>NW_027362771.1:519587897-524587897 GCF_046119375.1 Phyllobates terribilis
AACTGCTCAGAAGACACAACTAATACATGGAAAAGTGACAAGTACATATAGTCATGCGAAAAGAAAAGAGGTGGAGGAGTAAAAGGAGGGGGAGACACAGATATAGGCATGTCATGCCCTTCTAAAACCAAAAAAGTGCGAAGCCGACATGGCCAGTCCGTTCCTGCCTGTGCGACCTCCGTGTCGCCGGGATTGTGCCAGAGCCACGGTGGACCCTGACGGCCAGCCCCCCTCTCCCAATACTGGTGCCTGTCCGCTGGTGGGTCGAGCGAGCCCCCCTGCGGTGGAGGCAGGTCTAATCGTTTTAATTTAAATTGTCTCTCTAATTTGAATGAGTACACTTTAAATCCTTATACAAGGATCTATTGGAGTGCAAGTCTCATGCCAGCAGCCGCGGTAATTCCAGCTCCAGTAGCGTCCACTAAAGCTGCTGCAGTTAAAAAGCTTTTATAAGGATCGAGCTTGGTGGTCCACCGCAAGGCGTCCTACCGCCAGTCCCAGCCCCTGTGCCTTGGGGTGCCTCCCCGATGCTCTTCACTGAGTGTCCCGGGGGCCTGAACCATGAAAAAATTAAGTGTCCAAACTACAGGTGGTGTAGCTTGCTTAACAGCTAGGATGATCCGCTGACTAGCAGATATTGCTACTAGGCACAAAGTATTTCCTGGGGTAGATGCAGTTAAAAATTTGTAATTAGATACTCTCGTTGGATGCTGAGAAAGCATTCCATAGAGTCTCCTGGCACGCCATATATTATTCTCTTAAAAAGCTTGGGGTAGGGGTCTAGGGAACCCTTTTATAGGCAAAATCATGGCCCTGTATCGCAATACGTCACCTAGGCTGAAGATAAATGGAACATTTTCATCACCTTTCATAATCACCAATGGGACAAGGCAGGGATGTCCTCTGTCCCATCTCTTATACATCCTAGTGACGGAGCACCTGTTCTTATCAATTCGCCATAACCCCAATATTAGGTGGATTGAGGTGGGAGGCACCGAGTACAAGTGCTCTGCATTTGCTGATGATGTCCTAGTATATATCACTCAATCACATATATCCATCCCTGCTGTTATGGCTGAAATAGATCACTTTGTTACATGGTCAAATTTTAAAATCAATGCAGCGAAGTCTGAGGCCCTCGATGTCTCCCTCTCCAAATCCATACAGGATTACATCCAGTCCAACTTTCCCTTTGCCTGGCCCTTACAGGGTATCAAATACTTAGGAATTTGTATTCATAGAGACCTCTCCCGTCTATGTTATCTTAATTTTGGGCCCTTTATTGAACAACTCCATATAGACCACGGTTGGCATGTTAGAACTGTAAGATTCACTACGTGAACCACTGGTGTTTTGTGGAAAAGCACATGTACACTGTGTTCCAAATTATTATGCAAAAAGTGTTTAGGAGTGATAAGATAAGAATTTTTTTGTTTGTCAGTTAAACTCATTGATGGTGATGTGTGTCAGGGCTCTTTATATCACTGTAAGCAATTGCAGACACCTGTGCTAATTAGTTGGGCAGGTGTGTCCAATGAAAGGCAAGACTACTTAAGAAGGCTGTCCCACATTATTAAGCAGCCTACATTTTCTGCCAAAATGGGAAAGAAAAAGGATGTGTCGGCTGCTCAGAAGCAACAAATTGTGGAGTGTTTAGGTCAAGGCATGACTACAATCAACATTGCCAAGACACTTCATCCTGATCATCGCACAATCAAGAAGTATGTAGCTGATTCACAGTACACACGTGTGCGTGCTGATAAGGGAAAATTGAGGACTCTTTCCTACAGGCAATTACGTCAGGTTAAAAGAGCAGCGGCAAAAAAGCCTTGTCATAGCAGCAGACAAGTTTTTGAAGCTGCTGGTGCCTCGAACGTCCCCCGAACAACAAGATGCAGGGTCCTTCAGAGGTTTGCAGCTGTGCGTAAGCCATCCTGTCGACCTCCTCTATCCACTGTACACAAGCAGAAATGGCTCCAGTGGGCCAAACAATACATGAAGACTGACTTTAAAACTGTTTTGTTCACCGATGAGTGCCGTGCAACGCTCGATGGTCCAGATGGATGGAGTGAAGGATGGCTGGTTGATGGACACCCCATGCAAACATGGCTATGGCGCCAACAAGGAGGAGGTGGAGTAATGTTTTGGGCTGGAATCATGGGGAGAGAGATTGTCGGCCCCTTTAGGATCCCTGAAGGGGTAAAGATGAACTCCATAATGTATGTGGAGTTTCTCAAACAGCACTTCCTGCCATGGTTCAAGAAGAAGAACCGTGTATTCCGCAGCAAGATCATTTTCATGCATGATAATGCACCGTCTCATGCTGCACATAACACATCTGCATCTCTGGCTGATATGGGCATAAAAGGGGACATACTTATGGTGTGACCCCCATGCTCCCCTGACCTCAACCCCATTGAGATCCTCTGGAGCATCATCAAAAGGAGTGTCTATGATGGCGGGAGGCAGTTCACATCTAAGCAACAGCTCTGAAAGGGTATTCTGTCCTCATGCAAAACAATTGAAGCAGAAACCATCCAAAACCTAACAAATTCAATGGACGAGAGAGTTCAGAAGCTCCTTTCGAACAAGGAGTCCTATGTGCAAATGTAACATTACCTAGAATAAAGTTTTGAGTTGAAAACTGTTTGATTTCAGTTTCTAATAACCTGATAATGCTTATAATTTCAAAAATGACCATTTTTTTGTTCTTTATTAAAATGAAAAGGTTGATCAAAGAGTGTGGGGGATCTAAGAGTGTGGCAACCCAGTAGTCAGGATTATTTCGAATTCTGACAATCTGAGGGTCATGTTGCAGGTAGTGCAGCAAGAAGGCACTCATGTGTCTTGCGCATCTAGGAGCCCCAAAATTATTTTCCGGGTTAGATGCAGCTAAAAATTATTATTAATTTGAAAGCTGGTGGAGCTTAGTATAGATGGCCTAATAGAATCAGTACTGCAAACTGCTACAACGCCAAAATTATTTTACAGGCAAGATAGAGATAAACATGATTAGTAATAATTTGAAATCTGGTGGAGCTTAGTATAGATGGCCTAATAGATAATTAATTTGAAAGCTTAAAACGGTTGGTGAGTTGATTTTACCAAATCCTCAAGCTTTTACTCTTCCCAGGATGACAAAGGGGTAGAAAAGTCCTTGCGGATCCATGATGTGTTCATCTTTATGAACGTGAGTCTGTCTACATTGTCAGTGGACAGCCGCGTGCGCTTATCTGTCAGCACACCACCAGCAGCGCTGAACACACGTTCAGAGAGAACAAAAATTATTATTAATTTGAAATCTGGTGGAGCTTAGTATAGATAGCTTAATAGAATCAGTACTGCAAACTGCTACAAGGCCAAAATTATTTTACAGGCAAGATACAGATAAACTTGATTATTAGTAACACTGGTGTACAAAAAAAAAAAAATTTTCTGGCATGGACTTTAAGATCAGTTTTAGACTAATTTGAGGGTGCTGAATTCTAATCTGATCTTATAATTTCTCTATCACATCACGTTTTTGCGCTATAGGTGTATAGCCCATTTTCAATAATTCCAAGAAAAATATAAGTAGTGTATGAAAAGTGCCGGTTTATACGCTTCACTAAGGTAAATTTAGTTTTCATTTAGTCTCCCCATAAATGTGAGAATATCTTTGTTTTCTTTGAACATGCATAATTCCCATTTGTTATGATAAGAAAGTAAAAAAACAGTTTTCAAACACCCTTGTTTTCTGTGCTACTGGGACAGTAGAGCTACAGCAGAGCATTGGGTGAAAACTGAATGGCCTCAGTGACAGAGTTTGGCATCTGGCGAAAAGAATGTCATCCATGATCCTCTAGTGGATAGGAAGAACATTGTCTTTCCTCCCTTGCACATAAAACTTGGATTGATGAAGCAGTTCGTCAAAGCTCTCAATCACAGTGGAGAATGCTTTAACTATATATGTTCAACTTTTCCTGGTCTTAGTGAAGAGAAGAAAAAGGCTGCAATATTTGATGTACCTCAAATAAGAACACTTATGAGAGACCCAAACTTTATCACATCAATGAATGAGACAGAAGAAAGAGCTTGTAATGCATTTTGTAATGTGGTGCAGAATTTTCTAGGGAATAAGAAAGCAGGCAACTATGAAGAGATTGTGGAAGAGCTAATAATGAGTCTGCAAAATCTTGGATGTAGAATGAGTATCAAGATTCACTATTTACACAGCCATTTGGACTTTTTTCCAGAGAACCTTGGGGATGTGAGCGAGGAACAATTAAAACAATGGAAGAACGGTATCAAGGCCGGTGGGACTCACATATGATGGCTGACTATTGCTGGAGCTTGATGAGAGACAACCCAGAAGCTGTACATCACAGATCAGCCAAGAAAAGAAAGTTCAAATAACTGCCATTTGCCATTCATCTGTGTGCCATATATATGTGTTTTTATATTTTGTAGTTTAATTTTGTAAGTATATTTGATTTGCTGTACACAGACTTTGTAATTTTTGTTATTCCTTGATTAAAAATATACAAAATGTAGTAACGAAAATCATGAGGTTTTTATCAAAAAATATTCGATAGGAGTAATTTCCATCAAAAATATCTCAAAATCCTGATGTGATAGCCAAAAACGGAGTTCGTATTAGTAATCAGCAGCCAAAATTGGCTTAAAATATGTTTTAAAACCTTTTGACAGAAAAATTGCGTTGACCAGAGTAATTTTAAATCTGGTGGAGCTTAGTATAGATGGCCTAATAGAATCAGTACTGAAAACTGCTACAAGGCCCAAATTATTTTCCAGCCAAGATACAGATAAACATGATTAGGAATTTTAAATCTGGTGGAGTTTAGTACAGATGGCCTAATAGAATCAGTACTGCGCACTGCTACAAGGCCCAAATTATTTTCCAGCCAAGATATAGATAAACATGATTAGTAATTTGAAAGCTTAAAATGGTTGGTGAGGTGATTTTAACAAATCATCAAGCTTTTACTCTCCCCAGGATGACACAGGGGTAGAAAAGTCCTTTCAGATCCATGATTTGTTCATCTTTATGAACGTCAGTCTGTCTACATTATCAGTGGAGAGCCGCGTGCGCTTATCTGTCAGCACACCACCAGCAGCGCTGAACACAAGTTCAGACAGAACGCTGGCTGCGGGGCATGACAAGATTTCCAAGGCATAAGTGGCGAACTCTGGCCATTTATCCAGATTGGAAGCCCAAAAAGAGCAAGGGTCCAGTGACACAGTAATGATTTCAATGTTTACTTGGAGAAACTCCTGTACCATCGTCTCTAGGCGTTGACTATGTGTCAGACTTCTTGTCTCCTGTGGCCTTGCAAAGGATGGGCTAAAAAATTGGTGAAATGATTCCGCAAAATTGATGTTACCAGCAGATACTGTGTTTCTGTTACGTTTTGAGTGCTGAACACTCGACGGTCCCACGGTTTGCAAGTTGGAACTGTGAGATTCACTACGGGCACCACTGGTGTTTTGTGGAAAAGCACATGTAAGATTCTGCAACAGTCTCTGTTGATACTCCTGCATGCGTGCATCCCTTTCTATGGCAGGAATAATTTCTGCAAATTTACTTTTGTACCGGGGATCTAACAGTGTGGCAACCCAGTAGTCAGGATTATTTCTAATTCTCTCAATTCGAGGGTCATGTTGCAGGTAGTGCAGCAAGAAGGCACTCATGTGTCTTGCACATCCAGGAGCAACAAGTCCCTGCTGTGTTGGTGGCGAGGTAACAATCATGCTTCCTTCCTCTGCCCTCTCTCCCCAACCTCGCAAAACAGATATGTGATCAAGGTCTCCCTCATCTGATGAGTCTTCCATCAGTTCATTCTCCACTTTTTCCTGGGCTCCAGCACCTTCTTCACTAGTTTGGCTGCTACCATGCGCCCTGGCAAAACCATCTCCCCACCCTCAAATGCCTGCCGACTTGGTGCTGCCGACCGTCTGGACCTTGCAGATGTTAGCCCTTCCGCATACAACTGCTCCTCCTCTACTTCCTCCACCTCCTCTTGTGCAACCACCTGACTCCGAATTCTGTTTAACATGTGCTCCAGCATGTAAATCACCGGAATAGTCATGCTGATAATGGCATCGTCAGCACTAAACATCTTCGTCGCCATTTCAAAACTGTGCAGAAGGGTGAATAGGTCCCTGATCTGAGACCACTCCTCCAGCGTGATTTGCCCCACCTCTGGATCTCGTTGGCCCCGGCTATACGTCACAACATATTGCACCAGGGCTTGTCGGTGCTGCCACAGTCGCTGCAACATGTGCAGAGTTGAATTCCACCGGGTAGCACATCGCATTTTAGCCGGTGAAGTGGCAGGCCCAACGACTTCTGTAGAGATGTAAGTCGCTGAGCTGCGGGATGCGAACGGCGGAAGTGAGCACACAGCGTCCGTGCCCTCTGCAGAAGGCCATCTAGTCCGGGATAGTGGGCTAAAAATTGCTGGACAACCAGGTTCAACACGTGAGCCATACAAGGCACGTGTGTGACATTGCCCGGGCGAAGGGCCGGGGCATTGTCGCACACGGCCTTCCCTCGTTTCAGGTCCAGTGGAGACAACCATTCATGAAACTGGTTCTCCAGAGATGACCACAACTCCTCAGCTGTGTGACTCACATTTCCCAGACATTTCAAAGTAAAAACCGCATGATGACGTTGAGCCCTGCTGCCAGCATAGTAAGGAGGTGTGCAGGATCCCTTCTGTGCAGTTAGAAAGCTTGTGGCATGACCAGACAGGCTTTGGGTGCAGGTGGAGGACCGAGAGGAGGTTGAGGAGGCAAACACAATGGATGGGAACCAAGCAGAGCTGAGTGTCCAAACTGTGGTATTAGCCCAAAAGTATTGGCTGGGTTAGATGCAGTAAAACAATTTTATTACATACACAGGTGGTGGAGGTTAGTATAGATGGACTTATAGAACAAGTCCCACACACTGCTACAAGTCCGAATATTTTTTCAGAGCTAGATGCAGATAAAAATTATTTTGAATTTGCAACCTGGTGGAGGTTAGTATAGATGGACTAATAGAACAAGTCCCACACACTGCTACAAGCCCAATATTTTTTCAGAGCTAGATGCAGATAAAAATTATTTTGAATTTGCAACCTGATGGAGGTCAGTATAGATGGACTAATAGAATGATGCTATGCCCAAAAGCTTTTACTTGGCTAGGTGCAGAAATAAAATTTGTATTCGATACACAGGTGGTGTAGCTTGCAACACAGATAGGCTACTCCACTGACTAACACACACTGCAAGAGGCCAAAAAGGATTTGCTTAGTTAGATTTAGCCAAATGCTGTGAAAAAAACTTGCACAGCACTGGCACAGACTTGCCTGGCAAAAAGTGATAGGAACTGATGTAACCTAGCCCTCAAAAGGACTGCAATTACAATTAGTCCCTACTCCCAACCTATCTATTTAAGAGCACAGACCTGCCTGATAAAAGTCATAGGAAATGATGTAACCTAGTCCTCAAAAGGACTGCAATCACAACTATTCCCTACTCCCAAGCTATCTGTAGATTTGTGCGAAAATTGGCTTGAAATTAACACTCAAAGTATAGCGCACACAGCAACAGCGGTGCCGTCTAACACGCAGCTGCAGCAGTGAGAAAATGGTGGCGACGGGGAAAATGGCTGGGTCTTATAGGGCAAGGACATGTGACATACACTGCCAATGACACATGCCCTTGCTTGTGTGAAAAAAAGCACTTCGCTCCGTGTGTGCGCTGCTGATAGACTGACAGATTGCACCTCCCCACTGTAAATGCGGGAAAGAGAAAAAAAAATGGAGATCTTCATTATTTATGCAGAGATCCATCCCCTGCCCCTCCCACCGCCCCGCTGTACACTCAAACTGCGTATTAACATTAATTTTCAGCATTACTGAGGAAAAATCCCGTTATTATTTTGGTGCACGAACAGTTATCGAACATAACCTCGAACAGCCGAATTTTTTTCAAATCGTTCGGGTTCGTCGAACGGCTCAAACACCGCCCAAAACAGCTCGAATTTGAGATTGGCGAACAGTTCAAGTCGAACACCGCTCATCTCTAGTCATGGTGAAGAGGTTGGATTGTGATTGATTGAGAGTGTGGACAGGTGTCTTTTATATAGGTAACAAGTTCAAACAGGTGCAATTAATAAGGTAATGAGTGCAGATTAGGAGGGCTGCTTAATGAAAAATTAACATCTGTGAAAGCCAGAGTTCTTGCTGGTTTGTAGATGATTAAATACTTATTTCATGCAATAAAATGAAATTTAAATATTTAAAAATAATGCAATAGGATTTTATGGTTTTTATTTTTAGATTCTGTCTCTCACAGTTGAAGTGTACCTACAATAAAAATGACAGACCTCTCCATTCTTTGTAGGTAAGGAAACGTGCAAAATCGGCAGTGTATCAAATACTTATTTTCCCCACTAAAAAGGGGTTCTGAAAAGTGCAATTTAACTATGTACATTTTTTTATGCATTTTTCTCCTCTATCTTGATGGCTGTATAGGTAAAAGCAGCAAAATTTGGAAGACCCACATTATAAGTCTGTATGTAATTTATCCCTTCCAATGGTAGCCACAGGCTACTGTCTGACATTATGCAGAGATTAGAGGATTTATAAAACTGTAAAGGTGAAATAGAGCATCATCTCCTGGAAGCCTCTTGTGTTAAAAGAATGGTAGGCCCCTTTAAGATACCCCTTTCCCTTTAACTGATGCCTGTTATCTTGCTAATGTTAAAAATTCCCCATGGAGTCTTAAACACAATCACAGTTCTGACAAAGCATTTGACTGTGTTCTTTATCAGATAGAGTGTTTTCTATGTGTCTCGCTTGTTTAGCCAGGATCAAGCTAATGCTCTTTAAACCAGCATTATAAGCTGTAATATCCAAGGCAAAATTAATTTAAGATAAATTCAGTCTCCAATGGATTTCAGAAGAACTTCCCAGCTACTATTTCATTATTATCCTTATTTATTTACTTTACAGCACAGCATGTACAAACATGGTCCGAAAACTAATGCCGTTGCCCGCCAGTCTTAATCATTTTAAGGGCTTACATCTTAAAGGTTACATATTTCAATCAGGACGTAATCTGAGGAGTGCTTCCTTTTATAGAAATCTTCTTCAGCACTCATGAAAATGGACTTTTCTATTATTTATACCCAACACTGCCTATCTATATTTAATGCAACTTTCCAATGTATTTTACAATACAATATTTATTCATTCACTGACATGCTTCCCAATTTATCAATGTAATCTGGAATATTTTATTAGCTGGTGGCTTTTATAACAGCGGGGGAGTGTGATCCATTGCTTGATTGTACAAGTAAAAAAAAATAAACGAAAGCTCCTGCTTCTAGATAATGCCAAAAATTCAATTTTCCTGGCTTGCACAATGGGCAATTGCTATAGATAAAATAATCCTTGTGTTACTTACATATTATATCCTTTGGCAAACAGGACATGGAGTCCTGGGGCCACATCATTTGTACCATAGCAGTAACTGAACTATAACCTTATGACTATTTACGTGACACGTATATATGGGTGCAGCAACCTTCAGATTTAATACATGTTTTGCCATTGAAAGGTAAAATTTGCTGCTTCATAATTTGTAAAATGTTTTCTTGGACTTTAATAGTGATGACTAGAGACGTCAAAGGCCTGAAGTCTCAGTGCAGTGTGAAGAGGAAAAGGACGTTGCATGTAGTGCAGAAAACAGTCCAGAGGAAGCTGAGTGGAGAACTTGACTGGAGTTGTAGCAGTTAGATGAGCTGTGAGGTATTCCTATTTTCTTCTCAAACTACTTTTAATATGCTCTGGGGTTTGGAGTGACCCAAGAAGAAAACAAGGAACATTTGGTCTGCGACAAATAAATTAGATGTGCATTGAATTTCCTGACCAAATTTAAACTAACTGCTGAACTTGAATTTTGGTACATTCGCTCATCACCATGATGATCAGCCTTAAGATAAGTCATCAATGTCAGATCATTTGGGGTGTGACATCGCTGATCAGCTGAATGAAGTAGTCCTGCTTCACTGGAAATGGTACAGCTCCATAAATTGTGTAGTATCAGAAAGTGGCACTGCAAATGTCCCCCTTTCTGGAGATTGAAGGTGGATCCCAACAGATTTGATAATGATGACCAATCCCAAGATTAGGACAAAAATCTCCCCATTCAGCCTGTAGTTGTCTCGCCCGACTATCCCATATACAGGAGCACAAACTCTTCCGAGCTTTGCTGTTGTTACACTCCAAGGTGGCGCACATGGTTTGTGAACCCACTGTGCCACGGACCGGACTTAACCTGGAGAGGCGTAGCTAAGTAGCTACTTTGGTGTTCACTGGAGCTTCTAGAGGTGAGTTCAGGTTTGTGTGGCAGGTAGCTTCCAGGTACCACTCCAGGGCGACGTTCGGCTGTAGCTGCTGGCCCCAAAGCTAGTGGGCGACTAGCAGACCTAGCGGAGAAGATGGCGACACTGCTGCCTGACCTTGAGGCATGGGAACCAGACACCTCTTGAGACACGGCTATCTCCCAGAAAGCACCATGCGGGGTTTGCAGACCTGAACGAGCACTAGAGTTCTTAGCTCTGGATGACCTGTGGGCATACCAGACAGCACCTGGAAGGTGATCTTCTCCTTGTATAGTGCTCTGATCTGGAGCTTAAGTTGTACAGACATACTTTGACTGCTTCTGAATAGGGCTCGTCCTTCACATGACAATGCCCACACCAGATTCTGGAGCTGTCAGACGGTAATCAGACACCGACTCTTCGCGGCTTTCAGCCCGAATCTTCCCGTTGAACCAAAGCCTCCACTTGCCACAGACACAGTCACTGTAATCTGTGAAGAGAGAATACTCCCGCCAAGGGCTGCCTCTCTTACTGGCCCAAGGTTTTGGAGTTTTTTAAACTTTGCAGAACAAAGACCATTAGGATGTTCCACGTAAGCACATTGATACCGCAATCCTATCTCACTACTGAGTTCCAGCTTCTGTTCAGCTTGCCGAACATGGTCGATCTTCATGGATTCTGAGTGCATGGCTGCCTCAATAGGCTGGGGAACAGTTGGTCTTTGAAAGGTCAGGGCCAGACGTGACAGCTTCCTCACACGTGTCACCCGTCTGGTCTGCTCCTGGAAGATGGGAAGGGAAGTCTTTGAAGTAGATTCTGGGATAGGCTCTGCGAAGGCCATATGGAAAGCTACCAGGAAGGCCTGCATGTCCGAGGTGATAGGATCCCTTGGGGGGGCTGAGCCATTTCAGGGCATGTCCTGCTAGATAGGACATAATGAATCCCATCTTGACCCAATCTGTGGAAAAATAATTAGCAAAAAATTTGAAGTGCTGCATGCAGTGTTCCAGCAATGCACGACATCGCTTCAGATCCCCATAGTACCATGGTGGATCCACTGGGACGGATTCTGCTCTGGGAGTGAAAGTCGCAGATTGGGTAGACACGGCTGCAGGAACTGCAACTTGGGCTGGGGCAGAAAAAGTCAGGACTTCAGATAGCGTAAAAAAATTTCTTTGGCTCTCTTGCTGGTTAATTCACTAGCGACACAGCTCCGAGCATAGAGGGGACTGGGGATCAGATGGGCCCATTGACGGAGCAAACTGTTATAGCAGACATAGTTCATGGACTCACTGTGCCACGGACCAGACTTACCCTGGAGGGCAGGGCTAAGCAGCTACCTTGGTATTCACTGGAGCCTTTAGTGATGAGGTTACGCTTGTGCAGCAGGTAGCTGCCAGGTACCACTCCAGGGAGAGGTCCAGCTGTAGCTGCTGACCCCAAAAGGCAGAGACATATTTTGGATTCTAAATAGGGCAGGATGGCCACTTGGGACAAGTTCAGACTGTGCTAGACTGGACTAAGAGACTCAGGATGCGGGACACGGGAAAACTATATCAGGTATGGGACGGGGGACCTGGCAACATACAGTTGCTCACACTAACCGCCTACATAACTATTGTGGTGGCTCGGGCACCTCACAATTGGGTAGGCTGCCTTTTATACAAAATGTCTCCCAGCTGGGAGACACCTTGCAGGTGAACACATTATCAAAATGCCTCCCAGGTGTCAGTTGGGGGCACTTTGCCATGTGTATGCACTGCCCCTTTAAGAACACGGGAGCTCGCCCACACACAGTATAGGCATGCCGCCGATACATAGTGCGGCATGCATAGCAAAGGACTCAAAAGCATGCCGGAGAGCAGGGAGCAGGGTACACGCCGGGGTCCGCGATGAGGGCCGGGCGGTGAGTAAACTGGCATTCCTGCATGGAGGGAGAAGGAGAAAGCATGCAGGGGCGCCAGGCAGCTAATCTCTTAGAGAAAAAAGGATCTGCAGTCAGAAATCAGTCATGCCGAATTCTTACATTCCCCGACACATAAGTCGTGGGCCCCCATATATATTAAACTGTTTTCCAAAACTATCGATATCGGCCATTTCGGCTGACATTAGTCCAATGTGCATGGGCAGCCTTAAGTCCCAGAACTTCTGTGTAAATATAAAGGAAAAGTTTACTACATCTGTATAGGTGACTTATAAGTACAATTATGATGATCATATAACTATACTGTAAGACCCTAATCCAGAAGGACATGTAGGAGTGAAATAAAAAAAAATACTTCCAGTGTAGGCTTCTCTCCTTATTGCATGCTGTTTATTTTCTTATTTTAAGTGTAGGGTGATACTACTTCTCATACACTCCTATGGAGATGTACAAAATACAGCTTGGGCATACGGATTCTGAGGATGAGTAGATGTTTAATTGAGCATTTTTGGTGTTACCTGACTACTGTATCCAATGTGCCTCTCTGATCCCTTCCACTGATGCTGCCACTTCTTTTATATTGACTTTAAAAGACCAGTATGTCACATAGTCGTTGTCTGAGTAACGCATTTTTGGTTTCCTGTGAAGATGTGATGTTTTTTTTCCTTCTACAGATTTGGATTTTGCCTCAGTGTATCATAAGATTGTTGCCTACACTGACCTGTACCTGATTACTCTACCAGCCCAGACCTTCATTTCATTTGACCCCATGGCACCATGCTTATTTATTCTTATCAGTTTGCTGTCAGCAGTTGCCATCAGGGAATACACAGGGGACATGATCTGGTAATTCTCCCAGGGAATTTTAAACTCAAGAACTGACTTATCTTTAAGGTATATTTTCTGGAATCAGATTTTTTGCTCTATTTATCTGAATGGGGTTGCTGAAATACATGTGCTTACTGCCAAACCAACTCTATTCAGATGAATGGAATGAATTTTAACGGGAAACTGTCATGTGATGAAACACTATTTACCTGCAGATGTAGGGTTAATCTACAGGTAAATTGCGTTAAAATCATGTTAAGCTACTTTACTGGGACAGCTGTGACAGGGAGAAAATGAATTTATATGTCACCTATAGCCACTCACTTCTAGCCATAGGGACAGTTCAGCGAGCATGCTGTTGGGGAGTTATGGTAAAGCCATCCACTGTAATGGTAATATCGGGTTTAGGTAGATTAATAGAGCGAGGAAAAACAAGGGGGTTTGGAAAGATTCAGTTTTCGATTGAGGGAGGACATTATGTTAGAGACATTGGACAGACATTCCCTGGTATTTTGTATTAAGGTGGAGGTAATGTCAGGAGAAGATGTTTATAATTGGGTGTCATCAGCATATAGATGGTACTGGAAACCAAATCTGCTGATCATTTGTCCAGTAGGGGGGTCTATAGAGAAAAGAGGAGGGCTCCTAGGACTGAACCTTGAGTAACCCTGACTGTAAGGGGAAGAGGAGGGGAAAAAGAGCCGGCAAATAAATTAGTGAAGGAGCGGTCAGAAAGGTAGGAGAAGATCAAAAAATAGAGCAGTATAGAGCTTAGACCTGTGGAGTGGAACATAATGAGGAGGAGCTCGTGTTCAACAGTGTCAAACGTTGCAGAAAGATCCAGGAGAATCAGCAGGGAGTAGTGGTCATTAGATTTAGCTGTTGGTAGATGGTTAGAAACTTTAGTGAGGGCAGTTTCAATAGTGTGTAAAGAGCAGAAACCGGATTGTAAGGGGTCAAGAAGAGAGTTATCTGAGAGATAGCAGATTAAACAGGAGTGGAACTTGTGTTGCAGGAGTTTAGAGATGAAGGTGAGATTAGAGTTAGGTCAGTAGTTACCAGCGCAGTTCTGGTCGAGGGATTCTTTTTTAATAAAGGGGATATGATGGATCATTTGAAGGAGGAGAGAAAAATACTGGAAGAAAGATAGAGGTTATATATTTTAGTTAGGTGGGTAGCGACAGCCGTGGCGAGAGACTGAAAGAGATGAGAGGAACTAGGGTCACTGGTGAAGGTAACTAGGGTCACTGGTGAAGGTAGTAGAACGAGAAGAAGCGATGGAGCTTAGTAACTTCTCCTCTGACCGGTTCAAAGACAAAAAGAGAGCTTGATGGAGTGTGGAAAGGAAAAGGATCCATGATAATAGAAGATTAGGAGACAAGTTCCTGTCAGATGTGGTCAGTTTTATCTTTGAAATAAGTGGCCAGATTCTCAGGATTTTGGATGGTAATAGGGAACTGCACTTTAGGGTTGTGTTATACATATGTGTATGATTTCACTTTGTTTTAATGTTCAATTCTTAGCCTTCTGAGCATAAAAAATTCTCAGACTTCAGCAAAAAAAGCTCTTAAGGGTTAATCATGCATAAAAACATTGACAAAAAAAACATTGACAAACTTTGCTGTTCTACTCTCCAACGTCTAAGTGAAACATTTCACTGTGCAGGACACAAATCTATTTTATCAATAGTAATAATTGCATTCCATTGACTTCCAGACTTGTCGAATGAAGGGTTAACGGAAAGGAATGCTCCGATAACTAATTTTTATTTGCCTAATCTCATCTCAACTGTGAAACAAGTGAAGATTGTCTGAAGTGGATTCAGCACTGCTAATTGCATAAAGATTTTCTGTATGCCAGCGGGTAAAATCATGGAGCATTACCTTGTGCGGGTACAGTAGTTTATACTTGTACATTATGGCAATCCTACTTCCCGAAACATCATTAATTGCAGCTGGAACAGTGGAGAATTGAAGTTGAAATGTGATCTAAGTTGATTTGTCGAGAAGTTAAAGAGCCAATTAATTTAAAGAACTTTTGACAGGCCCAGCCTTTTAAAAATTGTTCCTGTTAAATTCTCCACCGAAGTAAATCAGTTAAGTTAAATTATTTACAAGGAGATTTCAGTGGGAGAACTTCAGAAGCCCTTCGGGCAATTATAAAGTGTTCTAGTATGTTCAGGTCACAATTTGTCCTGGATAATTGCCTCTTTTCCCACAGGTCTGTGGTTAGCTTTGAGATGTACTGTATTCCACTGTAGGGTGGCACGAACGTCTCATCCCGTCTATGAATTGTATTTCTAGCTGTGTACAGAAAACTGTTCCCTAGTCAGGGTTCACCATTGGTAAAAAGAATTCAGAGAAGAAAAAAAAATCATGAAACCTATTTTATCATCTCCCTTTCGATTTCTTAAATTGCACTTTCTGCAAACTGACATGGCATTTTCTATTCAGAAAGAGTTTTTCATGCAGATTTTGGACCAGAATCTACTCCAAAATCTGTACTATGAAAGACCTTTAAATACTGAGTTACATGCACGCCGCTAGGTTCAGATAGGGCTAGATGGGTTTCATGAATTTGTTGGAATCCTGGGGGAACCGTTACTCAGGGCGACCATAGGCTGCAACTTCTCTCAGGCACACAATAGATTCAATTGCTGACCAGATACATTTAACAAGAGTCTTTTTGAACAGTTTAACAGTGCAATTCACGGATATTACAGCAACAATCTTCATTACAGTACAGTCTCATAAAGCAGGCACAGTAATGTCAGTCTCTTCAGCAGCATAATTCAGCACAGATTAGATCTCTTGACCGCACACTTCTATGCAAACACAACTGGCTTTTCCTTCACAAGGACTCACTAGTACACAGTATTCTTTATCCTGCATGGAGATGGAGGGGGGGGTTGATGAGGGAGATGATCTCTGTGACACAATTCCTTCCATTCCTTATCTTCCTGCCCGATGATATACTTCCTGAACTAACAGTGCAGGGTATCTGACCTGTGTTGAGCTTCACCCTGCACTTGAATCCTGTTCTCACAATCTCACAATTTCTGTTAACCACTCTCTGCCTCTTGTGACTGTGTTAACCCCTCTAGTTGCTGGATGCTTTTGAAGCAATAGCACTACTTCTGCATGTCACAACTGTTTGAATAAATTCATCTTTATTGACCTTTAAAAGAAAACCATACTGCTGTTCAAGCAGTGTGCTTTTTTTTTCAAGAAAGTTTAAAATTCTTTCCACAAAAAAAGGAAACAGATTTGACACTTTATTGGATATGGATTTTTCATGAGAAAAAATCCAATGTGGTTTTCACAACAAGTCCTTGCTAGAAATCCATGTTTGTTTATTTTTAAGCAAGGTTTTCAAAAACTTGGAGGAAAAAAGACTTGTATGAAACGTTTGGATTTCTTTTGAAATTAAAAGGTACTTACTTATTCAAAGAGTATATGAAGAAGTTTTAGGGATTGTGCACATGATCATATTTTTGGCCCCAGTGCACTCTGACAAAACATTGGTTTGCACTCAGACTCATGTCTGATTTTTTCTCAGACTAACCTGGTCCGACTACAAAATCACAGCATTCCCAAGTTTGATCCGATATTCAGATCACACTCGGCCTTACAAGTGAATGAACCCGTGGAAAATATCGCACTGTTCTCAGAAGACATCTGAGTGCATTGTGATTTCCAAATACTGACACAATGGAGAAGATGGAAAATTTTTTTTCTCCATCTTCTCGTCACCGAAGAGAATTGGATCACACTATGATCATACTCTGAGACTTTAATAAAAGTGTGATTTGCATAATTGCCCTGATTCTCTTGGATGAGAGCATATACTCTCATGTGACCCGAGCCTTAATGTTAGTTTTGTATCTGATCTTTGCAGAACTCTTCTTTAAATTAAACACAGAACCTTTAATGGCCAATAACGTGATTGTTTTATCTAGTCAAAATGCTGCCTGCTTCCTACACACAGCGGTGGATATTGTATTATAGCTCTGTCTTGTGTGTGTCTTCTGGATTTCTTATTTTCATTAAATAATCCTCACGTTTCCATCACTTTGAGTGCCAAGTTTTCTTACAAATTAAATCCTGCTGATGTCCTCAATCTGCAATTGTTTTACCCTTGTTCCTGCACTTCTCCGTTTCTGAGATACGGCCACCTCTTATTTGTTTGTAAATGTAGTCTTGGTAACTAAGAAGATGTGGTCCACATGAATCCACCCACAGAGTAGAGCTGAGGACCATGCCCCAGCTGTTTACAAGATTAGATTTACATACAATCCCCTTACCGACATGGCCATTGTTCATTTGTGCGCTTTCCTTTATTTCCTCCCCTTCTTCCATGAGCCATACCTTTATTTTTTTTCGCCAACATAGCTGTACGAGGGCTTTTTTTTTTGCTTGATGAGCTGTACTTTTAAACTCCAAGTGCAGCCAAAAGTGCAGCTCAACAATTATTTTACAGCATTCAGTATATGAGAAAATTGACCTAATAATATGATTATTCAGGTCAGTATAATTACAGTGATGCCAAACGTGCTTTTTTTTTCAATTAAGCGATTAAAAAAAACGTAAAAAAAAATATTTTGCTTGTATCGCCAACTTCTGAGAGCCATAAAGTTTTCAACTGTTGGGTGATAAAACTGTGTGAGGACATTTTTATTGCATACCCAAGATTATATTTCTAATAATACCATTTGTGGACAGATACAATGTTTTGATAGCCTTTTATTGCATTTTTTGTGCTGTTGCTTCCACCAAAAAAAGCGCAATTCCTGCAATTTGATTTTTTTCTTGATGCACCATTTACTGATAGGGTTAAGTAATTTGATATTTTGACTTTTATAAATATAGCGATTACACATGTGTGCATTTTTTTATTTCTTATTTTTATTGGGGGAAAAGAGGGGTGATTTGTATTTACATTATTTCATATTTTTAAAAAAATCTTTACTTATTTTCTCTATTATATTTGTTAGTCCCGTTAGGGGACTTGAACCAGCAATTATCCAATTGCTTGTGCTACATACACCAATACCACGTCATTGCTGTATATTGCAAAAATCACAGCCACAGGCTGGCTTTCACAGAAGTACTGCCATGACAGGAACAGAGGTCTTCAGCAGACCCTTGGCTGTCACATCAAACCATCAACATCACTGGAGAGCTAGTGAGTGGTTAGAATAGTGTCCTCCCGGGACGCAAGCTGTAAATGCTTTTATCATATTGACAGTGGCATTTGATAGGTTAGCAACTGCGAAGTACTCAAAGTACTGCGAATAGCCTTGCTCTACTCGCGGCTATTAGAGGCTTATGATGGCTGAATATCACAGCTATCATCCGCCAGCAAAGTTTCTGGCTCAGTTTCTGAGCCCACATCAAAGTCAAGGAGCCGACATATGATGTAACAGTACGCCATATATCAATAACGCGATAATATTGTGATTATATATTTTAAATATTGTACAAATTTAATTTTTTTGTAGCTTTATCCACTTTTCATTCAATTGACTATAAATGTTATATTTCCTATTTACTTTCATTCATAAATATTGCAGTACCGGTCTCTACTGCCATAGATTTAATAGTTTGATGACATGATCAAAGCTTGTTTTTATGTACAGTCTATTTATTCATGTATGCAATCATATGTACTAACAGCATTTTTATTATTCCTTGTCCTAGCATATGCTTTGCAGTAGTGTACAAATTGTTCATCCCTTGAGATCACCAAAAAATGCTCAGATATGGAAAGACCTAAGTCCACAAGTCCACTTTACGACAATACCAAGAATGTTTGTTTTTGTTTTTTTTTTCATTTTAATGATTTCTGATCTCTGCAGTTTACAATAAAGAAAACATAGTATACCTATATTAAACTTATGTCTCTCTCCGATCACCTCTGTAGTGATGTGAATCTATGAATTCTTTCCTTCTGGCACTTTGACACCAATGTCTTCTGTTGTGAATCACTTTTGTCATTAGACCAGATGAGGTTGTCAGATGCCTTACTATCTTAATGTGCGGAGTAAAACACTTGTAAAGTATCGGTTGGCATGTTTGACTCTGGTAACTGATGGGCGGTTACAGGATGGACCGCTGCCCTTGTACAACACATCACGGCAAAGTATGACAGTCCTCACTTTCCTGAACCGAAAACAGCATCATTTCTCTGCAGTGTGAAAGTAATAGATCAGGGACTGACTGGAAAATGATCTACAGTCTGGGACACATGGAGTATTAATGACTTTGCAATCTTGAGATGTATTTCTTCTGTATCAGAGTCTTTAAGCATCTATTTTGTACTGCTACAATCAGGAGGAAATATTTTTATAATCTTTTAACTTTTTTATTTCTGATAGATACTTTATTCCTATTCATATTCCCTTACATGGTGAAAGAAGCTCCAATAACTTTTATTTATTTTTTTAGAACTTACATAGTTACATAGTTTATAAGGCCGAAAAAAGACAAGCGTCCATCCAGTTCAGCCTATTTCTTGTGCACTGCAGCTATTCCGCAGCGTTGATCCAGGGGAAGGCAACAAAAAACCATGAGGTATAGGCCAATTTACATCACTGAGGAAAAATTCACTTCCCGACACCAATCTGGCAGTAAGATTAAATCCCTGGATTAATTAACTAAGCATAAGATGTAATTTTATTGTTCTCAAGAAAGGCGTCCAGGCCTCTCTTGAACTCTTTAAGTGAGTTGGACATCACCACTTCCTCTCCCAGAGAGTTCCAGAGTCTCACGGCTCTGACCGTAAAGAATCCCCTTCTATGCTGGTGCAGGAACCTCCTTTCCTCCAGACGCATAGTGTGCCCCCTCGTCTTTGTCACCATCCTTGGTATAAACAGGTCATGGGAGAGATCTCTGTACTGCCCCCTGATGTATTTATACATGTTTATGAGGTCTCCCCTAAGCCTTCTCTTTTCCAATGTAAATAGGCCTAATTTTGACAACCTCTCTGGGTATTCTAGTCCCTCCATTCCCTTTATTACCTTAGTCGCCCTCCTTTGTACCCTCTCTAGCTCCAATATGTCTTTCCTGAGCACCGGAGCCCAGAACTGTGCACAATATTCTAAGTGCGGCCTTACCAGCGCTTTATACAGAGGAAGAACAATGTTCTCATCATATGCCCCTATTCCTCTTCTGATGCATGCCATGACTCTATTTGCCTTCGCAGCTGCTGCCTGACACTGGGCACTCCAATTTAATTTGCTGTTAACCAAGACGCCCAGGTCCTTCTCCATGTCAGATTTCCCCAACGGTTTCCCATTTAATATGTATGGGTGACTGCTGTTTTTCTTTCTCATGTGCATGACCTTACATTTATCGGCATTGAACCCCATTTGCCATTTTTTGGCCCAACTCCCCAATTTATCTAAATCCTCCTGTAGCTGTGCCCTGTCCTCATCTTTATTAACTACTTTACAAAGTTTAGTATCATCTGCAAATATTGCTATTTTACTATGCAACCCTTCCACTAGATCATTAATAAATATATTAAATAATATAGGGCCCAAGACAGACCCTTGAGGCACCCCGCTAGTAACCCTGACACACCCTGAGCTTACTCCATTGATAACCACCCTCTGCTTTCTATCACTCAGCCAGCTATTTACCCACTTGCACACATTATCCCCCAGACCAAGCATTCTCATTTTATATACCAACCTTTTGTGTGGCACGGTATCAAACGCTTTGGAGAAGTCAAGGTATACAACATCCACTGACTCTCCCCGGTCCAGCTGTGAGCTCATCTCCTCGTAGAAGGCGATCAGGTTTGTTTGGCAGGAGCGATCCCTCATGAATCCATGTTGATATGGAGTTAGACAGTTATTATCATTAAGATATTCTACAATAGCATCTCTAAGAAATCCTTCAAACAATTTACCCACAACAGACGTTAAGCTGACTGGTCTATAGTTCCCAGGGTCACTTTTAGACCCCTTTTTGAATATTGGTACCACATTTGCTTGGCGCCAGTCTAGTGGGACAGTCCCTGTCCATAAAGAGTGCTTGAATATAAGATACAGCGGCCTGTCTATCACATTACTTAATTCTTTTAGTACCCGGGGGTGTATGTCATCTGGGCCTGGTGACTTGTCTATTTTGATATTATTTAGGCGTTTCTGAACTTCCCACTGGGTTAGGTGGGTGATATTTAGCAGAGGATTTACTTTATCACTCTGCATTTCCTCCGATAAATTGTTTTCTTTTGTGAAAACAGTGGAGAAGAAGCTAGTGAGTAGGTTTGCTTTACCCTCATCGCCCTCTATGATTTTACCCAGGTTATTTTTCAATGGGCCAACGCCATCAGTTTTAATCCTTTTACTGTTTATATAGTTAAAGAACAGTTTGGGATTCGTTTTACTTTCCTTGGCAATTAGTCTCTCTGTCTCCTCTTTTGCTATTCTTATTTGTTTCTTACAGATTTTGTTTTTTTCCCTATAAGATATTAGCGCTTCCTCGCTGCCTTCTTGTTTAAGTTTACCGAAAGCCCTTTTTATGTTTTTCATTGCCCTCTTGACTTCCTTATTTAGCCACATTGGCTTCCTCCTATTCCTAGCCCTTTTATTCCCATAAGGTATGTACCTTCTACAGTGACTATGTAGGACTGTTTTGAAAATGTCCCATTTTCTATCCGTGCTCCTATTACTAAAGATACTATCCCAGTCTATAAGGTGAAGGGCATCTCTTAGCTGATCAAACTTTGCCCTCCTAAAGTTCAGTGTTTTTGTGACTCCCTTGCTGGGCACCCTACTGAAGCACATGTGGAATTGTATAATGTTGTAGTCACTATTTCCCAGGTGCCCCCCGACCTGCACCTCAGTTATTCTGTCTGGCCTGTTAGTTAATATTAAGTCTAAAAGGGCCGTCCCTCTAGTTGGTTCCTGCACAAGTTGTGACAAATAATTGTCTTTGATAATTGACAGAAACCTGTTTCCTTTCTGAGATCTACAGCTTTCGGTTTCCCAGTCTATATCGGGGTAGTTGAAGTCCCCCATAATAAGCACCTCATTATTTTTTGCTACTTCGTCTATTTGTCTCATTAATAGACTTTCCGTGGCTTCTGCTATATTTGGTGGTTTATAACAGACTCCTATGATAATTTTATTATTGTTTTTGCCCCATGTATCTCCACCCATAAGGACTCGACCTCCTCATTTCCCTCCCATACATCCTCCCGTATTGTAGGCTTTAGACACGTCTTTACATATAGACAGACTCCACCCCCTTTCCGACTTCTTCGATCCCTTCTAAACAGACTGTAACCCTGTAAGTTAACTGCCCAGTCATAGCTTTCATCTAACCATGTCTCGGTTATTCCCACTATGTCATAGTTACCTGTAGATATTTCTGCTTCCAGTTCATCCATCTTGTTTGTCAGGCTCCTGGCATTTCCTAGCACGCAGTTTACACGATTTTGTTTTGTTCCAATCTTCTCCCTGTGGATTGTATTAGAAATTTTCTTACCTCCCTTCCAAGTATCTTGTCTTGGACCTTCTTTGTCGCACTTCATATCTTTCATTAGTATGTTCTCTGGTTGCATGATCGTGTCCGGCGTTTTTCTTCCCATCCCCTCTTCTTCTAGTTTAACGCCCTCCTGATGAGTGTTGCGAGTCTCCTGGCGAATGTGTGTTTCCTGGGTTTGTTGAGGTGTAGTTCGTCTCTGGCAAGGAGTCCGTCATAGAGGTAATTCACACCGTGGTCCAGGAATCCAAATCCTTGTTGTCTGCACCATCGTCTCAGCCAGTTGCTCACCTCAAGGATCCTGTTCCATCTCCTGACGCCATGCCCGTCTACTGGAAGGATAGAAGAAAAAACTACCTGCGCATCCAGTTCTTTTACTTTCTTCCCCAATGCTTCAAAGTCCTTGCAGATTGTCGGTAGGTCCTTCTTTGCCGTGTCATTGGTGCCAACATGTATCAGAAGAAATGGGTGGACATCCTTGGAACTGATGAGCTTCGGTATCCTATCGGTAACATCCTTGATCTTCGCCCCTGGGAGGCAGCATACTTCTCTTGCGGTTATGTCCGGTCTGCAGATAGCTGCTTCTGTTCCTCTCAGTAGTGAGTCTCCCACCACCACCACTCTTCTTCCCTTCTTGGCTGTCCTTTTTCTTGTCGCTTCTGGGTGTTTCTGGGTGCTCTTTCCTTTTTTGCTTGCTGGTAGTTCCTCATCCTTAGGTGTGCCATCTTCGTCCTCAACTGTTCTTGACTTATCTCTCTTAGATTATAAGGTGGCATTTATTGCCTTAACCTCTTAAGGACCACACCATTTTTTTTATTTTTCTAGAGATAATAAAATCTTTTGAAATTTGGATTCCACAGATTTGGCAAAATTACTCCAGTACTCTAATTGCTCTGAAAAGGTATGAATAACACTCTATGTTATAGGATTCTATCCAAACCCATTCAGTCTGTTTAATACAAGTGTAACACGGGTACTTTAGATGCAGTGACACAGAAACACAGAGCAGCCAATATGGGGTTAATAAACAGGGGAGGTTTATGACAACAGGGTCAAACTCCATGCAGGGAGTAACAGGGGAAAATATGGGGGAAAAACAAGGGAAGTAGCAGGTAAAAGTCTATTACTGACAGTTCACAGTTTAACTAGATGTAGCAGTGTCGAACCGGTTGTAATCGACAGTTTTTTCACTTAGCTGACTCTTGCTCCTCACAAGGCAGTTGCCAGCTGATGCCGGTGTTGATTTTTTCAGGCGTTCCCGCCCAAACAATGCTCCGTCTTCTGGCAGCTGCGGGCCGTCTCCGGTTTTACCCGCGGAGCCCCTAATCCATAACACGGCACCTCACGTGCTCCGCTCCATGGACCCTGCGTCTCTTCTTCCTCAAGTCGGCTTGACTCCTCCGGTCCACTGCACTCGGATCTTGGTCTAAGTACTGTAGCCAGGAGCCTGGACCCTCTCACACTGCTCTGCTGAGCAGGACCCAGCTCCGCTTTTCCGCGCAAACGTCCTCGTCTCTTCCTCTCTCTAGCCACACCACCAGTTCCCCGGTCACCTGACCTCCCAGCTCTCACTCTGGACACGCCCCCATCTTCCCAGTCACCTGACTCCTGTGCTCGCAGTCTGTCTTCCCCCTGCAACCAGAGGCACAGCCCCGGTAGTTCCGGATCTCTTGCTCTGAAAGTACTTACACCCCAGTTTTCCCCCTTACACTCCAGCTCTCCTTTAACTCGCCATTCCATGGGCGAGAGTTCCTTCATCAAACGTTCACATTGTTGGACTTCCTGGATGATACGGTACCATATGAATTGATCTTGTTCGCAACGGAGAGGAGGCACTCCTGCTGTTGTCCATTCTGACCGGCGTAACTCAGTTTGACAAATGGGGGGTGCAGGGTCACTTTGATTTCCAAACTCTGCCTACCCGGTGGCTTCAACCGATGTTGTTCCCTCGCCGCCTGCACTGGGGACTGCAGGTAATCGAGTGCTGGGGCTCGGAGGTAGAATCAACAACTCTTCTTTGTCCCCATCGTGGCTTGGGGCAACTGTGACAGGACCCTCTCTAGAAGCAGGTGATTTTTCTCCATCCTCGTCATCTTTAGACAGACTGGGTCGCAGCATACTACGATGAACCACTCTGGTAGGGGCTCCTTCAGCCCCCTCGGGTTGAACTTCATACACAGGTCCTTCAGCGCCAATCCTGCGCTTCACTCGGTATGGGGTCCGTTCCCACCGACTACTCAATGTGCCCTGGGGCCGCCTGTCCCGAACCAACACCCGCTCCCAGGGCCTCAGAGCTGTCTCTCGAAGAGGCAATGTCTCGTGATGTTTGAGCTCCTGAAACTTTTGTTGCACCAACTGTCGGAGGGTCTGCAGTCGATGCTGATGTTCCCGGACCCAGGAAGACACCCCGGTCCGTGGGTAGTCCTCCTCGGGGTCCAGCTCTAACTCGGTAACCTCTCGCCCCTTTCGCTCGAACAGCAAAGTGTAAGGAGCGAACCCCGTTGTTGTATACCCACACCATACCCGGTTGTTGTAGACCCACACCAGCTCGGCCAAAAACTCAGGCCACCGTACCTTCCGATCTTCCTCCAACGTGCAGAGCATTTGGATCAGTGTCCAATTAAAGCATTCACAGGCCCCTTTTCCTTGAGGGTGGTAAGGAATAGTCGGTGACTTCTTCCATCACCCGGCCTTGGACGCAGGCGCCTTGATCGGAATGAATCCTCTTTGGGCAGCCATACACCCAAATGAAGTCTCGGCAGATGGCCTGCTCAGCTGACTCGGCTGTCTGGTCTCTGGTCGGGGTCACTACCGCAAACTTTGTGAAGTGGGCTGTCATTACCAGGCAATGCTCATACCTGAGATGCGCCGGTCCAACAGTCAAATAGTCGATCATCAGCACCTCCAAGGGGGCAGAAGTCACAATAGTTTGTATGGGGACCCGCTGCTCCGGGGGCTTAACCAGCTCACAGCTCCGACATCTTCGACAAGTGTCTTCTATTGTTGCTTGCAGTCGGCGATGATACACCAGCCTCTGCAACCACTGAAATGTCTTCTCTGGTCTGAAGTGAGCCCCTCGTTCATGAGCCTCCTTAGCCACTACTCCGACCAACTTCTCTGGGATCACCACTTGCCAGGTGGTCCCGAACTCTCGCAGTAGCTGCACCCGTCAGTACAGCAGCCCGTCTCGCAAACACAGTCTCTCCCATTGTCCCAGCATCTTCAGTGCTCCCTGGGACAGGGTACTCCTCTCTTCTTTACTGGGGACTTGCCGCAAAGCCACCCATTGACGTAATTGAGCAACTTCTCTGTCAGTCTGTTGAAGTCGGATCCAGTCATCTCTTGGCTGCCCTAGCACTTGTTCTTCCGACGTCTCTCCGATCTGTCCCTGCGCCTCAGCCAGCGGTCCCATGAAACTTCGGAAGCTAGGGGTCTCATCAGCCTCCGGTTATGATCAGGCCGTTCATATGTCACTCTGGAGAGGGCGTTGGCGCGAGTATTCTCTGCCTTAGGCCGGTAGGTGATCTTATACCGGTACCTGGCCATGCGGGCCACCCACTGCTGCTCCAGGGCCCCCAATTTTGCATTCTCCAGGTGGGCCAGTGGGTTGTTATATGTTCTCACCAGTACTTTGGACCCAGACAAATACTCTGCAAACTTCTCGGTCATTGCCCAAACCAGAGCCAGCAACTCTAATTTGACAGAGCTATAATTATCTGGGTTCCTCTCGGAGTCGTGAAGGGAGTGGCTGGCGTACGTAATCACGTGCTCTTTCCCCTCCTGTACTTGGGATAACACGGCTCCCAGACCATGTAGGCTCCCATCCGTGTGGAGTATGAAGGTTTGGGAGAAATCCGCAAAGAAAGTATTGGGGCCTCGGTCAGGGCCATTTTTAGGGCACGGAAGGCCTCTTCCTGGCTGCTTCCCCACCGAATCGCCTGATTCTTGGAGCCCGCCGGCACTACCTTAAGTAACTCCAGAAATGGGTTGGCTATGCGGGTGAAGTTCTTCACGAATCTTCGGTAGTACCCGGCAAGTCCCAGGAAGGCCCGAACGTCCTTCACTGTCTTCGGGGTAGGCCACTCCTGTACGGCGGCCACCTTTTCCTGGGTGGGCCTGACTCCTTCACCGGATACAGTATGACCGAGATATTCGATCTGTTTGCAGAACAGGTGGCACTTCTGGGGCTTCACCTTAGGCCATGACTCTATAGGTGACTCAGTACTTGCTCCAGTCGCTGGAGGTGCTCCTCGAAGGTGGCGGCATAGACAATTTTGTCGTCAAGGTAAATCAGTGTCGCCTCGAAGTTTAAATCGCCCAGGCACCTCTCCATCAGACGCTGGAACGTCCCAGGGGCGTTAGTGAGGCCGAAGAGCATCTGATTGAGCTCAAACAGTCCCATGGGTAATATGAACGCTGTCTTCGCACGGTCATGTTCAGCCACGGGCACCTGCCAGTACCCACTGGCCAGATCCAAGGAGGAGAAGTATCTTGCCTTCCCTAAGGCCGACAGGGACTCTTCGATTCGGGGTAGTGGGTAAGAGTCCCGTACTGTACAGGCATTCTGTCGTCTATAGTCCACACAGAACCACAGGGTCCCATCTTTCTTCTGGACCAGGACAGTCAGGGCTGCCCATGGACTCTAACTCTGCGGTATCACACCATTCTGTAACATATGGGCTAGCATCTCCTAAACCATTTTATACATCTGGGGAGGTATCTGCCGGTATCTCTCCCGCACTGGGGCAGCACTCCCGGTGGGAATCTCGTGGGTAATGGCTTCGGTGCAACCAAAATCATCCTCATGGCGAGCAAAGACTTCCTGGTACTGCTCCAGCACCTCCTCAACCTGCTGCACCAGTCGAGGTGTAAGTCCGGTCAATTCAGCCCGCATTCATTCTAGGATTCTTCGTCCCCCCTTCGCACTAGCCCGGTGGGATTCCGGGGGCACGGTGACCGCCAGAGTCCAGGGGTCTCCTCGCACAGCGGATAGCTGTACCATATCAGGTCGCACCAACTTCTCTGGCATTCCCAGAATCTGGGCTACTTCCACCCTGGGAAGGAGTGTGAGATCATCTTCGCCCAGATTAACACACCGCACTATAACATTGCCACTCTGGACGGTGGCCAGTGTCCGAGCCACCAAGAGTCCAGGGGGTACTTTGTCCATCGATGTTGGTTCTATCTGAAATTCGACCCCCTCAAGAGGTGTGCAGGCCCGTGTGGGTAAAGTGAGTACAGTTTGTCCGGGTGGTAAGGTGAGCACCGTAGTTGCTGGCACTATTATTTTCCCCAGGATCTTCCCTTCACTTGATGTCTCCTGAGCCTGGGCAGCTTGGATTAGTTGTTTAATGACCCTCCTTTGGGGAGTTCGCGGGTCCCATTGGTCTAGAGGAATCTCCTTCGGCTCACTAAGCAGGATTTGCCTGATCTCTTTCAGCACATTCATTCCGAGGGTCACCGGGGGTCCACTTCCGGTTCCCCCTGCGACCAGGATGACTCCTTTTTTTCCCACATCTTTTCCACACACTCAGATCTTCATCCACACCACCACTGCGACTGGGATGGGTAATTGATTAGCTGCCGTGAGTCTAATTACTGGTCCCCATTCAGGCCACGCTATCTCTGGAAATCGCTGTTGAAAGTAGGCTTCTGTCATCGTAGTCACCTGGGATCCCGTGTCAATCAGGCAGCAAACAGCCCGACCGCTTATTTCGGCCCAGACAGTCGGGCTGGTGGAAACCAGGTCCTTGGGACTTCCTCTTTTTCTTTCCCCTTCCTCAGGCTCCGGGCTGTGTCCCCCAAGCAGAGAGCCCGCTAGTTTAACGGCTGCCACGACAGGGGCCGCCCTCGGCTAGCACAGGCCCTGGCGTAATGTCCTGCGCCTCCACACTTCCAGCAGGTCGTGTCTCTGTCTGTGTAGGGCTGCCTCACTTCTCTTCTGCTGGGCGGGGCCTGAATTCAATTGTTTCCATAACTGGGGCAATCGATATGGGTATCTCTGGTGTCGGGGCAGAGGTCTTCTTGAGACTGGACCATTCATCCTGCATCTCCTGTATCTCCTTTCGCATCTCTCGAGCCCATTCCGGTTCACCTGCAGGCGGGGTGGGTACCTCATTACTCCGGACCATCAATGCCGGGGCCGTCACCCCTAAAATCCTGCTCTCTCACACGTGCCTCTGCCCCCACTTCTAGAAAAGTCATACGTGGGTTGATGCGCAGGCGCTTCCGCAAGGCCTGCTTCAGCTGTACATCCCTGAGGCCTGCCACAAACTGGTCCCATAAGATTCCCTAATTCCCCATGTCATCTTTTCTAGTGATATAGGCATGCACCCTCTCTAAGGCATTAACATACTGCGTCACAGTCTCCTCCTCCTGCTGCACTTGGTGAAACAGCCGTATCCTCAGCTCTTTTACATTGGTGGGATCCCCATGCATCTCCTCCAGTATCCGCACCACTTTTTCTACAGTATTCCGGTCATGGGGAGGGTGGTACATCATGGATTGTCGGGCCTCGCCGTCCAGGGACAGTAAGGTTATTTTGGCTTGCATAGCTGGAGTCATTGGGTGCATATGTAACATACTCCTAACTCTCTCAATCCAGTCCCACAGCATCATATTGTCCCCGTGAACTTTGGGAGATTGCTGAGCATGGCCCCCAGCGGAAAGCTAGATTTAGAAGCACCCAGGAAGGACTGCTCTGCAGTGTCCGTGTCTAACGACTGCATCCTGCCGACTACGCCAAATGTAACACGGGTACTTTAGATGCAGTGACACAGAAACACAGTGATGGGGAGTGATGGGGTGCTACACCAGATGACCTGGCCTCCACAGTCACCAGACCTGAACCCAATCAAGATGGTTTGGGGTGAGCTGGACCGCAGAGTGAAGGCAAAAGGGCCAACAAGAGCTAAGCATTTCTGGGAACTCCTTTAAGATTGTTGGAAGACCATTTCCGTGACTACCTCTTGAAGCTCATCAAGAGAATGCCAAGAGTGTGCAAAGCAGTCATGAAAGCAAAAGGTGGTTACTTTGAAGAACCTAGAATATAAGACATATTTTCAGTTGTTTCACACTTTTTGTTAAGTATATAATTCCACATGTTTTGATGCCTTCAGTGTGAACGTACAATTTTCACAGTCATGAAAACACAGAAAAATCTTTAAATGAGAAGGTGTGTCCAAACTTTTGGTCTGTACTGTATGTATGTGTATACAGTGTACATATATATATATACATATATATATATATTTATACTGATTTATACTGTATATATATATATATATATATATATATATATATATATATATCTTAGTACTCCCATTAATTGTTAAAAAAGTGATGAACTCCTTATTAGCCCATGTGGTAATGTTTTGGATCCACAACACAGATCACACGGATATATTCAAGTCAATGGGTCCGTGTAAACACGTACTGCACATGGATGCCATCTGTGTGACACGTACCAGCACATGGAAATCAGTGTTTAGTTAGCGCTGTTTCCAAGAGCAGGGTGCTTAACGCTGCCCTCATTGTTGTCCCCTGCCGGCGCTGCGATCAGTACCAGAAGGGGACCATGATGAGAGTTGTAGTCTGCTTCCACTGTCTCCACCAGTAAAAATAAGAATAAAATAAAAAATCCTTATACTCACTTGTCCTAAGTGTCCTCCCCTGTAATCCATGTGACTGCTCACACCGAGAAGCTGGGGAGAATGATTCTTGCAGCAACGGGCCTTAGAGCTGCACTCAGCGAGCGGTGCACTGTCACGCACTGAGATCAGTACAGACCAGGGGCCCGCTCTCTGCGGGAGTCATTCTCCTTGTCGTGATTGGTCGCATGGATTACAGCGGGGGACACTTAAAACAGGTGTGTATAAGGATTTTTGTATTTTATTCTTATTTTTTACACAGGGACACTGCGGGAGCAGAATACTACTCATTATTGTCCCTGCTGCTGATGATCACAGCGCTGTCAGGGGTCAATGATGAGTGCAGCATTCAGCACCTGGAGCTTGAGAAAAGCGCTACCTGTACACTGTTTCCCAGGCACCGGTACATGTGCTCCCGATGCGGCACACGGACACGTATAGCTCCAGTACTGTTTTTTCTTGTACTAGAAATATCAGGACGTGTGAAACAGGCCAAACTCCCTTAAGAGAATGATGAGGGACACGAGAAAGTATAGGAAAATTCACTGATCGGGGGTGGGGAGAGTTATAGAATGTGGGCTGGTGGGGTTTGTGTGGAAGGGCTGCTTTTTTGTCCCAGTCCAGCCCTGCCCATCGGCAAGAAGATGGGAGGCACTGGATCAAGACGAGCAACATCCATCAGACCTGACTGCTCCCCAGGTGAGTGTAATAAAAGCTCTTTTTCTTCTCTTTCAGGTTGGACCAGGGGCTTGTATACAGCACTATAGAATGCTGTATATCATGCCTGAAAGGTGGTGGCCTTAACTCATATCGACCAAACCTGGTGACAGGTCCCCTTTAAATATCTGGATTTTGGGGACAAGAAATATTAAGTTGTTTTTTAAAAAAAAAAAAATTATTCCCTTTTCCCTTCTCAAAAATAATTGTTCAAGAAATGCAAAAACTCAATAAAGTCTCTTGTGACAAGCAAGCATAATGGCATTAAGAATTAAAAAAAATCAATGTGTAATTGAAATTCAAATGCAGCAGGATCAGTGCCAGCTACATCATATCACTGATCAATTACACAGAGTCTGACACTGCTGCTAGTACCTCTCTTAAATCTCTTTCCTCTTTTTCTATTGAATCTCTATATTATTGGCAGACTACTACTCTCATCATCTTCAGTGTTTCACTTGTACAACATATTACTGTCTGGAGTATCTTTCCAATGTGTTAGGGCGTCCTCTTTCTGTCTCTATTACTGAGCTGTGAATTCTGACATCTTCTCACTATATTAAGTCACTCTAAAATGGCTGCAGCATTCACTGCATAGGCTTTTATACAGGCTATGGTGGTCGCTCATGATTGTCTAGGATATACCATGTGATGTAATTTCTGGGACTTGCAAATCTAAAATAAATGTACAGTATTTTACCTCCGTTATTTATACTTTTCATTATGAATATTTTTTTATTGTTTGTCCTATACAAAATTAAAGAAAATAAAAAATTCTAAAATTGATTAAGCAACTTAAAAACAGTTAAAAAATAATATAAGCAATTAAGGTTTTGCAACTTTTTGACTAGTCACATGTAACAATTGTAGGTGCCACAACAATACTGCTGGATGTTGTCCATGCTCATTCTCCTTGTGCTCCCTGTCCATTATGTCCATTTTGTCATCTGTACTGTAGTACAGTTGCTGTAGGACCTAAACTACCACACAACTCCCTGCCTGCACTGTCCTAACTCTCTGTATTGCTGATCTTATTGTAGCCAGTGCAAAGCTTTGTCAGTCAGACATCTCCTGTATTGTACTGTGGTATGGACAGTACTGCTGATGTTAGGAAATGTACTCTCTTGAGGGTACACAAACAAGAAACAGCTCCCAAATTAGGACTCCTTTTTAAAAAGAATAGGGGAAAACAAGCCATACCTTCTTTACTTTGAAAACAGTACTCCTGTTTTATCTCCGAAAAAGGGGATAATTTTTAGACGGCAATTGTAATTTTAATTGCCTAATGAAGTTGTGGACCCCAAAAACAGGATCAATTCTTAATCCTAGTTAAGAAACAATCAATTTTCACTTTCAAAATATTACATCTATTTTGTCTCTCTAACTAAAGGGGTATTTTTGGATGGTTTGTGAAAGAGCTATTGCTTCTTTGTTTAGCAAAATGGTAATCTCTTGATACTCCTGAAAAAGGGCTAATTTTTAAACCCAAGTGTGTGGAAATGTCACAACTTTTTCAGTTTGCTCTGCCTGTGTATAAACACCAGCAAGGCATGCCTTTGCCAACAAACAGGGATACATGTTGGACCTTTTATACTATATGAGCAGCCTACAGAGTCTGAAACTAATATGTGGGGTTAAATAGGCTGCTGGTTACCACTGCTTACCATACTTTTTACTCCAGCCACTAGGACATTAAAATGCTCTCTTTGCATTTCAGTGCTCAAAACATGTTTGATAGACTCAAAGGGAAATTCAGTGTTATACACAAAATTACCAGGCAAGTAGAGACTTTTTACTTGCAATCCGATTTGCAGCAAATAATAATATTGAATCATTTTAATAAATTCAGCAATGCCAGTGAATTCAAATTTCAAAAGATTCACTCATTTGCAGTAGTAATCATTTTCTTTTTCTATAATAAAAAAATATCTGGCTTAGTGTTATGTAATAAGTTCCCTTATATCAAACTGTGATGACATATGTATTCAATCGAATATAGAAATAGCTGTGCAAACATTAAAATCTAAACTTTACACAACAGAAGTGACAATGTTCTGTCCATCAGACACCTGATCCTGCAGCCAATCCTTGACGTCAGCAGTTATGTAACTGTATGGATTTAACTTGCATTGATGCAGTAATTGATGCAAAAAGAGCCCCGACCAAGTATTGAGTGCATTTACTGAACATACATTTCAGTAGGCCAACATTTTGGATTTTAAAAACATTTTTCAAGCTGGTGTTATAAAGTATTCTAATTTAATGAGATAATGACTTTTGTGTTTTCATGGGCTGTAAGCCATAATCATCAACATTAACAGAAATAAACACTTGAAATAGATCACTCTGTTTGTAATGACTCTATATAATATAGGAGTTTCACTTTTTTGGATTGAAGAACTGAAATAAATTAATTTTTTGATGATATTCTAATTTTGTGAGAAGCACCTGTATCTCCAGATCCACAAGTTGGGGTCCCATTCATGAAACTGACAGGTAAACTTGTCGATATCAGAAGGTTGACTGACATTAGTTTAATGTGTATAAGGGCCTTAAATCCCCAAGTCGGTCTAGAATAATAGGAAAGATGCAGAAAAGAAAGTACTTTATACAGATTTAAGAAGGAATTAAAAATTTTTAGACCTTTTAACTACTATGCAAAATACATTAGACCCTTTATTTAATCATTTTGCAAAATAACTTTGTGCATTCTCTTATGATCATATTGCAATAACAGATGAAGATTTTCACCCTATGACCTACCCAAAAAGCTTTCTATCCTGTCCCCATCCACAAGAACAGATGCAGGTCATTCATAATTCACACAGAATATACAGCAAACACAATTAAGCCATTGTTTACTAATTAAGCAGCCCACCAGCATGTCTCAGTCACAAACATTCATAAACGGATGCATGTCATTGTCACAGTTGGTGTGCTATGCATCTTGACCTCATCCAGACTTTTAGAAAAAAAATGGGATTCATATCATATCTAAACTATATAAGAAAAGCCTAGCCTTCTTCCCCATACCTTTTGAAACTCGGGTATGCTAATCGTCTCTACTACCTGCAGTGCACTTACCCCTGAGACACCAGGGCATATAGAAGTGACAGCCTACTATTTATTTATTTAATAACCTTTGGCTCAATCTTGACCCATGGTGACTTGATAGATGAAAGCTCTATAGAAAGATTGTTTTTGTGCAAGCCTAGATAGGTCAACCAGGGTCTTCTCTGCCATTATGTTGATATTACAGAGCCATCGGGTTGTTGGTCTTCCTCTCCGCCTTGTTCATTCTATTCTTCCGACCATGACGTTTTTCACCAATGATTCTTCTCTTCGTATAAAATATTATTATTATTATTATTTTTATTATTGTTATTATTATTATTATTATGCTGTGTACAAAGTAGGCATGTCATAGCTTGGTGATTCTTGCTTTGAGTGACATGTCTGGCTTGATTTGTTCCAAAATTGATGTGCTTTTTCTTTTTGCCATCAATGGTATTGATAACATCCTTCTCAAGCACCACATTCAAAGGCGTCGATTCTTCTCTCTTGTTTCTTTATCGTTCAGGCTTTGCATTCATACGTTGCCACAGGAAAGACCAAACTATGTGCGAGCCATGTCTTCATGGCCAGTGAAATGTTCCTTAATTTGAAAACCTTGTCCAGTGACTTCATTGTTGATTTGCCTACAGATATTTTCATATCGACTTCTGGTGTTGTTACTGCATCTTGAGTGATCATCGATCTGAGCAGGTTGAAGTTTTTTACAACTTCCAGTTCGTCGCCATCCATCTCAAATGTGTCCAGGTCGTTCCTAGCAGTAGTCAATATCTTTGTCTACTTTGTGTTGAGTATCAGTCTCATGTTCGAGCTTTCCATCTAGACACTCTGTAACAAGTCCTTCACTCCATCTATGATTGTTGCTATTAATGTTGTATCATCTGCATATTTAAGATTGCTGATGATTCTTTCAGCAATTTTTATTCCTTATTCTTTTTCGTCAATTCCAGACTTCCTGAAAATAGCTTCGGCACATAAATTGAGCGGAAATGGTAACGGGATGCAGCCTTGTCTGACTCTTCCCTCTATTTTGAACCATTCTGTGTTGCCATATTCCGTTCAGGCTGTTGCTTCTTGGTCAATTTAAAGGTTACTAATAAGGCTGATCAGATGGTGCGGCACACTTATATCCTTCATGATATTCCAAATTTTCTGATGATCAACGCAGTCGAAGGCTTTGCATCTAATGATAGCAATCACATCTCTTGTTCCTCTGCCTTTTCTGAATCATGTTTTTTCCTCTGTCAGCACTTTGTTAAAATAAGTCTGTAACCAACCATCTTTGTAGGATCTTCAGTAGTATTTTACTGGCATGAGGTTTGAGCGTAATATTCCGATAGTTTCCACAGTCGGTAGCATATTCCTTTTCGGAATAAGAATAAACACCGATCTTGTCCAATCCTTGGGCCATTTTCCAGTTGTCCATATCTGTTGAAACTGGTATGTGATAACATCAATTCCTGATTCAGAAGACTTTATTAGCTCTATTGGAATATTGTCACATCCAGGTCACTTCGTTGTTTGATAAAATCTTTATCATAGCAATGACTTGATCTTACAGGATGTTCGGTTCTCTATAATTTTCAGTCTCAGTTTCTTCCCATAACACTGAGTCATTCTTCTAGAGGTGTGCTGTCTACTCTTTCCATCTGTCCTTGATCTGTTGTGGCAGAGTTAGTTTGTTCCTATTGAAATCTTCCAACATGCCCACTCTTGTCTCAATCCATGTCTACTATGCCACCTGCATAAAATGAACTGAGTATAATGGTGATGCTACTATGGAATTTGCATGTCATCTTGAATATATAATATATGAACAAAGAACACATTCACTAAGCCTCAGGAAATTTAGGCAATATTGTCAATGTTTAGTAAATTACAGAAGAACAAGCTTTGACTTTTGAAATGAACTTCTTATGGAGAGACCACATGTCCAATTTTAAAAAATCAGTCTCAATTACGTGATTAATGAATTTTTAGTTACCAGAGTGTATCCTGTGTTTAAGAATATGTCCCATTTTCTATTCTTTTGGCATATTCACATTCATTTGTTTGGAGTTCCAAAAATTGCAGAAAAAGTGTGCTTAGCCACCTTTGGAATTTCCATACAAATCAAATGAGAATGTAATCTGTATATATCTTTATACTACTCAGAGTTAAGATATACCAAGTGACAACCTCCTCTATTAAAATATATTTTTATTAGATAAATTAAAATTAGAACATAATTAGTACAGGTACCACACTGTGTACAAAAAAGAGAGGTTCAAGAATGATAGACACATAGTTTGGACATCATATTCTTATTGCAATGTAGTATCCAGCAACATATATATAAATATATATATATATATATATATATATATATATATATATATATATACAGTACAGACCAGAAGTTTGGACACACCTTCTCATTTAAAGATTTTTCTGTATTTTCATGACTATGAAAATTGTACATTCACACTGAAGGCATCAAAACTATGAATTAACACATGTGGAATTATATACTTAACAAAAAAGTGTGAAACAACTGAAAATATGTCTTATATTCTAGGTTCTTCAAAGTAGCCACCTTTTGCTTTGATGACTGCTTTGCACACACTTGGCATTCTCTTGATGAGCTTCAAGAGGTAGTCACCGGAAATGGTCTTCCAACAATCTTGAAGGAGTTCTCAGAGATGCTTAGCACTTGTTGGCCCTTTTGCCTTCACTCTGCGGTCCAGCTCACCCCAAACCATCTCGATTGGGTTCAGGTCTGGTGACTGTGGAGGCCAGGTCATCTGGCGTAGCACCCCTTAACTCTCCTTCTTGGTCAAATAGCCCTTTCACAGCCTGTCGGTGTGTTTGGGGTCATTGTCCTGTTGAAAAATAAATGATGGTCCAACTAAACGCAAACTGGATGGAATAGCATGCCACTGCAAGATGCTGTGGTAGCCATGCTGATTCAGTATGCCTTCAATTTTGAATAAATCCCCAACAGTGTCACCAGCAAAGCACCCGCACACCATCACACCTCCTCCATGCTTCACGGTGGGAACCAGGCATGTAGAATCCATCCGTTCACCTTTTCTGCGTCGCACAAAGACACGGTGGTTGGAACCAAAGATCTCAAATTTGGACTCATCAGACCAAAGCACAGATTGCCACTGGTCTAATGTCCATTCCTTGTGTTCTTTAGCCCAAACAAGTCTCTTCTGCTTGTTGCCTGTCCTTAGCAGTGGTTTCCGAGCAGCTATTTTACCATGAAGGCCTGCTGCACAAAGTCTCCTCTTAACAGTTGTTGAAGAGATGTGTCTGCTGCTAGAACTCTGTGTGGCATTGACCTGGTCTCTAATCTGAGCTGCTGTTAACCTGCGATTTCTGAGGCTGGTGACTCGGATAAACTTATCCTCAGAAGCAGAGGTGACTCTTGGTCTTCCTTTCCTGGGGCGGTCCTCATGTGAGCCAGTTTCTTTGTAGCGCTTGATGGTTTTTGCAACTGCACTTGGGGACACTTTCAAAGTTTGCCCAATTTTTCGGACTGACTGACCTTCATTTCTTAAAGTAATGATGGCCACTCGTTTTTCTTTACTTAGCTGCTTTTTTCTTGCCATAATACAAATTCTAACAGTCTATTCAGTAGGACTATCATCTGTGTATCCACCAGACTTCTGTAAAACACAACTGATGGTCCCAACCCCATTTATAAGGCAAGAAATCCCACTTATTAAACCTGACAGGGCACACCTGTGAAGTGAAAACCATTTCCGGTGACTACCTTTTGAAGCTCATCAAGAGAATGCCAAGAATATGCAAAGCAGTCATCAAAGCAAAAGGTGGCTACTTTGAAGAACCTAGAATATAAGACATATTTTAAGTTGTTTCACACTTTTTGTTAAGTATATAATTCCACATGTGTTAATTCATAGTTTTGATGCCTTCAGTGCGAATGTACAATTTTCAAAGTGATGAAAATACAGAAAAATCTTTAAATGAGAAGGTGTGTCCAAACTTTTGGTCTGTACTGTATATATATATATATATATATATATATATATATATATATATATATATATATACAGTACAGACCAAAAGTTTGGACACACCTTCTCATCCAACGGCTGCTAAAATTTGGGAAAACCCCCAATAACAATTTAAAGACACATAGAGCTGTGCCACAGTAATGACATGTTCCCATTAGAAAGGAGAGCGTCTCCTATTCAGTTATAGGGTATGCAGTGAGTGCAACAGCTGGCAAAATTTAGGAAAAACCCCACTAACAATTTAAAGACACATAGAGCTGGGCCACAGTAACGAGTATGACATGTTCCCATTAGAAAGGAGAGGGTCTGCTATTCAGTTATAGGGAAGGCAGTGAGTCCAATGGCTGCCAAAATTTAGGAAAAACCCCACTAACATTTTAAAGACACATAGAGCTGGGCCACAGTAACGAGTATGACATGTTCCCATTAGAAAGGAGCGTGTCTGCTATTCAGTTATAGAGTATGCAGTGAGTCCAACGGCTGCCAAAATTTAGGAAAAACCCTACTAACAATTTATAGACACAAAGAGCTGGGTCACAGTAACTACATGTTCCCATTAGAAAAGAGAATGTCTGCTATTCAGTTATAGGGTATGCAGTGCATCCAACGACTTCCAAAATTTAGGAAAATCCCACTAACAATTTAAAAACACATTCTGTAGAGGTGGGCCTCAGAAACAATATATTCCCATTAGAAAGGAGAGGGTCTCCCATACTGTTTGCCTATGCAGTAACTGCAATGGCTGTCAAAAATATGGAGGAACTCCAATGCCCCTTGGAAGAGACATAGAGGTCAGAGGGCCTTCAGAAAGCAATGTTCCCATTATTAGGAAGTTAGTCGCCCATACTGTTTGCCTATGCAGTGAAGCAATGGCTGCCAAAAATTTGGAGGAACTCCAATGACCCTTGCAAGAGACGTAAAGGTCGGAGGGCCTCCTGAAAAAAATGCTCCCATTATTAGGAAGTGGGTCTCCCATATTGTTTTCCTATGCAGTGAAGCAACGGCTACCAAAAATTTGGAGGAACTCCAATGCCCCTTGCAAGAGACATAGAGGTCAGAGGGCCTCCTGAAAACAATGTTCCCATTATTAGGAAGTGTGTCACCCATACTGTTTGCCTATGCAGTGAAGCAACGGCTGCCAAAAATTTGGAGGCACTCCAATGTCCCTAGCAAGAGACGTAGATGTGTTGATATGGTACATATGATGGTGACAAGGTGGTGGAGGATGAGGATTCAGAGAAGGAGGAAGACAAGAGCAAATAGCCCAAATCAGGAAGCTTATACCCATGAGTGGGTGTGAAGAGGTGCATGGGAATACACCTCCCAAAAAAGACACTTAATTGGAGTTTATGTTACGCTGCTATCATTCGGTGGTGCTGAGAAGTCTGGCCCAATCCAACCCTTGTTCATTTTTATAAGAGTCAGCCTGTCAGCATTTTGAGTTGACAGGCGGATGCGCCTATCGGTTATAATTCCACCAGCGGCACTAAAAACACGGTCTGATAAAATGCTAGCGGCAGGGCAGGCCAGGACCTCCAAGGCATAGAGAGCCAGTTCATGCCACGTGTTCAGCTTAGATACCCAATAATTATAAGGCACAGAGGAATCACGGAGGACGTTGGTACGGTCAGCAAGGTACTCCCTCAGCATCTTCCGAAACGTATCCCTCGTTGTGAGAGCACCCCGCGCATCAGGGCTTGTTCGATGGAAGGGTCTGAGAAAACTGTCCCAGAACTTTGACAGTGTTCCCCTGCCTCTGCTGGATTGCATTTGTGTCTCTCTCGCCTGTACCCCTTGGTTGTCCAACAAACTGTAACCTCTGCAGCCAGCGTTTTCAGATGGGAATTTTTTTAATCATTCCGCAATAAGGGCATCTGGTACTACCCCATTTTATTAAGCCTGTCCAGCGTGGGAATAAGAGACAGAAAGCTTTCCTTGTAGTGTGGGTCTAGAAGTGTCACCAACCAGTAATGACTGTCACCCAAAATTTGGACAATGTGATGGTCTCGGGAAAGGCAGTGCAACATAAACTCAGCCATGTGTGCCAGACTGCAAAGAGGCAAGACTTCCATGTCCTCACCAAGAGGACAACTTACCATTCTCTCTTCCTCATCCTCCTCCTCTTCCTCCTCCTCACTGTCCTCAGGACATCCACGCTGAACAGACGGTATGACAGTTGTGCAGGTAGTACCGTCTATAGCGCAGGAAACTAACTCCTGTTCTTCCTCTTCCTCCTCTTCCTCATTGTCACCAAATCCACATTGAGATGAGATGAGTCTGGTCTGTGTGGAATCACCCTGTATGGTTCTTTGCTCCATCTCATCATGCTCTGCCTGCAATGCATCCTCTATTGTGAGCAGAGAGCATTTCAGAAGACATACAAGTGGGATGGTGACGCTAATTATGGCGTCATCGCCGCTCACCATCTTGGTGGAGCCCTCAAAGTTTTGGAGGATGGTACATTTGTCTGACATCCATGTCCACTCCTAAGGTCTTATGTGTGGAGTCTGAACAGAATGTCGATGGCATTGTTGAAGCTGGTAGTCAACAACTGCGCTTTTCTGCTCACAAATCCTTCCCAACATCTGCAAGTGTAGAGTTCAATGCATGGGGACATTGTAGATCAGTCGATGAGCTGGAAGCTGCAAACGCTGCTGAAGCACGGCAAGGTTGACGGAAGCTGTAGCTGACTTTCTAAAATGGGCACACAGGCAATGTACTTTGACAAGCAGATCTGGCAGATCCGGGTAGGTTTTGAGCATCCGCTGAACCACGAGGTTAAGCCCATGGGCCTGGCATGGTATGTGTGTGAGCTTGCCTCAGAGCCATCACCAAGTTCTGTCCATTGTCACAAACGACCATGTATGGCTGTAGGGTCAGCGGTGTCAGCCACAGATCTGCCTGCTCTTTCACAGCTGTCCGCAGCATTGTGCGGTATGTCACCTAAACATATTAGCTTCAGCACCACCTGTTGCACTTGGCCAAAGCAATGCTGCAGTGCTGCAGTGCTTCCAGCTTGTGACTGATGTGGTCATTTCGGAGATGGATGCTGTAGAGGAGGAGGAGGAAGAGGAGGTGCAGGAGCTGTAGAATGTGGGGGCAACACTGATGGACCCAGGGCCCGCAATCCTACGCATCGGGAGGACGTGTTCCGTCCCAAGGTCCAACTGGGTCCCGGCTTCCACTATATTAACCCAGTGTGCCATCAGCGAGATGTACCGTCCCTGCCCACAAGCAATTGTCCTCATGTCCGTGGTTAGGTGGAACTTCATAGCAACTGTGTTGTTGAGGGTACATCTAATGTTGTGGGACACACGCTTGTGTAATGAGGGGATGGCACACAGGGAGAAATAGTGGCGACTGGAGACGGAGTACTGAAGGATGGCCACCGCCATCAGGTATTGGAAAGCTTCCGTCTCCATGAGCCTAAAAGTCAACATTTCGAGAGCAAGCATTCGTGAACTGTGTGAATTTAGTAGTGTGGCCTGTGAGGCGTTGGCTGAGAACTGGGGTAGGGACAACTGAACACTGCGCTGGGACAAGAACGTGAACGTGCTTGCTGATGGTGCTATTTGAAAGTGTTCAACGACAGGTGCAGGGCGGGGGGCATCTTGGCATGCGCCATGGACAGGGAACTGGCTTGCATGCACAACAGCAAAACAAGCAGTTGTGTCACCCGCAGACCCTGCTGCTGGACCCTGGGGTTCGGCCCACTTAGTCGGGTGCTTTGCTGCCATGTGCCTGATCATGGTGGTGGTCAGGTTGCTAGTTTTGCTACCCCTGCTGATGCTGGCCTGGCAGGTGGTGAAAATGGCATTTTTGGGGTTATATGCAATCTTTAAAAAATAACCAGACTCGGGCAGACCTAACAGTTGTACTGGCAACCTACGTCGTGTTGGCGGTACGAGGAACGCTTTCCCGCTTTGTGTCTGCGGCCACCACACTGCTTCTTCCTGCCTGTTATTGTGCTACGCTTCCCTCCCCTTGTGTGCTGCTGTCCTCGCTCTGTATGTCCCCTTGCCAGGTTGGGTTAGTTACTATATAATCCATCACCTCATCTTCTACTTCCGCACCCTGGTCCACCTCATGACTTTCTGGCAATTGTGTCTCATCATCATCCACCTCTTGTGACAGTAATTGCATCTTCCCACCGTCACCTTTGTTTGACCGTGGCTGCTCCAATATTTGGACATCACTACACGCGTTCTTCTCTTTACTCGCTTGAAGCTGGCCGGGCAAGAGGCCCGAATCTACCAAATGGAAAAGTGAATAGCTCCTCTGAGTGTCCAAGAGCGGGATCAGTTGTCTCCGGGCATACGCCATGGTGGGAGGAAGGAGGATCAGGGTAAGGAATATGTGGTCTAGACTCACCGCTACTGAGACTTGACCATGTGAATGACAGGGTGGTGGTGGTGGTGGTGGAAAAGTGACTGGAAACATTATCTGCTATCCAACCAACAACCTTTTGACACTGCTCTGGGTTCAATAGTGATGTATTGCGGTCCCCTATTAATTGAGACAGGAAGGTCAAGTAACAATATCTGGGTGTTTGTTGTTGAACAATTTCAGCTTGCCCACGGCCACTGCATGCACCATCACCATCACGTCCACTTCCCCGTCCATTGCCATGCACTTTGCCCATTTTTAATGGAGGACAATATTTTCCATGTTCATGAGAAATGGCTGATTTTGGAACGCAGTTATATGTGATACGTCTGACAGAGAACCACAATTTTAAATAGCAGCCCTGTAGGTCTCTACACAGAGACCTAGTGTGAATAGCTTGACCGACACACTGCAACAGAATGGAAATTGAATACATTTTTGATTTTGTAACAGTCTTATAGATGATATGTCTGACAGAAAACCACGGTTTTAAATAGCAGGCCTGTAATTTACTAATGATATTCTTCACAGACACCTAGTAAGAATAGCTTGACCGACACACTGCAACAAAATGGAAACGGAAGAAATGTCTGATTTTGTAACAGTCTTATAGGTGATATGTCTGACAGAGAACTACGGTTTTAAATAGCTGGCCTGTAATTTGCTAATACTATTCTTCATAGACACCTAGTGTGAATAGCTTGACCGACACATTGCAACTGAATGAAAATAGAAGAAATCTCTGAATTTGGAACAGTTTTATAGGTGATATGTCTGACAGAGAACCACGGTTTTAAATAGCAGGCCTGTAATTTACTAATTCTATTCTTCACAGACACCTAGTGTGAATAGCTTGACCGACACCCTGCAACAGAATGGAAAAGGAGGCCAATATTTTCCATGTTCAGCTCAAATTTCTGCATTTTTATAGCTGAAATATGGAACAGATCTGGCTTTATTCTGCAGTGAGAACAAGCAAATGGAGCAGAAAAATGGTGTACTCTAGATTGCTTTTAAAGCAAATAACCAGGATTAAGATGGAAAAAAAATTGCCCTGGCCCCTGATATCTGGGGCTATGTCTAAAATATCTGTAATTATTACAGCAGCAGCAGACAGGACGTTCAATGGACCGTCTTGTGCTGTATCATACACTGCAGTCTGCCACATACACTGCCTGCTTAGCACTGATTATATGCAGCTGGATTAGTCCTCAGAAGGACTGTCAGTTCAGATGGATATATATATATATATATATGTTGTGAAATACCTATATTAACAGGATGTTCAATGGACCCTCTTGTGCTGTATCATCCACTGCAGGCTACCACATACACTGACTGCCTGCCTAACTCCTGCTATCACCACTGAATATATGCAGCTGGATTAGTCCTCAGAAGGACTGTCAGTTCAGTTCAATATATATATATATATATATATATATATATATATATATATATATATATATATATATAAAAGTATGTGGTGGAATGCCTATACTAACTATAAACAAGCAAATCTCTCCCTGACGCAGGAGCACCTTTCCCTACTCTGCCTGTTTCCAGGGTAGACTATGATGAGCATGGAGGTGCCCGGTCTTATATGCACCTGATGATGCTGTGTGGCCATCCAATCACTGTAATGCCCACAACCAATATGTCTATGGAATTACAGTGCATGGCAGGCAATCCCTGCTTGTTCATTGACTCTCTAAAGAGCACCAAACATGCAGGGAGGGGACCCAAGTTCCCGCCCCAGCAACCTGGAAAAACTCGTGGAGCGCCGAGCTCGTCGAGCACAGTGATGGTCGGGCGAGTACCGAGCAGTGGCGTGCGCGTTCGCTCATCACTACTTACCTTGTATTGAATATATTATCTGTATAAGTCCCCGCTTAATTGTAAAGTGCTGCGGAATGTGTTGGCGCTATATAATTTTAAATTATTATTATTATAACATTAGAATTGACTGTGTTTTTTTGACAGCTCTAATGCTTTTCGCTACAATAATAGCTTAGTCATAAAACTCTCATTATCTGAAATGAATGTAACTCTCTCAGCTAAAGGTGGGCATGAACATTCGATGGAAGTAAGATTAGGTTTGAACAACTGTTAAAAGAATGACCATGTAGTGAACCATCATTCCACCAACATAGCTGTACACAATTTGGTCCATATTAGCAGTTAAAGTTATGCAAACTAGTTATACATGTTCGAAGAAACCAGGTCCTGGACCAATTATCTTTTTAAGAATGTTCTTTCCAAGAAATATTGATTACAGACAAGAGAGTATCAAACAAACTCTATAAAAACGCTACCTTTGTTGCAGACAATAATGGTGCCTCTTTGGTTGGCTAAAGCGATCAACAAAGTTTGTTATGGTTGAATTTGTCTGTTTTAAGCCCTTTCAGAATAAAAAAATGCGGGCATCTTAAGTAAATGAAATTTAGGATAAGCAATATTATTGTTTTTTCAGATCGCCAAAAGAGGTTTTTTTTTCCTTTCCCTCATGGAGAACAAAAGCACTGTTGAGATTTTTTAAAGCTGCAATATACAGTATACAATTAAAAGCTTTATTACTAATAACAGTATAGGTCATTAGAAAGGAACCATCAATGGGAGTATTACTTCAGCATGCTGTTGTCTTTACTGTTCCTTGTGGATTTCCTCGTGGATTTATTTCCTATCCCCTTGGAATCCTATCTTTGGTGTGATGGTTACTAGCTTAACCCCAATGCTCTTAACACAAAGTCTTTCATCTCTTGGGTCAGGTCCACTTTTAGCAGGTTGTATCTTGCAGCTCACAGCAATGTCCTTGAACCTTACCACTAGAGATGAGTGAATATTTTCAATGCAAATATAAATTGTGTATAATTTTTTGGAAATTGCTGAACTAGATGAATTCAAACAATTTGCATTTCATTTTGCATGAATTGTCTACAATGTCTTCAGCTATTTTACACAAATCAGAAGATTGCATCAGCTAGAGAACGATCATTTGACCTTGGACGGGCTTCACTATAATGGCTTGAATCCATCACATGACACGGTATAGTAAAGTCAATCAGGACAGACTATCGTAGCTAGTTTAACCACTTCGCGCCAGAGCCTGTTTTTGCCTTCGTGACCGGGCCAATTTTTTCAATTCTGACCACTGTCAGTTTATGAAGTAATTACTCTGGAACGCTTCAATGTATTCCCCTGATTCTGAGATTGTTTTTTCATGACATATTGTACTTCATGATAGTGGTAAAATTTCTTCGATTTAACTTGCGTTTATTTGTGAAAAAATCGGAAATTTGGCGAAAATTTTGAAAATTTTGCAATTTTCAAACTTTGAATTTTCATGCCCTTAAATCAGAGAGATATGTCACACAAAATAGTTAATAAATAACATTTCCCACATGTCTACTTTACATCAGCACAATTTTGGAACCAAAATTTTTTTTTGTTAGGGAGCTATAAGGGTTAAAAGTTGACCAGTGATTTCTCATTTTTCCAGCAAAATTTACAAAAACATTTTTTTAGGGACCACATCATATTTGAAGTCACTTTGAGGGGTCTTTATGACAGAAAATACCCAAAAGTGACACCATTCTAAAAACTGCACCCCTCAAGGTGCTCAAAACCACATTCAAGAACTTTATTAACCCTTCAGGTGCTTCACAGGAATTTTTGGAATGTGGAAGAAAAAAATTAACATTTAACTTTTTTCACAAAAATGTTACTTTAAACCCAATTTTTTTTATTTTCATAGGGGGAACAGGAAAAAATGGACCCCAAATTTTTTTGTGCAATTTCTCTTGAGCGTGCTGATACCCCATATGTGAGGGAAAACCACTGTTTGGGCACACTGCAGGGTTCGGAAGGGAAGGAGCGCCATTAGACTTTTTGAATGTAAAATTTGTCTGAATAATTAGCAGACGCCATGTTGCGTTTGGAGAGCTCCTGATGTGCCTAAACAGTGGAACCCCCCCACAAGTGACCCCATTTTGGAAACTAGACCCCTTAGGGAACTTATCTAGATGTGTGGTGAGCACCTTGAACCCCAAGGTGCTTCACAGAAGTTTATAATATTGAACTGTAAAAATAAAATTTTCACATTTTTCCCACAAAACCGTTTTTCATCCCTTAATTTTGCATTATCATAAGGGTAATAGGATAAATTGCACCATGAAATTTGTTGTTCAATTTCTCCTGAACATGCTGATACCCCATATGTGGAGGCAAATTACTGTTTGGGCACATGGCAGGGTTTGAAAGGGAAGGAGCGCCATTAGACCTTTTGAATGTAAAATTTGTTTGAATAATTAGCGGACGCCATGTCACATTTGGGGAGCCCCTAATGTGCCTAAACAGTGGAAACCCCCCACAAGTGCCACCATTTTGGAAACTAGACCCCTTAGGGAACTTATCTAGATGTGTGGTGAGCACCTTGCACCCCCAGCTGCTTCACAGAAGTTTATAATATTGAACTGTAAAAATAAAATTTTCACATTTTTCCCACAAAACCGTTTTTCATCCCTTAATTTTGCATTATCATAAGGGTAATAGGATAAATTGCACCATGAAATTTGTTGTGCAATTTCTCCTGAACACGCTGATACCCCATATGTGGAGGCAAATTACTGTTTGGGCGCATGGCAGCGTTTGAAAGGGAAGGAGCGCCATTTGACTTTTTGAATGTAAAATTTGTTTGAATAATTAGCAGACGCCATGTCGCATTTGGGGAGCCCCTAATGTGCCTAAACAGTGGAAACCCCCCACAAGTGCCACCATTTTGGAAACTAGACCCCTTAGGGAACTTATCTAGATGTGTGGTGAGCACCTTGCACCCCCAGCTGCTTCACAGAAGTTTATAATATTGAACTGTAAAAATAAAATTTTCACATTTTTCCCACAAAACCGTTTTTCATCCCTTAATTTTGCATTATCATAAGGGTAATAGGATAAATTGCACCATGAAATTTGTTGTGCAATTTCTCCTGAACACGCTGATACCCCATATGTGGAGGCAAATTACTGTTTGGGCGCATGGCAGCGTTTGAAAGGGAAGGAGCGCCATTTGACTTTTTGAATGTAAAATTTGTTTGAATAATTAGCAGACGCCATGTCGCATTTGGGGAGCCCCTAATGTGCCTAAACAGTGGAAACCCCCCACAAGTGCCACCATTTTGGAAACTAGACCCCTTAGGGAACTTATCTAGATGTGTGGTGAGCACCTTGCACCCCCAGCTGCTTCACAGAAGTTTATAATATTGAGCCGTAAAAATAAAATTTTCACATTTTTCCCACAAAACCGTTTTTCATCCCTTAATTTTGCATTATCATAAGGGTAATAGGATAAATTGCACCATGAAATTTGTTGTGCAATTTCTCCTGAACACGCTGATACCCCATATGTGGAGGCAAATTACTGTTTGGGCGCATGGCAGGGTTTGAAAGGGAAGGAGCGCCATTTGACTTTTTGAATGTAAAATTTGTTTGAATAATTAGCAGACGCCTTGTCGCATTTGGGGAGCCCCTAATGTGCCTAAACAGTGGAAACCCCCCACAAGTGCCACCATTTTGGAAACTAGACCCCTTAGGGAACTTATCTAGATGTGTGGTGAGCACCTTGCACCCCCAGCTGCTTCACAGAAGTTTATAATATTGAGCCGTAAAAATAAAATTTTCACATTTTTCCCATAAAAAATGTTTTTCATTCCCTAATTTTGCATTATCAAAAGGGTAACAGGATAAATTGCACCATGAAATTTGTTGTACAATTTCTCCTGAGTACGCCGATACCCCATATGTGGGGGAAAACCACTGCTTCGGTGTACGGCAGGGTTCGGAAGAGAAAGGAGCGCTATGTTGGCTGGGATAGGCACAGACGCCATGTCACATTTGAAGAGTCGCTGACATGCCAAAACAGCAGAAACCCCCACAAGTGACCCCATTTTGTAAACTACACCTCTCAAGGAATTCATCTAGGGAAGTAGTGAGTATTTTTTAATTTTTAAATTTATACCATTGGGCAGTGAAAAAAGCATAATTATATTTTTACCACAAAAAAATGTTTTACCCTCAGATTTTACATTTTCACACAGGGCAATGGGTAAAAATGGTGCAGAAATGTGTCACACAATTTCTTCTAAAAGTGGCAATACCCCATATGTGGCTGTATCGTACGGCGAGATCTGGGGGGGACGGAGCGCTATTTGACAATTGGAGAACAAATTATTGTAGAATAGGCATTTGGATTTGGGAGCACAAAATTTTCTGAATTTCTTTTGGGGGGCAAGGGTCATTTTGCTTTTCCAGAGCCTTTCTGCTACCAGTAACTTGGAAGTCCCTTATATTTTTAACAGATGACGGACCTGAGTGGGGACTAGCTTTTATTGAGGACTGAGTTGAAGCTTTTATTGAGAACATTTTACGTAACATTTATCCGGCGCTCTAGGCTGAGCACTTACATTGGGGTTTCCATCTAAATTTCCAAGTGATGTAATTCAGATGAAACCCCTGCAGGATCCATTCACTATAATTAGGCAGCAGAGTTACTCTGGACTCCGTCTGGCCTCTGTTTAGCGGTGTCCTTTTTTTCAGAAGTGCACAAAACTGTGGCCAACCGCACTTTTATGCACGCCTAAAACAAATGACACCGTGGGATCCCAGGCTAGACGGCGTCCACAGTGGTCTATATCTGCCTCATTACAGGGAATCTCCCATCATGGGTTCCGGCTGAATCACGTATTTCAGAGATTTACATGGAAACTCTGGTGTAAGTGCTCAGCGCAGAGCACAGGATAAATGTGAGCAGAGCCTTACTGGGATCTTTGGGAGACATAATAAACAAATCAGTAGCAGGTGAAGAATTGGTTTTATTTATTTTTTACGCCGTTCCTAGTGTGATATAACTGATTAGATTACTTTATTCTTCGGGTCGGTGCGATTACAGAGATACCAGATTTATATCGGGTTTTTATGACTGACAGCTGTCACACACTAAAATACACTTTTTTTGCAAAATCTAGTTTTTGCATCACCATATTTTGAGAGCTATAATTTTTCCATATTTCGGCCGACAGAGTCATATGATGGCTTGTTTTTTGCGGGACGAGTTGACATTTTTATTGGTACCATTTTTGGGAACGTGACATTTTTTGATCGCTTTCTATTCCGTTTTTTGGGAGGTAAAATTAACAAAAACAAACAATTCAGGAATTGTTTTTTGAGGTTTTTTTATGCCGTTCTGCGTGTGGTAAAAGTGATCAGGCAGCGTTATTCTTGGGGTCAGTACGTTTACAGCGATACTACACTTACTGTATTTTTTTATGTTTTGGCGCTTTTACACAATAAAACTATTTTATAGAAAAAAATATTTTTTTTGCATTGCTTTATTCTGAGCACTATAACTTTTTTATTTTTCGGCTGATGGAGCTGTATGGCAGCTTTTTTTTTGCGGAACAAGATGACGTTTTCAGCGGCACCATTTTTATTTCTATTTTGTATTTTGATCGCATTTTTTTCCACTTTTTGTTTGGCGATATGATGAAAAAGCATATTTTTTTGCTCCGTTTTTTATTTATTTTTATTATGGTGTGCACAGAAGGAGTTAATTAGTGTGACAGTTTTATAGCTCGGGTTGTTTCGGATGCGGCGATACCAAATATGTGTACTTTTTTTGCTTTTGTAAAAATATACGGATTTATTGGTTTAATATTTTATTTATTTATTTTTATTTATTTTGTGATTTTTTTTTTTTATAGTTTAAAAACTTTTTTTTTACTTTTTTTTACATTTTTACTTAGTACCTGTATGGGACATTAATTTTTATTTTTCTGATCACTGATCTCATGTAATGTAATAGGCATATATTACATTACATGAGATCTTCCCTGACTGTTTCAGTCAGTCTCCTGTCTGGCTCAGCTTGCAGGCTGAGCCAGACAGGACACCATATATGGCAGAGCTGGAGGCGGTCATGTGACCTCCAGCTGCCATAGCAACCCCAGGTCCTGGAAGGAAACGGAGGTCTTCGGAGAGGTAAGACGACCCCCTCTCCTCCTGCTGTCTCCTATATGCCGCGATCACTATAGATCGCAGCATATAGAAGACAGCAAGGGGTTAACATCACTGGGACCTGATCTAATCAGGTCCCGATGATGTTCCCTGTCAGAGCTAACGCTCTGCACCGGAATCGCAGGGCTTGCAGGACCCTGGGGGTCCTGAGCGCTGCGAGACCACCCACCGTTTTTAAACGTCGGCGCTGCACAGAGCCCGGCAAGCGCCGACGTTTATCTACAGTGGGCGGTCGGGAACCGGTTAAAAGCAGAAACAGGAAATGTAGCAGCTATTTTGAGGTGAATGTGTATAGTGAGAGGATGTCAGCACTGAAAGAACAGCAACAGAGAAAGGGATAGAATGTCATAAAGCACTGTAGAAACTGTAGTGTGTGCACAGCAATGAAAAATATTTATGTATGTGGAAAAGAGAATAGTGTAATACATGTTTTTCACGGCAATTCAAGGCTTTGGAGTTCTTTTTATTTGGTACAAATCAATTCACCGCAATGAACTTTCCTGGGAAAGTTCAGCAAGTTTGAGAAATTTGAATTTTAAAAAGTTTGCTCTTTGCCACTAACCAATTCTCTCCATTGATATTATAGCAGATAAAACTCTGTGAAGATCCATAGGTAGTCAAAATCTTGGGGCCCCTCCGGCAAATTATTTCCTAATTCGTTTTTAAATTTACTAACAACAATTATATTTCAATAGTTACATTTAATTAAACAGAGCAAAAATTAAGTGAGCCAAACTTCATTATAACTCAGAAATGGTAATTAACTAATGTCGATCGTGGGTACATTCCTATATATAGAGAAAGATAGAGTCCAGCTCCTCCGCCTGCACTGTTTGAAGATCCGGAGCAGAGGAGGCATCCTCTTTCTTTGCAGGCCTATATACACTGTGTTCCAAATTATTATGCAAATAATATTTTCTCAGATTTTCCTAAATTACCTATATGAATTGCAGTTATTGTAATTGTTCAGTCAAATAACTATTAGAGTACAATTGAAAGGCTTTTGTAAAAACTGCCTATGATAACAGTATATTTTTAAAAAAATAAAAACTCAAACTGCACTCAAAATGCATGTTCCAAATTATTATGCACATCAGAGTTTTCAACCTTTTCATTTTAATAAAGAACAAAAAAATGGTCATTTTTGAAATTATAAGCATTATATAATGCCCCGTCTCATGCTGCACATAACACATCTGCATCTCTGGCTGCTAAGGGCATAAAAGGGGACAAACTTATGGTGTGGCACCCATGCTCCCCTGACCTCAACCCCATTGAGAACCTCTGGAGCATCATCAAAAGGAGTGTCTATGATGGCGGGAGGCAGTTCACATCTAAGCAACAGCTCTGGGAGGGTATTCTGTCCTCTTGCAATACAATTAAAGCAGAAACCATCCAAAACCTGACAAATTCAATGGACGAGAGAGTTCAGAAGCTCCTTTCAAGCAAGGGGTCCTATGTGCAAATGTAACATCACCTAGAATAAAGTTTTGAGTTGAAAACTGTTTGATTTCAGTTTGTAATAACCTGCTAATGCTTATAATTTCAAAAATGACCATTTTTTTGTTCTTTATTAAAATGAAAAGGTTGAAAACTCTGCTGTGCATAATAATTTGGAACATGCATTTTGAGTGCAGTTTGAGTGTTTTATTTTTTTAAAAATATACTGTTATCATAGGCAGTTTGTACAAAAACCTTTCAATTGTACTCTAATAGTTATTTGACTGGAAAATTACAATGACTGCAATTCATAAAGGTAATTTGGGAAAATCTGAGAAAATATTATTTACATAATAATTTGGAACACAGTGTATACTCGAGTGTGATTCCCAAAGCTTCTACTCATGACGTTCCATTATGATCTACAGTTGCTGACATCTCTTGGCCCCTTAGCTCTCCTCTACTCCCCATTCTGGCCAATCACACAGTTGCCATGTCCAACTGCATAGTGGCTCCTCCTCTACTATTCGTGAATTTTCTAATATACCAAACAAAATCCAAAACATCATTTCACTTCTGATTGCTGTAATGTTCTCCTAAAAGACGAGGAGCCCATAGGTCTTTGCCTACTATGCTTGATTGGTAATTTTACATTGGCACTACTGACAATTATAATAGCAGGGGAGGACCTCATTTCAATCCAAAGGCATCCAATTCAACAGATGTTTGGTGCCAAATACAATACTTATGCCTCTATTCTACTTATGAAAATAATAAAGTGTGATGTTCCCAGACTTCTGCAGCCTGACCAAGGGTGACCATGCTAACTTATGAAGAAGGCCTTGTACTACAATAACAACCTAGCTTTACATATGGCACCTGGAGCCACATTTTTCTGATTGTCAAACTGCTACAATGATAGCTCCATGTGGCCATTAACAACAAGTCATTTATTTACCGGCATATCCTTAGGATTTACTTACCCGCCAATGCAACTGTCAGCATGCTGCCCCACCGTGGTCACACACTGTCTGCACACTCCAACTGATATATATGACCTTACTTTTGCATTGAGCTAGTAGTGTTACAAAAAGTGCTGCCCTAGTCTAAGTTGTGCACATTTACAGTAGCTTGTAAGTAACATACCTACAAGAAGACAGCCCATTACAATATCTTCATAATCAGACATAGAAATAAATGTATATGGCACTGTTGATGCACTACATCTAACCTTCAATAGGTTTTCCATTTAGTAGACTCATCACAGCAGGCACATTGTAACAGATTGATTTGACATCAGGTCCAATAAGGTAAGATTAATAAGCAAAAGCTCAGCGAAATGGATAAGAGCATGAGTCTGACTTTCAGACAAAGTCACTAAAGAAACTCTGTACCGGTACGGCACCCTCCTGCCTTGTCACAGCTGAAGGGGTTAATGACTTTTTGACTGCATGAAGTTGGCAATGAAATTTCACATTACGCCCGAGATATGCAAATCCCTCATTTCTATCACTGCTACTTTGATGTTTCTTTGAATTCCCGCTAGATTCATTGATGTCAAACTGATGTTAAAGCCTTTTGAAATTGACAAGGCCCATGAAACTGATAGATTGCTGCAGATGCGAAATTATTTAAGGTGCCTGATGTTGTAATTGATTCTACGCTAGCACACATTTTTTAATCTTTCATTACACATACTGGCATTTTCCCCAGTGCTTTTTAAAAAATGGCCAAGAGGATCCAGAGAGATGCACAGGTCCCGGTAAGGACTGCATAGTGGAATTATACATTAATCACGTGTAATTATTGTATGTAATTACACCAGGCACTTGACCAAACACTGCATGTATGGCTTGTGTCTCCCTTCTGCAGTTGTTATAATGCCTCCTAATTGTTATATATTATTTGGAGCTGTCCTTTTAGATAACAATAGACAAAGTCTAGTGCTCATTAAAGAGAGCCTGACACTGAAATTGACCCTTTGGTAATAAAGGAATGCTCAACACTACATTCTATCTATTGCAGGGGATGGAATAACATACACAACAGCCTAAAGGCCCCCGTACACATTACACTATAGTTGGCTAGGCCTGACAGGATTGGACAATGGTCTAATGTGCATGGGGGCCTACTGACTCTTCCCCGACAGACTATTCGATACGTTAGATTTCCAATGGTCGATCATTTTAATATCTTGGATATACACATCTGCCAAAGGAGTCTAGCGCTGTTGAGCAGAATGCTCTTCTATTTGGGGGAGTCGGGGTAGATAGAGTAGTTGTCAGCTGAATAATTGTCTGGCCAACATCTATCTAATGTGCATGGGGGCTTTCAAGCACTGAGCTAGGCATAACCAAGGGGACAGCTGAACATGGACGAATGGGGTATGTACTTCAAGTACTAAGTGCAAGGGGAGGGACCAACCAGCCATTTTGCCTCAGTCAGAATATTAAACTACATTGTTAAAACAACCAAGTGGAAAGAAAAAGCCAAGAACACAGAGTATACAGTGTTACTAAAGTGCAAAATTATGGAATAAGGGTTCAATGTCATCTTTTTGTAAGGTCGCGGGAGTAGACATGCAAGATAAGTTGGGATAGAGAAAGGGACAAGTGATGCAAGAGATTCATCAGACTAAACTGTGGGACAAACTTAAAGGAGCATAACACAGCACGTCTCAGATGAGAAGCACAGAATTTTTAACGGTTCTGCTTAAACAAAGATGGTTGGTCTGGTTAATGACACTGGTTGTTCCTAAAGCATTTCTGACGCGCCCCCTGGGCCGTGTGTGCATGCGTGTGGGTTACACGGAGCCGGGTCTCTGGGGGTTGTAGTCTCCGTGGCGGCGACCCGGTCCCGTGGCTCAGGGTGGTCAAACCAGTGGCAGTCTTTATAGGGTTTTTGTGGTTTAATGTCCGACTACGCCACCCATGGATTGCGGTCAGAGGGTACCGCCGCTGCGAGGCAGTCCGCTGAGGCTGGTGTGTTGTGCACAGCTAAAGATGGGATAACTCCCCACGGGAAGAGTATGGCCTCAGGGCAGGGAATGTGGATGATGGGAGTGATGGTGCACAGGCGTCCCAGTACTAGTAGTGCTGTATGCGGTGAGAAAGCAGGAACGACTCAGAGTCTTTGCAGTGCAGTTCAGGGTCTTTACTGATGATATTAAGGCAGACCCTCCCGGGAGTACTGGCTAGCATAAGGGGCCTGGTCAGTCTGCGAGCAAGCAGGAGTTCCCCTGGCCAGGTGGAGTTGTAGGCCTCCCCGTCTATCTGCACTCTTCCTGGCTACCTTGCTGTAAGCGAGTGGAAGTAGCCCACGTCCCTGAGTATACCGTGTGGTGCTCACCTGTATGGCTGGTGACTTGGGGCCTTCTGATAGCCTCCGCTTCTCGATGGCAGTGCTGGTCCCTTGATTGTGACTGAGCCTCCGGGCTTCTATGGCCAGAGAACCTGGAATCCCCTGCCGGCTGGGTTCTGCTGCTGGACTTGAAGATCCTTGCAGCCTCGGACTCCGGTGTCCGGTATTTAGATTCTTCTGCCAGGGCGAGCTCTGCTCAGCTCCAGCCCCTGGTCTTAGCTCCTGCTCCTACAGAGCTCCTGCTGTTTCTTTCCCTGTGTCTGCTTGTTCTCCAGGCTCTGTCAGACCCAGTTTATATAGGGCGGATTCCTCCCCTCCCAGGTCTGGGCAGGAGGTGTTGCAAGCTTAAGGGCTCCTGACCAGGAAACCTCCCACTTGCTCTCAGACGTAATATTTCTATTACTGTGGTAACCAGACCCCTGGGGTGCCACATATCTCAGCGACAACACTAATGTGCTTCTTAGCTTTCCTGCTGTAGGGATAATTGTGATCGTAACATAGGCAGCAACTCCTTAAAGGCTGCATCCCAGCAATGATCCTCATGGCAGCTTACTCAGACATGCAAACCATGTGTCCAGAATGGACGCCATCATCCCCAAGAACAACTACTTTGTGCCTTCTGCTGTTGTAATTAGTACAGACTTTCCGGCTATCTCAGTGACAGCATATCACGCATATTGGCAGTTCTTTAGACTCAGAGACCCTGATGGCATGAGCGAATGCTCGACTCATTTCCACACCACACAGCCGCAGATTGGAAAAGCAGTCTCCTATTTCAGGTATGCAACGGCCTCTGTAAGTGGCACATCACTATTTTGTGATTTTGCCTTTATGTGATCCCAAATGAATGAAACGCCATCCCCATATTGGCAAGGAGTCTGTGGCAGTCCCGTATATCAGGTCAGTCGAGACTTTATCTGAGTAGCACTCTCCTTCATGATTGTGCCCTCACTAGTGATGAGCGAGCATGCTCACTACCGCTCGGTACTCGCCCGAGCATCTCACTGCTAGAGATTAGTGTTGAGCCACCCCCGTAGTGTTCGAGTTCGGTTCGGTTCGTCGAACACCCGTGTGTTCGCCGAACTGTTCGTCGAACTGTTCGTCGAACACCTTCGAACACCGTTAAAACCAATGGCAGGCAAACAAAAACACATAGAAACAAATAGAAAACACCTTCAAAGGTGTCCAAAAGCTGACAAACTGCTCAGAAGACACAACTAACACATGGAAAAGTGACAAGTACATATAGTCATGCGAAAATAAAAGAGGTGGAGGAGTAAAAGGAGGGGGAGACACAGATATAGGCATGTCATGCCCTTCTAAAATCCAAAAAGTGAGAAGCCGACACGGCCAGTCGGCTCCTGCCCGTGCCACCTCCGTGTCGCCGGGTTTGTGCCAGAGCCGCGGTGAACCCTGATGGCCAGCCCCCCTCTCCCAATACTGGTGCCTGTCCGCTGGTGGGTCGAGCGAGCCCCCCTGTGGTGGAGGCAGCTCTAAGCTTTTTAATTTAAATTGTCTCTCTAATTTGAATGAATACACTTTAAATCCATTTACAAGGATCTATTGGAGGGCAAGTCTCATGCCAGCAGCCGCGTAATTCCAGCTCCAGTAGCGTCCACTAAAGCTGCTGCAGTTAAAAAGCTTTTATAAGGATCGAGCTCGGCTGTCCACCGCAAGGCATCCTACTGCCAGTCCCAGCCCCTATGCCTTGGGGTGCCTCCTGATGCTCTTCACTGAGTATCCCATGGTCCCGAAGCATTTCCTTTGAAAAAATTAAGTGTCTAAACTACAGGTGGTGTAGCTTGCTTAACAGCCGGGATAATCCGCTGACTAGCAGACACTGCTACTAGGCACAAAGTATTTCCTGGGCTAGATGCAGTTAAAAATTTGTAATTAGATACTCTCGTTGGATGCTGAGAAAGCATTCCATAGAGTCTCCTGGCACGCCATATATGATTCTCTTAAAAAGCTTGGGGTAGGGGTCTAGGGGACCCTTTTATAGCCAAAATCACGGCCCTGTATCGCAATACGTCACCTAGGCTGAAGATATATGGAACTGTAGCACCCTGAGGGCTCGGTTGCTACAGACGTATTGCACCTCACCCAGAGGTGTGATATCTCACTCTCAGGTAAGGATGGAGTGTGGATCAGGACCCGACACCTGCATGCATTACACCACATTGCCGTGGGGCAGGGCGACCAATATGCCCCTGAGATGGGCACGACAGTCCCTGTCCCTGGCTGGAGTGGGGGGAGGGAACACTGAGGAAGGGGAACCCTGTAGTGCAGGAGCAGGGAGGAAGCAGTTCCTGGGTGCATTGAGAAGGGAGTATAAAAGGTGGGCACCATCTTAGTTCAGTGCAGAGAAGTCTGAGCAGAAGTGGCAGGGAGCAGGGGCTCTGCATGAGCTCTGCTCCGGAGGCGGGCCTAGTAACAGAGGCCCAGGCCTGGAAGAGGGAGAAGGAAGGAAGAGGAGCGGAGAAGGCTCCAGGAACGAGGAATGAAGGGATCCCAGGGGTGCGGACGGGCGAGTCGCCACCGCACGCCCGAATCCACCTGCGTGGAGGGGTCAGGCCAAAGGGGGAGACCGGTCCCCGAACTAGTGGAGGCAGGAAACGACCCTCAGCTAGAAACCGGAGGCTCTGACATTTTATGTGGCGCAGCCCCTCGCTACACCCGCTAGGAAGGCACCACATAGGGTCAGGGAAACTGGCGCCAAGTTTACCAAGAGGAGGCCCGAGGCAGCCGGACAGAAGTGTTGGTAAGAAAGGCCAGACAAAGGACACACAAAGGGGGTCCTGTGAAGTGCTCCAAAGTTATCTGGGAGTTGTCTGAGCCCCTCACCTGGTGAGCACAGTACGACGTGGGCAGCCGTTACCTGCAGACGTGGTCTGGATAATAAGAACTGTGAGTAAAGGCCCTGGACTGCATCACTGACTCCGTGTCGTTACTGCTGCTGCCCTGCACCATCACCCCCATCCTCCGCATACACTGCCCTGAGGCTATACTCCTCCCGTGGGGAGTTATGCTACGCTCTGCTGCACCCACAACACCAGCCTCAGCGGTCTGCCCTGTAGCGGCGGTTCACTCTGACCGCAATCCACGGGTGGCGTAGTCGGACATTTAAACATCAAAACCACATAAATAGTTCCGCCACTGGTTTGACCGCCCTGAGCCACGGAACCGGGTCGCCGCCACGAAGACTACAACCACCAGCATCCACCAAAAAGGGTCCGGCTCCGGGTGTCCCAAGGCCCAGGGGGTGCGTCAGAACATTTTCATCACCTTTCACAATCACCAATGGGACAAGGCAGGGATGTCCTCTGTCCCCTCTCTTATACATCCTAGTGACGGAGCACCTGCTCTCATCAATTCGCCATAACCCCAATATTAGGTGGATTGAGGTGGGAGGCACCGAGTACAAGTGCTCTCTATTTGCTGATGATGTCCTAGTATATATCACTCAATCACATATATCCATCCATGCTGTTATGGCTGAAATAGATCACTTTGTTACATGGTAAAATTTTAAAATCAATGCAGCGAAGTCTGAGGCCCTCGATGTCTCCCTCCCCAAATCCATATAGGATTCCATCCAGTCCAACTTTCCCTTTGCCTGGCCCTCACAGGGAATCAAATACTTAGGAATTCCTATTCATAGAGACCTCTCCCATCTATGTTATCTTAATTTTGGGCCCTTTATTGAACAATTCCATACAGACCACGGTTGGCAAGTTAGAACTGTAAGATTCACTACGTGAACCGCTGGTGTTTTGTGGAAAAGCACATGTACACCGCGTTCCAAATTATTATGCAAAAAGTGTTTAGGAGTGATAAGGGAAGAATTTGTTTGTTTGTCAGTTAAACTCATTGATGGTGATGTGTGTCAGGGCTCTTTATATCACTGTAAGCAATTGCAGACACCTGTGCTAATTAGTTTGGCAGGTGTGTCCAATGAAAGGCAAGACAACTTAAGAAGGCTCTCTCACATTATTAAGCAGCCTACATTTTCTGCCAAAATGGGAAAGAAAAAGGATGTGTCGGCTGCTGAGAAGCAACAAATTGTGGAGTGTTTAGGTCAAGGCATGACTACAATCAACATTGTGCGATGATCGGGATGAAGTGTCTTGGCAATCAAGAAGTATGTAGCTGATTCACAGTACACACGTGTGCGTGCTGATAAGGGCAAATTTAGGACTCTTTCCTACAGGCAATTACGTCAGGTTGAAAGAGCAGCGGCAAAAAAGCCTTGTCATAGCAGCAGACAAGTTTTTGAAGCTGCTTGTGCCTCCAACGTCCCCCGAACAACAAGATGCAGGGTCCTTCAGAGGTTTGCAGCTGTGCATACGCCATCCTGTCGACCTCCTCTATCCACTTCACACAAGCAGAAACGGCTCCAGTGGGCCAAACATTACATGAAGACTGATTTCAAAACTGTTTTGTTCACGGATGAGTGCCGTGCAGCGCTCGATGGTCCAGATGGATGGAGTGGAGGATGGCTGGTTGATGGACACCCCACGCAAACACGGCTACAGCGCCAACAAGGAGGAGGTGGAGTAATGTTTTGGGCTGGAATCATGGGGAGAGAGATTGTCGGCCCCTTTAGGATCCCTGAAGGCGCTAAAGATGAACTCCATAATGTATGTGGATTTTCTCAAACAGCACTTCCTGCCATGGTTCAAGAAGAAGAACCGTGTATTTCAGAGCAAGATCATTTTTCTGCATGATAATGCACCATCTCATGCTGCACATAAAACATCTGCATCTCTGGCTGATATGGGCATAAAAGGGGACAAACTTATGGTGTGACCCCCATGCTCCCCTGACCTCTACCCCATTCAGAACCTTTGGAGCATCATTAAAAGGAGTGTCTATGATGGCGGGAGGCAGTTCACATCTAAGCAACAGCTCTGGGAGGGTATTCTGTCCTCATGCAAAACAATTGAAGCAGAAACCATCCAAAACCTGACAAATTCAATGGACGAGAGAGTTCAGAAGCTCCTTTCGAACAAGGGGTCCTATGTGAAAATGTAACATCACCTAGAATAAAGTTTTGAGTTGAAAACTGTTTGATTTCAGTTTCTAACAACCTGCTAATGCTTATAATTTCAAAAATGACCATTTTTTTGGTCTTTATTAAAATTAAAAGGTTGATCGAAAAGTTTGGGGGATCTAAGAGTGTGGCAACCCAGTAGTCATGATTACTTCGAATTCTGACAATATGAGGGTCATGCTGCAGGTAGTGCAGCAAGAAGGCACTTATGTGTCTTGCGCATCTCGGAGCCCCAAAATTATTTTCCGGGCTAGATGCAGCTAAAAATTATTTTTAATTTTAAATCTGGTGGAGCTTATTATAGATGGCCTAATAGGATCAGTGCTGCACACTGCTATAAAGCCCAAATTATTTTCCAGTCAAGATACAGATAAACATGATTAGTAATTTGAAAGCTTAAAACGTTTGGTAGGGTGATTTTAACCAATCATCAAGCTTTTACTCTCCCCAGGATGACACAGGGGTAGAAAAGTCGTTTCGGATCCATGATTTGTTCATCTTTATGAACGTGAGTCTGTCTACATTATCAGTGGAGAGCCGCGTGCGCTTATCTGTCAGCACACCACCAGCAGCGCTGAACACACGTTCAGACAGAACGCTGGCTGCGGGGCATGACAAGATCTCCAAGGCGTAAGTGGCTAGCTCCGGCCATTTATCCAGATTGGAAGCCCAAAAAGAGCAAGGGTCCAGTGACACAGTCGTGGCTTCAATGTTTACTTGGAGATACTCCTGTACCATCGTCTCTAGGCGTTGACTATGTGTCAGACTTCTTGTCTCCTGTGGCCTTGCAAAGGATGGGCTAAAAAAGTGGTGAAATGATTCCGCAAAATTGATGTTACCAGCAGATACTGTGGTTCTGTTACGGTTTGAGTGCTGAACACTTGACGGTCCCACGGTTGGCAAGTTGGAACTGTGAGATTCACTACGTGCACCACTGGTATTTTGTGGAAAAGCACATGTAAGATTCTGCAACAGTCTCTGCTGATACTCCTGCATGCGTGCATCCCTTTCTATGGCAGGAATAATTTCTGCAAATTTACTTTTGTACCGGGGATCTAACAGTGTGGCAACCCAGTAGTCAGGATTATTTCTAATTCTCACAATTCGAGGGTCATGTTGCAGGTAGTGCAGCAAGAAGGCACTCATGTGTGTTGCGCATCCAGGAGCACCAAGTCCCTGTTGTGTTGGTGGCGAGGTAACAATCATGCTTCCTTCCTCTGTCCTCTCCCCCCAACCTCGCACAACAGAAATGTGATCAAGGTCTCCCTCATCTGATGAGTCTTCCATCAGTTCGTCCTCCACTTCTTCCTGGGCTCCTGCACCTTCCTCACTAGTTTGGCTGCTACCATGCGCCCTGGTAAAACCATCTCCCCCACCCTCACATGCCTGCCGCCTTGGTGCTGCCGACCTTCTGGACCTTGCAGATGTTAGCCCTTCCGCATACAACTCCTCCTCCTCTACTTCCTCTACCTCCTCTTGTGCCACCACCTGACTCCGAATTCTGTTTAACATGTGCTCCAGCATGTAAATCACCGGAATAGTCATGCTGATAATGGCATCGTCAGCACTAAACATCTTCGTCGCCATTTCAAAAGTGTGCAGAAGGGTGCATAGGTACCTGATCTGAGACCACTCCTCCAGCGTGATTTGCCCCACCTCTGAATCTCGTTGGCCCAGGCTATACGTCAGAACGTATTGCACCAGGGCTTGTCGGTGCTGCCACAGTCGCTGCAACATGTGCAGAGTTGAATTCCACCGGGTAGGCACATCGCATTTTAGCCGGTGAAGTGGCAGGCCCAACGACTTCTGTAGAGATGTAAGTCGCTGAGCTGCGGGATGCGAACGGCGGAAGTGAGCACACAGCGACCGTGCCCTCTGCAGAAGGCCATCTAGTCTGGGATAGTGGGCTAAAAATTGCTGGACAACCAGGTTCAACACGTGAGCCATACAAGGCACGTGTGTGACATTGCCCCGGCGAAGGGCCGCACCCAGGTTTGCAGCATTGTCGCACACGGCCTTCCCTGGTTTCAGGTCCAGTGGAGACAACCATTCATGAAATTGGTTCTCCAGAGCTGACCACAACTCCTCAGCTGTGTGACTCACATTTCCCAGACATTTCAATGTAAAAACCGCCTGATGACGTTGAGCCCTACTGCCAGCATAGTAAGGAGGTGTGCAGGATCCCTTCTGCGCAGTTAGAAAGCTTGTGGCATGACCAGACAGGCTTTGGGTGCAGGTGGAAGACCGAGAGGAGGGTGAGGAGGCAGAAGCAGTGGAGGAACTTTGACATAAAGAGGATTGACTCACAACTCGTGGGGACGGCAAGACTTGGACAGCAGCCCCTTGTCCTGCTGTCACCATAGTTACCCAGTGCCCAGTCAGCGACATGTAACGCCCCTGTCCATGCCTACTCGTCCAAGTGTCTGTGGTGAAATGCACCCTGTCACACACAGAGTTTCTCAAAGAAGCGGTGATGTTGTGTGCGACATGCTGGTGGAGCGCAGGCACACCTTTCTTTGAGAAGTAGTGCCGACTGGGCATCTGGTACTGGGGCACTGCGACGGACATAAGGTCTCGAAAATCCTCTGTGTCCACCAGGCGGAAAGGCAGCATTTCTGTAGCCAAGAGCTTGCAGATGGTGAAATTCAACCTCTTAGCTTTCTCATGGCTAGGAGGAAATGGTCTTTTACTTGTCCACATCTGAGGGACCGAGGGCTGGCTATTGTGCTTAGACGGGGTTGATAAGGGTGTCCCCGGCAAACTGCCGGTCTGTGAGGAAGATGCAGGCGGACATGTTAGGTTGCCTTGATCCAAAGGTGGTGCTATCGATGTCGGACAGCGCTCAACACCAGCTGGTGTTACCACCTCCAAAGAAAATGATGACCTGCCAATCACGCTGGCTGTTGCGGGTAAAGAGGTGGCAGGTCTGCGCCCCAAAACATGTGTGACTGCTGTCCCCCCAGTCACAGAGGATGAAGAGGCCGCGGATGCACAAGATATGGCAGACGGTGATTGGCCCGGCCGGCTAGGCCGCATTGCAGCACACTGAGCTTCCCACTGCAACTTATGCTTCATGTCCATGTGCCGGTTCATGCATGAAGTACTCAAACTATGTATTTTTTGGCCTCTACTTAGCTTTTGCTGACAAATGTTACAGATAACACGAGTTGGGTCATCTTTATCGATCTGAAAAAATGCCCAGGCTATGCAAGGCTTAGCACCCATGCGACCTGAAGAGCCACCACGACTTGTGGTGAGAGGCAGAGTTGTGTTTGAGGATGCAGTTGTTGACGTGCTTCCAGTACTATGTCTCTGTCCAGGAAGGCGCAACCTGACCTCGTCGTCACTAGCATCTTCCTCCACCTCCTCTGCTGACCTCATCTCTTGGCTGACTGTGGGTTGACAGTAAGTGGGATCTCCGATCTCATCATCATCACCCTGTGCGTTATCACACCCGTCGTCCTCAGAGCCAACCTGTTCCTGCCCTGACAAAAAACTAAAGTTGTCGCTCCAATCAGGTATTTGAGTCTTATCATCGTCTTCCTCATTGTCTCCACCAACAGGAGTTACAGTTTGGGAATGAGGGTCTACATTATGGTCAGAACCTTCTGCGTCTGGTCCTGGATCCGACTCATAAAGATTCTGGGCATCAGTGCAGATCATTTCCTCGTCTGGATTCACAGAAGCGCTGGAGTCGACCTCTGATTCCCAGGCTATAGTATGAGTAAACAGCTCTGCAAACTCAACCATCTGTTCTACCTCATACTCAGACGGGCAGCTGGAGATTTGGGAGCTGTGAGGAAGCAAGTGCGATTGGGTTGACACCTTTGAGGACTGGAGTATTTGTGATGTTGAAGTTGATGTGGAGGAGAGCCCACTTAAAGGAGCACTTGATATCCGTTGAAGCACCTGCTGTTTTTGTGCCTCATCTGGAATTTGTAGCGATTGGCGTGGCCGTAAGAAAGGGATCTTATCACATTGTCCGCTAAAAGAAGTAGACATTTTAGTTTGGCTGGAAGATGGTCTTTCTTCTGCAGATGTTACTGTTGCTTTAACACCTACCCCACGGACACAACCTTTTTTCCCCTTCCCAACACGCCTATTCCCCTTTCCACCAGCAGCAGGCCTTTTTCCACTCATTTTGGTGGTTAACTAATTCACAACTCTGGAGTTGTTTGCACAAAAAAACAATGGATGGTAACCGAGCAGAGCTGAGTGGCCAAACTGTGGTATTAGGCCAAAACTATTGGCTGGGTTAGATGCAGAAAAAAATTATTTTGAATTTGCAACCTGATGGAGGTCAGTATAGATGGACTAATAGAGAAAGTCCGACACACTACTAGAAGGCCAAATATTTTTTCAGAGGTAGATGCAGAAAAAAATATATTCAGTTTGCAACCTGATGGAGGTCAGTATAGATGGACTAATACAACAAGTCCCGCACACAGCTAGAAGCCCAAATATTTTTTCAGAGGTACTGTAGATGCAGATAAAAATTATTTTTAATTTGCAACCTGATGGAGGTCAGTATAGATGGACTAATAGAGAAAGTCCGACACACTACTAGAAGGCCAAATATTTTTTCAGAGGTAGATGCAGAAAAAAATATATTCAGTTTGCAACCTGATGGAGGTCAGTATAGATGGACTAATACAACAAGTCCCACACACAGCTAGAAGCCCAAATATTTTTTCAGAGGTACTGTAGATGCAGATAAAAATTAGTTTTAATTTGCAACTTGATGGAGGTCAGTATAGATGGACTAATAGAGAAAGTCCGACACACTACTAGAAGGCCAAATATTTTTTCAGAGGTAGATGCAGAAAAAAATATATTCAGTTTGCAACCTGATGGAGGTCAGTATAGATGGATTAATAGAACAAGACCCACACACAGCTAGAAGCCCAATATTTTTTCAGAGGTAGATGCAGAAAAAACTATATTCAGTTTGCAACCTGATGGAGGTCAGTATAGATGGACTAATAGAACAAGTCCCACACACTGCTAGAAGCCCAAATATTTTTTCAGAGGTACTGTAGATGCAGATAAAAATTAGTTTTAATTTGCAACCTGATGGAGGTCAGTATAGATGGACTAATAGAGAAAGTCCGACACACTACTAGAAGGCCAAATATTTTTTCAGAGGTAGATGCAGAAAAAAATATATTCAGTTTGCAACCTGATGGAGGTCAGTATAGATGGATTAATAGAACAAGACCCACACACAGCTAGAAGCCCAATATTTTTTCAGAGGTAGATGCAGAAAAAAATATATTCAGTTTGCAACCTGATGGAGGTCAGTATAGATGGACTAATAGAACAAGTCCCACACACTGCTAGAAGCCCAAATATTTTTTCAGAGGTACTGTAGATGCAGATAAAAATTAGTTTTAATTTGCAACCTGATGGAGGTCAGTATAGATGGACTAATAGAGAAAGTCCGACACACTACTAGAAGCCCAAATATTTTTTCAGAGGTACTGTAGATGCAGATAAAAATTAGTTTTAATTTGCAACCTGATGGAGGTCAGTATAGATGGACTAATAGAGAAAGTCCGACACACTACTAGAAGGCCAAATATTTTTTCAGAGGTAGATGCAGAAAAAAATATATTCAGTTTGCAACCTGATGGAGGTCAGTATAGATGGATTAATAGAACAAGACCCACACACAGCTAGAAGCCCAATATTTTTTCAGAGGTAGATGCAGAAAAAAATATATTCAGTTTGCAACCTGATGGAGGTCAGTATAGATGGACTAATAGAACAAGTCCCACACACTGCTAGAAGCCCAAATATTTTTTCAGAGGTACTGTAGATGCAGATAAAAATTAGTTTTAATTTGCAACCTGACGGAGGTCAGTATAGATGGACTAATAGAGAAAGTCCGACACACTACTAGAAGGCCAAATATTTTTTCAGAGCTAGATGCAGAAAAAAATTATATTCAGTTTGCAACCTGATGGAGGTCAGTATAGATGGACTAATAGAGAAAGTCCGACACACTACTAGAAGCCCAAATATTTTTTCAGAGGTACTGTAGAGGCAGATAAAAATTAGTTTTAATTTGCAACCTGATGGAGGTCAGTATAGATGGACTAATAGAGAAATTCCGACACACTACTAGAAGGCCAAATATTTTTTCAGAGGTAGATGCAGAAAAAAATATATTCAGTTTGCAACCTGATGGAGGTCAGTATAGATGGACTAATAGAACAAGTCCCACACACTGCTAGAAGCCCAAATATTTTTTCAGAGGTACTGTAGATGCAGATAAAAATTAGTTTTAATTTGCAACCTGATGGAGGTCAGTATAGATGGACTAATAGAGAAAGTCCGACACACTACTAGAAGGCCAAATATTTTTTCAGAGGTAGATGCAGAAAAAAATATATTCAGTTTGCAACCTGATGGAGGTCAGTATAGATGGACTAATACAACAAGTCCCGTACACAGCTAGAAGCCCAAATATTTTTTCAGAGGTACTGTAGATGCAGATAAAAATTATTTTTAATTTGCAACCTGATGGAGGTCAGTATAGATGGACTAATAGAGAAAGTCCGACACACTACTAGAAGGCCAAATATTTTTTCAGAGGTAGATGCAGAAAAAAATATATTCAGTTTGCAACCTGATGGAGGTCAGTATAGATGGACTAATTCAACAAGTCCCACACACAGCTAGAAGCCCAAATATTTTTTCAGAGGTACTGTAGATGCAGATAAAAATTAGTTTTAATTTTCAACCTGATGGAGGTCAGTATAGATGGACTAATAGAGAAAGTCCGACACACTACTAGAAGGCCAAATATTTTTTCAGAGCTAGATGCAGAAAAAAATTATATTCAGTTTGCAACCTGATGGAGGTCAGTATAGATGGATTAATAGAACAAGACCCACACACAGCTAGAAGCCCAATATTTTTTCAGAGGTAGATGCAGAAAAAAATATATTCAGTTGCAACCTGATGGAGGTCAGTATAGATGGACTAATAGAACAAGTCCCACACACTGCTAGAAGCCCAAATATTTTTTCAGAGGTACTGTAGATGCAGATAAAAATTAGTTTTAATTTGCAACCTGATGGAGGTCAGTATAGATGGACTAATAGAATGATGCTATGCCCAAAAGATTTTACTTCACTAGGTGCAGTAAAAAAATTGGTATTCTATACACAGGTGGTATATCTTGCAACACAGATAGGCTACTCCACTGACTAACACACTCTGCAATAGGCCAAAAAGGATTAGCTTTGCTAGATTCAGCCAAATGCTGTGAAAAAAACTTGCACAGCACTGGCACAGACCTGCCTGGCAAAAACTGATAGGAACTCATGTAACCTAGTCCTGAAAAGGACTCCAATTACAATTAGTCTTTACTCCCACAACCTATCTATTTAAGAGCACAGACCTCCCTGATAAAAGTCGTAGGAAATGCTGTAACCTAGTCCTTAAAAGGACTGCAATCACAACTATTCCCTACTCCCAAGCTATCTGTATATTTGTGCGAAAATTGGCTTGAAATTAACAAGGTATAGCGCACACAGCAACAGCGGTGCCATCCAACACGCAGCTGCAGCAGTGAGAAAATGGTGGCGACGGGGAAAATGGCTTGGTCTTATAGGGCAAGGACATGTGACATACACTGCCAATGACACATGCCCTAGCTTGTGTGAAAAAAAGCCCTTCGTTCGGCGAACACGAACGATTTGAAAAAAATTTGGCTGTTCAAGGTTATGTTCGATAACTCTTCATGCCCCAAAATCATAACTGGATTTTTTCTCAGTAATGCTGAAAATTAATGTTAATACGCAGTTTGAGTGTACAGCGGGGCGGGGGGAGGGGCAGGGGATGGATCTCTGCAGGAATAATGTAGATCTTCATTTTTTTCTCTTTCCCTCATTTACAGTGGGGAGGTGCAATCTGTCAGCCTATCAGCAGCGCACACACGGAGCGAAGTGCTTTTTTTCACACAAGCAATGACATGTGTCATTGGCAGTGTATGTCACATGTCCTTGCCCTATAAGACCCAGCCATTTTCCCCGTCGCCACCATTTTCTCACTGCTGCAGCTGCGTGTTAGATGGCACCGCTATTGCTGTGTGCGCTATACCTTGTTAATTTCAAGCCAATTTTCGCACAAATCTACAGATAGCTTGGGAGTAGGGAAGAGTTGTGATTGCAGTCCTTTTAAGGACTAGGTTACAGCATTTCCTACGACTTTTATCAGGCAGGTCTGTGCTCTTAAATAGATAGGTTGGGAGTAAAGACTAATTGTAAGTGCAGTCCTTTTCAGGACTAAGTTACATCAGTTCCTATCAGTTTTTGCCAGGCAGGTCTGTGCCAGTGCTGTGCAAGTTTTTTCACAGCATTTGGCTAAATCTAGCAAAGCTAATCCTTTTTGGCCTATTGCAGAGTGAGTTAGTCAGTTGAGTAGCCTACCTGTGTTGCAAGCTACACCACCTGTGTATAGAATACCAATTTTTTTACTGCACCTAGTGAAGTAAAACCTTTTGGGCATAGCATCATTCTATTAGTCCATCTATACTGACCTCCATCAGGTTGCAAATTGAATATAATTTTTTTCTGCATCTACCTCTGAAAAAATATTTGGGCTTCTAGCAGTGTGTGGGACTTGGTCTATTAGTCCATCTATACTGACCTCCATCAGGTTGCAAATTGAATATAATTTTTTCTGCATCTAGCTCTGAAAAAAAATTTGGGCTTCTAGCAGTGTGTGGGACTTGGTCTATTAGTCCATCTATACTGACCTCCATCAGGTTGCAAATTAAAAATAATTTTTTTCTGCATCTAGCTCTGAAAAAATATTTGAGCTTCTAGCGGTGTGTGGGACTTGTTCTATTAGTCCATCTATACTGACCTCCATCAGGTTGCAAATTGAATAAAAAAAATTTCTGCATCTACCGCTGAAAAAATATTTGGGCTTCTAGCAGTGTGTGGGACTTGGTCTATTAGTCCATCTATACTGACCTCCATCAGGTTGCAAATTAAAAATAATTTTTATCTGCATCTACCTCTGAAAAAATATTTGGGCTTCTAGCAGTGTGTGGGACTTGGTCTATTAGTCCATCTATACTGAGCTCCATCAGGTTGCAAATTAAAAATAATTTTTTTCTGCATCTAGCTCTGAAAAAAAATTTGGGCTTTTAGCAGTGTGCGGGAATTGGTCTATTAGTCCATCTATACTGACCTCCATCAGGTTGCAAATTAAAAATATTTTTTTTCTACATCTAGCACAGAAAAAATATTTGGGTTTCTAGCGGTGTGTGGGACTTGGTCTATTAGTGCATCTATACTGGCCACCATCAGGTTGCAAATTAAAAATAATTTTTATCGGCATCTAGCTCTGAAAAAAAATTTGGGCTTCTAGCAGTGTGTGGGACTTGTTCTAATAGTCCATCTATACTGACCTCCATCAGGTTGCAAAGTGAATATAATTTTTTTCTGCATCTAGCTCTGAAAAAAAATTTGGGCTTCTAGCAGTGTGTGGGACTTGTTCTATTAGTCCATCTATACTGACCTCCATCAGGTTGCAAATTGAATATAATTTTTTTCTGCATCTAGCTCTTAAAAAAAATTTGGGCTTCTAGCAGTGTGTGGGACTTGTTCTATTAGTCCATCTATACTGACCTCCATCAGGTTGCAAATTGAATATAATTTTTTTCTGCATCTAGCTCTGAAAAAATATTTGGGCTTCTAGCAGTGTGTGGGACTTGTTCTATTAGTTCATCTATACTGACCTCCATCAGGTTGCAAATTAAAAATATTTTTTTTCTGCATCTAGCTCTGTAAAAATATTTGGGCTTCTAGCAGTGTGTGGGACTTGTTCTATTAGTCCATCTATACTGACCTCCATCAGGTTGCAAATTCAATATAATTTTTTTCTGCATCTAGCTCTGAAAAAATATTTGGGCTTCTAGCAGTGTGTGGGACTTGTTCTATTAGTCCATCTATGCTGACCTCCATCAGGTTGCAAATTGAATATAATTTTTTTCTGCATCTACCTCTGAAAAAATATTTGGGCTTCTAGCAGTGTGTGGGAGTTGATCTATTAGTCCATCTATACTGACCTCCATCAGGTTGCAAATTAAAAATAATTTTTTTCTGCATCTACCTCTGAAAAAAAAATTGGGCTTCTAGCAGTGTGTGGGACTTGTTCTATTAGTCCATCTATACTGACCTCCATCAGGTTGCAAATTGAATATAATTTTTTTCTGCATCTAGCTCTGAAAAAAAATTTGGGCTTCTAGCGGTGTGTGGGACTTGTTCTATTGGTCCATCTATACTGACCTCCTTCCTTTTGGAAGTGCATTGAGGTGAAGGGTACATTGCTGGAAAAGGAAAAAAAAAAAAAAAAAAACTCTTTAAATCTCTTAGTTTGCGAGTGTGAACGAGCTGCGTGTGTCCGGAGCGTAAGTGCGAACGAAAGTAAGTGTGTGACTTGTTTTTCAGTGACTTTGGATTCAGGGAGTTTGGAAGGGAGGATTTAGGACTGAATTGCTGATTGTATTTCATTCTTTCTTTACTTTACTTTTTACTTAATTAATCCACCTGACCTACTTAGCTGATTCCCCCGTCCATACTTGATACTTAATTGATCCCCCGTCCATACTTAACTGATCCCCCGCCAATATCTAATTGATACACTTGCACATCCTTAATTGATCCCCGTCCATACACCTATATATAAATAATTGTGTTTTGTACTTGTATATATATACTGACTGTATCTCCATATTTAGAATGACGTCCATGTTGGCCGGAGCCGTGCAGTGTACATCTTGCGCAATGTATGCATTCCGTGAGCAACCGCTCGAGGATCCTACTGCTGCGAGAGATGTGAGCATATCGTGCACTTGGAAGCCCAAATTCTGGATCTAAGTGCTCAGATAGCGATACTGAGGAGCATCGACAACATGGAACGGAGTTTGCTGCTCACCGAGCAGACACTCAATGGGTCAATACTAGGGGTGGAGCATAGAGGGGAAGTGCAGGCTGAACAGGCAGGGAGCTGGATAACAGTTAGGAGGGATAGAGGGAAGAAGTTTAGGAAGGCTGGTTCAGAACCGCATTATTGGAGCACGACAGATCCTCTGACCGCCGGGGGAGTGTATGCTCCAGTAATGAGGGGGAGGGGGGAAGTGTAGGGCAGGCAAGACAGGTTCTGGTAGTGTGTGACTCTATTATTAGGGGGACAGACAGGACAATCTGTCACAAAGACCGGGATCGCCGAACGGTGTGCTGCCTCCCTGGCGCTCGAGTCCGGCACATCGCGGATTGGGTTGACAGGTTACTGGGTGGGGCTGGCGAAGACCCAGTGGTCATGGTCCACATCGGCACCAATGACAAAGTGAGTGGTAGATGGAGGGTCCTTAAAAATGATTTCAGGGACCTAGGTAGGAAGCTTAGGGCAAGGACCTCCAAGGTAGTTTTCTCAGAAATACTACCAATCCCGCGAGCCACACAGGAGCGCCAACGGGAAGTTAGGGAGGTGAATAAGTGGTTAAAGAGTTGGTGCAAGGCAGAAGGGTTTGGGTTCATGGAGAACTGGGCCGACTTCGCGGTCGGCTACAGGCTCTACCGTAGGGACGGGCTGCACCTCAATGGGGAGGGTGCAGCGGTGCTGGAGAAGAAGATGGCTAATAGGTTGGAGGAGTTTTTAAACTAGAGCCGGGTGGGGGGAACCAAGGAAATAGGTGGGATGTGAGGCAAGCAAGGGGGAAGGGGAGAAATGAATATAATGAGGGTGGAGAGGGGGGTGGGGATAGTACAGTTAGATCGTTAGAGAAGAATAGGATGCTAAATAACCCCAAAGTTTTATCTTGCATGCTGACCAACTCAAGAAGCCTGACCAATAAGGCGGATGAGCTGCGGGCGCTTATATCGGAGGAGATGTATGACATCGTAGGTATAACAGAGACTTGGCTAGATGATAGCTACGACTGGGCGGTAAATTTATTAGATGACAGTTTATTTAGAAAGGACCGGAAACAGGGGAAAGGCGGAGGAGTCTGCTTATATGTAAAGTCATGTCTAAAACCCAGACTAAGGGAAGATATAGGAGAGGGAGAAGAGGGGGTCGAGTCCATGTGGGTAGAGATAGAGGGGGCAAAAAATAATAATAAAATATTACTGGGGGTCTGCTATAAGCCACCAAATATAACAGAGGAGAATGAGAATCTGCTATTAGGACAAATAGACAAAGTAGCAAAACATAATGAAGTGATTGTAATGGGGGATTTCAACTACCTGGATATTGACTGGGAAACAGAAACCTGTAGATCTCAGAAAGGAAAAAGGTTCTTGACAAATATTAAGGATAATTATCTCTCCCAAATAGTGCAGGAACCAACGAGAGGGAAGGCCGTGTTGGACTTAATATTGACTAATAGGCCTGATAGAATAACTGAGGTACAGATAGAGGGGCACCTAGGTAATAGCGATCATAATATTATCGACTTCAAAATGCCCTTCAGTAGGGTTATCAATAAGGGAACAACAAAAACATTAAACTTCAGGAGGGTGAAGTTTGATCAGCTGATAGAAAACCTTCAACTTATTGACTGGGACAAAGTACTTAATCAATGGAATACGAATAGTAAATGGGAAACCTTCAAAAGAATTCTGAATACTCAGTGCGAGAGGTATATACCGTATGGGAATAAAAGGGCCAGAAATAAGAGGAAACCAATATGGTTGAACAAGAACGTAAAAGGGGCGTTAAATAGCAAAAAAGAGGCATTCAAGAGATTGAAACAGGAAAACAGTAAGGAGGCACTAAAGTGTTACAAGGAAAAAATGAGAACCTGTAAAAAACAAATAAAAATAGCGAAGGAGGAAACAGAGAAACGTATTGCTAGGGAAAGTAGATCAAATCCCAAACTGTTCTTTACGTATATAAATAGTAAAAGGATTAAATCGGATAATATTGGACCGATAAAAAGTGAGGAAGGCAAAATCATAGAGAAAGATGAGGATAAAGCTAATCTATTAAATAATTTTTTTTCGACAACTTTCACAAAGGAAATAGAACTAACAGGAGAAATGAGAAGTGACAAGCTTAATCCTCCACTAAGTATGACAAATCTAACCCAAGTTGAGGTACAGAAACGCCTCAGTAACATTAAAATAAACAAATCACCAGGACCTGATGGCATACACCCACGGGTACTAAGGGAACTTAGTAATGTGATAGACAGACCGTTATATCTTATATTTAAGGACTCTGTTGAGACTGGGTCTGTGCCACTTGATTGGCGACAGGCGAATGTAGTGCCAATATTCAAAAAGGGAGCGAAAAGTAACGCCGGAAACTATCGGCCGGTGAGTCTGACGTCCGTTGTGGGCAAAATTTTTGAAAGCTTCATTAAAGAGGCAATTACGGAGCATCTTGATGCCAATAATCTTTTAATCCCGAACCAACATGGATTCATGAGGAATCGCTCCTGCCAAACAAACCTGATTGACTTCTACGAGGAGGTTAGCTCTCGAGTAGATCAGGGGGAACCAGTGGATGTCGTGTATCTCGACTTCTCAAAAGCGTTCGATAGCGTGCCACATAATAGGTTGGTATACAAAATGAGAATGATGGGGCTGGGGGAAAATGTCTGCAAGTGGGTAGATAACTGGCTAAAGGATAGAAGGCAGAGGGTGGTTATATATGGAATATACTCAAATTGGGTAAGCGTCACTAGTGGGGTACCACAGGGGTCTGTACTAGGCCCAATGTTATTTAATATCTTTATTAACGACATAGTCAACGGGATAAATAGTAAAATATCAATATTTGCAGATGACACAAAGTTATGTAAAACAATTAATACAAAAGAGGACAGTGCAGACCTACAGAGGGATTTGGATAAGCTGGGTAGGTGGAGCATTAAATGGCAAATGAGGTTTAACGAGGAGGAATGTAAGGTCATACATATGGGAAGGAAAAATGGAAGTTACCAGTACTCACTGAATGGGAAATCATTGGGGAATTCAGAGATGGAGAAGGACTTGGGCATCTTGATTGATAGCAAACTAAATTGGAGTGCCCAAAGTCAGGCCGCTGCTGTAAGGGCAAACAGGGTAATGGGATGTATCAGAAGAGGTATAGCTGCAAAGGATGAGAACATTGTTCTTCCACTGTACAAAGCACTGGGCAGACCACACTTGGAATACTGTGCTCAGTTATGGGCCCCAACATATAGAAAGGATATAAATGAGCTTGAAAAGGTACAAAGGAGGGCAACAAAATTAATAAAGGGAATGGAGGGACTGCAATACCCAGAGAGGTTGGCAAAACTAGGACTATTCAGCCTGGAAAAGAGAAGGTTGAGGGGGGACATAATCAGGTTGCAAATTGAATATCATTTTTTTCTGCATCTAGCTCTGAAAAAATATTTGGGCTTCTAGCAGTGTGTGGGACTTGGTCTATTAGTCCATCTATACTGACCTCCATCAGGTTGCAAATTAAAATTAATTTTTTTCTGCATCTAGCTCTGAAAAAATATTTGGGCTTCTAGCAGTGTGTGGGACTTGTTCTATTAGTCCATCTTTACTGACCTCCATCAGGTTGCAAATTGAATATAATTTTTTTCTGCATCTACCTCCTAAAAAATATTTGGGCTTCTAGCAGTGTATGGGACTTGGTCTATTAGTCCATCTATATAGACCTCCATCAGGTTGCAAATTCAATATAATTTTTTTCTGCATCTAGCTCTGAAAAAAAATTTGGGCTTCTAGCAGTGTGTGGGACTTGTTCTATTAGTCCATCTATACTGACCTCCATCAGGTTGCAAATTGAATATCATTTTTTTCTGCATCTAGCTCTGAAAAAATATTTGGGCTTCTAGCAGTGTGTGGGACTTGGTCTATTAGTCCATCTATACTGACCTCCATCAGGTTGCAAATTAAAAATAGTTTTTTTCTGCATCTAGCTCTGAAAAAATATTTGGGCTTCTAGCAGTGTGTGGGACTCATTGTATTAGGCCATCTATACCAAGCTCCACCAGCTTTGAAATTAATAATAATTTTTAGCTGCATCTAGCCCTGAAAATAATTTTTCTTCCCAATAGTGGTAGCAATAGAAATATGGGGCGCGCGCCTGGCTAACAAAAATATATGCTTCATAACAAAAAACACCAGCCTAGCGCACTGCATTAATAAGATGGCATCATCGTCTCTCCCAGTGCTAGGCCTACTACGCAGGCTAGCATTCCTGTGCCTAAAACACAATGTATGGGTCCGTGCTAGCCACTATGCTGAGGGGTCTAAAGCTGCTGCTAACGCTTTATAACAATTCAATTGGCAGATTTTCACAGAGCTCTTCCACAACGCCCACCCATCGGGCAACAGTTGCCCACCCTCCCTATGGGATCTAGTGGCGAATAGTTGATGCCATTAATCAGAGCGTCAGTTGCCCCATCGACGTGGAAAGCATACGGTAAGGCATGGGAAGAGTGGACACGACTAGTAGCAGGCAGACGGGTTGACCAATGTGAACAAGCCAGATCACAAGTCACCATAGAATTTCTCCACCAGCTAATGATGAGGGGCATATCAGGGGTGTCAGCGCAGCGGTGTCTGACCGGAGTAGCATTTCACTTCCAACTACTGAATTGGGGAGATGTGACAAAGATTCATCATCAGACAATCCATAAAAGGGTGGAAAAGGGGTCAACCAAGTCAGGAGTGTAGACGTCCCGTCCCGTGTCACTAAAACTGATTTCTCACATCATATCCCTAACACCATTAACATGACACTCACAATTTGAAGCAACACTACTGTCTACTGCATTTGTGATCGCCTTCTTCGGGGCGTTATGCATAAGCGAATTAGTCCCTCAATCCAAAATTACCACCAGTGGAGGCTTATTTCACCAGGACGTAGTCATAGCCAATAATGCAATACGACTACGCATACACCAATCGAAAACTGTTCCAGCGGGCAGGGGCACTTGGGTACTTCTACAACCCACAAACGGTACACTGAGTTGGGTAACAATAGTAAAAACATATCTAACCATCAGATCACAAAGTAATTTCTTCCTATCACACATTGATTTAACGCCATTATCAAGATACCAGTTCCAAGCTATATTTAATAAATGCATAACATCGGCAGGGAACCACCCCAAAGATTAAGGGACACACTCATTCCGCATAGGCGCGGCCACGGAAGCTGCAAGAGCAGGACTGTCAGAAACGGAAGTTCAGAGGATAGGGAGATGGCGATCCACTTGTTTGGCGAGATACATAAGACCGAACTTGTTATCCTAACGTGGTTTGTTTCTTTTACAGGTGACGCTAAGCCAACAGTGTGGGTGATAGGCCACTCGTGTATATATTGGGCAGAAAAAAGGGCGAAAGTCCGCCCAGGCGGGAGGAAATTAGAGTTTCATAACACATATTTCAACTGGAGAGGTATTAGAGGCCTGCAATGGCCACAGGTACTAATGGAGATAATCAAGGTAGGGAGAGAGGCAAGAGGTCCGGTCATCTTAGTTATACAGGCCTGGGGAAACGACACCGACAACTGGAAGGAGATAAAGCAGGCCTCATGCGGCCCGACGGTGTTCACTTAATGGATATTGGACTGGACATATTCCTGTCAGGACTCCAGGACGGAGTGGAACAAGCATTAAGAGTGATGGGTGGGGGTCAGAGTCCTGCATAAGAGTACGCAGGATCCTCCGTGGCCTGGAAATAGAAAGGACATGTTGGAGAGTTACACTTGCTGGCCAACTTGCCGGAGTGGAGACCCAGGGCATGCTGCAACAAGCTGAATTATTTTAGAAATAAAATGCCTTTCTAATGGAATGAGTATAAAGAGTTAATAAAGCTGTGACCGATCCTCACCCATCCAGTTGTAAGAGTTACATTTTTGTATTGTCAAGGAAAGGGGGGCTGAGCGTCGGGGTTTGGTTGGACATCCCCACAGTCTGCCTAGGCTAGATGCATTTAAAAATTCTTATTAGATACACAGACGGTGCAGCTTGCTTCGCGGCTGGGCTACTACGCCCAAAGTATTGCCTAGGCTAGATGCAGTTAAAAATTCTACGCTGACTAGCAGACACTGAAGATTTGGAGCAGACCTCTGAGAAAACAGCTCTTCAGACTCAACCATCTGTGTTACCCCAAGCCATAGTGTATGTAGTTTCTTATAGTTAAAAGGGGGGGGGGAGCGACCCAACCCACCTGGAATTGACGATGCCAACGTCACGTAAGACACAGCAAGGGGACTCCAAAAAGAGTCTCCATTTTTTCCCAAAATTGTGGCACAGACACCACTTAACCCTAGAACGCATACCTGGGGCCTCGCAGGCCCGCCCTGTTAATTGTTTTCTATTTTCTGCAAGATTACTTTAGTTAGAATTTTGAAACTCTAGGTATTCTTCATGTATATAGTTGTTTGTCATTTGAGTTTGAGTTATTCCATGTTACTTGCACATGGGCCTAAAATGCCCCAGGTATGTGAAAGTGAAGATTTTTATGGTCATGCGTTCTAGGGTTAAATGGGATCAATTGCCCCTCAGTTGCTTAAAACAGTTGGTGAGGTGATTTTACCAAATCCTCAAGCTTTTACTCTCCCAAGGATGACACAGGGGTAGAAAAGTCCTTGCGAATCCATGATTTGTTCATCTTTATGAACGTGAGTCTGTCTACATTCTCAGAGGACTGCCGCGTGCGCTTATTTGTCAGCACACCACCAGCAGCGCTGAACACACGTTCAGAGAGAACGCTGGCTGCAGGGCATGACAAGATCTCCAAGGCGTGAGTGGCGAGCTCCGGCCATTTTTCCAGATTGGAATACCAAAATGAACAAGGGTCCAGTGACACAGTCATGGCTTCGATGTTCACTTGGAGATACTCCTGTACCATCCTCTCTAGGCATTGACTATGTGTCAGACTTCTTGTCTCCTGTGGCCTTGCAAAGGATGGTCTAAAAAAGTGGTGAAACGATTCCACAAATTGCTGTTACCAGCAGATACTGTGTTACTGTTATGGTTTGAGTGATGAAGACTCGACAGTCCCACGGTTGGCAAGTTAGAACTGTGAGATTCACTACGTGCACCACTGGTGTTTAGTGGAAAAGCACATGTAAGATTCTGCAACAGCGTCTACAGATACTCCTGCATGCGTCAATCCCTTTTTATGGTAGGAATTATTTCGGCAAATTTACTTTTGTACCGGGGATCTAAGAGTGTGGCAACCCAGTAGTCGGGATTACTTCGAATTCTGACAATCCGAGGGTCATGTTGCAGGTAGTGCAGCAAGAAGGCACTCATGTGTCTTGCGCATCCAGGAAGACCAAGTCCTTGTTGTGTTGGTAGCGAGGTAAGAATCATGCTGCCTTCTTCTGCCCTCTCCCCCCAACCTCGCGCAACAGAAATGTGATCATGGTCTCCCTCATCTGATGAGTCTTCCATGCCCATCGCCAGTTCGTCCTGCACCTTCCTCAACAGTTTGGCTGCTACCATGCGCCCTGGTTAATCCCTCTCCCCCACCCTCCCATGCCTGCTGCTTTGGTGCTGCCAACCGTCTGGACCTTGGAGATGTTATCCCTTCCGCATACGACTCCTCCGCTACTTCCTCCTCCTCCTCTTGTCCCACCACCTGTCTCTGAATTCTGTTTAATGTGTGCTCCAGCATGTAAATCACCGGAATAGTCATGCTGATAATGGCATCGTCGTCAGCAATAAACATCTTTATCACCATTTCAAAACTGTGCAGAAGGGTGTGTGGCGCCCCTGAGGGTTCCGTCGCCACAGAGTTACTGCATCTCACCCAGAGGTGTGGTATCTCACCCTCAGGTAAGGAAGGCATATTGCTCGGGACCCTAACACCTGCATCCAACACATACCCGCAGTGGGGGTAGGGCGAGACTGCTCCTAAGGGAGAGCACAGTCCCAGGTCCATGGCTGGTGGGAGGGTCCTATGTAGTGGGTGCTTAGGGGAGCAGCTTAGGGGAGCACATGACAGGGAGAGTATAAATAGGAAGCCATCTTAGAAAGAGCAAGCCAGTCAGAGGAGGAAAAGTGACAGGAGCAGAGGCTCGGCATGAGCTCTGCTCCGGAGGCGGGCCTAGCCTGGGAGGCCCAGGACTGAAGGAGAGAAGAGAGGAGTGGGAGCAGGAAGGCTCCAGGAATCGAAGGGACCTTAGGGCTACGGGCCATGCAGAAGGCCACCCGTACTCCTGCTGCTACCAGGAGGTAGAGGGGTCAGGCCAGATAAGGGGAACCGGTCCCTCAACTAGCGGAGAAATAGCAAGGCTCAACTAGAAACCGGAGGCTGCAGCATTTCATGTACTGCAGGCCAAAGTCCACACCAGTCTCACTAAGAAGGTAGCCACATAGGACCCAGGGGACGGAACACACGTCGCCCGCCAAGGCCTGAGGATGCCGGATAGAAGTGTCACTGGGTGTGAGGTGCAGGGAGAAGGCCAGAGAAAGGACACACAGAAGAGGGTCCTGCTAAGTACTCCGGAGCTATCTGGGGGTGGACTGAGATTGCTCTGGTACCGGTAATCTGGACTGCAACAACTGTGAGTAAAGATCTTGGGACTGCATCACACGGACTCTGTGTTCATTACTGACTCCCTGCACTACAACTACCGTCATCCACCCACACTGCCCTGAAGCTACACTCTTCCAGTGGTGAGTAATAATACCATTGCTGCAAAACCACCAGCTTCAGAGGACTGTTTTGCATCGGCGGCCCCTTTGGCCGAACTCCACAGGTGGCGTAGTCGGACATTATAAAATCCATATATACAAATTACCCTTGGATTGACCGCCCTGGGTCACGGACCGGGTCACCACCACAGTGACTACAACACCCCAGCGTCTACCGGCCCGGCTCAGGGTACCCCACGGCCCAGGGGGCGCGTCAACTTCATAGGTCCCTGATCTGAGACCACTCCTGCAGCGTGATTTGTCCCACCTCTGGATCTAGTTGGCCCAGGCTAGACGTCAGAACGTATTGCACCATGGCTTGTCGGTGCTGCCACAGTCGCTGCAACATGTGCAGAGTTGAATTCCACCGTGTCGTCACATCGCATTTCAGCCGGTGAACTGGCAGGCCCAACGACTTCTGTAGAGATGTAAGTCGTTGAGCTGCGGGATGCGAACGGCGGAAGTGAGCACACAGCAACCGTGCCCTCTGCAGAAGGCCATCTAGTCCGGGATAGTGGGCTAAAAATTTATGGACAACCAGGTTCAACACGTGAGCCATACAAGGCACGTGTGTGACATTGCCCCGGCGAAGGGTCGCACCCAGGTTTGCAGCATTGTCGCACACAGCCTTCCCTGGTTGCAGGTGCAGTGGAGACAACCATTCATGCAACTGGGTCTCCAGAGCTGACCACAACTCCTCAGCTGTGTGACTCACATTTCCCAGACATTTCAAAGTAAACACTGATGCCATTGAGCCCTGCTGCCAGCACAGTAAGGAGGTGTGCAAGATTCCTTCTGCGCAGTTAGAAAGCAGGTGGCATTACCAGACAGGCTTTGGGTGCAGGTGGAGGACCGAGAGGAGTTTGAGGAGGCAGAAGCAGTGGAGGAACTTCGAGATAAAGAGGATTGACGCACAACTCGTGGGGACGGTAAGACTTGGACAGCAGCCCCTTGTCCTGCTGTCACCATAGTTACCCAGTGCCCAGTCAGCGACATGTAACGCCCCTGTTCATGCCTACTCGTCCAAGTGTCTGTGGTGAAATGCACCCTGTCACACATAGAGTTTCTCAAAGAAGCGGTGATGTTGTGTGCGACATGCTGGTGGAGCGCAGGCACACCTTTCTTTGAGAAGTAGTGCCGACTGGGCATCTGGTACTGGGGCACTGCGACGGACATAAGGTCTCGAAAATCCACTGTGTCCTCCAGGCGGAAAGGCAGCATTTCTGTAGCCAACAGCTTGCAGATGGTGAAATTCAACCTCTTAGCTTTCTCATGGCTAGGAGGAAATGGTCTTTTACTTTTCCACATCTGAGGGACCGAGGGCTGGCTGTTGTGCTTAGACGGGGTTGAGTAGGGTGTCCCCGGCAAACTGCCGGTCTGTGAGGAAGATGCAGGCGGACATGTTAGGTTGCCTTGATCCAAAGGTGGTGCTATTGATGTTGGAGAGCGCTCAACACCAGCAGGTGTTTCCACTTCCCAATGAACTGACGACCTGCCAATCACACTGGCTGTTGCGGGTAAAGAGGTGTTAGGTCTGCGTCCAAAAACATGTGTGACTGCTGTCCCCCCAGTCACAGAGGATGAAGAGGCTGCGGATGCACAAGATGGGGCAGACGGTGGTTGGCCCAGCCCACTAGGCCGCATTGTAGCACAGTGAGCTTCCCACTGCAACTTATGCTTCATATCCATGTGACGGTACATGCATGAAGTACTCAAACTATGGATTTTTTGGTCTCTACTTAGCTTTTGGTGACAAATATTACAGATAACACGAGTTGGGTCATCCTTATCGATCTGAAAAAATGCCCAGGCTATGCAAGGCTTAGAGCCCATGCGACCTGAAGAGCCACTACGACTTGTGGTCAGGGGCAGAGTTGTGGTTGAGGATGCAGTTGTTGACGTGCTTCCAGTACTCCGTCTCTGTCCAGGACGGTGCAACCTAACCTCGTCGTCAATAGCATCTGTGACGCCCCGCTGCGCTTGGTATCACAGATCCTAGAAGAGTGCATTGATGGAATCCTCCACAAGAGGCCCCCATAAACATTCACACATCTCCACCTTCCACCTCAGACCAGCAGAGGGAGCCCGTTAGGGATATAAATAGGGAAGGTGGAGCTAGGCAGTTCAGTTCCTCTGAAGAGTTCCTGCAGTAGAGAAGCCTAAGAGAGGTCAGTCTGCAGTGGAGCTCAGTCTAGTCTAGAGAACTCAGTTAATAGTTCAGCAGTGGAGCACGAGGCTCCTGCTAGCTAGATTCAGGGAGCCCAGATAGAGCTTAAGGTGTGCCGGCGCCATAAGATCGGTGAAGCGCGGCAAGCTGCCGTTAGTGTGTATAGCCTAGTGAGGGCCCGAGTAGGCCGAAGACGAGTGGCGAGTTAGTATATAAGGGGCAGAGGAGCTTAACCAGCTCACCCTGAAGCATTTACTGGACACCGGATCCGAGCTTACCGGGATCTCTATGACCCAGTAAGGCATAACCGGAATCCCTGGAGAACAACAAGTCCCAGGATCGCTAAGGTGCTGATACGTAACAGAGCCAGGAGACGCTTAGGGCCCGCATACTGGGAGCGTGAACTCCAAGAGAAGGCCCTACCACAAGGTCAGCCAGCACAGGACAGAGACAAAGTTAGGCCTAGCTCCAGGCAGGTCAGAAACTTACTACGCAGAGGCAAGAAACAGGAAGCCCTACACCCATTCATTGGGGAGGATCCAGATATGCACCCTTCACCCTACAGTGCTCCGGGATGTGCCTGAATTTCCACCAGTGAAAGGTACTGAAGTGACTACTGTGTCCGTTCCCGTTCTTGCTCTGACCCTGCTGGGTCTCGCCTGTCCTGCATTCCCCCTGCATACGCTGCCCTGAGACCTAGCTCCACCTGTGGGGAGCTATACCATCGAGCTGCCTTATCACCAGCCTCAGTGGACTGCTGCAGCGCTGGTGCTTCTCACCAGATACCACAGGTGGCGTCACGAACTCTTATAAAATTAACAATTATCCACCCTTTTAAAGAGTGACCCCAGGGTACGGGCCAGGGAGCCGACCACCGCGACATCCCCAAGGCCAGGCAAAGGCCCGGGTACTGAGTCATCTCCATCCCCTGGGCTTGTCACATCCTCCTCCACCTCCTCTGCTGACCTCATCGACTGCATGACTATGGGTTGACAGTAAGTGGGATCTCCAACCTCATCATCATCACCCTGTGTGTTATCACACCCGTCGTCCTCAGAGCCAACCTCTTCGTGCCCTGACCGAAAAGTCAAGTTGTCGCTCCAATCAGGTATTTGAGTCTCATCATCGTCTTCATCATTGTCTCCACCAACAGGAGTTACAGTTTGGGAATGAGGGTCTACATTATGCTCAGAACCTTCTTCATCTGGTCCTGGATCCGACTTATAAAGATTCTGGGCATCAGTGCAGATCATTTCCTCGTCTGGATTAACAGAAGCTCTGGAGCAGACCTCTGTTTCCCGGGCTATAGTATGAGTAAACAGCTGTGCAGACTCAACCATTTGTGCTACCCCATACTCAGACGGGCAGCTGGAGACTTGGGAGCTGTGAGGAAGCAAGTGCGATTGGGGTGACACCTCTGAGGACTGGAGTATTTGTGATGTTGAAATTGAGGTGGTGGAGAGCCCACTTGAAGGAGCACTTGATATCCATTGAAGCACCTGCTGTTTTTGTGCCTCATCTGGAATTTGTAGCGATGGGCGTGTCCGTAAGAAAGGGATCGTATCACATTGTCCACAAAAAGAAATCGACATCTTAGTTTGGCTGGAAGATGGTCTTTCCTCTGCAGATGTTACTCCCCCCCACCGCGGGGGGGCTCTACCCACCAGCGGACAGGCACCAGTATTGGGAGAGGGGGGCTGGCCGTCAGGGTCCACCGCGGCTCTAGCACAAACCCGGCGACACGGAGGTGGCACGGGCAGGAAGGACTGGCCTTTTCGGCTTCTCACTTTTTGGATTTTAGAAGGGCATGACATGCCTATATCTGTGTCTCCCCCTCCTTTTACTCCACCACCTCTTTTCTTTTCGCATGACTATATGTACTTGTCACTTTCTCCATGTGTTAGTTATGTCTTCTGAGCAGTTTGTCAGCCTTTGGACACCTTTGAAGGTGTTTTCTATGTGTTTCTATGTGTTTTTGTGTGCCTGCCATTGGTTTTGATGGTGTTCGAAGGTGTTCGACGAACAGTTCAGTTCAGTGAACACAAGGGTGTTCGACGAACCGAACCGAACTCGAACAATACGGGGGTGGCTCAACACTACAGTACACCACTGTTGAACCCAGAGCAGTGTCAAAAAGGTTGCTGGTTGGATAGCGGATAATGCTTCCAGTCACTTTGCCACCACCACCACCACCCTGTCTTCCACACGGTCAAGTCTCCGTAGCCGTGAGTCAGGACCGCATATTCCTCACCCTGATCCTCCTACCTCCCACCATGCCGAGTACCCAGAGACAACTGATCCCACACTTGGACACTCTGAAGAGCTGATCACTTTTCCATTTATAGATTCGGGCCTCTCGCCCGGTCCACCTGAAGCGGTGCAAGAGGAGATCGCGTGTAGCGATGCCCAAATATTTGAGCAGCCACGGTCACACAAAGGCAATGGTGGGAAAGTGTCACAAGAGGTGGACGATGATGAGACACAATTGCCAGAAAGTCAGGAGGAGGACCAGGGTGCGGAAGTGGAAGACGAGGTGGTGGATGATATAGTAACTGATCCAACCTGGCAGGAGGACATGCAGAGCGAGGACAGCAGCACACAGGGGGACGGAGGCAGAGCACCCCAACAGGCAGGAAGAAGCAGTGTGGTGGCCGCAGACAGAAGGCAGGCAACCGTTCCCCATAACACCAACACGAAGGAAGTTGCCAGTACAACTGTTAGGTCTTCCTGAGTCTGGTTGTTTTTTAAAGACTCTGCCGATAACCCCAAAAAGGCCATTTGCACCACCTGCCAGGCCAGCATCAGCAGGGGTGGCAAAACGACCAGCCTGACCACCACCAGCATGATCAGTCACATGGCAGCAAAGCACCCGACTGTGGGCCGAACCCCAGTGTCCAGATACAGTGTTTGCGGGTGGCACCATTGCTTCTTCCGCTGTTGTGCATGCAAGCCAATCCCCTGTCCATGGTGCATGCAAAGGTGCCTCCTGCCCTGCATCTTTCGTTGCACACTCTCAAGTAGCAGCATCAGGAGGCACGTCCATGTCCTTGTCCCAGCGCAGCATTCAGTTGTCCTTACCCCAGTCCTTGGAACGCAAGCACAAATATGCAGACAATGCCCCACAGGCCACACTACTAAATTCTCACATTTCACAACTGCTTTCGCTCGAAATGTTGCCTTTTAGGCTCGTGGAGACGGTAGCATTCCGCAACCTGATGGCGGCAGCCGTCCCTTGGTACTCGGTCCCCAGCCGCCACTATTTCTCCTGGTGTGCCATCCCCTCATTACACAAGCACGTGTCCCTAAACACTAGTCGTGCTCTCAACAACGCAGTTACCGGTAAAGTCCACCTAACCACAGACACGTGGACAACTGCTTGTGAGCAGGGATGGTACATCTCGCTGACGGCACACTGGGTTAACATAGTGGAAGCCGGGACCCAGTCGGACTTTGCGACGGAACATGTCCTCCCGACGCCAAGGATTGCGGGTCCTAGGTCAATCAGGGTTGCCCCCACAGTTTACAGCTCCTGCACCTCATCCTCCTCAGCCTCCTCCTCCTCTTCAGCCTCCATCTCCGAAATGACCACATCAGTCACAAGCTGGAAACACTGCAGCACTGCCTCGGCCAAGCGGCAACTGGCTGTGCTGAAGCTAATATGCTTAGCTGAAAAACCGCACAATGCTGAAGAGTTGAGGACAGCTCTGAAAGAGCAGGCAGATCTGTGGCTCACACCGCTGAACCTACAGCCAGGCATGATCCTGTGTGACAATGGCCGGAACCTGTTGGCGGCTCTGAGGCGAGGCGAGCTCACACACTTACCATGCCTGGCCCATGTGCTTAACCTCGTGGTTCAGCGGTTTCTCAAATCCTACCCGGAGCTGCCAGATCTGCTTGTAAAAGTACGCCGCCTGTGTGCCCATTTTAGAAATTCAGCTACAGCTTCCGCTGCCCTTGCAGTGTTTCAGCAGCATTTGCAGCTTTCGGCTCACAGACTGGTGTGCGATGTCCCCATGCATTGGAACTCTACACTGCAGATGTTAGGAAGGATTTGTGAGCAGAAGAGGGCAGTTGTTGAGTACCAGCATCAACAAGGCCATTGTTATTCAGTTCAGACTCCACACATAAGACCTCAGGAGTGGACATGGATGTCAGACATACGTACCATCCTCCAAAACTTTGAGGACTCCACCAAGATGGTGAGCGGCGATGATGCCATAATTAGCATCACAATCCCGCTTTTCTGTCTTCTGAAACACTCTCTGCTCACAATCAAAGAGGATGCATTGCATGCGGAGCATGATGAGATGGAGCAAGGAACCATACAGCGTGATTACACACAGCCAAGCCTCACCTCATCCCAACGTGGATTGGGTGACAATGAGGAAGAGGACGAGGAGGAGGAAGGACAGCAGCTAGTTTCATGCACTGTAGATGGTACTACCTGCACAGCTGTCATATCATCTGTTCAGCGTGGATGGCCAGAGGACAGAGATGAGGAGGAGGAGGAGAGCATGGTCAGTCATCCTCTTGGTGAGGACATGGAAGTCTTGCCTGTTAGTAGTCTGGCACGCATGGCTGAGTTTATGTTATGCTGCCTTTCCCATAACCCTCACGTTCTCAAAATTTTGGGTGACAGTCATTACTGGTTGGTGACACTTCTAGACCCACGCTACAAGGAGACCTTTATATCTCTTATTCCTGAGGAGGACAGGTCAACAAAAATGGGGCAGTACCAGAAGGCCCTTGTTGCGTAACTATTAAAAAATTCCCATCTGAAAACGCTGGTGGCAGAGGGCACACTTCTTTCGACAACCAAGGAGTACAGGCGAGAGAGACACAACTTCAATCCAGCAGAGGCAGGGGAACACTGTCAAAGTTCAGGGAGAGTTCTCTCAGACCCTCCCATCGCACAGGCCCTGAGGCGTGGGGTACTCTCACAAGGAGTGCAAAGTTTGGGAAGATGCTGGGGGAGTACCTTGCCGAAAGTACCAACGTCCTCCGTAATTCTTCTGTGCCTTATAATTATTGAATATCCAAGCTGGATATGTGGAATGAACTGGCTCTCTATGCCTTGGAAGTCCTGGCCTGCCCTGCCGCCAGCGTTTTATCAGAGAGGGTTTTCAGTGACCCGGGTGGTGGAATTAAAACTGATAAGCGCATCTGACTGTCAACTGAAAATGCTGACAGGCTAAGTCTTATAAAAATGAACAAGGGCTGGATTGGGCCAGACTTCTCAACTCCACGGAATGATAGCAGCGTAACATAAACTCAGATCCAGTGTCTTTTCTTGGGAGGTGTATTCCCATGCACCTTTTCACACCCACACATGGGTATACACTTCCTGATTTTCTCTATTTGCTCTTGTCCTCCTCTTTCTCCTCATCCTCCACCACCATATCACCAGGGTGACCGTGGTCCGTGATGCAACACCCACATAATTTTTTTAAAGGGTGTTTATGATGCCCGTGAAAAACTTTTTTTATACAGTATGTTCATGTATACCCCCCAGGGGTAAATGTTTGTCACTCCATACACTTAGTGCATGGGCATTACAAGTATAGGAGGCCCGCTCCTTTCTAATGGGAATGTTTTTTTATGAGGCCCTCCTCCATGTCTCTTCCAAGGGGCATTGAAGTGCCTCCAAATTTTTGGCAGCCCTTGCATTCACTGCTTAGGCAAACACTATGGGAGACTCTCCTTTCTAATGGGAATTTGTCATTACTGTGGCCCTGCTCTGTGTGTCTTTAAATTCTTAGTAGCGTTTTTCCTAAAATTGGTCAGCTGTTGGACTCACTGCATACCCTATAACTGTATAGCAGACCCTCTCCTTTCTAATGGGAACACGTCGTACCTAGTTACTGCGGCCCTGCTCTATGTGTCTTTAAATTCTTAGTGGGTTTTTTCCTAAAATGGGTCAGCCATTGGACTCCCTGCATACCCTATTACTGTATAGCAGACCCTCTCCTTTCTAATGTAAACAAGTCGTACCTTGTTATTGTGGCCCTGCTCTATGTGTCTTTAAATTCTTAGTGGGGTTTTTCCTAAAATTGGTCAGCCGTTGGACTCACTGCATACCCTTTAACTGTATAGCAGACCCTCTCCTTTCTAATGGGAACATGTCGTACCTTGTTACTGTGGCCCTGCTCTATGTGTCTTTAAATTCTTAGTGGGGTTTTCCTAAAATTGGTCAGCCGTTGGACTCACTGCATACCCTATAACTGTATAGCAGACCCTCTCCTTTCTAATGGGATCATGTAGTACCTTGTTGCTGTGGCCCTTCTCTATGTGTCTTTAAATTCTTAGTGAAGTTTTTCCTAAAATTGGCCAGTCATTGGACTCACTGCATACCCTATAACTGTATAGCAGACCCTCTCCTTTCTAATGGGAACATGTCGTACCTTGTTACTGTGGCCCTGTTCTATGTGTCTTTAAATTCTTAGTGGGGTTTTTCCCAAATTTTGGCAGCCCTGGCAGACAGAGCATGGGCATTACCACCATAGGAGACCCGCTCCTTTATAATGGGAACATTTTTTTACTGAGACGCTCCTCTATGTCTCTTCAAAGGGGTATTGGGTTGCGTCCAAATTTTTGGCAGCCCTTGCAGTCACTGGATACGCAATAACAGTATAGAAGACCCACTTGTAAATAATGGGAACAACAAAGCATAGCCGGCTGATGGCTCCCTAACAATAGCTACGGCCGACTGCTGGCCTTTTAAGGATAGTAATGGCCGTCTGATGTCCCTGTAAAAAAATAGGCTTTATGACTTTCAGAATCCCTCCATCATGAATAAAAAAGGATGTGTCTGATGATGTGTCACACACCGCATTGCCAGATAAGGTTGTAAAATGTAAAAATGACATTTCCCGGTGAATTCATTTGTCTTAAAAAATAACATAAAAAAACCAAAACAATAGGATCTTTCTTTAGTATAAAAAACAGAGTCACCAATCTAACCTCAATGTAATCACATTGTTCAGCTCATGCACCTCCTCCTCCATCTCCGAAATGATCACATCAGTCACAAGCTGACAGCACTGCAGCACTGCCTTGGCCAAGCGGCAACAGACTGTGCTGAAGATAACATGCTTAATGCTTAATTGACAAATCGCCCAGCGCTGCAGAGTTGTTGAAAGCTGTAACACAGCAGCCTGATCTGTGGCTCTCACTGCTGAACATACAGCCAGGCATGGTCGTGTGTGAAAATGGGCGGAACCTGGTGACGGAGAAATTTCCCTCTATGCCAGCCCTTTCACCGAGCTAAAGAATATGGCTGTGGTGAAATACAACTCCCACTGAGAAGCTGTTTCAGATTGAAAAACATTGTGCCCACCAGAGGATTTGATTCTGAGGGCTAACCTTTCTCCCCCGCTCAAGAGCCCCATAGCAGCTGCAAAGTTAGCGCTATCATGAACTCTCCTGAGGTAGAAGCCAAGGCACACCAGAGAATTCTCTGGTGGTACCGTCCAACCCTGCTGAGAAGCAGTCCTAGCTAAGAAAAGTGTGTGGAAAGGTTCCCGGACACTCTGTGGCTGCTTTTTTACTGCCGTTCACCCTCTAATATCTAACAGGCAGGAGAAACTTGCACCTACTGCCACTCTATCTTCAGCTCCTTTGTGAGAAAATGTAATTGAGCAGCCACTCAGTCTACCAAACAAAATTTCTGAGTAGGAAATTGGGGATGGCTTCGCTACTGGTACTTGAGGCAGTGCTAATACCATGGCGTCGTACCATAGTTTGCTGGAAATATTCCAGCCTGGTAGGAGGCAAGCAAGTTCCCACAGAAAAGTACCAGCAGTAATGTTCCGGCCACATTTCAAGTGCAAGCAGCTTTAGAGGACTTCCTGGGAGAAATGACAACCAGGGTAGATACGGTTTCCCTCTATCCCAGTCCTTTCACCGAGCTAAATACAACTCTCAGCCAAAAAAGTTGTGGACTGGCTCTGTACCGTCCCTGGCCACATTCACCTGTCCACGTGTTTGTGGTTAGGCGGTCCTTCCCATTAAGTGCACTGGGGAGGGCACGGGTAATGTTGTGGGACCAGTGCTTGTGGAAGGTGGAGGCGATACCGGGAAATATAGTGGCGGCTGGGGACCGAGTATGGACACTCGGTCGCCGCCAGCATGAGGTTGTGAAAACCTTCCGCCTCCACTAGCCTAAAAGGCCACATTTGAAGTGCAAAGAGCTGCCAAGAAATCTGGCAGTATAGTATTGCAGCCTGTGGGTGGGTGGCTGCCTGCATACTTGCGCTTGCATTCCAAGGAATGGGGTAGGGACAACTGAACACTGCAGTGGGACAAGGATGTTGACAGTGATAGTTGCAAGTCTGCAATGACAGGTGCAGGGCTGGAAGCATCTTCGCGTGCCCCAAGGATCACTTATGATGGGCACACTTTTAGGCAGTGACCTGGGAGTCAGAGATGCTTCCAGAGGTCTTCCCCATGCTGTTCCCTTGTCTTTTCAGCACTGTATGCATGTGTCTGATGATGTGTCACACACCACATGGCCAGATAAGGTTGTAAAATGTTAAAATGACATTTCCTGGTGAATGCATTTGTCTTGGTTGAACGCAATTCAAAAGTGCAAAAACACATCAAAAACACTACGTGTGAACATAGCCCAAGTTGTGGAGGAGTATTTTTGTTTTTGGTTATTTATTTTGCCTTATATACAAGTCATTACCCTGGAAAGGATGTTCCTTAACATACCGTATTTTTCGGACTATAAGACACACTGGATCATAAGACGCACCTAGGTTTTAGGGGAGGAAAAAAAACTAATTTAAGCAAAAAATGTGGTCATGATGCATTTCTAAGGGGGGCAGTCTTCTGCTGACACTGGTATAGGGGTAATGTCCCCCAATTCTGACAATATCCCCCATCCTAGTATATATGCCCCCCCCTTCCCTTTATACGTGGTCCCCATCCCAATCCTGGTATGCCTGGCATCCCTCCATCCTGGTATGCATGGCACCCCTCATCCTTATCCTAGTGTGCATGGCACCCCTCATCCCTATCCTGGTATGCATGGCACCCCTCATCCCTATCCTGGTAGGCATGGCACCCCTCATCCCTATCCTGTTATGCATGGAACCCCTCCATCCTGGTATGCATGACAACCCTCATCCTTATCCTAGTATGCAAGGCACCCCTCATCCCTATTATGGTATGCATGGCACCCCTCATCCCTGTCCTGGTATGCATGGCACCCCTCATCCCTATCCTGGTATGCATGGCACCCCTAATCCCTATCCTGCTATGCATGGCACCCCCAATCCCTATCCTGGTATGCATGGCACAGTAATCCCCATCCTGGTATGCATGGCACAGCAATTCCCATCCTGGTATGCATGGCACCCCTCATCCCTGTCCTGGTATGCATGGCACCCCTCATCCCTGTCCTGGTATGCATGGCACCCCTAATCCCTATCCTGGTATGCATGGCACCCCTAATCCCATGGGCGTGGAGAGAGGTTGAGTATTCATGCCCTTTAACAGCAGGCACAGGCGATTCCGGCAGCAGCAGGAGCCACAGGGTGGCTACACTGTGTGCTGCTATTAAGGAGCATGAATATTCACTGCTCCCCACGCCCCATGGGCAAGGGGAGCAGTGAATATTCAATTTCTTTAGCAGCAGGGACAGTGTAGGCTGCAGTGGGCGGCTGCTGCCTCCTGTGCCCAGCTCCTCCACTGCTGCCGCTCCCCCCACACCCCACATATATATACACCCCCGAACATTTGGACTATAAGACGCACCCCCCATTTTCCTCCAGAATTTTTGGGGAAAAAAGTGCATCTTATAGTCCGAAAAATACGGTATTTCCCAGGAAAATCCATTTTGGTTTTGTTTTTGTATGTTTTATTGTGAGTCCGTAAAAGTGGTGTAATACTCTGACCACGTTGCTAACAGCAGTGATCTGGGAGTCAGAGATGCTTCCAGGGGTCTTCCCCATGCTGTTCCCATGTCATGTGAGCACTGTTCCCATCGATTTGGGCAATTTTAAGGCCATCTGCAGATCGCCGGGGGGAGCCGCCTGAAAAATGCTCGAGTTTCCCATAGACTTACATTGGGCTCGTTGCTCGGGTCGAGCACCCGAGTATTCCAATTTGCTCGACTTCAGCAGCGAGTAGCCGAGTATTTTAGTGCTCGCCCATCACTAGCCCTCACATGACACTGGAACAAACCAATGACCCTCTCAGCACAATGAATGGTACATGTATTTTTAACATTAAAAAAAGTGCAAAATATGGTGGTCGATTTTAATGAATAGTGAATATATATAAATAATGTATAAAATGGTCCCTGAGACATATTAATACTAATAAAATATGTGCATAGCACATCATTCAACAAAACCTTCCAGTTATGTCAGTATGGAGACCGATTTATTCTTCATCACTTTTACCATATTGTACCCAAAAGTGTTCTGTACTCGATGCTTAATATGTGGCCTCACAAGTGATTATTACCAGCACATCATTTGTTCAAACCAAGTGGAGTTTTATGAAAACAGGAGTATAAGGATTGCAGCATAAAAAACACAACAGCTGGCGATGTTTAACCATTTGTGCCAACATCTGTTGTGTTAGGCGGCTGGCTTCACCTCTACAAGTGAATGGTAGAAAATCATCTTTGGTAGGTTTGCTTTAAATACCCTGGTTAATTGCACATCCAGTAATTTTCTGTTTTGTAAAGTTACCAGGAAAAGGATAATTAGTTCAAATGGAGAGAAGTAATTAGCACACAATCATTTAGATTAAATTGCCTGTTTTCTGTCAAACAATCATGGTTTAAAAAAATAATAGTTTCTTAAAAAATTAGGGTGATGTATCCAAATATTCTGATGTTCAAACCTGACTGTTTACACAGAAATTAGTAGAGATTTCTGGCATTATATAAATACTGCTCAGCACTGGCGTACACAAGAGGCGGCTGTCACTTGGATACCGGGACCGAGAGGGGTCAGAAGACAGCAGCATCTTGTCACATGAAATCCTGCACAGATTAGAACTATTAAATCATCATATTAAGTTGTGCAGATTGTCCTTTCTCTGCAATTGCAAGGGTTAATCAGTTCAGTTGATCTTCATCCTGAATTGTCTCAGCTGTTCTGTGTTGGCCACTCCCTTCTGGTATATATGCTCACCACTGGCACTTAGGAACTCCAGTGATAGTTCTTACTTCCTTGTTAGGTGTTGAAGGAGAAATTCAGTGTTTGGAGTAGGTGATTGGAGAGTTTTTCAGGAGAATTCTGTTTGGAGTTGGTTTGCATGCTTATCCTCATCCTCTCCTAATTGGTTTCTCCTACCTATCCCTCTCATGTGTTCCCCTCGGTTGTTTTGTGAGTATATTTTTATGATTGTAGTTTTCTTTCATCTGTAATCCTATATACTTCGGCCTCACACCTCCCTGGGTGGGGGAGGAAACAGATAAGGTTTAAGACAGGAGCATTGCAAGGTAAATGACTCAAGCGTCTACACCTTCAGGGGTAATTTTGGGGACAGTGATAGACTAGAGCGCCCCCTAGTTCGAGGGATCAGGTAGGCGCCAACCGTCCCTAGTCAATATGTGACAATGGCACAAGGGGAAGGATCATATAGGACCCCTTTTTATAGTACCTTATTTTTGCCACCCAGGGCAAAGGTCTGGTGTCACGAATAATTCAAGGAATTTGTGACAGCTCTGGGCATGCTGTAATTTAAATGCAGTTATTTCTTTTTGGTCCAGCAAGGGTTAATCTTAGTCTCTTGCTGGCAGCCTTTTGAGGATGGTCAGCTGATATTGGTTGGTGCCATTCCCACCTCCTTTAAATAGCCAAATAATCCATCAGCTGACCATCAGTTATAGCTCATATAGTTCATAAGTGTATTTTATGTTGTTGTCTCCCATTGTTTGTTTTACCTTCCTTGTTTTGTCCTATTGTAGTGGTGAGATTAGTGTCTCGCTGGCCTGTGCACTAACCAGGTTAAGTCCAGGGCCAACGAGGGATTAGGCACATGATCGCGCATGGGGGGAAGGACTCGTCTAGGGACCACTGGGGAGCTTAGGGTCAGACACAGGTTGGTATCAGGAGGTGTCCCTTCCTTACCGCTAGGGCCCTCTTTATCCCCCCTTATTATCTCGTTGTATCCGTGTGGTGTGTTGTCCGCAGGACATCCCCTTGTTGTTCCGTGACATCTGTTTTTTGTCTTCCTCTTCACCCCAATACCATGACATTTAGGCCAGATCCCACTCTCTTATTTGCTATCAATGCAGATAAGTCTGGTCCTTGTGTCCACTATCCACTAGTATGGGACATAGGGCCATCATTCAATTTAAAGCTAACTGAATTTGATTTGAATCTTTTAAAAAAAATTTGATTTGATAAAAATCAAATTTTTTGCGATTCTATTCTGCTGCTATTTTTCTGGGTTCTAAATTGCCAGAAAAAAAAATATTCATCTCACCTGACCTTTTTACAGAAGAGATTGTCAGACTAAAGACTAGACCCGACAAGAGCGGGCCTGCACTGCAGGAAAAGAGAGGGCCGGGGTGAGGTAAGTATATATTTTTAACTTATTTTTATTATGCTCTAGAGTATGGAAAAAGCCCAGAACATGATATGTCACAATCTCTTTGCATTAAATAATTCTCATTTCGAATTACCCTGATGAAATAGAGTGAATCAGTGGAAAAGAATTCAAATTTCACCAGATTCATTCACCACCTCTGTCTATATAATGGTGGTTTGGGTTAACTTCCACAGAGGTCTTCCTTCTATTTACTGCTTTCTACTTGCAATGTTACTTCAGCCATTTGTAGGCTTTATTTACTATATTTGACTTGGTCATTTGGCGACTTGGCCTATTATTATAGATATATAGGATTGTGCATTTTATAAGTTACACTGGTAGTGATTTTTTGATTTGTTTCCTGGGTGGTATAGATCTCTCTGTGCTATACTCTTTTATTATATATTTTTATTTTTTTTAAATAATGTCTATATTATGTTTTCTGATGAGTCCTTAAAGTTGTTATTATATTTTGGGCTTTTGAGTTTTTTAGGTGTATTGTAAAGTTCTGTGTACTGTCAGACAGAGAGGCGGCTAGAGAATCTGCTGTCTACGCTCCAGTACTGTAAAGTGGAGAGATTCAGGTTCTTAAACAGAATGGTCAATGAAGAAGATTCGGACAGGACGTAGCTGTATAGGGCTGTTCTTATGGACACATGTGCAAAGAAACAGGAACCTAAATACAAAGCAAATCTCACAATAGTCAAATAAGGTACATTCATAAATTTGCTACAGCAAAAGTTCATTGAGTCCCTTTGGTATCAGTTGACGTGCCCCCTTGGCAGTGGGGTACTCGGTAGCCGGGCCGGTTGATGCTGGGGGATGTCACGGTGGTGGTGACCCGGTCCGTGACCCAGGGCGGTCAATTAAAGGGCAAAATAAGAGGGGAATAAAGTTTTTAGAGATAATATTCGTGACGCCAACTGTGGCATGCAGCTTTAAGGGGCAGCCGCTGCGGTGCAGATCCACTGGAGCTGATGGTGACGCAGCAGAGTTGGTTCAGCTCTCCACAGGCAGAGCTAGGCTCCAGGGCAGTGTAGAGGATTTGAAGAGTAGGTGTTGTCAGCAGGGACAGTGTTGTGCAGGGCTGAGGGTGCAGGTAATTAACAGACAACACATTAATGGCAGTTTGCTCTTGCTTTACTTGCTGTTTGTCAGAGCAGACCGGGGCACGAGTACTAGCTGGTAATGGTGGTCCAGGCTGTCTGGAAACAAGTTGGGGATCCACCTCGCCAAGTGGAGTTGTAGGCCTTCCCTCTGTGCTACTCTCTTTGGCCCTGCTGCTTCTAGCTATGCTGTGGCCCTCAGTAAAACGTCATTTTCCTCACCCGTATGGCAGGCAGCTCGGGCCTTCTGTAATTGTCGCTCTCACGTGGCAGTGCTGGGCCCTATGATGCTGCTGAGCCGCCGGGTGTCTGGTTGGGCCAGGAGACCTGCAGTCTCCTGCCCTCCGAATCTTGCTGCTGGGCCTTCAGTGCCCCACAGCCACGGACAGGTGAGCTTTTACACAGCTCCCTTCCTCAGGTCCTTCCTCATCGCTGTCCTGTCTTCAACTCCTCTCCACTCATTCTTACTAAACCTGCCTCCAGATTCCAGTTGCTAAGGGGAGGAGCTCCTGTGAGGCCCTCCCTGAGCGATTGGGGTTACTCGGAGCCGGGTCAGTGTAGGTGTCAGGGGGGGATGCAGTCGTGGCCCGGACCCGGTCCGTGCCCAGGGCGGTCACATAAAAGGGGATTTTAATGGGCTTTCAAGTAAAAGTGGTATTTTTCGACTACGCCACCTACGGTTTCCGGTGATGAGCACCAGCGCTGCTTCAGTCCACTGAGGCCGGTGTTACAGGCAGCTAAGATGGAACGGCTCCCCGCAGGCGGAGCAGGCCTCAGGGCAGTGTGAGGAGGAATGGTGGGTGCAGTGCCGCACAGGAAATAACAGGCTGAGGCGGTGTTTGAAGTCATCCAGGGTTTTTACTCACATTCAGATGAACTTTAGCCTCCAAGCTTCCCTCTGCTCCTCACAGCGTACTGCGGCCACCGGGAAGGGGGTTCAGCACTTCCCAGGTAGATCAGGAGCACCTGTCGAAACCCCTCTGGTGTGTGTTCCTCTCCTTGTTATGTTCTCCCACTAGCCTTCTCTTGACTGTATGCGTGGTGTGAACGTAGTATAAGGCTGGGTCCCATTGGATTAACGCAGGTAGAGAGATACAGGTGGCGTAGGCCGCTCCATCCGTATCCCCCTGGGATCCACTAAGCCTCTGGGCTTTTCCGACTGAAACGTGAAGTATCAAAGTCAGATATCAGGGGCCGGTCACCCCTCTTGCATCAGGAGTCCCTCTGACTAGGCAAGAATAAAGAATACAGGTGGTGTAGGCCGCTCCGTCCGTATCCCCCTGGGATCCTTTTGCCTGTGGAGCCTATCTCCTCCGCTCCCCTCTAAGGCCTTCTTAGGTCAGGACCTTGACCGGGTAGAGACAGTGGTTAACTCTGACCTGCTCCTCATCTCAAGGCCAGAGTACGAAGACCGCGAACCTTCCGCCAGCTACAGCCTCTTGCTGGACTCTGACAGAAGACCCTCAATCAAAGACCTTGAACCTAAGATGGCCATTGAATATACATGAATTATTATGTGTTGCTTAAAAGTGTGTCCTCCACCCTCACCCACTACATGGTTCCCCCTATCTTTTGGTTCCCCCCATCTCCTCTATCCCGGCCCGGGCAGCACCCTGGTGTATTTAGGCCCCCTACAGGACAGGTGTTGTGTAGTGATGAATGGTGAAGTGGGGTCCTGAGAGATGCTCCAACTTTACCTGGGAGAGGAGATACCACACCTCATCTGAGGTGCAGTACCCCTGTGTCGACTGAATCCTCAGGGGCGCCACATTCCCCTTTCTGGTCTTGAGCCAGGAAAGTGTTGTATGCTGGTGAATCTAATTAGGGGACCCCTCCTTGCTTCCAGGCATGGCATCACCCCTTGTGAGGGAGTCAATGCCACTGTGGCAACTGGATTCCTGGGGTGCCACACAGTGACTCCATAGTTAAATGCTAAATAATTAAAATAAAATATTAAAATAGATGAACAATGACAGTATAGGTAGAGAAAGGTATCACAATTGTGAGAAACACATGAGGTTTACCTCGAGATTTTAGGGGATCGCAAGTCTGCTCAAACTAACTCATTAGCCAATGATTTGCCCTTCTTGTAAATTAAACTCTGAGGATCTCTAAGGATAGGTGCATATTTCTGATCACAATTAAGTATATCCCAATATTTAAGAATAGCTTTTTTACTTAAACCTGCATGACAGTCATATAAAGAACAAAATAAAACCTTCTCAGTTTTATCCTTATTTTTGCTTATGCCACACTTCACTTCTTTTATACTGATTAGATATCCTTATGATAGGTTATTGTGGCACCCCAGGGGTCCGGTTTCCACAGTGGCATTGCCTCCCTCACAAGAGGTGATGCCATGCCTGGAAGCAAGAAGGGGTCCCCTAACCAGGTTTTACTAAGCATGCAACACTTTCCAGGCTTCAGACCAGCAAGGGGAGTTCTTCCCCTTAGCAACTGGGATCTGGGGGCGGGGTTAGTGAGACTTAGTGTGAGGAGTGGAAGTCAGGACATCGAGGAGAGAGGATCTGGGGACTGGAGCTGCGCGGCAGCTCACCCAAGAAGTACCGCACAGAAGAACCGGAGTCCGAGGCTGTAGGGCACTGAAGGCCCAGCAGCAGAAACCAGAGGGCAGGAGACTGCAGGTCTCCTGTCCCCATCAGACGCCTGGAGGCTCAGCAGCACAGAGGGCCCAGAACTGCCACATGGGAGAGATGCACCAGCAAGGCCCGAGTTGCCTGCCATACGGGTGAGCACAGAAACGTTGCACTCAGGGACGAGGGCCACCGCACAGCTACAAGCAGCAGGGCCAAAGAGTTTAGTGGAAAGGGAAGGCCTCCAACTTCACCTAGCTAGGAGGATTCTTTACTTGCTTCCAGGCTGCCCGGACTTCCACTTCTAGCCAGCACCCTAGTCTAATCACCACCAGTAAAGATAAGAGGAAACCGCCATTAAGTTGTGGACTTATTATTGCTGCGCCATCAAACCCTGCACTACAACACCCAGCATAACCCATAACATCTACACTGCCATGGAGCTAAGCTCAACCTGTTGAGAGCCACACCATCCCTGCTGCAGTAGCATCAGCTCCAGAGGGCCTGCTCCGCAGCGGCGGCTCCCCTAGCCGCATACCACAGGTGGCATCACAAACTTTATACAATCACTATAAATCCCCTATCAATAACCCCTTTTTATTGACCGCCCTGGGTCATGGACCGGGTCACCGCCACTGTGACATCCCCCAGCATTTACTGGCCTGGCACCAGGTACCCCACGGCCTAGGGGGTGCGTCATTATCAATAGAAAATTGGTGATGGTCTGACCCCCGGTACACACACCGATCAGCTCGTATCACCACTGGTTGCTGACGATTCTAAATGGTATATGGAGCTGGGTTTAGCAGCACCTGCTGGGTACAGAAGATTAGTTCCAACTTTCTTTTAAGGTTCACTCACATCACCGTATTTATTGAACGAGTGTTATCTTATTTTTTATTGGATAGCACTTCGACCATTTTTATTTAATGGGTCAGTGCTGATTTCACTAACCGACTCTGTGAAAAAAATCGCAGCATACTGCAATTTCACTCTGAAATCGGAAGGCATTCGTTCATTTAAGTCTACAGGTGCATGGAAAACATTGGACTGCACTGGGATGACATCGGAGTGCAGTCTGGTTTCTGTGGACTCACACAATGGAGAACATGAGAAATTTTGTTCTCCATCTTCCCCACTCCTGTGCTACGATTTTCTCCACCGAGAGAATCGAAAAACACTAAGCTGACACTCTGAGCAAACTCATATCAGCGTTTACCATAATCGATCCGATTCTCCAAGATGAGAGACTATATGCTCATGTGACCCCGGCCTTATATGAATTTATCTGGCAATCAACAGCCGCCACTACTATATAGTATACGTATCAGGCAATTCTGAATTATATACTTTTTACAACCAGCGTCTGTCGAAACGGATAATAAGCTGACAAGCAGGAGTGGCTGATGTCAGACCCTCACCGATTTAATATTTATGACCAGTATAAGGATAGGTCATCTGTATAAAAATAATGAACAGCGCCCTGTATGGGACCCTCTCTTGGCACTCTGTCTTACATTTAACATCTTACATAACCATGGTATGGTGGATTCCATCTTTCTCCCACCCCTCGCTCCAATGGCAAGCATGGTGAAGGAGTAGGCTTTCTCCTGTCAGGCAACTGCTCCTTCACCCATATCCCACTGCCAATCTCCATTACTCTCCCCTCCTTTGAAGTGCACTGTGTGCGCTTCTACTCCCCCTCCAACCTCCAACTGGCCGTCATTTACCACCTCCCAGGACTAGCCACTAGAGATGAGAGTTGTTCGACTCGAACTGTTCGCCAATCTCAAATTCGAGCTGTTTTGGGCGGTGTTCGAGCCGTTCGACGAACACGAACGATTTGAGAAAAATTCGGCTGTTCGAGGTTATGTTCGATAACTGTTCGTGCACCAAAATCATAACTGGATTTTTTCTCAGTAATGATGAAAATTAATGTTAATACGCAGTTTGAGTGTACAGCGGGGTGGGGGAGGGGCAGGGGATAGATCTCTGCAGGAATAATGAAGATCTCCATTTTTTTTTCTCTTTCCCGCATTTACAGTGGGGAGGTGCAATTTGTCAGCCTATCAGCAGCGCACACACGGAGCGAAGTGCTTTTTTTCACACAAGCAAGGGCATGTGTCATTGGCAGTGTATGTCACATGTCCTTGCCCTATAAGACCAAGCCATTTTCCCCGTCGCCACCATTTTCTCACTGCTGCAGCTGCGTGTTAGACGGCACCGCTGTTGCTGTGTGCGCTATACCTTGTTAATTCAAGCCAATTTTCGCACAAATCTACAGATAGCTTGGGAGTAGGGAATAGTTGTGATTGCAGTCCTTTTAAGGACTAGGTTACAGCATTTCCTACGACTTTTATCAGGCAGGTCTGTGCTCTTAAATAGATAGATTGTGGGAGTAAAGACTAATTGTAATTGCAGTAATTTTCAGGACTAGGTTACATCAGTTCCTATCAGTTTTTGCCAGGCAGGTCTGTCCCAGTGCTGTGCAAGTTTTTTTCACAGCATTTGGCTGAATCTAGCAAAGCTAATCCTTTTTGGCCTATTGCAGAGTGTGTTAGTCAGTGGAGTAGCCTATCTGTGTTTCAAGATATACCACCTGTGTATAGAATACCAATTTTTTTACTGCACCTAGTGAAGTAAAATCTTTTGAGCATAGCATCATTCTATTAGTCCATCTATACTGACCTCCATCAGGTTGCAAATTGAATATCATTTTTTTCTCCATCTAGCTCTGAAAAAATATTTGGCCTTCTAGCAGTGTGTGGGACTTGTTCTATTAGTCCATCTATACTGACCTCCATCACGCTGCAAATTCAAAATAATTTTTTGTCTGCATCTAGCTCTGAAAAAATATTTGGCCTTCTAGCAGTGTGTGGGACTTTCTCTATTAGTCCATCTATACTGACCTCCATCAGGTTGCAAATTAAAAATAATTTTTTGTCTGCATCAAGCTCTGAAAAAATATTTGGCCTTCTAGCAATGTGTGGGACTTTCTCTATTAGTCCATCTATACTGACCTCCATCAGGTTGCAAACTGAATATAATTTTTTTCTGCATCTACCTCTGAAAAAATATTTGGGTTTCTAGCTGTGTGTGGGACTTGTTCTATTAATCCATCTATACAGACCTCCATCAGGTTGCAAACTGAATATAATTTTTTTCTGCATCTACCTCTGAAAAAATATTTGGGCTTCTTGCTGTGTGTTGGACTTGTTCTATTAGTCTATCTATACTGACCTCCATCAGGTTGCAAACTGAATATAATTTTTTTCTGCATCTAGCTCTGAAAAAATATTTGGCCTTCTAGCGGTGTGTGGGACTTTCTCTATTAGTCCATCTATACTGACCTCCATCAGGTTGCAAATTAAAAATAATTTTTATCTGCATCTAGCTCTGAAAAAATATTTGGCCTTCTAGCTGTGTGTGGGACTTTCTCTATTAGTCCATCTATACTGACCTCCATCAGGTTGCAAATTAAAAATAATTTTTTGTCTGCATCTAGCTCTGAAAAAATATTTGGCCTTCTAGCAGTGTGTGGGACTTTCTCTATTAGTCAATCTTTACTGACCTTCATCAGGTTGCAAATTCAAAATAATTTTTTGTCTGCATCTAGCTCTGAAAAAATATTTGGGCTTCTAGCAGTGTGTGGGACTTTCTCTATTAGTCCATCTATACTGACCTCCATCAGGTTGCAAACTGAATACAATTTTTTTCTGCATCTACCTCTGAAAAAATATTTGGGCTTCTAGCTGTGTGTGGGACTTGTTCTATTAGTCCATCTATACTGACCTCCATCAGGTTGCAAATTGAATATAATTTTTTTCTGCATCTAACCCAGCCAATAGTTTTGGCCTAATACCACAGTTTGACCACTCAGCTCTGCTCGGTTCCCATCTTTTGTTTTTTGTGCAAACAACTCCAGAGTTGTGAATTAGTTAACCACCAAAATGAGTGGAAAAAGGCCTGCTGCTGGTGGAAAGGGGAATAGGCATGTTGGGAAGGGGAAAAAAGGTTGTGTCCGTGGGGTAGGTGTTAAAGCAACAGTAACATCTGCAGAAGAAAGACCATCTTCCAGCCAAACTAAAATGTCTACTTCTTTTAGCGGACAATGTGATAAGATCCCTTTCTTACGGCCACGCCAATCGCTACAAATTCCAGATGAGGCACAAAAACAGCAGGTGCTTCAACGGATATCAAGTGCTCCTTTAAGTGGGCTCTCCTCCACATCAACTTCAACATCACAAACACTCCAGTCCTCAAAGGTGTCACCCCAATCGCACTTGCTTCCTCACAGCTCCCAAATCTCCAGCTGCCCGTCTGAGTATGAGGTAGAACAGATGGTTGAGTCTGCAGAGCTGTTTACTCATACTATAGCCTGGGAATCAGAGGTCGATTCCAGCGCTTCTGTGAATCCAGATGAGGAAATGATCTGCACTGATGCCCAGAATCTTTATGAGTCGGATCCAGGACCAGACGCAGAAGGTTCTGACCATAATGTAGACCCTCATTCCCAAACTGTAACTCCTGTTGGTGGAGACAATGAGGAAGACGATGATGAGACTCAAATACCTGATTGGAGCGACAACTTTAGTTTTTTGTCAGGGCAGGAACAGGTTGGCTCTGAGGACGACGGGTGTGATAACGCACAGGGTGATGATGATGAGGTTGGAGATCCCACTTACTGTCAACCCACAGTCAGCCAAGAGATGAGGTCAGCAGAGGAGGTGGAGGAAGATGCTAGTGACGACGAGGTCAGGTTGCGCCTTCCTGGACAGAGACGTAGTACTGGAAGCACGTCAACAACTGCATCCTCAAACACAACTCTGCCTCTCACCACAAGTCGTGGTGGCTCTTCAGGTCGCATGGGTGCTAAGCCTTGCATAGCCTGGGCATTTTTTCAGATCGATAAAGATGACCCAACTCGTGTTATCTGTAACATTTGTCAGCAAAAGCTAAGTAGAGGCCAAAAAATACATAGTTTGAGTACTTCATGCATGAACCGGCACATGGACATGAAGCATAAGTTGCAGTGGGAAGCTCAGTGTGCTACAATGCGGCCTAGCCGGCCGGGCCAACCACCTTCTGCCATATCTTGTGCATCCGCGGCCTCTTCATCCTCTGTGACTGGGGGGACAGCAGTCACACCTGTTTTGGGGCGCAGACCTGCCACCTCTTTACCCGCAACAGCCAGCGTGATTGGCAGGTCATCATTTTCTTTGGAGGTGGTAACACCAGCTGGTGTTGAGCGCTGTCCGACATCGATAGCACCACCTTTGGATCAAGGCAACCTAACATGTCCGCCTGCATCTTCCTCACAGACCGGCAGTTTGCCGGGGACACCCTTATCAACCCCGTCTAAGCACAATAGCCAGCCCTCGGTCCCTCAGATGTGGACAAGTAAAAGACCATTTCCTCCTAGCCATGAGAAAGCTAAGAGGTTGAATTTCACCATCTGCAAGCTCTTGGCTACAGAAATGCTGCCTTTCCGCCTGGTGGACACAGAGGATTTTCGAGACCTTATGTCCGTCGCAGTGCCCCAGTACCAGATGCCCAGTCGGCACTACTTCTCAAAGAAAGGTGTGCCTGCGCTCCACCAGCATGTCGCACACAACATCACCGCTTCTTTGAGAAACTCTGTGTGTGACAGGGTGCATTTCACCACAGACACTTGGACGAGTAGGCATGGACAGGGGCGTTACATGTCGCTGACTGGGCACTGGGTAACTATGGTGACAGCAGGACAAGGGGCTGCTGTCCAAGTCTTGCCGTCCCCACGAGTTGTGCGTCAATCCTCTTTATGTCAAAGTTCCTCCACTGCTTCTGCCTCCTCAACCTCCTCTCGGTCTTCCACCTGCACCCAAAGCCTGTCTGGTCATGCCACAAGCTTTCTAACTGCGTAGAAGGGATCCTGCACACCTCCTTACTATGCTGGCAGTAGGGCTCAACGTCATCAGGCGGTTTTTACTTTGAAATGTCTGGGAAATGTGAATCACACAGCTGAGGAGTTGTGGTCAGCTCTGGAGAACCAATTTCATGAATGGTTGTCTCCACTGGACCTGAAATCAGGGAAGGCCGTGTGCGACAATGCTGCAAACCTGGGTGCGGCCCTTCGCCGGGGCAATGTCACACACGTGCCTTGTATGGCTCACGTGTTGAACCTGGTTGTCCAGCAATTTTTAGCCCACTATCCCAGACTAGATGGCCTTCTGCAGAGGGCACGGTCGCTGTGTGCTCACTTCCGCCGTTCGCATCCCGCAGCTCAGCGACTTACATCTCTACAGAAGTCGTTGGGCCTGCCACTTCACCGGCTAAAATGTGATGTGCCTACCCGGTGGAATTCAACTCTGCACATGTTGCAGCGACTGTGGCAGCACCGACAAGGCCTGGTTCAATACGTTCTGACGTATAGCCTGGGCCAACTAGATCCAGAGGTGGGGCAAATCACGCTGGAGGAGTGGTCTCAGATCAGGGACCTATGCACCCTTCTGCACAGTTTTGAAATGGCGACGAAGATGTTTACTGCTGACGATGCCATTATCAGCATGACTATTCCGGTGATTTACATGCTGGAGCACATGTTAAACAGAATTCGGAGTCAGGTGGTGGCACAAGAGGAGGTGGAGAAAGTAGAGGAGGAGGAGTTGTATGCGGAAGGGCTAACATCTGCAAGGTCCAGACGATCGGCAGCACCAAGGCGGCAGGCATGTGAGGGTGGGGGAGATGTTTTACCAGGGCGCATGGTAGCAGCCAAACTAGTGAGGAAGGTGCAGGAGCCCAGGAAGAAGTGGAGGACGAACTGATGGAAGACTCATCAGATGAGGGAGACCTTGATCACATTTCTGTTGTGCGAGGTTGGGGGGAGAGGACAGAGGAAGGAAGCATGATTGTTACCTCGCCACCAACACAACAGGGACTTGGTGCTCCTGGATGTGCAACACACATGAGTGCCTTCTTGCTGCACTACCTGCAACCTGACCCTCGAATTGTGAGAATTAGAAATAATCCTGACTACTGGGTTGCCACACTGTTAGATCCCTGGTACAAAAGTAAATTTGCAGAAATTATTCCTGCCATAGAAAGGGATGCACGCATGCAGAAGTATCAGCAGAGACTGTTGCAGAATCTTACATGTGCTTTTCCACAAAACACCAGTGGTGCACGTAGTGAGTCTCACAGTTCCAACTTGCCAACCGTGGGACCGTCAAGTGTTCAGCACTCAAACCGTAACAGAATCACAGTATCTGCTGGTAACATCAATTTTGCGGAATCATTTCACCACTTTTTTAGCCCATCCTTTTCAAGGCCACAGGAGACAAGAAGTCTGACACATAGTCAACGCCTAGAGACGATGGTACAGGAGTATCTCCAAGTAAACATTGAAGCCATGACTGTGTCACTGGACCCTTGCTCTTTTTGGGCTTCCAATCTGGATAAATGGCCGGAGCTAGCCACTTACGCCTTGGAGATCTTGTCATGCCCCGCAGCCAGCGTTCTGTCTGAACGTGTGTTCAGCGCTGCTGGTGGTGTGCTGACAGATAAGCGCACGCGGTTCTCCACTGATAATGTAGACAGACTCACGTTCATAAAGATGAACAAATCATGGATCCGAAACGACTTTTCTACCCCTGTGTCATCCTGGGGAGAGTAAAAGCTTGATGATTGGTTAAAATCACCCTACCAACCGTTTTAAGCTTTCAAATTACTAATCATGTTTATCTGTATCTTGGTTGGAAAATAATTTGGGCTTTGTAGCAGTGTGCAGCACTGATTCTATTAGGCCATCTATAATAAGCTCCACCAGATTTAAAATTACTAATCATGTTTATCTGTATCTTGACTAGAAAATAATTTGGGCTTTGTAGCAGTGTGCAGCACTGATCCTATTAGGCCATCCATACTAAGCTCCACCAGATTTAAAATTAATAATAATTTTTAGCTGCATTTATCCCGGAAAATAATTTTGGGGCTCCGAGATGCGCAAGACACATAAGTGCCTTCTTGCTGCACTACCTGCAACATGACCCTCTTATTGTCAGAATTCGAAGTAATCATGACTACTGGGTTGCCACACTCTTAGATCCCCCAAACTTTTCGATCAACCTTTTCATTTTAATAAAGACCAAAAAAATTGTCATTTTTGAAATTATAAGCATTAGCAGGTTATTAGAAACTGAAATCAAACAGTTTTCAACTCAAAACTTTATTCTAGGTGATGTTACATTTTCACATAGGACCCCTTGTTCGAAAGGAGCTTCTGAACTCTCTCATCCATTGAATTTGTCAGGTTTTGGATGGTTTCTGCTTCAATTGTTTTGAATGAGGACAGCATACCCTCCCAGAGCTGTTGCTTAGATGTGAACTGCCTCCCGCCATCATAGACACTCCTTTTGATGATGCTCCAGAGGTTCTGAATGGGGTAGAGGTCAGGGGAGCATGGGGGTCACACCATAAGTTTGTCCCCTTTTATGCCCATATCAGCCAGAGATGCAGATGTTTTATGTGCAGCATGAGATGGTGCATTATCATGCAAAAAAATGATCTTGCTGTGAAATACACGGTTCTTCTTCTTGAACCATGGCAGGAAGTGCTGTTTGAGAAAATCCACATACATTATGGAGTTCATCTTTAGCGCCTTCAGGGATCCTAAAGGGGCCGACAATCTCTCTCCCCATGATTCCAGCCCAAAACATTACTCCACCTCCTCCTTGTTGGCGCTGTAGCCGTGTTTGCGTGCGGTGTCCATCAACCAGCCATCCTCCACTCCATCCATCTGGACCATCGAGCGCTGCACGGCACTCATCCGTGAACAAAACAGTTTTGAAATCAGTCTTCATGTAATGTTTGGCCCACTGGAGCCGTTTCTGCTTGTGTGAAGTGGATAGAGGAGGTCGACAGGATGGCGTATGCACAGCTGCAAACCTCTGAAGGACCCTGCATCTTGTTGTTCGGGGGACGTTGGAGGCACCAGCAGCTTCAAAAACTTGTCTGCTGCTATGACAAGGCTTTTTTGCTGCTGCTCTTTCAACCTGACGTAATTGCCTGTAGGAAAGAGTCCTCAATTTGCCCTTATCAGCACGCACACGTGTGTACTGTGAATCATCTACATACTTCTTGATTGCCAAGACACTTCATCCTGATCATCGCACAATGTTGAGTGTAGTCATGCCTTCACCTAAACACTCCACAATTTGTTGCTTCTCAGCAGCCGACACATCCTTTTTCTTTCCCATTTTGGCAGAAAATGTAGGCTGCTTAATAATGTGAGACAGCCTTCTTAAGTAGTCTTGCCTATCATTGGACACACCTGCCAAACTAATTAGCACAGGTGTCTGCAATTGCTTACAGTGATATAAAGAGCCCTGACACACATCACCATCAATGAGTTTAACTGACAAACAAACAAATTCTTCCCTTATCACTCCTAAACACTTTTTGCATAATAATTTGGAACACAGTGTACATGTGCTTTTCCACAAAACACCAGTGGTTCACGTAGTGAATCTTACAGTTCTAACTTGCCAACCGTGGTCTGTATGGAGTTGTTCAATAAAGGGCCCAAAATTAAGATAACATAGATGGGAGAGGTCTCTATGAATAGGAATTCCTAAGTATTTGATACCCTGTGAGGGCCAGGCAAAGGGAAAGTTGGACTGGATGGAATCCTATATGGATTTGGGGAGGGAGACATCGAGGGCCTCAGACTTCGCTGCATTGATTTTAAAATTTGACCATGTAACAAAGTGATCTATTTCAGCCATAACAGCATGGATGGATATATGTGATTGAGTGATATATACTAGGACATCATCAGCAAATAGAGAGCACTTGTACTCGGTGCCTCCCACCTCAATCCACCTAATATTGGGGTTATGGCGAATTGATGAGAGCAGGTGCTCCGTCACTAGGATGTATAAGAGAGGGGACAGAGGACATCCCTGCCTTGTCCCATTGGTGATTGTGAAAGGTGATGAAAATGTTCTGATGCACCCCCTGGGCCTTGGGACACCCGGAGCCGGACCCTTTTTGGTGGATGCTGGTGGTTGTAGTCTTCGTGGCGGCGACCCGGTTCCGTGGCTCAGGGTGGTCAAACCAGTGGCGGAACTATTTATGTGGTTTTGATGCTTAAATGTCCGACTACGCCACCCGTGGATTGCGGACAGAGTGAACCGCCGCTGCAGGGCAGACCACTGAGGCTGGTGTTGTGGGTGCAGCAGAGCGTAGCATAACTCCCCACGGGAGGAGTATAGCCTCAGGGCAGTGTATGCGGAGGATGGGGGTGATGGTGCAGGGTAGCAGCAGTAACGACACGGAGTCAGTGATGCAGTCCAGGGCCTTTACTCACAGTTCTTATTATCCAGACCACGTCTGCAGGTAACGGCTGCCCACGTCGTACTGTGCTCACCAGGTGAGGGGCTCAGGCAACTCCCAGATAACTTTGGAACGCTTCACAGGACCCCCTTTGTGTGTCCTTTTTCTGGCCTTTCTTACAAACCCTTCTGTCCGGCTGCCTCGGGCCTCCTCTTGGTAAACTTGGCGCCAGTTTCCCTGACCCTATATGGTGCCTTTCTAGCGGGTGTAGCGAGGGGCTGTGCCACATAAAATGTCACAGCCTCCGGTTTCTAGCTGATGGTCGTTTCCTGCCTCCACTAGTTTCGGGGACCGGTCTCCCCCTTTGGCCTTACCCCTCCACGCAGGTGGATTCGGGCGTGCGGTGGTGACTCGCCCGTCCGCACCCCTGGGATCCCTTCATTCCTCGTTCCTGGAGCCTTCTCCGCTCCTCTTCCTTCCTTCTCCCTCTTCCAGGCCTGGGCCTCTGTTACTAGGCCCGCCTCCGGAGCAGAGCTCATGCAAAGCCCCTGCTCCCTGCCACTTCTGCTCAGACTTCTCTGCACTGAACTAAGATGGTGCCCACCTTTTATACTCCCTTCTCAATGCACCCAGGAACTGCTTCCTCCCTGCTCCTGCACTACAGGATTCCCCTTCCTCAGTGTTCCCTCCCCCCACTCCAGCCAGGGACAGGGACTGTCGTGCCCATCTCAGAGGCATATTGGTCACCCTTCCCCACGGCAATGTGGTGTAATGCATGCAGGTGTCGGGTCCTGATCCACACTCCATCCTTACCTGAGAGTGAGATATCACACCTCTGGGTGAGGTGCAATACCTCTGTAGCAACCGAGCCCTCAGGGTGCTACAGTTCCATTTATCTTCGGCCTAGGTGACGTATTGTGATACAGGGCCGTGATTTTGGCTATAAAAGGGTCCCCTAGACCCCTACCCCAAGTTTTTTAAGAGAATCATATATGGCGTGCCAGGAGACTCTATGGAATGCTTTCTCAGCATCCAACGAGAGTATCTAATTACATATTTTTAACTGCATCTAGCCCAGGAAATACTTTGTGCCTAGTAGCAGTGTCTGCTAGTCAGCAGATTATCCCGGCTGTTAAGCAAGCTACACCACCTGTAGTTTGGACACTTAATTTTTTCAAAGGAAATGCTTCGGGACCACGGGATACTCAGTGAAGAGCATCAGGAGGCACCCCAAGGCATAGGGGCTGGGACTGGCAGTAGGATGCCTTGCGGTGGACAGCCGAGCTCGATCCTTATAAAAGCTTTTTAACTGCAGCAGCTTTAGTGGACGCTACTGGAGCTGGAATTACGCGGCTGCTGGCATGAGACTTGCCCTCCAATAGATCCTTGTAAATGGATTTAAAGTGTATTCATTCAAATTAGAGAGACAATATAAATTAAAAAGCTTAGAGCTGCCTCTACCACAGGGGGGCTCGCTCGACCCACCAGCGGACAGGCACCAGTATTGGGAGAGGGGGCTGGCCGTCAGGGTTCACCGCGGCTCTGGCACAAACCCGGCGACACGGAGGTGGCACGGGCAGGAGAGGACTGAACGTGTCGGCTTCTCACTTTTTGGATTTTAGAAGGGCATGACATGCCTATATCTGTGTCTCCCCCTCCTTTTACTCCTCCACCTCTTTTCTTTTCGCATGACTATATGTACTTGTCACTTTTCCATGTGTTAGTTGTGTCTTCTGAGCAGTTTGTCAGCTTTTGGACACCTTTGAAGGTGTTTTCTATGTGTTTCTATGTGTTTTTGCTTGCCTGCCATTGGTTTTAACGGTGTTCGAAGGTGTTCGACGAACAGTTCGACGAACAGTTCGGCGAACACACGGGTGTTCGACGAACCGAACCGAACTCGAACACTACGGGGGTGGCTCAACACTACTAGCCACCACCTTCTTTGACCACTTCACCACCTGGCTGCTTCATTTCATTTCCGCTGACATCCCCACTTTCATCATGTGTGACTTCAACATTCCCATTGACACTTCCCACTCATCTGTCTCCAAACTTCTATCCCTCACTTCTTCCTTCAGCCTTGCTCAATGGTCTTCTGCCCCCACTCACAAAGATGGCCACACACTGGACCTCATCTTCATCAGCCTCTGTTCCCTATCTAATTTCCCTAGCTCACGTCTCCCTCTTTCTGACCACAACCTACTTACATTCTCTACCCTCTCCTCTCCAGGTGCTCACGCCCCACTCCACAAACTTGCACACCCTCGCAAAAATCTCAAACACATTTACCTACACTCACTCTCTGAATCCTTTCTCCCCCTCACAGGCATAAGTTCATTACATGATGCAAATACTGCTGCCACTTTATATAACACCACAACAGCTGCAGCTCTCAATTCGGTCGCCCCCCTCACACATACCACAGTCTGCCCATCCAACCGGCAACCCTGGCACACCAACCTGGCCAAAGAACTGCAAAGGGCCTCCAGGGTTGCTGAGTTTAAATGGAAAAGGTCCCATTCCAACGAGCACTTCATCACATTCAAGCAGTCCCTCACTATCTTCAAGTCCACACTCACTGCAGCAAAACAAACATACTTCTCATCTCTCATATCCTCCCTGTCTCACAACCCTAAACAGCTATTTAAAACTTTCAATTCTCTCCTCTGTCCCCCAGCGCCTCCTCCCTTTCCTATCATCTCAGCCGAAGACTTTGCCACATTCTTCAAGCAGAAGATTGATAACATCAGACAAAGCTTTTGCCTAAAGTCCCCACAGCCCCTTCTCATATCTACTCAATCCTCCTCCTCCAAAGCCAGATTCTCCACCATTACAGAAGATCAACTCTCCTCTTTACTCTCCAAATCACACCTCACCACCTGTAAACTTCTCCTAATCCCGTCCCACCTCATCCTTAACCTTACCACTATTCTCATCCCAACCCTAACCCACCTTTTCAACCTGTCACTAACAACTGGTGTCTTCCCCATATGCTTCAAACATGCCATGATCACACCCATCGTCAAAAAGTCATCCCTTGACCCATCCTCTCTGTCTAGCTATCGCCCCATATCACTTATCCTCTATGCCTCAAAACTACTGGAACAACATGTCCATTCTGAACTGTTCTCCCACCTCTCCTCCTGGTCACTCTTTGATCTGGCTTCCGACCGTACCACTCCACTGAAACTGTCCTGATTACAGTCACCAACGATCTACTTACTGCAAATTCCAAGCGACACTACTCTATCCTCCTCCTAGACTTGTCATCTGCCTTTGACTCAGTCGATCATTCCCTCTAACTGCAGACTCTCCCATCTCTTGGCATCATGGACTTGGCCCTATCTTGGATCTTTTCATACCTATCTGACAGGACATTCAGTGTCTCCCACTCACACACAATCTACTCATCTTGCTCCCTACCTGTTGTTGTCCCCCAGGGTTCAGTCCTAGGACCCCTGCTCTTCTCCATCTACACCTTTGGCCTGGGACAGCTCATAGAGTCCCATGGCTTTCAGTATCACCTCTATGCTGATGACACAGAGATCTACCTCTCTGAACTCGATATCTCCTCCCTACTAACCAAAATACCACAATGTCTGTCCGCTATTTTATTCTTCTTCTCTGACAGATTTCTAAAACTTAACATGGACAAAATTGAATTCATCATCTTTCCACCGTCTCACTCAACACCCCCAACTGACATATCCATCAAAGTCAATGGCTGCCCACTCTCCCCAGTCCCTCAAGCCCGCTGCCTCGGGGTAACCCTGGACTCTAACCTTTCCTTTAAACCACATATCAAAGCCATTTCCACTTCCTGCCAACTCCAACTCAAAAATATCTCCCGGATCCGCACATTCCTCAACCACGAATCTGCAAAAACACTAGTGCATGCCCTCATCATCTCCCGTCTCGACTACTGCAACCTCTTGCTCTGTGGCCTCCCTTCTACAACTCTCTCACCACTGCAATAAAACCTAAACTCTGCTGCCCGACTAATCCACCTGTCCCCCGCTATTCCCCGGCCTCTCCTCTCTGTCAATCCCTTCACTGGCTCCACATTGCCCAGACACTCCAGTTCAAAACCCTAACCACGGCATACAAAGCCATCCACAACCTGTCTCCTCCATATATCTCTGACCTAGTCTCCCAGTACTTACCTACACGCAACCTCCGATCCTCACAAGATCTCCTTCTTTACTCCCCTCTTTTCTCCTCTTCCCACAATCGTATACAAGATTTCTCCCGTGCATCCCCCTTACTCTGGAACTCTCTACCCCAACACATCAGACTCTTGCTTACTGTGGAAACCTTCAAAAGGAACCTGAAGACCTACCTCTTCCGAAAAGCTTACAACCTGCAGTAACCCTCGCTCCACTATTCGCTGCACGACCAGCTCTACCCTCACCTAATGTATCCTCACCCATCCCCTGTAGATTGTGAGCTCTCGCGAGCAGGGTCCTCGCTCCTCCTGTACCAGTCGCCGACTTGTATTGTTCAAATTTATTGTAATTGTGCTGTGCATATCCCTTTCACATGTAAAGCGCCATGGAATGAATGGCACTATAATAATAATATCTTGCCTTATAACAAATAAAGAATTTCTGAATATTTGGCAAAACTCCCATAGATCTGTGCTATCTTGGGGGCGACATTCCTCCAAACTCCAGCTATTATGGTAATCTTTTATATATTTGCTTGGCAAAGATAATTTGTGGCCTAAGTGTTGCTGTTCTTTATACCTGATATGTTTCTCATTTGTATAAAGAATCTGAGGAAAAATTCTATAGTCTTGGATAAAGTTATATGTAAAGAATTGTACTCACATAACAGTGCCATATATAAGCCAAATAATACTTCCAGAGAGGCAGTGATGGTGGTACCTCCATATAGTGATCCAATTGTGGTGGGCCAGTGGGGAGGCGCCAGATGTTACAGATGGGCCAGCTGGGGCATGTAGTCTCACTGGCAGCAGATAATGATGCTGAAGTAGGTCACTGGACCCCTCAACACTTCCCTCGTGTCCATAACAATTTCAAAGGCGGGAGGTAGTAACTCTTCTCTGAGAGATTAGAGTCTCTCCTTATATCTTCCTTAGGCAGTTTGAACCGCCCCCAACTGGTTTGTACCAGTGCTCACTCAATGTGTGCCCTGGGCTGGGAGGCTCCTCCCAGCTATTTCTATGGCAGCTTGTTTTGAGGAGAATAATCACTTAACTTTCATATACACACAATGGACAGTAGGTGGCAGGAAAGTACAATTTACTATGCAATATATTATATTGTTATGCCAGGTGTGAGAAAGACTAAGTGCAACACAGAGGGAAAAGGGAAAGGGAGCCCAAACACTAGGGAAAGGGGGAAGTGGAGACCTCCTAGTCTGGTCTAGCATTACCCTGTCTCCCCTAACATCCCTATATTGCCTCCTCAGCAATCGCCGCACGAGTACCTCGCCCTACTCTCCCTGACATATGGCTACAGCTAGGAATGGAAAGAGATGAGCACTAGTCAACCTCCACTAAACTCTATAGACAACAAGGGTGGACAAAACAGGGGAAATAAGCACACAGCCTCAAGCTCCAGAAAGGACGAAGTACTGCTCCTGCTAAGCTTCACAAGTAGAAATGGATATAGCCAGTGTCTCCCTCTCAGACACGCCAGGAATATATACACCCAGGCAGAGAGCTAATTAGCAAGAGAGAGGTAGCCAAACGTAGAGATCTCCTGCAACCCACTGCAGGGCGACTGTCTGTCACCTCTGACACACCCGTGACATATATCCCCTAACTCAGTGCCCACAATGGACTAAATCTACTACCGGGATACCACCCAATAATGAAAACATATTTTTTATTTTAACGGCCGTCAGCTCCATCTCAAGCCATGGTGACTTGATGGATGAACGATCTCATGCAATCCTAGATAGGTCCACCAGGGTCTTCCCTCTTATCTTGATCATTGGTTTGCTGGTCTTCCACTTCGCTTTGTTCCTTCTATTTTTCTGATCATAATGTCCTTCTCCAGAGATTGCTCTCTTCGTATGATGTGTCCAAAGTAGGCAAGTCGTATCTTGATGATCCTTGCTTCGAGTGACATGTCTGGCTTGATTTGTTTCAAAATTGATTTGTTTGTTCTTCTGGCCATCCATAGTATTGATAACATCCTTATCCAGCACCACATTTGAAAGGCATCAATTTTTTTTTGTCTTGTTTCTTTATCATCCAGGTTTCACATCCGTATGTTACCACAGAAAAGACCAAACTATGTACATGCTGTATCTTCATCATTAGAGAAATGTTCCCTGATTTAAAGACCTTGTCCAGAATATCAACATACAGTGAGACAATAACAGCTCTATACATGAAGTAATATTACAGTGCTCTACAATTAAAGGGACTGTCCTTATGGTAGGTCATGAATATGAAATCTACACTCCCACTAATTAGCTGATGTATGATATGTAAGGAGAGGAACACTGCACATCATTTAGTGGCCACTACTGAGTATTGCACCTTAGCTGCATTATATATATTTGGCCATCCAGTGGTTGTAATGTGAACTGCAGCCAATGAAGGGTTTTGCTATCATGCCTTGGTAATATTTGATACTGTCATTCACTTAGGAGCATTCTCTTATTTCCTCAGCCTGTAACACCTCTTCTCCAGTAAGAGTTCACTGTGCTACATTGTTATTCTGCAGTTCACAACCTTCATTTATTTGATGTCTACATGCTAGGATCAACAGCATTTTCAGCCCTTTAATAAATGAGTCTAGAAGATAGATGTGTAGTATTACTGCTGCCTCTGGCACTTTCCCACTCTGTAACTTTAGTGCCTTTCTCTATAACAGCACAGGAATGAGCAGTGCTGTGTCTAGGGCTCCGTCATGCTCTAAACCGTGTGATCTTTCTTCGCACTGGTGGACTGTGTGATTTCTCCTTGTCACATTTGCAGTTTCAGACAATATGGTGCTCAGTGAGCTGGGCAGCATCCAAACTGTTTCTGTTGACTAGAAAAATCAGAAAGCTTGGGGTTTTGCAGAAAGCAGCAATTAAAGCACATACGTTCTGTGAGCGGAGCCTCTCTACTAACACAAAGGAACTTTAAATGTTATCATTGACCAAGTATTTTCAGGCTCGGTGTACACCATTTACATTCTCAGTCATGCCATTTATATAGCTAGCTACGATGGTTACATTTTTTATTCACTAGAGAAAATGAACAATTGTTAAGAAAAGATATTTTTTTTGTAATCAATAAATATGAAATCCTGTAAATCATAAAGAATGTGTAAATGATTGTTCTTGTTACCGGCTCCATGACCAGCCCTCTCACTTGTCTCCTGCTACAGCCGGCGACAAGTGTTCCACAGCACAACTAGTTACCTCTGATATCACACTCTCAGACCTTATAAGCCAGCTCAAGCTGTAAGGCCACGACCCCACTATCAGTATTTGGTGAGTATTCAGTCAGTATTTGTTCTCAGGAGTGGGAGCCAAAACCAGGAGTGGGTGATCAATGCAGAATTGGTGACTTGTGTCTATTATACATTTTCTCTGATTGTTCTTCACCTGGTTTTTGCTCCCACTCCTGAGAAAAAATTCTGGCCGAATACTGACTGAATACTAATAGTGGGGCCGTGGCCTAACATGACAACTGAGATTCAGGTAGATGTTGTCCTCACTACTCACATCCCCAAAATATTTGTATAGAGTTCAGCTCACTTTATACTCGTCTCTGTAAGGGTATGTGCACACGATGCGGATTTAATATGTTTCCCCGGCGGTTTTTCCGCCACGGAAATGCATTAAAATTGCATGTTAATAGGTCTGCCATGTATAGCAATGGTAATCCGCATGTGCTGTGCACATGATGCGAAAACTTCCGATCCAGATTACCATTGCGGTAAAATCCACAGCATTACCATTTCTAACATGATTCCGCGGCGAATTTGCTCCCATTGACTTGCATTACATCACATCAAATCCGCAAGTAGAATATCTATACCTGCGGAATTGTTGCGTTTTAATGAAAATCAATAGGCGCGAAATCGCCACGGAATCGTGCTGCGGGTGTTATCCGGGTCTGGAGAGGAGGCTGCAACTCCTCTCATCCAACCTCTGCTCTGGCTGTTAACAGCCAGAGCAGCGTGGATGGGAGGAGCAGCAGGCTGCTGTTCCCAGCCCGCTTGTCCGCGGTAGTAAAAAAAGGAATAAAAAGTAAAAATAAAAAAATAAACCTTAATAATCGCCTGTCCGGCGGCTCGCGGTGTCCTCCTGGTCCCCAGCGCGCGCCCCGCAGTGTACCGAGCTGCCCGGACCTGCAATGACATCACAAATCAGCTGATGGTCACGTGACCGTCAGCTGATAAGTGCCAGCAGCGATCAGCTGATGGTCAGGTGACCATCAGTTGATGCTCACCCTGGGAACATTTGCAAGACCTGTCCTGCAAGGGAATAAGAGAAATAAATTTCTTGTAGAGTGGGTCTAGAAGTGTTACCAACCAGTTATAACTGTCACCCAAAATTTTGAGAATGCGAGGGTCATGGGAAAGGCAGCGTAACATAAAATCAGCCATGCATGCCAGACTGCTAAAAGGCAAGACTTCCATGTCCTCACCAAGAGGACAACTGACCATGCTCTCCTCCTCCTCCCTGTCCTGTATCACAGTTGTGCAGGTAGTCCCGCTTATAGCGCATTAAACTAGCTCCTGTTCCTTCTCCTCTTCCTCATTGTCAACCAGTTCACCTTGGGATGAGATGAGGCTAGGCTATGTGTAATCACCTTGTATGGTTCCTAGCTCGATCTCATCCTGCACCGCCTGCAATGCATCCTCTTTGATTGTGAGCAGAGAGCGTTTCAGAAGACAGAGAAGCTGGTGACACTAATTATGGCATCATCGCCGCTCACTATCTTGGTGGAGTCCTCAACGTTTGGAGGATGGTACAGATGTCTGACATCCATGTCCACTCCTGAGGTCTTATGTGTGGAGTCTGAACTGAATACCGGCGGCGTTGTTGATGCTGGTCGTCAACAACTGCCCTCTTCTGCTCTCAAATCCTTCCCAACATCTTCAGTGTAGAGTTCCAAAGCGTGGGGACATCACACACCAGTCGGTGAGCCAGAAGCTGCAAACGCTTTTTGCAGCTGCAAACACACGACCATGCCTGGCTGTAGGTTCAGCGGTGTGAGCCACAGATCTGCCTGCTCTTTCAGAGCTGTCCACAACTCTTCAGCATTGTGCGGTTTGTCACCTAAGCATATTAGCTTCAGCACAGCCTGTTGCTGATTGGCCGAGGCAGTGCTTCCTGCTTGTGATTGATATGGTAATTTCGGAGATGGAGGCTGAAGAGGAGGAAGAAGCTGAGGAGGATGAGGTGCAGGAGCTGTAGACAGTGGGGGCAACCCTGATTGACCTAGGGCCAGCAATCCTCGGCGTCGGGAGGATGTGTTTCATCCCAAGGTCCGACTGGGTCCTGGCTTCCACTATGTTAACCCAGTGTGCCGTCAGCGAGATGTACCATCCCTGCCTACAAGCACTTGTCCACGTGTCCATGGTTAGGTGGACTTTCCCTGTAACTGCATTGTTGAGGGCATGGCTAATGTTGTGGGACACGTGCTTGTGTAATGTGGGGACGGCACACCGGGAGAAATAGTGGCGGCTGGGGACTGAGTACCGAGGGACGTCCGCCGCCATCAGGTCGCAGAAAGCTTCAGTCTCCACGAGCCTAAAAGGCAAAATTTCGAGCACAAGCAGTCAGGAAAAGTGTGAATTTAGTTGTGTGGCCTGTGAGGCATTGGCTGCGTATTTGCGCTTGCGTTCCAAGGACTGGGGTATGGACAACTGAACGCTGTGCTGGGACAAGGCCGTGCTTGCTGACGGTGCTAGTTGAGAGTGTGCAATGACAGGTGCAGGGGAGGAGACATCTTTGCATGCACTATGGACAGGGGATTGGCTTGCACGCACAACAGCGGAAGAAGCAGTGGTGTCACCTACAGACACTGTTCCTGGACCCTGGGGTTCGGCCCACAAAGTCGAGTGCTTTGCTGCCATGTGCCTGATCATGGTGGCAAAACTACTCCTGCTGATGCTGGCCCGGCAGATGGTGCAAATGACTTTTTTGGGGTTATCGGCAGAGTCATAGTTTTTAACATAGCAACATAGTTTTTAAGGTTGAAGGAAGACTAAGTCCATCTAGTTCAACCCATAGCCTAACATGTTGATCCAGAGGAAGGCAAAAAAAAACATGTGGCAAACACTAAGCTCCACATTGGGGAAAAAAATTCTTTCCTGACTCCACATACGGCAATCAGACTAGTTCCCTGGATCAACGCCCAATCAACTAGTCTTTAAAAAACAACCAGAATCTGGAAGACCTAACAGTTGTACTGGCAACTTTCATTGTGTTGGTGTTACGTGAAATTGTTGCCCGCCTTTTGTTTGCGGCCACCACATTGCTTCTTCCTGCCTGTTGGGGTGCTCTGCCTCCCTCCCCTTGTGTGCTGCTGTCTTCGCTTTGCATGTCCTCCTGCCAGGTTGGGTCAGTTACTATATCATCCATCACCTCGTCTTCCACTTCCACACCGTTGGGACAGGAAAGTCGAGCGAGAAGATATGGGTGTTTGTTGTGGCACAATTTCAGCTTGCCCATGGCCTCGGCCTCTGCATGCACCATCACCATCACGTCCAGTTCCCCGTCCCTTGCTACGTGCCTTTCCCATTTTAAATGGAGAACAATATCTTCCACGCTCACTACAAATGGCTGAATTTGGAGCGAACTTATATGTGATCCGTGTGACGGAGAAACCACAGTTTTAAATAGCTGGCCTGTAGGTAACTATTTTTAACAGCGCCGACCTCATGTCAATAAGTTCTCTGACACACTGCAACAAAATTTTAATGGAGGCCAGAAATGGCAATATTTTCAGCGCAATTATATGTGATCTGTGTGACGGACAAACCACAGTTTTAAATAGCTGGCCTGTGGGTAAGTATTTTTAACAGCGCCGACCTCGTGTCAATCAGTTCACTGACACACTGTAACAAAATTTAAATGGAGGCCAGAAATGGTAATATTTTCAGCGCAATTATATATGATCCGTGTGAATAGCTGGCCTGTTGGTAACTATTTTTAACAACGCCAACCTTGTGTCAATAAGTTCACTGACACACTGCAACAAAATTTCAATGGAGGTCAGAAATGGCAATATTTTCAGCGCAATTATATGTGATCCGTGTTATGGACAAACCACAGTTTTAAATAGCTGGATTTTTAGCGCTGTAATATGGAAAGGACCTGGTTGTATTCTGCAGTGCCAACAAGCAAATTGCGCAGATAAACGGTGTTCTCTGGATTGCTTTTTAAGCAAATAATGAGGATTAAGATAAAAAATATATATTCCTGGCCCCTGATACCTGGGCCTATTTCTACAAATATCTGTAAAAGCACCAGCAGACAGAACTGGAATGGACCCTCTTGCTATGTGCACTGCAGTCTGCTATATACCCTGCCTGCCTGCCTAGCACTGATATCTCTGCAGCTGGATTAGTCCTCAGAAGGACTGTTAGTTGAGTTGGATATGTGTCTCTAATATAGCCTGTTACACCTACACCAACTAGAAACAAGCAAGTATTTCCCTGGCTCAGCAGCACCTCTCCCTACACTGTCTGATTCCAGAGTGACTGTGACGAGCATGGCGTTGCCAGGTCTGATATAGACCTGATGACGCTGTGCGGCCAGCCAATCACTGTAATGCCATAACCAACATGGCTGCGGCATTACAGTGTGTAGCTGACATTCCCTGCATGTTGATTGGCGCTCTAAAGAGCGCCAAATATGCAGGGAGGGGACCCGAACTCCCGCCGAGCAGTCCTAGAAATAATCGGCGAGTGCCGAACATCTCGGGCAGTGAGATGCCCTGGCGAGCACCGAGCAGTAGCGAGCATGCTCACTCATCACTAGATGTCATGAGAGCCTGCCACAGCAGCACAGAGGTTGTCAGGAGAGCCTGCCACAGCAGCACAGAGGAGGTCAGGAGATCCTGCCACAGTAGCACCGAGGATGTCAGGAGAGCCAGCCACGGCAGTTCAGAGGATGTCATGAGATCCTGCCACAGCAGCACAGAGGATGTCAGGAGAGCCTTCTACAGCAGCACAGAGGTTGTCAGGAGAGCCAGCCACAGCAGCACAGAGGATGTCAGGAGAGCATGATACAGCAGCACAGAGGATGTCAGGAGACAAAATGAAAGGCAAAATGAGCAATTGTAAATACACAGTGCTATATAATATGATAATTGCAATATATTAAGAGGATAAAACTTTGATGAGAGGAGGAGGAGTGCTTCTTTAAAAACTACAATCTATGTCTGTTAGTATCTGATGAAGGAGTATTTTTAGATTGTTTGTCCAGAGGCTGATTTTTACGACGTGCATACCATATATAAAAACATAGAGGCATATATTTTATTGTATGCTGTATGCGGACAAGAGTATTGTGCCATCATAAAAGAAAGGATAGATTCAGTTCCGCAAAGATAAAATTTCAATCTTTTATTCATTATTGTGAGTAACGGTGCATATGTGCACTCAGATTGTGTTGACATTTGCTATATGGACATTTTGTGGATGTTTACTGTGATTTTATGATGACCTAATAAAAGTGCAAGATTTTACCTCCATGCAGGGTTGCCAACTTAACTTTTAACTTTTCTGAACAGCTTATCAAAAAATCACAGACAGACAATATTTTTTATGGACACATTGTAAAACCTTAATAAATCATCATGATTATGAGTAATACATGTCTACCGCCTGATTCTGATATGAAGACATCAGCTGAATTCACTATGACCTGTAAAATGAGGATAATTACAGTCAAAATCATCCGTATAAGTTTCTTCAACTTGAAAAAACAAATCACGGATGCCTTAAATATTTTTTACGGATATATCAAAAAAGTACCCTCTTTTTACCGACTGTCCCGGAATTTCTGGATGGCTGGAAACCCTGACTCCATGGAGCTGGATCTATCCTTTTTTCATGTTCTTCCAAGCTGGCTCTTTCTTCCTATTTGCTACTGTTGTGTCATGGTGCCTACTTAATTTGTGTAGCATATCTACTCTTATAAAAAGTAAATGAGTGGCCATTTATACAAATAGCCTAGAAAATGGTATGCTTTAATACCGGCACAGCGTACAAGCTCATTTCCTGTAAACTTACTTCTTCTCTTCCACATAGACAGCAAAGTAGCTTCTATTGTGTATAGCAAGAAAGAAGAACTGTTTTTTTTCAGTGATTATTATAAGGCCGTGTACCCACGATGATTTTTTTGCGAGTTTTTGACTGCGTATTTTCACTGCATCAAAAAGAGCATCTTACAGTCTCAGCAGAGTAGATGGGATTTATAGAAACCTCATGCCCGCTGTCCTTCTATTTTATTCAACGTAAACTGACCGGCTGTGCGTGTTTCAAATCCACAACATGTCAATTTCTCTTGCGGGTACGCTGAGCTTTATGTGCGTATTTTTCCCATAGAATTTCATTAGATGTGTAAAATCTGCGAGTAAAAAACTCACGTGTTTTTAGTGCAATTCCACCTAAAAAATGCATAAAAGACGCATGTAATTGAAACAAGACTGTTTCAATAAAGTTTTAACAAAGCCAAAATACCAGGATGTATTAAAAAGAAAGAAGCTTTGTTTAAAACATGACACAGGCAAACAGAGACAAAAAATTCAGGATCAAAAACACAATAAAAATGCGCTAAAAAATGCAATAAAAATTGCAAGCAACCTAATTTATATAACGGGCACGGAAATGGTGCAGAAAATCTGCAACATCAAAAACTCACCCAAAGCTCATCATGGAAATGTAACCTAAAACTGCACGTGACAGCTTCTCCACAAGGACCTCAACATTTGCAAATATAGGAGTACGAACAAGTACGAAGAAGAAACAAACACTACTGTTGCTAAATATCTAGAAATACTGTAAGTCTTCTGATGCTTCACCGGTTCAATCTGAACTGAGGTTCTGTGGCGCCCCTGAGGGTTCGACCGCCACAGGGATGCTGCACTTCTTTAATGGAGTGTAGTGTTCCTCCTCTGAGGTAAGAACAGTGTGATGGTCAGGACCCAACCTCCACATCCAACACCACACTTCTCCCACCAGAGGGGGCTATTAAGCACCAGGTGCTGCCCCTCCTGGTACTCGGGAGACAGGGGAACCAAGAGATAGGGGAACCAATTAGTGGGTGAGGGTGGAGGATTCACATTTAGTGACACTGTAAATTTCATATTTAATACATTGCCATCTTGGTTCTTTGTTCTTTGACTGTTCTTCCATCGTGATCTCCCTCTCTGAGAGTGGATCCTGTGTGGGCCTGCAGAGGATGGAGACACGGCCCTCGTACCCCGGCCTTGGGACGAGGGGCAGGTTGCAGATAATGGATGTCTCAACCTGGTCAAGGACCATGACCAAGAAGGCCCGGAGCTTAAGAGTGTAGCTCCACCGCAAATGGATCCCAGGGAGGATGCAGACGGAGCGGTATACGCCACCTGTCCTCGCCAACCTGATATATTCAGAGGGATTCCAGCTGCAAGAGGGGTACCGGCCCCCGACACCCGACCTTGCTACTCCACGTCCTGGTCGGGAAAGCCCAGTAGGCCATGAGGATCCCACCGGGTAACGGAAGGAGCGGAGCTGCCACCCGTACCCTTTTTCTGAGTGAAGTTCAGAGGGAGACCCGGCCTATCTACACACACACAGACAGGACCCGGTCTGAAGTCTAGGAACACTGGACTTACTCGGAGGTTGTTGGACCCCCTCGTCTCTGGTGACCGCAGAACTCCACGAGGAGCAGGGAGAAGCCTTGCAGCTGTACTCTTCAACGTGAGTAAAAACCCTGGAAGTTAGCCCCTATGGCCTCCGGACTCTTATTCTTCACTACACCACACTACGCGGCACCAGACCTCCTAGACTACTACCCCCGCCATCCTGTCCTTCTGCCCCGAGGCCCTGCTCCACCTGTGGGGAGTAGTAACAACGACGGCTGCGATAACACCATGCCTCGGCGGACTGCAGCAGCGATGGTGGCCTTCACCAGGTACCACAGGTGGCGTAGTTGTTAGCAACCACTCAACCCTGATAGCTCATTACATTCTTTTTAATGTGACGGCCCTGGGCACGGGGAGGGTCCGGCCACGGCTGCACCACATCTCTACATCACAGGACTCGGCTCCGAGTGCCCATCTTTCCAGGGTAGGGCTTCCAGAGAACGTCACAGTTCACAATGCTGGAAGATGACAGTTTTGACCGTCAGCACCTTGACCATTGACACCATTAACTCAGTGGTTAGCAGCATATCCTTACAGCGCTGAGTCCTGGGTTCAAATCCCACCAAGGACAACATCTGCAAGGAGTTGTATGTTCTCCCTATATTTGCGTGGGTTTCTTCCGGGTTTTCCGGTTTCCTCCCACCCTCCAAAGACATACTGAAGGGGAGTTTACATTGTGAGCCACAATGGAGCCAGAGATGATAATATATGTAAAGTGCTGCAGAATATGATGGCGATATATAAGCAAAACATAATAATTGTTCCACTCAGGAAAGATTTTACTCATAAGCTTCCATGTTGAATTGATGATGGCTCACATCTAGCGTACATTACATCTTTGAACTTTTCACCAACTTATCCAATTTCCCTTACTGTAATAAATCTCAGAATATTTTCCTCCTTAAAGGTTATATTACATTTATTATATCAATATAATTTACATAAACATTGAGAAATGTTGAATGTATGTTACATAGTATTAAAGAAACACCCACAATAATTTTTTAGTTGGTAAACTTGTGTACAAACAGTATGTGTATTGTGTAGTGTAAGTGCAATACAATACTTATTGATCGCCATCTTCCTCAGTTTACCGCACCGCTCCGATTCCCTACTCACCCACGTGAATGCAATTCCACCTTGCGAGATCACACAAGGGTCTATGTGTGGCTTTTCCAATGTAAGCCTGGTGATAAGTATTACAAAGGTATTTACAAAGTGATTCAACTTTTGGACAAAAATTATTTTGATCTTTTGTGCATTTTTATAGGTGGACATGTGCTTTGAGCATTAACGATAGGAACAAAACAAAAAAACTGAGCTGGACTATAAGCTGGCTTATGTGCAAAGTGTAAAACCACGTTCACACTATTGCCTTTTCATAGAAAAAACTCAAGGATAAGAAAAAAATTAGCACATACCCTACAGAAAAAAATCAGTAAATGGTAATAGTACATGTAAGTAACAGAGGGTACTTAGAAATGCTATTTTCATCAAAACAGAATAAAAGCCATCTCATCATGACAAGGTGTACCCAAACAGAACAGTCCTAACAGGTCAAGTATTAAAACCTTACCATAAGTCAAACGACATCAATATGAACAAGGGCAGAGCAGGACAAAGCAGAACTGTGAGACACCCATCCATGGGAAGCTATGCAGATGGAATACTTATCTCAGAATGGGGAGCTACACCTCCTGTTTGTACAAAATGCAAGAGATAACAGCAAAACCCTACAGCAAGTAAATCAGCAAAGGTTAGGATAATCCCGATGGTGCACCATGTCGTGGTGGAAAGGCTCTTATGATTTTTTGATCAAAGTAGTGTTAACTAAGTATCCTATGTTATTTACATGTCCTATTACCCTTTTACTGATTTACTTGTTGTAGGGCATATGCTCATTTTTGTTTTTTTTGTCTTTTTCTTGGGTTTTTTCCATGAAATAGCCACAGTGTAAATGTGTTTTTACACTTTGCACATATACCAGCTTAGAGTCCAGCTCATGTTTTTCTTTTTGATGTAATCTCTTGTATTTTGTACAAACAGGGGTCATAGCTCTCGTTTCTGAGATGAGTATTCCATCTGTATAGCTTCCCATGATGGATGACTCAGTTGGGGCGCTGTCCTGCTCTGCCCTTGTTCACATTGACGTCCTTTGACACATGATGAGATTTTAATACTAGAGACAGGTAAGGGCCGTCCCGATGGGTACACTTTCTCATGGGGGGATGCGTTAACTAATACCCTATGTTATTTACATGTAGTATTACAATTTCCTGATTTAGGATATATGCTAATTTTTTTTTTTTTTTCGGGGTACTAAATATTTAAGTATGTCAAATAAATGCAGCTTATAGAAAATCACGTAACATTTGGATACCAATGTCATGGCAACACAGTCACCCGTGGTGTTCTGCTTCGGCATAAAAGTTTTCACATGAAAGCCTGTATAAAGAACATATAAGAATCTGCTATGCTGACTTCTCAAAAGAAACCAATTACATCGACTGATGCCGCTAACAATAAAAGTGACAATGGAATTTCCAGCGATAAACCAAGAGAGACCGGACTATTATGTCCTCAATGAAAATCGAAGGAGGAAAGGCACATCAAAAGTGTTTACTGGTAAACATATGGATTTATGGGCTTAGATGTGACACCTTGGTGATGCTAAAATATGTAGAAGAGGGAATTAAAAAGAGGGAGTGAGACACAAATACATCTAATAGTCGTTTGCTTGCAGAGCAAGATTATGGAAACACCGTATGCAGATAGTTATTCAGAGGATGCACTGCTCCTCTGGAGTGGGGTGCACTTACTTACCTTTGTTTGGAATAGCATTCCTTAATGCAATCTGAATTGCATAATAGCAAACTTCAAAGGAGCAAAGTTGACACATAATAAAGAAAAGAATAACACAAAGAAATGATCAAAGTAAACGCAAAGATTTCAATGAAGAAAGATATGCTTATAAAGTTACATGATGATGGACTTTGATGTGATGCATAAAGCGATACCATCTAGTTTAGTTTTATCTGCCAAGGCACAAAACTAGGCATAGTTATTAAAGTTGGATTTTGTCTTGCTTTAAAAGGATTTTCTGGCATTTCATTATTCACGGCCTATCTTTAAAGAAGCCCGCCCTTCAAAATTTGTATCCTCTTAATATTTTGCAGTCATCATATCATATTATATAGCACTGCGTACTTACAATTGCTAAATTTGCCTTTCTATCCAGTTAATTCTTCTCTTTTCTATCAGGTCTATGACATCACATGATTAATAACAGACTAGCTTAATACTTCTAAACTTTATGTAGGAACAGGAAGTCTCTCTTTCCTGCATGAGTCATCACTGCAAAAGTTCCTGGCAGAAAGGAGGGGTGAAGCAGTTGGGTCAAGAGTTGAAGAGGGGGATGACTCATAGAGGGGAAAGAGACTTCCTGTTTCTACATAGAGCAGAGAAAAGAGAAGAATTAGCTGGGTAAAAAGGCAAAATGAGCAATTGGAAGTACACAGTGCTATATAATATGATGGCTGCAACATATTAAGTGGATAACAACTTTAATGAGAGGAGAAGTGCTTCTTTAATTACGGGTCTCAGCATGGCCACCGATCAGATGTTTTTAGGATCAACAGGTGCATACTACAGGTTCTTCTGCCTTGTTTCCCTCTGCACTGTGCTGGGTTTTGCAAAGCTATTGTTCCATCAAGCAGTTGATTGCTGGAGGCGCCAAGAATCGAACCCCGCCAATTTATAGTTTATGGTCTGATCTTAAGCTAATCTTTAGGTGATGTAAAAAAATAAAACTTCAGGTGTAGCAAGCACCAGGTAAACATTTAGTGCATTAGGATATTAATTGCAGATCTGCACTATTTGCTTAGATCATGGTGAAAGCACAAATACACATTACATAACTGTAGCTTCAAAGAGGAACGCACATGAAGTCACTGCCAGACATCATTGGCAGCAACTTATTCCTTTAAAAACAAAAGAGTCGTCTTCAACCCCTCTAAGACTGGACGATTTTTATGGTTTTTCGATTTTATTTTTTTCCTCTCCTTATATCAAGAGCCATAACTATTTTATTTTTCCGACGACATAGTCGTGTGATGGCTAGTGTTTGCGGGACGAGTTGTACTTTTGAATGACATCATCCATTTTATCATCTGATGCACTGGAAAGTGGGAAAAAAATTCCAAGTGGGGCAAATTGGCAAAAAATATGCAGTTCCTAAATATTTTTTTGTTTTATTTACAGCTTTTATTTTACGGTAAAAAGGACCTAGCATGATTCTCCAGATCAGAAGAATTATGGAGATACCAACTATGCATATTTTTTCTTTTATTTAGGTGGTGAAAATAAATTAAGAAAATTTTAAAAACATTTTTAAAAATCGCTTGTGATGCCATTTTCTTAGAGCCATAAAGTTTTCAATTCTTGAAATATAGAGCTAGGTAAGGGCTTGTTTTTTTGGCCCTGAGCAGATACGTTGACTGTTATCATTTAGGGGTAGATACGATGTTTTGATCGCCTCTTATTTAATTTTATTGCAGTGTTGCGACAGACGAAAAAACACAATTCTGGCTTTTTGATTTTTTTTTCTTGATCAGATTAATTTATTTAAAATTTTACAAATGCAGCAATACCAAATAGGATTTTTCTTTATTTCTTAATTTTTAATGGGGAAAAAAAGAATAATTTGAACGTTATATATATATTTTTTTCATATTTTTTATAACCTTTTTTTTATTTTTCACTGTGTTTGTTAGTCCTCTTAAGTAACTTGAACCTGTGATTATCCGATTGCTTGTGCTATATACAGCAATGCCAAAGTATTGCTGTATATAGCAAAAATCACTGTCTCCTATGAACTGCAGCCACAAGTTGACTTTCACTGGCATACTGTCATGAGTGGCATGAAAATCTTCAACTGATCCCTGGTTGTTATGGCCATCTATTGGCACCCCATGATCATATCACGGGTACGCCGATGGGTGCATAGAACAGCACACTGTCAATGCCGTAATCAACAGATTGACAGTGACATTTGACAGGTTAACAGCCACTGGTGTAGTGGGGCTGCTAAAGGCAGATGATGGCTGATTAAATCTGCTGTCAATTGTCAGCAAAGATGCAGGCTCAGCTTGTGAGGCCGCAGGACAGTCAAGGAGACAGCATATCATGTACCCTGTATGTCATATGTCATTCAGGGGTTAAAATTCAAACTGCGCGACCCTTATCTCCCCCAATATTATCTGTCTGAGGGAGAGTTGGGAGGCCCCCGCATACATAGGCTGTCATACATTTATACAGTTATATGAAAAAGTTTGGGCACCCCTATTAATCTTAAGCTTAATGTTTTATAAAAATTGGTGTTTTTGCAACAGCTATTTCAGTTTGATATATGTAATAACTGTTGGACACAGTAATGCTTCTGCCTTGAAATGAGGTTTATTGTACTAACAGAAAATGTGCAATCTGCATTCAAACAAAATTTGACAGGTGCATAAGTATGGGCACCCTTATTATTTTCTTGTTTTAATTACTCCTACCTACTTTTTACTGACTTACTAAAGCACTTTTTTTGGTTTTGTAACCTCATTGAGCTTTGAACTTCATAGCCAGGCGTATGCAATCATGAGAAAAGCTACTTAAAGTGGCCACTTGCAAGTTGTTCTCCTGTTTGAATCTCCTCTGAAGAGTGGCATCATGGGCTCCTCAAAACAGCTGTCAAATGATCTGAAAACAAAGATTATTCAACATAGTTGTTCAGGGGAAGGATACAAAAAGCTGTCTCAGAGATTTAACCTGTCAGTTTCCACTGTGAGGAACATAGTAAGGAAATGGAAGAACACAGGGACAGTTCTTGTTAAGGCCAGAAGTGGCAGGCCAAGAAAAACATCAGAAAGGCAGAGAAGAAGAATGGTGAGATCAGTCAAGGACAATCCTCAGACCACCTCCAGAGAGCTGCAGCATCAACTTGCTGCAGATGGTATCACTTTGCATCGGTCAACTATACAACGCACTTTGCACAAGGAGAAGCTGTATGGGAGAGTGATGCGAAAGAAGCCGTTTCTGCAAGCACGCCACAAACAGAGTCAGCTGAGGTATGCAAAAGCACATTTGGAGAAGCCAATTTCTTTTGTGGACTGATGAAACCAAGATTGAGTTGTTTGGTCATACAAAAAGGCGTTATGCATGGCGGCAAAAAAACACAGCATTCCAAGAAAAACACTAGCTACCCACAGTAAAATTTGGTGGAGGTTCCATCATGCTTTGGGGCTGTGTGGCCAATGCCGACACCGGGAATCTTATTAAAGTTGAGGGACGCATGGATTCCACTCAGTATCAGCAGATTCTTGACAATAATGTTCAAGAATCAGTGATAAAGTTGAAGTTACGCAGGGGATGGATCTTTCAGCAAGACAATGATCCAAAACACCGCTCCAAATCTACTCAGGCATTCATGCAGAGGAACAATTACAATGTTCTGGAATGGCCATCCCAGTCCCCAGACCTGAATATCATTGAACATCTGTGGGATCATTTGAAGAGGGCTGTCCATGCTCGGCGACCGTCAAACTTAACTGAACTGGAATTGTTTTGTAAAGAGGAATGGTCAAAAATACCTTCATCCAGGATCCAGGAACTCATTAAAAGCTACAGGAAGCGACTAGAGGCTGTTATTTTTGCAAAAGGAGGATCTACTAAATATTAATGTCACTTTTCTGGTGAGGTGCCCATACTTATGCACCTGTCAAATTTTGTTTGAATGCAGATTGCACATTTTCTGTTAGTACAATAAACCTCATTTCAAGGCAGAAACATTACTGTGTCCAACAGTTATTACATATATCAAACTGAAATAGCTGTTGCAAAAACACCAATTTTGTATAAAACAATAAGCTTAAGATTAATAGGGGTGCCCAAACTTTTTCATATAACTGTATGATATGCAAGTAGTGCAGACAATCTAAGCAAAAAGACTGAGGCAGCTCAGGTGCAAAATACTGATGAACAACCATACCTACCATTTATGGAAGTGGTGGTTGGTTAATATTATAAATGCACATTGATAAGGCATGTGTAGGATGCCACTCACACAGATAAGTGCAATGCACAGTGTCTGCTGCATCCTGTAGTGCATTCATTGTGTGTATTGGTAAATACAGCTGCCTTTTTTCTGTGATATTTGCTGACGTCAAACTACTTTATCAGTGTTAACATAAACATGGCTACATCTGTAAGGCTATGTGCCCACGATGCAGAAATGCTCAGGATTTTTTCCTGAGCGTTTCTGTATCTCCCTGGCAGAAAAAACGCATGCGGATTGTACATGCGGATTGTACATGCTTTTTTCCTGCCAGGGACAAGTGGATTTGAAGCGTTCTTCACATGCATTTCCGCATGTGGGTTGACAAGCGCTTTCCAAGCGATTTTAGCATCACTTGGAAAGTGCTTGTCAACTTGGTCAGACTATATAAATCCATGCAACCGGCATGGATTTATATAGTGTGACCTTAAAGAATGGTAAAAAATCAAAAAAAAAATCTATACTTACCGTCCTGGCTTGCCGGCAGCTCGCGGTACACTGAAGGACCTGCCGTCACATGACTATGACATCAGTGCAGGTCCTTCAGTCCACCGCGATCTGCCGGCAAGAGAAGACAAGGAGACTGGGGGCCATCAGAAGGTAAATATAATATTTGTTTTTTATTTTATTCTTTTTTTTACAGGTTCTATGGTACCTGGGTCCGGAGGAGAGTCTCCTCTCCTCCACACCCGGGTACCATCCGCACATTGAAACGCTTGGATTCCGCATGTACAGATGTAGTGATGCGGAATCCAAGCGTTCCAATGAAAGTCAATGGTGGCGAAAACGCAGAGCTTCCGCAAAATAATTGGTAGTGCTGCGTTTTTTTCCGCAATGATAATCCGCAGCGGAAATTTCCGCAGCATGTGCACAGATTATCATTGGGGAACATGGCAGGCCTTCTACCATGCGTTTTTTAAACGTTTCTGCAGCGTTTTTGCCGCTGCGAAAATGCTTAAAAAACGTATTGTGGGCACACAGCCTAAGTATCCATCTCTCCAAAATACAATAATTCAAAGATTTGCCACTCAGGAAAAAGTTATAAGGCTGCGTGCCCACGTTGCGGATTACAAGCGTTTTTGATGCGGAATTTCGGCAGCGGAAACACTTGTAAAACGCTTGGTAAGCCGCACCCCATGGTCCCCAATGAGAATCCGCAAGTTCTATGCCCATGCTGCGGATTTTTCAACAGCGTTTATGCTGCGTTCAAAAATCCGCAGCATGTTCATTAATTTTGCGTTTCCGCATACGGAATTGCCTTATTTAATGCATGAAAAAACGCAAGGCAATTCCGCATGTCGAAAACGCGTGAAAAACGCACGATAAACGCTTGCGGAATTCCGCATGCGTTTTTCCGGGAGAGGACATGCGGAAATGAAGCAGAAATTTTCTGCTTCATTTCCGCAACGTGGGCACATAGCCTGAAGGTTCTCAATGTCTTTCTTATCTAAAGTGTGTATTAGAGATGAGTTGATATTTTGAAAATCTTATTTGCCAACTTCACCAAATTTTCCTCCAAAATTTGATTTGCAGCGAATAAATTCACGTGAATCTCAATACTACAAAGCTTGTAATTTCTCAGAAAATACAAGTGGGGGAGAGAGAGCTTGAATTCTCCAGACGATACGAGCTTACACTCTAGGAAGATGAGAGAGAAGTTCCTTCTTATCATAAGAGCTTACACTCTACAGGAGAGAGAGAGGGAGGACCCCACTGACCATAAGAGCTTTCACTCTAGAGAGATGAGAGAGAGGACCTCGTTGACCATAAGAACTTACACTCTACAGGAGAGAGAGAGGATCCTGCTGATCATAAGAGCTTACAATCTAGGGAGATTGAGAGAAAGAGAGAGAAGACCCTGCTGACCATAAGAGCTTATGAACTAGAGAGGTGAGAGAAAGAGAGAGCGAACCCTGCTGATCATAAGAGCTAACACTCTTCAGGAGAGAGAAAGAGAACCCCATTAACTATAAGAACTTACACTCTGGAGAGATGAGAGAGAGAGGACCTTGCTGATCATAAGAGCTTACACTCTACATGAAAGAGAGAGGACCCCATTTACCGTAAGAACTTATACTCAACGGAAGAGAGAGAATGAGAGAAAGAGAGTACCCCACTGACCATCAGAGATTATACTTTACAGGTGAGAGAAATTTACCCTGTCACTCTGGAGATGGAAAATGACTTTGCCATACAAACTGTGCTCCATTGGGAACCACTGATCTGATGACCCAAGTACTGACCCAGAGTGTACAAGGTATGATATCAGTGAGATTTAATATCTGCAGGGCATTATGGGGAGGCCTGCACGTCAACCAAAAATGCTGTTAACTCTCGCTCTGATGCTTCAGCAGTGATTAAAATGTTGTAGAGCAAGATTATTTTTTTTCTAACGGGATCTCAAAATGTACTAATTTGCTTGAAACTGCGAAATTTAGAAAATTCCATTCCAAATCGATCCTTCGTGGATTGATCCGCTCATCTCTACACTGCGTGCAGAATTATTAGGCAAATGCGTATTTTGATCACTTCAATACTTTTTATACATGTTGTCCTACTCCAAGCTGTATAGGCTTGAGAGCCAACTACCAATTAAGTAAATCTGGTGATGTGCATCTCTGTAATGAGGAGGGGTGTTGTCTAATGACATCAACACCCTATATAAGGTGTGCTTAATTATTAGGCAACTTCCTTTCCTTTGGTAAAATGGGTCAGAAGAGAGATTTGACGGGCTCTGAAAAGTCCAAAATTGTGAGATATCTTGCAGAGGGATGCAGCAGTCTTGAAATTTCCAAACTTTTGAAGTGTGATCACCGAACAATCAAGCGTTTCATGGCAAATAGCCAGCAGGTTCGCAAGAAGCGTGTTGGCCAAAAAAGGCGCAAAATAATTGCCCATGAATTGAGGAAAATCAAGCATGAAGCTGCCAAGATGCCATTCGCCACCAGTTTTACCATATATCAGAGCTGCAACATTACTGGAGTATCAAAAAGCACAAGGTGTGCGATACTCAGGTACATGGCCAAGGTAAGGAATAGAGATGAGCGTTCTTCTACTCGAACTGTTCGCCAATCTCAAATTCGAGCTGTTTTGGGCGGTGTTCGAGCCGTTCGGCGAACACGAACAATTTGAAAAAAATTCGGCTGTTCGAGGTTATGTTCGATAACTGTTCGTGCACCAAAATCATAACTGGATTTTTTCTCAGTAATGATGAAAATTAATGTTAATACACAGTTTGAGTGTACAGCGGGGTGGGGGGAGGGGCAGGGGATGGATCTCTGCAGGAACAATGAAGATCTCCATTTTTTTTTCTCTTTCCCGCATTTGCAGTGGGGAGGTGCAATCTGTCAGCCTATCAGCAGCGCACACACGGAGCGAAGTGCTTTTTTTCACACAAGCAAGGGCATGTGTCATTGGCAGTGTATGTCACATGTCCTTGCCCTATAAGACCAAGCCATTTTCCCCGTCGCCACCATTTTCTCACTGCTGCAGCTGCGTGTTAGACGGCACCGCTGTTGCTGTGTGCGCTATACCTTGTTAATTTCAAGCCAATTTTCGCACAAATATACAGATAGCTTGGGAGTAGGGAATAGTTGTGATTGCAGTCCTTTTAAGGACTAGGTTACAGCATTTCCTACGACTTTTATCAGGGAGGTCTGTGCTCTTAAATAGATAGGTTGTGGGAGTAAAGACTAATTGTAATTGGAGTCCTTTTCAGGACTAGGTTACATGAGTTCCTATCAGTTTTTGCCAGGCAGGTCTGTGCCAGTGCTGTGCAAGTTTTTTTCACAGCATTTGGCTGAATCTAGCAAAGCTAATCCTTTTTGGCCTATTGCAGAGTGTGTTAGTCAGTGGAGTAGCCTATCTGTGTTGCAAGATATAACACCTGTGTATAGAATACCAATTTTTTTACTGCACCTAGTGAAGTAAAATCTTTTGGGCATAGCATCATTCTATTAGTCCATCTATACTGACCTCCATCAGGTTGCAAACTGAATATAATTTTTTTCTGCATCTAGCTCTGAAAAAATATTTGGGCTTCTAGCGGTGTGTGGGACTTGGTCTATTAGTCCATCTATACTGACCTCGATCAGGTTGCAAATTAAAAATAATTTTTTTCTGCATCTAGCTCTGAAAAAATATTTGGGCTTCTAGCGGTGTGTGGGACTTGGTCTATTAGTCCATCTATACTGACCTCCATCAGGTTGCAAATTAAAAATAATTTTTTTCTGCATCTAGCTCTGAAAAAATATTTGGGCTTCTAGCGGTGTGTGGGACTTGGTCTATTAGTCCATCTATACTGACCTCCATCAGGTTGCAAATTAAAAATAATTTTTTTCTGCATCTAGCTCTGAAAAAATATTTGGGCTTCTAGCAGTGTGTGGGACTTGGTCTATTAGTCCATCTATACTGACCTCCATCAGGTTGCAAATTAAAAATAATTTTTTTCTGCATCTAGCTCTGAAAAAATATTTGGGCTTCTAGCGGTGTGTGGGACTTGGTCTATTAGTCCATCTATACTGACCTCCATCAGGTTGCAAATTAAAAATAATTTTTTTCTGCATCTAGCTCTGAAAAAATATTTGGGCTTCTAGCAGTGTGTGGGACTTGGTCTATTAGTCCATCTATACTGACCTCCATCAGGTTGCAAATTAAAAATAATTTTTTTCTGCATCTAGCTCTGAAAAAATATTTGGGCTTCTAGCGGTGTGTGGGACTTGGTCTATTAGTCCATCTATACTGACCTCCATCAGGTTGCAAATTCAAAATAATTTTTTTCTGCATCTAGCTCTGAAAAAATATTTGGGCTTCTAGCAGTGTGTGGGACTTGGTCTATTAGTCCATCTATACTGACCTCCATCAGGTTGCAAATTAAAAATAATTTTTTTCTGCATCTAGCTCTGAAAAAATATTTGGGCTTCTAGCGGTGTGTGGGACTTGGTCTATTAGTCCTTCTATACTGACCTCCAGCAGGTTGCAAATTGAATATAATTTTTTTCTGCATCTAGCTCTGAAAAAATAGTTGGGCTTCTAGCGGTGTGTGGGACTTGGTCTATTAGTCCATCTATACTGACCTCCATCAGGTTGCAAATTAAAAATAATTTTTTTCTGCATCTAGCTCTGAAAAAATATTTGGGCTTCTAGCAGTGTGTGGGACTTGGTCTATTAGTCCATCTATACTGACCTCCATCAGGTTGCAAATTAAAAATAATTTTTTTCTGCATCTAGCTCTGAAAAAATATTTGGGCTTCTAGCGGTGTGTGGGACTTGGTCTATTAGTCCATCTATACTGACCTCCATCAGGTTGCAAATTAAAAATAATTTTTTTCTGCATCTAGCTCTGAAAAAATATTTGGGCTTCTAGCAGTGTGTGGGACTTGGTCTATTAGTCCATCTATACTGACCTCCATCAGGTTGCAAATTAAAAATAATTTTTTTCTGCATCTAGCTCTGAAAAAATATTTGGGCTTCTAGCGGTGTGTGGGACTTGGTCTATTAGTCCATCTATACTGACCTCCATCAGGTTGCAAATTAAAAATAATTTTTTTCTGCATCTAGCTCTGAAAAAATATTTGGGCTTCTAGCAGTGTGTGGGACTTGGTCTATTAGTCCATCTATACTGACCTCCATCAGGTTGCAAATTAAAAATAATTTTTTTCTTCATTTAGCTCTGAAAAAATATTTGGGCTTCTAGCAGTGTGTGGGACTTGTTCTATTAGTCCTTCTATACTGACCTCCAGCAGGTTGCAAATTGAATATAATTTTTTTCTGCATCTAGCTCTGAAAAAATAGTTGGGCTTCTAGCGGTGTGTGGGACTTGGTCTATTAGTCCATCTATACTGACCTCCATCAGGTTGCAAATTCAAAATAATTTTTTTCTGCATCTAGCTCTGAAAAAATATTTGGGCTTCTAGCAGTGTGTGGGACTTGGTCTATTAGTCCATCTATACTGACCTCCATCAGGTTGCAAATTAAAAATAATTTTTATCTGCATCTACAGTACCTCTGAAAAAATATTTGGGCTTCTAGCAGTGTGTGGAACTATTTGTATTAGTCCATCTATACTGACCTCCATCAGGTTGCAAATTCAAAATAATTTTTTTCTGCATCTAACCCAGCCAATAGTTTTGGCCTAATACCACAGTTTGGCCACTCAGCTCTGCTCGGTTACCATCCATTGTTTTTTTGTGCAAACAACTCCAGAGTTGTGAATTAGTTAACCACCAAAATGAGTGGAAAAAGGCCTGCTGCTGGTGGAAAGGGGAATAGGCGTGTTGGGAAGGGGAAAAAAGGTTGTGTCCGTGGGGTAGGTGTTAATGCAACAGTAACATCTGCAGAAGAAAGACCATCTTCCAGCCAAACTAAAATGTCTACTTCTTTTAGCGGACAATGTGATAAGATCCCTTTCTTACGGCCACGCCAATCGCTACAAATTCCAGATGAGGCACAAAAACAGCAGGTGCTTCAATGGATATCAAGTGCTCCTTTAAGTGGGCTCTCCTCCACATCAACTTCAACATCACAAATACTCCAGTCCTCAAAGGTGTCACCCAAATCGCACTTGCTTCCTCACAGCTCCCAAATCTCCAGCTGCCCGTCTGAGTATGAGGTAGAACAGATGGTTGAGTCTGCAGAGCTGTTTACTCATACTATAGCCTGGGAATCAGAGGTCGACTCCAGCGCTTCTGTGAATCCAGACGAGGAAATGATCTGCACTGATGCCCAGAATCTTTATGAGTCGGATCCAGGACCAGACGCAGAAGGTTCTGACCATAATGTAGACCCTAATTCCCAAACTGTAACTCCTGTTGGTGGAGACAATGAGGAAGACGATGATAAGACTCAAATACCTGATTGGAGCGACAACTTTAGTTTTTTGTCAGGGCAGGAACAGGTTGGCTCTGAGGACGACGGGTGTGATAACGCACAGGGTGATGATGATGAGGTCGGAGATCCCACTTACTGTCATCCCACAGTCAGCCAAGAGATGAGGTCAGCAGAGGAGGTGGAGGAAGATGCTAGTGACGACGAGGTCAGGTTGCGCCTTCCTGGACAGAGACGTAGTACTGGAAGCACGTCAACAACTGCATCCTCAAACACAACTCTGCCTCTCACCACAAGTCGTGGTGGCTCTTCAGGTCGCATGGGTGCTAAGCCTTGCATAGCCTGGGCATTTTTTCAGATCGATAAAGATGACCCAACTCGTGTTATCTGTAACATTTGTCAGCAAAAGCTAAGTAGAGGCCAAAAAATACATAGTTTGAGTACTTCATGCATGAACCGGCACATGGACATGAAGCATAAGTTGCAGTGGGAAGCTCAGTGTGCTACAATGCGGCCTAGCCGGCCGGGCCAATCACCGTCTGCCATATCTTGTGCATCCGCGGCCTCTTAATCCTCTGTGACTGGGGGGACAGCAGTCACACCTGTTTTGGGGCGCAGACCTGCCACCTCTTTACCCGCAACAGCCAGCGTGATTGGCAGGTCATCATTTTCTTTGGAGGTGGTAACACCAGCTGGTGTTGAACGCTGTCCGACATCGATAGCACCACCTTTGGATCAAGGCAACCTAACATGTCCGCCTGCATCTTCCTCACAGACCGGCAGTTTGCCGGGGACACCCTTATCAACCCCGTCTAAGCACAATAGCCAGCCCTCGGTCCCTCAGATGTGGACAAGTAAAAGACCATTTCCTCCTAGCTATGAGAAAGCTAAGAGGTTGAATTTCACCATCTGCAAGCTCTTGGCTACAGAAATGATGCCTTTCCGCCTGGTGGACACAGAGGATTTTCGAGACCTTATGTCCGTCGCAGTGCCCCAGTACCAGATGCCCAGTCGGCACTACTTCACAAAGAAAGGTGTGCCTGCGCTCCACCAGCATGTCGCACACAACATCACCGCTTCTTTGAGAAACTCTGTGTGTGACAGGGTGCATTTCACCACAGACACTTGGACGAGTAGGCATGGACAGGGGCGTTACATGTCGCTGACTGGGCACTGGGTAACTATGGTGACAGCAGGACAAGGGGCTGCTGTCCAAGTCTTGCCGTCCCCACGAGTTGTGCGTCAATCCTCTTTATGTCAAAGTTCCTCCACTGCTTCTGCCTCCTCAACCTCCTCTCGGTCTTCCACCTGCACCCAAAGCCTGTCTGGTCATGCCACAAGCTTTCTAACTGCACAGAAGGGATCCTGCACACCTCCTTACTATGCTGGCAGTAGGGCTCAACGTCATCAGGCGGTTTTTACATTGAAATGTCTGGGAAATGTGAGTCACACAGCTGAGGAGTTGTGGTCAGCTCTGGAGAACCAATTTCATGAATGGTTGTCTCCACTGGACCTGAAACCAGGGAAGGCCGTGTGCGACAATGCTGCAAACCTGGGTGCGGCCCTTCGCCGGGGCAATGTCACACACGTGCCTTGTATGGCTCACGTGTTGAACCTGGTTGTCCAGCAATTTTTAGCCCACTATCCCAGACTAGATGGCCTTCTGCAGAGGGCACGGTCGCTGTGTGCTCACTTCCGCCGTTCGCATCCCGCAGCTCAGCGACTTACATCTCTACAGAAGTCGTTGGGCCTGCCACTTCACCGGCTAAAATGCGATGTGCCTACCCGGTGGAATTCAACTCTGCACATGTTGCAGCGACTGTGGCAGCACCGACAAGCCCTGTTGCAATACGTTCTGACGTATAGCCTGGGCCAACGAGATTCAGAGGTGGGGCAAATCACGCTGGAGGAGTGGTCTCAGATCAGGGACCTATGCACCCTTCTGCACAGTTTTGAAATGGCGACGAAGATGTTTAGTGCTGACGATGCCATTATCAGCATGACTATTCCGGTGATTTACATGCTGGAGCACATGTTAAACAGAATTCGGAGTCAGGTGGTGGCACAAGAGGAGGTGGAGGAAGTAGAGGAGGAGGAGTTGTATGCGGAAGGGCTAACATCTGCAAGGTCCAGACGGTCGGCAGCACCAAGGCGGCAGGCATGTGAGGGTGGGGGAGATGGTTTTACCAGGGCGCATGGTAGCAGCCAAACTAGTGAGGAAGGTGCAGGAGCCCAGGAAGAAGTGGAGGACGAACTGATGGAAGACTCATCAGATGAGGGAGACCTTGATCACATTTCTGTTGTGCGAGGTTGGGGGGAGAGGACAGAGGAAGGAAGCATGATTGTTACCTCGCCACCAACACAACAGGGACTTGGTGCTCCTGGATGCGCAACACACATGAGTGCTTTCTTGCTGCACTACCTGCAACATGACCCTCGAATTGTGAGAATTAGAAATAATCCTGACTACTGGGTTGCCACACTGTTAGATCCCCGGTACAAAAGTAAATTTGCAGAAATTATTCCTGCCATAGAAAGGGATGCACGCATGCAGGAGTATCAGCAGAGACTGTTGCAGAATCTTACATGTGCTTTTCCACAAAATACCAGTGGTGCACGTAGTGAATCTCACAGTTCCAACTTGCCAACCGTGGGACCGTCAAGTGTTCAGCACTCAAACCGTAACAGAACCACAGTATCTGCTGGTAACATCAATTTTGCGGAATCATTTCACCACTTTTTTAGCCCATCCTTTGCAAGGCCACAGGAGACAAGAAGTCTGACACATAGTCAACGCCTAGAGACGATGGTACAGGAGTATCTCCAAGTAAACATTGAAGCCACGACTGTGTCACTGGACCCTTGCTCTTTTTGGGCTTCCAATCTGGATAAATGGCCGGAGCTAGCCACTTACGCCTTGGAGATCTTGTCATGCCCCGCAGCCAGCGTTCTGTCTGAACGTGTGTTCAGCGTTGCTGGTGGTGTGCTGACAGATAAGCGCACGCGGCTCTCCACTGATAATGTAGACAGACTCCCGTTCATAAAGATGAACAAATCATGGATCCGAAACGACTTTTCTACCCCTGTGTCATCCTGGGGAGAGTAAAAGCTTGATGATTGGTTAAAATCACCCTACCAACCGTTTTAAGCTTTCAAATTACTAATCATGTTTATCTGTATCTTGACTGGAAAATAATTTGGGCTTTGTAGCAGTGTGCAGCACTGATCCTATTAGGCCATCTATACTAAAGCTTCACCAGATTTAAAATTAAAAATAATTTTTAGCTGCATCTAGCCCGGAAAACAATTTTGGGGCTCCGAGATGCGCAAGGCACATAAGTGCCTTCTTGCTGCACTACCTGCAGCATGACCCTCATATTGTCAGAATTCGAAGTAATCATGACTACTGGGTTGCCACACTCTTAGATCCCCCAAACTTTTCGATCAACCTTTTCATTTTAATAAAGACCAAAAAAATGGTCATTTTTGAAATTATAAGCATTAGCAGGTTGTTAGAAACTGAAATCAAACAGTTTTCAACTCAAAACTTTATTCTAGGTGATGTTACATTTTCACATAGGACCCCTTGTTCGAAAGGAGCTTCTGAACTCTCTCGTCCATTGAATTTGTCAGGTTTTGGATGGTTTCTGCTTCAATTGTTTTGCATGAGGACAGAATACTCTCCCAGAGCTGTTGCTTAGATGTGAACTGCCTCCCGCCATCATAGACACTCCTTTTAATGATGCTCCAAAGGTTCTGAATGGGGTAGAGGTCAGGGGAGCATGGGGGTCACACCATAAGTTTGTCCCCTTTTATGCCCATATCAGCCAGAGATGCAGATGTTTTATGTGCAGCATGAGATGGTGCATTATCATGCAGAAAAATGATCTTGCTGTGAAATACACGGTTCTTCTTCTTGAACCATGGCAGGAAGTGCTGTTTGAGAAAATCCACATACATTATGGAGTTCATCTTTAGCGCCTTCAGGGATCCTAAAGGGGCCGACAATCTCTCTCCCCATGATTCCAGCCCAAAACATTACTCCACCTCCTCCTTGTTGGCGCTGTAGCCGTGTTTGCGTGGGGTGTCCATCAACCAGCCATCCTCCACTCCATCCATCTGGACCATCGAGCGCTGCACGGCACTCATCCGTGAACAAAACAGTTTTGAAATCAGTCTTCATGTAATGTTTGGCCCACTGGAGCCGTTTCTGCTTGTGTGAAGTGGATAGAGGAGGTCGACAGGATGGCGCATGCACAGCTGCAAACCTCTGAATTACCCTGCATCTTGTTGTTCGGGGGACGTTGGAGGCACAAGCAGCTTCAAAAACTTGTCTGCTGCTATGACAAGGCTTTTTTGCCGCTGCTCTTTCAACCTGACGTAATTGCCTGTAGGAAAGAGTCCTCAATTTGCCCTTATCAGCACGCACACGTGTGTACTGTGAATCAGCTACATACTTCTTGATTGCCAAGACACTTCATCCTGATCATCGCACAATGTTGATTGTAGTCATGCCTTGACCTAAACACTCCACAATTTGTTGCTTCTCAGCAGCCGACACATCCTTTTTCTTTCCCATTTTGGCAGAAAATGTAGGCTGCTTAATAATGTGAGAGAGCCTTCTTAAGTAGTCTTGCCTTTCATTGGACACACCTGCCAAACTAATTAGCACAGGTGTCTGCAATTGCTTACAGTGATATAAAGAGCCCTGACACACATCACCATCAATGAGTTTAACTGACAAACAAACAAATTCTTCCCTTATCACTCCTAAACACTTTTTGTATAATAATTTGGAACGCAGTGTACATGTGCTTTTCCACAAAACACCAGTGGTTCACGTAGTGAATCTTACAGTTCTAACTTGCCAACCGTGGTCTGTATGGAGTTGTTCAATAAAGGGCCCAAAATTAAGATAACATAGATGGGAGAGGTCTCTATGAATAGGAATTCCTAAGTATTTGATACCCTGTGAGGGCCAGGCAAAGGGAAAGTTGGACTGGATGGAATCCTATATGGATTTGGGGAGGGAGACATCGAGGGCCTCAGACTTCGCTGCATTGATTTTAAAATTTTACCATGTAACAAAGTGATCTATTTCAGCCATAACAGCATGGATGGATATATGTGATTGAGTGATATATACTAGGACATCATCAGCAAATAGAGAGCACTTGTACTCGGTGCCTCCCACCTCAATCCACCTAATATTGGGGTTATGGCGAATTGATGAGAGCAGGTGCTCCGTCACTAGGATGTATAAGAGAGGGGACAGAGGACATCACTGCCTTGTCCCATTGGTGATTGTGAAAGGTGATGAAAATGTTCTGACGCACCCCCTGGGCCTTGGGACACCCGGAGCCGGACCCTTTTTGGTGGATGCTGGTGGTTGTAGTCTTCGTGGCGGCGACCCAGTTCCGTGGCTCAGGGCGGTCAAACCAGTGGTGGAACTATTTATGTGGTTTTCATGTTTAAATGTCCGACTACGCCACCCGTGGATTGCGGTCAGAGTGAACCGCCGCTACAGGGCAGACCACTGAGGCTGGTGTTGTGGGTGCAGCAGAGCGTAGCATAACTCCCCACGGGAGGAGTATAGCCTCAGGGCAGTGTATGCGGAGGATGGGGGTGATGGTGCAGGGCAGCAGCAGTAACGACACGGAGTCAGTGATGCAGTTCAGGGCCTTTACTCACAGTTCTTATTATCCAGACCACGTCTGCAGGTAACGGCTGCCCACGTCGTACTGTGCTCACCAGGTGAGGGGCTCAGACAACTCCCAGATTACTTTGGAGCACTTCACAGGACCCCCTTTGTGTGTCCTTTGTCTGGCCTTTCTTACCAACACTTCTGTCCGGCTGCCTCGGGCCTCCTCTTGGTAAACTTGGCGTCAGTTTCCCTGACCCTATGTGGTGCCTTCCTAGCGGGTGTAGCGAGGGGCTGCGCCACATAAAATGTCAGAGCCTCCGGTTTCTAGCTGAGGGTCGTTTCCTGCCTCCACTAGTTCGGGGACCGGTCTCCCCCTTTGGCCTGACCCCTCCACGCAGGTGGATTCGGGCGTGCAGTGGCGACTCGCCCGTCCGCACCCCTGGGATCCCTTCATTCCTCGTTCCTGGAGCCTTCTCCGCTCCTCTTCCTTCCTTCTCCCTCTTCCAGGCCTGGGCCTCTGTTACTAGGCCCGCCTCCGGAGCAGAGCTCATGCAGAGCCCCTGCTCCCTGCCACTTCTGCTCAGACTTCTCTGCACTGAACTAAGATGGTGCCCACCTTTTATACTCCCTTCTCAATGCACACAGGAACTGCTTCCTCCCTGCTCCTGGACTACAGGGTTCCCCTTCCTCAGTGTTCCCTCCCCCCACTCCAGCCAGGGACAGGGACTGTCGTGCCCATCTCAGGGGCATATTGGTCGCCCTGCCCCACGGCAATGTGGTGTAATGCATGCAGGTGTCGGGTCCTGATCCACACTCCATCCTTACCTGAGAGTGAGATATCACACCTCTGGGTGAGGTGCAATACGTCTGTAGCAACCGAGCCCTCAGGGTGCTACAGTTCCATTTATCTTCAGCCTAGGTGACGTATTGCGATACAGGGCCGTGATTTTGGCTATAAAAGGGTCCCCTAGACCCCTACCCCAAGCTTTTTAAGAGAATCATATATGGTGTGCCAGGAGACTCTATGGAATGCTTTCTCAGCATCCAACGAGAGTATCTAATTACAAATTTTTAACTGCATCTAGCCCAGGAAATACTTTGTGCCTAGTAGCAGTGTCTGCTAGTGAGCGGATTATCCCGGCTGTTAAGCAAGCTGCACCACCTGTAGTTTAGACACTTAATTTTTTCAAAGGAAATGCTTTGGGACCATGGGATACTTAGTGAAGAGCATCAGGAGACACCCCAAGGCATAGGGGCTGGGACTGGCAGTAGGATGCCTTGCGGTGGACAGCCGAGCTCGATCCTTATAAAAGCTTTTTAACTGCAGCAGCTTTAGTGGACGCTACTGGAGCTGGAATTACCGCGGCTGCTGGCATGAGACTTGCCCTCCAATAGATCCTTGTAAATGGATTTAAAGTGTATTCATTCAAATTAGAGAGACAATTTAAATTAAAAAGCTTAGAGCTGCCTCCACCACAGGGGGGCTCGCTCGACCCACCAGCGGACAGGCACCAGTATTGGGAGAGGGGGGCTGGCCGTCAGGGTTCACCGCGGCTCTGGCACAAACCCGGCGACACGGAGGTGGCACGGGCAGGAGCGGACTGGCCGTGTCAGCTTCTCACTTTTTGGATTTTAGAAGGGCATGACATGCCTATATCTGTGTCTCCCCCTCCTTTTACTCCTCCACCTCTTTTATTTTCGCATGACTATATGTACTTGTCACTTTTCCATGTGTTAGTTATGTCTTCTGAGCAGTTTGTCAGCTTTTGGACACCTTTGAAGGTGTTTTCTATGTGTTTCTATGTGTTTTTGTTTGCCTGCCATTGGTTTTAACGGTGTTCGAAGGTGTTCGACGAACAGTTCGACGAACAGTTCGGCGAACACACGGGTGTTCGACGAACCGAACCGAACTCGAACACTACGGGGGTGGCTCAACACTAGTAAGGAAGGCTGAAAAACGACCACCTTTGAACAAGAAACATAAGATAAAACGTCAAGAATGGGCCAAGAAATATCTTAAGACTGATTTTTCAAAGGTTTTATGGACTGATGAAATGAGAGTGACTCTTGATGGGGCAGATGGATGGGCCAGAGGCTGAATCAATAAAGGGCAGAGAGCTCCACTCCGACTCAGACGCCAGCAAGTTGGAGGTGGGGTACTGGTATGGGCTGGTATCATCAAAGATGAACTTGTGGGACATTTTCGGGTTGAGGATGGAGTGAAGCTCAACTCCCAGACCTACTGTCAGTTTCTGGAAGACAACTTCTTCAAGCAGTGGTACGGGAAGAAGTCGGTATCGTTCAAGAAAAACATGATTTTCATGCAGGACAATGCTCCATCACATGCATCCAACTACTCCACAGCGTGGCTGGCCAGTAAAGGTCTAAAAGAAGAAAAAATAATGACATGGCCCCCTTGTTCACCTGATCTGAACCCCATAGAGAACCTGTGGTCCATCATAAAATGTGAGATCTACAGGGAGGGAAAACAGTACACCTCTCGGAACAGTGTCTGGGAGGCTGTGGTGGCTGCTGCACGCAATGTTGATCGAAAACAGATCAAGCAACTGACAGAATCTATGGATGGAAGGCTGTTGAGTGTCATCATAAAGAAAGGTGGCTATACTGATCACTAATTTTTTTGTTTTTTGTTTTTGAAATGTTTATTTCTAAATTTTGTGCACTGATATTGGTTTACCTAGTGAAAATAAACAAGTGAGGTGGGATTATATTTGGTTTTTATTAAGTTGCCTAATAATTCTGCACAGTAATAGTTACCTGCACAAACAGATATCCTCCTAAGATAGCCAAATCTAAAAAAAAAACACTCCAACTTCCAAAAATATTAAGCTTGGATATTTATGAGTCTTTTGGGTTGATTGAGAACATAGTTGTTGATCAATAATAAAAATAATCCTCTAAAATACAACTTGCCTAATAATTCTGCACACAGTGTAGTGTGTGTATAAGGAACAGAATCTATGCAGCTTCATAGTTTGAAGCTGCAGTAACCCCAAGTCACAGCAGATGATGTGCCATGTGATGCTGTGTTTCCATATGCTTCTGGGTACAATAACTCTGTAATATGGCATCTGATGGGAGATAGCACTTGGAGACTCATGGGCGTAGGTGATAGACTCATAGGGATCTATAGGTGCCCTAATTCAGCTGTATATCTCAGAAGTTGTAACGAGCACACAATATGCATGAGGCCTTATACTGTATATTATTGGCTGTCCTCTGTTTCTCATTATGTAAAATATAATGCAGATATAAATAATACATTAGCATTTGAATGGCATTAGAAAATCTGCTAGGATTTTTTTTTTTCTGCAGAGAAACCCAAGTGCATTTCTCAAGCTGTTTATAGAGAATGTTTCAAGATTAACACACTTCCCAGCCTTATCTTTCCTCTGCATTTTTATAGATGCAAAAATATATAGCTGGTGACTTTGGCATGCTCTCCTAAAAACGTTACTTTTTTATTAGGTAATTCAGCAATTGTGGAAACTGCTGGATTTAAACTACTGTGCCATATGTGGCCGGACAATATTTTGCAAAGGGAATAAAATGTCCTTTTTTAAAGTTACGTGCATAAAAAGCTTTGTGCTCACGGTTCCTGCTCAGTTATACTTAGATTAATTTCCTGAAATTGCTTAGTGATAGAACATTCTGTGCTTCCTGCTATTAAATACGAGTGCTGACAATCTAAATTGGCCTTTCCATGGGTATTATCTTTTAAAGAATGCTTATTTTTACGAGGCCTGGAAGTCCCTATTCAACCCTCTGATTGACATAAAGCGGCATGAATACAGAGCTGACGAATCTCACAGTGCGTATTCTGGGGGGATTCATAAGTCTGCAGTCACACAAAATGACTGCAGTCTAATCAATTTTGACCGGACAACCCCTTTAAAAGAGACCTGTAAGGACTAATGTACTACTGCAACTAGTATTATGGCGGAATCAGCCTTAGCACAACAAAAAATGATACATGTCTTGTAGTAATCCAATGTACAGTATATCAGCACTGAGAAATCTAGATTTGAAGCCATATGCAAATGAGCTTGGAAATAAATTAGACGAAAGGAGGAGTAGGTCAACACGCCGCCAATGCACTTCCAGGCTCAGTTGCATGAGGCTTCAAATCTAGATTTCTTAGCGCTGGTACAAAGGATAACTTCAAAATAGGTATAATTGCTATTATTGTACTAGGACCTATACAGCCATACGTTTCGTTACTGAGATGCAATTGTCCGTTTAGCCACTTCACGAATGTTGCGATTTTCCAATTTTGCATTTTCGTTTTTTTGCTCCTTTTCTTTCCTGAGCCATGACTTTTTTATTTTTCTGTGAATATTGCCATATGAGGGCTTGTTTTTTGCAGGACGAGTTGCTCTTTTGAATGACACCATTGATCTTACCATAAAGTTGACGCGCCCTGGGCCTATGTGATGTAGCGTTGCGCACGCAGGGACTACCCGGAGCCGGATCTGATAGGGGTAGTAGTCTCGTGGCGGTGACCCGGTCCGTGCCCAGGGAGTCAGACTAAGTGGCGGTATATTTAGCAGTAGATGTTGGACGACTACGCCACCCGTTGAATGCAGCTATGGAACAGCCGCTGCAGGGCAGACCGCTGAGGCCGGTGGTAAGATTGTGCAGCGTGATGGTATAACCCCCAACGGGAGAGGTATGGCCTCAGGGCAGCCGATGGGGATGATGGGGGTAGCAGGAACCACTCAGAGACGGTGCAGTGTAGTTCAGGGTCTTTACTGGTGACAAAGATAGACCCTCCCGGAGTACTTGCTAGTGGTCGGGGCCTGGTCAGTCCTTGAGCAGATGGGATCTCCCTTGGCCAGGCGGAGTTGTAGGCCTCCCCAACTAATTGTACTCTTCTGGCTACCTTGCTAGAGGCGGGTGAAAGTAGCCCACGTCCCTAAGTGTACCGTGTGGTGCTCACCCGTATGGCCGGTGACTCGGGGCCTTCTAGTAGCTTCCGCTCCACGACGGCGGTGCTGGTCCCACGCGTGTGACCGTGCCTTCGGGTTTCTTGGCCAGGGGACCTGAAATCCCCTGCCGGTCGGTTTCTGCTGCTGGGTCAAGGTTAATCCCCACAGCCTCGGACTCCGGGTCCGGTGGTAACTCTTCAATCAGGGCGAGCTCTTCAGCTGCCAGCCCCTGATTCCTTTTAGCACGACTCCCACAGAGCTCCTGATCTTTCTTTCCTATTACTGCTTCTCTTCTTCTCTCTACTCTTCTCTCCAACCCTGCCTCAGCCCCAGGTTTATATAGGGGAAGTCCTTCCCCTCCCAGGACTGGGCAGGAGGTGTGGCATGCATAGGATTCCTGACCAAGAGACCTCCCACCTGCTCTCAGACATAACATTGCTGTTACTGTGGAAACCAGACCCCTGGGGTGCCACATTCCCCCCTAGTGAAATTTAGTACTCCGGGACTAAACATATTTTAGAAAAACATAACCAATACAAACAGAAACGGTACAATAAAAAAAAAACATATTAGAATGGTCACGGCGTGTCCGCAACCGGGTGCAGTTTTTGAAGAAAAGCAAGGTGTCCATTTCACCAAAACAGGGAGACGTAACCAGGTAGGGGTCTGTCCTGCCCCGAGTCCTTAACAGTCTTTAGTCTATTCCTAAGTTACGCTCCAACCAATTGTATAAGGATTCCCGGTAAATCCACCAAGGACTCCTAAAAATAACTAGAAACACATAATTATTTACAAGTAACAGACAGGTGACCACAAATAAAACAATTTAAACACTTCAAATCCTCCAACGTGCGGGTAACTGGCCTCTAGTGGCCCTAGTGGACCTACGGAGCTGACTGTCTGGCCCTGAAATACAGGGTGTAGGAGCTGTCAAGGGTAAACTGGGCAGCTGTCTACGGGCTCTTTGGCTCACTAGGGGTACGGCAGGCTCACTATAAGCAGAGGGTTGATCCTCCTGGTCTGCTTGTGTGGGGTCTTCTGCCTCCTGGACCGGCTGCTCTTCCAGCTCTACCTGTTTCTCCGTAGGTACTTGAGATGCTGGTTGGAGGAAGGTGAGGACGGGTACCACAACAGCACCATTGACTTGAGTCCAAGACCGAGGGAAGTCTCCAAGCACAGTACTAACCATATCTTCCCTTTCCTCTACGGGTCGAGGGTCTTCTTGTTCCTCTTCAGGGTTCCGTAGCTGTTCGGGACACTTCTTCAGGTGATCCCGGGATACAATGGCTGTGGTTTCCCCTCCGTCTTTACTGATTGTACAGATCTTTGGGTTGTCGTGGCTTGAGGGCAGTACGGTGTACGGGTCCTTCTCCCACTGGTCGTCCAACTTGTGGAGCCGTCTTTTCCTCTTCAAGACCTGCTCTCCGGGCACCAGGGGAACAGCGGGAGCATACTGGTTGTAAGTTTTCTCTTGTCTTTCCCTAGCTTGACAGAGACTTCGCTCCACGCTCTCCTGTACTTTCCGGTACTGCTGCTGCCTCTCTGTGTCCCAGTCTGCTTCTGGTGAAGTGTCCTCGGGTGTCAGGACTCCCATCTCCAGATCAACAGGAAGCTTACCAGGTCTTGCCCTCATTAGGTAAGCCGGGGTACAGTTGGTGAAACCTACAGGGATGTGGTTGTATAGGTCCACCAGGTCGGGCAGCTTTTCAGGCCACAGACTACGTTCTTCCAGGGGCAATGTTTTCAGAAGATCTATCACCACCTGGTTCATTTTCTCACAAAGTCCATTAGTTTGCGGGTGATAGGGTGTTGTTCTAATCTTCCGGCAGCCATACAGGGTGCAGAACTCCTGGAAGACTTCCGCTTCAAAGGCAGGCCCCTGGTCCGTCAGCACCTGCTCCGGGTATCCATGCGGACGGCAGAAGTGCTGCTGGAAGGCTCTAGCTGCTGTGTGAGCCGTTAAGTCCTTGACGGGGACGACAACCAAGAACCGGGAGTAGTGATCCACGATGGTTAACGCGTAGACGTAGCCACTTCTGCTTGGGGTCAGTTTTACATGATCCAAGGCTACCAGTTCCAACGGCTGTCGGGTGACGATGGACTGAAGGGGGGTCTTCTGGCTGGCACGGTCCTTCCTTCTTAGGTTGCATGGGCCACAGTCTCTGCACCACCTCTCGATGGTTCCTCTCATGCCTACCCAATGGAACCGCCCGCGCAGCAGGAACTCCAGCTTCTTCCATCCGAAGTGCCCAGCCCCGTCGTGGTATGCCTCCATCACCATAGCTGCGTCCCTTCTTGGCACCACTACTTGCCAGATCAGTTCATGCGTCCGGGAGTTAACCATTCTGCGGCACAACTTCCCCTTGTAAAGGAACAGTCGACTCTTCTCTGCCCACAGTTGCTTGGCTTCCTCCGGAGCGTCTGGGTCAAGGCGAGCTTCTGGCTGAGTCAGCATCTCCTTCACCAGCCGGACGGCAGGGTCACTGTCTTGCGTTTCCGCCCAGTTGTAGTGAGGTAAGGGGTTGAACGTAGCGGCTTGCTTACCCCTTACACGGTGGGAATACTGGATAGTCCCATGACGGTGGAACGCAGGGAGTTCGACCTCTTCCAAATCTTCTGAATCCTCACCCTCGTCCGGTAGGTTTGGCATCCTGGACAGGGCGTCCGCGTTGGTATTGGAGCGTCCTGCCCGGTATTTGATTGTAAACTCATAGTTGGACAAGCGGGCCATCCATCTCTGCTCTAGGGCACCGAGTCTTGCAGTGTCCAGGTGTGTCAACGGGTTGTTATCCGTGTACACGGTGAACCGGGAAGAAGCGAGGTAGTGCTTAAAGCGTTCGGTGACTGCCCACACCACTGCCAGGAACTCTAGCTTAAATGAGCTGTAATTCTCAGGGTTTCTTTCGGTGGGTCGCAGTTTTCGGCTGGCGTAAGCAATTACCCGTTCTTTCCCCTGCTGGATCTGGGACAGTACGGCTCCTAGCCCGATGTTACTGGCGTCGGTGTAGAGGATAAAGGGCTGGCTATAATCAGGGTACGCCAGGATTTCCTCCCCCGTGAGGGCCATCTTCAGCTGGCGGAAGGACTCTTCTTCCAGCTTCTCCCATCTGAAGGGTGGCTTCTGGTTCTTGGCTTTCCTGGACTGGCCTATCAGGAGGTCCTGCATAGGAGCTGCCTTTTTGGTGAAACCGGGAATGAACCTTCGCTAGTAGCCTACCAACCTGAGGAACTGCCTCACTTCCTTTACGCTGGAGGGGCTTGGCCATTCCTTAATTGCGGTGATCTTATCAGGGTCGGGAGCCACTCCGTCTGCACTCACCACGTGTCCCAGGTACTGCACCTTTGGCTTCAGGAGGTGACACTTGGAGGGTTTCACCTTTAGGCCGTAGCTTGCCAGAGCTTTGAACACTTCCGCCAGGTGTTTCAGGTGGTCCTCATAAGTCTTGGAATATACGATGACATCGTCCAGGTACAACAGGACCGTCTCAAAGTTTCGGTGTCCCAGACAGCATTCCATCAATCGTTGGAAGGTTCCTGGTGCGTTACAGAGCCCGAACGGCATGCAGGTAAACTCACTAAGTCCCATCGGGGTGGTGAATGCGGTCTTCTCCCGGTCCGCCTCTGCTACAGGAACCTGCCAGTACCCGCTAGTGAGATCCAAGGTAGAGAAGAAGTTAGCAGATTTTAAAGCAGCCAAAGACTCCTCTATCCTTGGTAAGGGGTACGCATCCTTGTGTGTGATACGGTTGATTTTCCGGTAATCTACACACATTCTCATGGTGTTGTCTTTCTTTTTGACCAAGACTAGTGGAGCTGCCCAGGGGCTACAGCTATCTCTGATTACCCCAGCCTCCTTCATGTCTCTAAGCATCCCCTTGGCGTGTTGGTAGTGTGCAGGGGGTACGGGTCGATACCTCTCTTTTATGGGAGGATGGTCTCCCGTGGGGATGTGGTGTTCTACCCCCTTGACTCGCCCGAAGTCTAACGGGTGTTTACTAAACACTCTCTCATACTCTCGAACCACCCGATAGACTCCCTGTTTCTGGTGTGAGGGAGTGGAGTCAGTACCCAAATGTAGTTGCTGACACCAATCCTCCATTTGTTTTTTAGAGCCGTTACCTTCCTCCAGAGGAGATGGAGGCAAGGGTTCTACGGACTGTATGGAATTCTGATTGATGGTATACAATTTGGCTAGCGTGGCATACCGGGGCAGGTACACTTCCCTCTTCCCAATATTTATTATGCGAACGGGCACCCTCCCATGGCGTACATTGACCACCCCCCGTGCTGTCAAAATGGTGGGCCTACTGTCTGAGTAAGCTGGTTCTACCATTGCCTGGTAATCTCTACCTCTCAGACCAATAGCCGCCCGGCACCAAATCATCATTTCACTTTTTGGGGGCATGGCAATAGGAAAAGGGTCACACATTCTCACGCTACCAATCTCACCGCCGGAGAGTTCCACCTGTTGCCGTCGCATCAGTGCCCGGATCTCTTTTTGGAGCACTCGCTGCTGGCCGGAGCTGGCGTTCTTGGCAACCTGCTGTAAAATAAAAATCACCTCTGCAAGACAATTTTCAATTACATTAGTTCCTAGAGTTATCTTAGGGTGACTCTCGCGCTTGTCAATGTCCACAATGATCAGTCCCTGGGCTGCCAGCTCGACTCTACCAATTTTAATGGTCACCTCTTTAAATCCGATCTGTGGCACGGGCTGACCATTGCTGGCGATGATACTCAAGTCGTCGTCAGGGTAGCGGGTTATATCCGAGTCATTCCAGTACTGCTTGAAGAGCACGTACGGGATGGTGGTGACCTGTGACCCAGTGTCCAGTAGGGCACTCAGAGGAATGCCATCCAGTACCACAGGCAAGACTGGACGTCCTCCCACATATTTGTCACGCCAGTTTGATGGGCCTGATGATCTTTTTCCTAGGGGTTGGCCCTCTACCCTAGGTTGTGCCAGTTTAAAGGACAGTACCTTGCCATATGTCCGGGTTGATTGCAGCGGCGGCAGATAGGTTGTCCGTCCTCGTTGTATCGGTCGCTGGGTCTTCCTCTGGCCGGTGGGGTCCTCCTTGATCGGCGCCACGGGATGTCCTCCGGTCCGGATGCCAGCTGGATCTTCCCTGGAGTAGAAACCTTTAAAGACTGCACAGTTCGGGTTAGCGCAGCAACGCTTTTAGCTAGCTCTTGGACCTGATGGTGCAGGTCTGGAGCCGGGTCATTGTTCAAAGCCTGCGCATCAGCTCCCACAGGCCCTGCCGACAAGGGCGCTGCCTCCTGGTGGTAAGTGGTAGTGGGGCGTCTGTGGGTCATAACGCCACCTGGTGCCGGTTCTCGGAGCACCCGGATGGCTCTGTCCTTGAACTGTGCAAATCCCAGATGAGGGTCCTGTAAGGCCATTGCCCGCAACTGGGTTCGGTGGGCATTGCAATATAAAGCCTCTATAAATTGTTCAGTCAACAGCCGGTCCTCGTCTCCCACGCCGTCAGGGTCGGTCTGCTTAATGGCTCTCAGGGCCTCTTGTAGGGTTAGTGCATAGTCCCTTATACTCTCTTGTGCTCGCTGCTTGCACCCGTAGAATCTAAGCTTGATCTCGGCTGAGGTGCGGGTATCAAAGGTGTCCTTCAGCCGGGTTAGTATCCCTGCGACAGTCCTCCCCCCAGGTGGCCAGGACTTTACCTCCCTTTGGGCTGCCCCAGTTAATTGGGCCACCAGGATGCTCACTTTTTGCTCTTCTGTGAGGGGGTACACCTGGAAGAGGCTATCCAGCTTTTCTCTAAAGTCATGCAGGGTATGTGACTCCACTGAGTACTGGGGTAGCCAGGCCGCTCCCGGGATATAGGGCATGGTGAAAGGCATGACTGCAGCAGCGGTGGCGCTGGCGGGGGTTGAGGCAGTGAAGCTCTCCTCCGTATCCGACATCTTCCTCCCCCCTAGTGGACCGTGGCCTACCTTGCGATGATCCTCTTCCGTAGGCCGCGGCTCCGCAGTGGATCGTCAGGGTTGAGGACCTTCCGTCGCGCTCCTGTGACGTCGGCGTCTGCTGGGCTCCTTCCAGGACCTTACGCAACGTCCGAACGTGAGGCGGGGCTTCAGTTCTCGCGCGCTTTCGGAGTCCACGCCCCTCTTCTTCCCACGCGGCGTCTTCAAGATGGCGTCCAACAGCGGGAAAACTCCATGGATGGCGGGAAGAAGGCAGAAGATGGCGCCGGATGGCGGGAATCTTCACCACTGGTAAGTTTGAACAGTCTTTTTCAGGCACGCAGTACCCGGTGGTTGCGGGCACGAAATCCTGCCGGCTACGCCAAAAGTTGACGCGCCCTGGGCCTATGTGATGTAGCGTTGCGCACGCAGGGACTACCCGGAGCCGGATCTGATAGGGGTAGTAGTCTCGTGGCGGTGACCCGGTCCGTGCCCAGGGAGTCAGACTAAGTGGCGGTATATTTAGCAGTAGATGTTGGACGACTACGCCACCCGTTGAATGCAGCTATGGAACAGCCGCTGCAGGGCAGACCGCTGAGGCCGGTGGTAAGATTGTGCAGCGTGATGGTATAACCCCCAACGGGAGAGGTATGGCCTCAGGGCAGCCGATGGGGATGATGGGGGTAGCAGGAACCACTCAGAGACGGTGCGGTGTAGTTCAGGGTCTTTACTGGTGACAAAGATAGACCCTCCCGGAGTACTTGCTAGTGGTCGGGGCCTGGTCAGTCCTTGAGCAGATGGGACTCCCTTGGCCAGGTGGAGTTGTAGGCCTCCCCAACTAATTGTACTCTTCTGGCTACCTTGCTAGAGGCGGGTGAAAGTAGCCCACGTCCCTGAGTGTACCGTGTGGTGCTCACCCGTATGGCCGGTGACTCGGGGCCTTCTAGTAGCTTCCGCTCCACGACGGCGGTGCTGGTCCCACGCGTGTGACCGTGCCTTCGGGTTTCTTGGCCAGGGGACCTGAAATCCCCTGCCGGTCGGTTTCTGCTGCTGGGTCAAGGTTAATCCCCACAGCCTCGGACTCCGGGTCCAGTGGTAACTCTTCAATCAGGGCGAGCTCTTCAGCTGCCAGCCCCTGATTCATTTTAGCACGACTCCCACAGAGCTCCTGATCTTTCTTTCCTATTACTGCTTCTCTTCTTCTCTCTACTCTTCTCTCCAACCCTGCCTCAGCCCCAGGTTTATATAGGGGAAGTCCTTCCCCTCCCAGGACTGGGCAGGAGGTGTGGCATGCATAGGATTCCTGACCAAGAGACCTCCCACCTGCTCTCAGACATAACATTGCTGTTACTGTGGAAACCAGACCCCTGGGGTGCCACATTAGCATACTGGAAAATGGAGAAAAAAACTCCAAATGTGGTGAAATTGCTAAACAAGTGCAATTCCACAATAGGTTTTTAGGTTTTTTATTTACCATGTTCACTAAATGCTAAAACTGACCTGGAAATATAATTCCCCAAGTCAGCATGATTACGCAGATATCAAACATTTATAGGTTCTTTTTTATTTAAATGGTGAAAAAAAATCCAAAATTTGAAAGAAAAAAAAAATAGCTTAAGTCACTTTTTTCTGAGACCCATAGCGTCTTCATTTTTCAAAATCTGGCCCTCGGTTAGGGCTTATTTTTTGCACCACGACTGACGTTTTCATTTAAACCATTTTGGGGTAGATACAATGTTTTGATTGCCTGTTATTGCATTTTATTGCAATATTGCGACTGCCAAAAAAACGTAATTTTGGCATTTTGATTTCTGTTCTCATTACAATCGGATTAATTTCTTTTCGATTTTGATTGAACTGACATTTCTGAACGCAGCATTACCAAATATGTGTATTTTTTTAATTGTTTTATTTTCAATGGGTCAAAAGGGGGGGTGATTTGAAATTTAGTGTTTTTTTTTTTTTTTTAATTTTATTTAAAATATAACACACTGATACTTTTAATACAGTACACTTCAGGTCCAAGGATGTCTAGATCTGACAAAATTTTAATAGTGTTAAGCGAGCACTAAAATGCTGGGGTGCTCGAAGCTCGGGCCAAGCTCACCGTGATACTCGGGTGCTCGACCCGAGCAACGAGCCCAATATTAGTCTATGGGAGACCCGAGCATTTTTGCGGCGGCAACCCCGACAGTCTGTAGAAAGCCTAAAAAGTGCCCAAAACGATAGTGACAGTGCTCAAAAACATGGGGACAGTATGGGGATCGCCCCTGGAAGCATTTCTGACCCCCAGGCGACTGCTGTCAACAACATGGTCAGAGGTATTAAGCCACTTTTACGGGCTCACAATAAAACGTTCAAAAACGAAACTGAAACTGCTTTCCTGTGAAATATGTTAAGGAATTTCCTTTCCAGGGTAAAGACTTGTATATGAGGTAAAATAAATAACCAAAAACAAAAATACTCCTCCACACCTTGGGCTATGTTCACAAGTAGCATTTTTCATGCGTTTTTGCACTTTTGTATTGCTTTCAACCGTGACAAATGCATTCACTGGGAAATGTCATTTTAACATTTTACAACCTTATCAGGCCATGTGCTGTATGACACATGCATACAGTGCTGAAAAGACATGGGAACAGCATTGGGAAGACCCCTGGAAGCATCTCTGACTCCCATGTCACTGCCTAAAAGTGTGCCCATCAGAAGTGATCTTTGCCGCATCAGAAGATGCAGACTTGCAACTATCCCCGTGCAAGTCCTTGTCCCATGGCAGTGTTCAATTGTACCTCCCCCATTCCTTGCAATGCAAGCGCAAATATGAAGTCAACCACCCACCCACCCACAGGCTGCAATACGATACTGCTAGCTTTCACTTGAAATGGGGCCTTTTAGTTTGGAGGAGGCCGAAGCTGGCCACTACCTCATGGCTGCTTTGGCAGTGAGGTATCCATACTCAGTCCCGAGCAGCCCGGCGGCCGGGTGTCCACACTCGTTCCCCAGCCGCCAGGGGGCGGCCGGGTGTCAATACTCGGTTCCCAGCCACCCCGCGGCCGGGTGTCCACACACGGTCCCCAGCCACCTGGGGGCAGCCGGGTGTCCATAAACGGTCCCCAGCCGCCCCTATTTCTCCTGTCACCTTCCCACACATTTTTCTTAGCCTGGCCTGCTTTAGGGCAGAATTGGACGAGCCCACCAGAGAACCAGACTCCTCCGGTGGGCCCTGGCTTCTCCATCAGGGGAGTTGAGAGTGCCAAGGTGAGGAGCATGATGATGATGTTAGAAGTTAGCATCTGCTTTGTTTTCTTTTAATGCAAGCGTAAGTGTGCGGCCTGCCACCCACTTACCTCCAGGCTGCAATGCCATACTGTTAGCTTGCACTTGAAATGGGGCCTTTTAGTTTGGAGGAGGCCGAAGCTGGCCACTACCTCATGGCTGCTTCGGTGGCCTGGTATCCATACTCAGTCCCCAGCCGCCCGGCGGCCGGGTGTCCATAAACGGTCCACAGCTGCCCCTATTTCTCCTGTCACCTTCCCACACACTTTTCTTAGCCTGGCCTACTTTAGGGCAGCATTGGACGAGCCCGTCAGAGAACTAGACTCCTCCGGTGGGCCCTGGTTTCTCCATCAGGGGAGTTGAGAGTGCCAAGGTGAAGAGCATGATGATGATGATAGAAGTTAGCATCTGCTTTGTTTTCTTTTAATGCAAGAGTAAGTGTGCAGCCTGCCACCCACCTACCTCCAGGCTGCAATGCCATACTGCTAGCTTGCACTTGAAATGGGGCCTTTTAGTTTGGAGGAGGCCGAAGCTGGCCACTAGCCCATGGCTGCTTCGGCGGCCTGGTATCCATACTCAGTCCCCAGCCGCCCGGCGGCCGGGTGTCCATAAACGGTCCCCAGCTGCCCCTATTTCTCCTGTCACCTTCCCCCACTCTTTACTTGGCCTGGCCTGCTTTAGGGCAGCATTGGATGAGCCCACCAGAGAACCAGACTCCTCCGGTGGGCCCTGGCTTCTCCATCAGGGGAGTTGAGAGTGCCAAGGTGAGCAGCATGATGATGATGATAGAAGTTAACATCTGCTTTGCTTTCTTTCAATGCAAGCGTAAGTGTGCAGCCTGCCACCCACCCACCCCAGGCTGCAATGCCATACTGCTAGCTTGCAATTGAAATGGGGCCTTTTAGTTTGGAGGAGGCGGAAGCTGGCCACTACCTCATGGCTGCTTCGGCGGCCTGATATCCATACTCAGTCCCCAGCCGCCCGGCGGCCGGTGTCCATAAATGGTCCCCAGCCACCCCTATTTCTCCTGACACCTTCCCAAACACTTTTCTTAGCCTGGCATGCTTTAGGGCAGCATTGGACGAGCCCACCAGAGAACCAGACTCCTCCAGTGGGCCCTGGCTTCTCCATCAGGGGAGTTGAGAGTGCCAAGGTGAGGAGCATGATGATGATGATAGAAGTTAGCATCTGCTTTGTTTTCTTTTAGTGCAAGTGTAAGTGTGCAGCCTGCCACCCACCCACCCCCAGGCTGCAATGCCATACTGCTAGCTTGCACTTGAAATGGGGCCTTTTAGTTTGGAGGAGGCCGAAGCTGGCCACTACCTCATGGCTGCTTCGGCGGCCTGGTATCCATACTCAGTCCCCAGCCGCCCGGCGGCAGGGTGTCCACACTCGGTCCCCAGCCACCAGGGGGTGGCCGGTCATCCATACTCGGTCCCCAGCCGCCCCGTGGCCGGGTGTCCACACACGGTCCACAGCCGTCCCTATTTCTCCTGTCACCTTCCCAAACACTTTTCTTAGCCTGGCCTGCTTTAGGGCAGCATTGGACGAGCCCACCAGAGAACCAGACTCCTCCGATGGGCCCTGCCTTCTCCATCAGGGGAGTTGAGAGTGCCAAGGTGAGGAGCATGATGATGATGATAGAAGTTAGCATCTGCTTTGTTTTCTTGGATTGCAAGCGCATGTATGTAGTAGTTGCTAGGCCTGAGGTGGTCAGCGTATTGGCGCATATCCTACCTCCTCCGAGGATTACTGGATGTTTTTCTGCTACTATCTCAGTTCTGTGACTCCCGTTAAAACAAAGCTTCAGGTGATAAATGATGGATGAGGTAGTGGCAAAGGAGAAAGAGCAGGAGGAACAGGGACCATTCACATCAATATCAGGCCAGTCAACCACACATGTCTTGTAGGATATGTTTCTGTACCAAAAGGAGCAGTTTGGCTACACAGTTATAGGGCATACAGTGAGTGCAATGCCTACCAAAAATTTTGAGGCACTCCAATGCCCCTTGTAAGTGACATGGAGGTCAGAGGGCCTTAACTAAACCATTTTTTCCATTTATAGCAACTGGGTCTCCTGTGCACTGTTGGCCTAAGCAGTGAATGGAAGGCTTTCCAAAAATTATGAGGAACTGCAATGCCCCTTGAAACAGACATGGATTGCAGCGTACTAAAAACCTTCTACCCATTATTGGGGAGTGGGTCTCCCTTAGTGTTAGCCTATGCATTGAAAAGCAAAAGCTGACTAAAATTAGGAGGAAATGCAATGCCTGTTGGAAGAGTCGTGGAGGTCGCAGTAGCTTAACAAGACAGTTTTAATGCCCCTTGGAAAAGTGGTGGAGGTCACAGTAGCTCAACAAGACGGTTTGAATGCCCCTTGGAAAAGTGGTGGAGGTCACAGTAGCTTAACAAGTCGGTTTTAATGCCCCTCGGAAGAGATGTGGAGGTCGCAGTAGCTTAACAAGATGGTTTTAATGCCCCTTGGAAAAGTGGTGGAGGTCACAGTAGCTTAACAAGATGGTTTGAATGCCCCTTGGAAAAGTGGTGGTGGTCGCAGTAGCTTAACAAGACGGTTTTAATGCTCCTTACAAGAGCCATACAGTACAGCATCTTAAAAACATTATTCCCATTATTGGGGAGTGGGTCTCCCATAGTCTTTGCTTATGCGTTCCAAGCAAAAGCTGCCAAAAATTAGGATGGAGGAACTTGCAATGCTCCTTACAAGAGCCATGCAGTACAGCATATTACAAACATTATTCTCAGTATTGGGGAGTGGGTCCCCTATAGTCTTTGCTTATGCCTTCCAAGCAAAAGCTGCCAAAAATTAGGAGGAAATGCAATGCCCGTTCGAAGAGTCGTGGAGGTTAGAGTTAATTAAAAACAACATTTCAATGCCCCTTGGAAGAGCTGTGGAGTTCAGAGTGGTTTAACAAGACGCTTTTAATGCCCCTCGGAAGAGACGTGGAGGTCCCAGTAGCTTAACAAGACAGTTTCAATGCCCCTCGGAAGAGACGTTGAGGTTGCAGTAGCTTAACAAGATGGTTTTAATGCCCCTTGGAAAAGAGGTGGAGGTCACAGTAGCTTAACAAGACTGTTTTAATGCCCCTCGGAAGAGACGTGGAGGTCGCAGTAGCTTAACAAGACGGTTTTAATGCCCCTTGGAAGAGATGTGGAGGTACCAGTAGCTTAACAAGATGCTTTTAATGCCCCTCGGGAGAGACGTGGAGGTCGCAGTAGCTTAACAAGACGGTTTTAATGCCCCTTGGAAAAGTGGTGGAGGTCGAGGTCGCTGTAGCTTAACAAGACGGTTTTAGTGCCCCTTACAAGAGCCATACAGTACAGCGTCTTAAAAATATTATTCCCATTATTGGGAAGTGGGTCTCCCAAAGTCTTTGCTTATGCCTTCCAAGCAAAAGCTGACAAAAATAAGGACGGAGGAACTTTCAATAATGGCAACACGGACCACGGTCACCCTGGTGATATAGTTAGTGGTGGTGGAGGCTGAGGATAAGGAGAAGAACATAAAACAGCCAAAATGAGGAAGCGTATACCCTTGTGTACATGTGAATAAACCTCCTGAAATAACACAGTGGATTTGACTTTATGTTACTCTGCTGTCATTTGGTGGTAATGAGAAGTCTGGCCCAATCCAGCCCTTGTTCATTTTCATAAGGGTCAGCTTGTCAGCATTGTCAGTTGACAGGCGAGTGTGCTTATCAGTTATTATTCCCCCAGCGGCACTAAAAACACGCTCCGATAACACACTAGCGGCAGGGCAGGCCAGGACCTCCAAGGCGTACAGAGCGAGTTCATTCCAAGTGTCCAGCTTGGACACCCAATAATTAAAAGGCACAGAGGAATCACGGAGGACGCTGGTACGGTCGGCAAGGTACTCCCTCACCTTCTTTTGAAACTTTCCACTCCTTGTGAGAGTACCCCGAGCCTCAGGGCCTGTCCGAAGGGAGGGTTTGTGAAAACTGTCCCAGAACGTTGACAGTGTTCCCCTGCCTCTGCTGGATAGGAGTTGCGTCTCTCTCGCATGTACGCCTTGGTTGGGCAACGAACTGTGACCTCTGCCGCTAGCGTGTTCAGATGGGAATTTTTTTAACAGTTCTGCAGCAAGGGCCTTCTGGTACTGCCCCATTTTTGTACACCTCTCCACCTCAGGAATAAGAGAGTGAAAGTTCTCCATGTAGCGGGGGTCTAAAAGTGACAACAACCAGTAATGACTGTCACCCAACATTTTGACAACGCAAGGGTCACGGTTAAGGCAGCTTAACATAAAGTCAGCCATGCGTGCCAGACTGGTAACGGGGCAAGACTTCTGTGTCCTCACCAAGATGACGACTGACCAAGCTCTCCTCCTCCTCCTCCTCCCCCCTGTCCTCAGGCCACCCACGCTGAACCGACGGTATGACAGTTGTACAGGTACTACCGTCTACAGTGCATGATACAAGCTCCTGTTCTTCCTCATCCTCCTCTCCCTCATTGTCCCCCAATGCACGTTGGGATGAGATGAGGCTGGGATGTGTGTAATCAACCGCTACGGCTTCTTGATCCATCTCATCATACTCTGGCTGCAATGCCTCCTCTTTAATTCTCTGCAGAGAGCGTTGCAAAAGACAGACAAGTGGAATGCTGACGCTAATGATGGCGTCATCGCCACTAACCATCTTGGTGGACTTCTCAAAGTTTGTCAAGATGGTACATATGTCAGACATCCAGGTCCAGTCCTGAGGTCTTATGTGTGGAGTCTGACCTGAATATCGACGGCCTTGTTGCAGCTGGTACGCCACAACTGCTCTCTTACGCTCACAAATCCTTTGCAACATGTGGAGGGTAGGGTTCCAACGTGTGGGAACATCACACACCAGTCGGTGTGACGGAAGCTGCAAACGCTGCTGCAACACAGCAAGGGCGGCGGAACCTCTAGCCGACTTGCGAGAATGAGCTCACAGGCGGTGTACTTTGATGAGCAGATCTGGCAACTCGGGGGATTTAAGAAACCACTGAACCACAAGGTTAAGCACATGAGCAAGGCATGGTACGTGTGTGATCTCGCCTCGCCTGAGAGCCGCCACCAGGTTACGGCCATTGTCACACACGACCATGCCTGGATGTAGGTTCAGCGGTCTCAGCCACAGATCTGCCTGCTCTTTCACAGCTGTCCACAACTCACAAGCAGTGTGAGGTTTCTCACCTAAGCTTATGAGTTTCAGCACAGCCTGTTGCCGCTTGGCGGAGGCAGTACTGCAGTGCTTCCAGCTAGTAACTGATGTGGTGATATCTCAGATGGAGGCTGAACATGAGGAGGAGGAGGATGATGCGCAGGAGCTGTACACTGTGGGGGCAACTCTGACTGACATAGGGCCCACAATCCTCTGTGTGGGGAGGATGTGTTCCATCCCAAGGTCCTACTAGGTCCCGGCTTCCACTATGTTTACCCAGTGTGCCGTCAGGGAGATGTACCGTCCCAGGCCACAAGCACTTCTCCATGTGTCCGTTGTCAGGTGGACTCTCCCAGTAACTGCGTTGTTAAGGGCACGGCAGATGTTTTGGGACACGTGCTTGTGTAGTGCGCGGATGGCACACCGGGCAAAAAAGTGTTGGCTGAGGAACGAGTTCCAAGGGATGGCCACTGCCATAAGGTTGCGGAAGGATTCCGTCTCCACCAGCCTAAAAGGCAGCATTTCCAACGCAAGCAGTTGTGAAATGTGCGAATTTAGGACTGTGGCCTGTGAGGCGTTGCCTACGAATTTCCGCTTTCGTTCAAAGGTCTGGGATATGGACAATTGAACGCTGCGGTGGTACGTGGACGTGGACGTTGATGCTGTTTCTTGAGAAACTGCCATAACAAGTGAAGACTGAGAGGAGGGGGCATCTTTACATGCAGTATGGACAGGGGATTGCCTTGCACACACAACAGGGGGTTCTATTGCACGCACAACAGCGGAAGAAGCAGTGGTGACACCCGCTGACACTGGTCGTGGACCCTAGGGTACACCCCACAAAGTCGGGTGCTTTGCTGCCATTTGCCTGATCATGCTTGTGGTGGTCAGGCTGGTAGTTTTGTCACCCCTGCTGATGCTGGCATGGCAGGTGGTACAAATGGCCTTTTTGGGGTTATCAGCAGAGTCTTTAAAAAAATTCCAGACTCTGGAAGACCTACAGGTTGTACTGGCAACGTCCCTCGTGTTGGTGTTACGGGGAACTGTTGCCTGACTTCTGTGTGCGGCCACCACACTGCTTCTTCCTGCCTGTTGGGGTACTCTGCCTCCCTCACCCTGTGTGCTGCTGGCCTCGCTCTGCATGTCCTCCTGCCACGTTGGGTCAGTTAGTAGATCATCCACTACCTCCTCCTCTTCCACAGGCGCACCACGATCCTCCTCCTCACTTCCTGGCAATTGTGTCTCGTCATCGTCCACCTCTTGTGACAAATTGCCAGCGTCGACTTCCTGTGGCCGTGGCTGTTCAAGTATTTGGGCATCGCTACATGGGATCTCCTCTTCCAGCACTTCAAGCGGAGCAGGCGAGGGGCACAAATCTGGAAATGGACCAGTGAACAGCTCTTCAGAGTGTCCAAGTGTGGGATCAGTTGCTGTCTGACGACACTCGGCATGGTGGGAGGAAGGAGCATCAGGGTGAGGAGGAGTGTGCGGTCGAGACTCACGGCTACTAATATTTGACCGTGTGGAAGACAGACCAGAGGTGGTGGTGCCCAGGTAACTGGTAGTATTATCTGCTATCCAATTAATAACCTGTTCACACTGATCAGTTCGTAATACTGGTGTTGTTCTGTGCTTCCCTAGTAATTCTGTCAAGAAGTGGGAGCGAGAAGATGAGGCTATTGGTTGTGGCACATTTTCACCTTGGCCACGGCCCCGTCCTCTACACGCACCATCACCAGAACGTCCAGTTCCACGTCCCTTGCCACGCGCCTTGCCCATTGAAAAGGAAGTAAAATAGCTTACACTCGCACTATCAATTGAAAAAGGGTAATAAAAAGTAGATTAGAACCGTGGAAGAGGAAAACCACCGTTCTATTTCTCTGGCCTACACCCGACTCTTTTAACCGCTTCCCGACCGCCCACTGTAGATAAACGTCCACGCTGCCTGGGCTCTGTGCAGCGCGGACGTTTAAAAACGGTGGGTGGTGTCGCAGTGCTCAGGACCCCCTGGGTCCTGCAAGCGCTGTGAGAGCGGTGCAGAGCGTTAGCTCTGACAGGGAACATCATCGGGACCTGATTAGATCAGGTCCCAGTGATGTTAACCCTTTGCTGTCTTCTATATGCTGTGATCTATAGTGATCGCGGCATATAGGAGACAGCAGGAGGAGAGGGGGTCGTCCACTTACCTCTCTGACGACCCCTTGATTGCTTTCAGGACCTGGCGTTGCTATGGCAGCTGGAGGTCACATGACCGCCTCCAGCTCTGCCATATATGGTGTCCTTCCTGTCTGACTTCAGCCTGTATGTAGCTGATGCCAGACAGGAAACTGACTGAAAGAGTCAGTGAAGATCTCATGTAATGTAATATATGTCTATTACATTACATGAGATCAGGGATCAGAAAAATAAAAATTAATGTCCCATACAGGGACTAAGTAAAAATGTAAAAAAAGTAAAAAAAAATATTTTGAAACTGTTAAAAAAAAAATACAAAATAAATAAAAATAAATAAATAAAATATTAAACCGATAAATCCATATAGTTATGCAAAAATAAAAAAAGTACACATATTTGGTATTGCCGCGTTCGAAACAACCCGAGCTATAAAACTGTCACACTAATTAACTCCTTATGTGTACATCGTAATAAAAATAAATAAAAAACGGAGCAAAAAACTATGCTTTTTCCTCATATCGCCAAACAAAAAGTGGAAAAGAATGCGATCAAAAAGCAAAATGGAAATAGAAATGGTACCGCTGAAAACGTCATCTTGTTCTGCAAAAATCAAGCCACTATACAGCTCCATCAGCCAAAAAATAAAAAAGTTATACCTCTCAGAATAAAGCAATGCAAAAAAAATATTTTTTCTTTAAAATTGATTTATTGTGTAAAAGCGCCAAAACATAAAAAAATATACAGTAAGTGTAGTATCGCTGTAAATGTACTGACCCGAAGAATAACGCTGCCTGATCACTTTTACCACACGCAGAACGGCATAAAAAAAAACCTCAAAAAACAATTCCTGAATTGTTGGTTTTTGTTAATTTTACCTCCCAAAAAAACGGAATAGAAAGCGATCAAAAAATGTCACGTACCCACAAATGGTACCAATAAAAATGTCAACTCGTCCCGCAAAAAACAAGCCATCACATGACTCTGTCGGCCGAAATATGGAAAAATTATAGCTCTCAAAATATGGCGATGCAAAAACTAGATTTTGCAAAAAAAAAGCGTCTCTTAGTGTGTGACAGCTGTCAGTCATAAAAACCCGATATAAATCTGGTATCTCTGTAATCGCACCGACCCGAAGAATAAAGTAATCTAATCAGTTATATCACACTAGGAACGGCGTAAAAAAATAAATAAAACCAATTCTTCACCTGCTACTGATTTGTTTATTATGTCTCCCAAAGATCCCAGTAAGGCTCTGCCAACATTTATCCTGTGCTCTGCGCTGAGCACTTACGCCAGAGTTTCCATGTAAATCTCTGAAATATGTGATTCAGCCGGAACCCATGACGGAAGATTCCCTGTAATGAGGCAGATATAGGCCACTGTGGATGCCGTCTGGCCTGTGATCCCACGGTGTCATTTGTTTTAGGCGTGCATAAAAGTGCGGTTGGCCACAGTTTTGTGCACTTCTGAAAAAAAGGACACCGCTAAACAGAGGCCAGACGGAGTCCAGAGTAACTCTGCTGCCTCATTACAGTGAATGGATCCCGCAGGGGTTTCATCTGAATTACATCACTTGGAAATTTAGATGGAAACCCCGATGTAAGTGCTCAGCCTAGAGCGCCGGATAAATGTTACGTAAAATGTTCCCAATAAAAGCTTCAACTCAGTCCTCAAAAAAAGCTAGTCCCCACTCAGGTCCGTCATCTGTTAAAAATATAAGGGACTTCCAAGTTACTGGTAGCAGAAAGGCTCTGGAAAAGCGAAATGGCCCTTGCCCCCCAAAAGAAATTCAAAAAATTTTGTGCTCCCAAATCCAAATGCCTATTCTACAATAATTTGTTCTCCAATTGTCAAATAGCACTCCGTCCCCCCCAGATCTCGCCGTATGGCTGAGCGGTACGATACAGCCACATATGGGGTATTGGCACTTTTAGAAGAAATTGTGTGACACATTTCGGCACCATTTTTACCCATTGCCCTGTGTGAAAATGTAAAATCTGAGGGTAAAACATTTTTTTGTGGTAAAAATATAATTATGCTTTTTTCACTGCCCAATGGTATAAATTTAAAAATTAAAAAATACTCACTACTTCCCTAGATGAATTCCTTGAGAGGTGTAGTTTACAAAATGGGGTCACTTGTGGGGGTTTCTGCTGTTTCTGCATGTCAGCGACTCTTCAAATGTGACATGGTGTCTGCTGCCTATCCCAGCCAACATAGCGCTCCTTTCTCTTCCGAACCCTGCCGTACACCAAAGCAGTGGTTTTCCCCCACATATGGGGTATCGGCGTGTTCAGGAGAAATTGCACAACAAATTTCATGGTGCAATTTATCCTATTACCCTTATGATAATGCAAAATTAAGGGATGAAAAACGTTTTTGCGGGAAAAATGTGAAAATTTTATTTTTACAGCTGATTATTATAAACTTCTGTGAATCACCTTGGGGTTCAAGGTGCTCACCACACATCTAGATAAGTTCCCTAAGGGGTCTAGTTTCCAAAATGGTGTCACTTGTGGGGGGTTTCCACTGTTTAGGAACATCAGGGGCTCTCCAAACGCAACATGGCGTCTGCTAATTATTCAGACAAATTTTACATTCAGAAAGTCAAATGGCGCTCCTTCCCTTCCAAACCCTGCCGTGCGCCCAAACAGTGGTTTTCCCCCACATATGGGGTATCGGCGTGTTCAGGAGAAATTGCACAACAAATTTAATGGTGCAATTTATCCTATTACCCTTATGATAATGGAAAATTAAGGGATGAAAAACGTTTTTGTGGGAAAAATGTGAAAATTTTATTTTTACAGCTCAATATTATAAACTTCTGTGAAGCACCTTGGGGTTCAAGGTGCTCACCACACATCTAGATATGTTCCCTAAGGGGTCTAGTTTCCAAAATGGTGTCACTTGTGGGGGGTTTCCACTGTTTAGTCACATCAGGAGCTCTCCAAACGCAACATGGTGTCTGCTAATTATTCAGACAAATTTTACATTCAAAAAGTCTAATGGCGCTCCTTCCTTTCCGAGCCCTGCCGTGCACCCAAACAGTGGTTTTCCCTCACATATGGGGTATCAGCACGCTCAAGAGAAATTGCACAAAAAATTTTGGGGTCTATTTTTTCCTGTTACCCCTGTGAAAATAAAAAAAATTGGGTCTAAAGTAACATTTTTGTGAAAAAAGTTAAATGTTAATTTTTTTCTTCCACATTCCAAAAATTTCTGTGAAGCACCTGAAGGGTTAATAAAGTTCTTGAATGTAGTTTTGAGCACCTTGAGGGGTGCAGTTTTTAGAACGGTGTCACTTTTGGGTATTTTCTGTCATAAAGACCCCTCAAAGTGACTTCAAATATGATGTGGTCCCTAAAAAAATGTTTTTGTAAATTTTGTTGGAAAAATGAGAAATCGCTGGTCAAATTTTAACCCTTATAGCTCCCTAACAAAAAAAAATTTTGGTTCCAAAATTGTGCTGATGTAAAGTAGACATGTGGGAAATGTTATTTATTAAGTATTTTGTGTGACATATTTCTCTGATTTAAGGGCTTAAAAATTCAAAGTTTGAAAATTGCAAAATTTTCAAAATTTTCGCCAAATTTCCGATTTTTTCACAAATAAACGCATATGATATCAAAGAAATTTTACCACTATCATGAAGTACAATATGTCATGAAAAAACAATCTCAGAATCAGGGGGATCCGTTGAAGCGTTCCAGAGTAATTGCTTCATAAAGTGACAGTGGTCAGAATTGAAAAAATTGGCCTGGTCACGAAGGCAAAAACAGGCTCTGGTGCGAAGTGGTTAAACAATCTGAACAATCAGGTAGAAACTATTACTGTTTTTCTTTATGGAAAAAATACCAAAATCTGAATAATAGAGATTTTTACCATGGATGGCAAAACCACAGTTATTGTTTACTGGGGTATACCAGACAATTTTAAATAGATATATTTGCGGCTGAACAGTGAGCGACACACTCAAACTGTTTTTTTTTAGGTAAAAATGGCCCAAAAGTGGATAATACAGAGGTTTGAACCGTGGAACTGCAAAACCACGCTTCTATTTCTCTGGCCTACACCAGACTCTTTTAAAAATATATATTTGTGTCTGCACTGTCACAGACACACTTTTTATTTTTATTTTTTTTAGAGGGGGGACACCAAAGGTTAATAAAATGGGTATTTGTACAGTGTGAAGGAGGAAAAAAAAAAAAAGAGGAATTAGATGAAAAAAAAAGGATTTTTCCTGGCCCCCGAGACCTGGAGCTAAGTCCAGCAATTTCAGCAACAAGAGCACTATTTCTCTGGCCTACACCAGACTATTTTCAACAAATATATTTGTGTCTGAACAATCAGGGAGACACTATTAATTTTTTTTTTTTACGGCAATAAATGCCTAAAGCAGTATAATAGAGATTTTTCATTGTGGAACGGCAAAACCACAGTTATAATTTACTGGTGTATACCAGACTCTTTGAAACAGATATATTGGTGTCTGAACAATCAGGAGACACTATTACTGTCTTTCTTTATGGAAAAAATACCAAAAGCTGGAAAATAGAGATTTTTTACCGTAGAACGGCAAAACCACAGTTATAATTTACTGGTGTATACCAGACTTTTTTAAATAGATATATTTGCGGCTGAACAGTGAGCGATACACTCAAACTGTTTTATTTTAGGTAAAAATGGCCCAAAAGTGGATAATACGGAGGTTTGAACCATGGAACTGCAAAACCACACTTCTATTTCTCTGGCTTACACCAGACTCTTTTAAAAATGTATATTTGTGTCTGCACTGTCACAGACACACATTTTTTTTTTTTTGGGGGGGGACACCAAAAGGTTAATAAGATGGGTATTTGTACAGTGTGAAGGAGGAAAAAAAAAATTAGATGAAAAAAAAAGGATTTTTCCTGGCCCCCGACACCTGGTGCTAAGTCCAGCAATTTCAGCAACAGGAGCACACAGGACTGTAATGCAGCGTTTGCTGGTATATCCACTGCATCTCCTATACAGCCTGCCTGCCTGCCTGATATCTGGGATGGATATTAGTCCTGAGTAGTGTTGAGCCACCCCCGTAGTGTTCGAGTTCGGTTCGGTTCGTCGAACACCCGTGTGTTCGCCGAACTGTTCGTCGAACTGTTCGTCGAACACCTTCGAACACCGTTAAAACCAATGGCAGGCAAACAAAAACACATAGAAACACATAGAAAACACCTTCAAAGGTGTCCAAAAGCTGACAAACTGCTCAGAAGACACAACTAACACATGGAAAAGTGACAAGTACATATAGTCATGAGAAAAGAAAAGAGGTGGAGGAGTAAAAGGAGAGGGAGACACAGATATAGGCATGTCATGCCCTTCTAAAATCCAAAAAGTGAGAAGCCGAGACGGCCAGTCCGCTCCTGCCCGTGCCACCTCCGTGTCGCCGGGTTTGTGCCAGAGCCGCGGTGAACCCTGACGGCCAGCCCCCCTCTCCCAATACTGGTGCCTGTCCGCTGGTGGGTCGAGAGAGCCCCCCTGTGGTGGAGGCAGCTCTAAGCTTTTTAATTTAAATTGTCCCTCTAATTTGAATGAATACACTTTAAATCCATTTACAAGGATCTATTGGAGGGCAAGTCTCATGCCAGCAGCCGCGTAATTCCAGCTCCAGTAGCGTCCACTAAAGCTGCTGCAGTTAAAAAGCTTTTATAAGGATCGAGCTCGGCTGTCCACCGCAAGGCATCCTAGTGCCAGTCCCAGCCCCTATGCCTTGGGGTGCCTCCTGATGCTCTTCACTAAGTATCCCGTGGTCCCGAAGCATTTCCTTTGAAAAAATTAAGTGTCCAAACTACAGGTGGTGTAGCTTGCTTAACAGCCGGGATAATCCGCTGACTAGCAGACACTGCTACTAGGCACAAAGTATTTCCTGGGCTAGATGCAGTTAAAAATTTGTAAGTAGATACTCTCGTTGGATGCTGAGAAAGCATTCCATAGAGTCTCCTGGCACGCCATATATGATTCTCTTAAAAAGCTTGGGGTAGGGGTCTAGGGGACCCTTTTATAGCCAAAATCACGGCCCTGTATCACAATACGTCACCTAGGCTGAAGATAAATGGAACTGTAGCACCGAGGGCTCGGTTGCTACAGACGTATTGCACCTCACCCAGAGGTGTGATATCTCACTCTCAGATAAGGATGGAGTGTGGATCAGGACCCGACACCTGCATGCATTACACCACATTGCCGTGGGGCAGGGCGACCAATATGCCCCTGAGATGGGCACGACAGTCCCTGTCCCTGGCTGGAGTGGGGGGAGGGAACACTGAGGAAGGGGAACCCTGCAGTGCAGGAGCAGGGAGGAAGCAGTTCCTGGGTGCATTGAGAAGGGAGTATAAAAGGTGGGCACCATCTTAGTTCAGTGTAGAGAAGTCTGAGCAGAAGTGGCAGGGAGCAGGGGCTCTGCATGAGCTCTGCTCCGGAGGCGGGCCTAGTAACAGAGGCCCAGGCCTGCAAGAGGGAGAAGGAAGGAAGAGGAGCGGAGAAGGCTCCAGGAACGAGGAATGAAGGGATCCCAGGGGTGCGGACGGGCGAGTCGCCACCGCACGCCCGAATCCACCTGCGTGGAGGGGTCAGGCCAAAGGGGGAGACCGGTCCCCGAACTAGTGGAGGCAGGAAACGACCCTCAGCTAGAAACCGGAGGCTCTGACATTTTATGTGGCGCAGCCCCTTGCTCCACCCGCTAGGAAGGCACCACATAGGGTCAGGGAAACTGGCGCCAAGTTTACCAAGAGGAGGCCCGAGGCAGCCGGACAGAAGTGTTGGTAAGAAAGGCCAGACAAAGGACACACAAAGGGGGTCCTGTGAAGCGCTCCAAAGTTATCTGGGAGTTGTCTGAGCCCCTCACCTGGTGAGCACAGTACGACGTGGGCAGCCGTTACCTGCAGACGTGGTCTGGATAATAAGAACTGTGAGTAAAGGCCCTGAACTGCATCACTGACTCCGTGTCGTTACTGCTGCTGCCCTGCACCATCACCCCCATCCTCCGCATACACTGCCCTGAGGCTATACTCCTCCCGTGGGGAGTTATGCTACGCTCTGCTGCACCCACAACACCAGCCTTAGCGGTCTGCCCTGTAGCGGCGGTTCACTCTGACCACAATCCTCGGGTGGCGTAGTCGGACATTTAAACATCAAAACCACATAAATAGTTCCGCCACTGGTTTGACCGCCCTGAGCCACGGAACCGGATCGCCGCCACGAAGACTACAACCACCAGCATCCACCAAAAAGGGTCCGGCTCCGGGTGTCCCAAGGCCCAGGGGGTGCGTCAGAACATTTTCATCACCTTTCACAATCACCAATGGGACAAGGCAGGGATGTCCTCTGTCCCCTCTCTTATACATCCTAGTGACGGAGCACCTGCTCTCATCAATTCGCCATAACCCCAATATTAGGTGGATTGAGGTGGGAGGCACCAAGTACAAGTGCTCTCTATTTGCTGATGATGTCCTAGTATATATCACTCAATCACATATATCCATCCCTGCTGTTATGGCTGAAATAGATCACTTTGTTACATGGTAAAATTTTAAAATCAATGCAGCGAAGTCTGAGGCCCTCGATGTCTCCCTCCCTAAATCCATATAGGATTCCATCCAGTCCAACTTTCCCTTTGCCTGGCCCTCACAGGGTATCAAATACTTAGGAATTCCTATTCATAGAGACCTCTCCCATCTATGTTATCTTAATTTTGGGCCCTTTATTGAACAATTCCATACAGACCACGGTTGGCAAGTTGGAACTGTGAGATTCACTACGTGCACCACTGGTATTTTGTGGAAAAGCACATGTAAGATTCTGCAACAGTCTCTGCTGATACTCCTGCATGCGTGCATCCCTTTCTATGGCAGGAATAATTTCTGCAAATTTACTTTTGTACCGGGGATCTAACAGTGTGGCAACCCAGTAGTCAGGATTATTTCTAATTCTCACAATTCGAGGGTCATGTTGCAGGTAGTGCAGCAAGAAGGCACTCATGTGTGTTGCGCATCCAGGAGCACCAAGTCCCTGTTGTGTTGGTAGCGAGGTAACAATCATGCTTCCTTCCTCTGTCCTCTCCCCCCAACCTCGCACAACAGAAATGTGATCAAGGTCTCCCTCATCTGATGAGTCTTCCATCAGTTCGTCCTCCACTTCTTCCTGGGCTCCTGCACCTTCCTCACTAGTTTGGCTGCTACCATGCGCCCTGGTAAAATCATCTCCCCCACCCTCACATGCCTGCCGCCCTGGTGCTGCCGACCGTCTGGACCTTGCAGATGTTAGCCCTTCCGCATACAACTCCTCCTCCTCTACTTCCTCCACCTCCTCTTGTGCCACCACCTGACTCCGAATTCTGTTTAACATGTGCTCCAGCATGTAAATCACCGGAATAGTCATGCTGATAATGGCATCGTCAGCACTAAACATCTTCGTCGCCATTTCAAAACTGTGCAGAAGGGTGCATAGGTCCGTGATCTGAGACCACTCCTCCAGCGTGATTTGCCCCACCTCTGAATCTCGTTGGCCCAGGCTATACGTCAGAACGTATTGCACCAGGGCTTGTCGGTGCTGCCACAGTCGCTGCAACATGTGCAGAGTTGAATTCCACCGGGTAGGCACATCGCATTTTAGCCGGTGAAGTGGCAGGCCCAACGACTTCTGTAGAGATGTAAGTCGCTGAGCTGCGGGATGCGAACGGCGGAAGTGAGCACACAGCGACCGTGCCCTCTGCAGAAGGCCATCTAGTCTGGGATAGTGGGCTAAAAATTGCTGGACAACCAGGTTCAACACGTGAGCCATACAAGGCACGTGTGTGACATTGCCCCGGCGAAGGGCCGCACCCAGGTTTGCAGCATTGTCGCACATGGCCTTCCCTGGTTTCAGGTCCAGTGGAGACAACCATTCATGAAATTGGTTCTCCAGAGCTGACCACAACTCCTCAGCTGTGTGACTCACATTTCCCAGACATTTCAATGTAAAAACCGCCTGATGACGTTGAGCCCTACTGCCAGCATAGTAAGGAGGTGTGCAGGATCCCTTCTGCGCAGTTAGAAAGCTTGTGGCATGACCAGACAGGCTTTGGGTGCAGGTGGAAGACCGAGAGGAGGTTGAGGAGGCAGAAGCAGTGGAGGAAAAATGACATAAAGAGGATTGACGCACAACTCGTGGGGACGGCAAGACTTGGACAGCAGCCCCTTGTCCTGCTGTCACCATAGTTACCCAGTGCCCAGTCAGCGACATGTAACGCCCCTGTCCATGCCTACTCGTCCAAGTGTCTGTGGTGAAATGCACCCTGTCACACACAGAGTTTCTCAAAGAAGCGGTGATGTTGTGTGCGACATGCTGGTGGAGCGCAGGCACACCTTTCTTTGAGAAGTAGTGCCGACTGGGCATCTGGTACTGGGGCACTGCGACGGACATAAGGTCTCGAAAATCCTCTGTGTCCACCAGGCGGAAAGGCAGCATTTCTGTAGCCAAGAGCTTGCAGATGGTGAAATTCAACCTCTTAGCTTTCTCATGGCTAGGAGGAAATGGTCTTTTACTTGTCCACATCTGAGGGACCGAGGGCTGGCTATTGTGCTTAGACGGGGTTGATAAGGGTGTCCCCGGCAAACTGCCGGTCTGTGAGGAAGATGCAGGCGGACATGTTAGGTTGCCTTGATCCAAAGGTGGTGCTATCGATGTCGGACAGCGCTCAAGACCAGCTGGTGTTACCACCTCCAAAGAAAATGATGACCTGCCAATCACGCTGGCTGTTGCGGGTAAAGAGGTGGCAGGTCTGCGCCCCAAAACAGGTGTGACTGCTGTCCCCCCAGTCACAGAGGATGAAGAGGCCGCGGATGCACAAGATATGGCAGACGGTGGTTGGCCCGGCCGGCTAGACCGCATTGTAGCACACTGAGCTTCCCACTGCAACTTATGCTTCATGTCCATGTGCCGGTTCATGCATGAAGTACTCAAACTATGTATTTTTTGGCCTCTACTTAGCTTTTGCTGACAAATGTTACAGATAACACGAGTTGGGTCATCTTTATCGATCTGAAAAAATGCCCAGGCTATGCAAGGCTTAGCACCCATGCGACCTGAAGAGCCACCATGACTTGTGGTGAGAGGCAGAGTTGTGTTTGAGGATGCAGTTGTTGACGTGCTTCCAGTACTACGTCTCTGTCCAGGAAGGCGCAACCTGACCTCGTCGTCACTAGCATCTTCCTCCACCTCCTCTGCTGACCTCAGCTCTTGGCTGACTGTGGGTTGACAGTAAGTGGGATCTCCGACCTCATCATCATCACCCTGTGCGTTATCACACCCGTCGTCCTCAGAGCCAACCTGTTCCTGCCCTGACAAAAAACTAAAGTTGTCGCTCCAATCAGGTATTTGAGTCTTATCATCGTCTTCCTCATTGTCTCCACCAACAGGAGTTACAGTTTGGGAATGAGGGTCTACATTATGGTCAGAACCTTCTGCGTCTGGTCCTGGATCCGACTCATAAAGATTCTGGGCATCAGTGCAGATCATTTCCTCGTCTGGATTCACAGAAGCGCTGGAGTCGACCTCTGATTCCCAGGCTATAGTATGAGTAAACAGCTCTGCAGACTCAACCATCTGTTCTACCTCATACTCAGACGGGCAGCTGGAGATTTGGGAGCTGTGAGGAAGCAAGTGCGATTTGGGTGACACCTTTGAGGACTGGAGTATTTGTGATGTTGAAGTTGATGTGGAGGAGAGCCCACTTAAAGGAGCACTTGATATCCGTTGAAGCACCTGCTGTTTTTGTGCCTCATCTGGAATTTGTAGCGATTGGCGTGGCCGTAAGAAAGGGATCTTATCACATTGTCCGCTAAAAGAAGTAGACATTTTAGTTTGGCTGGAAGATGGTCTTTCTTCTGCACCTACCCCACGGACACAACCTTTTTTCCCCTTCCCAACACGCCTATTCCCCTTTCCACCAGCAGCAGGCCTTTTTCCACTCATTTTGGTGGTTAACTAATTCACAACTCTGGAGTTGTTTGCACAAAAAAACAATGGATGGTAACCGAGCAGAGCTGAGTGGCCAAACTGTGGTATTAGGCCAAAACTATTGGCTGGGTTAGATGCAGAAAAAAATTATTTTTAATTTGCAACCTGATGGAGGTCAGTATAGATGGACTAATAGACCAAGTCCCACACACCGCTAGAAGCCCAAATATTTTTTCAGAGCTAGATGCAGAAAAAAATTATATTCAATTTGCAACCTGCTGGAGGTCAGTATAGAAGGACTAATAGAACAAGTCCCACACACTGCTAGAAGCCCAAATATTTTTTCAGAGCTAAATGAAGAAAAAAATTATTTTTAATTTGCAACCTGATGGAGGTCAGTATAGATGGACTAATAGACCAAGTCCCACACACTGCTAGAAGCCCAAATATTTTTTCAGAGCTAGATGCAGAAAAAAATTATATTCAGTTTGCAACCTGATGGAGGTCAGTATAGATGGACTAATAGAATGATGCTATGCCCAAAAGATTTTACTTCACTAGGTGCAGTAAAAAAATCGGTATTCTATACACAGGTGGTATATCTTGCAACACAGATAGGCTACTCCACTGACTAACACACTCTGCAATAGGCCAAAAAGGATTAGCTTTGCTAGATTCAGCCAAATGCTGTGAAAAAAACTTGCACAGCACTGGCACAGACCTGCCTGGCAAAAACTGATAGGAACTGATGTAACCTAGTCCTGAAAAGGACTCCAATTACAATTAGTCTTTACTCCCACAATCTATCTATTTAAGAGCACAGACCTGCCTGATAAAAGTCGTAGGAAATGCTGTAACCTAGTCCTTAAAAGGACTGCAATCACAACTATTCCCTACTCCCAAGCTATCTGTATATTTGTGCGAAAATTGGCTTGAAATTAACAAGGTATAGCGCACACAGCAACAGCGGTGCCGTCTAACACGCAGCTGCAGCAGTGAGAAAATGGTGGCGACGGGGAAAATGGCTTGGTCTTATAGGGCAAGGACATGTGACATACACTGCCAATCACACATGCCCTTGCTTGATTCGCCAATCTCAAATTCGAGCTGTTTTGGGAGGTGTTCGAGCCGTTCGGCGAACACGAACAATTTGAGAAAAATTCGGCTGTTCGAGGTTATGTTCGATAACTGTTCGTGCACCAAAATCATAACGGGATTTTTTCTCAGTAATGATGAAAATTAATGTTAATACGCAGTTTGAGTGTACAGCGGGGTGGGAGGAGGGGCAGGGGATGGATCTCTGCAGGAACAATGAAGATCTCCATTTTTTTTTCTCTTTCCCGCATTTGCAGTGGGGAGGTGCAATCTGTCAGCCTATCAGCAGCGCACACACGGAGCGAAGTGCTTTTTTTCACACAAGCAAGGGCATGTGTCATTGGCAGTGTATGTCACATGTCCTTGCCCTATAAGACCAAGCCATTTTCCCCGTCGCCACCATTTTCTCACTGCTCCAGCTGCGTGTTAGACGGCACCGCTGTTGCTGTGTGCGCTATACCTTGTTAATTTCAAGCCAATTTTCGCACAAATCTACAGATAGCTTGGGAGTAGGGAATAGTTGTGATTGCAGTCCTTTTAAGGACTAGGTTACAGCATTTCCTACGACTTTTATCAGGCAGGTCTGTGCTCTTAAATAGATAGATTGTGGGAGTAAAGACTAATTGTAATTGGAGTCCTTTTCAGGACTAGGTTACATCAGTTCCTATCAGTTTTTGCCAGGCAGGTCTGTGCCAGTGCTGTGCAAGTTTTTTTCACAGCATTTGGCTGAATCTAGCAAAGCTAATCCTTTTTGGCCTATTGCAGAGTGTGTTAGTCAGTGGAGTAGCCTATCTGTGTTGCAAGATATACCACCTGTGTATAGAATACCAATTTTTTTACTGCACCTAGTGAAGTAAAATCTTTTGGGCATAGCATCATTCTATTAGTCCATCTATACTGACCTCCATCAGGTTGCAAATTGAATATATTTTTTTTCTGCATCTAGCTCTGAAAAAATATTGGGCTTCTAGCTGTGTGTGGGACTTGTTGTACTAGTCCATCTATACTGACCTCCATCAGGTTGCATACTGCATATATTTTTTTCTTCATCTACCTCTGAAAAAATATTGTGCTTCTAGCTGTGTGTGGGACTTGTTCTATTAATCCATCTGTACAGACCTCCATCAGGTTGCAAACTGAATATATTTTTTTCTGCATCTACCTCTGAAAAAATATTTGGCCTTCTAGCTGTGTGTGGGACTTGATCTATTAGTCCATCTATACTGACCTCCATAAGGTTGCAAACTGAATATAATTTTTTTCTGCATCTACCTCTGAAAAAATATTTGGCCTTCTAGCTGTGTGTGGGACTTGTTCTATTAGTCCATCTATACTGACCTCCATAAGGTTGCAAACTGAATATAATTTTTTTCTGCATCTACCTCTGAAAAAATATTTGGCCTTCTAGCTGTGTGTGGGACTTGTTCTATTAGTCCATCTATACTGACCTCCATAAGGTTGCAAACTGAATATAATTTTTTTCTGCATCTACCTCTGAAAAAATATTTGGCCTTCTAGCTGTGTGTGGGACTTGTTGTACTAGTCCATCTATACTTACCTCCATCAGGTTGCAAACTGCATATATTTTTTTCTTCATCTACCTCTGAAAAAATATTGGGCTTCTAGCTGTGTGTGGGACTTGTTCTATTAATCCATCTATACTGACCTCCATAAGGTTGCAAACTGAATATAATTTTTTTCTGCATCTACCTCTGAAAAAATATTGGGCTTCTAGCTGTGTGTGGGACTTGTTCTATTAATCCATCTATACAGACCTCCATCACGTTGCAAACTGAATATATTTTTTTCTGCATCTACATCTGAAAAAATATTGGGCTTCTAGCTGTGTGTGGGACTTGTTCTATTAATCCATCTATACAGACCTCCATCAGGTTGCAAACTGAATATATTTTTTTCTGCATCTACCTCTGAAAAAATATTGGGCTTCTAGCTGTGTGTGGGACTTGTTGTATTAGTCCATCTATACTGACCTCCATAAGGTTGCAAACTGAATATAATTTTTTTCTGCATCTACCTATGACAAAATATTTGGCCTTCTAGCTGTGTGTGGGACTTGTTCTATTAGTCCATCTATACTGACCTCCATAAGGTTGCAAACTGAATATAATTTTTTTCTGCATCTACCTCTGAAAAAATATTTGGCCTTTTAGTTGTGTGTGGGACTTGTTCTATTAGTCCATCTATACTGACCTCCATAAGGTTGCAAACTGAATATAATTTTTTTCTGCATCTACCTCTGAAAAAATATTTGGCCTTCTAGCTTTGTGTGGGACTTGTTCTATTAGTCCATCTATACAGACCTCCATCAGGTTGCAAATTGAATATAATTTTTTTCTGCATCTAACCCAGCCAATAGTTTTGGCCTAATACCACAGTTTGGCCACTCAGCTCTGCTCGGTTCCCATCCATTGTTTTTTTGTGCAGATAACTCCAGAGTTGTGAATTAGTTAACCACCAAAATGAGTGGAAAAAGGCCTGCTGCTGGTGGAAAGGGGAATAGGCGTGTTGGGAAGGGGAAAAAAGGTTGTGTCCGTGGGGTAGGTGTTAAAGCAACAGTAACATCTGCAGAAGAAAGACCATCTTCCAGCCAAACTAAAATGTCTACTTCTTTTAGCGGACAATGTGATAAGATCCCTTTCTTACGGCCACGCCAATCGCTACAAATTCCAGATGAGGCACAAAAACAGCAGGTGCTTCAACGGATATCAAGTGCTCCTTTAAGTGGGCTCTCCTCCACATCAACTTCAACATCACAAATACTCCAGTCCTCAAAGGTGTCACCCCAATCGCACTTGCTTCCTCACAGCTCCCAAATCTCCAGCTGCCCGTCTGAGTATGAGGTAGAACAGATGGTTGAGTCTGCAGAGCTGTTTACTCATACTATAGCCTGGGAATCAGAGGTCGACTCCAGCGCTTCTGTGATTCCAGACGAGGAAATGATCTGCACTGATGCCCAGAATCTTTATGAGTCGGATCCAGGACCAGACGCAGAAGGTTCTGACCATAATGTAGACCCTCATTCCCAAACTGTAACTCCTGTTGGTGGAGACAATGAGGAAGACGATGATAAGACTCAAATACCTGATTGGAGCGACAACTTTAGTTTTTTGTCAGGGCAGGAACAGGTTGGCTCTGAGGACAACGGGTGTGATAACGCACAGGGTGATGATGATGAGGTTGGAGATCCCACTTACTGTCAACCCACAGTCAGCCAAGAGATGAGGTCAGCAGAGGAGGTGGAGGAAGATGCTAGTGACGACGAGCTCAGGTTGCGCCTTCCTGGACAGAGACGTAGTACTGGAAGCACGTCAACAACTGCATCCTCAAACACAACTCTGCCTCTCACCACAAGTCATGGTGGCTCTTCAGGTCGCAAGGGTGCTAAGCCTTGCATAGCCTGGGCATTTTTTCAGATCGATAAAGATGACCCAACTCGTGTTATCTGTAACATTTGTCAGCAAAAGCTAAGTAGAGGCCAAAAAATACATAGTTTGAGTACTTCATGCATGAACCGGCACATGGACATGAAGCATAAGTTGCAGTGGGAAGCTCAGTGTGCTACAATGCGGCCTAGCCGGCCGGGCCAACCACCGTCTGCCATATCTTGTGCATCCGCGGCCTCTTCATCCTCTGTGACTGGGGGGACAGCAGTCACACCTGTTTTGGGGCGCAGACCTGCCACCTCTTTACCTGCAACAGCCAGCGTGATTGGCAGGTCATCATTTTCTTTGGAGGTGGTAACACCAGCTGGTGTTGAGCGCTGTCCGACATCGATAGCACCACCTTTGGATCAAGGCAACCTAACATGTCCGCCTGCATCTTCCTCACAGACCGGCAGTTTGCCGGGGACACCCTTATCAACCCCGTCTAAGCACAATAGCCAGCCCTCGGTCCCTCAGATGTGGACAAGTAAAAGACCATTTCCTCCTAGCCATGAGAAAGCTAAGAGGTTGAATTTCACCATCTGCAAGCTCTTGGCTACAGAAATGCTGCCTTTCCGCCTGGTGGACACAGAGGATTTTCGAGATCTTATGTCCGTCGCAGTGCCCCAGTACCAGATGCCCAGTCGGCACTACTTCTCAAAGAAAGGTGTGCCTGTGCTCCACCAGCATGTCGCACACAACATCACCGCTTCTTTGAGAAACTCTGTGTGTGACAGTGTGCATTTCACCACAGACACTTGGACGAGTAGGCATGGACAGGGGCGTTACATGTCGCTGACTGGGCACTGGGTAACTATGGTGACAGCAGGACAAGGGGCTGCTGTCCAAGTCTTGCCGTCCCCACGAGTTGTGCGTCAATCCTCTTTATGTCAAAGTTCCTCCACTGCTTCTGCCTCCTCAACCTCCTCTCGGTCCTCCACCTGCACCCAAAGCCTGTCTGGTCATGCCACAAGCTTTCTAACTGCGCAGAAGGGATCCTGCACACCTCCTTACTATGCTGGCAGTAGGGCTCAACGTCATCAGGCGGTTTTTACATTGAAATGTCTGGGAAATGTGAGTCACACAGCTGAGGAGTTGTGGTCAGCTCTGGAAAACCAATTTCATGAATGGTTGTCTCCACTGGACCTGAAACCAGGGAAGGCCGTGTGCGACAATGCTGCAAACCTGGGTGCGGCCCTTCGCCGGGGCAATGTCACACACGTGCCTTGTATGGCTCACGTGTTGAACCTGGTTGTCCAGCAATTTTTAGCCCACTATCCCAGACTAGATGGCCTTCTGCAGAGGGCACAGTCGCTGTGTGCTCACTTCCGCCGTTCGCATCCCGCAGCTCAGCGACTTACATCTCTACAGAAGTCGTTGGGCCTGCCACTTCACCGGCTAAAATGCGATGTGCCTACCCGGTGGAATTCAACTCTGCACATGTTGCAGCGACTGTGGCAGCACCGACAAGCCCTGGTGCAATACGTTCTGACGTATAGCCTGGGCCAACGAGATTCAGAGGTGGGGCAAATCACGCTGGAGGAGTGGTCTCAGATCAGGGACCTATGCACCCTTCTGCACAGTTTTGAAATGGCGACGAAGATGTTTAGTGCTGACGATGCCATTATCAGCATGACTATTCCGGTGATTTACATGCTGGAGCACATGTTAAACAGAATTCGGAGTCAGGTGGTGGCACAAGAGGAGGTGGAGGAAGTAGAGGAGGAGGAGTTGTATGTGGAAGGGCTAACATCTGCAAGGTCCAGACGGTCGGCAGTACCAAGGCGGCAGGCATGTGAGGGTGGGGGAGATGGTTTTACCAGGGCGCATGGTAGCAGCCAAACTAGTGAGGAAGGTGCAGGAGCCCAGGAAGAAGTGGAGGACGAACTGATGGAAGACTCATCAGATGAGGGAGACCTTGATCACATTTCTGTTGTGCGAGGTTGGGGGGAGAGGACAGAGGAAGGAAGCATGATTGTTACCTCGCCACCAACACAACAGGGACTTGGTGCTCCTGGATGCGCAACACACATGAGTGCCTTCTTGCTGCACTACCTGCAACATGACCCTCGAATTGTGAGAATTAGAAATAATCCTGACTACTGGGTTGCCACACTGTTAGAACCCCGGTACAAAAGTAAATTTGCAGAAATTATTCCTGCCATAGAAAGGGATGCACGCATGCAGGAGTATCAGCAGAGACTCACACCATCCTTATTGAAAAAATGACCAAGTATGCAATGGACCAGGCAACTGTTAGGTGGATTCATAACTGGCTTAGTGATCGGACACAAAGGGTGATTGTAAATGGCTTCACATCCAGCTGGATGAATGTCTCAAGTGGGGTACCACAGGGCTCCGTCCTGGGACCTGTATTGTTCAACATCTTTATCAATGATTTAGATGAAGGAATTGAGGGTAAGCTGATTAAATTTGCTGATGACACAAAGCTAGGAGGGATAGCTAATACTAGAGAAGAGAGAGAGAGGATTCAAAAAGACCTAAATAAACTGGAGCAGTGGGCAGCAACCAACAGAATGGTTTTTAACAGGGAAAAATGCAAAGTACTACATCTGGGCAATAAAAATGAAAAAAGCATATACAGAATGGGAGGAATAGAGCTAAGCAACAGTACATGTGAAAAAGACTTAGGTATACTAATAGATTATAGACCGAACATGAGTCAACAGTGTGATGCAGCAGCAAAAAAGGCAAATACAATTCTGGGATGTATTAACAGAAGCATACAGTCTAGATCACGTGAAGTCATTATTGGTCTTTACTCCGCTTTGGTCAGACCTCATCTGGAATACTGTGTACAGTTTTGGGCACCACATTTTAAAAAAGACATAGACAAACTGGAGCAAGTTCAGAGAAGAGCGAACAGAATGGTGACTGGTCTGCAAACCATGTCCTATGAGGAACGGTTGCAGGATTTGGGAATGTTTAGCTTGCAAAAAAGAAGACTGAGAGGAGACTTAATAGCTGTCTACAAATATGTCAAGGGCTGTCACATTGTAGAAGGATCATCTTCATTCTCTTTTGCACAAGGAAAGACTAGAAGCAATGGGATGAAACTAAATGGGAGGAGACACAGATTAGATATTAGAAAAAACTTTTTGACAGTTAGGGTGATTAATGAGTGGAACAGGCTGCCACGAGAGGTGGTGAGTTCCCCTTCAATGGACGTCTTCAAACAGAGGCTGGACAGACATCTGTCTGAGATGATTTAGTGAATCCTGCTTTGAGCAGGAGGTTGGACCAGATGACCCAGGAGGTCCCTTCCAACTCTACCATTCTATGATTCTATGATTCTATGATTCTATGACTGTTGCAGAATCTTACATGTGCTTTTCCACAAAATACCAGTGGTGCACGTAGTGAATCTCACAGTTCCAACTTGCCAACCGTGGGACCGTCAAGTGTTCAGCACTCAAACCGTAACAGAACCACAGTATCTGCTGGTAACATCAATTTTGCGGAATCATTTCACCACTTTTTTAGCCCATCCTTTGCAAGGCCACAGGAGACAAGAAGTCTGACACATAGTCAACGCCTAGAGACGATGGTACAGGAGTATCTCCAAGTAAACATTGAAGTCACGACTGTGTCACTGGACCCTTGCTCTTTTTGGGCTTCCAATCTGGATAAATGGCCGGAGCTAGCCACTTACGCCTTGGAGATCTTGTCATGCCCCGCAGCCAGCGTTCTGTCTGAACGTGTGTTCAGCGCTGCTGGTGGTGTGCTGACAGATAAGCGCACGCGGCTCTCCACTGATAATGTAGACAGACTCACGTTCATAAAGATGAACAAATCATGGATCCGAAACGTCTTTTCTACCCCTGTGTCATCCTGGGGAGAGTAAAAGCTTGATGATTGGTTAAAATCACCCTACCAACCGTTTTAAGCTTTCAAATTACTAATCATGTTTATCTGTATCTTGGCTGGAAAATAATTTGGGCTTTGTAGCAGTGTGCAGCACTGATTCTATTAGGCCATCTATAATAAGCTCCACCAGATTTAAAATTACTAATCATGTTTATCTGTATCTTGACTGGAAATTAATTTGGGCTTTGTAGCAGTGTGCAGCACTGATCCTATTAGGCCATCTATACTAAAGCTTCACCAGATTTAAAATTAATAATAATTTTTAGCTGCATCTAGCCCGGAAAATAATTTTGGGGCTCCGAGATGCGCAAGACACATAAGTGCCTTCTTGCTGCACTACCTGCAGCATGACCCTCATATTGTCAGAATTCAAAGTAATCATGACTACTGGGTTGCCACACTCTTAGATCCCCCAAACTTTTCGATCAACCTTTTCATTTTAATAAAGACCAAAAAAATGGTCATTTTTGAAATTATAAGCATTAGCAGGTTGTTAGAAACTGAAATCAAACAGTTTTCAACTCAAAACTTTATTCTAGGTGATGTTACATTTTCACATAGGACCCCTTGTTGGAAAGGAGCTTCTGAACTCTCTCGTCCATTGAATTTGTCAGGTTTTGGATGGTTTCTGCTTCAATTGTTTTGCATGAGGACAGAATACCCTCCCAGAGCTGTTGCTTAGATGTGAACTGCCTCCCGCCATCATAGACACTCCTTTTAATGATGCTCCAAAGGTTCTGAATGGGGTAGAGGTCAGGGGAGCATGGGGGTCACACCATAAGTTTGTCCCCTTTTATGCCCATATCAGCCAGAGATGCAGATGTTTTATGTGCAGCATGAGATGGTGCATTATCATGCAGAAAAATGATCTTGCTGTGAAATACACGGTTCTTCTTCTTGAACCATGGCAGGAAGTGCTGTTTGAGAAAATCCACATACATTATGGAGTTCATCTTTAGCGCCTTCAGGGATCCTAAAGGGGCCGACAATCTCTCTCCCCATGATTCCAGCCCAAAACATTACTCCACCTCCTCCTTGTTGGCGCTGTAGCCGTGTTTGCGTGGGGTGTCCATCAACCAGCCATCCTCCACTCCATCCATCTGGACCATCGAGCGCTGCATGGCACTCATCCGTGAACAAAACAGTTTTGAAATCAGTCTTCATGTAATGTTTGGCCCACTGGAGCCAATTCTGCTTGTGTGAAGTGGATAGAGGAGGTCGACAGGATGGCGTATGCACAGCTGCAAACCTCTGAAGGACCCTGCATCTTGTTGTTCGGGGGACGTTGGAGGCACAAGCAGCTTCAAAAACTTGTCTGCTGCTATGACAAGGCTTTTTTGCCGCTGCTCTTTCAACCTGACGTAATTGCCTGTAGGAAAGAGTCCTCAATTTGCCCTTATCAGCACGCACACGTGTGTACTGTGAATCAGCTACATACTTCTTGATTGCCAAGACACTTCATCCTGATCATCGCACAATGTTGATTGTAGTCATGCCTTGACCTAAACACTCCACAATTTGTTGCTTCTCAGCAGCCGACACATCCTTTTTCTTTCCCATTTTGGCAGAAAATGTAGGCTGCTTAATAATGTGAGAGAGCCTTCTTAAGTAGTCTTGCCTTTCATTGGACACACCTGCCAAACTAATTAGCACAGGTGTCTGCAATTGCTTACAGTGATATAAAGAGCCCTGACACACATCACCATCAATGAGTTTAACTGACAAACAAACAAATTCTTCCCTTATCACTCCTAAACACTTTTTGCATAATAATTTGGAACGCAGTGTACATGTGCTTTTCCACAAAACACCAGTGGTTCACGTAGTGAATCTTACAGTTCTAACTTGCCAACCGTGGTCTGTATGGAGTTGTTCAATAAAGGGCCCAAAATTAAGATAACATAGATGGGAGAGGTCTCTATGAATAGGAATTCCTAAGTATTTGATACCCTGTGAGGGCCAGGCAAAGGGAAAGTTGGACTGGATGGAATCCTATATGGATTTGGGGAGGGAGACATCGAGGGCCTCAGACTTCGCTGCATTGATTTTAAAATTTGACCATGTAACAAAGTGATCTATTTCAGCCATAACAGCATGGATGGATATATGTGATTGAGTGATATATACTAGGACATCATCAGCAAATAGAGAGCACTTGTACTCGGTGCCTCCCACCTCAATCCACCTAATATTGGGGTTATGGCGAATTGATGAGAGCAGGTGCTCCGTCACTAGGATGTATAAGAGAGGGGACAGAGGACATCCCTGCCTTGTCCCATTGGTGATTGTGAAAGGTGATGAAAATGTTCTGACGCACCCCCTGGGCCTTGGGACACCCGGAGCCGGACCCTTTTTGGTGGATGCTGGTGGTTGTAGTCTTTGTGGCGGCGACCCGGTTCCGTGGCTCAGGGTGGTCAAACCAGTGGCGGAACTATTTATGTGGTTTTGATGTTTAAATGTCCGACTACGCCACCCGTGGATTGCGGTCAGAGTGAACCGCCGCTACAGGGCAGACCGCTGAGGCTGGTGTTGTGGGTGCAGCAGAGCGTAGCATAACTCCCCACTGGAAGAGTATAGCCTCAGGGCAGTGTATGCGGAGGATGGGGGTGATGGTGCAGGGCAGCAGCAGTAACGACACGGAGTCAGTGATGCAGTTCAGGGCCTTTACTCACAGTTCTTATTATCCAGACCACGTCTGCCGGTAACGGCTGCCCACGTCGTACTGTGCTCACCAGGTGAGGGGCTCAGACAACTCCCAGATAACTTTGGAGCGCTTCACAGGACCCCCTTTGTGTGTCCTTTGTCTGGCCTTTCCTACCAACACTTCTGTCCGGCTGCCTCGGGCCTCCTCTTGGTAAACTTGGCGCCAGTTTCCCTGACCCTATGTGGTGCCTTCCTAGCGGGTGTAGCAAGGGGCTGCGCCACATAAAATGTCAGAGCCTCCGGTTTCTAGCTGAGGGTCGTTTCCTGCCTCCACTAGTTCGGGGACCGGTCTCCCCCTTTGGCCTGATCCCTCCACTCAGGTGGATTCGGGCGTGCGGTGGCGACTCGCCCGTCCGCACCCCTGGGATCCCTTCATTCCTCGTTCCTGGAGCCTTCTCCGCTCCTCTTCCTTCCTTCTCCCTCTTGCAGGCCTGGGCCTCTGTTACTAGGCCCGCCTCCGGAGCAGAGCTCATGCAGAGCCCCTGCTCCCTGCCACTTCTGCTCAGACTTCTCTGCACTGAACTAAGATGATGCCCACCTTTTATACTCCCTTCTCAATGCACCCAGGAACTGCTTCCTCCCTGCTCCTGCACTACAGGGTTCCCCTTCCTCAGTGTTCCCTCCCCCCACTCCAGCCAGGGACAGGGGCTGTCGTGCCCATCTCAGGGGCATATTGGTCGCCCTGCCCCACGGCAATGTGGTGTAATGCATGCAGGTGTCGGGTCCTGATCCACACTCCATCCTTACCTGAGAGTGAGATATCACACCTCTGGGTGAGGTGCAATACGTCTGTAGCAACCGAGCCCTCAGGGTGCTACAGTTCCATTTATCTTCAGCCTAGGTGACGTATTGTGATACAGGGCCGTGATTTTGGCTATAAAAGGGTCCCCTAGACCCCTACCCCAAGCTTTTTAAGAGAATCATATATGGCGTGCCAGGAGACTCTATGGAATGCTTTCTCAGCATCCAACGAGAGTATCTACTTACAAATTTTTAACTGCATCTAGCCCAGGAAATACTTTGTGCCTAGTAGTAGTGTCTGCTAGTCAGCGGATTATCCCGGCTGTTAAGCAAGCTACACCACCTGTAGTTTGGACACTTAATTTTTTCAAAGGAAATGCTTCGGGACCACGGGATACTCAGTGAAGAGCATCAGGAGGCACCCCAAGGCATAGGGGCTGGGACTGGCAGTAGGATGCCTTGCGGTGGATAGCCGAGCTCGATCCTTATAAAAGCATTTTAACTGCAGCAGCTTTAGTGGACGCTACTGGAACTGGAATTACGCGGCTGCTGGCATGAGACTTGCCCTCCAATAGATCCTTGTAAATGGATTTAAAGTGTATTCATTCAAATTAGAGAGACAATTTAAATTAAAAAACTTAGAGCTGCCTCCACCACAGGGGGGCTCGCTCGACCCACCAGCGGACAGGCACCAGTACTGGGAGAGGGGGGCTGGCCGTCTGGGTTCACCGCGGCTCTGGCACAAACCCGGCGACACGGAGGTGGCACGGGCAGGAGCGGACTGAACGTGTCGGCTTCTCACTTTTTGGATTTTAGAAGGGCATGACATGCCTATATCTGTGTCTCCCCCTCCTTTTACTCCTCCACCTCTTTTCTTTTCTCATGACTATATGTCACTTTTCCATGTGTTAGTTGTGTCTTCTGAGCAGTTTGTCAGCTTTTGGACACCTTTGAAGGTGTTTTCTATGTGTTTCTATGTGTTTTTGTTTGCCTGCCATTGGTTTTAACGGTGTTTGAAGGTGTTCGATGAACAGTTCGACGAACAGTTCGGCGAACACACGGGTGTTCGACGAACCGAACCGAACTCGAACACTACGGGGGTGGCTCAACACTAGTTATGAGTTATTGGTTATTAGTTAGAAGGAGTGTGTCTGCTGCCACTTATAGGGAATAGTGTCATCCTTAGCTGTGGGACAGTGACATAGGTACAATTGGGGAATTTATGTTGTGATAGCTGCACTGTCTTACCCCCCATAGATTGCCCCACGATATTACAACATCTAGGTCTTCTGTAAAGTACCTCCTGTACCATTAAGAGTATTTCACTTATGATGTGTTTGTGTGTTTTGTTGTGTGCTATTCCTTGTTATGCCCTTGGCCTTTTACACCATTTAACCCCTATACAATACACCTGTTTGGTTGTTTTAATCTCATCTCTTCTGAGTGTGTATGGAGAATAAACCGGGGTTTCCCAAGTTGACTCCTGGCAGAAGAGGAAGACCCTCTTGCATTCCCCTAGCAAGATTCAGGTGGAGGCACAGCCTCTTATTGGGGTGAGAGCTACCAGACACGCTTCCCATGGAGGTGGCTTAAAGGGGTGTTACATCTATAATTGACATATTAAGAGTGGATCATTTGATTATTCATGGTAGCTAAGTGGTCATTCATATTCCCCTGGCGTCCTGGGTTTTAATCACACCAAGGACATCTGCATGGAGTAACTAGTTGGTATGTTCTCCTGGTGTTTGACTTGGTTTCCCCTAACAATAGGCTAAGAGAACACTGGGAATTGCAGTGACTGGTGACAAACTCTGTACATCGCAGCAAAATATATTTGATGCTATTTAAGAAATAGGAAATAAATAAGAGTGTCATGGATTGGCAAGTTGTACCTAAAAGAAATATGGACCCTGTAGTTCTGGTCCTTAAATATTTGCACAGTGTAAATGACAACCTGCATCATCTGTTTGTTTACGAGAGGTTACGACCCAAAAACTGTAATCCAAACCATCCGCTTCAGCCAAACTCTATCTGCTTAGCAAATCTTACACAATTTGTAGTGATTATCCTTTTACCGCAAACACTGTGACTTGTTAATCTAGAGGCTAAGGAGCCATAATGCTGTTTACCAAGCCCCCTCCACTTGTAAAGATGCAATCAACGCAACTCTTGTCGGATTCTCATGAACGTCAGCAGGCAAATTCCATGGCTGAGTACAGTTAAACCCATCATAAATATTCACAGCTAAATCTTTGATTGGAAATTCACAGCCTACCAGCCTCTGCTGCTATTATCTGCTAAACATCCAAAGCTTCAGATAGAAAATGAAAGATTTTCAGGGAGCCTCAGGTGAAGGTTACTTAATTTACTACAGGAGATGCTTTCAGTTTGCAGGAACGTCGCTTTCACACTCACTGCGGAGAGAAAGCATTCTCTATGATTTTCCAAATACAAGATGTGATTCATGGGCAGGTGGAAATGGGCTTCTGTTTGCTGTTTTATTGGGGTCACTGTGAAAAATACACTGCAAGCTCTGCAGCACTGATAACAATATGACATATCTTACCAGGAGACGCCTTGCTGGTATTCTATTCCGCGGACAGTACTGTTTTGTCATTACCTGTTAGCTATTTTCCTGAAATGACTGCTACAGTTATTGCAATGCTGAACCTTAACTCGAGTTTCCTTAAAGCACCACTCCAGCATTTTGGGTTTTTTTCAGTGCTGGAGTGGCGCTTTAAATCTAAGCGTCTTCATATTTTTTTCGGTTCCATGCCGGTATCCCCGCGGCATCATGTGACAGTAGCTTCTGAGTCAGAAGTCAGAATCTACATCACACGCTCTCAATATAAGTCAATATAAGTCAGAACGAGGCTCTGATAGACTTGTATTGAAAAGTGACCTCCGCGTAGCTCCATGACACACTGGAACTGCCGGTAGGTCACTTTTCTCTGGAGACCGATGGGAGTGATGCTGGAAAAGGATGAAAGCAGCGGCAGATGAGTATCAGTCAGGGGGCATGGGACTTACATTTTAATCACCACTCCAGCGGTGCAATAAAAAAATGCTGGAGTGGTCCTTTAATATGTGCCATACACAGATACTCATTGCATACTGATACAATGAGAGGCCGTTAAATTAGGCTGCACAGTGGCTCAGTGGTTTGTACTACAGCCTTGCAGCGCTGTGGGGTCCTGTTTTCAAATCCCACCAAGGATAACATCTGCAAGGAGTTTGTATGTTCTCCCCGTGTTGTGTGGGTTTCCTCCTGGTTCTCCGGTTTCCTCCCACACTCCAAAGACATACTGATAGGGAATGTAGATTGTGAGTCCCAATGGGGACAGTGCTTATAATGTCTGTAAAGCGCCGTGGAATTAATGGTGCTATATAAATGAGTAAAATACAATACATACAAACTCCATGAAGCAAAGCAGGTTATAGGATAAAGAATCTTAATATTTACAAGTAGAGTAAATATATCTATATCATTATGTTTGTAATCTATTTCTTTGTTACAGATTTTGTTTTCTCCCTTAGGTCTTGTGATGACACTGTTGTTGTTTTATTGGCATTTTCAGGAACTTTTTGATGTTACATAAGGATCTGTATTTTATTATTTCTGTACAGATGTGTCTTTCCTTAACTTATCTCTAAAAATCCTTAGATGTAGGGCACAAGATGTTGAGAAAATTGGAAAAGCAAATGATTGGATGACCCTATAATACTGTACATGGCTGAAATGGGACTGTCAGAGTTAAAGGTGGTCATTGTAGGTGAGGAAATCGAATTGATGCATATCAAATTTGTATTAAATTGTCAGAAATTCACTAAATCTGGCCAATTAGTATGCATTTGCTTCATTCAAAATGTTTAAAATGGCCCCCTCAGTTTTACACATTGCAAAAGATTACATCTGTTATCTTACAGCCATCAAATCACGTGATATAGCACAGCTAATAAGGAAGGGAAGGAGTCACACAAATTTCCCGTCATAATTCAGCCTTGCTGGAAAATTCAAATTTTAACAAATTCTCTCATCTCAGATGATCATCTATCTGATTTTAACTGCATGGTTGATATGATCAAATCACTTGAAATTCAAATTACCGTAATCAGTTTTACAGAATAAAAAAACATAAAACTCAAAGTAATGCCATTCGATACATATTTGTTTAATATGGAAAACTATTATCAAGAATGAGTGCACTCAACAATGAAAGGTCCACACCTAATTATAAAAGTTAGATAAGAACAAAGACAGGACAAGAAATTGACACTGACATGATTCCACCACTCACAGTGCCCTAGGGACACAGTGAGTGACAGCTCAGCCGCCCTATTGAATCAGGGGCAAGCTGTGCTGTCAGTATTGTAAGTGACAGCCCAGTCGCTCAATCAGAGGCAGGGGCATGTTGGGTTGTCGTGAGTGACAGCTAGCCTTCCAATCTGGCCGGGCTTGCTGGGTTTTCTCCAGGTGCCACCCGTTCTGGGTGATTACTTGGCTATTTAGCTGTCTGACAATGGTTAGACCTTTGCCAGTTGTAGTTTCGCTCAGTGGTGTGTGTGCCTTGTGCTCTGCGTTCACCTACTCAGATCTTTGTTGCCTGACCTCGCACTTTGCTTTTTGACCATTCTCTTGTATTGCTCCTTTGCCTCTGTCATACTCTGACCTTTGCTGCTTTACCTTGGACTTTACCTTTTGACTATTCCTTTGCCTTACCCTTTTGCCTTTGATATGCTCTCCTGGTATCTGATCCTGGTCTAATTGACTTCCTTGACTCATGGCTTGTCCGTGAGAAGTGACTTAGGGTCACAGACAAAAGGGGGGAGCAAGGAATTAAAGACCAGTTCTAATTCAGTATAGACCACCCAAGATAATTTTCGCAGCTACACTCATTAACAATTTCTTTGAACCCAATATGCATCCCAAAGGGTCCAAACTCCTTCAGAGCATTCAACTGTGTTATTTAATAAGGCTGTGAGGTGTTCCATGTTTCATACATCCTTTATACATGTATGTAACTCTCTATTTGATGGGGGCTGAACCAGGTGAGTAAGGCCACCAGCATTGGCAGCAACAGGACTGTGAATAATCAATTTAATCATTGGCATCAGCCATGGGTGATTGAAATTAATAACTAATCCATGCCTTATTAATTTTGACAAGTGTGAGGTTTTCTACCATTGCTACGGATAGTCTGATCCACTTCAGTGTGCCAAAGTCACTGGCAACACTGAATCCCCTTTCTGACAGTACGCTAAATGCTGTACATGACAATATACCCAAAACAAAGGAATTTTCTTTTCCTATGTACCCATACATAGAAATCACCATGACCATCACCAGAGTGTTTATGCGCTTTTGATCCTCCTTCTCTAACAACAATTGCCGTATTATGTGCTCCAGAGCTGACTGCAGAACAAGCAGATTTTGTCTCAGAGGAAATTTTAGCCATTCGTCGCCTGTGCTGTGTATCACAGAGGCCAACACCCTCATCCTTTCGTGACATCATCTCATCGACATGACTGTCTGGTTCTCAGGTCTTGTCCACTACAGATTCATTAGCATTATCATACTTGATTCAGTTTGATTCATCCCTCCCCACCTAATTCTTCTGCAATCTTCAACAGTGTGTGAAATGGCCCTGGAGATCTTTTTTATTGGAGACCCTTGCAAATCAAATTGTTTGAACTCATGGGGACCGAAGAACTGCAAGACATTCGACTCACAGTTGATCCGCAGAGGATATCATCCCTAGTATTCTCCAAAAATGGTGCTGTATGCAGAGGTCTAACTAAGCTCTTTAGCTACAGTGCAAAATTTGCTAGCAGGGTCTTCAGCATACCATTTGTAATTCTGGTGTCGTTTTATGTTGTTGAGTGGGGTTTTGGGTCACATTAGTCACCAAGGCCTCAGTGCGACTACTACCTCTGCACTCCCTATAGCAATAGCCCTGGCTATAGAAGCAACAATAAATAAATCATAGGGGTTATTTATGCACGCATAGTAGTAATCCAATCCAGTTCTGACATTAATAAGATGTGAGTCACTGCTCACATAGAATCTACAATGATATGACACATTCATATTGCTTCATGCCTAGAATGTAATGTGTATAAAAGCGAATTCTTGCTAAAGTATTGCACCTTGTATGGTAAAGAGAACACAAAAGAACTGATTGTGAATAAAGGATGATTTATTTGAAAAATAATAACAGAGAGAGAACATGGAAAATGCATTTATTGTTTTGTGAAGATAACAATTTGTGTCAATATGTAGAAAAATACTAGAAAGCAGACTTGTATCAGTAGTTTCCTGAAAATGCATCTAACATATCAAATCCAAAAGTAGTGACCTTGTGAGTATGTAACCTGAGGACTAGTGTAATGCTAACTCAGGACACTTGTATGTGGTTAATTCACTAAATATTGTAAATCAGTACCTAAAATAAAAAAATGAGCAAATACCTTGTAGTAAGTAAATAAGTAATAGTAACATAAGTAAATAACATAGGGTGATTAGTTGACATTATTTTGACCAAAAAGCATAAAAGCCATCCCACCACGACAAGGTGTACCCAATTAGGATGGACCCTCGCTCTTGTAGTTCACCTCCCTATGTGCCAGCAGACCTCAATATAGATTGGGGCAAAGCAGGACACAAACCTGACTGCTCAGACATCCACTCGTTGAAAGCTATATAGACAAAATGCCCTGCCCAAAAAGGGGGAGCAATGCGCCTGTTTGTACAAAGTATAAAAAAACTAAGGTAAAACAAAAAAAAATGAGCTGGAACATAGACTGCTCAAAAAAAATAAAGGGAACACTCAAATAACACATCCTAGATCTGAATGAATGAAATATTCTCATTGAATACTTTGTTCTGTACAAAGTTGAATGTGCTGACAACAAAATCACACAAAAATCATCAATGGAAATAAAATGTATTAACCAATGGAGGCCGGGATTTGGAGTCACATCCAAAATTAAAGTGGAAAAACACACTACAGACTGATCCAACTTTGATGTAATGTCCTTAAAACAAGTCAAAATGAGGCTCAGTATTGTGTGTGGCCTCCACGTGCCTGTATGACCTCCCTACAATGCCTGGGCATGCTCCTGATGAGGTTGCGGATGGTCTCCTGTGGGATGTCTTCCCAGACCTGGACTAAAGCATCCGCCAACTCCTGGACAGTCTGTGGTTCAACGTGACGTCGGTGGATGGAGAATGACTTGATGTCCCAGATGTGCTCAATCGGATTCAGGTCTGGGGAACTGCCGGACCAGTCCATAGCTTCAATGCCTTCATCTTGCAGGAACTGCTGACACACTCCAGCCACATGAGGCCTGGCATTGTCCTCCATGCGTTCTTCTGTCTGGAGCCAGACTGCGCGTCGCGCATGCGCAGTCTATAGAGGCTTCAGACAGAGGGATGCTTGGATGATTATATTATAGATAAGTTCCGGCTCATTTCTTTGGTTTTAAATATTGTAAGTGTTATTTTACTACATATTGAAAAAAGGGACACAAATAATGAAACTCACAATTAAAACAGTCTAATATCAATGGCAAATAGTAACTAGTAGCTGTAATCTCTGAACAGAAATGGCAGGAAGTCCTTAGCATGGACACAGTCTCTCCACTGCTTTCCACATGTTGGGAACTCGCAACTTACAGATATAGCAAAGTTTATCTTCATGCAGGAAACACAGCACTGGGATGTCACAGTGCAACAAAGGGAAATGTGGCACTCGGTTTGACATTGGTCAATGGCCTGTGCCATGTAAAGTTATCTCAATTATCTTGAATCAGAAAACTGTCTATGCCATGTTATCATGGCAATGTTTTATTTGTCAATTTAGCCTTTGCCACATCTATATTTTGGCAACAATCTACAACACACAACCATTCATTTAAACTAGAACGATAAAGTTTGCCTTATCCTACTATTAGTAATGGGATCAGTACACCGGGTGCTCTTTCAATGCCCCAAGGGTTGCCGTCTTTTACTTGTTTATGCTGTCTTTGACTCGCCCCCAGGGCCATGGAGTACTCGGCAGCCGGGCCTCTGGTTGCCAGGGGATATCACGGTGGCTGGCCGGGCCGTGACCCAGGGCGGTCAGTGAAATGGGAAACTTCTATTATTTGGGGTTTTTGGAATTATTCGTGATGCCACCTGTGGTACCTGGTGAGGATCACCAGCGCTGCGACAGTCCTCTGAGGCAGATGATAGGGCAGCTTGAGATGGAACGGCTCCCCACAGGTAGAGCAGGCCTCAGGACAGTGTAGATGAATGAACGTGAGCAGGGCGTTGTAGTGCAGGGAAGGAAATGGCACCGGGAAATAAAGGAGCGGAGGCAGCTCAGTGCAGTCATCCAAGATTTAATTACAGTTCTTAGACATTCCACAGGTGCACTGTACTTGTGCAAGCCTCCCGCGTCGCACTGCGTTCACCGGGCAGGGGTTCAGTCCTTCCTCAGGTAGCTCGGATGTACCTGGCGGAACTCCTCTTTCTTGTGTACCTCTCTAGACTGACTTCACGCTGGGTCTTACTGCCTCCTGCCCTGCGCTTCCCACTGTGAATCCTTTTCGGGTGCTGCGAGGTCCCCCCTGTCCGTCGGAGTTACACAGACCTGCTTGACCTTACTTGGATTGGAGTGGGGGTTACTCCCTGCTCCCCTCCTGGGTCTCAGTCCTAGGCCCTTGTAGTGGAGCAGATCTCCTACAGAGACTCTTCTCCCAGACTGTTCCTCTGAACTGTTCCTACTCAACCAACCAACTACTGTAAGATGTCTACCTTTTTATATATCTACTGTATAAGTGCTCCCATAAACTGCTTCCTCTACCCACACCCACTACTGGTTCCCCCTAACTTTGGGTTCCCCCCACCCCAGCCAGGGTCAGAGCTCAGCAGAAAACTGCATTGCGTCTTGCTCCTCCGGCTGGCCTGGGGTAGTGTGGTGTTGGATGTAGGTGTTGAGGTTTCGTGCAGCACTCCCTCTATAACTGAGAGGAGGGAGACACCACACCTCTTGGTGAGGTGCAGTACCTCTGTGGCGACCGAACCCTCAGGGGCGCCACATTTTGACTGTACTCCTTAACTTCTACCAAATCTGAAATCTCCAGTACTACACAGGGTTCTAGCAGCCTTGATGATGCTGCAGAGAATTCTCTCCGGCAGGATATTTCTTCAGCATGGAATGTGCACTAGGAGACTATCGCTGCCCTCTTTTCTGTTCCTCATTTGAAACCTTCATGAGACTCTAGATATTCAATACATTCCATATAATATACTATTGCTACAATACCATAGTGTGAAGATTTCATGCTTTCTAGAGTGGAACATGTTCTTTGTAATCATACTACCCACTTGGCTATCAGATGAGGGTTCTAAATAAGAGCATCCCTGTAATTAATCAGAACTGTAATAGTACCTTAAGTAAAATTGGGTCTCTGTGGTCAGGCTAGCGAATCCACTTAGAAGGATCTAGGTGCACTTTGGTTTTAACTCCTATACAAGGATTCAGTCTTTGATTCCAGAGGCCACTATGTTGTGTTTGCGGTATGGATGCAGATTGGTGGAGCAAGCTGAGGGAAAATACCAAACATTCTAGGTCAGAACCACAGTCAACGATAAAGGCATCCTCCGAACCAAATGCACAGTCTGGGATAGATGTGGCAGAGTCTAGGAGGTCAAACAAAATTAAAAGTTGAGAGAAGTCAAGCAGTCCAAAGTGAAGCCAGTGAAGGCATCCATGGTTTAATCTGGAAAATGGTTACAAGGACATTAGGGCTAAACACAGAATAAGACACTAGTGGTGCACCAGGGTGTATCTAAAAGCATAGAATAGCTGATACAGGATAAAGAACTAATTTATTAAATAGGCATCGGTAATACCAATTGGTTGCTGAACCCTATCTTTAATTGACCGATAAACCAGACCTCGTAGCTGGCTAGTACAAATCAAGCTAGCTGGGAATGTGCAGCACACTGTCTCGGTCAGTATCATCGGATAGATGTAACCAGAAACTGGTGCTGAAGTGGTACAAGGGAATTTGTGCCCTAATTTGGTATTTGAAATTGTGTTTCTCAACCAAGACAGCTGCTTTTAAAAGGTTAGCCACTTTTTCTTGTTAGTGTAGCTTTCATCACAAACTGACCAGCACTTCTATAAATACAATGGCTGATGACCATCCATCAGTCTCCTCCAATCCATCAGTCTCCTCCAATTGTGAAACATGCCTCAAAGGAAAGTTGCTTTTCTATTAGTTGAGATTGAAGAACTGCTCTGGTCACCAGCAGCCAATGAAGGGACAGAAGTGCTGGTCCAATTGGTAGGAAAGCTGCACCAACAAGAGAGCGTGGTCGACCTCTTTAACTCTTTAAACTGTAAAACAAATGAAAATAAAATGCACACATGTTCTAGGAGTGGAGAAATGCAATAGTTAAATAGAAAAATCTTCTAGGACTTGTTCTGCTCGATTAATGCATTCCTTGTTTATTATTGGTCTTATCCTTTTCATACTTCACAAAGTACAGAATCGCTTCGCGTAGGTTATTTATCAGTAAAAAAAAATCTGCTGCAATAAAGGTATTGTTATTTAATATCTTCACTGCCTCAAATAATATTACTGCAGGGAGGCAGCTCCTTCGCCTGCCGTGAACACCATTACTCTGCAATACTGCATCTCTTTCCAGACCAATAAAAACACAGATAATTAGGTGTCATATCCAGATATAACTAGCCAAGCAACATGGTGCTCCGACGTCTTGCAGTTTTCTCTCTGCAAGAGATTATGTCTGATCATCCCTATCCTTGTCTATGACAGAAGATTGGTCAGATTACTCCATAAACTGCAGCTTCAATCTTTTTTTTCATTTCAGAATATTGGACAAAAGATGAATTTTCCATTAGTGTGCATTTCTGAAGTGTCAATCAATTATGTCATGAAAGTGTGAATGAGGGGTCTGAATTTTGGAAGACCCTTCTGATTAAAAGTTTGGAATAGGCAAGGAGAACAAACCTTTCAAAGTTTTGAAAAAGAGTAATTTTACCACTGGTTTATAAATCCAGGTAATATTTTGATGCCCATAGTTATGTCTCATGAGCAGATTTTACATACAAAGGGCAATACCAAGACTGGCCATTACCACTTAATTATTGGCTGCTTCTTTCTTGATGTCATCATTGTAGAAAGAGGACCATCGGCAATGGTAAGAAGTTAGCGGGGATAGTAGAGGCGTTCACATACTAGATGCTGTACGTACATAGTCAAAATCTTGCTAGGTATACTAGAAATTTTGTCTAGAAGATCCTTAACTCAGAGTTCATTCACATGGATTATGAAGCGGACCCTCTTCAAATTATACATCAAATCCTTCTTCAAATACATTTTGAATACTCTTTGATCTGCGTTTTGAATCACATCCACATAAAATTAAACATTGTTAATCTTCACTTGTATAAATCTTAAAAATGTCACTAAATGGTCTAGTAATAAAATTACCCATGTTTACGTTGATGCTGTCATTGTATCCTGTGACCATGAGTGCAATTTATTTGCAATGTTGAGCAATCAAAATATGTAAACTCATAAGCACAGATGAGAAAATCAAATTCAAAGGAAAATTCAAAGGTCCTGATGAATTTGATCAATTTGCAATTCGATTTGCATAAATCACCAAAAAATGCCCATCGCTCTTTCACACATTGCAGCAGATTGCATCAGCCAACTTTGGCTCACATGACCCCAGGTGTGGCAACACAGGTTTCCCCATAATGACTTGTAGCTATCACATCACAGGGCATTGCTCAGCCAATCACAAGGGACTATCAGAGTCTGTTTAAAAGCTGAAGCAGGGAATGCAGCAATCATTTTAGAGCTTTTGGTTAGGAGAGAGAGTATGTCAGAGCGCACAGCTCAGCAAAAGCTTCAGGAAAAGAAAGCCATAAAAGGTTGGAAAAATACTACAGACAGCAATCTGTCATGCAACTGCAGCAGAGAAGATGAATGTAGTATAATATTAGAATAATAGAAGAACAATACAGAGACTCAATTGATAGGGGAAAAGAGATAAAGGAGTGGTGTTAGCAGCAGCAGTAACAGAATCAGTGTGATTGATCAGTAATGTAGTGGAGCAGGAACTTGTCATGCTGCATTTGAATTACACCTGTTTTTCTTTCCATCTTAATTCACTAGAAAGCAGCAGAATATTTTTTACAAACATCTGAAATCGGTGTCAGTCAGAGACAGTGTGCTTGTTTGTCACAAGCAACTGAGGTTAATTTTTACATTTCTTACACTCCTTTTTGTGAAGGGAGGAATAATTGTTTTTTAAAAATACAAAAGAAAATCTGAAAAATACAGAAAATTATCCATGTCTGTGTACTTTAGAAAATGTGTAAATCACAAATATTTTTTTTTTACGTTTTACTAGTCAAATTTTACATTCAGATACTATATAAAAAGAAGAGGAACATATGCCACTCACCAAGCTGCGAAAATAATCTTTTTTACAAGAGGTGCAGTTTTCCACTGAATATGGTGACAGGGTGTAAAACTGGGCACCGGCAGTTTTGCGCTCACTCATGCTTCATCTGGTCAGTGACATGATTACCGATAGGTTTTCATGACAGCAGAGGATCTGCTAAATATCCATGTGCCTGTCATTATGATCCTTGTGTGAAAGCTAGCCCGTGGCTGGCGTTCATAGGAAATTGTGATTTTCACTATACTGTACGTAACAGCGCTCATGCACTGCTATGTATGTAGCACAAGCAATCAGATGATCACAGCTTCAAGTCCCCTAAGGGGACTATTAAATACAGTAATAAGTGAAAAAAAAAGTTTTTAAAAATCTGAAAAAAAAAACACAAAATTTCAAATCACCTCTCTTTTAGCCCATTAAAAATAAAACAATTAAAAAAAAGTAAAAAAAAATACATGTTTGGTATTGCTGCATTTGTAAAAGTCTGATCTCTCAAAATATCAAATAAATTAATCCAATCAGTAAATGGAGCAACAAAAAAAAAATCAAAATGCCAAAATTATGTATTTTTGGCCGCCGCAATATTGCAACAAAATGCAATAAGAGGTTATCAAAATATCGTATCTATACCCAGCTCAGCTCAAAACACAAGAAATAAGCCATCACCAAGCCCCAGATCATTAAAAAATTAAATGTTATGCGTCTCGGAAAATGGTGACAAAAGCAAAATGTATTTTTTCTTACAAATTTGCAAACTTTTTTTCACCATTAAAATAAAACAAACAAAAAAAAATTGGTATCTGTGTACTCGTAATGATCTGGAGAATCATATTTGCAGGTCAGTTTTATCGTAGAGTGAACATAGTAAATTAAAAAAAAAAAAAACATTTCTGAAATGACACTTTTTTTTCCATTTTTAAGTACACTATGTGATGGAACATATGGTGTCATTCAAAAGTAAAAATCGTCCCACAAAGAGCAAGCTTATAAGGCTACAGTATATTGACAGAAACACAAAGTTTTGGCTCTTGTAACAAACGAAGGAAAATCAAAAATGAAAAAAACGGAAAATGGCCACGTCGTGAAGGTGTTAAAGTGTTTGAATTCAAGTGGAACTGCAAATTTTAGGAAATTGTACTCAAAATCGTTCCTTCGCTGATTGATTCACTAGGCTTAACCCGTTCACCCAGGGCGATTTTACGTTTTTGCACTTTCCTTTTTTGTTCCCCTTCTTCCCAGAGCCATAACTTTTTTGTTACTGTCAATATGGCCATGTGAGGGCTTATTTTTTGCAGGACAAGTTGTACTTTTGAATGCCACCATTGGTTTTACCATATCGTGTACTGGAAAACAGGAAACAAACTCCAAGTGTGGTAAAATTGCAAAAAAGTGCAATTCCACAGGTGTTATTTTATTTTTTTGTTTTTTTTAACCATGTTCACTGGATGCTAAAACTGACCTACCATTATGATTCGGCAGGTCATTACGAGTTTGTAGATACCAAATATGTATAGGTTCTTTTCTTTTTTATTTAAATGGTGAAAAAAAAAATTGTTAAAAAAAAAAAAAGTCACCATTTTCTGAGAAATATACCGTCTGCATTTTTCGGGATGTGGGGCTGGGTGGGTGATTTTTTTTGTGCGCCGAGCTGACATCTTTATTGATCCCATTTTGGGGTGGTTACGATGTTTTGATTGCCCGTTATTGCATTTTATTGCAATGTTGCAGCGACCAAAAAAACGTAATTCTGGCTTTTTGATTTTTTTTCACGTTACGTCATTTACCAATTGGATTAATTCTATTTTCCATATTGATAGATCGGGCGATTATGAATGTGGAGATACCAAATATGTGTATGTTTGATTTTTTTTTATTGTTTTATTTTGAATGGTTTGAAAGGCGGGTGAATTAAACTTTTAGATGTTTTAAATATTTTTAAAAACTTTTCTTTTACTTTTTACATTCTTTAATATTCTTCATGGGAGACTAGAAGCTGCAATGGCCTGATCGCCACTGCCACACACAGGTAATCATCAGATTGCCTATGTGTAGCAGAAATGCTCACTTGCTATGAGTGCCGACCGCTGGGCGGCGCTCATAGCATCCCGGCAATGACAACCTCAGGGGTCTCCTGCAGACCCAAGGTTGTCATGCCAACCCATTAGCGATCCGCGGTCATGTGACAGGGGCGACAATGGGCGGGACTAGTGACGTCCTTCCATCTCAGCCATGTTAAATGCCGCTGTCAGAGATTGACAGAGGCATTTAAAATGTTAACAGCCACAGGAGGATCGCGATTCCACACTCGGCTGTTATGGGCACATGACAGCTGTCATGTCCCTGCCAAGGTGCGGGCTTATTGCCGGAGCCCGTGACAAAGGGAGAGACACACCATGTGCCGTACATGTACGGCACGTGTCGTTAAGGGCTAAGGCCGTGGTCACATTAACATATAGCAACCTATGAGAGAGCATCAGATGCAATATGCTAATGACATCGAGCTCAAACTCTGCTGGAGCAGGAGCCGAATGTTAGTGCTCTGTGCTCCGATCCTCTTGCATGAGAGAATCACAGCACAGGTGCGGAGGAGACTGAGAAAGTAATTTTCTCCATGTCCTCCATTGCCGACATCTGTGATAATCGCACTGCACTCAGGTGACATCAGAGTGCATTCCGATGTTTCACACGCACCCATAGACTCACATCATAATCACAGATCTGAGCTACTCCATAATATAACCCTGGTCCAAGTGCTGAGCGATGTTTTATCACATAGTCCTCGGCCATGCTATACGCTCGTGTGACTTCGGCCTTACTCAGTTATAGACAATGTATTTTCCAGGCAACTGAAAGCTTTGCAGCATTTCAATTTGCAACAAATTAATTCATTGTCAACCAAATTTTTTGCAAATATGAATTTCACAAAGATTTGCTCTTCTCTACTTATAAGATTTTTCCAAGTCACGTAGCAAATAGTGTTGAGCCACCCCCGTAGTGTTCGAGTTCGGTTCGGTTCGTCGAACACCCGTGTGTTCGCTGAACTGTTCGTCGAACTGTTCGTCGAACACCTTCGAACACCGTTAAAACCAATGGCAGGCAAACAAAAACACATACAAACACATAGAAAACACCTTCAAAGGTGTCCAAAAGCTGACAAACTGCTCAGAAGACACATGGAAAAGTGAAAAGTACATATAGTCATGCGAAAAGAAAAGAGGTGGAGGAGTAAAAGGAGGGGGAGACACAGATATAGGCATGTCATGCCCTTCTAAAATCCAAAAAGTGAGAAGCCGACACGTTCAGTCCGCTCCTGCCCTTGCCACCTCCGTGTCGCCGGGTTTGTGCCAGAGCCGCGGTGAACCCTAACGGCCAGCCTCCCTCTCCCAATACTGGTGCCTGTCCGCTGGTGGGTCGAGCGAGCCCCCCTGTGGTGGAGGCAGCTCTAAGCTTTTTAATTTAAATTGTCTCTCTAATTTGAATGAATACACTTTAAATCCATTTACAAGGATCTATTGGAGGGCAAGTCTCATGCCAGCAGCCGCGTAATTCCAGCTCCAGTAGCGTCCACTAAAGCTGCTGCAGTTAAAAAGCTTTTATAAGGATCGAGCTCGGCTGTCCACCGCAAGGCATTCTACTGCCAGTCCCAGCCCCTATGCCTTGGGGTGCCTCCTGATGCTCTTCACTGAGTATCCCGTGGTCCCGAAGCATTTACTTTGAAAAAATTAAGTGTCCAAACTACAGGTGGTGTAGCTTGCTTAACAGCCGGGATAATCCGCTGACTAGCAGACACTGCTACTAGGCACAAAGTATTTCCTGGGCTAGATGCAGTTAAAAATTTGTAAGTAGATACTCTCGTTGGATGCTGAGAAAGCATTCCATAGAGTCTCCTGGCACGCCATATATGATTCTCTTAAAAAGCTTGGGGTAGGGGTCTAGGGGACCCTTTTATAGCCAAAATCACGGCCCTGTATCACAATACGTCACCTAGGCTGAAGATAAATGGAACTGTAGCACCCTGAGGGCTCGGTTGCTACAGAGGTATTGCACCTCACCCAGAGGTGTGATATCTCACTCTCAGGTAAGGATGAAGTGTGGATCAGGACCCGACACCTGCATGCATTACACCACATTGCCGTGGGGCAGGGCGACCAATATGCCTCTGAGATGGGCACGACAGTCCCTGTCCCTGGCTGGAGTGGGGGGAGGGAACACTGAGGAAGGCGAACCCTGTAGTGCAGGAGCAGGGAGGAAGCAGTTCCTGGGTGCATTGAGAAGGGAGTATAAAAGGTGGGCACCATCTTAGTTCAGTGCAGAGAAGTCTGAGCAGAAGTGGCAGGGAGCAGGGGCTCTGCATGAGCTCTGCTCCGGAGGCGGGCCTAGTAACAGAGGCCCAGGCCTGGAAGAGGGAGAAGGAAGGAAGAGGAGCGGAGAAGGCTCCAGGAACGAGGAATGAAGGGATCCCAGGGGTGCGGACGGGCGAGTCGCCACCGTACGCCCGAATCCACCTGCGTGGAGGGGTCAGGCCAAAGGGGGAGACCGGTCCCCGAAACTAGTGAAGGCAGGAAACGACCCTCAGCTAGAAACCGGAGGCTGTGACATTTTATGTGGCGCAGCCCCTCGCTACACCCGCTAGGAAGGCACCACATAGGGTCAGGGAAACTGGCGCCAAGTTTACCAAGAGGAGGCCCGAGGCAGCCGGACAGAAGGGTTAGTAAGAAAGGCCAGACAAAGGAAACACAAAGGGGGTCCTGTGAAGCGCTCCAAAGTTATCTGGGAGTTGTCTGAGCCCCTCACCTGGTGAGCACAGTACGACGTGGGCAGCCGTTACCTGCAGACGTAGTCTGGATAATAAGAACTGTGAGTAAAGGCCCTGGACTGCATCACTGACTCCGTGTCGTTACTGCTGCTGCCCTGCACCATCACCTCCATCCTCCGCATACACTGCCCTGAGTTATGCTACGCTCTGCTGCACCAACAACACCAGCCTCAGCGGTCTGCCCTGCAGCGGCGGTTCACTCTGACCGCAATCCACGGGTGGCGTAGTCGGACATTTAAACATCAAAACCACATAAATAGTTCCGCCACTGGTTTGACCACCCTGAGCCACTGAACCGGGTCGCCGCCACGAAGACTACAACCACCAGCATCCACCTAAAAGGGTCCGGCTCCGGGTGTCCCAAGGCCCATGGGGTGCATCAGAACATTTTCATCACCTTTCACGATCACCAATGGGACAAGGCAGGGATGTCCTCTGTCCCCTCTCTTATACATCCTAGTGACGGAGCACCTGCTCTCATCAATTCGCCATAACCCCAATATTAGGTGGATTGAGGTGGGAGGCACCGAGTACAAGTGCTCTCTATTTGCTGATGATGTCCTAGTATATATCACTCAATCACATATATCCATCCATGCTGTTATGGCTGAAATAGATCACTTTGTTACATGGTCAAATTTTAAAATCAATGCAGCGAAGTCTGAGGCCCTCGATGTCTCCCTCCCCAAATCCATATAGGATTCCATCCAGTCCAACTTTCCCTTTGCCTGGCCCTCACAGGGTATCAAATACTTAGGAATTCCTATTCATAGAGACCTCTCCCATCTATGTTATCTTAATTTTGGGCCCTTTATTGAACAACTCCATACAGACCACGGTTGGCAAGTTAGAACTGTAAGATTCACTACATGAATCACTGGTGTTTTGTGGAAAAGCACATGTACACTGTGTTCCAAATTATTATGCAAAAAGTGTTTAGGAGTGATAAGGGAAGAATTTGTTTGTTTGTCAGTTAAACTCATTGATGGTGATGTGTGTCAGGGCTCTTTATATCACTGTAAGCAATTGCAGACACCTGTGCTAATTAGTTTGGCAGGTGTGTCCAATGAAAGGCAAGACTACTTAAGAAGGCTGTCTCACATTATTAAGCAGCCTACATTTTCTGCCAAAATGGGAAAGAAAAAGGATGTGTCGGCTGCTGAGAAGCAACAAATTGTGGAGTGTTTAGATCAAGGCATGACTACAATCAACATTGTGCGATGATCAGGATGAAGTGTTTTGGCAATCAAGAAGTATGTAGCTGATTCACAGTACACACGTGTGCGTGCTGATAAGGGCAAATTGAGGACTCTTTCCTACAGGCAATTACGTCAGGTTAAAAAAGCAGCGGCAAAAAAGCCTTGTCATAGCAGCAGACAAGTTTTTGAAGCTGCTGGTGCCTCCAACGTCCCCCTAACAACAAGATGCAGGGTCCTTCAGAGATTTGCAGCTGTGCATACGCTATCCTGTCGACCTCCTCTATCCACTTCACACAAGCAGAAACGGCTCCAGTAGGCCAAACATTACATGAAGACTGATTTCAAAACTGTTTTGTTCACGGATGAGTGCCGTGCAGTGCTCGATGGTCCAGATGGATGGAGTGGAGGATGGCTGGTTGATGGACACCCCACGCAAGCACGGCTACAAGGAGGAGGTGGAGTAATGTTTTGGGCTGGAATCATGGGGAGAGAGATTGTTGGCCCCTTTAGGATCCCTGAAGGCGCTAAAGATGAACTCCATAATGTATGTGGATTTTCTCAAACAGCACTTCCTGCCATGGTTCAAGAAGAAGAACCGTGTATTTCACAGCAAGATCATTTTTCTGCATGATAATGCACCATCTCATGCTGCACATAAAACATCTGCATCTCTGACTGATATGGGCATAAAAGGGGACAAACTTATGGTGTGACCCCCATGCTCCCCTGACCTCTACCCCATTCAGAACCTCTGGAGCATCATCAAAAGGAGTGTCTATGATGGCGGGAGGCAGTTCACATCTAAGCAACAGCTCTGGGATTGTATTCTGTCCTCATGCAAAACAATTGAAGCAGAATCCATCCAAAACCTGACAAATTCAATGGACGAGAGAGTTCAGAAGCTCCTTTCGAACAAGGGGTCCTATGTGAAAATGTAACATCACCTAGAATAAAGTTTTGAGTTGAAAACTGTTTGATTTCAGTTTCTAATAACCTGCTAATGCTTATAAATTCAAAAATGACCATTTTTTTGGTCTTTATTAAAATGAAAAGGTTGATCGAAAAGTTTGGGGGATCTAAGAGTGTGGCAACCCAGTAGTCATGATTACTTCGAATTCTGACAATATGAGGGTCATGTTGCAGGTAGTGCAGCAAGAAGGCACTTGCATCTCGGAGCCCCAAAATTATTTTCCGGGCTAGATGCAGCTAAAAATTATTATTAACTTTAAATCTGGTGGAGCTTAGTATAGATGGCCTAATAGGATCAGTGCTGCACACTGCTACAAAGACCAAATTATTTTCCAGTCAAGATACAGATAAACATGATTAGTAATTTTAAATCTGGTGGAGCTTATTATAGATGGCCTAATAGAATCAGTGCTACACACTGCTACAAAGCCCAAATTATTTTCCAGCCAAGATACAGATAAACATGATTAGTAATTTGAAAGCTTAAAACGGTTGGTAGGGTGATTTTAACCAATCATCAAGCTTTTACTCTCCCCAGGATGACACAGGGGTAGAAAAGTCGTTTCGGATCCATGATTTGTTCATCTTTATGAACGTGAGTCTGTCTACATTATCAGTGGAGAGCCGCGTGCGCTTATCTGTCAGCACACCACCAGCAGCGCTGAACACACGTTCAGACAGAACGCTGGCTGCGGGGCATGACAAGATCTCCAAGGCGTAAGTGGCTAGCTCCGGCCATTTATCCAGATTGGAAGCCCAAAAAGAGCAAGGGTCCAGTGACACAGTCATGGCTTCAATGTTTACTTGGAGATACTCCTGTACCATCGTCTCTAGGCGTTGACTATGTGTCAGACTTCTTGTCTCCTGTGGCCTTGCAAAGGATGGGCTAAAAAAGTGGTGAAATGATTCCGCAAAACTGATGTTACCAGCAGAACGCTGGCTGCGGGGCATGACAAGATCTCCAAGGCGTAAGTGGCTAGCTCCGGCCATTTATCCAGATTGGAAGTGTGTCACCCTGGCCTGGATGCCACAAGTGTAATTAAAGCTGTGTCTGAGAGCAAGGGGGAGGTTCTCTAGTCAGGGGAACATTAGCATGCAATGCCTCCTGTCTCAGGCCAGTAGGGGGAGCTGGCTGCCTCTATAAAAACTGGTACTGGGGGCAGGGTTAGAGAGAACTGGATTGCCTGTCTCAGCTTTGAGACGTGTCCCAGAGTGGAGCAGGGACAGACAGTTGATTGCACCTAAGAGGAAGTGTGGCAGTAGGAGAACCACAAGCCAGAGACAAGAGGCGAAGAGAGCCTGTCTTGGCAGAGAAAAGACTTCATTTTACCAGACTTTGGTGTCTGAGGCTGGAAGGATTCCACATCCTCCAGCAGAGAACCAGTCCGCAAGGGAGTGTACTTTCCTTGGCCTAAGAAGCCTGGAGGCCCTGCCACAACCGAAGGGACCAGTAAAGCCGTACAAGGCTGGGAGCAGAAAGGAACCCACGTCGCAGGCCATACAGGCGAGAATACACGAAAAGCTTGGAAACGTGGGCTGTTATCCTATCAGGAGGAGATAGTCAGAAGGAGCACAGAAAGCACGGTAGGCCTTCACCCTCACCCTGACCAGGGCCAATTTCTCCGTTGCTCTCAGACATCCAGGTCCCCTCCTAGCTGGGACTGCTTGTGGGTCAGTTTACCTGTTCAAGTAAAGACCCTGGACTGCAACCTGTTGTCTGTGTGCTCCTTGCTCCTCCAGCACTATCATCACTGGGACTCTCACTACCATCACTCCCACCATCCACTATACTGCCCTGGGGCCGCACTCTTCCCGTGGGGAGTCACACTACCATAGCTGCACATCTCATCATCCCCAGCGGTCTGCATGCAGCGGCGGTTCCTAATAACCGCAAATCCACGGGTGGCGTAGTCGGACATTATCAGCAGAACATAGCAGACTACCATTGGCCTGACCACCCTGAGCCACGGAACCGGGCAGCCACTACTACCCCCATCGTCTCCCTATTGCTCAGATCCGAGTGCCCCACGGCCCAGGGGGCGAGTCAGCTTTGGCGTAGTCGGCAGGATTTCGTGCCCGCAACCACCGGGTACTGCGTGCCTGAAAAAGACTTTTGTAAACTTACCTGTGGAGAAGTTTCCCGCCGTCCGGAGTCGTTTCCCGCCATCCGGAGCCGATTCCCGCCATCAGACGCCATCTTGGACCTTTTCCCGCCGTCTTCTGCCGTCTTCCCGCCATCTGCAGCTGTTTCCCGCCATCGGACGCCATCTCCAGAACGCCGCGTGGGAAGAAGAGGGGCGTGGACGTCAAAACCGCGCGAGATCCGAAGCTCCGCCCCACGCACCGACGCTGCGCAAGGTCCTGGAAGGGAGAGAGAGCGACGCTGATGTCATCGGAGTGCGACGCCAGGTCCTCGTCCAGAGCAGCAGCGGAGCCGCGGCCTACAGAAGAGGATCGTCGGAAGGTAGGCCACGCTTAACTAGGGGGGAGGAAGATGTCGGACACAGAGGCGCCCACTACCACCAACGCAGCTGCAGCAGCGGTGATGCCCTTTTCCTTGCCCTACATCCCTGGAGCGGCCTGGCTGCCCAAATACTCAGGGGAGCCCCATGCCCTAACTGACTTCAAGGAAAGAGTGTATAGTTTGTTCCAAGTTTACCCCCTGACAGAGGAACAGAAGGTCAGCATATTGACAGGGCAGTTAACTGGCGCAGCCCAAAGGGAGGTAAAATCATGGCCCATTGAGGAGAAAGGGACTGTGAAGGGTATTCTGGCCCGGCTGCGGGGTACCTTTGATACACGTACCTCCGCTGAGATTAAAATGAGGTTCTACGGATGTAAGCAGCGGGCACAGGACAGCATCAGAGACTATGCCCTAAATCTGCAGGAAGCCTTGAGGGCTATTCAACAAACTGACCCTGGCAGTGTGCAGGAAACCGATAAGCTGCTAACAGAACAATTCATAGAGGGTCTGCTGTCCAGCGCCCACAGGGCCCAGCTGCGCCTCATGTTCTTCCAGAACCCCGACCTGACCTTTGCCCAATTTAAGGACAGGGCCATAAGGGTGCTCCGTGAATCTGCAACCAGTGGCGCTATAAACCCCCGGCGCCCTGCTATCACCTACCACCAGGAGGCGGCGCCCTCCTCTATGGACTCCGTGGAGGCTGATGCACAGGCCCTGAACCAAGCCCCGTCAAAAGGCCTGCACCACCAAGTCCAGGAGCTGACCAGGAGCGTCGCGGCGTTGACCAGGACCGTCCAGGCGTTGCAAGTGGACCCGTCAAGACCCATCAAGCTGGCTTCAAGTCCGGAGGATGTCCCGTGTCGTCGACAGAGGAGGATCCCGTCGTTCCGAGGGAGGCCCACAGACCGCTACGCAGAGGATGGACAGCCCATTTGCCGTCGATGCAACCAGCCCGGACACATTTCCAGGTACTGTAATTTAAACGGGTCCAACCTGGGGCAGAGGGCCGACCCCCAGGCATAAGATCACCAGGCCCTTATAATTGCCGTGATAAGTACGTTGGGGGGCGCCCGGTTTTACCCGTGGTGCTGGACGGTATCCCCATGAGTGCCTTGCTGGATACTGTGTCGCAAGTAACCACAATCCCTTATGTACTTTTTAAGCAGTATTGGACTGATGCTGATATCACACGGTATCCAGACAGTAACTTGAGCATCATCGCCAGTAATGGCTTACCCGTGCCGCAGATGGGGTTCAAGGAGATGACCATTAAAATTGGTAAAGTTGAACTGCCGGCACAGGGAGTGATTATTGTGGACATTGACCGTCATGAAAGTCACCCTAAAATAACTGTGGGTACTAACATCATTGAAAATTGTCTTTCAGAAGTAACTGTAATTCTACAACAGGTGGCGGTGAATGCTAGTTCCAGCCAAAAGAGAGTCCTCAACAAGGAGATAAAAGCCCTGATGAGACGGCAGCAGGTAGAACTGTCTGGTGGTGAGATCGGTAGCGTAAGACTCAGTGATCCATTCCCCATTTCCATGCCTCCCAAAAGTGAAATGATGATCTGGTGTCGGACTGCAATCGGGTTGAGAGGTAGAGACTACCAAGCCATGGTAGAACCCGTGTACTCAGACAGCAGGCCCACCATTTTGACAGCCCGGGGGGTGGTTGATGTCCGACATGGGAGGGTGCCCGTCCGCATCCTCAACATTGGGGAGAGGGAAGCACACTTACCCAGGTACGTTACACTCGCCAAACTGTTTGTTGTCGAACACCAAGCTATCAGGGCCGTGGAACCCTTGCCTCCATCTCCTCAGGCGGAGGGTAATGGCTCCCAGAAACAAAAGGAGGACTGGTGCCAGAAACTCCACGTGGGTGCTGATTCCACTCCCCTGCACCAAAAACAAGGAGTCTATCGGGTGGTACAGGAGTACGAGAGAGTCTTTAGTAAGCACCCGCTAGACTTCGGCAGAGTAAAGGGGATAGAACACCACATCCCCACAGGGAGCCACCCACCAATAAAAGAGAGGCACAAACCTGTACCCCCTGCACATTATCAGAACGCAAAGGGCATGCTAAGAGAGATGAAAGAAGCTGGGGTTATTAGAGACAGCTGCAGCCCCTGGGCAGCCCCCTTGGTTCTGGTCAAAAAGAAAGACGGCACCATGAGAATGTGCGTGGACTATAGACAAATCAACCGTATCACCCACAAAGACGCATATCCGCTGCCTAGAATAGAAGAGTCTTTAGCCGCACTAAAATCTGCTAACTTCTTTTCTACTTTGGACCTTACTAGCGGGTACTGGCAGGTTCCTGTGGCAGAGGCTGACAAGGAGAAGACCGCCTTCACCATCCTGATGGGACTGAGCGAATTCAACTGTATGCCTTTCGGGCTCTGCAACGCACCAGGGACCTTCCAGCGGCTGATGGAATGCTGTCTAGGGCACCGAAACTTCGAGACGGTCCTCCTTTACCTGGACGACGTGATCGTCTATTCGAAGACCTACGAGGACCATCTCAAGCACCTGGCTGAGGTGTTCGAAGCCCTGGCAGGCTATGGCCTGAAGGTGAAACCATCGAAGTGCCACCTGCTGAAACCAAAGGTCCAGTACCTAGGGCACGTGGTAAGCGCGGAAGGAGTGGCCCCCGACCCTGACAAGGTCACGGCAATCAAGAGCTGGCCAAGCCCCTCGAACATCAAAGAGGTGAGACAGTTTCTCGGGTTGGTAGGCTACTACCGAAGGTTCATCCCCGGGTTCACTAAGATGGCAGCTCCTATGCAGGACCTCCTGATCGGACAGTCCAATCCAGAAGTCAAAAGCCACCCTTCAAGTGGGATAAACCGGAAGAGGAGTCCTTCCGCCAGCTAAAGATGGCCCTCACTGGAGATGAGATCCTGGCCTACCCTGATTACGGCCAGCCTTTCATTCTCCACACAGATGCCAGTAATGTGGGACTGGGAGCCGTACTGTCCCAAAACCAACAGGGCAGAGAACGGGTGATCGCATACGCCAGCCGGAAGCTGAGGCCCACCGAGAGGAACCCGGAGAATTACAGCTCCTTCAAGCTAGAATTCTTGGCGGTGGTGTGGGCCGTGACGGAACGCTTCAAGCATTACCTGGCCTCCGCAAAGTTCACCGTGTACACGGACAACAACCCGTTGACACACCTGGACAATGCAAGACTGGGTGCCCTGGAACAGCGGTGGATGGCCCGTCTCTCCAACTATGACTTCGTGATCAAGTACCGGGCAGGCAAAACCAACGCCAACGCGGACGCCCTATCAAGAATGCCTCACTTACCCGAAGGTGACGAAGACCCAGAAGAGCTGGAGGAGGTAGAACTCCCTGCGTTTCACCGGTATGGAGCCGCTCAACACTCTCACCGCGTGAAGGAGGAGGATCTAACAACTGTGATGATGAATCCCCTACCTCACCACAGCTGGGCCGAGACCCAAGATAGTGACCCTGCAGTCCGCCTGGTGAAAGATCTGCTGACCCGGGAAGACGCCCGCCTAGATCCAGATGCCCCAGAGGAAGCCAAGCAGCTATGGAAGGAGAAGAGCAAGCTGTTCCTCTACGAAGGCAAGTTGTGCAGAATGATTGTCAACCACCGGACGCACGAGCTGACCTGGCAAGTCGTGGTCCCAAGGCGAGATGCAGCTATGGTCCTGGGAGCTTACCATGACAGAGCGGGACACTTCGGTTGGAAGAAACTGGAGTTCCTACTAAGAGGAAGGTTCTTTTGGGTCGGCATGAGAGGAGCTGTAGAAAAGTGGTGCAGAGACTATGGCCCTTGTCACCTGAGGAGGAAGGACCCCACCAGCCAGAAGACACCCTTGAGGCCCATCGTCACCACGCAGCCTCTTGAGCTGGTAGCTCTGGACCACGTCAAATTGGCTCCAAGCCGGTCAGGATACATCTATGCCCTGACAATCGTGGACCACTATTCCCGCTTTCTAGTGGTGGTCCCGGTAAAGGACTTGACAGCCCAAACAGCGGCCAGAGCCTTCCAGCAATACTTCTGCCGTCCACACGGGTATCCGGAACAGGTCCTGACAGACCAGGGTCCAGCGTTCGAGGCTGAAATCTTCCAGGAGTTCTGCAACCTCTATGGCTGTAAGAAAATACGGACAACGCCTTACCACCCCCAAACCAACGGGATGTGTGAGAAGATGAACAATATAGTCATTGATCTCCTGAAGACGTTGCCCCTGGAGGAACGCAGCCTGTGGCCAGAAAAATTGCCGGACCTGGTAGACATGTACAACAACATCCCATTGAATGCTACAAACTGCACCCCGGCTTACCTGATGCGAGCTAGACCAGGTAAGCTGCCCGTAGACCTGGAGATGGGAGTCCTAGTACCTGAGGACACCTCCCCGGATGCGGACTGGGATACGGAAAGGCAACTGCAGTACAAGAAGGTACAGGAGAGTGTGGAGAAGAGCCTGGCCCAGGTGAGAAAGAAGCAAGAAAGACTCTTCAATCAACACGCCCCTGCTGGTCCCCTAGAACCTGGTGAGCAAGTCCTAAAGCGAAAAAGAAGGCTACATAAGTTGGACGACCAGTGGGAAAGGGAACCCTACACCGTACTGCAGTCTGACCACGACAACCCAAAGGTGTGCGTAATCACCAAGGACGGAGGAGAAACCACTAGTGTCGTCTCCAGAGACCACCTCAAAAGGTGCCCCGAGCAACTCCGTAGTGCAGAAGAGGATCAGAGTCACCTTGAACCCGCAGAGGGCAAGGAAGAAATGATCAGCACCGTCCTCGGAGAGTTCCCTCAGTCCTGGACTCGCATAAATGATGCCATAGTGGTACCTGTCCTGCATTTCCTGCAATCGGCACAGCAACAACCAACACCAGAGCCGGAAGGTGAAGAGGAGCAAGCGGTTCCAAAGGCAGAAGAGCCTGTTCCAGCAGCCAAGGAGAGTCAACCCTCTGCTGACAGCGAGCCTGCCATGCCTGCGGTAAGCCAAAGGACCCGCAGACAGCTGCCTGCCCTACCTGTACACCCAGCTGGTAGCTGTACCCCTTAACGCTAGTGGGGAAAGCCAGGTTGGTCCACCACCAGACAGTGGGCTAAGGAGGTCAACCAGGAGCACAAAGGGACAGATACCCGCTCGCTGGAGAATATAGAGTGTACTAAATTGTAAATAACCTTGTTGCCAAATGTTAAAATGTTTGCCAAAGTTACCTGCATGTTTATTGATAGTGTGTTTCAGTCTCTTGCAGCAACCGTAAGGACTCAAAGGTTATGGACTTTTTATAACCGGGACCTTGTATGGACTGCGTTCGGAGCCTAACCAAGGAATGAACTAAGACTGTGAAGGACTTGGGGTAGGACAGACCCCCACCTGGTTAAGGCTCCCGTTGTTTTTGGTGATATGGACACCTGGTCACAGACCACACTGTGACCTAAAGAACTCAATTTGTGCGTCGTCTGTCTATTAATGTGTTATTGTTATGCATATTGTCTTTGTTTATTGTTTAGTCCCGGAGTACTAAATTTCACTAGGGGGGAATGTGTCACCCTGGCCTGGATGCCACAAGTGTAATTAAAGCTGTGTCTGAGAGCAAGGGGGAGGTTCTCTAGTCAGGGGAACATTAGCATGCAATGCCTCCTGTCTCAGGCCAGTAGGGGGAGCTGGCTGCCCCTATAAAAGCTGGTACTGGGGGCAGGGTTAGAGAGAACTGGATTGCCTGTCTCAGCTTTGAGACGTGTCCCAGAGTGGAGCAGGGACAGACAGTTGATTGCACCTAAGAGGAAGTGTGGCAGTAGGAGAGCCACAAGCCAGAGACAAGAGGCGAAGAGAGCCTGTCTTGGCAGAGAAAAGACTTCATTTTACCAGACTTTGGTGTCTGAGGCTGGAAGAATTCCACATCCTCCAGCAGAGAACCAGTCCGCAAGGGACTGTACTTTCCTGGGCCTAAGAAGCCTGGAGGCCCTGTCACAACCGAAGGGACCAGTAAAGCCATACAAGGCTGGGAGCAGAAAGGAACCCACGTCGCAGGCCATACAGGCGAGAATACACGAAAAGCTTGGAAACGTGGGCTGTTATCCTATCAGGAGGAGATAGTCAGAAGGAGCGCAGAAAGCACGGTAGGCCTACACCCTCACCCTGACCAGGGCCAATTTCCCCGTTGCTCTCAGACATCCAGGTCCCCTCCTAGCTGGGACTGCTTGTGGGTCAGTTTACCTGTTCAAGTAAAGACCCTGGACTGCAACCTGTTGTCTGTGTGCTCCTTGCTCCTCCAGCACTATCATCACTGGGACTCTCACTACCATCAATCCCACCATCCACTATACTGCCCTGGGGCCGGACTCTTCCCGTGGGGAGTCACACTACCATAGCTGCACATCTCATCAGCTCCAGCGGTCTGCATGCAGCGGCGGTTCCTAATAACCGCAAATCCACGGGTGGCGTAGTCGGACATTATCAGCAGAACATAGCAGACTACCATTGGCCTGACCACCCTGAGCTACTACCCCCATCATCTCCCTATTGCCCGGATCCGAGTGCCCCACGGCCCAGGGGGCGTGTCAGAAGCCCAAAAAGAGCAAGGGTCCAGTGACACAGTCATGGCTTCAATGTTTACTTGGAGATACTCCTGTACCATCGTCTCTAGGCGTTGACTATGTATCAGACTTCTTGTCTCCTGTGGCCTTGCAAAGGATGGGCTAAAAAAGTGGTGAAATGATTCCGCAAAATTGATGTTACCAGCAGATACTGTGGTTCTGTTACGGTTTGAGTGTTGAACACTTGACGGTCCCACGGTTGGCAAGTTGGAACTGTGAGATTCACTACGTGCACCACTGGTGTTTTGTGGAAAAGCACATGTAAGATTCTGCAACAGTCTCTGCTGATACTCCTGCATGCGTGCATCCCTTTCTATGGCAGGAATAATTTCTGCAAATTTACTTTTGTACTGGGGATCTAACAGTGTGGCAACCCAGTAGTCAGGATTATTTCTAATTCTCACAATTCGAGGGTCATGTTGCAGGTAGTGCAGCAAGAAGGCACTCATGTGTGTTTGCCCCACCTCTGGATCTCGTTGGCCCAGGCTATACGTCAGAACGTATTGCACCAGGGCTTCTCGGTGCTGCCACAGTCGCTGCAACATGTGCAGAGTTGAATTCCACCGGGTAGGCACATCGCATTTTAGCCGGTGAAGTGGCAGGCCCAACGACTTCTGTAGAGATGTAAGTCGCTGAGCTGTGGGATGCGAACGGCGGAAGTGAGCACACAGCGACCGTGCCCTCTGCAGAAGGCCATCTAGTCTGGGATAGTGGGCTAAAAATTGCTGGACAACCAGGTTCAACATGTGAGCCATACAAGGCACGTGTGTGACATTGCCCCGGCGAAGGGCCGCACCCAGGTTTGCAACATTGTCGCACACGGCCTTCCCTGGTTTCAGGTCCAGTTGAGACAACCATTCATGAAATTGGTTCTCCAGAGCTGACCACAACTCCTCAGCTGTGTGACTCACATTTCCCAGACATTTCAAAAAAAAAACCGCCTGAAGACGTTGAGCCCTACTGCCAGCATAGTAAGGAGGTGTGCAGGATCCCTTCTGCGCAGTTAGAAAGCTTGTGGCATGACCAGACAGGCTTTGGGTGCAGGTGGAAGAACGAGAGGAGGTTGAGGAGGCAGAAGCAGTGGAGGAACTTTGACATAAAGAGGATTGACGCACAACTCGTGGGGAAGGCAAGACTTGGACAGCAGCCCCTTGTCCTGCTGTCACCATAGTTACCCAGTGCCCAGTCAGCGACATGTAACGCCCCTGTCCATGCCTACTCGTCCAAGTGTCTGTGGTGAAATGCACCCTGTCACACACAGAGTTTCTCAAAGAAGCGGTGATGTTGTGTGCGACATGCTGGTGGAGCGCAGGCACACCTTTCTTTGAGAAGTAGTGCCGACTGGGCATCTGGTACTGGGGCACTGCGACGGACATAAGGTCTCGAAAATCCTCTGTGTCCAACAGGCGGAAAGGCAGCATTTCTGTAGCCAAGAGCTTGCAGATGGTGAAATTCAACCTCTTAGCTTTCTCATGGCTAGGAGGAAATGGTCTTTTACTTGTCCACATCTGAGGGACCGAGGGCTGGCTATTGTGCTTAGACGGGGTTGATAAGGGTGTCCCCGGCAAACTGCCGGTCTGTGAGGAAGATGCAGGCGGACATGTTAGGTTGCCTTGATCCAAAGGTGGTGCTATCAATGTCAGACAGCGCTCAACACCAGCTGGTGTTACCACCTCCAAAGGAAATGATGACCTGCCAATCACGCTGGCTGTTGCGGGTAAAGAGGTGGCAGGTCTGCGCCCCAAAACAGGTGTGACTGCTGTCCCCCCAGTCACAGAGGATGAAGAGGCCGCGGATGCACAAGATATGGCAGACGGTGGTTGGCCCGGCCGGCTAGGCCGCATTGTAGCACACTGAGCTTCCCACTGCAACTTATGCTTCATGTCCATGTGCCGGTTCATGCATGAAGTACTCAAACTATGTATTTTTTGGCCTCTACTTAGCTTTTGCTGACAAATGTTACAGATAACACGAGTTGGGTCATCTTTATCGATCTGAAAAAATGCCCAGGCTATGCAAGGCTTAGCACCCATGCGACCTGAAGAGCCACCACGACTTGTGGTGAGAGGCAGAGTTGTGTTTGAGGATGCAGTTGTTGACGTGCTTCCAGTACTACGTCTCTGTCCAGGAAGGCGCAACCTGACCTCGTCGTCACTAGCATCTTCCTCCACCTCCTCTGCTGACCTCATCTCTTGGCTGACTGTGGGTTGACAGTAAGTGGGATCTCCAACCTCATCATCATCACCCTGTGCGTTATCACACCCGTCGTCCTCAGAGCCAACCTGTTCCTGCCCTGGCAAAAAACTAAAGTTGTCGCTCCAATCAGGTATTTGAGTCTCATCATCGTCTTCCTCATTTTCTCCACCAACAGGAGTTACAGTTTGGGAATGAGGGTCTACATTATGGTCAGAACCTTCTGCGTCTGGTCCTGGATCCGACTCATAAAGATTCTGGGCATCAGTGCAGATCATTTCCTCATCTGTATTCACAGAAGCGCTGGAGTCGACCTCTGATTCCCAGGCTATAGTATGAGTAAACAGCTCTGCAGACTCAACCATCTGTTCTACCTCATACTCAGACGGGCAGCTGGAGATTTGGGAGCTGTGAGGAAGCAAGTGCGATTGGGGTGACACCTTTGAGGACTGGAGTATTTGTGATGTTGAAGTTGATGTGGAGGAGAGCCCACTTAAAGGAGCACTTGATATCCGTTGAAGCACCTGCTGTTTTTGTGCCTCATCTGGAATTTGTAGCGATTGGTGTGGCCGTAAGAAAGGGATCTTATCACATTGTCCGCTAAAAGAAGTAGACATTTTAGTTTGGCTGGAAGATGGTCTTTCTTCTGCAGATGTTACTGTTGCTTTAACACCTACCCCACGGACACAACCTTTTTTCCCCTTCCCAACACGCCTATTCCCCTTTCCACCAGCAGTAGGCCTTTTTCCACTCATTTTGGTGGTTAACTAATTCACAACTCTGGAGTTGTTTGCACAAAAAAACAATGGATGGGAACCGAGCAGAGCTGAGTGGCCAAACTGTGGTATTAGGCCAAAACTATTGGCTGGGTTAGATGCAGAAAAAAATTATATTCAATTTGCAACCTGATGGAGGTCAGTATAGATGGACTAATAGAACAAGTCCAACACACAGCTAGAAGCCCAAATATTTTTTCAGAGGTAGATGCAGAAAAAAATTGTATTCAGTTTGCAACCTGATGGAGGTCAGTATAGATGGACTAATAGAACAAGTCCTACACACAGCTAAAAGCCCAAATATTTTTTCAGAGGTAGATGCAGAAAAAAATTATATTCAGTTTGCAACCTGATGGAGGTCAGTATAGATGGACTAATAGAACAAGTCCCACACATAGCTAGAAGCCCAAATATTTTTTCATAGGTAGATGCAGAAAAAATATATATTCAGTTTGCAACCTGATGGAGGTCAGTATAGATGGACTAATAGAGAAAGTCCCACACACTGCTAGAAGGCCAAATATTTTTTCAGAGCTAGATGCAGACAAAAAATTATTTTTAATTTGCAACCTGATGGAGGTCAGTATAGATGGACTAATAGAGAAAGTCCCATACACTGCTAAAAGGCCAAATATTTTTTCAGAGCTAGATGCAGATATAAATTATTTTTAATTTGCAACCTGATGGAGGTCAGTATAGATGGACTAATAGAGAAAGTCCCACACACTGCTAGAAGGCCAAATATTTTTTCAGAGCTAGATGTAGAAAAAAATTATATTCAGTTTGCAACCTGATGGAGGTCAGTATAGATGGACTAATAGAACAAGTCCCACACACAGCTAGAAGGCCAAATATTTTTTCAGAGGTAGATGCAGATAAAAATTATTTTTAATTTGCAGCCTGATGGAGGTCAGTATAGATGGACTAATAGAGAAAGTCCCACACACTGCTAGAAGGCCAAATATTTTTTCAGAGCTAGATGCAGAAAAAAAATTATTTTGAATTTGCAACCTGATGGAGGTCAGTATAGATGGACTAATAGAGAAAGTCCCACACACTGCTAGAAGGCCAAATGTTTTTTCAGAGCTAGATGCAGACAAAAAATTATTTTTAATTTGCAACCTGATGGAGGTCAGTATAGATGGACTAATAGAGAAAGTCCCACACACTGCTAGAAGGCCAAATATTTTTTCAGAGCTAGATGCAGATATAAATTATTTTTAATTTGCAACCTGATGGAGGTCAGTATAGATGGACTAATAGAGAAAGTCCCACACACTGCTAGAAGGCCAAATATTTTTTCAGAGCTAGATGCAGAAAAAAATTATATTCAGTTTGCAACCTGATGGAGGTCAGTATAGATGGACTAATAGAACAAGTCCCACACACAGCTAGAAGGCCAAATATTTTTTCAGAGGTAGATGCAGATAAAAATTATTTTTAATTTGCAGCCTGATGGAGGTCAGTATAGATGGACTAATAGAGAAAGTCCCACACACTGCTAGAAGGCCAAATATTTTTTCAGAGCTAGATGCAGAAAAAAAATTATTTTGAATTTGCAACCTGATGGAGGTCAGTATAGATGGACTAATAGAGAAAGTCCCACACACTGCTAGAAGGCCAAATGTTTTTTCAGAGCTAGATGCAGACAAAAAATTATTTTTAATTTGCAACCTGATGGAGGTCAGTATAGATGGACTAATAGAGAAAGTCCCACACACTGCTAGAAGGCCAAATATTTTTTCAGAGCTAGATGCAGATATAAATTATTTTTAATTTGCAACCTGATGGAGGTCAGTATAGATGGACTAATAGAGAAAGTCCCACACACTGCTAGAAGGCCAAATATTTTTTCAGAGCTAGATGCAGAAAAAAATTATATTCAGTTTGCAACCTGATGGAGGTCAGTATAGATGGACTAATATAACAAGTCCCACACACAGCTAGAAGGCCAAATATTTTTTCAGAGGTAGATGCAGATAAAAATTATTTTTAATTTGCAGCCTGATGGAGGTCAGTATAGATGGAATAATAGAGAAAGTCCCACACACTGCTAGAAGGCCAAAAATTTTTTCAGAGCTAGATGCAGACAAAAAATTATTTTGAATTTGCAACCTGATGGAGGTCAGTATAGATGGACTAATAGAGAAAGTCCCACACACTGCTAGAAGGCCAAATATTTTTTCAGAGCTAGATGCAGATAAAAAATTATTTTTAATTTGCAACCTGATGGAGGTCAGTATAGATGGACTAATAGAGAAATTCCCACACACTGCTAGAAGACCAAATATTTTTTCAGAGCTAGATGCAGATAAAAATTATTTTTAATTTGCAACCTGATGGAGGTCAGCATAGATGGACTAATATAGAAAGTCCCACACACTGCTAGAAGGCCAAATATTTTTTCAGAGCTAGATGCAGAAAAAAATTATATTCAGTTTGCAACCTGATGGAGGTCAGTATAGATGGACTAATAGAACAAGTCCCACACACAGCTAGAAGCCCAAATATTTTTTCAGAGGTAGATGCAGATAAAAATTATTTTTAATTTGCAACCTGATGGAGGTCAGTATAGATGGACTAATAGAACAAGTCCCACACACTGCTAGAAGGCCAAATATTTTTTAAGAGCTAGATGCAGACAAAAAATTATTTTGAATTTGCAGCGTGATGGAGGTCAGTATAGATGGACTAATAGAACAAGTCCCACACACTGCTAGAAGGCCAAATATTTTTTCAGAGTTAGATGCAGAAAAAAATTATATTCAGTTTGCAACCTGATGGAGGTCAGTATAGATGGACTAATAGAACAAGTCCCACACAATGCTAGAAGCCCAAATATTTTTTCAGAGCTAGATGCAGAAAAAAATTATATTCAATTTGCAACCTGATGTAGGTCAGTATAGATGGACTAATAGAATGATGCTATGCCCAAAAGATTTTACTTCACTAGGTGCAGTAAAAAAATTGGTATTCTATACACAGGTGGTATATCTTGCAACACAGATAGGCTACTCCACTGACTAACACACTCTGCAATAGGCCAAAAAGGATTAGCTTTGCTAGATTCAGCCAAATGCTGTGAAAAAAACTTGCACAGCACTGGCACAGAACTGCCTGGCAAAAACTGATAGGAACTGATGTAACCTAGTCCTGAAAAGGACTGCAATTACAATTAGTCTTTACTCCCACAATCTATCTATTTAAGAGCACAGACCTGCCTGATAAAAGTCGTAGGAAATGCTGTAACCTAGTCCTTAAAAGGACTGCAATCACAACTATTCCCTACTCCCAAGCTATCTGTAGATTTGTGCAAAAATTGGCTTGAAATTAACAAGGTATAGCGCACACAGCAACAGCGGTGCCGTCTAACACGCAGCTGCAGCAGTGAGAAAATGGTGGCGACGGGGAAAATGGCTTGGTCTTATAGGGCAAGGACATGTGACATACACTGCCAATGACACATGCCCTTGCTTGTGTGAAAAAAAGCACTTCGCTCCGTGTGTGCGCTGCTGATAGGCTGACAGATTGCACCTCCCCACTGTAAATGCTGGAAAGAGAAAAAAAATGGAGATCTTCATTATTCCTGCAGAGATCCATCCCCTGCCCCTCCCCCCACCCCGCTGTACACTCAAACTGCGTATTAACATTAATTTTCATCATTACTGAGAAAAAATCCAGTTATGATTTTGGTGCACGAACTGTTATCGAACATAACCTCGAACAGCCGAATTTTTCTCAAATCGTTCGTGTTCGCCGAACGGCTCGAACACCGCCCAAAACAGCTCGAATTTGAGATTGGCGAACAGTGCGAGTCGAACACCGCTCATCTCTAGTAGCAAAGAGTTGCATGAAGAGATATAGCTGAATTGTACGCATTAACAAAACATGAAAAGGCACGATAAGTATACTTGAAAGATTTAGATTTTTTTCTACAACGACGTAGTAAATTATTTTTCAAAATTTTACTGGAGTCTTGGAAACTTAGATCTATATTATCAAAAAAGAAAGAAAAAATAGCAAGATCCTGACTGACGTCAAATACTTCTGTTAAATCAATACTATACATCTGATTGAATACCTCTCCTTTTGCTTGAGCTCTTAGTATACACAGGTCTTTACAGCTGCATCGCAGCATTCTGGGCCTGGTATAATTAATATGGACAAAGGCCAAACAACAAGTGATAAAGAGTGGGCTAAAAATAAAGAAGACAATATAATTGTCACTTGTGCGCTAGCTATTCATTTAATGGAGAGGCAGGAGCTTCCCATGTCATTGCTATGTACTAAGAAGAGTACTGAGAGAACCTTCGTGACATTAATCAGCAATACGTGCAGGCTACTTCTAATAGATTGCCATAACCCTCAATTACTATTCTGTGCATGATTCTAGACATATGACCTGCATCGTGCAGTGAACTGATATTTTAACAGTATGTCATCAAGTATGGCTTTTTCACTGATGTATAGTAGTTTGATTTCTTTCCAATGGTGGGAGCGCTGCTCTACTTTCCATTCAGTTAGGCCTTATTCACACTTTGGGACAGCACATCAATGAAAAATGGATGGCAATTGTGCTGTGTTTGTTGAATTGCAGACCCTATCATTAGCAGTGACGAGTTTAGGCAACAGATTGGATCAAACTCAGACATCTCTCTTTTACATTTTTTCAGACTGTTGATCTTCAAATATAACAGACATGTAGACTAGTCCATGTGCTGATACTCTAACCAAGAGCTAGCACACATGTGCTAACAATTGATGTTCGGATAAGGCATTAAAAAGTGTGGGTCTGTAGTTTGGCCTTATTATCCCGTTTTGAGATTGCTTATTGGACAGTATCTTTGGAGCCAATGTATGGTTGGACAGAGCCCTTGAAAAGTAGGCGCTTGAGAAGCCGCATGTCTGGGAGAAAATGAGAGATTGTTGCCTGATACATGTCAGAGATTGAGAAATTGGTATAAAACTGTGTGAAGTATTACAATCTTAGATGAGATCCATTTGGGAAAAAAATTGACCTGGGCAAGAACATTTAGGAAAAGGTCCCCATAGACGCAAACAGTTCCTCTTAGGTGTGACGAGTGTGTCAGATGTAGCAGACAGTCGTTCTGCAGCTGGTTGCAGAAAGTCACTTTGTTTGGCATTACAGACACCTTCTTAAATCTGTCTTACTTTAGTACCCAGCGGCTACCTCCCTCCTGCTTTGATTGACACCCTGGCCTAGGTGTTTAAATACTTTCAGTTTGTGGCAGGGAGGGGGCAGTGATATTCACATGTTCCCTTGTGAAGGCTTAGAGCTACTGCAGTCTGTTTACCTCCTCTCTGGTGCTTGGAGGACATTTGGTGTAATCTCTCTGAAGTCGGCTCAAGCTAAGTTTCTCCCCCCTGTGTTTGTCTCCGTTGTTGTCTTTAGTTTATAATGGGGACTGACCAGTGATAACCCCCCGTTCCCTATCCAGGGCCTAGCTCTAGAGATTTACAGGGCTTAGGTTTCCTGTTCAGTGATTGGTGAGGAACCAATATAAGGACGGTAGGGGAGACAGAGTGATATTAGATCAGCCTAGGAGGTCTCCACTCCCCCTTTCCCAAGTGTCTGAGCTCCCTTCCCCTCATCTCTTCGTGTTGCACTTTGTCTTTCTTACACTGTGCGTGACATTAGGGCAGGTGTAAATGAACATATCTCTCAAGGACCACTATAAACATTTTTCATTTAAAGAGGATTTTGGAGAGTTTGTGCTCAGTTTCTGCCCCAAAAACTCCTAAAAAAACTCTGTGCATAGCCTTTGCATGTATTCACACTACTTCTTTTTCCACTGTATAAAGCCAACTGTTTTTCATGCAGAAGTCACTTAAGGACAGTTCTATTAAGTATGTGCACAAGACCTTTTTAAGATGCTGGTGACCCTGCGGATGCTTTCCTAGGCGAAGCCTCTTTCAGAAAAAGAAGGAGGTCTTTTTTTCTGAAGCAACCTTGCAGGCGGTGATGTCATGATTTTTGCAGCTGCTCAGCCCTCTAATTTAAACTATAACTGGCTAAAAACTGAACATGTGCACAACTTTTGTTTTTACAATGAAGGTGCTATGTTCTTTTTTTGCAGCGGGTTTGCTGCACTTTCTCAAGCAACTTCCAGTCAAAATCCTGCTGAAAAATAAAATATGCCTTATGAACATACCCTTTCTCTGGGGTTCTGTAAATCTTAAGCATTTTATTCGATTATTTTGGTCATCTCCTGAATATTTTTGCAATGTCTTTTGCCACCAGAGTATTTTAAGTATTTTTCATTATATTGATTAGCAATGTTTCCTCATTATTGCATTTTTTAGGCTTTTTTAGTGCAGATTTTTGCATTTTTAGTACAGAAGAGCTTTCATTCTGTACTTAAAAAAGCACATGCACTTTTTACATTCATTTTTTTCAGGCTCTCCAAAGAAGTCTATAGAGAAGAGAGACGTGTGCAAAGGAAGGGTCCTAATGATCCCTATACTCTCTGTTTCCACATACAGAACAATGCAGACCTCTCTCTGGACTCGTCTTTGAGCTCCAAAGTGCATTTCAATGAATACCTGAATTAGCAACTATGGCGAGGGAACAATATAAGCGTTTTTACAACTCACTAGTTGAATGTTTTCAGTGGTAGTGATGCACCACCGCATCTGGGACAGAAGTTGAGGCCACCGCGACTGGGAGCCATGCCTGTTTTCCACTGCCAGGTGATGGCTATCTCTCTCTACTTGCACCTCCTCTGGTTCCTGTTAAACGGACATAACCGCATCTCCAACAGGTAGAGGACCCATAGTTTAATCCAAGCAGTGCCTTTATTCTTTTAATCTTATTGCATATGCAAGGCATTGCACAGCCAAGCAGTTTTACAGCTTTAAACCATAGGAGAGAAAAGCCACATGGCATAAATGTTCCTGCTGTGTATCAGGAGGCAACTCACCTGCTGGCTGACAATCTCTGCAATGTAACGTGGAATTGTAGTGAGCAACAATACTCAGAATATTCTGACTCCATTACAGTCTAGGAAAATAACTCACACTCCTTGCATTCCCCACATCCTGTTTTTAACAGTGTAAGATTTATTTGCAAATATACAAGCTTGAAGTGGGGTTATGGGAAGAAAGGTGTCAGCCCATTTCAATAGATCTTATGTGGCAAAGCATTCCCGCCAAGAGAAATTAACATGTTGCATAATTCAAAAATACAACACAGGTCAGTTTACACAGTGTAAACAAAAAGCACAATGGGCATGACATTTCTATAAATCCCATCCATTTTGTTGCAACTTTAAGGTGATGCGTCTTTTTCTCAGCAAAAATACTCAACGCCAAAAAACACACCAAAATCTCATCATGGTAACTAAATTTAAGGGCTGTTTATATCCTAAGAGTGTTAGTTTTGTAGTAGTGTTGGTTTTGACATATAGCACTCACACCCATGATATTCTAGGGTGCTGTACACACGTCGGACTTTTTTCGTGGGAACGAGTGGTCCGAAGAAAAAAAATCGGCGACAAGTCCGATTTTGATCCAAGTGTTAGATGGAATATGGCAATGCAAATCTACGGGTCCGTGGAAAACATCAAACAGCACTCAGATAACATCTGAGTGAGGTCCGATGTTCCTCGACTGATTTAATGGAGAAGGTGAAAAAACATATTTTTTTTCTCTCTCCACCTCCAAGAAAAACTGATACCACTCTGATCAAACTCTGATCAGCATAATCAGACCATTTTTCTCTGATGGTCATCTGCACCTACCATGAGATTCAGCACATCCTTACCATCAGTTTGTATAACCATTATTAAGTTGTTAGAAATTTACACCAAGTGTTTTCAAAATTGTGCATCTGTCTTGAGTCCCTGTATATCTTTATTTGTTATTTATGAAAAATGTATTTTTCAAAATAAATCTCAACCATACAATTAGCGATCTCTCTCCTATCGCTCATGACAAGACAAATGTAACTGTTTTTTCTATTTATTTCATAAGTTACTTTCAACATTGAATCCAGTCAATTCCCTCTCCTGTGGAATTTTCTGCAAATTGAAATCCATTATTTCGTCACAATAAGGTGCTGTTCCTGCTTTTCCATGGCCATACAGTAATAGGGTTAAAGCATGCTTTTCTTCTTTCTAATAGAAGACATGTATAAAAGTGCCATTGCTCCACGATGCAGCTGAGTGCACCCGCTCTGGAATCCAGCACGCTAAGCAAGAGCGGAAAGAATAAAACATGAATCAGACAAGCAGGGAGCATAGACAATGAAAGAAGTAGGACACGTACAGAGCTAAGGAGAAAATCTCAATTAATTTGGATAATACTTCGACATTAGCAGTTTGTACAGGGAGAAGGGGTTTAGGAATAAATGTTTCAAAGTGAGATCCGTTTGAAGCATAAGAAGATTTAAAGTAGTTATGAAAAGAGCCAAAAAACATCCTGGCTGGGTGAAGTAGGTGTCACTTATGTAACGCTCCTAAATTGTATGTAGGAGGTTATCAAACTTTTACAAAGTTTTCAAAAACAGCTGCAAATATTGTAACACAGCAAAAGAGAGTATGCTTACTAGAGAGGAGAGGATCAATTCAAATAAATTTTATGTAGAAATGTATTAAATTCACTGGACCAAGAGAATTTGAACAATGTGCTATTAGATTCACGAAAATCACCAAAAATTGTTGCTGTTATTTTACACATAAGAAAAATTACTTCACCCAGAGAAGGCTCACATGACCTCAGGTGCGACCTGGCAGGCTTACCAATAATGCTTTGCAACTATCATATCATATAGTATGGTACTACCATAACATACTATATTTACTGTAGCACAATCTATCATAGCCTGTATAAAAGCTGAGGCAGGAAATGCAGTACAACTATTTTGAGGAGAATCTGTTTAGGCTATGTGCCCACGATGCAGAAATGCTCAGGATTTTTTCCTGAGCGTTTCTGCATCTCCCTGGCAGAAAAAAACGCATGCGGATTGTACATGCATTTTTCCTGCCAGGGACATGCAGATGTGAAGCGTTCTTCACTTGCATTTCCGCATGCGGGTTGACAAGCGCTTTCCAAGCGATTTTAGCATCACTTCGAAAGTGCTTGTCAACTTGGTCACACTATATAAATCCATGCAACCGGCATGGATTTATATACTGTGACCTTAAAAGAATTGTAAAAAATAAAAAAATAAATATATACTTACTCTCTGATGGCCCCCGGTGTCTTGTTTCCCTCCGTCCAGGCTGCCGGCAGCGGTACACTGATGGACCTGCCGACGTCAGCGTTGCTTGACCCGTCACATGACTATGATGTCAGCGCAGGTCCTTCAGTCCACAACGCGCTGCTGGCAAGCACAGACAAGGAGAGCGGGGGCCGCCAGAAGGTAAGTACAGTATAATCTTTATTTTTTATTTTATTCTTTTTTTACAGTTTCTATGGTACCCTGGTCCAGAGGAGAGTCTCCTGTCCTCCACACCCGGGTACCATCCGCACATTGAAACACATGCATTCCGCATGTGGTTATTTAGTGAAGCGGAATGCACGCGTTCTAATGTAAGTCAATGGCGGCGAAAACGCCGCAATTCCGCAAAATAATTGGTAGTGCTGCATTTTTTTCCGCAATGATAATCCGCAGTGGATATTTCCGCAGCATGTGCACAGCACATGCGGATTATCATTGGGGAACATGGCAGGCCTTCTACCATGCGTTTTTTAAGCATTTCTGCAGCATTTTTGCCGCTGCGGAAACGCTTAAAAAACGCATTGTGGGCACACAGCCTTAGTAATATTATGTCACAGCTCAGAGCTTAACAAAAGTAATAGAAAGAGAAAGACCAAAATCCCCCTGAATATACTGTACAGACATTGTATGTGACAAAATAGCTGTGAAGAATGGTTACCTTTCGTTTAACTATAGCCATATCAGTGGAGGTCACTATAACATTACTAAAGCTGCATTTACATTGAATAGCTTAAAAGGGGGTTGGATATAGTACTAGGACTTATTTTTCAGAGAAATTGGAGCACCTGTGATTCCCAGGGGATTGATTCACTGTAAATTGAATTTTTGGGAAAAATTTGTCGATGATGACGAATTTAAATTTCAAAAGATTTGATCACCCTTAAAACTTATCTAACCTTTTGATCAGCACTTCCATGTGAGCAAATCTGTGGCCTCATTGTGCTTGTACCATACCGCTAGCATCACAATGCAACTATAGGAGCGCCATGATTTCATCGGTACAGTAGTCAAACTATTCATTGGCTGCAGCAGTCACATGATGTACACTTTTTTGTAACTGAACAGTCCCTTTAAATTTTGCGATCAATACAGCTGTACACTGCAGCCTAGGAAAGACAGACTAAACAAGATTTAAATGAGATATTATTATATGCATATAATGCAACTGAATTGACAGGAATACATGACCTTATGAAAAAATACTTGAAATTCATGAAAAAAATGATATCCATGAAGTGAATGTTCATGTAATGACAAAAGACTTTTATATTGGAAAATATTGATTTATTTTTTTTTTTACTATTTAGCCTTGATCATTTTTTCAATATAATCTTTTCTCAGGTTCTATAAACACTTGTGTTTTTCTGGCCCCTTGTCTCTTCCAAAGCAAATCAATGATGTATTGATATTAAAGTTTAGGTCAGGAGATGGGTCTGTCCCAACTATCCCTTTCCATCAAACGAGAAGATGTATCTGGAAGGCATAAGACCCTTGGTTCCCATTTACTATGTAGGTGGCAGCAGCCATCATCTAGTGAGTTTCATAACACAAAGTTATTGGATCTTGTCAGGAATTATTGACTTGATGAAGCAAAAATCAATATTTCCCACAAAGAAACAATGAAGCTTGATGTTTGCTGAAGTTATACATAGGTTTCTTAATAAGCTCAATCATATGATCAAGTAGGAAAGTAGCTCTGAATATACTGAAGAAGAGAGAGCTACATAATGGCAATCACTCACTTGTACGGTTAGTTAAATGTTTGGGCAAGTATGGCAAAATCTTTTATCATCAAACACATTTTTTTGTTAATTTCGGAATCTCAGTTTGAAGGGAATGTGTCATCAAAAAATATGTTTTTTAAATCAGATATTTATAATAAATATGTATTTTTTACATCTTGTTTTTTTTTCAATATTTTTTGTTATCTAGATAAAAAATATATATTATTGCAATTATCACACTATTAGACCTAATATTAGACTACTTCCTATTTCCTGTTCTACACGTGAGCAATGGACTGATTCAAATATAAATTATTCATATTGTAATTGGCAAAGTTCATGGTGAAGGGAGAGGAAAGAGTTAACATAAAACATCATCTATGTGAATAGTAAATCCTGCTTTATCTACTCTAAATAGGAATTTTACCTGTAATGTAATCTTGCCAGTAATGGTAATGACACTGCTGAGAGTCATCTGTACAGAACAAGAAGTATGAGTCTAATATTAGGCTTAGTGGCTAGTGTGAAAAATTGCAAGATTTTGTGTGTTTTTTCTTATTTTTGCTCTTTGTTGTTGTTTTTTTGTTTGTTTTTTAACCCCTTCATGCTGAAGCCTGTTTTCACCTTCCAGGTCATGCCAAATTTTACAATTCTGACCAGTGGCACTTTATGTGGTAATAGCTCTGGAGCGCTTCAAAAAATCCCAGTGATTGTGACAGTGTTTGTTATAAGTCATAAATTTACGTTGAATTTTTTTTTTATTTTATTTGTGAAAATATGAGAATTTTGGCGAAAATTGTGAACATTTTGCAGTTTTTAAACTTTCAATTATTATATTCTTAAACCAGCTATTCATTTCCCATATGCCTGTTTTACAGCAGAAACATTTTTGAAACATAATTTGTTTTTTTTTGTTAGAGAGTTAGAAGGGTTAAAAGTTTATCAGCAAGTTCTCATTTTTCCAAGAAAATTTACAAAACCTTTTTTGTAGGGACCACATCACATTTGTTGTGACTTTGAGGGGCCTATTAGTGCTGAGCGAGCATGCTCATTACTCGACATTTACAAGCATACTCGGGTGGTTTCCGAGTATCTTCGGCGTGCTCGGGTGTTATGTTTGAGTCACTCCATGCTCATGATTTGCGACTGTTTGACAACTTTAATACATGTGAGGAATGCCTGTTTCTTAGGCATTCCTCACATGTATTAAAGCTGTCATGAGCACGGAGTGACTAAAACATAACACCCGAGCATGCTGAAGATACTCGGCGAGCACCCAAGCATGCTCGCCGAAAGGGTTAACAGAATATACTCGCTCATCACTAGGGCCTACATGACGGAAAATACCCAAAAGTGACACCATTTTAAAAACTGCACCCCACATTGAAGAAGTTTATTAGCCCTTTAGGTGCTTCACAGGAATTAACTGAACATTTAAATTTTTCCCGCAAAATTGATTTAGCCCCAAATATTTCATTTTCAGAAGGGTAACAGGAGATAATGGACCATACAATTTGTTGTGCAATTTCTCCTGAGTACGCTAATGCCCCATATGTGGGGGAAAACTACTATTTGGGCACACAGCAGGGCTTAGAAGGGAGGGTGCACCAATTGCCTTTTGGAGCGCAATATTGGCTGGCAAATGCTATGTCGCGTCTGCGGAGCCGTATATGTGCCTAAACAGTGGAATCCTCATTACAAGTTACCTCATTTTTAGTTTCTGACCTTTAGTTTTTTGGCTGCATTCTTCCAAAGTCATTACCTTTTTATTTTTTCATTCAACATAGTCATGTAAGAGCTTGTTTATTAAGGTATAAGGTGTAGTTTTGAATTAAAGCATTCATTTTACTATAAAACATACTGAAAATAGGGAAAAAAAAAGTGAGATGAAATGGTGAAAAAAAAATGCAATTTCTTCATTAGTTTTGTGGCTTTGTTCTTAAACTGTTCTTTGTATAGTAAAAATGATCTGACAAATTATTCCACAGGTCAGCATGATTATTGCAGTACCAAATTTGCATAGATTTTTTTTCTTATTTAAGGGGTACATTTTTTTTAGCAGTTTAAATTAAAACAATTGTTTGTCGCCATTTTTTAAGACCTGTAACATTTTTATTTTTCCATTGATAGAGCTGTGTGAGGTCTAGTGATCGAAAAAAAAAGAACATTTTTGTAATTTTGATATTTTCTCCTTGCATATTTTTTCTTTACAGCCTTTACTATATGCGTTAATTATTTTTATAGACCAGCGTTTTACAGACACAATATTACCAAATATAGGTTTATTCTATTTGTTTGTTAGGCCCCTTAGGGAACTTAAACCTGTGATCATCTGATTGCTTGTTTGATATACTACACTACACTGTATACTGTATACTACATTACTATACTACAGTATTGCTATATGTAGTGTAAATCGTAGTTTCCTATGAAGCTTAGCCTGCTGCTGGGCTTCAGAGGAGTACCAAGATGGCAGCCATGGGGGCTCCAGCAGTACTCTGGGTGCCACAGTACCTTATAAGTTCACTGTAAGGGCACTGTGGGGGTCCGTTGTGAATCGGTGTGCACGCACCAGTGAGCATTCCATTTAAATGTTGCTGCCAGAGCCTAACAATGGATTCAAAAAACTTAACAGCAGCAATCAGAACTTAGATTTGACCAATGCTATTGGCGATAGATGGCAGTAATTTAAATACATTTGGTGAGAGCTCAGCTCCTTAGCCCCCTCCACCTATGTGGACCCAAATTTGTGCATGCACTTACATACATATGCGATAAGAGGTTAATATTCTGAAATCAAATCTTATAAAAAAATCTTCTGAGATAAATGTTTGTTATTTGAAGTAACTCTCCAAAATATATAAGTACAATGTGAGTGTGTATATATATATATATATGTATATACAGTATATATATAATATTATCTTTTTCTCCTGCTGTACATATTGAACATATCACCAATTTTCTAAGTAAATATATTTCTAAAGGTGCTATTGACATAAAATTCCCACCAAATGTCGGTAACAACTCATCAAATCCGCACAGGCAAATAAATCACCATAGATGTCCATAAATGATATTATGTGTAATAATGAGAAATGACACAGGGAAAAACATTGAATACGGTTACTGAAATGTATTTCAGTTTTCTGTAAACTTCATAAGGTGAGTATTCAGCAACCAATGAGTGGATACCTTCACATCAGGTATCATATAAATCAGCATCACAGCGCCATTATAGCCATGCCTTTAGTTTAAAGAGTCAAATCCTGCTGACAAATTTAGCTTAAGGAACACAAGGCATCTTGGAAAAAAAATGAAAAAAGTTCCACCGCATGAAAATTATTTAAACCCACCAGTCATGTTTCTTCTTAGTATGTCTGTGGCAAGGCCAAGAATAACTGTTGCTTTGTGGACTCACTTTTAAAATAAATTAAATGTTAAATAAATTTGGTCTGAACGTTTAGACATTGCCGAATTGTCTGAAATCACCCAATATTCCAGTCTGAATACTTCAACATTTCCCATATGGCATGTTAGAATAGAAGATCTACATTGTTTATGGCCCCTAATTTATTTCATAGGGCAGTAAACCAAATCACTATGGATTACAAATATATAACGTCCCAATGTTCGCAGAACATTTCATTGAACATATCCGAACCACATTGAATTCAATGGGAGGCAAAGCAAAAAACACATAGACAACACCTTCAGGGGGCTCAAAAGCTGCCAAAATAGCTCAGATTTGGGGCAGACACCAGGAAAAGTGGCATCAAATGACCCACAGTAGAAATGTTATAATGGCACAGCAGCTGTCAGTCATGGGCCATATATGAGGTATCAGGGTCAGGGACAGCATTTAAAGCTTTAAATTTGATTTCAAATTAAGACGAGGTGGGTGTGGGACTGGTGTGGGCCTGCTGTGCTGGGAGCCCTGGTACCTCATGTAATAGCTCAAACTGTTTTTCTGCTCAGCCAAACTCAGGTGGCACAAACATCAGTTTTGACGACTACTATTGGGAGAAAAATTTAAGTATAGTAACACAGGTAGCTGACTGAAAGTAAGTGAAGGCCTACCATCTGGGAGTACTACTTTACAGTACTACAAGCAACTCACATAAAGAAGACCCAACTTGGAGTCTTCACATTTCAAAAAATTATTGCCACACACATCTAAAGTGGCATCAATTTCTCCAGAGTAGAAATAGTATAATGGGGCTCTGACACCCCTTCCACTACAGGCAACCCACCAGATTCAAAGTGTGCTCCAACATGTAGATGACCGGAATAGTGATGCTGATGGCGTCATAGTCAGAGGTAACCACCTTGGTAGCCATTTCAAAGCTGTGCAGAAGGGTGCAGAGGTCATTCATCTGTGCCTACTCCGCAAACATGATTTGCACCACGTCAGTACTGCATTGGCCCAGGCTGCGCAAAACAAGATACTGAATCAGTACTTGTCGCTGCTGCCACAGTCGCTGCATCATGTGCAGAGTAGAATTCCAACATGTCGGCACATCGCATACCAACCAGCCGAAAGCCCTATGTAGCGATGCAAGTTGATGACCCACGGGGTGCGAACCGCGTAAGTGAGCACACAGTGACCGTGCTTTCTGCAGTAGTGCATCTAGGCCAGAATTGTGGTGGAGAAATTGCTGTACCACCAGGTTGAGGACATGAGCTATGCAAGGCAGGTGTGTGAGGTTGTCCCGGCGTAGGGCCGCAACCAGGTTCACACCGCTGTCACACATGGCCTTCCCTGGCTCCAAGTTCAGTGGAGACAGCAATTGTCCTAGATAGCTATCCACAACTCTTGAGCTGTGCGACTGCGATCTCCAAGGCATAATAATTTAAACACTGCCTAAATGCAGTGAGCCCTGAGTGTCTAATTAAGGCACAGGTTTGGGGCACAGGTGGAGGCCATTGAGGAGGTGGAGGAGGCAAAAGCAATGGAGGAAGTGTTCGATACAAACATCTGTCCCACAAGCCTTGGCGATTCCAAGACTTGTGGAGCAGCCCCTTTTCCACCTGACTCCACAGCCATCAGAGTCAACCAGTGCCCAGTCAGTGAGATGTGATGCCCCTGGCCATGGTTGTTCGTCCAAGTGTCAGTGGTGAAAAGCACCCTGGCAGATATAGATTTTATCAAGAAATGGGGGATGTTGATTTCAACAAGCTGGTGTAGCGCAGGCACAGCTTTCTTAGAGAAGTAATGTTGACTGGGGGACCGCAATAGCCATCAGCTTTCAGAAACTGTCTGTATCCAGCAGGCGGAAAGGCAGCATTTCCATGGAAAACAGATTGGAGATGGTGGAGTTCAAGCTCTTAGCTTTGGCATGTGTAGGAGGAAACAATCTTTTACGTGACCACAACTGCGGGACCGAGGGCTGGCTGCAGTGCTGAGAGAGGGTGGAGTAGAGTGAACACGACAAATTGCTGGACTGTGAGTGAGGTGCAGGCGGAGATGTTATGGTGGATTGAGAAGGATGTAGTGTGCTCAGTAAAAAAAAAAACAGGAAGCATGTCCACTTCTGTAAAAGACCTGTTTGAGAACACTTACTGTACCATGGTTATGGAGGAAGAAGAAGCAGAAGATGTGGTTGATGGGGAGGCCTGTAATTGGCGAAGCCCACTAGTCCATATTTTAGCTCAGTGAGATTCCCACACTAATGCATGTTGATCGCGCATGTGCCAGTTCATGCATGTAGTAGTCAAATTATTGGAATTTTTGCCTCTGTTTTGGGCAGATAACGTGGGTTGGGTCATTCTTTGTGATCTCAAAAAAGGCCGAGGCTAGGAAACGCTAGCTGCCCCTGCAAACGGCAGACCCGCAACAGCTACTGGCCTCAGCCAGAGTTGTGGCTGAGGATCCAGTGCTTGTCGTGGTTGCATAACTCCATGTCTGTGTGGGAGGCCTCAGCGTAACCTCCTTGTCTTCCTCCTCCTCCACCTCCTCTGCTGAGCTACTCAGCTGCGTGCCTCTGTGTTCACACCAAATGGGATCTACAACTTCATTGTCATCCTCTCTGTTCTCCCACTCCTCACCCTGAGAGTCACCCTCCTCTTCTTCCTGCCCTAACAGCACAGTACAGTCCTCGTGTGCCTCAGGTATCTGAGTGTCACCAGGATCACCTCCACCTCTGGGGTTTAACGTCTGGCACAGAGGACACTGGCTCCCACTGCCCATGCGCCGCCCACACAATGATGGAATTTTAAAAAGAAGGCAGGTCACTCAATAATCAGTGACCTGCACAAGAAACAGAGGAGGCTGGTGGGGTTCGGAAAATGACAAGAAGATCCTGCCCCCATGTCTCATCCCGAGGCACACAAGATGTCATTTTCTATAAACTTCATAACGAGAGTATTCAGCAGCCACTGAGCGGATCCCTTCACATCAGGTATCATATTAATCAGCATCACAGTGTCATTTAGTTTAAAGGGCTAAATCCTGCTTTCAGGTTCTTTTTAAGAACTGTGATTCAGATTGTGTGGTTTCTTCTTTCTGTATTAAAGGAAATGTATCATATATTTAATAATGATTAATAATTTAAAATGAGAAGGTGATTCAAATTATTTTTTCTGAGAGTCTTTCTTTTTTTTTCTTCTATTTTCTGCACATATTTAAGGGACTGTAGTCGAGCTTTAGTTGTTGTTAACATATATGCTTTTCAGCACCTATATGGACAATAGGAAACAATAGTTTAGAGATGACTTTTATAGAAATGTTCCATTGACCTGTGCAGAGGTCATCGTGCAGAGAACAGGAGGAGAATGTCACGAAAGGTGTGGGAAAGACTAAGCGCAACACAAAGGGATGAGGGAAATGGAGCCCAGACTCTAGGGAAAGGGGGGAGTGAAGACCTCCTAGGCTGATCTAGTGTCGCCCTGTCTCCACTAACGTCCCTATGTTGGTTCTTCACCAATCTCCGCACACATACTTCTCCCTGTCTTTCCCTGGCATTAGGCTCAGGCTAGGGAATGGAGGGGATGAGCACTAGTCAATCCCCACTGAACACTAAAGACAACAAGGGGGGACAAACAAGGGAAAATCGCTTAGGTTTAGTTGACTCCAGACAAATGCGCACATGTCCTCTAGCACCAGAGAGGAAGAAGTACTTCTCTTGCTCAAGCCTTCACAAGGGGTAATGAATATCACTGGCACCTCCCTCTGGCACACAACAGGTATTTATACACCCAGGTCAGGGTGTTAATTAGCCAGAGGAAGGTAGCTGCTGGGTCCAGCTTCTAAGATGTTATCTGTAATGCCAAACGAAGAGATCTCTTGCAACCAACTGCAGGGTGACTGTCTGTCACTTCTGACACACCCATGACAGAGGCAAGCTGTGATCATAAGCAATTGCAAATTGTGAAGTTGCCCTACTGCTTAATTTGACTTTGGCTGTGCTTGGATATTTTCACAATTGTCGGGTGCAAACTACATTACAACTTCTCATTGTGGTTATCTTCAAGCCAGAAGAGAGACAGGGAAGAACATAGGACACAAGTCTGCTATTTTGGCAACTGGTAGAGATCACAGCATTGGGACGTGCACAAATTTAACAGCTATCATCTGTAAACTGGATTGGGAAGCACAGTGGCTCAATAGTTAGCACTGTTGCTTTGCAGCGCTGGGGTCCTGGCAGGGCCGGTACCAAATATTTTGGTTCCCTAAGCAGATGAAGTCATTGGCGCCCCACCATCCCAAAGCACAGGAATTGGTTTAGAGATTAAGGTAAAAGGACCACTAATGCACCTCCTTCCCCTCCAATTGGTTAGTTATCAAACTCTGATGACCACTTCCACTAGAATTGTTACCTTTTTCAGAATAAAAATGTCATTAAAATTAAAAAAAAATAGTGGTGTACATAAGTACATTACTACGTCACCAGAACCACTATAAGTATATGAATACATGAACAAAGCCGAAAGTACTTGAATACAGGATCCAAGCTTAGTACAACGATCAATTGAAATATTGTCAGCTCCATAAACAATTGTATCGCATGAACGTGCAACCTTACAACCTCCAGTATGTCCTTAACAATCTTAAGAACTAGGAGATACTGGGAGTTGATATTAACAGCCATGATCAGACTGCGGACCATACAGGAACCACAATACTGATAAGAATTAGTCAGTATCTGAAACAACGGATACTGGAAGCCTGTGCTAGCATTTCTTCTGCGGTGTTGCTATCAGTGTGTCAAGAGTGGGAGAAGAGGGTTGCATTGACAATCCAACACAATGGGCAGCACTTTGAACAAATTATATAAATGGTCATAAACTTGTAAAAAAGCCATGAAAGAATAAAGTTACGTTAAAACCAAGCACACCATTGTTTTTCTTATGAAATTCTCAATTAGTTTGATGTGTCACATCACCCTCTTCCCACTGAAAAAAATAAATTTGGATCCAAAATGGCCAACTTCAAAATGGACGCCATGGTCACCACCCATCTGGAAAAGTTTTCCCCCTCCCGTATACTAATGTGCCACAAACAGAAAGTTGATATCACTAACCATTCCCATTTAATTTAGGTGTATCCATATAAATGGCCCACCCTGTATGTCTAGGATCAATATTATACTAATAAAATATTGATGAATTTTTTAGCGTTTTCCTGAAAGTTTGCAGTTCCTGCTTCATATACATTATTTTAGCTATAACCTTCCTTTCAGGCCAGGTTATGATATCAGTGATGACTCCCATCATATTGTTTAATCAATAGTTTATGGTACCTCTAAATCTAAAATATGATTGACAGACACAAAATGATTGATGAGTCTATAAAATTCTTGGTACTGCACTGTGTTCACTGCCAGTGATACACAAAAAGAAAATGATAAAATTATGCTGCCACCAACCCTTTCCCCTTAAACTGCTCCCATCTACTTCACGGCTGATGTAGAAAAATAATCATGTTTCGTATACTCAATATCATTCAATTTTAGATATTAAGCTCCACACTTTATGATTCCAGCCAGGGATATTGATTCTCATTTCTAAGTAAGGTAGTTTCATCTAAACACTTCATTTATAAAGGTAGGAATATGATTTCACATATGTACATACTGGATACATAGCTGTAAATAACACAACAGATATTCAATACTCCATTTAATCCACCTAATATCCATACTGGTTTCCAGTAAGGAATCTTTTTGAGGTTCAAAGGAAAATGTAAGAAAAAATACAAACAAATCCAATAGTGCTAGCATCATTGTGGACGGAGAAAGTGCAATGTTAATATATTAAAGGCAATTTAAAATGCTTACCCACATGGTATACAAAAAAATTCCAACAGTCAATCAAAACCATATGTCCCATACAGTATGTATAGCTTTAATAATAAAGTGATTGCATGATGCAACATTTTCAAATTTATAAAAATATTTCCATACTTCATAGTCATAAAATAGCATTCTATCTATGAAATACACTTAACTACTGTACACTGTGTTCCAAATTATTATGCAAATAATATTTTCTCAGATTTTCCCAAATTACCTATATGAATTACAGTCATTGTAATTTTCCAGTCAAATAACTATTAGAGTACAATTGAAAGGTTTTTGTACAAACTGCCTATGATAACAGTATATTTTTAAAAAAATAAAAAACTCAAACTGCACTCAAAATGCATGTTCCAAATTATTATGCACAGCAGAGTTTTCAACCTTTTCATTTTAATAAAGAACAAAAAAATGGTCATTTTTGAAATTATAAGCATTAGCAGGTTATTACAAACTGAAATCAAACAGTTTTCAACTCAAAACTTTATTCTAGGTGATGTTACATTTGCACATAGGACCGCTTGTTCGAAAGGAGCTTCTGAACTCTCTCGTCCATTGAATTTGTCAGGTTTTGGATGGTTTCTGGTTCAATTGTTTTGCATGAGGACAGAATACCCTCCCAGAGCTGTTGCTTAGATATGAACTGCCTCCCACCATCATAGACACTCCTTTTGATGATGCTCCAGAGGTTCTCAATGGGGTTGAGGTCAGGGGAGCATGGGTGCCACACCATAAGTTTGTCCCCTTTTATGCCCATAGCAGCCACAGATGCAGATGTGTTATGTGCAGCATGGCTCCAAAGAGAAGAACGCATGGAGCCGTTACAGGTAAGAGGAGTGTATGCCTAGACAATGAACGCATACCGCGACCTCCGGCACCATACTTACTTACTTACCTGACCGGGAGGAGCGTTGCCGCGGCGCCTCTCTTCTGGCCAGAGACAGGGGTCGGAGTGAAGGCGTCGGAATCGGCGCATGTGCTTAGCGCTATCCGGCACCATTTTAGTGAAGAAGTATTTGAAGTGTGTCTTCAGCAAAATGGCACCGGACAGCGCGATGCTCCGGCGACGCACTCCTCCCCCAGCCTCCGGCAGAACAGGACACAGCAGCGCTGGAGTACAGGGAAGAAAGGTGAGTATAAGTGTTTATTTTTTTTGTATGTGTGCAGAGGAGTACAATGCATACCAGGATTGGTGGGTGAGGGGGCCACACATACAAGGATTGGAGAATGAGGGGTACTATACATACCAGCATTGGGGGAGGAGGGGACAATACATACCAGGATTGGGGGTGAGTGAACCATGCATACCAGGATTGAGGGATGAGGGGGCCACACATACCAGGATTGGGGGATGAGGGGTACAATACTTACCAGGATTGGGGGATGAGGGCTACCATGCATACCAGGATTGGGGATGAGGGGTACCATACATACCAGGATTGGGGGATGAGGGGTGCCATTCATACCAAGATTGGAGGATGAGGGGACCATGCATACCAGGATTGGGGATGAGGGAACCACACATACGAGGATTGGGGGATGAGGGGTACCATACATACCAGGATTGGGGATGAGAGGTACCATGCATACCAGGATTGGGGGGTGAGGGGTTCCATACATACCAGGATTGGGGGATGTGGGGTACCATGCATACCAGGATTGGGGGATGAGGTGTACCATGCATAAAAGGATTGGGGGATGAGGGGTACCATGCAATCCAGTATTGGGGGATGAGGGGTACCATACATACCAGGATTGGAGGATGAGGGGTGCCATGCATACGAGGATTGGGGATGAGGGGTGCCATGCATACCAGGATTGGGGGATGACGAGTACCATGCATACCAGGATTGGGGGATGAGGGGGGCCATGCATACCAAGATTAGGGTTGAGGGGACCACACATACCAGGATTGAGGGATGAGGGGTACCATACCTACCAGAACTGGGGGATGAGGGATACCATGCACACCAGGATTGGGGGATAAGGCGTACCATACATTCCAGGATTGGGGGATGAGGGGTACCATGCATACCAGGATTGGGGGATGAGGGGTGCCATGCATACCAGGATTGGTGGATGAGGGGTACCATGCATACCAGGATTGGGGGATGAGGGGTACCATGCATACCAGGATTGGGGGATGAGGGGTACCATACATACCAGGATTGTAGATAAGAGGTACTATGCATACCAGGATTGGGGGATGAGGGGTACCATGCATACCAGGATTGGGGCATGAGGGGTACCATGCATACCAGGATTGGGGGATGAGGGGTACCATGCATACCAGGATTGGGGCATGAGGGGTACCATACATACCAGTATTGGGGGATGAGGGGTACCATGCATACCAGGATTGGGGGATGAGGGGTACCATGCATAGCAGGATTGGGGGATGAGGGGTACCATGCATTCCAGGATTGGGGGATGAGGAGTGTCATGCATACCAGGATAGGGGATGGGGGGTACCATGCATACAAGGATTGGAGATGAGATGTGCAATGCATACCCGGATTGGTGGAAGAGGGGTGCCATGCAAAACAGTATTGGGGGATGAGGGGTACCATGCATACCAGGATTGGGGATGAGGGGTACCATGCATACCAGGATAGGGATCTGGGGGGGCCATGCATACCAGGATTCAAATGACGGGCCATGCATAAGAGGATTGGGGGATGAGGGGTACCATGTATAACAGGATAGGGATGAGGGGTACCATGTATACCAGGATTGGGGAAGAGGGGTACCATACATACCAGGATTGGGGGATGAGGGGTACCATTCATACCAGGATTGGGGGATGAGGGGAACCATGCATACCAGGATTGGGGGATGAGGAGTGCCATTTATACCAGGATAGGGGATGGGGGTTGCCATGTATACCAGGATTGGGGATAAGGGGTGCCATGCATACCAGGATTGGGGGAAGAGGGGTGCATGCATACCAGGATTGAGGGGTGAGAGGTACCATGCATACCAGGATTGGGGGATGAGGAGTACCATACATAGCAGGATTGGGGTTGAGGGGTGCCATGCATACCAGGATTGGGGGATGAGGGGTACCATGCATACCAGGATTGGGGTTGAGAGGTACCATGCATATCAGGATAGGGATCTGGGGGGGCCATGCATACCATGATTCGGATGAGGGGCTATGCATACCAGGATAGGGATGAGGGATACCATATAGACCAGGACGGGGATGAGGGGTACCTTGTGTACCAGGATGAGAGATGAGGGAACCATGCATACCAGGATAAAGGGGAGCCATGCATGCCAGGATTGGGGATGAGGAGTGCCATGCATGACAGGATTGGGGATGAGGGGTGGCATGCATACCTGGATTGGGGTATGAGGGGTGCCATGCATATCAAGATTGTGGGTGAGGGGTGCCATGCATACAGGATTGGGGGTGAGGGGTGCCATGCATACCAGGATTGGAGGTGAGGTGTGCCATGCTTACCAGGATTGGGATGAGGGGTGCCATGCATACCAGGATTAGTGGTGAGGGGTGCCATGCATACCAGGATTAGTGGTGAGAGGTGTCATGCATACCAGGATTGGGGGTGAGGGGTGCTATGCATACCAGTATTAGTGGTGAGAGGTGCCATGCATACCAGGATTGGGGGGTGAGGGGTCCATGCATACCAGGATTTAGGGTGAGGGGTGCCATGCTTACCAGTATTGGGGGTGAGGGGTGCCATGCGTACCTGGATAGGGATGAGGCATGCCATGCATACCAGGATAGGGATGAGGGGTGCCATGCATACCAGGATTGGGATTGAGAGATACCATGCATATCAGGATAGGGATCTAGAGGGGCCATGCATACCATGATTCGGATGAGGGGCTATGCATACCAGGATAGGGATGAGGAATACCATATAGACCAGGACAGGGATGAGGGGTACCTTGTGTACCAGGATGAGAGATGAGGGAGCCATGCATACCAGGATAAAGGGGCGCCATGCATGCCAGGATTGGGGATGAGGAATGCCATGCATGCCAGGATTGGGGATGAGGGGTGGCATGCATACCTGGATTGGGGTATGAGGGGTGCCATGCATAGCAAGATTGTGGGTGAGGGGTGCCATGCATACAGGATTGGGAGTGAGGGGTGCCATGCATACCAGGATTGGAGGTGAGGTGTGCCATGCTTACCAGGATTGGGATGAGGGGTGCCATGCATACCAGGATTAGTGGTGAGGGGTGCCATGCATACCAGGATTAGTGGTGAGAGGTGCCATGCATACCAGGATTGGGGGTGAGGGGTGCTATGCATACCAGGATTAGTGGTGAGAGGTGCCATGCATACCAGGATTGGTGGGTGAGGGGTCCATGCATACCAGGATTGAGGGTGAAGGGTGCCATGCTTACCAGAATTGGGGGTGAGGAGCGCCATGCGTACCAGGATAGGGATGAGGCATGCCATGCATACCAGGATAGGGATGAGGGGTGCCATGCATACCAGGATTAGTGGTGAGGGGTGCCATGCATACCAGGATTAGTGGTGAGAGGTGCCATGCATACCAGGATTGGGAGTGAGGGGTGCTATGCATACCAGGATTAGTGGTGAGAGGTGCCATGCATACCAGGATTGGGGGTGAGGGGTGCCATGTTTTCCAGGATTGAGGGTGAGGGGTGCCATGCATACCAGGATTGAGGGTGAGGGTGCCATGCATACCAGGATAGGGATGAGGTCAGCACATAACAGGATGGGGATGCAGTATTGGGGAGCACAAATACCAGGATTGGGGAACACAAATACCGGGATGGGGGCAGCACAAATACCAGGATGGGAGCAGCACATACCAGCATGGTAGACAATATACCAATAAAAATGCTCTCCACCCTGGCGTAGAACGGGCTCAATAGCTAGTATATAAGAACATGAGAGAATCATCCACAAATGTAAGGCCAGCAATGGACTGTGTTTGCGAAAAGGCGAGGAGGTGCATAGGCTACCAGAACCCCATTAAAAGGCAATGATGGATTAGCTGAAATCTAACTTGTCATGCCTCCATAAATATCTCCAGTCCTAGATGGGCATAATTAGTTGGTACACAAGAAAGATATATTGCAAATAAAAGGTAGGTGCATAAAATTATATAGGTTGGTACATAAAATGAAAACAAGATAACTAGTGAAAAAATGTGTAAATGGGTTAATAAGTGGTTCAACGATAGGAAGTAGAGGGTGGTACATAATGGAGCACAGTCTGATTGGTTCACAGTTAACAATGAGGAACAACAAGGGATAGTATTGGGCTCTCTTCTATTTAATATACTATTAATGATCTTGTTGAGGGCATGCAGGATACAATTTCAATATTTGTACATGATGTTAAGTTCTGGAAGGTAATCAACACAGAGGATGATAATATAAAGCTACTAAGGAATGTGGAGAAGCTGGAGACTTGGATTGAGAAATGGCAATAGAAGTTTAACATAGATAAATGTCATCTACGTGTGCAGAAGAATCAAAATGTACACTTATGTACTAAAAAGTAAAACCCTGGATAGCACTTTGACTGAATAAGAGTTGAGGGCATCAGTAGACCATAAACTAAACCTTAGTAGCCAGTTTAAGACAGTTGCCAACGAGGCAAATAAAATCAAGGTTTGCACTAAAAGGGGCATACATGCTCAAGAACATAGTTTTCCTCGTATAAAAGTCACTAGTCAGTTTACACTTAGAATAATTTGTAAAATTTTAGGATCCAGTGTATAAGAAGGATATAGTTAAGCTACATCGGGTGTGGAAAAGAGCGATCAAGGTTATTATTAGGTAAATATATGAACTTCAATACCTAGACAGTAGTGATGAGCGAACATACTTTCCCGACCATCACGGTGCTCAACAAGCTCGGCGAGTATTTCCGGGGAACTCGGGTCCCCACCCTGCATGTTTGGTGCTCTAACCACAAGTCTCAGAAACATATTCAGTGGACAGACCTCTACAAAAAATTGCAGATGGGTTTCACTGAAACAACCACTTCAAACGCATAGAATAGAAAAAAGGGAAATGAAGTCTTAACGGTTGGTACAAAAATATAACAACTTTATTGATAAAAAAATACACATTTAAAAGTCTGCAAGTACAAGGGATGTGTGTACAAAAGAATGGAAATACAGAAAAGCAGCAGGGACACATAGAGGTAGAGAATCGATCAATCAATCCTGCGTTTATCAGAATGCATGGGACTCGATAGGGATAGATGGAGAGGAACAGTAGTATATCACAAGGAATAAATATATAAACAATATTGTAAAGCTTAGTGCTCTATCTCCTGCATGATATAGTGCAATCATATAGGCAGTAATGCTCGTCTCCAAGAGCCCACAGCTCAATGATATAGCTGTGCCTTATCATAATCGATCCCCCTACGTACCCCATGAACATCCACGTATATCAACAAAATCATTACCTCAAAGTATAAAAATGTGCCCCACCAGGTGGTAGGAAGGACTAGTGCCTCTCCCTCCCGACGCACGTTTCACAGGGAACACATCCCTTGCATTTGCAGACTTTTAAATGTGTATTTTTTGTATCAATAAAGTTGTTATATTTTTGTACCAACCGTTAAGACTTCATTTCCCTTTTTTCTATTCTATGCATTTGAAGTGGTTGTTTCAGTGAAACCCATCTGCAATTTTTTGTAGAGGTCTGTCCACTGAATATGTTTCTGAGACTTGTGGTTCTAACATTTGTTTCTGTGTTTTTCACAGCTTTTCTCAGCATAATTATGGATTATAGGGCCTGTGATGTCACGTGGCTTTCATCTTTCGATGATGTGTGTAAAGAAGGCGTAGAGGTGAACCTTAATGATACTGGCCTTTCACAGCTTAAAATTTCTCAACTTAAGGAATTGATTAAGAGAAGAACACACACATGGTGGAACCATGCTTTTTTAGATAAATACATTCAACGGGGACTCATTCCCAGGGGCCTACGTGTCCAGATATTTCCCTCCTTTCCCGTTGATGACGACCAATTCAAGGATAAATGGGAGGAATGTGCAAACACATGCTCACAAGGTTTTCTGACTCTCCTGAGGGATAGGAATCATACTACCATCAGTGAGATGGAAAAAGAAATTGAGGATTTATTGACCTGCCTGAAACAAGAACTGTCCGTCTCATCCTTTAAAAAATTGATTGACGACATTAATGCCGATTTACTGGTTTGGGCAGAAGAGCAACAAAAAATTAAAATAAAAAAATTCCAACCGGATTTGAATGATTCAAAATTGAATCAGGTGTATAGGTGGAGAAATCCTGATACTAGATCTCGGTCGAGGTCCAAAGGGAACACACCATCTAGATCAAGATCTTCGTCTTTGAGGTCTAACACCTCAGGTGAAAGTGGTACTTCAACGTCTCATAATGCGAATTATGGACTTCAGGAGACGAAGAAATGTATGGGTAAAGTAACAACTCGGCAGGGTGCCAAAAAACAAACACCAGGCTGTGGAGCATCGAGCAGTGATAGCCTAGGTGGTTTACAGGTAATCAACCTCTCAAGGCATGTTTTTTCAGTACAGGAATTAGAGGTACTTCAAAAGGGTCTCACATTTTCACCATCTAATGGATTTGATTTCTTTACAGCTCTCAAAGACCTAAATTTATTTTCTCGGAAGTTAATATTAAAGAAATTGCACTATAAGAACACCACCGCACCTGCTTCTGTGACTTCGGCTGAGATGGAGGCCTTACAGACTTTGGAAGACCTCCTGGCTGAACAGTGCCCCACAACAAAAGGTGGGTTTCCCCCAAGTGTCCAACCAAAATGTACACGTTTTCCCCCCTTGTCTATTAGTCCTGCTGTAGAAATCTTTACCAGACTAGTTTCTGAGGATTTCAAGAAATTACCAACAGTCCGTAAGAATGACAATCTAACTTATATTCAGTGGACTGCTCTTAATAAACTCCAATCCTACAAGGATATGGTGTTCAAGCAAGCAGACAAGGGGGAAACACCGTGGTATGGCCATGTGCCCAATATAAGAAGGAGGCACTGCGTCAGTTACGAGATCGTAATACCTATATTAAATTATCACATTGTCCTTTGGCCTCCTACTCGGCCAATTTACAACGCATCTTGTCCAGGGCTTTTGAGGCGGGAACCATCCTTAAGAGGGTTTTGGATGGTCTTACTGTTCGCTTTATGCGAATTTCTACATTTTACATGCTACCGAAGATCCACAAGGACGCCGTCAGCCCACCGGGGCGTCCGATCGTGTCCGGGATAGGAGGTCTCTGCGAACCACTCTGCAAATTTGTGGACTTATATCTGAAGCCCCTCGTAGAGACATTACCTTCATATCTCAGGGACACGACAGATGTCCTCACCCGGGTTGACGGTGTCTTTGTGGACCCGGATACCTTTTTAGTTACAGCGGATGTGGAGTCCCTGTATACATCTATTTCCCATACGGATGGGCTTGAGGCTGTCCGCCTTTTCCTGGGTGCTTCCGACTTGGACGGCCCTCATTGTGACTTTATTCTCGAACTGCTGCGTTTTATATTGACCCATAACTTCTTTAGTTTTAGGGATACGTTTTACCTCCAGCAGCGCGGCCTGGCCATGGGCACGGCCTGCGCGCCCTCGTATGCCAATCTCATACTGGGGGCCTGGGAGAGATCCCTTTTTGGCGACGATGGCGCGTGGGCCGCTAAGCATGTGTTGTGCTGGTACAGGTACATTGATGATGTCCTGTTCCTCTGGAAGGGTACAGCGCAGCAGCTCGAGAAATTTATGGAAGGATTGAATGAGAATAGCATGAATATCCACCTAACCTGCAATTTTCATGCGACTAAAATGGATTTTCTGGACGTGGGTCTGAGGGTTGATTCACAATTTGCCATACAGACCGATGTCCATCGAAAACCTACGGCGGTTAAATCATTAATTCATGCTTCCTCAGCTCATGACCCAGCCACGTTGAGGGCTGTCCCGGTGGGACAGTACCTGAGGATCAAGCGGATTTGTTCGTCACCTCATAGTTTTGAAGCCCAAGCTACCGATCTTCGAACTAGGTTCAAACGACGTGGCTATAGTCGGCGGTCCATTAAAAAAGGATATAATAGGGCAAAAGTAACACCTCGTACTGACCTTTTGTACAATTATAACAGACAATCTAAGTCAAGCCAGGATGTAATACGTTTCATATCTACGTATAATTCCCAGTGGGACAACATGTGTATGATCTTAAAGAAACACTGGCCAATACTTAGGACAGAACCGTCCATTGCTTCATCCCTGGGCCCATACCCGTCAATGACCCCCAGGAGAGCCAGAAACCTACGAGATATGATTGTCCGGAGCCATTATGTTCCGAGCAATGGTACGTTTTTAGACTCCTCCCAACCAACTATAGGATGTTTTCCATGTGGTCATTGTCTGGCTTGCTCTAATGTCCTACGCCCCCGTACCTTTGACTCTGCTTCAGGAGATCGCCAATTCAAGATTCGCCAGTGGATCTCATGTGGAACATCCAATGTAATATATTATGCTACCTGCAAGTGTTCCCTCATTTATATTGGACTTACCTCGAGGGAGCTCAGGGTCAGGGTCCGGGAGCACGTTAGGGACATTACAGCAGCCAGACAAGCGACGGACCCTTCAGAACTTAAGACACTTCCACGGCATTTCCTGCAGTTTCATAACTGCGATGCCAGATCTTTATTGGTCAGGGGTATTGAAGTGGTCCATCTCGGAGCCAGGGGTGGGAACATAAAGCAGAGATTAGCCCAACGGGACGCAAGATGGATTACAATACTGGACACAATGGCCTCTAACGGACTCAATGAATCCCTAAGTTTTGCTTCATTTTTGTGAGTTATATGGTTACTACATGTGCGTGTTCTTTTATTTTATAGTTACCATTAATTTACTCTTATTGCTATGCATTTCTCCCCATTTTTATTTCCCTTTTGTGTTATTTTTAGCTTACGGCCAGTTATCAGACTGGTGCAGCACTATCGTGGTTTTATTCAATTTTTGTGTTGTCTGCAAAACTAACTTCTTTTATTGTTTGTTTTTCATATTTTTCATATATTTAGATCTGAACTATCCCAGGATAGACCAGTGTGAAAAGATTTTTCTAGACTACCCTCCTTTTCTGTTTGAATAAATCAACCTACTGTGATGGGATATTCTGGTTTCCAAGATGATGACACCCTTGTGATGTTGGGATATGGAGACCTTATTAAATGATATTAATAACCCAAGTATATTAGATTTAGTAACTGGTTTATAATTTCATAATCTGATGTCTCTTCTATATAGTATTTATTCAATTATAGTTTCATGTTGGATATACGATTGCTCTGGTCTATTTACCCTCTTGTGGTCCTGTTGTGAGCGTGCGCCCGTCGCATTGGCGCTCCTGTCCCGCGATCTGGCATCTCCCTTGATTTCCAGGCTGCGGTGCAGGACCTGACATGTGATGTGCGTATGCGCCGCCCACACAGGATCATTGGACGAGATCGGACCATGTGACTTCTCACATGACCGATCACACGGGTATTTCTCAGGTCCTTGCAGCACATTCCCTCACCTTCCCTTGAGAAAGCTGGACGTGTTCCCTGTGAAACGTGCGTCGGGAGGGAGAGGCACTAGTCCTTCCTACCACCTGGTGGGGCACATTTTTATACTTTGAGGTAAAGATTTTGTTGATATACATGGATGTTCATGGGGTACTTAGGGGGATCAATTATGATAAGGCACAGCTATATGATTGAGCTGTGGGCTCTAGGAGACGAGCATTACTGCCTATATGATTGCGCTATATCATGCAGGAGATAGAGCACTAAACTTTACAATACTGTTTATATATTTATTTCTTGTGATATACTACTGTTTCTCTCCATCTATCCCTATCGAGTCCCATGCATTCTGATAAACGCAGGATTGATTGATCGATTCTCTACCTCTATGTGTCCCTGCTGCTTTTCGGTATTGCCATTCTTTTGTACACACATCCCTTGCACTTGCAGACTTTTAAATGTGTATTTTTTGTATCAATAAAGTTGTTATATTTTTGTACCAACCGTTAAGACTTCATTTCCCTTTTTTCTATTCTATGTTTGGTGCTCTTTAGAGAGCCAATGAACATACAGGGATTGCTTGCCACGTACTGTAATGCCGTAGCCATGTTGGTTGTGAGCATTACAGTGACTGGCTGGCCGCACAGCGTCATCAGGTCTATTTAAGACCTGGCGCCATTATGCTCGTCACAATCTACCCTGGAAACAGGCAGAGTAGGGAGAGGTGCTGCTAAGTCAGGGAAGATTTTCTTGTTTAGAGTTAGTATAGGTATTCCACAACATATATCTATATATCCATTTGAACGAGTAGTCCTTCTGAGGACTAATCCAGGTGTTAGGTAGGCATGCAGTGTTTGTCGCAGACTGCAGTGCATACAGTGCAAGAGGGTCCAGGTATCAGGGGCCAGGGCAATTTTTTTTTTATCTTAATCCTGGTTATTTGCTTAAAGAGCAATACAGAGTACACCATTTTTCTGCTCCATTTGCTTGATAGCACTGCAGAATACAGCCAGATCTATTCCATATTTCAGCAATAAAATTCCAGAAATTTTAACTGAACCTGGAAAATATTGGCCTCCTTTTCCATTCTGTTGCAGTGTGTCGGTTAAGCTGGTTCTCTGTCAGACATATCACATATAAGTGTTGCAAAATCAGCCATTTCTGCCTTCCATTTTGTTGGAGTGTCGGTCAAGTTATTCACACTAGGTCTCTGTGAAGAATAATATTAGTAAATTACAGACCCGCTATTTACAACTGTGGTTCTCTGTCTGTGACTCTATCACATATAACAGTGTTCCAAAATCAGCCATTCCTCGTGAACGTGGAAAATTTTGTCCTCCATTTAAAATGGGCAAGGTGCGTGGCAAGAGACGGTGAAGTGGACGTGATGGTGATGGTGCATGCAGAGACCAAGGCCGAGACCGCGGGCAAGCTGAAATTGTGCTAAATAAACACCCAGATCTTGTCGCCCGACCTTCCTGTCCCAATTGCTAGGGGACCGCAGCACACCACTATTGAACCCAGAGCAATGTCAAAAGGTTGCTGGTTAGATAGCAGATAATGCCTTTTAGGCTTGTGGAGACGGAAGCTTTCCGCAACCTGATGGCGGCGGCCATCCCACAGTACTCAGTCCCCAGCCGCCATTATTTCTCCCGGTGTGCCGTCCCCCATTACATGAAGATGTGTCCCACAATATTAGCCGTGCCCTCAGAAACGCAGTTACTGGGAAAGTCCCCCTAATCACAGACACGTGAATAATTTCTGGTGGACATAGATGGTACATCTCGGTGACAGCACACTGGGTTAATATAGTGGAAACCGGGGACCAGTCTAACCTTGGGACTGAACACGTCCTCCCAATGCCGAGGATTGCAGGCTCTGGGTCAATCAGGGTTGCCCCCACATTCTACAGCTCCTGCACCCCCTCCTCTTCATTTTCAGCCTCTTTCTCTGAAATGAACACATCAGTCAGAAACTGGAAGCACTGCAGCACTGCCTCGGCCAAGCGGCCACAGGCTGTGCTGAAGCTAATATGCTTAGGTGACAAACCGCACACCGCTGAAGAGTTGTGGACAGCTCTGAAAGAGCAGGCATATCTGTGGCTGACACCGCTGAACCTACAGCCAGGCATATTTGTGTGTGACAATGGCCGGAGCATGGTGGCGGATCTGAAGCGAGGCAAGCTCACACACGTATCATGCCTGGCCCATATGCTTAAGCTCGTGGTTCAGCAGTTTCTCAAAACCTATCTAGATCTGTCGCATCTGATTATCAAAGTACGCCGTGTGTGTGCCCATTTTAGAAAGTCAGCTACAGCTTACGCCACCCTTCCCTTGTTTCAGCACATTTGCAACTTCCAGCTCACCGACTGGTTTGCGATGTCCCCACGCATTGTAACTCTACATTGCAGATGTTGGAAAGGATTTGTGAGCAGAAGAGGGCAGTTGTTGACTACCAGCATCAACACGGCCATTGGTATTCAGGTCAGACTCCACACATAAGACCTCAGGAGTGGACATGGATGTCAGATATCTGAACCATCCTCCAAAAGATTGAGGAGACCACCAAGATGGGGAGTGGCAATGATGCCATAATTAGCGTCACCATCCCGCTTCTCTGTCTTCTTAAATGCTCTTTGCTCACAATTAAAGAGGATGCATTGAAGACTGAGCATGATGAGATGGAGCAATAAACCATACAGGGTGATTACAAGCAGCCCAGCCTCATCTGATCCCAACGTGTATTGGATGATAATGAGGAGGAGGAGGATGAGGAGGAAGAACAGGAGCTTGTTTCCTGCGCTATAGATGGTACTACCTGCACAACTGTCATACTGTTTGCTCAGCGTGGATGGCCTGAGGATAGGGAGGAGGAGGAGAAGGAGGAGAGCATGGTCAGTCATCCGCTTGGTGAGGACACGGAAATCTTGCCTCTTTGCAGTCTGGCACACATGGCTGAGTTTGTTACGCTGCCTTTCCCGTGACCCTCGCCTTGTTATTACTGGTTGGTGACAGTTCTAGGCCCACACTACAAGGAAAACTTTCTGTCTCTTATTCCCATGCCGGACAGGCCTAATAAAATGGGGCAGTACCAGAATGCAATATGGCGGAATTATTAAAAAATTCCCATTTGAAAACGCTGACAGCAGAGGTCACAGTTTGTTGGACAACCAAGGAGTACTGGTGAGAGAGACACAAATGCAGTCCAGCAGAGGCAGGGGGACTTTGTCAAAGTTCTGAGACAGATTTCTTAGACTTACCCATCGCACAGACTCTGAGGTACGGGGTACTTTCTCAAGTTGGGAAAAGTTTCGGAAAATTCTGAGGGAGTACCTTGCCGACCGTACCAACGTCCTCCGTGATTCCTCTGTGTCTTATAATTATTGCTTATTCAAGCTTGACACGTGGCATGAACTGGTTCTCTATACCTTGGAGGTCATGGCCTGCCCTGCCGCTAACATTTTGTCAAAGTGGGTTTTTAGTGCCGCTGGTGGAATTATAACCAATAGGCGCATCCGCCTGTCAACTGAAAATGCTGACAGGCTGACTCTTGAGCCAGACTTCTCAAAACCACTGAATGATAGCAGCGTAACATAAACTTAAATACAGTGTCTTTTCTTTGGAAGGTCTAACTCTATTTGCATGCACCTCTGTCTTCACAACCAGACATGGGCATAAGCTTCCTGATTTCATTTGCACTTGTCCTCATCCTTCTCCTCATCCTCATTCTCCACCACCATATTACCATCATTATCTACCATATCACCATATCTACTTCTCTTGCAGGAGTTCCTCCAAATTTTTGACAGCCTTTACATTCACTGCATAGGCAAACAATATGGGAGACCCACTTCCTAAAAATGGGAACATTGTTTTCAGGAGGCCCTCCAACCTTTACGTCTCTTGCAAGGGACATTGGAGTTCCTCCATATTTTTGGCAGCTGTTGCATTCACTGCGTAAGCAAATAGTATAGGAGACCCAGTCCTCTCTAATTTGAACGTGTCGATACTGTGGCCCAGCTCTATGTGTCTTTAAATTGGTATTGGGGTTTTTCCCAAATTTTGGCAGCCCTTGCAGTCACTGCGTGGGCATTACCACTATAGGAGACCCATTCCTTTATAATGGGAACATTTTTTTACTAGAACACTCCTCTATGTATCTACAAAGGGGTATTGGGGTGCATCCAAATTATTTGCAGCCCTTGCAGTCACTGCATACGCAATAACAGTATAGGAAACCCTCTCTTTAATAATGGGAACAACAAAGCATAGCCGACTACTGGCCCTTTAATAATAGTAAGGGTCGCCTGGTGGCCCTATAAAAATAGTGTTTGTGTCTTTCAAAGTCCCACCTTCATAAATGAAACAGGATGTGTCTGATGATGTCTCACAGACCACATGGCCAGATAATGTCTGTAAAGCACTGTAGAATTAATGGCGCTATATAAGTGAGTAAAATAAATAAATAAATAAAGTAGTAATTTGTTAAAATGACATTTCCTGGTGAATGCATTTTTCACCGTTGAAAGCAATGCAGAAGAGCAAAAACGCATCAAAAACGCTACGTGTGAACATAGCCCAAGGTGTGGAGGAGCATTTTTGTTTTTGGTTATATATTTTGCCTTATATACAAGTCATTACCCTGGAAAGGATGTTCCTTAACATATTTCCCAGGAAAATCCATTTTTATTTCGTTTTTGTATGTTTTATTGCGAGTCCGCAAAAGTGGCATAATACCTCTGACAACTTTTTTCTTAGCAGTGTACTGGGAGTCAGAGATGCTTCCAGGGGTCTTCCCCATGCTGTTCCCTTGTCATTTGAGCACTGGTCCTATCGATTTGGGCAATTTTTAGCCCCTCTGCAGACTGCCGGGGGGAGCCGCCTGAAAAATGCTCGAGCTTCCCATAGACTTACATTGGGCTTGTTACTCGGACCGAGCACTCGAGCATTCCAATTTGCTCGACCTGAGCAACGAGTAACCAAGCATTTTAGTGCTCGCTCATCACTACTAGACAGGTTATCAATCTTGAGGTTATTCCGTTTGAAAAAATGAAGGGTTAGGGGCGATCTTATCATAACGTAAAAATTTAAGAATGAACAGTACGAAGATCTTTTCTCATGATCTTTGCACACCTAAGCCTGCAAGAATAACAAAAGGGCATCCTCTATGTCTAGAGAAAAGAAGGTATTAAGGGAACCTATCATTAGATACTTGCTGCCTGAATCTCTGGTAGCATGAATCAGAAACTGACTGTGCTATTGCTGTCAGAAGAGTTTTACTCTAAAATGCGGAGGGATATTATAGTGAACATATTTTGAAAATCCAGCCTTTGACTATGTGTCCCTCTTTACTTATGTACAGTACAGACCAAAAGTTTGGACACACCTTCTCATTTAAAGATTTTTCTGTATTTTCATGACTATGAAAATTGTACATTCACACTGAAGGCATCTATTCCTAGCAGCTATTTTACCATGAAGGCCTGCTGCACAAAGTCTCCTCTTAACAGTTGTTGAAGAGATGTGTCTGCTGCTAGAACTCTGTGTGGCATTGACCTGGTCTCTAATCTGAGCTGCTGTTAACCTGCGATTTCTGAGGCTGGTGACTTGGATTATCTTATCCTCAGAAGCAGAGGTGACTCTTGGTCTTCCTTTCCTGGGGCGGTCCTCATGTGAGCCAGTTTCTGGGTAGCGCTTGATGGTTTTTGCAACTGCACTTGGGGACACTTTCAAAGTTTTCCCAATTTTTCAGACTGACTGACCTTCATTTCTTAAAGTAATGATGGCCAGTCATTTTTCTTTACTTAGCTGCTTTTTTCTTGCCATAATACAAATTCTAACAGTCTATTCAGTGGGGCTATCAGCTGTGTATCCACATGACTTCTGCACAACACAATTGATGGTCCCAACCCCATTTATAAGGCAAGAAATCCCACTTATTAAACCTGACAGGGCACACCTGTGAAGTGAAAACCATTTCTGGTGACTACCACTTGAAGCTCATCAAGAGAATGCCAAGACTGTGCAAAGCAGTCATCAAAGCAAGAGGTGGCTACTTTGAAGAACCTAGAATATAAGACATATTTTCAGTTGTTTCACACTTTTTTGTTAAGTATATAATTCCACATGTGTTAATTCATAGTTTTGATGCCTTCAGTGTGAATGTACAATTTTCATAGTTATGAAAATACAGAAAAATCTTTAAATGAGAAGGTGTGTCCAAACTTTTGGTCTGTACTGTACATAGGTAGGAACCTGTCAAACAGTTGGAGCAGAGTCAGGAGAAGCCGGCCACAACCTTATGTGGAGTTGAATGAGTGCTCCTTGTGTCAGGGAGCTACATTTCATTAATGGTATCATAAATTCACAGATGTACTTCTCTATAATGAAAGAGAAGATGCTACCATCACTCCGTACCCTTGGTAGATGTGCACTTTTTCATCTTGGCAATTATCCACACATCTGTTGCATTTCTGAAGAAGAATAAAGTGAAAGTGATTCTGTGGCCGAGTACAGGTGCATCTCACTAAATTAGAATATCATTGAAAAGTTAATTTACTTCAGTTCTTCAATGCAAAAAGAGAAACTCATATATTATATAGAATCATTACAAGCAGAGTGATCTATTTCAAGTGATTATTTCTGTTAATGTTGATGATTATGGCTTACAGCCAATGAAAACACAAAAGTTATTATCTCAGTAAATTAAAATAATTAACATAAACAACTGCAAAGGCTTCCTAAGCATTTAAAAAGGTACCTTAGTCTGTTTCAGTAGGCCCCACAATCATGGGGAAGACTGCGGACTTGACAGATGTCTAGAAGGCAGTTATGGATACACTCCACAAGGTCCCAGAGTTCCAATTTTCATTTGGAAATCAAGATCCCTGAGTCTGGAGGAAGAGTGTAGAGGCCACAATCCAATCTGCTTGAGGTCTAGTGTGAAGTTTCCACCATCAGTGATGGTTTGGGGAGCCATGTCATCTGCTGGTGTAGGTCCACTGTGTTTTATCAAGACCAAAGTCAGTGCAGCCATCTACCAGGAAATTTTAGAGCATTTCATGATTCCCACTGCCAACAAGATTTTTGAAGATGGAAATTTCATTCTCCAGCAGGACTTGGCACCTGTCCACACTGCAAAAAGTACCAATGCCTGGTTTAAAAACAACAGTATAACTGTGCTTGATTGGCCAGCAAACTTGCCTGACCTTAACCACATAGAGAATCCATGGGGTATTGTCAAGAGGAAGATGAGAGACATCAGACCCAACAATGCAGATGAGCTGAAGGCTGCTATCAAAGCATCCTGGGCTTCCATAACACCTCAGCAGTGCCACTGGCTGATCGCCTCAATGCCACGCCGCATTGATGCAGTAATTAATGCAAAAGGAGCCCCGACCAAGTATTAAGTGCATTTACTGAACATACATTTCAGTAGGCCAACATTTTGGATTTTAAAAATATTTTTCAAGCTGTTGTTATAAAGTATTCTAATTTACTGAGATAATGACTTTTGTGTTTTCATTGGCTGTAAGCCATAATCATCAACGTTAACAGAAATAAACACTTGAAATATATCACTCTGTAATGACTCTATATAATATATGAGTTTCACTTTTTGTATTGAAGAACAGAAATAAATTAATGGGGGATTCTGAAAAGACAAGTTGAGCATCCAGGCTCTAAAAGAGGTCATTCCTGAAGAATGGAAAAAGATAGCTGCCAGAGTTATTTCGGCTGGTTATCAAAAATAAAAGGGTCCCACTTAATTTTTTTTTTTATATTATTTAAATAAATAATTAAAAAAATGGCGTGGGGTCCCCTCCATTTTTGACAACCAGCCAAGCTAAAGCAGACAGCTGGGGGCTGGTATTCTTAGTCAGGGAAGGGGCCATAGATATTGGCCCTCCCCAGCCTAAAAATAGCAGCCCGCTGACGCCCCAGAAAAGGCGCATCTATTAGATACGCTAATTCTGGTGCTTTGCCCGACTCTTCCCACTTGCCTTGGTGCAGTGGCAAGTTGGGTAATGGTATTGGGGTTGATATCAGCTTTGTAATTAAATAAACAGTATGCCTGCACCACCTTCTGAATGCATAATGACCGCACCTGAATCTTAACGGCAAATACATATCACATAAATTTACGGTGCCAGCTTTAAAATGCAGAAACAATATTCCAATTGAAAGGAGATGATGAAAAAGCTGCACTCACCGTTTGTGTAAAATTAAGAGTTCTTTATTTGATATTCGGATAAAATGAATGGAAAGCAGGGAGTGCGGGGAGGAGGTGGACGACAGCTGTTTCACTCTCTAACTAGCGCTTCTGCGGGTCCATATGATCTATATTTTTACATAAAATGTGAGTGCAGCTTTTTCATCATCTCCTTTAATTTTGTCAGTTTTGTAATATCAGCTGACATCAAGCCCAGGGGTTAGTAATGGAGAAGTGTATATAAGACACCCCTATTACTAATCCTGTAAGCTTAAATTACAAAACACACACAGAAAAAACTCCTTTATTTGAAATAAACACTTTCTACCCTCTTTAACCCATTTATTACTGTGAAGTTTAAAATAATAAAACAAGCTTTTAACAAGCTTTGTTCGGGCTGCCAAACCTGAACAGTAATGCAGACCTTTTGGATAAGTCCGTGTTCAGGGTCCATGCACGGACACCAGGTGTTGAGTACGGACTTTACCATTCAGGTTCGCCCATCCTTAGTGAGGAGCAATGAGCACAAATCCTGCTGCAGCTTCTATAGAAAATGTTTTATTTTACTTCAGGGCTGGATTCACAGCCACATAGCTCAGTATTGCTGTATAATGTCTTTGTGCTAAAGAGGAAGGAGAGAAGGACTTTCTCATGTCAGTGTGGGTAGTGTATGTGAGATATCATAGCAGCTAATCTCCTCCCATTAAAGTAGATCAGAGAGGGCTGAAAATTACAGATGAAACCTGCAGAGGAAGTCCTTTCATTTCTTTTAAAAGCTTTCACATTTAAAGGATCTTTTAAAGGATCGTTTTAATGGTTTATCTTCAGAAGCGGATTAATCTCAAAGCTTGGCTTCCTGCTTCACCAGAGCCGGTTGACTGTTCAGACTAGTGGCATGGTCATGCCACTGGTCGAAAGTGTGTGCTCTCCCAGGCTGCTAGAGGCACGGTGATCTGACTAGCTTCTAAAGCATAGAGCCTGCAAGCAGTGCACGATCCTTACATTTCACTCACAAGCAGCACTTCCACAGGTCCAGTGAAAGCGCTGCTTGTGCGGGAAATGGCGTTTGTCTCTCTATCACCCCCGCACCCCTGAACCAGCCGCAACGTCTGTATGCTGGATCTGAAATAAAAGGATCTTTTATTGGCATCCATTGGTGAGTGTTGTCTTTTTCATACTTCCTTGGACATTTGATTAGCACTGCTTATTTAGACATAGCACCTCCTAATCTGGATAGCTGAGGGCTATAAAAACCGTCATAGAGTTTTTTTTGACTAAACAAGCATGATTTGGGAACTGGTGCCTGCATACTTCACTTCTATGTGGTTCGCTAAGTGTTGTCCAGCAGTTATTTCATTGGCAGTTAGTCAGGACAGGAGTCAGGTAACCCACACTTTGTACTCTCTTTGAACTATGTACTTTTTTTCTACGCCCATTTTCCTGTGTGCTCTTGTCATCCAAATTCACAGCCCCATCCTCCTTCCATCACTACTCATCCACAACTGCTATCTCTCCTTCCCTCTCCCATGTACAGCTCCCATGCTCTTTTCAACTTCCTGCAAAATCTTAGCCCATATTGTCCAAAGGTATTGAACAAGAAACCATCTCAGAAATCCAAAAACTATTTGCTCTTTCTCTTTTTACTATTTCTACTTATTTCAGGGGATGTCTCTACTAACCCTGGTCCTCCCTGCGCCCACGTCAACCCTTCTCTCACCTCACATTGAAACCCTGCTAACCTTATTTACAACATCAGCTGTACTCCTTCATCTCCCTCTTTTAATTGTGCAACAAGCTTTGTTTCCTGCACAACTCCTTTCTGACCAACTCTCTCAATCTGCTGGCCCTCACTGAAACCTGTATTCAGGATTCTGACATTGTCTCATCTGCTGCTATTTCTCTTGGCTGCTTACATTTTTCCCATTCCCCGAGACCTGTGAACAGATTTGGTGATGGAGTCTGCTTACTCCTGTCCCCACAATGCACTTTCCAGGTCATACCACCAGTTCAATCACTCTCATTCCCTTCTTTTGAGGTCCACAACATCAAGCTCTTCCATCCCCTCTCCCTCAGAGTAGCGGTCGAATATCGTCCCCCAGGCTCACTCACCCAGTTCCTTGACCATTTTTCTGCCTGGCTGCCCCACTTCATGTCCTCAGAATTGCCAACCCATATCCTGGGAGACTTCAACATCCCAATAAACAGACCCACATCCCCATCTGCATCCCATATTCTATCTCTAACCACTTCTCTTGGCCTCTCACAGCTTCCAAACTTTGAGACACACAAAGACGATAACATCCTTGATCTTTTCTTTGTCCGGCTCTGTTCAATCTCCTAGCTAGATAACTCACCTCTTCCCCTCTCTGACCACAACATTCTCTCCTTTGCGCTGAAAAATCCTCGCCCACCCCAGCACACTCGTACCTATAACATATTGAGAAATCTACAAGCTATCAACCCTCATACACTTACAGACTCCTTACACTCATCACTGTTCCCAATCTCCCATTTCTCCTATGCTGATCTGGCTGTATCTCACTGCAATGACACCCTCACAAGCACCCTGGACCAAGTAACACTCCTCACCCTCAGAACCTCCAGACAAAGAATAAAACAGCCCTGGCTCACACCGCAAACTCAATTTCTCTAGCGATGCTCTAAGAGTCCAGAACGCCTATGGAGGAAAACTCGCACACTAGAAAACTTCATCCACTATAAATTTATGTTAAGAACCTATAACTCTGCCCTTTACCTCGCCAAACAGACCTACTTAACCACTCTTATCTTCTCACTATCCAACAACCTCAAAAAACTCTGACACCTTTCACTCCCTCCTTAGTCCTAAAGTGCAGGACCCTCTCACGGACATTTGTGCTGATGATCTGGCCTCCTATTTCACAGAGAAAATAAAAAATATCAGTCAGGAAATCAGCTCCCAGCCACCAAGTGCTATGACTCCCATATCCTCTGGTCACTCTCCGCATTTGACCCAGTTACAGAAGAAGAAGTCTCCAGGCTCCTCGCTTCCTCTCATCCTACTGCATGCACTACTGACCCCATTCCCTCACACCTACTCCAGTCTCTCACTCCAGTTGTCACTACTCACCTAACTAAAATCTTCAATCTCTCCCTCTCTTCAGGTATCTTCCCCTCCTCCTTCAAACACTCTATTATTACTATATTATTAAAAACCCCTCTTTTAACCCATCCTGCACAAATAACTACCGACCAGTCTCCAATCTCCCCTTCATCTCTAAACTCTTGGAGCATCTGGTCTACTCCCGCCTTACCCGTTACCTCTCCATTCACAGATCCTTCACAGTCTGGCTTCCACCTCCTACGTTGTCCAGAAACAGCACTCATCAAAGTGACCAATGATCTTTTGACAGCAAAATGTAACGGTGACTGTTCTCTACACATTCTTCTTGACCTCTTTGCAGCTTTAGACACTGTTGACCACCATCTTCTACTCTCTATGCTCTACTCAATCAGCATAAAGGACACTGCTCTCTCCAGGTTCTCTTCCTTTCTTTCTGACCGCTCCTTCCATGTATCTTTCACTGGCTCCACTTCTTCCCCTCTTTCTTTCACTATTGGGGTTCCTCAGGGGGCAGTCCTTGGCCCTATTCTCTCTCTTCACGGCCCCAATTGGACAGACCATCAGCAAATTTGGCTTTCAATACCATCTTTATGCTGATGACACACAACTTTACACTTCATCCCCTGACCTTACCTCCACTGTACTACAGAACACCAGTGACTGTCTGTCCGCAGTTTCCAACATAATGTCAGCTCTCTATCTGAAACTCAACCTTTACAAAATTGAAATTCTTCTGCTCCCACCTTCTATTTACCTCCCTAAATCTGACATCTCCCTCTCCGTGTGTGGCACCAAAATAAAGCAGAGCCAGCAGGTGCACTTTTTTGGTGTTGTGTTTAACACCAATCTTTCCTTCACCTCCCATATACAATCTCTTGCCCTCTCTAGTCGCTCGCACCTAAAGAACATCTTTAGAATCCGCCCCTTTCTCAACATGGAAAGAACAAAAACCCTTACTGTGTCCTTGATCCACTCCCGTCTTGACTACTGTAGCTCTCTATTAATTGGTGTCCCCCTCACTTGACTTTCCCCTCCCCAGTCCATCCTTAATGCAGCAGCCAGTCATATATCTAATCGTTACTCGGACGCTTCCACTCTGTGCCACTCATTGTACTGGCTACCCATATGTTATAGGATCCAATTTAAGTTGCTTGTTCTCACCCACAAAGCTCTCCATAGTGCAGCACCCTCCTATATCTCCTCCCTTATTTCTGTTTATTGGCCTACCCATTCTCTACACTCCACAAGTGACTTTCGACTAATATCCACACTAATCTGTACCTCCCACTCCTGGCTCCAAGACTTCTCCCTAGTTACATCAATTCTTTGAAATGCTCTACCCCTAGAACTTAACATAAACCACAACTTACACAGTTTTAGGAGCTTCCTAAAAACACATCTGTTTAGGGCGGCCTATCATTTTCCCTAATCCATGTCGTTTTTATATGTAGCCCATTCACTATTTCTCTGAGCATAATTCTCCACCGCACCCAAAACCGCTACAAATATTAACTGGTGACTAGCTCATGCAGCCTTTATCTATCCCCCATTCCCTCAAGATGGCTGGACCATCATTGTAAATAAGCACCTGTACTTTGTGTCACCCCCACCTCATTGCAGATTGTAAGCTTTTACAAGCAGGATTGTCATTATTCTTACTTTAATGTACTATCTTTAACTTTGTTACTTATGACTGTTGTATATGAACCTCTGAAAAGCGTTATAAAGCTCTGCGGAATATGTAGGCGCTATATAAATAAAGGTTATTTTTATATCTATGAAGTAATGAAATGTTCCCAAGGTGAGAAAATATGCTAACTGTAGACATGACACAAACTATATCTACATTTTGAGGCATACAGTAGATAATATAGAAGTGGACTTTTTTGGCTTGTTTGCAAAAATGATAGTTACAAAATGTTTACATAGTAGCAAGAAGGCTCTTATGTGTAGGCTCTTCCATGAGGTCCAAGTCCATGGTGTTTTGGTGGCGGGGTAGCACAGAAGCTTGCTTCCTCTGTCCCCTCCCTCCAACCACGGACAACAGAGAGGGGAACATTATCCTCTTCATCTCCTGACTGTTGTGCGACCATCACCTCTTCCTCCTCGTCCTTCTTCATTTGTTCCTCGGCTCCTGCACCTTCACTAACAGTTTGTCTGGTACCATGAGCCCCCCTCGATCACTCTAATCCACCCTCCCTTGTCACCCGCCTGTGCGACGACAGTCTGGAACTTAGAGATATTGTTATCCTTTACGCATACTCCTCTGCTTCTTCCTCTTTTTCTTGGACCACCACCTCTTCCCGCAGACTATTCAAAGTGTGCTCCAGCATGTAGATGACCGGAATACTGATGCTGATGATGGCATCATCAGCGCTAACAATCTTAGTAGCCATTTCAAAACTGTGCAAAATGAGATGCTGCCCAGGGCACAGCAGCAGGAGCAGCCTCTCTGCTGTAACACTGACAAAATGGCACCAAAACAACATGTCCGCTTTTATATGGAGAGGGACTTGTGACTTCGGCAGCCAATGACTCAAGCCCTTGTGTCTGGATGTTGTGGATGGTCCCTGGGCCCTGATTGGCTGCTAGAATTGCCACACATTAAGTTAAGAAGAAAAAAAATTAAGAATAACAGCTCCTCTGACCTCTTCCCACCGCCTTCCCTTATAAAACATGTCCCCCCTCCCCACTCATCATACAGTACCACTATCCTAGCCAAAGTCCTAAAAAAACATAGTGGATACGTGATCATTTACCGCACTTTGGCCAAATGTTGCCGATTTTGAGTAACAAAGTTAGGGGGTACGAACATGAGTCCGAATGTACAATGTTCGTGCCGAATTTGAGATTGGCGAACGTTTTCCGAACAAGTACGCTCATCTCCAGCCAGCATATGACTGCTGCAGCAGATCAGTTGTTGCGGCTTTCAGCAATAAGAATCATGATGACAGTAATATGGCACATGAATGTTGAGCCACTGATTGGCTGCAACAATAATTTTGCGGCCTCCTGTAAACAATGGGCTTCTGTGCTGGATTGTATGGGGAAATAAAGGTGGCATAAAGTTTGTTTTCATCATTTTTGCTGCTGTTTTTACACACTTTTGAAAGTTTGGAAAACTTTTTAATTTTATCTTAGATTAACACAGGTCAAGATTTGTGGTGCCTGGTGATCAGTGTTGAAAAAACATTATTTTGCGGTGATCTATCAGTTGTTCATGCTGTAATTGTCTATATGTGTGATATGAATTGTAACTGTCACATATTTTTCTATAATGTCTTGAAGATGTATTGAATTGGATTTGTGAGAAATTGCAATTCTTAATGAAATTTTGTGAAAGTTAATGTTACACACGTCTAAGGTAGGATATCCCTGTCTCCTCTCCCTTCGCCTTGGTCTGCCTCCCTCTGTTGTACTCCACTTTGGGTTTTTCTGGTTTGTCTGGTGTGGATCCATGACATAACCTCCCTTGACATATTTAAGGGCCACTGACACACACACCTGTGTCTCCGAATTCTGTTTCAGGCCTCGTGGTTGGCGTACCACCCCCTCCTGTGAACACCGTGCTAATCTGCTTCTTTCCTTGGTGAAGTTATGACGTTACTGCATTCATTCAGCTGCTCCCAAGATTCCTAAGCGTACCTCGTCCTCACTCCCCACGTGCCCTTCTGCCAGTTGCACTGATGCCTGGGGATCGGGTACCTGCCTGGTCCCGGGCTTAATGGTTCCACTTCACAAAGTGAGCCTGACAGTTAAAAATGAACTCACCTGTATATCAATTTATCTACAATATATGAATTGGATATTCTCCCGATCTTTCTTCATCATTTATTTACCAAGACAGTCTTCACCAGGTGATGCCACCAGAGTAAGTAAAGCAATAAGTCATTTAATATAAGCAAATGTCATCTAAAAAGCTCAGCAATATCAATGAACAGCACATGTTAAAATATATTGTTTACAGAGTTCCTCATTCTCCAGTCATTAATTACGTGACACAAAGTATATGCCGGCTTTCTGCAGTCTGCTTACAAGTCATGTTGATAAATTGACTGGAAGATAGAGAGTATAAAACATGGATATTATTTTTAGAGTTTTGCAGTCGCACCCCTGGTAAACATTATATCACAAAACTGCTGTTGTTATACCAAATTTTCTAATTTTACTATTTTACTATCATGTTTAAAGGGAATCTATAAGCAGGTTTTTGCTATGTAATCCGAGGGCAACATGAGATAGGAGCATAAACACTGATTTCAGTGATGTGTCACTTATTAGGCTGTGTGCTGTAGTTTCCATACAATCAATGTTTTATCAGCAGGAGATTATCACTGCCGGGCAACTGGTCTCATTCCTACTAGTCCATCCACGCTCCCAGCACTGATTAGAAGCTTACTATCAATATACAAAGTACATAGAAAGCTGCTAATCCGGGGTGTTGGCAGGGTCAGCATTCTGAGCACTGCTGCATCTACAGCAGAGAAAGCTCTGATTGCATCACAACTGCTGTACACAGTAAACTAAGTGACACATCGCTGGAATCAGGGTCTCCATTCCTATATTATGCTGCTCTCAGATGAGGTAGCAAAAACCCGGTGACAGATTCCCTTTAATTATTGATTAGTAATAATATCTTGAGCCAATAGAACCTGCTCTGCAACCAGGCTCATAATAACAAAAATTATTTTAGGGAGATCCTTTACATAAACTTTCATCAGACAAAGATCCCCTTCAAGCTCAGTCTCTGCTTCTTTTCATTACAATATCCGATTATCCTAAGGGCTCGCTCACACGAGCATATACAGTACAGACCAAAAGTTTGGACACACCTTCTCATTTAAAGATTTTTCTGTATTTTCATGACTATGAAAATTGTACATTCACACTGAAGGCATCAAAACTATGAATTAACACATGTGGAATTATATACTTAACAAAAAAGTGTGAAACAACTAAAAATATGTCTTATATTCTAGGTTCTTCAAAGTAGCCACCTTTTGCTTTGATGACTGCTTTGCACACTCTTGGCATTCTCTTGATGAGCTTCAAGAGGTAGTCACCGGAAATGGTTTTCACTTCACAGGTGTGCCCTGTCAGGTTTAATAAGTGGGATTTCTTACCTTATAAATGGGGTTGGGACCATCAGTTGTGTTGTGCAGAAGTCAGGTGTATACACAGCTGATAGTCCTACTGAATAGAATGTTAGAATTTGTATTACGGCAAGAAAAAAGCAGCTAAGTAAAGAAAAACCAGTGGCCATCATTACTTTAAGAAATGAAGGTCAGTCAGTCTGAAAAATTGGGCAAACTTTGAAAGTGTCCCCAAGTGCAGTTGCAAAAACCATCAAGCGCTACAAAGAAACTGGCTCACATGAGGACCGCCCCAGGAAAGGAAGACCAAGAGTCACCTCTGCTGCAGCAGGCCTTCATGATAAAATAGCTGCTAGGAAACCACTGCTAAGGACAGACAACAAGCAGAAGAGACTTGCTTGGGCTAAAGAACACAAGGAATGGACATTAGACCAGTGGAAATCTGTGCTTTGTTCTGATGAGTCCAAATTTGAGATCTTTGGTTCCAACCACCGTGTCTTTGTGCGACGCAGAAAAGGTGAACGGATGGACTCTACATGCCTGGTTCCCACTGTGAAGCATGGAGGAGGAGGTGTGATGGTGTGGGGTTGCTTTGCTGGTGACACTGTTGGGGATTTATTCAAAATTGAAGGCATACTGAACCAGCATGTCTACCACAGCATCTTGCAGTGGCATGCTATTCCATCCGGTTTGCGTTTAGTTGGACCATCATTTATTTTTCAACAGGACAATGACCCCAAACACACCTCCAGGCTGTGTGAGGGCTATTTGACCAAGAAGGAGAGTGATGGGGTGCTACGCGAGATGACCTGGCCTCCACAGTCACCAGACCTGAACCCAATCGAGATAGTTTGGGGTGAGCTGGACCGCAGAGTGAAGGCAAAAGGGCCAACAAGTGCTAAGCATCTCTGGGAACTCCTTCAAGATTGTTGGAAGACCATTTCTGCTGACTACCTCTTGAGCTCATCAAGAGAATGCCAAGAGTGTGCAAAGCAGTCATCAAAGCAAAAGGTGGCTACTTTGAAGAACCTAGAATATCAGACATATTTTCAGTTGTTTCACACTTTTTTGTTAAGTATATAACTCCACATGTGTTAATTCATAGTTTTGATGCCTTCAGTGTGAATGTACAATTTTCATAGTCATGAAAATACAGAAAAATCTTTAAATGAGGTGTGTCCAAACTATTGGTCTGTAGTGTGCATCAGACGAGTGCTATCCTATGTTTTATAGGATAAAACTCGGACCAATGTTTTTCTATGGCGTAGTACTGATCAGCACTTTTTTTCCTCCTCATACAGATTCAGCATGAGAAAAAAAAATTGCAGCAAATCGAATCGCACTTGGCCATTCAAATCTATGGCATTCGAGTGCAGTCCAATATCTGCGGACTCACACAATGAAGAAGATGGAGAAATTTTGTTCTCCATCTTCTCACCAGTGCTGCGATTTTCTCATCTGAAAGAATCAGATCACACTAAGTTGACGCTCGGATCAGAGTTTTATCCGAATGTCATTACCATAATAAATCTGATTTTTTCACATGAGAGAATCTACGCTCATGTGACCCCTGCCGTATTCTGTGAAATCACGCTGCATGGATTGTTACCTCACTGTATAATTCCTATACTATAGCCTGAACATTTTGACACTACAATATCTGTTTTAAATATGTTATGTCACCCCATTGTGCATTATCTTTGTACTGTAATATTACTGTGGGCATTATCCTTTCACTACAACATTACAACTGTGTGTATGACATCTGTATTTTACTGACATAAGTATCCATTTATTGTTACATTGCAATGTGTATTATCTCTGTATGTGACATGGCTGTTGCATTTTCCTGAATTAAGGAAAGGCATTTGGAGAGTGGAGACAAAATTAATTATTATTTCTTCATGTTCCAAACTTCATGCAGTGCTCATCATTTTTATTAGGTGTATCCTGCCTAATAGGCTCAGGGGCAAGTTTTGCCATCTTTGTAGTTCTTGCTGTATTTTAGATATAATTGGGGGAAAGTTTAAGTTATACACTTACTCTGGTCTCCTACCCAGTTTGATGCCCAGATAGGTTATGTATGCTCCTGCTATCAGTATATCATGCAGCTCTTTGCTCACTGTGTTCCCTCTTCCTTTTTCTTTTAATTTCAGTATTTTATACTTATTTTTGTTTAGCGTAAACCCTGAGCATTTCCCAAAAGCCTCCAGAAGTTTCAACACTCCTGGTAAATCTCTTTCTACCTCTGCCATATAAAGTATTATGTTGTCCGCAAAGTACGAGGCCTTAATCTTCTCGTCTCCTATTTTCAGCCCTTCAAATACTTCATACTGCTGCAGATAGCATGACAAATGTTCAAGCGCTAAATTAAATATAAGTGGCGACAAAGGGCAGCCCTGGCGTGTTCCTTTTTCCAACAGGAAGCTAGCGCAAAGGTGCCCAGGGGTTTGAATTTTCGCCATAGGATTATTGTATAGGGCTTTTATAAGGTTTCTAAATTTGCCCATCACCTCCATTTTGTCTAGGACTTGTTTTAACCAGGACCATTTCACCTTGTCGAATGCCTTCTCTGCATCTAATGTAACTAAGGCCGGGTCTTTACTCTTAATGTCTCCATTCCTTACTGTGTCCAATGCTAGTAATGTACGCCTGATGTTTGTGACTGCGCTCCTGCCCTTTACAAAGCCCACTTGTGCTGGTGACATTAATGTCGGGAGTATTTCTGCTAGCCTGTTCGTCATCAGTTTGGATATAATTTTAATATCCTGATTTATCAGGGATATAAGTCTGTAGGCTGCTGGATCCTCCCCATCCTTCCCTTCTTTTGGTATCAAACATATATAGGCCATGTTGGTTCCCCCCAACAATTCACCACCCTGTAACAACTCGTTATACCATTTAGTCAAAATAGGAGCTACTTGATGGGACATGACCTTAAAAAAATCTCCTGTGAACCCATCAGGCCCAGGGGCTTTACTGCCCGGTAGACCTCCAATAGTGCTTTTCACTTCTTCCTCTGTTACCGGCACATTTAACATGTTCAGTTGTGACTCAGTTATGGCAGGCATTTTAATTTTGCTGAGGAAGGTCATTCCCATATCCTCCTCGCAGCCGCATAGAATTCCCTTAGTTCAATTTCCATTTGTGACTTCCTAAATCCTTCTTTCTTCTCCGCCCATTCATCAAAGTTTTTTTTGGCCTCCTTCCAATCTTCCCTTGCCCTTTCCGTTTTTAATTGTTGGAAGAGTACGTACTTTCTCCTCAGATCACCGATAACCTCTTCGTATTTTGTGTTCGTTTTTTTCTTCAGTGTATGGACATATGCCATCAGTCTTCCTCTCAAAACAGCTTTCCCTGCTTCCCAGAATGTTTATGTCTTTAATTCGTCTGATGAATTGTGGAAAGTAGTGTTGAGCGATACCTTCCGATATCGGGAAATATCGGATCGGATTGGATCGGACCGATACCGAAAAAGTATCGGATATCGCCGATTCCGATACCGGAAACCAATGCAAGTCAATGGGACAGAAATATCGGAATGAAAATAAACCCTTTCTTTCCTTGTAGGTTAATTCTACATGAAGGAAAACAAATAAGAATAATGTAGAATGTATTGGGGGAGGTGGGGGAGACAATAAAGGCATAGAAGTTTAGCCCAATCAAATGGAATAGCAGGAATTAATATTTTTTTTAAGATGTTCTGAGTTACGGAAATATTGACTATGTTAAGTATTTTCATATTTTGTCAGATATTTATGTTTCACTACTTCCATGCTCTTCACCTTCTTTTTTACTTCTCCCACACTTTCTCCTTTATCATCCTCAGCATCTTTTTCATCCACTTCTTCTTCACCTTCTTCATCTTCTTCTTCTTCACCTTCTTCGTATTATTCTTTTTTTTTACATTCTTCATATTCTACTTCTTCATCTTCTTCATATTCTTCTTCTTCATCATATTCTTATTTGTGACAGGCATTCCTGTAGTTGTTATCTATAAAAAGTTGGACATTACACCTTTCGTTCTGCCCGTCACAAAAGATTTACAACAGGATTTGTCCGCGTTCAGTTTGGCCTGCAGCAGCAGGTCTTTTCCAGGGGCACCACGAGGAGGAACGGACTCACCCCCATACACTGCTTAGTCATCTTCTGCTTATAATTTAGATATTATCTTTTGCTCTGATTTTTAGTCTTAACCTTAATGTTCTTCCGCTTTTTGTTCTGCAGCTTCTTGTATTTCTGCTTCTTGGTTTTCTGTCTCTTGTTCTTCTGTATCTTGGTGCTTGTCTTCTCTTCTTTGTCATCTTGGTCAACTTCTTCAGGGTCATCTTCTTGGTCTTCTTCGGGGTGGTCTTCAGGGTCGTCGTCTTCGGGGGTCCTCGTCTTCGGGGTCCTCGTCTTCTTCGGATTGGTCGTCTGGGTCCTCGTCTTCGGGGTCCTCGTCTTCTTCGGGGTGGTGTTCAGGGTCCTCGTCTTCTTTGGGGTGGTCTTCAGGGTCCTCGTCTTCTTTGGGGTGGTCTTCAAGGTCCTCGTCTTCAGGGTCATCGTCTTCGGGGTCCTCGTCTTCTTCGGGTTGGTCTTCAGGGTCCTCGTCTTCAGGGTCCTCGTCAGGGAGATCCAGAGTGATTACCAAGAACCATTTCAAAAAGCTTGAACTTGGAAATGTAGCAGAAGGTACAAGAAGGCTGAGGAACTACCGAGGACCAGCTGACGGTACTGGTACCGGGATGGGTAGCAGAAGGTACAAGAGCCAATGGAACTACCGAGGACCAGCTGATGGTAATGGAACTCGGTTACTAAGCAGGAGGTACCTGTGCCAGAAAGCACTACCAAGGACCAGCAGACATTGGTGGAACTTGGATATCGAGAAGTAGGCACCTAATCCAAAGGCACTGCCGAGAACCAGCTGATGGTACTGGAACCCGGATGGGTAGTAGAAGGTATAAGAGCAAATGGAACTACCGAGAACCAGCTGATGGTACTGGAACCCGGATGGGTAGCAGAAGGTACCCATGTAAAAAAAAGTTTCAAGGCCGCGAGCCAGCCGCAGTTACCAAAACCCACAGTCCTACAGGGGGTGCTTGTCCTATTGGCACTATGGAACCAGCCTTCATTGCCAGATCCCGCAGCCCACATAGGAGTCACCTAAACTGCAGGCACCATAGAGTCGGCTAACCTGACCGCAACACGACAGGACAACGCATTGGAGGCAAAGTGACGTTGACACTACCCGGAAACAGCTGGCGCGCTGGAACCAGGCTGGGCAGGAGGGAGTACCCGTGCCAAAGACACTGCTAGGAAACAGCTGGCGGTGCTGGAACCTAGGGTAAATACTAAAAACAGTGGAGCCAGAGGCGTAATTGGAGCAACTTTAAAATCGGTAGTAGTGTGAATGTGGACAGAGCAGGAGAATTTGCCGAACACACAGCTGGGGAACAGCTGACGTTACTGAACCCCAATAACACTGGAGCAAGCGTTGACTGTGCAGACGGCACTTCTGAGCAGCATCTAGAGGTATTGGAGCCCAGGGTAAATACTAAAAAGAGAGGAACCAGAGGTGTAATTGGAGCAAGTTTTAAATCAGTAGTACAGTGGATGTGGACAAAGCAGGAGAATATGCCGGACACACAGCTGGAGAACAGCTGACGTTACTGAACCCCAATATCACTGGAGCAAGCGTTGACTGTGCAGATGGCACTTCTGAGCAGCAACTAGCGGTATTCGAGCCCAGGGTAAATACTAAAAACAGAGGAACCAGAGGTGTAATTGGAGCAAGTTTTAAATCAGTAGTACAGTGGATGTGGACAAAGCAGGAGAATTTGCCGGACACACAGCGGGGGAACAGCTGACGTTACTGAACCCCAATAACACTGGAGCAAGCGTTGACTGTGCAGACGGCACTTCTGAGCAGCAACTAGCGGTATTGGAGCCCAGGGTAAATACTAAAAACAGAGGAACCAGAGGTGTAATTGGAGCAAGTTTTAAATCAGTAGTACAGTGGATGTGGACAAAGCAGGAGAATTTGCCGGACACACAGCTGGGGAACAACTGACGTTACTGAACCCCAATAACACTGGAGCAAGCGTTGACTGTGCAGACGGCACTTCTGAGCAGCAACTAGCGGTATTGGAGCCCAGGGTAAATAGTAAAAACAGAGGAACCAGAGGTGTAATTGGAGCAAGTTTTAAATCAGTAGTACAGTGGATGTGGACAAAGCAGGAGAATTTGCCGGACACACAGCTGGGGAACAGCTGACGTTACTGAACCCCAATAACACGGCAGCAAGTGCTGACTGTGGAGACGGCACTTCCGAGTGCCAACTGGCGGTGTTGGAGCTCAGGGATAATACTGAAAACAGAGGAGCCAGAGGTGTAATTGGAGCAACTTTAAAATCTGTAGTAGTGAGAATGTGGACAGAGCAGGAGAAATTGCCGTCCGCACAGCAGGGGAACAGCTGACGTTACTGAACCCCAATAACACGGCAGCAAGTGTTGACTGTGCAGACGGCACTTCCGAGCGCCAACTGGCGGTGTTGGAGCTCAGGGATAATACTGAAAACAGAGGAGCCAGAGGTGTAATTGTAGATACTTTAAAATCTGTAGTAGTGAGAATGTGGACAGAGCAGGAGAAATTGCCGTCCGCACAGCAGGGGAACAGCTGACGTTACTGAACCCCAATAACACGGTAGCAAGTGTTGACTGTGCAGACGGCACTTCCGAGTGCCAACTGGCGGTGTTGGAACTCAGGGATTACAGTTCAGGTGGTAGAAACATGAACACAGCAGGAGACCTGGATACTGTTGCCAACCAATTATTTATTCTGGAAGAGGACTGGCAAATTCATGAGAGATCCAGGCCTTGTTCATTTTGAGAAAAGTAAGCCGGTCAACATTATCGGAGGATAGTCGCATGTGACGGTCTGTTAGTACACCACCTGCGGCACTAAAGACGCGTTCCGATAATACACTAGCAGCAGGGCAAGCTAGCACCTCCAATGCATACTGACTAAGCTCTGGCCATGTATCCAGCTTACAGACCCAAAACTTGAAGGGAGAAGAGCCGTCAGGGAGTACACTAAGACGGCAAGACATGTAGTCTGTCACCATCTGACGGAAACGTTGCCTCCTGCTGACTGGAGCCGTCTGTGATGGTGTAGACATTTGTGGCGGCGGGGACACAAAACTTTGCCACATTTCGGCCATACTGGTCTTGCCTTGTGCTGAGGCGCTGCTTCTGCTCCCTCTTTGTGCAGAGCTTCCTCCACTGCCTCGACGCACTGAGCTGCTTCGTAAAGCACTAGCAGCACTGCTCTCGGTTGGAATGGAGAACATGATGGAATGCACCAGTGCGTCTTGGTACTCCCGCATTTTACGCTCCCGGTTCAACGGTGTTATGAGGCTTTGTAAGTTGTCCCGGTAGCGAGGATCTAGGAGGGTGGACACCCAATAATCAGCCGTGTTGAGAATGTGGGCGATGCGACGGTCGTTTCTCAGGCACTGCAGCATGAAATCAACCATGTGCTGCAGACTGCCAACTGGCCAAGAAACGCTGTCCCCTGCTTGAGGCGTGATCTCTGCCTGCTCTGCATCACCCCACCCTCGCTCTAGATACTGACTACTAGAGCATTGTGTACCTCCCTCCTCTGGACAGATGTCTTCCTCATCCATTGACTCCTCCTCATCCTCCTCACAAAGTGTCCCCTGCCTAGACCTTTGTGAGGAACCACGTTGCGCAGACTGTAGAGAAGCAGATGGCATTTGTGACTCCTCATCCTCCACCTCTTCCAAAACCTTGTCCCTTAGTGCTTGCAGTGTTTTTTCAAGCAGGCAGATAAGGGGGATAGTCATGCTGACTAGTGCATCATCTGCACTCGCCATCAGCGTGGAATAATCAAAGGCATGCAAAACGTGGCAAATGTCCTTCATAGAGGCCCACTCAGTGGTGGTGAAGTGTGAACGGCGCGCACTGCGACTTGTTTGCGCCTGCTGCAGCTGGTACTCCACTACTGCTGCCTGCTGCTCACACAACCTCTCCAACATATGTAACGTTGAATTCCACCTGGTGGGTAGGTCACATATGATGCGATGTTCCCGAAGACGTAATCGGCGCTGCAGAGCTGCAATGCGTGATCTTGCGTTGCTGGAACGCCGCAAGTGAGCGCACTCTATGCGGACCTTGTGAAGCAGTGCATCAAGATCCGGATAGTCCCTCAAAAAACTCTGCACGACCAAGTTGAGCGCATGTGCCAGACATGGGATGTGAGTGAGGTTGCCTAGGCCCAGAGCTGCCACCAGATTTCGGCCATTGTCACACACTACCATGCCTGGCTGGAGATTCGCTGGCACAAACCACAAGTCGCTCTGCTGCTTGATGGCATTCCAGAGCATCTGCGCTGTGTGGCTTCGACTCCCCAAAGAAATTAATTTTAATACGACCTGTTGACGTTTGGCCACGGCTGTGCTCATATCGGTCATCATAACAGGTAGCCGTTCACGGGTCGATGTGGAGGTAGACCGTGACGGCTCCTGCAGCGCTGATTCAGAGGAACTGGAGTATGAGGAGGAGTCAATGTGTACAGACTGGATTCCTGCAATCCTTGGAGTTGGCAGAACACGTACAGCGCCACTCTCAAGATCTGTACCCGGCTCCACAACATTTACTCAATGGGCAGTGAGGGAAAGGTATCGTCCCTGTCCATGCTTACTGGTCCACGCATCGGTGGTCAGGTGGACCTTGCTACTGACGGCGTTTTGTAGCGCATGTTTAATTTTTCCCTCCACATGATGTTGCAGGGCAGGGACGGCTTGCCTGCTGAAATAAAAGTGGCTGGGCACGTTGTATTGTGGGACTGCTAAAGCCATAAAGTTACGGAATGTGTCAGTCTCCACCAGCCTGAATGATAGCATTTCAAGGGCCAGTAGTTTAGCAATGCCAGCATTCAGAGCCTGTGCTCGGGGGTGGTTTGCCGAGTATGGGCGCCTTTTCTCCCATGCCTGTGCTAACGATGGCTGAAGACTGGCCTGGGAGTGTGAGGATGACTGGGAAAGTTGTGCTGTGGGTGGAATTACACTGTGTCTCTGTACAACAGTGCCAGAGATTCTTCCATGGCGATCCTGTGAGGAAGCCGAACCAGCTGTGTGTGAGCTGGAGGAAGAGGCTACAACACGAGCTGAAGAGGTGGTAGGTGGCGCTGTAGGTTGGCCTAGGTCTTCAGTGTGTTTTTGTAACTCCACCACGTGCTTGGTCCGCACATGTTTTCACATATTTGTGGTATTGAGGTTGCTGACACTTTTCCCTCTTTTCACCTTCTGATTACACAGCTTGCATTTGACAAAGCAAATGTCATCTGCAACTGTGTCAAAAAAGGACCAGGCACTGCAAGTCTTGGGAGCGCCCGCTTTGGATTTTGGAAGAGCCATGCTCCTAATGGGTGCCGAAGTGGAGGCTACAGGCAACCAAGTCTGCCCCCTCCCTCTCCCTCCTTTTTGGGCCGTTCGGGGAATCTCTTCCTCAGAGCTGCTCCCACCACCTTCCTGTCCCTCACGCGTTGATGGGTCAAGGACCTCATCATCTACACCAACCTCTTCAAACAACTGCTTCTCCTGGGTAGTCTCGACAGCACAGTACACACCAGAAAGTGGCACCTGAGTCTCATCATCAGATGCGTACTGAGGTGTGCTGCTGACCATAGGCACTGGCCCACCCGCCTCTTCAGATTCAGAGAGACAAAACGGTTGTACATCACTGCATACTACCTCTTCTTAAAATTCTCGAATTCTGCTTGGCTGGCCCCCTCTTTCCAAGCCAAGAGATTCAGAGAACAGAAGTAGAGATGGCTCCTGTCCAGGGCTCTCTGACTGCCTGGGCAATTTGGCAGGTGGTGAAGAGACAGATGGGTGCTCTTCAGTGCTCAGGACCTGAGAGGATCTGGAACTAATTGAAGTCGATGTGTTAGCTGGCATCCATCCAACAACGGCTTCAATTTGGTCCTCCCGCAGCAGTGGGGTACAGCTAGCTCCTACAAAGCTGCGCATAAAGGACTGTTCCCTGGTAAAACTAGGGGATGCTGAGTCACTGGTGCCCGCAGCAGGCACAGAATCCCCACGTCCTCTCCCTGCAGGCACAGAATCTTCACGTCCTCTCCCCGCAGAAACTCCACGACAACGACCACATGCCTTACTCCCTGCCTTCTTCATCTTGGTAGACTGATAAAGATAGGCAGAAAAGTACTAAGGGCTTAGTGTGCTTATTCCTGAACAGCTGCTAACAGGTATAAGAAACACTAATTTTATAAAGTGTGGACTAGACTTTAATATGAGCTAATGTGGCCTACACAACTGTAAAGTGGAGTGTTTGGTGAACTTTATTTAGGTTTTTTTTTGTCACAAAAAGACACTGGATGTGCCTAAAGATGTAATACCGATAGTATCACAAACTTTTTGTAGCTATTACAATGTAGGAAGGTAACCTACAATGCAATAGATGAGGCTACAAAAAATAGGCTAATACTAATCTGGCTGGGGCTGCAGGGCCCAATGCTGCAGAAAGGCTCCTCTAACTACTCCTATATAGTGTGTTTGGAACCAATTTAGCTGAATACGGATGGAACCACCACACTAATAGGAGAAATCAGGAAAAATTATGAATTGGCAAAAAAGGACAATGTATGAGGCAGTGACACACACTGAGTGCACTATAACCAGACGTGGCTGAAGCACACACTACAGGGTGAGCTGTACTCACACACAGAGACCTTCCAGACAGCGGTGAACAGTACAGATGCAGAGCACTGTGCACTAGCGCTGCAAGACCAAAAAAATTTCTCTATCTACTCCTATATAGTGTGTTTGGAACCAATTTAGCTGAATACGGATGGAACCACCACACTAATAGGAGATATCAGGAAAAATTATGAATTGGCAAAAAAGGACAATGTATGAGGCAGTGACACACACTGAGTGCACTACAACAAGACGTGGCTGAAGTACACACTGCAGGGTGAGCTGCACTCACACACACAGACCTTGCAGACAGCGGTGAACAGTACAGATGCAGAGCACTGTGCACTAGCGCTGCAAGACCAAAAAAATTTCTCTATCTACTCCTATATAGTGTGTTTGGAACCAATTTAGCTGAATACGGATGGAACCACCACACTAATAGGAGATATCAGGAAAAATTATGAATTGGCAAAAAAGGACAATGTATGAAGCAGTGACACACACTGAGTGCACTACAACCAGATGTGGTTGAAGCACACACTACAGGGTGAGCTGCACTCACACACACAGACCTTGCAGGAAGCGGTGAACAGCACAGAGAACTGTGCACTAGCGCTGCAAGGCACAGCGATTTATAAAGTAGCTTGGGTAAAGCAGAATAGACCAAATAGGTAGCTAAAACTGTCCCTCAGAACAACAGCGTCCTATCCCTAACTGAATTCACAGCAGAGTGAGCTCAAAATGGCGGCGGCGGCTTTTATAGTGCATCATGACATCATTTCAGCAGCCAATCACAGCCATGCCATTAGTTAAGATGCCTACATGCCTAACAGGATGTGCCCACACTTCTTTGGATCCTCATTGGCTGAATAAAATGAAAATGGCTCATTGCATTATGGGAATTTCCGATTCCTGTATACGATATTGCAAAAGTATCGGAATTAAGTATCGGAATTCCGATACCGCGAATATCGGCCGATACCCGATATTTCAGTATCGGAATGCTCAACACTAGAGGAAAGTGTATTCCTCCCACCATTGCTGTAGTGTAATGATAAAATGTTGCTCTCTAAGAAGAAAGGCAGGGAATTTCCATATATAGTCTGTCCCTTTTGGGTATTTTTCTAGGAGGTTTATCGAGGTTGGCGCATGGTCCGAAATAACCAGTTCCTCTATTTTAGTCTCCTTGCACCTATCTAGCAATTCTCTACTGACAAGAAGATAGTCAATCCTGGACCAAGTCTGATGCGAGTGGGAAAAGTGTGTGAATTCTCGCTCAATGGGGAATTCCATGCGCCATACGTCTGATAAATTTGTGTCGGCTATCAAGTCAGCTAGCAGAGTTGATTTCCCATTCGGTCTAAGTTTTGCACCCCCTAAACTTTGTCTGTCCTCCTCCTCACGGTGAGTATTGTTAAAGTCACCTTCAATTACTATATTCTTTGTCGTATTTTGCAGTAAACTAGTGCGCAGATGTTCGAAGAATGGTTTCTGGTTTGCATTTGGTGCATAAACATTAATTATACTCAGCTCCCCCTCATTCCCTTCAAGCTGTAGCATTATATACCTTCCCTCTGCGTCGTGTTCTACCTGTGTCACTTTGTATGTAAGGTTTTTGTGCAGCAATATTAACACCCCCGCCTTCCTCCCTTCTCCTTCCGATCCATAAGCCTCCCCTACCCACAGTTTTTTCATTCTAAACAAGTCTTCCTTCCTCTGATGGGTTTCCTGCAACAGTGCTATGTCTGTTTTTAACTTTTTTAAGTGTCTTAGAACCATCATTCTCTTGGTTGGGGCTCTGAGCCCCTTTACGTTCCACGAGACTATCCGCATACTATGTGTTTTATCACTTCTGGATTATAGATTGAACTGACACTCCTTAATACTTTTGTTCCTTCCTGTACTTGAGCAGCACTCTGTATGTCTTTCCCTTTAATAAACCTTCCCTTAACATTAACATATAACAACATATAAACAAACAATGACGTCTTCATCTTTGTTACCTCCTTTTTTCTGGCAGCTTCTCCCCATATGCTCTTCCCCGGCATTTTGTTATTACTAAATCATGTTTCTGTTCTTTAAATGATCACCCCCTCAAGTGAGTAAAATCAAGAGAGTCCATGGGTTGCCAGATTTTTTGAGATCTCTCTCTCTTAAAATGTTATACCATCCCATATGGTCCACTTATCTTAACCAGAGTCCGCAGCCGGGGATCCCCTAAGATTTTGGGGCGATCTTTGTCTTTGGGTTTGCGCTGCTGACTTCCGTTCCACAGATTCTTCATCCGCCTCTGCGTCCTGTTCCTTTCTTCTCTCTCGTCATGGCGAAGCCCTCTTCTCCTTTTCTTTTGGTCCATCTTTTTCAACCATCCTGGAAACATACTCCTCTGCCTCCGCCGGGTTCTGAAAGCTCTTTACCAGTCCGTCCGCCTGCCATACTTTCAGGGTGGCTGGGTACACAAGCTGAAATTGGATTCGGCCATGGAATAGCTTTGAGCAGCAGTTGCTGAACATCCTCCTCCTTTTAGTGACCTCTGCGGAGTAATCATTGAAGATAATAATTTTGTGGCCTTGGAAGTTTAGCGGTTCTTTACGCCTTCTGAAGGCACGCAAAATAGCCTCTTTATCATTAAAGTCTAGGTATTTGGCGATGGCTTGTCTGGGTCTCTGATTCGTTTCTGGTTCTGCGGCAGTACTTGGCCTAGGCGGCCCTATTCTGTGCGCTCTTTCCACTCTCATTTTTTACGCTAAACCCAGAGCTGATGGCAGATCCTCCTCAAATAGCCTCTGAAGTTGTCCAGGCTTTATCGCTTCAGGCAGGCCCACTACGCGTACGTTGTTTCTGCGTGACCGGTTCTCTAGGTCCTCAATGCGGTCAGCCATAATGTACACTTGTTTCTGCAGTAGGTTAACATCCTTTTCTATGTGCTCAGTTTTATCCTCCACTTTCCTTGTTCTGTCCTCAGCTTCATCCAGTCTCTGCCCATGCTGTGTAATGTCTTCTTTAAGGGCTGCCAGTGACTGCTGTATTGTGCTGGCTAGAGAGGCAGTGATCTCTGGGACAAGGTGTTTTGCTACTTCTTGTGCCAAATCCTTATAGTTCATGCTGTCAGAGTTTATTGCACCAGCCACCAGTGAAAGCTTCTCACACTGATCTGCTTTTCTGTTCATTTGGCAATGATCTACCTCTCTGACACCAGCATCAGCTTGCATCTCCTCCCCTGAAACCACCTCGCTCCCCCTCTCCATTTGCTGTGAGTTCAGCATGCTTGCCTTTATCAGCGTCGGCCATCTTATCTCCTCTTTGCTCTCCACACTTCTTGCCTGCTACTGGGATTTTACAGCCACTTCTGAGGATGTACCCATCCATGTGCAGCCAGGTACTTTCACACTATCTTCAGGACCCTCTGCCCAGCGTCTCTGTATGTTTTTATGTGCCTGAGGGGGTGGTAATCACCGGGGCTTTGCAGAGCTCTCAGTCTTCAATCCTCCTTAGCCAGGGCCGGATCCGGAAGTCGGCACCTCTTCAGTTTTTTCATAGACTGCACAATATCTTCAGACATAAATGGAAATGTACCAAAGTTATATCTTCAGGAATTTTTTAATTAGTGGTCCAAAGTAATACAACAATAAAACATTGTTTTTCAGTTATCATGTTGCAATTTCAAAGAAACAGAATAAATAGCATGTGCAGCAATAAAGCCACTCCTAATTAATACTTGGTTGCACACCCTTTGGCATTGCTGACAACCTCCAAACATTTCTTGTAGCCATCTATAAGTTTCTTGGACTTCTCAGCTGGAATTTTCTCCATTCTTCCATCGCAGTTTGTTAATCTCTTGAATGTTTGCAGTGTTCTTTTTTCCAATGGCAGATTCCAGCTCACCCCAAAGATTTTCAATGGAATTGAGGTCAGTACTCATTGCTGGCCATTTTAAAATAGTCCATTTTTTTTTATCAACCATTCCTGTGTACTTTTGGAAGAGTTCTTTGGGTCATTGTCTTGCTGGAGTACCCATGATCTTCGACTCAAACCAAGTTTTCTTATACTGGGTAGGACATTTCTCTCTAAAATCTTTTGATAATTCTCTGATTTCATGATTCCTGTAATACCATCAAAGCCTACAGTACCTGAAGCAGCAGAGCAACCGCACAGCTTAACTGTTGGTAAGGTGTTCTTTTCTTTATAAGCTTCATTGTGCTGTCTATAAACAAACTGTTGCTTTGCATTGCCAAAAAGCTCTATTTTTGTTTCATCACAATCCTCCTGGGAAAATGTTCTGCAGTTTGGCAATGTACACTTTGACAAAGATCGTTCCTTTTTATGTCTTTTCTTCAGCAATTATTTCTTCCTTGGCCTTAGCCCATAAAGTTCTGTTTGATTAAGTGTGTGGTATATAGTACTTGTTGAAACCATGACCCCAGACTTCAGGTCTTTGGGTGTTTGACGTGGTATTTTTTCCACCATTCGCAGCAACCTTTGAAAACACCTCTTGTCAATTTTCCTCTTTCCCCACAAATCCAGGGAGGTTCTGGACAGTTCCATGCTTGGCAAACTTCTTAATAACATTGTGCACTGTTGAAACTGGGATAACAAGGTCTTTGGAGATGGCCTTATACCCTCTGGAAGTCTTGTGTTTGCTAATAATACTAGTTCTGATGTCCTCAGACAGCTCCTTTGTCTTCACCACTGTTGCAGAGGAACAGGGCCTACCATGTGGCTTTTTAAAAAACTGAAGTCATTCATTTGCTAATTCATATCACATGGGCACAGGCAATTAATCACAGGTGAATCTCTTTTGTGATTTACCACAGGCGAGACAAAATGTGTTTCCATACTTAATATAAAGGGTGCCAATACCAGTGACACAGCAAACTTTAGGTTTTTCTATTTTTCCCTCCCATTGTTTTTTGTTATAAATTATTGTTCGTCCTTTGCTCTTTTGTATTTAACACGAGTGCTCTATACAAAAAAAAAACTGTTTTGCTTGACTAATTTTTTTCAGGAGATTCCACATTATGCACTTAAATTTCATGGGTGCCTGCCAATAACAATGAGCTGGACTCTATCTATCTGTCTGTCTATAACTGATCATATCACTGCCAACCAGTTAAAACTGATTTTGGTGCACAAATCATTCTAATATGTCTAGGAACTATTCTTCTGCTATTACTTGCCATTCACCCTTTCTCAGTGGTCAGTTCTTCTTCATCAGCATTTGCTAGCACTATAGGAGCTGGAACTTCCTTTTACTGACATTGCTCCTGGCAATGTCTTATGTTTTCCTGCTCTGAACAGAAAGTCTGCTTCTCTGTTATGCCTGTGTACAGTTTACCAGCCAGGAAAGCAGAAGCAAAAAGACAAAGATCCTCTCTCACCTGTAATCCATCTCAATGTCTTTGCAGCTTGAGACTGATTACACTTAACAGCAGGCAGTCGACAGAAAGATATATAGAAGGAAGACACGTAGTTGCTGGTACTTTGAAAGAACTTTGTTGGGAAAAAAAATTGGAAAAAGTTCCCTGAACATATAAGCCCCGATTCATCATTGCCTTTGTGCCTGTTTTTAAATCTAGGTTTGTGTGTTTTCTGTCTTTTTTTGTTGTTTGCGCTCAATTCATTATTCTATTTGCGCCTTTAAGTCTATTTAATAAGTGCTTCACTCTTTTTTTTTTTTTTTTGCTTTATGGGCAAAGGTAAGCTATTCCAGATGTTTTCAGCTAATTGTTTATGTGCAACTTTTTGAAAAGTTTTAAAACTTTGCTCAATTCCAATCCAGTCCCACCTTGGTGTGTTGTTGAGAACGTCAATATTTTGGAGTAATTTTTGCAAAACGTACAACAGTTTGCTCTAAAAGCAGTTCAAGAGTGAAAAAAAGACAATTTTTAATTTTGTGCCAAGTTCATGAATAGTGTGTGCTATTATGAAGGCAGGAGAAAAGGCAACTAATGCCACAAGACAAAAAAAGAAAGTGACTTAAAAAACATGTAAATAATGAAACGAACCTATAGCACCAAGTTCTTCAAAATTCAATTCCACCTTTGATGTTTTATTATCCTATGGGTCTGCAGCAGCTTGAATCTAAATGCATTAAGTGATTGCAGTAACACAGTCCTGCCAGGTGAGCAAATCTCCCTATCTATTTACAATAGTTTACCTAGATAAGGCCCTATTGCTCTATTGTCTTTCCAGTTTGCTCATCTCTAAGTTCTTCAAAATGGCGCACACACTTCATGAATTTGGCGCAAAACCAAAAATGGTCTATTATGGCTCCGATTCCTCATTTGTAGTATTTTGAAGCCACTTTCCTGTTTTGAACTGTGTTATTAATTGCCTTTTTTGCATAAAAACTATTCAAAATGGTGCACTGTATTCATAAATTTGACGTAAAGTCAAACATTTTTTTTCGATCTTCAACTGTATTTTAGTGAAATAAATCACGTTTCGCAAAATGGCACAAAAAATGTACCAAAATGGCGTGCTCAAAAAATACACCAGAGTAGGGCAAGCTTTAAAAAAAAAATGTCACAATTAAAGAATAAGGTCACAAGGTGGTAAACAAAAACAAATAAAAAAACAGGCGAGAAAATATAAGGTACAAACAAAATAATGCATTGGGTGCAAACAAAAAAAGTACAAAACAGACAAAATTAGACAAAAACAGGGCGCAAAGGTAATGATAAATTGGGGCCGTAGTGTCAGTGATCATCTGAGGTAAAATATTATGCTCTACTAGATCTGTTAGTATTAAAAGTAATTCTTATTAAATTAACTCAATAAATGAAAAAAATCCTGCAAGATGTCACAGATACCTCAACACAGATGCAGTCATAACCATCAATAGGGAATGAAGTCAATAATTAAAATAAAAAAAAAAATCTAAATGTTCTATCTTTTGAGCGGACTTTGCATTAAGTAAGCTGTTCATCTCCCTGCATAAAGACTCATTTCCATTAACAATAATGTCTAATCCCCCACACAAGATGAGATTTATGAAAGAGCAATTACAATGGCAAATTCACAAAATACATCTAATTCTGCTGCCAAACTCTATATCACTCGTTCTGTAACAAAGGATCCATGCACCTAGCAGAGACACATACATATCTGCAATAATAGCCTATGCAATTGATTCACATACACGGATCTTGTGAGAGCCCGGTGGCAGTCACACAATGCCTCCGGCAATGATAATGCAAGATGCTCAGTGACCTAAATGATCAGCTTGGCCAAGAAAGGCAGATAATGGACAAAGGAAGCAAAAAAACATTTTTTCTTTTATTAAAAAGTGATGTGACTAGTGTTGAGCCACCCCCGTAGTGTTCGAGTTCGGTTCGGTTCGTCGAACACCCGTGTGTTCGCCGAACTGTTCGTCGAACTGTTCGTCGAACACCTTCGAACACCGTTAAAACCAATGGCAGGCAAACAAAAACACATAGAAACACATAGAAAACACCTTCAAAGGTGTCCAAAAGCTGACAAACTGCTCAGAAGACACAACTAACACATGGAAAAGTGACAAGTACATATAGTCATGCGAAAAGAAAAGAGGTGGAGGAGTAAAAGGAGGGGGAGACACAGATATAGGCATGTCATGCCCTTCTAAAATCCAAAAAGTGAGAAGCCGAGACGGCCAGTCCGCTCCTGCCCGTGCAACCTCCGTGTCGCCGGGTTTGTGCCAGAGCCGCGGTGAACCCTGACGGCCAGCCCCCCTCTCCCAATACTGGTGCCTGTCCGCTGGTGGGTCGAGAGAGCCCCCCTGTGGTGGAGGCAGCTCTAAGCTTTTTAATTTAAATTGTCCCTCTAATTTGAATGAATACACTTTAAATCCATTTACAAGGATCTATTGGAGGGCAAGTCTCATGCCAGCAGCCGCGTAATTCCAGCTCCAGTAGCGTCCACTAAAGCTGCTGCAGTTAAAAAGCTTTTATAAGGATCGAGCTCGGCTGTCCACCGCAAGGCATCCTAGTGCCAGTCCCAGCCCCTATGCCTTGGGGTGCCTCCTGATGCTCTTCACTAAGTATCCCGTGGTCCCGAAGCATTTCCTTTGAAAAAATTAAGTGTCCAAACTACAGGTGGTGTAGCTTGCTTAACAGCCGGGATAATCCGCTGACTAGCAGACACTGCTACTAGGCACAAAGTATTTCCTGGGCTAGATGCAGTTAAAAATTTGTAAGTAGATACTCTCGTTGGATGCTGAGAAAGCATTCCATAGAGTCTCCTGGCACGCCATATATGATTCTCTTAAAAAGCTTGGGGTAGGGGTCTAGGGGACCCTTTTATAGCCAAAATCACGGCCCTGTATCACAATACATCACCTAGGCTGAAGATAAATGGAACTGTAGCACCGAGGGCTCGGTTGCTACAGACGTATTGCACCTCACCCAGAGGTGTGATATCTCACTCTCAGATAAGGATGGAGTGTGGATCAGGACCCGACACCTGCATGCATTACACCACATTGCCGTGGGGCAGGGCGACCAATATGCCCCTGAGATGGGCACGACAGTCCCTGTCCCTGGCTGGAGTGGGGGGAGGGAACACTGAGGAAGGGGAACCCTGCAGTGCAGGAGCAGGGAGGAAGCAGTTCCTGGGTGCATTGAGAAGGGAGTATAAAAGGTGGGCACCATCTTAGTTCAGTGCAGAGAAGTCTGAGCAGAAGTGGCAGGGAGCAGGGGCTCTGCATGAGCTCTGCTCCGGAGGCGGGCCTAGTAACAGAGGCCCAGGCCTGTAAGAGGGAGATGGAAGGAAGAGGAGCGGAGAAGGCTCCAGGAACGAGGAATGAAGGGATCCCAGGGGTGCGGACGGGCGAGTCGCCACCGCACGCCCGAATCCACCTGCGTGGAGGGGTCAGGCCAAAGGGGGAGACCGGTCCCCGAACTAGTGGAGGCAGGAAACGACCCTCAGCTAGAAACCGGAGGCTCTGACATTTTATGTGGCGCAGCCCCTTGCTCCACCCGCTAGGAAGGCACCACATAGGGTCAGGGAAACTGGCGCCAAGTTTACCAAGAGGAGGCCCGAGGCAGCCGGACAGAAGTGTTGGTAAGAAAGGCCAGACAAAGGACACACAAAGGGGGTCCTGTGAAGCGCTCCAAAGTTATCTGGGAGTTGTCTGAGCCCCTCACCTGGTGAGCACAGTACGACGTGGGCAGCCGTTACCTGCAGACGTGGTCTGGATAATAAGAACTGTGAGTAAAGGCCCTGAACTGCATCACTGACTCCGTGTCGTTACTGCTGCTGCCCTGCACCATCACCCCCATCCTCCGCATACACTGCCCTGAGGCTATACTCCTCCCGTGGGGAGTTATGCTACGCTCTGCTGCACCCACAACACCAGCCTCAGTGGTCTGCCCTGTAGCGGCGGTTCACTCTGACCGCAATCCACGGGTGGCGTAGTCGGACATTTAAACATCAAAACCACATAAATAGTTCCGCCACTGGTTTGACCGCCCTGAGCCACGGAACCGGATCGCCGCCACGAAGACTACAACCACCAGCATCCACCAAAAAGGGTCCGGCTCCGGGTGTCCCAAGGCCCAGGGGGTGCGTCAGAACATTTTCATCACCTTTCACAATCACCAATGGGACAAGGCAGGGATGTCCTCTGTCCCCTCTCTTATACATCCTAGTGACGGAGCACCTGCTCTCATCAATTCGCCATAACCCCAATATTAGGTGGATTGAGGTGGGAGGCACCGAGTACAAGTGCTCTCTATTTGCTGATGATGTCCTAGTATATATCACTCAATCACATATATCCATCCCTGCTGTTATGGCTGAAATAGATCACTTTGTTACATGGTAAAATTTTAAAATCAATGCAGCGAAGTCTGAGGCCCTCGATGTCTCCCTCCCTAAATCCATATAGGATTCCATCCAGTCCAACTTTCCCTTTGCCTGGCCCTCACAGGGTATCAAATACTTAGGAATTCCTATTCATAGAGACCTCTCCCATCTATGTTATCTTAATTTTGGGCCCTTTATTGAACAATTCCATACAGACCACGGTTGGCAAGTTAGAACTGTAAGATTCACTACGTGAACCACTGGTGTTTTGTGGAAAAGCACATGTACACCGCGTTCCAAATTATTATGCAAAAAGTGTTTAGGAGTGATAAGGGAAGAATTTGTTTGTTTGTCAGTTAAACTCATTGATGGTGATGTGTGTCAGGGCTCTTTATATCACTGTAAGCAATTGCAGACACCTGTGCTAATTAGTTTGGCAGGTGTGTCCAATGAAAGGCAAGACTACTTAAGAAGGCTCTCTCACATTATTAAGCAGCCTACATTTTCTGCCAAAATGGGAAAGAAAAAGGATGTGTCGGCTGCTGAGAAGCAACAAATTGTGGAGTGTTTAGGTCAAGGCATGACTACAATCAACATTGTGCGATGATCAGGATGAAGTGTCTTGGCAATCAAGAAGTATGTAGCTGATTCACAGTACACACGTGTGCGTGCTGATAAGGGCAAATTGAGGACTCTTTCCTACAGGCAATTACGTCAGGTTGAAAGAGCAGCGGCAAAAAAGCCTTGTCATAGCAGCAGACAAGTTTTTGAAGCTGCTTGTGCCTCCAACGTCCCCCGAACAACAAGATGCAGGGTCCTTCAGAGGTTTGCAGCTGTGCATACGCCATCCTGTCGGCCTCCTCTATCGACTTCACACAAGCAGAAACGGCTCCAGTGGGCCAAACATTACATGAAGACTGATTTCAAAACTGTTTTGTTCACGGATGAGTGCCGTGCAGCGCTCGATGGTCCAGATGAATGGAGTGGAGGATGGCTGGTTGATGGACACCCCACGCAAACACGGCTACAGCGCCAACAAGGAGGAGGTGGAGTAATGTTTTGGGCTGGAATCATGGGGAGAGAGATTGTCGGCCCCTTTAGGATCCCTGAAGGCGCTAAAGATGAACTCCATAATGTATGTGGATTTTCTCAAACAGCACTTCCTGCCATGGTTCAAGAAGAAGAACCGTGTATTTCACAGCAAGATAATTTTTCTGCATGATAATGCACCATCTCATGCTGCACATAAAACATCTGCATCTCTGGCTGATATGGGCATAAAAGGGGACAAACTTATGGTGTGACCCCCATGCTCCCCTGACCTCTACCCCATTCAGAACCTTTGGAGCATCATTAAAAGGAGTGTCTATGATGGCGGGAGGCAGTTCACATCTAAGCAACAGCTCTGGGAGAGTATTCTGTCCTCATGCAAAACAATTGAAGCAGAAACCATCCAAAACCTGACAAATTCAATGGACGAGAGAGTTCAGAAGCTCCTTTCGAACAAGGGGTCCTATGTGAAAATGTAACATCACCTAGAATAAAGTTTTGAGTTGAAAACTGTTTGATTTCAGTTTCTAACAACCTGCTAATGCTTATAATTTCAAAAATGACCATTTTTTTGGTCTTTATTAAAATGAAAAGGTTGATCGAAAAGTTTGGGGGATCTAAGAGTGTGGCAACCCAGTAGTCATGATTACTTCGAATTCTGACAATATGAGGGTCATGCTGCAGGTAGTGCAGCAAGAAGGCACTTATGTGTCTTGCGCATCTCGGAGCCCCAAAATTATTTTCCGGGCTAGATGCAGCTAAAAATTATTTTTAATTTTAAATCTGGTGAAGCTTATTATAGATGGCCTAATAGGATCAGTGCTGCACACTGCTACAAAGCCCAAATTATTTTCCAGTCAAGATACAGATAAACATGATTAGTAATTTGAAAGCTTAAAACGGTTGGTAGGGTGATTTTAACCAATCATCAAGCTTTTACTCTCCCCAGGATGACACAGGGGTAGAAAAGTCGTTTCGGATCCATGATTTGTTCATCTTTATGAACGTGAGTCTGTCTACATTATCAGTGGAGAGCCGCGTGCGCTTATCTGTCAGCACACCACCAGCAGCGCTGAACACACGTTCAGACAGAACGCTGGCTGCGGGGCATGACAAGATCTCCAAGGCGTAAGTGGCTAGCTCCGGACATTTATCCAGATTGGAAGCCCAAAAAGAGCAAGGGTCCAGTGACACAGTCGTGGCTTCAATGTTTACTTGGAGATACTCCTGTACCATCGTCTCTAGGCGTTGACTATGTGTCAGACTTCTTGTCTCCTGTGGCCTTGCAAAGGATGGGCTAAAAAAGTGGTGAAATGATTCCGCAAAATTGATGTTACCAGCAGATACTGTGGTTCTGTTACGGTTTGAGTGCTGAACACTTGACGGTCCCACGGTTGGCAAGTTGGAACTGTGAGATTCACTACGTGCACCACTGGTATTTTGTGGAAAAGCACATGTAAGATTCTGCAACAGTCTCTGCTGATACTCCTGCATGCGTGCATCCCTTTCTATGGCAGGAATAATTTCTGCAAATTTACTTTTGTACCGGGGATCTAACAGTGTGGCAACCCAGTAGTCAGGATTATTTCTAATTCTCACAATTCGAGGGTCATGTTGCAGGTAGTGCAGCAAGAAGGCACTCATGTGTGTTGCGCATCCAGGAGCACCAAGTCCCTGTTGTGTTGGTGGCGAGGTAACAATCATGCTTCCTTCCTCTGTCCTCTCCCCCCAACCTCGCACAACAGAAATGTGATCAAGGTCTCCCTCATCTGATGAGTCTTCCATCAGTTCGTCCTCCACTTCTTCCTGGGCTCCTGCACCTTCCTCACTAGTTTGGCTGCTACCATGCGCCCTGGTTAAACCATCTCCCCCACCCCCACATGCCTGCCGCCTTGGTGCTGCCGACCGTCTGGACCTTGCAGATGTTAGCCCTTCCGCATACAACTCCTCCTCCTCTACTTCCTCCACCTCCTCTTGTGCCACCACCTGACTCCGAATTCTGTTTAACATGTGCTCCAGCATGTAAATCACCGGAATAGTCATGCTGATAATGGCATCGTCAGCACTAAACATCTTCGTCGCCATTTCAAAACTGTGCAGAAGGGTGCATAGGTCCCTGATCTGAGACCACTCCTCCAGCGTGATTTGCCCCACCTCTGAATCTCGTTGGCCCAGGCTATACGTCAGAACGTATTGCACCAGGGCTTGTCGGTGCTGCCACAGTCGCTGCAACATGTGCAGAGTTGAATTCCACCGGGTAGGCACATCGCATTTTAGCCGGTGAAGTGGCAGGCCCAACGACTTCTGTAGAGATGTAAGTCGCTGAGCTGCGGGATGCGAACGGCGGAAGTGAGCACACAGCGACCGTGCCCTCTGCAGAAGGCCATCTAGTCTGGGATAGTGGGCTAAAAATTGCTGGACAACCAGGTTCAACACGTGAGCCATACAAGGCACGTGTGTGACATTGCCCCGGCGAAGGGCCGCACCCAGGTTTGCAGCATTGTCGCACACGGCCTTCCCTGGTTTCAGGTCCAGTGGAGACAACCATTCATGAAATTGGTTCTCCAGAGCTGACCACAACTCCTCAGCTGTGTGACTCACATTTCCCAGACATTTCAATGTAAAAACCGCCTGATGACGTTGAGCCCTACTGCCAGCATAGTAAGGAGGTGTGCAGGATCCCTTCTGCGCAGTTAGAAAGCTTGTGGCATGACCAGACAGGCTTTGGGTGCAGGTGGAAGACCGAGAGGAGGTTGAGGAGGCAGAAGCAGTGGAGGAACTTTGACATAAAGAGGATTGACGCACAACTCGTGGGGACGGCAAGACTTGGACAGCAGCCCCTTGTCCTGCTGTCACCATAGTTACCCAGTGCCCAGTCAGCGACATGTAACGCCCCTGTCCATGCCTACTCGTCCAAGTGTCTGTGGTGAAATGCACCCTGTCACACACAGAGTTTCTCAAAGAAGCGGTGATGTTGTGTGCGACATGCTGGTGGAGCGCAGGCACACCTTTCTTTGAGAAGTAGTGCCGACTGGGCATCTGGTACTGGGGCAATGTGTCGGACATAAGGTCTCGAAAATCCTCTATGTCCACCAGGCGGAAAGGCAGCATTTCTGTAGCCAAGAGCTTGCAGATGGTGAAATTCAACCTCTTAGCTTTCTCATGGCTAGGAGGAAATGGTCTTTTACTTGTCCGCATCTGAGGGACCGAGGGCTGGCTATTGTGCTTAGACGGGGTTGATAAGGGTGTCCCCGGCAAACTGCCGGTCTGTGAGGAAGATGCAGGCGGACATGTTAGGTTGCCTTGATCCAAAGGTGGTGCTATCGATGTCGGACAGCGCTCAAGACCAGCTGGTGTTACCACCTCCAAAGAAAATGATGACCTGCCAATCACGCTGGCTGTTGCGGGTAAAGAGGTGGCAGGTCTGCGCCCCAAAACAGGTGTGACTGCTGTCCCCCCAGTCACAGAGGATGAAGAGGCCGCGGATGCACAAGATATGGCAGACGGTGGTTGGCCCGGCCGGCTAGACCGCATTGTAGCACACTGAGCTTCCCACTGCAACTTATGCTTCATGTCCATGTGCCGGTTCATGCATGAAGTACTCAAACTATGTATTTTTTGGCCTCTACTTAGCTTTTGCTGACAAATGTTACAGATAACACGAGTTGGGTCATCTTTATCGATCTGAAAAAATGCCCAGGCTATGCAAGGCTTAGCACCCATGCGACCTGAAGAGCCACCACGACTTGTGGTGAGAGGCAGAGTTGTGTTTGAGGATGCAGTTGTTGACGTGCTTCCAGTACTACGTCTCTGTCCAGGAAGGCGCAACCTGACCTCGTCGTCACTAGCATCTTCCTCCACCTCCTCTGCTGACCTCATCTCTTGGCTGACTGTGGGTTGACAGTAAGTGGGATCTCCGACCTCATCATCATCACCCTGTGCGTTATCACACCCGTCGTCCTCAGAGCCAACCTGTTCCTGCCCTGACAAAAAACTAAAGTTGTCGCTCCAATCAGGTATTTGAGTCTTATCATCGTCTTCCTCATTGTCTCCACCAACAGGAGTTACAGTTTGGGAATGAGGGTCTACATTATGGTCAGAACCTTCTGCGTCTGGTCCTGGATCCGACTCATAAAGATTCTGGGCATCAGTGCAGATCATTTCCTCGTCTGGATTCACAGAAGCGCTGGAGTCGACCTCTGATTCCCAGGCTATAGTATGAGTAAACAGCTCTGCAGACTCAACCATCTGTTCTACCTCATACTCAGACGGGCAGCTGGAGATTTGGGAGCTGTGAGGAAGCAAGTGCGATTTGGGTGACACCTTTGAGGACTGGAGTATTTGTGATGTTGAAGTTGATGTGGAGGAGAGCCCACTTAAAGGAGCACTTGATATCCGTTGAAGCACCTGCTGTTTTTGTGCCTCATCTGGAATTTGTAGCGATTGGCGTGGCCGTAAGAAAGGGATCTTATCACATTGTCCGCTAAAAGAAGTAGACATTTTAGTTTGGCTGGAAGATGGTCTTTCTTCTGCACCTACCCCACGGACACAACCTTTTTTCCCCTTCCCAACACGCCTATTCCCCTTTCCACCAGCAGCAGGCCTTTTTCCACTCATTTTGGTGGTTAACTAATTCACAACTCTGGAGTTGTTTGCACAAAAAAACAAAGGATGGTAACCGAGCAGAGCTGAGTGGCCAAACTGTGGTATTAGGCCAAAACTATTGGCTGGGTTAGATGCAGAAAAAAATTATTTTTAATTTGCAACCTGATGGAGGTCAGTATAGATGGACTAATAGACCAAGTCCCACACACCGCTAGAAGCCCAAATATTTTTTCAGAGCTAGATGCAGAAAATTTTTTTATTCAATTTGCAACCTGATGGAGGTCAGTATAGATGGACTAATAGACCAAGTCCCACACACCGCTAGAAGCCCAAATATATTTTCAGAGCTAGATGCAGAAATTTTTTTTATTCAATTTGCAACCTGATGGAGGTCAGTATAGATGGACTAATAGACCAAGTCCCACACACTGCTAGAAGCCCAAATATTTTTTCAGAGCTAGATGCAGAAAAAAATTATTTTTAATTTGCAACCTGATGGAGGTCAGTATAGATGGACTAATAGACCAAGTCCCACACACTGCTAGAAGCCCAAATATTTTTTCAGAGCTAGATGCAGAAAAAAATTATTTTTAATTTGCAACCTGATGGAGGTCAGTATAGATGGACTAATAGACCAAGTCCCACACACCGCTAGAAGCCCAAATATTTTTTCAGAGCTAGATGCAGAAAAAAATTATATTCAATTTGCAACCTGCTGGACGTCAGTATAGAAGGACTAATAGAACAAGTCCCACACACTGCTAGAAGCCCAAATATTTTTTCAGAGCTAGATGCAGAAAAAAATTATTTTTAATTTGCAACCTGATGGAGGTCAGTATAGATGGACTAATAGACCAAGTCCCACACACCGCTAGAAGCCCAAATATTTTTTCAGAGCTAGATGCAGAAAAAAATCATATTCAGTTTGCAACCTGATGGAGGTCAGTATAGATGGACTAATAGAATGATGCTATGCCCAAAAGATTTTACTTCACTAGGTGCAGTAAAAAAATTGGTATTCTATACACAGGTGGTATATCTTGCAACACAGATAGGCTACTCCACTGACTAACACACTCTGCAATAGGCCAAAAAGGATTAGCTTTGCTAGATTCAGCCAAATGCTGTGAAAAAAACTTGCACAGCACTGGCACAGACCTGCCTGGCAAAAACTGATAGGAACTGATGTAACCTAGTCCTGAAAAGGACTCCAATTACAATTAGTCTTTACTCCCACAATCTATCTATTTAAGAGCACAGACCTGCCTGATAAAAGTCGTAGGAAATGCTGTAACCTAGTCCTTAAAAGGACTGCAATCACAACTATTCCCTACTCCCAAGCTATCTGTATATTTGTGCGAAAATTGGCTTGAAATTAACAAGGTATAGCGCACACAGCAACAGCGGTGCCGTCTAACACGCAGCTGCAGCAGTGAGAAAATGGTGGCGACGGGGAAAATGGCTTGGTCTTATAGGGCAAGGACATGTGACATACACTGCCAATCACACATGCCCTTGCTTGTGTGAAAAAAAGCACTTCGCTCCGTGTGTGCGCTGCTGATAGGCTGACAGATTGCACCTCCCCACTGCAAATGCGGGAAAGAGAAAAAAAAATGGAGATCTTCATTGTTCCTGCAGAGATCCATCCCCTGCCCCTCCCCCCGCCCCGCTGTACACTCAAACTGCGTATTAACATTAATTTTCATCATTACTGAGAAAAAATCCAGTTATGATTTTGGTGCACGAACAGTTATCGAACATAACCTCGAACAGCCGAATTTTTCTCAAATTGTTCGTGTTCGCCGACCGGCTCGAACACCGCCCAAAACAGCTCGAATTTGAGATTGGCGAACAGTTCGAGTAGAACAACGCTCATCTCTAGATGTGACAGTGGGTGAAGCTCCAGTTATAGGCATAAAGTTAATGTATATAAGCATTAAGAATGTCATTTTTTTCATGAGCCAATAAAGAGAATCTGTCAGCAGGTTTTTGCTTACTCATCTAAGAGCAGTATAAGGCTATGTGCCCACGATGCAGAAATGCTCCGGATTTTTCCTGAGCGTTTCTGCATCTCCCTGGCAGAAAAAAACGCATGTGGATTGTACATGTGGATTGTACATGCGGATTGTACATGCGTTTTTCCTGCCAGGGACAAGCGGAAGTGAAGCGTTTTGATCATGCGATTTCGCATGCGGGTTGTCAAGCACTTTCCAAGCGATTTTAGTATCACGTGGAAAGTGCTTGACAACTTGGTCACACTACATAAATCCATGCAACAGGCATGGATTTTATATAGTGTGACCAAGTTAGTTAAAAAAAAGAATAAAAATGGTAAAAAAAAACCATATACTCACCTTCCGATGGCCCCCGGTCTCCTTGTCCGATGCGCCGGTCTTCCCGGTGTCTCGCGGTTGTGTAAAAGGACCTTTCATGACATCATTTAGTCATGTGACAGGTCACACGACCGCCGACGTCAGCGGTTGAGTGACCCGTCACATGACTAAATGACGTCATGGCAGGTCCTTTTACACCATTGCGAGCCGCCGGGAAGCCAGAACGCATCGTACAGGAGACCGGGGGCCATCAGAAGGTAAGTATAATGTATATTTTTTATTTTAATTCTTTTTTTTTTACAGATACTAAGGTACCCGGGTCTGGAGGAGAGTCTCCTCTTCTCCAGACCCGGGAACCATCCGCACATTGAATCGCTTAATATCCGCATGTGCACATGTACTCATGCGGATATTAAGCAATTCAATGCAAGTCAATAGCGGCGAAAATGCCTCGATTATGCAAAATAATTGGTAGTGCTGCAGATTTTTCCGCAATGATAATCCACAGTGGAAATTTCTGCAGCATGTACACAGCACATGCTGATTATCATTGGGGAACATTGTAGACCTTATACCAAGCATTTTTTAAGTGTTTCTGCAGAGGAATTGCCTCTGCGGAAACACTTAAAAAATGCATAGTGGGCACACAGCCTTATGTAGGAAAAGAGACCCTGATTCCAATGATGTATCACTTAGTTTACTGGGTGCGGCAGTTGTGATTCAATCAGAGTTTTTAGATTTAGCATGTAGCAGAGCTCAGAAAGCTAACCCCGCCCCCACAGCTTTCTGTGTACATTGTATATTGACAGTGAGCTTGAATCACAGGAGGGGGTGTGGTCAGACCAGGGCCCATGAGAGCTGTAGTCCAGGCAGTGATAAACTCCTATTGATTTAAAAATTTCATTGTATGGAAACAACAGCACACAGCCTAATAAGTGACACATCCCTGAAATTTGTGTATCAGCCCTTACCTCATACTGCTCTCAGATTACATAGTAAAAACTTACTGACAGATTCCCTTTAAGCAGTGCTGTAAATTGAGCATGAGTCCCCATTCTGGCGATGCTTTATGCCATCACACCCAGCCGCCAACTGCAGCAACAGTATCGGACTGAAATACGCAGAGCTGGCCTATACAATTGCTTTGATGTGCTTATTCATCTACTGTAAGCTTGTTCTCTGCTTGAGAGATTATTGTTCTAAACAAAGTTGGCCCCAATGTTCTCCAAAGTGCAATTTTTCTGCAAAAATTTTTCATAACTCAATAAGGCTATGCTCACAGTAAGGAAACAGGGAACAATTCTGCATTCTTATGTGGATAGAAAATATAAAAACACCTTATATTTCAGAAAAAAAACATATAAAATCATCAAGCACATGGAGAGGAAAGCAATTCTGATGCATTTTGAGCGCAGACGTAGCATAGCTGGCATTTCCTAGATCACACATCTATAATATAATCGGCCAAGCGTCCCCCTGTCTGAAGCCTTTATAGACTGCACATGCTCGACGCACAGTCTGGCTCCAGACAGAAGAACGCTTGGAGCCGTTATAGGTAAGAAGAGTGTATGGCGCCGGAGATCACGGTTTGCGTAGACACTGAACGCATACCGCAATCTCTGGCGCCATACTTACATACTACCTGACCGGGAGGAGCGTTACCGCGGCGCTTCTCTTCTGGCCGGAGACTGGGGGCGGAGTGAAGGCGTCGGAATAGGCGCATGCGCATAGCGCTATCCGGCACCATTTTACTGAAGATACATTTGCAGTGCGGCGCTCCGGCACCACACTTTTCCCCCGGCCTCCGGCAGAACAGGACACAGCAGCGCTGGAGCACAGGGAAGAAAGGTAAGTATAAGTGTTTATTTTTTTTTACCATGCATACCAGGATTGGGGGTGAGTGGACCATGCATACCAGGATTGAGGGATGAGGAGGCCATGCATACCAGGATTGGGGGATGAGGGGTACCATACATACCAGGATTGGGGGATGAGGGGTACCATGCATACCAGGATTGAGGGATGAGGGGACCATGCATACCAGGATTGAGGGATGAGGGGACCATGCATACCAGGATTGAGGGATGAGGGGGCCACGCATAACTGGATTGAGGGATGAAGGGGCCACGCATAGCAGGATTGAGGGATGAGGGGGCCACGCATACCAGGATTTGGGATGAGGGGTACCATACATACCAGGATTGGGGGATGAGGGGTTCCATGCATACCAGGATTGGAGGGTGAGTAGTACTATGCATACCAGGACTGGGGGATGAGGGGCCACGCACACCAGGATTGGGGGATGTGGGGTACCAAACATCCCAGGATTGGGGGATGAGGGTACCATGCATACCAGGATTGGGGGATGAGGGGTATCATGCATACCAGGATTGGGGGATGAGGGGTACCATGCATACTAGGATTGGGGGATGAGGGGTACCATACATTCCAGGATTCGGGGATGGGGGGTACCATGCATACCAGGTTGGGGGATGAGAGGTACCATGCATACTAGGATTGGGGGATGAGGGGTGCCATGCATACCAGGATTGGGGGATGAAGAGTGCCATGCATATCAGGATAGGGAATGGGGGGGTGTCATGCATATGAGGATTGGGGATGAGTGGTGCCATGCATACCAGGATTGCGGGAAGAGGGGTGCCATGCATACCAGGATTGGAGGTGAGGGGTGCCATGCATACGAGGATAGGGATGAGGTGTGCCATGCATACCAGGATAGGGATGAGGGGTGCCATGAATATCAGGATTGTGGGTGAGAGGTGCCATGCATACCAGGTTTGGGGATGAGGGGTGCCATGCATACCAGGATTAGTGGTGAGAGGTGCCATGCATACCAGGATTGGGGGTGAGGGGTGCCATGCATACCTGGATTAGTGGTGAGAGGTGCCATGCATTCCAGGATTGGGTATGCGAGAGCCATGCGTACCAGGATTGGGATGAGGGCAGCACATAACAGGATGGGGGAGCAGGATTGGGGAGCACAAATGCCAGGATTGGGGAACACAAATACCAGGATGGGGGCAACACAAATACCAGGATGGGGGTAGCATATACCAGCATGGGAGACTATATACCAATAAAAATGCTCGCCACCCGGGCGTAGAACTGGCTCAATAGCTAGTAAAGTATATACATATAACAAACCAATAAACAATTACCATGATACGCCAGTATGAGAAAAGGGGAAAAGAGGCTCAGATGAGAATTCATCTCTTGCAAACACAGAGCAAATTAAGACCAATATTATTCTTGTAAGCACATAGGAAATATTGATTACTATTTAACCCTGCTGTAACTCTGGTGTTCATTGTAAAAATCTAGTATGCCTCCCTATTGAACAATTTGGGGCATGTTAGGGATTAAAAGAGTGAACTCCCCAATTCGAGGCAGAGATCATCGCTGCAAGTACAATCTATTCTTGCTGTTTTAGATAGGATATTTTTCCATTTTCTCCATTGTTGTATTTTCTGCTTATGTGCTATTATGTTTCAATTGGGATATATAAATTATTTATAATTCTCCAATTTTTCTTACTGCGTTGTTAATAGTAATAATAATAATAATAATAATAATAATAATAATAATATGTATGCCTCAATTTGCTCCATGCTTGAAAGACTTAAATTCTCACCTGAGCCTCTTTTTCCTTTTCTCTTGCTGAGGAATCATAGTCGTTTTTAATTGATCTGTTACATGTATATACAGTCAGGGTCGGTCTGGATTGGCGGGAAATCGGGAAATTTCCCAGTGGGCCCCGATATGAGAGTGAGAGAATTGGTGGCGGGGGCCCTTTAAAAGTGCTGGCCTTTTAAAAGTGCGGCTGAAGCAAATGTAGCGTCACGCGCACGGCACATTCATTGGTGACAGCGGGACTGCAGTGACGTGCATGCCGCATACTTACCACGTGAGTCCGTGACACTGAGAGGACGGAAGTTCTTTCTGGGCGGTGACACGCACCGCGCTCTGCTTTCCCGCTGGCAGGCAGACTGGTGTGGTGTCAGGTGACACTGACGCTGACGCCGCTCTCTCCTGGCCTTTGATACACCGCGGCCGCGCTCTGCAGTGCTCTCACTCTGCTCCAGGCCGGCCTCTGATACACCGGCGCCACCGAAGCTGACGTCTCGCTCTGCTCCCCCTGCTCCCGGGCTTCTTATACGGTCCCATCCTGGCTCCTTGCCTGCCCTGGCCTGCTTCCAACTCCGGCTCCCCTCCGGACCGGGTGGCGGCACCGGCGCACCGCCCTCTTCTCTCCTGCTCTGACTCAGCTTTTTTATACCTGCTCCAGGGCTGGATATGTGGACGGTGACCTGCAGCACTCTACAGTTCAACTCTCCAACCAGGCCTGGAATTGGAAACAAGGCTGCAGGCCTACTACAGCTCTCACTGCTTCACTTTCAAGTCAAGTGCGCTCTGCCAGATATTCAATAAAGATTTTATGGGTGAGTGTTGCCAGCATTGGCCAACAATAATACAATTTATTTTATACATTATGCATTGCACTCTAGGCCTCCTATATGAAATGTGGATCATACTCTTGGCCTCTTTATGACATATCAGTCTATATGCCATATAGGAGGCTGAGAGTGCGGTATACATTTTATATGAGGCCTAGACTGCGGGCCTACATGATGTACAACACACTCGGCCTCCTATATAAAGTATAGACTATAGGAGGCTGAGAGTGCGGTATACGTTTTATATGAGGCCTAAAGTGCGGGCCTACATGATGTACAACACACTCGGCCTCCTATATAAAGTAAACTATAGACTATAGGAGGCAGAGAGTGCAGTATAAGTCATTTATGGAGTCACCGCCTATATGATCTATATATCACACTCTCTACCTCCTATATGAAATATAGATCACACTCTTGGCCTCTTATAAGACATATATAGTCTATAAAGTGTCTTTAACACATCTGTGTTTCTAGTTCATGTGGTGACAGTTTCCACACTGGAAACACATACACACGTAGACACATTCAAATGAATGGGTCTGTGCACATGTCAGTGTTTCCACGGACCGTGTGTCCATGGGCAAAACATGCTGACATAACATGTCAGTTTTTTTTATACACTGCACAGGCCAAAAAACGTCCCACACACGTGCACACTGATGACACACAGGTGACATGCGTGTGTCATCCGTGTGACACATACCGGCTCCTGGAAATCAGCGGTACAGTTCATGCTGTTCCCAGGTGCTTAAGGAATCACTCATCATTGTCCCCTGCCGGCGCTGCCATCAGTGCTAGCAAGGGACAATGTTGAGAGTAGTAGGTTCACCTCCCGATGTCGCCAAAACCTGTAAATATAATAAAAAAAAACATACTCACCTGGCTTGAGGCGACCACACACGCTGAGGAGAATGACTCCCTGCAGCGAGCTGGCCCCTACGCTAAGCTCACTGAGTGACAGGACATCGCTCACTGAGCTCAGCACAGGTCGGGGGCCCGCTCGCTGCAGCAAGTCATTCTCCTCCGCTCCTCAGCGTGTGTGGTCACTTCAAGCCAGGTGAGTATAATGTTTTTTTTTATTTTAGTATTATTTTTACAGGTTTTGGAGACATTTGAGGGTGAATACTACTCTCAACATTGTCTCTTCATTGTCCCTTGCTAACACGGATTGCAGCGCCGGCAGGGGACAGTGATGAGCGATTCCTTCAGCACCCGGTGCCTGGGAACAGCACAAACTGTACTGCTGATTCCCAGGCGCCGGTATGGTATGTGTGATCCTGATGCAGTACACGTATGCCACACAGACACGGATATCTCTGGTACTGTTTTTTCTAGTACCGGAAATATCCGGATGTGTGAAAGAGCCCTATGCCATATAGAGGCCGAGAGTCTGTATGTCAGATAGGAGACCAAGAGTTCGGTATACGTTATATATGGGGCCTATATGACATAATAGATCACACTCTCTACCTCCTATGTGAAATATAGATCACACTCTTGGCCTCTTATGACATATACAGTGTATGTCATATAGGAGGCTGAGAGTGGGGGCCTATATGACGTATACAACACACTCAGCCTGATATATAAAGTATATTTTATAAGAGACCAAAAGTGCGGTCTGTACGTCATATAGGAGGCTGAGAGTGCGATATATGTCATGTGTGGGGCCTATATGATGATAGAAGTGAAGTATGCCAGCACCAGTTCCCAAATCTTGCCTGTTTAGTCAAAAAACCTCTATGACTGTTTTTGTAGCCCTCGGCTATCCCCATCAGGAGGTGCAATGTCTAAATAAGCAGTGCTAATCAAATGTCCAAGGAAGTATGAAAAAGACAGCACTCGCCAATGGATGCCAAAAAAAGATCCTTTTATTTCAGATTCAGCATAGAGACGTTGTGGCTGGTTCAGGGGTTCGGGGGTGAAAAAAGGACGACAGCTGTTTCGCTTACAAACAGCACCACCAAGGGTCCAGTATGGTTCACCCCCGCACCCCTGAACCAGCCGCAACGTCTGTATGCTGAATCTGAAATAAAAGGATCTTTTTTTGGCATCCATTGGTGAGTGCTGTCTTTTTCATACCTCCTATATGATGTATAGATCGCACTTTCTACCTAATATATGACAAACAGACCGCACTCTCTGCCTCCTATATGACATATACAATGAATTTGGCCTCCTATATTTCATTGCAGCCATTTGGTAAATTCTAAAAAGTTCATTTTTTTCTCATTAAAGTACACTCTGCACCCCATCTTGACTGAAAAAAACCCCAGAAATGTAGAAATGTTTGCACATTTATTAAAAAAGCACTTTACATTACAGAGGGGACTTGTACAGAGAATAAAGACATTACAGAATAAACATAACTCAGATACCAAGAGGAGTGAGGGCCGTGCTCGCAAGCTACAATCTATGAGGAAATAGGGGAGACACGAAAGGTAAATGATAAAATGTGCTTATATTGTATGATACAATCAGGGTCTGCACATAACGCTGCATGAACCGGTCACCAGCCAGTATGTGTACAAGTACAGACACAGAGGGCTATTAAGTGCATGGAGGGTGTGTACACAGATGCTACAAGGGTCTATATATGCTATTATATGCAGTATATAGTGTACAGACGGTTAGATAGTATGGTGCTGCGTATATAGTGTGGAATCCACATTCTATTCACTGCCATATCTATACATTATATATTCTATACACTGCTCCACTCTATATTCCTGAACACAGTGTATATCTATATACTGTATAATGTGTGTGTCTGTATATATAATATATACATATATATATTGCAGAGTACCACTTCTGTCCTCTATACTGGGCGTAATTCTGTGTATGTATTATTCTGTATATACAGTATATACACCGGATAGAACCAATTCTCCTGTCCTGTATACTGGGTGTAATTCTCTGTGTATGTATTATTCTGTATATACAGTATATACACTGGATAGAACCAATTCTCCTGTCCGGTATACTGGGTGTAATTCTCTGTGTATGCATTATTCTGTATATACAGTATATACACTGGATAGAACCAATTCTCCTGTCCGGTATACTGGGTGTAATTCTCAGTATCTGTATATACACACTGCACTGCTAAAATAAGATGTAAAATAATAATAATTTGAGTGGTTTACCCTCTGCTATGTACCACTCCCAGCATGCACTGTCAGATTTAATCCTTCAGGGCCTGCTGGGAGTTGTAGGTTTGTTACAGCAGGGATGATGCGGGGACAGCATCAAGTCATTCACACTTTAAAGAGAACCTGTCACGTCCTAGCTGCCCTCTACACTGCCCCCATAGCGTTGGTAGTGACGCAATGTGCATCACTAGCAAGCTGTTTTCATGAAAATCGGTGCAGCTATAATGATTTTATAACGTTTAATATACTTATATCCTACCTGCCTTTTCAGTCATAGGGGCGTGCTTGTCATATTCAGTCAAGGGCGGGAGCAGCATTCACTCACTGCTGACGTCGTCCATGTATTTGAATCCTGTTCCCGGCCAGCGCTGATATTGTGGGACGCAGGCGCACTTGTAGATGTCCGGCCGCCTGCGCAGTGAGGCTCTGTGATTAGCAGATTCACTGCGCATGCGCTGGGAACATAGCGCGTTAAAGCACATGCGCAGTGAGGCTCTGTGATTACCAGATTCACTGCGCATGTGCTGGGAACATAGCGCGTTAAAGCGCATGCGCAGTGAGGCTGTGTGATTACCAGATTCACTGCGCATGCGCTGGGAACATAGCGTGTTAAACCGCATGCGCAGTGAGGCTGTGTGATTATGACTTTTTCTTCAATTTGAAAATTGTTTAAGTTGGCTGAGGGACTGGGTGGTTTACCTAGGACAATGAATGTCCATATGTAAGAAAAACCGCTACTGATTGTAAATTACAGATTCTGTTAACTACAATAAATAAGTTGGTTAACAAGAAACACTTTGATATAGTGCACTACACAATACAGTTGTCTTTTACACACTGTATAGTTTGCTAAAAGGCACATGTTTTAGTGGGAGAGGCCGAAAAATGAACGAGTAATACAACCGTTTACGGATGCTGTAGTGTGGGCCCCTAAAGTCAATTCTCCTGGTGGGCCCTAGGCACCCCAGTCTGACCCTGTATACAGTATGTGCTATCTAGGAAATGCCAGCTATGCTATGACTAAGGACTAGTGTTGAGCGAACATGCTCGACACTGCTCGGTACTCGCCCGAGCATCACGCTTCTCGGGATGTTCGGCGAGCACTGAGCATTTCCGGGTTACTCTGGCGGGAGCTCGGGTCTCCGCCCTGCATGTTTGGTGCTCTTTACAGAGCCAATGAACATGCAGGGATTGCCAGCCAGTCACTGTAATGCCGCAGCCATGTTGGTTGTGGGCATTACAGTGATTGGCTGGCCGCACAGCGTCACCTCCCAGACGATCAGCCCGTCATGATTGGTGTGTGTGGGTGTCTGTGCGTGTGTCTGCGAGTGTGTGCGATGTCTGCGGGTGTGCGCGGTGTCTGTGCGATGTCTGCGGGTGTGTGCGGTGTCTGTGCGATGTCTGCGAGTGTGTGCGGTGTCTGTGCGATGTCTGCGGGTATCTGCGTGCAGGCAGACATAGGCTGATGTGACATTACTACTCCCATCGGCCTATGTCTGTCCCCGGTCCACTCGTGCCAGCAGGATCAGCTCGATGGGAGCAGTAGTTCCCATCAGCCTGATCCTGCTATATAAATTGCCCTACTGTGTCCCCAATAAATTTTAAATACATGTCATTGGTGGCCAGTGGTTACCTACAATAAATTAGTTCATACATTACCTGTCCCTGCCGATCGCCACCTAAAATAAAGTAAAAAATAAAAAACTACACCTATACTCACCTAGACACCTAATTCCCCGAAGCCATCAATCTCCTGTAATAAAATATAAAATAATAAACCACAACCTTATCCTTACCCCTCCGTAGTAGTCCACGAGTGTCCCACGATGATCTCCAGTTTAGAGCAGCCACATAGAATGTGACCGCTCTGAACCGCTGCCACCGCTAGAATGATGGGGCCGTAAGGGTTCGCCGGAGTTCAGGCAGCGCTGCTCCGGTTAGCTCCTTTACGGCCCTGCTGTATCGTGAGAAATTCCCACGGTACAGCAGTGCCGTAAAGGAGGTCTCCGGAGCTGCTCTGCCTGAATGCACTCCGGTGACCTCAGTCAGTGGCTCCCGCTGCCGGGAGCGGACGAGTTCCCGGCAGCGTGAGCTTACAGCAGGCATGCACAGCTGTCACCATCTCCAGATTCCAGGCCCCAGCTGCCTAGTTGTACCTGGCTGCACACACAAATAGGGAAAGGCCCCACGTATTTTTTTTTTAAATTATTTCATGAAATTCATGAAATAATAAAGAAAAAAAGGCTTCCCTATATTGTTGTGTCTGGCCAGGTACAAATAGGCAGCTGGTGGTAGGGCGCAGCCCGTTCCTGCCTGCTGTACCTGGCTGGACACAAATATAGTGCGAAGCCCCAAGTCAATTTTTTTTTAATTATTTCAGGAAATTCATGAAATAATTAAAAAAAAATTGATGTGGGGCTTCGCCCTATATTTGTGTCCAGCCAGGTACAGCAGGCAGGAACGGGCTGCCCCCAACCACTAGCTGCCTATTTGTACCTGGCCGGACACAACAATATAGGGAAGGCGTTTTTTTCTTAATTATTTCATGAATTTCATGAAATAATTTAAAAAAAAAATACGTGGGGCTTCGCCCTATCTTTGTGTCCAGCCAGGTACAACTAGGCAGCTGGGGGCTGGAATCCGCAGCGCAGGGAGGCTCAAGCTTTCTGGGCTCCACCCGCTGCAAATTGCAGTCCGCAGCCACCCCGGAAAATGGCGCGTTCATAGAAGCGCCATCTTCTGGCGCTGTACCCAACTCATCCAGGGCCCTGGTGCGGTGGCTCACTGGGTAATAAAGGGGTTAAGGCCAGCTTTGTCATTATCAGCTGGCCCTAAGCCCGAAATTCATGGGGTCACGCCAATATTAGACATGACCACCATGAATTTCTAGTAAAGTATTTAAAAAAAAACACAACACCCAGAATAAAGTCCTTTAATTGAAATAAACACACAATTCTTTATTGTTCTAAATTAAACCATACTTACCATCACGCCCATTCCAGCTGAAGCCAACGATCTCCTGCAATAAAAGAAAAATAATAAAGCAACATCATCCTTACCTTTCCATGGTTCCCAGGACAGCTTCAGCTCTGCTACATCGAGATGACAGGCTGGACCGCAGCAGAACGCTGACATCCAGCCTGTCATCCCGCAGACACTGAGAAGCGCAGGCATGCTTGCGCTCCTCAGTGTCTCTCTGTGACGGCATAAAGATGAGCCGAGGTCATGTCCAATGAACTCAGCTCACCTCATGCACGTCACTGACAGCGTGGGAAAATTCTCACGCTGAAGCGCTGAGTGCAGGAGAATTTTCCCACGCTGTCAGTGACGTGCATGAGGTGAGCCGAGTTCATTGGACATGAACTCGGCTCATCTGGATGCCGTCACAGAGAGACACTGAGGAGCGCAAGCAAGCCTGCGCTTCTCAGTGTCTGCGGGATGACAGGCTGGATGGCAGCGTTCTACTGCGGTCCAGCCTGTCATCTCGATGTAGCAGAGCTGGAGCTGTCCTGGGAACCATGGAAAGGTAAGGATGAGGTTGCTTTATTATTTTTCTTTTATTGCAGGAGATCATTGGCTTCAGCTGGAATGGGCGTGATGGTAAGTATAGTTTAATTTAGAACAATAAAGAATTGTGTGTTTATTTCAATTAAAGGACTTTATTCTGGGTGTTTGTGTTTTTTTTTTTTTAACTTTGACTATGGGGTTAGTAATGGGGGTGTCTTATAGACGCCTCTCCATTACTAACCTGGGCTTGATGTTAGCTGGCATTATAAGCTGACATCAACCCCAGCCATATTACCCCACTGCCACCGCTACAGGGCAGTGGGAAGAGCGAGGCTAAGTGCCAGAATTGGCGCATCCTATGGATGCGCCATTTCTGGGGCGGCTGACGGCTGGTGTTTCTAGCCTGGGAGGGGGCCAATATTCATGGCACCCTTCCTGGGCTATTAATATCAGCCCCCAGCTGTCTGCCTAGCCTTTGCTAGCTATTAAATTAGGGGGGACCCCACATCATTTTTTTGAGGGGGTCCCCCATTTTAATAGCTAGTAAAGGCTAGGTATTCAGCTGGGGGCTGATATTAGTAGCCTGGGAAGCTCCGTGGGTATTACCCCCTTCCCAGGCTTCAAACATCTGCCCCAGCCGTCTGCTTAACCTCCGCTAGAGACTAAAATTAAGGGGAACCCCACGCCAATTTTTTTTTAAATAAATCCTTTATTTTAACAATAAATGACAAGTACAGTAATCAACACAGTCACTGTACTTCATATATATGTGACTGACATGTTTCTATCTATCTAATCTATGTATGATTCTCTATTCCTTCTATTCTAAATTGTCGGGTACAGATGCTGAATTGCCGGCCGTCATTTTTAAAGAGACGCTGCATGAAAACACTATTATATTTTTAAATAAATCCTTTACACTAAATGACAAGTACAGTAAGCAACACTGTCATTGTACTTCATATATATGTGACTGACATGTTTCTATCTATCTAATCTATGTGTGAAGCTCTATTCTGTCTGTTATAAATTGTCGGGTACCGCAGCTGAATTGCCGGCCGGCTTTTTTAAAGAGACGGTGCATGAAAACACAATTATTTTTTTAAATAGATCCTTTACGCTAAATGACAAATACAGTAAGCAACACTGTCACTGTACTTCATATATATGTGACTGACATGTTTCTATCTATCTAATCTATGTGTGAAGCTCTATTCTGTCTGTTATAAATTGTCGGGTACCGCAGCTGAATTGCCGGCCGGCTTTTTTAAAGAGACGGTGCATGAAAACACAATTATTTTTTTAAATAAATCCTTTACACTAAATGACAAGTACAGTAAGCAACACTGTCATTGTACTTCATATATATGTGACTGACATGTTTCTATCTATCTAATCTATGTGTGAAGCTCTATTCTGTCTGTTATAAATTGTCGGGTACCGCAGCTGAATTGCCGGCCGGCTTTTTTAAAGAGACGGTGCATGAAAACACAATTATTTTTTTAAATAGATCCTTTACGCTAAATGACAAGTACAGTAAGCAACACTGTCACTGTACTTCATATATATGTGACTGACATGTTTCTATCTATCTAATCTATGTGTGAAGCTCTATTCTGTCTGTTATAAATTGTCGGGTACCGCAGGTGAATTGCCGGCCGGCTTTTTTAAAGAGACGGTGCATGAAAACACAATTATTTTTTTAAATAAATCCTTTACACTAAATGACAAGTACAGTAAGCAACACTGTCACTGTACTTCATATATATGTGACTGACATGTTTCTATCTATCTAATCTATGTTTGAAGCTCTATTCTTTCTGTTGTAAATTGTCGGGTACCGGTGTATGCCGCTGATGAATTGCCGGCTTTTCGCGTAATACATTCTACATTATTCTTAGTTGTTTTACTTCATGTAGAATTAACCTACAAGGAAAGAAAGGGTTTATTTTCATTCCGATATTTGGGTCCCATTGACTTGCATTGGTTTCCTGTATCGGAATCGGCGATATCCGATACTTTTTGGGTATCGGTCCGACCCAATCCGATACGATATTTCCTGATATCGGAAGGTATCGCTCAACACTATCCTTAACATATTTCACAGGAAAGCACTTTCACTTTCGTTTTTGAACGTTTTATTTTGAGCCTGTAAAAGTGTATTAATACCTCTGACCACGTTGTTGACAGCAGTGACCTGGGGATCAGAAATGCTTCCTGGGGCGATCCCCATGCTGTCCCCATGTCATTTGAGCACTGTCACTATCGTTTTGGGCACTTGTTAGGCTTTTAAAAGACTGCCAGGGGAGCCGCCGCAAAAATGCTCGAGTCTCCCATAGACTAACATTGGGCTCGTTGCTCGGGTCGAGCACCCGAGTATCACGGCGAGCTCGGCCCGAGCTTCGAGCACCCGAGCATTTTAGTGCTCGCTCAACACTACTAAGGACGCATACTGTGCTTGAAACAAATCAGATTTGCTTTCCTCTTCTTGTGCTGGATTATTTCATACGTTTTTTTCAGAAAAAAAGGTGGTTTAAGGCTGCGTTCACACATTGCGTATTTTCGCGCGCTTTTTTGTGCGCGCTTTTTCAAAATACACAATGTGCATTGTGTCTGCCAGCAAAGTGAATGGGAAATTCACTTTGCCTTTCAGGCACTGTGTGATTTTACGCAGCGCGAAAGCGCAGCTGCGTAAAGAATTGACATGTCAATTCTTTACGCAGCTGCGTCCTGCGCTTTCTCCCTATTGTGCCCATTATAAGCGTGGAATTACGCAGCGGTGTTCACACACTGCGTAATTGCAGCGCTTTTTATGGAGGCGCAGGACAAACTATGGATACTCACCTATCCGATGGATGGGAAAGGCGTCCGGTCCCGCGCTTCCAGCATCTGCCGGTGAAGCGATCAGCTGTTAGCTAACCGGCTTGTAACCGGCAGGTCAGCTGATTTACAAGCCGGTCAGCTGACAGTCAGCTGATCACTTCACGGCAGATGCTGGAAACCGCGGGACCGGATCGGATGCCTCTCCCATCCATCGGATAGGTGAGTATCCATAGTTTTTTTCTTTTAATAACTTAAGCAGTGTATGTACTGCAGCCAGAAGCTGTCTGTACATACACTGCTAGGGGGACACTCACACACACGACACATAGACACAGACAGTACACACACGACACACAGACACATACATTACATTACATACATACACATACAGACACATACAGTACATTACATACTGGTGCCCATGCTCGTCACTCTTCATTTCTCCTGCACCTCCGTAAAAAAAAACGCAGTGTGTGAATGGAGGTGCTTTTTTTACCTGCGTAAAAAAACACAGGTAAAAAAAGCAGGAAAATACGCGCGTGTAAAAAAATGCAGGGAAATACGCAATGTGTGAACGCAGCCTTAGATTTTCTATCCCTTATAGTGCCGTATTTTTTCCTATTTCCTTACTGTGAACAATGCCGTACCAGATCCATGCACCTGTACCCTAGATGAGCGGGCTGTTCCTCTTGCTTTGCTATCAATAAGGCTATGGTCACACCAGCATTCGGTGATTCCAATTGTCTGTTCCATTTTTCTTAACAGATTTAGGCCCAGATTCATCATAGTTTTGTGTGTGTTGCGCCTTTTTTTGTTTGCACTTAATTCATCATTCTATTTGAGCATTTTTGAAGTTTATTTTATAGGTACTACTTACATGTTTATTTTTCTTTGTGGGTTGAGCCAAGCTATTTCAGGAGTTTCCGCTTGACTCATCAAGAAAGATTTTTAAAAAAGTGGCAACATTTGGCACAATCAGTTTTTCCATAATTTTTGATGAAGAAAACACAGGTACAGCAGGATGTGAAGCACATTTATTTTTATGATTTTGTTTGTCCTGATTCCAAGTACATTTTAGTTAAATTAGTGATAATTTAATTAGTGATATGTGTTGAAGGGGTGGTCTGAAAGTGTGGCGCCCCTGGGGGCTCGATCGCCACAGGGATACTGCACCTCTTTAATGGGGTGTGGTATCTCTCCTTCGAGGTAAGGATGATGCAAATGTCAGGACCCCACCTTCGCACCCAACACTCCACTTCTCCCACCTGTAGGGGGGGCTAATATGCACCAGCGTGCTGCCCCAGCCGGGATAAGTGGAGATGGGGGAACCAAAAGATATGGGGAACCTAGTAGTGGGTGAGGGTGGAGGGCGCACATTTAGGTCACACTCAATATTTCATATTTAATGAACAGCCATCTTGGGCTTATGGTCTTTGATTGTGATCTTCATCACTGAACGTGGCTTTCTGTGTGAACCTGCAGTTGATGGGGACACGGTCCTCATACTCTGGCCTTGAGTCGAGGAGCGGGCAAGAGTTAACGGTTGTCTCTTCCCGGTCAAGATCCCTACCCAAGAAGGCCTGGCGCAGAGGAATCTAGCTCCACCGCAAAAGGATCCTAGGGGGATGCAGAAGGAGCGGTATACGCCACCTGTCCTCGCTATTTTGGCCTAGTCAGAGGGATTCCTGCTGCAAAAGGGGTACGGGCCCCCAATATCTGACTTTGTTACTCTATGTCTCAGTCGGAGAAGCCCGGAGGCTCAGTGCATCCCACCCGGTAACGGAGCGGAGTCACCACCCGTACCCTTGTTCTGTGCATAGTCCAGAGGGAGACCCAGCCTTTCTACACACACGGATAGGAGAGGACTTAGTTTGAAGTCTAGGAACACTTTAGTGCGGGATCCTGACTAAAGCACCTGAATTACTCGGAGGTTGTCGGACCCCCGGTACTGGTGGCCGCAGAGCCCCGTGAGGAGCAGGGAGAAGCCTTGCAGCTGCATGCCCCACCGTGAGTAAAAACCCTGGAAGTCTACCCCTATGGCCTCCGGTCTCTTTATTTCTGCACCGCACAGCACCAGAACTCCTCCACTACAACTCCCTCCATCTTCCTTTCTGCCCTGAGGCCCTGCTCCGCCTGTGGGGAGTAGCACCATCTCCTGCTGCCACTACATCCCGCCTCAGAGGACTGCCGCAGCGCTGGTGGCCATCACCAGACACCACAGGTGGCGTAGTCAATTCCACCACTCGATGAACACTACCCCAGAAAGCCCATTACACCCTTTTAAAATGTGACGGCCCTGGGTACGGAACGGGTCCAGGCCACGGCTACAACCCATCAAACATCTGACCCGGCTCCGAGTAACCCCACTTCCCAGGGTGAGGGCTGCGAGCGTCACATACTTGGCGTAGTCGGCAGGATTACGTGCCCGCAGCAACGGAAGGAGATTGCCCATTGCTACCGGGTACTGTGCGCCTTTTACCTTAGACTGTCATTTTCCACTTAAAATGGTGCCCGCCCAAGAAGAATGGACACCATAATGTTCAGAAAGGACAGCTTCCTAGCACCTCCTATCATGGGCCTGGCTCCCCCATGGCGCCAAAAGAGCAGACCGCCCCTTCCATTAGAGACTATCCGCGGGTTAGTGCCCATCAAAACGGATGGGATTTCCGAAGGCATACCTGTCAGCCTACCGACCTGGAGCCGCCCCAAAAGGAGGAGGGAACGGGGAAAACCACAAGGTGCGGCCATAACAGTCCAAGACTTACCATCCTCAGGAGCAGACATGGACGCTGCTGAGGGAAGTCTACTGGAGCCTTCCGAACCCGGCCCAGGTCCATCTCCCGTTGGCGAGGAGGCTGGCATATCCCTGACCCTGGGAGATCTTGACTTTCTTCGCAAGGAAACCGCGGATCTTGCTAGAAGGGTAGCTGAGGCCCAGCATGCAGCGTCCGCAGCGTGGCGGGAAGAAATGCTGCAACGGATCCGCCAAGGAGCAGCAACTCAGGAGGAAGAAGCAACAGAGGTTGCGTGCAGCCCAGGATCGGGTGAGTGTGATACCCCCGTCCCGGCTGCTGAGCCCACCGTGCCCCTCCTGGACCTGATGACTGAGTACCTGGTACCTGCCGCGGTAACCTGGGAGCAGGTCTTTGCCCCGGAGCTAGAGGCCTCCGCCACCGGTGGGGACCTGCATTGCCTCCCGCCTCCCGTCTCGGGAAGAACCTGTGTCTGCTGCGGTATCCACCGACCCCAACCTGGACTGGTCCGCACTCCCTGAGGACCTGCAGCAGCCCCTGCTGTCACCGCTGCCCGCACCTCCAGTTACCTGGCCGGCAGCTGAAGAGTGGGCCTGGGACAACCAGGGGGGGGACCTGATGGGCTTCCCCCGGGAGACCCGGGCTGAAGCGTGGAGGAGGAGCGAGCTGTGTCGGCAGCAAATCCTCCAGCTCGATCGGGAGCAACGGCAGAGAGAGGTCCGCTGCGAGCGCCTCAAGGTGCGCGCCAAGGCTGCAAAATCCAGGGCCTGCCAGGAAGAGGCAGCTGTCCAAGCCCCCGGGAGCAAGGGCAAGTCGTCCGCCTCCACCATTAGGCAGGATGGGGCTTCATAAGGAGTCCCCAGTTTGAGCTGGACGTCTTCGTCAGCCGGCAGGACGTCGAGCCGCGGCTGAAAAAGGGACACCCTGGCCGGAACCTCTTCCCGGGTGACTTTGTGTCGTACACCCGCCACCACGGGGTGCGGGGGTGGTACGCCCTGGATGTTCAAAAGCTGTCCAGGGGCGAGGCCCCCTAGCGCTCAACAGTGGAGGACAGACCAGCCTCCGTCGGGAGGAATGAGCCTTTCGCTATGTGGGGAGCTATGGATTAAGCGGCCCCGGCGGCTGTAACCTCTACAGTTAAATTGTTTCTGTTAATGTTTTGGTTGTTATTCTATTATGTTTTCCTCCCGGATTCTAGAGACATTTGTCCCTGCGGACTTGCAGTAGACAGACTCTTCTATTGTATATAGTTTGCATCTCTTTAGGTGTTCCCTATTGGTTTTATGTAAAACCGCGTAAACTTCTACCTCAGACCTCGGAAGAAAAACCTGTCTGGCGTGGCACTCCTGGAGGTCCAACTTGGGATCTTCATGCCCTGCAGCCACCCCAGGGCCTACGTTGAGGGTCTGGGACAGGTTCCTCGAGCTTCTGAACTGACTCTTCCTCATTGCACTTTAACCCGTCTGTCTATATGCATAATGTCTCTTGATGTTTTTATATTTTTTATACTTTTATAATGTTTACAGTTTGTAACGTTAAAGAAAAAAGTGCCTCCCATAATGGGAAGATTGTTCAATTGTTATACAAAAATATAAAAGGTCTGTACCAGGTTTTGCTCTCTTTGCAGCCCGCGGACATGCTGTGTTTCACCATGGGGGAATGTGGTGCCCCTGGGGGTTCGATCGCCACAGGGATACTGCACCTCTTTAATGGGTGTGGTATCTCTCCTTCGAGGTAAGGATGATGCAACTTTCAGGACCCCACCTTCGCACCCAACACAACACTTCTCCCACCTGTAGGGGGGGCTAATATGCACCAGCGTGCTGCCCCAGCCGGGATAAGTGGAGATGGGGGAACCAAAAGATATGGGGAACCTAGTAGTGGGTGAGGGTGGAGGACGCACATTTAGGTTACACTCAATATTTCATATTTAATGAACAGCCATCTTGGGCTTATGGTCTTTGATTGTGATCTTCATCACTGAACGTGGCTTTCTGTGTGAACCTGCAGTTGATGGGGACACGGTCCTCATACTCTGGCCTTGAGTCGAGGAGCAGGCAAGAGTTAACGGTTGTCTCTACCCGGTCAAGATCCCTACCCAAGAAGGCCTGGAGTAGAGGAATCTAGCTCCACCGCAAAAGGATCCTAGGGGGATGCAGACGGAGCGGTATACGCCACCTGTCCTCTCTATTCTGGCCTAGTCAGAGGGATTCCTGCTGCAAAAGGGGTACCGGCCCCCAATATCTGACTTTGTTACTCTATGTCTCAGTCGGAGAAGCCCGGAGGCTCAGTGGATCCCACCGGGTAACGGAGCGGAGTCGCCACCCGTACCCTTGTTCTGTGCATAGTCCAGAGGGAGCCCCGGCCTTTCTACACACATGGATAGGAGAGGACTTGGTTTGAAGTCTAGGAACACTTTAGTGCGGGGTCCTGACTAAAGCACCTGAATTACTCGGAGGTTGTCGGACTCCCGGTACTGGTGGCCGCAGAGCCCCGTGAGGAGCAGGGAGAAGCCTTGCAGCTGCATGCCCCACCGTGAGTAAAAACCCTGGAAATCTACCCCTATGGCCTCCGGTCTCTTTATTTCTGCACCGCACCGCACAGCACCAGAACTCCTCCACTACAACTCCCTCCATCTTCCTTTCTGCCCTGAGGCCCTGCTCCGCCTGTGGGGAGTAGCACCATCTCCTGCTGCCACTACATCCCGCCTCAGAGGACTGCCGCAGCGCTGGTGACCATCACCAGACACCACAGGTGGCGTAGTCAATACCACCTCTCGATGAACACTACCCCAGAAAGCCCATTACACCCTTTTAAAATGTGACGGCCCTGGGTACGGAACGGGTCTAGGCCACGGCTACAACCCATCAAACATCTGACCCGGCTCCGAGTAACCCCACTTCCCAGGGTGAGGGCTGCGAGCGTCACATACTTGGCGTAGTCGGCAGGATTGCGTGCCCGCAGCAACGGAAGGAGATTGCTGATTGCTACCGGGTACTGTGCGCCTTTTACCTTAGACTGTCGTTTTCCACTTAAAATGGTGCCCGCCCAAGAAGAACGGACACCATAATGTGCAGAAAGGACAGTTTCCTAGCACCTCCTATCGTGGGCCTGGCTCCCCCATGGCGCCAAAAGAGCAGACCGCCCCTTCCATTAGAGACTATCCGCGGGTTAGTGCCCGTCAAAACGGATGGGATTTCCGAAGGCATGCCTGTCAGCCTACCGCCCTAGAGCCGCCCCAAAAAGAGGAGGGAAAGGGGAAAACCACAAGGTGCGGCCATAACAGTCCGAGACGAGACTTACCATCCTCAGAAGCAGACATGGACACTGCTGAGGGAAATCTACCGGAGCCTTCCGAACCCGGCCCAGGTCCATCTCCCATTGGCGAGGAATCTGGCATATCCCTGACCCTGGGAGATCTTGACTTTCTTCACAAGGAAACTGCGGACCTTGCTAGAAGGGTAGCTGAGGCCCAGCATGCAGTGTTCGCCGCGTGGCGGTAAGAAATGCTGCAACGGATCCAGGCCCACCACCAAGGAGCAGCAACTCAGGAGGAAGAAGCAACAGAGGTTGCGTGCAGACCAGGATCGGGTGAGTGTTATAGCCCCGTCCCGGCTGCTGAGCCCACCGTGCCCCTCCTGGACCTGATGACTGAGTACCTGCTACCTGCCGCGGTAACCTGGGAGCAGGTCTTTGCCCCGGAGCTAGAGGCCTCCGCCATCGGCGGGGACCTGCATTGCCTTCTGCCTCCCATCTCGGAAGAACCTGTGTCTGCTGGGGTATCCACCGACCCCAACCTGGACTGGTCCGCACTCCCTGAGGACCTGCAGCAGCCCCTGCTGTCACCGCTGCCTGCACCTCCAGTTACCTGGCCGGCAGCTGAAGAGTGGGCCTGGGACAACCAGGGGGGGGACCTGATGGGCTTCCCCCGGGAGACCCGGGCTGAAGCACGGAGGAGGAGCGAGCTGTGTCGGCAGCAAATCCTCCAGCTCGATCGGGAGCAACGGCAGAGGGAGGTCCGCTGCGAGCGCCTCAAGGTGCGCGCCAAGGCTGCAAAATCCAGGGCCTGCCAGGAAGAGGCAGCCGTCCAAGCCCCCGGGAGCAAGGGCAAGTCGTCCGCTTCCACCATTAGGCAGGATGGGGCTTCATAAGGAGTCCCCAGTTCGAGCTGGACGTCTTCATCAGCCGGCAGGACGTCGAGCCGCGGCTGAAAAAGGGACACCCTGGCCGGAACCTCTTCCCGGGTGACTTTGTGTCGTACACCCGCCACCACGGGGTGCGGGGGTGGTACGCCCTGGATGTTCACAAGCTGCCCAGGAGCGAGGCCCCCTAGCGCTCAACAGTGGAGGACAGACCAGCCTCCGTCGGGAGGAATGAGCCTTTCCCTTGGTGGGGAGCTATGGATTAAGCGGCCCCGGCGGCTGTGACCTCTACAGTTAAATTGTTTCTGTTAATGTTTTGGTTGTTATTCTATTATGTTTTCCTCCCGGATTCTAGAGACATTTGTCCCTGCGGACTTGCAGTAGACAGACTCTTCTATTGTATATAGTTTGCATCTCTTTAGGTGCTCCCTATTGGTTTTATGTAAAACCGCGTATACTTCTACCTCAGACCTCGGAAGAAAAACCTGTCTGGCGTGGCTCTCCTGGAGGTCCAACTTGGGATCTTCATGCCCTGCAGCCACCCCAGGGCCTATGTTGAGGGTTTGGGACAGGTCCCTCGCGCTTCTGAACTGACTCTTCCTCATTGCACTTTAACCCGTCTGTCTATATGCATAATGTCTCTTGATGGTTTTATATTTTTTATACTTTTATAATGTTTACAGTTTGTAACGTTAAAGAAAAAGTGCCTCCCATAATGGGAAGATTGTTCAATTGTTATACAAAAATATAAAAAGTCTGTACCAGGTTTTGCTCTCTTTGCAGCCCGCGGACATGCTGTGTTTCACCAGGGGGGAATGTGGTGCCCCTTGGGGTTCGATCACCACAGGGATACTGCACCCCTTTAATCGGGTGTGGTATCTCTCCTTCAAGGTAAGGATGATGCAACTGTCAGGATCCCACCTTCGCACCCAACACAACACTACTCCCACCTGTAGGGGGGGCTAATATGCACCAGCGTTCTGCCCCAGCCGGGATAAGTGGAGATGGGGGAACCAAAAGATATGGGGAACCTAGTAGTGGGTGAGGGTGGAGGGCGCACATTTAGGTTACACTCAATATTTCATATTTAATAAACAGCCATCTTGGGCTTATGGTCTTTGATTGCGATCTTCATCACTGAACGTGGCTTTCTGTGTGAACCTGCAGTTGATGGGGACACGGTCCTCATACTCTGGCCTTGAGTCGAGGAGCGGGCAAGAGTTAACGGTTGTCTCTTCCCGGTCAAGGTCCCTACCCAAGAAGGTCTGGAGTAGAGGAGTCTGGCTCCACCCGCAAAAGGATCCTAGGGGGATGCAGACAGAGCGGTATACGCCACCTGTCCTCGCTATTCTGGCCTAGTCAGAAGGATTCCTGCTGCAAAAGGGGTACCGGCCCCCAATATCTGACTTTGTTACTCTATGTCTCAGTCGGAGAAGCCCAGAGGCTCAGTGGATCCCACCGGGTAACGGAGCGGAGTCGCCACCCGTACCCTTGTTCTGTGCATAGTCCAGAGGGAGACCCGGCCTTTCTACACACACGAATAGGAGAGGACTTAGTTTGAAGTCTAGAAACACTTTGGTGCGGGGTCCTGACTAAAGCACTTGAATTACTCGGAGGTTTTTGAACCCCCGGTCCTGGCGGCCGCAGAGCCCCATGAGGAGCAGGGAGAAGCCTTGCAGCTGCATGCCCCACCGTGAGTAAAAACCCTGGAAGTCTACTCCTATGGCCTCCGGTCTCTTTATTTCTGCACTGCACCGCACAGCACCAGAACTCCTCCACTACAACTCCCTCCATCCGCCTTTCTGCCCTGAGGCCCTGCTCCGCCTGTGGGGAGTAGTACCATCTCCTGCTGCCACTACATCCTGCCTCAGAGGACTGCCGCAGCGCTGGTGGCCATCACCAGACACCACAGGTGGCGTAGTCAATATCACCACTCGATGAACACTAACCCTGAAAGCCCATTACACCCCTTTAAAATGTGATAGCCCTGGGCACGGAACGGGTCTAGGCCATGGCTACAACGCACCAAACATCTGAACCGGTGTAAGGTGCCCCAGCGAGGTAGTCGTGGACGAGCTGTAGCCCCCTCTCGCTATGGCACCCTACAGACAATACGTGTCCTCCCTCTGAAGTGTGGCTGTGTATGTAGTGCTCTTCACTTACTTCAAGCCATCCGATCGCAGCTGTCTCCAGGCAATTTTCTTCTGGGACCAGGGCAGCAATAATTTCAGAGGACACGAGGTTCTTAACCAGAACTTGGACTTTACTTGGGGAAGAGGAATATATACAATATTTACAGTCAGATATAATGGATAAGGCCCGACAGGCAATCATCTCTCTCACAGGCGCTGTTAATTGCTTCAGCCCTGGTTCCCTCTTTAAGCGGAGCATCTCTGTGGCTATAATCCCTGGCCCAAGAGACTCCTCTGTATTGACATTGACTTGGATCCGATATCTCTCCCCCACGTCTTAGCCTGGAGTCCTATTTAGCTTCCTCTGCTTCCTGCAGACTAGAAGTGCCCCGTGTCCTCACTACGCTTTGATGAGTTTCTCCGGTGGGCTGACAGGACTCGTACTCTTGTGTGGGTAGACTTGCACACTGGGATCCGACTGTCTGAGGGTATGGAGCTCCCGTCTACCCTAGCAGCCACTATAATTTGGCTGTCTGAACAACTTGAGGTCACAACTCGTACTGAAGAATCACTTCCTGATTCTGGACACTAAACAGAGACTTTCCTAATATGCCCACCCTCAGTGAGCTGTCATCACAGAACTTTAACACATCACTGTCTATAACTCTGCTGGCAGACTCAACCTGACATCTGCACCCAGAACAGTGGCATCTTGTGGCTGTTTTCAGGTACTACAGCCCAGAAGGATTTATACCAGAAACAAGCTCTATATCCCTCAAGGCTTGATCCAGGCACTAAGTTCCCCCTCTACTCTACTGACTGGACCACTGAAGCTAACCCCTTAGCTTGGCCTACCACAGTTAAGAGAGGATTAACCAAGGGAACATTTTCCTTAACTACTTCAGTGCCTAGGGAAGGCTACATCCTTCCCCACTATTACACCGGCACCGAGTAACCCCACTTCCCAGTGTGAGGGCTGCGAGCATCACAAAAGCAAAGTAATTTTCATCTTTAATCCCTATTTATTTAGTACCATAATCTAAACCTTTTTATTATATACTTACAATAAAAATTCCCTAACGCTCCTTAACTACACTATCTAACTGCTTTTCTATTTTTTCCCTACTTCCTCTTTGATTACACTTCTTTTGAGAGTCCCAGTGCATGCTGGGATACTCACACAAAGCGTTATCACGGAGCAAAGGTTGCAGTCACTGCCCCAGCCTCTGTCCCCGCCCTGAAATTAAGCTTCATCAGTGACTTCTTTATCAGGGGCTGGGCTGGTTAGTTCCTGCATGCTGTGCACTGTTGTCAGCTCAGATCAGCAGTAATGAGCTGGCAACAGAGCAGTGTCAGAATACCCGGCATGCAGAAACCAGCGCCGCTCCTGCAAGTGACGTCACTGATCTCTGCATGTAGGAAACAGAGCGCTGACATTGTGCACTCAGGGATTAGCCCAGACCCTGAAACGGGTGTCACTGATTACGTTTCTATTCAGGGAGGGAGATTCTCAAATGAAGTATCATCAAAGAGAAAGTAGGGGATAAAAATAGAAAAGCTGTTAGATCATGTAGTTAAGGAAGTACAAGGAATTTTTAATGTAAGTATATTAGACAATAGTTTAGATTATGGCATTAAATATATAGGGATTTAGCATGAAAATTACTTTGCCTTCAGATAACCCTTTTAAAGTAAACAATGCCCTACCATTCCAAAAAGTAAACAATGCCAGACCAATTCAACTTCTTCCTGCTGTTTTTCCGTTTGTAATTGTGTATTTGATCTTGCACGAATCTAGCTGTTTTTTTCAGATGAGTTACTATTTTTTCAGACATCAAAAAACATCTTTATCTAAATAATTTAATCAGATTGCCCTTTTTTTCCACAAAATGTTTTATGGCTTAGCATATGTCTTGCATTGGTGGCCCAAAACCTTGTATTGTTTATGCTTGTGTGAACATATACAATGCCTACAAGTAGTATTCAACCCCCTGCAGATTTAGCTGGTTTGATAAGATGCAAATAAGTTAGAGCCTTCAAACTGCAAACGAGAGTAGGTTTTATGAACAGAAGCATAAATCTTACAAACCAAAAAGTTATGTTGCTCAGTTGAATTTTATTAAATTTTAAACATAAAAGTGTGGGTCAATTATTATACAACCCCTATGTTTAATATTTTGTGGAATAACCCTTGTTTGCAATTACAGCTAATAATCGTCTTTTATAAGACCTGATCAGGCCGGCACAGGTCTGTGGAGTTATCTTGGCCCACTCCTCCATGCAGATCTTCTCCAAGTTATCTAGGTTCTTTGGGTGTCTCATGTGGACTTTATTCTTGAGCTCCTTCCACAAGTTTTCAATTGGGTTAAGGTCAGGAGACTGACTAGGCCACTCCAAAACCTTGACTTTTTCCCTCTTGAACCAGGCCTTGGTTTTCTTGGCTGTGTGCTTTGGGTCGTTGTCTTGTTGGAAGAAGAAATTACGACCCATCTTAAGATCCTTGATGGAGGAGCGGAGGTTCTTGGCCAAAATCTCCAGGTAGGCCGTGCTATCCATCTTCCCATGGATGCGGACCAGATGGCCAGGCCCCTTGGCAGAGAAACAGCCCCACAGCATGATGCTGCCACCACCATGCTTGACTGTAGGGATGGTATTCTTGGGGTCGTATGCAGTGCCATCCAGTCTCCAAACGTCACGTGTGTGGTTGGCACCAAAGATCTCGATCTTGGTCTCATCAGACCATAGAACCTTGAACCAGTCTGTCTCAGAGTCCTCCAAGTGATCATGAGCAAACTGTAGACGAACCTTGACATGACGCTTTGAAAGTAAAGGTACCTTACGGGCTCCTCTGGAACGGAGACCATTGCGGTGGAGTACGTTACTTATGGTATTGACTGAAACCAATGTCCCCACTGCCATGAGATCTTCCCGGAGCTCCTTCCTTGTTGTCCTTGGGTTAGCCTTGACTCTTCGGACAAGCCTGGCCTCGGCACGGGAGGACACTTTCAAAGGCTGTCCTGGCCGTGGAAGGCTAACAGTAGTTCCATAAGCCTTCCACTTACGGATGATGCTCCCAACAGTGGAGAAAGGTAGGCCCAACTTCTTGGAAAGGGTTTTGTACCCCTTGCCAGCCTTGTGACCCTCCACGATCTTGTCTCTGATGGCCTTGGAATGCTCCTTTGTCTTTCCCATGTTGACCATGTCTGAGTGCTGTTCACAAGTTTGGGGAGGGTCTTAAATAGTCAGAAAAGGCTGGCAAAAGAGATCTTTAATCCACACATGTGAAGCTCAATATTCTTGGTGCCTGAACTACTTCTTAATACTTTTGGGGGACCAAGCAGAATTCTTGTGGTTTGAGGGGTTGAATAATAAATGACACTCTGAATTAACTTTTAACGTTTTAAAAAAAAAAAAAAAAAATTTGCTGCAGTGCATTTCTCACTTCCAGGCTGATCTACAGTACAAATGTCACAATGCCAAGTTAATTCCGCATGTGTCAACCAGCTAAATCTGCAGGGGGTTGAATACTACTTGTAGGCACTGTAAACCTCTAAAATCAATAAACTTTATTTATATTCATTTAAAAATCTCCATAACCCATGTCATGTGGGAATAAAAATATATATATTTTCCAATGATAAGGGATCACAATATATGGAAAAATGGCCTTCAAGATTCTTGTGATGATCCTGTATTATTGATAGATAAAGGACTTAAAATTCCCTACTCCTAGCCTGATTTGGTCCTGCCTGTCGCGGAGGTTGGCACCCTATTATGGCGCCCCTGCTCAACAAAGGCTATCCCTCACTCTTTCTGTTATGCCCTGATGTAGTGAGCTAAAGAAGAGAAAAAAGAGTGACAAGCTAATTTAATACATAGATGTCTCTACCATATAAATGTTATACACAACCCCTGGCAAAAATTATGGAACCACCAGGCACGGAGGATGTTTATTCAGTTGTTTAATGTTGTTGAAAAAAGCAGATCACAGATATGGCGCAAAACTAAAGTCATTTCAAATGGAAACTTTATGGCTTTAAGAAACACTAAAAGAAATCAAGAAAAAAATGTTGTTCTCAGTAAGGGTAATTTTTTTCAGACCAAGCAGAGGGAAAAAATTAAAGAATCACTCAATTCTAAGGAAAAAATTATGGAATCATGAAAAACAAACACACAAAGGAACACTCCAATACATCACTAGTATGTTATTGCACCACCTCTGGCTTTAATAACAGCTTGCAGTCTCTGAGGCATGGACTTAATGAGTGACAAACAGTACACTTCATCAATCTGGCTCCAACTTTCTCTGATTGCTGTTGCCAGATCAGCTTTGCAGGTTGGAACCTTGTCATGGACCATTTTCTTCAACTTCCACCAAAAATTTTCAATTGGATTGACATCCGGACTATTTGCAGACCATGACATTGACCTTATGTGTCTTCTTTCAAGGAATGTTTTCAGTTTTTGCTCTATGGCAAAATGCATTATCATCTTGAAAAATGATGTCATCATCCCCAAACATCCTTTCAATTGATGGGATAAGAAAACTATGCAAAATATCAATGTAAACTTGGGCATTTATTGAAGATGTAATGACAGCCATCTCCCTAGTGCCTTTACCTGACATGCAGCCCCATATCATCAATGACTGTGGAAATTTGCATGTTCTCTTCATGCAGTCATCTTTATAAATCTCATTGGAATGGCACCAAACAAAAGTTCCAGCATCATCACCTTGCCCAATACAGATTCACAATTCATCACTGAATATGACTTTCATCCAGTCATCCACAGTCCACGATTGCTTTTCCTTAGCCCATTGTAACCTTGTTTTTTTCTGTTTAGGTGTTAATGATGGCTGTTGTTTAGCTTTTCTGTATGTATATCCCATTTCCTTTAGGCGGTTTCTTACAGTTCGGTCACAGGCATTGACTCCAGTTTCCTACCATTCGTTCCTCATTTGTTTTGTTCTGCATTTCCTGTTTTGGAGACATATTGCTTTAAGTTTCCAGTCTTGATGCTTTGATGTCTTCCTTGGTCTACCAGTATGTTTGCCTTTAACAACCTTCCCATGTTTTTTGTATTTGGTCCAGATTTTAGACACAGCTGACTGTGAACAACCAACATATTTTGCAACATTGCCTGTTGATTTACCTTATTTTAAGGAGTTTGATAATCCTCTCCTTTGTTTCAATTGACATCTCTCGTGTTGGAGCCATGATTCATGTCAGTCCACTTGGTGCAACAGCTCTCCAAGGTGTGATCACTCTTTTTTAGATGCAGACTAACGAGCAGATCAAATTTGATGCAGGTGTTAGCTTTGGAATTGAAAATTTACAGGGTGATTCCATAATTTTTTCCTCAGAATTGAGTGATTCCATAATTTTTTCCCTCTGCTTCGTCTGAAAAAAAATACCCTTACTGAGTACCACATTTTTTTCTTGATTTCTTTTAGTGTTTCTTAAAGCCATAAAGTTGCCATTTGAAATAACTTTAGTTTTGTGCCATGTCTGTGATCTGATTTTTTCATCAACAATAAACAACTGAATGAACATTCTCCGAGCTCGGTAATTACATATTTTTTGCCAGGGTTTATATATACAATATGACATAAATAGACAGATTTGATATATATAGTAAATAGATAGACTTATCCTTCGTAGTGGAAACTGCCTCGACGCGTTTCCTAGTCCATTTAGTTCATCAGGGTGTTAGAATCTATTTTGTTTTACTATCGGCCATCTTGTTGTGGCTTGCTGGCTTCTAGTCTTTTCCTCTGGTGCTGGGTTTCTTGGTCACGTGATCTCTGCACTCTTTATTACTCAGCACCTGGCTTCCATTCCCCACCGGACATCAGTATTGTAATGCTCTTGCTCTGGCTAAGTAGCCTTGTTTCGTTCTTCTTGCTTTGGACTATTGTTATCCTGGGACTTCTTGTTCCACCAGTTTTGTTTCCTTTAATTTTCATTTCTGCAACTAACTTTTCTGTTAGGAGGTATCCTGCTTTTCTCCCAGTCCTTAGATCTTTTAGGGACCCCTTTCCCCATCCTACAGTTCTTCATTTGAGTTCAGTGCAGGAGTTTCGGTGGGGCTATTCATAAGGAATAGGGCACCCACCCCAGAGTAGGGTTAAGCTAAGTCTCAGTGCAGGGACAGCTTTTCCCTCCTATTCCTTAGTTCTAAGTTGCAGAACATAACAAAGGGGGCCTAATATATTGATTCAATGTAGAGCAGCTGCAAGCTCATGATGGATGATCACAGGCTGAGATGGTCTAGCTACTATCTAGATACCTGGGCTTTAAATATGCCTCCAGGTTGCCCTGTTAGCAAGTTCTATTCGCCTGTTCTGTGTATAGTCCCTCAATATACATTAAATTCCCCTGTCCTCAAAACCCTATCTGCACTTGTCACAGTTCGGGCACTAGAGGTAGAGTTCACTCTAGGTATGATTGCGTATGTGTAATAACGTCACTTCTGGAGTCGAAAGTGGCATGTGCGTTCCACGCTGAAGCGCAATAGCCATGTCATACTGCGCTTGTGCTAGAGGCAGAAATGACATTCGCGCCTCATACTTGCGTGTGCATCTCACGCTGAGACGTAGGATCAAGTATTACTGCGCAAGCACCAGTAACAGTCTAGGCAGTTTACGTTGTGTAAAAAATAAGCTCAGTGGGAATGAGATTTCTATAAATCCCATCGACTTTGTTGGAACTTTAAGATGCTGTGTTTTTGACACAGTGAAAATGCACAGCATTAAAATCTCACCAGAAACTCATCATGGGCATACAGCTCACACAGTGTTACACGCACGCTGCTAAGTTCAGTTAGGGCGAAACAGGTTTTATGAATTCTTTGGAATCCTGGGGGAATCCAGGGCGACCAAAGGCTGCAGCTTCTCTCAGGCACAAAATAGATTCAATTGCTGACCAGACACATCTGACAAGAGTCTTTTTCAACAGTTTAACAGTGGAATATAATCTGAAGCACGGCCAGGGCAATTCAGGGATATTACAGCAACAATCTTCATTACAGTACAGTCTGAGTTTCTTGAGCAACCGGCTCCAGTAACAATACAGTAGTTTATTCACAAGGCACAGTATTACAGTCTTTTCAGTAGCATAATTCAGCATAAATTAGATCTCTTAGCAGCACACTGCTATGCATACACAGCCACAGGCTTTTCCTTCACAAGGACACAATAGTACACATCATTCTTTATCCTGCATGGAAATGGAGGGGGGGGGGGGGGTTTGTTGAGGGTAATGATCCCTGTGACACAATTCCTTCCAGTCCTTATCTTCCTGCCCAATAATACTCTGCACTGTTAGTTCAGGGAGTTTATCTGACCTGTGTTTAGTTTCTCTCCTTATCTGAATCCTGTTCTGTCACCTTCAGTCAGATACTGATAACACACCACCTTTCTCTTTGGCTTCAGCCAGACTACAATAACAAGTTCCCTACAATCCCCCTCGGGCTCTGCTAAAACACTCCCTGTCTCCTGTGACTGTGTTAACACCTCTAGTTGCTGGATGATTCTGAAGCACAACTCTTCCTGTCTCCTGTGCTTATGTTTTTTGTAACAGTTGCTGTGTGCTTTCACAGCAAAGTGTCAACGTGCTGTCCTTCTTCCTAACACAAACAATAGGAGAGGAATAGGACGACTTTGGCTTTTGGACCCAACCTCTGTTGATTAGATCTTGAAAATACTCTTTCACTTTACATTGTAATGGTTTTGGCACAGATATGTAACTTCTGGTTACTGGGGTCGTGTCTTTCAAATTGATTTTCAATTGCAACAATGGGATACAGCCTATATCAGAGTCATCTTTAGAGAATGCATGACACTCTTTTCTCAGCATCTGTTTTGCTATCGCTATATCTTCAGCACACAAGTGTTCCAGGGATACTGAGGGATTCCAGAAACCTGAGGTGGGTAGTGCGATTTCCTCCACTGGGCAACTCCTGTTCCTTGGTGGGGAGACTGAATTCACCGTAGACCCCTGGGCGGGTCTCAAACTAGCTGGATATACCTTTTTAATGGTTTCAATGTGACCTAACACAGTCTTTGGATCCAGTCTAATTTCATGTTTTGTAGTATTCATCACCGGTACTGTCACTCGAGCAAACCCACCAGTAGGAATTGTAAGCACAGTCTCACTTTGAACTAGGCCTTCCGGAAGTTCTGAGGAGTCTTTTGGCAACAACAGTCTTTTCTAGACTTTTCTTCCCGGTTCTACCCAAACTCCACACCTCACTCCACCATTTTTTTTGCAGATATGATGGTTGGGCGCCAACCTACCTTGACTTCTTTTAGGTCCATTGTGCTCTCTTTACTCTATAAATCACATTTTCCGCCACGGCGTTGGGTATGGCAAGTGATGTGGCAATTTTATCCACCACAAGTGTCCCTTACTTGTGTTTCGTGATGACCTCACTGATTACATTATAATTCAGGATAGGATCCTCTGCCACGTTCTGATCACTGGCCACGAGAAAAGGTACCAAAAGCTCAATGGTGTGGCTGTTCTTCATGGCCCTCAGTTGGAGAGTCACTTCCACCCAGCCTATGAAAGGGATTTCGGTCTGGTTGACAGCTTTGCCATGGAGTTCCACTGGTCCTAAGATTTCTTTTAGCGACTGAATGCAGGTATGTGGCAGGTAGCGCCTTCTCCATTGTTCATTTAAAAGTCTTGCTTGGGCTCCTGTGTCCCACAGTGCTTTTATCAGGAGTCCATTTAGCTTGCACTGTATAAAGCACCTTTCACCAATTAGGCTGATGACGCTATCTTTACTGACCGAGGAATCCTCCTCCCAGGAGTACATCGTTTGACCTCCGCACTGGGCATTAATTAACTGATGCCCCGTCTCTTTTTCAGCTGTTGTAGATGGAAACACACTTGGGGGTAGTACTGACGCAGCTGTTTTACCTCATGCGCCGTTCTGGGGTTTGGTGAGATTTGGATTTGCTATTGGGGCCCCTTCCGTGTCGCGGTTACCAGTCGCCCCGCACTGGCAACCTCCTGTCTTTTAACCCAAATGACCGTGACCATTGGCATTCCTTGGCATAATGTCCTTCTTCTCCACATCTTAGACTGTGGACACACATCGTCCTCTGATTTGATGAACGGCATGCTTCACAAGCTGGGTATCTTCTGTTTTGGAACCCCCTCCTGGGTCTGAGGGATACAGGTTCTGGCCTGGAACGAATCAACTTTCTCACCTCAATTAACTCGGCTTGCAGTTCTCCTATTACTTCCTCCCAGTCAGCGCTGGCGGTCCTATCTTTTTTGTTGGAGAGGTTCCCTCTCAGAGGTGGCACTGGAGGGTCTCCATGATGATCTTCGGACTGGCCACCGGGGATCTCCAACTTCAGCTGACTAATTTTGGTGATTTTAGGAGCAGAGCCTTTCTTTATCTTCTGTTCACTCTCTGACTCCAAACTAGCTGCCTCATTCATTTGTTAAATTAGGACTTCGTCCAGAATGCCAGGATCTTCTAGGCACTGTTTTAGCTGCAACTTGATGTCTTTGCTGATTAACCCCGTTCCCAATGATCTCAAGAACTTCTTCTGGACTAGTCCACCATCAAACTTCTCCACTTCTACATCTCTGGATGCAAACAATAGTCTATCCTTCAGTTCAATTGCTCTGAACAAGAAACTTTGGGGTGATTCATTATATTTCTGTGATAGGTTAATGAGTCAGTGTAACAGTTCTGAAGTACTCTCTTCTTTATATTGCCCTTTTAAAATCATCTTCAGCTGTTGCAAGGTCAATTGACTCTTCATTTCTAGCATATTACAGAGGTTCAGTCCTGGCCTGATTGCTTTCACCACCGCTCAACGATCTCATCTGGCTGGTAGCCTTTCTGTAAGCATGCATCGATCTGGTGGAACAAGTTCATATAAGACAGTTTCTCTTTCTGTTGACACTCTCCAATCTGTCCCAGGATCTTGAATTGTTTCCTTATGGTGATTTGTGGTGCTAGAGAGGACTGTCTTCCTGATTTATCTAACCCGAGCAGGGAAAAGTTTCTGTCTGAGTCTGTCACCCATTCAGAGGTTTTGGTCAATTTCTGCAGGGCTGTTGTTAGGGCTTTGAATTGTTCTTTCAATTACTGTAGTTCTGTCTGCAGACAGAGATTTCTGCCTTTGGTAATTGGTTCTGCCCCTCCATCCTCCAACTTCAAGCTGGTTAGAAACTGTGTTAGCTCCTGGAGAAACGTCCCCATGACGTGTTCAGCTTCTTTCTCCCCCAGCTCATCCATTTTTGCATTAATGGCAGCTAACAGTTGCCTGTGGTTGTGTGCTTTAGAAATCTGTTCATCTGACATCTTTATATGTTCTGCTACTGTTCTAAATTCTTCACAGGTTAACTGAAAAAGCCGCTCACTATTTCTGTCCATTTGTATTTTCACATCCATTGCTGCTAGTGAGTTTTTTTTAGGGCTGGTCCCCTTTAACTGGTGTAACAGAGTTGAGTTGAAGTGCTGTGCTGCTGTGTTTTTCCAGACACTTTTCCTCTTCTCCCTATACACACTAATTCCCTCTCAGGATTCCCTGTATGGGCCACCAATGTTACAAGCATGCCACTAGGTTCAGATAGGACGAGATGAGTTTCATGATTTTTTTGGAATCCTAGGGGAACCGTTACTCAGGGCGACCATAGGCTGCAGCTTCTCTCAGGCACACGATAGATTCAATTGCTGACCAGACACATCTGACAAGAGTCTTTTTTCAACAGTTTAACAGTGGAATTTAATCTGAAGCACGGCCAGTGCAATTCAGGGACATTACAGCAACAATCTTCATTACAGTACAGTCTGAGTTTCTTGAGCAACCGGCTCCAGTAACAATACAGTAGTTTCTTCACAAGGCACAGTATTACAGTCTCTTCAGTAGCATAATGCATAATAGATTAGATCTCTTAGCAGCACACTTCTATGCATACACAACCACAGACTTTTCCTTCACATGGACACAATAATACACAGCATTCTTTGTCATGCATGGAGATGGAGGGAGGGAAGGTTTGATGAGGGAGATGATCGCTGTGACGCAATTCCTTTCAGTCCTTATCCTCCTGTCCAATAATACTCTGCACTGTTAGTTCAGGGAGTTTATCTGACCTGTGTTTAGTTTCTCCCCTGATCTGAATCCTGTTCAGTTGCCTTCTGTCAGATACTGATAACACACCACCTTTCTCTTCGGCTTCAGCCAGACTACAATAACAAGTTCGCCACAATCCTCCTGGGGCTCTGCTAAAACACTCCCTGTCTCCTGTGACTGTGTTAACCCCTCTAGTTGCTAGATGCTTCTAAAGCACAACACTTCCTGTCTAATGTGCTTGTGTTATTTGTAACAGTTGCTGGATGTTTTGGAAGCAACAGCACTACTTCTGCATGTCACAACAGCCAACATCTGCCTGTGGCAGCAGTGATTTTCACTAGTGCCGATCAATGCTGTTAACCGGGTAAATGCCACTGTCAATCAATGAAAGTGCCACTTAAACACTCCTGGGTATTTATTCTGACATGGTAGCCAGGGCCGTGTTAAAAGGTCCCTCTTTCTACCTTGCTTATTTTTCTGATATGTCCAGCCGCAGGCTAGGTGTCATAGGAGATTGCAATTTTCTGTATAAATTGTAATGCATTTCAATTTCAATATATAGAATAAGCAATCAAGTGATCACAGTTTCAATTCCCTATCGGGATTAAAAAAGTGAGCCAAAAGTAAAAAAAAGTTATAAAAAATATATTCAACTCACCGCACTTTTTCTCAGTTAAAAATAAAGAAAATTTAAAAATTAAATATTTTAACTATAGCTGTCATAGTCTGATTTATAAAATATGAAATTATTTAACCCTGCTACTCACAGGCGCCATATAGTGATGTCAATGCTCATCATAGTCGCCAGGTCTCGTTGAGAGTAGCAAAACTCAGTGGCTCTGATAAGCATCGTAATCGCTACCGGGTGCCTGTGAGTAGCAGGAATTTTTCTGCTATTCAGAGATGCCGGAGACAAATTAGAGGAATGTAGTCTACATTGGACCTGAGTGGCAACATTTTGGGTAATAAATTAGTGAACGAGGGACTATCAGTTGCTTTTATTTCTGTCTTTGTATGTCTTTAAGGTATCCTTTTCTCAACTACTTTGGAATCGTTGAATTATTTCGGACCTGCATAGAATTTATTTTATTCTATAAATTGGTGAACGAGGGATAATATGGGAGAGTCTTTATTCAAATACAGTATTTTTTTCTCTGTGTGTTTTCTGTTTTTTATTACCGGGTTAATAATGGGAGTGTTGATAGATACCTCTCCATTATTAACCAAAGGGATTGGTGTCTGCTGTATTTTTTGACAAATCACAGCTGTTATCAACCCAAACTACAATTACCCCAATTGCCAACACACCAGGGGTATCGGGAAGACATGGGCAAAGTGCAAGAATTGGTGCACCTAATGTGTTGTGCCAATTCTGGGGTGGCTGCGGGCTTGTATTTTTAGGCTGGGAAGGGCCCAATAACCAGAGATGTTGCGAGCCTGATAATATAAGTCCACAGCTGTCTGCTTTACTTTGGCTGGTTATCAAAAATGAGGGGGACCCCACGTCATTCTTTTAGTTAATTTATTAATTAAAAACACACCTACGTAAATGCACTTATAATGCACATGTTTTTTAAACTGATTTACCCCATCCAATGCAAGTCTATGGGGAAATATCACACCGAAGATTGAGCATTCCCGCAAGAGAAATTGACATGCTGCGGCTCAAAAACCCTTTGCCGCAGCTGAGTGTACTCAGCGTAAAAAGAAGCACAGTGGGCATAGGATTTCTCTCAATCCCATCCTTTGTGCTTGTACTGTACATCCCCGCATTTTGGAAGCAGCGAAAATACGCTGCATCCAGAATGCTAGCATTGCTGATCGTGTGCACGCAGCATAAGGTACTGACAGTAAAACATACAAAACTGAAGATAAAATGGATTTTACAGGAAAAAATATTAGAAAACATTCTTTCCTGTATAATGACTTATATATAAGGCAAAATAAAACAGAGAGAAGAAAAACACCTCTTGCACCCCTTAATAGCTGGGTCATCTCATCATATTTTCCTGTCGCCTATGACTACAGTAAATGACACAGTAGAGGGTAAAATAAAACTACACCCCCCGGTAGTCACCAGTAAATGTAATTTAAATTGAATCTAAAAATTATGACAGAGGGTCGCATCATGACCCTTTAAATTATTATGAGCAAAGGCCGCCTGTTTACTCTCTAAAAATTATGTCCGAGGGCCACCTGATGTCCCTATACCCTATAAAAATTATGAGCGAGGGTCGCATAATGACCCTCTAAAAATTTGGAGCCAGGGCTAAATGATGACCCTGTTGATATGGTGGAGGATGTATGTAGCCCCGAAAAGGACTTTTGTTTTACAAGTACTGCAATAGCAATTGAACACTGCCTATATGCCTGCTCTAATTTAAGCTTTCCCTCCTAGATCAACTCCGGTCGGCCAATCACAGTAATGCCAGTAGCCAACATGGCTACGGCATTACCCTGTAAGGAAGGCAATCCCAGCATGTTTATTGGCTGTCTAACAGACACAAAATATGCAGGGTGGGGACTCGAGCATGGCTCTCGAGCACCCGTGATACTCGATCAAGTAATGATCAGTGGAGAGCATGCTTGCTCATCACTAATGCTTATGTAATTGAGGCCATAAAAGCAGTTCCTGACTGGCCCACTGAAGACGTTTTATAAATGCTCGGCACTCAAAATTAAATCTTTTCATAATATATTTCTTTATTTCTTAAAGCAATCCCAAAATAAGGTGTAACGTTTCGGCCCTATACACTTGGCCTTTCTCAAACACGGATTACAGGTATTTGCTGGGAATATAAAATACGACGCTTAGAATAGCAGAATGTACTGGGAATATTGACCCACTGAAGAACCAGTAGACCCATGTTGCTTCTTACACGTTACTTTTCAGGTCTGCATTCTGTCCACCGGCAGCAGACCAATATTGAAGGCAGAATAGTAGGGTACTTGTTATCTGCTCCTCACAGGCTGAGCGCTATTTTAAAATCAAAAGATCATGTTCGTCCTATAAATTCAAATAGAGTTGCTGACACAACATAACTATTTCTATCATATAGTTTCGTCTCAATCCAATCCAAATATAACTGGAGACTCAACTTAATTCAGCAAGGCAAAAAGTTCATTATTTAAAATATACATGTAAACATACATATAAAAATGGCACCTCCAAACTGTGAGGTACCTCATATAGCACCTAACCCAGATTGCATGTATATATAGGATATACTGCTTCCGTTCAGTACACTAGAGTTTATATGAATTACTCTCTATTACAAATTATGAGGCAAATAACCAATACTGCAGTTCATATAGTGTACAAAAGATAATAACATACCGCAGCAGAAGACCAATAATGACACTGGCGTGGTGCAGAGTCCCTCGACCCCTACGCACGTTTCACTTCCTCAGGGAGCGCCATTTTAGCCTGGCTATAGGCCTGTTTCTTCTTCTTCACTTTTGTAGTACACAAGAACAGTGTTACCATAATTCATCTTAATTTATTTGATTAAGTTATTTTTGTGTTGTCTCTTTGGAAGCTATGTGGGCATTAGTGTTGAGCGAGTATGTTCTGTTAACCCTTTCGCCGAGTATGCTCGAGCCGAGCTCCGAGTATTTACAGCTGCTCAGTGATAAGGTTACATCGCTCCCGTGTGCATGATTTGCAACTGTTTGACAGCTTTATTACATGGGAGGAATGTCTATTTCTTACACATTCCTCACATGTAATAAAGCTGTCAAACAGTTGCAAATCATGCACACAGGAGCCATTCAACCATATCACCGAGTAGCTGTAAATACTCGCAGCTCGGCCCGAGCATACTCGGACATAACATACTCGCTCAACACTAGTGGGCATCTTTTAAGGTATATGCCTTCCTTTCAAGAAATATTAGATTAGTCTCATATGTAAAATCTGTAACAAGGCTATCTATCTATCTATCTATCTATCTATCTATCTACAGTATCTATCATCTACCGTCTCTGTAATGGGACGCTGCCTGCTGTGACTGATGTCCTACTTGGCATTCTATTGCTATCTCCACAGTTTGTTTCCGAGCAGTTGCTTTACATCTCTTAGCAGAATTTTAATTTTAGCAATAAAAAATATAAACTGATGCATAATTTTATTCCTATTTTTCTAGTCTGTGTTTCTTCTATCATTGCATATTTTTCTATTGTATTTTCTATACAGCTGTATTAACAGCATTCAGAGATATGTTTTACAGCAGCCACATGGAACATTACAAACAATAGCCTAGAGATGCTCAAGTGATGGGATAAAGGTGAGCTGTGACGATCCCCTACTGTAAAATGTGGATCCTGTGTTATCTGTGTATTAGTGTTACCTGTCATTTTAATCCTGTCTGTGATGATAATGGGATGACTACTGAAAAGTGACCTCTGCAGAGAGAGAGAAGTATCAGGCACTTGTTGATACTCAGCGGCCAAAGAAAAAAAACTAAAATTTCAGGATTTTTTGTTTTCATTTAATGATCTGGAAAATTAAAAAATAATACCCCAAAATGTTTTGATAAAAGCATGTTTAACACTAATGCCTGATTTATTTTCTAAGGATCCAGGTAATTCATACCAATGCTCAGAAATGTCAACAATTCTTGATTTAAACCTGTTATTGTCATTTGGTGCTTTGATGACCCACAAGATTTTAAAGTTCCTATTTAGTGTAAAGGCGTGATTATCATTTGCTTTATTTGAATTGATCCAAACTTTTTACTTTGATTTTTTTACCCTAAGTTGTATCTGTCTTTTCTTATCGATTGAATTTTGCCAGTCTTGACCTTAAATTCTGCATTACAATTTCTAAGCTTGCTGCAGAATACAATCTGCAAGCTGTCAATATTTTCCATTAGAAACTTCTTCTGGGATGTGACCTAAACCTATTGTTTATGTTATGCATCCAAAAAAATGCAATTTTTTTTTCATATTATTATCTATATAAAAAAAATCTAAAATCTTGCCATTTTCACACTGACCACTAAGATTAAAGGAGTAATCCCATCTCCAAGATCCTATCCCAATATGTAGTAGGTGTAATAATAATAATATTAGCAAATACTTCCAATTAGAAATTAAGTATAGTTCTTCTGATTACCTATATCGCTTACTCCAATTGCAGTACACTACTTGCAGTACAATAGCTGCAGTGCACTACTTGCAGTAGCTTAGGTATCCATGGTTACATTCACTAATTTAGCAACAGTTAGTTGTTATCGGTCGTAACCATGCATATCTAAGCTACTGCAATGCCCTGCGCTTGCGTTAAGCGATATACAGTACAGACCAAAAGTTTGGACACACCTTCTCATTTAAAGATTTTTCTGTATTTTCATGACTATGAAAATTGTACATTCACACTGAAGGTATCAAAACTATGAATTAACACATGTGGAATTATATACTTAACAAAAAAGTGTGAAACAACTGAAAATATGTCTTATATTCTAGGTTCTTCACAGTAGCCACCTTTTGCTTTGATGACTGCTTTGCACACTCTTGGCATTCTCTTGATGAGCTTCAAGAGGTAGTCACCGGAAATGGTTTTCACTTCACAGGTGTGCCCTGTCAGGTTTAATAAGTGGGATTTCTTGCCTTATAAATGGGGTTGGGACCATCAGTTGTGTTGTGCAGAAGTCTGGTGGATACACAGCTGATAGTCCTACTGAATAGACTGTTAGAATTTGTATTATGGCAAGAAAAAAGCAGCTAAGTAAAGACAAAAAAGTGTCCATCATTACTTTAAGAAATGAAGGTCAGTCAGTGCGAAAACTTGGGAAAACTTTGAAAGTGTCCCCAAGTGCAGTTGCAAAAACCATCAAGCGCTACAAAGAAACTGGCTCACATGAGGACCGCCCTAGGAAAGGAAGACCAAGAGTCACCTCTGCTTCTGAGGATAAGTTTATCCGAGCCACCAGCCTCAGAAATCGCAGGTTAACAGCAGCTCAGATTAGAGACCAGGTCAATGCCACACAGAGTTCTAGCAGCAGACACATCTCTACCACAACTGTTAAGAGGAGACTTTGTGCAGCAGGCCTTCATGGTAAAATAGCTGCTAGGAAACCACTGCTAAGGACCAGCAACAAGCAGAAGAGACTTGTTTGGGCTAAAGAACACAAGGAATGGACATTAGACCAGTGGAAATCTGTGCTTTGTCTGATGAGTCCAAATTTGAGATCTTTAGTTCCAACCACCGTGTCTTTGTGCGACGCAGAAAAGGTGAACGGATGGACTCTACATGCCTGATTCCCACCGTGAAGCATGGAGGAGGAGGTGTGATGGTGTGGGGGGGCTTTGCTGGTGACACTGTTGGGGATTTATTCAAAATTGAAGGCATACTGAACCAGCATGGCTACCACAGCATCTTGCAGCGGCATGCTATTCCATCCGGTTTGCGTTTAGTTGGACCATCATTTATTTTTCAACAATACAATGACCCCAAACACACCTCCAGGCTGTGTAAGGGCTATTTGACCAAGATGGAGAGTGATGGGGGGCTACGCCAGATTACCTGGCCTCCACAGTCACCAGACCTGACCCCAATCGAGATGGTTTGGGGTGAGCTGGACCGCAGAGTGAAGGCAAAAGGGTCAACAAGTGCTAAGCATCTCTGGGAACTCCTTCAAGATTGTTGGAAGACCATTTCCGGTGACTACCTCTTGAAGCTCATCAAGAGAATGCCAAGAGTGTGCAAAGCAGTCATCAAAGCAAAAGGTGGCTACTGTGAAGAACCTAGAATATAAGACATATTTTCAGTTGTTTCACACTTTTTTGTTAAGTATATAATCCCACATGAGGTAATTCATAGTTTTGATGCCTTCAGTGTGAATGTACAATTTTCATAGTCATGAAAATACAGAAAAATCTTTAAATGAGGTGTGTCCAAACTTTTGGTCTGTACTGTAGGTTATGAGAAGAACTATACTACATTTCTAATTAGAGGTGTTTGCTAATATTTTTATTATTATTACACCTACTGCATATAGGGATAGGATCTTGAAGATAGGAATACCCCTTTAGTAATAAAGTCTAATGTTCTGTCCTTTACATGAATTATAAAAAAACAAAAAGTAAGAAATAAAATGAACATATGCCCTGCTGTAAGTAAGTAAAAAGCAATAGTGCATCTAAATAACATAGGGTAATTAGTAGTGTTGAGCGAGCATGCTCGACACTGCTCGGTACTCGCCCGAGCATCACCCTACTCGGGATGTTTGGCGAGCACCGAGTATTTCCGGGTTACTCGGGCAGGAGCTCGGTCTCCGCCCTGCATGTTTGGTGCTCTTTACAGAGCCAATGAACATGCAGGAATTACCAGCCAGTCATTGTAATGCCGCAGCCATGATGTTTGTGGGCATTACGGTGATTGGCTGGCCGCACAGCGTCACGTCGGGTATTTAAAACCGGGCGCCGCCATCTTGGACACAGTCGCTCCGGATCAGACAGTGTAGGGACAGCGCTGCTGAGCTAGGGAGAGATTTATCCTGCAAAATAGTTAGTGTAGGGTCTGTAAAGGCTGCCAGATCACACAAACAGTCCTTCTCAGGACTAATATCCATCCCAGATATCAGGCAGGCAGGCAGGCAGGCTGTATAGGAGACGCAGTGGTTATACCAGCAAACGCTGGATTACAGTCCTGTTTCTGAAATTGCTGGACTTAGCTCCAGGTCTCGGGGGCCAGTAAAAATCCTTTTTATTCATCTAAATCCTCTTTTTTTTTCCTCCTTCACACTGTACAAATACCTGTCTTATTAACCTACTGGTGCCCCCCCCCCCCAAAAAAAAAAGTGTGTCTCTGAGTTTTCAGACACAAATATATCTGTTGAAAAGAGTCTGGTATAGGCCACGGAAACAAAAGTGTGGTTTTGCAGTTCCACGGTTCAAATCTCTGTAGTATCCAGTTTTGGGTCTTTTGTATCTAAAAAAAAACAGTTTGAGTGTGTCGCTCACTGTTCAGCTGCAAATATATATATTTAAAAAAGTCTGGTACACACCAGTAAATTATAACTGTGGGTTTGCTGTTCCACGGTAAAAAATCTCTATCATCCTGTTTTTCGCATTTTTTGCCTTAAAAAAAAACAGTAGTGTCTCCTGACTGTTCAGACACAAAAATATATCTGTTGAAAATAGTCTGTTGTAGGCCCGACAAATCCCAGTGTGGTTTTGCAGTTCAATGGGCCAAATCTCTGTAGTATCCAGTTTTGGGCCGTTTGTATCTAAAAAAAAAACAGTTTGAGTGTATCGCTCACTGTTCAGCTGCAAATATATATATTTAAAATTTTATGGTATACCCCAGTAAACAATAACTGTGGTTTTGCCATTCCACGGTAAAAAATCTCTATTATTCAGGTTTTGGTATTTTTTCCGTAAAGAAAAACAGTACTAGTTTCTCCCTGATTGTTCTGATTGTTTAAAAGAGTCGGGTGTAGGCCAGAGAAATAGAACTGTGGCTTTCCTCTTCCACGGTTCTAATCTACTTTTTATTACCCTTTTTCCATTGATAGTGAGAGTATAAGCTATTTTACTTCCTTTACAATGGGCAAGGTGCGTGGCAAGGGACGTGGAAGTGGACGTTCTGGTGATGGTGCGTGCAGAGGACGGGGCCGTGGCCAAAGTGAAAATGTGCCACAACCAACAGCCACATCTTCTCGCTCCCACTTCTTGACCGAATTACTAGGGAAGCACAGAACAACACCAGTATTGCGAACTGATCAGTGTGAACAGGTTATTAATTGGATAGCAGATAATACTTCCAGTTACCTGGGTACCACCACCTCCGGTCTGTCTTCCACACGGTCAACTCTTAGTAGTCGTGAGTCTCGACCGCATACCCATCCTCACCCTGATGCTCATTCCTCCCACCATCCCGAGTGTCGTCAGACAGCAACTGATCCCACACTTGGACACTCTGAAGAGCTGTTCACTGATCCATTTCCATATTTGTGCCCCTCACCTGCTCCGCTTGAAGTGGTGGAAGAGGAGATCCCATGTAGCGATGCCCAAATATTTGAACAGCCACGGCCACAGGAAGTCGACGCTGGCAATTTGTCACAAGAGGTGGACGATGACGAGACACAATTGCCAGGAAGTGAGTAGGAGCATCGTGGTGCGCAAGTGGAAGAGAAGGAGGTGGTGGATGATCTAGTAACTGACCCAACGTGGCAGGAGGACATGCAGACAGAGGCCAGCAGCACACAGGGGGAGGGAGGCAGAGTACCCCAACAGGCAGGAAGAAGCAGTGTGGTGGCCGCAGACAGAAGGCTGGCAACAGTTCCCCGTAACACCAACACGAGGGACGTTGCCAGTACAAGCGGTAGGTCTTCCAGAGTCTGGAATTTTTTTAAAGACTCTGCTGATAACCCCAAAAAGGCCATTTGTACCACCTGCCATGCCAGCATCAGCAGGGGTGAAAAAACTACCAGCCTGACCACCACCAGCATGATCAGGCACATGGCATCAAAGCACCCGACTTTGTTGGGCGAACCCCAGGGTCCACGACCAGTGTCAGCGGGTGTCACCACTGCTTCTTCCGCTGTTGTGCGTGCAATAGAACCCCCTGTTGTGTGTGCAAGGCAATCCCCTGTCCATACTGCATGTAAAGATGCCCCCTCCTCTCAGTCTTCACTTGTTATGGCAGTTTCTCAAGAAACAGCATCAATGTCCATGTCCACGACCCACTGCAGCGTTCAATTGCCCATATCCCAGACCTTTGAACGAAAGCAGAAATTCACAGCTAACGCCCCACAGGCCACAGTCCTAAATTCGCACATTTCACGACTGCTTGGGTAGGAAATGCTGCCTTTTAGGCTGGTGGAGACGGAATCCTTCCGCAACCTTATGGCGGTGGCCGTCCCTCGGTACTCGGTCCCCAACCGACACTATTTTGCCCGGTGTGCCATCCCCGCGCTACACAAGCACGTGTCCCAAAACATCTGCCGTGCCCTCAACAACGCAGTTACTGGGAGAGTCCACCTGACAATGGACACGTGGACAAGTGATTGTGGCCAGGGATGGTACATCTGCATAACGGCACACTTGGTAAACATAGTGGAAGCCGGGACCCAGTCGGACCTTGGAACGGAACACATCCTCCCCACACTGAGGATTGCGGGCCCTATGTCAGTCAGAGTTGCCCCCACAGTGTACAGCTGCTGCGCATCATCCTCCTCCTCTTCATGTTCAGCCTCCATCTCAGATATCACCACATCAGTTACAAGCTGGAAGCACTGCAGTACTGCCTCCGCCAAGCGGCAACAGGCTGTGCTGAAACTCATAAGCTTAGGTGAGAAACCTCACACTGCTTGTGAGTTGTGGACAACTGTGAAAGAGCAGGCAGATCTGTGGCTGAGACCGCTGAACCTTCATCCAGGCATGGTCGTGTGTGACAATGGCCGTAACCTGGTGGCGGCTCTGAGGCGAGGCGAGATCACACACATACCATGCCTGGCTCATGTGCTTAACCTCGTGGTTCAGCGGTTTCTTAAATCGTACCCCGAGTTGCCAGATCTGCTCGTGATAGTACGCTGCCTGTCAGCTCATTTTCGCAAGTCAGATACAGCTTCCGCCGCCCTTGCTGTGTTGCAGCAGCGTTTGCAGCTTCCGGCACACCGATGTGATGTCCCCACACGTTGGAACTCTACCCTCCACATGTTGCAAAGGATTTGTGAGCAGAAGAGAGCAGTTGTGGACTATCTCATTAGTGTCAGCATCCCACTTGTCTGTCTTTTGCAACGGTCTCTGCAGAGAATTAAAGAGGAGGCATTGCAGCCAGAGTATGATGAGATGGATCAAGAAGCCATAGCGGGCGATTACACACAGCCCAGCCTCATCTCATCGAAACGTGCATTGGGGGACAATGAGGGAGAGGAGGAGGAGGAGGAATAACAGGAGCTGGTATCATGCGCTGTAGACGGTAGTACCTGTACAACTGTCATACCGTTGGTTCAGCGTGGGTGGCCTGAGGACAGGGGGGAGGAGGAGGAGGAGGAGAGCATGGTCAGTCGTCATCTTGGTGAGGACACGGAAATCTTGCCCGTTACCAGTCTAGCACGCATGGCTGACTTTATGTTACGCTGCCTTAACCGTGACCCTCGCGTTGTCATAATGTTGGCTGACAGTCATTACTGGTTGGTGACACTTGTAGACCCCCGCTACATGGAGAAGTGTCACTCTCTTATTCCTGAGGTGGAGAGGTTTACAAAAATGGGGCAGTACCAGAAGGCCCTTGCTGCAGAACTGTTAAAAAAATTCCCATCTGAACACGCTAGCGGCAGAGGTCACAGTTCGTTGCCCAACCAAGGCGTACATGCGAGAGAGACGCAACTCTAATCCAGCAGAGGCAGGGGAACACTGTCAACGTTCTGGGATAGTTTTCTCAGACCCTCCCTTCGGACAGACCCTGAGGCGCGGGGTACTCTCACAAGGAGTGGAAAGTTTCAAAAGATGGTGAGGGAGAACCTTGCCGACCGTACCAGCGTCCTCCGTGATTCCTCTGTGCCATTTAATTATTGGGTATCCAAGATGGACACTTGGAATGAATTCGCTCTGTACGCCTTGGAGGTCCTGGCCTGCCCTGCCGATAGCATGTTATCGGAGCATGTTTTTAGTGCCGCTGGGGGAATTATAACTGATAAGCGCACTCGCCTGTCAACTGACAATGCTGACAAGCTGACCCTTATCAAAATGAACAAGGGCTGGATTGGGCCAGACTTCTCATCACCACCAAATGACAGCAGAGTAACATAAAGTCAAATCCACTGTGTTATTTCGGGAGGTGTATTCCCATGCACCGCTTCACACCCAAACATGGATATACACTTCCTCATTTCGGCTGTTTTATGTTCTTCTCCTTATCCTCAGCCTCCACCACCACGATACCACCAGGGTGACCATGGTCCGTGTTGCCATTATTGAAAGTTCCTCCATCCTGATTTTTGTCAGCTTTTGCTTGGAACGCATAAGCAAAGACTGTGGGAGACCCACTCCCCAATAATGGGAATAATATTTTTAAGATGCTGTACTGTATGGTTCTTCCAAAGGGCATTAAAAGCGTGTTGTTATACCACTCTGACCTCCACGTCTCTTCCAAGTGGCATTAAAACCGTCTTGTTATACCACTCTGACCTCCACGTCTCTTCCAAGGGGCATTAAAACCGTCTTGTTATACCACTCTGACCTCCACGTCTCTTCTGAGGGGCATTAAAAGCCTCTTGTTATACCACTCTGACCTCCCCGTCTCTTCTGAGGGGCATTAAAAGCGTCTTGTTATACCACTCTGACCTCCACGTCTCTTCCAAGGGGCATTAAAAGCGCCTGGTTATACCACTCTGACTTCCACGTCTCTTCTGAGGGGCATTAAAAGCGTCTTGTTATACCACTTTGACCTCCACGTCTCTTCTGAGGGGCATTAAAAGTGTCTTGTTAAGCTCCTGGGACATCCACGACTCTTCGAACGGGCATTGCATTTCCTCATAATTTTTGGAAGCTTTTGCTTGGAAGGCATAAGCAAACACTATTGGAGACCCACTCCTCAATAATGGGACAAATGTTTGTAATATGCTGTACTGCATGGCTCTTGTAAGAGGTATTGCAAGTTGCTCCATCCTAATTTTTGGAAGCTTGTGCTTGGAAGGTATAAGCAAAGACTATGGGAGACCCACTCCCCAATAATGGGACTAATGTTTGTAATATGCTGTACTGCATGGCTCTTGTAAGGGGGATTGCAAGTTGCTCCGTCCTAATTTTTGGAAGCTTTTGCTTGGAACACATAAGCAAATACTATGGAAGACCCACTCCCCAATAAAGGGAATAATGTTTTTAAGATGCTCTACTGTATGGCTCTTGTAAGGGGCATTAAAACTGTCTTGTTAAGCTACTGTGACCTCCACGTCTCTTCCAAGGGGCATTAAAACAGTCTTGTTAAACCACTGATCTCCACAGCTCTTCCAAGGGGCATTAAAACCGTCTTGTTAAGCTACTGTGACCTCCATGTCTCTTCTACGGGGCATTGGTATTGTCTTTTTATTCCACTGCAACCTCCACCACTACACCAAGGGGCATTAAAAACATCTTGTTAAGCTGCTGTGACCTCCACGTCTCTTCCACGGGGCATTGGTATTGTCTTTTTATTCCACTGCAACCTCCACCACTGCTCCAAGGGGCATTAAAAACGTCTTGTTAAGCTACTGTGACCTCCATGTCTCTTCCATGGGGCATTGATATTGTCTTTTTATTCCACTGCGACCTCCACCACTCTTCCAAGGGGCATTAAAACCATCTTGTTAAGCTACTGTGACCTCCACGTCTCTTCCAAGGGGCATTGATATTGTCTTTTTATTCCACTGCGACCTTCATCACTCTACCAAGGGGCATTAAAACCATCTTGTTAAGCTACCGTGACCTCCACGTCTCTTCCAAGGGGCATTAACACCGTCTTGTTAAGCCACTCTGAACTCCACAGCCCTTCCAAGGGGCATTAAAACCGTCTTGTTAAGCTACTGTGACCTCCACGTCTCTTCAAAGGGGCATTAAAAGCGTCTTCTGAAGCCACTCTGAACTTCACAGCTCTTCCAAGGGGCATTGCATTTCCTCCTAATTTTAGTCAGCTTTTGCTTTTCAATGCAAAGGCGAAAACTAAGGGAGATACACTCCCCAATAATGAGTAGAAGGTTTTTAGTACGCTGTAATCTGCGTCTGTTTCAAGGGGCATTGCAGTTCCTCATAATTTTTGGAAAGCCTTCCATTTACTGCTTAGGCCAACAGTGCACAGGAGACCCAGTTGCTATAAATGGAAAAAAAGGTTTAGTTAAGGCCCTCTGACCTCCATGTCATTTCCAAGGGGCATTGGAGTGCCTCAAAATTTTTGGTAGGCATTGCACTCTCTGTATGCCCTATAACTGTGTAGCCGAACCGCTCCTTTTGTTACAGAAACATATCCTACAAGACATATGTAGTTAACTGGCCTGATATTGATGTGAATGGTCCCTGTTCCTCCTGCTCTTTCTCCTTTGCCACTACCTCATCCATCATTTACCACCTGAAGCTTTGTTTTAACAGGAGTCATAGAACTTGGATAGTACCAGGAAAACATCCTGCAATCCTCGGAGGAGGTAGGATATGCGCCAAAACGATGACCACCTCAGGCCTAGCCGCTACTACATACATGCACTTGCATTCCTTGAAAACAAAGCAGATGCTAACTTCTATCATCCTCATCATGCTCCTCACCTTGGCACTCTCAACTCCCCTGATGGAGAAGCCAGGGCCCACCGGAGGAGTCTGGTTCTCTGGTGGGCTCGTCCAATGCTGCCCTAAAGCAGGCCGGGCTAAGAAAAGTGTGTGGGGGGAAGTTCCAAGGAGAAATAGGGGTGGCTGGGGACTGAGTATGGACACCCGGCCGCCCCCTGGTGGCTGGGGACAGAGTGTGGACACCCGGCCCCCGGGCGGCTGGGGACTGAGTATGGATTCCTGGCCACCAATGCAGCCATGACGTGGTGGCCAGATTCCGCTTCCACATGCCTAAAAGGCCCAATTTCAAGTGCAAGCAAGCAGTATGGTATTGCAGCCTGGAGGTGGGTGGGTGGCAGGCTGCATACTTGCGCTTGCATTGCAAGGAATGGGAGAGGTACAATTGAACACTGCCCTGGGACAAGGACTTGAACGGGGATAGTTGCAAGTCTGCAACGACAGGTGCAGGGTGGGAGGCATCTTCACATGTACCATGAACAGAGGTTTGGCATGCACACACTACAGCGGAATAGGCTGTCCTTCCCACTAAATGCACTGGGGAGGGCACAGGTAATGTTTTGGTATGCGCGCTTAATCTTATGCATAAGGCACACCGGGACAAATAGGAGCGGCTGGGGACTGAGTATGGATACCTCGCTGCCGAAGCAGCCATGAGGTAGTAGCCAGCTTCAGCCTCCTCCAAACTAAAAGGCACCATTTCAAGTGCAAGCTAGCAGTATGGCATTGCAGCCTGGTGGTGGGTGGGTGGCAGGCTGCACACTTACGCTTGCATTCCAAGAAAACAAAGCACATGCTTCCTGGGGCGATCCCCATGCTGTCCCCATGTCATTTGAGCACTGTCACTATCGTTTTGGGCACTTGTTAGGCTTTTAAAAGACTGCCGGGGGTGCTGCCGCAAAAATGCTCGGGTCTCCCATAGACTAACATTGGGCTCGTTGCTCGGGTCGAGCACCCGAGTATCATGGCGAGCTCGGGCCGAGCTTCGAGCGCCTGAGCATTTTAGTGCTCGCTCAACACTAGTACTTAGTAAACACTATTTTGACCAAATAAAGCATAAAAATCATCCCATTAGCGCCAGGGTGTACCTAGTTGGGATGGTCCTAACCTCTAGTATCTATTTAGAGGTTGGGATTGTCCCAATTGGGAAAACCTTGGCGCTGGTGGGATGGCTTTTACACTTTTTTTGATCAAAAATAGTGTTTACTAAGTACATTTATATGCACTATTGCTCTTTACTTATTTACAGCAGGGCATATGTTCATTTTGTTTCTATTTTAGGTTTTGTCTGTTTAATGGCCAGTCTGAACATGCTCCTACATGTTGCATTTATACTAACTTACATTCCAGTTGATTTCTTTTGGTTTCGCTTTAGATGAATATTAGCAGCAATAGACTGACTCGGAGCCTATTTTTTGTATAATATGGCCATGATCTAATGTGGGCAAAGGTTGTTATGATGTGAAGGAGAGTCAGTGAGGTGTAACCATCGCCTATTATGAGTGGTAAATTCTGGATTATCTACTGTGTATATAAATATTTTCTGTCGTTGTGAACCTGTCTATGATGATAATGAGACTACTGAAAAGTCATCTGTCCAGAACAGTGAGTGTGAATTGAGCATTAGGTCTAGTGACATAATTTTTTATAGAGATAGTAATATCAAAAATAATAAAAAAAAATCTACATTTTGTATTAATTTGTACCTCATCATTACATAACAAAAGAAAGCAGTTATTATGTTATTATGTTGCGCACAGAAGTGTATAATTACAGAAACGGTTATGAAATAGATTGCCTTTTGGAAGATAAAAGGATCCATTAATTAATATGAAGGGTGTCTGAAAGATGTTCTCTGCATTTGCTAACGCACAAATGAAAATATTCGCTGCATCATCTTGACACATCCCCTTGCACGCTCTCGGTGGGACTGAACAGAATTTGCATCTTCTACAGCTAGATTGTCAATCCGAGCATTACAGTGTCTTCAGCTTGTGCACATCTTACCAGCCCAAACCTAATAATATCCATCAGGAATCAGAGCATGACATCCGCTTGCAAAAGCTGCAAAGACCACAGGCAGATGGTATAATTATACTGCGTTTCCACAGCCTGATTTCTCTAAGGATAGGCAGCTTTTAAATTAATTGTTTCCCAGGTTAACCCTTCCTATATTAGGTCTTTAGAATCAATGAACTGAACATTGGTACCTTATAGAGAATCAGATAGAAGTCATGACCATCGATGAGGTGAAAGGTTTAACCCCAGTGTTGATCCAGACTGGCAGAATTTCTGAAAGAGAAACCATACTTGCTAAACATTTTTCATGAAGTTTAAAGATAATTGATTAAAGCATAAAAAGTAACCATTGTAACCTGTAATAATATAGGACCTTCATCCACAATGACCATCATCATTTCCGAAAATAGAAAGTACAAATTCATAGTCTCCACTTCTGTATCTTTTCATTCCAGTCTTGGTCTCTTAACGCCTGCTCTAAAGCCCTTCTTTCATCTTTTTACTCCTCGTTCTCCTGCCATCATCCATATCCTTCTTTTTTCCAGAAGAGACAAAAAAACAAAAAGAGCTCCCTGTGTAACAAACACAGTGGGTAACAGGTGAGGTTGAGTTAGAGGGTTGGTAGCTCACCAGATTAGGTTGTGCGTGGCACAACTACATAAAGAGTGATGTACAGTGGGGAAAATAAGTATTTGGTACACTGCCGCTTTTGCAAGTTTCTCCACCTACAAAGAATGGAGAGGTCTGTAATTTTTCTTGTAGGTGCACTTCAACTGTGAGAGTGAGAATCTACAAATAAAATCCAGAAAATCACATTGTATGATTTTTAAATAATTAAATTACATTTTATTGCATGAAATAAGTATTTGATCGCCTAACAAGTGGCAAGAATTCTAGCTCTCACAAACCTGTTAGTTTTTCTTTAAGAAGCCCTCCTACTCTGCACTCATTACCTGTATTAATTGCACCTATTTTAGCTTGTTACCTGTATAAAAGACACTTGTCCACACACTCAATCAATCACACTCCAACCTCTCCACCATGGCCAAGACTAAAGAGCTGTCTAAGGACACCAGGGACAAAATTGGAGACCTGCACATGGCTGGGATGGGCTACAGTACAATAGGCAAGCAGCTTGGTGAGAAGGCTACAACTGTTGACACAATTATTAGAAAATGGAAGAAACACAAGATGAGTATCAATCTTCCTTCCACTGGGGCACCATTCAAGATTTTGCCTCGTGGGGTGAGAAACTTACCATTAGTAACACACTATGCTGTCATGGATTAAAATCCTGGAGGGCACACAAAGTATCCCTGATCACGCCAACACATGTCCATGCCCGTTTGAAGTTCACCAATGACTATCTGGGTGATCCAGAGGAAGCATGGGAGAAGATCATGTGGTCAACTCCACTTGCCGTGTTTGGAGAAAGAAGAAGAATGAGTACAACCCTAAGAACACTGTCCCAACCGTGAGGCATGATGGTGGAAACATCATACTTTTTAGGTGCTGGTCCGCAAAGGGGACAGGACAACTGCATCGTATTGAAGGGAGGATGTACGGGGTCATGTATCACGTGATTTTGACCAACAACTTCCTTCCCTCAGTAAGAGCATTGAAGATGGTTCATGGCTGGGTCTTCCAGCATGACAATAACCTGAAACACACAGCCAGGGAAACTAAGGAGTGGCTCTGTAAGAAGCATTTCAAGGTCCTGGAGTAGCCTAGCCAGTCTCCTGACCTGAACCCAATAGAAAATGGTAATAAAACACCAATCCATCAATGGTCCATCAGTAATGATTAGAAATTTACAGGTAAACATATGGGGAAGCCCAAGATCATTTGAGCTCTCTATGGCTAATGCAATTTTTTGCTGAAAGCAGAATGGCAACAGCCATGTAAAGCAAAGCGAACGCAAATTGTTAAATTTGCTGCATTCAGCAAATTCCTAAAAAATTTACACAAATTTGCATCAAATTGATTTGTCCATGTCTACTCCTAAGTCCTATAAAGGTGTGTATGTCCAAAATGCGGATTTTTGTGTCATTTCCATCTGAAATGGAAGTTGGCTTGCTGCCTTTTAGATTAATCATACAGGACCCTTTGGCCACGGCCCCACTATCCGTATTTGGTCAGTATTCGGACAGTATTTTTTCTCAGGAGTGGGAGCCAAAACCAGGAGTGGGTGATAAATGCAGAATTGGTGACTTGTTTCTATTATATATTTTCTCTGATTGTTCCTCACCTGGTTTTGGCTCGCACTCCTGAGAAAAAATACTGACCGAATACTGACCAAATACTGATAGTGGGGCCGTGGCCTGAAAAGGATAAAATAAAACCTATACTCACCTTACTACTCACCTCTCATGCTCTTCTGATCTGCACTATCCCCCATCCGGTCCTCGTCACATCTGCTTGTCTCAGCCACCTAATGCTGAATCCCGGGCTTCATCAGACTTGGCCGGGACTTTTGACTCTAATCATAAAGTGTTTTGATGTCATGACATCATGAAGTTATGTGCGCTTACATGGAAATGAAGGTGCACCGAAGACTGGCCAGCTGACAATGAGGAGCAGATGGGCCAGAATAGAGAGCGGTAAGATATTTAGAAACACCCCTTTTTCTACATCTTACGTTTATTATTTTCTGGCTCTCCTCTCTAATCTATACTTTCCCTCTTATAGTTTTCTAGATGTCTACATACTAATAAATTACAAGTATAGTTCTCCTCCTGTGATATGTTCCTCCTCTTGTCCTCTGTGACCCATTTTTAAATTGCTTTGAAAAAGAGTACCTTTAATAACGATTGTCATAGTTTTGTGTTTTGGTTGTCTTTTTACATTTCTTGTAGGATTGGTGATATGCTAGTGTGAGTGTATCCTTAGAGTTATATTATTGGTCAGAGTGATGTCCATGGAAAAAACAGACAGCACTCGTTATTCAATAGATCAGTGAAGACGAATGATTTTTTTCTCTGACCGAATCTGCATGAGTAAAAATTTGCAACATGCACTAGTTTCTTCCAAAACTCGATTGAAACTCACCCATTTAAGTCTATGAGTGTGTAAAAAAAATTGCATGCCATACGGAATCACAGTAAAGCATGCAATTTTTATGTATATATTACATTTCTGTAACATAGGAAACTGTAAATTGTCATGTAAGTGATTAATAGCTTCCCATCTAAAAAATCAGATTGTATACAGACAACACACGGATGACATTGAGAAAAAAATCATTGTCCCACTTTTCTGGATGAAACTCTGAGCAATCTTTTATACACTTGTTTAAATCTACCCCTACTCTGACATTTAGATTATATCAGGTTATTTGTGTGAAGCGTTTCTGTATGCATATTTAGATTACATTAGATGATACAGCATAGCCATTCTAGAAGAACTATGATTGCCTGTATAAAAGCAGAAGCAGGAAACGCAGCAGCCGTTTTGTGCTGAATCTGAAGATGGAGAGAACGTCACAGTTCACAGCTTTGACCACCCCTGAGGAAGCTATTTAATACCACTGATACAAATGGGGATTATGTGAGCCACATGAATTTCTCTTTAGAACCAAACCAGCAGTATACAGTATGCGGATCTACCTTACTATCCTATGTTACATACTCAAAACACTTTCTGTTATGTTTATATCAGCTATTAACTCTCTTTTTTTTTACCAATGTATAAATATGTATATTAATTTTCCTTGTTACCTCTTTAGTATGATTATGGATTTGGATGTGACTAAGGATAACTTATAATGTTGTTGCATTTATACCATATAGGTCCATGTGAAAGCGTGCAGGCTTTATCGTGAGTCATGGCTATTTGGCCTTTCCTGTACACTTTTGTTGTACTTTTTAAACTCATTTCTGGTTTTACTTCATAAGTTATTTATGTGTCATTAATAAACATAATTATCTTTATATATTTTTCAGAAATAATTTGGATATGCCTTTATTATATGCTGATGTACCCTTTTTTGAGGAATATGTATATTTGTTGGCACCAGCCTTTTGATGACTCCTATGAATGTTTATGGTGCCTGCAATGAAATAGTGATTGTTATAGCTTAACCATACAGAACCATACAGAAATATAATATTGTAAGGTTGTTTTTGCAATCTCTATTAAACTAAATGGGACCTATGAACATATCATGAGCCAAATAGCAAACTCTGAAGCCTTGAGTAAGTTCCTTGAGTCTTGTCATACCATTGAGTTACTACTGGATTTCTCTCTAAAAAAAATCTCTAACTCCTTAAATTCTTGCACTGATATTTTCAACTGTTGCGCTACCTTTATACTATCCCATATAATCCGCCTGCTGTTCTTAATCCATATTTACTGCCCAATTACTGTAAGCATGCAGGTACACTTCTAGGATGTAGGAAGATTTCTGCAGAACTGCATACTTTCAGATGAGGATTTACTGTGCTTTAAATAAGTCGAGTCAGATTAAAGCTCATTGAGGAGATTGGCACAGAGCAAGCTGAACACACAGCTACCAAGGAGGAGTTTTGTGGTAAATTAAGTGCCTAATCAGACTGTTTTGCCTGCTAAACATCTTATTGAACTGTGTAATTGAGTCCTAAAAATAGTGCTAAAATCATAGAGATCAGTCTGCTATGTTACCCAACAGCGCATTTAACATTGCAAGCAGGACTTGGAGGATCCGATAGAAAATATTTCGGGCTGACGGATGGTAAAAAAGGGCATAGCGGTCTAACTATGATATGAACAGCTGCATATTCAGACAAAGTATTGCTATTGTGCTTCTTTTCCTTCTGCGATCAGTAGACTTATTTCACATGACATTTATTACATGCGGCTGAGTCTGACAAGTTATCAAAGAGGAAGATGCATCAGGAAATGTCATCATCAGTCATTTTATTTTCCCTGAAGTGTCTTTTTCTTTATTTGCTGTTTTCCGGGCACTTTTTTTTGTTGCTTTTATCCATCAGTAGCTTTTTTTAAGACTTCCCATTGTATAGGAAAATACGGAGCGTTTTCAGAGCACAAAACGCTTGAAAAATGCTCAGGTGGCTTCTTCTAACCACATGCAATCTTGGGAAATGTGAAGTGGTTAAAAGACGCACAAAAGACTAAACATTTAGGCCACATTCACATGTTTAGTATTTGGTGAGGTTTTCTTACCTCAGAATTTGCAAGCCAAAACCAGCAGTGGGTGATAAATTCAGAAATGGTGACGTGTTTCTATTATACTTTTCCTCTGATTGTTGCTCTCTTGATTTTGTCTTACAAATACTGATGTAAAACACTGATCAAATACTGAACGAGTCCAAATGGCCTTATTGTGGAAATGTAAATTCTAATTTTTTGGCTACTGCCCCACTATCAGTATTTGGTCAGTGTTCGGTCAGTATCAGGAGTGGGAGCCAAAACCAGGTGAGGAACAATCAGAGAAAAGGTGTAATAGAAACAAGTCACCCATTCTGCATTTATCACCCACTCCTGGTTTTGGCTCCCACTCCTGAGAAAAAATACTGACCGAATACTAAGCAAATACTGATAGTGGCGTCATGGCCTTTTGAGTGTTTTCTAGATGCTTTTTCAGGTGGGATTCAGAGCAGACCCGCTTGAAAATGATGTATGCAGATACTCGTAGGTTACTTTCCCACGTTGAGCCTTTTGGTGAGTTTTTGATGTTGCAGATTTTCTGCATCATTTCTGCATCTATTAAATAAAATAGGTTACTTCCATTTTTTCGGTGTAAAAAAATCACCAAAAAACTTATCGTGGGAATATAGCCTTAAAGTGAACCTATACACCGACATTATCAAATATCAGTATAAGGAAATCCATAATATCCTCTGATTAAAGCCAAGTGAACATTGCCTTTATACACTATGTTCAGTGTGTATGCCGAGAAAAGCTTCCCGTGTGCACATTTCCATTTCCACATAAGCCTCCATTTATCAGTGCATCCTTTTGGCCTCCATCTAGCATGTAGATGAATATATATAATTTATTCACTTATTTAAGAAAGAGCAGCAGATTGTGCTTGTCTATACTGTGCACCACTGCGGAGAAAAAAATATACACCATACTGTGCTCATTTTATCAATGGGGTCAATGGATGTCATTGCATCTATCAACACAATGGCCACTATCGCACACATATCTCTTGAACATATGCAGTATGCATTTATCCTAAAGGACATATAATCTTTTCTCCTAGGTCTGCCTGCAAAATACAGGTACTATTTGTAGGGATTTTCTAGGATGCCACTGTAGATAAGGCTCACTGGCTCAGATAATGTGTGACTAATGACTATTACTTGATAATTACATGGCTTATACTGTCTGTTTAGCAGTCTATACTGTACTTTATAATCATTATAGTCTAGTAGAAATCAGTTATTCAAGGGAATCTGTCACCAGGTTTTTTCCACCTAATCTGAGAGCACAATGTAGACACAGAGACTCTGATTCCAGTTATCTCACTTACGGGGCTGCTTGCTGTAATTTTTATAAAATTATTGTTTTATCAGCAAAAGATTATCACTAGAGGACTAGTAAATTTGCTGCCATGTAGTCCTCCATATTCATAAATTCTACATACCCCCGCCCCACCACTGATCAGCAGTTTCTGCCTATGAACAGTTTACACAGAAAGCTGCCAGTCAATGGTGGAGATGGGGTTATACACAGCTCAGTATTCAGAGAACTGGTAGATCTGCAGCAGAGAATTGTTTTTAATCAAAATTGCTGTAATCAGGGTCTAAAATGTAGGTTTATGCTCTTATATTATGCTGCAAAAACCTGCTGACAGATTCCCATAATTGCACTAACTAAGTGGTGAGCTTGGGTTAGGCTTATGTGTATAGACAAATATACAAACATATTCCGATGAAGAAATCAGAGAACTTTGAAATGTGTTAGTAATAAAACTGCTTCAAGTCTCTTCATGTCTCTTGGAATTTTACTTTGGATCTCGTTTAGCAACGCTGAGGAACCACATATTATCAATACTTCTATCCCTTTATGGTTCTTTTACCCGTAGATCTGCAGCAGCTCATTTATCTTTGCTTCTTTCCTGTTGTGTGGTATGTGGCGCCCCTGAGGGTTCAGTCGCCACAGAGGTACTGCACCTCACCCAGAGGTGTGGTGTCTCCTTCTCTCAGATAAGGAGGGAGTGCTGCCCGGAACCCCAACACCTACATCCAACACTACACTGCTCCAGACCAGCTGGAGGGGCAACATGCATGTGCGCAGCTGCTGAGCCCTGCCCCTGGCTGGAGTGGGGGGAACCCAAAGGTAGGGGGAACCAGTAGTGGGTGTGGGTGGAGGAAGCAGTTTAGAGGAGCACCATAGTAGTAGGTATATAATGGGAAGCCATCTTTGGGTGGAAGGTCAGTCAGATCAATAAGTGGGAGAAGTCAGTCTGGGAGCAGAGTCTCTTTAGGAGCTCTGCTCCACAAGCAGGGCCCAGTCCTAGAGGCCCAGGAGGGGAGCAGAGGAGTAGGCTCCAATCTAAAAGAAGGGATCCCAGGGGGTACGGCGAGTGCGGGACAGCACCCGTATGCTCAGATTCTGTCAGAAGACATAGGGATCGTAGGCCGCAAGAAGGGGACCTGCCCCTGGACCAGTCGTGTAACTTCAAGTCTCGGCTGAAAAAGCCGGAGGCTTCTGGCTTTCAGAGTCCAGTTGTCGAAGACTTATTCTAATGTCCGTGAGGGTCAAGCAGGTCTGGGAACTCCAGTGAGAAAGGAGGGACCTCAGAGCACCCGAGCAGGAATGAGAGTGGGAAAGCGCAGGGCAGGAGGGAGAAAGATCCAGTGTGAAGACGGTCTAGCTAGGAACACAAGAAAGTGGGGTTCTGTCAGGTGCTCCTAATCTGCCTGAGGAAGAGCTGAACCCCTGCCAGGTGAACGTTGCATGACGTGGGAGGCTGGCACCCGTACAGTGCACCAGCGGAACTGTCATAAGAACTGTGAGTAAAAACTTGGATGTCTGCACTGCACTGCCTCCGTCCATTCTTTCATCTGCGCCCTCTTGCCTCCCGGCACTACAACGCCCAGCGCAACTCACACTACCTACACTGCCCTGGAGCTAGCTCTACCTGTGGAGAGCCACACCATCCCTGCTGCCGTAACACCAGCTCCAGGGGACTGCTCCGCAGCGGCGGCTCCCTTTAGCCGCATTCCACAGGTGGCGTCACGAAAACTTTATAAATCCCCTATAAACATAAATAATCCCCCCTTTTGGGTGACCGCCCTGGGCCACGGACCGGGCCAGCCACCGTGATATCCCCCACCGGCATCCACAGGCCCGTCTGCCGAGTACCCCACGGCCCTGGGGGTGTGTCAGGTACACAACTATACCAGATGAGCATTTTCCCTGCTTTTACACCTCTTATTTTACCAAATAAGACCCTATTGAGCTTTTTTTGTCCTCCAGTTATTTCCTGCACATCTTGGCATCAATGGCGCACTTTATTTGTCAGACCAGTAGCCCTTGGTTTGAAATCCAACAATCCAAATGGGTGGCGATTATGTATGAAAAATATACCAGCTCCTCAGGGTCATGCCAGGGTTATTATTCAAACTTCTGTTATGGCTAACTCTGTGTAATACATTTAAAGAGAACCTATTAGCACGATTTTGTAATAGAAAGTAAATACATGGATGTAATAGCGCTGTAATACTGATAACATTCATACCTTTGGTGAAGAAATCCACTTTATGGTTGTTCAGTAATCACCATTTGAAGATTTCTGCTAATTAGATTTCGGTGCACAGGGGCCGGACTGTGCACTGTGTCTTTTCCTCCCTTTCTTTGAATCCCCGGCCCCTCCACCTGCCTCTGGTTTGTGAATGACTGTTCATTGCTGAGATTTCATATAGAGGTGGCAGGTCAATCACAGACAGACCGGAGGGAGCAGAGGGTCCAGGAAATCACAGACACGAAGAAGACCCAGTGCACATTCCGACCTCTGTGCACCGAAAACTTCAAATTGTGATTAAAAAAGAACCACAAAGTGGATTTCTTCACCAAAGGTATCAATTTTATCTGTATTACAGAACCATTACAGCAATGTTTTTACTTTACCCTACAAAATCGTGCTGACAGGTTCTCTTTAAATGTATTACACAGAGCCACCCCTAACAGAAGTGTGAGCATCAACAATGTGCAAGAGTTTTGCCCAACATATCCATTTCCTCTATGCTACATATGCACCAGCCCTATCTGAGCACATAAACTTTATGTTTCCATTTGCATTCAGATCAATTGTATGTGTAAATGCATGCTGTTTTATGCTTTCCATTTTGATCCATTTTATTATTGATTTTAATATTAAATACAAGGCCAGATTTTTTTCCCCTTTTTTCTTGCTTTTAACCACGTATAGCAAGAATGCATGGCAGTATACACTATTCAGTCTGGAAAAGAAAAAGTTACTGAATAAAATGCGATAAACATTTCTCTATGTTTTCCTGCTAGGACCCAATAACACCAATAGATTTATACAATTATCCCTCAATATTGACCAAGCAGAAATACAAATATAGGATTAAGATACTTTGAAGCCAAACCAATTGCCTATCCTGTCCTGATCAACTGATTATAATTACATTACATAGAAAGACAGCACTAACCGAAGCAGCTAGATAACCTGTAATCAGCCGATCAATGTGTATTAGATATGAAGCCTACACTTCCTGAGCCTGTCCAGTAATAGATCCTCGGTTTGTCAAGAAAAGGGTCACACCAACAAGCCCATAAATTATTCCCAGAGTGTTGAGTGAAACAGCTTGTGATTTGTGATTGCATTGTGAGAAGTAATTTCAGATTTAGTGAGGGGATTAGAAGCTGCAGGAATAATCCATCTCTTTACCAGCAGCGTTTTGCCTGCTTCTGCCTGCGCCGTATCTTCACCGCGCTGGGTCTGAATATAGGTTTCACATGCACACGGATATAAACACATGAAACATCCTGTCTACTAAATTCATGTCAATAGGTTTAAAGAAAAGAAAATCTACACAAGGTTCTATATTATCACATAATAATCTGGTTTTACATGAGCTTTCCTTTTTCTTAAAGTTTGTATGAAAAAGTCTAGAAGGATCTTAAAGAATTATTGTACTTTTAAACAACAATACGAAGGATATTTGTAAGTGAAGATTAAAGACATACAGTATATAGACTATTGCTTTTATGTTCTTTTGACTATAGTAAAGGATTTTAATTTCTCACTAAAGAAATTTTCTCAACATAGTAGCGAAACCTTTGATAGACTGCAAATCACATCTCAACTACTCGGTGGCCACCTATAGTCACATATGACATAAACCTCTCCTGAGAGAATATCCCAAAATCATATTGTCAAAGTTGGTCATGTCAAGCTAAGAAGAGAGGTAAGAAAGGACACATCTGTAGTACCACCGCCACTTTGTCTTAAGTAGAGATGAGCGAATAAGTTAAAGTGAAATTGAATTCTACTCAAATTTTACATTTATCTGCATTTGCAAAAACGTGGAATTTTTGTAATTCGCTCCCCCACAGATTCAGCAAAATAGTAGCCGCTGGCTGTTATTTTTCTAAACCGTAATGGGCCATCACAAGGTTAAAAAAAATTATGCTTACCTTACCGCCCACCTCTTGAGTTCCTCTGCTACTAATCGCCAATCATCTGATCCTCGCCTCATCTTCTGATCCACCAACTTTCAGGAAGGAATCTTCAGTCCTATCCCAGTTGTCATGGCTTGTCTAAGCGCACGTTGTAACATCATGATGCTGTTGACTTCAAGTGTGCCTGTGCAGAACCCTCCCAGGAGCCACGACACCTGGAAGTCCAGAGTAGTGCGAGAGGACTAAAGATTCCAACATGAGTGTCCGGGGTACAGAATATACCGTGAGGACCAGACGTATGGTGAGAGGTGAGAAGAGGGTGAGTATAATGATTGTTTTTAGTTTTTACATATTACGTTTACTATGCCCTAGGGTCTGGAAAGACTGCAGAGCATAATTTAATACCAGTTCAATTTTCAGAAAATAACTTCTCAGCAAATTGATTTTTTTCTGCAAAAAAACACACGAACAAATGAGTCCTGATCCGCTCATCTCTAGTCCTAAGTAATATACAACTTGTTTTAAGTTTCAAGAATGTGTCATTCTTTAGATCATTCTAACTAGTAATTCAAAAGTATCTCTTAGAGCTATTAACTTAAGGTCATAATCACAGTGAAGCATTTGCAGAAGCACCACCCAAAAATGGAGTATATTACAGTATCACATGTAGAACGCCAGGTCTTTTGTCAGAGAATATGACATGTAGATGTTCTATAAGTTATAGGAAATCTTCAAAGAGCCAAATGTACAGTGGTGTCGACCATTTGTACTGTGCATGGTACTGTCAGGCCCTCCTAAATAATGAACAAGATAAAAGAAAACACATATGCCCCAAGTCATTAAGACTGCCATTTCGTATGCCAGTCAAAATGAGGAGCATGCAGGAATAAGATGCGCCAAATTAATTAAAAAGCGCATGTCACTTAATTAATTTGGCGAATCTTATCAGTGGTGTGTGACTCGCTAAAAAATTACTTCAGTCAGGGACCAGAAAAAATACATTTCTGGTGTAATCAAATGCCACAATTTTTGATTCATTTGCCTCCTCTTCCCCCAACTTACCTGCTTTGTCCTGGAATTTTCCCAGCTCCACCCATTTTTGCGGAGCTGCCTGAAACTCAGAAAATTGCCAATAGTCTCAACTTTGCTTTGTGCAAAAATTGTGTGACTTTTTAAAGTTACTTTGATGAATCGGGGCATTAGACTTTAAAACTCACAGTGAAAGTCTTTTTTTATCAATGTAGCAAGTCGGTAATATTTTTGAGGGACGATGAGAAAATTTTTTCCCTAGAGTGCAGCAATAACAGATTTGGGAAATAAGAAGAAAACACCTCCATCAACCTAAGATTTTCATGTCCGTTTTTACAGTTCATGACGCTATTCAAGGGATCATCAATTTTAATATATGCAGATTAGCTTTCCTCCAGGAAGAAGAAAGCTGTCTCACTAGTGTCACTAATTGGAGATAACTTGAGATAAAGAGTAATTTCATTTAACCTAGCATGTTTCATCAAGCAACAAACCATTTTCCTTTTGGAGTAGACTCTAGTTTTGCTAAATACTCCAATTTTTTTGACAAGACTTTCTAAAGGATCCGAATTTAGGGATAGATGTCTCCAAAAGTTGGCACTAGAGAGGCAGCTTTCTTCTTCCTGTAGGAGAGCTTATTTTCGTACCCTTCTCCTTGTGAGCATTGCCTGGCCTATAAGTCTCCCTACCCCAGCTATTGTCCTCCAGAAGGCAAATCAGTATAAATTTTTATGTCCGAGTAAAGAAAGAAGAAAAAAAAAACTAACTAATAGTCAAACTGTTTGCAATAAATCAAGAGTCAAGAGTTACATTTTATTTTAATAGGGAAGATGTTAGATAACTTAGATTCCTTGGCTACTTGGTAAACCATGATCTTTTTTCTATTCCGAAGTGTCATGACTCCCATTTATAACGAGACATCACAGGCTCCAGATCTTTTCTTAAACATACTTATAATGGGACTGTCAGTTGCACAGGGAAGGTAATAGCACAGGTGTGAGTAGAGCCATAACTGTACAAATGACCCAGCACTGTACTATTAAATTGCCTATTGGGTATGCCTTAAGGCAGGAATGTATCGGTATTCACTTTCACGTTTCAATGTATTATAAGTATGAAAACACCACTGTGATTAAAAAATTATATTGAACAAAGCTAAAAGAAAATGTATGTAGTTGAAAAATAGTTATTTTAAAACTCCAAATATAATATTTTACATTTTTAAAAATAACCCGTCACATGAAAAAATGCTTTTAACTTGCAGATATGAGGTAATTTGCAGGTTAATAGCGTTCTGAAGCTGCCCCGTGCCCGCACTTTAAGCTCTGTTGCTGGGAGGAAATTAACTTTATTCCTTCCAGAAGCATTCGGCGTTCAGTCACATTGGTTGCACTAGTTCTGCTTCAGTCACTGCCCTGTGTATAGAAAGCGGAGGCTGGAACTTCGCCCCCAGCACTGACTGAGCCGACCCTAATTCTGAACTACTGTCAGTCAGTGCTGGGGTGCGGTTACAGCCACCACTCTCTCTATTCAGAGCAGTGACTTAACCCACAACAGTGCCGACCCTGTGACTGAAGCCCAAACACTGCCGGGAGGAATAAAATTCATTTCCTCCAAGCAGCGCGGCTCAAGGTGCAAGCGCCGGGCAAGTTCAGAACACTACTAACCTGATTAACCCCATATCTGGAAATTATTAGATTTTTTTGTGATAAATTAATGTCATAGAAAAAATAGTAAGGTATTATATGTGTAAAAGGCGCTTATCAGGCTAACTACTACCAATGGCAGCGATAATTGTGGACAGGGAACCACTAATGTCCGTAGTAGATACACTACAATAAAATAACTGTTCTATAGTAAAAATCGCGCTATCGGTAGTGAAAAAGAGATCAGGAGAAGAGTACTATTATTTTATAAAAATAAGATTTATTTGTTTGGATGCTAGCAATAAAAACTTAATAAAATACAGGATTTAATACAGGATTTAAAAGACGAGTGTAGACAACAATATTTCGATTGGGGTAAAAGAACTAATGGTATACAAGGTGTAATAAATAGTAAAATCCAGCGGTTAATCTGGTGTGGTAAAATGCCTGTGGTGGCTTGGTACCTGGAAAGAAGAGGAGTTTGGTTAGGGCTATTGTTCTCTAGTAATGAATATGCTTAGCTGGCTGTGGATCTGTTACTCACCAGGTATCAGAGTGGGTAAAGTGCAGGTGTGCACTAGGGCTGTGGTCCGTCAGGATTCTTAGAGTGGGGCGTGGTCCTGAACGCTTTGTTATGCTCCTGGAGATTTAATGATATGGGGTTAGTGCTGTTAGCTCTGGGTAGGTAGATAGTGGGGTTAGCGACTTACCCACGGAGGAGCTGTTCTGCTTTTGGAGATTGCTTGTTAGCACTCCCTCAGTGGGGGGTGCAGCAGGAGGCTCTGGATTGTATCTCACTTTGTTGCAGAGATGTGACAGGGGGGCTTTTTGATTGCCAGTAGGCGTAGTAACGCTTGAGGATACTCAATGTCCTGTATATAGATATGGAGGAAGGGTTAGGAACTGAGGAATACAGGAATAGTCCACAGTGTGGTAAACCTAGATGTTTACCTGTGCGTGATTATCAGTAATCCAGTGGTGCAACAGGAGGCTCTGGATTGTATCTGTCTCTGAGCAGAGATGTAGTAGGAGGCTACTGGTTGCCGGGTGATAGGGGGCGTTGTGGCACTCAAGGATAATTGATGTCCTGTATATAGATGGGGAGGGAGAGTTAGGAGCTGAGGTATACAAACAATAAGCCACAATATAAGTAAGCCCGGTTGATTACCTTGTTTAGGGTCCAGGTGTGAAATGGTCAGTCACCTTCTTTATCTGTGGCTGAAGGCCTAAATCAAGGGAAGGTGTTCAGGAGGTTCTGCAAGAGGGTTCAGCCTAGTGGTAGGTGCAGCAGGAGGCTCTGGCTGAGTAATTTACTGGCTAAGTAGCAGTGGGTCTTGTCCCTGGACGCTGAGGTGCAGCAGGGGACCGGCTGCAAATGTGGCAGGAGGCCTGGTCTGGATAAGTATATTCAAGTAGGTGGAAGGCTTTGGTGGCAGGCTGTGTAGTAGATATCCGGGCAAGGTCTATGGTTGTGGAGTCCGGTTTTCAGGCACGGTCCCTACTCGTGTGGAGTCAGGCAGGCCGCGTTCCTGGAATCCTGTCGGTAATAAAGAGGTGAGTATGTGTGGTTTTGGTCCTTGTGGTGGCGTGTGTCATAAGCGGTGGGGGCCGTGGCCCAGAGTACTTACGGTCCGTAGTCCTGCGGAGATGTCAAGGAGTTGTGGGGCCCGGGGCGAGAGCGGGGTCCCGGCCGGTGACCGCCGCTACTCGCGGGCTTCCGGGTAAGTGGAGCAGGAGAGGAGGGGCGGAGAAGGTGAGGGGGCGCGTTCTATTGGAAGCGCGCGAGAGGCAGAGAGACGAGCTGACACGTGGTGTGCAGCGTGTATTGAGGACGGATGCCTGTGGGCGCCTTCTCTGCTGGGTCAGTCAATTCCAACGCGTTTCGACAGCTGACGGCTGTCTTCATCAGGGATAGTCTGGCCCAGTAGGTGGAGTCCTTTATATACCTGTCTATAATGACGTCATGGCAACGGTCCGCTGTTGGTGGCGTTGTCATGGTAACTATCAGTCGTTGAAAGCAAATAGCTCAATTTCGCTGTTAAGACCCCATGGTCTCAAGGTGTTTAATTTAAAAATCCACTCGCTTTCTTTTCTTGACATATGTTTGATAAAATCACCCTGTCTCCAATGTTTGTGAACTGTTTGTATGCCTATCACTTTAATTCCTTTGATGGATCCTTTATGTTTGTCCGCAAAATGCTTTGACAGGGGGTGGCCCATGTATTTATTTTTAATATTCCTCAGATGTTCATTAATTCTAGTGCCCATTGCTCTTTTAGTCCGGCCTATATACATTTTTTCACAAGGGCACATTAGTCCATAGATAACCCCCGTAGTGGTACATGTGACAAAGTCTGTGATGGGATATGACTCTTTGCGGTAATTGACAGTGTGTGATTTGGCTGGTTTCAGGGTTTTGCATATTTTGCATTTTTGGCATGGAAAGAACCCTGTAATTTTTTGTTGAAAAGGTGTGACTGGTTTTTTTGTGATGATATTATTTTTTACGGTGGGGGCTATGAGTGATCCTAGGTTCCGTGCTTTCCTGAATATGAGCCTGGGCCTATTGGGTATTTGATCGCCAATGATTTTGTCGTCCTTTAGTGTATGCCAGTGTTTTTCCACAATTTTTTTAAAAATGTGCGTATTGGCGGAGTAAGGGGTGATGATGGGCATGATTATATTGGGATTGGGATTGGTTCGTGTTGATTTTGTGGTGTTTGTATCAGTTAAGAGGTTTTGTCTTGGTATTGCAGCTATTTTTTCTTTAGTATTTTTAAGAAACTGAGCATTATATCCTTTTTCCAAGAATTATTCCGTGAGTGAATCTGCCTCATTGTTGAAGTCTTCCTGTTTGGAGCAGTTCCTATGGAGGCGCAGGTATTGGCTGCGGGGGACATTAAGTAGCCAGTTTGGAAGATGGCAACTGTCTAGCGGAATATAGCCATTGGCATCAGTGGGTTTGTGGTATGTACGAGTCTGAATGGAATTGTTTTCGATATAAATATTGAGATCTAGAAAGTTGATTGCAGTGGAGCTAGTGGTAGATGTGAATTCTAAAAAGAATTCATTTTTGTTTAGTTCCTGTATAAATAGATCCAGGGAGGGTTTGTCGCCTGACCAGATGAATAATATGTCATCAATGAATCTCCGCCATAGGACCAGGTTCGCATGTAGTTTGCCTCCAGGATGAATGACTAGGGATTCCCACCTGCCAACATAGAGGTTGGCATAGCTGGGTGCGAACCTAGTGCCCATGGCGGTGCCCCACTGCTGGGAGTAGTAGTCCCCCTCGTAGAGAAAGTAATTATGTGTTAAGATGAAGGACATGCAGTCTATAATGAATGTACTTTGTTCTGAAGGCATTATTTGTTCGAGAAAATGGAGGGAGGCTTCACATCCTTTGGTATGTTGGATGTTTGTGTATAGTGACGTTATATCCATGGTTCCTAGGATATAGTGGTTATCCCATGGGGTGTTGTTGAGTATGCGGATAGCATGTTTGCTATCTTTTAAATGGGATGGGAGTGTTGGGACCAACTCCTGTAGGTGGTGATCTACTAGTCTGGAGAGATTTGATGTCAGGCATTGAATACCGGAGATGATGGGTCTTCCTGGAGGGTTATTAATGTTTTTATGGATTTTTGGTAAGTGGTAAAAGGCGGCTAGTCTGGGGTGTTGAATATTAACATAATCAAATTCATTTTTATTGATGTAGCCATCTTGGAGTCCTTTTAAGGTTAGGTTCCGTAGTTCCTTTTGGTAATGGTTGGTTGGATTAGAGGGGAGGATCTGATAGGTTCTAGAGTCGCCCAAGAGTCTAAGTGATTCCTTGTGATAGTATTCTTGATCCAGAATAACTATGCCACCTCCTTTGTCAGCTGGTCGGATTATTATTTCATTATTTATTTGTAATTGTTTCATGGCGCAAACTTCTAGTTTGGTGAGGTTATTCTTGTATTTGGTGCATTGTTTGTTATTGATTCTGCGGATATCGTCTGTAACGTTTTTTTCAAAGGTATTGAAGGCCTCTGAATACTCTTGAAGAGGGTGGAAGTTAGATTTGTTTTTAAGTATAGTGTGTCTGAATTTTGGTGATTCCTCTGAGCAGAGTGTCTCTGGGGCGTGTTCCTTCTTCATATAGTATTTCTTTATAGCCAGTTGTCGCATGAATTTTTTTATACCTATATACGCTTGGAATTTGTCGAGTTGTGTTGCTGGGGCATATTTTAGGCCTTTATTAAGGACTGCAGTTTCATTCTGTGTCAGTTGATATTTGCTTAGATTATAGATGGACTTGTGTCCATTTATTTCTTTGGGTTTATTCTTTTTCTTTTGGGTGAGTTTCCCTCCCCTAGTGCCTCTTTTGCGTTTTTTCTTGTGGCCATCCGAAAAAAATCCACCTTGCTGTTATGTTTGCGTATCAATGGTTGTAAGATGGTGGTAGAAGTTGGAATGGGGGTTGCTGTTAGGGGGAGGGTTTTATCTGGTTGTAATGATGGTGTTTCTGGGGGTGGAGTGGTTGGATTAGGTGTCTCTACAGTAGTAGTAAGTAAGGGTGAAAATCTATTATGCGTGCTAAGCGGGGTAGGTTGGTCTAGTGGATTAAGATCAGTATGGTTTGGGCCTGGTTCATTATGATTTGGTGGAGAATCTGTTTCGGATGTGGGGTAAATGGAAATTTGATCAATAGAAATAAGTGAATTGTTTGGGCTATCAACCACTTCATCCAAGGTTTCGAAGAAGTTTAGTGGTTCTTTACTGGGGAGGTGGGTGGTGAGAGGTACTGGAAAAACACTGGCATACACTAAAGGACGACAAAATCATTGGCGATCAAATACCCAATAGGCCCAGGCTCATATTCAGGAAAGCACGGAACCTAGGATCACTCATAGCCCCCACCGTAAAAAATAATATCATCACAAAAAAAACAGTCACACCTTTTCAACAAAAAATTACAGGGTTCTTTCCATGCCAAAAATGCAAAATATGCAAAACCCTGAAACCAGCCAAATCACACACTGTCAATTACCGCAAAGAGTCATATCCCATCACAGACTTTGTCACATGTACCACTACGGGGGTTATCTATGGACTAATGTGCCCTTGTGAAAAAATGTATATAGGCCGGACTAAAAGAGCAATGGGCACTAGAATTAATGAACATCTGAGGAATATTAAAAATAAATACATGGGCCACCCCCTGTCAAAGCATTTTGCGGACAAACATAAAGGATCCATCAAAGGAATTAAAGTGATAGGCACACAAACAGTTCACAAACATTGGAGACAGGTTGATTTTATCAAACATATGTCAAGAAAAGAAAGCGAGTGGATTTTTAAATTAAACACCTTGAGACCATGGGGTCTTAACAGCGAAATTGAGCTATTTGCTTTCAACGACTGATAGTTACCATGACAACGCCACCAACAGCGGACCGTTGCCATGACGTCATTATAGACAGGTATATAAAGGACTCCACCTACTGGGCCAGACTATCCCTGATGAAGACAGCCGTCAGCTGTCGAAACGCGTTGGAATTGACTGACCCAGCAGAGAAGGCGCCCACAGGCATCCGTCCTCAATACACGCTGCACACCACGTGTCAGCTCGTCTCTCTGCCTCTCGCGCGCTTCCAATAGAACGCGCCCCCTCACCTTCTCTGCCCCTCCTCTCCTGCTCCACTTACCCGGAAGCCCGCGAGTAGCGGCGGTCACCGGCCGGGACCCCGCTCTCGCCCCGGGCCCCACAACTCCTTGACATCTCCGCAGGACTACGGACCGTAAGTACTCTGGGCCACGGCCCCCACCGCTTATGACACACGCCACCACAAGGACCAAAACCACACATACTCACCTCTTTATTACCGACAGGATTCCAGGAACGCGGCCTGCCTGACTCCACACGAGTAGGGACCGTGCCTGAAAACCGGACTCCACAACCATAGACCTTGCCCGGATATCTACTACACAGCCTGCCACCAAAGCCTTCCACCTACTTGAATATACTTATCCAGACCAGGCCTCCTGCCACATTTGCAGCCGGTCCCCTGCTGCACCTCAGCGTCCAGGGACAAGACCCACTGCTACTTAGCCAGTAAATTACTCAGCCAGAGCCTCCTGCTGCACCTACCACTAGGCTGAACCCTCTTGCAGAACCTCCTGAACACCTTCCCTTGATTTAGGCCTTCAGCCACAGATAAAGAAGGTGACTGACCATTTCACACCTGGACCGTAAACAAGGTAATCAACCAGGCTTACTTATATTGTGGCTTATTGTTTGTATACCTCAGCTCCTAACTCTCCCTCCCCATCTATATACAGGACATCAATTATCCTTGAGTGCCACAACGCCCCCTATCACCCGGCAACCAGTAGCCTCCTACTACATCTCTGCTCAGAGACAGATACAATCCAGAGCCTCCTGTTGCACCCCTGGATTACTGATAATCACGCACAGGTAAACATCTAGGTTTACCACACTGTGGACTATTCCTGTATTCCTCAGTTCCTAACCCTTCCTCCATATCTATATACAGGACATTGAGTATCCTCAAGCGTTACTACGCCTACTGGCAATCAAAAAGCCCCCCTGTCACATCTCTGCAACAAAGTGAGATACAATCCAGAGCCTCCTGCTGCACCCCCCACTGAGGGAGTGCTAACAAGCAATCTCCAAAAGCAGAACAGCTCCTCCGTGGGTAAGTCGCTAACCCCACTATCTACCTACCCAGAGCTAACAGCACTAACCCCATATCATTAAATCTCCAGGAGCATAACAAAGCGTTCAGGACCACGCCCCACTCTAAGAATCCTGACGGACCACAGCCCTAGTGCACACCTGCACTTTACCCACTCTGATACCTGGTGAGTAACAGATCCACAGCCAGCTAAGCATATTCATTACTAGAGAACAATAGCCCTAACCAAACTCCTCTTCTTTCCAGGTACCAAGCCACCACAGGCATTTTACCACACCAGATTAACCGCTGGATTTTACTATTTATTACACCTTGTATACCATTAGTTCTTTTACCCCAATCGAAATATTGTTGTCTACACTCGTCTTTTAAATCCTGTATTAAATCCTGTATTTTATTAAGTTTTTATTGCTAGCATCCAAACAAATAAATCTTATTTTTATAAAATAATAGTACTCTTCTCCTGATCTCTTTTTCACTACCGATAGCGCGATTTTTACTATAGAACAGTCATAGAAAAAAATAATTTATTTTAACCCATCTATAAACCTAAATTGCGCTTACATGTTTCAACTTTAAGGGTTATGAAGCTACCTGATTCTCAATCTGAACAACTAACTCGTGCATGGCAGATTTGTGGAGCAAGTCATCTCAGAATAAGGGCTCTTTCACACGTCCATGTGTCCGGTACTTGGGTGACAGTTTCCACACGTAACGGAGACACTGACACACACAGAACTATTCAAATCTATGGGTCTGTGCACATGTCAGTGTGTTTCCACGGACCGTGTGTCTGTCTGCTCCACACACTGACATGTCTGTTTTTGGACGATAACATGGGTCCGTGTAAACACGTGCCGGACACGGATGCCATCTGTGTGACACCTACCGGCACTTGGGAATCAGTATACAGTTAGCGCTGTTCCCAAGCGCCGGGTGATGAACGCTGCCCTCAACATGGCTCCCTGCCGGCGCTGCGATCAGCAAAAGCAGGGACAATGATGAGAGTAGAAGTGTCTGCTCCCAAAGAGTCCACCTGTGAAAATAAGAATAAAATAAAAAATCCTTATACTCACCTGTCCCAAGTGTCTGCCACTGTACTCAATGCGACCGCTCAGCAGAGGAGCCGGAGAGAATGAGCCGCTGCAGCGAGTGGGCACCGGAGCTGTGTTCAGTGAGTAACAGGACACCCGTCCTGAGAGTTCCTCAGTGGTACTGTAAAGAATAGACGTCTGTGATGATAATTTGTATATTGTAATAAGATATCCTGTACCTTCATTTTTTTAATCTGAATAACCTTAAGTTTAATAACTAGTGTTGAGCCACCCCCTTAGTGTTCGAGTTCGGTTCGGTTCGTCGAACACCCGTATGTTCGCCGAACTGTTCGTTGAACTGTTCGTCGAACACCTTTGAATACCGTTAAAACCAATGGCAGGCAAACAAAAACACATAGAAACATATAGAAAACCCATAGAAAACACTTCAAAGGTGTCCAAAAGCTGACAAACTGCTCAGAAGACACAACTAACACATGGAAAAGTGACAAGTACATATAGTCATGCAAAAAGAAAACAGGTGGAGGAGTAAAAGGAGGGGGAGACACAGATATAGGCATGTCATGCTCTTCTAAAATCAAGAAAGGCTAGAGTAAAAATCTAAAATCAGTCTACCAACACCCAGACGTTGTGACAAGAAAATTAAAAAAAGAAATATCTTTAGGTAGAATGGCGGTTCCATTCAGAACACTTTCCTTACAAGACGTAGTGGTATCCCCGTTGTGAGTTGTGCCAAAAACGGAACCCAATACATTCGGACTAATCCACCATTTGTCATATCCAAGGGGCAGGTCCGTAAACGACAACATTGACGCGGAACCAAGTACAGTAGTATATACTGTACATCCTTTGACAAGGCAATCAGGCGGATCAAGAAGTTGGGAAGGGTCACTCTAATGGCCAAAACAGACATTGATGCGGCGTTCCAGTTACTTACTACCTGTGCCTCCGAATAGTGTCCACCTATTGGGCTGCTTCTGGGAAGGAGCATACTATATAGATCGCTGTTTGTCCATGGGGTGCTCCAGATCCTGCTCACTATTTGAGGCGTTTAGTTGCTTCCTCGAATGGGTTGTAATGGACGTTTCTAAGGGGGCACATATTATCCATTACCTCGACAACTTCTTATGCCTGGGCCCAAAAGATTCGCCACAGTGTGAATACACGCGGTAATCCACCTGTGAGAAGGAGAGAGCTGGAGGGACAGCGGACACCACAGAGCCGAGGGGTTAGATGGAGAACGGAAGAAGGAAAGAGGGCGATGGAGGTAAGGGAGTACAGTGGAAGGCCGACCTGAGCTCCCCCACGCTCCTGCTGGGCGGGGAACAGCCCTGGGAAGAAAAGCCGCTTGCGCATCCCTTTGAGGTTACGGGCGCGAGTGGGCAGAGGGACTACACTGGAGTGCGAAGCCGACACGGCCAATCCGTTCCTGCCCGTGCGACCTCCGTGTCACCAGGTTTGTGCAAGAGCCGCGGTGGACCCTGACGGCCAGCCCCCTTCTCCCAATACTGGTGCCTGTCCGCTGGTGGGTCAAGCCCCCCCGCGGTGGGGGGGAGTAACATCTGCAGAAGAAAGACCATCTTCCAACCAAACTAAGATGTCTACTTCTTTCATGGACAATGTGATACGATCCCTTTCTTACAGACACGCCCATCGCTACAAATTCCAGATGAGGCACAAAAACAGCAGGTGCTTCAACGGATATCAAGTGCTCCTTCAAGTGGGCTCTCCTCCACCTCAACTTCAACATCACAAATACTCCAGTCCTCAGAGGTGTCACCCCAATCGCACTTGCTTCCTCACATCTCCCAAGTCTCCAGCTGCCCTTCTGAGTATGGGGTAACACAGATGGTTGAGTCTGCGCAGCTGTTTACTCATACTATAGCCTGGGAAATGGAGGTCTGCTCCAGAGCTACTGTTAATCCAGACGAGGAAATGATCTGCACTGATGCCCAGAATCTTTATGAGTCGGATCCAGGACCAGATGAAGAAGGTTCTGACCATAACGTAGACCCTCGTTCCCAAACTGTAACTCCTGTTGGTGTAGACAATGATGAAGACGATGATGAGACTCAAATACCTGAATGGAGCGACAATTTGACTTTTCGGTCAAGGCAGGAAGAGGTTGGCTCTGAGGACGACGGGTGTGAGAACACACAGGGTGATGATGACGAGGTTGGAGATCCCACTTACTGTCAACCCACAGTCAGCCAGTCGATGAGGTCAGTAGAGGAGGTGGAGGAGGATGTGACTAGCCCAGGGGATGGGGATGACTCGGTACCCGGGCCTTTGCCTTGCCATTGGGATATCACGGTGGTCGGCTCCCGGGCCCGTACCCTGGGGTTACTCTTTAAAAGGGTGGATAATTGTTAATTTTATAAGAGTTCGTGACGCCACCTGTGGTATCTGGAGAGAAGCACCAGCGCTGCAGCAGTCCACTGAGGCCGGTGATAAGGCAGCTCGATGGTATAGCTCCCCACAGGTGGAGCTAGGCCTCAAAAAAGCGTATGCAGGGGGAATGCAGGACAGGCAAGACACAGCTGGATCAGAGCAAGAACGGGAATGGAGACGGTAGTCACTTCAGTACCTTTTACTGGTGGAAATTCAGGCACATCCCGTAGCACTGTAGGGTGAAGGTGCATATCAGGATCCTCCCCAATGAGCGGGTGTAGGGCCTCCTGTTTCTTGCCTCTGCGTAGTAAGTTTCTGACCTGCCTGGAGCTAGGCCTAACTTTGTCTCTGTCCTGCGCTGGCTGAACTTGTGGTAGGGCCTTGTCTTGGAGGTCACGCTTCCAGTATGCGGGGCCTAAGCGTCTCCTGGCTCTGTTAAGTATCAGCTCCTTAGCGATCCTGGGACTTGTAGTTCTCCAGGGATTCCGGTTATGCCTTACTGGGTCATAAAGATCCCGGTAAGCTCGGATCCGGTGTCCAGTAAATGCTTCGGGGTGAGCTGGTTAAGCTCCTCTGCCCCCTATGTACTAACTCTCCACTCGCCTTCGGCCTACTCGGGCCCTCACTAGGTTATACACACTACCGGCAGCTTGCCGCGCTTCACCGATCTTATGGCGCCGGCACACCTTAAGCTCTAACTGGGCTCCTTGAATCTAGCTAACAGGAGCCTCGTGCTCCACTGCTGAACTATTAATTGAGTTCTCTAGACTAGACTGAGCTCCACTGCAGACTGACCTCTCTTAGGCTTCTCTACTGCAGGAACTCTTCAGAGGAACTGAACTGCCTAGCTCCACCTTCCCTATTTATATCCCTAATGGGCTCCCTATGCTGGTCTGAGGTGGAAGGTGGAGATGTGTGAATGTTTATGGGGGCCTCTTGTGGAGGATTCCATCAATGCACTCTTCTAGGATATGTGATACCAAGCGCAGCTGGGCGTCACAGATGCTATTGACGACGAGGTTAGGTTTTGCCTTCCTGGACAGAGACGGAGTACTGCAAGCACGTCAACAACTGCATCCTCAACCACAAGTCTGCCTCTGACCTCAAGTTGTAGTGGCTCTTCAGGTCGCATGGGCTCTAAGCCTTGCATAGCCTGGGCATTTTTTCAGATCGATAAGGATGACCCAACTCGTGTTATCTGTAATATTTGTCACCAAAAGCTAAGTAGAGGCCAAAAAATCGATAGTTTGAGTACTTCATGCATGAACCGTCAAATGGATATGAAACATAAGTTGCAGTGGGAAGCTCACTGTGCTACAATGCGGCCAAGCGGGCCAGGCAACCACCGTCTGCCCCATCTTGTGCATCCGCGGCCTCTTCATCCTCTGTGACTGGGGGGACAGCAGTCACACATGTTTCTGGACGCAGACCTGCCACGTCTTTACCTGCAACAGCCAGTGTGATTGGCTGGTCATCATTTCATTTGGAAGTGGAAACACCAGCTGGTGTTGAGCGCTCTCCGACATCGAGAGCATGACACTTGGATCAAGGTAACCTAACTTTTCCACCTGCATCTTCCTCACAGACCGGCAAGTTTGCCGGGGACACCCTACTCAACCCCGTCTAAGCACAACAGCCAGCCCTCGGTCCCTCAGATGTGGACAAGTAAAAGACCATTTCCTCCTAGCCATGACAAAGCTAAGAGGTTGAATTTCACCATCTGCAAGCAGTTGGCTACAGAAATGCTGCCTTTCCGCCTGGTGGATACAGAGGATTTTCGAGACCTTATGTTCGTCGCAGTGCCCCAGTACCAGATGCCCAGTCGGCACTACTTCTCAAAGAAAGGTGTGCCTGCGCTCCACCAGCATGTCGCACACAACATCACCGCTTCTTTGAGAAACTCTGCGTGTGACAGGGTGCATTTCACCACAGACACTTTGGCGAGTAGGCATGGACAGGGGTGTTACATGTTGCTGACTGGGCACTGGCTAACTATGGTGACAGCAGGACAAGGGGCTGCTGTCCAAGTCTTGCCGTCCCCACGAGTTGTACGTCAATCCTCTTTATCTAGAAGTTCCTCCACTGCTTCTGCCTCCTCAACCTCCTCTTGGTCCTCCACCTGCACCCAAAGCCTGTCTGGTAATGCCACCTGCTTTCTAACTGAGCAGAAGGGATCCTGCACACCTCCTTACTATGCTGGCAGCAGGGCTCAACGGCATCAGGCGGTGTTTACTTTGAAATGTCTGGGAAATGTGAGTCACACAGCTGAGAAGTTGTGGTCAGCTCTGGAGACCCAGTTTCATAAATGGTTGTCTCCACTGGACCTGTAACCAGGGAACGCCGTGTGCGACCATGCTGCAAACCTGGGTGCGGCCCTTAGCCGGGGCAATGTCACACACGTGCCTTGTATGGCTCACGTGTTGAACCTGGTTGTCCAGCAATTTTTAGCCCACTATCCCAGACTAGATGGCCTTCTGCAGAGGGCACTGTCGCTGTGTGCTCACTTCCGCCGTTCGCATCCCGTAGCTCAACGCTGCGGAACAGTCCTCTGAAGCTGGTGGTTTTGCAGCAATGGTATTATTACTCCCCACAGGAAGAGTGCAGCTTCAGGGCAGTGTGTGTGGATGATGGTGGTTGTAGTGCAGGGATTCAGTAATGAACACAGAGTCTGTGTGATGCAGTCCCAAGATCTTTACTCACAGTTGTTGCAGTCCAGATTACAGGTACCAGAGCAATCTCCCCCGTCGTGCTGTGCGTACTCAGTGAGGGGCTCAGTCCACCCCCAGATAGCTCCGGAGTACTTAGCAGGACCCCCTTCTGTGTGTCCTTTCTCTGGCCTTCTCCCTGCACCTCACACCCAGTGACACTTCCATCCGGTATCCTCGGGCCTTGGTGGGCGACGTGTGTTCCGTCCCCTGGGTCCTATGTGGCTACCTTCTTAGTGAGACTGGTGTGGACTTTGGCCTGCAGTACATAAAATGCTGCAGCCTCCGGATTCTAGTTGAGCCTTGCTGTTTCTCCGCTAGTTGAGGGACCGGTTACCCTTATCTGGCCTGACCCCTCTACCTCCTGGTAGCAGTGGGCGTACGGGTGGCCTTCTGCATGGCCCGTACCCCTAGGGTCCCTTCGGTTCCTGGAGCCTTCCTGCTCCCACTCCTCTCTTCTCTCCTTCAGTCCTGGGCCTCCCAGGCTAGGCCCGCCTCCGGAGCAGAGCTCATGCAGAGCCTCTGCTCCTGTCACTTCTCCTCCTCTGACTGGCTTGCTCTTTCTAAGATGGCTTCCTATTTATACTCTCCCTGTCATGTGCTCTCCTAAGCTTCTTTCTCCACCAACACCCACTACACAGGACCCTCCCGCCAGCTAGGGACCTGGGACAGTGCTCTCCTTTAGAAGCAATCTCGCCCTACCCCCACTGCAGGTATGTGTTGGATGCAGGTGTTAGGGTCCCGAGCCATACTTCTTCCTTACCTGAGGGTGAGATACCACACCTCTGGGTGAGAGGCAGTACCTCTGTGGCGACTGAACCATCAGGGGCGCCACACACCCTTCTGCACAGTTTTGATATGGCGACGAAGATGTTTAGTGCTGACGCCGATGCCATTATCAGCATGACTATTCTGGTGATTTACATGCTGGAGCACACGTTAAATAGAATTCAGAGTCAGGTGGTGGGACAACAGGAGGTGGAGGAAGTGACAGTCGGCAGCACCAAGGCGGCAGGCATGGGAGGGTGGGGGAGAGGGATTAACCAGGGCGCATGGTAGAAGCCAAACTGTTGAGGAAGGTGCAGGAGCCAAGGAAGAAGTGGAGGACGAACTGGCGATGGGCATGTAAGACTCATCAGATGAGTGAGACCTTGATCACATTTCTGTTGTGTGAGGTTGGGGGGGAGAGGGCAGAGGAAGGAAGCATGATTCTTACCTCACTACCAACACAACAAGGACTTGGTCCTCCTGGATGCGCAAGACACATGAGTGCCTTCTTGCTGCACTACCTGCAACATAACCCTTGGATTGTCAGAATTCGAAGTAATCCCGACTACCGGGTTGCCAGTGCCACACTCTTAGATCCCCGGTACAAAAGTAAATTTGCTGAAATAATTCCTGCCATAGAAAGGGATACACGCATGCAGGAGTATCAGCAGAGGCTGTTGCAGAATCTTACATGTGCTTTTCCACAAAACACCAGTGGTGCACGTAGTGAATCTCACAGTTCTAACTTGCAAACCGTGAGACTTTCGAGTCTTCATCACTCAAACCGTAACAGTAACACAGTATCTGCTTTTAACAGCAATTTTGTGGAATCATTTCACCACTTTTTTAGACCATCCTTTGCAAGGCCACAGGAGACAAGAAGTCTGACACATAGTCAACGCCTAGAGAGGATTGTACAGGAGTTTCTCATATTGAACATCGAAGCCATGACTGTGTCACTGGACCCGTGCTCATTTTGGGATTCCAATCTGGAAAAATGTCCAGAGCTCGCCACTCACACCTTGGAGATCTTGTCATGCCGTGCAGCCAGCGTTCTCTCTGAATGTGTGTTCAGCTCTGCTGGTGGTGTGCTGACAGATAAGCGCACGCGGCTGTCCACTGAGAAAGTAGACAGACTCACGTTCATAAAGATGAACAAATCATGGATCCGCAAGGACTTTTCTACCCCTGTGTCATCCTGGGGAGACTAAAAGCTTGAGGATTTGGTAAAATCACCTCACCAACCGTTTTAAGCAACTCTGGGACAATTGATGCCACTTTAAGTGGTGTCTGTGCCACAATTCTTGGAAAAAATGGAGACTCTTTTTGGAGTCCCTTTGCTGTGTTTTACGTGACGTTGGCATCGTCAATTCCAGGTGGGTTGGGTGCCCCCACTCCCCTTTTAACTGTAAGAAATTACATACACTAGGGCTTGGGGTAACACAGATGGTTGAGTCTGAAGAGCTGTTTACTCAGAGGTCTGCTCCCAAGCTTCAAGATCTGCTTGTCAGCGTAGAATTTTTAACTGCATCTAGCTTAGGCAATACTTTGGGCGTAGTAGCCCAGCTGCGAAGCAAGCTTCACCGCCTGTGTATCTAATAAAAATTTTTAAATGCATCTAGCCTAGGCAGACTGTGAGGACCCCCAACCAAACCCAGATGCTCAGCCCCCCTACCGCCCCCCTTTCCTTGACAATACAATAATGTAACTCTAACAACTGGATGGGTGAGGATCGGTCACAGCTTTATTAACTCTTTATACTCATTCCATTAGAAAGGCATTTTATTTCTAAAATAATTCAGCTTGTTGCAGCATGCCCTGGGTCTCCACACCGGCAAGTTGGCCAATAAGTGTAACTCTCCAACATGTCCTTTCTATTTCCAGGCCACGGAGGATCCTGCGTACTCGTATGCAGGACTCTGACCCCCATCCATCACTCTTAACGCTTGTTCCACTCCGTCTTGGAGTCCTGACAGGAATATGTCCAGTCCAATATCCATTAAGTGAACACCGTCGGGCCGTATGAGGCCTGCTTTATCTCCTTCCATTTGTCGGTGTTGTTTCACTCCACCGCTTCTGTCTCTTCTAAATTTTGCCATCCGAATATTTATTACCCGCCTTGTCCGTTCGATGGCCGTGATGTCTCACGCACCTTGCCATACCGCTATCGGCACAGTCTCTGACCCTACTATATTTAGTTTTGTGAAAAATTCTCTGAAGCGCTCAGTGTCTAGTTTCATTATTGCCATTTGTTATGCACTCTTGTGATGACCTAGGTCGTTTCCCCCGGCCTGTATAACTAAGATGACTGGACCTCTTGCCTCTCTCCCTACCTTGATTACCTCCATTAATACCTGTGGTCATAGCAGGCCTCTAATACCTCTCCAGTTGAAATATGTGTTATTAAACTCTAATTTCCTCCCGCCTGGGCAGACTTTCGCCCTTTTTTCTGCCCAATATATGTACGAGTGGCCTATCACCCACACTGTTGGCTTAGCGTCACCTGTAAAAGAAACAAACCACGCTAGGATAACAAGTCCGGTCTTATGTATCTCGCCAAACACGTGGATCGCCATCTCCCTATCCTCTGAACTTCCGTTTCTGACAGTCCTGCTCTTGCTGCTTCCGTGGCCACGCCTTTGCGGAATTAGTGTGTCCCGTAAACTTTGGGGTGGTTCTCTGCCGATGTTAGGCATTTATTAAATATAGCTTGGAACTGGTATCTTGAAAATGGCGTTCCATCAATGTGTGATAGGAAGAAATTACTTTGTGATCTGATGGTTATATATGTTTTTACTATTGTTACCCGACTCAGTGTACCGTTTGTGGGTTGTAGAAGTACCCAAGTGCCCCTGCCCGCTGGAACCGTTTTCGATTTGCGTATGCGTAGACATATTGCATTATTGGCTATGACTACGTCCTGGTGTTATAAGCCTCCACTGGTGGTAATTTTGGATTGAGGGACTAATTCGCTTCTGCATAGCGCCCGAAGAAGGCGATCGCAAATGCAGTAGACAGTAGTGTTGCTTCAAATTGTGAGTGTCATGTTAATGGTGTTAGGGATATGATGTGAGAAATCAGTTTTAGTGACACGGGACGGGACGTCTACACTCCTGACTTGGCTGACCCCTTTTCCACCCTTTTATGGATTGTCTGATGATGAATCTCTTTGTCACATGTCCCCAATTCAGTAGTTGGAAGTGAAATGCTCCTCCGGTCAGACACCGCTGCGCTGTCGCCCCTAATATGCCCCTCATCATTAGCTGGTGGAGAAATTCTATGGTGACTTGTAATCTGGCTTGGTCAACCCGTCTGCCTGCTACTAGTCGTGTCCACTCTTCCCATGCCTTACCGTATGCTTGCCACGTCAAAGGGGCAACTGACGCTCTGATTAAAGGCATCAACTATTTGCCACTAGATCCCATAGGGAGGGTGGGCAACTGTTGCCCGGATGGGTGGGCGCTGGGGAGAAGCTCTGTGAAAATCTGCCAATTGAATTGTGATAAAGCGTTAGCTGCAGCTTTAGAACCCTCAGCATCGTGGCTAGCGCAGACCCTTACATTGTGTTTTAGGCACATGAATGCTAGCCGGCGTAGTAGGCCTAGCACTGGGAGAGACGTTGATGCCATCTTATTAATGCAGTCCGCTAGACTGGTGTTTTTTGTTATGAAGCGTATATTTTTGTTAGCCAGGCGCTTGCCCCATATTTCTATTGCTACCACTATTGGGAAGAAAAATTATTTTCCGGGATAGATGCAGCTAAAAATTATTATTAATTTCAAAGCTGGTGGAGCTTGGTATAGATGGCCTAATACAATGAGTACAACACTCTGCTACAAGCCCAAATATTTGCAACCTGGTGGAGGTTAGTATAGATGGACTAATAGAACAAGTCCCACACACTGCTACAAGCCCAAATATTTTTTCAGAGCTAGATGCAGATAAAAATTATTTTGAATTTGCAACCTGGTGGAGGTTAGTATAGATGGACTAATAGAACAAGTCCCACACACTGCTATAAGCCGAAATATTTTTTCAGAGCTAGATGCAGATAAAAATTATTTTGAATTTGCAACCTGGTGGAGGTTAGTATAGATGCACTAATAGAAAAAGTCCCACACACTGCTACAAGCCCAATTTTTTTTTCAGAGCTAGATGCAGATAAGAATTATTTTGAATTTGCAACCTGGTGGAGGTTAGTATCGATGGACTAATAGAACAAGTCCCACACACTGCTACAAGCTGAAATATTTTTTCCAGAGCTAGATACAGATAAAAATTATTTTGAATTTGCAACCTGGTGGAGGTTAGTATAGATGGACTAATAGAACAAGTCCCACACACTGCTACAAGCCCAAATATTTTTTCAGAGCTAGATGCAGATAAAAAATATTTTGAATTTGCAACCTGGTGGAGGTTAGTATAGATGGACTAATAGAACAAGTCCCACACACTGCTACAAGCCCAAATATTTTTTCAGAGCTAGATGCAGAAAAAAATTATTTTGAATTTGCAACCTGGTGGAGGTTACTATAGATGGACTAATAGAACAAGTCCCACACACTGCTACAAGCCGAAATACTTTTTCAGAGCTAGATGCAGATAAAAATTATTTTGAATTTGCAACCTGGTGGAGGTTGGTATAGATGCACTAATAGAACAAGTCCCACACACTGCTACAAGCCCAAATTTTTTTTCAGAGCTAGATGCAGATAAGAATTATTTTGAATTTGCAACCTGGTGGAGGTTAGTATAGATGGACTAATAGAACAAGTCCCACACACTGCTACAAGCCAAAATATTTTTTCAGAGCTATATGCAGATATAAATTATTTTGAATTTGCAACCTGGTGAAGGTTAGTATAGATGGACTAATAGAACAAGTCCCACACACTGCTACAAGCTGAAATATTTTTTTCAGAGCTAGATACAGATAAAAATTATTTTGAATTTGCAACCTGGTGGAGGTTAGTATAGATGGACTAATAGAACAAGTCCCACACACTGCTACAAGCCAAAATATTTTTTCAGAGCTATATGCAGATATAAATTATTTTGAATTTGCAACCTGGTGGAGGTTAGTATAGATGGACTAATAGAACAAGTCCCACACACTGCTACAAGCTGAAATATTTTTTCAGAGCTAGATGCAGATAAAAATTATTTTGAATTTGCAACCTGGTGGAGGTTAGTATAGATGGACTAATAGAACAAGTCCCACACACTGCTACAAGCCAAAATATTTTTTCAGAGCTAGATGCAGATAAAAATTATTTTGAATTTGCAACCTGGTGGAGGTTACTATAGATGGGCTAATAGAACAAGTCCCACACACTGCTACAAGCCGAAATACTTTTTCAGAGCTAGATGCAGATAAAAATTATTTTGAATTTGCAACCTGGTGGAGGTTAGTATAGATGCACTAATAGAACAAGTCCCACACACTGCTACAAGCCCAATTTTTTTTTCAGAGCTAGATGCAGATAAAAATTATTTTGATTATGCAACCTGGTGGAGGTTTGTATAGATGGACTAATAGAACAAGTCCCACACACTGCTACAAGCCCAAATATTTTTTCAGAGCTAGATGCAGATAAAAATTATTTTGAATTTGCAACCTAGTGGAGGTTAGTATAGATAGACTAATAGAACAAGTCCCACACACTGCTACAAGCCCAAATATTTTTTCAGAGCTAGATGCAGATAAAAATTATTTTGAATTTGCAACCAGGTGGAGGTTACTATAGATGCACTAATAGAACAAATCCCACTCACTGCTACAAGCCCAAATTTTTTTTCATAGCTAGATGCAGATAAAAATTATTTTGAATTTGCAACCTGGTGGAGGTTAGTATAGATGGACTAATAGAACAAGTCCCACACACTGCTACAAGCCCAAATATTTTTTCAGAACTAGATGCAGATAAAAATGATTTTGAATTTGCAACCTGGTGGAGGTTAGTATAGATGGACTTATAGAACAAGTCCCACACACTGCTACAAGCCCAAATAATTTTTCAGAGCTAGATGCAGATAAAAATTATTTTGAATTTTCAACCTGGTGGATGTTAGTATAGATGGACTAATAGAACAAGTCCCACACACTGCTACAAGCCAAAATATTTTTTCAGAGCTAGATGCAGATAAAAATTATTTTGAATTTGCAACCTGGTGGAAGTTAGTATAGATGGACTAATAGAACAAGTCCCACACACTGCTACAAGCCCAAATATTTTTTCAGAGCTAGATGCAGATAAAAATTATTTTGAATTTGCAACCTGGTTGAGGTTAGTATAGATGGACTTATAGAACAAGTCCCACACACTGCTACAAGCCCAAATATTTTTTCAGAGCTGGATGCAGATAAAAATTATTTTGAATTTGCAACCTGGTGGAGGTTAGTATAGATGGACTAATAGAACAAGTCCCACACACTGCTACAAGCACCAAATATTTTTTCAGAGCTAGATGCAGATAAAAATTATTTTGAATTTGAAACCTGGTGGAGGTTAGTATAGATGGACTAATAGAATGATGCTATGCCCAAAAGGTTTTACTTGGCTAAAAAAATTGTATTCTATACACAGGTGGTGTAGCTTGCAACACAGATAGGCTACTTCACTGACTAACACACACTGCAAGAGGCCAAAAAGGATTTGCTTAGCTAGATTTAGCCAAATGCTGTGAAAAAAACTTACACAGCACTTGCACAGACCTGCCTGGCAAAAAGTGATAGGAACTGATGTAACCTAGCCCTTTAAAGGACTGCAATTACAATTAGTCTTTACTCCCAACCTATCTATTTAAGAGCACAGACCTGCCTGATAAAAGTCGTAGGAAATGATGTAACCTAGTCCTCAAAAGGACTGCAATCACAACTGTTCCCTACTCCCAAGCTATCTGTAGATTTGTACGAAAATTGGCTTTAAATTAACAAGGTATAGCGCACACAGCAACAGCGGTGCCGTTTAACACGCAGCTGCAGCAGTGAGAAAATTGTGGCGACGGTGAAAATGGCTGGGTCTTATAGGGCAAGGACATGTGACATACACTGCCAATGACACAAGCCCTTGCTTTTGTGAAAAAAAGCAGTTCGCTCCGTGTGTGCTCTGCTGATAGGCTGACAGATTGCACCTCCCCACTGTAAATGCGGGAAAGAGAAAAAAAAATGGAGATCTTCATTATTCCTGCAGAGATCCATCCCCTGCCCCTCCCCCCGCCCCGCTGAACACTCAAACTGCGTATTAACATTAATTTTCAGCATTACTGAGAAAAAATCCAGTTATGATTTTGGTGCACGTACAGTTATCGAACATAACCTCGAACAGCCGAATTTTTTTCAAATTGTTCGTGTTCACTGAACAACTCGAACACCGCCCAGAACAGCTCGAATTTGAGATTGGCGAACAGTTCGAGTCGAACACCGCTCATCTCTATTAATAACCTTTTTTTATACTACGGTCCATGCATTACCTTAAGAGGAACCTGTCAGGTCCCCCATGCCCTCCAACCCAGCAGCATTCACCAATGTATGAGTAAATTCCCTGCCTATTCAGCCCTGTATAACGTTATTGAGTGAAAACAAGGTATAAAAAAGCATTTATAATGTTCCCGTTTGCTATGCTAATTAGGGCTTTGACTAGTCAATAGGGTATTAATTGCCCCAGACAAGTCAGCCCACTTTCTATGTTACCACGAACACAGAGGCGTGATAGCATAATTTGCATGAGCGGCATCATAGCCGCTCATGAAAATCCAACGCATGCGCACTTCTCGTACCGGTAGCGTCACTGCATGTCTGAAGCCGGGTGTCCGCTTACCGTCATCAGAGGTGCGCACTGCGCATGACCGAAAGCTATCTTCTGAACTTCCGGTTATGCTGCTGGGATGAAGGGCATGGGGAACCTTACAGGTTCCCTTTAATAACTTTGTTTTCCCATCTATGCACTCACTCTTATTCAACTATGTTATTTTCATACACTGGAGCTCAAAGCCGTGAAAGAATTTCTTCCCTAAAATGGGACAATTTGCATTTGCCTCATTGGGTTTTTGCCTTCTTCTGCATCAACATGTTTGGTTACAGTTCCTTCTTGATAGACTTTTGTATACTCTCAAGTGCAAAAACTATGAAACTATTATACCTACTTCCCTTTCAAATGGGAAGATGTCCATCAACTGTTTGGAGAATCCTGGCAAAACTTGGCAGAATTGAAGCCAAAAAGCCTTACCTTTGACATGGAAACAAGGCCAAGAGATTAAACTATGCACCAACACATAGGAATTTGAGGAGGGGTGTGTGATGGTACCAAGTGCTTTGGACTGATGAGTAGTGATGAGCGAGCACTAAAATGCTCGATTGCTCGATGCTCGGGTCGAGCACATTGGAATACTCGTGTGCTCGACTCGAGCAACGAGCCCAATGTAAGTCTATGGGAAGCTCAAGCATTTTTCAGACGGCTCCCCCCGGCGGTCTGCAGAGGGCCTAAAAATTGCCCAAATCGATGGGAAAAGTGCTCAAATGAGATGGGACAGCATGGGGAAGACCCCTGGAAGCATTTCTGACTCCCAGGTCACTTCTGTTAACAACGTTGTCAGAGGTATTACGCCACTTTTATGGACTCACAATAAAACATAGCAAAACTAAACCAAAATGGATTTTCCTGGGAAATATGTTAAGGAACATCCTTTCCAGGGTAATGACTTGTATATAAAGCAAAATAAATAACAAAAAACAAAAATGTTCCTCCACACCTTGGGCTATGTTCACACGTAGCGTTTTTGATCCGGTTTTTCACTTTTGCATTGCTTTCAAACGTGACAAATGCATTCACCAGGAAATGTCATTTTAACATTTTACAACCTTATCTGGCCATGTGGTGTGTGAGATATCATTAGACACATCGTGTATCATTTATGAAGGAGGGACTCTGAAAGTCACAAAGCCTATTTTTAAAGGGATATCAGGCGGCCTTTACTATTCTTAAAGGGCCAGCAGTCGACCTTCACTATTCTTAGAGAGCCATCAGCCGGCTATGTTTTATTGTTCCCATTACTAAAGAGTGGGTCTCCTATACTGTTATTGTGTATGCAGTGAGTGGCAGGGCTGCCCAAAATTTGGACGCACCCCAATACCACTTTGAAAATTTGCATGCACCCTAATACCCCTTTGAAGAGACTTAGAGGAGGGCCTCCTGAAAACAATGTTCCCATTGTTAGGTAGTGGGTCTCCCATTGTGTTTGCCTATGCAGTGTATGCAAGGGTTGTCAAAAATTTGGAGGCACTCCAATGCCCCTTGGAAGAGACGTGGAGGAGGGCCTCCTGAAAACAATGTTCCCATTATTAGGAAGTGGGTCTCCCATTGTGTTTGCCTATGCAGTGAATGCAAGAGCTGCCAAAAATTGGGAGGCACTCCAATGCCCCATGGAAGAGACGTGGAGGTCAGAGGGCCTCCTGAAAACAATGTTCCCATTATTAGGAAGTGGGTCTCCCATTGTGTTTCCTATGCAGTGAATGCAAGGGTTGCCAAAAAGTTGGAGGCACTCCAATGCCACTTGGAAGAGACGTGGAGGAGGGCCTCATAAAAAAATTTTCCCATTAGAAAGGAGCGGGCCTCCTATACTTGTAATGCCCATGCACTAAGTGTATGGACTGACAAACATTTACCCCTGGGGGGTATACATGAACATACTGTATAAAAAGAAATTTCTACGGGCATCATAAACACCCTTTAAAAAAATTATGTGGGTGTTGCATCACGGACCACGGTCATCCTGGTGATGTGGTGGAGGATGAGGAGAAGGAGGAGGACAAGAGCAAATAGCCAAAATCAGGAAGCATATACCCATGTCGGGGTGTGAAAAGGTGCATGGGAATACACCTCCCAAGAAAAAACATTGGATTTGAGTTTATGTTACGCTGCTATCACTCGGTGGTGTTGAGAAGTCTGGCCCAATCCAGCCCTTGTTCATTTTTATAAGAGTCAGCCTGTCAGCATTTTCACTTGACAGGTGGACGCGCTTATCAGTTATAATTCCACCAGTGGCACTAAAAACCAGCTCTGCTAAAACGCTGGCGGCAGGGGAGGCAAGGACCTCCAAGGCATAGAGAGCCAGTTCATTCCACGTATCCAGCTTGGATATCCAATAATTATAAGGCACAGAGGAATCACGGAGGAGGTTGGTACTCCATCAGCAACTACCCAAACTTTGCACTCCTTGTGAGAGTACCCCGCGCCTCAGGGCTTGTGCGATGGGGGGTGCTGAGAAAATTCTCCCAGAACTTTGACACTGCTGGATTGAAGTTGTGTCTCTCTCGCCTGTACTCCTTGATTGTCCAAAGAACTGTGACCTCTGCCCCCAGCGTTTGTAGATGGGAATTTTTTTAATAGTTCCGCAACAAGGGCCTTCTGGTACAGCCCTATTTTTGTAGACCTGTCCGCCTCAGGAATAAGAGATATAAAGTTCTCCTTGTAGCGTGGGTCTAGAAGTGTCACCAACCAGTAGTGACTGTCATCCAAAATTTTGAGAACGCGAGGGTCATGGGAAAGGCAGCGTAACATAAACGCAGCCATGCATGCCAGACTACTAACAGGCAAGACTTCCGTGTCCTCACCAAGAGGATGACTAACCATGCCCTCCTCCTCCTCCTCTCTGTCCTCAGGCCATACAACTGAAACTAGCTCCTGTTCTTCCTCCTCCTTCTCATTGTCCCCCAATCCACGTTGGGATGAGATGAGACTGGGCTATGTGTAATCACCCTATATGGTTCCTTGCTCCATCTCATCGTGCTCCGCCTGCAATGCATCCTCTTTGACTGTGAGCAAAGAGCATTTCAGAAGACAGAGAAGCGGGATGACTATGCCTGGCTGTAGGTTCAGTGGTATGAGCCACAGATCTGCCTGCTCTTTCAGAGCTGTCCAAAACTCTTCAGCATTGTGTGGTTTGTCACCTAAGCATATTAGCTTCAGCACAGCCTATTGCAGCTTGGTCAAGGCAGTGCTGTAGTGCTTCCAGCTTGTGACTGATGTGGTCATTTCGGAGATGGAAGCTGAAGAGGTGGAGGAGGAGGCAGAGGAGGATGAGGTGCAGGAGCTGTAGACCATGGTGGCAACCCTGATTTACCTAGGGCCCGCAATCCTTGGTGTCGGGAGGACGTGCTCTATCTCAAGGTCCGACTGGGTCCCGGCTTCCACTATGTTAACCCAGTGTGCCGTCAGCGAGATGTACCGTCCCTGCCCACAAGCACTTGTCCACGTGTCCATGGTTAGGTGGACTTTCCCTGTAACCTCGTTGTTGAGGGCACGGCTAAAGTTTTGGTAGACGTGGTTGTGTAATGCAGGGACGGCACACCGGGAGAAATAGTGGCGGCTGGGGACCGAGTACCGAGGGACGGCCACCATCAGGTTGCAGAATTCTTCCATCTCCACGAGCCATGCACAACAGTGGAAGAAGCAATGGTGCCACCGGCAGACACTGCTCCTGGACCCTGGGTTTTGGCCCACAAAGTCGGGTTGTGGCACCCTGCTACAACTGGTACCACAGGACCCCAAAGAGTGCATGGATGGACTTTTCCACAAGAGGCCCTCATTAAAAACAAACACCTCCACCCTTCCACCTCATACCACCAGAGGTAGCCCGTTAGGGATATATATATATGGAGGGTTGAGTTAAGCAGTCAGTGAGTTTTAGAGTGTGCTGCCACTGAGAGCAGTGAAGACGCAGCACGTATGCTGCTGTATTGAGGACCCCGACTGTGGCCGAAGGCAAATAGGACAGGAGAGAGGAGTTGAGGGGGCAGAGGAGCATCATAGGCTCACCCCAAGACACAAGCCAGACACCGGGTCCACGCCTACAGGGTCCTTTATACCCAGTAGGGATCACCGGCATACCAGGAGGACTACAAGTTCCTGGTCGACCTGAAGCTAAACCCTTGACAGGACTAGGAACCACGAAGGCCCCGGCGTCCAGGGATAGTAGTTGCCAGAGAAAGGTCCTACTACCAAGCGACAGGTGAAGGAACAGCACCACACAGAAGCTAGGCCCAGGAGCTTAGAGAGAGGGAGACAAGGACCAGGAGGCCTTATACCCACTCACTGGGAGAAGTTCTGAAGTGCACCCTTCCTACCGAGTACCCTGGACCATACCTGACATCCGCACCAGTAAAGGTACTGAAGTGAATCCCCTGTCTCTGTCAGTTACTCCTGCTGTGCCATCTCTCCTGCACTACAAGCCCCACCACCATCTGCACCTACACTACCCCGGTGGCCCGCTCCACTTGTGGGGAGCAGAAACATCCCAGCTGCCATCCCATCACTCCCGGAGTTCTGCAGCAGCGCGAGTAACCATTACCGGAAACCACAGGTGGCATCACGAGACAAACTGTGCGCAAAAAACCCTTTTTAAAGAGAGACCCAGAGTACGGGCCTGGGAGCTGACTGCCGTGGCCTCCTAAACATTGGACATGAATGAGCTCACCTCATGCACGTCACTGACAGCGTGGGAAAATTCTCCTGCACTCAGCGCTTCAGCGTGAGAATTTTCCCACGCTGTCAGTGACGTGCATGAGGTGAGCTCATTCATGTCCAATGAACTCAGCTGACCTCATGTACGTCACTGACAGCATGGGAGAATTCTCACGCTGAAGTGCTGAGTGCAGGAGAATTCTCCCACGCTGTCAGTGACGTGCATGAGGTGAGCCGAGTTCATTGGACATGAACTTGTCTCATCTTTATGCCGTCACAGCCAGACACTGCAGAGCGCAAGCAAGCCTGCGCTTCTCAGTGTCCGCGGGATGACAGGCTGGATGGCAGCTTTCTGCTGCGGTCCAGCCTGTCATCTCGATGTAGCAGAGCTAAAGCTGTCCTGGGAACCATGGAAAGGTAAGGATGATGTTGGTTTATTATTTTACTTTTATTGCAGAAGACATTGGCTTCAGCTGGAATGGGCGTGATGGTAAGTATGGTTTAATTTAGAACAATAAAGAATTGTGTGTTTATTTCAATTAAAGGACTTTATTCTGGGTGTTTGTGTTTTTTTAAATACTTTACTAGAAATTCATGGTGGTCATGTCTAATATTGGCGTGACCCCATCAATTTCGGGCTTAGGGCCAGCTGATAATGCCAAGCTGGCCTTAACCCCTTTATTACCCAGTGAGCCACCGCACCAGGGCCCTGGATGAGTTGGGTACAGCGCCAGAAGATGGCGCTTCTATGAACGCGCCATTTTCTGGGGCGGCTGCGGACTGCAATTTGCAGCGGGTGGGGCCCAGAAAGCTTGGGCCTCCCTGCGCTGCGGATTCCAGCTCCCAGCTGCCTAGTTGTACCTGGCTGGGCACAAAAATAGGGCGAAGCCCCACGCATTTTTTTTTTAAATTATTTCATGAAATTCATGGAATAATTAAGAAAAAAAGGGCTTCCCTATATTGTTGTGTCCAACCAGGTACAAATAGGCAGCTGGTGGTTGGGGGCAGCCCGTCCCTGCCTGCTGTACCTGGCTGGACACAAATATAGTGCGAAGCCCCACGTCAATTTTTTTTTAATTATTTCATGAAATAATTTTTTTAAAAAAGGGCTTCCCTATATTGTTGTGTCTGGCCAGGTACAAATAGGCAGCTGGTGGTTGGGGGCAGCCCGTTCCTGCCTGCTGTACCTGACTGGACACAAATATAGGGCGAAGCCCCACGTCAATTTTTTTTAAATTATTTCAGGAAATTCATGAAATAATGAAAAAAAAATTGATGTGGGGCTTCGCCCTATATTTGTGTCCAGTCAGGTACAGCAGGCAGGAACGGGCTGCTCCCAACCACCAGCTGCCTATTTGTACCTAGCCGGACACAACAATATAGGGAAGCCCTTTTTTCTTAATTATTCCATGAATTTCATGAATCTAAAAAAAAAATGCGTGGAGCTACGCCCTATTTTTGTGTCCAGCCAGGTACAACTAGGCAGCTGGGGGCTGGAATCTGCAGCGCAGGGAGGCCCAAGCTTTCTGGGCCCCACCCGCTGCAAATTGCAGTCTGCAGCCGCCCCGGAAAATGGCGCGTTCATAGAAGCGCCATCTTCTGGCGCTGTACCCAACTCATCCAGGGCCCTGGTGCGGTAGCTCACTGGGTAATAAAGGGGTTAAGGCCAGCTTGGCATTATCAGCTGGCCCTAAGCCCGAAATTCATGGGGTCACGCCAATATTAGACATGACCACCATGAATTTCTAGTAAAGTATTTAAAAAAAACACAACACCCAGAAAAAAGTCCTTTAATTGAAATAAACACACAATTCTTTATTGTTCTAAATTAAACCATACTTACCATCACGCCCATTCCAGCTGAAGCCAACGATCTCCTGCAATAAAAGAAAAATAATAAAGCAACATCATCCTTACCTTTCCATGGCTCCCACGACAGCTTCAGCTCTGCTACATCGAGATGACAGGCTGGACCGCAGCAGAACGCTGCCATCCAGCCTGTCATCCCGCAGACACTGAGAAGCGCAGGCTTGCTTGCGCTACTCAGTGTCTGGCTGTGACGGCATCCAGATGAGCCGAGGTCATGTCCAATGAACTCGGCGCACCTCATGCACGTCACTGACAGCGTGGGAAAATTCTCACGCTGAAGCGCTGAGTGCAGGAGAATTTTCCCACGCTGTCAGTGACGTACATGAGGTGAGCCGAGTTCATTGTCGGCTCATCTGGATGCCGTCACAGTCAGACACTGAGGAGCGCAAGCATGCCTGCGCTTCTCAGTGTCCGCGGGATGACAGGCTGGATGGCAGCGTTCTGCTGCGGTCCAGCCTGTCATCTCGATGTAGCAGAGCTGGAGCTGTCCTGGGAACCATGGAAAGGTAAGGATGAGGTTGCTTTATTATTTTTCTTTTATTGCAGGAGATCGTTGGCTTCAGCTGGAATGGGCGTGATGGTAAGTATGGTTTAATTTAGAACAATAAAGAATTGTGTCTTTATTTCAATTAAAGGACTTTATTCTGGGTGTTTGTGTTTTTTTTTTAACTTTGACTATGGGGATAGTAATGGGGGTGTCTTATAGACGCCTCTCCATTACTAACCTGGGCTTGATGTCAGCTGGCATTATAAGCTGACATCAACCCCAACCCTATTACCCCCTGCCACCGCACCAGGGCAGCGTGGAAGAGCGAGGCTAAGTGCCAGAATTGGCGCATCCTATGGATGCGCCATTTCTGGGGCGGCTGACGGCTGGTGTTTTTAGCCTGGGAGGGGGCCAATATTCATGGCTCCCTTCCTGGGCTATTAATATCAGCCCCCAGCTGTCTGCCTAGCCTTTGCTAGCTATTAAATTAGGGGGGACCCCACGTCATTTTTTTGGGGGGGGTCCTCCATTTTAATAGCTAGTAAAGGCTAGGTATTCAGCTGGGGGCTGATATTAGTAGCCTGGGAAGCTCCGTGGGTATTACCCCCTTCCCAGGCTTCAAACATCTGCCCCAGCCGTCTGCTTAACCTCCGCTAGAGACTAAAATTACGGGGAATCCCACGCCAATTTTTTTTAATAATAAATCCTTTATTTTAATACTAAATGACAAGTACAGTAACCAACACTATCACTGTACTTATTATATATGTGACTGACATGTTTCTATCTATCTAATCTATGTGTGAAGCTCTATTCTGTCTGTTATAAATTGTCGGGTACAGATGCTGAATTGCCGGCCGGCTTTCTTAAAGAGACGGTGCATGAAAACACTATTATTTTTTTTGATAAATCCTTTACACTAAATGACAATTACAGTAAGCAACACTGTCACTGTACTTCATATATATGTGACTGACATGTTTCTATCTATCTAATCTATGTGTGAAGCTCTATTCCTTCTATTCTAAATTGTCGGGTACAGATGCTGAATTGCCGGCCGGCTTTTTTAAAGAGACGGTGCATGAAAACACTATTATTTTTTTTAATAAATCCTTTGCAGTAAATGACAAGTACAGTAAGCAACACTGTCACTGTACTTCATATATATGTGACTGACATGTTTCTATCTATCTAATCTATGTGTGAAGCTCTATTCTGTCTGTTATAAATTGTCGGGTACCGCTGCTGAATTGCCAGCCGGCTTTTTTAAAGAGACGGTGCACGAAAACACTATTATATTTTTTAATAAATCCTTTACACTAAATGACAAGTACAGTAAGCAACACTGTCACTGTACTTCATATATATGTGACTGACATGTTTCTATCTATCTAATCTATGTGTGATGCTCTATTCCTTCATGTCTAAATTGTCGGGTACCGGTGTATGCCGCTGCTGAATTGCCGGCCGGCTTTTTTAAAGAAAGCGTCTTCTGAGCAGTTTGTCAGCTTTTGGACACCTTTGAAGGTGTTTTCTATGTGTTCCTATGTGTTTTTGTTTGCCTGCCATTGGTTTTAACGGTGTTCGACGGTGTTCTAAGGTGTTCGACGAACAGTTCGACGAACAGTTCCTCGAACATCCCGGTGTTCGACGAACCGAACCGAACCCGAACACTACGGGGGTGGCTCAACACTATTAAGGACGTGACAGTGAAGGTGAGGAGAGTGGAACTAAAGGACCAAGGACTAATTGTTATAGAATCTAACCCTGGTGATACCAATCCGTATATGATACTTGGTACAAATATTGTTGGTAACTGTTTGGGAAAAGTGTTGTTTTTACTCCAACATATTGCTGGCACTGCCAAACCAGGGCAGCTGTACCAGCAACAGGTAAAGCTAACTGGTGATGAGATTGCTAATGTACGGGTGACAGACCCGATACCCATTGTGATTCCCCCAATGAGTGAAATGCTGATTTGGTGTAGGGCAGCAAAAGGTCTCAAGGGACAGAACTACCAGGTGGTAGTGGAGCCCATTAACTCAGAGCACAGACCTACACTCCTAACTGCTAGAGGGGTAGTTGATGTACGCAATGGGAGGGTACCCGTACGTCTCCTAAATTGTGGGGAGGAGAAAGTTAAATTGCCAAGATACGCCACTGTTGCCAGATTGTATACTGTGAATAATGATGCCATATACACAGTGGAATCCTTGAACCCACCAGATACAGTGGAGGACAACGACTCCGAAGCTCAGCTGGAGGATTGGTGTCAACAGCTCCATGTTGGAACTGACGCCACTCCTGTCCATCAAAAACACGGTGTCTACAGAGTGGTTCAAGAATATGAACAAGTGTTTAGTAAACACCGAAAAAACAAGGGGAAAGGGAAAGGGAAAACGTATGTCAGCTCACCATGTAATAGCCAGACTCATCCAGTCCCAACGAAGTCTTATTATCGGTCTTTACTCCTCTTTGGTCAGACCTCATCTGGAATACTGTGTACAGTTTTGGGCACCACATTTTAAAAAAGACATAGACAAACTGGAGCAAGTTCAGAGAAGAGCGACCAGAATGGTGACTGGTCTGCAAACCATGTCCTATGAGGAACGGTTGCAGGATTTGGGAATGTTTAGCTTGAAAAAAGAAGACTGAGAGGAGACTTAATAGCTGTCTACAAATATGTCAAGGGCTGTCACATTGTAGAAGATCATCTTTATTCTCATTTGCACAAGGAAAGACTAGAAGCAATGGGATGAAATTAAAAGGGAGGAGACACAGATTAGATATTAGAAAAAACTTTTTGACAGTTAGGGTGATTAATGAGTGGAACAGGCTGCCACGAGAGGTGGTGAGTTCCCCTTCAATGGACGTCTTCAAACAGAGGCTGGACAGACATCTGTCTGAGATGATCTAGTGAATCCTGCTTTGAGCAGGGGGTTGGACCAGATGACCCAGGAGGTCCCTTCCAAGTCTACCATTCTATGATTCTATGATTCTTGCAGCGGAGACGCCCAGGTCACGGGCTACCAAATTTCAAGGAATGAGAAAGCAAGCAAAGATGTCTCCAGCAGGACCAGGGTTGTATATATCTTGTTAAAACTTCACTTTTAATTTCAAATTATAAAAGCCAAGGATGAGTTACAGAATGAGCAATATAGCGGCTCTTAGGTACAGCACATTCCAACGCGTTTCGGCTAAAGCTTATTCATGGAATAATGTGAGAACTAAGCCTACTAGCTGAAGTTAAATAAAAAACACTTCTTGGTGATTGCTTCAGGTGTTGGACCACAGCCCAGAGGAGAATTAACCCATTATTGGCAGCTAAAATTAACTACAGCAAAAAAGCACAAAAACTACATAAAATTGGACATGAGATAGAATGGAATACAAAATTAGTGGAAATACAAAATGAGTGAGAGATGCATGCAGAAACAAAAACAAAAAGATCTTTTATGCCGTGGAGCAGTAAAACACATAATAATGATCATAATAATCACTAAGCATCCTTTATGTCTGGTGAGCATGACTGTTTAAACACCATTAGAGTATGAATATATTTAGTATATGTAGTCTCATTAAAAAAATATATATATATCCTTGAGAAAAAGAAAAATAATAATTTTTTCTTTTTTTCTTTTTTTCTTTCCCTTTCATGGAAAAAGGATGCAGAGGTCATAAATATAAGCATTGAACAATAAAGCAGTTAAACAGTTAGACAGTGCATTCTATTATGACCACAAAGGAAATATATTATCAAAGTACTGTCGAACATGAATACGTGAGACTAAGTGTATTGTAAAATGAGATCCTGTCTCACATTCAGACCTTGCGGAAATCTAATACACAAGAGAAAAATCCAGAATGATTCTCGGTTCAGGATTTTTCTCCTGTGGTCACCACCTCTCTCCGGCTTAAAAACTTTTTCTATTGCTTTAAATCTGAAGTTATTTAGATCTCCATGGTGAACATTTGCAAAGTGTTTTGAAACTGCCGATTTGTTTAGGCTGATAGGATTACATGCATCCGACATATGACGACGGATGTGTATCTTTAAAGGTCCTGTGGTACAGCCTACATACTGTAGCTTACAAGCAATACATTCTGCAAGGTATATAACCCCTTCTGAATTGCAGTTTAAGAAGGTGCTGATTTTGTATATTTTTTTGGTGATTTCAGACTGAAAGGAAACACTTTTGTGTGCGTATTTGCAAGAAATGCACCTACTATGGCCACAATTATAAAACCCTTTTAAAGTGAGCCAGGTTTCTGATGGAAAATGAGAATTTTTTGTACAAAAAAGACTCGGAGAAACCAGTGAACCTATAGTGGGAGCTTTTTTAGCTATATATTTTATGGAACAATTGTCCATGATTTTCACTAGAGTGGGGTCCTGATTTAGCATGGGTATATATTTTTTTATGATATTGACAATACTGTTGAACTGTGGGCTAAATTGTGTAGTAAACACAACCGTATTTTTCGTATTTTTAAATCTGCTTGGTTCTTTTTTGGATCGCTTTTTCAATAAATCCTTTCTGTCTATATTAGCTACTATTTTTTCTGCTCTGTTTAGAATGCCTTTAGAGTATCCTCTTAAAGCTAGTCTGTTTTTAGTGCTGGAGGCTGCCTCTTGATAACTCTTTTCTGTTGAGGAGTTCCTCTTTAACCTGATCATTTCTCCCACTGGGATATTTTTAATATTGTGGGGAGGATGGCAAGAGCTTGCTTGCAGAATGCTATTACCTGCCGTTTTTTTCCTAAATGGTGAGTGGAGAATGGGAATAACAGGATGTTCTATAGCAAGATATTCAAATGGGTGGATTTCTTATTTCAGCAGTAGGATTTTTGTTGAATAATAATTTTTTCACCTTTGATGGTCGCTATTATCTGCAAAAAAGGGGAGTCAGCATGTGGGGAAAATTCTCCCCATCATTGGCTAATATTGTCATGGCCACCTGGGAAGAGACCGATGTTTTTTCAGATTCAAACCCGCTTTTGAAATATATTGCTTGGTATGGGCGATATATAGATGATTTACTTCTTGTTTGGACAGGCTCTCCCCATCTTATCACAGATTTTGTCAAATATATCAATAAAAATAATTATAATCTTAAATTTACATCTCACACTGACAAAAAATCTATTAACTTTTTAGATGTAACACTTGAAGGTAATGATAATATGAAGCGAGTTTTGATCTCACCATTTAGGAAAAAAACGGCAGGTAATAGCATTCTGCAAGCAAGCTCTTGCCATCCTCCCCACAATATAAAAAATATCCCAGTGGGAGAAATGATCAGGTTAAAGAGGAACTCCTCAACAGAAAAGAGTTATCAAGAGGCAGCCTCCAGCACTAAAAACAGACTAGCTTTAAGAGGATACTCTAAAGGCATTCTAAACAGAGCAGAAAAAATAGTAGCTAATATAGACAGAAAGGATTTATTGAAAAAGCGATCCAAAAAAGAACCAAGCAGATTTAAAAATACGAAAAATACGGTTGTGTTTACTACACAATTTAGCCCACAGTTCAACAGTATTGTCAATATCATAAAAAAATATATACCCATGCTAAATCAGGACCCCACTCTAGTGAAAATCATGGACAATTGTTTCATAAAATATATAGCTAAAAAAGCTCCCACTATAGGTTCATTGGTTTCTCCGAGTCTTTTTTGTACAAAAAATTCTCATTTTCCATCAGAAACCTGGCTCACTTTAAAAGGGTTTTATAATTGTGGCCATAGTAGGTGCATTTCTTGCAAATACGCACACAAAAGTGTTTCCTTTCAGTCTGAAATCACCAAAAAAATATACAAAATCAGCACCTTCTTAAACTGCAATTCAGAAGGGGTTATATACCTTGCAGAATGTATTGCTTGTAAGCTACAGTATGTAGGCTGTACCACAGGACCTTTAAAAATACGCATCCGTCGTCATATGTCGGATGCATGTAATCCTAACAGCCTAAACAAATCGGCAGTTTCAAAACACTTTGCAAATGTCCACCATGGAGATCTAAATAACTTCAGATTTAAAGCAATAGAAAAAGTTTTTAAGCCGGAGAGAGGTGGTGACCACAGGAGAAAAATCCTGAACCGAGAATCATTCTGGATTTTTCTCTTGTGTACTAGATTTCCGCAAGGTCTGAATGTGAGACAGGATCTCATTTTACAATACACTTAGTCTCACGTATTCATGTTCGACAGTACTTTGATAATATATTTCCTTTGTGGTCATAATAGAATGCACTGTCTAACTGTTTAACTGCTTTATTGTTCAATGCTTATATTTATGACTTCTGCATCCTTTTTCCATGAAAGGGAAAGAAAAAAAGAAAAAAAGAAAAACATTTTTTTTTTCTCAAAGATATTTTTTTTTTTTTTTCTTCAAAGATTTTTTTTTTTTTTTTAATGAGACTACATATACTAAATATATTCATACTCTAATGGTGTTTAAACAGTCATGCTCACCAGACATAAAGGATGCTTAGTGATTATTATGATCATTATTATGTGTTTTACTGCTCCACGGCATAAAAGATCTTTTTGTTTTTGTTTCTGCATGCATCTCTCACTCATTTTGTATTTCCACTAATTTTGTATTCCATTCTATCTCATGTCCAATTTTATGTAGTTTTTGTGCTTTTTTGCTTTAGTTAATTTTAGCTGCCAATAATGGGTTAATTCTCCTCTGGGCTGTGGTCCAACACCTGAAGCAATCACCAAGAAGTGTTTTTTATTTAACTTCAGCTAGTAGGCTTAGTTCTCACATTATTCCATGAATAAGGTTTAGCCGAAATGCGTTGGAATGTGCTGTACCTAAGAGCCGCTATATTGCTCATTCTGTAACTCATCCTTGGCTTTTATAATTTGAAATTAAAAGTGAAGTTTTAACAAGATATATACAACCCTGGTCCTGCTGGAGACATCTTTGCTTGCTTTCTCATTACTTGAACTTTAGTAAACACCCACTTGATTTTGGAATGGTTAAAGGGGTACAACACCACATACCCACCGGTAACCATCCACCCATTAAGGAGCGTTACAGACCCATACCACCAGCACATTACCAAAAAACCAAGGAAGTGTTGCATGACATGAAAAAGGCAGGGGTAGTAAGGGATAGCTGTAGTCCCAGGGCAGCTCCCCTGGTCCTGATCAGAAAGAAGGACGGTAGCATGAGGATGTGTGTAGATTATAGACAAATTAATCGAATAACACATAAAGATGCATACTCTTTGCCCTGTATAGAGGAATCCCTGGCTGCACTAAAATCTGCCAATTACTTCTCCACATTGGATCTCACTAGTGGGTACTGGCAAGTCTCTGTTGCTGAGGAAGACCAGGAGAAGACAGCCTTCACCACCCCGATGGGATTATGTGAGTTCAACAGTATGCCGTTTGGGCTCTGCAACGCCCCCGGAACGTTCCAGAGCCTGATGGAGTGTTGCTTAGGACACCGGAACTTTGAGACAGTGCTGCTGTACCTGGATGACGTTATCGTGTACTCGAGGACGTATGAAGACCATCTGAAACACCTGGCGGAGGTATTTGAAGCATTGTCCCGGTATGGGATGAAACTAAAACCTTCCAAGTGCCACCTGCTCAAACAGAAGGTTCAGTACCTGGGACACGTAGTCAGCTCAGAGGGAGTAGCACCAGACCCGGAGAAGGTCACTGCCATACAGAAGTGGCCTGAACCAAGAAGCATTAAAGAAGTACGGCAATTTCTGGGACTGGTCTGGTACTACAGGAGGTTTATAAAGGACTATACCAAAAAGGTAGCACCCCTACAAGATCTCCTGGTAGGACAGTCCAAAAGAGGAAAAAGGCCCCCATTCCAGCGGGGCAAAGAGCAGACTGAGTCCTTTGCATCAATGAAGGAAGTCCTAACTGGTGAAGAAATCCTGGCTTACCCTGACTACAGCCAGCCTTTCCTGTTATACATCGACGCCAGTAACGAGGGTCTGGGAGCTGTGTTGTCCAAGAAGCAAAGCGGCAGAGAAAAGGTAATTGCGTATGCCAGTAGGAAGCTACGCCCTACTGAAAGGAAACCGGAAAATTACAGTTCCTTCAAGCTGGAGTTCCTGGCCTTGGTCTGGGCTATCACTGAAAGATTGAAGCATTACCTAGCCTCAACTAAATTCACAGCCTTTACCGACAATAATCCCTTGACACACCTGGAGATAGCCAGGTTGGGAGCCATAGAACAGCGTTGGGTGGCCAGACTGTCGAATTATCAGTTCATAATCAAGTACCGGGCAGGTCACAAGAATACCAATGCTGATGCCTTGTCGAGAATGCCCCACCAGAAGGACACCGAGGATGAAGTGGATGATCTCGAAGAAATTGAACTACCTGCTTTCCACAGAAATGGAATAGTCCACGAGCAGCACTCCTCCAGAAGATGTCATGGTAGGACGCCAAACCCTCTACCTCATCACAGCTGGAAGGAGACCCAGGACAGTGACCCGGTTGTCAGCCTCATCAAAAGACTGATAACCCAAGAAGGTTCACACCTGGAGAAGGATGCTCCTCCGCAAGCAAAAGACCTGTAGAATGAGAGAAGCCGGCTGTTCATCTACAGAGAGAAGCTGTGCAGAAGGTATGTCAATCCCAAGACCCATGAAATGGTGTGGCAGATTGTCGTACCTAGGACAGATATCCAGATGGTGTTAGAGGCCTACCACGATCAAGCAGGTCACTTTGGCTGGAAGAAGCTGGAAACCCTGCTGAAGGACCAGTTCTATTGGGTTGGAATGCGGAGCTCCATAGAAAGATGGTCCTGGAATTGTGGGCCCTGTAGCATCAGAAGGAAAGACTACGGCAGCCAGAAAACACCCTTGCAGTCCATCAAATCAACCCAACCCCTGGAGATTGTCGCTCTGGATCACGTCAAACTGTCGCCCAGCAGATCAGGTTATTCCTATACCCTGACCATGGTGGATCACTATTCCTGGTTCCTGGTGGTAGCCCCAGTCAAGGATCTGACAGCAGAAACTGCAGCAAGAACGTTCCAAGCCTACTTCTGCAGACCCCATGGATATCCGGAAAAGGTGCTCACAGATCAAGGCCCTGCTTTCGAAGCTGAGCTATTCAAGGAATTCTGCCACCTGTATGGATGCAAGAAGATCCAGACTACGCCATATCATCCGCAAACCAACGGTATGTGCGAGAAAATGAATAGCATCATCATAGACCTGCTGAAAACCTTACCTTTGTAAGAAAGGAACCAGTGGCCAGAAAAGCTACCTGACCTGGTGGACATGTATAACCACATACCCGTGAGTTCTACAAATTGTACCCCAGCATACATCATGAGAGCAAGACCTGGAAAATTGCCCATGGACCTAGAGCTTGGAGTGGTAGAACCTGCTGCAGATACGTCCACTGAAGATTAGGACACAAGTCAGCAAGAACAGTACAGGAAGGTACAGGCCTGTGTCGAAGACAGTCTAAACAAGGTGAGGGAAAGACAGGAAGAGCAGTATAACAAACAAGCACCAGCAGAACCCTTGGCACCTGGAGAAATAGTGCTAAAGCGGAAAAGAAGAGGTCACAAGCTCGATGACCAGGGGGAAAGAGAGCCCTGCACCGTGCAAAACTCCAGATTTGACAACAGTAAAACCTGCCTGATTAGTAAGGATGGAGGTAAGACAACCGCAACAGTCTCAAGAGACCACTTGAAAGTGTGTCCAGATCTACTGAAGACACAGGAGGAAGAAGTACCTCTTATAGCATAGGAAGAACCCAAGGAAGATGTGCTTCACACAGTTCTAGGAGATTTCCCTGCGGACTGGCCTCAACTTGATGGAGCAGTTATTATACCAGTAATACACTTCTATCAACCACAAGAAAAACCTGTGAGCGCCCTAGAAGAGCCTGCTCAGGAACAGGAAGAGTCCCCAGTCAGAGGAGGATCACCCGTTGAGGCAGAGCCTGAAGGCCCAGTAATCAGTGCACTTGCCAGTCCCATAGAGAGATTGAGGCAGTTTTATAATCTACCAGCACATTCACCCGATAGGTTAACAGAGAGTGCATGCACAGACACCAGTATCACCCCAGTGCTACGAAAATCCACATGCAGCACACAAGGCCAAATCCCTGCCAGGTTTAGGGGTTAAAATACAAAGTGCCTACAGTATAAAAAGTTACCCAGTTGGGTATTGCCTATTGTTTATTGTGTAAACTGCAAATAACATGTGTTCATTTAGTTACCCGTCAGGGTACAGAGACTTGTAGGCTGAGGCTGACTGTGAGCATCCAAAAACTGTCCTTGTAAATAGTAGCACTCATCAAAAGTGCCCCCTTATTTGACCACTGAACAAAAACCCGTTTGGCGTGACCGAAGACGTGGTCCAACACCTGGATCACTTATTCCCTGTAGCCACGCCCAGGGCTTACGTTGAGGGTTTTCAGGCGGGTCCCTAATGTTACTCATGTTATACCATCTTCGGTGAAATGGACACCTGGTTACGGGACATACTGTAACTTAATTATTGTCATTTTAATTAATCATTATTGTTATTGTTGAAACCTGTTACAAAATGCTTCAGTCCAGGATTACTGAATTGTTCAAGGGGGGAATGTGGCACCCTGCTACAACAGGTACCACAGGACCCAAAAGGGTGCATGGATGGACTTTTCCACAAGAGGCCCTCATTACAAACAAACAGCTCCACCCTTCCACCTCATACCACCAGAGGGAGCCGTTAGGGATATATATATATATATATATATATATATATATATATATATATATATATATGGAGGGTGGAGTTAAGCAGTCAGTGAGTTGGAGAGTGTGCTGCCACTGAGAGCGGCGAAGACGCAGCACATTTGCTGCTGTATTGAGGGCCCCGAGTGTGGCCGGAGGCAAAGAGGAGAGGAGAGAGGAGTTGAGGGGGCAGAGGAGCATCATAGGCTCACCCCAAGACACAAACCGGACACCGGGTCCGCGCCTACAGGGTCCTTTATACCCTGTAGGGATCACCGGCATACCAGGAGGACTACAAATCCCTGGTCGACCTGAAGCTAAACCCTTGACAGGACTAGGAACCACAAAGGCCCCGGCGTCCAGGGATAGTGGTTGCCAGAGAAAGGTCCTACTACCAAGCGACAGGTGAAGGAACAGCACGACACAGAAGCTAGGCCCAGTTGCAGGCTGGCCAGGAGCTTAGAGAGAGGGAGACAAGGACCAGGAGGCCTTATACCCACTCACTGGGAGAAGTCCTGAAGTGCACACTTCCTACCGAGTACCCTGGACCGTACCTGACATCCGCACCAGTAAAGGTACTGAAGTGAAACCCCTGTCTCTGTCAGTTACTCCTGCTGCGCCACTCTCCTGCACTACAAGCCCCAGCATCACCACCATCTGCACCTACACTGCCCCGGGGGCTCGCTCCGCCTGTGGGGAGCAGAAACATCCCAGCTGCCATCCCATCACCCCCGGAGATCTGCAGCAGCGCCGGTAACCATTATCGGAAATCACAGGTGGCGTCACGAGACAAACTGTACACTAAAACCCCTTTTTAAAGAGAGACCCAGAGTACGGGCCTGGGAGCCGACTACCGTGACCTCCTAAACAAGGTAAAAGGCCCGGGTACCAAGTCCCCTATATCTCCCTGGGCGACACAGGGTGCTTTGCTGCCATGTGCCTAATCATGCTGGTGGTGGTCAGGCTGCCACCCCTACTGATGCTGGCTTGGCAGGTGGTGCAAATGGCCTTTTTGGGGTTATCGGCAGAATCTTTAAAAAATAAACAGACTCGGGAAGACCTAACAGTTGTTCAGGCAACTTACTTTGTGTTGGTGTTACAGTGAATGGTTGCCTGCCTTCTGTCTGCAGCCACCACACTGCTTCTTCCTGCCTGTTGGGGTGCTCTGCCTCCCTCCCCCTGTGTGCTGCTGTCCTCGCTCTGCATGTCCTCCTGCCAGGTTGGCTCAGTTACTATATCATCCACCACCTCGTCTTCCACTTCCGCACCCTGGTCCTCCTCCTGACTTTCTGGAAATTGTGTCTCATCATCGTCCACCTCTTCTGACACTTTCCCACCGTCTCCTTTGTGTTACCATGGCTGCTCAAATATTTGGACATCGCTACATGCAATCTCCTCTTGCCTCGCTTCAAGTGGCGAGAGGCCTGAATCTATAAATGGAAAAGTGTGCAGGTCTTCAGAGTGTCCAAGTGTGGGAGCATTTGTCTCTGGGCACTCGGCATGGTGGGAGGAAGGAGGATCAAGGTGAGGAATATGAGGTCCAGACTCACGGCTACTGAGACTTGACCGTGTGGAAGACAGGGTGGTCGTGGTGGTGGTGGTGGCTAAGTGACTGGAAGCATTATCCGCTATCCAACCAACAACCTTTTGACACTGCTCTGGGTTCAATAGTGGTGTGCTGCGGTCCCCTAGGAATTGGGACAGGAAGGTCGGGCGAGAAGATGTGGCTGTTTGTTGTGGCACAATTTCAGCTTGCCCACGGCTTTGGCCTCGGCCTCTGCATGCACCATCATGTCCAGTTCCCCGTCCCTTGCCATGCGCCTTGCCCATTCTAAATGGAGGACAGTATCTTCCACACTCACTACAAATGACTGAATTTGGAGCGAACTTTTATGTGATCCATGTGACGGACAAACCACAGTTTCAAATACCTGGCCTGTAGATAACTATTTTGAACAGCAATCTGGTGTCAATTGCTTCACTGACACACTGAAACTAATTTTTAATGGAGGTCAGAAATGGCAGTATTTTCTGAAAATGTATATGTGATCCGTGTGACGGAGAAACAGTTTTAAATACCTGGCCTGTAGGTTTCTATTTTGAACAGCAATATGGTTTCAATTGCTTCACTGACACACTGAAACAAATTTTTAATGGAGGTCAGAAATGGCAGTATTTTCTAAAAAAGTATATGTGATCCGTGTGATGGAGAAAACACAGTTTTAAATACCTGGCCTGTGCGTAACTATTTTGAACAGCAAACCGGTGTCAAAAACTTCGCTGACACAGTGAAAAAAAATTTGAATGGAGGCCAAAAATGGCAGCATTTTCTGAAAACGTATATGTTATCCGTGTGACGAAGAAAATACAGTTTTAAATACATGGCCTGTAGGTAACTATTTTGAACAGCAATCTGGTGTCAATTGCTTCACTGACACACTGAAACAAATTTTTAATGGAGGTCAGAAATGGCAGTATTTTCTGAAAACGTGTACGTGATCTGTGTGACGGAGAACCTGGCTGTATTCTGCAGTGCCAACAAGCAAATGGGCAGAGAAACGGTGTTCTCTGGATTGCTTTTTAAGCAAACAATGAGACTTAAGAACCCCAAAAAAGTATTCCTGGCCCCTGAGACCTGGGCCTTTGTCTAGAAATATCTAACAGCAGCAGAAGGTAGAACTGGAATGGAGCCTCTTGTGCTATGTGCACTGCAGTCTGCTATTTACACTGCCTGATTGATATCTCTGCAGATGGATTAGTCCTCCGAAGGACTGTTTGTTGAGATGGATATGTGTAATGTACGTTTTTTCTTCCTACACTACCTAATACACAAGCAAATCTCTCCCAAGCTCAGCAGCAACTCTCCTTACACTGCCTGATTCCGGAGTGACTGTGACGAGGACAGCGGCGCAAGGTCTGATATAGACCCAATGACGCTGTGTGGCCAGCCAATCACTGTAATGCCACAACCACCATGGCTGCGGCATTGCAATGAGTGGCAGGCAATCCCTGCATGTTGATTGGCACTCTAAAGAGCGCCAAAAATGCAGGGAGGGGACCCGAGCATCCGCCCGAGCATCTCGCAAGTACTCGGCGAGCTCCGAGCATCTCAAGTACTGAGATGCTCGGGCGAGTACCGAGTACTTGCGAGTATGCTCGCTCATCACTACTGATGAGTCAAATCTTTTTATTATTTAACTATAGCACAAGGCCGTTTGTTCAGGGAAGGGATAGAGAGTGGTATAATAATGAGGGACTGCAGGCAACAAAGAAGCATGGTGCTTGCAAGTTTGGGACTGTATTTCAGCAAATGGAGTTGAAGATGATTAGAGATAATCGAATATTTTGAAATTTTAATTTTCCAGTTTGGACAAATTTTTCCCAAAATATTTATTTGAAGCCAATCAGCTGCTGTATAGCACTATATCATGCAGCAATAATTTTACAGTCACATAGACTCTGCAGGTTCTGCATCTCCCTATTGTTTGAATCTATGAAATATTATTCACAGACTGAGATTACCACTCCAATGTTCTATGTTATTCGGTCCTGTAGTAGTTCACCACTCTGTTTTTGTCCTATCTCTCCCTACCTGCAATGATTAACTGTGCACTCTGACCTCCTATCCTTATGCTGTTAAACCCCAAAGTGGACACTGCTTAAACCTGCCTCGTTTCTGTGAGTGGCTGTTGTAGGCCCCCCTGATGGGCTGCTCTAGACAATGTTATGTAATAGGTGTAAGTCTTTATGAGGAAACACACATGACTACACCTTACATAATGAGAGCCTCCTCTCTGCCTGATGTAATCTTTGGTAATGTGTGAAATGGTGCCTAGGATAAATTGCAAATTCTTTGAAATTCTTTAGGACCTGCGAATTTCATGAAATTTGACTCCAAGTCAATTATTAGATCCATTCAACCATCTCTAGTCAGGATTACTGGTGTTCACATTACTAAGAAATATAGGCAGATACTTATCCACCATGAAATATCATCAAGGATGCTTCTGATTTGCTCCAAATTTATTCTTCAGTAAGACGATGCACCGAAACATGCAGACAAGGTCATTAAGTACTACCTCAGTGTAAAAAAGAACAAAGAGTCCTGGAAGTGATGATATGGAGTTTACAGAGCCCTGATCTCAGCATCATTGACTCTGCCTGGGATCACATGAGGAAACAAAAGAATTTGGACAAGCGACATCCACAGAAGATCTGTGGTTAGTTCTCCAAGATGTTTGTAGCAATCTCACTGCAAGTTCCTTCATAAACTGTGTGCAAGTGCATCTAGAAAAAATGATACTGTTTTAAAGGCAAAGGGAAGTCACCAAATATTGATGGGATTTAGATTTCTCTATAGCTTGTAGATTGTAAGCTTGCGAGCAGGACTCTCACTCCTAATGTAACTGTTTAAACTGTCTTATTTTGTATTGAACTTATTGGCTATATGTCCACGATTAATTGTAAAGCGTTGCGAAATATGTTGGCTCTATATAAAGAAAAATGATTATTATTCTAAAAATTATTATAGTTCATATACTTTGCATTGTATTAATTCATAAACATAAACTATCAACTCTTCTAGTTTTGAAAGAATTTTAATTTTGCAGCATTTTTTGCCACACCTGCCTAAAACGTTTGGCATAGTATTGTATATACACACGTTGTCAAAATTGTTGGTACTGCTCGTTTAATGAAAGAAAAACTCACAATGGTCACAGAAATAGCTTGAAACTGACAAAAGTAATAATAAATTAAAAATCTATGAAAATGAACAAATGAAAGTCAGTCATTGCTTTTCAACCCTGCTTCCACAGAATTTTTAAAAAAAATAAAATTCATGAAATAGGCCTGGACAGAAATGATGGTACTAGTGATGAGCGAGCATGCTCGCCTCTGCTCGGTACTCGCCCGAGCATTTCAGTACTCAAGAGGCTCGGAGCCCGCCGAGTACTTTTGAGATGCTCGGGCGGGAGCTCGGGTCCCCGTCCTGCATGTTTGGCGCTCTTTAGAGCACCAATCATGCAGGGATTGTCTGCCACTCACTGTAATGTCACAGCCATGGTGGTTGTGGCATTTACAGTGATTGCTCAAATCGATGGGAACAGTGCTCACAGTGAAACATGAAAAGTTGCCAATTCAGCAGCGGCATACACCGGTACCGGACAATTTAGAACAGAAAGAATAGAGCATCACACATAGATTAGATGTATAGAAACATGTCAGTCACATATATAATAAGTATAGTGACAGTGTTGGTTACTATACTTGTTATTTAGTATTAAAATAAAGGATTTATTTAAAAAAAAAATTAGTGTTTTCATGCATCCGTCTCTTTAAAAAAGCCGGCAATTCGTCAGCTGCATACCTGGGTACCCGACAATTTAGAACATAAAGAATAGAGCATCACACATAGATTAGATAGATAGAAACATGTCAGTCACATACATAATAAGTACAGTGATAGTGTTGGTTACTGTACTTGTCATTTAGTGTTAAAATAAAGGATTTATTAAAAAACAAAATTGGCGTGGGGTTCCCCGTAATTTTAGTCTCTAGCGGAGTTTAAGCAGACGGCTGGGGTAGATGTTTGAAACCTGGGAAGGGGGTAATACCCACGGAGCTTCCCAGGCTACTAATATAAGGCCCCAGCTGAATACCTAGCCTTTACTAGCTATTAAAATGGGGGACCCAAAAAAAAAATGACGTGGGGTCCCCCCTATTTTAATAGCTAGCAAAGGCTAGGCAGACAACTGGGGGCTGATATTAATAGCCCCGGAAGGGTGCCCTGAATATTGGCCCCCTCCCAGGCTAGAAACACCAGCCGTCAGCCGCCCCAGTAATGGCGCATACTCAGGATGCGCCAATTCTGGCACTTAGCCTCGCTCTGCCCTGTAGGGTGGCAGTGGGGTAATAGGGCTAGGGTTGATGTCAGCTTATAATGCCAGCTGACATCAAGCCCAGGTTAGTAATGGAGAGGCGTCTATAAAACACCCCCATTACTAACCCCATAGTGAAATTTAAAAGAAAACTAACACCCAGAATAAAGTCCTTTTAATTGAAATAAAGACACAATTCTTTAATGTTCTAAATTAAACTCTACTTACAGTCACGCCCATTCCAGCTGAAGCCACCGATCTCCTGCAATAAAAGTAAAATAATAAACCAACCTCATCCTTACCTTTCCATGGTTCCCAGGACAGCTTCAGCTCTGCTACATTGACATGACAGGCTGGATCGCAAGCAGAACGCTGCCATCCAGCTTGCCATGCCACAGACACTGAGAAACTCCTCAGTGAAGCTCCTCAGTGTCTCACTGTGACGGCATCCAGATGAGCCGAGTTCATGTCCAATGAGCTCAGCTCACCTCATGCACGTCACTGACAGTGTGGGAGAGTTCTCCTGTGCATGCGGTGCCGGCAAATTTTTCACCAAAAATTTGATGTGGCCTTCGCCATATTTTTGTGTCCAGCCAGGTACAGCAGGCAGGAATGGGCTGCCCCCAACTCCCAGATGCATATTTGTACCTGGCTGGAAACAAAATTACAGGGAAGCCCTTTTTTTAATTATTTCATGAATTTCATGATATAATTTAATAAAATTTGACGTGGGGCTTCGCCCTATTTTTGTGTCCATCCAGGTACAACTAAGCAGCTGGGGGCTGGAGTCCACAGCGCAGGGTGCCCCAAGCTTTCTGGTCCCCCCCCTGCTGCGAATTGCAGTCCGCAGCCACCTCAGAAAATGGCGCGTTCATAGAAGCGCCATCTTCTGGCGCTGTACCCAACTCATCCAGGGCCCTGGTGCGGTGGCTCACTGGGTAATAAAGGGGTCAGAGCCAGCTTGGTATTATCAGCTGGCCCTAAGCCCAAAATTCATGGGGTCAAGGCAATATTAGACATGACCGACATGAATTTCTAGTAAAGCATTTAAAAAAAACACAACACCCAGAATAAAGTCCTTTAATTGAAATAAAGAAACATTCCTTTAATGTTCTAAATTAAACCTTATTTACCGTATCGCCCATTCCAGCTGAAGCCAATGTCTTCTGCAATAAAAGTAAAATAATAAACCAACCTCATCCTTACCTTTCCATGGTTCCCAGGACAGCTTCAGCTCTGCTACATTGACATGACAGACTGGATCGTAGCAGAACGCTGCCATCCAGCTTGCCATGTCGCAGACACTGAGAAGCTCCTCAGTGAAGCTCCTCAGTGTCTCGCTGTGACGGCATCCAGATGAGCCGAGTTCATGTCCAATGAACTCAGCTCACCTCATGCTCGTCACTGACAGCGTGGGAGAATTCTCCTGCGCTCAGCGCTTGAGCAGGACAATTCTCCCATGCTGAGGTGACATTGAGATGACAGGCTGGATCGCAGCTGAGGGTTGCCATCCAGCATGCCATCTTTCATAGACACAGCAGCGCGCAGGCATGCTTGCACTCTGCAGTGTCTCTGAAGGATGACAAGCTGGATGGCAGCATTCAGCTGTGATCCAGCCTGTCATCAGAATGCCATCCCAGCGTGGGAGAATTATCCTGCCAAGCGCTGAGCGCAGGAGAATTCTCCCATGCTGGGATGACATTGAGATGACAGGCTGGATCGCAGCTGAACGCTGCCATCCAGCATGCTATCTTTCATAGACACTGCAGAGCGCAGGCATGCTTGCGCTCTGCAGTGTCTCTGAAGGATGACAAGCTGGATGGCAGCGTTCAGCTGCGATCCAGCCTGTCAGCAGAATGCCATCCTAGCGTGGGAGAATTCTCCTGCTCAAGCGCTGAGCGCAGGAGAATTCTCCCACGCTGTCAGTGATGTGCATGAGGTGAGCTGAGTTCATTGGACATGAACTCGGCTCATCTGGATGCCGTCACAGTGAGACACTGAGGAGCTTCACAGTGTCTGGGGCATGGCAAGCTGGATGGCAGCGTTCTGCTGCGATCCAGCCTGTCATGTCAATGTAGCAGGGCTGAAGCTGTCCTAGGAACCATGGAAAGGTAAGGAGGAGGTTGGTTTGTTATTTTACTTTTATTGCAGAAGACATTGGCTTCAGCTGGAATGGGCGATACGGTAAGTAGGGTTTAATTTAGAACATTAAAGGAATGTTTCTTTATTTCAATTAAAGGAGATTATTCTGGGTGTTTGTGGTTTTTTTAACTTTGACTATGGGGTTAGTAATGGGGGTGTCTTATAGACGCCTCTCCATTACTAACCTGGGTTTGATGTCAGCTGGCAATATAAGCTGACATCAACCCCAACCCTATTACCCCACTGCCACCGCTACAGGGCAGTGGGAAGAGCGAGGCTAAGTGCCAGAATTGGCGTATCCTAAGGATGCGCCATTTTTGGGGCGGCTGACGGCTGGTGTTTCTAGCCTGGGAGGGGGCCAATATTCATGGCACCCTTCCTGGGCTATTAATATCAGCCCCCAGCTGTCTGCCTAGCCTTTGCTAGCTATTAAAATAGGGGCGACCCCAAGTCATTTTTTTTGGGGGTCCCCCATTTTAATAGCTAGTAAAGGCTAGGTATTCAGCTGGGGGCTGATATTAGTAGCCTGGGAAGCTCCGTGGGTATTACCCCCTTCCCAGGCTACAAACATCTGCCCCAGCCGTCTGCTTAACCTCCGCTAGAGACTAAAATTACGGGGAACCCCACGTCAATTTTTTTTAATAAATCCTTTATTTTAACACTAAATGACAAGTACAGTAACCAATACTGTCACTGTACTTATTAAATATGTGGCTGAAATGTTTCTATCTATCTAATCTATGTGTGATGCTCTATTCTTTCCGTTCTAAATGGTCAGGTACCGATGTATGCCGCTGATGAATTGCCGGCCGGCTTTATTAAAGAGACAAAAACACTATTATTTTTTTTTTAATAAATCCTTTATTTTAACACTAACTAACAAGTACAGTAACCAACACTGTCACTGTACTTAGAAACATGTCAGTCACATATATAATATGTATCTAATCTATGTGTGATGCTTTATTCTTTCTGTTCTAAATTATCTGGTACCGGTGTATGCCGCTGATGAATTGCCGGCCGGCTTTTTTAAAGAGATGGGTGCGTGAAAATCGGAGGGCACTAGTGTGCTCCAAGTGCCCTGCTATGTTTTTCATGCACCCTCCTATATACCCTGCCTGCCTGTCTGCCTATATATTCTGCTTGTCTGATGTTTAATTGAGCACTGTTCCCATTGATTTGGGCAATTTTTGACCTTTTGCAGACCGTCGGGGAGACCGCAAGAAAAATGCTCGAGTTTTCCATAGACTTACATTGGGCTCGTTGCTTGGGTCGAGCACCCGAGTATTCCAATGTGCTCGACCCGAGCTTCGAGCATCCGAGCATTTTAGTGCTCGCTCATCACTAGATGGTACTCTTAACTAGTGTTGATTGAGCACTAAAATGCTCGGGTGCTCGAAGCTCGGGCAGAGCACATCGTGATACTTGGGTGCTCAACCTGAGCAACGAGCTCAATGTAAGTCTATGGGAAACTCGAGCATTTTTCTGGCGGTCCCCCCCGGCGGTCTGGAGAAGGTCAAAAATTGCCCAAATCGATGGAAACAGTGCTCAATGAAACATGTCAGGCAGGCAGAATATATAGGCCGACAGGCAGGTATAGTATGTAGGAGGGTGCATGAAAAACATAGCAGGGCACTCGGAACACACTAGTGCCCTCCCATTTTCACGCACCCATCTCTTTAAAAAATCCAACAATTCAGCAGCCGCATACAGTTATAACATCAGTACCTGACCATTTAGAACAGAAAGAATAGAGCATCACACATAGGTTAGATACATAGAAACATGTCAGTCACATATATAATAAGTACAGTGACAGTGTTGGTTACTGTACTTGTCATTTAGTTTTAAAATAAAGGATTTATAAAAAAAAATTGGCGTGGGGTTCCCCGTATTCTAGTCTCTAGCAGAGGTTAAGCAGATGGCTGGGGCAGATGTTTGAAGCCTGGGAAGGGGGTAATACCCACGTTGCTTCCCAGGCTACTAATATCAGCCCCCAGCTTAATACCTAGCCTTTACTGGCTATTAAAATGGGGGACCCAAAAATAAAAATGACGTGGGGTCCCCCTATTTTAATAGCTAGCAAAGGCTTGGCTGATAGCTGGGGGCTGATATTAATAGCCCAGGAAGGGTGCCATGAATATTGGCCCCCTCCCAGGCTAGAGACACCAGCCCTCAGCCGCCCCAGAAATGGCGCATCCATAGGATGTGCCAATTCTGGCACTTAGCCTCGCTCTTCCCACTGCCCTGTAGCGATGGCAGTGGGGTAATAGGGCTGGGGTTGATGTCAGCTTATAATGCTAGCTGACATCAAGCCCAGGCTAGTAATGGGGAGGTGTCTATAAGACGCCCCCTTTACTAACCCCATAGTGAAAGTGAAAAAAAACACCAACACCCAGAATAAAATCTTTTAATTGAAATAAACACACAAATACTTTAATATTCTAACTAAAACTCTACTTACCATTACTCACATTCGAGCTGAATCCAATGTCTCCTGCAATAAAAGTAAAATAATTAACCAACCTTATCCTTACCTTTCCATGGTTCCTACGGCGGCTCCAGCTCTGCTACATTGAGATGGCAGGCTGGATCGTAGCAGAACACTGCCATTCAGCTTGTCATCCTTGAGAGACACTGCGGAGCGCAGGCATGCTTGCGCTGCACAGTGTATCACTGCAACGGCATCCAGATGAGCCGAGTTCATGTCCAATGAACTCGGCTCACCTCATGCACGTCACTGACAGCGTGGGAGAATTCTCCTGTGCATGCGGTGCCAGCAAATGACGTCACATATGCTTCCTTTTTCTGTCTGTGAACATAGAGCTGATGTGACTTGACAAAAACTTCCATTTTTGTCTCATCTGTCCATAGGACATTCCCCTAGAAGATTTGTGGCTTGTCAACATGTAGTTTTGCAAATTCCAGTCTGGATTTTTATGATTTTTTTGCAACAATGGTGTTCTCCTTGGTCATCTCCCATGAAGTCCACTTTGGATCAAACAATGACGGATGGTGCGATCTGATACTGATGTTCCTTGTGCTTGAAGTTCACCTTCAATCTCTTTTAGAAGTTATCCTGGGCTCTTTTGTTACCATTCGTATTATCTGTCTCTTTGATTTGTCATCAATTTTCCTCCTGCGGCCACGTCCAAGGAGGTTGCCTACAGTCCCATGGATCTTAAATTTCTGAATAATATGTGCAACTGTAGTCACAGGAACATCAAGCTGCTTGGAGATGGTCTTATAACCTTTACCTTTAACATGCTTGTCTATAATTTTCTTTCTAATCTCCTCAGACAACTCTTTCCTTCGTTTCCTCTGGTCCATGTTGAGTGTGGTACACACCATGTCACCAAACAGCACAGTGAGTATCTGTAGCCCTATATACAGATCCACTGACTGATTACAAGATTGTAGACACCTGTGATGCTAATTAGTGGACATAACTTGATTTAACATGTCCCTTTTGTCACATTATTTTCAGGGGTACCATCATTTCTGTCCAGGCCTATTTCATGAGTTTAATTTTTTTTTTAATTCTGTGGAAGCAGGGTTGAAAAGCAATGACTGACTTTCATTTGTTCATTTTCATAGATTTTTAATTTATTATTACTTTTGTCAGATTCAAGTTATTTCTGTGACTATTGTGGATTTTTCTTTCATTAAACGAGGCGTACCAACAATTTTGACCACGTATGTATAATGAGGAAGACAGAAACTATAACAATACATACACCAATATCATATCTCATGTGAAGTACAACAGAATGCAAGTTTCAAAGATATTAGGACTGACAACAGTTATATACTCCAGATATGATTTCCCCTCTTACATGCTGCTGGAGCAGATTTCAGCTGATCAATGGGGGCGCCAGGTTTCATAAATAGTATATGAAATGGGTAGAAAAACAGTAAAAACATGCAATAATGTAAACATACTTGGTTATATGGATTTTTTTTACTTTTTTTGCAATCTGTGTCTCTGACAAAATGAATGACAATCACCGCTTTTGGATTTGTTAATATGTATAAACTCTACAATAGTAAACTTTAGTTAAGGTCATAATATTAAAACTCTTAAAAAATGTTGCTGTTGGAGAGCCAGGAACAAAATTCCTAATGCGAGCAGCACAACAAAGAATGTTCATTTTCAATAAGTGACTTAGCTATTGCTGTATATGACTTAAAAATATCCTGATTTTTGGAATACATCCCTCCTCCTGACATTAAAATGATTTGTGTCCAGTTTCTAATATCGGCTTCTGAGCAGGATTAGTAATGCCTGAAACAAAAAGTAATTTACCCCAATCACCCAAATACCCTTGACTTGTTCTGGAAACTTTTGAAAAGTGGAAAATTGAGGCACATTCATTTTCAGGGACAGAAAAAATGAGAAGAGGAGTCAAAATATTAAAAGTAAAATAGAAAAAAAGTTTTATGTCCCCTTGACTTAAAAAATGGAGGGAAGTTAAGTCGTTGTGTTCTCCTGTGTAGTACAACAGGCAGTTCTGAGCTCGGGCATTAATATGATGGAGAGTGGAGAGTGTAATGTCTGTGAGCAGTAATCCGGAAGTATAATATCTTTCTCTATATAGCGATGCACTGCTCAATGTGTCACAGGGTCTGCTTGAATGACCTTGTGGACATATAATTGTCTTCTACGGATCATTTCGATTGAGACACATTAACATAGCAGTTTTGGGGATTCTGTCAAGACTGATAGAGAAGATTATATGGGTCATGGAGAGGTTGCAATTGAAAAGCAGCCCTGTATTTAACCCTTAAGGAAAAAAAAAGTAGAACTTAAAAAAAAAAAAGATGTAGCTGGTATTTTTTCAGTTTTTTCATACAGCTATTTAAGCAATAAATATTCATAGACAATATTAGAAGATCTATATAGGGCTAAAAAATAAAAAATGTATTTAGCATTAAAATCATACATAGGAATACATGTACTTTTGTGGAAGATATTTAAGTGGATTCAAAAATAAAGTTATAAAAAATGCGAAAATAATGCAGTTCTTATATTATAATGCATGTGATGCATTGTTTGGGTTCCCTGAAAACATAAGGATGACATATCACTTGAATTTGTAAGGAATGTTGGAGTTGCAGTGTACAACTTTAAAAGGATAGTATACAGTTATACCTTGAAGAAGGAGTGCTTATGTGGTGCCCCTGCGGGTCCAGTCACCACAGAGGTACTGCATCTCACCCAGAGGTGTGGTACCCCACTCTCAGGTAAGGAAGGAGTACTACCTGGGACCCACACACCCACATCCAATACACTCTACTTCAGTAGGGAAGGGCGAGATTGCTCATATGGGAGAGCAGAGTCCCTGGTTCCTAGCTGGAGGGTGGAACTAGGTAGAGGAGGTGAGTGGAGGAAGTATATCAGTGGAGCACAGAGGGTATCAGTATAAAAGAGAGGGTGGAAGGTTCTAGAGGGAGTTCGGAGTCAGAGAGTCAGAGTGAGAGTTGGGAGCAGGAGCTCAGCAGGAGTGGAGAAAGGAGAAGGGCCCAGTGAGAGAGGCCCAGGTGAAGGAAAGAGAGAAGAGAGGAGAAGTGAGAAGGGTTCCAGGAGGAACAGAGGCGATCCCAGGGGCACGGTAAGTGCGGATGCCAACTGTGCACCCGAATCCACGCTGACGAGGAGGGATCAGGCCACAGAGAGGGGACCAACCCTTTAACTAGTGGAGAACAACCAGGCTCAGTTAGATAACCGGAGGCTGCTGCATTTTCAAGGTGCTGCAGCCAACAGACATAATTATATTGCCGAAAAGGTGGCCACATAGGGTCCAGGGGATTGCAAGTCGCCCGACAAGGCCCAAGGTCACTTGCTTGGGACACTGATTGTTAGGCGCAGGGCAGGATGGTGAGAGCCAGCGCAGTGAGACGACTGGGAAAGGTACATAGAATGGGGTCCCGTTTAAGTTCTCCTGAGGTACCTGAGAGATTGCTGGATCACTACCCCAGAGGATACAGGATGACGTGGGTGGTTATAATCCCGAAAGTGTAACCTGAGGAACTTAACAACTGTGAGTAAAACCTGAAGATTGCATCCCACTGTGTCCTTGAATAATTGCCATCACCAGCCCTGCACTATACAGCACCAGCAACATCTACCTCATACAATATATAATTTCATGCCCAGGAGCTTTGCTCTACCTGTGGAGAGCTGAACCAACTCTGCTGCGTCACCATCAGCTCCAGTGTATCTGCACCGCAGCGGCGGCCCCATATAGCCGCATACCACAGGTGGCGTCACGAACATTATCTCTAAAAACTTTATTCCCCTTTTTCTTTTCCTTTAATTGACCGCCATGGCTCACGGATTGGGTCACTGCCACCGTGACTACCAAAACAGGGCTGACCCGGCTACCGAGTACCCCAGGGGGCGCATCACTTACCTTCTTCAGGGGTGGTGGAAGGAATTCAGGCATACATTAAAGATGGTTCAAGGAACAATTTTGCAACTCATAGGCAACACTTTTGATGGTTGCAGAGCCTGACAAGAAGCTTGATGGTCACACTTTCATGAAGCAACATTTTTGATGGCTACAGATATTCTCTCAAGGGGCAATGGATTGAATAGTGGAAAATAGATAGTCAATACAACAACAATAGACTTTCACACATGACACTTTATGCAGTCCGCTGGCAATTTCCTCATCAGCTCCTCCTTCACTCTTGCACAGTGATCTCAGTGCAGCACATAATACTATTTTTAGCCCACCAACTGTGGGCAAAAAACTGTGAGTACATACACACTTTAGTGTGTTTCCACAGAGAGTCAAGTTCCCTCTATCAATGTAATATTTCTTGGACTTCACATAGCATTCCATCTACTGGCTAGAGAACTATTCTCCAGCCACCCTGAGAGGCCATAGCAATGCTTGTCTCATGAGGAGAAAACAATATACTGTGAACTTTGCCTATAAGACAGACTGTACCCTGTTACCTCATTCAGTAAAATTGTTATGTTTGCAAGTAGTGATGAGCGAGTATGTTTTGTTAACCCTTTCGCCAAGTATACTCGGGCGAGCACCGAGTATTTATAGCATGCTCGGTGATATGTTTGAATCACTCCCGTGTGCATGGTTTGTGACTTTTTGACAGCTTTAATACATGTGAGGAATGTGTAAGAAGCAGACATTCCTCACATGTATCAAAGCTGTCAAAAAGTCGCAAATCATGCACACGGGAGTGATTCAAACATATCACCGAGCACGCTATAAATGCTCGGTGCTCGCCCGAGTATACTCGGCGAAAGGGTTAACAAAACATACTCGCTCATCACTATTTACAAGTTCATCTGCGTGTCTGGGTGCTTGAAATTGCACAAATATCACAGGCACTTCAAAACCTGCACCCAGACACCACTGCTACAGGAGTGCCCCCTGGGGGTTTTGCCGGCTACTATTGATATGTACTGCAAATAAGAACTAAGGAATAGGAGGGAAAAGCTGTCCTTGCACTGAGACTCAACTTAAACCCTACGCTGGGGTACGTGCCCTATTCCTTGTGAATAGCCCCACCGACACTCCTGCACTGAACTCAAAAGAAGACCTGAAGGAAGGGGAAAGGGGTCCCTAAAAGATCTAAGTACTGGGAGCAAAAACAGGAGACCTCCTAAAAGAAAAGTTAGTTGCCGAAACAAAGAGTAAAGGGAACAAAACTGGTGAAACAAGAAGTCCCAGGATATCAATTGTCCTAAGCAGAAAGAAATAACAAGGCAAATTAGCCAGAGCACAAGCGTAACAACACTGATGTCCAGTGGGGAATGGGAGACAGGTGCTGAGTAATAAAGAGTGAAGAGATCATGTGACCAAGACACCCAGCACCAGAGGAAAAGACTAGAAGCCAACAAACCACAACAAGATGGCCGATAGAAAAACAACATAGATTCTAACAGTACCTCTCCTTTTACGAGGATCCTCCCGATCCTCTAGGCCAAGTCTTACCAGAAAATATCCTGTGAAAAGCCTTAATTAGCCTTGAGGCCGAGACGTCCTCGATCTTCATCCAGGAATTATCCTCGGGCCAAAACCTCTCCAGGACACAAAATAATGTAATCTCCCTCTATGCCATCTTGAATTCAAAATGCATGAAATCTCAAATTCACTGTCCTCATCAACAGGAGGAACAGTAGGCTTTGCCTGCTTATCAGGCGTGTCCGCCTTCTTAAGTAACAACACATGAAACACAGAATTAATCCTCCAGGACGAGGGAATGCCCAACCTCACCTCTGCTGAGTTCACAATCTGAACCACTTTGAAAAGACCCTCAAATTTAGGCCCCATTTTTTTAGAAGGAATTTTCAAATGAAGATTCCTAGAGGACAACCAAACCCTGGTCCCAACAGCAAACAAGGACTCCTTTCTTTTTTTGTCAAAATAACTTTTTGATCTCCTTTTAGCCTCTTTAAGGTTCAGGTGTACACTGGTCCAAACCCTCTCCAAATCACCAGAAAAACTGTCCTCCTACGATACAGCAGCCCCAACTTTGAAAAATGGACCAAAAGATGGATACCTACCAGTACAACAAAAAAAAGGAGAACACCCAGCAGAGGAAGAAGTATGATGATTAAGTGCAAACTCCACAAGTGGTAGAAATTCCGACCACATTTTCTGATTGTGTGCCACAAAACATCTCAAAAACTGCTCAACATCCTGGTTCTTCCTTTCAGGCTGTCCATTGGACTCTGGATGATACCCCGACGAGAATGACAAATGAATTTTCAATCTGTCACAAAAAGCATGCCAAGAGCGAGCCACAAACTGTGGTCCTCTATTGGAAACAATGTCCGTGGGAACACCATGGAGCCTGACAATCTCCTTCACAAAAGCATTAGCAAGAGTCTTGGCACAAGGTAACTTGTTGAATGGAACCAGATGATAGATTTTACTAAACCAATCCACAACAGCCCAGATGACAGAAAAAGCCTCCGATAAAGGCAGATTGGTGATAAAATCCATGGCAAGGTGTGTCCATAGGGAACTAGGAACTTCCAAGGGGCACAGCAACCCAGCAGCCGGAGCGTGAGAGGCCTTCTACTTAGCGCACACAGAACACTGACGCACCCACTTGATGACTTCCCTTTGCCACCCTGGCCACCAGAAACTCCGACCGATACATTTCCTAGTTTCCGAAATCCCTGGGTGACCAGCCAACTGAGACTCATGACATTCAGCAAACAACGCTCTCCTCAAGGCTCTAGGCACAAGCAATTTACCACACGGAGTGTTAGTTGGTGCCGCACTCTGAGCTCCTAGGACGCTATTCTCCAACTCAGAATCCAATGTGGCCTCTCTGCAAAATAAACTCCTCTCTCTCAGCATTCACCGCTGGAGAGAAACTACGAGACAAAGCGTCAGCCTTAACATTCTTTGTCCCCGGGACAAAGATTAGGGAAAATTTGAACCGGGCAAAAAACAGTGCCCACCTAGCCTGACGGCCATTCAAACGTTTAGCTGCGTCCAGATAAATCAAATTCTTATGATCAGTGAAAACCTTTATAGGATGTCGAGACCCCTCCAAAAAATGTCGCCAATGCTCAAACGCAAGTTTAATAGCCAACAACTCACGATTCCCAACATCATAGTTGAGCTCTGTCTCAGAAATTTTTTTTGAAAAGAAAGCACAGGGATGCACCTCATCCTCTCCCTCCTGGGACAGAACTGCCCCCACTCCTATAGATGAGGCATCCACCTCAACCAAAATGGCTTGCTCTCATCCATCTGGATAAGAAAAGAAGCAGAGCTGAACCTCTCCTTGAGATACTTAAAAGCTTCAATAGCCTCAGTGGACCATTTTACTGTATTAGCACCCTTCTTGGTGAGATCAGTAATGGGTTTAGCGATGACAGAGAAATTCTTTATGAATTTCCTGTAATAATTGACAAACCCCAAAAACCTCTTTACGGACTTCAAACCTTCAGGCCTCGGCCACTCCAGCTCAGCCTGAACTTTCACCGGGTCTATCTCAAAACCATCACAAGAGACAAAGTAACCCAAAAAACTAATTTTCTGGACAGCAAACTGACACTTCTCCAATTTAGCAAAGAGTGTGTTATCTCTCAGTATCTGAAGAACTTCGCGGACTCTCTGCCAATGAGACTCAAGATCCGATGAATAAATCAAAATATCATCCAGATAAACAATAACACTCCCACCGATCAAGGGTATCAGAATGTCATTGATGAAATTTTGAAAAAATTCAGGAGTGTTAGTAAGCCCAAAAGGCATCACCAAACACTCAAAATGACCTTCCGGGGTGTTAAAATCTGTCTTCCATCCATCTCCATCCTTCACCCGCAGCAAATTATATGCCCCATGAAGGTCAATCTTAGAAAACCATTTAGCTTCGGTCAATTGGTTAAACAAATCCGGAATAAGTAGTAATGGATAAGGATTGAGCACAGTAATCTTATTAACATCCCGAAAATCCAGACATGGCCTTAGACCCCCATCCTTCTTTTTGACAACCGCCACAGGAGACTTAGAGGGTCTTATGTGACCTGCAGCTAAATTAGTATGAAGGTATTCTTTCAAAGCCTCCCTCTCGTGAATTGTCAGATTAAACAACCGACTCTTTGGGAGCTTAGCATCATGGACGAACTCAATAGCGCAATCGTAATCTCTATGAGGTGGAAAAGCTTTCAACTCCACCTCCGAAAAAACCCTCCAAAAATAGTGAATGGATTCAGGTAACTCCCCCTTCACTACAGCCGCAATGTGAACATTACAACACTTACCATAACACCCCTGACCCCAGGATCTTATGGAACCAGACCACCAGTCCAGCAAAGGATTAAGCACTTTTAACCAGGGCAACCCCAGGACGATCAGGGAAGGCAATTTAGCAAGTACAAATAAGTCAATCTGCTCCTGATGTTCCATATTCATAGTAAGCGGAAACCCAGTGACCTTTAGAAGAATGCTCCCATGCTTCAGGGGAGTATTAGTAATCGCCACCACAGGAAAAGGAGACGACAAAGGTTCAGAACCGAACTTATACTTTTCAAGAAATTGTTGATCAATCAAATTAAGTGCAGAACCACAATCCACCATTACCTGAAACTCAATCGAACAACCCTGACAGGTGGTATTACCAGGAAAAAACACCCCAGCAGAACGTAAATACACAATGCGAACGGGAGTGTTATTTCTACTGACCATTTTTTTTCTTTCTTTAAGTGAACCTCGCATTGTTTTAAAAAATGATCAGCCTTACCGCAATTCAAGCAAAGTCCCTCAGAGAACCTCCTGTCCCAGTCCTTGGAATGGGATGACATTGCCCCCACCTGAATAGTTTCCCCAGTGTCAGCAGGATTATCGTGAGAAACAGAATCCAGAAATACAGGAAACTTCTCATTCTGTCTGGCCCTCACCCTTCTATCCTCGATGATAGCTAACTGCATGGCAACTTGCAAAGTATCAGGTGCAGGGAATGCAATGAGCAAATCTTTAACCCTTTCACTCAAGCCTGCCAGAAACTGAAACTTGAGTGCAGGGTCGTTCCACCTGACCTCTGCAGACCATGGTCTGAACAGGGTGCAATAACTCTCAGCATCAAGAGAACCCTGTTTGAGATGACTGAGCTCTGCCTCAGCTGATGTAACCTGATCAGGATCATCATACAGCAAACCCATGGCATCAAAAAATGCCTCCACAGTCGTCAGACAATGATCATCAGGAGACAGGGAAAATGCCCAGATTTGAGGTTCTTTACGCAATAGAGACATAATAATCCCTACACGATGTAGTTCACTCCCAGAAGATCTAGGTCTGAGCCGAAAATACAACAAACAAGCGTTTTTAAATTTTAAAAAAATCCTGTTGTTTCCCCGAGAAACACTCAAGTAATCCTACCTTAGGTTCTTCATAGCATTCTGCAGGGTATTTACTCACGTACTGCTGAAGACCGGCAACCTCCAGAGTCAACCCTTTCAAGCATTGAGCAAGCTCCTGGATGGTACTCATACTGAAGAAAACCCAGGAAGAGGAAAAAAAAAAAAAAAACTTTTTTTTTTAAATGTGGCTGGACATACTGTTATGTACTGCAACTAAGAACTAAGGAATAGGAGGGAAAAGCTGTCCCTGCACTGAGACTCAGCTTAAACCTTACGCTGGGGTGGGTGCCCTATTCCTTGTGAATAGCCCCACCGACACTCCTGCACTGAACTCAAAAGAAGACCTGAAGGAAGGGGAAAGGGTCCCTAAAAGATCTAAGTACGGGGAGCAAAAACAGGAGACCTCCTAAAAGAAAAGTTAATTGCCGAAACAAAGAGTAAAGGGAACAAAACTGGTGAAACAAGAAGTCCCAGGATATCAATTGTCCTAAGCCGAAAGAACTAGCAAGGCAAATTAGCCAGAGCACAAGCGTAACGACAATGATGTCCAGTGGGGTATGGGAGACAGGTGCTGAGTAATAAAGAGAGAAGAGATCACGTGACCAAGACACCCAGCACCAGAGGAAAAGACTAGAAGTCAGCAAGCCAAAACAAGATGGTCGATAGAAAAACAACATAGATTCTAACAACTATCACCGCTTTATTCCTCACTTTGCTCAAGTGTCTGAACCACTTACTGAGTAGCTACGGCGATGTCCCAAGAAAAATTACAACCGAAGTCTTCCAGTAGACTGGACAAATCATCAAGAAAAAGCATTACAAACACTGAAAGCCCTTCTTACCCAGCTACCTATCCTGGCCTATCCTGATTACGCTTAGCCATTCCTTTTTTATACAGATGCTAGCCTTCAAGGGCTAGGTGCTGCTTTGTCTCAGGTCCAGGACAACAATGAGCATCTGATTGCTTATGCCAGCCGCAGCCTCAGAGGAACTGAGAAGAATGACAGCAACTACAGTTCATTCAAGCTTGAACTGCTTGCACTTGTCTGGGCTGTTACAGAAAAATTCAAGGATTACCTGACTGCCATGCCCTTTACAGTCTACACAGACATTTATCCGCTAGTGCACCTGGATACTGCCCGGTTAGGAGCCATGGAACAACGGTGGGCTTCATACCTAGCGAACTATAAATTCATAGTCAAATACCGCAGTGGCAAATCAAATGTCAATGCTGATGCGTTGTCCCAGCTGCTTGTTGGAGAAAGACCACCCCGAGATGACATCTGGGAAGAGGTAGAAATGCCTCCTTTCTACTCAAGGTTTGCCCAATGGATTGCCATCACTGCCTCTACTGAAAAGGGAGAATCTCATTCCAAGCCACCTGCTGAACCTCTTCAAGAACCTTCCCTGTGGAAGAAATTACATGAGAGCAGAGTCCTGGGAGAACTCCATGACTTCCTTACTACTGGAAGAGTTCCAACCCGGCTATGACTAGCTCATCCTGATGTGGAACTTAGCCGCCTCTGGAGACTGAGAAAATGTCTATTTGTCCAGAAAGGGCTGGAAATAAGAAACACTTAGGGCCTTGTCTCAGGCGACAGAATTCACCAAATACTCATTCCCTGGGGAAATGCACGGGTCATCCTTGAAGCCTATCATGATATCACTGGCCATTTTGGTGTCCAGAAAACTGAAGCTACCATCCACCGAAGGTTCTACTGGGTTGGTATGAGAGGAGACATTGAAAGTTGGTGTCACGGGTGTGTTGCCACGAAGATCGTCACGAGTACACAGCCTGACTTCTCGCAGCTGACTTGTTGGTGCTTTGTGTTTTTTCGGCAGTGTAGGAGTTAATTCTCTCTCTCTCTGGGCTAGCTGAGGTCCAGCCTCGCCCAGCTGCAATCAATGCTTCTTTAGTGAGACTCCTTTATATTCCTGCAGGTCTGTTTGGGAGGTGTCGGTGAAAGCTTTTCATTCTGACTTACAGAGCGGATCGTGGTGTTTGGAGTTGCTGAGATAAGTGCATTTGGAAGTGTTTTTTCCCTTTCCTCGCTTTATCATTTATCTCCTTTCCCGTTGGTGTTCCCTCTGTTGTAGTTATGTAGAAGTTGTATGCAAGGTGGTTTTGGTTTTTCCCTTGTACTGTCTCGTTCGTCTAAATACTGTGTGTGGGCATATTATTTCTGGTTCCCTATTGTTGTGATCGGGGTCCTTCTCAGGACTAGATTACTTAGGTGCAGGGATCCTCAGGAGGTAGGGGTTACGCTGGCGGCCTGGACCTCTGTACCTTTAACAGTACCTCCAGGTTGAGGGGTTAGTCAGGGTCCCAGCTTAGGGTCAGCTTAGGCCCCCTACCTCCAGTATTCTGTGACAGTGTGACATTTTCACCGACCATCTTAGTTTTCTCCAGCTACCATGGATCCAGTAGCCGGTCTAGCTCGGCAGTTGCAGAGTTTGTCCATGGGGCTGGCGGACGTTAAGTCCAAGGTTTTGCATCCTCCGGAGCAAGCCGGACCAGAACCTAAAGTAGCTCTCCCTGACAGGTTCACTGGGGGGCGGGACAAGTTTTTTGTTTTCCGGGAGGCATGCAAATTGTACTTTCGGCTGCGGCCTCGGTCATCGGGCAGTGAAGAACAAAGGGTGGGAATTGTCATCTCGCTCCTACAAGGGGACCCTCAATCTTGGGCGTTCTCTCTTCCCCCAAGCTCCCCGGTTCTCCAGTCAGTGGATAGGTTTTTCGCTGCTCTGGGACTCGTATATGATGACCCAGATCGGATCTCCCTTGCTGAGTCTAAGTTACGTAGGATTCAGCAGGGAGATCGTCCGGCGGAGGAATTCTGTTCGGAGTTCCGTAGGTGGGCCACGGACACCCAGTGGAATGACCCGGCTCTTAGGAGCCAGTTTTGTCATGGTTTATCCGACAAATTACAGGATGTGTTGGCACAGTATGACTCTCCCGCGTCACTGGAAGCCGCTATGGCCCTTGCTATTCGTGTTGACAGACGGCTTCGGGAGAGGTGCGGGATAACTCTACCCCCTGTAATGTCTCCACCTCCTACAAGGTCCCCTCATATGGTGGTTCCCCTGGTCAGTCCGGAGGAGCCTATGCAATTAGGAGGGACATCATTTCGGGGAAGGGGACCGGTGGTGCGCCATAAGACAGGAAGGTGTTTCCTCTGCGGGAAAAAGGGACATTTTATTGGGGGGTGTCCATCCCGTCCCTTGCAGAGTAAAGAGTCGTCGAAAAAACTGTTGATCCCAGGTTGTGTGGTGGACGGCAATCTGGGAGTAGGTATTTCGTCCCTAGGTTCGTCTCAGTTTCTCGTACCGGCGGAGGTGGTGGTGGGTACGAGAACTGAGAGGATATCTGTTCTTCTGGATAGTGGGGCCGGGGCTAATCTGGTTGATGCTCGGTTTGCCCGGGTTCAAGGTATGCGATTGAGTGAGTTGGCTAAACCCATCCCCATATTCTCGATCGATGCCAGGCCTCTCGGTCAGGGAAGTTTTTTGCAAGCTGTGCATGGTGTAAAACTTCAAGTGGGGGCAATACATAAAGAACTGTTGTCTTGCTACGTGTTGGAGGGTCTTCCCACTCCTATAGTGTTGGGCCTTCCTTGGTTAGCTAAGCATAACCCGGTTATTAATTGGCAAACCAGAGAGATAAGCCAATGGAGTAAATTCTGTAATAAAAACTGCATGAACACGGTCATCGGTGCAGTTACTCCTTGGGTCTTACCTCCATTTCTGGCGGACTTTGAGGATGTATTCTCGGAGAATGGGTGTCAGGAACTACCTCCTCATCGCGAGTATGACTGTTCTGTAAAACTGCTCCCTGAGGCCAAGTTACCTAAAGCTAGGTTGTATAACCTTTCTGGTCCTGAGAGGCAGGCCATGAAGGATTATATTTCTGAAAGTCTGGCTAAGGGGCATATTAGACCTTCATCTTCACCGGTGGCCGCGGGGTTCTTCTTTGTTAAGAAGAAAGATGGAGGCCTACGCCCTTGCCTGGATTTCCGTGAACTTAATCGGATTACGGTCCGAGATCCGTATCCGCTCCCACTTATTCCCGATCTCTTTAATCAGATCGTGGGCGCCAAATGGTTCTCTAAGTTGGATCTCAGGGGGGCGTACAATCTGATTAGGATGAAGGAGGGGGATGAGTGGAAGACGGCTTTTAACACTCCGGAGGGGCATTATGAGAACCTTGTCATGCCATTCGGTCTGACTAATGCCCCGGCGGTGTTTCAACACTTTGTTAATGATATTTTTCGCCACCTGGTGGGACAGTTTGTTGTCATATATCTGGATGATATCTTAATTTACTCGCCGGATCTGGTGTCTCATCAGGAGCACGTTAGACAGGTGTTACAGATCTTGCGGGATAATAAACTGTATGCCAAGTGGGAAAAGTGTGTGTTCGCCGTACAGGAACTCCAGTTTTTAGGCTTCCTGGTTTCAGCGTCCGGTTTTCGTATGGACCCTGGGAAAGTGCGGGCAGTTCTTGAGTGGGATCGGCCGGAGAATCTTAAGGCACTACAACGTTTCCTGGGGTTTGCTAACTATTACCGGAAGTTCATTCGTAATTTCTCGTCCATGGTTAAGCCTCTCACAGACATGACTAAAAAGGGGACGGATTTTTCTAGGTGGTCTGACAAGGCTTGTCAAGCATTCTCCTCCTTGAAAAAATGTTTTGCCTCGGCACCCATTCTCATTCAACCTGATGCGTCTCAGCCATTCTTTGTAGAGGTAGATGCTTCCGAGGTAGGGGTGGGAGCAGTATTGTCACAGGGTTCGTCCCCTGGTAAGTGGCATCCATGCGCCTTTTTCTCTAAAAAATTGTCGTCCGCTGAGAGGAATTACGATGTCGGCAATAGGGAACTCTTGGCCATTAAGTTAGCTTTTGAGGAGTGGCGCCATTTTTTGGAGGGGGCAGTTCATCCGGTCACCGTCATCACCGATCACAAGAACCTGCTATATCTGGAGTCCGCTAAACGTCTGAATCCCAGACAAGCTAGGTGGTCATTGTTTTTTACCAGGTTTAATTTCGTCGTTACATATCGTCCTGGGTCTAAAAATGTAAAGGCGGATGCCTTATCTCGCAGTTTCCCTGGGGCCGGGAATACGGACGACCCGATTCCTATTCTTCAGGAGGGGGTGGTGGTTTCGGCAGTATGCTCTGAGCTGGAGGAGGAGATATTGGAGGCTCAGGGGGACGCCCCTGTTGGACCTTCGGGGAGACTGTTCGTTCCAGATCAGTTGCGACAAAAGGTGATCGAGGCACACCATAACTCAGTTTTTGCAGGACACCCGGGGAGTAAAGCAACTGTGGATCTCCTCTCGCGTCGGTTTTGGTGGCCTAACTTACATAAAGAGGTGGTAACTTTTGTCGCGTCCTGTGGGGTTTGTGCGCGCTCTAAGACCTCACATACCCGTCCGTCTGGGGCCCTCTTACCTTTGAAGATCCCGGAGCGTCCTTGGACTCATCTGTCTATGGACTTTATTACGGACCTCCCTCCGTCTTCGGGTAAAACGGTCATACTCGTTGTAGTGGACAGGTTCAGCAAGATGGCACATTTTATCGCTCTTCCGGCTCTTCCTAATGCTAAAACTCTTGCGCAGGTATTCATTGGGGAGATTGTGAGGCTTCACGGGGTACCCTCCGAGGTGGTGTCTGATCGGGGGTCTCAGTTTGTGTCCAAGTTCTGGAAGGCGTTTTGTGCTCGGCGGGGGATGCATTTGTCATTCTCGTCGGCTTTTCATCCTCAGACCAATGGTCAGACGGAACGTATGAACCAGAGCTTGGAGACATATCTTCGGTGTTTTGTGTCAGAGAACCAGGAGGACTGGGCTTCTTTCCTACCTCTGGCAGAGTTTGCTCTCAATAATAGGCGGAGCGAGTCCACTGGTAAGTCCCCGTTTTTTGGGGCATATGGTTTTCACCCCCAGTTTTGTACTTTCAGTAGGGGGGGCTCTTCGGGGGTTCCGGAGGAGGAACGATTTTCCTCATCTCTCGCTTCAGTATGGAGAGGGGTGCTGAAGAATCTGAATACTATGGGGAACCGATACAAACGTATGGCTGATAGGAGGAGAGTGTCTGGTCCGGACCTAAGTGTGAACGATCAGGTATGGTTGTCTACCAGGAATATTAAACTTAAGGTTCCCTCCTGGAAACTGGGTCCCAGGTTCATCGGGCCATACAGAATCAGTTCTGTTATTAATCCGGTGGCATTCCGTCTTGACCTCCCCCCTACGTTTAAAATTCACAACGTGTTTCACAGATCATTGCTTAAGAGGTATGTGGCGCCGGTGGTACCGTCACCTTTACCTCCCCCTCCTGTGGTTGTCAATGGTAACTTGGAGTTCCAGGTATCGAGGGTCATTGATTCACGCTTTAATCGCCGGTCCCTTCAGTACTTGGTTCATTGGAAGGGGTATGGTCCTGAGGAGAGGATGTGGGTTCCTGCGTCGGATATTAACGCAGACCGATTAGTTCGGGCCTTCCACTCGACTCACCCGGATAAACCTGGCCCTGAGGGTCCGGAGGCCCCTCGTAGAAGGAGGGGTACTGTCACGGGTGTGTTGCCACGAAGATCGTCACGAGTACACAGCCTGACTTCTCGCAGCTGACTTGTTGGTGCTTTGTGTTTTTTCGGCAGTGTAGGAGTTAATTCTCTCTCTCTCTGGGCTAGCTGAGGTCCAGCCTCGCCCAGCTGCAATCAATGCTTCTTTAGTGAGACTCCTTTATATTCCTGCAGGTCTGTTTGGGAGGTGTCGGTGAAAGCTTTTCATTCTGACTTACAGAGCGGATCGTGGTGTTTGGAGTTGCTGAGATAAGTGCATTTGGAAGTGTTTTTTCCCTTTCCTCGCTTTATCATTTATCTCCTTTCCCGTTGGTGTTCCCTCTGTTGTAGTTATGTAGAAGTTGTATGCAAGGTGGTTTTGGTTTTTCCCTTGTACTGTCTCGTTCGTCTAAATACTGTGTGTGGGCATATTATTTCTGGTTCCCTATTGTTGTGATCGGGGTCCTTCTCAGGACTAGATTACTTAGGTGCAGGGATCCTCAGGAGGTAGGGGTTACGCTGGCGGCCTGGACCTCTGTACCTTTAACAGTACCTCCAGGTTGAGGGGTTAGTCAGGGTCCCAGCTTAGGGTCAGCTTAGGCCCCCTACCTCCAGTATTCTGTGACAGTGTGACAGTTGGTGCCGAGAATGTCCCGCATGTAACATCACAAAAGATGGATGCAGAGATCAAAAAGCGCCCCTACACCCTATCAAGTCACAAAAAACAGGAGAAATTGTTGCTATTCATCATGTGAAATCTGGCCCAACTCACTCTGGCTATATATATACCCTCACAAAGGAGGACCATTACATAAAGATTGCCGCTATTGTACCTGTCAAAGATTTTACAGCCAAAACTGCAGCTGAAGTCTTCTATACCGAGTTTATCCAATACTATGGATGACCAGATCACATCTTCACTGATCGTGGACCTGCCGTTGAATCTCAACTTTTCCAAGAGCTGTGCAAGTACAGAGATTGCAAGACACTGTGCACCACTGTTTACCATCCACAAGGTAATGGACTATGTGAAAGAGTGAACCAAGTCATCATCAGTATGCAGCGCACTGCTTCTACCTCCAAGTGAACTGAGTGGCCTGAGATTCTGAATGATCTTGTCCATAGCTACAATAACACCACCCATTGCTCAACTTGTCATACTCCATTTTAACTGATGTTCTATCGACAAGGCCAGTTTCCTTCAGATTAGGCCCTAGGTGTACAAGTACCAGACACCATTAATCCTTTTCCACAAATGGACTGGGTGACTGAACACCGCAGACGCATGGCGGAAGCCAAGAAAATTGTTGATTCTCGCATGGAAGAAGCACGAAGAAGACAACAAGAAGACTATAATCAAGATGCCCATGCCAAGCCCCTACAAACTGGTGACCGAGTCTGGCTCTGAAACAACCATCGGACTTGAAAACTGGATCCACTTTGGGAAGTTGAACCATACACAATAACTGCTATACCCTTTCTATCGTCTGATGTGTACGAGATATCCAAAATTGGTTTGAAATCCCAGATGGTACACGCAGAAACCACCTAAAACTGTGTCGCAAGGAAGAACTCCTGGGAGAGTCACCACTACCCAAGTCAACTTTGATTGGAACACAGAATCCTCCAGATTCATCAGAAAGACTGCCGAGCCTCTCTGAACTTATTTTTGCTCCTCAATTTGCCTTTCCTGACTATCGTCAGTTCATCCCTACCTCAACAGAGAATACTTTTCCTCCACCTGAAGAAACGACAGAACCTGAACTAATCTCCAGCCAATGGACAGTACCTTTGAGGCGCTCTGAGCAGAGTACCAAAGGTATCCTACCCGCTCAATAGCGGGAATAGTTAATTCACCATATATCCTTCTTGAATGATATGTGTTCTGTCTTCCTCCACGTATGATGCTGTGGGGGATTTAGCATACAGCTTATCCCTCATTCATACTCTATAAAATAGACTGTAGCGTTCTGTAATCTTGATTTAAAGGTGATGGTATGAACTTGATAGTGTGGTAAAAACTATAACACAATACAAAATGATGAAAGTCAGTACTGGGTACATTTAAGAAACTAGCACTAACATAGTGATATTACAGGTTAAACTAAATGGTGTATCTCAGAGCACAATACACTTCACTTTACAGTATTTCACACAAAACATGTAACTGTATTTGCTCTTACCAGAATCATCTGACAAGAGGAAAGTTGTAGACTGTAAAGCCAGACACACGTCTTATCTGCTTCCCTGAAAGCCTGGGAAAAACTGATTGCAGGAACTCTTTCGCCCTGAGGAAGGAGGGGGGCGGTCCCTCTGCACACATTATTCTTAAAGGGGACAGTCTCTTGTGACTTTAAGAGTATTACTAGATGATGTGCAGCTTCTAAACAACATAAACAGACAACTGGTGACCTCTATAGCTCGCAACTAGAATAACTCTATGAACATTCCCTTAGCTGCTCATGAGTAGACAGAATACTCCCCGCTTGGCATCAACGGATGCCACCATTTGACTCTTTCGTGGAAAGCAGCAACACGAGTTCGGTAACTGGCCTCTTCTAGATTGGTGGCGGTGAACGCATGTTTGCAGTGATGCCAACCTTTACAAGGTCTCTGATTCGTAGATATTGCAGACTTGTATGACTGAGTGATGTGAAGTAGGCAAGTGATGGCTAAAACGAGTGACTTCCAGGTTGAGAACCTGCTGAACCGATGAGATTCGAGGCGATGACTTGAAATCACTGTATGTAGGGCAGACACTTGAGGACGAAGCTCTTTGTCGGCATCTGGATCCACTTGTTCGAAAGGATCAGGCTTGCTGCTATGGGCCGTCGAATTATACAAGGAGGAAGGGCCTGTGAACCACGTAGTGTCCTTAAGATGACTGGGTGCGATGAATCTAGTCACATAGTCTGCAGGATTGTGGTGAGTAAACATGTAGTGCCACTGAATAGGGCAAGTGGATTTTCTTATCCTCCGTACCCGATTGCTAATGTAGACGTAGAAGCGTCGCATCTCGTTGCAGATGTGTCCCAGTACCGCCTTGCTATTTGTGTAGAATTCGGCATTTTTGATCTGCAGATTCAACCCATGCGAGATAAGTACGGCCAACTCAACTGCAAGGACGGCAGCACAGAGTTCCAGTCTGGTTATCGTGTGCTCATGGAGTGGCGCTAGCTTTGTCCGACTCATGATGAACCCGATATGGCTTTGTTGGTTCACATCTGTGGTCTTGAGATACGCTACTGCGGCGATCGCTTTGACTGATGCATCACAGAAGATACAAAGTCTTTGAGTCTTGACTTCTGTGAATGGCGTGAGAGCATAGGGCCATTTCACACAAAGGTCGGTCAAGGCTTCAAGAGACTTCCTCCAGTCTGTCCACAAGTCTGGCTTTTCTGCTGGGAGTGGATTGTCCCAATCAAACTTCCCTTGGGTGAAGTCTCTCAGCATCATTTTGCCTTGGATGGAAACTGGAGTTACAAACCCCAAGGGGTCGTACAGGCTATTCACGAAGGAAAGAACTCGTCTGCGCGTGAAGGGTTTTTCTCTTTGTTGATCTGAAAGGCGAAGGCATCCGTCTTCAAATCCCAAAGCAATCTTAGGCTCCGCTGCATGGGAAGGGAGTCGATGCTTAGGTCTAAGTCCTTCAGATCACTGGAATAGTCTTGAGAAGGAAAGGTTCCCATCAATTCTCTGCTGTTGGAGGCGATCTTATGTAACCTCAGGTTAGACAGAGAGAGCATTTCTTGAGCCCTAATTCAGGAGGCTGATTTCAACCTCGTTTGTTGGTGTGGACTTCAGACAGTCATCAACATAGAAGTCCTTTTCTACGAAGCATCTGCCATCTGATTCGTACCTTTCTTCGCCCTCTTTGGCAGAATTTAGGAGGTCGTAGATAGCGACTGCTGGGGAGGGACTGTTCCCGAAGATGTGGACTCTCATCCAGTACTCTGTGATGTCCTTATCGGGGTCGTTATCGGGGTACCAGAAGAACCTCAAGAAGTTTCTGTGGTACACCTTGACGAGGAAACAGTGGAACATCTGTTGTAAGTCAGCCATAAATGCCACCGTATCTCTGCGGAAACAGAGTAGCACCTCTAGGAACCTGTTGTTGACGTCTGGGCCTAACAGCAGGACATCGTTCAACGAGACGTCTTCACATTTGGCGCTTGAGTCGAATACCACTCTTATCTGACCTGGCTTCTTAGGATGGTACACTCCTAAGATGGGTAAGTACCAACACTCCTCTGAATGACGAAGTGCAGGTGCAATCTCTGCGTGGTTGATCTGGAATATCTTCCCCATGAAGGTAAAGAAATGTTCCTTCATCTCAGACGACTTCCGAAGCTTGTGTCCGAGGCAGATGAATCGACTGTAGACCAGTTCTCTGTTGTTGGGCAGACGTCTTCTCCGGGGTCGAAATGGTAGAGGTGCGACCCAACTGTTTGACTTGTCTTTAACTATCTCTCGATCCATAACATCCAAGAACATCCTGTCTTCTATGGACATTGCTGTCTTGTTGTCTTCCTTTGTCCTGCGGAAAACTGCACATCCTATGTGGTCTTGTTCACCTTCACAGGCGTGGTCTTCGTTGGAAGGAGATGAGAAAGGGCAAGGCAGGTGAGTGCTGCTCGGTAACTCGTTTACCAGCAGACTATTTGGACATGGTTTGAAGAGAGATGGATGTCCATTTTCTAGCGCACTGTCGGCTTGTGTGCTTCTCCTAGACAGACTTCTCCTATTATGACCCAACCAAGGTCAAGCCTCTGTGCGTACGGAGCATTCTGGAAGCCATTGATAGACTCTCTAGACTTGTTGACTCTTAGTATATCTCTCCCCAGGAGTAAAGCTATTGGAGTTTCTGGGTCCAACTCAGGTATCAGGTGATTTATACGCTTCAGATGGGGGTGAAGTATCGCCACCTCCGGTGTAGGTATCTTGGGCCTGTTGTCGGGAATTTGGTTGCACTTCAGGATGGTTGGTAGCGATAGGCAGGTCTTGCCATCTATGGACTCCACTTTGTATCCGGTAGCTTTCCTCCCCACCGTCTCAACGGTACCTGAACACGTCTTCAGGGGGTAGGGAGAACCGTGGCCTACAACGCTGACGTTGTCAAAGAAGATGGACTTGGCTAAAGACCTGTTACTTTGGTCATCCAGGATCGCGTATATCTTGATCGCTTTGTCCCTGCGGCCTGCTGGGTAGATTCGGACAAGGCAGATTTTTGAACAGGATCTTCCTCCCACGAGCCCTCCGCAGATCTCTGTACATTTAGAGGTGACCTCGGGGGTGCCTTCGTCAGTGTTCTTCTGTCTCCCATCATGCTCACCTGGTTGCTACAACACTCGAGGGGGTGGTCCAGGGTGCAAGGCTGTATTGTGGTCTGTGCTGCTGCATTCTGCACATTTCACGCTAGCGTCACAGTTCCTGGCAAGGTGAGAGGTTGTGGCACAACATTTGAAGCAGATGTTATTTTCTTTGAGGAACTCTTTGGGATCCTCTAAAGACTTCACCCTGAAGGCTCTGTATTTTGTGAGAGGATGTGGTTTCCTGTGGAGAGGACACTGCTTACTGACGTCTTGAGGTTTATTCTCTTCTGGAGGGGACCTATTCGCCTTGTGAGGAGGACCTGTGGAAGTAATTTAGTTTTGTGGACTGCCACTGGTGTTCTACTAGCTTTGACACCGGGGGCAGTGGGACATGACAAAGTGAAGTCAAAGCTAGGGTCATTTCTGATTTTAGCTTGTTGGGCGACAAAATCTACAAACACTGTAAAAGGGGGGAACGGTGCGTTATAACTCTGCTTATAACGCAAACCATATATGACCCACTTATATTGTAGGTAGTCAGGAAGGTTTTGAACAATCGGATTGACACCCCTGGCGGTGTCCAGGAATGCCAATTCAGGTAAATCTCCTTCCACCTGAGCCACCTGTAGCTCCGCTAACAAATCGCTTAGTTCCCTGAGCTTTTGGTAACCCTTAGACACTATTTTGGGAAAATCATCAATTCTCTTATATAAAGCATTTTCTATCGCTTCTATTGACCCATAACACTCATCAAGTCTTTCCCACACCTTGCGTAGATCTGTGTGTGGATGCTTTATATTAATGTCTCTGATTCTTTTGGCGTATTCAGCGGACTCACTTCCAAGCCACTTTACTAGGAAGATTAACTCCCCACTGTAAGAAAGGTCCAAACCTCTGATGGCATTCTGGAATGAGGCTCGCCATGACCTATAGTTCTCAGCTCGATCAGTGAACTTTACAAGTCCCTGTGTGATCAGCTCCCGGAGAGCAAGGAGCTTTACAAAGTCCATGGTGGCTTGGTTATCGCTGATACGAGCTGGTGTGTTAGTCACGTCTAGTGTGTGGTGTATCACCATACCTGTCGGACGTTTCTGGCTTCGGATAGTCTGTATGATACCTTTCTGAAGAGGAAGGTGTCTCTTTGAGGCTGGACGGGGGCTGTACCTTCTGCTCGGCGGAACTGTTGCTGTGACAGACATCTCCTTGCTGGATGTCTTCTCGTTTGTAGCAGCAAAGTTTGGGGTTGGATCGTTGGTAATCGGCGTAGGCTTGTCTATGTAATGCGTGAGGGCTGTTATCTCTTCCGTGATGTCGGTTGACGTACTCTGAGACGCGCTGTACTGGATCCTGCTGATCTAGATCTGGTCCCAGAACGTTGCTGCGTTTCTCATAATCAGGATACTCCATTGTTTCCAAGTACTCTGCCTTGGCTATTGCGGCCACTGCCTCTCTGTCGGTGGCAAGTCTTTCCAGAGACATTCACAGATGCGCACTCACTGCCTCTTGCTCTGCTTGTCTCAACTTTAATTGCATCTCTTGCGCGGCGAAGGAGGATCTCACTTTGGCCGCCTCGGCTTCGGCGCGAGTGACTGCAGCAAGCTCTGCTATTGATGACTTGCTAGAGCCTGCTAGAGTGAGGATGTAGTGCTTCGAGACATGGCACGCTTAGCTGTACACTGCTGAATACTTTGGTGGGAAATTGAGTCTATATGCGGACGGGCTTCCGCGTGGCGGGAATGGCGTCATGCTTTCTGGGGGGGGAGCTGGGCTCTTGTTCTCTGTGGCTGTATGGCGACTGTTGTAATGCCCATATGCGGTGCAGCGTGGGTGTTAGCTGTCTTGTACAGTCTGTTCAACCACCTCCTTCAGCCAGGGTCCGTTTTTACTGTTCTGCCTTCCTCCACGTATGATGCTGTGGGGGATTTAGCATACAGCTTATCCCTCATTCATACTCTATAAAATAGACTGTAGCGTTCTGTAATCTTGATTTAAAGGTGATGGTATGAACTTGATAGTGTGGTAAAAACTATAACACAATACAAAATGATGACAGTCAGTACTGGGTACATTAAAGAAACTAGCACTAACATAGTGATAATACAGGTTACAGTAAACATGAGTAACTGAGGTAGATCACTGCCACAGGCTCTATTCTATACAGAATGCATCAACCCGAGTACAGTGCAAGCTGCATTAACTAAATGGTGTATCTCAGAGCACAATACACTTCACTTTACAGTATTTCACACAAAACATGTAACTGTATTTGCTCTTACTGGAATCATCTGACAAGAGGAAAGTTGGAAACTGTAAAGCCAGACACACGTCTTATCTGCTTCCCTAAAAGCCCGGGAAAAACTGATTGCAGGAACTCTTTCTCCCTGAGGAAGGAGGGGGCGGTCCCTCTGCACACATTATTCTTAAAGGGGACAATCTCTTGTGACTTTAAGAGTATTATTAGATGATGTTCAGCTTGTAAACAACGTAAACAGACAACTGGTGAACTCTACAGGCCACAACTAGAATAACTCTAGGAACATTCCCTTAGCTGCTCATGAATAGACAGAACAATATGCCCTCTTGGCATTTACATATGCAGATTTTCAGATTTTTATGTGTTCTTTTTCTAGTTAATGTAACAGTTCAAGGACTGTGCCTGGCTCACAAGACCAAGAAATTTTAAACTTCATTATAGTTATTACTAGAGATGAGCGTTGTTCTACTCGAACTGTTCGCCAATCTCAAATTCGAGCTGTTTTGGGCGGTGTTCGAGCCGGTCGGCGAACACGAACAATTTGAGAAAAATTCGGCTGTTCGAGGTTATGTTCGATAACTGTTCGTGCACCAAAATCATAACTGGATTTTTTCTCAGTAATGATGAAAATTGATGTTAATACGCAGTTTGAGTGTACAGCGGGGCGGGGGGAGGGGCAGGGGATGGATCTCTGCAGGAACAATGAAGATCTCCATTTTTTTTTCTCTTTCCCGCATTTGCAGTGGGGAGGTGCAATCTGTCAGCCTATCAGCAGCGCACACACGGAGCGAAGTGCTTTTTTTCACACAAGCAAGGGCATGTGTGATTGGCAGTGTATGTCACATGTCCTTGCCCTATAAGACCAAGCCATTTTCCCCGTTCACCACCATTTTCTCACTGCTGCAGCTGCGTGTTAGACGGCACCGCTGTTGCTGTGTGCGCTATACCTTGTTAATTTCAAGCCAATTTTCGCACAAATATACAGATAGCTTGGGAGTAGGGAATAGTTGTGATTGCAGTCCTTTTAAGGACTAGGTTACAGCATTTCCTATGACTTTTATCAGGCAGGTCTGTGCTCTTAAATAGATAGATTGTGGGAGTAAAGACTAATTGTAATTGGAGTCCTTTTCAGGACTAGGTTACATCAGTTCCTATCAGTTTTTGCCAGGCAGGTCTGTGCCAGTGCTGTGCAAGTTTTTTTCACAGCATTTGGCTGAATCTAGCAAAGCTAATCCTTTTTGGCCTATTGCAGAGTGTGTTAGTCAGTGGAGTAGCCTATCTGTGTTGCAAGATATACCACCTGTGTATAGAATACCAATTTTTTTACTGCACCTAGTGAAGTAAAATCTTTTGGGCATAGCATCATTCTATTAGTCCATCTATACTGACCTCCATCAGGTTGCAAACTGAATATAATTTTTTTCTGCATCTAGCTCTGAAAAAATATTTGGGCTTCTAGCAGTGTGTGGGACTTGGTCTATTAGTCCATCTATACTGACCTCCATCAGGTTGCAAATTAAAAATAATTTTTTTCTTCATTTAGCTCTGAAAAAATATTTGGGCTTCTAGCAGTGTGTGGGACTTGTTCTATTAGTCCTTCTATACTGACCTCCAGCAGGTTGCAAATTGAATATAATTTTTTTCTGCATCTAGCTCTGAAAAAATATTTGGGCTTCTAGCGGTGTGTGGGACTTGGTCTATTAGTCCATCTATACTGACCTCCATCAGGTTGCAAATTAAAAATAATTTTTTTCTGCATCTAGCTCTGAAAAAATATTTGGGCTTCTAGCAGTGTGTGGGACTTGGTCTATTAGTCCATCTATACTGACCTCCATCAGGTTGCAAATTAAAAATAATTTTTTTCTGCATCTAGCTCTGAAAAAATATTTGGGCTTCTAGCAGTGTGTGGGACTTGGTCTATTAGTCCATCTATACTGACCTCCATCAGGTTGCAAATTGAATAAAAAAATTTTCTGCATCTAGCTCTGAAAAAATATTTGGGCTTCTAGCAGTGTGTGGGACTTGGTCTATTAGTCCATCTATACTGACCTCCATCAGGTTGCAAATTAAAAATAATTTTTTTCTTCATTTAGCTCTGAAAAAATATTTGGGCTTCTAGCAGTGTGTGGGACTTGTTCTATTAGTCCTTCTATACTGACGTCCAGCAGGTTGCAAATTGAATACAATTTTTTTCTGCATCTAGCTCTGAAAAAATATTTGGGCTTCTAGCGGTGTGTGGGACTTGGTCTATTAGTCCATCTATACTGACCTCCATCAGGTTGCAAATTAAAAATAATTTTTTTCTGCATCTAGCTCTGAAAAAATATTTGGGCTTCTAGCAGTGTGTGGGACTTGGTCTATTAGTCCATCTATACTGACCTCCATCAGGTTGCAAATTAAAAATAATTTTTTTCTGCATCTAGCTCTGAAAAAATATTTGGGCTTCTAGCAGTGTGTGGGACTTGGTCTATTAGTTCATCTATACTGACCTCCATCAGGTTGCAAATTAAAAATAATTTTTTTCTTCATTTAGCTCTGAAAAAATATTTGGGCTTCTAGCAGTGTGTGGGACTTGTTCTATTAGTCCTTCTATACTGACCTCCAGCAGGTTGCAAATTGAATATAATTTTTTTCTGCATCTAGCTCTGAAAAAATATTTGGGCTTCTAGCGGTGTGTGGGACTTGGTCTATTAGTCCATCTATACTGACCTCCATCAGGTTGCAAATTAAAAATAATTTTTTTCTGCATCTAGCTCTGAAAAAATATTTGGGCTTCTAGCGGTGTGTGGGACTTGGTCTATTAGTCCATCTATACTGACCTCCATCAGGTTGCAAATTAAAAATATTTTTTTTCTGCATCTAGCTCTGAAAAAATATTTGGGCTTCTAGCAGTGTGTGGGACTTGGTCTATTAGTCCATCTATACTGACCTCCATCAGGTTGCAAATTGAATAAAAAAAATTTCTGCCTCTAGCTCTGAAAAAATATTTGGGCTTCTAGCGGTGTGTGGGACTTGGTCTATTAGTCCATCTATACTGACCTCCATCAGGTTGCAAATTAAAAATAATTTTTTTCTGCATCTAACCCAGCCAATAGTTTTGGCCTAATACCACAGTTTGGCCACTCAGCTCTGCTCGGTTACCATCCATTGTTTTTTTGTGCAAACAACTCCAGAGTTGTGAATTAGTTAACCACCAAAATGAGTGGAAAAAGGCCTGCTGCTGGTGGAAAGGGGAATAGGCGTGTTGGGAAGGGGAAAAAAGGTTGTGTCCGTGGGGTAGGTGCAGAAGAAAGACCATCTTCCAGCCAAACTAAAATGTCTACTTCTTTTAGCGGACAATGTGATATGGGAAGGGGAAAAAAGGTTGTGTCCGTGGGGTAGGTGCAGAAGAAAGACCATCTTCCAGCCAAACTAAAATGTCTACTTCTTTTAGCGGACAATGTGATAAGATCCCTTTCTTACGGCCACGCCAATCGCTACAAATTCCAGATGAGGCACAAAAACAGCAGGTGCTTCAACGGATATCAAGTGCTCCTTTAAGTGGGCTCTCCTCCACATCAACTTCAACATCACAAATACTCCAGTCCTCAAAGGTGTCACCCAAATCGCACTTGCTTCCTCACAGCTCCCAAATCTCCAGCTGCCCGTCTGAGTATGAGGTAGAACAGATGGTTGAGTCTGCAGAGCTGTTTACTCATACTATAGCCTGGGAATCAGAGGTCGACTCCAGCGCTTCTGTGAATCCAGACGAGGAAATGATCTGCACTGATGCCCAGAATCTTTATGAGTCGGATCCAGGACCAGACGCAGAAGGTTCTGACCATAATGTAGACCCTCATTCCCAAACTGTAACTCCTGTTGGTGGAGACAATGAGGAAGACGATGATAAGACTCAAATACCTGATTGGAGCGACAACTTTAGTTTTTTGTCAGGGCAGGAACAGGTTGGCTCTGAGGATGACGGGTGTGATAACGCACAGGGTGATGATGATGAGGTCGGAGATCCCACTTACTGTCAACCCACAGTCAGCCAAGAGATGAGGTCAGCAGAGGAGGTGGAGGAAGATGCTAGTGACGACGAGGTCAGGTTGCGCCTTCCTGGACAGAGACGTAGTACTGGAAGCACGTCAACAACTGCATCCTCAAACACAACTCTGCCTCTCACCACAAGTCGTGGTGACTCTTCAGGTCGCATGGGTGCTAAGCCTTGCATAGCCTGGGCATTTTTTCAGATCGATAAAGATGACCCAACTCGTGTTATCTGTAACATTTGTCAGCAAAAGCTAAGTAGAGGCCAAAAAATACATAGTTTGAGTACTTCATGCATGAACCGGCACATGGACATGAAGCATAAGTTGCAGTGGGAAGCTCAGTGTGCTACAATGCGGTCTAGCCGGCCGGGCCAACCACCGTCTGCCATATCTTGTGCATCCGCGGCCTCTTCATCCTCTGTGACTGGGGGGACAGCAGTCACACCTGTTTTGGGGCGCAGACCTGCCACCTCTTTACCCGCAACAGCCAGCGTGATTGGCAGGTCATCATTTTCTTTGGAGGTGGTAACACCAGCTGGTCTTGAGCGCTGTCCGACATCGATAGCACCACCTTTGGATCAAGGCAACCTAACATGTCCGCCTGCATCTTCCTCACAGACCGGCAGTTTGCCGGGGACACCCTTATCAACCCCGTCTAAGCACAATAGCCAGCCCTCGGTCCCTCAGATGTGAACAAGTAAAAGACCATTTCCTCCTAGCCATGAGAAAGCTAAGAGGTTGAATTTCACCATCTGCAAGCTCTTGGCTACAGAAATGCTGCCTTTCCGCCTGGTGGACACAGAGGATTTTCGAGACCTTATGTCCGTCGCAGTGCCCCAGTACCAGATGCCCAGTCGGCACTACTTCTCAAAGAAAGGTGTGCCTGCGCTCCACCAGCATGTCGCACACAACATCACCGCTTCTTTGAGAAACTCTGTGTGTGACAGGGTGCATTTCACCACAGACACTTGGACGAGTAGGCATGGACAGGGGCGTTACATGTCGCTGACTGGGCACTGGGTAACTATGGTGACAGCAGGACAAGGGGCTGCTGTCCAAGTCTTGCCGTCCCCACGAGTTGTGCGTCAATCCTCTTTATGTCATTTTTCCTCCACTGCTTCTGCCTCCTCAACCTCCTCTCGGTCTTCCACCTGCACCCAAAGCCTGTCTGGTCATGCCACAAGCTTTCTAACTGCGCAGAAGGGATCCTGCACACCTCCTTACTATGCTGGCAGTAGGGCTCAACGTCATCAGGCGGTTTTTACATTGAAATGTCTGGGAAATGTGAGTCACACAGCTGAGGAGTTGTGGTCAGCTCTGGAGAACCAATTTCATGAATGGTTGTCTCCACTGGACCTGAAACCAGGGAAGGCCGTGTGCGACAATGCTGCAAACCTGGGTGCGGCCCTTCGCCGGGGCAATGTCACACACGTGCCTTGTATGGCTCACGTGTTGAACCTGGTTGTCCAGCAATTTTTAGCCCACTATCCCAGACTAGATGGCCTTCTGCAGAGGGCACGGTCGCTGTGTGCTCACTTCCGCCGTTCGCATCCCGCAGCTCAGCGACTTACATCTCTACAGAAGTCGTTGGGCCTGCCACTTCACCGGCTAAAATGCGATGTGCCTACCCGGTGGAATTCAACTCTGCACATGTTGCAGCGACTGTGGCAGCACCGACAAGCCCTGGTGCAATACGTTCTGACGTATAGCCTGGGCCAACGAGATTCAGAGGTGGGGCAAATCACGCTGGAGGAGTGGTCTCAGATCAGGGACCTATGCACCCTTCTGCACAGTTTTGAAATGGCGACGAAGATGTTTAGTGCTGACGATGCCATTATCAGCATGACTATTCCGGTGATTTACATGCTGGAGCACATGTTAAACAGAATTCGGAGTCAGGTGGTGGCACAAGAGGAGGTGGAGGAAGTAGAGGAGGAGGAGTTGTATGCGGAAGGGCTAACATCTGCAAGGTCCAGACGGTCGGCAGCACCAGGGCGGCAGGCATGTGAGGGTGGGGGAGATGATTTTACCAGGGCGCATGATAGCAGCCAAACTAGTGAGGAAGGTGCAGGAGCCCAGGAAGAAGTGGAGGACGAACTGATGGAAGACTCATCAGATGAGGGAGACCTTGATCACATTTCTGTTGTGCGAGGTTGGGGGGAGAGGACAGAGGAAGGAAGCATGATTGTTACCTCGCCACCAACACAACAGGGACTTGGTGCTCCTGGATGCGCAACACACATGAGTGCCTTCTTGCTGCACTACTTGCAACATGACCCTCGAATTGTGAGAATTAGAAATAATCCTGACTACTGGGTTAGATCCCCGGTACAAAAGTAAATTTGCAGAAATTATTCCTGCCATAGAAAGGGATGCACGCATGCAGGAGTATCAGCAGAGACTGTTGCAGAATCTTACATGTGCTTTTCCACAAAATACCAGTGGTGCACGTAGTGAATCTCACAGTTCCAACTTGCCAACCGTGGTCTGTATGGAATTGTTCAATAAAGGGCCCGAAATTAAGATAACATAGATGGGAGAGGTCTCTTTGAATAGGAATTCCTAAGTATTTGATACCCTGTGAGGGCCAGGCAAAGGGAAAGTTGGACTGGATGGAATCCTATATGGATTTAGGGAGGGAGACATCGAGGGCCTCAGACTTCGCTGCATTGATTTTAAAATTTTACCATGTAACAAAGTGATCTATTTCAGCCATAACAGCAGGGATGGATATATGTGATTGAGTGATATATACTAGGACATCATCAGCAAATAGAGAGCACTTGTACTCGGTGCCTCCCACCTCAATCCACCTAATATTCGGGTCATGGCGAATTGATGAGAGCAGGTGCTCCATCACTAGGATGTATAAGAGAGGGGACAGAGGACATCCCTGCCTTGTCCCATTGGTGATGGTGAAAGGTTATGAAAATGTTCTGACGCACCCCCTGGGCCTTGGGACACCCGGAGCCGGACCCTTTTTGGTGGATGCTGGTGGTTGTAGTCTTCGTGGCGGCGATCCGGTTCCGTGGCTCAGGGCGGTCAAACCAGTGGCGGAACTATTTATGTGGTTTTGATGTTTAAATGTCCGACTACGCCACCCGTGGATTGCGGTCAGAGTGAACCGCCGCTACAGGGCAGACCGCTAAGGCTGGTGTTGTGGGTGCAGCAGAGCGTAGCATAACTCCCCACGGGAGGAGTATAGCCTCAGGGCAGTGTATGCGGAGGATGGGGGTGATGGTGCAGGGCAGCAGCAGTAACGACACGGAGTCAGTGATGCAGTTCAGGGCCTTTACTCACAGTTCTTATTATCCAGACCACGTCTGCAGGTAACGGCTGCCCACGTCGTACTGTGCTCACCAGGTGAGGGGCTCAGACAACTCCCAGATAACTTTGGAGCGCTTCACAGGACCCCCTTTGTGTGTCCTTTGTCTGGCCTTTCTTACCAACACTTCTGTCCGGCTGCCTCGGGCCTCCTCTTGGTAAACTTGGCGCCAGTTTCCCTGACCCTATGTGGTGCCTTCCTAGCGGGTGGAGCAAGGGGCTGCGCCACATAAAATGTCAGAGCCTCCGGTTCCTAGCTGAGGGTCGTTTCCTGCCTCCACTAGTTCGGGGACCGGTCTCCCCCTTTGGCCTGACCCCTCCACGCAGGTGGATTCGGGCGTGCGGTGGCGACTCGCCCGTCCGCACCCCTGGGATCCCTTCATTCCTCGTTCCTGGAGCCTTCTCCGCTCCTCTTCCTTCCTTCTCCCTCTTGCAGGCCTGGGCCTCTGTTACTAGGCCCGCCTCCGGAGCAGAGCTCATGCAGAGCCCCTGCTCCCTGCCACTTCTGCTCAGACTTCTCTGCACTGAACTAAGATGGTGCCCACCTTTTATACTCCCTTCTCAATGCACCCAGGAACTGCTTCCTCCCTGCTCCTGCACTGCAGGGTTCCCCTTCCTCAGTTTTCCCTCCCCCCACTCCAGCCAGGGACAGGGACTGTCGTGCCCATCTCAGGGGCATATTGGTCGCCCTGCCCCACGGCAATGTGGTGTAATGCATGCAGGTGTCGGGTCCTGATCCACACTCCATCCTTATCTGAGAGTGAGATATCACACCTCTGGGTGAGGTGCAATACGTCTGTAGCAACCGAGCCCTCGGTTGCTACAGTTCCATTTATCTTCAGCCTAGGTGACGTATTGTGATACAGGGCCGTGATTTTGGCTATAAAAGGGTCCCCTAGACCCCTACCCCAAGCTTTTTAAGAGAATCATATATGGCGTGCCAGGAGACTCTATGGAATGCTTTCTCAGCATCCAACGAGAGTATCTACTTACAAATTTTTAACTGCATCTAGCCCAGGAAATACTTTGTGCCTAGTAGCAGTGTCTGCTAGTCAGCGGATTATCCCGGCTGTTAAGCAAGCTACACCACCTGTAGTTTGGACACTTAATTTTTTCAAAGGAAATGCTTCGGGACCACGGGATACTTAGTGAAGAGCATCAGGAGGCACCCCAAGGCATAGGGGCTGGGACTGGCACTAGGATGCCTTGCGGTGGACAGCCGAGCTCGATCCTTATAAAAGCTTTTTAACTGCAGCAGCTTTAGTGGACGCTACTGGAGCTGGAATTACGCGGCTGCTGGCATGAGACTTGCCCACCAATAGATCCTTGTAAATGGATTTAAAGTGTATTCATTCAAATTAGAGGGACAATTTAAATTAAAAAGCTTAGAGCTGCCTCCACCACAGGGGGGCTCTCTCAACCCACCAGCGGACAGGCACCAGTATTGGGAGAGGGGGGCTGGCCGTCAGGGTTCACCGCGGCTCTCGCACAAACCCGGCGACACGGAGGTGGCACGGGCAGGAGCGGACTGGCCGTCTCGGCTTCTCACTTTTTGGATTTTAGAAGGGCATGACATGCCTATATCTGTGTCTCCCCCTCCTTTTACTCCTCCACCTCTTTTCTTTTCGCATGACTATATGTACTTGTCACTTTTCCATGTGTTAGTTGTGTCTTCTGAGCAGTTTGTCAGCTTTTGGACACCTTTGAAGGTGTTTTCTATGTGTTTCTATGTGTTTTTGTTTACCTGCCATTGGTTTTAACGGTGTTCGAAGGTGTTCGACGAACAGTTCGACGAACAGTTCGGCGAACACACGGGTGTTCGACGAACCGAACCGAACTCGAACACTACGGGGGTGGCTCAACACTAGTTATTACTAAGAATGTTGTTTATCTACTACTTCTTATTTACTATGCTCATGTTTATCTACTATTGCATTTTTCCTAGATATGGACATTTATTTACATCAAATGCCTAGAGACTCTATTCCCAACAATATTTCTGAATATTTCTCATGTTCACATCCTACGTTGGTTTTACTAGTAATTATTCCATTTTGCCATTCACTTGTGTATAGCATTTTTTCCTCTGTATCCCTAACTTTGTCATTTGTACAAGGCTTCACAGTCCAACTGTTTGCCGAGGATGGCTTTTCTTAAGAGGGGAAGTATATGGCATCCCGGTACCCGTTCTACTACTGCTAAATGAGACAGTTGTTGTGTGGTAGTAGATTTGTTCCATTGTGTGTACTGAGTTAGGGGATATAATACATTGCATAGTAAATTGTACTTTCTTGCATTGTAAATTGTGCTTTCCTGCCATCTGCTGGCCAATGTGTGTATATGAAGTAATGATTAATCTCCACACAACAAGCTGCCATAGCAATGGCTGGTAGGAGCCTCCCAGCTCAGGCCACACTCTGACTGAACTCTGGTACAAACCAGTGGTAGGCGGCTACAGCTGCCTAAGGAAGATAGAGGAGAGACATTAGTCTCTCAGAGAAGAGTTTTCAATGCCAGTCTATGCGGAGGGGACATTTTTCCTCACATAATCTCCTTCACAAAAAGAGTGAAGTGTCTTCCAGTGAGGAGAGAGAATGCTTTACATGGACTCTCCTGCTCTCTGGTTATCCTGATCACTTCTAGCCAGGACCAGATCCACTTGGCTGCCACACCACCGACTTTGCTTAAACCTACCCTTTGCAAGAGGAAATGATGAGTTAAAAACTGTGAGTACATCCACACTTTAGTGTGTTTCCACAGAGAGCCAAGGTCCCTCCATCAGTGAAATATTTCTTAGACTGCGCATAGCATTCCCTCTACTAGCAAAATAACTCTTCTCCAGCCGCCCTGAGAGGCCATAACAATGCTTGTCTCAAAAGGAGAAAACCATTACTTTCATATGCACAATATACTGTGAACCTTGCCTGTAAGAGAGACTGTACCCTGTTACCTCATTCAGTAAAATTGTTATGTTTAGAAGTTCACCTGTGTGTCTGGCTGCTTGAGATTGCACAAACATCACGGGCACTCCAAAACCCGCACCCAGACACAACAGCTAGAGGAGTGCCCCATGGGGGTCCCATACCATCCTCAAGTGCCACCTCCCGCTTTTGAAATTGTTGTGGACACGAGGGAAGCGTTGAGGGGTCCAGCGACCCACTTCAGCTACCGTGACATCATTATCTGCTGCCACTGAGGCTACACGCCCCAGCAGGCCCTTCTGCAACATCTGGCACCTCCCCAGGGGCCTACCACATATGTATGGATGTATTTATTATTCATATTAAGGCACCATTAACTCTCATCCAGAGTGGTATGAATAACAATAAATACTGTAACATAAATAAACGATAATAAAACATGAAAAAATATACAATAAACTTGACCTTACTAAATGATAGATAACTTAAGTAGAAAACAGTGTCCTGCCCCCAAGGACTTTCAACCTGCTCATATGGTTGGTCATACGTGGCATAAAGGTCACTGTAGGTTGTAGAAATCACTCCCCCCGAGGAAGCTGTCAAATACACCATGAAAAACGAGCGTTGGGGATTTTTTCTTGCTGAGCTGCTATATTTCCTACAATGGGTAAGAGTTAGTGTTGAGCGAGCATGCTCGACATTGCTCGGTACTCGCCCAAGCATCACGCTACTCGGGATGTTCGGCGAGCACCGAGCTTTTCCGGGTTACTCGGGCGGGAGCCAATGAAAATGCAGGGATTGCCAGACAGTCACTGTAATGCCGCAGCCATGTTGTTTGTGGGCATTACAGTGATTGGCTGGCCGCACAGCGTCACCTCGAGTATTTAAAACCGGGCGCCGCCATCTTGGGCACAGTCGCTCCGGATCAGACCGTGTAGGGACAGCGCTGCTGATATAGGGAGAGATATATCCTGCGAAATAGTGAGTGTAGGGTCTGTAAAGGCTGCCAGATCAAACAAACAGTCCTTCTCAGGACTAATATCCATCCCAGATATCAGGCAGGCAGGCAGGCTGTATAGGAGACGCAGTGGTTATATCAGCAAACGCTGCATTACAGTCCTGTGTGCTCCTGTTGCTGAAATTGCTGGATGTAGACTTAGCTCCTGGTCTCGTGGGGCCAGGAAAAATCCTTTTTTTTTCATCTAAATCCTCTTTTTTTTTCCTCCTTCACACTGTACAAATACCCATCTTATTAACCTTTTGGTGGCCCCCCACCAAAAAAAAAAAGTGTGTCTCTGATTTTTCAGACACAAATATATCTGTTGAAAATAGTGTGGTGTAGGTCAGAGAAATAGAAGTGTGGTTTTGCAGTTCCATGGGCCATTTGTATCTAAAAAAAACAGTTTGAGTGTGTCGCTCACTGTTCAGCCACAAATATATATATTTAAAAAAGTCTTGTATACACCAGTAAATTATAACTGTGGTTTTGCTGTTCCAGAGTAAAAAAATCTCTATTATCCTGTTTTTGGCATTTTTTGCCGTAAAAAAAAAAATAATAGTGTCTCCCTGATTTTTCAGACATAGATATATCTGTTTAAAATAGTCTGGTGTAGGCCACAGAGACAGAAGTGTGCTTTTGCTTTCCATGGTAAAAAATCTCTATTAACCTGCTTTTGGCATTTTTTGCCGTAAAAAAAAAAATAGTGTATTCCTGATTTTTCAGACACAAATATATCTGTTGAAAATAGTCTGGTGCAGGCCCAAGAGATACAAGTGTGGTTTTGCCGTTCCACGGTTCAAACCTCTGTATTATCCACTTTTGGACCATTTGTATCTAAAAAAAACAGTTTGAGTGTGTCGCTCACTGTTCAGCCGCAAATATACTGTATATATTTTAAAAAGTCTGGTATACACCAGTAAATTATATCTGTGGTTTTGCTGTTCCACGGTAAAAAATCACTATTATCCTGTTTTTCGCATTTTTTGACGTAAAAAAAAAAAATAATAGTGTCTCCTTGATTTTTCAGACGAAAATATATCTGTTGAAAATAGTCTGGTGTAGGCCCGAGAAATACAAGTGTGGTTTTGCAGTTCCACGCGTCAAATCTCTTTATTATCCTGCTTTTCGCAATTTTTGCTGTAAAAAATAAATAATAGTGTCTCCTGATTGTTCAGACACAAATATTTCTGTTGAATATAGTCTGGTGTAGGCCCAAGAAATACAAGTGTGGTTTTGCAGTTCCATGGCTCAAACCTCTGTATTATCCACTTTTTGGCCATTTGTATCTAAAAAAAACAGTTTGAGTGTGTCGCTCACTATTCAGCCTCAAATATATATATTTTAAAAAGTCTGCTATACACCAGTCAATTATAACTGTGGTTTTGCTGTTCCACGGTAAAAAATCTCTATTATCCTGCTATTGGCATTTTTTGCCGTAAAAAATAAATAATAGTGTCTCCTGATTGTTCAGACACAAATATATCTGTTGAAAATAGTCTGGTGTAGGCCCAAGAAATACAAGTGTGGTTTTGCAGTCCCACGGGTCAAATCTCTGTATTATCCACTTTTGGGCCATTTGTATCTAAAAAAACAGTTTGAGTGTGTTGCTCACTGTTTAGCCACAAATATATATATTTAAAAAAGTCTGGTATACACCAGTAAATTATAATTGTGGTTTTGCTGTTCCACGGTAATAAATCTCTATTATTCAGCTTTTGGTATTTTTTCCGTAAAGAAAAACAGTAATAGTTTCTCCCTGATTGTTCAGATTGTTTAAAAGAGTCGGGTGTAGGCCAGAGAAATAGAACTGTGGTTTTCCTTTTCCACGGTTCTAATCTACTTTTTATTACCCTTTTTCCATTGATAGTGCGAGTGTAAGCTATTTTACTTCCTTTACAATGGGCAAGGTGCATGGCAAGGAACATGGAAGTGGACGTTCTGGTGATGGTGCGTGCAGAGGACGGGGCCGTGGCCAAGGTGAAAATGTGCCACGACCAACAGCCACATCTTCTCGCTCCCACTTCTTGACCGAATTACTAGGGAAGCACAGAACAACACTAGTATTGCGAACTGATCAGTGTGAACAGGTTATTAATTGGATAGCAGATAATACTTCCAGTAACCTGGGCACCACCACCACCTCCGGCCTGTCTTCCACATGGTCGACTCTTAGTAGCCGTGAGCAGGGCCGGCGTCAGCACCCGGCGCACCCGGGCAAGTGCCGGGGCCCTGAGCAGGCAGAGGGGCCCACTGGCGGTCACGCACCCCTGCCGGGCTATGGGCGGAGGAGAGTTGTGTCAGCGCCCGCCCTTCTCCCCCGCTTGCTCAGGGCCCCGCCGCCGGATACTTACCTCTCCCCGTGCCTCCGCAGATCCGCTGTCTTCCTGCTCTGCGCTCCCTGTGACGTCTCAGGTCAGAGGGTGCGGTGACTTCTTTCCACAGCGCGCTCCCCTGAGCCGTCACAGGGAGCGTAGAGCGGGAAGATACCGGCGACGCTGGAGTCCGGACCCGAGCAGCTGCAGCAGGTGAGGAGGAGTGAGGTGAGTATTTGATTTTTTTTTTAATGTATGGAGGCATGGGGCATAATATGGGGGGGGTGACATCCTGCATGGGGCATAATATGGGGGGGTGACATCCTGCATGGGGCATTATAAAGGGGGGGGATGACATCCTGCATGGGGCCTTATAAAGAGAGAGGGTGACATCCTGCATGGGGCATTATAAAAAGTGGGGGGGTGGGTAACATCCTGCAGGGGGCATTATAAAGAGAGGGGGGGTGACATCCTGCATGGGGCATTATAAAGAGAGGGGGGGGTGACATCCTGCATGGGGCATTATAGAGAGAGGGGGTGACATCCTGCATGGGGCATTATAGAGAGAGGGGGGTGATATCCTGCATGGGGCATTATAGAGAGAGGGGGTGACATCCTGCATGGGGCATTATAGAGAGAGGGGGTGACATCCTGCATGGGGCATTATAAAGATGGTGGGGGGTGACATCCTGCATGGGGCATTATAAAGAGAGGTGGGGGTGACATCCTGCATGGGGCATTATAAAGAGAGGGGGTGACATCCAGCATGGGGCATTATAAAGAGTGGGTGGTGACATCCTGCATGGGGCATTATAAAGAGGAGGGGTAACAGCCTGCATGGGGTATTATAAGGGGGGGAACAGCCTGCATGGGGCATTATAAGGGGGGGGCACAGCCTTCATAGTGCTTTATATGGGGGGAACAGCCTGCATGGAGCATTATAAGGGCGGGGGCAGCCTGTATGGGGCATTATGTGGGGGATAACAGCCTGCATGGAGCATTATATGGGGACCAGTATCCTGTATGGAGCGTTATATGGGGGCCAGTATCCTGTATGGAGCTTTATAAGGGGACCAGTATCTTGTATGGAGCATTATATGGGGCCAGTATTCCGTATGGAGCCTTATATGGGGGCCAGTATTCTGTATGGAGCCTTATATGGGGGCCAGTATTCCATATGGAGCCTTATATGGGGGCCAGTAGTCCGCATGGAGCCTTATATGGGGGGCAGTGTTCCGTATGGAGCCTTATATGGGGGCAAGTATTCCGTATGGAGCCTTATATGTGGGCCAGTATTCCGTATGGAGCCTTATATGGGGGCCAGTATTCCGTATGGAGCCTTATATGGGGGCCAGTATTCCGTATGGGGCCTTATATGGGGGCCAGTATTCCATATGGGGCCTTATATGGGGGCCAGTATACCGTATGGAGCCTTATATGGGGGCCAGTATTCCGTATGGGGCATTATATGGGGGCCAGTATTCCGTATGGGGTGTTATATGGGGGCTAGTATTCTGTGTGGAGCGATTCGCCGGTTTCTGAGCTATTGTGGAATTTACAATAGATATCGCTCATGTAATGTAAGAAGTGAAATCTTTGCATTGTACTATATACATATTTCTCTGCAGTATCTGTGCATCATGAATCGTGGTATGTATTAAAGGGGCCCACTGAGACTCTTTCGCCCGGGGCCCAGAAAAACCTGGAGCCGGCCCTGGCCGTGAGTCTCCACCGCATACTCCTCCTCACCCTGATGCTCCTTCCTACCACCATGTCGAGTGTCGTCAGACAGCAACTGATCCCACACTTGGACACTTGGTCCATTTCTATATTTGTGCCCCTCGCCTGCTCCGCTTGAAGTGGTGGAAGAGGAGATCCAATGTAGCGATGCCCAAATATTTGAACAGCCATGGCCACAGGAAGTCGACGCTGGCAATTTGTCACAAGAGGTGGACAATGACGAGACACAATTGCCAGGAAGTGAGGAGGAGGATCGTGGTGCGCAAGTAGAAGAGGAGGAGGTGGTGGATGATCTAGTAACTGACCCAACGTGGCAGGAGGACATGCAGAGAGAGGCCAGCAGCACACAGGGGGAGGGAGGCAGAGTACCCCAACAGGCAGGAAGAAGCAGTGTGATGGCCGCAGACAGAAGGCGGGCAACCGCTCCCCGTAACACCAACACGAGGGATGTTGCCAGGACAACTGGTAGGTCTTCCAGAGTCTGAACTTTTTTTAAAGACTCTGCTGATAACCCCAGAAAGGCCATTTGTACCACCTGCCATGCCAGCATCAGCAGGGGTGACAAAACTACCAGCCTGACCACCACCAGCATGATCAGGCACATGGCAGCAAAGCACCCGACTTTGTGGGGCGAACCCCAGGGTCCACGACCAGTGTCAGCGGGTGTTACCACAGCTTCTTCCGCTGTTTTGCGTTCAATAGAACCCCCTGTTGTGTGTGCAAGGCTATCCCCTGTCCATACTGCACGCAAAGATGCCCCCTCCTCTCAGTCTTCACTTGTTATGGCAGTTTCTCAAGAAACAGCATCAACGTCCACGTCCCACCGCAGCGTTCAATTGTCCATATCCCAGACCTTTGAACAAAAGCGGAAATTCGCAGCTAACGCCCCACAGGTCACAGTCCTAAATTCGCACATTTCACGACTGCTTGCGTTGGAACTGCTGCCTTTTAGGCTGGTGGAGACGGAATATTTCCGCAACCTTATGGCGGTGGCCGTCCCTCGGTACTCGGTCCCCAGCCGACACTATTTTGCCTGGTGTGCCATCCCCGCACTACATAAGCACGTGTCCCAAAACATCTGCCATACCCTCAACAACGCAGTTACTGGGAGAGTCCACCTGACAACGGACACGTGGACAAGTGCTTGTGGCCAGGGACGGTACATCTCCCTGACGGCACAATGGGTAGACATAGTGGAAGCCGGGACCCAGTCGGTCCTTGGGACGGAAGACATCCTCCCCACACCGAGGATTGCGGGCCCTATGTTAGTCAGAGTTGCCCCCACAGTGTACAGCTCCTGCGCATCATCCTCCTCCTCCTCATGTTCAGCCTCCATCTCAGATATCAACACATCAGTTACAAGCTGGAAGCACTGCAGTACTTCCTCCGCCAAGCGGCAACAGGCTGTGCTGAAACTCCTAAGCTTAGGTGAGAAACCTCACACTTCTTGTGAGTTGTGGACAGCTGTGAAAGAGCAGGCAGATCTGTGGCTAAGACCTCTGAACCTACATCCTGGCATGGTCATGTGTGACAATGGCCGTAACCTGGTATCGGCTCTGAGGCGAGGCGAGATCACACACGTACCATGCCTGGCTCATGCGCTTAACCTCGTGTTTCAGCGGTTTCTTAAATCGTACCCCGAGTTGCCAGATCTGCTCGTCAAAGTACGCCCCCTGTCAGCTCATTTTCGCAAGTCGGCTACAGCTTCCGCTGCCCTTCTTGTGTTGCAGCAGCGTTTGCAGCTTCCGTCACACCGACTGGTGTGTGATGTCCCCACATGTTGGAACTGTACCCTCCACATGTTGCAAAGGATTTGTGAGCAGAAGAGAGCAGTTGTGGAGTACCAGCTGCAACAAGGCCGTCGATATTCAGGTCAGACTCCACACATAAGACCTCAGGTGTGGACCTGGATATCTGACATCTATACCATTTTGAAAAACTTTGAGGAGTCCACCCAGATGGTGAGTGGCGATGACGCCATCATTAGCGTCAGCATTCCACTTCTCTGTCTTTTGCAACGCTCTCTGCAGAGGAGGCATTGCAGCCAGAATATGATGAGATGGATCAAGAAGATATAGCGGTCGATTACACACAGCCCAGCCTCATCTCATCCCAACGTGCATTGGGGGACAATGAGGGAGAGGAGGAGGAGGAAGAACAGGAGCTTGTATCATGCGCTGTAGACGGTAGTACCTGTACAACTGTCATACCGTCGGTTAAGCGTGGGTGGCCTGAGGACAGGGGGGAGGAGGAGGAGGAGGAGAGCATGGTCAGTCGTCATCTTGGTGAGGACACAGAAGTCTTGCCTGTTACCAGTCTGGCACGCATGGCTGACTTTACGTTACGCTGCCTTAACCGTGACCCTCGCGTTGTCAAAATGTTGGGTGACAGTCATTACTGGCGATAGACCCCCGCTACAAGGAGAACTTTCACTCTCTTATTCCTGAGGTGGAGAGGTCTACAAAAATGGGGCAGTACCAGAAGGCCCTTGCTGCAGAACTGTTAAAAAAGTTCCCATCTGAACACGCTAGTGGCAGAGGTCACAGTTCGTTTACCAGCCAAGGTGTACAAGCCAGAGAAAGGCAACTCCAGTCCAGCAGAGGCAGGGTAACACTGTCAATGTTCTGGGACAGTTTTCTGAGACCCACCCAGCTTACAGGCCCTGAGGCGCGGGGTACTCTCACAAGGAGTGGAAAGTTTCAAAAGATGGTAAGGGAGTACCTTGCCAACCGTACCAGCATCCTCCATGATTCCTCTGTGCCTTTTAATTATTGAGTATCCAAGCTGGACACTTGAATGAACTCGCTCTGTATGCCTTGGAGGTCCTGGCCTGCCCTGCCGCTAGCGTGTTATCGGAGCGTGTTTTTAGTGCCGCTGGGGGAATTATAACTGATAAGCGCACTCGCTTGTCAACTGGCAATGCTGACAAGCTGGCCCTTATCAAAATGAACAAGGGTTGGATTGGGCCAGACTTCTCATCACCACCGAATGACAGCAGAGTAACATAAAGTCAAATCCACTGTGTTTATTCTCGAGGTGTATTCACTTGCACCCCTTCACACCCACCCATAGGTGTACACTTCCTCATTTCGGCTGTTTTATGTTCTTCTCCTTATCCTTATGGCTCTTGTAAGGGGCATTGCAAGTTCCTCCATCCTAATTTTTGGCAGATTTTGCTTGGAAGGCATAAGCAAATACTATGGGAGACCCACTCCCCAATCATGGGATTAATGTTTGTAATATGCTGTACTGCATGGCTCTTGTAAGGGGCATTGCAAGTTCCTCCATCATAATTTTTGGCAGCTTTTGCTTGGAAGGCATAAGCAAAGACTATGGGAGACACACTCCCCAATAATGGGAATAATGTTTGTAATATGCTGTACTGTATTGCTCTTGTAAGGGGCATTAAAACCGTCTAGTTAAGTTACTGCGACCTCCACCACTTTTCCAAGGGGCATTAAAACTATCTTGTTAAGCTACTATGACCTCCACGTCTCTTTCAAGGGGCATTCAAACCGTCTTGTTAAGCTATTGGGACCTCCACGTCTTTTCCGAGGGGCATTAAAACCGTCTTGTTAAGCTACTGTGACCTCCATGTCTCTTCAAAGGGGCATTAAAAGGGACTTCTTAAGCCACTCTGAACTCCACAGCTCTTCCAAGGGGAATTGAAATGTTGTTTTTAATTGCCTCTAACCTCCACGACTCTTCCAATGGGCATTGCATTTCCCCCTAATTTTAGTCAGCTTTTCCTTTTCAATGAAAAGGCGAAAACTAAGGGAGACCCACTCCCCAATAATGGGTAGAAGGTTTTTAGTACACTGTAATCCACGTCTGTTTCAAGGGGCATTGCAGTTCCTCATAATTTTTGGAAAGCCTTCCATTCACTGTTTAGGCCAACAGTGCACAGGAGACCTAATTGCTATAAATGGAAAAAATGGTTTAGTTAAGGCCCTCTGACCTCCATGTCATTTCCAAGGGGCATTGAAGTGCCTCGAAATTTTTGGTAGGCATTGCACTCACTGTATGCCCTATAACTGTGTAGCCGAACCGCTCATTTTGTTACAGAAACATATCCTACAAGACATATGTGGTTGACTGGCCTGATATTGATGTGAATGGTCCCTGTTCCTCCTGCTCTTTCTCCTTTGCCACTACCTCATCCATCATTTATCACCTGAAGCTTTGTTTTAACGGGAGTCATAGAACTGGGATAGTAGCAGGAAAACATCCAGCAATCATCAGAGGAGTTAGGATATGTGCCAAAACGCTGACCACCTCAGGCCTAGCTGCTACTACATACATGCGCTTGCATTCCAAGAAAACAAAGCAGATGCTAACTTCTATCATCATCATCATCATGGTCCTCACCTTGGCACTCTCAACTCCCCTGATGGAGAAGCCAGGGCCCTCCGGAGGAGTCTGGTTCTTTGGTGGGCTCGTCCAATGCTGCCCTAAAGCAGGCTGGGCTAAGAAAAGTTTGTGGGGGGATGTTCCAAGGAGAAATAGGGGCGGCTGGGGACCGTTTATGGTCTCCCGGCTGCCCCCAGGCGGCTGGGGACCATGTGTGGACACCCGGCCGCGGAGTGGCTGGGGACCGAGTATGGACACACGGCTGCCCCCCTGGCGGCTGGGGACCGAGTGTGGACACCCGGCTGCCGGGCGGCAGGGGACTAGGTATGGATACAAGGCCGCCAATGCAGCCATGACGTGGTAGCCAGATTCCACCTCCACATGCCTAAAAGGCCCAATTTCATGTGCAAGCAAGCAAGCAGTATAGTATTAGAGCCTGGGAGTGGGTGGGTGGCAGGCTGCATACTTGCACTTGCATTGCAAGGAATCGGGGAGGTACAATTGAACACTGCCCTGGAACAAGAACTTGCACTGGGATAGTTGCGACTTCTGATGCGGCAAAGATGACTTCTGATGGGCACAAGTTTACACAGTGACCTAGGTGTCAGAGATGCTTCAAGGGGTCTTCCCCATGCTGCTCCCATGTCTTTTCAGCACTATATGCATGTGTCACACAGCACATGGCCAGATAAGGTTGTAAAATGTTAAAATGACATTTCCCGGTGAATGCATTTGCCACGGTTGAAAGCAATACAAAAGTGCAAAAACACATAAAAAATGCTACTTGTGAACATTGCCCAAGGTGTGGAGGAGTATTTTTTTTTGGTTATTTATTTTACCTTATACACAAGTCTTTACCCTGGAAAGGAACTTCCTTAACATATTTCACAGGAAATCAGTTTCAGTGTAGTTTTTGAACGTTTTATTGTGAGCCCTTAAAAGTGGCTTAATACCTCTGACCATGTTGGTGACAGCAGTGACCTGGGGGTCAGAAATGCTTCCTGGAGCGATCCCCATGCTGTCCCCATGTCATTTGAGCACTGTCACTATCGTTTTGGGCAATTGTTAATCTTTTATAAGACTGCCGGGGGTGCCGCCGCAAAAATGCTCGGGTCTCCCATAGACTAACATAGGGCTCGTTGCTCGGGTCGAGCACCCGAGTATCACGGCGAGCTCGGCCCGAGCTTCGAGCACCAGAGCATTTTAGTGCTCTCTCAACACTAGTAAGAGTGCAATATTGTGAATTAATGTACTATTCTATAGTTTGATGTGCTGACATGATTTTTATATTATCTTGCACAGATAATAAACTTATCTACTGGATTAGATTGTTGTGTGCAGCACTCAAAAACTATCTCATTTGGGAGGAAGCGCTGTTGCACTTTTTCCATTGTGGTGTTTATTTTCTAATAATAGTAATATTAACATATTTATATATGCTGCCTAGCTTTGGTGCCGGGTTGTCCTTTTTATGTTACTTGTCCCTAAGAGTTAATAAAGTATTTTGCTATTTTTTGCCAAAAAACTCCTGGTTTTTCATTTTTGCATATATATCCCATCTCATTGTGTAGATAATGGGAAATCGGACAATGCAAAAATGCAAGGATCAAAAATGATATGTGGTTTGATATTGTGAAACTAGGGCAAAAATAAATAGCATAGACACTGTTATTGTTAGTATTCTGAAATAAATTCTTAGTGCAATAGGTTGCCAGTGAAGAGAAATGAGAGAGTTGACTAAGTGAGCAGTGGAGTTCCGGATGGGTTGGGGTATGAAAGGGGAGGCCACAGAGAAGTATGTTTCAATAGTCTCTAGAAACATTAGTGTCTAAAAACAGTTCTCCATAGAGAGTCACACGGCCTCTGCACACTATTGTTCAAGCTTCATCTTAGATTGACAGACTGGATGTAAGAAACTGTGATCTGTATGATAATTAAAGGGGTTTTCCATTTTAAGAAAAGCTGTCCCAAAAAGCTTTTATATACAGTAAATAACATAACAAACAGAGCAGATACTCATCCTTCTCAGGTCTAAAGCAGGTTCACCACTGCTGCTCCGGTCTCTGTGTTTTGGTTGCCGCAGTGGCATCACATCTAGTGTGCATCACCGCTGCAGCCAATAAATGAGCTTGTAGCTCATGTTGTCTACCAAACTGATGAGCTCAGTGAATTGCTGCAGCAGTGATGTGCGCTATCGACATGATGTAGGTACTGCAGCCAAAACACTGAGACTGGAGCACCGTCAGAGGGCTGGTACAAGACCCGGGAAGGTGGAGTTTGTTATTTTACTATATAAAAACAATTCAAGTGGAAACCTCTTCAATTAATTTTGATGCCCCAAATTTACAGGTCGGCATCATCATAGAAGCATTTTTAGGCCACAATCATGATCCACATCAATGTCCAGACCTGAACAGTCAATAATAGCCCAATGTTCCAATAACAAAGTTTATCTTGTAAAGATGGCCAATCCATATATAATGAGACATTTGGAACAAGTTGTTGAGAATCTGATATGTATATTGGCCATATTTATAAGATTTAAGTGGATACTTCTGAAATATGCAAGATATGAGAATGGCCTGCAGATAAATATCCCATGTATATGGCTACTTTCATAGGGTAAACTTTGAAATTTGTGCTTAAGCCTTTTTCTCACTATTTAATTGTTTTCACCCGAGTGTAGCTAGTTTTATCTCAATTCTAATGAGTAAAGAAATCCTAGAACGATCACCAGAGAACTGTCAGGAAGGATTCTTACCATGCTCATTTGAACAGGACAAGTTGATATTTTCGGCAACACATTTACAGCTTATTAAACTCATAAATAAACTGCAGAATCCACAAATACATTATGAAGCTTGCTGGAATATTAGTTTTCACTTCAGGCTAGGCACACCTTGAAGTTATTCCTGTCACGGTACTTGAACACACAGCTGTTTCCTCCAAAAATTATCTCTCTATTTCTCTATCTATTCTTTCTCCATCTACACTAGTTCTTCTTTTGTTTGCACCTCATTATACCATTTCCCATTGTATAGTCATCCTTACAGAGTAAGTCCACATCAATGTTGGGTGACAACTAGTGTTGAGCGAGCACGCTCGACACTGCTCGTTACTTGCCCGAGCATCTCACTACTCGGGATTTTCGGCAAGCACCGAGCATTTCCGGGTTACTCGGGCGGGAGCTCGGGTCTCCGCCCTGCACGTTTGGCGCTCTGTACAGAGCCAGTCACTGTAATGCCGCAGCCATGTTGTTTGTGGGCATTACAGTGATTGGCTGGCCGCACAGCATCACCTCGAGTATTTAAAACTGGGCGCCTCCATTTTGGACACAGTCGCTCCGGATCAGACAGTGTAGAGAGGGTGCTGCTGAGTTAGCGAGAGATATATAGTGCGAAATAGGTAGTGTAGGGTCCCTAAAGCCTGCCAAATCAAACAAACAGTCCTTTTCAAGACTAATATCCATCCCAGATATCAGGCAGGCAGGCAGGCTGTATAAGAGACGCAGTGGTTATACCAGCAAACGCTGCATGACAGTCCTGTGTGCTCCTCTTAGTCAAATTGCTAGACTTATCACCCCAGTCTCAGGGGCCAGGAAAAAATTTTTTTTTTTCATCTAAATCCTGTATTTTTTTTTCCTCAGTCAGACTGTACAAATGCACGTCTTATTAAGCTTTTGGTATTACCCCCCCCCCCCCCAAAAAAAAAAAAAAATTGAGTGTGTCTGTGACTGTTCAGACACCAATATATCTGTTTAAAAGAGTCTGGTGTAGGCCAGAAAAATAGAACTGTGATTTTGCAGTTCCACGGGTCAAATTTCTGTATTATCCTGCATTTGGCATTTTTTGCCGTAAAAAAAAACTTTAATAGTGTCTCCCTGACTGGTCAGACACCAATATATCTGTTTAAAAGAGTCTGGTGTAGGCCAGAGAAATAGAACTGTGGTTTTGCAGTTCCACGGGTCAAATCTCTGTATTATCCTGTTTTAGGCATTTTTTGCCATAAAAAAACTGTAATAGTGTCTCCCTGACTGGTCAAACACCAATATATCTGTTTAAAAGATTCTGGTGTACGCCACATACAGTTAGGTCCATATATATTTGGACAGAGACAAGATTTTTCTAATTTTGGTTCAAGACATTACCGCAATGAATTTTAAACAAATCAATTCAGATGCAGTTGAAGTTCAGACTTTCAGCTTTAATTTGAAGGTATCCACATTAAAATTGGATGAAGGGTTTAGGAGTTTCAGCTCCTTAACATATGCCACCCCGTTTTTAAAGGGACCCAAAGTAATTGGACAGATTAAATAATTGTAAATAAAATGTTTATTTCTAGTACTTGGTTGAAAACCCTTTGTTGGCAATGACTGCCTGAAGTCTTGAGCTCATGGACATCACAAGATGCTGTGTTTCCTCCTTTATGATGCTCTGCCAGGCCTTCACTGCGGTGGTTATCAGTTGCTGTTTGTTTGTGGGCCTTTCTGTCTGAAGTTTAGTCTTTAACAAGTGAAATGCATGCTCAATTGGGTTGAGATCAGGTGACTGACTTGGCCATTCAAGAATATTCCACTTCTTTGCTTTAATAAACTCCTGGGTTGCTTTGGCTTTATGTTTTGGGTCATTGTCCATCTGTAGTATAAAACGACGACCAATAAGTTTGGCTGCATTTGGCTGGATCTGAGCACACAGTATGGCTCTTAATACATCAGAATTCATTCGGCTGCTTCTGTCCTGTGTCACATCATCAATAAACACTAGTGACCCAGTGCCACTGGCAGCCATGCATGCCCAAGCCATCACACTGCCTCCGCCGTGTTTTACAGATGATGTGGTATGCTTTGCATCATGAGCTGTACCACGCCTTCTCCATACTTTTCTCTTTCCATCATTCTGGTAGAGGTTGATCTTGGTTTCATCTGTCCAAAGAATGTTCTTCCAGAACTGTGCTTGCTTTTTTAGATGTTTTTAAAGCAAAGTCCAGTCCTAGCCTTTTTATTCTTGATGCTTATGAGTGGCTTGCACCGTGCAGTGAACCCTCTGTATTTACTTTCATGCAGTCTTCTCTTTATGGTAGATTTGGACATTGATACGCCTATCTCCTGGAGAGTGTTGTTCACTTGGTTGGCTGTTGTGAAGGAGTTTCTGTTCACCATGGAGATTATTCTGCGATCATCCACCTCTGTTGTCTTCCGTGGGCGCCCAGGTCTTTTTGCATTGATGAGTTCACCAGTGCTTTCTTTCTTTCTCAGGATGTACCATACTGTAAAGTTTGCCACTCCTAATATTGTAGCAATTTCTCGGATGGGTTTTTTCTGTTTTTCCAGCTTAAGGATGGCTTGTTTCACCTGCATGGAGAGCTCCTTTGACCCCATGTTTACTTCACACCAAAACCCTCCAAATGCAAGCACCACAACTCAAATCAACTCCAGGCCTTTTATCTGCTTAATTGAGAATGACATAACAAAGGGATTGCCCACACCTGTCCATGAAATAGCCTTGGAGTCAATTGTCCAATTACTTTTGGTCCCTTTAAAAACAGGGTGGCACATGTTAAGGAGCTGAAACTCCTAAACCCTTCATCCAATTTAAATGTGGATACCCTCAAATTAAAGCTGAAAGTCTGAACTTCAACTGCATCTGAATTGTTTTGTTTAAAATTCATTGTGGTAATGTCTAGAGCCAAAATTAGAAAAATGTTGTCTCTGTTCAAATATATACGGACCTAACTGTAACTATAACTGTGGTTTTGCAGTTCCATGGGTCAAATCTCTATATTATCCTGCTTTTGGCATTTTTTTTCCGTAAAAAAAAAAAACTGTAATAGTGTCTCCCTGACTGGTCAGACAACAATATATCTGTTTAAAAGAGTCTGGTGTAGACCAGAGAAATAGAACTGTGATTTTGCAGTTCCACGGGTCAAATCTCTGTATTATCCTGTTTTTGGCATTTTTTGCCATAAAAAAAAGCTGTAATAGTGTCTCCCTGACTGGTCAGACACCAATATATATGTTTAAAAGAGTCTGGTGTAGGCCAGAGAAATAGAACTGTGGTTTTGCAGTTCCACGGGTCAAATCTCTGTATTATCCAGTTTTTGGCATTTTTTGTCATAAAAAAAACTGTAATAGTGTCTCCCTGACTGGTCAGACACCATTATATCTGTTTAAAAGAGTCTGGTGTAGGCCAGAGAAATAGAACTGTGGTTTTGCAGTTCCACGGGTCAAATCTCTATATTATCCTGCTTTTTGCATTTTCTGCCGTAGAAAAACCAGTAATAGTGTCTCACTGACTGGTCAGACACCAATATATCTGTTTAAAAGAGTCTTGTATAGGCCAGAGAAAAAGAACTGTGGTTTTCCTCTTCTAACAATCTCCTTTTTATTATCCTTTTTCCATTGATAGTGCGAGTGTAAGCTATTTGATTTCATTTACAATGGGCAAGGCGTGTGGCAAGGGACGTGGAACTGGACGTTCTGGTGATGGTGCGTGTAGAGGACAGGGCCGTTGCCAAGGTGAAAATGTGCCACAACCAACAGCCACATCTTCTCGCTGTTAGAACCCTGCTCTTAGTTTTTTCTATTTTGCTGGTCACATGACTTTCTGCCTATATAATCCAGCTCCGCCCTTCTGGCTTTGCTGGACTTCAGTGTTACTTTTACTCTTAAGCTAGCCAGGTGCCTTGTACCTTTCTCTGTAGTTTGCTTGGTCTTTTGACCACTAGTACTTCTGTTTGTTTGTTTGTCTTTGCTCTGCTACAATTTCGACTAGGAGGTGTCCAACTATATCCCAGTCCTTAGTTCTTGTAGGGACCCCTCCCTTATATCTATAGGTCTGCGTTCAGACTAGCCGAGGACTTAGGCGGGTCTGTTCACAAGGAACAGGTCCCCCGCTGCATCGTAGGGAATCAGCTTAGTCCTATTGTAGGGACAGTTTTCCTATCTTTCCTTAGTGTTTGTAGCATATCATAACGCTCGCTCCCACTTCTTGACAGAATTACTAGGGAAGTACACTACAACACCAGTATTGCAAACTGATCAGTGTGAACAGGTTGTTAATTGGAGAGCAGATAATACTTCCAGTTACCTGGGCACCACCACATCCGGTCTGTCTTCCACACGGTCAAGTTTTAGTAGCCGTGAGTCTCGACCGCATACTCCTCCTCACCCATATGCTCATTCCTACCACCATGCCGAGTGTCGTCAGACAGCAACTGATCCCACACTTGGACACTCTGAAGAGCTGTTCACTGGTCCATTTCCATATTTGTGACCCTCGCCTGCTCTGCTTGAAGTGGTGGAAGAGGAGATCCAAAATATTTGAACAGCCACGGCCACAGGAAGTCGATGCTGGCAATTTGTCAGAAGAGGTGGACGATAACGAGACACAATTGCCAGGAAGTGAGGAGGAGGATTGTGGTGCGCAAGTGGAAGAGGAGGAGGTGGTGGATGATCTAATAACTGACCCAACGTGGCAGGAGGACTTGCAGAGTGAGGCCAGCAGCACACAGGGGGAGGGAGGCAGAGTACCCCAAGAGGCAGGAAGAAGCAGTGTGGTGGCCGCACATAAGGCAGGAACAGCTCCCCGTAACATCAACACGAGGGACGTTTCCAGTACAACCGGTAGGTCTTCCAGAGTCTGGAATTTTTTTAAAGACTCTGCTGATAACCCCAAAATGGCCATTTGTACCACCTGCCATGCCAGCATCAGCAGGGGTGACAAAACTACCAGCCTGACCACCACCAGCATGATCAGGCACATGGCAGCAAAGCACCCGACTTAATGGGGCGAACCACAGGGTCCACGACCAGTGTCAGCGGGTGTCACCACTGCTTCTTCCACTGTTGTGCGTGCAATAGAACCCCCTGTTGTGCATGCAAGGCAATCCCCTGTCCATACTGCATGCAAAGATGCCCCCTCCTCTCAGTCTTCACTTGTTATGACAGTTTCTCAAGAAACAGCATCAACGTCCACGTCCCACCGCAGCGTTCAATTGTCCATATCCCAGAGCTTTGAAAAAAAGCGCAAATTCGCAGCCAACGCCACACAGGCCACAGTCCAAAATTCGCACATTTCACGACTGCTTGCGTTGGAAATTCTGCCTTTTAGGCTGATGGAGACGGAATACTTCCACAACATTATGGCGGTGGCCATCCCTCGGTACTCGGTCCCCAGCCAACACTATTTTGCCTGGTGTGCCATCCCGGCACTACACAAGCACGTGTCCCAAAACATCTGCCGTGTCCTCAACAATGCAGTTACTGGGAGAGTCCACCTGACAACGGACACGTGGACAAGTGCTTGTGGCCAGGGACGGTACATCTCCCTGACGGCACAATGGGTAGACATAGTGGAAGCCGGGACCCAGTCGGACCTTGGGACAGAACACATCCTCCCCACACCGAGGATTGCGGGCCCTTTGTCAGTCAGAATTGCCCCCACAGTGTACAGCTCCTGCGCATCCTCCTCCTCCTCCTCATGTTCAGCCTCCATCTCAGATATCACCACATCAGTTACAAGCTGGAAGCACTGCAGTACTGCCTGAGCCAAACAGCAACAGGCTGTGCTGATGCTCATAAGCTTAGGTGATAAACCTCACACTGCTTGTGAGTTGTGGACAGCTGTGAAAGAGCAGGCAGATCTGTGGCTGAGACCGCTGAACCTACATCCAGACATGGTTGTTTGTGACAATGGCCGTAACCTGGTGGCGGCTCTGAGGCGAGGCGAGATCACACATGTACCATGCCTGGCTCATGTGCTTAACCTTGTGGTTCAGCGGTTTCTTAAATCGTAACCTGAGTTGCCAGATCTGCTCGTCAAAGTACGTCCCCTGTCAGCTCATTTTCGCAAGTCGGCTACAGCTTCTGCCGCCCTTGCTTTGTTGCAGCAGCATTTGCACCTTCCGGCACACCGACTGGTGCGTGATGTCCCCACACATTGGAACTCTAACCTTCACATGTTGCAAAGGATTTGTGAGCAGAAGAGAGCAGTTGTGGAGTACCAGCTGCAACAAGGCCATCGATATTCAGGTCAGACTCCACACATAAGACCTCAGGAGTGGACCTGGATGTCTGACATATGTACCATCCTGACAAACTTTGAGGAGTCCACCAAGATGGTGAGTGGCGATGACGCCATCATTAGCGTCAGCATCCCACTTCTCTGTCTTTTCCAACACTCTCTGCAGAGAATTAAAGAGGAGGCATTGCAGCCAGAGTATGATGAGATGGATCAAGAACCCATAATGGGCGATTACACACAGTCCAGCCTCATCTCATCCCAACATGCATTGGAGGACAATGAGGGAGAGGAGGAGGAGGATGAGGAAGAACAGGAGCTGGTATCATGTGCTGTAGACGGTAGTACCTGTACAACTGTCATACAGTCAGTTCAGCGTGGGTGGCCTGAGGACAGTGGGGAGGAGGAGGAGGAGGAGAGCATGGTCAGTCGTCATCTTGGTGAGGACACGGAAGTCTTGCCCGTTACCAATCTGGCACGCATGGCTGACTTTATGTTACGCTTCCTTAACTGTGACCCTCGCATTGTCAAAATGTTGGGTGACAGTCATTACTGGTTGGTGACACTTTTAGACCACTGCTACAAGGAGAACTTTCACTTTCTTATTCCTGAGGTGGAGAGGTCTACAAAAATGGGGCAGTACCAGAAGGCCCTTGCTGCAGAACTGTTAAAAAAATTCCCTTCTGAACACGCTAGCGGCAGAGGTCACAGTTCGTTTCCAAACCAAGGCGTACAGGTGAGAGAGACTCAACTCTAATCCAGCAGAGGCAGGGGAACACTGTCAACATTCTGGGACAGTTTTCTGAGACCCGCCCAGCTTACAGGCCCTGAGGCACGGGGTACTCTCAAAAGGAGTGGAAAGTTACAAAAGATGGTGAGGGAGTACCTTGCCGACCGTATCAGCTTCCTCCGTGATTCATCTGTGCCTTTTAATTATTGGGTATCCAAGCTGGACACTTGGAATGAACTCGCTCTGTATGCCTTTGAGGTCCTGGCCTGCCTTGCCGCTAGCGTGTTATCGGAGCGTGTTTTTAGTGCTGCTAGGGGAATTATAACTGATAAGCGCACTCACCTGTCAACTGACAATGCTGACAAGCTGACCCTTATCAAAATGAACAAGGGCTGAATTGGGCCAGACTTCTCATCACCACCAAATGACAGCAGAGTAACATAAAGTCAAATCTACTGTGTTATTTCGGGAGGTATATTCCCATGCACCGCTTCACACCCACACATGGGTATACGCTTCCTCATTTCAGCTGTATTTGGTTCTTCTCCTTATCCTCAGCCTCCACCACCACTATACCACCAGGGTGACCGTGGTCCGTGTTGCCAGCATTGCATGTTCCTTCGTCCTAATCTTTGGTAACTTTTGCTTGGAAGGCATAGGCAAAAACTATGGGAGACCCACTCTCCAGTAATGGGAATAATGATTTTAATATGCTGTACTGCATGGCTCTTGTAAGGGGCATGAAAACCGACTTGTTAAGCTACTGCGACTTCCACCGCTTTTCCCAGGGGCATTGATATTGTCTTTTTATTCCACTGTGACCTCCACCATTCTTCCACGGGGCATGAAAACCGTCTTGTTAAGCTACTGCGACCTCCACGTCTCTTCCAAGGGGCATTAAAAACGTCTTGTTAAGCTACTGCAACCTCCTCCACTTTTCCTAGGGGCATTGATATTGTCTTTTTATTCCACTGCGACCACTTTTCCCAGAGGCATTAAAACCATCTTGTTAACAACTGCGACCTCGTCCATTCTTCCAAGGGGCATTAAAACCATTTTGTTAAGCTACTGCGACCTCCACATCTTTTTCAAGTGGCATTAAAACCTTCTTGTTAAGCTACTGCGACCTCCACGTCTATTCCAAGGGGCATTAAAACCGTCTTGTTAAGCTACTGCGACCTCCACCACTATTCCCAGGGGAATTGATATTGTCTTTTTATTCCACTGCGACCTCCACGTCTCTTCCAAGGGGCATTAAAACCGTCTTGTTAACCTATTGCGACCTCCACCACTTTTCCCAGGGGCATTGATATTGTCTTTTTATTCCACTGCGACCTCTATGTCTCTTCCAAGGGGCATTAAAACCATTTAATTAAGCTACTGCGACCTCCACCACTTTTCCCAAGGGCATTGATATTGTCTTTTTATTCCACTGCGACTTCCACGTCTCTTCCAAGGGGCATTAAAACTGTCTTGTTAAGCTAATGCGACCTCCAAGTCTGTTCCAAGGGGTATTAAAACCGTCTTGTTAAGCTACTGTGACCTCCACCACTTTTCCCAGGGTCATTGATATTGTCTTTTTATTCCACTGCGACCTCCACGTCTTTTCCAAGGGGCTTTAAAACCGTCTTGTTAAGCTACTGCGACCTCCACCACTTTTCCCACGGGCATTGATATTGTCTTTTTATTCCACAGCGACCTCTACGTCTCTTCCAAGGGGCATTAAAACCGTCTTTTTAAGCTACTGCTACCTCCACCACTTTTCCCAGGGGCATTAAAACTGTTTTTTTAAGCTACTGCGACCTCCACCACTTTTCCCAGGGGCATTGATATTGTCTTTTTATTCCACTGCGACCTCCACGTCTCTTCCAAGGGGCATTAAAACCGTCTTGCTAAGCTACTGCGACCTCCACCACTTTTGCCAGGGGCATTGATATTGTCTATATATTCCACTGAGACCTCTACGCCTCTTCCAAGGGGCATTAAAACTGTCTTGTTAAGCTACTGCGACCTCCACCGCTTTTTACAGGGGCATTAAAACAGTCTTGTTAAGCTACTGCGACCTCCACCACTTTTCCCAGGGGCATTGTTATTGTCTTTTTATTCCACTGCGACCTCTACGTCTCTTCCAAGGGGCATTAAAACCGTCTTTTTAAGCTACTGCTACCTCCACCACTTTTCCCAGGGGCATTAAAACTGTTTTTTTAAGCTACTGCGACCTCCACCACTTTTCCCAGGGGCATTGATATTGTCTTTTTATTCCACTGCGACCTCCACGTCTCTTCCAAGGGGCATTAAAACCATCTTGCTAAGCTACTGCTACCTCCACCACTTTTCCCAGGGGCATTAAAACTGTTTTTTTAAGCTACTGCGACCTCCACCACTTTTCCCAGGGGCATTGATATTGTCTTTTTATTCCACTGCGACCTCCACGTCTCTTCCAAGGGGCATTAAAACCATCTTGCTAAGCTACTGCGACCTCCACCACTTTTCCCAGGGGCATTGATATTGTCTATATATTCCACTGAGACCTCTACGCCTCTTCCAAGGGGCATTAAAACTGTCTTGTTAAGCTACTGCGACCTCCACCGCTTTTTACAGGGGCATTAAAACAGTCTTGTTAAGCTACTGCGACCTCCACCACTTTTCCCAGGGGCATTGATATTGTCTATATATTCCACTGAGACCTCTACGCCTCTTCCAAGGGGCATTAAAACTGTCTTGTTAAGCTACTGCGACCTCCACCGCTTTTTACAGGGGCATTAAAACAGTCTTGTTAAGCTACTGCGACCTCCACCACTTTTCCCAGGGGCATTGTTATTGTCTTTTTATTCCACTGCGACCTCCACCATTCTTCCAAGGGGCATTAAAACCGTCTTGTTAAGCTACTGCGACATCCACGTCTCTTCCAAGGGGCATTAAGACCATCTTGTTAAGCTACTGCGACCTCCACGTCTCTTCCAAGGGGCATTAAAACTGTCTTGTTAAGCTACTGTGACCTCCACCACTTTTCCTAGGGGCATTGATATTGTCTTTTTATTCCACTGCGACCTCCACGTCTCTTCCAAGGGGTATTAAAACCGTCTTGTTAAGCTACTGAGACCTCCACCACTTTTCCCAGGGGTATTGAAACCATCTTGTTAAGCTACTGCGAACTCCACCACTTTTTCAAGGGACATTGATATTGTCTTTTTATTCCACTGCGAACTCCACCATTCTTCCAATGGGCATTGCATTTCCTCCTAATTTTAGTCAGATTTTCCTTTTCAATGCATAGGCGAACACTAAGAGAAACCCACTCCCCAATAATGGGTTGAACGTTTTTAGTATGCTGTAATCTACGTATGTTTCATGGAGCATTGCAGTTCCTCATAATTTTTGGAAAGCCTTCCATTCACTGCTTAGGCCAACAGTGCACAGGAGACCTAGTTGCTATTAATGGAAAAAACGGTTTAGTTAAGACCCTCTGACCTCCATGTCAGTTCCAAGGGGCATTGGAGTGCCTCGAAATTTTTGGTAGGCATTGCACTCACTGCATGCCCTATAACTGTGTAGCCGAACCGCTCCTTTTGGTACTGAAACATATCCTACAAGACATGTGTGGTTGACCGGCCTGATATTGATGTGAATGGTTCCTGTTCCTCGTGCTCTTTCTCCTTTGCCACCACCTCATCCATCATTCATCACCTGAAGCTTTGTTTTAACAGGAGTCATAGAACTGGGATAGTAGCAGGAAAATATCCAGCAATCCTCGGAGAAGGTAGGATATGCGCCAAAACGCTGACCACCTCAGGCCTAGCTGCTACTACATACATGCGCTTGCATTCCAATAAAGCAAAGCAGATGCTAATTTCTATCATCATCATCATGCTCCTCACCTTGGCACTCTCAACTCCCCTGATGGAGAAGCCAGGGCCCACCGGAGGAGTCTGGTTCTCTGGTGTGCTCGTCCAATGCTGCCCTAAAGCAGGCCGGGCTAAGAAAAGTGTATGGGGGGATGTTCCAAGGAGAAATAGCGGCGGCTGGGGACCATTCATGGACACCCGGCCGCCCCCCAGGCGGCTGGGGACCGTTTGTGGACACCCGGCAGCGTGGCGGCTGGGGACCGAGTGTGGACACCCGGCCGCCAGGCGGCTTGGGACTGAGTATGGATACCAGGCCACCGACGCAGCCATGAGATGGTGGCTGGCGTCTGTCTCCACATGGATAAAAGGCACAATTTCAAGTGCAAGCATGCTAGCAGTACGGTATTGCAGCCTGGGGGTGGGTGGCAGGTTGCACACTAACGCTTGCATTCCAAGAAAACAAAGAGGATGCTAACTTCTATCATTATCATGCTCCTCACCTTGGCACTCTCAACTCCCCTGATGGAGAAGCCAGGGCCCACCGGAGGAGTCTGGTTCTCTGGTGGGCTCGTCCAATGCTGCCCTAAAGCAGGCCGGGCTAAGAAAAGTGTGTGAGGAGATGTTACAAGGAGAAATAGGGGCGGCTGGGGACCGAGTATGGACACCCAGCCATCCACAGGCGGCTGGGGACCGTGAGTGGACACCCGGCAGCGTGGCGGTTGGGGACCGAGTATGGACACCCGGCCGCCGGACGGCTGGGGACTGAGTATGGATACCTCGCTGCCAAAGCAGCCATGAGGTAGTTGCCAGCTTCTGCCTCCTTCAAACTAAAAGGCCCCACTTCAAGTGCAAGCAAGCTAGCAGTATGGTGTTGCAGCCTGGGGGTGGGTGGGTGGCAAGCTGCATACTTGAGTTTGCATTGCAAGGAATGGGGGAGGTACAATTGAACACTGCCCTGGGACAAGGACTCTCACGGGGACAGTTGCAAGTCTGCATCTTCTGATGCGGAAAGGATCACTTCTGATGGGCACACTTTTAGGCAGTGACCTGGGTGTTAGAGATGCTTCCAGGGGTCTTCCCCATGCTGTTCCCATGTCTTTTCAGCACTGCATGCATGTGTCACACAGCACATGGCCAGATAAGATTGTAAAATGTTAAAATGACATTTCCCGGTAAATGCATTTGTCTCGGTTGAAAGCAATACAAAAGTGCAAAAACGCATAAAAAATGCTACTTGTGAACATAGCCCAAGGTGTGGAGGAGTATTTTTGTTTTTAGTTATTTATTTTACCTTATACACAAGTCTTTACCCTGGAAAGGAAATTCCTTAACATATTTCACAGGAAAACCGTTCAGTTTCGTTTTTGAACGTTTTATTGTGACCCCGTTAAAGTGGCTTATTACCTCTGACCACGTTGTTGATAGCAGTGACCTGGGGGTCAGAAATGCTTCCTGGGGCGATACCCATGCTGTCCCCATGTTTTTTGAGCACTTTCTACAGACTGCCGGGTGTGCCGCCGCAAAATTGCTCGGGTCTGCCATAGACTACCATTGGGCTCGTTGCTCGGGTCGAGCACCCGAGTATCACGGCGAGCTCGGCCCAAGCTTCGAGCACCCGAGCATTTTAGTGCTCGCTCAACACTAGTGCTTATGCATGTTATCTGTCAAACTGCATTGCTGATCAGGTCATTGCCCAACTCTGTTGTCATGAAATTAAATGCGCAAAGGAACATGTGTGTGTGTCAAAGCACCACCGACAAGTGCGAGTTGATGTTGGATGGGCTGCCATTGCTTTTGCAACAAGCTGCATTAGAGGACTTCCTGGGAGAAATTACACCCAGAGTAGATACGGTTTCCCTCTATGCCAGTCCTTTCACCGAGCTAAATACAACTCAGCAAAAAAAGCTGTGGACTAGCTCCATATCATCCCTGGCCACATTCACCTGTCCATGTGTTTGTGGTTAGGTGGTCCTTCCCAGTAAGTGCACTGGGGAGGGCACGGGTAATGTTGTGGGACCCGTGCTTGTGGAAGGCAGAGAAGATACCGGGAAATATAGTGAAGGCTGGGGACTGAATATGGATACCTGGTCGCCGCCGCCATAAGATTGTGGACAGCTTTCATATTTCAAGTGCAAGCAGCAGTCAAAAATTCGGCAGTATAGTATTGCTGCCTGTGGGAGGGTGGGTGGCTGGCTGCATACTTGCGCTTGCATTCCAAGGAATGGGGTAGGGACAACTGAATGCTGCACTGGGACAAGGACGTGGACGTTGATTGTTCCAAGTCTGCAATGACAGGTGCATGGCGGGAGGCATCTTCGCATGCGCTAAGGATCATTTATGATGGACACACTTTTAGGCAGTAACCTGGGAGTCATAAATGCTTCCACAGTTCTTCCCCATGCTGTTCCCATGTCTTTTCAGTACTGTATGCATGTGTCTGAGGATGTGTCACACACCACATGGCCAAATAAGGTTGTAAAATGTTAAAATGACATTTCCTGGTAAATGCATTTGTCTTGGTTGAAAGCAATGCAAAAGTGCAAAAACGCATAAAAAAACACTACGTGTGAACATAGCCCAAGGTGTGGTGGAGCATTTTTGGTTTTGGCTATTTATTTTGCCTTATATACAAGTCATTACCCTGGAAAGGATGTTCCTTAACATATTTCCCAGGAAAATCCATTTTGGTTTCGTTTTTGTATGTTTTATTGTGAGTCCGTTAAAGTTGCATAATACTCTGACAACATTGTTGACAGCAGTGACCTGGGAGTTAGAAATGCTTCCAAGGGTCTTCCCCATGAGCACTGTTCCAATCGATTTGGGCAATTTTTAGGCTCTCTGCAGACCGCCGGGGGGAGCCACCTGAAAAATGCTCGAGTTCTCCATAGACTTACATTAGGCTCATTGCTCAGGTCGAGCACCCGAGTATTCCAATTTGCTTGACCCGAGCAACGAGTACCCGAGCATTTTAGTGCTCGCTCATCACTGTTTGTAAGTTGAAACATGATGGTGCTATGTAAGCAAGAATAATAAATAATATATTCTAGAGATGAGCGAATCTTTTGAAATTCAAATTTGCTAACTTTTCCTAAAAAAATTGATTTCCAGTGAATAAATATGTAAAAATGTCAAAACTGGAAAGCTTGTAATTGCTCAATAAATACAGTGGGGGGGGGGGAGAGAACATTGGAGACCATAAGGGCTTATTCTCTACAGGATAGAGAGACTTGCCCAGTGACTTTGGGGATCGAAAACAACTCTGCCATTCCAACTGTGCTCATCGGGGAACCATTGATCTATGATGGCACAGGTACTGCCCACCATAGTAACAGAATGAAAATCTGTAAGATGTCACAGCTGTAGGGCAGTATGGGTAGACCAGCATGGCAATGCAAAATAACATAAGCCTGCTCTCTGATGCTTCAGTTGTGTGGAAAATCGTGCCGGGCAAGTTTTTTTCTTTGCGATCCACAAATTGAATCTCAAAACGTTCAAATTCGTGTGAAACTGTGAAATACAGGAAATTCCTCCGTTGATCAATCTACTCATCTTTAATAAATACCATACGATAGGTCATTTTTGATTGTTCAGTGTTCAAATCTTTGGAACCCTGGTAATAATTAAATGAAAGGGCATCCAGGTCTCTAATAGTCTTACTGGGAGCTACATTAAAGAGGTTGTCCACTACTTTAGATTACCCTCCCCCCAATGTATCCCCCCGGGGCCCCTAAGACTTTTTGTAAATACCTTCCATTGCAGATAATGCCTGTGGGCGGCGCTATCAGTGGCCACTCACAGGCATCACGTGACCCCAGGCTGCAGCCGGCTCTGACATCCGCTGATGTCATGACAAGTGCTGGTAGCAGCCAGGGGTCTTTTTCTTCCTTGTTCCACGGTGGATGCCAGGCTGTGGGCGGGGTTACCCCCCTGCATCACACCCGGCATCCACCGCGCGCTGTGCCTCTCCCCATTCATTAGGAAAGCGTGCGGCGAATGGTGGGTGTGACGCGGGGGGTAACCCCGTCCTCAACCCAGCAGCCACCGTGAGGACCCCAGCGCTGAGTCACGCCTCACTTGTCGTGACATCAGCGCAGGGTCACATGAGGCCTGCGAGCGGCCACCGATAGCGCCGCTCACAGGCATTATCCGCAGCGGAAGGTATTTACAAAAAGTCTTAGGGGCCCCGGGGGGATACATTGAGGGGGGTAATCTAAAGTAGTGCACAACTTCTTAATGACCACATTAATTATCAGCCAGTTATTTTCAGATTTTAATGGTTTATTTCAAGATAGCCATGGAATGTGTGATAACTTGCTATTTTCTGGGACCCCCACTGATCCTTTAAAAGTAGCTTTGCAATGGAGCAGAGGAGCTGAACACCGCACTTGGCTATCTCCAACAGTTGTATAGACAATGCCTAGAGTAGAAGAATGCGTGCTCAACCATTTTTACCAACAGACAGGATACTGTAAGGAGCCCATCTGTATCCAAGGTCATGCACCAGTGTATCGGTGAGTGTTTCAATAACCATTTGGGAATGTTGTTGGTGACAAAAAAATGTGCTCAAAATGGAAAAAATAAAACATTAGCCGCATGAGGGTGTATTCAGAAAAAATGATGGCATTGCTGATTTGTCTAACAGTTTGCCCATCAACATCTTCATTCTTCTCTGTTCTTATAGAATCTCGAACATTAGCATTCACTGAATACATATAAGAAACCAGTGAATAAACAATGACTGGATTACCTACTATACTACTACTATCAGTATTTCTAAAGTCCAGTCTTCATCCTTCTTCAACATATTATAACTTAGGGATGTGCCATAGAGATGACAGCTGCATGTGTGGCAAATCCTGATGATTATACTTAGTTTTCATGATCAAAACTAAAGTAGTCCTTAAAACATGGATTTGTATTAGTACTGGAAGAATAGGTTGCAAATGTTGCCCTTGAGCCACTGTCTTCAGGAACTGGAACTTGTAATCCTAATACATCGAGTGTTTAAAGTTTATAATGAGCTACGGTCTCTTGCTTCTCTAGTAGATATTGTGACTTTATTTTTGCCAATACTTTTGCTTACTTTAGGTCTAATCACCACTTTTCAATGAGAAGAATCACTGATTTCCAGTGTTTCTTTGTGCTTACTCAAATTAGGCTTCTAAGTGCCTGAAATTATTATATATTTTCCTAGGATCAACGTTTCCAGTTAATTTATAAATGAAAGTTCAATAATCCTTCATTTTACCAATGCTGCAAAAATCACAATCGCAAGACAGTGAAAAGATATAGAACCCCCCACCATACTACAATGGACCAATGAGCTAAACCTTAAATACATATTAGAAAAGATTTGATTGTCTCACAGAAATAACAAAGCTCTTGAACATTGCCTTCCCCCGCCCAATCTCCATTAACCCTTTGAGACTGCACCCCCTCCTTCTAATCCCTGTTATGTTTACTGTTTCCATGATCGTTACTACAACCCCTGGCAAAAATTATGGAATCACCGGGCTCGAAGGATGTTCATTCTGTTGTTTAATGTTGTTGAAAAAAAGCAGATCACAGGCATGGCACAAAACTAAAGTCATTTCAAATGGCAACTTTAGGGCTTTAAGAAACACTAAAAGAAATCAAGATAAAAAATGTGGTACTCAGTAAGGGTAATTTTTTTCAGACCAAGCAGAGGGAAAAAAATATGGAATCACCCTGTAAATTTTCATTTCCAAAACTAACACGTGCATCAAATTAGATCTGCTCGTTAGTCTGCATTTAAAAAGGAGTGATCAAACCTTGGAGAGCTGTTGCACCAAGTGGACTGACATGAATCATGGCTCCAATACGAGAGATATCAATTGAAACAAAGGAGAGGATTATCAAACTCTTAAAGGAATGTAAATCATCACGCAATATTGCAAAAGATGTTGGTTGTTCAGTCAGCTGTGTCTAAAATCTGGACCAAATACAAACAACATGGGAAGGTTGTAAAAGGCAAACATACTGGTAGAGCAAGGAAGACATCAAAACGTCAAGACCAGAAACTTAAAGCAATATGTCTCCAAAACAGGAAATACACAGCAAAACAAATGAGGAACGAATGGAAGGAAACTGGAGTCAATGTCTGTGACCGAACTGTAAGAAACCGCCTAAAGGAAATGGGATTTACATACAGAAAAGCTAAACATAAGAAATCATTAACACCTAAACAGAAGAAAACAAGGTTACAATGGGCTTGGAAAAAGCAATCGTGGACTGTTGATGACTGGATGAAAGTCATATTCAGTGCTGAATCGCGAATCTGCATTGGGCAAGGTGATGATGCTGGAACTTTTGTTTGGTGCCGTTCCAATGAGATTTATAAAGATGACTGCATGAGGAGAACATGCAAATTTCCACAGTCATTGATGATATGGGGCTGCATGTCAGGTAAAGGCACTGGGGAGATGGCTGTCATTACATCTTCAATAAATGCCCAAGTTTACATTGATATTTTGGACAGTTTTCTTATCCCATCAATTGAAAGGATGTTTGGGGATGATGACATCATTTTTCAAGATGATAATGCATCCTGACATAGAGCAGAAACTGTGGAAAACATTTCTTGAAAGAAGACTTATAAGGTCAATATCATGGCCAGCAAATAGTCCAGATCTCAATCCAATTGAAAATCTTTGGTGGAAGTTGAAGAAAATGGTCCATGACAAGGCTTTAATCTGCAAAACTGATCTGGCAACAGAAATCAGAGAAAGTTGGAGCCAGATTGATGAAGAGTGCTGTTTGTCACTCATTAAGTCCATGCCTCAGAGACCTAAGCTGTCATTAAAGCCAGTGATGTGTTGGAGTGTTCTTTTGTGTGTTTGTTTTTCATGATTCCATAATTTTTTCCTCAGAATTGAGTGATTCCATAATTTTTTCCTTCTGCTTGGTCTGACAAAAATTACCCTTACTGAGTACTGCATTTTTTATCTTGATTTCTTTTAGTGTTTCTTAAAGCCCTAAAGTTGCCATTTGAAATAACTTTAGTTTTGTGCCATGTCTGTGATCTGCTTTTTTTCAACAACATTAAACCACTGAATGAACATCCTCCAAGCCCGGTGATTCCATAATTTTTGCCAGGGGTTGTACTATGGCAACACAAGCACCTAGGGGTACAGCATTGGTAACAGCCCAAATCACTAGAATCCTCAATGTATGTTACTATTTTCTTACAGGTTGTGTTACTGGGGGCTACCAAATTTCGTAAACACTTATTCTTTCTATATATTACCATTGGTTTATCTGGGAGAACATCTGAGAGAAATATATCTGCCTTCAAAATATACCAATATTTACGCAATAACTTATGAATAATCAGACGGGGCAGGCAATATGTGGTTATCAAACTCCATTTCGCTAAATCACTAGATTTACAAGCAGATGACCTGGAATCCAAAACCTTATATACACAGGATTCCTGTGTTAGTGATTTTGTTTTATTAAATGCATCCCATAAAGGTTTTCTCGGGTAACAATTGCACACGTGATCGTGATTTTTGTAGAGAATCCCATATATTAAAAAAGAGGTTCCTTGCAAAAGGTTACCTGAAAAAACTTTTATGGGATGCATTTAATAAAACAAAATCACTAACACAGGAATCCTGTGTAAATAAGGTTTTGGATTCCAGGTCATCTGTTTGTAAATCTAGTGATTTAGCGAAATGGAGTTTGATAACCACATATTGCCAGCCCGTCTGATTATTCATAAGTTATTGCGTAAATATTGGTATATATTGAAGGCAGATCCATTTCTCTCAGATGTTTTCCAAGATAAACCAATGGTAATATATAGGAAGAATAAGTTTTTGCGAAATTTGGTAGACCCCAGTAACACAACCTGTAAGAAAATAGTAACATACAGTACATTGAGGATTCTAGTGATGTGGGCTGTTACCAATGCTGTACCCCTAGGTGCTTGTGTTGCCATAGTATTATCAATGGGACTTTGAGTTTCACATCTAGAACCACAGGTGAACGCTTTTTCATCAAACATAAGTTGTCATGCCAATCCACCTATGTGGTTAATTTATTGCAGTGCACGTGTGGTCTTCAGTATGTGGGCCACGCGGTAAAGACCATGCATGCCCGTTTAAACAAACACAAACAGAATATTAGAAATGGGTATCAATTGCATAGTCTGTCAAGGCATTTTAATAGTGTGCATCAGAGGGACCCTAGTCAAATGACCCTTACAATTATTGATCATATAGATAAAAGTATGCAAAATTGTTTGGGCAATCTTATTAAGAAAGAAAGCTTCTGGATTTTTAAATTGGGCACTTCAGCGCCCGAAGGACATAATCTTACTATTGAGAATATAATGAAATTAGCTTTATAATAGCTTCTTTTAGCTCATACAATTAAATGCATCTTTTAACATTTATACATTTATTAAATTTAAACTAAAAATACATGCATATGAACGCATGCATGTGTTCATGTGTGTGTGCATGTATGTATATGTTTATGTACAGTATATATTTTTTTCTTTTTTTTTTTTCAATTTTTTAAAATTTTTTTTTTTTTTAAATAAAAGTGTTTTTTTTTTTTGTGAAATATAATATGATTCATGGTATTCTATATGCTGGTTTGTGTTTTCACATGCTGGCTTGCAAACAATAGTAGGGGGTTAAATTACTGATTGTTATTATGTCATTAATGAGCTGTCAAATCGGTTTGTTTTTCGATCCTATATAACATTCCTGAGGTCATTTCCTTGTATCACCTGATGAAGACGGCTTGCATGCCGTCGAAACGCGTTGTGTTTTTATAAGGACTTTAATAAAGGTAATAATTGCTGAACTTTATATGCCTTAGCGCTTTTTATCACCAGCCTTTACCTTTTTGCATTTTTCGCATCCCATCCCTTTGGGGTTACCGGTGAGCAGCTTTGGCTTACTTTTTAATTTTAGCTCATGGTTTATTTGCCCCTCATCTTGAAATCCTAGCTCTTCTTACTACCAGCTTCAACGTTTTTTTTTATTTTCACAGGATAGGAATGCGGGGCACCATGCATACCAGGATAGGAATGCGGGGCACCATGCATACCAGGATGAGGGATGGGGTGCCATGCATACTAGGATGAGGGATTGGGTGCATTGCATACCAGGTTTCTGGGATGAGGAGGCCATACATACCAGAATTGGGATGAGGGGTGCAATGCATACCAGGATTGGGGATGAGGGGCCCACACATACCAGAATTGGGATGAGGAGTGCCATGCATACCAGGATAGGGATGAGGAGTGCCATGCATACCAGGATTGGGGATGAGGGATACCATGCATACCAGGATTGGGGATCAGGGGTGTCATGCCTACCAGGATTGGAGATGAGGGAGCAATGTAAACCAGGATTGGGGATGAGGGGTGCCATGCATACCAGGATTGAGGATGATGGACCCATACATACCAGGATTGGGGATCAGGGGTGTCATGCATACCAGGATTGGAGATGAGGGAGCCATGTATACCAGAATTGGGGATGAGGGAGCCATGCATGCCAAGATTGGGGATGAGGGAGCCATGCATAAGCGGATTGGGGATGAGGGAACCATGCATACCAGTATTGGGGATGAGGGAGCCATGCATACTAGGATTGGGAATGAGGGGTGCCATGCATACCAGGATTGGGGATGAGGGGTGCCATGCATACCAGGATTGGGGATGAGGGGTGCCATGCATACCGGGATTGGGGATGAGGGAGCCATGCATTCTGGGATTGGGGATGAGGGGTGCCATGCATACTGGGATTGGGGATGAGGGTTTCCATGCATTCATGGATTGGGGGTGAGGGGTGCCATGCATACCGGGATTGGGGATGAGGGGTGCCATGCATACTGGGATTGGGGATGAGGGGTGCAAGGCATACCAGGATTGGGGATGAGGGGTGCCATGCAAACCGGGATTGGGGATGAGGGGTGCCATGCATACTGGGGTTGGGGGTGAGGGGTGCCATGCATACCGGGATTGGGGATGAGGGATGCCATGCATACCAGGATTGGGGGTGAGGGTTGCCATGCATACCAGGATGTGGGTGAGGGGACCATGCATACCAGGATGAGGGATATCATACCTACCAGAATAGGAATGAGGCATGGGGTACCACACATACCAGGATAGGGATGAGGAGTACCACACATACCAGGATTGGGGGTGAGGGGTGCCATGCATACCAGGATTGAGGATGAGGGGTGCCATGCCTTCCAGGATTGGGGTTGAGGGGTGCCATGCATACCAGGATTGGGGGTGAGGGGTGCCATGCATACCAGGATTGGGGTTGAGGGGTGCCATGCATACCAGGATAGAGATGAGGGGTGCCATGCATACCAGGACGGGGATGAAGGGTGCCATGTATACCAGGATAGGATGGTGGAGACAGGATGGGGGCAGCACAAATACCAGGAGGGGTCAGCACATACCAGCATGGGAGACCATATACCAATAAAAACGCTCACCACCCGGGCGTAGAACAGGCTCAATAGCTAGTACTATATATAGGACTGTCCAAATTGGGTATACCTTGTCGTGGTGGCATGGCTTTTATGCTTTTTTGATCAAAATAGTGTTAACTAAGTACCCTATTTAATATACTGTATATCTACTATTACTATTTATATACTTTCAGCAGGGTCTTTGCTCATTTTGTTTGTATCTCTGGTTTTGTCTGTTAAATGGTAACAGTGTGAATGCACATCTACACAGTGCATTTATACCATCATATGTTCTGGCACATTTCTTTAGTGTTGCTTTAGTTTTTTGTACTTTGTACAAACAGGGGCATTGCTCCTTCTTTTTAAACTAGGCATTTTGTCCATAAAGCTTTCCATGGTCATGTGTCTGAATAGTCGTGCCTGGGTCCTGCTCTGCCGCCATCTATTCTGAGGTCTGTTGACACATAGAGAGGTTTAACATAATGTATAGGACTATCCTGATTGGGTACACCTTGTCACGGTGGGATGGCTTTTATCCTTTTTTGATCAAAATAGTGTCAACTAAGTTCCCAATGTTATTTACATGTAGTATTACTATTTATTCATTATTTATTACAGAGTATTTGCTCATTTTGTTTTTATCTTAGATTTTTGTTTTTTTAAATGCAAAGCTATGCAATGCTATCAATTGAGATCCATTCTCTTTCTTCAGTTGAGCCCTAACAATCAAACTAAACCAGCAATGAAATTCACTAAACCATAGTGAAATTATACAAGCTTGATGAACCTTTGGAGCTTATATTCCAGTTTCAGAGTGAAGCAAACAGCTTGGTTGGAAATATTTAGCTTTGCAATGCATTGATTATGTATTAAAATGTTTTTTAGCCATGTCTGGAGTTTTAATGAATCTCACTTATTTTACTGAGGTATGAACAACTTGATCCTCATATTTCCATAATAAATTTCCTCCAAATTTTGGTCAAAGCTTGTTCAAGACTGATTCATAAAAGTACTGTTCAAAGTAAGTGGTCCTTATATTTTTCTGTTTTGTCAATCACAGAGATCAGTTCTTTTGGTTTGTTAAGAACTTAGTGCTGTGCAAGTTTTTTTCTGGGGGATCATTTGTCAAAGGAATTGTTAAGGGAGTAGTACAGGACTAAGATTTTTGTCGGTGGAGGTCCAGCTCCTGTCATTTGTGGCCCCACAAATTTACTTTCATTTATGCCACAAACTTGTGTGAATGATGAGAGAATCCTGCCCCAGCTCACAGATGTCTAAGACTTCAGTTTGTGGTGCACAGACAGTCTAAACATTACACCTACAGGAGCCTTTATATTAGGCTTACCCAGTGAGATGGATGCACTAAATACTAAGTCTGTATGGGCATATGGACCCCGGGCGATGATGCAGTAAGCAAGAATGCACATGGGCTGCGAAAACTTGGCACACACAGAAATCTCAGGAGCAGCAGGATGGATGATGTGGAACCCACCAGGGATGAATGCAAGTTGAAAATACAGCAACCACAGGTAAGGGAGAAAACCATACATAGAACACTAGAGTCTCAATCCCAAGACACAGGTGTGTGTCTAAATGGACCTTAAATAGGTCTAGAGCAGGGATGTCAAACTCAAAACACACAGTGGGCCAAAATGAAAAACTTGAACAAAGCCGTGGGCCAACCAGTATAGAGGATAATGGGCCCACATGGTCCTCCATACAAAATAATGGGCCCCACATAGTCCTTCAAACAGTATAATGGCCCCACATAGCTTTCCATACAGTATAATGAACCCCACATAGTCTTCAATACAGTATATTGGGCCCCATAAAGTTCTTCATACAAAATAATGGCCCCACATAGGGGTGGTGGTTCTGCCGTCGAGGACCAAATATAATCACCCTGCGGGCCAGAGTTTGACATGTGTGGTCTAGGGAGATGATGTCATTGATCCACACCGGGCAACTTAGAAATAACAACATGGAGAACAGCAGAGGGCAGCGGACCCAGGGAAGGAAATGGAGAATGGGATACCAGGGACAGGTGTGTAAAAATTTATGACATACCATTCTATATCCATGATCATTAGCATAGAGTTGGTTACCTCTTTGCAGCTATAACAGCCTCCATTATTGTGGGAAGGCTTTCTACAAGATTTTTGAGTGTGTCTGTGGGAATTTGTGCCCATTTTCCAGAAGAGAATTTGTGAGGTTAGACACTAATATTGGATGAGAGGGCCTGGCCAAGAATGTCCATTCTTGCCCATCTCATCATCATGACAGAGGTTTATTTATTGAGTCAGCAGAGAGTTAGTGACTTTTATTCACTATGTGCTTTAACACACAGCAATCTCTCTAAATTTACGTGACCTCCACTCCATGGCTGAGTTACTGTGTTTCCTAAACACCTTCACTTTTCAATAATACCACTCATGGTTGATTTTGTAATGCTTAAGAAGTTTCTCAAACTTACTTGATTCAATGATGACATTCTATTATAGGACCATGCTGGTGTCAGTAAGATCTTTAGACAGAACCATTCTTTCACAAATGTCTGTAAAGGCAGACATCGTGGCGAGGGGCTGGATTTTATACACTCGGCAATGGGATTGAATGAAAAACCTGAAAGGGTCTTCACGTCCTAAAAAATTTACCTTTTTTAACCAACAGTTTAGGAACTATGAACTCCATATGAAATGTCAGTCTTAACTAAATGTTCTCCCCTCTCTTTCTCAGTCCAATTCTATATTTTTTGGATCAACTGAAGTGCAACTTAATCTATTGTATCAGAGGAGATACAAAGTATTTATCTGTGGGAAATTAGGGCCTTGTTACAAATTACATTTTATCCTTAAGCATGCAGCCCCTCTCTCCATGCCGGTCAGTCTCCCCCACAGGTGCTGACTCAAAGTGTATTTAAAACTATTACGCTAAAGCTGACACAAAGTGCTGAGGCGGCATAAAGAAGATTTATGCCGTCTATTTCTTTCTGCAGTGACTGGGTCAAATAATATTGGGGTTGTCATAAAAAATATGAAAGCCATTAATACTTTCACCCTGCATGGGACTATAAGCCTCATATTCTGGTATTATCCCTGAAACGCCAGCTTGAGAAATACTGTGAGACTGAATTGAATGAAGAACTCAAGAGTGCAAATACCAGGAAAATCCTGGACCAAGAATACATGCAATTTCACATTAAAACTGAATTTTCCCTCTGTTCTTTGCCGAAATTAAATTCTACATAGCAATAACAGAGATGTCAGTCTGAGAGTCCTAAAATACAACAGGGTTTCTGGTTAAGAAATGGTCTAAAAAATTCTAGAAAAAAATGGCATTCATTTGGGCTTTCGGAAGTGACAATTTTTGATCATTGCAACATACAGACTCATCCATCTAGTTTGATTTTTTTGATAGATAGAAGTTATGGCTTCTCTAAACATGTTTAAAGAGGCATTGCTCCAAACATGGGCACTTACCATCCAACATGCCATATACTCATCTAGAATTCTTTTAGGATGTGGTCAAGTGAGAGCAGGATGTGTCATAAAAATGGATATTTACAAGTATATACGTTGGAGTACACCTATATGAAATATAGAACTAAGCAACCTTATCTTTTATTCCAATACAATATTTTCTATCAAGTCCAGAAACATTTATTTAAAGGGAATCTGTCCCCAGGACATATGGTTTCAGAGATATCGACCTTTTCTAATCATGGTCTTTTCCAATTGAACGTACCACACCGCAGGGTAATACTGCTGAGCAGCATGAAAACCACCCCTCCAAAGAATAGTGTGAGCAACGTCCATTTCGTAAAAGAGCACAACAATTCGAAACAAACAAAAAGGCTCATATCTGTGGAACTGCAAAAGTGAATTTGAGGGTTTACTTAGAGGAGCAGCAGGAATAAGCCAAGAAAAAAAAACTGTCCACATATCTTAACCCTAGTTATGCACAGGGGACCAGGCAAGAGAACCATGGAAGTGCAAGGAGAGGTAAGTATATTGTTTTCTTATTTCCATTTTTTTGCTACCTCAATATGATGCTGATTTTCTGCCCAAAAATTTCACAGTGCAACTAACAATACCAGATTCTCTAAATAATAGAGCGTAGGTCCCTAAAGACATTATATATTATTATAGATTAATCACATGTTAAAAATAAAAAGAGAACAGTAGACAGAGAGAAATTAAGCAAATTTGAAATTTAAATGCTATTTGTATCTGCTTTTGCGCTTTACCAAGGTGATTGACCACCACTAGTGATGAGCGAACGTGCTCGCCACTGCTCAGTACTCGGGTCCCCTCCCTGCATGTTTGACGCTCTTTAGAGAGCCAATGAACATGCAGGGATTGCCTGCTATGCACTGTGATGCCGTAGCCATGTTGGTTGTAGGCATTATAGTGATTGGCTGGCCACACAGCGTCATCTGGTCTATATAAGAACCAGCGCCGCTATGCTCGTCACAGTCTACCCCGGAATCAGGCAAAGTAGGGAGAGGTGCTGCTGCATCAGGGAGTGATTTGCTTGTTTATAGTTAGTATAGGTATTCCACAACATATATATACAGTGGTGGCCAAAAGTATTGGCACCCCTGCAATTCTGTCAGATAATACTCAGTTTCTTCCTGAAAATGATTGCAATCACAAATTCTTTGGTATTGTCTTCAATGAAAAAACAAAAAAAGAATTGTCCTAAAGCCAAATTGGATACAATTCCACACCAAACCTAAAAAAGGGGGTGGACAAAAGTATTGGCACTGTTTGAAAAATCATGTGATGCTTCTCTAATTCGTGTAATTAACAGCACCTGTAACTTACCTGTGGCACCTAACAGGTGTTGGCAATAACTAAATCACACTTGAAGCCAGTTAACATGGATTAAAGTTGACTCAACCTCTGTCCTGTGTCCTTGTGTGTACCACATTGAGCATGGAGAATAGAAAGAAGACCAAAGAACTGTCTGATGACTTGAGAAACCAAATTGTGAGGAAGCATGAGCAATCTCAAGGCTACAAATCCCTCTCCAAAGACGTGAATGTTCCTGTGTCTTCCGTGCGCAGTGTCATTAAGAAGTTTAAAGCCCATGGCACTGTGGCTAACCTCCCTAGATGTGGACGGAAAAGAAAAATTGACGAGAGATTTCAACGCAAGATTGTGCGGATGGTGGATAAAGAACCTTGACTAACATCCAAACAAGTTCAAGCTGCCCTGCAGTCCGAGGGTACAACAGTGTCAACCCGTACTATCCATCGGCGTCTGAATGAAAAGGGACTGCATGGTAGGATACCCAGGAAGACCCCACTTCTTACCCCGAGACATAAAAAAGCCAGACTGGAGTTTGCCAAAACTTACCTGAGAAAGCCTAAAACGTTTTGGAAGAATGTTCTCTGGTCAGATGAGACAAAAGTAGAGCTTTTTGGCAAAAAGCATCAACATAGAGTGTACAGGAAAAAAAAAGAGGCATTCAAAGAAAAGAACATGGTCCCTACAGTCAAACATGGCGGAGGTTCCCTGATGTTTTGGGGTTGCTATGCTTGCCTCTGGCACTGGACTGCTTGACATGGCATTATGAAGTCTGAAGACTACCAACAAATTTTGCAGCATAATGTAAGGCCCAGTGTGAGAAAGCTGGGTCTCCCTCAGAGGTCATGGGTCTTCCAGCAGGACAATGACCCAAAACACACTTCCAAAAGCACTATAAAATGGTTTGAGAGTAAGCACTGGAGACTTCTAAGGTGGCCAGCAATGAGTCCAGACCTGAATCCCATAGAACACCTGTGGAGAGATCTCAAAATGGCAGTTTGGAGAAGGCACCCTTCAAATATCAGGGACCTGGAGCAGTTTGCCAAATAAGAATGGTCTACAATTCCAGCAGAGCATTGTAAGAAACTCATTGATGGTTACTGGAAGCAGTAGTTTGCAGTTATTTTGGCTAAAGGCTGTGCAGCCAAGTATTAGGCTGAGGGTGCCAATACTTTTGTCTGGCCCATTTTTGGAGTTTTGTGTGAAATGATCAATGATTTGATTTTTGCTTCATTCTCTTTTATGTTTTTTCCTTGCAAGCAAATTAAATGAAGATAATAATACCAAAGAATTTGTGATTGCAATCATTTTCAGGAAGAAACTGAGTATTATCTGACAGAATTGCAGGGGTGTCAATACTTTTGGCCACCACTGTGTATATGTATATCAATCTGAACTAACAATCCTTCTGAGGACTAATCCAACTTCATGTAATCAGTGGTGATAGCAGGAGTTAGGCAGGGAGACAGGGTATATGGCAGACTGCAGCGCATAGTGCAAGAGGGTCCATTGAACGTCCTGTTAGTATAGATATTCAACAACATATATATATATATATATATATGTATATATAGTGGGTACGTAAAGTATTCAGACAGACCCCTTTAAATTTTTCACTCTTTGTTTCATTGCAGCCATTTGGTAAATTCTAAAAAGTTCGTTTTTTTCTCATTAAAGTACACTCTGCACCCCATCTTGACTGAAAAAACAGAAATAGAAATTTTTGCAAATTTATTAAAAAAGAAAAATTGAAATATCACATGGTCATAAATATTCAGACCCTTTGCTCAGACACTCATATTTAAGTCACATGCTGTCTATTTCCTTGTGATCCTCCTTGAGATGGTTCTACTCCTTCATTGGAGTCCAGCTGTGTTTAATTAAACTGATAGGACTTGATTTGGATAGGCACACACCTGTCTATATAAGACCTAACAGCTAAAAGTGCATGCCAGACCAAATGAGAATCATGAGCTAAAAGGAACTGCCCAAGCAGCTCAAAGTCAGAATTGTGGCAAGGCATAGATCTGGCCACAGTTACAAAAGAATTTCTGCATTACTCAAGGTTCCTAAGAGCACAGTGGCCTCCATAATACTTAAATGGAAGAAGTTTGAGACCACCAGAAGTCTTCCTAGAACTGGCCGTTCAGCCAAGCTGAGCAATCGTGGGAGAAGAGCCTTGGTGAGAAAGGTAAAGAAGAACCCCAAGTTAACTGTGGAGTTCCACAGATGCAATATGGAGATGGGAGAAAGTTACAAAGTCAACTATAACTGCAGCCCTTCACCAGTCAGGCCTTTATGGCAGAGTGGCCCGACAGAAGCCTCTCTTCAGTGCAAGACATTTGAAAGCCCGCATAGAGGTTGCTCAAAAACACATGAAGGACTCCCAGATTAAGAGAAATAAGATTCTCTGGTCTGATGAGACAAAGATAGAACTTTTTGGTGATAATTCTAAGCGATATGTGTGGAGAAAACCAGGCACTGCTCATCACTTACCCAATACAATCCCAACAGTGATACATGGTGGTGGCAGCATCATTCTATGGGGGTGTTTTTCAGCTGCAGGGACAGGAAGACTGGTTACAATTGAAGGAAACATGAATGCTGCCAAGTTCAGAGATATCCTGGATGAAAACCTCTTTTCAGAGTGCTCTGGACCTCAGACTTGGCGGAAGGTTCACCTTCCAACAAGACAATGACCCTAAGCACACAGCCACAATAACAAAGAACAACTCTCAGAACAACTCCGTGACCATTCTTGACTGGCCCAGCAAGAGCCCTGACCTAAACCCAATTGAGCATCTCTGGAGAGACCTGAAAATGGCTGTCCACCAACGTTCACAATCCAACCTGACGCAACTGGAGTGATCTGCAAGGAAGAATAGCAGAGGATCCGCAAACCCAGGTGTGAAAAACTTGTTGCATCATTCCCAAGAAGACTCATGGCTGTACTAGCTCAAAAGGGTGCTTCTACTCAATACTGAAAGCTTCCACCTCCACAAGCCTACAAGGCAACATTTCAAGTGCAAGGAGTCCAGAAATGTGGCAGTTTCATATTGCGGCCTGTGGGTGGGTAGATTGCTGTATATTTGCACTTGCATTCCAAGTAACACAAAGCTAAAGAGATGGATGATCCGACCATCATAAATAATTTGACCGTTGTCTAGGAGACCGAGCACAATATTAACTTAGTGATGCGTCAGTGAGATGTACCGTCCCCGGCCACATTCACTTGTCTACGTGTTTATGGTTAGGCGGTCTTTCCCACTTAAGTGCACTGGAGAGGGCACGGGAATTGTTCTGCGACCCACACTTGTGGAAGGCGGAGACGATACCGGGAGAAATAGTGGCGGCTGGGGAACGAGTATGGAGACCCGGCCGCTGCCATGAGGTTGTGGAAAGCTTCCCCCTCCATGAGCCTAAAAGGCAACATTTCAAGTGCTAGTGTGGCACCCCAGGGGTCTGGTTTCCACAGTAACGGCAGTGTTATGTCTGAGAGCAGGTGGGAGGTTTCTTGGTCAGGAATCCTATGCATGCCACACCTCCTGCCCAGTCCTGGGAGGGGAAGAACTTCCCCTATATAAACCTGGGGCTGAGGCAGGGTTAGAGAGTTCAGAGGGAGAGTTCAGCCAGGAGGGCTGACAGGGAGCTGTGGCTCCGGCTGGGCCCAGCTCCTGGGCCATGCCAGAAGTAGAGACAGAGAAGAGAAGCAGCTATGGGAAGAAACAACAGGAGCTCTGTGGGAGCAGTGTTACAAGGAGTCAGGGGCTGGCAGCTGCAGAGCTCGCCCTGACTGAGAAGATTTCTTACCGGACCCGGAGTCCGAGGCTGTGGGGACTAAGTCCTACCCAGCAGCAGAATCCGTCAGGCAGGGGATTTCAGGTCCTCTGGCCAAGAAACCCGAAGGCACGGTCACACGCATGGGACCAGCACCGCCGTCGTGGAGCGGAAGCTACTAGAAGGCCCCGAGTCACCGGCCATACGGGTGAGCACCACACGGTACACTCAGGGACGTGGGCTACTTATACCCGCCTCTAGCAAGGTAGCCAGAAGAGTACAGTTAGTTTGGGAGGCCTACAACTCCGCCTGGCCAGGGGAGATCCCATCTGCTCAAGGACTGACCAGGCCCCAATCGCTAGCCAGTACTCCGGGAGGGTCTATCTTTGTCACCAGTAAAGACCCTGAACTACACCGTACCGTCTCCGAGTGGTTCCTGCTACCCCCATCATCCACGTCGGCTGCCCTGAGGCCATACCCCTCCCGTTGGGGGTTATACCATCCCCGCTGCACCATCCTTCCACCGGCCTCAGCGGTCTGCTCTGCAGCAGCAGCTCCTTAGCTGTACTCAACGGGTGGCGTAGTCGTACAACATCTACCGCTAATACAGCGCCACTTAGTCTGACTCCCTGGGCACGGACCGGATCACCGCCACGAGACTACAACCCTCAAGAGATCCGGCTCCGGGTAAGCTCCCGCTTGCGCAACGCAGCGCGACACAGGCCCAGGGGCGCGTCAACTTTTGGCGTAGTCGGCAGGATTTCGTGCCCGCAACCACCGGGTACTGCGTGCCTGAAAAAGAGACTTTTCAACTTACCTGTGGTGAAGATTCCCGCCATCCGGCGCCATCTTCCGCTTCCTTCCCGCCAGGGGCGCGTCACTAGCAGCTGTCGAGAAATGTGGCAGTTTAGTATTGCTGCCTGTTTGGCTGGCAGAATACTTGAGCTTGCATTTCAAGGACAGTGGTAGGGACAACTGAACGCTGCAAAAGGACAAGGACATGGACGGTGATGGTTGCAAGTCTGCAATGACAGGTGCAGGGCGGGAGGCATCTTCGCATGTGCCATAGACAGGGGATTGGAGTGCATGCACAACAGCGGAAGAGGTAGTGGTGTCACCCGCAGACACTTTTTCTGGACGTTGGTGTTCAGCCCAGCTAGTCGGGTGCTTTGCTTCCATGTGCCTGATCACACTGATGGTGGTCAGGCTGCCAGATTTGCTACCCCTGCTGATGCTGGACTGGCAGGTGGTGCAAATGGCCTTTTTGGGGTTATCGTCAGAGTCCATCAAAAACATCCACACTCGGGGAGACCTAACAGTTGTACTGGTAACTTCCTTCTTGTTGGCGTTGCGAGGAACGCTTTCCCACCTTATGTCTGTGGCCAACACACTGCTTGTTCCTGCCTATTGTGGTGCTATGCCTCCCTCCCCCTGTGTTCTGCTGTCCTCGCTCTGCATGTCCCCTTGCCAGGTTGGGTCAGTGACTTCATCGTCCACCGCTTTGTTTTCCACTTCCGCACCCTGGTCCTCCTGACTTTCTGTCCATTGTGTCTCATCATTATCCACCTTTTGCTGCAGTAATTGCACTTTTCCACTGTCACCTTCGGGTGACCATGGCTGCTTAAATTGCTACATGAGATCTTTTGCTGCCCTGCTCGATGCTGGCCAGTCGAGAGGCCCGAATCTATCGATGGAAAAGTGAACAGCTCTTGGGGTAACCCTGGACTCTAATCTCTCCTTCAAACCTCATATCCAAGCTCTTTCCACTTCTGAGAAGACCAAGCGAGAGGCCAGAATCTATAAAAGGAAAGATGAACAAAACAGCTCTTTGGAGTCTCCAATTGTGAGATCAGTTGTCTCAGGAAACTCGGAATTGTGGGAGGAAGTAGGATCAGGGTGAGGAAGATGCCGACTCCAAGTAAAAAATATCTCCCGGATTCGCACATTCCTCAACCACGAACCTACAATAATACTAGTGCATGCCCTGATCATCTCCCTTCTCGACGACTGCAACCTTCTGCTCTGTGGCCTTCCTTCTAACACTCTCGCATTCCTCCAATCTATCTTAAACTCTGTTGCCCGACTAATTCACCTGTCCCGTCGCTATTCCCTGGCCTCTTCTCTCTGTCAATCCCTTCACTTACTCCCCATTGCCCAGAGACTCCAGTTCAAAACCCTAACCTTGGCATGCAAAGCCATCCACAACCTGTCTTCTCCATACATCTGTGACCTAGTCTCTTACCTGCACCCAACCTCCGATCCTCACAAGATCTCCTTATCTAGTGCCTTCTTATCTCCTCTTCCCACAATCGCATACAAGATTTCTCCCGTGCATCCCCCCTTCTCTGGGACTCTTTAACCCATCATTTCTGACTTTCGCCTACTGTTGAAACCTTCAAAAAGCACCTGAAGACCCACCTCTTCTGACATGCGTACATCCTGCAGAAACCCTCGCACCACCATGCCGCTGCACGACCAGCTCTATTCTCACCTACTGTATCCTCACCCATACCTTGTAAACTGTGAGCCCTTGTGGGCAAGGTCCTCTCATCTCCTCTTCTGTACCAGTCGCTGTCACATTTTTGTTCAAGATTATTGTAATAGTTTTTGCAAGGTATACCCGTTTTTCACATGTAAATAAATTTTTCACATGGAATAAATGGCGATAAAGTAATAATAATAATGTGGTCCAGACTCACATCTACTGAGACTGGACCATGTGGAACACAGGGTGGTGGTGGTGGCAAACTGACTGGAATCTTTATCTGCTATCCAACCAACAAACTTTTTACACTGCTCTGGTTTCATTAGTGGTGTCCTGCAGCCCCCTAGATATTGAGCCAAGAAGGTAGTTCTACATGACATGGGTATTTGTTGTGCTCCCTCAGCAGGCACAGTTTCACCTTGCCCATGGCCTCTGTGTGCACTATCACCATCACAATAACGTCCACTTCCCCGTCCCTTGACACACACCTTGCCCATTTTAAATGAAGTTTAATATTTGTCAGGTTGCCAAAAATGTCTGTATTATTACAGCAGTAATATAGGATCATGTCTGATGAGATGACCACAGTTTTAGGTAGTGACATGGGAGTCAGAGATGCTTCCAGGGGTCTTTTCCATGGTGTTCCCATGTCTTTTCAGCACTGTATGAATGTGTCGGATCATGTCTCACACGCCACATGGCCAAATAAGGTAGCAAAATGTTAAAATTACATTTCCCGGTGAATGCATTTTTCACTGTTGAAAGCAATGCAAAAGTGCAAAAACGCATCAAAAATGCTACGTGTGAACATAGCCCAAGGTGTGAAGGAGCATTTTTGTTTTTGGTTATTCATTTTGCCTTATATACAATTCATTACCCTGGAAAGGATGTTCCTTAACATTTTTCCTAGGAAAATCCATTTTGGTTTAGTTTTGGTATGTTTTATTGTGAGTTCGTAAAAGTGGCGTAATACCTCTGACAACATTTTTGACAGCAGTGACCTGGGAGTCAGAGATGCTTCCAGGGGTCTTCTCCATGCTGTTTCCATGTCATTTGAGCACTGTTCCCATCGATTTGGGCAATTTTTAGGCCCTCTGTAGACCGCTTGGGTGGGCCAAGGAAAAATGCTCGAGTTTCCCATAGTCTTACATTGTGCTCATTGCTCGGGCCGAGCACTTGTGCATTTCTATTTGCTCGACCCGAGCAACATTACTAACTACTATGTTTACAGCTGGTATATTGTAATACAATCGGGTTGGAGGTTATATCCTCTGATATATATTAATCCTGTTTTTTTATACACACTTTCCTTCATGCTCTCCAATTAACTAGTTATGCACCATGCTCTACTTTCTCTAGAAGTAGAACCAATGCTGCTTTCTGACATCCATTGATAATTAATTGCATTTTCATATTCCAATTGATTGATTTATATGTTTTTTGAATTTCATGTACATTTTTGATCAGGTTGTATTACAGTTAGGGGATAATTACTGTTTATTGTCCCCTGTGACTGTTCATATGGTATTTTTTTTGCACAATACTGGGTTGAAATTCGGTCGTCCTTTTTAACTTATCAGTTTTGTCATTAATTCTGTGATGTGTTTTGTACAATAAAATTTATATTTTAATTAATTATATATCACTCCATATTTCTTTTTTCTCCACAGGTTACAATACTAATGCACTTACATGATGCAGCTGACCCCTATTGATAAAGGTGGAGGCAGTGTAATGCTGTAGCCATGGGTGACGTACCCATCTGTTACACCCCGGCATGTTACATAAAAGTGGAGGTCCTGACTGGATGTGTTAACTTATGCTGTGAGGGCTCTAGGCCCATGCCGGCCTACTGTAAGCGATGTTGTTGGTTTGCCAGGACCAGATATTTCACAGTTCGATGAGGGAGACCACCAGTTGAAAATAAACTTGAATGGGAATTTGGTAGGAAATATATACAAAGGATAGCCGTTACACAGTATTATAAATGTTTCCTTTACAACTCAAAACATTTTCCACACACAGACGCCTTTTTTTTTCTCTATTGTTCTCTATCTTAACCTTTCTTTTTAACTCCTTCTACTGGTCCTCTGATTCCACTGTTACTCACTACTTCATCACAACCCAGCGGAACTTTACAGTTCTACTTAGCAAGTGTCCTTTACTCTCCCTGAGATTCTGCATCTTCTTTCCCCTTAGGGTGCCAATATGGCCAGGCTTAGTTTCAACCTCTCTGACGCTCTGGAACTCCTAACCGGGACATTCTACTAGACTCAGTATTAGTATTCAGTCCTGTCAAAGCCTGTAAACTCTAGGTCTTTCTGCTAAGCATCCTCTCTTAGAACCCATCTCTGATCGATAACTCTGTCTCTTAGTCACTTCTGCTCCGGATCCCGCTATCCCTTTACTATGGTCTGCTCTTACTTAGGGACACCTGAAAGGTGGCACTGCTCACATTGAATCTTAGGTCCACTTGTTATGAACGCCAGGCCATATCTGACAGGAAATTGTCACTTTCCCGGCAACTCAGGGCTAGACCCAAACATTAACTCTAACTGTCCTTACGGTTAAACTACACACACTATCAATATCCCCAGTACTTTTAATGCACATCAAAAATCACACTACATCGCATAACATTTCTAAGAATAATCTTGTTTCTTCAAGAGAGAAAAATGGGCAGTTTGTCCATCTCCTTACAGCAGCACAGGTGTAAATACTGATGAAACAACCACTTACACATCTACAATTCATGGAGGGGTGTCTGCCTGGTATTAGAAATACACACGGATAAGGCTTGTGTAGGGCACCAGTAACACAAGTGTAGTGTACAGTGTCTCACTTACAGCTTGTTTGTGACGCCCATACTATTAGATCAGGCGAACTGCCCAGCAATATATAAGTGCACTACAGAGGAACAAGCTCCCCAGTTTACAAGGTCATCCTTTGATTTTTTTTTAAATGAGTGCTTGTACCCCAGGAACCCAGAAGTCGGGAGGCTGAGCTGCTGAACTCCTGAACAGGGAGGATGGGACAAACAGTTAGATGTGTTGTCTCTTTCATAAAAAAATTGTCTTCTGGCTCAGTTCATTGTTAAGAAAAAAAAAAAAAAAACACTTTACTTATCCTCCATGGGTCCAATGCTGTGTCTCCAGCTGTGTCTCCAGCGCTGCCCCTGTTGATTGGCAGCAGTGGTGGCGTCATGTCTAGAGAGCTGCATTCAATCACTGAGTTCAGCGGCTTGTGCGGTCTTCATAGGCAGAACCACTGAGCTCAGTGATTGGCTGAAACACTTTCAACAAGACTTCACCACTGTAGTCTAATCCCAATCACTGGAGCAGCGCTGGAGACACAGCACAGGAACCCAAGAGGGTAAGTAGAGCTTAATTTGTTTATTTACTACAAAATAAGGCAAACATTTTCTGAAAGAGGACAACCCATTGAAGCTAATAATAAATGCTAGGGTCCGCTAGAAGAAATTACATAGTTACATAGTTACATAGTTTATAAGGCCGAAAAAAGATAAGCGTCCATCCAGTTCAGCCTATTTCTTGTGCACTGCAGCTATTCCGCTATTCCTCTACCATGCGGTATAGGCCAATTTACATCATTGAGGAAAAATTCACTTCCCGACACCAATCTGGCAGTCAGATTAAATCCCTGGATTAATTAACTAAGCATATGATGTAATTTTATTGTTCTCAAGAAAGGCGTCCAGGCCTCTCTTGAACTCATTAAGTGAGTTGGACATCATCACTTCCTCTCCCAGAGAGTTCCAGAGTCTCACGGCTCTGACCGTAAAGAATCCCCTTCTATGCTGGTGCAGGAACCTCCTTTCCTCCAGATGCATAGTGTGCCCCCTCGTCTTTGTCACCATCCTTGGTATAAACAGGTCATGGGAGAGATCTCTGCACTGCCCCCTGATGTATTTATACATGTTTATGAGGTCTCCCCTAAGCCTTCTCTTTTCCAATGTAAATAGGCCTAATTTTGACAACCTCTCTGGGTATTCTAGTCCCTCCATTCCCTTTATTACCTTAGTCGCCCTCCTTTGTACCGTCTCTAGCTCCAATATGTCTTTCCTGAGCACCGGAGCCCAGAACTGTGCACAATATTCTAAGTGCGGCCTTACCAGCGCTTTATACAGAGGAAGAACAATGTTCTCATCATATGCCCCTATTCCTCTTCTGATGCATGCCATGACTCTATTTGTCTTCGCAGCTGCTGCCTGACACTGGGCACTCCAATTTAATTGGTTATTAACCAAGACGCCCAGGTCCTTCTCCATGTCAGATTTCCCCAACTGTTTCCCATTTAATATGTATGGGTGACTGCTGTTTTTCTTTCCCATGTGCATGACCTTACATTTATCGGCATTGAACCCCATTTGCCATTTTTTGGCCCAACTCCCCAATTTATCTAAATCCTCCTGTAGCTGTACCCTATCCTCATCTGTATTAACTACTTTACAAAGTTTAGTATCATCTGCAAATATTGCTATTTTACTATGCAACCCTTCCACTAGATCATTAATAAATATATTAAATAATATAGGGCCCAAGACAGACCCTTGAGGCACCCCGCTAGTAACCCTGACACACCCTGAGCTTACTCCATTGATAACCACCCTCTGCTTTCTATCACTCAGCCAGCTATTTACCCACTTGCACACATTATCTCCCAGACCAAGCATTCTCATTTTATATACCAACCTTTTGTGTGGCACAGTATCAAACGCTTTGGAGAAGTCAAGGTATACAAAATCCACTGACTCTCCCCGGTCCAGTTGTGAGCTCACCTCCTCGTAGAAGGCGATCAGGTTTGTTTGGCAGGAGCGATCCCTCATGAATCCATGTTGATATTGAGTTAGACAGTTATTATCATTAAGATATTCTACAATAGCATCTCTAAGAAATCCTTCAAACAATTTACCCACAACAGATGTTAAGCTGACTGGTCTATAGTTCCCAGGGTCACTTTTAGACCCCTTTTTGAATATTGGTACCACATTTGCTTGGCGCCAGTCTAGTGGGAATCTATCTTTCAGCAGTGCTCCAGGAACATGTAGGCCCTGGTGTGACAGGTGATGGTGGGCTTCCTGTCTCATCCACAGTTAGATTGCTAAGTGCTCAATGGCATGTGCAAAGGATAGAGATGAGCGGTGTTCGACTCGAACTGTTCGCCAATCTCAAATTCGAACTGTTTTGGGCGGTGTTCGAGCCGTTCGGCGAACACGAACGATTTGAAAAAAATCCGGCTGTTCGAGGTTATGTTCGATAACTGTTCGTGCACCAAAATCATAACTGGATTTTTTCACAGTAATGCTGATAATCAATGTTAATACGCAGTTTGAGTGTACAGCGGGGCGGGGGGCGGGGCAGGGGATGGATCTCTGCAGAAATAATGAACATCTCCATTTTTTTTTCTCTTTCCCGCATTTACAGTGGGGAGGTGCAATCTGTTAGCCTATCAGCAGCGCACACATGGAGCGAAGTGCTTTTCTTCACACAAGTAAAGGCATGTGTCAATGGCTGTGTATGTCACATGTCTTTGCCCTATAAGACCCAGCCATTTTCCCCGTCGCCACCATTTACTCACTGCTGCAGCTGCGTGTTAGACGGCACCGCTGTTGCTGTGTGCGCTGTACTTTCAGTGTTAATTTCAAGCCAATTTTCTCAGAAATATACAGATAGCTTGGGAGTAGGGAATAGTTGTGATTGCAGTCCTTTTGAGGACTAGGTTCCAGCATTTCCTACGACTTTTAGCAGGCAGGTCTGTGCTCTTAAATAGACAGCTTGGGAGTAGGTACTAGTTGTAATTGCAGTCATTTAGAGGACTAGGTTACAGCATTTCCTAGGACTTTTTGCCAGGCAGGTCTGTGCCTGTGCTGTGCAAGTGTTTTTCACAGCATTTGGCTAAATCTAGCTAAGCAAATCCTTTTTGGCCTCTTGCAGTGTGTGTTAGTCAATGGAGTAGCGTATCTGTGTTGCAAGCTACACCACCTGTGTATAGAATACAATTTTTTTTACTGCACCTAGCCAAGTAAAACCTTTTGGGCATAGCATCATTCTATTAGGCCATCTATACTAAGCTCCACCAGCTTGCAAATTACTAATAATTTTTATCTGCATCTAGCTCGGAAAATAATTTTGGGCTTGTAGCAGTGTGTGGGACTTATTCTATTAGTCCATCTATACTAAGCTCCACCAGCTTGCAAATTACAAATAATTTTTAGCTGCATCTTGTCTGGAAAATAATTTTGGGCATAGTAGCAGTGTGTGGTACTCATTCTATTAGGCCATCTATACTAAGCTCCACCAGCTTGCAAATTACAAATAATTTTTAGCTGCATCTAGCTCGGAAAATAATTTTGGGCTTGTAGCAGTGTGTGGTACTCATTTTATTAGGCCATCTAAACTAAGCTCCACCAGCTTGCAAACGACAAATAATTTTTAGCTGCATCTTGTCTGGAAAATAATTTTGGGCATAGTAGCAGTGTGTGGTACTTATTCTATTAGGCCATCTATACTAAGCTCCACCAGCTTGCAAATTACAAATAATTTTTAGCAGCATCTAGCTCAGAAATTAATTTTGGGCTTGTAGCAGTGTGTGGGACTTATTCTATTAGTCCATCTATACTAAGCTCCACCAGCTTGCAAATTACAAATAATTTTTATCTGCATCTAGCTCGAAAAATAATTTTGGGCTTGTAGCAGTGTGTGGGACTTATTCTATTAGTCCATCTATACTAAGCTCCACCAGCTTGCAAATTACAAATAATTTTTAGCTGCATCTAGCTTGGGAAATAATTTTGGGCACAGTAGCAGTGTGTGATACTCATTCTATTAGGCCATCTATAGTAAACTCCACCAGCTTGCAAATTACAAATAATTTTTAGCTGCATCTTATCTGGAAATTAATTTTGGGCATAGTAGCAGTGTGTGGTGCTCATTCTATTAGGCCATCTATACTAAGCTCCACCAGCTTGCAAATTACAAACAATTTTTAGCTGCATCTAGCTCGGAAAATAATTTTGGGCTTGTAGCGGTGTGTGGGACTTATTCTATTAGTCCATCTATACTAAGCTCCACCAGCTTGCAAATTACAAATAATTTTTAGCTGCATCTTGTCTGGAAAATAATTTTGGGCTTGTAGCAGTGTGTGGTACTCATTCTATTAGGCCATCTAAACTAAGCTCCACCAGCTTGCAAATTAAAAATAATTTTTAGCTGCATCTTGTCTGGAAAATAATTTTGGGAATAGTAGCAGTGTGTGGTACTTATTCTATTAGGCCATCTATACTAAGCTCCACCAGCTTGCAAATTACAAATAATTTTTAGCTGCATCTAGCTCAGAAATTAATTTTGGGCTTGTAGCAGTGTGTGGGACTTATTCTATTAGTCCATGTATACTAAGCTCCACCAGCTTGCAAATTACAAATAATTTTTAGCTGCATCTAGCTTGGGAAATAATTTTGGGCACAGTAGCAGTGTGTGGTACTCATTCTATTAGGCCATCTATACTAAACTCCACCAGCTTGCAAATTACAAATAATTTTTAGCTGCATCTTATCTGGAAATTAATTTTAGGCATAGTAGCAGTGTGTGGTACACATTCTATTAGGCCATCTATACTAAGGTCCACCAGCTTGCAAATTACAAATAATTTTTATCTGCATCTAGCTTGGAAAATAATTTTGGGCATAGTAGCAGTGTGTGGTACTCATTCTATTAGGCCATCTATACTTAACTCCACCAGCTTGCAAATTACAAATAATTTTTAGCTGCATCTTGTCTGGAAATTAATTTTGGGCATAGTAGCAGTGTGTGGTACTCATTCTATTCGGCCATCTATACTAAGCTCCACCAGCTTGCAAATTACAAATAATTTTTAGCTGCATCTAGCTTGGAAGATAATTTTGGGCATAATAGCAGTGTGTGGGACTTATTCTATTAGTCCATCTATACTAAGCTCCACCAGCTTGCAAATTACAAATAATTTTCATCTACATCTAGCTCGGAAAATAATTTTGGGCTTGAAGCAGTGTGTGGGAATTATTCTATTAGTCGATCCATACTAAGCTCCACCAGCTTGCAAATTGCAAATAATTTTTAGCTGCATCTAGCTCGGAAAATAATTTTGGGCATAGTAGCTGTGTGTGGCACTCATTCTATTAGGCCATCTATACTAAACTCCACCAGCTTGTAAATAACAAATAATTTTTAGCTGCATCTTGTCTGGAAATTAATTTTGGGCATAGTAGCAGTGAGTGGTACTCATTCTATTAGGCCATCTATACTAAGCTCCACCAGCTTGCAAATTACAAATAATTTTTAGCTGCATCTAGCTCTGAAAATAATTTTGGGCTTGTAGCAGTGTGTGGGACTTATTCTATTATGCCATCTATACTAAGCTCCACCAGCTTGCAAATTACTAATAATTTTTAGCTGCATCTTGTCTGGAAAATAATTTTGGGCCTGTAGCAGTGTGCGGTACTCATTCTATTATGCCATCTATACTAAGCTCCATCAGCTTGCAAATTACTAATAATTTTTAGCTGCATCTTGTCTGGAAAATAATTTTGGGCATAGTAGCAGTGTGTGGTACTCATTCTAACCAACCGTTTTAAGCAACTCTGGGGCAATTGATGCCACTTAAGTGGTGTCTGTGCCACAAATTTTTGGAAAAAATGGAGACTTTTTTTGGAGTCCCCTTGCTTTTTGTTTTACGTGACGTTGCCATCGTCAATTAGAGGTGGGTTGGGTCTTCCCCCGCCCATTTAAGCATAAGAAAATACATACACTCTGGCTTGGGGGTAACACAGATGGTTGAGTCTGAAGAGCTGTTTACTCAGAGGTCTGCTCCAAAGCTTCAGTGTCTGCTAGTCAGAGTAGTAACCCAGCTGCGAAGCAAGCTGCACCGCCTATGTATCTAATAATGATTTTTAAATGCACCTAGCCTAGGCAGACTGTGGGGACCCCTAACCAAACCCAGACGCTCAGCCCCCTAACGTCCCCCTTTCATTGACAATACAATCATGTAACTCTTACAACTGGATGGGTGAGGATCCGTCACAGCTTTATTAACTGTTTATACTCATTCCATTAGAAATGCATTTTATTTCTAAAATAATTCAGCTTGTTGCAGAATGCCCTGTGTCTCCAGTCTCCACAACGGCAAGTTGGCCAACAAGTGTAACTCTCCAACATGTCCTTTCTATTTCCTGGCCACGGAGGATCCTGCTTACTCGTATGCAGGACTCCAACCCTCATCCATCACTCTTAACGCTTGTTCCACTCCGTCCTTGAGTCCTGACAGGAATATGTCCAGTCCAATATCCATTAAGTGAACACCGTCGGGCCGTATGAGGCCTGCTTTAGCTCCTTCCAGTTGTCGGTGTCGTATCACTACACAGCCTCTGTCTCTTATAAATTTTGCCATCCGAATATTTATTACCTGCCTTGTCCGTTCGATGGCCGTGATGTCTCACGCACCTTGCCATACCGTTCTCGGCACAATCTCTGACCATACTATAGTTAGTTTTGTTAAAAATTCTCTGAAGCGCTCAGTGTCTAGTTTCATTTTTGCCATTAGTTATGCACTCTTGTGATAAGCTATGTCGTTTCCCCCGGCCTGTATAACTAAGATGACTGGACCTCTTGCCTCTCTCCCTACCTTGATTACCTCCATTAGTACCTGTGGCCATTGCAGGCCTCTAATACCTCTCCAGTTCAAATATGTGTTATGAAACTCCAATTTCCTCCCGACTGGGCGGACTTTCACCCTTCTTTCTGCACAATATATATACGAGTTCTTAATCATTGCATAGCAAAAAAAACAGCAAGGAAGTGGTATTTATATGTCATGTCCTGCTATGCACCTGTTCAAGGCTGAGTTAATCAGAAATTTAAACACACATACCATGTTAAAATCGTATAGCATAGAAACAATGCATATAAATGTAAATAATCAAAAAGAAAAAGAAAAGAAGAAAAAAGGAACATATATATTATTATTATAGCGCCATTTATTCCATGGCACTTTACATGTGAAGAAGGGGTATACATACAAAAACAATTACAATAATCTTGAACACAATGTGACGGCGACTGGTACAGGAGGAGCGAGGACTCTGCCCGCGAGGGCTCACAGTCTACAAGGGAAGGGTGAGGATACAGTAGATGAGGGTAGAGCTGGTCGTGCAGCATTATTTGTGGAGTGATGGTTACTGCAGGTTGTAGACTTGTCGGAAGAGGTGGGTCTTCAGGCTCTTTTTGAAGGTTTCCACGGTCGACGAGAGTCTGATGTGTTGGGGTAGAGAGTTCCAGAGTAGAAGGGGAAGCACGGGAGAAATCTTGTATGCGATTGTGGGAGGAGGAGATTAGAGGGGAGTAGAGAAGGAGATCTTGTGAGGATCGGAGGTTGCGTGCAGGTATGTAGCGGGAGACTAGGTCAGAGATATTAGGAGGAGACAGGTTGTGAATGGCTTTGTATGCCATGGTTAGGGTTTTGAACTGGAGTCTCTGGGCAATGGGGAGCCAGTGAAGAGATTGACAGAGGAGAGGCCGGGGAATAGCGGGGGGACAGGTGGATTAGTCGGGCAGCAGAGTTTAGGATGGATTAGAGGGGTGCAAGAGTGTTGGAAGGGAGGCCACAGAGCAGGAGGTTGCAGTAGTCAAGGTGGGAGATGATGAGGGCGTGCACTAGGGTTTTTGCAGATTCATGGTTGAGGAATGTGCAGATCCGGGAGATATTTTTGAGTTGTAGTCGGCAGGAAGAGGAAAGGGCTTGGATATGTGGTTTGAAGGAGAGTTCAGAGTTCAAGGTTACCCCAAGGCAGTGAGCCTGAGGGACTGGGGACAGTGGGCAGCCATTGACTATGATGGATAGGTCAGTTGGGGGGGTTGAATGAGATGGCGGAAAGATGATGAATTCTGTTTTGTCCATGTTAAGTTTTAGAAATCTAGCAGAGAAGAAGGATGAAATAGCAGACAGACACTGTGGGATTTTGGTTAGTAAGGAGGTGATATCGGGTCCAGAGAGGTAGATCTGTGTGTCGTCAGCATAGAGGTGATAATGAAAGCCATGAGACTCTATGAGCTGTCCCAGGCCTAAGGTGTAGATGGAGAAAAGAAGGGGTCCTAGAACTGAACCTTGGGGACACCGACAGATAGGGGATGAGATGAGGAGGTGGTCTGTGAGTGAGAGACACTGAATGTCCTGTCTGTTAGATATGAGGAGATCCAGGATAGGGCCAAGTCTGTGATGCCGATAGATGAGAGAGTCTGTAGTAAGAGGGAATGGTCCACTGTGTCAAAGGCAGATGACAGGTCTAGGAGGAGGAGGACAGAGTAGTGTCGCTTAGATTTGGCGGTTAGTAGGTCGTTGGTGACTTTAGTCAGTGCAGTTTCAGTACAATGGTGCGGTCGGAAACCAGATTGTAGGCAGTCGAAGAGGGAGCAGGAGGAGAGGTGGGAGGACAGCTCAGAATGGACGTGTTGTTCCAGTAGTTTTGAGGCATAGGGGAGAAGTGATATGGGGCGATAGCTAGACAGAGAGGATGGGGCGATAGCTAGACAGAGAGGATGGGTCAAGGAGGGCTTTTTGAGGATGGGTGTGATTGAGGCATGTTTGAAGCATGAGGGGAAGACACCAGTTGTTAGTGACAAGTTGAAGAGGTGGGCTAGGGCTGGGATGAAGATAGTGGTAAGGTTTGGGATGAGGTGGGACGGGATAGGGTCAAGTTTACAGGTGGTGAGGTGTGATTTGGAGAGTAAAGAGGAAAGTTGATCTTCCGTAATGGTGGAGAATGTGGTTTTGGAGGAGGGTTGAGTAGGTGTTGGGAGGGGCTGTGGGGGCTTTAGGTAAAAGCTTTGTCTGATGGTGTCAATCTTCTGTTTGAAGAATGAGGCAAAGTCTTCGGCTGAAATAAGAATAGAGGAAGGAGGCACTGGGGGACGTAGGAGAGAATTGAAGGTGTTGAACAGTTGTTTGGGGTTGTGAGACAGGGAGGAAATGAGAGATGAGAAGTATGTTTGTTTTGATGCAGTGAGTGTGGACTTGAAGGTAGTGAGGGACTGTTTGAATGCGATGAAGTTCTCATTGGAGTGGGACCTTTTCCATCTACGCTCAGCAACCCTGGAGGCCAGTCGCAGTTCTTTAGTTAGGCTGGTGTGCCAGGGTTGTCTGTTGATTGTGCGAGCTTTGGCATGTGTGAGGGGGGCGACCGAATCGAGAGCTGCAGCTGTTGTGGTGTTATATAAAGTGGCAGCATCATCTGCATCATGTAAGGAACTAATGTCTGTAAGAGGTAGAAGGGATTCAGAGAGTGAGTGTAGGTCATGGTGTTTGAGATTTCTGCGAGGGTATGCAAGTTTGTGGAGTGGGGATTGTTGCCCTGGAGAGGAGAGGGTAGAGAATGTGAGTAGGTTGTGGTCAGAGAGAGGGAGAGGTGAGTTAGAGAGGTTAGATAGGGAACAGAGGCGGGTGAAGATGAGGTCCAGCGTGTGGCCGTCCTTGTGGGTGGGTGTGGAAGACCACTGGGCAAGACCAAAGGAGGAAGTGAGGGATAGAAGCTTAGAGGCAGCTGAGAGGGAAGTGTCAATGGGGATCTTGAAGTCGCCAATGAGGATAGTGGGGATGTCAACGGAGAGGAAATTAAGTAGCCAAGTGTTGAAGTGGTCAAAGAAAGTGGTGGCTGATCCTGGGGGGTGGTAGATGACAGCCAGTTGGAGATTGGAGGGGGAGTAGATGCGCACGCAGTGCACTTCAAAAGAGGGGAGAGTGATTGAGGGCGGCAGTGGGATATGGGTGAAGGAGCAGTTTTCTGAGAGGAGGAAACCTATTCCTCCACCGTGCTTGCCGGTGGGGCGGGGGGTATGGGAGAGGTGGAATCCGCCGTACGAAAGTGCAGCAGGAGAGGCCGTGTCAGAGGGGGTGAGCCAGGTTTCAATGATGCCAAGGAAGGAAAGCTTGTTGGTGATGAAGAGGTCGTGAATGTAGGAAAGTTTGTTGCAGACGGAGCGAGCGTTCCATAGAGCTCCTGTTAGGGGGATTGGGGAAGAGGGGGCTGGGCGGATGGGTATAAGATTAGAAGGGTTACGAGAGTTTGGGATAGATCGTGGGTAGGAGGTGGAAGTGACTGTGGGGATGTGGTGAGGAGGGCCAGGATTTGGAGAGATGTCGCCGGCAGTGAGGAGGAGCAGAGAAAGCGATAGTAGGTGGGAGCAGGAGAGGGCATGAGGTGGCTGTCTGTGTTTGGAGGCAAAGGATTGTATGTTGAGGAATAGCTCTGAGGAGGAGGTGAGATGGGTGGGGAGAATGGAGGGAGAGATGAAGAGTTCCTTACTACGTGTAGGGATTAGGGGTGGTTGTAAGAAGTGAAGGATTAAGGGGTGAGAGTGAAAACAGACAAACATTGTTTACTGTGACTTAGTATCCAGTTACTTTCAGCTCACTTCAGATATATATAATAATAATCTATAAATGTTCACTCATAATGATACATCAAATCAAGTCTGATGTTTAAACCCGCTGGTACACGTGTATTTAAAGTATAAATCCTCCAACTTTCTCTATTAAGGAGCTTTCTCCTATAATCATCCACCAAATCTCCACGGCCCACGGAGGGGCCACCACAGTCAGTGAATCCTTCCTTATTTATTATAGAGTCTACCAATACTTTGGGCGTATTAGTCCAGCTGCGAAGCAAGCTGCACCGCCTGTGTATCTAATAATAATTTTTAACTGCATCTAGCCTAGGCAGACTGTGGGGACCCCCAACTAAACCCAGATGCTCTGCATCTAACCCAGCCAAACATTTGATAGTATTGCTAGTAGCAGAGTCGCATGGGCTCTAAACCTTGCATAGCCTGTGCATTTTTTCAGATCGCTAAGGATGACCCAACTCGTGTTATCTGTAACATTTGTCACCAAAAGCTAAGTAGAGGCCAAAAAATACAGAGTTTGACTACTTCATGCATGAACCGTCACATGGATATGAAGCATAAGTTGCAGTGCAAAGCTCACTGTGCTACAATGCGGCCTAGCGGGTCGGGACAACCACCATCTGCCCCACCTGTGTCATCCTGGGGAGACTAAAAGCTACTGCGTAGTCTTTTCCAAAAATTTGAGGGAATTGCCACGGGACTGGTTTGGAAGAGATATAAGAGTTTAGGTAGGACGTTCATTTTTAGTATACTTATTCTGCCGAACCAGGAAAAATCCTTCACCGTCCAAGAAGTAAGATCTTTATGGAGTTGTTCAATAAAGGGCCCAAAATTCAGATAAAATAGACGGGAGAGGTCTCTATGAATAGGAATTCCTAAGTATTTGATACCCTGTGAGGGCCAGGCAAAGGGAAAGTTGGACTGGATGGAATCCTGTATGGATTTGGGGAAGGAGACATCGAGGGCCTCAGACTTCGCTGCATTGATTTTAAAATTTGACCATGTAACAAAGTGATCTATTTCAGCCATAACAGCAGGGATGGATATATGTGATTGAGTGATATATACTAGGACATCATCAGCAAATGCATAGTACTTGTACTCGGTGCCTCCCACCTCAATCCACCTAATATTGGGGTTATTGCAAATTGATGAGAACAGGTGCTCCATCACTAGGATGTATAAGAGAGGGGACAGAGGACATCCCTGCCTTGTCCCATTGGTGATTATGAAAGGTGATGAAAATGTTCCATTTATCTTCAGCCTAGCTGACGGATTGCCATACAGGGCTATGATTTTGGCTATTAAAGGGTCCCCTAGACCCCTACCCCAAGCTTTTTAAGAGAATAATATATGGCGTGCCAGGAGACTCTATGGAATGCTTTCTCAGCATCCAACGAGAGTATCTAATTACAAATTTTTAACTGCATCTAGCCCAGGCAATACTTTGTGCCTAGTAGCAGTGTCTGCTAGTCAGCGGAGTAGCCACCGCCTGTAGATCTAATTACAAATTTTTAACTGCATCTAGCCCAGGAAATACTTTGGACCTAGTAGCAGTGTTTGCTAGTCAGCGGATTATCCCACCTGGTAAGCAAGCTACACCACCTGTAGTTTGGACACTTAATTTTTTCAAAGGAAATGCTTCGGGCCCCCGGGACACTCAGTGAAGAGCATCGGGGAGGCTCCCCAAGGCACAGGGGCTGGGACTGGCGGTAGGACACCTTGCAGTGGACCGCCAAGTTCGATCCTTATAAAAGATTTTTAACTGCAGCAGCTTTAGTGGATGCTACTGGAGCTGGAATTCCCGCGGCTGCTGGCATCAGATTTGCCCTCCAATAGATCCTTGTAAAAGGATTTAAAGTGTACTCATTCAAATTACAGAGACAATTTAAATTAAAAAGATTAGACCTGCCTCCACTGCAGGGGGCTCGCTCGACCCACCAGCGGACAGGCACCAGTATTGGGAGAGGGGGGCTGGCCGTCAGGGTCCACCGCAGCTCTGGCACAAACCCGGCGACACGGAGGTCGCACGGGCAGGAACGGACTGGCCGTGTCAGCTTCGCACTTTTTTGGTTTTAGAAGGGCATGACATGCCTATATCTGTGTCTCCCCCTCCTTTTACTCATCCACCTCTTTTCTTTTCGCATGGCTATATGTACTTGTCACTTTTCCATGTATTAGTTGTGTCTTCTGAGCAGTTAGTCAGCTTTTGGACACCTTTGAAGGTGTTTTCTATGTGTTTCTATGTGTTTTTGTTTGCCTGCCATTGGTTTTAACGGTGATCGACGGTGTTCGACGAACAGTTCGATGAACAGTTCGGCGAACATACGGGTGTTCGACGAACCGAACTGAACTCGAACACTACAGGGGTGGCTCAACTCTAGTGCTGAATAAGCTCCCTAAAGCAATTGGATCAAAGTGCAAATGGAAAGTCTGTATTTACAATAGTGTCAGATGGTGTGTTATACATAGAACGGGAGCTAACGCAGGCAGTCCAATCAGGTGTCTGACAACCTCCATTTACAAGCAAAATGGTAATGTTCAGATGTCATATTTGTAATAAATTCTCAGGAGGAATTCAAGAAGAATATCATAAGGCATCATTTTAAATCATCTATTCTTTAAATCAGGTTTTTGGGCTAAACATATATTTTTAATGTTTTTGTAAATTTTTCTTCACATACCACAATTTTTATTGAAAATAAAAAATAGAAATCTTGCAATTTTCACACTGGCCACTGGTGCATTTTTAGACTTTAGCTTTATGCTGTTTCAGAAAATCTACTTGTACAATAGCCAAAATGAGCAGACGCTGAACCTATATTTTGTATTGAAGCATCTAATAAGCTTGTACAAACATAATTGTGATGAGAGGGGTAGCAAGATAAGCTATGACATTGCATAGCCTGAATGGTGGACCCTGGGCTTTGATTGTTATCCAGCCTTTGATGATAAGGAGCCTTGCTGAAAACTTTTCCTGAAAGAACAGGATCTATCCAGGATCAGCCACCATCTGAGAAAATAAAGAACCTCATCCATAACTACCACAATAGACTTCAAGCTGTCATTGATGTTAGAGGGGGCAATACACAGTATTAAGAACTGGGGTATGTGAACTTTTGATCAGGGTCATTTGGATGTTTTTGGTTGTCATCAAGATTTAAAAAGAGAAAACACAGTAGTTTGACAATAAATGGCTTCTCCCAACCAATAACCATGAGTGGAGAAAAAGTTTTTTTGTTATTATTCATATTCTCTGAAACAAGGCCAAGAAAGGAAAAATTCTGCCGGGGTATGTAAACTTTTGAGCACAACTGAAAGTATTTACTAAAACCCTCATGTCAGGAGAGATGAAGGGCCCTTTTAAATTTACTGCATTTTTTTATAGAAATATGTAGCAGTATTCAAATAAGGTGATTTATGCTGCTTTATGCATTATAAGATTTCTGGAATTACCCGTGTTATCATGGAATTTTAACAATTGAAGCATCACATTAAATGCAAATGACAACTTCAAACAAGGATTCTTGATGCTCCTTTTTCCAATTTATAGTTTTGTATATACAGTTATATGAAAAAGTTTGGGCACCCCTATTAATCTTAAGCTTAATGTTTTATAAAAATTGGCGTTTTTGCAACAGCTATTTCAGTTTGATATATGTAATAACTGTTGGACACAGTAATGTTTCTGCCTTGAAATGAGGTTTATTGTACTAACAGAAAATGTGCAATCTGCATTCAAACAAAATTTGACAGGTGCATAAGTATGGGCACCTCACCAGAAAAGTGACATTAATATTTAGTAGATCCTCCTTTTGCGAAAATAACAGCCTCTAGTCGCTTCCTGTAGCTTTTAATGAGTTCCTGGATCCTGGATGAAGGTATTTTTGACCATTCCTCTTTACAAAACAATTCCAGTTCAGTTAAATTTGATGGTCACCGAGCATGGACAGCCCTCTTCAAATGATCCCACAGATGTTCAATGATTTTCAGGCCTGGAGACTGGGATGGCCATTCCAGAACATTGTAATTGTTCCTCTGCATGAATGCCTGAGTAGATTTGGAGCGGTGTTTTGGATCATTGTCTTTCTGAAAGATCCATCCCCTGCGTAACTTCAACTTTATCACTGATTCTTGAACATTATTGTCAAGAATCTGCTGATACTGAGTGGAATCCATGCGTCCCTCAACTTTAACAAGATTCCCGGTGTCGGCATTGGCCACACAGCCCCAAAGCATGATGGAACCTCCACCAAATTTTACTGTGGGTAGCAAGTGTTTTTCTAGGAATGCTGTGTTTTTTTGCCGCCATGCATAACGCCTTTTTGTATGACCAAACAACTCAATCTTGGTTTCATCAGTCCACAGGACCTTCTTCCAAAAAGAAATTGGCTTCTCCAAATGTGCTTTTGCATACCTCAGCCGACTCTGTTTGTGGCATGCTTGCAGAAACGGCTTCTTTTGCATCACTCTCCCATACAGCTTCTCCTGGTGCAAAGTGCGTTGTATAGTTGACCGAGTTACAGTGACACCATCTGCAGCAAGTTAATGCTGCAGCTCTCTGGAGGTGGTCTGAGGATTGTCCTTGACTGATCTCACCATTCTTCTTCTCTGCCTTTCTGATGTTTTTCTTGGCCTGCCACTTCTGGCCTTAACAAGAACTGTCCCTGTCTTCTTCCATTTCCTTACTATGTTCCTCACAGTGGAAACTGACAGGTTAAATCTCTGAGAGAGCTTTTTGTATCCTTCCCCTGAACAACTATGTTGAATAATCTTTGTTTTCAGATCATTTGACAGTTGTTTTGAGGAGCCCATGATGCCACTCTTCAGAGGAGATTCAAACAGGAGAACAACTTGCAAGTGGCCACTTTAAGTAAGTTTTCTCATGATTGCATACACCTGGCTATGAAGTTCAAAGCTCAATGAGGTTACAAAACCAAAAAAAGTGCTTCAGTACATCAGTAAAAAGTAGGTAGGAGTATTTAAAACAAGAAAATGATAAGGGTGCCCATACTTATGCACCTGTAAAATTTTGTTTGAATGCAGATTGCACATTTTCTGTTAGTACAATAAACCTCATTTCAAGGCAGAAACATTACTGTGTCCAACAGTTATTACATATATCAAACTGAAATAGCTGTTGCAAAAACACCAATTTTTATAAAACAATAAGCTTAAGATTAATAGGGGTGCCCAAACTTTTTCATATAACAGTATGTTTAGTATTCATGTACAATATAGTCTGACTTGAAAAATATTATCCACCCCAATACTAAGGCATTATATACATGCATTATGATAAAGCCGTTTCATGTTCCATCTCCGATAAAGCAATAGTGGCAATTATATGAACAACATCCCCCTATGCATAAGCTTTATAGATTCAATTCATCAAAATTATATTATTTCAAAAGTATTCACTTCATTTCTTTTTTTGGGATTTTGCAGTGTAACATTTCATATTCATAAAGGGAATGCATTCAAAATGATATAGTGACAAGGGCAACAATAGTGAAGGTCCGAATTGAAGCCCCCATTGGGTTCCTGTGTATTCACGTCATAGGGGCCAAGTGCGATGACAAAGTTTCCTATCCCATCTAACCTCTTTTTTGTAATCTGATGGTTATGGGCCTAAAAGTAGTTCTGCAGTGTTAGAAAAGAGATAAATGGTCTCCTTTCAAGTTCTGGTGCACCCTGTGTACAGCAATGTGCAGGTCCATCTAATAGGCTGAGTGATGGAGTGGTGTCACACATGCTCAGTTGCTTTCCCTGCAGCCAGGTCTCTGCATAGAGATTCTTTGTTCACTGTAGCTGCCAATGCAAATAGTTTGAAGGGCTTGAAAGCAATTTTTTTGGCTGCTCTTTAGTATTGTGAGCAAAATCCACCATCTTCTATGCCTTTTGAATTCCAAATTAATAAGATGTGTTTTATGAATGCTCAGGAAATCAACACAGTACAGCCTTGTATGGTGTACTCCGGATTTCTAGTTTATTAATACAGAGCCCGAGGTTAAATAGTGTCACAAACAAAGGAAAGTTTGCTCAAAAATATGCAGCCAATAGGAACTTTAGGGGTGTGAAAATAAATGTGAAACTTCCCAGCAGTGTTATTTGATCATCACATCACAGGAGTTATAAAACAAAATGGATACTACAGACTCAAAATGGAATCTGTTCTCTCATAGTATCACTATTCAAATACCTGTCTGTGGGGAAAGTGACTGAGCAGGTGTGTCCAGCAGCTGACTAAATGGACCTGCACATTGCTACACGTTGTGAACACCAGGAGGCACTGCATTATGAAGAAATATGTCATAGCTCTTTAATGCAGCATTTTCTTAATACAATGTAAATTGATAAAATAATACATTTTCTATGAGCTATACAATGCAAGTGATATGTAATGGTTGGACAACCCCTTTAAAACTCTTTGGTATTGCTTCATTTATAGCAGTGTTCCCCAACTCCAGGCCTCAATGCCCACCAACAGGTCATGTTTTCAGGATTTCCTTACTATTGCTCAAGTGATGGAATTATCACCTGAGCAATACTAAGGAAATCCCGAAAACATGACCTGTTGGTGGGCCTTGAGGACTGGAGTTGGGGAACCCTGATCTATAGCACTGTCTCTTCAGGAGCAGACATACAAATTCAAGTTCCCAGGGGTCCAACAGACAATTGGGTATACTGCTAAGATAAATATCTATGTACAATAAATAAAAACAGTTTAAAAAGGCTTCCCTGATGGAAGAAAGTCTCTTGCTGCAAATAGTTGGATGAGGGTTCCTTTATTCAAACACGTTTAAAAAAACTAAGCTTAGACCTCAGTTCACATTGCTTGGTTTTTTGTCTTGTTTGCATTCTGTGCAAATTAGGGGTGTGGCATTCCCCTTGTTGAGCTGGTCAGTATATATGTAGCTTACCTCGGGCTCAGGTGGTCTGATTTTGGGACCCGGTTCTATTTGTCTACCCTTTTATATGCATTACTTCAACTTTGATATACAGTAAGGTTTTTAATATAGACAGTAGTGTTGAGCCACCCCCGTAGTGTTCGAGTTCGGTTCGGTTCGTCGAACACCCGTGTGTTCGCCGAACTGTTCGTCGAACTGTTCATCGAAAACCTTCGAACACCGTTAAAACCAATGGCAGGCAAACAAAAACACATAGAAACACATAGAAAACACCTTCAAAGGTGTCCAAAAGCTGACAAACTGCTCAGAAGACATAACTAACACATGGAAAAGTGACAAGTACATATAGTCATGCGAAAATAAAAGAGGTGGAAGAGTAAAAGGAGGGGGAGACACAGATATAGGCATGTCATGCCCTTCTAAAATCCAAAAAGTGAGAAGCCGACACGGCCAGTCCGCTCCTGCCCGTGCCACCTCCGTGACAACGGGTTTGTGCCAGAGCCGCGGTGAACCCTGATGGCCAGCCCCCCTCTCCCAATACTGGTGCCTGTCCGCTGGTGGGTCGAGCGAGCCCCCCTGTGGTGGAGGCAGCTCTAAGCTTTTTAATTTAAATTGTCTCTCTAATTTGAATGAAGACACTTTAAATCCATTTACAAGGTTCTATTGGAGGGCAAGTCTCATGCCAGCAGCCGCGTAATTCCAGCTCCAGTAGCGTCCACTAAAGCTGCTGCAGTTAAAAAGCTTTTATAAGGATCGAGCTCGGCTGTCCACCGCAAGGCATCCTACTGCCAATCCCAGCCCCTATGCCTTGGGGTGCCTCCTGATGCTCTTCACTGAGTATCCCATGGTCCCGAAGCATTTCCTTTGAAAAAATTAAGTGTCTAAACTACAGGTGGTGTAGCTTGCTTAACAGCCGGGATAATCCGCTGACTAGCAGACACTGCTACTAGGCACAAAGTATTTCCTGGGCTAGATGCAGTTAAAAATTTGTAATTAGATACTCTCGTTGGATGGTGAGAAAGCATTCCATAGAGTCTCCTGGCACGCCATATATGATTCTCTTAAAAAGCTTGGGGTAGGGGTCTAGGGGACCCTTTTATAGCCAAAATCACGGCCCTGTATCACAATACGTCACCTAGGCTGAAGATAAATGGAACTGTAGCACCCTGAGGGCTCGGTTGCTACAGAGGTATTGCACCTCACCCAGAGGTGTGATATCTCACTCTCAGGTAAGGATGGAGTGTGGATCAGGACCCGACACCTGCATGCATTACACCACATTGCCGTGGGGTAGGGCGACCAATATGCCTCTGAGATGGGCACGACAGTCCCTGTCCCTGGCTGGAGTGGGGGGAGGGAACACTGAGGAAGGGGAACCCTGTAGTGCAGGAGCAGGGAGGAAGCAGTTCCTGGGTGCATTGAGAAGGGAGTATAAAAGGTGGGCACCATCTTAGTTCAGTGCAGGGAAGTCTGAGCAGAAGTGGCAGGGAGCAGGGGCTCTGCATGAGCTCTGCTCCGGAGGCGGGCCTAGTAACAGAGGCCCAGGCCTGGAAGAGGGAGAAGGAAGGAAGAGGAGCGGAGAAGGCTCCAGGAACGAGGAATGAAGGGATCCCAGGGGTGCGTAAGGGCGAGTCGCCACCGCACGCCCGAATCCACCTGCGTGGAGGGGTCAGGCCAAAGGGGGAGACCGGTCCCCGAAACTAGTGGAGGCAGGAAACGACCCTCAGCTAGAAACCGGAGGCTGTGACATTTTATGTGGCGCAGCCCCTTGCTACACCCACTAGGAAGGCACCACATAGGGTCAGGGAAACTGGCGCCAAGTTTACCAAGAGGAGGCCCGAGGCAGCCGGACAGAAGGGTTGGTAAGAAAGGCCAGACAAAGGACACACAAAGGGGGTCCTGTGAAGCGCTCCAAAGTTATCTGGGAGTTGTCTGAGCCCCTCACCTGGTGAGCACAGTACGACGTGGGCAGCCGTTACCTGCAGACGTGGTCTGGATAAAAAGAACTGTGAGTAAAGGCCCTGGACTGCATCACTGACTCCGTGTCGTTACTGCTGCTGCCCTGCACCATCACCCCCATCCTCCGCATACACTGCCCTGAGGCTATACTCCTCCCGTGGGGAGTTATGCTACGCTCTGCTGCACCCACAACACCAGCCTCAGCGGTCTGCCCTGCAGCGGCGGTTCACTCTGACCGCAATCCACGGGTGGCGTAGTCGGACATTTAAACATCAAAACCACATAAATAGTTCCGCCACTGGTTTGACCACCCTGAGCCACGGAACCGGGTCGCCGCCACGAAGACTACAACCACCAGCATCCACCAAAAAGGGTCCGGCTCCGGGTGTCCCAAGGCCCAGGGGGTGCATCAGAACATTTTCATCACCTTTCACAATCACCAATGGTACAAGGCAGGGATGTCCTCTGTCCACTCTCTTATACATCCTAGTGACGGAGCACCTGCTCTCATCAATTCGCCATAACCCCAATATTAGGTGGATTGAGGTGGGAGGCACCGAGTACAAGTGCTCTCTATTTGCTGATGATGTCCTAGCATATATCACTCAATCACATATATCCATCCATGCTGTTATGGCTGAAATAGATCACTTTGTTACATGGTCAAATTTTAAAACCAATGCAGCGAAGTCTGAGGCCCTCGATGTCTCCCTCCCCAAATCCATATAGGATTCCATCCAGTCCAACTTTCCCTTTGCCTGGCCCTCACAGGGTATCAAATACTTAGGAATTCCTATTCATAGAGACCTCTCCCATCTATGTTATCTTAATTTTGGGCCCTTTATTGAACAACTCCATACAGACCACGGTTGGCAAGTTAGTACTGTAAGATTCACTACGTGAACCACTGGTGTTTTGTGGAAAAGCACATGTACACTGCGTTCCAAATTATTATGCAAAAAGTGTTTAGGAGTGATAAGGGAAGAATTTGTTTGTTTGTCAGTTAAACTCATTGATGGTGATGTGTGTCAGGGCTCTTTATATCACTGTAAGCAATTGCAGACACCTGTGCTAATTAGTTTGGCAGGTGTGTCCAATGAAAGGCAAGACTACTTAAGAAGGCTGTCTCACATTATTATGCAGCCTACATTTTCTGCCAAAATGGGAAAGAAAAAGGATGTGTCGGCTGCTGAGAAGCAACAAATTGTGGAGTGTTTAGCTCAAGGCATGACTACAATCAACATTGTGCGATGATCAGGATGAAGTGTCTTGGCAATCAAGAAGTATGTAGCTGATTCACAGTACACATGTGTGCGTGCTGATAAGGGCAAATTGAGGACTCTTTCCTACAGGCAATTACGTCAGGTTGAAAGAGCAGCGGCAAAAAAGCCTTGTCATAGCAGCAGACAAGTTTTTGAAGCTGCTTGTGCCTCCAACGTCCCCCGAACAACAAGATGCAGGGTCCTTCAGAGATTTGCAGCTGTGCATACGCCATCCTGTCGACCTCCTCTATCCACTTCACACAAGCAGAAACGGCTCCAGTGGGCCAAACATTACATGAAGACTGATTTCAAAACTGTTTAGTTCACGGATGAGTGCCGTGCAGCGCTCGATGGTCCAGATGGATGGAGTGGAGGATGGCTGGTTGATGGACACCCCACGCAAACACGGCTACAGCGCCAACAAGGAGGAGGTGGAGTAATGTTTTGGGCTGGAATCATGGGGAGAGAGATTGTCGGCCCCTTTAGGATCCCTGAAGGCGCTAAAGATGAACTCCATAATGTATGTGGATTTTCTCAAACAGCAATTCCTGCCATGGTTCAAGAAGAAGAACCGTGTATTTCACAGCAAGATCATTTTTCTGCATGATAATGCACCATCTCATGCTGCACATAAAACATCTGCATCTCTGGCTGATATGGGCATAAAAGGGGACAAACTTATGGTGTGACCCCCATGCTCCCCTGATCTCTACCCCATTCAGAACCTTTGGAGCATCATTAAAAGGAGTGTCTATGATGGCGGGAGGCAGTTCTGGGAGGGTATTCTGTCCTCATGCAAAACAATTGAAGCAGAAACCATCCAAAACCTGACAAATTCAATGGACGAGAGAGTTCAGAAGCTACTTTCGAACAAGGGGTCCTATGTGAAAATGTAACATCACCTAGAATAAAGTTTTGAGTTGAAAACTGTTTGATTTCAGTTTCTAATAACCTGCTAATGCTTATAATTTCAAAAATGACCATTTTTTTGGCCTTTATTAAAATGAAAAGGTTGATCGAAAAGTTTGGGGGATCTAAGAGTGTGGCAACCCAGTAGTCATGATTACTTCGAATTCTGACAATATGAGGGTCATGCTGCAGGTAGTGGAGCAAGAAGGCACTTATGTGTCTTGCGCATCTCGGAGCCCCAAAATTATTTTCCGGGCTAGATGCAGCTAAAAATTATTATTAATTTTAAATCTGGTGAAGCTTTAGTATAGATGGCCTAATAGGATCAGTGCTGCACACTGCTACAAAGCCCAAATTATTTTCCAGTCAAGATACAGATAAACATGATTAGTAATTTTAAATCTGGTGGAGCTTATTATAGATGGCCTAATAGAATCAGTGCTGCACACTGCTACAAAGCCCAAATTATTTTCCAGCCAAGATACAGATAAACATGATTAGTAATTTGAAAGCTTAAAACGGTTGGTAGGGTGATTTTAACCAATCATCAAGCTTTTACTCTCCCCAGGATGACACAGGGGTAGAAAAGTCGTTTCGGATCCATGATTTGTTCATCTTTATGAACGTGAGTCTGTCTACAATATCAGTGGAGAGCCGCGTGCGCTTATCTGTCAGCACACCACCAGCAGCGCTGAACACACGTTCAGACAGAACGCTGGCTGCGGGGCATGACAAGATCTCCAAGGCGTAAGTGGCTAGCTCCCGCCATTTATCCAGATTGGAAGCCCAAAAAGAGCAAGGGTCCAGTGACACAGTCGTGGCTTCAATGTTTACTTGGAGATACTCCTGTACCATCGTCTCTAGGCGTTGACTATGTGTCAGACTTCTTGTCTCCTGTGGCCTTGCAAAGGATGGGCTAAAAAAGTGGTGAAATGATTCCGCAAAATTGATGTTACCAGCAGATACTGTGGTTCTGTTACGGTTTGAGTGCTGAACACTTGACGGTCCCACGGTTGGCAAGTTGGAACTGTGAGATTCACTACGTGCACCACTGGTATTTTGTGGAAAAGCACATGTAAGATTCTGCAACAGTCTCTGCTGATTCTCCTGCATGCGTGCATCCCTTTCTATGGCAGGAATAATTTCTGCAAATTTACTTTTGTACAGGGGATCTAACAGTGTGGCAACCCAGTAGTCAGGATTATTTCTAATTCTCACAATTCGAGGGTCATGTTGCAGGTAGTGCAGCAAGAAGGCACTCATGTGTGTTGCGCATCCAGGAGCACCAAGTCCCTGTTGTGTTGGTGGCGAGGTAACAATCATGCTTCCTTCCTCTGTCCTCTCCCCCCAACCTCGCACAACAGAAATGTGATCAAGGTCTCCCTCATCTGATGAGTCTTCCATCAGTTCGTCCTCCACTTCTTCCTGGGCTCCTGCACCTTCCTCACTAGCTTGGCTGCTACCATGCGCCCTGGTAAAACCATCTCCCCCACCCTCACATGCCTGCCGCCTTGGTGCTGCCGACCGTCTGGACCTTGCAGATGTTAGCCCTTCCGCATACAACTCCTCCTCCTCTACTTCCTCCACCTCCTCTTGTGCCACCACCTGACTCCGAATTCTGTTTAACATGTGCTCCAGCATGTAAATCACCGGAATAGTCATGCTGATAATGGCATCGTCAGCACTAAACATCTTCGTCGCCATTTCAAAACTGTGCAGAAGGGTGCATAGGTCCCTGATCTGAGACCACTCCTCCAGCGTGATTTGCCCCACCTCTGAATCTCGTTGGCCCAGGCTATACGTCAGAACGTATTGCACCAGGGCTTGTCGGTGCTGCCACAGTCGCTGCAACATGTGCAGAGTTGAATTCCACCGGATAGGCACATCGCATTTTAGCCGGTGAAGTGGCAGGCCCAACGACTTCTGTAGAGATGTAAGTCGCTGAGCTGCGGGATGCAAACAACGGAAGTGAGCACACAGCGACCGTGCCCTCTGCAGAAGGCCATCTAGTCTGGGATAGTGGGCTAAAAATTGCTGGACAACCAGGTTCAACACGTGAGCCATACAAGGCACGTGTGTGACATTGCCCCGGCGAAGGGCCGCACCCAGGTTTGCAGCATTGTCGCACACGGCCTTCCCTGGTTTCAGGTCCAGTGGAGATAACCATTCATGAAATTGGTTCTCCAGAGCTGACCACAACTCCTCAGCTGTGTGACTCACATTTCCCAGACATTTCAATGTAAAAACCGCCTGATGACGTTGAGCCCTACTGCCAGCATAGTAAAGAGGTGTGCAGGATCCCTTCTGCGCAGTTAGAAAGCTTGTGGCATGACCAGACAGGCTTTGGGTGCAGGTGGAAGACCGAGAGGAGGTTGAGGAGGCAGAAGCAGTGGAGGAACTTTGACATAAAGAGGATTGACGCACAACTCGTGGGGACGGCAAGACTTGGACAGCAGCCCCTTGTCCTGCTGTCACCATAGTTACCCAGTGCCCAGTCAGCGACATGTAACGCCCCTGTCCATGCCTACTCGTCCAAGTGTCTGTGGTGAAATGCACCCTGTCACACACAGAGTTTCTCAAAGAAGCGGTGATGTTGTGTGCGACATGCTGGTGGAGCGCAGGCACACCTTTCTTTGAGAAGTAGTGCCGACTGGGCATCTGGTACTGGGGCACTGCGACGGACATAAGGTCTCGAAAATCCTCTGTGTCCACCAGGCGGAAAGGCAGCATTTCTGTAGCCAAGAGCTTGCAGATGGTGAAATTCAACCTCTTAGCTTTCTCATGGCTAGGAGGAAATGGTCTTTTACTTGTCCACATCTGAGAGACCGAGGGCTGGCTATTGTGCTTAGACGGGGTTGATAAGGGTGTCCCCGGCAAACTGCCGGTCTGTGAGGAAGATGCAGGCGGACATGTTAGGTTGCCTTGATCCAAAAGTGGTGCTATCAATGTCGGACAGCGCTCAACACCAGCTGGTGTTACCACCTCCAAAGAAAATGATGACCTGCCAATCACGCTGGCTGTTGCGGGTAAAGAGGTGGCAGGTCTGCGCCCCAAAACAGGTGTGACTGCTGTCGCCCCAGTCACAGAGGATGAAGAGGCCGCGGATGCACAAGATATGGCAGACGGTGGTTGGCCCGGCCGGCTAGGCCGCATTGTAGCACACTGAGCTTCCCACTGCAACTTATGCTTCATGTCCATGTGCCGGTTCATGCATGAAGTACTCAAACTATGTATTTTTTGGCCTCTACTTAGCTTTTGCTGACAAATGTTACAGATAACACGAGTTGGGTCATCTTTATCGATCTGAAAAAATGCCCAGGCTATGCAAGGCTTAGCACCCATGCGACCTGAAGAGCCACCACGACTTGTGGTGAGAGGCAGAGTTGTGTTTGAGGATGCAGTTGTTGACGTGCTTCCAGTACTACGTCTGTCCAGGAAGGCGCAACCTGACCTCGTCGTCACTAGCATCTTCCTCCACCTCCTCTGCTGACCTCATCTCTTGGCTGACTGTGGGTTGACAGTAAGTGGGATCTCCAACCTCATTATCATCACCCTGTGCGTTATCACACCCGTCGAACTCACAGCCAACCTGTTCCTGCCCTGACAAAAAACTAAAGTTGTCGCTCCAATCAGGTATTTGAGTCTTATCATCGTCTTCCTCATTGTCTCCACCAACAGGAGTTACAGTTTGGGAATGAGGGTCTACATTATGGTCAGAACCTTCTGCGTCTGGTCCTGGATCCGACTCATAAAGATTCTGGGCATCAGTGCAGATCATTTCCTCGTCTGGATTCACAGAAGCGCTGGAGTCGACCTCTGATTCCCAGGCTATAGTATGAGTAAACAGCTCTGCAGACTCAACCATCTGTTCTACCTCATACTCAGACGGGCAGCTGGAGATTTGGGAGCTGTGAGGAAGCAAGTGCGATTGGGGTGACACCTTTGAGGACTGGAGTATTTGTGATGTTGAAGTTGATGCGGAGGAGAGCCCACTTAAAGGAGCACTTGATATCCGTTGAAGCATCTGCTGTTTTTGTGCCTCATCTGGAATTTGTAGCGATTGGCGTGGCCGTAAGAAAGGGATCTTATCACATTGTCCGCTAAAAGAAGTAGACATTTTAGTTTGGCTGGAAGATGGTCTTTCTTCTGCAGATGTTACTGTTGCTTTAACACCTACCCCACGGACACAACCTTTTTTCCCCTTCCCAACACGCCTATTCCCCTTTCCACCAGCAGCAGACCTTTTTCCACTCATTTTGGTGGTTAACTAATTCACAACTCTGGAGTTGTTTGCACAAAAAAACAATGGATGGGAACCGAGCATAGCTGAGTGGCCAAACTGTGGGATTAGGCCAAAACTATTGGCTGGGTTAGATGCAGAAAAAAAATATATTCAATTTGCAACCTGATGGAGGTCTGTATAGATGGATTAATAGAGCAAGTCCCACACACAGCTAGAAGCCCAATATTTTTTCAGAGGTAGATGCAGAAAAAAATATATTCAGTTTCCAACCTGATGGAGGTCTGTATAGATGGATTAATAGAACAAGTCCCACACACAGCTAGAAGCCCAATATTTTTTCAGAGGTAGATGCAGAAAAAAATATATTCAGTTTGCAACCTGATGGAGGTCTGTATAGATGGATTAATAGAACAAGTCCCACACACAGCTAGAAGCCCAATATTTTTTCAGAGGTAGATGCAGAAAAAAATATATTCAGTTTGCAACCTGATGGAGGTCTGTATAGATGGACTAATAGAACAAGTCCCACACACAGCTAGAAGCCCAATATTTTTTCAGAGGTAGATGCAGAAAAAAATATATTCAGTTTGCAACCTGATGGAGGTCTGTATAGATGGATTAATAGAACAAGTCCCACACACAGCTAGAAGCCCAATATTTTTTCAGAGGTAGATGCAGAAAAAAATATATTCAGTTTGCAACCTGATGGAGGTCAGTATAGATGGACTAATACAACAAATCCCACACACAGCTAGAAGCCCAATATTTTTTCAGAGGTAGGTGCAGAAAAAATATATTCAGTTTGCAACCTGATGGAGGTCTGTATAGATGGATTAATAGAACAAGTCCCACACACAGCTAGAAGCCCAATATTTTTTCAGAGGTAGATGCAGAAAAAAATATATTCAGTTTGCAACCTGATGGAGGTCTGTATAGATGGACTAATAGAACAAGTCCCACACACAGCTAGAAGCCCAATATTTTTTCAGAGGTAGATGCAGAAAAAAATATATTCAGTTTGCAACCTGATGGAGGTCTGTATAGATGGATTAATAGAACAAGTCCCACACACAGCTAGAAGCCCAATATTTTTTCAGAGGTAGATGCAGAAAAAAATATATTCAGTTTGCAACCTGATGGAGGTCAGTATAGATGGACTAATACAACAAGTCCCACACACAGCTAGAAGCCCAATATTTTTTCAGAGCTAGATGCAGAAAAAAATTATATTCAATTTGCAACCTGATGGAGGTCAGTATAGATGGACTAATAGAATGATGCTATGCCCAAAAGATTTTACTTCACTAGGTGCAGTAAAAAAATTGGTATTCTATACACAGGTGGTATATCTTGCAACACAGATAGGCTACTCCACTGACTAACACACTCTGCAATAGGCCAAAAAGGATTAGCTTTGCTAGATTCAGCCAAATGCTGTGAAAAAAACTTGCACAGCACTGGCACAGACCTGCCTGGCAAAAACTGATAGGAACTGATGTAACCTAGTCCTGAAAAGGACTCCAATTACAATTAGTCTTTACTCCCACAATCTATCTATTTAAGAGCACAGACCTGCCTGATAAAAGTCATAGGAAATGCTGTAACCTAGTCCTTAAAAGGACTGCAATCACAACTATTCCCTACTCCCAAGCTATCTGTAGATTTGTGCGAAAATTGGCTTGAAATTAACAAGGCATAGCGCACACAGCAACAGCGGTGCCGTCTAACACGCAGCTGCAGCAGTGAGAAAATGGTGGCGACGGGGAAAATGGCTTGGTCTTATAGGGCAAGGACATGTGACATACACTGCCAATGACACATGCCCTTGCTTGTGTGAAAAAAAGCACTTCGCTCCGTGTGTGCGCTGCTGATAGGCTGACAGATTGCACCTCCCCACTGCAAAAGCGGGAAAGACAAAAAAAAAAAATGGAGATCTTCATTGTTCCTGCAGAGATCCATCCCCTGCCCCTCCCCCACCCCGCTGTACACTCAAACTGCGTATTAACATTAATTTTCATCATTACTGAGAAAAAATCCAGTTATGATTTTGGTGCACGAACAGTTATCGAACATAACCTCGAACAGCCGAATTTTTCTCAAATTGTTCGTGTTCGCCGAACGGCTCGAACACCGCCCAAAACAGCTCGAATTTGAGATTGGCGAACAGTTCGAGTAGAACAACGCTCATCTCTAATAGACAGTGTAGGACTGTCCCAATTAGGGTCACCTTGTCGCTGGTGGGATGGCTTGTATGCTTTTTTTGATCAAAAATAGTTCACTAAGTACCCTATATTTCATATGCAACTTTGCTTTACATTTTTATATAATGATGGTAGGGTATGTGATATATTTTTTGTCTTTTGTAGGTTTTGTACGTTTAAAAAAACTGACCGAACTCATCGAACCATTTGCAGCAAGACACGTTCTTCCATCAGTGCAGCCTTTCTAAAGTGTTTTATTACATTCACAAAGATTTTTACCTGGAGTCTCCCCCAAGCCATGAGGCAGAAGCAGGTGGAAGCTTAAAACAGGGACACCATGCTATCCCCTAGGTGATCAACACCTTTTTTACTTTTTTTCATCCTACTTACATAGTCACCCTAGTGCATGTGCTTCTCATCCACAACTTATTCTCCAAATATACATATCTATGAATAGTACTGCCCCCTGACTGTTAGTTTTAGGCAAAGAGACTAACTTTCACCCACAATCTACAATTACAGCTGAAAAGGCAGAACAGTCTTCAGAGTTGCAGTCTCCAGGTTCTGGTTACAAATAAGGATGAGGGAAATCGATTCTTGTCAAATTTGTTTAGTATTTTCCAAAAGTGTTGTGGATTCTAGCAAATCTAAATCTATTAATGGTTAAAAAAATACAATATGCTCACCTCGCACCTCACCTGTCCTGCTACCACTGCTCCCTGGCCGCTGCTTCTCCGCTTGATCCCTGAAGAATCAGCTCTGTTTCTGGTCTTCTCTTCACTATTTGACGGCATGGATAGGTGAGGGACTAGTATAATATTTAATTATTTTTAACCCCTATTCAGCCCATCCATTTACAAGTGCAAGAGCTTTGGGTTTCAGGAGACATCAGAGTATAATAAATACCTTTTCTAAGGGGCACATTTGTATCAAATGAATCGGTTCAAATCTTTTAAATTCACATGTCAGCCGATTCATTCATCCTTGGTTGCAGCCCCATAAACCACTGATAATTATAATCCTGAATGTGATTCTTTCACCTTTGTCTATGACAAGTCAGACCATTTTTTACTTGATTTCCTCTTTAAGCATATTATTAACTGTCCCTGTGTATTAGTTTTCACCACTGATGTCACTAGGGTTTTTAGAATGAGGTCATCAGTGGGCAGAATTTATTCTCCATGGTATAATGTTCTCATACAAAGCTGCAAATGAACTTGACATGAAAGGGTATTAGAAGAGATAACTAAGTGAGAAAGAAAGGCCCTTGTCGGTATGGACCAAATAAATATTGGCAAGCTGACACTTCCTCTTAAAAATGTGACATTCATTATCAGTGGTCCTCTTTATAGAACACCTTGTCATCCAACGCTTGATCTCAGGTTTGTATGGTGAGGTGGAACGGCTGAGCAGGTAATTATGATGTATTTCTTATCCAGACAAATGTTCTTCATAAGATATATCTGCAATCAAAAGCCCCGGTGTTTAGGGCTTCTCGAAAGCATTTTAGTAGACGAAGATTGATATTTTCCAATTAAATCCACCATTTCTTGGCTTGTCAAGAAACGCTTAAATTATATCCGCCTTCAACACACAACTCAGAGAGGAGAGCGAAGAATCACTACTCTAGTTTTTATCTTTGTTTAAAAGGAAAATCAGGGAACATGAGCTGAATCGAAGCTTTACACTTACACAAATGGAGTCAGATACAGTATTTGGTAGAATTGATTGCCCACCTGCAATGTACAGTATAATGTTAGGGTGGGAAAGAGAGATCAAAGACACAAAAATAGAATACACATACAACACAGACCAAAAGTTTGGACACACCTCATTTAAAGATTTTTCTGTATTTTCATAACTATGAAAATAGTACATTCACACTGAATGCATCAAAACTATGAATTAACACATGTGGAATTATATACTTAACAAAAAAGTGTGAAACAACTGAAAATATGTCTTATATTCTAGGTTCTTCAAAGTAGCCACCTTTTGCTTTGATGACTGCTTTGCACACTCTTGGCATTCTCCTGATGAGCTTCAAGAGGTAGTCACCGGAAATGGTTTTCACTTCACAGGTGTGCCCTGTCAGGTTTAATAAGTGGGATTTCTTGCCTTATAAATGGGGTTGGGACCATCAGTTGTGTTGTGCAGAAGTCGGGAGGATACACAGCTGATAGTCCTAATGAATAGACTGTTAGACTTTGTATTATGGCAAGAAAAAAGCAGCTAAGTAAAGAAAAATGAGTGGCCATCATTACTTTAAGAAATGAAGGTCAGTCAGTCCGAAAAATTGGGAAAACTTTGAAAATGTCCCCAAGTGCAGTTGCAAAAACCATCAAGCGCTACAAAGAAACTGGCTCATATGAGGACCGCCCCTGGAAAGGAAGACCAAGAGTCACCTCTGCTTCTGAGGATAAGTTTATCCGAGTCACCAGCTTCAGAAATCACAGGTTAACAGCAGCTCAGATTAGAGACCAGGTCAATGCCACACAGAGTTCTAGCAGCAGACACATCACTACAACAACTGTTAAGAGGAGACTTTGTGCAGCAGGCCTTCATGGTAAAATAGCTGCTAGGAAACCACTGCTAAGGACAGACAACAAGCAGAAGAGACTTGTTTGGGCTAAATAACACAAGGAATGGACATTAGACCAGTGGAAATCTGTGCTTTGGTTTGATGAGTCCAAATTTGAGATCTTTGGTTCCAACCACCGTGTCTTTGTGCGACGCAGAAAAGGTGAACGGATGGACTCTACATGCCTGGTTTCCACCGTTAAGCATGGAGGAGGAGGTGTGATGGTGTGGGGGTGCTTTGCTGGTGACACTGTTGGGGATTTATTCAAAATTGAAGGCATACTGAACCAGCATGGCTACCACTGCATCTTGCAGCGGCATGCTATTCCATCCGGTTTGCGTTTAGTTGGACCATCATTTATTTTTCAACAGGACAATGACCCCAAACACACCTCCAGGCTGTGTAAGGGCTATTTGACCAAGGAGGAGAGTGATGGGGTGCTACGCCAGATGACCTGGCCTCCACAGTCACCAGACCTGAACCCAATCGAAATGATTGGGGTGAGCTGGACTGCAGAGTGAAGGCAAAAGGGCCAACAAGTGCTAAGCATCTCTGGGAACTCCTTCAAGATTGTTGGAAGACCATTTCCGGTGACTACCTCTTGAAGCTCATTAAGAGAATGCCAAGTGTGTGCAAAGCAGTCATCAAAGCAAAAGGTGGCTACTTTGAAGAACCTAGAATATAAGACAAATTTTCAGTTGTTTCACACTTTTTTGTTAAGTATATAATTCCACATGTGTTAATTCATAGCTTTGATGCCTTCAGTGTGATTGTACAATTTTCATAGACATGAAAATACAGAAAAACCTTTAAATGAGAAGGTGTGTCCAAACTTTTGGTCTGTACTGTATAAATATATATATAAATATATATATATGCGTGTGCTGGACTTAAGAGTGGACATGACCCTCAGTAAATTATGATAATGCAAACAAAAAAAGAGAAAAAACAAGATTACGGTCATAAGATGCAATAAAACATAATTTTATTATAGAACAAATTGATACAGAAATTTGCAGTGAGTCTGAAACATAGCAGAAGAGAGGCACACAACACATAACATTAATAGAACAAGTTCAAGAAATGCAACAAAAGGAACTGTTACAGAAATGGCATACATACAGTATTTGCATCAATATTGTATTATATCATAGAGGTCTATTGCCTTCTCATAGGTATGTAATGCAACCATGCAGTATATACAGTATAGGTATAACAGATATGAGTTAAATGCAATGCATATCAATATGACACGCATAAATTGAATCACAGACATGGATCAAAACATGTGATAATGAAATATGTTGTACATTAATAAAAAAAGTGAAAGTTAGTCGTTCAATAGGGCTAAAAAATGCTAATGTAATAAAGTACAAATGTGCAATTGCCAATAAGTACCTGTTATAGCATAATTAATCCAATGCCTGTAAGGGAGTGGATCATATCATATCAAGAGGTACACCCTCTTCAAACAGCTGATTGGAGAGGGTACCAATAGTCGGACCCCCACCAATCTAATACCCATAGCTTATCCTATTGATGAGCCACCATTAATAAAGGCTGGATAACCCTGTAACATTTATAGGACATATATATACTGCTATGATGAAGTTTTCATACATTCTGGTAAAAGAAGGCAAAACAGATACTCTTCTGCTTACGCAGATCCATGACACAGTGATTCTCTCCTTGCATCTGTCATGCACTACTAGAGATGAGCGGATCAATCCGCAAAGAATTGATATTGAGCCAAATTTCCTGAAATTCTTTGTTTTATGCTAATTTGAACACTTTGAGATTTGATTCAAAGACTACAAAAAAACATTGCTCTGCACCTTTTCCCACACTACTGAAGCATCAGAGGGTGGGCTATCATCATTTTTCATTGCCACGAGGGTCATCCTATAATTCCCTGCAGCTATTACATCTAGCGGATTTTCACACCTCATACAGTGGTGTTCAGTACCTGGGCCATCAGAGATCAGCAAATCCCAGAGGAGCACAGTTTGTACGGCAGAGTCGTTTTCCATCTCCAGAGTCACTGTGTAAGTTTCTCTCCAATAGAGTGTAAGCTCTTATGGTCAGCAAGGTTTTCTCTCTCCTATAAAGTATAAGCTCCTATGGTCAACAGGAACCTCCCTTTCATTCTCCTGCAGCATGAGCTGTTTTCCTCAGCAGGGTTCTCTCTCATTCTTCTCTCCCCATGAGTATTTTCTGAGCAATTACAAGCTTTCTAGTATTGCGATTTGCTCAAATTTATTTGCTGCAAATTTAATTTTGTTTTAAATTCTACAAATTTAGTGAAATCAAATTTTAAAAGATTCACTAATCTTTATGCACCATGCTACTTGTACCCTGCATTAGGCACCTAGAATTCACCCAAGTGCCTCTCTTGCCCATCTCTTTTCCATCACTGTTATACATTAGTGATGACTATATTAGAGACACATATCCATCTCAAATAACAGTCCTTCTGAGGACTAATCCAGCTGCTGAGATATCAGTGCTAGGCAGGTAGGCAGGGTATATAGCAGACTGCAGTGCACATAGCAAGAGGGTCCATTCCAGTTCTGTCTGCTGGTGCTTTTACAGATAATTGTAGAAATAGCCCCAGGTATCAGGAAGCAGGAATATTTTTTTTATCTTAATCCTAATTATTTGCTTAAAAGGCAATCCAGAGAACATCGTTTTCCTGCGCCATTTGCTTATTGGCACTGCAGAATACAGCCAGGTCCTTTCCATATTACAGCGCTAAAAATCCAGCTATTTGTCCGTCACACGGATCACATATAATTGCTCGGAAAATATTGCCATTTCTGGCCTCCATTGAAATTTTGTTGCAGTGTGTCCGTGAACATATTGACACGAGGTCGGCGCTGTTAAAAATAGTTACCTACAGACCAGCTATTTAAAACTGTGGTGACATATAAGTTTGCTCCAAATTCAGCCATTTGTAGTCAGCAAGAAAGATATTGTCCTCCATTTAAAATGGGCAAGGCACATAGCAAGGGACGGGGAACTGGACGTGATGTGCATGTAGAGGCAAAGGCCATGGGCAAGCTGAAATTGTGCCACAACAAACACCCACATCTTCTCGCTCGACCTTCCTGTCCCAATTAATAGGGGACTGCAGAACACCATTATTGAACACAGAGTAGTGTGAAAAGGTTATTGGTTGAATAGCAGATAATTCTTCCAGTCACTTAGCCACCACCACCAACCCCACCCAGTCTTCCACATGGTCAAGTCTCAGTAGCCGTGAGTCTAGACCACATATTCCTCACCTTGATCCTCCTTCCTCCCACCATGCCGAGTGCCCAGAGACAACTGATCCCACACTTGGACACTCCGAAGAGCTGTTCACTTTTCCATTTATAGATTCGGGCCTCTCGTCTGGTCCACTTGAAGCGGGGCAAGAGGAGATCGCGTGTAGCGATGCCCTAATATTTGAGCAGCCACGCTCATAAGAAGGCGACGGTGGGAAAGTGTCACAAGAGGTGGACGAAGATGAGACACAATTGCCAGAAAGTCCGGAGGAGGACCTGTTTGCGGAAGTGGAAGACGAGGTGGTGGATGATATAGTAACTAACCAAACCTGGCAGGAGGACATGCAGAGTGAGCACAGCAGCACACAGGGGGAGGGAGGCAGAGCACCCCAACAGGCAGGAAGAAGCAGTGTGGTGGCCACAGACAGAAGGTGGGCAACCGGTCCCCGTAACACCAACACGACAGAAGTTTCCAGTACAACTGTTAGGTCTTCCCGAGTATAATTGTTTTTTAAAGACTCTGCCGATAAACCCAAAAAGGCCATTTGCACCACCTGCCAGAGAAGCATCAGGGGTAGCAAAAAGACAAGCCTGACCACCACCAGCATGATCAGGCACATGGCAGCAAAGCACCCGACTTTGTGGGCCGAACCTCAGGGTCCAGGAATAGTGACTGCGGGTGACACCACTGCTTCTTCCGCTGTTGTGTGTGCAAGCCAATCCCCTGTCCATAGTGTATGCAAAGATGCCTCCTGACCTGCACCTGTCTTTTCAAACTCCATCAGTAAGCATGCCCTTGTCCCAGCGCAGCGTTCAGTTGTCCATACCCAAGTCCTTGGAACGCAAGAGCAAATATGTAGTCAACGCCCCATAGGCCACAATACTAAATTGCGACATTTCGGGACTGCTTGAGCTCGAAATGTTGCCTTTTAGGCTTGTGGAGATGGAAGCTTTCCGAAATCTGATGGCGGCGGCCGTCCCTCGGTACTCGGTCCCCAGCCGCCACTATTTCTCCTGGTGTGCCGTCCCCGTATTACACAAGCACAGCACATGTCCCACAACATTAGCCGTGCCTTCAACAATGCAATTACAGGGAAAGTCCACCTAACCACGGAAACGTGGAAAAGTGCTTGTAGGCAGGGACAGTACATCTTGCTGACGGCACACTGGGTTAACACAGTGTAAGCTGGGACCCAGTCGGACCTTGGAACGGAACACATCCTCCCAACGCCGAGAATTGCAGGCCCTAGTTAAATCAGGGTTGCACCCACAGTCTACAGCTCCTGCACCTCATCCTCCTCAGTCTCTTTCTCCTCTTCAGCCTTCATCTCTGAAATGACAACATCAGTGACAAGCTGGAAGCACTGCAGTACTGCCTCGATCAAGCGGCACCAGGCTGTGCTGAAGCTAATATGCTTAAGTGACAAACCCCACAATGCTGAAGAGTTGTGGACAGCTCTGAAAGAGCAGGCAGATCTGTGGCTCACACCGCTGAACCTACAGCCAGGCATGGTCATGTGTAACAATGGCTAGAACCGGGTGGCGGCTCTGAGGCGAGTTCACACACGTACCATGCCTGGCCCATGTGCTTAACCTTGTGGTTCAGCGGTTTCTCAAAAGCTACCCAGAGCTGCCGGATCTGTTTGTCAAAGTACGCCACCTGTGTGTCCATTTTAGAAAGTCAGCTACAGCTTTCGCCCCCCCTTGCCATGCTTCAGTAGCGTTTGCAGCTTCCGACTCACTGACTGGTGTGTGATGTCCCCACGCGTTGGAACTCTAAACTGCAGATGTTAGGAAGGATTTGTGAGCAGAAGAGGGCAGTTGTTGACTACCAGCATCAACAAGGCCATCGATATTCAGTTCTGACTCCACACATAAGACCTCAGGAATGGACATGGATGTCAGACATCTGTATCATCCTCCACAACTTTGAGGACTCCACCAAGATGGTGTGCGGTAATGACACCAAAATTAGAATCACCATCCCACTTCTCTGTCTTCTGAAACGCCCTCTGTTCACAATCAAAGAGGATGCATTGCAGGCAGAGCATGATGAGATGGCGCAAGGAACCAGGAACACACAGCCCAGCCTAATCTCTTCCTAATGGGGTTTGGGAGACAATGAGGAAGAGGAGGAGGAGGAAGAACAGGAGCTAGTTTCATGCGCTATAGACGGTATTACCTGCACAACTGTCATACCGTCTGTTCAGCGTGTATGGCCAGAGGACAGGTAGAAGGAGGAGGAGTGCATGGTGAGTCATCCTCTTGGTGAGAACACATAAGTCTTGCCTGTTAGCAGTCTGGCACGCATGGCTGAGTTTATCTTACGCTGCCTTTCCCGTGACCCTCGCATTCTCAAAATTTTGGGTGACAGTCATTACTGGTTGGTTACACTTCTAGACCCACGCTACAAGGATAACTTTATATCTCTTATTCCTCAGGCCGACAAAAATGGGGCAGTACCAGAAGGTCCTTGTAGCGGAACTATTAAGAAAATTCTTATCTGAAAACGTTGGCGGCAGAGGTCAAAGTTCATTAGACAACCAAGGAGTACAGCCGAGAGAGACACAACTCCAATGCAGCAGAGGCATGGGGAACACTGTCAATGTTCTGGGAGAGTTTTCTCAGTCCCTCCCATCGCACAGGTCCTGAGGAGAGATGAGCGGTGTTCGACTCGAACTGTTCGCCAATCTCAAATTCAAGCTGTTTTAGGCGGTGTTCGAGCCGTTCGGCGAAACCGAACGATTTGAAAAAAATTCGGCTGTTTGAGGTTATGTTCGATAACTGTTCATGCACCAAAATCATAACTGGATTTTTTCTCAGTAATGCTGAAAATCAATGTTAATACGCAGTTTGAGTGTACAGCGGGACGGGGGGAGGGGCAGGGGATGGATCTCTGCAGAAATAATGAAGATCTCCATTTTTTTTTCTCTTTCCCGCATTTACAGTGGGGAGGTGCAATCTGTCAGCCTATCAGCAGCGCACACAAGGAGCGAACTGCTTTTTTTCACACAAGCAAGGGCATGTGTCATTGGCAGTGTATGTCACATGTTCTTGCCCTATAAGACCCAGCCATTTTCCCCGTCGCCACCATTTTCTCACTGCTGCATCTGCGTGTTAGATGGCACCGCTGTTGCTGTGTGCGCTATATTTTGTTAATTTGAAGCCAATTTTCGCACAAATCTACAGATAGCTTGGGAGTAGGGAATAGTTGTGATTGCAGTCCTTTTAAGGACTAGGTTACATCATTTGCTATGACTTTTATCAGGCAGGGTTGTGCTCTTAAATAGATAGGTTTAGAGTAAAGACTAATTGTAATTGCAGTCCTTTTCAGGGCTAGGTTACATCAGTTCCTATCACTTTTATCAGGCAGGTCTGTGCTCTTAAATAGATAGGTTGGGAGTAAAGACTAATTGTAATTGCAGTCCTTTTCAGGGCTAGGTTACATCAGTTCCTATCACTTTTTGCCAAGCAGGTCTGTGCCAGTGCTGTGCAAGTTTTTTTCACAGCATTTGGCTAAATCTAGCAAAGCAAATCCTTTTTGTCCTCTTGCAGTGTGTGTTAGTCAGTGGAGAAGCCTATCTGTGTTGCAAGCTACACCACCTGTGTATAGAATACAATTTTTTTTACTGCACCTAGTGAAATAAAACCTTTTGGGCATAGCATCATTCTATTAGTCCATCTATACTAACCTCCACCAGGTTGCAAATTCAAAATAATTTTTATCTGCATCTAGCTCTGAAAAAATATTTGGGCTTCAGCTTGAAGCAGTGTGTGTGACTTGTTCTATTAGTCCATCTATACTAACCTCCAGCAGGTTGCAAATTCAAAATAATTTTTATCTGCATCTAGCTCTGAAAAAATATTTGGGCTTCGGCTTGTAGCAGTGTGTGGGACTTGTTCTATTAGTTCATCTATACTAATCTCCAGCAGGTTGCAAATTCAAAATAATTTTTATCTGCATCTAGCTCTGAAAAAATATTTGGGCTTCGGCTTGTAGCAGTGTGTGGGACTTGTTCTATTAGTCCATCTATACTAACCTCCAGCAGGTTGCAAATTCAAAATAATTTTTTTCTGCATCTAGCTCTGAAAAAATATTTGGGCTTCGGCTTGTAGCAGTGTGTGGGACTTGTTCTATTAGTCCATCTATACTAACCTCCAGCAGGTTGCAAATTCAATAGCATTTTTTCTGCATCTAGCTCTGAAAAAATATTTTGGCTTGTAGCAGTGTGTGGGACTTGTTCTATTAGTCCATCTATACTAACCTCCAGCAGGTTGCAAATTCAAAATAATTTTTATCTGCATCTAGCTCTGAAAAAATATTTCGGCTTGTAGCAGTGTGTGGGACTTGTTCTAATAGTCCATCTATACTGACCTCCAGCAGGTTGCAAATTCAATATAATTTTTTTCTGCATCTAGCTCTGAAAAAATATTTCAGCTTGTAGCAGTGTGTGGGACTTGTTCTATTAGTCCATCTATACTAACCTCCACCAGATTGCAAATTCAATATAATTTTTATCTGCATCTAACCCAGCCAATACTTTTGGGCTAATACCACAGTTAGGCCACTCAGCTCTGCTCGGTTCCCATCCATTGTTTTTTGTGCAAACAACTCCAGAGTTGTGAATTAGTTAACCACCAAAATGTGTGGAAAAAGGCCTGCTTCTGGTGGAAAGGGGAATAGGCATGTTGGGAAGGGAAAAAAAGGTTGTGTCCGTGGGGTAGGTGTTAAAGCAACAGTAACATCTGCAGAAGAAAGACCATCTTCCAGCCAAACTAAGATGTCTACTTCTTTTAGCGGACAATGTGATAAGATCCCTTTCTTACGGCCACGCCAATCGCTACAAATTCCAGATGAGGCACAAAAACAGCAGGTGCTTCAACGGATATCAAGTGCTCCTTTAAGTGGGTTCTCCTCCACCTCAACTTCAACATCACAAATACTCCAGTCCTCAGAGGTGTCACCCCAATCGCACTTGCTTCCTCACATCTCCTAAGTCTCCAACTGCCCATCTGAGTATGGGGTAGAACAGATGGTTGAGTCTGCAGAGCTGTTTACTCATACTATAGCCTGAGAATCAGAGGTCGGCTCCAGAGCTTCTGTGAATCCAGACGAGGAAATGATCTGCACTGATGCCCAGAATTTTTATGAGTCGGATCCAAGACCAGACGCAGAAGGTTCTGACCATAATGTAGACCCTCGTTCCCAAACTGTAACTCCTGTTGGTGGAGGCAATGAGGAAGATGATGATGAGACTCAAATACCTGATTGGAGCGACAACTTTAGTTTTTTGTCAGGGCAGGAAGAGGTTGGCTCTGAGGACGACGGGTGTGATAACACACAGGGTGATGATGACGAGGTTGGAGATCCCACTTACTGTCAACCCACAGTCAGCCAAGAGATGAGGTCAGCAGAGGAGGTGGAGGAGGATGCTAGTGACGACGAGGTCATGTTGCTTCTTCCTATACAGAGACGTAGTACTGGAAGCACATCAACAACTGCATCCTCAAACACAACTCTGCCTCTGACCACAAGTCGTAGTGGCTCTTCAGGTCGCATGGGTGCTAAGCCTTGTATAGCCTGGGCATTTTTTCATATCGATAAAGATGACCCAACTCGTGTTATCTGTAACATTTGTCAGCAAAACCGGCACATGGATATGAAGCATAAGTTGCAGTGGGATGCTCACTGTGCTACAATGCGGCCTAGCCGGCCGGGCCAACCACCGTCTGCCACATCTGGTGCATTCACGGCCTCTTCATCCTCTGTGACTGGGGGGACAGCAGTCATACATGTTTTGGGACGCAGACCTGCCACCTCTTTACCCGCAACAGCTTGCGTGATTGGCAGGTCATCATTTTCTTTGGAGGTGGAAACACCAGCTGGTGTTCAGCGCTGTCCGACATCGATAGCACCACCTTTGGATCAAGGCAACCTAACATGTCCGCCTGCATCTTCCTCACAGACCGGCAGTTTGCCGGGGACACCCTTCTCAACCCCATCTAAGCACAACAGCCAGCCCTCGGTCCCTCAGATGTGGACAAGTAAAAGACTATTCCTCCTAGCCATGAGAAAGCTAAGAGGTTGAATTTCACCCTCTGCAAGCTCTTGGCTACAGAAATGCTTCCTTTCCGCCTGGTGGACACAGAGGATTTTCGAGACCTTATGTCCGTTGCAGTGCCCCAGTACCAGATGCCCAGTCGGCACTACTTCTCAAAGAAAGGTGTGCCTGCGCTCCACCAGCATGTCGTACACAACATCACCGCTTCTTTGAGAAACTCTGTGTGTGACAGGGTGCATTTCACCACAGACACTTGGATGAATAAGCATGGACAGGGGCGTTACATGTCGCTGACTGGGCACTGGGTAACTATGGTGACAGCAGGACAAGGGGCTGCTGTCCAAGTCTTGCCGTCCCCACGAGTTGTGCGCCAATCCTCTTTATGTCAAAGTTCCTCCACTGCTTCTGCCTCCTCAACCTCCTCTCGGTCCTCCACCTGCACCCAAAGCCTGTCTGGTCATGCCACAAGCTTTCTAACTGCGCAAAAGGGATCCTGCACACCTCCTTACTATGCTGGCAGCAGGGCTCAACGTCATCAGGCGGTTTTTACTTTGAAATGTCTGGGAAATGTGAGTCACACAGCTGAGGAGTTGGGGTCAGCTCTGGAGAACCAGTTTCATGAATGGTTGTCTCCACTGGACCTGAAACCAGGGAAGGCCGTGTGCGACAATGCTGCAAAACTCGGTGCGGCCCTTCGCCGGGGCAATGTCACACACGTGCCTTGTATGGCTCACTTGTTGAACCTGGTTGTCCAGCCATTTTTAGCCCACTATCCCGGACTAGATGGCCTTCTGCAGAGGGCACGGTCGCTGTGTGCTCACTTCCGCCGTTCGCATCAAGCAGCTCAGCGACTTACATCTCTACAGAAGTCATTGGGCCTGTCACTTCACCGGCTAAAATGCGATGTGCCTACCCTGTGGAATTCAATTCTGCACATGTTGCAGCGAATGTGGCAGCACCGACAAGCCCTGGTGCAATACGTTCTGACGTATAGCCTGGGCCAACGAGATCCAGAGGTGGGGCAAATCACGCTGGAGGAGTGGTCTCAGATCAGGGACCTATGCACCCTTCTGCACAGTTTTGAAATGGCGACGAAGATGTTTAGTGCTGACGATGCCATAATCAGCATGACTATTCCGGTGATTTACATGCTGGAGCACATGTTAAACAGAATTCGGAGTCAGGTGGTGGCACAAGAGGAGGTGGAGGAAGTAGAGGAGGAGGAGTTTTATGCGGAAGGGCTAACATCTGCAAGGTCCAGACGGTCGGCAGCACCAAGGCGGCAGGCATGTGAGGGTGGGGGAGATGGTTTTACCAGGGCGCATGGTAGCAGCCAAACTAGTGAGGAAGGTGCAGGAGCCCAGGAAGAAGTGGAGGACGAACTGATGGAAGACTCATCAGATGAGAAAGACCGTGATTACATTTCTGTTGTGCGAGGTTGGGGGGAGAGGGCAGATGAAGGAAGCATGATTGTTACCTCGCCACCAACACAACAGGGACTTGGTGCTCCTGGGTGCGCAAGACACATGTGTGCCTTCTTGCTGCACTACCTGCAACATGACCCTCGAATTGTGCGAATTAGAAATAATCCTGACTACTGGGTTGCCACACTGTTAGATCCCCGGTACAAAAGTAAATTTGCAGAAATTATTCCTGCCATAGAAAGAGATGCACGCATGCAGGAGTATCAGCAGAGACTGTTGCAGAATCTTACATGTGCTTTTCCCCAAAACACTAGTGGTGCACGTAGTGAATCTCACAGTTCCAACTTGCCAACCATGGGACCGTCAAGTGTTCAGCACTCAAAACGCAACAGAAACACAGTATCTGCTGGTAACATCAATTTTGCGGAATCATTTCACCACTTTTTTAGCCCATCCTTTGCAAGGCCACAGGAGACAAGAAGTCTGACACATAGTCAACGCCTAGAGACGATGGTACAGGAGTATCTCCAAGTAAACATTGAAGCCATGACTGTGTCACTGGACCCTTGGTCTTTTTGGGCTTCCAATCTGCATAAATGGCCGTAGCTCGCCACTTAAGCCTTGGAGATCTTGTCATGCCCCGCAGCCAGCGGTCTGTCTGAACGTGTGTTCAGCACTGCTGGTGGTGTGCTGACAGATAAGCGCACGCGGCTCTCCACTGATAATGTAGACAGACTCACGTTCATAAAGATGAACAAATCATGGATCCGAAATGACTTTTCTACCCCTGTGTCATCCTGGGGAGAGTAAAAGCTTGATGATTTGTTAAAATCACCTCACCAACCGTTTTAAGCTTTCAAATTACTAATCATGTTTATCTGTATCTTGGCTGGAAAATTATTTGGGCCTTGTAGGAGTGTGCAGTACTGATTCCATTAGGACATCTATACTAAACTCCACCAGATTTAAAATTACTAATCATGTTTATCTGTATCTTGGCTGGAAAATAATTTGGGCTTTGTAGCAGTTTGCAGTACTGATTCTATTAGGCCATCTATACTAAGCTCCACCAGCTTTCAAATTAATAATAATTTTTAGCTGCATCTAGCCCGGAAAATAATTTTGGGGCTCCTAGATGCGCAAGACACATGAGTGCCTTCTTCCTGCACTACCTGCAACATGACCCTCAGATTGTCAGAATTTGAAATAATCCTGACTACTGGGTTGCCACACTCTTAGATCCCCCACACTCTTCGATCAACCTTTTCATTTTAATAAAGAACAAAAAAATGGTCATTTTTGAAATTATAAGCATTAGCCGGTTATTAGAAACTGAAATCAAACAGTTTTCAACTCAAAACTTTATTCTAGGTGATGTTACATTTGCACATAGGACCCCTTGTTCGAAAGGAGCTTCTGAACTCTCTCATCCATTGAATTTGTCAGGTTTTGGATGGTTTCTGCTTCAATTGTTTTGCATGAGGACAGAATACCCTCCCAGAGCTGTTGCTTAGATGTGAACTGCCTCCCGCCATCATAGACACTCCTTTTGATGATGCTCCAAAGGTTCTGAATGGGGTTGAGGTCAGGGGAGCATGGGGGTCAAACCATAAGTTTGTCCCCTTTTATGCCCATATCAGCCAGAGATGCAGATGTGTTATGTGCAGCATGAGATGGTGCATTATCATACATGAAAAAGATCTTGCTGCAGAATACACGGTTCTTCTTCTTGAACCATGGCAGGAAGTGCTGTTTGAGAAACTCCATAAACATTATGGAGTTCATCTTTACCCCTTCAGGGATCCTAAAGGGGCCGACAATCTCTCTCCCCATGATTCCAGCCCAAAACATTACTCCACCTCCTCCTTGTTGGCGCCGTAGCCGTGTTTGCGTGGGGTGTCCATCAACCAGCCATTCTCCACTCCATCCATCTGGACCATCGAGCATTGCACGGCACTCATCGGTGAACAGAACAGTTTTGAAGTCAGTCTTCATTTATTGTTTGGCCCACTGGAGCCGCTTCTGCTTGTGTGCAGTGGATAGAGGAGGTCGACAGGATGGATTATGCACAGCTGCAAACCTCTGAAGGACCCTGAATCTTGTTGTTCGGGGGACGTTGGAGGCACCAGCAGCTTCAAAAACTTGTCTGCTGCTATGACAAGGCTTTTTTGCCGCAGCTCTTTTAACCTGACGTAATTGCCTGTAGGAAAAAGTCCTCAATTTTCCCTTATCAGCACGCACACGTGTGTACTGTGAATTAGCTACATACTTCTTGATTGTGCGATGATCAGGATGAAGTGTCTTGGCAATGTTGATTGTAGTCATGCCTTGACCTAAACACTCCACAATTTGTTGCTTCTCAGCAGCTGACACATCCTTTTTCTTTCCCATTTTGGCAGAAAATGTAGGCTGCTTAATAATGTGGGACAGCCTTCTTAAGTAGTCTTGCCTTTCATTGGACACACCTGCCAAACTAATTAGCACAGGTGTCTGCAATTGCTTACAGTGATATAAAGAGCCCTGACACACATCACCATCAATGAGTTTAACTGACAAACAAAAAAATTCTTACCTTATCACTCCTAAACACTTTTTGCATAATAATTTGGAACACAGTGTACATGTGCTTTTCCACAAAACACCAGTAGTTCAAGTTCTAACTTGCCAACCGTGGTCTGTATGGAGTTGTTCAATAAAGGGCCCAAAATTAAGATAACATAGACGGGAGAGGTCTCTATGATTAACAATTCCTAAGTATTTGATACCCTGTGAGGGCCAGGCAAAGGGAAAGTTGGGCTGGATGGAATCCGGTATGGATTTGGGGAGGGAGACATCGTGGGCCTCAGACTTCACTGCATTGATTTTAAAATTTGACCATGTAACAAAGTGATCTATTTTAGCCATAACAGCAGGGATGGATATATGTGATTGAGTGATATATACTAGGACATCATCAGCAAATGCAGAGCACTTGTACTCGGTGCCTCCCACCTCAATCCACCTAATATTGGGGTTATGGCGAATTGATGAGAGCAGGTGCTCCGTCACTAGGATGTATAAGAGAGGGGACAGAGGACATCCCTGCCTTGTCCCATTGGTGATTATGAAAGGTGATGAAAATGTTCCATTTATCTTCAGCCTAGGTGACGTATTGCGATACAGGGCCCTGATTTTGGCTATAAAAGGGTCCCCTAGACCCCTACCCCAAGCTTTTTAAGAGAATAATATATGTTGTGCTAGGAGACTCTATGGAATGCTTTCTCAGCATCCAATGAGAGTATCTAATTACAAATTTTTAACTGCATCTAGCCGAGGAAATACTTTGTGCCTAGTAGCAGTGTCTGCTAGTCAGCGGATTATCCCAGCTGTTAAGCAAGCTACACCACCTGTAGTTTGGACACTTAATTTTTTCAAAGGAAATGGTTCGAGCCCCCGGGACACTCAGTGAAGAGCATCGGGGAGGCACCCCAAGGCATAGGGGCTGGGACTGGCGGTAGGACGCCTTGTGGTGGACCGCCGAGCTCGATCCTTATAAAAGCTTTTTAACTGCAGCAGCTTTAGAGGATGCTACTGGAGCTGGAATTACGCGGCTGCTGGTATGAGACTTGTCCTCCAATAGTTCCTTGTAAAAGGATTTAAAGTGTACTCATTCAAATTAGAGAGACAATTTAAATTAAAAAGCTTAGACCTGCCTCCACTGCAGGGGGGCTCGCTCGACCCACCAGCGGACAGGCACCAGTATTGGGAGAGGGGGGCTGGCCGTCAGGGTCCACCGCGGCTCTGGCACAAACCCGGCGACACGGAGGTCGCACGGGCTGAAACGGACAGGCCGTGTCGGCTTCGCACTTGTTTGGTTTTAGAAGGGCATGACTTGCCTATATCTGTGTCTCCCCCTCCTTTTACTCCTCCACCTCTTTTCTTTTCGCATGACTATATGTACTTGTCACTTTTCCATGTGTTAGTTGTGTCTTCTGAGCAGTTTGTCAGCTTTTGGACACCTTTGAAGGTGTTTTCTATGTGTTTCTATGTGTTTTTGTTTGCCTGCCATTGGTTTTAACGGTGTTCGAAGGTGTTCGACAAACAGTTCGATGAACAGTTCGGTGAACATACAGGTGTTCGACGAACCGAACCGAACTCAAACACTACGGGGGTGGCTCAACACTAGTCCTGAGTAGAGATGAGCGTTGTTCTACTCGAACTGTTCGCCAATCTCAAATTCGAGCTGTTTTGGGCGGTGTTCGAGCCGTTCGGCGAACACGAACAATTTGATAAAAATTCGGCTGTTCGAGGTTATGTTCGATAACTGTTCGTGCACCAAAATCATAACTGGATTTTTTCTCAGTAATGATGAAAATTAATGTTAATACGCAGTTTGAGTGTACAGCGGGGTGGGGGGAGGGGCAGGGGATGGATCTCTGCAGGAACAATGAAAATCTCCATTTTTTTTTCTCTTTCCCGCATTTGCAGTGGGGAGGTGCAATCTGTCAGCCTATCAGCAGCGCACACACGGATCGAAGTGCATTTTTTCACACAAGCAAGGGCATGTGTCATTGGCAGTGTATGTCACATGTCCTTGCCCTATAAGACCAAGCCATTTTCCCCGTCGCCACCATTTTCTCACTGCTGCAGCTGAGTGTTAGACGGCACCGCTGTTGCTGTGTGCGCTATACCTTGTTAATTTCAAGCCAATTTTCGCACAAATATACAGATAGCTTGGGAGTAGGGAATAGTTGTGATTGCAGTCCTTTTAAGGACTAGGTTACAGCATTTCCTACGACTTTTATCAGGGAGGTCTGTGCTCTTAAATAGATAGGTTGTGGGAGTAAAGACTAATTGTAATTGGAGTCCTTTTCAGGACTAGGTTACATCAGTTCCTATCAGTTTTTGCCAGGCAGGTCTGTGCCAGTGCTGTGCAAGTTTTTTTCACAGCATTTGGCTGAATCTAGCAAAGCTAATCCTTTTTGGCCTATTGCAGAGTGTGTTAGTCAGTGGAGTAGCCTATCTGTGCTGCAAGATATACCACCTGTGTATAGAATACCAATTTTTTTACTGCACCTAGTGAAGTAAAATCTTTTGGGCATAGCATCATTCTATTAGTCCATCTATACTGACCTCCATGAGGTTGCAAATTAAAAATAATTTGTATCTGCATCTACAGTACCTCTGAAAAAATATTTGGGCTTCTAGCTGTGTGTGGGACTTGTTGTATTAGTCCATCTATACTGACCTCCATCAGGTTGCAAACTGAATATATTTTTTTCTGCATCTACCTCTGAAAAAATATTTGGGCTTCTAGCTGTGTGTGGGACTTGTTGTATTAGTCCATCTATACTGACCTCCATCAGGTTGCAAATTAAAAATAATTTGTATCTGCATCTACAGTACCTCTGAAAAAATATTTGGGCTTCTAGCTGTGTGTGGGACTTGTTGTATTAGTCCATCTATACTGACCTCCATCAAGTTGCAAATTAAAAATAATTTGTATCTGCATCTACAGTACCTCTGAAAAAATATTTGGGCTTCTAGCTGTGTGTGGGACTTGTTGTATTAGTCCATCTATACTGACCTCCATCAGGTTGCAAACTGAATATATTTTTTTCTTCATCTACCTCTGAAAAAATATTTGGGCTTCTAGCTGTGTGTGGGACTTGTTGTATTAGTCCTTCTATACTGACCTCCATCAGGTTGCAAATTAAAAATAATTTGTATCTGCATCTACAGTACCTCTGAAAAAATATTTGGGCTTCTAGCTGTGTGTGGGACTTGTTGTATTAGTCCATCTATACTGACCTCCATCAGGTTGCAAATTAAAAATAATTTTTATCTGCATCTACAGTACCTCTGAAAAAATATTTGGGCTTCTAGCTGTGTGTGGGACTTGTTGTATTAGTCCATCTATACTGACCTCCATCAGGTTGCAAACTGAATATATTTTTTCTGCATCTACCTCTGAAAAAATATTGGGCTTCTAGCTGTGTGTGGGTCTTGTTCTATTAATCCATCTTTACTGACCTCCATCAGGTTGCAAACTGAATATAATTTTTTTCTGCATCTAGCTCTGAAAAAATATTTGGCCTTCTAGCAGTGTGTCGGACTTTCTCTATTAGTCCATCTATACTGACCTCCATCAGGTTGCAAATTAAAAATAAATTTTATCTGCATCTATAGTACCTCTGAAAAAATATTTGGGCTTCTAGCTGTGTGTGGGACTTGTTGTATTAGTCCATCTATACTGACCTCCATCAGGTTGCAAATTAAAAATAATTTGTATCTGCATCTACAGTACCTCTGAAAAAATATTTGGGCTTCTAGCTGTGTGTGGGACTTGTTGTATTAGTCCATCTATACTGACCTCCATCAGGTTGCAAACTGAATATATTTTTTTCTGCATCTACCTCTGAAAAAATATTTGGGCTTCTAGCTGTGTGTGGGACTTGTTGTATTAGTCCATCTATACTGACCTCCATCAGGTTGCAAATTAAAAATAATTTTTATCTGCATCTACAGTACCTCTGAAAAAATATTTGGGCTTCTAGCTGTGTGTGGGACTTGTTGTATTAGTCCATCTATACTGACCTCCATCAGGTTGAAAACTGAATATATTTTTTTCTGCATCTACCTCTGAAAAAATATTGGGCTTCTAGCTGTGTGTGGGTCTTGTTCTATTAATCCATCTATACTGACCTCCATCAGGTTGCAAACTGAATATAATTTTTTTCTGCATCTAGCTCTGAAAAAATATTTGGCCTTCTAGCAGTGTGTCGGACTTTCTCTATTAGTCCATCTATACTGACCTCCATCAGGTTGCAAATTAAAAATAATTTTTATCTGCATCTACAGTACCTCTGAAAAAAATATTTGGGCTTCTAGCTGTGTGTGGGACTTGTTGTATTAGTCCATCTATACTGACCTCCATCAGGTTGCAAATTAAAAATAATTTGTATCTGCATCTACAGTACCTCTGAAAAAATATTTGGGCTTCTAGCTGTGTGTGGGACTTGTTGTATTAGTCCATCTATACTGACCTCCATCAGGTTGCAAACTGAATATATTTTTTTCTGCATCTAACCCAGCCAATAGTTTTGGCCTAATACCACAGTTTGGCCACTCAGCTCTGCTCGGTTACCATCCATTGTTTTTTTGTGCAAACAACTCCAGAGTTGTGAATTAGTTAACCACCAAAATGAGTGGAAAAAGGCCTGCTGCTGGTGGAAAGGGGAATAGGCGTGTTGGGAAGGGGAAAAAATTTTGTGTCCGTGGGGTAGGTGTTAAAGCAACAGTAACATCTGCAGAAGAAAGACCATCTTCCAGCCAAACTAAAATGTCTACTTCTTTTAGCGGACAATGTGATAAGATCCCTTTCTTACGGCCACGCCAATCGCTACAAATTCCAGATGAGGCACAAAAACAGCAGGTGCTTCAACGGATATCAAGTGCTCCTTTAAGTGGGCTCTCCTCCACATCAACTTCAACATCACAAATACTCCAGTCCTCAAAGGTGTCACCCAAATCGCACTTGCATCCTCACAGCTCCCAAATCTCCAGCTGCCCATCTGAGTATGAGGTAGAACAGATGGTTGAGTCTGCAGAGCTGTTTACTCATACTATAGCCTGGGAATCAGAGGTCGACTCCAGCGCTTCTGTGAATCCAGACGAGGAAATGATCTGCACTGATGCCCAGAATCTTTATGAGTCGGATCCAGGACCAGACGCAGAAGGTTCTGACCATAATGTAGACCCTCATTCCCAAACTGTAACTCCTGTTGGTGGAGACAATGAGGAAGACGATGATAAGATTCAAATACCTGATTGGAGCGACAACTTTAGTTTTTTGTCAGGGCAGGAACAGGTTGGCTCTGAGGACGACGGGTGTGATAACACACAGGGTGATGATGATGAGGTTGGAGATCCCACTTACTGTCAACCCACAGTCAGCCAAGAGATGAGGTCAGCAGAGGAGGTGGAGGAAGATGCTAGTGACGACGAGGTCAGGTTGCGCCTTCCTGGACAGAGACGTAGTACTGGAAGCACGTCAACAACTGCATCCTCAAACACAACTCTGCCTCTCACCACAAGTCGTGGTGGCTCTTCAGGTCGCATGGGTGCTAAGCCTTGCATAGCCTGGGCATTTTTTCAGATCGATAAAGATGACCCAACTCGTGTTATCTGTAACATTTGTCAGCAAAAGCTAAGTAGAGGCCAAAAAATACATAGTTTGAGTACTTCATGAATGAACCGGCACATGGACATGAAGCATAAGTTGCAGTGGGAAGCTCAGTGTGCTACAATGCGGCCTAGCCGGCCGGGCCAACCACCGTCTGCCATATCTTGTGCATCCGCGGCCTCTTCATCCTCTGTGACTGGTGGGACAGCAGTCACACCTGTTTTGGGGCGCAGACCTGCCACCTCTTTACCTGCAACAGCCAGCGTGATTGGCAGGTCATCATTTTCTTTGGAGGTGGTAACACCAGCTGGTGTTGAGCGCTGTCCGACATCGATAGCACCACCTTTGGATCAAGGCAACCTAACATGTCCGCCTGCATCTTCCTCACAGACCGGCAGTTTGCCGGGGACACCCTTATCAACCCCGTCTAAGCACAATAGCCAGCCCTCGGTCCCTCAGATGTGGACAAGTAAAAGACCATTTCCTCCTAGCCATGAGAAAGCTAAGAGGTTGAATTTAACCATCTGCAAGCTCTTGGCTACAGAAATGCTGCCTTTCTGCCTGGTGGACACAGAGGATTTTCGAGACCTTATGTCCTGTCGCAGTGCCCCAGTACCAGATGCCCAGTCGGCACTACTTCTCAAAGAAAGGTGTGCCTGCGCTCCACCAGCATGTCGCACACAACATCACCGCTTCTTTGAGAAACTCTGTGTGTGACAGGGTGCATTTCACCACAGACACTTGGACGAGTAGGCATGGACAGGGGCGTTACATGTCGCTGACTGGGCACTGGGTAACTATGGTGACAGCAGGACAAGGGGCTGCTGTCCAAGTCTTGCCGTCCCCACGAGTTGTGCGTCAATCCTCTTTATGTCAAAGTTCCTCCACTGCTTCTGCCTCCTCAACCTCCTCTCGGTCTTCCACCTGCACCCAAAGCCTGTCTGGTCATGCCACAAGCTTTCTAACTGCGCAGAAGGGATCCTGCACACCTCCTTACTATGCTGGCAGTAGGGCTCAACGTCATCAGGCGGTTTTTACATTGAAATGTCTGGGAAATGTGAGTCACACAGCTGAGGAGTTGTGGTCAGCTCTGGAGAACCAATTTCATGAATGGTTGTCTCCACTGGACCTGAAACCAGGGAAGGCCGTGTGCGACAATGCTGCAAACCTGGGTGCGGCCCTTCGCCGGGGCAATGTCACACACGTGCCTTGTATGGCTCACGTGTTGAACCTGGTTGTCCAGCAATTTTTAGCCCACTATCCCAGACTAGATGGCCTTCTGCAGAGGGCACGGTCGCTGTGTGCTCACTTCCGCCGTTCGCATCCCGCAGCTCAGCGACTTACATCTCTACAGAAGTCGTTGGGCCTGCCACTTCACCGGCTAAAATGCGATGTGCCTACCCGGTGGAATTCAACTCTGCACATGTTGCAGCGACTGTGGCAGCACCGACAAGCCCTGGTGCAATACGTTCTGACGTATAGCCTGGGCCAACGAGATTCAGAGGTGGGGCAAATCACGCTGGAGGAGTGGTCTCAGATCAGGGACCTATGCACCCTTCTGCACAGTTTTGAAATGGCGACGAAGATGTTTAGTGCTGACGATGCCATTATCAGCATGACTATTCCGGTGATTTACATGCTGGAGCACATGTTAAACAGAATTCGGAGCCAGGTGGTGGCACAAGAGGAGGTGGAGGAAGTAGAGGAGGAGGAGTTGTATGCGGAAGGGCTAACATCTGCAAGGTCCAGACGGTCGGCAGCACCAAGGCGGCAGGCATGTGAGGGTGGGGGAGATGGTTTTACCAGGGCGCATGGTAGCAGCCAAACTAGTGAGGAAGGTGCAGGAGCCCAGGAAGAAGTGGAGGACGAACTGATAGAAGACTCATCAGATGAGGGAGACCTTGATCACATTTCTGTTGTGCGAGGTTGGGGGGAGAGGACAGAGGAAGGAAGCATGATTGTTACCTCGCCACCAACACAACAGGGACTTGGTGCTCCTGGATGCGCAACACACATGAGTGCCTTCTTGCTGCACTACCTGCAACATGACCCTCGAATTGTGAGAATTAGAAATAATCCTGACTACTGGGTTGCCACACTGTTAGATCCCCGGTACAAAAGTAAATTTGCAGAAATTATTCCTGCCATAGAAAGGGATGCACGCATGCAGGAGTATCAGCAGAGACTGTTGCAGAATCTTACATGTGCTTTTCCACAAAATACCAGTGGTGCACGTAGTGAATCTCACAGTTCCAACTTGCCAACTGTGGGACCGTCAAGTGTTCAGCACTCAAACCGTAACAGAACCACAGTATCTGGTGGTAACATCAATTTTGCGGAATCATTTCACCACTTTTTTAGCCCATCCTTTGCAAGGCCACAGGAGACAAGAAGTCTGACACATAGTCAACGCCTAGAGACGATGATACAGGAGTATCTCCAAGTAAACATTGAAGCCACGACTGTGTCACTGGACCCTTGCTCTTTTTGGGCTTCCAATCTGGATAAATGGCCGGAGCTAGCCACTTACGCCTTGGAGATCTTGTCATGCCCCGCAGCCAGCGTTCTGTCTGAACGTGTGTTCAGCGCTGCTGGTGGTGTGCTGACAGATAAGCGCACGCGGCTCTCCACTGATAATGTAGACAGACTCACGTTCATAAAGATGAACAAATCATGGATCCGAAACGACTTTTCTACCCCTGTGTCATCCTGGGGAGAGTAAAAGCTTGATGATTGTTTAAAATCACCCTATCAACCGTTTTAAGCTTTCAAATTACTAATCATGTTTATCTGTATCTTGACTGGAAAATAATTTGGGCTTTGTAGCAGTGTGCAGCACTGATCCTATTAGGCCATCTATAATAAGCTCCACCAGATTTAAAATTAAAAATAATTTTTAGCTGCATCTAGCCCGGAAAATAATTTTGGGGCTCCGAGATGCGCAAGACACATAAGTGCCTTCTTGCTGCACTACCTGCAGCATGACCCTCATATTGTCAGAATTCGAAGTAATCATGACTACTGGGTTGCCACACTCTTAGATCCCCCAAACTTTTCGATCAACCTTTTCATTTTAATAAAGACCAAAAAAATGGTCATTTTTGAAATTATAAGCATTAGCAGGTTGTTAGAAACTGAAATCAAACAGTTTTCAACTCAAAACTTTATTCTAGGTGATGTTACATTTTCACATAGGACCCCTTGTTCGAAAGGAGCTTCTGAACTCTCTCGTCCATTGAATTTGTCAGGTTTTGGATGGTTTCTGCTTCAATTGTTTTGCATGAGGACAGAATACCCTCCCAGAGCTGTTGCTTAGATGTGAACTGCCTCCCGCCATCATAGACACTCCTTTTAATGATGCTCCAAAGGTTCTGAATGGGGTAGAGGTCAGGGGAGCATGGGGGTCACACTATAAGTTTGTCCCCTTTTATGCCCATATCAGCCAGAGATGCACATGTTTTATGTGCAGCATGAGATGGTGCATTATCATGCAGAAAAATGATCTTGCTGTGAAATACACGGTTCTTCTTCTTGAACCATGGCAGGAAGTGCTGTTTGAGAAAATCCACATACATTATGGAGTTCATCTTTAGCGCCTTCAGGGATCCTAAAGGGGCCGACAATCTCTCTCCCCATGATTCCAGCCCAAAACATTACTCCACCTCCTCCTTGTTGGCGCTGTAGCCGTGTTTGCGTGGGGTGTCCATCAACCAGCCATCCTCCACTTTATCCATCTGGACCATCGAGCGCTGCACGGCACTCATCCGTGAACAAAACAGTTTTGAAATCAGTCTTCATGTAATGTTTGGCCCACTGGAGCCATTTCTGCTTGTGTGAAGTGGATAGAGGAGGTCGACAGGATGGCGTATGCACAGCTGCAAACCTCTGAAGGACCCTGCATCTTGTTGTTCGGGGGACGTTGGAGGCACAAGCAGCTTCAAAAACTTGTCTGCTGCTATGACAAGGCTTTTTTGCCGCTGCTCTTTCAACCTGACGTAATTGCCTGTAGGAAAGAGTCCTCAATTTGCCCTTATCAGCACGCACACGTGTGTACTGTGAATCAGCTACATACTTCTTGATTGCCAAGACACTTCATCCTGATCATCGCACAATGTTGATTGTAGTCATGCCTTGACCTAAACACTCCACAATTTGTTGCTTCTCAGCAGCCGACACATCCTTTTTCTTTCCCGTTTTGGCTGAAAATGTAGGCTGCTGAACAATGTGAGAGAGCCTTCTTAAGTAGTCTTGCCTTTCATTGGACACACCTGACAAACTAATTAGCACTGGTGTCTGCAATTGCTTACAGTGATATAAAGAGCCCTGACACACATCACCATCAATGAGTTTAACTGACAAACAAATTCTTCCCTTATCACTCCTAAACACTTTTTGCATAATAATTTGGAACACAGTGTACATGTGCTTTTCCACAAAACACCAGTGGTTCACGTAGTGAATCTTACAGTTCTAACTTGCCAACCGTAGTCTGTATGGAGTTGTTCAATAAAGGGTCCAAAATTAAGATAACATAGATGGGAGAGGTCTCTATGAATAGGAATTCCTAAGTATTTGATACCCTGTGAGGGCCAGGCAAAGGGAAAGTTGGACTGGATGGAATCCTATATGGATTTGGGGAGGGAGACATCGAGGGCCTCAGACTTCGCTGCATTGATTTTAAAATTTGACCATGTAACAAAGTGATCTATTTCAGCCATAACAGCATGGATGGATATATGTGATTGAGTGATATATACTAGGACATCATCAGCAAATAGAGAGCACTTGTACTCGGTGCCTCCCACCTCAATCCACCTAATATTGGGGTTATGGCGAATTGATGAGAGCAGGTGCTCCGTCACTAGGATGTATAAGAGAGGGGACAGAGAACATCCCTGCCTTGTCCCATTGGTGATTGTGAAAGGTGATGAAAATGTTCTGACGCGCCCCCTGGGCCTTGGTACACCCGGAGCCGGACCCTTTTTGGTGGATGCTGGTGGTTGTAGTCTCCGTGGCGGCAACCCGGTTCCGTGGCTCAGGGCGGTCAAACCAGTGGCGGAACTATTTATGTGATTTTGATGTTTAAATGTCCGACTACGCCACCCGTGGATTGCGGTCAGAGTGAACCGCCGCTCCAGGGCAGACCGCTGAGGCTGGTGTTGTGGGTGCAGCAGAGCGTAGCATAACTCCCCACTGGAGGAGTATAGCCTCAGGGCAGTGTATGCGGAGGATGGGGGTGATGGTGCAGGGCAGCAGCAGTAATGACACGGAGTCAGTGATGCAGTCCAGGACCTTTACTCACAGTTCTTATTATCCAGACCACGTCTGCAGGTAACGGCTGCCCACGTCGTACTGTGCTCACCAGGTGAGGGGCTCAGACAACTCCCAGATAACTTTGGAGCGCTTCACAGGACCCCCTTTGTGTGTCCTTTGTCTGGCCTTTCTTACCAACCCTTCTGTCCGGCTGCCTCGGGCCTCCTCTTGGTAAACTTGGCGACAGTTTCCCTGACCCTATGTGGTGCCTTCCTAGCGGGTGTAGCGAGGGGCTGCGACACATAAAATGTCACAGCCTCCTGTTTCTAGCTGAGGGTCGTTTCCTGCCTCCACTAGTTTCGGGGACCGGTCTCCCCCTTTGGCCTGACCCCTCCACGCAGGTGGATTCTGGTGTGCGGTGGCGACTCGCCCGTCCGCACCCCTGAGATCCCTTCGTTCCTCGTTCCTGGAGCCTTCTCCGCTCCTCTTCCTTCCTTCTCCCTCTTCCAGGCCTGGGCCTCTGTTACTAGGCCCGCCTCCGGAGCAGAGCTCATGCAGAGCCCCTGCTCCCTGCCACTTCTGCTCAGACTTCTCTGCACTGAACTAAGATGGTGCCCACCTTTTATACTCCCTTCTCAATGCACCCAGGAACTGCTTTCTCCCTGCTCCTGCACTACAGGGTTCCCCTTCCTCAGTGTTCCCTCCCCCCACTCCAGCCAGGGACAGGGACTGTCGTGCCCATCTCAGGGGCATATTGGTCGCCCTGCCCCACGGCAATGTTGTGTAATGCATGCAGGTGTCCGGTCCTGATCCACACTACATCCTTACCTGAGAGTGAGATATCACACCTCTGGGTGAGGTGCAATACCTCTGTAGCAACCGAGCCCTTAGGGTGCTACAGTTCCATTTATCTTCAGCCTAGGTGACGTATTGCGATACAGGGCTGTGAATTTGGCTATAAAAGGGTCCCCTAGACCCCTACCCCAAGCTTTTTAAGAGAATCATATATGGCGTGCCAGGGGACTCTATGGAATGCTTTCTCAGCATCCAACGAGAGTATCTAATTACAAATTTTTAACTGCATCTAGCCCAGGAAATACTTTGTGCCTAGTAGCAGGGTCTGCTAGTCAGCGGATTATCCCAGCTGTTAAGCAAGCTACACCACCTGTAGTTTGGACACTTCATTTTTTCAAAGGAAATGCTTCGGGACCACGGGATACTCAGTGAAGAGCATCAGGAGGCACCCCAAGGCATAGGGGCTGGGACTGGCAGTAGGATGCCTTGCGGTGGACAGCCGAGCTCGATCCTTATAAAAGCTTTTTAACTGCAGCAGCTTTAGTGGACGCTACTGGAGCTGGAATTACGCGGCTGCTGGCATGAGACTTGCCCTCCAATAGATCCTTGTAAATGGATTTAAAGTGTATTCATTCAAATTAGAGAGACAATTTAAATTAAAAAGCTTAGAGCTGCCTCCACCACAGGGGGGCTCGCTTGACCCACCAGCGGACAGGCACCAGTATTGGGAGAGGGGGGCTGGCCATCAGGGTTCACCGCGGCTCTGGCACAATCCCGGCGACACGGAGGTGGCACGGGCAGGAGCGGACTGGCCGTGTCGGCTTCTCACTTTTTGGATTTTAGAAGGGCATGACATGCCTATATCTGTGTCTCCCCCTCCTTTTACTCCTCCACCTCTTTTATTTTCGCATGACTATATGTACTTGTCACTTTTCCATGTGTTAGTTGTGTCTTCTGAGCAGTTTGTCAGCTTTTGGACACCTTTGAAGGTGTTTTCTATGTGTTTCTATGTGTTTTTGTTTGCCTGCCATTGGTTTTAACGGTGTTCGAAGGTGTTCGTCGAACAGTTCGACGAACAGTTCGGCGAACACACGGGTGTTCGACGAACCGAACCGAACTCGAACACTACGGGGGTGGCTCAACACTAGTCCTGAGCGTGGGGTACTAGAAGTGCAAAGTTTGGGAAGATGCTGAGGGAGTACTTTGCCGACTGTATCAATGTTCTCCGTGTTTCCTCTGTGCCTCATAATTATTGGGTATCCAAGCTGGACACGTGAAATGAACTGGATCTCAATGACTTGGAGGTCCTGGCCCTCCCTGATGCTAGCGTTTTATCAGAGCAGGTTTTTAGTGCCGCTGGTGGAATTAAAACTGATAAGTGCATCTGCCTGTGAACTGAAAATGCTGACAGGCTGACTCTTATAAAAATGAACAAGGGGTGGATTGGGCCAGACTTCTCAACACTAGCGAATGATAGCAGTGTAACATAAACTCAAATACAGTGTCTTTTTTTGTTAGGTGTATTCCCATGCACCTTTTCACACCCTGACATGGGTATACGCTTCTTATTTTGGCTATTTGCTCTTGTCCTCCTCCTTCTCCTCATCCTCCAAAACCATATCACTAGGGTGACCATGGTCCGTGATGCAACACCCACATAATTTTTTTAAAGGGTGTTTATGATGCCCATAAAAAAAATTTTTATACAGAATGTTCATGTATACCCCCCAGGGGTAAATGTTTGTCAGTCCATAAACTTAGTGCATGGGCATTACAAGTATAGGAGGCCCGCTCCTTTCTAATGGGAACATTTTTTTATGACGCCCTCCTCCATGTCTTTTCCAAGGTGCATTGGAGTGCCTCCCATTTTTTTTCAGCCCTTGCGTTCACTGCATAGGCCAATACTATGGGAGACCCATTTCCTAATAATGGGAACATTTTTTCATGAGGCCTTCTATGTCTCTTCCAAGAGGTATTGGAATGCCTCCAAAATTTTGGGAACCCTTGCATTCACTGCATAGGCAAACACAATGGGAGACCCTCTTCCTAATAATGGGAACATTTTTTTCAGGAGGGCCTCCTATACGTCTATTCCAAGGGGCATTGTAGTAGGTCCAAATTTTTGGCACCCCTTGCATTCACTGCATAGGCAAGCAGTATGGGAGACCCACTTCCTAATAATGGGAACGCAGTTATCAGGAGGCCCTCTTCTAAGTCTCTTCAAAGGGGTATTGGGGTGCGTCCAAATTTTTCAAAAGGATATTGGGGTGCGTCCAAATTGTGGCTGCCCTGGCACTCATTGCATACGCAATAATAGTATAGGAGACCCACTCTTTAGTAATAAGAACAACAAAACCTAGCCGGCTGATGGCTCTCTAACAATAGTGAGGGCTGACTGCTCTCCCTTTAAGAATAGTAAAGGCCGCCTGATGGCTCTATAAAATAGTCCCTCCTTCATAAATGAAACAGGATGTGTCTGATCATGTCTCACACACCACATGGCCATATAAGGTTGTAACATGTTAAAATGACATTTCCCGTTGAATGCATTTGGCATGGTTGAAACCAATGCAAAAGTGCAAAAACGCATCAAAAATGAAACATGTGAACATAGCCCCCTAAGTTGTGGAGGAGTATTTTGGTTTTTGGTTATTTATTTTGCCTTATATACAAGTCATTACCTTGGAAAAGATGTTCCTTAACATATTTCCCAGGAAAATCCATTTTGGTTTTGTTTTTGTATGTTTTATTGTGAGTCCGTAAAAGTGGTGTTATATCTCTGACAACGTTGTTGACAGCAGTGACCTGGGAGTCAGAAATGCTTCCCGGGGTCTTCCCCATGCTGTTCCCATGTCAACACTCATCCTATCGATTTGGGCCATTTTTAGGCCCTCTGCAGACCGTCAGGGGGAGCCGCATGAAAAATGCTCGAGTTTCCATAGACTTACATTGGGCTCGTTGCTCGTGTCGAGCACCCGAGTATTCCAATGTGCTCGACCCGAGCAATGAGTACCCGAGCATTTTAGTGCTCGCCCATCACTAATGCTAATTGATTTTTGATCTAACAAATATAATGAATTATATGTTATCACTATGACATATATCATCCATTCCACAGAGTAACTTTGGTTCTCATTGCAGGTAGACTATGACTATAAATAATGGGATACAATATATACACCTACTCATATGCATCACCCGTACCCCTGTGTTCATGACTCAGTTCTGAGTGAATAAAAATGCTTGAAGAAAAGAGTCCCAGGCATTGCTTAAAGGGAAATTATTATTAAAGAGTGATTCCTTTGCTTTTATCTTGCATGGTATATACTCCATACTGAGATCTCTGCAGGGTGCTGGCAAATTTCTTTTGTGCTTTTATCATTGCTGTATTAGATAGTTATACCAGGGCCATAACTGGCTTCCCATGTCACTTCTGCTACTTGATTGTCCATAAATGCAGAAAGAAACCCCAGGGACTCATATACTGTACATGTGCTGGATGGAAATCTTGGTATTTAGATAGATTTTATTATTTATTATGTTATTATTATGAGTCGTACTTCCCTTATGTATGATAGTGAAGATTATATGTATTAGATTCATAAAATGTCTTAAAAATACATTACAAACAATATCAATTTACCTAGTGATTTGCAGGATCTACCTGTAAGAGGGTTGGAATCTTATTCTTATATTATTCATTGTCTTGGTTGCTATGGGTTACAGTTGACCGCAATACAGTGGAAAAATCACCTTGTTACATACAGTGCCTACAAGTAGTATTCAACCCCCTGCAGATTTAGCTGGTTTGATAAGATGCAAATAAGTTAGAGCCTTCAAACTGCAAACGAGAGTAGGTTTTATGAACAGAAGCATAAATCTTACAAACCAAAAAGTTATGTTGCTCAGTTGAATTTTATTAAATTTTAAACATAAAAGTGTGGGTCAATTATTATTCAACCCCTATGTTTAATATTTTGTGGAATAACCCTTGTTTGCAATTACAGCTAATAATCGTCTTTTATAAGACCTGATCAGGCCGGCACAGGTCTGTGGAGTTATCTTGGCCCACTCCTCCATGCAGATCTTCTCCAAGTTATCTAGCTTCTTTGGGTGTCTCATGTGGACTTTATTCTTGAGCTCCTTCCACAAGTTTTCAATTGGGTTAAGGTCAGGAGACTGACTAGGCCACTCCAACACCTTGACTTTTTCCCTCTTGAACCAGGCCTTGGTTTTCTTGGCTGTGTGCTTTGGGTCGTTGTCTTGTTGGAAGATGAAATTACGACCCATCTTAAGATCCTTGATGAAGGAGCGGAGGTTCTTGGCCAAAATCTTCAGGTAGGCCATGCTATCCATCTTCCCATGGATGCGGACCAGATGGCCAGGCCCCTTGGCAGAGAAACAGCCCCACAGCATGATGCTGCCACCACCATGCTTGACTGTAGGGATGGTATTCTTGGGGTCGTATGCAGTGCCATCCAGTCTCCAAACGTCACGTGTGTGGTTGGCACCAAAGATCTCGATCTTGGTCTCATCAGACCATAGAACCTTGAACCAGTCTGTCTCAGAGTCCTCCAAGTGATCATGAGCAAACTGTAGACGAGCCTTGACATGACGCTTTGAAAGTGAAGGTACCTTACGGGCTCGTCTGGAACGGAGACCATTGCGGTGGAGTACGTTACTTATGGTATTGACTGAAACCAATGTCCCCACTGCCATGAGATCTTCCCGGAGCTCCTTCCTTGTTGTCCTTGGGTTAGCCTTGACTCTTCGGACAAGCCTGGCCTCGGCACGGGAGGACACTTTCAAAGACTGTCCTGGCCGTGGAAGGCTAACAGTAGTTCCATAAGCCTTCCACTTACCGATGATGCTCCCAACAGTGGAGACAGGTAGGCCCAACTCCTTGGAAAGGGTTTTGTACCCCTTGCCAGCCTTGTGACCCTCCACGATCTTGTCTCTGATGGCCTTGGAATGCTCCTTTGTCTTTCCCATGTTGACCATGTCTGAGTGCTGTTCACAAGTTTGGGGAGGGTCTTAAATAGTCAGAAAAGGCTGGCAAAAGAGATCTTTAATCCACACATGTGAAGCTCATTATTCTTGGTGCCTGAACTACTTCTTAATACTTTAGGGGGACCAAACAGAATTCTTGTGGTTTGAGGGGTTGAATAATAAATGACACTCTGAATTAACTTTTAACGTTTAAAAAAAAAAAAAAAAACAAAACAACCAAAAACAAAATTTGCTGCAGTGCATTTCCCACTTCCAGGCTGATCTACAGTACAAATGTCACAATGCCAAGTTAATTCCGCATGTGTCAACCAGCTAAATCTGCAGGGGGTTGAATACTACTTGTAGGCACTGTAAGTCATGTCATTGCTATGTTTATGCCATAATGATACTATGTCATGAAAAGTGATGCTAAGTTGTGCTGTGCACCACCGGCAAAGTACTGCTGCAAAATACTATTATGCCAAATCCAAGCGACACTACTCTGTCCTCCTCCTCCAAGACCTGTCATCTGCCTTCGACACAGTGAATCATTCCCTCTTACTACAGACTCTCACATCTCTCGGCATCACAGACTTGGCCCTATCTTGGATCTCTTCATATCTAACAGAGAGGACATTCAGTGTCTCCCACTCATACACCACCTCCTCATCTCGCCCCCTATCTGTCGGTGTCCCCCAAGGTTCAGTCTTCTCCATCTTCACCTTTGGCTTGGGACAGCTCATAGAGTCTCACGGCTTTCAGTATCACCTCTATGCTGATGACACACAGATCTACCTCTCCGGATCCGACATCTCCTCCCTACTAACCAAAATCCCACAATGTCTGTCTGCTATTTCATCCTTCTTCTCTGCTAGATTTCTAAAACTTAATATGGACAAAACAGAATTCATCATCTTTCCATCATCTCATTCATCCTCCCCACCTGTCATCGTCAATGGCTGTTCACTCTCCCCTGTCCGGCAAGCTCGCTGCCTTGCGGTAACCCTGGACTCTGATCTCTCCTTCAAACCACATAACCAAGCCCTTTCCACATCCTGCTGACTCCAACTCAAAAATACCTCCTGGATCCGCACATTTCTGTAACATCCCTAGCGGCGTGCTTGCTTGGCTTACCATCTCCCACCATGCAAGACCGCAATCTTACCTATCAGGCCAAGCTGCACACTTTGCTCCAGTACCTGTTGTTTGTATGTCTCTTGTCTGCTGGCTTAGGGCGGCGCTGTTGCTTCCTGATTCTTAAAGCTACAGTGTGCGCAGTCCTAATGCATCCCCAGCCTATTGCTGTGAGTCACTGGGTACTTAAACCCCCTCCACCCAGTAGGAGGTGCCTGAGCAACACTTTCCATCTGTGTCTTTCTTGCAACAGAGTTACCAGGTCCTGTCCTGTATCTAGTCTGTTTCTGCCACCCTGGGGGCTGTATAACCAGGCCTGTTACCTGTACCTGTGACTTCTAGTCAGTTTCCGACACCCTGGGGGCTGAGTTCCCAGGCTCGTTCCTGTATCTTGTTCCTGCTTCAGATCTTGTCTGAACAGTGTCCTAGTCCGTTACCTGTTTGTCTCTTTGTCTGTACCATTCCCTTTTCCTGCAGTATCTGAACCTGCACCTAACTCCAACTCGTTGTCTCTGTAGTTTTGTTTGTGAGTTTTGTGTCCACTTGCTACTTCATTGCAAGTACTGTATCTTGTGTGTATCTGGTTCTGCTCATTCTGTTTCGATGCCTCTGTATCTAACTCCTGTGTTCCAGCTATCTTCTTGTGTTTTCCAGTCTGTTCCATGTGAACAAGCCCTGTCTTGTCTACCGCATCTGCGGGTTTTGCTCTGCTCTGCTTGTCTACTGCTTCTGCGGGTTTTGCTCTGCTCTACTTGTCTACCGCATCTGCGGGTTTTGCTCTGCTCTGCTTGTCTACCGCATCTGCGGGTTTTGCTCTGCTCTGCTTGTTTACCGCACCTGCGGGTTTTGCTCTGCTCTGCTTGTCTACCGCATCTGTGGGTTTTGCTCTGCTCTGCTTGTTTACCGCATCTGCGGGCTTTGCTCTGCTCTGCTTGTTTACCGCATCTGCGGGTTTTGCTCTGCTCTGCTTGTCTACCGCATCTGCGAGTTTTGCTCTGCTCTTCTTGTCTATCGCATCTGCGGGTTTTGCTCTGCTCTGCTTGTCTACCGCATTTGTGAGTTTTTCTCTGCTCTGCTTGTCTACCGCATCTGCGGCTTTTGCTCTGCTTGTCTACCGCATCTGCGGGTTTTGCTCTGCTCTGCTTGTCTACCGCATCTGCGGGTTTTGCTCTGCTCTGCTTGTCTACCACATCTGCGGGTTTTTCTCTGCTCTGCTTGTCTACCCCAACTGTTGGTTTCGCTCTGCTTGTCTACCGCACCTGCGGGTTTTGCTCTGGTCTGCTTGTCTACCGCACCTGCGGGTTTTGCTCTGCTCTGCTTGTCTACCGCATCTGCGGGTTTTGCTCTGCTCTACTTGTCTACCGCATCTGCGGGTTTTGCTCTGCTCTGCTTGTCTACCGCATCTGCGGGTTTTGCTCTGCTCTGCTTGTTTACCGCACCTGCGGGCTTTGCTCTGCTCCGCTTGTTTACCGCATCTGCAGGTTTTGCTCTGCTCTGCTTGTCTATCGCATCTGCGGGTTTTGCTCTGCTCTGCTTGTCTACCGCATCTGCAGGTTTGCTCTGCTCTGCTTGTCTACCGCATCTGCGGGTTTTGCTCTGCTCTACCTGTCTACCGCACCTGCGGGTTTTGCTCTGCTCTGCTTGTCTACCGCTTCTGCAGGTTTTGCTCTGCTCTGCTTGTTTACCGCACCTGCGGGTTTTGCTCTGCTCTGCTTGTCTATCGCATCTGCGGATTTTGCTCTGCTCTGCTTGTCTATTGCATCCGCGGGATTTGCTCTGCTTGTCTATCGCATCTGCGGGATTTGCTCTGCTCTGCTTGTCTGCCACATCTGCGGGTTTTGCTCTGCTCTGCTTGTCTACCGCATCTGCGGGTTTTGCTCTCCTCTGTTTGTTTACCGCACCTGCGGGATTTGCTCTGCTTGTCTACCACATCTGCAGGTTTTGCTCTGCTCTGCTTGTCTACCGCATCTGCGGGGTTTGCTCTGCTCTGCTTGTCTACCGCATCTGCGGGTTTTGCTCTGCTCTGCTTGTCTATCGCATCTGCGGGTTTTGCTCTGCTCTGCTTGTCTACCGCATCTGCGGGTTTTGCTCTGCTCTGCTTGTCTACCGCATCTGCGGGTTTTGCTCTGCTCTACCTGTCTACCGCATCTGCGGGTTTTGCTCTGCTCTGCTTGTCCACCGCTTCTGCAGGTTTTGCTCTGCTCTGCTTGTCTACCGCAATTGTGGGTTTTGCTCTACTCTGCTTGTCTACCGCATCTGCGGGTTTTGCTCTGCTCTGCTTGTCTACCACATCTGCGGGTTTTGCTCTGCTCTGCTTGTTTACCGCATGTGCAGGTTTTGCTCTGTTCTGCTGGTCTACCGCATCTGCGGGGTTTGCTCTTCTCTGCTTGTCTACCACACCTGCGGGTTTTTTCTCTGCTCTGCTTGTCTATCGCACCTGGGGGTTTTGCTCTGCTTGTCTACCGCACCTGCTTGTTTTGCTCTGCTCTGCTTGTCTACTGCACCTGCGGGTTTTGCTCTGCTCTGCTTGTCTACCGCATCTGCGTGTTTTGCTCTGCTCTGCTTGTCTACCGCATCTGCGGGTTTTACTCTGCTCTGCTTGTCTACCGCACCTGCGGCTCCGTTCCTGTGTCCCAGTCTGTACTGGTCCCTATCCTGCCTGCGTTCCTACCTGCCAGTACCCGCCTGTCTGCATGCCAGTCGTGCCTGCCAGTGCCCACCTGTCTTCATAAAAGCCGTGCCTGCCAATACCCACTTGTCTGCATACCAGCTGTGCCTGCCAGTGCACACCTGTCTGCATACCAGCCGTGCCTGCCAATACCCACCTGTCTGCATACCAGCTGTGCCTGCCAGTATCCACCTGTCTGTATGCCAGCCTAACCTGCCTGTTCCTGCATTCCCCGATGTGGGTCAACAGCTGTGACCGGGGTCTGACCTGGAGTAGCACCTGGTCCCTCCGCTCGGTTCCTCCCTGATTCACGGAGTCAACTGACCTTGACCTTGGTCGGACCGAGTTGATACTTAGTTACGCCCCTCCAGGCACTCCTCAGTTCATGGTACAGTGGGATCACTAATCATGCTCAGGCCAGTCAGTCCAGGCGTGTGCGTAACAATTCCTCAACCACGAATCTGCAAACACACTAGTGCACGCCCTCATCATCTCCCACCTCGACTACTGCAACCTACTGCTCTGTGGCCTCCCTTCTAACACTCTTGGACCCCTCCAATCTATCCTAAACTCTGCAGCCCAACTGTCCCCCTGCTGTTCCCCTGCTCCCCATTGCACAGAGACTCCAGTTCAAAACCTTAACTGTGGCATACAAAGCCATCCACAACCTGTCTCCTCCATACATCTGTGACCTAGTCTCCCGATACATACCTGCTGTAACCTCCAATCCCCACAAGATCTCCTGCTCTACTCCCCTCTTATCTCCTCTTCCCACAATCGCATACAAGATTTCTCCCGCCAACCATGGAAACCTTCAAAGGGAACCTGAAGACCCACCTCTTCCGACAAGCTTATAACCTTCAGTATCCCTCGCTCCACCATACTGCTGCACGACCAGCCCTGGCCTCACCTACTGTATCCTCACCCATTCCTTGTAGACTGTGAGCCCTCCCGTTGCCATCACATTTTGTTCAACATTATTGTAATTGTTCTTGTATTTATACCCCTTTTTCACATGGAAAACGCCATGGAATAAATGGCGCTATAATAATAAATAATAATAATATCCTTTATACTGTAATTCGGTACTGTATGTTACATCAGTAATGTGTGGCTAGTGTTATATTTGCAGCCATTTGCTTCTTATGGACATTAAGCCCCATGAAAGACAAGAGGAATAATGTCATCATTGTAAAATCAAAAAATCTACAAGGTATATATGCCCCCTGGTCAAGAAACTCCTCGTGTAGAGCATTTCAGGATAATGGGTCCAGAGCCTAAAACCCAACCACTAGTTTATGGTCAAGGGTTTTGAACTGGGACAGCTAGGTCAGGGGATAGCACGGAGTGAACATAGTGTGTCCTAACACCCCCTCTAATATCTTCCAGTGCAAAAAACTAGGAGCCTTTTCCTTGGATAGCCAGCTGGGTCATAGGATAGCATGTTGTGAAAGTGGTGTGCCCTCACACTCCATATACCATCTCCAGTGCAAAAGGCTAAGAGACTTTCCCATGGGTGGGAGTCAGGCTGCCAGATGTTGCAGATATGCATAGGAGGAGATTATGCCAGCACTGTAGATATCTATCAGTGGGCTTGAGTAAGCACTGATTATTAGGGTGTGCCATCTTAGTCTGAGCTGCAATCATGTGAAGTTTGACCTTGACCCAATCACAGGAGAGAATTGAAGGTTGTGTGATGCCAGTCTAACACAGGTAGTGGAGAAGCTACTTATGCTCTGAATAAAAAGATCTACCTATCAATGAAGGAAGAAAGTGGCACTTTCCAAAACTCATATGATCAAGGTGTGGTCCGCTATATCCTCCGTACCAACTGGTGCTGTCCCAATGCAGCTACAGTTGCGGCACTTTTGGATAAGTTGTGAATACTCTGGGCCAAAGCAAACTTTATAAGCAATGAACTTCCATCTCACGAAAGTGTAGATCCATCTATAACAGCTTCCACAGCTTCTCTGCAAGGAGCCAAAGTGGAGTTTATATTTATGCTAAGATAGGAAGAAGGTGGGTTACCATGTTTGCAATACAGCAAAGATTAATATGTGTCTATTTGTAGATAGTGAGAATATCCATACCAATTAAAGGGGTATATTTCCATACAAACACTTAAAAGGAATATATGGTGGGAGTAAGAGCACAAGCACAGCACATGTAGCTATACAGATGCATTGGAGGTGAAAAGTCTTCATTAAATAACTTTGCTAATGAATAATACAATTTTCCATATAGCTAATATACATTATAACATAAGAAGACCTTGGAGTGAACACTCTCATAAGGCTCTATAACTCTCAGCTCATCACTTCCAGTGTCCCCCAGCCTCCTCCTCTTTAATTAATTTTTGAAACATTTAATTAAAGTCTGTAATCAGTGAATGAAGCTTTTTCTACGTTAGATAGTGGGAGTGGGAAAAGATAATTAATAGACAAACAGCTTACATGCCCCCTTGTGAGATGAACTGCACGATGGTGAAGTACACTGTGCCTCCAGTTTATATTACCAGCATATGCTGGGGGGATGTTTGTGCAGAGTCATAGCTCGCCCAGGGTAAATACTCAGTGCACTTCCCTAAACTTGTCGTACTTGTAAATACCCCTGGCCCTGGCTTGTTTTACTAAACTATTCGAAAATAATGTACAATCCATATGTGATGAATTGAAATCGTGACATAATAAAAAACGAGCTTACATAAAAACTGTCAATATTATTATTATAAGTCAGATAACAGTAGTCAGTGCAGTTAAAACTATAGTAGGACCGTAAAAAGATGCCCAGATGTAAAAAAATCAAAACCTAGGCAGCTAATGCAAAAAATTGAGAATATTTTAACAAATGTCTGAACAAAAGAATCTTATGACCAGGGTTGGACTGGCCATTTGGCAAATGTCAGATGGGCTGGTCCGTCCATGGGAGGCATCATTTGCAACTTTGTTAACAGTATTGGCATCCTCAGGACGCCAATGCTGTTAACAGCTGTGGCGGAGCAGGGATATTATTGTACAGGGGCTGAGGGGGGCCATGATATTATATGGGGACTGTGGGTTCACTATCACACTGCACTGGAGCTATGGGGAGACCATTATACTGTATTGAGTCTGTGAGGGACCATAATACTATGTTTATGGAACATCATACTGTGTGGTGCAATCTTGGGGAAGACTATCATACTGTGTAGGGGACTGTGGTGGAATCATCATACTTTGTGAAGGGCTGGGGAGACCATCATGCTGTGTGGGCACCATCATACTTTGGTGGAACCATAATATTGTGTGTGGGAACCATCATACTTTGTGGAGTGCTGTAAGGGAACCATCACCCTGAGTAATAGAATAATCATACTGTGTGGGGGGCTGTGGAGACCATCATACTGTGTGAGGGACTGTGATGTAACTATAATCCTGATTGAGGAAACCATACTACTTTGTGGAGGGCTGTGGAGACCATCATGCTGTGGGGGGACAACCATATAATGTGGGGGGCAGTGGTAACTATCAATGTGTGAGGAACCATCATCCTGTATTAGTGCTGTGTGGGCATTCAAACTATGTGTGGGGGACCATCATACTATATGGGGGGCTCCATCATAGTGTATTGGGGGTTTGGGAGCTGTGGGGTAATCATTGTACTATGTTGGGGACTGTGCGAAAATTATCATATTATTTGGGAATTTGTGGATACAATCATGCTATGGAGGGACCATCATACGGTTTGGAAGCTATGGTGAACATTATACTGTGTGGGGGTCAGTGGTGCAATCATATTGTGTGGGGGGGTTAGAGTGACCATATTATTGTGTGAGATTTGTTGGGCCATCATGCTGTGTAGGTGGAAGAATGTCGAAACATTGTTGTGCATAGGAGACTTTTTGGGGGTCATCCTACTCTATGGGGGATATGGAAGATGTACCATAGTGGGTGAGGACATTGCTAAAACCTTTGCAAAGGGGTCCTGTTTGTAAACCCCTCAGGGTTGCTCAGGGGCATTATTATAAAGAGGAACAGTTGGGGGGGATTTTTATAAAGAGGCACAATGGGGAACCATTATTGGGAGACCACAGGTGGCATTATTATTATTATTATTATTTATTTTATTTTAGGGGCATAGAGGGGCAGTATTATTGTGAGGGGCACAAAAGGAGGGTACTATTATAGAGGGGGCATTATTACTGTCTAGGGCACTGGTTATAATGCTATATGGTTTGTGTATAGATAGTGAAATGTGAGGAGGTTCCTGGAAAAATAGTAAGTCAAAGATGTCTCTGTGTTACATTTTGCAGGGACGAGTTATGGATGGAAGAAGAGGTCATGGCGGTCTGAGCGGAATTAAAAAGAAAAGGGAAAATTAATGACAACAATCAGCAAAAACGTCACTAGTGATAATCTGCACAGTATATACATACATGGTCTGCAGAGCACTGGTTTAGAACTAGGGGTGGATTAAGAGTAGCCAGGGCCCCAGGCAGTTTAGAAGGTGTGCCCACACCCCCGGGTACCTGATGTGTCACGTGACATGTCACATGATCTCCTTTGATAAATCATGTGATAGGTCATGTGAGCAACACACAGGTGCTTTGGTGCATATCTGTAGATGGAAATAAAGCAGATAGTGCAAATTTTTCCCTTGCGTACAACACTATACATAGCACAGTGTTATACAAAATAGAGCAGGGGTGGGAGATCAATTTTCCCAAGGGGCCACATGAGAGACTGTGACTATTGTGGAGGCCGAACCAATAAGCTGAGATTAATTCTGTTCAATAATAATATTAACATATTAATTATAAATATTTTCTTACATTAATTGTATGACTTAATATAGAGGAGAATTAAGTATGCTGACATTCCCCTATATACAGTATGATCCCCCCATAGTTGGTTATATACAGTATGAGCCCCCATAACTGGTTACATACAGTGTGAGCTCCCCATAGCTGATTATATACAGTATGAGTCTCCCATGGCTGGATACATACAGTATGAGCCCACAAAGCTGGTTATATACAGTGTGAGCCCCCCATAGCTGGTTATATACAGTATGAGCCTCCATAGCTGGTTACATACAATATGAGCCCCCCATAGCAGGTTATATACAGTATGAGCCTCCCTCCCCCCCATAGCTGGTTATATATAGTATGAGCCCCACATAGCTGGTTATATACAGTATGAGCCTCCCTCCTATAGCTGGTTATATACAGTATGAGCCCCCATAGCTGATTATATACAGTATGAGTCCCCATAGCTGGTTATATACAGTACGAGCCCCCATAGCTGGTTATATACAGTATGAGCCCCACATAGCTGGTTATATACAGTATGAGCCTCCCTCCCACCATAGCTGTTTATATACAGTATGAGCCTCCCCCCTATAGCTGGTTATATACCAAAGATTGCAGTAAGTCTTGGCTCACACTTATCCTGCGCTCTGTGCTGAGCAATTACACCGGGATTTCCATGTAAATCTCTGAAATACGCGATTCAGAAAGAACCCCCGGTGGAAGATTTCCTATAATGAGGCAAATGGAGGCACTATGGATGCCTTCTGGCCTGTGATTCCATGGTGAACATTTGACATAACATTTTAGATCACAATAAAAGCTTCTACTCATTCCACAAAAAAGCAAGTCCCCACTCAGGTCCGTCATCTGTTAACGGAAATGTAAGGGGCATCCACATTACTAGTAGCACAAAGGCTCTGAAAAAGCTAAATTCCTTTGCCCCCAAAAGAAATTCAGCAAATTCTGTGCTCCCAAATTCAAATGCCCACCTCTGTTCAGAGCCCTGCAGTGTGCCTATAAACAGCAGTTAGCGTCCACATGTTTGGCATTTCAGTAGCGATGAGAGCCCACCTAATTTACAGGTGCAATTCTCCAGAAGCACAAGCTGGCAATAATGTTCTGGTCACTGCAACATACTTGTCACTACAATGGCAGTTTGCAATTTTAACTCGGCAACATCCTTGTTTCTGGAAAACACTCATGTAGTTAAAATCCTCACTACACCTGTAGAATAATTCTCAAAGGGGTATAATTTCCAAACTGGGGTCACTTGAGGGGGGATTCTGCTCTCCTATCACTTAGGGGCTCTGTATTTGGAGTCTGCATATATTTTAGGGAAATATGTGCTCCAGGAGTCAAATAGCACTCCGTCCATCCCAAGTCTCGCCGTGTAGTTAAGCAGTACTGTACAGCCACATATGGGGTATTTCTAAATTCAGCAAAAATTATGGGACAAACTTTGGCACCATTTTTACCCATTTTCCAGTGTGAAAATGTAAAATCTGTGGCTAAAAAAAACTCTTGTGGTAAAAATGTAATTATTTCTTCTTTACCGGCCAATGGTGTAAAATTCTGTGAGGCACAAATGGTGTCAACATGCTCACTGCAGCCCTAGATGAATTCATTGAGAAGTGTAGTTTCTAAAATGGGGTCTCTTATGGGGAGTTCTGCTGTTCTGGCACTTTAGCGGGCTCTGCCAATATGACAAGGCACCGTCAAACCTGCCCTGCAAAATATGAACTCTAATAGGGCACTTCTTCCTTTTGGAGCTTTCACTGTGCCTCAAAAGTAGTTTTCAACCACATATGGGGTATCGGCATACTAAGGTGAAATAGCACAACACATTTTGGGGTTCATTTTCTCCTGCTATCTTATGAAAATATTGGGGCTAAAACAACATTTTTGCGGGGAAAACATTCTTTTTTCATTTTCACAGATCAACGTTGTAAAATTCAGTGAAGCACCTGTGGGTTCAAGCTGCTCACCACACATCTAGATAAATTCCTTGTGGTATCTAGTTTCCAAACTGCAGTCACTTGTGGGAGTTTTGCACTGTTTAGGCATATCAGAGCCTCTCCAAACATGACATGGCACCCACAGATCACTCCATCGAAGCCTGTATTCCAAACCGCCACTCCTTCTTTTATAAGCTCTGCCATGTGCCCAAACAGTAGTTTTCCCACACATATGGGGTATCTGCGTATTCAGGTTAAATTGCACAACAATTTTTGAGTTTCATTTTCTCCTGTTACCCTTGAAAAAATAAAAAACATGGTGCTAAAAGAGCATTTTTGTAGGAAAAATGTGAAATTTTTATTTTCACGGCTCAGTGTTTTAAACTTCTGTGAAGCACCTGGGGGTCTGCTAATTATTCCAGCAAATTTTGCATTCAAAAAGTCAAATGGCACTCCTTCCATTCCGAGCCCTGCTGTGCGCCAAAACAGTAGCTTTCCTCCACATATTGGGTATTGCCATAATCGGGAGAAATTGCACAACAAATTGTGTGGAGTGATTTCTCCTTTTATTCTTATGAAAATGCAAAATTTGGAGCTAAAAAACATTTTTGTTGAAAAAATGTGAAATTTTTATTTTCATGGCTTAATGTTGTAAACTTCTGTGAACCACCTGGGGGTTTAAGGTGATCACCACACATCTATATAAGTTCCCTGAGGGGTATAGTTTCCAAAATGGTGTCACTTGTGGGGAGTTTCCACTGTTTAGGCCCATTAGGGGCTCTTCAAACGCAACACGGTGTCCGCTAATTATTCCAGAAAATTTTGCTTTTAAAAAGTCAAATGGTGCTCCTTCCCTTCCGAGCCCTGCCGTGCACCCAAACAGTCGTTTTTCCCCACATATGGGGTATTGGTATGCTCAGGAGAAATTGCACAACAAATTTTGTGGTCCATTTGTTCCTGGTACCCTTACAAAAATCAAAAAAATTTGGGTCTAGATAAAATATTTTGTGAAAAAAAGTTAAATGTTTATTTTTTTCTTCCACATTTCAAAAATTTCTGTGAAGCACCTGAAGGGTTAATAAACTTCTTGAATGTGGTTTTGAGTACCTTGAGGGGTGCAGTCTTAGAATGGTTTCAGTTTTGGGTATTATTTAACTTCTCAAAGTCACTTCAAATGTGATGTGGTCCTTAAAAAAATGGTTTGGTAAATTTTGTTATAAAAGTTAGAAATTGCTGGTCAATTTTTAACTCTTCTGATTTCCTAACCACAAAATTTGGTTTAAAAAATTGTGCTGATGTAAGGTACACATGTGGGAAATATTATTTATTAATTTTGTGTGACATGACTCTCTGATTTAAGGGTATAAGAATTACAAAATTTTCAACATTTTCGCTAAATTTCCTTTTTTTTCACAAATAAGCGCAAGTCATATTGAAGAAATTTTATCACTCTCATGAAGTACAATAAGTCACGAAAAAAACAATCTCAGAATCAGTGGGATCTGTTGAAGCATTCCAGAGTTATTACCTCATAAATTGACACTGGTCAGAATTGTAAAAATTGGCCTGGTCATTAACGTGCAAACAGTCTCGGAGCGTAAAGGGTAGTGTTGAGCCACCCCCGTAGTGTTCGGGTTCGGTTCGGTTCGTCGAACACCGGGATGTTCGAGGAACTGTTCGTCGAACTGTTCGTCGAACACCTTAGAACACCGTCGAACACCATTAAAACCAATGGCAGGCAAACAAAAACACATAGAAACACATAGAAAACACCTGCAAAGGTGTCCAAAAGCTGACAAACTGCTCATTAGACACTCTCTTTAAAAAAGCCGGCCGGCAAATTCAGCAGCGGCATACACCGGTACCAGACAATTTAGACAAGAAGGAATAGAGCATCACACATAGATTAGATAGATAGAAACATGTCAGTCACACATATAAGAAGCACAGTGACAGTGTTGGTTACTGCACTTGTCATTTAGTGTAAAGGATTTATTAAAAAAAATATTAGTATTTTCATGCACCGTCTCTTTAAAAAAGCCGGCCGGCAATTCAGCATCTGTACCCGACAATTTAGAACAGAAAGAATAGAGCTTCACACATAGATTAGATAGATAGAAACATGTCAGTCACATATATAATAAGTACAGTGACGGTGTTGCTTACTGTACTTGTCATTTAGTGTAAAGGATTTATTTAAAAAAATAATAGTGTTTTCATGCACTGTCTCTTTAAAAAAGCCGGCCGGCAATTCAGCAGCGGTACCCGACAATTTAGAACAGAAAGATAGAGCATCACACATAGATTAGATAGATAGAAACATGTCAGTCACATTTATAATAAGTACAGTGACAGTGTTGGTTACTGTACTTGTCATTTAGTGTTAAAATAAAGGATTTATTAAAATAAAAATTGGCGTGGGATCCCCCATAATTTTAGGCTCTAGCGGAGGTTAAGCAGACGGCTGGGGCAGATGTTTGAAGCCTCGGAAGGGGGTAATACCCACGGAGCTTACCAGGCTACTAATATCAGCCCCCAGCTGAATACTTAGCCTTTACTAGCTATTAAAATGGGGGACCCCCCCAAAAAAATGACGTGGGGTCCCCCCTATTTTAATAGCTAGCAAAGGCTAGGCAGACAGATGGGGGCTGATATTAATAGCTCAGGAAGGGTGCCATGAATATTGGCCCCCTCCCAGGCTAGAAACACCAGCCGTCAGCCGCCCCAGAAATGGCGCATCCATAGGATGCGCCAATTCTGGCACTTAGCCTCGCTCTTCCCACTGCCCTGTAGCGGTGGCAGTGGGGTAATAGGGCTGGGGTTGATGTCAGCTTATAATGCCAGCTGACATCAAGCCCAGGTTAGTAATGGAGAGGCGTCTATAAGACACCTCCATTACTAACCCCATAGTCAAAGTTAAAAAAAACACAAACACCCAGAATAAAGTCCTTTAATTGAAATAAACACACAATTCTTTATTGTTCTAAATTAAACCATACTTACCGTCACGCCCATTCCAGCTGAAGCCAACGATCTCCTGTAATAAAAATAAAATAATAAACCAACATCATCCTTACATTTCCATGGTTCCCAGGACAGCTCCAGCTCTGCTACATCGAGATGACTGGCTGGACCGCAGCAGAACGCTGCCACCCAGCCTGTCATCCCGCGGACACTGAGAAGCGCAGGCATGCTTGCGCTCCTCACTGTCTCGCTGTGACGGCATCCAGATGAGCCGAGGTCATGTCCAATGAACTCGGCTCACCTCATGCACGTCACTGACAGCGTGGGAAAATTCTCACGCTGAAGCGCTGAGTGCAGGAGAATTTTCCCACGCTGTCAGTGAGGTGCATGAGGTGAGCTGAGTTCATTGGACATGAGCTCACCTCATGCACGTTACTGACAGCGTGGGAGAATTCTCCTGCACTCAGCACTTCAGCGTGAGAATTTTCCCACGCTGTCAATGACGTGCATGAGGTGAGCCGAGTTCATTGGACATGACCTCGGCTCATCTGGACGCCGTCACAGCGAGACAGTGAGGAGCGCAAGCATGACTGCGCTTCTCAGTGTCCGCGGGATGACAGGCTGGATGGCAGCGTTCTGCTGCGGTCCAGCCAGTCATCTCGATGTAGCAGAGCTGAAGCTGTCGTGGGAACCATGGAAAGGTAAGGATGAGGTTGGTTTATTATTTTTCTTTCATTGCAGGAGATCGTTGGCTTCAGCTGGAATGGGTGTGATGGTAAGTATGGTTTAATTTAGAACAATAAAGAATTGTGTGTTTATTTCAATTAAAGGACTTTATTCTGGGTGTTGTGTTTTTTTTAAATACTTTACTAGAAATTCATGGTGGTCATGTCTAATACTGGCGTGACCCCATGAATTTTGGGCTTGGGGCCAGCTGATAATACCAAGCTGGCCCTAACCCCTTTATTACCCAGTGAGCCACCGCACCAGGGCCCTGGATGAGTTGGGTACAGCGCCAGAAGATGGCGCTTCTATGAACGCGCCATTTTCCGGGGTGGCTGCGGACTGCAATTTGCAGCGGGGGGGGGGGGGGCAGAAAGCTTGGGCCTCCCTGCGCTGCAGATTCCAGCCCCCAGCTGCCTAGTTGTACCTGGCTGGACACAAAAATAGGGCGAAGCCCCACGTATTTTTTTTTTTATTATTTCATGAAATTCATGAAATAATTAAGAAAAAAAGGCCTTCCCTATATTGTTGTGTCCGGCCAGGTACAAATAGGCAGCTGGTGGTTGGGGGCAGCCCGTTCCTGCCTGCTGTACCTGGCTGGACACAAATATAGTGCGAAGCACCACTTCAATTTTTTTTAATTATTTCATGAAATTCATGAAATAATTAAGAAAAAAAGGCCTTCCCTATATTGTTGTGTCCGGCCAGGTACAAATAGGCAGCTGGTGGTTGGGGGCAGCCCGTTCCTGCCTGCTGTACCTGGCTGGACACAAATATAGTGCGAAGCCCCACTTCAATTTTTTTTAATTATTTCATGAAATTCATGAAATAATTAAGAAAAAAAGGCCTTCCCTATATTGTTGTGTCCGGCCAGGTACAAATAGTCAGCTGGTGGTTGGGGGCAGCCCGTTCCTGCCTGCTGTACCTGGCTGGACACAAATATAGTGCGAAGCCCCACTTCAATTTTTTTTAATTATTTCATGAAATTCATGAAATAATTAAGAAAAAAAGGGCTTCCCTATATTGTTGTGTCCAGCCAGGTACAAATAGTCAGCTGGTGGTTGGGGGCAGCCCGTTCCTGCCTGCTGTACCTGGCTGGACACAAATATAGTGCGAAGCCCCACTTCAATTTTTTTTAATTATTTCATGAAATTCATGAAATAATTAAGAAAAAAAGGCCTTCTCTATATTGTTGTGTCCGGCCAGGTACAAATAGGCAGCTGGTGGCTGGGGGCAGCCCGTTCCTGCCTGCTGTACCTGGCTGGACACAAATATAGTGCGAAGCCCCACTTCAATTTTTTTAAATTATTTCAGGAAATTCATGAAATAATTAAAAAAAAATTGACATGACCACCATGAATTTCTAGTAAAGTATTTAAAAAAAACACAACACCCAGAAAAAAGTCCTTTAATTGAAATAAACACACAATTCTTTATTGTTCTAAATTAAACCATACTTACCATCACGCCCATTCCAGCTGAAGTCAACGATCTCCTGAAATAAAAGAAAAATAATAAAGCAACATCATCCTTACCTTTCCATGGTTCCCATGACAGCTTCAGCTCTGCTACATCGAGATGACAGGCTGGACCGCAGCAGAACGCTGCCATCCAGCCTGTCATCCCGCAGACACTGAGAAGCGCAGGCTTGCTTGCGCTCCACAGTGTCCCACGCTGTCCACGCTGTCAGTGACGTACAGGAGGTGAGCTGAGTTCATTGGACATGAGCTCACCTTATGCACGTCACTGACAGCGTGGGAGAATTCTCCTGCGCTCACCGCTTCAGCGTGAGAATTTTCCCACGCTGTCAGTGACGTGCATGAGGTGAGCCGAGTTCATTGGACATGAACTCGGCTCATCTGGATGCCGTCACAGCGAGACGCTGAGCAGCGCAAGCAAGCCTGCGCTTCTCAGTGTCTGCGGGATGACAGGCTGGATGGCAGCTTTCTGCTGCGGTCCAGCCTGTCATCTCGATGTAGCAGAGCTGAAGCTGTCGTGGGAACCATGGGAAGGTAAGGATTATGTTGCTTTATTATTTTTCTTTTATTGCAGGGGATCGTTGGCTTCAGCTGGAATGGGCGTGATTGTAAGTATGGTTTAATTTAGAACAATAAAGAATTGTGTCTTTATTTCAAGTAAAGGACTTTATTCTGGGTGTTTGTGTTTTTTTTTAACTTTGACTATGGGGTTAGTAATGGGGGTGTCTTATAGACGCCTTTCCATTACTAACCTGGGCTTTATGTCAGCTGGCATTATAAGCTGACATCAACCCCAGCCCTATTACCCCACTGCCACCGCTACAGGGCAGTGGGAAGAGCGAGGCTAAGTGCCAGAATTGGCGCATCCTATGGATGTGCCATTTCTGGGGCGGCTGACGGCTGGTGTTTCTAGCCTGGGAGGGGGCCAATATTCATGGCACCCTTCCTGGGCTATTAATATCAGCCCCCAGCTGTCTGCCTAGCCTTTGCTAGCTATTAAAATAGGGGGGACCCCACGTCAATTTTTTGGGGGGTCCCCCATTTTAATAGCTAGTAAAGGCTAGGCATTCAGCTGGGGGCTGATATTAGTAGCCTGGGAAGCTCCGTGGGTATTACCCCTTCCCAGGCTTCAAACATCTGCCCCAGCCGTCTGCTTAACCTCCGCTAGAGACTAAAATTATGGGGGATCCCACGCCAATTTTTTTTTATATAAATCCTTTATTTTAACACTAAATGACAAGTACAGTAATCAACACTGTCACTGTACTTCATATATATGTGACTGACATGTTTCTATCTATCTAATCTATGTGTGATGCTCTATTGCTTCCATTCTAAATTGTCGGGTACAGATGCTGAAATGCCGGCCGGCTTTTTTAAAGAGACGGTGCATGAAAACACTATTATTTTTTTTAATAAATCCTTTACACTAAATGGCAAGTACAGTAATCAACACTGTCACTGTACTTCTTATATATGTGACTGACATGTTTCTATCTATCTAATCTATGCGTGATTCTCTATTCCTTCTATTCTAAATTGTCGGGTACCACTGCTGAATTGCCGGCCGGCTTTTTTAAAGAGACAGTGCATGAAAACACTAATATTTTTTTTTATAAATCCTTTACACTAAATGACAAGTACAGTAATCAACACTGTCACTGTACTTCTTATATATGTGACTGACATGTTTCTATCTATCTAATCTATGTGTGATGCTCTATTCTTTCGGTTCTAAATTGTCGGGTACCGGTGTACCGCTGCTGAATTGCCGGCTTTTCATGTTTCACTGTGAGCACAGTTCCCATCGATTTGGGCAATCACTCTAATGCCACAACCACCATGGCTGTGGCATTCCAGTGAGTGGCAGACAATCCCTGCATGATTGGTGCTCTAAATAGCGCCAGACATGCAGGACACGCTTTTGGTGCACGAACAGTTATCGAACATAACCTCGAACAGCCGAATTTTTTGCAAATCGTTCGGGTTCGTCGAACAACTCGAACACCGCCCAAAACAGCTCGAATTTGAGATTGGCGAACAGTTCTAGTCGAACACCGCTCATCTCTTGTAAAGGGGTAAATATACTCATTCTGATGCTCCTTAGACTTACTGTCTAAAAGTCACTTCCGACTCACGCATAGTGTGAATAGGCTAGTTGGAGTTCCGGTAACTACACTGAGAAGAGTAGAACGGCTCTGGATTTCAGAGAAGGTGGCAGTAGGTGGGTATATTAATATACTCACACTACACTACATGCATGTATACAAACATTTAATAAAAAATATAGATGGGAGTGCTTCCTTAATAACCAGCATGGAGGTATAATCACTACTGTATATGCTGGTGTTATTTGTATGTATTACATCTTAAATAGTTGTGTTATTAGAAATATAGGTATTAATAAATCTTATTTTCCTGCAGGCAGGGTAATTTTAGCAATAAAGACTCCATTCTCAGGAAGGGGATGGAGTGGCCATGATCCTGTGTTCTTTCAATGACAGGGCTGAATTTTAGCCCCAGTCCGTCTCTGCTTATGACCATTTTCTTTCTATATTTATGTGACCTAATGAATTGTTTTTTTGAACCCTTATATGTAGCCAAAACAGCTACTACATGGCCAAAAGCTCACTGGCCCACTTGGATGCCAGAATGTTGTTCTACTGTTCCGGAATGTTTGTTGTTTGTTTTGTTATGTGGGTTCTCCTTTGCACAGAAGATTTGATATATGCGACTGCAATCTTTGGCTGCTACTCGAGTAGTTTTGGCAATGGGGGGAGATTCCTTTCAGAAAAGCAGAAAAAGCTTATGTATGTGGCCATGGCAATTTTTTCTAAACTAGAATGATACAGTATTTCCCAGCCCCCAAACAATTATGAAAATAGTAATACAGTTGTAACACATTAGAAGGTTTCAGTCAAGATATTTAATCAGTTGTTTATTGGTCACCATTAGAGATGGGCGAACCCGAACAGGAAAGTTTGGGGTCCGTACCAAACACCTTCAGGAAGGCCGTGTTACTGTTCGGGTTCGGCACCCCGAACATCGTCTGTTTCCCGCTCTGTCATCTGCATGACAGCGCAGGAAACTGGGGCTCTGATCGGTGGTAACATCATTACCACTGGTCAGAGCGCTGTGGGATCATGCTGTCAGATGTCAGCGTGAACCCACAGCTGTCACTGTGACCTGCTGTAAAACGCTTACTGCTGGTAACAGGCATCTGCTGATGAGACTACTATTCCCATCAGCCTATGCCTGCTGTCACTGATAACAGCAAGAGCAGGTGCCGCTGATGGGAGTAATCAGCAGCAGGCACCTGTGCTCAAATTTAAAAATAAGAAGTTAAAATAAATAAATACATATTTAAATAAAAATAAAAAACACAGTTATACTCACCTTAATGCCTAATCTCCAAAGCCCATGTAACCTGTAAAAAAGAAAAAATAATTAACCACCATAACCCTCACCTATCCACCATAATCCACATAATCCATACTGTGCCAAGAAGATTGGATCACATTAGCAGATTATCTTGCAGTGCCAATGCCGTAAGTGAGGTCTCTTGGGTTCATTAGCTGATGAACTGTCAGTGTGTAGCTGTCTGTCATGTAGAGCAGTCACATCAGTGACTGCTAATGTGACTGCTCTACAATTGATCCAGATCATCATGGGACACTATGGATTATTTCATCACTTAGGACAAGTGAGGAATATATTATTTTTATTTTAGTTTTTTCACAGGTGACAATGGCTTCTGGGATTAGGTGTTAGGTGAGTATAAATTACCTTTTTTATTTTCCGTGTTTTACAAGGGAGAATGGCTTCAAGGATTAAGTGTTATGTGAGTATGACTGTGTTAGTCAAACCATGTGGACTTTTATTTAAAGTAAAGGAATTTTTACATGGTGTGTCTTTATTTCCAAACTTATACTATGGGGTTAGTAATGAGGGTTAGTGATGAGCGAACGTGCTCGCCACTGCTCAGTACTCGCCCGAGCATGACTGTGCTCGACAAGCTCGGTGCTCGGCGGGTTTTTCCTCGGGTCCCCGCTCTGCATGTTTGGCGCTGTTTAGAGAGTAAATGAACATACAGGGATTGCCTGCCATGCACTGTAATGCAGTAGCCATGTTGGTTGTGGGCATTACAGTGAATGGCTGGCCTCACAGCATCATCAGGTCTATATAAAACCTGGCGCCGCTATGCTCGCCACAGTCTACCCCGGAATCAGGCAGTGTAGGGAGAGGTGCTGCTGTGTCAGCGAGAGATTTGCTTATTTATACACTGCTCAAAAAAATAAAGGGAACACTCAAATAACACATCCTAGATCTGAATGAATGAAATATTCTCATTGAATACTTTGTTCTGTACAAAGTTGAATGTGCTGACAACAAAATCACACAAAAATCATAACTGGAAATCAAATTTATTAACCAATGGAGGCATGGATTTGGAGTCACCCCCAAAATTAAAGTGGAAAAACACACTATAGGCTGATCCAACTTTGATGTAATGTCCTTAAAACAAGTCAAAATGAAGCTCAGTATTGTGTGTGGCCTCCACATGCCTGTATGACCTCCCTACAATGCCTGGGCTTGCTCCTGATGAGGTTGCAGTCGGTCTCCTGTGGGATCTCCTCTCAAAACTGGACTAAAGCATCCGCCAACTCCTGGACAGTCTGTGGTGCAACGTGACGTTGGTGAATGGAGCGAGACATGATGTCCCAGATGTGCTCAATTGCATTCAGGTCTGGGGAATGGGTAGGCCAGTCCATAGCTTCAATGCCTTCATCTTGCAGGAACTGCTGACACACTCCAGCCACATGAGGTCTGGCATTGTCCTGCATTAGGAGGAACCCAGGGCCAACTGCACCAGCATATGGTCTCATAAAGGGTCTGAGGATCTCATCTCGGTACCTAATGGCAGTTAGGCTACCTCTGGCGAGCACATGGAGGGCTGTGCGGCTCTCCAAAGTAATGCCACCCCACACCATTACTGACCCACTGCCAAACCAGTCAAGCTGAAGGATGTTGCAGGCAGCACATCACTCTCCACAGCGTCTCCAGACTCTGTCACGTCTGTCACATGTGCTCAGTGTGAACCTGCTTTCATCTGTGAAGAGCTCATGGCGCCAGTCGCGACTTTGCCAATCCTGGTTTTCTGTGGCAAAGGCCAAGCATCCTGCACGGTGTTGGGCTGTGAGCACAACCCCCATCTGTTGATGTCGGGCCCTCATACCACCCTCATGGAGTTGATTTCTAACCATTTGTGCAGACACATGCACATTTGTGGCCTGCTGGAGGTCATTTTGCATGGCTCTAGCAGTGCTCCTCCTGTTCCTCCTTGCACAAAGGAGGAGGTAACGGTTCTGCTGCTGGGTTGTTGCCCTCCTATGGCTCCCTCCATATCTCCTGGTATCTGCTCCATGCTCTGGACACTGTGCTGACAGACACAGCAACCCATCTTGCCACAACTCGCACTGATGTGTCATCATGGATGAACTGCACTACCTTATGCTACTGTACCTCTAGGGATGGGAGCAAAGGCAAAATGAGAAAGTGACCAAAACAACAGCCAAAAAGGATGAGAACAGAGAAATGGTCTGTGGTCACCACCTGCAGAATTACTCCTTTATAGGGGATATCTTGCTAATTAACTATCATTTCTACCAGTTGTCTGTTCCATTTTGCACAACAGCAGGAGAAATTGATTCACAGTCAGTGTTGCTTCATAACTGGACAGGTAGATTCCCACTGCCAAACCAGTCATGCTGAAAGATGTTGCAGGCAGCACATCACTCTCCACAGCGTCTCCAGACTCTGTCACGTCTGTCACATGTGCTCAGTGTGAACCTGCTTTCATCTGTGAAGAGCACATGGTGCCAGTCGCGACTTTGCCAATTCTGGTTTTCTGTGGCAAAGGCCAAGCATCCTGCACGGTGTTGGGCTGTGAGCACAACCCCCATCTGTTGATGTCGGGCCCTCATACCACCCTCATGGAGTTGGTTTCTAACCATTTGTGTAGACATATGCACATTTGTGGCCTGCTGGAGGTCATTTTGCATGGCTCTGGCAGCGCTCCTCCTGTTCCTTCTTGCACAAAGGAGGAGGTAACGGTTCTGCTGCTGGGTTGCTGCCCTCCTATGGCTCCCTCCATACCTCCTGGTATCTGCTCCATGCTCTGGACACTGTGCTGACAGACACAGCAACCCATCTTGCCACAACTCGCACTGATGTGTCATCATGGATGAACTGCACTACCTTATGCTACTGTATCTCTAGGGATGGGAGCAATGGCAAAATGAAAAAGTGACCAAAACAACAGCCAAAAAGGATGAGAACAGAGAAATGGTCTGTGGTCACCACCTGCAGAATTACTCCTTTATAGGGGGTATCTTGCTAATTAACTATCATTTCTACCAGTTGTCTGTTCCATTTTGCACAACAGCAGGAGAAATTGATTCACAATCAGTGTTGCTTCATAACTGGACTGGTAGATTCCACAGAAGTGTTATTGACTTGGAGTTACATTGTGTTGTTTAAGTGTTCCCTTTATTTTTTTGAGCAGTGTGTGTATATATATATATATATATATATATATATATATATATATATATATATATATAGATACAGTACAGACCAAAAGTTTGGACACACCTTCTCATTTAAAGATTTTTCTGTATTTTCATGACTATGAAAATTGTACATTCACACTGAAGGCATCAAAACTATGAATTAATACATGTGGAATTATATACTTGACAAAAAAGTGTGAAACAACTGAAAATATGTCTTATATTCTAGGTTCTTCAAAGTAGCCACCTTTTGCTTTGATGACTGCTTTGCACACTCTTGGCATACTCTTGATGAGCTTCAAGAGGTAGTCACCAGAAATGGTTTTCACTTCACAGGTGTGCCCTGTCAGGTTTAATTAGTGGGATTTCTTGCATTATAAATGAGGTTGGGACCATCAGTTATGTTGTGTAGAAGTCTGGTGGATACACAGCTAATAGTCCTACTGAATAGACTGTTAGAATTTGTAGTATGGCAAGTAAAAAGCAGCTAAGTAAAGAAAAACGAGTGGCCATCATTACTTTAAGAAATGAAGGTCAGTCAGTCTGAAAAATTGGGAAACTTTGAAATTTTCCCCAAGTGCAGTTGCAAAAACCATCAAGCGCTACAAAGAAACTAGCTCACATGAGGACCGCCCCAGGAAAGGAAGACCAAGAGTCACCTCTGCTTCTGAGGATACGTTTATCCGAGTCACCAGCCTCAGAAATTGCAGGTTAACAGCAGGTCAGATTAGAGACCGGGTCAATGCCACACAGAGTTCTAGCAGCAGACACATCTCTACAACAACTGTTAAGAGGAGACTTTGTGCAGCAGGCCTTCATGGTAAAATAGCTGCTAGGAAACCCCTGCTAAGGACAGGCAACAAGCAGAAGAGACTTGCTTGGGCTAAAAACACAAGAAATGGACATTAGACCAGTGGAAATCTGTGCTTTGGTCTGATGAGTCCAAATTTGAGATCTTTGGTTCCAACCACCGTGTCTTTGTGAGACGCAGAAAAGGTGAACGGATGGACTCTACATGCCTGGTTCCTACCATGAAGCATGTAGGAGGAGGTGTGATGGTGTGGGGGTGCTTTGCTGGTGACTCTGTTGGGGATTTATTCAAAATTGAACGCATGCTGAACCAGCATGGCTACCACAGCATCTTGCAGCGGCATGCTATTCCATCCGGTTTGCGTTTAGTTGGACCATCATTTATTTTTCAAAAGGACAATGACCTCAAACACACCTCCAGGCTGTGTAAGGGCTATTTGAACAAGAAGGAGAGTGATGGGGTGCTACGCCTGATGACCTGGCCTCCACAGTCACCAGACCTGAACCATATCGAGATGGTTTGGGGTGAGCTGGACCGCAGAGTGAAGGCAAAAGGGGCAACAAGTGCTAAGCATCTCTGGGAACTCCTTCAACATTGTTGGAAGACCATTTCCGGTGACTACCTCTTGAAGCTCATCAAGAGAATGCCAAGAGTGTGCAAAGCAGTCATCAAAGCAAAAGGTGGCTACTTTGAAGAACCTAGAGTATAAGACATATTTTTAGTTGTTTCACACTTTTTTGTTAAGTATATAATTCCACATGTGTTAATTCATAGTTTTGATGCCTTCAGTGTGAATGTACAATTTTCATAGTCATTAAAATACAGAAAAATCTTTAAATGAGAAGGTGTGTCCAAACTTTTGGTCTCTACTGTATATATATATATATATCAAACTGAACTAACAGTCCTTTTGAGGACAGCTGCAAATATTCAGGGGTGATAGCAGGAGTTAGGCAGGCAGGCAGTGTATGTGGCATACTGCAGTGCATTACACAGCACAAGAGGGTCCATTGAACGTCCTGTTAGTATAGGTATTCCATAACATATATATATATAGTGTGGGCCATTTATATGGATACACCTACATTAAATGGGAATGGTTGGTGATATCAACTTCCTGTTTGTGGCACATTAGTATATGCTAGGGGGAAAACTTTTCCAGATGGGTGGTGACCATGGTGGCCATTTTGATGTCGGCCATTTTGGATCAAACTTTATTTTTTTCAATGGGAAGAGGGTCATGTGACACATCAAATTGAGAATTTCATAAGAAAATCAATGATGTGCTTGGTTTTAATGTAACTTTATTCTTTCATGAGTTTTTTACAAGTTTATGACCACCTATAAAATGTGTTCAAAGTGCTGCCCATTGTGTTGGATTGTCAATGCAACCTTTTCTCCCACTCTTGGCACACTGATAGCAACACCGCAGAAGAAATACTAGCACATGCTTCCAGTATCCGTTGTTTCAGATGCTGCACATCTCGTATCTTCACAGCATAGACAATTGCCTTCAGATGACCCCAAAGATAAAATCTAAGGGGGTCAGATCGGAAGACCTTGGTGGCCATTCAACTGGCCCATGACAACTAATCCACTTTCCAGGAAACAGTTCATGTAGGAATGCTCGGACCTGACACCCATAATGTGGTGGTGCACCATCTTGTTGGAAAAACTCAGAGAACGTGCCATCTTCAGTGCATAAAGAGGGCAACACATCATCATGTAGCAATTTCAGAAATCCAGTGGCATTGAGGCTTCCATTGATGAAGAATGGACCCACTGTCATTGAACCCCATATACCACACCATACCATCAAGATACGAGATGTGTCACATGACCCTCTTCCCATTGAAAAAAATAAAGTTTGATACAAAATAGCCAACTTCAAAATGACCACCATGGTCACCACCCATCTGGAAAAGTTTTACCCCTCCCATATACTAATGTGCCACAAACAGGAAGTTGATATCGCCAACCATTCCCATTTAATTTAGGTGTATCCATATAAATGGCCCACCCTGTATATCCATCTGAACGAACAGTCCTACTGAGGGCTAATCCAGCTGCATATAATCAGTGCTAGGCAGGCAGGCAGTGTATGATAAAGCACAAGTGGGTCCATTGAATGTCCTGTCTGCTTCTGCTGTTCTTACATATATTTGTAGACATGGCCCCATATAGGGACAATTTTTTTTTAATCTTAATCCTGATTGCTTAAAAAGCAATCCAGAGTACACCAATTTTCTGCTCCATTTGCTTGTTCTCACTGCAGAATAAAGTCAGATCTGTACCATATTTCAGCTATAAAAATCCAGAAATTTTAACTGAACGTGGAAAATATTGGCCTCATTTTACATTCTTCTGCAGTGTCGGTCAAACTTTTCACACTAGGTGTCTGTGAAGAATAGTATTAGTAAACTACAGGCCTGCTATTTAAAACCGTGGTTCTCTGTCAGATATATCACCTATAAGACTGTTCCAAAATCAGACATTTCTACCATTTTCATTTTGTTGCAGTGTGTCGGTCAAGCTATTCACACTAGGTGTCTGTGAAGAATAGTATTAGTAAATTACAGGCCTGCTATTTAAAACCGTGGTTCTCTGTCAGACATATCACCTATAAGACTGTTCCAAAATCAGACATTTCTTCCATTTTCATTTCGTTGCAGTGTGTCGGTCAAGCTATTCACACTAGGTCTCTGTGTAGAATAATATTAGTAAATTACAGGCCTGCTATTTAAAACCGTGGTTCTCTTGCTGTGGGCAAGCTGAAATTGTGCTACAACAAACACCCACATCTTGTCGCTCAACCTTCATGTCACAATTACTGGGGGACCACAGGACAACACTATTGAACCCAGAGCAGTGTCAAAAGGTTGTTGGTTGGATAACAGATAATGCTTTCAGTCAATTTGCCACCACCACCACCACCTTGTCTTCCACACAGTCAAGTCTACTCGCCCTGATCCTCCTTCCTCCCTCCATGCCGAGGGCCCGGAGACAACTGATCCCACACTAAGACACTCAGAAGAGCTGTTCACTTTTCCATTTGTAGATTCGGGCCTCTCACCCGGCCAGCTTTAAGCGAGTCAAGAGGAGAACGTGTGTAGGGATGACCAAATATTAGAGCAGCCACGGTCACACAACGGCGACAGTGGGAAAGTGCAATTACTGTTGCAAGAGGTGGATGATGATGATGATGAGACACAATTGCCAGAAAGTCAGGAAGAGGATCAAGGTGCAGAAGTGTTAGACAAGGAGGGGGATGATATAGTAACTGACTCAATGTGGCAGGGGGACATACAGAGCGAGGACAGCAGCACACAGGAGGAGGGAGGCGTAGCACCACAACAGGCAGAAAGAAGCAGTGTGGTGGCCGCAGACACAAAGCGGGAAAGCAATCCTCGTAATGCCAATACAACGGAAGTTGCCAGTACAACTGTTAGGTCTTCCTAGTCAGGTTATTTTTTAAAGACTCTGCAGATAACTCCAAAAAGGCCATTTGCACCGCCTGACAGGACTGCATCAGTAGGGGTAGCAAAACTAGAAGCCTGTTCTCCACTAGCATGATCAGGCACATGGCAGGAAAGCACCTGACTAAGTGCGCCGAATCCCAGAGTCCAGCAACAGTGTCTGCGGGTGACACCACTGCTTGTTCCGCTGTTGTGCGTGCACGCCAATCCGCTGTCAATGGTGCATGCCAAGATGCCTCTCGCCCTGCACCTGTCATTGAACACTCTCAACTAGCACCATCAGCAAGCACGTCCACGTCCTTTTCCCAGCAGAGCGTTCAGTTGTCCCTACCCCAGCTCTTGGAACGTACAAATACGCAGCCAACGCCCCACAGGCCACACTACTAAATTCATACATTTCACAAATGCTTGCTCTCGAAATGTTGCCTTTTAGGCTCGTGGAGAGGAAAGCTTTCCGCAACGTGATGGCGGCGGCCATCCCTCGGTACTCGGGACCCAGCCGCCAGTTTTTCTCCTGGTGTGCCGTCCTCGCATTACACGAGCAATTGTCCCACAACATTAGTCGTGCCCTCAACAACGCAGTTACTGGGAAAGTCCACATAACCATGGACACGTGGACAAGTGCTTGTCTGCAGGGACAATACATCTTGCTGACGGCACACTGGGTTAATATAGTGGAAGCCGGGATCCAGTCGGACTTTGGGATGGACCACATCCTCCCGACGCTGAGGATTGCAGGCCCTGGATCAATCAGGGTTGCCCCCACATTCAACAGATCCTGCACCTCCTCCTCCTCATCCTCCTCTTCAGCCTTCATCTCCGAAATGACCACATCAGTCGCAAGCTGGAAGCACTGCCTCGGCCAAGGGGCAACAGGCTGTGCTGAAGCTAATATGCTTAAGTGACAAACCGCACAACGCTGAAGAGTTGTGGACAGCTCTGAAACAGCAGGCAGATCTGTGGCAGACACCACTGACCCTACAGCCAGGCATGGTCGTGTGTGACAATGGCCAGAATCTGGTGGCGTCTCTGAGGCGAGCTCACACATGTTCCATGCCTGGCCCATGTGCTTAACCTCGTGGTTCAGCGGTTTCTCAAATCCTACCCAGATCTGTTGGGTCTGCTTGTCAAAGTAAGCCATCTGTCTGCCCATTTTAGTAACTCAGCTAGAGCTTCCGCCACCCTTGCCGTGCTTCAGCAGCATTTGCAGCTTCCAGGTCACCGACTGATCTGCAATGTCCCCATGCTTTGGAGCTCTACGTTTCAGATGTTGGGAAGGATTTGTGAGCATAACAGGGCAGTTGTTGACTACCAGCATCAACAAATGGTTGGTATTCAGTTCAGACTCCACACATGAGATCTCAGTAGTGGACATGGATGTCAGACATTTGTACCATCCCCAAAACTTTGAGGACTCCACCAAGATGGTGAGCGGCGATGACGCCATAATTAGCATCACCATCCCACTTCTCTGTCTTCTGAGACTCTCTCTGCTCACAATTAAAGAGGATGCATTGAGGGCGGAGCACGATGAGATGCAGTAAGGAACAATACAGGGTGATTCCACACAGCCCAGCCTCATTTCATCCCAACGTGGATTGGGTGACAATAAGGAAGAGGAGGAGGAGGATGAACAGGAGCTAGTTTCCTGCACCATAGATGGTACTACTTGCACAGCTGTCATACCGTCTGTTCAACATGGATGGCCTGAGGACAGTGAGGAGGAGGAGGAGGATGAGGAGGAGAGCATGATCAGTTGTCCTCTTGGTGAGGACACTTAAGTCTTGCCTCTTTGCAGTGTGGCACACATGGCTGAGTTTATGTTTCGCTGCCTTTCCTGCTTTTCCTCGCGTTGTCCAAATTTTGGGTGACAGTCATTACTGATTGGTGACACTTCGAGACCCACGCTACATGAATAACTTTCTGTTTCTTTTTCCTGCACAGGACAGGACTAATAAATTGGGGTAGTATGAGAAGGCCTTTGTTGCGAAATTATTGAAAAAATTCTCATCTGAAAACGCTGGCGGCAGAGGGCACACTTCGTTGGACAACCAAGGAGTACAGGCGAGAGAGACACATCTTCAATCTAGCAGAGGCAGGGGAACACTGTCAAAGTTCTGTGACAGTTTTCTCAGACCCTCCCATTTCACAGGCACTGAGGCACTGGGTACTCTCACAAGGAGGGAAAAGTTTCAGGAGATGGTGAAGGAGTACCGTGCCGACCATACCAACATCCTCCGTGATTAGTGTTGAGCGAGCACTAAAATGCTCGGGTGCTCGAAGCTTGGGCCGAGCTCACCGTGATACTCGGGTGCTCGACCCGAGCAATGAGCCCAATGTTAGTCTATTGGAGGCCCGAGCATTTTTGCAGCGGCACCCCCGGCAGTCTGTAGAAAGCCTAAAAAGTGCCCAAAATGATTGTGACAGTGCTCAAATGACATGGGGACAGCATGGGGATCGCCCCAGGAAGCATTTCTGAACCCCAGGTCACTGCTGTCAACAACATGGTCAGAGGAATTAAGCCACTTTTACGGGCTCACAATCAAACATGCAAAAACAAAACTGAAACTGTTTTCCTGTGAAATATGTTAAGGAACATCCTTTCCAGGGTAAAGTCTTGAATATAAGGTAAAATAAATAACCAAAAAGAAAAATACTCATCCACACCTTGGGCTATGTTTACAAGTAGCATTTTTTATGCGTTTTTGCACTTTTGTATTGCTTTCAACCGTGACAAATGGATTCATCGGGAAATGTCATTTTAACATTTTACAACTTTATCTGGCCATGTGCTGTGTGACACGTGCATACAGTGCTGAAAAGACATGGGAACAGCATGGGGAAGACCTCTGGAAGCATCTCTGACTCCCAGGTCACTGCCTAAAAGTGTGCCCATCATAAGAGATCCTTGGAGCATGAGAAGATGCCTCCCGCCATGCACCTGTCATTGCAGACTTGCAACAATCACCATCCACGTCCTTGTCCCAGTGCAGCATTCAGTTGTCCGTACCCCATTCCTTGGAATGCAAGCGCAAGTATGCAGCCAGCCACCCACCCACAGGCTGCAATACTATACTGCCAAATTTTTCACAGCTGCTTGCACTTGAAATATGGCATTTTAGGCTCGTGGAGGCGGAAGCTTTTCACAACCTCATGCCGGCGGTGGCCAAGTGTCCATACTCGGTCCCCAGCCGCCACTATATTTCCCGGTATCGCCTCCACCTTCCACAAGCATGGGTCCCACAACATTACCCATGCCCTCCCCAGTGCACTTACTGGGAAGGACCGCGGAACCACAAACATGTGGACAGGTGAATGTGGCCAGGGACGGTATGGAGCCAGTCCACAACTTTTTTTGCTAAGAGTTGTATTTAGCTCGGTGAAAGGACTGGCATAGAGGGAAACCGTATCTGCCCTGCGTGTCATTTCTCCCAGGAAATCCTGTAATTGAGCTTGTTGCAGAAGCAATGGCAGCCCGTCCAACATCACTCGCACTTGTCATTGGTGCTTTGACACACACACATCTTTCTTTGCGCATTTAATTTCTTGAATACAGAGTTGGACAATGGCCTGATCTGTAATGCGTTTTGAGAAATAACATGCATATGCATGGCCGATCCACAATAAAATAGCAGCCATAGAGTGTCCGGGAACCTTCCCCCACACTTTTGTTAGCCAGGGCTGCTTTTCGGCAGGGTTGGACGGGCTCACCAGAGAACCGGAGACTCCTCCGGCGGGCACTGGCTTCTCTTTCAGGAGAGTTCATAGTGCCGAGGTGAGGCCATGATAATGATAGAGGCCACCATCTGCTTAGTTTTCTGTTACTTGAAATACAAGTGCAAGTATGCAGCCAGGCACCCACCCACCCACAGGCAGCAACACTAAACTGGCAGATTTCTGGGCAGCTCTTTGCACTTGAAATATGGCATTTTAAGCTCTTGAAGGCAGAAGCTTTTCACAACCTCAAGCCAGCGGCGGCCGGGTGTCCATACTCGGTCCCCAGCCGCCACTATATTTCCCGCTATCGCCTTCTCCTTTCACAAGCATGGGTCCCACAACATTACCCATGCCCTCACCAGTGCACTTACTGGGAAGGACCGCCTAACCACAAACACGTCGACAGGTGAATGTGGCTAGGGACGGTAAGGAGCCAGTTCACAACTTTTTTGGCTGAGAGTTGTATTTAGCTCGGTGAAAGGACTGGCATAGAGGGAAACCGTATCTACCCTGCATGTCATTTCTCCCAGTTAGTCCTCTAAAGCTGCTTGCACTTGAAATGTGGCCTGAACATTACTGCTGATACTTTTCTGTGGGAATTTGCTTGCCTCCTACCAGCCTGGAATATTTCAGGCAAATTATGGTACGACGCCATGGTATTAGCACTACCCCCAGTTCCAGTAGCGAAGCCATCCCCAATTTCCTTCTCAGGAATTTTATTTGGTAGACTGTGTGGCTGCCAAAATACATTTTCTCACAAAGGAGCTGAAGATAGAGTGGCAGTAGGTGCTAGTTTATCCAGCCTGTTAGATATTAGAGGGTGAACGTCAGCACATTGGATCAGTGGTTAGCACTGAAGCCTTGCAGCGCTGGCATCCTGGGTTCAAATCCCAGCAAGGACCACATCTGCATGGACTTGGTATGTTCTCCCCATGTTTGCATGTGTTTCCTCCTCAGTTAAAAAGCAGCCATAGAGTGTCCGGGAACCTTCCCACACACTTTTCTTAGCCAGTACTGCTTCTCAGCAGGGTTGGATGGTTCCACCAGAGAATCCTCTGGTGTACCTTGACTTCTACCTCAGGAGAGTTCATGATAGCGCTAACTTTGCAGCTGCTATGGGGCTCTTGAGGGGGGAGAAAGGTTAGCCCTCAGAATCAAATCCTCTGGTGGGCCCAATGTTTTTCAATCTGAAACAGCTTCTCAGTGGGAGTTGTATTTCACCACAGCCATATTCTTTAGCTCGGTGAAAGGGCTGGCATAGCGGGAAACCGTATCTACCCCGGCTGTCATTTCTCTGTCACAAGGTTCCGCCCATTGTCACACACGACCATGCCTGGCTGTATGTTCAGCGGAGAGAGCCACAGATCAGGCTGCTGTGTTACAGCTTTGAACAGCTCTGCAGTGCTGGGCGGTTTGTCAATTAAACATTAAGCATGTTATCTTCAGCACAGCCTGTTGCCGCTTGGCCAAGGCAGTGCTGCAGTGCTGTCAGCTTGTGACTGATGTGATCATTTTGGAGATGGAGGAGGAGCTGCATGAGCTGAACAATGTGATTACATTGAGGTTAAATTGGTGATGCTGTTTTTTATACTAAAGAAAGATTCTAGTGTTTTGGTTTTTTTACGGTATTTTTTAAGACAAATGCATTCACCGGGAAATGTCATTTTTACATTTTACAATCTTATCTGGCAATGAGGTGTGAGACACAACATCAGACACATCCTTTTTTATTTATGATGGAGGGACTATGAAAGTCATCAAGCCTATTTTTACAGGGACATCATACGGCCCTTACTATTCTTAAATGGCCAGCAGTCGGCCGTAGCTACTGTTAGGGAGCCATCAGCCGGCTATGCTTTGTTGTTCCCATTATTAATAAGTGGGTCTCCTATACTGTTATTGCATATCAAGTGACTGCAAGGCTGCCAAAAATGTGGACGCAACCCAATACCCCTTTGAAGAGACATAGAGGAGGGTCTCAGTAAAAAAAATGTTCCCATTATAAAGCAGCGGGTCTCCTATAGTGGTAATGCCCATGCTGTGACTGCAAGGGCTGCCAAAATTTGGGAAAAACCCCAGTAAGAATTTAAAGACACATAGAGCAGGGCCACAGTAACAAGGTACAACATAGAATCATAGAATCATAGAATCATAGAATGGTAGAGTTGGAAGGGACCTCCTGGGTCATCTGGTCCAACCCCCTGCTCAAAGCAGGATTCACTAGATCATCTCAGACAGATGTCTGTCCAGCCTCTGTTTGAAGACATCCATTGAAGGGGAACTCACCACCTCTCGTGGCAGCCTGTTCCACTCATTAATCACCCTAACTGTCAAAAAGTTTTTTCTAATATCTAATCTGTGTCTCCTCCCATTTAGTTTCATCCCATTGCTTCTAGTCTTTCCTTGTGCAAATGAGAATAAAGATGATCCTTCTACAATGTGACAGCCCTTGACATATTTGTAGACAGCTATTAAGTCTCCTCTCAGTCTTCTTTTTTGCAAGCTAAACATTCCCAAATCCTGCAACCGTTCCTCATAGGACATGGTTTGCAGACCAGTCACCATTCTGGTCGCTCTTCTCTGAACTTCCTCCAGTTTGTCTATGTCTTTTTTAAAATGTGGTGCCCAAAACTGTACACAGTATTCCAGATGAGGTCTGACCAAAGAGGAGTAAAGACCGATAATGACTTCACGTGATCTAGACTGTATGCTTCTGTTAATACATCCCAGAATTGTATTTGCCTTTTTTGCTGCTGCATCACACTGTTGACTCATGTTCAGTCTATGATCTATTAGTATACATAAGTCTTTTTCACATGTACTGTTGCTTAGTTCTATTCCTCCCATTCTGTATATGCTTTTTTCATTTTTATTGCCCAGATGTAGTACTTTGCATTTTTCCCTGTTAAAAAACATTCTGTTGGTTGCTGCCCACTGCTCCAGTTTATTTAGGTCTTTTTGAATCCTCTCTCTCTCTTCTCTAGTATTAGCTATCCCTCCTAGCTTTGTGTCATCAGCAAATTTAATCAGTTTACCCTCAATTCCTTCATCTAAATCATTGATAAAGATGTTGAACAATACAGGTCCCAGGACGGAGCCCTGTGGTACCCCACTTGAGACATTCATCCAGCTGGATGTGAAGCCATTTACAACCACCCTTTGAGTCCGATCACTAAGCCAGTTATGAATCCACCTAACAGTTGCCTGGTCCATTGCATACTTGGTCATTTTTTCAATAAGGATGGTGTGAGATACTTTGTCAAATGCTTTGCTGAAGTCAAGATATACTATATCTACAGCATTTCCCTGATCCACCCAGTCAGTGATTCTGTCATAGAAGGAAATTAAGTTAGTCTGACATGACTTGTTAGTTACAAACCCATGCTGACTCTGGTTAATCACTTCATTCTTATCCATGTACTTACATACATGTTGTTTAATAATTTGTTCAAAGATCTTTCCTGGTATAGAAGTCAGACTCACCGGCCTATAGTTCCCTGGGTCCACCTTCTTCCCCTTTTTGAAGATAGGAACAACATTTGCTCTTCTCCAGTCTTCTGGGACTTCTCCTGTTCTCCAAGAATTTTCAAAGATTATGGAGAGTGGTTCTAAAATTTCTTCTACAATCTCCTTCAGTACTCTGGGGTGTAATTCATCTGGACCTGGAGACTTGAACTCATTTATGTTAGCTAAATATTCCCTCACAATCTTTCTGTTTACTGATAACTTGGATTCCTCTATTCCTTTAAAAGGACAGTGAAGATCAGTTGATGTTACATTTTCTTTCTGAGAGAAAACAGATGCAAAATAGGAATTAAAAAGTTCGGCCTTCTCAACATCCTCTCTTACCATTTCTCCATTTTCATCCTGTAAAAATCCTATAGCATCTTTGACTTTTCTTTTACTTTTGACATACCCCCAAAATCCTTTTTTATTGCTTTTGACATCTCTTGCAAGCCTTAATTCATTGTCAGCTTTAGCTAACCTGATACGTGCCCTGCAGGATCTGCAGACTGCATTATAATCTTCTTTAGATATGCCTCCCTCTTTCCATTTAATAAACATTTCTTTCTTTCTTTTTAGCATGTGTTTAAGTTCTGTGTTCATCCATCCTGGTTTCCTTAAATGCTTCCCATTCTTCCTACTTTTTGGGATTGTTAACGATTGTGCTTTGAGAATCTCATTTTTAAAAATTTCCCATCCTTCCTGGACATTTTTATCCTTAAGGACATCCAGCCATTGGATCCCTCCTATTCTCTTTCTGAGTCTCTTAAAATCTGCCTTTCTAAAATCTAACCTTGAAGTTTGAGTCTTCACATGTCTTCCTCCTCTAGTTATCCAAAATTCTATAATAGCATGATCGCTGCCTCCTAGGGTCCCAGCCACCTTTACCTCCTCAACCATTTCCTCCCTGTTTATAAGGATTAGATCCAAAGTAGCAGATCCCCTTGTTTTCTCCCCTACCTTTTGGAAGATAAAGTTGTCAGCAAGAGAGGATAAGAATTTGCTTGACCTGTTAGTTTTACTTGAGAGAGATTCCCAACAAATGTCTGGATAGTTGAAATCTCCCATGACCACTACGTCATATTTTTTGGAGAACTTGGTCATTTGATACATAAAGAGTTCATCCATATCTTCAGCTTGCCCAGGTGGCCTATAGTAAATGCCTACAATGGTGTCCTTTCCGTTGTTCTCTCCTTGTATTCTTACCCAAACAGTTTCCACAGAACTCCCAGTCTCTGAAGCTTCAATCTCTGTGCAGATATACGCTTTACTAACATACAATGCAACACCTCCTCCTCGTTTATCAAGTCTGTTTCTTGCAAATAAGTTGTATCCTTTTAGCCTTTTATTCCAATCATGTGTATCGTCCCACCAAGTTTCAGTGATTCCAATGACATCATATTCCTTTTCCTGCATTAGTAGTTCCAATTCTCCTTGTTTGTTGCCCATGCTTTGTGCATTTGTATAAAAACATTTTAGTTTGTGATTGGTTTCTCTTCCTCCCATATTTTTATTATTTAGATTTTTTTGTCTTTGTTCTTCTTTCCACTTCCAGTAGCAGAGCTCTCAATAGTATTTGTCAGCTGTATGGCTTTTTCTGGCCTTTTGCTTCCCTTCCCACATTGTTCTAGTTTAAAGCTCTTCTGATGAGTGTAGCAAGGCGACTTCCAAATACATGTTTTCCAGTCTTCGTAAGGTGCACCCCATCTCTAGCAAGTAGTCCATCGTATAGGTAATTCATTCCGTGATCCAGAAATCCAAATCCTTGTTGACGGCACCATCGACGTAGCCAGTTGTTCACCTGTAGAATCTTATTCCACCTCATTGTTCCATGGCCATCCACTGGGAGGATGGATGAGAAGACCACCTGCGCTCCCAATTCTTTCACTTTCTTGCCTAAGTCTTCAAAGTCACTGCAGATGGTTTCCAGGTCCTTTCTTGCGGTGTCATTTGTCCCCACATGTATTAGAAGGAATGGGTAGTGATCTGTAGGTCTGAAGAGTCTTGATATCCTGTCAGACACATCTTTAATTTTTGCTCCTGGAAGACAGCACATTTCTCTTGAGGTTATGTCTGGTCTGCAGATAGCGGCCTCTGTTCCTCTTAACAGGGAATCCCCCATGACCACCACTCTCCGTTTTTTCTTCACAACATTCTTCTTTCTCCATCCAGGAGGATTCTGAAGGCTTACAAGGTTATTCATTGCTGGCAAAGTCTTATCTTGCTGTATTTCTTCATGGTTCTCCTGCGTGAGAGCCTGGTACTGGTTCCTGAGCAGTATGGGTGCTGACTGCCTCTCGATCCTCCTGCTTCTGTGGGTCACATGCTTCCATTCCTCTGTTTCCTCAGGTGCAGTTCGAATTTCTTCTCTTTCTGAATCATGAAGAGATAATTCTGCTCTGTCTAAGAACTCTTCACCTTCCTTAATGATTTTCAAGGTAGTTAACCTCTCTTCTAGATTTCGCAACTTTTCCTCCAACAGGGACACAAGCTTGCATTTCTGGCATGTGAAGTCTGGCTTTTCCACTGGCAAGTCTGTGAACATGTAGCAGGATATGCATCTCACCAAATGGCTCCTGGACTCTTCCATGTTCTTATTGTTAATGTTCTGAAAACAGTGAAAAAAGATTAAAAAAAAAAAAAAAAAAAAACATGTTCCCATTTGAAAGGAGAGGGTCTGTTATACAGAATTTAAAAAGAAAAAGGGAAAGGGCGGATGTGTAGACACACAGGGCTGTTTGTATAAATTAAAAGTGCCAGTGCACTCACCTATATTGGTTGTGTACGTCTACACAACCAAGATTAAGCGTTTAGTTAGAAGGGCTCCGGGTCGCCTCTCACTGTTTGTAATGCTGTCCTGTCGGTGTTTGTGTCACAACTCCGTGCTCCTCGGATGGTCACACGATCCTGCCGGATCGGATACCATGTCACCGCAGGTCCTCAGTCGCTTTTCCTGGTGGCTGGGTAACCGCAGGTCTTCAAACCTCCAAATATACCAGGCTGCTCACTGCCGCTTGGGCTCCGTGTGGAGATGTCTCACATGTAAACAATGGTACAGCAGTGTCAGGGAGTGCCAAAGGAATACTGGACAAGTAAATGGATAATGACCGACCTTTATTCTTCCTCCAAGAAGACCCCACCTGATGAAGACGGCTTAGACCGTCGAAACGCGTTGTGGCAGTGGCATTGGAGGTAGAACAAAGGTTGGTTATTATCCATTTACTTGTCCAGTATTCCTTTGGCGCTCCCTGAGACCGCGGTACCATTGTTTACAACTAAGAATTTAAAGACATATAGAGCAGGGCCACAGTAGCAACGTACGACATGTTCCCATTAGGAAGGAGAGAGTCTGTTATGCAGTTATAGTGTATGCAGTGAGTCCAACGGCTGACAATTTTAGGAAAAACCCCACTAAGAATTTAAAGACACACAGAGCAGGGCCACAGTAATGACAAATTCCCATTACAAAGGAGAGAGTCTAACATAGTGTTGGCCTATGCAGTGAATTCAAGGGCTGCCAAAAATTTGGAGGCACTTCAATGCCCTTTGGAAGAGACGTGGAGGAGGGCCTCATAAAAAAATGTTCCCATTAGAAAGGAGCGGGCCTTCTATACTTGTAATGCCCATGCACTAAGTGTATGGGCTGACAAACATTTACATGAACATACTGTATAAAGAAAAAATTTCACGGGCATCATAAACACCCTTTAAAAAAATTATGTGGGTGTTGCATCACGGACCACGGTCACCCTTGTGATATGATGGTGGAGGATGAGGAGAAGGAGGAGGAAAAGAGCAAATAGACAAAATCAGGAAGCGTATACCCATGTGTGGGTGTGAAAAGGTGCATGGGAATATGAAAAATAAATTTGGTGAGTCCCAAGAATAATTAAAATCCTCAATTTATTAGAAAAAAATTAAAAGGTCATACAGGTTGGGGATACATCTCAACGCGTTTCTGGTAAAAGCCCTTATAAACTGAGATACAGATTCCTTATGATACATGGTATAAAAACAAATGGTGACCAACCATTGATCAATAAACACATATGTTAGCAATCAATCACATTTGAGAATAATAAGCATAATCACAAGGCTAAATCCAAGAAAGCCAGAGAAAAAGAGAGAAAAAAAAAAAAAAAAAAAACGACATTCAATTTCCTGAGATCTAATATAGATAAAGGGTATCATTCCTTTAGTTCATGCCATTGGGGTATTTTGTATCCAGTTTGATAATCCAAAATAACTCTCTTAGGAGGAGTTTTTCCTCCAATCCCCTCCTCTAATAGGAATATCCACTTTTTCTAACCCATAGAAAGAAAAATTATTTAATTCCCCTTTATGTCTCTCTACAAAATGATTGCAAGCTTCTGAATAGGATGCATTTTTATTTTTGATGTTGGTGACATGTTCTGCCATCCTTTTCTTAATTTGCATATTGTGCAGCCAATGTATTTAATTTTACATTCTTTGCAAAATATGCAATACACAACATAGTTAGTATTGCAATTAATAAATCTTTTTATATCATTGGCTGCATCAATTTTTTGAGTTTGCAATGTATACTGGCACATCGTACATTTGGAACATGCATATTTAAAAAAACCTTTACAACTGAGCCAGATTTTTTTATCACTTTTTTTGTGGCATGTATAGACTTGGGGAAAGAGTAGCACCTAATGATCTCCCTTTTCTCGGCACACATACTAATCCATTTTCCAGGATTTTGTTTAAATCTCGATCCTGAAATAATATAGGGACATATCTGTGTACAATATTTTTTATTTCCTGAAATTGGCAGCTATATGGGGTACTGAAGAAGTTTTTTTTGTCCATATTGTTTGTTTTTTTTGTTATTAGTTTCTGGCTGTTATTAATACCATCATCTCTGTTATTTAAATGAGTGTTTCTTGCAAGAACTTTTTTTAATGCTGAATCAATATGTTTTTTCTTATACCCCCTTTCCATTAATCTAGATGTTGCTACCTTTGCTTGTTCATTAAATAGTGTGATATCAGAGCTATTTCTATAAATTCTATTTAATTCCCCATAGGGGATTGAATTCACAGTATGGGCGGGGTGGCAGCTGTCTGCTCTAAGTGTAGTGTTCCCACTGACAGGTTTTCCATAGTTGCGATATTTAACCCTTTGTTGTTTTACATCCCCCATGAGATACAAATCCAAAAAGCTAATTTTATCCTGCGGTTCAGTATAAGTAAATTTTAGATTTACATCATTAGCATTGATATAGGATAAAAAGTATGGAATTTTTTCCACTTCTCCTACCCATATTAACAAAACGAGAAGTGACAAACTTAATCCTCCACTAAGTATGACAAATCTAACCCAAGCTGGGGTACAGAAACGCCTCAGTAACATTAAAATAAACAAATCACCAGGACCTGATGGCATACACCCACGGGTACTAAGGGAACTAAGTAATGTGATAGACAGACCGTTATATCTTATATTTAAGGACTCTGTTGAGACTGGGTCTGTACCACTTGATTGGCGACAGGCGAATGTAGTGCCAATATTCAAAAAGGGAGCGAAAAGTGACGCTGGAAACTATCGGCCGGTGAGTCTGACGTCCGTTGTGGGCAAAATTTTTGAAGGCTTTATTAATGAGGCAATCATGGAGCATCTTGATGCTAATAATCTATTAACCCCGAACCAACATGGATTCATGAGGAATCGCTCCTGCCAAACAAACCTGATTGACTTCTACGAGGAGGTTAGCTCTCGAGTAGATCAGGGGGAACCTGTGGATGTCGTGTATCTCGACTTCTCAAAAGCGTTCGATAGCGTGCCAAATAATAGGTTGGTATACAAAATGAGAATGATGGGGCTGGGGGAAAATGTCTGCAAGTGGGTAGCTAACTGGCTAAAGGATAGAAGGCAGAGGGTGGTTATAAATGGAATATACTCAGATTGGGTAAGCGTCACTAGTGGGGTACCACAGGGGTCTGTACTAGGCCCAATGTTATTTAATATCTTTATTAACGACATAGTCAACGGGATAAATAGTAAAATATCAATATTTGCAGATGACACAAAGTTATGTAAAACAATTAATACAAAAGAGGATAGTGAATAGCGTTGAGCCACCCCCGTAGTGTTCGAGTTCGGTTCGGTTCGTCGAACACCCGTGTGTTCGCCGAACTGTTCGTCGAACTGTTCGTCGAACACCTTCGAACACCGTTAAAACTAATGGCAGGCAAACAAAAACACATAGAAACACATAGAAAACACCTTAAAAGGTGTCCAAAAGCTGACAAACTGCTCAGAAGACACAACTAACACATGGAAAAGTGACAAGTACATATAGTCATGCGAAAATAAAAGAGGTGGAGGAGTAAAAGGAGGGGGAGACACAGATATAGGCATGTCATGCCCTTCTAAAATCCAAAAAGTGAGAAGCCGACACGGCCAGTCCGCTCCTGCCCGTGCCACCTCCGTGTCGCCGGGTTTGTGCCAGAGCCGCGGTGAACCCTGATGGCCAGCCCCCCTCTCCCAATACTGGTGCCTGTCCGCTGGTGGGTCGAGCGAGCCCCCCTGTGGTGGAGGCAGCTCTAAGCTTTTTAATTTAAATTGTCTCTCTAATTTGAATGAATACACTTTAAATCCATTTACAAGGATCTATTGGAGGGCAAGTCTCATGCCAGCAGCCGCGTAATTCCAGCTCCAGTAGCGTCCACTAAAGCTGCTGCAGTTAAAAAGCTTTTATAAGGATCGAGCTCGGCTGTCCACCGCAAGGCATCCTACTGCCAGTCCCAGCCCCTATGCCTTGGGGTGCCTCCTGATGCTCTTCACTGAGTATCCCATGGTCCCGAAGCATTTCCTTTGAAAAAATTAAGTGTATAAACTACAGGTGGTGTAGCTTGCTTAACAGCCGGGATAATCCGCTGACTAGCAGACACTGCTACTAGGCACAAAGTATTTCCTGGGCTAGATGCAGTTAAAAATTTGTAATCAGATACTCTCGTTGGATGCTGAGAAAGCATTCCATAGAGTCTCCTGGCACGCCATATATGATTCTCTTAAAAAGCTTGGGGTAGGGGTCTAGGGGACCCTTTTATAGCCAAAATCACGGCCCTGTATCGCAATACGTCACCTAGGCTGAAGATAAATGGAACTGTAGCACCCTGAGGGCTCGGTTGCTACAGACGTATTGCACCTCACCCAGAGGTGTGATATCTCACTCTCAGGTAAGGATGGAGTGTGGATCAGGACCCGACACCTGCATGCATTACACCACATTGCCGTGGGGCAGCGAGACCAATATGACCCTGAGATGGGCACGACAGTCCCTGTCCCTGGCTGGAGTGGGGGGAGGGAACACTGAGGAAGGGGAACCCTGTAGTGCAGGAGCAGGGAGGAAGCAGTTCCTGGGTGCATTGAGAAGGGAGTATAAAAGGTGGGCACCATCTTAGTTCAGTGCAGAGAAGTCTGAGCAGAAGTGGCAGGGAGCAGGGGCTCTGCATGAGCTCTGCTCCGGAGGCGGGCCTAGTAACAGAGGCCCAGGCCTGGAAGAGGGAGAAGGAAGGAAGAGGAGCGGAGAAGGCTCCAGGAACGAGGAATGAAGGGATCCCAGGGGTGCGGACGGGCGAGTCGCCACCGCACGCCCGAATCCACCTGCGTGGAGGGGTCAGGCCAAAGGGGGAGACCGGTCCCCGAACTAGTGGAGGCAGGAAACGACCCTCAGCTAGAAACCGGAGGCTCTGACATTTTATGTGGTGCAGCCCCTCGCTACACCCGCTAGGAAGGCACCACATAGGGTCAGGGAAACTGGCGCCAAGTTTACCAAGAGGAGGCCCGAGGCAGCCGGACAGAAGTGTTGGTAAGAAAGGCCAGACAAAGGACACACAAAGGGGGTCCTGTGAAGTGCTCCAAAGTTATCTGGGAGTTGTCTGAGCCCCTCACCTGGTGAGCACAGTACGACGTGGGCAGCCGTTACCTGCAGACGTGGTCTGGATAATAAGAACTGTGAGTAAAGGCCCTGAACTGCATCACTGACTCCGTGTCGTTACTGCTGCTGCCCTGCACCATCACCCCCATCCTCCGCATACACTGCCCTGAGGCTATACTCCTCCCGTGGGGAGTTATGCTACGCTCTGCTGCACCCACAACACCAGCCTCAGCGGTCTGCCCTGTAGCGGCGGTTCACTCTGACCGCAATCCACGGGTGGCGTAGTCGGACATTTAAACATCAAAACCACATAAATAGTTCCGCCACTGGTTTGACCGCCCTGAGCCACGGAACCGGGTCGCCGCCACAAAGACTACAACCACCAGCATCCACCAAAAAGGGTCCGGCTCCGGGTGTCCCAAGGCCCAGGGGGTGCGTCAGAACATTTTCATCACCTTTCACAATCACCAATGGGACAAGGCAGGGATGTCCTCTGTCCCCTCTCTTATACATCCTAGTGACGGAGCACCTGCTCTCATCAATTCGCCATAACCCCAATATTAGGTGGATTGAGGTGGGAGGCACCGAGTACAAGTGCTCTCTATTTGCTGATGATGTCCTAGTATATATCACTCAATCACATATATCCATCCATGCTGTTATGGCTGAAATAGATCACTTTGTTACATGGTAAAATTTTAAAATCAATGCAGCGAAGTCTGAGGCCCTCGATGTCTCCCTCCCCAAATCCATATAGGATTCCATCCAGTCCAACTTTCCCTTTGCCTGGCCCTCACAGGGTATCAAATACTTAGGAATTCCTATTCATAGAGACCTCTCCCATCTATGTTATCTTAATTTTGGGCCCTTTATTGAACAATTCCATACAGACCACGGTTGGCAAGTTAGAACTGTAAGATTCACTACGTGAACCGCTGGTGTTTTGTGGAAAAGCACATGTACACCGCGTTCCAAATTATTATGCAAAAAGTGTTTAGGAGTGATAAGGGAAGAATTTGTTTGTTTGTCAGTTAAACTCATTGATGGTGATGTGTGTCAGGGCTCTTTATATCACTGTAAGCAATTGCAGACACCTGTGCTAATTAGTTTGGCAGGTGTGTCCAATGAAAGGCAAGACTACTTAAGAAGGCTCTCTCACATTATTAAGCAGCCTACATTTTCTGCCAAAATGGGAAAGAAAAAGGATGTGTCGGCTGCTGAGAAGCAACAAATTGTGGAGTGTTTAGGTCAAGGCATGACTACAATCAACATTGTGCGATGATCAGGATGAAGTGTCTTGGCAATCAAGAAGTATGTAGCTGATTCACAGTACACACGTGTGCGTGCTGATAAGGGCAAATTGAGGACTCTTTCCTACAGGCAATTACGTCAGGTTGAAAGAGCAGCGGCAAAAAAGCCTTGTCATAGCAGCAGACAAGTTTTTGAAGCTGCTTGTGCCTCCAACGTCCCCCGAACAACAAGATGCAGGGTCCTTCAGAGGTTTGCAGCTGTGCATAAGCCATCCTGTCGACCTCCTCTATCCACTTCACACAAGCAGAAACGGCTCCAGTGGGCCAAACATTACATGAAGACTGATTTCAAAACTGTTTTGTTCACGGATGAGTGCCGTGCAGCGCTCGATGGTCCAGATGGATGGAGTGGAGGATGGCTGGTTGATGGACACCCCACGCAAACACGGCTACAGCGCCAACAAGGAGGAGGTGGAGTAATGTTTTGGGCTGGAATCATGGGGAGAGAGATTGTCGGCCCCTTTAGGATCCCTGAAGGCGCTAAAGATGAACTCCATAATGTATGTGGATTTTCTCAAACAGCACTTCCTGCCATGGTTCAAGAAGAAGAACCGTGTATTTCACAGCAAGATCATTTTTCTGCATGATAATGCACCATCTCATGCTGCACATAAAACATCTGCATCTCTGGCTGATATGGGCATAAAAGGGGACAAACTTATGGTGTGACCCCCATGCTCCCCTGACCTCTACCCCATTCAGAACCTTTGGAGCATCATTAAAAGGAGTGTCTATGATGGCGGGAGGCAGTTCACATCTAAGCAACAGCTCTGGGAGGGTATTCTGTCCTCATGCAAAACAATTGAAGTAGAAACCATCCAAAACCTGACAAATTCAATGGACGAGAGAGTTCAGAAGCTCCTTTCGAACAAGGGGTCCTATGTGAAAATGTAACATCACCTAGAATAAAGTTTTGAGTTGAAAACTGTTTGATTTCAGTTTCTAACAACCTGCTAATGCTTATAATTTCAAAAATGACCATTTTTTTGGTCTTTATTAAAATGAAAAGGTTGATCGAAAAGTTTGGGGGATCTAAGAGTGTGGCAACCCAGTAGTCATGATTACTTAGAATTCTGACAATATGAGGGTCATGCTGCAGGTAGTGCAGCAAGAAGGCACTTATGTGTCTTGCGCATCTCGGAGCCCCAAAATTATTTTCCGGGCTAGATGCAGCTAAAAATTATTTTTAATTTTAAATCTGGTGGAGCTTATTATAGATGGCCTAATAGGATCAGTGCTGCACACTGCTACAAAGCCCAAATTATTTTCCAGTCAAGATACAGATAAACATGATTAGTAATTTGAAAGCTTAAAATGTTTGGTAGGGTGATTTTAACCAATCATCAAGCTTTTACTCTCCCCAGGATGACACAGGGGTAGAAAAGTCGTTTCGGATCCATGATTTGTTCATCTTTATGAACGTGAGTCTGTCTACATTATCAGTGGAGAGCCGCGTGCGCTTATCTGTCAGCACACCACCAGCAGCGCTGAACACACGTTCAGACAGAACGCTGGCTGCGGGGCATGACAAGATCTCCAAGGCGTAAGTGGCTAGCTCCGGCCATTTATCCAGATTGGAAGCCCAAAAAGAGCAAGGGTCCAGTGACACAGTCGTGGCTTCAATGTTTACTTGGAGATACTCCTGTACCATCGTCTCTAGGCGTTGACTATGTGTCAGACTTCTTGTCTCCTGTGGCCTTGCAAAGGATGGGCTAAAAAAGTGGTGAAATGATTCCGCAAAATTGATGTTACCAGCAGATACTGTGGTTCTGTTACGGTTTGAGTGCTGAACACTTGACGGTCCCACGGTTGGCAAGTTGGAACTGTGAGATTCACTACGTGCACCACTGGTATTTTGTGGAAAAGCACATGTAAGATTCTGCAACAGTCTCTGCTGATACTCCTGCATGCGTGCATCCCTTTCTATGGCAGGAATAATTTCTGCAAATTTACTTTTGTACCGGGGATCTAACAGTGTGGCAACCCAGTAGTCAGGATTATTTCTAATTCTCACAATTCGAGGGTCATGTTGCAGGTAGTGCAGCAAGAAGGCACTCATGTGTGTTGCGCATCCAGGAGCACCAAGTCCCTGTTGTGTTGGTGGCGAGGTAACAATCATGCTTCCTTCCTCTGTCCTCTCCCCCCAACCTCGCACAACAGAAATGTGATCAAGGTCTCCCTCATCTGATGAGTCTTCCATCAGTTCGTCCTCCACTTCTTCCTGGGCTCCTGCACCTTCCTCACTAGTTTGGCTGCTACCATGCGCCCTGGTAAAACCATCTCCCCCACCCTCACATGCCTGCCGCCTTGGTGCTGCCGACCTTCTGGACCTTGCAGATGTTAGCCCTTCCGCATACAACTCCTCCTCCTCTACTTCCTCCACCTCCTCTTGTGCCACCACCTGACTCCGAATTCTGTTTAACATGTGCTCCAGCATGTAAATCACCGGAATAGTCATGCTGATAATGGCATCGTCAGCACTAAACATCTTCGTCGCCATTTCAAAACTGTGCAGAAGGGTGCATAGGTCCCTGATCTGAGACCACTCCTCCAGCGTGATTTGCCCCACCTCTGAATCTCGTTGGCCCAAGCTATACGTCAGAACGTATTGCACCAGGGCTTGTCGGTGCTGCCACAGTCGCTGCAACATGTGCAGAGTTGAATTCCACCGGGTAGGCACATCGCATTTTAGCCGGTGAAGTGGCAGGCCCAACGACTTCTGTAGAGATGTAAGTCACTGAGCTGCGGGATGCGAACGGCGGAAGTGAGCACACAGCGACCGTGCCCTCTGCAGAAGGCCATCTAGTCTGGGATAGTGGGCTAAAAATTGCTGGACAACCAGGTTCAACACGTGAGCCATACAAGGCACGTGTGTGACATTGCCCCAGCGAAGGGCCGCACCCAGGTTTGCAGCATTGTCGCACACGGCCTTCCCTGGTTTCAGGTCCAGTGGAGACAACCATTCATGAAATTGGTTCTCCAGAGCTGACCACAACTCCTCAGCTGTGTGACTCACATTTCCCAGACATTTCAATGTAAAAACCGCCTGATGACGTTGAGCCCTACTGCCAGCATAGTAAGGAGGTGTGCAGTATCCCTTCTGCACAGTTAGAAAGCTTGTGGCATGACCAGACAGGCTTTGGGTGCAGGTGGAAGACCGAGAGGAGGTTGAGGAGGCAGAAGCAGTGGAGGAACTTTGACATAAAGAGGATTGACGCACAACTCGTGGGGACGGCAAGACTTGGACAGCAGCCCCTTGTCCTGCTGTCACCATAGTTACCCAGTGCCCAGTCAGCGACATGTAACGCCCCTGTCCATGCCTACTTGTCCAAGTGTCTGTGGTGAAATGCACCCTGTCACACACAGAGTTTCTCAAAGAAGCGGTGATGTTGTGTGCGACATGCTGGTGGAGCGCAGGCACACCTTTCTTTGAGAAGTAGTGCCGACTGGGCATCTGGTACTGGGGCACTGCGACGGACATAAGGTCTCGAAAATCCTCTGTGTCCACCAGGCGGAAAGGCAGCATTTCTGTAGCCAAGAGCTTGCAGATGGTGAAATTCAACCTCTTAGCTTTCTCATGGCTAGGAGGAAATGGTCATTTACTTGTCCACATCTGAGGGACCGAGGGCTGGCTATTGTGCTTAGACGGGGTTGATAAGGGTGTCCCCGGCAAACTGCCGGTCTGTGAGGAAGATGCAGGCAGACATGTTAGGTTGCCTTCATCCAAAGGTGGTGCTATCGATGTCGGACAGCGCTCAACACCAGCTGGAGATTTGGGAGCTGTGAGGAAGCAAGTGCGATTTGGGTGACACCTTTGAGGACTGGAGTATTTGTGATGTTGAAGTTGATGTGGAGGAGAGCCCACTTAAAGGAGCAGTTGATATCCGTTGAAGCACCTGCTGTTTTTGTGCCTCATCTGGAATTTGTAGCGATTGGCGTGGCCGTAAGAAAGGGATCTTATCACATTGTCCGCTAAAAGAAGTAGACATTTTAGTTTGGCTGGAAGATGGTCTTTCTTCTGCAGATGTTACTGTTGCTTTAACACCTACCCCACGGACACAACCTTTTTTCCCCTTCCCAACACCCCTATTCCCCTTTCCACCAGCAGCAGGCCTTTTTCCACTCATTTTGGTGGTTAACTAATTCACAACTCTGGAGTTGTTTGCACAAAAAAAACAATGGATGGTAACCGAGCAGAGCTGAGTGGCCAAACTGTGGTATTAGGCCAAAACTATTGGCTGGGTTAGATGCAGAAAAAAATTATTTTGAATTTGCAACCTGATGGAGGTCAGTATAGATGGACTAATAGAGGAAGTCCGACACACTACTAGAAGGCCCAATATTTTTTCAGAGGTAGATGCAGAAAAAAATATATTCAGTTTGCAACCTGATGGAGGTCAGTATACATGGACTAATACAACAAGTCCCACACACTGCTAGAAGCCCAAATATTTTTTCAGAGGTACTGTAGATGCAGATAAAAATTAGTTTAAATTTGCAACCTGATGGAGGTCAGTATAGATGGACTAATAGAGAAAGTCCGACACACTACTAGAAGGCCAAATATTTTTTCAGAGCTAGATGCAGAAAAAAATTATATTCAGTTTGCAACCTGATGGAGGTCAGTATAGATGGACTAATAGAGAAAGTCCGACACACTACTAGAAGGCCAAATATTTTTTCAGAGGTAGATGCAGAAAAAAATATATTCAGTTTGCAACCTGATGGAGGTCAGTATAGATGGATTAATAGAACAAGACCCACACACAGCTAGAAGCCCAATATTTTTTCAGAGGTAGATGCAGAAAAAACTATATTCAGTTTGCAACCTGATGGAGGTCAGTATAGATGGACTAATAGAACAAGTCCCACACACTGCTAGAAGCCCAAATATTTTTTCAGAGGTACTGTAGATGCAGATAAAAATTAGTTTTAATTTGCAACCTGATGGAGGTCAGTATAGATGGACTAATAGAGAAAGTCCGACACACTACTAGAAGGCCAAATATTTTTTCAGAGCTAGATGCAGAAAAAAATTATATTCAGTTTGCAACCTGATGGAGGTCAGTATAGATGGACTAATAGAGAAAGTCCGACACACTACTAGAAGGCCAAATATTTTTTCAGAGGTAGATGCAGAAAAAAATATATTCAGTTTGCAACCTGATGGAGGTCAGTATAGATGGATTAATAGAACAAGACCCACACACAGCTAGAAGCCCAATATTTTTTCAGAGGTAGATGCAGAAAAAACTATATTCAGCTTGCAACCTGATGGAGGTCAGTATAGATGGACTAATACAAGAAGTCCCGCACACAGCTAGAAGCCCAAATATTTTTTCAGAGGTACTGTAGATGCAGATAAAAATTATTTTTAATTTTCAACCTGATGGAGGTCAGTATACATGGACTAATAGAGAAAGTCCGACACACTACTAGAAGGCCAAATATTTTTTCAGAGGTAGATGCAGAAAAAAATATATTCAGTTTGCAACCTGATGGAGGTCAGTATAGATGGACTAATACAACAAGTCCCACACACTGCTAGAAGCCCAAATATTTTTTCAGAGGTACTGTAGATGCAGATAAAAATTAGTTTTAATTTGCAACCTGATGGAGGTCAGTATAGATGGACTAATAGAGAAAGTCCGACACACTACTAGAAGGCCAAATATTTTTTCAGAGCTAGATGCAGAAAAAAATTATATTCAGTTTGCAACCTGATGGAGGTCAGTATAGATGGATTAATAGAACAAGACCCACACACAGCTAGAAGCCCAATATTTTTTCAGAGGTAGATGCAGAAAAAAATATATTCAGTTTGCAACCTGATGGAGGTCAGTATAGATGGACTAATAGAACAAGTCCCACACACTGCTAGAAGCCCAAATATTTTTTCAGAGGTACTGTAGATGCAGATAAAAATTAGTTTTAATTTTCAACCTGATGGAGGTCAGTATAGATGGACTAATAGAATGATGCTATGCCCAAAAGATTTTACTTCACTAGGTGCAGTAAAAAAATTGGTATTCTATACACAGGTGGTATATCTTGCAACACAGATAGGCTACTCCACTGACTAACACACTCTGCAATAGGCCAAAAAGGATTAGCTTTGCTAGATTCAGCCAAATGCTGTGAAAAAAACTTGCACAGCACTGGCACAGACCTGCCTGGCAAAAACTGATAGGAACTCATGTAACCTAGTCCTGAAAAGGACTCCAATTACAATTAGTCTTTACTCCCACAACCTATCTATTTAAGAGCACAGACCTCCCTGATAAAAGTCGTAGGAAATGCTGTAACCTAGTCCTTAAAAGGACTGCAATCACAACTATTCCCTACTCCCAAGCTATCTGTATATTTGTGCGAAAATTGGCTTGAAATTAACAAGGTATAGCGCACACAGCAACAGCGGTGCCGTCTAACACGCAGCTGCAGCAGTGAGAAAATGGTGGCGACGGGGAAAATGGCTTGGTCTTATAGGGCAAGTACATGTGACATACACTGCCAATGACACATGCCCTTGCTTGTGTGAAAAAAAGCACTTCGCTCCGTGTGTGCGCTGCTGATAGGCTGACAGATTGCACCTCCCCACTGTAAATGCGGGAAAGAGAAAAAAAAAATGGAGATCTTCATTGTTCCTGCAGAGATCCATCCCCTGCCCCTCCCCCCACCCCGCTGTACACTCAAACTGCGTATTAACATTAATTTTCATCATTACTGAGAAAAAATCCAGTTATGATTTTGGTGCACGAACAGTTATCGAACATAACCTCGAACAGCCGAATTTTTCTCAAATTGTTCGTGTTCGCCGAACGGCTCGAACACCGCCCAAAACAGCTCGAATTTGAGATTGGCGAACAGTTCGAGTAGAACAACGCTCATCTCTAATAGTGAAGACCTACAGAGGGATTTGGATAAGCTGGGTAGGTGGAGCATTAAATGGCAAATGAGGTTTAACGAGGAGAAATGTAAGGTCATACATATGGGAAGGAAAAATGGAAGTCACCAGTACTCACTGAATGGGAAATCATTGGGGAATTCAGAGATGGAGAAGGACTTGGGCATCTTGATTGATAGCAAACTAAATCGGAGTGCCCAAAGTCAGGCCGCTGCTGTAAGGGCAAACAGGGTAATGGGATGTATCAGAAGAGGTATAGCTGCAAAGGATGAGAACATTGTTCTTCCACTGTACAAAGCACTGGTCAGACCACACTTGGAATACTGTGCTCAGTTATGGGCCCCAATATATAGAAAGGATATAAATGAGCTTGAAAAGGTACAAAGGAGGGCAACAAAATTAATAAGGGGAATGGAGGGACTGCAATACCCAGAGAGGTTGGCAAAACTAGGACTATTCAGCCTGGAAAAGAGAAGGTTGAGGGGGGACATAATAAATGTGTACAAATATGTTAGTGGACAGTATAGAGACCTTGCCCGGGATTTGTTCAAAAGGAGGGATATTACGGTAACAAGAGGGCACTCACTAAGACTGGAAGAGAAAAGGTTTCAGCACCAGCATAGGAAGGGGTTCTTTACGGTAAGAGCAGTGAGAATATGGAATTCACTGAGTGAGGAGACGGTAATGTCGGATTCACTAAACCAGTTCAAGCGGGGACTGGATGCATTTCTAGATACCAGGCAGATTTCTGCATATACTTAAAAATAGAATAAAATAGTAAGTTGATACAGGGATTTATTCTGACTGCTGGTTTCAGAGTCGGGAGGGAATTTTTCCTCAGGTGAAGATTGGCTAAATCATTTGGGGTTTTTGCCCTCCTCTGGATCAACTTTAGCAATTACAGAACTAACAGGTCGAACTTGATGGATGCAAGTCTTTATTCGGCTTTACTAACTATGTAAAACATCGTCCAAATATCTAACATATAGTTCAATGTCATTTTTCAAAGGATTTGTGTCTGTAAAAATAGTACTTTCTTCCCACCATGATACAAAAAGTATGGCTAAGGATGGGGAGAAACATGAGCCCATTGGGCAACCTTTGATTTGGAAATAATATTCTTCATTGAACATAAAAAAATTATGCTCCAGAAGATATTCAATACTCCGGAAAATCATAAAAATTTCACGGGCATCATAAACACCCTTTAAAAAAATTATGTGGGTGTTGCATCACGGACCACGGTCATCCTTGTGATATGATGGTGGAGGATGAGGAGAAGGAGGAGGACAAGAGCAAATAGACAAAATCAGGAAGCGTATACCCATGTGTGGGTGTGAAAAGGTGCATGGGAATACACCTCCCAAGAAAAGACACTGGATTGGAGTTAATGTTACGCTGCTATCATTCGGTGGTGTTGAGAAGTCTGGCCCAATCCAGCCCTTCTTCATTTTTATAAGCCTGTCAGCATTTTCAGTTGACAGGCAGATGAGCTTATCAGTTATAATTCCACCAGCGGCACTAAAAACCCGCTCTGATAAAACGCTGGCTGCAGGGCAGGCCAGGACCTCCAAGGCATAGAGAGCCAGTTCGTTCCACGTATCCAGCTGGGATACCCAATAATTATAAGGCACAGCAGAATCACAGAGGACGTTGGTACGGTCAGCAAGGTACTCCCTCAGCATCTTCCCAAACTTTGCACTCCTTGTGAGAGTACCCCGCGCCTCAGGGCCTGTCCGATGGGAGGGTCTGAGAAAACTCTCCCAGAACTCTGACAGTGTTCCCCTGCCTCTGCTAGATTGAAGTTGTGTCTCTCTCGCCTGTACTCCTTGGTTGTCCAACGAAGTGTGCCTTCTGCCGCCAGCATTTTCAGATGGGAATTTTTTTAATAGTTCCGCAACAAGGACCTTCTGGTACAGCCCCATTTTTGTAGACCTGTCCGCCTCAGGAATAAGAGAGTTATAAAGTTCTCCTCGTAGCATGGGTCTAGAAGTGTCACCAAATAGTAATGAGTGTCACCCGAAATTTTGAGGACGCGAGGGTCATGGGAAAGGCAGCGTAACATAAACTCGGCCATGCATGTCAGACTACTAACAGGCAAGATTTCCGTATCCTCACCAAGAGGATGACTGACCATGCTCTCCTGCTCCTCTCTGTCCTCTGGCCATCCATGCTGAACAGACGGTATGTCAGCTGTGCAGGTAGTACCGTCTATAGTGCATGAAACTAGCTCCTGTCCTTCCTCCTCCCCCTCTTCTTCCTCATTGTCACCCAATCCACGTTGGGATGAGATGAGGCTGTGCTGTGTGTAATCACCCTGTATGGTTTCTTGCTCCATTTCATCGTGCTCCACCTGCAATGCATCCTCTTTGATTGTGAGCAGAGAGCATTTCAGAAGACAGAGAAGCGGGATGATGAAGCTAATTATGGCGTCATCGCCGCTCACTATCTTGGTGAAGTCCTCAAAGTTTGTGAGGATGGTACATATGTCTGACATTCATGTCCACTCCTGAGGTTTTATATGTGGAGTCTGAACTGAATACCGATGGCCTTGTTGATGCTGGTATTCAACAACTGACCTCTTCTGCTCACAAATCCTTCCCAACATCTGCAATGTACAGTTCCAATGTGTGGGGACATCACACACCAGTCTGTGAGCCGGAAGCTGCAAACGCTGTTGAAACACTGCAAGGGCGGTGGAAGCTGTAGCTGACTTTCTAAAATGGGCACACAGGCGGCGTACTTTAACAAGCAGATCCGGCAGTGCCGAGTAGGATTTGAGAAACCGCTGAACCACGAGGTTAAGCACATGGGCCAGGCATGGTACATGTGTGAGCTCGCCTCGCCTCAGAGCCGCCACCAGGTTCCGGCCATTATCACACACGGCCATGCCTGGCTGTAGGTTCAGCTGTGTGAACCATAGATCTGCCTGCTCTTTCAGAGCTGTCCACAACTCTTCAGCATTGTGCGGTTTTTCACCTAAGCATATTAGCTTCAGCACAGCCTATTTCCGCTTGGCCGAGGCAGTGCTGCAGTGCTTCCAGCTTGTGACTGATGTGGTCATTTCGGAGATGGAGACTGAAGACGAGGAGGAGGATGAGGTGCAGGAGCTGTAGACCGTGGGGGCAACCCTGATTGACCTAGGGCCCGCAATCCTTGGCGTCGGGAGGACGTGTTCCATCCCAAGGTCTGACTGGGTCCTGGCTTCCACTATGTTAACCCAGTGTGCAGTCAGCGACATGAACCATCCCTGCCCACAAGCATTTGTCCATGTCGCAGAGTGCATCTTCTTACAGTCACCACTGTACTTACGAGAGCTTCAATGAGCAAGATATCTTGAGTAAACAGTATTTACTTCAAACTGGTTAAACATGAGATACAATTCAGTGTCACACAGTCTGTGTGCTGCTTACATAACACATTCAGGAAAGAAAAGAAAAGAAAACACAGGAAGTAAAAACAACCAACAATTGAGAGCTTTCCTCCCACATTTTACAGCAAGCATATAACTTTACACACTCTCGCCATCTGCTGTCTGGTTAGTATAAAGTCCTCCTTTCACTTATAATAAGTCCTAATCTGTTGTATATGCCAACACCCTTTCTCAACAGTAAGGACTTATTCAATCAAACCCAACATTTTTATTAGTCTCTGGTGTTTATCAGCATTCAACACTTCATGAAGATGTCTGCTGTCAATTCTTCAGTAGGACAATACTCTAACTTCAAGACTCCTTGTTCCTGATGATCACTCAAGAAATTATATTTCACATCAATATGCTTGGTTCTTGGATTGACTCTTTCCATCTGAGCAAGAACAAGACATCCTTGATTGTCCTCTTTCAGCTTTGTTGGTTCCAACTGTGGTTGTCCTAATTCTGTCAAGAATTGTCTTAACCACAGTACTTCTTGACTCACATGTGCTGTGGCAACATAGTCTGCTTCTGTTGAAGACAGTGTCACAATTGACTGTTTCTTACTTGTCCAACTTATTGGTCCACCCGAGAGAAAAAAAATATGTCCACTGGTAGATCTTCTGTCAGTTGGATCTCCAGCCCAATCTGCATCAACATATCCTGTTAAAATGCAATTATCACTTGTGGGTAATTTCAGCTTAACATTGCTAGTTCCTTTCAAATAACGCATTACTCTCTTCACGGCATTCCAATCAGCTTTATTTGGTTTTGATACCTTTCTACTCAGGATTCCTACTGCTGCTGCGATGTCTGGTCTTGTAACGGTCGCTAGATACAGTAGTTTTCCTATTACTGTTCTGTATTCTTCAGCATTTGGTAGAATATTTTTTTCACTGTTCATCTCTTTGAGATAATTAGTTTCCAATGGAGACTTTACTGTTTTTGCATCCTTTAATCCAAATTTTTCTGTTATGTCCTGAATCATGTGATTTTGATTCAGTAGGAAACTTCCGTCTTCTTCTCTTTCTACCTGTATTCCTAGCTACTGTTTTACATTTCCCAAGTCTTTGATTTCGAAATGCTGCTTCAGAATTTTTAGAATGTTTTCTTTATCCCTTTCTTGTTTAAAACAAATCAAAATGTCATCTACATATAAGTACATAAATCCATCTATTAATCAGCCTTTTTGTGTATAAGCATGGATCAGCTTTGCTTCTTTGAAATTTTTCATTTGTAAGTACTTCCGTGATTTTGTCATTCCACGCTTTAGCTGCTTGCTTTAAACCATATATGCTTTTCTGTAGTTTGCAAACTTTGTTTGGATTTCTTTCATGTTTGAATCCTGGAGGTTGTTCCATGTAAATGTCTTCTGTTAAATCTCCATTCAGAAAAGCTGTCTTTACATCCAGATGTCTCCGTTCCATCTGTTACATTGCTGGAACTGTAAGTAAAGTTCTTATTGTAGTGTGTTTGACAACTGGAGCAAATGTCTCATCATAGTCTTCTCCATATTTTTGAGAATACCCTTTAGCTACGAGCATTGCTCGGTATCTTTCAGCTGTGCCATCTGTTTGGTATTTTACTTTAAAAATCCATTTACATCCTATGGCTTTTCTTCCTTCTGGTAAATCTGTTAGTGTCCATGTATTTGAATCATGCATGAATTTAATTTCTGTTTCTGTTGCTTCTATCCATTTATTAGCTTCTTCCTCAGGAAGTTTAGATATGTCTTCCCAAGAGGTAGGCTCATAGATTTTTCTTATGCTTGTCTTGTATTAGAGACGTTTTGGTGGTTTTCCTTTGTTCTCTCTCATTCTTCACTTTCAGTATTTTGTTCTTCATTAATTTCTACTTCTTTCTCATCAGATATTTCTTCAGTTATGTCACTATTGTATTTCTCATTTTTTGTTTCAAATGAAATCATAATGTCTTCATTTAAATCTTTAATGAATGTCACACTGTTACTCACCGTAACTCTGTCTGTTTTGGGATCTAGGATTCTATATCCTTTGCAATTTTCACTATATCCAATGAATATTCCTTCCATGGATCTGTTTTGAAGTTTGGAATGTTTTTCTGTTGGAATGTATATAAAAACTTTACATCCAAAAACTTTTAAATGATTGACACTTGGTTTCATACATTGCCACAGTTCATATGGAGTTTTCGGCAGTTTTCTGGAAAAAAGTTGGTTCTGTAGATATGTAGCTGTCATTGCTGCCTCACCCCAATATTTCTCTGGTAGTTTGGAATCCGTCAGCATACATCTTATCATTTCTGTTAGAGTTCTGTTTTTCCTTTCTGCTACTCCATTTTGTTCAGGTGTGTATGGAACAGTTTTCTGGTGTTCTATTCCATTTTGTATTAAGTAGTTTTCTATTCTGTGACCTGAAAATTCACCTCCATTATCACTTCTGATGACAATTGGCTTCCTTTGAAATTTGTTACTTGATCTTGTTACATAGTCTACAAGTTTATCAAAAACTTCACTTTTGTTCTTAATTAAGTATGTGACTGTGTATCTTGAGTAGTCGCTTATAAAATTCAACATGTATCTATTGCCTCCTGATGTAGTCACTTTCATGGGTCCACATACGTCACTATGCACCAAATAAAGTGGTCTTTCGCTTTTCATCTCACTTTCTTTTGGAATAGATATCCTTGTGGCTTTGGATTTTATACAACATTCACAGCTTACGGCAATTGAGCAATCTGATATCTTTAAATCTTTTGTCAATTCTTTTCTCTGTAGTTCCCTTATACTGTCCGGGTGTCTATGTCCTAGATGTCTATGTCACATGTGAATACAGTTTTTGTGATCATGTGTACATACCTTCATCTGTTCCTTTGGTGTGTCAAAATGATATAATTGTTCATCTGCCTTGACTTTGTTTCCTGCAATAATTGTACACTCATTGTCTTTGAATTTTACTGTAAGTCCTTTTGCTGTTAAATGTTTCACAGATAATAATAAGCCTTGCAATTTTGGAACATACAACACATCCTGTACAAGTATCTTTGAATCTTGTCCGAACTTGTTTGAAAAATTTAGCATACCTTGTCCGATACCTTCTGCGGTAATTTTGCTTCCATCTGCAAGATAAATGGCTTCTTTCTTATCTAAATCAAGATCAGTAAAGAAATTCTTGTCACTTGTCATATGACTCGTTGCTCCAGAATCAATAAACCAACCAAGTGATGATTTCTTGTCTGTTACTTTAAATGTGCCATTCCAATTATTCTCACATGAATCGGAAATTGTGTTTTTTACTTTCTGTATATGCTTTTTATGTTGTAATTTTTGTTGTTCTGCTTTCCATATGGTACAGTCTTTCTTTAAATTACCTTTTTTCTTACATCTGAAGCATTCTCTTGTCTCTTTATTATAGGGTTTTTTAAATTCTTTAGCTTTAAGAGCATTTTCACTGTCCTTTTCAGTAGAATCATTTCTTTGTTCATTTCTTCTCTGATATTCATCAATTAGTCTTGTTTTCACAAAATCTAATGTAATGTCAGTTTCTGGTCTCGTCTCAAGGTCATTTATCAAGGCTGTATACGAATCTGGTAAACTGCACAATAATATAGTTGCTACATGACTTTCTTTAATGTCTTAACTAGTGTTGAGCGAGCACTAAAATGCTCGGGTGCTCGAAGCTCGGGCCGAGCTCGCCGTGATACTCAGGTGCTCGACCTGAGCAATGAGCCCATTGTTAGTCTATGGGAGACTCGAGCATTTTTGCGGTGCACCCCCGGCAGTCTTTTAAAAGCCTAACAAGTGCCCAAAACGATAGTGACAGTGCTCAAATGACATGGGGACAGCATGGGGATCGCCCCAGGAAGCATTCTGACCCCCAGGTCACTGCTGTCAACAACGTGGTCAGAGGTATTAAGCCACTTTTACAGGCTCACAATAAAACGTTCAAAAACGAAAGTGAAACTTTTTTCCTGTGAAATATGTTAAGGAACATCCTTTCCAGGGTAAAGACTTGTGTATAAGTTGAAATAAATGACCAAAAACAAAAATACTCCTCCACACCTTCGGCTATGTTCACAAGTAGCATTTTTTATGCGTTTTTGCACTTTTGTATTGCTTTCAACTATGACAAATGCATTCACCGTGAAATGTCATTTTAACATTTTACAACCTTATCTGGCCATGTGCTGTGTGACACATGCATAAAGTGCTGAAAAGACAAGGGAACAGCATGGGGAAGACCCCTGGAAGCATCTCTGACACCCAGCTCACTGTCTAAAAGTGTGCCCATCATAAGTGATCCTTACCGCATCAGAAGATGCAGACTTGCAACTATCCCCATGCAAGTTCTAGTCCCAGGGCAGTGTTCAATTGTACCTCCCCCATTTCTTGCAATACAAGCTCAAGTATGCAGCCTGCCACCCACCCACCCACCCCCAGACTGCAATTCCATACTGCTAGCTTGCACTTGAAATGGGGCATTTTAGTTTGGAGGAGGTCGAAGCTGGCCACTACCTCATGGCTGCTTCGGCAGCGAGGTATCCATACTCAGTCCCCAGCCGCCCATATTTGTCCTGGTGTGCCTTATACATAAGATTAAGCGCGTATACCAAAACATTATCTGTGCCCTCCCCAGTGCATTTAGTGGGAAGGAGAGCCTATTCCGCTGTAGTGTGTGCATGCCAAACCCCTGTTCATGGTACATGCGAAGATGCCTCCCACCTTGCACCTGTCGTTGCAGATTTGCAACTATCCCCATTCAAGTCCTTGTCCCAGGGCAGTGTTCAATTGTACCTCTCCCATTCCTTGCAATGCAAGCGCAAGTATGCAGCCTGTCAAAAATTAGGACGGAGCAACTTGCAATGCCCCTTACAAGAGCCATGCAGTACAGCATATTACAAACATAAGTCCCATTATTGGGGAGTGGGTGTCCCATAGTATTTGCTTATGCTTTCCCAGCAAAAGCTGCCAAAAATTAGGATGGAGCAACTTGCAATGCCCCTTACAAGAGCCATGCAGTACAGCATATTACAAGCATAAGTCCCATTATTGGGGAGTGGGTGTCCCATGGTATTTGCTTATGCTTTCCCAGCAAAAGCTGCCAAAAATTAGGATGGAGCAACTTGCAATGCCCCTTACAAGAGCCATGCAGTACAGCATATTACAAACATAAGTCCCATTATTGGGGAGTTGGTGTCTCATAGTATTTGCTTATGCTTTCCCAGCAAAAGCTGCCAAAAATTAGGACGGAGCAACTTGCAATGCCCCTTACAAGAGCCATGCAGTACAGCATATTACAAACATAAGTCCCATTATTGGGGAGTGGGTGTCCCATAGTATTTGCTTATGCTTTCCTAGCAAAAGCTGCCAAAAATTAGGACGGAGCAACTTGCAATGCCCCTTACAAGAGCCATGCAGTACAGCATATTACAAACATAAGTCCCATTATTGGGGAGTGGGTGTCCCATAGTATTTGCTTATGCTTTCCCAGCAAAAGCTGCCAAAAATTAGGATGGAGCAACTTGCAATGCCCCTTACAAGAGCCATGCAGTACAACATATTACAAACATAAGTCCCATTATTGGGGAGTGCGTGTCCCATAGTATTTGCTTATGCTTTCCCAGCAAAAGCTGCCAAAAATTAGGACGGAGCAACTTGCAATGCCCCTTACAAGAGCCATGCAGTACAGCATATTACAAACATAAGTCCCATAATTGGGGAGTGGGTGTCCCATAGTATTTGCTTATGCTTTCCCAGCAAAAGCTGCCAAAAATTAGGATGGAGCAACTTGCAATGCCCCTTACAAGAGCCATGCAGTACAGCATATTACAAACATAAGTCCCATTATTGGGGAGTGGGTCTCCCATATTATTTGCTTATGCTTTCCCAGCAAAAGCTGCCAAAAATTAGGACGGAGCAACTTGCAATTAGAGATGAGCGTTGTTCTACTCGAACTGTTCGCCAATCTCAAATTCGAGCTGTTTTGGGCGGTGTTCGAGCCGTTCGGCGAACACGAACAATTTGAGAAAAATTCGGCTGTTCGAGGTTATGTTCGATAACTGTTCGTGCACCAAAATCATAACTGAATTTTTTCTCAGTAATGATGAAAATTAATGTTAATACGCAGTTTGAGTGTACAGCGGGGTGGGGGGAGGGGCAGGGGATGAATCTCTGCAGGAACAATGAAGATCTCCATTTTTTTTTCTCTTTCCCGCATTTGCAGTGGGGAGGTGCAATCTGTCAGCCTATCAGCAGTGCACACACGGAGCGAAGTGCTTTTTTTCACACAAGCAAGGGCATGTGTCATTGGCAGTGTATGTCACATGTCCTTGCCCTATAAGACCAAGCCATTTTCCCCGTCGCCACCATTTTCTCACTGCTGCAGCTGCGTGTTAGATGGCACCGCTGTTGCTGTGTGCGCTATACCTTGTTAATTTCAAGCCAATTTTCGCACAAATCTACAGATAGCTTGGGAGTAGGGAATAGTTGTGATTGCAGTCCTTTTAAGGACTAGGTTACAGCATTTCCTACGACTTTTATCAGGCAGGTCTGTGCTCTTAAATAGATAGATTGTGGGAGTAAAGACTAATTGTAATTGGAGTCCTTTTCAGGACTAGGTTACATCAGTTCCTATCAGTTTTTGCCAGACAGGTCTGTGCCAGTGCTGTGCAAGTTTTTTTCACAGCATTTGGCTGAATCTAGCAAAGCTAATCCTTTTTGGCCTATTGCAGAGTGTGCTAGTCAGTGGAGTAGCCTATCTGTGTTGCAAGATATACCACCTGTGTATAGAATACCAATTTTTTTACTGCACCTAGTGAAGTAAAATCTTTTGGGCATAGCATCATTCTATTAGTCCATCTATACTGACCTCCATCAGGTTGCAACTTGAATATAATTTTTTTCTGCATCTAGCTCTGAAAAAATATTGGGCTTCTAGCTGTGTGTGGGACTTGCTCTATTAATCCATCTATACAGACCTCCATCAGGTTGCAAACTGAATATATTTTTTTCTGCATCTACCTCTGAAAAAATATTGGGCTTCTAGCTGTGTGTGGGACTTGTTCTATTAATCCATCTATACAGACCTCCATCAGGTTGCAGACTGAATATATTTTTTTCTGCATCTACCTCTGAAAAAATATTGGGCTTCTAGCTGTGTGTGGGACTTGTTCTATTAATCCATCTATACAGACCTCCATCAGGTTGCAAACTGAATATATTTTTTTCTGCATCTACCTCTGAAAAAATATTGGGCTTCTAGCTGTGTGTGGGACTTGTTGTATTAGTCCATCTATACTGACCTCCATCAGGTTGCAAACTGAATATATTTTTTTCTGCATCTACCTCTGAAAAAATATTGGGCTTCTAGCTGTGTGTGGGACTTGTTCTATTAATCCATCTATACAGACCTCCATCAGGTTGCAAACTGAATATATTTTTTTCTGCATCTACCTCTGAAAAAATATTTGGCCTTCTAGCAGTGTGTGGGACTTGTTCTATTAGTCATCTATACTGACCTCCATCAGGTTGCAAATTCAAAATAATTTTTTGTCTGCATCTACCTCTGAAAAAATATTTGGCCTTCTAGCAGTGTGTGGGTCTCATTGTATTAGGCCATCTATACCAAGCTCCACCAGCTTTTCAATTAATAATAATTTTTCGCTGCATCTAGCCCTGAAAATAATTTTTCTTCCCAATAGTGGTAGCAATAGAAATATGGGGCGCGCTCCTGGCTTACAAAAATATACGCTTCATAACAAAAAACACCAGCTTAGCGCACTGCATTAATAAGATGGCATCATCGTCTCTCCCAGTGCTAGGCCTACTACCCAGGCTAGCATTCCTGTGCTTAAAACACAATGTATGGGTCCGCGCTAGCCACTATGCTGAGGGGTCTAAAGCTGCTGCTAACGCTTTATAACAATTCAATTGGCAGATTTTCACAGAGCTCTTCCACAATGCCCACCCATCGGGACAACAGTTGCCCACCTTCCCTATGGGATCTAGTGGCGAATAGTTGATGCCATTAATCAGAGCGTCAGTTGCCCCGTCGACGTGGCAAGCATACGGTAAGGCATGGGAAGAGTGGACACGACTAGTAGCAGGCAGACGGGTTGACCAATGTGAACAAGCCAGATCACAAGTCACCATAGAATTTCTCCACCAGCTAATGATGAGGGGCATATAAGGGGCGTCAGCGCAGCGGTGTCTGACCGGAGTAGCATTTCACTTCCAACTACTGAATTGGGGAGATGTGACAAAGATTCATCATCAGACAATCCATAAAAGGGTGGAAAAGGGGTCAGCCAAGTCAGGAGTGTAGACGTCCCGTCCCGTGTCACTAAAACTGATTTCTCACATCATATCCCTATCACCATTAACATGATACTCACAATTTGAAGCAACACTACTGTCTACTGCATTTGTGATCGCCTTCTTCGGGGCGCTATGCATAAGCGAATTAGTCCCTCAATCCAAAATTAGCACCAATGGAGGCTTATTACACCAGGACGTAGTCATAGGCAATAATGCAATACGTCTACGCATACACAAATCGAAAATGGTTCCAGCGGGCAGGGGCACTTGGGTACTTCTACAACCCACAAACGGTACACTGAGTCGGGTAACAATAGTAAAACCATATCTAACCATCAGATCACAAAGTAATTTGTTCCTATCACACATTGATGGGACGCCATTTTCAAGATACCAGTTCCAAGCTATATTTAATAAATGCATAACATCGGCAGGGAACCACCCCAAAGATTACGGGACACACTCATTCCGCATAGGCGCGGCCACAGAAGCAGCAAGAGCAGGACTGTCAGAAACGGAAGTTCAGAGGATAGAGAGATGGTGATCCACGTGTTTGGCAAGATACATAAGACCGGACTTGTTATCCTAACGTGGTTTGTTTCTTTTACAGGTGACGCTAAGCCAACAGTGTGAGTGATAGGCCACTCGTATATATATTGGGCACAAAAAAGGGCGAAAGTCCGCCCAGGCGGGAGGAAATTAGAGTTTCATAACACATATTTCAACTGGAGAGGTATTAGAGGCCTGCTATGGCCACAGGTACTAATGGAGGTAATCAATTTAGGGAGAGAGGCAAGATGTCTGGTCATCTTAGTTATACAGGCCGGGGGAAACAACCTAGGTCATCACAAGAGCGCATAACTAATGGCAATAATGAAACTAGACACTGAGCGCTTCAGAGAATTTTTCACAAAACTAGCTATAGTATGGTCAGAGATTGTGCCGATAGCGGTATGGCAAGGTGCGCGAGACATCACGGCCATCGAACGGACAAGGCGGGTAATAAATATTCGGATGGCAAAATTTAGAAGAGACAGAGTTGGTGTAGTGGTACGACACCGACAACTGGAAGGAGATAAAGCAGGCCTCATACGGCCCGACGGTGTTCACTTAATGGATATTGGACTGGACATATTCCTGTCAGGACTCCAGGACGGAGTGGAACAAGCGTTAAGAGTGATGGGTGGGGGTCAGAGTCCTGCATACGAGTACGCAGGATCCTCCGTGGCCTGGAAATAGAAAGGACATGTTGGAGAGTTACACTTGTTGGCCAAGTTGCCGGAGTGGAGACCCAGGGCATGCTGCAACAAGCTGAATTATTTTAGAAATAAAATGTCTTTCTAATGGAATGAGTATAAAGAGTTAATAAAGCTGTGACCGATCCTCACCCATCCAGTTGTAAGAGTTACATTATTGTATTGTCAAGGAAAGGGGGGCGGTAGGGGGGCTGAGCGTCTGGGTTTGGTTGGGGGTCCCCACAGTCTGCCTAGGCTAGATGCATTTAAAAATTCTTATTAGATACACAGGCGGTGCAGCTTGCTTCGCAGCTGGGCTACTACGCCCAAAGTATTGCCTAGGCTAGATGCAGTTAAAAATTCTACGCTGACTAGCAGACACTGAAGATTTGGAGCAGACCTCTGAGTAAACAGCTCTTCAGACTCAATCATCTGTGTTACCCCAAGCCATAGTGTATGTAGTTTCTTACAGTTAAAAGGGGGGGGGAGCGACCCAACCCACCTGGAATTGACGATGCCAACGTCACGTAAGACACAGCAAGGGGACTCCAAAAAGAGTTTCCATTTTTTCCCAAAATTGTGGCACAGACACCACTTAACCCTAGAACGCATACCTGGGGCCTCGCAGTCCCGCCCTGTTAATTGTTTTCTATTTTCTGCAAGATTACTTTAGTTAGAATTTTGAAACTCTAGGTATTCTTCATGTATATAGTTGTTTGTCATTTGAGTTTGAGTTATTCAATGTTATTTACACACGGGCCTAAAAGGCCCCAGGTATATGAAAGTGTAGATTTTTATGGTCATGCGTTCTAGGGTTAAGTGGCATCAATTGCCCCACAGTTGCTTAAAACGGTTGGTGAGGTGATATTACCAAATCCTCAAGCTTTTAGCCTCCCAAGGATAACACAAGATTAGAAAAGTCCTTGCGAATCCATGATTTGTTCATCTTTATGAACGTGAGTCTGTCTACATTCTCAGTGGACAGCCGCGTGCGCTTATCTGTCAGCACACCATCAGCAGCGCTGAACACACGTTCAGAGAGAACACTGGCTGCAGGGCATGACAAGATCTCCAAGGCGTGAGTGGCGAGCTCCGGCCATTTTTCCAGATTGGAATACCAAAATGAGCAAGGGTCCAGTGACACAGTCATGGCTTCGATGTTCACTTGGAGATACTCCTGCACCATCCTCTCTAGGCATTGACTATGTGTCAGACTTCTTGTCTCCTGTGGCCTTGCAAAGGATGGTCTAAAAAAGTGGTGAAACGATTTCACAAAATTGCTGTTACCAGCAGATACTGTGTTACTGTTACGGTTTGAGTGATGAAGACTCGACAGTCCCGCGGTTGGCAAGTTAGAACTGTGAGATTCACTTCGTGCACCACTGGTGTTTTGTGGAAAAGCACATGTAAGATTCTGCAACAGCGTCTGCAGATACTCCTGCATGCGTCAATCCCTTTTTATGGCAGGAATTATTTCGGCAAATTTACTTTTGTACCGGGGATCTAAGAGTGTGGCAACCCAGTAGTCGAGATTACTTCGAATTCTGCAATCTGAGGGTCATGTTGCAGGTAGTGCAGCAAGAAGGCACTCATGTGTCTTGCGCATCCAGGAGGACCAAGTCCTTGTTGTGTTGGTAGCGAGGTAAGAATCATGCTTCTTTCCTCTGCCCTCTCCCCCCGACCTCGCACAACAGAAATGTGATCAAGGTCTCCCTCATCTGATGAGTCTTCCATGCCCATCGCCAGTTCATCCTCCACTTCTTCCTCGGCTCCTGCACCTTCCTCAACAGTTTGGCTGCTACCATGCGCCCTGTTTAATCCCTCTCCCCCACCCTCCCATGCCTGCCTCCTTGGTGCTGCCAACCGTCTGGACCTTGGAGATATTATCCCTTCCGCATACGACTCCTCCTCTACTTCCTCCACCTCCTCTTGTCCGACCACCTGACTCTGAATTCTGTTTAATGTGTGCTCCAGCATGTAAATCACCGGAATAGTTATGCTGATAATGGCATCGTCGTCAGCACTAAACATCTTCGTCGCCATTTCAAAACTGTGCAGAAAGGTGTGTGGCGCCCCTGAGGGTGCAGTCACCACAGAGTTACTGCATCTCACCCAGAGGTGTGGTATCTCACCCTCAGGTAAGGAAGGCGTATGGCTCGGGACCCTAACACCTGCATCCAACACATACCCGCAGTGGGGTTAGGGCGAGATTGCTCCTAAGGGAGAGCACAGTCCCAGGTCCCTAGCTGGTGGGAGGATCCTATGTAGTGGATGCTTAGGGGAGCAGCTTAGGGGAGCACATGACAGGGAGAGTATAAATAGGAAGCCATCTTAGAAAGAGCAAGCCAGTCAGAGGAGGAAAAGTGACAGGAGCAGAGGCTCGGCATGAGCTCTGCTCCGGAGGCGGGCCTAGCCTGGGAGGCCCAGGACTGAAGGAGAGAAGAGAGGAGTGGGAGCAGGAAGGCTCCAGGAACCGAAGGGACCCTAGGGCTACGGGCCGTGCAGAAGGCCACCTGTACTCCCGCTGCTACCAGGAGGTAGAGGGGTCAGGCCAGATAAGGGGAACCAGTCCCTCAACTAGAGGAGAAACAGCAAGGCTCAACTAGAAACCGGAGGCTGCAGCATTTCATGTACTGCAGGCAAAAGTCCACACCAGTCTCACTAAGAAGGTAGCCACATAGGACCCAGGGGACGGAACACAAGTCGCCCGCCAAGGCCCGAGGATACCGGATAGAAGTGTCACTGGGTGTGAGGTGCAGGGAGAAGGCCAGAGAAAGGACACACAGAAGGGGGTCCTGCTAAGTACTCCGGAGCTATCTGGGGGTGGACTGAGCCCCTCACTGAGTACGCACAGCACGACGGGTGAGATAGCTCTGGTACCTGTAATCTGGACTGCAACAACTGTGAGTAAAGGTCTTGGAACTGCATCACACGGACTCTGTGTTCATTACTGACTCCCTGCACTACAACCACCATCATCCACCCACACTGCCCTGAAGCTACACTCTTCCTGTGGTGAGTAATAATACCATTGCAGCAAAACCACCAGCTTCAGAGGACTGTTCCGCAGCGGCGGCCCCTTTGGCCGCACTCCACAGGTGGCGTAGTCAGACATTATAAAATCCATATATACAAATTACCGTTGGATTGACCGCCCTGGGTCACGGACCGGGTCACCGCCACAGTGACTACAACCCCCAGCGTCTACCGGCACGGCTCCGGGTACCCCACGGCCCAGGGGGCGCGTCAACTTCATAGGTCCCTGATCTGAGACCACTCCTGCTGTGTGATTTGCGCCACCTCTGGATCTCGTTGGCCCAGGCTATACGTCAGAAACTATTGCACCAGGGCTTGTCGGTGCTGCCACAGTCGCTGCAATATGTGCAGAGTTGAATTCCACCGTGTCGGCACATCGCATTTCAGCCGGTGAACTGGCAGGCCCAACGACTTCTGTAGAGATGTAAGTCGTTGAGCTGCGGGATGCGAACGGCGGAAGTGAGCACACAGCGACCGTGCCCTCTGCAGAAGGCCATCTAGTCCGGAATAGTGGGCTAAAAATTTATGGACAACCAGGTTCAACACGTGAGCCATACAAGGCACGTGTGTAACATTGCCCCGGCGAAGGGCCACACCCAGGTTTGCAGCATTGTCGCACACGGCCTTCCCTGGTTGCAGGTCCAGTGGAGACAACCATTCATGAAACTGGGTCTCCAGAGCTGACCACAAGTCCTCAGCTGTGTGACTCACATTTCCCAGACATTTCAAAGTAAACACTGATGCCGTTGAGCCCTGCTGCCAGCATAGTAAGGAGGTGCGCAGTTAGAAAGCAGGTGGCATTACCAGACAGGCTTTGGGTGCAGGTGGAGGACCGAGAGGAGGTTGAGGAGGCAGAAGCAGTGGAGGAACTTCTAGATAAAGAGGATTGACGTACAACTCGCGGGGACGGCAAGACTTGGACAGCAGCCCCTTGTCCTGCTGTCACCATAGTTACCCAGTGCCCTGTCAGCGACATGTAACGCCCCTGTCCATGCCTACTCGTCCAAGTGTCTGTGGTGAAATGCACCCTGTCACACACAGAGTTTCTCAAAGAAGCGGTGATGTTGTGTGTGACATGCTGGTGGAGCGCAGGCACACCTTTCTTTGAGAAGTAGTGCCGACTGTTCATCTGGTACTGGGGCACTGCGACGGACATAAGGTCTCAAAAATCCACTGTGTCCTCCAGGCGGAAAGGCAGCATTTCTGTAGCCAACAGCTTGCAGATGGTGAAATTCAACCTCTTAGCTTTCTCATGGCTAGGAGGAAATGGTCTTTTACTTGTCCACATCTGAGGGACCGAGTGCTGGCTGTTGTGCTTTGACGGGGTTGAGTAGGGTGTCCCTGGCAAACTGCCGGTCTGTGAGGAAGATGCAGGCGGACATGTTAGGTTGCCTTGATCCAAAGGTGGTGCTCTCGATGTCAGAGAGCTCTCAACACCAGCAGGTGTTTCCACTTCCCAATGAACTGACGACCTGCCAATCACACTGGCTGTTGAAGGTAAAGAGGTGGCAGGTCTGCGTCCAAAAACATGTGTGACTGCTGTCCCCCCAGTCACAGAGGATGAAGAGGCCGCGGATGCACAAGATGGGGCAGACGGTGGTTGGCCCAGCCTGCTAGGCCGCATTGTAGCACACTGAGCTTCCCACTGCAACTTATGCTTCATATCCATGTGACGGTACATGCATGAAGTACTCAAACTATGGATTTTTTGGCCTCTACTTAGCTTTTGGTGACAAATATTACAGATAACACGAGTTGGGTCATCCTTATCGATCTGAATAAATGCCCAAGCTATGCAAGGCTTAGAGCCCATGCGACCTGAAGAGCCACTACGACTTGTGGTCAGAGGCGGAGTTGTGGTTGAGGATGCAGTTGTTGACGTGCTTCCAGTACTCCGTCTCTGTCCAGGAAGGCGCAACCTAACCTCGTCGTCAATAGCATCTGTGACGCCCCGCTGCGCTTGGTATCACAGATCCTAGAAGAGTGTATTGATGGAATCCTCCACAAGAGGCCCCCATAAACATTCACACATCTCCACCTTCCACTTCAGACCAGCAGAGGGAGCCCGTTAGGGATATAAATAGGGAAGGTGGAGCTAGGCAGTTCAGTTCCTCTGAAGAGTTCCTGCAGTAGAGAAGCCTAAGAGAGGTCAGTCTGCAGTGGAGCTCAGTCTAGTCTAGAGAACTCAGTTAATAGTTCAGCAGTGGAGCACGAGGCTCCTGCTAGCTAGATTCAGGGAGCCCAGATAGAGCTTAAGGTGTGCCGGCGTCATAAGATCGGTGAAGCGCGGCAAGCTGCCGTTAGTGTGTATAGCCTATTGAGGGCCCGAATAGGCCGAAGGCGAGTGGCGAGTTAGTACATAAGGGGCAGAGGAGCTTAACCAGCTCACCCCGAAGCATTTACCGGACACCGGATTCGAGCTTACCGGGATCTCTATGACCCAGTAAGGCATAACTGGAATCCCTGGAGAACTACAAGTCCCAGGATCGCTAAGGTGCTGATACGTAACAGAGCCAGGAGACGCTTAGGCCCCGCATACTGGGAGCGTGAACTTCAAGAGAAGGCCCTACCACAAGGTCAGCCAGCGCAGGACAGAGACAAAGTTAGGCCTAGCTCCAGGCAGGTCAGAAACTTACTGCGCAGAGGCAAGAAACAGGAGGCCCTACACCCGCTCATTGGGGAGGATCCTGATATGCACCCTTCACCCTACAGTGCTCCAGGATGTGCCTGAATTTCCTCCAGTAAAAGGTACTGAAGTGACTACCGTGTCCGTTTCCGTTCTTGCTCTGACCCAGCTGGGTCTCGCCTGTCCTGCATTCCCCCTGCATATGCTGCCCTGAGACCTAGCTCCACCTGTGGGGAGCTATACCATCGAGCTGCCTTATCACGGGCCTCAGTGGACTGCTGCAGCGCTGGTGCTTCTCACCAGATACCACAGGTGGTGTCACAAACTCTTATAAAATTAACAATTATCCACCCTTTTAAAGAGTGACCCCAGGGTACAGGCCAGGGAGCCGACCACCGCGACATCCCAAAGGCCAGGCAAAGGCCCGGGTGATCTCATCGACTGGCTGACTGTGGGTTGACAGTAAGTGGGATCTCCAACCTTGTCATCATCACCCTGTGTGTTATCACACCCGTCGTCCTCAAAGCCAACCTCTTCCTGCCCTGACCGAAAAGTCAAGTTGTCGCTCCAATCAGGTATTTGAGTCTCATCATCGTCTTCATCATTGTCTCCACCAACAGGAGTTACAGTTTGGGAACGAGGGTCTACATTATGCTCAGAACCTTCTTCATCTGGTCCTGGATCCGACTTATAAAGATTCTGGGCATCAGTGCAGATCATTTCCTCGTCTGGATTAACAGAATCTCTGGAGTAGACCTCCGTTTCCCAGGCTATAGTATGAGTAATCAGCTGTGCAGACTCAACCATCTGTGTTACCCCATACTCAGACGGGCAGCTGGAGACTTGGGAGCTGTGAGGAAGCAAGTGCGATTGGGGTGACACCTCTGAGGACTGGAGTATTTGTGATGTTGAAGTTGAGGTGGAGGAGAGCCCACTTGAAGGAGCACTTGATATCCGCTGAAGCACCTGCTGTTTTTGTGCCTCATCTGGAATTTGTAGCGATGGGCGTGTGGGTAACAAAGGGATCGTATCACATTGTCCACGAAAAGAAGTCGACATGTTAGTTTGGCTGGAAGATGGTCTTTCTTCTGCAGATGTTACTCCCCCCCCACCGCGGGGGGCTCGACCCACCAGCGGACAGGCACCAGTATTAGGAGAGGGGGGCTGGCCGTCAGGGTCCACCGCGGCTCTGGCACAAACCCGGCGACACGGAGGTGGCACGGGCAGGAACGGACTGGCCGTGTCGGCTTCTCACTTTTTGGATTTTAGAAGGGCATGACATGCCTATATCTGTGTCTCCCCCTCCTTTTACTCCTCCACCTCTTTTATTTTCGCATGACTATATGTACTTGTCACTTTTCTATGTGTTAGTTATGTCTTCTGAGCAGTTTGTCAGCTTTTGGACACCTTTGAAGGTGTTTTCTATGTGTTTCTATGTGTTTTTGTTTGCCTGCCATTGGTTTTAACGGTATTCGAAGGTGTTCGACGAACAGTTCGGCGAACACACGGGTGTTCGACGAACCGAACCGAACTCGAACACTACGGGGGTGGCTCAACACTACTTGCAATGCCCCTTACAAGAGCCATGCAGTGCAGCATATTACAAACATAAGTCCCATTATTGGGGAGTGGGTGTCCCATGGTATTTGCTTATGCTTTCCCAGCAAAAGCTGCCAAAAATTAGGACGGAGGAACTTGCAATGCTATCACCCTGGTGGTATAGTGGTGGTGGAGGCTGAGGATAAGGAGAAGAAGATTAAAAAGCCGAAACGAGGAAGCGTATACCCATGTGTGGGTGTGAAGCGGTGCATGTGAATACACCTCCCGAAATAACACAGTGGATTTGACTTTATGTTACTCTGTTGTCATTTGGTGGTGATGAGAAGTCTGGCCCAATCCAGCCCTTGTTCATTTTGATAAGGGTCAGCTTGTCAGCATTGTCAGTTGACAGGCGAGTGCGCTTATCAGTTATAATTCCCCCAGCGGCACTAAAAACACGCTCCGATAACACGCTAGCGGCAGGGCAGGAAAGGACCTCCAAGGCGCACAGAGCGAGATCATTCCAAGTGTCCAGCTTGGATACCCAATAATTAAAAGGCACAGAGGAATCACGGAGGACGCTGGTACGATCGGTAAGGTACTCCCTCACCATCTTTTGAAACTTTCCACTCCTTGTGAGAGTACCCCGCGCCTCAGGGCCTGTAAGCTGGGCGGGTGTCAGAAAACTGTCCCAGAACATTGACAGTGTTCCCCTGCCTCTGCTGGATTGGAGTTGCATCTCTCTCGCCTGTACGCCTTGGTTGGGCAACGAACTGTGACCTCTGCCGCTAGCGTGTTCAGATGGGAATTTTTTTAAGAGTTCTGCAGCAAGGGCCTTCTGGTATTGCCACATTTTTGTAGACCTCTCCACCTCAGGAATAAGAGAGTGAAAGTTCTCCTTGTAGCGGGGGTCTACAAATGTCACCAACCAGTAATGACTGTCACCCAACATTTTGACAACGCGAGGGTCACGGTTAAGGCAGCGTAACAAAGTCAGCCATGCGTGCCAGACTGGTAACGGGCAAGATTTACGTGTCCTCACCAAGATGACGACTGACCATGCTCGCCTCCTCCTCCTCCTCTTCCTCCTCCCCCCTGTCCTCAGGCCACCCACGCTGAACCGACGGTATGACACTTGTACAGGTACTACTGTCTACAACGCATGATAGCAGCTCCTGTTCTTCCTCCTCCTCCTCCTCCTCTCCCTCATTGTCCCCCAATGCACGTTGGGATGAGATGAGGCTGGGCTGTGTGTAATCGCCCGCTACGGCTTCTTGATCCATCTCATCATACTCTGGCTGCAATGCCTCCTCTTTATTTCTCTGCATAGAGCGTTGCAAAAGACAGACAAGTGGGATGCTGACACTAATGATGGCGTCATTACATATGTCAGACATCCAGGTCCACTCCTGAGGTCTTATGTGTGGAGTCTGACCTGGATATCGACGGCCTTGTTGCAGCTGGTACTCCTCAACTGCTCTCTTCTGCTCACAAATCCTTTGCAACATGTGGAGGGTAGAGTTCCAACGTGTGGGGACATCACACACCAGTCGGTGTGCCGGAAGCTGCAAACGCTGCTGCAACACAGCAAGGGCGGCGGAAGCTGTAGCCGACTTGCGAAAATGAGCTGACAGGCGGCGTACTTTCACGAGCAGATCTGGCAACTCGGGGTACGATTTAAGAAACCGCTGAACCACGAGGTTAAGCAGATGAGCCAGGCATCGTACGTGTGTGATCTCACCTCGCCTCAGAGCCGCCACCAGGTTACGGCCATTGTCACAGACGACCATGCCGGGATGTAGGTTTAGTGGTCTCAGCCACAGATCTGCCTGCTCTTTCACAGCTGTCCACAACTCACAAGCAGTGTGAGGTTTATCATCTAAGATTATGAATTTCAGCACAGCCTGTTGCCGCTTGGCGGAGGCAGTACTGCAATGGTTCCAGCTTGTAACTGATGTGGTGATATCTGAGATGGAGGCTGAACATGAGGAGGAGGAGGAGGAGGAGGATGCGCAGGAGCTGTACACTGTGGGGGCAACTCTGACTGACATAGGGCCCGCAATACTCGGTGTGGGGAGGATGTGTTCCGTCCCAAGGTCCGACTGGGTCCCGGCTTCCACTATGTTTACCCAGTGTGCCGTCAGAGAGATGTACCGTCCCTGGCCACAAGCACTTGTCCACGTGTCCGTTGTCAGGTGGACTCTCCCAGTAACTGCGTTGTTGAGGGCACGGCAGATGCTTTGGGACACGTGCTTGTGTAATGGTGGATGGCACACCGGGCAAAATAGTGTCGGCTGGGGACCGAGTACTGAGGGACGGCCACCGCCATAAGATTGCGGAAGGATTCCGTCTCCACCAGCCTAAAAGGCAGCATTTCGAATGCAAGCAGTCGTGAAATGTGAGAATTTAGGACTGTGGCCTATGGGGCGTTAGCTGCGAATTTCCGCTTTCGTTCAAAGGTCTGGGATATAGACAATTGAACGCTGCGGTGGGACGTGGACGTGGACGTTGATGCTGTTTCTTGATGCTGTTTCTTGAGAGACTGCCCTAACAAGTGAAGACTGAGAGGAGGGGGCATCTTTACATGCAGTATGGACAGGGGATTGCCTTGCAAACACAACAGGGGGTTCTATTGCACGCACAACAGTGGAAGAAGCAGTGGTGACACCTCCTGACACTGGTCGTGGACCCTGGGTGCCGCCCCACAAAGTCGGGTGCTTTGCTGCCATGTGCCTGATCATGTTGGTGGTGGTCAGGCTGGTAGTTTTGTCACCCCTGCTGATGCTGGCATGGCAGGTGGAACATATGGCCTTTTTGGGGTTATCAGCAGAGTCTTTAAAAAAATTCCAGACTCTGGAAGACCTACCGCTTGTACTGGCAACGTCCCTTGTGTTGGTGTTACGGGGAACGGTTGCCTGCCTTCTGTCTGCGGCCACCACACTGCTTCTTCCTGACTGTTGGGGTACTCTGCCTCCCTCCCCCTGTGTGCTGCTGGCCTCACTCTGCATGTCCTCCTTCCACGTTGGGTCAGTTACTAGATCATCCACCACCTCCTCCTCTTCCACTTGCGCACCACGATCCTCCTCCTCACTTCCTGGCAATTGTGTCTCGTCATCGTCCACCTCTTGTGACAGATTGCCAACGTCGACTTCCTGGGGCCGTGGCTGTTCAAATATTTGGGCATCGCAACATGGGATCTCCTCTTCCACCACTTCAAGAGTATCAGGCGAGGGGCCCAAATATGGAAATGGACCAGTGAACAGCTCTTCAGAGTGTCCAAGTGTGGGATCACTTGCTGTCTGACGACACTCGGCATGGTGGGAGGAAGGAGCATCAGGGTGAGGAGGAGTATGCAGTCGAGACTCACGGCTACTAAGAGTTGACCGTGTGGAAGACAGACCGGAAGTGATGGTGCCCAGGTAACTGGAAGTATTGTCTGCTATCCAATTAATAACCTGTTCACACTGATCAGTTCTCAATACTGGTGTTGTTCTGTGCTTCCCTAGTAATTCGGTCAAGAAGTGGGAGCGAGAAGATGTGGCTGTTGGTTGTGGCACATTTTCACCTTGGCCACGGCCCCGTCCTCTGCACGAACCATCACCAGAACGTCCACTTCCACGTCACTTGCCACGCGCCTTGCCCATTGTAAATGAAGTAAAATAGCTTACACTTGCACTATCAATGGAAATAGGGTAATAAAGAGTAGATTTGAACCGTGGAAGAGGAAAACCACAGTTATTGTTCACTGGGGTATACCACACTTTTTTAAATAGAGATATTTGCGACTGAACAGTGAGCGACACACTCAAACTGCTTTTTTTTTTAGATACCAAAGGCCCAAAACTGGATAGTACAGCGATTTGACCCGTGGAACTGCAAAACCACACTGGGATGTCGGGCCTACACAAGACTATTTTCAACAGATATATTTTTGTGTCACAATAGTCAGGAGACACTACTGTTTTTCTTTACGGAAAAAACTACCAACAGCTGAATAATAGAGATTTTTTACCGTGGGATGGCAAAACCACAGTTATTGTTTACTGGGGTATACCACACTTTTTTAAATAGAGATATTTGCGGCTGAACAGTGAGCGACACACTCAAACTGCTTTTTTTTTAGATACCATAGGCCCAAAACTGGATAGTACAGCGATTTGACCCGTGGAACTGCGAAACCACACTGGGATGTCGGGCCTACACAAGACTATTTTCAACAGATATATTTTTGTGTCACAACAGTCAGGAGACACTACTGTTTTTCTTTACGGAAAAAACTACCAAAAGCTGAATAATAGAGATTTTTTTACCGTGGGATGGCAAAACCACAGTTATTGTTTACTGGGGTATACCACACTTTTTAAATAGAGATATTTGCGGCTGAACAGTGAGCGACACACTCAAACTGCTTTTTTTTTAGATACCAAAGGCCCAAAACTGGATAGTACAGCGATTTGACCCGTGGAACTGCGAAGCCACACTGGGATGTCGGGCCTACACAAGACTATTTTCAACAGATATATTTTTGTGTCAGAACAGTCAGGAGACACTACTGTTTTTCTTTACGGAAAAAACGACCAAAAGCTGAATAATAGAGATTTTTTACCGTGGGATGGCAAAACCACAGTTATTGATTACTGGGGTATACCACACTTTTTTAAATAGAGATATTTGCAGCTGAACAGTGAGCGACACACTCAAACTGCTTTTTTTTTAGATACCAAAGGCCCAAAACTGGATAGTACAGCGATTTGACCCGTGGAACTACGAAACCACACTGGGATGTCGGGCCTACACAAGACTATTTTCAACAGATATATTTTTGTGTCACAACAGTCAGGAGACACTACTGTTTTTCTTTACGGAAAAAAATACCAAAACCTGAATAATAGAGATTTTTTACCGTGGGATGGCAAAACCACAGTTATTGTTTACTGGGGTATACCACACTTTTTTAAATAGAGATATTTGTGGCTAAACAGTGAGCGACACACTCAAACTGCTTTTTTTTTAGATACCAAAGGCCCAAAACTGGATAGTACAGCGATTTGACCCGTGGAACTGCGAAACCACACTGGGATGTCGGGCCTACACAAGACTATTTTCAACAGATATATTTTTGTGTCACAACAGTCAGGAGACACTACTGTTTTTCTTTACGGAAAAAACTACCAAAAGCTGAATAATAGAGATTTTTTACCGTGGGATGGCAAAACCATAGTTACTGTTTATTGGGGCATACCACACCTTTCTAAATAGAGATATTTGCGGCTGAACAGTGAGCGACACACTCAAACTGCATGTTTTTTTTAGATACCAAAGGCCCAAAACTGGATAGTACAGCGATTTGACCCGTGGAACTACGAAACCACACTGGGATGTCGGGCCTACACAAGACTATTTTCAACAGATATATTTTTGTGTCACAACAGTCAGGAGACACTACTGTTTTTCTTTACGGAAAAAACTACCAAAAGCTGAATAATAGAGATTTTTTACCGCGGGATGGCAAAACCACAGTTATTGTTTTCTGGGGTATACCACACTTTTTTAAATAGAGATATTTGCGGCTGAACAGTGAGCGACACACTCAAACTGCTTTTTTTTTAGATACCAAAGGCCCAAAACTGGATAGTACAGCGATTTGTCCCGTGGAACTGCGAAACCACACTGGGATGTCGGGCCTACACAAGACTATTTTCAACAGATATATTTTTGTGTCACAACAGTCAGGAGACACTACTGTTTTTCTTTACGGAAAAAACTACGAAAAGCTGAATAATAGAGATTTTTTACCATGGGATGGCAAAACCACAGTTATTGTTTACTGGGGTATACCACACTTTTTTAAATAGAGATATTTGCGGCTGAACAGTGAGCGACACACTCAAACTGCTTTTTTTTTAGATACAAATGGCCCAAAATGGATAATACAGAGGTTTGAACCGTGGAAGTGCAAAACAACACTTCTGTTTCTCTAGCCTACACCAGACTATTTTCAACAGTTATATTTGTGTCTGAAAAATCAGAGACACGCTTTTTTTTTTGGGAGGGGGGGGGCACCAAAAGGTTAATAAGACGGGTATTTGTACAGTGTGAAGGAGGAAAAAAATAGGAGGATTTAGATGAAAAAAAAGGATTTTTCCTGGCCCCCGACACCTGGTGCTAAGTCCAGCAATTTCAGCAACAGGAGCACACAGGACTGTAATGCAGCGTTTGCTGGTATAACCACTGTGTCTCCTATACAGCCTGCCTGCCTGCTATCTGGGATGGATATTAGTCCTGAAAAGGACTGTTTGTTTGTTCTGGCAGCCTTTACAGACCCTGCACTAACTATTTCGCAGTTTATATCTCTCCCTAAATCAGCAGCGCTGTCCCTACACTGCCTAATCCGGAGCGACTGTGTCCAAGATGGCGGCGCCCCGTTTTAAATACCTGAGGTGATGCTGTGCGGCCAGCCAATCACTTTAATGCCCACAACCAACATGGCTGCAGCATTACAGTGACTGGCTGCCAATCCCTGCATGTTCATTGGCTCTGTAAAGAGCGCCAAACATGCAGGACGGAAACCCGAGCTCCCGCCCGAGTAACCCGGAAATGCTCGGTGCTCACCGAACATCCCGAGTAGCGTGATGCTCGGGCGAGTACCGAGCAGTATCGAGCATGTTCGCTCAACACTAGTCTTAACCAGTAGATCTTAGCTGTGATATCACTTCCATCATTGAGAATAGGTGCTTCTGCATGTCGTCATTTGCACTCAATCTCATACTGTAAAGCTTTCTTAATAAAAATAACTTGTGATTCAAGCTAAGTCTTTCATACAGTTTTCTTAATTCTTCCCACATTCCTGTTTCTTATATGTATTAATTGAGCATCATCCACTAATAAGCTAATGGTGGCTCTCGCTTGTCTATTCTTCTTATCCCATGTCTGATTATCTTGATCTGGTCTTTCTGTAACAATTACTTCCCATAAACCATCCTTAGATAACAACATCTCTACTTTGAATTTGCATAACTGATAATTTTCACTATTCAGTTTAGCTACTGTGAATTTCAGTTCTGTGTTACTCATCATCTTTATATAGTCTTACTTGTTTAGAGAGTTGTACTAAAGATATTCTCCTGTTTTTTTCTTGCTGATAGTTCCTGTATGTCCTGCCTGTGTTGAATTCTCTGTAATTATATCCAGCTTATGGGATCATGAATTCCTTTGTCACTCTGTATCTGGATTTATTTCATTCTGTTTACAGAGCTTATCTGTGTGCTCCGTTATCTGGGGTTATAAACCAGGATCCTCTTGTAGTGCGTGTCTGTAGTGTCTGGGCTTTAGTGTCTGGGCTCCAGCCTGGGCCCATTACCTGTCGCAGAGTGCATCTTCTTACAGTCACCACTGTACTTATGAGAGCTTCAATCAGCAAGATATCTTGAGTAAACAGTATTTACTTCATACTGGTTAAACATGAGATACAATTCAGTGTCACACAGTCCATGTGCTGCATACATAACACATTCAAGAAAGAAAAGAAAAGAAAACACAGGAAGTAAAAACAACCAACAATTGAGAGCTTTCCTCCCACATTTTACAGCAAGCATATAGCTTTACACACTCTCACCATCTGCTGTCTGGTTAGTATAAAGTCCTCCTTTCACTTATAATAAGTCCTAATCTGTTGTATATGCCAACAGTCCACGTGTCCGTGGTTAGGTGGACTTTACCGGTAACTGCGTTGTTGAGATCACGGCTAATGTTTTGGGAAACGTGCTTGTGTAATGCGGGGACGGCACACCGGGAGAAATAGTGGCGGCTGGGGACTGAGCACCGAGGGACGGCTGCCGCCATCAGGTTGCGGAATGCTTCTGTCTCCACAATCCTAAAAGGCAACATTTCGAGCACAAGCAGTCGTGAAATGTGGAATTTAGTAGTTTGGCCTGTGGGGCGTTGGCTGCATATTTGCGTTTGCGTTCCAAGGACTGGGGTATGGACAACTGAACGCTGCGATGGGACAAGGACATGGACGTGCTTCCTGATGCTGCTACTTGAGAGTATGCAACGACAGGTGCAGGGCAGGAGGCATCTTCGCATGCACCATAGACAGGGGATTGGCTTGCATGCACAACAGCGGAAGAAGCAATGGTGCCACCCGCAGCCACTGTTTCTGGACCCTGGGGTTCGGCCCAAGAAAGTCGGGTGCTTTGCTGCCATGTGCCTGATCATGCTTGTGGTGGTCAGGCTGGTCGTTTTGCCACCCCTGCTGATGCTGGCTTGGCAGGTGCTGCAAATAACCTTTTTGGGGTTATCAGCAGAGTCTTTAAAAAACAAGCAGACTCGGGAAGACCTAACAGTTGTACTGGCAACTTCCTTCGTGTTGGTGTTACGGGAAACGGTTGCCTGCCTTCTGTCTGCGGCCATCACACTGCTTATTCCTGCCTGTTGGGGTGCTCTGCCTCCCTACCCCTGTGTGCTGCTGTTCTCGCTCTGCATGTCCTCCTGCCAGGTTGGGTCAGTTACTATATCATCCACCACCTCATCTTCCACTTCTGAACCCTCGTCCTCCTCCTGACTTTCTGGCAATTGTGTCTCATCATCGTCCACCCCTTCATGTGACTGTGGCTGCTCAAATATTTGTGCATCGCTACACGCGATCTCCTCTTGCCCCGCTTCAGGTGGACTGGGCGAGAGGCTCGAATCTATAAATGGAAAAGTGAACAGCAATTCAGAGTGTCCAAGTGTGGGATCAGTTGTCTCTTTGTACTCGGCATGGTGGGAGGAAGGAGGATCAGGGTGAGGAATATGCGGTCCAGACTCACGGCTACTAAAACTTGACCGTGTGGAAGACAGGGTGGTGGTGGTGGTGGCTAAGTGACTGGAAGCATTATCCGCTATCCAACCAACAACCTTTTGACACTGCTCTGGGTTCAATAGTGGTGTGCTGCAGTCCCCTAGAAATTGAGACAAGAAGGTAAGGCGAGAAGATGTGGGTGTTTGTTGTTGCACAATTTCGGCTTGCCCACGGCCTTGTCCTCGGCCTCTTCATGCACCATTACCATCACATCCAGTTCTCCGTCCCTTGCCACGTGCCTTGCCCATTTTAAATGGAGGACAGTATCTTCCATGCTCACTACAAATGACTGAGTTTGGAGCGAACTTATATGTGATCCGTGTAATAGAGAAAACACAGTTTTAAATACTTGTCCTGTAGGTAAGTAGTTTGAACAGCAAACTGCGGTGAATTGCTTCAAAGGCACACTAAAGGAAATTTTTAATGGAGGCCAGAAATGGCAGTATTTTCTGACAACATATATGTGATCCGTTTGACAGAGAAAACACAGTTTTAAATAGCAGGATTTCTAGCGCTCTAATATGGAAAGGACCTGGCTGTATTCTGCAGTGCCAACAAGCAAATGGCACAGACAAAATGGTGTTCTCTGGATTGCTTTTTAAGCAAATAATGAGGATTAAGATCCAAAGAATAGTGTTCCTGGCCCCTGAGACCTGGGCCTTTGTATAGAAATATCTAACAGCAGCAGAAGGCAGAATTGGAATGGAGCCTCTTGTGCTATATGCACTGCAGTCTAGTATATACACTGCCTGCCTATACACCCTGCCTGCCTGATATCTCTGCAGATAGATTAGTCCTCAGAAGGACTGTTTGTTAAGATGCATATGTATAATGTACGTTTTTTCACCCTACACTACCTAATACACAAGCAAATCTGTCCCTGACACAGCAGCACCTCTCCCAAAACAAGCAAATGGTGCAGAAAGATGGTGTTCTCTGGATTGCTTTTTAAGCAAATAATAAGGATTAAGATCCAAAGAAAGTATTCCTGGCCTGTGAGACCTGGGCTTTTGTATAGAAATATCTAACAGCAGCAGAAGGCAGAAATGGAATGGAGCCTCTTGTGCTATATGCACTGCAGTCTGCTATATAAACCGCCTGCCTATACACCCTGCCTGCCTGATATCTCTGCAGATGGATTAGTCCTCAGAAGGACTGTTTGTTAAGATGGATATGTGTAATGTATGGTTTTTCTCCCTACACTACCTAATACACATTCAAATCTCTCCCTGACACAGCAGCAGCTCTCCATACACTGACTGATCCGGAGTGACTGTGACGAGCATGGCAGCGCCAGGTCTGATAAAGACCTGATGATGCTGTGTGGCCTGCCAATCACTGTAATGCCCACAACCAACATGGCTGCGGCATTAAAGTGCATTGCAGGCAATCCCTGCATGTTCATTGGCTCTCTAAAGAGCGCCAAACATGCAGGGAGGGGACCCGAGTTTCCTCCCGAGCAACACGGAAATACTCGGCGAGCGCCGAGCATCTCGAGCAGTGAGATGCTCGCTTATCACTAGATGTGTGCTTAGGATCATTGTCTTGCTGGAATTTCCATCCCCTGCCTACTTTGGTTTTACCATGTGGCAGCATTACATTCTCCAGTATATACTTCTACATGGTAGCATTCATACTTCCATCACTTCTATGCAGAGGGCCAATGGCAGATGCAGAAAATCAGCCCCAAACTATGACATTGCCACCACCATGTTTCACTGTAGGTGTTTGGCACCTTACTTCATTACGTTTTCAAATTGGGTGGTATATATAGTGCTTGCTATCACTGCCAAATAGATTGAATGTGGATTCATCCAACCACAACACCTTAGACCAATCTGGCTCTTTCCATTGGCTGTGTTCTTTAGTAAACTCAAGTTGGACCTTCCAGTTCTTTGCATAGATGATTGGAACTCGTGCATTCAACCCTACTGCTCTTAGCCAACGCACCAGAGTTTGGCGATTCACTTTGACCCCATATTCTTCGTTCATTTTGAGCAAATTCTGTACAGCACTTTTATGGACATCAGATAATGACTTTTCCTTAATAATGTGATCAACTCTGGAGGAAGTTTTCAGTAGTCGTGCACTTCTAGGTTTGTCAGCTGTTCCATAACCTTCTTTTCTTTCTTTAATATTCATGACACTTGACTCTGAGAACAGTTGAACAGTTGAATTCCATAGCTACCTCTTTTTGGCTTTTGCCTGACTTCACTCTCAGAATAATAAGCTTTCTGCCATCTGGTGATTAATTTGGCTTTGTTTTTGCCATGTCTAAACCTAAAAACATTGAAAAGCAAAAGGAGTCTCGCTCGGCTCAAGAATTGGTGGTGCTGGTGTAACACGGTACTTTAGATGCAGCGACAAAGAAACACAGAGCAGCCAATACAGGGTTAATAAACAGGGGAAGTTTATAATAACAGGGTCAATCTCCACGCAGGGAGTAACAGGGGAAAATATGGGGGAAAACAAGGAAAGTAGCAGGTAAAAGTCTTTAACTGACAGTTCACAGTTTAAGTAGATATAGCAGAGTTGAACCGGTTGTAAATGACAGTTTTTGCACTTAGCTGACTCTTTTCCTCCACAAGACAGTTGCCAACTGAGGCCGGTGATGATTTCTTCAGGCTTCCCCGCCCAATTAATGACCGTCTTCTGGCAGCAGCGGGCGGTCTCCGGTTTTACCCGCTGAGCCCCTAATCCATAACACGGCACCTCACGTGCCCGCCTCCACTGACCCTGCATCTCTTCTCTAGTCGGCTTGACTCCTCCGGTCCACTACACTCGGCTCTACCTCCCAATACTGTAGCCAGGAGCCTGGACCCTCTCACACTGCTCTGCTGAGCAGGACCCAGCTCCGCTTTCCTGTGCAAACGTCTTCGTCTCTTCCTCTCTCTACCCACGCCACCAATCTCTCGGTCACCTGACCTCCCAGCTCTCACTCTGGACAAGCCCCTAGCTTCCCCGTCACCTGACTCCTGTGCTCGCAGTCTGTCTTCCCCCTGCAACCAGAGGCACGGCCCCGGCAGTTCCGGATCCCCTGCTCTGAAAGTACTTACACCCCGGTCTTCCCCCTTACACTGGCTGAACTGGGCGAACCTAAAAACACACATAAAAAAATTAGGCAAAATTTGACTACCAATGACAAAATATGCAAAACATTTGGCACAGCAATATTGAAAACTAACACATAAAGGGATAAAACAATGTTTAACCCAATTTTCGTCCTTATAGCTGACAACTATTTGCTTCCGGTTTACAAAAACACTTTTAAAGAAAATGCAAAACTTTTCACCACCACTGTATCTAGTAGTAGATTCAAACTCATGGCCATTGGCTGGAAGTTCTAAAGTTCCTCCAGGGCTATAAGCTGACAAATTTAAAAGGCAGGTAGAATGCAGCATTAATTAAAAACAACCTAGGCTGATGAGAGGAGAGCACAGTAAGAAAAGGAGACAGTCACAACCTCTAATAGTATACTACAAAAACAAAACAAAAAAGGACCAGCATCTCCAGAATAAAAGTTGTTGTGACTGCCTCCTTTTCAGACTGTGCACTCCTCCCATCAGCCTAAAGCTGTTTTTAATTAATACTGGTTCCTATCTGCCCTTTAAATTTATAGGCTTATTGCCCGGGACAGGCATGTTTGATAGATATTAGGTTTAGGGTTCCATCAAAGAAAAGTGCACCTTTCCGTGGTTGATGGGCACACATGAATGGGCCAATTTATGCACTAAGTACCTTCATTTGTATAAGTATATTATATATAGTAGTAATGCAGGTCAATGTTTGCATACCTTTTAGCACCCACAGGGGCTTCTATATTCTCTTGTTTGTATATTCAAAGTACTTCATGATCACTCCAAGTTCCTTATAGGCATATCTAAAGAGAGCAGTTACATTAAGAAATTATTTCCAGAGGTGACCAAAATGACAATAATGCCTGATATGACAACAATACTATAACTGACACGTAGCTGTGATGCGCTATTACAGATTTTTCTACATAGCCCAAAAGTTTCAGTGTTTTGATAGGAGACATCCTATTTCATTTTAACAAATATGCATGAATTGTAATCTTCTGTGAAAATAACAGGTGCTCTTTAAATTCTCTCAAGAATAAGGTCCCTGATAAAATCATGCTATTCCCCAGGCTTGCATTTATTACATAACGTGCTAGTTATCTAATTGACTCACACACATTTCCTGAAAACTACAAATATAAAAAGTACAATTCTGCCTGAATTGTGCACTGCGGGTGCATTTGTATTAGTTTATATTCCTAATAAATTACAAGGCGCACTCATAAAAAGAGGACAGAGAAAAAAAACATTGCATACAACTCCATCTATGAAAAGCATGAAGGAAGAGAAGTTACACTTAATTAGTCATCATAAATTTACCGACTTCTATTGCTGCCCAACAATTTTATTGATCTTTTATTCATGTAATCTGCTCCACAATTTATTAGGTCTTTTGATAATGGGATAATAATTAACCTTGTAGACATTTTTTTATTCACTATATTACAGTTTTTCTTTGCCACAATCTTTCACATCCTTCTTTTTCTTGTTCTGTTTCTCTCTTATAATAAGGTCGGCATTTATAGGTGTTGTAATTCAGCTGTCCTAGTATCCCGAGATATCACAACTACATAAATGTGCAGTGGGAGTAGAGATGAGTGGATCAGGCAAAATTCAAATTTGCCTGTTCGCACAGATTTTCCTGGGAAATTTGATTTGCATGGAAGTTATTCTCTCTGAATTTAAAGTCTTTTATTATGTTCTGGGGTCTTTCCTGACCCCAGAGCATAATAAACATAAAATGTAAAAAATAAAGAAAATGCTTAGACTCACCTTATCACTCACCTCTCTGGTCCCTCTGCTCCTCACCATTGTATACCAGGTCCTCGCTGAAACTTCTAATTTTCTTGCCTCTCACGTTAAGCCTGGACTTCCGGCTCTGATGAGGGTTCTGTACAAGGGAACAAAAGGTCACAATGTCATGACATCTTGATGTGTGTCATGACCTTGACCGTGCATGCGTAGAACCGTCCTAGGCCTCATTAGGGCCAGAAGTCACTGCTCAGTATGAAAAATTTCAGTGCTTGTGGCTGGGACCATACAGGTGATAGAGAGGAGCAGCAGGACCAGAGAGGTGATTGGTATCATGATTTTTTTTTACTTTTTTTACCATTTTGATGGCCCAGAAAAATCAAGGCCAGCGGCTGCCATTTTGCTGAAGCCATGCGGAAGCAAACAACAAAAAAAATCTGCATTTTGGCGAATGGAGATTTTTGTACAATTTTAAGTGTAATTCAATTCAACTTGAATATATTTTTTTCATTTTTAAGTAAGAGTCTTATAGATAGCTTTTGTGTGGGCAACCTCCTTAGATGTGCTCTTACGACATTGGAATATGGCCTGTTTGGGGAATGTACTTCCAACTAATGAATAACATAAGGGTTCTGGAGGGAAACCGTATTCAATAGCATCATATGCCTTACAGGGATTGTCCAATTTGGCAAGTTATCACGTATCCAAAGAATAGGTGATATATTGCTGGTTGCTGGTGTAAACCCTACCAATCCCAAGATTGGGAATGGAGTCTAGAAAAATGAGAAAACCCATTGAACTACAACAGAAACCTTAAAATCACTCAATTTAATGCTTTAGACCACTAAGGATATTATATTCACTGCCCTAGACAACCAGGATCCTTAAACTAACTCATACACACTGCCTCAGACTACCAGGGATCCATAAATTAACTCGTTCACTGCCCTAGAAATTTTTTAATATTAACATTAATTTCTTTACTGCCCTAGATCACCAGGGATATGCTAATACTATCACCTATACTGCCATTCTGGGATTAGCCCGTTTAATGCTCTAGAGCACCAGAGATCTAGACCCAAGGACTGTATATCTGGCTACTTTACAGCTAATTATTAAGACACTAAACAGATATACTAATTCCTAAATTAATATTTTTTGGTGCACCCATGCTATGCAATCTGTTTGATTATGGTTGAGCATGCCATATAGATCAAGAGGAGGATTGCTACATTGTGAGCCCTCGCAGCCAGGGTCCCCTCTCCTCCTGTACCAGTCGGTGACTCACTTTTGTTCAAACTATTGTACTTGTTGTCTGCTACGTATACCCCTTTTTCACATGTAAAGTGCCATGGACTAAATGGCGCTATAATAATAAATAATATTAATTATTCATATGTTATTATCTATTGGATGTGGTCCTGTATTGTTTGCTTTAAGCTTTATTCACACATCAGTATTTTTTATCAGTATTTCATCAGTATTTGTATGCCAAAACCAGGTGTGTCTCCAAAAGGAAGAACAGGTGTCAATCTTTCAATTATAGTTTTTCACTGTAAGTTCCAGTCCTGGTTACTAACCAAATACTGATGTGTGAATAATCCCTTAGAGGGAGCAAAGCTTCAATCCCTAACTTCCTACTTCCTAACTATAATGGCTAGGAGGCAACATAGGTTATATTATTCTTGTATCTACCTTCAATATTTTTTATTATATTGCTATGACAATTTCTGACATTTCTATAAATTTCAGTAATTTTACAGAAGAGTTAATCTTTAATGTGGGACCAGGTAACAGAAAACAGGCCCTCTGCAAAATTCTCTAATTTCCTGAAAGTTGTTTTACGCAAAGTTCACATATCGTTCTCCTTCTCCCACCTACCAGGTAAGGCTCGCAGGCAGCTGATAATAATGCAGACCTATTCCCTTTAGCTTTGAAGTGGTGTCTCTCTGTAGAGCCTTTGAAGTTCAATGGAATGAATGAATAGATGGACAATTTCTGGTCCATTCCTCAGAAGCGTGGAGTTTCATATGTGAACAGGGGAAATAGAACTTATGTCTCTGTAAAGGCCAGAAGTATATTGCCATGCATGACTTCAACTTCATATATTAGCAACTACCAGAATAAGAGTGTTGAGAAATTCCTTCATTTATTTTCTTTATACTACACATAGTTGGGGCAAAAAGTAGAATTTGAATAAGTAAACAAACATTTGATGAATGTCTGGAGACAATATATGTAAAACTAGGATAGTCAGCAAAATACTATGGTGTTTCTGTGGATAAACTATAACTATAATATCCTGAACATACTGAAGGGACACATTGGTCTCATCAACATGATCTTTATATGGATTCACGTAATACAGAGGCATTATATGATGTCCTTACAAATCTACCAATACATTTTTAACCTGGAGACACATAGAGTTTTGTTCTTCCACATTCATATCCAGTATGTTGAATACATTTGTAAAACATTACTTATATTGAACTTGAATTACAGCTTTTATTATTAGTGATGGGTGAGCCCTAAAATGACCGGATGCTTGCTACTCGAGTCGAACAAATATTAATGCTCGTGTGCTCGACCCAAGTAAAGAGTATAATGGAAGGCAATGGGAAACTAGAGCAATTTTCTGGCGGCCCCACTCCCCCCGGAGTCCGGAGGGGTCTAAAAATTTGCAAAACCAATGAAAGCAGCGCTGAAATAGCATGGGAACAGCACGAGGAAAACTCCTGGAAGCATCTAAGAATCCCAGATCGCTTCTGGGAACAATGTAGTCAGAGTATTACGCCACTGTTATTGACTGACAATAAAACATACAAAACCGAAGCAAAAATGAATTTTACTGGAAAGAATGTTAAGAAACATTCTTTCCAGGATAATGTCTTTACATAGGGCAAAATAAATAAGAGAAAAAATCCACAACTTGGGCTATGTTCACATATAGTGTTTTTGCTGCATTTTTGCACTTTTGCTTTGCTTTCAATAGTGAAAAACACATTCACCAGTAAATGTAATTTTAACATTTTACTACCTTATCTGGCCATGTTGTGTGTGAGACATGATCAGACACATCCTGTTAAATTTATGAAGGAGGGACTCTGAAAGGCACAAAGAAAATTTTTACATGGCCATCAAGCGGCCCTCACTCAAATTTTAGAGGTCTAGCAGCCGGCCCTCACTCAATATTTTTAGCGGGCTAGCAACCAGCCCTAACTGAGCATTTTTGGAGGGCCATCAGCTGTCTATGCTTTGCTTAGTCATATATTGCTACTGTAATATAATTTATCCACCTGAGGTGGTCAAATTTTCTTTTTTGTATTAATAGTATTAATATTGTAAAGTTTTAAACTTGGAGGACCAGCAGGCGACCCTCACAATTTATAGCTTGCCAGCAAGCAGGCCCACTATTTTTATAGGGCCAGCAGACATTTTAGGGACAGATAAGACTAAGATTGAGCTTTTTGTTAAAGCACATCATTCAACTGTTTACTGTAAATGGAATTTGGTTGCAGCAGCATGGACTATAAGGCAATAATTCTTGTTTAATAGCTCACCGTCGTACACTAGTTGCAGATAAGTTGCAGATAAGAGAAGAAATATTGTAGAGCATAGACTAGATTGGAATTGGCCCTGAAAAGAGGATTTTTTTGTACGTGGCAGCACCAAACTGTGGAGGAACGCAAGCAACCCTGCCTGCTGTGATGAATTTTGAGTGCAGATAACCGTAAAAATTATGAATCTGTCAATGAGTGTTTTGAATCAAGTTACAGACAGTGGAAGAGATGTATATGACCACAATGAACACTCATTTCCAGCAGATGATAGCTAGGATCTATTCCTATACTAAATATAGCTAACAGTGGTATTAAAAGGAAATTAAAAAAAATTTAGTTGCAGCATCAAGGACAATAAGACAATCCCTGACCAGATGCATATAATATGCTATCCCTACTGCGACAGCTCACCGTACACGAATTGCAGATAAGAGCGGTATTTTTAGAGAATAGAATCTATTTTAATTAGCCCTGAAAAACATTTACCCATGGGGTACACATATATATAAAACAATGTTAGAGGTAGGCCTCTAAAAATTATTAATACGGCCATCATAAACACCCTTAAAAATTTATATATTTATATTGAGGATAGCATGATCATGCTATTGATATGGTGCTAGAGGAGGAGGAGACGGAGGAGGACAACACAAAAAAGATGAAATTCTGAAGCGTATACCCATGATTGGGTGGGAAGGGGTCCATGGGAATAGACTAGAAAAAAAATTGGATTAGAGTTTCTTTCGCTGCTGTCATCCGGTGGTGTTGAGAAGTCTGAGCCAGTCCAGCCCTTGTTCATTTTGATAAGAGTCAGCCTGTCAGCATTTTCAGTAGACAGGCGGATGTGCCTATCAGTTATAATACCCCCGGGGGCACTAAAAACCGTCTCTGACAAAATTATAGTGGCAGGGCAGGCTAGGACCTCCAAGGCGTAGAGAGACAGTTCATGCCACGTGTCTACTTTGGATACCCATTAGTTGTAAGACAGAGAGGAATCGCAGAGGATGCTGGTATGGTTGGCAAGGTACTCTTTTAGCATCTTCCAAAACGTTTCCCTCCTTGACAGAGTAACATGTGCATCAGGGCCTGGGCAGTGGGAGGGCCTGAGAAAACTGTCCCAGACCTTTGAGAGTGTTTGTCTGCTTCTGCTGCATCTGGTGTGTGTCTCCCTCATCTCTACTCCTTGGTTATTCAAGGAACTGCGAACTCTGCAGCAAGTATTGTCAGAAAGGAATTTTTAGTGATGAGCGAGCACTAAAATGCTTGGGTACTCGTTGCTTGGGTAAAGCAAATTGGAATGCTCGAGTGCTTGGTCCGAGCAACGAGCCGAATGTAAGTCTATGGGAAACTCGAGCATTTTTCTGGCAGCCAGCTTTCCCCCCGGCGGTCTGCAGAGTGCTAAAAATTGCCCAAATCAATGGGAACAGTGTCAAATGACATGGGAACAGCATGGGGAAGACCCCTGGGAGCAGTTCTCACTCCCAGGTCACTGCTGTCAACAATGTTGTCAGAGGTATTACGCCACTTTTACGGACTCACAATAAAACATACAAAAACAAAAACAAAATGGATTTTCCTGGAAAATATGTTAAGGAACATCCTTAACATATCCTTAAGGAACATCCTTTCCAGGGTAATGACTTGTATATAAGGCAAAATAAATAACCAAAAACAAAAATGCTCCTCCACACCTTGGGCTATGTTCACACATAGCGTTTTTAATGCGTTTTTGCACTTTTGCATTGCTTTCAACCAAGACAAATGCATTCACCGGGAAATGTCATTGCAACATTTCACAGCCTTATCTGGCCATGTGGTATGTGACATGGAAATAGCATGGGGAAGATCCCTGGAAGCACCCTGACTGCCAGGGCACTTCCTAAAATTGTGGTCATCTCATCAAACGTGATCCTATATTACTGCGGTAATAATACAGACATTTTTGGCAACGTGACAAATCTTAAACTGCATTTAAAACGGGCAAGGTGTGTGTCAAGGGACGGGGAAGTGGACATTATGGTGATGGTGATAGTGGACGCAGAGGCCATGGGCAAGATGAAGCTGTGCCTTCTAAGGGAGCACAACAAACACCCATGTCATGTTGAACTACCTTGATGTCCCAATTTCTAGGGGGCTGCGGAACACCACTATTGAAGCCGAAGCAGTGCGAAAAGGTTATTGGTTGGATAGCAGATAAAATTTTCAGTCAGTTTGCCACCACCACAAACCTGTGTTCCACATGGTCCAGTCTCAGTAGATGTGAGTCTGGATCACATTATTATTATTACTTTATCACCATATATTCCATGGCACTTTACATGTGAAAAAGGGGTATACATCGCAAAAACAATTACAATAATCTTAAACAAAAATGTGACAGGAGAAAAGAAGACCCTGCCCGAGAGGGCTCAGTCTACAAGGCATGAGTGAGGATACAGCAGGTGAGGATAGAGCTGGTCTTGCAGTGGTATGGTGGTGCGAGGGTTACTGCAGGTTGTACGCATGTCACAAGAGGTGGGTCTTCAGCTTCCTTTTAAAGGTTTCAACAGTAGGCAAGAGTCAGATATGGTGGGGTAGAGAGTTCTAGAAAAGGGGGAATGCACGGGAGAAATCTTGCATGCGATTGTGGGAAAAGGAGATAAGAGCGGAGTAGAGAAGGAGATTTTGTGAGGATCGGAGGTTCCGTGCAGGTAAATAGTGGGAGACTAGGTCACAGATGTATGTAGGAGATAGCTTTGCATTCCAAGATTAGGGTTTTGAACTGGAGTCTCTGGGTAATGGGGAGCAAGTGAAGGGATTGACAGAGAGGAGAGGCCAGGGAATAGCGACGGGACAGGTGGATTAGTTGGGCAACAGAGATTAGGATAGATTGGAGGAATGCGAGAGTGTTAGAAGAGAGGCCACAAAGCAGGAGGTTGCAGGAGGTTGCAGTCATCGAGAAGGGAGATGATGAGCACGTGCACTAGTGTTTTTGTAGATTCGTGGTTGGGGAATGTGCAGATTTGGGAGATTTTTTTTACTTGGAGTCGGCATCTTCTTCATCCTGATCCTTCTTCCTCCCACCTTTCCGAGTGCCTTGAGACAACTGATCCCACACTTGGACACTTAGAAGAGCTGTTATGTTCATCTTCCATTTATAGATTCTGGCCTTTCGCTCGGTCCGCTCGGAAGTGGAAAGAGCTTGGATATGTGGTTTGAAGGAGAGATTAGAGTCCATGGTTACCTCAAGAGCTGTTAACTTTTCCATCGATAAATTTGGGCCCCTCGACCGGTCAGCTTCGAGCAGGGCAACAGAAAATCACATGTAGCGATTTGACGAGCCATGGTCACCCATATGTGAAGGTGGGAAATTGCAAATACTGTCGCAAGATGTACATAATGATTAGACACAATGGACAGAAAGCAAGGAGGAGGACCAGGGTGCGGAAGTGGAAAACGAAGCGGTGAACGATGAAGTCACTAATCCAACCTGGCAAGGAGACATGTCGAGTGAGGACAGCAGCACACAGGGGGAGGAAGGCGTAGCTCCACGACAGGCAGGAACAAGCAGTGTGGTGGCCGCAGACACAAGGCAGGCAACTGACCACCACCATCAAGCTCAAGCACATTACAGCAAAGCACCTGACTAGCTGGGCCGAAAACCAAAGTCCAGGAACAGTGTCTGTGGGTGACACCACTGCCTCTTCCGCTGTTGTGCGTGCACGCCAATCCCCTGTCCATGGTGCTTGCGAAGATGCCTCCTGCCCTGCACCTGTCATTGCAGTCTTGCAACCATCACCGTCCACATCCTTGTCCCTTTGCAGCATTCAGCTGTCCCTACCACAGTCCTTGGAATGCAAGCTTTCCATAACCTCATGCCGGCGGTGGCCGGTTATCCATACTCGGTCCGCTGCCGCCACTATTTCTCCTCGTATCGTCTCTGCCTTCCACAAGCGTGAGTCCCAGAACATTACCCGTGGCCCTTCCCAGTGCACTTAAGTGGGAAGGACCGCCTAACCACAAACACGTGGACAAGTGAATGTGGTCAGGGACGGTACTTCTCACTGATGCTTATCGCTGGGTTAATAAAGTGCTTGATCTCCTAGACAACGACCAATTTATTCATGATAACAAGTGAATGTGGCCAGGGACGGTACATCTCACTGACGCATATCACTGGGTTAATATTGTGCTTGATCTGCTAGACAACAACCAAATTATTCATGATGGTTGGATCATCCATCTCCTTAACTTTGTGTTACTTGGAATGCAAGTGCAAATATGCAGCGACTATACAGGCCGCAATACTAAACTGCCTCATTTCTGGACTGCTTGCTTGCACTTGAAATGTTGCCTTTTAAGCACGTGGAGGCGGAAGCTTTTCAAAACCTTAAGCCGGCGGCGGCCTGGTGTCCATACTCGGTCCCCAGCCGCCACTATTTCTCCCTGTATCGTCTCCGCCTTCCCAGAAAATTACCTGTGTCCTCCCCAGTGTACTTACTGGGATGGACCGCCTAACCACAAACAGGTGGACAAGTGAATGTGGTCAGGGACGATATAGAGCCAGTCCACAGTTAAAAAAAAAACAGCTATAGAGTGTCCGGGAACTTTCCCACACACTTTTCTTAGCCAGGGCTGCTTCTCGGCCGGGTTGGACGGGCCCACCAGAGAAACGGAGAATTCCCCGTTGGGCCCTAGCTTCTCCTTCAGGAGAGTTCATAGTGCCGAGGTCGTGATGATGATAGAGGCCACCATCTTTTTACTTTTTTGTTACTTGGAATGCAAGCGCAAATATGCAGCCAACCACCCACCCACATGCCGCAATACTAAACTGCCACATTTCTGGACTTCTTGCTCTTGAAATGTTGCCTTTTAGGCTCATGGAGGCGGAGGCTTTCCACAACCTCATGGCCGGGTGTCCATACTTGGTCCCCAGCCACCACTATTTTTCTCTGTATCGTCTCTGCCTTCCAAAAGCGCGGGTCCCAGAAAATTACCCGTGCCCTCCCCAGTGCACTTACTGGGAAGGACCGCCTAACCACAAACACGTGGACAGGTGAATGTGGCCAGGGACAGTATGGAGCCACTCCACAGTAAAAAAAACAAAAAAACAGCCATAGTGTGTCCAGGAACCTTCCCACACACTTTACTTAGCCAGGGCTGCTTCTCGGCAGGGTTGAATGGGCCCACCAGAGAACTGGAGACTCCTCCGGTGGGCCCTGGCTTCTCCATCAGTAGAGTTCATAGTGCCAAGGTGAGGTTGTGATGATGGTAGAGGCCACCATCTCCTTAGCTTGCTGCTGGTACTTTTCTGTGGGAATAAACTTGGCTCCAACCAGCCTGGAAAATTTCCAGTGGTTTGGTATTGGCACCCAGTACCAGTAGCAAAGCCATCCACAATTTTCTTCTCAGGAATTTTATTTTGTAGACTGAGTGGCTGCCCAAATACATTAGTTTCTCACAAAGGAGCTGAAGATACTGAGTGGCAGTAGGTGCAAGTTTCTTTAGCATGTTAGATATCAGAGGGAGAACAGAGAGGGCTGCAAAGTGGCTCAGTGGTTAGCACTGAAGCCTTGCAACTCTGAGGTCCTGGGTTCAAATCCCCATGCTTGCGTGGGTTTTCCCCTCAGTAAAAAAGCAGCAATAAAGTGTCCAGAAACCTTCCCACACACTTTTCTTAGACAGGGGTGCTTCTCGGCAGGGTTTTATGGGCCCATCAGAGAATCTTCGGGTAGGCCCTGGCTTTTCCATCAGGAGAGTTCATGATGGTGTTAACTTTGCAGCTGCTATGGGGCTCTTGAGCGGAGGAGAAAGGTGGGCCCTCAGAATCAAATTCTCTGGTGGTCCCAATGTTGTTTAGTCTGACACTGCTTCTTGGTGAGAGTTGTATTTCACCACAGCCATGTTCTTTAGCTCAGTGAAAGTACTGGCATAGAGGGAAACCATATCTATTACTGCCGTCATTTCTCCGCCACCAGGTTCCGGCCATTGTCACACACGACCATGCCTGGCTGTATGTTCAGCGGTGAGAGCCACAGATCAGGCGGCTGTGTTACAGCTTTCAACAACTCAGCAGCGGTGGGCGGTTTGTCACATAAGCAATAAGCATATTATCTTCAGCACAGCCTGTTGCTGCCTGGCCGAGGCAGTGCGGCAGTCCTTCCAGTTTGTGACTGATGTGATAATTTTGGTGATAGAGGCCGAACTGGAGGAAGAGGTGCAGGAGCTGAACAATTACATTGAGGTTACATTGGCTAGTCTGGTTTTTATACTAAATAAAGATCCTACTGTGTTTTTATTTTTTTTTACATCTCTTCAAATGTGTATTGGAGTGTGTTCTAATTTTTGGCAGCCCTTGAAATTGTTGCATATGCAATAACAGTATAGGAGACACACTCCTTAATAATGGGAAGGACAATTCAAATAGATTCTATATTCTAGAATATTAACTGTCTTATCTGAAATTCTTTTATGGGTGAAGTATCACAGTATGGATAGCGTATTACACTGATCCAGCCAGGTATTATTGCCTTATACTGCGTGCTGCTGGTGCTGCCCAAAACAATTTAATATCTATTCTATTCCCTATCAATAATGCTGTCAGATGCTTTTACTATAGGAACAGGTTCTGCTGCTAGGTGGTATCATCACCAGCTATACATGAGTGTTCATTCTGGTCGCATAAAGGTCTTCCACAGTCCATAACTTTATTTTTTTATTTCTTTGGCCTTATATACAATCATTACCCTGGAAAGAATGTTTCTTAACATTTTTTCCAGTTTAGCTTGTTTTTTGTATGTTTTTTTTTGTCAGTCCGCAAAAGTGGCGTAATACTCTGACAACATTGTTCACTGATATGCTATTTGTCAGCGGCTAACTGAGAATAGGTTTGAACCCTCAACTGCAATACTTTAAATGTAGTGTAATATTTGACACACTCACAATAATTGCTGGATTATTAGGGCAGTCATATGGGATAACATCTGATGGCCACGGTTTCAGGCAGTCGCCTAATAGTATGGAATTTGTCAGCAACCAAGTGTCATGGGCGGCTGATTTTAAAAGGAGTGGAATATTTGGCATGCTCCACAAAATTTGTGTATTACAGCAGTCATATGTATCACTTGCGTCTGATCATTGAAAAAAGTTCATCTGCTTCCACAATACAGTAATATGAATAAAACGAAAAAAATCTGGCTGTATTCTGCTAACAAGCAAATGGAACTGTAAAATGGTGTACACTGACACACTGCTACAATCTATAAATGGAAGACAATATTTTCCACGTTCACTACAAATGGCTGGATTTGAACCGCAGTTATATGTGATACTTCTGACAGCGAACCATGGTTTTAAATAGCAGGCCTGTAATTTACTAATATTATACTACACAGACATCTAGTGTGAATAGCTTGACCCACACACTGCAATGAAATTAAAATAGAAGAAATGGCTGATTTTGGAACACTCTTATAGGTGAAATGTCTGACAGAGAATCACGGTTTTAAATAGCAGGCCTGTAATTTATTAATATTATTCTACGCAGACTCCTAGTGGGAATAGCTTGACCGACATACTGCAACAGAATGGAAAAGGAGGCCAATATTTTCAACCTTCAGTTCAAATTTCTGTTTTTTTATCGCTGAAATATGGAATAGATCTGGCTTTATTCTGCAGTGCTAACAAGTAAATGGAGCAAAAAAATGGTGTACTCTGGATCTCTTTTTAACCCCCTTACCCCCCAGGGTGGTTTGCACGTTAATAACCAGGCCAATTTTTACAATTCAGACCACTGTCACTTTATGAGGTAATTACTCTGAAACGCTTCAACGGATCCCGCTGATTCTGAGATTGTTTGGGTTTTTTTTGTGACATATTGTGCTTCATGATAGTCATAAAATTTCTTCGATATCACTTGCATTTATTTGTGAAAAAATGGGAAATTTGGCGACAATTTTGAAAATTTCACAATTTTCAAAATTTTAATTTTTATGCCCTTAAATCAGAGAGATATGTTATACAAAATAGTTAATAAATTACATTTCCCACATGTCTACTTTACATCAACACAATTTTAGAACCCAATTTTTTTTTTATTAGAGAGCTATAAGGGTTAAAAGTTGATCAGCTAACTCTCATTTTTCCAACAAAATTTACAAAACCATTTTCTTAGGGACCACATCACATTTGAAGTGACTTTGAGGGGCCTTTATGACAAAAAATACCCAAAAGTGACACCATTCTAAAAACTGCACCCCTCAAGGTGCTCAAAACCACATCCAAGAAGTTTATTAACCCTTCAGGTGCTTCACAGGAATTTTTGAAATGTGGAAGAAAAAAATGAACATTTAACTTTTTTCACAAAAATGTTACTTTAGACCCAAATTTTTTATTTTTGCAGGGGTAACAGGAAAAAATGGACCCCAAAATTTGTTCTGCAATGTCCTCAGAGCATGTAGATACTGCATATGTGGGGAGAAAAGACTGTCTGGGTGCACGGCAGGGTTTGGAAGGGAAGGACCGCCATTTGTCTTTTTGAATGTAAAATTTGCTTGAATAATTAGGGGACGCATTTGGAGAGCCCTTGATGTGCCTAAACAGTGGAAACCCCCCTCAAGTGACACCATTTTGGAAACTAGACCCCTCAGGGAACTTATCTAGATGTATGGTGAGCACCTTGAACCCCCAGGTGCTTCACAGAAGTTTATAACGTTGAGCCGTAAAAATAAAGTTTTCACATTTTTCCCACAAAATGTTTTTCAGACCCCAATTTTGCATTTTCCTAAGGGTAACAGGAGAGATTGTGCCATACCATTTGCTGTGCCATTTCTCCTGAGTAAGCCAATACCCGATATGTGGGAGAAAATCACTGTTTGGGCGCACGGCAGGGTTTGGAAGGGAAGGAGCGCCATTTGACTTTTTAATTGTAAAATTTGCTTGAATAATTAGTGAACGCCATGTTGAGTTTGGGGAGCCCCTGATGTGCCTAAACAGTGGAAACCCCACACAAGTGACACCATTTTGGAAACTAGACACCCCTGGGAACTTATGTAGATGTGAGATGAGCACCCTGAACCACCAAGTGCTTTACAGAAGTTTATAACATGGAGCCGTGAAAATAAAAAAAATCTAACTTTTTCCACAAAAATTATGTACTAGCCCCAAATTTTTTATTTTCACAAGGGTAAGAGGTGAAAATGGACCACAAACTTTTGTGCAATTTCTCCTGAGTATGCCGATACTGCATATGTGTGGAAAATAGTGTTTGGGCGCACGGCAGGGTTCAGAAGGGAAAGAGCACTGTGTGACTTTTTGAACGCAAAATTGGGACGTCATGTTGCGTTTGGAGAGTCCCTGATGTGCCTAAATAGTGGAAACCCCCCACAAGTAGAATGTAAGCTTGCGAGAAGGGACCTCACTCCTAATGTAACTGTTTAAACTGTCTTACCTTGTGGAATATAAATAAAAATTATTATTATTATTGCAAGCGACCCCATTTTGGAAACTATTCCCCTCAAGGATTTTATCAAGGTGAACATTTTGAACCCAGAGGTATGACACAGAAATTGATAACATTAGGTCATCATATTGAATAAGTTGTCATTAGTCTTGAGCTCAAGTGCTCGCTATTTGAGTTTGCACCGGGTACTCAGGTATGCACCATATATCGCAGATGCTCGAGTGACATGCTCGAGTCCCCCCATGTTTCATGGTTATTAGACACCAAAAAAAACCATGCGGGGATCACTCATGCATGGCAGGCAATCCCCGTGAGGATTTTTTGGCCGCAAAGCATATGGGGCGGAGACTCTAGCATGTCACTCGAGCACCCACGATACTCAGTGCATACCCAAGCACCCAATACAATCTCAAGTAGCGAGAACTTGTGCTCAACACTAGTCGCTATATCATCATTTTTTTTTTTTTACTTTTGAAAAAATCCTAACCCTAACACAACCCTAACCCTAGCACAACCCTAACCCTAGCACAACCCTAACCCTAGCATAACCCTAACCCTAGAGTTAATTTTTTATGCCGTTCCTCGTGCGGAATAAGTCATTAGACAACTTTATTCTTCGGGTCTGTGTGATTACTGCGATACCACATTCATATCAGGTTTTTATGATTGACAGCTGTCACACACTAAAAGATGCATTTTTTCGCAAAGACTAGTTTTTGCATCACCATATTTTGAGAGCTATCATGATTCCTTATTTCGGCCGACAGAGTAAAGGGATGGCATTTTTTTTGCGAGACAAGTTGACGTTTTTATTGGTACCATTTTCAGGCACGTGACATTTTTTCGATTTTTGGGAGGTAGAATAAACAAAAACCAACAATTCAGGAATTGTTTTTTTTGTTTTCTTTTATGCCGTTCCACGTGTGGTGAAATTCATAATGCAGCGTTATTCTTTGGCTCAGTACGTTTACAGCGGTAACACATTTATATTTTTTTTTATGTTTTGGTGCTTTTACACAATAAAAACTATTTTCTAGAAAAAAGAATTGTTTATTTATTCTGAGAGCTGTATCTTTTTTATTTTTGGCTGATGGAGCTGTATGGCGGATTGTTTTTTGCGGGACAAGATGACGTTTTCAGCGGTACCATTTTTTATTTACATTAGTTTTTATGATCGCGTTCTATTCCATTTTTTGTTTGGCCGTATAATGATAAAGCATCATTTTTGCTTTGTTTTTTTTATTTTCTTTACCGTGTTCACTAAAGGGGTTAACTAGTGGGACAGCTTTATAGGTCAGGTCGTTCCGGATGCGGCGATACCAAATGTGTACTTTTATTTATTTATTTTTTTTTCATAATAATATTTATTGATGGGTACATTATATTTTTTTTGGGGGGGGGGGTTCTTTTTCTCATTTTTTTAAAATATTTTTACAAAGTTTTTTAATTTTTTTTCACTTTCTGATTCTTTTTTTACTTTTACACTATGCCCCACTATGGGACTTTCACTTTTAACTTTCAGATCGCCTGTATAGCACAGGAATGCAGCACCATCCCTGTGCTATACAGGCATTCACAGCTGCACAGGGAGAAGTTACTTTGGTTATGCACTGCGCACGACCAAAGTAACTTCCTGTCTGCTGGTAACCCGAATGTTGCCATGATGACATTGGGTCGTCATGACAATACCCGGTTTCTGACTCAGACACCGCGGGACACCAGGGGAGGAGCTGAGTATCGCGCTTACCTCCGCAATGCTGCGATCGACTTCGATCGCAGCATTGCGGGGCTTAATGTGCCGGAAGCAGTGCGGGACCGCACGACTTGTGTGCGGGCGCCATCGCCGCTCGCATAATAGTATGAAGCTGATCCATAAAGCCCAGTGTGCAGCTATGTACTATTACTGACGAGGTCGCAAAGGGGTGTGATGCAGCAGGCATCCCTTTAATGGTTCAGTGTGTGTTTTGACAGACCATGTACCTCCCTCAGCTGACTGGTCACATGACTGTGACATCACACAGGTCCTTTTGCTCACAGAAGGTATGGACACGTGACTGTGAGATAAGCACAGGTCCTGTGGCTGTTTCTATAGGATATAGAATCCCTGGTGATTTGAGACAGGTGTGTGCAGTGGTGCAAGGGGTGTGATAGGCGTGAGGCCTATTCCTCGTGTGTGGCGCATCGTGTGAGGCCTGGTGAGGCCTGATGAAGCTTGGTGGACTCCTGGAGGGTGAAGCCTGGATCCTTGTGTGTGTAAGTGATGCCAGTAAGCCTTGGAGGGCCAGAAGCTTGGTGGACTCCTGGAGGGTGAAGCCAGGATCCTTGTGTGTGTAAGCGATGCCAGTAAGCCTTGGAGGGCCAGAAGCTTGGTGGACTCCTGGAGGGTGAAGCCAGGATCCTTGTGTGTGTAAGCGATGACAGTAAGCCTTGGAGGGCCAGAAACTTGGTGGACTTCTGGAGGGTGAAGCCTGGATCCTTGTGTGTGTAAGCGATGCCAGTAAGCCTTGGAGGGCCAGAAGCTTGGTGGACTCCTGGAGGGTGAAGCCTGGATCCTTGTGTGTGTAAGGGATGCCAGTAAACCTTGGAGGGCCAGAGGCTTTGGAGGATAAGCGTCCTGGAGGGCAGAGCTTGGATCTGTGTGTGTGTGTGTGTGAGAGATGCCAGTGGCCTTGGACGGGGATAAGGGCTGGAGATCACGTGTGGTAAGCCTTCGAGCCACAGTGGTGGCGGAACAAAGCGGACTGAAGCAGCTACAACCCGGCGAAAGGTAAAACACTGCTTATTGTGGACATTGATATGGACATTGATGTTGGTGCCTAGCCGGGGGGATGTAACTGAAGCCAAGAGGGCCTGCCTGCTAGTTGAAAGGCTCGGGGATGTTATATGTGTAATATGCCGGTGAGCACTAAGATGGACTGTGTGGCCAGCAGTTTATGAAGTGTAATAAACTGTTGGACTGTGAAACACCGCAAAGTCGTGGCTGGTGTGCTTTAATTGATGCGCTGCAGCGAGTATCCCCCAGGATGATGACTATCGCTGCCTTACAGGGGTTAAGCAAATAACCATGATTAAGATTAAAAAAAAAATTGCCCTGTCCCCTGATATCTGGGACTATGTGTACAAATATCTGTAATTATTACAGCAGCAGCAGACAGGACATTCAATTGACCTTCTTGCGCTATATGCACTGCAGTTTGCCACATACACTGCCTGCCTTTCTAACTCATGCCTCGCACTGATTATATGCAGCTGGATTTGTCCTCACAAGGACTGTGAATTCAGATGGATATGTACTGTATATGTTGTGGAATACCTATACTAACAGGACGTTCCATGGACCCTCTTGCACTATATGCACTGCAGTCTGCCACATACCCTGCCTGCCTGCCTAACTCCTGCTATCACCACTGAATATATGCAGCTGGATTAGTCCTCAGAAGTACTGTTAGTTCAGTTGGATATATATATCTTTATATATATATATATATATATATATATATATATATATATTGTGGAATACCTATGCTAACTATAAACAAGCAAATCTATCCCTTACACAGCAGCACTTCTCCCTACTCTGCCTGATTCCCGGGTACACTGTGACGAACATAGAGGCGCCAGGTCTTGTATAGACCTGATGACACTGTGCAGCCAGCCAATCACTGTAATGCCCACAACCAACATGGCTACGGCATTACAGTGCATGGTATGCAATCCCTGCATGCTCATTGGCTTTCTAAAGAGCGCCAAACAAGCAGGGAGGGGACCCAAGTTCCCACCCGAGGAACCCAGAAATACTCGACGAGAGCCGAGGTTGTCAAGTACCGTGATGCTCGGGCGAGTACTGAGCAGTGGCAGGCACATTCTCTCATCACTAGAATTTTTTAAATAAATCTTCAACTAGTGCCTTCTTGTACTGCAATATCTTTGTAGACCTCTCTGCCACAGGAAGGAGAGATGGAAAGTTCTCCTTGTAGTGTGGGTCTAGAAGGGTGACCAACCTGTAATTAGTGTTGCCAAAAAAAAAAGCCAGACTGCCAACAGCCAAGACTTCCCTGTCCCCACCAAGAGCATGACTGTCCATTTTCTGCTCCTCATTCTCCTGCTCTTCCTCCTTGTCCTCCCTCTTCTCCTCATCTTGAGGCCATCAACGCTGAACAGATGGGATGAAGGTGGTGTGGGTAATACCTTCTATAGCGCAGGCAACCAGCTCTTGTTCCTCCTCCTCCTCATTATCACCCAATCGTTGAGAAAATGAGATGAGACTGGGCTATCTAGCATCACCCTGTATAGTTCCTTGCTCCATCTCAACTTGCTCCACCTGCAAAGCCTCCTCTTTAATTGTGAGCAGCAAGCTTTTTAATAAACAGAGAAGCAGGATGGTTATGCTGATTATGGGTCATCGTCACTCACCATCTTGGTCGAGTCCTTAAAGTTTTGGAGAACCGCACAATGTCAGACATCCGTGACCACTCTTCAGGTCTTATGTGAGGAAACTGACCACAATACCAATGGGCATGTTGGAGCTGGTATTCAACTACTGTCCTCTACTGCTCACAAAGCCTTGCACACATATGTAATGTTGAGTTCCAACACGTGGTGACATCACACACCAGTCGGTGCACTGGAAGCTGCAAACGCTATGGCAGCACTGCCAGGGCAGCGGAAGCTGTAGCTGACTTGCAGAAATGGGCACACAAATGGCGTACTTTCACAAGAAGCTCAGGTAGATCTTAGTAGGTTTTGAGGAACCCCTGAACCACTAAGTTGAACACAGGAGCCAGGTATGATACGTGTGCGAGGTTGCCAAACATCAGAGCCGCCACCAGTTTACGGCCATTGTTACACATGAGCATGCCTGGCTGTAGGTTCAGCTGTGAGAGCCACAGATCAGTCTGGTCAGTTAGACCTTTCAACAATTCTGTGTCGGTGTGCAGTTTGACACCTAAGAAAATTAGCTTCAGTAGGGCCTGTTTCAGCTAGGCCAAGGCAGTGTTGCAGTGCTACCAGCTTGCAACTGATGTTGATATGTCTGAGACGGAGGAGGAGGAGTTGTAGGAACTGCTGTTGAAGGTGTAGATGGTAACTCTGATTGAACCAGGGCCCTCAATCCTCAGCGTTGGAGGCACGTGCTCTGTACCAGGGTGCAACTGGGTCTTGGCTTCCACAATATCCACCCAGTGTGCCATCAGGGAAATGTAGCATCCCTTGTCACAAGCACTTGTCCACGTGTCCGTGGTTAAGTGGACTTTTCTAGTTACAGCGTTGATCAGGGCACGGCTGATGTTATGACACATGTGCTTGTGTAAGGCGGGGACGACAAACCAGGAGAAATAGTGGTGGTGGTTGGGGACCGAGTACTGAGGGATGGCGGCTGCCATGAGGTTGCAGAAAGCTTACGTCTCCACAAGCCTAAAAGGCAACATTTCCAGGTCAAGCAGTCTAGAAATGTGGCCGTTTAGTTTTGTAACCTGTGGATTGGTGACTGCGTATTTTTGTTTGTGTTTTAAGGACAACTGAACGCTGCGCTGAGACAAAGAAGTGGTTATGGTTGCTGACAATAAGTTGTAAGTGGTGCAGGGTGGGAGGCATTTTTGCCTGCGTCATGGACAGGAGATTGGAGTGCACATAGAACAGAGGAAGATGCAGTGGTGTCATCCGCAGACACTGTTTCTGGACCCTGATGTTCTGCCCAGCTAGCCAGGTGCTTTGCTGTCATGTTTTATCACCTTTTTACTAGCACTTGCTGTTTACTGTTACTTTTTTACAACAGAGTATTTTTATACGTTTGTTTTACTGTGTTCTTGTGTGTTTCAGTCTTTTGGTGGTGTGAACACTGTTCCACAGACTTGTTCACTGTGTGCATGGCCCATGTGTTTGTACTCAATTCAATTTGTTTCTTGCTTTTGCAAGATTAGGGAGGCCTCCACCCCTCCCTTGTGGGCCATGCACATAAAATGCTGTCCTCTGCAGCGTGATCACATGGATGTTACCTATTAGATCTTCTCATATAGGTACCATACACATGATCAGTTTTTAAATACATCAGATAAGGACTGCTCTGATCTGGGTTACCTTGACGTTGGTAGAGCAGCTTAGTATATATTTTTTGCAATAAAACGTGTCAACTAAATACCCTGTTTTTTATCACCTTTTTACTAGCACTTGCTGTTTACTGTTACTTTTTTACAACAGAGTATTTTTATACGTTTGTTTTACTGTGTTCTTGTGTGTTTCAGTCTTTTGGTGGTGTGGACACTGTACTACAGACTTGTTCACTGTGTGCATGGCCCATGTGTTTGTATTCAATTCCCTTTGCGGTCATGTGCCTGAGCATGCTGATGGTGGTCAGTCTGGTAGCTGTGCTGTCTCTGCTGATGCAGGCATGGCAGATGTTGCAAATGGTCTTTTTTGGCTTAACTGGACTGTCTTTAAAAAAGCGCCACCCCACTGCATCTTCCTGCCTGTTGCAGTGCCATGGATCCCTTCCCCTCTGCGCTGCTGTCCTCGCTCTGCATGCCACCTTCCCAGGTTGAGTCAGTGACTTAATCGTCCACCACCGTGTCTTCCACTTCCACACTCTGTTCCTCCTCCTGACTTGCTGACTTAACAACATCACTTGTTGCAATTGTGTCTTATCATCTTCCATCTTGTGAGACAATAATTGCAGTTTCCCACCTTTGCCTTCTTGTGAGCGTGGCTGCTCAAATATTTGAGCATCGCTACCTGCGATCTCCTCATGTCCGCTTGAAACAGGCAGGGGGAGAGGCCAATATCTATAAATTGAAATGTGAACAGCTCTTCGGAGTGTCCAAGTGTGGGAATACTTGTCTGTGGTGACTCGGCAGGGTGGGAGGAAGGAGGATGAGGGTGAGGATTATGTGCTCCATAATCACGACTACTAAGACTGGACCGTGTGGAAGACAGGGTGGTGCTGGCAAATTGCCTGGAAGAATTATCTGCTATTCAACCAACAACCTTTTCACACTGGTCTGGCTTCAAGAGTGGTGTTCAGCATCCCCCTAAAAAGTAGGACAGAAAGCTGGGTCAACATGATGTGTGTGTTTGTAGAGCTCCCGCAGCAGGAACAATTTCACCTTGCCCACGGCCTCGGCCTCTGCCCTCACCATCAGCATCACGTCCACTTCCCTGTCCCTTACAATGTGCCTTGCCCATTTTAAATTCTGTATTATATTTTGCTGCTTCAAACTATTTTCAAGATTATTATCGCAGTAAATTTGCCCACCCCAGATGGACTTGTTATACTGCAGTAGCACTATAGTGATGCTCTTGATTACCGGCCAAGTCTGGATATTTGTTCTCAACACACAACTGTCACAGTTTAAACGGCATATAATATTCTGCTGCTTCAAAAAAATTCAGGAATATTATTGCAGTAAAATTTGCCAACCTTAGATGGACTTGTTACACTGCAGTAGCAATATATCAATGCTATTGGTTACTGGCAAAGTCTGGAAATATGTTTTCAATGCACAACTGTCAAAGTTTGAATGGCATATAATATTCCTCTGCTTCAAAAAAATTCAGGATTATTATCGCAGTAAAATTTACCTACCTCAGATGGATTTGTTACACTGCAGTAGCACTATAGTGATGCTATTGATTTCCGGCCAAGTCTGGATATTTGTTCTCAATGCACAACTGTCACAGTTTAAATGGCATATAATATTCTGCTGCTTCAAAAAAATTCAGGATTATTATTGCAGTAAAATTTGTCCACCTTAGATGGACTTGTTACACTGCAGTAGCAATATATCGATGCTATTGGTTACCGGTCAAGTCTGGATATATGTTTTCAACACTCAACTGTCGCAGTTTAAATGGTGTACAATATTCCGCTGCTGTACAAATTTTACAAGATTATTATCGAAGTAAAATTTGCCCACCTCAGATGGACTTGTTACACTTCAGTACCAATATATCGATGCTATTGGTTACCGGCCAAGTCTGGATATATCTTTTCAACACACAACTGTCGCAGTTTAAATGGCGTACAATATTCCGCTGCTGTAAAAATTTTACAAGATTATTATCGAAGTAAAATTTGCCCACCTCAGATGGACTTGTTACACTTCAGTAGCAATATATCGATGCTATTGGTTACCGGCCAAGTCTGGATATATGTTTTCAACGCACAACTGTCACAGTTTAAATGGCATATAATATTCCACTGCTTCTAAAAAAAATCAGAATTATCGCAGTAAAATATGCCCACCTCAGAGATACTTGTTACACTGCAGTAGCACTATAGTGATGCTATTGTCTAGGTCAAGTTTGAATATATGTTTTCAACACACAGTTGTCACAGTTTAAATGTTGTATAATATTCCGCTGCGTAAAAAATATTTCAGGATTATCTCAGTAAAATTTGCCCACCTCAGATGGACTTGTTACACTGCAGTAGCACTATATAGCGATGCTATTGGTTACTGGCCAAGTCTGGATGTATGTTTTCAACGCACAAGTGGTGCAGTTTAAATGGAGTATAATATTTTGAGGCTGAGAAAACTTTGCACTATTTGAATCTCTGCACATTTAGCACACCTGAGATGCACTTTTCTATTGCTTGTACTTGTACTACAGTGAGTATGGGAAGTATTCAGACCCCTTTAAATTTTTCACTCTTTGTTTCATTGCAGCCATTTGGTAAATTCTGAAAAGTTCATTTTTTTCTCATTAAAGTACACTCTGCACCCCATCTTGACTGAAAAAAACAGAAATGTAGAAATTTTTGCAAATTTATTAAAAAAGAAAAACTGAAATATCACTTGGTCATAAGTATTCAGACCCTTTGCTCAGACACTCATATTTAAGTTACATGCTGTCCATTTCCTTGTGATCCTCCATGAGATGGTTCTACTCCTTCATTGGAGTCCAGCTGTTTGGGGCCCATAGGAGGAATTGGTCCTCAGGGCCCACCCAACAGCTATATGCCAATATCCCCGTTATAGTGGAGCGTCTGCTGTAAATCACAGGAGGCTCCAGTACATCTATTGTGCACATGCTATAACTGGGATGTACAATTACGGTAGTTTGCAGCAAAGGGGTTCTTTAGTTAAAACAAGTTAAGATCCATGGGCTCCACAGGATAGGTGATAACTTACTGATCGTTTGGGTCCGAACATTGGAAACCACACCGATCTGAAGAATGGGGAAGTTTTATCCCTGACAGGACACTTATCCCCATTTTAAAATGCAGCGGCAGGTGGGAAGTCTGACCGCAGCTCCATTCATTCTCTTTGGGGCTTCCAGAAAAAAAAACAAGAGCAGCAACTGAGAGAATGAATGGATCAGTGGCCAAGTCGCACATGAGCTCCAGTCTAATGGGGATAAAAGCTCCACATTCTACCAATCAGTGCAGGTCCCAGCAGTCAATAACTAATCAATAATGTATCACTTATCCTGTAGAGAGGTGATTGCTTGTTTTCCCAGGAGAACCCCTGTAAGTGCATCTTGTTCCAAGTATTTAATCACTAATAAAAATAAAGAATCTTCTCCTAATTAATATCAGAGATAACAAATGACCGCCATACACAACACAATCCAATATACCAACACCAATAGTACCACATACAAGGGATAAATACTGCAACAGCATGACTGGACTACATATTACCACCACATAGTGACCGAATAATACTACATACAAGGGAGAAATACCACCATGCCATGACCAGACCACATATTACCACCATATAGTGACTGAATAATACCACATACAAGGGAGAAATACCACCACACCATGACCAGACCAGATATTAACAGTAGTGTTGAGCCACCCCCGTAGTGTTCGAGTTCGGTTCGTCGAACACCCGTGTGTTCGCCGAACTGTTCGTCGAACTGTTCGTCGAACACCTTCGAACACCGTTAAAACCAATGGCAGGCAAACAAAAACACATAGAAACACATAGAAAACACCTTCAAAGGTGTCCAAAAGCTGACAAACTGCTCAGAAGACACAACTAACACATGGAAAAGTGACAAGTACATATAGTCATGCGAAAAGAAAAGAGGTGGAGGAGTAAAAGGAGGGGGAGACACAGATATAGGCATGTCATGCCCTTCTAAAATCCAAAAAGTGAGAAGCCGACACGTTCAGTCCGCTCCTGCCCGTGCCACCTCCGCGTCGCCGGGTTTGTGCCAGAGCCGCGGTGAACCCTGACGGCCAGCCCCCCTCTCCCAATACTGGTGCCTGTCCGCTGGAGGGTCGAGCGAGCCCCCCTGTGGTGGAGGCAGCTCTAAGCTTTTTAATTTAAATTGTCTCTCTAATTTGAATGAATACACTTTAAATCCATTTACAAGGATCTATTGGAGGGCAAGTCTCATGCCAGCAGCCGCGTAATTCCAGCTCCAGTAGCGTCCACTAAAGCTGCTGCAGTTAAAAAGCTTTTATAAGGATCGAGCTCGGCTGTCCACCGCAAGGCATCCTACTGCCAGTCCCAGCCCCTATGTCTTGGGGTGCCTCCTGATGCTCTTCACTGAGTATCCCGTGGTCCCGAAGCATTTCCTTTGAAAAAATTAAGTGTCCAAATTACAGGTGGTGTAGCTTGCTTAACATCCGGGATAATCCGCTGACTAGCAGACACTGCTACTAGGCACAAAGTATTTCCTGGGCTAGATGCAGTTAAAAATTTGTAATTAGATACTCTCGTTGGATGCTGAGAAAGCATTCCATAGAGTCTCCTGGCACGCCATATATGATTCTCTTAAAAAGCTTGGGGTAGGGGTCTAGGGGACCCTTTTATAGCCAAAATCACGGCCCTGTATCGCAATACGTCACCTAGGCTGAAGATAAATGGAACTGTAGCACCCTGAGGGCTCGGTTGCTACAGAGGTATTGCACCTCACCCAGAGGTGTGATATCTCACTCTCAGGTAAGGATGTAGTGTGGATCAAGACCCGACACCTGCATGCATTACACCACATTGCCGTGGGGCAGGGCGACCAATATGCCCCTGAGATGGGCACGACAGTCCCTGTCCCTGGCTGGAGTGGGGGGAGGGAACACTGAGGAAGGGGAACCCTGTAGTGCAGGAGCAGGGAGGAAGCAGTTCCTGGGTGCATTGAGAAGGGAGTATAAAAGGTGGGCACCATCTTAGTTCAGTGCAGAGAAGTCTGAGCAGAAGTGGCAGGGAGCAGGGGCTCTGCATGAGCTCTGCTCCGGAGGCGGGCCTAGTAACAGGGGCCCAGGCCTGGAAGAGGGAGAAGGAAGGAAGAGGAGCGGAGAAGGCTCCAGGAACGAGGAACGAAGGGATCCCAGGGGTGCGGACGGGCGAGTCGCCACCGCACGCCCGAATCCACCTGCGTGGAGGGGTCAGGCCAAAGGGGGAGACCGGTCCCCGAAACTCGTGGAGGCAGGAAACGACCCTCAGCTAGAAACAGGAGGCTGTGACATTTTATGTGGTGCAGCCCCTCGCTACACCCGCTAGGAAGGCACCACATAGGGTCAGGGAAACTGGCGCCAAGTTTACCAAGAGGAGGCCCGAGGCAGCCGGACAGAAGGGTTGGTAAGAAAGGCCAGACAAAGGACACACAAAGAGGGTCCTGTGAAGTGCTCCAAAGTTATCTGGGAGTTGTCTGAGCCCCTCACCTGATGAGCACAGTACGACGTGGGCAGCCGTTACCTGCAGACGTGGTCTGGATAATAAGAACTGTGAGTAAAGGCCCTGGACTGCATCACTGACTCCGTGTCGTTACTGCTGCTGCCCTGCACCATCACCCCCATCCTCAGCATACACTGCCCTGAGGCTATACTCCTCCCGTGGGGAGTTATGCTACGCTCTGCTGCACCCACAACACCAGCCTCAGCGGTCTGCCCTGGAGCGGCGGTTCACTCTGACCGCAATCCACGGGTGGCGTAGTCGGACATTTAAACATCAAAACCACATAAATAGTTCCGCCACTGGTTTGACCGCCCTGAGCCACGGAACCGGGTCGCCGCCACGGAGACTACAACCACCAGCATCCACCAAAAAGGGTCCGGCTCCGGGTGTCCCAAGGCCCAGGGGGCGCGTCAGAACATTTTCATCACCTTTCACAATCACCAATGGGACAAGGCAGGGATGTTCTCTGTCCCCTCTCTTATACATCCTAGTGATGGAGCACCTGCTCTCATCAATTCGCCATAACCCCAATATTAGGTGGATTGAGGTGGGAGGCACCGAGTACAAGTGCTCTCTATTTGCTGATGATGTCCTAGTATATATCACTCAATCACATATATCCAGCCATGCTGTTATGGCTGAAATAGATCACTTTGTTACATGGTCAAATTTTAAAATCAATGCAGCGAAGTCTGAGGCCCTCGATGTCTCCCTCCCCAAATCCATATAGGATTCCATCCAGTCCAACTTTCCCTTTGCCTGGCCCTCACAGGGTATCAAATACTTAGGAATTCCTATTCATAGAGACCTCTCCCATCTATGTTATCTTAATTTTGGGCCCTTTATTGAACAACTCCATACAGACCACGGTTGGCAAGTTAGAACTGTAAGATTCACTACGTGAACCACTGGTGTTTTGTGGAAAAGCACATGTACACTGTGTTCCAAATTATTATGCAAAAAGTGTTTAGGAGTGATAAGGGAAGAATTTGTTTGTTTGTCAGTCATTGATGGTGATGTGTGTCAGGGCTCTTTATATCACTGTAAGCAATTGCAGACACCTGTGCTAATTAGTTTGGCAGGTGTGTCCAATGAAAGGCAAGACTACTTAAGAAGGCTGTCTCACATTATTAAGCAGCCTACATTTTCTGCCAAAATGGGAAAGAAAAAGGATGTGTCGGCTGCTGAGAAGCAACAAATTGTGGAGTGTTTAGGTCAAGGCATGACTACAATCAACATTGTGCGATGATCAGGATGAAGTGTCTTGGCAATCAAGAAGTATGTAGCTGATTCACAGTACACATGTGTGCGTGCTGATAAGGGCAAATTGAGGACTCTTTCCTACAGGCAATTACGTCAGGTTGAAAGAGCAGCGGCAAAAAAGCCTTGTCATAGCAGCAGACAAGTTTTTGAAGCTGCTGGTGCCTCCAACATCCCCCGAACAACAAGATGCAGGGTCCTTCAGAGGTTTGCAGCTGTGCATACGCCATCCTGTCGACCTCCTCTATCCACTTCACACAAGCAGAAACGGCTCCAGTGGGCCAAACATTACATGAAGACTGATTTCAAAACTGTTTTGTTCACGGATGAGTGCCGTGCAGCGCTCGATGGTCCAGATGGATGAAGTGGAGGATGGCTGGTTGATGGACACCCCACGCAAACACGGCTACAGCGCCAACAAGGAGGAGGTGGAGTAATGTTTTGGGCTGGAATCATGGGGAGAGAGATTGTCGGCCCCTTTAGAATCCCTGAAGGCGCTAAAGATGAACTCCATAATGTATGTAGATTTTCTCAAACAGCACTTCCTGCCATGGTTCAAGAAGAAGAACCGTGTATTTCACAGCAAGATCATTTTTTTGCATGATAATGCACCATCTCATGCTGCACATAAAACATCTGCACCTCTGGCTGATATGGGCATAAAAGGGGACAAGCTTATGATGTGACCCCCATGCTCCCCTGACCTCTACCCCATTCAGAACCTTTGGATCATCATTAAAAGGAGTGTCTATGATGGCGGGAGGCAGTTCACATCTAAGCAACAGCTCTGGGAGGGTATTCTGTCCTCATGCAAAACAATTGAAGCAGAAACCATCCAAAACCTGACAAATTCAATGGACGAGAGAGTTCAGAAGCTCCTTTCGAACAAGGGGTCCTATGTGAAAATGTAACATCACCTCGAATAAAGTTTTGAGTTGAAAACTGTTTGATTTCAGTTTCTAACAACCTGCTAATGCTTATAATTTCAAAAATGACCATTTTTTTGGTCTTTATTAAAATGAGAAGGTTGATCGAAAAGTTTGGGGGATCTAAGAGTGTGGCAACCCAGTAGTCATGATTACTTCGAATTCTGACAATATGAGGGTCATGCTGCACGTAGTGCAGCAAGAAGGCACTTATGTGTCTTGCGCATCTCGGAGCCCCAAAATTATTTTCCGGGATAGATGCAGCTAAAAATTATTATTAATTTTAAATCTGGTGAAGCTTTAGTATAGATGGCCTAATAGGATCAGTGCTGCACACTGCTACAAAGCCCAAATTATTTTCCAGTCAAGATACAGATAAACATGATTAGTAATTTTAAATCTGGTGGAGCTTATTATAGATGGCCTAATAGAATCAGTGCTGCACACTGCTACAAAGCCCAAATTATTTTCCAGCCAAGATACAGATAAACATGATTAGTAATTTGAAAGCTTAAAACGGTTGGTAGGGTGATTTTAACAAATCATCAAGCTTTTACTCTCCCCAGGATGACACAGGGGTAGAAAAGTTGTTTCGGATCCATGATTTGTTCATCTTTATGAACGTGAGTCTGTCTACATTATCAGTGGAGAGCCGCGTGCGCTTATCTGTCAGCACACCACCAGCAGCGCTGAACACACGTTCAGACAGAACGCTGGCTGCGGGGCATGACAAGATCTCCAAGGCGTAAGTGGCTAGCTCCGGCCATTTATCCAGATTGGAAGCCCAAAAAGAGCAAGGGTCCAGTGACACTGTCATGGCTTCAATGTTTACTTGGAGATACTCCTGTACCATCGTCTCTAGGCGTTGACTATGTGTCAGACTTCTTGTCTCCTGTGGCCTTGCAAAGGATGGGCTAAAAAAGTGGTGAAATGATTCCGCAAAATTGATGTTACCAGCAGATACTGTGGTTCTGTTACGGTTTGAGTGCTGAACACTTGACGGTCCCACGGTTGGCAAGTTGGAACTGTGAGATTCACTACGTGCACCACTGGTATTTTGTGGAAAAGCACATGTAAGATTCTGCAACAGTCTCTGCTGATACTCCTGCATGCGTGCATCCCTTTCTATGGCAGGAATAATTTCTGCAAATTTACTTTTGTACCAGGGATCTAACAGTGTGGCAACCCAGTAGTCAGGATTATTTCTAATTCTCACAATTCGAGGGTCATGTTGCAGGTAGTGCAGCAAGAAGGCACTCATGTGTGTTGCGCATCCAGGAGCACCAAGTCCCTGTTGTGTTGGTGGCGAGGTAACAATCATGCTTCCTTCCTCTGTCCTCTCCCCCCAACCTCGCACAACAGAAATGTGATCAAGGTCTCCCTCATCTGATGAGTCTTCCATCAGTTCGTCCTCCACTTCTTCCTGGGCTCCTGCACCTTCCTCACTAGTTTGGCTGCTACCATGCGCCCTGGTAAAACCATCTCCCCCACCCTCACATGCCTGCCGCCTTGGTGCTGCCGACCGTCTGGACCTTGCAGATGTTAGCCCTTCCGCATACAACTCCTCCTCCTCTACTTCCTCCACCTCCTCTTGTGCCACCACCTGACTCCGAATTCTGTTTAACATGTGCTCCAGCATGTAAATCATCGGAATAGTCATGCTGATAATGGCATCGTCAGCACTAAACATCTTCGTCGCCATTTCAAAACTGTGCAGAAGGGTGCATAGGTCCCTGATCTGAGACCACTCCTCCAGCGTGATTTGCCCCACCTCTGGATCTCGTTGGCCCAGGCTATACGTCAGAACGTATTGCACCAGGGCTTGTCGGTGCTGCCACAGTCGCTGCAACATGTGCAGAGTTGAATTCCACCGGGTAGGCACATCGCATTTTAGCCGGTGAAGTGGCAGGCCCAACGACTTCTGTAGAGATGTAAGTCGCTGAGCTGCGGGATGCGAACGGCGGAAGTGAGCACACAGCGACCGTGCCCTCTGCAGAAGGCCATCTAGTCTGGGATAGTGGGCTAAAAATTCCTGGACAACCAGGTTCGACACGTGAGCCATACAAGGCACGTGTGTGACATTGCCCCGGCGAAGGGCCGCACCCAGGTTTGCAGCATTGTCGCACACGGCCTTCCCTGGTTTCAGGTCCAGTGGAGACAACCATTCATGAAATTGGTTCTCCAGAGCTGACCACAACTCCTCAGCTGTGTGACTCACATTTCCCAGACATTTCAATGTAAAAACCGCCTGATGACATTGAGCCCTACTGCCAGCATAGTAAGGAGGTGTGCAGGATCTCTTCTGCGCAGTTAGAAAGCTTGTGGCATGACCAGACAGGCTTTGGGTGCAGGTGGAAGACCGAGAGGAGGTTGAGGAGGCAGAAGCAGTGGAGGAACTTTGACATAAAGAGGATTGACGCACAACTCGTGGGGACGGCAAGACTTGGACAGCAGCCCCTTGTCCTGCTGTCACCATAGTTACCCAGTGCCCAGTCAGCGACATGTAACGCCCCTGTCCATGCCTACTCGTCCAAGTGTCTGTGGTGAAATGCACCCTGTCACACACAGAGTTTCTCAAAGAAGCGGTGATGTTGTGTGCGACATGCTGGTGGAGCGCAGGCACACCTTTCTTTGAGAAGTAGTGCCGACTGGGCATCTGGTACTGGGGCACTGCGACGGACATAAGGTCTCGAAAATCCTCTGTGTCCACCAGGCGGAAAGGCAGCATTTCTGTAGCCAAGAGCTTGCAGATGGTGAAATTCAACCTCTTAGCTTTCTCATGGCTAGGAGGAAATGGTCTTTTACTTGTCCACATCTGAGAGACCGAGGGCTGGCTATTGTGCTTAGACGGGGTTGATAAGGGTGTCCCCGGCAAACTGCCGGTCTGTGAGGAAGATGCAGGCGGACATGTTAGGTTGCCTTGATCCAAAGGTGGTGCTATCGATGTCGGACAGCGCTCAACACCAGCTGGTGTTACCACCTCCAAAGAAAATGATGACCTGCCAATCACGCTGGCTGTTGCGGGTAAAGAGGTGGCAGGTCTGCGCCCCAAAACAGGTGTGACTGCTGTCCCCCCAGTCACAGAGGATGAAGAGGCCGCGGATGCACAAGATATGGCAGACGGTGGTTGGCCCGGCCGGCTAGGCCGCATTGTAGCACACTGAGCTTCCCACTGCAACTTATGCTTCATGTCCATGTGCCGGTTCATGCATGAAGTACTCAAACTATGTATTTTTTGGCCTCTACTTAGCTTTTGCTGACAAATGTTACAGATAACACGAGTTGGGTCATCTTTATCGATCTGAAAAAATGCCCAGGCTATGCAAGGCTTAGCACCCATGCGACCTGAAGAGCCACCATGACTTGTGGTGAGAGGCAGAGTTGTGGTTGAGGATGCAGTTGTTGACGTGCTGTCACGGGTGTGTCGCCACGAAGATCGTCACGATTACACAGCCTGACTTCTCGCAGCTGACTTTTTGGTGCTTTGTGTTTTTCGGCAGTGAGGGAGTTAATTCTCTCTCTCTCTGTGCTAGACGAGGTCCAGCCTCGCCCAGCTGCAATCAATGCTGCTGTAGTGAGACTCCTTCAAATGCCTGCTGGTCTGTTAGGGAAGTGTCGGTGAAAGCATTTCATGCAGACTAACAGAGCGGATCGTGGTATTTGGAGTTTCAGAGATAAGTGCATTTGGAGTGTTTTTTCCCTTCCTCGCTTTATCATTTATCTCCTTTCCCGTTGGTGTTCCCTCTGTTGTAGTTGTGTAGTTTTTGTATGCAAGGTGGTTTTGGTTTTTCCCTTGTACTGTCTCGTTCGTCTAAGTACTGTGTGTGGGCATATTATTACTTGTCCCCTTTTGTTGTGATCGGGGTCCTTCTCAGGACTAGATTACTTAGGTGCAGGGATCCTCAGGAGGTAGGGGTTACGCTGGCGGCCTGGACCTCTGTACCTTTAACAGTACCTCCAGGTTGAGGGATTAGTCAGGGCCCCAGCTTAGGGTCAGCTTAGGCCCCCTACTTCCAGTATACAGAGACAGCGTGACACGTGCTTCCAGTACTACGTCTCTGTCCAGGAAGGCGCAACCTGACCTCATCGTCACTAGCATCTTCCTCCACCTCCTCTGCTGACCTCATCTCTTGGCTGACTGTGGATTGACAGTAAGTGGGATCTCCAACCTCATCATCATCACCCTGTGCGTTATCACACCCGTCGTCCTCAGAGCCAACCTGTTCCTGCCCTGACAAAAAACTAAAGTTGTCGCTCCAATCAGGTATTTGAGTCTTATCATCGTCTTCCTCATTGTCTCCACCAACAGGAGTTACAGTTTGGGAATGAGGGTCTACATTATGGTCAGAACATTCTGCGTCTGGTCCTGGATCCGACTCATAAAGATTCTGGGCATCAGTGCAGATCATTTCCTCGTCTGGATTCACAGAAGCGCTGGAGTCGACCTCTGATTCCCAGGCTATAGTATGAGTAAACAGTTCTGCAGACTCAACCATCTGTTCTACCTCATACTCAGACGGGCAACTGGAGATTTGGGAGCTGTGAGGAAGCAATTGCGATTGGGGTGACACCTTTGAGGACTGGAGTATTTGTGATGTTGAAGTTGATGTGGAGGAGAGCCCACTTAAAGGAGCACTTGATATCCGTTGAAGCACCTGCTGTTTTTGTGCCTCATCTGGAATTTGTAGCGATTGGCGTGGCCGTAAGAAAGGGATCTTATCACATTGTCCGCTAAAAGAAGTAGACATTTTAGTTTGGCTGGAAGATGGTCTTTCTTCTGCAGATGTTACTGTTGCTTTAACACCTACCCCACGGACACAACCTTTTTTCCCCTTCCCAACACGCCTATTCCCCTTTCCACCAGCAGCAGGCCTTTTTCCACTCATTTTGGTGGTTAACTAATTCACAACTCTGGAGTTGTTTGCACAAAAAAACAATGGATGGGAACCGAGCAGATCTGAGTGGCCAAACTGTGGTATTAGGCCAAAACTATTGGCTGGGTTAGATGCAGAAAAAAATGATATTCAATTTGCAACCTGATGGAGGTCAGTATAGATGGACTAATAGAACAAGTCCCACACACAGCTAGAAGCCCAAATATTTTTTCAGAGGTAGATGCAGAAAATTTTTTTATTCAGTTTGCAACCTGATGGAGGTCTGTATAGATGGATTAATAGAACAAGTCCCACACACAGCTACAAGCCCAATATTTTTTCAGAGGTAGATGCAGAAAAAAAATATATTCAGTTTGCAACCTGATGGAGGTCAGTATAGATGGACTAATAGAGAAAGTCCCACACACTGCTAGAAGGCCAAATATTTTTTCAGAGCTAGATGCAGACAAAAAATTATTTTGAATTTGCAACCTGATGGAAGTCAGTATAGGTGGACTAATAGAACAAGTCCCACACACTGCTAGAAGGCCAAATACTTTTTCAGAGCTAGATGCAGAAAAAAATTATATTCAGTTTGCAACCTGATGGAGGTCTGTATAGATGGATTAATAGAACAAGTCCCACACACAGCTAGAAGCATAAATATTTTTTCAGAGGTAGATGCAGATAAAAATTATTTTTAATTTGCAACCTGATGGAGGTCAGTATACATGGACTAATAGAGAAAGTCCCACACACTGCTAGAAGGCCAAATATTTTTTCAGAGCTAGATGCAGATAAAAATTATTTTTAATTTGCAACCTGATGGAGGTCAGTATAGATGGACTAATAGAACAAGTCCCACACACAGCTAGAAACCCAAATATTTTTTCAGAAGTACTGTAGATGCAGATAAAAATTATTTTTAATTTGCAACCTGATGGAGGTCAGTATAGATGGACTAATAGAGAAAGTCCCACACACTGCTAGAAGGCCCAATATTTTTTCAGAGCTAGATGCAGATAAAAATTATATTCAATTTGCAACCTGATGGAGGTCAGTATAGATGGACTAATAGAGAAATTCCCACACACTGCTAGAAGGCCAAATATTTTTTCAGAGCTAGATGCAGATAAAAATTATATTCAATTTGCAACCTGATTTAGGTCAGTATAGATGGACTAATAGAACAAGTCCCACACACAGCTAGAAGCCCAAATATTTTTTCAGAGGTACTGTAGATGCAGATAAAAATTATTTTTAATTTGCAACCTGATGGAGGTCAGTATAGATGGACTAATAGAGAAAGTCCCACACACTGCTAGAAGGCCAAATATTTTTTCAGAGCTAGATGCAGATAAAAATTATTTTTAATTTGCAACCTGATGGAGGTCAGTATAGATGGACTAATAGAGAAAGTCCCACACACTGCTAGAAGGCCAAATATTTTTTCAGAGCTAGATGCAGATAAAAATTATATTCAATTTGCAACCTGATGGAGGTCAGTACAGATGGACTAATAGAACAAGTCCCACACACAGCTAGAAGCCCAAATATTTTTTCAGAGGTACTGTAGATGCAGATAAAAATTATTTTTAATTTGCAACCTGATGGAGGTCAGTATAGATGGACTAATAGAGAAAGTCCCACACACTGCTAGAAGGCCAAATATTTTTTCAGAGCTAGATGCAGAAAAAAATTATATTCCGTTTGCAACCTGATGGAGGTCAGTATAGATGGACTAATAGAGAAAGTCCCACACACTGCTAGAAGGCCACATATTTTTTCAGAGGTAGATGCAGAAAAAAATATATTCAGTTTGCAACCTGATGGAGGTCTGTATAGATGGATTAATAGAACAAGTCCCACACACAGCTAGAAGCCCAAATATTTTTTCAGAGGTAGATGCAGAAAAAAATATATTCAGTTTGCAACCTGATGGAGGTCAGTATAGATGGACTAATACAACAAGTCCCACACACAGCTAGAAGCCCAATATTTTTTCAGAGGTAGATGCAGAAAAAAATATATTCAGTTTGCAACCTGATGGAGGTCTGTATAGATGGATTAATAGAACAAGTCCCACACACAGCTAGAAGCCCAATATTTTTTCAGAGGTAGATGCAGAAAAAAATATATTCAGTTTGCAACCTGATGGAGGTCAGTATAGATGGACTAATACAACAAGTCCCACACACAGCTAGAAGCCCAATATTTTTTCAGAGGTAGATGCAGAAAAAAATATATTCAGTTTGCAACCTGATGGAGGTCTGTATAGATGGATTAATAGAACAAGTCCCACACACAGCTAGAAGCCCAATATTTTTTCAGCGATAGATGCAGAAAAAAATATATTCAGTTTGCAACCTGATGGAGGTCAGTATAGATGGACTAATACAACAAGTCCCACACACAGCTAGAAGCCCAATATTTTTTCAGAGCTAGATGCAGAAAAAAATTATATTCAATTTGCAACCTGATGGAGGTCAGTATAGATGGACTAATAGAATGATGCTATGCCCAAAAGATTTTACTTCACTAGGTGCAGTAAAAAAATTGGTATTCTATACACAGGTGGTATATCTTGCAACACAGATAGGCTACTCCACTGACTAACACACTCTGCAATAGGCCAAAAAGGATTAGCTTTGCTAGATTCAGCCAAATGCTGTGAAAAAAACTTGCACAGCACTGGCACAGACCTGCCTGGCAAAAACTGATAGGAACTGATGTAACCTAGTCCTGAAAAGGACTCCAATTACAATTAGTCTTTACTCCCACAATCTATCTATTTAAGAGCACAGACCTGCCTGATAAAAGTCGTAGGAAATGCTGTAACCTAGTCCTTAAAAGGACTGCAATCACAACTATTCCCTACTCCCAAGCTATCTGTAGATTTGTGCGAAAATTGGCTTGAAATTAACAAGGTATAGCGCACACAGCAACAGCGGTGCCGTTTAACACGCAGCTGCAGCAGTGAGAAAATGGTGGCGACGGGGAAAATGGCTTGGTCTTATAGGGCAAGAACATGTGACATACACTGCCAAGGACACATTCCCTTGCTTGTGTGAAAAAAAGCACTTCGCTCCGTGTGTGCGCTGCTGATAGGCTGACAGATTGCACCTCCCCACTGTAAATGCGGGAAAGAGAAAAAAAAAATGGAGATCTTCATTGTTCCTGCAGAGATCCATCCCCTGCCCCTCCCCCCACCCCGCTGTACACTGAAACTGCGTATTAACTAGTGTTGAGCCACCCCCGTAGTGTTCGAGTTCGGTTCGGTTCGTCGAACACCCGTGTGTTCGCCGAACTGTTCGTCGAACTGTTCGTCGAACACCTTCGAACACCGTTAAAACCAATGGCAGGCAAACAAAAACACATAGAAACACATAGAAAACACCTTCAAAGGTGTCCAAAAGCTGACAAACTGCTCAGAAGACACAACTAACACATGGAAAAGTGACAAGTACATATAGTCATGCGAAAAGAAAAGAGGTGGAGGAGTAAAAGGAGGGGGAGACACAGATATAGGCATGTCATGCCCTTCTAAAATCCAAAAAGTGAGAAGCCGAGACGGCCAGTCCGCTCCTGCCCGTGCCACCTCCGTGTCGCCGGGTTTGTGCCAGAGCCGCGGTGAACCCTGACGGCCAGCCACCCTCTCCCAATACTGGTGCCTGTCCGCTGGTGGGTCGAGAGAGCCCCCCTGTGGTGGAGGCAGCTCTAAGCTTTTTAATTTAAATTGTCCCTCTAATTTGAATGAATACACTTTAAATCCATTTACAAGGATCTATTGGAGGGCAAGTCTCATGCCAGCAGCCGCGTAATTCCAGCTCCAGTAGCGTCCACTAAAGCTGCTGCAGTTAAAAAGCTTTTATAAGGATCGAGCTCGGCTGTCCACCGCAAGGCATCCTAGTGCCAGTCCCAGCCCCTATGCCTTGGGGTGCCTCCTGATGCTCTTCACTGAGTATCCCGTGGTCCCGAAGCATTTCCTTTGAAAATATTAAGTGTCCAAACTACAGGTGGTGTAGCTTGCTTAACAGCCGGGATAATCCGCTGACTAGCAGACACTGCTACTAGGCACAAAGTATTTCCTGGGCTAGATGCAGTTAAAAATTTGTAAGTAGATACTCTCGTTGGATGCTGAGAAAGCATTCCATAGAGTCTCCTGGCACGCCATATATGATTCTCTTAAAAAGCTTGGGGTAGGGGTCTAGGGGACCCTTTTATAGCCAAAATCACGGCCCTGTATCACAATACGTCACCTAGGCTGAAGATAAATGGAACTGTAACACCGAGGGCACGGTTGCTACAGACGTATTGCACCTCACCCAGAGGTGTGATATCTCACTCTCAGATAAGGATGGAGTGTGGATCAGGACCCGACACCTGCATGCATTACACCACATTGCCGTGGGGCAGGGCGACCACTATGCCCCTGAGATGGGCACGACAGTCCCTGTCCCTGGCTGGAGTGGGGGGAGGGAACACTGAGGAAGGGGAACCCTGCAGTGCAGGAGCAGGGAGGAAGCAGTTCCTGGGTGCATTGAGAAGGGAGTATAAAAGGTGGGCACCATCTTAGTTCAGTGCAGAGAAGTCTGAGCAGAAGTGGCAGGGAGCAGGGGCTCTGCATGAGCTCTGCTCCGGAGGCGGGCCTAGTAACAGAGGCCCAGGCCTGCAAGAGGGAGAAGGAAGGAAGAGGAGCGGAGAAGGCTCCAGGAACGAGGAATGAAGGGATCCCAGGGGTGCGGACGGGCGAGTCGCCACCGCACGCCCGAATCCACCTGCGTGGAGGGGTCAGGCCAAAGGGGGAGACCGGTCCCCAAACTAGTGGAGGCAGGAAACGACCCTCAGCTAGAAACCGGAGGCTCTGACATTTTATGTGGCGCAGCCCCTTGCTCCACCCGCTAGGAAGGCACCACATAGGGTCAGGGAAACTGGCGCCAAGTTTTCCAAGAGGAGGCCCGAGGCAGCCGGACAGAAGTGTTGGTAAGAAAGGCCAGACAAAGGACACATAAAGGGGGTCCTGTGAAGCGCTCCAAAGTTATCTGGGAGTTGTCTGAGCCCCTCACCTGGTGAGCACAGTACGACGTGGGCAGCCGTTACCTGCAGACGTGGTCTGGATAATAAGAACTGTGAGTAAAGGCCCTGAACTGCATCACTGACTCCGTGTCGTTACTGCTGCTGCCCTGCACCATCACCCCCATCCTCCGCATACACTGCCCTGAGGCTATACTCCTCCCGTGGGGAGTTATGCTACGCTCTGCTGCACCCACAACACCAGCCTTAGCGGTCTGCCCTGTAGCGGCGGTTCACTCTGACCGCAATCCACGGGTGGCGTAGTCGGACATTTAAACATCAAAACCACATAAATAGTTCCGCCACTGGTTTGACCGCCCTGAGCCACGGAACCGGATCGCCGCCACGAAGACTACAACCACCAGCATCCACCAAAAAGGGTCCGGCTCCGGGTGTCCCAAGGCCCAGGGGGTGCGTCAGAACATTTTCATCACCTTTCACAATCACCAATGGGACAAGGCAGGGATGTCCTCTGTCCCCTCTCTTATACATCCTAGTGACGGAGCACCTGCTCTCATCAATTCGCCATAACCCCAATATTAGGTGGATTGAGGTGGGAGGCACCGAGTACAAGTGCTCTCTATTTGCTGATGATGTCCTAGTATATATCACTCAATCACATATATCCATCCCTGCTGTTATGGCTGAAATAGATCACTTTGTTACATGGTAAAATTTTAAAATCAATGCAGCGAAGTCCGAGGCCCTCGATGTCTCCCTCCCTAAATCCATATAGGATTCCATCCAGTCCAACTTTCCCTTTGCCTGGCCCTCACAGGGTATCAAATACTTAGGAATTCCTATTCATAGAGACCTCTCCCATCTATGTTATCTTAATTTTGGGCCCTTTATTGAACAATTCCATACAGACCACGGTTGGCAAGTTAGAACTGTAAGATTCACTACGTGAACCACTGGTGTTTTGTGGAAAAGCACATGTACACCGCGTTCCAAATTATTATGCAAAAAGTGTTTAGGAGTGATAAGGGAAGAATTTGTTTGTTTGTCAGTTAAACTCATTGATGGTGATGTGTGTCAGGGCTCTTTATATCACTGTAAGCAATTGCAGACACCTGGACTAATTAGTTTGGCAGGTGAGTCCAATGAAAGGCAAGACTACTTAAGAAGGCTCTCTCACATTATTAAGCAGCCTACATTTTCTGCCAAAATGGGAAAGAAAAAGGATGTGTCGGCTGCTGAGAAGCAACAAATTGTGGAGTGTTTAGGTCAAGGCATGACTACAATCAACATTGTGCGATGATCAGGATGAAGTGTCTTGGCAATCAAGAAGTATGTAGCTGATTCACAGTACACACGTGTGCGTGCTGATAAGGGCAAATTGAGGACTCTTTCCTACAGGCAATTACGTCAGGTTGAAAGACCAGCGGCAAAAAAGCCTTGTCATAGCAGCAGACAAGTTTTTGAAGCTGCTTGTGCCTCCAACGTCCCCCGAACAACAAGATGCAGGGTCCTTCAGAGGTTTGCAGCTGTGCATACGCCATCCTGTCGACCTCCTCTATCCACTTCACACAAGCAGAAACGGCTCCAGTGGGCCAAACATTACATGAAGACTGATTTCAAAACTGTTTTGTTCACGGATGAGTGCCGTGCAGCGCTCGATGGTCCAGATGAATGGAGTGGAGGATGGCTGGTTGATGGACACCCCACGCAAACACGGCTACAGCGCCAACAAGGAGGAGGTGGAGTAATGTTTTGGGCTGGAATCATGGGGAGAGAGATTGTCGGCCCCTTTAGGATCCCTGAAGGCAGTAAAGATGAACTCCATAATGTATGTGGATTTTCTCAAACAGCACTTCCTGCCATGGTTCAAGAAGAAGAACCGTGTATTTCACAGCAAGATCATTTTTCTGCATGATAATGCACCATCTCATGCTGCACATAAAACATCTGCATCTCTGGCTGATATGGGCATAAAAGGGGACAAACTTATGGTGTGACAACCATGCTCCCCTGACCTCTACCCCATTCAGAACCTTTGGAGCATCATTAAAAGGAGTGTCTTTGATGGCGGGAGGCAGTTCACATCTAAGCAACAGTTCTGGGAGGGTATTCTGTCCTCATGCAAAACAATTGAAGCAGAAACCATCCAAAACCTGACAAATTCAATGGACGAGAGAGTTCAGAAGCTCTTTTCGAACAAGGGGTCCTATGTGAAAATGTAACATCACCTAGAATAAAGTTTTGAGTTGAAAACTGTTTGATTTCAGTTTCTAACAACCTGCTAATGCTTATAATTTCAAAAATGACCATTTTTTTGGTCTTTATTAAAATGAAAAGGTTGATCGAAAAGTTTGGGGGATCTAAGAGTGTGGCAACCCAGTAGTCATGATTACTTCGAATTCTGACAATATGAGGGTCATGCTGCAGGTAGTGCAGCAAGAAGGCACTTATGTGTCTTGCGCATCTCGGAGCCCCAAAATTATTTTCCGGGCTAGATGCAGCTAAAAATTATTTTTAATTTTAAATCTGGTGAAGCTTATTATAGATGGCCTAATAGGATCAGTGCTGCACACTGCTACAAAGCCCAAATTATTTTCCAGTCAAGATACAGATAAACATGATTAGTAATTTGAAAGCTTAAAACGGTTGGTAGGGTGATTTTAACCAATCATCAAGCTTTTACTCTCCCCAGGATGACACAGGGGTAGAAAAGTCGTTTCGGATCCATGATTTGTTCATCTTTATGAACGTGAGTCTGTCTACATTATCAGTGGAGAGCCGCGTGCGCTTATCTGTCAGCACACCACCAGCAGCGCTGAACACACGTTCAGACAGAACGCTGGCTGCGGGGCATGACAAGATCTCCAAGGCGTAAGTGGCTAGCTCCGGCCATTTATCCAGATTGGAAGCCCAAAAAGAGCAAGGGTCCAGTGACACAGTCGTGGCTTCAATGTTTACTTGGAGATACTCCTGTACCATCGTCTCTAGGCGTTGACTATGTGTCAGACTTCTTGTCTCCTGTGGCCTTGCAAAGGATGGGCTAAAAAAGTGGTGAAATGATTCCGCAAAATTGATGTTACCAGCAGATACTGTGGTTCTGTTACGGTTTGAGTGCTGAACACTTGACGGTCCCACGGTTGGCAAGTTGGAACTGTGAGATTCACTACGTGCACCACTGGTATTTTGTGGAAAAGCACATGTAAGATTCTGCAACAGTCTCTGCTGATACTCCTGCATGCGTGCATCCCTTTCTATGGCAGGAATAATTTCTGCAAATTTACTTTTGTACCGGGGATCTAACAGTGTGGCAACCCAGTAGTCAGGATTATTTCTAATTCTCACAATTCGAGGGTCATGTTGCAGGTAGTGCAGCAAGAAGGCACTCATGTGTGTTGCGCATCCAGGAGCACCAAGTCCCTGTTGTGTTGGTTACGAGGTAACAATCATGCTTCCTTCCTCTGTCCTCTCCCCCCAACCTCGCACAACAGAAATGAGATCAAGGTCTCCCTCATCTGATGAGTCTTCCATCAGTTCGTCCTCCGCTTCTTCCTGGGCTCCTGCACCTTCCTCACTAGTTTGGCTGCTACCATGCGCCCTGGTAAAATCATCTCCCCCACCCTCACATGCCTGCCGCCTTGGTGCTGCCGACCGTCTGGACCTTGCAGATGTTAGCCCTTCCGCATACAACTCCTCCTCCTCTACTTCCTCCACCTCCTCTTGTGCCACCACCTGACTCCGAATTCTGTTTAACATGTGCTCCAGCATGTAAATCACCGGAATAGTCATGCTGATAATGGCATCGTCAGCACTAAACATCTTCGTCGCCATTTCAAAACTGTGCAGAAGGGTGCATAGGTCCCTGATCTGAGACCACTCCTCCAGCGTGATTTGCCCCACCTCTGAATCTCGTTGGCCCAGGCTATACGTCAGAACGTATTGCACCAGGGCTTGTCGGTGCTGCCACAGTCGCTGCAACATGTGCAGAGTTGAATTCCACCGGGTAGGCACATCGCATTTTAGCCGGTGAAGTGGCAGGCCCAACGACTTCTGTAGAGATGTAAGTCGCTGAGCTGCGGGATGCGAACGGCGGAAGTGAGCACACAGCGACCGTGCCCTCTGCAGAAGGCCATCTAGTCTGGGATAGTGGGCTAAAAATTGCTGGACAACCAGGTTCAACACGTGAGCCATACAAGGCACGTGTGTGACATTGCCCCGGCGAAGGGCCGCACCCAGGTTTGCAGCATTGTCGCACACGGCCTTCCCTGGTTTCAGGTCCAGTGGAGACAACCATTCATGAAATTGGTTCTCCAGAGCTGACCACAACTCCTCAGCTGTGTGACTCACATTTCCCAGACATTTCAATGTAAAAACCGCCTGATGACGTTGAGCCCTACTGCCAGCATAGTAAGGAGGTGTGCAGGATCCCTTCTGCGCAGTTAGAAAGCTTGTGGCATGACCAGACAGGCTTTGGGTGCAGGTGGAAGACCGAGAGGAGGTTGAGGAGGCAGAAGCAGTGGAGGAACTTTGACATAAAGAGGATTGACGCACAACTCGTGGGGACGGCAAGACTTGGACAGCAGCCCCTTGTCCTGCTGTCACCATAGTTACCCAGTGCCCAGTCAGCGACATGTAACGCCCCTGTCCATGCCTACTCGTCCAAGTGTCTGTGGTGAAATGCACCCTGTCACACACAGAGTTTCTCAAAGAAGCGGTGATGTTGTGTGCGACATGCTGGTGGAGCGCAGGCACACCTTTCTTTGAGAAGTAGTGCCGACTGGGCATCTGGTACTGGGGCACTGCGACGGACATAAGGTCTCGAAAATCCTCTGTGTCCACCAGGCGGAAAGGCAGCATTTCTGTAGCCAAGAGCTTGCAGATGGTGAAATTCAACCTCTTAGCTTTCTCATGGCTAGGAGGAAATGGTCTTTTACTTGTCCACATCTGAGGGACCGAGGGCTGGCTATTGTGCTTAGACGGGGTTGATAAGGGTGTCCCCGGCAAACTGCCGGTCTGTGAGGAAGATGCAGGCGGACATGTTAGGTTGCCTTGATCCAAAGGTGGTGCTATCGATGTCGGACAGCGCTCAAGACCAGCTGGTGTTACCACCTCCAAAGAAAATGATGACCTGCCAATCACGCTGGCTGTTGCGGGTAAATAGGTGGCAGGTCTGCGCCCCAAAACAGGTGTGATTGCTGTCCCCCCAGTCACAGAGGATGAAGAGGCCGCGGATGCACAAGATATGGCAGACGGTGGTTGGCCCGGCCGGCTAGGCCGCATTGTAGCACACTGAGCTTCCCACTGCAACTTATGCTTCATGTCCATGTGCCGGTTCATGCATGAAGTACTCAAACTATGTATTTTTTGGCCTCTACTTAGCTTTTGCTGACAAATGTTACAGATAACACGAGTTGGGTCATCTTTATCGATCTGAAAAAATGCCCAGGCTATGCCAGGCTTAGCACCCATGCGACCTGAAGAGCCACCACGACTTGTGGTGAGAGGCAGAGTTGTGTTTGAGGATGCAGTTGTTGACGTGCTTCAAGTACTACGTCTCTGTCCAGGAAGGCGCAACCTGACCTCGTCGTCACTAGCATCTTCCTCCACCTCCTCTGCTGACCTCATCTCTTGGCTGACTGTGGGTTGACAGTAAGTGGGATCTCCGACCTCATCATCATCACCCTGTGCGTTATCACACCCGTCGTCCTCAGAGCCAACCTGTTCCTGCCCTGACAAAAAACTAAAGTTGTCGCTCCAATCAGGTATTTGAGTCTTATCATCGTCTTCCTCATTGTCTCCACCAACAGGAGTTACAGTTTGGGAATGAGGGTCTACATTATGATCAGAACCTTCTGAGTCTGGTCCTGGATCTGACTCATAAAGATTCTGGGCATCAGTGCAGATCATTTCCTCGTCTGGATTCACAGAAGCGCTGGAGTCGACCTCTGATTCCCAGGCTATAGTATGAGTAAACAGCTCTGCAGACTCAACCATCTGTTCTACCTCATACTCAGACGGGCAGCTGGAGATTTGGGAGCTGTGAGGAAGCAAGTGCGATTTGGGTGACACCTTTGAGGACTGGAGTATTTGTGATGTTGAAGTTGATGTGGAGGAGAGCCCACTTAAAGGAGCACTTGATATCCGTTGAAGCACCTGCTGTTTTTGTGCCTCATCTGGAATTTGTAGCGATTGGCGTGGCCGTAAGAAAGGGATCTTATCACATTGTCCGCTAAAAGAAGTAGACATTTTAGTTTGGCTGGAAGATGGTCTTTCTTCTGCACCTACCCCACGGACACAACCTTTTTTCCCCTTCCCAACACGCCTATTCCCCTTTCCACCAGCAGCAGGCCTTTTTCCACTCATTTTGGTGGTTAACTAATTCACAACTCTGGAGTTGTTTGCACAAAAAAACAATGGATGGTAACCGAGCAGAGCTGAGTGGCCAAACTGTGGTATTAGGCCAAAACTATTGGCTGGGTTAGATGCAGAAAAAAATTATTTTTAATTTGCAACCTGATGGAGGTCAGTATAGATGGACTAATAGACCAAGTCCCACACACCGCTAGAAGCCCAAATATTTTTTCAGAGCTAGATGCAGAAATTTTTTTTATTCAATTTGCAACCTGATGGAGGTCAGTATAGATGGACTAATAGACCAAGTCCCACACACTACTAGAAGCCCAAATATTTTTTCAGAGCTAGATGCAGAAAAAAATTATTTTTAATTTGCAACCTGATGGAGGTCAGTATAGATGGACTAATAGACCAAGTCCCACACACTGCTAGAAGCCCAAATATTTTTTCAGAGCTAGATGCAGAAAAAAATTATTTTTAATTTGCAACCTGATGGAGGTCAGTATAGATGGACTAATAGACCAAGTCCCACACACCGCTAGAAGCCCAATATTTTTTCAGAGCTAGATGCAGAAAAAAATTATATTCAATTTGCAACCTGCTGGAGGTCAGTATAGAAGGACTAATAGAACAAGTCCCACACACTGCTAGAAACCCAAATATTTTTTCAGAGCTAAATGAAGAAAAAAATTATTTTTAATTTGCAACCTGATGGAGGTCAGTATAGATGGACTAATAGACCAAGTCCCACACACTGCTAGAAGCCCAAATATTTTTTCAGAGCTAGATGCAGAAAAAAAATATTTTTAATTTGCAACCTGATGGAGGTCAGTATAGATGGACTAATAGACCAAGTCCCACACACCGCTAGAAGCCCAAATATATTTTCAGAGCTAGATGCAGAAAATTTTTTTATTCAATTTGCAACCTGATGGAGGTCAGTATAGATGGACTAATAGACCAAGTCCCACACACTGCTAGAAGCCCAAATATTTTTTCAGAGCTAGGTGCAGAAAAAAATTATTTTTAATTTGCAACCTGATGGAGGTCAGTATAGATGGACTAATAGACCAAGTCCCACACACTGCTAGAAGCCCAAATATTTTTTCAGAGCTAGATGCAGAAAAAAATTATTTTTAATTTGCAACCTGATGGAGGTCAGTATAGATGGACTAATAGACCAAGTCCCACACACCGCTAGAAGCCCAAATATTTTTTCAGAGCTAGATGCAGAAAAAAATTATATTCAATTTGCAACCTGCTGGAGGTCAGTATAGAAGGACTAATAGAACAAGTCCCACACACTGCTAGAAGCCCAAATATTTTTTCAGAGCTAAATGAAGAAAAAAATTATTTTTAATTTGCAACCTGATGGAGGTCAGTATAGATGGACTAATAGACCAAGTCCCACACACTGCTAGAAGCCCAAATATTTTTTCAGAGCTAGATGCAGAAAAAAATTATTTTTAATTTGCAACCTGATGGAGGTCAGTATAGATGGACTAATAGACCAAGTCCCACACACTGCTAGAAGCCCAAATATTTTTTGAGAGCTAGATGCAGAAAAAAATTATACTCAGTTTGCAACCTGATGGAGGTCAGTATAGATGGACTAATAGAATGATGCTATGCCCAAAAGATTTTACTTCACTAGGTGCAGTAAAAAAATTGGTATTCTATACACAGGTGGTATATCTTGCAACACAGATAGGCTACTCCACTGACTAACACACGCTGCAATAGGCCAAAAAGGATTAGCTTTGCTAGATTCAGCCAAATGCTGTGAAAAAAACTTGCACAGCACTGGCACAGACCTGCCTGGCAAAAACTGATAGGAACTGATGTAACCTAGTCCTGAAAAGGACTCCAATTACAATTAGTCTTTACTCCCACAATCTATCTATTTAAGAGCACAGACCTGCTTGATAAAAGTCGTAGGAAATGCTGTAACCTAGTCCTTAAAAGGACTGCAATCACAACTATTCCCTACTCCCAAGCTATCTGTATATTTGTGCGAAAATTGGCTTGAAATTAACAAGGTATAGCGCACACAGCAACAGCGGTGCCGTCTAACACGCAGCTGCAGCAGTGAGAAACTGGTGGCGACGGGGAAAATGGCTTGGTCTTATAGGGCAAGGACATGTGACATACACTGCCAATCACACATGCCCTTGCTTGTGTGAAAAAAAGCACTTCGCTCCGTGTGTGCGCTGCTGATAGGCTGACAGATTGCACCTCCCCACTGCAAATGTGGGAAAGAGAAAAAAAATGGAGATCTTCATTGTTCCTGCAGAGATCCATCCCCTGCCCCTCCCCCCGCCCCGCTGTACACTCAAACTGCGTATTAACATTAATTTTCATCATTACTGAGAAAAAATCCAATTATGATTTTGGTGCACGAACAGTTATCGAACATAACCTCGAACAGCCGAATTTTTCTCAAATTGTTCGTGTTCGCCGACCGGCTCGAACACCGCCCAAAACAGCTCGAATTTGAGATTGGCGAACAGTTCGAGTAGAACAACGCTCATCTCTAGTATTAACATTAATTTTCATCATAACTGAGAAAAAATCCAGTTATGATTTTGGTGCACGAACAGTTATCGAACATAACCTCGAACAGCCGAATTTTTCTCAAATTGTTCGTGTTCGCCGAACGGCTCGAACACCGCCCAAAACAGCTCGAATTTGAGATTGGCGAACAGTTCGAGTAGAACAATGCTCATCTCTTATTAACAGCATATAGCGTCCAAATAATTTCCCATCATTTCCCTCCCCCAATTCCATTATTGCTCTCCACCCACCTCCTCCATCATTGCTCCCTTCCATCCCCATCATTGCTCTCCCCCACCTTTTCCAATATTGTCATATCTCCCTCTCCTTCTCCATCATTGTCATATCTCCCCTACCTCCTCCACCATTGTCATATCTCCTCCATCATTGCCATATCTTCCCCCACCACCTCCATCATTGCCATATCTCCCCCCACCTGCTCCGTCATCATTGCCATATCTACCCCCTCCTGCTCCGTCATCATTGCCATATCTTCCCCCACCTGCTCTGTCATCATTGCCATATCTTCCCCCACCTGATCTGTCATCATTGCCATATCTCCCCCCACCTCCTCCATCACCATGCCGTGCATATCTCCCCCCATCTCCTCCATCACCATGCCATGCATATCTACCCCTACCTCCCCCATCACCATGCCATATTTCCCTCACCATGTCATATCTCTTCCCACCTCCCCCATTGCCATGCCATATCTTCCCCCACCATGTTATATCTCCCCCCACCTCCTCAATCACCATTGCTCTCCCTCAGAAAACAAAACAAAACTTACCTCTCAGCGCGCTCCCCCGCAGCACTGTCCTCTGCTTCCTGCCCGGCATTTTTCTCCCTGACACAGGGTCGCGCTGCATGATGACGTCATGAAGTAGCGCGAGCCTGTGTCATGGAAGAAGCGCCGAGCAGAAAGCAGATGATGGATCCCTCCAGCTCCGCTGCCATTTTCCTCCTGTTGGCAGCGAAGCTGGAGGGATGGCTCCCTGCCCACCATGCAGGATGAGGGCAATCTGGCCATGGGCCCCCTGGAGCCTGGAGCTCCGAGGAGCAGGCCAGATTGCCCTCAGCAGCCGCACTGCAAGGGCCTTCCTGACCCTCCTTACTCTTGCAGTGCGGTACACTGGTGGCCATGAAAACCAGGGGCCCCCATGTGTCCTGCTTAGGGGCCCGCTGAGGACCCGGGCCCACCAGAGAATTCTCCGGTGTCCCGGTGCCCCAGTCCGACCCTGGCTGTGGGGAACCATCATGGTATATGAAACACTGTGAGGGAACAATCTTACTGTATTGGGGCTGTGATATTATATTCTGGTTTGTGGGTGAACGATCACCCTCTATTAGAGCTGTGGGGAGACCATCATACTGTATTGGTGCTGTGGGAGACCATCATACTATGCTTTGGGACCATCATACTTTGTGGGGCAATGTGGGGAACCATAATACTGTGTAGATGGGCTGTGGAGACCATCATACTGTGTAGGGAACTGTGGTGGAACCATCATACTTTGTGGAGGGATCTGAAGACCATCATGCTGTGGGGGAACCATAATACTGTGTGGGGGACCCATCATATCGTGTGCGGGACTGTAGTGGGACCATCATCCTGTGTTGGGGACCAGCATACTCTGTGGGGGCTGTGGAGACCATTATATTGTATGGGGGACTGTGGTGTGAAAAACATCCTGTATGGGGGAACCATCATACTTTGTGGAGGGCTGTGGAGACCATCATGGTATTTGAAGACTGTCATGCTGTATTAGGGCTGTGGGGACCATTATACTATGTGGGGGGCTGTGGGGTAACCAGTATACTGTGAAGGGGACTGTGTGAGGACCATCATACTGTGTGTAAACTGTGTGTGGGGCTGTGGATGCCATCATGCTGTTGAGGAACCATGATACTGTGTGGGGAGCTATGGTGAACAATATACTGTGTGGAGGTCAGTGGTGGCAATCATAATGTGTGGGGGGCTATGGTGACCACTATTGATGAGCGAACATGCTCGGATAAGGGGTAAACCAAGCTGCCTCGAGTCCTGAGTAATTTCGGCGTGCTCGTACATTATGTTCGAGTCCCTGCCTCTGCATGATTTGAGGTTGTTAGACAGCCTCAACACATGTGAGGATTCCCTAACAAACAGCAAATCCCTGCATGTGTTGAGGCTGTATAACAGCCGCAAATCCTGCAGATGCAGGGACTCGAACATAATATATGAGCACACCGAAGACACCTGGTTAGGACTTGAGCGTGCTAGTGTTCTGCTATACGTAGGGGTTGTGATGGATGGGTAGTAAAGACTTGCCTTGTTTTGTCGACCTTATCTACTATATAATCGGCTTATCCCGTCTGTCTGTCCGTCCAGGAAATCCCGCGTCGCTGATTGGTATGGCCGCGGCCAATCAGCGACGCGTGATTTCAGAACAAGATGGCGGAGGTTAGCGGCTCATCTGCAGCATGGAGCTCAGCTCGCAGTAAAAGTACCCGCACAGGCAGTGCCGCTCCCTGATCGCCGGCCGCGACCAATCAGCGATATTTGCGTGAAATTTAAAGCACCGCTGTCCTGATTGATCGCGGCAGGCGGCCGCCACCAATCAGCAACGAGCGTAGTCTGGTCGCGAATTGGCGCCGGACTTGAAACACGCTTCGTTGATTGGTCGCACCCACCCGGCCGCAACCAATCAGCGATATTGGCGCAAAATTGAAAACACCGCTTCTCTGGTCACGCCCAGGATGAGGGAGCCGTACAAGCCAAGATAAGGGGGCCATATAAAAATGGATTAGGGGAATAATGGAGCCTTACAAACCACAATTAGGGGATGAGGGAGCCATACATACCAGGATATAGAAATTTAACAGTAGCTGCTGCATTTCCCACCCTAGGCTTATACTCAAGTCAATAAATTTTCCCAGTTTTTTGTTGCAAAATTAGGGGTCTCGGCTTATACTCGGGTCACTGCGCACAGGCAGCATGTGACCCCCGACTGCAGCTGGCTCTTGCTTCCGCTTATGTCACAACTATTTGCGGCTGTAGCCAAGGGGTCTCCTGTTTTGCGTTCCACGGTGAGTGATGGGCTGTGGGCGGGGTTATCCTCCATCCCATCACACCCGGCATCCACTACACGCGCATTCATTGACAGAGCGCGCGGTGGATGCTGGGTGTAACACAATGGGGGATAACCCCGCCCACAGCCCATCATTCACCGTGGTACGCGGAACAGGAGACCCCTGGCTGCAGCCGCAAATAGTCGAGATGTAAGCGGAAGCAAGAGCTGGCTGCAGCCGGGGGAATTACGTGCTGGCTGTGCGTGGTCAGCGATCTTGTCACAAGCAGTATTGACAACATGACTTAATTACAAAATTCATTAGGGGCCCCAGGGGGATACATTGGGGGGTTAATTTAAAGTAGTGCACAACCCATTTAAACAATGCTTTGCTGATTAGTCGCGCCCGGTCGGCCGCATACATATTCTATAATACCAGATGCGTTAGAATCGGGCCACCATCTAGTTTTTAAATGTGCGGCAAAGTCTTCTGCAGAGATGAGGGAGGTCAGAAGGGGCAGTGTAGGGCGGAGGAGGGTTGAATAACTGTTTGGGGTTGTGGGATAAAGAAGATGCAAGGGTTGTGAAATAGATCTGTTTAGCAGAAGAAAGGGCCGATTTGAGTGTGAAAGTTTCTGTTTTGAATGCGGTGAAGTTTTCTTGCGAGTGTGTTTCCTTCCAGCTCTGTGCTGCAACCCTGAACACTTGCAGAATTTATAGTGAGGTTATTGTGTCAGGGTTGTCTATTGATTCCTCGTACTTTGTCATGTATGAGAGGGTCAATCGAGTCAATAGCTGATTCCAGTGTGGTGTTGTAGAAAACGGTGGTACTGTCTGTGTCATGGAATGAGGATATGGAAGACAGCAGTAAAATACAGTTGAAGAGCATGTGCATATCTAAGTGTTTAAGGTTTCTGTGGGGGGTTGCTAGTTTCTGAACATGTGTGGAAGGTGAGGAGGACAGCAATAAGCAAGTGAGTTGATGGTAGTCAGATAGGGGGAGAGGTGAGCCTGTGAGATGAGATAGGAAGCAAAGGCAGGTGAAGATAAGGTCTAATCTATATCCTTCTGTATGGGTGGTTGCAGAGGACCACTGAGTAAGAGCAAAGCATGAAACATGGGACAGGAACTTGGAGGTTGCAGGCTGGTGGGTGTAAGTGGGGATGTTGAAGTCGCCCATGATGATGGTGGGAATGTCAGCAGAGAAAAAGTGTAGAAGCCTAGTGGAGAAGTGCTCAATAAAGGCAGTGTCAGGACCCGGGGGTCAGTATATGATGGCCACTTGGACATTCAAGGGAGAGTAGATACGGGCAGAGTGCACTTCAAAGGAAGAGAGGATGAGGGAGGGTAGAGGTGGGACTGGGTTGAAGGTGCAAGTTTTAGAAAGAAGAAGACTCGCTTCTCCACCATGTCTATTGGCAGGGCGATCAATGTGGGTGAAATGAAGGCCACGGTAACATAACGCAGCGGGTGATCCTGTGTAGGGTGTTAACCATGTTTGAGTGGACCAGAAAGGTTTGGTTACGAGAGGTAAAGAGGTCATAAATTGCATGGAGTTTATTGCAGATGTAATGGGTATTTCCAGAGCGCTCCAGAGGAGAGATGAGCGAATGCTTTGATGTTTGGATTCGGCGAATAAACCCGAACATCAAAAAAATGTTTGTGTTTTGGAACCCACTCGCGAACCCGGCCCCAAAAATCCCTGGTTTCTCATGCTGCCCCATTGGAATTAGGGGCTGTGACCGGAGGTAAGATCGCTACCGCCGGTCACAGCGCTGCGCGATCATACTGACAGGTGTCAGCATGATCCCGCAGCTGTGACAGCGACCTGCGGTAAAAAGCTTACCGTGTGTCACAGGCGCCGGCTGATGGAACTACTAGCCCCATCATCCGACGCCTGCTGTCACAGTACACAAGCTGTCCAAGCACTGCTAATGGGAGAAGTTATCTCTCATCAGCTGGTCTTGCATATTGAAAGTATAAAAAAAAAGTTTAACTAATAATTATTTAAATAAAAATAATAAACACATTATACTCACCTACCACTTACCTACACCTTGACCCTGATGTTCTTGACGCGCCCCCTGGGCCAGTGCTGTAGGGGATACCCGGAGCCGGATCTCGATGGGGGTAGTAGTCCTTGTGGCGGTGACCCGGTCCGTGCCCAGGGTGTCAAACTAAGTGGCAGTCTATGGCAGTAGGTGTTAACTTGATTGTCGACTACGCCACCCGTTGAGTGCGGCTTTGAAGCCGCCGCTGCAGAGCAGTCCACTGAGGCCGGTGGTATATGTGCAGCAGTGATGGTATAACCCCCAACGGGAGGGGTATGGCCTCAGGGCAGAAAGTGTAGATGATGGGGGTTGTGAAGATGCAGAAGGAAGACTCAGAGTCAGGAGATGCAGTTCAGGGCTTTTACTTACTGGTGTTCTTTTAGTCACTCTGGCCTTGAGTGACCACCCGAGCCGTGCTGCGTCCACCAGGTCCTGGACTCGGCCAACCCCCAGGCAATTCTGGAGCGTGGTCCTGAGCTCCTTTCTGACTCTCCCTTCCTCTGGCCGTTCCCACCAGGGATCCACTTTTGGCCGGCTCCCTCGGGTCTCTTAGTGGTCAAGCCTCCTCTGGGCTCCCTGACCCTATGCTCGGTGTGCCTTTCTAGTGGATTTGGTGAGGGTCGTGGCAGATCCTGACCATGACCTCCGGTTCCTGGCTAAGGTTCGTTTTGGCCTCTGCCAGCTTGGGTTCCGGTACCCTTGTTCGCCAACCCTTCACCCTTCTGTCCTTATTCTGGGATCTTGGGGTTCCTTCTTGTCTTTCCTCTCTGGGTCCTTCTGACTCCTCTCTCTCTCTCTCAGCAGGCTCTGTTCTGGAGCTGGGCCCAGCCGGAGCCACAGCTCCCTTTCAGCCCTCCTGGCTGAGCTCCTCTCCTCTTCTCCTCCTGCCTGAACTGAACAACCACAACCCTGATCTAAGATGGTGCCCACCTTATATACTCCCTCTATGTGTGAGCCCAGGTGACCAGCACCCAATGAGCTCCTAGCTTTACCCAGACTACTCCCCCTATCTGCCCCTACACTACTGGGATGTTCCACCCCCCTCCCACTCCAGCCAGGGACAGACGCTGTCATACCTGCACATATACTGGTGGGAGTACCGTTGATCTGTCCCCCGGAAATGGGATGTATGTAGTGCATGCAGCCTACTAGCTCAGTTCCACACTCCATCCTTACCCGGGAGTGGAATACCACACCTCTGGCTTGAGGTGTAATACCCCTGTAGCAGCCGAGTCCTCAGGGTGCTACATTCTCGTCCCCTGTAAAAATTAAAAATAAAAACACACCATATGCTCACCTTACCGCTAATCCCTGATGCCCATGTCCCCTGCAATAAAGATAAATAATAAACCAACCTCATCCTCACCTGTCCGCCGCAGTCCATATAGCAAATTTCCCACGTCGATGTTACTGATAGCATAACCCCATCCAGAGATGTGACTGTCCTATCAGACAGCCGGCGATACACTAACAGGAGCTCACTCCTGCAGTTTATCGCGAGAAGCTGCCGACACTGAAGTCACCGGAGTTCAAACAGCTGAAGATCAGCTAAGTGCTCTGGTGATCTCACTTAAGGCATTGGTGCTGCGTGAAAATTTTGCATGCAGTGCTAATGCCGTAGTAAAAAATAGTTACCTATTCTTAATGAAGATTCCACGCTTGTGGTGATTCTAAAAAAATCCAAACTTAATTTTATTTCTTGAAAAGCTCCCACTCTTCAGAATTTATTATCTCCTAGCTATTTTCACTCATCTAGATTGCCCGGTAAACTTACCTGGCTTTCCGTTAAGGGGTTCTATAAATGTGGTCATGTGTGTTCCATGTAAGGCATGTCTTTATGCTGAAAATAAAAAAACACAATTTACTTCAATAGTTACACAGGAACATTTTCCTATCAAAAGCTTTGATAACTGCAATAGTATGGGTGTCATTTATCTTGTGGAGTGCACCCATAGGCAGATTATAAGTCCTAGAAGTAATTGCCCTCATTAAAACCCCCCATGTGTGGCTCCTGAAAGCCCTACCCTGGGAGATGGGTGACTCAGAGTCGGGTCCTGTGATGTAGATGGGGTGCAGCCGTGGCCCGGACCCGCTCCATGCCCAGGGTCGTCACACTAAAACAAAAAGATGGTACGGGCTTATCCGGGTTGAGTGGCTGATCTCGACTACGCCACCTGTGGCACCTGGTGAAGGCCACCAGCGCTGCTGCAGTCCGCTGAGGCATGATGTTATGGCAGTCGTCGTTATTACTACTCCCCACAGGCGGAGCAAGGCCTCAGGGCAGAGGGACAGGAAGACGGGGGTAGTAGTCTAGGAGGTCTGGTGCTGCGTAGCGAGGTGTAATGCAGAATAAAGAGTCCGGAGGCCATAGGGGTTAACTTCCAGGGTTTTTACTCACATTGTAGAGTACAGCTGCAAGGCTTCTCCCTGCTCCTCACGGAGTCCTGCGGTCACCAGAGACGGGGGGGTCCGACAACCTCCGAGTAAGTCCAGCGTTCAATCAGGACCCCACACCAGAGTGTTCCTAGACTTCAGACCGGGTACTTTCCTGTCTGTGTGTATGTAGATAGGCCGGGTCTCCCTCTGAACTCCTCTCAGAAAAAGGGTACGGGTGGCAGCTCCGCTCCTTCTGTTACCCGGTGGAATCCTCAGGGCCTACCGGGCTTTCCCGACCAGGACGGGGAGTAGCAAGGTCGGGTGTCGGGGGCCGGTACCCCTCTTGCAGCCGGAATCCCTCTGAATATATCAGGTTGGCGAGGACAGGTGGCATATACCGCTCCGTCTGCATCCTCCCTGGGATCCATTTGCTGTGGAGCTACACTCCTGAGCTCCGGGCCTTCTTGGTCATGGTCCTTGACCGGGTTGAGACATTCATTATCTGCAACCTGTCCCTCGACCCAAGGCCAAGGTACGAGGGCTGTGTCTCCATCCGATGCAGGCCCACACAGGATCCGCTTACAGGGTAGGAGGTCACAGTAGAACAGTCAAAGAACCATCATGGAGCAGACTGAAGGACAGCCTCACAGGATGATGGACAGAAAGGACCATAAGGACAGAAAAAGACCATGAATCAAGATGGCTGTGTATTAAATATAAATTTTTTAAGTGTCACTAAAATGTGAGTCCTCCACTCTCACCCACTAAATGGTTCCCCTAGCTCTTGGTTCCCCAGTCTCCCGATAACCAGGAGGGCAGAAACTAGTGCATTCTAGCCCCCTCTGGTAGGAGAAGTGTGGTGTTGGATGTGAAGGAAGGGTCCTGATCATCGCACTGTTCTTACCTCAGAGGAGGAATACTACACTCCATTAGAGAAGTGCAGCATCCCTGTGGAAGTCGAACCCTCAGGGGCGCCACATTCCCTCCTGGTGAAACACAGCACGTCCACGGGCTGCAAAAGAGTAATACCTAGGAAAGTTTTCTTTCTATATAACAATAAACAATCTTCCCTTTATGGGAGGCACATCTTCTTAAACGTTTCGAACATAATATATAGTACAAAAATACAAAAGTATAAAAGTATAAAATTGTAAAAGTGCTAGAATTATCCAGAGACATTCATGCGCAGACAGACGGGTTAAAGTGCAAGGATGAAGAGTCAGTTCAGAAGCGCGAGGGACCTGTCCCAAACCCTCAACGTGGGCCCTGGGGTGGCTGCAGGGCATGAAGATCCCGAGTTGGACCTCCATGAGAGCCACCCTGACAGGTTTTTCTGTCTGTCTGCTGCAAGTCCGCAGGGACCAATGTCTCTAGAAACCGGGGATATAAATCAAAACATAAACACAAACAGTATAACTTTCAACAGGTTACAACCGCCGGGGCTGCTTAAATCTTGGGTTCCCACCTGGGAAAAGGCTCGTTTCTCCTGACGGAGGCTGACCAGTCGTCTGAGGCTGAGCGCGAGGGGGCATCGCTCCCAGACACCTTGTGGACATCCAGGGCGTACCACCCCCGCACCCCATGATGGCGCGTGTAGGTTACTACATCACCCGGGAAGGGGTTCCAGCCAGGGTGTCCCTTCTTCAGATGCGGCTCGATGTCCCGCCTGCTGACGAAGATGTAGTCCTGGTAATGGGGACTCCTTATGAACCCCCACCCCGCCTCATGGTGGAAGCGGACGACTTGCCCTTCCACACTGGGACTTGGATGGGTTGCCTCTTCCTGTCGGGCCCGGGACTTGGCAGCTTTGGCCCGCACCTCGAGGTGCTCGCAGCGGAGCTCCCTCTGGCGTTGCTCCCGAGTGAGTTGGAGAATCTGCTCACGGCACCGCTCACTCCTCCTCTGCGCTTCAACCCGGGTCTCCCGGGGGAAGCCCATCAGGTCTCCCCCTCCTGGTTGTCCCAGGCCCACTCCTCAGCCTCCGGCGAGGTGACGGTAGGTGCTGCTAGCGATGTCATAAGGGGTTGCTGCGGGTCCTCTGCTAGCGTGGACCAGTCCGGGTTGGGGCCAGTGCACACCCCTGCAGCCTCAGGCGCTTCTGATTCGGAAGTTAGGTGGCAGTGCAAGTCTCCGCCTACAGCTGAAGCTTGCAGCTCCGGGGCAAAGATATGTTCCCAGTTGACCGCGCCGGGCAAGAGATACTCAGTCATGAGGTCCAATATGGGCACGGTAGGTTCAGCAGCTGGGGCAGGTGCAGTACACTCACCCGCCGCTGGGCCGCTCACGACTTCTGTCACCGCTTCTCCCTGAGCTCCAGTTCCAGCTCCTTAGTGGCGGGTCCGGATGCGCAGCAGCATGTCTTTCCGCCATGCAGCCGACGCCGCCTCCTGGGCCTCCTTCAGTCTCCGCATAAGACCCGGGGCTTCCTGGTGGAGAAACTCTATTTCTCCCGCTGTAAGAACTCTGCCTCTTCGCTCCCTTCCGGGTGAAGGACCTGGACCGGGTTCGGAAGGCTCCGTTTGTTGCGCTCCAGCAGCGTCCATGTCCGCTCCCGAAGGTCACCAAACTCCAACTGCAATGGCCGCACCTTGTTGTTTTTCTTCTTCCTCCTCTTTCGGGGTGGTTCCTGGGCGGCATGCTGACAGGCCCACCTTTGTTCAGCCCATCTAGTTTGACGGGCATTACCCCGCGGACAGTCTCTGATGGAAGGGGCGGTCCGCACTTTTGGCACCATGCGGGAGCCCAGCCCACAATGGGAGGTGTTTGAAGACCGTCTTTTCACAGCACTATGGCGCCTGTTCTTCTTGGGCGGGCGCCATTTTAAGTGGAAAACGGCAGTTCAAGGTGTAAGGCACACAGTACCCGGTAGCAATGGGTAATTCCTTCCTTTGCTGCCAACTACGCCAAGTTGTGTGACTCCTGAAAGCCACAAAGAGTCTACAGTTGCCGTTCACAGCACTGTGAGTGACTGCTGTAAGTACATCCTGGTACTTTGACTGACAGCTCCCAGTGCATCATTGCAGAGCCATCTGTCAGTCAAACTACCAGTATGTGCTTACAGCAGTCACTCACAGTGCTGTGAACGGCAACTGTAGAATCTTCGTACACACCAGTGTGACTGAAAGCTGGTGGATCCTGGGATGAATAAAGTTAATTTTTTTCCATCAGATGCACGTTTAGTACAGCAGTCAGGCACCTTTCTAACACTATAGACCTGGAGATTAGCCCTTCATCTGCAGGTTAATGGCGTTTGGGAACATGACAGGTTCACTTTAAAGGGGTTGTCTACTACTCTGACAACCCCATCTCAATCCGTATGTTTTCCCCTTTACATGCCACTTTACATGGTTCTCTTTACATTTCACTGTCAATCTCTGTGGCTAGGCTTCACAGGCAATACTATATGCAGCAATGCAAAAGTACTGCTGTATACAGTACAAGTGATCAAATGATCATAGGTTCATGTCCCCAAAAGGGACTAGCAAAGTAAAAAAATATATATATATATATATATATATATATATATATACAGTTATATGAAAAAGTTTGGGCACCCCTATTAATCTTAAGCTTAATGTTTTATAAAAATTGGTGTTTTTGAAACAGCTATTTCAGTTTGATATATGTAATAACTGTTGGACACAGTAATGTTTCTACCTTGAAATGAGATTTATTATACTAACAGAAAATGTGCAATCTGCATTCAAACAAAATTTGACAGGTGCATAAGTATGGGCACCCTTATCATTTTCTTGGTTTAAATACTCCTACCTACTTTTTACTGACTTACTAAAGCACTTTTATTGGTTTTGTAACCTTATTGAGCTTTGAACTTCATAGCCAGGTGTTTGCAATCATGAGAAAAGCTACTTAAAGTGGCCACTTGCAAGTTGTTCTCCTGTTTGAATCTCCTCTGAAGAGTGGCATCATGGGCTCCTCAAAACAACTGTCAAATGATCTGAAAACAAAGATTATTCAACATAGTTGTTCAGGGGAAGGATACAAAAAGCTGTCTCAGAGATTTAACCTGTCAGTTTCCACTGTGAGGAACATAGTAAGGAAATGGAAGAACACAGGGACAGTTCTTGTTAAGGCCAGAAGTGGCAGGCCAAGAAAAACATCAGAAAGGCAGAGAAGAAGAATGGTGAGATCAGTCAAGGACAATCCTCAGACCACCTCCAGAGAGCTGCAGCATCAACTTGCTGCAGATGGTGTCACTGTGCATCGGTCAACTATACAATGCACTTTGCACAAGGAGAAGCTGTATGGGAGAGTGATGCGAAAGAAGCCATTTCTGCAAGCACACCACAAACAGTCGGCTGAGGTATGCAAAAGCACATTTGGAGAAGCCAATTTCTTTTTGGAAGAAGGTCCTTTGGACTGATGAAACCAAGATTGAGTTGTTTGGTCATACAAAAAGGCGTTATGCATGGCGGCAAGAAAACATAGCATTCCAAGAAAAACACTTGCTACCCACAGTAAAATTTGGTGGAGGTTCCATCATGCTTTGGGGCTGTGTGGCCAATGCCGGCACCGGCAATCTTGTTAAAGTTGAGGGACGCATGAATTTCACTCAGTATCAGCAGATTCTTGACAATAATGTTCAAGAATCAGTGATAAAGTTGAAGTTACGCAGGGGATGGATCTTTCAGCAAGACAATGATCCAAAACACCGCTCCAAATCTACTCAGGCATTCATGCAGAGGAACAATTACAATGTTCTGGAATGGTCATCCCAGTCCCCAGACCTGAATATCATTGAACATCTGTGGGGTCATTTGAAGAGGGCTGTCCATGCTCGGCGACCATCAAACTTAACTGAACTGGAATTGTTTTGTAAAGAGGAATGGTCAAAAATACCTTCATCCAGGATCCAGGAACTCATTAAAAGCTACAGGAAGCGACTAGAGGCTGTTATTTTTGCAAAAGGAGGATCTACTAAATATTAATGTCACTTTTCTGGTGAGGTGCCCATACTTATGCACCTGTCAAATTTTGTTTGAATGCAGATTGCACATTTTCTGTTAGTACAATAAACCTCATTTCAAGGCAGAAACATTACGGTGTCCAACAGTTATTACATATATCAAACTGAAATAGCTGTTGCAAAAACACCAATTTTTATAAAACATTAAGCTTAAGATTAATAGGGGTGCCCAAACTTTTTCATATAACTGTATATATATATATATATTATAAATAAATTAGAATCACTGCCCATTTTCTCCCATTAACAATAAAGATATTAAAGCGGTTGTCCGGTATTAAGTTACAAGTCTAGAGTCACTCTGTCTATTCTCACATGGCACGCACTGTGCGTTGTGAGCATTTGCCGGTGCCAGCAACGGCGGTCACGTCACTGCAAGTATACGATATGCATACTCCCATCCACAATCCGACTAGACTGTTCTTGGCCTTGCTCAATACACTTGCATTGAGCAAGGCCACATACATCTCGTCAGAATGTGCATACTTGCAGTCATGCACCCGTCACTACCATCAGCACAGAATCCTCACAGCACATAGTGCGTACCACATAAGGATTTACAAGTCTGCAGTCACAGCATTTTTGCCCCAAGCTTGCCATATACACCTGAAAACCTCCTAAAAAACACTGTACATATGGGTCCATTAGTCAGAGGCCAAAATAGTGTCCTTTTGGCCTCCATCTGACAGTATACATGAGTGTCTTCTCATTAATATAACTTTGGCTGCATAAACATTTAACGTAAATACTTTCTCACGACCAGGCTACCTGAGGGGCAGAACACCCAGACCGCCAACCGCTGAACAGTACGCCCAGCGCACAGGGCTCCAGAAGCTGCTGTGTGCTGTAGAAAACCAAAACTGTACAGACCACCTTTCCCATTCACAGTAAGGACCGCCTGCTTAGTACTCTAATGTATTCAATCACCTCCCTTATTTTTTGTATCGCTTTCTTCCTTACAACTAGGTGTAACACTTCTTTCCCCTTTCGAATATCCAGGATAGGTTATAGTTTCACTCAGCAGCTATTTTTCAGAAATAATCAGTTTCAGGTATGTGATTATGACCTTGGTCACGTGATCCGTCACATGAGGGGGGGCCCACACAGTCTGAACTGCCGGTGGCCCTGGTTGCGCTTAATCCACCCCTGAGTGTACCAGTTATATGGTATAATATGTCGGATGTACAATGGGGACACTTAAAAAGCGCATTCGTCGCCATCTCTCAGATACGGTTAATTTTACAGCTCTGAATATGTCTGCCATGTCTAGTCATTTTCAACAGGTTCATAAGGGGGATATTAGTTGGCTAAAATTTTCAGGTATTGAGAAGGTCTATAAACCCGCAAGGGGAGGTGAGTTGAAAAGAGAGGTTTTGAAGCGTGAAACAATTTGGATATTTTATCTACATACCCGTAGTCCTTATGACTTTAATACCCGTCAGGACTTGATCCTCCAATATAGTTAATGTTTATATAATGTAAGATTTTCCTTTTTTTTTGCTTTGCTTTGTTTTCTTTTTTAAAATGAGGTTTTACTGTTTTTCATTTATTCTATGGGAATTATGCTGATTGATCTTGTTTTTTCCTTGTTTTACACTCAGCTGAACCTCTAATGAGCATGCTCTGCCTGCTGGTTTTCTGGTCAGCAGCTTCATATGTGTATCTTTCTTCCTTAGTAGCCACACCATGATTAAGATGTTAAGCTGAAATTAGTTGGTCTGTTTTTCCTATATCTTTTGGATCTCATTTGGTGACTTGCTACTACAGTTTTTAATGTGATCAATAAATTTAACTTTTTATATCTTTGGCTACCGCTTGAGGATTTTTTTTTTCTGCAATTTGTCTCCATGTCCGAGACTGGGACGGCTCCGTGTGCTGCCTGACAAGATGAAGAAGACTGCTAATCAATGTTTGGTGAGCTGAATATTCCTTTACCCCGTATTCTCCTCTGTTTTTGTAATGCCGTAGGTGAGATCACCGGAGCTCTCAGCTGAGATCACCAGAGCTCTCAGCTGATCATTAGGTGTTTGAACTCAAGTGACCTCACTCCTGCAGCACAGAGCTATACACTGACAGAAGCAATTACACTCCTGTCAGTGTATACAGTGGTGTCTTCTACAGCAGTAACATCAGTGATTGCTGATGTGGCTGCTGTAGGAGTGACCCAGATTTCCGCGGGACACTGGGATTACGTCATGATGGCGCACAGTTGAGGGATATTGTTGTTTTTTATTTTTGGTTTCTTACAGGAGACGAGGGATTCAGGGATTAGGCGTTAGGTGAGTATACAGTGTTTTTTATTTTTAAATAAATTATTACGACTGTGGAATTTTATTTCACTAAAATACTTTATTCTGGCCTTGTATTTATTGAGAAAACGTCAAAAACCTTACTACGGGCCAATAAAAGGCTGACATGAACCCCACCCAATTACCCCACTCGCCACCGCTACACGACAGTGGAAAGAGCGAGGCTAAGCATCAGATTTGATGCATCTTATGGATACGCCGTTTCTTAGTCCGCTGAGGGCTGATGTTATTAGCCTTGGTGGGGGCTAAAATCCATAGGCCCTTCCCTGGCTATTAATACCAGCTCACAGCTGTCTGTTTAGCCTTTGCTGGTTAGATTTTATAGTGGAGCCCTACATAAAAAATGTTCGGGGGTCCCCCTGTAATTTAGCAAGTAAAGGCTAAGCAAACAGCTGTGAGCTGTTATTAATAGCCAAGGAACATCTTTGGCTAATGGCCACTTCCTCGTCTAGTAATATCAGCCCCCAGTGGTCAGCTTTCCTTCTGATGGTTATGAAAATGACGCGGGAACCCAAGCCATTTTTTAAATGCAATTCTTCATTTTATTTCATTCATAAGAAATTTCATGCCCATTGTGCTCGTTTTTGACGCTGTGTAAACTCACCGGCAGCATGTCAATTTCTATAGCGGAGCATGCTGCCCGCTGAGACCGAGATCAGAGACCTCTTGATCTAAATGTATACAACTTTAATTGTTATAAATAACTTACATGGTGCTGTATTAAAAAAACCTGTATGGTGTATAGAAGGCAAGCCAAAGAGCGTTTCACCCAGCTTCGTCAGGTAGTGTGTCCATTCATAAAATGAAAAGCTGAGCCTGACGGTAAGGAAAATTGTGCAGATCCTGCCGACTGCCATCTGCTCATCTCTAGTTCCAACATTGTTGGTGGCCAGAGAACAGTGACCTGGACGGTGGACCAGGGTTGTGTGAAGCGATCAGCTCATCTCTAGTTCCAACATTTTATGCTAGATTTAATCTATGTGCATACTGCTAGCTTGCAGTTAAAGTTCAGTGACGCTACATATGCGTGACTCCATATTTTACCGACTGTACATGAACTATGTAGATATGCAAAATCTAACCTTATTGTTATATACCGTCATTACTTTTTTACTGTTAGTGTTTACACTCATGGTTTACTTTATTTTTACTATGTGCAGTAGAGGAAACATCTGTTGCTTCCTGGAAAGCTTTAATAAAGCATCTGAAGCTGATGGATCTTATTATGACTTTATTTTATGCTAATTATAGCATGTGTGAATACCCAGAACAGCATGCTTCATTAACAAATGAATACCTAAAGCTCATTAACACCTATGCATCCAAAGAAGCACAGAGCATTTATGTGCTTACAAGACTGACTACAGGGGGTATTAAAGGGTTAATGTGCCCTCAAATTCAAAGCCCATTCATAATAATAGGAACCCATTAGGCACTGAATGAATGACACATTATAAAAAGAATAGCAGATTTGTCAACAAAAGCTTATTGATGGTTTCCAGGTATCATCAGGAGGCTATTTTCCATACTATGGAGTATACAATGAGCTGAAAGATAATTGAAATTGGCAGAAAATATAACACTATGATAGAATTTACATGTCCTGACTATATTTATTAATACTGAACCTTTTCCATATGAATCAAGACAAATACTCCCTTAAAGACAGCCCCTGATCTCAGTTTAAACAGCTGAAATAACCAATGATCAGCTGATTATACTAGCTAAAGCTCCATCACATGGCACCCATTCAAATTTAAAGCAAATCATAGAGTATGCATATGCAGAGATGACGCGCCTCCAGAGCAGTGGGGTACTCGGCAGCCGGGCTTATGGATGCTGGTGGGGGATATCACGGTGGCTGGCCCGGTCCATGGCCCAGGGTGGTCAACAAAAAGGGGAAATATTATTTGTAAGGGGTTTGTAGTTTTTAGGAAGTGCTCGTGACGCCACCTGTGGAATGCGGCCAAAGGGAGCCGCCGCTGCGGAGCAGTCCTCTGGAGCTGATATTACTGCAGCAGGGATGGTGTGGCTCTCCACAGGAAGAGCTAGCTTCAGGGCAGTTTAGATAGTGTTGGTTGCGCTGGGCGTTGTAGTGCAGGGGGAGGATGGCGCAACTGAAATAATGGACAGAGGCAGTGCGGTGCAGTCATCCGAGTCTTTACTCACAGTTGTTAAGTTCCTCAGGTTGTACTGTCCAGCTTACAGCCTCCCACGTCGCGCTGCATTCACCGAAACGGGGGTTCAGCTCTTCCTCTTCTCTAGACCATCTTCACGCTGGGTCTTCTCCCTCCTGCCCTGCGCTTCCCCACTCTCAGTCCCGCTCGGGTGCTCTGAAGTCCCTCCTGTCTAACTGGAGTTCCTGGACCTGCTTGACCCTCATGGAGATTAGAATGAGGCTTTGGCAACTGGACTATATAAGCCAGAAGCCTCTGGTTTTTCCAGCCGAGACCTGGAGTAACACAGCTGGTCCAGGGGCCAGTCCCCTTCTTGCGGCCTACGATCCCTTTGCCTTCTGAGAGATTCGGGGTGCACGGGTGCCATCCTGCTCTCGCCGTACCCCCTGGGATCCCTTTAACAGAACGGAGCCTACTCCTCAGCTCCCCTCCTGGGCCTCTAGGACTGGGCCCTACTTGTGGAGCAGAGCTCCTAAAGAGACTCTGCTCCCTGACTGACTTCACTCACTGACTGATCTGACTGAACTGCCACCATAAGATGGCTTCCCTTTATATACCTACTACTATGGTGCTCCCCTAAACTTCTTCCTCCACCCACACCCACTATTGGTTCCCCCTACCTCTGGGTTGCCCCCACTCCAGCCAGGGACAGGGCTCAGCACTGCGCATACATCTTGCCCCTCCAGCCGGCCTGGAGTAGTGTAGTGTTGGATGCAGGTGTTGGGGTTCCGGGCAGCACTCCCTCCTTACCTGAGAGAAGGAGACACCACACCTCTGGGTGAGGTGCAGTACCTCTGTGGCGACTGAACCCTCAGGGGCGCCACAGATGTATTATATCAATAGTGTGTCATGCCTAATGCCGGACATGAGCTGGAAGATTCAGAAATAACCATATAGAGATGAGTTAGGCATAATAAACTAGATGACTTTTGTCTGGTTTGTTTGTAAAGATTATTCTTTTTTTTTTACACAGACAACTTTTAACCCTCGGTCACATACAATATCGGTTCTAACGAGTTCACATACAATGTGACTGTCAGGCGCAGGCTAGAAAAATACCTATAATATCTAATGTTTGCAATTTCAGTGCTCTAAAAGTGATCAGTGACCTTCATAGGGATGTAATAAAAGAGACTACACATAATCAGGTGCAAAAAAAACCCATTTACTTAACATAAAACTAATAACTCTGAAATACAAACATTTCAAAACTCCTGCCAAATAGTCCCCAGTTCGACTCTGTCAAAAAACTCTACAAAGAAAATTTATGGAAACAAACTTAATTTTAAGGTACCTTAAGTACTATTAAACACATATTCAATCAGAATTAGATCCTGAAGTTTCCCCAGAAAAATTACACTTGCAGAGCAAAGAGCAAGAATTACACATAATTTTTGCATGGGTCAGGCAGATTGCATTATGACATTTATGACATTCATAATTAGAAAGCCTTCTGATTCCGCTTTCCGTGGTACAGGTGGTGCATCTCCTTCGTTTGGGAGGTGGTGCAGGTGGTGAATTTTCACGATCTGGGCAGAATCTTTTGAGCTGAACTTGAAGGCGAGAGGGGATACCGATTGTTTTCATACTTCTCCTGCGGAGCTCTCCAAGCACTAGTTCATGGGCCAATGTTTTCAGATAGAATCGTCTACGGAGTGGTTCAAGCTTGTTTTCAAGGTAAATGACTTGTGAATTTATACCACCCAAATTCAACATAGCAAAAAATATGACCATTGGCCAGCGTTTGGTGTTTCTGCTGACGTTGAAAGTTGAGCACATCTGATCAGCTGTATCAACACCCCCTTTGGTTGCATTATAAAATGTAATCATCTCCGGGTCTTTTTGTGCCTCAGTCCCAGGATCGATGGCATCATCATCATGAAGTGTTGATAGAAGAAGTACAATTTTTTTTGCTTGTGGTACATAGGAAACCAAAACCTTTCCATTATGGAATTGCAACATACTGTTGTACTGTTGTCTCCCTTTCACACTTACAAACTGTGTAGGCAATTATTTTTTATTTTTTCTTACAGTTCCGACATATGAAAGCTTCTGCATTTTCAGATAATCAATCAGATCACAATTTGAAAACCAATTGTCAGCTGTTATATTGCGACCCGATCCAAATAAGGGCTCAGCCAGTCTTTTAACAACATCACTGGGTTTGTTGCTGACACAGTAAGGACCTTCTGGTTGTTTTCCTGCATAAACTTCTAGGTTGTAAGTGTAGGTTTTACTGGCAACAACAAGGGCATACATTTTTATTCCATATTTGTTAGGCTTTGATGGAATATATTGACGAAAGGCACATTTACCACGAAAACCAGGGAGCATTTCGTCAATAGTGAGATTCTCCCCAGGGCAATAGCTTTTTCTACAGTTTTCAACAAATTTTGGAATATATCACGAATTGGAGCAAGTCGGTCATGTGTTTTACGTTCGGTTCGGGTAGTTCTGTCGTCAAACCGAAGGCAACGAATTAGAAGCTTGAATCTGTTTATGGACATAACAAGGCCAAATTTTTAAACTCCATCCCCATCTTTACTCCAAAGTTCCTCCAAACTTTGTCTATTTGCCCTATAAGCTCCTGCAAGGTATAATACATCTTCATCCTCATCACTGTCACCATCTTGCTCTGTTTCAGAATCCACTTCACATACTTCCACCTCATCATGAGAATCAATCTCACTTTCCTCTCCTAAATCCTCATTCAGTGTGGGGTCTGCATCATCTAACAGCATGTTTGTTACTTCCTCAACATCAAGGTTTTTTGATAAATTGTACATTTTCCTCTCCATTTCAGTAGATAATCTGAAGCAAGAGAAGGAATATGTGTTAGGGAACTACTGGATATGCCTGAGTAGCACACTTTCTTTTTTAATCTGCCTTATTTCTATGAAATATCCTCACACTTTGTGCTATACATTCATAAAACAAGATAAACAAACAATTGTGATGAATAAAAACATAAAATACCAACCTTATTGAGTGTGACGAGTTCACATACAATGAGCCTGAGAGATTAGCGCAGTTATATCTGTCCTCCTGAAGCTCTGCAATTCAACTGTGGTATGAGGTTTCACAGAGCTGCTAGAGACAGGAGACTACCTGGAGGGAGGGGATTTCCTCACAATCTGGTGAGGAAGGAGAAATGAAAGTAAAAGAGATGTGCCTGTCAGGCCTATTGTATGTGATGGAGGGTTAAGATTGTGTTCACATCTGTGTTTATTAAATTCCAATTAGGAACAGACAAACAGAATTCATCTCTAAAACATATCTGTAGTATAATAGCTGCAACTGGAAATGGTGGGAGGAGGGGTGGCTCCATTGATTAATAGAGGGTCTTTCTTGGTTCCATTATGTGTCTATTTTTAGAACAGAAAAAAGCACGACATGCAGAACTTCTTTTCCTGTTTTAAAAATGGACATAACAAAACCAAGACAGACTCCCTTATAATGGCTCAAGTCTCTATGCCTCAGCTTGCATTAGTTATACAACTGGCACATTTTGGACATTTTCCGTTTGTCTTAGAAAGGAACTGGCAAATGGTATTCCTGAACTTAGATGTGAAGACTAGTAATGGGCGAATCGAAACAGCTCTCCATGCCAGCCAGAACACACTGAGACAGGAGCGTCAGAATGTTCCAGCAGTGTGTAGCGGTGCTGTGAGAAAGTTCACCAGAGTTCATAGCTGCTGAACCCGGTCACCTCACATTACTGCTGAGGTCAGTGAGGTCACCGGGGTTCATCAGATATGAACTCCGGTGAACTTTCTGATGGCACCGCTACACACTGTGGTGTGTTGTGACTGCTCTCCACACCAGTCAGATCAGTGACTGCTCTCCAAATCATCTGGATCGTTGTGGGACACATATGGATTATATTCTCGTCGGACAGGTGGGGAATATGTTTTTTTTTTATTTTGTCTTTTACAGGTAACAGACTTCAGTGGATTAGGTGTTAAGGTGAGTATAACTTTGCTTTTTTATTTTTATTTCAGAAAAAGGTTTCAGTGTCATTATTTCAATTAAAAGACTTCATTCTTGCTGTGCTTTTTTTTTTACAATCTGACTATGGAGTTAGTAATGGTGGAGTCTTACAGACGCCTCTCCATTACTGACCCCTGTGCTTGATGTTAGCTGCTATAAAACAGCAGACATCAACCCCAAACCTATGACCCCACTTCCCACTGCACCAGGGCAAGTGGGAACAACCGGGCAAAGATACCAGAATTGGCGCATCCAATAGATGCGCCTTTTCTGTGGCGGCTGGGAGCTGCTATTTTTAGGCTGGGAAGGTCCAATATCCATGGCCCCTTCCCAGTCTGAGAATACCAGCACCAAGCTGTCTGCTTTAGTTTGACTGGCTATCAAAATATGGGGGAGGGGAAACACCACACCATTTTTATAATTATTTATTTAAATAATTAAAAAATACAATGTAGGAACCCTCTATTCTTGATAACCAGCCATGATAAAGCTCACAGCAGGGAGTTGCATCCTGTAGCTGTCGATTTTGCCTGCATTGGTTATCAAAAATAGAAGATACCCCACGTCATTTTTTAAATGTATTTATTAACAGCACAGGCACTGGCTTATGAATACTCTCATCAGCGGTGCCTGCTCTCTCTGCTACCAGCAACAGCAGGTTTACACTGATGAGAGTAGTACTCTCATCAGCCGACGCTTGTGACTGGCAGTAACCTTTTTACAGCTTGTCACAGCTGCTATCTCAGGCTGTCTCATTTGACAGCATGGGAACCGCAGCTCTCTGACCAGCAGCAACAATCTTACCACTGATCAGAGCCCATGTTTCCCATGCTGTCACTCAGATGACAGCATGGGAAACCACAGATGTTCGGGCCCCCCATTCATCTGTATGGGGTCCGTATTCGGGTTCGAGTTCGGGTATCATTCTGGCACCCAAACCAAAATTATTTTAGATGTTTGGCGGAACACGCTGAGCCCGAACATCAATGGGTTTGCCCATCAATAGTGAAGGCAGCCTCAATAGGGTTTAATAAATAAGCAGACAGGCTTTTATACAAGCATATTAAAAGGGTTCTCCAAGAATGTAATAATATGGTCCATGTCACATGGTTCAAACAGCAACCCATGCTAGTGACATGTCAGGAAGGGCTGCTATCTAAAGAAACACAAACCTGGGTCTCAACTGACAGAGAAACTGTATCATAAGCACACATACCTTAAGCCACATGCATATGTTAAGTATTTTGTAAGTTTTTTACCTCAGTATGTCTAAGCCAAATCCAGGAGTGGGTGCAAATTGCAGAAGTGGTGCACGTGTTTCTATTATACTTTTCCTCTGATTGTTCCACTTCTAGTTTTGGCTTACGAATGATGAGGTAAAAACTCACCAAACACTCAACATGTGCACTTGGCCTTAGTTAGTCGAGGGGAAGGGCTGTGACATAAGAAATTAATCTCCTCCTCAGATGACTAGAGCACAAAATATTTTTCCTCTAGCCTCAGTTTTCCTTGTACAATCAGCCGAGAAGAAGACTTTTCTTCTCATGTCACAGCCCTTCTCCTCGGCTCAGGCAGTTGAGACACAAGTCTTGGGATCTGTGTTTCTTCAGACAGCACAACTGTTGGTTTTATTTTATTTATTTATCCATCAACCATTAAACCTTATAAAGAATTTATTAATTTATTTAATAGATTATATGGTAAATTAAATAGTGCCAACAATTTTGCTCCTCTATCAAAAACAACCACCTTCATGGCTGTGCCAGCAAAAAAATAAAAAGGTTATGGCTCTTCAAAGGTTATATGGTAAATAAAATAGTGCCAACAATTTTGCTCCTCTATCAAAAACAACCACCTTTATGGCTCTGCCAGCAAAAAAGTAAAAAGGTTATGGATCTTCAAAGGTAGGTACAAGACCTAAAACATCTGCTGCTAATGTCTTGATATCAGATATTACAGGACAATTTCAGAGTTTCTGTGGAGTCAAGGACCTGTGTTATGTCCCACCTTGTGGTGTGGATGCTCGAATCCCTTGACCACATGAGTAGTAGTATTGCAGCACAGGCAGATGACGATGCAGCAGGGTGGTCCATTTAAAACTACATAGTCTGTAGAAACTGGACCGCAAGTGGAGGAGTTGAGTTGTAGCTGGAAACTCAGTATAGGGAGACTAATTAGGCAGAGTCGAAGTAGTAGCACAAATTAATATTCAGACTAGTGATGATCCAGAGCAAAATACTGTATGTCTTGGAGTCCAAAACAGAACTGTGGTAAGCAGTGTTTTAGAGCCCAGTGATGTAGCAGTGTTGGATGTACCAGGAGGTTCCATAGATACAGTATAGTCGAGAAATGTAAAAGAGCCCAGCAAAGGAGCAAAGCTAGGCATATTAGGAGGCTGAAATGTAGAGTTGAACGATGTAGCAAAGTTTGAGATATGGCAGTTCTGGATATATTTGATAGCTCAATGTGGTGATGTTGCACAGTTGAGTAGGGCAGGAGACTCACTGTATGTAGTGTATTCAGGAAAGCCTAATGATGTAGCAGAGTTGACTATGTCATAAAGTCCAGGGTAGTACTAACCATCAGCATAGCAGAACACCCAACGATGAATTAGAGCTTGGTAAGTCATATGGCACAAAGTAGAGCTGATCAAGGTTATAGCAGAGTTCTTAGATGAATAACAGCTCTGGGCTTGACTGGCTCAAAGTAGAACTGATTGATAGTGCTGTAACAGAAGTCTCCAGTAGTGGTGAGGAACACAACTACCTGAATATACAGCTGGTGAACAGGCACCTTTGTCGGTCTATAAGAACATAGGGCATGTGATCAGAGGTGCGAAGGGCACAGGGATCCGGCATCAGAAACAGGAGTCAGCACTGTCCATGGATTTGAGAGAGGTGAGTAACCAATCGACTGGTCAGAGTTGTTTTTTCATCTCAAGAGGGAACGACACAATATTAGGCAGGTTATTTCAATGTTATGGCTGATTTGTGTATTTACAACCTTACAATCATTTTTGGGATCTGTAGACCCAGATATGCAGCACATGAGGGTGGCCTGTAGCAACCACACATCAGTCACCTAATGAAAGTTTTAAGAGAGTCAAGGACTTTGAAGGTCTAGATGCAAATAAGATTTTACAACCAAAAGCACAAGGGAAGATTGTGTGGGCAAACACACTTTAATCTGCCTCCACTGCCTTGATTTAAGATGCAATGGGGACATCAAAACAGAAAAAAAAAACTCCAGCGAAGATTTATTTAGTTATTTATAAATTAATAGGATGATTGAAGAGGGAAACGACATATAAAACCAAACTGGACACATAATACTCCTGTGATGTTATTTATATCAAATCAAATTTCTTCTGGTGATTGGTTGAGTTTCTCTTTAACGAGAGATGTCACACAGCAGAAAGTGCCATAGTGCTCTGACCTTCATAATATGTTTAATTTAGCATGGCTTTCCCGTCCCCAGGTCCCAGCAGCCCAAACTGCGGGAAAAGTTAAATTGGATGAAAGCCTAAATACAGAATATTGAAAAGGTCGAGAGAAATGTCACAGACGAACAGGAGCTTACAAACTACATCCATCATTAATGACACCTGATAACTCTATTTGGATGATAGGAAGGGAATTTGGTGAGTAAATATATATTTTGACCCATAAGGCATCAAAAAGATCTTATCATACTATATGGGGAAAAAAGACATCACATATGAATGGAGTGCACGGAAAGTGAAGTTCCTGTATCCTGTAAAGAACTGCAGCATACTCATACTTTTTTCTTACAAGAATGAGATACAATATAGCTTTGATCAGCTTTGAAGTCAGCAAGTATGTTTATACATTGAAAGCTTTTCCCAGGATATAGGTAATGATACTCATATGAAAACCTCTACTTTGAGAATCAAGAGAACTTTGTCTACCTCTGTGACATTATGCTGCTTTCACACCAAAGCGTGGCACAGATTGCCCAGGATCAGCACCCAAGAAACAAGTAGAAATTGTGAAGTTAAACTAACACTTCAGACAAATAGTATAGTTTTCTATGCCTAATTCAAAATTTAAAACAGTGATACTAAACAGTGATACATTGGGCATAATGCACTAAACCAATTTGCCTGGAGTGTTAGATTTTTCATTTCATATTTGGATAGATATACAGATAGATAGAAATATGTGAGTGAGCTATATAATCAGTGCTTTGTGTTTGTAGCTTACTGCACATGTAATTTATTAATAAATAGTTACATTTCAGAAAAAAATGCCTTGTGATCAGCCTAAATTTTTTTAACCCTCAAAGGGAAAGCGGACAGCTGGGGCTGATGTTTATAGTCTGGGAAGAGGGTGATACCCATGGAGCTTCCCAGGTTATTCATTTCAGCTCACAGCTGTATACTTAGTATTTACTGGTTGTTACAATGGAGGACCCCTCCAAAAAATTGATGTTGGGTCCTCCCATAATTAATAACCAGCAAAGGCTAGGCAGACAGCTGCGGGCTGATATTAGTAACCATGGGCTTGATGTTACTAACCTCTGGGTTATGACAATACAAAGCTAAAATCAACCCCAACCCTATTACCCCACTTGCCACTGCACCAGGGCATGTGGGAAGAGCTGAGGCTAAGCGCCCGAATTGGCATATCTTATGGATGCTCCATTTCGGGGCGACTGAGAGCTGATGTTTTTAGTCTGGAAGGGGGCCAATATCCATAAGATGTGCTAATTCTGGTACTTAGCCTCCGCTCTTCCCACTTGCCTGGTGTGGTGGCAAGTGGGGTAATATGGTTGGGATTCATGTCAGTCTTCTATTGACAGCTGACTTGAAGTCCAGGTTAGTAATGGAGGGCGTCTTTAAGACGCCCCCATTGCTAACCCCATAGTAATATTTTTGAAATAAAGACACAGCCAGAAAAAATCATTTATTTGAAAGTAAAAAAACACACTTTTACTTTTTTATTTAAAAATAACAAACACAGCTCTACTCACCTAATGCCCAATCCATTGAAGCTATCATCTCCTGTAAAAAAAAAGAGAAAAGAATAAGCAACAAAAATACTCACCTAATGCCCAATCCATTTGAAGCCATTGTCACCTGTAAAAAAATTAAAAAAACAATCATATCCCTCACCTATCCGAAATGATGAAATAATCTATACTGTCCCACGAAGATCTGGGTAAGTTGTAGAGCAGTCTCTGATATGACTGTTCTTCAGGACAGCCAACTATACACTGACAGGAGTGTAATCACTCCTGTGTCAGTGTATAGCGCTGAACTGTCATGAGAGAGGTCACAGGAGTTCAATCAGCTGATGAGCACCGGTGACCTCATTTATGGCACCACCGCTGCATGTGAATTTTTCCACGTATGGGCGGTGCAGAAAGTGAGGTCACAGGAGCTCATCACCTGATTTAACTCTGATGACTTCTCTCACTGCAGCTCAGTGCTATACACGGGGGAAGCAATCACACTCCTTTATGTGTATTGCTGGCTGCTGGATACAACAGTCACATCTCTCGATGTGACTGTTTTATAAATGAGGTCGCCATGGGACACTTGGGATTATGTGGATTATGGTGGATAGGTGAGGATTATGGTGATTTATTATTTTTCTTTTTTACAGGTGACATGGGCATTAAGGTTTAGGTAGGTGAGTATAATGTGCTTTTTATGTTTAGTTGAAAATTTATGTATTAATTTTAACTTTCTTTATTTTTTACTTGGAGCACAGGCATCGGCTCATGAGAGACTACTCCTCCCATCAGCAGCGTCTGCGCTCGCTGTTTATAGTGACAGCAGGCATCGGCTGATGGGGGCAGTACTTTCACCAGCCGACGCCTGAGACCCGTGGTAAGCTTTTTACCGTGGGTCACAGTTACAGCTGCGTGATCATGCTGACATCTGACAGCATGATCCCGCAGTACTCTGACCCACGGTAACGATGTTACTGCCAATCAGAGATGACAGCGCGGGAAACTACCGATGCTTGAGTTCATGCTCTGCTGAATTTTGACGATTTTAAGAAAAATGTTCGGGAGTCCGAGAACGAATCCGAATGTGCAATGTTTGTGCTGACTTTGAGATTGGCGAACATTTTCCGAACATGTTTGCTCATCTATATATAACTAGTGTTGAGCCACCCCCGTAGTGTTCGAGTTCGGTTCGGTTCGTCGAACACCCGTGTGTTCGCCGAACTGTTCGTCAAACTGTTCGTCGAACACCTTCGAACACCGTTAAAACCAATGGCAGGCAAACAAAAACACATAGAAACACATAGAAAACACCTTCAAAGGTGTCCAAAAGCTGACAAACTGCTCAGAAGACACAACTAACACATGGAAAAGTGACAAGTACATATAGTCATGCGAAAAGAAAAGAGGTGGAGGAGTAAAAGGAGGGGGAGACACAGATATAGGCATGTCATGCCCTTCTAAAATCCAAAAAGTGAGAAGCCGAGACGGCCAGTCCGCTCCTGCCCGTGCCACCTCCGTGTCGCCGGGTTTGTGCCAGAGCCGCGGTGAACCCTGACGGCCAGCCCCCCTCTCCCAATACTGGTGCCTGTCCGCTGGTGGGTCGAGAGAGCCCCCCTGTGGTGGAGGCAGCTCTAAGCTTTTTAATTTAAATTGTCCCTCTAATTTAAATGAATACACTTTAAATCCATTTACTAGGATCTATTGGAGGGCAAGTCTCATGCCAGCAGCCGCGTAATTCCAGCTCCAGTAGCGTCCACTAAAGCTGCTGCAGTTAAAAAGCTTTTATAAGGATCGAGCTCGGCTGTCCACCGCAAGGCATCCTAGTGCCAGTCCCAGCCCCTATGCCTTGGGGTGCCTCCTGATGCTCTTCACTAAGTATCCCGTGGTCCCGAAGCATTTCCTTTGAAAAAATTAAGTGTCCAAACTACAGGTGGTGTAGCTTGCTTAACAGCCGGGATAATCCGCTGACTAGCAGACACTGCTACTAGGCACAAAGTATTTCCTGGGCTAGATGCAGTTAAAAATTTGTAAGTAGATACTCTCGTTGGATGCTGAGAAAGCATTCCATAGAGTCTCCTGGCACGCCATATATGATTCTCTTAAAAAGCTTGGGGTAGGGGTCTAGGGGACCCTTTTATAGCCAAAATCACGGCCCTGTATCACAATACGTCACCTAGGCTGAAGATAAATGGAACTGTAGCACCGAGGGCTCGGTTGCTACAGACGTATTGCACCTCACCCAGAGGTGTGATATCTCACTCTCAGATAAGGATGGAGTGTGGATCAGGACCCGACACCTGCATGCATTACACCACATTGCCGTGGGGCAGGGCGACCAATATGCCCCTGAGATGGGCACGACAGTCCCTGTCCCTGGCTGGAGTGGGGGGAGGGAACACTGAGGAAGGGGAACCCTGCAGTGCAGGAGCAGGGAGGAAGCAGTTCCTGGGTGCATTGAGAAGGGAGTATAAAAAGTGGGCACCATCTTAGTTCAGTGCAGAGAAGTCTGAGCAGAAGTGGCAGGGAGCAGGGGCTCTGCATGAGCTCTGCTCCGGAGGCGGGCCTAGTAACAGAGGCCCAGGCCTGCAAGAGGGAGAAGGAAGAAAGAGGAGCGGAGAAGGCTCCAGGAACGAGGAATGAAGGGATCCCAGGGGTGCGGACGGGCGAGTCGCCACCGCACGCCCGAATCCACCTGCGTGGAGGGGTCAGGCCAAAGGGGGAGACCGGTCCCCGAACTAGTGGAGGCAGGAAACGACCCTCAGCTAGAAACCGGAGGCTCTGACATTTTATGTGGCGCAGCCCCTTGCTCCACCCGCTAGGAAGGCACCACATAGGGTCAGGGAAACTGGCGCCAAGTTTACCAAGAGGAGGCCCGAGGCAGCCGGACAGAAGTGTTGGTAAGAAAGGCCAGACAAAGGACACACAAAGGGGGTCCTGTGAAGCGCTCCAAAGTTATCTGGGAGTTGTCTGAGCCCCTCACCTGGTGAGCACAGTACGACGTGGGCAGCCGTTACCTGCAGACGTGGTCTGGATAATAAGAACTGTGAGTAAAGGCCCTGAACTGCATCACTGACTCCGTGTTGTTACTGCTGCTGCCCTGCACCATCACCCCCATCCTCCGCATACACTGCCCTGAGGCTATACTCCTCCCGTGGGGAGTTATGCTACGCTCTGCTGCACCCACAACACCAGCCTTAGCGGTCTGCCCTGTAGCGGCGGTTCACTCTGACCGCAATCCACGGGTGGCGTAGTCGGACATTTAAACATCAAAACCACATAAATAGTTCCGCCACTGGTTTGACCGCCCTGAGCCACGGAACCGGATCGCCGCCACGAAGACTACAACCACCAGCATCCACCAAAAAGGGTCCGGCTCCGGGTGTCCCAAGGCCCAGGGGGTGCGTCAGAACATTTTCATCACCTTTCACAATCACCAATGGGACAAGGCAGGGATGTCCTCTGTCCCCTCTCTTATACATCCTAGTGACGGAGCACCTGCTCTCATCAATTCGCCATAACCCCAATATTAGGTGGATTGAGGTGGGAGGCACCGAGTACAAGTGCTCTCTATTTGCTGATGATGTCCTAGTATATATCACTCAATCACATATATCCATCCCTGCTGTTATGGCTGAAATAGATCACTTTGTTACATGGTAAAATTTTAAAATCAATGCAGCGAAGTCTGAGGCCCTCGATGTCTCCCTCCCTAAATCCATATAGGATTCCATCCAGTCCAACTTTCCCTTTGCCTGGCCCTCACAGGGTATCAAATACTTAGGAATTCCTATTCATAGAGACCTCTCCCATCTATGTTATCTTAATTTTGGGCCCTTTATTGAACAATTCCATACAGACCACGGTTGGCAAGTTAGAACTGTAAGATTCACTACGTGAACCACTGGTGTTTTGTGGAAAAGCACATGTACACCGCGTTCCAAATTATTATGCAAAAAGTGTTTAGGAGTGATAAGGGAAGAATTTGTTTGTTTGTCAGTTAAACTCATTGATGGTGATGTGTGTCAGGGCTCTTTATATCACTGTAAGCAATTGCAGACACCTGTGCTAATTAGTTTGGCAGGTGTGTCCAATGAAAGGCAAGACTACTTAAGAAGGCTCTCTCACATTATTAAGCAGCCTACATTTTCTGCCAAAATGGGAAAGAAAAAGGATGTGTCGGCTGCTGAGAAGCAACAAATTGTGGAGTGTTTAGGTCAAGGCATGACTACAATCAACATTGTGCGATGATCAGGATGAAGTGTCTTGGCAATCAAGAAGTATGTAGCTGACTCACAGTACACACGTGTGCGTGCTGATAAGGGCAAATTGAGGACTCTTTCCTACAGGCAATTACGTCAGGTTGAAACAGCAGCGGCAAAAAAGCCTTGTCATAGCAGCAGACAAGTTTTTGAAGCTGCTTGTGCGTCCAACGTCCCCCGAACAACAAGATGCAGGGTCCTTCAGAGGTTTGCAGCTGTGCATATGCCATCCTGTTGACCTCCTCTATCCACTTCACACAAGCAGAAACGGCTCCAGTGGGCCAAACATTACATGAAGACTGATTTCAAAACTGTTTTGTTCACGGATGAGTGCCGTGCAGCGCTCGATGGTCCAGATGAATGGAGTGGAGGATGGCTGGTTGATGGACACCCCACGCAAACACGGCTACAGCGCCAACAAGGAGGAGGTGGAGTAATGTTTTGGGCTGGAATCATGTGGAGAGAGATTGTCGGCCCCTTTAGGATCCCTGAAGGCGCTAAAGATGAACTCCATAATGTATGTGGATTTTCTCAAACAGCACTTCCTGCCATGGTTCAAGAAGAAGAACCGTGTATTTCACAGGAAGATCATTTTTCTGCATGATAATGCACCATCTCATGCTGCACATAAAACATCTGCATCTCTGGCTGATATGGGCATAAAAGGGGACAAACTTATGGTGTGACCCCCATGCTCCCCTGACCTCTACCCCATTCAGAACCTTTGGAGCATCATTAAAAGGAGTGTCTATGATGGCGGGAGGCAGTTCACATCTAAGCAACAGCTCTGGGAGGGTATTCTGTCCTCATGCAAAACAATTGAAGCAGAAACCATCCAAAACCTGACAAATTCAATGGACGAGAGAGTTCAGAAGCTCCTTTCGAACAAGGGGTCCTATGTGAAAATGTAACATCACCTAGAATAAAGTTTTGAGTTGAAAACTGTTTGATTTCAGTTTCTAACAACCTGCTAATGCTTATAATTTCAAAAATGACCATTTTTTTGGTCTTTATTAAAATGAAAAGGTTGATCGAAAAGTTTGGGGGATCTAAGAGTGTGGCAACCCAGTAGTCATGATTACTTCGAATTCTGACAATATGAGGGTCATGCTGCAGGTAGTGCAGCAAGAAGGCACTTATGTGTCTTGCGCATCTCGGAGCCCCAAAATTATTTTCCGGGCTAGATGCAGCTAAAAATTATTTTTAATTTTAAATCTGGTGAAGCTTATTATAGATGGCCTAATAGGATCAGTGCTGCACACTGCTACAAAGCCCAAATTATTTTCCAGTCAAGATACAGATAAACATGATTAGTAATTTGAAAGCTTAAAACGGTTGGTAGGGTGATTTTAACCAATCATCAAGCTTTTACTCTCCCCAGGATGACACAGGGGTAGAAAAGTCGTTTCGGATCCATGATTTGTTCATCTTTATGAACGTGAGTCTGTCTACATTATCAGTGGAGAGCCGCGTGCGCTTATCTGTCAGCACACCACCAGCAGCGCTGAACACACGTTCAGACAGAACGCTGGCTGCGGGGCATGACAAGATCTCCAAGGCGTAAGTGGCTAGCTCCGGCCATTTATCCAGATTGGAAGCCCAAAAAGAGCAAGGGTCCAGTGACACAGTCGTGGCTTCAATGTTTACTTGGAGATACTCCTGTACCATCGTCTCTAGGCGTTGACTATGTGTCAGACTTCTTGTCTCCTGTGGCCTTGCAAAGGATGGGCTAAAAAAGTGGTGAAATGATTCCGCAAAATTGATGTTACCAGCAGATACTGTGGTTCTGTTACGGTTTGAGTGCTGAACACTTGACGGTCCCACGGTTGGCAAGTTGGAACTGTGAGATTCACTACGTGCACCACTGGTATTTTGTGGAAAAGCACATGTAAGATTCTGCAACAGTCTCTGCTGATACTCCTGCATGCGTGCATCCCTTTCTATGGCAGGAATAATTTCTGCAAATTTACTTTTGTACCGGGGATCTAACAGTGTGGCAACCCAGTAGTCAGGATTATTTCTAATTCTCACAATTCGAGGGTCATGTTGCAGGTAGTGCAGCAAGAAGGCACTCATGTGTGTTGCGCATCCAGGAGCACCAAGTCCCTGTTGTGTTGGTGGCGAGGTAGCAATCATGCTTCCTTCCTCTGTCCTCTCCCCCCAACCTCGCACAACAGAAATGTGATCAAGGTCTCCCTCATCTGCTGAGTCTTCCATCAGTTCGTCCTCCACTTCTTCCTGGGCTCCTGCACCTTCCTCACTAGTTTGGCTGCTACCATGCGCCCTGGTAAAACCATCTCCCCCACCCTCACATGCCTGCCGCCTTGGTGCTGCCGACCGTCTGGACCTTGCAGATGTTAGCCCTTCCGCATACAACTCCTCCTCCTCTACTTCCTCCACCTCCTCTTGTGCCACCACCTGACTCCGAATTCTGTTTAACATGTGCTCCAGCATGTAAATCACCGGAATAGTCATGCTGATAATGGCATCGTCAGCACTAAACATCTTCGTCGCCATTTCAAAACTGTGCAGAAGGGTGCATAGGTCCCTGATCTGAGACCACTCCTCCAGCGTGATTTGCCCCACCTCTGAATCTCGTTGGCCCAGGCTATACGTCAGAACGTATTGCACCAGGGCTTGTCGGTGCTGCCACAGTCGCTGCAACATGTGCAAAGTTGAATTCCACCGGGTAGGCACATCGCATTTTAGCCGGTGAAGTGGCAGGCCCAACGACTTCTGTAGAGATGTAAGTCGCTGAGCTGCGGGATGCGAACGGCGGAAGTGAGCACACAGCGACCGTGCCCTCTGCAGAAGGCCATCTAGTCTGGGATAGTGGGCTAAAAATTGCTGGACAACCAGGTTCAACACGTGAGCCATACAAGGCACGTGTGTGACATTGCCCCGGCGAAGGGCCGCACCCAGGTTTGCAGCATTGTCGCACACGGCCTTCCCTGGTTTCAGGTCCAGTGGAGACAACAATTCATGAAATTGGTTCTCCAGAGCTGACCACAACTCCTCAGCTGTGTGACTCACATTTCCCAGACATTTCAATGTAAAAACCGCCTGATGACGTTGAGCCCTACTGCCAGCATAGTAAGGAGGTGTGCAGGATCCCTTCTGCGCAGTTAGAAAGCTTGTGGCATGACCAGACAGGCTTTGGGTGCAGGTGGAAGACCGAGAGGAGGTTGAGGAGGCAGAAGCAGTGGAGGAAAAATGACATAAAGAGGATTGACGCACAACTCGTGGGGACGGCAAGACTTGGACAGCAGCCCCTTGTCCTGCTGTCACCATAGTTACCCAGTGCCCAGTCAGCGACATGTAACGCCCCTGTCCATGCCTACTCGTCCAAGTGTCTGTGGTGAAATGCACCCTGTCACACACAGAGTTTCTCAAAGAAGCGGTGATGTTGTGTGCGACATGCTGGTGGAGCGCAGGCACACCTTTCTTTGAGAAGTAGTGCCGACTGGGCATCTGGTACTGGGGCACTGCGACGGACATAAGGTCTCGAAAATCCTCTGTGTCCACCAGGCGGAAAGGCAGCATTTCTGTAGCCAAGAGCTTGCAGATGGTGAAATTCAACCTCTTAGCTTTCTCATGGCTAGGAGGAAATGGTCTTTTACTTGTCCACATCTGAGGGACCGAGGGCTGGCTATTGTGCTTAGACGGGGTTGATAAGGGTGTCCCCGGCAAACTGCCGGTCTGTGAGGAAGATGCAGGCGGACATGTTAGGTTGCCTTGATCCAAAGGTGGTGCTATCGATGTCGGACAGCGCTCAAGACCAGCTGGTGTTACCACCTCCAAAGAAAATAATGACCTGCCAATCACGCTGGCTGTTGCGGGTAAAGAGGTGGCAGGTCTGCGCCCCAAAACAGGTGTGACTGCTGTCCCCCCAGTCACAGAGGATGAAGAGGCCGCGGATGCACAAGATATGGCAGACGGTGGTTGGCCCGGCCGGCTAGACCGCATTGTAGCACACTGAGCTTCCCACTGCAACTTATGCTTCATGTCCATGTGCCGGTTCATGCATGAAGTACTCAAACTATGTATTTTTTGGCCTCTACTTAGCTTTTGCTGACAAATGTTACAGATAACACGAGTTGGGTCATCTTTATCGATCTGAAAAAATGCCCAGGCTATGCAAGGCTTAGCACCCATGCGACCTGAAGAGCCACCACGACTTGTGGTGAGAGGCAGAGTTGTGTTTGAGGATGCAGTTGTTGACGTGCTTCCAGTACTACGTCTCTGTCCAGGAAGGTGCAACCTGACCTCGTCGTCACTAGCATCTTCCTCCACCTCCTCTGCTGACCTCATCTCTTGGCTGACTGTGGGTTGACAGTAAGTGGGATCTCCGACCTCATCATCATCACCCTGTGCGTTATCACACCTGTCGTCCTCAGAGCCAACCTGTTCCTGCCCTGACAAAAAACTAAAGTTGTCGCTCCAATCAGGTATTTGAGTCTTATCATCGTCTTCCTCATTGTCTCCACCAACAGGAGTTACAGTTTGGGAATGAGGGTCTACATTATGGTCAGAACCTTCTGCGTCTGGTCCTGGATCCGACTCATAAAGATTCTGGGCATCAGTGCAGATCATTTCCTCGTCTGGATTCACAGAAGCGCTGGAGTCGACCTCTGATTCCCAGGTTATAGTATGAGTAAACAGCTCTGCAGACTCAACCATCTGTTCTACCTCATACTCAGACGGGCAGCTGGAGATTTGGGAGCTGTGAGGAAGCAAGTGCGATTTGGGTGACACCTTTGAGGACTGGAGTATTTGTGATGTTGAAGTTGATGTGGAGGAGAGCCCACTTAAAGGAGCACTTGATATCCGTTGAAGCACCTGCTGTTTTTGTGCCTCATCTGGAATTTGTAGCGATTGGCGTGGCCGTAAGAAAGGGATCTTATCACATTGTCCGCTAAAAGAAGTAGACATTTTAGTTTGGCTGGAAGATGGTCTTTCTTCTGCACCTACCCCACGGACACAACCTTTTTTCCCCTTCCCAACACGCCTATTCCCCTTTCCACCAGCAGCAGGCCTTTTTCCACTCATTTTGGTGGTTAACTAATTCACAACTCTGGAGTTGTTTGCACAAAAAAACAATGGATGGTAACCGAGCAGAGCTGAGTGGCCAAACTGTGGTATTAGGCCAAAACTATTGGCTGGGTTAGATGCAGAAAAAAATTATTTTTAATTTGCAACCTGATGGAGGTCAGTATAGATGGACTAATAGACCAAGTCCCACACACCGCTAGAAGCCCAAATATTTTTTCAGAGCTAGATGCAGAAATTTTTTTTATTCAATTTGCAACCTGATGGAGGTCAGTATAGATGGACTAATAGACCAAGTCCCACACACTGCTAGAAGCCCAAATATTTTTTCAGAGCTAGATGCAGAAAAAAATTATTTTTAATTTGCAACCTGATGGAGGTCAGTATAGATGGACTAATAGACCAAGTCCCACACACCGCTAGAAGCCCAAATATTTTTTCAGAGCTAGATGCAGAAAATTTTTTTATTCAATTTGCAACCTGATGGAGGTCAGTATAGATGGACTAATAGACCAAGTCCCACACACTGCTAGAAGCCCAAATATTTTTTCAGAGCTAGATGCAGAAAAAAAATATTTTTAATTTGCAACCTGATGGAGGTCAGTATAGATGGACTAATAGACCAAGTCCCACACACCGCTAGAAGCCCAAATATTTTTTCAGAGCTAGATGCAGAAAATTTTTTTATTCAATTTGCAACCTGATGGAGGTCAGTATAGATGGACTAATAGACCAAGTCCCACACACTGCTAGAAGCCCAAATATTTTTTCAGAGCTAGATGCAGAAAAAAATTATTTTTAATTTGCAACCTGATGGAGGTCAGTATAGATGGACTAATAGACCAAGTCCCACACACCGCTAGAAGCCCAAATATTTTTTCAGAGCTAGATGCAGAAATTTTTTTTATTCAATTTGCAACCTGATGGAGGTCAGTATAGATGGACTAATAGACCAAGTCCCACACACTGCTAGAAGCCCAAATATTTTTTCAGAGCTAGATGCAGAAAAAAATTATTTTTAATTTGCAACCTGATGGAGGTCAGTATAGATGGACTAATAGACCAAGTCCCACACACCGCTAGAAGCCCAAATATTTTTTCAGAGCTAGATGCAGAAATTTTTTTTATTCAATTTGCAACCTGATGGAGGTCAGTATAGATGGACTAATAGACCAAGTCCCACACACTGCTAGAAGCCCAAATATTTTTTCAGAGCTAGATGCAGAAAAAAATTATTTTTAATTTGCAACCTGATGGAGGTCAGTATAGATGGACTAATAGACCAAGTCCCACACGCTGCTAGAAGCCCAAATATTTTTTCAGAGATAAATGAAGAAAAAAATTATTTTTAATTTGCAACCTGATGGAGGTCAGTATAGATGGACTAATAGACCAAGTCCCACACACTGCTAGAAGCCCAAATATTTTTTCAGAGCTAGATGCAGAAAAAAATTATTTTTAATTTGCAACCTGATGGAGGTCAGTATAGATGGACTAATAGACCAAGTCCCACACACCGCTAGAAGCCCAAATATTTTTTCAGAGCTAGATGCAGAAATTTTTTTTATTCAATTTGCAACCTGATGGAGGTCAGTATAGATGGACTAATAGACCAAGTCCCACACACTGCTAGAAGCCCAAATATTTTTTCAGAGCTAGATGCAGAAAAAAAATATTTTTAATTTGCAACCTGATGGATGTCAGTATAGATGGACTAATAGACCAAGTCCCACACACCGCTAGAAGCCCAAATATTTTTTCAGAGCTAGATGCAGAAAATTTTTTTATTCAATTTGCAACCTGATGGAGGTCAGTATAGATGGACTAATAGACCAAGTCCCACACACTGCTAGAAGCCCAAATATTTTTTCAGAGCTAGATGCAGAAAAAAATTATTTTTAATTTGCAACCTGATGGAGGTCAGTATAGATGGACTAATAGACCAAGTCCCACACACCGCTAGAAGCCCAAATATTTTTTCAGAGCTAGATGCAGAAATTTTTTTTATTCAATTTGCAACCTGATGGAGGTCAGTATAGATGGACTAATAGACCAAGTCCCACACACTGCTAGAAGCCCAAATATTTTTTCAGAGCTAGATGCAGAAAAAAATTATTTTTAATTTGCAACCTGATGGAGGTCAGTATAGATGGACTAATAGAACAAGTCCCACACGCTGCTAGAAGCCCAAATATTTTTTCAGAGATAAATGAAGAAAAAAATTATTTTTAATTTGCAACCTGATGGAGGTCAGTATAGATGGACTAATAGACCAAGTCCCACACACTGCTAGAAGCCCAAATATTTTTTCAGAGCTAGATGCAGAAAAAAATTATTTTTAATTTGCAACCTGATGGAGGTCAGTATAGATGGACTAATAGAACAAGTCCCACACGCTGCTAGAAGCCCAAATATTTTTTCAGAGCTAGATGCAGAAAAAAATTATTTTTAATTTGCAACCTGATGGAGGTCAGTATAGATGGACTAATAGACCAAGTCCCACACACCGCTAGAAGCCCAAATATTTTTTCAGAGCTAGATGCAGAAAAAAATTATATTCAATTTGCAACCTGTTGGAGGTCAGTATAGAAGGACTAATAGAACAAGTCCCACACACTGCTAGAAGCCCAAATATTTTTTCAGAGCTAAATGAAGAAAAAAATTATTTTTAATTTGCAACCTGATGGAGGTCAGTATAGATGGACTAATAGACCAAGTCCCACACACTGCTAGAAGCCCAAATATTTTTTCAGAGCTAGATGCAGAAAAAAATTATATTCAGTTTGCAACCTGATGGAGGTCAGTATAGATGGACTAATAGAATGATGCTATGCCCAAAAGATTTTACTTCACTAGGTGCAGTAAAAAAATTGGTATTCTATACACAGGTGGTATATCTTGCAACACAGATAGGCTACTCCACTGACTAACACACGCTGCAATAGGCCAAAAAGGATTAGCTTTGCTAGATTCAGCCAAATGCTGTGAAAAAAACTTGCACAGCACTGGCACAGACCTGCCTGGCAAAAACTGATAGGAACTGATGTAACCTAGTCCTAAAAAGGACTCCAATTACAATTAGTCTTTACTCCCACAATCTATCTATTTAAGAGCACAGACCTGCCTGATAAAAGTCATAGGAAATGCTGTAACCTAGTCCTTAAAAGGACTGCAATCACAACTATTCCCTACTCCCAAGCTATCTGTATATTTGTGCGAAAATTGGCTTGAAATTAACAAGGTATAGCGCACACAGCAACAGCGGTGCCGTCTAACACGCAGCTGCATCAGTGAGAAAATGGTGGCGACGGGGAAAATGGCTTGGTCTTATAGGGCAAGGACATGTGACATACACTGCCAATCACACATGCCCTTGCTTGTGTGAAAAAAAGCACTTCGCTCCGTGTGTGCGCTGCTGATAGGCTGACAGATTGCACCTCCCCACTGCAAATGCGGGAAAGAGAAAAAAAAATGGAGATCTTCATTGTTCCTGCAGAGATCCATCCCCTGCCCCTCCCCCCGCCCCGCTGTACACTCAAACTGCGTATTAACATTAATTTTCATCATTACTGAGAAAAAATCCAGTTATGATTTTGGTGCACGAACAGTTATCGAACATAACCTCGAACAGCCGAATTTTTCTCAAATTGTTCGTGTTCGCCGATCGGCTCGAACACCGCCCAAAACAGCTCGAATTTGAGATTGGCGAACAGTTCGAGTAGAACAACGCTCATCTCTATATATAACTAACTTTTAGAATGGAAAAAAAAAATGTTAATTTTATGTACTAAAGACTGACACATGATGAAATAAAGATGGACCTCAAAATAATGGAGCCTCTATGTTCCCACTTGCATTAATTATTCAACGGATACATTTTGGATGCATTCCATTTGATTTAGAATGGAACTACATAATGGAATTTCCAAACTCAGGTGTGAAGAGAGCCTTAGCAGTGTTTAAAAAATAGACAGACATTTAGGTTTTAGACAATCATTTTAAAGCCACGTGCACACTTTAAGTGTTTGGTGAGTTGTTTTTTTTACACCAGTATTTGTAAGCCAAGACCAGGATAGGATGTAAAATGCAAAAGTGCTGCACGTGTTTCTATTATACTTGTCCTCTGGCTGTTCCACTTCTGGATTTGGCTTACAAATACTAAGGTAAAAAAACTCAAACACTCAACGTGTGCACATGGGCTAAGGCTATGTTGTTTATCTTTTTTTACATGGATTTTCTAGCTGAAAAATCCAAGTGAAAAAAGAACTTCACAAGAGCGAACAATTTTTGAAACATTTTTGGCCTACTTTTGTGCCATTTTTCCTTTTATGTATAGGACATGTTTTCTCTATATTTGTTTTGTTTTAAAAAAAATAAGCAACATGTCAATTAAAGGGGCATTCCCATCTCCAAGATCCTATCCCAATATGTAGTAGGCGTAGTAATAATAATAATAATATTAAAGAAGTTGTGCATTACTTTAGGTTAATCCCCCAATATATCCCCCCGGCGCCCCTAAGCCTTTTTGTAAATACCCTCCCTTGCAGATAATGCTTGTGAGCAGCGATATCGGTGGCCGCTCACAGACATCACGTGACCCCGCGCTGAAGTCACGACAAGTGAGGCGTGACTCAGCGCTGGGGTCCCCGCGGTGGCTGCTGGGTTGTGGGTGGGGTTACCCTGCGCATCACACCCTGCCCACAGTCTGGCATCCACCTAGAACCAGGAAGAAAAAGACACCCAGCTGCTGCCAGCACTTGTCGTGACATCAGCGGATGGGTCGGGGGTCACGTGATGCCTGTGAGCGGCCAGTGATAGCGCTGCTCACAAGCATTATCTGCAACGGAAGGTATTTACAAAAAGGCTTAGAGGCCCAGGGGGATACATTTGGGGGTAATCTAAAGTAGTGGACAACCCCTTTAACAAATACCCCAAATTAAAAATGTAGTATAGTTTTTCTGATTTGTTATGTCTCTTTCTTCATGTGCAGGCATCACAGGACCTTAGGTATCCATGGTTACGACCACAAGCGACTAGCCAACTAACTATCCCTATATCAGTGAACGTAACCATGGCTACCTAAGGTCCTGCAATGCCTGCACATGAGGAAAGAGACATCAGTGAATCAGAAAAACTATACTACATTACCAATTGGAAGTATTTGCTAATATTATTATTACTACACCTACTACATATTGGGATAGGATCTTGGAGATGGGAATACCCCTTTAGGCATAAAAAAGTGCCTCATATACAAAAAAAAGCATAAAAGATAAACACGGTAAAAATATATTTTATAATGTTAAATATTTTTTGGTGTTTTTGACAGGGAAATTTCAGCTAAAAAAATCTACATGAAACTCCATGCGAACATATCAAGTTATCTGCTATCCTGCATCTGTACATCTGTACATCTACACAGCGTTATAAGCATATATGTGTTATATCAAAACTCTATTATTATACCAATAATACTAACAGCACCAGAATAAAGTACTTTAACTTGGCTTGCAGAATGAATTCTTAGATCCACAGAAATTTTTCATTAAATCAAGTTTTGACACTGACCTTGATTCTCAATTTTAAGGTTTTATCCTCTATGTGTATCAGGCAACCAAACTCATACAAATAGCACACTATTGCCTTCCAAGAAATAGATATGATGCTATTAATTCTTCTATGATTGCAGTGCCTGGCTCAAGGCAAGTGGAAAAGCATATCAAATGTATGACAGGTGTCCTTTAATGATGGGTGAATTACTGGGGCACACTCCTTTTGCTCAGAAAGTAATTTAATCCTTGGTCCACAGAGCTTTGTGACAGCAGTGATTCTGTTGCAGATCTGAGGATCGCTGTGCACACGTTCTCCAAGGTCTTATGTCATTTCTTAAGGGAGTAAATCCAAGAAGCAGAAATGATAGGCCAAGTTGTGATTTCTATTACAAACCATGAACCTTCTGAGCAGTTTGTACCCATTGGCAGCGCTGTGTGGTTTTGCTATAATAATTCTGAGAATGTGTTTGTTTTCTTCTGTAAATAAACCAGGAAACCTTCAAGGGTAAAGGGACAGTGCTTTGTAGCTATAAAGTTGTGAAATATTTCTACAATTATTGAATATAGTGTCATGATGTGAAAATCGACTTTGTGCCTTGTTGGAAAATTTTATTTGGCTATTATTGCTGACATTGTGTTGTTCACATATTGTTGTTGAATAATTGTTATTGCATATGATTTGTGCCATAATGTGGTGCTTTTCTTCTTGCCTAGAAAGAGATATGATAGACTCATGTTAACCAACTAGCATAAGACTATCAGAGATGGCCGGTTTCCTAGGCAAGAAATGTGCATTTGCAAACTCTTTGCTCTACAGCTTTCAAGTGTGTCTGAAGGTGACTGGATCCCTGGATTTGCCCAGCTTTATATCCCCTGCATGCTTCTGATGGTGCAGAGGTAATGCTGCCTCTGTAAGCAGCATTGGCGTGCCCTTGGTTAGTGCCAGCAGCTCAACAATTCTGGCCTGTTCTGTAAATCTTAAGGAGTAAATTTGTACCTAATAAGCAGTAAGCTGGGAAGCAGAAGAATGGTGTACTGCTGAATATTGGCAATGAGAACAACCTTTTAAAGCTATGATCAATAAGTCTAATAAAGGTCTGTGTGACAGGCATGAGCTGTGTGGTTGGCCAAAACAAAGTGATGTGTGTTAGACACATCAATATTTAAGGAGCAGGTTTGGGTGTAGTGAGTAGAGAGAGATATGTGAACAGCTGCAAATGCAGTGTCCCTTTAAATAGTATGGACACGCTTGCCCTTTTTGGACAGGGTATATTAGGAAAAAGGAAAGCAGATGGACATCAGGAGCAATTCAGGTGGATTTTACTCGATTAGAGGCATCGAACTTTCTGGTTAAAGGGTGTCCTTAAGAGGTAACAATTAGACATTTTGTATACAGCAATTAGCTAAAATTGGCAACACTTTGTTATTAATTATGACAATTTAGCATCTCATTTGTTCAATCAGACACACTGTCTTTGTCTCCTTCACAAGAGCTACATGTGCAGCACTAAGCTATTGTCCACAGAGCAGAAGGATGTGGAAACTGCCTGCTATTTCAATGCATTTGTCTAGTCAGTAATAGTAACTAGAATAGTCTATAATGCTATTTCTTTTTTGCATGAACCATAGGACCTTGTGGAAAATCGCTGTTGTGTACTGATACATAGCTTATTATTGAATCAGTGTGCTGTCTGTTGCACACATGCATTGCTCACTGACCTAAACAAGGGTCATATGAATCTAGTCTCAATAACGCATCAGATAGCTGTTGGCCAAATGATAGTTTAACTAACAGCTGTCTCTCCCAACTCCCTCCAACACAGGAACACTTGGCTCAGATGAGCGCTCTTGTGTTCTTTATGAGAGTCACTACCAGAAATTTATCTCCAAACACAGCAAGAAGGTTCAGCCACTGAAATTTTGTAGACCGGGATATTCTATTACCTGACTTAAATTTTGGAGGAAGCTATGGTAGCCCCCATACACGATAGACTGTCAAATGATATCTGTGGGTTTGGCTGACTTTAGTTTAATAGTAAAGGGGTTGTCCACTTTGTCTTTACTTGTCCAACATGTTCTTCCAACTGAAAAATATTTTTTTTCTGTGCAGTATATTTCAGTTGGAGGAGGTGGATGGCAGTTCTGACTACATGCTCCTCCATCATCTACCATTTTAGACTTGAAAATGGGTGTTATTCCTCTTAAATAAACAACTGAACAGCCATTGTTATTTTAATGGATGGGGAAGGTCATAGTTTTTTTTTTTTTAATTAAGAAATAACTTAAACAGTAAATGAGACAAAAAGAGGGAGAACCTTGCCTGGTAATAAGAGGTCTCCTGAATGCCATTACCACCGCTCCTGCGGTAGGCATGTCTTAGTTGGAACATATTTGAGCCTCTCTTGATGCCAAAGTTCTCCCTGCAAGGCTCTCCAACCTGCCGGCTGGAACAAATTATAACATTCATAAATTGCATATAAAATTGACAAAGAAGAACAAGAAAAATGTATCAAATAAGGTGCTTAATCCTTAACCACTTCCCTTCAGGGCGCATTCAGACAGCCATATAAATCGGATGGCAATGCGAAGACTGGCCGGCGATTCCCCCAACCTGAGCATGACAGCTGTATAGAAATGCATGAAGCTATCATGGTCAGGTCAGGAGAGCTGCTGGCCAGTTTAATCACTGTGTTCCAATCTCTGTCCGATTTATACGACCGTATGACAGTGCCCAAAACCTGAAAGAGGAAAGCTGGGTGGATCTTAACAAATAATGAGGGGTAAGAGAATGAGTGCATCACATGCACTCAATTTAAGAACCTCTCTGACCCCTCCTATTGAAACAACTATATTTACTGCCCAGGATGGTGTGGGAGAAAATAGATGCTGTCAACTCAGAAATATACAGTGGGTACGGAAAGTATTCAGACCCCTTTAAATTGTTCACTTGTTAAATTGTTTTTTCCTCATTAAAGTACACTCTGCACCCCATCTTGACTGAAAAAAAACAGAAATGTGGACATTTTTGCAAATTTATTAAAAAAGGAAAACTGAAATATCACATGGTCATAAGTATTCAGACCCTTTGCTCAGACACTCATATTTGAGTCACATGTTGTCCATTTCCTTGTGATCCTCCTTGAGATGGTTCTACTACTTCATTGGAGTCCAGCTGTGTTTAATTAAACTGATAGGACTTGATTTGGAAAGGCACACACCTGTCTATATAAGACCTCACAGCTCACAGTGCATGTCAGACCAAATGAGAACCATGAGCTCAAAGGAACTGCCAAAGGAGCTCATAAACAGAATTGTGGCAAGGCACAGTTCTGGCCAAGGTTTCAAAATAATTTCTGCATTACTCAAGGTTCTTAAGAGCACAGTGGCCTCCATAATCCTTAAATGGAAGAAGTTTGAAACTACCTGAAGTCTTCCTAGACCTGGCCGTCCAACCAAACTGAGCAATCGTGGGAGAAGAGCCTTAGTGAGAGAGGTAAAGAAGAACCCCAAGATCACGGTGGCTGAGCTCCAGAGATGCAGTAGGGAGATGGGAGAAAGTTCCGCAAAGACAACTATCACTGCAGCCCTCCACCAGTCGGGCCTTTATGGCAGAGTGGCCCGATGTAAGCCTCTCCTCAGTGTAAGACATATGAAAGCCCACATAGAGTTTGCTCAAAAACACATGAAGGACTCCCAGACTATGAGAAATAAGATTCTCTGTTCTGATGAGACAAAGATATAACTTTTTGGTGATAATTCTAAGTGGTATGTGTGGAGAAAACCAGGCACTGCTCATCACCTGCCCAATATAATCCCAACAGTGAAACATGGTGGTGGCAGCATCATGCTATGGGGGTGTTTTTCAACTACAGGGACAGGACGACTGGTTGCAATTGAAGGAAACATGAATTCAGCCAAGTACAGAGATATTCTGGATGAAAACCTCTTCAAGAGTGCTCTGAACCTCAGACTAGGCCGAAGGTTCACTTTCCAAGAAGACAATGACCCTAAGCACACAGCTAAAATAACAAATGAGTGACTTCAGAACAAACTCTGTGACCATTCTTGACTGGCCCAGCCAGAGCCCTGACCTAAACCGAAATGAGCATCTCAGGAGAGACCTGAAAATGGCTGTCAACCAATGTTCACCATCCAACCTGATGGAACTGGAGAGGATCTGCAAGGAAGAATGGCAGAGGATCCCCAAATACAGGTCTGAAAAACATGTTGAATCATTCCCAAGAAGACTCATGGCTGTACTAGCTCAAAAGGGTGCTTCTACTCAATACTGAGCAAAGGGTCTGAATACTTATGACAATGTGATATTTCAGTTTTTCTTTTTTAGTAAACTTGCAAAAATTTCTACATTTCTGTTTTTTTTCAGTCAAGATGGGATGCAGAGTGTACTTTTTAGAATTTACCAAATGGCTGCAATGAAACAAAGAGTGAAAAATTTAAAGCGGTCTGAATACTTTCCGTACCCACTGTATGCAGCTTAGGAAAGCTACTGTGGTTACATGAACAGAAGTGTTGAGCAGAATGACTGTACTACTAACAAGTGCAGGAGAAGAGCCTGCAATACTTACATACTAGCAAGTGCCACAAAGTCATGTCCCTAACGTGTGTTAAAATATAGATAAAGCAGACCATTGGCAAACTCACAATGGGTTTAGGGACCAATGGGTCTGGACTAGTGATGAGCTAGCATGCGCATCAGTGCTCGGTACTCACCCGAGCATCTCACTGCATGAGATGCTCTGCGCTCCTAGAGTATTTCCTGGATGCTCAGGCGGGAACTTGGGTCCCCTCTCTGCATGTTTTGCGCTCTTTAGAGAGCCAACTAATATGCAGGGATTGCCTGCCATTCACTATAATGCCGTAGCCATGTTGGTTGTGGCATTACACACAGGCATTACCTGGTGACCCTATGCTCATCACAGTCTACCCCGGAAACAGGCAGAGTCGGGAGAGGTGCTTCTGAGTCAGGGAGAGACTTACTTGTGTATAGTTATTGTAGGTATTCCACAACATATATACAGTACAGACCAAAAGTTTGGACACACCTTCTCATTTAAAGATTTTTCTGTATTTTCATGACTTTGAAAATTGTACATTCACACTGAAGGCATCAAAACTATGAATTAACACATGTGGAATTATATACTTAACAAAAAAGTGTGAAATAACTGAAGAACCTAGATTATAAGACATATTTTCAAAGTAGCTACCTTTTGCTTTGATGACTGCTTTGCACACTGTTGGCATTCTCTTGATGAGCTTCAAGAGGTAGTCAACGGAAATGGTCTTCCAAAAATCTTGAAGGAGTTCCCAGAGATGCTTAGCACTTGTTGGCCCTTTTGCCTTCACTCTGCGGTCCAGCTCACCCCAAACCATCTCGATTGGGTTCAGGTCTGATGATTGTGGAGGTCAGGTCATCTGGCGTAGCACCCCATCACTCTGCTTCTTGGTTTCTTGGTCAAATAGCCCTTACACAGCCTGGAGGTGTGTTTGGGGTCATTGTCCTGTTGAAAAATAAATGATGGTCCAACTAAGCGCAAACCGGATGGAATAGCATGCCGCTGCAAGATGCTGTGGTAGCCATGCTGGTTCAGTATGCCTTCAATTTTGAATAAATCCCCAACAGTGTCACCAGCAAAGCACTCCCACAGCATCACACCTCCTCCTCCATGATTCACGGTGGGAACCAGGCATGTAGAGTCCATCCATTCACCTTTTCTGCGTCGCACAAAAACACGGTGGTTGGAAACAAAGATCTCAAATTTGGAACCATCAGACCAAAGCACAGATATCCACTGGTCTAATGTCCATTCCTTGTGTTCTTTAGCCCAAACAAGTCTCTTCTGATTGTTGCCTGTCCTTAGCAGTGGTTTCCTAGCAGCTATTTTACCATGAAGGCCTGCTGCACAAACTCTCCTCTTAACAGTTGTTGAAGAGATGTGTGTGCTGCTAGAACTCTGTGTGGCATTGACCTGGTCTCTAATCTGAGCTGCTGTTAACCTGCGATTTCTGAGGCTGGTGACTCAGATAAACTTATCCTCAGAAGCAGAGGTGACTCTTGGTCTTCCTTTCCTGGGGCAGTCCTCATGTGAGCCAGTTTCTTTGTAGCGCTTGATGGTTTTTGCAACTGCACTTGGGGACACTTTCAAAGTTTTCCCAATTTTTCGCACTGACTGACCTTCATTTCTTAAAGTAATGATGGCCACTCGTTTTTCTTTACTTAGCTGCATTTTTTTTGCCGTAATACAAATTCTAACAGTCTATTCAGTATGACTATCAGCTGTGCATCCACCAGACTTCTGCACAACACAAGTGATGGTCCCAACCCCATTTATAAGGCAAGAAATCCCACTTATTAAGCCTGACAGGGCACATCTGTGAAGTGAAAACCATTTCCGGTGACTACCTCTTGAAGCTCATCAAGAAAATGCCAAGAGTGTGCAAAGCAGTCATCAAAGCAAAAGGTGGCTACTTTGAAGAAACTAGAATATAAGACATATTTTCAGTTGTTTCACACTTTTTTGTTAAGTATATAATTCCACAGGTGTTAATTCATAGTTTTGATGCCTTCAGTGTGAATGTACAATTTTCATAGTCATGAAAATACAGAAAAATCTTTAAATGAAAAGGTGTGTCCAAACTTTTGGTCTGAACTGTACATACAATCCATAACCTTGAGGTAAGTAATATTTCATAGTGAATATGCATACATTTGGATTATTAATGAAATAACAAAAGTACAAATAAGCTTGACAATGAGTAAAATATCCATGTCAGCGACGTTCAAATAGTCTATGTTTGAGGATACAGTGTGATTGAAAGCACAAGGAAAATAAATCTCATGTTATCTCCGTAGCTGCTTTTGAGACCCACCACACCCGATGCACGTTTCGCATTGAAATGCTTCATCCGGGGAAGACTTAGCTGGTGGCAGTCTAACACACATGGCTGACCTTATGTTCCTCTGCCTTTCCTGTGACCCTCGTGTTGTACGCATATTGGCCGACAGTAATTACTGGTTGGTCACAGTTCTAGACCCACAGTACAAAGAGAAATTTCTATCTCTCCTTCCCGTGGCGAAGAGGTCTAGTAAAATGTTGCAGCACCAGTAGGCTCTTGTTGCGGAATTATTAAAAAAAATACCCATCTGAAAACGCTGGCGGCAGAGGTCACAGTTTCTTAGACAGCCAAGGAGTACAGGCAAGAGAGACACAAATATGATGCAGAAGAGGCAGGGGAACACTGTCAAAGGACAGTTTTCTCAGACCCTCCCAGCTCCCAGGCCTTGATGCGCAGGGTACTCTGACAAGGAGGGAAAAGTTTTGGAAGATGCTGAAGGACTACCTTGGCAACCGTGCCAACGTCCTCCGTGATCCCTCTGTGCCATATAATTATAAGGTATCCAAGCTGGATACGTGGCAAGAACAGGCTCTCTCCACCTTGGAAGTCATGGCCTGCCCTGCTGCTTGCGTTTTGTCAGAGCGGATTTTTAGTGCCCCCTGGGGCATTATAACTGATAGGCGCATCCGCCTGTCCACTGAAAATACTAGCAGGCTGACTCTTATAAAAATGGACAACGGCTGGATTGGGCCAGACTTTTCAATCCCATTGGATGATAGCAGTGGAACATGAAGTCAAATCCAGTCCATCCTTACCATCCTTACCCACTCCTTTTATAATTGGAACATTTTTTTTTACTGAGGCTCTCCTCTATGTCTCTTCAAAGGGGTATTGGAGTGCATCCTAATTTTTGGCAGCCCTTGCATTCACCGCATACGTAATAACAGTAGGAGACCCACACCTTTATAATGGGAACATTATTTTTACTGAGACCCTCCTCTATGTCTCTTCAAAGGGGTATTGGAGTGCATCCTAATTTTTGACAGCCCTTACAGCTACTGCAAACGCTGTAACAGTATAGGAGACCCGCTCTTTAATAATGGGAATTTTTTTTTTTTAACTGAGGCCCTCCTCTTTGTGTCTTCAAATTGTTATTGGGGTTTTTCCAAAATTTGGGCAGCCCTTTCAGTCACTGCATACGCAATAACAGTATAGGAGACCTGCTCCTGAATAATGGGAACATTTTTTTAACTGAGGCCCTCCTCTATGTGTCTTCAAATTGGTATTGGGGTTTTTCCAAAATTTGGGGAGCTTTTTAAGTCACTTCATGTGCAATAACAGTATAGGAGACCCGCTCCTTAATAATGGGAAATATTTTTTTAAAATCAGGCCCTCTATGTAATAATTATAATGGATACCACAGGAGTCTTTTTGCGTGGAACAAAGATACAACAGAACACAACTTATAGGTGTCAAAGTGTATATTATAAACACACGGTGTTTCAAACAAGTGCAGACGAAAACACAAAGTCCATAAACACTCAGGGGAATGCAATTAGCAGAGCAGTTTGTAAAGCACTGTTCCCACTAGAGGATGCTAGAAAACAAGGAAGTCTTTATCAAGTCCAAACAATATATATTATATAATCCAGGGAGGCCTGGGTAGGAAGTCCCAGATAATGCAGCACAGTCCCATGCTCTAAATGTAATCAGCAAAGCAATCTGTAAAGCACAATTCATACTAGAGGATGCTAGAAAACAAGGAAGTCCTTATCAAGTCCATACAAGGAAGTCCATACAATATTTAGATAATCCAGGGAGGCCTGGGTAGGAAGTCCCTGATAGCTGCAGAGCACGGGACTGTGCTGCACTATCAGGGACTTCCTACCCAGGCCTCCCTGGATTATCTAAATATTGTATGGACTTCCTTGTATGGACTTGATAAGGACTTCCTTGTTTTCTAGCATCCTCTAGTATGAATTGTGCTTTACAGATTGCTTTGCTGATTACATTTAGAGCATGGGACTGTGCTGCATTATCTAAAGCTGGTGAGTCAGAGCAGAAGCCAGCTTACTTGTTAGCAGAATGCAGGTGAAAATTGAGGCTCAGAGGTAGCAGCAGGAGCAGCCAGGAGAAGGAGGAATACTGGTAACAACTGAATGCAGCAGAGTCTCTGAGAGCAGGTAACAGAAGATCCAAACAAGTCTGCAGGGCAGAGCAGGAAACTAGGAAACCACCTGGAGCAGATCACAGGCAGAATACTCTAGCACTGACTAGAGGCTGGGGTGGAGTTATAAAGCAGGAAGACAAGGAGCACATGAGACAAAAGACACCATCTTGAAAGAGGGCAAAAAGGGCCAAAATGTAATTAAAAATATTTGCAGTCCTGACATTACTCCCTCCTTAGAAGCGGCCTCAGGACGATCCTGGACCCGGTTTCTCAGGAAATCTCTGATGGAAACGAGAAATCTTCTGTTGGTCATTGATGTTTTCCATAGGTTCCCAAGAGTCTTCTTCAGAGGGATACCCTTGCCATCTTATCAGATATTGGAGCCGATTCCTGCCAAACCTAGATCAATAATCTCTTCCACTACAAAATGTTCCTGCCAATCAATCACCACAGGCTGCGGAGGTGGCACAACACGTCCCTGGAAGGTATTAGGAGATACAGACTTTAGTAAAGAAACATGGAAAACTGGGTGTACCTTCATAGTCCTAGGCAACTTCAGACGGCAGGCCACAGAGCTCACAATACCGTTGATCTTGAAAGGGCCGATGAATTTCTGTCCAAGTTTCTGTGAAGGAACGTTCAACTTTAGATTTTTAGTGGATAACCACACGGAATCTCCTACCTTGAACATGGGTGCCGGTTTACGAAATCTATCGCTGATTTCTTGTAACGTTCCTGAGCTGAGGTCAAAGATTCCTTCAGAACCTCCAGATTTTGCCTCATCGCAGTCAGCCTCTCCTCTACAGCTGGAACCTGAGCATTAATCGGAGACCTAGGTAAGATACTCGGATGGTAACCCAGATTGGCAAAGAAAGGTTTGAACTTAGTGGAGGCACTCTGAGAATTGTTATATGAGAATTCAGCTAATGGAAGTAACTCCAACCAATCATCCTGAAGATGGCTGACATAGCATCGTAGATATTGTTCCAAGGTCTGGTTGGTACGCTTGGTTTGACCGTTCGTCCTTGGGTGATAAGCGGAAGAAAGACAGACATTAATATTGAGTGCAGAGCAAAACTCCTTCCAGAATCTTGAGGTAAACTGCACTCCACGGTCAGAGATGATTTCATCCGGGACCCCATGCAGCCGAAAAACATTCTGTATAACCAAGTTCACTGTATCCTTAGCTGAGGGAAGACCAGGGCAAGGAACAAAATGAGCAGCTTTAGTCAGGCAATCTACTACCACCAGGATCGTATTCATGCCACCTGATGTAGGCAGCTCCACAATGAAGTCCATTGAGATAGACCCCCATGGGTGGGACAGAACAGGTAATGGTTGAAGAAGACCCGTAGGTGACATACGAGGAGTCTTATAACGAGCACATAACTCGCAAGAGAGAACATAGTCCTTAGTATCCTTCAGGCAAGTCGGCCACCAGAAAAATCGGCTTAGGAACTCTTGTGTCTTCTGTACCCCCCTGTGACCAGCCACCTTGGAGTCATGGACCAACTTGAGGATCTGCAGACGAACGGCCTCAGGGATGTAGATACGTCGATCCCTGAACCACATGCCACTCTTAAAGACAAGATTAATATCAACAGGTGGATTGGCCAGAAATACATCACCATCATAGGCCTCCTTGAACTCCTTCCACGAGTCCTGATCGTGGATAACTCCGATGAAGTTGGCATCGGATAGAATGGTCTTGGACGGGGCTCCAGGTACGGAATCCGCAGCATGGATTCGGGATAAAGCATCAGCCTTCCCATTATGAGAACCTGGACGGTACGAAATAACAAAATTAAATTGATTTAAAAATAGGTTCCAGCGAGCCTGACGAGGAGAAAGACATCTAGTGGATCTGAGAAACTCCAAATTGCGAAGGTCAGTCAGCACTACGATCTGTTGTGTGGCTCCTTGCAGATGATGCCTCCATTCTTTGAAAGCTACAATAATAGCTAGCAGTTTCGTGTCTCCCACATCGTAGTTTTTCTCAGCTGAAGTAAGTCTACGGGAAAAGAAAGCACAAGGGTGTAGCAGACTCTTCTCTCCAGTTCTTTGGGAGAGAATGGCACCTAAAGCATTATCAGAAGCGTCCACCTCCACAATGAAGGGAAGTGCTGGGTCTGGGTGGATCAACAGCGGTGCTGAGGTGAAACAAACCTTAAGATGATCAAAAGCCTCTTGAGCCTGTGATGACCACTTAAAGGGCTTTTCCTTCTTTGTCAAGGAAGTAATGGGACGGACAATGTCAGAAAAATTTCTAATAAAACGTCTATAGAAATTTGCAAAACCAATAAAACGTTGGACCTCTTTAACGTTCCTGGGTACTGGCCAGTCAAGGATTGCCTGAATCTTACCAGATTCCATGTTCAGCCCCTGAGGAGAGATGACATAACCTAAAAACTGTATCTCAGAACGATGGAACTCACACTTCTCCGGCTTAATATACAGATGGTTCTCTTTCAGACGTTTCAAAACAGTTTTGACATGTTCTTCATGTTCCTGTAGAGAGTCAGAAAAAATTAGAATATCGTCCAAATAAATCACCACAAATTGATCCAATAAATCCCTAAAAATGTCATTAGCCAGATGTTGAAAAGTCGCAGGGGCGTTACAAAGCCCGAAGGGCATCACCAGATATTTAAAGTGTCCATACCGGCATCTGAATGCTGTCTTCCATTCATCACCGGAACGAATACGCACCAAATTCTAAGCCCCACGAAGATCTAGTTTAGAGAACACCTTGGCATGGCGGACTCTTTCCAATAATTCTGGAATCAAAGGCAAAGGATAACGATTCCGTATGGTTACCTTATTGAGTTCCTTATAGTCAATACAGGGTCTTTGGGTCCCATCCTTCTTTTTTACAAAAAATATAGGCACCCCTGCTGGTGAGGAAGACGGACGTATAAAGCCTTTGGCCAGATTTTCATCAATATACTCCTTCAAGGCTTGAAGTTCAGGTGCTGCTAAAGGATATACATTGCTAAAAGGAATAGCCGCACCAGGAAGCAGCTCAATGGGACAGTCATAATGCCTATGTGGAGGAAGCTGATCTGCTTTCTTCTTGTCACAGATGTCAGAGAATGCTTTATACGCTGAAGGTAAAGTGAATTCCTGTACAGTAGATTTTGTATCCGTCGACTCAGGGACAGCTTCAGTTATCGCTGGGTTGCTCCTAGTCGGAAAAATAATCTCTTTGGTCTCCCAGTTGATAGTCGGGTTCTGAGAACGCAACCAAGGGATGCCTAAAATCACAGGGAAATGAGGAGAAGAAATTAACAAGAAAGAAAGTTGCTCCGGATGATTAGGCTCCAACAAAATCTTAAGAGGTACAGTCTCCTGATCCACAGGCCTGGAGATTAAAGGTGACCCATCCACTGTTTCCATGGTAATTGGAGAGGCTCTTCGCTGTATCTCAATACTATGTTTTTGGGCAAATGTAATGTCCATAAAGTTGCCCCCTGCACCAGAGTCAATCATAGCTGCACTGGAAATCCACTGCCCTGAACACAGGATCTTAATAGGGAGTGAACAGTGAGAGTTCTTTTCCTTCAACTCCTTGGGAGGTGAAGTCATAGAGAGAGAATGGAATACAGCATTTAATGGCAGGCTACATTCAGAGATGTCAGATTCATCATCAGTGTTATCATACTCTCCTACCGCTTCTAACACCTTGTTAGGCCGCTTGGGACAGTTGATTAGAAAGTGGTCAGATTGGCCGCAGTAGAAACATAACCTCTCTCGCAGGCGGTGCTCCCGGCGCTCATTACTCTCACGCCTCTGCACAGAATCAATTTGCATGGACGCTTATTCTACCTCCCGAGATGTTTTACCGGCAGGCTCTTTGCGAGGAAGGGAAAAGTTAGACATACGATTGAATACAGCCAATTTCTCCTGCCTACGTTCAGTAAGGCGTATGTCTATGCGTACACAATGCTGTATAAACATTTCTAGCTCTTGTGGTGACTCAGAGCGGGCCAATTCATCTTTTACAATGCTAGACAGACCTCTAAAAAATAGGTAATTGTGCATAACTGTCCCAGTTGGTATCTACCGCTAATCTCCTAAGTTCAGTAGCAAATTCAATAACAGAACGTTTACCCTGGCGTAAAGATAGTAAAGCAGACTCAGCGGTAGCACGGTGGTTAGGGTCATCAAACATTAATGCCATAGCGGCTAAGAAATCATCCAAATTATTTAACCGTGGGTCACGAGACTCGATCATCGGATTCGCCCAGGCGAGTGCTCGTGAGGTCAGCAGCATAATTACACATAATACCTTAGATCTATCAGTAAGGAAGCGGTCAGCATGTACATCAAAATATAGCATACACTGATTCACAAAGCCACGAAATTTGTCACGTTCACCATTAAATCTGAATGGAGGCAACTTAGGTGGGCTAGCTGGTGGCGGTATCCCAGAAGGTAAAGTCACTTGTGCTGGCATTTGAGTACTAATGTGCTGGAAAGCCCGTCCGTACTGGGAGTCCAAACCCGCAAGTTTGTTTTCCTGGGCCGCCATTCGGGTATTTAAGTCCTGTAAAGTTTGTCCAAATGCTTGTTCATTACGTTCAATGCCTCCAAGTTTCTTTTGCAGACCTTCCACCTCCTTCTGAAGAGATCTAATTATGGAATACACCTGCTCTAATTTGCTTTCTGCAGACATTGTTCCAGCAGACTCCTTATTTTTTGGCTAGAGTATCCTGTAATAATTATAATGGATACCACAGTAGTCTTTTTGCGTGGAACAAAGATACAACAGAACACAACTTACAGGTGTTAAAGTGTATATTATAAACACACGGTGTTTCAAACAAGTGCAGACGAAAACACAAAGTCCATAAACACTCAGGGGAAAATGCAATTAGCAGAGCAGTTTGTAAAGCACTGTTCACACTAGAGGATGCTAGAAAACAAGGAAGTCTTTATCAAGTCCAAACAATATATATTATATAATCCAGGGAGGCCTGGGTAGGAAGTCCCAGATAATTCAGCACAGTCCCGTGCTCTAAATGTAATCAGCAAAGCAATCTGTAAAGCACAATTCACACTAGAGGATGCTAGAAAACAAGGAAGTCCTTATCAAGTCCGTACAAGGAAGTCCATACAATATTTAGATAATCCAGGGAGGCCTGGGTAGGAAGTCCCTGATAGTGCAGCACAGTCCCGAGCTCTGCAGCTATCTAAAGCAGGCGAGTCAGAGCAGAAACCAGCTTACTTGTTAGGAGAATGCAGGTGAAGACTAAGGCTCAGAGGTAGCAGCAGGAGCAGCCAGGAGAAGGAGCAATACTGGTAACAACTGAATGTAGCAGAGTCTCTGAGAGCAGGTAACAGAAGATCCAAACAAGTCTGCAGGGCAGAGCAGGAAACTAGGAAACCACCTGGAGCAGATCACAGGCAGAATACTCTAGCACTGATTAGAGGCTGGGGTGGAGTTATGAAGCTGGAAGACAAGGGGCACATGAGACAAATACACCATCTTGAAAGAGGGCAAAAAGGGCCAAAATGTAATTTAAAATATTTGCAGTCCTGACACTCTATGTGTCTTCAAAGGTGTATTGGGGTTTTTCTAAATTTTGGGCAGGCCTTACTGTCACTGCATGGGCATTACCACTGTAGGAGACCCGCTCCTTAATGGGAACAACAAAGCAATAGTGAGGGCCGACTGCTGGCTCTTTAACAATAGCACGGTCCGCCTGATGGCCCTATAAAAATAGGCTTTCAGAGTCTCTCATTCATAAATGAAACAGAATGTGTCTGATCATGTCTAACACACTACATGAGCAGATAAAGTAGTAAAATGTTAAAATGACATTTACTGATGAATGTTTTTTTCACAGTTGAAAGCAATGTAAAAATGCAAAAACGAATAAAAAATGCTACGTTTGAACATAGCCCAATGTGTAGAGGAGCATTTTTGTTTTTGTGGGGTTTTTTGCCTTATATACAAGTCATTACCCTGGAAAGAATGTCGCTTAACGCTTCTTCCAGGAAAATCATTTTGGTTTCGTTTTTGTATGTTTTATTGTGAGTCCGTAAAAGTAGCCTGATACTCTGACAACATTGTTCACAACAGTGACCTGGGAGCCAGAGATGCTTCCAGGGATCTTCCCTATGCTGTTCCCATGTCATTTGAGCACTGTTCCCATTGATTAGGACAATTTGTAGGCCCCCTGCAGACCTCCGGGGTGGGTCGCCGGAAAAATGCTTCCCATAGACTTACATTGGTCTCGTTGCTCGGGTCGAGCACCAGAACATTACGATTTGCTTGACCCGAGCATCGAGCACCCAAACATTTTAGTGCTTGCTCATGACTAGTCTGAACCCCTCTTTCTCAGACATCCTGACTTTTTTTATGCAGCACCGAGTAAGGCAGAGAGACAATCATGGCTTCTTACAGACCTGCTACTCAATATAACCGAATAGATTGTTGCAAGCAGAAATGATCGGCTCCTCGCTTTGCTGCTAGACACCTTCTCTATGATGTAATTACACCAATATTCTGCAGGAGACTGCCTGGAACATAGCGCTATGTAAGATCATCTGATGGGAAATTATTTTTTTATATTAGTATTAATGCTGATGGTTTCATTTATAATTAGGGGATCAGTGGTGACTTAATTTATATTTAAGAGGTACCATGATGGCTTCAGAATACATTCTGGGGGCTTAGTGGTTGCTACATTTTTATGTAGGGGTACACTGGTGGATTCAGTTATATTCTGAAAATACAAGGGTGATTTCATACTTTAGTTTAGGGGCATAGTGGTGACATCATTTATAATCGGGGGGTAAAGTAATGGCAATATCTATAATATGTCTGAAGCCTCGATAGACTGCGCATGCGCGACGCGCAGTCTGGCTCCAGACAGAAGACCACATCCAGCCATTACAGGTAAGTGAGTGTATGGCGCTGGAGATCGCGGTATGTGTAGACACTGAATGCATACTGCGATCTCCGACGCCATACTTACATACTTACCTGACCGGGAGGAACGTTGCTGCGGCGCCTCTCTTCGCCGGGGACCGGGGCAGGAGTGAGACGTCGGATCAGCGCATGCGCATAGCGCTATCCGGCGCCATTTTACTGAAAACACATTTGCAGTGTGTCTTCAGGAAAATGGCGCCAGACAGCACGGTGCTCCGGCGCCGCACTCCTCCCCTAGCCTCCGGCAGAACAGAACGCAGCAGCACTGGAGCACAGAGAAGAAAGGTGAGTATAAGTGTTTATTTTTTTGTATTTGTGTACAGTGTGAAAGGGATGAGGGGGCCACACATAAAAGGATTGGGGGTGAGGGGGCCACACATACCAGGATTTTGGGGAGAGGGGGCCACACATATCAGGATTGTGGGGTGGGGAGACCATGCATACCAGGATTGGGGGTGAGGTTACCATGCATACCAGGATTTCGGGGTACGACACATACCAGGAATGGGGGGGGAGAGGGGACCATGCATACCAGGATTGTGGGGTGAGGGGACCAAGCATACCAGGATTGGGGGGTGAGGGGTACCACACATACCAGGATTGGGGGGGGGGTGAGGGGACCATGCATACCAGGATTGGGGAGTGAGGGTTACCACACATACCAGGATTGGGGAGTGAGGGTTACCACACATACCCGGATTGGTGGATGAGGGGACCATGCATACAAGGATTGGGGGGTGAGGGATACCACACATACCAGGATTGGGGGGTGAGGAGACCATTCATACCAGGATGAGGGGTATCATGCATACCAGAATAGGGATGAGGGGTACCATGCATACCAGGATAAGGATGAGGGGTGCCATGCATACTAGGATGAGGGATTGTGTGCCATGCATACCAGGTTTCTGGGATGAGGAGGCTATACAGACCATACTTGGGATGAGGGGTGCCATGCATACCAGAATAGGGATAAGGGGTACCATGTATGACAGGATAGGGATGAGGGGTACCATGTATACCAGGATTGGGGATGAGGGGCCCATGCATACCAGGATGGGGGTGAGGGAGCCATGCATACCAGGATTGGGGATATGGGGTGCCATGCATATCAGGATTGGGGATGAGGGAGCCATGCATACCAGGATTGGGAATGAGGGGTACCATGCATACCAGGATTGGGGATGAGGGGCCCATGCATACCAGGATGGGGGTGAGGGAGCCATGCATACCAGGATTGGGGATATGGGGTGCCATGCATATCAGGATTGGGGATGAGGGAGCCATGCATACCAGGATTGGGAATGAGGGGTACCATGCATACCAGGATTGGGAATGAGGGGTACCATGCATACCAGGATTGGGGATGAGGGGTTCCATGCACACCAGGATTGGGGATGAGGGGTGCCATGCATAGCAGGATTGGGGATGAGGGGTGTCATGCATACCAGGATTGGAGATGAGGGGTGCCATGCATACTAGGACTGGGGATGAGGGGAGCCATGCATACCAGGATTGGGGATGAGGGAGCCATGCATGCCAGGATTGAGGATGAGGGATGCCATGCATACCAGGATTGGGGATGAGGGGTGCCATGCATACCAGGATTGGGGATGAGGGGTGCCATGCATATCAGGATTGGGGATGAGGGGTGCCATGCATACCAGGATAGGGATGAGGAGTGCCATACATACCAGGATTCGGAAGAGGGGCCATGCATACCAGGATGGGGATGAGGGGTGCCATGCATACCAGGATGGGGATGAGGGGTGCCATGCATACCAGGATGTGGGTGAGGGGCCCATGCATACCAGGATGAGGGATACCATACATACCAGGATAGGGATGAGGGATGGGGTACCATGCATACCAGGATAGGGATGAGGAGTACCACACATACCAGGATTGGGGGTGAGGGGTGCAATGCATACCAGAATTGGGGGTGAGAGGTGCCATGCATACCAGGATGAGGGATACCATACATACCAGGATAGGGATGAGGGATGGGGTACCATGCATACCAGGATAGGGATGAGGAGTACCACACATACCAGGATTGGGGGTGAGGGGTGCCATGCATACCAGGATGGGTATGAGAGGTGCCATGTATACCAGGATAGGATGGTGGGGACAGGATGGGGGCAGCACCAATACCAGGAGGGGGGTAGCACTTACCAGCATGGGAGACCATATACCAATAAAAATGCTCGCCACCCGGGCGTAGAACGGGTTCAATAGCTAGTTCATATTTAAGTGGACAAAGTGACTACATTTACATTTATTGGAGTCACTGTTGGTTAATTTTATGCATGATATATAGTAGATAGTGTTATGCCCATGAGGGGCACAATGGTTTAATTTACATTCAGAGGGTACAGTGGTTAGTTATATATTTATGGAGGGCACAATGGCTACATTTATATTCAGGTGGTCAGAGTGGCTAATATTATAATTAGGCATCAAATTTGTTCCATACTCATGGGTAGCCCCATGACTAAATGTATATTTATAGGACATAGTAGTGATTTCTAGAGCTGATCGAATCGATAGGTTGCAATTCAAATTCGATTTGAATTTAAACAACTTGCAATTCAACTTTTCGCAATCACCATAAGTCATTGCTGTAGATTGCATCAGCCAGTATGAGGGCTCACATGACATCAGAAGTTACCACACAAGCTTCCCCCTAATTTATTGTAGCTATCAGAACACATGGTCTAGTGCAGCCAATTTGGGGGAGACTTTCACAGGTGCTATAAACAAATAGTGCAGGGAAATAAGTGACCATATAAGGGTTTTACAGCTTAAATGTATGTAGAATGTAGCCTACTACTGAATCACTGAAGAACCTAGAAAATATGAGTGGTAGCCTCAGTCTGTGAATAATAATACGCAAATTCAAGTGATAGGGAGGTGCTGGACCTGCAGAGTCTGTATTTCTGTAAATTGATTGATCCATGATATACTATTCCTTATTAATACTGTTAGTTTTGTCATTCTCAATACACTACAAACGTGGAGGGCAGTTTAAGTCCCCTCTGTCCTAATTATCCTTGTCTTGTCTTGTCTATTTGACAAAGTGTGCTTCCTGGTTTGTGAAAAGAACAATTCATAAGCGATATCTGTTTTTACATTTATTTTTTCATTTTTTTTATCTAAGTCAAAAGAAAAATCACAGCATTTCAGAAATTTAAATTTTACAGTCAACCTCACAAAGCATGAGTGTTTTATTAAAAAAAAAAAAAAAAATTTGCACACTTGCCTTGCCTTCTCTGTCTGACAAACAAAGTGTGCTTCCTGGCTTGTGGTAAGAAAAATCATAATCGACACAAAGCAAAGTGTAATAAAATATATTACACGGCGAAACACGCGTCGGATGAGTGGTGGCACCAAGTGGTCAGTATTCTGCATCTGCATATCATTTTCTCTTTATATATATACTTGCTCTGTGCACTTGATACAAATCATGTTTGTCTTCTAATACTTTGGATACAACTGATATATACCTTGTCTATTGTTCACTGTTGACTGATATATAGGAGACACACAGCTATGGCACATTGCAGTTTATCATTTATTTAGTTCTGGCTACCACTGTTTAGTAGCGGGGTATTATTGATACATTAGTCTGTTATGTTATAACTAATGGATGGATCTGATTTATGAGCATCTTCTATTAACATTATAACTCTGAACCCTTGGTGCCACCTTATGTTGGGCATTTCTTTCTCTGTATTTTACTTACCTTATATTTTATACTATTTTAATGTGATAACTAAAATTTGATATATTTTATTACACTTTAGTTTGTGTCTTTTTCTAGGTTTTCAAGTTGGTAGACACATAACACATGCTTATTTAGCTTTTTTATGCTGATTTTTTGATATGTAAGTCAAAAGAAAAAATTCAACATGTTTGAGTGTTTTAGAAAAGATTTTTTTCTTTTGCACACTTGTTAGAGTAGTTCAAAATTGTACCCAAATTGTTATGTGTCACATGAATACAGTTTTTTCTTGCAGTTGCTGACTTTTGGGACATGAATCTTTTCTTGTCACGTTCTTGATAAAGACAATGAGGTGCTATTTTTTTCTAAATCTTTTCAAATAAGCACACATTTGAATTTTTACTTTCCTGTTCTTTTAGTTTACTTTAACAACTGTACACTCCATGACAATATTCTGTGCTGTTGCTGCATGCACCTTTTTGAGTATGAACTTATGGATATCTATCTAGTCATGTAGGATTTTTGGGTTACGGAAGATTTTTTTTTGCCAACGAAGAGACAATTTGAAAACAATTTGAAAACAAAAAAACTAAAAGTTTAGAGTTTTGTAGAACTGTTTTACAACTCCAATTTAACAGCCCTGTTCACCACAATAATACTGCTGGCAGTTGACGCTTATTCTTTTCCATACATTTAACTTTTGTATGTAGCAACATAAACTTTTAAAGTTACAGAATTTTTGTCAATGTGGAAGAATTTAAACAAATATATATATATATATATATATATATATATACACATTAAACAATAAAAAAGTCAAAATTTTGAAGAACTGTTTCACGACATTAATTTGACATCTGTACTCACCACAAAAATGCATCTATGTTGTCTGTTACGGAATCTTCCTTTCCATGTAAGTACAGCAGGTGAAGTAAGTATTGAACACAACAACAATTTTCTAAGTAAATATATTTCTAAAGGTGCTATTGACATGAAATTCTCAACAGATGTCGGTAACAACCCATCCAATCCACCCAGGCAAAGAAATAAAACCAAAGATGTCCAGAAATTAAGTTATATGTAATAGTGAGAAATGACACAGGGAAAGAAGCATTGAACACAGTTATGGACATTTAATCAATACTTTAATCAAGCCTTTGTTGGTGATGACAGCTATGGAGAAACTAGTTGCATGCTCACCAATGAAGGTTCCACGGGCTCCTTCTATGAACTCTGAGCTTTAGTTCCTTCCATAAATTTTCTATTGGATTCAGGTCAGGTGATTGGCTGGGTGATACCTAGCAAACAATTGTTTAGGGTTATAGATTTTTTTCAAAGGGTTGATAATTTAAACAAAAACATTTTCAAAAATATACAAAAAAGGTTAACATTTTTGCATAACTGTTTTACTAATCCAAATTGGCAACCGTACACTTCACAAATATGCTACAGGCTTTTGCGCATTTGAAAGCCGTGTACCTACCTCTTAGCACTTATTATTATACAGTCATGGCCAAAAGTATTGAGAATGAGACAAATAGTAATTCTTCCAAAGTTTACTGCTTCATTTTTTGTAATGGCAATTTGCATATACTCCTGAATGTCAAAGAGTGATCAGCTTAACAGCAATTACTGTACTTGCATAGTCAATATTTGCCCAGAAAATAAACTTTAACCCCCAAAACACATTTCAACATCATTGCAGTCCTGCCTTAAAAGGAGCAGCTAACATCGTTTTAGTGATTGATCCATTAACACAGGTGTGGGTGTTGATGAGGACAGGGCTGGTGATCAATCAGTCATGATTAAGTAAGAATGACATCACTGGACACTTTAAAAGGAGGCTGGTTCTTGGTATCATTGTTTCTCTTCAGTTAACCATGGTTATCTCTAAAGAAACACGTGCAGCCATCATTGCACTACACAAAAATGGCCTAACAGGGAAGAGTATCGCAGCTACAAAGATTGCACCTCAGTCAAAAATCTATCGCATCATCAAGAACTTCAAGGAGAGAGCTTCCATTGTTGTCAAAAAGGCTCCAGGGCGCCCAAGAAAGACCAGCAAGCGCCAGGACCGTATCTTAAAACTGTTTCAGCTGCGGGATCGGACTACCAGCAGTGCCGAGCTTGCTCAGGAATGGCAGCAGGCTGGTGTGAGTGCTTCTGCACGCACTGTGAGGCGGAGACTCTTTGAGCAAGGGCTGGTTTCAAGGAGGGCAGCAAAGAAGCCACTTCTCTCCAGAAAAAACATCAGGGACCGACTGATATTCTGCAAAAGGTACAGGGAGTGGACTGCTGAGCACTGGGGCAAAGTCATTTTCTCTGATGAATCCCCTTTTCGATTGTTTGGGACATCTGGAAAACAGCTTATTCGGAGAAGAAGAGGTGAGTGCTACCACCAGTCTTGTCTCATGCCAACTGCAAAGCATCCTGAAACCTTTCATGTGTGGGGTTGCTTCTCAGCCAAGGGAATCGGCTCACTCACAGTCTTGCCTAAAAACACAGCCATGAATAAAGAATGGTACCAGAATGTCCTCCAAGAGCAACTTCTCCCAACCATCCAAGAGCAGTTTGGCGCCCATCAATGCCTTTTCCAGCATGATGGAGCACCTTGCCATAAAGCAAAGGTGATAACTAAATGGCTCATGGAACAAAACAGAGATTTTGGGTCCATGGCCTGGAAACTCCCCAGATCTTAATCTCATTGAGAACTTGTGGTCAATTATCAAGAGACGGGTGGACAAACAAAAACCAACAAATTCTGGCAAAATGCAAGCATTGATTATGCAAGAATGGACTGCTATCAGTCAGGATTTGGTACAAAAGTTGATTGAGAGCATGCCAGGGAGAATTACAGATGTCTTGAAGAAGAAGGGGCAACACTGCAAATATTGACTTGCTGCATTAACTCATTCTAACTGTCAATATAACCTATTGGTACTCATAATATGATGGCAATTATATTTCTGTATGTGATATAAACATCAGACAAACACTAATAAAAACCAGAGGCCAGCAGATCATGTGAAAATATAATTTTGGTGTCATTCTCAAAACTTTTGGCCATGACTGTATTGTCCTTTTTTTGGGAATGGGAATTAACTAAAAATCTTAAAAGAAGTTATTACTAGTGCTGAGCGTGTATGTTCTGTTCTGAGTATGCTCGGGCCGAGCTCCGAGTATTTGCAGCTGCTCGGTGATATGCTTGAATCGCTCCCGTGTGCATGATTTGCAGCTGTTTGACAGCTTTATTACATGGGAGGAATGTGTAAGAAATAGACATTCCTCACATGTAATAAAGCTGTCAAATAGTCTCAAATCATGCACACGGGAGCGATTCAAGCATATCACCGAGCAGCTGCAAATGCTCGGAGCTCGGCCCGAGCATACTCGGCGAAAGGGTTAATAGAACATACTCGCTCAACACTAGTTATTACACAAAATTTAAACATATAACTGTGAAAGCCTGGATGGGCACACCTGTTAAGGTGTAAAATTGATTGGAGAGATATACACCCCTCACCAATTATATGGGAAGGCTGCTGTTGTATTAGCCTTTATGGTCATCACGTGCACCTTACTTTATATTTCTAGCTGATTTCATATTTCTCCTAGATTTTTTGTAGATGTTTTACTTGTTTATAAAATGTATGGTAAATGAAAAAATGGCACTGGCAACAGACATGGTAGTGGGAACGAAAAAAACCTAATACTACAGCAAAATATGTAGGAGCCAAAAGCAGCAGTAAACCCGATCTGCTGTCACAGCATAAGTAGTACCAAAAGCAGGTCACACTTGGCTGCTTTTGCCTCTGGCAACTGTATTAGTGTGAAGAAGCAAAGAGCACAATGGGATATATGTTACATTATTCATTCCAGTCACAGCAGGATGATGTTATCTCTGACAATGACACTGTCAGTTTGTGTTAGCGTTCTGCTTAGTCCAACTGCTCCACCATAATATTTAATGTTTTACAAAGTGGAATTTCCATTCCAACAAAGACATCTGCATCTGTTCTACCCCTTAGTCTCCTAATCCAGAGAATTCTGAGGGATAAAGAAGGCACTTCACCAGAACAGCTTTTCTCAGTTGATTTATTGGAAGAGATGAACAGTCAGCCTTTGTACTCAGGTGACAAGGGGTAAGATGGCAAGATTAGTTGTAGGATTCAATTCAAATGCCAAGCTATGTTGCTGGCTCTATGAGTCGTGGTGTTATGGGCACTGGAAGTACTCACCTCTCCCTCTTTCTGACCACAACCTACTTACATTCTCTTCCCTATCCTCTCCCGGTCCACAAACCCCACTCCACAAACTTGCACATCTTCGCAGAAATCTCAAACACCTTGACCTACAGTCACTTTCAGAATCCCTCCTCTCTCTTGCAGACATAAGTACATTACTAGTGTTGAGCCACCCCCGTAGTGTTCGAGTTCGGTTCGGTTCGTCGAACACCCGTATGTTCGTCGAACTGTTCATCGAACTGTTCGTCGAACACCTTCGAACACAGTTAAAACCAATGGCAGGCAAACAAAAACACATAGAAACACATAGAAAACACCTTCAAAGGTGACCAAAAGCTGACAAACTGCTCAGAAGACACAACTAACAGATGGAAAAGTGACAAGTACATATAGTCATGCAAAAAGAAAAGAGGTGGAGGAGTAAAAGGAGGGGAAGACACAGATATAGGCATGTCATGCCCTTCTAAAACCAAAAAAGTGCGAAGCTGACACGGCCAGTCCGTTCCTGCCCGTGCCAACTCCGTGTCGCCGGGTTTGTGCCAGAGCCACGGTGGACCCTGATGGCCAGGCCCCCTCTCCCAATACTGGTGCCTGTCCGCTGGTGGGTCAAGCCCCCCCCCCGCGGTGGGGGGGAGTAACATCTGCAGAAGAAAGACCATCTTCCAGCCAAACTAATATGTCTACTTCTTTTTGTGGACAATGTGATACGATCCCTTTCTTACGGACATGCCCATCGCTACAAATTCCAGATGAGGCACAAAAACAGCAGGTGCTTCAACGGATATCAAGTGCTCCTTCAAGTGGGCTCTCCTCCACCTCAACTTCAACATCACAAATACTCCAGTCCTCAGAGGTGTCACCCCAATCGCACTTGCTTCCTCACAGCTCCCAAGTCTCAAGCTGCCCTTCTGAGTATGGGGTAACACAGATGGTTGAGTCTGCACAGCTGTTTACTCATACTATAGCCTGGGAAATGGAGGTCTGCTCCAGAGCTTCTGTTAATCCAGACGAGGAAATGATCTGCACTGATGCCCAGAACCTTTATAAGTCAGATCCAGGACCAGATGAAGAAGGTTCTGAGCATAATGTAGACCCTCGTTCCCAAACTGTAACTCCTGTTGGTGGAGACAATGATGAAGACGATGATGAGACTCAAATACCTGATTGGAGCGACAACTTGACTTTTCGGTCAGGGCAGGAAGAGGTTGACTCTGAGGACGACGGGTGTGAGAACACACAGGGTGATGATGACGAGGTTGGAGATCCCACTTTCTGTCAGCCCACAGTCAGCCAGTCGATGAGGTCAGCAGAGGAGGTGGAGGAGGATGTGACTAGCCCAGGGGATGGGGATGACTCAGTACCCGGGCCTTTGCCTGGTCTTGGGAATGTCGCTGTGGTCAGCTCCCAGGCCCGTACCCTGGGGTCACTCTTTAAAAGGGTGGATAATTGTTAATTTTATAAGAGTTCGTGACACCACCTGTGGTATCTGGTGAGAAGCACCAGCTCTGCAGCAGTCCACTGAGGCTGGTGATAAGGCAGCTCGATGGTATAGCTCCACATAGGTGGAGCTAGGCCTCAGAAAAGCGTATGCTGGGCTATTGCAGGACAGGCGAGACCCAGCTGGGTCAGAGCAAGAACGGGAACGGACACGGTAGTCACTTCAGTACCTTTTACTGGTGGAAATTCAGGCACATCCCGGAGCACTGTAGGGTGAAGGGTGCATATCAGGATCCTCCCCAATGAGCGGGTGTAGGGCCTCCTGTTTCTTGCCTCTGCGTAGTAAGTTTCTGACCTGCCTGGAGCTAGGCCTAACTTTGTCTCTGTCCTGCGCTGGCTGACCTTATGGTAGGGCCTTGTCTTGGAGTTCACGCTCCCAGTATGCGGGGCCTAAGCATCTCCTGGCTGTTACGTATCAGCACCTTAGCGATCCTGGGACTTGTAGTTCTCCAGGGATTCTGGTTATGCCTTACTGGGTCATAGAGATCCCGGTAAGCTCGGATCCGGTGTCCGGTAAATGCTTTGGGGTGAGCTGGTTAAGCTCCTTTGCCCCTTATATACTAACTCGCCACTCGCCTTCAACCTACTCGGGCCCTCACTAGGCTATACACACTAACGGCAGCTTGCCGCGCTTCACCGATCTTATGGCGCCAGCACACCTTAAGCTCTAACTGGGCTTCCTGAATCTAGCTAGCTGGAGCCTCGTGCTCCACTGCTGAACTATTAACTGAGTTCTCTAGACTAGACTTAGCTCCACTGCAGACTGACCTCTCTTAGGCTTCTCTACTGCAGGAACTCTTCAGAGGAACTGAACTGCCTAGCTCCACCTTCCCTATTTATATCCCTAACGGGCTCCCTCTGCTAGTCTGAGGTGGAAGGTGGAGATGTGTGAATGTTTATGGGGGCCTCTTGTGGAGGATTCCATCAATGCACTCTTCTAGGATCTGTAATACCAAGTGCAGCGGGGCGTCACAGATGCTATTGACGACGAGGTTAGGTTGCGCCTTCCTGGACAGAGATGGAGTACTGGAAGCACGTCAACAACTGCATCCTCAACCACAACTCTGCCTCTGACCACAAGTCGTAGAGGTTCTTCAGGTTGCATGGGCTCTAAGCCTTGCATAGCCTGGGCATTTTTTCAGATCGATAAGGATGACCCAACTCGTGTTATCTGTAATATTTGTCACCAAAAGCTAAGTAGAGGCCAAAAAATCCATAGTTTGAGTACTTCATGCATGAACCGTCACATGGATATGAAGCATAAGTTGCAGTGGGAAGCTCACTGTGCTACAATGCGGCCTAGCGGGCCGGGCCAACCATCGTCTGCCCCATCTTGTGTATCCGCAGCCTCTTCATCCTCTGTGACTGGGGGGACAGCAGTCACACATGTTTTTGGACGCAGACCTGCCACCTCTTTACCCGCAACAGCCAGTTTGATTGGCAGGTCGTCAGTTCATTTGGAAGTGGAAGCACCTGCTGGTGTTGAGCGCTCTCCGACATCGAGAGCACCACCTTTGGATCAAGGCAACCTAACATGTCCGCCTGCATCTTCCTCATAGACCGGCAGTTTGCTGGTTACACCCTACTCAACCCCGTCTAAGCACAACAGCCAGCCCTCGGTCCCTCAGATGTGGACAAGTAAAAGACCATTTCCTCCTAGCCATGACAAAGCTAAGAGGTTGAATTTCACCATCTGCAAGCTGTTGGCTACAGAAATGCTGCCTTTCCGCTTGGTGGACACAGAGAATTTTCGAGACCTTATGTCCGTCGCAGTGCCCCAGTACCAGATGCCCAGTCGGCACTACTTCTCAAAGAAAGGTGTGCCTGCGCTCCACCAGCATGTCGCACACAACATCACCGCTTCTTTGAGAAACTCTATGTGTGACAGGGTGCATTTCACCACAGACACTTGGACGAGTAGGCATGGACAGGGGCGTTACATGTCACTGACTGGGCACTGGGTAACTATGGTGACAGCAGGACAAGGGGCTGCTGTCCAAGTCTTACCGTCCCCACGAGTTGTGCGTCAATCCTCTTTATCTCGAAGTTCCTCCACTGCTTCTGCCTCCTCAACCTCCTCTCGGTCCTCCACCTGCACCCAAAGCCTGTCTGGTAATGCCACCTTCTTTCTAACTGCGCAGAAGGAATCCTGCACACCTCCTTACTATGCTGGCAGCAGGGCTCAACAGCATCAGTGTTTACTTTGAAATGTCTGGGAAATGTGAGTCACACAGCTGAGGAGTTGTGGTCAGCTCTGGAGACCCAGTTTCATGAATGGTTGTCTCCACTGGACCTGCAACCAGGGAAGGCCGTGTGCGACAATGCTGCAAACCTGGGTGCGGCCCTTCACTAGGGCAATGTCACACACGTGCCTTGTATGGCTCATGTGTTGAACCTGGTTGTCCATCAATTTTTAGCCCACTATCCTAGACTAGATGGCCTTCTGCAGAGGGCACGGTCGCTGTGTGCTCACTTCCGCCATTCGCATCCCGCAGCTCAACGACTTACATCTCTACAGAAGTCATTGGGCCTGCCAGTTCACCGGCTGAAATGCGATGTGCCGACACGGTGGAATAAAACTCTGCACATGTTGCAGCGACTGTGGCAGCACCAACAAGCCCTGGTGCAATACGTTCTGATGTATAGCCTGGGCCAACGAGATCCAGAGGTGGGGCAAATCACGCTGCAGGAGTGGTCTCAGATCAGGGACCTATGAAGTTGATGTGCCCCCTGGGCCGTGGGGTACCCGGAGCCGGGCCGATAGACGCTGGGGGTTGTAGTCACTGTGGCGGTGACTCGGTCCGTGACCCAGGGCAGTCAATCCAAGGGTAATTTGTATATATGGGTTTCATAATGTCCGACTACGCCACCTGTGGAGTGCGGCCAAAGGGGCCACCGCTGCAGAACAGTTCTCTGAAGCTGGTGGTTTTGCAGCAATGGTATTATTACTTCCCACAGGAAGAGTGTAGCTTTAAGGCAGTGTGGGTGGATGATGGTGGTTGTAGTGCAGGGAGTCAGTAATGATCACAGAGTCCATGTGATGCAGTCCCAAGATCTTTACTCGCAGTTGCTGCAGTCCAGATTACAGGTACCAGAGAAATCTCCCCTGTTGTGCTGTGCTTACTCAGTGAGGGGCTCAGTCCACCCCCAGATAGCTCCGGAGTACTTAGCAGGACCCCCTTCTGTGTGTCCTTTCTCTGGCCTTCTCCCTGCACCTCACACCCAGTGACACTTCTATCCGGTATCCTCGGGCCTTGGTGGGCGACGTGTGTTCCGTCCCCTGGGTCCTATGTGGCTACCTTCTTAGTGAGACTGGTGTGGACTTTGGCCTGCAGTACATGAAATGCTGCAGCCTCCGGTTTCTAGTTGAGCCTTGCTTTTTATCCGCTAGTTGAGGGACCGGTTCCCATTATCTGGCCTGACCCCTCTACCTCCTGGTAGCAGCGGGCGTACGGGTGGCCTTCTGCACGGCCCGTACCCCTAGGGTCCCTTCGGTTCCTGGAGCCTTCCTGCTCCCACTCCTCTCTTCTCTCCTTCAGTCCTGGGCCTCCCAGGCTAGGCCCGCCTCTGGAGCAGAGCTCATGCAGAGCCTCTGCTCCTGTCACTTCTCCTCCTCTGACTGGCTTGCTCTTTCTAAGATGGCTTCCTATTTATACTCTCCCTGTCATGTGCTCCCCTAAGCTGCTCCCCTAAGCACCCACTACATAGGACCCTCCCGCCAGCTAGGGACCTGGGACTGTGCTCTCCCTTAGGAGCAATCTCGCCCTACCCCCACTGCGGGTATGTGTTGGATGCAGGTGTTAGGGTCCAGAGCCATACTCCTTCTTTACCTGAGGAAAATACCAAACCTCTGGGTGAGATGCAGTAACTCTGTGGCGACTGAACCCTCAGGGGCGCCACATACCCTTCAGCACAGTTTTGAAATGGCGACGAAGATGTTTAGTGTTGACGACAATGCCTTTATCAGCATGACTATTCCGGTGATTTACATGCTGGAGCACACATTAAACAGAATTCAGAGTCACGTGGTGGGACAAGAAGAGGTGGAGGAAGTAGAGGAGGAGTCGTATGCGGAAGGGATAACATGTCCAAGGTCCAGACCGTCGGCAGCACCAAGGCGGCAGGCATGGGAGGGTGGGGGAGAGGGATTAACCTTGGCGCATGGTAGCAGCCAAACTGTTGAGGAAGGTGCAGGAGCCGAGGAAGAAGTGGAGGACGAACTGGCGATGGGCATGGAAGACTCATCAGATGAGGGAGACCTTGATCACATTTCTGTTGTGCGAGGTTGGGGGGAGAGGGCAGAGGAAGGAAGCATGATTCTTACCTCGCTACCAACACAACAAGGACTTGGTCCTTCTGGATGCGCAAGACACATGAGTGTCTTCTTGCTGCACTACCTGCAACATGACCCTCGGATTGTCAGAATTCGAAGTAATCCCGACTAATGGGTTGCCACACTCTTAGATCCCCGGTACAAAAGTAAATTTGCCAAAATAATTCCTGCCATAGAAAGGGATTCATGCATGCAGGAGTATCTGCAGACGCTGTTGCAGAATCTTACATGTGCTTTTCCACAAAACACCAGTGGTGCACGTAGTGAATCTCACAGTTCTAACTTGCCAACCGTGCGACTGTCGAGTCTTCATCACTCAAACTGTAACAGTAACACAGTATCTGCTGGTAACAGCAATTTTGTGGAATCGTTTCACCACTTTTTTAGACCATCCTTTGCAAGGCCACAGGAGACAAAAAGTCTGACACATAGTCAACGCCTAGAGAGGATGAGACAGGAGTATCTCCAAGTGAACATCGAAGCCATGACTGTGTCACTGGACCCTTGCTCATTTTGGGATTCCAATCTGGAAAAATGGCCGGAGCTCGCCACTCACGCCTTGGAGATCTTGTCATGCCCTGCAGCCAGCGTTCTCTCTGAACGTGTATTCAGCGCTGCTGGTGGTGTACTGACATTTCAGCACACGCGGCTGTCCACTGAGAATATAGACAGAATCACGTTCATAAAGATGAACAAATCATGGATTCGCAAGGACTTTTCTACCCCTGTGTCATCCTGGGGAGACTAAAAGCTTGAGGATTTGGTAAAATCACCTCACCAACCATTTTAAGCAACTGTGGGGCAATTGATGCCAGTTAACCTTCCGTCAGGGGCAATATGTTTCATAACTAGTTTAGGGGCATTGCGCATGTCAGGCACAGGCTAGAAAATTGGCTATATTTTCCTTTTTTAAAATTTCAATGCTCTAAAAGTGATCAGTTACCTTAATAGTAATGTAATAAATGAGAATACACATAATCACACAGCCTTTAAAGTTAGTAAGGTACTGGGAGGAGGGTGTTTCCCAGACAAACCACTGAAAATAGAGAAATGAAACTAAGTGAGCTGCGCCTGTCAGATCAGTTGCCCTTGACAGAGGGTTAACCGTAAAAATCTACACTTTCACATACCTGGGGCCTTTTAGGCCCGTGTCCAAATAACATGGAATAACTCAAACTCAAATGACAAATAACTATATACATGAAGAATACCTAGAGTTTCAAAATTCTAACTAAAGTATTCTTGCAGAAAAAAAAAAACAATTAACAGGGCGGGCCTGCGAGGCCCCAGGAATGTGTTCTAGGGTTAAGTGGTGTCTGTGCCACAATTTTGGGAAAAAATGGAGACACTTTTTGGAGTCCCCTTGCTGTGTCTTACGTGACATTGGTATCGTCAATTTCAGGTGGGTTGGGTCGCTCCCCCTCCCCCCTTTTAACTGTAAGAAACTACATACACTATGGCTTGAGGTAACACAGATGGTTGAGTCTGAAGAGCTGTTTACTCAGAGGTCTGCTCCAAAGCTTCAGTGTCTGCTAGTCAGCGTAGAATTTTTAACGGCATCTAGGCTAGGCAATACTTTGGGCGTAGTAGCCCAGCTGCGAAGCAAGCTGCACCGCCTGTGTATCTAATAAGAATTTTTCAATGCATCTAGCCTAGGCAGACTGTGGGGACCCCCAACCAAAATGTAACTCCTACAACTAGATGGGTGAGGATCGGTCACAGCTTTATTAACTCTTTATACTTATTCCATTAGAAAGGCATTTTATTTCTAAAATAATTCAGCTTGTTGCAGCATGCCCTGGGTCTCCACTCTGGCAAGTTGGCCAACAAGTGTAACTCTCCTACATGTCCTTTCTATTTCCAGGCCACGGAGGATCCTGCTTACTCGTATGCAGGACTCCAACCCCCATCAATCACTCTTAACGCTTGTTCCACTCCGTCCTGGAGTCCTGACAGGAATATGTCCAGTCCAATATCCATTAAGTGAACACCGTCGGGCCGTATGAGGCCTGCTTTATCTCCTTCCAGTTGTCGGTGTCGTACCACTACACCGCCTCTGTCTCTTCTAAATTTTGCCATCCGAATATTTATTACCCGCCTTGTCCGTTCGATTGCCGTGATGTCTCGCGCACCTTGCCATACCGCTATTGGCACAATCTCTGACCATACTATAGTTAGTTTTGTGAAAAATTCTCTGAAGCGCTCTGTGTCTAGTTTCATTATTGCCATTAGGTATGCGCTCTAGTGATGACCTAGGTTGTTTCCCCCGGCCTGTATAACTAAGATGACCAGACCTCTTGCCTCGCTCCCTACCTTGATTACCTCCATTAGTACCTGTGGCCATAGCAGGCCTCTAATACCTCTCCAGTTGAAATATGTGCTATGAAACTCTAATTTCCTCCCGCCTGGGCGGACTTTTGCCCTTTTTTCTGCCCAATATATATACGAGTGGCCTATCACCCACACTGTTGGTTTAGCGTCACCTGTAAAAGAAACAAACCACATTAGGATAACAAGTCTGGTCTTATGTATCTCGCCAAACACGTGGATCGCCATCTCCCTATCCTCTGAACTTCCGTTTCTGACAGTCCTGCTCTTGCTGCTTCCGTGGCCACGCCTATGCGGAATGAGTGTGTCCCGTAATATTTGTGGTGGTTCCCTGCTGATGTTATGCATTTATTAAATATAGCTTGGAACTGGTATCTGTAGCGTCGGCGTCCCTGCCTCCTGCTAGGCAGGAACGCTGTTCCCCTCACCTCTCCGCTCCGTGCCCGGCGTCCTCCTCCCGCTCTGCTGGCAGCGCGTGCTGCTTCCCAGCCACTGTGCTTAGGGCGCACGCGCTCCCCCTCTCTTAAAGGGGCCGCACGCGCCGTCCTAAGGAGTCCCCGGCCAATGGCCAGAGGACCTCACCATATATAAGGCACCTCCACCAAAATGGAGGTGCCCGAGCAATGTTGTTGCAAAGCCTTCACTCTGCTTCAGCCCTCAGGTCCCATTACCAGTTACCTGCCAGTCACCTGCCAGATTCCTGCTTGTTACCTGCCAGTCACCTGCCAGATTCCTGCTTGATACCTGCCTGATATCCGCTTACCTGCTTGCCAGCCTGTGGTCCGACGGTCTGCCTTCCGACACCGGTCAGTCTGTCTATGGACCAGCCTGCCCGCTCACCTGGGAGCGCTCACCAGCTACCTGCCTGCTAGCCTACCTGGAGGCTCTGCCGTCACTTGCCGTGACCACCTGCCTGTCCAGAGACTCTTACCCGCTCACCTGGGAGCGCTCACCTGCTACCTGCCTGCTAGCCTACCTGGAGGCTCTGCCGTCACTTGCCGTGACCACCTGCCTGTCCAGAGACTCTTGCCTGCTCACCTGGGAGCGCTCACCTGCTAGCCTACCTGGAGGCTCTGCCGTCACTTGCCATGACCACCTGCATGTCCAGAGACTCTTGCCCGCTCACCTGGGAGCGCTCACCTGCTACCTGCCTGCTAGACTACCTGGAGGCTCTGCCGTCACTTGCCGTGACCACCTGCCCATCCAGAGACTCTTGCCCGCTCACCTGGGAGCGTCCACCTGCTACCTGTCTGCTAGTCTACCCAGAGACTGTCCCTGTCACTTGCCGTGACTACCTGCCCTTCTACCCAGAGACTGTCCCTGTCACTTGCCGTGACTACCTGCCCTTCTACCCAGAGACTGTCCCTGTCACTTGCCGTGACTACCTGCCCATCTTCCCTGGGAGCCACCCGCTTCCTTACAAGGACCGCCCCCTTGTATAGTTGCTCAGAGGTTCCGCCTCCCAGACCCGTTACAGTTTGCTCGGGCCATGGAACCCGGTGGAACCCAAGCTCCCTCGCTCTCGGACCTATGTCATGAACTGTCCCGGCAGAGGTCCCAACAGGAGTCCATCCTGAGTCACCTGCGGAATGTCAACTCTCGCCTCGACACCCTGACTGCTCCATTAGTAACCACCGCTATTGTCACGACTCACAACCCGGCAGCGCCGCTGCCCACCAATACCATGGTATCCTGCCCTGGACCCCGGCTTTCTTGACCTCCTCGCTTCGGAGGCGATCCCGCTCAAGCCCGGGGCTTTATAAACCAGTGCACCCTGCACTTTGAACTCCTGTCCCACCAGTTTATCTCCGACCGGGCCAAAATAGCCTTCATTATGTCCCATCTCACGGGGGAGGCACTGGCTTGGCTAAATCCTCTATGGGAGAGAGGAGACCCCCTAGTTTCCGACCTGCCAGCCTTTCTCACGGCTTTCCGGAAAGTCTTCAACGAACCCGGACGGAAGACCTCATCCGCATCATCTCTGCTACGCCTCCATCAAGGAAATCTCACCGTGGGCCAATATGCAATACGGTTCCGTACCCTTGCTTCGGAGCTGGCCTGGGATAACGACGCCCTGGTGTCTGTCTTTTGGGAGGGTCTGTCCGGCCGTATTAAAGATGAACTCGCCGGTCGGGACATTCCTACCACTCTCGACGACTTAATAACACTTGCCACCCGGATTGATATCCGGTTTCAGGAGCGCGCCAAAGAGGTCACCCGTGAGAGGAGGTTTCCACGTCTAGCTCCTACCTTCCAGAAACCTGTCACTTCTCCCGTTACTACCCAGGCGCACTCACCTGAGCCTATGCAGGTCGACCAGACCAAGATGGTCAAAACCCGTCAAGAGTTACGCCGTGCCGAGGGGAGCTGCTTCTACTGTGGCAGTAAGGAGCACCGGATCCGTTCCTGCCCGGAGAGGTCGGGAAACGCCTGTGTCTAGGATCGCTCAGAGAGGTCGTCCTAGACAAGAGTAAACCTTCTCCATCTCTGTTGCTGTCGGTCTCTATCATCTGCGGGGAGAACCATTTTTTTGAACTAGCCCAACTTGACTCTGGAGCTGCCGGAAATCTCATTTCTCAGTCTCTGGTAGAGAAATACCGCATTCCCACCAAACCTCTAGCTATACCCTTATCTGTTGCTGCCGTGGATGGGGGCCTCTTACCACATCCCATCCAACTCATCACCGAATCCATAACCCTGCAGGTGGGAATGCTGCACTCTGAGAGCATCTTCTTTCATGTTCTGCCTGGACTCTCTCACGCCCTCTTACTAGGCCTACCTTGGCTTCAGAGACATGCACCCGTGCTTGATTGGCAGACCGGAGAAGTCCTTCGCTGGGGACAGGACTGCCATAAGACTTGTTTAGTTCCCGTCCATCCTGTCCGTCCTTCTCCTACTCCAGCCAATCTACCTGGTCTTCCGGCTCCTTATTGGTCGTATGCGGACGTCTTTAATAAAAAGGAGGCAGAGACATTACCCCCTCATAGACCATACGACTGCCCAATCAACCTGATGCCCGGCGCTACTCCTCCCCGTGGGCGCATTTACCCTTTGTCCGCTGCTGAGACCCGATCCATGTCAGAATATATTGAGGAGAATCTTGCCCGGGGATTCATCCGGAAATCTACTTCCCCGGCAGGAGCAGGCTTATACTTCGTCAAAAAGAAGGACGGCTCACTCCGTCCCTGTATAGACTATAGAGGCCTTAACCAGATCACGGTGAAGAATAAATACCCCCTTCCGCTCATTCCGGAATTATTTGACCGTCTGAGGGGGGCTAGAATCTTCACCAAGCTGGACCTCCGTGGGGCGTATAACCTGGTCCGTATCCGTCAGGGGGATGAATGGAAGACGGCATTCAACAACCGGGACGGCCACTATGAATACCTGGTAATGCCCTTCGGTCTCTGTAACGCTCCCGCCGTCTTTCAAGAGTTGGTCAATGACATCTTCCGGGACCTTCTCTACTCCTGCATAGTGGTGTACCTGGACGACATCTTGGTCTTCTCTCCGGATCTCCCCACACACCGGAGGGATGTTCGTCAGGTTCTGCTCAGGCTCAGGCAGAACCACCTCTACGCTAAATATGAGAAGTGCCTCTTTGAGCAGACCTCGCTTCCATTTTTGGGCTACATAATTTCTCAGACCGGCCTACGAATGGATCCTGAGAAACTGTCTGCCATCGAGAAGTGGCCTCGACCAGAGGGGTTGAAGGCTATTCAGCGGTTCCTGGGCTTCGCCAACTACTACCGCCTCTTCATACCGCACTTCTCTTCCCGGACTGCCCCAATCTCTGCGCTCACCCGTAAGGGCACTAATCCCAGAGAATGGCCGCCTGAAGCAGAGGAAACCTTTCTTTCCTTAAAACAGGCTTTCTCTTCCTACAAGTTAGGGCCTCGGTTCATCGGCCCACTGGAGGTTATCAAACAGATCAACCCGGTGGCCTATAAATTGAAACTCCCGGCCAACTTGCGGATCCCTAATTCCTTCCATGTATCTCTCCTCAAACCCGTGGTACTTAACTCTTTTTCCAAGTCTACAGGTACGCCTCCTGCTCCGGTTTCCGCTGAAAACGAGTTTGAGGTAGAGAACATTCTGGCCACCAAAAGGGTAAGAGGAAAGACCTTTTTTCTAGTGGATTGGAAGGGGTTTGGTCCTGAGGAGAGAACTTGGGAGCCCCGGGAGAACATCCATGCCCCTCTCATCCTTGATAAATTTCTGTCTGGCCTAAAAAAGGGGGGGCCTAAAGGGGGGGGTACTGTAGCGTCGGCGTCCCTGCCTCCTGCTAGGCAGGGACGCTGTTCCCCTCACCTCTCCGCTCCGTGCCCGGCGTCCTCCTCCCGCTCTGCTGGCAGCGCGCGCTGCTTTCCGGCCACTGTGCTTAGGGGGCGCGCGCGCCATCCTAAGGAGTCCCCGGCCAATGGCCGGAGGACCTCACCATATATAAGGCACCTCCTCCAAAATGGAGGTGCCCGAGCAATGTTGTTGCAAAGCCTTCACTCTGCTTCAGCCCTCAGGTCTCGTTACCAGTTACCTGCCAGATTCCTGCTTGTTACCTGCCAGTCAACTGCCAGATTCCTGCTTGATACCTGCCTGATATCCGCTTACCTGCTTGCAAGCCTGCGATCCGACGGTCTGCCTTCCGACACCTGTCAGTCTGTCTATGGACCAGCCTGCCCGCTCACCTGGGAGCGCTCACCAGCTACCTGCCTGCTAGCCTACCTGGAGGCTCTGCCGTCACTTGCCGTGACCACCTGCCTGTCCAGAGACTCTTACCCGCTCACCTGGGAGCGCTCACCTGCTACCTGCCTGCAAGCCTACCTGGAGGCTCTGCCGTCACTTGCCGTGACCACCTGCCTGTCCAGAGACTCTTGCCCGCTCACCTGGGAGCGCTCACCTGCTACCTGCCTGCTAGCCTACCTGGAGGCTCTGCCGTCACTTGCCGTGACCACCTGCCCATCCAGAGACTCTTGCCCGCTCACCTGGGAGAGTCCACCTGCTACCTGTCTGCTAGTCTACCCAGAGACTGTCCCTGTCACTTGCCGTGACTACCTGCCCTTCTACGCAGAGACTGTCCCTGTCACTTGCCGTGACTACCTGCCCTTCTACCCAGAGACTGTCCCTGTCACTTGCCGTGACTACCTGCCCGTCTTCCCTGGGAGCCACCCGCTTCCTTACAAGGACCGCCCCCTTGTATAGTTGCTCAGAGGTTCCGCCTCCCAGACCCGTTACAGTATCTTGATAATGGCGTTCCATCAATGTGTGATAGAAATTACTTTGTGATCTGATGGTTATATATGTTTTTACTATTGTTACCCGACTCAGTGTACCGTTTGTGGGTTGTAGAAGTACCCAAGTGCGCCTGCCCGCTGAAGCCGTTTTCGATTGGCGTATGCGTAGACGTATTGCATTATTGGCTATGACTACGTCCTGGTGTAATAAGCCTCCACTGGTGGTAATTTTGGATTGAGGGACTAATTCGCTTATGCATAGTGCCCCGAAGAAGGCGATACCAAATGCAGTAGACAGTAGTGTTGCTTCAAATTGTGAGTGTCATGTTAATGGTGTTAGGGATATGATGTGAGAAATCAGATTTAGTGACACGGGACGGGACGTCCACACTCCTGACTTGGCTAACCCCTTTTCCACCCTTTTATGGATTGTCTGATGATGAATCTTTGTCACATCTCCCCAATTCAGTAGTTGGAAGTGAAATGCTACTCCGGTCAGACACCGCTGCGCTGACGCCCCTGATATGCCCCTCATCATTAGCTGGTGGAGAAATTCTATGGTGACTTGTGATGTGGCTTGTTCACATTGGTCAACCCGTCTGCCTGCTACTAGTCGAGTCCACTCTTCCCATGCCTTACCGTATGCTTGCCACGTCGACGGGGCAACTGACGCTCTGATTAATGGCATCAACTATTCGCCACTAGATCCCATAGGGAGGGTGGGCAACTGTTGCTCGATGGGTGGGCGTTGGAGAAGAGCTCTGTGAAAATCTGCCAATTGAATTGTGATAAAGCGCTAGCAGCAGCTTTAGACCCCTCAGCATCGTGGCTAGCGCGGACCCATACATTGTGTTTTAGGCACAGAAATGCTAGCCGGCGTAGTAGGCCTAGCACTGGGAGAGATGATGATGCCATCTTATTAATGCAGTGGGCTAGGCTGGCGTTTTTTGTTATGAAGCGTATATTTTTGTTAGCCAGGCGTGCGCCCCATATTTCTATTGCTACCACTATTGGGAAGAAAAATTATTTTCAGGGCTAGATGCAGCTAAAACTTATTATTCATTTCAAAGCTGGTGGAGCTTGGTATAGATGGCCTAATACAATGAGTAACACACACTGCTACAAGCACAAATATTTTTTCAGAGCTAGATGCAGAAAAAAATTATATTGAATTTGCAACCTGATGGAGGTCAGTATAGATGGTCTAATAGACCAAGTCCCACACACTGCTAGAAGCCTAAATATTTTTTCAGAGCTAGATGCAGAAAAAAATTATATTGAATTTGCAACCTGATGGAGGTCAGTATAGATGTACTAATAGACCAAGTCCCACACACTGCTAGAAGCCTAAATATTTTTTCAGAACTAGATGCAGAAAAAAATTACATTGAATTTGCAACCTGGTGGAGGTTAGGATAGATGGACTAATAGACCAAGTCCCACACACTGCTAGAAGCCTAAATATTTTTTCAGAGCTAGATGCAGAAAAAAATTATATTGAATTTGCAACCTGATGGAGGTCAGTATAGATGTACTAATAGACCAAGTCCCACACACTGCTAGAAGCCTAAATATTTTTTCAGAACTAGATGCAGAAAAAAATTACATTGAATTTGCAACCTGGTGGAGGTTAGGATAGATGGACTAATAGACCAAGTCCCACACACTGCTAGAAACCTAAATATTTTTTCAGAGCTAGATGCAGAAAAAAATTATATTGAATTTGCAACCTGATGGAGGTCAGTATAGATGGACTAATAGACCAAGTCCCACACACTGCTAGAAGCCTAAATATTTTTTCAGAGCTAGATGCAGAAAAAAATTATTTTTAATTTGCAACCTGGTGGAGGTTAGTATAGATGGACTAATAGAAAACGTCGCACACACTGCTAGAAGCCTAAATATTTTTTCAGAGCTAGATGCAGAAAAAATTATATTGAATTTGCAACCTGATGGAGGTCAGTATAGATGGACTAATAGACCAAGTCCCACACACTGCTAGAAGCCTAAATATTTTTTCAGAGCTAGATGCAGAAAAAAATTATTTTAAATTTGCAACCTGGTGGAGGTTAGTATAGATGGACTAATAGACCAAGTCTCACACACTGCTAGAAGCCTAAATATTTTTTCAGAGCTCAATGCAGAAAAAAAATATTTTTAATTTGCAACCTGGTGGAGGTTAGTATAGATGGACTAATAGAACAATCTCACACACTGCTACAAGCCGAAATATTTTTTCAGAGCTAGATGCATAAAAAAAATATATTGAATTTGCAACCTGATGGAGGTCAGTATAGATGGACTAATAGACAAAGTCCCACACACTGATAGAAGCCTAAATATTTTTTCAGAGCTAGATGCAGAAATTTTTTTTATTGAATTTGCAACCTGATGGAGGTCAGTATAGATGGACTAATAGACCAAGTCCCACACACTGCTAGAAGCCTAAATATTTTTTCAGAGCTAGATGCAGAAAAAAATTATTTTTAATTTGCACCCTGGTGGAGGTTAGTATAGATGGACTAATAGAACAAGTCCCACACACTGCTAGAAGTCTAAATATTTTTTCAGAATTAGATGCAGATAAAATTATATTGAATTTGCAACCTGATGGAGGTCAGTATAGATGGACTAATAGACCAAGTCCCACACACTGCTAGAAGCCCAAATATTTTTTCAAAAGGTTTTACTTCACTAGGTGCAGTAAAAAAAAATGTATTCTATACACAGGTGGTGTAGCTTGCAACACAGATAGGCTACTCTACTGACTAACACACTCTGCAATAGGCCAAAAAGGATTAGCTTTGCTAGATTTACCCAAATGCTGTAAAAAAACTTGCACAGCACTGGCACAGACCTGGCTGGCAAAAAGTGATAGGAACTGATGTAACCTAGCCTTGAAAAGGACTGCAATTACAATTAGTCTTTACTCCCAACCTATCTATTTAAGAGCACAGACCTGCCTGATAAAAGTCGTATGAAATGATGTAACCTAGTCCTTAAAAGGACTGCAATCACAACTCTTCCCTACTCCCAAGCTATCTGTAGATTTGTGCTACAATTGGCTTGAAATTAACAAAGTATAGCGCACACAGCAACAGTGGTGCCTTCTAACACGCAGCTGCAGCAGTGAGAAAATGGTGACGACGGGGAAAATGGCTGGGTCTTATAGGGAAAGGACATGTGACATACACTGCCAATGACACATGCCCTTGCTTGTGTGAAAAAAAGCACTTCGCTCCGTGTGTGCGCTGCTGATAGGCTGACAGACTGCACCTCCCCACTGTAAATGCGGGAAAGAGAAAAAAAAATGGAGATCTTCATTATTCCTGCAGAGATCCATCCCCTGCCCCTCCCCCCGCCCCGCTGTACACTCAAACTGCGTATTAACATTAATTTTCAGCATTACTGAGAAAAAATCCAGTTATGATTTTGGTGCACGAAAAGTTTTCGAACATAACCTCGAACAGCTGAATTTTTTTCAAATCGTTCGTGTTCGCCGAACGGCTCGAACACCGCCCAAAACAGCTCGAATTTGAGATTGGCGAACAGTTCAAGTCGAACACCGCTCATCTCTATTCATTACATGATGCAGATGCAGCTGACACTTTATATAACACCACAACAGAGGAAGCTCTCGATTCGGTTGCCCCTCTCACACATACCAAAGCTCGCACAATCAATGTGCAACCCTAGCACATCAATCTGATTAAAGAACTGTGATGGGCCTCCAGGGTTGCTGAGCAGAGATGGAAAAGGTCCCACTACAATGAACACTTCATCGCATTCAAACAGTCCCTCACTACCTTCAGGTCCACACTCACTGCAGCAAAACAAACCTACTTCTTATCTCTCATATCCTCCCTGTCTCACAACCTTAAACAGCTATTCAACACTTTCAATTATTTTCTCCGTCTCCCAGCGCCTCTTCCTTCTCCTCTCATCTCAGCCGAAGACTTTGCTTCATTCTTCAAGAAGAAGATTGACAACATCAGACAAAGCTCTGGCTTAAGTCCCCACAGTCCCTCCTCATATCTATCCAACCTTCCTCCTACAAAACCAGCTTCTCCACTATTACAGAAGATCAAATTTCCTCTTTACTCTCCAAATCACACCTCATCACCTGTGAACTCGACCCAACCCGGTCCCACCTCATCCCTAACCTTACCACAGTCTTCATCCCAAACCTAACCTACCTCTTCAACTTGTCACTAACAACTGGCGTCTTCCCCTCATGTTTCAAACTTGCCTCAATCACACCCATCCTCAAAAAGCCCTCCCTTGACCCATTCTCTCTGTCCAGCTATCACCCCATATGACTCCTCCCCTATGCCTCAAAACAACTGGAACAACACATCCACCTTGAACTGTCCTGCCACCTCTGCTTCTGCTCCCTCTTTAACTGCTTACAATCAGGCTTCTGACTGCACCATTTCACTAAAACGGCCCTGACTAAAATCACCAATGACGTACTAACCACCAAATCCAAGCGCCACAACTCTGTCCTCATCCTCCTGGACCTTTCATCTGCCTTTGACACAGTGGACCATTCCCTCTAACTACAGACTCTCTCATTTCTCGGCATCACAGACTTGGCCCTATCTTGGATCTCTTCATACCTAAAAGACCGGACATTCAGCATCTTCCTCTCACACACCACTTCCTCATCTCGCCCCTTATGTGTCGGTGTCCCACAAGGTTCAGTTCTAGGGCCCCTTTTCTTCTCCATCTACATCTTCGGCCTGGGACAGCTCATAGAGTCTCATAGCTTTCAGTATCACCTCTATGCTGATCACACACAGATCTACCTCTCTGGACCCGATATCAACTCATTACTAACCAGAATCCCACAATGTCTGTCCGCTATTTCATCCTTCTTCTCTGCTAGATTTCTAAAACTAAACATGGATAAAACGGAATTCATCATCTTTCCCCCACCTCACTCAACCCCCCATCTGACCTATCCATCAAAGTTAATGACTGCTCACTCTCCCCTTCACAGAAGCTCGCTGCCTCGGTGTAACCCTAGAGTCTGATCTTTCCTTCAAACCACATATCCAAGCACTTTCCACTTCCTGCAGACTAGTGTTGAGCCACCCCCGTAGTGTTCGGGTTCGGTTCGTCGAACACCAGGATGTTCGAGGAACTGTTCGTCGAACACCTTAGAACACCGTCGAACACCGTTAAAACCAATGGAAGGCAAACAAAACACATAGAAACACATAGAAAACACCTTCAAAGGTGTCCAAAAGCTGACAAACTGCCCAGAAGACACTCTCTTTAAAAAAGCCGGCTGGCAATTCATCAGCGGCATACACCGGTACCCGACAATTTAGACAAGAGGGAATAGAGCATCACACATAGATTAGATAGATAGAAACATGTCAGTCACATATATAAGAAGTATAGTGACAGTGTTGGTTACTGTACTTGTCATTTAGTGTTAAAGGATTTATTAAAAAAAATATTAGTGTTTTCATGCACCGTCTCTTTAAAAAAGCCGGGCGGCAATTCAGCATCGGTACCTGACAATTTATAACAGAAAGAATAGAGCATCACACATAGATTAGATAGATAGAAACATGTCAGTCACATTTATAAGAAGTACAGTGATAGTGTTGATTACTGTACTTGTCATTTAGTGTTAAAATAAAGGATTTATTTAAAAAAAAATTGGCGTGGGGTTCCCCGTAATTTTAGTCTCTAGCGGAGGTTAAGCAGACGGCTGGGACAGAAGTTTGAAGCCTGGGAAGGGGGTAATACCCACGGAGCTTCCCAGGCTGCTAATATCAGCCCCCAGCTGAATACCTAGCCTTTACTAGCTATTAAAGGGGGACCCCCAAAAAAATGACGTAGGGTCCCCCCTATTTTAATAGCTAACAAAGGCTAGGCAGACAGCTGGGGGCTGATATTAATAGCCCAGGAAGGGTGCCATGAATATTGACCCTCTCCCAGGCTAGAAACACCAGCCGTCAGCCGCCCCAGAAATGGCGCATCCATAGGATGCGCCAATTCTGGCACTTAGCCTTGCTCTTCCCACTGCCCTGTAGTGTTGGCAGTGGGGTAATAGGGTTGGGGTTGATGTAAGCTTATAATGCCAGCTGACATCAAGCCCAGGTTAGTAATGGAGAGGCGTCTATAAGACACCCCCATTACTAACACCATAGTCAAAGTTACAAAAAAACACAAACACTCAGAATAAAGTCCTTTAATTGAAATAAAGACAATTCTTTATTGTTCTAAATTAAACCATACTTACCATCACGCCCATTCCAGCTGAAGCCAACGATCTCCTGCAATAAAAGTGAAATAAAGCAACATCATCCTTCCCTTTCCATGGTTCCCACGACAGCTTCAGCTGTGCTACATTCACATGACAGGCTGGACCACAGCAGAACGCTGCCATCCAGCTTGCCATGCCGCAGACACTGAGAAGCGCAGGTATGCTTGTGCTCCTCAGTGTCTCGCTGTGACGGCATCCAGATGAGCCGAGTTCATGTCCAATGAACTCAGCTCACCTCATGCACGTCACTGACAGCTAGAGACTAAAATTACGGGGAACCCCACGCCAATTTTTTTTTTAATAAATCCTTTATTTTAACACTAAATGACAAGTAAAGTAATCAACACTATCACTGTACTTCTTATATATGTGACTGACATGTTTCTATCTATCTAATCTATGTGTGATGCTCTATACTTTCGGTTCTAAATTGTCGGTTACCGGTATATGCCGCTGCTGAATTGCCGCCTTTTCATGTTTCACTGTGAGCACTGTTCCCATCGATTTGGGCAGCCACTGTAATGCCACAACCACCATGGCTGTGGCATTACAGTGAGTGGCAGACAATCCCTGCATGATTGGTGCTCTAAATAGCGCCAGACATGCAGGACACGCTTTGGTGCAGTTATCGAACATAACCTCAAACAGCTGAATTTTTTGCAAATCATTCACGTTCGTCGAACGACTCTAACACCGCCCAAAACAGCTCGAATTTCAGATTGGCGAACAGTTTTAGTCGAACACCGCTCATCTGTACTGCTGACTCCAACTCAGAAATATCTCCTGCATCCGCACATTCCTCAGCAAAGACTCTGCAAAAACGCTAGTGCATGCCCTCATCATCTCCCGCCTCGACTACTGTAACCTCCTGCTCTGTGGCCTCCCTTCTAACACTCTCACACCCCTCTAATCTATCCTAAACTCTGCTGCCTTACTAATCCACCTGTCCCACTGCTACTCCCCGGCCTCCCCACTCTGTCAATCCCTTCACTGGTGTCATCATCACCAACATCACCAGCCACCACTACTGCTTGCTGTTATCCAAGTACTCCTCCTCCTTCGCACCTCTAGATATTCGCTCCTGATTATGTGTTAAGGAAACAGGCATATACTTTCAGTCATGCGCTTGTGTGCTATCTAAACTCTCACCTGGTCAAGTTGCTGATGAAGCAGTTGCTGGTGGAGCACTCACTGCTGTACCCCTTTGTGGAGCCGTCTGTCTATCGAGAAATGATAGCGAGCACTTAGCCTGACAAAAAGATACCCAACCGCCATTATTTCTCAAAGAAAGCGGTGCCCACTCTGTTTTCCCACATGCAAGAGGAAATAGGATGCTTTCTCAACTTGTTTTTGTGATTCAAAGCGCACTGTTCCTAATATGGGAAGGGACAATACATGAGTTTCATGGCCTACTGGGTAAATGTTTTGAGAGGCAGTGATACATCAAAGCAACAGTAACATTAGGTGAAGAGCCTCTTTGATTAAGAGGTACGTCTGTTTCCATCACATATGTTCTCCATCACCTCCTCCACATCTTACTCAACAGACATGAGCCCATCCTTAATAACCATATGGCACAGCATTGCTTCCATACTCCATCCTCATTGTTTCATTCATGCAAAGTAAAGCACAGCCAATTGTTTTACTGCTTCCAGGTATTGGGAGGGGGAGGTGAGGGATGCCCACACAGTGGTTGAGTTGCTGCTGTTCATTAAGTGGCAAATCTCACACTTGATGGATCCCCATGAACGACAGCTGGGAATTTGTTGTGATCAATAATGCCTAGAAAATTCTGACTTCCTTAGATTGGAGCAAAGAAACTGTGACTGGGGAGATGAGTGAGAAACTTTCATCTCTTTCAGGAGTCCAAGTTATCTCTAATTTTACCAAAGTACTCCAGAACTGCTGACAGTGTTGGCAAGTATGCACATAGGAAGCCACCAGTATTCTAAATGAGATCTAGGTGGGTGATCGGTCATGGATCTTTTAGTAGCACCCAGAAGATTCAAGATACATACTGCATATTTCATGATAAAGCTAGTAGCGTAAATCTGGAACCACACAAGTGTTTTTTGTATTGTAGCAAAATCCTTGTCTTTATTTAATATAAACATTCGTCCCTGACATTCATGTAGAGTGACCCTTGGATCAAGCCGTCATTGTAATGTAGCATTTTTTCACACCAGCAATCTGTATGACAAAAGCTCTTCTAAATCAGACTCAAGTGCGTCATTTCACAGTGATATTGCATTTGTTAAAAGCATTTATACATTTCTTTATGCTACAAGGTTGAAGGAGGACAGAAAATACTACGAATTAGCTTCACGTACAGTATATGAGGACTCATGAGGGGTGCTCTTCATGACTCAGTGTACTTTTGATGCATCAAAAACACTGTATATACTATAATTTTATTGCATTTATGTATTATAGTACCAGTTAACCCTCTATCTCCTCTCACTGTACTATATTACAGTATATACAACCTCTTCTGACAAGCCTACAACCTGCAGTAACCCTTGCTCCACCATGCCACTGCACGACCAGCTCTACCCTTATCTACTGTATCCTCACCCATCCTTTGTAGACTGTGAGCCCTCTCGAGCAGGGTCCTCTTTCCTCCTATACCAGTATACTGACTAGTTTTTGTTCAAATTATTGTACTTGTTGTTTGCTATGTATAGACCTTTTTACATGTAAAATGCCATGGAATTAATAGCAATATAATAATAATAATGACAATAACAAACACTCACAACTTACACTTCACAAGACCTTTCTATGTAGGCAATATCCATGACAATAAGTTATAATAAAGGTAAACTGGACAAACCCTTTAATCACAAACTTATGGACACTTATGGATATAGAGTTAAGTATGCCAATATATATTAAGTATATTAAAATTGGACCCCCCTCTGATGTTGATTCATTGCTACTGTTAGGAGGGCGGTTGCAGACAACTTTATTATAATGGAACGCAACCGACCTCGGGGTCCGCGATGCAGCCTGGTGGACTGCTGCCGAACACTTTCCGGGTGAAAAGGAAAGCAACCAACTTAAATGATAAACCCTTCCGTGTTACTGCACACAGGAACGGGTATAGCGGTTCGCTCTATCTCCATTAGCTGCACGGGAGATGCGCGACCGGGGAAGTAGCTGTAGCCCTGTTAACTACACAGGGACTATACTGGCGGCGCTAGGATGCATGTGTGACTACGCCGACGGGTACACGTGCCTCCAGCCGGCGTGCTAACGGACTGAAGGGTTCTACTCCACATGGCTGACAGGCGATAGCCGTGGATAGGATGTCTGCAGGCTGCTCGGGGTGTTAGGCGACCCCTTTGGCAGAGCCAGACTGCTAGACGACGCTACCTGCCTATTTCCACTAGCCTGCCTATTTCCACAACACGTGCCTATGAAAACTACATGGAATACAGTCGTCCACACATCAGCATCACTGCTCAAAGATCAGAGCGCGCTGCCATGTTTGTGGGCAGGCCTTTTAAAGACTAAGCCCTGCCCACCGTCGCGCCATTGGTGACGCCACCCGTGGACCAGTCAGGCGGTGCCAGGTCATCGGGTCAGGTGGTTGCCAAACCACGAATCATGGTCCGCCAGGTCACGGGCATGCTCAGTACCGAGAATCCTGGACTTAGGCTCCAACAGCCCTGTCTCCCTGCGCAACCTATGCTTAACATTTCTAAGCACAAATATTCAAGAGACAACCTGTACATCTCGTGGACCAGCTAGGCGTTGGGGCTGACGACAATGCTGAGCAGCATCAGCCCTGGTCAGACTGGAATGGGAGACCACAGAAGGCTCTGGACCCATTTCAAATCCAGCAACAGCCCAATGCCTAACATTATCCCCCCTTCTAACATCCCCCTCCACTTGACGCTCATTTTCCTCAACAAGCAGGGGAGCATGAATGTGGTCCACCAGGTCACAGGGAAGATCCTCAGAACCGTGACCCCTCCGGTGTACAGGGTCCCCTTTTTTATAGTGGGGGGCAAACTTAGCAGACTCCCCACGTACTTTAGTATTGCGAGCCGTGAGCCACACTCTGTCGCCCGGATAGAATACGAGGGCAGGATGATGAGAAGTGACAACCGACTCTCTATGTGTGGAGTCCGTCACGGGTGACAGATGGAGAAGACCAGCCGGATTTTGACGGAAAGATTTATCTCTCGCACAGACGGGACGCGCGAGATCAAATTCCTTGACGTCCTGGCGCCACCGGGGCCACCAATAGGACCGTTGAAGGGACTTAGTGGTACGTTTGACCCCCAGATGAGCTCCGATCTTAGGGGCATGATCCCAGGAGAGCACCACATTTTGTAGATTAGGGGAAACAAACGTCCTTCCCGACGGAACCTGGTTAGAGGACACTGCAGCCACCCTCTCTACCTGAGAGTTCTTTGTAATATAGTCTGACAAGACCCGGGTCCTGGGGACAGACAAAGAATCTGAACCGGAAGCCACAACGGTAGAGGGATCAGAGACTACCCTCCGGGTGACTGTGACCATACACTGAGACGCACAATTCTCCCTCCAGGAAGAAATTCTCCCCGTATTCCAGTCAATGTGTGGAGCATGACAAAGTAGCCAGGGGAGACCCAATAACACCTCGTCTAATCCACCGGGAATAATAAGAAAGGAGATGACCTCCCGGTGGCCCTGAGGAAATGACATGGTGAGGGGAATCGAGTGGTGGGTGATTTGCGTGTCCAGGAGTGAACCATTGACTACACTAATGTTCATTGGTCTTGGCAGTAACTCTATAGGGATGGCGTGCCTCTGGGCAAACGTAGATGACAAAAAATTGCCATCAACACCAGAGTCCACCCACGCCTTGGTTGTAACTGCAGATGTACCAAAGGACAATGTCACATTATATAATAATTTGGAGGAAGAAGTCCCAGAATCTAATGCACCTCCTTCTACGGTGGTAAGACCTACTCGTTCTCCCGACAGCTTGGAACCCTTATTTACGGGGTACTCCAAGAGATGTGCAGGTCGGGAAGGAGAGGGACTAGACTCAGTCCGGGATATATCCATAGCCTCAGGCTCCAGGTCGGGAGTCACGAGTTCGGAAATGGGTCTAGAGAAGGATGGTGAAAATCGATACTGAGGTTTGGCGACCTCCAGCTCTAATTTGTGTTCTGCATGACGCAAATCAATTCGGTTTGCGAGAGATATTAACTCCTCCAGGAAGGTTGGTATCTCTCTGATAGATAGAGCATTTTTAACATGACCAAGCAGACCGTTCCAGAACACCGGGATAAGCGACCGCTCAGACCAATCCAGTTCAGTCGCTAGGGTTCTAAACTGGATGGCATAGTGGCTGGCGGTGGCCGAACCCTGGATCAACGCAAGAAGCTTAAGGGCCGTATCATGCGTGACCTGAGGACCAAGGAATATACTTTTTGGGGTCTTAGGGAAAAGACCCGCATTTGCTACAACCCGGATCATTCCGCTCCCATAGAGGAGTAGCCCACTCCAGAGCCCTGTGGGAGAGTAATGAGATGACATAACCCACTTTGGTTCTTTCGGAGGGGAACCGTGCCTCCATCATCTCCAAGTGAATGGAGCATAAATTAATAAAACCCCTGCAATATTTACTGTCCCCAGAAAATTTTTCTGGGAGAGCAAAACGGGGTAATGGCGCACTTGCAGTGGTTGCAGTATTCACCGCAGCCGAGTTAATAATATTGGCTGCTAAAGAAGCCGCCTGGGTAGCTACTGCAGTGATATCAGCGACCGGGACAGCTTGTTCCAGAGACTTAAGTCTGGCCTCAATTCGCTGTATATAGTGCAGCAGTTGCTGGTTGTCGGCCATGTTTGGCAAGACCCTGGTGCTCTGATACTGTTAGGAGGGCGGTTGCAGACAACGTTATTATAATGGAACGCAACCGACCCCGGGGTCCGCGATGCAGCCTGGTGGACTGCTGCCGAACACTTTCCGGGTGTAAAGGAAAGAAACCAACTTAAATGATAAACCCTTCCATGTTACTGCACACAGGAACGGGTATAGCAGTTCACTCTATCTCCGTTAACTGCATGGGAGATGCGCGACCGGGGAAGTAGCCCTGTTAACTACACAGGGACTACACTGGCGGTGCTAGGATGCATGTGTGACTACGCCGACGGGTACACGTGCCTCCAGCTGGCATGCTACCGGACTGAAGGGTTCTACTCCACGTGGCTGACAGGCGATAGCCGTGGATAGGACATCTGCAGGCTGCTCGGGGTGTTAGGCGACCCCTTTGGCAGAGCCAGACTACTAGACAAAGCTACCTGCCTATTTCCACAAGCCTGCCTATTTCCACTACACCTGCCTATGGAAACTACGTGGAACACAGTCGTCCACACATCAGCATCACTGCTCAAAGATCAGAGCGCGCCGCCATGTTTGTGGGCAGGCCTTTTAAAGACTAAGCCCTGCCCTCCGTCGCGCCATTGGTGACGCCACCCGTAGACCAATCAGGCGGTGCCAGGTCACCGGGTTAGGTGGTTGCCAAACCACGAATCACGGTCCGCCAAGTCACGGGCATGCTCAGTACCGAGAATCCTGGACTTAGGCTCCAACAGCCCTGTCTCCCTGTGCAACCTATGCTTAACATTGCTAGGCACAAATAACCAAGAGACAATCTGTACATCTCGTGGTGCAGCTAGGCGTTGGGACTGATGACGATGCTGAGCAGCATCAGCCCTGGCTGGACTGGAATGGGAGACCACAGAAGGTTCTGGACCCATTTCGAGTTCAGCAACAGCTCAATGCTTAACAGTTCTTCTGCCCTTTTATGACACCAATTTCCCCAAATCACCTAACCACAAAGTATACACACACTCTTTAACTGTCAACCAAAGTTTTGCATTTGGATGAAGAAAGTGCATGATCGGTTGACATGCGAATTTTAGAAAATATGAAAAAGTGACTTTATAAATAATAATGATTGCATATTTCTTTCATCATTTCATTTTCAGGGTTATTTGAGCCATTTTAAAGGAACTGTGACTCTAACAAAACACATGGCAGAGAGAATTATGATTATTATTATTAATGACAATTAACAAACTGGATTTTCTTTGAGGAGTTTCCTTTAATTTTTTCATGCTCCCTTTAGTCAAGGTTAAATTTCTAACAGTGCAAATCAATTTTCATGTCAGTAGAAAATGTGTTTAATCATGGACAGAGCTGCGGAGTTGAATTTAAATTTTACTTTCACACTATTAGGGGTGATGGTTTAAAAGGCTTAAATAACTGCTTTTCTTAAAATAATGGTAGGGTCTGAATAATGAAGACCTTGGTCCATATGACCTAATAGGAGCATTCCTACACTGGCAGATTCAGCTTGGATTAATTTTAATGGGCAACATGAAATATTACAGTAGCAACTACACAAGAAGTTACCTTAGTTGCTTTATGACTACATAGTCTAGAGTTCTAGCAGTCAAAACCATGATGAATCCATTACATGCAAAAATCCCAAGAATAATGTAGTATTGAAGTGGATAATCCCTTTAAATATGCTAAATCCTTACTCCCCTTAACACTCAATGCAAAATCAGGCACTTCAAGGTTGAAAAAAACAATTGGTTATGATTGCGATGCAGACAAAGGGAAAGGGCTGCTCAGGGTTGTCGGGGGAATTCTGACCCTAATAATAGCGCTATCTAGCAATAGCATACAATGAGACTAAAAATATTTAAAAAGTTAAATGATTAAATACAACATAACTCAAAGAGGCAAAATTAAAAAAAACAACTTATTTTAAATATAAATAATTTTTTAGTATAAATCACATCATATTACTCATAATATATTCCCATACGTGTCTATATCTATAAAAAATAAAATAAAAAAATAAAAGGAATTTACCTTTTTCAAGCATTTTCCCATTTTCCACATATTTCTGTAAATTAAATGCTACCTTATATTTACCCCAAAATGGTGAATTAAAATGTTAAGAGTCCTACAAAATTACATCTCAAATAGCTACAGTACAGTAGGTAGTCTTAAGCAGAAGCTATAAGTTCAGAGGGAAATTTAAATTGTTCAAAAATTGCAACAGGTCAAGAAAAGATTAAAAAAAAAAATATTACTCACCTTTCCCCAGCCCTCACCTTGTCTGCTCAGCTCTTGGCTTATTTGCTCTACTCTGGTCTTCATTTTCAGGCCGCTAATCTTCTTCATGACATGGCCTCCAGCACCCTCTAGGCCTCACATGTAATGATAGGATCTGTGGCATGAAGAAGACCAGTGATCTCTGAATAAATAACTGAAAGGCCAAGAGTGGAGCTTCATAAACCAGGTGAGGGCTGATGAAAAGTATTATTTTTTTTAAATTTTGTTTCAACTGACAGCCGGCCCACTAATAGATAAGTGCTGATCTGGCTGTCAGTTGCGGTGCGTGCTTGCAGCCTCTTTGTACTGAGTGTTGACTAAAGACATGCCAATTATATACATACACATATATATTTATATGTATAAATAAATATATATATATATATATGTATATATACATATATATATATATATATATATATATATATATATATATATATACAAAAATATATAATTTATTTATTCATGTGAAGAATATTCACGTAGGTGCAGAGGGCAGGTCCGTACCATGTGCTCCATCTGAAGTAATTGTGATGTCAGGCGGGTGGCAGGGTGTGGGTCCAACACAAGTGGTGGCAACAGTGAGATTCTGAAGGGTTTCCCTGTTGCCATTTTGTCACAATGTATATATTTTTTTCTTAATCTAAAAGCATTTTTTTAACTATTTTTGTTTTTTATAATACTTACAAGTCCCACAAGGGCACTTGATTGTATTAATTTTTGAGTGCATTGATAATACAATAATACAATGTATACAGTAATATATGCTGCATCACAGAATCATAGAATGTTAGAGTTGGAGGGGAACTCCAGGGTCATCGTGTCCAACCCCCTGCTCAATGCAGGATTAACTAAACCTTCTGAGACAGATGTCTGTCCAGCCTCTGCGTGAAGACTTCCATTGAAGGAGAACTCACCACCTCTCGTGGTCGCCTGTTCCACTCATTGATCACCCTCACTGACAAAATGTTTTTTCCAATATCTAATCTGTATCTTCTCCATGTCAGTTTCATCCTATTGCTTTTAGTCTTTCTTTGTGCAAATGAGAATAAAGATGATCCCTCTACAGTGTGGCAGCCCTTGAGATATTTTTAGACAGCTATTAAGTCTTCTCTTTTGCAATATAAACATTAGCAGATTCTTTAACCGTTCCTCGTCTGACATTGTTTGCAGACCGGTCACCATTTTGGTCGCTCTTCTCTGAACTTGCTCTAGTTTTTCAATGTCTTTTTTAAAATGTGGCGCCCATACAGTGTATTACTAAACCTGCCAGTCTTTGCTGTCAGGTAGCCTGTCAGACTCTGCCACCCTGGGGTCTAATAGGATAGCCTGTTGAGATCTGATTGGCTGCTGTATATGGGAGGCATTGAGGCCACAACCCATCAGCAACCCACGAATGTGCTGTGGGAGTGCCGATGCTCTGATAAAGATAGAGATATTTCTCTGTCAAAGTCTTTGCATGATCAGTCAGTCAGTGCAATCGTGGAATGTAAAGAGTTAACAGCAATATAGCTGCAATCCTGTTAAAATGGGAGTCCGGCTGTATGTGACAGTCCTGCTGCAAATGACAAAGGCACAGTCCCATTGCCTGCTCCATCCCTGCACTATGCATGAATGACAAGGTGCAGCAAGAAGCACTTGACCATGACAAGTGATAGTACTGCAAGGTGAGCAACGTGCTTAATGCCTATATTGGCTTTGTCTGTAAGGGATTAAAAAGAAAAATATAATAAATATGCATATAACTCTCCACATAATGTGCTAAATAAGTGCAATCCAATAGAAGATGCTAAAAGTAACTAACGTGACACATTGAATCAGCCTGGTTACTGGTAGGCAGATCAGTTTTAGAAAGGTTCTTCCTACCGAAGGTTTCAATAGATGGTTGAGTCTATTTGTCTGTAAATAATCTGGTGGAAATCAGTCACTCTCAGATTCCTTGGTTGAAGGCGGTGGGTAGAAGTAAGACTTCTGCTGACACTAGATAATTGTGGTGTTTAATAATAGCTTTCAGTTAAATATCAGAATGAATATTAAAAATTGAACAATTTACCTTCTTTCTAAATATACTCTTGACATATCTCCAAAAAAAAGAAAAAACTATAATCTTGGAAAAATGGTGACATATTTATAGTGAGACTGCAATAGTTTTCAACTTGTTATGACACTTGTGACAGGTCTGAAGATGCTGAGGGAAGGGTGTGGCGAAAATGTGGCAAGATTGTGACAACTTCCTATTCATCTTCTGACAGTTTGAATCATATGGGAGATGTCAGATGTAATTAACTCCTAGTGTGTGACATAGTATCAGGCAAGTGTAATTAGAGATATTTTTATTGTATATTAAGTATTTCATTCGCCAGTTATACTAATCTTTAACACTGAGGTTTGATATTCTGGGGTCAAAGTTATGTTTTATTAACTAAAATAGCAATATTTCCATTTTAATATTAATTAAAACAACAGGAACATTAGAAGAATCGGCGAGGTGGCGATGCGCTTCCCAGGAAAAATATAAAGCCCTTATATCTTTCCTGGGCAGCGCACCACCACAGCACTGATTCCAAAAACAAAAAATAAGAGTCAACACAAACCCTATTGGCCCATGTCTACATTTTTATAGATTTTTATAAAATCATCAGAACTGGAAAGACCTAAAAATCTGGTTATTTTTTTTTGTCTGGAAAATTCAAATCTGGCATGTATCGCTTTACGTAGCAGTAATTATTGAACGTCTTTTCTTTATGTAATTTTTGATCAATAAGTTTTTAACTTATTAAACAAAAAAGGAAATGTTTCCAGAAATTTAAAAAAAAAATTGCACTTTTCAACCTTTTAATGTATCTGCCCTTAAAACAGAAAGTCCACACAAACTAGTTAATAATGAATATTTCACATATGTTTACCTTATCTTAGCATAAATGTTTGTACATTCTATTATTTAGCTTTTTGGAAACTTAGAAGCCTTACAGGTTTAGCTGCAATTTTTATAATTTTCAAGGCATGTTCAGAAACCAATTTTTAGGGGCCAGTTCAGTTATCAAGTGCTTTTGAAAGGTCTGCATATTATTAGTATTATTACAGAGGAAATCCAAGAGAAGTGACCCCATTTTTGGAAACTGTACATCTCAATGCATTTATCTTTTGATGTAGTGACTATTTTGACCCCCAAACGTGCCTGCAAGAAATTAATATGAGACAGATGACAAAAAGTGAAAATGTCTTTTTTTCCCAATTAGAATTTATTTACTTCTGCTGTGTGTTATAAGAGATTTAGTAACTTTATTTTGTGAGCCCGTATATTTAATATCATTACAAATTTATATAGTTTGAACTGTGTTTTCCTATTTTTGCACATGAAAAATACTTTAAAAAATAAAAAAATCTTTTAGTGTTGCCATATTCTTGGAGACATAAATGTTTTATTTTTCTGTTGACAAAGCTTTATAGAGGCTTATTTTTGTAGGACAATTTGCAGCTTTATTTTTACCATTTTGGAGTAAATGTGAATTTTTGATCACTTTTAATTCCATCTTTTATGAGGTACAGTGACAAAAAAAGTAATTCTGCCATGGATTTTTTTAATGGTGTTAACTAGAAATAGGCAAATTTTTTTAAAATGTAATTGAATTTTACAAAAACCTGGAGAATACATATTTTTAATAATTTGCACAGCACAAATTCAGCAAAATGGCAGCCAACTGCCATCTTGCTGAACCCCTGATGAAGCATTTGTGGAACGCGCTTTAGGTGTTTGGTGTGTGAGTTTTTTTTATCACTGTATATTATTACTTGACTCTATATGTGGGATATATATTGGCTGGAACTCCAATCTATATACTTTTGTCTGGGTGTATACATTTGTACACTAAAGAACATTACCCGTACACAGCATGGTGGCTCAGTGGCTAACACAGTTGCTTTGCAGCACTGGGGTCATGGGTTCAAATCCCACCAAGGACAACATCTGCAAGGAGTTTGTATGTTCTCCCCATGTTTGTGTCGGTTTCCTCCAGGTTCTTGGGTTTCCTCCCACACTCTAAAGACATACTGATAGGGAATGTAGATTGTGAGCCCCAATGGGGACAGTGCCCATAATGTCTGTAAATTGTCTGAATTGTAAAGCGCTGCGGAATATGTTAGCGCTATATAAATAATAAGATTATTATTATTTTTTTTTATTACTGGGGCTCCCACAGGGCTCACCCACCAATGTATTTCTTTGCTTGTATTGCTGGGATTTTTTGTATATGTAGCTTAACAGTTTATGTATAATAAATGGTGATGGGCGAGCACTAAAATGCTCGGCTGCTCGATGCTCGGGAGCTTGACCCGAGCAACGAGCCCAATGTAAGTCTATGGGAAACTCGAGCATTTTTCAGGTGGCTCCTCCCGACGATCTGCAGAGGCCTAAAAATTGCCCAAATCGATGGGAACAGTGCTCAAATGACATGGGAACAGCATGGGGAAGACCACTGGAAGCATTTCTGACTCCCAGGTCACTGCTGTCAACAACGTGGTCAGAGTATTACTCCACTTTTTCGGACTCACAATAAAACATACAAAAACGAAACCAAAATGGATTTTCCTCCCCTAAACCTTGAGCTATGTTCACACGTAGCGTTTTTGATGCGCTTTTGCACTTTTGTATTGCTTTCAACCGTGACAAATACATTAAGGAAGAAATGTCACTTTAACATTTTACAACGTTATCGGGCCATGTGGTGTGTGAGACATGATCAGACATATCCTGCTTCATTTATGAAGGAGGGACTCTGAAAGTCACAAAGCCTTTTTTTATAGGGCCATCAGGTGGCCTTTACTATTCTTAAAGGGGCAGCAGTCGGCCCTTGCTAGTCTTAGAGAGCCATCAGCCGGCTATGCTTTGTTATTCCCATTACTAAAGATTGGGTCTCCTATACTGGTATTGCGTATGCAGTGAGTGGCAGGTGTGCCCAAAATTTGGACGCACCCAAATAACCCTTTGAAAATTTGGACGCACCCCAATACCCCTTTGAAGAGACTTAGAGGAGGGCCTCCTGAAAAAATGTTCCCATTATTAGGAAGTGGGTCTCCCATTGTGTTTGCCTGTGCAGTGAATGCAAGGGTTGCCAAAAATTTGGAAGCACTCCAAAGCCCCTTGGAAGAGACGTGGAAGTCAGAGGGCCTCCTGAAAACAATGTTCCCATCATTAGGAAGTGGGTCTCCCATAGTGTTGGCCTATGCAGTGAATGCAAGGGTTGCCAAAAATTTGGAGGCACTTCAATGCCCCTTGGAAGAGACGTAAAGGTCAGAGGGCCTCCAGAAAACTATGTTCCCATTATTAGGAAGTGGGTCTCCCATAGTGTTGGCCGAAGCAATGAATGCAACGGCTGCCAAAAATTTGGAGGCACTCCAATGCCCCTTGGAAGACAAGTAGAGGGCCTCATAAAAAAATGTTCCGATTATTAGGAAGTGGGTCTCCCGGTCTCCCATAGTGTTGGTGTGAAAAGGTGCATGGGAATACACCTCCCAAGAAAAAGACACTGGATTTGAGTTTATGGTATGCAGCTATCATTCGGTGATGTTGAGAAGTCTGGCCCAATCCAGCTCTTGTTCATTTTTATAATAGTCAGCCTGTCAGCATTTTCAGTTGACAGGTGGATGCGCTTATCAGTTACAATTCCACCAGCAGAACTAAAAACCCGCTTTGATAAAACACTAGCGGCAGGACAGGCCAGGACCTCCAAGGCGTAGAGAGCCAGTTCATTCCACGTGTCCAGATTGGGTACCCAATAATTATAAGGCAAAGAGGAATCATGGATGAAGTTGGTACGGTCGGCAAGGTACTCCCTCAGCATCTTCCCAAACTTTGCACTCCTTGTGAGAGTACCCCATGCCTCAGGGCCTGTGCGATGGGAGAGGCTGAGATAACTCTCCAAGAACTTTGACAGTCTTCCCCTGCCTCTGCTGGATTGGAGTTGTGCCTCTCTCGCCTGTACTCCTTGGTTGTCCAACGAACTGTGACCTCTGCCGCCATCGTTTTCAGATGGGAATTTTTTTTATTAGTTCCGCAACAAGGGCCTTCTGGTACTGCCCCATTTTTGTAGACCTGTCCGCCTCAGGAATAAGAGATATAAAGTTCTCCTTGTAGTGTGGGTCTAGAAGTGTCACCAACCAGTAATGACTGTCACCCAAAATTTTGAGAACACGAGGGTCACGGGAAAGGCAGCATAACATAAACTCAGCCATGTGTGCCAGACTGCTAACAGGCAAGACTTCCATGCCCTCACCAAGAGGAAGAGTGACCATGCTCTCCTCCTCCTCCTACCTGTCCTCATTGTCACCCAATCCATGTTGGTATGAGATGAGGCTGGGCTGTGTGTAATCACCCTGTATGGTTCCTTGCTCCATCTCATCGTGCTCCGCCTGCAATGCATCCACTTTGATTGTGAGCAGAGAGCGTTTCAAAAGACAGAGAAGCGGGATGGTGACGCTAATTATGGCGTCATCGCCGCTCACCATCTTAGTGGAGTCCTCAAAGTTTTGGAGGATGGTACAGATGTCTGACATCCATGTCCACTCCTGAGTTCTTATGTGTGGAGTCTGAACTGAATAAAGACGGTCTTGTTGATGCTGGTAAACAACAACTGCCCTCTTCTGCTCACAAATCCTTCCCAACATCTGCAGTGTAGAGTTCCAACATGTGGGGACATAACACACACCAGTCGACGAGCCGGAAGCTGCAAACGCTGCTGAAGCACGGCAAATGCGGCGGAAGCTGTAGCTGACTTTCTAAAATAGGCACACAGGCGGCATACTTTGACAAGCAGATCCGGCATCTCCGGGTAGCTTTGAGAAACCGCTGAACCACAAGGTTAAGCACGTGGGCCAGGCATGGTACATGTGTGAGCCCGCCTCGCCTCAGATCCACCACCAGGTTCCGGCCATAGTCACACACAACCCTGCCTGGCTGTAGGCTCAGCGGTGTGAGCCACAGATCTGCCTGCTCTTTCAGAGCTGTCCACAACTCTTCAGCATTGTGCGGTTTGTCAACTAAGCATATTAGCTTCAGCACAGACTGTTGCCGCTTGGCCAAGGCAGTGCTGCAGTGCTTCCAGCTTATGACTGATGTGGTCATTATGGAGATGGAGGCTGAAGAGGGGTAGGAGGCTGAGGAGGATGAGGCGCAGGAGTTGTAGACAGTGGGGGGAACCCTGACTGACCTAAGGCCCGCAATCCTGGGCGTCGGGAGGATGTGTTCCGTCCCAAGGTCCGACTTGGTCCTGGCTTCCACTATGTTAACCCAGTGTGCCGTCAGCGAGATGTACCGTCCCTGCCCACAAGCACTTGTCCACATGTCCGTGATTAGGTGGACTTTCCCTGTAACTGCATTGTTGAGGGCACGGCTAATGTTGTGGGACATGTGCTTGTGAAATGCAGGGACGGCACACCGAGAGAAATAGTGGCGGCTGAGGACCGAGTACCGAGGGATGGCCGCCGCCATCACGTTGCGGAAAGCTTCCATCTCCATGAGCCTAAAAGGCAAAATTTCAAGCGCAAGCAGTCACAAAATGTGGGAATTTAGTAGTGTGGCCTGTGGGGCGTTGGCTGCGTATTTGCGCTTGCGTTCCAAGAACTGGGGTATGGACAACTGTACGCTGCATTGGGACAAGGACATGCTTGCTGATGGTTCTAGTTGAGAGTATGCAACGACAGGTGCAGAACAGGAGGCATCTTCGCATGCACTATGGACAGGGGATTGGCTTGCACGCACAACAACAGAAGAAGCAGTGGTGTCACCCGCAGTCACTGTTCCTGGACCCTGGGGTTCGGACCACAAAGTCGGGTGCTTTGCTGCCATGTGCCTGATCATGCTGGTGGTGGTCAGGCTGGTAGTTTTGCTACCCCTGCTGATGCTGGCCTGGCATGAGGTGCAAATGGCCTTTTTGGGGTTATCGGCAGAGTCTTTAAAAAACAACCAGTAGAAATGGTCAGCCCTCCATTCTGGGAATGGTGGTGCACATGGAAAATCAGAATTTGCATCAATAAAGTAAAATCCTGGCACTCACATATGTTTTCAATGCTTCTTTTAATGAACAACCACAGTTGGCTGTTCATTAAAAGAAGCATTGAAAACATATGTGAGTGCCGGGGTTTTACTCTATTTAAAAAACAACCAGAGTGGGGAAGACCTAACAGTTGTACTGGCAACATCCGTCATCTTGGTGTTACGGGGAACGGTTGCCCGCCTTCTGTCTGCGGCCACCACACTGCTTCTTCCTGCCTGTTGCGGTGCTCTGCCTCCCTCCCCCTTTGTGCTGCTGTCCTCGCTTTGCATGTCCTCTTGCCAGGTTGGGTCAGTTGCTATATCATCCACCACCCCATCTTCTACTTCCGCACCCTGGTCCTCCTCCTGACTTTGTCAATTGTGTCTCATCATCGTCCACCTCGTGACACTTTCCCACTGTCGCCTTCATATGACTGTGGCTGCTTAAATATTTGGACATCGCTAGATGTAATCTCCTCTTGCCCCGCTTCAAGTGGACCAGGTGAGAGGCTCAAATCTATAAATGGAAAATTGAACAGCTCTTCGGAGTGTCCAAGTGTTTGTTCATTTGTCTCTGGGCACTCTGCATGATGGGAGGAAGGAGGATCAGGGTGAAGAATATGCGGTCCAGTCTCAAGGCTACCGAGACTTGACCGTGTGGAAGACAGGGTGGTGGTGGCTAAGTGACTGGAAGCATTATCTGCTATCCAGCCAATAACCTTTTCACACTGCTCTGTGTTCAATAGTGGTGTTCTGGGGTCCCATTTTAATTGGGACAGGAAGGTTGAGTGAGAAGATGTGGGTATTTGCTGTGGCACAATTTCAGCTTGCCCACGGCCTCGGCCTCTGCATGCACCATCACCATTACCATCACGTCCAGTACCCCTTCCCTTGCCACGTGCCTTGCCATTTTAAATGGAGGACAGTATCTTCCACGCTCACTACAAATGGCTGAATTTGGAGCGAACTTATATGTGATCCGTGTGATGGACAAACCACAGTTTTAAATAGCTGGCCTGTAGGTAACTATTTTTAACAGCGCCGACCTTGTGTCAATAAGTTCACTGACACACTGCAGCAAAATATAAATGGAGGCCAGAAATGGCAATATTTTCAGCGCAATTATATATGATCCGTGTGACGGACAAACCACAGTTTTAAATAGCTGGCATGTAGGTAATTATTTTTAACAGCAAACTGGTGTCAATAGCTTCACTGACACACTGCAACAAAATTTCAATGTAGGCAAGAAATGACAATATTTTCAGCGCAATTATATATGATCCGTGTGACGGACAAACCACAGTTTTAAATAGCTGGATTTTTAGCGTTGTAATATGGAAAGGACCTGGCTGTATTCTGCAGTGCCAACAAGCAAATGGCGCAAAAAAATGGTGTTCTTTGGATTGCTTTTTAAGCAAATAATCAGGATTAAGATAAAAAAAATTATTCCTGACCTGACACCTGGGCCTATTTCTACAAATATCTGTAAAAGCAAAAGCAGACAGAACTGGAACTCTTTTATTATAAAAATATAAAACAAACCATAAATACACATTACAAAGAACAAAATGCAAAACCCCAACAAAACACAACCCAAAGGAAACCCCTACAAGTCCAAAATTATAATGTCCAGAAAACCTTATAAAGAAAAAATGTCCTGCAACGTTCATAGAACATAAAACGTCCATTTTCCCAAAATGCCCCAGCAAGGGAAGACCTTAACCTCATTTTTTTATTTTTAACCAGAAAAACACCTTCCAACATTCACTTACATTCATACCCATACATTTATAACTAACACCCCAAAAGAAAACAACAAACTGGCCCACTGCCAAAAATTTAAAGAAAAAGGCCACCTGACCGAAAACTTAATACACAGCAAACTTTTTTTTGTTTGTTTTTTTCCCCCACCACCATTTTTTAACACCCAAGGTCCCACGAGAATCTGTGGCCTTACCACAACAAGGTCCCACTAAAGTTTGTGGCCATTTCACACACAAAAAGGTCCCTTTGCCTTTTCCGGCATCCCGCAGGACGTCCAAATTTTTACACAAAATCACCACAACCCCTCCCCCCTCCCCCCTAAAGCCCCCCACTCAACCTAAACTAACCCCCCCACACGCGCAATACACATACATAATTTATATACAATACACAACATAACAGTAACAACAATACACAACATAACAATATAACAACGACTAACCATATACCTTCATGACATAACAACTTAACCAGAAGACTACTAACCATGAACCAAAAGATCAGACCCAAGTTCAGTGCATGCAAGCCCTATATTCAGATTCTGATGCCTTAAAACAAAAAACTACAATGTGAGGGGAGCAGCCCACCACCAGAAAACTGGAGACTACAGAGGCTCTCACCCTAAACTAACACACAACACCCTATCCCTCTCTAATAAAGAAAAAGAAAAAACTGTCCCTACCACCCTACCAATCTTTCCCTACCTGTCCCTCACTGACCCTCACTACCAACCTAAACCTAACTACCGATCCCCTAAAGACTGTCCCTACACATCTATCTGACCCTACAAAAAAAAGATAAAGAGACTAAACTCACCCTATCACAAGCACACAGAACCTAACTCTCCCTAGAGCACATTAAATAAGAACCTCCTCCATAGAAGAGAGGCCTTTGCTGCACCCAGCCTCTCATACTCCAGCGAACACACTTTTGCAAGGTCACCCAGGATGTTCCTAATCACCTCTTCCTGGGGGAGGACTTTCTGCTGGGTGGACACTAAACACCGTGCGTTCCACGTGTAGTACCTAGTCACTAAACTAACTAAGAAAACAGTGCCCCGATCTCGGCCACCAAGGGACCTGAAGGTTCCATAGGCCCACAATGCATAGGAAAGGCCTGCCAGCCTAGGCCAGCCAATGGAAGCACCCACCCTACTGTAGACCTCTGTATTAAAGGGACCCCGAAGCAGGAAGTGCTCCATGCTTTCAAGCATGCCGCCTCACTCCTCGCGGGGACAATCCCGGTCATCAGAGTTCCTGTACTTCAGGTTGTCCCTCACATACAGTCTCCCATGGAAGCAGCGCCAAGTCAAGTCCCAAAACTTCAAGGGGATCCGCTTAGAGTTTAATAACCCGAGCCCCACCTCCAAATCCCGGCTTGGGCAATCCTTGAGGGCCAGGGGCTTCTGGAAGTGGGTCAACAGAACCCTCTTGTCAAGTAACCTCCTTGACAAGGTCCTAATCTCCCACACTCCCAGACCCCACTGGCGGATCAACTTCACAACCAGGGTAGCATAAGCCGGAAGATGCCCATGAGGCGTTCGAAGGTCCTTCACCCGCCCTCCTGTCTCCCATTCCTGGAAGAAAGGCCGAAACCACCCCCTACACGAGAATACCCACGGAGGAGCCCTCTCTAACCAGAGGTTGGCGATGTTTGCCTTAAGAAAGGTGTTTACTAGAAACACCACTGGGTTGACCATACCCAACCATCCTAGTCTCCTCGTGGGTAAGTGACCTCCCTCTTGATTAGGTTCAGCCTATTCCCCCATAATAGTTGGAAGAACAGACTGTAGACTCGTGTCCAAAGAGGCTCTGGCAAGATGCAGACGCTGCCCAGGTATATTAATAAAGGGAGCAAATACCCCTTGGCCAGCTTAACCCTTTCCCTCAGGGTCAAGGACCTACCCTTCCACTGATCCACCTTCTGGGCGGCGATCTTAAGTCTGCCCTCCCTGTTTTGCTGGGGATAGTCCCCCGGGCCGAATCTGATGCCTAATATTTTTGCTGTGGCCTGAGGCCCTGGAAGGGTGTCCGGGAGATCAAAACTTGGATCTCCCCCTCCCAGCCAGAGACTCTCACACTTATCCCGGTTGATCATGGACCCAGATGCCACCGAGTAGCGCTCAACCTCAGACATGACCCAGTCTGCCTGCTCTCTCGAGGATACAAAAATGGAAACGTCGTCGCCGTACGCCACTACCCTCAAGGTGGCCTCTGGCTCCAACCGGTCCATCCCTACTCCCATCAACGGTCCGCGCTCTACTCTCCTTAAAAAGAGGTCGATCGAGAACACATATAACACATATAACACATATAACAGTGGGCTCAGAGGACAGCCCTGGCGGACACCAGACTTCACCTCAAAAGAGTGTCCGACCCAACCGTTCATGAGCGGAAAAGTCTCTGCCCCATTGTATAACACTCTCAACCAATCAACAAACCTCCCGGGCAGACCGTACCTCAGAAGGATGGACCAGAGGTACTCATGGTTAACCCGGTCAAAGGCCTTCGCCTGATCTAAGGACAGCAAGCACCCCTTCCAGTGACCTGCCCTGCTCTGCTCCACTGCCTCCCGGACACCGAGCACAGCACTAAAAGTACTGCGGCCTGGAACAGAGCAGTGCTGGGCCCCCGAAAGGCTCCGGGGCGCAAACTTCACCAACCGATTAAAAAGCACCTTTGACAGCATCTTTCGGTCCGTATTGAGAAGCGCTATGGGATGTCAATTCTCAATGCGGGACGAGTCTTTACCCTTCGACAGAATAATCATGGCGGACTTCCTCATTGAATCGGGCAGAATGAGACATTCATTAAAAACCTCAGTCATGAGGGGGACCAAAGAGTCCCTAAAAGTGGTGTAAAACTCGGATGTTAAGCCATCCGAACCGGGCGATTTTTTGGGCAGGAGCCCATCAATGGCCTCTCTCACTTACTCTTCCCTGATTGCTTCTGCCAAAACATGAAGAGAGGGGTTATCCCCTGGTTCAGGGATGGTTTCAGCCAGGAAAGCCGACATCTCATCCCTATCTGGATCCCTCCTTCCCAAGAGGTGCGAGTAGAAGGATCTGACAACCTCCAGCATCCCTGATTTGGATCTGTTCAGGGATCCCGAAATGTTGATCAGTCCTGTTACCGTCTTACAACTCACCGACATCCTGCAGTTCTCCCACCACTCAGACTTACTGCTACAGAGACCCAAGAGAGGTACCTGGCTCTGAAGAAATTCCTCAAAGGATTGTCTTACATCCGCTTCTTCCAACAGGGACGAATTCAGCTTCCATAGGCCTCTCCCTATCCGGGGACTCCCTGTAACATTCAAGGAAAAGAAAATGAAACAGTGATAGGAGAATTCAACCTCAACAGCGGACACTGCAGAAGAGATGGCTTCCTCCTTCAAAAAAACCCTATCTATCCCAGACCTACAACTACCCCTATGAAAGGTGAAACCCCCGTGACCTGGGGTGTGCCGGATGTGGACATCCACCAGGCGAGCTTCGCTTTCTATGCTATTAAGGGTATTACTATCAAAAGCCAGACTTCGGTCTCCGGGGCCTCCCCTATCACGGCATCTAGTTATAGTATTAAAGTCCCCATCGAAGACCACCTGCCTGCTCGTAAAAAGATAGGGCTTGATCTTCAGGAAGAGACATTTACGGTCCCACTTTGACTGTGGACCATAGATATTAATAAGCCGGAGCTCCTGTCCCCTCATGATGACGTCAAGGACCAAGCACCTCCCCATTTCTACCACGATCACCCGTCTGCATTCCACCGAAGCGGCCTTAAAAAGGACCGCTACCCCACTATACGGCTCGGCCGCAAGAGACCAGTATGAGGGCCCACACCTCCACTCCCTCCTTGCTTTGTAAATGGCCCCCATGTCCGTTAGTCTGGTCTCCTGCAAAAATAAAATGTCAGCCTCAACTCGGTTGAAAAAATCAAAGGCCATAAATCTGGCCGCATCAGACTTTATACTGGCGACATTAATCGACGCCAGAGTCAACGGGGTAGGTTCCGCCATCATGGGTGATTGAGTTAGACGGCCTTCTTTTTGACCGTACCCCCCGATTTTTTTCTCTCACCTTCAGAGGAGGAGCCAGACTCTCCCCTCCTCTTCAGTGACACAGAGGTGTCCATAGTACCCGACACCTCCTTCCCAGTACTGAGTTCCTCACCCCTGGACCCCGGGGCAGTCTCCCCCCCAGAGGAAAGTGAGCCCCCCAGAGAATGGACACGCCGCTCCCTGAAGGCACCTCAGATGTTACCGCCGGTCGCACACCCCCGACCTTCGACCTAGCAGAGTCATCAATGGCATGGAACCTGTTGGAGAGAGGGAACAGAGGGGAGCCGGTGAGCCCTTCCGTAGGCACCTTAGAGGCCAGGGAGGGGCCTTAGATGTTTTTGCCCCTTTTTGGTTCCTCCTCCTCCGACTCTTACTAGTCTTACTGTCACCTGATTTTTTAGGCTGCTCCACCACCTCCTCGTCCAGACTTTCATACTGGGAGGAATCATCAGAAGCAGCCACCTCCTGGCTCTCCATCCTCCTGATCTCCTTGCTCACCACTCCTCCCCCAGGGCCTCAGGGGCTCCGGCTGCCGCTTCTGGGGAGGGGACAAACATCACCCCAGTCGCCTAAGGCTTATCCTGCCCCCTACCCCTACGGCGCCTCACCTGATGCCACTGGTGGTCAGATGTACTGGCCTCGCCTTCCCTCACTGGCCCCTCAGCCCCTCTCCCGCCCCCACCTCCAGCTTCAGCAGTAGATGCACCGCTAAGGACCCCCCCCCACGGCTCTCCCCTGCCTGACCAGAGATGGTGTTAGAAAAGGAGCGGGGGCAGTGGCTATACGGGTGACCTAGGTCACCACTAGTGTTGAGCCACCCCCGTAGTGTTCGAGTTCGGTTCGGTTCGTCGAACACCCGTGTGTTCGCCGAACTGTTCGTCGAACTGTTCGTCGAACACCTTCGAACACCATTAAAACCAATGGCAGGCAAACAAAAACACATAGAAACACATAGAAAACACCTTCAAAGGTGTCCAAAAGCTGACAAACTGCTCAGAAAACATAACTAACACATGGAAAAGTGACAAGTACATATAGTCATGCGAAAAGAAAAAGAGGTGGAGGAGTAAAAGGAGGGGGAGACACAGATATAGGCATGTCATGCCCTTCTAAAATCCAAAAAGTGAGAAGCCGACACGGCCAGTCCGTTCCTGCCCGTGCCACCTCCGTGTCGCCGGGTTTGTGCCAGAGCCGCGGTGGACCCTGACGGCCAGCCCCCTCTCCTAATACTGGTGCCTGTCCGCTGGTGGGTCGAGCCCCCCGCGGTGGGGGGGGAGTAACATCTGCAGAAGAAAGACCATCTTCCAGCCAAACTAACATGTCGACTTCTTTTCGTGGACAATGTGATACGATCCCTTTGTTACGGACACGCCCATCGCTACAAATTCCAGATGAGGCACAAAAACAGCAGGTGCTTCAGCGGATATCAAGTGCTCCTTCAAGTGGGCTCTCCTCCACCTCAACTTCAACATCACAAATACTCCAGTCCTCAGAGGTGTCACCCCAATCGCACTTGCTTCCTCACAGCTCCCAAGTCTCCAGCTGCCCGTCTGAGTATGGGGTAACACAGATGGTTGAGTCTGCACAGCTGTTTACTCATACTATAGCCTGGGAAACGGAGGTCTGCTCCAGAGCTTCTGTTAATCCAGACGAGGAAACGATCTGCACTGATGCCCAGAATCTTTATAAGTCGGATCCAGGACCAGATGAAGAAGGTTCTGAGCATAATGTAGACCCTCATTCCCAAACTGTAACTCCTGTTGATGGAGACAATGATGAAGACGATGATGAGACTCAAATACCTGATTGGAGCGACAACTTGACTTTTCGGTCAGGGCAGGAAGAGGTTGGCTTTGAGGACGACGGGTGTGATAACACACAGGGTGATGATGACAAGGTTGGAGATCCCACTTACTGTCAACCCACAGTCAGCCAGTCCATGAGGTCACCCGGGCCTTTGGGATGTCGCGGTGGTCGGCTCCCTGGCCCGTACCCTGGGGTCACTCTTTAAAAGGGTGGATAATGGTTAATTTTATAAGAGTTTGTGACACCACCTGTGGTATCTGGTGAGAAGCACCAGCGCTGCAGCAGTCCACTGAGGCCCGTGATAAGGCAGCTCGATGGTATAGCTCCCCACAGGTGGAGCTAGGTCTCAGGGCAGCGTATGCAGGGGGAATGCAGGACAGGCGAGACCCAGCTGGGTCAGAGCAAGAACGGAAACGGACACGGTAGTCACTTCAGTACCTTTTACTGGAGGAAATTCAGGCACATCCTGGAGCACTGTAGGGTGAAGGGTGCATATCAGGATCCTCCCCAATGAGCGGGTGTAGGGCCTCCTGTTTCTTGCCTCTGCGCAGTAAGTTTCTGACCTGCCTGGAGCTAGGCCTAACTTTGTCTCTGTCCTGCGCTGGCTGACCTTGTGGTAGGGCCTTCTCTTGAAGTTCACACTCCCAGTATGCGGGGCCTAAGCGTCTCCTGGCTCTGTTACGTATCAGCACCTTAGCGATCCTGGGACTTGTAGTTCTCCAGGGATTCCGGTTATGCCTTACTGGGTCATAGAGATCCCGGTAAGCTCGGATCCGGTGTCCGGTAAATGCTTCGGGGTGAGCTGGTTAAGCTCCTCTGCCCCTTATGTACTAACTCGCCACTCGCCTTCGGCCTACTCGGGCCCTCAATAGGCTATACACACTAACGGCAGCTTGCCGCGCTTCACCGATCTTATGACGCTGGCACACCTTAAGCTCTATCTGGGCTCCCTGAATCTAGCTAGCAGGAGTCTCGTTCTCCACTGCTGAACTATTAACTGAGTTCTCTAGACTAGACTGAGCTCCACTGCAGACTGACCTCTCTTAGGCTTCTCTACTGCAGGAACTCTTCAGAGGAACTGAACTGCCTAGCTCCACCTTCCCTATTTATATCCCTAACGGGCTCCCTCTGCTGGTCTGAGGTGGAAGGTGGAGATGTGTGAATGTTTATGGGGGCCTCTTGTGGAGGATTCCATCAATACACTCTTCTAGGATCTGTGATACCAAGCGCAGCGGGGCGTCACAGATGCTATTGACGACGAGGTTAGGTTGCGCCTTCCTGGACAGAGACGGAGTACTGGAAGCACGTCAACAACTGCATCCTCAACCACAACTCCGCCTCTGACCACAAGTCGTAGTGGCTCTTCAGGTCGCATGGGCTCTAAGCCTTGCATAGCCTGGGCTTTTATTCAGATCGATAAGGATGACCCAACTCGTGTTATCTGTAATATTTGTCACCAAAAGCTAAGTAGAGGCCAAAAAATCCATAGTTTGAGTACTTCATGCATGTACCGTCACATGGATATGAAGCATAAGTTGCAGTGGGAAGCTCACTGTGCTACAATGCGGCCTAGCAGGCTGGGCCAACCACCGTCTGCCCCATCTTGTGCATCCGCGGCCTCTTCATCCTCTGTGACTGGGGGGACAGCAGTCACACATGTTTTTGGACGCAGACCTGCCACCTCTTTACCTGCAACAGCCAGTGTGATTGGCAGGTCGTCAGTTCATTGGGAAGTGGAAACACCTGCTGGTGTTGAGAGCTCTCTGAGATCGAGAGCACCACCTTTGGATCAAGGCAACCTAACATGTCCGCCTGCATCTTCCTCACAGACCGGCAGTTTGCCAGGGACACCCTACTCAACCCCGTCAAAGCACAACAGCCAGCCCTCGGTCCCTCAGATGTGGACAAGTAAAAGACCATTTCCTCCTAGCCATGAGAAAGCTAAGAGGTTGAATTTCACCATCTGCAAGCTGTTGGCTACAGAAATGCTGCCTTTCCGCCTGGAGGACACAGTGGATTTTTGAGACCTTATGTCCGTTGCAGTGCCCCAGTACCAGATGCCCAGTCGGCACTACTTCTCAAAGAAAGGTATGCCTGCGCTCCACCAGCATGTCGCACACAACATCACCGCTTCTTTGAGAAACTCTGTGTGTGACAGGGTGCATTTCACCACAGACACTTGGACGAGTAGGCATGGACAGGGACGTTACATGTCGCTGACAGGGCACTGGGTAACTATGGTGACAGCAGGACAAGGGGCTGCTGTCCATGTCTTGCCGTCCCCGCGAGTTGTACGTCAATCCTCTTTATCTAGAAGTTCCTCCACTGCTTCTGCCTCCTCAACCTCCTCTCGGTCCTCCACCTGCACCCAAAGCCTGTCTGGTAATGCCACCTGCTTTCTAACTGCGCACCTCCTTACTATGCTGGCAGCAGGGCTCAACGGCATCAGTGTTTACTTTGAAATGTCTGGGAAATGTGAGTCACACAGCTGAGGACTTGTGGTCAGCTCTGGAGACCCAGTTTCATGAATGGTTGTCTCCACTGGACCTGCAACCAGGGAAGGCCGTGTGCGACAATGCTGCAAACCTGGGTGCGGCCCTTCGCCGGGGCAATGTTACACACGTGCCTTGTATGGCTCACGTGTTGAACCTGGTTGTCCATAAATTTTTAGCCAACTATCACGGACTAGATGGCCTTCTGCAGAGGGCACGGTCGCTGTGTGCTCACTTCCGCCGTTCGCATCCCGCAGCTCAACGACTTACATCTCTACAGAAGTCGTTGGGCCTGCCAGTTCACCGGCTGAAATGCGATGTGCCGACACGGTGGAATTCAACACTGCACATGTTGCAGCGACTGTGGCAGCACCGACAAGCCCTGGTGCAATAGTTTCTGACGTATAGCCTGGGCCAACGAGATCCAGAGGTTGGGCAAATCACACAGCAGGAGTGGTCTCAGATCAGGGACCTATGAAGTTGACGCGCCCCCTGGGCCGTGGGGTACCCGGAGCCGGGTCGGTAGACGCTGGGGGTTGTAGTCACTGTGGCGGTGACCCGGTCCGTGACAGAGGGCGGTCAATCCAACGGTAATTTGTATATATGGATTTTATAATGTCCGACTACGCCACCTGTGGAGTGCGGCCAAAGGGGCCGCCGCTGCGGAACAGTCCTCTGAAGCTGGTGGTTTTGCTGCAATGGTATTATTACTCACCACAGGAAGAGTGTAGCTTCAGGGCAGTGTGGGTGGATGATGGTGGTTGTAGTGCAGGGAGTCAGTAATGAACACAGAGTCCGTGTGATGCAGTCCCAAGATCTTTACTCACAGTTGTTGCAGTCCAGATTACAGGTACCAGAGCTATCTCACCCGTCGTGCTGTGCGTACTCAGTGAGGGGCTCAGTCCACCCCCAGATAGCTCCGGAGTACTTAGCAGGAACCCCTTCTGTGTGTCCTTTCTCTGGCCTTCTCCCTGCACCTCACACCCAGTGACACTTCTATCCGGTATCCTCGGGCCTTGGCGGGCGACTTGTGTTCCGTCACCTGGGTCCTATGTGGCTACCTTCTTAGTGAGACTGGTGTGGACTTTTGCCTGCAGTACATGAAATGCTGCAGCCTCCGGTTTCTAGTTGAGCCTTGCTGTTTCTCCTCTAGTTGAGGGACCGGTTCCCCTTATCTGGCCTGACCCCTCTACCTCCTGGTAGCAGCGGGAGTACAGGTGGCCTTCTGCATGGCCCGTAGCCCTAGGGTCCCTTCGGTTCCTGGAGCCTTCCTGCTCCCACTCATCTCTTCTCTCCTTCAGTCCTGGGCCTCCCAGGCTAAGCCCCGCCTCCGGAGCAGAGCTCATGCCGAGCCTCTGCTCCTGTCACTTTTCCTCCTCTGACTGGCTTGCTCTTTCTAAGATGGCTTCTTATTTATACTCTCCCTGTCATGTGCTCCCCTAAGCTGCTCCCCTAAGCACCCACTACATAGGATCCTCCCACCAGCTAGGGACCTGGGACTGTGCTCTCCCTTAGGAGCAATCTCGCCCTAACCCCACTGCGGGTATGTGTTGGATGCAGGTGTTAGGGTCCCGAGCCATACACCTTCCTTACCTGAGGGTGAGATACCACACCTCTGGGTGAGATGCAGTAACTCTGTGGTGACTGCACCCTCAGGGGCGCCACACACCTTTCTGCACAGTTTTGAAATGGCGACGAAGATGTTTAGTGCTGACGACGATGCCATTATCAGCATAACTATTCCGGTGATTTACATGCTGGAGCACACATTAAACAGAATTCAGAGTCAGGTGGTCGGACAAGAGGAGGTGGAGGAAGTAGAGGAGGAGTCGTATGCGGAAGGGATAACATCTCCAAGGTCCAGACGGTTGGCAGCACCAAGGAGGCAGGCATGGGAGGGTGGGGGAGAGGGATTAAACAGGGCGCATGGTAGCAGCCAAACTGTTGAGGAAGGTGCAGGAGCCGAGGAAGAAGTGGAGGATGAACTGGCGATGGGCATGGAAGACTCATCAGATGAGGGAGATCTTGATCACATTTCTGTTGTGCGAGGTTGGGGGGAGAGGGCAGAGGAAAGAAGCATGATTCCTTACCTCGCTACCAACACAACAAGGACTTGGTCCTCCTGGATGCGCAAGACACATGAGTGCCTTCTTGCTGCACTACCTGCAACATGACCCTCAGATTGCAGAATTCGAAGTAATCTCGACTACTGGGTTGCCACACTCTTAGATCCCCGGTACAAAAGTAAATTTGCCGAAATAATTCCTGCCATAAAAAGGGATTGACGCATGCAGGAGTATCTGCAGACGCTGTTGCAGAATCTTACATGTGCTTTTCCACAAAACACCAGTGGTGCACGAAGTGAATCTCACAGTTCTAACTTGCCAACCGCGGGACTGTCGAGTCTTCATCACTCAAACCGTAACAGTAACACAGTATCTGCTGGTAACAGCAATTTTGTGAAATCGTTTCACCACTTTTTTAGACCATCCTTTGCAAGGCCACAGGAGACAAGTAGTCTGACACATAGTCAATGCCTAGAGAGGATGGTGCAGGAGTATCTCCAAGTGAACATCGAAGCCATGACTGTGTCACTGGACCCTTGCTCATTTTGGTATTCCAATCTGGAAAAATGGCCGGAGCTCGCCACTCACGCCTTGGAGATCTTGTCATGCCCTGCAGCCAGTGTTCTCTCTGAACGTGTGTTCAGCGCTGCTGATGGTGTGCTGACAGATAAGCGCACGCGGCTGTCCACTGAGAATGTACACAGACTCACGTTCATAAAGATGAACAAATCATGGATTCGCAAGGACTTTTCTAATCCTGTGTTATCCTTGGGAGGCTAAAAGCTTGAGGATTTGGTAATATCACCTCACCAACCGTTTTAAGCAACTGTGGGGCAATTGATGCGACTTAACCCTAGAATGCATGTCCATAAAAATCTACACTTTCATATACCTGGGGCCTTTTAGTCCCGTGTGCAAATAACATTGAATAACTCAAACTCAAATGACAAACAACTATATACATGAAGAATACCTAGAGTTTCAAAATTCTAACTAAAGTAATCTTGCAGAAAATAGAAAACAATTAACAGGGCGGGACTGCGAGGCCCCAGGTATGCGTTCTAGGGTTAAGTGGTGTCTGTGCCACAATTTTGGGAAAAAATGGAAACTCTTTTTGGAGTCCCCTTGCTGTGTCTTACGTGACGTTGGCATCGTCAATTCCAGGTGGGTTGGGTCGCTCCCCCCCCCCTTTTAACTGTAAGAAACTACATACACTATGGCTTGGGGTAACACAGATGATTGAGTCTGAAGAGCTGTTTACCCAGAGGTCTGCTCCAAATCTTCAGTGTCTGCTAGTCAGCGTAGAATTTTTAACTGCATCTAGCCTAGGCAATACTTTGGGCGTAGTAGCCCAGCTGCAAAGCAAGCTGCACCGCCTGTGTATCTAATAAGAATTTTTAAATGCATCTAGCCTAGGCAGACTGTGGGGACCCCCAACCAAACCCAGACGCTCAGCCCCCCTACCGCCCCCCTTTCATTGACAATACAATAATGTAACTCTTACAACTGGATGGGTGAGGATCGGTCACAGCTTTATACTCATTCCATTAGAAAGACATTTTATTTCTAAAATAATTCAGCTTGTTGCAGCATGCCCTGGGTCTCCACTCCGGCAACTTGGCCAACAAGTGTAACTCTCCAACATGTCCTTTCTATTTCCAGGCCACGGAGGATCCTGCGTACTCGTATGCAGGACTCTGACCCCCACCCATCACTCTTAACGCTTGTTCCACTCCGTCCTCTAGTCCTGACAAGAATATGTCCAGTCCAATATCCATTAAGTGAACACCGTCGGGCCGTATGAGGCCTGCTTTATCTCCTTCCAGTTGTCGGTGTCGTACCACTACACCGCCTCTGTCTCTTCTAAATTTTGCCATCCGAATATTTATTACCCGCCTTGTCCGTTCGATGGCCGTGATGTCTCGCGCACCTTGCCATACCGCTATCGGCACAATCTCTGACCATACTATAGCTAGTTTTGTGAAAAATTCTCTGAACCGCTCAGTGTCTAGTTTCATTATTGCCATTAGTTATGCGCTCTTGTGATGACCTAGGTTGTTTCCCCCGGCCTGTATAACTAAGATGACCAGACATCTTGCCTCTCTCCCTACCGTGATTACCTCCATTAGTACCTGTGGCCATAGCAGGCCTCTAATACCTCTCCAGTTGAAATATGTGTTATGAAACTCTAATTTCCTCCCGCCTGGGCGGACTTTCGCCCTTTAATCTGCCCAATATATATACGAGTGGCCTATCACCCACACTGTTGGCTTAGCGTCACCTGTAAAAGAAACAAACCACGTTAGGATAACAAGTCCGGTCTTATGTATCTTGCCAAACACGTGGATCACCATCTCTCTATCCTCTGAACTTCCGTTTCTGACAGTCCTGCTCTTGCTGCTTCTGTGGCCGCGCCTATGCGGAATGAGTGTGTCCCGTAATCTTTGGGGTGGTTCCCTGCCGATGTTATGCATTTATTAAATATAGCTTGGAACTGGTATCTTGCTAATGGCGTCCCATGAATGTGTGATAGGAATAAATTACTTTGTGATCTGATGGTTAGATATGGTTTTACTATTGTTACCCGACTCAGTGTACCGTTTGTGGGTTGTAGAAGTACCCAAGTGCCCCTGCCCGCTGGAACCATTTTCGATTTGTGTATGCGTAGACGTATTGCATTATTGGCTATGACTACGTCCTGGTGTAATAAGACTCCACTGGTGCTAATTTTGGATTGAGGGACTAATTCGCTTATGCATAGTGCCCCGAAGAAGGCGATCACAAATGCAGTAGACAGTAGTGTTGCTTCAAATTGTGAGTGTCATGTTAATGGTGTTAGGGATATGATGTGAGAAATCAGTTTTAGTGACACGGGACGGGACGTCTACACTCCTGACTTGGCTGACCCCTTTTCCACCCTTTTATGGATTGTCTGATGATGAATCTTTGTCACATCTCCCCAATTCAGTAGTTGGAAGTGAAATGCTACTCCGGTCAGACACCGCTGCGCTGACGCCCCTGATATGCCCCTCATCATTAGCTGGTGGAGAAATTCTATGGTGACTTGTGATCTGGCTTGTTCACATTGGTCAACCCGTCTGCCTGCTACTAGTCGTGTCCACTCTTCCCATGCCTTACCGTATGCTTGCCACGTCGACGGGGCAACTGACGCTCTGATTAATGGCATCAACTATTCGCCACTAGATCCCATAGGGAAGGTGGGCAACTGTTGTCCCGATGGGTGGGCATTGTGGAAGAGCTCTGTGAAAATCTGCCAATTGAATTGTTATAAAGCGTTAGCAGCAGCTTTAGACCCCTCAGCATAGTGGCTAGCGCGGACCCATACATTGTGTTTTAGGCACAGGAATGCTAGCCTGGGTAGTAGGCCTAGCACTGGGAGAGACGATGATGCCATCTTATTAATGCAGTGCGCTAAGCTGGTGTTTTTTGTTATGAAGCGTATATTTTTGTAAGCCAGGAGCGCGCCCCATATTTCTATTGCTACCACTATTGGGAAGAAAAATTATTTTCAGGGCTAGATGCAGCGAAAAATTATTATTAATTGAAAAGCTGGTGGAGCTTGGTATAGATGGCCTAATACAATGAGACCCACACACTGCTAGAAGGCCAAATATTTTTTCAGAGGTAGATGCAGAAAAAAATTATATTCAGTTTGCAACCTTATGGAGGTCAGTATAGATGGACTAATAGAACAAGTCCCACACACAGCTAGAAGGCCAAATATTTTTTCAGAGGTAGATGCAGAAAAAAATTATATTCAGTTTGCAACCTTATGGAGGTCAGTATAGATGGACTAATAGAACAAGTCCCACACACAGCTAGAAGCCCAAATATTTTTTCAGAGGTAGATGCAGAAAAAAATTATATTCAGTTTGCAACCTTATGGAGGTCAGTATAGATGGACTAATAGAAGAAGTCCCACACACAGCTAGACGGCCAAATATTTTTTCAGAGGTAGATGCAGAAAAAAATTATTTTGAATTTGCAACCTGATGGAGGTCAGTATAGATGACTAATAGAACAAGTCCCACACACAGCTAGAAGGCCAAATATTTTTTCAGAGGTAGATGCAGACAAAAAATTATTTTGAATTTGCAACCTTATGGAGGTCAGTATAGATGGACTAATAGAACAAGTCGCACACACAGCTAGAAGCCCAAATATTTTTTCAGAGGTAGATGCAGAAAAAAATTATATTCAGTTTGCAACCTTATGGAGGTCAGTATAGATGGACTAATAGAACAAGTCCCACACACAGCTAGAAGGCCAAATATTTTTTCAGAGGTAGATGCAGACAAAAAATTATTTTGAATTTGCAACCTGATGGAGGTCAGTACAGATGACTAATAGAACAAGTCCCAAACACAGCTAGAAGGCCAAATATTTTTTCAGAGGTAGATGCAGACAAAAAATTATTTTGAATTTGCAACCTTATGGAGGTCAGTATAGATGGACAAATAGAACAAGTCCCACACACAGCTAGAAGCCCAAATATTTTTTCAGAGGTAGATGCAGAAAAAAATTATATTCAGTTTGCAACCTTATGGAGGTCAGTATAGATGGACTAATAGAACAAGTCCCACACACAGCTAGAAAGCCAAATATTTTTTCAGAGGTAGATGCAGAAAAAAATTAAATTCAGTTTGCAACCTTATGGAGGTCAGTATAGATGGACTAATAGAACAAGTCCCACACACAGCTAGAATGCCAAATATTTTTTCAGAGGTAGATGCAGACAAAAAATTATTTTGAATTTGCAACCTGATGGAGGTCAGTATAGATGACTAAAAGAACAAGTCCCACACACAGCTAGAAGGCCAAATATTTTTTCAGAGGTAGATGCAGACAAAAAATTATTTTGAATTTGCAACCTTATGGAGGTCAGTATAGATGGACTAATAGAACAAGTCCCACACACAGCTAGAAGCCCAAATATTTTTTCAGAGGTAGATGCAGAAAAAAATTATATTCAGTTTGCAACCTTATGGAGGTCAGTATAGATGTACTAATAGAACAAGTCCCACACACAGCTAGAAGGCCAAATATTTTTTCAGAGGTAGATGCAGAAAAAAATTATATTCAGTTTGCAACCTTATGGAGGTCAGTATAGATGGACTAATAGAACAAGTCCCAGACACAGCTAGAAGGACAAATATTTTTTCAGAGGTAGATGCAGAAAAAAATTATATTCAGTTTGCAACCTTATGGAGGTCAGTATAGATGGACTAATAGAAGAAGTCCCACACACAGCTAGAAGGCCAAATATTTTTTCAGAGGTAGATGCAGAAAAAAATTATATTCAGTTTGCAACCTTATGGAGGTCAGTATAGATGGACTAATAGAACAAGTCCCACACACAGCTAGAAGGCCAAATATTTTTTCAGAGGTAGATGCAGACAAAAAATTATTTTGAATTTGCAACCTGATGGAGGTCAGTATAGATGACTAATAGAACAAGTCCCACACACAGCTAGAAGGCCAAATATTTTTTCAGAGGTAGATGCAGAAAAAAATTATATTCAGTTTGCAACCTTATGGAGGTCAGTGTAGATGGACTAATAGAACAAGTCGCACACACAGCTAGAAGGCCAAATATTTTTTCAGAGGTAGATGCAGACAAAAAATTATTTTGAATTTGCAACCTGATGGAGGTCAGTATAGATGACTAATAGAACAAGTCCCACACACAGCTAGAAGGCCAAATATTTTTATAGAGGTAGATGCAGACAAAAAATTATTTTGAATTTGCAACCTTATGGAGGTCAGTATAGATGGACTAATAGAACAAGTCCCACACACAGCTAGAAGCCCAAATATTTTTTCAGAGGTAGATGCAGAAAAAAATTATATTCAGTTTGCAACCTTATGGAGGTCAGTATAGATGGACTAATAGAACAAGTCCCACACACAGCTAGAAGGCCAAATATTTTTTCAGAGGTAGATGCAGAAAAAAATTATATTCAGTTTGCAACCTTATGGAGGTCAGTATAGATGGACTAATAGAACAAGTCCCACACACAGCTAGAAGCCCAAATATTTTTTCAGAGGTCGATGCAGAAAAAAATTATATTCAGTTTGCAACCTTATGGAGGTCAGTATAGATGGACTAATAGAAGAAGTCCCACACACAGCTAGAAGGCCAAATATTTTTTCAGAGGTAGATGCAGAAAAAAATTATATTCAGTTTGCAACCTTATGGAGGTCAGTATAGATGGACTAATAGAAGAAGTCCCACACACAGCTAGAAGGCCAAATATTTTTTCAGAGGTAGATGCAGACAAAAAATTATTTTGAATTTGCAACCTGATGGAGGTCAGTATAGATGACTAATAGAACAAGTCCCACACACAGCTAGAAGGCCAAATATTTTTTCAGAGGTAGATGCAGACAAAAAATTATTTTGAATTTGCAACCTTATGGAGGTCAGTATAGATGGACTAATAGAACAAGTCGCACACACAGCTAGAAGCCCAAATATTTTTTCAGAGGTAGATGCAGACAAAAAATTATTTTGAATTTTCAACCTTATGGAGGTCAGTATAGATGGACTAATAGAACAAGTCCCACACACAGCTAGAAGGCCAAATATTTTTTCAGAGGTAGATGCAGAAAAAAATTATATTCAGTTTGCAACCTTATGGAGGTCAGTATAGATGGACTAATAGAACAAGTCCCACACACAGCTAGAAGGCCAAATATTTTTTCAGAGGTAGATGCAGAAAAAAATTATATTCAGTTTGCAAACTTATGGAGGTCAGTATAGATGGACTAATAGAACAAGTCCCACACACAGCTAGAAGGCCAAATATTTTTTCAGAGGTAGATGCAGACAAAAAATTATTTTGAATTTGCAACCTTATGGAGGTCAGTATAGATGGACTAATAGAACAAGTCGCACACACAGCTAGAAGCCCAAATATTTTTTCAGAGGTAGATGCAGAAAAAAATTATATTCAGTTTGCAACCTTATGGAGGTCATTATAGATGGACTAATAGAACAAGTCCCACACACAGCTAGAAGGCCAAATATTTTTTCAGAGGTAGATGCAGACAAAAAATTATTTTGAATTTGCAACCTGATGGAGGTCAGTATAGATGACTAATAGAACAAGTCCCACACACAGCTAGAAGGCCAAATATTTTTTCAGAGGTAGATGCAGACAAAAAATTATTTTGAATTTGCAACCTTATGGAGGTCAGTATAGATGGACAAATAGAACAAGTCCCACACACAGCTAGAAGCCCAAATATTTTTTCAGAGGTAGATGCAGAAAAAAATTATATTCAGTTTGCAACCTTATGGAGGTCAGTATAGATGGACTAATAGAACAAGTCCCACACACAGTTAGAAGGCCAAATATTTTTTCAGAGGTAGATGCAGAAAAAAATTATATTCAGTTTGCAACCTTATGGAGGTCAGTATAGATGGACTAATAGAACAAGTCCCACACACAGCTAGAAGGCCAAATATTTTTTCAGAGGTAGATGCAGACAAAAAATTATTTTGAATTTGCAACCTGATGGAGGTCAGTATAGATGACTAAAAGAACAAGTCCCACACACAGCTAGAAGGCCAAATATTTTTTCAGAGGTAGATGCAGACAAAAATTATTTTGAATTTGCAACCTTATGGAGGTCAGTATAGATCGACTAATAGAACAAGTCCCACACACAGCTAGAAGCCCAAATATTTTTTCAGAGGTAGATGCAGAAAAAAATTATATTCAGTTTGCAACCTTATGGAGGTCAGTATAGATGGACTAATAGAACAAGTCCCACACACAGCTAGAAGGCCAAATATTTTTTCAGAGGTAGATGCAGAAAAAAATTATATTCAGTTTGCAACCTTATGGAGGTCAGTATAGATGGACTAATAGAACAAGTCCCACACACAGCTAGAAGGCCAAATATTTTTTCAGAGGTAGATGCAGACAAAAAATTATTTTGAATTTGCAACCTGATGGAGGTCAGTATAGATGACTAATAGAACAAGTCCCACACACAGCTAGAAGGAAAATATTTTTTCAGAGGTAGATGCAGACAAAAAATTATTTTGAATTTTCAACCTTATGGAGGTCAGTATAGATGGACTAATAGAACAAGTCCCACACACAGCTAGAAGGCCAAATATTTTTTCAGAGGTAGATGCAGAAAAAAATTATATTCAGTTTGCAACCTTATGGAGGTCAGTATAGATGGACTAATAGAACAAGTCCCACACACAGCTAGAAGGCCAAATATTTTTTCAGAGGTAGATGCAGAAAAAAATTATATTCAGTTTGCAAACTTATGGAGGTCAGTATAGATGGACTAATAGAACAAGTCCCACACACAGCTAGAAGGCCAAATATTTTTTCAGAGGTAGATGCAGACAAAAAATTATTTTGAATTTGCAACCTGATGGAGGTCAGTATAGATGACTAATAGAACAAGTCCCACACACAGCTAGAAGGCCAAATATTTTTTCAGAGGTAGATGCAGAAAAAATTATATTCAGTTTGCAACCTTATGGAGGTCAGTGTAGATGGACTAATAGAACAAGTCCCACACACAGCTAGAAGGCCAAATATATTTTCAGAGGTAGATGCATACAAAAAATTATTTTGAATTTGCAACCTGATGGAGGTCAGTATAGATGACTAATAGAACAAGTCCCACACACAGCTAGAAGGAAAATATTTTTTCAGAGGTAGATGCAGACAAAAAATTATTTTGAATTTTCAACCTTATGGAGGTCAGTATAGATGGACTAATAGAACAAGTCCCACACACAGCTAGAAGCCCAAATATTTTTTCAGAGGTAGATGCAGAAAAAAATTATATTCAGTTTGCAACCTTATGGAGGCCAGTATAGATGGACTAATAGAACAAGTCCCACACACAGCTAGAAGGCCAAATATTTTTTCAGAGGTAGATGCAGAAAAAAATTATATTCAGTTTGCAACCTTATGGAGGTCAGTATAGATGGACTAATAGAACAAGTCCCACACACAGCTAGAAGGCCAAATATTTTTTCAGAGGTAGATGCAGAAAAAAATTATATTCAGTTTGCAAACTTATGGAGGTCAGTATAGATGGACTAATAGAACAAGTCCCACACACAGCTAGAAGGCCAAATATTTTTTCAGAGGTAGATGCAGACAAAAAATTATTTTGAATTTGCAACCTGATGGAGGTCAGTATAGATGACTAATAGAACAAGTCCCACACACAGCTAGAAGGCCAAATATTTTTTCAGAGGTAGATGCAGAAAAAAATTATATTCAGTTTGCAACCTTATGGAGGTCAGTGTAGATGGACTAATAGAACAAGTCCCACACACAGCTAGAAGGCCAAATATTTTTTCAGAGGTAGATGCAGACAAAAAATTATTTTGAATTTGCAACCTGATGGAGGTCAGTATAGATGACTAATAGAACAAGTCCCACACACAGCTAGAAGGCCAAATATTTTTTCAGAGGTAGATGCAGACAAAAAATTATTTTGAATTTGCAACCTTATGGAGGTCAGTATAGATGGACTAATAGAACAAGTCCCACACACAGCTAGAAGCCCAAATATTTTTTCAGAGGTAGATGCAGAAAAAAATTATATTCAGTTTGCAACCTTATGGAGTTCAGTATAGATGGACTAATAGAACAAGTCCCACACACAGCTAGAAGGCCAAATATTTTTTCAGAGGTAGATGCAGAAAAAAATTATATTCCGTTTGCAACCTTATGGAGGTCAGTATAGATGGACTAATAGAACAAGTCCCACACACAGCTAGAAGGCCAAATATTTTTTCAGAGGTAGATGCAGAAAAAAATTATATTCAGTTTGCAACCTTATGGAGGTCAGTATAGATGGACTAATAGAACAAGTCCCACACACAGCTAGAAGCCCAATATTTTTTCAGAGATAGATGCAGAAAAAAATATATTCAGTTTGCAACCTGATGGAGGTCTGTATAGATGGACTAATGCAACAAGTCCCACACACAGCTAGAAGCCCAATATTTTTTCAGAGGTAGATGCAGAAAAAAATATATTCAGTTTGCAACCTGATGGAGGTCAGTATAGATGGACTAATACAACAAGTCCCACACACAGCTAGAAGCCCAATATTTTTTCAGAGCTAGATGCAGAAAAAAATTATATTCAATTTGCAACCTGATAGAGGTCAGTATAGATGGACTAATAGAATGATGCTATGCCCAAAAGATTTTACTTCACTAGGTGCAGTAAAAAAATTGGTATTCTATACACAGGTGGTATATCTTGCAACACAGATAGGCTACTCCACTGACTAACGCACCCTGCAATAGGCCAAAAAGGATTAGCTTTGCTAGTTTCAGCCAAATGCTGTGAAAAAAACTTGCACAGCACTGGCACAGACCTGCCTGGCAAAAACAGATAGGAACTGATGTAACCTAGTCCTGAAAAGGACTCCAAATACAATTAGTCTTTACTCCCACAATCTATCTATTTAAGAGCACAGACCTGCCTGATAAAAGTCGTAGGAAATGCTGTAACCTAGTCCTTAAAAGGACTGCAATCACAACTATTCCCTACTCCCAAGCTATCTGTAGATTTGTGCGAAAATTGGCTTGAAATTAACAAGGTATAGCGCACACAGCAACAGCGGTGCCGTCTAACACGCAGCTGCAGCAGTGAGAAAATGGTGGCGACGGGGAAAATGGCTTGGTCTTATAGGGCAAGGACATGTGACATACACTGCCAATGACACATGCCCTTGCTTGTGTGAAAAAAAGCACTTCGCTCCGTGTGTGCGCTGCTGATAGGCTGACAGATTGCACCTCCCCACTGCAAATGCGGGAAAGAGAAAAAAAAATGGAGATCTTCATTGTTCCTGCAGAGATCCATCCCCTGCCCCTCCCCCCACCCCACTGTACACTCAAACTGCGTATTAACATTAATTTTCATCATTACTGAGAAAAAATCCAGTTATGATTTTGGTGCACGAACAGTTATCGAACATAACCTCGAACAGCCGAATTTTTCTCAAATTGTTCGTGTTCGCCGAACGGCTCGAACACCGCCCAAAACAGCTCGAATTTGAGATTGGCAAACAGTTCGAGTAGAACAACGCTCATCTCTAGTCACCACACAGGTGACACCTAATGTCACCACAGGCGGCGGCAAGATGACCTACCTCACAAGGCACATTTCTGCACCTTGCAGCCCGCGCTGAAGTGGCGGGGATCACCGCACCTGTGGCAGACCTTCGGTTGCCCCTGGTAGAAGATCAGGATCCTGTCCCTCCCCAGAAATGCTGAGGAGGGGATGTGGGTGACAGTACCGCCTGAGACCTTCAACCTCATCATGAAGATCCAGCCCCCTGACCAAATGCCAAACTCGTCCCTGTTCTTCTTTGGGACATCCGTGACCTCCCCATAGCGAGAAAGCCACGTCATGATATCGATCCCAGAGAGTGACTCGTTACTTGTCAGAATGGTCACCTTCTTTGCGCCATTTTTGCGAGACACAGCCTGCACGGCAAAGTCTCGCCAGCCGGGTTCCCCCCTTCACCAGTTCAAAATTCGACCAGAAAAGCTCTAGGCCCTCCGGCCGAACAAAACTGATGTCGAAGATGGGGGTACCAAAAGGATGGACCTGGGCAAAGATGTCAGTTGCCCTGAAGCTCATCTTCAGGAGGAGCTCCACGACCCTTGCTCTTGGCGGGCACGCTTCACTCCCCCTCCACCTAAGACAGACAACATTCCTCCTGGCCACCCCCTGCCCAGCTGTCGGAAGGAACCACACTGTCTCCCCCTCCCTTTTATCTTGGAAGGCGGCCAGGCCATGTCTATCCAGCCAAAAGGCCAGGTCCACCTCTCTTCCCTCTACCTCAATCGTCCGTTCTCCCTTCTTGAGTGCCTCCAGGAAACGGCTTCGCAAGTCACCATCCCTGAGGTCCAGAGGCGAGGAAGCCCCCCGAGAAGACCCCGAGGCCCCGGCTACTACCCCGCAAAACTCCGGGGACTAGTGTGGCACCCCAGAGGGTCTGGTTGCCACAGTGGTATAGCTTCCCTCAAAAGAAGTAATGTCATGTCTGGAGGTAAGCAGGGGTTTCCTGGTCAGGAACATAACACATGCAACACTTCCTGGCTCTAGACCAGCAAGGGGAGGACCCTCCCCTTGGCAACTGGATCTGGAGGCGGGGTTAGTTTAACTTAGTACAAGGAGTTGAGTTTAGGACATTGAAGAGAGAGGAGCTAGGGACTGGAGCTGGAGATAGCTCATCCTAGCTGGACTACACAAAGAACTGGACACCGGAGTCCGAGGCTGTGGGACCCTTCAGGCCCAGCAGCAGATACCGCAGGGCAGGAGATTGCAGGTCCCCTGGCCCCATCATACGCCCAGGAGGCTCAGTAGCACAGAGGGACCAGCACAGCCACGGAGGAGCGAAGCATCCACAAGGCCCGCGCTACCAGCCATACGGGTGAGCACCGCACGCTACACTCAGGGACGTGGGCTACAACGCAGCTACATGCAGGGAAGCCAAAGAGTATAGTAAGAACGGCAGGCCTACAACTCCACCTGGCAAGGAGGACTCTATGCTTGCTTCCAGGCTGAACGGACTCTTATCACTAGCCAGTACTCCAGTCCAGGCCTGTCTAAAGTGTCATCAGTAAAGAACCTGGGACTGCATCACACTGACTCCGTGTTTATTATTGACTTCCTGCACAATAACCACCATCATCCACACACACTGCCCTGAAGCTACACTCTTCCTGTGGGGAGTTATGCCACCCTTGCTGCCAAACCATCAGCTACAGAGGACTGTTCCGCAGCGGTGGCCTCATTAGCCGCACTCCACACATACCTTGGAAAAGTTTCCCGCCAATTGCCGCTGTTTCCCACCATTGTCCGCCATTTCCGGGTCACCGCACGGGAAGAAGAGGGGCGTAACCGCTGGAAGCTCAAGCCCCGCCTCACGCACTGATGCAGCACCAGGTCCTGGAAAAGGAGCCCCAGCATGCACTGACGTCAGAAGCAAGCGACGCCAGGTCCTCAAAGGAGACCATCGCCTGCGTAACTGCGGCCTATGGAAGCAAAGTGAAAGAAGGTAGGCCACGGTTCACTAGGGGGGAGGAAGACGCCCAATATGGAGGGAACGTCAGCCGCAGGCGCGGCTGCTGCCGCGGTAATGCCATTCTCCATATCATATATACTGGGGGCGGCTTGGTTGCCCCCGTACTCAGGAGAGTCACACACCCTGAGTGACTTTAAAGAAAGACTGAACAGCTTATTTAAAGTGTACCCCCTGTCCGAGGAGCAGAAAGTGAGCATCCTCATAGGCCAGTTAATTGGAGCAGCCCAGAGAGAAGTGAAGTCCTGGTCAGCCAGAGACAAAGGGACTGTGAAAGAGATACTGGCCCACCTAAAGGACACCTTTGACACCTGTACTACAGCTGAGATAAAAATAAAGTTTTATGGGTGCAAACAACGGGCGCAGGACAGTGTACGGGACTATGCTTTAAACATGCAGGAGGCGCTGAGGGCCATCAAACCGGTCGACGCCAACAGTGTGCATGATGAGAACAGATTGCTAACTGAGCATTTTATTGAGGGGCTCCTGTCCAGCTCTCACCGGACACAGCTGCGCATAATGGCTCTGCAAAACCCTGATCTGGACTTTGCACAATTTAAAGACAGAGCCATCCGGGTGCTGCGTGAACCAACACCAGGTGGCGCTACATCTCACCGGCGCCCAGCTATCACCTATCACCAGGAGGTGGCACCCTTTTCCCCAGAACCTGTGGGAGCTGATGCACAGACTCTAGACAATGCCCCGTCTACAGACCTGCACCTTCAGGTCCAGGAGCTGACTAAAAGTGTAGCTGCACTAGCCAGAAGGGTGCAGTCCATGCAAGTGTCCCCCACGGAGTAGATTTAGCTGGCTTCCAGTCCAGAGGACGTCGCGTGGCGACAACAAAGGGTCCACCAATCAGAGGGAGGAACAGCGACCGCTATGATCAGGACAGACAACCCATCTGCCGCCGCTGCCACAAGGCAGGACACTATGCAAGGTACTGTAATTTAAACGAGCAAAACCTGGGGCAGAGGGCCAACCCCCAAGAGTAAGACCACCAGGCCCACAAAGCTGGCGAGATAAGTACGTGGGAGGACGGACGGTCCTACGTGTTGTGCTTGATGGCATCCCAATGAGCACGTTGCTGGACACTGGATCCCAGGTGACCACTATGCCATATGTTCTTTATAAATGATACTGGACTGATTCAGACATTACGCGTCGTCCGGATGACCGTCTTAGCATCTATGCCAGCAATGGTCAACCCTTACCTCAGGTGGGGTATAAAGAAAGGACCATAAGAATTGGCAGAGTAGAGTTGCCAGCACAAGGGATGATAATTGTTGAAATTGACCGCTGAGAAAGTCATCCCATGATAACCTTAGGCACTAATGTCATTGAAAATTGTCTTTCAGAAATGATTGTCTTGTTACAGCAGGTTGCAGAGACTGCCAGTTCCAGTCAGCAGCGGGTTCTGCAGAGAGAAATCAGAGCCCTGATGAGAAGACAACAGGTAGAATGGTCTGGTGGTGAAATTGGCAGTGTCAGGATGAGTGACCCATTCCCCATTGCCATGCCCCCAAGAAGTGAAATGTTGATATGGTGTCAGGCAGCAATCGGTCTCAGGGGTCGAGATTACCAGGCCCTGGTAGAGCCCGTATACTCTGACAGTAGGCCCACAATCTTGACAGCCCGTGGGGTAGTTGATGTCCGCCATGGGAGAGTGCCAGTCCGCATCCTGAATTGTGGGGAGAAAGAGGTTCATTTGCCCCGATATGCTACCCTTGCCAAATTATTCACCGTCAGCAACAATTCTATAAAAACAGTGGAACCCTTACCTCCATCCAAACAGGCGGAGGATAATGGCTCCAAGGGAAAGATGGAGGACTGGTGTCAGAAGCTACACGTGGGCACTGACTCCACCCCTCAGCACCAAAAACATGGAGTATACCGGGTGGTCCAGGATTATGAAAGGGTCTTCAGCAAACATCCGCTTGACTTCGGGCATGTGAAAGGTGTTCAACACCATATCCCCAAGGGAGACCATCCACCCATTAAAGAGAGGCACCGGCCTGTACCACCAGCACACTACCAAAATGCCAAAGGGATGTTACGAGAGATGAAGGAGGCTGGGGTGATAAGAGATAGTTGTAGCCCCTGGGCAGCTCCATTAGTTCTCTTAAGGAAAAAAGATGGCACGATGAGAATGTGTGTAGACTACAGGCAAATTAACCGCATTACACATAAATATGCATATCCATTACCCAGGATTGAGGAGTCACTAGCTGCCTTAAGATCTGCTAATTATTTCTCTACTTTGGATCTCACTAGTGGGTATTGGCAGGTTCCTGTAGCAGAGGCGGATAAAGAAAAGACCGCATTCTCAACGCCGATGGGCCTCAGCGAGTTCAACTGCATGCCATTCGGGCTCTGCAACGCTCCAGGAACCTTCCAGCGGTTGATGGAGTGCTGTCTAGGACATCAGAACTTCGAGACAGTCCTGCTGTACCTGGATGACATCATAGTATACTCCAAGTCCTATGAAGATCACCTGAAGCACCTGGCAGCGGTGTCTGAAGACCTAGCTGGTTTTGGCCTGAAGGTGAAGCCATCAAAATGCCACCTGTTGAAGCCCGAGGTACAGTACCTAGGTCATGTGGTAAGCGCTGAAGGTGTAGCACCAGACCCTGACAAGGTCACAGTAATCAAGGACTGGCCAAGACCCTCCACTATCAAGGAAGTGCGACAGTTCCTCAGGTTGGTGGGCTACTACTGAAGATTTATCCAAGGCTTCACCAATATGGCGGCACCCATGCAGGACCTCCTAGTAGGCCAGTCCCGGAAGGCCAAAAACCCGAAGCCTCCATTCAAATGGGATAAGCCGGAAGACGAATCCTTCAGTAGGCTGAAGATGGCTCATACAGGATACGAGATCCTGGCCTACCCTGACTATGGCCAACCCTTCATACTCCATACAGACGCAAGTAACATGGGGCTAGGAGCGGTGCTGTCCCAGATACAGAAAGGCAGAGAAAGAGTGATTGCCTATGCCAGCAGGAAGCTCCGGCCCACAGAAAGGAACCCCGAAAATTACAGTTCCTTCAAGTTGGAGTTCCTCGCCGTAGTCTGGGCTGTGACAGAGCGCTTCAAGCATTATCTCGCCTCCTCCAAATTCACCGTCTTCACAGACAACAACCCGCTGACACACCTGGAGACTGCAAAACTTGGTGCCCTGGAACAAAGATGGATGGCCCGACTGTCTAATTATGAGTTCACCATCAAGTACCGGGCTGGGCGCAACAATGTAAACACCGATGCGCTGTCCAGGATGCCTAACTTGCCAGATGGGGGAGAAGACCCGGAAGAGCTGGAGGAGATAGAGATCCCCGCTTTCCACCATCATGGAGTAACCCAGTGCTCCCATTGTGTGAAGAACAGGTGCTATGCCAACAGAGAGGCCACGTTCAATCCATTGCCCCACCATGGATGGGCAGAGACACAAGATAGTGACCCGGCTGTCTGCCTAGTCAAGGAGTTGCTGACACGAGCTGACTCGTACCCTGATCCAGATGCTCCAGAGGAGACCAAACAGCTGTGGAAGGAGAAGGGCAAGCTATTCATCTATGAAGGGAAGCTGTGTCAAAGAGTCATCAACTCCCGGACACATGAATTGGTATGGCAGGTGGTAGTCCCGAGGCGGGATGCGTCAATGGTCTTGGAAGCGTACCACAATGGAGCAGGACACTTTGGCTGAAAGAAGTTGGAAGTCCTGCTACGTGAACGGTTCTACTGGGCTAGCATGAGGAAAGCAATCGAGAGGTGGTGTCGAGAATGCGGACCATGCAACCTGAGGCGAAAAGACCGTGACAGCCAGAGGGCTCCCCTGCAGCCCAACATCACCAAACAGCCACTTGAACTGGTAGCCTTGGACCACGTGAAGCTATCCCCAAGCAGGTCAGGCTATGTCTACGCTCTCACCATCGTAGACCACTACTCCCGGTTCCCGGTAGTAGGGCCAGTGAAAGACCAGACAGCTCTGACGGCAGGCAAAGCTTTCCAATAGCACTTCTGTCGCCCGCACGGTTACCCAGAACGTGTGCTTACTGACCAAGGTCCAACATTCGAAGCGGAGGTGTTCCAGGAATTCTGCAACCTGTACGGCTGCAAGAAAATCAGGACAACAGCGTATCACCCCCAGACCAACGGGTTGTGTGAGAAGATGAACCAGGTGGTGATAAACCTGCTGAAGACGTTGCCCCTTGAGGAACGCAGCCTGTGACCAGAAAAGCTACCAGATCTGGTGGACCTCTATAACCATATCCCAGTAAACTCTACCAACTGCACACCTGCTTACCTGATGAGAGCAAGACCTGGTAAGCTGCCCATCGACCTGGACATGGGAGTCCTAACACCAAAGACGGCCTCACCAGATGCAGATTGGGACACAGAGCGGCAACGACAATACCGCAAAGTGCAAGAGAGTGTTGAAAGAAGTCTGTCCCAAGCAAGACAAAGGCAAGAGAAAACTTACAATCAACACGCACCTGCAGTTTCATTGTCACCTGGAGAACAGGTCCTTAAGAGAAAGAGGCGACTCCACAAATTGGATGACCAGTGGGAGGTAGAGTCGTACACCATCCTACCCTCGAGTCATGATAACAGTCATGATAACACCAAGGTGTGCCTCATTAGTAAGGATGGAGGAGAAACATCAGCAACAGTTTCAAGAGACCACTTGAAGAAATGTCTCGAACAATTACAACACACTAAGGAAGACCAGGATTGCCCTCAACCCACAGAGGAAGTGGAAGAAATGGTCAAAACAGTACTCAGAGAATTTCCCCGGTCATGGAGACAAGTGAACAATGCAATTGTTGTGCCAGTCCTTACCTTTCTCCAACCAGCCCCTCAGGAAGCTGTAGAAGTCCCAGAAGAGTTGGAAGAACAGTTGGCCCCGGAGGCAGAAGTTTCATCAACAGCAGACCAGGAGAATCAACCCTCTGCTAATAGTGAACCTGTCGTACCCACGGTAAGCCAAAGAATCCATAGGAAGTTGCCCAACCTACCAGTGTCACCTCAAAATACTAGTAATGCAGTTCACGCTGGACCCACCACACCAGGGGTAGCCACAAGGGACCAGGGTAGAGCAATGACAGATAGTGTACTCCGTAGATCTACCAGGTCAGCCCCCTGCCCATTGGAGAATTTAAAAATGTAAAGTTTAAAGTATAAGAATATTAAAATGTATGCTGTATATAGTTACCCGTAAGGGTATGCCAGAGACATTGCAAATTTGAAATGTTTAATGTGTGTTTATTCAGTTACCCGAAAAGGGTACAGACACTGTCAGGTTATGGACGGTGAATAACCAAAGAACTTTCCATTGTAAATAGTTGCACTTGTTAAAGTGCCCCTTATTGAAAGACCACTGAACAAAAACCCGTTGGAGGTGGCCGAAGACGTGGTCCAACACCTGGATCATCTATGCCCTGCAGCCACCCCAGGGCCTCCGTGGAGGGTTTTGGACGGGTCCCTCAAATTACACCTTGCGCAGTGGAATGGACACCTGGTTGTAGATTATACTGTAACCTATCAAGGACTGTAATGTTTGTAAATATTCTAATGTGCCTGTTATTGTTCATTTTGAAAAATATGTTTAGTCCCGGAGTACTGAAATTAACTAGGGGGGAATGTGGCACCCCAGAGGGTCTGGTTGCCACAGTGGCATTGCTTCCCTCAAAAGAAGAAATGCCATGTCTGGAGGCAAGCAGGGGTTTCCTGGTCAGGAACATAACACATGAAACACTTCCTGGCTCTAGACCAGCAAAGGGAGGACCCTCCCCTTGGCAACTGAATCTGGAGGCGGGATTAGTTTAGCTTAGTGAAAGGAGTTGAGTTTAGGACATTGAAGAGAGAGGAGCTAGGGACTGGAGCTGGAGATAGCTCGTCCTAGCTGGACTACACAAAGAATAAGAGGCTGTGGGACCCTTCAGGCCCAGCAGCAGATACCGCAGGGCAGGAGATTGCAGGTCCCCTGGTCCCATCAGATGCCCGGAGGCTCAGTAGCACAGAGGGACCAGTGCCGCCACAGAGGAGCGAAGCATCCACAAGGCCCGCGCTACCAGCCATACGGGTGAGCACCACACGTTACACTCAGGGACATGGGCTACAACGCAGCTACATGCAGGGAAGCCAAAGAGTATAGTAAGAACGGCAGGCCTACAACTCCACCTGGCAAGGAGGACTCTATGCTTGCTTCCAGGCTGACCGGACTCTTATCACTAGCCAGTACTCCAGTCCAGGCCTGTCTAAAGTGTCATCAGTAAAGAACCTGGGACTGCATCACACTGACTCCGTGTTTATTATTGACTTCCTGCACAATAACCACCATCATCCACACACACTGCCCTGAAGCTACACTCTTTCTGTGGGGAGTTATACCACCCTTGCTGCCAAACCATCAGCTTCAGAGGACTGTTCCGCAGCGGCGGCCTCATTAGCTGCACTCCACAGGTGGCGTAGTCGGACATTATAAAACCCATATATACAAATTACCCCTTAGATTGACCGCCCTCGGTCACGGACCGGGTCATCGCCACAGTGACTACAACCCCCTGCATCTACCGGCCCGGCACCGGGTACCCCACGGCCCAGGGGGCGCGTCACTAGCAGCCGGGGGGGCAGATAGACCAGCTCTGTCCCCACTACCACCAGACATACCTTTCTTACCCCCTGCTACAAACACACCAACACTCGTATCCTCAACCACAGACACATCCATACCAATGCCATCCCCATCCATGTCAACAGTCACCCCACTCGCCCCACTTCCACTCACATGCACACCGGGGTCACAGTTTTTCTGTTTCTGCACACACTTTTTACCTGCAGTCTCATCTCCGGCATTACTTAGTGCATTATTACTGCCGCCAGCTGCTGGCAGCATCTACCCTGCCGGGGGGTTTTGGGAGCCAGGTGCTGCTGCCATTTTTGCTGGAGCCCCTGCCCCAGATAAGCCCACGGGCACAGAGGACTCCGACAGGCAGGCAACCCCTCTGTTGTCTGCCGCAGCCGTGGCACTACTGCTCTCAGCAGCTGACAGTGCTAAGCCCCGCCCATTTCAGACGTAACCACGCCCACTTTGGGGCAGGTTTTGCCTGTGAGGCCACGCCCCCTCACCAGACAGCAGGGTGGGGGCCCCAGAGGCCACTCCCACGGTGCTGTGGATGACAGGGAGGCCACGCCCCCCACACCAGTCATCACGGTGGGGTCCCCAGAGGCCACTCCCACCAGCACCGTGGATGGCAGGGAGACAACGCCCCCTGAAGCCGGCCACGCCGGGACCCACGGAACCGGGTCTACTCACAGGTGCCCCTGGACCAGCGGCACCAGCTCTCAGGGGCACAGCACCCCCTATCATCACACCTTTGGCCACAAATAGTCTGGCCACCCCAGCTCCAGCGGCCGGTCCCAGGCTAGGCCACTCCCCCCTTTACTGGGCCCCTGTGCAGGGGGCCCTGACCTCGCCGCGGATCCCGCCAGTGGAGCAGGCCCAACCTTTCCCTTATGAGCCGGCTCTGCCGGAGCCGCAGGCCCCGCGCCCTTTACCTTACCAGGTGCCTGCGTCCCTAAAAGTGATCCAGGATTAGCAGATCCCTGTGTGAGTGACCCAGACACCCCAGCACACGCCGCCGGAGGAGCGGCCCCGGCTGTCAGTGTGACGCCAGCAGCGCAGGAGGCAGAGGCAGATGTACACGCTGCCCCCTGCACGCCAGCAGGCGCACCAGGTGCCAGGCCAGACCCCCCTCTTACAGGGGATCCAGCCCGAGCACCACCACAGATGACACCAACCGTCGGGCCGCCCTCCGCGCCATGCTCCATATCAGACACCTCTGTTCTACTGCCTCCATTACCACAAACAGAGGCAGCGCTCTGCATGCCATGGCATATATTCTCCCCGCTCCCTCGCTGCGGACCCACAACAGAGTGCAAGCCAGGGTGGGTGGCGGGTGCCACACAACGGGACAGGGGGGCCCCAGAGAGGGGGACATACACAAACTTGTGTGCAACTGATGTTTTCCTCCTCTTTTTTTTTGCATTTCGCTTCATCCCCCTCCCAGGTGCCGCATCCTCGCTGATCTACTCCCCGAACGCAAGATGACCAAAAAGTACCGGGGACTCGATCTGCTGCATGATAAGACAGCCCCCCCTCACTGCTACTACTCCCATCCTCCTCATCCTCCCCCTCACTCCCGCTGCCCTCTGAAGGGCTAGAATCAGACTGGAGAGCCATCTGCTCAGGGGCTATCCCGCTATTCAATGCCTGGAGATCACTTACCAAGCCACCAGGTGGTGGGTATTGCGCAACCTCCTCACCGCATACCTCTTCCTCCTCCACCGCCTGGCCAGGGCCCTGCGATCCCTCCAGAGCCCCACTGGTCATGGCTCTGAACCGGTCATCATTCTCCAGCTTCTCCTTAAAGGGTCCACTGCCAGCCAAGATGCTGCTTCTGCGGTCCTCCAGCTCATGAATGAACCGTTTGATCTTCCGGACCACGGCTGATAGCTCAGGCTTCTTGCTGCCAGAGGCCCTCTCGGACCTCTCCTGAGCTACCCTCAAATCCCCCCAGAGGGACCTTAGCTTCTTTGAGGTGTCCTCATACTCGCAGAGGTGCGCATGGATACGGGAGGCATAGGTGTTTTTTGCCTCCCTCGCCACCTTGGTACCCTAATCAAGGGGCACCACTGCAGCACCTCTGCTCGTACTTGACCTACCTCTGGAGGGAGGAGCTACCGCGGTCATAGCCTCGGGGGTCCTCCGGGTCCTCATTCCGGAACCCTTGCTGCCTCGTCCTGATGTTGCAGCCTTAGCCGGCTTGGTGTTCCTCCCACTCCCCGCCAGCTTAGACCGGGAGGTGGGAGCCGGGGGCCCAGCCCCGGAGGCCAGTCCCACCACGAGCCTTCTTCCCTGGGAAGAGGGCAGACAAAAAGTCCCAGGTGAAAAATTACCTCCCTTCTCAGGAGCTCTCTCCACACACAGCACACAGTCCTAGCAGCACACTGCTGGCTCCACCTCCACCTCTTCCTGACTGGAGCTGCAGCAGACAGAACTGGAACTCTTTTTATTAGAAAAGTATAAAACAAACCATAAATAAATACAATACAAAGAACAAAAACGCAAAACCCAACAAAACACAACCCAAAGGAAACCCCAACAATTATAATGTCCAGTAAACATAAAGCAAAAATGTCCCACATAAAATGTCCAGCATAAAACATAAAATGTCCATACTGTCCCAAAATCCTTATTCCCCCCAGCAAGGGAAGACCTTAACCATTTTTTTTTTTTTTTTTTTTTTTTTTTAAATAAACAGAATACCCCCTTCCAACATTCACTCACATTCATACCAATACATTTATACCTAACCCCCAAAGAAAACAACAAACTGGCCCACTGCCAAAAATAAAGAAATAGGCCACCTGGCCGAAAACCTAATACACAGCAAACCCTATTTTTTTTATTTATTTTTTTTATATTTTTTATATATCTTTTTTTTTTTTTTCCCCACCACCATTTTTTAAAACACCAAAGGTTCCACGAAAGTCTGTGGCCATTAAATCACACATAACGGGTCCTTTTCCCCGCATCCCGTAGGACGTCCATTTTCCCAAAACCCCTCCCCCCTCCCCCCCTGAAAACCCCCACCCAACCTACACTAAAACCCCCCGTGCACAAATTACACATACATACAATACACAAAACTATACATGTATATACACTACACAACATAACCATAGCAAACACAACATAACAATAGCACAATATAAACAACTGACCATAACCATGAAACAAAAGATCAGACCCAAGTTCAGTGCTTGCAAGCCCTATATTCGGATTCTGATACCGTAAAACAAAAAACTACAAATGTGAGGGGAGCAGCCCACCACCAGGAAACTGGAGACTACCGAGGCTCTCACCCTAATCTAACACACAAACACCCTGTCCCTCCCTATTAAAGAAAAAGAGAAACCTGTCCCTACCGCCCTACCAATCTTTCCCTAAGTGTCCCTACCTATCCCTCTCTGACCCTCACTACCAACCTAATGCTAACTACCTATCCCTGAAGACTGTCCCTGTCTGTCCCTCCCTGACCCTACACATCTATCTGATCCTACAAATAAATATAAAATATAGAAAGGGACTAAACTAACCCTATCACAGACACACATACCATAACTCTCCCTAGGGCACACTAAATGAGAACCCCCTCCATAGAAGGGAAGCCTTCCCTGCACCCAGCCTCTCATACTCCAGCAAGCGCACTTTTGCCAGGTCACCCAGGATGTTCCTAATCACCTCTTCCCGTGGGAGGGCATTCTGCTGGGTGGACACTAAACACCGTGCGTTCCATGTGTAAAACCTAGTCACTAAGCTGACTAAGAAAACTGTGCCCCGATCTCGGCCACCAAGGGACCTGAATGCCCCATAGGCCCACTCCGCATAGGAAAGACCTGCCAGCCTAGGCCAGCCAATGGAAGCACCCACCCTACTGTAGACCTCTGCATTAAAGGGACACTGAAGCAGGAAGTGCTCCATGCTTTCAAGCATGCCGCCACACTCCTCGCGGGGACAATCCCGGTCATCAGAGTTCCTGTACTTCAGGTTGCCCCTCACATACAGTCTCCCATGGAAGAAGTGAAAAGTCAAGTCCCAAAACTTCAAGGGGATCCACTTAGAGTTTAATAACCCGAGCCCCAACTCCAGATCCCGGCTTGGGCAAACCTTGAGCGCCAGGGGCTTCTGGAAGTGGGTCAACAGAACCCTATTGTCAAGTAACCTCCTTGACAAGGTCCTGATCTCCCACACTCCCAGACCCCACCGGCGGATGACCTTCACAACCAGGGTAGCATAAGCCGGAAGATGCCCATGAGGCGTTCGAAAGTCCTTCACCCGCCCTCCTGTCTCCCATTCCTGGAAGAAAGGCCGAAACCACCCCCTGCAGGAGAATACCAACGGAGGAGCCCTCTATAATCAGAGGTTGGCGATGTTTGCCTTAAGAAAGGTGTTTACTAGAAACACCACTGGGTTGACCATACCCAACCCTCCTAGTCTCATCGTGCGGTACGTGACCTCCCTCTTGATTAGGTTCAGCCTATTCCGCCATAATAGTTGGAAGAACAGGCTGTAGACCCGCGTCCAAAGAGGCTCTGGCAAGATGCAGACGCTGCCCAGGTATATTAATAAAGGGAGCAATTACCCCTTGGCCAGGTTAACACTTTCCCTCAGGGTCAAGGACCAACCCTTCCACTGATCCACCTTCTGGGCGGCGATCTTAAGTCTGCCCTCTCAGTTTTGCTGGGGATAGTCCCCCGGGCCGAAACTGATGCCTAAAATTTTTGCTGTGGCCTGAGACCCTGGAAGGGTGTCCGGGAGATCAAAACTTGGATCTCCCCCTCCCAGCCGGAGATTCTCACACTTGTTCCGGTTGATCATGGACCCAGATGCCAACGAGTAGCGCTCAACCTCAGACATGACCCAGTCTGCCTCCTCTCTCGAGGATACAAAAAGGGAAACATCGCCGGCGTACGCCACTACCCTCAAGGTGGCCTCTGTCTCCACCCGGTCCATCCCGACTCCCACCAACGGTCCGCGCTCCACTCTCCTTAAAAAGGGGTCGATCGCGAACACGTATAACAGTGGGCTCAGAGGACAGCCCTGGCGGACGCCAGACTTCACCTCAAAAGGGTGTCCGACCCAACAGTTCACAAGCGGAAAAGTCTCTGCCCCATTGTATAACACTCTCAACCAATCAACAAACCTCCCGGGCAGACCGTACCTCAGAAGGACGGACCAGAGGTACTCATGGTTAACCCGGTCAAAGACCTTCGCCTGGTCTAAGGACAGCAAGTACCCCTTCCAGTGACCTGCCCTGCTCTGCTCCACTGCCTCTCGGGCACCGAGCACAGCACTAAAAGTACTGCGGCCTGGAACAGAGCAGTGCTGGGCCCCCAAAAGGAGCTGGGGTGCAAACTTCACCAACCCATTAAAAAGCACATTTGACAGAACCTTTCGGTCCGTATTGAGAAGCACTATGGGACGCCAATTCTCAATACGGGACGAATCTTTACCCTTCGACAGAATAATCAGTGCGGACTTCCTCATTGAAACGGGCAGAATGTCCGAGGAGAGACATTCATTAAAAACCTCAGTCATGAGGGGGACCAAAGAGTCCCTAAAAGTCCTGTAAAACTCGAATGTTAAGCCATCTGGACAGGGCGATTTTTTGGGCCGGAGCCCATCAATGGCCCGTCTCACTTCCTCTTCCCTAATTGCTTCTGCCAAAACATGAAGAGAGGGGTCATCCCCTGGCTCAGGGATGGTTTCAGCCAGGAAAGCCGACATCTCAACCCATCTGGATCCCTCCTTCCCAAGAGGTGCGAGTAGAAGGATCTGACCACCTCCAGGATCCCAGATTTGGATCTGTTCAGGGAACCAGTACTGTCGATCAGTCCTGTTAACATTTTGCAATTCACTGACATCCTGCAGTTCCTGTCGGGGTCTGGCGAGAGGTACCTCCAGAAATCCCTCTCAAAAACTAAGGATGTGTGCCTATCATACTGGCACCCCTTGAGCAAGGCCTTCACTCTGGAGATTTCCTCACGGTCCCCTCCGGTCGAGACGAGCTGCTCGAGTTTCCTCCCCAGCTCCCGATACAGGCGGTACCTGTTCAGGCCTCTGAGGCTCGAGAGCTGACGGAAGAACCCAGCAACCCTTCTTTTGAAGATCTCCCACCACTCAGACTTACTGCTACAGAGACCCAAGAGAGGTACCTGGCTCTGAAGAAATTCCTCAAAGGATTGTCTTACATCCGCTTCTTCCAACAGGGACGAATTCAGCTTCTATAGGCCTCTCCCTATCCGGGGAGTCTCTGTAACTTTCAAGGAAAAGAAAATGAAACAGTGATCAGAGAATTCAACCTCAGCAGCGGACACTGCAGAAGAGATGGCTTCCTCCTTCAAAAAAACCCTATCTATCCTAGACCTACAACTACCCCTATAAAAGGTGAAACCCCCGTGACCTGGGGTGTGCCGGATATGGACATCCACCAGGCGAGCTTCGCTTGCTATGCTATTAAGGGTATTACTATCAAAAGCCAGCCTTCGGTCTCCGGGGCCTCCCCTATCACGGGATCTAGTTATAGTATTAAAGTCCCCACGGAAGACCACCTGCCGGCTGGTAAAAAGATAGGGCTTGATCTTCAGGAAGAGACATTTACGGTCCCACTTTGACTGTGGACCGTAAATGTTAATGAGCCGGAGCTCCTGTCCCCTCATGAAGACGTAAAGGACCAAGCACCTCCCCATTTCTACCTAGATCACCCGTCAGCATTCCACCGAAGCGGCCTTAAAAAGGACTGCTACCGCGCTATATGGCTCAGCCGCAAGAGACCAGTATGAGGGCCCGCACCTCCACTCCCTCCTTGCTTTGTAAATGGCCCCCATGTCCGTTAGTCTGGTCTCCTGCAAAAATAAAATGTCAGCCTCAACTCGGTTGAAAAAATCAAAGACCATAAATCTGGCTGCATCTGACTTTATACTGGCAACATTAATCGACGCCAGAGTCAACGGGGTAGGTTCGCCATCATGGGTGATTGAATTAGACGGCCTTCTTTTTGACCGTACCCCCCGATTTCTTGTGCTCACCTTCAGAGGAGGAGCCAGACTCTCCCCTCCTCTTCATTGACACAGAGGTGTCCATAATACTAGACACCTCCTTCCCAGTACTGGTTTCCTCACCTCTGGACCCAGGGGCAGTCCCCCCCCAGAGGAAAGTGAGCCCCCCGGAGGACGGACCACGCCGCTCCCTGAAGGCACCTCAGATGTTACCACCGGTCCCTCTCCCCTGACCTCCAACACAGCTGTTATCGACGGCATGGAACCAGTTGGAGGGGGATCAGAGGGGAGCCGGTGAGCCCTTCCGTAGGCACCTTAGTGGCCAGGGGGGGGGGGCTTTAGATGTTTTTGCCCCTTCTTTGTTCCTCCACCTCCGACTCTTACTTGTCTTACTGTGACCTGATTTTTTAGGCTGCTCCACCACCTCCTCGTCCAGACTTTCATACTGGGAGGAGTCATCAGAAGCAGCCACCTCCTCCCTCTCCATCCTCCTGATCTCATCGTTCACCGCCTCCTCCCCCAGGGCCTCAGGGGCTCCGGCTGCCGCTTCTGGGGTGGGGACAGACATCACCCCAGTCGCCTGAGGCTTATCCAGCCCCCTACCCCCACGACGCCTCACCTGTTGCCACTGGTGGGCAGATGAACTGGCCTCGCCTTCCCTCACTGGCCCCTCAGCTCCTCTCCCACCCCCACCTCCAGCTCCAGCAGAGGATGCACCGCCGGGGACCCCCCTCGGCTCTCCCTCGCCTGACCAGAGATGGTGTTAGAAACGGAGCGGTGGCAGCGGCTATACGGGTGACCTAGGTCACAACACAGGTGACACCTAATGTCACCACAGGCCGCGGCAAGATGACCTACCCCGCCACACAAGGCACATTTCTGCACCTTGCAGCCCACGCTGAAGTGGCGGGGATCACCGCACCTGTGGCAGACCTTCGGTTGCCCCTGGTAGAAGATCAGGATCCTGTCCCTCCCCAGAAATGCTGAGGAGGGGATGTGGGTGACAGTAACGCCTGAGACCTTGAACCTCATCATGAAGGTCCAGCCCCCTGACCAAATGCCAAACTCGTCCCTGTTCTTCTTTGAGACTTCCTTGACCTCCCCATAGCGAGAAAGCCACGTCAAGATATCGACCCCAGAGAGTGACTCGTTACTTGTCAGAACGGTCACCCTCTTTACGCCATTTTGGCGAGACACCGCCTGCACGGCAAAATCTCGCCAGCCGGGCTCCCCCTTCACCAGTTCAAAATTCGACCAAAAAAGCTCTAGGCCCTCTGGCCGAACAAAACTGATGTCGAAGATGGGGGTACCAAAAAGGATGGATCAGGGCAAAGATGTCAGTCGCCCTGAAGTTCATCTTCAGGAGGAGCTCCACGACCCTCGCTCTTGGCGGGCACGCTTCACTGCCCCTCCACCGAAGACGGACTACATTCCTCCTGGCCACCCCCTGCCCGGCTGTCGGGAGGGACCACACTGTCTCCCCCTCCCTTTTATCTTGGAAGGCGGCCTGGCCATGTCTATCCAGCCAAAAGGCCAGGTCCACCTCTCTTCCCTCTACCTGGATCGTCCGTTCTCCCTTCTTGAGGGCCTCCAGGAAACGGCGCCGCAAGTCACCATCCCTGAAGTCCAGAGGTGAGGAAGCCCCCCGAGAAGACCCCGAGGCCCCTGCTACTACCCCCGCAAAACTCCGGGGACCAGCAGCCGAGGGGGCAGATGGACCAGCCCTGTCCCCAATCCCCCCACTACCAACAGACATAACATTCTTACCCCCGCCACAGACACACCAGCACTCGCATCCTCAACCACAGCCACATTCATACCCATGCCATCCCCATCCATGTCAACAGTCACCCCACTTGCCCCACTCCCACTCACATGCACACTGGGGTCAGAGTTGTTCTTTTTCTCTAAGCATTTTTTACCAGCAGGTTTTTCAATAGTATTACCACTGCTGCCACCTGCTGGCAGTACCTTCCCTGCCGGGGGGGTCTTGGGAACCGGGTGCTGCTGCCATTTTTGCCGGCGCCCCTGCCCTAGATAAGCCCACGGGCACAGAGGACACAGACAGGCAGGCACCCCCTCTGCTGTCAGACGCAGCCGTGGCACTACTGCTCCCAGCCAGAGCTAAGCCCTGCCCCTTTTCGAACTGAGCCGCACCCACTTGGGCGGGGTTTGCACATGAGGACACGCCCCCCGCACCAGGCAGCACGGTGGGGGCCCCAGAGGCCACTCCCAACGGCGCCATGGGTGACAGGGAGGCCACGCCTCCCGCACCAAGCAGCACAGTGGAGGCTTCAGAGGCCACTCCCACCGGTGCCGTGGGTGACAGGGAGGCCACGCCCCCCGCACCAGGCAGCACGGTGGGGGCCCCAGAAGCCACTCCCACTGGCGCCGTGGACGGCTGGGAGGCCACGCCCCCCGAAGCTGGCCGCATCGGGACCCCTGAAGCCGACCCGGAACCGGGTCTACTCACAGGGGCCCCTGGACCAGCGGCACCAGCTCTCAGGGGAATAACACCCCCTACCGTCACACCTTTCACCACAAATAGCCTGGCCACCCCAGCTCCGGCGGCCGGCACCAGGCTAGGCCACTCCCCCTCGGCACCCAGCGGCTGTGGAGCCCCCCGCGCTGACCCATTACTGGGCCCCTGCGCAGAGGGCCCCGATTTCGCCGCGGATTTTGCCAGGGGAGTGAGCCCCACCTTACCCTTATGAGCCGGCCCTCCCGGAGCCGCAGGCCCCGCGCCCTTTACCTTAACAGGTTTCTGGGTCCCTAAAAGTGATCCAGATTTTTTAGTGGATCCGTGTGTGAGGGACCCAGACACCACAGCACACGCCACCGGAGATGCGGCCCCGGCTGTCGGTGCGCCACCGGCAGCGCAGGAGGCAGCGGCAGATGTACACGCCGCCCCCAGCACGCCAGCAGGTGCACCAGGTGCCAGGCCAGACCCCCCTTTTACAAGGGATGCAGCCCAAGCACCACCACTGATGACTCCCACCGTCGGGCCGCCCTCCGCGCCATGCTCCATATCAGACACCTCCGACCCACTACCTCCATTACCACAAACAGAGGCAGCGCTCTGCGTGCCATGGCCTATATTCTCCCCGCTCCCTCGCTGTGGACCCACAACAGAGTCCAAGCCGGGGTGGGTGGCGGGTGCCGCACAACGGGACAGGGGAGCCCCAGAGAGGGGGACGTACACAAACTTATGTGCAACTGATGTTTTCTTCTTTTTTTTTTTTGCTTTTCTCTTTATCCCCCTCCCAGGTGCCTCATCCTCGCAGATCTCATCCCCGAAAGTAAGCTGACCAAAACGTACCGGGGACTCGATCTGCTGGATCTGCTGCATGATAAGGCAGCCCCCCTCACTACTACTCCCATCCTCCTCATCCTCCCCCTCGCTCCCGCTGACCTCTGAAGGGCTAGAATCAGACGAGAGAGCCATCTGCTCAGGGGCTATCCCGCTATGCGATGCCTGGAGATTACTTACCAGGCCACCAGGCGGTGGGTAGGGTGCAACCTCCTCCACGCATACTTCTTCCTCCTCCACCGCCTGGCTGGGGCCCTGCGACCCCTCCAGAGACCCACCGGTCATGGCTCTGAACTGGTCACCGTTCTCCAGCTTCTCCCGAAAGGGTCCACTGCCTGCCAAGATGGTACTTCGGCGGTCCTCCATCTCTTGGATGGCTTGCTTCATTTTCCGGACCGCGGCGGATGGCTCAGGCTTCTTGCTGCCAGAGGCCCTTTCGGACCTCTCCTGAGCTACCCTCAACTCCCCCCAGAGGGAACTTAGCTTTTTTGAGGTGTCCTCATACTCGCAGAGGTGCGCATGGACACGGGAGGCATAGATGACTGTTGCCTCCCTCGCCACCTTGGTACCCCAATCAGGGGGCACCGCTGCAGCACCTCTGCTGGCACTCGACCTACCTCCGGAGGGAGGAGCCGCCGCGGTCGTAGCCTCGGGGGTCCTCCGGGTCTTCATGTTGGACCCCTTGCTGCCTCGGTCTGATGTTGTAGCCTTAGCCGTGTTGTTGTTCCTCCCACCCCCCGCCGGCTTAGACCGGGAGTTGGGATCCGGGGGCCCAGCCCCGGAGGCCAGTCCCACTATTAGCTTTCTTTCCTGGGAAGGGGGCAGACAAAAAGTCCCAGATGAAAAAACAAACCTCCCTTCCCAGGAGCTCTCTCCACAGCAGCACACAGTCCAGGAAGCACACTGCACACAGCTCAATGCAGGCTCCACCTCCACCACTTCCTGATTGAAGGTGCAACAGGAAGAACTGGAACTATATTTTATTATAAAAATATAAACCATAAATACCCACTACACAAAGAACAAGATGCAAAACCCCAACAAAACACAAACAAGTGCAAAATTATAATGTCCGGTAAACATAAAGCAAAAATGTCCAGCATAAAACATAAAATGTCCATACTTTCCCAAAATCCTTATTCCCCCTCATCAAGGGAAGACCTTAACCTCTTCCCTTCCAACATTCAGTCACATTCATACCTAACCCCCAAAAGAAAACAACAAAACTGGCCCACTGCCAAAAACTTAAAGAAATAGGCCACCTGGCCGAAAGCTTAAGGATATGTGCACACGATGCAGAAATGCTCAGGACTTTTTCCCGAGCGTTTCTGCATCTCTCTGGCAAGAAAAAACGCATGCGGATTGTACATGCGGTTTCCTGCCAGGGACATGCGGAAATGAAGCGGTCTTCACTTTCATTTCTGCATTCGGGTTGACAAGCGCTTCCCAAGCGATTTTAGCATCACTTGGAAAGTGCTGGTCAACTTTACACTATAGAAATCCATGCAACCGGCATGGATTTATATAGTGTGTGAATGTCAAAAAATAAAAAATAAATATATACTTTACCCTCTGATGGCCCCCGGTGTCCTGCTTCGCTCGGTCCCGGCTGCCGGCAGTGAAGACTTTAGGACCTTCCGACGTCAGCGTCACGTGACCCGTCACATGACTCTGACGTCAGCGAAGGTCCTTCTTCATTCAACCCCGAAGTGCCGCGAACCAAGCAAGAGCGCTGCGTGGGCCGTCAGAAGGTGAGAATATATATATTTTTTATTTTATTCTTTTTTTTTAATGGAACCTGGGTCTGGATGAGAGTCCTCTCATCCACACTCGGGTACCATCCGCACATTAGACCGCATGAAAAGCGCATCAACATATACAGTGATGCGGATTCCATGCGGTCTAATGCAAGTCAATGGTGGCAAAAGAGCAGCGTTTCCGCAAAATTAATTGACATGCTGCGGATTATTGACCACAGCGTTTACGCTGCGGAAAAATCTGCATCATGGGCACAGCACATGCGGATTTCAATTGGGGAACATTGCTTCCCTTCTACCATGCGTTTTTCATGCGTTTCCGCGGCGTTTCCGCAACTGCAAAAACGCCACGGAAACACATTAAATACGCATCGTGTGAACTCAGCCTAATACACAGCAAACACATTTTTTTTTTTTTTGCTTGTTTTTTTTCCCCACCACCATTTTTTAAAACACCCAAGGTCCCACGAAAGTCTGTGGCCTTATCACAGCAAGGTACCACGAAAGTTTGTGGCCTACACAAAAAAAAAAAGGTCCTTTTGCCTTTTCTGGCATCCCGCAGGACGTCCAATTTTCCACACAAAACCACCAACCTAAATTAACCCCCCCACACGCACAATACACATACATAATTTATATACAGTACACAACATAACAGTAACAACAATACACAACATAACAATAACAATATAACAAAGACTAACCATATACCTACATGACATAACAACTTAACCATAAGACCACTAACCATGAACCAAAAGATCAGACCCAAGTTCAGTGCTTGCAAGCCCTATATTCAGATTCTGATACTGTAAAACAAAAAACTACAATGTGAGGGGAGCAGCCCACCACCAGGAAACTGGAGACTGCCGAGGCTCTCACCCTAATCTAACACACAAACAGCCTTTCCCTCCATATTAAAGAAAAAGAAAAACCTGTCCCTACCGCCCTACCAATCTTTCCCTACCTGTCCCTACCTGTCCCTCTCTGACCCTCACTACCAACCTAATGCCAACTACCTATCCCTAAAGACTGTTCCTGTCTGTCCCTCCCTGACCCTACACACCTATCTGACCCTACAAATAAATATAAAATATAGAAAGGGACTAAACTAACCCTATCACAAACACACATACCCTAACTCTCCCTAGGGCACATTAAATGAGAACCCCCTCCATAGAAGGGAAGCCCTCCCTGCACCCAGCCTCTCATACTCCAGCGAGCGCACTTTTGCCAGGTCACCCAGGATGTTCCTAATCACCTCTTCCCGGGGGAGGACTTTCTGCTGGGTGGACACTAAACACCGTGCGTTCCACGTGGAAAACCTAGTCACTAAGCTAACTAAGAAAACAGTGCCCCGATCTCGACCACCAAGGGACCTGAATTCCCCATAGGCCCACTCCGCATAGGAAAGGCCTGCCAGCCTGGGCCAGCCAATGGAAGCACCCACCCTCTTGTAGACCTCTGTATTAAAAGGACACCGAAGCAGGAAGTGCTCCATGCTTTCAAGCATGCCGCCACACTCCTCGCGGGGACAATCCCGGTCATCAGAGTTCCTGTACTTCAGGTTGTCCCTCACATACAGTCTCCCATGGAAGCAGCGCCAAGTCAAGTCCCAAAACTTCAAGGGGATCCGCTTAGAGTTTAATAACCCGAGCCCCACCTCTAGATCCCGGCTTGGGCAATCCTTGAGGGCCAGGGGCTTCTGGAAGTGGGTCAACAGAACCCTATTGTCAAGTAACCTCCTTGACAAGGTCCTGATCTCCCACACTCCCAGACCCCACCGGCGGATCACCTTCACAACCAGGGTAGCATAAGCCGGAAGATGCCCATGAGGCGTGCGAAGGTCCTTCACCCGCCCTCCTGTCTCCCATTCCTGGAAGAAAGGCCGAAACCACCCCCTACAGGAGAATACCCACGGAGGAGCCCTCTCTAACCAGAGGTTGGCGATGTTTGCCTTAAGAAAGGTGTTTACTAGAAACACCACTGGGTTGACCATACCCAACCCTCCTAGTCTCCTCGTGGGGTACGTGACCTCCCTCTTGATTAGGTTCAGCCTATTCCCCCATAATAGTTGGAAGAACAGGCTGTAGACCCGTGTCCAAAGAGGCTCTGGCAAGATGCAGACACTGCCCAGGTATATTAATAAGGGGAGCAAAAACCCCTTGGCCAGGTTAACCCTTTCCCTCAGAGTCAAGGACCAACCCTTCCACTGATCCACCTTCTGGGCGGCGATCTTAAGTCTGCCCTCCCAGTTTTGCTGGGGATAGTCCCCCGGGCCGAAACTGATGCCTAAAATTTTTGCTGTGGCCTGAGGCCCTGGAAGGGTGTCCGGGAGATCAAAACTTGGATCTCCCCCTCCCAGCCAGAGACTCTCACACTTATCCCGGTTGATCATGGACCCAGATGCCACCGAGTAGCGCTCAACCTCAGACATGACCCAGTCTGCCTCCTCTCTCGAGGATACAAAGAGGGAAACATCGTCGGAGTACGCCACTACCCTCAAGGTGGCCTCTGGCTCCGACCGGTCCATCCCGACTCCCACCAACGGTCCGCGCTCCACTCTCCTTAAAAAGGGGTCGATCGCGAACACGTATAACAGTGGGCTCAGAGGACAGCCTTGGCGGACACCAGACCTCACCTCAAAAGGGGGTCCGACCCAACCGTTCACAAGCGGAAAAGTCTCTGCCCCATAGTATAATACTCTCAACCAATCAACAAACCTCCCGTGCAGACCATACCTCAGAAGGACGGACCAGAGGTACTCATGGTTAACCCGGTCAAAGGCCTTCGCCTGGTCTAAGGACAGCAAGTACCCCTTCCAGTGACCTGCCGTGCCCTGCTCCACTGCCTCTCGGACACCGAGCACAGCACTAAAAGTACTGCGGCCTGGAACAGAGCAGTGCTGGGCCCCCGAAAGGAGCCGGGGCGCAAACTTCACCAACCGATTAAAAAGCACCTTTGACAGAACCTTTCGGTCCGTATTGAGAAGCGCTATGGGATGCCAATTCTCAATACGGGACGAGTCTTTACCCTTCGACAGAATAATCAGGGCGGACTTCCTCACTGAACCGGGCAGAATGTCCGAGGAGAGACATTCATTAAAAACCTCAGTCATGAGGGGGACCAAAGAGTCCCTAAAAGTCCTGTAAAACTCGGATGTTAAGCCATCCGGACCGGGCGATTTTTTGGGCCGGAGCCCATCAATGGCCCGTCTCACTTCATCTTCCCTGATTGCTTCTGCCAAAAACATGAAGAGAGGGGTCATCCCCTGGCTCAGGGATGGTTTCAGCCAGGAAAGCCGACATCTCATCCCGATCTGGATCCCTCCTTCCCAAGAGGTGCGAGTAGAAGGATCTGACCACCTCCAGGATCCCTGATTTGGATCTGTTCAGGGAACCCGTACTGTCGATCAGTCCTGTTACCATCTTGCAACTCACTGACATCCTGCAGTTCCTGTAGGGGTCGAGCGAGCGGTACCTCCCGAAATCCTTCTCAAAAACGAAGGATGTGTGCCCATCATACTGGCACCCCTTCAGCAAGGCCTTCACCCTGGAGATTTCCTCACGGTTCCCTCTAATCGAGACGAGCTGCTCGAGTTTCCTCCCCAGCTCCCGATACAGGCGGTACCTGTTCAGGCCCCTGAGGCTCGAGAGCTGACGGAAGAACCCCGCAACCCTTCTTTTGAAGATCTCCCACCACTCAGACTTACTGCTACAGAGACCCAAGAGAGGTACCTGGCTCTGAAGAAATTCCTCAAAGGATTGTCTTACATCCGCTTCTTCCAACAGGGACGAATTCAGCTTCCATAGGCCTCTCCCTATCCGGGGAGTCTCTGTAACATTCAAGGAAAAGAAAATGAAACAGTGATCGGAGAATTCAACATCAACAGCGGACACTGCAGAAGAGACGACTTCCTCCTTTAAAACAAACCTATCTATCCTAGACCTACAACTACCCCTATGAAAGGTGAAACCCCCGTGACCTGGGGTGTTCCAGATGTGGACATCCACCAGGCGAGCTTCGCTTGCTATGCTATTAAGAGTATTACTATCAAAAGCCAGCCTTCGGTCTCCGGGGCCTCCCCTCTCACGGGATCTAGTTATAGTATTAAAGTCCCCACCGAAGACCACCTGCCGGCTGGTAAAAAGATAGGGCTTGATCTTCAGGAAGAGACATTTACGGTCCCACTTTGACTGTGGACCATAGATGTTAATGAGCCGGAGCTCCTGTCCCCTCATGAAGACGTCAAGGACCAAGCACCTCCCCATTTCTACCTCGATCACCCGTCTGCATTCCACCGAAGCGGCCTTAAAAAGGACCGCTACCCCGCTATACGGCTCGGCCGCAAGAGACCAGTATGAGGGCCCGCACCTCCACTCAATCCTTGCTTTGTAAATGGCCCCCCATGTCCGTTAGTCTGGTCTCCTGCAAAAATAAAATGTCAGCCTCAACTCGGTTGAAAAAATCAAAGGCCATAAATCTGGCCGCATCTGACTTTATACTGGCAACATTAATCGACGCCAGAGTCAACGGGGTAGGTTCCGCCATCATGGGTGATTGAATTAGACGGCCTTCTTTTTGACCGTACCCCCAGATTTTTTGTGCTCACCTTCAGAGGAGGAGCCAGACTCTCCCCTCCTCTTTAGTGACACCGAGGTGTCCATAGCACCTGACACCTCCTTCCCAGTACTGGGTTCCTCACCCCTGGACCCCGGGGCAGTCCCCCCCCACCAGAGGAAAGTGAACCCCCCTGGAGGACGGACCCCGCCGCTCCCTGAAGGCATCTCAGATGTTACCACCGGTCCCTCATCCCCGACCTCCGACACAGCAGAGTCATCGAGGGCATGGAACCGGTTGGAGAGGGGGATCAGAGGGAAGCTGGTGAGGCCTTCCGAAGGCACCTTAGTGGCCAGGGGGGGGGGCTTTAGATGTTTTTGCCTCTTTTCGGTTGCTCCTCCTCCGACTCTTACCGGCCCTTACTGTCACCTGATTTTTTTAGGCTGCTCCACCACCTCCTCGTCCAGACTTTCATACTGGGAGGAATCATCAGAAGCAGCCACCTCCTCCCTCTCCATCCTGATCTCCTCGTTCACCGCCTCCTCCCCCAGGGCCTCAGGTGCTCTGGCTGCTGCTTCTGGGGTGGGGACAGACATCACCCCAGTCGCCTGAGACTTATCCTGCCCCCTACCCCCACGGCGCCTCAAATGTTGCCACTGGTGGGCAGATGAACTGGCCTCGCCTTCCTTCAATGGCACCTCAGCTCCTCTCCCGCCCCCACCTCCAGCTCCAGCAGAGGATGCACCGCCGGGGACCCCCCCTGGGCTCAACCTCGCCTGACCAGAGATGGTGTTAGAAAAGGAGCGGGGGCAGCGGCTATACGGGTGACCTAGGTCACCACACAGATGACACCTATTGTCACCACAGGCCGCGGCAAGATGACCTACCCCACTACACAAGGCACAATTCTGCACCTTGGATCACCGCACCTGTGGCAGACCTTCGGTTGCCCTTGGTAGAAGATCAGGATCCTGTCCCTCCCCAGAAATGCTGAGGAGGGGATGTGGGTGACAGTACCGCCTGAGACCTTCAACCTCATCATGAAGGTCCAGCCCCCTGACCAAATGCCAAACTCGTCCCTGTTTTTCTTTATGATGTCTGTGACCTCCCCATAGCGAGAAAGCCTCGTCACTATGTCAATACCAGAGAGTGATTCGTTATTGGTTAGAACGGTCATCCTCTTCACGCCATTTTGGCTAGACACCACCTGCACGGCAAAGTCTTGCCAGCCAGGCTCCCCCTTCAACAGTTCAAAATTCAACCAGATAAGCTCTAGGCCCTCTGGCCGAACAAAACAGATGTCGAAGATGGATCTACCAAAAGTATGGATCAGGGCAAAGATGTCAGTCGCCCTGAAGTTCATCTTCAGGAGGAGCTCCACGACCCTTGCTCTTGGCGGGCACGCTTCACTGCCCCTCCACCGAAGACTAACTACATTCCTCCTGGCCACCCCCTGCCCGGCTGTCGGGAGGGACCACACTGTCTCCCCCTCCCTTTTATCTTGGAAGGCGGCCAGGCCATGTCTATCCAGCCAAAAGGCCAGGTCCACCTCTCTTCCCTCTACTTCGATCGTCCGTTCTCCCTTTTTGAGGGCCTCGAGGAAACGGCGCCGCAAGTCACCATCCCTGAGGTCCAGAGGTGAGGAAGCCCGCCCTGAAGGTACCGAGACCCCAGCTACTACCCCCGCAAAACTTCGGGGACCAGCAACCGGGGGAGCAGATGGACCAGCCCCACCCCCACTACCAACAGACACACCATTCTTACTCCCTTCCACAGACACCTCAACACTTGTATCTTCAATCACAGCCACATACATACCCACGCTATCCCCATCCACGTCAATAGTCACACCCCTCACCCCACTCTCACTCACATGCACACTGGGGTCACAGTTTTTTTTTTCTGTAAACATTTTTTCCCTGCAGCAGCACTGCCGCCACCTGCTGGCAGTACCTTCCCTGCCGGGGGGTTTTGGGAACCTGGTGCTGCTGCCATTTTTGCCGGTGCCCCTGCCCCAGATAAGCCCGTGGGCACAGAGGACACTGACAGGCCGGCACCTCCTCCGTTGTCTGCCGCAGCCGTGGCACCACTGCTCCCAGCAGTAGCAGCTGCCGGCGCTAAGCCCCGCCCCTTTTTGGGTGGAGCCACGCCCACTTGGGTGGGTTTTGCCTGCGAGGCCACGCCCCCCGCACCAGGCAGCACGGTGGGGGCCCCGGAGGCCACTCCCACCGGTGCCGTGGGTGACAGGGAGGCCACGCCCCCCGCACCAGGCAGCACAGTGGGGGCCCCAGAGGCCACTCCCACCGGTGCCGTGGATGACAGGGAGGCCACGCCCCCCACACCAGGCAGCACGGTGGGGTCCCAGAGGCCACTCCCACCGGTGCCATGGGTGACAGGGAGGCCACGCCCCCCGCACCAGGCAGCACAGTGGGGGCCCCAGAGTCCACTCCCACCGGTGCCGTGGATGACAGGGAGGCCACGCCCCCCACACCAGGTAGCACAGTGGGGGCCCCAGAGGCCACTCCCACCGGTGCCGTGGATGGCAGGGAGGCCACGCCCCCCATGCCAGGCAGCACGGTGGGGGCCCCAGAGGCCACTCCCACCAATGCCTTTGGTGACAGGGAGGCCACGCCCCTCGCACCAGGCAGCACGGTGGGGGCCCCGGAGGCCACTCCCACCGGTGCCGTGGGTGACAGGGAGGCCACGCCCCCCGCACCAGGCAGCACAGTGGGGGCCCCAGAGGCCACTCCCACCGGTGCCGTGGATGACAGGGAGGCCACGCCCCCCACACCAGGTAGCACAGTGGGGGCCCCAGAGGCCACTCCCACCGGTGCCGAGGATGGCAGGGAGGCCACGCCCCCCACGCCAGGCAGCACGGTGGGGGCCCCAGAGGCCACTCCCAAAAATGCCTTTGGTGACAGGGAGGCCACGCCCCCCACACCAGGCAGCACGGTGGGGGCCCCAGAGGCCACTCCCACTGGCGCCGTGGACGGCTGGGAGGCCACGCCCCCCGAAGCCGGCCGCGCCGGGACCCCCGAAGCCGTCCCGGAACCGGATCTACTCACAGGGGCCCCTGGACCAGCGGCACCAGCTCTCAGGGGCATAGCACCCCCTACCGTCACACCCGTTGCCACAAAAAGCTTGGCCACCCCATCTCCGGTGGCCGGCCCCAGGCTATGCCACTCCCCCTCGGCACCCAGCGGCGGTGGAGCCCCCCGCGCTGACCCATTACTGGGCCCCTGCGCAGGGGGCCCCGACCTCACCACGGATTTTGCCAGGGGAGCAAGCCCCACCTTACGCTTATGAGCCGGCTCTGCCGGAGCCGCAGGCCCCGCGCCCCTTATCTTAACAGGTTTCTGGGTCCCTAAAAGTGATCCAGATTTTTTAGTGGATCCGTGTATGAGGGACCCAGACACTCCAGCACACGCTGCCGGAGATGCGGCCCCGGCTGTCGGTGCACCGCCGGCAGCGCAGGAGGCAGCTGCAGATGTACACGCCGCCTCCTGCATGCCAGCAGGAGCACCAGGTGCCAGGCCAGACCCCCTTTTTACAGGGGCTCCAGCACGAGCACCACCACCAATGACACCCACCATCGGGCCGCCCTCCGTGCCATGCTCCATATCAGACACCTCGGACCCACTGCCTCCATTACCACAAACAGAGGCAGCGCTCTGCGTGCCATGGCCTATGTTCTCCCCGCTTCCTCGCTGTGGACCCACAACGGAGTCCAAGCCGGGGTGGGTGGCGGGTGCCGCACAACGGGACAGGGGGGCCCCAGAGAGGGGGACATACACAAATTTATGTGCAATAGATGTTTTCTTTTTTTTTTTTTTGCTTTCCTCTTCGTCCCCCTCCCGGGTGCCTCATCCTCGCAGATCTCATCCCCGAACGTAAGCTGACCAAAACGTACCGGGGACTCGATCTGCTGGATCTGCTGCATGATAAGGCAGCCCCCCTCACTGCTGCTACTCCCATCCTCCTCATCCTCCCCCTCGCTCCCGCTGCCCTCTGAAGGGCTAGAATCAGACGGGAGAGCCATCTGCTCAGGGGCTATCCCGCTATGCGATGCCTGTAGATCACTTACCAGGCCACCAGGCGGTGGGTAGGGTGCGACCTCCTCCACGCATACCTCTTCTTCCTCCTCCTCCACTGCCTGGCCGGGGCCCTGCGACCCCTCCAGCGCCCCACCGGTCATGGCTCTGAACCGGTCTTCATTCCGCAGCTTCTCCTTGAACGGTCCACTGCTTGCCAAGATGGTACTTCGGCGGTCCTCCAGCTCACGGATGGCTTGCTTGATCTTCCGGACCGCGGCGGATAGCTCAGGCTTCTTGCTGCCAGAGGCCCTTTCGGATCTCTCCTGAGCTACCCTCAACTCCCCCCAGAGGGAACATAGCTTCTTTGAGGTGTCCTCATACTCACAGAGGTGCGCATGGATACGGGAGGCATAGGTGACGGTTGCCTCCCTCGCCACCTTGGTACCCCAATCAGGGGGCACCGCTGCAGCACCTCTGCTGGCACTCAACCCACCTTCGGAGGGAGGAGCCGCCGCGGTCATAGCCTCGGGGGTCCTCCGGGTCCTCATGGCGGACCCCTTGCTGCCTCGGCCTGATGTTGTCGCCTTAGCCTGGTTGGTGCCCCGGAGGCCAGTCCCACTCTGAGCTTCCTTACCTGGGAAGGGGGCAGACAAAAAGTCCCAGATGGAAAAACAAACCTCCCTTCCCAGGAGCTCTCTCCAAACGCACAGCCAAACAGTCCAGACAGCACACGGCAGGCTCCGCCTCCACCACTTCCTGAATGACGGTGCAACAGGCTGAACTGGAATGGAGCCTCTTGCTAAGTGCACTGCAGTCTGCTATATACCCTGCTTGCCAGCCTAGCACTGATATCTCTGCAAAGGGATTAATCCTCAGAAGGACTGTTAGTTGAGATGGATATGTGAATGTAATTTAGTTTGGTATACCTACACTAACTGGAAACAAGCAAATCTCTCCCTAGCTCAGCAGCACCTCTCCCTACACTAACAACACCGACAAGAAGTTCAGTTAGGGAAAAGAAAATGAAACGGACAGGGAGAAAATCCCTGTACTATAAGTAGTTACTTCTATTATTCTATAGATAATCCCAGACTGACACAAAAGGGGTTTGTATCAAAAAGTATATAAATTTTATTGCACAATATTACATTTAGTTACACAATAACGATAAAAAGGTGTAAAAGTGGATGGGGAGGAGAGAGGACAGCTAAAGGAAGCAGGGTAAACCTTGTTAATTTCAAGCCAATTTTCGCACAAATCTACAGATAGCTTGTGAGTAGGGAATAGTTGTGATTGCAGTCCTTTTAAGGACTAGGTTACAGCATTTCCTACGACTTTTATCAGGCAGGTCTGTGCTCTTAAATAGATAGGTTGTGGGAGTAAAGTAATTGTAATTGGAGTCCTTTTCAGGACTAGGTTACATCAGTTCCTATCAGTTTTTGCCAGGCAGGTCTGTGCCAGTGCTGTGCAAGTTTTTTTCACAGCATTTGGCTGAATCTAGCAAAGCTAATCCTTTTTGGCCTATTGCAGAGTGTGTTAGTCAGTGGAGTAGCCTATCTGTGTTGCAAGATATACCACCTGTGTATAGAATACCAATTTTTTTACTGCACCTAGTGAAGTAAAATCTTTTGGGCATAGCATCATTCTATTAGTCCATCTATACTGACCTCCATCAGGTTGCAAATTGAATATAATTTTTTTCTGCATCTAGCTCTGAAAAAATATTTGGCCTTCTAGCAGTGTGTGGGACTTTCTCTATTAGTCCATCTATACTGACCTCCATCAGGTTGCAAACTGAATATATTTTTTTCTGCATCTACCTCTGAAAAAATATTGGGCTTGTAGCTGTGTGTGGGACTTGTTCTATTAATCCATCTATACAGACCTCCATCAGGTTGCAAACTGAAAATAATTTTTTTCTGCATCTACCTCTGAAAAAATATTTGGGCTTCTAGCTGTGTGTGGGACTTGTTGTATTAGTCCATCTATACTGACCTCCTTCAGGTTGCAAACTGAATATATTTTTTTCTGCATCTACCTCTGAAAAAATATTGGGCTTCTAGCTGTGTGTGGGACTTGTTCTATTAATCCATCTATACAGACCTCCATCAGGTTGCAAACTGAATATAATTTTTTTCTACATCTAGCTCTGAAAAAATATTTGGCCTTCTAGCAGTGTGTGGGACTTTCTCTATTAGTCCATCTATACTGACCTCCATCAGGTTGCAAATTAAAAATAATTTTTATCTGCATCTTGCTCTGAAAAAATATTTGGGCTTCTAGCTGTGTGTGGGACTTGTTCTATTAGTCCATCTATACTGACCTCCATCAGGTTGCAAACTGAATATATTTTTTTCTGCATCTACCTCTGAAAAAATATTGGGCTTCTAGCTGTGTGTGGGACTTGTTCTATTAATCCATCTATACAGACCTCCATCAGGTTGCAAACTGAATATAATTTTTTTCTGCATCTAGCTCTGAAAAAATATTTGGCCTTCTAACAGTGTGTGGGACTTTCTCTATTAGTCCATCTATACTGACCTCCATCAGGTTGCAAATTAAAAATATTTTTTATCTGCATCTAGCTCTGAAAAAATATTTGGTCTTCTAGCTGTGTGTGGGACTTGTTCTATTACTCCATCTATACTGACCTCCATCAGGTTGCAAATTGAATATAATTTTTTTCTGCATCTAGCTCTGAAAAAATATTGGGCTTCTAGCTGTGTGTGGGACTTGTTCTATTAGTCCATCTATACTGACCTCCATCAGGTTGCAAACTGAATATATTTTTTTCTGCATCTACCTCTGAAAAAATATTGGGCTTCTAGGTGTGTGTGGGACTTGTTCTATTAATCCATCTATACAGACCTCCATCAGGTTGCAAACTGAATATAATTTTTTTCTGCATCTAGCTCTGAAAAATATTTGGCCTTCTAGCAGTGTGTGGGACTTTCTCTATTAGTCCATCTATACTGACCTCCATCAGGTTGCAAACTGAATATAATTTTTTTCTGCATCTAGCTCTGAAAAAATATTTGGCCTTCTAGCAGTGTGTGGGACTTTCTCTATTAGTCCATCTATACTGACCTCCATCAGATTGCAAATTAAAAATAATTTTTATCTGCATCTTGCTCTGAAAAAATATTTGGGCTTCTAGCTGTGTGTTTGACTTGTTCTATTAGTCCATCTATACTGACCTCCATCAGGTTGCAAACTGAATATATTTTTTTCTGCATCTACCTCTGAAAAAATATTGGGCTTCTAGCTGTGTGTGGGACTTGTTCTATTAATCCATCTATACAGACCTCCATCAGGTTGCAAACTGAATATAATTTTTTTCTGCATCTAGCTCTGAAAAAATATTTGGCCTTCTAGCAGTGTGTGGGACTTTCTCTATTAGTCCATCTATACTGACCTCCATCAGGTTGCAAATTAAAAATATTTTTTATCTGCATCTAGCTCTGAAAAAATATTTGGTCTTCTAGCTGTGTGTGGGACTTGTTCTATTACTCCATCTATACTGACCTCCATCAGGTTGCAAATTGAATATAATTTTTTTCTGCATCTAGCTCTGAAAAAATATTGGGCTTCTAGCTGTGTGTGGGACTTGTTGTATTAGTCCATCTATACTGACCTCCATCAGGTTGCAAACTGAATATATTTTTTTCTGCATCTACCTCTGAAAAAATATTGGGCTTCTAGCTGTGTGTGGGACTTGTTCTATTAATCCATCTATACAGACCTCCATCAGGTTGCAAACTGAATATAATTTTTTTCTGCATCTAGCTCTGAAAAATATTTGGCCTTCTAGCAGTGTGTGGGACTTTCTCTATTAGTCCATCTATACTGACCTCCATCAGGTTGCAAACTGAATATAATTTTTTTCTGCATCTAGCTCTGAAAAAATATTTGGCCTTCTAGCAGTGTGTGGGACTTTCTCTATTAGTCCATCTATACTGACCTCCATCAGATTGCAAATTAAAAATAATTTTTATCTGCATCTTGCTCTGAAAAAATATTTGGGCTTCTAGCTGTGTGTGTGACTTGTTCTATTAGTCCATCTATACTGACCTCCATCAGGTTGCAAACTGAATATATTTTTTTCTGCATCTACCTCTGAAAAAATATTGGGCTTCTAGCTGTGTGTGGGACTTGTTCTATTAATCCATCTATACAGACCTCCATCAGGTTGCAAACTGAATATAATTTTTTTCTGCATCTAGCTCTGAAAAAATATTTGGCCCTCTAGCAGTGTGTGGGACTTTCTCTATTAGTCCAACTATACTGACCTTCAATAGGTTGCAAACTGAATATAATTTTTTTCTGCATCTAGCTCTGAAAAATATTTGGCCTTCTAGCAGTGTTTGGGACTTTCTCTATTAGTCCATCTATACTGACCTCCATCAGGTTGCAAACTGAATATAATTTTTTTCTGCATCTAGCTCTGAAAAAATATTTGGCCTTCTAGCAGTGTGTGGGACTTTCTCTATTAGTCCATCTATACTGACCTCCATCAGGTTGCAAATTAAAAATAATTTTTATCTGCATTTGATCTGAAAAAATATTTGGGCTTCTAGCTGTGTGTGGGACTTGTTCTATTAGTCCATCTATACTGACCTCCATCAGGTTGCAAACTGAATATATTTTTTTCTGCATCTACCTCTGAAAAAATTTTGGGCTTCCAGCTGTGTGTGGGACTTGTTCTATTAATCCATCTATACAGACCTCCATCAGGTTGCAAACTGAATATAATTTTTTTCTGCATCTAGCTCTGAAAAAATATTTGGCCTTCTAACAGTGTGTGGGACTTTCTCTATTAGTCCATCTATACTGACCTCCAATAGGTTGCAAACTGAATATATTTTTTTCTGCATCTACCTCTGAAAAAATTTTGGGCTTCTAGCTGTGTGTGGGACTTGTTCTATTAATCCATCTATACAGACCTCCATCAGGTTGCAAACTGAATATAATTTTTTTCTGCATCTAGCTCTGAAAAAATATTTGGCCTTCTAGCAGTGTGTGGGACTTTCTCTTTTAGTCCATCTATACTGACCTCCATCAGGTTGCAAATTAAAATTAATTTTTATCTGCATCTAGCTCTGAAAAAATATTTGGGCTTCTAGCTGTGTGAGGGACTTGTTCTATTACTCCATCTATACTGACCTCCATCAGGTTGCAAATTGAATATATTTTTTTTCTGCATCTAGCTGTGAAAAAATATTTGGCCTTCTAGCAGTGTGTGGGACTTTCTCTATTAGTCCATCTATACTGACCTCCATCAGGTTGCAAACTGAATATATTTTTTTCTGCATCTACCTCTGAAAAAATATTGGGCTTGTAGCTGTGTGTGGGACTTGTTCTATTAATCCATCTATACAGACCTCCATCAGGTTGCAAACTCAAAATAATTTTTTTCTGCATCTACCTCTGAAAAAATATTTGGGCTTCTAGCTGTGTGTGGGACTTGTTCTATTACTCCATCTATACTGACCTCCATCAGGTTGCAAACTGAATATAATTTTTTTCTGCATCTAGCTCTGAAAAAATATTTGGCCTTCTAGCAGAGTGTGGGACTTTCTCTATTAGTCCATCTATACTGACCTCCATCAGGTTGCAAATTAAAAATAATTTTTATCTGCATCTAGCTCTGAAAAAATATTTGGGCTTCTAGCTGTGTGTGGGACTTGTTCTATTGCTCCATCTATACTGACCTCCATCAGGTTGCAAATTGAATATAATTTTTTTCTGCATCTAGCTCTGAAAAAATATTGGGCTTCTAGCTGTGTGTGGGACTTGTTGTATTAGTCCATCTATACTAACCTCCATCAGGTTGCAAACTGAATATATTTTTTTCTGCATCTACCTCTGAAAAAATCTTAGGCTTCTAGCTGTGTGTGGGACTTGTTCTATTAATCCATCTATACAGACCTCCATCAGGTTGCAAACTGAATATAATTTTTTTCTGCATCTAGCTCTGAAAAAATATTTGGCCTTCTAGCAGTGTGTGGGACTTTCTCTATTAGTCCATCTATACTGACCTCCATCTGGTTGCAAACTGAATATAATTTTTTTTTGCATCTAGCTCTGAAAAAATATTTGGCCTTTTAGCAGTGTGTGGGACTTTCTCTATTAGTCCATCTATACTGACCTCCATCAGGTTGCTAACTGAATATATTTTTTTCTGCATCTACCTCTGAAAAAATATTTGGTCTTCTAGCTGTGTGTGGGACTTGTTCTATTAGTCCATCTATACTGACCTCCATAAGGTTGCAAACTGAATATTTTTTTTTCTGCATCTACCTCTGAAAAAATATTTGGGCTTCTAGCTGTGTGTGGGACTTGTTCTATTAGTCCATCTATACTGATCTCCATCAGGTTGCAAACTGAATATAATTTTTTTCTGCATCTAGCTCTGAAAAATATTTGGCCTTCTAGCAGTGTGTGGGACTTTCTCTATTAGTCCATCTATACTGACCTCCATCAGGTTGCAAACTGAATATAATTTTTTTCTGCATCTAGTTCTGAAAAAATATTTGGCCTTCTAGCAGTGTGTGGGACTTTCTCTATTAGTCCATCTATACTGATCTCCATCAGGTTGCAAATTAAAAATAATTTTTATCTGCATCTTGCTCTGAAAAAATATTTGGTCTTCTAGCTGTGTGTGGGACTTGTTCTATTAGTCCATCTATACTGACCTCCATCAGGTTGCAAACTGAATATATTTTTTTCTGCATCTACCTCTGAAAAAATATTGGGCTTCTAGCTGTGTGTGGGACTTGTTCTATTAATCCATCTATACAGACCTCCATCAGGTTGCAAGCTGAATATAATTTTTTTCTGCATCTAGCTCTGAAAAAATATTTGGCCTTCTAGCAGTGTGTGTGACTTTCTCTATTAGTCCATCTATACTGACCTCCATCAGGTTGCAAACTGAATATAATTTTTTTCTGCATCAAGCTCTGAAAAAATATTTGGCCTTCTAGCAGTGTGTGGGACTTTCTTTTTTAGTCCATCTATACTGACCTCCATCAGGTTGCAAATTAAAAATAATTTTTATCTGCATCTAGCTCTGAAAAAATATTTGGGCTTCTAGCTGTGTGTGGGACTTGTTCTATTACTCCATCTATACTGACCTCCATCAGGTTGCAAATTAAATATAATTTTTTTCTGCATCTAGCTCTGAAAAAATATTGGGCTTCTAGCTGTGTGTGGGACTTGTTGTATTAGTCCATCTATACTGACCTCCATCATTTTGCAAACTGAATATATTTTTTTCTGCATCTACCTCTGAAAAAATATTGGGCTTCTAGCTGTGTGTGGGACTTGTTCTATTAATCCATCTATACAGACCTCCATCAGGTTGCAAACTGAAAATAATTTTTTTCTGCATCTAGCTCTGAAAAATATTTGGCCTTCTAGCAGTGTGTGGGACTTTCTCTATTAGTCCATCTATACTGACCTCCATCAGGTTGCAAACTGAATATAATTTTTTTCTGCATCTAGCTCTGAAAAAATATTTGGCCTTCTAGCAGTGTGTGGGACTTTCTCTATTAGTCCATCTATACTGACCTCCATCAGGTTGCAAACTGAATATATTTTTTTCTGCATCTACCTCTGAAAAAATATTGGGCTTCTAGCTGTGTGTGGGACTTGTTCTATTAGTCCATCTATACAGACCTCCATCAGGTTGCAAGCTGAATATAATTTTTTTCTGCATCTAGCTCTGAAAAAATATTTGGCCTTCTAGCAGTGTGTGTGACTTTCTCTATTAGTCCATCTATACTGACCTCCATCAGGTTGCAAACTGAATATAATTTTTTTCTGCATCAAGCTCTGAAAAAATATTTGGCCTTCTAGCAGTGTGTGGGACTTTCTCTTTTAGTCCATCTATACTGACCTCCATCAGGTTGCAAATTAAAAATAATTTTTATCTGCATCTAGCTCTGAAAAAATATTTGGGCTTCTAGCTGTGTGTGGGACTTGTTCTATTACTCCATCTATACTGACCTCCATCAGGTTGCAAATTAAATATAATTTTTTTCTGCATCTAGCTCTGAAAAAATATTGGGCTTCTAGCTGTGTGTGGGACTTGTTGTATTAGTCCATCTATACTGACCTCCATCAGGTTGCAAACTGAATATATTTTTTTCTGCATCTACCTCTGAAAAAATATTGGGCTTCTAGCTGTGTGTGGGACTTGTTCTATTAATCCATCTATACAGACCTCCATCAGGTTGCAAACTGAAAATAATTTTTTTCTGCATCTAGCTCTGAAAAATATTTGGCCTTCTAGCAGTGTGTGGGACTTTCTCTATTAGTCCATCTATACTGACCTCCATCAGGTTGCAAACTGAATATAATTTTTTTCTGCATCTAGCTCTGAAAAAATATTTGGCCTTTTAGCAGTGTGTGGGACTTTCTCTATTAGTCCATCTATACTGACCTCCATCAGGTTGCAAACTGAATATATTTTTTTCTGCATCTACCTCTGAAAAAATATTGGGCTTGTAGCTGTGTGTGGGACTTGTTCTATTAATCCATCTATACAGACCTCCATCAGGTTGCAAACTGAAAATAATTTTTTTCTGCATCTACCTCTGAAAAAATATTTGGCCTTCTAGCAGTGTGTGGGACTTTCTCTATTAGTCCATTTATACTGACCTCCATCAGGTTGCAAATTGAATATAATTTTTTTCTGCATCTAGCTCTGAAAAAATATTTGGGCTTCTAGATGTGTGTTGGACTTGTTCTATTAGTCCATCTATACTGACCTCCATCAGGTTGCAAATTCAAAATAATTTTTTTCTGCATCTAACCCAGCCAATAGTTTTGGCCTAATACCACAGTTTGGCCACTCAGCTCTGCTCGGTTCCCATCCATTGTTTTTTTGTGCAAACAACTCCAGAGTTGTGAATTAGTTAACCACCAAAATGAGTGGAAAAAGGCCTGCTGCTGGTGGAAAGGGGAATAGGCGTGTTGGGAAGGGGAAAAAAGGTTGTGTCCGTGGGGTAGGTGTTAAAGCAACAGTAACATCTGCAGAAGAAAGACCATCTTCCAGCCAAACTAAAATGTCTACTTCTTTTAGCAGACAATGTTTTAAGATCCCTTTCTTACGGCCACGCCAATCGCTACAAATTCCAGATGAGGCACAAAAACAGCAGGTGCTTCAACGGATATCAAGTGCTCCTTTAAGTGGGCTCTCCTCCACATCAACTTTAACATCACAAATACTCCAGTCCTCAAAGGTGTCACCCCAATCGCACTTGCTTCCTCACAGCTCCCAAATCTCCAGCTGCCCGTCTGAGTATGAGGTAGAACAGATGGTTGAGTCTGCAGAGCTGTTTACTCATACTATAGCCTGGGAAATAGAGGTCGACTCCAGCGCTTCTGTGAATCCAGACGAGGAAATGATCTGCACTGATGCCCAGAATCTTTATGAGTCGGATCCAGGACCAGACGAAGAACGTTCTGACCATAATGTAGACCCTCATTCCCAAACTGTAACTCCTGTTGGTGGAGACAATGAGGAAGACGATGATGAGACTCAAATACCTGATTGGAGCGACAACTTTAGTTTTTTGTCAGTGCAGGAACAGGTTGGCTCTGAGGACGACGGGTGTGATAACGCACAGAGTGATGATGATGAGGTTGGAGATCCCACTTACTGTCAACCCACAGTCAGCCAAGAGATGAGGTCAGCAGAGGAGGTGGAGTAAGATGCTATTGACGACGAGGTCAGGTTGCACCTTCCTGGACAGAGACGTAGTACTGGAAGCACGTCAACAACTGCATCCTCAAACACAACTCTGCCTCTCACCACAAGTCGTGGTGGCTCTTCAGGTCGCATGGGTGCTAAGCCTTGCATAGCCTGGGCATTTTTTCAGATCGATAAAGATGACCCAACTCGTGTTATCTGTAACATTTGTCAGCAAAAGCTAAGTAGAGGCCAAAAAATACATAGTTTGAGTACTTCATGCATGAACCGGCACATGGACATGAAGCATAAGTTGCAGTGGGAAGCTCAGTGTGCTACAATGCGGCCTAGCCGGCCGGGCCAACCACCGTCTGCCATATCTTGTGCATCCGCGGCCTCTTCATCCTCTGTGACTGGGGGGACAGCAGTCACACCTGTTTTGGGGCGCAGACCTGCCACCTCTTTACCCGCAACAGCCAGCGTGATTGGCAGGTCATCATTTTCTTTGGAGGTGGTAACACCAGCTGGTGTTGAGCGCTGTCCGACATCGATAGCACCACCTTTGGATCAAGGCAACCTAACATGTCCGCCTGCATCTTCCTCACAGACCGGCAGTTTGCCGGGGACACCCTTATCAACCCCGTCTAAGCACAATAGCCAGCCCTCGGTCCCTCAGATGTGGACAAGTAAAAGACCATTTCCTCCTAGCCATGAGAAAGCTAAGAGGTTGAATTTCACCATCTGCAAGCTCTTGGCTACAGAAATGCTGCCTTTCCGCCTGGTGGACACAGAGGATTTTCGAGACCTTATGTCCGTCGCAGTGCCCCAGTACCAGATGCCCAGTCGGCACTACTTCTCAAAGAAAGGTGTGCCTGCGCTCCACCAGCATGTCGCACACAACATCACCTCATCTTTGAGAAACTCTGTGTGTGACAGGGTGCATTTCACCACAGACACTTGGACGAGTAGGCATGGACAGGGGCGTTACATGTCACTGACTGGGCACTGGGTAACTATGGTGACAGCAGGACAAGGGGCTGCTGTCCAAGTCTTGCCGTCCCCACGAGTTGTGCGTCAATCCTCTTTATGTCAAAGTTCCTCCACTGCTTCTGCCTCCTCAACCTCCTCTCGGTCTTCCACCTGCACCCAAAGCCTGTCTGGTCATGCCACAAGCTTTCTAACTGCGCAGAAGGGATCCTGCACACCTCCTTACTATGCTGGCAGTAGGGCTCAACGTCATCAGGCGGTTTTTACTTTGAAATGTCTGGGAAATGTGAGTCACACAGCTGAGGAGTTGTGGTCAGCTCTGGAGAACCAATTTCATGAATGGTTGTCTCCACTGGACCTGAAACCAGGGAAGGCCGTGTGCGACAATGCTGCAAACCTGGGTGCGGCCCTTCGCCGGGGCAATGTCACACACGTGCCTTGTATGGCTCACGTGTTGAACCTGGTTGTCCAGCAATTTTTAGCCCACTATCCCAGACTAGATGGCCTTCTGCAGAGGGCACGGTCACTGTGTGCTCACTTCCGCCATTCGCATCCCGCAGCTCAGCGACTTACATCTCTACAGAAGTCGTTGGGCCTGCCACTTCACCGGCTAAAATGCGATGTGCCTACCCGGTGGAATTCAACTCTGCACATGTTGCAGCGACTGTGGCAGCACCGACAAGCCCTGGTGCAATCTGTTCTGACGTATAGCCTGGGCCAACGAGATCCAGACGTGGGGCAAATCACGCTGGAGGAGTGGTCTCAGATCAGGGACCTATGCACCCTTCTGCACAGTTTTGAAATGGCGACGAAGATGTTTAGTGCTGATGATGCCATTATCAGCATGACTATTCCGGTGATTTACATGCTGGAGCACATGTTAAACAGAATTCGGAGTCAGGTGGTGGCACAAGAGGAGGTGGAGGAAGTAGAGGAGGAGGAGTTGTATGCGGAAGGGCTAACATCTGCAAGGTCCAGACGGTCGGCAGCACCAAGGCGGCAGGCATGTGAGGGTGGGGGAGATGGTTTTACCAGGGCGCATGGTAGCAGCCAAACTAGTGAGGAAGGTGCAGGAGCCCAGGAAGAAGTGGAGGACGAACTGATGGAAGACTCATCAGATGAGGGAGACCTTGATCACATTTCTGTTGTGCGAGGTTGGGGGGACAGGACAGAGGAAGGAAGCATGATTGTTACCTCGCCACCAACACAACAGGGACTTGGTGCTCCTGGATGCGCAACACACATGAGTGCCTTCTTGCTGCACTACCTGCAACATGACCCTCGAATTGGGAGAATTAGAAATAATCCTGACTACTGGGTTGCCACACTGTTAGATCCCCGGTACAAAAGTAAATTTGCAGAAATTATTCCTGCCATAGAAAGGGATGCACGCATGCAGGAGTATCAGCAGAGACTGTTGCAGAATCTTACATGTGCTTTTCCACAAAACACCAGTGGTGCACGTAGTGAATCTCACAGTTCCAACTTGCCAACCGTGGGACCGTCAAGTGTTCAGCACTCAAACCATAACAGAACCACAGTATCTGCTGGTAACATCAATTTTGCGCAATCATTTCACCACATTTTTAGCCCATCCTTTGCAAGGCCACAGGAGACAAGAAGTCTGACACATAGTCAATGCCTAGAGACGATGGTACAGGAGTATCTCCAAGTAAACATTGAAGCCATGACTGTGTCACTGGACCCTTGCTCTTTTTGGGCTTCCAATCTGGATAAATGGCCGGAGCTAGCCACTTACGACTTGGAGATCTTGTCATGCCCTGCAGCCAGCGTTCTGTCTGAACGTGTGTTCAGCGCTGCTGGTGGTGTGCTGACAGATAAGCGCACGCGGCTCTCCACTGATAATGTAGACAGACTCACGTTCATAAAGATGAACAAATCATGGATCCGAAACGACTTTTCTACCCCTGTGTCATCCTGGGGAGAGTAAAAGATGGATGATTGGTTAAAATCACCCTACCAACCGTTTTAAGCTTTCAAATTACTAATCATATTTATCTGTATCTTGGCTGGAAAATAATTTGGGCTTTGTAGCAGTGTGCAGCACTGATTCTATTAGGCCATCTATAATAAGCTCCACCAGATTTAAAATTACTAATCATGTTTATCTGTATCTTGACTGGAAAATAATTTGGGCTTTGTAGCAGTGTGCAGCACTGATCCTATTAGGCCATCTATACTAAGCTCCACCAGATTTAAAATTAATAATAATTTTTAGCTGCATCTAGCCCGGAAAATAATTTTGGGGCTCCGAGATGCGCAAGACACATAAGTGCCTTCTTGATGCACTACCTGCAACATGACCCTCATATTGTCAGAATTCGAAGTAATCATGACTACTGGGTTGCCACACTCTTAGATCCGCCAAACTTTTCGATCAACCTTTTCATTTTAATAAAGACCAAAAAAATGGTCATTTTTGAAATTATAAGCATTAGCAGGTTATTAGAAACTGAAATCAAACAGTTTTCAACTGAAAACTTTATTCTAGGTGATGTTACATTTTCACATAGGACCCCTTGTTCGAAAGGAGCTTCTGAACTCTCTCGTCCATTGAATTTGTCAGGTTTTGGATGGTTTCTGCTTCAATTGTTTTGCATGAGGACAGAATACCCTCCCAGAGCTGTTGCTTAGATGTGAACTGCCTCCCGCCATCATAGACACTCCTTTTGATGATGCTCCAGAGGTTCTGAATGGGGTAGAGGTCAGGGGAGCATGGGGGTCACACCATAAGTTTGTCCCCTTTTATGCCCATATCAGCCAGAGATGCAGATGTTTTATGTGCAGCATGAGATGGTGCATTATCATGCAAAAAAATGATCTTGCTGTGAAATACACGGTTCTTCTTCTTGAACCATGGCAGGAAGTGCTGTTTGAGAAAATCCACATACATTATGGCGTTCATTTTAGCGCCTTCAGGGATCCTAAAGGGGCCGACAATCTCTCTCCCCATGATTCCAGCCCAAAACATTTCTCCACCTCCTCCTTGTTGGCGCTGTAGCCGTGTTTGCGTGGGGTGTCCATCAACCACTCCATCCATCTGGACCATTGAGCGCTGCACGGCACTCATCCGTGAACAAAACAGTTTTGAAATCAGTCTTCATGTAATGTTTGGCCCACTGGAGCCGTTTCTGCTTGTGTGAAGTGGATAGAGGAGGTCGACAGGATGGCGTATGCACAGCTGCAAACCTCTGAAGGACCCTGCATCTTGTTGTTCGGGGGACGTTGGAGGCACCAGCAGCTTCAAAAACTTGTCTGCTGCTATGACAAGGCTTTTTTTCCGCTGCTCTTTTAACCTGACGTAATTGCTTGTAGGAAAGAGTCCTCAATTTGCCCTTATCAGCACGCACACGTGTGTACTGTGAATCAGCTACATACTTCTTGATTGCCAAGACACTTCATCCTGATCATCGCACAATGTTGATTGTAGTCATGCCTTGACCTAAACACTCCACAATTTGTTGCTTCTCAGCAGCCGACACATCCTTTTTCTTTCCGATTTTGGCAGAAAATGTAGGCTGCTTAATAATGTGAGACAGCCTTCTTAAGTAGTCTTGCCTTTAATTGGACACACCTGCCAAACTAATTAGCACAGGTGTCTGCAATTGCTTACAGTGATATAAAGAGCCCTGACACACATCACCATCAATGAGTTTAACTGACAAACAAACAAATTCTTCCCTTATCACTCCTAAACACTTTTTGCATAATAATTTGGAACACAGTGTACATGTGCTTTTCCACAAAACACCAGTGGTTCACGTAGTGAATCTTACAGTTCTAACTTGCCAACCGTGGTCTGTATGGAGTTGTTCAATAAAGGGCCCAAAATTAAGATAACATAGATGGGAGAGGTCTCTATGAATAGGAATTCCTAAGTATTTGATACCCTGTGAGGGCCAGGCAAAGGGAAAGTTGGGCTGGATGGAATCCTATATGGATTTGGGGAGGGAGACATCGAGGGCCTCAGACTTCGCTGCATTGACTTTACAATTTGACCATGTAACAAAGTGATCTATTTCAGCCATAACAGCATGGATGGATATATGTGATTGAGTGATATATACTAGGACATCATCAGCAAATAGAGAGCACTTGTACTCGGTGCCTCCCACCTCAATCCACCTAATATTGGGGTTATGGCGAATTGATGAGAGCAGGTGCTCCATCACTAGGATGTATAAGAGAGGGGACAGAGAACATCCCTGCCTTGTCCCATTGGTGATTGTGAAAGGTGATGAAAATGTTCTGACGCGCCCCCTGGGCCTTGGGACACCCGGAGCCGGACCCTTTTTGGTGGATGCTGGTGGTTGTAGTCTCCGTGGCGGCGACCCGGTTCCGTGGCTCAGGGCGGTCAAACCAGTGGCAGAACTATTTATGTGGTTTTGATGTTTAATGTCCGACTACGCCACCCGTGGATTGCGGTCAGAGTGAACCGCCGCTCCAGGGCAGACCGCTGAGACTGGTGTTGTGGGTGCAGCAGAGCGTAGCATAACTCCCCACGGGAGGAGTATAGCCTCAGGGCAGTGTATGCGGAGGATGGGGGTGATGGTGAAGGGCAGCAGCAGTAACGACACCGGGTCAGTGATGCAGTCAAGGGCCTTTACTCACAGTTCTTATTATCCAGACCACGTCTGCAGGTAATGGCTGCCCACGTCGTACTGTGCTCACCAGGTGAGGGGCTCAGACAACTCCCAGATAACTTTGGAGTGCTTCACAGGACCCCCTTTGTGTGTCCTTTGTCTGGCCTTTCTTACCAACCCTTCTGTCCGGCTGCCTCGGGCCTCCTCTTGGTAAACTTGGCCCCAGTTTCCCTGACCCTATGTGGTGCCTTCCTAGCGGGTGTAGCGAGGGGCTGTGCCACATAAAATGTCACAGCCTCCGGTTTCTAGCTGAGGGTCGTTTCCTGCCTCCACTAGTTTCGGGGACCGGTCTCCCCCTTTGGCCTGACCCCTCCACGCAGGTGGATTCGGGCGTGCGGTGGCGACTCACCCGTCCGCACCCCTGGGATCCCTTCATTCCTCGTTCCTGGATACTTCTCCGCTCCTCTTCCTTCCTTCTCCCTCTTCCAGGCCTGGGCCTCTGTTACTAGGCCCGCCTCCGGAGCAGAGCTCATGCAGAGCCCCTGCTCCCTGCCACTTCTGCTCAGACTTCTCTGCACTGAACTAAGATGGTGCCCACCTTTTATACTCCCTTCTCAATGCACCCAGGAACTGCTTCCTCCCTGCTCCTGCACTACAGGGTTCCCCTTCCTCAGTGTTCCCTCCCCCCACTCCAGCCAGGGACAGGGACTGTCGTGCCCAACTCAGGGGCATATTGATCGCCCTGCCCCACGGCAATGTGGTGTAATGCATGCAGGTGTCGGGTCCTGATCCACACTCCATCCTTACCTGAGAGTGAGATATCACACCTCTGGGTGAGGTGCAATACCTCTGTAGCAACAGAGCCCTCAGGGTAATACAGTTCCATTTATCTTCAGCCTAGGTGACGTATTGCGATACAGGGCCGTAATTTTGGCTATAAAAGGGTCCCCTAGACCCCTACCCCAAGCTTTTTAAGAGAATCATATATGGCGTGCCAGGAGACTCTATGGAATGCTTTCTCAGCATCCAACGAGAGTATCTAATTACAAATTTTTAACTGCATCTAGCCCAGGAAATACTTTGTGCCTAGTAGCAGTGTCTGCTAGTCAGCGGATTATCCCGGCTGTTAAGCAAGCTACACCACCTGTAGTTTTGACACTTAATTTTTTCAAAGGAAATGCTTCGGGACCACGGGATACTCAGTGAAGAGCATTAGGAGGCACCCCAAGGCATAGGGGCTGGGACTGGCAGTAGGATGCCTTGCGGTGGACAGCCGAGCTCGATCCTTATAAAAGCTTTTTAACTGCAGCAGCTTTAGTGGACGCTACTGGAGCTGGAATTACGCGGCTGCTGTCATGAGACTTGCCCTCCAATAGATCCTTGTAAATGGATTTAAAGTGTATTCATTCAAATTAGAGAGACAATTTAAATTAAAAAGCTTAGAGCTGCCTCCACCGCAGGGGGGCTCGCTTGACCCACCAGCGGACAGGCACCAGTATTGGGAGAGGGGGGCTGGCCGTCAGGGTTCACCGCGGCTCTGGCACAAACCCGGCGACACGGAGGTGGCACGGGCAGGAGCGGACTGAACGTGTCGGCTTCTCACTTTTGGGATTTTAGAAGGGCATGACATGCCTATATCTGTGTCTCCCCCTCCTTTTACTCCTCCACCTCTTTTCTTTTCGCATGACTATATGTACTTGTCACTTTTCCATGTGTTAGTTGTGTCTTCAGAGCAGTTTGTCAGCTTTTGGACACCTTTGAAGGTGTTTTCTATATGTTTCTATGTGTTTTTGCTTGCCTGCCATTGGTTTTAACGGTGTTTGAAGGTGTTCGACGAACAGTTCGACGAACAGTTCGGCGAACACACGGGTGTTCGACGAACCGAACTCGAACACTACGGGGGTGGCTCAACACTAATCAGGACCTGCAAATTTCATAAAATTCGACATGAATTTGATTCACATCTCTAGTAAATAACATGGCCTAAAAAGAATGCTAATTCACACAGCTATTAGGCATGTGGGGTCAATTCAAAGCCCTCTCTTCTCAAAGCTTGAAGTTTTTCAATCACATGACCTATGTCCAACTTTATTTCTGCTGAATTGGATGGAAATAATGTGCTCATAGAGATCATCTGACTCTCCCAGACTACAAATTTTGAGGCAAGGAAGCAATGCAATGTGTGATTTCATCATGTCTGACCCTAGGAAGATAAGCGGCTGCCAGAGGTGCTTGGCATTGGATTATTCCTTTCTCCCTATTGAAATAAGCATGCATACTCAGCTGAGCTGGCTTGTTTATGAGGGTGTTGGGAGAATTGTGTATGGACACCTTTAGCTTCATAATAATTTTGGCTTGTTCACCAATTCAGCCAAATAACGCTAATTAATCCACTCTTCTATCTTGTATGTTCTTGGGCCTGTATTTAACAATACAATTATGGCCACAATACTCCAGACTACACTCTAAAAATCTCATATGCTTTCAATAAAAAGTTGTTGCAAAGTGGATACTTCTTATCGGATAAATAATACGCTGTACTCAGACAAGATCAAAATACAGCCCAAAATCTAACCTCAAGATTAGATAATGTGGTGTATTCATTCATCAGGAGGAGGTTAATGTTTTCCGATTTTCACCTTGATTCAAGATTAAATTCCTAATACTGCAAATCAATTTTCATGACAGTAGAAAATAAGCATAATCATGTGCTAGGAGAGAGAAACATTGAATATCCAATTTTACATTCAGAAGGAAAAAAAAATCTCTAGATAACTGTGCTAAGTTGATTAGAGTAACATTTCCGAAGGCAAATCACCATTTCAATGCCTGATGGTGTTACTAAAAAATACCAAGTTCTGCATTAAAACCTCTGTCGCATTTGTAAGGTTTCTGCAATTCAAGGAAGTGCAGTACAGTACACAACTACACCTTTACAAGGTGGCATAAAATGGCACCTACTGGTTTAGTATTTTAGGTATAATATCAATAATAATCACGTATAAAAAATGTTAGTTTGCACCCTATGTTATAAAAGGTAAAAAATATTAGAGTACTGCTATAATGGGTGCACTATGCAAGAAGACAAAAAGAAGATATTATTTTCTATGATGCGTTTCCAGAAATCTGGAGAAAGAAAAGGCAGGAGGTGCTCCCTGTGTAACACCGCTGACAGCAGGTGGAATTAAGTCAGAGGATTGGTTGTTCTCCTGGATAGGCTGTGCGCAGCGCTGTGGAAAAGTGGTTTGTATGGACCAGGTAACCGCATTCTCATTATTGGTGAAAGTATAAAGTGATACATCTCCAGGATTAAAGATTTAATATTTATTCAACTAATATGCCATAAAACCTTACAGTGAGAAAAAGTCATTAAGGGGAAACTTTCAGAGTTTGGCATTTCATCTTCCACTTGATAATTGGCTAGAAAGGAGAGAATGTTCCTTAGTCTACCATTGTAGAACAGAGAAATCATCTAGTAGATGGTATAGTAATATCAACCTTTCCATTGAGCAGCTAAATACCTAAGAATACTGGAGAAAGCTTCACAGTGGAGCCCATTTTTACTACTTAAAGAGGTTGTACAGTCTTAAGCTACAAGTCTGCAGTCACTCTATGTGCATACTTGAGAACTCTGACATCGTGCACACTGTGCGCTGTAACGATTGTCTGGTGTGGGCACTGGGAGTGGTGGGCACGTGAACGCAAGTACACGGTTAGCATGCATATGCGGTCATCGGTCAACTAGATGAGTGCGGCCTCACTCAATGCAAGTGTATAGAGCAAGGCTAGATACAGTCTAGCTGAAATGTGGCCAGAAGTATGCAAATTGCACACTTGCTGTCACACGATCACTCGCTGCTCTCGACGCCATCACCAAAGAATCCTTAGAGCATGCAATGTGAGGATTTACAAGTCTACAGTCACATAGAGAGACTGCAGACTTGTAGCCTAAGTCCGGAAAACCCCTTTAAAAGAAACTAACCAAATTAGAACATTATGTAGGAATAATTGTCTGCCATTAAATAATATAGTATCCAGGTATAAAAAAAATCCAAAGCAGAAACCTGCATTGGTAAAAAGTACTGACTGCCAAACAAGGGATCTTTTCTGCAACACCAAGAGAATATCAAATCAAATGGAAAATTATGACACATACAGTATCTGACTGCTGGTCCAATTAAAGTTCTCCAAATTGCTGGGGTGCAGTATATAGAAACATTAAAGAGGTTGTCCACTACTTTTACATTGATGGCCTATCCTTGGGATAGGCCATCAATGTCTGATCGGCCAGGGTCCGACATCCAACACCCCCGCCAATCAGCTGTCATAGGTGTTAGCGGAGACAGCCGCCGGACGGAAGTACTTGCTTGCCGAGCTGGCCGTCTACTTGTAGTGGCTGGGGCTTGGTACTGCACATTCGCCTCCTATTCAAATCAATAGGAGGCAGATGTGTAGTACCCTATGACAGCCACTACAAGTAGATGGCTAAGCTCGGCAAGTAAGTACGCCTGTCCGGAGGCTGCCGGCTCCGGTAACAGCTGATCGGTGGGGGTGCTTGGTGTCAGACCCCGGATGATCAAACATTGATGACCTATCCTAAGAATAGGCTATCAATGTAAAAGTAGTGCACAACCTCTTTAATCACCTAATGGATAGGTGTTAAATGACTGTAAAGACCCTTTAAAGTCATTTGGCTTGATAAATGTATGCTAGACTATTAATTTATGGTATAGTCAATCCGACACAAAAAGTATACTATTTGACTCCTTTCTCATCATTAATTTCGAGACAGATGCTAAGTTTATTGTGCTCTTTCTATATACTTGGTATTATAATCCAGGCGGCTGAATGAATTAGGAATATTTTTCAATTTTACATTGAAATTGGGGCTAGTTTATGACTTCTGACTTGTCTATTCTACATTTTCTGCATTTCAAACTAAGAATTTCTCTTCACATTGATGTTTAATGATGAAGATAAAGAGTTAACTCATTACTGCTGTTTATGGCAGAACTCCAAACTAAATTAGTTAGTATTAGTAAATGGGAGTCTATGCATAGAGATTGCAGCTTTATTGATTTGTTAACAGCTTCTACCACTTGACGCAGTTGTAGGCATCCATTAATGCTCATTTTCAGTCATTACAACCACTGGTAATGAGCTTCGGTCGCTGATTGTAAGATGATCTAAATAGACTTTCCTGTGAAATATTCACACGAGCCGTAGAGTATTACATTACTTGCAATGAGGACAAGTTCTCGGTATTGATAATTATTCTGTCTAAACATCCCTCCCATCTCTTCAGCATGTAGTGGAGGACATTTCATTTTTTACCTTCATGTCTTGGTTTTTGTTCTCTGACCTTTCGACTTTCTTTCTTCCCAGATGTCCTGTTCACAAGACACTCATCTAATAATACCGGCGAATATTTCTCTATTGGAAGATGAAATAGATTCTCTTTGGAGATGTAACATCCTGTAGATGTAGAATTTACGACTATTGCATTTTCGTGCTGGTGTCAGCTAACCTTGGTGCGGTCGAGCCACTATCCTAGCTGGATATCACCTGTAAATCTCTTTGCTCCTTTGCCTGCCTCCTCTGAGACCTTGCTTGCAAATTGATGCTTCCCCCTCTTATCGGAGGCAGCTCGGTTCATACACATTGAAATTTCAAGGTTCCTTCTGTGCTAAATCATAAGTGTCTTGACTTCACTGGCTAAACAGTGTATAGATGGAAAGAAATCTCAGCATGTATCTTCTGCCAGCTTTGAATTCCTTGGACGTATTGTGTACACTTTTATCCTCATCAAAACTTTGATTCTTATAAATGTATCTCTGAGTTTTTATTTATTTTAGATGCACATTGGGCCCATTAATTTATAATACTAAGGATAGGGCCATCCTTATGGATGTGTCATCACTTTTCACTACTAAAGTGGCATCATGGTGGTCTTTTCATCCAAAGATTAGCCTTCCAACCTTGAAAATAAGACAGGATCTTATAATATTTTATGCTCTGAAAGATGGGTTAGCACCTATTTTCACGGGATGTCTTATTTTTGTCCACAAACAACAATCCACATTTATTCTTGAACAAAAATTCAACATTTATTCAAATATAATCATGTCATCATACATACACTGCACATACACAAGTATATGCACACACACACACTGCACATACACATGTATATGCACACCCACTGCACATACACATGTATATACACACACAGACATACTGCACATATGCCTGTATATGCACACACACTGCACATACATACACATGTATATATACACACTGCACATACGGGACATGCCAGCCTGTCTCCTCCTTAGTTCCACTAGACTCCTGAAAGTAAAGGACATTTGGTGACATCATGGTAACATGACCATGATGTTACCAAATGTTCTTGAGCAGTCTTAACCTCGGAATAGAAATACTGGGGGCCCTTAAAAGAGTGGGGGCCCTGGGCAATTTGCTACCCTTCCTGCTAACACGGACCCTGACTGTAACTAGGGCTTATTTTTGGAGTTGGACATATATTTCAAGCATACTCCAAAAATCCTGTAAAATTATACTAAGGATTATTTTCGGGGTAGGACTTATTTTTGGGGAAACATAGTACTTAGACTGTTTTGGGGCACTGTATGAATGTTATATTTCAGTATTGCATAATTGTATTTTCTGGGCAATATATACTAAATCATAAGTGAGAACGAGGTTCTATCAGGCGCTGTCAGCTTGTATTTACAGAGTGATTAAAGCTTGAGTCATCTCTCAAGATAACGAAGAATAAAATAAAATAGTATATAAAGTAAAATAGGAGATAAAGTATTAAAAGTGCTAAAACAAATGCATTTTCAACTTCATCAGCTATAAAGTATAGGAGATGCTTTTGTACATGAGCATACTGTACATGTAGCTACAGTACAGACCAAAAGTTTGGACATACCTTCTCATTTAAAGATTTTTCTGTATTTTCATGACTATGAAAATTGTACATTGACACTGAAGGCATCAAAACTATGAATTGACACATGTGGAATTATATACTTAACAAAAAAGTGTGAAACAACTGAAAATATGTCTTATTTTCTAGGTTCTTCAAAGTAGCCACCTTTTGCTTTGATGACTGCTTTGCACACTCTTGGCATTCTCTTGATGAGCTTAAAGAGGTAGTCACCGGAAATCGTCTTCCAACAATCTTGAAGGAGTTCCCCGAGATGCTTAGCACTTGTTGGCCCTTTTGCCTTCACTCTGCGGTCCAGCTCACCCCAAACCATCTTGATTAGGTTCAGGTCTGGTGACTGTGGAGGCAAGGTCATCTGGCGTAGCACCCCATCACTCTCCTTCTTGGTCAAATAGCCCTTACACAGCCTGGAGGTGTGTTTGGGGTCATTGTCCTGTTGAAAAATAAATGATGGTCCAACTAAACGCAAACCGGATGGAATAGCATGCCGCTGCAACATACTGTGGTAGCCATGCTGGTTCAGTATGCCTTCAATTTTGAATAAATCCTCAATAGCGTCACCAGCAAAGCACCCCCACACCATCACACCTCCTCCTCCATGCTTCACGGTGGGAACCAGGCATGTAGACTCCATCCGTTCACCTTCTCTACGTCGCACAAAGACATGGTGGTTGGAACCAAAGATCTCAAATTTGGACTCATCAGACCAAAGCACAGATTTCCACTGGTCTAATGTCCATTCCTTGTGTTCTTTAGCCCAAACAAGTCTCTTCAGCTTGTTGCCTGTCCTTAGCAGTGGTTTCTTAGCAGCTATTTTACCATGAAGGCCTACTGCACAAAGTCTTCTCTTAACAGTTGTTGAAGAGATGTGTCTGCTGCTAGAACTCTGTGTGGCATTGACCTTGTCTCTAATCTGAGCTGCTGTTAACCTGTGATTTCTGAGGCTGGTGACTCGGATAAACTTATCCTCAGAAGCAGAGGTGACTCTTGGTCTTCCTTTCCTGGGGCGGTCCTCATGGGAGCCAGTTTCTTTGTAGCGCTTGATGCTTTTCCCAACTGCACTTGGAGACGCTTTCAAAGTTTTCCCAATTTTTCGGACTGACCTTGATTTCTTAAAGTAATGATGGCCACTCGTTTTTCTTTACTTAGCTGCTTTTTTCTTGTCATAATACAAATTCTAACATTCTATTCAGTAGGACTATCAGCTGTGTATACACCTGACTTCTGCACAACACAACTGATGGTCCCAACCCCATTTATAAGGCAAGAAATCCCACTTATTAAACCTGACAGGGCACACCTGTGAAGTGAAAACCATTTCCGGTGACTACCTCTTGAAGCTCATCAAGAGAATGCCAAAAGTGTGCAAAGCAGTCATCAAAGCAAAAGGTGGCTACTTTGAAGAACCTAGAATATAAGACATATTTTCAGTTGTTTCACACTTTTTTGCTAACTATATAATTCCACATGTGTCAATTCATAGTTTTGATGCCTTCAGTGTGAATGTACAATTTTCATAGTCATGAAAATACAGAAAAATCTTTAAATGAGAAGGTGCGTCCAAGCTTTTGGTCTGTACTGTATGTCATTTTAGGTTAAATTCCCACCCCGAGTTTCTGGTGAGTTTTTGAAGCTGCATATTTTTGCTGCTCAAATAATGCAGCATTTTACAGTTCCAGAAAAGTGAAGGTATGTATAGAAATCTCCTGTCCGCCGTGCTTTTTTTACACTGTACACTTACCTGCAGATCGTTTTTTTTTAAATACATGCAATGTGCCAATTTCTCTTACCGATACACTGACATGAGTGTGAAAGAACATTTGGGAGGAAAATTTATCGGACTCTGCATATTTGAACTTCAAAATATCCACTCATCTCTAATGAATGACATAGTTCAGAGTTTAGACCCGCTGCAATACCAATTATATTTTCTTTACTTTATACATTTTTTATTTAAAAAATAATTGAAAAAATTAGTAATCACTTGGATGCTATGGGGGAGATAGACTGTCATGATCTGGCTTTGAGCCCCACAGTTCTAGATACATGTTTGTGTGGTATCCTATAAAGTGTCTATCTCCATGGGACATTGGATGTAGTGTGTTCCATGCAAAAACTATGATTTCTGTGTAAACTGTATGTTGTAGCATATTGTAGGAATTTCTGGCAGGCAGCACTAAAAGGCTTAATCTCCCCCACAGAGGCTTCTTCATGTGACCAAGCTCTGCTGGGTATGCATTATATTCTGGAAAGAGCTGGAACAAACTCCCCTGGGCAGTCAGCCAATGACTTCAGCTGTAAGAGTCACATGAGAGTGTGAGGAACTAACTCCTGTGAGGCAGTAAGAATATAGTTGTGTCTAAGGGGTCAGCAATTATGTGAGATGAGTGAGAAGAGGAAGGCAGATTGCAGAAGTCTCCCCCTGAGTTCTGGGTCTAGAAGAGACCAATAAAAGAAGAGGAGCTGACAACCTTCATCTTAGGAAAATTTCTACTGAACCTCTGGGAGGAAAACCGGTCTCAGAACAGAAGTATAGCTCAGCCCTAAGGAAGGAATACACTGATTTGATTAATCAAGTGTCCCACAGAGATTTGCTTGTCCACATGGAAGAGTCAATCTTCAACTGTGAGTGCAAACCTGAACACCAATTCACTACCGTTTGTAAACAATTACTTGCCCCGTTATCATTAGTATAGAGACTGTACTTTTCAAGTTAACACTGCTTCTTCATGTTGGGGATTAGTTGCACAAATCATCATCCTCTACTTAAAGAGGCAGCTACTGTGCAAATCGTCATTCTCCACATTAACCATTGTAATGTGCGCAGATTTGGGATTCAACAATTAGCCCTATGTCCAGAAATCTCAAATGGTCTGATATGCATCCGGTGCAGCGACAAATATCTCCCACTGTGATATCCCTTTTCCTTTCCTATATTGTGGGACTTTGTGTATGTAAATGGGGAGTAAAGAAAGCTCATTGTGACAGAGAGCTGGGCCACTGTGAGGTCCATTATAGACCGCCAGGACCACAACCTTCTGCTGTACACCACATGAGGTTACCACAATAGCAGTATAATACAGCTAGCACAGGTTAAATATGTAGCAGGCTCAGTTCCATACAGCACTCCTGTTCTTAGCCGGAAGGAGTTTAAAAGTTATACTTTAAAAAAATCACTACAAAAATGTTTGAAAAATGCAGGTTAAAACACTAAAAACATATGGTCATTCTAAGTGATATTCTAAGAAAAGAAACAAGCTGGGTTCTGGTGATGCCTTCAACTATCACAATACAGCGGAATTATCAATATTGGACCTTGTAAATGCTATGTACTTTTTCCATCTCTGCAGAGTTGTAGACTTTTCCATTGATTTCAGTTAAAATTGGTCATAAGATTAATATGGTTGGCATAGTCTCTATCTGTGCATGCCGACTGCCAGGTACATCTTCTATCTCCTTAGATAATCTGCATAGCAGAAAACTTTTAATATAGTAATGGCTTTCCTACAAAAAATAGTAAAATTAGTAACGTATTCTGCCAGCACTTCCAAAGCCTCCAAGAAAAATAACATATAATATAAAAATCTTTATTTGGCACAACTCGGGTACACAGTGATCTTTCCTTGTTGTCACTTCTAACCCCCTTCTGGCCATTCAATTGCCTTTTTTTCAGCTGGCCCAGTAGAAACATCCTAATTTTATAGAAACTAATTAAGATGCCTAGCGGGCAATCTGATCAGTTAATTAAAGCTGTGGATGAGTGATGTAGACGAGGGAATTCAGCTAATCTAATATAGGGATATTCACACTCACGAGTGTTAACGTTCTTTTTTTGTTTAAGCCAATTTTATCTTAAATATATTAATTTAAAATGTGTTAACCCACTTGAGGTGTCAAACTGCAAAGTTGAGATAAATTAAGTATTTACAAGCAGAAAACATACTGTTATGTGTTGTAGTAACTTTTTAATTGCTTTCTTTCTTGTTTGTTTTGGTTTGTGCGACAGAATTGCCTCATACGTGAATATTTAAGGTTGTGACAAACTCGTTATGCACATTGTGTTTAATGGGAATGTTCCTTTAGAATTACCATTTTAATATTGCAGGTCCATTGGAGTAAAGACGATTGACTAAGCTTCCAATTCTGGGCTGACCACAGTTGTTATCAGTTCAAGAAATCCAACTGTTATATTAGTCCTATGAAAATCATCAGGAGTTCACTGATTTTATTTTTTATATGTCACCCAAAATGGGCTCATGCTCATGACCACAAAAGTCTCCGTTTTCCTGCCATACAGGAACGTTGTAACTAGCCTTGAGCGAATGTGCTCAGGTAAGGGATTATTCGATCACGCTCGAGTCCTAGCCGAGTATTTTCGTCGTGCTCGGAAAATATGTTTGCGTCGCCGTGGCTGCATGTCTCGAGGCTGTTAAACATCTGCACCACATGCCAGGATTGTCTTTTTGTTAGGCAATCTCTGCATATTTCTCGGCTGTCAAACAGCTGCAAGACATACAACCACGGTGATGCAAACATATTTTCCGAAGACGCCAAAGATACTCGGTTAGGACTCGAACGTGGTCGATTAACCCCTTACCCGAGCACGTTCGCGCAACACTAGTTGTAACTCAAATGTAATTTGTCAGCGAAGAATGACTATTCAAGCCAAGTACAGGCGGCTCGGTACTTCACAGAGGGGCAAATCGTTTGACTAGACCTTCCCACTAGAGATGAGCGTTGTTCTACTCGAACTGTTCGCCAATCTCAAATTCGAGCTGTTTTGGGCGGTGTTCGAGCCGTTCGGCGAACACGAACGATTTGAGAAAAATTCGGCTGTTCGAGGTTATGTTCGATAACTGTTCGTGCACCAAAATCATGACTGGATTTTTTCTCAGTAATGATGAAAATTAATGTTAATACGCAGTTTGAGTGTACAGCGGGGTGGGGGGAGGGGCAGGTGATGGATCTCTGCAGGAACAATGAAGATCTCCATTTTTTTTTCTCTTTCCCGCATTTGCAGTGGGGAGGTGCAGTCTGTCAGCCTATCAGCAGCGCACACACGGAGCGAACTGCTGTTTTTCACACAAGCAAGGGCATGTGTCATTGGCAGTGTATGTCACATGTCCTTGCCCTATAAGACCAAGCCATTTTCCCCGTCGCCACCATTTTCTCACTGCTGCAGCTGCGTGTTAGACGGCACCGCTGTTGCTGTGTGCGCTATACCTTGTTAATTTCAAGCCAATTTTCGCACAAATCTACAGATAGCTTGGGAGTAGGGAATAGTTGTGATTGCAGTCCTTTTAAGGACTAGGTTACAGCATTTCCTACGACTTTTATCAGGCAGGTCTGTGCTCTTAAATAGATAGATTGTGGGAGTAAAGACTAATTGTAATTGCAGTCCTTTTCAGGACTAGGTTACATCAGTTCCTATCAGTTTTTGCCAGGCAGGTCTGTGCCAGTGCTGTGCAAGTTTTTTTCACAGCATTTGGCTGAATCTAGCAAAGCTAATACTTTTTGGCCTATTGCAGAGTGTGTTAGTCAGTGGAGTAGCCTATCTGTGTTGCAAGATATACCACCTGTGTATAGAATACCAATTTTTTTTCTGCACCTAGTGAAGTAAAATCTTTTGGGCATAGCATCATTCTATTAGTCCATCTATACTCACCTCCATCAGGTTGCAAACTGAATATAATTTTTTTCTGCATCTAGCTCTGAAAAAATATTTGGGCTTCTAGCAATGTGCGGGACTTGTTCTATTAGTCCATCTATACTGACCTCCATCAGGTTGCAAACTGAATATAATTTTTTTCTGCATCTAGCTCTGAAAAAATATTTGGCCTTCTAGCAGTGTGTGGGACTTTCTCTATTAGTCCATCTATACTGACCTCCATCAGGTTGCAAATTAAAAATAATTTTTATCTGCATCTAGCTCTGAAAAAATATTTGGCCTTCTAGCAGTGTGTGGGACTTTCTCTATTAGTCCATCTATACTGACCTCCATCAGGTTGCAAATTAAAAATAATTTTTATCTGCATCTACCTCTGAAAAAATATTTGGGCTTCTAGCGGTGTGTGGGACTTGTTCTATTAGTCCATCTATACTGACCTCCATCAGGTTGCAAACTGAATATAATTTTTTTCTGCATCTAGCTCTGAAAAAATATTTGGCCTTCTAGCAGTGTGTGGAACTTTCTCTATTAGTCCATCTATACTGACCTCCATCAGGTTGCAAACTGAATATATTTTTTTTCTGCATCTACCTCTGAAAAAATATTTGGGCTTCTACCTGTGTGTGGGACTTGTTCTATTAGTCCATCTATACTGACCTCCATCAGGTTGCAAATCGAATATAATTTTTTTCTGCATCTAACCCAGCCAATAGTTTTGGCCTAATACCACAGTTTGGCCACTCAGCTCTGCTCGGTTCCAATCCATTGTTTTTTTGTGCAAACAACTCCAGAGTTGTGAATTAGTTAACTACCAAAATGAGTGGAAAAAGGCCTGCTGCTGGTGGAAAGGGGAATAGGCATGTTGGGAAGGGGAAAAAAGGTTGTGTCCGTAGGGTAGGTGTTAAAGCAACAGTAACATCTGCAGAAGAAAGACCATCTTCCAGCCAAACTAAAATGTCTACTTCTTTTAGCGGACAATGTGATAAGATCCCTTTCTTACGGCCACGCCAATCGCTACAAATTCCAGATGAGGCACAAAAACAGCAGGTGCTTCAACGGATATCAAGTGCTCCTTTAAGTGGGCTCTCCTCCACATCAACTTCAACATCACAAATACTCCAGTCCTCAAAGGTGTCACCCCAATTGCACTTGCTTCCTCACAGCTCCCAAATCTCCAGCTGCCCTTCTGAGTATGAGGTAGAACAGATGGTTGAGTCTGCAGAGCTGTTTACTCATACTATAGCCTGGGAATCAGAGGTCGACTTCAGCGCTTCTGTGAATCCAGACGAGGAAATGATCTGCACTGATGCCCAGAATCTTTATGAGTCGGATCCAGGACCAGACGCAGAAGGTTCTGACCATAATGTAGACCCTCATTCCCAAACTGTAACTCCTGTTGGTGGAGACAATGAGGAAGACGATGATGAGACTCAAATACCTGATTGGAGCGACAACTTTAGTTTTTTGTCAGGGCAGGAACAGGTGGGCTCTGAGGACGACGGGTGTGATAACGCACAGGGTGATGATGATGAGGTTGGAGATCCCACTTACTGTCAACCCACAGTCAGCCAAGAGATGAGGTCAGCAGAGGAGGTGGAGGAAGATGCTAGTGACGACGAGGTCAGGTTGCGCCTTCCTGGATAGAGACGTAGTACTGGAAGCACGTCTAGAACTGCATCCTCAAACACAACTTTGCCTCTCACCACAAGTCGCGGTGGCTCTTCAGGTCGCATGGGTGCTAAGCCTTGCATAACCTGGGCATTTTTTCAGATCGATAAAGATGACCCAAGTCGTGTTATCTGTAACATTTGTCAGCAAAAGCTAAGTAGAGGCCAAAAAATACATAGTTTGAGAACTTCATGCATGAACCGGCACATGGACATGAAGCATAAGTTGCAGTGGGAAGCTCAGTGTGCTACAATGCGGCCTAGCCGGCCGGGCCAACCACCGTCTGCCATATCTTGTGCATCCGTGGCCTCTTCATCCTCTGTGACTGGGGGGACAGCAGTCACACCTGTTTTGGGGCGCAGACCTGCCACCTCTTTACCCGCAACAGCCAGCGTGATTAGCAGGTCATCATTTTCTTTGGAGGTGGTAACACCAGCTGGTGTTGAGCGCTGTCCGACATCGATAGCACCACCTTTGGATCAAGGCAACCTAACATGTCCACCTGCATCTTCCTCACAGACCGGCAGTTTGCCGGGGACACCCTTATCAACCCCGTCTAAGCACAATAGCCAGCCCTCGGTCCCTCAGATGTGGACAAGTAAAAGACCATTTCCTCCTAGCCATGAGAAAGCTAAGAGGTTGAATTTCACCATCTGCAAGCTCTTGGCTACAGAAATGCTGCCTTTCCGCCTGGTGGACACAGAGGATTTTCGAGACCTTATGTCCGTCGCAGTGCCCCAGTACCAGATGCCCAGTCGGCACTACTTCTCAAAGAAAGGTGTGCCTGCGCTCCACCAGCATATCGCACACAACATCACCGCTTCTTTGAGAAACTGTGTGTGTGACAGGGTGCATTTCACCACAGACACTTGGACGAGTAGGCATGGACAGGGGCGTTACATGTCGCTGACTGGGCACTGGGTAACTATCTTGACAGCAGGACAAGGGGCTGCTGTCCAAGTCTTGCCGTCCCCACGAGCTGTGCGTCAATCCTCTTTATCTCAAAGTTCCTCCACTGCTTCTGCCTCCTCAACCCCCTCTCTGTCTTCCACCTGCACCCAAAGCCTTTTTGGTCATGCCACAAGCTTTCTAACTGCGCAGAAGGGATCCTGCACACCTCCTTACTATGCTGGCAGTAGGGCTCAACGTCATCAGGCGGTTTTTACTTTGAAATGTCTGGGAAATGTGAGTCACACAGCTGAGGAGTTGTGGTCAGCTCTGGAGAACCAATTTCATGAATGGTTGTCTCCACTGGACCTGAAACCAGGGAAGGCCGTGTGCGACAATGCTGCAAACCTGGGTGCGGCCCTTCGCCAGGGCAATGTCACACACGTGCCTTGTATGGCTCACGTGTTGAACCTGGTTGTCCAGCAATTTTTAGCCCACTATCCCAGACTAGATGGCCTTCTGCAGAGGGCACGGTCGCTGTGTGCTCACTTCCGCCGTTCGCATCCCGCAGCTCAGCAACTTACATCTCTACAGAAGTCGTTGGGCCTGCCACTTCACCAGCTAAAATGCGATGTGCCTACCCGGTGGAATTCAACTCTGCACATGTTGCAGCGACTGTGGCAGCACCGACAAGCCCTGGTGCAATACGTTCTGACGTATAGCCTGGGCCAACGAGATCCAGAGGTGGGGCAAATCACGCTGGAGGAGTGGTCTCAGATCAGGGACCTATGCACCCTTCTGCACAGTTTTGAAATGGCGACGAAGATGTTTAGTGCTGACGATGCCATTATCAGCATGACTATTCCGGTGATTTACATGCTGGAGCACATGTTAAACAGAATTCGGAGTCAGGTGGTGGCACAAGAGGAGGTGGAGGAAGTAGAGGAGGAGGAGTTGTATGCGGAAGGGCTAACATCTGCAAGGTCCAGACGGTCGGCAGCACCAAGGCGGCAGGCATGTGAGGGTGGGGGAGATGGTTTTACCAGGGCGCATGGTAGCAGCCAAACTAGTGAGGAAGGTGCAGGAGCCCAGGAAGAAGTGGAGGACGAACTGATGGAAGACTCATCAGATGAGGGAGACCTTGATCACATTTCTGTTGTGCGAGGTTGGGGGGAGAGGACAGAGGAAGGAAGCATGATTGTTACCTCGCCACCAACACAACAGGGACTTGGTGCTCCTGGATGCGCATCACACATGAGTGCCTTATTGCTGCACTACCTGCAACATGACCCTCGAATTGTGAGAATTAGAAATAATCCTGACTACTGGGTTGCCACTCTGTTAGATCCCCGGTACAAAAGTAAATTTGCCGAAATTATTCCTGCCATAGAAAGGGATGCACGCATGCAGGAGTATCAGCAGAGACTGTTGCAGAATCTTACATGTGCTTTTCCACAAAACACCAGTGGTGCACGTAGTGAATCTCACAGTTCCAACTTGCCAACCGTGGGACCGTCAAGTGTTCAGCACTCAAACCGTAACAGAACCACAGTATCTGCTGGTAACATCAATTTTGCGGAATCATTTCACCACTTTTTTAGCCCATCCTTTGCAAGGCCACAGGAGACAAGAAGTCTGACACATAGTCAACGCCTAGAGACGATGGTACAGGAGTATCTCCAAGTAAACATTGAAGCCATAACTGTGTCACTGGACCCTTGCTCTTTTTGGGCTTCCAATCTGGATAAATGGCCGGAGCTAGCCACTTACGCCTTGGAGATCTTGTCATGCCCCGCAGCCAGCGTTCTGTCTGAACGTGTGTTCAGCGCTGCTGGTGGTGTGCTGACAGATAAGCGCACGCGGCTCTCCACTGATAATGTAGACAGACTCACGTTCATAAAGATGAACAAATCATGGATCCGAAATGACTTTTCTACCCCTGTGTCATCCTGGGGAGAGTAAAAGCTTGATGATTGGTTAAAATCACCCTACCAACCGTTTTAAGCTTTCAAATTACTAATCATGTTTATCTGTATCTTGGCTGGAAAATAATTTGGGCTTTGTAGCAGTGTGCAGCACTGATTCTATTAGGCCATCTATAATAAGCTCCACCAGATTTAAAATTACTAATCATGTTTATCTGTATCTTGGCTGGAAAATAATTTGGGCTTTGTAGCAGTGTGCAGCACTGATCCTATTAGGCTATCTATACTAAGCTCCACCAGATTTAAAATTAATAATAATTTTTAGCTGCATCTAGCCCGGAAAATAATTTTGGGGCTCCGAGATGCGCAAGACTCATAAGTGCCTTCTTGCTGCACTACCTGCAACATGACCCTCATATTGTCAGAATTCGAAGTAATCATGACTACTGGGTTGCAACACTCTTAGATCCCCCAAACTTTTCGATCAACCTTTTCATTTTAATAAAGACCAAAAAAATTGTCATTTTTTGAAATTATAAGCATTAGCAGGTTATTAGAAACCGAAATCAAACAGTTTTCAACTCAAAACTTTATTCTAGGTGATGTTACATTTTCACATAGGACCCCTTGTTCGAAAGGAGCTTCTGAACTCTCTCGTCCATTTAATTTGTCAGGTTTTGGATGGTTTCTGCTTCAATTGTTTTGCATGAGGACAGAATACCCTCCCAGAGCTGTTGCTTAGATGTGAACTGCCTCCCGCCATCATAGACACTCCTTTTGATGATGCTCCAGAGGTTCTGAATGGGGTAGAGGTCAGGGGAGCATGGGGGTCACACCATAAGTTTGTCCCCTTTTATGCCCATATCAGCCAGAGATGCAGATGTTTTATGTGCAGCATGAGATGGTGAATTATCATGCAAAAAAATGATCTTGCTGTGAAATACACGGTTCTTCTTCTTGAACCATGGCAGGAAGTGCTGTTTGAGAAAATCCACATACATTATGGAGTTCATCTTTAGCGCCTTCAGGGATCCTAAAGGGGCCGACAATCTCTCTCCCCATGATTCCAGCCCAAAACATTACTCCACCTCCTCCTTGTTGGCGCTGTAGCCGTGTTTGCGTGGGGTGTCCATCAACCAGCCATCCTCCACTCCATCCATCTGGACCATCGAGCGCTGCACGGCACTCATCCGTGAACAAAACAGTTTTGAAATCAGTCTTCATGTAATTTTTAGCCCACTGGAGCCGTTTCTGCTTGTGTGAAGTGAATAGAGGAGGTCGACAGGATGGCGTATGCACAGCTGCAAACCTCTGAAGGACCCTGCATCTTGTTGTTCGGGGGACGTTGGAGGCACCAGCAGCTTCAAAAACTTGTCTGCTGCTATGACAAGGCTTTTTTGCCGCTGCTCTTTTAACCTGACGTAATTGCCTGTAGGAAAGAGTCCTCAATTTGCCCTTATCAGCACGCACACGTGTGTACTGTGAATCAGCTACATACTTCTTGATTGCCAAGACACTTCATCCTGATCATCGCACAATGTTGATTGTAGTCATGCCTTGACCTAAACACTCCACAATTTGTTGCTTCTCAGCAGCCGACACATCCTTTTTCTTTCCCATTTTGGCAGAAAATGTAGGCTGCTTAATAATGTGAGACAGCCTTCTTAAGTAGTCTTGCCTTTCATTGGACACACCTGCCAAACTAATTAGCACAGGTGTCTGCAATTGCTTACAGTGATATAAAGAGCCCTGACACACATCACCATCAATGAGTTTAACTGACAAACAAACAAATTCTTCCCTTATCACTCCTAAACACTTTTTGCATAATAATTTGGAACACAGTGTACATGTGCTTTTCCACAAAACACCAGTGGTTCACGTAGTGAATCTTACAGATCTAACTTGCCAACCGTGGTCTGTATGGAGTTGTTCAATAAAGGGCCCAAAATTAAGATAACATAGATGGGAGAGGTCTCTATGAATAGGAATTCCTAAGTATTTGATACCCTTTGAGGGCCAGGCAAAGGGAAAGTTGGACTTGATGGAATCCTATATGGATTTGGGGAGGGAGACATCGAGGGCCTCAGACTTCGCTGCATTGATTTTAAAATTTGACCATGTAACAAAGTGATCTATTTCAGCCATAACAGCATGGATGGATATATGTGATTGAGTGATATATACTAGGACATCATCAGCAAATAGAGAGCACTTGTACTCGGTGCCTCCCACCTCAATCCACCTAATATTGGGGTTATGGCGAATTGATGAGAGCAGGTGCTCTGTCACTAGGATGTATAAGAGAGGGGACAGAGGACATCCCTGCCTTGTCCCATTGGTGATTGTGAAAGGTGATGAAAATGTTCTGATGCACCCCCTGGGCCTTGGGACACCCGGAGCCGGACCCTTTTTGGTGGATGCTGGTGGTTGTAGTCTTCGTGGCGGCGACCCGGTTCCGTGGCTCAGGGTGGTCAAACCAGTGGCGGAACTATTTATGTGGTTTTGATGTTTAAATGTCCGACTACGCCACCCGTGGATTGCGGTCAGAGTGAACCGCCGCTGCAGGGCAGACCGCTGAGGCTGGTGTTGTGGGTGCAGCAGAGCGTAGCATAACTCCCCACGGGAGGAGTATAGCCTCAGGGCAGTGTATGCGGAGGATGGGGGTGATGGTGCAGGGCAGCAGCAGTAACGACACGGAGTCAGTGATGCAGTCCAGGGCCTTTACTCACAGTTCTTATTATCCAGACCACGTCTGCAGGTAACGGCTGCCCACGTCGTACTGTGCTCACCAGGTGAGGGGCTCAGACAATTCCCAGATAACTTTGGAGCGCTTCACAGGACCCCCTTTGTGTGTCCTTTGTCTGGCCTTTCTTACCAACCCTTCTGTCCGGCTGCCTCGGGCCTCCTCTTGGTAAACTTGGCGCCAGTTTCCCTGACCCTATGTGGTGCCTTCCTAGCGGGTGTAGCGAGGGGCTGCGCCACATAAAATGTCACAGCCTCCGGTTTCTAGCTGAGGATCGTTTCCTGCCTCCACTAGTTTCGGGGACCGGTCTCCCCCTTTGGCCTGACCCCTCCACGCAGGTGGATTCGGGCGTGCGGTGGCGACTCGCCCGTCCACACCCCTGGGATCCCTTCATTCCTCGTTCCTGGAGCCTTCTCCGCTCCTCTTCCTTCCTTCTCCCTCTTCCAGGCCTGGGCCTCTGTTACTAGGCCCGCCTCCGGAGCAGAGCTCATGCAGAGCCCCTGCTCCCTGCCACTTCTGCTCAGACTTCTCTGCACTGAACTAAGATGGTGCCCACCTTTTATACTCCCTTCTCAATGCACCCAGGAACTGCTTCCTCCCTGCTCCTGCACTACAGGGTTCCCCTTCCTCAGTGTTCCCTCCCCCCACTCCAGCCAGGGACAGGGACTGTCGTGCCCATCTCAGAGGCATATTGGTCCCCCTGCCCCACGGCAATGTGGTGTAATGCATGCAGGTGTCGGGTCCTGATCCACACTCCATCCTTACCTGAGAGTGAGATATCACACCTCTGGGTGAGGTGCAATACCTCTGTAGCAACCGAGCACTCAGGGTGCTACAGTTCCATTTATCTTCAGCCTAGGTGACGTATTGTGATACAGGGCCGTGATTTTGGCTATAAAAGGGTCCACTAGACCCCTACCCCAAGCTTTTTAAGAGAATCATATATGGCGTGCCAGGAGACTCTATGGAATGCTTTCTCAGCATCCAACGAGAGTATCTAATTACAAATTTTTAACTGCATCTAGCCCAGGAAATACTTTGTGCCTAGTAGCAGTGTCTGCTAGTCAGCGGATTATCCCGGATGTTAAGCAAGCTACACCACCTGTAGTTTGGACACTTAATTTTTTCAAAGGAAATGCTTCGGGACCACGGGATACTCAGTGAAGAGCATCAGGAGGCACCCCAAGGCATAGGGGCTGGGACTGGCAGTAGGATGCCTTGCTGTGGACAGCCGAGCTCGATCCTTATAAAAGCTTTTTAACTGCAGCAGCTTTAGTGGACGCTACTGGAGCTGGAATTACACGGCTGCTGGCATGAGACTTGCCCTCCAATAGATCCTTGTAAATGGATTTAAAGTGTATTCATTCAAATTAGAGAGACAATTTAAATTAAAAAGCTTAGAGCTGCCTTCACCACAGGGGGGCTCGCTCGACCCACCAGCGGACAGGCACCAGTATTGGGAGAGGGGGGCAGGCCGTCAGGGTTCACCGCGGCTCTGGCACAAACCCGGCGACACGGAGGTGGCACGGGCAGGAGCGGACTGAACGTGTCGGCTTCTCACTTTTTGGATTTTAGAAGGGCATGACATGCCTATATCTGTGTCTCCCCCTCCTTTTACTCTTCCACCTCTTTTCTTTTCGCATGACTATATGTACTTGTCACTTTTCCATGTGTTAGTTGTGTCTTCTGAGCAGTTTGTCAGCTTTTGGACACCTTTGAAGGTGTTTTCTATGTGTTTCTATGTGTTTTTGTTTGTCTGCCATTGGTTTTAACGGTGTTCGAAGGTGTTCGACGAACAGTTCGATGAACAGTTCGGCGAACACACGGGTGTTCGACGAACCGAACCGAACTCGAACACCACGGGGGTGGCTCAACACTACTTCCCACCTGATTGTTTTCTCTCTATCTCCACCAAGGAAGTTCTTTGACAGCTCTGGCTTGAAAGAGTCGAAGAAGGATTGAAATAGATGGAAAACAAGCAGGTTGGAAGCTGCACTTAAATGATTGGCCCTACCATGATACATCGAGCACCTGTACTTGGTTTGAAAAGTCATTCTGTGCTGACAAACTCCCTTTAAGGGGCATTTACAGTGCAAGATAATCGTAAATGCTCGTTCATTGGGTGAGGTTATTTTTATGCAGCATAAAACATAATTTTTGGTGGTCTACCATCTTGTTTAAACAGGACTTGCACTGTCAAGAGCAATGGCAGCCTATGAACACTAAGTAATCTGGTATAGATCACTCAGAGCACATTGTTTACTTTTGTTATTTGCACAAGTATTAAAATGACCGCACATCAGTAACAGTTTACCGATCAGTGGTTATAACGTGCTGCCGGTCAGTCTCTGCAAACAGACCACCCTTATGGCCTATTTACATGATGTTCGATAGTGTCCTTATATTTTCATTTGGGGATTCTGATTGGAACCCTGAAAACCATTTAGTGCATTCTTGTGCACATTTGAATAAATGGACACTTTCCATAAAAATGCAAAAGTGAAACTCAAAGTTTCATTTTTTTGCCTTTGCCTTTGCCTTATATAAAAAAAGTTGCTCCATGAGAGATATGTCTGAATCTTGTTTTATTGGGATTTACTTGGAAGTACAAGATGGAAACATGAACAAAGTGGCGAAAAAAGTGTGAATGGGCTTTCACCTTTCTTACCTCCATGTGTCTTTGATCTGCTAGGACCAGTGTTCTGATTTACATAAAAGGGTGCAGAACAGACAACTATATACAGAAGTAGCACAGACAGTAATGCAGCCACTGCAGCAAAATAGCAGGAAATAATTATGACTATTTGAACCATGGGCAAGGGATGGCCACAGGACAAGAGGTACAGCAGCAATCAGCAGACAGGCACAAATATTAGATAATATATTATAAATATTTACTAAACAGTTTAAAAAAAAACAAAGGAAATAAAGGTAGGTAAACAGTGAATAAATAACTAATACGATGACAGCATTAACGCCTAATAAGAGTATTCACAGGTATACTTAACAGAATTAGCAGTTTTATGCTAGCAAAACTACATGTGATTAACCCTTTCTATGCACAAAATCATAAAACGACAGTGTTGGGCCAGTACTTTAGTAATCACCTACTCGGAGCAGTTTTTTTGAAGTGTTTCTTACAGAAGAGGACTTTTCTCCTAACTAACTAGACCTCCTTAAAGTTATTTATATACATATGCATACATATTCAGATGTAAAATGGTACTGTTACGTCCTTCGGCTGAAGTAGAAGGGTCCTTGCTGGGCTGAGTCCCGAATAAACAAAAACTCTGACTTGAATCGCTTAGAGAGTGCAGATATCTCTAAAGCAGGGCTTCTCTAAGTGCTTAGAAACAAGGCCTCATGTGGCCTAGCCCAAGATAATGTGTCCTTAGTTGTCCTCATCCAGTTGGCTCAAGCTGAACAATACGTCCCAGAGTCACCAAAAACTGATCCAAAGTCACACCGCACTATCTTTTTTCCAACGATACATAGCTTCTCTCAGTCCTTGAACTTTCCTAGCAACAGTCACCAACTGCCAAACCCTGCACTGCAACTTCGGCCTCTCTGCTGCCTTTTACTGGCCAGATCATATATTTCATCTCAAAGTTCCAACAATTCAGGAAACTGTGATTAACCCTTACATATTTAAAGAATTAAAACATTTTGAATAACAGGAAAAAAATCTGCAGCATGAGTGTCAATCAAGGAGCAGGGATAGTAATTAGAGGGTGCTCGCTGTGTACTGAGCAGTGACTGTTCACTGCCCGCCACCACATCGATGACTCAGCTACCCATGGGTGGAAAGCAGGGGGAAGTAAAATGGACAGCAGGAGATGTGGGAGGAGAGGTAAGCACTAGGAGAGTTGTGGTGGAAGAGGGGGGGGGTGGCTGACCTGAGAGGGGGAGATGAATCATTAAAGCTATCAGTAAGTGCTTTGTCTTCTCCATCTCTGCTGTCAGTGCAGAGAGCACAGCACTTGTGAGGAGTTTGTTATCTGGTCCTTACGATCTGTGAATGCAGTGATCGAGATGACAGAACTCTCAGACAAAACTCTGTCATCTTATATGCTGCCTATATACAGAGCAGCAACCAGATGACAAACGCATTACAACTGTTGCGCTCTGTACTGGCAGCAGCCATTGTTAGAAAACACACTGACTAAATTAACTTCCTTCATCAAGAAGAAGGAAGTAGAGGTGCATGGACTTCAGACACTTCCCACAACTAACTGCTTTCACTAGTCAGCTGGATAAGATCCAACCGGCTGACACTCGGCGGGATCCAACCTACATGTCCATTTGAAAGAGCGAAGAACTGCACATGCTCGACCTATAGAGAGGGCTAGATGGACGGACATAGATACCAGTAATACTATCACTAAGGGGCGACGTACTGACCCTCAAAAGGTACAAATGTTTTGAATGGGGCATGATTTGTAATAGGTTTAATTTACAAAAGAATTTCTTTATATGATGTCTACAACATTACCTATATGTTATATGATGGCACAACCCCTTTAAATGATCATTGTCTTTTTAAGCAACTTTGCATAAATCAATACTGCAAGAGACTATAAGACAATGTGTGATATATTTTATCAGAGAAATATACTTTTTTTTCTCAATTTAGGAGCCATTTTTTTTTCTCCCTGCCTCCTTAACTCATCACTAAGTCATAAAAACTGCAAAAATTCAGACTAGTCAAAACAAGAAGAACTATCAACTCCCTAAGTGATCATGTTACTATTTGCCTAAGGAGGGGGAGGAGTGAAAAGCAAAATAAAAGAACAGACAAAGTCAGACAGGCAGGCAGATGGTGCTGTGCTGTCTAACAAGTGATTTATCTCATATGTCCCACGCAGAGAAAGAAGAGCATGAATCATTCTTTCTGTGTCTATTTTATATGGAACACATCATAGCAGCTAGGCTTCACCTAGTAGCTCAGCGTCAACTGAAAATAATAGACAGCCTGCAAAGTGAAACACTGATGAAAATTTCAGGGCAAAAGTCATATATGCATAACTTAGTCTGAAAGGTTACCTAAAAGTTCTGGTACACTTTAAAAATAAAATGATACTTGTTCTTACTACTACATTAAAGTGCTATATGTGCCACAAACAAATAAAAAAAATTGGGCCAAAATACAAAAAATATATATATATATTCAAGTTTAGTATGTGGCATTCCAAAAGGTGAAATTTTGTTCTAGACATTTCAGCATCAGAAGACTTTAGTTTTAAAAGTAAATAATCATATCTAAAAAAGAATATGGCATGGACTTATTAAATTCCTGTTGCAAGTCATTATTCCAGCAAAAACAAACTTGACAACCCCTTTAAAAAAAAATTCAGCCTGACTTTATTTACAATTTTTTTTTCCTTACGTATTATAAGAAAAAATGGAGATTAAAATTGGCAGGTTCATACACATGATGTTCCTGAGACCTGTTGGTAGCTCCTTTTGCTTTTTCCAGACCGGCTGCTATATCTCCATCCAGAAACTCTAATTACAGCAATTTTCAGGCAATCATTACAGTAAGCTAAACTCTCACTCTTACCTTCTTTCCACCGTGTTGCTCCGCACTGAATTGTGCGGATACACTAGAGCCTTAGTGAACGGTTCCAAGCCAGTTTGACGAGGTCGTTTGCTGTGCAGAAGGTTGGGAATGGTTATGGGTTTTGTATGGCAGTCAAAAGCAATCATGGACCTTGTCAATATTTGCAGTATGTAAATGGATGTAGTTTTCTGCCAGCACATTCCTGAGGCATCTGCAATGAACATCCATCGCTCTCCTTGTGCGCCAATTCTGGGGTTTCTTGTGTTCAGGATCATAACACTAAATGCTATCCTGTGTCATGGCACTCATAAATTAATTTCACTATGGAATCTGAAAGTTGTGAATAGAAAAAATGAGAAAGGGTTAGAGGTTTTGCAATATTTAGGAAAATCAAAATCATATTATTCCTTCTTGGCATGAAGATGTTTATGAACATACATCAATCTACTAAGTTGAGTGAAAACATGTTTGAATGCCAGTCACGTTTTTAGCGTCTGAAGACTTGTGTCAGGCAGATGTCATAAAAGGGGCAGATTGCATGAGTCATGTCATTTCTAATGCTCATTTTTTGAGGTATAAGTCTTCATCTATAGCATTGGACACGTATCTCAGTCAATTCTAAATTAAGATCCATGTCCACCTATGCAACTCAACTTATTTATTGCTTCAATGCATCTTACATAAAAAGAAGCTACTTCCATATGGTCCTGATACAGCATTTATAGAGATCAAAGTGTCTAAGATACTGTGAATGTGTGCTACAGTCTTCCATCTTTCTAGACCAGTGGTGGAATAAAATGTAGATAGTCATCTAAGGCACCAATGTGAGGAGAGTACATTTTTTGAGTAGTAAATACACTGTCTTGGAATTTCTTCATTCATTTAGTCAGAGTGGCTGATAATGATGGATAAGGTGCATGTTACCATTGACTACAATGGAGAAGGAATGTTGCCTTATAGATTTTTGTCTGGAAAGAAAATCATATATGCAAAGGGATAGTGGGATATATGTAGATTGTACTATAAGGCCGTGTTCATGAGCATTGGAAAATCGTAATGGCCCTTCAGTTTTGCACGTGAAACAGCTATTTCCCTTCTGCCGGTGGTCTGCAGAAGACCACTGTTCTTGTCATCGTGAACCTTCTATAAATGCCGGCGCTCATAGGAGATGAGGATTTATGCTACACATAGCAGGGTAGCAGAATAACTTGCCACTCAAATTTGAATAAAAGTGACATAGATTTATTGGCAATCCTTACAGTATAACGTTTCGGTCTGTTTCAGACCTTCATTAGAACTGAGTGCTGTATAGGAAGTGGATAGGACAGTCGGATCGCAGCGCTTTGTAAATGTATCCAGTAGCTATGGTATGGTGCCATATACGGCAATCAGTTATGATGAAGGTCTGAAAAAGACCAAACGTTATACTGTATAGATTGCCAATAAAGCTAAGTCACTTTTATTCAAATTTGAGTGCAAAGTTATTCTGCTACTATTCACTTACAGGTTAGAACCCTACTTTGGCACCTTATACATTCACCAGGAGTACCGTATAGTTCTTCCTTATACACAGGGCACATACCCTTCAATGTGCAGCACAGATGATTGGAAGATCACAGCTTCAAGTCTCCTATGGAGACTATTGAAAAAAGTAAAAAAAAAAATTTTAAAAAATATTTTAAAAATAAGTTCAAATCACCCCCCTTTTGCCCCATTCAAAATAAAACCAAAAAATAAAATAAAAAATACACATTTGGTATCGCTGCTTTCATAAATGCCCAATCTATCAAAAGTAAATTAATCTGATCTGTAAACAGCGTAACAAGAAAAAAAATCATAACCCCAAGATTACGTTTTTTTGGCTGCAGCAACATTGCAATAAAATGCAATAACGGGCAATCAAAACATCATATCTACTCCAAGATGGTATCAATGAAAACATCAGCTTGCTGCACAAAAAATAAGCCCTCACCTTTCTATAAATCCCATCCCCGTGCTTCTACTGTACAACACAGCGTTTTGGACCCAGCGCAGGTGAGCTGCGTCCAAAACGCTGCTCTTAAAGATCATGGGCACATACCCTTATGGATGCTTACTTTGTCCCCTTTAAAGAATGATTGCACAACGGTACTGAACAAAAAGTTTTTACTTTCTTTAAAAGTAATCAAAAATGTTTGATGGCTAAAGACACAAGCAGTAGCACAATATGCTAAATGGTTGCATAAGAACACTCTTGGTGGAACTGGATTTAGCTCTGAGAAATCCTTTAGTGAGCTATCATGTGATGCTCTACTCTCATAATGCCTTTTAAGTAGCAGCTAACCTTCGCCCCTTCTTCACTGTTGATGTGGGTCCATGGGAGTCTATCGTCTGCTACAGCTTGCCATGCCTAGGCTTTACACCTGAGATTGCACCAGCCAAGTTGTATACATCTGCCTCCTCCTTTATTGGCGCTTGTGAGCACTGTGTTCCCATCTTTTATGGAATTATTCCCAACCTCAGTTTCAAGCATTAAAATCGATTAATTCTCATACAATATTCACTCAATGGAATCATAGTTCAGAGATCAAATAGAATTTCTATGGTATGAATTTAGTCTATTATTTTGTGTTGTACCATCATTTTTACTAATGGACACATTTTCCAAAAAGTCTGTATTCTTCATACTGCAGATTTTTTTTAAAAAAATTTGCTCCTCTTGAATTCTTAAATTATAAACAAAGCACCAAGAATTGCTGCAGGTTCTCTCCCCTGTGCGGTGAGATCTGGTATAGGGAAAACACTGCACTACACAATGAACATCCATCGAGCTGAGATAGATATACGGGCAGCATAGTGGCTCAGTGGTTAGCACTGCAGCGCTGGGGTCCTGGGTTCAAATCCCACCAAGGACAACATCTGCAAGGAGTTTGTATGTTCTCCCCATCTTTGCGTGGGTTTCCTCTGGGTTCTCCGATTTCCTCCCACACTGCTAAAACATATTGATAGGGAACTTACATTGTGAGCCACAATGGGGACAGTGATGATGTCTGTAAAGTGCTGTGGGATTAATGGTGCCATATAAGTAAGTTAAATAAAAAAAAAATTGAATGATCTATTCTACAGATAGGTCATAAATATTGTAAAGCTAGAAAACCTCTTTAACCAACTATATTACTAACATACTCAAATCAAAATTTACTGTAGTTACATTAACCCCTTTCTGACGTGTGACCTAATAGTACGTCATGGTGACCTGGGTCGATTGGACCAATGACGTACAATTAAGTCATTAGGTCACAAGCAGTGCGGGGCGATCGCTGCCTGGTGTCAGCTGATAGTCACAGCTGACACCCGGTGCTATGTGCAGGGAGCGGTCCCACACCGCTCCTGGCACATTAACTCCCTCAATGCTGTGATCAAAGTCGATCACAGCATTGCAGGGGCAAGTAGGGGGTGATCGCAATACTCACCTCCTCTCCCGGCCTCCAGCGCTGTTTGCCGCGGCTTCCCGGATGTTGCCATGACAACCCGATGTCGTCATGACAACATCTGGGTCACCAGACAGCAGGAAGATATTTTGGCCATGCGCAGTGCATGACCAAAGTATCTTCTGCATCTGCAGCGCTGACAGCCTGTATAGCACAGGGATGGTGCTCCATCCCTGTGCTATACAGGCGATCAGAATAAAAAAAAGTGAAAGTCCCATAGTGGGACACAATAAAAGTCCAAAAAGTGTTAAAAAAATTGTAAAAATAAAAAAAATAATCCACCAAAAATAAAAATATAATGTACCCATCAATAAATATTCTGAAAAAAACCCAAAAAAACTATAAAAGTAAACATATTTGGTATCGCCGCATCCATAATGACCTGACCTATAAAACTGTCCCACTAGTTAACCCCTGTAGTGAACACGGTAAAAAAAAAAACGAAGCAAAAAACAATGCTTTATCATCATACTTCCAAACAAAAAATGGAATAACACGCAATCAAAAAGAAGCATATAAATAAAAATAGTACCGCTGAAAACGTCATCTTGTCCCGCAATAAACAAGCCACCATTCAGTTCTATCCGCCGAAAAATAAAAAAGTTATAGCTCTCAAAATAAAGCGATGCAAAAAAATATTTTTTTCTATAAAATAGCTTTTATTGTGTAAAAGAGCCAAAACATAGAAAAACAATATAAATGTGGTACCACTGTAAACGTACTGACCCGAAGAATAAAGCTACCTTATCAATTTTACTACACGTGGAACAGCATAAAAAAAAACATAAAAACAATTCCGGAATTGCTGGTTTTTGTTTATTCTGCCTCCCAAAAATCGGAATAGAAAGCGATCAAAAAAGTCACGTACCTGAAAATGGTACCAATAAAAACGTCAACTCATCCCGCAAAAAACAAGCCATCATATAACTCTGTCGGCCAAAATATGGAAAAATTATAGCTCTCAAAATATGGCAATGCAAAAACTAGATTTTACAAAAAAATTAGTCTTTTAGCGTGTGACAGCTGTCAATCATAAAAACCCGATATGATTATGTGTTTTGGGGACGGCTTCAAACAACTTTATTAATAATGGAAAGCAACCGAACACGGGGTCCGCGATGCAGCCTAGAAGACTGCGGCCGAACACCTTCCGGGTAAGGTGGTAAAACAACCAACTAATATATAAATCCCTCCAGTATTACTGCACACCGAGACGGGAAAAGGGATTCGCACTATCTCCATTAACTGCAAGAGAGATGTGCGACAAATAACGTAGCCGTAGCCCTGTTAACTGCACAGGGGCTACGCAGCAGATGCTAAGAAGTGTGTGTGACTCACGCCGGGGTATACGTGCTCCCAGCCGGTGTGCGACCGGACTGCGGAGTAACTCTCCACGTGGCTAACAGGCGGTGCCAGGAATGTAGAGTCCGCAGTCTGCTCGGGGTGTATAGCGACCCCCTTGTCAGAGCCAGACTATCAAAAGGAACTACGTGCCTCCCTCCAGCTAAGACTGCCTGTCCCCAGCTAAACCTGCCTGTCCGAAGCTAGAGCAGCAAGATAGCAAGTGGAGCTCAAACAGACAAGCGTCCACACATGAACACAACCTTAGCTCAATGAGCAGAGCACCCCGCCATTTTGTGGGCAGCCTATTAAAAGACTAAGCCCTGCCCACTGTCGCATTATTGGTCACACTACTGATGACATCACCCGCGGCCAATCAGGCGGTGCCAGGTCACCGGATCAGCTGACACCAAAGAGCCAATCACGGTCTACCATGTCACGGGCATTCTGAGTGCAGTGCATCCTGGACTTAGGCTGTAGCAGCCCTTGTTCCCCTCCGCAACCTATGCTTAACACTACTAGGAACAACTTCTCGTGCACTGGCTAGGCGTTGGTACCGACGGCGATGCTAAGCAGCATCTGCCCCAGCTGGACCAGAATGGGAAACCACAGATGATTCTGATCCAATTTCATGTCCAGCAACCGCCTGACGCCTAACATTATCCCCCCTTCTAACATCCCCCTCCACTTGTCGCTCATATTCCTCAATAGTGTTGAGCCACCCCCGTAGTGTTCGAGTTCGTTTCGGTTCGTCGAACACCCATATGTTCGTAGAACTGTTCGTCGAACACCTTCGAACACCGTTAAAACCAATAGCAGGCAAACATAAACACATAGAAACACATAGTAAACACCTTCAAAGGTGTCCAAAAGCTGACAAACTGCTCAGAAGACTCAGCTAACACATGGAAAAGTGACAAGTACATATAATCATGCGAAAAGAAAAGAGGTGGAGGAGTAAAAGGAGGGAGAGACACAGATATAGGCATGTCATGCCCTTCTAAAATCCAAAAAGTGAGAAGCCGACACAGCCAGTCCGTTCCTGCCCGTGCCACCTCCGTGTCGCCGGCTTTGTGCCAGAGCTGCGGTGGACCCTGACGGCCAGCCCCCCTCTCCCAATACTGGTGCCTGTCTGCTGGTGGGTCGAGCATGCCCCACTGTGGTGGTGGCAGGTCTAAGCTTTTTAATTTAAATTGTCTCTCTAATTTGAATGAATACACTTTAAATCCTTTTACAAGGATCTATTGGAGGGCAAGTCTCATGCCAGCAGCCGCGTAATTCCAGCTCCAGTAGCGTCCACTAAAGCTGCTGCAGTTAAAAAGGCGTCCTACCGCCAGTCCCAACCCCTATGCCTTGGAGTGCCTCCTGATGCTCTTCACTGAGTATCCCGGGGTCCCGAAGCATTTCCTTTGAAAAAATTAAGTGTCCAAACTACAGGTGGTATAGCTTGCTTAACAGCTGGGATAATCCGCTGACTAGCAGACACTGCTACTAGGCACAAAGTATTTCCTGGACTAGATGCAGTTAAAAATTTGTAATTAGATACTCTCATTGGATGCTGAGAAAGCATTGCATAGAGTCTCCAGGCACGCCATATATTATTCTCTTAAAAAGCTTGGGGTAGGGGTCTAGGGGACCCTTTTATAGCCAAAATCACGGCCCTGTATCGCAATACGTCACCTAGGCTGAAGATAAATGGAACTGTAGCACCCCGAGGGCTCGGTTGCTAAAGAGGTCTTGCACCTCACCCAGACGTGTGATATCTCACTCTCAGGTAAGAATGGAGTGTGGATCAGGACCCCGACACCTGCGTGCATTACACCACATTGCCGTGGGGCAGGGCGACCAATATGCCCCTGAGATGGGCACGACAGTCCCTGTCCCTGGCTGGAGTGGGGGGAGGGAACACCGAGGACGGGGAACCCTGTAGTGCAGGAGCAGGGAGGAAGCAGTTCCTGGGTGCATTGAGAAGGGAGTATAAAAGGTGGGCACCATCTTAGTTCAGTGCAAAGAAGTCTGAGCAGAAGTGACAGGGAGCAGGGGCTCTGCATGAAATCTGCTCCGGAGGCGGGCCTAGTAACAGAGGCCCAGGCCTGGAAGAGGGAGAAGGAAGGAAGAGGAGCGGAGAAGGCTCCAGGAACGAGGAACGAAGGGATCCCAGGGGTGCGGACGGGCGAGTAGCCACCGCACGCCCGAATCCACCTGCGTGGAGGGGTCAGGCCAAAGGGGGAGACCGGTTCCTGAAACTAGTGGAGGCGGGAAACGACCCTCATCTAGAAACCAGAGGTTGTGACATTTTATGTGGCGCAGCCCCTCGCTACACCCGCTAGGAAGGCACCACATAGGGTCAGTCATTGGCGCCAAGTTTACCAAGAGGAGGCCCGAGGCAGCTGGACAGAAGCGTTGGTAAGAAAGGCCAGACAAAGGACACACAAAGGGGTTCCTGTGAAGAGCTCCAAAGTTATCTGGGAGTTGTCTGAGCCCCTCACCTGGTGAGCACAGTACGATGTGGGCAGCCGTTACCTGCAGAAGTGGTCTGGATATTAAGAACTGTGAGTAAAGGCCCTGGACTGCATCACTGACTCCGTGTCTTTACTGCTGCTGCCCTGCACCATCAACCCCATCCTCCGCATACACTGCCCTGAGGCTATACTTCTCCCGTGGGGAGTTATGCTACGCTCTGCTGCACCCACAACACCAGCCTCAGAGGTCTGACCTGCAGCGGCGGTTCACTCTGAGCGCAATCCACGGGTGGCGTAGTCAGACATTTAAACATCAAACCACATAAATAGTTCCGCCACTGGTTTGACCGCGCTGAGCCATGGAACCGAGTCGCCGCCACGGAGACTACAACCACCAGCATCCACCAAAAAGGGTCCGGCTCCGGGTGTCTCAAGGCCCAGGGGAAGCATCAGAACATTTTCATCACCTTTCATAATCACCAATGGGACAAGGCAGGGATGTCCTCTGTACCCTCTCTTATACATCCTAGTGACGGAGCACCTGCACTCATCAATTCGCCATAACCCCAATATTAGGTGGATTGAGGTGGGAGGCACCAAGTACAAGTGCTCTGCATTTGCTGATGATGTCCTAGTATATATCACTCAATCACATATATCCATCCCTGCTGTTATGGCTGAAATAGATTACTTTGTTACATGGTCAAATTTTAAAATCAATGCAGCGAAGTCTGAGGCCCTCGATGTCTCCCTCCCCAAATCCATACAGGATTCCATCCAGTCCAACTTTCCCTTTGCCTGGCCCTCACAGGGTATCAAATACTTAGGAATTCCTATTCATAGAGACCTCTCCCATCTATGTTATCTTAATTTTGGGCCCTTTATTGAACAACTCCATACAGACCACGGTTGGCAAGTTAGAACTGTAAGATTCACTACGTGAACCACTGGTGTTTTGTGGAAAAGCACATGTACACTGTGTTCCAAATTATTATGCAAAAAGTGTTTAGGAGTGATATGGGAAGAATTTGTTTGTTTGTCAGTTAAACTCATTGATGGTGATGTGTGTCAGGGCTCTTTATATCACTGTAAGCAATTGCAGACACCTGTGCTAATTAGTTTGGCAGGTGTGTCCAATGAAAGGCAAGACTACTTAAGAAGGCTGTCCCACATTATTAAGCAGCCTACATTTTCTGCCAAAATGGGAAAGAAAAAGGATGTGTAGGCTGCTGAGAAGCAACAAATTGTGGAGTGTTTAGGTCAAGGCATGACTACAATCAACATTGCCCAGAAACTTCATCCTGATCATCGCTCAATCAAGAAGTATGTAGCTGATTCACAGTACACACGGGAAAATTGAGGACTCTTTCCTACAGGCAATTACGTCAGGTTAAAAGAGCAGTGGCAAAAAAGCCTTGTCATAGCAGCAGACAAGTTTTTGAAGCTGCTGGTGCCTCCAACGTCCCCCGAACAACAAGATGCAGGGTCCTTCAGAGGTTTGCAGCTGTGCATAAGCCATCCTGTCGACCTCCGCTATCCAATGTACACAAGCAGAAACGGCTCCAGTGGGCCAAACAATACATGAAGACTGACTTCAAAACTGTTTTGTTCACCGATGAGTGCCGTGCAACGCTCGATGGTCCAGATGGATGGAGTGGAGGATGGCTGGTTGATGGACACCCCACGCAAACACGGCTACGGCGCCAACAAGGAAGAGGTGGAGTAATGTTTTGGGCTGGAATCATGGGGAGAGAGATTGTCGGCCCCTTTAGGATCCCTGAAGGGGTAAAGATGAACTCCATAATGTATGTGGAGTTTCTCAAACTGCACTTCCTGCCATGGTTCAAGAAGAAGAACCGTGTATTCCGCAGCAAGATCATTTTCATGCATGATAATGCACCGTCTCATGCTGCACATAACACATCTGCATCTCTGGCTGATATGGGCATAAAAGGGGACAAACTTATGGTGTGACCCCCATGCTCCCCTGACCTCAACCCCATTCAGAACCTCTGGAGCATCATCAAAAGGAGTGTCTATGATGGTGAGAGGCAGTTCACATCTAAGCAATAGCTCTGGGAGGGTTTTCTGTCCTCATGCAAAACAATTGAAGCAGAAACCATCCAAAACCTGACAAATTCAATGGACGAGACAGTTCAGAAACTCCTTTCGAACAAGGGGTCCTATGTGCAAATGTTACATCACCTAGAATAAAGTTTTGAGTTGAAAACTGTTTGATTTCAGTTTCTAATAACCTGCTAATGCTTATAATTTCAAAAATGACCATTTTTTTGTTCTTTATTAAAATGAAAAGGTTGATCGAAGAGTGTGAGGGATCTAAGAGTGTGGCAACCCAGTAGTCAGGATTACTTCGAATTCTGACAATCTGAGGGTCATGTTGCAGGTAGTGCAGCAAGAAGGCACTCTTGTGTCTTGCGCATCTAGTAGACCCAAAATTATTTTCCGGGCTAGATGCAGCTAAAAATTATTATTAATTTGAAAGCTGGTGGAGCTTAGTATAGATGGCCTAATAGAATCAGTACTGCACACTGCTACAAAGCCCAAATTATTTTCCAGCCAAGATACAGATAAACATGATTAGTAATTTTAAATCTGGTGGAGCTTAGTATAGATGGCCTAATAGAATCAGTACTGCACACTGCTACAAAGCCCAAATTATTTTCCAGCCAAGATACAGATAAACATGATTAGTAATTTTAAATCTGGTGGAGCTTAGTATAGATGGCCTAATAGAATCAGTACTGCACACGGCTACAAAGCCCAAATTATTTTCCAGCCAAGATACAGATAAACATGATTAGTAATTTTTTAAGGCTTAAAACGGTTGGTGAGGTGATTTTAACAAATCATCAAGCTTTTACTCTCCCCAGGATGACACAGGGGTAGAAAAGTCATTTCGGATCCATGATTTGTTCATCTTTATGAACGTGAGTCTGTCTACATTATCAGTGGAGAGCCGCGTGAGCTTATCTGTCAGCACACCACCAGCAGCGCTGAACACACGTTCAGACAGAACGCTGGCTGCGGGGCTTGACAAGATCTCCAAGGCGTAAGTGACGAGCTCCGGCCATTTATCCAAATTGGAAGCCCAAAAAGAGCAAGGGTCTAGTGACACAGTCATGGCTTCAATGTTTACTTGGAGATACTCCTGTACCATCATCTCTAGGCGTTAACTATGTGTCAGACTTCTTGTCTCCTGTGGCCTTGCAAAGGATGGGCTAAAAAAATGGTGAAATGATTCCGCAAAATTGATGTTACCAGCAGATACTGTGTTTCTGTTACGGTTTGAGTGTTGAACACTCGACGGTCCCACGGTTGGCAAGTTGGAACTGTGAGATTCACTACGTGCACCACTGGTGTTTTGTGGAAAAGCACATGTAAGATTCTGCAACAGTCTCTGCTGATACTCCTGCATGCGTGCATCCCTTTCTATGGCAGGAATAATTTCGGCAAATTTACTTTTGTACCAGGGATCTAACAGTGTGGCAACCCAGTAGTCAGGATTATTTCTAATTTTCACAATTCGAGGGTCATGTTGCAGGTAGTGCAGAAGGAAGGCACTCATGTGTCTTGCACAACAAGGAGCACCAAGTCCCTGTTGTGTTGGTGGCGAGGTAACAATCATGCTTCCTTCCTCTGTCCTCTCCCCCCACCTCGCACAACAGAAATGTGATCAAGGTCTCCCTCATCTGATGAGTCTTCCATCAGTTCGTCGTCCACTTCTTCCTGGGCTCCTGCACCTTCCTCACTAGTTTGGCTGCTACCATGCGCCCTGGTAAAACCATCTCCCCCACCCTCACACATCTGCCGCCTAGGTGCTTCCGACCGTCTGGACCTTGCAGATGTTAGCCCTTGCGCATACAACTCCTCCTCCTCTTCTTCCTCCACCTCCTCTTGTGCCACCACCTGACTCCGAATTCTGTTTAACATGTGCTCCAGCATGTAAATCACCGAAATAGTGATGCTGATAATGGCATCGTCAGCACTAAACATCTTCGTCGCCATTTCAAAACTGTGCAGAAGGGTGCATAGGTCGCCGATCTGAGACCACTCCTCCAGCGTGATTTGCCCCACCTCTGGATCTCGTTGGCCCAGGCTATACATCAGAACGTATTGCACCAGGGCTTGTCGGTGCTGCCACAGTCGCTGCAACATGTGCAGAGTTGAATTCCACCGGGTAGGCACATCTCATTTTAGCCGGTGAAGTGGCAGGCCCAACGACTTCTGTAGAGATGTAAGTCGCTGAGCTGCGGGATGCGAACGGCGGAAGTGAGCACACAGCGACCGTACCATCTGCAGAAGGCCATCTAGTCTGGGTTAGTGGGCTAAAAATTGCTGGACAACCAGGTTCAACACGTGAGCCATACAAGGCACGTGTGTGACATTGCCCCGGCGAAGGGCCACACCCAGGTTTGCAGCATTGTCGCACACGGCCTTCCCTGGTTTCAGGTCCAGTGGAGACAACCATTCATGAAATTGGTTCTCCAGAGCTGACCACAACTCCTCAGCTGTGTGACTCACATTTCCCAGACATTTCAAAGTAAAAACCGCCTGATGACATTGAGCCCTACTGCCAGCATAGTAAGGAGGTGTGCAGGATCCCTTCTGCGCAGTTAGAAAGCTTGTGGCATCACCAGACATGCTTTTGGTGCAGGTGGAGGACCGAGAGGAGGTTGAGGAGGCAGAAGCAGTGGAGGAACTTTGAGATAAAGAGGATTGACGCACAACTCGTGGGGACGGCAAGACTTGGACAGCAGCCCCTTGTCCTGCTGTCACCATAGTTACCCAGTGCCCAGTCAGCGACATGTAACGCCCCTGTCCATGCCTACTAGTCCAAGTGTCTGTGGTGAAATGCACCCTGTCACACACAGAGTTTCTCAAAGAAGCGGTGGTGTTGTGTGCGACATGCTGGTGAAGCGCAGGCACACCTTTCTTTGAGAAGTAGTGGCGACTGGGCATCTGGTACTGGGGCACTGCGACGGACATAAGGTCTCGAAAATCCTCTGTGTCCACCAGGCGGAAAGGCAGCATTTCTGTAGCCAAGAGCTTGCAGATGGTGAAATTCAACCTCTTAGCTTTATCATGGCTAAGAGGAAATGGTCTTTTACTTGTCCACATCTGAGGGACCGAGGGCTGGCTGTTATGCTTAGACGGGGTTGATAAAGTTGTCCCCGGCAAACTGCCGGTCTGCGAGGAAGATGCAGGCGGACATGTTAGGTTGCCTTGATCCAAAGGTGGGGGTATCGATGTCGGACAGCGCTCAACACCAGCTGGTGTTACCACCTCCAAAGAAAATGATGACCTGCCAATCACGCTGGCTGTTGCGGGTAAAGAGTTGGCAGGTCTGCATCCCAAAACAGGTGTGACTGCTGTCCCCCCAGTCACAGAGGATGAAGAGGCCGCAGATGCACAAGATGGGGCAGACGGTGGTTGGCCCGGCCGGCTAGGCCGCATTGTAGCACAGTGAGCTTCCCACTGCAACTTAAGCTTCATGTCCATGTCCCGGTTCATGCATGAAGTACTCAAACTGTGTATTTTTTGGCCTCTACTTAGCTTTTGTTGACAAATGTTACAGATAACACGAGTTGGGTCGTCTTTATCAATCAGAAAAAATGCCCAGGCTATGCAAGGCTTAGCACCCATGCGACCTGAAGTGCCACCACGACTTGTGGTCAGAGGCAGAGTTGTGTTTGAGGATGCAGTTGTTGACGTGCTTCCAGTACTACGTCTCTGTCCAGGAAGGCGCAACCTGACCTCGTCGTCACTAGCATCCTCCTCCACCTCCTCTGCTGACCTCATCTCTTGGCTGACTGTGGGTTGACAGAAAGTGGGATCTCCAACCTCATCATCATCACCCTGTGTGTCATCACACCCGTCGTCCTCAGAGCCAACCTGTTCCTGCTCTGACAAAAAACTAAAGTTGTCGCTCCAATCAGGTATTTGAGTCTCATTATCGTCTTCCTCATTGTCTCCACCAACAGGAGTTACAGTTTGGGAATGAGGGTCTACATTATGGTAAGAACCTTCTGCGTCTGGTCCTGGATCCGACTCATAAAGATTCTGGGCATCAGTGCAGATCATTTCCTCGTCTGGATTCACAGAAGCGCTGGAGTCGACCTCTGATTTCCAGGCTATAGTATGAGTAAACAGCTCTGCAGACTCAACCATCTGTTCTACCTCATACTCAGATGGGCAGCTGGAGATTTGGGAGCTGTGAGGAAGCAAGTGCGATTGGGGTGACACCTCTGAGGACTGGAGTATTTGTGATGTTGAAGTTGATGTGGAGGAGAGCCCTCTTAAAGGAGCACTTGATATCCATTGAAGCACCTGCTGTTTTTGTGCCTCATCTGGAATTTGTAGCGATTGGCGTGGCCGTAAGAAAGGGATCTTATCACATTGTCCTCTAAAAGAAGTAGACATTTTAGTTTGGCTGGAAGATGGTCTTTCTTCTGCAGATGTTACTGTTGCTTTAACACCGACCCCACGGACACAACCTTTTTTCCCCTTCCCAACATGCCTATTCTCCTTTCCACCAGCAGCAGGCCTTTTTCCACTCATTTTGGTGGTTAACTAATTCACAACTCTGGAGTTTTTTGCACAAAAAAACAATGGATGGGAACCGAGCAGAGCTGAGTGGCAAAACTGTGGTATTAGGCCAAAACTATTGTCTGGGTTAGATGTAGAAAAAAATTATATTCAATTTGCAACCTGATGGAGGTCAGTATAGATGGACTAATAGAACAAGTCCCACACACTGCTAGAAGCCCAAATATTTTTTCAGAGCTAGATGCAGAAAAAAATTATATTCAATTTGCAACCTGATGGAGGTCAGTATAGATGGACTAATAGAACAAGTCCCACACTCTGCTAGAAGCCCAAATATTTTTCAGAGCTAGATGCAGATAAAAATTATTTTTAATTTGCAACCTGATGGAGGTCAGTATAGATGGACTAATAGACCAAGTCCCACACACTGCTAGAAGCACAAATATTTTTTCAGAGCTAGATGCAGAAAAAAATTATATTCAATTTGCAACCTGATGGAGGTCAGAATAGATGGACTAATAGAACAAGTCCAACACACTGCTAGAAGCCCAAATATTTTTTCTGAGCTAGATGTAGAAAAAAATTATATTCAATTTGCAACCTGATGGAGGTCAGTATAGATGGACTAATAGAACAAGTCCCACACACTGCTAGAAGCCCAAATATTTTTTCAGAGCTAGATGCAGATAAAAATTATTTTTAATTTGCAACCTGATGGAGGTCAGTTTAGATGGACTAATAGACAAAGTCACACACACTGCTAGAAGCCCAAATATTTTTTCAGAGATAGATGCAGAAGAAAATTATATTCAATTTGCAACCTGATGGAGGTCAGTATAGATGGACTAATAGACCAAGTCCCACACACTGCTAGAAGCCCAAATATTTTTTCAGAGCTAGATGCAGAAAAAAATTATATTCAATTTGCAACCTGATGGAGGTCAGTATAGATGGACTTATAGACCAAGTCCCACACACTGCTAGAAGCCCAAATATTTTTTCAGAGCTAGATGCAGAAAAAAATTATTTTTAATTTGCAACCTGATGGAGGTCATTATAGATGGACTAATAGAACAAGTCCCACACACTGCTAGAAGTCCAAATATTTTTTCAGAGCTAGATGCAGAAAAAAATTATATTCAATTTGCAACCTTATGGAGGTCAGTATAGATGGACTAATAGAATGATGCTATTCCCAAAAGGTTTTACTTCACTAGGTGCAGTAAAAAAATTGGTGTTCTATACACAGGTGGTGTATCTTGCAACACAGATAGGCTACTCCACTGACTAACACACTCTGTAATAGGCCAAAAATGATTAGCTTTGCTAGATTTAGCCAAATGCTGTGAAAAAAACTTGCACAGCACTGGCACAGACCTGCCTGGCAAAAACTGATAGGAACTGATGTAACTTATTCCTGAAAAGGACTGCAATTACAATTAGTCTTTACTCCCAACCTATCTATTTAAGAGCACAGACCTGCCTGATAAAAGTCATAGGAAATGCTGTAACCTAGTCCTTAAAAGGACTGCAATCACAACTATTCCCTACTCCCAAGCTATCTGTAGATTTGTGCGAAAATTGGCTTGAAATTAACAAGGTATAGCGCACACAGCAACAGCGGTGCCGTCTAACACGCAGCTGCAGCAGTGAGAAAATGGTGGCGACGGGGAAAATGGCTGGGTCTTATAGGGCAAGGACATGTGACATACACTGCCAATGACACATGCCCTTGCTTGTGTGAAAAAAAGCAGTTCGCTTCGTGTGTGCTGTGCTGATAGGCTGACAGATTGCACCTCCCCACTGTAAATGAGGGAAAGAGAAAAAAAAATGGAGATCTTCATTATTCCTGCAGAGATCCATCCCCTGCCCCTCCCCCCGCCCCGCTGAACACTCAAACTGCGTATTAACATTAATTTTCAGCATTACAGAGAAAAAATCCAGTTATGATTTTGGTGCACGAACAGTTATCGAACATAACCTCGAACAGCCGAATTTTTTTCAAATAGTTCGTGTTCGCCGAACGGCTCGAACACCGCCAAAAACAGCTCGAACTTGAGATTGGCGAACAGTTCGAGTCGAACAACGCTCATCTCTATTGCAGAATGCTTCCGCCTCCACGAGCCTAAAAGTCAAAATTTTGAGCGCAAGCAGTCGCGAAATGTGGGAATTTAGCAGTGTGGTCTGTGGGGTGTTTGCTGCGTATTTGCGCTTGCGTTCCAAGCACTAGGGTATGGACAACTAAAAGCTGCGCTGGGACAAGGACGTGGACGTGCTTCCTGATACTGCTTCTTGAGAGTATGCAATGACAGGTGCAGGGCAGGAGGCATCTTCGCATGCACCATGGATAGGGGATTGGCTTGCATGCTCAACAGCGGAAGAAGCAGTTGTGCCACCCGTAGACACTGTTCCTGGACCTTGGGGTTCGGACCACAAAGTCTGGTGCTTTGCTGCCATGTGCCTGATCATGCTGGTGGTGATCAGGCTGGTAGTTTTGCCAAACCTGCTGATGCTGGCCTGGCAGGTGCTGCAAATTGCCTTTTTGGAGTTATCAGCAGAGTCATTAAAAATCAACCAGACTCAGGAAGATCTAACAGTTGTACTGGCAATTTCCTTCATTTTAGTGTTACAAGGAACTCTTGCCTGCCTTCTGTCTGCGGCCACCACACTGCTTCTTCCTGCCTGTTGGGGTGCTCTACCTCCCTCCCCCTGTGTGCTGCTACCCTTGCTTTGCATGTCCTCCTGCCAGGTTGGGTCAGTTACTATATCATCCACCACCTCGTCTTCCACTTCCGCACCCTGATCCTCCTCCTGACTTTCTGTGTCTCATTATCATCCACCTCTTGTGACACTTTTCCTACTGTCACCTTTGTTTTACCGTGGCTCCTCAAATATTTGGGCATCGCTACATGCGATCTCCTCTTGCCCCGCTTCAAGTGGTCTGGGCGAGAGTCCCAAATCTATTAATAGAAAAGTGAACAGCTCTTCGGAATGTCCAAGTGTGGCATCAGTTGTCTCTGGGCACTCGGCATGGTAGGAGGAAGGAGGTTCAGGGTGAGGAATATGCGGTCCAAACTCATGGCTACTGAGACTTGACCATGTGGAAGACAGGGTGGTGGTGGTGGTGGCTAAGTGACAGGAAGCATTATCTGCTATCCAACCAATAACTTTTTCACACTGCACTGTGTTCAATAGTGGTGTTCTGCGGTCCCCTATTAATTGGGACAGGAAGGTCGAGCGAGAAGATGTGAGTGTTTATTGTGGCACAATTTCAGCTTGCCCACAGCCTCGGCCTCTGCATGCACCATCGCCATCAGGTCCAGTTCCCCGTCTCTTGCCACGAGCGTTGCCCATTTTAAATGGAGGACAATATCTTCCACGGTCACTACAACTGGCTGAATTTGGAGCAAACTTATATGTGATCCATGTGATTGACAAACCACAGTTTTAAATAGCTGGCCTGTAGGTAACTATTTTAAACAGCAAACCGGTATCAAAAACTTCACTAACACACTGAAACAAATTTTTAGTGGGGGCCAGAAATGGCAGTATTTTCTGAAAACGTATATGTGATCCGTGTGACGGAGAAAACATACTTTTAAATACCTGGCCTGTAGGTAACTATTTTGAACAGCAAACCAGTTTCAAAAACTTCGCTGACACACTGAAACAAATTTTTAATGATGGCCAGAAATGGCAGTATTTTCTGAAAACGTATATGTGATCCGTGTGACGGAGAAAACACAGTTTTAAATACCTGGCCTGTAGGTAATTATTTTTAACAGCAAACTGGTATCAATAGCTTCACTGACACACTGAAACAAAATTTCAATGGAGGCCAGAATTGGCAATATTGTCAGCGCAATTATATGTGATCCGTGTGACAGACAAACCACAGTTTTAAATAGCTGGATTTTTAACGCTGTAATATAGAAAGGACCTAGGTGTATTTTGCAGTGCCAACAAGCAAATGGCGCAGAAAAATGGTGTTCTCTGCCTTGCTTTTTAAGCAAATAAGAGGATTAAGATCCAAATAAAAATTATTCCTGGCCCCTTACACCTGGGCCTGTGTATAAAAATGTCTAACAGCAGCAGCAGACAGAACTGGAATGGAGCCTCTTGTGCTGTATGCACTGCAGTCACTATATACACTGCCTGCCTGCCTATATACACTGTCTGCCTGATATCTCTGCAGATGGATTAGTCCTCAGAAGGACTATTTGTTGAGATGGATATGTGTAATATACTTCTGTTCTATCTACACTACCTAATAAACAAGCAAATCTCTCCCTAGCTCAGCAGCACCTCTCCCTGCACTGTCTGATTCCGGAGTGACTGTGTCGAGCACGGTGGCGCCAGGTCTGATATAGAGCTGATGACGCTGTGTGGCCAGCCAATCACTGTAATGTCACAACCAACATGACTGCGGCATTACAGTGAGTGGCAGGCAATCCCTGCATGTTCATTGGCTCTGTAAAGAGCACCAAACATGCAGGGAGGGAAGGCGAGCTCCCGCCGAGCAACCCCGGAAGTACTCAGCGAGCGCCGATCATCTCTTGCAGTGAGATGCTCGGGCGAGCACCGCGCAGTAGCGAGCATGCTTGCTCATCACTAATCTCTACTTATAAATAATGTTGGTAAAGAAAGTTAGGACTCATTGTCTCTCCTTGTACATGATGTAGGTACAGATACAATTGCCTTCAAGTCATTCCTTCTAAACCATTTCAAATTTACAGTTAGGGTTTGGCAGGAAAGGGTTTGGACTTGTTTAACTTTGTTCAAACTAGATGGACCCTCCTGGGCTGTGCTTGGGATTGGACTTAAATTGTCTATATGCTACCTGTTGTGATCTGCAACATAAACTAAGGAAAGATAGAGGAAAGCTGTCCCTACAGTAAGACTAAGCTGAATCCCTACGATGTAGCGGGCTGCCTGTTCCTTGTGAACAGACCCGTCTTCGTCCTCGGCTAGTCTGAACGGAGACCTATAGAATCAAGGGAGGGGTCCCTAAATGAACTAAGGACTGGGACAAAAATGGGACACCTCCTAAACAGAAGTTGTTGCAGAGCAAAAAGTACAAACTGACAAAAAGTACTAAAGGTCCCAGAACTGACAGAGATAGGCACCGAAGCACCTGGCTAGAGAGACAGACTAAACAACACTGAAGTCCAGCAAAGCCAGAAGGGCGGAGCTGGAATACATAGGCAGCTGATCACGTGACCGCAAAATACAAGATAGCAAAAACTAACAGGAGGGTTCTAACAGTACCCCCTCTTCTATGAGGATCCTCCAGATCCTCCAGCCCCAGGGCTATCAGGAAACCTCTTGTGGAAAGCTTTAACAAACCTAGGAGCAGAGACATCATCTGTCCTTACCCAGGAGTTGTCTGCGGGACCGAAACCCTTCCAGGAGACAAGATACTGTAATTTCCCTCTATGCCATCTTGAATTCAAAATACAAGAAATTTCATATTCGCCGTCTTCCACCACAGGAGGAATTGTGACAGTGGCATCCCTATTAGAAACGTCAGCCTTTTTCAACAAGGAAACATGAAACACAGGATTAATCTTCCAGGAAGTAGGGACATCCAACCTGACAGCAGATGGGTTAACAACCTGAAGCACTTTAAATGGACGCACAAACTTAGGACCCAGTTTTTTAGAGGGAATCCTCAACCGCAGGTTCTTCGAGGACAACCAAACTGTAATGCACACGCCCGGGCTGAGTGGCGTGTGCGTGTATATGTAGTGATTCCACTGGACCGTGCCGGAGAGTGAATGCCTGGAGGGGCGTAACTACTTGCAATGAAGAAGCGAGTGGACTCTAAACTCACAAACGGGATTACAGGGACAATGAGTAGGAGTTAGGTATGGGATCAGATTCTGCAGGAAAAGGGAAGGTATGGACATTGTGAAAAACAGGTAACAGGCTAGAAGAGTATACAGACAAGAACAGACACAGCAGCAAGACACAGGAGCGGGTCTAGGTATGCGGCCCCTAGAAGGTGGAACGAAAAGGCTAGAAGCGTGTTCAGACAGGAACAGGCAAGATACAGGAACGAGTCTAGGTATGCGGCCCCTAGAAGGCGGAAAGAACAGGCTAGGAGCGTGTTCAGACAGGAACAGGTAAGATACAGGAACGGGTCTAGGTATGCGGCCCCTACAAGGCGGAAAGAACAGGCTAGGAGCGTGTTCACACTGGCCTGGAAATACAGCCTCCAGGATAGGCAGAAGACAACAGGCTAGTAGATAGTTCAGACAGGACACAGTTCAGACACGGGAACTGATACCGCAAGGCAGGAAGCATAGACAGGACCTGGCACATCAGTGACTGGAAGCCAACTGACAGAACACAATGCTCAGGCATGGATTCCAGGGAGGAGCTGGGTTAAATACCAGGTGACAGACAGCAATAGGCTGAGGACGCACAAGGGGTGTGCCTGCAGCAGCTACAAGAAGCAGACAGCATGGAGGGAAGCCAGGCTAGCAGACTGGACTGGAGATTAAGTGCGCGCTCTTGCACAGTGGGAGATAGACCACTATGCAAGGACACCGCCAGGTATGTTACACAAACCATGTCACCAACAGTAAACAAAACCTCTTTACGTTTCCTGTCAAAATACTTCTTGGCCTTCCTGTTAGCCTCTTGCTGGTTACAACGTACATTAGTCCAAACTCTCTCCAAATCACCGGAAAAATTCTCCTCCTCTGGCACCGCCGACCCCAATTTGTCTCCCAGTACACCAAAAAAAAGGAGAACACCAAGCAGAGGAGGATGTATGATTGTTAAGAGCAAATTCTGCGAGAGGCTGGAACTCAGACCACACCTCTTGATTGTCTGCCACAAAACAAAGCAAAAACTGTTCAATATCCTGGTTCTTTCTTTCAGTCTGTCCATTAGACTCAGGATGATAGCCAGATGAAAATGACAAATGAACTCCCAACCTGTCACAAAAAGCACGCCAAAAGCGAGCCACAAACTGTGGTCCTCTATCCGAAACAATATCCCTGGGAATGTCATGGAGCTTGACAATCTCCTTAACAAACGCCTTAGCGAGTGTCTTGGCGCAGGGCAACTTCATGAATGGAACCAAATGACACATCTTACTAAAATGGTCCACGACCACCCAGATGACAGTAAAACCCTCAGACACAGGAAGATCAGTAATAAAATCCATAGTGAGATGCGTCCAAGGTGCACTAGGAACCTCCAGAGGGCAAAGCAACCCCGCAGCAGGAGTATGTGAAGCCTTTGACCTAACACACACAGTACACTGACGCACCCACTTGATGACTTCCTTCTGCCATCCAGGCCGCCAAAAACTGCGACTGATAAGTCTCTTAGTCTCCGAAACTCCTGGATGACCTGCCAACCGAGACTCATGACACTCCACAAACAAATCTCTCCTAAAGTCTCCAGGCACGAACAACCTCCCATGGGAGTGTTAGATGGAGCATCATCTTGAGCATTCAGAATCCCATTCTCCAAATCGGAGTCCAATGCCGCCACCACAACTCCTTTCTGCAAAATGCTCTCCTCCTCCTCGGCACCGACCGTAGGGGAGAAGCTGCGAGATAAAGCATCGGCTTTAGCATTCTTAGTACCAGGGATATAGGTAACAGAAAAATGAAGCCGAGAAAAAAAAAGTGCCCACCTAGCTTGATGGGCATTCAAGCGCTTGGCAGCATCCAGATAGATCAAATTCTTATGATCAGTGAAAACCTGAATAGGAAATCTAGCGCCTTCCAAAAAATGACGCCAGTGTTCAAAGGCAAGTTTTATAGCCAGCACCTCCCAATTTCCAACATCATAATTCAGTTCGGTTTCCGAAATTTTTTTCGAAAAGAAGGCACAAGGATGTACTCCACCCTTGTTCTCTTGAGACAAAACTGCTCCGACCCCCACTGATGAAGTATCGACCTCGACCAAAAAAGGTTTGGTCTCATCAGGCTGTATAAGGATAGGGGCAGAACTGAACCTCTCTTTGAGATACTCAAACGCTTCAATGGCTTCAGTAGTCCACTGGGCCGTATTTGCACCTTTCCTGGTGAGATCGGTTAGAGGTTTAACAATTGCAGAAAAATTCTTAATGAATTTCCTGTAATAATTGGCAAAATCCAAAAACCTCTGTATAGATTTCAAACCAATAGGCCTAGGCCATTCCTGAACAGCCTGAACCTTCACAGGGTCCATCTCAAAGCCCTCGCTGGAGACAATGTAGCCCAAAAAACTAATTTTCTGCACAGCGAACTCACATTTCTCCAGCTTAGCAAAGGGTGAATTATCACTCAATAACTGCAAAACTTCACGTACACTGTGCCAATGGGACTCTAGATCTGGTGAATAAATCAAAAATGTCATCCAAATACACAACCACATTCTTACCAATCAACGGTATCAGGATGTCATTAATAAGGTTCTGAAAAAATGCAGGTGCATTGGTAAGACCGAAAGGCATCACCAGATTCTCAAAATGACCTACCGGAGTGTTAAAAGCAGTTTTACATTCATCACCCTCCATCACACGTAACAAATTGTATGCCCCTCGGAGATCAATTTTTGAGAACCACTTGGCTCCCACTAACTGGTTAAGCAAGTCAATTAACGGCACTGGGTAGGAATTGCGTACGGTAATCTTATTAATTTCACGAAAATCCAGACATGGACGTAAACCGCCGTCCTTTTTTTAACAAAGAAGAATCCGACTGCCACAGGCGACTTAGAAAGTCTAATGTGACCAGCAGCCAGACTAGTCTCTATGTACTCCTCCAAGGCCTTTCTTTCAGGGATAGTCAGATTAAACAAGCGACTTTTGGGAAGAGTAGCACCCGGAACAAACTCAATGGCGCAATCATAATCCCTATGAGGAGGTAAAACTTGCGACTCCTCCTCCGAAAAAACCCTCCAAAAATCTTGAATATGTACTGGTTATTCCCCTTTTGCCACAGCCGCAATGTGACCATTAAAACATTTATCATAGCACTTTGGACTGCAAGACTTAATCACATTAGTAGACCAGTCCAACAAAGGATTGTGCAGTTTTAACCAAGGCAATCCTAGAACAACTGGAGAGGGCAAATTAACCAAAACAACCAAGTCCAAAATTTCTTGGTGAACACCATTGATAGTGAGAGGAAATGCAGCAGTCTTGTGAGTAATACATTTCAAAGGAGTGTTATCAATTGCAACCACAGAAATAGGTGATGACAAAGGTTTAGATTTCAATTTAAGTTTTTCCAAAAACCCTTTATCAATCACATTAAGTGTTGAACCACAATCCACAAATACCTGAAATTCAATCAAATCTCCCTGCAGAGTAGTACACCCAAAAAGAAACACTCCTGCAGAGCGTAAACAAGCTATACGGGCGTAACTGACCTTTTTTTTTTCTTTGCTTAAACGACGCTCACAATACTTAATCAAATGATCATCTTTACCACAATAAAGACACAAACATTCGGCAAATCTCCGATCTCTTTCCTGAGAGCGGAGTGACATTGCCCCAACCTCCATTGGTTCTCCGCTGTCAGAGCAGATTTTCTGGGAACTAGGACCTGAAGTTACAGGAGTTTTTACATCATTGACCTGGACCTCCGTCTCCTGTCCACACGAACAGCTAACTGCATAGCTTCCTGCAGAGTCTCAGGTGCTGGGTAATGCAAATAGCAAATCCTTAACCCTTTCACTCAAACCAGCAAGAAATAAACATTTCAGCGCCGAATCATTTCATTTAACTTCTGAGGCCCATCTTCTGAAGTGTGTGCAATAAATTTCAACCCCTCATTCAAACGTCTAAGTTCTGACTCAGCAGATGAGATTCGATCAGGATCGTCATATAAGAGCCCCATAGCAGAAAAAAATTCTTCAACAGAACGTAAACACGGATCATTAGGTTGGAGAGAAAAGGCCCACCCCTGTGGTTCATTGCGCAACAGTGACATAATAAAACCAATGCGCTGTGATTCGTTCCCAGAGGATCTTGGTCTCAAACGAAAATATAACAAACATGCATTTTTAAAGGAAAAAAAATCTTGCTGTTTACCATAAAATACATCAGGCAGTCCTACCTCCGTTTCGACAAAATGCACTCCAGGACAGCTACTCACGTGTTGCTGAAGCTCGACCACCTCCAGAGACAATCCCTGAAGGCGATGAGCCAACTCCTGGACGGAAACCATACTGATCCCCGAATTTCTTTCCTTTTAGGTTTTTTTTTGGGCTGGACTTACTGTTGTGATCTGCAACATAAACTAAGGAAAGATAGGGGAAAGCTGTCCCTACAGTAAGACTAAGCTAAATCCCTACGATGTAGCGGGCTGCCTGTTCCTTGTGAACAGACCCGCCTTCGTCCTCGGCTAGTCTGAACGGAGACCTATAGAATCAAGGGAGGGGTCCCTAAATGAACTAAGGACTGGGACAAAAATGGGACACCTCCTAAACAGAAGTTGTTGCAGAGCAAAAAGGACAAACTGACAAAAAGTACTAAAGGTCCCAGAGGACCAAGAACTGACAGATATAGGCACCAAAGCACCTGGCTAGAGAGACAGGCAAAAAACACTGAAGTCCAGCAAAGCCAGAAGCGTGGAGCTGGAATATATAGACAGCTGGTCACGTGACCACAAAACACAAGAAAGCAAAAACTAACAGGAGGGTTCTAACACTACCAACATTGATGTTAGTATGTGCTTACTTGTAAATAATGTAGGTAAAAATGTACTACTTCCTTGTCAACCAGAGTTTTAACTTGAATTTTTCAGAATTTGTAACAGGACTCCCTCCTGTCTGTGAAAATTACATTTGTACAGATACAATAGCACTTGCTCTTCATTTCGCTTTGTAAATGATGTAAATGTAGATTGTTCTTAGTCTTGCATCTGTTTCACCTCGGTAGATATTTTAATAGTTTGTTCTTTACTTGAATCTACTGTTTCTACTTACCATTAATATTCAACTCCTAAGAACCTTACCATTTTGCATTATTCTCTTATGATGTTTCTAAAGATGAAAAAGATGACTTACCAGCTCATGAACACAATAGGGTTAAATATTTTAAGATAAATTTCAAATTTCTTTCATAAAATACTAGAAATTTGGCACCAGTTGAGAATTTTAGCATACTATTGCAAGCCTTTTATAAGAAGACTAACTGTGGCGGATACAGCGGGCAAAGGGACAGCAGTATCATTAAACTGAGAGAGAGATTCTAATTAAAAGACCTTTGTTTGCAAACATCCCATGTGCCAGCTGAAAACAGAGACGGGCATGAAATGTGGAAGGAAAGACTAAGGGCATATCATACTGGCAAGCTGCTAAGCTATCCTTGGACAGCATAATGCTAATTCTGTTCAAATTTAACAAATAACATTACAATCAACACACCATTTCTAAATATTGGATAATTTTTGGGTCAAATAACTAAAATAACAGTCCGCAGTACCCAACATCACCTCTTCTGATGTTCTACTAATTATCGGCTACTGATCCATGTAATATGACAACATTTACTGAGATAAACTTTACTCATCTTGATTTTGTTCATATTTTATAGGCAAATGGAATTTAAATTTTAACACTCAATTCAACAAGACATAAAATGAACACAAGTGTTTCCATTTTGTTTCTGATACTTTCTTCTGTGATTTTTAATTTCAGTGGAAGACCATGAAATTACTCATACAGCGGGTACGGAAAGTATTCAGACCCCATTACATTTTTCACTCTTTGTTTCATTGCAGCCATTTGGTAAATTCTAAAAAGTTCATTTTTTTATCATTAATGTACACTCTGCACCCCATCTTGACTGAAAAAAAACAGAAATGTAGAAATTTTTGCAAATTTATTAAAAAAGGAAAACTGAAATATCACATGGTCATAAGTATTCAGACCCCTTGCTCAGTATTGAGTAGACGCACCCTTTTGAGCTAGTATAGCCATGAGTCTTCTTGGGAATTATGCAACAAGTTTTTCACACCTGGATTTGGGGACCCTCTGCCATTCTTCCTTGCAGATCCTCTCCAGTTCAGTCAGGCTGGATGGTGAACGTTGGTGGACAGACATTTTCAGGTCTCTCCAGAGATGCCCAATTGGGTTTAGGTCAGGGCTCTGGCTGGGCCAGTCAAGAATGGTCACAGAGTTGTTCTGAAGCCACTCCTTTGTTATTTTAGCTGTGTGCTTAGGGTCATTGTCTTGTTAGATGGTGAACCTTCGGCCAAGTCTGAGGTCCAGAACATTCTGGAAGAGGTTTTCATCCAAGATATCTCTGTACTTTGCCGCATTCATGTTTCCTTCAATTGTAACAAGTCGTCCTGTCCCTGCAGCTGAAAAACAGTCACATAGCATGATGCTGCCACCACCATGTTTCAATGTTAGGATTGTATTGGGCAGGTGATGAGCAGTGCCTGGTTTTCTCCACACATACCTCTTAGAATTATCACCAAAAAGTTCTATATTCGTCTCATCAGACCAGAGAATCTTATTTCTCATAGTCTGGGAGTCCTTCATGTGTTTTTGAGCAAACTCTATGCAGGCTTTCATATGTCTTGCATTGAGGAGAGGCTTCCATCGGGCCACTCTGCAATAAAGGCCCGACTGGTGAAGGGATGCAGTGATAGTTGACTTTGTGGAAATTTCTCCCATCTCCCTACTGCATCTCTGGAGCTCAGCCACAGTGATCTTTGGGTTCTTCTTTACCTCTGTCACCCAGGCTCTTCTCCCACGATTGCTCAGTTTGGCTGGATGGCCAGGTATAGGAAGACTTCTGGTGGTCCCAAACTTCTTCCATTTAAGGATTATGGTGGCCACTAGTGTTGAGCGATACCTTCCGATATTGAGAAATATCGGATTGGATTGGATCGGACCGATGCCTAAAAAGTATCGGATATCGCAGATTCCGATACCGGAAACCAATGCAAGTCAATGGGACACAAATATCGGAATAAAAATAAACCCTTTCTTTCCTTGTAGGTTAATTCTACATGAAGGAAAACAACTAAGAATAATGTAGAATGACATGAAAAGCCGGCAATTCAGCAGCGGCATACACCGGTAACCGACAATTTAGAACAGAAAGAATAGAACATCACACATAGATTGGATAGATAGAAACATGTCAGTCACATATATATGAAGTACAGTGACAGTGTTGCTTACTGTACTTGTCATTTAGTGTAAAGGATTTATTAAAAAAATAACAGTGTTTTCATGCACCGTACTTTAAAATAGCCGGCCAGCAATTCAGCAGCAGTACTCGACAATGTAGAATAGAAAGAATAGAGAATCATACATAGATTAGATAGATAGAAACATGTCAGTCTCATATATAATAGGAACAGTTACAGTGTTGATTACTGTACTTGTCATTTAGTGCTAAAATAAAGGATTCATTAAAAAAAAAATCAGCGTGGGGTTCCCCATAATTTTAGGCTCTAGCGGAGGTTAAGCAGACAGCTGGGGCAGATGTTTGAAGCCTGGGAAGGGGGTAATACCCAAGGAGCTTCCCAGGCTACTAATATCAGCCCCCAGCTGAATACCTAGCCTTTACTAGCTATTAAAATGGGGGACCCCCAAAAAAATGACGTGGGGTCCCCCCGTATTTTAATAGCTAGCAAAGGCTAGGCAGACAGCTGGGGGCTGATATTAACAGCCCAGGAAGGGTGCCATCAATATTGGCCCCCTCTCAGGCTAGAAACACCAGCCGTCAGCTGCCCCAGAAATGGCGCATCCATAGGATGTGCCAATTCTGGCACTTAGCCTCGCTCTTCCCACTGCCTTGTAGCGGTGGCAGTGGGGTAATAGGGCTGGGGTTGATGTCAGCTTATAATGCCAGCTGACATCAAGCCCAGGTTAGTAATGGAGAGGCATCTATGAGACACCCCCATTACTAACCCCATAGTCAAAGTTAAAAAAAAAAACACAAACACCCAGGATAAAGTCCTTTAATTGAAATAAAGACACAATTCTTTAATGTTCTAAATTAAACCATACTTACCATCACGCCCATTCCAGCTAAAGCCAACGATCTCCTGCAATAAAAGTAAAATAATAAAGCAACCTCATCCTTACCTTTCCATGGTTCCCACGACGTCTCCAGCTCTGCTACATTCACATGACAGGCTGGATCACAGCCGAAAGCTGCCATCCAGCTTGCCATGCCGCAGAGACTGAGAAGCGCAGGCATGCTTGCGCTCCTCAGTGTCTGGCTGTGACTGCATCCAGATGAGCCATGTTCATGTCCAATGAACTCATCTCACCTCATGCACGTCACTGACAGCATGGGAAGATTCTCCTGCTCAAGCGCTGAGCGCAGGAGAATTTTCCCACGCTGTCAGTGACGTGCATGAGGTGAGCTGAGTTCATTGGACATGAGCTCACCTCATGCACGTCACTGACAGCGTGGGAAAATTCTCCTGCTCAAGCGCTGAGCGCAGGAGAATTTCCCCACGCTGTCAGTGACGTGCATGAGGTGAGCTGAGTTCATTGGACATGAGCTCACTTCATGCACGTCACTGACAGCATGGGAAAATTTAATTTAGAACATTAAAAAATTGTGTGTTTATTTCAATTAAAGGACTTTATTCTGGGTGTTTGTGTTTTTTTTTTTATCTTTGACTATGGGGTTAGTAATGGGGTGTCTTATTGACGCCTCTCCATTACTAAACTGACTTGATGTCAGCTGGCATTATAAGCTGACATCAACCCCAGCCCTATTACCCCAATGCCACCGCTACAGGGCTGTGGGAAGAGCGAGGCTATGTGCCAGAATTGGCGCATCCTATGGATGCGCCATTTCTGGGGCGACTGACGGCTGGTGTTTCCAGCTTGGGAGGGGGCCAATATTCATGGCACCCTTTCTGGGCTATTAATATCAGCCCCCAGCTGTCTGCCTTGCCTTTGCTAGCTATTAAAATAGGGGGGACCCCACGTCATTTTTGGGGGGGGTCCCCAATTTTAATAGCTAGTAAAGGCTAGGTATTCAGCTGGGGGCTGATACTAGTAGCCTGGGAAGCTCCTTGGGTATTACCCCCTTCCCAGGCTTCAAACATCGGCCCCAGCCGTCTGCTTAACCTCCGCTAGAGCCTAAAATTACGGGGAACCCACGCCAATTTTTTTTTTAATAAATCCTTTATTTTAACAGTAAATGACAAGTATAGTAATCAACACTATCACTGTACTTCTTATATATGTGACTGACATGTTTCTATCTATCTAACCTATGTGTGATGCTCTATTCTTTCTATTCTAAATTGTCGGGTACCGCTGCTGAATTGCAGGCCAGCTTTTTTAAAGAGACGGTGCATGAAAACCTATTATTTTTTTTAATAAATCCTTTACACTAAATGACAAGTACGGTAAGCAACACTGTCACTGTACTTCTTATATATGTGACTGACATGTTTCTATCTATCTAATCTATGTGTGATGCTCTATTCTTTCTGTTGTAAATTGTTGGTACCGGTGTATGTCGCTGCTGAATTGCCGGCCGGCTTTTTTAAAGAGACGGTGCATGAAAACACTATTATTTTTTTTAATAAATCACTAAATGACAAGTACAGTAAGCTGAGTACTGCCATCCAGCTTGTCATCCTTCAGAGACACTGCAGAGCGCAGGCATTATGGGAACTTCCGATTCGGGTATTCGATATTCTAAAAGTTTTGGAACTCAGTATCGGAGCTCCGATACTGCGAATATCGGTCGATACATGATATTTCAGTATCGGAATGCTCAACACTAGTGGCCACTGTGCTCTTAGGAACCTTGAGTACTGCAGAAATTCTTTTGTAACCTTGGCCAGATCTGTACCTTGCCACAATTCTGTCTCTGAGCTCCTTGGGCACTTCCTTTGAGCTCATGATTCTCATTTGGTCTGACATGTACTGTGAGGTCTTATATAGACAGATGTGTGTCTTTCCAAATCAAGTCCTATCAGTTTAATTAAACACAGCTGGACTACAATGAAGTAGTAGGACCATCTCAAGGAGGATCACAAGGAAATGGACAGCATGTGACCTAAATATGAGTGTCTGAGCAAAGGGTATGAATATTTATGACCATGTGATATTTCAATTTTTCTTTTTTAATAAATTTGCAAAACTTTCTACATTTGTTTTTTTTCAGTCAAGATGGGGTGCAGAGTGTACTTTAATGAGAAAAAAAATTTACTTTTTAGAATTTACCAAATGGCTGCAATGAAACAAAGAATGAAAAATTTAAAGGGGTCTGAATACTTTCTATACCCACTGTATTGTGATAACTTGTTCCTAAAGTTAGACCACCTAATTTTCAGTACTATTAAATAGTTTAGTAAAGTTGAGCAAATCTTTTAAAAATTCTAATTCTCCAGGTTCGCCAAATTTTTCCAAAAAATCTGATTTGCAACAAATCATTTCACCCCAAATCTCAAGTGCAGCAAAGCTTTCAATTGCTTTAAAACATTGGGTGTAATACTCTGAGCTCTCTTAAGACAGTTCTGAACAAATTTCAAATCATAGTAATGTCCATATGACCTCAATTTATATGGCTGTGGCTAAACATATGGCAGCTGTTTATTACAGCTGTCTAGTGATGAGCACAAGTGCTCATTACTCGAGTTTACCAACGGTGCTCGGGTATGCACCGAGTATCGAGGGTGTTCGAGTGACATATTTGCATCCCCGCGTCGGTTTCACAGTTGATACACAGCCACAAAAAATGCAGGGATTGCCTGACATACACGGTCAATCCCCACTTGTTTTGTGACTGTCTAACAGCCGTGAAACATACTAGAGCTGGATTTTAGCATGTCACTCGAGCACCCACAATACTTGGTGCATACCCGAGCACTCTAGCCAAACTCGATTATTTGTTTTTTTTAAGCTTTCTTTCCTTATTTCTATTGTTAATCTATATGCTTTCACTTTCTAAATTCACTACAAAATATCGGCGGCATTCCCTGCCTCTGCTTTTATAGAGACTATAATTGTCCCTCCTGACTTGTTGTGATATACCATGTGATGCGATAGCTGCAAGACATTATGGGAAAGCCCACATAGCCGTAACTGAGGTCAAGTCATCCTACTCTGGCTGGGCATTTTTTGGGCAATTCATGTGAATAGACTTGCAAATTGTTCAAAATTGCATCGTTGAGCACATTTCCTAAAATTTGATAGGAATTTGATATGCATCTAATCATTTCTCTCATCTCTACTACACATTATTAAAGTTTTTATATTTTTTCATGATTTAGAGTTTCGTTTTACAAAATTTAACTGTTCAGATTTTATGTTTTTTTTCTTTCAAATTTAAGGCAGCCTGTTGATTGTCTGTCCGACTTTCTTCAGGGAAAGCAGTAACTGTCAGGAGCTTCCTGGGAAATGCAGTGCTACGTGTTGGCTATAAAATTAATGTTTAGGTCTCCTTCAGTGTGTTTTTGCAACAGTTTGGACACTGTCTGATAGAGAACCTCTTTATGCATTTAAAGGGTAAGCGCATCTATACAATCAATTGTCTCTTTTATAAAGTTACAACTGTTTCATGGTTGTTTTATGATTGTATTGCTTGATTTAAGAAGGTCCACAATGTGTGTTCTTTCCTTTTTGTCATGAATATGAATACCCAAAAGTCACTGGTAAAATGGAAACCATGCTTTATAGGAGCTGCCGAGCTATAAGATACTGACCTATCAAAGAAATAGGTCATCAGTATGAGACTGGTGAGGGTCTGACACCAGAGACCTCAATCAGCTATTATTTTTTCTGGTGGAGCTGATCTCCAGTTCCCGGCAGTGGCAGCAACACATCGAATGGATTTATGCTTTGCAGCAAAGTTTATAGTATTTACATCTGGCCACCACCACAGGAGCAAATGATCTTTTGGTGTGCCGGGGGTCATAACCCTCACTTATCTCAAACTCAAGGGCAGACCTACCGCCAGTGCAGCCGGTTCATTGAACGGGGGCCCCGAGGCAGAGGGGGCCCCTCCAGCCTCCAGCAGGGCCACCATCATAGCATGACTGCCCTGACTCCAGCATTGGGCCCGGGCTGTCGGGCCCCCTCGGAGCCCCGTTGGGTCCCCCGTCTTGTGCGTCTCCTCATGGGGCCCCCGCGCAGGACCCCCCGCCGTCACATGACCGGAGATGTCCCTGCGCTCAGCATGGGGGGGGGGTGACATACCACATGGGGCATTATATGGGGTGTGTGTGACATACTGCATGGGGCATTATATGGGGGGGTGACATACCGCATGGGGCATTATATGGTGGGGGGAGAGTGGGTGTGACGTCCTGCATGGGGCATTATATGGGGGGGGTGACATACCGCATGGGGCATTATATGGGGTGTGTGTGACAAACTGCATGGGGCATTATATGGGGGGGGGACATACCGCATGGGGCATTATATGGTGGGGGGAGAGTGGGTGTGACGTCCTGCATGGGGCATTATATGGGGGGGTGACATACCGCATGGGGCATTATATGGGGTGTGTGTGACATACTGCATGGGGCATTATATGGGGGGGTGACATACCGCATGCGGCATTATATGGTGGGGGGAGAGTGGGTGTGACGTCCTGCATGGGGCATTATATGGGGGGGTGACATACCGCATGGGGCATTATATGGGGTGTGTGTGACATACTGCATGGGGCATTATATGGTGGGGGAGAGTGGGTGTGACGTCCTGCATGGGGCATTATATGTGGGGGGTGACATACCGCATGGGGCATTATATGGGGTGTGTGTGACATACTGCATGGGGCATTATATGGGGGGTGACATACCGCATGGGGCATTATATGGTGGGGGGAGAGTGGGTATGACATCCTGCATGGGACATTATATGGGGGTGTGACATACCGCATGGGGCATTATATGGGGTGTGTGTGACATACTGCATGGGGCATTATATGGGGGGGTGACTTACCGCATGGGGCATTATATGTTGGGGGGAGAGTGGGCGTGACATCCGGCATGGGGCATTATAAGAGGGGAAGGGGGGAAGTGACATACTGCATGGGGCATTATATTGGGGGAGGTGACATCCTGCATGGGGCATTTTATGGGGGGTAGAGGTGACATCCTACATAGGGCATTAAAAGGGGGGTGTCATCCTGCATGGGGCATTATAAGGGGGGAACAGCCAGCATGGAGCGTTACATGGGGGCCAATATTCTGTATGGAGAGTTATATGGGGGACAGTATCTTGTATGTAGCGTTATATTGGGACCAGTATCCTGTATGGAGCATTATATGGGGACCAGTATCCTGTATGGAGCATTGTAAGGGGGTCAGTATCCTGTATAGAGCATTATATGGTGCCCATAATACTGTATAGAGGACTATACTGTCCGGTCTGCACTGTGCGCTGTGAGGATTCGCCGGTTTCCGAGCAATTGTAGAATTTACAATAGATATCGCTCGTGTAATGGGGCATTATAAGCTGGGAACAGCCTGCATGGAGCGTTATATGGGAGCCAATATTCTGTATGGAGCGTTATATGGGGGACAGTATTCTGTATGGAGCGTTTTATGGGGGTCAGTATTCTGTATGGAGTGTTATATGGGGGCCAGTATTCTGTATGGAGCGTTATATGGGGGCCAGTATTCTGTATGGAGCGTTATATGGGGGCCAGTATCCTGTATGGAGCTTTATATGGGGACCAGTATCCTGTATGGAGGATTATAAAGGGGTCAGTATCCTGTATGGAGCATTATATGGTGCCCATAATACTGTATGGAGGACTTAGTGGTGCCCATAATACTGTATGGAGGACTATACTGTCCGGTCTGTACTGTGCGCTGTGAGGATTCGCCGGTTTCTGAGCTATTGTAGAATTTACAATAGATATCTCTCATGTCATGTAGTAAGTGAAATCCTTGGCCTTGTTCTATATATTTCTCTGTGGTATCTGTGCATCATGAATCATGGTATGTGTTAAAGGGGCCCACTGAAACTCTGCCGCCCAGGGCCCACAAAAAGCTGGAGCCATCTCTGGGGGTAAGTATAACAAGTTTTATTTTTTTTAAATACAATTAATTAACTAGGAGTGGGGGGAATCAGAGATGCACGGAGGGATGAGAGATGCACGGGGGGGGGGCCCTTCATGCCCCCTATAAAGGGCAGGGGGGCCCCCAAAAAATTCTTGCACAGGGGCCCACTACAGTCTGTGTCCGCCCCTGCTCAAACTGATGATCTATCCCACAGACAAGTCATTAATATTTTGTGCTCTGTCTACTCCTAGACACACTCTTGAAAAGAAAAGTCACACTCCTGCAAAGATACAATTAAATATACCTAGTCCAGATGTGAAGGGTGTATGATACCAAGTGGACATTCTTTATGTCATGTTTTACCTTCACAGGTCCTTCAATAGGCAAAATAGAGTGTTTCAGAGTTTCCCTTTGATAAGAATTACAAATTATTACTTCAGATTTTAAATGGAATGCAAAAATTTGTGAGAATTCCAAAAATGTACAAAAAAGCCAAGCAACTTAGTTACATGAGCTCTTAAAGGATATATCCAACTTGCTAATATATTGCAATTGCATCACATAAAGCATAACCGTCCTTTTAACCCCTTTACCCCCAAGGGTGGTTTGCACGTTAATGACCAGGCCAATTTTTACAATTCTGACCACTGTCACTTTATGAGGTAATTACTATGGAACGCTTCAACGGATCCCCCTTTTTCATTATTACGAATCAATTTGTGAAGCACCTGGGGGTTCCAAGTGCTCACTATGCATCTAGATAGGTGGCTTGGGTGGTCTAGTTTCCAAAATGGGGTCACTTGTGGGGGAGCTCCAATGTTTAGGCACACAGGGGCTCTCCAAACGCAACATGGTGTCCACTAACAATTTGAGCCGATTTTCCATTCAATTTGTTAGCGGACACCAACGCGTTTGGAGAGCCCCTGATGTGCCTAAACAGTGGAGCTACCCCACAAGTGACCCCATTTTGGAAACTATACCCCTCAAGGATTTTATTAAGGCGTATAGTGAACATTTTGAACCCAGAGGTACGACACAGAATTTGATAACATTAGGTCATCATATTGAATAAGTTGTCATTACTCTTGAGCGCAAGTGCTCGCTACTTGAGTTTACATCGGGCACTCAGGTATGCACCATGTATCACGGGTGCTCAAGTGAAATGCTCGAGTCCCCGCCCGCATGTTTCACGGTTATTAGACACCCCCCAAAAAACATCGCTCGTTCATGGCAGGCAATCCCCGCAAGGTTTTTTTGGCCGCGAAGCATATGGGGCGGAGACTTGAGCACCCGCGATACTCAGTGCATACCCGAGCACCCGATGCAATCTCAAGTAGCGAGCACTTGCATTCAACACTAGTTGCCATATCGTTATCTTTTTTTTTTTTTTTAATTTGGAAAAAAAAAACAACCCCAACCCTAACATTAGCACAACCCCAACCCCAGCCCTAGCGTTTATTTTTTACGCCATTCCTCGTGCGGTATTAGTGGTGAGATTACTTTATTCTTCGGGTCGGTGTGATTACAGCGATACCAGAATCATAACGGGTTTTTATGATTGACAGCTGTCACACACTAAAAGACACATATTTTGTAAAATCTAGTTTTTGCATCGCCATATTTTGGCCTACAAAGTCATGTGACGGCTTTTTTTTTTTCGGGATGAGTTGACGTTTTTATTGGTGCCAATTTCAGGCATGTGACATTTTTTGATCGCTTTCTATTCCAGCTTTTGGGAGGCAGAATAAACAAAAAACAACAATTCAGGAATGGTGCTTTTTTACATTTCTTTATTCTGCTCCGGGTGTGGTAAAATTGATAAGGTAGCTTTATTCTTTGGGTCAGTCCGTTTACAGTGGTACCACATTTATATAGTTTTTTATGTTTTGGCGCTTTTACACAATAAAAGCTATTTTATAGAAAAAAATATTTTTTTGCATCACTTTATTCTGAGAGCTGTAACTTTTTGATTTTTCGGATGATGGAGCTGTATGGCGGCTTGTTTGTTGTGGGACGAGATGACGTTTATAGGCGGTACCATTTTTATTTATATTCGTCTTTTTGATCGCGTGTTATTCCATTTTTTGTTTGGCGGTATGATGATAGAGCATTGTTTTTTGCACTTTTTTTTTTTTTTTACCGTGTTCACTGAAGTGGTTAGCTAGTGGAACAGTTTTATAGGCCAGGTTGTTACGGACGCGGCGATACCAAATATGTGTACTTTTATTGTTTTTTTGTTTTTTTTCATAATAATATTTATTGATGGGTACATTATATTTTTATTTTTAGTGGATTATTATTATTTTTTTTTTTAAAATATTTTTACAATTTTTTTTCTAGTTTTTTTTTTACTTTCTGGGAGATTTTTTACTTTTTTACTTTGTCCCACTATGGGACTTTCACTTTTTTTATTCTGATCGCCTGCATGGCACAGGAATGCAGCACCATCCCTGTGCCATGCAGGCAGTCAGCGCTGGACAGGGAGAAGATAGTTTTGTGATGCACTGCGCATGACCAAACAATCTTACTGCTGTCTGGTGACCCGGATGTTGTCATGACGACATCGGGTCGTCATGGCAACACCCAGGAAGCCGCGGCAGACAGCGCTGGAGGCCGGAAGAGGAGGTGAATATACCGATCACCTCCCCTTGCCACCGCAATGCTGCGATCGACTTCGATCGCAGCATTGCGGGGGTTAATGTGCTGGGAGCGGTGCGGGACCGCTCCCTGAACATAGTACTGGCTGTCAGCTGTGACAATCAGCTGATACCCGACGGCGATTGCGCCCGAACAGCCTGTGTATGCGCGCGATCGCGATGACGTACTAATACGGGTCAGGCTCTTAAAGCCCAGGGCACTGATGTGTATTAGTACGTCATGGGCTTTAAAGGGGTTAATTTCTATTTCACAAATCAATAACACACATGAAAATAAGCAACTTTGTAATATATCTTATCAGAGAAATCTGCTTGTTTCTCTGACAGAATTGATCAGTCATTATAAAAAATTCTCCATTCTGAAGTAAAATTCAGCTAAGACACATTATTACATTACTGTGATAGGAGATGGCCGATACAATTCTATGCAGATGGAAGGAGGGAGGAGTAAAAGGCAGAGCTCCACCCTCCTCCTCCCCCTCCTATCTAGACAGAATTTCATCAGTAGCAGCTGCCATCTCCTATCTCAGTAAAGGGAAAGTCAGTCTTCACTGAATTCAGAATTCAGAATTTTGATAATGACTGATCAATTCTGGCAGAGAAAGAAACTAATTTTTCTGATGAGATATATCACAAAGTTGATTATTTTCACGTGCACTACTGATGTATGAAATAAAAATTAAAACAAAAGTTACTCTTTAATGATTTTTGGTTGATCCAACCTCTGCTTCCTACACTGATCCCAAGAATGAAAGACTTTCAGTGCAATTTCAGTACATAGTTTTTCATTGTTTTTGAACAGATGGCTGTGCGGGTTATGCAAAGAGAGCCCTGCTGCTGCAGACCAGAATTGCCCCAAAAATGTTGAAGAGCACGCCGCACCGAAGAAGCGCTATGACCTCATAATTTTCAGGAACAGTGAGTTCGGACCACCTTCGTTCAGTAAGTGATGGCATATACTGATATGGGAATACCCCTGAAAAATTACTCTACAGCTTTCTATCCACAGCTCCTATGCAGACCGTTAAATTGTGTCACTGTTGTCACAGAGTTCACACAAACTTTTCGTGGTTAGACCCCGTCGTCATACTCTCTTCCATATGTCTACTATATTTTCCTAACTAGTGATGAGCGAGCACTAAAAAGCAGGTCGGACGCTCAGATGGACTCAACTAGAGTAACGAGTGTAATGGAAGTCAATGGGAAACTCGACAACTTTTCCAGAAGATCCTAACAAGGGGGCTTAGGGGGCAGGAAAATCGCTGAAATGGATGGAAACAGTGCTCAAATTGAATGGGAACAGCATGGGGAAGATGCCTGGAAGCATCTCTAACTCCCAGGTCGCTGCTGGTTACTAAATAAATAACCCATGAGCTTAATGCCAACTGACATTACACAGCTGGCATCAACCACCAAAAATATTACTTAGATTGCCAACTCATCATGGCAATCGGAAGAGCTGGGGAAAGTGCCAGAATTGTTGTATCTAATGTGATGCACCAATTCCGGGTTGGCTGCGGGCTGGTTTTTTAGGCTTGGAACAGGACAATATCCATGGACCTTCCCAGCCTGAAAATATCAGCCCCCACCTATCTGCTTTACCTTGGCTGGTTATCAAAAATAGGGGGGACCCCACGTCATTTTTATTAATTCAGTATTTATTTAATAGGTTTAAAAAAGGTTAAAGATTTTGGGGGGTGGCGGAAATTAATCTATGCTCTCCCTCCTAGATCAATGCTCCATTATCTGCTTCCAGGGGACAGTGTGCCAACCATCACTATAAGACCCGATGACGCGATGTGGCCTGTCAATCACAGTAATGGCAGTAGCCAACATGGCTACCGCATTACCGTGTATGGTGGGCAATTCCCGCTTGTTTATTGGCTGTCTAACAGCCGCAAAACATGCGGGCCGAGGACTTGACCATGGTGCTCGAGCACCCGTGATACTCACTCGAGTTACGAGCATACCCAAGTACCCCGATGCTCGATTAATTATCGAGCAGTGGCGAGAACGCTCACTCATCACTATTTCTAACTTGCCGTACATATTTTGGCTACAGAGAGTGTAAAAGGACATAAATCATTTAGAAAGAAGGCATAATATTAAGGAATACTAATATTGCTGTAATACATACATGCCGCAGGTTATAGTTACCATACCTGTTTAGTATTATAGTGATCCATTATCTCCCTCTGACTATATACAAGGCTATATAACAAATAAATCAGTACAGGTATCAGTGTAACTTTTTATTCAGTAGAAATATGATTTGTCATGTTGTGTTTCTGCAAAATGGAACAATAATTAATATTTTTCTATGGCCAATCAATGTCGCAGTGTGACATTCCACCAAAAGTAAATCATGTAAATAGGAGCAGAAGCTCAAAGTCGATCTGTAATGGAACATGAGTCATTTTTAGTGAAAATTGTGGTTAAATGTCATTTAATACATCTCTGCTTGCAATGTTCATCCTGAAATCATTTCATTCTGGTGGTTGAAGCAGTCAAGTGAAAATACAATTGTTATAGTGTAGCAGGTCCAATCAGATACCTGACTGCTTAATGTATTCTGTTCATAGTGTAACTCTATCTACTCTCTGGTACAAACTGCTATATACACATTTATATAGAAAGCCATTTATGTCTATTCTCAGCATAACCTGGTCAGACTTATATTTTCCTATGACTTTAGAGGTGTTCTTCTCTATCACTAAAACTAGTTTCCTTTCATAGTCAATAATTTTACTTTACTAAAACTAAAGGAAATATTTCTTTGCAAAATTGTACCTTGGATCGATAACAGTGGCTGACTGGCAAATTTAAGCCTGGGAGTCAATTATAAAACAATAGCCCACAAGTTGTGGCGGCCCATGAATAGACTGCTTATCTCTGCCCACCGCATTAAAGGAGATTTAACAGGCTTTAACAATTACAGTGGCTGTTACATAGATATGGGAAAATAATGTAGCTTACTACATATGTATGGGAAAATAAACAAGCTTACTACATAGATACAGGAGTGGAAAGAAGCTTACTGCACACATACAGGAACAGAACCAAGCTTACTACTAGTGTTGAGCCACCCCCGTAGTGTTCGGGTTCGGTTCGGTTTGTCGAACACCGGGATGTTCGAGGAACTGTTCGTCGAACTGTTCGTCGAACACCTTAGTACACCGTCGAACACCGTTAAAACCAATGGCAGGCAAACAAAAACACATAGAAACACATAGAAAACACCTTCAAAGGTGTCCAAAAGCTGACAAACTGCTCAGAAGACGCTTTCTTTAAAAAAGCCGGCCGGCAATTCAGCAGCGGCATACACCGGTACCCGATAATTTAGACAAGAAGGAATAGAGCCTCACACATAGATTAGATAGATAGAAACATGTCAGTCACATATATATGAAGTACAGTGACAGTGTTGCTTACTGTACTTGTCATTTAGTGTAAAGGATTTATTAAAAAAAATAATAGTGTTTTCATGCACCGTCTCTTTAAAAAAGCCGGCCGGCAATTCAGCATCTGTACCCGACAATTTATAACAGACAGAATAGAGCTTCACACATAGATTAGATAGATAGAAACATGTCAGTCACATATATATGAAGTACAGTGATAGTGTTGGTTACTGTACTTGTCATTTAGTATTAAAATAAAGGATTTATTATTAAAAAAAATTGGCGTGGGGGTCCCCTTAATTTTAGTCTCTAGCGGAGGTTAAGCAGACGGCTGGGGCAGATGTTTGAAGCCTGGGAAGGGGGTAATACCCACGGAGCTTCCCAGGCTACTAATATGAGCCCCCAGCTGAATACATAGCCTTTACTAGCTATTAAAATGGGGGACTCCCCCAAAAAAATGACGTGGGGTCCCCCCTAATTTAATAGCTAGCAAAGGCTAGGCAGACAGCTGGGGGCTGATATTAATAGCCCAGGAAGGGTGCCATGAATATTGGCCCCCTCCCAGGCTAGAAACACCAGCCATCAGCCGCCCCAGAAATGGCGCATTCATAGGATGCGCCAATTCTGGCACTTAGCCTCGCTCTTCCACGCTGCCCTGTAGCGGTGGCAGTGGGGTAATAGGGCTGGGGTTGATGTCAGCTTATAATGCCAGCTGACATCAAGCCCAGGTTAGTAATGGAGAGGCGTCTATAAGACACCCCCATTACTAACCCCATAGTCAAAGTTAAAAGAAAACACAAACACCCAGAATAAAGTCCTTTAATTGAAATAAAGACACAATCCTTTATTGTTCTAAATTAAACCATACTTACCGTCACGCCCATTCCAGCTGAAGCCAACGATCTCCTGCAATAAAAGAAAAATAATAAAGCAACATCATCCTTACCTTTCCATGGTTCCCACGACAGCTTCAGCTCTGCTACATCGAGATGACAGGCTGGACCGCAGCAGAAAGCTGCCATCCAGCCTGTCATCCCGCAGACACTGAGAAGCGCAGGCATGCTTGCGCTCTGCAGTGTCTGGCTGTGACGGCATAAAGATGAGACGAGTTCATGTCCAATGAACTCGGCGCACCTCATGCACGTCACTGACAGCGTGGGAAAATTCTCACGCTGAAGCGCTGAGTGCAGGAGAATTCTCCCACGCTGTCAGTGACGTGCATAAGGTGAGCTCATGTCCAACGAACTCAGCTCACCTCCTGCACGTCACTGACAGCGTGGGAGAATTCTCCTGCACTCAGTGCTTCAGCGTGAGAATTCTCCCACGCTGAAGTGCTGAGTGCAGGAGAATTTTCCCACGCTGTCAGTGACGTGCATAAGGTGAGCTCATGTCCAATGAACTCAGCTCACCTCCTGCACGTCACTGACAGCGTGGGAGAATTCTCCTGCACTCAGCGCTTCAGTGTGAGAATTCTCCTACGCTGAAGTGCTGAGTGCAGGAGAATTTTCCCACGCTGTCAGTGACGTGCATGAGGTGAGCCGAGTTCATTGGACATTAACTCGGCTCATCTGGATGCCCTCACAGATAGACACTGTGGAGCGCAAGCAAGCCTGCGCTTCTCAGTGTCTGCGGGATGACAGGCTGGATGGCAGCGTTCTGCTGCGGTCCAGCCTGTCATCTCGATGTAGCAGAGCTGAAGCTGTCATGGGAACCATGGAAAGGTAAGGATGATGTTGCTTTATTATTTTTCTTTTATTTCAGGAGATCGTTGGCTTCAGCTGGAATGGGCGTGACGGTAAGTATGGTTTAATTTAGAACAATAAAGAATTGTGTGTTTATTTCAATTAAAGGACTTTTTTCTGGGTGTTGTGTTTTTTTTAAATACTTTACTAGAAATTCATGGTGGTCATGTCTAATTATGGCGTGACCCCATGAATTTTGGGCTTAGGGCCAGCTGATAATGCCAAGCTGGCCCTAACCCCTTTATTACCCAGTGAGCCACCGCATCAGGGCCCTGGATGAGTTGGGTACAGCGCCAGAAGATGGCGCTTCTATGAACGCGCCATTTTCCGGGGTGGCTGCGGACTGCAATTTGCAGCGGGGGTGGCCCAGAAAGCTTGGGCCTCCCTGCGCTGCGGATTCCAGCCCCCAGCTGCATAGTTGTACCTGGCTGGACACAAAAACAGGGCGAAGCCCCACGTCAATTTTCTTTAAATTATTTCATGAAATAATTAAGAAAAAAAGGGCTTCCCTATATTGTTGTGTCCAGCCAGGTACAGCAGGCAGGAATGGGCTGCCCCCAACCACCAGCTGCCTATTTTTACCTGGCCGGACACAACAATATAGAGAAGGCCTTTTTTTCTTAATTATTTCATGAATTTCATGAAATAATTAAAAAAAAATACGTGGGGCTTCGCACTATTTTTGTGTCCAGCCAGGTACAACTAGGCAGCTGGGGGCTGGAATCTGCAGCGCAGGGAGGCCCAAGCTTTCTGGGCCCCCCCCCGCTGCAAATTGCAGTCCGCAGCCACCCCGGAAAATGGCGCGTTCATAGAAGCGCCATCTTCTGGCGCTGTACCCAACTCATCCAGGGCCCTGGTGCGGTGGCTCACTGGGTAATAAAGGGGTTAGGGCCAGCTGGGTATTATCAGCTGGCCCCAAGCCCAAAATTCATGGGGTCACGCCAGTATTAGACATGACCGCCATGAATTTCTAGTAAAGTATTTAAAAAAAACACAACACCCAGAAAAAAGTCCTTTAATTGAAATAAACACACAATTCTTTATTGTTCTAAATTAAACTATACTTACCATCACGCCCATTCCAGCTGAAGCCAACGATCTCCTGCAATAAAAGAAAAATAATAAACGAACCTCATCCTTACCTTTCCATGGTTCCCACGACAGCTTCAGCTCTGCTACATCGAGATGACAAGCTGGACCGCAGCAGAACGCTGCCATCCAGCCTGTCATGCCGCAGACACTGAGAAGAGCAGGCATGCTTGCGCTCCTCAGTGTCTCGCTGTGACGGCATAAAGATGAGCCGAGGTCATGTCCAATGAACTCAGCTCACCTCATGCACCTCACTGACAGCGTGGGAGAATTCTCCTGCACTCAGCGCTTCAGCGTGAGAATTCTCCCACGCTGTCAGTGACGTGCATGAGGTGAGCCGAGTTCATTGGACATGACCTCGGCTCATCTTTATGCCGTCACAGAGAGACAATGTGGAGCGCAAGCATGCCTGTGCTTCTCAGTGTCTGCGGGATGACAGGCTGGATGGCAGCGTTCTGCTGCGGTCCAGCCTGTCATCTCGATGTAGCAGAGCTGAAGCTGTCCTGGGAACCTTGGAAAGGTAAGGATGAGGTTGCTTTATTATTTTATTTTTATTACAGGAGATCGTTGGCTTCAGCTGGAATGGGCGTGATGGTAAGTATGGTTTAATTTAGAACAATAAAGAATTGTGTGTTTATTTCAATTAAAGGACTTTATTCTGGGTGTTTGTGTTTTTTTTAACTTTGACTATGGGGTTAGTAATGGGGGTGTCTTATAGACGCCTCTCCATTACTAACCTGGGCTTGATGTCAGCTGGCATTATAAGCTGACATCAACCCCAGCCCTATTACCCCCTGCCACCCCACCAGGGCAGCGTGGAAGAGCGAGGCTAAGTGCCAGAATTGGCGCATCCTATGAATGCGCCATTTCTGGGGCGGCTGACGGCTGGTGTTTCTAGCCTGGGAGGGGGCCAATATTCATGGCTCCCTTCCTGGGCTATTAATATCAGCCCCCAGCTGTCTGCCTAGCCTTTGCTAGCTATTAAATTAGGGGGGACCCCACGTCATTTTTTGGGGGGGGTCCCCCATTTTAATAGCTAGTAAAGGCTATGTATTCAGCTGGGGGCTGATATTAGTAGCCTGGGAAGCTCCGTGGGTATTACCCCCTTCCCAGGCTTCAAACATCTGCCCCAGCTGTCTGCTTAACCTCCGCTAGAGCCTAAAATTAAGGGGAACCCCACGCCAATTTTTTTAATAATAAATCCTTTATTTTAATACTAAATGACAAGTACAGTAACCAACACTATCACTGTACTTCATATATATGTGACTGACATGTTTCTATCTATCTAATCTATGTGTGAAGCTCTATTCTGTCTGTTATAAATTGTCGGGTACAGATGCTGAATTGCCGGCCGGCTTTCTTAAAGAGACGGTGCATGAAAACACTATTATTTTTTTTAATAAATCCTTTATACTAAATGACAAGTACAGTAATCAACACTGTCACTGTACTTCATATATATGTGACTGACATGTTTCTATCCATCTAATCTATGTGTGATGCTCTATCTTTCTGTTCTAAATTGTCGGGTACCGCTGCTGAATTGCCGGCCGGCTTTTTAAAGAGACGGTGCATGAAAACACTATTATTTTTTTTGATAAATCCTTTACACTAAATGACAAGTACAGTAAGCAGCACTTTCACTGTACTTCGTATATATGTGACTGACATGTTTATATCTATCTAATCTATGTGTGAAGCTCTATTCTTTCGGTTCTAAATTGTCGGGTACCGGTGTATGCCGCTGCTGAATTGCCGGCTTTTCATGTTTCACTGTTGGCACTGTTCCCATCGATTTGGGCAATCACTGTAATGCCACAACCACCATGGCTGTGGCATTACAGTGAGTGGCAGACAATCCCTGCATGATTGGTGCTCTAAATAGCGCCAGACATGCAGGACACGCTTTTGGTGCACGAACAGTTATCGAACATAACCTCGAACAGCCGAATTTTTTGCAAATCGTTCGGGTTCGTCGAACAACTCGAACACCGCCCAAAACAGCTCGAATTTGAGATTGGCGAACAGTTCTAGTCGAACAACGCTCATCTCTACTTACTACATAGATATGAGAACTGAACCAACTTATGTACTAAATAGATACAGGAGCAGAACCAAGATTAATACATACAGTAATACATTGCACAATTTCAAATGTGATTTTGTCTGTTTAGTTATTTGCTTGCACTTATAGTACTGGAGATTTTAGTGCATGGACTACTATATTTCACATCTGACACAAAAGTTACATTTAGGGATGTCATTAGGCTAATCCATTAATTTCATTTCTGCATCAAGATGTGGACTTTTACTAATTAACTGAGTTTTATATCGGTTTCATGTAGAATCCTTGTTTGGCTTTTGGTTCTTACTGTGAGGATATTGTATATTTGGAACTAATTTAACAGGTTTGATTTTTTTCTTGTCAAGTCATGGACAATGATGTGAGCTGCCAAGGTTCTTTGTTGATGGTTTTTGACTTGATGAATTGTTACTGCACCTTTGTGGCAATTTTGTCAGGGCATCCAATTCTGGAAAGATTCACTGCTGTTCTACGTCTTCTCCATTTGGAGGTAATGGCTACTAGTCTGATTTGATGACTTTAAGAGCTTTAGAAATGGCTTTGTAACACATTCGCTTATTTTAGCAACTTATTTTCCCATCGCTTCTAGAATTTATTTTCATTGGAGCAAAATTGTACTAGAGGAATTTTCAGGTGAAAACCAAAAACTGTGTTAAAAAAATGTGCAAAAGTGGAATCTGTCCTTTGACTAACTCTCCGGTAACATAGTATAATTAATCTGGAGGAGACTCAGTGTCAGACTGGGGTGGCAAGGGCCCACCAGTAACCAACTCTTGGGCCCCACTTTTCAGCTACATGCAAATGTGACATTATCCTCAATCTCAAATTTATATAACAATGATCTGGGTAGATTGTTAGATGAATAAGATGTTGCCTGTCTGTACATAGTGATTCAAGTATATAGTGCCAAGTACTACTCATATAAGAGGGTGGTAGTCCACTCCTTCACAGGGGCCCACCAGAGGATTCTCCTGGTCTCCTATGGGCCAGTCCAAGCCTGGGAGGAGTAATCTCGATACACCCCTAGCTCAATTTCTGTCACCTCTGTCATATGATTATACCCCCACACCCTATAAATTAGACTTAAGTTGGATGAGTCTGATGATTCTGGCAGAACTTCCCAATCATGTGTTTGCGCACCAGCAGGCAGTAGAAGAAAAGATCAGGCATGTTAAATTTCAACACTAAGGCCCCGATTGGAGTCAGATGCTCCTTATGCACAAAGAGGCTTTTGGTGACAGGTTCCCTTTAATATATAGGGATTACCTACAGTTCAGATTTAATGCAGTCCATGGATTTCATCTACTTGCTTTCATATCTTTAGTTGTAGATAATCATTTGAAGATGAATCATATCATTGCCCCTTTGACTAAGTTCTATGACTAATAAGCTGCAGTGCAATAAAAATAATGTGCCAAATGAATATATATGCACAGTAAAGATCTGCTTCAGTCTCAGTGAATCATACTTCACATAATTGATGAGTAATCTCAGTCAACTAATCTTGTGTCTGAAATAGACCATTCTATTATCAAGTCTTGATTGTATAACGTCTTATAACAGCAATTATTATTAATTAGCGACAAGGATCATAAATGTTTTCATACAGTATCCACCCTTACTTTTAATTTCTTGTGAAGAAAATCCAATACAAGATCGCAGTCCTTGAAACCTGAAATTCACATCACAACCACCAGGTGACCTTAGACATATAGAATAAACATCTCTGTTGTGTCTATGGTGAGGTGAATCCTCGAAGCCCTAACTCTGGTTGAACAGTTTTAATGCAACTTGGACAAGTGATACTGTGCAGCAAAGTAATCTAGTTGGAAAAACAGGAGCATATGTGATTTAGGGGGAACGATGGCAACTGGAGAAGTTGAACCTAGCAGCAGAGCTAGAACAGAAATGTAGCAAAATTGACTGAAAGATGAAGAACCAGTGCAGTAGAGCTAAGTTTGAGCAGTTTGTAATGAAGGCTCAGTACAGGAGAACTGGCACAGCTATGTAGAAAAGTTTATGAGTTTATGTTGCAAAGAGAAACTGGTGTAGCAGAGTAGAGTTAGCAATGGAAGCTCATTGTAGCATAACTGGCACCGCAATGTAACAGAGGTAATTCAGGGATGAGGAACCAGTCTAGCACAGCTGAGATTGCAATGGAAGCTCAATATAGCAGAGCTAGAACAAGATGAAGCTAACTTAATTCAGCAAAGAGAAACCAGTATAGTAGAGCTGAAATTGCAATGGAAGACCGATGCAACAGAGCTGACAAAACAATGCAGCAAAGTTGACTCTAGGAAACAAAACCAATGTAGCAGAGGTGTGTTTGCAATAGAGTCTCATGTAGAAGTTCTGGAATCATGAAGTAGTAGATTGGTACAGTGAGGCTTGATGTAGCAGTGCTGTAACCGGGATGACTGGGATACCGGAGTAGAATTAGCAGTGATGGTACAGTTTATCACCAGAAATGTCAACTACCGCAATACTCCTGCAATAACCAGGCTTCCCGCCACCTGAGCAGGACTTCACAAGAGTAGATGAGCAAATGGACCCAGAAACAGAGGACAAAGCATATATGGTCCAGCGCTGGAGCCAGGAGAAGTGAGTAACAATCGCCCAAAAAAGTATCACAAAACCATATTTTTCTATTTTGTCTCACTCATCTCAGGTTGTGTTCAGCCTAAAGAAAAGGTAAAAAAGGACAGAGTTGTAAGTTGGGTTAAAATTGTGTGGATTAAAAAGAAGGAGAAAACAAGACAAACTGCTGCTCAATCTTCAAATCTGTTCTAAGCTGATTATTCAGAGAAGTTTAATAAAACATTTTATACTACACACATAGAAAGCACCGAAACAGGCCTTTTGTTTTCTAACATCTGAAATTTAGTTTTTTATTTCTACAGGAAATTCCCTTTAAAAGGAACAAAACCGACGGCAGCTACAATGAAGCATTCTGCCACTCTAGGCATTAATAAAACATGGGTTTCTTGAGTTGATATCGATTTCCTTGGTGAATCTGTAGAGATGAGCTCAAGAGCGGCAGGTTTGATTTATACTTTTAAATCTGTTTTTCTTCTTGCAGACGTCAGTCATTCCATCAATTTGTTTGAAAGCTCGTGCCACTTTGAACTTAGTACAGAAGGAGGCATACTTACCTATGACTTAAGTATTTGGAATATCTGCCCTGAAGATGTGTCATTGATTGTCTATCTCAGACGTGGGTGTTAAATTTTAAATTCTTAAGGTTTTTCTTAAGGTTGTTTCTAAAAACTGCCTGATTGCCTTTCTGATAATGTTATAGATGCAGCAGATTATATTATACACATTTAAGTGATATATATTATTCAAGATATCAACATGGATATCAACATGGATTCATGAGGGATCGCTCCTGCCAAATAAACCTGATCGCCTTCTACGAGGAGGTGAGCTCACAGCTGGACCGGGGAGAGTCAGTGGATGTTGTATACCTTGACTTCTCCAAAGCGTTTGATACCGTGCCACACAAAAGGTTGGTATATAAAATGAGAATGCTTGGTCTGGGGGATAATGTGTGCAAGTGGGTAAATAGCTGGCTGAGTGATAGAAAGCAGAGGGTGGTTATCAACGGAGTAAGCTCAGGGTGTGTCAGGGTTACTAGCGGGGTGCCTCAAGGGTCTGTCTTGGGCCCTATATTATTTAATATATTTATTAATGATCTAGTGGAAGGGTTGCATAGTAAAATAGCAATATTTGCAGATGATACTAAACTTTGTAAAGTAGTTAATACAGATGAGGATAGGGCACAGCTACAGGAGGATTTAGATAAATTGGGGAGTTGGGCCAAAAAATGGCAAATGGGGTTCAATGCCGATAAATGTAAGGTCATGCACATGGGAAAGAAAAACAGCAGTCACCCATACATATTAAATGGGAAACCGTTGGGGAAATCTGACATGGAGAAGGACCTGGGCGTCTTGGTTAATAGCAAATTAAATTGGAGTGCCCAGTGTCAGGCAGCAGCTGCGAAGGCAAATAGAGTCATGGCATGCATCAGAAGAGGAATAGGGGCATATGATGAGAACATTGTTCTTCCTCTGTATAAAGCGCTGGTAAGGCCGCACTTAGAATATTGTGCACAGTTCTGGGCTCCGGTGCTCAGGAAAGACATATTGGAGCTAGAGAGGGTACAAAGGAGGGCGACTAAGGTAATAAAGGGAATGGAGGGACTAGAATACCCAGAGAGGTTGTCAAAATTAGGCCTATTTACATTGGAAAAGAGAAGGCTTAGGGGAGACCTCATAAACATGTATAAATACATCAGGGGGCTGTACAGAGATCTCTCCCATGACCTGTTTATACCAAGGATGGTGACAAAGACGAGGGGGCACACTATGCGTCTGGAGGAAAGGAGGTTCCTGCACCAGCATAGAAGGGGATTCTTTACGGTCAGAGCCGTGAGACTCTGGAACTCTCTGGGAGAGGAAGTGGTGATGTCCAACTCACTTAATGAGTTCAAGAGAGGCCTGGACGCCTTTCTTGAGAACAATAAAATTACATCTTATGCTTAGTGATAGTTAATTAATCCAGGGATTTAATCTAACTGCCAGATTGGTGTCGGGAAGTGAATTTTTCGTCAATTATGTAAATTGGCCTATACCGCATGGTATAGGAATAGCGTAATAGCTGCAGTGCACAAGAAATAGGCTGAACTGGATGGACGCTTGTCTTTTTTCGGCCTTATAAACTATGTAACTATGTAAGAGAGCCAACGTAGCTCAAAAGAAGCTCTATCAACTGAAGTTACCATCAATTGCTCAAATAAAAGCCAACAAACAGCTCTAGTTCATTTGATCTTTGTCTGTGCAATCTGCATATAAAGGCGTATAACATCCCCCCTTAAGCTCTTCCTGACCAAGGCAAAAAAAAATTTTTGCACTTTTGTTTCTCTTAATCCTCTTCGAAGGGCCATAACTGTGTTTTTTTTTAATTGGCATAGCCAAGTGAGGGCTTGATTTTTTGCAAGAAAATTTAAAGTTTTGAATAACTCTATTCACATTAGATATGTGATGTGGCAGCAGGCCAGCTAATCAAAAGAAGAGCAGCAGGTAAAAGATGGTTCTCATAACATGGCCTATAGAACCGGCCGCGAGAGTCGATTCACACTAAATCTATGTACAATGAAAAGTTATATAGGACCAAAAATGTGAGGGCACTTCCAAAAAACTTAACTATCCAAACAAAGATGGAGGCAGAACAGCCCAAGTAGAAAAAACAATTAAAATTAAACAAAAAACAGAAACTTAAATTTTTATTTTAACTATATACATTCTACTGAAATACGGGAACAATTGAAAGTGGGATAAAATGGTGAAAGAATCTTCTTTTTAATTCATTTTTTTTGGGGGGCGTTCAGTATGAAGCAAAAATGGCCCATGTTAGTAAAATTACATAGCAAATTACTTTTTTGAGCGTTGTTAAGCATATTGAGCTTTACTAAAGAGAATATGTCACTAGGTTTTTCCCATATGAGCTAAGGCCAGTACCTGTACACCCTCACATACAGTATTCTAATATGCTTCATATATGCCCCCAATCCAGCCTGCAAGACAAGAAAAATATATTTTATTTTACATTGCGGTGGAGACAGATAGGTGAATAAACGTAAACCCTCCCATAGATAGAGCAGTTTAAATGCAGCCAAAAGGAATATAAGAGGTTAAACAGCGGTAGCAGTGTGAGCTTGCTCTGATCGCCTTTGTTGGAGGCAAGTGCAACGCAGCCGGCACTCTCTGTGCATAGAGCAGGTTCAATTCCAAAGGCTATGTGCCCACGATGCAGATTTGATGCAGAGCGTTTTTGCTTCTCTCTGGCAGAAAAAAACGCATGCGGATTTACATGCGTTTTTTCTGCCAGGGAGAAGCGTTTTTTTCAGCGTTTTTACATGTGTTTTCGCATGTGTTTTTTCAAGTTTTTTCATGTGTTTGAGCATCACTTTTTCATGTGTTTTTTCATGTGTTTGAGCATCACTTGGAAAAGTGCTTGACAAGTTGGTCACACAATCTAAATCCATGCAACTGGCATGGATTTATATTGCGTGACCTACTTAGATACTTTAAATGCAGCATCTATAGTAAAAAAAAAAGAATTAAAAAGTTAAAAATAAAAAAAACCTGTATACTCACCTCTCCGGTCTCCTCCAGTCTCCTCCTGGCAGCGGCGATCCTCTCTCCTCGGCGTCCCGCAGTGTACTGGCAGGACCTGCGGTGCTGTCATTTAGTCAACTGATAGTCACGCGACCATCACCTGACCGCTGAAGTCAGCGGTCATGTGACCATCAGCTGAATAAATGACGTCACCATAGTTCCTGCCAGTACACTGCGGGACGCCGAGGAGAGAGGATCGCCGTGTCGGGAGGAGACCGGAGAGGTAAGTATACAGGTTTTTTTTATTTTTAACTTTATTTCTTTTTTTCACCGCGTGGTAGCCGGGATGAGAGGAGTTGTAGTCTCTTAGAAAGGAATAAGTCCAGCGCTATTAGTCCATTAAAAATCCATTCTTCATTTATTTCATAACTTCAAATGGTATAAAATCCATTTGGTCAATGATTAAGACGCACTGCTTTGCGTCGAAACGCATATGTTTTTGATGTCTGGACTGTGACTTAATGGATTTTATACCATTTGAAGTTAAGAAATAAATGAAGAATGGATTTTTAATGGACTGATAGCGCTGGACTTATTCCTTTCTAAGTTCTGAAAACTTGCTGCACAGCAGGATCCGTGCACTCCAGGAGGTGGTGAGCAGACATTAACTTTTTTGTATGTTTTTCGATTTGTAGTCTCCTCTTCATCCTGGGTATCACGCGCACCGAGATTACGCCGCAAATTCGGGGCCAATGAATTTAATTGAAACGCAGCAAATCTACATATACCTGCGGGTTTGCTGCGTTTCAATGTTCCTCAGTGGCCACGAATTTGCGGCGTAATCGCGGTAGAAATAGTCATGCTGCATTTTGCAACGCAATGCAAATTTGGCGCACTAATTAGCGCATCATGTGCTCAGCACATCCGAATTCACATTGCTTTGCATGTTAGATGGTTTTACAGGCGTTTTCACGGCCGCAAAAACGCTACAAGAACGCTATGTGGGCACATGGCTGAAGTCCACTTCATACACCCCCACCCAACATCCCTGGTACATGGACAGTGGATGTCAGGAAGGAGTTACTAAGTTAGAAATAGCAAGAATAGAATTTGTTACGCTCGCGCCCGGATTGACTGGCGTGAGCGTGATTAGTGATCCCACTGTACCATGAACCGAGGAGTGCCTGGAGGGGCGTAACTAAGTATCAACCCGATCCGACCAAGGTCGCACGGCGGCTTAGTCATCTCCGTGGACCAAGGAGGAACTGAGCAGAGGGAGCAGGTGCGACTCCAGGTCAGACCCCGGTCACAGTTGTTGACCCACACCACCGGGGAATGCAGGAACAGGCAGCTTAGACTGGCATACAGGCAGGTGAGTATTGGCAAGTACGGCTGGTGTGCAGACAGGTGGATACTGGCAAGTACGGCTGGTATGCAGACAGGTGGGCACTGGCAAGCATGGCTGGTATGCAGACAGGTGGGCACTGGCAAGCATGGCTGGAATGCTGACCGGGAGGTACTAGCAGGTTGGAGCGCAGGCTGGATAGGATCCAGTACAGACTGGGAGACAGGTACAGAGCCGCAGATGCGGTAGATAAGCTGAGTAAAGCGAAACCGCCGGAGGGGAGGACAAGGTAGAGCAGAGAGGAACTGCTGGTGCGGTGAGCAAGCAAAGCGGAGAGAAAACTGCAGGTACAGTGGGCAAGGCAGAGCAGAGCAGAACCGTCGAAGCGGTGGACAAGGCAGAGCAGAGAGAAACCGCAGGTGCGATGGACAAAGCAGAGCAGAGAGAAGCCGCCGGAGCGGTGGGCAAGGCAGAGCAGAGAGAAGCCACCGGAGTGGTGGGCAAGTCAGAGCAGAGAGAAACCGCCGGAGCGGTGGGCAAGTCAGAGCAGAGAGAAACCGCCGGAGCGGTGAGCGAGGCAAAGCAGAGAGAAACCACTGGAGCGGTGGGCAAGTCAGAGCAGAGAGAAACCTCCGGAGCGATGGGTAAGGCAGAGCAGAGGGAAACCGCCGGAGTGGTGAGAAAGTCAGAGCAGAGAGAAACCGCTGGAGTGGTGGGCAAGACAGAGTGGAGCGAAACCGCAGGTGTGGTGGACAAGGCTGAGAGGACAGGGCTCTGTTCACATGGAACAGACTGGAAAATACAGGAAGATACAGAGGAAGGGAAAAGGGACAAGCAGAACCAGATACACTCAATGTACTTCCTATGAAGTAGCGAGTGGACACAAAACTCACAAACAGAAGTACAGAGACAACGAGTTGGAGTTAGGTGCAGGTTCAGATACTGCAGGAAAAGGGAAGGTACGGACATAGAGACAAACAGGTAACAGGCTAGGATACAGTTCAGATAGGAACTTCTGCTACAAGGAGATACAAGAACGAGCCTGGGTATACAGCCCCCAGAGATGGCGGAAACGGACAGAAGTCACAGATAACAGGTCTGGGAATGCAGCCCCCAGAGATGGCGGAAACAGGCAAGAAGCAGAACTGGACCTGGCAGCTTCAGAGTCAAGGAGCACACTGAATGTAAGTGTTGCTCAGGCACCTCCTACTGGGTGGAGGGGGTTTAAATGTCCAGTGACTCACAGCAATAGGCTGGAGACGCATTAAGGGTGCGCCGCCCTAAGCAGTCAGTCAAGAGACATGCACACAGCATGAAGTGGAGCAAGATTTGCAGGCTGGACTGACAGGTAAGATTGCGGTCTTGCATAGTGGGAGGTGGTGCACTATGCAAGCACGCCGCCAGGGATGTTACAGAATTGTAGTTGTAACAAAGGACTAAGAGATACAAGACTGTAAAATCTTGTTTACAAGGGAAAAAAATGCTATTAACCTGCAGATTAGCCCTGTTTCTGTAGGTTAATAGTGTTTTGAAGCTGACTGGGGCCCGCAATGAAATCCCCACTGTCAGGAGGAAATTAACTTTATTCCTTCTAGCAGCCTCAGGTTTTCAGTCATAGTGGTAGCACAGGTACAGCTTCAGTTACTGTGAACGGCGGCTGTAACCGCGCCCCGGCACTGACTGACGGCAGACTCAGCATTAGAGTTGAACTGAATAAAAAAATCCACTGTAGCCAAAATGTGGATTTTTAGTAATTTGCTTCTGCGGTGATGCAGCAAGGTGGCAGCCGCTGGACGCTATTTTTCTAATCCATAAAGGGTCATCAAAAGGTAAAAAAAAATCCTTGTACTCATCGCACCCCTCACCTCTCCTGTCCCTCCACTTCTCACTGTCACCCATCGTATCCTCATTGATCTTCCTCAATGTATTTTTTTTTCATGTATAATGTTTATTATGCTCTTGGGTCTGTAGGGACCCCTCAGCATAATAAGGGACATTAAAATTCATTGGAAAAATACTTTTCAAGTGCGTGAACATACAAATTCACATTTTACCTGATACGCTCATTTCTAATACTGGGCATAAACTTAATGGGCCTATCAAGATACCTTCCCTAGAAATTCAGATCTCTGAGTTGCAAATTCAGGATCTCCAATCCAGGGCTGCAGGAGATCTCTACATAAATATAATCCATTCATTATTTTTAGGAGGGTTAAATACTTTGGAGATTATAATTAGCAAACTGTCAAAGGCCACCCCATTAGTATCTCTTGTTGTTTCTTAGCACCTTCAAGGCTAGGGTCACATGAAGGTATTTTCTCTCATCTGAGAGAATCAAGATGATTAAGCTAATCGCACGCTGATCAAACTCTGATTAGAGTTTGATCAGAGTGTGATGATAGTGTGATCCTATTTTCTCAGATGAGGAGAAGATGGGAAAAACTCCATCTTCTCCATTCTTTTCAGTCCATGAAAATCTGACTGCTCTCAGATATCATCCGAACATGGTCTGATTTTTTCCACAGACTCATTGACCTGCATAGCCAAGTGCAATCTTAATATTAGATTCAAATACTCGGACTCTGTCCAAGGAAAAAATGTGCATGACCCCATAGAATAACATTGGTCCTAGTGTCATCCAATGTTTTGTTATTTTGCACTTGGACTTAAAATATGGTTGTCCTACGAGTGATCAAAGCTAAAGTAAAAAGAAGCTCCTGGTCTTATCCAAGTCTTTTCATAGGAATGAAAATAGGAAATTTATTGCAAAGCTACACTTTTGGAGAGCTTTCATAAATGTGTTTTGACCTTGCAAATGCAACAAATCTATATTGTGTCTATCTACAGTTCTACATTCCAAAGTAAAATGGAATAGAAGTAGTGACGAAGAATCAGGTTTTAACCCATTTTAAGTGAGATATTTTTTGTGCTTTTCTTGAACTTGTATTTGGGCGGACAGACATTGATGACAAAGTTACATAATCATTTTGAGATTCAGATGGCTTAAATTTAAGAAGATACATATTTTTAATAATTATGGCACAAGTAAAAAATAACTGACCTTGACCTTTCAGAGGATTATTCTAATAATAAAGCACCGTAAAGAAGCAGACAACCCCTATTTTTTTTTTTTTGGGAGGGAGGGGGATACATGGAGGAATTTATAATTTTTCTATTTCAGATTTCTGGTGTATAAAAGTCACAAATTATGGTACATTCCATATTTGCAACTTTTTTTTTTCCTCCTCTAATGACAGAACTTTCACCAATAGAAAGCATTTGTCATGCTATAAACTAAAAATACAGCCCAAGACCCCAGACTGTTGAGCAGCCAAAATCCTACAGACAAAAATGGGACAACATTCCTCTCCCAAAACTCCAGGAATTGGTTTCCTACACAATGATAGATATGGCCCTATTCCAACTTTTTTGAGATGTGTTGCTGCATCAATTTCTAAATGAGTTATTTTTTTCAAATGAAATGTAAAAATGTCAAACGTTCACCTTCTGATCTGTTCTTTTGTGAATAAAGTATACAGTTATATGAAAAAGTTTGGCACCCCTATTAATCTTAAGCTTAATGTTTTATAAAAATTGGTGTTTTTGCAACAGCTATTTCAGTTTGATATATGTAATAACTATTGGACACAGTAATGTTTCTGCCTTGAAATGAGGTTTATTGTACTAACAGAAAATGTGCAATCTGCATTCAAACAAAATTTGACAGGTGCATAAGTATGGGCACCCTTATCATTTTCTTGTCTTAAATACTCCTTCCTACTTTTTACTGACTTACTAAAGCACATTTTTTGGTTTTGTAACCTCATTGAGCTTTGAACTTCATAGCCAGGTGTATGCAATCATGAGAAAAGCTACTTAAAGTGGCCACTTGCAAGTTGTTCTCCTGTTTGAATCTCCTCTGAAGAGTGGCATCATGGGCTCCTCAAAACAACTGTCAAATGATCTGAAAACAAAGATTATTCAACATAGTTGTTCAGGGGAAGGATACACAAAGCTGTCTCAGAGATTTAACCTGTCAGTTTCCACTGTGAGAAGCATAGTAAGGAAATGGAAGAACACAGGGACAGTTCTTGTTAAGGCCAGAAGTGGCAGGCCAAGAAAAACATCAGAAAGACAGAGAAGAAGAATGGTGAGATCAGTCAAGGACAATCCTCAGACCACCTCCAGAGAGCTGCAGCATCAACTTGCTGCAGATGGTGTCACAGTGCATCGGTCAACTATACAACACACTTTGCACAAGGAGAAGCTGTATGGGAGAGTGATGCAAAAGAAGCCGTTTCTGCAAGCATGCCACAAACAGAGTCGGCTGAGGTATGCAAAAGCACATTTGGAGAAGCCAATTTCTTTTTGGAAGAAGGTCCTGTGGACCGATGAAACCAAGATTGAGTTGTTTGGTCATACAAAAAGGCGTTATGCATGGCGGCAAAAAAACACAGCATTCCAAGAAAAACACTTGCTACCCACAGTAAAATTTGGTGGAGGTTCCATCATGCTTTGGGGCTGTGTGGCCAATACCGGCACCGGGAATATTGTTAAAGTTGAGGGACGCATGGATTCCACTCAGTATCAGCAGATTCTTGACAATAATGTTCAAGAATCAGTGATAAAGTTAAAGTTACGCAGGGGGTGGATCTTTCAGCAAGACAATGATCCAAAACACCGCTCCAAATCTACTCAGGCATTCATGCAGAGGAACAATTACAATGTTCTGGAATGGCCATCCCAGTCCCCAGACCTGAATATCATTGAACATCTGTGGGATCATTTGAAGAGGGCTGTCCATGCTCGGCGACCATCAAACTTAACTGAACTGGAATTGTTTTGTAAAGAGGAATGGTCAAAAATACCTTCATCCAGGATCCAGGAACTCATTAAAAGCTACAGGAAGCGACTAGAGGCTGTTATTTTTGCAAAAGGAGGATCTACTAAATATTAATGTCACTTTTCTGGTGAGGTGCCCATACTTATGCACCTGTCAAATTTTGTTTGAATGCAGATTGCACATTTTCTGTTAGTACAATAAACCTCATTTCAAGGCAGAAACATTACTGTGTCCAACAGTTATTACATATATCAAACTGAAATAGCTGTTGCAAAAACATCAATTTTTATAAAACAATAAGCTTAAGATTAATAGGGGTGCCCAAACTTTTTCATATAACTGTATCTATAAGAGATTTCCATATCATTACATTTTAGTTTTCTTTACATTTTACACTGCATCCCAACTTTTTGGAATTGGGATTGCAGATTAAAGAAAGACATTTGATCCAATTTAGACAAGTACATTGTTTAATTTGATGAAATACAAGCAAAATTAGAGTATTTTGCAGCAGATATGTTTCTATTTACTTTCTTGCAAGTCTCGTTTTCTTTCTTTCTTTTAGGGACCAGGAGGGAGTAATATAAGTTAGATATATTATTTTTGTTATTATTTTTAAATTAACTAAAAACTTGTATTGCTTATTTCAGCCCTCCTCTTCATAAATACTCTCCCATAATGAAAAATTACAGACTTGTAAATGTCTTAGTAAATTATGACCAAATAATTCAATACATGAAATAACACACTCACAACTTGCTAGAAACAGAACAGATGGTATCTCAGTACCACAGCACAAGTTATTAAAACAGTTCTTTTATATAGCTTAAAGGAGCTGTCACATCATTACAATGTGTCACTAAGTAATATCTAAAAGCTTTGGTATGTAATTTAAATGGGTTGTGCGGTCAAAATTGATAAGTCTGCAGTCACTCTGTGTGACTGGAGACTTATGAATCCCCCCAGCACATGCACTGTGCACTGTGGGGATTCGCCAGCATGAGACCCGGTAATAGAGGGTATGTATGTGATATACATACTTCCGGCCAGTGGGTGTGGCTTCACTCGCCATACATTTGTATTGAGCAAGGCCGCGCCTTCTAGTCGGATGTGTCCACTGGCCGCTCACATCACTAGATGGGGCGTAGCCTTGCTCCATACAAGTGTATGGAGCGAGGCGGCGCTGAATGGCCGGGGGTATGTATAACGCATACATACCCTCCGTTACCAGGTCTCATACCGGCGAATCCCCACAGTGCACAGTGCGTGTGCTGGGGGGATTCATAAGACTGCAGTCACACAGAGTGACTACAGATTTATCACTTTTGATCGGACAACCCCTTTAAGTAAACTCCATCTAGGTCCATTGTAGAGTTTAGGTTAATGCCTAATTTATAGAAGTTGTCCAGTCGTCTGATAAAAGTCTACATTCACTCTATATGAAACAGACATCTGAATCTGGACAGTGCGTTGTGTCAGGAATGCTTGGTATTGCCGGTGAGAGCGGGCGGACAAATGACTGCAGGTATGTTATTTGCATACTAACTCAAACATTCCCGAATAGAATCACGTCTAGTCAGCATGTGACAGCAAGTACGCAAGTCACATACCTGTGGTCAACTTGACCACTCTCTCTCACCGGCAATACCAGGGAATCAATGAAAGAGTGCGCACCGCACACTGTCAGAATTCAAAAGTCTGCAGTAACGAAGATTAACATCAATCTTTCATCCCAAGCCTATACAACCCCTTTGAGTGTTAAAACATGTGATATTCTAACAGATGCGTGTTGATTGCAGTCATTTTCCTTTGGGATCCCTCCAATTTCTCTAAAACATGAGAGCACTTCCTGTTTCGTAGGAGCCTAAGAGAGAACAAGACATGAAATTCCAATCTATGAAGTCAAAGGCAGATGTAGAAGATGACTCCATGTCCTGGGCTTAGTTGGGAAAACAAATGAGTAAAATAGAGAATTATTAACCCTTTTCTGTAAAAGTGTCCTTAATGGTTGTTCCCCTTGCACCACTCCACAGGCTCTGTGCTTCCTTGAGGCAACTTCCCACTGAGTATCCATCTACATCTGCCATTTTCTTTTTGCTTGAAAAAGGTCGCTTGCTGGCCGAAACATTTCTTTCATGATGCATTGTGGATGAATAAAGGAATAGAATCCTCTATCTGGTGCTTTGAAAATGATTTCTCCCCCCTTTCTGTAAAAAGACCAAAAAAAAATATTCTCTTTCTAAGATGGTGGTATGGACCTGACATGATGGGTACTATATGTTTACAACTGATACTTACCGTGGGAGGCAACTTAAATTGCAATAGTTTTACCATCTTAGATGTTACAGTCAATAGCAACTGTGGCATCTAAGTGGTGAACAGCAGGGACAGGCATTCATCACACAATGCATTCTTAAGTGCTGATACATTGTAATAACAACCAAGGGCCTAATAGAAGTCGCTATATTAACAATACCCTGCAATACCGCAGGGTATTGTATCAGCTATCAAATAATCATGCATTCAAGTCCTGTAGGGGGACTAAACCTAAAAATGTAAAACAAAAGAGTTTAAGAATTATAAAACACATAGGGCAAGAAGCAAGAACCATAAAAATTTGAATAATACTTTATCCATTCTCAATAAAATTATCTAAAGAAATAGCTCAATTGCTATTGTCATGTTTGTAAAATATTAGTTAAATACTATTAGTGATGGGCGAGCACTAAAATGCTTGGGTGCTCATTGCTCGGGTCAAGCATATTGGAATAATCGGGTGCTCGACCCAAGCAACGAGCCCAATATAACCCTATGGGAAACTTGAGCATTTTTCAGATGGCCCCCCCCCGGCGGTGATAAAAATCGCCCAAATCGTTGGGAACAGTGCTCAAATGACATGGGAACCGCATGGGGAAGACCCCTGGAAGCATTTCTGACTCCCAGGTCACTGCTGTGAACAATGTTGTAAGAGGTATTACGCCACTTTTACGGACTCACAATAAAACATACAAAAACTAAACAAAAAATGGATTTTCCTGGGAAATATGTTAAGGAACATCCTTTCCAGGGTAATGACTTGTATATAAGGCAAAATAAATAACCAAAAGCAAAAATACTCCTCCACACCTTGGGCTATGTTCACATGTAGCGTTTTTGATGCATTTTTGCACTTTTTCATTGCTTTCAACCATGACAAATGCATTCACCGGGAAATGTCATTTTAACATTTTACAACCTTATCTGGCCATGTGGTGTGTGTTACGGGTCCGGGTGGTGGAAGGAGGGACCCAGAGGGGCGTGACTAAGTATCAACCCGAACCGACTCTGGTCGGACGGCAGCAAATGACACCGTGACCAGGGAGGATCCAGGCAGAGGGACCAGGTGCTACTCTTGGGACGACCTTGTAAGAGAGCAGGTGGCTCCCACAGGTCAGATGGCTGGGACTGACCGGTATGACGGATGGACACGGCAAGCAGGCAGAAGTCTCTGGTAGCTGACAGGTGGTCACGGTACGTGACAGCAGAGCAGGTAGTAGTCTCTAGGTTTACCAGGCAGGTGGTCGCAGCAAGTGACGGCAGAGCCTCCAGGCAGGCTGGCAGGAAACAGGCGGGCGCTCCCAGGTGAGCGGGCAGACCGACAAGGCAGGTAACAGGCAGGTAACAGGTGGGCGCTCCCAGGTGAGCGGGCTGACGGACACAGCAGGTAACAGACGGGTGCTCCCAGGTGAGCGGGCTGTCAGACACAGCAGGTAACAGGTGAGCGCTCCCAGGTGAGCGGACTGGCAGACAGGGCAGGTAACAGGCAGGTAACAGGTGAGCGCTCCAGGTGAGCAGGCTGGCAGGCTCGGCAGGTAACGGGCAGATAACAGGCTGGGAGGCAGGACGAGGCGTCAGGCTAGCAGCGGGACCTGAGGGCTGAAGCAGAGATCAGAAACTGTGCAACAACTTTGCTCAGGCACCTACATTTTGGAGGAGGTGCCCTATATATGGGAGGACCCTCGGCTATTGGCCAGGGACTCCTTAGGACGGTGCGCGTGGCCCCTTTAAGAGGGGGGGTGCCCGCGCGCCCTAAGCACAGTGCCCGGGGGACTGCGCACAGACAGCAGGATGAGAAGGAGAGCAGGGAGTGTGAAGAGAGGGACGGCGTCTCTGCCCAGCAGGAGGCAGAGACGCCGAAGCTACAGGGCTGCGCGCGCCGACCGCAGGCTGGGAAGAAGAGCGGGGAGCGAGGAGGTGAGAGGGACAGCGTCTCTGCCTGGAAGAAGGCAGAGACGCCGATGCTACAATACCCCCCCATTTACGCTCCCCTTTTTTAGGCCAGAAAGGAATTTTTCAAGGAGAAGCGGGGCATGGATGTTCTCCCTGGGTTCCCAAGTTCTCTCCTCAGGGCCAAACCCCTTCCAATCCACCCAAAAAAAAGTTCTCCCTCTTAGTGGCCAGAATACTCTCTACCTCAAAGACGTCCTCAGCGGAAACCGGAGCAGGGGGAAGTACCTGGATTGTTGGAAAAATAGTTAAAGACAACGGGTTTGAGGAGAGATACGTGGAAGAAGTTGGGAATCCGTAAGGTAGCCGGGAGTTTTAACTTGTAGGCCACTGGATTAATTTCCTTGAGGATTTCGAAAGGGCCGATGAAGCAAGGACCTAACTTGTAGGAGGGTATCTTGAGCCGCACATGTTTGGAGGAGAGCCAAACCTTGTCTCCCAGACGGAATTGAGGCGGATCCAGACATCTCTTATCAGCATATCTCTTCATCCGCTCGGAGGACTGATGAAGTGCGGACCTAGTACTCTCCCAAATGAGAAAACTCGCTGACAAGAGACTCCGTGGCAGGGTTGTCCACAGAAGCAGAGACAGGAAACGGAATCCGGGGGTGTTGGCCATAGACAATAAAGAACGGGGACTTGGAAGAGGATTCACTCTCGTGGTTATTATAAGAGAATTCGGCCCAAGGAAGGAGGTCCACCCAATCAGAATGGTGAGCATTAACAAAGTGCCAGAGGTAGCTGGTAAGGATCTGATTGATCCGCTCCACTTGACCATTGGACTGAGGGTGGTAAGCGGAGGAGAAATCCAGGGTGACATCCAGCAGTTTACATGTGGCTCTCCAGAAGCGTGAGGTGAAGTGAACCCCTCGATCCGACACGATGTGGAGGGGTAGGCCATGGAGACGGAAGATATGGCGGATAAAGTCCTTAGCCAGCTCAGGTGCAGATGGGAGACCAGGCAGGGGAATGAAGTGGGCCATTTTAGCAAAGCGGTCCGCGACCACCCAAATGACAGTACACCCGGCAGAAACAGGGAGATCGGTAATGAAGTCCATAGCGATGTGTTGCCACGGGGCAACATGTATGGGAAGAGGCAGGAGATGACCGGCTGGTAAGTGTCTGGGAACTTTGGAAGAAGGCAGAGATGCCGATGCTACAGTGTGTGAGACATGATCAGACACATCCTGTTTAATTTATGAAGGAGGGACTCTGAAAGTCACAAAGCCTATTTTTATAGGGCCATCAGGCGGCCTTTACTATTCTTAAAGGGCCAGCAGTTGGCCCTCACTATTCTTAGAGATCCATCAGCCAGCTATGCTTTGTTGTTCCCATTACTAAAGATTGGGTGTCCTATACTGTTGTTGCATATGCAGTGAGTGGCAGGTCGGCCCAAAATTTGGACGCACCTCAATATCCCTTTGAAAATTTGGATGCACCCCAATACCCCTTTGAAGAGACTTAGAGGAGGGCCTCCTGTAAACAATGTTCCCATTACTAGGAAGTGGGTCTCCCATACTGTTTTACTATGCAGTGAATGCAAGGGTTGCCAAAAATTTGGACCTACTCCAATATCCTTTGGAAGAGACGTAGAGGAGGGCCTCCTGAAAAAAAATATCCCCATTATTAGGAAGTGGGTCACTCATTGTGCTCGCCTATGCAGTGAATGCAAGGGTTGCCAAAAATTTGGACGCATTCCAATGCCCTTTGGAAGAGACGTGGAGGTCAGAGTGCCTCCTGAAAACAATGTTCCCATTATTAGGAAGTGGGCCTCCCATACTGTTTGCCTATGCAGTGAATGCAAGGGCTGCCAAAAATTTGGACCTACTCTAATGCCCCTTGGAAAAGATGTAGAGAAGGGCCTCCTGAAAAAAATGTTCCCATTATTAGGAAGTGGGTCTTCAATTGTGTTTGCCTATGCAGTGAATGCAAGGATTGCCCAAAATTTGGAGGCACTCCAATGCCCCTTGGAAGAGACGTGGAGATCAGAGGGCCTCCTGAAAACAATGTTCCCATTATTAGGAAGTGGGTCTCCCATAGTGTTGGCCTATGCAGTGAATACAAGAGCTGAAAAAAAATTGGGAGGCACTCCAATGTCCCTTGGAAAAGACGTGGAGGAGGGCCTCATAGAAAAATGTTCCCATTAGAAAGGAGCGGGTCTCCAATACTTGTAATGCCCATGCACTTAGTGTATGGGCTGACAAACATTTACCCCTGTGGGGTATACATGAACATACTGTATAAATTTTTTTTTTACGGGCATCATAAACACCCTTTAAAAAAATTATGTGGGTGTTGCATCACGGACCAAGGTCACCCTGGTTATATGGTGGTGGAGGATGAGGAGAAGGAGGACAAGAGCAAATAGCCAAAATCAGGAAGTGTATACCCATGTGTGGGTGTGAAGAGGTGCCTCAGAATACACCTCCCAAAAAAGACACTGGATTTGAGTTTATGTTACGCTGCTATCATTTGGTGGTGTTGAGAAGTCTGGCCCAATCCAGCCCTTGTTCATTTTTATAAGAGTCAGCCTGTCAGCATTTTCAGTTGACAGGCGGATGCGATTATCAGTTATAATTCCACCAGCGGCGCTAAAAACCCGCTCTGACAAAACACTAGCGGCAGGGCAGCCCAGGACCTCCAAGGCGTAGAGAGCCAGTTTATTCCACGTATCCAGCTTGGATACCCAATAATTCTAACGCACAGAGGAATCACAGAGGACGTTAGTACGGTCAGCAAGGTACTCCCTCAGCAGCTTCCCAAACTTTGTACTCCTTGTGAGAGTACCCCTCACCTCAGGGCCTGTGTAATGGGAGGGGCTGAGAAAACTCTCCCAGAACTTTGACAGTGTTCCCCTGCCTCTGCTGGATTGGAGTTGTGTCTCTCTCACCTGTACTCCATGGATATCCAATGAACTGTGCCCTCTGCCGCCAGCGTTTTCAGATGGGAATTTTTTTAATAGTTCCGCAACAAGGGCTTTCTGGTACTGCCCCAATTTGTAGACTCGTCCGCCTCAGGAATAAGAGATAGAAAGTTCTCCTTGTAGCATGGGTCTAGAAGTGTCAATGACCAGTAATGACTGTCACCCAAAATTTTGAGAACACGAGGGTCACGGGAAAGGCAGCGTAACATAAACTCAGCCATGCGTGCCAGACTGCTAATTGGCAAGACTTCCGTGTCCTCACCAAGAGGACGACTCACCATCCTCTCCTCCTACTCCTCCCTGTCCTCAGTCCATCTGCGCTGAACAGACGGTATGACAGTTGTGCAGATAGTACCGTCTATAGCGCAAGAAACTAGCTCCTATGCTTCCTCCTCCTCCTCCTCTTCCTCATTATCACCCAATACTTGTTGGGATGAGATGAGGCTGGGCTGTGTGTAATCACAGTGTATGGTTCCTTGCTCCATCTCATCATGCTCCGCCTGCAATGCATCCTCTTTAATTACTTAAATTGCAGTTACTATATCATCCACCACCTCGTCTTCCACTTCTGCACCCTGGTCCTCCTCCTGACTTTCTGGCAATTGTGTCTAATCATTGTCCACCTCTTGTGACACTTTCCCACCGTCGCCTTCATATGACCGTGGCTGCTCAAACATTTGGGCATCGCTACATGCGATCTCCTCTTGTACCGCTTCAAGTGGACCAGGCTAGAGACCCGAATTTATAAAAGGAAAAGTGAACTGCTCTTCGTAATGTCCAAGTGTGAGATCAATAGTCTCCGGGCACTCAGCATGGTGGGAGGAAGGAGGATCAGGGTGAGGAATATGTGATCCAGACTCACGATTACTGAGATTTGACCGTGTGGAAGACAGTGTGGTGGTGCAAAGTGACTGAAAGAATTATCCGCTATTCAACCAACAACCTTTTGACACTGCTCTGGATTCAGAAGTGGTGTGCTGCGGTCCCCTAGTAATTGGGATAAGAAAGTCGGGAGAGAAGATGTGGGTGTTTGTTGTGGCACAATTTAAGCATTGTGTCAATAACTTTGCTGACGCATTGCAACATAATTTCAATGGAGGGCAGAAATGGCAGAATTTTCAGCGCAATTATATGTGATTCGTGTGACAAACAAACCACGGTTTTAAATAGCTGGCCTGTTGGTAACTATTTTAACAGCGTCCTTGTGTAAATAACTTCGCTGACACACTGCAACAAAATTTCAGTGGAGGCCAGAAATGGCAGAATTTTCAGTGCAATTATATGTGATACGTGTGATGGAAAACCACAGTTTTAAATAGCTGGCCTGTAGTTTACTATTTTTCACAGAAACCTGGTGTCAATAACTTCACTAACACACTGCAACAAAATTTAAATGAAGGCCAATATTTTCCACGTTCACTACAAACTTCTGGATTTTTATCGCTGCAATATGGAAAGGACCTGGCTGTATTCTGCAGTGGCAACAAGCAAATGGCACAGAAAAACTGTGTTCTCTGGATTGCTTTATAACCCCTTTAAAGCCCGTGACGTACTAATATGCGTCAGTGCCCTGGGCTTTAAGAGCCTGACCCGTATTAGTACGTCATCGCGATCGCGCATGCACACAGGCTGTGCGGGCGCGATCGCCGCCGGGTGTCAGCTGATTGTCACAGCTGACACCCGGTACTATGTGTAGGGAGTGGTCCCTCACCGCTCCCAGCACATTAACCCCCGCAATGCTGCGATCGAAGTCGATCGCAGCATTGCGGAGGCAAGGGGAGGTGATCGCAATACTCACCTCCTCTTCCGGCCTCCAGCGCTGTGTGCCGCGGCTTCCCGGGTGTTGCCATGACGACCCGATGTCGTCATGACAACATCCGGGTCACCAGACAGCAGGAAGATTGTTTGGACATGCGCAGTGCATCTCCAAACTATCTTCTCCCTGTCCAGCGCTGACTGCCTGCATGGCACAGGGATGGTGCTCCATCCCTATGCTGTGCAGGCGATCAGAGTAAAAAAAGTGAAAGTCCCATAGTGGGACAAAGTAAAAAAGTAAAAAAAAACTCCCAAAAAGTGAAAAAAAAAAAAGTAAAAATATAAAAAAAAAAATAAAAAAAATAATCCACTAAAAATAAAATTATAATGTACCCATCAATAAATATTATTATGAAAAAAAAACAAACAAACAATAAAAGTACACATATTTGGTATCGCTGCGTCCGTAATGACCTGGCCTATAGAACTGTTCCACTAGTTAACCCATTCAGTGAATACGGTAAAAAATAAAAATAAAAAACAAAGCAAAAAACAATGCTTTATCATCATACCGCCAAACAAAAAATGGAATAACATGCGATCAAAAAGACAAATATAAATAAAAATGGTACCGGTGAAAACGTCATCTCGTCCCACAAAAAACAAGCCGCCTTACAGCTCCATCATCCAAAAAATCAAAAAGTTACAGCTCTCAGAATAAAGCGATGCAAAAAATAATTTTTTCTATAAAATAGCTTTTATTGTGTAAAAGCGCCAAAACATAAAAAACTATATAAATGTGGTACCGCTGTAAATGTACTGACCCAAAGAATAAAGCTACCTTATCAATTTTACCACACCCGGAGCAGAATAAAAAAATGTAAAAAAACACAATTCCTGAATTGTTGGTTTTTGTTTATTCTGCCTCCCAAAAATAGGAATAGAAAGCGATCAAAAAATGTCACGTGCCTGAAAATGGCACCAATAAAAACGTCAACTCATCCCGCAAAAAACAAGCCATCACATAACTCTGTCGGCTAAAATATGACGATGCAAAAACTAGATTTTACAAAATATGTGTCTTTTAGTGTGTGACAGCTGTCAATCATAAAAACCCAATATGATTCTGGTATCGCTGTAATCGCACCGACCCGAAGAATAAAGTAATCTCATCACTTATACCGCACGAGAAATGGCGTAAAAAATAAACGCTAGGGCTGGGGTTGGGGTTGTGCTAAGGTTAGGGTTGGGGTTGCTTTTTTTTTCAAAAGTAAAAAAAAAAAAAAAAAAAAAAAAAAAAGACGACGATATGGCAACTACTGTTGAGCGCAAGTGCTCGCTACTTGAGTTTGCATCGGGTGCTCGGGTATGCACTGAGTATCACGGGTGCTCGAGTCTCCGCCCCATATTCTTCACGGCCAAAAAAACCTCGCTGGGATTGCCTGCCATGCACGAGCGATCCCCGCATGTTTTTTTGGGGGGTGTCTAATAACCGTGAAACATGCAGGCGGGGACTCGAGCATTTCACTTGAGCACCCGTGATACATGGTGCATACCTGAGTACCCGATGCAAACTCAAGTAGCGAGCACTTGCGCTGAAGACTAATGACAACTTATTCAATATGATGACCTAATGTTATCAAATTCTGTGTCGTACCTCTGGGTTCAAAATGTTCACTATACGCCTTAATAAAATCCTTGAGGGGTATAGTTTCCAAAATGGGGTCACTTGTGGGGGAGCTCCACTGTTTAGGCACATCAGGGGCTCTCCAAATGCGACATGGTATCCGCTAACAAATTGAATGGAAAATCGGCTCAAATTGTTAGTGGACACCATGTTGCGTTTGGAGAGCCCCTGTGTGCCTAAACATTGGAGCTCCCCCACAAGTGACCCCATTTTGGAAACTAAACCACCCAAGGCACCTATCTAGATGCATAGTGAGCACTTGGAACCCCCAATTGCTTCACAAATTGATTCATAAAAATGAAAAAGTGTTTTTTTTCCACTTTTTCATTTTTACGAATCAATTTGTGAAGCACCTGGGGGATCCAAATTCTCACTATGCATCTAGATAGGTGCCTTGGGGGGTCTTGTTTCCAAAATGGGGTCACTTGTGGGGGTTTTCCACTGTTTAGGCACATTGGGGGCTCTCCAAACGCAACATGGTGTCCGCTAACAACTTGAGCCGATTTTCCATTCAATTTGTTAGCCGACACCATGTCGCGTTTGGAGAGCCCCTGATGTGCCTAAACAGTGGAGCTCCCCAAGGCACCAATCTAGATGCATAGTGAGCACTTGGAACCCTCAGGTGCTTCACAAATTGATTTGTAAAAATGAAAAAGTGGAAAAAAAAATACTTTTTCATTTTTACGAATCAATTTGTGAAGCACCTAGGGGTTCCAAGTTCTCACTATGCATCTAGATAGGTGCCTTTGGGGGTCTAGTTTCCAAAATTTGGTCACTTGTGGGGTGTTTCGACTGTTTAGGCACATCAGGGGCTCTCCAAACGCAACATGGCGTCCGCTAATTATTCAAGCAAATTTTACAATCAAAAAGTCAAATGGCGCTCCTTCCCTTCCGAGCCCTGCCGTGCGCCCAAACAGTGGTTTTTCCCCACATATGGGGTATCTGCGTGCCCAGGGGAAATTGCACAACAAATTTTAGGGTCCATTTTTTCCTGTTACCCCTGCGAAAATAAAAAAAAATTGGGTCTAAAGTAACATTTTTGTGAAAAAAGTTAAATGTTCATTTTTTTCTTCCACATTCCAAAAATTCCTGTGAAGCACCTGAAGGGTTAATAAAGTTCTTGAATGTGGTTTTGAGCACCTTGAGGGGTCCAGTTTAAATTTTGTTGGAAAAATGAGAAATCGCTGGTCAACTTTTAACCCTTATAGCTCCCTAACAAAAAGAAATTTTGGTTCCAAAATTGTCCTGATGTAAAGTAGACATGTGGGAAATGTTATTTATTAACTCCTTTGTGTGACATATCTCTCTGATTTAAAAGCATAAAAATTCAAATTTTGAAAATTGCTAAATTTTCAAAATTTTTGCCAAATTTCCGTTTTTTTCACAAATAAACGCAAGTGATATCGAAGAAATTTTACCACAGTCATGAAGTACAATATGTCACGAAAAAACAATCTCAGAATCAGGGGGATCCGTTGAAGCGTTCCAGAGTAATTACCTCATAAAGTGACAGTGGTCAGAATTGTAAAAATTGGCCTGGTCATTAACGTACAAACCACCCTCGGGGGTAAAGGGGTTAAGCAAATAATCTGGATTAAGATCAAAATAAAAATTATTCCTGTCCTCTGATACCTGGTTCTATTTTGACAAATATCTGTAAAAGCACCAGCAGACAGAACATTGATGGACCCTCTTGCTATATGCATTGCAGTCTGCTATATACACTGCCTGCCTAGCACTGATATCTCTGCAGCTGGATTAGTCCTCAGAAGGACTGTTAGTTGAGAGGCATATGTAGATAATCTTGTGGAATACCTAAACTAACTAATAAACAACCAAATCTCTCCCTAGCTCATCAACAGCTCTCCTTACACTGTCTGATTGCGAAGTAGACTGACAAGCACAGCAGCGCCAGGTCTGAAATAGACCTGATGATGCTGTGCGGCCAGCCAATCACTGTAATGCCACAGCCAACATGGCTGCGGCATTACAGTGCTTGGCAGACAATCCCTGCATGTTGTTTGGCACTCTAAACCTAAACCCAAAAGTTGTACACACCCCGATGTGGTACAAATGAAACTTATACTTACATGGTCTCATACTGCTACACTAACATAAAAAAGATGACTTTCAGAAAATGCAACAGAAATCTTTTTTTTATAAAAAGGACCTGTCACTTGCTTAAAAATAATTGAGATAAATATGTTGTAAAAATCCCAGAGTTCCCGTGATTCTAATTTCTGTTTTGCACTTTCACCCCATTGCAGAGATATTCATATTTGTTTATTTTAGTGAGCAGTATGAGAAATTTTTGCCTGTAGTGCAGGGTATTTCTTTATAGCTGTCTCTCCGGACAGGCATTTTCACTTCAAAATGCAACCAATCACATTCTGGCAGCGTCAGAGACTGCTAGATTTCTAGATCAGCTGCCGAGCTGCTATTGGCAGCATCCGGGAAGGAGGAGTGAAAGTGAACACCCCCAGAGTAGACTAAAGAAATGCCCAGTTGAGCTGCCAGTAGAGATTTCACATATTGTGCTTCACAAGCAACAAATGAGAATACAGTATATCTGCCTTGGAGTGAAGCAGCGCAAAACAGAAAGAGCGGCAGAATCAGGGGCACTTTTACGAAAGTATTTAACTCAATTTTTAGTGCAAGTGTCTTCTTTCAGTTTTTATTATTTTTTAAAGTACTAGATGTCATCTAAAAAGAACAATCATACAATTTAATTAGGAGAACCCCTAAATAATTTTTTTTTAGGAATTCCTTGTGGCTGGCAGATATAAAACAAATTCATACAACATGGTCTACATTTTTCCAGCAAAAAACATAATTTACTGACCTAGATACATTATATACAGTGAATTTGACAAACCTCACATATGTAATAAATGTTCAGTTTTTGCTGACAAAGAATTGTTGGTAGAATGAAAATTGTTAAAATTGTGCCTCAATATCTTTTGAGGCTCATTGATTTTGACTGAGTGTGATGTTTCAGTGATCTGTGATGCAATATTGCAAAGCATTATGTTAAATATGTAATGTGTAGAAATGAGTGCTGTGGTTTATGACTCTTCTCAGTTTCGGACAAACAGTTAATCTTTAAAGATAGGTTTTTGAAAGATGCTTTATCTTCCTCAAGACTAAATACTGTAGTAGTTTACATGGAAAAAAAAAGAACATCTCTATAAATCCAACATATACGTATTTAACATCTAGTGCAGTGAAAATCAGATTGCTTAAGGTTAGATAAAGGTTATTCACAGTGTTATTATGTTCACTACTTACCTAATTTAGTAATTTTCCAATGCTTACAATCTACAGGCAGTGCAAAGATTATCACCATTCTCTATCCCCAAACAAATGCACAATCTAGTTTTCCTATTTCATATATATTAATTATATTGAACTACATATGTATTAATTGTTCAATTGTTCTCCATTGCACCAATATCCCATTTTACAAAAGATGAATGCATGTATTTCTATTTAATTCATGTTTATCTTTTGCCACTTTCATGTGTGAAATATGTTATACTGTATTGTATTATTAAGGATTATCACTAGATTTGAATCTTGTTGCAGACACCATCAAGTTTATAAAAAGAGCTGCGGTCAGGATGTGCAGTCAGTGTGTGGCTGAAACTGCATGTCGTGTCTCAGGATATTGTGCAACTTAGTAAGGGCCTAACCTCTAGTATTAAAACCTTACTATATGTCATATGATGTAAAAGTGAATAAGGGCCAAGCAGGACCGTGACCCTGACTAATGGACACTCAGCCATGGGGAGCAATGTAAACATAATGTCCAGCTCAAAGAAAAGGGAGGCCACACCCTTATTTGCACAGAGTGCAAAAAAACTGAAACAAAAGCCTAAAGAAATTAACTGGAATATGAATTGGTTTGCATGCAATGTGTAGGCGTATGTTCACACTGGCCACTTTACAGACAAAACTCAATATAGGGTACTTAATTAACAAACTTTTGATCAAAAAAACGTAAAAGCCACCTCACTGCGCCAAGGTGACCCAATTCAGGAGGTCCTAACCTCTAGCGTTAAAGCGTTACCATATGTCAATTGACCTAAATGTGAATAAGGGCCGAGCAGGAAGCTATACTGATGAAATACTTAGCTCAGAAAGGGGGGGCACTCTTACGCTTTGCACATATACCAGCTTATAGTCTGGCTCAGTTTCTAGATTTTGCTGTAATCTCTTGAACTTTTGTACAAGCAGGGAGTGTGGCCCCCCCTTTCTGAACTGAGTATTCCATCTGTATAGCTTCCCATGGATGGGTGTCTAAGTCGAGGCCCTGTCCTGCTCTGCCCTTATTCATATTGATGTTGTTTGACACATGGTAAGGTTTTAATGCTAGAGACAGGTTAGGATCATCCAAATGGGTACACCTTGTCGTGGTTGGATGGCTTTTATGCTTTTTTGATCAAAATAACATTGTTTATATATATTTTACTCACTTATATAGCATCATTAAATCCACAGTGCTTTATAGACATCATCATCATCACTATCCCCATTGGGGTTCACGATCTAATTTCCATATCAGTATGTATTTGGAGTGTAGGAGGAAACTGCAGAACCAGGAGGAAACCCACACAAACACGGGGAGAACATACAGACTCCTTACAAATGTTGTCGTTGGCTGGATTTGAACTCAAGACCCCAAAGCTGAAAGGCTTCAGTGCTAACCACTGAGCCACCGTGCTGCCACATAGTACCTTATGTTATTCACATGTACCAATGATATTTACTTATTTACTTGCTGTAGGTTATATGCTCTTTTTTGTTTTTTTTTCTTGGATTTTGACTGCATACATTTATACCTTGAACTTAATAATAAAGCAATTTGCATTACCTTACAAGTTCCACATTGTGACAGATATAGTCAGCCTGACTTTTATTAGTTAACACTCTCACTCTCACTTTCTCATGCTAAGGCCGGGTTCAGACAAGCGTATGTTAAAAAAGGTATGTTTTTCATTTAGAAAAAAAAAAAGACAATTTTTCATTCGTATTTTAATCCGTATGCCATCGTATGTAAGTGTTTTTTTTCACATCCTTATGACATCTATATGGCAACTGCATGACATCCGGTTTTTACATAAAAAATGTAATAAAAAATAAAAGGCAAAAATACAGCTTTCCTATGTTAATATTAGCAATGGATCCATGAAATCTGTATCTCATCTATTCCTGGTGCAGCCACTGACTTAGAATGAACAAGTCTGATCCAAAATAGTGGTCAAAGTAGTGCATGCTGTGATTTTTTTACATGCGGATTTTGGTCCATGTGTAAAAATATTCATGTGAACTACGACATTGACTTATATTAGTATGTTGTCCGTATTATATGCTGACCGATTATAGGCTTGTCTGAACAAACCCTTTAATGCTGCTTATAAAAAAAAAAAATTGGCTAGTCCGTTTTCTAGTCTCATGTTTTTTTATCTCTAATTGTGCTATTATTACTCTTCATTTTGGATTACACAGTCAATCTTTCTAGACATTGTATATCATTGAGAAAAGTAAAACTCAACAAATATCTGCAAGAATCAACAACCAAACTATAAACGTTCGCCAGGATATTACTGACACCTACAATCTATTGTGAGTTTTCTTCATTGCTCCTTTAAGTTGACTTCAAACGCTTGACCTGTGACAGAAGCATTACCTATGAAATGTAGAGAACAGAACCTCATGGGTCAGAGCCTGTCTTGTGCACATTACAGTATATTCTCTTTATGCTTCCACCAAGTGAATTCTTGGGAGAATAGGAGAATAAGAATACAGAATGCATTGCCAAATGGGGAGATTCTAGTTCTGTAGTTAAATCTGTGAGCAGAACCCTTTTGAGTGTTTGAGAGTCACCGCCAAGCATTCCCATGGGAGAATGGAGAGCATAGTTCCTCTGAACTTCCTCATAAACAATCTTCCCTCTGTTAATCTGCTCACTCTGTCACATCCCATCTCCTCAGAGGGAAGATCTCACTGCTTCTCATATCTCTCTCTGGAGCTTTTACAACTAAGAAGAATGAAAAATGACGTGACTTGGATTTACAATTCCAGTATCAGTGTTCTGGAATATATTCCCATCTGACTCCAAAATCTTGGCTACAATAACCATAAACATTCAAGTATCATTTTACTTTATGGCCTTTGGATCCTGGTTCCGGGTCATCCATCTACAATGTTGTATTTGGTTGAATATAGAAAATACTTCTCAAGATATTATTTTACACATGCTATAACTGGCACTTCTGTGTAGCTACCTGGAAATAGAGTATCTATAGATTCCAGTAGAGCTCACAGAAGAATCACATGTTCTCCAGACTCTTTTTGCTCAGTTTCTTTAAAGTAGTAACGAGGGACACAAGACACTTGGCATCCAACATAGTGCAGGTCCAGGATCAAGACTTTTTCCTGCATAAAATGTCAATAACTGAGAAGCCTTGTTAAGTCTATTACAGCGACTATGGACATACTGTGACATAATGTCACACTTCTTTACTCCATTTTTATTTTATTACATTGTAAAACTATTGTATGTTAAACAACAGAGCTCACCACTAGGGATGAGTGAATCCGAACAGCAAAGTTCGGGGTTAGTCTCGGACAACTTATGCCCACTGCTGAGCTCCAAACACGGACTTCTCTCCGAAATCCATGAGAAGTCCGTGTTACGGTCAACATGCTTTTAGGCTGTGGAAACTTCCGCAGTCATCACATTCATACCAAGTATTGGCATGGCTGTGATTGGCCATCGCCACCCTTGACCCAGCCTGTATAACTGCCGGATCATGGGTGGCATAACCATTGTGTTCTAGGTACAGCTTGAGTGAGGGACAATATAAAAGAAATATGTGAGCTGGTCTTATTATGCTGGGAAAGTGCCAATATCCATGGAGGTCCCCAATCTATTGGTATCAGACCCTAGCTTTGCCTTTGCTGGTTATTAAAAATTCGGGGGACTCCAACAAAAAAAATTATGTGGGGTCTCCCATATTTTTAATAACCAGCTAAGGCAAAGCAGATAGCTAGGGACTGATATTAATAGGCTGGGAAGGTCCATGGATATTGGCCCATTCCCAGTCTAATAAGACCAGCCCTCAGTCGCCCCAGAAATGGCACATCCATTAGATGCACCAATTCTGACACTTAGTCTCGGTTCTTCCCAATTGGCCTGGTGTGGTGACAATCGGGGTAATAGTTTATGGGGTTGATGTCAGCTGTGTAAGGTCAGCTGGCATCAAGCCAAGGGGTTAGTAATGGAGAGGTGTTTATCAGAAGCCCCCAATACTAACCTCATATTTAAAAATAAAAAGATGAACACAAAGGAAAAAAACTTTATTTAAATAGAGACTCCCCGACACATTCCCTGGTTTACCCATTTATTATTAAAAAATAATCCCAGCAGCTCTGACATAATCCATTGAGATCCTACAATGTCCAGTGATTCTCTCCTGCAACCTATGGAGCGCTGTTCTGAGAACTATACTCCATGGATTACTCGTGGTCATGTCTCACGAGCGATCACGTCAGTAACATCATCGCCAGTGAGACATGACCAGCAGTGACCTATGGAGCCTTGTTCTCAAGGCTGCATAGGTCACTTGTGGTCATTTCTCACTGGCGATGATGTTACAGAGGTCATCGCAGTGAGAAATGACTGAGAGTGACCTATGAAGCCTCGAGAACAAGGCTTCATAAATCACTGCCGGTCATGTCTCAAGGGCAATTGCCACAGCACCAGGGCAATTGGGAATAGTCAATGCTGATGTGCCAATTCTGGGGTGGCTGAGGGCTGGTCTTATTAGGCTGGGAAGTAGCCAATATCCACAAACCTTCCCAGCCTATTAAAATCAGCCTTCAGCTGTCTGTTTAGCCTTTACCGGCTTTTAAAAATAGGAGGGACCCCACGCCATTTTTTTGGGGGTCCCCCCTTTTTAATTACTTGGAAAGGCTACAAAGACAGCTGTGAGCTGATAATAATAGGCTGGGAACCTTTATGGATATTGGCCCCTTTCCAGAATAATAACACTAGTCCCCAGCAGTCTACTTTGCCTTAGCTGATTATTAAAACTATGGGAGACCTCACATAATTTTTTTTGGGTCCCCCTATTTTTAATAACCAGCAAAGGCAAAGTAGACAGCTGGTGGCTGATACTAACAGGCTGGGAAGGTCCATGGATATTGGCCCCTTCTCAGCATAATAAGGCCAGATCACAGCTGTCTCCATTCCCTTGGCTTTTTATTGCTCATACTAGAGAAGAGAGAGAGGATTCAAAAATATCTAAACAAACTGAAACTGTGGGCAGCAACTAACAGAATGGTTTTTAACAGGGAGTCTTACATCTGGGCAAGAAAAATGAAAAAAGCATATACAGATTGGGAGGAATAGGGCTAAGCAACAGCATATGTGAAAAAGAATTGGGTATACTAATAGATCACAGACTGAACATGAGTGTGATGCAGCAGCAGCAAAAAAGGCAAACACAATTCTGGGTTGCATTAACAGAAGCATATAGTCTAGATCACATGAAGTATTTGTCCCCCTCTACTCCTCTTTGGTCAGACCTCATCTGGAATACTGTGTCCAGTTCTGGGTGCCACATTTTAAAAAAGACATTGAAAAACTGGAGCAAGTTAAGAGGAGAGTGACCAGAATGGTGACCTGTCTGCAAACAATGTCCTACGAGGAATGGTTAAAGGATCCGGGAATGTTTAGTTTGCAAAAGAATAGACTGAGAGGAGACTTAATAGCTGTCTACTAATATGTCGAGGGCTGTCACACTGTAGAGGGATCAGCTTTATTCTCATTTGCACAAAGAAAGACTAGAAGCAATGGGATGAAACTGAATGGGAGAAGATACAGATTAGATATTTGAAAAAACTTTTTGACAGTGAGAGTGATCAATGAGTAGAACGGCTTCCACGGGCGGTGGTGAGTTCTCCTTCAATGGACGTCTTCAAACAGAGGCTGGACAGACATCTGTCTGAGATGGTTTAGTGAATCCTGCATTGAACAGGGGGTTAGACCCGGAGGTCCCTTCCAACTCTATGATTCTTTTAAAAATAGGGGGGGCCAAATAATTTTATTAATTTATTTCTTTATTGACAAGCATAGTAAAATATTCACGCAAGGCGCAGCTCCACTCCTCCACATGGACCTCAGCCTCCTAGTTCAAGAATATTATGTTACATATTTTTTATTTTGTGTTATTTTAAGTAATTTCCCTATTTACATTTCTTTGCATGGCAATTGTATTGCTCTTACCACCATTTGGATTCCTTTTTCAGCCCCCTAGCCCTGATTATGACTATTTTACAGCCATTTCACAGCAACAAATTTCGGGTCCTCATTGACTTATATGTGGTTCAGGTCCAGGTCAAGTTCGGGTCAAGTTCTGGTACCCAAATCAAACTTTGGACTAAAGTTCGGCCAAACCCATTGGAAAAATACTGCACAAGGGAAAGCCACTTTTCAATTTTAAGAGGCTGATGGACAGGTCTAGCCACATGCTTCTCTATTATGAGAACAGGAGAGCTATGCAGTCTGTGAGGAGACTGTACAAGCAAGTGCAGGAAGAGAACCTGTAATACTTATATACTAATAAATGCCACAAAATCATACGACCAACACATCTGTAAAAATAAATATATGGTTTGCCAAACCCTTTAATGGTCACTTTTAGATATAAATGTTTAATTTAGTACTAAACCAGAAGTTTAGTGCAGTAGACATGTGACGGATAGATACATCATGAATCCTATTATTAAATGGTAGTGATATAGCTTCACCAGGTTTGTCTAATACTATGATTTCTTTGGCACCACTGGTGCATAGTTCAAGGGATTTGAGAGTCCATGAAATGTGCTCAGATCTCTATGACCATGTGAGACCTAGTTATTTGAAGACTTGAGGGAGAGAGAGGACGTCCAATCAGGGAACTGCAACAGCAGGACAGGTGCAGGGTAGGTCAAGGTCAGGCGAGTATAATCTTTTCTAAGTTTTAACTCTTTTCCACCTCTCAATAGATTCCATGAAAATACCAGTTGGCTGGCCAACATTTTGCTGGATTCGTGCAAGACAAATCTTCACGTCTTTGAATCTTGGATGGCTGCAAATAGAATCTTGAAATTGGAACAAATTCAATTAGTTACAAATTGATTCTCTTATTTCTAATAATAATAATAAGTAATAATAATAATCCTTATTAATCCTCTAAAAACAGGAACCATAGACCAACATTGTGGAGAGATCCTATATTGTGTATTCAAGTCATTAAATGCAGCATAATGTAAAATAGTTGCCGACTAATTACTAATATTATGTCCATTTCTATATTTAGCTATTTGAATTATTTTCATGCTTCCTTACTGAGGATTGGCATATTTTGTCCTAATACTAATGTTAATGCATTTTCCAGTGATGCCCCGAGTATGCAGTGAATGCAATGGTTGTGTTGATTTTCAAACTTCGGTCTGTTAATTTGCCTCCCTTGGTAAAAGTACTTTAGCCTAGCGCTTGCTATACATACTTCCTAAAGATGACTCCCACTGTTCTTAAGTGATTTGAAGTCCTTTTAATGGACTATCCATCCCTTTTTCTTTAACTGTCTGATAACAGACAGCGTGAGACTGTAAATAGCGAGATGAGGTTGTGTGGCATTACCAATACCCAACGAAAACTTATAAGCTTAATGACCTGCTTAAAGAAACAAGCTGGCTCCAAGCCAAAAAGCCCTTGAAATGAAGAATCCTGGGGGGATAATACCTTCAGCTATTCACTTCCCAAATGCTTCACTGCTGTCTTAATTACAAACTCCCAACATCAGCCTTTCCCAAATGAGAGCACATGCCGACTATAAATGCCGCTGTGTCGTGGGGAGGCAGGAATGATAGCTGCCTAAAAACCAACAAATTACAGAAAAAAAATCTCTTCTTTAATCCCACAACAATGCAAACACCCAGGGTTGATGTGGGCAGAACAAACTGGTTGAGTTTCATGTTATTCATTAGATATCTGAAGCGGCTGTAAAATGAGGCCACAGACTAAGATGAGGCACAAGTCCAAAAATGTGACTTATATCTGGAATAACATAATGCTTTCATTAATTGTGTCTGGCGAAGCATCAGGGGAGCAGAGACCTTTCATCAATGTTTATCAGTTTAAAAGCAAGTTTTGTCTTTGAAAATATGGCAGGAGACCAACAGTTGGCTGCTGAATGTGGGCGCACAGGGAATTAGTTGAATCGAAATGGTAATTGCCAGAAATATATGAACAAGACACCATGGGATTTGGACATGTTTTGTTTGCCGGGGTCAAAGTTCATGAAGAATTGAGACTTGAATGTTTTGTGAACATGTCTGATGTTCAAAGAAGTGAAATTATGACAATAAATTGAAAAATATTATGTTGAAATTACTATTTTCTTTTCAAGGGTTCATTATTACTAAAGAAAAGACTAGTGACGAGCGGACCAATGGTAGTTCCGGTTTATTTAAAAGTTTGGATCAGGTACCAAAACTGTTCCCGAACTTGAACCAGAACCTGAACCCCATTACAAAGAATGGGGACCTGAACTTTCAAAAATCTGTCTCTCTTTCTCTCTCTCTGCAACAGACTTTGCTCGGAACTCTGAACATTGCCACGGACTTCCGGGAGAAGTTCGTGTTCGGCGTTTAGTACTGGACACTAATTGTCCGGTACAAACCCTGAACTTTTAAATTTGGGTTTGCTCATATCTAGAAAATACCCATTTTGACAGACCAATTTCTGACCAATAAATGAATGCAGTTTGACTATACATGAGTCATTCTTGTTTATGTACAACGAGGGAAAAAGAAAGGGAGAGTCATCTCACCAAGAGTAGAATAATTATTTCTTACCCAGAAAATCCTCGCAGGGAGCCACCCTGGTTCGGGTCAATTGGATAGCAGCACAAAGGGAAAAAATCTCCAGCGAAGAAAAGTTAAAAACTTGGATCTTCCTTTATTAGACAAAGATTAAAAAATGGTTCCAAAACATGTAGAATTAACCACCAGCTAGTAATCCCAGTTACTGGGTGTTAACAGTCCGATCACTGATTATCTTGTCTATGTCTCCATATTCCACAACATTCTGCTTAAGGTGCCATAGGTAGTTTGTACAATCTGTGGTCAACAGCATTTTGGCTGTACCTTTGAAAAGGGATAGCACAATAAAAAATGACAGGCTCTAGCAAAACTCTCACCTTGTGCAACTAGAAACTTTTACCCTACCTACACTCTCTCAGCAATTTCTACCCTGTTTGGTAGATCTGCAGCTTCTGCATCTGTCTGATTCTCTAACATTTCTGAGACCTGACTTCTCCCAATAGGATATGCTGCCTTTTGTTCCAGTTGAATTAACTTTAGCTTATGCTTTTCCGGTTGTTTTAAAACCAGTTGTTTCCAAAACTAACAAATCACTGGTGCCATAAACTGCCTCTCTCTCTTTGTAAGGACTTTTTTTCTGTTCTTCGCAATGTTGAGGTGAAAATCAAATTCAATGATATCCATTCTGTAGTGGTTTGTTACAGCTCTAATATAGTGAGAGCTATTGCCTGTTGCATAATACTTAATAATAGAGATGAGCCGATCAGTCAAAATTCGTATTCGCCTGTTCACTCAGATTTTCCCAGGAAGTTTCATTCTCTCCAGACCCTCAGAGCATAACAAACATAAGTTGTAAAAAATAAAAAAAATGCTTAAGCTCACATAATCTTTCACCTATCCCGTCCTCCGCTCCTCACTGTCACTTGTTCGGTTCTTTCCATATCTTCTGATCACTCACAAGGTGGATTTCAGCATAATCAAAAGATGCGATGAGGATCAGTGGGGTGATAGTGAGGAGCAAAGGGGTCAGAAAGGTGAGCAACAAGAAAACTATAAGTGTTTTTTTTCAACCTTTTGATGGCCCTTTACTGTTCAAAAATGATGGTTACCAAAACGGGATAAAAACACATTTAAAAATTGACTGCGCTGCTAGAAAGAAGGCTTTTGTTGCAATATTCGTGGAAGATTCTTTATTATCCACTACACGTTTCAATGCCATACTGGCACAGGCAAAGGAGGGTTAGTGTAAAAAGAGAAAAAATATACAATGGGTAAGAAGGTGGGAGCCATTAGCAGCAGCGGAAGCACTACTACCATCATTGGTACCTGTTGTCTTGGCACTAGTATTAACATATGTAGGCCACACTTGGCCCCTTTTAATTTCTGCGAGTGTGTTAGTGGGGAGAAAGATAAGGGTGTTATGAAATATATGGCACATAGCTTGTCTGAGTCACAGCAGGATAACGTTACCTCTGACAGCGACACCATCAGTTTTAGTTAGCGTTCTGCAAAGAATTGTCTGCCCAATCACAAATGACTAAGAGAGATGATTTTTGGACCATTTTTAATTTTTCAAAACATGAAAACTCTGTTATTGTGCAGTGTTATGAAATGTACTGTTGGTTACCATTTTTTGCTATAGTCACGTCAATACTACTTTGACATTACAAAGGCTGTGTTTATGTTACGGAACTTGAAAGAGATTGAATACATTCCTAGGAGACCTCAGAGTGTTACTTGTCCTTTCAGGAATATTGGAGGATTTGCAATATTGCAATTTGTGGCAAATAGATTTGCTGCAAATTGAACCTGGTGAATTTGAAGTTCAAAAAATTCAGTTGTTTCTAGTTCTAAATGTAATTATACATATTGTCACAAATTACCCTCCATGTCATCTTCACCCTCAAACAGGGCTAATTCTAGGGGTGTGTGATTACTGAGTGTGGCACAGGGTCCATAAATGATCAATACTGAAGAGGAAGCCACTTTGTGATTCATAAATTCCTGATTATACTCCCCGTGACCAAATCTAATTAAAGGCAACTGCAAAAAAAACATACAGCACCTCGTCCATAAAATTCTATATCATAGCAAAATATTTCAGAAAAATTGTTCTATATACGGTAACATATGGTGGCACATAGAGTGCTTATGGATTCTTCACTGAAAATTGAAAATATACAATCCATGTGTGCAGCATATAGGCTCTGTGCATGCAGCTCTATTGATAGCATGAGGTTAAAAATATATAGAGATATGAAATATTCTGCCAATTGTTAAGAACTGCTCTCTAGATATTTAAGTTGTCTTTTGGATCCTTAGCTAAGCCAAACACCAACACACATTTAATTTCTGGACATAAATACTTCTCAATGTGAAACTGCCTTCAAACATCCCATCTTATTCCATCTTGCAGTGATAAAATCTGTATGCTAAAGCTAAATCCTTCTTCTGAATCTACAATGTACAGAATGAAACGTCAGGATAAAGATGCAATGATAGGAGATGTCCATCATCCACCGTCAGGCCCAGCTACTCCCTGTCTTAAAGTGTTCATCAATCTGACATCCGAAGGAAGGGTTCTTATGAGATCTTTGTCATGAATTGTACAAATATTTTAATACATGTAGTTATAAGTTCTGCAAGTTTTACTTTTATTGAAGCAGGATGAGAAAGGTGTTAGCATTGACGGTTCTGAGGAATCACCTTCAGCAGCAAGTTATTTAGCATCTGCTTCTGGACCTGAATTCAACAATTCTAAAGCTGTATATGGTAAATACACATCCTATCCTATCATTTCGTAAGAATCCAGCAAAATTGTGGCAAGCCAGCTGATGTTTTGCTGGATTTTGAAAGGTCAAGAATAAAGGAGGTAGAAGGGCGTATCTGTCAAAATTCAAATTTGCCAAATTGTGTGGATTTTACCAGGAAAATCTGTTCACAGCGAAGTTATTCTCTAAAATTGAACATTCCCTATTATGTTCTGGGATTTCAGCCTACCTAGGAGCATGATAGATGTAAGATGTAAAAACTCATACTTCACCGTACACCACTCTGGCGGCTCCCGCAGCACCCTGCCTGCTGTCCTGTTCTCTTTGTCTCCATAGTGTTTCATCTATAGCTATGTTCACCCTTGATCCAGACATCAATCCATGTGCAGGTCCCATAAGTCATGTGCAGTGACCTCAAAGGTCCTGCTTGAGGCCAGAAGTGAACATCAGGCCAGGATTTCTGGCAACAGACCCCAATAGTTACTATTGACAAACTGGAGATGTGGAGTGGAGGAGGTATAGAGAACTGGACTGTGTTCAGGGAGCAGTGAGGGGCCTGGAGAGGTAAGCGATGAGATATATATGTTTTTTTTTTCTTTTTTACCTTTTACTGGCCCGCTACTGTTCAGCAAGATGGCAGCAGCAGACATTTTGCTGAATTTGCGAGGAGCACATTACAAAAAAAAAATCCATATTTTCCAGTATGCAGATTTTTGTGAAATTAAAGTTGAATTAATTTTCACTTTCATAACATTGCCTATCTATAGTTAGGAAGGGTTAAAAAATCATACTCACCTCACTAAGGTCCTCATGTGTCCCAAATCAATTTACGACTGGTATGCTCATCAATCTGACTCCATTTTATGACATGTTTGATGCCTCCGCCACTGACTAGACCTTGCAACGTCATAACTAGTGTTGAGCCACCCCCGTAGTGTTCGGGTTCGGTTCGGTTCGTCGAACACCGGGATGTTCGAGGAACTGTTCGTCGAACTTTTCGTCGAACACCTTAGAACACCGTCGAACACCGTTAAAACCAATGGCAGGCAAACAAAAACACATAGAAACACATAGAAAACACCTTCAAAGGTGTCCAAAAGCTGACAAACTGCTCAGAAGACGCTTTCTTTAAAAAAGCCGGCCGGCAATTCAGCAGCGGCATACACCGGTACCCGACAATTTAGACAAGAAGGAATAGAGCCTCACACATAGATTAGATAGATAGAAACATGTCAGTCACATATATATGAAGTACAGTGACAGTGTTGCTTACTGTACTTGTCATTTAGTGTAAAGGATTTATTAAAAAATATAATAGTGTTTTCATGCACCGTCTCTTTAAAAAAGCCGGCCGGCAATTCAGCATCTGTACCCGACAATTTAGAATAGAAGGAATAGAGAATCACACATAGATTAGATAGATAGAAACATGTCAGTCACATATATATGAAGTAGAGTGACAATGTTGCTTACTGTACTTGTCATTTAGTGTAAAGGATTTATTAAAAAAAATAATAGTGTTTTCATGCACCGTCTCTTTAAAAAAGCCGGCCGGCAATTCAGCATCTGTACCCGACAATTTATAACAGACAGAATAGAGCTTCACACATAGATTAGATAGATAGAAACATGTCAGTCACATATATATGAAGTACAGTGATAGTGTTGGTTACTGTACTTGTCATTTAGTATTAAAATAAAGGATTTATTATTAAAAAAAATTGGCGTGGGGTTCCCCTTAATTTTAGTCTCTAGCGGAGGTTAAGCAGACAGCTGGGGCAGATGTTTGAAGCCTGGGAAGGGGGTAATACCCACGGAGCTTCCCAGGCTACTAATATGAGCCCCCAGCTGAATACATAGCCTTTACTAGCTATTAAAATGGGGGACCCCCCCAAAAAAATGACGTGGGGTCCCCCCTAATTTAATAGCTAGCAAAGGCTAGGCAGACAGCTGGGGGCTGATATTAATAGCCCAGGAAGGGAGCCATGAATATTGGCCCCCTCCCAGGCTAGAAACACCAGCCGTCAGCCGCCCCAGAAATGGCGCATTCATAGGATGCGCCAATTCTGGCACTTAGCCTCGCTCTTCCACGCTGCCCTGTAGCGGTGGCAGGGGGTAATAGGGCTGGGGTTGATGTCAGCTTATAATGCCAGCTGACATCAAGCCCAGGTTAGTAATGGAGAGGCGTCTATAAGACACCCCCATTACTAACCCCATAGTCAAAGTTAAAAGAAAACACAAACACCCAGAATAAAGTCCTTTAATTGAAATAAAGACACAATCCTTTATTGTTCTAAATTAAACCATACTTACCATCACGCCCATTCCAGCTGAAGCCAACGATCTCCTGCAATAAAAGAAAAATAATAAAGCAACATCATCCTTACCTTTCCATGGTTCCCACGACAGCTTCAGCTCTGCTACATCGAGATGACAGGCTGGTCCGCAGCAGAACGCTGCCATCCAGCCTGTCATCCCGCAGACACTGAGAAGCGCAGGCATTCTTGCGCTCTGCAGTGTCTGGCTGTGACGGCATAAAGATGAGACGAGTTCATGTCCAATGAACTCGGCGCACCTCATGCACGTCACTGACAGCGTGGGAAAATTCTCACGCTGAAGCGCTGAGTGCAGGAGAATTCTCTCACGCTGTCAGTGACGTGCATAAGGTGAGCTCATGTCCAATGAACTCAGCTCACCTCCTGCACGTCACTGACAGCGTGGGAGAATTCTCCTGCACTCAGCGCTTCAGCGTGAGAATTCTCCCACGCTGAAGCGCTGAGTGCAGGAGAATTTTCCCACGCTGTCAGTGACGTGCATAAGGTGAGCTCATGTCCAATGAACTCAGCTCACCTCCTGCACGTCACTGACAGCGTGGGAGAATTCTCCTGCACTCAGCGCTTCAGTGTGAGAATTCTCCCACGCTGAAGCGCTGAGTGCAGGAGAATTTTCCCACGCTGTCAGTGACGTGCATGAGGTGAGCCGAGTTCATTGGACATTAACTCGGCTCATCTGGATGCCCTCACAGAGAGACACTGTGGAGCGCAAGCAAGCCTGCGCTTCTCAGTGTCTGCGGGATGACAGGCTGGATGGCAGCGTTCTGCTGCGGTCCAGCCTGTCATCTCGATGTAGCAGAGCTGAAGCTGTCATGGGAACCATGGAAAGGTAAGGATGATGTTGCTTTATTATTTTTCTTTTATTTCAGGAGATCGTTGGCTTCAGCTGGAATGGGCGTGACGGTAAGTATGGTTTAATTTAGAACAATAAAGAATTGTGTCTTTATTTCAATTAAAGGACTTTTTTCTGGGTGTTGTGTTTTTTTTAAATACTTTACTAGAAATTCATGGTGGTCATGTCTAATATTGGCGTGACCCCATGAATTTTGGGCTTAGGTCCAGCTGATAATGCCAAGCTGGCCCTAACCCCTTTATTACCCAGTGAGCCACCGCATCAGGGCCCTGGATGAGTTGGGTACAGCGCCAGAAGATGGCGCTTCTATGAACGCGCCATTTTCCGGGGTGGCTGCGGACTGCAATTTGCAGCGGGGGTGGCCCAGAAAGCTTGGGCCTCCCTGCGCTGCGGATTCCAGCCCCCAGCTGCCTAGTTGTACCTGGCTGGACACAAAAACAGGGCGAAGCCCCACGTCAATTTTCTTTAAATTATTTCATGAAATAATTAAGAAAAAAAGGGCTTCCCTATATTGTTGTGTCCGGCCAGGTACAAATAGGCAGCTGGTGGTTGGGGGCAGCCCGTTCCTGCCTGCTGCACCTGACTGGAGACAAATATAGTGCGAAGCCCCACGTCAATTTTTTTTTTATTATTTCATGAATTTCCTGAAATAATTTAAAAAAATTGAAGTGGGGCTTCGCACTATATTTGTGTCCAGCCAGGTACAGCAGGCAGGAACGGGCTGCCCCCAACCACCAGCTGCCTGTTTGTACCTGGCCGGACACAACAATATAGGGAAGGCCTTTTTTTCTTAATTATTTCATGAATTTCATGAAATAATTAAAAAAAAAATACGTGGGGCTTCGCCCTATTTTTGTGTCCAGCCAGGTACAACTAGGCAGCTGGGGGCTGGAATCTGCAGCGCAGGGAGGCCCAAGCTTTCTGCGGCCCCCCCGCTGCAAATTGCAGTCCGCAGCCACCCCGGAAAATGGCGCGTTCATAGAAGCGCCATCTTCTGGCGCTGTACCCAACTCATCCAGGGCCCTGGTGCGGTGGCTCACTGGGTAATAAAGGGGTTAGGGCCAGCTTGGTATTATCAGCTGGCCCCAAGCCCAAAATTCATGGGGTCACGCCAGTATTAGACATGACCGCCATGAATTTCTAGTAAAGTATTTAAAAAAAACACAACACCCAGAATAAAGTCCTTTAATTGAAATAAACACACAATTCTTTTTTGTTCTAAATTAAACTATACTTACCATCACGCCCATTCCAGCTGAAGCCAACGATCTCCTGCAATAAAAGAAAAATAATAAACCAACCTCATCCTTACCTTTCCATGGTTCCCACGACAGCTTCAGCTCTGCTACATCGAGATGACAGGCTGGACCGCAGCAGAACACTGCCATCCAGCCTGTCATGCCGCAGACACTGAGAAGAGCAGGCATGCTTGCGCTCCTCAGTGTCTCGCTGTGACGGCATCCAGATGAGCCGAGGTCATGTCCAATGAACTCGGCTCACCTCATGCACGTCACTGACAGCGTGGGAAAATTCTCACGCTGAAGTGCTGAGTGCAGGAGAATTCTCCCACGCTGTCAGTGACGTGCATGAGGTGAGCTCATGTCCAATGAACTCAGCTCACCTCATGCACCTCACTGACAGCGTGGGAAAATTCTCCTGAACTCAGCGCTTCAGCGTGAGAATTCTCCCACGCTGTAAGTGACGTGCATGAGGTGAGCCGAGTTCATTGGACATGACCTCGGCTCATCTTTATGCCGTCACAGAGAGACAATGTGGAGCGCAAGCAAGCCTGCGCTTCTCAGTGTCTGCGGGATGACAGGCTGGATGGCAGCGTTCTGCTGCGGTCCAGCCTGTCATCTCGATGTAGCAGAGCTGAAGCTGTCGTGGGAACCATGGAAAGGTAAGGATGAGGTTGCTTTATTATTTTATTTTTATTACAGGAGATCGTTGGCTTCAGCTGGAATGGGCGTGACGGTAAGTATGGTTTAATTTAGAACAATAAAGAATTGTGTCTTTATTTCAATTAAAGGACTTTATTCTGGGTGTTTGTGTTTTTTTAACTTTGACTATGGGGTTAGTAATGGGGGTGTCTTATAGACGCCTCTCCATTACTAACCTGGGCTTGATGTCAGCTGGCGTTATAAGCTGACATCAACCCTAGCCCTATTACCCCCTGCCACCGCACCAGGGCAGCGTGGAAGAGCGAGGCTAAGTGCCAGAATTGGCGCATCCTATGAATGCGCCATTTCTGGGGCGGCTGATGGCTGGTGTTTCTAGCCTGGGAGGGGGCCAATATTCATGGCTCCCTTCCTGGGCTATTAATATCAGCCCCCAGCTGTCTGCCTAGCCTTTGCTAGCTATTAAATTAGGGGGGACCCCACGTCATTTTTTTGGGGGGGTCCCCCATTTTAATAGCTAGTAAAGGCTATGTATTCAGCTGGGGGCTGATATTAGTAGCCTGGGAAGCTCCGTGGGTATTACCCCCTTCCCAGGCTTCAAACATCTGCCCCAGCTGTCTGCTTAACCTCCGCAAGAGCCTAAAATTAAGGGGAACCCCACGCCAATTTTTTTTAATAATAAATCCTTTATTTTAATACTAAATGACAAGTACAGTAACCAACACTATCACTGTACTTCATATATATGTGACTGACATGTTTCTATCTATCTAATCTATGTGTGAAGCTCTATTCTGTCTATTATAAATTGTCGGGTACAGATGCTGAATTGCCGGCCGGCTTTCTTAAAGAGACGGTGCATGAAAACACTATTATTTTTTTTTAATAAATCCATTACACTAAATGACAAGTACAGTAAGCAACATTGTCACTGTACTTCATATATATGTGACTGACATGTTTCTATCTATCTAATCTATGTGTGATTCTCTATTCCTTCTATTCTAAATTGTCGGGTACAGATGCTGAATTGCCGGCCGGCTTTTTTAAAGAGACGGTGCATGAAAACACTATTATTTTTTTTGATAAATCCTTTACGCTAAATGACAAGTACATTAAGCAACACTGTCACTGTACTTCATATATATGTGGCTGACATGTTTCTATCTATCTAATCTATGTGTGAAGCTCTATTCTTTAGGTTCTAAATTGTCGTGTACCGGTGTATGCCGCTGCTGAATTGCCGGCTTTTCATGTTTCACTGTTGGCACTGTTCCCATCGATTTGGGCAATCACTGTAATGCCACAACCACCATGGCTGTGGCATTACAGTGAGTGGCAGACAATCCCTGCATGATTGGTGCTCTAACTAGCGCCAGACATGCAGGACACGCTTTTGGTGCACGAACAGTTATCGAACATAACCTCGAACAGCCGAATTTTTTGCAAATCGTTCGGGTTCGTCGAACAGCTCGAACACCGCCCAAAACAGCTCGAATTTGAGATTGGCGAACAGTTCTAGTCGAACACCGCTCATCTCTAGTCATAACGTGTCACCCGGCGATGTTGTGTAGTCATTGCTGGAGATGCCAAAGATGTTGAAATAAAGAGTCAGACTGAGTACCAACCCAGAGCAATGCTTTATGGTGGGACAAGTGACAGCTGGGGTAAGGAGAGTATATATTTTTTTATTTATTTTAATCTACATTTAAAGGGAATCTGTCAACAGGTTTTTGCTATGTAATCTGAGGACAGCATGAGGTAGATTCAAGGATGTGTCACATGTCAGGCTGTGCGCTGTTGTTTAATTGCTCTGAAGGTTTTATCACCTGGTGATTATCATTGCTATGACTAGCTGGCCTTGTGCTTGCAAGTCTGACTCCACCCCCTCCTCTGATAAGCAACTCACCCCCTATAGACTATGTACATACAGGACCTGGTGTGGGTGGGGATAGCTTTTTCAGCTCCTTTGCATTGCTAAATCTAAAATCTCTGATTGTGTCAAAACTGCTGCACCCAGTAATCACAGTGATACATTGTTGCATTCAGGGTCTCTTTGCCTTCATTATGCTGCTGTCAGATGAGGTAGCAAAAACCTGCTGACAGATTCCCTTTAATATACACTGCATTCTGGGGAGAATTCAGAGCACAATACAGCACTTTCAATTTGTATTGTATAAATTCGCTGTGAATCAAATTTCCAATTTTGAGTTCGAGTTAATTTGCCAAACTCAAAGTGAAGATAAAAGATATCTATTAAGGAACTGCAGTTCTTTGATTTAAGACAGTGTTTTCTAATTGAATTTTATTTTGTGAAACCTTCTTTTCTTGCCGTATTCTCTTTTAGAGCTCGCTCACACCAGTATATACATTGGACGAGTGCTGTGCAATTTTTTTATCATCCACACTTGGACCAACGTTATTCAATGGGGCAATGCTGATGCATGATTTTTTTCACTGACAGAATCTGTTAGTGGAAAAAATTACAGTATAATGTGATTTCAGTTTGAAATTGAATTGCACTCACCCATTCAAGTCTATGTGCGACATCCAAGTGCAGTCCGCTTTCCGTGGACTGACAAAATGGAGAAGATGGAGAAATTTTGTTCTCCATCTTATCTTCACAGAGTGCTCTGACTCTTTCATCAGAGAGAATCAGATCACACTATGCTGGACACTCTGAACAAACTCTAATCAGAGTTTGATCAGAGTGTCATTAGCATAATTGGCCAGAGTCTCTTGGATGAGAGAATCTACGGCCATCTGACGATAGCCTTAAAGCCATCCCCAGACCTCAGCCTGCAATGTGGCCTTAAATATTCAGTGTGGTGGTAATAATAATAATGTAAATATTTATTTAATTATTTGTGCCAATATAACTCAGTTTTTAATCTGCCCCAATTTGCAGATATCAACTCCAGGGATGAAGTCACGGAAATCGGCAGAGCCTCCCACATTATAGTGCAGAGATTACACCAGGTTTGCATATGCTTCAGGAGTGATGTACTGCAGGATGGGGCTGTGCATGTTGGGGCTAAAAAGTGTGATATAGTGCAGGATAAGGCTCTATAGAGAGGGGCAGAAAGGTGAGAGATACTGCAGGATGAGTACAAGCCATGGGTAACGCATGCATTGATCTCCTTAGTCTTCAGGAAAATGGCATCTGTGGCAGTGCATGCGCAGATTGAGGTCTCAGCTCAACATTGAGATGAGATCAGCGCCATTTTCCTGAAGACTTCCAGGAGATCAATGAGCGCATGCGCCTCCTTCCGCTAGGATGGCGCCAGCACGAAGTTTAAGTTAGGAGGATGATAAAGACAACAGGAGCAGGCGTGGCAGAGCTGAAGACCCTAAAAAAACAGTCTTGCCCCTATGCACAAATCTATGATTATAAGAAAACTTTAAACCCTGAATGCACAAATTCCACAAAGCGAATTTCTTCACCACAGGTATCACTTTAATCAGTATCACAGCGCCAATATATTCATGTGTGTAATTTACTTAGCAAAATCCTGCTGACAGTTTCTCCTTAAATTCTTTAAATCTCTGGGCACCACTAGGAGGACTTTTAAGGACAGAAAAAAAGTTTTCCAGTCGTTTTTAAGATGCTGTTTTCCCTTAAAAAGTTTTTCCAGGACTTAGACATCGATGACCTTTATATTGGATAGGTCATCAATATCAGATTGGAGGGGCCCTGACACCCAGCTCCCCCTTCAATCACCTGCATCTCCAAAGTTGGACGGATTTACATTGTGCGCAGAGCTCCATTAGAACTGAACCGAAGCTCCGCTGCTGAGAATGGCCTCTGCAGAGTGCATGAAGCTGTACTGTTCTGGTTCTGCACACTGTGTTCTTCCAACCACCTCAGGAGCAGAAAATAGCTCATGTATGGGGCTTCTAGGTGTTACACCCTCATTGAAGTTCTATTAATGAAATATCTTAAGAATAGGTGATCAATGAGGCTTGAAATACCTACAAAAAAGGGTATATTCATCGGAAAAAATTATCAGGGAAAATTGGTATGAGGAGACTGCCAGCGTGCTGTTGGCATGCACCAACAGAACCTGTGCTTCACTATCTATTGGTCAATGGTGGTCTGTAAAGTTAAGTATTATTGCTCCTAACACTCTTGAACACCAATACTTTCCCTCTCTGACTTTCTTCCTATGATCTTTGCATACTTCTGCTTTACATAAAAACTAAAAATGTGGTTGTTTTGGACTAAAATATAAAGGATAATTAATGGAAATATCAAAATGATGATATTCTATAATTAATGGTGGAGACGACGGTTTTCTTATTGACTTAGTACAAGATAACTTGTTCTGGTGAAGTAATTACGAAGAAATCTACTTTCATGGTTCAAGTTTCAAGCCTTAAAATATAAAGGGCATTTATTTAGAATACAATACAATAAAAGAAAATTCAAAAGGATCCAGCTCAGTTACTAGACATTGGTATGTAAATGAGATTTCTGAAGAATTTGCTTTAAAGTTAAAGACGTTAATGCAATTTAATAGTGTTACATGGAATGGAGGGCCGGATTATCAGAAAAGTGCTCTATGTAATTTATCTTAAAGCGGAAAAAGAAAGACTTTTTTTCTCCCATTTGTTATTATAGGGTTCTCCAGGTAATAACATAATAACATGCTTGTGCTTTTAACCTTTTATGTGATCTTCATTTTAAATCCCTCAATGTTTGCATGTGTAAGAATGAATGCAGTGTTATGTTAAAACTACGGGGTATTAAGGAAAACTATAGTAATTGCTGTTCCTCGCAGCTTTACTTACTAGACAGCCGGCACTATTGTTACATAATACATTTGGTATATTGTTTGAGTATTCCTTACTATGTAGAGTTAATAAAAGTAAATGCCAGAATCACTTTACTGGCACTTTTTTGGAAAATGCTTTGCCTAAAAAAATGAAGGGTTTCTTAGTATACGGAGTGCCGCAGAGGCGAGAAAGGGCAATAGAATGCGGTTGGAGTTTGTCCTTCTGTCCAGTTCCAAAAGATTTTATAGACTAGATATCCATCAGAAACCAAAATAGAGGATATATCATTAGTGCTACCTGATACCACTGCACCTATTCTTCATGGAAGAGACATTATAGTTTATACGGTGAATGAGGAGTATGGGGCTGGCACTGTATATTGAGAGAACATGTTACTAGCACATATAACATTCTGTTAGCGAGCAACTGTAACTGAGGGAACAAGCCTTTCTCCAGATTTATTTCTGAAAATGTATATTCTTATACTATATGTGTTGATGCAACATTCCAGCATGTTCATTACTGGGCAACCCCTTATTAATGGGCCCTTGGAGGAGAAAACGAAATTATACTCACCTCCCAGAATAGTGTCACTCCTTTGTAGTCAGTGCTGCACCATCCCACCGGTCTACTGGGATCAAGATCTAGCAGGGACTTAGTATTGCTGCTGAGCTCACATTTTGTCAGTGTAATCTTCTACTGCCGAGCTCATGTGATGGTCTTCCCAGTTGTTCTTCCCAACAGACCATGGTGTTACCCAAGCACTGACAATGGAAGAGTAGTGATGGTTCAGGACTCAGGAGGAATATATTTTTTTCAGCTTTATTTCACCTCCCTGGGCCCAATGATATTGTCCAGTAATGGACAACCCCTTTAGGCAAAGTGTTCTGTCAAATCTATTGTATGTGCACTGTTTCCTTAAAAAGCTGGAGGTGATTGAGTAATAGGTGAGTTTTGGTCCATGAGGGTGAGGAAGTTTACTTCCAGCTGTCATATAAATGTAAATTATACAAAGGGTTAGTGCCCGCGTTGCGATAAGTGGGTTGATCACCTGCAAAATTATTTTGAGTAGGGATGAGTGGGCCCGTAGAAGTTCGGTTTGCACACCAGAACTATACCCAAGCTTGAACCAGAACCCAAAACCCATTGAAAACAATGGAGACCCGAACTTTGGAACTGAAAAAAATTGTATCTGTCTATCTATCTATCTATCTATCTATCTATCTATCTATCTATCTATCTATCTATCTATCTCTTTTTATCTCTCTCTTCTCTCAGAACTCTGAACATTGCAACGGACTTCTCGGAGAAGTCCATGTTCGGCATTTAGCACCAGACACTAAGGCTATGTTCATACTAGGCATTTTTTCAGCATTTGTTTGATGCGTTTTTTTATGCAAAGTTTCAGCTGCATTTTACCGTAACAGAAAAGTCTGAGATTTTAGAAATCTCATGCACACACATTGGTTTTTGTGTCATCAGTATTTTGTGTTTTGCATGTTTTTTTGCACAATAGAGCATGTCACTTCTTTCAGCATTTTTTCTGCATATTTTTCAGCCTTTTTCACCCATTGAATGTAATGAGTGGTGAACGAATGCTGAAATAATGCCTAGTGTGAACATAGCTAACAGATTTTGCTGTTTTTTTTTGTGAAAAAAATCAAGTACAGCAGTATGTGAAACTCATTTATTTTTGTGATTTTACCATCTTGTCTTGGTCACCTGAGATGGCAGTCTGGATTAGGACAGTTTAATTAAATTAGTGATGTGTATAATGTAAACATTGGCTCACCTAGGTGGGAGATGAAACAATATCTGTGGCCCACAGAGGAGTTAAATAGAACAATCTCTGACTAACTCAATAGCAGACCATAGTGTGAAAATAAAAAGTGTTCTACAAATTCAATGCACTGCCAATGTCTTAGAAAAACTATTCCTGAACAATTCACCTCCCCCCAGTGGTACATTTGTAATTCTAATTAATATGATTTCACATATGTCTTGCATTGGTGACCTGTGTTCATGCTTCTGTGTTGAAAGCAAAGCTGAACTTTGGGATCCTGAAAAACGCTTGAAAAATGCAGCAAAAGCGCACCAAAAAATGTACCAAAAATGCATCAAAACCTGCGTTTTTGTCGCAGTTTCTTTCCTGCCAAGAGATCAGGTTTTGCTGCAGAAAAAAATTCTGAAAAAACACCTAGTGTGAACATAGCTTAATAGTTCAGTACAAACCGCGAACGTTCGCTCATCTCTAACTATGAGTCGAATTTCCTAAAATTTGCAGTGTTCAAACAATTTGCAAATAGATTTGCAAGGTTTGAAAAAAATATAGTGGTAGTGTGAGAGCAGACAGAAAATGTGCTTTATTTATAAAGAAAACGTATAAAAATCAGGTATGAGAAGTGTGGAGTCTGCATTCACAGCACCATACTAATATGAGGTAGTCTACAACCTTTGAACACTATTTTTCCATGTTCGGCACACATCACTATAACCCGCTATGTTCCTGGCAGTTTGAGGTCTCACTGATGCTTCATTCATGTCATACAATATTACTGAGGTGGGGAGGAAAGGACAGAAACATTCTGTATCTTCTCCAGAGAGAAGCTGCTGGTATATTCATGTTTTTACTGAAACAGCTAAGGGGCCAACATATCCCTAATTAACTCTATGCACAACCATCCAGCTATTTTGCAGTTTTTTTTCTCCTTGGGGCTGTAGGCAGAAGTTCACACATCACTTATTGAACAATATGTTTAGTATTTTTTCCACCAAACTATATCTTTATAGACATGGAGCAGGTTCAACTGTTTTTGCACAATTAAAGTTATACTATACTTGGTCGGATAAATCTATGAGATAAGAAAAGGGACTATAATACAACACTAATGCATATAGACATTTATCAAATTGTCATCCAAAATGGGTTGTCGCATCTGTCTTCTACACTTTGACATATTGAATGGGTGGCTGAAGAGTAGAAAAACATGTCCAAAAACAGCACCACATGTGTTCACAAATTAGTCCAGCCCCATTCACTTTAACCCCTTCACGACCTTTGTCGTTTACGTCAAAGGTCATGGTTCACTTCCTGCCTTTGATGACTGAATTAATCAACCATCATGTGCCTTTAACAGTAGTGGGTGGAGCAGTGCTCCTGCCGCAGTTGTCATCCAGTTAAATGCCACTGTCAATCACTGACTGCAGGATTTAACAGGTGTCAGCCTGAAGCCCGTCATTCATCCCGCCCACTGTCACGTGATCGCAGGTTGCCAATGGTTATCATGACTGCCAAGTCCTACGTTCATAGGAGATTGTGATTTTTGCTATATAAGCCCACCAATACTGGCAAGAAACACCCTTGCTCTTCTGACCACCTTCCTCCCCCCCTCCTTTTGGGCTGTGCTTTCCTGCCAGGTAATTAGCTCATGGAACTATGATGTGTGAGCACTTAGATTCTGACACAGATTCTCCCATAATATAGCAAGGGTGTTTCTTTCCTCAGTGGTTTCCTGTCCTTGATGGGGGACCTTCTTACTCTTTGGCAGCGACAGCAGGAAGATTTGTCTTACCTGGGCCGGTCGGTTGTGGCAGGGCACAGTCTCTGCTGCAGCCGGTCCCATGTGTCCTGGAAGCGGCGTGGCGGGCGCCGACATTTGGTCTCCGTGCGTGCTGTGGTTTGCGGCACCTACACAGCATGGTGGCCGGCAACCCCGTGTCCCGGATGTGACATCACGGATCGCGACCGGAAGTGACGAACCGAAAGTTGCACCCCGATGACATGCACCAGGACCTCTGACCCCCAGATGTAATTTTCTGGGGGAGGTACCGGAAGCTGCGGGAACGCCGGCCGGTGATCTCCCTGGCATAATGGGAGTACTTAAGGGTAGATCACCGGCTCGGCAGGGGCACAGTGCACCGAAAATGGCCTCACAGCAGCCCTCCCCACCTCATCAGCAGCAAGAACAGCAGACCATGGTGCAGCTGCAGCAACACAAGGAGATGGAGCAGCCGCAGCAGCCTCGGCACCAGAAGTTCACCCAGGAGCAGCGTCCACCGCAGAGTAGGAGCAGTGGGCGTTCTGGGACACGCAGCACCAAGGATATAAGATCCAGCCGGCATGGCTCAAGCAGGATTGATGATTCCACGGTCTCCCGAGGAGAAGTGTTGGATACCATCCTGCCTCCCGTTCCGGTACCCTGTTTTTATTAATGTATTAATGTAGATTTTTTTCTGTTTGTCTCTCTCTCTCCTTCTCCTTCCTCCCTTCATCTGGTCAGGATGTCCCTAAGAAATGTACGGGCAAATCCAACTACAGAGTGTGTGCCCTGTGTGAACGGGGTCTGACTAAAGACTGGCCTAAAAAGTTATGCCAGCCATGTATTGAGGAAACAATTTCGGAGGGAACCCCGGACTTTGCTTCAAATTTAAAAACTCTTATTAGGTCTGAGGTGGAAAGATCGCTAAAATTGTTTTCTTAGGCAAAAGAAGCGTCCCAGACCCATAGAGAAAAAACCCCACCCACCCTTTCAGACTCTGAATCCGACGATTCATGCAATTGGGTTGATTTCTGTGTCTTTGCCCATAGCCACTTATGATATTGAATGTTGACCATCCTGTTATCTTTTATTACTATTTTGGGCAAATGTGCAATCTTATAGATCCATAGGTCTATTATGATCTTTCTATTACTAATGTACCTGGCTTGAAAAGCTACTTTCTAGTCATCTCTTGGTTTCTTCTTCTTCTATTTATATATATTTTTTATGTGTATATTTCACTAATAAACTAAATTTTTGCATTATATGCTGAGTTGTTCTCCTCCTTCTATAAATACTACAGACGCCAGGCCCAAGGGTGGGGGAGCACCTAGACAACCACCCAATACAGGGGACTTGGTCAGACGAGGAGAGTCTGAAGTCTTCCAACATGTGGGAACTACGAGCAGTAGAGAATGCACTAATCAGCTTCTTACCCCTTCTACGAGGACATCACGTAAAAATTCTGTCCGACAACCAGGTCACTGTAGCATATGTGAACAACCAGGGTGGAACTCGCTCAAAATCTCTAATGCAGGTTGTGGGGAAGATATTTTCTCTAGTGGAAGGGAAAGTTCTCTCTTTAAAGGCCCTTCATATCAGAGGAGAGGACAACACGAAGGCAGACTTTCTAAGTCGCAGGCCACTATTGCAGGGAGAATGGACTCTAAATCCTTCAGTCTTCCGTCAGCTAGTGGACATGTGGGGGTCTCCAGAGGTCGACCTATTTGCGACTCGTCTGAACAGCAAATTAAAAAACTTCTGCTCACTGAATCCCACAGAAAATCCTCTAGTAGTAAATGCCCCCAGTGCAGATGGGATTTCAGTCTGGCCTATGTCTTTTCCCCAAGGTGCCTAATTCCAGAAGTGTTGAGGAAGATCCGGGAGGATCAGGCTCGAGTGGTCCTCATAGCCCCCTTCTTGCCCAAAAGACCATGGTTCTTTTGGCTGAAATGCATGTCAACCACGAACCCCTTGATTCTTCCAGAGATTTCCGACCTTCTTGCTCAAGGTCCTATATTCCATCCTCAGGTGAAAGGATTGCACTTAGCGGCCTGGATCTTGAGAGGTCATTGCTAGAAGGTCGGGGATTATCATTGAATCTAGTTACTACTCTTCTAGGAAACCAATCAGTACTAAAATTTACAGTAGAATCTGGAAGAATTTCTTGTCATCTGAGGGATTCTCCCTGGGGGGGGGGGGTTTCCCGTAAAGTCCATTTTGAAATTTCTTCAAAAAGGGCTGGAAAAAGGCATAGCGGTTAGCACCCTAAAGGTCCAAATCTCTGCCTTAGGGGCCTTGTATAATTATAATCTGGCCAGTAACAAATGGATTTCCATGTTCGTGAGGGCATGCACTAGAGCCAAACCAGCCCCTATAATAAGGGTCCCTTCTTGTGATTTAAACTTAGTGCTAAATGCATTAACAAATTCTCCCTTTGAGCCCCTTAGCTCAGAGTCCATAAAGTTACTTACCCTAAAAACAAAACTTCTTGTGGCCTTAACATCAGCATGGAGGGTTAGTGAGTTACAGGCTTTATCTGCAGATCCACCTTTTACCTTAGTTCTAGACGATAGGGTAGTTTTGAGAACAGACCCTGCTTTCCTACTTAAGATTGTATCCAAGTTTCTCATGTCTCAGAAGATAGCCCTACCATCCTTCTGTACTGAACCAAAAAATAGCAAGAAGGAAAAATTTCATACCTTGGATGTCAGGAGATGCCTTATACATTATTTACCATCCACACGCTCATGGCGGAAGGATAGGGCTCTATTTGTCTCCTTTCAGGGCTCCCAAAAGGGATCGAAGGTCTCAAAAGGCACTCTATCAAGGTGAATCCGAGAAGCCATCACGACGGCCTATACGGGATCAGGCAGAGATTCTCCTAACAATCTGAAGGCCCACTCTACAAGGGCCAAGGCTGCTTCCTGGGCAGAAGGGGCGGACGTGCCCATTGAGCAAATATGTAAGGCTGCCACATGGTCATCGCCATCCACTTTCTATAATCACTATAGGCTTGACCTTTCTGCCTCCTCTGATTTCACATTTGGGAGAAGGGTTATGCAGGCTGTGGTCCCTCCCTTACATACCTAGTTCCCTGTAATTCCCTCGTTGTGCCGTCATGGGTGACAGAAAAACACGTATATTACTTACCGGTAATGTGTTTTTTCAGAACCCATGACGGCACCTTTACATTCCTTCCCTATCACTATGGTGATCACCTTCTGGTTGGTGGGTATTAAAGTATTCACATGGGTGAAATTTGTATATAGTTAACAAGATTTATGCACTCTAACTGGAGTGTCCTCTCATGCTCTGTAATCCACTGAGGCAGAGAGAGGCGCCGCCCTTTTTATCTTGAAGGTTTCCTGTCCTTGAAGAGCGGATCCCCTCTCTCGTTGTGCCGTCATGGGTTCCGAAAAAACACATTACCAGTAAGTAATATACGTGTTTTTCAGCACAACATTGCACAACGTAAAAGGTTTCTTGGCATATTACATTGATGGCTTTTCTACCCAAATGTATGTACAATACAAAGTTATATTGTGGTACCGTGTTAGCCAGAAAAATCGAAGTAAATACTTTTATGTCCAAAAATGACAAAAGAATTCTCAAAGTGATACCTTTATAGGCTAACTAGAACAATATATATGCAATTTTTCAGAGCACAGAGGCTCCTTCTTCAGGCAATATGACAAATGAATTGATAAGACAAAAGGCACAACATTCAAGAGATGTTACAGCAAGACATTTGTTCATGAGGTGTAAGGGGTGATGCCTCCTAATGATAAAGGTAATTTCAAGGAAGACAGAGAGAGAAAAATTTGTGATTTCAAATTGATAAGGATGTTCAATTCTTTGACAACAGGACTCAATCTAACACCTGGATTTATGACTCACTACATGGATTCAATTCACACCACCACCAGATTGTCTCCAAATAATTAAACATTCCCACAGACTTGCCATTTGCAACTAAAAACCCTAAATTTGATCTCTTTCATTTATCATTAGGAGGCATCACCCCTTACACCTCATGAACAAATATCTTGCTGTAACATCTCTTAAATGTTGTGCCTTTTGTCTTATCAATTCATGTGTAATATTGCCTGAAGAAAGCTTGCATTTACTGTATATATTTTGTTCTGACTAGCCAATAAAGGTATAACTTCGAGTATTTACATCTACCCAAATGAAGTATTAGAGTTCTAGCAGTTTTATTATGAAAGATCAGATCCCAGTACTCAGTGCCAGCCTTGATTTTCAGGCTAAAATGTGGCATTCTTGGGAGCTCCACATTCAGTTGATTAGCCAATAAAAGCAGAATTGAAAGTTTATTCCATTGTTGTCACTGGATGCCTTCAGCTAGTTTATTTAAATTAAGTTAGGTTAAGGACCATTGCACTAACTAAACGTTTACAGTCTTGATAAAGAGGCATTTCTTTAAATTCTTCAGCTTCATCTTGAACTCCTAGCTTTGATTACACAAGCCTGTGCATGAGCCGATGATTGTTAGCCTTCATTGAGAATGTTTATTCCATCTTCATTTTGCATTTTTTCCACTCATCAATAACTCCGTTGAGAATTTGTTCAGAAGACCTGAAAATGGGATTTAGGTGCAAACCCCAAAGGAGATATTGACTTTAATGAGGGCTCCGTTTTGGCAAAAGCTGCGTTTTTCAGACAGGTAAAAAAGTGCTAAAATGGAAGCCCCACAGTACACAAACTGATACAGTCTGCCCGACCTTTTTCCTTGGTTGTGCCTGAATCCCGTTATTCAGGGATTCAAACAGAATTCTCATTGGAGCCATTGATTTATAGTAAAAAATACAATATTAACATTTCCTAATGCTGATAAAAAAGCAAATTCTCTTTTTTTGCCTGACCTCGTCATTTTATGCTGGGTTAAAAATAATTGTTGGTTAATGGATCATCCCCTTGTGCACACAGAGGATGTGCTCTTGAGACTGGCAAAATGTACATATGCTCATGGTAGGTGCACATCTTGAGACTTTTGGCACAATGTACACCACAGATGTGAACACGTACTATATATTCCTATACCATTGCATCCAACTTCCAATGGGTTGTCGCATTATAAAAAATCATATGCTGTGCCGTATGCCGCTCATTGGGAGATTCCCCTGTATTGAAAAGCATGATTGACAAAATGTTTTCCATTGGGTGTACTGTAATACATTTACCAAAAGGTCATACCTTCGGAATATGTTAATCTATACATCGGGAAGTGTTCCTAGAATATATGATGAACCCATAGCATGCAGAGTGTAATATACTGATGATCTTCAGACACTCACACCCTTAAATTCAGATCACCTCTATTTTACAATGCACAGGGAAGTGCTGCAGTATTAGGTGACGATGTCTGTGAGAGACAGAAGGCAAGGATTGGAATACAATGTGATGCTGCGAGAGAAGGAGATGGGGAGGGAGTGAGAGAAAAAAGAATATTTAGAAAAGAAACAGATTTTCATCAAGGGAGATCTGGCAGGCTCTGTATATTAAAGCTGCCAACACAAAAGCATCCAAAAGATAGATCAAGATGGGAAATTCACATTTTGCTATGAAGATAGGAATCTGGGGATGAATCTGCTTATTAGAAGAACATTTTAGCAAAGATGGTAGGCATTCACGGAATACTTCTTGCACATAATTATAGGTGTTATGAAGGCAAGTAACTAGATAAAGTAGACTGGATTTGTGAAGAATTCTCTCTTGATATATAACTACAGAGTATTTTTCATTAAAGATTATTAAAATAAAATTTGATAAAGTCAAAGCACAAAATCAACTGCTTCTAATGGAATATAATATATATCTGGTTATAGTAACTCCAAAAGGAGAACAGGAAGTTATTCAGAATATTCATAACTTTTGGCTAAGTATACAAAAAATGACCAAATCAACGTGTCTAATTGAAAAAATACAAGTTTATCTATTTAAACCACATAAGTATTCAATTAAGTTGCCTGGGGATAACCATTGAATGTGGAAACCTCACATCCAAGAACTTACCACCTCCTAAAAGCAACCAACTCAAAACAGTGTCTCGAATTGAAGGAGGAGGAGAGCATCCAGCATCCGGAAAAGATAAAAACAAAATGTTTATTAGAAAGAAAATTAAAAAATAGAGCAATAAAGGTCACAACCGTTAATATGGTATAGATGTCCCAAACGCGTTTCGAACTATGTGTCCTTATTCATAGCTAATTGCTATTGACAATGAATAAGGACACATAGTACGAAACGCGTTTGGGACATCTATACCATATTAACAGTTGTGACCTGTATTACTCTATTTTTTAATATTTTTTCTAATAAACATATTGTTTTATCTTATCTGGATGCTGGATGCTCTCCTCCTTCTTCGATACTTATACTGCAGCCCTTTTCGGTGCAACGGATGCGGTGGAGTGGGTGAGCTGACTCTAATCTTTTGATTATTCTGTTTTTGTAGTGTCTTAATTTACTCGTTTCTTTAAGATCAACTAAATGCTTGTACGTTCCCTCATCATCTCCCATTTGTGGCCACCCATCTAACAATTTTTCACCACTCCAGTCCACCTTCAATTCTTTTACCTCACCTTATGCCTCTCCCTTCTGTTAATGCTATCACTGGCTTCCCATTGCCCATAGAATTTAGTTTCAAATACTAACAATGGCTTACAACCTTGAGACAACTCTTCAAGTCCATCAGCTAAAACTATGACACTGCTAGATTTGATTAAATTCCCTTTTATATAAGGCGATGATTCGATGATTGGTTGAATGAAAATTCTCCCTTTACATATCTGTAACATAGTCCTTTGAAACCTTCTCACCTGTAATCTCTGGTCCGACTTTTCATCTCCAAATTTTCTCCTGTGCATTCCTGAACTCTGGAATTCACTACCCTAAAATGTCAGACTTCATTCACATTAAAAATTAACCTAAAAGCACAAAACTTCAGAAAAACCTACAAGCCATAATAGCAACCATGCTGTCAACACAAATGAGCAGCTTCTATCCTTACCTATTGTCTCCTTCCCTTGTAGACTGGAAGACCTCAAAGGCAGGGTTCTCCTGTTCAATATTCTATCATTCAATTGATAATTTTACCGTACTTGTTCTCTACTTTATGGTACATACCGTAAAGCCTCTTTACAACGTCTGGTATGTCCAGCATCCTGAAATTAGGGGAATTTGAAAATAAATATTAATAAAGTTCAAAACATACACAATAACACCAACAAGCTGCAGAAGTCCAACTTGTTTTCAGATTGAAACTGTTCAATAAAAATGACAACTTATCACAAACGTACTCAATTGTGCAAGTAGTTCCCCATAAGCATGATGACTAAAAGCACCATTGTAAAGTGCTGCAATATGGACATGCTGGTGTACTTAGTGGTCAGGATTTACATGCGTATCCCACAGTACTTGTGCTCTGGTCATGATACTATGAAGAAGTGGATGTTAGACTAATCTGTTGGTCAGATAAAATTGCATGCATTACAAATCTAAAAATCAGTAAATAGAGTGAATGATCTTCTGCACAAAAAGAATATACTCAGAATTGACTCTCTCACTACCCTTTCCCAAGTGCGATATCTAAATGATATTAATGAAACCCAGACAACAGGCTATGCTGAACGTCAGACAAACAAGCAAGGCAGGACAGATCGGAAACCACAGAACCAGGAGGGCGAAGGAAAATGAAAATTACAGGTCTGAAGCAGAACCTAGATGTAGTCTGCGGAATTCACAACAGATTGTAGTGTAATGAGAATAGAGTTTAAGGCTGCGTGCCCATGATTCATAAAAGCAACATTTTGGACTCAGCTCACCTGCACTGCATCCAAAATGCTGTGTTGTACAGTAGAAACACAGTGGATAGGATTTTTAGAAATCTCATGTCCACTTTTGCTTCTATTTGACTCCGCGTAAACTCACCGGCAGAGTTGTGGCACCAAAGGGGTCCGGTTGCCACAGTGGCATTGCCTCCCTCAAAAGCCTGCCTGGAAACAAGCAGGGATCCCCTAGTCAGGTATACTAAACATGCAACACTTTCCTGTCTCCAGACCAGCAAGGGGAGCCACTCCCCTTGGCAACTGGGATCTGGAGGCAGGGTTAGTTAGTCTTAGTGTGAGGAGTTGAAGCGAGGACGTCGAGGAGAGAGGAGCTGGGGACTGGAGCTGCGCGGCAGCTCACCCCAGAAGTACCGCACAGAAGAACCGGACACCGGAGTCCGAGGCTGTGGGGCACTGAAGGCCCAGCCGCAGAAACTGGAGGGCAGTAGACTGCAGGTCTCCTGGCCCCATCAGATGCCTGGAGGCTCAGCAGCACCACAGGGTCCAGCACCACCAAGTGGGAGAGATGCACCAGCAAGGCCCGAGCTGCCTGCCATACGGGTGAGCACAGAAACGTTACACTCAGGGACGAGGGCCGCCGCACAGCTACAAACAGCAGGGTCAAAGAGTTTAGTGGAAAGGGAAGGCCTCCAACTTCACCGGGCAAGGAGGATTCGTTACTTGCTTCCAGGCTGCCCGGACTTCCACTTCTAGCCAGTACTCTAGTCCCGGCTTGTCTAATCATCACCAGTAAAGACAAGAGTAAAGTTGTGGAATGATTATTGCTGCACCATCAACCCCTGCACTACAACGCCCAGCACAACCTACAACATCTACACTGCCCTGGAGCTAAGCTCTACCTGTGGAGAGCCACACCATCCTTGCTGCAGTAACATCAGCTTCAGAGGACTGTTCGGCAGCGGCGGCTCCTTTTAGCAGAATTCCACAGGTGGCGTCACAAACTCTATAAAAAAACACTATAAATCCCCTATCCATAACCCCTTTTATTGACCGCCCTGGGTCACGGACCGGGTCACCGCCACTGTGACATTCCCCAGCATCCACCGGCCCGGCTTTACAAGCTGCAGCATGTCAAGTTCTATTGCCCAGACTAGCATCTCCACAACAGATATTTCCACAGTAGACTGTATAGGGTGCGGTAACTCCACATGTGTTTAATGTATAAGGTGTTCAATGAACACATGCGGATTTACCTGCATGATCAGATGCAGCGAAAATACGCTGCTTCCAAAGAGCTTCTATAGTCTGATCGTGGGCACATAGCCTAATACCCGTTCATAATGCTTACAGTAAAAAATGTGTCATAACTAAGAGGTCTTAGAAGTGGTAGTTGCAATGTGCAAGATCCATAGCTGATTGCAACTTAATGTAAACAGACTCTAATAACAGTTGTAATATTGCCGCCGGACAGGTCCTTGAGGGGAGATATGTATCATTGAGGTTGGTAGCTTCGATGATGTAAGCCCCGGCAAACAGGCTCCAGCATGTATAGTGCTGAGATAGTTAATAGGGCGTTTGAAGGCCGGATTTTACGAGCAGTCAAAGAGATGGGTGGGACTGACTGCTCACATATCCCCACCCTGGGGGAGTGGTATTGCAAATGGAGACCAATTGTCTCATTCAGTGTGTGGGTCTGGAGATGTGTAGATCTCCAGGGTGTTTGCTAAAGGACACTAACCTGAGCTGGCGAACCTGCACTATGGTATTGGCTATTTATTTTCTCTTTTTCACTATGTGCCGGAAAAGGCTGTCTTTTTTTTGTTTGCTTATGCTGAGCGATTTATGAAGTTTTTTAATAAACCAGCCTGGACATTTTGATGAAACCGCTTCCTGTGCCTACCTCAACCACAGTTGAGTAAATAAAACCCTACACAGTTCATAATGCTTACAGCTAAAGATGAGCGGATCTTTCGAAATTCTAATTTGCCGACTCTGCCGCCTTTTGCCAAAAAATTCAATTTGCAGAGAATAAATTTGCGCAAATCTCAATGCTGGAAAGTTTGTAATTGCACAGAAAATTAATGTGATGGAGAAGAAAGAGAGAAAGAACCCTGCTGACCATAAGAAATTATACTCTACAGATGACAGGATAGTGAGAGAGAGAACCCCACTGACCATAAGAGCTTATACTCTACTGCAGAGTACGTTGTCAGAAAATACTGCCATTTCTGGCCTCCATTAAAAATTTCCTTTAGTGTGTCAGTGAAGCAATTCACAGCAGTTTGCTGTTCAAACTACTTACCTACAGGCCAGGTATTTAAAACTCTGTTTTCTCCATCACACGGATCACATATACGTTGTCAGAAAATACTGCCATTTCTGGCCTCCATTAAAAATTTCCTTCAGTGTGTCAGTGAAGCAATTCACAGCAGTTTGCTGTTCAAACTACTTACCTACAGGCCAGGTATTTAAAACTCTGTTTTCTCCGTCACACGGATCACATATACGTTGTCAGAAAATACTACCATTTCTGGCCTCCATTAAAAATTTCTTTCAGTGTGTCAGTGAAGCAATTCACAGCAGTTTGCTGTTCAAACTACTTACCTACAGGACAAGGCAGTGGGCAAGCTGAAATTGTGCCACAACAAACACCCACATCTTCTCACCTGACCTTCCTGTCCAATTTTTAGGGGACCGCAGCACACCACTGTTGAACCAAGAGCAGTGTCAAAAGGTTGTTGGTTGGATAGCGGATAATGCGTCCAGTCATTTAGCTACCACCACCACCACCACCCTGTCTTCCACATGGTCAAGTCTCAGTAGCCGTGAGTCTGGAGCGCATATTCCTCGCCCTGATCCTCGTTCCTCCCACCATGTCGAGTACCCAGAGACAACTGATCCCACACTTGGACACTCTGAAGAGCTGTTCACTTTTCCATTTAAAGATTCGGGCCTCTCGCCCGGTCCACTTGAAGCGGGGAAAGAAGAGATCGCGTGTAGCGATGCCCAAATATTTTAGCAGCCACGGTCACATGAAGGTGACGTGCAAAAGTGTCACAAGAGGTGGACGATGATGAGACACAATTGCCAGAAAGTCAGGAGGAGGACCAGAGTGCGGAAGTGGAAGACGAGGTGGTGGATGATATAGTAACTGACCCAACCTGGCAGGAGGACATGCAGAGCAAGGACATAAACACACAGGGGGAGGGAGGCAGAGCACCCCAACAGGCAGGAAGAAGCAGTGTGGTGGCCGCAGACAGAAGGCAGGCAACCGTTCCCCGCAACACCAGCACAAAGGAAGTTGCCAGTACAACTGTTAGGTCTTCCCGAGTCTGGTTGTTTTTTAAAGACTCTGGCGATAACTAGAGATGAGCGGTGTTCGAGTAGAACTGTTCGCCAATCTCAAATTCGAGCTGTTTTGGGCGGTGTTCGAGTCGTTCGAGGAACGCGAACGATTTGCAAAAAATTCGCCTGTTCGAGGTTATGTTCGATAACTGTTCGTGCACCAAAAGCGTGTCCTGCATGTCTGGCGCTATTTAGAGCACCAATCATGCAGAGATTGTCTGCCACTCACTGTAATGCCACAGCCATGGTGGCTGTGGCATTACAGTGGTTGCCCAAATCGATGGGTACAGTGCTCACAGTGAAACATGAAAAGCCGTCAATTCAGCAGCGGCATACACCGGTACCCGACAATTTAGAACCGAAATAATAGAGTATCACACATAGATTAGATAGATAGAAACATGTCAGTCACATATATAAGAAGTACAGTGACAGTGTTGGTTACTGTACTTGTCATTTAGTGTTAAAGGATTTATTAAAAAAAATATAAGTGTTTTCATGCACCGTCTCTTTAAAAAATCCGGCTGGCAATTCAGCATCGGTACCCGACAATTTATAACAGAAAGAATAGAGCATCACACATAGATTAGATAGATAGAAACATGTCAGTCACATATATAAGAAGTACAGTGATAGTGTTGATTACTGTACTTGTCATTTAGTGTTAAAATAAAGGATTTATTAAAAAAAAAAAATTGGCGTGGGGTTCCCCGTAATTTTAGTCTCTAGCGGAGGTTAAGCAGACGGCTGGGGCAGATGTTTGAAGCCTGGGAAGGGGGTAATACCCACGAAGCTTCCCAGGCTACAAATATCAACCCCCAGCTGAATACCTAGCCTTTACTAGCTATTAAAATGGGGGACCCAAAAAAAAGTGTCGTGGGGTCCCCCCTATTTTAATAGCTAGCAAAGGCTAGGCAGACAGCTGGGGGCTGATATTAATAGCCCAGAAAGGGTGCCATGAATATTGGCCCCCTCCCAGGCTAGAAACACCCGCCGTCAGCCGCCCCAGAAATGGTGCATCCATAGGATGCGCCAATTCTGGCACTTAGCCTCGCTCTTCCCACTGCCCTGTAGCGGTGGCAGTGGGGTAATAGGGTTGGTGGCTAGCTATTAAAATAGGGGGGACCCCACGTCATTTTTTTCGGGGTCCCCCATTTTAAAAGCTAGTAAAGGCTAGGTATTCAGCTGGGGGTTGATATTAGTAATCTGGGAAGCTCCGTGGGTATTAACCCCTTCCCAGGCTTCAAACATCTGCCCCAGCCGTCTGCTTAACCTCCGCTAGAGACTAAAATTACGGGGAACCCCACGCCATTTTTTTTTTTTTAATAAATCCTTTATTTTAACACTAAATGACAAGTACAGTAATCAACACTATCACTGTACTTCTTATAATTGTGACTGACTTGTTTCTATCTATCTAATCTATGTGTGATGCTCTATTCTTTCTGTTATAAAGTGTCGGGTACCGATGATGAATTGCCAGCCGGCTTTTTTAAAGAGACGGTGCATGAAAACACTAATATTTTTTTTAATAAATCCTTTAACACTAAATGACAAGTACAGTAACCAACACTGTCACTGTACTTCTTATATATGTGACTGACATGTTTATATCTATCTAATCTATATGTGATGCTCTATTCCTTCTTGTCTAGATTGTCGGGTACCGGTGTATGCCGCTGCTGAATTGCCAGCCAGTTTTTTTAAAGAGAGTGTCTTCTGAGCAGTTTGTCAGCTTTTGGACACCATTGAAGGTGTTTTCTATGTGTTTCTATGTGTTTTTGTTTGCCTGCCTTTCGTTTCAACGGTGTTCGACGGTGTTCTAAGGTATTCGACAAACAGTTCCTCGAACATCCCGGTGTTCGACGAACCGAACCGAACCCGAACACTACGGGGGTTGCTCAACACTACCGATAACCCCAAAAAGGCCATTTGCGCCACCTGCCAGGCCAGCATCAGCAGGGGTGGCAAAACGACCAGCCTGACCACCACCAGCATGATCAGGCACATGGCAGCAAAGCACCTGACTTTGTGGGCTGAACCCCAGGGTCCAGGAACAGTGTCTGCAGGTGGCACCATTGCTTCTTCCGCTGTTGTGCATGCAAGCCAATCCCCTCTCCATGGTGCACGCGAAGATGCCTCCTGCCCTGCACCTGTCGTTTAACACTCTCAATTAGCTGCATCAGGAAGCAGGTCCATGTCCTTGTCCCAGAGCAGCGTACAGTTGTCCATACCCCAGTCCTTGGAACGCAAGCGCAAATATGCAGCCAACGCCCCACAGGCCACACTACTAAATTCTCACATTTCACGACTGCTTCCGCTCAAAATGTTGCCTTTTAGGCTCGTGGAGATGGAAGCATTCCGCAACCTGATGGCAGCGGCCATCCCTCGGTACTTGGTCCCCAGCCGCCACTATTTCTCCCGGTGTGGCGTCCCTGCATTACGCAAGCACGTGTCCCAAAACATTAGCCATACCCTCAACAACGCAGTTATCGGGAAAGTCCACCTAACCACGGACACGTGGACAAGTGCTTGTGGGCAGGGATGGTACATCTCGCTGATGGCACACTGGGTTAACATAGTGGAAGCCGGGACCCAGTCGGACCTTGGGACGGAACACGTCCTCCCGACGCCAAGGATTGCGGGCCCTAGGTCAATCAGGGTTGCCCCCATCTACAGCTCCTGCACCTCATCCTCCTCAGCCTCCTCCTCCTCTTCAGCCTCCATCTCTGAAATGACCACATCAGTCACAAGCTGGAAGCACTGCAGCACTGCCTTGGCCTAGCGACAACAGGCTGTGCTGAAGCTAATATGCTTAGGTGACAAACCGCACAATGCTGAAGAGTTGTGGACAGCTCTGAAAGAGCAGGCAGATCTGTGACTCACACCGCTGAACCTACAGCCAGGCATGGTCGTGTGTGACATTGGCCGGAACCTGGTGGCAGCTCTGAGGCAAGGCGAGCTCACACACATACCATGCCTGGCCCATGTGCTTAACCTCGTCGTTCAGCGGTTTCTCAAATCCTACCCGGAGCTGCCAGATCTGCTTGTTAAAGTACGCCGCCTGTGTACCCATTTTAGAAAGTCACCTACAGCTTTCTCCACCCTTGCCGTGTTTCATCAGCATTTGCAGCTTCCGGCTCACAGACTCGTGTGAGATGTCCCCACGCAATGGAACTCTACACTGCAGATGTTGGGAAGGATTTGTGAGCAGAAGAGGGCAGTTGTTGAGTACCAGCATCAACAAGGCCGTCGGTATTCAGTTCAGACTCCACACAAAAGACCTCAGGAGTGGACATGGATGGCAGACATCTGTACCATCCTCCAAAACTTTGAGGACTCCACCAAGATGGTGAGCGGCGATGACGTCATAATTAGCATCATCATCCCGCTTCTCTGTCTTCTGAAATGCTCTCTGCTCACAATCAAAGAGGATTTATTTCAGGCAGAGCACGATGAGATGGAGGAACCATACAGGGTGATTACTCACAGCCAAGCCTCATCTCATCTCAACGTGAATTGGGTGACAATGAGGAACAGGCGGAAGAGGAGGAAGGACAGGAGCTAGTTTCATGCAATATAGACAGTACTACCTGCACAGCTGTCATACCGTCTGTTCAGCGTGGATGGCCAGAGGACAGAGAGGAGGAGTAGGAGGAGGAGAGCATGGTCAGTCATCCTCTTGGTGAGGACACGGAAGTCTTGCCTGTTAGCAGCCTGGCACGCATGGCTGAGTTTATGTTATGCTGCCTTTCCCATGACCCTCGGGTTCTCAAAATTTTTGATGACAGTCATTACTAGTTGGTGACACTCCTAGACCCACGCTACAAGGAGAACTTTATATCTCTTATTCCTGAGGCGGACAGGTCTACAAAAATGGGGCTGTACCGAGTCCTTGTGGCGGAACTATTAAAAAAATTCCCATCTGAAAACGCTGGCGGCAGAGGGCACACTTCGTTGGACAACCAAGGAGTACAGGCGAGAGAGACACAACTTCAATCCAACAGAGGCAGGGGAGCACTGTCAAAGTTCTGGGAGAGTTTTCTCAGACCCTCCCATCGCACAGTCCCTGAGGCGCGGGGTACTCTCACAAGGAGTGGAAAGTTTTGGAAGATGCTGAGGGAGTACCTTGCCGACCGTACCAACGTCCTCCGTGATTCCTCTGTGCGTTATAATTAGTGGGTATCCAAGCTGGATACGTGGAATGAACTGGCTCTCTATGCCTTGGAGGTCCTGGCCTGCCCTGCCGCCAGCGTTTTATCAGAGTGGGTTTTTAGTGCCGCTGGTGAAATTATAACTGATATGACGCGCCCCTTGGGCCTGTGCTGTGCAGGGGATACCCGGAGCCGGATCGCTGGGGGTTGTAGTCCTCCGTGGCGGTGACCCGGTCCGTGCCCAGGGCGGTCAAACCAGTGGCAGTCTGAGTGTGATAACAAATGTCCGACTACGCCACCCGTGGATTGCGGTCAGTGGGGACCGCCGCTGCGCTGCAGACCGCTGAGGCTGATGTTGTATGCGCAGCCAGGTATGGGATAACTCCCCACGGGAGAAGTATTGCCTCAGGGCAGCTTAGTGTAGATGATGGGAGTGATGGTGTGAGCATCCCAGTAGTGATGGTGCTGGTGCGGCGATGAAACACAGAGACGTGTGGTTGCAATTTCCAATGCTTTACTCACAGTTGTTATTCGTGTCAATCCAGCAGGCGATGACTGCCCAAGCCGTGCTGCGTCCACCAGGCAAGGGGCTCGACCAACTCCCAGGCAATTCCAGAGCGTGGCACAGGGCTCCCTTCTCTTCCCTTCACTGTTCGTCCTCACCAGTGACCCACCTTTGTCCAGCTCCCTCGGGCCTTCTCTTGGCGAAACCTATCTCCGGTTTCCCTGACCCTATGTGGTATGCTTTCCTGGTGGATGTAGTGAGGGGTCGCACCACGATGTGGTCACAACCTCCGGTCTTTGGCTGAGGAATCTGTTGCCTCCACCAATTTGGGTTCCAGTACCCTGCTCTGCCAACCCTTCACCCGCAATCTCCTGGGCCTATGGGGTTCCTTCTTCTCTCGTGTCTCTGGGTCTTTCTTAATGTTCTGTTCCTTGTTTCCTTTCTTTTCTGTTTCTGTTCTCTCTGCTGTTTCTTGCCTCTACTCCAGGCCCGCCTCATGGAGCTGGGCCCAGACTGAGACACAGCTCCCTGTCATCCCTCTCTGGCTGAACTCCTCTCTGAACTGAACTGACTGACTCTAAGATGGTGCCCACCTTATATACCTCCCTCTATGTGTGAGCCCAGTTGACTAGCAACCAATGGGCTCCTACCTATGCCCAGAGACCCACCCCTATCTGCTCCTACACCACTGGGTTTTCCTCCCCCTCCCCACTCCAGCCAGGGACAGATGCTGTCGTGCCTGCACTTCTGTCTAGTGGGAGCACCGTTGAGCTGTCCCTCAAAAATGGGGTGTGTGTGGTGCATGCAGCCAAACGAGTCCTGGTCCACACTCCATACTTACCCCGGAGTGGAATATCACACCTCTGGTCTGAGGGGCAATACCCCTGTAGCAGCCGAGCCCTCGGGGTGCTACAGATAAGCGCATCCGTCTGTCAACTGAAAATTCTGACAGGCTGACTCTTATAAAAATGAACAAGGGCTGGATTGAGCCAGACTTCTCAACACCACCAAATGATAGCAGCGTAACATAAATTCAAATCCAGTGTTTTTTCTTGGGAGGTATATTCCCATGTACCTTTTCACACCCACACATGAGTATACGCTTCCTGATTTTGGCTATTTGCTCTTGTCCTCCTCCTTTTCCTCATCCTCCACCACCATATCACCAGGGTGACCGTGGTCCGTGATGCAACACCCACATAATTTTTTTAAAGGGTGTTTATGATGCTCGTAAAAAATTTTTATACAGTATGTTCATGTATACCCCCCAGGGGTAAATGTTTGTCAGCTTATACACTTGTGCATGGGCATTACAAGTATAGGAGACCCGCTCCTTTCTAATGGGAACATTTTTTTATGAGGCCCTCCTCCAAATCTCTTCCAAGGGGCATTGAAGTGCCTCCTAATTTTTGGCAGCCCTTGCATTCACTGCATAGGCCAACACTATGGGAGACTCTCTCCTTTCTAATGGGAATTTGTCGTTACTGTGGCCCTGCTGTATGTGTCTTTAAATTCTTAGTGGGGTTTTTCCTAAAATTGGTCAGCCATTGGACTCACTGCATACCGTATAACTGTATAGCAGACCATCTCATTTCTAATGGGAACATGTCGTACTTGTTACTGTGGCCCTGCTCTATGTGTCTTTATATTCTTAGTGGGGTTTTTCCTTTAATTGGTCAGCAGTTGGACTCACTGCATACCCTATAACTGTATAGCAGACTCTCTCCTTTCTAATGGGAATTTGTCGTTACTGTGGACCTGCTCTATGTGTCTTTAAATTCTTAGTGGGTTTTTTCCTTAAATTGGTCAGCCATTGGAGTCACTGCACACCCTATAACTGTATAGCAGACCCTCTCCTTTCTAATGGGAACATGTCGTACTTGTTACTGTGGCCCTGCTCTGTGTGTCTTTAAATTCTTAGTGGGGCTTTTCCTAAAATTGTTCAGCCGTTGGACTCACTGCATACCCTATAACTGTATAGCAGACCCTCTCCTTTCTAATGGGAACATGTCGTACTTGTTACTGTGGCCCTGCTCTATGTGTCTTTAAATTCTTAGTGGGGTTTTTCCTAAAATTGGTCAGCAGTTTGACTCACTGCATACCCTATAGCTGTATAGCAGACTCTCTCCTTTCTAATGGGAATTTGTCGTTACTGTGGTCCTGCTCTATGTGTCTTTAAATTCTTAGTGGGGTTTTTCCCAAATGTTGGCACCCCTTGCAGTCACAACATGGGCATTACCACTATAGTATACACGCTCCTTTATAATGGGAACATTTTTTTTTTACTGAGACCTTCCTCTATGTCTCTTCAAAGGGGTATTGGGTTGCGTCCAAATTTTTGGCAGTCCTTGCAGTCACTGGATACCCAATAACAGTATAGGAGACCCACTTGTTAATAATGGGAACAACAAAGCATAGCCGGCTGATGTGTCTCTAACAATAGCGAGGGCCGACTGCTGGCCTTTTAAGAATAGTAAGTGCCATCTGATGGCTCTATAAAAATAGGCTTTATGACTTTCAGAGTCCCTCCATCATAAAAAAACAGGATGTGTCTGATGATGTGTCACACACCACATTGCCAGATAAGATTGTAAAATGTTAAAATGACATTTCCCGGAGAATGCATTTGTCTTAAAAAATAACATAAAAAAACAAAACAATAGGATCTTTCTTTAGTATAAAAAACAGCGTCACCAATTTAACCTCAATGTAATCACATTGTACAGCTCCTGCACCGCCTCCTCCATCTCCGAAATGACCACATCAGTCACAAGCTGACAGCACTGCAGCACTGCCTTGTCCAAGAGGCAACAGGCTGTGCTGAAGATGACATGCTTAATGCTTAATTGACAAACCGCCCAGCACTGCAGAGTTTTTGAAAGCTGTAACACAGCAGCCTGATCTGTGGATCTCACCGCTGAACATACAGCCAAGCATGGTCGTGTGTGACAATGGGTGGAACCTGGTGACGGAGAAATGACACCCAGAGTTGATACGGTTTCCCTCTATGCCAGTCCTTTCACCGAGCTAAATAATATGGCTGTGGTGAAATACAACTCAGCAAAAAAAGCTGTGGACTGGCTCCGCACGGTCCCTGGCCACATTCACCTGTCCACGTGTTTGTGGTTAGGCGGTCCTTCTCAGTAAGTGCACTGGGGAGGGAACGGGTAATGTTGTGGGACCCGTTCTTGTGGAAGGCGGAGACGACACGGGGAGAAACAGTGGCGGCTGGGGACCGAGTATGGACACTCGGCCGCCGCCGGCATGAGGTTGTGAATAGAGATGAGCGGTGTTCGACTAGAACTGTTCGCCAATCTCAAATTCGAGCTGTTTTGGGCGGTGTTCGAGTTGTTCGACGAACCCGAACGATTTGCAAAAAATTCGGCTGTTCGAGGTTATGTTCGATAACTGTTCGTGCACCAAAAGCGTGTCCTGCATGTCTGGCGCTATTTAGAGCACCAATCATGCAGGGATTGTCTGCCACTCACTGTAATGCCACAGCCATGGTGGTTGTGGCATTACAGTGATTGCCCAAATCGATGGGTACAGTGCCAACAGTGAAACATGAAAAGCCGGCAATTCAGCAGCGGCATACACCTGTACCCGACAATTTAGAACCGAAAGAATAGAGCTTCACACATAGATTAGATAGATATAAACATGTCAGCCACATATATACGAAGTACAGTGAAAGTGCTGCTTACTGTACTTGTCATTTAGCGTAAAGGATTTATCAAAAAAAATAATAGTGTTTTCATGCACCGTCTCTTTAAAAAAGCCGGCCGGCAATTCAGCAGCGGTACCCGACAATTTATAACAGACAGAATAGAGCTTCACACATAGATTAGATAGATAGAAACATGTCAGCCACATATATACGAAGTACAGTGACAGTGTTGCTTACTGTACTTGTCATTTAGCGTAAAGGATTTATCAAAAAAAATAATAGTGTTTTCATGCACCGTCTCTTTAAAAAAGCCGGCCGGCAATTCAGCAGCGGTACCCGACAATTTATAACAGACAGAATAGAGCTTCACACAGAGATTAGATAGATAGAAACATGTCAGTCACATATATATGAAGTACAGTGATAGTGTTGGTTACTGTACTTGTCATTTAATATTAAAATAAAGGATTTATTATTAAAAAAATTGGCGTGGGGTTCCCCTTAATTTTAGGCTCTAGCGGAGGTTAAGCAGACGGCTGGGGCAGATGTTTGAAGCCTGGGAAGGGGGTAATACCCACGGAGCTTCCCAGGCTACTAATATCAGCCCCCAGCTGAATACATAGCCTTTACTAGCTATTAAAATGGGGGACCCCCCAAAAAAAATGACGTGGGGTCCCTCCTAATTTAATAGCTAGCAAAGGCTAGGCAGACAGCTGGGGGCTGATATTAATAGCCCAGGAAGGGAGCCATGAATATTGGCCCCCTCCCAGGCTAGAAACACCAGCCGTCAGCCGCCCCAGAAATGGCGAATTCATAGGATGCGCCAATTCTGGCACTTAGCCTCGCTCTTCCACGCTGCCCTGGTGCGGTGGCAGGGGGTAATAGGGTTGGGGTTGATGTCAGCTTATAATGCCAGCTGACATCAAGCCCAGGTTAGTAATGGAGAGGCGTCTATAAGACACCCCCATTACTAACCCCATAGTCAAAGTTAAAAAAAACACAAACACCCAGAATAAAGTCCTTTAATTGAAATAAAGACACAATCCTTTATTGTTCTAAATTAAACCATACTTACCATCACGCCCATTCCAGCTGAAGCCAACGATCTCCTGCAATAAAAGAAAAATAATAAAGCAACCTCATCCTTACCTTTCCATGGTTCCCACGACAGCTTCAGCTCTGCTACATCGAGATGACAGGCTGGACCGCAGCAGAACGCTGCCATCCAGCCTCTCATCCCGCAGACACTGAGAAGCGCAGGCTTGCTTGCGCTGCTCAGCGTCTCTCTGTGACGACATCCAGATGAGCCGAGTTCATGTCCAATGAACTCGGCTCACCTCATGCACGTCACTGACAGCGTGGGAAAATTCTCACGCTGAAGCGGTGAGTGCAGGAGAATTCACCCACGCTGTCAGTGACGTGCATAAGGTGAGCTCATGTCCAATGAACTCAGCTCACCTCCTGCACATCACTGACAGCGTGGGAGAATTCTCCTGCACTCAGCGCTTCAGCGTGAGAATTCTCCCACGCTGAAGCGCTGAGTGCAGGAGAATTTTCCCACGCTGTCAGTGACGTGCATAAGGTGAGCTCATGTCCAATGAACTCAGCTCACCTCCTGCACGTCACTGACAGCGTGGGAGAATTCTCCTGCACTCAGCGCTTCAGTGTGAGAATTCTCCCACGCTGAAGCGCTGAGTGCAGGAGAATTTTCCCACGCTGTCAGTGACGTGCATGAGGTGAGCCGAGTTCATTGGACATTAACTCGGCTCATCTGGATGCCCTCACAGAGAGACACTGTGGAGCGCAAGCAAGCCTGCGCTTCTCAGTGTCTGCGGGATGACAGGCTGGATGGCAGCGTTCTGCTGCGGTCCAGCCTGTCATCTCGATGTAGCAGAGCTGAAGCTGTCATGGGAACCATGGAAAGGTAAGGATGATGTTGCTTTATTATTTTTCTTTTATTTCAGGAGATCGTTGGCTTCAGCTGGAATGGGCGTGATGGTAAGTATGGTTTAATTTAGAACAATAAAGAATTGTGTGTTTATTTCAATTAAAGGACTTTTTTCTGGGTGTTGTGTTTTTTTTAAATACTTAACTAGAAATTCATGGTGGTCATGTCTAATATTGGCGTGACCCCATGAATTTCGGGCTTAGGGCCAGCTGATAATGCCAAGCTGGCCCTAACCCCTTTATTACCCAGTGAGCCACCGCATCAGGGCCCTGGATGAGTTGGGTACAGCGCCAGAAGATGGCGCTTCTATGAACGCGCCATTTTCCGGGGTGGCTGCGGACTGCAATTTGCAGCGGGGGTGGCCCAGAAAGCTTGGGCCTCCCTGCGCTGCGGATTCCAGCCCCCAGCTGCCTAGTTGTACCTGGCTGGACACAAAAACAGGGCGAAGCCCCACGTCAATTTTCTTTAAATTATTTCATGAAATAATTAAGAAAAAAAGGGCTTCCCTATATTGTTGTGTCCGGCCAGGTACAAATAGGCAGCTGGTGGTTGGGGGCAGCCCGTTCCTGCCTGCTGTACCTGGCTGGACACAAATATAGTGCGAAGCCCCACGTCAATTTTTTTAAAATTATTTCATGAATTTCCTGAAATAATTAAAAAAATTGAAGTGGGGCTTCGCACTATATTTGTGTCCAGCCAGGTACAGCAGGCAGGAACGGGCTGCCCCCAACCACCAGCTGCCTATTTGTACCTGGCCGGACACAACAATATAGGGAAGGCCTTTTTTTCTTAATTATTTCATGAATTTCATGAAATAATTAAAAAAAAAGTACGTGGGGCTTCGCCCTATTTTTGTGTCCAGCCAGGTACAACTAGGCAGCTGGGGGCTGGAATCTGCAGCGCAGGGAGGCCCAAGCTTTCTGGGCCCCCCCCCCGCTACAAATTGCAGTCCGCAGCCACCCCGGAAAATGGCGCGTTCATAGAAGCGCCATCTTCTGGCGCAGTACCCAACTCATCCAGGGCCCTGGTGCGGTGGCTCACTGGGTAATAAAGGGGTTAGGGCCAGCTTGGTATTATCAGCTGGCCCCAAGCCCAAAATTCATGGGGTCACGCCAGTATTAGACATGACCGCCATGAATTTCTAGTAAAGTATTTAAAAAAAACACAACACCCAGAATAAAGTCCTTTAATTGAAATAAAGACACAATTCTTTATTGTTCTAAATTAAACCATACTTACCATCACACCCATTCCAGCTGAAGCCAACGATCTCCTGCAATAAAAGAAAAATAATAAACCAACCTCATCCTTACCTTTCCATGGTTCCCACGACAGCTTCAGCTCTGCTACATCGAGATGACTGGCTGGACCGCAGCAGAACGCTGCCATCCAGTCTGTCATCCCGCAGACACTGAGAAGCGCAGGCATGCTTGCGCTCCTCACTGTCTCGCTGTGACGGCATCCAGATGAGCCGAGGTCATGTCCAATGAACTCGGCTCACCTCATGCACGTCACTGACAGCGTGGGAAAATTCTCACACTGAAGTGCTGAGTGCAGGAGAATTCTCCCACGCTGTCAGTGATGTGCATGAGGTGAGCTCATGTCCAATGAACTCAGCTCACCTCCTGCACGTCACTGACAGCGTGGGAAAATTCTCCTGCAATCAGCGCTTCAGCGTGAGAATTTTCCCACGCTGTCAGTGACGTGCATGAGGTGACGACATACAGATGAGCCGAGTTCATGTCCAATGAACTCGGCTCATCTGGATGTCGTCACAGAGAGACGCTGAGCAGCGCAAGCAAGCCTGCGCTTCTCAGTGTCTGCGGGATGACAGGCTGGATGGCAGCGTTCTGCTGCGGTCCAGCCTGTCATCTCGATGTAGCAGAGCTGAAGCTGTCGTGGGAACCATGGAAAGGTAAGGATGAGGTTGCTTTATTATTTTTCTTTTATTGCAGGAGATCGTTGGCTTCAGCTGGAATGGGCGTGATGGTAAGTATGGTTTAATTTAGAACAATAAAGGATTGTGTCTTTATTTCAATTAAAGGACTTTATTCTGGGTGTTTGTGTTTTTTTTAACTTTGACTATGGGGTTAGTAATGGGGGTGTCTTATAGACGCCTCTCCATTACTAACCTGGGCTTGATGTCAGCTGGCATTATAAGCTGACATCAACCCCAACCCTATTACCCCCTGCCACCGCACCAGGGCAGCGTGGAAGAGCGAGGCTAAGTGCCAGAATTGGCGCATCCTATGAATGCGCCATTTCTGGGGCGGCTGACGGCTGGTGTTTCTAGCCTGGGAGGGGGCCAATATTCATGGCTCCCTTCCTGGGCTATTAATATCAGCCCCCAGCTGTCTGCCTAGCCTTTGCTAGCTATTAAATTAGGGGGGACCCCACGTCATTCTTTTTGGGGGGTCCCCCATTTTAATAGCTAGTAAAGGCTATGTATTCAGCTGGGGGCTGATATTAGTAGCCTGGGAAGCTCCGTGGGTATTACCCCCTTCCCAGTCTTCAGACATCTGCCCCAGCCGTCTGCTTAACCTCCGCTAGAGCCTAAAATTAAGGGGAACCCCACGCCAATTTTTTTAATAATAAATCCTTTATTTTAATACTAAATGACAAGTACAGTAACCAACACTATCACTGTACTTCATATATATGTGACTGACATGTTTCTATCTATCTAATCTATGTGTGATGCTCTATCTTTCTGTTCTAAATTGTCGGGTACCGCTGTTGAATTGCCGGCCGGCTTTTTTAAAGAGACAGTGCATGAAAACACTATTATTTTTTTAAATAAATCCTTTACACTAAATGACAAGTACAGTAAGCAACACTATCACTGTACTTATTATATATGTGACTGACATGTTTCTATCTATCTAATCTATGTGTGAAGCTCTATTCTTTCTGTTCTAAATTGTCGGGTACAGATGCTGAATTGCCGGCCGGCTTTTTTAAAGAGACGGTGCATGAAAACACTAATATTTTTTTTAATAAATCCTTTACACTAAATGACAAGTGCAGTAACCAACACTGTCACTGTGCTTCTTATATGTGTGACTGACATGTTTCTATCTATCTAATCTATGTGTGATGCTCTATTCCTTCTTGTCTAAATTGTCGGGTACCGGTGTATGCCGCTGCTGAATTTGCCGGCCGGCTTTTTTAAAGAGAGTGTCTTCTGAGCAGTTTGTCAGCTTTTGGACACCTTTGCAGGTGTTTTCTATGTGTTTCTATGTGTTTTTGTTTGCCTGCCATTGGTTTTAACGGTGTTCGACGGTGTTCTAAGGTGTTCGACGAACAGTTCCTCGAACATCCCGGTGTTCGACGAACCGAACCGAACCCGAACACTACGGGGGTGGCTCAACACTAGTTGTGAAAAGCTTCCGCCTCCACGAGCCTAAAATGCCATATTTAAAGTGCAAGCAGCTGCCCAGAAATCTGGCAGTTTAGTGTTGCGGCCTTTGGGTGGGTGGGTGGCTGGCTGCATACTTGCGCTTTTATTCCAAGTAACAGAAAACTAAGCAGATGGTGGCCTCTATCATCATCATGGCCTCACCTCGGCACTATCAACTCTCCTGAAGGAGAAGCCAGGGCCCACTGGAGGAGTCTCCGGTTCTCTGGTGGGCCCGTCCAACCCTGCCGAGAAGCAGCCCTAGCTAAGAAAAGTGTGGTGGAAGGTTCCCGGACACTCTGTGGATGCTTATTTAATGTGGATCAGACATGCTTATGCATGTTATTTCTCAAAACACATTACAGATCAAGCCATTGTCCAATTCTGTATTCATGAAATTAAATGCGCAAAGAAAAATGATTGTGTGTCAAAGCACCACCGACAAGTGCGAGTTGATGTTGGACGGGCTGCCATTGCTTCTGCAACAAGCTGCATTAGAGGACTTCCTGGGAGAAATGACACTCAGGGTAGATACGGTTTCCCTCTGTGCTAATCTTTTCACTGAGCTAAATACAACTCTCATTAAAAAAAGCTGTGGACTGGCTCCGTACCATCCCTGGCCACATTCACCTGTCCATGTGTTTGTGGTTAGGCGGTCCTTCCCAGTAAGTGCACTGGGGAGGGCACGGGTAATGTTGTGGGACCAGTGCTTGTGGAAGGCGGAGACGATACTGGGAGAAATAGTGGCGGCTGTGGTCCGAGTATGGACACCGGGCCTCCGCCGGCATGAGGTTATGAAAAGCTTCCGCCTCCATGAGCTTAAAAGGCCACATTTCAAGTGAAAGCAGATTTAGAGGACTTCCTGGGAGAAATGACAGCTGGGTAGATATGGTTTCCCAAATCCTTTCACCAAGCTAAAGAATATGGCTGTGGTGAAATACAACTCAGCAAAAAAAGCTGTTGACTGGCTCCGTACAGTCCCTGGCCACATTCACCTGTCCACGTGTTTGTAGTTAGGCGGTCCTTCCCAGTAAGTGCACTGGGCAGGGCATGGGTAATGTTGTGGGACCCGTGCATGTGGAAGGCGGAGACGATGCCGGGAGAAATAGTGGCGGCTGGGGACCAAGTGTGGACACCCGGCCGCCGCCGGCATGAGGTTATGAAAAGTTTCCACCTCCACGAGCCTAAAAGGCCACATTTCAAGTGCAAGCAGCTGTCAAAAAATTGGCAGTATAGTATTGCAGCCTGTGTGTGGGTGGCTGGCTGGCTGCATACTTGCGCTTGCATTCCAAGGAATGGGGTAGGGACAGCTGAACATTGCACTGGGTCAAGGACGTGTACGGTAATTGTTGCAAGTCTGCAATGACAGGTGCATGGTGGCATCTTCGAATGCGCCAAGGATCACTTATGATGGGCACACTTTTAGGCAGTGACCTGGGAGTCATAAATGCTTCCAGAGGTCTTCCCAATGCTGTTCCCCTGTCTTTTCAGCACTATATGCATGTGTCTGATAATGTGTCACACACCACATGGCCAGATAAGGTTGTAAAATGTTAAAATGACATTTCCCAGTGAATGCATTTGATTTTGCTGAAAGCAATGCAAAAGTGCAAAAAGGCATCAAAAACGCTACGTGTGAACATAGCCCAAGGTGTGGAGGAGTATTTTTGGTTTTGGTTATTTATTTTGCCCTCTATATAAGTCATTACCCTGGAAAGGATGTTCCTTAATATATTTCCAAGGAAAATCCATTTTGGTTTTGTTTTTGTATGTTTTATTGTGAGTCTGTAAAAGTGGCGTAATACTCTGACAACGTTGTTGACAGCAGTGACCTGGGAGTCAGAAATGCTTCCAGGGGTCTTCCCCATGCTGTTCCCATGTCATTTGAGCAGTGTTCCCATCGATTTGGGCAATTTTTAGGCCCTCTGCAGACCGCCGGGGGGAGCCGCCTGAAAAATGCTCGAGTTTCCCATAGACTTACATTGGGCTCGTTGCTTGGGTCGAGCACCCGAGTATTCCAATTTGCTCGACCCGAGCAATGAGTACCCGAGCAATTTAGTGCTCGCTCATCACTAGTGGGAAATGATGCCAGATAAGTTTTTTTTTTGTGAACTGCAAATCGAACCTCAAAATGTTCGATTTCATGTGAAACCAAAAATTAAGTCAATCCTCCGCAAATCAGCCTGCAAGTGGAAAAATCCACATCAGATTGCAATGTAATGTAAACAAATTATAGTAACAGTTTGTAATGCTTACAGCAAACGAGGGGTTAACCAGTAGGTATTGTGGAGCAGCAAATGCAAATTTCAGTAATCACAGAAGTCTGAGGTGGTGTTAGGAGGGTGGTTGTGGACAATTTTATTAAAATGGAATGCAACCGACCTCGGGGTCCGCAATGCTGCCTGGGAGGCTGCTGCCGAACACTTTCCGGCTGGAAAGGAAAGCGACAACTTAAACACTAAACCCTTCCGTGTTTCTCCACACAGGAACGGGTATAGCAGTACGCTCTATCTCCCTTAACTGCACGGGAGATGAGCGTCCGGAGACGCACCCAACTGATTAACCCCTCCGTGTTAATGCACACGGAGCGGGTATAACGGTTCACACAATCTCCAAGAACCACAGGGAGACATGTGACCGGGGGAGAAGCAGTAGCCCTGTCTGCGATACAGGCGCTGCGCAATAGGAGTTGGCGCTAGTGTGCGGGTGTGACTATGCCGACAGGTACACGTGCCAACAGCCGGCGTGCTACCGGACTGAAGGGAGCTATTCCATGTGACAGACAGGCGATAGCCGTGAATAGGGCGTCTGCAGGCTGCTCGGGGTGTTATGCGACCCCTTTGGCAGAGCCAGACTGCTAGATGAAGCTACCTGCCTACTTTCACTAGCCTGCCGAAACTACGTGGAACCAGTCGTCCACACACCGCAACACATGCTCAATGATCTGAGCGCGTTACCATGTTTGTGGGCGGGCCTTTTAAAGACTAAGCCCTGCCCACCGACGCGCCATTGGTGACGTTACCCGTGGACCAATCAGGCAGTGCCAGGTCACCGGGTCAGGTGGGTACCAGACCACCAATCATGATCCGCCAGGTCATGGACATGCTCAGTGCGGCAAATCCTGGACTTAGATTCCACAAGCCCTGTCTCCCTCTGCAACCCAGGCATAACATTGCTAGGCACAACTACCTCGAAGATAAACAGAGCTCGTGGACCAGCTAGGCGTTGAGGCTGCCAGGATGCTGAGCAGCATCTGCCCTGGCTGGACTGAAATGGGAGACCACAAAAGGTTCTGGACCCATTTCGAATCCAGCACCAGACTGACGCCAAACATTATCCCCCCCTCTAACATCCCCCTCCACTTGACGCTCATTTTCCTCCATGAGCCGGGGGGGCAAGGATGTGGTCCATCGGGTCACAGAGAGGATTCACGAAACTGTGACCCCTCCGGAGTACAGGATACCTTTTCTTAGGGCGGGAAGCAGGATGGCAAAAAGTGACAGCTGGCTCTTTATGTGTGGGATCCTTCACTGCCGCCGGTCTCTGGCGGAAAGATTTATCTCTCGCACAGTCGGGACACGCGAGAACAAAGTCCTTGACGTCCTGGCGCCACCGGGGCCACCAATAGGACCGTTGAAGGAACTTAGTGGTACGTTTGATCCCCAGGTGAGCTCCGGTCTTAGGGGCATGAGCCCAGGAGAGCACCATACTCCATAGATTAGGGAAAACAAACGACTTCCTCGACGGAACCGGGTTGGAGGACACTGCAGCCACCCTCTCCTCCTGAGATTTTTTTGCGACAAAATCTGACAAGGCCCGGGTCCTGGAAACAGACCAGGAATCTGTACCAGATGTCGCAATGATAGGAGGATCAGAGACTACCCTCCGGGTGACTTTGACCAATCACTGAGATGCACAATTCTCACCCCAGGAAGAAATTCTCATCGTCTTCCAGTCAATGTGTGGAGTATGACAACGTAACCAGGGGAGACCCAGTAACACCTCGTCTAATCCACCGGGAATAATAAGAAATGAGATAACCTCCCGGTGGCCCTGAGGGAATGACATGGTGAGAGGGATCGACTGATGGGTGATTTGCACATCCAGGAGTGAACCATTGGCAACACAAATGTTTATTGGTCTGGAGAGTAACTCAATAGAGATGGCATGCCTCTGGGCAAATGTAGATGATAGAAAATTGCCATCAGCACCAGAGTCCACCCACACCTTGGCAGTAACTGTAGATTTACCAAAGGACAATGTCACCATATATGATAATTTGGAGGAAGAAGTCCCGGACTTTAATACACCTCCTCCAATGGTGGTAAGACCTACTCGTTTTACCGACTGCTTGGAACCCTTATCTACGGGGTGCTCCAAGAGATTTGCGGGTCAGGAACGTGAGGGACTAGACTCAGTCCGGGATATATCCATAGCCTCAGGCTCCGGGTCGAGAGTCTTAGGTTTGGGTCTAAAGGCGCCTGGTGCCAACAGATGCTGAGGTCTAGCAACCTCCAGCTCTAACTTATGTTCTGCATGACGCAAGTCAATACGGTCAGCGAGAGATATTAACTCCTCCAGAGAGGTTGGAATTTCTCAGGTAGATAAAGCATCTTTAATATGCCCAGTCAGACCCCTCCAGAACACCGGAATAAGCGACCGCTCAGACTAATCCAGTTCAGCCGCTAGGGTTCTGAACTGGACGGCATAGTGGCTGGCGGTAGTCGAACCCTGGACCAACGCAAGAAGCTTAAGAGCCGTATCATGCGTGACCTGAGGACCCAGGAAAATATTTTTTAGGGTCTTAAGAAAAAGACCCGCGTTTACTTCAACCGGGTCGTTCCGCTCCCATAGAGGAGTAGCCCACTCCAGAGCCCTGTGAGAAAGTAAAGAAATTATATATCCCACTTTGGCTCTTTCGGAGGGGAACCGTGCCTCCATCATCTCCAAATGAATGGAGCATATGTTAATAAAACCCCTACAGAGCTTACTGTCCCCAGAAGATTTCTCCGGGAGAGCAAACCGGGGTAATGGGGCACTTGCCGTGGTTGCAGTATTCACCGCAGCCGAGTTAATAATGTTGGCTGCTACAGTAGCCACCTGGGAAGCTACTGCAGTGATATCAGCGACCGGAGCAGTTTGTTCCAGAGTTCTAAGTCTGGCCTCCAGTTGCTGTATATACCGCTGCAGTTGTTGGTTGTCGGCCATGCTTGGCAAGACCCGGGCGCTCAGATGCTGTTAGGAGGGCGGTTGCAGACAACTTTATTAAAATGTAACACAACCGACCCCGGGGTCCGCAATGCAGCCTGGGAGGCTGCTGCCGAACACTTTCTGGGTGGAAAGGAAAGCGACAACTTAAATACTAAACCCTTCTGTGTTTCTCCACACAGGAACGGGTATAGCGGTATGCTCTATCTCCGTTAACTGCACGGGAGATGAGCGTCCGGAGACGCACCTAACTGATTAACCCCTCCGTGTTAATGCACACGGAGCGGGTATAACGGTTCACACAATCTCCAAGAACCACAGGGAGACATGTGACCGGGGGAGAAGCAGTAGCCCTCTCTGCGATACAGGCGCTGCGCAATAGGAGTTGGCGCTAGTGTGCGGGTGTGACTATGCCGACAGGTACACGTGCCAACAGCCGGCGTGCTACCGGACTGAAGGGAGCTATTCCATGTGACAGACAGGCGATAGCCGTGAATAGGGCGTCTGCAGGCTGCTCGGGGTGTTAGGCGACCCCTTTGGCAGAGCCAGACTGCTAGACGAAGCTACCTGCCTATTTTCACTAGCCTGCCTACTTTTTCTAAACCTGCCTGCAGAAACTATGTGGAACCAGTCATCCACACACCGCAACATATGCTCAATGATCAGAGCGCGTCGCCATGTTTGTGGGCGGGCCTTTTAAAGACTAAGCCCTGCCCACCGACGCGCCATTGGTGACATTACCCGTGGACCAATCAGGCGGTGCCAGGTCACCGGGTCAGGTGGGTACCAGACCACCAATCATGATCCGCCAGGTCACGGACATGCTCAGTGCGGCAAATCCTGGACTTAGATTCCACAAGCCCTGTCTCCCTCTGCAACCCAGGCTTAACATTGCTAGGCACAACTACCTGGGAGATAAACAGAGCTCACGGACCAGCTAGGCGTTGAGGCTGATGGCAGATGCTGAGCAGCATAAGCCCTGGCTGGACTGAAATGGGAGACCACCGAAGGTCCTGGACCCATTTCGAATCCAGCACCAGACTGACACCTAACAGGTGGTGATAGAAACAGAAAAAAATTGTAATAGTAAATTCCAAATAAACAGCAAATGAACACTTGCAGCTTCAATACTTAGACACTAATGTGTGTAAAAGTGCGCACAGGTACCACAGGACCCAGGGTGCATGGATGGACTTCTCCATAAGAGGCCCTCATCACATACAAACACCTCCACCCTTCCACCTCATACCACCAGAGGGAGCCCTGATAGGGATATATATATATGGAGGGTGGAGCCAGGCAGTCAGTGAGTTTTAGAGATCAGTCAGACTGAGAGAATGCTGATGCTGAGAGCAGCGAAGACACAGTGTGTCTGTTGCTGCAGTATTGAGGGCCCTGAGTATGGCCGAATGCAAGAGGAGTAGCGGGGCAGAGGAGCATCATAGGCTCACACCAATATACAAACCGGACACTGGGTCTGCGCCTACAGGGTCCCTTTATACCCAGTAGGTATCACTGGCATTCCAGGAGGACTATAAGTCCCTGGATGACCTGAAGCTAGACCCATTACAGGACCAGGAACCACAAGGCCCAAGCGTCCAGGGAGAGTGGTTACCAGCAGAAGGTCCTACTATCGAGCGACAGGTGAAGGAACAGCACGACACATAAGCTAGGCCCAGTTGCAGGCTGGCCAGGAGCATACATAGAGGCCGACACGGACCAGGAGGCCTTATACCCACTCACTGGGAGAAGTCCTGAAGTGCACCCTTCCTACCGAGTACCCTGGACCGTACCTGACATCCGCACCAGTAAAGGTATTGAAGCGAATCCCCTGTCTCTGTCAGTTACTCCTGCTGCGCCATCTGCCTGCACTACAAGTCCTAAAATCACCACCCATCACCAAACTCCACACTGCCTCGGGGGCCCGCTCCACCTGTGGGGAGCAGAAACACCTCAGCTGCCATCCCAACACCCCCGGAGGTCGGCAGCAGTGCTGGTAAACCTTACCAGGAGTCACAAACTATTTACTTTATTTTTATTTTTTTTTATCCAAGTTACAATCCCCTTTTTGGTTGTCCCCTGGGCAACGGACCGGGCCAGCCACTGTGACATATCCCCCCACCAGCATCCATAGGCCCGGCTGCCGAGTACCCCACAGCCCTGGGGGCGCGTCAGTGGACTGTAAAAGGTCTTGAAAGATTAAATCACTGAGGAATACCAGGGCACTTGCAAGACCCAACTTGGAGAATAACCAAGGGCTGCTGTCACAGGAGAAGGAAGCAGAGTTGTCCATGAATATAAGACAAGTGCATAACAAGCTTGTTTTCTCAAATATTGGGAAACAGGAGCAATTTAAAGATGTAGTAAATACACAATACATTTTGACATATACAGGTAGATTGAGAATTTTCAATCTACCCACCTGCAGAGTAGGAGGGCTTCTTAAAGAAAAACTAACAGGTCTGTGAGAGGCAGAATTCTTGCTGGTTGGTAGGTAATCAAATACTTATTTCATGCAATAAAATGCAATTTAATTATTTAAAAATCATACAATGTGATTCTCTTTTTTTTTATTTTTATTCTGTCTCTCACAGTTGAACTGTACCTACGATAAAAATTACAGACTTCTCCATTCTTTGTAGGTGGGAAAACTTACAAAATCGGCACGGTGTCAAATACATATTTCCCCCACTATAGATAGAATAAATAGATATCCTGCAAATATATAATTTCACAAGCCATCTACATATTATTAACTTGCACCCTTTAGTGCCTTTCATGTGGAGTTTATTGCAGAGCTTTTTACCTTGTTTAATCTAATGAATAAATAAATAAATAAATAGAAAAATTACATGGGATCCCTCTTATTTTATGAAACCAGCCAAGATAAAGCACACAACCATGAACTGATATTATCAGGCTGGGCAGGTCCATGATTATTAGGTCCTTCCCAACCTAAAAATACCAGCCCTCAGCCACCCCAGAAGTGGAGCATCACATTAGATGCACCAATTCTGGTGCTTTGCCTTCATCTATATATATAATCGTCTTATCCTGTCTGTCTGTCTGTCTGTCTGTCTGTCTGTCCAGGAAATCCCGCGTCGCTCATTGGTCCGGCAGCGGCCAATCAGCGCCGGGGGATTTCTAAAAAAAGATGGCGGCCGTTAGCGGCTCATCTGCGGGACGGAGCTGAGCGGCGATGCAGCCGGGAGATGACCGGCGCGAGGCGCTCATCTCCTGGCCGGCAACAGCAGAAGGACCCCGACCGCCGGACCCATCTGCGGGACGGAGATGCAGCCGGGAGATGAGCGTCGCGAGGCGCTCATGTCCCGGCCGGTAGCAGCGGAAGGACCGCCGGCGCCGCTGACCTCCATGCGGAAGGGAGGACCGAGGAGTGGCGCTGCGGGTTGGGATACTTCTGCTGCGAGCGCCCGCTATGTCCCGGGTTCTCGCAGCGGAAGTATCCGCACAGGCAGCGCCGCTCCCCGGTCCTCACCAAGACGATTCGATGATTGGTCGCGGTCTTCGGACCCAACCAATCACTGATCTTAGCGCAAAACTTAAACACTATTGTGCTGATTGGTCGCCGACGCTGCCCGCGACCAATCACCGATTTGGGCGCCAAATTTAAATATTGGCCGCGACCAATCACCACAGCGGTGTTTAAATGTAGAGCCAAGATCGGTGATTGCTCGCGGCCGATATTTAAATTTGGCGCCCAAATCGGTGATTAGTCGCGGCCGATATTTAAATTTGGCGCCCAAATCGGTGATTGGTCGCGGTCAGCGTCCGCGACCAATCAGCACAATAGTGTTTAACTTTGGCGCCAAGATCAGTCATTGGTCGCGGGCCAAGTCCGCGACCAATCAACGATTTGTGTGGCACATTTAAATAGCGGCCACGACCAATTGGACCTGCAGCGCCGCTCCCCGGTCCTCCCTTCACACCCTAGCAGCATGGATGTCAGCGGCGCTGCCTGTGCGGATACTTCCTCTCCGAGAACCCGGGACATGAGCGGGTGCTCGGAGCAGAAGTATCCGGACCCGCAGCGCCGCTCCCCGGTCCTCCCTTCACACCCTAGCCGCTGATGTCCCCACAGTATCTGCATGGTGTTACAAAGGTCCGAACATTTGTGTTAAAAAACGCTGATTGGTCGCTGGCGCTGTCCGCGACCAATCACCGATTTCGGCGCCAAATTTAAATTTCGGCCGCGACCAATCACCGATCTTGGCTCCACATTTAAACACCGCTGTACTGATTGGTCGCGGACGCTATTTAAATGTGCCGCCCAAATCGGTGATTGGACACGCACAGCGTCGGCGACCAATCAGCACAGCGGTGTTTAACTTTAGCGCCAAGATCACTGATTGGTCGCGTGCAGAGAGTGCGACCAATCAGCGAATCGTATTGGTGAGCAGGGAGCGGAATCGTATTAGTGAGGACCCGGGAGCGCCGCTGCCTGTGCGGCTACTTCCACTCCGAGAAGCCTGGAGATGAGCGACTGCTCGCAGCAGAAGTATCCAGGCTCGCATCGCCGCTCCCCGGTTCTCCCTTCACACCCTAGCGGCTGATGTCCGCACAGTATCCGCATGGTGTTACAAAGGTCCGGACATTTGTGTTAAAAATCGCTGATTGGTCGCTGGCGCTGCCCGCGACCAATCACCGATTTGGCGCCAAATTCAAATATCGGCCGCGACCAATCAGCACAGCGGTGTTTAAATGTGGAGCCAAGATCGGTGATTGGTCGCGGCCGATATTTAAATTTGGCGCCAAAATCGGTGATTGGTCGCGGGCAGCGCCAGCGATCAATCAGAGATTTTTCACACAAATGTCCAGACCTTTGTAACACTATGCGGATACTGTGGGGACATCAGTGGCTAGGGTGTGAAGGGAGGACCGGGGAGCGGCGCTGCGGGTCGGGATACTTCTGCTGCGAGCAGTCGCTCATCTCCCGACTTCTCGGAGTGGAAGTATCCGCACAGGCAGCGGCGCTCCCCGTTCCTCACTAATACGATTCCGCTCCCCGCTCCTCACCAATACGATTCGCTGATTGGTCGCGCTCTCCGCACGAGACCAATCAGTGATCTTGGCGCTAAAGTTAAACACCGCTCTGCTGATTGGTCACGGACGCTGACCGTGACCAATCACCGATTTGCGCGCCACATTTAAATAGCGGCGCGACCAATCACCGATCTTGCCGCGACATTTAAACACTGCTGTGCTAATTGGTCGCGGACGCCAGCCGCGACCAATCAGCGAGCTTGGCGCCAAATTTAAACAACGCTCTGCTCATTGGTCGCGGACGCCAGACGCGTCCAATCAGCGCGATTGGCGCCAAATTTAAACAACGCTCTGCTGATTGATCGCGGTCTCTGGCCGAGATCAATCAGGAGTATTGGCGCAAAATTTAAACCCCACTCTGCTGATTGGTCGCGGTCGCCGGCCGCGACCAATCAGCAGTATTGGCGCCAAATTTAAACCTCACTCTGCTGACTGGTCGCGGCCGTCAGCCGCGAACAATCAGCGAGATTGGCGCCAAATTTAAACAACGCTCTGCTGATTGGTCGCCGGCCGCGACTAATCAGCGATTTTGGTGCCAAATTTAAACACGCTCTCAATTCCTCACTAACACGGTTCGCTGATTGGTCGCGGCCGCCGCCCTTGACCAATCAGCGATTTTGGCGCCAAATTTAAACACCGCTCTGCTGATTGGTCGCGGCCGCCATCCGCGACCAATCAGCCAGATTGGCGCCAAATTTAAACAACGCTCTGCTGATTGGTCGAGGCCGGCGACCGCAACCAATCAGCAGAGCGATGCAGAGCGGGGTTTAAATTTGGCCCCAAAGTCACTGATTAGTCGCGGCTGACGGCCGCGACCAATCAGCAGAGCGTTGTTTAAATTTTGCGCCAAAATCGCTGATTGGTCGCGGCCGGCGGCCTCGACCAATCAGCAGTATTGGCGCCAAATTTAAACACCGCTCTGCTGATTGGTCGGGACTAATCAGCGATTTTGGTGCCAAATTTAAACACGTTCTCCAGTCCTCACTAACACGGTTCGCTGATTGGTCGTGGCCGCTGCCCCCGACCAATCACCAATATTGCCGCCAAATTTAAACACCGCTTTGCTGATTGGTCTCGGTTGCCGGACGTGACCAATCAGCGATTTTGGCGCAAAATTTAAACACCGCTCTGCTAATTGCGCCCCGTCGGCCGCATACCTATTCTAGAATACCCGATGCATTAGAATCGGGCCACCATCTAGTTCTTCATAATTGCCCTGGTGTGCTAACAATCGGTGTAATAGGGCTTGGAGTTGATGTCAGCTGGGATTTGTCAAGCCCTGGTATTAGTAATGGAGAGGTGTCTAGCAGACACCCCCATTTCTAACCCAGTAATAACAAAAAAACCACACAAAAAATACGTTATTTGAATAAACACTCCCTGTCACATATCCCTCTCCATATAAAAAGCAGACATGTTGTTTTGGTGCCATTTTGTCAGTGTAAGGCTATGTGCCCACGTTGCATTTATGAAGCAGAAAATTTCTGCTGCATAAATGCAAGTCCTCTCCCGGAAAAACGCATGCGGAATTCCGCACGCGTTTATCGCGCATTTTTCGCGCGTTTATCACGCGTTTTCCACATGCGGAATTGCCTTGCGTTTTTTATGCATTGGACAAAGGCAATTCCGCTTGCGAAAACGCAAAATTAAATGACATGCTGCGGAATTTTGAACGCGGCATAAACGCTGCGGAAAAATCCGCAGCATGTGCATAGAACTTGCGGAATCCCATTGGGGACCATGGGGTGCGGATATACATGCGTTTTTCAAGCGTTTACGCTGCGGAAATTCCGCAGCATATACGCTTGAAAAATGCTACGTGGGCACACAGCCTAAGGCTGTGTGCCCACGATGCGTTTTTGGTGTGTATTTTGGTGCGTATTTGCAGTGCGTAAACGCTCCAGAAACGCATTGCATACCTTATCCCATGACTTCCTATGACATTCTGCAAGTTCTGTGCACATGATCCGTATTTTTTCTGCGCAGATTTTACTCGCAGAAAAAATACGGACATGACCAATACTTGTGTGTTTCTGCATGCGTATTTGCCTATACAATGCATTGGAAAAACGCATGGCAAATACGCATGCAAATACGCGTCAAATACGCGTCAAAAATGCGTCAAAAACGCATGTAAAAAACGCATGCTAGGTGGTTTATTGTCAGCTAGTTTAGATAGTTAGGACCCTATGTGAAATTAACCTTCCAGCATATCAATCCTTTGTGGTAATAGTGTGGTCCAGACTCCAGTCCAAATTTCAGAATCTAAATCCTTTCTGCTAATAGTGTGGTCCAGACACCAGTCCACATTTCAAAATCTAAATCATTTCTGATAATAGTGTGGTCCAGACACCAATCCACATTTCAGAATCTAAATCCTTTCTGAGAATAGTGTGGTCCAGACACCAGTTCACATTTCAGAATCTAAATCCTTTCTGATAATAGTGTGGTCTAGACACCAGTTCACATTTCAGAATCTAAATCCTTTCTGATAATAGTGTGGTCCAGCCACACTATCTCAGCAAATAAATACTAATTGTTGCTTTAGTGACAGGTGACTGAGTGATCTGGGCCTAGGGTTATGAAACAGTTGGTTAAAATAGGGGAAGGGTACATCCAACATGAGTGGGAAAAAGCAAGGTCATGGTGGAAGGGGGAATAGGCTTGGTGTTCAAGGTGTATGTGGGGTAGATGGAAATGTTATTGAAAGCTCTACTGAACAAACACTGTCTCGTCCTATCCAAAGACAACAGACAATTTCTGTTATTGGACAGGCTACTGCACTGCCTTACTTTGGCAGTCAAATAAAGGTATGCATTGTAAATGAGGGCCAGAAAGAGCATGTGCTCCAGTGGATGGAAAGCACTGCATCTAGTGGCCTCTCCCCCTCTTCCTCCACCTTAACATCACACAAAGTACAATCCTCCTCAGAGTTGGCACCCCAATTACCCTTGTTTCCCCCCGTATCACAACTCTCCATCCGCCCAACTGACTGTGGAGAACCACAGATGGGTGAGTCTGCAGAGCTGTTCACACATTCAATTCCATGGGCATCAGAGGTCTTCTCCAAAGATTCACAGACTCAAGAGTAGTGTTGAGCCACCCCCGTAGTGTTCGAGTTCGGTTCGGTTCGTCGAACACCCGTGTGTTCGCCGAACTGTTCGTCGAACTGTTCGTCGAACACCTTCGAACACCGTTAAAACCAATGGCAGGCAAACAAAAACACATAGAAACACATAGAAAACACCTTCAAAGGTGTCCAAAAGCTGACAAACTGCTCAGAAGACACAACTAACACATGGAAAAGTGACAAGTACATATAGTCATGCGAAAAGAAAAGAGGTGGAGGAGTAAAAGGAGGGGGAGACACAGATATAGGCATGTCATGCCCTTCTAAAATCCAAAAAGTGAGAAGCCGAGACGGCCAGTCCGCTCCTGCCCGTGCCACCTCCGTGTCGCCGGGTTTGTGCCAGAGCCGCGGTGAACCCTGACGGCCAGCCCCCCTCTCCCAATACTGGTGCCTGTCCGCTGGTGGGTCGAGAGAGCCCCCCTGTGGTGGAGGCAGCTCTAAGCTTTTTAATTTAAATTGTCCCTCTAATTTGAATGAATACACTTTAAATCCATTTACAAGGATCTATTGGAGGGCAAGACTCATGCCAGCAGCCGCGTAATTCCAGCTCCAGTAGCGTCCACTAAAGCTGCTGCAGTTAAAAAGCTTTTATAAGGATCGAGCTCGGCTGTCCACCGCAAGGCATCCTAGTGCCAGTCCCAGCCCCTATGCCTTGGGGTGCCTCCTGATGCTCTTCACTAAGTATCCCGTGGTCCCGAAGCATTTCCTTTGAAAAAATTAAGTGTCCAAACTACAGGTGGTGTAGCTTGCTTAACAGCCGGGATAATCCGCTGACTAGCAGACACTGCTACTAGGCACAAAGTATTTCCTGGGCTAGATGCAGTTAAAAATTTGTAAGTAGATACTCTCGTTGGATGCTGAGAAAGCATTCCATAGAGTCTCCTGGCACGCCATATATGATTCTCTTAAAAAGCTTGGGGTAGGGGTCTAGGGGACCCTTTTATAGCCAAAATCACGGCCCTGTATCACAATACATCACCTAGGCTGAAGATAAATGGAACTGTAGCACCGAGGGCTCGGTTGCTACAGACGTATTGCACCTCACCCAGAGGTGTGATATCTCACTCTCAGATAAGGATGGAGTGTGGATCAGGACCCGACACCTGCATGCATTACACCACATTGCCGTGGGGCAGGGCGACCAATATGCCCCTGAGATGGGCACGACAGTCCCTGTCCCTGGCTGGAGTGGGGGGAGGGAACACTGAGGAAGGGGAACCCTGCAGTGCAGGAGCAGGGAGGAAGCAGTTCCTGGGTGCATTGAGAAGGGAGTATAAAAGGTGGGCACCATCTTAGTTCAGTGCAGAGAAGTCTGAGCAGAAGTGGCAGGGAGCAGGGGCTCTGCATGAGCTCTGCTCCGGAGGCGGGCCTAGTAACAGAGGCCCAGGCCTGCAAGAGGGAGAAGGAAGGAAGAGGAGCGGAAAAGGCTCCAGGAACGAGGAATGAAGGGATCCCAGGGGTGCGGACGGGCGAGTCGCCACCGCACGCCCGAATCCACCTGCGTGGAGGGGTCAGGCCAAAGGGGGAGACCGGTCCCCGAACTAGTGGAGGCAGGAAACGACCCTCAGCTAGAAACCGGAGGCTCTGACATTTTATGTGGCGCAGCCCCTTGCTCCACCCGCTAGGAAGGCACCACATAGGGTCAGGGAAACTGGCGCCAAGTTTACCAAGAGGAGGCCCGAGGCAGCCGGACAGAAGTGTTGGTAAGAAAGGCCAGACAAAGGACACACAAAGGGGGTCCTGTGAAGCGCTCCAAAGTTATCTGGGAGTTGTCTGAGCCCCTCACCTGGTGAGCACAGTACGACGTGGGCAGCCGTTACCTGCAGACGTGGTCTGGATAATAACAACTGTGAGTAAAGGCCCTGAACTGCATCACTGACTCCGTGTCGTTACTGCTGCTGCCCTGCACCATCACCCCCATCCTCCGCATACACTGCCCTGAGGCTATACTCCTCCCGTGGGGAGTTATGCTACGCTCTGCTGCACCCACAACACCAGCCTTAGCGGTCTGCCCTGTAGCGGCGGTTCACTCTGACCGCAATCCACGGGTGGCGTAGTCGGACATTTAAACATCAAAACCACATAAATAGTTCTGCCACTGGTTTGACCGCCCTGAGCCACGGAACCGGATCGCTGCCACGAAGACTACAACCACCAGCATCCACCAAAAAGGGTCCGGCTCCGGGTGTCCCAAGGCCCAGGGGGTGCGTCAGAACATTTTCATCACCTTTCACAATCACCAATGGGACAAGGCAGGGATGTCCTCTGTCCCCTCTCTTATACATCCTAGTGACGGAGCACCTGCTCTCATCAATTCGCCATAACCCCAATATTAGGTGGATTGAGGTGGGAGGCACCGAGTACAAGTGCTCTCTATTTGCTGATGATGTCCTAGTATATATCACTCAATCACATATATCCATCCCTGCTGTTATGGCTGAAATAGATCACTTTGTTACATGGTAAAATTTTAAAATCAATGCAGCGAAGTCTGAGGCCCTCGATGTCTCATTTCCTAAATCCATATAGGATTCCATCCAGTCCAACTTTCCCTTTGCCTGGCCCTCACAGGGTATCAAATACTTAGGAATTCCTATTCATAGAGACCTCTCCCATCTATGTTATCTTAATTTTGGGCCCTTTATTGAACAATTCCATACAGACCACGGTTGGCAAGTTAGAACTGTAAGATTCACTACGTGAACCACTGGTGTTTTGTGGAAAAGCACATGTACACCGCGTTCCAAATTATTATGCAAAAAGTGTTTAGGAGTGATAAGGGAAGAATTTGTTTGTTTGTCAGTTAAACTCATTGATGGTGATGTGTGTCAGGGCTCTTTATATCACTGTAAGCAATTGCAGACACCTGTGCTAATTAGTTTGGCAGGTGTGTCCAATGAAAGGCAAGACTACTTAAGAAGGCTCTCTCACGTTATTAAGCAGCCTACATTTTCTGCCAAAATGGGAAAGAAAAAGGATGTGTCGGCTGCTGAGAAGCAACAAATTGTGGAGTGTTTAGGTCAAGGCATGACTACAATCAACATTGTGCGATGATCAGGATGAAGTGTCTTGGCAATCAAGAAGTATGTAGCTGATTCACAGTACACACGTGTGCGTGCTGATAAGGGCAAATTGAGGACTCTTTCCTACAGGCAATTACGTCAGGTTGAAAGAGCAGCGGCAAAAAAGCCTTGTCATAGCAGCAGACAAGTTTTTGAAGCTGCTTGTGCCTCCAACGTCCCCCGAACAACAAGATGCAGGGTCCTTCAGAGGTTTGCAGCTGTGCATACGCCATCCTGTCGACCTCCTCTATCCACTTCACACAAGCAGAAACGGCTCCAGTGGGCCAAACATTACATGAAGACTGATTTCAAAACTGTTTTGTTCACGGATGAGTGCCGTGCAGCGCTCGATGGTCCAGATGAATGGAGTGGAGGATGGCTGGTTGATGGACACCCCACGCAAACACGGCTACAGCGCCAACAAGGAGGAGGTGGAGTAATGTTTTGGGCTGGAATCATGGGGAGAGAGATTGTCGGCCCCTTTAGGATCCCTGAAGGCGCTAAAGATGAACTCCATAATGTATGTGGATTTTCTCAAACAGCACTTCCTGCCATGGTTCAAGAAGAAGAACCGTGTATTTCACAGCAAGATCTTTTTTCTGCATGATAATGCACCATCTCATGCTGCACATAAAACATCTGCATCTCTGGCTGATATGGGCATAAAAGGGGACAAACTTATGGTGTGACCCCTATGCTCCCCTGACCTCTACCCCATTCAGAACCTTTGGAGCATCATTAAAAGGAGTGTCTATGATGGCGGGAGGCAGTTCACATCTAAGCAACAGCTCTGGGAGGGTATTCTGTCCTCATGCAAAACAATTGAAGCAGAAACCATCCAAAACCTGACAAATTCAATGGACGAGAGAGTTCAGAAGCTCCTTTCGAACAAGGGGTCCTATGTGAAAATGTAACATCACCTAGAATAAAGTTTTGAGTTGAAAACTGTTTGATTTCAGTTTCTAACAACCTGCTAATGCTTATAATTTCAAAAATGACCATTTTTTTGGTCATTATTAAAATGAAAAGGTTGATCGAAAAGTTTGGGGGATCTAAGAGTGTGGCAACCCAGTAGTCATGATTACTTCGAATTCTGACAATATGAGGGTCATGCTGCAGGTAGTGCAGCAAGAAGGCACTTATGTGTCTTGCGCATCTCGGAGCCCCAAAATTATTTTCCGGGCTAGATGCAGCTAAAAATTATTTTTAATTTTAAATCTGGTGAAGCTTATTATAGATGGCCTAATAGGATCAGTGCTGCACACTGCTACAAAGCCCAAATTATTTTCCAGTCAAGATACAGATAAACATGATTAGTAATTTGAAAGCTTAAAACGGTTGGTAGGGTGATTTTAACCAATCATCAAGCTTTTACTCTCCCCAGGATGACACAGGGGTAGAAAAGTCGTTTCGGATCCATGATTTGTTCATCTTTATGAACGTGAGTCCGTCTACATTATCAGTGGAGAGTCGCGTGCGCTTATCTGTCAGCACACCACCAGCAGGGCTGAACACACGTTCAGACAGAACGCTGGCTGCGGGGCATGACAAGATCTCCAAGGCGTAAGTGGCTAGCTCCGGCCATTTATCCAGATTGGAAGCCCAAAAAGAGCAAGGGTCCAGTGACACAGTCGTGGCTTCAATGTTTACTTGGAGATACTCCTGTACCATCGTCTCTAGGCGTTGACTATGTGTCAGACTTCTTGTCTCCTGTGGCCTTGCAAAGGATGGGCTAAAAAAGTGGTGAAATGATTCCGCAAAATTGATGTTACCAGCAGATACTGTGGTTCTGTTACGGTTTGAGTGCTGAACACTTGACGGTCCCACGGTTGGCAAGTTGGAACTGTGAGATTCACTACGTGCACCACTGGTATTTTGTGGAAAAGCACATGTAAGATTCTGCAACAGTCTCTGCTGATACTCCTGCATGCGTGCATCCCTTTCTATGGCAGGAATAATTTCTGCAAATTTACTTTTGTACCGGGGATCTAACAGTGTGGCAACCCAGTAGTCAGGATTATTTCTAATTCTCACAATTCGAGGGTCATGTTGCAGGTAGTGCAGCAAGAAGGCACTCATGTGTGTTGCGCATCCAGGAGCACCAAGTCCCTGTTGTGTTGGTGGCGAGGTAACAATCATGCTTCCTTCCTCTGTCCTCTCCCCCCAACCTCGCACAACAGAAATGTGATCAAGGTCTCCCTTATCTGATGAGTCTTCCATCAGTTCGTCCTCCACTTCTTCCTGGGCTCCTGCACCTTCCTCACTAGTTTGGCTGCTACCATGCGCCCTGGTAAAATCATCTCCCCCACCCTCACATGCCTGCCGCCCTGGTGCTGCCGACCGTCTGGACCTTGCAGATGTTAGCCCTTCCGCATACAACTCCTCCTCCTCTACTTCCTCCACCTCCTCTTGTGCCACCACCTGACTCCGAATTCTGTTTAACATGTGCTCCAGCATGTAAATCACCGGAATAGTCATGCTGATAATGGCATCGTCAGCACTAAACATCTTCGTCGCCATTTCAAAACTGTGCAGAAGGGTGCATAGGTCCCTGATCTGAGACCACTCCTCCAGCGTGATTTGCCCCACCTCTGAATCTCGTTGGCCCAGGCTAAACGTCAGAACGTATTGCACCAGGGCTTGTCGGTGCTGCCACAGTCGCTGCAACATGTGCAGAGTTGAATTCCACCGGGTAGGCACATCGCATTTTAGCCGGTGAAGTGGCAGGCCCAACGACTTCTGTAGAGATGTAAGTCGCTGAGCTGCGGGATGCGAACGGCGGAAGTGAGCACACAGCGACCGTGCCCTCTGCAGAAGGCCATCTAGTCTGGGATAGTGGGCTAAAAATTGCTGGACAACCAGGTTCAACACGTGAGCCATACAAGGCACGTGTGTGACATTGCCCCGGCGAAGGGCCGCACCCAGGTTTGCAGCATTGTCGCACACGGCCTTCCCTGGTTTCAGGTCCAGTGGAGACAACCATTCATGAAATTGGTTCTCCAGAGCTGACCACAACTCCTCAGCTGTGTGACTCACATTTCCCAGACATTTCAATGTAAAAACCGCCTGATGACGTTGAGCCCTACTGCCAGCATAGTAAGGAGGTGTGCAGGATCCCTTCTGCGCAGTTAGAAAGCTTGTGGCATGACCAGACAGGCTTTGGGTGCAGGTGGAAGACCGAGAGGAGGTTGAGGAGGCAGAAGCAGTGGAGGAACTTTGACATAAAGAGGATTGACGCACAACTCGTGGGGACGGCAAGACTTGGACAGCAGCCCCTTGTCCTGCTGTCACCATAGTTACCCAGTGCCCAGTCAGCGACATGTAACGCCCTTGTCCATGCCTACTCGTCCAAGTGTCTGTGGTGAAATGCACCCTGTCACACACAGAGTTTCTCAAAGAAGCGGTGATGTTGTGTGCGACATGCTGGTGGAGCGCAGGCACACCTTTCTTTGAGAAGTAGTGCCGACTGGGCATCTGGTACTGGGGCACTGCGACGGACATAAGGTCTCGAAAATCCTCTGTGTCCACCAGGCGGAAAGGCAGCATTTCTGTAGCCAAGAGCTTGCAGATGGTGAAATTCAACCTCTTAGCTTTCTCATGGCTAGGAGGAAATGGTCTTTTACTTGTCCACATCTGAGGGACCGAGGGCTGGCTATTGTGCTTAGACGGGGTTGATAAGGGTGTCCCCGGCAAACTGCCGGTCTGTGAGGAAGATGCAGGCGGACATGTTAGGTTGCCTTGATCCAAAGGTGGTGCTATCGATGTCGGACAGCGCTCAAGACCAGCTGGTGTTACCACCTCCAAAGAAAATGATGACCTGCCAATCACGCTGGCTGTTGCGGGTAAAGAGGTGGCAGGTCTGCGCCCCAAAACAGGTGTGACTGCTGTCCCCCCAGTCACAGAGGATGAAGAGGCCGCGGATGCACAAGATATGGCAGACGGTGGTTGGCCCGGCCGGCTAGACCGCATTGTAGCACACTGAGCTTCCCACTGCAACTTATGCTTCATGTCCATGTGCCGGTTCATGCATGAAGTACTCAAACTATGTATTTTTTGGCCTCTACTTAGCTTTTGCTGACAAATGTTACAGATAACACGAGTTGGGTCATCTTTATCGATCTGAAAAAATGCCCAGGCTATGCAAGGCTTAGCACCCATGCGACCTGAAGAGCCACCACGACTTGTGGTGAGAGGCAGAGTTGTGTTTGAGGATGCAGTTGTTGACGTGCTTCCAGTACTACGTCTCTGTCCAGGAAGGCGCAACCTGACCTCGTCGTCACTAGCATCTTCCTCCACCTCCTCTGCTGACCTCATCTCTTGGCTGACTGTGGGTTGACAGTAAGTGGGATCTCCGACCTCATCATCATCACCCTGTGCGTTATCACACCCGTCGTCCTCAGAGCCAACCTGTTCCTGCCCTGCCAAAAAACTAAAGTTGTCGCTCCAATCAGGTATTTGAGTCTTATCATCGTCTTCCTCATTGTCTCCACCAACAGGAGTTACAGTTTGGGAATGAGGGTCTACATTATGGTCAGAACCTTCTGCGTCTGGTCCTGGATCCGACTCATAAAGATTCTGGGCATCAGTGCAGATCATTTCCTCGTCTGGATTCACAGAAGCGCTGGAGTCGACCTCTGATTCCCAGGCTATAGTATGAGTAAACAGCTCTGCAGACTCAACCATCTGTTCTACCTCATACTCAGACGGGCAGCTGGAGATTTGGGAGCTGTGAGGAAGCAAGTGCGATTTGGGTGACACCTTTGAGGACTGGAGTATTTGTGATGTTGAAGTTGATGTGGAGGAGAGCCCACTTAAAGGAGCACTTGATATCCGTTGAAGCACCTGCTGTTTTTGTGCCTCATCTGGAATTTGTAGCGATTGGCGTGGCCGTAAGAAAGGGATCTTATCACATTGTCCGCTAAAAGAAGTAGACATTTTAGTTTGGCTGGAAGATGGTCTTTCTTCTGCACCTACCCCACGGACACAACCTTTTTTCCCCTTCCCAACACGCCTATTCCCCTTTCCACCAGCAGCAGGCCTTTTTCCACTCATTTTGGTGGTTAACTAATTCACAACTCTGGAGTTGTTTGCACAAAAAAACAATGGATGGTAACCGAGCAGAGCTGAGTGGCCAAACTGTGGTATTAGGCCAAAACTATTGGCTGGGTTAGATGCAGAAAAAAAATATTTTTAATTTGCAACCTGATGGAGGTCAGTATAGATGGACTAATAGACCAAGTCCCACACACCGCTAGAAGCCCAAATATTTTTTCAGAGCTAGATGCAGAAAATTTTTTTATTCAATTTGCAACCTGATGGAGGTCAGTATAGATGGACTAATAGACCAAGTCCCACACACTGCTAGAAGCCCAAATATTTTTTCAGAGCTAGATGCAGAAAAAAATTATTTTTAATTTGCAACCTGATGGAGGTCAGTATAGATGGACTAATAGACCAAGTCCCACACACTGCTAGAAGCCCAAATATTTTTTCAGAGCTAGATGCAGAAAAAAATTATTTTTAATTTGCAACCTGATGGAGGTCAGTATAGATGGACTAATAGACCAAGTCCCACACACCGCTAGAAGCCCAAATATTTTTTCAGAGCTAGATGCAGAAATTTTTTTTATTCAATTTGCAACCTGATGGAGGTCAGTATAGATGGACTAATAGACCAAGTCCCACACACTGCTAGAAGCCCAAATATTTTTTCAGAGCTAGATGCAGAAAAAAATTATTTTTAATTTGCAACCTGATGGAGGTCAGTATAGATGGACTAATAGACCAAGTCCCACACACTGCTAGAAGCCCAAATATTTTTTCAGAGCTAGATGCAGAAAAAAATTATTTTTAATTTGCAACCTGATGGAGGTCAGTATAGATGGACTAATAGACCAAGTCCCACACACCGCTAGAAGCCCAAATATTTTTTCAGAGCTAGATGCAGAAAATTTTTTTTATTCAATTTGCAACCTGATGGAGGTCAGTATAGATGGACTAATAGACCAAGTCCCACACACTGCTAGAAGCCCAAATATTTTTTCAGAGCTAGATGCAGAAAAAAATTATTTTTAATTTGCAACCTGATGGAGGTCAGTATAGATGGACTAATAGACCAAGTCCCACACACTGCTAGAAGCCCAAATATTTTTTCAGAGCTAGATGCAGAAAAAAATTATTTTTAATTTGCAACCTGATGGAGGTCAGTATAGATGGACTAATAGAACAAGTCCCACACGCTGCTAGAAGCCCAAATATTTTTTCAGAGATAAATGAAGAAAAAAATTATTTTTAATTTGCAACCTGATGGAGGTCAGTATAGATGGACTAATAGACCAAGTCCCACACACTGCTAGAAGCCCAAATATTTTTTCAGAGCTAGATGCAGAAAAAAATTATTTTTAATTTGCAACCTGATGGAGGTCAGTATAGATGGACTAATAGACCAAGTCCCACACACCGCTAGAAGCCCAAATATTTTTTCAGAGCTAGATGCAGAAAAAAATTATATTCAATTTGCAACCTGCTGGAGGTCAGTATAGAAGGACTAATAGAACAAGTCCCACACACTGCTAGAAGCCCAAATATTTTTTCAGAGCTAAATGAAGAAAAAAATTATTTTTAATTTGCAACCTGATGGAGGTCAGTATAGATGGACTAATAGACCAAGTCCCACACACTGCTAGAAGCCCAAATATTTTTTCAGAGCTAGATGCAGAAAAAAATTATATTCAGTTTGCAACCTGATGGAGGTCAGTATAGATGGACTAATAGAATGATGCTATGCCCAAAAGATTTTACTTCACTAGGTGCAGTAAAAAAATTGGTATTCTATACACAGGTGGTATATCTTGCAACACAGATAGGCTACTCCACTGACTAACACACTCTGCAATAGGCCAAAAAGGATTAGCTTTGCTAGATTCAGCCAAATGCTGTGAAAAAAACTTGCACAGCACTGGCACAGACCTGCCTGGCAAAAACTGATAGGAACTGATGTAACCTAGTCCTGAAAAGGACTCCAATTACAATTAGTCTTTACTCCCACAATCTATCTATTTAAGAGCACAGACCTGCCTGATAAAAGTCGTAGGAAATGCTGTAACCTAGTCCTTAAAAGGACTGCAATCACAACTATTCCCTACTCCCAAGCTATCTGTATATTTGTGCGAAAATTGGCTTGAAATTAACAAGGTATAGCGCACACAGCAACAGCGGTGCCGTCTAACACGCAGCTGCAGCAGTGAGAAAATGGTGGCGACGGGGAAAATGGCTTGGTCTTATAGGGCAAGGACATGTGACATACACTGCCAATCACACATGCCCTTGCTTGTGTGAAAAAAAGCACTTCGCTCCGTGTGTGCGCTGCTGATAGGCTGACAGATTGCACCTCCCCACTGCAAATGCGGGAAAGAGAAAAAAAAATGGAGATCTTCATTGTTCCTGCAGAGATCCATCCCCTGCCCCTCCCCCCGCCCCGCTGTACACTCAAACTGCGTATTAACATTAATTTTCATCATTACTGAGAAAAAATCCAGTTATGATTTTGGTGCACGAACAGTTATCGAACATAACCTCGAACAGCCGAATTTTTCTCAAATTGTTCGTGTTCGCCGACCGGCTCGAACACCGCCCAAAACAGCTCGAATTTGAGATTGGCGAACAGTTCGAGTAGAACAACGCTCATCTCTAGTGAAGAGACAGATGGGTGCTCTTCAGTGCTCAGGACCTGAGAGGATCTGGAACTAATTGAAGTCGATGCGTTAGCTGCCATCCATCCGACAACGGCTTCAATTTGGTCCTCCCGCAGCAGTGGGATACGGCTAGCTCCTACAAAGCTGCGCATAAAGGACTGTTCCCTGGTAAAACTGTGGGATGCTGAGTCACTGGTGCCCGCAGCAGGCACAGAATCCCCATGTCCTCTCCCTGCAGGCACAGAATCCTCACATCCTTTCCCTGCAGAAACTAGACGCCCACGCCCACGACCACGACCACATGCCTTACTCCCTGCCTTCTTCATCTTGGTAGACTGATAAAGATAGGCAGAAAAGTACTAAGGGCTTAGTGTGCTTATTCCTGAACAGCTGCTAACAGGTATAAGAAACACTAATTTTATAAAGTGTGGACTAGACTTTAATATGTGCTAATGTGGCCTACGCAACTGTAAAGTGGAGTGTTTGGTGAACTTTATTTAGGTTTTTTTGTCACAAAAAGACACTGGATGTGCCCAAAGATGTAATACAGATAGTATCACAAACTTTTTGTAGCTATTACAATGTAGGAAGGTAACCTACAATGCAATAGATGAGGCTACAAAAAATAGGCTAATAATAATCTGGCTGGGGCTGCAGGGCACAATGCTGCAGAAAGGCTCCTCTATCTACTCCTATATAGTGTGTTTGGAACCAATGCAGCTGAATACGGATGGAACCACCACTAGTGTTGAGCCACCCCCGTAGTGTTCGGGTTCGGTTCGGTTCGTCGAACACCGGGATGTTCGAGGAACTGTTCGTCGAACTGTTCGTCGAACACCTTAGAACACCGTCGAACACCGTTAAAACCAATGGCAGGCAAACAAAAACACATAGAAACACATAGAAAACACCTGCAAAGGTGTCCAAAAGCTGACAAACTGCTCAGAAGACCCTCTCTTTAAAAAAGCCGGCCGGCAAATTCAGCAGCGGCATACACCGGTACCCGACAATTTAGACAAGAAGGAATAGAGCATCACACATAGATTAGATAGATAGAAACATGTCAGTCACACATATAAGAAGCACAGTGACAGTGTTGGTTACTGCACTTGTGATTTAGTGTAAAGGATTTATTAAAAAAAATATTAGTGTTTTCATGCACCGTCTCTTTAAAAAAGCCGGCCGGCAATTCAGCATCTGTACCCGACAATTTAGAACAGAAAGAATAGAGCTTCACACATAGATTAGATAGATAGAAACATGTCAGTCACATATATAATAAGTACAGTGATAGTGTTGCTTACTGTACTTGTCATTTAGTGTAAAGGATTTATTTAAAAAAATAATAGTGTTTTCATGCACTGTCTCTTTAAAAAAGCCGGCCAGCAATTCAGCAGCGGTACCCGACAATTTAGAACAGAAAGATAGAGCATCACACATAGATTAGATAGATAGAAACATGTCAGTCACATATATATGAAGTACAGTGATAGTGTTGGTTACTGTACTTGTCATTTAGTATTAAAATAAAGGATTTATTATTAAAAAAATTGGCGTGGGGTTCCCCTTAATTTTAGGCTCTAGCGGAGGTTAAGCAGACGGCTGGGGCAGATGTTTGAAGCCTGGGAAGGGGGTAATACCCACGGAGCTTCCCAGGCTACTAATATCATCCCCCAGCTGAATACATAGCCTTTACTAGCTATTAAAATGGGGGACCCCCCCCAAAAAATGACGTGGGGTCCCCCCTAATTTAATAGCTAGAAAAGGCTAGGCAGACAGCTGGGGGCTGATATTAATAGCCCAGGAAGGGAGCCATGAATATTGGCCCCCTCCCAGGCTAGAAACACCAGCCGTCAGCCGCCCCAGAAATGGCGCATTCATAGGATGCGCCAATTCTGGCACTTAGCCTCGCTCTTCCACGCTGCCCTGGTGCGGTGGCAGGGGGTCATAGGGTTGTGGTTGATGTCAGCTTATAATGCCAGCTGACATCAAGCCCAGGTTAGTAATGGAGAGGCGTCTATAAGACACCCCCATTACTAACCCCATAGTCAAAGTTAAAAAAAACACAAACACCCAGAATAAAGTCCTTTAATTGAAATAAAGACACAATCCTTTATTGTTCTAAATTAAACCATACTTACCATCACGCCCATTCCAGCTGAAGCCAACGATCTCCTGCAATAAAAGAAAAATAATATAGCAACCTCATCCTTACCTTTCCATGGTTCCCACGACAGCTTCAGGAAATTCATGAAATAATTTAAAAAAAATTGACGTGGGGCTTCGCACTATATTTGTGTCCAGCCAGGTACAGCAGGCAGGAACTGGCTGCCCCCAACCACCAGCTGCCTATTTGTACCTGGCCGGACACAACAATATAGGGAAGCCCTTTTTTTCTTAATTATTTCATGAAATAATTTAAAGAAAATTGACGTGGGGCTTCGCCCTGTTTTTGTGTCCAGCCAGGTACAACTAGGCAGCTGGGGGCTGGAATCCGCAGCGCAGGGAGGCCCAAGCTTTCTGGGCCACCCCCGCTGCAAATTGCAGTCCGCAGCCACCCCGGAAAATGGCGCGTTCATAGAAGCGCCATCTTCTGGCGCTGTACACAACTCATCCAGGGCCCTGATGCGGTGGCTCACTGGGTAATAAAGGGGTTAGGGCCAGCTTGGCATTATCAGCTGGCCCTAAGCCCGAAATTCATGGGGTCACGCCAATATTAGACATGACCACCATGAATTTCTAGTAAAGTATTTAAAAAAAACACAACACCCAGAAAAAAGTCCTTTAATTGAAATAAACACACAATTCTTTATTGTTCTAAATTAAACCATACTTACCATCACGCCCATTCCAGCTGAAGCCAGCGATCTCCTGAAATAAAAGAAAAATAATAAAGCAACATCATCCTTACCTTTCCATGGTTCCCATGACAGCTTCAGCTCTGCTACATCGAGATGACAGGCTGGACCGCTGCAGAACGCTGCCATCCAGCGTGTCATCCCGCAGACACTGAGAAGCGCAGGCTTGCTTGCGCTCCACAGTGTCTCTCTGTGAGGGCATCCAGATGAGCCGAGTTAATGTCCAATGAACTCGGCTCACCTCATGCACGTCACTGACAGCGTGGGAAAATTCTCCTGCACTCAGCGCTTCAGCGTGGGAGAATTCTCACACTGAAGCGCTGAGTGCAGGAGAATTCTCCCACGCTGTCAGTGACGTGCAGGAGGTGAGCTGAGTTCATTGGACATGAGCTCACCTTATGCACGTCACTGACAGCGTGGGAAAATTCTCCTGCACTCAGCGCTTCAGCGGGAGAATTCTCACGCTGAAGCGCTGAGTGCAGGAGAATTCTCCCACGCTGTCAGTGACGTGCAGGAGGTGAGCTGAGTTCATTGGACATGAGCTCACCTTATGCACGTCACTGACAGCGTGGGAGAATTCTCCTGCACTCACCGCTTCAGCTTGAGAATTTTCCCACGCTGTCAGTGACGTGCATGAGGTGAGCCGAGTTCATTGGACATGAACTCGGCTCATCTGGATGTCGTCACAGAGAGACGCTGAGCAGCGCAAGCAAGCCTGCGCTTCTCAGTGTCTGCGGGATGAGAGGCTGGATGGCAGCGTTCTGCTGCGGTCCAGCCTGTCATCTCGATGTAGCAGAGCTGAAGCTGTCGTGGGAACCATGGAAAGGTAAGGATGAGGTTGCTTTATTATTTTTCTTTTATTGCAGGAGATCGTTGGCTTCAGCTGGAATGGGCGTGACGGTAAGTATGGTTTAATTTAGAACAATAAAGGATTGTGTCTTTATTTCAATTAAAGGACTTTATTCTGGGTGTTTGTGCTTTTTTTAACTTTGACTATGGGGTTAGTAATGGGGGTGTCTTATAGACGCCTCTCCATTACTATCCTGGGCTTGATGTCAGCTGGCATTATAAGCTGACATCAACCCCAACCCTATTACCCCCTGCCACCGCACCAGGGCAGCGTGGAAGAGCGAGGCTAAGTGCCAGAATTGGCGCATCCTATGAATGCGCCATTTCTGGGGCGGCTGACGGCTGGTGTTTCTAGCCTGGGAGGGGGCCAATATTCATGGCTCCCTTCCTGGGCTATTAATATCAGCCCCCAGCTGTCTGCCTAGCCTTTGCTAGCTATTAAATTAGGGGGGACCCCACGTCATTTTTTTTGGGGGGTCCCCCATTTTAATAGCTAGTAAAGGCTATGTATTCAGCTGGGGGCTGATATTAGTAGCCTGGGAAGCTCCGTGGGTATTACCCCCTTCCCAGGCTTCAAACATCTGCCCCAGCCGTCTGCTTAACCTCCGCTAGAGCCTAAAATTAAGGGGAACCCCACGCCAATTTTTTTAATAATAAATCCTTTATTTTAATACTAAATGACAAGTACAGTAACCAACACTATCACTGTACTTCATATATATGTGACTGACATGTTTCTATCTATCTAATCTATGTGTGAAGCTCTATTCTGTCTGTTATAAATTGTCGGGTACAGATGCTGAATTGCCGGCCGGCTTTCTTAAAGAGACGGTGCATGAAAACACTATTATTTTTTTTGATAAATCCTTTACGCTAAATGACAAGTACAGTAAGCAACACTGTCACTGTACTTCGTATATATGTGGCTGACATGTTTCTATCTATCTAATCTATGTATGATGCTCTATTCTGTCTGTTATAAATTGTCGGGTACCGCTGCTGAATTGCCGGCCGGCTTTTTTAAAGAGACAGTGCATGAAAACACTATTATTTTTTTAAATAAATCCTTTACACTAAATGACAAGTACAGTAATCAACACTTTCACTGCACTTCTTATATATGTGACTGACATGTTTCTATCTATCTAATCTATGTGTGATTCTCTATTCCTTCTATTCTAAATTGTCGGGTACCGCTGCTGAATTGCCGGCCGGCTTTTTTAAAGAGACTGTGCACGAAAACACTATTATTTTTTTTGATAAATCCTTTACGCTAAATGACAAGTACAGTAAGCAGCACTTTCACTGTACTTCGTATATATGTGGCTGACATGTTTATATCTATCTAATCTATGTGTGAAGCTCTATTCTTTCGGTTCTAAATTGTCGGGTACAGGTGTATGCCGCTGCTGAATTGCCGGCTTTTCATGTTTCACTGTTGGCACTGTTCCCATCGATTTGGGCAATCACTGTAATGCTACAACCACCATGGCTGTGGCATTACAGTGAGTGGCAGACAATCCCTGCATGATTGGTGCTCTAAATAGCGCCAGACATGCAGGACACGCTTTTGGTGCACGAACAGTTATCGAACATAATCTCGAACAGCCGAATTTTTTGCAAATCGTTCGGGTTCGTCGAACAACTCGAACACCGCCCAAAACAGCTCGAATTTGAGATTGGCGAACAGTTCTAGTCGAACACCGCTCATCTCTAACCACCACACTAATAGGAGAAATCAGGAAAAATGATCAATTAGCAAAAAAGGACAATGTATGAGGCAGTGACGCACGCTGAGCACACTACAACCAGACGTGGCTGAAGCACACACTACAGCGTGAGCTGCACTCACACACAGAGACCTTGCAGACAGGCGTGAACAGTGCAGATGCAGAGCACTGTGCACTAGCGCTGCAAGACCAAAAAAATTCTCTATCTACTCCTATATAGTGTGTTTGGAACCAATTTAGCTGAATACGGATGGAACCACCACACTAATAGGAGAAATCAGGAAAAAGGACAATGTATGAGGCAGTGACGCACACTGAGCGCACTACAACCAGACGTGGCTGAAGCACACACTACAGCGTGAGCTGCACTCACACACAGAGACCTTGCAGACAGCGGTGAACAGCACAGAGAACTGTGCACTAGCGCTGCAAGGCACAGCGATTTATAAAGTAGCTTGGGTAAAGCAGAATAGACCAAATAGGTAGCTAAAACTGTCCCTCAGAACAACAGCGTCCTATCCCTAACTGAATTCACAGCAGAGTGAGCTCAAAATGGCGGCGGCGGCTTTTATAGTGCATCATGACACCATTTCAGCAGCCAATCACAACCATGCCATTAGTTAAGATGCCTACATGCCTAACAGGATGTGCCCACACTTCTTAGGATCCTCATTGGCTGAATAAAATGAAACTGGCTCATTGCATTATGGGAACTTCCGATTCCGGTATACGATATTGCAAAAGTATCGGAATTAAGTATCGGAATTCCGATACCCCGAATATCGGCCGATACCCGATATTTCAGTATCGGAATGCTCAACACTACTGCTAGCACCTCTCCACCTATCAATTGAATCTTTCTTTTTCACAAACTACTTCTTTCATCTTCTTGCGATTCCTGCGAATTTCATAATATTCTACTTGAATTTGATTCAATCATCTTTGGTTTCAATGTAGTCATAATGATTAGTATATATTTTTTGTTTCTTCGATTGTTAACAGTGAAGATATAACTTCCAGTTTTTTAATAATTTGCCCCATTATAAAAAAAAATCTTAATTAATTACAATAATATAAACCCCAAAAATACTGCCCAAAAATTAAAAGCAAGGACTCAAAAAAACATGTAGCAAAAAAGTTTCTAACAGAAATATCTGAATTAAATTAGTTATTGAAGGGCTTGTCCAGCCCTAGGCTACAAGGCAGCAGTCATGCTATGTGAATGCAGACTTGTGAATCCTTATCATGGGCACTGCGCTTCGGGAGAGGCGATCATGTGACTGCAAGTATGTGATATGTATATTCCCAGCCACAATTCAACTAGACTGTTTCTGGCCTCTCTCAATACACTTGCATTGAGGCACACCCATCTGGTCGGAATGTGGCCGGGAGTATGCATATCACATACTTGCAGTCACATAACTGCTGCTCCTGGCACAGGAAACCAGAAAATATACATGCTTTCACATAGAGTGACTGAAAACTTGTAGCTTAAGACCGGACAACTCCATTAACGCCAAAATCAAGGATTATAGTATATGGATACCTTCTGGGTCAATTATTTTCTTTTACTACCTATTTTTGGCAATAGGATTTCCTAAAAAGTTTGGATAATTTGGCTTCTACAATCTCTTTGTATCACGGTACATAACAGACTGCAGAATGAGCTGATTTATGACCACATCAATGTTTAGCTTTTAACTGGTCAAAAATTAATTCAGAATATCATTCAGTAGAAGAAACATACTGGTTACGGACTGATGGATTTACTGATAACTCATTCTGCAGAATGTGATTCAAAGAGGCTAAAGAAGCACAGTATATTGGTCCAAATTTAAGAAAAAAATAACCTACTGGAAAAATGCTTTATTGGCATAAATATCTTTGTGATGAAATGCACCCAAAGGTATCTCTGTTCACAGAGTATTAACCATGGATGTTCAAATGTCCTATATAGGTGCAGGATCGTACTCAGAATTAATTACTTTGATGCCAGGTGCGATTCGATTGGAGTCAAACCGTGCATGCTGCGATCTTTTTCCTCGGATAGATTCAGTCGGAAGAAATAATCAGACATGTGCACTGCCTCATTGAATAACATTGGTCCATGTGCACGGCCTCATTGAATAACATTGGTCCATGTGCATGGCCTCATTGAATAACAGTGGTCATGTGCATGGCCTCATTGAATAACAGTGGTCCATGTGAGCGGCCTCATTGAATAACAGTGGTCCATGTGCATGGCCTCATTGAATAACAGTGGTCCATGTGCACGGCCTCATTGAATAACATTGGTCCAAGTTCGATCTGATGCTTTGACGGATCACACTTGAATCGAAAATATGGTCCTCTGCACGAACCCCAAATGTCATGCTCTGTTGCTATTATTAATATGAGGTGTTGAGCCAGTATACTTGATTAACTGGTAGTGAATGGTGGAATATACTCACCTAAGGCTACTTCACTTCCCTTGAGAAAGGTGCCTGTTGGCACCGAAACGTGCGTTGGGACAGGACAAGATGTTTGGAGTGGAAGCTAGGTACACACTATATTACATTTATTATGGATTAATTTAATTTGATTTTCCTATATTGAGATCCTGTTATTGAACTAGAGGGGAGGAATTGTATGGGCAGCATGGTTTTTACATGTGACCATATATAACTCTGAGAATCACACGGCTGGTCAAATTACCCTGCACAACTTTAGTTCAGTATGTATACTGATATGCAATTGACAGGGAAGACCATGATCTCTGAGATTTCTATGGGCATTATATAATTGTCCTCTTTTCTACTACTATGTTACATTAATGTATTACCTGTGAGTCTTCCAATTAGCCTTTCTGCAGCGAGCCTTACTGATACCTCTGTATTAAGGTGTGGGAGCTTTTCCCTTTTTTGAGCCCATGCCACTGGGCAGAGCTTTATCATATGTCTTTTAAAATATTTTGTTTGTTAATCAATAAAATCATGCTTTGTCTAAATTTGTGTTCTTGACCCCCTATGACTCGTAGTAGTTGTGTGTAGGTGTCACATAATATGATGTACCAATACAATCATCACATAATGCTCACTATTAAAGTTTATGAAGTATATTTTAACCAATTTGCAGAAATGGTGACTTTGATGAAATCAATAAGAAGTAATACAAAGTGCTCACTTAGTGTAGAACACAAAAAAAATATCATCTAAAAGAAATATGAATCATCAGGGTTGATAAGTGAGAGTGTGTGTGCCAAATGACAGGGAACGGCTGAGCTATGTATGTTCTGTTCTAACTGTTATTTATATGGAGCGAAGAAGGAGCGGATGGTTCATCTAAAGAGAGAAGAGAAAGAGGCAATGGGATCTGGCAGCAGGAGGAAATATGGACACCAATCTGATTACCTTGACCTATAGAGTGTAGAGCCTCAGAACAGAGCCGCACGCTGAGAGACGGGTGCTCCCTCGGTATTGATGTTGGCAAAGTTTAGTAATGCCAGGGAAAAGTGGGGAAGGGTAGCAGCGCACAGAAAAGGTTAACATCATTCCTTGTACAGTTTATTCTCAGTTGCTGAAGGCTCCACATTAAAAAGGCCACAAAAATTGTGTTGTCCATCAAGAGTCACTGCTGGCCAGACAGATGGCAAAGGCAAAATAATTAACCCTCTGGGAACGATCAAGCGACCTAACAGAATTTGTCTTTTTCCCAATATTCTTACTGATTTTACTATGAATTGTTTGTAAAACACAAATTAGCTATTATCTCATACATATAAAGAGATGAGTGGTGTATACTGTAGGTAGAAATAATCTGATAATAATATAATTATAATAATACAAATAATAGTAATATGATTTTTATTTCTATGGCGCCAATATATTCCGCATCACTTTACATTTCAGAGTGTCCTTGTACAGACAATATGAGACATTACAGAGCAATACATAATACAACAGATTATAAGATCACTGAGGGTCCTGCTTGCAACCTTACAATATATGAGGAATGGGGGAGACACGAAAAGTAATTGGTAAAATGTGCTTGTATTGTATGGTCCAGTCAGCCATCAATATAATAAATAGGATATTCACATAACGCTGGATAAACCGGTCACCAACCAAGATCTACATAATTTTGAAAACTCCTTCTGTGAAAACCTCTGAATTAAGTCGATGAGCTTACAGCAAAGTAGACGTGGTTTACTGGAAGATCTGGGGCAGGAATCCAAAGTTGACACTTAAATTTCTGTTGTACGTGTGCGAGGTGGACAACAATTTCTTTCCTTTTCCCATTCGTTTTCTGCTGAATTTGAGATTAGTTGAAGTCCAGAAATCATATTTGATTGCATGAGAAGCGGCTGGAGCAGTGATTTGATGTGAATTTCTGTGTTGAATCTGCAATCAAATTTGTATCAGCTGCAGTGGGCACAATAGAGTACTGAGTTTCAGCTGCTTAATGGGGTGGTCCGAAGTCCAATCTATTAATGCCATAATCTAAACTATTTTCTAATATACTTGAATTAAATATTCCTTATCCTTCCCTCACTACACTATTTTTTTTTCTCTTCCTTTTGGATGTCACTTCATTTGAGAATCCCAATGCATGCTGGGGTGCTCAAAAGAAGTGTCATCAGGGGGCACAGGCTGCAGTCACTACCTCAGCCTCTGCCCCCTTCATGAAATGAAGCGTCATCAATGACACTCGTTTCAGGGGTTGGGCTAGTTCCTGCGCCATGTGCACAATGACAGCGCACTCTCTGTGTTGCCCACTCAGATCAGTAGTTACAAGCTGGCAGGAGCGCGCATTGTCAGAATATACAGCATGCAGACACCAGTGACCAGGACCCATACAGCTGACCAACATGCAGGGGTGGTGGACTAGGTCTAAATTTTGCACCAGGGCCCATCGAACTCTAGTTACACCACTGCCAGTGTCGTCACTTGCAGGGGAAAAAATATATATATTTTTTTAAATTCACGTATATTAAAAAATAGCTTACCATATTTTCCGGAGTATAAGACGGCTGGGGTATAAGACGACCCCCAACTTTTCCAGTTAAAATATAGAGTTTGGAATATACTCACCGTATAATGATTACCCCTCTTCTAGCGCACATACGGTAACATTTTTTTAAAAAAATCTGATTTGATTTCAATATGGTAATTTTAAAGTGACGAACCTTACCAGCGATTGGCTGGTTGTTGTATACAAATCCTGCTTGGATTTGTCAGTTGTCCCTGCCTGCCCAGCTCTCCCTGTCTCCAAGACTATCAGAGCGGTAGCACATCCCTCTGGCCCGCCCTTGTATCCTATTACTGGTACCTTCTTCTCTGCCTCTCTGATCTCGCTCCTGAGTACTGCAGTGACGAGGTGAGGGGGCGCCTCACCAGGAAAGTGTAAGTGAAGCAAACTGCAGGCTTCCGGGATGCCCGGGGTATGGAAAAAGAGAGAGAGCGGTGCTGTGCCCAAAAAAACACGCCTCTTTCAATCGTCTGGCCCGTCCTTGTATTACCTTCTTCTCTGCCTCTCAGATCTCTCACATGCGCACCTGCGCCACTTCACTGCAGTCCACAGGAGTGAGATCTGAGAGGCAGAAAAGGAGGTAATACAAGGGCAGGCCAGACGAGTGTGAGGCGCCCCCTCACCTTGTCACTGCAGTCCTCAGGAGCGAGATCAGGGGGGGAAAGAAGGAGGTACCAGTAATAGGATACAAGGGCGGGCCAGAGGGATGTGCTACCGCTCTGATAGTCTTGGAGATAGGGAGGGCTTATAAATTACCATAAATACCGTATTTTTTGGACTATAAGACGCACCGGACCATAAGACGCATCTAGGTTTTAGAGGAGGAAAATAGAAAAAAAATGTAAGCAAAAAATGTGTTCACGATACATTTTTAAGGGGGAGGGGGTCTTCTGCTGACACTGGTATAGGGGTAATGTCCCCCAATTCTGACAATATCCCCCATCCTGGTATATATGCCCCCCCCTTCCTTTTATACGTGGCCTCCATCCCCATCCTGGTATGCCTGGCATCCCTCCATCCTAGTATGCATGGAACCCCTCCATCCTGGTACGTATGGCACCCCTCATCCTTATCCTGGTATACATGGCACCCCTCATCCCTATCCTGGTATGCATAGCACCCCTCATCCTTACCCTGATATGCATGGCAACCTTCATCCCTATCTTGGTATGCATGGCACCCTCATCCCTATCCTGGTATGCATGGCACCTCTAATCCCTATCCTGGTAGGCATGGCCACAGCAATCCCCATCCTGGTATGCATGGCACACCTCATCCCTGTCCTGGTATGCATGGCACCCCTCATCCCTGTCTTGGTATGCATGGCACCCCTCATCCTTGTCCTGGTATGCAAGGCACACCTCATCCCTATCCTGGTATGCATGGCACCCCTAATCCCTATCCTGGTATGCATGGCACCCCTCATCCTTATCCTGGTATATATGGCCCCTCATCCTTATCCTGGTATGTATGGCCCACTCATCTTTATCCTGTTATGTATGCCCCTCAACCTTATCCTGGTATATACGGCCCCTCATCCTTATCCTGGTATGTATGGCCCACTCATCTTTATCCTGTTATGTATGCTCCCCTCAACCTTATCCTGGTATGTATGGCCCCCTCATCCTTATTTTGGTATGTATCCCTAATCCCCATCATGCTGCAAATAAAAAAATAAACACTCCTACTCACCTTTCCTCTCTCATCCAGCGCTGGGTCCTGCCTGCCCGCACTGATCGCTCCCTGTGAACCGCACATGGCATCACTACCATGCACGGCTCACAAGGAGAGATCAGCTTCCGGAAGTCACTGCTCTCCATGCTGGGTCTGTGTGCACGGGGAGCAGTGACTTCATGCTCCTTAATAGCTGGCACACAGCGTAGTCGCAGTGGCTCCTGCTGCTGCTGGGCGATCACGTGTGCCCGCTATTAAAGGGCATGAACATTCATCCCTCCCTACGCCCATGGCCGTGGAGAGCGGTTGAATATTCGTGCCCTTTAACAGTGGGCACAGGCGATTCTGGCAGCAGCAGGAGCCGCGCTGCGCCTACACTGTGTGCCAGCTATTAAGGAGCATGAATATTCAATATTCATTTTCTTTAGCAGCGGGGACATTGTAGGCTGCAGACGGTGGCTGCTGCCTCCTGTGCCCCGCTCCTCCATGGCTACCGCTCCCCTCACACCCCACACATAATATATATATACCCCCTCCTCCCCCAACATTCAGACTATAAGGGTATATGCCCTATAAGATGACACCCGGCGTATAAGACGACTCCTGACTTTTGAGAAGATTTTCAGGGGTTAAAAAGTTATCTTATATGCCGGAAAACACGGTACTTTGGACTTCGGAACTGAAGAACTAAAGATACAAAACTCAGATCCCTTGGTGTTGTCACTGCTGATGAGAACCCACTATTCTTGGATAGTGTATGTTGAATTAAAAACAATGTTGCTCTCCTGGAGTGTGCACAAGTTGCTTGAAATACAGAGAGACCTCCTCCCTTGAGAGTTGGCAAATTTCCCACCAAAATTGTCCTGGAAACAGTACTCTGGCAACTTACTTGTGTGTGCCACTGGAATACCTAGTCAGTAGACACAGTCAAGGTGTTTAAACAGATATTAAGGGGGCATGAAAGTGTCGTGATAAGGATATGACGTAGGCATGGAGGGGACTTGGAAACAGCAGTGCTGCAATTAAACACACCTTGGAGGGACATTCATTAAAGTCGACAAGTACGTATATAATATGAATGTACTGTTGGTTTAGTGAGTTTGTCTAATAAAAGTGTGTGAAAAATTATCTGTTCTAGCTCACCATCTGCCACACTTTTAATATGAGAAACCATATCACTTGTGACTCTCAGAAACATTAAGAAACATGGTAATCCAGTATTGTGTTACTGTTTATATGTCACTTAAGATGATGGAATATTTTGAAATTCAAATTCAGCAGGTAGCGGGAAATTTTTACCACCAAAAAATGATTTACAGCGAATAACTTCAAATCATGCTCTCTATTTGCCAACCATGCTGTTTCTGAAATAAAAGCTTGTTACGAACTGGGTGGTGGAATCACTGTGCCATGATCCGAGGAAAGCCTAAAGGGGCATAACTAGGTACCTGACCAGATATGACCTTGGTTGCATGGAGGCTGATAACACCGCGATTCGAGGAGAGATGAGGGAGGCGGAACCAGGTGCTACTGCGGGACTGACCTCAGGTGGATGGCAGCTGACCCCAAGGAACAGGCGGCAGATGGATGACCAGGCTGTTATGGCTGACAGACAGGGTGGCACGGCACATGGACAAGCAGGCTGGCACGGCAGACAGACAGGCAGGCTGTCACGGCTGATGGACAGGCAGGTGGACACCGCTGATGAACAGGCAGGCACGGTTGACAGACAGGTAGGCAGGCACAGCTGACAGACTGGCAGGTATACTGGATACAAGCACTGGGTCCTGAGAACTAGCAAGTGTGTTTGAGAAAACATACAAACAACGTTGCAAAGGCACCTCCCCTCAGGTGGAGGTGCCTTAAATAATAAATGTCTCCCAGCCATTGGCTGGGGACACTTTAGGATGGCCCCTAAGCACAGTGCCCAGGCAGCTGCTGGAACAGAAGAGAAAGAATAAGGAGTGCGTGCAGGACGAGTCCCAGGGTGGTGAGTGAGTCAAAGTCTCTGCCGGGAGAGGGAGGTAGGAGGCAGAAACATTGGCGTTACAAAGCCCCAATTTATCAAAGTGATTATGCCAGAGTTCTGACATAAAAAGCTGTGAAAAGTCACACAATGTTTGTTCACGTGAAGCTACTCAAAAATATTGTGGCTTTTGACTTTCTCATCACAGTTTTGTCCAGCTCTGTCAAAATGGGACAGGATAAGAGTGCCATAGGTCGTGGCGATGCCTGCTCATCAAGATCATAATGAGCTGCCGTGTGCTGAATGCCACAAATCTTACTCCAGGCCCTGACTGAGGTATGATTGGGGTGAGCGACACACAGAAGCATGCGCTACTTTTCAGCAATGCCTGATTCATTAAGAGGCATGCACCTCTTAAAGAATCAAGCGCCTCTGACCCCACCATGCCCCCTCATCAAGACCAAGGTGAAAAAAGCTGATTTTTATTAATTAAGGCCTATATGTCTAATTAACTATATGCAAAATGAGAAATATGATTGCGTGCCCTTGTGTACCTAAATGTGAACTGCATAGATAATGTGACATATTGTATGCCAAAGGTAGAAAGAGTTGGTCAGATAGATTGTATCCGAAAGCATTTTGTGATTTCAACCGGAGCATGCACAGTTGCCTTGGCAAAAGGGTCACATTTTCCACAATGACACCAGCCCCCAGCAGTTACCAAAAATAATTTCTGTGAGGCACATAAAATATGTTCTGTGTGTGTGAGACAACAGTTTCTGAAACTTAAGAGTCAAGCGAACAAACCATCTGGTATGACACAGATAGCTAGAAGGATGGAGCATCTAAGGAGATGCCGGGAGGAGAAGAGTTCAGTTTAACAATTTAAAATCCTTATGGTGTACAATGTCATGTGCGCTTCCTCACCAGCCATACACATGGTGTTATGGGGACCCAGAGTCACTTTGTATCAGTTTTGCTCGGCTTGTTTCAGTTTGGGATACCTGGGGCAATTCTGGAGCAGTCAGACAGAGAGCATCTCCAAGCTGCGGTGTAATGAGACATATCAAATACTACATGGCTGCATCAATTAAACAAGCAGGTGCTGGATGTCATTTTTCTGAAGGAATGTAAGAGGCTCGTTTAAGAACCTCAAAACAAGTCTTGTGCATATGTCACTGCTGGAAGCACTTGTTTCATGTGGAATAAAAAAAATCTGCTATAATAACAACTACAGTGGGTACAGAAAGAATTCCGACCCCTTTCAATTTTTCACTCTTTGTTTTATTGCAGCCATTTGGTAAATTCTAAAAAGTTCATTTTTTTCTCATTAATGTACACTCTGCACCCCATTTTGACTGAAAAAAAAACAGAAATGTAGAAATTTTTGCAAATTTTTAAAAAAAGAAAAACTGAAATATCACCTGGTCATAAGTATTGAGACCATTTGCTCAGTATTAAGTAGAAGCACTCTTTTGAGTTAGTACAGCCATGAGTCTTCTTGGGAATGATGCAACAAGTTTTTCACACCTAGATTTGGGGATCCTCTGCCATTCTTCCTTGCAGATCCTCTCCAGTTCCGTCAGGTTGGATGGTGAACGTTGGTGGACACCCATTTTCCGGTCTCTCCAGAGATTCTCAATTGGGTTTAGGTCAGGGCTTCAGCTGGGCCAGTCAAGAATGGTCACAGAGTTGTTCTGAAGTCACTCCTTTGTTATTTTAGCTGTGTGCTTAGGGTCATTGTCTTGTTGGAAGGTGAACCTTCGGCCAAGTCTGAGGTCCAGAGCACTATGGAAGAGGTTTTCATCCAGGATATCTCTGTACTTGGCCACATTCATGTTTCCTTCAATTGCAACAAGTCGTCCTATCCCTGCAGCTGAAAAACACCCCCATAGCATGATGCTGCCACCACCATGTTTCATTGATGGGATTGTATTGAGCAGGTGTTGAGCAGTGCCTGGTTTTGTCCACACATACCGCTTAGAATTATCACCAAAAAGTTCTATCTTCATCTCATCAGACCAGAGAATCTTATTTTTCACAGTCTGGGAGTCCTTCATGTGTTTTTGAACAAACTCTATGCAGGTTTTGCACTGAGGAGAGACTTCCGTCAGGCCACTCTGCCATAAAGGAACCTTGAGTACTGCAGAAATTCTTTTGTAACCTTGACCAGATCTATACCTTGCCACAATTCTGTCTCTGAGCTCCTTGGGCAGTTCCTTTGAGCTCATGATTCTCATTTGGTCTGACATGCACTGTGAGCTGTGAGGTCTTATATAGACTGGTGTTTGTGATGCGACCCCAGGGCCGTGGGGTACTCGGCAGCCGGGCCTCCGGTTGCCGGGGGATATCATGGTTGCTGGCCCGGTCCGTGCCCCAGGGCGGTCAGTGAAAAGGGAAACTTCTATTAAATGGGGATTTTGGGGTTATTCGTGACGCCACCTGTGGAATGCGGCTATGGGATGCCGCCACTGCGGAGCAGTCCTCTGAGGCAGACGGTAGGGCAGCTTGTGATGGAATGGCTCCCCACAGGTGGAGCGGGCCTCAGGGCAGCATGGGGGGAATACTGGATGGTGGTGCAGGGTAGAGACGGCAGGACAGTCCCGGAGCAAGGATGGACACTCACACAGGGGTAAGCTTCAGTACCTTTACTGATGATACTGCAGGCACGGTGCAGGGTACTCCAGGTGAAGGGCGCACTTCTGGACTCTCCCCAGTGAGCGGGTATAGGGCCTCCTGATCCGTTGCTCTATTCTCTAAGCTTCTGGCCTGCCTGGAGCTGGGCCTAGCTTGGTTACTGTCTCTCTCTGCACCTGCTGACCTGGTGGTAGGGCCTTCTCTTTGGAGATTACTCTCCCTGGACGCTCGGACCTCTGTGACTCCTAGCCCTGGTACTGCAATCAGCATTAGGTAGACCTGGGACCTGTAGTTCTCCAGGGGTTCCGGTGGTTCCTACTGTGTATAAGGAATCCTTGTAGGCGCGGACCCGGTGTCCGGTATTTATATATCGGGGTGAGCTTGCTTTGCTCCTCTGCCCCCTGAGTTCCACTCTCCTTTTCTCCTTGCCGTCGACCACACTCGGGGCCCTCACTACTTGGCAGCTGGCGTGCTGTGTCTTCACCACTCTCTGAGCGTCGGCACGCTCTCTGCTCACTCTGAGCTGTGTTCCTCTCCCTGAATACTCACTAAACTATCTGCACTCACTGCAGACTAAACACTAAACTGAGCTCCACCTAGCTCCACCTTCCCTATATATGTCCCTAACGGGCTCCCTCTGCTGGTCTGAGGTGGTAGGTAGAGGTGTATGAATGTAGTGAGGGCCTCCTGTGGAGAAGTCCATCCATGCACCCTTCTGGCTTCTGTGGCACCAATGCGCAGCAGGGGCGCCACATTTGCCTTACCAAATCAAGTCCTATCAGTTTAATTAAACACAGCTGGACTCCAATGAAGGAGTAGAACCATCTCAAGGAAGATCACAAGGAAATGGACAACATGTGACTTAAGTATGAGTGTCTGAGCAAAGGGCCGAAAACTTATGACCATGTGATATTTCAGTTTTTCTTTTTTAATAAATTTGCAAAAAATTCTACATTTCTGTTTTTTTCAGTCAAGATGGGGTGCAGAGTGCACTTTAATGAGAAAAAAATAAACTTTTAAGAATTTACCATATGGCTGCAATGAATCAAAGAGTGAAATATGTAAAGCGGTCTGAATACTTTCCGTACCCACTGTATGTCCTTAAATTCTTGATGACATCACAGTTTCACTGAAAATCACAATTAAAAATGACATAGATGAGGCATTAGAAATAATTTAATATGTGGCCAGCTCCAGGTTTGCATGTAACATTGAGAAATAAAGTCATCCAACAAGTTTACCATATACCAATAATATTTTGTCTTGATTTTTTTTTTTTGTAAAATGTACAAAAATATACTCTTTTATTTATATCAACATGGAGATAAAAAAAATACAACATGCAAACATAACCTAAAAAGAAGTAGTTGCATGCCAAAAAGTGTCATTCATTTACAAATGGAAATATAGCTGTTGTGCTTATTATTATTGAGAAGACCAGAACATTTTTTTTTCATTTATATCTTTCCACATACATAGTCATTCCTTTTTTAATTTTTCATTGATTTAGCTGTATAAAATTTTGCCATACATATAAGCTTTAATTTTAATTAATTTGATAATATGTTAAAAGCAGAAATAATTATTGTGCCTTTTTATTTACATTTACCAATCATCATAATATAGGATAAAATATATAAAAATATAATTTACTATGTGGGAAAGTGATATAATGTGTGATGTTTGCCAGCTCCTCTCCACCAGCATGTACAGAGTAGTCCTGGTATACCTGATAGTAATCCAAATGAAAAGGTGCTCCATTAAAAATCCATAACAGACAACTATGGCATGACTAACTCGGATTGAACAGCACAATGTGTTCTTAGTCTTAACTTGAGAAGAGCAGACCAGTGGAAGTACCTAAACTAAACTTGAACCAGAACCCCATTAAAAATAACGGAGACCCAAACTTTGGATCTGTCTCTCTCTATTTCCTCCCCCCGGGCCTCCAAACATTGCAACGGGCTTCCAGGGAAAATCCTTGTTTGGCGTTTTGCTCTGGTGAGATGTCTAGTATGAACGCCAAACTTTTACGATCGGGTTCGCTCATCTCCAGTTTCAACTACAACTAAGAACACATACTGGTCTTTAAAACACGTCATCTGTCATACTATATTTGTCTGTGAGGGATTTTTAGTATGTATCCAAATAAAGGCTGAAAACAAACTTTTTTATCCTATGCTGGAGTATGTTTTCTTTTAGAGTGATCTTCAGTATAGTCATCAATGATAGACTGTAAGTTGGCATGATGCGCATAGTTGATCTTAAAGATGTAAAGAAAGACATGAATGTAATGTCGCTGTAATACTGATTACATTGATACCTTTGGTGAAGAAATCCACTTTGTTGCTCTTCATTTGAAGTTTTCTGCTAATTAGATTTCAGTGCACAGGGGTGTACACTGTGGCTTCTCCTCTCTATCTATGATTCCCTGGTCTCTCCACCTGCCTTCAGTCTGTGATTGCCCTGCTCCTCTCCTTGAAATCTCAGCAGTGACCAGTCATTCAAAGACCAGAGGCTGCAGAGGTGCTGGGTAATAACAGACAGGGAGTAGAAGTCCCAGTGCACAGTCCGGCCCCTGTGCACCGAAATCTAATTAACAGAACATTTCAAATAGCGATTAAAGAAAAACACTAAAGTGAATTTCTTCTCCAAAGGTATCAATTTAACCTGTATTACAACACTGTCACAGCCATGTCTTTACATTACAAATTTGTGCTGACAGGTTCTGTTTAAATTTAATACTAAGTAGTCAATCCCTTCATTAAAGATACGTGTATGACTCACTGCTAGTCTTTCTGCCTCCCATAAGTAGATCCAGAATAAAGATGAGCAAATCAATCCATAACTAAAGAAATTCATTACAAAGTTCTGAGAAAATTTATATGCACCAGATTCTGACCTTTTGGATACAATTTACATGAACACAGCAAAATGGGGGCCAGCTGGCTGCAATTTTGCTAATTACTTTTTAGAGCAGGGAAGAATTTAAAATGAAAAGTACATTATGTTGACATCAATGATGTGCTTCACCCCCATTTGACAGCATGGGCTACAGTGCTAGAAGAGTTGAAGACAATAAAAACAAAATGATTACTCACCGTGCCATTCACCTGCCCTGCCGCTCCCACAGCCCCCCATCCGGTCCGAGCCTATTTTCTCATTCACATCTGCCTTATTCACTCCAGGCTAGGTCTTCCATTTGGGCAAGGTCTCAGTCACAACTCATGTGTCATGCTTGCACAGTGGATGTTGTGACGTCACAATTAGTGTTGAGCGAATTTGTTCGGCATTTCAAATTCGTGTTTGGAGTTCTGGCTTGTTCGCGCCAAAAAATCGCCTCCGCCCATGAACATCCCTGATTTGCCACGCTGTCACGCAAATAACATCTGCATGACAGCGTGGCAAATCAGGGATGTTCATGGGCGGAGCCGATTTTTTTTGGCGCGAATAAGCCGGAACCCCGAACACGAATTTGAAATGCCGAACAAATTCGCTCAACACACTAGTCACAACATTTTGGCACATGTTGTGAGAGCACATCCTGCAGTGACAACAGTCAGAGACCACGTCAAACTGGAAAAAAGTTCCTGGAGTGAAGAAGGCAGAAGAACAATGCATGCAATGAGAGAAAGGAAAAAGAAGAGGCATCCAGGAACAGACGGCAGGCTGCAGGGGTGGCGGGAGAGGTGAGTTGTGAGGTATTACGTTTTTCTTACATCCTATGTTTCTTATGCTATGGGGCCTTGAAATAACCCATAGCATAATAAGAAGCATTCAATTTGCAGACAATAAGTTAACTGCAAATCGAATTTCCTTGTAAAATCTGTGTGTTTTGCAGAATTCAAAACCCGGTAGATCTGTTCATCTCTAGATGAAAGTCAGCTAAGGACATCAAAACTGATATCGAAGGATTTTTAATGCTTCTTTTCTCTTCTTGTCTGAACATGTAAAATGAAAACTTGATATCTAATTTTTGTGTAGGTTTGTTCATTAAAAAATAAAGCCTAACTTAAAGGAAATCTATCAGTAGGAGTTCACCACCCAAATTAGCGCTTTCAAAAACAAGTCCAGCAATACCTTCACATGGTCAGTCTGTTCCTCTGTTACTGAGAACTCAACGTTTTTATTGATATGAAAATTAGACTGAATGGCTATTGAAGGTCTGAATCCTATGTCACTCCAGCTCTATTCCTCACCCAGCACCGCCTCCTCCTACTTGACTGACACCCTTTTCATATCAATTTAAATGCTGATTTCTCATTAACAAATGATAGATTCCCCACCCCTTTTGAAAAGTAAGATTTCAATCAATATCTTACTGAAAACAAGAACAGTTTCCTAAATTTTGACAAAACGGAGTTTCATAGAACATTTTTTATCCATAACATGAAAGTAAGGTTAATTATATAACTTTCATTAGAAAATCTTCACTTTTACTCAAATTAGTTGATGCAAAAATGAATACACCCCACATCAAAAACTACATCTAGTATTTTGTATGACCTCCATGATTTTTAAGGACAGCACCAAGTCTTCCAGGCATGGAGTGAACAAGTTGTCGACATATTGCAACATCTATCTTTTTGCATTCTTCAAGAACTACCTCTTTTACAGTCTGGATGCTGGATGGAGAGTGATGCTCAACTTGTCTCTTCAGATTTCCCCATAGGTTGGGTTCAGGTCAGGAGACATATGGTCACTCAATCACTTTCACCCTGTTCTTCACAAATACAACAGTGGCCTTAAATATGTGTTTTGGATCTTTGTCATGTTAGAAAAGTGCACGTCTACAAAGGGCACACAGTAATGATGGCTTCTTCTCTTTGAAAACAGAGCAGTACATCTGTGAATTCATGATACCATCAAGGAAATGAAGCTCCCCAACACCAGCAGCACTCATGAAGCCCCACATAAGGACACTGCCACCACTTGTTTCACTGTAGGCACCATGAATTTTTCTTTGTACGTCTCACGTTTGCGATGCCATACAGTTTTGAAGCCATCAGTTCCAAAAATATTTATCTTGGTCTCATCACTTCAGAGTATAGAGTCCCAGTAGTCTTCATGATTTTCAGCATGGGCCCTGGCAAATTGTAGGTAGGCTTTTTTTGTGCATTGGCTTTAAAAGAGGCTTCCTTCATTGGCGATGTCCATGCATACCATTCCTAAAGTGTGCACTTTATTGTATGACCGGAAACACTGACCCTAGTTTAGCTTTCTGCTTTCTTAGGTAACTGCAGTGAACTTGCATGTTGATTTTATTCAAGTCTTCTCATCATAAGACGCTCATGTTTAGATATTGATGCAATTGAGTAAGGAATCTGGTGATTCTAAATCCGCGCTGCCAAGTATCCAAATTACTTTCAAAGACAAAGATGCAAAGATGAGGTATGAATGAAATTTATTTCGTCAATGCTTTTCAAGGTTTTCAAACCTCTTCATCAGGACAAAACCAGTGTTGTTGTTTTGTCCTGATGAAGAGATTTGAAAACCTTAAAACATGTTACAAAATAAACCGCATTCATACCTCATCTTTGTCTATGATTGTACTTTTTATACTTGGGAGCGCGGATTTTGAATCACCACATTCCTTATTCAATTCTATCAGACCCTATTGGTGATCCTGTAGCAGCCTTCACATGTTTTCTATAGGAGTTGTGACTATCACAACTTAATCAGTTAAGCAGATTTCTAAACCTTTTCTACTCTTTTGTCACCAGATAAGACCCTACTTTGTGCTTCTTGTGTCTCCAGTTTCTCTATTTTATTTACATGTTTAGATGTTCACTTCTGTGGTCAGCCTGGAAGTCTCTGTGAGATGGTTGCAGTTCCATCTTTATTAATTTTTTGTATCACTTTTGTTACAGTATTTTAGTTAATAAAGCTTTGTTGATCTTGTAGCCTTCATTTTTTTTGTATAAAGTAAGAAATTTATTTCTCAGGTCTTGTGACATTTCTTTTCCATGTGGTGCCATTGCTGACAGCATGAAATGGGAAAATATTTTTCTTTGTTAAGTGATGCCTTTTTCAAGTTAACTTCCTGCTAGACACATGTTTACTGAATAATTAGACTTACTTGTGGTTGAATTTTTGTTAATAAAAATTTTGTAGTCTAAACTTTAGCTTTGCTCTTAAGACTTTCATTGTAGTGTACTCATATTTTCAAAAAAATGGTCTTGAATGAATTTGTAAGGAAATTACTTTTTTAAGTGTGCAAAATAACAAAACTTTTTTTGCAATCATTGATCAATATTTGTGAGAGTATTTTTTAATATGGTATCCCATAGAAAATGTTGAATCTGAAAGGAAACTAAAGGTTATCTGACTAATTTTTGGGGTGTATAGTTCAGGGTGTAAAATCCTGCTGACAGATTCTCTTTAACAGTAGCCACTATTGTGATGGGGAAACTTAATACATAACTTAGTACATAAGTTCATATTTATTATTGAGACTCTAATTAGGAAAATGGCTTCGGTCCGAAGGTAAGAAACTACCTGTACTACATTTACAATGACGATGAGAGCAGCACAACTGGATTCATAGTGCACGAGCTCTTAACATCTTACATCCATTATCCCAGTAGGTGTTCCAGGACAGTAGTCTAAATTTGGCTTTATCTACTAAGTTATTACACTTACATTGTACAGAGAGAGAGAGCATGCAGAAAGTAACTTTCCACTCACTAGAAAAAGATAATGGCGCCTGTTTGTGAAAAGGATTTGCTATTTTGGTTCCATTTTTGGACAATAGGAGCATTTCTTTTTTTAACTCTTAGGCTATGTGCCCACGATGCAGAAATGAAGCAGAAAATTTCTGTAGCATTTATTCATCTCCCTGGCAGAAAAAACTCATGCAGATTGTGCATGCGTTTTTCCTGCAGAATACATGCGGATTCACATGCGTACCCACATGCGTTAACGCATGTGTTTCCGCATGCGGACTGACAAGCACTTTCCAAGCGATAGCATCACTTGGAAAGTGCTTGACAACTAGGTCAGACTATATAAATCCATGCAAACGGCATGGATTTATACAGTGTGACCATAAAAATAAAAAAAATAAAGCTATACTTACCCCCGATCCCCCGCCGCGTGTGCTGTCGCGCTCGTCCTGGCTTCTTCCGGGTTGCCGGCATCTCGCGAGACAGCCTGCGGTCACATGACCGCGACGTCATCCCAGGTCCTGGAAGGAGAAGCGCTGCTGGGGCCGCCGGACAGATGAATATAACATTTATTTATTATTTTATTCTTTTTTTTACAGGTACAATGGTACCCGGGTCTGGAAGAGAGTCTCCTCTCCTCCAGAACTGGGTACCATCTGCACATAGAGACGCATAAAATCTGCTTGTACAAATGTACAGACACGGATTCTATGCGTCTCAATGCAAGTCAATGGCGGCGCTTCCGCTGCGCTTCCGCAAAATTAATGAACATGCTGCGGATTTATTTGCGCTGCAGAAACGCTGCGGAAAAATCCGCAGCATGTGCATTGACATTGCGGAATGCCATTGGGGACCATGGGGTGCGGATTACCATGCGTTTTTGATGCATTTCCGCTGCAAAAATTCCGCAGCATAAACACATGAAAAACGCATCGTGTGCACGCAGCCTTAGTGAGACAACAGATCATCCCAATTCTTCCATATACGTATAACTAAGTAAGCAGCAATCTGAGAAATTTGGAAATTGTCACCTGCTGTCACCTCTCCTGACATGTCTGTTGTAGTAAAAAAAAAATACATTCCTCATAAAATATCAAGTCTAGAATTCTAGAAAAACTTTTCTAATAACTCTGCACAGTGCCATTAACCCCTTAACGCTGTGGCCATTTTCCATTTCTGCGCTTTCGTTTTTTGCTCCCCTTCTTCCCAAGGTCATAACTTTTTTCATCTGCTGTCAATATGGCTGTGTAAGGACTTGTTTTTTTGCAGGACGAGTTGTACTTTTGAATGACACCATTGGTTTTACCATATCATGTACTGGAAAACGGGGAAAACGGAAAAAAATTCTAAGTGTTGTGAAATTTCAAAAAAAGGGAAAGTCCACAATTTTTTTTTACCATGTTCACTAAATGCTACAACTGACCTGCTACTATGATTCTACAGGTCATTATGAGTTCACAGATACCAAACATGTATAGTTTCTTATTTATTTAAGTGGTGAAAAAAAATCCAAAGTTTGTTTTAAAAAAATGGCGCCATTTTCCACGATCCCTAGCTCCTCCAGTTTTTGGGATCTGGGGACGGGTGAGGGCTTATTTTTTGTGTGCCCAGCTGACATTTTTATTGATACCATTTTGGGGTAGATCCTATCTTTTAATCGCCTGTTATTGCATTTTATTGCAATGTTGCGGCAACCGAAAAAACGTAATTCTGGCATTTTGATTTTTTTCTTGTTACGCCGTTTACCGATCTGATTAATTGTTTTTATATTTTGAAAGATCAGGCGATTCTGAAATCGGCGATACCAAATATGTGTGTTTTTGATTGATTTTTAATTGTTTTATTTTGAATGGAGCGAAAGGGTAATTTGAACTTTGATATTTTTTTAATTGTTTTAATATTTATAAAAAAAAAATGTCCTACTTTTTACTTGCTTCAATAGTCTCCATAGAAGACTAAAAGCTGCAATCTTCTGATCACTTGTGTTACATATAGCGGGGCATCAGCCCTACTATGTGCAACAAAAATGCTCATCTGCTATGAATGCCGACCGCTGAGCGGTGCTTTTAGCACATCAGCTATGACAACCATAGGGGTCTCCTGCCGACACCAGGTTTTCATGCCAACCCATTGGCAGCTCGCGATCATGTGACGGGCGCGCTGATGGGTGTGGTGTGTGGTTTGTGAAGCGCTTCCGGCACGGCCATGTTAAATGCCACTGTTGGAGATTGACAGCGGCATTTTACATGTTAACAACCGCAGGTGGATCATGAGTGGCCCACTCGTGGCTGTTTGGGGCACATGACAGCTGATCAGATCAGCTGTCATGTGCCAGGAAAGATGCAGGCTCAGAGCCTGAGCCTGCATCAAAGGGGGAGGAGACACGACATGTGCAGTGCATATACTGTGCATGTCATGAAAGGGTTAAAGGTTATAAAAATATATATATTTAAAAATAAATAATTTTAAAACCAAAAAAATAAACATTTTTGGTGTCAATGCTTCTGTAAAATTCCATTCTGAGAAATTATAAAATTAATTAACCCGTGGGATAAACATTGTAAAGAAAAATAAATCTATACACCTGAATTGGCATTTATCGATTATTTTGCATCCTCAAAAAAGAGAATTAAAAGCAATTGATAGTATGTATGTACCCCATAATGGAACCAATACAAAAAAACACAGCTCATCATACAAAATACAAGCTCTCACACAGCTCCATCTATGGAAAAATAAAAATGTTATGTGTCCTAAAAAATTGCGACATTTAACTTAAAGGGAATCTGTCACCAGTTTTGTGACACAGCAGCTAAAATTACACATTGAATTGAATAGGAGGTGGATGGATGTGCAGTACCCTGCGGCGGCCACTACAGCTAGACGACCAAGTCGTCGGTGGCAGCTTTAACAGCTGATCGGCGGGGGTGTCGGATGTGGGACCCTGGCCGATCAGACATTAATGCCCTATCCTACGGATGTAGCATTAATGTAAAAGTAGTGGACAACTTCTTTAACTGGCTGGGGGAAACTGGATAGTAACCCTTGGTACGAAGTAGCAGTATTCAGGTGGTGTACACGGGTCTAATATTGGACTATTACAATAAGTGTGCACTACAGATAGTACACTGCTTTCTATATTATACCATACTTTACATAATGAAGAATAGACTAGAGATGTCATTATCTTTATCCTATGTACACATCATTTTCAATGTGAACCTACCAGTTTGGAGGAGCAGCTTCTTTTACTGTGTCTGTAGATGTCTTATTTGCATTAATATACTGTAGTTAATTTTATCCCTTTGGGTGCTGAGTTTAAAAAGAGATTTAATGCGGCTATATATTGCCAAAATCAGCAAAATTAGGAAATTCTGAGCCACAAAGTGAGGAGTTGTGGTAATGATTTTTATGAGTGAATTTCTTGCGATGCTTAACATGTCAGTAAGACTGACTCTAAATTAGTGAGATTTACAGGTAATCGATGAGAGTAGACAGAGCTAGTTAAATCATGCTTGCAGGTTTAAACTGCAATTCACTTACTGTAACATTTGTAAATGTAGAAGTCTTTCTGCTGAGCACTGTGTAATTCAATGAATATATAAATGTCCGAAGCAAGTGTTTTGGACAACCGTCCTTACTCCGTGACTGCCCCCAGAATCTGACCTGATGCTTTCTGTTTCCAGCCAGAAGCAGAAATCATGGAAATGGCCAACATAATGATGATGATTGCAGATCAGGAACACGGTACTTATCCCTAAGTGTTGGCTCTAGTGGCCAGCAGCCCTCTCGCAGTTACACACTTCAGTCTTATACTTCTATCAATATATTGCATTCATAAAACAATATTTGGATTTTTTTCTGAGGCCTTAACTAGTAATAACTGTATTTCAAACACCATTATAATTGTGTTCTCACAGCTGAATCTATTCAGTATTAGTATCATCTTCCTTTTGGTTCCAAGATTCTTTGCGATCTGTCGTTTAATTCTAGGTTAAATAATGGCCAAATCTGGACAAATTTATCAAAAAGCAATAATATATAAAATATATTTGAAACACTTTGTTATGTGTCAGAGCTGAATATCTCATATAAAGGAAAACCGTAGCCCACAGCAAAGCCATAGACACAGTGACCCGTGACTTAGCTTGTAGGCAAGAAGGGGTTAATAATACTGAAGGTAGAAGTACCGGCTTTGTGGGGACAAAAGTTTAGAGGAGTTGGTCAGAACTTAGGGGGAGTGTTTACACTAGATCAAGGTATATCTGTTTTGAGAAGGGGTGGGGAGTAGCAATTGGTACTAGGCTACGAGGCACCAAGAGCAAAGGTCCCACCTTCCCGCCCCTTTTTTAGTTTGGGGGTTAAAGTATCAGAATGTTGGATGATGATGTCACGGTCATTTCGGCGAGCGGTGGTGAGGGGGTTTTTAGAGTTGGTGGCAAAATTGTGGTGGAGGAGTTGTACATCGTGTGGATGGTAACCTCCCCTTTATGTTTGCTTTGCGGTTAATTGCCTGGCGGATTTTGGGACTCTTCAGTTGGGATCCCTGGGAGTCGATGTTATGAAAAAAGATTTTCCCGTAACAAAGATGCTCCCGAACTTGTGGTTGCAACTGGAGGCAATGCTGGATGGTAAATTATCATTTACTGTTTAACGCCAGGTTTTGTAACTCCAAAACCCTCCCTACTAAAAAAAATATTTATTGTAATGTTTTTATTAATAAAAGGCTGATTTGGCCAATTTATCCAAAGAAAAAGGGTGTTATGAGTGTTCTGTTAGAACCTTGCTCTTAGTTTTTTTTCCTTTGCTGGTCACATGACCTTGTTGGCCTATTTAATCCTGCTCCGCCCTTCTGGCTTTGCTGGACTTCATTGTATATCTACTTTCTAGCTAGCCTGTGCTCTGTGTCTTGCTCTGTTAGTTTGCTTGGTCTACTGACCTCTATGTTCTATATATTTTGTTTGTTCGTCTGTCTGCTACTATTTCTGTTAGGAGGTGTCCCATATTCCTCCCAGTCCTTAGTACTTGTAGGGATTCCTTCCCCACATCTATAGGTCTCCGTACAGACTAGCTTAGGACTTTAGCAGGTCTGATCGCAGGATCAGGTTCCCTGTTACATCGTAGGGATTAAGCTGAGTTCTATCGTAGGGACAGATCTCCTCTCTTTCCTTAGCTCTGGTAGCAGAACATAACAGTAAGTCCTGCCAGCAAATTCTCTAAGGAAAGATTTTTCTGTTCCATCATGGTGTCGGTTCAGGATTTGGTTCATCGCCTGCAGGGACTCTCTCTGGAGGTGGCTGAGCTCCGTCAGCACGTGAGTAACTGTCCTGGAGCACATTTCTAGGAGCCTAAGGTATGTTTGCCGGATTTATTTTTTGGTGAACACCGAGAATTTTTTTCATTCCAAAATGCTTGCTTATTGTATTTTCGTTTGAGACCTAAGTCCTCTGGGGATGAATCCCAGCGCGTAGGGTTCATAATGTCACTTTTGCGCAAAGAGCCTCAGGAGTGGGCCTTTTCTTTGCAACCTAGTGATACATGCTTCAGATCAGTGGATAGTTTTTTTTCTGCTTTGGGACTATTATATGATGATCCTGACCGTGTCGCATCAGCTGAGACTGAGTTGAGACGTTTAAAACAAGGATCAGGTAATGTGGAAAAATATTGTACTCATTTCCGTCGTTGGTCTACTCAAACAGGGTGGAACGATTCTGCTCTGAAAAGTCTATTTCTTGCTGGGCTCAGTGAAAGGGTTAAAGACCTGCTAATTGCTTATCTTACACCTGAAGATTTGCAACAGGCTATGCAATTAGCTATACGGGTGGATAGAAGACTGCGTGCAAGGGTTAATGAGAGCAAATCCTCTGCTATGTCAGTTTCTGGTTATGAGAATGTGTGTACTAACAGTGGTGAACCGATGGAGATTGGATTGGTGGCACCTCGCTCTCAAGAAAAAGTCCGTCGATTTTTTGAAGGCTTGTGTTTCTATTGCGGAAAATCTGGTCATTTGATTAAAGGCTGTGAGCTTCGTATGAAGAAAGAAAAAAAAATGGTCAGTCATGCCCGTATTGCCTGTTTAAATTCCAAGGGTGTATTTTTAGCTGCTTCCACGATTGCTCAGGAAAAATTAATGGAATTTCGGGTGTTTGTCGATTGTGGGTCTACTCTGAATGTTATTGATGGGGGATTCGTGGAAAGACTCAATTTAAAACCTGAACCTTTATCATCCCCCATTGCTGTGGTTTCTGTGGATCGTTCCCCTTTGAAGAATATTACTCTCAAGGTCTGTGAATTTCCTCTCACTATTAATGGTGTTCACCATGAGAAATTGGATTTGGTAGTGTTGAATAACTTGCCTTCTCCAGTAATATTGGGATTGCCCTGGTTAAAATTTCACAATCCTATACTGGATTGGTCTACCAGTGAAATTAAATCCTGGAGCCATAAATGTTATGACAAGTGTTGTAATGGGCGTATTGCAGCTTTGGATAGGGGAGAATTGCCTGTTCCTATTCAGGATTTTTGGAGAGTTTTTTCTGAGAAGGAATCGCAGGTTTTGCCTCCCCATAGAGACTATGATTGTTCTATTGAATTTGTCCCTGGAGCGACTCTTCCTAAAAGTCGTTTATTTAACCTTACTATTCCTGAGAGGAAGGCTTTGGAGGAATACATACAGACAAGTTTGGCCGCCGGTCACATTAGGCCCTCTAAGTCTCCTGTGGCGGTTTGATTTTTTTTTGTAAAAAAAAAGGACGGCGGTTTACGTCCTTGTCTGGATTTTCGTGAAATTAACAAAATTACTGTACGCAATCCTTACCCACTGCCATTGATTGCTGATCTGTTTAACCAGTTAATGTGGGCCAAGTGGTTCTCTAAAATTGACCTTAAGGGGGCATACAATCTGTTGCGCATGAAGGAAGGTGACGAATGGAAGACTGCTTTTAACACTCTTGTGGGTCATTTTGAGAATCTGGTTATGCCTTTTGGTCTTACTAATGCTCCTGCATTTTTTCAGAATCTGATTAATGACATCCTTAGACCTTTGATCGGTAAAAATGTGGTTGTGTATTTGGATGACATTTTGATTTATTCGCCGGATCTGGAGTCTCATTGGCGGAGCGTGCGTGAGGTATTACAGTTATTAATGGACAATTCGCTTTTTGCTAAGCTGGAGAAATGTGAGTTCGCTGTACAGAGAATTAGTTTTTTGGGCTACATTATCTCCAGCAAAGGTTTTGAGATGGATCCGGTTAAGGTTCAGGCTGTGCAGGAATGGCCTAGGCCTATTGGTTTGAAATCGATACAGAGGTTTTTGGGTTTCGCCAATTACTATAGAAAATTCATAAAAAAAATTTCTAGTATTGTCAAACCTCTGACTAATCTCACCAGGAAAGGTGCTGATGCGGTTCAGTGGTCTTCTGAGGCCATTGAAGCTTTTGTGTATCTCAAGGAGAGGTTCACCTCTGCTCCCATCCTTATGCAGCCTGATGTTACTAGGCCGTTTTTGGTTGAGGTTGATGCTTCCTCTGTGGGGGTTGGCGCAGTATTGTCTCAGGATAACGGGGATGGATTACATCCCTGTGCCTTTTTTTCAAAAAATTTTTCGGAGACTGAACTGAATTACGATATTGGTAATCGGGAATTATTGGCTATTAAACTCGCATTTGAACACTGGCGCCACTTCTTGGAAGGTGCGGAATTTCCCGTTCAGGTTCTTACGGATCATAAAAATCTGATATATCTTGATGCTGCCAAGCGCCTGAATGCCCGTCAGGCTAGGTGGGCACTGTTTTTCTCGCGGTTTAATTTCTCCGTTACTTACATCCCTGGTACTAAGAATGTTAAGGCGGATGCCTTGTCTCGCAGTTTTTCTCCCATAGTCGGTGCTGAGAAAGAGGAGAACATTTTACAAGAAGGTGTTGTGATAGCTGCTTTGGACTCCGTTTTGGAATATGAGATTCTTAAAGCACAGGAGAATGCCCCTTCTAACACTCCTCATGGGAGGTTGTTTGTGCCTGGGACCTTTAGGAGAGATTTGTTTGTTGAGTGTCACGAATCTCGGTTGGCAGGTCATCCCGGAATCTCTGAGACCAAGAGACTGGTGGGTCGCAGTTTTTGGTGGCCTGGATGGCAGAAGGAAGTCATTAAGTGGGTGCGTCAATGTACTATATGTGCTAGATCTAAGTCGTCACATACTCCTGCTGCGGGGTTGCTTTGTCCTTTGGAGGTTCCCAGTGCTCCTTGGACACATTTGGCTATGGACTTTATAACTGACCTTCCCCCCTCTGAGGGTTTTACTGTCATCTGGGTGGTCGTGGACCGTTTTAGCAAGATGTGTCACTTGGTTCCTTTCGTCAAACTGCCCTGCGCTAAAACTCTCGCTAAGGCCTTTGTCAAGGAAATTGTCAGACTTCATGGCGTTCCTACTGACATTGTTTCTGATAGGGGTCCTCAGTTCGTGGCTCGTTTTTGGCGTGCCTTTTGTGATAGGTTGGGAGTTCATTTGTCGTTCTCGTCCGGATATCATCCTGAATCTAATGGCCAGACAGAAAGGAAAAACCAGGATGTTGAGCAGTTCTTGCGTTGTTTTGTGGCAGACAATCAAGAGGGGTGGTCTGAGTTTCTGCCACTTGCTGAATTTGCTCTGAACAATCATACATCTTCTTCTGCTGGTTGTTCGCCTTTTTTTTGTTGCTCTGGGAGACATCCGTCGTTTGGGTCGTTCTCCAAGTTGGGATCTGCCGTGCCTGAGGAGGAGAATTTTTCCGGTGATTTGGAGAGAGTTTGGACGGATGTGCGTGGTAATCTTCAGGAGGCCAACAGAAAATCTAAAGACTACTTTGATAGGAAACGACAGGAGGTTTTGTTCGCTGTTGGTGACATGGTTTGGTTGTCCTCTAGGAATCTGCGGTTGAGGATTCCTTCAAAGAAATTGGGTCCCAAGTTTGTAGGGCCCTTTAAGGTGCTTCAGGTTGTCAACCAATCTGCTGTTAGGTTGGAGGTTCCTACCTCCTGGAGAATTAATCCGGTATTTCATGTCTCTCTGTTGAAAAAAGCTGTTGTATAGGATTGTGACGCCTCTGCCTCTGTTCCTCCGGTGGTGGAGGACGGGGAATATGAAATTTCTCGCATCCTTAACTCTAGACGGTATAGAGGTAGTTTGCAGTATCTTGTGGCCTGGAAAGGTTTCGGTCCCGAGGATAACTCTTGGGTGAGGTCGGATGATGTTTCCGCGTCCAGACTTATCAGAGCGTTTCACAGGAGATTTCCTGATAAGCCTGGTCCTAGGGGATCCGGAGGATCCTCTTAGAAGGGGGGGTACTGTTAGAACCTTGCTCTTAGTTTTTTTTCCTTTGCTGGTCACATGACCTTGTTGGCCTATTTAATCCTGCTCCGCCCTTCTGGCTTTGCTGGACTTCATTGTATATCTACTTTCTAGCTAGCCTGTGCTCTGTGTCTTGCTCTGTTAGTTTGCTTGGTCTACTGACCTCTATGTTCTATATATTTTGTTTGCTCGTCTGTCTGCTACTATTTCTGTTAGGAGGTGTCCCATATTCCTCCCAGTCCTTAGTACTTGTAGGGATTCCTTCCCCACATCTATAGGTCTCCGTACAGACTAGCTTAGGACTTTAGCAGGTCTGATCGCAGGATCAGGTTCCCTGTTACATCGTAGGGATTAAGCTGAGTTCTATCGTAGGGACAGATCTCCTCTCTTTCCTTAGCTCTGGTAGCAGAACATAACATGTTCATTTCTGGGAAAGGGGGGATTCTGTGGGAGCAGAGTGGTGTTGTAAAATGGGGGTTAGATATAAAGTGTACAATTGGAGGGAAGCTTCCACAATACTGCAGTCATGGTGTCCACCATAGCTTAGAGCAGGGTTCTCCAACAAGTGACTTATCAGACACTTGTGGCTTGCAGATCTCTGCCATGTGGCTTGTGGCAGTTTGCATATATACAGTTGCTCTTTCATCTGTATTGGTGTCAATAGGAGGCATTATTACTGATTTAAACAGTACTTAGGGGGCATTATTACTTTAATAGGTACACTCAGGGCAATGTTACTTGATAAGGGACACTTGGGGCATTATTACTTGTTAAAGGGGGAACTTAAAGGGTTATTTCCATCTCCAAGACTCTATCACAATATGTGTAGGTATAATAATAATAATATTAGCAAATACCTCCAATTAGAAATGTAGTATAGTTCTTATGATTTGCTATGTCGCTTACCCCATGTGCAGGGCATTAGAGCAGCTTAGATATCCATACTAGATACTGTAACAGCCATTTAGTGAGTTGCTGTCACCTTGAATATCTAAGCTACTGCAATGCCCTGCACATGGGGTAAGCGACATAGAAGTATACTACATTTCTAATTGGAGGTATTTGCTAATATTATTATTATTTCACTTACTACATATTGGGATAGGATCTTGGAAATGGGAATACCCCTTTAATGGGTGCTAAGGCTATTATTACTTTAAATAGAGGCAATCGGGAATTATTAGTTTTTAAGGGTGGCACACATCATAATGTGTGCCTCTTTAAAAACTAATAATGCCCGATTTCCCCCTTTTAAAGTAATACTTAATTACTTTGTAAGTGGGCACTAGGGACAAAAGTACATTATAAGAGGGAACTTGGGCTATTATTAGTTTAAATAGGGCACTTGAGGAATTATAACCTTAAAATTCTTTAAATAGAATACGGCTCATGCCCATCTCTCTAAACGTGATTCTTAAAGTAAGAAAGGTTGGGGCCCTGGTTTATAGAGGAGTGATTGCTTCCTTCCCGCTTCGTCCAGGCCTCTTGTTGTTGTCACATGACCATCGACATCGTCCTCTGACTGTGACGTCTGATGTTGCTTCAAGGTTCTTGCATGCTAACTCCTGGTCTCTTAAAAGGCCTCCTTACATCCTAGTCCAACTTCCTCAACAATGCTCCACTGACCCAGCATACTTAATGGAACCCCCCCCAATGACCTTTGACTGAACAATGAGGTACTTTTAGTACCTGTTTGTGCACAGGTATATTTCTTTATTGTCTATTTGTTGTCACTTTGGCTATTTCTTGGCCTTGCTTCCTGATTACTGCAGTCTTGTTCTACTACTTGATTTCCATTTTGCTTGAACACTCCTTGCCCTGACACTGGTTTGTCTAACTAGGTTCACTAATCTTGCCTTGGTTCTGCATCTTGATATGCATGATTTGTTGGTTAGTGACTAGAGATGAGCGTTGTTCTACTCGAACTGTTCGCCAATCTCAAATTCAAGCTGTTTTGGGCGGTGTTCGAGCCGTTCGGCGAACACGAACAATTTGAGAAAAATTCGGCAGTTCGAGGTTATGTTCGATAACTGTTTGTACACCAAAATCATAACTGGATTTTTTCTCAGTAATGATGAAAATTAATGTTAATACGCAGTTTGAGTGTACAGCGGGGTGGGGGGAGGGGCAGGGGATGGATCTCTGCAGGAACAATGAAGATCTCCATTTTTTTTTCTCTTTCCCGCATTTACAGTGGGGAGGTGCAATCTGTCAGCCTATCAGCAGCGCACACACGGAGCGAAGTGCTTTTTTTCACACAAGCAAGGGCATGTGTGATTGACAGTGTATGTCACATGTCCTTGCCCTATAAGACCAAGCCATTTTCCCCGTCGCCACCATTTTCTCACTGCTGCAGCTGCGTGTTAGACGGCACCGCTGTTGCTGTGTGCGCTATACCTTGTTAATTTCAAGCCAATTTTCGCACAAATATACAGATAGCTTGGGAGTAGGGAATAGTTGTGATTGCAGTCCTTTTAAGGACTAGGTTACAGCATTTCCTACGACTTTTATCAGGCAGGTCTGTGCTCTTAAATAGATAGGTTGTGGGAGTAAAGACTAATTGTAATTGGAGTCCTTTTCAGGACTAGGTTACATCAGTTCCTATCAGTTTTTGCCAGGCAGGTCTGTGCCAGTGCTGTGCAAGTTTTTTTCACAGCATTTGGCTGAATCTAGCAAAGCTAATCCTTTTTGGCCTATTGCAGAGTGTGTTAGTCAGTGGAGTAGCCTATCTGTGTTGCAAGATATACCACCTGTGTATAGAATACCAATTTTTTTACTGCACCTAGTGAAGTAAAATCTTTTTGGCATAGCATCATTCTATTAGTCCATCTATACTGACCTCCATCAGGTTGCAAACTGAATCTAATTTTTTTCTGCATCTAGCTCTGAAAAAATATTTGGCCTTCTAGCAGTGTGTGGGACTTGTTCTATTAGTTCACCTATACTGACCTCCATCAGGTTGCAAACTGAATATATTTTTTTCTGCATCTACCTCTGAAAAAATATTGGGCTTCTAGCTGTGTGTGGGACTTGTTGTATTAGTCCATCTATACTGACCTCCATCAGGTTGCAAACTGAATATATTTTTTTCTGCATCTACCTCTGAAAAAATATTGGGCTTCTAGCTGTGTGTGGGTCTTGTTCTATTAATCCATCTATACAGACCTCCATCAGGTTGCAAACTGAATATAATTTTTTTCTGCATCTAGCTCTGAAAAAATATTTGGCCTTCTAGTAGTGTGTGGGACTTTCTCTGTTAGTCCATCTATACTGACCTCCATCAGGTTGCAAACTGAATATATTTTTTTCTGCATCGACCTCTGAAAAAATATTGGGCTTCTAGCTGTGTGTGGGTCTTGTTCTATTAATCCATCTATACTGACCTCCATCAGGTTGCAAACTGAATATAATTTTTTTCTGCATCTAGCTCTGAAAAAATATTTGGCCTTCTAGTAGTGTGTCGGACTTACTCTATTAGTCCATCTATACTGACCTCCATCAGGTTGCAAACTGAATATATTTTTTTCTGCATCTACCTCTGAAAAAATATTGGGCTTCTAGCTGTGTGTGGGTCTTGTTCTATTAATCCATCTATACAGACCTCCATCAGGTTGCAAACTGAATATATTTTTTTCTGCATCTACCTCTGAAAAAATATTGGGCTTCTAGCTGTGTGTGGGACTTGTTGTATTAGTCCATCTATACTGACCTCCATCAGGTTGCAAATTGAATATAATTTTTTTCTGCATCTAACCCAGCCAATAGTTTTGGCCTAATACCACAGTTTGGCCACTCAGCTCTGCTCGGTTACCATATATTGTTTTTTTGTGCAAACAACTCCAGAGTTGTGAATTAGTTAACCACCAAAATGAGTGGAAAAAGGCCTGCTGCTGGTGGAAAGGGGAATAGGCGTGTTGGGAAGGGGAAAAAAGGTTGTGTCCGTGGGGTAGGTGTTAAAGCAACAGTAACATCTGCAGAAGAAAGACCATCTTCCAGCCAAACTAAAATGTCTACTTCTTTTAGCGGACAATGTGATAAGATCCCTTTCTTACGGCCACGCCAATCACTACAAATTCCAGATGAGGCACAAAAACAGCAGGTGCTTCAACGGATATCAAGTGCTCCTTTAAGTGGGCTCTCCTCCACATCAACTTCAACATCACAAATACTCCAGTCCTCAAAGGTGTCACCCAAATCGCACTTGCTTCCTCACAGCTCCCAAATCTCCAGCTGCCCGTCTGAGTATGAGGTAGAACAGATGGTTGAGTCTGCAGAGCTGTTTACTCATACTATAGCCTGGGAATCAGAGGTCGACTCCAGCGCTTCTGTGAATCCAGACGAGGAAATGATCTGCACTGATGCCCAGAATCTTTATGAGTCGGATCCAGGACCAGACGCAGAAGGTTCTGACCATAATGTAGACCCTCATTCCCAAACTGTAACTCCTGTTGGTGGAGACAATGAGGAAGACGATGATAAGACTCAAATACCTGATTGGAGTGACAACTTTAGTTTTTTGTCAGGGCAGGAACAGGTTGGCTCTGAGGACGACGGGTGTGATAACACACAGGGTGATGATGATGAGGTTGGAGATCCCACTTACTGTCAACCCACAGTCAGCCAAGAGATGAGGTCAGCAGAGGAGGTGGAGGAAGATGCTAGTGACGACGAGGTCAGGTTGCGCCTTCCTGGACAGAGACGTAGTACTGGAAGCACGTCAACAACTGCATCCTCAAACACAACTCTGCCTCTCACCACAAGTCGTGGTGGCTCTTCAGGTTGCATGGGTGCTAAGCCTTGCATAGCCTGGGCATTTTTTCAGATCGATAAAGATGACCCAACTCGTGTTATCTGTAACATTTGTCAGCAAAAGCTAAGTAGAGGCCAAAAAATACATAGTTTGAGTACTTCATGCATGAACCGGCACATGGACATGAAGCATAAGTTGCAGTGGGAAGCTCAGTGTGCTACAATGCGGCCTAGCCGGCCGGGCCAACCACCGTCTGCCATATCTTGTGCATCCGCGGCCTCTTCATCCTCTGTGACTGGGGGGACAGCAGTCACACCTGTTTTGGGGCGCAGACCTGCCACCTCTTTACCCGCAACAGCCAGCGTGATTGGCAGGTCATCATTTTCTTTGGAGGTGGTAACACCAGCTGGTGTTGAGCGCTGTCCGACATCGATAACACCACCTTAGGATCAAGGCAACCTAACATGTCCGCCTGCATCTTCCTCACAGACCGGCAGTTTGCCGGGGACACCCTTATCAACCCCGTCTAAGCACAATAGCCAGCCCTCGGTCCCTCAGATGTGGACAAGTTAAAGACCATTTCCTCCTAGCCATGAGAAAGCTAAGAGGTTGAATTTCACCATCTGCAAGCTCTTGGCTACAGAAATGCTGACTTTCCGCCTGGTGGACACAGAGGATTTTCGAGACCTTATGTCCGTCGCAGTGCCCCAGTACCAGATGCCCAGTCGGCACTACTTCTCAAAGAAAGGTGTGCCTGCGCTCCACCAGCATGTCGCACACAACATCACCGCTTCTGGTGTGACAGGGTGCATTTCACCACAGACACTTGGACGAGTAGGCATGGACAGGGGCGTTACATGTCGCTGACTGGGCACTGGGTAACTATGGTGACAGCAGGACAAGGGGCTGCTGTCCAAGTCTTGCCATCCCCACGAGTTGTGCGTCAATCCTCTTTATGTCAAAGTTCCTCCACTGCTTCTGCCTCCTCAACCTCCTCTCGGTCTTCCACCTGCACCCAAAGCCTGTCTGGTCATGGCACAAACTTTCTAACTGCGCAGAAGGGATCCTGCACACCTCCTTACTATGCTGGCAGTAGGGCTCAACGTCTTCAGGCGGTTTTTACTTTGAAATGTCTGGGAAATGTGAGTCACACAGCTGAGGAGTTGTGGTCAGCTCTGGAGAACCAATTTCATGAATGGCTGTCTCCACTGGACGTGAAACCAGGGAAGGCCGTGTGCGACAATGCTGCAAACCTGGGTGCGGCCCTTCGCCGGGGCAATGTCACACACGTGCCTTGTATGGCTCACGTGTTGAACCTGGTTGTCCAGCAATTTTTAGCCCACTATCCCAGACTAGATGGCCTTCTGCAGAGGGCACGGTCGCTGTGTGCTCACTTTCGCCGTTCGCATCCCGCAGCTCAGCGACTTACATCTCTACAGAAGTCGTTGGGCCTGCCACTTCACCGGCTAAAATGCGATGTGCCTACCCGGTGGAATTCAACTCTGCACATGTTGCAGCGACTGTGGCAGCACCGACAAGCCCTGGTGCAATACGTTCTGACGTATAGCCTGGGCCAATGAGATCCAGAGGTGGGGCAAATCACGCTGGAGGAGTGGTCTCAGATCAGGGACCTATGCACCCTTCTGCACAGTTTTGAAATGGCGACGAAGATGTTTAGTGCTGATGATGCCATTATCAGCATGACTATTCCGGTGATTTACATGCTGGAGCACATGTTAAACAGAATTCGGAGTCAGGTGGTGGCACAAGAGGAGGTGGAGGAAGTAAAGGAGGAGGAGTTGTATGCGGAAGGGCTAACATCTGCAAGGTCCAGACGGTCGGCAGCACCAAGGCGGCAGGCATGTGAGGGTGGGGGAGATGGTTTTACCAGGGCGCATGGTAGCAGCCAAACTAGTGAGGAAGGTGCAGGAGCCCAGGAAGAAGTGGAGGACGAACTGATGGAAGACTCATCAGATGAGGGAGACCTTGATCACATTTCTGTTGTGCGAGGTTGGGGGGAGAGGACAGAGGAAGGAAGCATGATTGTTACCTCGCCAGCAACACAACAGGGACTTGGTGCTCCTGGATGCGCAACACACATGAGTGCCTTCTTGCTGCACTACCTGCAACATGACCCTCGAATTGTGAGAATTAGAAATAATCCTGACTACTGGGTTGCCACACTGTTAGATCCCCGGTACAAAAGTAAATTTGCAGAAATTATTCCTGCCATAGAAAGGGATGCACGCATGCAGGAGTATCAGCAGAGACTGTTGCAGAATCTTACATGTGCTTTTCCACAAAACACCAGTGGTGCACGTAGTGAATCTCACAGTTCCAACTTGCCAACCATGGGACCGTCAAGTGTTCAGCACTCAAACCGTAACAGAACCACAGTATCTGCTGGTAACATCAATTTTGCGGAATCATTTCACCACTTTTTTAGCCCATCCTTTGCAAGGCCACAGGAGACAAGAAGTCTGACACATAGTCAACGCCTAGAGACGATGGTACAGGAGTATCTCCAAGTAAACATTGAAGCCACGACTGTGTCACTGGACCCTTGCTCTTTTTGGGCTTCCAATCTGGATAAATGGCCGGAGCTAGCCACTTACGCCTTGGAGATCTTGTCATGTCCCGCAGCCAGCGTTCTGTCTGAACGTGTGTTCAGCGCTGCTGGTGGTGTGCTGACAGATAAGCGCACGCGGCTCTCCACTGATAATGTAGACAGACTCACGTTCATAAAGATGAACAAATCATGGATCCGAATCGACTTTTCTACCCCTGTGTCATCCTGGGGAGAGTAAAAGCTTGATGATTGGTTAAAATCACCCTACCAAACGTTTTAAGCTTTCAAATTACTAATCATGTTTATCTGTATCTTGACTGGAAAATAATTTGGGCTTTGTAGCAGTGTGCAGCACTGATCCTATTAGGCCATCTATAATAAGCTCCACCAGATTTAAAATTAAAAATAATTTTTAGCTGCATCTAGCCCGGAAAATAATTTTGGGGCTCCGAGATGCGCAAGACACATAAGTGCCTTCTTGCTGCACTACCTGCAGCATGACCCTCATATTGTCAGAATTCGAAGTAATCATGACTACTGGGTTGCCACACTCTTAGATCCCCCAAACTTTTCGATCAACCTTTTCATTTTAATAAAGACCAAAAAAATGGTCATTTTTGAAATTCTAAGCATTAGCAGGTTGTTAGAAACTGAAATCAAACAGTTTTCAACTCAAAACTTTATTCTAGGTGATGTTACATTTTCACATAGGACCCCTTGTTCGAAAGGAGCTTCTGAACTCTCTCGTCTATTGAATTTGTCAGGTTTTGGATGGTTTCTGCTTCAATTGTTTTGCATGAGGACAGAATACCCTCCCAGAGCTGTTGCTTAGATGTGAACTGCCTCCCGCCATCATAGACACTCCTTTTAATGATGCTCCAAAGGTTCTGAATGGGGTAGAGGTCAGGGGAGCATGGGGGTCACACCATAAGTTTGTCCCCTTTTATGCCCATATCAGCCAGAGATGCAGATGTTTTATGTGCAGCATGAGATGGTGCATTATCATGCAGAAAAATGATCTTGCTGTGAAATACACGGTTCTTCTTCTTGAACCATGGCAGGAAGTGCTGTTTGAGAAAATCCACATACATTATGGAGTTTATCTTTAGCGCCTTCAGGGATCCTAAAGGGGCCGACAATCTCTCTCCCCATGATTCCAGCCCAAAACATTACTCCACCTCCTCCTTGTTGGCGCTGTAGCCGTGTTTGCGTGGGGTGTCCATCAACCAGCCATCCTCCACTCCATCCATCTGGACCATCGAGCGCTGCACGGCACTCATCCGTGAACAAAACAGTTTTGAAATCAGTCTTCATGTAATGTTTGGCCCACTGGAGCCATTTCTGCTTGTGTGAAGTGGATAGAGGAGGTCGACAGGATGGCGTATGCACAGCTGCAAACCTCTGAAGGACCCTGCATCTTGTTGTTCGGGGGACGTTGGAGGCACAAGCAGCTTCAAAAACTTGTCTGCTGCTATGACAAGGCTTTTTTGCCGCTGCTCTTTCAACCTGACGTAATTGCCTGTAGGAAAGAGTCCTCAATTTGCCCTTATCAGCACGCACACGTGTGTACTGTGAATCAGCTACATACTTCTTGATTGCCAAGACACTTCATCCTGATCATTGCACAATGTTGATTGTAGTCATGCCTTGACCTAAACACTCCACAATTTGTTGCTTCTCAGCAGCCGACACATCCTTTTTCTTTCCCATTTTGGCAGAAAATGTAGGCTGCTTTATAATGTGAGAGAGCCTTCTTAAGTAGTCTTGCCTTTCATTGGACACACCTGCCAAACTAATTAGCACAGGTGTCTGCAATTGCTTACAGTGATATAAAGAGCCCTGACACACATCACCATCAATGAGTTTAACTGACAAACAAACAAATTCTTCCCTTATCACTCCTAAACACTTTTTGCATAATAATTTGGAACGCAGTGTACATGTGCTTTTCCACAAAACACCAGTGGTTCACGTAGTGAATCTTACAGTTCTAACTTGCCAACCGTGGTCTGTATGGAATTGTTCAATAAAGGGCCCAAAATTAAGATAACATAGATGGGAGAGGTCTCTATGAATAGGAATTCCTAAGTATTTGATACCCTGTGAGGGCCAGGCAAAGGGAAAGTTGGACTGGATGGAATCCTATATGGATTTGGGGAGGGAGACATCGAGGGCCTCAGACTTCGCTGCATTGATTTTAAAATTTTACCATGTAACAAAGTGATCTATTTCAGCCATAACAGCAGGGATGGATATATGTGATTGAGTGATATATACTAGGACATCATCAGCAAATAGAGAGCACTTGTACTCGGTGCCTCCCACCTCAATCCACCTAATATTGGGGTTATGGCGAATTGATGAGAGCAGGTGCTCCGTCACTAGGATGTATAAGAGAGGGGACAGAGGACATCCCTGCCTTGTCCCATTGGTGATTGTGAAAGGTGATGAAAATGTTCTGACGCACCCCCTGGGCCTTGGGACACCCGGAGCCGGACCCTATTTGGTGGATGCTGGTGGTTGTAGTCTTCGTGGCGGCGACCCGGTTCCGTGGCTCAGGGCGGTCAAACCAGTGGCGGAACTATTTATGTGGTTTTGATGTTTAAATGTCCAAGTACGCCACCCGTGGATTGCGGTCAGAGTGAACCGCCGCTACAGGACAGACCGCTGAGGCTGGTGTTGTGGGTGCAGCAGAGCGTAGCATAACTCCCCACGGGAGGAGTATAGCCTCAGGGCAGTGTATGCGGAGGATGGGGGTGATGGTGCAGGGCAGCAGCAGTAACGACACGGAGTCAGTGATGCAGTCCAGGGCCTTTACTCACAGTTCTTATTATCCAGACCACGTCTGCAGGTAACGGCTGCCCACGTCGTACTGTGCTCACCAGGTGAGGGGCTCAGACAACTCCCAGATAACTTTGGAGCACTTCACAGGACCCCCTTTGTGTGTCCTTTGTCTGGCCTTTCTTACCAACACTTCTGTCCGGCTGCCTCGGGCCTCCTCTTGGTAAACTTGGCGCCAGTTTCCCTGACCCTATGTGGTGCCTTCCTAGCGGGTGTAGCGAGGGGCTGCGCCACATAAAATGTCAGAGCCTCCGGGTTCTAGCTGAGGGTCGCTTCCTGCCTCCACTAGTTCGGGGGCCGGTCTCCCCCTTTGGCCTGACCCCTCCACGCAGGTGGATTCGGGCGTGCGGTGGCGACTCGCACGTCCGCACCCCTGGGATCCCTTCATTCCTCGTTCCTGGAGCCTTCTCCGCTCCTCTTCCTTCCTTCTCCCACTTCCAGGCCTGGGCCTCTGTTACTAGGCCCGCCTCCGGAGCAGAGCTCATGCAGAGCCCCTGCTCCCTGCCACTTCTGCTCAGACTTCTCTGCACTGAACTAAGATGGTGCCCACCTTTTATACTCCCTTCTCAATGCACCCAGGAACTGCTTCCTCCCTGCTCCTGCACTACAGGGTTCCCCTTCCTCAGTGTTCCCTCCCCCCACTCCAGCCAGGGACAGGGACTGTCGTGCCCATCTCAGGGGCATATTGGTCGCCCTGCCCCACGGCAATGTGGTGTAATGCATGCAGGTGTCGGGTCCAGATCCACACTCCATCCTTACCTGAGAGTGAGATATCACACCTCTGGGTGAGGTGCAATACGTCTGTAGCAACCGAGCCCTCAGGGTGCTACAGTTCCATTTATCTTCAGCCTAGGTGACGTATTGCGATACAGGGCCGTGATTTTGGCTATAAAAGGGTCCCCTAGACCCCTACCCCAAGCTTTTTAAGAGAATCATATATGGCGTGCCAGGAGACTCTATGGAATGCTTTCTCAGCATCCAACGAGAGTATCTAATTACAAATTTTTAACTGCATCTAGCCCAGGAAATACTTTGTGCCTAGTAGCAGTGTCTGCTAGTCAGCGGATTATCCCGGCTGTTAAGCAAGCTACACCACCTGTAGTTTAGACACTTAATTTTTTCAAAGGAAATGCTTCGGGACCATGGGATACTTAGTGAAGAGCATCAGGAGGCACCCCAAGGCATAGGGGCTGGGACTGGCAGTAGGATGCCTTGCGGTGGACAGCCGAGCTCGATCCTTATAAAAGCTTTTTAACTGCAGCAGCTTTAGTGGACGCTACTCGAGCTGGAATTACCGCGGCTGCTGGCATGAGACTTGCCCTCCAATAGATCCTTGTAAATGGATTTAAAGTGTATTCATTCAAATTAGAGAGACAATTTAAATTAAAAAGCTTAGAGCTGCCTCCACCACAGGGGGGCTCGCTCGACCCACCAGCGGACAGGCACCAGTATTGGGAGAGGGGGGCTGGCCGTCAGGGTTCACCGCGGCTCTGGCACAAACCCGGCGACACGGAGGTGGCACGGGCAGGAGCGGACTGGCCGTGTCGGCTTCTCACTTTTTGGATTTTAGAAGTGCATGACATGCCTATATCTGTGTCTCCCCCTCCTTTTACTCCTCCACCTCTTTTATTTTCGCATGACTATATGTACTTGTCACTTTTCCATGTGTTAGTTATGTCTTCTGAGCAGTTTGTCAGCTTTTGGACACCTTTGAAGGTGTTTTCTATGTGTTTCTATGTGTTTTTGTTTGCCTGCCATTGGTTTTAACGGTGTTCGAAGGTGTTCGACGAACAGTTCGACGAACAGTTCGGCGAACACACGGGTGTTCGACGAACCGAACCGAACTCGAACACTACGGGGGTGGCTCAACACTATTAGTGACTGCTGTTGGCTGCATTAGGGTAGTGTCGTCACTGCTTTCTGGTTCTTCTATCCTCTAGTATACAGGCCCGGATAGAATAAGACACAAGACAGGTAGTATGCGTCAAAAGACTCCAACTTTATTACAAAGCATAGGGTTTATATACACGCTGGAGGCAGAAACGGATTTACCATATATGGTCCGATCATACAATTTAGCTGTGCAAACAAAAACTGGTTTCTGTTCTCGTGATGCCTATGCTTGTGTTGAAACATTTAATCAGACACATTCTGATGATTAGCAAGGACACGTTAGTTTCTGTTGATACAAGGAAGGAACATTTAGTTGTTGTTTTTGACCTAAGGTAACTGTCAGACTTATACAGCATAGATGGGGTGTTTGAACGTGAGGGACCTCATCTTCTGCTATAACATTCCGTCCTTTTGTTCCTTCATTTATCAATGTGAATCTCTATTATTTTTTTCTTTTTCTTTTTGTACAACGCTGAATACACATTAGAAAAAGCTTAAAAACCAAATAAACCGCAAGACACATTAGCAAAACCTGAAAAATAGAATTATTGGCCAAAGTATCTGAGCAGTTCACCCAAAAGTTTATCTCTTCCCATGAGACTGGGACAGCGAGAAAGGGTATGCTAGTGGACGTCACAGGGGCATGTGTACATATCCAATAATTAGCAATAGTCTGGTTTTGCTCCTTTAGTCCATCGATTAGAGCAAGATGGTGTTTAATGAATCTATGGTCATCTCCATCTGTGGTGCCTAACGTAGTCCATGCACCTGTGGTTGCAAGGATGCAGGTAAGTATAAACAATGTCTTCATTCTTTGTCCGCTGGGTCTCCTAGTATCTTTCTGCAATGGGACGCTTGGATCCAGGCCTCTTTTCCCTCTAGCTTAACGGCTGTGCTTGTGGTCAGCAGAACTTGAAATCGTCCGTCAAACCGTGGATCTAGGCTTTTCCTCACGTGTCTATTTATAACCACCCAGTCTCCAGGTTGCAGCATATGGCTGCTAGAGTCTTGATCTGGATCTGGAAGAGAATTGAAAACATTATCATGTATTTGCTTGATCTTTTTGTGTAAAGCCCTCACGTAGGAACTTAACACATGGTTGTTCATTTCTAATGCTTGCGGATAGAAACACCCTAGGCTGGGTACGTTGCCAAACAATATCTCATATGGAGAGAGTCCAGTCTTTTTATTGGGCATGTATCTTACTGAAAACAGAGCAAGCAGTAAACAATCCGGCCATGGTTTTCCTGTCTCAGCCATGGCTTTCTGAATTTTTAATTTCAATGTCCCATTCAGTCTTTCCTCTTTACCACTACTTTGTGGGTGATATGGGGTATGGAATGCTTGTTGAATTCCTAGAGCTGACATGACTTCATTCATTATTTCACCCGTGAAGTGTGTACCTCTGTCACTCTCAATTACCTCTGGTACCCCATACCCGCAGACCACCTGCGCAAGCAGTTTCTTTGCGGTTGCCGCAGCCGTGGCTTTGGCAATCGGGAAAGCCTCTGGCCATCCTGAGAACAAATCAATACAGACCAACACATATTCCCATGATCCTGACTTCGACAGCTGAATATAATCAATTTGCAGTCTTTGGAATGGATAGAGCGGCCGGGGTGTGTGTTTGGGTGGTGTTTTAACTACTCTACCCTGATTATGTGTAGCACATATCATGCACCCTTTTATCAGTCGTTCAATACAGGTGGAGAATCCTGGTGCCACCCAATATTTCTGCATCACATTCATCACAGCCGTTTTAGATTGGTGTACCAGCCCATGTAGCATCTGGGCAGCCGCTGGGTACAGTGCCCTTGGAAGGCATCGTCGTGTCCCTTTCCCCCATACCCCATTTGCTTCATTCAGGCATGCACCTTCCTTCAACCACTTATGAACCTCCTCCTTCAGAGCCTGAGCCTGCATTTGGGATAAGATGTCCTCCGACACAAAGGGGTTTTTAGGGGCACTTAACTGACGTACTGTTGACCCTTGTAGCAGCTTGCAGGCTGCTGTTTTTGCTGCTGCATCTGCCATCGCATTACCTCTACTTACCTGGTCGGTGTGTCTGGTATGTGCTCTTACCTTTATGACAGCTACTTGTTTGGGTAATTGTAACGCATCAATTAACTGCTGGACCGCATCAGCATTCTTTATGGGGTGTCCTGCTGCCGTCAGGAAACCTCTTGATTTCCATATTTGACCAAAATCATGCGCTATACCAAATGCGTACCTAGAATCCGTGTAAATGTTAACAATACTACCTTCTGCTAATTTACAGGCCTCGGTTAGGGCCCTAAGTTCTGCCTCTTGAGCCGATTGGTGTGGGAGCATTGGTTCTGCCTTGATTACTGCATTGAGGGAGACAACTGCATATCCAGTATGGAAAGTACCTGAATCGTCCTGATGACGGGATCCATCTACAAAAAATTAAAAATCTGCATTTTCTAATTCATGTTCAAACACAGTAGGTAAACCTGCCGTTTCTTGTGCCATCATTTGTACACAGTCATGAGGAACATCCTCTCTTGGATCTTCCTTAAAAAGCACAGTACCTGACCCCTCCGTCAGATCCGAGAGAGGTAACAAAGTTGCTGGGTTCAAAGTAGTACACCTCTGTAAAGAAACATTGGGAGGCATTAACAGTGCACATTGTAACCTGAGATGACGAGCTACTGAGAGGTGAGCGGGTTGCACTTGATTCAATATAGTATAGACATCATGAGGTGTTAGCATGGTGAGCGGATGATCTAGAACAATGTCTGCAGATTTGTGGAGTAGCAGTCTAACAGCATGCAGAGCACGTACACAGGATGGTGCACCTCTGGCTACCGCATCCAATCTGCCACTAAAATAGGCAACAGGTCTCTGATTGTCACCATGTAATTGAGTTAAAACTCCTGCTGCATGTCCAGCTTGCTCATGAAGGTACAGAGTAAATGGGAGCTCATAGTTAGGTGTACCCAAAGCTGGAGCGGCCAAAATACGGTTTTTGAGAGAATAAAAACAGTCTATTGCCTCTGGTGTTAGTACAAAAGGTGTTGGGGTAAGACAGTCACAGAGGGGCATGAATCCACTGTCTGCAAAAGGAAATAAGTTCAAGAAAAGTTCTGAGGGCTGCAACTTTAATGGGGACGGTGAATGCCTGTACTGCTAGTTTACGTGCATTTGTCAAATGGCAGACTCCTGGTGTAATGCAATGTCCCAAAAAGGTGACTGAAGATTTACAAAACTGAAGCTTATCTTTTGACGCCTTGCAGCCAGCGCGATAGAGAAACAACATAAGTGATATAGTTGCGTTATGACATTGTTTCCTGTAGGGGGCACAAATGAGCAGGTCATCGACATATTGCAGAACAACGATATGTGGTTGAGACCATCCCTCCAGTATTTCCTGCAGACTTGCAGTATACATTGTGGGTGAATTCTGGGCACCCTGTGGCAACATTGTCCATGTATATTGACTGCCCTGGAACGTGAAAGCAAACAGGTACTGGCAGTCAGGATGTAATGGTACACTGAAAAATGCATTTGCCAAATCGACCACTGAAAAACAAAGAGAGTTAGAAGGTATCTGTGACAGAAGAGTATGCGGGTTGGGCACAACTGGTGTTAGAAGTTCTGTGGCTTTGTTAACCAACCGGAGGTCATGGACCATTCTATATGCGGCTGGTTGTCCTGGCACGCTCTTTTTCTTTACTGGGAACAGGGGAGTGTTGCAAGGGGACTGGGTTTTGACTAGGACTCCCCTGTGTAGTACTTTTTGGACATGCTGGGCTATGGCATTCTCCTGAGCCGAGCTAAGGGGATACTGCTTCTGTTGAGACAAGATGGCTCCTGGTTTTAGATTCACCATTACTGGTTGAACTCTTAACCTACCAACATCTGTGTTATCTGACGCCCAAAAGTCGTAGGGTACAGCCTGCTCCAATATCAGGGGAAAATCGTTTGTCTCTTCTATGCTGGCAATATCTAGTGACTAGTGTTGAGCGATACCTTCCGATATCAGGAAATATCGTATCGGATTGGATCGGACCGATACCCAAAAAGTATCGGATATCGCCGATTCCGATACCGGAAACCAATGCAAGTCAATGGGACACAAATAGCGGAATGAAAATAAACCCTTTCTTTCCTTGTAGGTTAATTCTACATGAAGTAAAACAACTAAGAATAATGTAGAATGTATTACACGAAAAGCCGGCAATTCATCAGCGGCATACACCGGTACCCGACAATTTACAACAGAAAGAATAGAGCTTCACACATAGATTAGATAGATAGAAACATGTCAGTCACATATATATGAAGTACAGTGACAGTGTTGCTTACTGTACTTGTCATTTAGTGTAAAGGATTTATAAAAAAAAATAATAGTGCTTTTATGCACCGTCTCTTTAAAAAAGATTACTGTACTTGTCATTTAGTGTTAAAATAAAGGATTTATTTAAAAAAAAATTGGCGTGGGGTTCCCCGTAATTTTAGGCTCTAGCGGAGGTTAAGCAGACGTCTGGTGCAGATGTTTGAAGCTTGGGAAGGGGGTAATACCCACGGAGCTTCCCAGGCTGCTAATATCAGCCCCCAGCTGAATACCTAGCCTTTACTAGCTATTAAAATGGGAGACCCCCAAAAAAATGACGTGGGGTCCCCCCTATTTTAATAGCTAGCAAAGGCTAGGCAGACAGCTGGGGGCTGATATTTATAGCCCAGGAAGGGTGCCATGAATATTGGCCCCCTCCCAGGCTAGAAACACCAGCCGTCAGCCGCCCCAGAAATGGCGCATCCATAGGATGCGCCAATTCTGGCACTTAGCCTCGCTCTTCCACGCTGCCCTGGTGCGGTGGCAGGGGGTAATAGGGTTGGGGTTCATGTCAGCGCCAGCTGCCATGAAGCCCAGGTTAGTAATGATGGGCGTCTATAAGACACCCCCATTACTAACCTACAAAGTGTTAGAAATAAAAAACACACTACACCCAGAAAAAAATAATTTATTTGAAATAAAACACACCATTTTATTTAATTCTTAGTTTACTAAAAAAAAATAGTTACCTGTCCACGTTCCTGCGCTGATCTCCCATGCACAGCTGTCACATCTGGAGATGTGACAGCTGTCATTGCTGCTGTAAGCTCACACTGCCGGGAACACGTCCGCTCCCGGCAGCAGGAGCCCCTGACTGAGGTCACCAGAGTGCATTCAGTCAGCGCTGCTCCGGAGACCTCCTTTACGGCACTGCTGTACCGTGGGAATTTCTCACAGTACAGCAGGGCCGTAAAGCAGCTAACCGGAGCACCGCTGCCTGAACTCCGGCGAACCTGCTTATGCAATGACGGGGCTGCTTTACGGCCCCATCATTCTAGCGGCGGCGGCGGTTCAGAGCGGTCACATTCTATGTGGCTGCTCTAAACTGGAGATCATCGTGGGACACTCGTGGACTACTACGGAGGGCTAAGGATAAGGTTGTGGTTTATTATTTTATATTTTATTACAGGAGATCGATGGCTTCGGGGAATTAGGTGTCTAGGTGAGTATAGGTGTAGTTTTTTATTTTTTACTTTATTTTAGGTGGCGATCGGCGGGGACAGGTAATGTATAAACTAATTTATTGTAGGTAACCACTGGCCACCAATGACATGTATTTAAAATTTATTGGGGACTCAGTAGGGCAATTTAAATAGCAGGATCAGGCTGATGGGAACTACTGCTCCCATCGAGCTGATCCTGCTGGCACGAGTGGACGGGGGACAGACATAGGCCCATGGGAGTAGTAGTGTCACATCGGCCTATGTTTGCCTGCACGCGCACACCCGCACACATCGCACAGACACCGCGCACACCCGCACACACCCGCAGACATCGCGCACACCCGCAGACATCGCACAGACAACGCGCACACCCGCACGCATCGCACAGACACCACACACACCAATCATGATGGGATCTGATGGTCTGGGAGGTGAGGCTGACCTGTGCGGCCGTGGGAAAGTTCATGTGAGTTCATGCAATGCAGTCAAGCATGAACTCACATGAACCCTCCGAGGGCACCACGGCTACTTCAAATGAACAGCTGATCGACATCACCAGATACCTCAGCTGTTCATTTGAAATAACCGGCGGGAAAGCGCAGCACAGAACGGGAAAGCCGGCGGTGAAGTCTTTTCACTGCTGGCTTCCCCGCCCGGGTCCTTCGCTCCCCGCTCCTTGGTGCTGTGCTCCCCGCCCGGTCCTAACTTACGATCGGGATGGGAGGTGGCGAGGGGAGCAGAGGATCAGGGTGGGAGGCTGCGGGGAAGCAGTATGGGGCTGTGTGATTGTTTAAAAGCCGGCGGCTTTTTACCGCCCGCCGGCTTTTAAACAATCAGGAGAATTCTCTCACGCTGCGATGGCATTCTGATGACAGGCTGGATCGCAGCTGAGTGCTGCCATCCAGCTTGTCATCCTTCAGAGACACTGCAGAGCGCAGGCATTTTGGGAACTTCCGATTCCGGTATTCGATATTCTAAAAGTATCGGAATTAAGTATCGGAATTCCGATACCGCGAATATCGGCCGATACCCGATATTTCAATATCGGAATGTTCAACACTACTAGTGACTAGTGTTGAGCCACCCCCGTAGTGTTCGAGTTCGGTTCGGTTCGTCGAACACCCGTGTGTTCGCCGAACTGTTCGTCGAACTGTTCGTCGAACACCTTCGAACACCGTTAAAACCAATGGCAGGCAAACAAAAACACATAGAAACACATAGAAAACACCTTCAAAGGTGTCCAAAAGCTGACAAACTGCTCAGAAGACATAACTAACACATGGAAAAGTGACAAGTACATATAGTCATGCGAAAATAAAAGAGGTGGAGGAGTAAAAGGAGGGGGAGACACAGATATAGGCATGTCATGCCCTTCTAAAATCCAAAAAGTGAGAAGCCGACACGGCCAGTCCGCTCCTGCCTGTGCCACCTCCGTGTCGCCGGGTTTGTGCCAGAGCCGCGGTGAACCCTGACGGCCAGCCCCCCTCTCCCAATACTGGTGCCTGTCCGCTGGTGGGTCGAGCGACCCCCCTGTGGTGGAGGCAGCTCTAAGCTTTTTAATTTAAATTGTCTCTCTAATTTGAATGAATACACTTTAAATCCATTTACAAGGATCTATTGGAGGGCAAGTCTCATGCCAGCAGCCGCGGTAATTCCAGATCCAGTAGCGTCCACTAAAGCTGCTGCAGTTAAAAAGCTTTTATAAGGATCGAGCTCGGCTGTCCACCGCAAGGCATCCTACTGCCAGTCCCAGCCCCTATGCCTTGGGGTGCCTCCTGATGCTCTTCACTAAGTATCCCATGGTCCCGAAGCATTTCCTTTGAAAAAATTAAGTGTCTAAACTACAGGTGGTGCAGCTTGCTTAACAGCCGGGATAATCCGCTCACTAGCAGACACTGCTACTAGGCACAAAGTATTTCCTGGGCTAGATGCAGTTAAAAATTTGTAATTAGATACTCTCGTTGGATGCTGAGAAAACATTCCATAGAGTCTCCTGGCACGCCATATATGATTCTCTTAAAAAGCTTGGGGTAGGGGTCTAGGGGACCCTTTTATAGCCAAAATCACGGCCCTGTATCGCAATACGTCACCTAGGCTGAAGATAAATGGAACTGTAGCACCCTGAGGGCTCGGTTGCTACAGACGTATTGCACCTCACCCAGAGGTGTGATATCTCACTCTCAGGTAAGGATGGAGTGTGGATCAGGACCCGACACCTGCATGCATTACACCACATTGCCGTGGGGCAGGGCGACCAATATGCCCCTGAGATGGGCACGACAGTCCCTGTCCCTGGCTGGAGTGGGGGGAGGGAACACTGAGGATGGGGAACCCTGTAGTGCAGGAGCAGGGAGGAAGCAGTTCCTGGGTGCATTGAGAAGGGAGTATAAAAGGTGGGCACCATCTTAGTTCAGTGCAGAGAAGTCTGAGCAGAAGTGGCAGGGAGCAGGGGCTCTGCATGAGCTCTGCTCCGGAGGCGGGCCTAGTAACAGAGGCCCAGGCCTGGAAGAGGGAGAAGGAAGGAAGAGGAGTGGAGAAGGCTCCAGGAACGAGGAATGAAGGGATCCCAGGGGTGCGGACGGGCGAGTCGCCACCGCACGCCCGAATCCACCTGCGTGGAGGGGTCAGGCCAAAGGGGGAGACCGGTCCCCGAACTAGTGGAGGCAGGAAACGACCCTCAGCTAGAAACCGGAGGCTCTGACATTTTATGTGGCGCAGCCCCTCGCTACACCCGCTAGGAAGGCACCACATAGGGTCAGGGAAACTGGCGCCAAGTTTACCAAGAGGAGGCCCGAGGCAGCCGGACAGAAGTGTTGGTAAGAAAGGCCAGACAAAGGACACACAAAGGGGGTCCTGTGAAGTGCTCCAAAGTTATCTGGGAGTTGTCTGAGCCCCTCACCTGGTGAGCAAAGTACGACGTGGGCAGCCGTTACCTGCAGACGTGGTCTGGATAATAAGAACTGTGAGTAAAGGCCCTGAACTGCATCACTGACTCCGTGTCGTTACTGCTGCTGCCCTGCACCATCACCCCCATCCTCCGCATACACTGCCCAGAGGCTATACTCCTCCCGTGGGGAGTTATGCTACGCTCTGCTGCACCCACAACACCAGCCTCAGTGGTCTGCCCTGTAGCGGCGGTTCACTCTGACCGCAATCCACGGGTGGCGTAGTCGGACATTTAAACATGAAAACCACATAAATAGTTCCGCCACTGGTTTGACCGCCCTGAGCCACGGAACTGGGTCGCCGCCACGAAGACTACAACCACCAGCATCCACCAAAAAGGGTCCGGCTCCGGGTGTCCCAAGGCCCAGGGGGTGCGTCAGAACATTTTCATCACCTTTCACAATCACCAATGGGACAAGGCAGTGATGTCCTCTGTCCCCTCTCTTATACATCCTAGTGACGGAGCACCTGCTCTCATCAATTCGCCATAACCCCAATATTAGGTGGATTGAGGTGGGAGGCACCGAGTACAAGTGCTCTCTATTTGCTGATGATGTCCTAGTATATATCACTGAATCACATATATCCATCCATGCTGTTATGGCTGAAATAGATCACTTTGTTACATGGTAAAATTTTAAAATCAATGCAGCGAAGTCTGAGGCCCTCGATGTCTCCCTCCCCAAATCCATATAGGATTCCATCCAGTCCAATTTTCCCTTTGCCTGGCCCTCACAGGGTATCAAATACTTAGGAATTCCTATTCATAGAGACCTCTCCCATCTATGTTATCTTAATTTTGGGCCCTTTATTGAACAACTCCATACAGACCACGGTTGGCAAGTTAGAACTGTAAGATTCACTACGTGAACCACTGGTGTTTTGTGGAAAAGCACATGTACACTGCGTTCCAAATTATTATACAAAAAGTGTTTAGGAGTGATAAGGGAAGAATTTATTTGTTTGTCAGTTAAACTCATTGATGGTGATGTGTGTCAGGGCTCTTTATATCACTGTAAGCAATTGCAGATGTAGCACCCTGAGGATTCGGCTGCTACAGGGGTATTGCACCTCAACCCAGAGGTGTGATATTCCACTCCCGGGTAAGGAAGGAGTGTGGAACTGAGCTCAGATAGACTGCATGCACTACATACATCCCATTCCAGAGGAGCAGGCCGACGGCACTCCCACTTAGAAATGTGCAGGTGCGACCGAGCCTGTTCCTGGCTGGAGTGGGAGGGGGGTGGTACATCCCATGTAGTGTAGGGGCAGATAGGGGGAGCAGTCTGGGTAGTGATAGGAGCTCATTGGGTGCTGGTCACCTGAGCTCACACATAGAGGGTGTATATAAGGTGGGCACCATCAAAGATCAGGGTCAGACGCAGAGAGGAAGTCAGACGCAGAGAGGAAGTCAGATGCAGAGGACAAGCCTGCAGCAAGAGAGAGAAAGAAACAACAGCCCTGGAGAGAGAGTGGAGTGCAGAAAGACCCAGAGGGGGACAAAGAAGGGACCCAAGAACCCAAATAAGAACACCGGGTGAGGAGTCAGCAGAAGGGTACCGGAACCCAAGCTGGTGGGGGCAAAGACATTCCCCAGCCAGAGACCGGAGACCGTGGGCAGTGTCTGTCACGGTCACCCACTACATTCACCCTGAAGGCACACCACATGGAGGGTCAGGGAACCTGAGGCCAAAGGTTGCCCAACAGAAGGCCCGAGGGAGCTGGATTTAGGTGAATCACTGGTGGGGACGGCTGAAGAACGGACAGAGGGAGAGCTCAGGGCCACGCTCCGGACTTGTTTGGGGGTTGGCTGGATCCAGGACCTGGTGGACGCAGCACGGCTCGGGTGGTCACTTGGAGCTAGAGTGACCAGGAACATCTGCAGTAAGTAAAGACCCTTAACTGCACAACCCGAGTCTGTCATCATTACCGGCTGCACCGCACCACCACAACCCCCATCCTCTGCGCCTGTCCCCTCTGAGGCTATACCCCTCCCGTTGGGGGTTATCCCACCAAGCTGCGCACCCACCATCAGCCTCAGCGGACCCTGCAGCAGCGGCGGCCACAGTGACCGCATCACAACGGGTGGCGTAGTCGACACAACGAACTTTAATAACATCAGTAAGGACTGCCACATAACACTGAGCTTGACGCCCTGGGCACGGGACCGGGTCACAGCCGCTCGGAGACTACAACCCCCCCCATCTGATCCGGTGCCGGGTATTCCCCTCAAAAAGGAATATGTCCCAGGGGGCGCGTCAACTTTGGCGTAGTCGGCAGGATTACGTGCCCGCAACACCCGGGTACTGCGTGCCTGAAGAAAAGTGCAAGTTTACCTCAGAAAGAAGTCTCCCGCCGGTTCCGGAGGGTCCACGCCATCGGACTCCATCACCAGTCGTTTCCCGCCGATTGTCCGCCATTTCCAACTTGTTCCCGCCATCTGCAGAGTTTCCCGCCACTGGGCGACGCTTCCCGCCAAAACCGCAGATTTCCCGCCTTGGAAGAGCAGCGGACGCCATTATGGGCGTGCCAAAGGAGGGCAGGAGGCCACCTCCCATCGTGGGCCAGGACAGAAAATGGCGCCAAAAGTGGAAACCGCCCCCACCAACAGAGACTGTGATGCTGGAGGTGTCTGTCAGCGTGAAAGAACTCCCCCTGGAGCTGACAGTCACCGAGTTGCCCCGGGACCGCCCTCGAAGTGGGAGGAGACGAAAGAGAAGAGAAAAGATGGGTGTCGCTTGGAGCAGTCTAGAACGAGCGCACCCGGAGACAAGGTGTCGAGAGCGAGAGCACCCGGAGTCGAGGAGAGAAAGAATAGACCCGGGAATGGAGCGGCAGCAGTGCAGCACCGGCCCGTTGGCCAGGAGCCTGCAAAAGGAAGAAGGAGGAGAGCAGAGCAGCACCGGCCCGCTGGCCAGGAGCCTGCCGGAAACAGAGCAGAGCAGCACCGACCCGATGGTCAGGAGCCTGCTGGAGTCAACAACCCCGCTAGGCTTAGCGGAGATCCTGGCGCAACTTCCCCGAGATCGGGAGTGCGCGCGGAGTGCCCTGGAGGGCCTCGCGGGAAGGATGGCCCGAGTGCAGAGGGAGATCCTGGCGGAGTGGGGCCGGGAGATGGCCCAGCAAGCTGGAACCCGTCCACTTAACCCGCTCCCTTGGAAGAAGACATCGACTGCCTCTGCGGATGATGCGGGAGGACCCAAGGCCGGAGACGGCGCAGAAGAGGGAGCGAGACGCATGGCAGCAGGTAAGGGGGATGCCTATACCCCATACCGGAAGACCGCTTACCTGCCCCAGCTCCCCGTCGCAGAGCCCGAAGGTCCCCCGGCCGTACCCGAGACCGCCATGACACCGCCACCGACTAGGCCCCGACCGGAAGCCGCCGTCGCGACCCCGGTGACGTCACGCGTCGTGACCCGGAGCGTGGCGAAGGAAGAAGAGCCTCCGGCCTGGTCACAGGGCCTAGCGTTTCCGGGCGCTGCATCCAAAGCAGAGCCATCTACCTCCGCGGAGCCTCCGGCCTGGTCGCAAGGCCAGGTAACCCAGGGCGCCGCCGTCCTAACGGTGCCCTTCACCTTCCAGGTGCCCCAGGCCTGGCCGCAAGGCCTGGGCAACCCGGGCGCCACCACCACCGCGCCCGCGCCCGTAATACCTAGGGTGCCACACCTGGGGGAGGACCTCTTCGGCCAGCTCACATGGCCGGACGGGCGGCCCTTCATCTGGCCCGAAGGGTACCCTGAGCTGGAGCGGCAGCAAAGTCTAGGGCCCTTGTGTGCGCCCCTAATCCCGGCTCCGAAGCCCGTGACTCGGGTCTCGCCTCCACTCGAGGAAGCCCAGTTCGTGTGGGACCCCACGGGAGAAGATTTGATGGGGTTCACCGGAGAGACTCGGGCAGCTGCAGCAGAGCGTACCGAGTGTTGCCGTCAACAGCTGGCAGAGTTCAAGAGAGAGCGGGAGGAGAGGCGGGCCAGAGAGCAATGGGCCCAGACCCACAGCGCGGAGCAAAAGAGTCGGACCAGAAGGAACCCCCGTGCAGCAGATCGTCCCCGTACCATCGGGACGGTAATAAAGTTTAATGCGCAGCATGGGTGGGGCTTCATAAGGGACCGGAGCACCATGGGTGATGTCTTCGTTACCCGACGGGACGTCGAGTCCCACCTGCCAGAGGGTCACAAAGGCCGTGACCTCTACGTCGGTGATGAGGTAACGTTCACCCGGCACAAGTGTGCCAAGGGACCTTATGCCCTCCACGTGCACCGCCTGACGGAGGAGGAGTTGCGGTGTAGGGAGGAGGAGCCAGAAGACCCGGACGGGTTCAAGGCTAGAAGGTACTATGACTAAAATAGTACAAAGGACTGTATATAGTTACCTGTCGGGGTACCCAAGCAACCGTTGCTGCTAAAGTAGTCCCCGTTGGGACCAGTGAACTGTTTACCTGTGTGACCCCTTCCATACCAGGCTGAGGACTGTGAGCAGCCATCCCTTTCCCTTTACCTGGCCGGGGACTGAGAACGGCCAAAATTTCCCTGTACATAGTTGCGCTTCCTAAAGCGCCCCCTACCGGTTTTATATGAGAAACTGTTTTTCAAAAGACTGTCGCACTTTACCTGGTCACGAGTTGCACGGTGACCAGAGGAGGAAGAAAGAAAAAGACGACGAGAAAGTTTTATATATATATGTTTTATGTGTTTTACATGTTTATAAAAATTTGTATGTTTTGGTGTTTTATGTCTTGCAGCCCGAGGACGTGCTGTGATTTACCAGGGGGGAATGTAGCACCCTGAGGATTCGGCTGCTACAGGGGTATTGCACCTCAACCCAGAGGTGTGATATTCCACTCCCGGGTAAGGAAGGAGTGTGGAACTGAGCTCAGATAGACTGCATGCACTACATACATCCCATTCCAGAGGAGCAGGCCGACGGCACTCCCACTTAGAAATGTGCAGGTGCGACCGAGCCTGTTCCTGGCTGGAGTGGGAGGGGGGTGGTACATCCCATGTAGTGTAGGGGCAGATAGGGGGAGCAGTCTGGGTAGTGATAGGAGCTCATTGGGTGCTGGTCACCTGAGCTCACACATAGAGGGTGTATATAAGGTGGGCACCATCAAAGATCAGGGTCAGACGCAGAGAGGAAGTCAGACGCAGAGAGGAAGTCAGATGCAGAGGACAAGCCTGCAGCAAGAGAGAGAAAGAAACAACAGCCCTGGAGAGAGAGTGGAGTGCAGAAAGACCCAGAGGGGGACAAAGAAGGGACCCAAGAACCCAAATAAGAACACCGGGTGAGGAGTCAGCAGAAGGGTACCGGAACCCAAGCTGGTGGGGGCAAAGACATTCCCCAGCCAGAGACCGGAGACCGTGGGCAGTGTCTGTCACGGTCACCCACTACATTCACCCTGAAGGCACACCACATGGAGGGTCAGGGAACCTGAGGCCAAAGGTTGCCCAACAGAAGGCCCGAGGGAGCTGGATTTAGGTGAATCACTGGTGGGGACGGCTGAAGAACGGACAGAGGGAGAGCTCAGGGCCACGCTCCGGACTTGTTTGGGGGTTGGCTGGATCCAGGACCTGGTGGACGCAGCACGGCTCGGGTGGTCACTTGGAGCTAGAGTGACCAGGAACATCTGCAGTAAGTAAAGACCCTTAACTGCACAACCCGAGTCTGTCATCATTACCGGCTGCACCGCACCACCACAACCCCCATCCTCTGCGCCTGTCCCCTCTGAGGCTATACCCCTCCCGTTGGGGGTTATCCCACCAAGCTGCGCACCCACCATCAGCCTCAGCGGACCCTGCAGCAGCGGCGGCCACAGTGACCGCATCACAACGGGTGGCGTAGTCGACACAACGAACTTTAATAACATCAGTAAGGACTGCCACATAACACTGAGCTTGACGCCCTGGGCACGGGACCGGGTCACAGCCGCTCGGAGACTACAACCCCCCCCATCTGATCCGGTGCCGGGTATTCCCCTCAAAAAGGAATATGTCCCAGGGGGCGCGTCACAGACACCTGTGCTAATTAGTTTGGCAGGTGTGTCCAATGAAAGGCAAGACTACTTAAGAAGGCTCTCTCACATTATTAAGCAGCCTACATTTTCTGCCAAAATGGGAAAGAAAAAGGATGTGTCGGCTGCTGAGAAGCAACAAATTGTGGAGTGTTTAGGTCAAGGCATGACTACAATCAACATTGTGCGATGATCAGGATGAAGTGTCTTGGCAATCAAGAAGTATGTAGCTGATTCACAGTACACACGTGTGCGTGCTGATAAGGGCAAATTGAGGACTCTTTCCTACAGGCAATTACGTCAGGTTGAAAGAGCAGCGGCAAAAAAGCCTTGTCATAGCAGCAGACAAGTTTTTGAAGCTGCTTGTGCCTCCAACGTCCCCCGAACAACAAGATGCAGGGTCCTTCAGAGGTTTGCAGCTGTGCATGCGCCATCCTGTCGACCTCCTCTATCCACTTCACACAAGCAGAAACCGCTCCAGTGGGCCAAACATTACATGAAGACTGATTTCAAAACTGTTTTGTTCACGGATGAGTGCCGTGCAGCGCTCGATGGTCCAGATGGATGGAGTGGAGGATGGCTGGTTGATGGACACCCCACGCAAACACGGCTACAGCGCCAACAAGGAGGAGGTGGAGTAATGTTTTGGGCTGGAATCATGGGGAGAGAGATTGTCGGCCCCTTTAGGATCCCTGAAGGCGCTAAAGATGAACTCCATAATGTATGTGGATTTTCTCAAACAGCACTTCCTGCCATGGTTCAAGAAGAAGAACCGTGTATTTCACAGCAAGATCATTTTTCAGCATGATAATGCACCATCTCATGCTGCACATAAAACATCTGCATCTCTGGCTGATATGGGCATAAAAGGGGACAAACTTATGGTGTGACCCCCATGCTCCCCTGACCTCTACCCCATTCAGAACCTTTGGAGCATCATTAAAAGGAGTGTCTATGATGACGGGAGGCAGTTCACATCTAAGCAACAGCTCTGGGAGGGTATTCTGTCCTCATGCAAAACAATTGAAGCAGAAACCATCCAAAACCTGACAAATTCAATTGACGAGAGAGTTCAGAAGCTCCTTTCGAACAAGGGGTACTATGTGAAAATGTAACATCACCTAGAATAAAGTTTTGAGTTGAAAACTGTTTGATTTCAGTTTCTAACAACCTGCTAATGCTTAGAATTTCAAAAATGACCATTTTTTTGGTCTTTATTAAAATGAAAAGGTTGATCGAAAAGTTTGGGGGATCTAAGAGTGTGGCAACCCAGTAGTCATGATTACTTCGAATTCTGACAATATGAGGGTCATGCTGCAGGTAGTGCAGCAAGAAGGCACTTATGTGCCTTGCGCATCTCGGAGCCCCAAAATTATTTTCCGGGCTAGATGCAGCTAAAAATTATTTTTAATTTTAAATCTGGTGAAGCTTTAGTATAGATGGCCTAATAGGATCAGTGCTGCACACTGCTACAAAGCCCAAATTATTTTCCAGTCAAGATACAGATAAACATGATTAGTAATTTGAAAGCTTAAAACGGTTGGTAGGGTGATTTTAACCAATCATCAAGCTTTTACTCTCCCCAGGATGACACAGGGGTAGAAAAGTCGTTTCGGATCCATGATTTGTTCATCTTTATGAACGTGAGTCTGTCTACATTATCAGTGGAGAGCCGCGTGCGCTTATCTGTCAGCACACCACCAGCAGCGCTGAACACACGTTCAGACAGAACGCTGGCTGCGGGGCATGACAAGATCTCCAAGGCGTAAGTGGCTAGCTCCGGCCATTTATCCAGATTGGAAGCCCAAAAAGAGCAAGGGTCCAGTGACACAGTCGTGGCTTCAATGTTTACTTGGAGATACTCCTGTACCATCGTCTCTAGGCGTTGACTATGTGTCAGACTTCTTGTCTCCTGTGGCCTTGCAAAGGATGGGCTAAAAAAGTGGTGAAATGATTCCGCAAAATTGATGTTACCAGCAGATACTGTGGTTCTGTTACGGTTTGAGTGCTGAACACTTGACGGTCCCACGGTTGGCAAGTTGGAACTGTGAGATTCACTACGTGCACCACTGGTATTTTGTGGAAAAGCACATGTAAGATTCCGCAACAGTCTCTGCTGATACTCCTGCATGCGTGCATCCCTTTCTATGGCAGGAATAATTTCTGCAAATTTACTTTTGTACCGGGGATCTAACAGTGTGGCAACCCAGTAGTCAGGATTATTTCTAATTCTCACAATTCGAGGGTCATGTTGCAGGTAGTGCAGCAAGAAGGCACTCATGTGTGTTGCGCATCCAGGAGAACCAAGTCCCTGTTGTGTTGGTGGTGAGGTAACAATCATGCTTCCTTCCTCTGTCCTCTCCCCCCAACCTCGCACAACAGAAATGTGATCAAGGTCTCCCTCATCTGATGAGTCTTCCATCAGTTCGTCCTCCACTTCTTCCTGGGCTCCTGCACCTTCCTCACTAGTTTGGCTGCTACCATGCGCCCTGGTAAAACCATCTCCCCCACCCTCACATGCCTGCCGCCTTGGTGCTGCCGACCGTCTGGACCTTGCAGATGTTAGCCCTTCCGCATACAACTCCTCCTCCTCTACTTCCTCCACCTCCTCTTGTGCCACCACCTGACTCCGAATTCTGTTTAACATGTGCTCCAGCATGTAAATCACCGGAATAGTCATGCTGATAATGGCATCGTCAGCACTAAACATCTTCGTCGCCATTTCAAAACTGTGCAGAAGGGTGCATAGGTCCCTGATCTGAGACCACTCCTCCAGCGTGATTTGCCCCACCTCTGAATCTCGTTGGCCCAGGCTGTACGTCAGAACGTATTGCACCAGGGCTTGTCGGTGCTGCCACAGTCGCTGCAACATGTGCAGAGTTGAATTCCACCGGGTAGGCACATCGCATTTTAGCCGGTGAAGTGGCAGGCCCAACGACTTCTGTAGAGATGTAAGTCGCTGAGCTGCGGGATGCGAACGGCGGAAGTGAGCACACAGCAACCGTGCCCTCTGCAGAAGGCCATCTAGTCTGGGATAGTGGGCTAAAAATTGCTGGACAACCAGGTTCAACACGTGAGCCATACAAGGCACGTGTGTGACATTGCCCCGGCGAAGGGCCGCACCCAGGTTTGCAGCATTGTCGCACACGGCCTTCCCTGGTTTCAGGTCCAGTGGAGATAACCATTCATGAAATTGGTTCTCCAGAGCTGACCACAACTCCTCAGCTGTGTGACTCACATTTCCCAGACATTTCAATGTAAAAACCGCCTGATGACGTTGAGCCCTACTGCCAGCATAGTAAGGAGGTGTGCAGGATCCCTTCTGCGCAGTTAGAAAGCTTGTGGCATGACCAGACAGGCTTTGGGTGCAGGTGGAAGACCGAGAGGAGGTTGAGGAGGCAGAAGCAGTGGAGGAACTTTGACATAAAGAGGATTGACGCACAACTCGTGGGGACGGCAAGACTTGGACAGCAGCCCCTTGTCCTGCTGTCACCATAGTTACCCAGTGCCCAGTCAGCGACATGTAACGCCCCTGTCCATGCCTACTCGTCCAAGTGTCTGTGGTGAAATGCACCCTGTCACACACAGAGTTTCTCAAAGAAGCGGTGATGTTGTGTGCGACATGCTGGTGGAGCGCAGGCACACCTTTCTTTGAGAAGTAGTGCCGACTGGGCATCTGGTACTGGGGCACTGCGACGGACATAAGGTCTCGAAAATTCTCTGTGTCCACCAGGCGGAAAGGCAGCATTTCTGTAGCCAAGAGCTTGCAGATGGTGAAATTCAACCTCTTAGCTTTCTCATGGCTAGGAGGAAATGGTCTTTTACTTGTCCACATCTGAGGGACCGAGGGCTGGCTATTGTGCTTAGACGGGGTTGATAAGGGTGTCCCCGGCAAACTGCCGGTCTGTGAGGAAGATGCAGGCGGACATGTTAGGTTGCCTTGATCCAAAGGTGGTGCTATCGATGTCGGACAGCGCTCAACACCAGCTGGTGTTACCACCTCCAAAGAAAATGATGACCTGCCAATCACGCTGGCTGTTGCGGGTAAAGAGGTGGCAGGTCTGCGCCCCAAAACAGGTGTGACTGCTGTCCCCCCAGTCACAGAGGATGAAGAGGCCGCGGATGCACAAGATATGGCAGACGGTGATTGGCCCGGCCGGCTAGGCCGCATTGTAGCACACTGAGCTTCCCACTGCAACTTATGCTTCATGTCCATGTGCCGGTTCATGCATGAAGTACTCAAACTATGTATTTTTTGGCCTCTACTTAGCTTTTGCTGACAAATGTTACAGATAACACGAGTTGGGTCATCTTTATCGATCTGAAAAAATGCCCAGGCTATGCAAGGCTTAGCACCCATGCGACCTGAAGAGCCACCACGACTTGTGGTGAGAGGCAGAGTTGTGTTTGAGGATGCAGTTGTTGACGTGCTTCCAGTACTACGTCTCTGTCCAGGAAGGCGCAACCTGACCTCGTCGTCACTAGCATCTTCCTCCACCTCCTCTGCTGACCTCATCTCTTGGCTGACTGTGGGTTGACAGTAAGTGGGATCTCCGACCTCATCATCATCACCCTGTGCGTTATCACACCCGTCGTCCTCAGAGCCAACCTGTTCCTGCCCTGACAAAAAACTAAAGTTGTCGCTCCAATCAGGTATTTGAGTCTTATCATCGTCTTCCTCATTGTCTCCACCAACAGGAGTTACAGTTTGGGAATGAGGGTCTACATTATGGTCAGAACCTTCTGCGTCTGGTCCTGGATCCGACTCATAAAGATTCTGGGCATCAGTGCAGATCATTTCCTCGTCTGGATTCACAGAAGCGCTGGAGTCGACCTCTGATTCCCAGGCTATAGTATGAGTAAACAGCTCTGCAGACTCAACCATCTGTTCTACCTCATACTCAGACGGGCAGCTGGAGATTTGGGAGCTGTGAGGAAGCAAGTGCGATTTGGGTGACACCTTTGAGGACTGGAGTATTTGTGATGTTGAAGTTGATGTGGAGGAGAGCCCACTTAAAGGAGCACTTGATATCCGTTGAAGCACCTGCTGTTTTTGTGCCTCATCTGGAATTTGTAGCGATTGGCGTGGCCGTAAGAAAGGGATCTTATCACATTGTCCGCTAAAAGAAGTAGACATTTTAGTTTGGCTGGAAGATGGTCTTTCTTCTGCAGATGTTACTTTTGCTTTAACACCTGCCCCACGGACACAACCTTTTTTCCCCTTCCCAACACGCCTATTCCCCTTTCCACCAGCAGCAGGCCTTTTTCCACTCATTTTGGTGGTTAACTAATTCACAACTCTGGAGTTGTTTGCACAAAAAAACAATGGATGGTAACCGAGCAGAGCTGAGTGGCCAAACTGTGGTATTAGGCCAAAACTATTGGCTGGGTTAGATGCAGAAAAAAATTATTTTGAATTTGCAACCTGATGGAGGTCAGTATAGATGGACTAATACAAATAGTCCCACACACTGCTAGAAGCCCAAATATTTTTTCAGAGGTACTGTAGATGCAGATAAAAATTATTTTTAATTTGCAACCTGATGGAGGTCAGTATAGATGGACTAATAGACCAAGTCCCACACACTGCTAGAAGCCCAAATATTTTTTCAGAGCTAGATGCAGAAAAAAATTATTTTTAATTTGCAACCTGATGGAGGTCAGTATAGATGGACTAATAGACCAAGTCCCACACACCGCTAGAAGCCCAACTATTTTTTCAGAGCTAGATGCAGAAAAAAATTATATTCAATTTGCAACCTGCTGGAGGTCAGTATAGAAGGACTAATAGAACAAGTCCCACACACTGCTAGAAGCCCAAATATTTTTTCAGAGCTAAATGAAGAAAAAAATTATTTTTAATTTGCAACCTGATGGAGGTCAGTATAGATGGACTAATAGACCAAGTCCCACACACTGCTAGAAGCCCAAATATTTTTTCAGAGCTAGATGCAGAAAAAAATTATTTTTAATTTGCAACCTGATGGAGGTCAGTATAGATGGACTAATAGACCAAGTCCCACACACCGCTAGAAGCCCAAATATTTTTTCAGAGCTAGATGCAGAAAAAAATTATTTTTAATTTGCAACCTGATGGAGGTCAGTATAGATGGACTAATAGACCAAGTCCCACACACTGCTAGAAGCCCAAATATTTTTTCAGAGCTAGATGCAGAAAAAAATTATTTTTAATTTGCAACCTGATGGAGGTCAGTATAGATGGACTAATAGACCAAGTCCCACACACCGCTAGAAGCCCAAATATTTTTTCAGAGCTAGATGCAGAAAAAAATTATTTTTAATTTGCAACCTGATGGAGGTCAGTATAGATGGACTAATAGACCAAGTCCCGCACACTGCTAGAAGCCCAAATATTTTTTCAGAGCTAGATGCAGAAAAAAATTATTTTTAATTTGCAACCTGCTGGAGGTCAGTATAGAAGGACTAATAGAACAAGTCCCACACACTGCTAGAAGCCCAAATATTTTTTCAGAGCTAAATGAAGAAAAAAATTATTTTTAATTTGCAACCTGATGGAGGTCAGTATAGATGGACTAATAGACCAAGTCCCACACACTGCTAGAAGCCCAAATATTTTTTCAGAGCTAGATGCAGAAAAAAATTATTTTTAATTTGCAACCTGATGGAGGTCAGTATAGATGGACTAATAGACCAAGTCCCACACACTGCTAGAAGCCCAAATATTTTTCCAGAGCTAGATGCAGAAAAAAATTATTTTTAATTTGCAACCTGATGGAGGTCAGTATAGATGGACTAATAGACCAAGTCCCACACACTGCTAGAAGCCCAAATATTTTTTCAGAGCTAGATGCAGAAAAAAATTATTTTTAATTTGCAACCTGATGGAGGTCAGTATAGATGGACTAATAGACCAAGTCCCACACACTGCTAGAAGCCCAAATATTTTTTCAGAGCTAGATGCAGAAAAAAATTATATTCAGTTTGCAACCTGATGGAGGTCAGTATAGATGGACTAATATAATGATGCTATGCCCAAAAGATTTTACTTCACTAGGTGCAGTAAAAAAATTGGTATTCTATACACAGGTGTTATATCTTGCAACACAGATAGGCTACTCCACTGACTAACACACTCTGCAATAGGCCAAAAAGGATTAGCTTTGCTAGATTCAGCCAAATGCTGTGAAAAAAACTTGCACAGCACTGGCACAGACCTGCCTGGCAAAAACTGATAGGAAGTCATGTAACCTAGTCCTGAAAAGGACTCCAATTACAATTAGTCTTTACTCCCACAACCTATCTATTTAAGAGCACAGACCTGCCTGATAAAAGTCGTAGGAAATGCTGTAACCTAGTCCTTAAAAGGACTGCAATCACAACTATTCCCTACTCCCAAGCTATCTGTAGATTTGTGCGAAAATTGGCTTGAAATTAACAAGGTATAGCGCACACAGCAACAGCGGTGTCGTCTAACACGCAGCTGCAGCAGTGAGAAAATGGTGGCGACGGGGAAAATGGCTTGGTCTTATAGGGCAAGGACATGTGACATACACTGCCAATGACACATGCCCTTGCTTGTGTGAAAAAAAGCACTTCGCTCCGTGTGTGCGCTGCTGATAGGCTGACAGATTGCACCTCCCTACTGCAAATGCGGGAAAGAGAAAAAAAAATGGAGATCTTCATTGTTCCTGCAGAGATCCATCCCCTGCCCCTCCCCCCACCCCGCTGTACACTCAAACTGCGTATTAACATTAATTTTCATCATTACTGAGAAAAAATCCAGTTATGATTTTGGTGCACGAACAGTTATCGAACATAACCTCGAACAGCCGAATTTTTCTCAAATTGTTCGTGTTCGCCGAACGGCTCGAACACCGCCCAAAACAGCTCGAATTTGAGATTGGCGAACAGTTCGAGTAGAACAACGCTCATCTCTACTAGTGACATAATTTTGCAAAGGGTGCTTGGTTTTAAACCTGGGGTCATGGTGACAGTGCCATCAGGATGATATTCGATATGTGCTTGTAATTGAGACAATACATCGTTTCCCAAAAGGTCACATTGGCCTCGGGGCGATACCATGAGCTGGCTATGTACAGTAGCTCCTTGAATTTGCAGGGGAATTTTTTTAGTGACAGGGAGCAGGACAGACGAGGAATTGAAAGGGGTGGCAATGACATGATGTGAAAAATCAGTGTTAGTGTATGGCCAATCACCTCGCGTAATTACTAAATTGTCGGCCCCCGTATCTACTTGGAAATCGATTTCATGTCCCCCTGGTAGGTTCACCTGCACTATACAACTGGGAGTTGGGGGTAAGGAGATGAGGGGGTTCATGTGCAAGCTACCCTCATCCTATGGGGGCGTTGTTTGGTTGGCTGGAGGAACCGTACTTTGAGCATCTGGATACGGGTTGGTCCTACAGTCCTTTCTAAAATGTTCTGGCTTTCTGCATCCGTAACATAGTCTCTGTCCCCCTCCTGCAGTCCGTCCTCTGCCTTTGTTGTTTCTGGGGGTCGTCTCTACTATATGTATTCTGGCAGCTCTTTTTGCCTGCATTATGTCATGCTGTGCCCCCTGAGCTATCCTGGCCAAATCCTCTGCCTTTACTGATCTCCACTCTGGTCTACTTGCTTTTACCTTTTCTGCAATCTCTTTCTTTAGTCCGTTCATGAAAGCACTTGCTAATACCCTCTCACTAGTCTTATTTTCAGGAATGAACCCCATTTCCGACCAAGTCTTCCTTAGAGCCCAAAAGTAGTCTTTGGGGTCCTCACCCTGGGTTCCTTACCCTGAACTCGGTCTTCTAGTGTAACCTTCCTTTCTCCCTGCCTGTCTTTACATGCTTTTACTAATGCTGTTGTGAACAGGACTCCGGCCGCTGCATTATTGGGTTCTGCGTCTTCGGGTCCGGTCCTATTGTTATACTGCTTGTACGTTTCGTCTGTCAACCTATCATAGCGGGCTTCATCTGCCAATTTTCCCTTAATTACCCCTTGTAAATCCAACCTAGTTGCATTGTACGTATCCTGTATGGTTCTTATCATTATGGCAAAACCCATCGGGGACTGGGACGGATCTGGCAACTGGGAAATCAACGCCAATTGTTCTGAGTGACTCCATGGTCTATACATTAACATTGTACGGGCTTCTTGACCTGGAACAACTGCGTCCCCTACTGCTGCTGCTGCAGCCGGTGCTCCTGGCACAACTACCATCCTCATTGGGAATAGTCTAGCTGGGTGGGGTCTTGGTCCTCCACATGTCACACAGATATCTACAGTCAAGGGATTCTGCTGCCCACATCTGGGGCAAACCCAGCAATTGGGTTTCTGGGAATTCTGGTACTGGGGTGGGGGTGACGTCGGGGGCAGATAGGGAGGAAAATCTGTCATTCCGGTTTTTGTCAGTCTGTAACATCCATTTCCTAATTCTTCAATTCTTCCTTCAAAATGAGCGCATGCATTCATCCATACATCCACTGTCTCCAACAGACCCTTATCTTTCAGCCATCCATGATGGGAGTTAAAGAAGGATTTCCATTTCTCTCCGTTTATCTCTCCATTTTCATTCATTCCCGCCTTACACAATATTTTGTCAATTCCAATCAGTGCCTGTTTCCCTTCTCTGCGTACTACTAAGTCTTTGGCTGTAACGCCTTCTTTGGCATTTTGGTTCCCCATTCTTTCGGTTCTCCTCACTCAGAGTAGACTCCTCAATCACTTAGACAATGGGCCACAAAGATTTCTGAACCACGCCACTACTTGCCCTCCAGGACTTATACGCCAACCAGAAAAACAGACCAAAAACACCGATCTCGAGACACACCCACAACACAATCATCGGATCCATGCTGTCATTCTTAAGTTTTTCCAAAGGATAGAAGGCAGGACTGACAATTTATCTGAGGGGATTCTACTGGTTCAAAGGGACCTGAGCCAGACAACAATCTGTGAATTACCTGGGAGCCGACCGCTCGTAGGTAAGGGAGTCTCTTCTATGTAGTGATATAATTTAGGTAGAATATAACAGTTATTCTTACCTCAGCTCTGTATATATCACCAACAGAGAGCTTCGCTCGCCCCACGTCTCAGACCGGTCGAGCACCCCTGGGCAGATTAACTCAGGTCCCTGTTCGGGCACCAGCTTGTCGTCACTGCTTTCTGGTTCTTCTATCCTCTAGTATACAGGCCCGGAGAGAATAAGACACAAGACAGGTAGTATGCGTCAAAAGACTCCAACTTTATTACAAAGCATAGGGTTTATATACACCCTGGAGGCAGAAACGGACTTACCATATATGGTCCGATCATACAATTTAGCTGTGCAAACAAAAACTGTGCTTGTGTTGAAACATTTAATCAGACACATTCTGATGACTAGCAAGGACACGTTAGTTTCTATCAATACAAGGAAGGAACATTTAGTTGTTGTTTTTGACCTAAGGCAACCGTCAGACTTATACAGCATAGATGGGGTCTTTGAACGTGAGGGACCTCATCTTCTGCTATAACAGTAGTGACCTGGGAAATGCTGCAAAGTTCCCTGTACTGGGGTTAAATGGTGACAACTTTGATGACCTCAGAGTTTTCTACTCCTCATTTAAACCTAATCAAATTCTGAAGCAACCCAAGAGATCCAGTACTTCAAGGTAGGCCTTACTACTTCCATGTAAGCCTTTTGGGCAGAGCTATAGAAATTTGGGGATGTTTTTTTTATTAGAATTAGTATTTATTTTACTGTTCCCTTAATTCTAGGGCACTGTACATATGCAAAGCAGGGTTTACAGTTTATTGCAATCATTTGGCAATAAATGGAAAGGTACAAAACAAGTATAACTTAACACGGCTAAGTAACAGAAATTTTATGGTCATTCTTGAACAGGTGGGTTTTCAGGTTGCGTTTAAAGGCTTTCAAGAATGTAGATGTTATGATCTGCAACATGTACTAAGGAAAGATAGGGGAAAGCTGTCCCTACAGTAAGACTAAGCTGAATCCCTACGATGTAGCGGACTGCCTGTTCCTAGCGAACAGACCCGTCTTAGTCCTCGGCTAGTCTGAAAGAAGACCTATAGTATTAAGGGAGGGGTCCCTAAAAGAACTAAGGACTGGGACAAAAATGGGACACGTCTAGTGATCAGCGAGTATGTTCTGTTAACCCTTTCGCCGAGTATGCTTGGGCCGAGCACCGAGTAGTTACAGCTGCTCGGTGTTATGTTTAAATCGCTCCCGTGTGCATGATTTGCGACTGTTTGACAGCTTTAATGCATGTGAGGAATGTCTGCTTCTTACACATTCCTCACATGCATTAAAGCTGTCAAACAGTCGCAAATCATGCAACGGGAGAGATTTAAACATAACACCGAGCAGCTGTAACTACTCGGTGCTCGGCCCGAGCATACTCGGCGAAAGGGTTAACAGAACATACTTACTCATCACTAGACACCTCCTAAACAGAGAAGTTGCTGCAGAACACAAAAAGACAAACTGACAAAAGGTGCTAGAGGTCCCAGAAGGACCAAGCAAACTGACAGAGGAAGGCACCGAAGCACCTGGCTAGAGAGACAGTCAATCACTGATGTCCAGCACAGCCAGAAGGGGGGAGCTGGAATATAAAGGCAGATGGTCACGTGACCGCAAAATACAAGATGGAATAAACAAACAGGAGGGTTCTCACAGTAGAGAGTCTGATTGTTTGGGATAGAGAGTTCCAGATTTTGGGGGAAGCATGGGAGAAACTTTCAGGACAGTTATGTGAAGAGCAGGCAAGAAGAGACCAAAAAAGTAGATCATATGAGATAACATATGGGGAGGAATCAGGGGATTAGGTCACAAAAATATTGAGGGGATAGGTTTTGGATAAGATTAGGGGCCACAGAGGAGGGTTTTACAGAAGTCTAAATCTCACAATTCTACAATTGCTATATATGGAGGATGCTCTGATGAATATAAAGTTTGATGAACATATGGTACATGATATACTGTATGTAAACAATTATATGTAATTAAGTTGCCAATATATTTACAAGAATTTTTGATCACTTTAATGTTATGTTTTTTTTAAAAAAGTTGAATATATTATAATTATTTGTTGATGTTGCATAATAGATAACCTGCTCTCCCACGATTTTGTGGCCTCTTTACTTATATGAGTATATTTTTGTGTTCCTACAATTCCAGCAGCTAAAATAATGCTTCATATAAAATAATTCAGAGGACAGGAAATAAAAGTACTGTCTTAGCGGTTGCACTCAATTACACTGCACATGAAGCCGAGTCAGGAAGAGTCACTAAAATTTTTATTTGAGGTATGAATAAAACATAATAGTGCCTTGTGATGAAATGTAAAGTATATTTAAGTGTCTGAGATCTTGGAAATATAATACCAAGACTGGGCTATGGAATGTGAGTCAGATAGTACTGTAGGGTTATCACATAGAGAATGGTTTGAAAACTGCTCTAAGTGACACACAAAAATGACACATAACCGTATGATACATTGATGCTGAAGACATAATGAGGGCAACACCATTAAATACCATAATAGGCATTTATTTTATTATTACATTCATGTTTCACAATGATTATTAGAAACCACAGTTTCTCTAGTGGTTTCAACATCCCAAGATGGCCATTCAATGTGGCATGTGCTATAACCTGAAGACAAAGATGATTAAGAAACGGGTGATGGCAACAAAAGAGACCAAAAAAAATGAAACATTCCTTAAAACAATGGGACTCAGATAAATTGTGCCACTTCATAGGGCCATAATAAAAGTTAAAAGGGTAATCTCATCAGACAGTAAATGCCATTTCTGGAACTTCCACTTATCTGGAGAATTGATGATTGATTACTGCTCATTTGGCACCCCAAAGAAAAGATGTGAAGTTGACCACTAGAGGTAAGTGGACCGATCCACAAAGGATCAAGTTTGAGTTGAATTTTATGAAATTCATGGTTTCATGCAAATTCAAACATTTTGAGATTCAATTTGCATTTCGTGATACAAAAAAAGACTTGCCCAGCACCATTTATTACCTGCTGAAGCATTAGAGAGCGGACTTCCCATAATGTTCTGCAGCTATAACATCTTACGGATTATCACACCTTGCACAGTGGTGGTCAGTACCTGGACCATCACAGATTGCAGTGGAGCACAGTTTGTATGGGTCATTTTCCATCTCCAGAGTCACTGGGTAAGCCTCCTTCCTGTGGTATATAATGTAATGTAATGACTTTCTAACTTCAATTTTTTTTTTGTACCATCATCAGGTCTAAGAAAGATGGGGAATATTGATGAGCGAGTATGTTCGGTTAATCCTTTCGCCAAGTATACTCGGCCGAGCACCGAGTATTTATAGCGTGCTCGGGCTTTAAGTTTTCGTCGCTCCGTGAACATGATTTGCAACTGTTTGACAGATTTAATACATGTGAGGAATGCTGGAAAAAGAGGCTTTCCTCACATCTATTAAATCTGTCAAACAGTCGCAAATCATGTTCACGGAGTGACGAAAACTTAAAGCCCGAGCATTCTATAAATACTCGGTGCTCGGCTGAGTATACTCGGCGAAAGGATTAACCGAACATACTCGCTCATCACTAATGGGGAACCATGTCAAAGGGTAATGTGGTAGAGCTGAGAAAAAAGATTTGCAGGACTCCTATCAAGCAGCCATGTCAGTTGTCTCTGGCCGCTGGACCAGAATCTAATGAACCTCCTCCTACCTTCCGGCATCTTCTACTGTTGAAACAGAATCCTACAAATCATTTTGCTCAACTCTACAATATGGTGATCTCAGTCTATCCCTTTCCCTGGAATATAGTCAGTGAGGTAGACCTGATACCACACAAGTTTCCAAACATTTATTCCACCACAAACCAAAGTAAAGAGAAACATTAGGATTAGTGATGAGCGAGTATGTTCTGTTAACCCTTTCGACGAGCATGCTCGGGTGCTCGCTGAGTATCTTCAGCCTGCTCGGGTGTTATGTTTCAGTCACGCCGTGCTCATGATTTGCAACTGCTTGCCAGCTTTAATACATATGAGGAATGCCTAAGAAACAGACATTCCTCGCATGTATTAAAGCTGTCAAACAGTCGCAAATCATGAGCACGGAGTGACTGAAACATAACACTTGAGCACGCTGAAGATACTCGGCGAGGACCTGAGCATGCTCATTAATCTCGAGTAACAAGCATGCTCACTTATCACTAATTAGGATATGACAGCCCATTACAAAAGTTGGCTTTGCTCATCTAAATATCAACCTATTTTTTTGTGGGGGGTTTTCTGTACAACCCCCAAAATCACATTCTAGGAAAAAGAAATGAAATCTCGATTTCTATGCCAGAGAGCATTCACCACTAAGGAAAAGGGTATTACAGCCTCTGCCAAAAATTATGGAATCACCGGGCTCGGAGGATGTTCTTTCAGTTGTTTAATGTTGTTGAAAAAAGCAGATCACAGACATGGCACAAAACTAAAGTCATTTCAAATGGCAACTCTAGGGCTTTAAGAAACACTAAAAGAAATCCAGATAAAAAATGTGGTACTCAGTAAGGGTAATTTTTTCCAGACCAAGCAGAGGGAAAAAGTTATGGAATCACTCAATTCTGAGGAAAAAATTATGGAATCATGAAAAACAAACACACAAAAGAACACTCCAATACATCACTAGTATTTTGTTGCACCACCTCTGGCTTTAATAACAGCTTGCATGGACTTAATGAGTGACAAACAGTACTCTTCATCAGTCTGGCTCCAACTTTCTCTGATTGCTGTTGGCAGATCATCTTTGCAGGTTAGAGCCTTGTCATGGACCATTTTCTTCAACTTCCACCAAAGATTTTTAATTGGATTGAGATCCGGACTATTTGCAGGCCATGACATTGACCTTATGTGTCTTCTTTCAAGGAATGTTTTCACAGTTTTTGCTCTATGACAGGATGCATTATCATCTTGAAAAATGATGTCATCATCCCCAAACATCCTTTCAATTGATGGGATAAGAAAACTGCCCAAAATATCAATGTAAACTTGGGCATTTATTGAAGATGTAATGACAGCCATCTCCCCAGTGCCTTTACCTGACTTGCAGCCCCATATCATCATATGACTTTCATCCAGTCATCCACAGTCCACGATTGCTTTTCTTTAGCCCATTGTAACCTTGTTTTTTTCTGTTTAGGTGTTAATGATAGCTTATGTTTAGCTTTTCTGTATGTAAATCCCATTTCCTTTAGGCGGTTTCTTACAGTTCGGTGACAGACATTGACTCCAGTTTCCTCCCATTCGTTCCTCATTTGTTTTGTTATGCATTTCCTGTTTTGGAGACATATTGCTTTACATTTCTGGTCTTGACACTTTGATGTCTTCCTTGCTCTACCAGTATGTTTGCCTTTAACAACCTTCCCATGTTGTTTGTACTTGGTCCAGATTTTAGACACAACTGACTGTGAACAACCAACATCTTCTGCAACATTATGTGATGATTTACCTTCTTTTAAGAGTTTGATAATCCTCTCCTTTGTTTCAATTGACATCTCTCGTGTTGGAGCCATGATTCATGTCAGTCCACTTGGTCCAACAGCTCTCCAAGGTGCGATCACTCCTTTTTAGATGCAGACTAACAAGCAGATCTAATTTGATGCAGGTGTTAGTTTTGGAAATGAAAATTTACAGGGCGATTCCATAATTTTTTCCTCAGAATTGAGTGATTCCATAATTTTTTCCCTCTGCTTGGTCTGAAAAAAATTACCCTTACGGAGTACCACATTTTTTATCTTGATTTCTTTTAGTGTTTCTTAAAGCCCTAAAGTTGCCACTTGAAATGACTTTAATTTTGTGCCATGTCTGTGATCTGCTTTTTTTCAACAACATTAAACAATTGAGTGAACATCTACCGAGCCCGGTGATTCCATAATTTTTGCCAGGGGTTGTATATGATATAGCTGATTTTGGTTGGTTTTTTTGATCTTATAGCATCAGTGTAAATAAAACCTATATAAATATGTTAATCACAGTTTGTTATGTCCCGAACACATAAATATCTAGAACAAAAATGAAGCTGAGTGTCCCATCTGCTGGATGAATATTTTCAAATGTGGCCACATCGGCTAATAATCAAGAATACCTTAAACATATACATGTAATTATAACTCTATACTGAATGGCCAAAACTGATATTACTGAACAGATTGTATGTGTTTTATGGTTGTAGGTTTTGATAATGTTTCTGTCATACATTGATTCATTTTCTACATAAACTAAATAATAAACAACATATGGAGTTTAGCTCATTATAGAATGTATAGTCAAATATTCACTGCTGTATAGAGACTGGTATATCTTTGTATGTGTACACAAAAAAATATGATTATTTTATATGGTGAATGTCTCAAACTTATACATTCAAACAAAAGAAAGATGTATTTAACTGCTGCTGAAATGGTCAATGACAGAGTAGCAAATGGTTATTATAGATTTTGATATTAAGAGCTTTGGGTTTCGTTACCTCTGGTGCTATATCTAAAATGGTTTTATTTGATTATTTTTTCACATACAAACAGTAAGAACTATTTAAATATTGCAAAAAGAATATTAAATAAAAACAATCTGTTGTTTGTCTATCACCAATATAGAATCCTATTGTTTGCATCTGAACAGCAGCTTTGCAAAAATAAAACTGAGGCCACATTTAGACTTCTGATTATACAGTACAGACCAAAAGTTTGGACACACCTTTTCATTTAAAGCTATTTCTGTATTTTCATGACTATGAAAATTGTACATTCACACTGAAGGCATCAAAACTATGAATTAACACATGTGGAATTATATACTTAACAAAAAAGTGTGAAACAACTGAAAATATGTCTTATATTCTAGGTTCTTCAAAGTAGCCACCTTTTGCTTTGATGACTGCTTTGCACACTCTTGGCATTCTCTTGATGAGCTTCAAGAGGTAGTCACCAAAAATGGTTTTCACTTCACAGGTTTGCCCTGTCAGGCTTAATAAGTGGGATTTCTTGCCTTATAAATGGGGTTGGGACCATCAGTTGTGTTGTGCAGAAGTCTGGTGGATACACAGATGATAGTCCTACTGAATAGACTGTTAGAATTTGTATTATGGCAAGAAAAAAGCAGCTAAGTAAAGAAAAACGAGTGGGCATCATTACTTTAAGAAAAGAAGGTCAGTCAGTGTGAAAAATTGGGCAAACTTTGAAAGTGTTCCCAAGTGCAGTTGCAAAAACCATCAAGTGCTACAAAGAAACTGGCTCACATGAGGACCACCCCAGGAAAGGAAGACCAAGAGTCACCTCTGCTTCTGAGGATAAGTTTATCTGAGTCACCAGCCTCAGAAATCGCAGGTTAACAGCAGCTCAGATTAGAGACCAGGTCAATGCCACACAGAGTTCTAGCAGCAGACACATCTCTTCAACAACTGTTAAGAGGAGACTTTGTGCAGCAGGCCTTCATGGTAAAATAGCTGCTAGGAAACCACTGCTAAGGACAGGCAACAAGCAGAAGAGACTTGTTTGGGCTAAAGAACACAAGGAATGGACATTAGACCAGTGGAAATCTGTACTTTGGTCTGATGAGTTCAAATTTGAGATCTTTGGTTCCAACCACCGTGTCTTTGTGCGACGCAGAAAAGGTGAACGGATGGATTCTACATGCCTGCTTCCCACCGTGAAGCATGGAGGAGGAGGTGTGATGGTGTGGGGGTGCTTTGCTGGTGACACTGTTGGGGATTTATTCAAAATTGAAGGCATACTGAACCAGCATGGCTACCACAGCATCTTGCAGCGACATGCTATTCCATCCGGTTTTTGTTTAGTTGGATCATCATTTATTTTTCAACACGACAATGACCCCAAACACACCTCCAGGCTGTGTAAGGGCTATTTGACCAAGAAGGAGAGTGATGGGGTGGTACGCCAGATGACCTAGCCTCCACAGTCACCAGACCTGAACCCAATTGAGATGGTTTGGGGTGAGCTGGACCGCAGAGTGAAGGCAAAAGGGCCGACAAGTGCTAAGCATCTCTGGGAACTCCTGCAAGATTGTTGGAAGACAATTTCCGATGACTACATCTTGAAGCTCATCAAGAGAATACCAAGAGTGTGCAAAGCAGTCATCAAAGCAAAAGGTGGCTACTTTGAAGAACCTAGAATATAAGACATATTTTCAGTTGTTTCACACTTTTTTGTTAAGTATATAATTCCACATGTGTTAATTCATAGTTTTGATGCCTTCAGTGTGAATGTACAATTTTCATAGTCATGAAAATACAGAAAAATCTTTAAATGAGAAGGTGTGTCCAAACTTTTGGTCTGTACTGTATATATATATATATATATATATATATATATATATATATGTGTGTGTAACATATATAAATAAATAGATGCATACAGTATATACTGTACTAGAAGCAGAAGAAGGAGCATGGTATACATTGTTTACAGTGAGATATGCATGCAGGAAACTGAGACAACTAACTTCCGCGCCAAGCATTTTTTTTATTGCACCACTGGAGTGGTGCTTTAAATGTAAGTCCCCTGTCCCCTTTCTGATACTCACCTGCCGCCGCCTTCATGGTTTTCCAGCGTTGCTCCCATCGGTCTCCGGTGAAAAGTGACCTTCTGGCAGCTCCAGTGTTTCATGGAGCTGCGTGGCGGTCACTTTTCAATACAAGTCTATGAAGGCCTCGTTGTGGCCTCTTCTGGCTCTTATAGAGTTGCATTGAAAGCTTGTGATGTAGCTTATGGCTTCCGGACAGTCAGAAGTTACGGGCACAAGATAGCGTCGCGAAACTGGAAAGGTGTCGGAAAATGATGAAGACACCGGTGTTAGAACCTTGCTGTTAGGTTTTTTTTCCTTTGCTGGTCACATGACCTTGTTGGCCTATTTAATCCTGCTCCGCCCTTCTGGCTTTGCTGGACTTCATTGTATATCTACTTTCTAGCTAGCCTGTGCTCTGTATCTAACTCTGTTAGTTTGCTTGGTCTACGGACCTCTATGTTCTATTTATTTTGTTTGTTCGTCTGTCTGCTACTATTTCTGTTAGGAGGTGTCCCATATTCCTCCCAGTCCTTAGTACTTGTAGGGATTCCCTCCCCACATCTATAGGTCTCCGTACAGACTAGATTAGGACTTTAGCAGGTCTGATCGCAGGATCAGGTTCCCTGTTACATCGTAGGGATTCAGCTGAGTCCTATAGTAGGGACAGATCTCCTCTCTTTCCTTAGCTTTGGTAGCAGAACATAACAGTAAGTCCAGCCAGCAAATTCTCTAAGGAAAGATTTTTTTTGTTCCATCATGGTGTCGGTTCAGGATTTGGCTCATCGCCTGCAGGGACTCTCTCTGGAGGTGGCTGAGCTCCGTCAGCACGTGAGTAACTGTCCTGGAGCATATTTCTTGGAGCCTAAGGTATGTTTGCCGGATTTATTTTTTGGTGAACATCGAGAATTTTTTTCATTTAAAAATGCTTGCTTATTGTATTTTCGTTTGAGACCCAAGTCCTCTGGGGATGAATCCCAGCGCGTAGGGTTCATAATGTCACTTTTGCGCAAAGAGCCTCAGGAGTGGGCCTTTTCTTTGCAACCTAGTGATACATGCTTCAGATCAGTGGATAGTTTTTTTTTCTGCTTTAGGACTATTATATGATGATCCTGACCGTGTCGCATCAGCTGAGACTGAGTTGAGACGTTTAAAACAAGGATCAGGTAATGTTGAAAAATATTGTACTCATTTTCGTCGTTGGTCCACTCAAACAGGGTGGAACGATTCTGCTCTGAAAAGTCTATTTCTTGCTGGGCTCAGTGAAAGGGTTAAAGACCTGCTAATTGCTTATCCTACACCTGAGGATTTGCAACAGGCTATGCAATTAGCTATACGGGTGGATAGAAGACTGCGTGCTAGGGTTAATGAGAGCAAATCCTCTGCTATGTCAGTTTCTGGTTATGATAATGTGTGTATTAACAGTGGTGAACAGATGGAGATTGGATCGGTGGCACCTCGCTCTCAAGAAAAAGACCGTCGTTTTTCGGAAGGCTTGTGTTTCTATTGCGGAAAATCTGGTCATTTGATTAAAGGCTGTGAGCTTCGTATGAAGAAAGAAAAAAAAATGGTCAGTCACGCCTGTATTGCCTGTTTAAATTCCAAGGGTATATTTTTAGCTGCTTCCACGATTGCTCAGGAAAAATTAATGGAATTTCGGGTGTTTGTTGATTGCGGGTCTACACTGAATGTAATTGATGGGGGATTCGTGGAAAAACTCAATTTAAAACCTGAACCTTTATCATCCCCCATTGCTGTGGTTTCTGTGGATGGCTCCCCTTTGAAGAATATTACTCTCAAGGTCAGTGAATTTCCTCTCACTATTAATGGTGTTCACCATGAGAAATTGGATTTGGTAGTGTTGAATAACTTGCCTTCTCCAGTAATATTGGGATTGCCCTGGTTAAAATTTCACAATCCTGTACTGGATTGGTCTACCAGTGAAATTAAATCCTGGAGCCATAAATGTTATGACAAGTGTTGTAACGGGCGTATTGCAGCTTTGGATAGGGGAGAATTGCCTGTTCCTATTCAGGATTTTTGGAGAGTTTTTTCTGAGAAAGAATCGCAGGTTTTGCCTCCCCATAGAGACTATGATTGTTCTATTGAATTTGTCCCTGGAGCGACTCTTCCTAAGAGTCGTTTATTTAACCTTACTATTCCTGAGAGGAAGGCTTTGGAGGAATACATACAGACAAGTTTGGCCGCCGGTCACATTAGGCCCTCTAAGTCTCCTGTGGCGGTTGGATTTTTTTTTGTAAAAAAAAAGGACGGCGGTTTACGTCCTTGTCTGGATTTTCGTGAGATTAACAAAATTACGGTACGCAATCCTTACCCACTGCCATTGATTCCTGATCTGTTTAACCAGTTAATGGGGGCCAAGTGGTTCTCTAAAATTGACCTTAAGGGGGCATACAATCTGTTGCGCATGAAGGAGGGTGATGAATGGAAGACTGCTTTTAACACTCCTGTGGGTCATTTTGAGAATCTGGTTATGCCTTTTGGTCTTACTAATGCTCCTGCATTTTTTCAGAATCTGATTAATGACATCCTTAGACCTTTGATCGGTAAAAATGTGGTTGTGTATTTGGATGACATTTTGATTTATTCGCCAGATCTGGAGTCTCATTGGCGGAGCGTGCGTGAGGTATTACAGTTATTAATGGACAATTCGCTTTTTGCTAAGCTGGAGAAATGTGAGTTCGCTGTACAGAGAATTAGTTTTTTGGGCTACATTATCTCCAGCAAAGGTTTTGAGATGGATCCGGTTAAGGTTCAGGCTGTGCAGGAATGGCCTAGGCCTATTGGTTTGAAATCGATACAGAGGTTTTTGGGTTTCGCCAATTACTATAGAAAATTCATAAAAAATTTTTCTAGTATTGTCAAACCTCTGACTGATCTCACCAGGAAAGGTGCTGATGCGGTTCAGTGGTCTTCTGAGGCCATTGAAGCTTTTGTGTATCTCAAGGAGAGGTTCACCTCTGCTCCCATCCTTATGCAGCCTGATGTGACTAGGCCGTTTTTGGTTGAGGTTGATGCTTCCTCTGTGGGGGTTGGCGCAGTATTGTCTCAGGATAACGGGGATGGATTACATCCCTGTGCCTTTTTTTCAAAAAAATTTTCGGAGACTGAATTGAATTACGATATTGGTAATCGGGAATTATTGGCTACTAAACTCGCATTTGAACACTGGCGCCACTTCTTGGAAGGTGCGGAATTTCCCGTTCAGGTTCTTACGGATCATAAAAATCTGATATATCTTGACGCTGCCAAGCGCCTGAATGCCCGTCAGGCTAGGTGGGCACTGTTTTTCTCGCGGTTTAATTTCTCCGTTACTTACATCCCTGGTACTAAGAATGTTAAGGCGGATGCCTTGTCTCGCAGTTTTTCTCCCATAGTCGGTGCTGAGAAAGAGGAAAACATTTTACAAGAAGGTGTTGTGATAGCTGCTTTAGACTCCGTTTTGGAAGATGAGATTCTTAAAGCTCAGGAGAATGCCCCATCTAACACTCCTCATGGGAGGTTGTTTGTGCCTGGGACCTTTAGGAGAGATTTGTTTGTTGAGTGTCACGAATCTCGGTTGGCAGGTCATCCCGGAATCTCTGAGACCAAGAGACTGGTGGGTCGCAGTTTTTGGTGGCCTGGATGGCAGAAGGAAGTCATTAAGTGGGTGCGTCAATGTACTATATGTGCTAGATCTAAGTCCTCACATTCTCCTGCTGCGGGGTTGCTTTGTCCTTTGGAGGTCCCCAGTGCTCCTTGGACACATTTGGCTATGGACTTTATAACTGACCTTCCCCCCTCTGAGGGTTTTACTGTCATCTGGGTGGTCGTGGACCGTTTTAGCAAGATGTGTCACTTGGTTCCCTTCGTCAAACTGCCCTGCGCTAAAACTCTCGCTAAGGCCTTTGTCAAGGAAATTGTCAGACTTCATGGCGTTCCTACTGACATTGTTTCTGATAGGGGTCCTCAGTTCGTGGCTCGTTTTTGGCATGCCTTTTGTGACAGGTTGGGAATTCATTTGTCGTTTTCGTCCGGATATCATCCTGAATCTAATGGCCAGACAGAAAGGAAAAACCAGGATGTTGAGCAGTTCTTGCGTTGTTTTGTGGCAGACAATCAAGAGGGGTGGTCTGAGTTTCTGCCACTTGCCGAATTTGCTCTGAACAATCATACATCTTCTTCTGCTGGTTGTTCGCCTTTTTTTTGTTGTTCTGGGAGACATCCGTCGTTTGGGTCGTTCTCCAAGTTGGGATCTGCCGTGCCTGAGGAGGAGAATTTTTCCGGTGATTTGGAAAGAGTTTGGACGGATGTGCGTGGTAATCTTCAGGAGGCCAACAGAAAATCTAAAGACTACTTTGATAGGAAACGACAGGAGGTTTTGTTCGCTGTTGGTGACATGGTTTGGTTGTCCTCTAGGAATCTGCGGTTGAGGATTCCTTCTAAGAAATTGGGTCCCAAGTTTGTAGGGCCCTTTAAGGTGCTTCAGGTTGTCAACCAATCTGCTGTTAGGTTGGAGGTTCCTACCTCCTGGAGAATTAATCCGGTCTTTCATGTCTCTCTGTTAAAAAAAGCTGTTGTGTCGGATGGTGACGCCTCTGCCTCTGTTCCTCCGGTGGTGGAGGACGGGGAATATGAAATTTCTCGCATCCTTGACTCTAGACGGTACAGAGGTAGTTTGCAGTATCTTGTGGCCTGGAAAGGTTTCGGACCCGAGGATAACTCTTGGGTGAGGTCAGATGATGTTTCCGCGTCCAGACTTATCAGAGCGTTTCACAGGAGATTTCCTGATAAGCCTGGTCCTAGGGGATCCGGAGGATCCTCTTAGAAGGGGGGGTACTGTTAGAACCTTGCTGTTAGGTTTTTTTTCCTTTACTGGTCACATGACCTTGTTGGCCTATTTAATCCTGCTCCGCCCTTCTGGCTTTGCTGGACTTCATTGTATATCTACTTTCTAGCTAGCCTGTGCTCTGTATCTAACTCTGTTAGTTTGCTTGGTCTACGGACCTCTATGTTCTATTTATTTTGTTTGTTCGTCTGTCTGCTACTATTTCTGTTAGGAGGTGTCCCATATTCCTCCCAGTCCTTAGTACTTGTAGGGATTCCCTCCCCACATCTATAGGTCTCCGTACAGACTAGATTAGGACTTTAGCAGGTCTGATCGCAGGATCAGGTTCCCTGTTACATCGTAGGGATTCAGCTGAGTCCTATAGTAGGGACAGATCTCCTCTCTTTCCTTAGCTTTGGTAGCAGAACATAACAACCGGAGGGTGAGTATATAACTGGGGGCAGGGAGCTTACATTTAAAGCGCAACTCTAGCGCTGAAATAAAAACAAATGTTGGAGTGGTGCTTTAAGGATTTTTACATTTTTTTACTGTTCAAATGTAATACTTTTTGTCAGACATCCCAGCAAAACCTTCAACATGCTGCTACTACTCACAACACATTCATCGAGAAGCCAAATACAGAGTAAAGATCTTTTGACAGAGTACCATGAAATCATTTTTTTTCATAGCTGGTCGGTCTCCTTGTGTTACACATTCTGCATAATATTAGCATTAGCAAAGAGATAAAGTAATGAAGGGTACCTATTTGCAGTGGCATTGAAAACACCAGAGGTTTATTGTGTTTCTTGTTTGCGTGGAGGACAAGCGGAGCAGAGCAGAGCGAAAAAGCAGGTGCGATGGACAAGCAGAGCAGAGCGAAACCGCAGGTGCGGTGGACAAGCAGAGCAGAGCGAAACCGCAGGTGCGGTGGACAAGCAGAGCCGAGCGAAACCGCAGGTGCGGTGGACAAGCAGAGCAGAGCGAACTGGTCGGTGCTGTGGATAAGCAGAGCAGAGCAAAACCGCAGGTGTGGTGGACAAGCAGAGCAGAGCGAAAACGCTGGTGCGGTAGACAAGCAGAGCAGAGCGAATCTGCAGGTGCGGTGGACAAGCAGAGCAGAACAGAGCAGAAGGTGCAGGCAGACAGGACAGGGCTCTGTTCACGTGGAACAGACTGGAAAATACAGGAAGATAGTTAGAACACAGGAGGTAGATACGGAGGCAGGGAAACAGGACAAGCAGAACCAGATACACACAATGTACTTACAATGAAGTAGCGAGTGGACACAAAACTCACAAACAGAAGTACAGAGACAACGAATTGGAGTCAGGTGCAGGTTCAAACACTGCAGGAAAAGGGCAGGTATGGACATAGAGACAAACAGGTAACGGGCTAGGACACAGTTCAGACAGGAACTGAACCCAGAACAAGATACAGGAACGAGCCTGGGAACTCAGCCCCCAGGGTGACGGAAACAGACTAGAAGTCACAGATACAGATAACGCGCCTGGGTATACAGCCTCCATGGTGGCGGAACAGACTAGAAGTCACAGATACAGATAACGGGCCTGGGTATACAGCCCCCAGGGTGGCAGAACAGACTAGAAGTCACAGATACAGGTAACAGGCCTGGGTACTCAGCCCCCAGGGTGGAAGAAACAGACAAGATACAGGACAGGACCTGGCAACTCAGTTGCACAGAACACACTGAAAGAAAGTGTTGCTCAGGCACCTCCTACTGGTTGGAGGGGGTGTAATTATCCAGTGACTCACAGCAATAGGCTGGCGAGGCATTAGCAGTGCGCACACAGTAACTGTAAGAATCAGGCAGTAACCGCGCGCTGCCCTAAGCAATCAGACAAGAGACATGCACACAGCAGGTACTGGAGCAAAGTGTGCAGCCTGGACTGATAGGAAAGATGGCGGTCTTGCATGGTGGGAGGTGGTAAGCCATGCCAGCACACCGCCAGGGATGTTACCGCTAGCAAATAAGTTAATGTTCAAGTCAAATCTATCTCAGGGTTCTCGCTACTGAATGCAGAGTAGGTTTTCCTGGTAGCTGGGTGAAATGCCCTTGATATGGTCCAATGAGGACTATTTCTTCTTCTAGCTAAACTGTTGCAAGGACACTTGTAGGCCAAGTCAATATGTCAATGTGTCATGCCTCCATCTGGTTTTGCTAGAGAGTGAGATGTCTTCCTCTTGGAAGGGAGCTCATTGGCATACATTGTTTTCTATGAAGCATTACATGTTTGGAGGCTTTCACAAGAAACAAACGGTATACCCATACACCAAAGTCTATCATTTTTTCACATTCTTTCTGCTTTTTGACGCTAAAAGAGGCAACAACCTGCCTGTTCTACCTGGCGCTGGCTCAGGCTGCTCACTGACTGCTCCTGCTGGCGATCCAGCTGCTCCACGCCAACAGAGCAGCTCTTATTCTTCTGCTCTGCTTTGTCGACGGGGCGTGACTGTCATCATCATGTTAATTGACAGTTGGCTCCCCACAGTTAGGCCACTGAATTGCTAGTAAAAGCGATCTGTGACCACTAGGTGTCAGCGGAATTCAAAGAAGGCTACAGCAGGCAAGTAGTTAGCACCTACCCTGCCTGTTAGTTCTTTGGCCCGTAGTGAAAAAAATTAATAGTCCTGGATAACCTCTGTTATATTATTTCATAATATAAACTGTATTTTGTTAAAGGGAATCTGTCAGTAGGATCAACCCTCCAAAGCCGTCTATATGAGTATGTTGGTCATAGGAAGTGGAATAATTTGATACCTCGATATCTGTGATCCAATGTCCTATACTAGAGAAATTCACATTTTTTGTATATGTAAATGAGCCATTAAGATCTATGGGCAGAACGTAGATCTCCCTGAGAATCTGCCTCCAGAGCCTATTATAAATAAAAGAGGCATTACCAGTGTGAGACATGTAACTACCAAAGAACAGTGTCTGAGTATAAACACATTTACTGCAGCTCTCACAGCTCTGCTGTATAGTAACAATGACTTCCAATGATATGGAAGCTGAAGCTAAGAGGAACCTGCTGATGTGTCAGGTATAATCACACACAGCTCTGCAGTGAGATCAGAAGAGCAGAGAGAGGTTATTACATGTCTCACATTGGTAACGCCTCCTTCATGTAAAATAAGCTCTGGAGGAAGTATCTCAGGGAGATCTATGTCCGGCCCATAGATCTTAACAGCTCATTTACATATGAGAAAGATGTGGATTTCTCTGGAATCAGACATTGGATCGTAGATATCAAGGTGTCATTTTATTCAGCCTCCTATGGTCTGCATGCCCATATAGACAACTTAGGAGGGTTTAGCCTACCTACTGACAGTTTCTTTTTAAATACATCTCATAGACTCAACAAGGCTGGTGTACTTACTTTGAAAGTCCATATGAAAATGGCTGTATAGTATAATCCTAATATTAAGATGAGCATTTTATGAGTTCAGTTAAAATAAGAGAGCTCATGAGTCCAAGCAAATTCAATCTCCATCAACTAGTCCTGACTGACAGCTGCAGCTTATGCTAAGCGGTGAGCAAAAAATGGAGAAAGAATCAGCTCACAAATGAGGGTAGTTGTCCCAAGATGGGTGCGGTGCAAGGAAATCCTGAGTTTGGTTTCCAGGTAAGACAAAATGACTGTTAACAATAAATTATCCAGCTACTGCCAAGTGATTGTATTATTCCTTTAAAAAACATAGTTTATTGATGCATTCTTAAAAAACATGATTAAAAACAAAGAAACACCAGGCCTAATGTTTTAAGGAATTATTCAATCCCTTGGCAGTAGCTGGATAATATCTTTGTCACATTAATTATGCTAAACAGTGTCAGTTCTCAGATGTGTGGAATGACACTGAGGAACTGAATCTCAGGCTAGGTGGGTGGATATAATGTTTAAACTTAAAATAGCAGTATAATCCAATTATTTTAACATGGACTTTCAAAGTAAACACAACAGCCTCATCTGGTCTAAGAGATCTGTTTAAAGGGAATCTGTCACCGGATTTTTCCCACTTAATCTGAGAACAACATAATGTAGGGGCAAAGACCCTGATTCCAGTAATGTGTCACTTACTGGGCTACTTGCTGTACTTTTTATGAAATCATTGTTTTATCAGCAGCAGATTATCTACTACTTGGCCTGCTGCCATGTAGTCTAACCACGCCCCACTACTGATTTGCAGCTTTCTGCTTATGCACAGTGTACACAGCTGCCAATCAGTTGTGTGGGCGGGTTATACAGGGCTCAGTATTTAGAGAACTGGTAGATCTGCAGTACATAAAAGTTTTTAATTAAAATTGCAGCAACCAGTAAAGTAAGTGACACATCACTGGAATCAGGATCTCGGTCCCTACATTATGCTGCTCTCAGATGGGGTAGCAAAAACCTGGTGACAGATTCCCTTTAATAATGTATATAAATTGTGACGAATCCACATATACAGTTATATGAAAAAGTTTGGGCACCCCTATTAATCTTAAGCTTAATGTTTTATAAAAATTGGTGTTTTTGCAACAGCTATTTCAGTTTGATATATGTAATAATTGTTGGACACAGTAATGTTTCTGACTTGAAATGAGGTTTATTGTACTAACAGAAAATGTGCAATCTGCATTCAAACAAAATTTGACAGGTGCATAAGTATGGGCACCCTTATAATTTTCTTGTTTTAAATACTCCTACCTACTTTTTACTGACTTACTAAAGCACTTTTTTTGGTTTTGTAACCTCATTGAGCTTTGAACTTCATAGCCAGGTGTATGCAATCATGAGAAAAGCTACTTAAAGTGGCCACTTGCAAGTTGTTCTCCTGTTTGAATCTCCTCTGAACAGTGGCATCATGGGCTCCTCAAAACAACTCTCAAATGATCTGAAAACAAAGATTATTCAACATAGTTGTTCAGGGGAAGGATACAAAAAGCTGTCTCAGAGATTTAACTTGTCAGTTTCCACTGTGAGGAACATAGTAAGGAAATGGAAGAACACAGGGACAGTTCTTGTTAAGGCCAGAAGTGGCAGGCCAAAAAAAACATCAGAAAGGCAGAGAAGAAGAATGGTGAGATCAGTCAAGGACAATCCTCATACCACCTCCAGAGAGCTGCAGCATCAACTTGCTGCAGATGGTGTCACTGTGCATCGGTCAACTATACAACGCACTTTGCACAAGGAGAAGCTGTATGGGAGAGTGATGCGAAAGAAGCCGTTTCTGCAAGCACGCCACAAACAGAGTCAGCTGAAATGCACATTTGGAGAAGCCAATTTCTTTTTGGAAGAAGGTCCTGTGGACTGATGAAACCAAGATGAGTTGTTTGGTCATACAAAAAGGCGTTATGCATGGCGGCAAAAAAACACAGCATTCCAAGAAAAACACTTGCTACCCACAGTAAAATTTGGTGGAGGTTCCATCATGCTTTGGGGCTGTGTGGCCAATGCCGGCACCGGGAATCTTGTTAAAGTTGAGGGACACATGGATTCCACTCAGTATCAGCAGATTCTTGACAATAATGTTCAAGAATCAGTGATAAAGTTGAAGTTACGCAGGGGATGGATCTTTCAGCAAGACAATGATCCAAAACACCGCTCCAAATCTACTCAGGCATTCATGCAGAGGAACAATTACAATGTTCTGGAATGGCCATCCCAGTCCCCAGACCTGAATATCATTGAACATCTGTGGTATCATTTGAAGAGGGCTATCCATGCTCGGCGACCAGCAAACTTAACTGAACTGGAATTGTTTTGTAAAGAGGAATGGTCAAAAATACCTTCATCCAGGATCCAGGAACGCATTAAAAGGTACAGGAAGCGACTAGAGGCTGTTATTTTTGCAAAAGGAGGATCTATTAAATATTAATGTCACTTTTCTGGTGAGGTGCCCATACTTATGCACCTGTCAAATTTTGTTTGAATGCAGATTGCACATTTTCTGTTAGGACAATAAACCTCATTTCGAGGCAGAAACATTACTGTGTCAAACAGTTATTACATATATCAAACTGAAATAGCTGTTGCAAAAACACCAATTTTTATAAAACAATAAGCTCAAGATAAATAGGGGTGCCCAAACTTTTTCATATAACTGGAACTCATACAAATATATTATTATATTTTATCAGCTTTTTCTTTACGGCAAATCGTAGAAAGAAGGAGAAAGAATGGATGAAAGAAAAAAAGAAGCGGTGAGCGAGAGAAAAGTTTAGATGTACATGGATATACATGAGTGGGCTGGCAGGGGATTTTTTTAGTTACGTATATTATGCTTTTTCTGTATATATATATTTTTTAATAAATTGGTTTCCAGATGTTATTTTCTTATCAATTAATAATCCTGTAATGTCATGTGAGACACTTATTTACCTTAATTAGTATTATAATGTAGAGAAGAGTGCCTGATGACAGTGGCGGGTTCTTTTCTTTCCTTTGGTGACATAAAGGTAGATCTTTTCAAGTTATTTGTTCAGTACTAGAGAATTTAGTAGAGTCTGTTCTCTAGATGTATCGTCTCTGGAGTATAGACTAGTTCCTCCGTTATCAGTACTATTATTTTTTTTTCCTTTGCTTTATAAAAATAAATGACTGACTTGAATGGTCCCTATGCCCAGCTGACCTGCTGGGCATCTATATTTTTTAAATTTTTAATTGCCATCTGAGTCTTAATGGACGTTGGTATACTGCAATTCAAAGCTGCATCAGATATCCAGCTCTCAGCCTATCCTGTCCATCTACCCCCTTGGCTATGATGTTCAGCGTTATTCTTTCTCATGCTTCGGGCTCTCCTCCAGGCTATGGTGATTTAATCTATCACTAATGTCCTCTTGTGAGGCCAACAAGCCTGTATTAGATGCTTTCCTTATACTTCCATGTCCATGTGCAATGTCTGTGTTATTGTTATACTAAACTAGGGCAGGTGTTCCTTTAGCCCCACAGTCTTGCCCAGGGCACTAACATATCAGGTGCTGTGTGTGTAGCCATTAGTCCCTCCCCATGGTCATACCTGCCAGTCAAAGTCTCTAAGAAGTTCTCTCATTTGTATTATTAACTTTGTACTCTCAAATAAAAAGAAAAATAATAATAAAAAATACAATATCTCACTTAACAGAAAAGTAACAAACTTGCGTAAAAGTGGCCAATGAGGTTGCTGAAGCTTTTGACCTAATTGCTAAATTACATAAAATACCAATGTCACGTATGAGAGGAAAGAGAATGAAAAAGATACAAAACATCACTCTAGATTTAGACCTCTGTGAGAACATCCAATGGTTTATACCAGTGATCCCCATACTTTGTTTCCTAGAGAGTCACATTCAGCTCTGAGAAAGAGTCGCGAGCCACATCCAGACTCACATATGACAGGAAAGAATATGAAAAAGATACAAAACATCACTCTAGATGTAGACCTCAGTGAGAACATCCAATGGTCTACACCAGTGATCCCCAACCTTTTTTTCTGTAGAGCCACATTCAGCTCTGTGAAAGGGTCGCGAGCCACATCCAGACTGGTCAACCCACCCCCAGAGTAGTGATATCCTGCTCCTGTCCCAATCAAAGTAGAAGCAGCCAAAGATTCCCACAGAAATCACACAGAGGAAGTGTACTTATGTCCAGCGGCTACAACATTACCCCGATTTGGTATTCTTGTATCAAGCTCTTTCACCATACACTTTCAGCTTCAAGCAACTCCTCTGACTGGCTGTATTATTCTATCTCCAGATTTCCATACTTAATTTATCTCTACTAGTGTTGAGCTACCCCCGTAGTGTTCGAGTTTGGTTCGGTTCGAACACCCGTGTGTTCGCCGAACTGTTCGTCGAACTGTTCGTCGAACACCTTCGAACACCGTTAAAACCAATGGCAGGCAAACAAAAACACATAGAAACACATAGAAAACACCTTCAAAGGTGTCCAAAAGCTGACAAACTGCTCAGAAGACATAACTAACACATGGAAAAGTGACAAGTACATATAGTCATGCGAAAAGAAAAGAGGTGGAGGAGTAAAAGGAGGGGGAGACACAGATATAGGCATGTCATGCCCTTCTAAAATCCAAAAAGTGAGAAGCCGACACGGCCAGTTCGTTCATGCCCGTGCCACCTCCGTGTCGCCGGGTTTGTGCCAGAGCCGCGGTGGACCCTGACGGCCAGCCCCCCTCTCCCAATACTGGTGCCTGTCCACTGGTGGGTCGAGCCCCCCTGCGGTGGGGGGGCTAACATATGCAGAAGAAAGACCATCTTCCAGCCAAACTAAGATGTCGACTTCTTTTCGTGGACAATGTGATACGATCCCTTTCTTACGGACACGCCCATCGCTACAAATTCCAGATGAGGCACAAAAACAGCAGGTGCTTCAGCGGATATCAAGTGCTCCTTCAAGTGGGCTCTCCTCCACCTCAATTTCAACATCACAAATACTCCAGTCCTCAGAGGTGTCACCCCAATCGCACTTGCTTCCTCACAGCTCCCAAGTCTCCAGCTGCCCGTCTGAGTATGGGGTAACACAGATGGTTGAGTCGGCAGAGCTGTTTACTCATACTATTGCCTGGGAAACGGAGGTCTGCTCCAGAGCTTCTGTTAATCCAGACGAGGAAATGATCTGCACTGATGCCCAGAATCTTTATAAGTCGGATCCAGGACCAGATGAAGAAGGTTCTGAGCATAATGTAGACCCTCGTTCCCAAACTGTCACTCCTGTTGGTGGAGACAATGATGAAGACGATGATGAGACTCAAATACTTGATTGGAGCGACAACTTGACTTTTCGGTCAGGGCAGGAAGAGGTTGGCTTTGAGGACGACGGGTGTGATAACACACAGGGTGATGATGACTAGGTTGGAGATCCCACTTACTGTCAACCCACAGTCAGCCAGTCGATGAGGTCAACGGAGGAGGTGGAGGAGGATGTGACTAGCCCAGGGGATGGGGATGACTCGGTACCCGGGCCTTTGCCTGGCCTTGGGGATGTCGCGGTGGTCGGCTCCCTGGCCCGTACCCTGGGGTCACTCTTTAAAAGAGTGGATAATTGTTAATTTTATAAGAGTTCGTGACGATACCTGTGGTATCTGGTGAGAAGCAACAGCGCTGCAGCAGTCCACTGAGACCCGTGAAAAGGCAGCTCGATGGTATAGCTCCCCACAGGTGGAGCTAGGTCTCAGGGCAGAGTATGCAGGGGGAATGCAGGACAGGCGAGACCCAGCTGGGACAGAGCAAGAACGGGAACGGACACAGTAGTCACTTCAGTACCTTTTACTGTAGGAAATTCAGGCACATCCCGGAGCACTGTAGGGTGAAGGGTGAATATCAGGATCCTCCCCAATGAGCGGGTGTAGGGCCTCCTGTTTCTTGCCTCTGCGTAGTAAGTTCTGACCTGCCTGGAGCTAGGCCTAACTTTGTCTCTGTCCTGCGCTGGCTGACCTTGTGGTAGGGCCTTCTCTTGGAGTTCACGCTCCCACTATGCGGGGCCTAAGCGTCTCCTGGCTCTGTTACGTATCAGCACCTTAGCGATCCTGGGACTTGTAGTTCTCCAGGGATTCCGGTTATGCCTTAGTGAATCTAGCTAGCAGGAGCCTCGTGCTCCACTGCTGAACTATTAACTGAGTTCTCTAGACTAGACTGAGCTCCACTGCAGACTGACCTCTCTTAGGCTTCTCTACTGCAGGAACTCTTCAGAGGAACTGAACTGCCTAGCTCCACCTTCCCTATTTATATCCCTAACGGGCTCCCTCTGCTGGTCTGAGGTGGAAGGTGGAGATGTGTGAATGTTTATGGGGGCCTCTTGTGGAGGATTCCATCAATACACTCTTCTAGGATCTGTGATACCAAGCACAGCGGGGCGTCACAGATGCTATTGACAACGAGGTTAGGTTACGCCTTCCTGGACAGAGACGGAGTACTGGAAGCACGTCAACAACTGCATCCTCAACCACAGCTCTGCCTCTGACCACAAGTCGTAGAGGCTCTTCAGGTCGCATGGGCTCTAAGCCTTGCATAGCCTGGGCATTTATTCAGAATGATAAGGATGACCCAACTAGTGTTATCTGTAATATTTGTCACCAAAAGCTAAGTAGAGGCCAAAAAATCCATAGCTTGAGTACTTCATGCATGTACCGTCACATGGATATGAAGCATAAGTTGCAGTGGGAAGCTCACTGTGCTACAATGCGGCCTAGCAGGCTGGGCCAACCACCGTCCGCCCCATCTTGTGCATCCGCGGCCTCTTCATCCTCTGTGACTGGGGGGACAGCAGTCACACATATTTTTGGACGCAGACCTGCCACCTCTTTACCTGCAACAGCCAGTGTGTTTGGCAGGTCATCAGTTCATTGGGAAGTGGAAACACCTGCTGGTGTTGAGCGCTCTCTGACATCGAGAGCACCACCTTTGGATCAAGGCAACCTAACATGTCCACCTGCATCTTCCTCACAGACCGGCAGTTTGCCGGGGACACCCTACTCAACCCCGTCTAAGCACAACAGCCAGCCATCGGTCCCTCAGATGTGGAAAAGTAAAAGACCATTTCCTCCTAGCCATGAGAAAGCTAAGAGGTTGAATTTCACCATCTGCAAGCTCTTGGCTACAGAAATGCTGCCTTTCCGCCTGGAGGACACAGTGGATTTTCGAGACCTTATGTCCGTCGCAGTGCCCCAGTACCAGATGCCCAGTCGGCACTACTTCTCAAAGAAAGGTGTGCCTGCGCTCCACCAGCATGTCGCACACAACATCACCGCTTCTTTGAGAAACTCTGTGTGTGACAGGGTGCATTTCACCACAGACACTTGGACGAGTAGGCATGGACAGGGGCGTTACATGTCATTGACTGGGAACTGGGTAACTATGGTGACAGCAGGACAAGGGGCTGCTGTCCAAGTCTTACCGTCCCCACGAGTTGTGCGTCAATCCTCTTTATCTCGAAGTTCCTCCACTGCTTCTGCCTCCTCAACCTCCTCTCGGTCCTCCACCTGCACCCAAAGCCTGTCTGGTAATGCCACCTGCTTTCTAACTGCGCAGAAGGAATCCTGCACACCTCCTTACTATGCTGGCAGCAGGGCTCAAGGCATCAGTGTTTACTTTGAAATGTCTGGGAAATGTGAGTCACACAGCTGAGGAGTTGTGGTCAGCTCTGGAGACCCAGTTTCATGAATGGTTGTCTCCACTGGACCTGCAACCAGGGAAGGCCGTGTGCGACAATGCTGCAAACCTGGGTGCGGCCCTTCGTCAGGGCAATGTCACACACGTGCCTTGTATGGCTCACGTGTTGAACCTGGTTATCCATAAATTGTTAGCCCACTATCCCGGACTAGATGGCCTTCTGCAGAGGGCACGGTCGCTGTGTGCTCACTTCCGCCGTTCGCATCCCGCAGCTCAATGACTTACATCTCTACAGAAGTCGTTGGGCCTGCCAGTTCACCGGCTGAAATGCGATGTGCCGACACGGTGGAATTCAACTCTGACCATGTTGCAGCGACTGTGGCAGCACCGACAAGCCCTGGTGCAATACGTTCTGACGTATAGCCTGGGCCAACGAGATCCAGAGGTGGGGCAATCACGCTGCAGGAGTGGTCTCAGATCAGGGACCTATGAAGTTGATGCGCCCCCTGGGCCGTGCGGTACCCTGAGCCGGGCCGGAAGACGCTGGGGGTTGTAGTCACTGTGGCCGTGACCCAGTCCGTGATCCAGGGCGGTCAATCCAAGGGTAATTTGTATATATGGGTTTTATAATGTCCGACTACGCCACCTCTGGAGTGGGGCAAAATGGGCCTCCGCTGCGGAACCGTCCTCTGAAGCTGGTGGTTTTGCAGCAATGGTATTATTACTCACCACAGGAAGAGTGTAGCTTCAGGGCAGTGTGGGTGGATGATGGTGGTTGTAGTGCAGGGAGTCACTAATGAACACAGAGTCCGTGTGATGCAGTTCCAAGATCTTTACTCACAGTTATTGCAGTCCAGATTACAGGTACCAGAGCAATCTCACCCGTCGTGCTGTGTGTACTCAGTGAGGGGCTCAGTCCACCCCCAGATAGATCCGGAGTACTTAGCAGGACCCCCTTCTGTGTGTCCTTTCTCTGGCCTTCTCCCTGCACCTCACAGCCAGTGACACTTCTATCCGGTGTCCTCGGGCCTTGGCGGGCGACGTGTGTTCCGTCCCCTGGGTCCTATGTGGCTACCTTCTTAGTGAGACTGGTGTGGACTTTGGCCAGTAGTACATGAAATGCTGCAGCCTCCGGTTTCTAGTTGAGCCTTGCTGTTTCTCCGCTAGTTGAGGGACTCGTTCCCCTTCTCTGGCCTGACCCCTCTACCTCCTGGTAGCAGCGGGAGTACGGGTGGCCTTCTACACGGCCCGTACCCTTAGTGTCCCTTCGGTTCCTGGAGCCTTCCTGCTCCCACTCCTCTCTTCTCTCCTTCAGTCCTGGGCCTCCCAGGCTAGGCCCGCCTCCGGAGCAGAGCTCATGCAGAGCCTCTGCTCCTGTCACTTTTCCTCCTCTGACTGGCTTGCTCTTTCTAAGATGGCTTCCTATTTATACTCTCCCTGTCATGTGCTCCGCTAAGCTGCTCCCCTAAGCACCCACTACATAGGACCCTCCCACCAGCTAGGGACCTGGGACTGTGCTCTCCCTTAGGAGCAATCTCGCCCTACCCCCACTGCGGGTATGTGTTGGATGCAGGTGTTAGGGTCCCGAGCCATATGCCTTCCTTACCTGAGGGTGAGATACCACACCTCTGGGTGAGATGCAGTAACTCTGTGGCGACTGAACCCTCAGGGGCGCCACACACCCTTCTGCACAGTTTTGAAATGGCAACGAAGATGTTTAGTGCTGACGACGATGCCATTATCAGCATGACTATTCCGGTGATTTACATGCTGGAGCACACATTAAACAGAATTCAGAGTCAGGTGGTGGGACAAGAGGAGGTGGAGGAAGTAGAGGAGGAGTCGTATGCGGAAGGGATAACATCGCCAAGGTCCAGACGGTTGGCAGCACCAAGGCAGCAGGCATGGGAGGGTGGGGGAGAGGGTTAACCAGGGCGCATGGTAGCAGCCAAACTGTTGAGGAAGGTGCAGGAGCCGAGGAAGAAGTGGAGGACGAACTGGCGATGGTCATGGAAGACTCATCAGATGAGGGAGACCTTGATCACATTTCTGTTGTGCGAGGTTGGGGGGAGAGGGCAGAGGAAGGAAGCATGATTCTTACCTCGCTACCAACACAACAAGGACTTGGTCCTCCTGGATGCGCAAGACACATGAGTGCCTTCTTGCTGCACTACCTGCAACATGACCCTCAGATTGTCAGAATTCGAAGTAATCCCGACTACTGGGTTGCCACACTCTTAGATCCCCGGTACAAAAGTAAATTTGCCGAAATAATTCCTGCCATAAAAAGGGATTGACGCATGCAGGAGTATCTGCAGACGCTGTTGCAGAATCTTACATGTGCTTTTCCACAAAACACCAGTGGTGCACGTAGTGAATCTCACAGTTCTAACTTGCCAACCGTGGGACTGTCGAGTCTTCATCACTCAAACCGTAACAGTAACACAGTATCTACTGGTAACAGCAATTTTGTGGAATCGTTTCATCACTTTTTTAGACCATCCTTTGAAAGGCCACAGGAGACAAGAAGTCTGACACATAGTCAATGCCTAGAGAGGATGGTGCAGGAGTATCTCCAAGTGAACATCGAAGCCATGACTAGAGATGAGCGTTGTTCTACTCTAACTGTTCGCCAATCTCAAATTCGAGCTGTTTTGGGCGGTGTTCGAGCCGTTCGGCGAACACGAACAATTTGAGAAAAATTCGGCTGTTCGAGGTTATGTTCGATAACTGTTTGTGCACCAAAATCATAACTGGATTTTTTCTCAGTAATGATGAAAATTAATGTTAATACGCAGTTTGAGTGTACAGCGGGGTGGGGGGAGGGGCAGGGGATGGATCTCTGCAGGAACAATGAAGATCTCCATTTTTTTTCTCTTTCCCGCATTTACAGTGGGGAGGTGCAATCTGTCAGCCTATCAGCAGCGCACACACGGAGCGAAGTGCTTTTTTTCACACAAGCAAGGGCATGTGTCATTGGCAGTGTATGTCACATGTCCTTGCCCTATAAGACCAAGCCATTTTCCCCGTCGCCACCATTTTCTCACTGCTGCAGTTGCGTGTTAGACGGCACCGCTGTTGCTGTGTGCGCTATACCTTGTTAATTTCAAGCCAATTTTCGCACAAATATACAGATAGCTTGGGAGTAGGGAATAGTTGTGATTGCAGTCCTTTTAAGGACTAGGTTACAGCATTTCCTACGACTTTTATCAGGCAGGTCTGTGCTCTTAAATAGATAGGTTGTGGGAGTAAAGACTAATTGTAATTGGAGTCCTTTTCAGGACTAGGTTACATCAGTTCCTATCAGTTTTTGCCAGGCAGGTCTGTGCCAGTGCTGTGCAAGTTTTTTTCACAGCATTTGGCTGAATCTAGCAAAGCTAATCCTTTTTGGCCTATTGCAGAGTGTGTTAGTCAGTGGAGTAGCCTATCTGTGTTGCAAGATATACCACCTGTGTATAGAATACCAATTTTTTTACTGCACCTAGTGAAGTAAAATCTTTTGGGCATAGCATCATTCTATTAGTCCATCTATACTGACCTCCATCAGTTTGCAAACTGAATCTAATTTTTTTCTGCATCTAGCTCTGAAAAAATATTTGGCCTTCTAGCAGTGTGTGGGACTTGTTCTATTAGTCCACCTATACTGACCTCCATCAGGTTGCAAACTGAATATATTTTTTTCTGCATCTACCTCTGAAAAAATATTTGGGCTTCTAGCTGTGTGTGGGACTTGTTGTATTAGTCCATCTATACTGACCTCCATCAGGTTGCAAACTGAATATATTTTTTTCTGCATCTACTTCTGAAAAAATATTGGGCTTCTAGCTGTGTGTGGGTCTTGTTCTATTAATCCATCTATACAGACCTCCATCAGGTTGCAAACTGAATATAATTTTTTTCTGCATCTAGCTCTGAAAAAATATTTGGCCTTCTAGTAGTGTGTGGGACTTTCTCTGTTAGTCCATCTATACTGACCTCCATCAGGTTGCAAACTGAATATATTTTTTTCTGCATCTACCTCTGAAAAAATATTGGGCTTCTAGCTGTGTGTGGGTCTTGTTCTATTAATCCATCTATATTGACCTCCATCAGGTTGCAAACTGAATATAATTTTTTTCTGCATCTAGCTCTGAAAAAATATTTGGCCTTCTAGTAGTGTGTCGGACTTTCTCTATTAGTCCATCTATACTGACCTCCATCAGGTTGCAAATTAAAAATAATTTTTATCTGCATCTACAGTACCTCTGAAAAAATATTTGGGCTTCTAGCTGTTTGTGGGGCTTGTTGTATTAGTCCATCTATACTGACCTCCATCAGGTTGCAAACTGAATATATTTTTTTCTGCATCTACCTCTGAAAAAATATTGGGCTTCTAGCTGTGTGTGGGACTTGTTGTATTAGTCCATCTATACTGACCTCCATCAGGTTGCAAACTGAATATATTTTTTTCTGCATCTACCTCTGAAAAAATATTGGGCTTCTAGCTGTGTGTGGGTCTTGTTCTATTAATCCATCTATACAGACCTCCATCAGGTTGCAAACTGAATATAATTTATTTCTGCATCTGGCTCTGAAAAAATATTTGGCCTTCTAGCAGTGTGTGGGACTTGTTCTATTAGTCCACCTATACTGACCTCCATCAGGTTGCAAATTCAAAATAATTTTTTGTATGCATCTAGCTCTGAAAAAATATTTGATCTTCTAGCAGTGTGTGGGACTTTCTCTGTTAGTCCATCTATACTGACCTCCATCAGGTTGCAAATTAAAAATAATTTTTATCTGCATCTACAGTATCTCTGAAAAAATATTTGGGCTTCTAGCTGTGTGTGGGACTTGTTGTATTAATCCATCTATACTGACCTCCATCAGGTTGCAAACTGAATATATTTTTTTCTGCATCTACCTCTGAAAAAATATTGGGCTTCTAGCTGTGTGTGGGTCTTGTTCTATTAATCCATCTATACAGACCTCCATCAGGTTGCAAACTGAATATAATTTTTTTCTGCATCTACCTCTGAAAAAATATTGGGCTTCTAGCTGTGTGTGGGACTTGTTGTATTAGTCCATCTATACTGACCTCCATCAGGTTGCAAACTGAATATATTTTTTTCTGCATCTACCTCTGAAACAATATTGGGCTTCTAGCTGTGTGTGGGACTTGTTCTATTAATCCATCTATACAGACCTCCATCAGGTTGCAAACTGAATATATTTTTTTCTGCATCTACCTCTGAAAAAATATTGGGCTTCTAGCTGTGTGTGGGACTTGTTGTATTAGTCCATCTATACTGAACTCCATCAGGTTGCAAACTGAATATATTTTTTTCTGCATCTACCTCTGAAAAAATATTGGGCTTCTAGCTGTGTGTGGGACTTGTTGTATTAGTCCATCTAGAATGACCTCCATCAGGTTGCAAATTGAATATAATTTTTTTCTGCATCTAACCCAGCCAATAGTTTTGGCCTAATACCACAGTTTGGCCACTCAGCTCTGCTCGGTTACCATCCATTGTTTTTTTGTGCAAACAACTCCAGAGTTGTGAATTAGTTAACCACCAAAATGAGTGGAAAAAGGCCTGCTGCTGGTGGAAAGGGGAATAGGCGTGTTGGGAAGGGGAAAAAAGGTTGTGTCCGTGGGGTAGGTGTTAAAGCAACAGTAACATCTGCAGAAGAAAGACCATCTTCCAGCCAAACTAAAATGTCTACTTCTTTTAGCGGACAATGTGATAAGATCCCTTTCTTACGGCCACGCCAATCGCTACAAATTCCAGATGAGGCACAAAAACAGCAGGTGCTTCAACGGATATCAAGTGCTCCTTTAAGTGGGCTCTCCTCCACATCAACTTCAACATCACAAATACTCCAGTCCTCAAAGGTGTCACCCAAATCGCACTTGCTTCCTCACAGCTCCCAAATCTCCAGCTGCCCGTCTGAGTATGAGGTAGAACAGATGGTTGAGTCTGCAGAGCTGTTTACTTATACTATAGCCTGGGAATCAGAGGTCGACTCCAGCGCTTCTGTGAATCCAGACGAGGAAATGATCTGCACTGATGCCCAGAATCTTTATGAGTCGGATCCAGGACCAGACGCAGAAGGTTCTGACCATAATGTAGACCCTCATTCCCAAACTGTAACTCCTGTTGGTGGAGACAATGAGGAAGACGATGATAAGACTCAAATACCTGATTGGAGCGACAACTTTAGTTTTTTGTCAGGGCAGGAACAGGTTGGCTCTGAGGACGACGGGTGTGATAACACACAGGGTGATGATGATGAGGTTGGAGATCCCACTTACTGTCAACCCACAGTCAGCCAAGAGATGAGTTCAGCAGAGGAGGTGGAGGAAGATGCTAGTGACGACGAGGTCAGGTTGCGCCTTCCTGGACAGAGACGTAGTACTGGAAGCACGTCAACAACTGCATCCTCAAACACAACTCTGCCTCTCACCACAAGTCGTGGTGGCTCTTCAGGTCGCATGGGTGCTAAGCCTTGCATTGCCTGGGCATTTTTTCAGATCGATAAAGATGACCCAACTCATGTTATCTGTAACATTTGTCAGCAAAAGCTAAGTAGAGGCCAAAAAATACATAGTTTGAGTACTTCATGCATGAACCGGCACATGGACATGAAGCATAAGTTGCAGTGGGAAGCTCAGTGTGCTACAATGCGGCCTAGTCGGCCGGGCCAACCACCGTCTGCCATATCTTGTGCATCCGCGGCCTCTTCATCCTCTGTGACTGGGGGGACAGCAGTCACACCTGTTTTGGGGCGCAGACCTGCCACCTCTTTACCCGCAACAGCCAGCGTGATTGGCAGGTCATCATTTTCTTTGGAGGTGGTAACACCAGCTGGTGTTGAGCGCTGTCCGACATCGATAGCACCACCTTTGGATCAAGGCAACCTAACATGTCCGCCTGCATCTTCCTCACAGACCGGCAGTTTGCCGGGGACACCCTTATCAACCCCGTCTAAGCACAATAGCCAGCCCTCGGTCCCTCAGATGTGGACAAGTAAAAGACCATTTCCTCCTGGCCATGAGAAAGCTAAGAGGTTGAATTTCACCATCTGCAAGCTCTTGGCGACAGAAATGCTGCCTTTCCGCCTGGTGGACACAGAGGATTTTCGAGACCATATGTCCGTCGCAGTGCCCCAGTACCAGATGCCCAGTCGGCACTACTTCTCAAAGAAAGGTGTGCCTGCGCTCCACCAGCATGTCGCACACAACATCACCGCTTCTTTGAGAAACTCTGTGTGTGATAGGGTGCATTTCACCACAGACACTTGGACGAGTAGGCATGGACAGGGGCGTTACATGTCGCTGACTGGGCACTGGGTAACTATGGTGACAGCAGGACAAGGGGCTGCTGTCCAAGTCTTGCCGTCCCCACGAGTTGTGCGTCAATCCTCTTTATGTCAAAGTTCCTCCACTGCTTCTGCCTCCTCAACCTCCTCTCGGTCTTCCACCTGCACCCAAAGCCTGTCTGGTCATGCCACAAGCTTTCTAACTGCGCAGAAGGGATCCTGCACACCTCCTTACTATGCTGGCAGTAGGGCTCAACGACATCAGGCGGTTTTTACTTTGAAATGTCTGGGAAATGTGAGTCACACAGCTGAGGAGTTGTGGTCAGCTCTGGAGAACCAATTTCATGAATGGCTGTCTCCACTGGACCTGAAACCAGGGAAGGCCGTGTGCGACAATGCTGCAAATCTGGGTGCGGCCCTTCGCCGGGGCAATGTCACACACGTGCCTTGTATGGCTCACGTGTTGAACCTGGTTGTCCAGCAATTTTTAGCCCACTATCCCAGACTAGATGGCCTTCTGCAGAGGGCACGGTCGCTGTGTGCTCACTTCCGCCGTTCGCATCCCGCAGCTCAGCGACTTACATCTCTACAGAAGTCGTTGGGCCTGCCACTTCACCGGCTAAAATGCGATGTGCCTACCCGGTGGAATTCAACTCTGCACATGTTGCAGCGACTGTGGCAGCACCGACAAGCCCTGGTGCAATACGTTCTGACATATAGCCTGGGCCAACGAGATCCAGAGGTGGGGCAAATCACGCTGCAGGAGTGGTCTCAGATCAGGGACCTATGCACCCTTCTGCACAGTTTTGAAATGGCGACGAAGATGTTTAGTGCTGATGATGCCATTATCAGCATGACTATTCCGGTGATTTACATGCTGGAGCACATGTTAAACAGAATTCGGAGTCAGGTGGTGGCACAAGAGGAGGTGGAGGAAGTAGAGGAGGAGGAGTTGTATGCGGAAGGGCTAACATCTGCAAGGTCCAGACGGTCGGCAGCACCAAGGCGGCAGGCATGTGAGGGTGGGGGAGATGGTTTTACCAGGGCGCATGGTAGCAGCCAAACTAGTGAGGAAGGTGCAGGAGCCCAGGAAGAAGTGGAGGACGAACTGATGGAAGACTCATCAGATGAGGGAGACCTTGATCACATTTCTGTTGTGCGAGGTTGGGGGGAGAGGACAGAGGAAGGAAGCATGATTGTTACCTCGCCACCAATACAACAGGGACTTGGTGCTCCTGGATGCGCAACACACATGAGTGCCTTCTTGCTGCACTACCTGCAACATGACCCTCGAATTGTGAGAATTAGAAATAATCCTGACTACTGGGTTGCCACACTGTTAGATCCCCGGTACAAAAGTAAATTTGCCGAAATTATTCCTGCCATAGAAAGGGATGCACGCATGCAGGAGTATCAGCAGAGACTGTTGCAGAATCTTACATGTGCTTTTCCACAAAACACCAGTGGTGCACGTAGTGAATCTCACAGTTCCAACTTGCCAACCGTGGGACCGTCAAGTGTTCAGCACTCAAACCGTAACAGAACCACAGTATCTGCTGGTAACATCAATTTTGCGGAATCATTTCACCACTTTTTTAGCCCATCCTTTGCAAGGCCACTGGAGACAAGAAGTCTGACACATAGTCAACGCCTAGAGACGATGGTACAGGAGTATCTCCAAGTAAACATTGAAGCCACGACTGTGTCACTGGACCCTTGCTCTTTTTGAGCTTCCAATCTGGATAAATGGCCGGAGCTAGCCACTTACGCCTTGGAGATCTTGTCATGCCCCGCAGCCAGCGTTCTGTCTGAACGTGTGTTCAGCGCTGCTGGTGGTGTGCTGACAGATAAGCGCACGCGGCTCTCCACTGATAATGTAGACAGACTCACGTTCATAAAGATGAACAAATCATGGATCCGAAACGACTTTTGTACCCCTGTGTCATCCTGGGGAGAGTAAAAGCTTGATGATTGGTTAAAATCACCCTACCAACCATTTTAAGCTTTCAAATTACTAATCATGTTTATCTGTATCTTGACTGGAAAATAATTTGGGCTTTGTAGCAGTGTGCAGCACTGATCCTATTAGGCCATCTATAATAAGCTCCACCAGATTTAAAATTAAAAATAATTTTTAGCTGCATCTAGCCCGGAAAATAATTTTGGGGCTCCGAGATGCGCAAGACACATAAGTGCCTTCTTGCTGCACTACCTGCAGCATGACCCTCATATTGTCAGAATTCGAAGTAATCATGACTACTGGGTTGCCACACTCTTAGATCCCCCAAACTTTTCGATCAACCTTTTCATTTTAATAAAGACCAAAAAAATGGTCATTTTTGAAATTATAAGCATTAGCAGGTTGTTAGAAACTGAAATCAAACAGTTTTCAACTCAAAACTTTATTCTAGGTGATGTTACATTTTCACATAGGACCCCTTGTTCGAAAGGAGCTTCTGAACTCTCTCGTCCATTGAATTTGTCAGGTTTTGGATGGTTTCTGCTTCAGTTGTTTTGCATGAGGACAGAATACCCTCCCAGAGCTGTTGCTTAGATGTGAACTGCCTCCCGCCATCATAGACACTCCTTTTAATGATGCTCCAAAGGTTCTGAATGGGGTAGAGGTCAGGGGAGCATGGGGGTCACACCATAAGTTTGTCCCCTTTTATGCCCATATCAGCCAGAGATGCAGATGTTTTATGTGCATCATGCAGAAAAATGATCTTGCTGTGAAATACACGGTTCTTCTTCTTGAACCATGGCAGGAAGTGCTGTTTGAGAAAATCCACATACATTATGGAGTTCATCTTTAGCACCTTCAGGGATCCTAAAGGGGCCGACAATCTCTCTCCCCATGATTCCAGCCCAAAACATTACTCCACCTCCTCCTTGTTGGCGCTGTAGCCGTGTTTGCGTGGGGTGTCCATCAACCAGCCATCCTCCACTCCATCCATCTGGACCATCGAGCGCTGCACGGCACTCATCCGTGAACAAAACAGTTTTGAAATCAGTCTTCATGTAATGTTTGGCCCACTGGAGCCGTTTCTGCTTGTGTGAAGTGGATAGAAGAGGTCGACAGGATGGCGTATGCACAGCTGCAAACCTCTGAAGGACCCTGCATCTTGTTGTTCGGGGGACGTTGGAGGCACAAGCAGCTTCAAAAACTTGTCTGCTGCTATGACAAGGCTTTTTTGCCGCTGCTCTTTCAACCTGACGTAATTGCCTGTAGGAAAGAGTCCTCAATTTGCCCTTATCAGCACGCACACGTGTGTACTGTGAATCAGCTACATACTTCTTGATTGCCAAGACACTTCATCCTGATCATCGCACAATGTTGATTGTAGTCATGCCTTGACCTAAACACTCCACAATTTGTTGCTTCTCAGCAGCCGACACATCCTTTTTCTTTCCCATTTTGGCAGAAAATGTAGGCTGCTTAATAATGTGAGAGAGCCTTCTTAAGTAGTCTTGCCTTTCATTGGACACACCTGCCAAACTAATTAGCACAGGTGTCTGCAATTGCTTACAGTGATGTAAAGAGCACTGACACACATCACCATCAATGAGTTTAACTGACAAACAAACAAATTCTTCCCTTATCACTCCTAAACACTTTTTGCATAATAATTTGGAACGCAGTGTACATGTGCTTTTCCACAAAACACCAGTGGTTCACGTAGTGAATCTTACAGTTCTAACTTGCCAACCGTGGTCTGTATGGAATTGTTCAATAAAGGGCCCAAAATTAAGATAACATAGATGGGAGAGGTCTCTATGAATAGGAATTCCTAAGTATTTGATACCCTGTGAGGGCCAGGCAAAGGGAAAGTTGGACTGGATGGAATCCTATATGGATTTGGGGAGGGAGACATCGAGGGCCTCACACTTCGCTGCATTGATTTTAAAATTTTACCATGTAACAAAGTGATCTATTTCAGCCATAACAGCAGGGATGGATATATGTGATTGAGTGATATATACTAGGACATCATCAGCAAATAGAGAGCACTTGTACTCGGTGCCTCCCACCTCAATCCACCTAATATTGGGGTTATGGCGAATTGATGAGAGCAGGTGCTCCGTCACTAGGATGTATAAGAGAGGGGACAGAGGACATCCCTGCCTTGTCCCATTGGTGATTGTGAAAGGTGATGAAAATGTTCTGACGCACCCCCTGGGCCTTGGGACACCCGGAGCCGGACCCTTTTTGGTGGATGCTGGTGGTTGTAGTCTTCGTGGCGGCGACCCGGCTCCATGGCTCAGGGCGGTCAAACCAGTGGCGGAACTATTTATGTGGTTTTGATGTTTAAATGTCCGACTACGCCACCCGTGGATTGCGGTCAGACTTAACCGCCGCTACAGGGCAGACCGCTGAGGCTGGTGTTGTGGGTGCAGCAGAGCCTAGCATAACTCCCCACGGGAGGAGTATAGCCTCAGGGCAGTGTATGCGGAGGATGGGGGTGATGGTGCAGGGCAGCAGCAGTAACGACACGGAGTCAGTGATGCAGTCCAGGGCCTTTACTCACAGTTCTTATTATCCAGACCACGTCTGCAGGTAACGGCTGCCCACGTCGTACTGTGCTCACCAGGTGAAGGGCTCAGACAACTCCCAGATAACTTTGGAGCACTTCACAGGACCCCCTTTGTGTGTCCTTTGTCTGGCCTTTCTTACCAACACTTCTGTCCGGCTGCCTCGGGCCTCCTCTTGGTAAACTTGGCGCCAGTTTCCCTGACCCTATGTGGTGCCTTCCTAGCGGGTGTAGCGAGGGGCTGCGCCACATAAAATGTCAGAGCCTCCGGTTTCTAGCTGAGGGTCGTTTCCTGCCTCCACTAGTTCGGGGACCGGTCTCCCCCTTTGGCCTGACCCCTCCACGCAGGTGGATTCGGGCGTGCGGTGGCGACTCGCCCGTCCGCACCCCTGGGATCCCTTCATTCCTCGTTCCTGGAGCCTTCTCCGCTCCTCTTCCTTCCATCTCCCTCTTCCAGGCCTGGGCCTCTGTTACTAGGCCCGCCTCCGGAGCAGAGCTCATGCAGAGCCCCTGCTCCCTGCCACTTCTGCTCAGACTTCTCTGCACTGAACTAAGATGGTGCCCACCTTTTATACTCCCTTCTCAATGCACCCAGGAACTGCTTCCTCCCTGCTCCTGCACTACAGGGTTCCCCTTCCTCAGTGTTCCCTCCCCCCACTCCAGCCAGGGACAGGGACTGTCGTGCCCATCTCAGGGGCATATTGGTCGCCCTGCCCCACGGCAATGTGGTGTAATGCATGCAGGTGTCGGGTCCTGATCCACACTCCATCCTTACCTGAGAGTGAGATATCACACCTCTGGGTGAGGTGCAATACGTCTGTAGCAACCGAGCCCTCAGGGTGCTACAGTTCCATTTATCTTCAGCCTAGGTGACGTATTGCGATACAGGGCCATGATTTTGGCTATAAAAGGGTCCCCTAGACCCCTACCCCAAGCTTTTTAAGAGAATCATATATGGCGTGCCAGGAGACTCTATGGAATGCTTTCTCAGCATCCAACGAGAGTATCTAATTACAAATTTTTAACTGCATCTAGCCCAGGAAATACTTTGTGCCTAGTAGCAGTGTCTGCTAGTCAGCGGATTATCCCGGCTGTTAAGCAAGCTACACCACCTGTAGTTTAGACACTTAATTTTTTCAAAGGAAATGCTTCGGGACCATGGGATACTTAGTGAAGAGCATCAGGAGGCACCAGAAAGGCATAGGGGCTGGGACTGGCAGTAGGATGCCTTGCGGTGGACAGCCGAGCTCGATCCTTATAAAAGCTTTTTAACTGCAGCAGCTTTAGTGGACGCTACTGGAGCTGGAATTACCGCGGCTGCTGGCATGAGACTTGCCCTCCAATAGATCCTTGTAAATGGATTTAAAGTGTATTCATTCAAATTAGAGAGACAATTTAAATTAAAAAGCATAGAGCTGCCTCCACCACAGGGGGGCTCGCTCGACCCACCAGCGGACAGGCACCAGTATTGGGAGAGGGGGGCTGGCCGTCAGGGTTCACCGCGGCTCTGGCACAAACCCGGCGACACGGAGGTGGCACGGGCAGGAGCGGACTGGCCGTGTCGGCTTCTCACTTTTTGGATTTTAGAAGGGCATGACATGCCTATATCTGTGTCTCCCCCTCCTTTTACTCCTCCACCTCTTTTATTTTCGCATGACTATATGTACTTGTCACTTTTCCATGTGTTAGTTATGTCTTCTGAGCAGTTTGTCAGCTTTTGGACACCTTTGAAGGTGTTTTCTATGTGTTTCTATGTGTTTTTGTTTGCCTGCCATTGGTTTTAACGGTGTTCGAAGGTGTTCGACGAACAGTTCGACGAACCGAACCGAACTCGAACACTACGGGGGTGGCTCAACACTAGCCATGACTGTGTCACTGGACCCTTGCTCATTTTGGTATTCCAATCTGGAAAAATGGCCGGAGCTCGCCACTCACGCCTTGGAGATCTTGTCATGCCCTGCAGCCAGTGTTCTCTCTGAACGTGTGTTCAGCGCTGCTGGTGGTGTGCTGACAGATAAGCGCACGCGTCTGTCCACTGAGAATGTAGACAGACTCACGTTCATAAAGATGAATAAATCATGGATTCGCAAGGACTTTTCTACCCCTGTGTTATCCTTGGGAGACTAAAACCTTGAGGATTTGGTAAAATCACCTCACCAACCGTTTTAAGCAACTGTGGGGCAATTGATGCCACTTAACCCTAGAACGCATGACCATAAAAATCTACACTTTCATATACCTGGGGCCTTTTAGGCCCGTGTGCAAATTACAAGGAATAACTCAAACTCAAATGACAAACAACTATATACATGAAGAATACCTAGAGTTTCAAAATTCTAACTAAAGTAATCTTGCAGAAAATAGAAAACAATTAACAGGGCGGGCCTGCGAGGCCCCAGGTATGCGTTCTAGGGTTAAGTGGTGTCTGTGCCACAATTTTGGGAAAAAATGAAGACTCTTTTTGGAGTCCCCTTGCTGTGTCTTACGTGACGTTGGCATCGTCAATGTTAGAACCTTGCTGTTAGGTTTTTTTTCCTTTGCTGGTCACATGACCTTGTTGGCCTATTTAATCCTGCTCCGCCCTTCTGGCTTTGCTGGACTTCATTGTATATCCACTTTCTAGCTAGCCTGTGCTCTGTATCTAACTCTGTTAGTTTGCTTGGTCTACGGACCTCTAGGTTCTATCTATTTTGTTTGTTCGTCTGTCTGCTACTATTTCTGTTAGGAGGTGTCCCATATTCCTCCCAGTCCTTAGTACTTGTAGGGATTCCCTCCCCAAATCTATAGGTCTCCGTACAGACTAGATTAGGACTTTAGCAGGTCTGATCGCAGGATCAGGTTCCCTGTTACATCGTAGGGATTCAGCTGAGTCTTATAGTAGGGACAGATCTCCTCTCTTTCCTTAGCTTTGGTAGCAGAACATAACAGTAAGTCCAGCCTGTAAATTCTCTAAGGAAAGATTTTTTTTTTTTTGTTCCATCATGGTGTCGGTTCAGGATTTGGCTAAACACCTGCAGGGACTCTCTCTGGAAGTGGCCGAGCTCCGTCAGCACGTGAGTAACTGTCCTGGAGCATATTTCTTGGAGCCTAAGGTATGTTTGCCGGATTTATTTTTTGGTGAACATCGAGAATTTTTTTCATTTAAAAATGCTTGCTTATTGTATTTTCGTTTGAGACCCAAGTCCTCTGGGGATGAATCCCAGCGCGTAGGGTTCATAATGTCACTTTTGCGCAAAGAGCCTCAGGAGTGGGCCTTTTCTTTGCAACCTAGTGATACATGCTTCAGATCAGTGGATAGTTTTTTTTCTGCTTTAGGACTATTATATGATGATCCTGACCGTGTGGCATCAGCTGAGACTGAGTTGAGACGTTTAAAACAAGGATCAGGTAATATGGAAAAATATTGTACACATTTTCGTCGTTGGTCCACTCAAACAGGGTGGAACGATTCTGCTCTGAAAAGTCTATTTCTTGCTGGGCTCAGTGAAAAGGTTAAAGACCTGCTAATTGCTTATCCTACACCTGAGGATTTGCAACAGGCTATGCAATTAGCTATACGGGTGGACAGAAGACTGCGTGCTAGGGTTAATGAGAGCAAATCCTCTGCTATGTCAGTTTCTGGTTATGATAATGTGTGTACTAACAGTGGTGAACCGATGGAGATTGGATCGGTGGCACCTCGCTCTCAAGAAAAACACCGTCGTTTTTCAGAAGGCTTGTGTTTCTATTGCGGGAAATCTGGTCATTTGATTAAAGGCTGTGAGCTTCGTATGAAGAAAGAAAAAAAAATGGTCAGTCACGCCCGTATTGCCTGTTTAAATTCCAAGGGTATATTTTTAGCTGCTTCCACGATTGCTCAGGAAAAATTAATGGAATTTCGGGTGTTTGTTGATTGCGGGTCTACACTGAATGTTATTGATGGGGGATTCGTGGAAAAACTCAATTTAAAACCTGAACCTTTATCATCCCCCATTGCTGTGGTTTCTGTGGATGGTTCCCCTTTGAAGAATATTACTCTCAAGGTCAGTGAATTTCCTCTCACTATTAATGGTGTTCACCATGAGAAATTGGATTTGGTAGTGTTGAATAACTTGCCTTCTCCAGTAATATTGGGTTTGCCCTGGTTAAAATTTCACAATCCTGTACTGGATTGGTCTACCAGTGAAATTAAATCCTGGAGCCATAAATGTTATGACAAGTGTTGTAACGGGCGTATTGCAGCTTTGGATAGGGGAGAATTGCCTGTTCCTATTCAGGATTTTTGGAGAGTTTTTTCTGAGAAAGAATCGCAGGTTTTGCCTCCCCATAGAGACTATGATTGTTCTATTGAATTTGTCCCTGGAGCGACTCTTCCTAAAAGTCGTTTATTTAACCTTACTATTCCTGAGAGGAAGGCTTTGGAGGAATACATACAGACAAGTTTGGCCGCCGGTCACATTAGGCCCTCTAAGTCTCCTGTGGCGGTTGGATTTTTTTTTGTAAAAAAGAAGGACGGCGGTTTACGTCCTTGTCTGGATTTTCGTGAGATTAACAAAATTACGGTACGCAATCCTTACCCACTGCCATTGATTCCTGATCTGTTTAACCAGTTATTGGGGGCCAAGTGGTTCTCTAAAATTGACCTTAAGGGGGCATACAATCTGTTGCGCATGAAGGAGGGTGATGAATGGAAGACTGCTTTTAACACTCCTGTGGGTCATTTTGAGAATCTGGTTATGCCTTTTGGTCTTACTAATGCTCCTGCATTTTTTCAGAATCTGATTAATGACATCCTTAGACCTTTGATCGGTAAAAATGTGGTTGTGTATTTGGATGACATTTTGATTTATTCGCCAGATCTGGAGTCTCATTGGCGGAGCGTGCGTGAGGTATTACAGTTATTAATGGACAATTCGCTTTTTGCTAAGCTGGAGAAATGTGAGTTCGCTGTACAGAGAATTAGTTTTTTGGGCTACATTATCTCCAGCAAAGGTTTTGAGATGGATCCGGTTAAGGTTCAGGCTGTGCAGGAATGGCCTAGGCCTATTGGTTTGAAATCAATACAGAGGTTTTTGGGTTTCGCCAATTACTATAGAAAATTCATAAAAAATTTTTCTAGTATTGTCAAACCTCTGACCGATCTCACCAGGAAAGGTGCTGATGCGGTTCAGTGGTCTTCTGAGGCCATTGAAGCTTTTGTGTATCTCAAGGAGAGGTTCACCTCTGCTCCCATCCTTATGCAGCCTGATGTTACTAGGCCGTTTTTGGTTGAGGTTGATGCTTCCTCTGTGGGGGTTGGCGCAGTATTGTCTCAGGATAACGGGAATGGATTACATCCCTGTGCATTTTTTTCAAAAAAATTTTCGGAGACTGAATTGAATTACGATATTGGTAATCGGGAATTATTGGCTATTAAACTCGCATTTGAACACTGGCGCCACTTCTTGGAAGGTGCGGAATTTCCCGTTCAGGTTCTTACGGATCATAAAAATCTGATATATCTTGACGCTGCCAAGCGCCTGAATGCCCGTCAGGCTAGGTGGGCACTGTTTTTCTCGCGGTTTAATTTCTCCGTTACTTACATCCCTGGTACTAAGAATGTTAAGGCGGATGCCTTGTCTCGCAGTTTTTCTCCCATAGTCGGTGCTGAGAAAGAGGAAAACATTTTACAAGAAGGTGTTGTGATAGCTGCTTTAGACTCCGTTTTGGAAGATGAGATTCTTAAAGCTCAGGAGAATGCCCCATCTAACACTCCTCATGGGAGGTTGTTTGTGCCTGGGACCTTTAGGAGAGATTTGTTTGTTGAGTGTCACGAATCTCAGTTGGCAGGTCATCCCGGAATCTCTGAGACCAAGAGACTGGTGGGTCGCAGTTTTTGGTGGCCTGGATGGCAGAAGGAAGTCATTAAGTGGGTGCGCCAATGTACTATATGTGCTAGATCTAAGTCCTCACATACTCCTGCTGCGGGGTTGCTTTGTCCTTTGGAGGTCCCCAGTGCTCCTTGGACACATTTGTCTATGGACTTTATAACTGACCTTCCCCCCTCTGAGGGTTTTACTGTCATCTGGGTGGTCGTGGACCGTTTTAGCAAGATGTGTCACTTGGTTCCCTTCGTCAAACTGCCCTGCGCTAAAACTCTCGCTAAGGCCTTTGTCAAGGAAATTGTCAGACTTCATGGCGTTCCTACTGACATTGTTTCTGATAGGGGTCCTCAGTTCGTGGCTCGTTTTTGGCGTGCCTTTTGTGACAGGTTGGGAATTCATTTGTCGTTTTCGTCCGGATATCATCCTGAATCTAATGGCCAGACAGAAAGGAAAAACCAGGATGTTGAGCAGTTCTTGCGTTGTTTTGTGGCAGACAATCAAGAGGGGTGGTCTGAGTTTCTGCCACTTGCCGAATTTGCTCTGAACAATCATACATCTTCTTCTGCTGGTTGTTCGCCTTTTTTTTGTTGTTCTGGGAGACATCCGTCGTTTGGGTCGTTCTCCAAGTTGGGATCTGCCGTGCCTGAGGAGGAGAATTTTTCCGGTGATTTGGAAAGAGTTTGCACGGATGTGCGTGGTAATCTTCAGGAGGCCAACAGAAAATCTAAAGACTACTTTGATAGGAAACGACAGGAGGTTTTGTTCGCTGTTGGTGACATGGTTTGGTTGTCCTCTAGGAATCTGCGGTTGAGGATTCCTTCTAAGAAATTGGGTCCCAAGTTTGTAGGGCCCTTTAAGGTGCTTCAGGTTGTCAACCAATCTGCTGTTAGGTTGGAGGTTCCTACCTCCTGGAGAATTAATCCGGTCTTTCATGTCTCTCTGTTAAAAAAAGCTGTTGTGTCGGATGGTGACGCCTCTGCCTCTGTTCCTCCGGTGGTGGAGGACGGGGAATATGAAATTTCTCGCATCCTTGACTCTAGACGGTATAGAGGTAGTTTGCAGTATCTTGTGGCCTGGAAAGGTTTCGGACCCGAGGATAACTCTTGGGTGAGGTCAGATGATGTTTCCGCGTCCAGACTTATCAGAGCGTTTCACAGGAGATTTCCTGATAAGCCTGGTCCTAGGGGATCCGGAGGATCCTCTTAGAAGGGGGGGTACTGTTAGAACCTTGCTGTTAGGTTTTTTTTCCTTTGCTGGTCACATGACCTTGTTGGCCTATTTAATCCTGCTCCGCCCTTCTGGCTTTGCTGGACTTCATTGTATATCCACTTTCTAGCTAGCCTGTGCTCTGTATCTAACTCTGTTAGTTTGCTTGGTCTACGGACCTCTAGGTTCTATCTATTTTGTTTGTTCGTCTGTCTGCTACTATTTCTGTTAGGAGGTGTCCCATATTCCTCCCAGTCCTTAGTACTTGTAGGGATTCCCTCCCCAAATCTATAGGTCTCCGTACAGACTAGATTAGGACTTTAGCAGGTCTGATCGCAGGATCAGGTTCCCTGTTACATCGTAGGGATTCAGCTGAGTCTTATAGTAGGGACAGATCTCCTCTCTTTCCTTAGCTTTGGTAGCAGAACATAACAGTCAATTCCAGGTGGGTTGGGTCGCTCCCCCCCCCCTTTTAACTGTAAGAATCTACATACACTATGGCTTGGTGTAACACAGATGGTTGAGTCTGAAGAGCTGTTTACTCAGAGGTCTGCTCCAAATCTTCAGTGTCTGCTAGTCAGCGTAGAATTTTTAACTGCATCTAGCCTAGGCAATACTTTGGGCGTAGTAGCCCAGCTGCGAAGCAAGCTGCACCGCCTGTGTATCTAATAAGAATTTTTAAATGCATCTAGCCTAGGCAGACTGTGGGGACCCCCAACGAAACCCAGACGCTCAGCCCCCCTACCGCCCCCCTTTCCTTGACAATACAATAATGTAACTCTAACAACTGGATGGGTGAGGATCTGTCACAGCTTTATTAACTCTTTATACTCATTCCATTAGAAAGGCATTTTATTTCTAAAATAATTCAGCTTGTTGCAGCATGCCCTGGGTCTCCACTCCGGCAAGTTGGCCAACAAGTGTAACTCTCCAACATGTCCTTTCTATTTCCAGGCCACGGAGGATCCTGCGTACTCGTATGCAGGACTCTGACCCCCACCCATCACTCTTAACGCTTGTTCCACTCCGTCCTGGAGTCCTGACAGGAATATGTCCAGTACAATATCCATTAAGTGAACAACGTCGGGCCGTATGAGGCCTGCTTCATCTCCTTCCAGTTGTCGGTGTCGTACCACTACACCACCTCTGTCTCTTCTAAATTTTGCCATCCGAATATTTATTACCCGCCTTGTCCGTTCGATGGCCGTGATGTCTCGCGCACCTTGCCATACCGCTATCGGCACAATCTCTGACCATACTATAGCTAGTTTTGTGAAAAATTCTCTGAAGCGCTCAGTGTCTAGAATCATTATTGCCATTAGTTATGCGCTGTTGTGATGACCTAGGTTGTTTCCCCCGGCCTGTATAACTAAGATGATCGGACATCTTGCCTCTCTCCCTACCTTGATTACCTCCATTAGTACCTGTGGCCATAGCAGGCCTCTAATACCGCTCTAGTTGAAATATGTGTTATGAAACTCTAATTTCCTCCCGCCTGGGCAGACTTTCGCCCTTTTTTCTGCCCAATACATATACGAGTGGCCTATCACCCACACTGTTGGCTTAGCGTCACCTGTAAAAGAAACAAACCACGTTAGGATAACAAGTTCGGTCTTATGTATCTTGCCAAACACGTGGATCGCCATCTCCCTATCCTCTGAACTTCCGTTTCTGACAGTCCTGCTCTTGCTGCTTCCGTGGCCGCTCCTATGCGGAACGAGTGTGTCCCGTAATCTTTGGGGTGGTTCCCTGCCGATGTTATGCATTTATTAAATATAGCTTGGAACTGGTATCTTGATAATGGCATTCCATCAATGTGTGATAGGAAGAAATTACTTTGTGATCTGATGGTTAGATATGTTTTTACTATTGTTTAGTGTTGAGCCACCCCCATAGTGTTCGGGTTCGGTTCGGTTCGTCGAACACCAGGATGTTCGAGGAACTGTTCGTCGAACTGTTCGTCGAACACCTTAGAACACCGTCGAACACCGTTAAAACCAATGGCAGGCAAACAAAAACACATAGAAAACACCTTCAAAGGTGTCCAAAAGCTGACAAACTGCTCAGAAGACACTCTCTTTAAAAAAGCCGGCCGGCAAATTCAGCAGCGGCATACATCGGTACCCGACAATTTAGACAAGAAGGAATAGAGCATCACACATAGATTCGATAGATAGAAACATGTCAGTCACACATATAAGAAGCACAGTAACAGTGTTGGTTACTGCACTTGTCATTTAGTGTAAAGGATTTATTAAAAAAAATATTAGTGTTTTCATGCACCGTCTCTTTAAAAAAGCCGTCCGGCAATTCAGCAGCGGTACCCGACAATTTAGAACAGAAAGAATAGAGCTTCTCACATAGATTAGATAGATAGAAACATGTCAGTCACATATATAATAAGTACAGTGACAGTGTTGCTTACTGTACTTCTCATTTAGTGTAAAGGATTTATTAAAAAAAATATTAGTGTTTTCATGCACCGTCTCTTTAAAAAAGCCGGCCAGCAATTCAGCAGCGGTACCCGACAATTTAGAACAGAAAGAATAGAGCTTCACACATAGATTAGATAGATAGAAACATGTCAGTCACATATATATGAAGTACAGTGACAGTGTTGCTTACTGTACTTCTCATTTAGTGTAAAGGATTTATTTAAAAAAATATTAGTGTTTTCATGCACCGTCTCTTTAAAAAAGCCAGACGGCAATTCAGCAGCGGTAGCCGACAATTTAGAACAGAAAGAATAGAGCTTCACACATAGATTAGATAGATAGAAACATGTCAGTCACATATATAATAAGGACAGTGACAGTGTTGCTTACTGTACTTCTCATTTAGTGTAAAGGATTTATTAAAAAAAATATTAGTGTTTTCATGCACCGTCTCTTTAAAAAAGTCGGCCGGCAATTCAGCAGCGGTACCCGACAATTTAGAACAGAAAGAATAGAGCTTCACACATAGATTAGATAGATAGAAACATGTCAGTCACATATATATGAAGTACAGTGACAGTGTTGATTACTGTACTTGTCATTTAGTGTTAAAATAAAGGATTTAGTAAAAAAAAATTAGCGTGGGGTTCCCCGTAATTTTAGTCTTTAGCGGAGGTTAAGAAAACGGCTGGGGCAGATGTTTGAAGCCTGGGAAGGGGTAATACCCACGGAGCTTCCCAGGCTACTAATATCAGCCCCCAGCTGAATACCTAGCCTTTACTAGCTATTAAAATGGGGGACCCCCCCCCAAAAAATGACGTGGGGTCCCCCCTATTTTAATAGCTAGCAAAGGCTAGGCAGACAGCTGGGGGCTGATATTAATAGCTCAGGAAGGGTGCCATGAATATTGGCCCCCTCCCAGGCTAGAAACACCAGCCGTCAGCCGCCCCAGAAATGGCGCATCCATAGGATGCGCCAATTCTGGCACTTAGCCTCGCTCTTCCCACTGCCCTGTAGCGGTGGCAGTGGGGTAATAGGGCTGGGGTTGATGTCAGCTTATAATGCCAGCTGGCATCAAGCCCAGATTAGTAATGGAGAGGCGTCTATAAGACACCCCCATTACTAACCCCATAGTGAAAGTTAAAAAAACCACAAACACCCAGAATAAAGTCCTTTAATTGAAATAAACACACAATTCTTTATTGTTCTAAATTAAACCATACTTACCGTCACGCCCATTCCAGCTGAAGCCAACGATCTCCTGCAATAAAAATAAAATAATAAACCAACATCATCCTTACCTTTCGATGGTTCCCAGGACAGCTCCAGCTCTGCTACATCGAGATGACAGGCTGGACCGCAGCAGAACGCTGCCATCCAGCCTGTCAACCCGCAGACACTGAGAAGAGCAGGCATGCTTCGCTCCTCAGTGTCTCGCTGTGACGGCATCCAGATGAGTCAAGGTCATGTCCAATGAACTCGGCTCACCTCATGCACGTCACTGACAGCGTGGGAAAATTCTCCTGCACTCAGCGCTTCAGCGTGGGAGAATTCTCACGCTGAAGCGCTGAGTGCAGGAGAATTTTCCCACGCTGTCAGTGACGTGCATGAGGTGAGCTGAGATCATTGGACATGAACTCACCTCATGCACGTCACTGACAGAGTGGGAAAATTCTCACGTTGAAGCGCTGAGTGCAGGAGAATTCTCCCACGCTGTCAGTGACGTGCATGAGGTGAGCTCATGTCCAATGAACTCAGTTCACCTCATGCACGTCACTGACAGCGTGGGAAAATTCTCCTGCACTCAGCGCTTCAGCGTGAGAATTTTCCCACGCTGTCAGTGACGTGCATGAGGTGAGCCGAGTTCATTGGACATGACCTCGGCTCATCTGGATGCCGTCACAGAGAGACACTGAAGAGCGCAAGCATGCCTGCTCTTCTCAGTGTCTGCGGGATGACAGGCTGGATGGCAGCATTCTGCTGCGGTCCAGCCAGTCATCTCGATGTAGCAGAGCTGAAGCTGTCATGGGAACCATGGAAAGGTAAGGATGATGTTGGTTTATTATTTTTCTTTTATTTCAGGAGATCGTTGGCTTCAGTTGGAATGGGCGTGATGGTAAGTATGGTTTAATTTAGAACAATAAAGAATTGTGTGTTTATTTCAATTAAAGGACTTTATTCTGGGTGTTGTGTTTTTTTTAAATACTTTACTAGAAATTCATGGCGGTCATGTCTAATACTGGCGTGACCCCATGAATTTTGGGCTTAGGGCCAGCTGATAATACCAAGCTGGCCCTAACCCCTTTATTACCCAGGGAGCCACCGCACCAGGGCCCTGGATGAGTTGGGTACAGCGCCAGAAGATGGCGCTTCTATGAACGCGCCATTTTCCGGGGTGGCTGCGGACTGCAATTTTCAGCGGGGGGGGGGTGCCCAGAAAGCTTGGGCCTCCCTGCGCTGCAGATTCCAGCCCCCAGCTGCCTAGTTGTACCTGGCTGGACACAAAAATAGGGCGAAGCCCCACGTATTTTTTTTTTAATTATTTCATGAAATTCATGAAATAATTAAGAAAAAAAGGCCTTCTCTATATTGTTGTGTCCGGCCAGGTACAAATAGGCAGCTGGTGGTTGGGGGCAGCCCGTTCCTGCCTGCTGTACCTGGCTGGACACAAATATAGTGCGAAGCCCCACTTCAATTTTTTTAAATTATTTCAGGAAATTCATGAAAAAATTAAAAAAAAATTGACGTGGGGCTTCGCACTATACTTGTGTCCAGTCAGGTGCAGCAGGCAGGAACGGGCTGCCCCCAACCACCAGCTGCCTATTTGTACCTGGCCGGACACAACAATATAGGGAAGCCCTTTTTTTTAAAATTATTTCATGAAATAATTTTAAAAAAATTGACGTGGGGCTTCGCACTATATTTGTGTCCAGCCAGGTACAGCAGGCAGGAAAGGGCTGCCCCCAACCAACAGCTGCCTATTTGTACCTGGCCGGACACAACAATGTAGGGAAGCCCTTTTTTTCTTAATTATTTCATTAAATAATTTAAAGAAAATTGACGTGGGGCTTCGCCCTGTTTTTGTGTCCAGCCAGGTACAACTAGGCAGCTGGGGGCTGGAATCCGCAGCGCAGGGAGGACCAAGCTTTCTGGGCCCCCCCGCTGCAAATTGCAGTCCGCAGCCACCCCGGAAAATGGCGCGTTCATAGAAGCGCCATCTTCTGGCGCTGTACCCAACTCATCCAGGGCCCTGGTGCGGTGGCTCACTGGGTAATAAAGGGGTTAGGGCCAGCTTGGCATTATCAGCTGGCCCTAAGCCCGAAATTCATGGGGTCACGCCAATATTAGACATGACCACCATGAATTTCTAGTAAAGTATTTAAAAAAAACACAACACCAAGAAAAAATTCCTTTAATTGAAATAAACACACAATTCTTTATTGTTCTAAATTAAACCATTCTTACCATCACGCCCATTCCAGCTGAAGCCAACGATCTCCTGAAATAAAAGAAAAATAATAAAGCGACATCATCCTTACCTTTCCATGGTTCCCATGACAGCTTCAGCTCTGCTACATCGAGATGACAGGCTGGACCGCAGCAGAACGCTACCATCCAGCCTGTCATCCCGCAGACACTGAGAAGCGCAGGCTTGCTTGCGCTCCACAGTGTCTCTCTGTGAGGGCATCCAGATGAGCCGAGTTAATGTCCAATGAACTCGGCTCACCTCATGCACGTCACTGACAGCGTGGGAAAATTCTCCTGCACTCAGCGCTTCAGCGTGGGAGAATTCTCACGCTGAATCGCTGAGTGCAGGAGAATTTTCCCACGCTGTCAGTGACGTGCATGAGGTGAACTGAGTTCATTGGACATGAGCTCACCTCATGCACGTCACTGACAGTGTGGGAGAATTCTCATGCACTCAGCGCTTCAGCGTGAGAATTTTCCCACGCTGTCAGTGACGTGCATGAGGTGTGCCGAGTTAATTGGACATGAACTCGGCTCATCTGGATGCCGTCACAGAGAGACGCTGAGGAGCGCAAGCATGCCTGTGCGTCTCAGTGTCTGCGGGATGACAGGCTGGATGGCAGCTTTCTGCTGCGGTCCAGCCTGTCATCTCGATGTAGCAGAGCTGAAGCTGTCGTGGGAACCATGGAAAGGTAAGGATTATGTTGCTTTATTATTTTTCTTTTATTGCAGGGGATCGTTGGCTTCAGCTGGAATGGGCGTGATTGTAAGTATGGTTTAATTTAGAACAATAAAGAATTGTGTCTTTATTTCAATTAAAGGACTTTATTCTGGGTGTTTGTGGTTTTTTTTAACTTTGACTACGGGGTTAGTAATGGGGGTGTCTTATAGACGCCTCTCCATTACTAACCTGGGCTTGATGTCAGCTGGCATTATAAGCTGACATCAACCCCAGCCCTATGACCCCACTGCCACCGCTACAGGGCAGTGGGAAGAGCGAGGCTAAGTGCCAGAATTGGCGCATCCTATGGATGTGCCATTTCTGGGGCGGCTGACGGCTGGTGTTTCTAGCCTGGGAGGGGGCCAATATTCATGGCACCCTTCCTGGGCTATTAATATCAGCCCCCAGCTGTCTGCCTAGCCTTTGCTAGCTATTAAAATAGGGGGGACCCCACGTCAATTTTTTTGGGGGTCCCCCATTTTAATAGCTAGTAAAGGCTAGGTATTCAGCTGGGAGCTGATATTAGTAGCCTGGGAAGCTCCGTGGGTATTACCCCTTCCCAGGCTTCAAACATCTGCCCCAGCTGTCTGCTTAATCTCCGCTAGAGCCTAAAATTACGGGGAACCCCACGCCAATTTTTTTTTAAATAAATCCTTTATTTTAACACTAAATGACAAGTACAGTAATCAACACTGTCACTGTACTTCATATATATGTGACTGACATGTTTCTATCTATCTAATCTATGTGTGATGCTCAATTCCTTCCATTCTAAATTGTCGGGTACTGATGCTGAACTGCCGGCCGGCTTTTTTAAAGAGACGGTGCATGAAAACACTAATATTTTTTTTAATAAATCCTTTACACTAAATGGCAAGTACAGTAATCAACACTGTCACTGTACTTCTTATATGTGTGACTGACATGTTTCTATCTATCTAATCTATGTGTGATTCTCTATTCCTTCCATTCTAAATTGTCGGGTACCGCTGCTGAATTGCCGGCCGGCTTTTTTAAAGAGACGGTGCATGAAAACACTAATAAATTTTTTTAATAAATCCTTTACACTAAATATCTAATCTATGTGTGAAGCTCTATTCTTTCGGTTCTAAATTGTCGGGTACCGGTGTACGCCGCTGCTGAATTGCCGGCTTTTCATGTTTCACTGTGAGCACAGTTCCCATCGATTTGGGCAATCACTGTAATGCCACAACCACCATGGCTGTGGCATTACAGTGAGTGGCAGACAATCCCTGCATGATTGGTGCTCTAAATAGCGCCAGACATGCAGGACACGCTTTTGGTGCACGAACAGTTATCGAACATAACCTCGAACAGCCGAATTTTTTGCAAATCGTTCGGGTTCGTCGAACAACTCGAACACCGCCCAAAACAGCTCGAATTTGAGATTGGCGAACAGTTCTAGTCGAACACCGCTCATCTCTACTATTGTTACCCGACTCAGTGTACCGTTTGTGGATTGTAGAAGTACCCAAGTGCCCCTGCCCGCTGGAACCGTTTTCGATTTGTGTGTGCGTAGACGTATTGCATTATTGGCTATGACTACGTCCTGGTGTAATAAGCCTCCACTGGTGGTAACTTTGGATTGAGGGACTAATTTGCTTATGCATAGCGCCCCGAAGAAGGCAATCACAAATGCAGTAGACAGTAGTGTTGCTTCAAATTGTGAGTGTCATGTTAATGGTGTTAGGGATATGATGTGAGAAATCAGTTTAAGTGACACGGAACGGGACGTCTACACTCCTGACTTGGCTGACCCCTTTTCCACCCTTTTATGGATTGTCTGATGATGAACCTTTGTCACATCTCCCCAATTCAGTAGTTGGAAGTGAAATGCTACTCCGGTCAGACACCGCTGAGCTGACGCCCCTGATATGCCCCTCATAATTAGCTGGTGGAGAAATTCTATGGTGACTTGTGATCTGGCTTGTTCACATTGGTCAACCCGTCTGCCTGCTACTAGTCATGTCCACTCTTCCCATGCCTTACCGTATGCTTGCCACGTCGACGGGGCAACTGACGCTCTGATTAATGGCATCAACTATTCGCCACTAGATCCCATAGGGAAGGTGGGCAACTGTTGCCCGATGGGTGGGCGTTGTGGAAGAGCTCTGTGAAAATCTGCCAATTGAATTGTTATTAAGCGTTAGCAGCAGCTTTAGACCCCTCAGCATAGTGGCTAGCGCGGACCCATACATTGTGTTTTAGGCACAGGAATGCTAGCCTGGATAGTAGGCCTAGCACTGGGAGAGACGATGATGCCATTTTATTAATGCAGTGCACTAGGCTGGTGTTCTTTGTTATGAAGCCTATATTTTTGTAAGCCAGGTGCGCGCCCCATATTTCTATTGCTACCACTATTGGGAAGAAAAATTATTTTCAGGGCTAGATGCAGCTAAAAATTATTATTAATTTAAAAGCTGGTGGAGCTTGGTATAGATGGCCTAATACAATGAGTCCCACACACTACTAGAAGCCCAAATATTTTTTCAGAGCTAGATGCAGATAAAAATTATTTTTAATTTGCAACCTGATGGAGGTCAGTATAGATGGACTAATAGAACAAGTTCCACACACTGCTAGAAGCCCAAATATTTTTCAGAGCTAGATGCAGAAAAAAAATAAATTCAATTTGCAACCTGATGGAGGTCAGTATAGATGGACTAATAGAGAAAGTCCCACACACTGCTAGAAGGCCAAATATTTTTTCAGAGATAGATGGAGATAAAAATTATTTTTCATTTCCAACCTGATGGAGGTCAGTGTAGATGGACTAATAGAGAAAGTCCCACACACTGCTAGAAGGCCAAATATTTTTTCAGAGCTAGATGCAGACAAAAAATTATTTTGATTTGCAACCTGATGGAGGTCAGTATAGATGGACTATTAGAGAAAGTCCCACACACTGCTAGAAGGCCAAATATTTTTTCAGAGCTAGATGCAGATAAAAATTATTTTTAATTTGCAACCTGATGGAGGTCAGTATAGATGGACTAATAAAGAAAGTCCCACACACTGCTAGAAGCCCAAATATTTTTCAGAGCTAGATGCAGAAAAAAATGATATTCAATTTGCAACCTGATGGAGGTCAGTATAGATGGACTAATAGAACAAGTCCCACACACTGCTAGAAGGCCAAATATTTTTTCAGAGCTAGATGCAGAAAAAAATTATATTCAATATGCAACCTGATGGAGGTCAGTATAGATGGACTAATAGAACAAGTCCCACACACTGCTAGAAGGCCAAATATTTTTTCAGAGCTAGATGCAGAAAATAATTATATTCAATTTGCAACCTGATGGAGGTCAGTATAGATGGATTAATAGAACAAGTCCCACACACTGCTAGAAGCCCAAATATTTTTTCAGAGCTAGATGCAGAAAAATATTATATTCAATTTGCAACCTGATGGAGGTCAGTATAGATGGACTAATAGAACAAGTCCCACACACTGCTAGAAGCCCAAATATTTTTTCAGAGCTAGATGCAGAAAAATATTATATTCAATTTGCAACCTGATGGAGGTCAGTATAGATGGACTAATAGAGAAAGTCCCACACACTGCTAGAAGGCCAAATATTTTTTCAGAGCTAGATGCAGATAAAAATTATTTTTAATTTGCAACCTGATGCAGGTCAGTATAGAGGGACTATTAGAGAAAGTCCCACACACTGCTAGAAGGCCAAATATTTTTTCAGAGCTAGATGCAGATAAAAATTATTTTTAATTTGCAACCTGATGGAGGTCAGTATAGATGGACTAATAGAGAAAGTCCCACACACTGCTAGAAGGCCAAATATTTTTTCAGAGATAGATGCAGATAAAAATTATTTTTCATTTCCAACCTGATGGAGGTCAGTGTAGATGGACTAATAGAGAAAGTCCCACACACTGCTAGAAGGCCAAATATTTTTTCAGAGCTAGATGCAGACAAAAAATTATTTTGATTTGCAACCTGATGGAGGTCAGTATAGATGGACTATTAGAGAAAGTCCCACACACTGCTAGAAGGCCAAATATTTTTTCAGAGCTAGATGCAGATAAAAATTATTTTTAATTTGCAACCTGATGGAGGTCAGTATAGATGGACTAATAAAGAAAGTCCCACACACTGCTAGAAGCCCAAATATTTTTTCAGAGCTAGATGCAGAAAAAAATGATATTCAATTTGCAACCTGATGGAGGTCAGTATAGATGGACTAATAGAACAAGTCCCACACACTGCTAGAAGGCCAAATATTTTTTCAGAGCTAGATGCAGAAAAAAATTATATTCAATATGCAACCTGATGGAGGTCAGTATAGATGGACTAATAGAACAAGTCCCACACACTGCTAGAAGGCCAAATATTTTTTCAGAGCTAGATGCAGAAAATAATTATATTCAATTTGCAACCTGATGGAGGTCAGTATAGATGGATTAATAGAACAAGTCCCACACACTGCTAGAAGCCCAAATATTTTTTCAGAGCTAGATGCAGAAAAATATTATATTCAATTTGCAACCTGATGGAGGTCAGTATAGATGGACTAATAGAACAAGTCCCACACACTGCTAGAAGCCCAAATATTTTTTCAGAGCTAGATGCAGAAAAATATTATATTCAATTTGCAACCTGATGGAGGTCAGTATAGATGGACTAATAGAGAAAGTCCCACACACTGCTAGAAGGCCAAATAATTTTTCAGAGCTAGATGCAGATAAAAATTATTTTTAATTTGCAACCTGATGGAGGTCAGTATAGATGGACTATTAGAGAAAGTCCCACACACTGCTAGAAGGCCAAATATTTTTTCAGAGCTAGATGCAGATAAAAATTATTTTTAATTTGCAACCTGATGGAGGTCAGTATAGATGGACTAATAGAGAAAGTCCCACACACTGCTAGAAGGCCAAATATTTTTTCAGAGCTAGATGCAGATAAAAATTATTTTTAATTTGCAACCTGATGGAGGTCAGTATAGATGGACTAATAAAGAAAGTCCCACACACTGCTAGAAGCCCAAATATTTTTTCAGAGCTAGATGCAGAAAAAAATGATATTCAATTTGCAACCTGATGGAGGTCAGTATAGATGGACTAATAGAACAAGTCCCACACACTGCTAGAAAGCCAAATATTTTTTCAGAGCTAGATGCAGATAAAAATTATTTTTAATTTGCAACCTGATGGAGGTCAGTATAGATGGACTAATAGAGAAAGTCCCACACACTGCTAGAAGGCCAAATATTTTTTCAGAGCTAGATGCAGAAAAAAATTATATTCAATTTGCAACCTTATGGAGTTCAGTATAGATGGACAAATAGAATGATGCTATGCCCAAAAGGTTTTACTTCACTAGGTGCAGTAAAAAAATTGGTATTCTATACACAGGTGGTGTAGCTTGCAACACAGATAGGCTACTCCACTGACTAACACACTCTGCAATAGGCCAAAAAGGATTAGCTTTGCTAGATTCAGCCAAATGCTGTGAAAAAAACTTGCACAGCACTGGCACAGACCTGCCTGGCAAAAACTGATAGGAACTGATGTAACCTAGTCCTTAAAAGGACTGCAATTACAATTAGTCTTTACTCCCAACCTATCTATTTAAGAGCACAGACCTGCCTGATAAAAGTCGTATGAAATGATGTAACGTAGTCCTTAAAAGGACTGCAATCACAACTATTCCCTACTCCCAAGCTATCTGTACATTTGTGCGAAAATTGGCTTGAAATTAACAAGGTATAGCGCACACAGCAACAGCGGTGCCGTCTATCACGCAGCTGCAGCAGTGAGAAAATGGTGGCGACGGGGAAAATGGCTGGGTCTTATAGGGCAAGGACATGTGACATACACAGCCAATGACACATGCCCTTGCTTGTGTGAAAAAAAGCACTTCGCTCCGTGTGTGCGCTGCTGATAGGCTGACAGATTGCACCTCCCCACTGTAAATGCGGGAAAGAGAAAAAAAAATGGAGATCTTCATTATTACTGCAGAGATCCATCCCCTGCCCCTCCCCCCGCCCCGCTGTACACTCAAACTGCGTATTAACATTAATTTTCATCATTACTGAGAAAAAATCCAGTTATGATTTTGGTGCACGAACAGTTATCGAATATAACCTCGAACAGCCGAATTTTTCTCAAATCGTTCGTGTTCGCCGAACGGCTCGAACACCGCCCAAAACAGCTAGAATTTGAGATTGGCGAACAGTTCGAGTCGAACATCGCTCATCTCTAATCTCTACACTCCCAAGATCTGTATAAGTGCATTTAGATCTGCTATTTTGTGTGGGGCTATTCACAAAAGTCACCTTCCGGAGACATGCTCTTCATAGCTGTTTGCTAGATCTAGAACTAATGCACTAAGCTGGCAGGCAGCCGAAAGCCATACATCATAGACCCACGAGCCACATGTGGTTCCCAAGCCACAGGTTGGAGGATCTCTGGTCTATATTATGTGTTTCATATGAAACTATTGACAGAAAAGAAAAGCATACAGATGAGAAGAAACAGCTGACCATGGTCTTTATGGAATTCCCTATGGCATTTTGCTGGTATATATTAATATATATATATTCATATCTTCTGTTCATTCATCCTTAACCAATATCTGTATCCTTTCTTGATGTTGGTTTTCTACACTTATATGTAATATTAACCAGAGATTTCCATTAGAAATTTTGGAGTTATTAGAAGACTAATATTCAGAGCAAGAAACATCAAACTAACCAATTCTAACTTTGATGCTGTAATGATTGCTGTTGTACAATCCTTGCATGGCTATGCATTCTTTATTTTTAATTACTGATCCTGATACTGACCTTGGTCTTTTTCCCAACTTGTTTCCTATCTTGAAGTCTGAACTGAAACGTAAATTGATGTGCATGCAAAATGTAAATGCATGTTCACATAAGGCCACTAGACAGAGAAAAACCAAAAGACAAGCAAAATACCCAAATAACTGGAAGTAAATGGATAAATCGCACAGTGCAAAAATAATGATAAATAATAAAGGGTATTAAGTTAACATAATTTTGATCAAAATAATGTAAAAGCCATCCCACCACATCATGGTAACCCTTATGGGACAGTCCTAACTCTAATATTAAAACCTTACCATTTGTCAAGTGACATACATATGGATAAGGGCAGAGAGACTGAACCCCTAGTAGAAACGTAGACCTGAAAGGCAGAATGAACCTTTCAGCTCAGGCAAAGGGCGGCCACACCCTTATATGCACTAAAGCACACTAAACTACAAAGAAAAAACCTGGGAGTCTGAACTGAAACTTTATGAAATGTATCCATTTATTTACAGTTATTTGGGTATTTTGCTTGTCTTTTGTTTTTTCTTTGTTTCCTATCTTGTCATATTCTCACCTGTTTCCTGTGGTTCTTTTTGTAGTATTGATACTTGACCTGTTTCCTGATTTCAGCTCTTGTTCATCCTTTGGGTCTTTGCATCCTGACGACCCTTGTCTACTTCCCTGACTTGGCTCCACACTCCTTTCTACTGCACATCTTCCACTGATCAATAACTATTTGGTAGACTATAACCTGGGTATCTGATTGGGAAAATATGAAGAACAAAGGGGGCGATTCATCAAGACTGGTGATTCTCACTGGTCTTGATGAGGAGGGTGCTTTGGAGTGAACACTCCTGATTCATTAAGAGGCGCACACGTCTTAATGAATCAGGCAAGGCACGAAGTGACGTGAGCCGCTATGTGCTCCTCGCCACAAATCATACTCCTGCCTTTGCTGGAGTAAGACGTGCAGCCTACGCCACTGACATGAATTTGAAAAACAAGGGGCCACCACACCCCTGTCTCATCTCAGCTATGTCTACATTGTCGGAGCTGGGGCAAGAATAGTGTTAAAATGCCAGAAGTCGCATTTTTGCACAACATTACATTGCGCCAAAAAATTGCTACTTTTCAAAGATTTTTTTGTCCAGAAATCTGGAGTAAAAATTTGTGATGAATTGCTCCCCAGAGAGTTTTGACTCTGAATAGCAGTCTAGCCAGTGCCAGACCGATAGAGGCTTCTCTGGTGAGAAATGTAACCATTTTTCTATTTGATAGCGGCATATATAGAACAGAAGGAGTGTCATTTGCAAATATTTCAATAGCCCCTCTCTAGTCCTTAGGACTCTACCAAGACTAAAACCAATTACAGAAACTTTCATAGTGTAAATGGAAAAGTAAAACATTTATTTGTCCAAAGCAAATAATTCTCAATGTTTTCTTTCCTCTTAATATTTTCACTTATTGGAGTCATGTTGATGATGCCAGTGGTGATTTATGTTTCTGCGTATATTCTCCATTGTGCTTTCAGATTTTCCTTGATATTTGGGTTACCACATAATATAATATGTCTGATTCCCAGTAGAATATGATCTATTGCTATGCAGGCCTAATTTCTGACATTGTCAGGGCTGCATAACTTAGAGATGAGCAATGTAACAACTAATGAAACCTATGTGAGTGCAAAGAATTAAGAGGAAATTCCATAAAAAGCAGAATTAACCATTGAGAAAATCATTTGCATTATTCACATTGTAACAATTCGTAGCCAATTACATCTAGGCGCATCTTATGAGAGACCTTTAATTGTTGATCTTAGCCTACTGTTAACCATGTTATGTCTTTCTGCACAACTATGGGGTCACATTATATAGCAGAGATGAGCTGTGGAAGTTTGGGTTCCTCGGATTCGATCAAACCTTAGTCTAAAGTTCGGTTCGGGTACCAGAACTGTACCCGAACTTGAACCTGAACCCGAACCTCATAGAAATCAGTGAAGGTGGAAAATCTATCTCCCCTTTCTCCTCATCGGACTCTGGTCAATCTCTGCCATTTTGTGACTGTAGCTATGACTGGCTGGAAGTCACTACGAATGGTTACTTTCCCTCTTAGGCTGGGGTCACATGAAGAATAAAAAAATCCGTGCGATTTTCAACCAGAAAAGTAGAGCGATTTTTCTTACCACTTGTCATTCGCATTGTGGCAAGTCGACTCGCTCGGCTCTCCTGGAGGCAGACTCAGGACACACGTTCTCAGGTTTCCTCTATGCTGGTTTATTATCAGCCATAAACTCATGCAGGTTTCACAGGAAAAACAAACATTGACCCCTCTGGGTTAAACGAAAAAACAAAACAAAACAAAGTATAACTCAGTCCATAGATGAGCGGGTTCCGCCCGCTCTCGGTAGCATGAAAAGCTCTGCAGCTTCCACAATACTGTCTGGAGACTTCCCTCTCCCAGACCACACTCCAGAGAAAAAAAAAGGGACTGAGCTTTTACTCATTGCTCAGCCACACCCTGAGGGGAGGTAGGGGGAATGGCGTCCCGCCCTCTTTGCCATTCCCATAAAACCGCACACCCTTTAACAGAGTAAATCTACATATTCCCCCCCTCTGCCCAAAGCCGGGGGTTTGGGCACCTTCTGACACCAGGCAGGGAATCCTAGAGAGGGCATCTGCATTCCCATGTAACTTCCCGGGCCTATGCTCCACGTGAAAGTTAAACTCTTGAAGTCCTAGGAACCATCTAGTTACCCTGGCATTTTTACCCCTCTTCTCCCTCCACCATCTCAACGGGGCATGGTCTGATACTAATCTAAACTTCCGGCCTAGTAGGTAATATTTCAGTGTATCCACGGCCCATTTTATGGCTAGACACTCTTTCTCTACTATGGCGTAGTTCTTCTCGCAGGAGGACAGCTTTCGGCTTAGCATTTATCTCTTGGGAGAGTACAGCCCCTAGACCAACCTCTGAAGCGTCCGTCTGGACCACAAATTCTTTCTTGAAGTCTGGCGCGACCAGGACCGGCTGCTTGCACAATGTTAGCTTCAACTGTTGAAATGCGGTCTCCGTTTCTTCCGTCCATTTCACCATGGTTGATTTGGTGCCTTTCAGAAGATCCGTTAGTGGCGCGGCAATCATGGCGAAATTCGGGATAAACCGCCGGTAGTATCCTACCATTCCTAGGAATGCTCTCACCTGCTTCTTCGAGAGCGGTTGCGGCCAGGTTTGAATTGCCTCCACTTTCTTGATTTGCGGCTTTATTTCGCCTCTCCCAACAACATAACTCAGGTACTTGGCCTCCTCCTTCCCGATGGCACACTTTCTTGGATTTATGGTAAATCCTGCCTTCCTTAGCGCGTCCAGAACGGCCTGTAGTTTAGGTAGGTGACTAGCCCAGTCTGGGCTAAAGACCACAATGTCGTCGAGGTAGGCTGCGGCATACTTCTTATGTGGGGCTAGGATCCGATCCATAGCCTTCTGGAAAGTGGCTGGGGCCCCCTGTAGTCCGAACGGCATCCGCGTGTATTGAAAACACCCATCAGGTGTTGAGAAAGCCGTCTTCTCCTTAGCCATCTGGGACATGGGGATCTGCCATTAGCCCTTCGTCAGGTCGAGAGTGGTGATGTACCTCGCCGGTCCAAGCCTCTCGATGAGTTCGTCGACGCGGGGCATCGGGTACGCGTCACACTTGGATACCTCATTCAGCCGGCGGTAGTCATTACAAAACCTCCACTCTCCATTGGGTTTCGGCACGAGGACGATTGGGCTCGACCACCCACTCTTTGACTCCTCTATTACTCCGAGGTCTAACATCCTCTTCACCTCGGTCGAGATCACCTCCCGGCGTGCTTCCGGAATCCGATACGGCTTCAGATTCACTCGTACATGCGGCTCTGTCAGCACATCATGCTCTACCACTTGAGTATGCCCCAGCAACTCTGAGAACAGCTCCCGATTCCGCTGTAGCAATTCTCGACACTGTTGCTTCTGGGCCGACGATAGAGTCTCTGCAATAGTGACCTCCTCCACCTTGCCTTCTGGTGCGGCTCCCAGGCAAGGAGTTTCCACAGGTTCACGGTCCCGCCACGGCTTGAGCAAATTTACATGATATATTTCTTTCTTCGGCCAGGCTGGTGGACTTTATAATTAACCTCGCTGACTTTCTCCACCACCTCGTATGGACCTTGCCACTTGGCGAGGAACTTGCTCTCGATGGTAGGGATCAGCACCAAAACACGGTCCCCGGGCTGGAACTGTCTTAGTCTCGCCGACCGGTTATAGACCCTCGCCTTGGCTTCCTGTGCCTGGAGGAGGTGTTCCTTCACGATGGGCATCACCTTTGACATTCTCTCCTGTAACTGGGCGACATGTTCGATGATACTCCGGTGTGGTGTGACTTCAGCCTCCCAAGTTTCCTTGGCGATGTCTAGGAGACCTCTTGGATGCCGCCCATATAGGAGCTCAAATGGAGAGAAGCCAGTGGAGGCTTGAGGAACTTCTCTGACCGAGAAAAGCAGGAATGGGAGCAGGTAGTCCCAGTCTCGCCCATCCTTCTCAACAACCTTCTTGAGCATCGCCTTTAAGGTCTTGTTGAGGCGTTCCACTAGGCCGTCTGTCTGTGGATGATAAACCGAGGTCCGAAGCTGAGTTATCTGAAGGACTCTGCAAAGCTCCTTCATCACCTTGCTCATGAAGGGGGTTCCTTGGTCTGTCAGAATCTCTTTTGGTAGACCTGTCCGAGCAAAAATATGGACCAGCTCTCGAGCTATACTTTTACTGGACATGTTCCTTAGGGGAACCGCTTCTGGATACCGAGTCGAATAGTCCATGATGACCAGGATATATTGGTGGCCCCGAGCTGATTTAACTAAGGGGCCCACGAGGTCCATGGCAATCCTCTCAAAGGGAACCTCTATCACAGGTAGTGGGACTAAGGGGCTACGGAAGTGGGAGGAGGGAGCGGTTATTTGGCAGGTGGGGCAGGACCTACAATAGTTTTGAGCTTCCCGATTACACCCTGGCCAATAAAACCTTCTCAATATCCTCTCCTGAGTTTTCTCGACCCCTAGTGTCCCCCCAGGACATGTGAATGGGCCATATCTAGCACCCGCCGTCTGTATGGCCCTGGCACTAACAGCTGTTCCACTATCTCACCGCCCCTGAGTTTGGCCACCCGATATAGCAACTCCCCCTGCACTGCAAAGTGGGGGAATCTGGTGTCAGCCCCCGGCTCTTGGGCAACCCCATTACATACAGTAACCTGGTCAAATGCCCCTTTTAAGGTCAGGTCTCGAACTTGAGCAGTCCCAAAGTTCTCTTTGGACATATCTAACGCAGGGAGGTCGGCCTCCTCGGTCACCATCTCACCCTCATCCCCGACAAGGACACACAGTGGGAACTCCTCCATCTGAGACTTTGTCGGGGGTTCTTCTTCAAGGACCTGGCTTTTCCCCATACTACTTAGTCCAGTTCCCTTCCCCCACAAGTCCCAGAATAAGGAAAAATCGCGGCCCAATATGAGGGGATGTATCAGGTCCTTTACTACCCGGACTTCATGGGACTGGGCACCACAGTCTGTCCCCACTGTTACTGTGGCCATGGGATAGTCCTTGGCGTCACCATGGATGCACCGAACGCCCAGGGTTTTGGAAGGGATCAACTGATGGGGAAGGGATGCTCTGATCAAGGTCACCAGACTCCCGGAGTCCAACAGCCCAAGCACTTTTACTCCATTAAAGGACACGGCACACGCCTGCGGCCCCTCGCCGGGTTGACAGTCCACGCTACAGGCTGGATAGGCATAATAGGAGACCCGTCTGCCTAGGCTGCAGTCCATGGGCTCAGGGGATATTTGACACCTGGGTTGTGACACCGCCAGCAAACTATATCTTTACCAACTGTTCTAAAGGCACCTTCAGTAGGAGTGGGACGTCCCCCAGTGGTGGCTCTAGACCCCTTCCGTGGTGAACCCGCCCCCTTTTGGGTATATCAGTAGGGAGAAGTGACTGCATCCGGTTTCCCAAGAGATCTCTCGACTACCTGGTATCTCTCTACCAGGCCGATGAAGTCATCTGCATTCTGGGGATCACCCTGGGCAACCCAGGTCTGTACTGGCTTGGGAAGGGAATGCATGAACCTGTCAATCACCACCCGCTCAACCATCTGGGCCGGAGTGGAGGACTCCGGTTGTAGCCATTTCTGAACAAGATGCAGGAGGTCAAACATCTGCGAGTGAGGGGGTTTGTTGCTAGCATACGCCCAGTGATGAACTCGCTGGGCTCTTATCGCCATATTTACTCCTAGACGTGCTAAGATCTCTGTCTTTAGTTTGGCATATTCCTTAGCATCTTGCAGCGCCAAGTCAAAATACGCCTTCTGGGGTTCACCCGATAAATATGGCGCCAGAACTTCTGCCCACTGTGCTGGAGGAAGTCTCTCACGATCAGCCACCCTCTCAAAAACAGTCAGAAATGCTTCTACATCATCCCCAGGGGTCATCTTCTGCATGGCCCACCTTACCGCCTTCCTGACGTGAAAATCATCAGTTGGCCCTGGGGGTGGGGCGGCTGCCCTGCTCTGGATGGCGTCCGCCAAAAGCTGTATCTGCTGTTGCGCCTCCTGCTAGTGCTGCTGCGCCTCCTGCTGGTGCTGCTGCTGTGACTTTTGCTGCAACTGGATCTGCTGAAGCAACAGTTTGGTCGTCTCCTGGTGCTGCTGCTGCATGCTCTGCTGGGCCTGCTGCAGACTCTCCAGGTGCTGCTGCTGCATGCTCTGCTGGGCCTGCAGGTGTTGCTGCTGCATGCTCTGCTGGGCCTGGACCAGGTGCTTAACGAGCTCCTCCATGCTGCTGGACTTCTCTGGCTGGCTGGCGGCCTTCACCCAGGACATCTACCGGTCTTTGTAGCAGGTACACGTGTTTCTGAAATCCTGCACGCACTCTCACACCAACTGTGGCAAGTCGACTCGCTCGGCTCTCCTGGAGGCAGACTCAGGACACACGTTCTCAGGTTTCCTCTCTGCTGGTTTATTATCAGCCATAAACTCATGCAGGTTTCACAGGAAAAACAAACATTGACCCCTCTGGGTTAAACGAAAAAACAAAACAAAACAAAGTATAACTCAGTCCATAGATGAGCGGGTTCCGCCCGCTCTCGGTAGCATAAACTGCTTTGCTAAAGTCCATGTGAAAAGCTCTGCAGCTTCCACAATACTGTCTGGAGACTTTCCTCTCCCAGACCACACTCCAGAGAAAAAAAAAGGGACTGAGCTTTTACTCATTGCTCAGCCACACCCTGAGGGGAGGTAGGGGGAATGGCGTCCCGCCCTCTTTGCCATTCCCATAAAACCGCACACCCTTTAACAGAGTAAATCTACCAGCATATAACACGCTGGCAGAAAAATAAAGTAGGTCTTAGTTCACACAGGAGAGCATCCTGAGTGACAGATACCTCCCCTCACATATAAAACCAGTGACACTGTCACAGCATACAATCCGTTTTTTTGCTCAGTAGCTATTAATCATATATAAGACCATTGACAGTTTCCTATGTTACACAAATGTATTCGTAAAAGTTGAATGCTATACTGCTGAATCTGATCTTTTCTTCTCATACCCGTAAACTTGAATGGACGAGTCTCATCCTATTTTCGGAGAAAATCATGCATGCTGCAATTTTTTTTTTACATGCAGATTCAGTCAGTGAAAAAAAATCTCCTATTTGCACTGCCCCATTGAATAAAATTGGTCTGAATGAGATCCGTTTTTTTAACGGCTATTGCTTGGATCCAAATATGGTCGTTTGCACCAGCCCTTAATTTAAGTGCACGAGAACCTCGTTCTGAGACTTATAGACTTATATTAACAATTTATATCCAGTCCGCCTATCAAACACCGAAGTGATGCAACCAGTAACAACTCCAGGTCATGTGGCGCAGAAAAGGAATGGAGCAGCCATGGAGGCAGCTGAAGATGACGACCAGCAAGTATGTTACTACACACAAGGAACATACTTTACTGCTACTTACCCGATGATAAAATAAAGAGAAAGTACCCTGGATAGTAATTTAAATAAATTGCAACACTATAACAAGAGAATAGGTTTAGACAATGGAGAGAAAACAGTTTTATCTGGGTCATCTTGTTCCAGCATGCCCCTTCAGCTCTGGAAGAAGATGTAAGGGAGTGGAGGTGATTCACTCCTTCCCTCTTGAAAATATATGTTGGGATATAATGCATTACACTATTTTAAATGTGATTTTGTCTGCTCAGTAATTTGCATGCACTTGGATAGGGAATAGATAGAGTTAACAGTTGGGACTTGCCCAGAATGGGAGGGGCTATTGGGAAAACAGAAGACAACTTCCTGATAGTTGAGCTAGTTAGATTAAGGTCTACCCGAGAGTTCTTTTTGATATAATCTGACAAGACCTGGGTCTCGGGGACAGATAGAGGATCTGTGCCGGGGGCCACATCGGTAGCAGGCTCAGAAACTACCCTCCGGGTGACTGTAACCATACACTGAGACACACAATTCTCACTCCAGGAAGAAATTCTCCCCGTATTCCAGTCAATGTGTGGAGTGTGACAGCGTAGCCAGCGAAGACCCAATAGCACCTGATCTAATCCACCGGGAATAATAAGAAAGGAGATAACCTCCCGGTGACCCTGAGGAAATGACATGGTGAGGGGAATCGACTGGTGGGTGATTTGCGTGTCCAGGAGTGAACCGTTAACTACCCTAATGTTCATTAGTCTTGGCAGTAACTCTATAGGGATGGCGTGCCTCTGAGCAAACGTAGATGACAAAAAATTTCCATCGGCGCCAGAATCCACCCACGCCTTGGCAGTAACCGTGGTTGTTCCGAAGGTCAATGTCACCTTATACAATAATTTGGAGGAAGAAGCCCCAGAATCTAACACACCTCCTCCAATGGTGGTTAGACACACTCGTTTTCCCGACTGCTTTGAACCCTTATTAACGGGGTACTCCAAGAGATGTGCAGGTGGGGAACGAGAGGGGTTAGACTCAGTCCGGGATATATCCATAGCCTCAGGCTCCGGGTCGGGGTTCGCGGGTTTGGAAATGGGCCTAGAGAAGGATGGTGCCAACCGACACTGAGGTCTGGGGACCTCCAGCTCTAACTTGTGTTCTGCATGACGCAAATCTATTCAGTTAGCGAGAGAGATTTACTCCTCTAGGGAGGTTGGAATCTCTCTTGTAGATAGAGCATTTTTAATATGCCCAGCCAGACCCTTCCAGAACACCGGAATTAAAGACTGCTCAGACCAATCCAATTCAGCTGCTAAGGTTCTGAACTGGATGGTATAGTGGCTGGCAGTGACCGAACCCTGGACCAACGCAAGAAGCTTAAGAGCCGTATCATGCGTGACCTGAGGACCTAGGAAAACACTCTTTAGGGCATTAAGAAAGAGACCCGCATTAGCCACTACCGTGTCATTGCGCTCCCACAGAGGTGTAGCCCACTCCAAGGCCCTGTGAGAAAGTAATGAAATGACAAAACCCACTTTGGCCCATTCGGAGGGGAACCATGCCTCCATCATCTCCAACTGAATGGAGCACAGATTGATAAAACCTCTGCAGGATTTGCTGTCACCAGAAAATTTTTCCGGGAGAGCAAAACGGGGTAATAGAGCAATTGCAGCTGCCACAGCATTTACTGCAGCCAAGTTAACCAGATTGGCTGCTTGAGACGCCACCTGGGTAGCTACTGCAGTGATATCAGCTACCGGGTCAGGTTGTTCCAGAGTCCTAAGTCTGGCCTCAATTTTCTGTATATAGCGCTGCAGCTGCTGGTTGTCAGCCATGTTCGGCAAGACCCTGGCGCTCTGATACTGTTAAGGGGACGGTTGCAAACAACTTTATTTATAATGGAAAGCAACCGAACCCGGGGTCCGCGATGCAGCCTGGTGGACTGCGGCCGAACACCTTCCGGGTGAGAAGGTAAAACAACCAACTTAAATGACAATCCCTTCCGTGTTACAGCACACCGGGACGGGAATAGGGATTCGCACTATCTCCGTTAACAGCACGAGAGATGTGCGATAAATAATATATCTGTAGTCCTGTTGCAGCACAGGGACTACACAGTTGGCACTAGGATGCGTGTGTTATGATCTGCTACAGGGACTAAGGAAAGACAGGAGAACTGTCCCTACAATAGAATTAAACTAGATCCCTACGATGTAACGGGGAACCTGATCCTGCGATCAGACCCGCTAAAGTCCTCGGCTAGTCTGAACGAAGACCTATAGATGTGAGGGAGGGATCCCTACAAGAACTAGGGACTGGGATAAGTTGGACACCTCCTAGCAGAAATAGTAGCAGTCAAAGACAAACACACAACAAAAAGCATAGAGGTCAGAAGACCTAGCAAAACTAACAGAGAACGGCAACAGAGCACCAAGCTAGCTCAAGAGTAGTAAATACAATGAAGTCCAGCAAGACCAGGAGGGCGGAGCCGGATTAAATAGGCAAAAATGGTCATGTGACCAGCAAACTAAAAAAAACCTAACTGGAGAGTTCTAACAGTATCCCCTCTTCTAAGAGGATCCTCCGGATCCCCTAGGCCCAGGCTTACCAGGAAACCTCCTGTGAAACGCTCTGACAAGTCTGGAAGCAGAAACATCATCCGCCCTCACCCATGAGTTATCCTCAGGTCCGAAACCCTTCCAAGCGACGAGATACTGCAAACTCCCTCTATACCGTCTAGAATTTAGGATGCGGGAAATTTCATATTCCCCGTCCTCCACCACCGGAGGAACAGTGGCAGAGGCGTCACCATCAGAAAAATCAGCTTTTTTCAACAGAGAAACATGAAACACCGGGTTAATCTTCCAGGACGTAGGAACCTCCAACCTAACAGCAGATTGGTTAACTATCTGAAGCACCTTAAAGGGCCCTACGAACTTGGGACCCAATTTTTTAGAAGGAATCCTCAATCGCAGATTCTTAGAGGACAACCAAACCATGTCACCAACAGCAAACAAAACCTCTTGCCGTTTCCTATCAAAGTACCTCTTAGATTTTTTGTTAGCCTCCTGAAGATTACCACGCACATCCGTCCAAACTCTCTCCAAATCACCGGAAAAACTCTCCTCCTCAGGCACAGCCGAAACCAATTTGGAGAATGACCCAAAAGACGGATGTCTCCCAGAACAACAAAAAAAAGGCGAACACCCAGGAGAAGAGGATGTATGGTTGTTAAGAGCAAATTCAGCAAGTGGCAGAAACTCAGACCACCCCTCTTGATTGTCTGCCACAAAACAACGCAAGAACTGCTCAACATCCTGGTTCTTCCTTTCTGTCTGGCCATTAGACTCAGGATGATATCCAGATGAAAACGACAAATAAACTCCCAACCTGTCACAAAAGGCACGCCAAAAACGAGCCACGAACTGAGGTCCCCTATCAGAAACAATGTCAGTAGGAACACCATGTAGTCTGACAATTTCCTTGACAAAGGCCTTAGCGAGTGTCTTAGCGCAAGGCAGTTTGATGAAGGGAACCAAGTGACACATCTTGCTAAAACGGTCCACGACCACCCAGATGACCGTGAAACCTTCAGAGGGGGGAAGGTCAGGAATAAAGTCCATAGCCAGATGTGTCCAAGGTGCACTAGGAACCTCCAGAGGGCAAAGCAACCCCGCAGCAGGAGCATGCGAAGACTTGGATCTAGCACACACAGTACATTGGCGCACCCACTTAATGACTTCCTTCTGCCATCCAGGCCACCAAAAACTGCGACCCACAAGTCTCTTGGTCTCAGAAATTCCTGGATGACCTGCCAACCGAGACTCATGACACTCAACAAACAAATCTCTCCTAAAGGTCCTAGGCACAAACAACCTCCCATGTGGAGTGTTAGATGGGGCATTCTCCTGAGCTTTAAGAATCTCATCCTCCAAAATGGAGTCCAAAGCAGCAATCACAACACCTTCTTGTAAAATGCTCTCCTCTTCCTCCTCAACACCGACCATGGGAGAAAAGCTGCGAGACAAAGCATCCGCTTTAACATTCTTGGTACCCGGGATGTAAGTAACGGAAAAATTAAACCGCGAGAAAAAAAGTGCCCACCTAGCCTGACGGGCATTCAAGCGCTTGGCAGCATCAAGAAAGATCAGATTTTTATGATCAGTGAAAACCTGAATGGGAAATTCAGCACCTTCCAAGAGGTGACGCCAGTGTTCAAATGCGAGTTTAATCGCCAGCAATTCCCGATTACCAATATCGTAATTAAGTTCAGTCTTAGAAAATTTTTTTGAAAAAAAGGCACAGGGATGTACTCCATCCTTGTTTTCCTGAGACAACACCGCACCGACCCCCACCGAAGAAGCATCAACCTCAACCAAAAACGGCTTAGTCACATCAGGCTACATAAGGATGGGAGCAGAGGTGAACCTCTCCTTTAGAAACACAAAAGCTTCAATGGCCTCAGAAGTCCACTGAACCGCATTAGCACCTTTCCTGGTGAGATCGGTCAGCAGTTTGACAATAATAGAAAATTTTTTTATGAATTTTCTGTAATAATTGGCGAAACCCAAAAACCTCTGTATCAATTTCAAACCAATAGGCCTAGGCCATTCCTGCACAGCTTGAACTTTAACCGGGTCCATCTCAAAACCTTCACTGGAGATAATGTAGCCCAAAAAACTGATTCTCTGTACAGCGAACTCACATTTCTCCAGCTTAGCAAAAAGCGAATTGTCCATTAATAACTGTAATACCTCACGTACGCTCCGCCAATGAGACTCCAGATCAGGCGAATAAATCAGAATGTCATCCAAATTCACAACCACATTGTTGCCGATTAAAGGTCTAAGGATGTCATTAATAAGATTCTGAAAAAATGCTGGAGCATTGGTAAGACCAAAAGGCATAACCAGATTCTCAAAATGACCCACAGGAGTGTTAAAAGCAGTCTTTCATTCATCACCCTCCTTCATGCACAACAAATTGTATGCCCCCCGGAGATCAATTTTAGAGAACCACTTGGCCCCCACTAACTGGTTAAATAAATCAGGAATCAATGGCAGTGGGTAAGGATTGCGTACAGTAATTTTATTAATCTCACGAAAGTCCAGACAAGGACGTAAACCGCCATCTTTTTTTTTTACAAAAAAAAATCCAACAGCCACAGGAGACTTGGAAGGCCTAATGTGACCGGCGGCCAAGCTTGTCTGTATGTATTCCTCCAAAGCCTTTCTCTCAGGAATAGTAAGATTAAATAAACGACTTTTAGGAAGAGTCGCTCCAGGGACAAATTCAATGGTACAATCATAGTCTCTATGGGGAGGCAAAATTTGTGACTCCTCCTCAGAAAAAACTCTCCAAAAATCCTGAATAGGTACAGGCAATTCCCCTTTATCCACAGCAGCAATACGTCCGTTACAACACTTGTCATAACACTTAGGGCTCCAGGACTTAATTTCATTGGTAGACCAATCCAGTACAGGATTGTGCAATTTTAACCAGGGTAACCCCAATATTACTGGAGAAGGCAAATTATCCAATACCACCAAATCCAAATTTTCTTGGTGAATACCATTAATAGTGAGGGGAAATTCACAGACCTTATGAGTAACACTCTTCAAGGGAGAGCCATCAACAGAAACCACAGCAATAGGGGATGACAAAGTTTTAGGTTCTAATCTAAGTTTTTCCAAGAATCCCCCATCACATTCAGAGTAGAACCACAATCCACAAATACCCGAAATTCAATTAATTCATCCTGAGCAGCAGTAGTGGCAGATAGGAATACTCCCTTAGAATTTAAACAGGCAATACGGGCATAACTGACCATTTTTTTTTCTTTCTTCATACGAAGCACACAGTTCTTAATAAAATGACCAGAATTTCCGCAATAGAAGCACAAGCCTTCAGAAAGCCTGCGATCTTTTTCCTGAGAGTGGGGTGCCATCGCCCCAATCTCCATCGGCTCTCCATTGTCAGCACATACCCTCTCAAGACTGGGAGCTGACATAGCAGAGGATTTGCTCTCATTAACCCTTGCACGCAGTCTCCTGTCCACCCGTATAGCTAATTGCATTGCCTCCTGCAAGTTTCCAGGTGTGGGATAAGCAATCAGTAAATCCTTAACCCTTTCACCTAGCCCTGCAAGAAACAAGCTTTTCAAAGCTGAATCGTTCCACCCCACCTGGGCAGACCACCGACGGAAGTGAGAACAATATTTTTCCACATTACCTGATCCCTGCCTCAAAAGTCTCAATTCAGACTCAGCAGATGAGACACGATCAGGATCATCATACAACAAACCCAAAGCAGAAAAAAAACTATCCACTGATCTAAAGCAAGGATCACTAGGTTGGAGAGAGAAGGCCCATCCCTGAGGATCTTTGCGCAAAAGTGACATTATGAACCCTATGCGCTGTGATTCATCACCAGAGGATCCGGGTCTCAAACGAAAATACAATAAACAAGCATTTTTAAAAGAAAAAAATCTTGTTGTTCGCCAAAAAATAAATCAGGCAGACGTACCTTTGGTTCCACAAAATGTGCTCCAGAACAGCTACTCACGTGTTGTTGGAGCTTGGCCACCTCCAGAGAGAGTCCCTGCAAGCGTTGAGCCAAATCTTGAACCGAGACTATGATGGAAAACTGGAGGTCTTTCCTTAGAGAAATTTTTTTTTTTTTTCTTTTAGGGCTGGACTTACTGTTATGATCTGCTACAGGGACTAAGGAAAGACAGGAGAACTGTCCCTACAATAGAACTAAACTAGATCCCTACGATGTAACGGGGAACCTGATCCTGCGATCAGACCCGCTAAAGTCCTCGGCTAGTCTGAACGAAGACCTATAGATATGAGGGAGGGATCCCTACAAGAACTAGGGACTGGGATAAGTTGGACACCTCCTAGCAGAAATAGTAGCAGTCAAAGACAAACACACAACAAAAAGCATAGAGGTCAGAAGACCTAGCAAAACTAACAGAGAACGGCAACAGAGCACCAAGCTAGCTCAAGAGTAGTAAATACAATGAAGTCCAGCAAGACCAGGAGGGCGGAGCCGGATTAAATATTCAAAAATGGTCATGTGACCAGCAAACTAAAAAAAAACTTACAGGAGAGTTCTAACAGCGTGTGTGACTCACGCCGGCGAATACGTGCTCCCAGCCGGCGTGCTACCGGACTGAGGAGGATCCCTCCATGTGGCTTACAGGTGGTACCGGGAATAGGGTGTCTGCACACTGCTTGGGGTGCAAGGCGACCCCTTTGTCAGGGCCAGGCTGTCAGATGAAGCTACCTGCCTATTTCATCTAAGCCTGCCTATTTCCACTAAACTTGCCTGCCAGAAACTAAAGCACACGTGGAGCCCAAGAGACCAAGCGTCCACACAACACCATCACAGCTCAATCATCAGAGCGCGCCGTCATGTTTGTGGGCGGGCTTTTTAAAGATTAAGCCCTGCCCACAGCCGCACCATTGGTGACATCACCCGCGACCAATCAGGCGGTGCCAGATCACCGGATCAGCTGACTCCCAAACCACCAATCACGGTCCGCCATGTCACGGGCATGCTCAGTACAGAGAATCCTGGACTTAGGCTTTAACAGCCCTGTCTCCCTCCGCAACCTATCCTTCATGTTGCCTGGAATGAAGACCCGAAAGACAACCTGTACATCTTGTGCACCAGCTAGGCATTGGGACTGATGATGATGCTGAGCAGCATCAGCCCCAGCTGGATTGGAATGGGAGAACACAGAATACACTGATGGTTCTGAACCCATTTCAAATCCAGCAAACGCCCAACACCTAACAAAGTGACTTTCTCAAAGCACTTGGTTTTTATACCTTAAGAAAGGCGCTGATCCAGTGCAGAAATATGTCTGCATTAATAAAAACCATTTTGGAATCCCAATGCTCTCCATTCCCACAGCGCAGCCCGCCTAAACAACCCAGCTTCTATTTTTGCCATTATACCTCGGGAAGAACTTTTCTCTCCAGCCAAGGGGCAGCAGCGGCTTTCAACACTTTTTTAGGTGTTGTGCCTGCACACAACACATTTACGTGAGTGCTACCATAGATTATACCCATCCCTTACCAGACGGTATTACCCTATTTTGTGTGCACTTTTGTCCCTCTCCAGAGCTTCTCAGGTATAAAAAATGACAAGAGGTGAAGGGCCCAGTTATAGATTTTGGATGGGAGTTCAGGATCTTCATGTTATACTTTACTTCGTAACTTACTATTTATTTTACTATGATATTACAGTTTCTATGAAGATCAAAAACAATTAAAAATAACAAAAATATAATAATAGGGGATAAACACTGGTACAACTAAAAAAAATTTTTGGTACCCTAGTGTAAACAATCTACTAGTTGTCTCTCTTTCTTTATGTAAGCGAGCGCTAAAATGCTCGGATGTTCAAAGCTCGGGTCGAGCACATTGAATACCCGAGCAACGAGCCCAATGTAAGTCTATGGGAAACTCGAGCATTTTTCTGGCGGTCGCCCCCGGCGGTCTGCAGAAGGTCAAAAATTGCACAAATCGATGGGAACTGTGCTCAATTAAACGTCAGGCAGACAGAATATATAGGCAGGCAGGCAGGCAGGGTATATAGGAGAGGGTGCATGAAAAACATAGCAGGGCACTTGGAACACACTAGTGGCCTCCGATTTTCATGCACCCGTCTCTTTAAAAAAGCCGGCCGGCAATTCATCAGCGGCATTCACCGGTACCTGACAATTTAGAACAGAAAGAATAGAGCATCACACATAGATTAGATAGATAAAAATATGTCAGTCACATATATAAGAAGTACAGTGACAGTGTTGGTTACTGTACTTGTCATTTAGTGTTAAAGGATTTATTAAAAAAAAATAATAGTGTTTTCATGCACCTGTCTCTTTAAAAAAGCTGGCCGGCAATTCATCATCGGTACCCGACAATTTAGAACAGAAAGAATAGAGCATCACACATAGATTAGATAGAAACATGTCAGTCACATATATAATAAGTACAGTGATAGTGTTGGTTACTGTACTTGACATTTAGTGTTAAAATAAAGGATTTATTAAAAAAAAAATTGGCGTGGGGTTCCCCGTAATTTTAGGCTCTAGCGGAGGTTAAGCAGACGGCTGGGGCAGATGTTTGAAGCCTGGGAAGGGGGTAATACCCACGGAGCTTCCCAGGATACTAATATCAGCCCCCAGCTGAATACCTAGCCTTTACTAGCTATTAAAATGTGGGCCCCCCCAAAAAAATTATGTGGGGTCCCCCTTATTTTAATAGCTAGCAAAGGCTAGGCAGACATCTGGGGCTGATATTAATAGCCCAGGAAGGGTGCCATGAATATTGGCCCCCTCCCAGGCTAGAAACACCAGCCGTAAGCCGCCCCAGAAATGGCGTGTCCATAGGATGCCACAATTCTGGCACTTAGCCTCGCTCTTCCCACTGCCCTGTAGCGGTGGCAGTGGGGTAATAGGGTTGGGGTTGATGTTAGCTTATAATTCCAGCTGACATCAAGCCCAGTTAAGTAATGGAGAGGCGTCTATAAGACACCCCCATTACTAACCCCATAGTCAAAGTTAAAAAAAATTACAAACACCCAAAATATATTCCTTTAATTGAAATAAACACACAATTCTTTAATGTTCTAAATTAAACTCTACTTACCGTTTATGACAAGTACAGTAACCAACACTGTCACTGTACTTCTTATATATGTGACTGACATGTTTCTATCTATTTAATCTATGTGTGATGCTCTATTCTTTCTGTTCTAAATTGTGGGGTACCGGTGTATGCCGCTGCTGAATTACCGGCTTTTAATGTTTCAATGTGAGCACTGTTCCCATCGATTTGGGCAATCACTGTAATGCCACAACCACCATGGCTGTGGAATTACAGTGAGCTGCAGACAATCCCTGCATGATTGGTGCTCTAAATAGCACCAGACATGCAGGACCGGGACCTGGGCCTCCGCCCGAGCATCGCGCAAGTACTCGGCGAGCTCCGAGCATCTCGAATACTGAGATGCTTGGGGCGAGTACCGAGCAGTGGCAAGCATTCTCGCTCATCACTAGTAATAATGCTTTTGTCACTCTGCTTTTTTTTTATTTTGCAGTGTTGGTTCATTTTGTCAAAATTAGAGTGAAAATAATTTAAAAATTGAAACCTATAATATGTTTACCAAGTCAATTTGAACAAGCAGGAAAGTACATTTCTGGATTGGAAAAAAAGTTATTAAAGTGATAGACTATAAGTAATGGAAGAACAATGATGTCTTGTGCATGCTGCTCAGCCCATACTTTCATTTTCCGCACAAGAAGAATTCGCTCACGTGCCTCTGGCTATATTTTTGTTCTGTGCATTGTTACACTTGTTCATCATTGACAATCAAACCAAAATTACAGTATTTTTTTCCTTTGAACCATTATAGCCTAGGCATTAGAGTGTTAAACGAAAAATTGCTCACTTTCCCACCTGCTTGGAGTTGGGATATATGTGCTGTAAGATGCTGTTATATAACACAAAGGGTTATTTATAATCTACTATGACTTCACATTTATATTTTCCAAGGTATAAATGTGACAGCTAGACATTTGTCAGTTGTGTTCCTGACAGAATGAAACATCATAGTATCAAAGGCCTCATTGCAAAGTAAAATACCATATTTAGGTGCAATTCATGTTAAATAGTATAAAAAAATAGGTTTTATTGTAAAGATTAATCTGGGAAAGTGGCCTATTTCATACATATCCATAGACTAGCAGGGATATGGACCACACGTTATAATAAATGGTGCATAATTTGACTCTTTGTAAGACTAACATTATATGACTGGAGAGCAGTTCTGCGTGGCAAGAATCAGTCTGTTGTAAGAGGAGTCCAACGTGGAGAAGTAATGTGACTAACGCTACAGGTCAAATGATGTCGGAAGGTACCAATAGAAACAACATTAAAGTATAACTATACTTTTAGAACAATTTTGCCATGTAAGATTAACAATTAGTTGGCTCCAGGCTGTACGAAGAGAGTGGGCTCACTCCAGCCAAGCACTTTAAAAATATTTGCCAAACTATCAGACTAACTCATACTTAGTAACTAGTAGGGTTGGAAATATTTTCCCTTAAAGGGGTTGTCCAGTCTAAAATGAAAAGTCTGCAGTCATACAAAGTGACTGCAGACTTATGAATCCCCCCAGCACACGCACTGTGTGCTACGAGGCTTTGCCGATTGTACAAGTGTATGGGGTGAGGCCGTGCCCAGTAGACGGATTCTGCCTGGGAGTATGCATATCGCATACATCCCCGCCATTCTTGTTTGTCTGAGTGCCATCTGATGTTTTGTAGGATCGCACTCAGACTGCAAATTGCCTCTTCAGAGAAAAAGAGGACTTGTACTCTATAGCGCCACCTATTGGAAGCAGCAATCCTATGTTACCACTCAGACTGCAAATACAGTCGTCTGCACCTTCCCTAAATATGAATTTGGGGAAGGTTTGGGGGGGGGGGCGATTTAGTAAATAACACTGCAGTAAATAGAATCGTAATACAGGTAAGGATGGGCGGACCCATGGATGACGGGTCTGTTGGGTTCCGCCAAACTTTAAAAAAAAGAACTGGATTCGGAACTCGGACCTCATTCAAATGAATGGGGGCCCAAACAACCGGCAGTTCCCACCCTGTCATCTCTATGACAGTGCCGGACCACCGGCTCTGATTGGCGGTAACCTTACTGAAGTTATTGTCAGTCACAGTGCTGTGGTTCCCACGCTGTCACACAGATGACAGCGTGTGAGCCAGCATCTGTAATCAGAGGTGAAAAGGTTGTGTGGCGTCCCTGCGGGTCCAGTTGCCACAGAGGTACTGCATCTCAGCCAGAGGTGTGGTACCCCACTGTCAGGTAAGGAGGGAGCACTAGCCGGGACCCAGACTCTCACATCCAACACAAACCACTCCTGAGGGAAGGGCAAGATTGTTCCTGAGGGAGAGCACAGTCCCTGTCCCTGTCAGGAGGGTGGAACTAAGTAGAGGAGGTGGGTGGAGGAAGTAGTTTAGGGGAGCACTGACAGAGGAGTATAAAAGACAGGTAGAAACATCTAGAAGCAGTTCAGAGGGGTCAATTTTCCTGGCTCCAGTGCTTGGAGCAGGAGTTCAGTGGAGAGTGAGGAGTGGGGCCCAATCAGAGGAGCCCAGCAGGAAGAGAGTTAGGAGAGAAGACCGGAGTAGCGGGAAAGGCTCCAGAGACAGAAGGGATCCTAGGGGCATGGCGAGTGCGGGATGCCACCTGTGCGCCTGAGTTCACGCTGACATGGAGGGATCAAGGCAGCAGGAGGGGACCGGCCCCAGACTAGTGAAGTACTTTAAGGCTCAGCAAGCAAACCGAAGGTTGCGGTATCTTCATGTGCCGTAGCCAAAATCCACACATAATCGCTGAAAAGATGGCCATATAGGATCAAAGGGACAGACCAGACATCGCCCGACAAGGCCCGTGGCCACTGGCTCGGGACACTGTGTATGAGGCGCAGGGCAGGAGGGCGAGAGCCAGAGCAGAGGGAGACAACCTGGAGAGGTACACAGAAAGGTGTCCCATGCAAGTGCTTCTAAGTTATCTGAGAGTTGGCTGGATCACTTCCCTGGAGGACACAGGACAACGTGGGTGGTTATAATCTGGCCATTGTAACCTGGAGCAGCTTGACAACTGTGAGTAAATACTTGAAGACTGCACCCCACTGTGTCCTTGAATAATTCCTGTGCCACCACCTGCCTTGCACTACACCAGCAACATCTACCTCATCAATCACCTTATACTGCCCTGGAGCTTAGCTCTGCCCGTGGAGAGCTGAACCATCTTTGTTGCATCACCAACAGCCCCAGTGGATCTGAATAGCAGCGGTGGCCACATATAGCCACATACCACGGGTGGCATCATGAACATTATCCCCAAATCTTTATTTCCCCCAAATTGACTTTCACTGTTCTTTATTTGATTGCCCTGGGCCACGGACCGGGTCACTACCACCGTGACTACTCCAATACAGGACTGGCCCAACTACCGAGTACCCCACGCCCCCAGGGGGAGCGTCAGTTGCTGCCGGTCAGGTGTCTGCTGATGACTACACTTCTCATCAGCTTATGCCTGGTCCCTCAAGGGGGCAGCACAAATGGTTGACTGATGAGTGCCGAGTGCCGGACTTACGGTCGCTGATTGGTCTGGCAGTCACGCTGCTCTCGTGACAACCGTCCAATGTGAACTAAGATAACTGTACTGAGGTCACCTTAGTTCACAGTGGCCAGTTCGAACGAGGACATTGCAGCCCGCAGCTGTCCGCTTTACTTTCACCTGTTATCAAAAATAGAGGAGACCCCACATCTTTTTTTTTTATTAATTTATATTTTTACACAGTGCCCCGACTAATAACAGCCATGCCAATACTTGACATGGCTATGATGGGGCCAGAAGTGCCCACACAGGAAAAGCTTGTTGCTTGGCTGCGATGCAGCCTTTCAACAAGCTTTGTTCGGGCTGCCGAACCCGAACAGTAACACGGACTTCCGGGAGAACTCTGTGTTTGGGGTCCGTGCACGGACATTAGGTGTCCAATATGAACCCCGAACTTTACCATTCGGTTTTTCCCATCACTACATACAGGCAAACGTCCATGGACCATGTGGTAACCCAGATTTCTGTTATCATAATCCACCCCCACCCCATTATTACTTAAATGATGTGGAAGCAACATCTCTCTGAGAAAAATGATGGATCCTATAAAAAGTCAAGGGGTTTTGTGTTGGAAGAGAGATGCCTTTTTTTCTGCTTTTATTTTATTCCATATAACAAATAGATAATTTCTGTGGATACTGAGTATTCATAGGGATCTGCTTCCTGAATGCAATCAATGCTATTATGAGATAGTGTTTGCTATTCCATGTAATAGTCTTGTTGTGAACGCATACTGTCTTTGTTGTGATAGGTGTCACTCGTAGCAATTTACATCACTTCAGCTTTAAAGATCCTAAACAATATTGAGCTGTTGATAATATTTCATTTTCATTTCATTATCTGAGATGTAATTTTTCTCATCTAAATTCCATTCTAAAAAATATTCCTTTTTATTACCTTGTAAAAGTTTTATTACTAGCAAGTCAAAGATTGGCAATTTATGAAAATGCTCAATTAAATGTAGAATTTGAGCCATCTTACAGTTATTTCTCAAACATCTGAAAGTATGATAAATGAATACAGTGTTGTTAAAATGTTAGCATATCTTTGTATGTTTTACAATCTGAACCCGAACCTCATTTTCATTTATGTAACATCTGGACTCTATAAAAATAAAAATATTGTAAAATGAATGATCTTAAAGGGCCCAGAAAACATATGTGATTTAATAATTATCTGCATTCACTATAAAATAGCACTTTTGAATCAGCTTTTCTTGAACTTTGTGTTATAACGTTCCTCTCTTATTCCTTCTGAAATAAATGAAATGAATGAAAAATTGGCTACCAGGTTTTATCATTCTCCTTATCAATAGGTTGGGTCCCCGGATTCCAACAATTTCCAATTGATGGCATCAGATAAAGTAGGGACACACCTTATTACCATAGCAAATGATAATGTTCTTTTATTCATGTTTCCAGGATAAATAAAAGATTTATGAGGACTATAATGAAAAGATTATGTCATAGGGAATACTAAAACATACATGTTAAATTTGATATATCATGGATACATGTCAGAACAGAATCTTTTCTGGGGGACCAAATATTGATGACCATCCTTAGTCTATCATTATCAGATCTCTGAATCACTTTTAAAAGTTCTGTAGCCTCCATGTTTAGAATTTTTTAATAGTCCTGTCTTGTATAGATTAGGGTCTGTCCATGGTTGCCTAGCAGCTATAAATATGGCTACCATGGACAGTCTTAGTAGAAGCCACTCCATTTACCAGATCCCAGTGAGCGGTGGTTGTAACCAAGCCATGTCACTGACTGATAGCTGGCTCTACACTGATGCACTGCTAACCCGGCTGTCAGTCAATGCCGTGGTTACAGCCCGTGTCAGACTGGGGTGCCAAGGGCCCACCAGTAACCAACTCCAAGGCCTTCATTTTCAGCTACATGCAAATGTGACATTATCCTCAATCACAAATCTATAGAACAATGAACTGGGTAGATTGTTAGACGAATAAGATGCAGCTTCTGTCTGTACATAGTTATTCAAGTATATAGTGCCATGTATGGCTCATATAAGAGGGTGGTGGCCCACCAGAGGATTCTCCTGTTTTCCTGTGGGCCAGTCCAAGCCTGGTTACAGAACCCACTAACTGGGATGTGGTAAATGGAGTGGCTTGCCCAAAGCCTGCCCATGGTAGCCATTTTTATAGCTGCTGTGCAACCACCGATAGACCCTCGCTATACAGGGCAGGACTATTAGAAAATTCTAAACATGGAAGCTACAGTACTTGTAAAAGTGATTCAGACACACACTGATCTAATATCGATAGCCTGTGCTAAGGATGGACATCAATATTATGTCCCCCCCCAAAAAAAAATTATTTTTTTTAGATGTATCCATGACATATCAACTCTGGCCGATGTCCTGACATGTATGATTTAGTATTCCCCATAACATACAGTATATAATCTTTTCATTATAGTCTTCATTCCTGTATTATTCGTCTTGGAAACATGAATAAATTAACATTATCATTCCCTATGGTAATAAGGTGGGTCCCTACTATATCTGATGGCATCAATAGGAAATTGTCAGAATGTGTAGGGACCCAACCTATTGATAAGGAGAATGATAACACCCAGTAGCCAATTGTTAAAGTTTTTTTTAGGGAACAAGGATCAGCAATTGATTTATTGCTTCTATATACGGCAATATCATTGTATTGCCGTATATAGAGAAAATGATTATCTCCTATGAAGTTATAGGCTTCACAGGATATTAAAGATGTCAGCCATGATGGCCTTCACCAAGCCCCCAGCTGCCAAAATAACAAATCAGCAACTTACTAATGCATCGCAGTGGGAAAGGACTATGGATTGTCTAACAAATGGTCTCTTTCTGGTATGGTGTTGTGCTTATCTAATGAACTTAATCCATACAAGGAGATCCAATATAGGATTTACTATAAAATAATGCATTATTAAGGGGTTAAAGGGAATCTGTCAGCAGGTTTGTGCTGTTTAATCTGAGAGCAGCATAATAAAAGACAATATAGCCTGATTACAGGGATATGTCACTTACTACGCTGCATGCTGTATTTTCAATACAATGATTGTTGTATCAGCAAGACATTATCACTACTGGACTAGGTGTCACGTGCAGGCCAGTCCAACTAATCTGTGTAGCCCCGCCCCCACCACTGATTAGTAGCTTGCTGACAATGCACAGTGTACATAGGAAGCTGCCAATCAGAGGTGTGGGTGGAGTTATACACAGCTCAGCATTCTGCCCACTGCTACATCTATAAGAGAGAAAACAAGGATTTTAGAAAAACTACACCAAGCAGTCTAGTAAGTGACATTTCACTGGAATTAGGCTCTCAGCCACTACATAATGCTGCTCTCAGTTAACATGGCAAATATCTGCTGAGCTGATAGATTCTGTTTAAATGAATTTTGTTTTAAGATGTTTTTAAAATTATGTATATGATTGACTAGTCTAATCATCCAAGCCAAAGAGTTCTATGCTATAATCTGGGTGAAGCACAGGAGAAGCTCTGTACACAGGAAAGATGATCATGAATCCTTGGTTGTAGTTCTAGTGTATAGTTAGGCACCTAGAGAACCATACACTTGGGTGTGACATAAAGGAAAGCTTTTAAATATTAGGAAGTTATTTAGTAATGGGGTTTTTAAAAAATATTACAATTATGGCAAATGTCATCAGTTTCTTGTTGAGCGGATGTGACCAAGAGACCACTTCAAATATTAGAAGGAAGGACCTGAGGACCCTTGGCATTTTTGCTGCATAGCATTATCCAAATATTGGGCCAAAAATCACATCTATGCCCATTTCCCTTGAAGCCTGTGACGCTGTGGAGGAAAAAAATGTTAACAAAGCCAACATTCATATTTAAGGGGATTTTCCCATAAACAAAGTACATTTAATCAATAGATCTTAAAATAAAAACAAGTTCCACAACTGGATGTGCTAAAAAAAAGTTCCTGTGCTGAAATAATTTTATAAATGTGCCCCTACTATGTCCTGTGTAATGGCTTTGTCTGACCGTGCCAGAATATGGTCTGATCATATCACATCTTCTGGGAAGGGGGATAAGCAAAAGAGAGAATACAGACAAGACAGTACGGGATCATAGCTGCTGCTTTTTGTGAGGTAAAACATTTCCCTACTGTGACGGCACGGGATTTAAATTCAGTTGGCCCAGAGACAGACAATTATTTGAACTTTTGCCCATTGAATTGTTGTTTCTAAATTAATGAATGGCTGCTTTGCCTCTTATATCAGCTCCTACTGATTATTGTCTGCTATCTTTGCAAGACAGGGACACAAGAACAATGCTGTTTGCTAATATGTTGATTACACATTATACCAGCCTATGCAGCTTGTTGACTTGCATTGTTTGGGTGTTTATATTTTATCCTTCAATGTTTGCAAGTCAACATTGGGGAATGAACTGTGGATACTGAGGCAATGTGAGTTAATATCATCACCCCTTCCCCTTGGCCTATGGATGATGACTTGAAGGACAGTTGTGAACTATATAAAGGATCTCTGCCTCTGTCCCAAGTGACTCTACAGGATGTCAACTTAAGGTACCACAGACCCAGCTGGAATAGTACAGATCAAAATCTAAAGAAAAGGATGCACAACCCCTATCACAAATTTAGGGTGCATCATGATGTACCCAAACATTTTAACCAAAAACAATAGAAACAGGAAGGTACATACGTAGAAATGCGCACACCTCAATACATATTAAGTAAAAAATACAAGCTTTATTATACACTTTTAAAAACACTAAAACACAACACACATGATTATCAACACTCAAATACCACAATGCATGATTGGCCATATACAGGATATAGATATAGTGAATAATTTAAATTCATATAATAATCATATGCAATTGATTGCGAGGAAAATTTATAGAAGTTCACAATAATCATAAATATCCTCTATCCTCAATGCCAATATTCAGTTCAGAGCTTCACATTTGATATTACAGTACTCAAAATAATACTCAATATAAACTGTAAAAAAAAAAATTTTTGCGAGCCCTCATTATATATCAGCCCAAACTGTGGACCAACCTTGCATATAGCAATTGTATGAATCTGTGTCCCTTAAGCATAGTCCAAATAAACAATACCACACTCAAATAAAATGCATAGAAATAATTATATCACTGCCCAATAACCAGATGAGGGTCGATTGGTAAAACCAATCATTGTATATACCAGTGTTTCTCAACTCCAGTCCTCAGGACCCCACAACAGATCATGTTTTCAGGATCTCCTTAGTATTGCACAGGTGAGAGAACTTCCATCACCTGGGCAATACTAAGGAAATCCTGAAAACATGGCCTGTTGGGGGGTCCTGAGGACTGGAGTTGAGAAACACTGGTATATACATAGCCATGTCACCACTTAGGTTCATGTGTGGATCGATTAATAAGCCCCACACGTATCGCTGTGTAACACAGCTTCATCATAACCTCCCTGATGAAGCTGTGTTACACAGCGATACATGTGGGGCTTATTAATCGATCCACACATGATCCATAAGTGGTGATATGGCTATGTATATACAATGATTGGTTTTACCAATCGACCCTCATCTGGTTATTGGGCAGTGATATAATTATTTATATGCATTTGATTTGATTGTGGTATTGTTTATTTGCAATGGGATGAAACTGAAAGAGAGAAGATGCAGATGAGATATTAGAGAAAACTTTTTGACAGTGAGGGTGATCAATGAGCGGAACAGGCGACCACGAGAGGTTGTGTGCTCTCCTTCAATGGAAGTCTTCATACAGAGGCTGGACAGACATCTGTCTGAGATGGTTTAGTGAATACTCCATTGAGCAGGGGGAAGGACCAGATGACCCTAGAGGTCCCTTCCAACTCTAACATTCTATAATTCTATGTATGATCAGGCCATGTTACTGTACGATCAGACACAGCCATTACACAGTACATAGCAGGGGCACATTTATAAGATTCTCTCAACACTGGAACAAGATCTATTGATTAAAGTGTACTTTGGTTAGTGGGAAACCTCCTTTAAGTATTTGGAGTAAGACCATCCGATTGATACTGTATGCCATCACATGCCATGACTCAAATAGCCATTTAAGAATAATGATACCCTCTGGTGAAGCACAACTGGTCCTACATTTTCTGCTATGAATTAAACATGAAGATGAATGAGATGACATAACAGTAGAGATGCACTAGCTCCTAACCATCCACCCCCAGCCCCCAATCTTATCAAACACCATCTGAAAAACATTAAGCTGATAAGCCTGTGAAAGTGAATTTCTGAGCTGCATCCCTAGAAAAATTAAAATAAGTGGTGCTGCACCGGTTTCCTGCATCTCGCCTCTGGAAAATAATAAACATGATTACTTTGTTTTGAAAACCGCTGGGCCTTTTTTGTTTCCATTTTCCTAACTTCACAATAAACCCGGTAGATTATTATGGATAAAGAGCTTTGCATATTCACATAGTTTTGAAATGAGCATAGAAAATCTATATAAGTCAGAGATACGCTACGTACCCGAGAGAGCCAAGAGTAGATTATATCACAGGTTTTTATTTATACAGAATATACATTAAATTGTTTACATATGAAAGAGATACTTCAAGTTACGGAAGATTACTGATTATGTTCCTGGAAAGAAAATCTTTCCACTAGAAAAGATCTTATCAATTTGGGTTCCTTTAGATCCTGCTATTTAGGGAAGCAGACAGGGCTATTATTCTGGATTCATAAAGGGAATGTCATATGTATTTAATTTTAGCTTTAATCAGTAATTGTAATTTTGTGGAACAGAAAGAATATGTATCAAGGGTGCATTGCTATCTTGTTTTATCTACAACTATCATACAGTGGGTGAAATAAGTATTGAACACATCACTAGTAATGAGCGAGCACTCGGGTACTCGTTGTTCGAGTCGAACAAATTGGAATGCTCCAGTGCTCGGACCGAGTAACGAGCCCAATGTAAGTCTATGGGAAACTCAACCATTTTTCCGGCGGCTCCCCCCGGCGGTCTGCAGACGGACTAAAAATTGCCCAAATCGATGGGAACAGTGCTCAAATGACATGGTACCAGCATGGGGAAGACCCCTGGAAGCATTTCTGACTCCTAGGTCACTGCTGTCAACAACGTTGTCAGAGGTATTATGCCACTTTTACGGACTCATAAATAAAACATACTGTACAAAAAACAAAAACAAAATGGATTTTCCTGGGAAATATGTTAAGGAACATCCTTTCCAGGGTAATGAGTCGTATATAAGGTAAAATAAATAACCAAAAACAAAAATGCTCCTCCACATTTTGGGCAAAGTTCACACGTGCCTTTTTGCACTTTTGCATTGCTTTCAACCAAGATAAATGCATTCACCAGGAAATGTAATTTTAACATTTTACTACCTTATCTGGCCATGTGGTGTGTGACACATCATCAGACACATCCTGTTTCATTTATGATTGAGGGACTCTTTTGATAGGGCGATCAGGCGGCCCTTACTATTCTTAAAGGGCCAGCAATCGGCTATGCTTTGTTGTTCCCATTATTAGCGAGAGTGTCTCCTATACTGTTATTGCGTATGCAGTGACTGCAATGGCTGCTAAAAATTTGGAGGAACTCCAATGCCCCTTGCAAGAGACATAAAGTCCGAGGGTCTACTGCGAAAAATGCTCCCAATAATAGGAAGTGAATACTGTTTGCCTATGCAGTAAAGCAATGGCTGCCAAAAATTTGGGGGAACTCCAATGCTCTATGCAAGAGATGTAGAGGTCGGAGGGACTCCTGCAAAAAATACTCCCATTATTAGGAAGTATGTCTCCCATACTGTTTGCCTATGCAGTGATGCAATGGCTGCCAAAAATTTGGAGGAACTCCAATGCTCCTTTGAAGTGACATAAAAGTCAGAGGGCCTCCTGAAAATAATGTTCCCATTATTAGGAAGTGTATCTCCCATACCATTTGCCTATGCAGTGAAGCAACAGCTGCCAAAAATTTGGAGGAACTCCAATGTCTCTTGCAAGAGACGTAGATATGTTGATATGGTACATGTGGTGGTGATATGGTGGTGGAGAATGAGTATGAGAAGAAGGAGGAGGACAAGAGCAAATAGACAAAATCAAGAAGCGTATACCCATGTCTGGGTGTAAAGATAGAGGTGCATGGGAATAGAGTTAGACCTCCCAAAAAAAGACAATGTATTTGAGTTTATGTTACGCTGCTATCATTCGGTGGTGTTGAGAAGTCTGGCCCAATCCAGCCCTTTTTCATTTTTATAAGAGTCAGCCTATCAGCATTTTCAGTTGACAGGCAGATGCGCCTATCGGTTATAATTCCACCGGCGGCACTAATACCCGCTCTGACAAAACGCTAGTGGCAGGGCATGCCAGGACCTCTAAGGCGTAGAGTGCCAGTTCATGCAACGTGTCCAGTTTGGATACCCAATAATTATAAGGCACAGAAGAATCACGGAGGATGTTGGTACGGTTGGCAAGGTACTCCCTCACCATCTTCCACAACTTTTCCCTCCTTGAGAGAGTACCCCGCACATCAGGGCTTCTGCGATGGGAGGGTCTGAGAATACTTTCCCAGAACTTTGACAGTGTTCCTCTGCCTCTGCTCTATTGCATTTGTGTCTCTCTCGCCTGTACTCCTTGGTTGTCCAACGAACTATGACCTCTGCCGCCAGCGTTTTCAGATGAGAATTTTTTTAATAATTCCGCAACAAGGGTCTTCTCGTACTGCACCATTTTATTAGGCCTGTTCTGCAAGGGAGTAAGAGACAGAAAGTTCTCCTTGTAGTGTGGGTCTAGAAGTGCCATCGACTAATACTGACTGTCACCCAAAATTTGGACAACGCGAGGGTCATAGGAAAGGCAGTGTAACATATACTCAGCCATGTGTGCCAGACTGCAAAGAGGCAAGACTTGCGTGTTCTCAGAAAGAGGACGACCGACCGTGCTCTCCTCCTCATCCTCCTCCTCTTCCTGCTCCCTCCACACTGTCCTCAGGCCATCCATGCTGAACAGACGGTATGACAGTTGTGCAGGTAGTATCGTCTATATTGCAGGAAACTAGCTCCTGTTCTTCCTCCTCCTCCGTTTCCTCATTGTCACCCAATCCATGTTGGGATGAGATGAGGCTGGGCTGTGTGGAATCACCCTGTATGGTTTCTTGCTCCATCTCATCGTGCTCCGCCTGCAATGCATCCTGTTTAATTGTGAGCAGAGAGCTTTTCAGAAGACAGAGAAGTGGGATGGTGACGCTAATTATGGCGTCATCGTCGCTCACCATATTGGTGGAGTCCTCAAAGTTTGCCTTGTTGATTCTGGTTTGCAACAACTGCCCTCTTCTGCTTACAAATCCTTCCCAACATCTGCAGTGTATAGTTCCAACGTGTGGGGACATTGCAGATCAGTCGGTGAGCTTGAAGCTGTAAACGCTGCTGAAGCACGGCAAGGGCGGCAGAAGCTGTAGCTGACTTTCTAAAATGGGCATACAGGCGGAGTACTTTGACAAGCAGATCTGATAAATCCGGGTAGGATTTTAGATACCGCTGAACCACGAGGTTAAGCACATGGGCCAGGCATGGTACGTGTGTGAGCTCACCTCTCTTCAGAGCTGCCATCAGTTTCCAGCCATTGTCACACACGACCATGCCTGCCTGTAGGTTCAGAGGTGTCAGACACAGATCTGCCTGCTCTTTCAGAGCTGTCCACAACTCTTCAGTGTGGTGCGGTTTCTCACCTAAGCATATTAGCTTCAGCACAGCCTGTTGCCGCTTGGCCGAGGCAGTGCTACAGTGCTTCCAGCTTGCGACTAATGTGGTCATTTTGGAGATGGAGGCTGAAGAGGAGGATGTGCAGGAGCTGTAGAATATGGGGGAAACCCTGATTGACCAGGGGTCCGCAATCCTCAGCGTCGGGAGGATGTGTTCCATCCCAAGGTCTGACTGGGTCCCGGCTTCCACTATTTTAACCCAGTGTGCCGTCAGCGAGATGTACTGTCCCTGCCCACAAGCACTTGTCCACGTGTCCGTGGTTAGGTGGACTTTCCCAGTAACTGCGTTTTTGTGGGCATGTATAATGTTGTGGAACACGTGCTCGTGTAATGCGGGGATGGCACATCGGGAGAAATAGTAGCGGCTGGGGACCAAGTATCGAGGGACAGCCGCCGCCATCACGTTGTGGAAAGCTTCCATCTCCACAAGCCTAAAAGGCAACATTTCGAGCGCAAGCAATTGCGAAATGTGGGAATTTAGTAGTTTGACCTATGGGGCGTTGGCTGCGTATTTTCGCTTGCGTTCCAAGGACTGGAGTATGGACAACTGAACGCTGCGCTGGGACAAGGACATGGACGTGCTTCCTGATGCTGCCACTTGAGAGTGTGCAACGACAGGTGCAGGGCGGGAGGAATCTTGGCATGCGTCATGGAGAGGGCATTGGCGTGCACGCACAACAGCGGAACAAGCAGTGGTGTTATCCGCAGACACTGTTGCTGGACCCTGGGGTTCGGCCCACTTAGTCGGGTGCTTTGCTGCTATGTGCTTGATCATGCTGGTGGTGGTCAGGCTGCTAGTTTTGCTACCCCTACTGATGCTGGCCTGACAGGTGGTTCAAATGGCCTTTTTGGGGTTATCTGCAGAGTTTTAAAAAACAACCAGACTCGGCAATACCTAACAGTTGTACTGGCAACTTCCGTCATGTTGGCGTTACAAGGAACTCTTTCCCGCCTTGTATATGCTGCCACCACGCTGTTTCTTCCTGCTTGTTGTGGTGCTATGCCTCCCTCCCACTGTGTGCTACTGCCCTCGCTCTGTATGTCCCCATGCCAGGTTGGGTCAGTTACTATATCATGCACCACCTCGTCTTCCACTTCCGCACCCTGGTCCTCCTCCTGACTTTCTGTCAATTGTGTCTCATCATCATCATCATCCACCTCTTGCGACAGCAATTTCACTTTCCCACTGTCGCCTTCATGTGACCGTTGCTGCTCCAATATTTGGGCATCACCACACACATTCTCCTCTTGACTCGCTTGAAGCTGGCCGGGCAAGAGGCCTGAATCTACAAATGGAAAAGTGAACAGCTCTTCTGAGTGCTCAAGGGTGGGATCAGTTGTCTCCGGGCACTCGGCATGGTGGGAGGAAGGAGGATCAGGGTGAGGAATATGCGGTCCAGACTCACGGCTACTGAGACTTGACCGTGTGGAAGACAGGGTGGTGGTGGTGGCTAAGTGACTGGAAGCATTATCTGCTATCCAACCAATAACCTTTTGACACTGCTCTGTGTTCAATAGTGGTGTTCTGCAGTCCCCTATTAATTGGGACAGGAAGGTCGAGCGACAAGATGTGGGTGTTTGTTGTGGCACAATTTCAGCTTGCCAAAGGCCATGTCCTCGGCCTCTGCATGCACCATCACCATCATGTCCACGCATTTTGCCCACTTTAATGGAGGACAATATTTTCCACGTTCATGAAAAATAGCTGATTTTTGAACACAGTTATATGTGATACGTCTGACAGAGAACCACAGTTTTAAATAGCAGGCCTGTAATTTGCTAATACTTTCCTTCACAGACACCTAGTGTGAATAGCTTGACCAACACACTGCAACGGAATGAAAATAGAAGAAATGTCTGATTTTGGAACACTCTTATAGGTGTTATGTCTGACAGAGAGCTACGGTTTCAAATAGCAGGCCTGTAATTTGCTAATACTATCCTTCACAAACCCCTAGTGTGAATAGCTTGACCAACACACTGCAATAGAATGGAAAAGGAGGCCAATACTTTCCACGTTGAGTTTAAATTTCTGGATTTTTATTGCTGAAATATTTAACAGATCTGGCTTTATTCTGCTGTGAGAACAAGCAAATGGAGCAGAAAAATGGTGTACTCTCGATTCCTTTTTAAGTAAATAATCAGGATTAAGATGAAACTTTTTTTTTCCCTGGCCCCTGATATCTGGGGCTATGTCTACAAATATCTGTAAGAACAGCAGCAGCAAGAAAGTTCAATGGACCCTCTTGCACTGTATGCACTGCAGTATGCCACATACACTGCCTGCCTGCCTAATTCCGGCTATCACCACTGAATATATGCAGCTGGATTAATCCTCAGATGGACTGTTAGTTCAGATCGATATTTATATTTATATGTTGTGGAATACTTATACTAACAGAACGTTCAATGGAACCTCTTGTGCTGTATCATGCACTGCAGTCTGCCACATACACTGCCTGCCTGCCTAACTCCTGCTATCACCCCTGACTATATGCAGTTGGATTAGTCCTCAGGAGGACTGTTAGTTCAGATGGATATATATACACTGCTCAAAAAAATAAAGGGAACACTCAAATAACACATCCTAGATCTGAATGAATGAAATATTCTCATTGAAAACTTTGTTCTGTACAAAGTTGAATGTGCTGACAACAAAATCACACAAAAGTCATCAATGGAAATCAAATTTATTAACCATTAGAGGCCTGGATTTGGAATCTCTCCCAAAATTAAAGTGGAAAAACAAACTACAGGGTTATTCAACTTTGATATAATGTCCTTAAAACAAGTCAAAATGAGGCTCAGTATTGTGTGTGGCCTCCACGTGCCTGTATGACCTCCCTACAACGCCTGGGCATGCTCCTGATGAGCTTGTGGATGGTCTCCTGTGGGATCTCCTCCCAGACCTGGACTAAAGCATCCGCCAACTCCTGGACAGTCTGTGGTGCAACGTGACGTTGGTGGATGGAGCGAGACATGATGTCCCAGATGTGCTCAATCGGATTCAGGTCTGGGGAACGGGCGGGCCTGTCCATAGCTTCAATGCCTTTATCTTGCAGGAACTGCTGACACACTCCAGCCACATGAGGTCTGGCAATGTCTTGCAATAGGAGGAACCCAGGGCCAACCGCACCAGCATATGGTCTCGCAAGTGGTCTGAAGATCTCATCTTGGTACCTAATGGCAGTCAGGCTACCTCTGGCGAGCACATGGAAGGCTGTGAGGCCCACCAAAGAAATGCCACCCCAAACCATTACTGACCCACTGCCAAACCAGTCATGATGAAGGATGTTTCAGGCAGCATATCGCTCTCAATGGCGTCTCCAGACTCTGTCACGTCTGTCACATGTGCTCAGTGTGAACCTGCTTTCATCTGTGAAGAGCACTGGGCGCCAGTGGCGACTTTGCCAATCCTGGTGTTCTGTGGCAAATGCCAAGCGTCCCGCACGGTGTTGGGCTGTGAGCACAACACCCATCTGTGGATGTCGGGCCCTCATACCACCCTCATGAAGTCGGTTTCTAACCGTTTGTGCAGACACATGCACATTTTTTCCTGCTGGAGGTAATTTTGCAGGGCTATGGCAGTGCTCCTCCTGTTCCTCTTTGCACAAAGGCGGAGGTAGCAGTCCTGCTGCTGGGTTTTTGCCCTCCTACGGCCCCCTCCACGTCTCCTGGTGTACTGGCCTGTCTCCTGGTAGCGCCTCCAGCCTCTGGACCCTACTCTGACAGACACAGCAAACCTTCTTGCCACAGCTCGCATTGATATGCCATCCTGGATGAGCTGCACTAGCTGAGCAACTTCTGTGGGTTGTAGAGTTCATCTCATGCTACCACGAGTGTTAAAGCACAACCAACATTCAAAAGTGACCAACACATCAGCCAGAAAGCATTGTTACTGAGATGTGGTCTGTGATCCCCACCTGCAGAACCACTCCTTTATTGAGAGTGTCTTGTTCCATTTGCACAACAGCATGTGAAATTGATTGTCAATCAGTGTTGCTTCCTAAGTGGACAGTTTGATTTCACAGAATTTTGATTCACTTGGAGTTATATTCTGTTGTTTAAGTGTTCTCTTTATTTTTTTGAGCAGTGTATATATATATATATACAGTGCCTACAAGTAGTATTCAACCCCCTGCAGATTTAGCTGGTTGACACATGCGGAATTAACTTGGCATTGTGACATTTGTACTGTAGATCAGCCTGGAAGTGGGAAATGCACTGCAGCAAATTTTGTTTTTGTTTTTTTGTTTTTGTTTTTTTAAAAACGTTAAAAGTTAATTCAGAGTGTCATTTATTATTCAACCCCTCAAACCACAAGAATTCTGTTTCGTCCCCCTAAAGTATTAAGAAGTAGTTCAGGCACCAAGAATAATGAGCTTCACATGTGTGGATTAAAGATCTCTTTTGCCAGCCTTTTCTGACTATTTAAGACCCTCACCAAACTTGTGAACAGCACTCAGACATGGTCAACATGGGAAAGACAAAGGAGCATTCCAAGGCCATCAGAGACAAGATCGTGGAGGGTCACAAGGCTGGCAAGGGGTACAAAACCCTTTCCAAGGAGTTGGGCCTACCTGTCTCCACTGTTGGGAGCATCATCCGTAAGTGGAAGGCTTATGGAACTACTGTTAGCCTTGCACGGCCTGGACAGCCTTTGAAAGTGTCCTCCCGTGCCGAGGCCAGGCTTGTTCGAAGAGTCAAGGCTAACCCAAGGACAACAAGGAAGGAGCTCCGGGAAGATCTCATGGCAGTGGGGACATTGGTTTCAATACCATAAGTAACGTACTCCACCGCAATGGTCTCCGTTCCAGACGAGCCTGTATGGTACCTTTACTTTCAAAGCGTCATGTCAAGGCTCGTCTACAGTTTGCTCATGATCACTTGGAGGACTCTGAGACAGACTGGCTCAAGGTTCTATGGTCAGATGAGACCAAGATCGAAATCTTTGATGCCAACCACACACGTGACGTTTGGAGACTGGATGGCACTGCATACGACCCCAAGAATACCATCCCTACAGTCAAGCATGGTGGTGGCAGCATCATGCTGTGGGGCTGTTTCTCAGCCAAGGGGCCTGGCCATCTGGTCCGCATCCATGGGAAGATGGATAGCACGGCCTACCTGGAGATTTTGGCCAAGAACCTCCGCTCCTCCATCAAGGATCTTAAGATGGGTCGTAATTTCATCTTCCAACAAGACAACGACCCAAAGCACACAGCCAAGAAAACCAAGGCCTGGTTCAAGAGGGAAAAAGTCAAGGTGTTGGAGTGGTCTAGTCAGTCTCCTGACCTTAACCCAATTGAAAACTTGTGGAAGGAGCTCAAGAATAAAGTCCACATGAGACACCCAAAGAACCTAGATAACTTGGAGAAGATCTGCATGGAGGAGTGGGCCAAGATAACTCCACAGACCTGTGCCGGCCTGATCAGGTCTTATAAAAGACGATTATTAGCTGTAATTGCAAACAAGGGTTATTCCACAAAATATTAAACATAGGGGTTGTATAATAATTGACCCACACTTTTATGTTTAAAATTTAATAAAATTCAACTGAGCAACATAACTTTTTGGTTTGTAAGATTTATGCTTCTGTTCATAAAACCTACTCTCGTTTGCAGTTTGAAGGCTCTAACTTATTTGCATCTTATCAAACCAGCTAAATCTGCAGGGGGTTGAATACTACTTGTAGGCACTGTATATATATATATATATATATATATATATATATATATATATATATATACTTATATATATGTTGTGGAATACCTATACTAACTATAAAGAAGCAAATCTCTCCCTGACACAGCAGCAGCTCTACCTACTCTGCCTGATTCACTGTGACGAGCATGGCGGCGCCCGGTCTTATATACTCCTGATGATGATGTGCAGCCAGCCAACTACTGTAATGCCCACAACCAACATGGCTACGGTATTAAAGTGCATTGCAGGCAATCCCTGTATGCTCATTGGCTCTCTAAAGAGCGCCAAACATGCAGGGGGAGACCTGAGTTCCCATCCAAGCAACTGGGAAATACTCGCCGAGCACAGAACTCATCAAGCACAGTGATGCTCGGGTGGGTACCGAGCAGTGGCGAGCACGTTCGCTCATCACTACACATCACCAATTTTTTAAGTAAATGTACAGTTGTGTGAAAAAGTGTTTGCCCCTTCCTGGTTTCTTATTCTTTTGCATGGTGGTCACACTTAAATGTTTCAGATCACAAGACAAATTTAAATATTAGAAAAAGATAACACAGGTAATCACAAAATGCAGTTTTTAAATGAAGGTCTTTATTATTAATGGAAAAAGAAATCCAACCTTCAGGGCCCTGTGTGAAAAAGTGATTGCCTTCCCCCTTAAAACATAAACTAACTGTGGTTTATCACATCTTTGGGAAGCTGAGTTCAATTTTCCTAGTCACAAACAGGCCTGATTACTGCCACACCTGTTGTTTTCAATCAAGAAATCACTTAAATAGGGCCGGCATGACAAAGTGAAGTATACCAAAAGATCCTCAAATGATAGACATCATGCAGCGATCCAAAGAAATTCAGGAACAAATGAGAAAAGAAGTAATTGAGATCTATCAGTCTGGAAAAGGTTATAAAGCCATTTCCAAAGCTTTAGGACTCCAGTGAACCACAGTAAAATCCAATATCCACAAATAGAGAAAACATGAAACGAAACAGTGGTGAACCATCCCAGAAGTGGCCAGCCAACCAAAATTACCCCAAGAGCGCAGTGACGACTCATCCAAGAGGTCACAAAAGACCCGACAACAACATCCAAAGAACTGCAGTGTAACATACCTGGCGGCGTCCTTGCATAGTGGTCCATCTCCCACTGTGCAAGAGCGCACACTTGATCTCCAATCCAGAAGGTCTCTCTGTCTTCCCTCCATGCTGTCTGTTTGCCTCTGTGTCTGCTGCTTAAGGGCGGCGCCCGATCACTTCCTGCTTTTTGTACCTGCTGCAGGCACACCCCTTGTGCGTCCTCAGCCTATTGCTGTCTGTCACCTGGTATTTAAACCAGCTGCTCCAATTAACCCATGCCTGAGCATTGTGTTTCATTCAGTGTGGTCTTTCACTCTGAATGTGCCAGGTCCCCTTCTGTGTTCTCTTGTCTGCCTATCCTGGAGGCTGTATTTCCATGCCTGTGTGAACACGCTCCTTGCCTGTTCGTTTCACCTTCTAGGGGCCGCATACCTAGACCCGCTCCTGTATCTAGTCTGTCCTGTCTGAACACGCTCCTGGCCTGTTCCTCCCGCCTTCTAGGGGCTGCATTCCTAGACCCGCTCCTGTATCTTGCTACTGTGTCTGTTCTTGTCTGTATACTCTTCTAGCCTGTTTCCCGTGTTTCTCTATGTAAGTACCTTTCCTTTTTCTGCAGAGTCTGAACTCGAACCTAACTCCTGCTCGTTGTCACTGTACTCCCGTTTGTGAGTTTGTGGTCCACTCGCTACTTCACTGCAAGTACCCTGTGGGTATCTGGTTCTGCCTTTCCCTTCCTGTCTGTTCCGTGAGAACAGAGCCCTGTCCCCCATGCTCTGCCTTTGCTCACCGCTCCGGCGGTTCTAGCCTGCTCTGCCTTTGCTCACCGCTCTGGCGGTTCTAGCCTGCTCTGCCTTTGCTCACCGCTCCGGCGGTTCTAGCCTGCTCTGCCTTTGCTCACCGCTCCGGCGGTTCTAGCCTGCTCTGCCTTTGCTCACCGCTCCGGCGGTTCTAGCCTGCTCTGCCTTTGCTCACCGCTCCGGCGGTTCTAGCCTGCTCTGCCTTTGCTCACCGCTCCGGCGGTTCTAGCCTGCTCTGCCTTTGCTCACCTCTCCTGGCGGCCTCCTCCTGCTCTACTCTTGCTCACCGCTCCTGGCAGCCGCGTCCTGCTCTACTCTTGCTCACCGCTCCTGGCAGCCTCGTCCTGCTCTACTCTTGCTCACCGCTCCTGGCGGCCTCGTCCTGCTCTACTCTTGCTCACCACTCCTGGCGGCCTCGTCCTGCTCTACTCTTGCTCACCGCTCCTGGCGGCCTCGTCCTGCTCTACTCTTGCTCACCGCTCCTGGCGGCCTCTTCCTGCTCTACTCTTGCTCACCGCTCTTGGCGGCCTCGTCCTGCTCTACTCTTGCTCACCACTCCTGGCGGCCTCGTCCTGCTCTACTCTTGCTCACCGCTCCAGGCGGCCTCGTCCTGCTCTACTCTTGCTCACCGCTCCTGGCAGCCGCGTCCTGCTCTACTCTTGCTCACTGCTCCTGGCAGCCTCGTCCTGCTCTACTCTTGCTCACCGCTCCTGGCGGCCTCGTCCTGCTCTACTCTTGCTCACCACTCCTGGCGGCCTCGTCCTGCTCTACTCTTGCTCACCGCTCCTGGCGGCCTCGTCCTGCTCTACTCTTGCTCACCGCTCCTGGCGGCCTCTTCCTGCTCTACTCTTGCTCACCGCTCTTGGCGGCCTCGTCCTGCTCTACTCTTGCTCACCGCTCCTGGCGGCCTCGTCCTGCTCTACCCTTGCTCACCGCTCCAGGCGGCCTCGTCCTGCTCTTCTCTCGCTCACCGCTCTAGGCGGTCTCGTCTTGCCCTGCTCTCGCTCACCACTCTGGGCGGCCTTACTCTGCTGTGTTTGTCCGCCACATCTGTGGTTCTGTTCCTGAGGCCCAGTGTGTACTGGGTCCTATCCCGCCTGTGTTCCTACCTGCTAGTGCCTCCCTGTCTGCACTCTAGCCGTGCTTGCCTGTACCCCCCTGCCTGCATACCCGCCTGCCTGCATACCAGTCGTGCCTGCCTATACCCACCAGTCTGTGTGCCAGCCTAACCTGTCTGTTCCTGTATTCCCCTGTGTGGGTCAACAGCCGTGTCCGGGGTCTGTCCTGGAGTAGCACCTGGTCCCTCTGCTCGGTTCCTCCTTGGTGCACTGGCGTCGTATGCAGTCATGCGACCCTGGTCGGATAGGGTGAATACCTAGTTACGCCCCTCCAGGCATTCACTCTCCGGCACGGTCCAGTGGAATCACACGCACACGCCGCTCAGCCCGGGCGTGTGCATTACAGCATGCTCAGGCCATGGTTCCCGTTGAGCCCCATGGCCTTCGCTCTCTGAGACGTTTTCCAGCAAATACGTGCATTAAAAATAAATAAATAATTTTTTTTTTCCTTAGCTGAGTTCCAGGCGAATTACGCACCCGTCCAGATGGATCTGTCAGCTCTCATTCCTGCGGATCCGCCACGTTTCTATGGGGATCCAAGACAGAGTCGTGCATTTGTGGAGCAATGCATGCTACACTTCAAGTTCTACCCTCTTTGTTTTCCCACCGATCGGGTTAAGGTGGGATTCATGATGTCTTACCTAATGGGTGATGCCTTGGAATGGATCAACCCCCTATGGGAAGCACAGGATCCTATCCTCCTGGACCTTCAGGCCTTCCTGGTGGCCTTTCTAATGGTCTTCGATGATCCTAACCCGGAGGCTCCTGCTGAAGCTTCACTTCCCAATATCCCGGAGCAACCCTGATGGTTAATGTGTGTGGGTAGAGCAATAGTCCTCCAGCCCAATGAGACTACTGCCCACCCAGAATCCTCACAGTGTGACTACGCTCTCCGGAATACTTCTCCCAACCTCAAGAGGCAGTCCAGACGTGCTAGACGTAGAGGCAAGCCGTCACGCCAGGGTCTGTCCTCCCTGAGACCTCCTGACCCCAACCTTGAAGTCCCTACTGAAGCTTCATCTCCCTGTATCCCGGAGAAGCCCCAACGGGTAATGTGCGTCGGTAGTGCACCAGTTCTCCTGCCCGAAGAGACTACTGCCCATCCAGACTCCACACAGGAGAACTTCCTGCACCTGGCATCAGATACTTCACCCACTTTAACCAGTGTGCATGTCCAAGGATGCTCTGAAGCTGTGATTACCTCCGAGTCTGTGCACCTCTACTACCTGGCGGAGGACCCCCTGTTGCCTCCTGAATCCTCCGGGATACCACTCGATGACAAATGGAGAGAGACTTCTCTACACCCGGTACTCGATACTTTGTCCGCTCCATCCTGTGAGCCTGACAATGGGTACCCCAAAGTGGTAGTTACCCCCGAGTCTCTACACCCCTCCGACCAGGCGGAGGACCTCCAGTTGTCTCCAGAACTGTTCGGGGTGCTACCTGGTAGCGAAAGGACAGAGACTCTCCTATACTCTGTACCTGATACCTCGCTCGCTTCGTCCAATGAGTCCAACCTAGTGTACTCCGAAGCAGAGGTTACTTCCGAGTCTCTACACCCCTCCGACCAGGCGGAGGACCTCCATTTGTCTACAGAACCCTTCGGGGTGCCACCTGGTGGTGAATGAACAGAGACTTTCCTATATCCTGGATCTGATACCTCGCTTGCTACGTCCAGAGAGTCCGATCTAGTGTACTCTGAAGCAGAGGTTACCCATGAGTTTCTACACCCCTCTGACCAGGCGGAGGTCCTCCAGTTGTCTCCACAACCCTTCGGGGTGCCACCTTGTGGTGAATGGACAGAGACTTTCCTATACTCGGCACCCGATACCTCGCCTGCTTCGTCCAGTGAGTCCGACCTAGTGTACTCTGAAGCAGATGTTTTCCCCGAGCCTCTGCACTCTTCTGACCCAGTGGAGGATCTCCAGTTGTTTCCCGAATCCTCCGGGGTACCATCAGATAACAAAGAGACAGTGACTTTTTCTCACCCTGTACCTGATAACCCGTCTATTTCTTCCTGTGAGTTTGACAAGATGTACCTCGAAGCAGAGATTACCCCCAAGTCTCTGCTCCCCTCCAACCCGGTGGAGGACTTCCAGTTGTCTCCTGTACCCTCTGGGGTACCACCTGAAAATATATGGAGAGAGACTTCCTTGTGTGCTGTTCCTGGTACTCCACCCATTTAGTCTGTTGCTGAGGATGGCTGGATAGGAGGTAGCATCCTAGCTACCCAGAGGAGACCAGTTTTTCCGGTGGACAGTGGAAGTGATCTCCTTGTAGTGAAGGATTGGCCCTCGAATTGCCTGCGGAACATTCTGGCAGGCCTGAAGAAGAGGGGGCGTAAGGGGGGGGTACTGTAACATAATTGGCGGCGTCCTTGCATAGTGGTCCATCTCCCACTGTGCAAGAGCGCGCACTTGATCTCCAATCCAGAATGTCTCTCTGGCTTCCCTTCATGCTGTCTGTTTGCCTCTGTGTCTGCTGCTTAAGGGCGGCGCCCGATCACTTCCTGCTTTTTGTACCTGCTGCAGGCACACCCCTTGTGCGTCCTCAGCCTATTGCTGTCGGTCACCTGGTATTTAAACCAGCTGCTCCAATTAACCCATGCCTGAGCATTGTGTTTCATTCAGCGTGGTCTTTCACTCTGAATGTGCCAGGTCCCCTTCTGTGTTCTCTTGTCTGCCTATCCTGGAGGCTGTATTTCCAGGCCTGTGTGAACACGCTCCTTGCCTGTTTGTTTCACCTTTTAGGGGCCGCATACCTAGACCCGCTCCTGTATCTAGTCTGTTCTGTCTGAACACGCTCCTGGCCTGTTCCTCCCGCCTTCTAGGGGCTGCATTCCTAGACCCGCTCCTGTATCTTGCTACTGTGTCTGTTCTTGCCTGTATACTCTTCTAGCCTGTTTCCCGTGTTTCTATATGTCCGTACCTTTTCTTTTTCTGCAGAGTCTGAACTCGTACCTAACTCCTGCTCGTTGTCACTGTACTCCCGTTTGTGAGTTTGTGGTCCACTCGCTACTTCACTGCAAGTACCCTGTGGGTATCTGGTTCTGCCTTTCCCTTCCTGTCTGTTCCATGTGAACAGAGCCCTGTCCCCCCTTCTCTGCCTTTGCTCACCGCTCCGGCGGTTCTAGCCTGCTCTGCCTTTGCTCACCACTCCGGCGGTTCTAGCCTGCTTTGCCTTTGCTCACCGCTCCGGCGGTTCTAGCCTGCTCTGCCTTTGCTCACCGCTCCGGCGGTTCTAGCCTGCTCTGCCTTTGCTCACCGCTCCGGCGGTTCTAGCCTGCTCTGCCTTTGCTCACCGCTCCGGCGGTTCTAGCCTGCTCTGCCTTTGCTCACCGCTCCGGCGGTTCTAGACTGCTCTGCCTTTGCTCACCGCTCCGGCGGTTCTAGCCTGCTCTGCCTTTGCTCACCGCTCCGACGGTTCTAGCCTGCTCTGCCTTTGCTCACCGCTCCGGCGGTTCTAGCCTGCTCTGCCTTTGCTCACCGCTCCTGGCGGTTCTAGCCTGCTCTGCCTTTGCTCACCGCTCTGGCGGTTCTAGCCTGCTCTGCCTTTGCTCACCGCTCCGGCGGTTCTAGCCTGCTCTGCCTTTGCTCACCGCTCCTGGCGGCCTCGTCCTGCTCTACTCTTGCTCACCGCTCCTGGCGGCCTCGTTCTGCTCTACTCTTGCTCACCGCACCTGGCGGCATCGTCCTGCTCTACTCTTGCTCACCGCTCCTGGCGGCCTCGTCCTGCTCTACTCTTGCTCACCGCTCCTGGCGGCCTCGTCCTGCTCTACTCTTGCTCACCGCACCTGGCGGCCTCGTCCTGCTCTACTCTTGCTCACTGCTCCTGGCGGCCTCATCCTGCTCTTCTCTTGCTCACCGCTCCTGGCGGCCTCGTCCTGCTCTACTCTTGCTCAATGCTCCTGGCGGCCTCGTCCTGCTCTACTCTTGCTCACCGCTCCTGGTGGCCTCGTCCTGCTCTACTCTTGCTCACCGCTCCTGGCGGCCTCGTCCTGCTCTACTCTTGCTCACCGCTCCTGGCGGCCTCGTCCTGCTCTACTCTTGCTCACCGCTCCTGGCGGCCTCGTCCTGCTCTACTCTTGCTCACCGCTCCTGGCGGCCTCGTCCTGCTCTACTCTTGCTCACCGCTCCAAGCGGCCTCGTCCTGCTCTACTCTTGCTCACCGCTCCAGGCGGCCTCGTCCTGCTCTTATCTCGCTCACCGCTCTAGGCGGTCTCGTCTTGGCCTGCTCTCACTCACCACTCTGGGCGGCCTTACTCTGCTGTGTTTGTCCGCCACATCTGTGGTTCTGTTCCTCAGGCCCAGTGTGCACTGGGTCCTATCCCGCCTGTGTTCCTACCTGCTAGTGCCTCCCTGTCTGCACTCTAGTCGTGCTTGCCTGTACCCCCCTGCCTGCATACCCGCCTGCCTGCATACCAGTTGTGCCTGCCTATACCCACCAGTCTGTGTGCCAGCCTAACCTGTCTGTTCCTGTATTCCCCTGTGTGGGTCAACAGCCGTGTCCGGGGTCTGTCCTGGAGTAGCACCTGGTCCCTCTGCTCGGTTCCTCCTTGGTGCACTGGTGTCGTATGCAGTCGTGCGACCCTGGTCGGATCGGGTGAATACCTAGTTACACCCCTCCAGGCATTCACTCTCCGGCACGGTCCAGTGGAATCACACGCACACACCGCTCAGCCCGGGCGTGTGCATTACATGCAGGCCTTACTTGAATCAATTGAGGTCAGTGTTCATGACTCCACCATAAGAAAGTGACTAGGTGAAAATGGCATGCATGGCAGAGTTCTAAGATGAAAACCACTGCTGAGCAAAACGAACATAAAGGCTCATCTCAGTTTTGCCAGAAAACATCTTGTTGATCGCCAAGACTTTTACGCAAATACTCTGTGGACTGACGAAACAAAAGTTGAACTTTTTGGAAGGTGTATGTCCCATTACATCTGTCGTAGAAGTGACACAGCATTTCAGAAAACAGTAAAATGTGGTGGTAGTATAATGGTCTGGGGCTGTTTTGCTGCTTCAGGACCTCAAAGAGTTGCTGAGGTAAATGGAAACAAGAATTCTGCTGTCTACCAAAAAATCCTGAAGGAGAATGTCCAGCTATCTGTTCATGACCTCAAGCTGAAGCGCACTTGAATCATGCAGCAGGACAATGATCCAAAACACACCAGCAAGTCCATCTCTGAATGGCTTAAGAAAAACAAAATTAAGATTTTGGAGAGGCCTTGTCAAAGCCCTGACCTCAATCTGATGCTGTGGTGTAACGACCGGAACGCCGGTCGAATGTGTATGAGCAATACGGCGCTGCTATGAATGACTCCGTCCCTGTATAGTGGCAGAACACTTTTTTTTACTGATCACAAGAATGACAAGGTTAAACAATTCTACAAAATATGGGCCACAACAGCCACTAACACAATTTACAAGTTATGCAGCCCGAGAGAGCCCAAGTGCCAATCTCGCGGGGATGAGCTAAACTACCCCTGGTCTATGCCGCTCATACCCTTATTCAGTACAGGGCCTACCCAGGACGTCACCGCGGTCGTGGCACGTGGTCCTCCCAGGAATATAACCTTACACCACCCTCCCACACTAATACAATGAGATCTGGGTACCCTTGTTTTCCCCTTAGAGAACACTCATATATATATGTTTAGCCAACGCGTGACCTATACAGTGTACAGTTTCTCTTCTTACAAGAGCAAAGAGAAATCTCTCAGACTTAATCCATATATAAACAGTTAACAAACTAAACCTTTAACTAGACCCTGATTTCCGGCTACAGGGTTTGATCTGTTTCTCCTTCTCACCAAGCTCTCCAGCACATCCAGGTGTAAGCAGGAATTAGAATCAATCTCAGTCCCAAAGTGTAGTTCCCAACAGGGCTCCTTTGTAGTATCCACGTACACAGTCTTAGTATGTCAGATCCTCCACAATCTCTGGATCAAGCCTGCTCAGTCCATCAGCAGTGATATACACCAGGCAGTTCTCAGTACTACTGAAATCACTAACTAGCTTTCCCTAACTGACTACACAGTCGGTGACCGGTCACATATTTCAGTTACTCACAAGTCACTGCTTCTCCTGGAAGACAAAGTCTGGCTCCAATGTGTACAAGCTCTCCAAGTCCAAACAGCCCGAGCACGCACGTTGCCTTCTTTAGAGAACTTCCTGGTTCTGTGTTTCCCGGGCTTTTTCTTTACTTGTTCCTTGCTGACCCCTAATGGCCGGACTAAGTCATCGCAGGAGAAATTTACACTGTCATAAATATGAGCTCATTACCACAAAGACATGTCAACATGTTACACTCCGCCCCACTCACAATTTGGCGTCCCGACAAATGGTTTCGTACCATTCATATGTAACACATACTCTTCAGGATTATATCGTATCTGGGGAACACCAGCTGTGCTCCTCTCCGATCTCCGCAAACCAGTACCTGCCGACTTCGATGGAGGATCCATCGCATCTAGTGGAACAGTAACATCAGGGACGGTGTCTGGAACACCTGGAACTTGCACTATCGGACTCTGCACGTCCGATGGTCTCACCACGAAGTCATCCCAACAGTCGCATTCAACATTGTTTGGTGCAACTGTCGTAGGTGGCGCAGGTGACTCAGGGTGACAGGCAGGTGTGTCGGACATACACCTTTTTAGCCAGTTCCGGTGCATTGTGCGACGGGGTCCAATGCACCCTTCGGGAACCACTGTTTACACACTTCCCCCTGCGAATACCCTTTCCACTACTGTGTAGGGCGTTTCCTCCCACCTGTCGCTCAACTTCCCTCCCGGACGCGTGACTCGTACTAGCACCTTATCACCCACCCGGAACTCATCTAGGTGCACCGGCCCCCGATCTCGGTGGGGATGATCCTGCACATGGTCTTTTACCATCCGGTGGATTTCACGCAACCTTCGGCGATGATCCTGGACCCACTCACTGGCTGTACGATATTCTGGTTCATCGGGTACAGTGAGACTAAGTTCTTCAATCTCTCGCCCAGGCCGACCGAACATCATCGCGTACGGAGTGAATCCTGTGGTGCTATGGACCCAATTGTTATAGGCCCACATAAGTTCTGGGAGGAACTCAGTCCATCGCTCCTTCTGCCTCTGTTCAAGCGTTCTCAACATCTGGAGCAAGGTTTGGTTGAACCGTTCACAGGCCCCATTTCCCTGCGGATGGTAGGGTGTTGTCCGGGATTGCTGAATCCCATAGACTTGCAGCAACTCCGTTATGAGCTGACCTTGGAAGCAAGCACCTTGATCTGAATGTATCCTTTGAGGACACCCATATACCTGGATGAAATGCTTACAAATTGCCTCCGCTGCAGACTTAGCAGTCTGATCTTTAGTGGGGACAGCGACGGCAAACTTAGTAAAGTGATCAGTCATGACCAGACATGAATGATGACCACTTCTGGCGTACCCAATTGACAAATAATCCACCATTAGCACTTCCAGTGGGGCAGACGTCATGATTGTCTGAACAGGAGCCCTCTGCTCTGGGGACTTATTCAGCTCGCATGCCCGACACCTACCACACACCTCTCTCACAACTTCTTCTAAGCCAGGCATGTACACGTACCGGTGTAGCCAACGATAAGTCTTCTCAGGCCCGAAATGTGCACCCCGCGTATGAGCTTCCTGGGCAATGTCTGGAGCCACTGAAGCTGGAATTACTACCTGCCAACGGTACCCCAGCTCTGCTGCTATGTAGATCCAGCAATACAGTATCCCCTCCGCTATGACCAATCGATCCCACTGCCTTAGCAGCTTTTGTCCTTTGGCTCCCAGCCGGGCTCTTGCTCTCCCATCGGGCCAGGACTTTTGACTCAGCCATTTCTTTACTAGTGACAGTTCGGAGTCTGCGTCCTGTAACTCAGCCCACTCTTGACGAGTCTTGCCCAGCAACGTGGCGACCCGTGTCGCCACCCCACTTGAACGTGCCATGTCTACGAACACAGGCAGTCGCCTCAAATCGGGGATCTCAGTATCCTCGAGGTCTTCATCCACCCCATGCTCGGGTGCGCCTCAGGTCACTCGTGATAATGCGTCAGCATTGGAGTTCTCTTTACCCGAAGGGAACCGAATCCGGTAATTAAACTTGGACATCCGAGCTACCCATCTCTGCTCCAGGGCTCCAAGCTTAGCATTTTCCAAGTGTGCAAGCGGATTATTGTCCGTCATCACAAGAATCTCAGAACCAGCCAGATACTCGGCAAACTTCTCAGTCATGGCCCACACCAGGGCCAACATCTCCAGCTTAAACGAGCTGTAATTGTCCGGGTTTCGCTCGGTATCCCGCAGAGACCGGCTAGCATACGCGATGACCCTCTCACGCCCATCTTTTTCTTGGGCTAACACAGCTCCCAGACCATGGAGACTTCCATCCGTGTACAGGGTGAACGGTTGGTCAAAGCGAGCATACGCCAATAAAGGTGACTGTACAAGGGCGGCCCTGACCCGATCAAATGCCTGTTGCTGTCGGTCAGTCCACCAAATTGGCTGATTCTTGGGCCCCTGTGCCGTCCCTCTCAACAACTCATTCAGTGGTTCAGCCACCTTAGCAAAGTATTTTACAAACCGACGGTAGTATCCTGCTAAACCAAGGAATGCTCGCACTTCTCTCACGGTCTTGGGACGGGGCCACCCCTGAATGGCCTCAATTTTACTCGGTGCTGGTCGCACACCCTCAGCAGACACTATACTCGATCTGTGTCTGGAACAAGTGACATTTCTTTGGCTTGATCTTAAGTCCATTGTCTCTCAGTCGGTGCAACACTTGCCGGAGCTTCTTCAGGTGGTCGTCAAATGAATCTCCAAATATAATTACATCATCCAAATAGATCAGCACGGACTCAAAATTGTAATCACCAAAGCAGTATTCCATTAACCGCTGAAATGTTCCTGGAGCATTAGTCAGTCCGAAGGGCATTCGATTAAATTCGTACAGTCCCATTGGCAAGATGAATGCTGTCTTCTGCCGATCTAGAGCTGCCACGGGCACCTGCCAGTAGCCACTGGCCGGGTCAAGAGTGGAGAAGTACTTCGCCTTTCCCAGGGCAGACAGGGATTCCTCGATCCGGGGCAATGGGTAGGAATCACGTACTGTGTGCGCATTCAGCTTACGGTAATCAACACAAAACCGTATGGTCCCATCCTTTTTCCGGACCAGCACGACTGGTGCGGCCCAAGGACTTTGACTTGGCCGGATCACCCCATTATCCAGCATTTGCGACAGCATCCCTTTGACCTCATGATAAAGACTCGGTGGGATCTGGCGATATCTCTCCCGAATTGGGGGGGTGTTTCCCGTGGGTATCTCGTGCTCTACAGCCTTGGTGCAACCAAAGTCTTCATCTCCCCTGGATAAGGCAGCCTGATATTCCCACAGCGCAGCCTCCAGTCTGCGAGTCTGTTCGGGAGTCAACTGGGACTCATCCACTCCCATGATTTCCATAATCCTTTTGCCATTCCACACAGGCGTGAGGGATTCTTCAGCTGTCGTCTGCATCGACAGGGTCCAGGCGGTCCGGCGGTCAGCCCTCAGTGTGAACTGGCTTTTGGGGATGACTCCGTCACCACACACATACACGTCAGCCAGCTTCAGAGTCACCTCATGATTCTGCAGATTCAGACATCTCACTGGTACACTTCCATCTTGCACAATGGCCAGTGTTCGGGCTATCATCGGGCTATCCGTATCTTCTGACCGTCCCACCGGTTCCAAGATCACCACCACAACATTCAGTTTCCTGTGCGTCCCTACCGGCATCAACACAAGCTTCTCTTGACCCGGAGCGATTACAACGGCAGACCCGCGGGGGACATACACCACTCCAACTGCTCTTCCTTCAGCCGAGCTCTTTTGAATGACGCACGAACGGACCACCTGTTGCAGGGCCCTCTGAGTGGCTTTGTGGGGTGTCGCTCGTTTCCAGTATCTCGGACCATCGCGCTCAAACAAAAGGGAGTCCAGTTCTCTCAGGATATTCATTCCCAGAACCACCGGGAGATTCGGCCTCGCCTGAGTCTTCACGAGCACCACTCCTTTGGTTCCTAACTCCTGGCCGCACAGCTGTACTCTCATGCAAGCGATGCCTGCCACTGGAATTTCCTCATTATTAGCGGCCTTTAGCCTTAGCAGGTGTCCTGACTCCGTCTTGACAATCTCTTCGAAGTGCATCTTGAAAAATTCCATCGGCATGGTCGTCACCTCCGATCCGGTATCCACCAAGCACGCCACCTTCTTTCCTGCAAACTGCACATTTCAACGTGGGACTCTCTGCAATCAGATCCTCGGAACAGACATTGGGCGCTGATTTTCATTCCTGCCTTGCCGTATGCCCAACTACAGCAAGGGCCTCCCTTTTACTGATGGCGGGACTTCGGCTGGCAGACTCCTTGAGCAGTACCGCTGCATATGCCCCAGTTCTTGGCATCGCCAACATTGAACTGGTCTTCTTGCCCTACCTCCGGGTGCCTCAGGTCTAGGAGCAGTCGGCATCCTTCCTGAGGTGTAGGGGGGTTGATCATAAAGAAGAATAGAGGGATTCGTCAAGGCCGAGCATATCGGAGGCGTTCTCCGAACTTGCATCTGTTGTACCTGTTCCGTCAGGTTTTCCACGGTTTTCTGCAAAAGCAGCCAGCTGTGCCTGCACAGGATCTGGTCTCGGCTCTCTTGTGTTAGCCACTTGCAGGCTACTACACTGCATAGCAGGCTTCACTTCCAAAGTCCGTGCTACCGCCTCTTCCTGTATTTCGGCATAGGTGACACCAGAGGTATTCCGCGCCTTCAGCAACAATTCGCTCCTTAGCGCCTCACTCCGTATCCCCTCAATGAACTGATCCCGAAGAATGCTGTCGACATCGGCTTCAGTACCCACGGTTACAGGTGATTTCTTTTTGATCTCTTGATGCAATTCCTCCAGCGCTATAGCATACTGGATCAGGCTTTCTCCGTCTCTCTGGGTCCGGGCAAAAAACTGTACTCATAGTTGCCCTGCCGCTGCCACATGATCAAAAACTTTCCCTAGTATCTGGATGATGTCGTCAACCGTCTTTTGCCTATCCTCAGGTTTTAACAAGACAACTTTACGGGCATCCCCCTCCAGAGCATTCAGCGCAACTTCCGGTTGCAGCTGAGAGCTGACAACGTGCAAGGCAATGGCATTCTTCAACCTGCCTACCCAATCACTGAATAGCAAGTTATACCCATCAAACTTGGCTAGGTGGTTAAATAGTGCGCCCGTTGCAGAGCAACCAACTAACCGATCCCTACCAATCACAACGGGAGAAGGGGGGTGGAGTACTACAGCGGACGCGGCAGTACCTTCCGCGCTACTGTCACCATTCATGGCGAGCACCGTATCCTGCTGACTACGCCAAGATGTAACGACCGGAACGCCGGTCGAATGTGTATGAGCAATACGGCGCTGCTATGAATGACTTCGACCCTGTATAGTGGCAGAACACTTTTTTTTACTGATCACAAGAATGACAAGGTTAAACAATTCTACAAAATATGGGCCACAACAGCCACTAACAAAAAATACAAGTTATGCAGCCCGAGAGAGCCCAAGTGCCAATCTCGCGGGGATGAGCTAAACTACCCCTGGGCTATGCCGCTCCCACCCTTATTCAGTACAGGGCCTACCCAGGACGTCACCGCGGTCGTGGCACGTGGTCCTCCCAGGAATTTAACCTTACACCCCCCTCCCACACTAATACAATGAGATCTGGGTACCCTTGTTTTCCCCTTAGAGAACACTCATATATATATATATATTTAGCCAACGCGTGACCTATACAGTGTACAGTTTCTCTTCTTACAAGAGCAAAGAGAAATCTCTCAGACTTAATCCATATATAAACAGTTAACAAACTAAACCTTTAACTAGACCCTGATTTCCGGCTACAGGGTTTGATCTGCTTCTCCTTCTCATCAAGCTCTCCAGCACATCCAGGTGTAAGCAGGAATTAGAATCAATCTCAGTCCCAAAGTGTAGTTCCCAACAGGGCTCCTTTGTAGTATCCACGTACACAGTCTTAGTATGTCAGATCCTCCACAATCTCTGGATCAAGCCTGCTCAGTCCATCAGCAGTGATATACACCAGGCAGTTCTCAGTACTACTGGAATCACTAACTAGCTTTCCCTAACTGACTACACAGTCGGTGACCGGTCACATATTTCAGTTCCTCACAAGTTACAGCTTCTCCTGGAAGACAAAGTCTGGCTCCAATGTGTACAAGCTCTCCAAGTCCAAACAGCCCGAGCACGCACATTGCCTTCTTTAGAGAACTTCCTGGTTCTGTGTTTCCCGGGCTTTTTCTTTACTTGTTCCTTGCTGACCCCTAATGGCCAGACTAAGTCATCGCAGGAGAAATTTACACTGTCATAAATATGAGCTCATTACCACAAAGACATGTCAACATGTTACAGTGGCATGACCTTAAAAAGGCGGTTCATGCTTGGAAACCCTCCAATGTGGCTGAAATACAACAATTTTGCAAAGATGAGTGAGTCAAAATTCCCCCAGAGCGTTGTAAAAGGCTCATTGCCAGTTATCGCAAATGCTTGATTGCAGTTGTTGCTGCTAATGGTGGCCCAACCAGTTATTAGGTTTAGAGGGAAATCACTTTTTCACACAGGGCTCTATATGTTTGAACTTCTTTTTCCCTTAATAATAAAGACCTTCATTTAAAAACTGCATTTTGTGTTTCCTTGTGTTATCTTTGTCTAATATTTAAATCTGTTTTGTGATCTGAAACATTTAAGTGCGGCAAACATACAAAAGAATAAGAAATCAGGAAGGGGGCAAACACTTTTTGATACCACTGTATTTCTAAAGTTGCTATTAACATAAAATTCTCACCTGATGTCAGTAACAACTCATCAAACCATAGGTGTCCATGAATTAAGCTATGTATAGCAATGAAAAATGACACAAGGAAAAAGTATTGAACACAAGAGAGGTGCAAAATTCCATGGAAATTTATGACACCAGCTGAAATCTATCAGTAACTAGAAAGCAATCCTGCCACTTACTGAAAAATGATATCAGCTGATTCAACTGATGACCTATAAAAAGGTGTCTCATTACCAAGGTGACACACAAGAAAGATCTCATGATGGGAAAAAACAGTGAGCTGGCTCATGACCTTTGCAAAATTATTGTTGTAAAACATACTGAGGGCATTGGTTACAGAAGAATTTCTAAACTACTAAAGGTTCCAGTGAGCCCTGTTGTGGCCACAATCCAGAAGTGTAAAGATCATCATTTCATCATAAACCATTCACGACCAGGTGCTCCCAGCAAGATTTCAGACAGAGGAGTGAAAAGAATTATCAGAAGAGTTGTCCAAGAACCAAAAACCACCTGTGAAGAGTTACAGAAAGACCTGGAATCAGCAGTTACAATTGTTTCAAAGAAAATAATAAGTAATGCACTCATCCCCCATGGTCTGTATGTACGCTCACTACGCAAAACTCCATTGTTGATGAAGAAGCATATTCAAGCACGTTTAAAGTTTGCTCAACAACCCTTAGTTAAGCATCTGAAATATTGTGAGAATATAGTCTGGTCAAATGAGAACAAAATTAAATGTTTTGGATGCCATATTACACACCATGTTTGGAGGCCAAAAGCTACTGCATATCACCTCCAAAACACCATACCAACAGTGAAGTTTGGAGGTGGGTATATCATGGTGTGGGGCTGTTTTTCAGCATACGAAGTCTCCCTCATTGAACTGTAAAAGACAACAGTTTTATTGTTTTATTGTTTTACAGTTTTACACACAGTTGTGGCCAGCTCACAACACCGGCTACATGCGGCCTGCATGGGTGGGATGTCCAGACAGTACAAGTCCAGACAATCAGCCAGGACCGGAACTTTCATGTAGCCTGCCGGTGCATAAAAAAAGAAGAGTGCCTCGCCTGCAGATACCGCCCCATGCTCCACTACACTGCCAAGGTAACTCTTAATTGGTTTCAGAGAAAGAAATTAAAGATGCTAGAATGGCCAGCCAAACACCTAACCAAAATCTAATAGGAAATTTATGGAAGGAACTAAAGCTCAGAGTTCATAGAAGGAGCCCACAGAAGCTTCAGGACTTGAAGTTATGTGGAAGAATGGCCCAAAATCACACCTGAGCAATGCATGTGACTAGTTTCTCCATATAGGAGGCATCTTGAAGCTGTCATCACCAACAAAAGCTTTTGTACAAAATATTAAATAAATGTCAGTATGCATGTTCAATACTTTTTCCCTGTGTCATTTCTCATTATTATTCATAACTTCATTTATTGACATCTATGGTTTGATTTCGTTGGCTGTGTGGATTGGATGGGTTGTATCTGACATCTGGTGAGAATTTCATGTCAATAGCACCTTTAGAAATATATTTACTTAGAAAATTGGTGACGCACGGGATCACAATAGTATAAGTAAAAAATAGAGGCAGCCATATGTAGCTTAGCAAAATACGAAAATTGACTTAATTCCAAAAGCATATGATATTTTGATTTGGGAAGTGGGCCTTTTTCAAGTGAACTTGCCAAACTGCAGAATGCTGCCTCACGTCTTTGTCTCTTGAACACAAAATGCCCCATGCTGCACCCTTGAATATAAACATAAAATCCAACATTAACATATAATTAGTCACTGTGCACCCCTTATAGAATATATAAATTCATAAACTCACCCAATACAATTAAATATAAATTAATTAGCCACTATGCCTCTCTTGATCCCAACTATCCTATGTCCTTTCTCCTCCTGAATTCAAAACCAGTCACAGTCCTCTTTTCTTCTCTGCATCCAGTTGTGCTCCTATTCACTACCAATTAGCCACTATCCTGTATGTTCCTTCTTCCCCCAATTGTATTCCATTCTATTGTGCGCTCCTTTCAATTGTGCTCCTTTCCACTGTGATCTCTCCCCATTGTGTTCCCCCCTCCAGTGTGGTCTTCCTTCCACTGCTGTCCTCTCCACAGTGTCGTTCTATTGTGTTTTTGCTTCCACTGTGTTGTCCATCCATTGTGTTGTCGACCCAATAGTGCTCCCCTCCACTGCACTTTCTCCCCAATCGTGCTCCCCTCCACTGTGTTCTCGCTTCCAGCATGCTTTCCTGACAATTGTGCTCCCCTTCACTGTGATCCCCTATTGTGTTCTCCTTCCATTGTGTTCTCTATTTCAGTGTGTTCACCCCTCCACAGTGCTCTACCCTCCACTGTATCCTCCCCATTGTGTTTTCACCTGCACTGTGTTCTCCTCCATTGCACTCTCTCCCTAATTCTGCTCCCCTCTACTGTGCTCCCCCCATTGTGTTCTTCTCATTTTGCTTTCCCCCAATTGTGATCTATCCCCCCTTTTGCTTTTCCCCTCTTTGTGCTCTCCCCTACCCCATTATATTCCCTTCTTGATTTAACTTTTTCCCCTCTTTGTGTTTTATCACCACTATCCTCTCCCCTTATTGTGCTCTTTTTATCTTGGTTTTCTCACACTCATTGTGCTCTGCCCCTCATTATGTTGCACCCTTATCTGTGCTCTCTCCACACCAAAAAAAATCCCTCATCTCCTGATGATCTCTTATGTTGCTGATTCCCTGATTATTATTGGCCACTTCTTGCTGGTATCCTGCTGAATGATGCAGTTGTAGTATTGACCTCATTGTGCTGCCTGCATAATAAAGCACAGCGCAGGCAATGGAGCTGAAGGATGGCACCTTTGACTTTCTGCAAGAATCTAAAGAAGAATTCAATTATAATGTGGTCAAATGGAATATGGGTTTACATCAGTAGCCCAGATTACCCTTCTTATTATCTGCCCCTGCTTGAAATGCTATTGTTAAGCAAGGTGTGGTAAAGGCTTAGTTCAACACAAAGGGAAGAGGGAAAGGGAACCCAGATGCTAGGGAAAGGGGGAGTGGAGACCTCCTAGGCTGATTTAATATCACCCTGTCTACACTAACGTCCCTATATTGGTTTTTCACCAATCGCCACACACGTTCCTCGCCCTGTCTTTCCCTGGCATTTGGCCTTGGTTAGGGAAGGGAGGGGATGAGTGTTAGTCGATCCCCACTGAACACTGAAGACAACAAGGGGGAACAAACAGGGGAAAATTGCTTAGCTTTAGTTGACTCCTGACAAATGCGCACACATCCTCTAGCACCACAGAGGAAGAAGTACTGCTCTTGATCAAGCCTTCACAAGGAGTAATGAATATTGCCAGCACCTCCCTCTGGCACACAGCAGGTATTTATATACCCAGGCCAGAGACTTAATTATCCAGAAGAAGGTAGCCTCTGGGTCCTAGAGAGACAGCTTCAAGAAGTTGGCTGTAATGCCAAACGAAGAGATCTCCTGCAACCAATTGCAGGGTAACTGTCTGTCACTTCTGACACACCCGTGACAGCTATAGCTCAACAGTGACGGTATTACAGGGAAATGGAATATTTGTTGCCATACTTTCTACATATTACAGCTGGTCCTTGACAACTGGGGATTTCATCAATGGAACTCCCTAATATCTGCAAGTGTCGGTGAAACAAACAAACAAATAATGCAAATACAGAATTGACAAAAGGAAATTGTGTTATATCCCTATCTTTACCCTTTCTATACATCTTTGACTGACCATTGTTTGCTATTAAAGGAGCTCCTCTGGGCAGGGAAGTTCTTCAAATAGTAGAAAATGATGAAACCAACCAGGGTCATAGTAGTCAGGCGGCCTACCTCTATGATATGTTTATCCCTGCTGATCCTGTTTTCTGAATAATGGTTTATTATTTTTAAATAATCCTTATGTAACTGTCAAATTTATCAAACAGAATAACAGGTCACATAGTTTCACAAGCAAAGTGGGAAATTTATCAAGGAATGATACTTTTTGTCTTGAGGGCTCCCACAGGCCTCAACGATTCAACACTTTCTTCCTTTATCATATAAATATACAGGTCAGATCTGTGAGTGGCAGGAACACACAGCAAGGAAGAAATTAGCTTGAAATTACTTTGGTGTTTGGCTGCAGGCTTCTGAAGGTCCAAAGAAACAGTATTTTTTCTGCACAGGAACAAGTCATTCTTACCAATTTAAGCGACAACCTGGCTTCAATAGGTGCCATGTTAACAAGTTATTAACCAGATTATTTTATTCATTCCTGTACATTCTAAAAAGTACTGTATAAGGTCGCAATAATATGTTTATACTATTGTATAAAACCACCTGAATATTATTATTGCTATTTATCACTTAATATTATCATTGCTATATTGTTGTTTATTATCATATTTATAATACAGCATAAATGAAAATGTTTTGATGTGGATATGGCATAGCAAATCAAGAAATGCTGGTCCGAGTCCTGAGATTTGCATCGTGCCATCAGTAGATAGGTGGTCTCATGCATGCTCCGCTCTCTATTCATTTATATGGGAGTTGTGAAAACTCTGTTAGCTCTTCAATTTTTTGAATTCCAGCACAAGTGAACTGAGAAAGCAGTGCAAGTGCTGACATCTCTCCAAAGGTCCAAAAGCAATGGGCGACAGGTGCCTACACCGGATGGACATTTATAACCCATCCTGTAGATATGCCACAACTATACCAGATGGAAAAAAATCCCTTAAAACATGGAAAACAGGCTATACTACAGGTAGCGGATCAGTAATGTTCTATGATGTAATATACATGTATACAGGTGCATCTCACTAAATTAGAATATCATCAAAAAGTTTATTTATTTCAGTTCTTCAATACAAAAAGTGAAATTCATATATTATACAGAGTCATTACAAACAGAGTGATCCATCTCAAGTGTTTATTTCTGTCAATATTGATGATTATGGCTTACAGCCAATAACACAGAAGTCATTAGCTCAATAAATTACAATAATTAACAAAAAACACCTGCAAAGGCTTCCTAAGCGTTTAAAAAGGTCCCTTGTAATGACTAGTGTTGAGCCACCCCCGTAGTGTTCGAGTTCGGTTCGGTTCGTCGAACACCCGTGTGTTCGCCGAACTGTTCGTCGAACTGTTCGTCGAACACCTTCGAACACCGTTAAAACCAATGGCAGGCAAACAAAAACACATAGAAACACATAGAAAACACCTTCAAAGGTGTCCAAAAGCTGACAAACTGCTCAGAAGACACAACTAACACATGGAAAAGTGACAAGTACATATAGTCATGCGAAAAGAAAAGAGGTGGAGGAGTAAAAGGAGGGGGAGACACAGATATAGGCATGTCATGCCGTTCTAAAATCCAAAAAGTGAGAAGCCGACACGGCCAGTCCGCTCCTGCCCGTGCCACCTCCGTGTCGCCGGGTTTGTGCCAGAGCCGCGGTGAACCCTGACGGCCAGCCCCCCTCTCCCAATACTGGTGCCTGTCCGCTGGTGGGTCGAGCGAGCCCCCCTGTGGTGGAGGCAGCTCTAAGCTTTTTAATTTAAATTGTCTCTCTAATTTGAATGAATACACTTTAAATCCATTTACAAGGATCTATTGGAGGGCAAGTCTCATGCCAGCAGCCGCGTAACTCCAGCTCCAGTAGCGTCCACTAAAGCTGCTGCAGTTAAAAAGCTTTTATAAGGATCGAGCTCGGCTGTCCACCGCAAGGCATCCTACTGCCAGTCCCAGCCCCTATGCCTTGGGGTGCCTCCTGATGCTCTTCACTGAGTATCCCGTGGTCCCGAAGCATTTCCTTTGAAAAAATTAAGTGTCCAAACTACAGGTGGTGTAGCTTGCTTAACAGCCGGGATAATCCGCTGACTAGCAGACACTGCTACTAGGCACAAAGTATTTCCTGGGCTAGATGCACTTAAAAATTTGTAATTAGATACACTCGTTGGATGCTGAGAAAGCATTCCATAGAGTCTCCTGGCACGCCATATATGATTCTCTTAAAAAGCTTGGGGTAGGGGTCTAGGGGACCCTTTTATAGCCAAAATCATGGCCCTGTATCGCAATACGTCACCTAGGCTGAAGATAAATGGAACTGTAGCACCCTGAGGGCTCGGTTGCTGCAGAGGTATTGCAACTCACCCAGAGGTGTGATATCTCACTCTCAGGTAAGGATGGAGTGTGGATAAGGACCCGACACCTGCATGTGTAGCGCCCCGAGGGTTCGGCCGCTACAGGGGTATTGCACCTCAGTCCAGAGGTGTGATATTCCACTCCCAGGTAAGGATGGAGTATGGACCAGGGCTCAGTTAGCTGCATACAGCACACACACCCCATTTCCGAAGGACAGCTCTACGGTGCTCCCACTAGACATAAGTGCAGGCACGACCGACTATGTCCCTGCCTGGAGTGGGGAGGGGGGTGGAACACCCAGTGCTGTAGGGGCAGATAGGGGTTGGTTCCTGAGCGTAGGTAGGAGCCCATTGGTTGCTGGTCACCTGGGCTCATGGCTAGAGGGAGGTATAAAAGGTGGGCACCATCTTAGTTCTGGGTCAGTTCAGTGAGTAGAGGCTCTGTAGGAGCTCTACTCCAGGAGGGCCTAGTGAGAGGCCGAGGAGGAGGTGAAGGGGAGCTGGGATTTTGGCTCATCTCAGCTCCAAGAGAACGAAACAGAAAGGAACAGAAAGGAACAGAGAAAGAGAAGGAGAGACAGAGAAACAGAAGGGCTCAGGAACAAGACGTTGGAAGGGACCCTAAGAACCCATGAGAATCCAGGGTGCAGGGTCAGGCAGATTAAGGGTACCGGATCCCAAGTTGGTGGAGGAGAAACAACCCTCAGCCAAAGACCGGTCGTCGTGATCATCTATTGGTGCGACACCTCATCAAATCTGCTAGGAAGGCACCATATAGGACAGCGGAGGACGGGGCCCACGTTTAACCGCACAAGTCCGCCGCAGCCGGACAAAAGTGGGTCACTGGTGAGGCAGGCCAGAGAAAGGATTAAAGGGGGTCCTGTGCCATGCTCTTGACTGCTTGGGAGTTGACCGAGCCCCACACCTGGTGGACGCAGCACGGCTTGGGCGGTCACTGCCGACGGAAGTGACCCGGGACAAACGAACTGTGAGTAAAGACCCTGGACTGTAACTTGTTGCCCGTGTGCTCCTTCACTCCTCCGGCACTACCGGTACTGGGACCTTCACCACCATCACTCCCACCATCCACTACACTGCCCTGGGGCCGCACTCTTCCCGTGGGGAGTCACACCATCCCAGCTGCATTCATCATCGGCCCCAGCGGACTGTCTTGCAGCGGCGGTTCTAATAACCGCAATCCACGGGTGGCGTAGTCGGACATTATCTAAAGCACGTAGCAGACTACATTGGCCTGACCGCCCTGAGCCGCGGGACCGGGCCGCCACTACTACTACCCCCATCGTTCCCCTATCGCCCGGATCCGCGTGCCCCACGGCCCAGGGGACAAGTCACATGCATTACACCACATTGCCGTGGGGCAGGGCGACCAATATGCCCCTGAGATGGGCACGACAGTCCCTGTCCCTGGCTGGAGTGGGGGGAGGGAACACTGAGGAAGGGGAACCCTGTAGTGCAGGAGCAGGGAGGAAGCAGTTCCTGGGTGCATTGAGAAGGGAGTATAAAAGATGGGCACCATCTTAGTTCAGTGCAGAGAAGTCTGAGCAGAAGTGACAGGGAACAGGGGCTCTGCATGAGCTCTGCTCCGGAGGCGGGCCTAGTAACAGAGGCCCAGGCCTGGAAGAGGGAGAAGGAAGGAAGAGGAGCGGAGAAGGCTCCAGGAACGAGGAACGAAGGGATCCCAGGGGTGCGGACGGGCGAGTCGCCACCGCACGCCCGAATCCACCTGCGTGGAGGGGTCAGGCCAAAGGGGGAGACCGGTCCCCGAAACTAGTGGAGGCAGGAAACGACCCTCAGCTAGAAACCAGAGGCTGTGACATTTTATGTGGCGCAGCCCCTCGCTACACCCGCTAGGAAGGCACCACATAGGGTCAGGGAAACTGGCGCCAAGTTTACCAAGAGGAGGCCCGAGGCAGCCGGACAGAAGGGTTGGTAAGAAAGGCCAGACAAAGGACACACAAAGGGGGTCCTGTGAAGCGCTCCAAAGTTATCTGGGAGTTGTCTGAGCCCCTCTCCTGGTGAGCACAGTATGAAGTGGGCAGCGGTTACCTACAGACGTGGTCTGGATAATAAGAACTGTGAGTAAAGGCCCTGGACTGCATCACTGACTCCGTGTCGTTACTGCTGCTGCCCTGCACCATCACCCCCATCCTCCGCATACACTGCCCTGAGGCTACGCTCTGCTGCACCCACAACACCAGCCTCAGCGGTCTGCCCTGCAGCGGATTTTCACTCTGACCGCAATCCACGGGTGGCGTAGTCGGACATTTAAACATCAAAACCACATAAATAGTTCCGCCACTGGTTTGACCGCCCTGAGCCACGGAACTGGGTCGCCGCCACGGAGACTACAACCACCAGCATCCACCAAAAAGGGTCCGGCTCCGGGTGGCCCAAGGCCCAGGGGGTGCATCAGAACATTTTCATCACCTTTCACAATCACCAATGGGACAAGGCAGGGATGTCCTCTGTCCCCTCTCTTATACATCCTAGTGACGGAGCACCTGCTCTCATCAATTCGCCATAACCCCAATATTAGGTGGATTGAGGTGGGAGGCACCGAGTACAAGTGCTCTCTATTTGCTGATGATGTCCTAGTATATATCACTCAATCACATATATCCATCCATGCTGTTATGGCTGAAATAGATCACTTTGTTACATGGTCAAATATTAAAATCAATGCAGCGAAGTCTGAGGCCCTCGATGTCTCCCTCCCCAAATCCATACAGGATTCCATCCAGTCCAACTTTCCCTTTGCCTCGCCCTCACAGGGTATCAAATACTTAGGAATTCCTATTCATAGAGACCTCTCCCATCTATGTTATCTTAATTTTGGGCCCTTTATTGAACAACTCCATACAGACCACGGTTGGCAAGTTAGAACTGTAAGATTCACTACGTGAACCACTGGTGTTTTGTGGAAAAGCACATGTACACTGTGTTCCAAATTATTATGCAAAAAGTGTTTAGGAGTGATAAGGGAAGAATTTGTTTGTTTGTCAGTTAAACTCATTGATGGTGATGTGTGTCAGGGCTCTTTATATCACTGTAAGCAATTGCAGACATCTGTGCTAATTAGTTTGGCAGGTGTGTCCAATGAAAGGCAAGACTACTTAAGAAGGCTGTCCCACATTATTAAGCAGCCTACATTTTCTGCCAAAATGGGAAAGAAAAAGGATGTGTCGGATGCTGAGAAGCAAAAAATTGTGGAGTGTTTAGGTCAAGGCATGACTACAATCAACATTGTGCGATGATCAGGATGAAGTGTCTTGGCAATCAAGAAGTATGTAGCTGATTCACAGTACACACGTGTGCGTGCTGATAAGGGCAAATTGAGGACTCTTTCCTACAGGCAATTACGTCAGGTTAAAAGAGCAGCGGCAAAAAAGCCTTGTCATAGCAGCAGACAAGTTTTTGAAGCTGCTGGTGCCTCCAACGTCCCCCGAACAACAAGATGCAGGGTCCTTCAGAGGTTTGCAGCTGTGCATACGCCATCCTGTCGACCTCCTCTATCCTCTTCACACAAGCAGAAACGGCTCCAGTGGGCAAAACATTACATGAAGACTGATTTCAAAACTGTTTTGTTCACGGATGAGTGCCGTGCAACGCTCGATGGTCCAGATGGATGGAGTGGAGGATGGCTGGTTGATGGACACCCCACGCAAACACGGCTACAGCGCCAACAAGGAGGAGGTGGAGTAATGTTTTGGGCTGGAATCATGGGGAGAGAGATTGTCGGCCCCTTTAGGATCCCTGAAGGGGTAAAGATGAACTCCATAATGTATGTGGAGTTTCTCAAACAGCACTTCCTGCCATGGTTCAAGAAGAAGAACCGTGTATTCCACAGCAAGATCATTTTTATGCATGATAATGCACCATCTCATGCTGCACATAAAACATCTGCATCTCTGGCTGATATGGGCATAAAAGGGGACAAACTTATGGTGTGACCCCCATGCTCCCCTGACCTCTACCCCATTCAGAACCTCTGGAGCATCATCAAAAGGAGTGTCTATGATGGCAGGGGGCAGTTCACATCTAAGCCACAGCTCTGGGAGGGTATTCTGTCCTCATGCAAAACAATTGAAGCAGAAACCATCCAAAACCTGACAAATTCAATGGACGAGAGAGTTCAGAAGCTCCTTTCGAACAAGGGGTCCTATGTGAAAATGTAACATCACCTAGAATAAAGTTTTGAGTTAAAAACTGTTTGATTTCAGTTTCTAATAACCTGCTAATGCTTATAATTTCAAAAATGACCATTTTTTTGGTCTTTATTAAAATGAAAAGGTTGATCGAAAAGTTTGGGGGATCTAAGAGTGTGGCAACCCAGTAGTCAGGATTACTACGAATTCTGACAATATGAGGGTCATGTTGCAGGTAGTGCAGCAAGAAGGCACTTATGTGTCTTGCGCATCTCGAAGCCCCAAAATTATTTTCCGGGCTAGATGCAGCTAAAAATTATTATTAATTTTAAATCTGGTGGAGCTTAGTATAGATGGCCTAATAGAATCAGTGCTGCACACTGCTACAAAGCCCAAATTATTTTCCAGCCAAGGTACAGATAAACATGATTAGTAATTTTAAATCTGGTGGAGCTTAGTATAGATGGCCTAATAGAATCAGTACTGCACACTGCTACAAAGCCCAAATTATTTTCCAACCAAGATACAGATAAACATGATTAGTAATTTTAAATCTGGAGGAGCTTATTATAGATGGCCTAATAGAATCAGTGCTGCACACTGCTACAAAGCCCAAATTATTTTCCAGCCAAGATACAGATAAACATGATTAGTAATTTGAAAGCTTAAAACGGTTGGTGAGGTGATTTTAACCAATCATCAAGCTTTTACTCTCCCCAGGATGACACAGGGGTAGAAAAGTTGTTTCAGATCCATGATTTGTTCATCTTTATGAATGTGAGTCTGTCTACATTATCAGTGGAGAGCCACGTGCGCTTATCTGTCAGCACACCACCAGCAGCGCTGAACACACGTTCAGACAGAACGCTGGCTGCGGGGCATGACAAGATCTCCAAGGCGTAAGTGGCTAGCTCCGGCCATTTATCCAGATTGGAAGCCCAAAAAGAGCAAGGGTCCAGTGACACAGTCATGGCTTCAATGTTTACTTGGAGATACTCCTGTACAATCATCTCTAGGCGTTGACTATGTGTCAGACTTCTTGTCTCCTGTGGCCTTGCAAAGGATGGTCTAAAAAAGTGGTGAAATGATTCCGCAAAATTGATGTTACCAGCAGATACTGTGGTTCTGTTACGGTTTGAGTGCTGAACACTCGACGGTCCCACGGTTGGCAAGTAGGAACTGTGAGATTCACTACGTGCACCACTGGTGTTTTGTGGAAAAGCACATGTAAGATTCTGCAACAGTCTCTGCTGATACTCCAGCATGCGTGCATCCCTTTCTATGGCTGGAATAATTTCTGCAAAATTACTTTTGTACCGGGGATCTAACAGTGTGGCAACCCAGTAGTCAGGATTATTTCTAATTCTCACAATTCGAGGGTCATGTTGCAGGTAGTGCAGCAAGAAGGCACTCATGTGTGTTGCGCATCCAGGAGCACCAAGTCCCTGTTGTGTTGGTGGCGACGTAACAATCATGCTTCCTTCCTCTGTCCTCTCCCCCCAACCTCGCACAACAGAAATGTGATCAAGGCCTCCCTCATCTGATGAGTCTTCCATCAGTTCGTCCTCCACTTCTTCCTGGGCTCCTGCACCTTCCTCACTAGCTTGGCTGCTACCTTGCGCCCTGGTAAAAGCATCTCCCCCACCCTCACATGCCTGCCGCCTTGGTGCTGCCGACCGTCTGGACCTTGCAGATGTTAGCCCTTCCGCATACAACTCCTCCTCCTCTACTTCCTCCACCTCCTCTTGTGCCACCACCTGACTCCGAATTCTGTTTAACATGTGCTCCAGCATGTAAATCACCGGAATAGTCATGCTGATAATGGCATCGTCAGCACTAAACATCTTCGTCGCCATTTCAAAACTGTGCAGAAGGGTGCATAGGTCCCTGATCTGAGACCACTCCTACAGCGTGATTTGCCCCACCTCTGGATCTCGTTGGCCCAGGCTATGCATCAGAACGTATTGCAACAGGGCTTGTCGGTGCTGCCACAGTCGCTGCAACATGTGCAGAGTTGAATTCCACCGGGTAGGCACACCGCATTTTAGCCGGTGAAGTGGCAGACCCAAAGACTTCTGTAGAGATGTAAGTCGCTGAGCTGCGGGATGCGAACGGCGGAAGTGAGCACACAGCGACCGTGCCCTCCGCAGAAGGCCATCTAGTCCGGGATAGTGGGCTAAAAATTGCTGGACAACCAGGTTCAACACGTGAGCCATACAAGGCACGTGTGTGACATTGCCCCGGCGAAGGGCCGCACCCAGGTTTGCAGCATTGTCGCACACGGCCTTCCCTGGTTTCAGGTCCAGTACACGTACAGCTAGAAGCCCAAATATTTTTTCATAGCTAGATGCAGACAAAAAATTATTTTGAATTTGCAACCTGATGGAGGTCAGTATAGATGGACTAATAGAGAACGTCCCACACACTGCTAGAAGGCCAAATATTTTTTCAGAGCTAGATGCAGACAAAAAATTATTTTGAATTTGCAACGTGATGGAGGTCAGTATAGATGGACTAATAAAACAAGTCCCACACACTGCTAGAAGGCCAAATATTTTTTCAGAGCTAGATGCAGAAAAAAATTATATTCAGTTTGCAACCTGATGGAGGTCAGTATAGATGGACTAATAGAACAAGTCCCACACACTGCTAGAAGCCCAAATATTTTTTCAGAGCTAGATGCAGAAAAAAATTATATTCTATTTGCAACCTGATGGAGGTCAGTATAGATGGACTACTAGAGAAAGTCCCACACACTGCTAGAAGGCCAAATATTTTTTCAGAGCTAGATGCAGACAAAAAATTATTTTGAATTTGCAACCTGATGGAGGTCAGTATAGGTGGACTAATAGAACAAGTCCCACACACTGCTAGAAGGCCAAATATTTTTTCAGAGCTAGATGCAGAAAAAAATTATATTCAGTTTGCAACCTGATGGAGGTCAGTATAGATGGACTAATAGAACAAGTCCCACACACAGCTAGAAGCCCAAATATTTTTTCAGAGGTAGATGCAAAAAAAAAATATATTCAGTTTGCAACCTGATGGAGGTCAGTATAGATGGACTAATAGAACAAGTCCCACACACAGCTAGAAGACCAAATATTTTTTCAGAGCTAGATGCAGACAAAAAATTATTTTGAATTTGCAACCTGATGGAGGTCAGTATAGATGGACTAATAGAGAAAGTCCCACACACTGCTAGAAGGCCAAATATTTTTTCAGAGCTAGATGCAGACAAAAAATAATTTTGAATTTGCAACGTGATGGAGGTCAGTATAGATGGACTAATAAAACAAGTCCCACACACTGCTAGAAGGCCAAATATTTTTTCAGAGCTAGATGCAGAAAAAAATTATATTCAGTTTGCAACCTGATGGAAGTCAGTATAGATGGACTAATACAACAAGTCCCACACACTGCTAGAAGCCCAAATATTTTTTCAGAGCTAGTTGCAGAAAAAAATTATATTCAGTTTGGAACCTGATGGAGGTCAGTATAGATGGACTAATAGAATAATGCTATGCCCAAAAGATTTTACTTCACTAGGTCCAGTAAAAAAATTGGTATTCTATACACAGGTGGTATACCTTGCAACACAGATAGTCTACTCCACTGACTAACACACTCTGCAATAGGCCAAAAAGGATTAGCTTTGCTAGATTCAGCCAAATGCTGTGAAAAAAACTTACACAGCACTGGCACAGACCTGCCTGGCAAAAACTGATAGGAACTGATGTAACCTAGTCCTGAAAAGGACTGCAATTACAATTAGTCTTTACTCCCACAACCTATCTATTTAAGAGCACAGACCTGCCTGATAAAAGTCGTAGGAAATGCTGTAACTTAGTCCTTAAAAGGACTGCAATCACAACTATTCCCTACTCCCAAGCTATCTGTAGATTTGTGCGAAAATTGGCTTGAAATTAACAAGGTATAGCACACACAGCAACAGCGGTGCCGTCTAACACGCAGCTGCAGCAGTGAGAAAATGGTGGCGACGGGGAAAATGGCTTGGTCTTATAGGGCAAGGACTTGTGACATACACTGCCAATGACACATGCCCTTGCTTGTGTGAAAAAAAGCACTTCGCTCCGTGTGTGCGCTGCTGATAGGCTGACAGATTGCACCTCCCCACTGTAAATGCGGGAAAGAGAAAAAAAAATGGAGATCTTCATTATTCCTGCAGAGATCCATCCCCTGCCCCTCCCCCCGCCCCGCTGTACACTCAAACTGCGTATTAACATTAATTTTCATCATTACTGAGAAAAAATCCAGTTATGATTTTGGTGCACGAACAGTTATCGAACATAACCTCGAACAGCCGAATTTTTCTCAAATCGTTCATGTTCACCGAACGGCTCGAACACCGCCCAAAACAGCTCGAATTTGAGATTGGCGAACAGTTCGAGTCGAACAACGCTCATCTCTAGTAATGACTCTACACTGTGTTCCAAATTATTATGCAAATAATATTTTCTCAGATTTTCCCAAATTACCTATATGAATTGCAGTCATTGTAATTTTCCAGTCAAATAACTATTAGAGTACATTTGAAAGGTTTTTGTACAAACTGCCTATGATAACAGTATATTTTTAAAAAAATAAAAAACTCAAACTGCACTCAAAATGCATGTTCCAAATTATTATGCACAGCAGAGTTTTCAACCTTTTCATTTTAATAAAGAACAAAAAAATGGTCATTTTTGAAATTATAAGCATTAGCAAGTTATTACAATCTGAAATCAAACAGTTTTCAACTCAAAACTTTATTCTAGGTGATGTTACATTTGCACATAGGACCCCTTGTTCGAAAGGAGCATCTGAACTCTCTCGTCCATTGAATTTGTCAGGTTTTGGATGGTTTCTGCTTCAATTGTTTTGCATCAGGACAGAATACCCTCCCAGAGCTGTTGCTTAGATGTGAACTGCCTCCCGCCATCATAGACACTCCTTTTGATGATGCTCCAGAGGTTCTCAATGGGATTGAGGTCAGGGCAGCATTGGTGCCACACCATAAGTTTGTCCCCTTTTATTCCCATAGCAGCCAGAGATGCAGATGTGCTATGTGCAGCATGAGACGGGGCATTATCATGCATGAAATGATCTCGATGGTCCAGATGGATGGAGTGGACTGGTTGATGGACACCCCATGCAAACACAGCTACGGCGCTAACAAGGAGGAGGTGGAGTAATGTTTTGGGCTGGAATCATGGGGAGAGAGATTGTCGGCCCTTTTAGGATCCCTGAAGGGGTAAAGATGAACTCCATAATGTATGTTGAGTTTCTCAAACAGCACTTCCTGCCATGTTTCAAGAAGAAGAACCGTGCATTCCGCAGCAAGATCATTTTCATGCATGATAATCCACCGTCTCATGCTGCACATAACATATCTGCATCTCTGGCTGCTATGGGCATAAAAGGGGACAAACTTATGGTGTGGCACCCATGCTCCCCTGACCTCAACCCCATGGAGAACCTCTGGAGCATCATCAAAAGTAGCGTCTATGATGGTGGGAGGCAGTTCATATCTAAGCAACAGCTCTGGGAGGGTATTCTGTTCTCATGCAAAACAATTGAAGCAGAAACCATCCAAAACCTGACAAATTCAATGGACGAGAGAGTTCAGAAGCTCCTTTCGAACAAGGGGTCCTATGTGCAAATGTACCATCACCTAGAATAAAGTTTTGAGTTGAAAACTGTTTGATTTCAGTTTGTAATAACCTGCTAATGCTTATAATTTCAAAAATTACCACTTTTTGTTCTTTATTAAAATGAAAAGGTTGAAAACTCTGCTGTGCATAATAATTTGGAACATGCATTTTGAGTGCAGTTTGAGTTTTTTATTTTTTTTAAAATATACTGTTATCATAGGCAGTTTGTACAAAAACATTTCACTTGTACTCTAATAGTTATTTGACTGGAAAACTACAATGACTGCAATTCATATAGGTAATTTGTGAAAATCCGAGAAAATATTATTTGCATAATAATTTGGAACATAGTGTATATAATATAGGAGTTTTACTTTTTGTATTTAATAACTGAAATAAATTAACTTTTTGATAATATTGTAATTTAGTGAGATGCACCTGTAGGCTTGTGCAAGTTCTTCTGCCTTTGCTTTTCATCAAATGCAATTTATTTCAGGTCTCACAAAGAGAAAGCCATTTCTGACATTCTTTTGGAGTGTTTTTATTTTTTCTCCTGTATGATGCCTGTGACGCACCCCCTGGGCCGTGGGGTACTCGGCAACCGGGCCTCAGGTCGCTGGGGGATATCACGGTAGCCGGCCCGGTCCATGACCCAGGGCGGTCAGTAAAAGGGGAATATTTATAAGGGATTTTAAGTGTTCGTGACGCCACCTGTGGAATGCGTCTAAGGGGGTGCCACCGTTGTGGAGCAGTCCTCTGGAGCTGGTGTTACGGCAGCAGGGATGGTGTGGCTCTCCACAGGTAGAGCTAGCTCCAGGGCAGTGTAGGGGTGTAATGGATGTTGATGCAGGGTGAGAGACGGCGGGACGGTCTCGGAGGAAAGACGGACACTCACACGGGGGTAAGCTTCAGTACCTTTACTGGTGATGATGCCGGCACGGTCCAGGGTACTCCGGACGAAGGGCGTACTTTTGGACTCTCCCCAGTGAGCGGGTATAGGGCCTCCTGATCTGTGGCTTTACTCATTAAGCTTCTGGCCTGCCTGGAACTAGGCCTAGCTTGGTTACTGTCTCTCTCTGCACCTGCTGACCTGGTGGTAGGGTCTTCGCTTGGAGATCACTCTATCTGGATGCTGGGGCCTCTGTGACTCCTAGCCCTGGTACTGTAATCAGCATTTGGCGAACCTGGGACCTGTAGTCCTCCAGGGATTCCGGTGATTCCTACTGGGTGTAAAGGGTCCCTGTAGGCGCGGACCCGGTGTCCGGTATATATCGGGGTGAGTCTGGTATGCTCCTCTGCCCCCTTACTACTCCTTCCTTCTCCTCTCGCCTTTGCCCCACTCAGGGCCCTCACTAGGCCTTCACACGTGCTGTAGGCCTCGGCTCGCCTAAGCACTGCAGCCAGCTTGCTGCCTCTTCGCTGAGCACACTCAACTCTAAACTCTAACCTAGAACTGAGCTGCCTGGCTCCACCCTCCCTATATATTCCCCTATCAGGGCTCCCTCTGCTGGTCTGAGGTGGTAGGGTGGAGGTGTGTGAATGTGTGAGGGCCTCTTGTGGAGAAGTCCATCCATGCCCTCTTCTGGGTTCTGTGGCACCAATGCGTAGCAGAGCGCCACACCTGCTGCTTATGATTAGTCAACATGTAGGGTAAAAAGTAACAAGTATTTCTGCTAATCCACTTTGTCATAATATAGATTATAACCTCAACTTTACAAGGAAATATCTCCGCAACGGAGAGAAGAAATTTAAAAAAAAAAAAAAGTTTTTTTTAGCTCTTCAGCCACTATTCCGTGATGTGGGCTGTTTAATATACTGTAAATATGGGTTAAGAAGATTACATTGGTTTACTTACAGTCTTATGAGTTAAGTCTTAAGATTACCAATTTATCTTTCTAAACTGAGTTGGCTCTTTGTAGTCAATTGTATAATTTATGCCAAGGGTAAAACTACAAGCAATGAACAGGTATTAACAGCACCTGAGTCTTATATTGTGGGGTTACGGATGGGGTTGAAATATTTGGCCAGTCACATAATTTAAAGACAAATACAGTATATCTGCACTTAACCCATGCCGTAGCAAGTTATGGACAATTATTTTTATAATAATTAAACTATTTCCATTATTTCAAGTTCCCTATGTATTAATGCTATTGTGTATTAAAACAATATTGTTGTATGTACAGTATTTGTAAAAAAAATGTATTCAAAGCTGTGTGCCTTACTCAAGTACACTCATTCTGCAGTTTTGAATCTACAGCATGTACACATTCAGCACCATTGACAAGTGTTACATTGTGCATTGTGTAAAGACAGGAGACTTATGTAGCATGCACAGCACACATTAGTAGGATTCTGTTCTTTCTGCCAGTACATGCTCTATCTCCTGAAAAATTGTGACCCAATGCTGTGCCTCCTGATTAAAATATGACCGTATCTTGTGCCTCCTGAGTTTGACCCTCACACAATTTTTTCCATGGAATACATTGCATTCACACTGTCCCTCTCTTATGGCATATGAGGCCCCCCTATTGTCCCCATTTTAAAATATTGCCTACACTGTCCTCACCTTATAAAATATGGCCTCCACACTTGCACTATTTATGAAATCTGGCACCCATATAGTCTGCCCTTCATAAAATATGCCTTCACATCATCAACCCCTTTTTAAATATGGCCTCCACACCTGCTCCCTCGTTATGACTTATGGTTTCCCCACCGTGCCTCCTAATGGAATATGGCCCCGCACCATACCTCTTATGAAATATGGCCCCACATAATACCTCTTATGAAATACTGGCCCCACACATTTTCCCCTTAAGGAAAATGGTCCTAACATGAAGTCCTCCTATGGAATATGCCACCACACGATGTCTTCATATAAAAAATAGGCTGCCACATAGTGGCTTCTTATGAAATATAGTCCCCCACACAGTTCATTATTATGAAATATAGCCCATGTTTACAGTACCCTATTATAGAACTTATGGAGTATAGCCGCTAAACAATGCCCTCTTATGAAGTACAGTCTTCATACATTTCCCTCTTATGAGTTATAGCCCTCATACAGTGTCCTCTTATGAAATATAGCTACTATACAGTGTGTTCTTATAAAATATAACTCTCTACACAGTGCCCTCTTATAAAATATAGCCCTCCACAATAAACCTCTACACCATGCCTTCTAATGGAATATGCCCACCTCCTCCAACACCAACATACTCAGTGGCCCTTTATGGAATATAGCCACCCACACCATGACCCTTTAATAAGATATGCCCCTTGTGGCCCTTATCTCCAATATGGAGTCCTCACCTCTCCATGCAGCCACCCCATAGTTTTTGTATTCCATATTTCCCATTGCAGACCAAGAGACATGATGACCTTATTGCCAGCTTCACTGAGAAGACTATGTACCAAGGGGAAAAAAGCTGCCACTGTCTTAAAATGTTCTTTGAGGAAAAATGCTGCCACTGTCTTAAAATGAAGACACAGTTTAATCAAACAAGGGGAATAGGATCCCACCCCTTTCTGAGGTGGTGCGAAGACCGCTTTTCTATATGACAAGCCACCAGTATATGTTAGCTGGGAGCTCTATTACAGATTTTACATTAAGGCCCGAGAGCTTCAGGTCACACCTCGGATTTACACTGCTCAGTCATATATTCCAAGCCGTGAAGGCAGACAAGTATAAACTAGCAGTCTGTTTCTCAACAGGCCACCTTATCTATCCGCTATAGTGTTCTAACCTTCAGTTCTCGCTCATCTTCTTAAAATAACTATAGGTTGAACATAGAGAAGAAGAAAAAACATGACTCTTATTATTCTACAGCTGGCAACTCCCGGGAGTGCAAAACAAGGCAGATTTAGTGATTACACTGGGCCCGCTCCTCTCCCAGTAATAGAAATTATTGGAAGATGATTCATTAGTTTGAACAAAGTCAATTCTGTTCTACAAAAAAGGAATCATCCTTCCCACGGAGGGACTATTTGCCAGCTTTTTCTATTTTTTTTCTTTCAACCATATGGTAATTGCAACCTACGATTGTGATTATTCTGTTAACTCTTCTCGCAAAACAAATCCGTAATGTATTTGATATGTTGTGCTGAAAATCGTGTACAGAAACCAGGATGAATTTATTTGGAGTCTATTTAGAATTCACATATTATGACAGTATTAGAATAGAACTTTCTACATTTACCGGGTTTTTAAAAATAAAAGACATTGTTTCATGATACCTACCCATGGCCACATGCCTCACTGGACATATGGACATCATAGAGGGGGGAGCTGACAACTTCTTTTCGTTCTGTTTTTTTTGGAGGGCAGTGATGCAATGATCCTAACTGCAATGTACTCCCTGGAGAATGAGCTGTAGGAGCAGGGGAAGAATAATGGCAGATGTAGGGATTGAGGTCATACCTGGCCTGGATTAAAGGGTACCCAAAAGATCTTTTTGGTCCATGTGAAAAGATCGGTACTAACAAAGACCCAGGATAGTTTGGGGCCCTCTGGGAGATTTTGCATCAGAGCCCACAATTTTTAAGTTATGCCATTGTATAGGATGGTGAGTTGGTGAAGTGCTTCTGACTACCCATAGAATAAGAACAAGCCTAAAAATATGTTGTTATACAATGTTTTTATAATTATTAGAATTAGGATTTATATTTAGCCCAAGAATTGTAACTCTCAGCCAGACTTTTGCACCAGTTAACAGGTATTTTGGCCCACTCCTCATGAGCAAACTACCCCAGCTGTCTCAAGTGTGACAGCACCTTCTCCAAACTGCATGTTTCAGCTCCCGCCACAGAGGTTCAATAGAATTTGAATCAGGGCTCATAGAAGCCACTTCAGCATAATACAATGCTTTGCTCTTAGCCATTCCTGAATGGTTTTAGCTCGGTATTTGGGTCATGATACTGCTGGGGAACCCATGACCTGTGTCTCAGACCAAGCTTTCTCACACTGGGCAGCACCTTCAAGAATGCCTTGATAGTTTCAAGATTTCATTGTATCCTGCACAGATTCAAGACACCCTGTGGCAGATGCAGCAAAGCAGCCCAAAAACATAACCAAGCCTCCTCCATGTTTCACAGACTGTAAAACGTTCTCTTCTTTGTATGCTTCAATTTTGCTTCTGAACATAGAGCTGATGTAACTTGCCAAAAATCCCCTGTTTTGTCTCATCTGTCCAAAGATTATTCTCCTAGAAGCTATGTGGCTTCTCAATATGCATTTTGGCAAGTTTCAGTTTTGCTTTTTTATGATTATTTTTTTAATGATTTGCTTTCAACAGTGGTTTCCTACTCAGTCATCTTCCATGAAGTCCACTTTGGCCAAAATAGTAATGGATGGTGCGTACTATTGGATAAAGAAATGGGGGATATCGGTGGTTGAAAACAGTGCTGCCAAGAATACAACCACAATGCTACTAAGGTGATAACAGCTGTCTAACAGCCGCGACACCTGCAGCCATGGCTGCTCGAGCATAGATGCCGAGCACACCGAAAATAATCAGTCAGCACTCGAGCGTGCTAGGTGAAAGGTTTAAGGGAGCATGCTCGTGCAACATTACTTGCTACGCCTTTTTTATCAACGTGGTACCGGATTGAGGGGTCTTCCTTAAATTCGATGTAATATCCCTCATCACTTAAGATGAGAGATGAGCAGTGTTCGACTAGAACTGTTCGCCAATCTCAAATTTGAGCTGTTTAGGGCGGTGTTCGAGTCATTCGACGAACGCGAACGATTTGCAAAAAATTCGGCTGTTCGAGTTTATGTTCGATAACTGTTCGTGCACCAAAAGCGTAGCTGGATTTTTTCACATCATGCAGGGATTGTCTGCCACTCGCTGTAATGCCACAGCCATGGTGGTTGTGGCATTACAGTGGATGCCCAAATCGATGGGAACAGTGCTCACAGTGAAACATGAAAAGCCGGCAATTCAGCAGCGGCATACACGGGTACCCGACAGTTTAGAGCAGAAAGAATAGAGCATCACACATAGATTAGATACATAGAAACATGTCAGTCACATATATAAGAAGTACAGTGACAGTGTTGGTTACTGTACTTGTCATTTAGTGTCAAAGGATTTATTAAAAAAAATAATAGTGTTTTCATGCACCGTCTCTTTAAAAAAGCCGGCCGGCAATTCAGCATCGGTACCCAACAATTTAGAATAGAAAGAATAGAGCATTACACATAGATTAGATAGATAGAAACAGGTCAGTCACATATATAAGAAGTACAGTGATAGTGTTGATTACTGTACTTGTCATTTAGTGTTAAAATAAAGGATTTATTAAAAAAAAAATTGACGTGGGGTTCCCTGTAATTTTAGTCTCTAGCGGAGGTTAAGCAGACGGCTGGGGCAGATGTTTGAAGCCTGGAAAGGGGGTAATACCCACGGAGCTTCCCAGGCTACTAATATCAGCCCCCAGCTGAATACCTAGCCTATACTAGCTATTAAAATGGGGGACCCCAAAAAAAGTGACGTGAGGTCCACCCTTTTTTAATAGCTAGCAAAGGCTAGGCAGACAGCTGGGGGCTGATATTAATAGCCCAGGAAAGGTGCCATGAATATTGGCCCCCTCCCAAGCTAGAAACACCAGCCGTCAGCCGCCCCAGAAATGGCGCATCCATAGGATGCCGCAATTCTGGCACTTAGCCTCGCTCTTCCCACTGCCCTGTAGCGGTGGCAGTGGGGTAATAGGGTTGGGGTTGATGTCAGCTTATAATGCCAGGTTAGTAATGGAGAGGCGTCTATAAGACACCCCCATTACTAACCACATAGTCAAAGTTAAAAAAAAACACAAACACCCAGAATAAAGTCCTTTAATTGAAATAAACACACAATTCTTTATTGTTCTAAATTAAACCATACTTACCATTAAGCCCATTCCAGCCGAAGCCAATGTCTTCTGCAATAAAAGTAAAATAATAAAGCAACCTCATCCTTACCTTTCCATGGTTCCCAGGATGGCTCCAGCTCTGGTACATTCACATGACAGGTTGGATTGCAGCCGAAAGCTGCCATCCAGCTTGCCATGCCGCAGACACTGAGAAGCAAAGGCATGCTTGCACTCCTCGGTGTCTGGCTGTGAGGGCATCCAGATGAGTCGAGTTCATGTCCAATGAACTCAGCTCACATCATGCACGTCACTGACAGCGTGGGAAAATTCTCTTGCGCTCAGCGCTTCAGCAGGAGAATTCTCCCACACTGGGATGGCATTGAGATGACAGGTTGGATCGCAGCTGAGCGCTGCCATCCAGCATGCCATCCTTCATAGACACTGCAGAGCGCAGGCATGCTTGCGCTCTGCAGTGTCTCTGAAGGATGACAAGCTGGATGGCAGCGTTCAGCTGCGATCCAGCCTCTCATCTCAATGCCATCCCAGCATGGGAGAATTCTCCTGCTCGAGCGCTGAGCACAGGAGAATTCTACTACGCTGTCAGTGACGTGCATGAGGTGAGCTGAGTTCACTAGACATGAGCTCACCTCATTCACATCACTGATAGCGTGGGAAAATTCTCCTGCGCTCAGCGCTTCAGCAGGAGAATTCTCTCACGCTCACTGCAAGCGCAGGAGAATTTTCCCACGCTGTCAGTGACGTGCATGAGGTGAGCTGAGTTCATTGGACATGACCTCGGCTCATCTTTATGCCGTCACAGCCAGATACTGAGGAGCGCAAGCATGCCTGCGCTTCTCAGTGTCTGCGGCATGGCAAGCTGGATGGCAGCTTTCGGCTGCGATCCAGCCTGTCATGTGAATGTAGCAGAGCTGGAGCCGCCATGGGAACCTTGGAAAGGGAAGGATGATGTTGGTTTATTATTTTACTTTTATTGCAGAAGACATTGGCTTCAACTGGAATGGATGTGATGGTAAGTATGGTTTAATTTAGAACAATAAAGAATTGTGTGTTTATTTCAATTAAAGGACTTTATTCTGGGAGTTTGTGTTTTTTTTGTAACTTTGAATATGGGGTTAGTAATGGGGGTGTCTTATAGACGCCTCTCCATTACAAACCTGGGCTTGATGTCAGCTGGCATTATAAGCTGACATCAACCCCAGCCATATTACCCCACTGCCACCGCTACAGGGCAGTGGGAAGAGCGAGGCTGAGTGCCAGAATTGGCGCATCCTATGGATGCGCCATTTCTGGGGCGGCTGACGGCTGGTGTTTCTAGCCTGGGAGGGGGACAATATTCATGGCACCCTTCCTGGGCTATTAGTATCAGCCCCCAGCTGTCTGCCTAGCCTTTTCTAGCTATTAAAATAGGGGGGACCCCAAGTCATTTTTTTGGGGGTCCCCCATTTTAATAGCTAGCAAATGCTAGGTATTCAGCTGGGGGCTGATATTAGTAGCCTGGGAAGCTCCATGGGTATTTCCCCCTTCCCAGGCTTCAAACATCTGCCCCAGCCGCCTGCTTAACCTCCACTAGAGACTAAAATTACGGGGAACCCCACGCCAATTTTTTTTTGTAATAAATCCTTTATTTTAACACTAAATGACAAGAACAGTAATCAACACTATCACTGTACTTTTATATATGTGACTGACATGTTTCTATGTATCTAATCTATGTGTGATGCTCTATTCTTTCTATTCTAAATTGTCGGGTACCGATGTATGCCACTGATGAATTGCCGACCGGCTTTTTTAAAGAGAGAGGTGCATGAAAGCACTATTATTTTTTTTTAATAAATCCATTAACACTAAATGACAAGTACAGTAAGCAACACTGTCACTGTACTTCTTATATATGTGACTGACATGCTTCTATCTATCTAATCTATGCGTGATGCTCTACTCTTTCTGTCCTAAATTGTCAGGTACCGGTGCATGCCGCTGATGAATTGCCTGCGGGCTTTTTTAAAGAGAGTGTCTTCTGAGCAGTTTGTAAGCTTTTCGACACCTTTGAAGGTATTTTCTATGTGTTTTCTATGTGTTTCTACAGTACAGACCAAAAGTTTGGACACACCTTCTCATTTAAAGATTTTTCTGTATTTTCATAACTATGAAAATTGTGCATTCACACTGAAGGCATCAAAACTATGAATTAACACATGTGGAATTATATACTTAACAAAAAAGTGTGAAACAACTGAAAATATGTCTTATATTCTAGGTTCTTCAAAGTAGCCACCTTTTGCTTTGATGACTGCTTTGCACACTCTTGGCATTCTCTTGATGAGCTTCAAGAGGTAGTCACCAGAAATGGTGTTCACTTCACAGGTGTGCCCTGTCAGGTTTAATAAGTGGGATTTCTTGCCTTATAAATGGGGTTGGGACCATCAGTTGTGTTGTGCAGAAGTCAGGTGGATACACAGCTGATAGTCCTACTGAATAGACTGTTAGAATTTGTATTATGGCAAGAAAAAAGCAGCTAAGTAAAGAAAAACGAGTGGCCATCATTACTTTAAGAAATGAAGGTCAGTCAGTCCAAAAAATTGGGCAAACTTTGAAAGTGTCCCCAAGTGCAGTTGCAAAAACCATCAAGCGCTGCAAAGAAATTGGCTCACATGAGGACCGCCCCAGGAAAGGAAGACCAAGAGTCACCTCTGCTTCTGAGGATAAGTTTATCCGAGTCACCAGCATCAGAAATTGCAGGTTAACAGCAGCTCAGATTAGAGATCAGGTCAATGCCACACAGAGTTCTAGCAGCACACACATCTCTTCAACAACTGTTAAGAGGAGACTTTGTGCAGCAGGCCTTCATGGTAAAATAGCTGTTAGGAAACCACTGCTAAGGACAGGCAACAAGCAGAAGAGACTTATTTGGGCTAAAGAACAGAAGGAATGGACATTAGACCAGTGGAAATCTGTGCTTTGGTCTGACGAGTCCAAATTTGAGATCTTTGGTTCCAACCACCATGTCTTTGTGCGACGCAGAAAAGGTGAACGGATGGACTCCACATGCCTGGTTCCGACCGTGAAGCATAGAGGAGGAGGTGTGATGGTGTGGGGGTGCTTTGCTGGTGACACTGTTGGGGATTTATTCAAAATTGAAGGCATACTGAACCAGCATGGCTACCACAGCATCTTGCAGCGGCATGCTATTCCATCCGGTTTGCATTTACTTGGACCATCAATTATTTTTCAACAGTACAATGACCCCAAACACACCTCCAGGCTGTGTAAGGGCTATTTGACCAAGAGGTAGAGTGGTGGGGTGCTATGCCAGATGACCTGGCCCCCACAGTCACCAGACCTGAACCCAATCGAGATGGTTTGGGGTGAGCTGGACTCCAGAGTGAAGGCAAAAGGGCCAACAAGTGCTAAGCATCTCTGAGAACTCCTTCAAGATTGTTGGAAGACCATTTCCGGTGACTACCTCTTGAAACTCATCAAGAGAATGCCAAGAGTGTGCAAAGCAGTCATCAAAGCAAAAGGTGGCTACTTTGAAGAACCTAGAATATAAGACATATTTTCAGTTGTTTTACACTTTTTTGTTAAGTATATAATTCCACATGGTTAATTCATAGTTTTTATGCCTTCAGTGTGAATGTACAATTTTCATAGTCATGAAAATACAGAAAAATCTTTAAATGAGAAGGTGTGTCCAAACTTTTGGTCTGTACTGTATGTGTTTTTGTTTGCCTGCCATTGGTTTTAACGGTGTTCGACGGTGTTCTAAGGTGTTCGACGAACAGTTCCACGAACATCCCGGTGTTCGACGAACCGAACCCGAACACTACGGGTGTGGCTCAACACTACTTAAGATCCTAAGGTCCTCTTTAAGATAACCATCTCTGTTTAGGAAAACCACCCCCCCCACCCTTATCCACTACCCAGATAACTATGTGGGGATTGTTTTTTAGATCCTCCATATCACTCTGATCACCTTTAGTGAGATTGTCTCTATATAATTTGTTAGGTATGGACCTCAGCTCTTTCTATACCAAGTGATAGAATGTTCAATGTGGCTACCTTTTTAGTGATATGGTAAAATTGAGACTTTGGTCAAACATCCACATGTTGATCTGGAATGTAGACCTCAGACTCTGTAGGTGTAATGTTGGGTGGATCTGAAATTGCCCGTTGGGCTAAAGGACAGTCCCCTGTTGAGTAATTCGACCTCCTCTTGGCCAAGACCATGGTCTCATAAATTGAAAATCCTTAATTTTTTTACTTTTGAGTAGATTTGGAATTGGACATTTTTTTTGAGGAGGAACTGTTTCTAGTTCCTCCCCTGTAGCGGGTTTTCTTTTTTTGTGGATGATTGTAATGAAGTAATCTTGGTAAAATTCCCTTTTGATTTAACAGTGGGAGCAGTGGTAACGTTACTTGTGGATATTATTACATTATTCTCCAAGATGCTTGTTCTTATTGGTAGGTGGGACAGGACTGTTCAAGATCTAGTGAACAGTCTCCACTCGTCCCTCAGGAGATTGCAACATCATTTATATTAGGTCCTGAGGAGAATTTTGGAGTCCTTAACCTCTTAACTCTCAATGTCCCATGGATAGTGTTAGAATCCTCAGCTTGTGTGGGTTACCAGATTGTTCGAACCACTGATCGTAATATCCAATGGGTCCTGTATGATCTTCTCTTTCTTTTGTTTTCAAGATGATGCGCACTCACACAGATATGTGCAACTGTATTTACAGGAACATCAATCTGTTTGAAGATGGTCTTATAGCCTTTACTTTTAACATGTTTGTTTATAATTTTCTTTCTAGTCTCTTGAGACAACTCTCTCCTTAACTTTCTTTGCTCCATGTTCAGTGTGTTACACATCATGATACCAAACAGAACAGTAACTAGTTTTCACCCATTAAATAGGCAAACTGACTGATTACAAGTTTGTAGATAATTGTGACGCTACTTACTGGACTCAACATAGCCTAACATGTCCATATGGTGACATTTTGTTCACTTTTTTGTATGGGTACCATCATTTTTCATTAGTTTGTGTTTTAAAAATTTCCTGTTTAACCACAATTCAAAAGAACTATCTGATTTTTAAGTTGATATTCAGTAAATTTAAATTTAAACTTACTTTTGTCAGTTTCAAGTTATTTCAGTGACCATTGTGAATTTTCCTTACTTTGCCATAACGGTACCAATAATTTTGTCCATGTGGTATGTCCTACTGCTCCTCTGAGTGTTCCTTTTTTTTAAAGAAATCTGCCATGTGGTTTTTTACTTTAGAAGCGTGGCTAAAAAGATTGTCTGGGCACGAGTGTTTAGGCTGCACTGCATTATTATCCTTTGAGCACTGTCCCTTGGTAAAGACCATCAAAAGTAGCACTAGATACAAAAAGGCTCATATTACTTGAACTGTATGGCAGATGAACAAAAACAAGTGGAATATGGAATAATGCTGAAATAGTGAAGATAGGCGAGGGGAGAGCCCAGTGCTGAGGGGCACCGGCTCGACTCAAAGGTCCCATAGCTGCTACATGGTCTGCCAATATGGGTGGCATTCCCCTGTTTTCTATTTTAGAGGCATTTTGCAATCATCATGCTGATTTTTTCTGTTAAAGGGAATCTGTCTGTAGGATCAACCCTCAGCTGTCTATATGGACATGTAGGTCATAGAAAGCTGAATAAAATGACACCTTGATATCAGCAATCCAATGTCTTATTCCAGAGAAATCCACATTTTTCTTGTATGTAAATTAGCTGTTCTGGGCTATGGGCCGGAAATTGATCAGCATGAGAATCTGCCTCGGGGGAGTTACCAGTGTGAGACAAGTAACTCACACAGAACAGTAGAACTGAACTTTGTCTCATTACAAACATGATAGCAGCTGCCACTCTCACAGCTCTGCTGTATTGCTACAATATTGCATCCCTGTCTGCTTGTGAGATGGAAGCCGAAGCTGACTTGTCCAGTACAGAAAAAAAAAATTCATAGTACGAGCATTAAAACACCACTCCAGCATTTTTTTTATTGCAGTACTGGAGTGATGCTTCTAGTCCAGGGGTGAGGAATCTTTTTTCTGGTAAGGGCCAATTGGATATTTATATCATCCTTCGGGGGGTTGTCAAATTGTGCGCTAAATCTGCCCACAAAGTACGTCCTGATGCTGGCACTAGTGTCAGTGTAAGGGGGAAGATCGGGGTGTAAGTACTTTCAGAACAAGGGATCCGGAACAGCCGGGGCCGTGCCTCTGGTTGCAGGGGAAAGACAGACTGTGAGCACAGGAGTCAGGTGACCGGGAAGCTGGGGGCGTGTCCAGATCCAGAGCTCAGGGGTCAGGTGACAGGGGAGCTGGGGGCATTTCTAGGAAGAGGAAGAAAAAGGAGTTTTGTGCAGGAAAGCAGTTGACAGTTGGAGTCAAGACCGATTAGAGGTAGAAGAGATGCAGTGTCCGTAGAGCCGAGCAAGTGAGGTGCAGTGTTATGGACAAGGGGCTCAGCGGGTCAAACTGGAGACCGCCCACTGCTGCCAGAAGACGGAACATTGTTTAGGCGGGGAAGCCAGAAGAAAACAACACCGGCATCAGCCGGCAACGGCCTTGTGGGGAACAAGAGTCAGCTAAGTGTAAAACTGCCGATTACAACCGTCTCGACTCTGCTACATCTAGCCAAACTGTTGATTGTCGGTTATAGCCTTTTACCTGCTACTCCCCTTGCTGTCCCCATATTTCCCCTGTTACTCCCTGCGTGGAGATTGACCCTGTTACAATAAATGCCCCGTGTTTATTAATCCTGTACTGGCTGCTCTGTGTTTCTGTGTCATTGCATCTAAAGTACCTGTTTCACATTTGGCGTAGTCAGCAGGATGCAGTCTTTAGACACAGGCACTGCAGATCAGTCCATCCTGGGAGTCCCTGGATCTAGCTTGCCACTGGGGGCCATGCTCAGCAATCTCCCAAAGTTCACCGGGGACAATATGATGCTGTGGGACTGGGTTGAGATACTTAGGAGTATGTTACGTATGCATCCGATGACCCCAGCTATGCAAGCCAAAATAGCCTTACTGGCCCTGGACAACAAGCCCCGGCACTCCATGATGTACCGCCCTCCCCATGACTGGGATACTGTAGAAAAAGTGGTGCGGATATTGGAGGAGATGCATGGGGATCCCACCAATGTAGGAGAGCTGAGGATATGGCTGTTTCACCAAGTGCAGCAGGAAGGGGAGACTGTGACGCAGTCTGTTAATGCATTACAGAGGGTGCATGCCTATATCACTAGAAAAGACGACATGGGGAATTTGGGAATGGGCACCCCTGACGTGATCTTAAGGGACCAATTTGTGGCAGGCCTCGGGGATGTACAGCTGAAGCAGGCCTTGCGAGAGCGCCTGCGAGCTAACCCACGTATGACTTTTGTAGAATTGGGGGCGGAGGCACGTGTGAGAGAGCAGGAGATGGGGATGACGGCCTTGGCAGGGATGGTCTGGAGTAACGAGGTACCCACCCCGCCTGCAGCTGAACCGGAATGGGCTCGAGAAATGCGAAAGGAGATACAGGAGATACGGGGTGAATGGTCCAGTCTCAAGAAGACCCCTGCACCGAAACCAGAGATACCAGGATCGATTGCCCCAGTTAGGGAAAGAATTGAATTCAGGCCCTGCCCTGCAGGAGAGTTCGGTAGAGAAGTGAAGCAGCCCGACACAGACAGAGACACAACCTGCTGGAAGTGCGGAGAAGCAGGACATTACGCCAGGGGCTGTGCTAGCTGACGGCGGCCCCTGTCGCGGCAGCCATTAAACTAACGGTCTCCGTGTTTGGGGGACACAGCCCGTAGCCTAAGGAAGGGGAAAGAAAAAGAGGAAGTCCCAAGGACCTAGTTTCCACCAGCCCGACTGTCTGGGCCGAAATAAGCGGTCGGGCTGTTCACTGCCTGATTGACACGGGATCCTAGGTGACTACGATGACAGAAGCCTACTTTCAACAGCGATTTCCAGAGATAGTGCGGCCTGAATGGGGACCAGTAATTAGACTCACAGGCTAATCAATTACCCATCCCGGTCGCAGGGGCGGTGTTAATGAAGATCCGAGTGTGTGGAAAAGATGTGGGGAAAAAAAGGGGTCATCTTGGTCACAGGGGGAACCGGAAGTGAACCCTCGGCGACCCTCGTAATGAATGTGCTGAAAGAGATCGGGCAAATCCTGATTAGTGAGCTGAAGGAGATTCATCTAGATCGGTGGGACCCATGAACCTCCCAAAGGAGGGTTTTTCAACATTTAATCCGAGCCGCCCAGGCTCAGGAGACATCGATTGAAGTGAAGGTCTTGGGGAAAATAATAGTACCAGCAGCTACGGCACACACCTTACCGCCAGGACAAACTGTACTCGCGTTACCCGCATGGGCCTGCACATCTCTTGAGGGGGTCGAAGTTCAGATAGAACCAACATCGATGGACAAAGTACCCCCCGGACTCCTGGTGGCTCGGACACTGGCCACCGTCCAGGGTGGCAATGTTATAGTGCGGTGCGTTAATCTGGGCGAAGGTGATCTCACACACCCTCCCAGGGCGGAAATAGCCCAGATTCTGAGAATGCCAGAGAAGTTGGTGTGACCTGATGTGGTACAGCTGTCCGCTGTATGAGGAGACCCCTGGACTCTGGCGGTCACCGTGCCGCCGGAATCCCACCGTGCTAGTTCGAAGGGGGAATGAAGAATCCTAGAACAAATGCGGGCTGAATGGACGGGACATTCACCTCAAGAGGTACAGCAGGATGAGGAGGTACCGGAGCGGTGCCAGGAAGTCTTTGCTCGCCACGAGGATGATTTTGGTTGCACCGAAGCCACTATCCACGAGATTCCCACTGGGATTTCTGCCCCAGTGTGGGAGAGATACCGGCAGATACCTCCCCAGATGTATAAAGAGGTTAAGGAGATAATAACCCACATGTTACAGAATGGTGTGATACGGGAGAGTCAGAGTCCGTGGTCAGCTCCGATTGTCCTGGTCAGGAAGAAAGATGGGATTGTGCGGCTCTGTGTGGACTATAGATGACTGAATGCCTATACAGTATGAGACTCTTACCCACTACCCCGAATCGAAGAGTCCCTGTCGGCCTTAGGGAAGGCAAGATACTTCTCCTCCTTGGATCTGGCCAGCGGGTATAGGCAAGTGCCCGTGGCCAAACATGACCATGCGAAGACGTTGTTCATATTACCCATGGAACTGTTCGAGTTCAATCGGATGCCCTTCGGCCTGACTAATGCCCCGTGACATTCCAGCGTCTGATGGAGAGGTGCTTGGGCGATTTAAACACTGATTTATCTTGTCTATGCCGCCACCTTCGAGGAGCACCTCCAGTGACTGGAGCAAGTACTGAGTTGCCTATAGAGTTATGGCCTAAAGGTGAAGCCCCAGAAGTGCCACCTGTTCCGCAAATAGATCGAATATCTCGGTCATACTGTGTCCAGTGAAGGAGTCAGGCCCACCAGGGAAAACGTGGCCGCCGTACAGGAGTGGCCTACCCCGAAGACATTGAAGGACGTTCGGGCTTTCCTGGGACTTGCCGGGTACTACCGAAGATTCGTGAAGAACTTCACCCGCATAGCCAACCCATTGCTGGAGCTACTTAAGGGAGTGCCGGCGGGCTCCAAGAATCAGGCGATTCGGTGGGGAAGCAGCCAGGAAGAGGCCATGCCCTAAAAATGGCCCTGACCGAGGCCCAAATACTTGCCTATGTGGATTTCTCCCAACCATCCATACTCCACACTGATGGGAGCCTACATGGTCTGGAAGCCGTGTTATCCCAAGTACAGGAGGAGAAAGAGCGCGTGACTGCGTACGCCAGTCACTCCCTTCACAACTCTGAGAGGAACCCAGATGATTATAGCTCTTTAAAATTAGAGTTGCAGGCTCTGGTTTGGGCAATGACCAAAAAGTTCGCAGAATATTTGTCTGGGTCCGAAGTACCGGTGAGAACAGATAACAACCCACTGGCTCACCTGGAGAATGCGAAATTGGGGGCCCTGGAGCAGCGATGGGTGGCCCGCATGGCCAGGTACCGGTATAAGATCGCCTACCAGTCTAAGGCAGAGAATACTCACAGCGACGCCCTCTCCAGAGTGAAATATGAATGGCCTGATCTTGACCGTAATGAAGATTTGGAGGCGGATGAGGTCCCTATCTTCTGAAGTTTCGTGGGACCGCTGGTCGCGGCGCAGGGACAGATCGGAGAGACGTCGTAAAAACAAATGCTAGGGCAGGCAAGAGATGACTGGGTCCGTCTTCAACAGACTGACAAAGAAGTTGCCCAATTACGTCAATGGGTGGCATTGAGACAGGTCCCCAGTCGAGAAGAGAGGAGTACCCTGTCCCCAGGGGCGCTGAAAATGCTGGGACAATGGGAGAGACTTTGTTTGCGAGACGGGCTTCTGTACCAACGGGTGCAGTTACTGCGAGAGTTCAGGATCACCTGGCAAGTGGTGATCCCAGAGAAGTTGGTCGGAGTAGTGACTAAGGAGGCTCATGAACGAGGGGCTCACTTCGGACCAGAGAAGACATTTCAGTGGATGCAGAGGCTGGTGTATCACCCCCGACTGCGAGCAACAATAGAAGACACTTTTCGAAGATGTCGGAGCTGTGAGCTGGTTAAGCCGCCGGAGCAGAGGGTCCCCTTACAACCATTGTGACTTCTGTCCCCTTGGAGGTGCTGATGATCGACTATTTGATTGTTGGACCAGCGCATCTCGGGTATGAACATTGCCTGGTGATGACAGACCACTTCACAAAGTTTGCGGTGGTGACCCCGACCAGAGACCAGACCGCCAAATCAGCTGTGCAGGCCATCTGCCGAGACTTCATTCGGGTGTACGGCTGCCCAAAGAGGATCCATTCCGATCAAGGTGCCTGCTTCCAGGGCCGGGTGATGGAAGAGCTGCACTGGTTGTATAGGATTGAGAAGTCACGGACTCCTCCTTACCACCCTCAAGGAAAACGTGCCTGTGAACGCTTTAATCGGACACTGATCCAAATGCTCCGCACGTTGGAGGAAGATCGAAGGTACGATGGCCTGATTTTGTGGCCAAGCTGGTGTGGGTCTACAACAACCGAGTGAATAGTATGACAGGGTTCACTCCTTATACCTTATTTTTCTAGCAAAAGGGGCGAGAGATTACCGAGTTAGAGCTGGACCCTGAGGAGGACTACCCACGGACGGGGATGTCTTACTGCGTCCAGAAACACCGGCATCGACTGCAGACGAACCGACGGTTGGTACAAAAAAAGTTTTGTGAGCTCAAACATAATGAGACATTGCTCCTTCGAGGGGCAGCTCTGAGGCCCGGGATGTTGGTTTGAGACAGGTGGCCCCGGGGCAAATTGAGTAGGCTGTGGGAACGGACGCCGCACCGAGTGAAGCGCAGGGTTGGCGCTGAAGGATCTGTGTATGACGTTCAACCCGAGGGGGCAGAAGGAGCCCCCACCAGAGTGCTTCATCGTAGTATGCTGCGGCCCTGTCTGCCTAAAGATGACAAAGATGAAGAAGGATCACCTGCTTCTAGAGAGAGTCCTGTCACAGTTACCCTAAGCCACGATGTGGATGAAGAAGAATTGTTGATTCTACCTCCGAGCCCCAGCACTCGATTACCTGCAGTCCCCAGTGCAGGCAGCGAGGGAACACCATCGGTTAAAGCCACCAGGCAGGCGGAGATTGAGAATCCAAGTGACCCTGCACCCCCCTTTGGTCAAATTGAGTTACGCTGGTCAGAACGGACAAAAGCAGGAGTGCCTCCTCACCGTTATGATCAAGATCAGTTTTTATGGCGACGTATCGTCCAGGAAGTCCAAGAATGTGGAGGAACTCTCGCCCATGGAATGGCGAGTTAAAGGAGAGCGGGAGTGTAAGGGGGAAGACCAGGGTGGAAGTACTTTCGGAACAAGGGATCCGGAACTGCCGGGGCCGTGCCTCTGGTTGCAAGGGGAAGACAGACTGCGAGCACAGGAGTCATGTCCAGAGACTGAGTTCAGGGGTCAGGTGACAGGGGAGCTGGGGACATGTCTAGGAAGAGGAAGAAAAAGGAGTTTTGTGCAGGAAAGCAGGCAGTTGACAGTTGGAGTCAAGACCGACTAGAGAGAGAGGAGACGCAGGGTCCGTGGAGCTAAGCAAGTGAGGTGCAGTGTTATGGACTAGGGGCTCAGCGCGTCAAACCGGAGACCGCCCGCTACCGCCAGAAGATGGGGCATTGTTTAGGCGGGGAAGCCAGAAGAAAACAACACCGGCATCAGCCGGCAACGGCCTTGTGGGGAACAAGAGTCAGGTATGTGTAAAACTGTCGATTACAACCGTTTCGACATCTAGCCAAACTGTGGATTGTCGCTTATAGCCTTTTACCTGCTACTCCCCTTGTTATCCCCATATTTCCCTTGCTACTCCCTGCGTGGAGATTGACCCTGTTACAATAAATCCCCCCTGTTTATTAACCCTGTACTGGCTGCTCTGTGTTTCTGTGTCACCGCATCTAAAGTACCTGTGTCACATCAGGACATAATCTTTTATTGCACACGCCTCAGGATTCAGTAGTGAACACTGAGTGCTTGTGGTCACAGAGCAAGAAGAAATAAATGGGCTGGCGCGAAGCAAAATACAGTTGCCGGCCCAAGCACTGTGGTCCCTAGGAATTTGTCAGGGGGGCAGATAAAGGGTCATCGAGGGCAATAAATGGCCGATGGGCCTGAGGTTCCCCACCCCTGTTCTAATCTAAGGTGCCTTACCCTAGCCTTGTACTTACCCACCACCGTCTTCACCTTCCATCAGCGCTGCTCTGCTCAGTCTTCAACAGATTGTGACTTGCTTGATCTCTCCAGAGTCACTTTTCAATGTAAGTCAATGAGAGTTTCATTCTGGCTCTCATAGACTTACATTGAACGGGTGTGACCATTACTTCTGACTTCTGTTCAGCCAGAAGTTGCAGTCACATGATGGCACCGCGGGATCAGAGCAACGCTGATAAAATGTGAAGGCTGTGGCAGGTAAGCATAATGCTAGGGGCAGGGACCATAGATTACTAGCACCACTCCAGTACTACAATAAAATAAAAACACTTTGAAGTGGTGCTTTAATATATAAAAAATTTCTTTTGGCTCATACTTTTTTTCTTTTGCCCCGAAATCCTTTATTTTTTTAGATAAATCATATATGATGTTCAATTATTTTATGCATTGTGATAAATAAGCACTTAGGTAAATGAATAATTCAAGTACGAGATGAAGGCAAAAGAGTTGGATGACAGATTTGGTTATATCACAGGTCTCTTCTTTTGATGTATTATTTTTCACTTTTATAAGTCCTTTCATACTTTTGTATGTAACAGTAGAGAAAGAAAACAGCACCTTCTGTGCAAAATCACTTAGCACAGTGTTCCGAAGCATACAATATTCAATTGATACTCTTAGCAGGAGTCTGTATCTCCATAATATTACATCTGCATGGGTCCTCACAGCAGTGACACACTGCTTAACCAGGCCTGTGATGTACACAAACCGGGGCCTGTGGAGGCTAATAAGCTACTCAGATGTCTGAGTTATAATACATTTATACACACACAGCCCTACACACAGATGTGGCTACAAAATTTACTGTACTAGACCTCACAGCAAAGTTTCAGATCTTGTATCTACACAACCAGGATAAGATTGTGAGGCTTTATAAAATATTTCAACTATTGAGAAAAGAGAGATTGTTCCAGATTTACATGAATTTGTATTTGAAGACTTAAAAGAGAAAATAATATTTAAAGGGAACCTGTCACCATTTTTTTCCAATATAACCTACGGCCACCACCCTTAAGCCCCATGTGAAAGCATTCTATAATGCTGCACATATGACTCCAATTCGCCCTGCCAGGCCAGAAAAAGACCTTTTATTATACTCACCTATGGGGCGGTCTGGTCCGATACGCATCACTGGTCTTGGTCTAGCGCCTCTTCTCTTCTTGTGATGCTATCCTCCTTCTGTGCTTTGTGTGGATGGGACATCCTACATCATCCACATAGTGTCCTGCTTCTCGCTTCTGCGCAGGTTCTGGGAAAGGTCAAAAGAGCGCCGGTACGTGCGCACTGCAGTATTTTGCTTTTCTCTCGGCGGGGCAGAGGCAAGTGCGCCTGCCCTGAAGCGGGAAGAGGAACACTATGTGGATGATGTAGGAGGGGACCTCCACACAATGCACAGAAGGAGGACAGCATCACAAGAAGAGAAGAGGCGCCGGACCAAGACCAGTGATGCTTATAGGACTGGACTGCACCATAGGTGAGTATAATAAAAGGTCTTTTTCTTGCCTGGCAAGGCGAATTGGAGTCATATGTGCAGCATTATCGGTGGCTGTCACATGGGGCTGAAAGGTGGTGGTCGCAGGTTATATTGGAAAAAACTGGTGACAGGTTCCCTTTGAAGAGTAACTTTTGTTTTAATTTTTCTTTTTAAATCAATGCTACACATGAAAATGAGAAACTTTGTAATACATCTTATCAGAAAAATTAGCTTCTTTCTCTGCCAAAATTGATCAGTCATCAAAATTCTTAATTTTGAGGTGATGTACAATATAAAATTATATTGTAATACCGTGTCAGCCAGAAAAATCTATGAAAATACTTTTATACCCAAAGATGAGAAAACTATCCTCGGAGTGATACCTTTATTGGCTAGCCACAAAAATAATGCAAATATATTTTTTTCTGGTTAGCCAATAAATGTATCGCTCCAAGAATACTTTTGGCATTTTTGGGCATAAAAGTATTTACATCAATTTTGAGATAAAATCTGTAATCAGTGAAGACCGACTTTCCCATTACTGACATAGGAGATAACAGTTACTACTGATAAGTTTCCATATAGACGGGAGGAGGGAGGAACTAGAGGCAAAGCTCTTCCCTCCTACTCTCTATTCTATGGACATAGAATTGTACACGTAGCAGCACTCATCTCCTATCTCAGTAATGGGGAAGTCTTCATTGAATACAGATTTTACCTCAGAATTAAGAATTTTGATAATCTGATATATGAGCTTCTGCTATTTACTGTGTAATGGCTGTGTCTGACCGTGTACGGAACATGGTCTGATCATACCACTGCTCCTGGCCAGGGGAGGAAGCAAAAAAAGAGTATACAGATATTACAACAGGGGATCACAGCTGATTTTTCTGTGAGGTGAAACATTTTTCTGCCTGTTTTTAAACACTGTTTTACTTCAAAGAATGAATCAGTTGTGATCCCCTGCTGTAATGTCTGTATATTCTTTTGCTTCCTCCCGTGCCCAGGAGTTGTGGTATGATCAAACCATGTCCCTGTACGGTCAGACACAGCCATTACACAGTACACAGCAGGGGCACATTTATAAGATTATCTCAGCACAGGAACATTTTATTTGAACACATCCAATTGTGGAAATTATTATTATTATTCAAATATCATTGATTAAAATGAACTTTTATTAATGTGAAAACCCCTTTAACCCCTTTACAACCCAAGGTGGTTGCACGTTAATGACCAGGCCAATTTTTACAATTCTGACCACTGTCAATTTATGAGGTAATTACTCTGGAACGCTTCAAAGGATCCCACTGATTCTGAGATTGTTTTTTCGCGACATATTGTCCTTCATGATAGTGGTAAAATTTCTTCTATATCACTTGCGTTTAATTGTGCAAAAACGGAAATTTGGCGAAAATTTAGAAAATTTAGCAATTTTTAAAATTTGAATTTTTATGCCCTTAAATCAGAGAGATACAGTACAGACTAAAAGTTTGGACACACCTTCTCATTTAAAGATTTTTCTGTATTTTCATGACGTTGAAAATTGTACATTCACACTGAAGGCATCAAAACTATGAATTAACACATGTGAAATTATATACTTAACAAAAAAGTGTGAAACAACTCAAAATATGTCTTATATTCTTGGTTCTTCAAAGTAGACACCTTTTGCTTTGATGACTGTTTTGCACACTCTTGGCATTCTCTTGATGAGCTTCAAGAGGTAGTCACCGGAGATGGTTTTCACTTCACAGGTGTGCCCTGTCATGTTTAATAAGTGGGATTTCTTGCCTTATAAATGGGGTTGGGACCATCAGTTGTGTTATGCAGAAGTCATGTGGATACACAGCTGATAGTCCTACTGAATAGACTGTTAGAATTTGTATTATGGCAAGAAAAAAGCAGCTAAGTAAAGAAAAACGAGTGGCCATCATTACTTTAAGAAATGAAGGTCAGTCAGTCCGAAAAATTGGGCAAACTTTGAAAGTGTCCCCAAGTGTAGTTGCAAAAACCATCAAGCGCTACAAAGAAACTGGCTCACATGAGGACCGCCCCAGGAAAGGAAGACCATGAGTCAACTCTGCTTCTGAGGATAAGTTTATCCGAGTCACCAGCCTCCGAAATCGCAGGTTAACAGCAGCTCAGATTAGAGACCAGGTCAATGCCACACAGAGTTCTAGCAGCAGACACATCTCTACAACAACTGTTAAGAGGAGAATTTGTGCAGCAGGCTTTCATGGTAAAATAGCTGCTAGGAAACCACTGCTATGGACAGGCAACAAACAGAAGAGACTTGTTTTGGCTAAAGAACACAAGGAATCGACATTAGACCAGTGGAAATCTATGCTTTGGTCTGATGAGTCCAAATTTGAGATCTTTGGTTCCAACCACCGTGTCTTTGTGCGACGCAGAAAAGGTGAACGGATGGACTCTACATGCCTGGTTCCCACCGTGAAGCATGGAGCAGGAGGTGTGATGGTGTGGGGGTGCTTTTCTGGTGACACTGTTGGGGATTTATTCAAAATTGAAGGCATACCTAACCAGCATGGCTACCACAGTATCTTGCAGCGGCATGCTATTTCATCCGGTTTACGTTTAGTTGGACCATCATTTATTTTTCAACAGGACAATGACCCCAAACACACCTCCATGCTGTGTAGGGGCTATTTGACCAAGAAGGAGAGTGATGGGGTGCTGCACCAGATGACCTGGCCTCCACAGTCACCAGACCTGAACCCAATCGAGATGGTTTGGGGTGAGCTGGGCCGCAGAGTTAAGGCAAAAGGGCCAACAAGTGCTAAGCATCTCTGGGAACTCCTTCAAGATTGTTGGAAGACCATTTCCGGTGATTAACTCTTGAAACTCATCAAGAGAATGCCAAGAGTGTGCAAAGCAGTCATCAAAGCAAAAAGTGGCTACTTTGAAGAACCTAGAATATAAGACATATTTTCAGTTGTTTCACACTTTTTTGTTAAGTATATAATTCCACATTTGTTAATTCATAGTTTTGATGCCTTCAGTGTGAATGTACAATTTTCATAGTCATGAAAATACAGAAAAATCTTTAAATGAGAAGGTGTGTCCAAACTTTTGGTCTGTACTGTATGTCACACAAAATAGTTAATAAATTACATTTCCCACATGTCTACTTTACATAAGCACAATTTTGGAACCAAAATTTTTCTTTTATTAGGGAGCTATAAGGGTTAAAAGTTGACAAGCGATTTCTCATTTTTCCAACAAAATTTACAAAACCATTTTTTTAGGGACCACATTACATGAGGAGTCTTTGTGACAGAAAATACCCAAAAATGACACCATTCTAAAAGCTACACCCCTCAAGGTGCTCAAAACCATATTCAAGAACTTTATTAACCCTTCAAGTGCTTCACAGGAATTTTTGGAATGTGGAAGAAAAAAATAACATTTAACTTTTTTCACAAAAATGTTACTTTAGACCCATTTTTTTATTTTTGCAGGGGTAACAGGAAAAAATCGACCCCAAGATTTGTTATGCAATTTCCCCTGAGCACGCAGATACCCCATATGTGGGGAGAAAACACTGTTTGGGCGCACGGCAGGGATCGGAAGGGAAGGAGCGCCATTTGACTTTTTGAATATAAAATTTGCTTGAATAATTAGCGGACGCCATGTTGCGTTATTGTGTTGTTGTTGTGCAAGACACGATCTTGGAAACTAGACCACTCAGGAAACTTATCTAGATGTGTGGTGAGCACCTTGAACCCCAGGTGCTTCACAGAAGTTTATAACATTGAGTCGTAAAAATAAAATTTTCACAATTTTACCGCAAAAATGTTTTTGAGCCCCCAATTTTGCATTTTCATAAGCAAACAGCGGTTCGTTTGGTGGCCCAGTGACTGTCCATGTACATAACTTTTAAGTAATATTGTGCATACTATTTATACTATTGGGGAGTGTGTGCTCCAATAATTACATCCGTTTGCACTCTGGATGTCATAGTTGGATTGAAACTTAATGCGAGGAGTAAAATATTTTAAATATACCCATCTGACAAATTACATTTAATAGGAGATATACATATTGGTCAGAGTTTTTTCCTCTTAGTTATCCACTATATACGGGCTTACTATTTGAGGCTGCTGTGTCACAGGATTTTATGTTTTTTGTTTTTTGTGTGTGGTTTTTAACTCACTACTTTGGTCTCTAGCACCATGTTTCCGTGATGTGATCCGTGTGTGTATAGATATGTATTGTGATGTGGTATTTATATTTCAATAAAGACAATATTTTATATATACATATGAACATGTGTGGCCATTTTCTCTCTGCTTAGCAGGGACTCTTTTTCTGTGCATCTTTTTGATTGCGTGTTATTCCATTTTTTGTTTGGCAGTAAGATGATAAAGCATTGTTTTTTGCTTCGTTTTTTTTTTTTTACCTTCTTCACTAAAGTGGTTAACTAGTTTGCCAGTTTTATAGGTCAGGTCGTTCCGGATGTGGCGATACCGAGTATGTGTACTTTTATTGTTTGTTTTTTTTTCATAATAATATTTATTGATGGGTACATTATATTTTTATCTTTGGTGGATTATTTTTTTAATCTATTTTTTTACATTTTTTTTTACATTTTTTTTCACTTTCTGACACTTTTTTTACTTTTATTCTTTGTCCCACTATGGGACTTTCACTTATTTTATTCTGATTGCCTGTATAGCACAAGGATGGGGCACCATTCCTGTGCTATACAGGCTGTCACTGCTGCAGATGCAGAAGATACTTTGGTCATGCACTGCGCATGACCAAAATATCTTCCTGCTGTCTGGTGACCCGGATGTTGTCATGATGACATCGAGTCATCATAGCAATATCCGGGAAGCCGTGGCAGACAGTGCTGGAAACCGGCAGGAGAGGTGAGTATCCCGATCACCTATCCTTGCACATTAACCCATTGTGGGGGTTAATGTGCCGGGAGTGGTGCGGGACTGCTCTCTGCACATAGCACCAAGAGTCAGCTGTGACAATCAGCTGACACCCAGAAGCGATCGCGCCTGCACAGCCTGTGTGCTGGCGCGATCGCAAAGATGTACTAATACGTATCAGGCTCTTAAAGCCCAGGGCGCAAATTATACTGTCCTAAGGCATTGATGCAAATTAAATATAAAGAAAACAAAAAATGTAAGACAGAGAATACATACAAAATATAATAAATCATTATTAAAAAAAACATTAAAACAGACATAAAATAAAAGAGATCAAAATAAACAAGAAATTTTAAAAAAGGGAGGTATGGATTCAATTTGTGGCTGCAATGATAAAGATCTATAAATATATATAAAGTAGTGGATCAAGAGACATGGCCAAAATTATGTCAAATAAAGTGCAAGTGCAACACAAAAATAATCATACATAAAGCCCTATGAGCTGAGATATAGTGGGTAAGAAGTCAGCTAGCTAAAAAATTTAAAAAATATATAAACATAGGCAAGTGCACAGGCATCAGAAAATGAGAAAATTATTATACATTTCTGAATAGAGGCTGAATTGCCAGTGCATAAATATATAAAAGTGTAAAAAAATAAGGTTTCAACTAGCTAAAAAGCCAACTATACCAAAGTGAAGTTGTCTAGATTAAATGATAAAACATATTGCGAAAGTAAAGGCTACATGATCAAATGAAGACAGACCTGGGGGATGTGTTGGAGTACGGACCTGCGTTTGATTTTTTTTAAAAAAAGTGGTGAACTAGGGAAATTGTCGAGGAGTGTTTATTTAAATAAAGTATTTTTTATTGTGTGTTTTTTTTTCATTACTGGATTAATAATTGCGGTGTCTGATAGACACATATCTATTACTAACACCAGGGCTTGATGCCAGCTTTCTTTATGGACAACTCACAGCTGAGATCCACCTAAAGCTGTATTACCCTGATTTCCTATAACCAGAGGCCTTCACAGCCTGATAATGTTAGCTCACAGTTGTCTGCTTTACGTTTGCTAGTTTAAAAAAAAATTGGGGGGAGCCCACATTGTTTTTTTCATTTATTTATGCAATCATAAAAAGCTGTCCAATAAGCTACACAGGGTGCATTTTTATAATATGTTGGGGGGTTGTGCAACTATATGTCTATATAGCTGTCTTTCTATACTGTATGTCTGTCTGTTTCTATATGTCTATCTACTGTATATCTATCTATATTTATTACCTATATATATTATACATTTCTACAGTATTATCTATATCTATAACAATCATTGCTGTCCAAAAACGCTAGAAAAAGCGCAGATGAAAAACGTATACAAAAACGAAATTGAAAACGCGAGAAAAAAGCATGTTTTAAAAAAAAAAGGCTCGTTTTCCTGCCAAGAGATGCAGAAATGGTGCAGAAATTTCTGCATCCAAATGCTCAATGTGTGCACATACCCTAAGGCAGAATAGGAAAGAAAAGTTGAAATAGAAGAGGGGATAGAGTAGAGCCAAACCTAGACATGTAGCCAAAATAAAAACTCATAATAAAGCAGAGATAACAGGTGAATAGGCAAAAGATTTTCAATCTACTGTTCAGTGTCATCATCTGTTCATTGAAAAACAACATGCTAAGGCATGCCATGGGAGCAAGCAGTGGTAAGTGACTACAAAGGGCTGAAAGTCAAGACATATGAATGACCTGATGAACGAGACAGGTAGACAGCTACAGCAGGAACAAATTATTTTTAAAGAGAATTTTACATTTGACATTGAAAAACTTCCATGAGCATACTCGTCTACTTGAACAGTTGATGAGAGTACTGTGCTCTTGTTCTGATCTTTCCTGGCCAAGGAACCAGTCAAGTAAACAGAAAAACACGCATTTCAGATTTATTATACAATTACAGGTACAAATTTATCACTTTGTTAGGGTTTTAAATAAACGAGAGTAGCAACATTACAGACAGATGTCTCCTTTCTCAGACGAAATGTGAGCTTGTGGAGCTCATGGCGATACCTGTCATATGTGAAAGTGGTTATAATGAGAGTATAAGTCAAAGAAGCTTTATAAGATTTATTTAGCTTCTTTTTACCCCTAGATTTTTCCATTTTTAAATTATTTGCACAAAATATTATTTTTTTAAATTAACAACAGGAAGTTTACCAACCTTAGACCTTTTTCAGGAGTCCAATTTTCATGTACCCATTTTATTCATATTTTTCACAGATCAAACAGATACCTCTTATAATCTGTGGAATTGTTCACATGTTAATATTAAAATCAAGGAGACATGTCCATTTTTGATCAGAGTCAAAGATCAAAATTACTCATATAGGTGTATGGGTCTGTGAAAAACCACTAACAGCACATACTGTATTGTCATCCATGTGAAATCCATGTGCTATCTTTTTTTAACATTAGATAATCCAAAAGAAAAATGGTGCTACAAAATATCTCACGAATATATAAATTTTACAAAATATAAAATATTTTGTTATAAAACAGAGTAGCTCAATGGAGGGCTATCAGCAAACCTCCCAAACCTATGAACAGTATATAATTAGCATGCCCACATAACTATTGCAGTACATTCCCTAATGGTTAGCATATAAATCAGATAGAAGAGTGTAGGAGGCAAACTTATATACTAAGAATGTGGAAGGCTGTTATTTGTGTAGTCCTGCGCCACAGCGCGCGTTTCATCCAGCTTCATCAGGAGTGCGGCTCATTTGGACCAATGTTATTCTATGGGGCCATGCACATGTTTGATTTTTTCCTTGGACCGAGCTGAGAAAAAGATGCAGCAAGTCCGAATTTGATCATATATTCAGATTGCACTCGGCCTTGCAAGTCAACGAATGCGTGCGCACTGACACAATGTAGAAGATGGAGACATTTTTTCTCCATCTTCTCCTCACAGTGTGCTCTGATTCTCTTCATTTGATCATAGTGTCATTTGCATAATTGAGAAATTTTCTTGGATGAGAGAATCTATGACCATCTGACCCTAGACATAAACTGGTCATGCCATGATTGAACAGGTTGAGATAAGAAGTGATCAGCGAACTGAGAGGTGACAACCAATATGACTGCACTAATATATGAAAGAAGGGGGTGGGGGGTTTGAATAAAAAATGCTGAAAACCATATAAAACCGTATTTTATTATAAATACAACATATTCATCATCTCATTAATACACTAGAAATGTACAATGTATATATGCTATTTCTTATCATGTGGACTATGAGGGGTATTTGAGGAGAAGATCAAAAAACTTTAAGTCTCAAAGTTCTTATAGAAAAATTGCTAACAGTTGTATAGATTGCAGTATGTGAAGAAAATGGTTTGAGAATGTCAGCCTTTGTTGAGAAGCAATTATTACCAATTTTCTCACAACCTGCATGGTTGCTAGCAATCATTCTGTACAATGTTTCCTCCTGCTTTGTAAAATGGTCCCTTAACCATTCAAGTAGCTCCAGTAGCTCACCTCCTGTTATGTATTTACGCAGCCGAAAACTTATGAATTATGCCAGAATTTTAGACTACAATATTAGAAAATGAACACATGGGTTAATGCACAATTCAATTGCTAGTAAGTGGTTTGAACTGTTAATTTTAGTACATACTATTATGTCTTTTATAAAATACAGTCAATGCCAAACGTTTTGAGACTGAGTCAAATTATGTTTTTCACAAAATTTACTGCTTCAGTAGCAAAGTCATTCCTTGCCATGAAAATAAACTTAAACACAAAACCCTCATTTCAACTGAATTTCAGCCAAGCTTCAAAATGACCTGCTTACTAGTGTTGAGCCACTCCCGTAGTGTTCGAGTTCGGTTCGGTTCGTCGAACACCCGTGTGTTCGCCGAACTGTTCATCGAACTGTTCGTCGAACACCTTCGAACACCGTTAAAACCAATGGCAGGCAAACAAAAACACATAGAAACACATAGAAAACACCTTCAAAGGTGTCCAAAAGCTGACAAACTGCTCAGAAGACACAACTAACACATGGAAAAGTGACAAGTACATATAGTCATGCGAAAAGAAAAGAGGTGGAAGAGTAAAAGGAGGGGGAGACACAGATATAGGCATGTCATGCCCTTCTAAAATCCAAAAAGTGAGAAGCCGACACGACCAGTCCGTTCCTGCCTGTGCCACCTCTGTGTCGCCGGGTTTGTGCCAGAGCCGCGGTGGACCCTGACGGCCAGCCCCCCTATCCCAATACTGGTGCCTGTCCGCCGGTGGGTCGAGGCCCACCACAGTGGGGGGGGAGTAACATCTGCAGAAGAAAGACCATCTTCCAGCCAAACTAAGATGTCGACTTCTTTTCGTGGACAATGTGATACGATCCCATTCTTACGGACACGCCCATCGCTACAAATTCTAGATGAGGCACAAAAACAGCAGGTGCTTCAACGGATATCAAGTGCTCCTTCAAGTGGGCTCTCCATCACCTCAATTTCAACATCACAAATACTCCAGTCCTCAGAGGTGTCACCCCAATCGCACTTGCTTCCTCACAGCTCCCAAGTCTCCAGCTGCCCGTCTGAGTATGGGGAAACACAGATGGCTGAGTCTGCCCAGCTGTTTACTCATACTATAGCCTGGGAAACGGAGGTCTGCTCCAGAGCTTCTGTTAAGCCAGCCCTCGGTCCCTCAGATGTGGAAAAGTAAAAGACCATTTCCTCCTAGCCATGAGAAAGCTAAGAGGTTGAATTTCACCATCTGCAAGCTGTTGGCTACAGAAATGCTGCCTTTCCACCTGGAGGACACAGAGGATTTTCAAGACCTTATGTCCGTCACAGTGCCCCAGTACCAGATGCCCAGTCGGCACTACTTCTCAAAGAAAGGTGTGCCTGCGCTCCACTAGCATGTCGCACACAACATCACCGCTTCTTTGAGAAACTCTGTGTGTGACAGGGTGCACTTCACCACAGACACTTGGACGAGAAGGCATGGACAGGGGCGTTACATGTCGCTGACTGGGCACTGGGTAACTATGGTGACAGCAGGACAAGGGGCTGCTGTCCAAGTCTTACCGTCCCCACGAGTTGTGTGTTAATCCTCTTTATCTCGAACTTCCTCCACTGCATCTGCCTCCTCAACCTCCTCTCGGTCCTCCACCTGCACCCAAAGCCTGTCTGGTAATGCCACCTGCTTTCTAACTGCGCAGAAGGAATCCTGCACACCTCCTTACTATGCTGGCAGCAGGGCTCAACGCATCAGTGTTTACTTTGAAATGTCTGGGAAATGTGAGTCACACAGCTGAGGAGTTTTGGTCAGCTCTGGAGACCCAGTTTCATGAAAGGTTGTCTCCACTGGACCTGCAACCAGGGAAGGCCATGTGTGACAATGCTGCAAACCTGGGTGCGGCACTTCGCCGGGGCAGGGCTCAACGCATCAGTGTTTACTTTGAAATGTCTGGGAAATGTGAGTCACACAGCTGAGGAGTTTTGGTCAGCTCTGGAGACCCAGTTTCATGAAAGGTTGTCTCCACTGGACTTGCAACCAGGGAAGGCCATGTGCGACAATGCTGCAAACCTGGGTGCGGCACTTCGCCGGGGCAATGTCACACACGTGCCTTGTATGGCTCACGTGTTGAACCTGGTTGTCCAGCAATTTTTAGCCCACTATCCCGGACTAGATGGCCTTCTGCAGAGTGCACGGTCGCTGTGTGCTCACTTCCGCCGTTCGCATCCCGCAGTTCAACGACTTACAGCTCTACAGAAGTCGTTGGGCCTGCCAGTTCACCGGCTGAAATGCGATGTGCCGACACGGTGGAATTCAACTCTGCACATGTTGCAGCGACTGTGGCAGCACCGACAAGCCCTGGTGCAATACGTTCTGACGTATAGCCTGGGCCAACGAGATCCAGAGGTGGGGCAAATCACGCTGGAGGAGTGGTCTCAGATCAGGGACCTATGCACCCTTCTGCACAGTCTTGAAATGGCGACGAAGATGTTTAGTGCTGACGATGCCATTATCAGCATGACTATTACGGTGATTTACATGCTGGAGCACATGTTAAACAGAATTCGGAGTCAGGTGGTGGGACAAGAGGAGGTGGAGGAAGTAGAGGAGGAGTCGTATGCGGAAGGGATAACATCTCCAAGGTCCAGACGGTTGGCAGCACCAAGGCGGCAGGCATGGGAGGGTGGGGGAGAGGGATTAACCAGGGCGCATGGTAGCAGCCAAACTGTTGAGGAAGGTGCAGGAGCCGAGGAAGAAGTGGAGGACGAACTGGCAATGGGCATGGAAGACTCATCAGATGAGGGAGACCTTGATCACATTTCTGTTGTGCGAGGTTGGAGGGAGAGGGCAGAGGAAGGAAGCATGATTCTTACCTCGCTACCAACACAACAAGGACTTGGTCCTTCTGGATGCGCAAGACACATGAGTGCCTTCTTGCTGCACTACCTGCAACATGACCCCCGGATTGTCAGAATTCGAAGTAATCCCGACTACTGGGTTGCCACACTGTTAGATCCCCGGTACAAAAGTATATTTGCCGAAATAATTCCTGCCATAAAAAGGTATTGACGAATGCAGGAGTATCTGTTGCAGAATCTTACATGTGCTTTTCCACAAAACACCAGTGGTGCACGTAGTGAATCTCACAGTTCTAACTTGCCAACGGTGGGACTATCGAGTCTTCATCACTCAAACAGTAACAGTAACACAGTATCTGCTGGTAACAGCAATTTTGTGGAATCGTTTCACCACTTTTTTAGACCATCCTTTGCAAGGTAACAGGAGACAAGAAGTCTGACACATAGTCAATGCCTAGAGAGGATGGTACAGGATAATCTCCAAGTGAACATCGAAGCCATGACTGTGTCACTGGACCCTTGCTCATTTTGGTATTCCAATCTTGAAAAATCGCCGGAGCTCGCCACTCACGCCTTGGAGATCTTGTCATGCCATGCAGCCAGCGTTCTCTCTGAACGTGTGTTCAGCGCTGCTGGTGGTGTGCTGACAGATAAGCGCACGCGGCTGTCCACTGAGAATGTAGACAGACTCACGTTCATAAAGATGATCAAATCATGGATTCGCAAGGACATTTCTACCCCTGTGTCATCCTTGGGAGACTAAAAGCTTGGGGATTTGGTAAAATCACCTCACCAACCGTTTTAAGCAACAGTGGGGCAATTGATGCCACTTAACCCTAGAACGCATGACCATAAAAATCTACACTTTCACATACCTGGGGCCCTTTAGGCCCGTGTGCAAATAACATGGAATAACTCAAACTCAAATGACAAACAACTATATACATGAAGAATACCTAGAGTTTCAAAATTCTAACTAAAGCAATCTTGCAGAAAATAGAAAACAATTAACTGGGCGGGCCTGCAAGGCCACAGGTATGCGTTCTAGGGTTAAGTGGTGTCTGTGCCACAATTTTGGGAGTCCCCTTGCTGTGTCTTACATGACGTTGGCATCGTCAATTCCAGGTGGGTTGGGTCGCACCCCCCCCTTTTAACTGTAAGAAACTACATACACTATGGCTTGGGGTAACACAGATGGTTGAGTCTGAAGAGCTGTTTACTCAGAGGTCTGCTCCAAATCTTCAGTGTCTGCTAGTCAGCGTAGAATTTTTAACTGCATCTAGCCTAGGCAATACTTTGGGCGTAGTAGCCCAGCTGCGAAGCAAGCTGCACCGCCTGTGTATCTAATAAGAATTTTTAAATTAATCTAGCCTAGGCAGACTGTGGGGACCCCCAACCAAACCCAGATGCTCAGCCCCCCTACCGCCCCCCTTTCATGGACAACCCAATAATGTAACTCTTACAACTGGATGGGTGAGGATCGGTCACAGCTTTATTAACTCTTTATACTCATTCCATTAGAAAGGCATTTTATTTCTAAAATAATTCAGCTTGTTGCAGCATGCCCTGGGTCCCCACTCCGGCAAGTTGGCCAACAAGTGTAACTCTCCAACATGTCCTTTCTATTTCCAGGCCACGGAGGATCCAGCGTACTCGTATGCAGGACTCTGACCCCCACCCATCACTCTTAACGCTTGTTCCACTCCGTCCTGGAGTCCTGACAGGAATATGTCCAGTCCAATATCTATTAAGTGAACACCGTCGGGCCATATGAGGCCTGCTTTTTCTCCTTCCAGTTGTTGGTGTCGTATCACTACACCGCCTCTGTCTCTTCTAAATTTTGCCATCCGAATATTTATTACCCGCCTTGTCCATTCGATGGCCGTGATGTCTCGCGCACCTTGCCATACCGCTATCGGCACAATCTCTGACCATACTATAGCTAATTTTGTGAAAAATTCTCTGAAGCGCTCAGTGTCTAGTTTCATTATTGCCATTAGTTATGCGCTCTTGTGATGACCTAGGTTGTTTCCCCCGGCCTGTATAACTAAGATGACCGGACCTCTTGCCTCTCTCCCTACCTTGATTACCTCCATTAGTACCTGTGGCCATAGCAGGCCTCTAATACCTCTCCAGTTGAAATATGTGTTATGAAACTCTAATTTCCTCCCGCCTGGGCGGACTTTCGCCCTTTTTTGTGCCCAATATATATACGAGTGGCCTATCACTCACACTGTTGGCTTAGCGTCACCTGTAAAAGAAACAAACCACGTTAGGATAACAAGTCCGGTCTTATGTATCTCGCCAAACACGTGGATCGCCATCTCCCTATCCTCTGAACTTCCGTTTCTGACAGTCCTGCTCTTGCTGCTTCCGTGGCCGCACCTATGCGGAATGAGTGTGTCCCGTAATCTTTGGGGTGGTTCCCTGCCGATGTTATGCATTTATTAAATATAGCTTGGAACAGGTATCTTGATAATGGCGTTCCATCAATGTGTGATACGAAGAAATTACTTTGTGATCTGATGGTTAGATATGTTTTTACTATTGTTACCCGACTCAGTGTACCGTTTGTGGGTTGTAGAAGTACCCAAGTACCCCTGCCCGCTGGAACCATTTTCGATTGGTGTATGCGTAGACGTATTGCATTATTGGCTATGACTACTTCCTGGTGTAATAAGCGTCCACTGGTGGTAATTTTGGATTGAGGGACTAATTCGCTTATACATAGCGCCCCGAAGAAGGCGATCACAAATGCAGTAGACATTAGTGTTGCTTCAAATTGTGAGTGTCATGTTAATGGTGTTAGGGATAAGATGTGAGAAATCAGTTTTAGTGACACGGGACGGGACGTCTACATTCCTGACTTCGCTGACCCCTTTTCCACCCTTTTATGGATTGTCTGATGATGAATCTTTGTCACATCTTCCCAATTCAGTAGTTGGAAGTGAAATGCTACTCCGGTCAGACACCGCTGCGCTGACGCCCCTGATATGCCCCTCATCATTAGCTGGTGGAGAAATTCTATGGTGACTTGTGATCTGGCTTGTTCACATTGGTCAACCAGTCTGCCTGCTACTAGTCGTGTCCACTCTTCCCATGCCTTACCGTATGCTTGCCACGTTGATGGGGCAACTGACGCTCTGATTAATGGCATCAACTATTCGCCACTAGATCCCATAGGGAGGGTGGGCAACTGTTGCCCGATGGGTGGGCGTTGTGGAAGAGCTCTGTAAAAATCTGCCAATTGAATTGTTATAAAGCGTTAGCAGCAGCTTTATACCCCTCAGCATAGTGGCTAGCGCGGACCCATACATTGTGTTTTAGGCACAGCAATACTAGCCTGCGTAGTAGGCCTAGCACTGGGAGAGACGATGATGCCATCTTATTAATGCAGTGCGCTAGGCTGGTGTTTTGTGTTATGAAGCGTATATTTTTGTTAGCCAGGCGCGCGCCCCATATTTCTATTGCTACCACTATTGGGAAAAATTATTTTCAGGGCTAGATGCAGCTAAAAATTATTATTAATTTCAAAGCTGGTGGAGCTTGGTATATATGGTCTAGTACAATGAGTCCCACACACTGCTAGAAGCCCAAATATTTTTTCAGAGGTAGATGCAGATAAAAATTATTTTTAATTTGCAACCTGATGGAGGTCAGTATAGATGGACTAATAGAGAAAATCCCACACACTGCTAGAAGGCCAAATATTTTTTCAGAGCTAGATGCAGATAAAAATTATATTCAATTTGCAACCTGATGGAGGTCAGTATAGATGGACTAATAGAGAAAGTCCCACACACTGCTAGAAGGCCAAATATTTTTTCAGAGCTAGATGCAGATAAAAATTATATTCAATTTGCAACCTGATGGAGGTCAGTATAGATGGACTAATAGAACAAGTCCCACACACAGCTAGAAGCAGAAATATTTTTTCAGAGGTACTGTAGATGCAGATAAAAATTATTTTTAATTTGCAACCTGATGGAGGTCAGTATAGATGGACTAATACAACAAGTCCCACACACAGCTAGAAGCCCAATATTTTTTCAGAGCTAGATGCAGACAAAAAATTATTTTGAATTTGCAACCTGATGGAGGTCAGTATAGATGGACTAATAGAGAAAGTCCCACACACTGCTAGAAGGCCCAATATTTTTTCAGAGCTAGATGCAGAAAAAAATATATTCAGTTTGCAACCTGATGGAGGTCAGTATAGATGGACTAATACAACAAGTCCCACACACAGCTAGAAGCCCAATATTTTTTCAGAGGTAGATGCAGAAAAAAATATACTCAGTTTGCAACCTGATGGAGGTCTGTATAGATGGATTAATAGAACAAGTGCCACACACAGCTAGAAGCCCAATATTTTTTCAGAGGTAGATGCAGAAAAAAATATATTCAGTTTGCAACCTGATGGAGGTCTGTATAGATGGATTAATGGAACAAGTCCCACGCACAGTTAGAAGCCCAATATTTTTTCAGAGGTAGATGCAGAAAAAAATATATTCAGTTTGCAACCTGATGGAGGTCAGTATAGATGGACTAATACAACAAGTCCCACACACAGCTAGAAGCCCAATATTTTTTCAGAGCTAGATGCAGACAAAAAATTATTTTGAATTTGCAACCTGATGGAGGTCAGTATAGATGGACTAATAGAGAAAGTCCCACACACTGCTAGAAGGCCAAATATTTTTTCAGAGCTAGATGCAGATAAAAATTATATTCAATTTGCAACCTGATGGAGGTCAGTATAGATGGACTAATAGAACAAGTCCCACACACAGCTAGAAGCCCAAATATTTTTTCAGAGGTACTGTAGATGCAGATAAAAATTATTTTTAATTTGCAACCTGATGGAGGTCAGTATAGATGGACTAATACAACAAGTCCCACACACAGCTAGAAGCCCAATATTGTTTCAGAGGTAGATGCAGAAAAAAATATATTCAGTTTGCAACCTGATGGAGGTCTGTATAGATGGATTAATAGAACAAGTCCCACACACAGCTAGAAGCCCAATATTTTTTCAGAGGTAGATGCAGAAAAAAATATATTCAGTTTGCAACCTGATGGAGGTCAGTATAGATGGACTAATACAACAAGTCCCACACACAGCTAGAAGCCCAATATTTTTTCAGAGCTAGATGCAGAAAAAAATTATATTCAATTTGCAACCTGATGGAGGTCAGTATAGATGCACTAATAGAATGATGCTATGCCCAAAAGATTTTACTTCACTAGGTGCAGTAAAAAAATTGGTATTCTATACACAGGTGGTATATCTTGCAACACAGATAGGCTACTCCACTGACTAACACACTCTGCAATAGGCCAAAAAGGATTAGCTTTGCTAGATTCAGCCAAATGCTGTGAAAAAAACTTGCACAGCACTGGCACAGACCTGCCTGGCAAAAACTGATAGGAACTGATGTAACCTAGTCCTGAAAAGGACTCCAATTACAATTAGTCTTTACTCCCACAACCTATCTATTTAAGAGCACAGACCTGCCTGATAAAAGTCATAGGAAATGCTGTAACCTAGTCCTTAAAAGGACTGCAATCACAACTATTCCCTACTCCCAAGCTATCTGTAGATTTGTGAGAAAATTGGCTTGAAATTAACAAGGTATAGCGCACACAGCAACAGCGGTGCTGTCTAACACGCAGCTGCAGCAGTGAGAAAATGGTGGCGACGGGGAAAATGGCTTGGTCTTATAGGGCAAGGACATGTGACATACACTGCCAATGACACATGCCCTTGCTTGTGTGAAAAAAAGCACTTCGCTCCGTGTGTGCGCTGCTGATAGGCTGACAGATTGCACCTCCCCACTGTAAATGCGGGAAAGAGAAAAAAAAAATGGAGATCTTCATTGTTCCTGCAGAGATCCATCCCCTGCCCCTCCCCCCACCCCGCTGTACACTCAAACTGCGTATTAACATTAATTTTCATCATTACTGAGAAAAAATCCAGTTATGATTTTGGTGCACGAACAGTTATCGAACATAACCTCGAACAGCCGAATTTTTCTCAAATTGTTCGTGTTCGCCGAACGGCTCGAACACCGCCCAAAACAGCTCGAATTTGAGATTGGCGAACAGTTCGAGTAGAACAACACTCATCTCTACTGCTTACATCATTTCCATGATTTATTTGTTAGTCAGGGGAAAGGAATAACGAGGACAAGGCATCGGATATCAAGCTGTCATGCTAATTAAATTAAAAGGGAACCTGTCACCAGGTTTTTCCCATAAAAAGTAGGGACAGCACCTGTAAGCCCTATGTGACAGTGACTCACCCAGGGGGATATGGGGGAAACTTGGTACCCGGGCCTTCACCTTCTTGGGATGTCACGGCGGTCGGCTCCCGGGCCTGTACCCTGGGGTCACTCTTTAAAAGGGGTTTGTTACTTGAAGGGATGAATAACAGTTTTGTCTCGTGATGCTGACGCGCCCCCTGGGCCAGTGCTGTTTGGGGATACCCGGAACCGGATCAGATGGGGGTTGTAGTCTCCGAGTGGCGGCGACCCGGTCCGTGCCCAGGGTGTCAAACTCAGTGTGTGGCAGTCTTGATAGATGTTATTGATGTTCTTAGTGTCGACTACGCCACCCGTTGATTTGCGGTCAAAAGGCCGCCGCTGCAGCAGGGTCCGCTGAGGCTGTTGGTATGTGTGCAGCTGTGATAGTATAACCCCCAACGGGAGGGGTATAGCCTCAGGGGGTCAGATGTAGAGGATGGTGGTTGTGAAGGTGCAGGATGATCCAGCAAGAAGACTCAGAGTCGGGCTGTGCAGTTCAGGGGTTTTTTACTTACGGTTGTTCTTATGGTCACTCTGGCCTGAAGCGACCACCCGAGCCGTGCTGCGTCCACCAGGTCCTGGACTCGGCCAACCCCCAAGCAATTCTGGAGCGTGGTCCTGAGCTCCTGTCTGACTTTCCCTCTCTTCTGGCCGTTCTCACTAGGGATCCACTTATGTCCGGCTCCCTCGGGTCTCTTGGTGGGTACACCTCCTCTGGGTTCCCTGACCCTATACTTGGTATGCCTTCCTAGTGGATTTAGTGAGGGTCGTGGCAGATCCTGCCCACGACCTCCGGTCTCTGGCTAAGGTGTGCTTTTCTCTCTGCCAGCTTGGGATCCGGTACCCTGGGTGCCAACCCTTCACCCTGCCGTTTGTATTCTGGGGTCTTGGGGTTCCTTCTTCTTCTCTCTGGGTCCTTCTGACTCCTCTCTCTCTCTCTCAGACTTGGCCTTGGAGCTGGGCCCAGCCGAACCACAACTCCCTGTCAGCCCTTCTGGCTGAGCTTCTCTGCTCTGCTCCTCTGACTCACTCTACAAAAGACCCTGTCCTAAGATGGTGCCCACCTTATATACTCCCTCTATGTGTGAGCTCAGGTGACCAGCACCCAATGAGCTCCTAGCATTACCCAGACTGCTCCCCCTATCTGCCCCTACACTACTGGGATGTTCCACCCCCCTCCCACTCCAGCCAGGGACAGACACTATCGTACCTGCACATATATTGGTGGGAGTACCGTTGATCTGTCCCCCGGAAATGGGATGTATGTAGTGCATGCAGCCTACTAGCTCAGTTCCACACTCCATCCTTACCCGGGAGTGGAATACCACACCTCTGGCTTGAGGTGTAATTCCCCTGTAGCAGCCGAGTCCTCAGGGTGCTACATTCCCCCCTGGTAAATCACAGCATGTCCTCGGGCTGTAAGAGAATAAACATCCATAAACATACAATTTTTTTTCATAAAACATAAACATATAAAACATCATATATTATCAGCATAAAACTTTTTCATATAACATTTTTGTTCCTCCGGCCACGGTGCAACTTGTGACCGGGTAAAGTGCGACAGTCTCTTGTAGTAAAAACAACAGTTTCCTATAAAATCGGTAGGGGGCGCCATAGAAAGCGCAACTATATACAAGGGAAGGTGGCCGCTCTCAGTCCTCGACCAGTGGGGAAAAGGGATGGCTGCTCACAGTCCTCAGCCTGTGGGGAGATGGGACACACTGGAACAGGTCAATTTGCTGGTCCCAACGGGGACTATATTTTAAGTTAGCAGCATGGCATATACCCTGACGGGTAACTATGTACAGTCTCTTTACCGTACTTTAATGACGGCGTACTCCTGCTCCTCCTTCAGACCCGTCCGGGTCCTCTTGCTCCTCTTCACACCGTAGCTCCTCCTCCGTCAGCCGGTGTACATAGAGAGCGTAGGGTCCTTTGGCACACTTGTGCCGGGTGAACGTGACCTCGTCCCCTACATATAGGTCACGACCTCTGTGTCCCTCCGGCAGATGGGACTCCACGTCTCTTCTGGTGACAAAGACGTCGCCGGGGGTGTGATGATCCCTGATGAAACCCCAACCGTGCTGCAGTTGGAATTTAATTACAGTCCCGGTGGCACGGGGACCATGAGCTGCACGGGGGTCTCTCCTGGTCCTGCTCTTCTGCCCTGCACTCTGTTCCTGCAGCCGCTGCTCTCGGACCCGCCTCTCTCTTCGCTCCCGGTCAAAGACCTCTAACTGCTGCCGGCAGCACTCCGCACGCTCAGCTGCGGCTGCCCGAGTCTCTTGGGTGAATCCCATGAGGTCTCCTCCGGTGGGGTCCCACGCAAACTGCGCTTCCTCCAACGAGAGTGGGGTGATCTTAACGGGCTTCGGAACCGGAATCAGGGGCTCATCTAGGGGTCTTTCTTTCCGGAGTCGGGGATGGTGGAACTCCGGTGGCCACACAAAGGGCTGCCCGTCCGGGCACGTGTGCTGGGCAAACAAGTCTTCACCCAGGTGCGGCACTCTAGATGTCGAGGGCGCGGTGGTGGTAGCGGCGCCCGGGTTCACTAGGCCTTGCGACCAGGCTTGGGGCACCCTGAAGGTAAAGGGCACCGTGAAGACGGCGGCGCCCGGGGTTACTTGGCCCAGCGACCAGGCCGGTGGCTCAGTGGAGGTAGAGGGCGCTGTTGGTACTGCGGCGCCCGGGGGTACTAGACCTTGCGACCAGGCCGGTGGTGTTTCCTGCTTTGCCGCGCTCAGGGTTGAGGCGCGTGACGTCACAGGGGTCGCGGCCGCGGCTTCTGCTTGAGGCCTTGTCTGGAGCGGTGACGATGCAGCAACGGGCACGGCAGGGGGAATTTCGGGCTCTGCGACGGGGAGCTGGGGCAGGCACACGGTTTCTCGGCTCGGGGTAGTGACGTCCCCTTTACTTGCCTCCATCTGTTCAGCTCCCTTCTCGGCGCCGTCTCCGGCCTTCACTCCTCCTGCACCATCCTCAGAGGCGGTCTGTCTCCTCGTCTCGGGTGGCGTGCTTCGCTGGCGGGTTCCAGCCTGCTGGGCCATCTCTCTGCACCATGCGGCCAGTACGTCCCGCTGCACTCGGGCCATCCTCTGAGCCAAGCCCTCCAGTGCGGTCTGTGCACGCTCCCGGTCTCGGGGGAGCTGTGCCAGGATCTCCACCAGGCCTTCTGGGGTTGTCGCTTGCAACAGGCTCCTGACCACTGGGTCGGTGCTGCCTGCCTCTCCCTCCATCTCCGGGTACGGCTCCTCCGGAGTCCTCTCCAGACTTCTTGTCTCCGGGTGCGCTCTCTCCAGACTCCTCCAGGCTGCACCCATCTTCTCTCTTTTGTTCTGTCTCCGCCCACATTGAAGGTGGTCCCGGGGCAACTTTGTGATTGTCAGTTCCAGGGGCAGTTCTCTCACGCTGATGGACATCTCTAGCATCACAGTCTCTGTTGGTGGGGGCGGTTTCCGCTTTTGGCGCCATTCCTTGACCTGGCCCACGATGGGAGGTGACCTCTTGCCACCCTCTGGCACGCCCATAATGGCGTCTGCTCTTCCAAGGCGGGAAATCTTATGGAAATGGCGGGAATCGTCTCCCAGTGGCGGGAAACTCCGTGGATGGCGAGAAAAAGCTGCAGATGGCGGGCAACCGGCGGGAAACGATCCGTGATGGCGTCCCATAGCGGGGACCCTCTGGAACCGGCGGGAGACTTCTTCTTAAGGTAAATTTGAACTTCTCTTCAGGCACGCAGTACCCGGTGGTTGTGGGCACGAAATCCTGCCGACTACGCCAAAGTTGACGCGCCCCCTGGGCCAGTGCTGTTTGGGGATACCCGGAACCGGATCAGATGGGGGTTGTAGTCTCCGAGTGGCGGCGACCCGGTCCGTGCCCAGGGTGTCAAACTCAGTGTGTGGCAGTCTTGATAGATGTTATTGATGTTCTTAGTGTCGACTACACCACCCGTTGATTTGCGGTCAAAAGGCCGCCGCTGCAGCAGGGTCCGCTGAGGCTGTTGGTATGTGTGCAGCTGTGATAGTATAACCCCCAACGGGAGGGGTATAGCCTCAGGGGGTCAGATGTAGAGGATGGTGGTTGTGAAGGTGCAGGATGATCCAGCAAGAAGACTCAGAGTCGGGCTGTGCAGTTCAGGGGTTTTTTACTTACGGGTGTTCTTATGGTCACTCTGGCCTGAAGCGACCACCCGAGCCGTGCTGCGTACACCAGGTCCTGGACTCGGCCAACCCCCAAGCAATTCTGGAGCGTGGTCCTGAGCTCCTGTCTGACTTTCCCTCTCTTCTGGCCGTTCTCACTAGGGATCCACTTATGTCCGGCTCCCTCGGGTCTCTTGGTGGGTACACCTCCTCTGGGTTCCCTGACCCTATACTTGGTATGCCTTCCTAGTGGATTTAGTGAGGGTCGTGGCAGATCCTGCCCAAGACCTCCGGTCTCTGGCTAAAATGTGCTTTTCTCTCTGCCAGCTTGGGATCCGGTACCCTGGGTGCCAACCCTTCACCCTGCCGTTTGTATTCTGGGGTCTTGGGGTTCCTTCTTCTTCTCTCTGGGTCCTTCTGACTCCTCTCTCTCTCTCTCAGACTTGGCCTTGGAGCTGGGCCCAGCCGGAACCACAACTCCCTGTCAGCCCTTCTGGCTGAGCTTCTCTGCTCTGCTCCTCTGACTCACTCTACAAAAGACCCTGTCCTAAGATGGTGCCCACCTTATATACTCCCTCTATGTGTGAGCTCAGGTGACCAGCACCCAATGAGCTCCTAGCATTACCCAGACTGCTCCCCCTATCTGCCCCTACACTACTGGGATGTTCCACCCCCCTCCCACTCCAGCCAGGGACAGACACTATCGTACCTGCACATATATTGGTGGGAGTATCGTTGATCTTTCCCCCGGAAATGGGATGTATGTAGTGCATGCAGCCTACTAGCTCAGTTCCACACTCCATCCTTACCCGGGAGTGGAATACCACACCTCTGGCTTGAGGTGTAATACCCCTGTAGCAGCCGAGTCCTCAGGGTGCTACAACGCCACCTTTGGCTCCTGATAATGAGTACCAGCACTGCTGCAGACCTCTGGAGCAGATGTTAGGGCAGCTGGGTTGGTGCGGCTCTCCACAGGCAGAGCACAGCTCCAGGGCAGTGTAGGTGCAGATGGTGATGCTGGGCGTTGTAGTACAGGAGCGATAGCGTGGTAGAAATAACTGACAGAAACAGTGGGGTGCAGTCATCCGAGTTTACTCACAGTTATTTAGGTTCCTCAGGTGACACTTTACAGGTGACCGTCTCCCATGTCACGCTGCGTTTACCAGGGAGGGGTTCAGCACTCTCTCAAGTATTTCAAGAGCACTTAACGGGACCCCTTTCTGTATGTTCCTTTCTTAGCCGACTTCCCACGCTGGGTCTCTCCCTCCTGCCCTGCGCCCTGCCACACAAAGTCCCGATCAGGTACCTTGAGATCCCTCTGGGCAACTTGAAGTTCCCGGACCTTGCTTGGTGCCCTTTCGGCAGCTTAGGTGCGAATGTGGCAACTGCACCCTAAAAGTGCAGAAGCCTCTGGTTTTTCAGCCGAGACTTGAAGTAACCCAGCTAGTCCAGGGACCGGTTCCCTTCTTGTGGCCTGATCCCTCTGACGCCTGGCAGATTCGGGCGTACGGGTGCCGTCCTGCACTCACCGTACCCCCTGGGATCCCTTCTGTTCCTTGAGCCTTCCTCCCTAGCTCCCACTCCTCTCTCAGCCTTGGGCATGACAGGCCGAGCTTGCCTCCCGAGCAGAGCTCCTGCAGAGCCCCTGCTCCTCTGACTTCTCCTCCTCTGACTCACTACTGACTGACTACCTCACTAAGATGGCTCCCCTTTATATATACATCCTATTCACATACTCCACTGGTCTGCGTCCTCCACCCACACCCACCACTGGTTCCCCCTCACTTTTGGTTCCCCCCACTCCAGCCAGGGACGGGGCAGCAGAAGAAGTGCATAATGCCCTTCCAGCCGGCCTGGAGTAGTGTAGTGTTGAGTGCAGGTGTTAGGGTCCGGGCAGTATTCCATCCTTACCTCAGAGAAGGAGATGCCACACCTCTGGGAGAGGTGCAGTGCCTCTGTGGCGACTGAACACTCAGGGGCGCCACAACAGCATTCTAGAATGCTGTCTATATGTCCCAAATGCGCTCTGCATAAAACAAAAAAATAAGTTTTATTATACTCACCTATGGGGTGGTCCAGTCCTATGGGTATCTCTGTTCTTGATTCGGTGCCTCTTCTCTTCTTGTTTCGTGTGGATGACGCTCTGTATGTCATCCATACTGTGTCCTTGGTATCGCTCCCCTGCGCAGGTGCACTTTCTACCATGTGGAGGGCAGAGCAAAGTACTGTAATGCGCATGCGCGGGGAAAGGCTAAAGATCACCAGCACATGTGCACTACAATACTTTGCTCTGCCCTCAGTAGGGTAGAAAAGTGCGCCTGCGTAAGAGCACAATGCTGAGGACATTGTGTGGATGATGTAGAATACGTGATCCACACGAAACAGAAAGAGAAGAGGCGCCAGATCAAGAACAGCAATGGACTGGACCACCCTGTAGGTGAGTATAATAAAAGCTATTTTTTATTTTATGGACAGCACATTGGGGACATATAGACAGCATTCTACAGGTGCTGGTCCTATGGGAAAAACCAGGTGACAAGTTCCCTTTAAGAACAGACTAGTCGTTTTAAAACAGGGCTGGTGCTTGAGATCGTTGTCTCCATAATGGATACCTCCAAAGAAACACATGCAGTCATTATTGCTTTGCATCAAAAGGAGCTTTACAGGCAAGGACATTGCTATTTGTAAAATTCCCCAAAAATCAACCATTTATTGGATCAACAAGAACTTTTAAAAAAGCAGTTCAGTTGCTCTGAAGAAGGCTTCAGGGCACCCAGGAAAGTTCAGCAACTTCTAGGAATATCTCCTAAAGAGAATTCAGATACAGGATCAGTTCAACAGAAGTGTGAAGCTCAGGAATTGCAGTAGGCAGGCGTCAGTGCATCTGCATGCATAGTGGGGAGTAGGCTTTTGAAGGCTAGCCTGGTGTCAAGAAAGACAGCAAGAAGCCTCTTCTCTCCAAGAAAAGCATCAATGACAGATATACTGTAGGAAGTATCACATTGCCACAGGTGTATAAAATCCAGCTCTTATTCATGCAGTTTGCTTTTACATACATTTGTGAAAGAATGGCTATTTCTAAAGACCTCATGGAATTCCAGCGTGGTACTGTAATAGGACGCTACTTTTCAAACAAGTCTATTAATGACATTTCTTCACTCCTAAATTTTCCACCATCAAATGTGAGTAGTATTAATGAAATGTGAAAGCATTTAGGAACCAGAAACTCTGGTACAAAAAAGATAAAGTTGTGGCAAAAAGTTTTGAGACTTACACTAGTTTTGGTTTTTACAAAATTTACTGCTTTAGTTCTTATAGTGGAAATTGCATTAAATCTAGATTGTTATAAAGAGATGTCAGATAAACTGCAAAAACTGTGTCAGTCCATTCCATGAAAAGTAACTTAAACCTAAAAACTCCATTTCCACAGAATTTCAGCCTTGCCACAAAATGTGCTGCTTACATCATTACAACGTTCTTGATAGCACAGGATAAAATGTTAATGAGGTCAAGGCAGCAAATATCACTGTGTCATGCTGAATAAATTATAAGAGCAGACTAGTTGCATAAAATGAGGGATGGTAGTTGAAATCATTGTGTTCTGTTAACCAGGGTTATCTCAGAGGAAATATGTGCCATCATTGCTTTGCATGAAAAAGACTTTACAGGCAAGGACATTGATGCTTGTAAGACTACTCCCAATCAACTATTTATTGGATCAGAAGGAACTTCAAAGAGAGAGATTCAATCGTTGTGAAGAAGGCTTGACCGTAACTGGGAAATTTTAGCAAGTGCCAGGACCATCTCCCAAAGAAGACTCAGCTATGTGAGTGATTTACCACCAATGCAGAGCTTGCCCAGGAGTGGCTGCAGGCAGATGTCAGTGCATCTGTATGCATAACGAAGAGTCATCTTGTAAAGAATGGCCTGGTGTCAGGAAGGCCAGCAAATAAGCCATTTCTTTCAAAGAAAAATGTCGAGGACAGATATTCTGCAGGAAGTAAAGGGATTGGACTATAGAGAACTAGTGTAAAGTTATTTTCTCTGATGAAGCCACCTTTATACTGTTGAGAGATGTGGTAGAATAATTGTCTGGAGAAAAAAGGTGAGCTCTACCTTGAGTCTTTTGGTATGCCAACATTAAAACATCTTGAAACCATTCATAAGTGGGGTAACTTTTCATCCAAGAGAGTGGGCTAATTTACAATTTTGAACACTGCCATGAATAAAGAATGGGATCTAAACATCCTCCAAGAAATACTTCTCCCAATGACCCAGGAGCAATTTAGTGATGAACAATGTTTTTTTACAGCATGATAGAGCACTATATCCTAAGGCAAAAGTGATAATTAAGTGACTCAGTGAACAAAACATTGACATTTTTTGTCCATTGCCAGGAAATTAATCAGATCTCAATCTTGTTGCGAACCTGTGGTCAACCTTGAAAAAGATGGACAAACAAAAACACAGAAATTGTGATAAACTCCAAGCACTGATTAGGCAAGAAAGGGCGAACATGGGTCAGGATTTGGCACATAAGCTGATCTGAAGCTGCCAGATAGAATAAGATGTCTTGAAAAATAAGGGACTGTAACATACCTGGCGGCGCCCTTGCATGGTGGTCCATCTCCCACTGTGCAAGAGCGCGCACTTGATCTCCAGTCCAGAATGTCTCTCTGGCTTCCCTCCATGCTGTCTGTTGTGTCTGTTTCTGCTGCTTAAGGGCGGCGCCCGATCACTTCCTGCTTTTTGTACCTGCTGTGGGTCACACCCCTTGTGCGTCCTCAGCCTATTGCTGTCTGTCACCTGGTATATAACCCAGCTGCTCCAATCAATCCCTGCCTGAGCATTGTGTTTCATTCAGTGTGTGCTTGCACTCTGAAGGTGCCAGGTCCCGTTCTGTGTTCTCTTGTCTGCCTATCCTGGAGGCTGTATTTCCAGGCCTGTCTGAACACGCTCCTAGCCTGTTCCTCCCACCTTCTAGGGGCCGATGACCTAGACCCGCTCCTGTATCTTGTCTGTCCTGTCTGAACACGCTCCTAGCCTGTTCCTCCCGCCTTCTAGGGGCCGATTACCTAGACCCGCTCCTGTATCTTGTCTGTCCTGTCTGAACTCGCTCCTAGCCTGTTCCTCCCGCCATCTAGGGGCTGATTACCTAGACCCGCTCCTGTATCTTGTCTGTCCTGTCTGAACTCGCTCCTAGCCTGTTCCTCCCGCCTTCTAGGGGCCGATTACCTAGACCCGCTCCTGTATCTTGTCTGTCCTGTCTGAACACGCTCCTTGCCTGTTCGTCCCGCCTCTCTGGGGGCCGTATTCCCAGACCCGCTCCTGTATCCCGCTGCAGTGTCGGTCTCTTCCGTACACTCAGTTCCAGTCTGAACTCTCTCCTATCCTTTACCTGTTTTGCCTCTATGTCCGTTCCTTTCCTTTTTTCTGCAGAGTCTGAACTCCTGCTTGTTGTCTCTGTACTCCCGTTTGTGTGTTTGTGGTCCACTCGCTACTTCACTGCAAATACCTTGTGGGTATCTGGCTCTGCCTTTCCCTTCCTGTCTGTTCCATGTGAACAGAGCCCTGTTCCCCCTGCTCAGTCTCGCTCCGCTCTGACTCCTTTGATCACTGCTCCGGCAGTCTCGCTCCGCTCTAACTCCTTTGCTCACTGCTCCGGCAGTCTCGTCCTGCTCTGCTCTTGCTCACCGCTCCTGGCGGTCTCGTCCTGCTCTGCTCTTGCTCACCGCTCCAGGCGGTCTCGTCCTGCTCTGCTCTTGCTCACCGCTCCAGGCGGTCTCGTCCTGCTCTGCTCTTGCTCACCGCTCCAGGCGGTCTCGTCGTGCTCTGTTCTTGCTCACCGCTCCAGGCGGTCTCGTCCTGCTCTGCTCTTGCTCACCGCTCCAGGCGGTCTCGTCCTGCTCTGCTCTTGCTCATCGCTCCAGGCGGTCTCGTCCTGCTCTGCTCTTGCTCACCGCTCCAGGCGGTCTCGTCCTGCTCTGCTCTTGCTCACCGCTCCAGGCGGTCTCGTCCTGCTCTGCTCTTGCTCACCACTCCAGGCGGCCTCGTCCTGCTCTGCTCTTGCTCACCGCTCCAGGCGGTCTCGTCCTGCTCTGCTCTTACTCACCGCTCCAGGCGGTCTCGTCCTGCCCTGCTCTCCCTCACCTCTCTGGGCGGCCTCACTCTGCTCTGTTTGTCTGTCACATCTGTGGTTCTGTTCCAGAGTCCCAGTGTGTACTGGGTCCTATCCCGCCTGTGTTCCTACCTGCTAGTGCCTTCCTGTCTGCACTCTAGCCGTGCTTGCCTGTACCCCCCTGCCTGCATACCCGCCTGCCCGCATACCAGTCGTGCCTGCCTATTCCCACCAGTCTGTGTGCCAGCCTAACCAGTCTGTTCCTGTATTCCCCTGTGTGGGTCAACAGCCGTGTCCGGGGTCTGTCCTGGAGTAGCACCTGGTCCCTCTGCTCGGTTCCTCCTGGGTGCACTGGCATCGTATGCCGTCGTGCGACCCTGGTCGGATCGGGTGAATACCTAGTTACGCCCCTCCAGGCTTTCACTCTCCGGCACGGTCCAGTGGAATCACACGCACGCGCCGCTCTGCCAGGGCGTGTGCATTACAGCATGCTCAGGCCATGGTTCCCGTTGAGCCCCACAGCCTTCGCTCTCTGAGACGTTTTCCAGCGAATACATGCATTAAAAATAAATAAATACAATTTTTTTTTCTCTAGCTGAGTTCCTGGCTAATTACGCACCCGTCCAGATGGATCTATCTGCTCTCGTTCCTGCGGATCCGCCATGTTACTATGGGGATCCAAGACAAAGTCGTGCATTTGTGGAGCAATGCATGCTACACTTCAAGTTCTACCCTCTATGTTTTCCCACCGATCGGGTTAAGGTGGCATTTATTATGTCTAACCTAGCGGGTGATGCCTTGGAATGGATCAACCCCCTATGGGAAACACAGGATCCTATCGTCCTGGACATAATGGCCTTCCTGGTGGCCTTTCTAATGGTCTTCGATGATCCTAACCCGGAGGCTCCTGCTGAAGCTTCACTTCCCAATATCCCGGAGCAGCCCCGATGGGTAATGTGTGTGGGTAGCGCAATAGTCCTCCAGCCCAATGAGACTACTGTCCACCCAGAATCCTCACAGGGTGACTACGCTCTCCGGAATACTTCTCCCAACCTCAAGAGGCAGTCCAGACGTGCTAGACGTAGAGGCAAGCCGTCACGCCAGGGTCTGTCCTCCCTGAGACCTCCTGACCCCAACCTTGAAGTCCCTACTGAAGCTTCATCTCCCTGTATCCCGGAGAAGCCCCAAGGGGTAATGTGCGTGGGTAGTGCATCAGTTCTCCTGCCCGAAGAGACTACTGCCCAACCAGACTCCACACAGGAGAACTTCCTGCACCCGGCATCAGATGCTTCACCCACTTTAACCGGTGTGCATGTCCAAGGATGCTCCGAAGCTGTGATTACCTCAGAGTCTGTGCACCTCTACTACTCTACTACCTGGCGGAGGACCCCCAGTTGCCTCCTGAATCCTCCGGGATACCACTCGATGACAAATGGAGAGAGACTTCTCTACACCTGGTACTCGATACTTTGTCCGCTCCGTCCTGTGAGCCTGACAATGTGTACCCCAAAGTGGTAGTTACCCCTGAGTCTCTACACCCCTCCGACTGGGCGGAGGACCTCCAGTTGTCTCCAGAACCCTTGGGGTGCTACCTGGTAGCGAAAGGACAGAGACTCTCCTATACTCTGTACCTGATACCTCGCTCGCTTCGTCCAGTGAGTCCAACCTAGTGTACTCTGAAGCATAGGTTACCCATGAGTCTCTACACCCCTCCGACCAGGCGGAGGACCTCCAGTTGTCTCCAGAACCCTTTGGGGTGCTACCTGGTAGCGAAAGGACAGAGACTCTCCTATACTCTGTACCTGATACCTCGCTCGCTTCGTCCAGTGAGTCCAACCTAGTGTATTCTGAAGCAGAGGTTACCCGTGAGTCTCTACACCCCTCTGACCAGGCGGAGGACCTCCAGTTGTCTCCAGAACCCTTCGGGGTGCTACCTGGTAGCGAAAGGACAGAGACTCTCCTATACTCTGTACCTGATACCTCGCTCGCTTCGTCCAGTAAGTCCAACCTAGTGTACTCCGAAGCAGAGGTTACTCCCGAGTCTCTACACCCCTCCGACCGGGCGGAGGACCTCCAGTTGTCTCCAGAACCCTTCGGGGTGCCACCTGGTGGTGAATGGACAGAGACTCTCCTATACTCGGTACCCGATACCTCGCCTGCTTCGTCCAGTGAGTCCGACCTAGTGTACTCTGAAGCAGATGTTTTCTCCGAGCCTCTGCACTCTTCTGACCCAGCGGAGGACCTCCAGTTGTTTCCTGAATGCTCCGGGGTACCACCAGATAACAAAGAGTCAGTGATTTTTCCTCATCCTGTACCTGATAACCCGTCTATTTCTTCCTGTGAGCTTGACAAGATGTACCTCGAAGCAGGGTTTACCCCCAAGTCTCTGCTCCCCTCCAACCCGGTGGAGGACTTCCAGTTGTCTCCTGTACCCTCTGGGGTGCCACCTGAAAATATTTGGAGAGAGACTTCCTTGTGTGCTGTTCCTGGTACTCCACCCGTTTCGTCTGTTGCTGAGGATGGCTGGATAGGAGGTAGCATCCTAGCTAACCAGATGAGACCAGTTTTTCCTGTGGACAGTGGGAGTGATCTCCTTGAAGTGAAGGATTGGCCCTCGAATTCCCTGCGGAAGATTCTGGCAGGCCTGAAGAAGAGGGGGCGTAAGGGGGGGGTACTGTAACATACCTGGCGGCGCCCTTGCATGGTGGTCCATCTCCCACTGTGCAAGAGCGCGCACTTGATCTCCAGTCCAGAATGTCTCTCTGGCCTCCCTCCATGCTGTCTGTTTGTGTCTGTTTCTGCTGCTTAAGGGCAGCGCCCGATCACTTCCTGCTTTTTGTGCCTGCTGTGGGTCACACCCCTTGTGCGTCCTCAGCCTATTGCTGTCTGTCACCTGGTATATAACCCAGCTGCTCCAATAAATCCCTGCCTGAGCATTGTGTTTCATTCAGTGTGTGCTTGCACTCTGAAGGTGCCAGGTCCCGTTCTGTGTTCTCTTGTCTGCCTATCCTGGAGGCTGTATTTCCAGGCCCGTCTGAACACGCTCCTAGCCTGTTCCTCCCGCCTTCTAGGGGCCGATGACCTAGACCCGCTCCTGTATCTTGTCTGTCCTGTCTGAACACGCTCCTAGCCTGTTCCTCCCGCCTTCTAGGGGCCGATTACCTAGACCCGCTCCTGTATCTTGCCTGTCCTGTCTGAACTCGCTCCTAGTCTGTTCCTCCCGCCATCTAGGTGCCGATTACCTAGACCCGCTCCTGTATCTTGTCTGTCCTGTCTGAACTCGCTCCTAGCCTGTTCCTCACACCTTCAAGGGGCCGATTACCTAGACCCGCTCCTGTATCTTGTCTGTCCTGTCTGAACACGCTCCTTGCCTGTTCGTCCCGCCTCTCTGGGGCAGTATTCCCAGACCCGCTCCTGTATCCCGCTGCAGTGTCGGTCTCTTCCGTACACTCAGTTCCAGTCTGAACTCTCTCCTATCCTTTACCTGTTTTGCCTCTATGTCCGTTCCTTTCCTTTTTTCTGCAGAGTCTGAACTCGTACCTAAGTCCTGCTTTTGGTCTCTGTACTCCTGTTTGTGTGTTTGTGGTCCACTCGCTACTTCACTGCAAGTACCTTGTGGGTATCTGGCTCTGCCTTTCCCTTCCTGTCTGTTCCGTGTGAACAGAGCCCTGTTCCCCCTGCTCAGTCTCGCTCCGCTCTGACTCCTTTGCTCACTGCTCCGGCAGTCTCGCTCCGCTCTGACTCCTTTGCTCACTGCTCCGGCAGTCTCGCCCTGCTCTGCTCTTGCTCACCGCTCCAGGCGGTCTCGTCCAGCTCTGCTCTTGCTCACCGCTCCAGGCGGTCTCGTACTGCTCTGCTCTTGCTCACCGCTCCAGGCGGTCTCGTCCTGCTCTGCTCTTGCTCACCGCTCCAGGCGGTCTCATCCTGCTCTGCTCTTGCTCACCGCTCCAGGCGGTCTCATCCTGCTCTGCTCTTGCTCACCGCTCCAGGTGGTCTCGTCCTGCTCTGCTATTGCTCACCGCTCCAGGCGGTCTCGTCCTGCTCTGCTCTTGCTCACCGCTCCAGGCGGTCTCGTCCTGCTCTGCTCTTGCTCACCGCTCCTGGCGGTCTCGTCCTGCTCTGCTCTTGCTCACCGCTCCAGGCGGTCTCGTCCTGCTCTGCTCTTGCTCACCGCTCCAGGCGGTCTCGTCCTGCTCTGCTCTTGCTCACCGCTCCAGGTGGTCTCGTCCTGCTCTGCTCTTGCTCACCGCTCCAGGCGGTCTCGTCCTGCTCTGCTCTTGCTCACCGCTCCAGGCGGTCTCGTCCTGCTCTGCTCTTGCTCACCGCTCCAGGCGGTCTCGTCCTGCTCTGCTCTTGCTCACCGCTCCAGACGGTCTCGTCCTGCTCTGCTCTTGCTCACCCCTCCAGGCGGTCTCATCCTGCTCTGCTCTTACTCACCGCTCCAGGCGGTCTCGTCCTGCCCTGCTCTCGCTTACCTCTCTGGGCGATCTCACTCTGCTGTGTTTGTCTGCCACATCTGTGGTTCTGTTCCAGAGTCCCAGTGTGTACTGGGTCCTATCCCGCCTGTGTTCCTACCTGCTAGTGCCTTCCTGTCTGCACTCTAGCCGTGCTTGCCTGTACCCCCCTGCCTGCATACCCGCCTGCCCGCATACCAGTTGTGCCTGCCTATTCCCACCAGTCTGTGTGCCAGCCTAACCAGTCTGTTCCTGTATTCCCCTGTGTGGGTCAACAGCCGTGTCCGGGGTCTGTCCTGGAGTAGCACCTGGTCCCTCTGCTCGGTTCCTCCTGGGTGCACTGGAGTCGTATGCCGTCGTGCGACCCTGGTCGGATCGGGTGAATACCTAGTTACGCCCCTCCAGGCATTCACTCTCCGGCACGGTCCAGTGGAATCACACGCACACGCCGCTCAGCCCGGGCGTGTGCATTACAGGGACAACACTGTAAATATTGAGTCTTTGCATAAAATTGATGTATTTGCCAATAAAATATTAATAATTGTACTTTAATATCCATAAAAACATCTGACTAAAAGACCTAAAAACAATAAAGCAGCTAACCAAAATTGTGTCAGTCTCAAAACTGTTGGACATGGCTGTACATGTGTATTTGCATAGAAATAGTGTAGGATCCACTTTTCCTATGTTATCAATCTATCAAATAGTGAAAGGTTTAAATGTAGATCTTGATACCATACAATGGCATACAAGGGAAGAACGTCATTTAAAGGGTTAGCCCCATCAGTGATAACTCCTTTAAGTGTGAATACAACCCCTGGCAAAAATTATGGAATCACCGGGCTCGGAGGATGTTCATTCAGTTGTTTAATGTTGTTGAAAAAAAGCAGATCACAGACATGGCACAAAACTGAAGTCATTGCAAATGGCAACTTTAGGGCTTTAAGAAACACTAAAAGAAATCAAGATTAAAAATGTGGTACTCAGCAAGGGTAATTTTTTTCACACCAAACAGAGGGAAAAAATTAAGGAAGCACTCAATACTGAGGAAAAAATTATGGAATCACACTGTAAATTTAAATTTTCAAAACTAACACCTGCATCAAATTAGATCTGCTCGTTAGTCTGCGTCTAAAAAGGAGTGATCACACCTTGGAGAGCTGTTGCAGCAAGTGGACAACACGGTCCACGTCCTTGTCCCACTTCAGCGTTCAGTTGTCCCTACCCCATTCCTTGGAATGCAAGCGCAAGTATGCAGCCAGCCACCCACCCACCCACAGGCCGCAACACTAAAATGCAAGATTTCTGGGCAGCTTTTTGCACTTGAAATATGGCCTTTTAAGCTCGTGGAGGCGGAAGCTTTTCACAACCTCATGCCGGCGGCGGCCGGGTGTCTTGTGACTGATATGATCATTTCAGAGATGGAGGAGGAGGTGCATGAGCTGAACAATGTGATTACATTGTTTTTAAATTGGTGACGCTGTTTTTTATACTAAAGAAAGATTCTATTGTTTTGTTATTTTATGTTTATTTTTAAGACAATTGCATTCCCCGGGAAATGTCATTTTAAAATTTTACAACCTTATCTGGCAATGTGGTGTGTGACACATCATCAGACACATCCTGTTTTATTTATAATGGAAGGACTCTGAAAGTCATAAAGCCTATTTTTATAGGGACATCAGACGGCCCTTACTATTCTTAAAAGGCCAGCAGTCGGCTCTAGCTATTGTTAGAGAGCCATCAGCCGGCTATGCTTTGTTGTTCCCATTATTAAGAAGTGGGTCTCCTATACTGTTATTGCGTATCCAGTGACTGCAAGGGCTGCCAAAAATTTGGATGCAACCCAATACCCCTTTGAAGAGACATAGAGGAGGGTCTCAGTAAAAAAAATGTTCCCATTATAAAGGAGTGGGTCTCCAATAGAGGTAATGCCCATGCTGTGACTGCAAGGGCTGCCAAAATTTGGGAAAAACACCACTAAGAATTTAAAGACACATAGAGCAGGGCCACAGTAACAAGGTATGACATGTTCCCATTAGAAAGGAGAGGGTCTGCTATACAGTTATAGGGTATGCAGTGAGTACAATGGCTGACAATTTTAGGAAAAACCCCACTAAGAATTTAAAGACACACGGAGCAGGGCCACAGTAACAAGGTACGACATGTTCCCATTAGAAAGGAGAGGGTCTGCTATACAGTTATAGGGTATGCAGTGAGTTCAACGGCTGACCAATTTTAGGAAAAACCCCACAAAGAATTTAAAGACACACAGAGCAGGGCCACAGTAACAAGTATGACATGTTCCCATTAGAATGGAGAGAGTCTGCTGTACAGTTATAGGGTATGTGTGGCACCCTGCTATTACAGGTACCACAGGACTCAAAAGGGTGCATGGATGGACTTCTCCACAAGAGGCCCTCATTACATAACAGACACCTCCACCCTTCCACCTCATACCACCAGAGGGAGCCTGTTAGGGATATATATACTGGAGGGTGGAGTTAGGCAGTCAGGGTGTGCTGGCACAGAGATCAGTGAAGAAGCAGCATGTGAGCTGCTGTGCTGAGGGCCAGCCAGGGCCTAAAGCACGTGCTGAAGCCTCAGGGCCTAGAGTGTGGCCGGAGGCAAGGAGAAGAGTGAGAGGAGTTATGGGGGCAGAGGAGCATCTTAGGCTCACCCCAGAACACAAGCCGGACACCGGGTCCGCGCTTACAGGGTCCTCTATGCCCAGTAAGAATAAGTGGTATACCAGGAGGATTCTAAACCCCTGGTCAACCTGAAGCTACAATCATTTAAAGAACTAGGAGCCACGAAGGCCCCAGCGTCCAGGGATAGTGATAGCCAGAAGAAAGTTCTTACCACCAAGCATGCAGGTTTGGAGAGGGAAACAGCATAGAAGCTAGGCCTAGTTTCAGGCTGGTCAGAAGCTTCAGAGAAAGAGGAAGAAACAGATCAGGAGGCCTTATACCCGCTCACTGGGGAGAGTCCAGAAGTGCACCCTTCCTATCAAGTACCCTGGACCATACCTGCAGTCTTCACCAGTAAAGGTACTGAAGCAAACCCCCTGTGTGCGTGTCTGTTATTCTCCCCTGGCCCGGCTAGGCCACCTCTCACTTGCATCCCTTGCATCAACTCTGCCCCAGGGGCCCTCTCCGCCTGTGGGGAGCAGAAACATCCCAGCTGCCAGCCCATCACCCCCGAAGGTCTGCAGCAGCGCCGGTACTCATTACCGGGAACCACAGGTGGTGTCACGAGACAAAACTGTTAACAAACCCCTTTTAAAGAGTGACCCCATGTTATGCACATGCCCAGGCTGACTGGCGTGTGCGTGATTTAGTGATTCCACTGTGCCATGAACCGGAGTGTGCCTGGAGGGGCGTAACTAAGTATCAACCCGATCCGACCAAGGTCGCACGAAGGCTAACGACGCCGTGCACCAGGGAGGAACCGAGCAGAGGGACCAGGTGCTACTCCAGGCCAGACCCCGGACATGGCTGCTGACCCACACCGGGGAATACAGGAACAGGCAGGTTAGGCTGGCACACAGACAGGTGGGTATTGGCAGGCACAGCTGGCATGCAGACAGGTGGGCACTGGCAGGCATGGCTGGAGTGCAGACAGGTGGATACTGGCAGGCACGGCTGGTATGCAGACAGGAGGGTACTGACAAGTATGGCTGGCGTGCAGACGGAGAGGTACTAGTAGGTTGGAGCACAGTAGGGTCCAGTACAGACTGGGATTCAGGAACAGAACTGCAGATGCAGTAGACAAGCAGAGCAGAGAGGAACCGCCGGAGTGGTGAGCAAGGCAGAGCAGGCAGGACCCGCCGGAGCGGTGAGCAAGGCAGAGCAGACAGGAACCGCCGGAGGGGTGAGCAAGGCAGAGCAGGCAGGAACCGCCGGAGCAGTGAGCAAGGCAGAGCAGGCAGGAACCGCCGGAGCAGAGAGCAAGGCAGAGCAGGCAGGAACCGCCGGAGCGGTGAGCAAGGCAGAGCAGGCAGGAACCGCCGGAGCGGTGAGCAAGACAGAGCAAGCAGGAACCGCCAGAGTGGTGAGCAAGGCAGAGCAGAGGGGACAGGGCTCTGTTCACACGGAACAGACTGGAAGGGAAAGGCAGAACCAGATACACACAAGATTCTTGCAATGAAGTAGCGAGTGGACTCTAAACTCACAAACGGAAGTACAGCGACAACGAGTAGGAGTTAGGTGCAGGTACAGACTCTGCAGAAAAAGGGAAGGTACGGACATAGAGAAAAACAGGTAACAGTCTAGGAGAGTGTTCAGACAGGAACTGAGTGTTCAGACAGGAACTGACACTGCAGCGAGATACAGGAGTGAGTCTGGGTATGCAGCCCCCAGAAGGAGGGACGAACAGGCTAGGAGCGTGTTCAGACTGGCCTGGAAATACAGCCTCCAGGAAGGTGGACAGACAACAGGCTAGGAGATAGTTCAGACAGGCCTGGGAATACAGCCCCCAGGTTGGCGGACAGGCAAGAACAGAACAGGACCTGGCACATTCAGAGTCAAGGAGCACACTGAATGATAGAGTTGCTCAGGCACCAGCTTCCAGGTGGAGATGGTTTAAATATCCAGTGACAGACAGCAATAGGCTGAGGACGCATTAGGTGTGTGCCCACAGCAGCTACAAGAAACAGGAAGTAACCGGGCCGCCGCCCTAAGCAGTCAGAACAGAGACAAACAGACAGCATGAATAGAAGCCAGGCTAGCAGACTGTACTGAAGATCAAGTTTGCGATCTTGCATAGTGAAAGATGGTGCACCATGCAAACCCGCCACCAGGTATGTTACAGTACCCCCCCCCCCTTACGCCCCCTCTTCTTCAAGCCTGCAAGAGTGTTGGGAGGCCAATCCTTCTCTTCAAGAGGATTACCTCTTCTGTCCACTAGAGGGAACGAAACTGGTCTCATCATCTTGGTAACTAGGATGCTTCCTCCCATCAAGCCATCCTCAGCAACGGATGAAGTGGGTGAAGTACCAGGTACAGGGTGTAAGAAAGTCTCTGTCCATTTGAAATCAGGTAGCACCCCGGAGGGTTCAGGAGACAACTGGAGGTCCTCCGCCTGGTTGGAGGGGTGAATAGACTCGGGGGTATCCACCGCCTCGATGGACACAAGGCCAGATTTATTAAACATGGAGGGTCCATGCTTTGGGACCATCCTCAAACTGGTTTCAGAGATGACATGCCTGTGAGGCGGGACGGTACCTGAAGCCAGATCATTGGTACAATCGTCGAGACTGTGTGGGGACATTGCCTCCGCATCTCTTCCTTCGGAGACTTCAGCACACAGCGAGTCAGCGACTAGCAGATCTGGTGAAGAAGAAGAAGACATTGCTGACTGTCCTGAAGATATGGGGACTGGACACCCCTTGTACCTTAACAGTCCCCCAAGATACACCATGCAAGTTCTCCAGACCTGAGCGGGCACTAGATCTCTCGGCTCTGGATGACTTGTGGGTAAACCAGTCAGCACCTGAAAGGAAAGCTTCTTCAAGTGTAATGCTCCAATCTGGAGCTTAATTTGTACAGACATCTTTTGACTGTTTCTGAGTAGGGCTTGTCCTTCTGCAGACAATGCCCAGACCGGCTTCTGGAGTTTTCGGACGGGAATCAGACACTGACTCTTCAAGGCTTTAAGCCCGAAACTTCCGATTAATCCGAGGCTTTTACTTGCCACGGAGACAGTCATGGTCATCTGTGGAGAGGAAACACTAACGCCCAGGGCAGCCTCTCCTACAGGCCTAATGTCTTGGGATTCTCCAACCTTCACTGGACAAAGACCGTCAGGGGGTCCCAAACAACCGCAGCGGGACTGCAATCCGATTTCGTGACTGAGTTCCGGCCTCTGCTTTGCCTGCCGAACATGGTCAACTTTCATGGATTCCATGCGGGTAGCTGCTTCTACAGGCTGGGGAACAGGAGGTTTTTAGGAGGACAGAACCTGGCGTGATGGCTTGCCTCTACGCCTAGCACATCTGGACTGCCTTTTGAGGTTGGGAAGACAGGAACTGACACTGCAGCGATATACAGGAGCGAGTCTGGGTATGCGGCCCCCAGAAGGTGGGACGAACAGGCTAGGAGCGTGTTCAGACTGGCCTGGAAATACAGCCTCCAGGAAGTCAGACAGACAACAGGCTAGGAGATAGTTCAGACACACCCCAGAGTACGGGCCCGGGAGCCGACTGCCGTGACATTCCACAGAAGGTCAAGGCCCGGGTACCGAGTTTCCCCCATGTCCCCCTGGGCGAGTCATATGCAGTGAGTCCAACGGCTGACCAATTTTAGTAAAAACCCAACTAAGAATTTAAAGACACACGGAGCAGGGCCACATTAACAAGGTAAGACATGTTCCATTAGAAAGGAGAGGGTCTGCTATACAGTTATATGGTATGCAGTGAGTCCAACGGCTGACAATTTTGGGAAAAACTCCACTAAGAATTTAAAGACACATGGCGCAGGGCCACAGTAACAAGGTACGACATGTTCCCATTAGAAAGGAGAGGGTCTGCTATACAGTTATAGGGTACGCAGTGAGTCCAACGGCTGACCAATTTTAGTAAAAACACCACAAAGAATTTAAAGACACATGGAGCAGGGCCACAGTAACAAGGTACGACATGTTCCCATTAGAAAGGAGAGGGTCTGCTATACAGTTATATGGTATGCAGTTAGTCCAACGGCTGACCAATTTTAGTAAAAACACCACTAACAATTTAAAGACACATGGAGCAGGGCCACAGTAACAAGGTACGGCATGTTCTCATTAGAAAGGAGAGGGTCTGCGATACAGTTATAGGGTATGCAGTGAGTCCAACGGCTGACAATTTTAGGAAAAACCCCACTAAGAATTTAAAGACACATGGAGCAGGGCCACAGTAGCAAGGTACGACATGTTCCCATTAGAAAGGAGAGGGTCTGCTATACAGTTATAGGGTATACAGTGAGTCCAACGGCTGACCAATTTTAGTAAAAACACCACTAAGAATTTAAAGACACACAGAGCAGGGCCACAGTAACAAGGTACGACATGTTCCCATTAGAAAGGAGAGAGTCTGCTATACAGTTATATGGTGTGCAGAGAGAGAGAGTCTCCCTATGCAGTGAATGCAAGGGCTGCCCAAAATTTGGAGGCACTACAATGCCCCTTGGTAGAGACGTGGAGGAGGGCCTCATAAAAAAATGTTCCCATTTGAAAGGAGCGGGCCTCCTATACTTGTAATGCCCATGCACTAAGTGTATGGGCTGATAAACATTTACCCCTGGTGTGTATACATGAACATACCATATAAAAAAATTTTTACGGGCATTATAAACACCCTTTAAAAAAATTAGGTGGGTGTTGCATCACGGACCATGGTCACCCTGGTGATATGGTGGTGGAGGATGAGGAGAAGGAGGAGGACAAGAGCAAATAGCTAAAATCAGGAAGCGTATACCCATGTGTGGGTGTGAAAAGGTGCATGGGAATACACCTCCCAAGAAAAGACACTGGATTGAAGTTTATGTTACGCTGCTATCATTTGGTGGTGTTGAGAAGTCTGGCCCATTCCAGCCCTTGTTCATTTTTATAAGAGTCAGCCTGTCAGCATTTTCAGTTGACAGGCGGATGCGCTTATCAGTTATAATTCCACCAGCTCTGAAAAAACACAGGCAGTAGGGCAGGCCAGGATCTCCAAAGCATAGAGAGCCAGTTCATTCCACGTATCCAGCTTGGATACCCAATAATTATAAGGCACAGCGGAATCACGGAGGACGTTGGTACGGTCAGCAAGGTACTCCCTCAGCATCTTCCCAAACTTTGCACTCCTTGTGAGAGTACCCCACGCCTCAGGGCCTGTCCAATAGGAGGGTCTGAGAAAACTCTCCCAGAACTTTGACAGTGTTCCCCTGCCTCTGCTGGATTGAAGTTGTATCTCTCTCGCCTGTACTCCTTGGTTATCCAACGAAGTGTGCCCTCTGCCACCAGCGTTTTCAGATGGGAATTTTTTTTTAATAGTTCCGCAACGAGGGCCTTCTGGCACAACCCTATTTTTGTAGACCTGTCTGCCTCAGGAATAAGAGATATAAAGTTCTCCTTGTAGCGTGGGTCTAGAAGTGTCACCAACCAGTAATGACTGTCACCCAAAGTTTTGAGAACGCGAGGGTCATGGGAAAGGCAGCGTAACATAAACTCGGCAATGCGTGCCAGACTACTAACAGGCAAGACTTCCGTGTCCTCACCAAGAGGATGACTGACCATTCTCTCCTCCTTCTCCTCCTCTCTGTCCTCTGGCCATCCACGCTGAACAGACGGTATGACAGCTGTACAGGTAGTACCGTCTATAGCGCATGAAACTAGCTCCTGTCCTTCCTCCTCCTCCTCCTTTTCCTCATTGTCACCAAATCCATGTTGGGATGAGATGAGGCTTGGCTGTGTGTAATCACCCTGTATGGTTCCTTGCTCCATCTCATCGTGCTCCTCCTGCAATGCATCCTCTTTGATTGTGAGCAGAGAGCGTTTCAGAAGACAGAGAAGCGGGATGGTGATGCTAATTATGGCGTCATCGCCGCTCACCATATTGGTGGAGTCCTCAAAGTTTTGGAGGATGGTACATATGTCTGACATCCATGTCCACTCCTGAGGCATTATGTGTGGAGTCTGAACTGAATAACGATGGCCTTATTGATGCTGGTACTCAACAACTGCCCTCTTCTGCTAACAAATCCTTCCCAAAATCTGCAGTGCAGAGTTCCAATGCGTGGGGACATCACACACCTGTCGGTGAGCCGGAAGCTGCAAATGCTGCTGAAGCACGGCAAGGACGGCAGAAGCTGTAGCTGACTTTCTAAAATGGGCACAAAGGTGGCGTACTTTAACAAGCAGATCCGGCAGCTCTGGGTAGGATTTGAGAAACCGCTGAACCACGAGGTTAAGCACATGGGCCAGGCATGGTACGTGTGTGAGCTTGCCTCGCCTCAGAGCCGCCACCAGGTTCCGGCCATTATCACACACGACCATGCCTGGCTGTAGGTTCAGCGGTGTGAGCCACAGATCTGCCTGCTCTTTCAGAGCTGTCCACAACTCTTCCGCATGGTGCGGTTTTTCACATAAGCATATTAGCTTCAGCACAACCTGTTGCCGCTTGGCTGAGGCAGTGCTGCAGTGCTTCCAGCTTGTGATTGATGTGCTAATTTCGGAGATGCAGGCTGAAGAGGAGGAGGAGGCTGAGGAGGATGAGGTGCAGGAGCTGTAGACCATGGGGGCAACCCTGATTGACCTAGGGCCCGCAATCCTTGGCGTCGGGAGGACGTGTTCCGTCCCAAGGTCCGACTGGGTCCCGGCTTCCACTATGTTAACCCAGTGTGCCATCAGCGAGATGTACCGTCCCTGCCCACAAGCACTTGTCCACGTGTCCGTGGTTAGGTGGACTTTACCGGTAAATGCGTTGTTGAGAGCACGGCTAATGTTTTGGGACACGTGCTTGTGTAATGCGGGGATGGCACACCGGGAGAAATAGTGGTGGCTGGGGACTGAGTACCGAGGGACGGCCACCGCCATCAGGTTGCGGAATGCTTCCATCTCCACAAGCCTAAAAGGCAACATTTTGAGCACAAGCAGTCGTGAAATGTGACAATTTAGTAGTGTGGCCTGTGGGGCGTTGGCTGCATATTTGAGCTTGTGTTCCAAGGACTAGGGTATGGACAACTGAACTCTGCGCTGAACAAGGACATGGACGTGCCTCCTGATGCTGCTACTTGAGAGTGTGCAACGACAGGTGCAGGGGAGGAGGCATCTTCGCATGCACCATGGACAGGGGATTGGCTTGCATGCACAACAGCGGAAGAAGCAATCGTGCCACCCGCAGACACTGTTCCTGGACCCTGGGGTTCGGCCCACAAAGTCGGGTGCTTTGCTGCCATGTGCCTGATCATGCTGGTGGTGGTCAGGCTGGTCGTTTTGCCACCCCTGCTGATGCTGGCCTGGCAGGTGGTGCAAATGGCCTTTTTAGAGTTATCGACAGAGTCTTTAAAAAACAACCAGACTCGGGAAGACCTAACAGTTGTACTGGCAACTTCCTTCATGTTGGTGTTACGGGGAATGGTTGCCTGCCTTCTGTCTGCGGCCACCACACTGCTTCTTCCTGCCTGTTGGGGCGCTCTGCCTCCCTCCCCCTGTGTGCTGCTGTCCTCGCTCTGAATGTCCTCCTGCCAGGTTGGGTCAGTTACTACATCATCCACCATCTCGTCTTCCACTTCTGCACCCTGGTCCTCCTCCTGACTTTCTGGCAATTGTTTCTCATCATCGTCCACCTCTTGTGACACTTTCCCACCATCGCCTTCGTGTGACTGTGGCTACTCAAATATTTGGGCATCGCTACACGCGATCTCCTCTTGCCCCGCTTCAAGTGGACCAGGCGAGAGGCCCGAATCTATAAATGGAAAAGTGAACAGCTCTTCAGAGTGTCCAAGTGTGGGATCAGTTGTCTCTGGGTACTCGGCATGGTGGGAGGAAGGAGGATCAGGGTGAGGAATATGCGGTCCAGACTCACGGCTACTGAGACTTGATCGTGTGGAGGACAGGGTGGTGGTGGTGGTGGCTAAGTGACTGGAAGCATTATCCGCTATCCAACCAACAACCTTTTGACACTGCTCTGGGTTTAATAGTGGTGTGCTGCGTTCCCCTACAAATTGGGACAGAAAGGTCAGGCGAGAAGATGTGGGTGTTTGTTGTGGCACAATTTCGGCTTGCCCACGGCCTTGTCCTCGGCCTCTGCATGCACCATTACCATCATGTCCAGTTCCCCGTCCCTTGCCACGAGCCTTGCCCATTTTAAATGGAGGATAGTATCTTCCACGCTCACTACAAATGACTGAGTTTGGAGCGAATTTATATGTGATCCGTGTGACAGAGAAAACAGAGTATTAAATACCTGGCCTGTAGGTAAGTAGTTTGACCTGCAAACTGCTGTGAATTGTTACACTGACACAATTAAAGAAATTTTTAATGGAGGTCAGAAATGGCAGCATTTTTTGACAATGTATATGTGAGCCGTGTGACGGAGAAAACACAGTTTTAAATACATGGCCTGTAGGTAAGTAGTATGAACAGCAATCTGGTGTCAATTGCTTCACTGACACAAAGAAAAATTTTTTTAATGGAGGCCAGAAATGGCAGTATTTTCTGAAAACATATATGTAATCCATGTGACGGAGAAAACACAGTTTTAAATACCTGGCCTGTAGGTAACTATTTTGAACAGAAAAACAGTGTCAAAAAATTTGCTGACACACTGAAGAAAGTTTTTAATGGAGGCCAGAAATGGCAGTATTTTCTGAAAACATATATGTAATCCGTGTGACGGAGAAAACACAGTTTTCATTACCTGGCCTGTAGGTAACTGTTTTGAACAGCAAACCTGTGTCAAAAACTTTGCTGACACATTGAAAAAAAATTTTCATGGAGGCCAGAAATGGCAGTATTTTCTGAAAACGTATATGTAATCTGTGTGATGGAGAAAACACAGTTTTAAATGCCTGGCCTGTAGGTAACTATTTTGGAGGCCAGAAATGGCAGTATTTTCTGAAAAGGTATATGTGATCCATGTGATGGAGAAAACACAGTTTTAAATAGATGGATTTTTAGCGCTGTAATATGGAAAGGACCTGGCTGTATTCTGCAGTGCCAACAAGCAAATGGCACTGAAAAAACGTGTTCTCTGGATTGCTTTTTAAGCAAATAATGAGGATTAAGATGCAAAAAAAATTATTCCTGGCCCCTGAGACCTGGGCCTATTTCCAGAAATATCTAACAGTAGCAGCTGACAGAACTGGAATGGAGCCTCTTGTGCTATATGCACTGCAGTCTGCTATATACACCACCTGCCTGATATCTCTGCAGTCCTCAGAAGGAATGTTTGTTAAGATGGATATGTGTAATGTACGGTTTTTCTCCCTACACTACCTAATATGCGATAAAATCTCTCCCTGCGACAGCAGCTGCTCTCCCTACACTGTCTGATCCGGAGTGACTGTGACGAGCATGGCGGCGCCAGGTCTGATATAGACCTGATGACGCTGTGCGGCCAGCCAATCACTGTAATGCCCACAACCAACATGGCTATGGCATTACAGTGCATGGCAGGCAATCCCTGCATGTTCATTGGTTCTCTAAAGAGCGCCAAACATGCAGGGTGGGGACCCGAGTTCCCGCCCGAGCAACCCGGAAATACTCGCCGAGCTTGTTGAGCACCATGATGCTCGGGCGAGTACCGAGTAGTGGCGAGCACGTTCGCTCATCACTAATAGAAACTAATAAAATATTGCTAATATTGTTTTACACAAATAATAAACGCCAAAAAGGAAAAAAAATTCAGGGAGTGGGGTAAGGGAGGATATGGAGCTCCAGTGAATGTAAAGATGTTCAGTCATCTCAACCAGCTATATGATAACTACCAAATCATTTCGACTTAGGGTATCGCAGGTATCTTAAAAGAAAAATGCACAATCCCCAGAGAACATCTTGCTGCATCAACCTTCTCAAAATTGAAGAAACCACAGTATACCAAGACTAACTTAGCCAATAATATCACCACTATACAATGGGCAAAAAATACCATATCATGATAGAAGCTTTCGTTTGTGCTCCCATACATTGAATATGTCTTTTGAGCACCGTTCATTTCTAGGATTTTAATGACCCATTTTGGCCAAATAAATAAAAAATCTGACTCACTTCACTCATTCCCACCATGCTCATCTAGATCCCCTTTTGGTATCTACTTTCCACTGTTCTGTGTATGCAGCATGAAGCAGTGGCATCATCACATTATTTGCTGACATCCTCAATATGTAGATGTAGGCCAAAAACAACCCTTGAAATAAGAGTGCAATGTCATAAACGAGAGCCAAAAGCTCTTACATTGTTTTAAACAAATTGTTTGTCCTGACAATTGCTTAAGGTTTTGACCAATAAAATAACGAAGGAGATTATACTCTGGTATTCTACTCCACAAAGCTTGGTAAGAGGAGGTAGAGCACCATGCAAATTAGGTGTTTTTTTTAAGTTCTGTCAATTACATAAAGTGTGTGCTACCACTAGGTATGTGAGAAGAGTCCCCATTAAAGCCTCATAACTGGGGGCAGAGATGTAACTGTAATGGGTGCTGGGATTGTAGTGATACCCTGCCAATTGAGCCAAGAGGTAGCCTAAAAGGTCAGTACTATAAAAGACCCAAGATAGTTGGGGGTTCTGTTGAAGATTTTATATTGGGATCCACAAGATTTAAGATATGACTCTGAATGGGCCAACCAAATGTTAAAATTGCATCATTCTGGTACCTACTACTTCTGATGAATGAGATTCCAGTTCCAGAGTTTCTCATCTGGTGTCCTGGAGTCTCCACAGATGCGTATCCACTTCTACAGCAAATCTTGACTACTTTACCACAGCCTGTAGCCATTTCCACTGAGTTACAGTACCTTCCAAATGCCTCCATTCTTGACAATTTCTCTAGTCTCTGTTGCCCCTCAACTCTTCATAAAATCTCACAGTTCCTTTATCTCTGGCACCTTCTGTGATCCGCTTTTGGAAGTTTCTATTGGTTCCTCCACTCTTTCTGACGCTATTGCCTGTAACAGGCATTGGATTGTTGGCATGTTGTTTCTGCCCTGGTGGTCAGAGTACTCATTTAGGAGCTGATGGGTAGACTAAAGGTAATCCACTTGAGGACCAAGGGCCCACTAGAGAATTCACATCTCAGTGGGTCAGTCCCAGCAAGTAGCAATGCATAGATAACAAGGCAGAAATCTGAATGTGACTCTCTGACTTTACACCCACTTCTGAATATTCTACCTGTAGTACAGGTAAAGGCGTGACCTCCCTTTCTTTGAGCTTGACATTACATTTATTCCCATTTGCTTGGTATCCATATTCAGGACCCTGTCCTGCTTAGGCCTTATTCACATTTATGTCACTTTGACACATGGTAAAGTTTTAACATTAAATGACCATCCCGATTTGAGAACACCTTGGTGCTGGTGGGATGGATTTTACACTTTTTTTGATCAAAAGTGGTGTTTTCTAAACACCCTATGTTATTTATATGCACTATTGCTTTTTACTTACTTATAGCAGGGTATATGTTCATTTTGTTTCTCCCTTAGGTTTTGTGTGTTAAATGGCCAATGTGAACATTCTCCTATTTTGTGTGCATACCAACTTATACTTCAGTTCATTTTTTTCAGCTAAGTTTCAGATTTCTGCACTTAGTGCAGGTAAGAGTGTGGTCTCCCTTTCTTTGAGCTGGACATTACATTTATACAGCTTCCAATGTGTTGGGTATATATTCGGAACCAGGTCCTTCTTGGCCCTTATTCACATTGACGTCACTTTGACACATGGTAAAGTTTTAAAACTAAAGGTTAACTTTGGGTACAACTTGTCGCTGATGGAATGGCTTTTACACTTTTTTGATCAAAAACTGTGCTTGCTAAGTACCCTATGGGATTTATATGCACTATTGCTTTTACATATATACTTACAGCAGGGTATATGTTCATTTTGTTTCTGTCTTAGGTTTTGCATATCAGGTAACTGTATTTATTGCCTTTCCTTGATTCATAACTGCTTTTTTTTATCTACAGTGGATTTTTAGATGAACAGATAGAGCAGACCTTATGTTCCATTTACATTTTTGGGAGATAAGGGTTTAATTGCACTGCTATATAAACCACAGAGAACAAACTGTGAAATCATGATTAGATGTAGCAAATGTTAAACATTAAAGGGCAGAAAATAAAGAAATTGTTCTGTACTATCTATGGTATTGAATGAATGTAGAGATGGAAGCACGCTGCGGATCCACACACAAATTTATACCTACAATAACTATCCATTAGTTCCTTGCAAACATTAAACACATACATTTCACTGTTACTGTGTGGCAACCCAGGAGTCCGGTTGCCACAGTGGCATTGCCTCCCTCACAAAGGGTGATGCCATGCCTGGAAGAAATGAGGGGTCCCCTAATCAGGTATACTAGCATGCAACACTTTCCTGGCTCCAGACCAGCAAGGGGAGCTCCTCCCCTTGACAACTGGAATCTGGAGGCGGGGTTAGTTAGAGTTAGGGAGAGGAGTTGAAGTCAGGACAGCGACGAGGAAAGACCTGTGGAGTGGAGCTGCATGGCAGCTCTCCCCAGAGAGGAGCGTAGAAGAACCGGATACCGGGGTCCGAGGTTGTGGGGCACTGAAGGCCCAGCAGCAGAAACCGGAGGGCAGGAAACTGCAGGTCTCCTGGCCCCATCAGACGCCCAGAGGCTCAGCAGCACATAGGGCCCAGCACCGCCGAGCTGCCTGCCATATGGGTGAGCACAAAGACGTTTTACTCAGGAACGAGGACCACAGCACAGCTATTACCAGCAGGGCCAAAGAGATTAGCGCAAAGGGAAGGCCTCCAACTTCACCTGGCGAGGTGGATTCCCAACATGCTTCCAGGCCGCCCGGACCTCTACTACCAGCTGGTACCTGTGCCCCGGTCTGCCTAACCACCGCAAGTAAAGATAAGAGGAAACCGCCATTAAGTTATGGACTGGTCATTATCTGCGCCATCCCCTGCACTACACTGCACAGCAACATCTATCACATCACCACTTCCTGCCCTGGAGCTAAGCTCTGCCTGTGGAGAGCTGGGCCAACTCTGCTGCGTCATCATCAGTTCCAGAGGATCTGCACCGCAGCGGCGGCCCCATATAGCCGAATACCACAGGTGGCGTCACGAACATTAAACTATAAAAACTTTATTCCTTTTTCTTTATTCCCCTTTTATTGACCGCCCTGGGTCACGGATCGGGTCACCGCTGTGACATCCCCCAGCATCGACCGGCCCGGCTACCGAGTACCCCACGGCCCAGGGGGCGCGTCAACTGCACACATAAAATTAGAAGGTTCTTAGCACAAATTTTGATCAAAGTGTGCATTCTTCAATATTAAGGCAGTGGGGGTGTGAATACTGGCACCCTCTCCTATCAGCTGTTTGAAGAGGCCACGGTGCTCATATTGCATTATTGTTACATTATTTGGAACGGAAGTGAATGAAACACCATTACAATATCCTGTGTCACTCATGCAGGCGGCGCATGTAGTTCATGGACCCACTGTGCCACGGGGCCGGGCTTACCTATGAGGGACATAGCTAAGCAGCTACCTGGTGTTTACTGGAACTTCTGATGGTGGAGTCAGGCTTGAGTTGCAGGTAGCTGCCAGATACCACTCCAAGGCAGTGCCCGGTACCCAAGGGGTCAGGGACGCAGACACGGATGGGACTAAGGCTTCGTTCAGACTAACAGGTTCTGGATCCATGGGTAGAATGGTTACTGACACAGAGTCTCAGTCAGGGCTGATTCAGAGACTATTAGGACAGTCTGGATACACGGAATACTCGGATAGCACAAATTCAGACACATGTCTTGGATACTGATTCAGGGACTGGCTGCACAAGGACCAGAGGACCAGGATCAGGCACTTGCGGCACTAGGACCAGGAACTTTGCATTCTGGATTCTGGCCACACCAGGACCAGGGGACCTCACAACTCATTAGTAGACTACTAAACTATCTAATAATACTTAGTTGCTTGCCACCTCCCTATTTGGAAGGGTGCCCTTTAATAAGATGCCTCCCAGCTATTGGCTGGGAGCCATCTTGCAGGTTTACTCTTATGCTAAATGCCTCCTAGCCATTGGCTGGGGGCATTTAACTATGTGTGTGCGCTGATGCTCTAAAAGCAATACCAGGGAGCACGCTGGGGTCCACGCCGCATGGCTGGGTGAGGAGTATGCCGGTGTCCCTGCATGAAGGGGGAAGGGGAACCATGCAGGGGTGCCAGCAACAGTGTTATATCTTGTACATATCAAATCCAATTTGGCTGCAAATGAGTGCCACAGCTTCTGCAAACAGCTGATCAGAGGGGGTGACGATAGACTATCAATGTTAGATCAATGGGGATATGACTACCATAAGATTAAGCAATTCATCTCAAAAGGCTGAATGCTTGTTACCAATCTTTGCTCTATTAAAGCATGCCCAATGATCAAATCATATAGAGTTATTGAATCTTGAATGGAGACTTAGAAATGTCTGTAGCAGCTTCTCATGATCATTATCGCATGTAAAGTGAGGGCCAATCTGATTGCTATCAATAATGGCTACTTGTTTGGCCAGTTTATTTGTCTTTATGGCACCTTAATAAACAATGATGAAAAGGATTGGTCTTCTCTGGACAATTAAATCTCAATATCCCTAATGTAATATGGCATTCTTTGTTTTTTGCTATCAAACTTTGTCCACTTATTCGTAACTTGAGATAATGGTCTGTAATGAAGACCAGATCCAGAATCTTGAATTATGTGATATGTAATTGGACCCCAAGGAATTTGCAAACACAGCTGTTCTCTAAGCTGCTCCAGAGGGAAGATGAGTCACCAGATAGGATTCTACCTGTAGATATCTTCTCTACGGATTGCTCATGTTGAACATAAATATGGAAGTGATTCATTCAGTGAGAATTAATACAGAGGCAGCAATTAGTCAGGAGAAACTAGCTACTATGTAATACTGATATAATCACTGAAAGGAAAATTAAGAGATGTCTCGATAGGCTCTCGATTGGCTTTAGGAAATAATAAACAAAACTTTAAAAGTCATACTATTTTTCAATTGATTCATAAATCAGAAGCTTAGGCGGAATGATTATAACACAGATTCTTGTTAGCAGACCAAATTTGTGTCATAGCAAGAAGTAGGCGGCAGATGAAAGGGAGTATCACTGTAGAATCAGACTGCACAGCGTTTTTTTGTAGTCTGTTACCAAGGAGACATGAAGGTGCGGTATTTATAAATAAGGACATTTTTAACCAGGACTATTTTTAAAATAACCTTTGTTGTTATAAATGGACTAAAACAGTTACAATGGCCACAAAGGTAGCAATATCAAGATTCTAAGCTAGAATATGTCAAATTAATCTTAAATCCATCTATCCTGTTTCAGTAGTAGAAATATATCCCAAACTTTAATACTGGAAATGAAACTTGTTCCTCATCTATCTTATAGAACGTAATTCAGCACCATAGACAGAACCAAAGCTTCAATTTCCAAGCAAGTAAAGTATTGTTCCAATAGCTAAAATGTGATTCACTGTGGTGTTTCTAATGGAGGACAATCATTTTCTTCATTGGTTTCTTTAAACGGAATGTCAGCAGATTTTTATACGTAATTTGAGAGCAGCATAATATAGGGCAAGAGAGCCTGATTCCAATGATGTATCACTTACAGAACTGCTTTGTGTACCTTTGATAGAGTCCCTGTTTTATCTGTTGTACAGTCATGGCCAAAAGTATTGAGAATGAGACAAATAGTAATTTTTCCAAAGTTTACTGCTTCATTTTTTGTAATGGCAATTTGCATATACTCCTGAATGTCAAAGAGTGATCAGCTTAACAGCAATTACTGTACTTGTAAAGTCAATATTTGCCCAGAAAATGAACTTTAACCCCCAAAACACATTTCAACATCATTGCAGTCCTGCCTTAAAAGGAGCAGCTAACATCGTTTTAGTGACTGATCCATTAACACAGGTGTGGGTGTTAATGAGGACAGGGCTGGCGATCAATCAGTCATGATTAAGTAAAAATGACATCACTGGACACTTTAAAAGGAGGCTGGTTCTTGGTATCATTGTTTCTCTTCAGTTAACCATGGTTATCTCTAAAGAAACACGTGCAGCCATCATTGCACTGCACAAAAATGGCCTAACAGGGAAGAGTATCGCAGCTACAAAGATTGCACCTCAGTCAACAATCTATCGCATCATCAAGATCTTCATGGAGAGAGCTTCCATTGTTGTCAAAATGGCTCCAGGGCGCCCAAGAAAGACCAGCAAGCGCCAGGACCGTATCTTAAAACTGTTTCAGCTGCGGGATCGGACTACCAGTAGTGCCGAGCTTGCTCAGGAATGGCAGCAGGCTGGTGTGAGTGCTTCTGCACGCACTGTGAGGCGGAGACTCTTTGAGCAAGGGCTGGTTTCAAGGAGGGCAGCAAAGAAGCCACTTCTCTCCAGAAAAAACATCAGGGACCGACTGATATTCTGCAAAAGGTACAGGGAGTGGACTGCTGAGGACTGGGGCAAAGTCATTTTCTCTGATGAATCCTGTTTTCAATTGTTTGGGACATCTGGAAAACAGCTTATTCAGAGAAGAAGAGGTGAGCGCTACCACCAGTCTTGTCTCATGCCAACTGTAAAGCATCCTGAAACCATTCATGTGTGGGGTTGCTTCTCAGCCAAGGGAATCGGCTCACTCACAGTCTTGCCTAAAAACACAGCCATGAATAAAGAATGGTACCAGAATGTCCTCCAAGAGCAACTTCTCCCAACCATCCAAGAGCAGTTTGGCGCCCAACAATGCCTTTTCCAGCATGATGGAGCACCTTGCCATAAAGCAAAGGTGATAACTAAATGGCTCATGGAACAAAACATAGAGATTTTGGGTCCATGGCCTGGAAACTCCCCAGATCTTAATCCCATTGAGAACTTGTGGTCAATCATTAAGAGACGGGTGGACAAACAAAAACCAACAAATTCTGGCAAAATGCAAGCATTGATTATGCAAGAATGGACTGCTATCAGTCAGGATTTGGTCCAAAAGTTGATTGAGAGCATGCCAGGGAGAATTATAGAGGTCTTGAAGAAGAAGGGGCAACACTGCAAATATTGACTTGCTGCATTAACTCATTCTAACTGTCAATATAACCAATTTGTACTCATAATATGATTGCAATTATATTTCTGTATGTGATATAAACATCAGACAAACACTAATAAAAACCAGAGGCCAGCAGATCATGTGAAAATATAATTTTGGTGTCATTCTCAAAACTTTTGGCCATGACTGTAGATGTAGCAGTGGTCATAATGTTAAATTGTATACAGCCCCACCCGCACCCCTGATTGGCTGCTTCCTGTGTACACAGTACATTGTCAGCAAGCTGCCAATTAGTGATGAGGGTGGAGTTATGCAGATCAGCTGGACTACCCTGCATGTGAGACCTAATCAAGCAGTGATATTCTCCTGCTAATAAAACACTGATTATAGTGAAACTACAATACACAACCTAGTGAGCGACACACCCCTTTAATTACACTCCCTTGACTTATGTTATGCTGCTCTCAGATAAAAATAGAAAAAACCTGCTGACAGATTCCCTTAAAAAAAAATTATTTCATTCTTTTTTATAGTCCATATGCTACTTCTATATCCTATGTAGAATATACAGTATAAATGCAACATATGTAACTTTCAGGCAAAAACATAGCATTGCAAAATATTTTGAACATTGCATGATGACTAGGGTTGAGCGAATATGTTCTGTCCGAGTATGCTCGGGCCGAGCTCCGAGTAGTTACAGCTGCTCGGTGATATGGTTGAATCGCTCCCGTGTGCATGATTTGCGACTGTTTGACAGTTTTATTACATGTGAGGAATGTGTAAGAAATAGACATTCCTCACATGTAATAAAACTGTCAAACAGTTGCAAATCATGCACACGGGAGCGATTCAACCATATCACCGAGAAGCTATAAATACTCGGTGCTCGGCCCGAGCATGCTCGCCGAAAGGGTTAACAGAACATACTCGCTCAACACTAATGATGACATTCACTGAGCCCTCTTGGTCAACTAAAATAAGCCTAGTTAGAAGAAGCTAAAACTTACATTTTTTCTATGCTTCTGATTGGTATTTGTTTTACTTATTTAGTAGTAGTGTCAAATGAGCAAGTAGGAGACAAAAAGGTATAGAGAATAAATGCACATCTCGTTGAATTGTTATCAGATATTGGCTGGTTAAAGATTCATTCTATTGTATATATTTATCTATTTATTTTCTCCACTTAACTTTTTATTTATTTTTAATTATTTTACTCACTTATATAGCGCCATTAATTCCACAGCGCTTTACAGACATTATCATCGCTGTCCTCATTAGGGCTCACAATCTAGATTCGTTATCAGTATGTCTTTGGGGTGTGGGAGGAAACCTACACAAACATGGGGAGAACATAAAAACTCCTTGCAGATGTTGTCCTTGGTGGGATTTGAACCCAGGACCCTAGTGCTCTAAGACTGCAGTGCTAACCACTGAGCCACTGAGCTGCTCCATTATTCATAAAATAATAGATACAATCTAACAAATGTTATCTAAAAATGTAACTACTGTATATTGTATGCTACAGTAATGTATACTGAAATTATTTTCTATGTTTTTAGATTATTTTTAATTTGATCAAAAAGTTTGGTGGGTGGATCCCTGCTCCAAGTGGGAATGATTAGTCCCGAGTCATGAAGAAAGCGGATCACTTACATACTATATGATGGCCCACACAGTAGTCCTTACACTGTATTATGGCCTCACAATACCTACCACACTATATGATGGCCCCCAAAGTAGCCCCCACACTTTATTATGGCCCCCATACTGTATGATGGCCCTCGCGCTTTATAATGGCCCCCTTAGTAGCCCCTGCTCTACGTAATGGCCCCCTTAGTAGTCTCCACTTTGTATGATAGCAGCCACAGTAGCCCCCACTTTGTATGCTGACCTCCCATGGCCACCACTCTGTATGATAGCCCTCACACTGAATAATGGCCCCCTGCTGTTTGATGGCCCTCACAGCAGTCCAAACATTGTATGATGGTGCCCACAGTATCATCCACACTGTATGATCCCCGACACCTCAACACTCAATAAGTAGCCCCCACTCTGTATAATGTCATCCTTTTTAGTCCCCACATTGTATGATGGCCCTCACAATAGCCATTACTCTGCATGATTGCCCCCTGGCTGCCGCCACTCTATATGATGGCTCCCACACTGTATGATGGCCCCCACAGTAGCCTCCACTCTGTGTGATGGACCCTTATTAGCGACCATTCTTTATGAGTGGATCCCTTAGTAGTCCCCACTTTTTATTATTGCCATCTTAGTAACCCCCACTCTGTATGATGGATCCCCTTAGTAGACCACACACTAATTGATGGCCCCCATTAGTAGCCCCCCAACACTGTATGATGACCCACTTAGCAGCCTCCACTCTATGTAATTGCCCCCGCACAATATTTAAATAAAAAATAAACATCATATACTCACTTAACCCTGGAGTGTCCAGTGGCATACAGCAACAAGGCGTGAGCGGTGAGGTCATTGCGCCAGGACACGCACATGACGTCAGAATCCCAGCGCACAGACATCACATCGCGACATGCAGCCTACAGAATGTCTCCCTGCTCTACTGCAGAGTTATCTACAGTTAAGTCTGGAGGTCACTGCGGGTGGGCCTTGAGTCAGTGGCCTGGGGAGACCACCCTTTCCGCACCCCCCTAGTAACTATGCTACTGTATCAAGGGTATGCTAGCTTAGATGAGTGCCACTATGCCTTTTTCTTTCTCCACAGAAGAGTCTTTTGGGAAATTAGATAAATTAGAATCCATAGACAGAGAGTGTTCATAGATAACATCTGTACAACAGTCAAGAAAGTGATGGAGTATAGCCTTGTCTCAGGAAGATCAGAAAGCTGAAAAGGAGCTGCATACCAAGCTGTATCTGTATATATAGTGCAGAGTGTTATTATACTTTGCTATCTAAGTTTCCTCCTGGAGTAAAAGAGAGCTACAATCTGTTATTATATCCCAGGTCTCTAATGCTAACTCATCCTAGTCTACACAGCATTCAAAAAGAAATATCAGCTTATTGTGTGTGCTCCCATTATCGTGTGAAACTGAATTTCTCCAGAATATGTTCTACATAGAAATATAAAATAATTTTGAAAAGAAAACCACAAAAAAAATAAAAAGGTTACAATAAAAATCAAATTACATTATATATAAATAAATGGTAACACATTCTCTTTTACATCATCCCAAAGATAAAACTTCAGAGAATGAAAGTGAAATAAAATCACTAGTGATGGGCGAGTACTAAAATGGTCGGGTGCTCGATGCTCGGGTCGAGCACATTGAAATACTCAGGTGCTCGACCAAGGCACCGACCCCAATGTAAGTCTATGGGAAACTCGAGCATTTTTCCGGCGGCTCCCTACTGGGGTCTGCAGAGGCCTAAAAATTGCCCAAATCGATGGGAACAGTGCTCAAATGACATGGGAACAGCATGGGGAAGACCCCTGGAAGCATAGCTGACTCCCAGGTCACTGCTGTCGGCAACGTGATCAGAGTATTACGCCACATTTACAGACTCACAATAAAACATACAAAAACGAAACCAAAATGAATTTTACTGGGAAATATGTTAAGGAACATCCTTTCCAGGGTAATGACTTGTATACAGGGCAAAATAAATAACCAAAAACAAAAATACTCCTCCACTCCTTGGGCTATGTTGACACGTAGCGTTTTTGATGCGTTTTTGCACTTTTGCATTGCTTTCAACCGTGACAAATGCATTCACCAGGAAATGTCATTTTAACATTTTACAACCTTATCTGACCATGTGGTGTGTGAGACATCATCTGACACATCCTGTTTCATTTATGAACGAGGGACTCTGAAAGTCACAAAGCCTATTTTATAGGGCCATCAGGCGGCCTTTAATATTCTTAAAGGGGCAGCAGTCGGTTCTCACTATTCTTAGAGAGCCATCAGCTGTTGTTCCCATTACTAAAGATTGGGTCTCCTATACTTTAATTGCGTATGCACGGAGTGGCTGGTCTGCCCAAAATTTGGACACACCCAAATACCCCTTTGAAAATTTGGACGCACCCCAATACCCCTTTGAAGAGACATAGAGGAGGGCCTCCTGAAAATAATGTTCCCATTATTAGGAAGTGGGTCTCCCATAATGTTTGCCTATGCAGTGAATGCAAGGGTTGCCAAAAATTTGGAGACACTCCAATGCCCCTTGGAAGAGACGTGGAGGTCCGAGGGCCTCCTGAAAACAATGTTCCCTTTATTAGGAAGTGGGTCTCCCATTGTGTTTGCCTATGCAGTGAATGCAAGGACTGCCAAATATTGGGAGGAGGGCCACATAAAAAAATGTTTCCATTAGAAAGGAGCGGGTCTCCTATACTTGTAATGTCCATGCACTAAGTGTATGGGCTGACAAACATTTACCCCTGGTGGGTATACATGAACATACTGTATAATTTTTTTTTTTATTGGCATCATAAACACCCTTTAAAAAAATTATCTGGGTGTTGCATCACAGACCACGGTCACCTTAGTGATATTGTGGTGGAGAATGAGGATGAGGAGGAGGACAACAGCAAATAGCCAAAATCAGGAAGCATATACCCATGTGTGGGTGTGAAAAGGTGCATAGAAATACCCCTCACAAAAAAAGACACTGGATTTGAGTTTATGTTACGCTGCTATCATTCGGTGGAGTTGAGAAGTATGGCCCAATCCAGCCCTTGTTCATTTTTATAAGAGTCAGCCAGTCAGCATTTTCAGTTGACAGGCGGATGCACTTATCAGTTATAATTCCACCAGCGGCACTAAAAACCCACTCTGATAAAATGCTAGCAGCAGGGCAGGCCAGGACCTCCAAGGCGTAGAGAGCCAATTCACTCCATGTATCCAGCTTGGATACCCAATAATTATAAGGCACAGAGGAATCACGGAGGACACTGGTACGGTCGGCAAGGTACTCCCTCAGTTTCTTCCCAAACGTTGCACTCCTTTTGAGAGAAACCCATGCTTCAGGGCCTGTGCGATGGGAGGGGCTGAGAAAATTCTCCCAGAACTTTGACAGTGTTCCCCTGCCTCTGCTGGATTGGAGTTGTGTCTCTCTCACCTGTACTCCTTGCTTGTCCAACGAACTGTTACCTCTGCCACCAGCGTTTTCAGATGGGAATTTTTTTAATAGTTCTGCAACAAGGGCCTTCTGGTACTGTCCCATTTTTGGAAACCTGTCCGCCTCAGGAATAAGAGATATAAAGTTCTCCTTGTAGCGTGGGTCTAGAAGTGTCACCAACCAGTAATGACTGTCACCCAAAATTTTGAGAATTCGAGGGTCATGGGAAAGGCAGTGTAACATAAACTCAGCCATGCATGTCAGACTGCTAACAGGCAAGACTTCCGTGTCCTCACCAAGAGGACGACAGACCATGCTCTCCTCCTCCCTGTCCTCAGGCCATCCATGTTGAACAGACGGTATGACAGTTGTGCAGGTAGTACCGTCTATAGCGCATGAAACTAGCTCCTGTTATTCCTCCTCCTCCTCCTCTTCCTCATTGTCACCCAATCCACGTTGGGATGAGATGAGGCTAGGCCGTGTGTAATCACCCTGTATGGTTCCTTGCTCCATTTCATCGTGCTCCGTCTGCAATGCATCCTCTTTGACTGTGAGCAGAGAGCGTGTCAGAAGACAGAGAAGCGGGATGGTGACGCTAATTGTGGCGTCATCGCCGCTTACTATCTTGGTGGAGTCCTCAAAGTTATGGAGGATGGTACAGATGTCTGACATCCATGCCCATTCCTGAAGTCTTATGTGTGGAGTCTGAACTGAATACCGATGTCGTTGTTGATGCTGGTAGTCAACAATTGCCCTCTTCTGCGCACAAATCTTTCCCAACATCTGCAGTGTAGAGTTCCATTGTAGAGTGTGGGGACATCACACACTAGTCGGTGAGCCGGAAGCTGCAAACGCTGCTGAAGCACGGCAAGGGCGGCGGAAGCTGTAGCTGACTTTCTAAAATGGGCTCACAGGCAGTGTACATTGACAAGTAGATCTGGCAGCTCCAGGTAGCTTTTGAGAAACCGCTGAACCATGAGGTTAAGCACATGGGCCAGGCATGGCACATGTGTGAGTTCGCCTCGCCTCAGAGCCGCCACGTGGTTCCGGCCATTGTCACACATGACCATGCTTGGCTGTAGGTTCAGCGGTGTCAGCCACAGATCTGCCTGCTCTTTCAGAGTTGTACACAACTCTTCAGCACTGTGCGGCTTGTCACCTAAGCATATTAGCTTCAGCACAGACTGTTGCTGCTTGGCTGAGGCAGTGCTGCAGTGCTTCCAGCTTGTGACTGATGTGGTCATTTAGGAGATGGAGGTTGAAGAGGAGGCTGAGGAGGATGAGGTGCAGGAGCTGTAGACTGTGGGGGCAACCCTGATTGACCTAGGGCCCGCAATCCTCGGCGTCGGGAGGATGTGTTCCATCCCAAGGTCCGACTGGGTTCTGGCTTCCACTATGTTAACCCAACAGCAAGATGTACCGTCCCTGCCCACAAGCACTTGTCCACATATCCGTGGTTAGGTGGACTTTCCCTGTAATTGCATTGTTGAGGGCACGGCTAATGTTGTGGAACACGTGCTTGTGTAATGCGGGGATGGCACACCGGGAGAAATAGTGGTGGTTGGGGACCGAGTACCGAGAGACGGCCGCCGCCATGAGGTTGTGGAAAGCTTCCGTCTCCTCGTGCCTAAAAGGCAACATTTCGAGCACAAGCATTCAAGAAATGTGAGAATTTAGTAGTGTGGCCTGTGGGGCGTTGGCTGCGTATTTGCGCTTGAGTTCCAAGAACTGGGGTATGGACAACTGAACGCTGCGCTGGGACAAGGACGTGCTTACTGATGATGCTACTTGAGAGTGTGCAACAACAGGTGCAGGGCAGGAGGCATCTTCGCATGCACTATGGACAGGGGATTGGCACAACAGCGGAAGAAGCAGTGGTGTCACTCGCAGACACTGTTCCTGGACCCTGGGATTCGGCCCACAACGTTGGGTGCTTTGCTGCCATGTGCCTGATCATGCTGGTGGTGGTCAGGCTGGTGGTAGTTTTGCAACCCCTGCTGATGCTGGCCTGGCAGGTGGTGCAAATGGCCTTTTTGGGGTTATCGGCAGAGTCTTTAAAAAACAACCAGACTCGGGAAGACCTAACAGTTGTACTGACAACGTCCGTCGTGTTGGTGTTATGGGGAACGGTTGCCCGCCTTCTGTCTGTGGCCACCACACTGCTTCTTCCTGCCTGTTGGGGTTCTCTGCCTCCCTTCCCCTGTGTGCCGCTGTCCTTGCTCTGCATGTCCTCCTGCCAGGTTGGGTCAGTTACTATATCATCCACCACCTCATCTTCCACTTCCGCACCCTGGTCCTCCTCCTGACTTTCTGGCAATTGTTTCTCATCATTGTCCACCTCTTGTGACACTTTTCCACCTTTGCCTTCGCATGACCGTGGCTGCTCAAATATTTGGGCATTGCTGCATGCGATCTCCTCTTGCCCCGCTTCAAGTGGACCAGGTGAGAGGCCCGAATCTCTAAATGGAAAAGTGAACAGCTCTTCAAAGTGTCCAAGTGTGGGATCAGTTGTCTCTGGGCACTCGGCATGGTGGGAGGAAGGAGGATCAGGTTGAGGTATAAGCAGTGCAGACTCACGGCTACTGAGACTTGACCGTGTGTAAGACAGGGTGGTGGTGGTGGGGGCTAAGTGACTGGAAGCATTATCTGCTATTGAACCAATAACCTTTTCACATTGATATGAGTTCAATAGTGGTGTTCTGCGGTCCCCTATGAATTGGGGAAGGTCGAGCTAGAAGATGTGGGTGTTTGTTGTGGCACAATTTCAGCTTGCCCATGGCCTTGGCCTCTGCATGCACCAACAACATCATGTCCCATTCACTGTCCCTTGCTACGTGCCTTGCCCATTGTAAATGGAGGACAATATCTTCCACTCTCACTACAAATGGCTGAATTTAGAGCGAATTTATACGTGATCCGTGTGACGGACATACCACAGTTTTAAATTGCTGGCCTGTAAGTAACTATTTTTAACAGCGCCGACCTCGTGTGAATCAGTTCACTGACACACTGCAACAAAATTTAAATGGAGGCCAGAAAAGGCAATATTTTCAGTGCAATTATATGTGATCCGTGTGATAGACAAACCACAGTTTTAAATAGCTGGCCTGTAGGTAATTATTTTTAACAGCAAACCGGTGTCAAGAACTTCACTGACACACTGAAACAAAATATTAATGGAGGTCCGAAATGGCAATATTTTCAGCGCAATTATATGTGATTCGTGTGACGGACAAACCACAGTTTTAAATAGCTGGCCTGTAGGTAACTATTTTTCACAGCAAACTGGTGTGAATAACTTCACTGACACACTGAAACAAAATTTTAATGGAGGCCAGAAATGGCAATATTTTCAGCGCAATTATATGTGATCCGTGTGACGCACAAACCACAGTTTTAAATATCTGGCCTGTAGGTAACTAATTTTAACAGCAAACCGGTGTCAATAACTTCATTGACACACTGAAACAAAATTTTAATGGAGGCCAGAAATGGCAATATTTTCAGCTCAATTATATGTGATCCGTGTGACGAACAAACCACAGTTTTTAATAGCTGACCTGTAGGTAACTGCTTTTAACAACGCCGACCTCAAGTCAATCAGTTCACTGATACACTGCAACACAATTTCAATGGAGGCCAGAAATGGCAATATTTTCAGCGTAATTATATGTGATCCGTGTGACAGACAATCCGCAGTTTTTAATAGTTGACCTGTAGGTAACTATTTTTAACAGCGCCGACCTCATGTCAATCAGTTCACTGACACACTGCAACACAATTTGAATGGAGGCGAGAAATGGCAATATTTTCAGCGCAATTATATGTGATCCGTGTGACGGACAAACCACAGTTTTAAATAGCTGGATTTTTAGTGCTGTAATATGGAAAAGACCTGGCTGTATTCTGCAGTGCCAACAAGCAAATGGCGCAGATAAACGCCGTTCTTTGGATTGATTTTTAAGCAAATAATCAGGATTAAGCTAAAAAAAAATTATTCCTGGCCCCTGATATCTGGGCCTATTTTTTACAAATATATGTAAAAGCACCAGCAGACAGAACTGGAAGGGACCCTCTTGCTATGTGCACTGCAGTCTGCTATATACCCTGCCTGCCTGCCTAGCACTGATATCTCTGCAGATGGATTAGTCCTCAGAAGGACTGTTTGTTAAGATGGATATGTGTTTCTAATATAGCTTGTGTGGTGCAGCGGCATTGCTCTAATGATCTAGTATGTCTGTTTATGCTATTTCCTCCCCCCCTCAGCTGACTGGTCACATGACTGTGACATCACACAGGTCCTTTTGCACAACGGAAGGTCTGGACACGTGACTGTGAGATAAGCACAGGTCCTGTGGCTGTTTCTATAGGATATAAAAACCCTGGTGATTTGAGACAGGTGTGTGCAGTGGTGCAAGGGGTGTGATAGGCGTGAGGCCTGTTTCCCGTGTGTGTGGCACCGTGTGAGGCCTGGTGAGGCCTGATGAAGCTTGGTGGACTCCTGGAGGGTGAAGCCTGAGTCTTGTGACTGGACGCCAGTAAGCCTTGGAGGGCCAGAGGCTAGAGACCCCATCTGGGGAGCAGTAAAGCCACAGTGGTGGCGGAACCAAATGGACGGAAGCAGCCATAAGCCGGCAAAGGTAAAAACATGATTTATATGGACATTTATATGGACATTGTTATTATTACCTTGTGGGGAGGCTGTAACTAGAGCCAAGTGGGCCGGTCTGCCACTTGAGGTTCCTGGACATTAAATGCGTGTCGGTGGGCCACGGAGTTGGACCCGGAAATAAGCGGTTTATGAAGTGCAATAAACTGCTGAGTTGAGAAATACCGGAAAATACTTTGTGTATGTGCTTTGATTTACCCAGTGCAGCGAGTATCCCCCATTATGATAACTAGCGCTGCCTTACATGTGGTGGAGAATGCGGGCAACTGTAGTCTGGTTGCTGGGGGCAACTGCAGTCTGGTTGCTAGGGGCAAATGCAGCCCGGTTGCTAGCGGCAACGGCACAGGTCGACGAGTGTGGTAAAGCATCTGGCTGCAACTCTGCGGGGTTGCGAAGATTGTCGTCGCACTCAAACCTGGTTTGCTGTAGCTCGGCGGGGCTCACGAAGATCAAAGCATCTGGCTGCAACTCGGCGGGGTTGCGAAGATTGGCGTCGCTCTCAAGCCTGTTTTGCGGTGGCTCGGCGGGGCCACGGAAATTTTTTCGGGGAGAGCGGTATAAAGTCTAGTGTGTACTGCGATGGCCAGGAATGGTGCAGTATCTCCAGATGGAATGGAGAAGGGGTTAGAGGACCGTGTGCAATCGCTCTTTGGCATAACAGAGTGTCCTGAAGATATGCAGGAGCTGATAAAGATGGCTGTGAAAGGAGCAGCAAATGAGTGTGAAGCTGTTGAGCGATTAAAGTGCCTGTCTAAAGCACAGCAGCAGGCATTTGAGAAAATACAGCAACAGGACATGGTGCAGGAACGGCAGGAGCTGTTGGCACCATATAGAATGGCGGCAGTGGACCACTCTATGGACTCTCTGGGGGCGCTAGTATTGTCCCAGAGTGCCCGGGGAGGTGGTAAGAGCTGTTGTGAACTCGGTCCTAAGACTATTGCTGTTTTTTTTTGTGAAAATTCCCCTACAGGTGTGGGTGTCCAAAAGGGGGCGGAGTCTCAAAAGGGGGCGGATTTTCACAAGAGTATGGAGTGTAGAAAACTGAAAATTGTTACTGGTGGTGGGTTGGTACCCCCTAAAAATGACAAATTGACCGTTGATAACGGGGTGACTCCAGTGGAGGGGGTTGATGTCAAGGTGGGAGATTACCTGTTAGTCCACAACACCAGGGGGAGTGACACAGACCCTATAGCTGATGGTGACATTACGGAAGTAGAAGGAGAGGTCAGTCAGGAGGGGCTAGACGAGGTGAGGAAGTCCCCATCTCGTAGACGGCTCAGGGGCCACAAAATGGTTGCTCCTGTGGTCTTGACTAAAAGTGAAAATAAAGAAAATGTAATGGTGTGTGCCATTGTTTCAAGGGTGGATCCTCTTTTAGAAGAAGAGGAGGTGACGTTGCCAGTAGCAATCTCCGATACAGAAGAGGAGGTGAACGAGGAAGTTAATCAATGGAAGGAAATGTTCCTGGAAATTAAGGAGGACCGCCGCAAACTCAAGGAGGAGGTTTTGTAGTTGAAACTTGAGAAGGAGGCGCGGCAGGATGGAGTTTCTGGACGTGTTTAGGAACTAGAACGACTGCGTGAACAGTTCAACCAGGAGCTGTGTGACTCCAAAAAGGGGTATGGTGAACTCATGAGGGAGCTGCAGCAATTCCAGGACCAAGTAAAGCTTCTAATGCAGGAGAAGGAGCGGCTAGAGGACTCTCTGTACCAGCAAGACCGGGAGCTATCCACCCTGAAAGAGGCAGAAAACAGGCATGAAAAGTTCAGTGAGGAACTGCAACAACTGAAGAGAGATTATGAGGACCTCCTCAAGGTTAAAGAAAAACTAAAGGAGGATAAAGCGGATTCAGAGCAAGTGCGCCAAGTGGTTGAGACCACGCTGCAAGACACCCGTGATGAAAATGGGGATCTTCGCAGAAAGACTTTAGGTCTGGAAGCTCAGGTGAAGGAGCTTCAGACGTTCTGTGATACTCTACTATTAAAAGAGCAGTTGAAGCAAGAAGAGCTTCAGAGACGGGCCGCTGAGAGGAGAGTGGCGGAACTAAAGGAAGAAGTTTCCGGGCTCAAAGGTCGCCTGATAGAGTGTCACTCAGTGAATGAGGCCTCCTGGGAGAAGGGAAAAGGCAAACAAGGGACACTCACTCCCTTAGACCAGGAGAAGGGGGACCTGAGGAGAGCTAAGAGAGTGTCAACAAATGATCGTTTGGAGACCACAGGTGAGACCGAAATGGCTCGGTACAAATGCCTCATAGATGTACCTGAGGATTTGATGGAAGAATGCACCAGTGAGTCTGTGCATGACCAGTTTAAGAAGGCCGTGGGAGCCTGTAAGGTGTACTCGACCACAGAAGCTAAACAGCTGGTGGTCCTGTCCACGACCGAAGTCACAGTGAAGAGGGTGGCAATCCTAAGTGACATACATTGGCGATGTGTTCGCACGAAGGGGTTTCTCCGGTTGAAGACGGAACAAGCCGCCAGACAACTGGAGCTGATGAGAAAAGCTTACAGTCTGCGGGAAGAGGTCATCCGGGTGACTCATGTTCTGGTGAGCAAGCTCGTTGGGAGAAATGGTCGAGACATGCAGATGATAGTCAAGAAGTCTGGTGTGGTGAGAGTAAGCAGTCCATGTGATCGTCAGGACTGGATACCAGATGAAGACGGCATGGTGTCATTCTCCGCTGTAGGAAAGGAGGAAAATCTTGCATATATACGTATGCTGGTGGAGTACAGAGTGACCTACCTGCGAGAGGTAGAACAGCTGAATCTCGCTAGACTGCGAGTGGATAGACAGCATCATCTGAGCAGCAGAAGAGGGCAGCCATCTAGAAGTTGAGAGACCAGACAGAAAAAGGGCCCCTTAAATAGCAGAACAGCTACAGCTGAAGTTAGGGACCTTTCAAGATGTCCTGAGAGTGGTGGGCATGGGTTTAGAGGTAGTGAGTAGAGATGAGCGTTGTTCTACTCGAACTGTTCGCCAATCTCAAATTCGAGCTGTTTTGGGCGGTGTTCGAGCCGTTCGGCGAACACGAACAATTTGAGAAAAATTCGGCTGTTCGAGGTTATGTTCGATAACTGTTCGTGCACCAAAATCATAACTGGATTTTTTCTCAGTAATGATGAAAATTAATGTTAATACGCAGTTTGAGTGTACAGCGGGGTGGGGGGAGGGGCAGGGGATGGATCTCTGCAGGAACAATGAAGATCTCCATTTTTTTTTCTCTTTCCCGCATTTGCAGTGGGGAGGTGCAATCTGTCAGCCTATCAGCAGCGCACACACGGAGCGAAGTGCTTTTTTTCACACAAGCAAGGGCATGTGTCATTGGCAGTGTATGTCACATGTCCTTGCCCTATAAGACCAAGCCATTTTCCCCGTCGCCACCATTTTCTCACTGCTGCATCTGCGTGTTAGACGGCACCGCTGTTGCTGTGTGCGCTATACCTTGTTAATTTCAAGCCAATTTTCGCACAAATCTACAGATAGCTTGGGAGTAGGGAATAGTTGTGATTGCAGTCCTTTTAAGGACTAGGTTACAGCATTTCCTACGACTTTTATCAGGCAGGTCTGTGCTCTTAAATAGATAGATTGTGGGAGTAAAGACTAATTGTAATTGGAGTCCTTTTCAGGACTAGGTTACATCAGTTCCTATCAGTTTTTGCCAGGCAGGTCTGTGCCAGTGCTGTGCAAGTTTTTTTCACAGCATTTGGCTGAATCTAGCAAAGCTAATCCTTTTTGGCCTATTGCAGAGTGTGTTAGTCAGTGGAGTAGCCTATCTGTGTTGCAAGATATACCACCAGTGTATAGAATACCAATTTTTTTACTGCACCTAGTGAAGTAAAATCTTTTGGGCATAGCATCATTCTATTAGTCCATCTATACTGACCTCCATCAGGTTGCAAATTGAATATAATTTTTTTCTGCATCTAGCTCTGAAAAAATATTGGGCTTCTAGCTGTGTGTGGGACTTGTTCTATTAATCCATCTATACAGACCTCCATCAGGTTGCAAACTGAATATATTTTTTTCTGCATCTACCTCTGAAAAAATATTGGGCTTCTAGCTGTGTGTGGGACTTGTTCTATTAATCCATCTATACAGACCTCCATCAGGTTGCAAACTGAATATATTTTTTTCTGCATCTACCTCTGAAAAAATATTGGGCTTCTAGCTGTGTGTGGGACTTGTTCTATTAATCCATCTATACAGACCTCCATCAGGTTGCAAACTGAATATATTTTTTTCTGCATCTACCTCTGAAAAAATATTGGGCTTCTAGCTGTGTGTGGGACTTGTTCTACTAATCCATCTATACAGACCTCCATCAGGTTGCAAACTGAATATATTTTTTCTGCATCTACCTCTGAAAAAATATTGGGCTTCTAGCTGTGTGTGGGACTTGTTCTATTAATCCATCTATACAGACCTCCATCAGGTTGCAAACTGAATATATTTTTTTCTGCATCTACCTCTGAAAAAATATTGGGCTTCTAGCTGTGTGTGGGACTTGTTGTATTAGTTCATCTATACTGACCTCCATCAGGTTGCAAACTGAATATATTTTTTTCTGCATCTACCTCTGAAAAAATATTGGGCTTCTAGCTGTGTGTGGGACTTGTTCTATTAATCCATCTATACAGACATCCATCAGGTTGCAAACTGAATATATTTTTTTCTGCATCTACCTCTGAAAAAATATTGGGCTTCTAGCTGTGTGTGGGACTTGTTGTATTAGTCCATCTATACTGACCTCCATCAGGTTGCAAACTGAATATATTTTTTTCTGCATCTACCTCTGAAAAAATATTGGGCTTCTAGCTGTTTGTGGGACTTGTTCTATTAATCCATCTATACAGACCTCCATCAGGTTGCAAATTGAATATAATTTTTTTCTGCATCTAGCTCTGAAAAAATATTTGGGCTTCTAGCGGTGTGTGGGACTTGGTCTATTAGTCCATCTATACTGACCTCCATCAGGTTGCAAATTAAAAATAATTTTTTTCTGCATCTAGTTCTGAAAAAATATTTGGGCTTATAGCAGTGTGTGGGACTTGGTCTATTAGTCCATCTATACTGACCTCCATCAGGTTGCAAATTAAAAATAATTTTTTTCTGCATCTAGCTCTGAAAAAATATTTGGGCTTCTAGCAGTGTGTGGGACTTGGTCTATTAGTCCATCTATACTGACCTCCATCAGGTTGCAAATTAAAAATAATTTTTTTCTTCATTTAGCTCTGAAAAAATATTTGGGCTTCTAGCAGTGTGTGGGACTTGTTCTATTAGTCCTTCTATACTGACCTCCAGCAGGTTGCAAATTGAATATAATTTTTTTCTGCATCTAGCTCTGAAAAAATATTTGGGCTTCTAGCGATGTGTGGGACTTGGTCTATTAGTCCATCTATACTGACCTCCATCAGGTTGCAAATTAAAAATAATTTTTTTCTGCATCTAGCTCTGAAAAAATATTTGGGCTTCTAGCAGTGTGTGGGACTTGGTCTATTAGTCCATCTATACTGACCTCCATCAGGTTGCAAATTAAAAATAATTTTTTTCTGCATCTAGCTCTGAAAAAATATTTGGGCTTCTAGCAGTGTGTGGGACTTGGTCTATTAGTCCATCTATACTGACCTCCATCAGGTTGCAAATTGAATAAAAAAATTTTCTGCATCTAGCTCTGAAAAAATATTTGGGCTTCTAGCGGTGTGTGGGACTTGGTCTATTAGTCCATCTATACTGACCTCCATCAGGTTGCAAATTAAAAATAATTTTTTTCTGCATCTAGCTCTGAAAAAATATTTGGGCTTCTAGCAGTGTGTGGGACTTGGTCTATTAGTCCATCTATACTGACCTCCATCAGGTTGCAAATTGAATAAAAAAATTTTCTGCATCTAGCTCTGAAAAAATATTTGGGCTTCTAGCGGTGTGTGGGACTTGGTCTATTAGTCCATCTATACTGACCTCCATCAGGTTGCAAATTAAAAATAATTTTTTTCTGCATCTAACCCAGCCAATAGTTTTGGCCTAATACCACAGTTTGGCCACTCAGCTCTGCTCGGTTACCATCCATTGTTTTTTTGTGCAAACAACTCCAGAGTTGTGAATTAGTTAACCACCAAAATGAGTGGAAAAAGGCCTGCTGCTGGTGGAAAGGGGAATAGGCGTGTTGGGAAGGGGAAAAAAGGTTGTGTCCGTGGGGTAGGTGCAGAAGAAAGACCATCTTCCAGCCAAACTAAAATGTCTACTTCTTTTAGCGGACAATGTGATAAGATCCCTTTCTTACGGCCACGCCAATCGCTACAAAATTCCAGATTAGGCACAAAAACAGCAGGTGCTTCAACGGATATCAAGTGCTCCTTTAAGTGGGCTCTCCTCCACATCAACTTCAACATCACAAATACTCCAGTCCTCAAAGGTGTCACCCAAATCGCACTTGCTTCCTCATAGCTCCCAAATCTCCAGCTGCCCGTCTGAGTATGAGGTAGAACAGATGGTTGAGTCTGCAGAGCTGTTTACTCATACTATAGCCTGGGAATCAGAGGTCGACTCCAGCGCTTCTGTGAATCCAGACGAGGAAATGATCTGCACTGATGCCCAGAATCTTTATGAGTCGGATCCAGGACCAGACGCAGAAGGTTCTGACCATAATGTAGACCCTCATTCCCAAACTGTAACTCCTGTTGGTGGAGACAATGAGGAAGACGATGATAAGACTCAAATACCTGATTGGAGCGACAACTTTAATTTTTTGTCAGGGCAGGAACAGGTTGGCTCTGAGGACGACGGGTGTGATAACGCACAGGGTGATGATGATGAGGTCGGAGATCCCACTTACTGTCAACCCACAGTCAGCCAAGAGATGAGGTCAGCAGAGGAGGTGGAGGAAGATGCTAGTGACGACGAGGTCAGGTTGCGCCTTCCTGGACAGAGACGTAGTACTGGAAGCACGTCAACAACTGCATCCTCAAACACAACTCTGCCTCTCACCACAAGTCGTGGTGGCTCTTCAGGTCGCATGGGTGCTAAGCCTTTCATAGCCTGGGCATTTTTTCAGATCGATAAAGATGACCCAACTCGTGTTATCTGTAACATTTGTCAGCAAAAGCTAAGTAGAGGCCAAAAAATACATAGTTTGAGTACTTCATGCATGAACCGGCACATGGACATGAAGCATAAGTTGCAGTGGGAAGCTCAGTGTGCTACAATGCGGCCTAGCCGGCCGGACCAACCACCGTCTGCCATATCTTGTGCATCCGCGGCCTCTTCATCCTCTGTGACTGGGGGGACAGCAGTCACACCTGTTTTGGGGCGCAGACCTGCCACCTCTTTACCCGCAACAGCCAGCGTGATTGGCAGGTCATCATTTTCTTTGGAGGTGGCAACACCAGCTGGTCTTGAGCGCTGTCCGACATCGATAGCATCACCTTTGGATCAAGGCAACCTAACATGTCCGCCTGCATTTTCCTCACAGACCGGCAGTTTGCCGGGGACACCCTTATCAACCCCGTCTAAGCACAATAGCCAGCCCTCGGTCCCTCAGATGTGGACAAGTAAAAGACCATTTCCTCCTAGCCATGAGAAAGCTAAGAGGTTGAATTTCACCATCTGCAAGCTCTTGGCTACAGAAATGCTGCCTTTCCGCCTGGTGGACACAGAGGATTTTCGAGACCTTATGTCCGTCGCAGTGCCCCAGTACCAAATGCCCAGTCGGCACTACTTCTCAAAGAAAGGTGTGCCTGCGCTCCACCAGCATGTCGCACACAACATCACCGCTTCTTTGAGAAACTCTGTGTGTGACAGGGTGCATTTCACCACAGACACTTGGACGAGTAAGCATGGACAGGGGCGTTACATGTCGCTGACTGGGCACTGGGCACTGGGTAACTATGGTGACAGCAGGACAAGGGGCTGCTGTCCAAGTCTTGCCGTCCCCACGAGTTGTGCGTCAATCCTCTTTATGTCAAAGTTCCTCCACTGCTTCTGCCTCCTCAACCTCCTCTCGGTCTTCCACCTGCACCCAAAGCCTGTCTGGTCATGCCACAAGCTTTCTAACTGCGCAGAAGGGATCCTGCACACCTCCTTACTATGCTGGCAGTAGGGCTCAACGTCATCAGGCGGTTTTTACATTGAAATGTCTGGGAAATGTGAGTCACACAGCTGAGGAGTTGTGGTCAGCTCTGGAGAACCAATTTCATGAATGGTTGTCTCCACTGGACCTGAAACCAGGGAAGGCCGTGTGCGACAATGCTGCAAACCTGGGTGCGGCCCTTCGCCGGGGCAATGTCACACACGTGCCTTGTATGGCTCACGTGTTGAACCTGGTTGTCCAGCAATTTTTAGCCCACTATCCCAGACTAGATGGCCTTCTGCAGAGGGCACGGTCGCTGTGTGCTCACTTCCGCCGTTCGCATCCCGCAGCTCAGCGACTTACATCTCTACAGAAGTCGTTGGGCCTGCCACTTCACCGGCTAAAATGCGATGTGCCTACCCGGTGGAATTCAACTCTGCACATGTTGCAGCGACTGTGGCAGCACCGACAAGCCCTGGTGCAATACGTTCTGACGTATAGCCTGGGCCAACGAGATTCAGAGGTGGGGCAAATCACGCTGGAGGAGTGGTCTCAGATCAGGGACCTATGCACCCTTCTGCACATGAGTGCCTTCTTGCTGCACTACCTGCAACATGACCCTCGAATTGTGAGAATTAGAAATAATCCTGACTACTGGGTTGCAGAAATTATTCCTGCCATAGAAAGGGATGCACGCATGCAGGAGTATCAGCAGAGACTGTTGCAGAATCTTACATGTGCTTTTCCACAAAATACCAGTGGTGCACGTAGTGAATCTCACAGTTCCAACTTGCCAACCGTGGGACCGTCAAGTGTTCAGCACTCAAACCATAACAGAACCACAGTATCTGCTGGTAACATCAATTTTGCGGAATCATTTCACCACTTTTTTAGCCCATCCTTTGCAAGGCCACAGGAGACAAGAAGTCTGACACATAGTCAACGCCTAGAGACGATGGTACAGGAGTATCTCCAAGTAAACATTGAAGCCACGACTGTGTCACTGGACCCTTGCTCTTTTTGGGCTTCCAATCTGGATAAATGGCCGGAGCTAGCCACTTACGCCTTGGAGATCTTGTCATGCCCCGCAGCCAGCGTTCTGTCTGAACGTGTGTTCAGCGCTGCTGGTGGTGTGCTGACAGATAAGCGCACGCGGCTCTCCACTGATAATGTAGACAGACTCACGTTCATAAAGATGAACAAATCATGGATCCGAAACGACTTTTCTACCCCTGTGTCATCCTGGGGAGAGTAAAAGCTTGATGATTGGTTAAAATCACCCTACCAACCGTTTTAAGCTTTCAAATTACTAATCATGTTTATCTGTATCTTGACTGGAAAATAATTTGGGCTTTGTAGCAGTGTGCAGCACTGATCCTATTAGGCCATCTATAATAAGCTTCACCAGATTAACAAATAATTTTTAGCTGCATCTAGCCCGGAAAATAATTTTGGGGCTCCGAGATGCGCAAGACACATAAGTGCCTTCTTGCTGCACTACCTGCAGCATGACCCTCATATTGTCAGAATTCGAAGTAATCATGACTACTGGGTTGCCACACTCTTAGATCCCCCAAACTTTTCGATCAACCTTTTCATTTTAATAAAGACCAAAAAAATGGTCATTTTTGAAATTATAAGCATTAGCAGGTTGTTAGAAACTGAAATCAAACAGTTTTCAACTCAAAACTTTATTCTAGGTGATGTTACATTTTCACATAGGACCTCTTGTTCGAAAGGAGCTTCTGAACTCTCTCGTCCATTGAATTTGTCAGGTTTTGGATGGTTTCTGCTTCAATTGTTTTGCATGAGGACAGAATACCCTCCCAGAGCTGTTGCTTAGATGTGAACTGCTTCCCGCCATCATAGACACTCCTTTTAATGATGCTCCAAAGGTTCTGAATGGGGTAGAGGTCAGGGGAGCATGGGGGTCACACCATAAGTTTGTCCCCTTTTATGCCCATATCAGCCAGAGATGCAGATGTTTTATGTGCAGCATGAGATGGTGCATTATCATGCAGAAAAATGATCTTGCTGTGAAATACACGGTTCTTCTTCTTGAACCATGGCAGGAAGTGCTGTTTGAGAAAATCCACATACATTATGGAGTTCATCTTTAGCGCCTTCAGGGATCCTAAAGGGGCCGACAATCTCTCTCCCCATGATTCCAGCCCAAAACATTACTCCACCTCCTCCTTGTTGGCGCTGTAGCCGTGTTTGCGTGGGGTGTCCATCAACCAGCCATCCTCCACTCCATTCATCTGGACCATCGAGCGCTGCACGGCACTCATCCGTGAACAAAACAGTTTTGAAATCAGTCTTCATGTAATGTTTGGCCCACTGGAGCCGTTTCTGCTTGTGTGAAGTGGATAGAGGAGGTCGACAGGATGGCGTATGCACAGCTGCAAACCTCTGAAGGACCCTGCATCTTGTTGTTCGGGGGACGTTGGAGGCACAAGCAGCTTCAAAAACTTGTCTGCTGCTATGACAAGGCTTTTTTGCCGCTGCTCTTTCAACCTGACGTAATTGCCTGTAGGAAAGAGTCCTCAATTTGCCCTTATCAGCACGCACACGTGTGTACTGTGAATCAGCTACATACTTCTTGATTGCCAAGACACTTCATCCTGATCATCGCACAATGTTGATTGTAGTCATGCCTTGACCTAAACACTCCACAATTTGTTGCTTCTCAGCAGCCGACACATCCTTTTTCTTTCCCATTTTGCCAGAAAATGTAGGCTGCTTAATAATGTGAGAGAGCCTTCTTAAGTAGTCTTGCCTTTCATTGGACACACCTGCCAAACTAATTAGCACAGGTGTCTGCAATTGCTTACAGTGATATAAAGAGCCCTGACACACATCACCATCAATGAGTTTAACTGACAAACAAACAAATTCTTCCCTTATCACTCCTAAACACTTTTTGCATAATAATTTGGAACGCGGTGTACATGTGCTTTTCCACAAAACACCAGTGGTTCACGTAGTGAATCTTACAGTTCTAACTTGCCAACCGTGGTCTGTATGGAATTGTTCAATAAAGGGCCCAAAATTAAGATAAAGGGAAAGTTGGACTGGATGGAATCCTATATGGATTTAGGGAGGGAGACATCGAGGGCCTCAGACTTCGCTGCATTGATTTTAAAATTTTACCATGTAACAAAGTGATCTATTTCAGCCATAACAGCAGGGATGGATATATGTGATTGAGTGATATATACTAGGACATCATCAGCAAATAGAGAGCACTTGTACTCGGTGCCTCCCACCTCAATCCACCTAATATTGGGGTTATGGCGAATTGATGAGAGCAGGTGCTCCGTCACTAGGATGTATAAGAGAGGGGACAGAGGACATCCCTGCCTTGTCCCATTGGTGATTGTGAAAGGTGATGAAAATGTTCTGACGCACCCCCTGGGCCTTGGGACACCCGGAGCCGGACCCTTTTTGGTGGATGCTGGTGGTTGTAGTCTTCGTGGCGGCGATCCGGTTCCGTGGCTCAGGGCGGTCAAACCAGTGGCGGAACTATTTATGTGGTTTTGATGTTTAAATGTCCGACTACGCCACCCGTGGATTGCGGTCAGAGTGAACCGCCGCTACAGGGCAGACCGCTAAGGCTGGTGTTGTGGGTGCAGCAGAGCGTAGCATAACTCCCCACGGGAGGAGTATAGCCTCAGGGCAGTGTATGCGGAGGATGAGGGTGATGGTGCAGGGCAGCAGCAGTAACGACACGGAGTCAGTGATGCAGTTCAGGGCCTTTACTCACAGTTCTTATTATCCAGACCACGTCTGCAGGTAACGGCTGCCCACGTCGTACTGTGCTCACCAGGTGAGGGGCTCAGACAACTCCCAGATAACTTTGGAGCGCTTCACAGGACCCCCTTTGTGTGTCCTTTGTCTGGCCTTTCTTACCAACACTTCTGTCCGGCTGCCTCGGGCCTCCTCTTGGTAAACTTGGCGCCAGTTTCCCTGACCCTATGTGGTGCCTTCCTAGTGGGTGGAGCAAGGGGCTGCGCCACATAAAATGTCAGAGCCTCCGGTTTCTAGCTGAGGGTCGTTTCCTGCCTCCACTAGTTCGGGGACCGGTCTCCCCATTTGGCCTGACCCCTCCACGCAGGTGGATTCGGGCGTGCGGTGGCGACTCGCCCGTCCGCACCCCTGGGATCCCTTCATTCCTCGTTCCTGGAGCCTTCTCCGCTCCTCTTCCTTCCTTCTCCCTCTTGCAGGCCTGGGCCTCTGTTACTAGGCCCGCCTCCGGAGCAGAGCTCATGCAGAGCCCCTGCTCCCTGCCACTTCTGCTCAGACTTCTCTGCACTGAACTAAGATGGTGCCCACCTTTTATACTCCCTTCTCAATGCACCCAGGAACTGCTTCCTCCCTGCTCCTGCACTACAGGGTTCCCCTTCCTCAGTGTTCCCTCCCCCCACTCCAGCCAGGGACAGGGACTGTCGTGCCCATCTCAGGGGCATATTGGTCGCCCTGCCCCACGGCAATGTGGTGTAATGCATGCAGGTGTCGGGTCCTGATCCACACTCCATCCTTACCTGAGAGTGAGATATCACACCTCTGGGTGAGGTGCAATACGTCTTTAGCAACCGAGCCCTCATGGTGCTACAGTTCCATTTATCTTCCGCCTAGGTGACGTATTGCGATACAGGGCCGTGATTTTGGCTATAAAAGGGTCCCCTAGACCCCTACCCCAAGCTCTTTAAGAGAATCATATATGGCGTGCCAGGAGACTCTATGGAATGCTTTCTCAGCATCCAACGAGAGTATCTAATTACAAATTTTTAACTGCATCTAGCCCAGGAAATACTTTGTGCCTAGTAGCAGTGTCTGCTAGTCAGCGGATTATCCCGGCTGTTAAGCAAGCTACACCACCTGTAGTTTAGACACTTAATTTTTTCAAAGGAAATGCTTCGGGACCATGGGATAATTAGTGAAGAGCATCAGGAGGCACCCCAAGGCATAGGGGCTGGGACTGGCAGTAGGATGCCTTGCGGTGGACAGCCGAGCTCGATCCTTATAAAAGCTTTTTAACTGCAGCAGCTTTAGTGGACGCTACAGGAGCTGGAATTACCGCGGCTGCTGGCATGAGACTTGCCCTCCAATAGATCCTTGTAAATGGATTTAAAGTGTATTCATTCAAATTAGAGAGACAATTTAAATTAAAAAGCTTAGAGCTGCCTCCACCACAGGGGGGCTCGCTCGACCCACCAGCGGACAGGCACCAGTATTGGGAGAGGGGGGCTGGCCGTCAGGGTTCACCGCGGCTCTGGCACAAACCCGGCGACACGGAGGTGGCACGGGCAGGAGCGGACTGGCCGTGTCGGCTTCTCACTTTTTGGATTGTAGAAGGGCATGACATGCCTATATCTGTGTCTCCCCCTCCTTTTACTCCTCCACCTCTTTTATTTTCGCATGACTATATGTACTTGTCACTTTTCCATGTGTTATTTATGTCTTCTGAGCAGTTTGTCAGCTTTTGGACACCTTTGAATGTGTTTTCTATGTGTTTCTATGTGTTTTTGTTTGCCTGCCATTGGTTTTAACGGTGTTCGAAGGTGTTCGACGAACAGTTCGACGAACAGTTCGGCGAACACACGGGTGTTCGACGAACCGAACCGAACTCGAACACTACGGGGGTGGCTCAACACTAGTAGTGAGACCTTCAGTAACTCAGGGTTGAGAGGCCCATACAAACGACCCAATAGAGTACAGGACAGTACTGAGTCAAACTGGACCTTAGGTACAAGGGCATGTCAGTCGCCCTGCTGTATTGACCGCTGGGAGCGGGGGAGACCTGACAGGGTTTCGACTGACCGCTGGGAGCGGGGGAGGTCTGAAAAGTTTACGACCCGGAAATATGACCTGAGGAAGTCAGTGACAATGACAGATGATAGGTCCCTAAGGGATGGGCTAATGTCGTTGACTAATGTTCCAGGGGCTGAGCAGCGCAATTGTCCAGTATATGGTCTCTGTGTGAACTGTGGGTTATAAACTGTTGTGTATATTATGTGCTCAACCCCACAAGTTTAAACAGAGGGGGGGAATATGTGGTGCAGCAGCATTGCTATAATGATCTAGTATGTCTGTTTATGCTATTTCCCCCCCCCCTCAGCTGACTGGTCACATGACTGTGACATCACACAGGTCCTTTTGCACAACGGAAGGTCTGGACACGTGACTGTGAGATAAGCACAGGTCCTGTGGCTGTTTCTATAGGATATAAAAACCCTGGTGATTTGAGACAGGTGTGTGCAGTGGTGCAAGGGGTGTGATAGGCGTGAGGCCTGTTCCCCGTGTGTGTGGCACCGTGTGAGGCCTGGTGAGGCCTGATGAAGCTTGGTGGACTCCTGGAGGGTGAAGCCTGGGTCTTGTGACTGGACGCCAGTAAGCCTTGGAGGGCCACAGGCTAGAGACCCCATCTGGGGAGCAGTAAAGCCACAGTGGTGGCGGAACCAAACGGACGGAAGCAGCCATAAGCCGGCAAACGTAAAAACATGGTTTATATGGACATTGATATGGACATTGTTATTATTACCTTGCGGGGAGGCTGTAACTAGAGCCAAGTGGGCCGGTCTGCCACTTGAGGCTCCTGGACATTATATGCGTGTCGGTGGGCCACGGAGTTGGACCCGGAAATAAGCGGTTTATGAAGTGCAATAAACTGCTGAGTTGAGAAATACCGGAAAAGACTTTGCGTGTGTGCTTTGATTTACCCAGTGCAGTGAGTATCCCCCATTATGATAACTAGCGCTGCCTTACACTTGGTACACCTACACTAACTAGAAACAAGCAAATCTCTCCCTAGCTCAGCAGCACCTCTCCCTACACTGTCTGATTCCGGAGTGACTGTGACGAGCATGGGGGCACCAGGTCTGATATAGACCTGATGACGCTGTGTGGCCAGCCAATCACTGCAATGCCACAACCAACATGGCTGCGGCATTACATTGTGTGGCAGGCAATCCCTGCATGTTCATTGGCTCTGTAAAGAGCACCAAACAGGCAGGGAGGGGACCCGAGCTCCTGCCGAGCAACCCCAGAAATGCTCGGCGATCGCCGAGCATTTCGAGCAGTGAGATGCTCGGGCTAGCACCGAGCAGTAGCGAGCATGCTCGCTCATCACTAAAAATCACCCAATTCCCATCATTTTCCTCTGTTATAGAACAGGAACCCTTCATAAATGCCTTCTCAAAAACAACATTAGTGAGCAAATCCAACACTTAATCATCAATAATTCAGTTGTGCTGCTCATTAAGCAAAGAAATGAAATTTCTAATTGCTCCTGCATATTTCCTTCACAATTACATTAACAATTAGTCTTATTACAGTGTCAGCATTCATACAGCTTGCACATATTTTTTCTCGGATTTTGCTTAAAATAATAAAAAAAAGAAACAGTCATTACAACTATGAGAGCCAATTAAAATTAGTTTTCACTCAGGGAAATCTTTATGTTTCTCAGAGTTGATACATTGATTGAGCTCTGTAGTAAAACTGTGATTCAGGTGGAACAAATTAGTAATGGAGCAAGTGAGCTGTAACCCAAGTCAGAACTTGGATAAATGGGTTCAGCTGCAGGATATCATTACTGTCTGTTCTTACAACCTCTGAGTTTTTTGTGCCCTTTTTATCATTCATTTACTCTTCATGTTCTTTATCTAATTTTCATATACCACTGACCTAGTGCTAAAGCTGCTATGGCGTGTCCTCCTGTTTCCATGTGCAGAAGCAGAAGCACTGTGGAGGCCATCATACATCAGTACTGAGCAGAGTAACTGTGAATCCAGCTCTGTGGTGAGATAAAACATTTATTAGAACTAGCAGCAGTAAGACCTGTGTCACTATCTCCCTTATTCTCTCACTCTGCTTTTCTATTCTTTTCTCTCCAACGACTTCAATAGGCACATGTAATCTGATTCTTCATTGAGCTGGCAGTGGTCTGCCTTCTTTTGAGCAAGATTTTTGAAGTTTTAGAAAGTTTTTTTTTTGCAAAGTCCACTTAAAATGATATGATGCTTGGTGTTTTTCACAGTAGTAAATACAGTATGTTTTTTCTCATTTCAGTAAACAATAAATATTTATGATCAATAAACAATATTGTAACTTGTTATTTTTAAGTAAAATCCCACATCGATTTCCTTAATTTTCATTCTGTATAAGTGAGGTGACATAGACTGCCAGGACTTATACTGTATGTGTGCATAAGGAGAGACTTGTCTGACTGGCTAAGCGTGGCAGAGAGAAGCTGTAACAGGAGTGCATCGAGTTATCATGGTAACCCAATGTGCAGAAGAACAGAGAAAATCTGCTGAATTAGGAGGAATATGGCAAGCTTCGTGTTATATGCAGGAGAGGTGAGCCTAGGTGCCAACCATTCAGAAATCCCAGGACAATCCGTAAAAATTGGGCATATTTTTGAGCCATCCGTAACAAAATATTTTAAGGCGTCTGTGATTTTTTTGAAGCTAAAGAAACTTCTACAGATTATTTTCACTTTAATTATCATCATTTTACAGTTCACTGTGAATGCAACTGATGTCTACATATCAGAATTATGGGCTGTAGACATGTATCACTTATAATCAGAATGATTTTTTATGGTTTTCCAATGTGTCGGTATAAAATATTCAAAGTAGAATATGAACTTCGGCACTCCAGTTTATGAAATGTTCAAATGCTTTATTAAATTTGATATAAACCCCTCTTGTAAAAGAGAGCAAGAGCCATGAGCCAACATTTCGACCATTTTACCAGTCTTTTTCAAGGCAATTCCATCACTAGCATGGCAACATGAAATCATGACATCACAATTTGATGCACTCCAGCTCGCAGGAGCGCGCCCCCACACTAGGACAACCAATGAGGTAGCTCACAGCACAGTATTTAAGGAGGGACCTCCTCCAGCCCCCTGACACCACTCACTGGTACAGTTCTCCCATCACCACCCCACATACAGGACTCAACAGAGCTCCCTTCACGATCACTGTGATTTCAACCCTGTATTTCTCTGGATTTCATGTTGCCATGCTAGTGATGAAATTGCCTTGAAAAAGATTGGTAAAACGGGCAAAACATTGGCTTATGGCTCTTGCTCTGTTTTATGAGAGGGGTTTATATCAAATTTAATAAAGCATTTGAAAATTTCATAAACTGGAGTGCCAAAGTTCATTTTCTACTTTGAAGTTACTATTTCTTCCGAGCACCCGACTAGCAGTGAGTGACCCCTCATTTGATTATTATTGCGTAAAAAATATTGTCTGGCTGTGATTTTTTGATAAACTATCCAGGAAAAATAAAAAGTCAAGTTGGCAACCCTGAATGTGAGTAACGGTCTGAGATGAAAATTCCTGTTTTAATGTCTGGCCACTCCCCCCAATAATAGGATAAAGCAGAAGAAATAGGCATGTTTTAGTTGTCAATTTTACTCCTTTAACTTCAGAAATATCATATGACAGAAGAGAAACGTTGAACTTAGCGGATTTACAATTTTCTATACTTTGATTCTGGGTTTTCATGTCTAAAGATGTTTGTTGCCAAAGAAATAAGCCGGCGAGTCCTAAGTCCACCACTCACACACAGCGACTGACAGTTTTTTTGTACTGTATGTGTATGTGTAGGCAGAGCAGTCAGTCACTGGACTCGAGTGGGTGGGAAAAAGCAGAACTCTGGCAGCATTTAAAGGAGTTGTCCACAGGAAAACTGTCCTGTGTCAAGCACCGAATTGGAATTAGAAGTTTATTAATTGAAGTAAAGTGGAGTAGCATATATTGGGAAGTTATATAGAACTGCATATGTAACTAATGTGAACATTCTTTATCAATGGACAATGAAACAGTTTAAACAGCTTTTGAGTTAAAGAGACAAGTAAAAATCAATATAATCATACACTGGATGCCACTATAACTGGCTTGTAATGAAGTATTGTGGCCTATGTGTCATCACTCAAGCTAGAAATACAAGACTTTTCACAAGTTCAAGACCGCCTACATGACTCTTCACAGGTAATTTACATACAACTAATTTTATATTATTAGATTTTTTTATACCTAATGGCCACTTTTAACAGGGACTTATTTAGAAAGCTATTCCCTGGCAGTATACCAACACAATAGTGGTTTTCTTTATAATTTTCTAAGACATCTTTCAATAGGTTTAAAGGTCTTGTCCAGTCTTAAATAATCACTCCAGCATTTTTTTAAATTGCAATGCTGGAGTGGTGCTTCTAATCTAAGGCCCCTACTCTTGTACTTACCTACCACCGCCTTCACCCTCTATCCCCGCCACTCCTGACGGTCTCCAGCAGTTTTTGACCTGCCGGTGCGCTCCAGTGCACTTTTCAATGTAAGTCTATGAGAGCCTCGTTCTGCCCCTCATAGACTTGCATTGAGAGTGTGTGACCATTATTTTTGACCGATGACCAGTAAAAATCTGCAATCAAGAAATGGTGCCGTGGGACTGGAATGGCGCTGATAAAAGGTGAAGCCAGTGGAGGGTATGTATAAAGCTACCGTCATCGACCGTAGATTAGGATCACCAGTTCAGACCTGAAAAAAATGCTGGAGTAGTGCTTTGAGCTACAAGATTGCAGTCACTCTCTTACTGCAGCCTTGTGAATCCTCACATCACGCACATTGCACGCTGTATAGATTTTCCGGTGCCGGGAGCGGAAGGTCATATGGATGAAATATGCATACTCCCGGCCACATTCCTACTATACTGTGTTCAACCTCACTCTATACATTTGCATTGAGCATGTGACTGCATGTATGCAAATCACAATTTTTCAGTTACACACCCGGCATCGTCAGTAGAGTCCTCACAGCATGCAGTGCACACAATCTGAGGATTTATAAGTCTGAAGTCATATAAAGTGACTGCAGACTTGTAGCTTAAGACTGAACAACCCCTTTAAGGTGAATTATTGTTTTAAGTCTTGCTTCTAATCTTTCTAAAGCCTGGCCAAATTTTTACTTACAAACCTATAATATTGGGTGAGCAAAGAAAACATTCTCAACAATCTCCAATCACTTTTTAATCTATAAATTCAAAAGAGATAGCTTGTGGATTGGGGAACGTATGCTTGGATTAGTGAATGAATACATTAGTATTGTGGCTGCATCATACAATAGCTAAAAGAAAAACAAGAGCTTATATAAGAATAAGACATACTGTAAATTGTTATCACAAACCATAATATAGAAAATCAGCTTTTCTCTGCAGGGTGGAGAGGATGATGGCTTAACCATGTAGCTCCTCGTCAGACTGGCAATTAGAGAAGTTAATGGATAAGTGGCTCACTGCAGGTTAAAAAAAAAGCAAGCTGTTCCTAGCATTACAGCAATTCCCCACAGAAGTGTCACTTTCTTACATTTAGTCTTACAATTATTTTTAATTAATATGCACCGTCTGGGAATTTTTGCTAATAGAGAGTTTTTTTTTTTCCTTTCGTTCTTTCTCTACAAAAAAAAAAAGATATTATTAACATTTTCTTCCAGGCCATTTAACATCGTACACTTTCTCCACTTCTCACTTCCCAAATAATATGTGCAAAAATAGGAAAGCCTGTGGGTCTCTCACTATTTTAATGCTTGTTTTAGGTCACGGAAAAATTAAAGGGAACCAGAAAAAATGATATTAACCTGCAGATATGGGGTTAATCTGCAAATTAATGGCTTTACTAACCTGCCTGGTGCTTGCACTTAGCCGAACACTGCAGGGAGAAAATGAACTTTTTTCCCCCTGGCAGAGTTTGGGTTTCAGTCACAGTGGCGGCTGTAACTGCGCCCCAGCCCTGACTGACAGCTAGTCCCAGTGCAGAGTCAGTGTCACTCAGTGCCGAGGGTGCGGGTACTGCTGCCGCTCTCTATACTCAAGGCAGTGACTGAACCAACACCAGAGCCAGAATACTGCCATGGAAAATAAGGTTAATTTTCTTCCCACAGCATTTGACTACATGTAAGCACCGGGCAGGTTAGAGATGCTATTCACCTGCAGATTAACCCCCTATCTGCAGGTCAAAAGCGTTATTTCTCATAACAAGTTGCCTTTAGGCATATTGTATCTAGAAACAATGTTCTGTTAACCCTCCGTCACATACAATATTGGTTCTAACGAGTTCACATACAATGTGACTGTCAGGCGCAGGCTAGAAAAATACCTATAATATCTAATGTTTGCAATTTCAGTGCTCTAAAAGTGATCAGTAACCTTCATAGGGATGTAATAAAAGAGACTACACATAATCAGGTGCAAAAAAAAAACATTTACTTAACAAAATTAATAACTCTGAAATACAAACATTTCAAAACTATGAAATGAAAGAGATGTGCCTGTCAGGCCTATTGTATGTGACGGAGGGTTAAATAGGTTGTCTGGTCTATTGATAAAAGTTCACGTGATTGCAGACTTCTGAATCCGGACTGTGTTTGGTGCCCACACTGTCAAGATTCACTGGTATTTCCATTAAAACTGTGAAAGCGGGTGGTCACTTGAACTCAAGGATGTGATTTGCATACATTTGGTCATGTGTTGACTAGACATGCTCAGCTTCTCTCAATTCACTTTTATTGTCTAATCAGAATGTGGCCAGAAGTATGTAAATTGCAGAATTGCGGTCATTTGACTGACTGTTTTCAGTGGCAATACAGGTGAATCCTGACAGCATGTGCAAAGTATGTTGTCAGGATTAAGAAGTCTGCAGTCTCATAGAGTGACTGTAGTTTTTAATCAGAAGACAGTGCATCGCCCTTTAAGTAAGTTTGCCCACTCTTCATTGTAGTTGTTCTCCAAATCTCAGATGAGAGGGCATCTCCTGACTGATTCATTCCAAAACTTTGATCTTCTTCTGGCAAAGCCATTCTTTTGTTAATTTGGAGGTTTTCCAAGGGTTGTTGTTGTGCTGAAATGTGAAATTCTTCTTCATCAGCTTTTTTGCCGAGGCCTGAGAGTTTTGACGAAAAAGTAACTGATATTTAGAACTCTTCATAATTTCATCCACCTTGAATAAAGCCCCTTTTCCAGCAGCCAAAAAACAGCCCTAAAAGAAAAATGCTGCCTCCACCATGCTTCACTGTGGGTATGGTGTTCTTTTGGTGATGTGCCGTGTTGGCTTTGTGCTAAACTTACCTTTTTCAAATTTGGTTAAAAAGTTTAACCTATATACATTTTGCCCCACATGCTTTTGCCAGACGTAATGAAGGATTTGGCAAAACACAGCTAGGCTTGAATGTTTTTCTTTTTAAGTAAAGGCTTCTTTCTTACCACCCTACCCCACACTCCCCTTGAGAAACATGCTTCAGGGCAGCAAGGAGGGCATTTGTGGTTCTTGGACATTATGGGTAAGCACTTCTTTTCCTGACCATGGTATGTACTGTTATCAAATTATCTGTATGCTGAGAGGGTTTTTGCAAGCACTTGACTGTCCTTTTGACAGGGGCTCCTATAAATTGTTCCCATACCTTATATTGGACTCCGCCATTCCTTCTACTATACATGTTTCCTCCTTATTAGACCTTGATATTCTATATGTTTGAAATGTTCCAGTTTTAATTATTTCAATAAACATATTTTTTTTAATTGGTGTTTGGTGGTTTATGGTTACTCAACTCTTTGGTTGTTTCCCCAAGTTCTCCAAAAAGAAAAATGCTTCCATCACCATGTTTTACTGTGGATATGGTGTTCTTTTGGTGCTGTGCAGTGTTGGCATTGTGCTAAACATACCTTTTTCAATTATGGCTAAAAAATTCAACCTCAATAAATTTTGCCCCACATGCTTTTGGCAGACATGATGAAGGTTCTGGCAAAACACAGCTGGGCTTGAATATTTTTCTTTTTAAGAAAAGGCTTCTGTTTTGCTACCCTATGACACAGACCAAGCTAGGCGGTTTGAAGAACACAGGAGATTGTTGTCACATGCAGTACACAACCAGTACTTGTCAGAAAATCTTGAATCCTTCAGCTCATTTAATGTTGCTTTGGGTCTCTTAGAAGCCTCCCCAACTAATTTTCTTCTTGCTTTTTCATCAAGATTAGATAGACTTCCAGTTCTAGGTAATGTCACTGTTGTGCTAAAATGAAGCCACTTCTTCATGACAATCTGCGCAATGTTCCATGGTATATCTAATGCCTTGAAAAACATTTTGTACTTTTCTCCTGACGGATAACTATAAACATTAAGATCCCTTTGCTGAGTTGTAAGCTCTTTATAGACATGGCGCTTACTGTAAAATGCAACTTAGAAAACATCAGGAAAATCCTAGTAGAACATCTAGACTTTGTGTGTGGCTTATCAGAATCCCCATACATGATGATGGTGGTGTTCTGACTACTATTTAACATGAGTTGAAATGTAATTGGCTAATTCTGAACACAACCACACCCCAAATTACTGTTTAAGTGGGTGTTCACACTTATGCAACACCATTATTTTAGTTTTGTTATTTATTATTTTTATTATGGGTGATATTAAAGGTGGAAAAAGTTCTGAAATGATTCTTCTTGGTAACATTTGTTTACATGACAAAAATCTACCATTTTAACTGGGGTGTGTAGACTTTTTATATCCACTGTAGGTGCTGAATGGAGTCAAGAAATATATCATAGCTGATTAAATCAGAAATGAAAATATAATTATTCCAGATGCAAGTGAAATTTAGTACAAAAATAAGTGAGTTTTAAATCGACTAGCTAATTATACCAACTCACTTGTTTCAGCCCCTCCTATAAAGCGCTGAACTACTGATCTTTTCTGAAAAGAAATAGCCCATCCATGTCGCATTGATTAACCAAGGTAGACCAGTTATATCTCCTTGGAGAATTTGCAGCAATTTCTGGATGCTCTCACAAACTTTCAATAAATTTAGAGCTGATTTGCTCAGCGAGAGCTCCAAATCACTAGAATAGACATATAATTAGAGAATATAATAATAACCACTACAAGTAAAAAAACAGTATGCAGATAAATCTTACGCTCCCTCTATTGATTTCAGGCAGTCAGAATCTGATCACATTATTCTACATTGAAGTAGGTGAATTCAAGCAAAATCCTCATAAAGATTGATAAAAAAAACAGCACAGAATGTGGGATTTTCTGTAAAAGAAGCACAAGAGAATAATAATAATAATAATCTATTTTTAATGAGCGGCCATTTTACCCCTGTACATGCATTAATTGTGAACTTGTTGCATGATACATGTTGAGTACAGTTCCAGAATCTGCATTATTAATGAAGACATTAACTTCTGGCTTGTGAAACATATTGTGTTCTCATGCACCAGTGCTTGTAGCAGAATGTGTTGCATCGCCATGTGTGTTTGTACCAATTATTATACATAGGACCTAGGGACATGAATGCACACCGCTGATAATGAACACAATTCTCAAATCAGCAGGAATGTCCCCAGAATTTGTTCAGTAAGCCAAAATATTTAATTGAAACCCATTGAATTGTAGATGTTATGGACGATTCTTATTCCCATTTTCTATAATATGAAGCATGAAGGAAAGGATATACAGTACAATTGTCCTAGAGGGGGTGGGATCGTGAAGACATCCCATTTTAACTATTTAAAGATTGTCACTGGCTTTCGTCAGTTCATGCAAAGGGCTACCTGCAGCATTCAGTTTCTCAAAATTCCTCCCCATTGATCAGCTGCTATCATCCCCATAACAGTGCCAGTGGACAGTAATAAGATCCACGTGGCATTGCCTATACCACTGTGCCAACTGACAGATTTACACACTTAAAATTGTGCCAGCCACATAGTAACGACAGAAGTCATCTGTACCTTGGTTTATTGGGGATTCAGGAGCCACACAAGTGAAATCTGAAAACTGTATGTGGCTCCCAATCCATAATGTGGTCAAGCTTGTTTCAGTTCATAGTAAAGGTCCCATAGCTGGCAACTATAAATTATTATAATGATAATTGAACACTACAAAAGATAATTACAGTAAAAATCTGTAGAGATAAATGTAAAGAGGTTGTCCCATAAACACAAAGAATATGTGATACAAGAATTGACCACCGAGGATTCAACCGCCGGAGCCCCCACCAATCTCTAGAACAGGGAGACCAAACTGTCTGTTTGAATGGTGGTAGAGGCCACGGTCACACAAGCTCACTACAGCTCCAATTAATCTGGTGAATTTGGGACCTCTGTTCTCAAGACCCATTAGGATTTCATCCGCTAGACCGCTATAGATCATACATTTAAATATTTAGGTGATACATATTGTTCATATGACAGCTCGTATAAGATTTCACATTGATATAGTATAGTCAAGGAATGGCCATTTGGCGGCTGTCATGCTTGATGTGTACTTTTCATGTATTTATTGTGCATTGCAGTCACTATTAAAAAGCAGATTCGTTGAATACATTGTGTGTCTAGCTGATAGCAGATTCTTCGTTAAAGGTTGCAACTCTCTTTTTGATGGAATCAAGGATTGCAGTTAAAGCACCTCTCCAGCTGCTTGGGTTTTCTTCAGCGTTGGAGTGGAGCTTCTAATCTAAGGTCCCTGCCCATAGTCTTATACTCACCCACCGCCTTCTTCACCTTTTATCGGCACTGCTCCAGCCCTGCGGTGCCATCTTGTGACAGCAAATTTTAAGTGGCCGGAAGTCAGAAGTAACGGTCACATGCTCTCAGTGCAAGTCTATGATGGCAAGAATGATGCTCTCATAGATTTGCATTGAAAAGTGACCTACAGCTTGCTCCAGCAAACACTAGAGCGATCTGGCAGGTCACAACCTGTGAGAGATGAATGGGAGCAGTGCCAATAGAAAGTGAAGATGGCTGTGGGTAAGTAGGTAAGTATGATACTCAGAGCAGGGACCTAAGATTAGAAGTACCACTGCAATAAAAAAAGCTAGAGTGGTGCTTTAAAGGGAATGTGTCAGCAGGTTTTTGCTACTTCAACATGATGTAGAGAAAGAGACCCTGAATCCAATGATGTACTATATAGTTTACTGCATGCACCAGTTCTAATACAAAGTTTTTAGATTTATCAATGCAGCAGAGCTGAGAAAGGTAACCCCGCCCACAACAAGCTCTGTATTTACATTATCTATTGACAGTGAGCTGCTTATCACAGGAGGGGCGGAGTTAGAATTGCACACACTAGCTTGTCACAGCAATGATAATGTCCTAGTGATAAAACCTTCAGTGTAAGTAAAAAACAACACACAGCCTAATAAGTGACACATCGTTGAATTCTGTGTTTTAGCCCCTATCTTTTCCTTTCTTCAGATTACATAGCAAAAACCCGCTGACAGATTCCCTTTAAGGAAGCCATAATGTGATCATTTGGGGTCTAGATGTAAGTCTACAATATGGCAGCAATGATAACCTACATATGTATATTGGGATAGCGCAGGCAGGATTGCCAACTTGGTTTTTACTTTTTTCTGGACAGTTTATCAAAAAATTACAGACAAACAACATATTTTATGGACACAATGAGAACCATAATAAATCACAAAGATTATAAATGATTTGAGTCTAAAGCCCAGCATTTTGATATGAAAGTATTTATTGCCTTCACTGTCAACTGTAAAATGATAATTACTGTCATAAAAAATCTGAACAAACTTCCGCAGTTTCCAAAAATGTATGTATCAAGCTTTTTTAACTGACAGGGGAAAAACTGTATTATTTTTACGGACTGTCCAAGCAACCCTGAGAGCAGGACATCAGACCCAATGATATAAACTAAGCTCTGCCCCACACGCACATGATTGAAATAATACATTCATAGTAAGAATATTCCTAGAAAATGATCTTATAGCTTGTTGCGGGGATGTCATTCAGACGTCTCTTGAATCACATCAATAAAATGAGTCAGGAAATTTCAACTCAGATGGGACTGTGTCTCTACAAAATGCTGAGCTGGCTTCGCCTTAGGTCACGAGAACAGAACTTTAATAAGTGCAGAGTCCCAGCACACCGAACCGAAGAGACAACAGAGGCAACTGGAAGTAGAGAGAAATAAATGGATCGTCGTCCGAGCTCGGGAGCGTCTGAAAACAAAATAAAATCAGCTGTCTCTGTGGCTTATAGAAGGGGAATATCTTACCAGATGAAAATAGTCGTCCATTTAAATACCGCTGCTTGTCTGAAGCTATTACCTGACTTTATTGTTTTACATTACACTGAACCATGGGCAGCAGCTCACTTTATTTTCAAAACTAAAGGGTTTTTTTTTCCACAGAATTCAGACAAGAAGAATAAATTCAAAGCTTACAACTTGGAGCATCTCTTAATAGATGTAGATGTAATATTTCATGAGGTCCAATTGGAATAGCTAAGTTACCTGAGCAATATTGCCTTCATTTTATCTATACTCCTGTGTGCTGTTAGATCTGTTACTAATGCTGTATAAAATAGAGTGTGACCCTATAATGCAAGTATATTGGCACTACAATGCAGATCCTTACAACAGGGATTCATGTTACTACTGTAAGCAGGTTACTTGGATGCAACAGCGCAGACAATGAGGAGACAGTGGTACTTTACCAACACTATATTTTTTAACTAACACAAAAATCACTATATGGTGGGTTACAGTAACAGGGTTAATGCAGTATATTATGACTCAGCAATACGACTAAATACAATATCTATGCCTATGTTCTATTACATTCACTGTTCTTATTATCTAGAAGTTAAACGATTGTTAATGCCTTTATGTCTGAACTTCAGGGGCGCCACTCTCAGTACTAGGCCCATCTCCATCGAAGTCTCTATAAACATCTCTGATCGTTACACTGGCCCTAGCGGGAGTCACTGGTAGTTCCCGCTAAGCTGCAAGTCGTAGATATATGAGTAACTGGGTATACAGTGTGCTCATCGCACAGGCCATCTCCGTTCCCTAAAGCACGGCCCCAGACCACATCCTTTACCATAAGTCTGTGATGAAAGTAACGGTCCTCTGCTACAGCCAAGTCGTCTCCCAAGCCTGGTTTGGATCTGGTCATGTTCTTCTACTGGTGCAGGGTATGAATCTGCTACTGGTGCGGGGTATGATTCTGCTATTGGCATGGGGTGCAGATTTTTTACTGGCACGGAGTACAAATTGTCAGGACTCGAACCCAGCTGCTTTTGTATACCAGGCGGCAGCTCTTCCCTCTGAGCTATTAAGCTCACTGGACAGTTCCTGGCTAAACTAGATTTTAGTACCTGTATTGTTCCTGAGCAGCTCTACCCTGTGGTGCTCCTGATTGGCTTAATCCAGTGAGTTCCTGATTGCACACCCTATTTAAACGTGGCCTGGCACCTTCTCCTTGTGAGATTATTGAGCTCTCAGCCGCTAGTCAAGCTCTCCCTTCTCCTGCTGCTTCATACAAAGATTATACTGCTTTCCTATGTACCAATTCCTGGCTTCCCATGACTAAACTACCTGCTAAACCCTTCATTTATCTACCTCCTAAACCCTTTAAGATTATACTGCTTTCCTATGTACAGATTCCTGACTACCTAGCGGTGCTGCCTCTAGCGGTTGCAATACCACTACTCCAATCCATGTCAGTTCCTAACACAAATCTTCTAATGGCACGGTGTGTGGATCTTCTACTGACGCAGGGTGTGGATCTTCTACTGGCTCTGCTTACAGTCACGGATCTTCCTATCAGCTCAGGTCACCGATCTTACTCTCAGCTCAAGCCTTCTCTGGCATCTGATCACTATCGGGCCCTTCTGTGGTGATGGTGGCTGTAAACCCACTGAGCAGCCACAGGACCAGTCCTTGTCCAGGTTCTGGTGCCAACTGCCTCTTCTCTGCCTGGCCCGACCTTTAGTAATTAGTTACTGAAATGCAGGTGTCACCTGACCTGGTGTCTTCTTTTTACCTCCTCCCCTGGGAACATTGGTCCCCACTAATAAGTTCCTACTTCTGTAATTCTTTCTTCACTTTCACATTTGATAAGCAGATGGCGGTGTTCGCTTTCAATTATTCAGCTAGGCATCAACTTCATCTGTATTCTTCACTGTTATACACTTCCTTACACTACTATGTATATTGAATCGTATTTATTTATTAAGCCAAGACATTATTGGTTTCTAGAAATTTTCCATCAGTGTATTGTGACATGCAGAAGTAGTGCTGTTGCTTTAAAAGCATTCAGCAACTATTAGAAGTAACAAAAGCACATAAGACAGGAAGTGTTGTGCTCCAGAAGCATCCTGCAATTAGAGGGGTTAACACAGTCACAGGAGAAGGGGAGTGTTTTACCAGAGCCCCAGGGGAACAGTGGGGAGGTTGTTTACTGTCTGGCTGGAGCCCAAGAGAAAGGTGGTGTGTGTGTTCTGTATCTCACAGAAGTGCCCTTGCAAGTGAAAAGGATTCAAGTCAGGAGTGAAGCTAAGCACAGCTCAGGTAGAGTTCCTGAACTAACAGTGCAGAGTATTATCAGGCAGAAAGATAAGGACTGTAAGAAATGGTGTTACAGGGATCATCTCCCTCAGCAAACCCTCCCCCCCTCCTCCATCTCACTGTGCTGTAAAGAATGCTGTGTTCATTAATGTGCCTTTGCATTCGAACTGTGCTGTTCTGTACTACTGGGAAGACTGTGAACTGCTGTGCTGCTAAGGAAACTGTACTGTTTGTCAATGTAGCCTGTTGCTCATAAGACTTAACTTGCACTGGCTGTGCGGCTTCTTATTTAATGCTACTGCTCTATCGTTTATGAGGACTCTTCTCAAGTGTGTCTGGTCAGCAAGTGAAACAACCTACGTGTCTGTGCCTGAGGGTCAATACCCCTGTGTGCCTGAGAGAAGCTACAGCACATGGTCTGTGGTCACCCTGAGTAACGGTTCCCCCAGGATTCCAAAGAATTAATGCAACCTTTCTCGCCCCTATCTGAACCTAGTGACATGCGTGTAACATTGGTGGCCTGTACAGGGAATCCTGAGCGGGAATTAGCGTGTAGAGGAAGAAGAGGAAAAGTGTCTGGAATAACACAGCAGCTCAGCACCTCAACTCGACTCTGCTACACCAGTTAAAGGGGACCAGTCCTGAAGAAAAACTCACTAGCAGCAATGGATGTGGAAATACAAATGGACAGAATTAGTGTGCTGCTTCTTCAGCTAGCCTGTGAAGAATTGAGAACAGTAGCAGAACTTATAAAGATGTAAGTAGAGCAGATTTCCAAAGCACACAACCGCAACTGTTAGCTGCCATTAATGCAAAAATGGATGAGCTGGGGGAGAAAGAAGCTGAAGACGTCATGGGGACATTCCTTGAGGAACTAACACAGTTTCTAACCAGGTTGAAGTTGGAGGATGGAGGGGCGGCACCAATTACCAAAAGTGGGAATCTCCGTCCACAGACTGAACTACAGGAATTGAAAAAACAATTCAAAGCCCTAACAACAGCCCTGCAGGAATCGACCAAAACCTTTGAACGGGTGATAGACTCAGACAGGACCTTTAATCTGCTCGGGTTAGATAAATCAGGAAGACAGTTCTCTCTAACACCACAAATCACCATAAGGAAAGAATTCAAGATCCTGGGACAGATTGGAGAGTGTGAACAGAAAGAGAGACTGTCTTATAGGAACTTGTTTCCCCAGATCGATGCAGGCTTACAGAAAGGCTACCAGCCAGATGAGATCGTTGAGGGGGTGGTGAAAGCAATCAGCCCAGGACTGAACATTCGTAATATGCTAGAAATGAAGAGACAAATGACCTTGCAACAGCTGAAGATGATTTTAAAAGGGCACTATAAAGAAGAGAGTACTTCAGAATTGTTCCACCTTCTCATTAACCTCTCACAGAAAAATAATGAATCATCCGAGGTCTATTCAACAACTACCAAAAGGGAAAATCCATGGAGCACAATGGGAAGATCAGATGATTGGTAGAATACTACTTTATGTGGACCAAAATCGGTTTCCAAGTAAACGGCAGAGAGATATTGAGAGGTACGTGTCCAGGGAGTGTGTTAGAACCCTCCTGTTTGTTTTTCTCTCTTGTGGTTTGCGGTCACGTGACCATCTGCCTTTATATTCCAGCTCCGCCCTTCTGGCTTTGCTGGACTTCAGTGTTTTACTGTCTCTCTAGCCTGGTGCTTCTGTGCCTTTCTCAGTCAAGTTCGCTTCGTCCTCTGGGACCTCTAGCACTTTTTGTCAGTTTGTCTTTTGTGTTCTGCAACAACTTCTGTTTAGGAGGTGTCCCATTTTTGTTCCAGTCCTTGGTTCTTTTAGGGACCCCTCCCTTAATTCTATAAGTCTTCGTTCAGACTAGCCGAGGACTAAGGCGGGTCTGTTCACTAGGAACAGGCAGCCTGCTACATCGTAGGGATTCAGCTTATTCTTACTGTAGGGACTGCTTTCCCCTATCTTTCCTTAGTACATGTTGCAGATCATAACAGTCCAAAAAACTAAAAGGAAAGAAATTCGAGGATCAGTATGGTTTCCGTCCAGGATTTGGCTTAACGACTGCAGGGATTGTCTCTGGAGGTGGCCGAGCTTCAGCAACATGTGAGTAGCTGTCCTGGAGCGCATTTTTTCGAACCTATGGTAGGACTGCCTGATGTTTTTTATGGTAAATAGCAAGATTTTTTTTTGCTTGGTATATTTTCGTTTGAGACCAAGATCCTCTGGGAATGAATCACAGCGCATTGGTTTTATTATGTCACTTTTGTGCAATGATCCACAGGGGTGGGCCTTTCTATCCAGCCTAATGATCGGTGTTTAACCCTGCTATTCTCCTTGTTACCACTATACACTTGTTATCTTCCTGTCATTTTTGACCGTACCTAATAAAGTCTTGATTTTTAGCTAATTTAAGTGTTTTAATTGAATAATTTTTGCAGTATTATATTGTATGTGAACCTGGTTGTTTATAAACAAATTAAAAATGGAAAGAAAAACTTACTTTTTATTTGTTTTTGTGTCAAAACATTTAACATGGCTTTATTGTAATATTTATGCATATTGCATATTTGCACATACAAAAATAATTATTCATCCAACTGTAAACTATAACTAATAACAATAAACTAAATGTAATTATATTATTTTCCAAAAAAAAAAACCCCAAAAAATTAACAGTTCAGTTTTATTATTTGTGTAAAATTATAAATAAGTCTCACAGTGCAAAATTTACTGTTTGCAATTGTCACAGGTATAATTGACATGTCTTTTGCATAAATATTTTCCACATCTGTAACATATCACATTTGATTTGTGATTGCTTGATGTTGGACAGAAGTCGCATCGTTTCCGTTTTAGGCTGGTTGCGTTGCTGGTGGCGTCCGTAGGTATTGTAGCAGTGCTGGTGTAAGCTGTTGGTTCACTTTCTTTATCTTGCTGTTGGATCCTGTGGACAATGGCTGCCGCTCCATCAGCTCTGGGTGTTACCTTTCGTTCTTCAATATATGGGCTAACCAGTGATTTTCCCAACTACTCTATAAAAAGTCTTCTCTTATATAGTTTATTTTTGTTCCAATTTGGGTCTATTTCCTTCCATAGCACGAATGCATTGTATGCTGACACATCAAGCATATTGTAAAAAATCACCATTGGCCACTGATTTGTTTTGCGCTTACAGGTGTAAGTGCCTATCAGTTGATCTAGAGTATCAACAGCCCCTTTTGTAGCATTATATTCTAAAATGATGTCCGGTTTTCTGTCATCTCTATTACTGATTTCACTATCATGATGCATTGTGCTCATCAGAATTACCTGCTTGTGTTTTTTTGGGACGTAAGAAACTACTGTGGTATCCTTAGTAAAATAAAACATAGAACTATAAATGTCTCTCTTACTGAGAATACCATGCGGCAGTTCTGGCTTATTTTTTCTAATAGTACCCAACATGGTCATTTTTCTTTTCATCAACATCTGCCCTAATTGATATGATGTAAAAAAATTGTCGCATGTGACATTTTGTCCTTTGAGTCCCTGGGTCAAATCCAAGACTACTCGCATGTCTTGATTTTTTTCGGCTCTTTCTCCAGCTTGTTTTCCTATGTATACCTGTGCATTTAGAGCGTACGCACTTTTGCTGTCGCACAGAGTCCATATTTTGATGCCGTACTTTGCAGGCTTACTTGGAATATAATGCCTGAACGGACACCTCATTGCTCATCTACAGTCACATTGTCACCAGGATTATAAAATATTGGTAGATTTTCTACCCATTTGTTCCACAAATCTCTAATAGGGGCAAGTTTGTCTGTGGCTCTTCTTTTAATTCGATTGCTTTTATTATCAAAATGAAGGACTCTTGAAATTTGATGAAATCTTTTCACAGACATTGTGGCCCTAAATATGTGGCGACCAGTTTCTGAATCCCATAAACTACTGGTTGACTCACCGTATGACCTGTAGTAATCCTATGAAAGCATTTAGAGCTGTCAAATCTAAAGTATTCCATTTCTCGCCATAAACTTGTTGTCCCTCAATGTTGGACATTTGGATTATGATGTTTTGTATGGTAATATTTATAAACAATTTGAATGCAGATTGTATGTCATCAATTCTTGATATAGCATACCTGGTAGGACCAGGTGTACCTTTTATGACATCTTTAGAAGAAATTCTACCAGACTGAGTAAAAGGCTGCAGGTTCCAAATGATATCTTTGTTCTTTGAAAGGATTTCTTGGATCCCACTAGTTGTCTGGGTTTCCTCATCAGATTCCACTTTAGAATCAGATTGCTCTGCATTGGATTCCCCATCACTTATGTGGTCCTCCTCTTCTGACACATTCTCAGGCGGGGCATCATCATCATCATCAGAATTAGAGGCGTTTATAAAGTCCTCCAAATCTTTTTCAGTCATTATACGTTTTCTCATTAGGCAAAGAGGCAACACTCTGGAATGAAAACATAAAATATACATAAAAAAATAACAATACAATGAGAGAACAAACTATTACCAGTTTTACAACAATAAACACAATTAGGGCCCCATCACACATTGAGAAATTCCCTGCAATTGTGATGCTGGAGCATCGCAAACAAGACCATCCATATAAGCATGCACTCATTCTATCAATTGCTGCTTTACACTATATCATCTAATCAAAAGAATTGAATACTTTGACATTAAAAAAATAGTTTATCTGCTACATACCTGTAAAGATGATCCTTTAGAACTCTGTTGTCTGTATATGTCCTTTCTGCTCTCTCTCCAGCTGGACTGAAAATGAAACTGGATAGACTACTATGGCAATTGTCTACTGATAGGATAAAATAAACCCCACCCCCACCCTTTAGGATAAGAGCTCAGAGTAAAGCAAACACACTTTTCAGACAGAATTTATTAGTACTCTTTCAGGTCAGCATTTCACAGAAATTAGATCAGGGAACACAAGTAAAAAAATGAATATGTTCATTTACAATATGAAATGTTGAGAACTGAATTGAACTATTTTACAGGAACAGCAGGGTAAAAATATTTTGCACATAACTATACTGGAAGGTAATCCATCAGCAGAATTGTAATGAGAAAATGTATGTTTGTGTAAATCTGCATGGACCAAAAGGACCTAAATAAATTGATAAATAGTAGTAGATGTAATATATAGTCCAAAATGAGATTATAGCTCCTTTATTTTACTCATAAAATGGCTGGAGATCACTATAAAAGGCTATCGGTCATTTTTGACCGAAGAGTACAAGTGTATAAAAAATTGTGGAGCAAAAAGTAAACATAAAAAAATATATATAACAATAAGCATAGTAAGAACCCCTCAAATGAGGAATAGTCAATCAACCACAAGTTTCAGAACCGCATCTTGCATATTTTAAAAAATATTAAAGTTCAAAATCGGTCGTTTTTGACCGAAGACAACAGCAGGGTTAAGGTCTGTTGAAGAATTTTTTTCTGCTATGGGGCTATTATATGACGATCCTGATCGAATATCATCTGCTGAATCAGAACTTAGACGCTTGAATCAGGGGTCAGATGATGTTGAAAATTATTGCACACACTTCAGGAGGTGGGCTTCAGAAGTTAATTGGAATGATCTGGCACTGAGATGTTTATTTCTTGCTGGTCTGAGTGAAAGGGTTAAGGATTTGCTAATTGCATTTCCTGCACCTGAGACTCTGCAGGAAGCTATGCAGTTAGCTGTTCGTATAGACAGGAGACTGAGGTGCAGGCTCAATGAGGTAAAGACTCCTGTAATGTCAGGTCCTAGTCCCCAGAAAATCTGCTCTGACAGCGGGGAACCGATGGAGGTTGGAGCGATGTCACTCCAGTCTCAGGAAAGATATCAGAGATTCGCCGAGGGATTGTGTCTTTATTGTGGTAAAGCTGACCATTTGATTAAGTATTGTAAGCATTGTTTAAGTAAAGAAAAAAAAAGGTCAGTTACGCCCGTATAGCTTGTTTACGCTCTGCTGGAGTGTTTCTTTCTGGGAGTACTACTCTGCAGGGAGATTTGATTGAATTTCAGGTATTTGTGGATTGTGGTTCAACACTTAATGTGATTGATAAAGGGTTTTTGGAAAACCTTAAATTGAAATCCAAACTTTTGTCATCACCTATTTCTGTGATTGCAATTGATAACACTCCTTTGAAATGTATTACTCACAAGACTGCTACATTTCCCCTCACTATCAATGGAGTTCACCAAAAAAATTTGGACTTGTTTGTTTTGGATAATTTGCCCTCTCCAGTTGTTCTAGGATTGCCTTGGTTAAGACTGCACAATCCTTTATTGGACTGGTCTACTAATGTGATTAAGTCTTGGAGTCTGAAGTGCTATGATAAATGTTGTAATGGTCGCATTGTGGCTGTGGAAAAAGAGGAATTATTGGATGGACCCTGTGAAGGTTCAGGCTGTGCAGGAATGGCCTAGGCCTATTGGTTTGAAATCTACACAGAGATTTTTGGGTTTTGCCAATTATTACAGGAAATTCATTAAGAATTTTTCTGTAATTGTTAAACCTCTAACCGATCTCACCAGGAAAGGTGTGAATACGGCCCAGTGGACTACTGAGGCCATTAAAGCATTTGAGTATCTCAAAGAGAGGTTCAGTTCTGCCAATATCCTTATGCAGCCTGATGAGACCAAGCCGTTTTTGGTCGAGGTCGATGCTTCATCAGTGGGGGTCGGAGCAGTTTTGTCTCAGGAGAACAAGGGTGGAGTACATCCTTGTGCCTTCTTTTCGAAAAAATTTTTGGAAACCGAACTGAATTATGATGTTGGAAATCGGGAATTGCTGGCTATTAAACTTGCGTTTGAACATTGGCGTCATTTTTTGGAAGGCGCTTGATTTCCTATTCAGGTTTTCACAGATCATAAGAATTTGATCTATCTGGATGCTGCCAAGCGCTTGAATGCCCGTCAAGCTAGGTGGGCACTTTTTTTTTCTCGGTTTCATTTTTCTGTTACCTTTATCCCTAGTACTAATAATGTTAAAGCCGATGCTTTATCTCGCAGCTTCTCTCCTATGGTCGGTGGCGAGGAGGAGGAGAGCATTTTACAGAAAGGAGTTGTGGTGGCGGCTTTGGACTCGATTTTGGAGAATGGGATTCTGATTGCTCAAGATTAGTGTTGAGCCACCCCCATAGTGTTCGGGTTCGTTTCGGTTCGTCGAACACCGGGATGTTCGTGGAACTGTTCGTCGAACACCTTAGGACACCGTCGAACACCGTCGAACACCGTTAAAACCAATGGCAGGCAAACAAAAACACATAGAAACACATAGAAAACACATTCAAAGGTGTCCAAAAGCTGACCAACTGCTCAGAAGACACTCTCTTTAAGAAAGCCGGCGGCAATTCAGCAGCAGCATACACCGGTACCCGACAATTTAGAACAGAAAGAATAAAGCATCACACATAGATTAGATAGAAACATGTCATTCACATATATAAGAAGTACAGTGATAGTGTTGCTTACTGCACTTGTCATTCAGTGTTAAAGGATTTATTAAAAATAATAATAGTGTTTTCATGCACCGTCTCTTTAAAAAAGCCCGCCGGCAATTCAGCATCGGTACCCGAAAATTTATAACAGAAAGAATAGAGCATCACACATAGATTAGATACATAGAAACATGTCAGTCACATATATAAGAAGTACAGTGATAGTGTTGATTACTGTACTTGTCATTTAGTGTTAAAATAAAGGATTTATTAAAAAAAAAAATTGGCGTGGGGTTCCCCGTAATTTTAGTCTCTAGTGGAGGTTAAGCAGATGGCTGGGGCAGATGTTTGAAGCCTGGGAAGGGGGAAATACCCACGGAGCTTCCCAGGCTACTAATATCAGCCCCCAGCTGAATACCTAGCCTTTACTAGCTACTAAAATGGGGGACCCCAAAAAAAATTATGTGGGGTCCCCCTATTTTAATAGCTAGCAAAGGCTAGGCAGACAGCTGGGGGCTGATATTAATAGCCCAGAAAGGGTGGCATGAATATTGGCCCCCTCCCAGGCTAGAAACACCAGCCGTCAGCTGCCCCAGAAATGGCGCATCCATATCCTTGCTCTTCCCACTGCCCTGTAGCGGTGGCAGTGGGGTGATAGGGCTAGGGTTGATGTCAGCTTATAATGCCAGCTGACATCAAGCCCAGGTTAGTAATGGAGAGGCATCTATAAGACACCCCCATTACTAACCCCATAGTCAAAGTTAAAAAAAAACACAAACACCCAGAATAAAGTCCTTTAATTGAAATAAACACACAATTCTTTATTGTTCTAAATTAAACCATACTTACCATCACGCCCATTATAGCTGAAGCCAATGTCTTCTGCAATGAAAGTAAAATAATAAAGAAACATCATCCTTACCTTTCCATGGTTCCCACGACAGCTTCCGCTCTGCTACATTGACATGACAGGCTGGATGGCAGCCGAAAGCTGCCATCCAGCTTGCCATGCCGCAGACACTGAGAAGCGCAGGCATGCTTGTGCTCCTCAGTGTCTCGCTGTGACAGCATAAGGATGAGCCGAGGTCATGTCCAATGAACTCAGCTCATCTCATGCACGTCACTGACAGCGTGGGAAAATTCTCCTGTGCTTGCAGTCAGCATGAGAGAATTCTGCTGCTGAAGCGCTGAGCGCAGGAGAATTTTCCCACGCTGTCAGAGACGTGCATGAGGTGAGCTCATGTCCCATGAACTCAGCTCACCTCATGCATGTCACTGACAGCGTGGGAGAATTCTCCTACGTTCAGCGCTTGAGCAGGAGAGTTCTCCCACGCTGGGATGGCATTGAGATGACAGGCTGGATCACAGCTGAGCGCTGCCATCCAGCTTGTCATCCTTCAGAGACACTGCAGAGCGCAAGCATGCCTGGGCTCTGCAGTGTATATGAAGGATGGCATGTTGGATGGCAGCGCTCAGTTGCCATCCAGCCTGTCATCTCAATGCCATCCCAGTGTGGGAGAATTGTCCTGCTCAAGCGCTGAGTGCAGGAGAATTTTCCCACGCTGTCAGTGACGTGCATGAGGTGAGCTGAGTTCATTGGACATGACCTCGGCTCATCTGGATGCCGTCACAGCGAGACACTGAGGAGCGCAAGCATGCCTGCCCTTCTCAGTGTCTGTGGCGTGGCAAGCTAGATGGCAGCTTTCGGCTGCCATCCAGCCTGTCATGTCAATGTAGCAGAGCTGAAGCTTTGGTGGGAACCATGGAAAGGTAAGGATGAGGTTGCTTTATTATTTTACTTTTATTGCAGGAGATCGTTGGCTTTAGCTGGAATGGGCTTGATGGTAAGTATGGTTTAATTTAGAACATTAAAAAAATGTGTGTTTATTTCAATTAAAGGACTTTATTCTGGGTGTTGTGTTTTTTTAAATACTTTACTAGAAATTTATGGCGGTCATGTCTAATATTGGCGTGACCCCATGAATTTCGGGTTTAGGGACAGCTGATAATGCCAAGCTGGCCCTAACCCCTTTATTACCCAGTGAGCCACCGCACCAGGGCCCTGGATGAGTTGGGTACAGCGCCAGAAGATGGCGCTTCTATGAACGCTCCATTTTCTGGGGTGGCTGCGGACTGCAATTTGCAGTGGGGGGGGGGGCCCAGAAAGCTTGGGCCTCCCTGCACTGCGGATTCCAGCCCCCAGCTGCCTAGATGTACCTGGCTGGACACAAAAATAGGGCGAAGCCCCAGGTATTTTTTTTTTAAATTCATGAAATAATTTAAAAAAAGGGCTTCCCTATATTGTTGTGTCCGGCCAGGTACAAATAGGCAGCTGGTGGTTAGGGGCAGCCCGTTCCTGCCTGCTGTACCTTTATGTCGTCACAGCGAGACACTGAGGAGCGCAAGCATGCCTGCGCTTCTCAGTGTCTGCGGCATGGCAAGCTGGGTGGCAGCGTTCGGCTGCGATCCAGCCTGTCATGTGAATGTAGCCGAGCTGAAGCTGTCGTGGGAACCATGGAAAGGTAAGGATGATGTTGCTTTATTATTTTACTTTTATTGCAGAAGACATTGGCTTCATCTGGAATGGGCATGATGGTAAGTATGGTTTAATTTAGAACAATAAAGAATTGTGTGTTTATTTCAATCAAAGGACTTTATTCTGGGTGTTTGTGTTTTTTTTTTACTTTGACTATGGGGTTAGTATTGGGGGTGTCTTATAAACGCTTCTCCATTACTAACCTGGGCTTGATGTCAGCTGGCATTATAAGCTGACATCAACCCCAGCCCTATTAACCCACTGCCACCGCTACAGGGCAGTGGGAAGAGCGAGGCTATTAATATCAGCCCCCAGCTGTCTGCCTAGCCTTTGCTAGATATTAAAATAGGGGGGACCCCACGTCATTTTTTTGGGGGTCCCCCATTTTAATAGCTAGTAAAGGCTAGGTATTCAGCTGGGGGCTGATATTAGTAGCCTGGTAAGCTCTGTGGGTATTACCCCCTTCCCAGGCTTCAAACATCTGCCCCAGCCATCTGCTTAACCTCCGCTAGAGACTAAAATTACGGGGAACCCCACGCCAATTTTTTTTACATAAATCCTTTATTTTAACACTAAATGACAAGTACAGTAATCAACACTATCACTGTACTTCTTATATATGTGACAGACATGTTTCTATGTATCTAATCTATGTGTGATGCTCTATTCTTTCTGTTATAAATTGACGGGTACCGATGCTGAATTGCCGGTTGGCTTTTTTAAAGAGATAGTGCATGAAAACACTAATATTTTTTTTTAAGAAATCCTTTAACACTAAATGTCAAGTACAGTAACCAACACTGTCACTGTACTTCTTATATATGTGACTGACATGTTTCTATCTATCTAATCTATGTGTGAAACTCTATTCTTTCTGTTTTAAATTGTCGGGTATCGGTGTATGCCGCTGCTGAATTGCCGGCTTTTCATGTTTCACTGTGAGCACTGTTCCCATCGATTTGGGCAACCACTGTAATGCCACAACCACCATGGCTGTGGCATTACAGTGAGTGGCAGACAATCCCTGCATGATTGGTGCTCTAAATAGCGCCAGACATGCAGGACACGCTTTTGGTGCTCGAACAGTTATCGAACATAACCTCGAACAGCCGAATTATTTGCAAATCGTTTGCGTTCGTCGAACGACTCGAACACCGCCCAAAACAGCTCGAATTTGAGATTCGCGAACAGTTCTAGTCGAACACCGCTCATCTCTACTCAAGATGATGCTCCATCTAACACTACCCATGGGAGGTTGTTCGTGCCTAGAGCCTTTTGGAGAGATTTGTTTGTGGAGTGTCATGAGTCTCTGTTGGCAGGTCATCCAGAGACTAAGAGACTTATCAGTCGCAGTTTTAGGTGGCCTGGATGGCAGATGTAAGTCATCAAGTGGGTGCGTCAGTGTACTGTGTGTTAGGTCAAAGGCTTCACATACTTCTGCTGTGGGGTTGCTTTGCCCTCTGGAGGTTCCTAGTGCGCCTTGGACGCATCTCAATGTGGATTTTATTACTGATCTTCCTGTGTCCGAGGGTTTTACTGTCATCTAGGTGGTCGTGGACCGTTTTAGTAAGATGTGTCATTTGGTTCCATTCATTAAGCTGCCCTGCGCCAAGACAGTCACTAAGGCGTTTGTTAAGGAGATTGTCAAGCTCCATGGTGTTCCCACGGATATTGTTTCTGATAGAGCACCTCACTTTGTGGCTCGCTTTTGGCATGCTTTTTGTGACAGGTTGGGAGTCCCTTTGTCATTTTCGTCTGGTTATCATCCGGAGTCGAATGGACAGACTGAAAGAAAGAACCAGGATGTTGAACAGTTTTTGCTTTGTTTTGTGGTGGACAATCAAGTGGTGTGGTCAGAGTTTCTGCCTCTCGCAGAATTTGCTCTTAACAATCATACATCCTCCTCTGCTGGGTGTTCTCCTTTTTTTTGTTGTACTGGGAGACATCCGTCTTTTGGTTCGTTCTCCAAATTGGGGTCGGCGGTGCCGGAGGAGGAGAATTTTTCCAGTGATTTGGAGAGAGTTTGGACTATTGTACACTGGAACCTTCAAGAGGCTAACAAGAAGTCCAAGAAGTATTTTGACAGGAAAAGTAAAGAGGTTTTATTTACTGTGGGTTACATGGTTTGGTTGTCCTCAAAGAACCTGCGTTTGAGGATTCCCTCTAAAAAACTGGGTCCTAAGTTTGTGGGTCCATTTAAAGTGCTTCAGGTTGTTAACCCGTCTGCTGTTAGGTTGGATGTCCCTACTTCCTGGAAGATTAATCCTGTGTTTCATGTTTCCTTGTTGAAAAAGGCTGACGTATCTGATAGGAACGCCACTGTCACAGTTCCTCCTGTGGTGTAACACGGCGAATTTGAAATTTCTCGTATCTGTAATTCTAGATGGCATAGAGGGAGAATACAGTATCTTGTCTCCTGGAAGGGTTTCGGTCCCGAAGACAACTCTTTGGTAAGGACGGATGATGTGTCTGCTCCTAGGCTTGTTAAAGCTTTCCACAGGAGGTTTCCAGATAGGCCTGGGCCTGGAGGATCCGGAGGATCCTCATAAAAGAGGGGGCACTGTTAGAACCCTCCTGTTTGTTTTTTCTATCTTGTGGTTTGCGGTCACGTGACCATCTGCCTTTATATTCCAGCTCTGCCCTTCTGGCTGTGCTGGACTTCAGTGTTTTACTGTCTTTCTAGCCTGGTGCTTCTGTGCCTTTCTCTGTTAAGTTTGCTTGGTCCTCTGGGACCCCTAGTACTTTTTGTCAGTTTGTCTTTTGTGTTCTGCAACAACTTCTGTTTAGGAGGTGACACATTTTTGTTCCAGTCCTTTTCGTTCAGACTAGCCGAGGACTAAGGCGGGTCTGTTCACTAGGAACAGGCAGCCCGCTACATCGTAGGGATTCAGCTTAGTCTTACTGTAGGGACAGCTTTCCCCTATCTTTCCTTAGTACATGTTGCAGATCATAACAGAGTGTGGCTGTCTGAAAGATAAACGTCCCAACACATCAACCCGGGCACCTATGGGCAACATCCAAACTATGTATCCATTTGAGATGGTCTCAATAGACTTTCTACATCTCGAGACATGCAAGGGTGGTTACGAAAACATCTTTGTGGTGATGGCCCATTTTACTCTATTTGCCCAAGCATATGCCACTACCAATAAATCGAATCGAACAGCAGCAGAGAAGACCTTCAATGATTTTGCTTTGAGGTTTGGATTCCTTACGAGGTTACACCACGGCCAAGGAAGAGAATTTGAGAACCAGCTCTTTGCCAAGCTAGGAAAGTACTGTAGAATTCAGAGATCCCACACAACGCCCTATGATCCATAGGGTAATGGACAAGTGGAACGTTTTAACCGGACATTATTGTCGATGTTGCGCACTTTAACAGCTGATGAGAAGAAAGACTGGAAGAGTTCTCTGTCAAAAGTGGTACATGCCTATAAGTGTACAAAGAGCGATGCAACGGGGTACTCACTCTTTTTATTATTGTATGGACGATCGCCAAGACTGCCAGTCGACATCATGTTCGATACTCCGGTGTCAGAGACTTACAGAACGTATCCGGAGTACGTTCAGAAACGGAAAGAATAGATAGTAGAGGCATACAACATAGCGTCCAAAGTGGTTACCCAAGGACAGAGGAAGAGTAAGGAGTACTATGATCGAAAATGTTATGGAGCAGAATTGGCATCAGGAAGCCGGGTGCTGGTCAGGAACGTATGTGAAAAAGGCGGTCCAGGAAAACTTTGTTCGTACTGGGAAGACAAGTTGTATATGGTCGTAAGGAGGAAAGCTGATGACAGCCCAGTGTATGAAATCCGATTGGAAGCGGGAGACAACAAAACCAGAATTGTCCATTGGAATTTACTGCTACCCTGTGATTATCTCCCACCACAACAAGACTTATTAGAAGTAGACCAACATCGTCCAAGATCGACTAAGGGACCACCACAGACTGAAGCTCCGGAGGTGGATAGTGACCTTGAAAGTTCCGATGGAGAAGAACACACCGTTGTATTTCTCAGACTGGCAAGGAAAGGGATGTACCATCCTCAAGAGAGTGAACTAAGTCCTAAGGTTCCAGAGTTCATACCAAGGAGTAAAGATGAAGTCCAATTCAGATCTGATGATCGAACACCGACCCCTGAAGAGACAGATCGACACTCAAGAGGAGCGGAATTACCAGACCGTGCAGAAACAAACAACTCAGGAGAAGTACAGGAACTTACAGAGGCAGCTCCAAGAGCATCTGAGGAAGCACGGGAAATGAGTGCGGCGGAAGAAACTTCTGTGACCAAAGAACCCGTGGTCTCTGAGGAACGACCCACCAGGAGGATGTCAACTCGAGAAGTGAGGAGGCCCGTGATGTTGCCATATGAGACACTTAGTGAACCGAGTCAAGTGCCAAGGACAGTCGACTGGAAACGGGTATCTCTGCCTGTGGACCAGGTAAGCCCACTTGAGTAGTATTCACCACCGATAGGCAGTATGGAAGATGTTGCCTGGTGGAAAGACTTGTTTTCATGCTTTGATTTTCCTTAAAATACTTTGTAGAAACAAAGAACTGTTAAAGCATAGAGAGAGAGAGCTGGTTGAAGATGTACGAAAAGCTCCAGCTGAAGAGATGCTGATTGTTTTAATTGTGTTATTTGTTTATTTCTTACAGGCATCCTACAAGAAAAAGGTCGTAAGATTAGGTTGTTATCAATATTTATGAACGTTATACCAATTTCACAATACCAATTTGTATATAAAGTTATCCAACTTTCACCACTGTCTCAGAATTGGTCAGATTGACCAAGTAAGATGAATGTCGAGGACGACATTCAAAAAGGAGGGAAGAGTGTGACATGCAGAAGTAGTGGCGTTGCTTTAAAAGCTTCAGCAACTATTAGAAGTAACACAAGCACATGAGACAGGAATTGTGCTCCATAAGCATCCAGCAATTAGAGGGGTTAACACAGTCACAGGAGAAGGGGAATGTTTTAGCAGAACCCCAGGGGGATTGTGGGGAAGTTGTTTACTGTCTGGCTGGAGCCCAAGAGAAAGGTGGCGTGTGTGTTCTGTATCTCACAAAAGCGCCCCTGCAAGTGAAAAGGATTCAAGTCAGGAGTGAAGCTAAGCACAGGTCAGGTAGAGTTCCTGAACTAGCAGTGCAGAGGATTGTAAAGTAGAAAGATAAGGACTGTAAGAAATGGTGTCACAGGGATCTTCTCCCTCAGCAAACCCTCCCACCCTCCTCCATCTCACTGTGCTGTAAAGAATGCTGCGTTCATTAATGTGCCTTTCCATTCAAACTGTGCTGTCTTGTACTACTGGGAAGACTGTGAACTGCTGTGCTGCTAAGGAAACTGTACTGTTTGCCACTGGAGCATTTTGCTCATAAGACTTAACTTGCACTGGCTGTGTGGCTTCTTATTAAATGCTAATGTTCTACCGTTTATGAGGACTCTTGTCAAGTGTTTCTGGTCAGCAAGTGAAACAACCTATGTGTCTGTGCCTGAGGGTCAATACCCCTGTGTGCCTGAGAGAAGCAGCAGCACATGGTCTGTGGTCACCCTGAGTAATGGTTCCCCCAGGATTCCAAAGAATTCATGTATCCTGTCTCGTCCCTATCTGAACCTAGCAGGGTGCATGTAACAGTATCCATATCAAGTGTCATCTGCTCAGAGCATCACTGGATTGACATTTTTTGGAATTCAGAAAAAAACCTTCTTCTTTTAAAGCATAAACACCATAAAGACATTTGCGGTTGCCAAATAATGAACAAGTTGACAAAAATGTAAGTCATGAATGATGGTCAGTTTCCTCTCCATGACTTACATTGTTACCATGCAGATCAACAATACACAACTCTGATCTGAGTTGCCAACCATCCGTAGATCTACGGACAGTTTGTAAAAAACAGGTTGCCGGTTAAGGATATTGAGGAGATCTGGCTCAGGACAGATTAAAGAATTCCAGACTTTACTAAAGTGCATTAAAATAGTGATAACATCAGAAAAAATGCATCAATTAGCTTGTAGTATCTACGTGTTTCCAGTGCCTATAGCAGAATAATCATGGTGAAATGTGTTCAACATAATTAAGGCTTTTATAAACACCAGAAACGTGTAGGTGCAACAAGCTGATCGGTGCATTTTTTTCAGATTTTTTTTAATTTTGGACATCCTCTATATCCTTAATCGTTTGATGTCCATGGCTGTGGCTCTGCTCCAAGCCCCAGAGGATGTCTTGCCACATAGTTGAGCTGGATTTTACACTTTTGTTTGTTGCTTTGGCATCTGTGATTTTTTAAGATATTTTCAAGCAGCTTGTCCTGCGTATGCGTGAAAAATTCTGACATGTACAGTACAACCAGAAGCTGACATCAGAAACACGAATCACTACAGAGCGCGAGATTGTTGGACATGCCATGTCCATTCTGCATTTCAGGTCTGGGCTTCCAAAGCGGCAATGTTCAGGCAGGAAGACAGGACTGTATGTTAGTATATCTCATGTCTGCCAATCCTGTCTCCTTCCTCTTATATCTGATCGGAGCAGTCACTAAGTAGTCAGTGCATCCTTCAGCTCTCCATACTTCTGAGAAGTTCTGATAGCTGCCTGACCGATGTTCAAATTGGCTTCAATCCTCCCCTGCCCCTGGTGCCACCACCTGTACCGAGAGTGCTTTATTGGGGAACAAATGCTATCTTTTTCATGGCTCATTCAGAAGAAACAATAAACAGTTTTCACTGATCTTTCTGCTGGAATCGAAGGAAAATAAGAACTTGCACCCTCAGTGATACAATTAAACATGGTTGTAGAACTGTACGAGTGAGGTGATGGTTTTCTCCAGTGTTTATAGCGATTTGTGCCAGTCACTAGTTGTCTCCCTTCTGTATAATTTGCTGACTGCTGTCGAGTGTCATCCATCTCTAGCAGCAGAAACAACCAAGACGGATTTCTGGACGTGAGGGCTGGACATTATCCCTGGACATTATCCCTCTACTCATGATCACCTTTCTGACAAACTGCATTCAGGCATATTAGAGTGCAGGGTTTTCAAACAGGGCGGGAAATCAATTGGATAATAGCAAGAGCAATGCATGCTGGGAAGTGTTGTTAGAATATTGAACAAGATGAACTGCCCACTCAAAAAGAGCACATGGCATTTATTAAAGAACATTTATTAAGAATGAGAAGTGGGGCAATTTCTGGACATTGTAAATACATATATGAATCAAAAGAAGTTTTAACTTGTGAGGGAAGAGGACAGCGAGACCTTACGTTTGTACAGATTTTGTGGGAAGGGAAAGGTACGCGTTAAATGTCAAGTATGTGAATAATGGTATAATTATAAAATTAACCGATTGTCATTTAGTGAATGTCTTCATTGGGCATGACACATCAATGTGGACGTGGCTCTCGCTCAGTAACGCCAGCTCTCGGTGAACAGTACTTGCTAATGACTGTTGTTGATCTTCGCACACAAAGTTTGTTTTGCATTTCCTTCTAATGCCCTCGTTAATGAACTGTGAAAGCTGACATTTCCAATAAAGAACAATTAGGCCTGAAAATGCCTTTAATGAAAGAATTCACTTAGAAAATAATAGTTAACCAGCTAACGGATTGCGAAAATAATTTCTGAAATTGCAAACCTCTGGGAAAATGATGATGTCTTAAATTAGGTTTGATGGTCAGAATATGTTCCAGTGATTTCAAGAGATTAACTCTTTTATTCCTGCACTGTCCAGCGATGTGTTATTGTTGTTCACTGTTCTGTAAGCTAAGGTTTATATCATTATTTTCAGGATGAATTTAGGCTTTGCCATGAGCGATCTATGCATTCTTCGATGAAGCTCACATCTATTTCTTTAATTAAACAGGTAGTTTCCTTTTAGATAATACATTTTATTATTTTTATAATGATAAGAAGTTAAAAAAAAATAATTATGCAAAGAATATATATTTATTTTCTGTATCAATTTAGCAGTTTTAAAAATTTCTGGGGTCATTCGGTAGGGATCATCATAGAAACTTCATTGTTAATTTCCAGCGGAAAGTTCCGACTCAATTGTGCAACAGACACTATTGAAGAAAGAGTTATCAGAGTGACGGGTTGAAATTTTTACTTAGAATACCTTCATCAGGCATACTTTTAAAGACAATTGCTGTGCAAAAAAAAGCTTTTTCCATTTGAAAGGAGAGAGAGGGAGGGCAGAGAAAAGGGAAGAGAGGCGGGAGAGAGAAGGAAAGAGAAAGGGAAAAAGAAAGAAAGGGAGAAAGAAAGAAAGAAAGAAAGGGAGAAAAAAGAAAGAAAGAAGGAAAGAAAGAAGGAAAGAAGGAAAAAAAAGGGACTGAAACAAAAAAGAAACAAAGACAGAAAAAAAGAAGAAAGTGAAAAGAAAGCTGAAAGAAGGATGGAAAGAAACAAAAGAGAAAGAAAAAAAATAAAAGGAAAAAATGATGAAGGAAAAAAAAGAAAAAAGGAATAAAAGAAAGAAGGAAGGAAGAGGAAACAAAGAAAAAATGGAAGTAAGAGAGAAAGAAAGAAAGGAAGAGAAGAGAAGGAAATAAAAGAAGAGAGAGAATATTTTTGCAAGCAAATCTGAAAAGAAAACAGGACAGAAGGTACCATAGAAACAAAGAAGGACCGAAAAAAAAAGAAAGAAAGTGGGACAAAGAAGAAAGGAAGATAGAAAGAAATAAGTTATGAAATAAGAAAAATAAAAAGAAACAAAGAAGAATAAAATGAAAAAAAGGATAAAAAAAAGAAAAGAAAAAGGAAGAAAACAATGAAGGAAGGAATGAAGTGAAAACAAAGAAAGAAAACAGAAGAAAGAAAAAAAGAAAAGACAAGAAAGAAAGAACATTTTTACAAGCAAAAACAAATCAGCAGGGGTGATGGAGAATTTTTCCCCGCTCATCCACGTCATCTTCTGACGTGTGTGTGTTTTTAACAAGGTTCTAATCTTCCATGACATATTTAATTTAGATATTTCTTTGGCTCTCAGAGAAAATGCCTTAAGTGTAATTGAGGGGCTGGGTGTTTGCATGAAACGAGCTTCTAATTCCACTCTTCAAATATTCAATAGTCCTTGTGAAATAACTGTAATAATACCCTTCTCTCTTCCACGAGATTACTCCTGATGGCTGGAGGAGCCTTACCTTGCCTCTGTCTGCACAGAATATTCACTTTTGATCTGATGGATGCTGAAAGGGTTAAGCGATTTATTGGAAAGCTGTTTTCCCTGAATAATAATTTGATTGCAGCCATTTTGAAGTGAGGCGGATTTTTCTGAAGATTTACTTATCACTTCACCACTCTCAGCAGCAAAATGTGACAAATGTACAGGATTGAATTTGAAAGAACTGCACGCGGGATATTGATTTTATGAAAGAGTCGCGTATATTACAAAAAAGATTTCATGATAAAGGATATCCCAAAAATATCCTGAGGGAAGTATTCAAGCATACAAAAAACTTGAAACAAGCAGATTGTCTAAGTAAAGAAAAAGAAAATAAGCTTTTGAAAAAAAAAGAAGAGAATAATGATAAGAAATTCAAATACAGTTTTATCACCACTTTCAATAGATGCCATGGTAATATATATAAGATTTTAAAGAAATATTGGCCCATAATAAAGAGTGACCCCATCCTTTCAGATAAATTACCTGACAAACTACATATCATATTTAGACGGAATATGAATTGGAAAAACCATGTTGCACCCAGCCGAATTATATCCACCAAGCCTTAGGATAACAGCCAAAAAACACTGTCCCTTTTTCCTAGTCTGAGTGGAACTCTCATCAGATCAAAATGTGAGTGTTGCCAAATGATTCTACATGGCTGTAAAGAATTGAGATCAATTGTCAAAGGAGACACTTAAATTACTTCTCAGTTTTTGAACTGCAACACGTCCTATGACATCTAACTATTGGAATGTACAGTATTTTTTGGACTATAAGAGGCACTATTTCCTCCAAGATTTTGGAGGAAAGTGGGAGTTGCATCTTATAGTCCAGATGTACTGTCCGGCTGTGGATGGTGGCGGGTGTGGGGGGGAGCGGCAGCGGCATAGGAGCGGGCTTAGGAGGCAGCAGCAGCCTGCTGTGGCTAACACTGTGCCCGCTGTTAAAAGAAAATTAATATTCACTGCTCCCCGCGCATTTTTTAATCAAACATCACAAAGATCCTAGCCATCTGAAATTAATAACACTTGAACAAATACCTGAGAATATTCCAAATCGATTCCAAAGATTAATAAATAGGGAATTCTTTTGGATATTCAAGTTTGAAAATTTGACACCTCAAGGACTCAATGAGAGTATCGAAAATACAAGATATGATTGTTTCAATCTCTCTAATGAGAAGTCCAATAAACTATTTTCACGTTTTTTTTTGGTTTCTTTAATATTTTTTTTTCATTATTATTAATTTTTTTAGAGAAAGGTTTTTTTTCATAATGTTTTTATTTATTCATCTACATATCAATTTAACTACTATAAGGAGTTACAATTTGTTGGCGATTACTATTAGTGATTTTTAGATATGTTTTAAATTAACAAATTGCTGTTAAATTCCTTTACTGTTGTTTATCATATATGATGTGAATTGTAACATTATCACTGATTCTTTTAAAGGTCAGAGGTGATATCCTGTTTTAATGTATCTGAGGAAGGAGTTTGATCAACTCCAAAATGCATAATACAATAAAAAAAACTCTTCATCTACCTGACTTTGGACATCCTTTATCCATTTGCAGCACCCGGAATATTCTACAAGATTTTTATGATTCCCAGTAAAATAATAACACTTATACTCACCTACGGTGTCGGCACCTTTCTAGCAGAGTCAGCACTGGCTCCTGCAGGGATTGTGTAACATTGTTATGTCATGCAATCCCTGTGGCCCTTCAGTAGTCCATTCTCCTCTGCTAGGAATGTAATTCGTATCCAGATGAAGTCAGAGCTGGGGCTGGCCTCTCTCTTATTCTAGATGTCTTGATTTGTCCAAAGGAGGGAAGAATGAAGCCAGCGCTGATTGACTGCAGGGGTTGTGATGTATGTCACATGAGCCTCAAGAGAGCCAGTGCACCTCTGGAATGGCATTGGCATCAGAGGTGAGTATATGTGTTAATATTTTACTGGAGGGGAAACATAAATAATGAGAAGAAGTTTTACGAGCAGTGAACAATCCATATAAGCAAGTTAAAGTCTTTTCAAGTAAATATGAGTATATAGTAGTGTTATCTATGGCATGTGGTAAATAGGAAAAATGTGTGCTACAACTCAAACTTACCTCTGGTCCAGAAGCATAAAATATTTTGTTTGTACTGATTATAACCACTCTCTATTCTTATCATTGTTTCAAGCGACATGATTGTTTATTGACACTTACTCTGTTCTTGACTTTACCTTTAGTTCCCTCATTAGATACTTGCTCTGGTATTTGTAGTACCTTCCTGGCTCTAACCTTGGTTATGTGAGGGGTGTAGGGTGGTAGTTGTGGCGAGGCACTGCTGCTGTGCTCCCACACCCTGACTCCACACAAGGAATAAATAATGTCCAGTCTGTCTTATAGCTTGTGTGTATTGAATAACACTCACAGTTTTCTTTGAGAGTCCCATGTGCTCCAGGGCTCCAACCTCAGCTGCAGGCAGACAATCAAGCACAGACTCTTGTTCCTTTTTCAACAGAACAACTTTACTTAACTCTTCTAGTTCAGTTTTGGTCACAGCCAAAGCACATTGGTATAAAGCAGTCACAGTTTCTATAGCAGATACAGTACAGCACATGTTCTGTTGTTCATCCCGAGTTCTCACTGCATTCTCTGTTACCTCAGGCTCTGTAATGCCTTCCTCTTCCAATACAGTTTTCATGATTCCTGGAACACTATTCAGCTGGTTCAGCATCCTACTGAACAAAGTGGCGGATGTCCGCATGCAGTATATCCTACCCTTCAGCATGCTTCTCATACTTTCTCAGGCTCCTGGCCTAATCTGATTATCCTCAGTTCTTTCCTCTCTCTCCATCACTGTTGACCTTTGGCCCAATGGCCCTGAACTTCTACACTCCTCTCAGTTACCTCTTCTACACATGCTTAAAAGTTCCAACTATTTCAACTATATTCCCCTATCTGACTTAAACAGGAAGTACTCCTACTATTTATAACCTTCTACCCCTCCCAACTGGGTAAATCCCTAACTGGGGTTGTTCTCATCTATGTTTAACCCTTATGTTACTGTAACTAGCTATATCCTGGTCTACAGTGCCCTCCACTGTATCTCCCAATGCTAGCTATAGATACTCCCTCATTTTATCTTTTACATCTCAATCCTAATTCCTTACCCGAACACCTTTCACTAATCTTATCACAATATCAAAGCTTGTTAAGTAGCTGTAAAACTCATACGCAATATAATAATCACATCATTGTAAGCAAGATGCACATAAACATTGTTTGGCTTATATTACAATTTCTACACTTAGGTCTTATCCTTTCTCTATATTTTTTCTGTTACAGCAATATTAAAACATGTTTTCATTTTTTCAACATTAGGCATCTTCAACCAAACAATATACATTATATTAGTCGCATAATATACTTTAAACCTTTTCTATTGTCTGGTCATCACTCTCATAACAGTTCTACTGTTTTACCAGGAAGGGATGAAGAGCGTGCGCAGGCGTGCGCAGGCGTCCACACACCCTTACAGTTACATTCTTGATCACACCCTGCTTTGTTCTTTGGATTGTCTATTTGGCATCTTTAGTTTATCTCCTGGCTCTGACCTAGGTTATTTTCTGTGATCATGCTCCTGTGCTTTTTCTATAGTCCTGACTCTGCTACCACTACCGAGATAATTTAGAGAACTGTGACCTGCAGAGATGTCTACATCGTCATATTGAGAGTAAAGAATGAAAACAGTGAAGTGAAATGCATAATCCACACCCCTTTCTAACCAATTCCAATTGGTTTAGAGGATCCACAGTATCACCAAACAGGGATCCCAAAATCGTAGTATTGACATCACAAAGGGGGATCTACTTGCGATTCCTCTCTTTATATGAATGGATTATATGTATAATGTAAAAGATGACCGTTCTGATTCCAGGCTTAGCCTTGTACTAATAAATGTATATGTTGAACAGAAAACCTGAATTTATGGCTTTGAGTTGATTGCTGGATCATAGTATTGAGCCAATAAGCCACAATTTTAATTTGTTAGTTCTCTGAAATTTGGCCAAGAAATTCCATTTGCATTAGAATCATTTGATGAAAATCAAGTGTTCTAGACAGACCTCAGAGCATAATTAACCTAATGTGAAAAAATAATATCTCGACACTCACCTGTCCCACCACCACCAAAGCCCCCGGTTTTGTCCTCCCACAGATCCCATCCTCTTTGGCTCTTCCGCTTCTTCACTCAGTACTGGTTCATCCGGCACCAAGTAGGCCTCTGGCATCACAAAGTATGTCACCAAAGGACTAGTCAGTGCCTCGGACCATGCACTTTGTGATGTCATGATATCACAACATGTGTGATGACGCCATAGGCTTTTTTGAGGAAAGGTGTCAAAAGAGCTTAAAAGTATGTGGTTTAGGCAGTGCCAGATGGAACTTAATGGTGCAGAGGCTGTGGAAGCTGGACAGGTTGGACAGGTGAGTGTCAAGGTGAGTATTTTTTTCACCCCTTTTTCTTACAATTTAGAAGAATTCACATTTTTTTTGTAACTTTCAAGACAAAACTTGCCTGAAATCGATTTGCTCATTTTAACCAGGCAGGTTTGCTTCTAATATGAAATTGTTCAGCTGGGACAACTCCTTTAAGGGGAGAAGTACTATCACTTATATTACACAATAGGAAACCTGTATCTTTAACAGTGGCAACAAAATGCATATGATATTAATTAAATAATCTAAACCAAGGCTGTTTTTCTTACTCCCATCTATTGGGGCGATAGGCGCTGCTTCTGTGTGGATGATAGGATGGCAGGTGACAGAAGTAACCCTGTCACCCTGGCCAATTTCCATATATGATCCACAATTTAGAGAACTTTACACATTTTAAAATATTTTTGAAAAATGAAGCTCACTAGATTTTCATTGTCACTATAGCGTTAATTTTGATGGTTTTAATGGATACTGCAAAACAAAAGATATTCTTATCACATTTCTTATTTGCATCAGGTTTGAGGTCAAACTTCTTCAAGAACTTTGAGAAGAAAATTGCAAGCGATAAAATATAACTTCGAACATCAAGTCACGGATGAATTCTAGCAGACTACATGCCAGATGGGTTTAATATACTGTGCTAAATCAGCTTCATTATTACTTTAGATAATTAAAACACATTACTCCCGAGGAATGTGGTTCTGCTTTACATTTTTCAGCAAACGTCACATGGACTTGATTGGATTATTTGATTTTTTTTTATTATTATATTTCTTTTATTTGATTTTTGCAATTTACAATGATTATTGCATCTTTTGGGAAATGTCTCAATAATAATTTTTTGCTTTGTTCATTAACCCCTTAAGCCCCGAGGGTGGTTTGCACGTTAATGACCAGGCCAATTTTTACAATTCTGACCACTGTCACTTTATAAGGTAATTACTCTGGAACGCTTCAACGGATACCCCTGATTCTGAGATTGTTTTTTCGTGACATATTGTACTTCATGATTGTGGTAAAATTTCTTCGATATCACTTGCGTTTATTTGTGAAAAAAACAGAAATTTGGCAAAAATTTTGAAAATGCCATATCGTCATCTTTTTTTCTTACTTTTGAAAAAAATCCCAACCCCATCACAACCCTAACCCCAACCCTAACCCCAACCCCAGCCCTAACCCTAGCACAACCCTAACCGTAGCACAACCCAAACCCTAGCACAACCCTAACCCTAGCACAACCCTAGCCCTAGCACAACGCTAGCCCCAAACCCAGCCCTAACCCTAGCCCAATCCTAACCCAAGAGTTTATTTTTGATGCCGTTCCTTGTGCGGTATAAGTGATTAGACGACTTTATTCTTCGGGTCGGTGTGATTACAGCAATACCAGAATCATATGGGGTTTTTATGACTGACAGCTGTCACACACTAAAAGACGCATTTTTTGTAAAATCTAGTTTTTTCATCGCCATATTTTGAGAGCTATAATTTTTCCAGATTTTGGCAGACAGTCATGTGATGGCTCATTTTTTGCGGGATGACTTGACATTGTTATTGGTGCCATTTTCAGGCACGTGACATTTTTTGATCGCTTTCTATTCCGATTTTTAGGAGGCAGAATAACCAAAAACCAACAATTCAGGAATTGTTTTTTTTTGTTTTTTTTTATTCTGTTCCGCGTGTGGTAAAATGGATAAGGCAGCTTTATTCTTCGGGTCAGTACGTTTACAGCGGTACCACATTTATATCGTTTTTCTATGTTTTGCACTTTTACATAATAAAAGCAATTTTATAGAAAAAAATATTTTTTAGCATCGCTTTATTCTGAGAGCTATAACTTTTATATTTTTCAGATGTTGGAGCTGTATGGCAGCTTGTTTTTTGCGGGATGAGATGACGTTTTCAGCGGTACCATATTTATTTATATTTGTCTTTTTGATCGCGTCTTATTCCATTTTTTGTTTGGCGGTATGGTGATAAAGCATTGTTTTTTGCTTCGTTTTTTTTTTTTTTTTTTTACCGTGTTCACTGAAGGGGTTAACTAGTGGGACAGTTTTATATGTCAGGTTGTTCCGGACGCGGCGATACCAAATATGTGTACTTTTATTGTTTTTTTTTATTTTTTTATAATAATATTTATTGATGGGTACATTATATTTTTATTTTTGGTGGATTATTTATTTTTATTTTTTTTTATATTTTTGCAATTTTTTATTTTATTATTTTTTTCACTTTCTGGAAGCTTATATAGTTTATTACTTTGTCCCACTCTGGGACTTTCACTTTTTTTTCTCTGATCGCCTGCATGGCACAGGAATGCAGCACCATCCCTGTGTCATACAGGCTGTCAGTGCCGGACAGGAAGAAGATTGTTTGGAGATGCATTGCGCATGTCAAAACAATCTTCCTGCTGTCTGGTGACCCGGATGTTGTCATGACGACATTGGGTCGTCATGGCAACACCCGGGAAGCCTTCGCAGACAGCGCTGGAAGCCGGAAGAGGAGGTGAGTATCTGCGATCACCTCCCCTTGCCCCCGCAATGCTGCGATCGACTTCGATCGACTTTGATCGCAGCATCGCGGGGGTTAATGTGCTGGGAGCGGTGCAGGACCGCTCCCTGCACATAGTATCGGGTGTCAGCTGTGACAATCAGCTGACACCCGGCGGCGATCGCGCCCGCACAGCCTGTGTGCGCGCGCGATCGCCATGACGTACTAATACGGGTCTGGCTGTTAAGTCCCAGGGCACAGACGCGTATTAGTACTTCAGATGTTGTTAAGGGGTTAAATTAAAGGGGTTGTCACCTTTTCAGAAAATCCCAGTCCCCATGAGCAATTTATTATCAAAAAACAAACCACTCCGTGCTCATTTTCCCCGTGTCCTGCGCTAAGTATCTGCTATTGCTTCCCCCTGTCTGTTATTGGCTGCAGCGCTGAAGTTACGTCAACAGCCAATCAGTGAGCTCAGTGGCTCTCAGTGCACATAGCGCTGTGTTGACTGATTGGCTGCCCCGCTGTCGATATCACATCAGCACTGGAGCCAATATAAAATACCGTCAGCATCAGCGGAGACTCAGTACAGGGACGGTGAGTAATACACATTTTTGTTTTTTTATTATAAGAAACTGCACCTGGGAACCAATGTTTTTTAAAAGGGTACAACCAATTTAAGTTGAAGAATAAACAATGTGTTAACATGCTGCTGCTTTTTATTCTTGATTTTATAAGTTTCATTTTCTTCCTGTATTATTTACAGTGTGCTGTGCTTCCTTTATGACTGCTTAAAGTGTACCTATATACTGTATTAACTTTTTTTTAATATGTGATACGTCCTGCTCACTGGTGGGGGTCCAGGTCCTGAAATCCTCCGATCAAAGACTCAAAAGACTTATTTTTTCAGATGTGAGCTGATTGGGTGGCAAAAATGCTCAGTTCCTGAGCGAACACTTGCATAGAGCTCTGTTTGAATACTCATGCAGGAACTGAGTGATCCTGCCAACTGATCAGCATATTTCTAATGCATTTATTACAGTGACTGTGGGGGTTTCATGACCTGGAACCCTACTAATTTGAATGTATTTTTACCACCTATTACATATTTACAAATTACTAGAATCTATTAAGACCAAATTAACAGATACATGTAATAGATTACTACAATCTCCAGAAAGTGATGGCTCGCATCCCCTTCCCTCAGAGAACAAGGAGTGACAGCAGAGATGCATAAAGTGCTTTGTCTGTATATACAATAAACAGTGTTGTTATGCAGCATTATCGATTTTCTAAAGCAGTTTACTGATGTCATGAAATTGACAACCCTCTAATGATAATGAGATGACTATGCTCATTCTGTCCACGTCTATACAGTAAATCAGAAAAGTGAGCTACACAAAAAAAGGCATCACTTATTGTAACAGCTCATCAGCTTGCATGAAAACTGAAATATGTCAATATTGGTATGTTAATATTCACAAAAAATAAATAAAAAAGAACACATCAGCATTGAAAAATAAGTTTAGAATAAAATCTGGTTTGATATAATAAAATCGAATTGACATAATATGATATTTTTTGACATTTTCCATTTGATGTGTAAAGGAATGATTTGGTCCCATTGAACTTTAGTCATTTTATGGTCTTGTTATTTGAGAGATATACTGTGGTCTTAGCTACTTAGGCACTGTACAGTGTATTATTTTTGCAATGTATTGTGTTGGCTGTGTGGCACCCCAGGTCTGGTCGCCACAGTGGCAGCAATGTCATGTCTGAGAGCAGGTGGGAGGTTCCCTGGTTGGGGACAATTAGCATGCAGCACCTCCTGCCTCAGTCCAGGGAGGGGAGAAACCTGCCCTTTATAAACTGGATCTGGGGCGGGGTTAGAGAGACCAGCCAGAGACCAGCCAGAGACAAGTTGCAGATAGGGACAGGTCAGCAGCAAGCTGAGGAGTCCCTGTAGGCAGAGGAGGAACACGAGGCCAGGAGGGGAACTAGCAGAGTTCGTCCTGGCCAGAGACTTACAAAGCCGGACACTGGAGTCCGAGGCTGTGAGGGTTATAAGCCCAGCAGCATAAAACCACCACGCAGGGGACTTCAAGTCCTTTGGCCCAAGGAAGCCCGGAGGCTCAGCCACACGAGAGGGACCACTACTGCCCCGGAGGGGTGAGAAGCACGGAAGGCCCGAGTCGCCAGTCATACGGGTGAGAAAAACACGGTACACTCAGAGACGTGGGCTACCACTACACTACAGCTTGATAGCCAAGAAAGAGTGAAGTCAGCACGGTAGGCCTACAAACTCCCCTGACCAGCGGGATTTCCCAGTTGCTCTCAGACTGACCAGGCCTCCATTGTTAACCTGTATTCCGGACGGGTCCATTAATACCACCAACAGTAAAGACCCTGACTTGCATCACGGACTCCATGTGGTTAATGCTGCTCCCGCGTACCATTACCACCAACATCCCTACTTTCTGCCCTGAGGCTATGCTCCTCCCGTGGGGAGTTATACTATCCTCTGCTGCACCCACAACACCAGCCTCAGCGGTCTGCCCTGCAGCGGTGGTTCACTTTGACCGCAATCCACGGGTGGCGTAGTCGGACATTCAGCATATAGACTGCCATTTAGTTTGACCACCCTGAGCCACGGGACCGGGTCCCCACCACGCAAGGACTACAACCCCCAGCATCCACAAAAGGCCCGGTTCCGGGTTCCCCACGTGGCCCAGGGGGCGCGTCAACTTTGGCGTAGTCGGCAGGATTTCGTGCCCGCCACCAACGGGTACTGCGTGCCTGAGGGAAGACTGTAAAACTTACCTTGGTGGAGTTTCCCGCCATCCGCAGCCGTTTCCCGCCATCCGCGGCTATTTTCCCGCCATCGGGCGCCATCTTTGGGACGCCGCGCGGGAAGAAGAGGGGCGTGGACGACGAAAGCGCACGAGAACTGGAGCCCCACCTTACGCACGGACGCTGCGCAAGGTCCTGAAAGGAGCCGAGCGGACGCTGACGTCACCAGGACGCGACGCAAGGTCCTCAACCCCGACGATCGCCTGCGGAGCCGCGGCCTACAGAAGAAAAGCAACGGAATGTAGGCCACGGTTGACTAGGCGGGAAGAGGATGACGGAAGCAGGGGGAACTGTCACCGCCAGCGCGGCTGCTGCCGCAGTAATGCCGTTCACGATGCCTTATATCCCCGGAGCGGCCTGGTTGCCCCAGTACTCAGGGGAGTCACATACCCTGAGCGACTTTAAAGAGAGACTATATAGCCTATTCAAGGTGTACCCCCTGACGGAGGAACAAAAAGTGACCATACTGATAGGCCAGTTAACCGGCGCGGCCCAACGAGAAGTAAAGTCCTGGTCAGTCAGGGACAAGGAGACCGTGCAGGAGATTTTGGCCCGTCTAAAGGACACTTTTGATACCCGCACCTCAGCAGAGATCAAAATGAGATTTTATGGGTGCAAGCAGCGGGCCCAAGACAGTATAAGAGACTATGCTTTGAATTTGCAAGAGGCCCTGAGAGCCATCAAGCAGGCAGACCCTGACAGTGTGAGGAATGCAGATAAACTGCTGACTGAACAATTCATTGAGGGTCTGCTGTCCAGCGCCCACTGAACCCAGTTACGCCTGATGGCCCTGCAGAACCCTGAGTTATACTTTGCACAGTTTAAGGACAGAGCCATCCGGATACTCCGATAACCCGCACCCAGTGGCGTTGCGGCCTCCAGGCGCCCTGCTATCTCTTATCACCAGGAGGCGGCGCCCCAGTCTACAGAATCTGCAGGAGCCAACGCACAGACTATGAATAGTACCCCGTCTACAGACCTGCACCATCAGGTCCAAGAACTGACTAAAAGCGTTGCCGCACTAACCAGAACTGTGCAGTCATTGCAGGTATCCTCTCCAGGAAAGATCCAGCTGGCTACCAGTCCCGTGGTGCCGACAGAAAAGGATCCCACCGTCCAGAGGGAAGCCAACGGACCGCTATGACCAGGATGGACAACCCATCTGCCGCCGCTGCAGCCAGCCAGGACATATTGCAAGGTACTGTAATTTAAACAGGCCCAACCTGGGGAAGAGGGCCAACCCCCAGGTGTAAGATCATCAGGCCCGTCAAACTGGCGTGACAAGTATGTGTGGGAACGAACGGTCTTGCCTGTGGTAATGGATGGCATTCCCATGAGTGCACTGTTGGACACCAGGTCACAGGTAACCACCATCCCCTATGTACTTTTCAAGCGGTACTGGAGTGACACGGATATTACCCGCTACCCAGATAATGACTTGAGCATCATCGCCAGCAATAGTCAGCCCGTGCTGCAGGTGGGGTTCAAGGAGGTGACCATCAAAATTGGTAAAGTTGAACTGCCGGCACAAGGACTGATTATTGTGGACATTGACCGTCGTGAAAGTCACTCTAAAATAACCTTGGGTACTAACGTTATTGAAAATTGTCTTTCAGAGATAATTGTTATATTACAGCAGGTTGCAATGAATGCCAGCTCCAGCCAGCAGCGTGTCTTACTAAAGGAGATCAGAGCCCTGATGAAGCGGCAACAGGTAGAACTGTCTGGTGGTGAGATTGGTAGCGTTAGAATGAGTGACCCGTTCCCTATCGCCATGCCCCCAAAAAGTGAGATGATGATCTGGTGCCGGACTGCAATCGGGTTAAGAGGTAGAGACTACCAAGCTATGGTAGAACCCGTTTACTCTGACAGTAGGCCCACCATTTTGACAGCATGGGGGGTGGTTGATGTCCGCCATGGGAGGGTACCAGTCCACATCCTAAATATAGGGGAAAGAGAAGTACACTTGCCCCGGTATGCCACTCTAGCCAAATTGTTCACCATTAGCCAAAACTCTGTAAAGGCCATGGAACCCTCGCCTCCATCTTCACCAGAGGAGGGTAACGGCTCCAAGAAACAAATGGTGGATTGGTGTCAGAAACTGCATGTGGGCACCGACTCCACTCCCTCACACCAAAAACAGGGAGTCTACCGGGTGGTTCAGGAGTACGAAAGAGTCTTTAGTAAACACCCGCTAGACTTTGGGCAAGTAAAGGGGATAGAACACCAAATCCCCACAGGAGACCATCCACCCATAAAGAGAGATACCCGCCTGTACCCCCTGCACATTATTAGAACGCCAAGGGTATGTTACGAGAAATGAATGAGGCTGGGGTGATCAGGGATAGCTGTAGCCCCTGGGCAGCTCCTCTAGTTCTTGTAAAAAAAAAGATGGCACGATGAGGATGTGTGTAGATTATAGAAAGGTCAACAGAATAACACACACAGATGCGTACCCGTTACCTAGGATAGAGGAGTCTTTCGCTGCATTAAAATCTGCTAACTTCTTCTCTACTTTGGATCTCACTAGCGGGTACTGGCAGGTTCCTGTAGCAGAGTCGGACAAGGAGAAGACCGCCTTCACCACCCCGATGGCTCTCAGTGAATTCAACTATATGCCGTTCGGACTCTGCAACGCACCAGGGACCTTCCAGAGGCTGATGGAGTGCTGTCTGGGGCACAGAAATTTCGTGACGGTCCTACTCTACCTGGACGATGTCATAGTGTATTCCAAGACCTATGAGGACCATCTAAAGCACCTGGCAGAGGTGTTCGATGCCCTGGCAGGCTTCGGCCTAAAGGTGAAACCCTCCAAGTGTCATCTACTGAAGCCAAAAGTACAGTACCTGGGACACGTGGTGAGTGCTGACTTAGTAGCCCCAGACCCTGACAAGATCACGGTGATTAAGGACTGGCCAAGACCCTCCAGCATAAAGGAAGTGCGGCAGTTCCTCGGGTTGGTAGGCTACTACCGAAGATTCATCTCCGGGTTCACCAAAATGGCCGCCCCTATGCAGGACATCCTTTTAGGTCAGTCAAAGACTAAAAGTCAGAAGCCGCCCTTTAAGTGGGACAAGCGGGAGGAGGAGTCTTTCCGCCAGCTGAAGATGGCCCTCACGGGGGAGATCCTGGCCTACCCTGATTACGGCCAGCCTTTTATCCTCGACACCGACGCCAGTAATGTGGGGCTAGGAGCCGTACTGTCCCAGATCCAGCAGGGCAGAGAACGGGTAATTGCTTATGCTAGCAGAAAGCTGAGACTCACAGACAGAAACCCTGAGAATTATAGCTCCTTCAAGCTAGAGTTTCAGGCAGTGGTGTGGGCAGTCACCGAACGATTCAAGGATTACCTGGCTTCTTCTAAGTTCACTGTGTACACGGACAACAACCCGTTGACAAACCTGGACACTGCAAGACTTGGTGCCCTAGAGCAGAGATGGATGGCCCGGCTGTCCAATTATGAATTTACTATCAAATATCGGACAGGGCGCGCAAATGCCAACGCAGATGCATTGTCCAGAATGCCTCACTTGCAGGACGGTGGAGAGGATCCAGAAGAGCTGGAAGAAATTGAACTCCCTGCATTCCACCGTCATGGGATCCCCCAGTGTTCCCACTGCGTAAAGGAGAGGTGCTCTGCCACCGCTGCGTTCAATCCCTTACCCCACCATGGCTGGGCAGAGACACAAGATAGTGACCCCGCAGTCCACCTGGTGAAAGAGATGCTGACCCAGGCTGATGCCCACCTTCATCCAGATGCTCCAGAAGAGGCCAAACAGCTGTGGAAGGAGAGGAGCAAGCTGTTTCTCTATGAGGGGAGGATGTACCGCAGGACCGTCAACTCTCGAACGCATGAGCTGATCTGGCAGGTAGTGGTCCCAAGGCGGGATGCGGCTATGGTCCTAGAGGCATACCATGACGGAGCAGGGCACTTTGGATGGAAGAAGCTGGAGTTCCTGTTGCGGGAGCGGTTCTTCTGGGTAGGCATGAGAGGGGCTATAGAGAGATGGTGCAGAGACTGTGGCCCGTGCAACCTAAGGAGGAAGGACCGCGCCAGCCAGAAGACTCCCCTGCAGCCCATCATCACAAAGCAGCTCCTTGAGCTGGTGGCCCTGGACAACGTAAAGCTGGCTCCAAGCAGATCGGGATACGTCTACGCCCTCACAATCGTAGATCACTACTCCCAGTTCCTAGTGGTGGTCCCTGTCAAAGACTTAACAGCTCAGACGGCCTCCAGAGCCTTTCAGCAGCATTTCTGCCGTCCACACGGGTATCCAGAGCAAGTGTTGACTGATCAAGGTCCAGCTTTCGAGGCTGAAGTCTTCCAGGAATTCTGCAACCTGTATGGCTGCAAGAAGATAAGGACAACGCCTTACCACCCCCAAACCAACGGGATGTGTGAGAAAATGAATCAGGTAGTAATAGACCTGCTTAAGACGTTGCCTCTGGAGGAACGCAGCCTGTGGCCTGAGAAACTGCCGGATCTGGTGGACTTGTATAATCATATCCCAGTGAGTTCTACCAACTGCACCCCAGCTTACCTAATGAGAGCAAGACCTGGTAAGCTGCCAATTGATCTGGAGATGGGAGTCCTGACACCAGAGGACACCTCACCAGAAGCAGATTGGGACAGAGAACGACAGCAGCAGTACCGGAAAGTACAGGAGAGCTTGGAGCGAAGTCTGTCTCAAGCCAGAGAGAGGCAAGAGAGGGATTACAACCAGCATGCTCCTGCTGCTCCCCTGGCACCTGGAGAGCAGGTCTTGAAGAGGAAGAGACGGCTCCACAAGTTGGATGATGAGTTGGAGAAAGACCCGTACACCGTACTGCCGTCAAGCCATGAAAACCCAAAGGTGTATGTTATCAGTAAGGATGGAGGAGAGACCACAGCCACTGTCTCCAGAGATCACCTGAAGAGGTGTCCCGAGCAGCTGCAAGGTGCTGATGAAGACCAAGATAGCCCTCAACCCGCAGAGGAAAGGAAAGAAATGGTCAGTACAGTGCTCGGGGAATTTCCACGGTCCTGGACACAAATCAACAGCGCCATAGTGGTACCCGTCCTTACCTTCCTCCAGCCAACCCCTCAAGGGCCTGCAGAAGAGCAAGTAGTGTTGGAAGAGCAAGTGGCCCCGGAGGCAGAAGAGTACATACCAGCAGCTCAGGAGAATCAACCCTCTGCTAGTAGAGAACCTGCCATGCCCGTGGTGAGCCAAAGAGTACGCAGAAAGCTGCCCAACCTACCCGTAACATCTGCAAACACCTCTAGTGCAAACACGAGCACACCCAATACACAGGGGGTGGAAACAGGGGACCCGAGTAGAGTACCACCAGACAGTGGGTTACGTAGGTCCACCAGGAGCACTAGAGGTCAAATGCTCGCTCACTGGAGAATTTAAAAATGTGATATAAATGCCTGTAAAATTGCAAATGTTAAAATGTTTGTTGCTTGTACACTAATTATGTTTTTCTAGTTACCCAACAGGGTTCATGGACTAACAGGTTATGGACAGTGAATAACCGGAACTGTAACTTGTACATAGTTGCACCTGGTAAGGTGCCCTCTTTTGAAGATGACCGCAGAACAAAAAACCCGTGGAGGTGGCTGAAGACGTGGTCCAACTCCGGATCATCAAAGCCCTGTAGCCACCCCAGGGACTACGTGGAGGGTTTAGGACGGGTCCCTCAAATTGCATCTTAGGTAACATGGACACCTGGTCACGGGAGCGCCGTGATCTCTAAAGACTAAACTTCTTGTACATATGTTGTAGTGTTATTGGTTATTGCTTATTCTCTGTTACGTTGTATTTTTGCAAAATGTGTTTAGTCCCGGAGTACTAAATTTCACTAAGGGGGAATGTGGCACCCCGGGTCTGGTCGCCACAGTGGCAGCAATGTCATGTCTGAGAGCAGGTGGGAGGTTCCCTGGTTGGGGACAATTAGCATGCAGCACCTCCTGCCTCAGTCCAGGGAGGGGAGAAACCTGCCCTTTATAAACTGGATCTGGGGCGGGGTTAGAGAGACCCGCCAGAGACAAGTTGCCGATAGGGACAGGTCAGCAGCAGGCTGAGGAGTCCCTGTAGGCAGAGGAGGAACACGAGGCCAGGAGGGGAACTAGCAGAGTTCGTCCTGGCCAGAGACTTACTAAGCCGGACACTGGAGTCCGAGGCTGCGAGGGTTATAAGCCCAGCAGCAGAAAACCACCACGCAGGGGACTTCAAGTCCTCTGGCCCAAGGAAGCCCGGAGGCTCAGCCACACGAGAGGGACCACTACTGCCCCGGAGGGGTGAGAAGCACGGAAGGCCCGAGTCGCCAGTCATACGGGTGAGAACAACACGGTACACTCAGAGACATGGGCTACCACTACACTACAGCGGGATAGCCAAGAAAGAGTGAAGTCAGCACGGTAGGCCTACAAACTCCCTATGACCAGCGGGATTTCCCAGTTGCTCTCAGACTGACCAGGCCTCCATTGTTAACCTGTATTCCGGACGGGTCCCTTAATACCACCAACAGTAAAGACCCTGACTTGCATCATGGACTCCGTGTGGTTAATGCTGCTCCCACGTACCATCACCACCAACATCCCTACTTTCTGCCCTGAGGCTATACTCCTCTCGTGGGGAGTTATACTATCCTCTGCTGCACCCACAACACCAGCCTCAGCGGTCTGCCCTGCAGCGGCGGTTCACATTGACCACAATCCACGGGTGCCGTAGTCGGACATTCAGCATATAGACTGCCATTTAGTTTGACCACCCTGAGCCACGGGACCGGGTCCCACCACGCAAGGACTACAACCCCCAGCATCCACAAAAGGCCCGGTTCCGGGCTCCCCACGCAGCCCAGGGGGCGCGTCAGCTGCACTGTATACCATTGTTAGAGCCTTATCATACTGAGTCAGTAGTTTACCTTATGCACAAAGTGACTAAGTTACGTGCTCATTCACTGAATGGAGGCCAAAAGAGTTTCAATTTGGCAGATATTAGAGATGGGTGTATTGATTTGATGCAAATGAAATGAATGTCAAATTTTAGGAAACTTGCTGGAATTTGAACTTTTTGCTATTCAATTCAGGTGAATCGCTAAAAATGCTTGGACTATTTCACACAATGCAGAAGATTGTATCAGCTAGAGATGGCTCATATGACATCAGGAACCTCAGGAACGATCAGTTGGACTCCCAACAATGTCTTACAGCTTTCACATCACATAGTATAGCAAATGCCATAGCATAGCACAGTCATCACAATGTATAGCATGTAGTGTAGTATACCAGAACTTATCATAGCCTGTATAAAAGCTGAGGCAGGGAATGCAGTGCAGCAACTATTTTGGCAAGAATCTATTTACTGAAAGGATTTCACAGCTCATAGTTTAGCAATAGAAATAGGGAGAAAAACCTAATAAAACACCTCCAAATATATTGTACAGACGGCGTGTGTGACAAAACAGTAGTGAAGAACAGTCACCATTTTACAACCATAGCCATATTTACGTAGAGATCACTTTGCCATTACTTTGGACTCATTCAGATGTCATTGTTTTTCACAAAGGCAAAAAGATGGAAGCATTTTATCAGTATTTTTCATGTATGGATAAAAAATAAATTACAAAGCTTCTATCCTTTGCAATGTTAAACAAGGACAGAACATGAATAGCACACAGATGCCATCTGTGTGCTGTGCATATTTTTCATGAGTCCGTAGACTTGTATTGTCACTTTTCATCCATGCTGCCACAAAAATACAAACATGCCTCCATGAATTCTGCATAGACACAAGATATGTGAAAAAACACAGGCAAGTGTACAGCCCCATAGATTACTTTAGGTACGTGTTGTATCTGTGAAAAACATAGATAGAACACATACATGCGACACGTAAGTCTGAATGAGCCCTAATGCTGTGTTAACATTAAAGAGCTTGAAAAGAGATTGGATACAGTCCTAGGAGACATCAAAGAGTCATACATATAGTTTCAGGGCAATTGTAAAATGTATACTGCATGGTATGCTATTACTACCTGAAGTCTGTTTCACGGAAGCCACCTTAGACCTGTCTCAATGAACTTTTAAAAGTGTGAAAAAGCAGTTATATAGAATTGTTATTTGGACCAAGCATGCTCTGTTACTTGGGCTCCAGGGTATGGTATACTTCATCTAACCAATCGCTCACATCTGCATATAAACTCAGTGAGTGCAATGTGAAAAAAATTCGCATCAATGTTGTTCAATTAGGCAGTGCTCATCTGCGAGTTTTTCCTCTTCTGGAATTGGGGTGAGGAAAAATTTGCAGCATGCCACGTATGTCTGACTAAAATGGCCGAGACTCACCAATGAAAGTAAATGGGTGCGAGAAAAAAATCACACAAGACATGGAAAATGTATGTGCCGTGATTTTTACGCACCCATCTCATAGGAAACCCTAAATTTCATCAGCCGAGTACAGTAAACCATGAACCATGAGAATAGAATAGATACAGTGGGTACGGATAGTATTCAGATCCCTTTAAATTTTTCACTCTTTGTTTCATTGCAGCGATTTGTTAAATTCTAAAAAGTTCATTTTTTTTCTCATTAAAGTACACTCTGCACCTCATCTTGACTGAAAAAAACAAATGTGGAATTTCTGCAAATTTATTAAAAAATAAAAACTGAAAAATCATATGGTCTTAAGTATTCAGACCTTTTGCTCATTATTGAGTAGAAGCACCCTTTTGAGCTAGTACAGCCACGAGTCTTCTTGAGAATGATGCAACAAGTTTTTCACACCTGGATTTGGGGACCTTCTGTCATTCTTCCCTGCAGATACTCTCCAGTTCCGTCAGGTTGGATGGTGAACGTTGGTGGACAGCCATTTTCAGGTCTCTCCAGAGATGCTCAATTGGGTTTAGGTCAGGGCTCTGGCTGGGCCAGTCAAGAATGGTCACAGAGTTGTTCTGAAGCCACTCCTTTGTTATTTTAGCTGTGTGCTTAGGGTCATTGTCTTGTTGGAAAGGTGAACCTTCGGCCAAGTCTGAGGTCCAGAGCACTCTGGAAGAGGTTTTCATCCAGGATATCTTTGTACTTGGACGCATTCATGTTTCCTTCAATTGCAACCAGTCGTCCTGTCCCTGCAGCTGAAAAACACCCCCATAGCATGATGCTGCCACCACCATGTTTCACTGTTGGGATTGTATTGGGCAGGTGATGAGCAGTGCCTGGTTTTCTCCACACATACCACTTAGAATTATCACCAAAAAGTTCTATCTTCGTCTCATCAGACCAGAGAATCTTATTTCTCAAAGTCTGGGAGTCCTTCATGTATTTTTGAGCCAACTCTATGTGGGCTTTCATATGTCTTGCACTGAGGAGAGGCTTCTGTCGGTCCACTCTGCCATAAAGGCCCGACTGGTGGAGCGCTGCAGTGATAGTTGACTTTGCAGAACTTTCTCACATCTCCCTACTGCATCTCTGGAGCTCAGCCACAGTGATCTTGGGGTTCTTCTTTACCTCTCTCACCAAGGCTCTTTTCCCACGATAGCTCAGTTTGGCTGGATGGCCAGGTCTAGGAAGACTTCTGGTGGTCCCAAAATTCTTCCATTTAAGAATTATGGAGGCCACTGTGCTCTTAGGAACATAGAGTAATGCAGAAAATCTTTTGTAACCTTGGCCAGATCTGTGAATTGCCACAAATCTGTCTCTGAGCTCCTTGGGCAGTTCCTTTGAGCTCATGATTCTCATTTGGTCTGACATGCACTGTGAGCTGTGAGGTCTTATATAGACAGGTGTGTGCCTTTCCAAATCAAGTCCATTCAGTTTAATTAAACACAGCTGGACTCCAATGAAGGAGTAGAACCATCTCAAGGAGGATCACAAGGAAATGGACAGCATGTGACTTAAATATGAATGTCTGAGCAAAGGGTCTGAATACTTATGTGTTAGGAGGGCGGTTGCAGACAACTTTATTTTAATGGAACGCAAATGACCCCGGGGTCCGCAATGCAGCCTAATGGACTGCTGCCGAACACTTTCCGGGTGGAAAGGAAAGCGACAACGAAACTGATAACCCGTCCGTGTTAACAGCACACCGGACCGGTTAAAGCGATACGCTCTGTCTCCGTTAACTGCACGGCGGGAGAGCGACCGGCGACGCACCTATCAACTATCTTAGCCCTTCGTGTTAATGCACATGGAAGGGTAAGACGGTTCGCACAATCTCCAAGAACCGCAGGGAGACGTGCGACCGTGGGAGAAGCAGTAGCCCTGTCTTTGATACAGGCGCTACGCTATGGGGAATGGCGCTAAAGCGGCTCACACAATCTCCAAGAACCGCAGGGAGACGTGTGACCGGACTAGGAGCAGTAGCCCTGTCTTCGACACAGGAGCTACGCTAACGGAGATGGCGCTAGTATGTGGGTGTGATACCCGCTGGGTATTCGTGCACTCAGCCGGCTTGCTACAGACTGAGCAGACCTGCTCTATATGGCTCAAGCTACCTGCCTGCATAAAGCTATGGCTCTTAGAGGAGCCCAAGAGTTTCAGCGTGCACACCACAAACAACCAGCTCAAAAGATCTGAGCGCGTCGCCATGTTTGTGGGCGGGCCTTTTAAAGACTAAGCCCTGCCCACCGACGCGCCATTGGTGACGTTACCCGTGAATCAATCAGGCGGTGCCAGGTCACCGGGTCAGGTGGGTGCCAAACCACCAATCATGATCCGCCAGGTCACGGACATGCTCAGTGCGGCAAACTCTGGACTTAGACTCCACAAGCCCTGTCTCTCTCTGCAACCCAGGCTTAACATTGTTAGGCACAACTACCTGGGAGATAAACAGTGCTCGCAGACCAGCTAGGCATTGGGGCTGATGATGTTTCTGAGCAGTATCAGCCCTGGCTGGACCAAAATGGGAGACCACAGAAGGTCCTGGACCCATTTCAAATCCAGCACCAGACCAACACCTAACACTTATGACCATGTGATATTTCAGTTTTTCTTTTTCAATAAATTTGAAAAAAATTTACATTTCTGTTTTTTTTCAGTCAAGAGGGGGTGCAGAGTGTTCTTTAATGAGAAAAAAAATTAACTTTTTAGAATTTACCAAATTGCTGCAATGAAACAAAGAGTGAAAAATTTAAAGGGGTCTGAATACTTTCCGTACCCACTATATATAGATAGGATATAAGAAAAAAATGGCGTGGAGTCCCTCAAATTTTTCTTAACAAATTGAGGGAAAGCCGACAGCTGGAGGCTGATGTTTATAGTCTGGGAAGGTGGTAATAAACATGGAGCTTTCCAGGCTATTAATATTAGCTCACAGATGTCTACTTTGTCTTTACAAGTTATTAGCAAGAGGTTACCCCCCAAAAAATGATGTGGGTCCACGCTATTTTTAATAACCAGCAAAAGCTAGGCAGACAGCTTCGGGCTGATATTAATAGACTAGGAAGGGTCCTTGGATATTGGCCCCCGACCAGACTAATAACATCAGCCCTCAGTCGCCCGAGAAATGGTGCATCCATTAGATGCGCCAAATCTGACACTGAGCCTCGGCTCTTCCCACTTGTCCTGGTGCGGTGGCAAGTGGGGTAATAGTATTGTGATTGATGTAAGATTTATAATGTCAGCTGACATCAAGCCCAGGGGTTAGTAATGGAGAGGCGTCTATAAGACACCCCAATTATTAACCCTATCAGTTTAAGTAAAAAAACACACACACATGGAAAAGTCTTTTATTTGAACAAAACACTACCCGACCCTCTTTTACTCATTTATTAATATCCAAAGAAAAATAAAGAAACTAAGAAATCCTCACCTGTAAACCCGTAATCCTCACATATGTCCCGCGATGAGCCCAACTCAGCTACATCTGGATGCATTGCTGAGCGGTGAAATAAAATGCTGCCTCTCAGCTTGGCATCCAGGAGACACTGTGCCGATCTTGAGAATGCAGCTTCACTACCGAGTGCTGTAAGGTGAATGGAGTACATAGCCAATGATCTCTGGTCACCTTACTTACCTCAACGCTCACTGCGACAGCAGGAGTGGAGCATTACTGCGGGCCCCAGGCTGGGAGGAGGTGATATCCCGGCAGTGTGAGGCTGCGAGCCCTTGGCTTCAAGAAAATGTCCGAGGCAGGAGCAGAGTCCATTGATTTCCTGGTGGTGGGCTTCAGGAAAATGGTCATTGAGATCTCAATCTGTGCATACACCGCCTCCGGTGGCCATTTTCTTGAAGCCCACCGTGGAAAATCAATGGACTCTGCCAATCCTGGCGAATTTGAATGTTACAAGGTTCGAGAGTCTCTAAACAGGACCAATATTATGGATATGTGACTGCATCAATATATAACTGTGCAGGTATAGCATTCAAGAGTCAATTTGAGATGTGTGACAATTATCTTCTACTCTGTTTACACCACTTATTGGAAGCACTCTGCTATCGGTGTTATTTATGAAGGTCATTCTGCTGGCGCCTATTATGGGTCACATTCTGCTTGGTCTGTTTGCTGTGGTCACTCTAATGGGCATAGTAGCTATATTCCGCAGGTCTAACCTGTAAACCTCTGAATAGAAGTTTTTCATGGAAGAAGAGGGAAGCTTAAGGATTTTAATGGTCATGTATTGACTTCAGGCAATGCTCTTTAAAAATTGACTGTAAGAATCCAATAGTTTCAACCCATTATATTTAATTACCGTACTATAAGTTTATCAATTAATACATTACAAACCTATAGATGACTGTTAATTCTAACAATAGCTGTCAAAAATAGAGGGAAAACATTTTTATAATCCAAGTTACATTACTTTATCACAGTAAGCGTATAATGAAGTCGTTCTAATAAGTCATACAGTTAGGATACAACTGCAACAAATTTTGGTTTTGCACTAATCACAGTAAAATCACAAGGTTTTATCTTGTTAAGGCAAGCACAATATCCTGATATGGAAGCAGGGTAGTCGGGAGGTAATGGGAACTGCAATAATTCTGACTGTAATGGAATTTTTGCAGATTTTGAGCTACTTTTTTCTCTTAATAAAACACTAAGTTTGTGTCTGTCACAGTTTTTTATAACAACCATTGCAAGACCAATATGACCTTGGAAGCGCAGTGATATCCTGAAGTATACAGTAATACTATGTATCTAGTAATGGCAAATGCATATATTCATAAAGTTTCTAAACCATTCTGCCAGTAGTGTTCCATTCAAATAAATGTTTATGGAGCCCTACTGATTACATTTGAATGATTCTTTGATGTTTGTGAGCAGCATGGTGGCTCAATGGTTAACATTATTACTTTGTAGCAATGAACAGTAGTTCAGGGTTTAAATATGACCAAAGTGTTTACATAGATTTCATCCAGGTTCTCTGAATTCCTCACACATTTCAAAATCATACAGATTCATTAGGTTTTTAAGAAATCAGTCAAGTTTAGAAGTTATCTCCAGTCCAATGGATAACGAATAACTTCCTGATTGATGGGGGTCCTACTGCCCCATCAATCCTAAACATGAGGCTGAGAACTGTACTCTGCAATCTGTGGAAATGAATGAATGAATAAATGAATGAAGTGGAGGTGTCCATACTCAACCTATGTCTTTGTTCAATTCAGACAGTGCTTTGCAAAGCCTCATTCTTGAGATTGAGTGAGGTCCCAATGGTTGGATTACCCAGTGATCAAAAAGTTACTCCCTATAAATAGGGAATAATTTCGAAACTTGTTATAAACCCTTTAAACTGTTGTTGGTAGTTGCTGTCCATGAGCCATAGAAGATTGGAGAAACAAATATGGGTCAAGTACTCTATCTCAGAAAATGAAGATAGGCTTGGTGATTATAGGCAAGAATGTTTGTAATTTATGAAGATTGCATCCAAGAATCGAAACAAGCTGCCTGATGATTTAACCTTACTGTTCTGTCCGATCTTTCAAATTAGCGGTCAACAACACCGCCACCCAATTTTGAGGAGCTAAAAGGATTATCCGGGACTTAAATATTAATGAGCGATCCTTAGTAGAAGAAGTTAATGTCAAATCAATAGGATCCAATACACATAACCCCAATCAATCACCTTATACCTGGTGCCATAACAGCTGGAGTCAGAACACCAAAGCTCTGAACACTGTAATGCAGTATCAGAGAACCTTCTCTCTGAGAAAATTACCGAAAACCAAATGTCATTCATGATCAGTGTAAAAAATTAGCAACAACTCTGAAACAGTGTAGTAGCTGACCTACTACGACAAATAATTACGCATCAACTCTGCCGATGAAAATTGAATGAGACACCAAGTCCAATAATTGGCTGTAGCGATTATGTGCACTGTAGACGTAACAACACTGCTGCAGCCAATCAATAAAAAACAAAGCAATGGCAGAAATTTTGGCAGAAGCTCCTCAGTGTCTCTGAAGGATGACAAGCTGGATGGCAGCATTCTGCTACCATCCAGCCTGCCATCTCAATGCCATCCCACGTGGGAGAATTCCCCTGCTCAAGCGGTAACGTCATTTGCCGGCACCGCATGCTCAGGAAAATTCTCCCACACTGTCAGTGACGTGTATGAGGTGAGCTGAGTTCATTGGACATGAACTCAGCTCATCTGGAGGCCATCACAGCCAGACACTGAGGAGCTTCGGAGTGTCTGCGGCATGGCAAGCTGGATGGCAGCGTTCTGTTGCGATCCAGCTTGTCATGTCAATGTAGCAGAGCTGAAGCCGTCCTGGGAACCATGGAAAGGTAAGGATGAGGTTGGTTTATTATTTTACTTTTATTGCAGAAGACATTGGCTTCAGCTGGAATGGGCGATACGGTAAGTAGAGTTTAATTTAAAACATTAAAGGAATGTGTGTTTATTTCAATTAAAGGATTTTATTCGAGGTGTTGGTGTTTTTATTTTACATTTGCCTTACACTATGGGGTTAGTAATGGGGGTGTCTTATAGACGTCTCTCCTTTACTAACCTGGGCTTGATGTCAGCTGGCATTATAAGCTGACATCAACCCCAGCCCTATTACCCCACTGCCACCGCTACAGGGCAATGGGAAGAGCGAGGCTAAGTTCCAGAATTGGCACATCCTACTGATGCGCCATTTCCGGGGAGGCTGAGGGCTGGTGTTTCTAGCCTGGGAGGGGGCCAATATTCATGGCACCCGTCCTGGGCTATTAATATCATATATCTCACATTGATGAGGTGAAGTAGTCCTGTGCCCTTAGCAGAGAAACACCCCAAAAACATAATGTTTCCACCTCCATGCTTGACAGTGGGGACGGTGTTCTTTGGGTCCTAGGCAGTATTTATCTTCCACCAAACACGGCGAGTTGAGTTAATGCCAAAGAGCTCAATTTTAGTCTCATCTGACCACAGAACCTTCTCCCAATAACTCACAGAATCATCCAGGTGTTCATTGGCAAGCTTCAGACGGGCTTGCACATGTGCCTTCTTGAGCAGGCGTAATGTGTTACCCATGGTTTTCTTGGTGACTGTGGTCCCAGCTGCCTTGAGATCATTACCACAAGATCCCCCCGTGTAGTTTTAGGCTGATCTCTCACCTTCCTCATGATCAAGGATACCCCACGAGGTGATATTTTGCATGGTGCCCCAGATCAATGTCGATTGACAGTCATTTTGTATTTCTTTCATTTTCTTACTATTGCACCAATAGTTGTCTCCTTCTCAACCAGTGTCTTACTTATGGTTTTGTAGCCCATTCCAGCTTTGTGCAGGTCTATGATCTTGTCCCTGACACCCTTAGAAAGCTTTTTGGTCTTGCCCATGTTGTAGAGGCTAGAGTTTGACTGATTAATTGAGTCTGTGGACAGGAGTCTTTTTTTACAGGTGACTATGTAAGACAGCAGTCTTTAATGCAGGTAACGAGTTGACTGTTCATGTCTTTGTCAGTGGGTAAACTGACAAAAACAGCAAGGTATCAAATAATTATTTCCTTCACTGTAAGACCTTGTCACAGTCTAACCTTCAGACAGGCAGAGTAGGGAGAGGTGATGCTGTGTGATGGACAGAATTGTCGGTATAAAAAATAAAAGTTAGATATAGGTACTCCAGAAGTATATATATATGCATCTGAACTAACAGTCCTTCTGAGGACTAATCCAGCTGCATATATTCAGTGGTGATAACAGTAATTAGGCAGGCGGCCAGGGTTTGTGGCTGTGTATACAGCACAAGAGGGTCCATTGTACGTGCTGTCTGTTCAAGCTATTATAGATAAATGTAGACATAGCACCAGATATAAGGGTCCGGGGCTATTTTTTTTTTTTTATCTTAATCTTGATTATTTTCTAAAAAAGTAATAGTGTCCAATATTTTACTGCTCCATTTACTTGTTAGCACTGCAGAACACAGACAGATCTTTTCCATCATCAGACGTGATCCCATATTACAGCGATAAAAATCCAGAAATTTGTAGTGAACGTGGAAAATATTATCCTTCATTTTATAAGGATGGCCTTGTTCTCCTAAATTTAGGCAGCAGTTGCAGTCACTGCATACGCAACAACTGTATAGCAGAACCGCTCCTTTCTAATGGGAACATGTTGTTATGGAGGCCCTCCTCTATGTGTCTTTAAATTGGTATTGGAGTTTTTCCTACATTTAGGCAGCTGTTGTAGTCACTGCATGTGCAATAACTGTATAGCAGAACCGCTCCTTTATAATGGGAACATGTTGCTACGGAGGCCCTCCTCTTTGTGTCTTTAAATTTGTATTGGGGCTTTTCCTACATTTAGGCAGCCATTGCAGTCACTGCATACGCAATAACTGTATAGCAGAACCATTCCTTTCTAATGGGAACATGTTGCTACGGAGGCTCTCCTCTATGTGTATTTAAACTGGTATTGGGGTTTTTCCTACATTTAGGCAGCCGTTGCAGTCGCTACATACGCAATAACTGTATAGCAGAACTGCTCCTTTATGATGGGAACATTTTGTTACTGAGGCCTACCTCTACACTGTGTTCCAAATTATTATGCAAATAATATTTTCTCAGATTTTCCCAAATTACCTATATGAATTGCAGTCATTGTAATTTTCCAGTCAAATAACTATTAGAGTACAACTGAAAGGTTTTTGTACAAACTGCCTATGATAACAGTATATTTTTTAAAAAATAAAAAACTCAAACTGCACTGAAAATGCATGTTCCAAATTATTATGCACAGCAGAGTTTTCAACCTTTTCATTTTAATAAAGAACAAAAAAATGGTCATTTTTGAAATTATAAGCATTAGCAGGTTATTACAAACTGAAATCAAACAGTTTTCAACTCAAAACTTTATTCTAGGTGATGTTACATTTGCACATAGGACCGCTTGTTCGAAAGGAGCTTCTGAACTCTCTCGTCCATTGAATTTGTCAGGTTTTGGATGGTTTCTGCTTCAATTGTTTTGCATGAGGACAGAATACCCTCCCAGAGCTGTTGCTTAGATGTGAACTGCCTCCCGCCATCATAGACACTCCTTTTGATGATGCTCCAGAGGTTCTCAATGGGGTTGAGGTCAGGGGAGCATGGGTGCCACACCATAAGTTTGTCCCCTTTTATGCCCATAGCAGCCAGAGATGCAGATATGTTATGTGCAGCATGAGACGGGGCATTATCATGCATGAAAATGATCTTGCTGTGGAATGCACGGTTCTTCTTCTTGAACCATGGCAGTGCTGTTTGAGAAACTCAACATACATTATGGAGTTCATCTTTACCCCTTCAGGGATCCTAAAAGGGCCGACAATCTCTCTCCCCATGATTCCAGCCCAAAACATTACTCCACCTCCTCCTTGTTAGCGCTGTAGCCGTGTTTGCATGGGGTGTCCATCAACCAGCCATCCACCACTCCATCCATCTGGACCATAGAGATCATTTCATGCATGATAATGCCCCATCTCATGCTGCACATAACACATCTGCATCTCTGGCTGCTATGGGCATAAAAGGGGACAAACTTATGGTGTGGCACCCATGCTCCCCTGACCTCAACCCCATTGAGAACCTCTGGAGCATCATCAAAAGGAGTGTCTATGATGGCGGGAGGCAGTTCACATCTTAGCAACAGCTCTGGGATGGTATTCTGTCCTCATGCAAAACAATTGAAGCAGAAACCATCCAAAACCTGACAAATTCAATGGACGAGAGAGTTCAGAAGCTCCTTTCGAACAAGGGGTCCTATGTGCAAATGTAACATCACCTAGAATAAAGTTTTGAGTTGAAAACTGTTTGATTTCAGTTTGTAATAACCTGCTAATGCTTATAATTTCAAAAATGACCATTTTTTTGTTCTTTATTAAAATGAAAAGGTTGAAAACTCTGCTGTGCATAATAATTTGGAACATGCATTTTGAGTGCAGTTTGAGTTTTTTAGTTTTTTAAAAATATACTGTTATCATAGGCAGTTTGTACAAAAACCTTTCAATTGTACTCTAATAGCTATTTGACTGGAAAATTACAATGACTGCAATTCATATAGGTAATTTGGTAAAATCTGAGAAAATATTAATTGCATAATAATTTGGAACACAGTGTATGTGTCTTCAAATTGGCATTGGCATATTTCCCAAATTTGGGCAGCCATTGCAGTCACTGCATATGCAATAACTGTAAAACAGAACCGCTCCTTTCTAATGCAAACATTTTGTTGATGAGGCCCACCTCTATGTGTCTTCAAATTGGTATTGGGATATTTCATAAATTTTGACAGCCCTTGCAGTCACTGCATGGGCATTACCACTATAGGAGACCCACTCCTTTATTATGGGAACATTTTTTTTACTGAGGCCCCCCTATATGTCTCTTCAAAGGGGTATTGGGGTGGGTCCAAATTTTTGGCATCCTTTACAGTCACTGCATATACGATAACAGTATAGGAGACCCACTCTTTAATAATGGGAACAACAAAGCATAGGCGGCTGATGGCCCTCTAACAATAGTGAGGGCCGACTTATGGTCCTTTAAGAATTGTAAGAACTGCCTGATAGTCCTATAAAAATAGCCTTAGTGACTTTCAGAGTCCCTCCTTCATAAATGAAACAGGATGTTTCTGATCATGTCTCACACACCACATGGGAAGATAAGGTATTAAAATGTTAAAATGGCATTTACTGGTAAATGTTTTTTTCACTGTTGAAAGCAATGCAAAAGTGCCAAAACGCATCAAAAACGCTATGTGTAAACATAGCCTAAGGTGTGGAGGATCATTTTTGTTTTTGGTTATTTATTTTGCCTTATATACAAGTAATTACCCTGGAAAGGATGTTCCTTAACATTTTTCCCAGGAAAATCCATTTTGGTTTCGTTTTTGTATGTTTTATTGTGAGCCTGTAAAAGTGGCGTAATACTCTGACAACATTGTTCACATTAGTGACCTGAGAGTCAGGGTGCCAACACTGGAAAAGCTTGTTGATTGGCTGTGCTGCAGTCTTTCAACAAGCTTTATTAGACTGCCGAAGCCAAACAGTAAACCGGACATACAGTAAGAAGTCCGCATTCGGAATTCCGTATCGGACACTAGGTGTCTGGTAAGGACCCTGGAACTTTACAGTTCAGGTTTGCTCATCCCTAGTCAGGAGCTAACACCAATGAAACAAGCCAGAGTACGAATGTGGGATCAACAGACAATAATCAATGAGTACACCCATCAATCAGAATGGGAAAACTCTCATTGGTCAGTGTTTCAACTGTGTGTTCTTGCATGACACATGCACCACCTGTCAGACAACTTCACCTGGCAAGTCGGCACCAGTGGACTGGGAACTGAGCAACTTTATCTTTCCATCATCGTAATATTTGTATGGCAATGGTAAGGAAAGACTGGTTAGTGCCCAGTCTCAGCACTGTTTTATAACTATAGCAATATTCACATACCAAACTATAATTCTTTGAGGTAGGAATAAAGATGAGTGGATCTTTTTATATTCAAATTTGTCAACGTCACTGAATTTTCCCCCAAAATTTGATTTGCGATGAATAAATTTGCATGAATCTCAATACCGCAAAGCTTATAATTGCTCTGAAATAAACACTTTGGGGAGAAGAAAGAGAGAGAGGACTTTGCTGACCATAGGAGCTTACACTGTTCATGAAAGAGAGAGAAAGAAGACCTTGTTGACACTCTACAGCTTACACTCTACAGGCAAAAGAGAGCGGACCCCGCTGACCATAAGTGCTTTATGCACTAAAGGAAAAAAAGGGAGAGGACACCGCTGACCAAAGAGCTTAAACTCTACAAGAGAGATAGAGAGGTCCCTGCTGACCATAACAGCTTAAACTCTAAAGAACAATAAGATGTACTAAGTAACTCTGGATATGGAAATGAATGCTGCCGTACAAACTGTGCTCCACTGGGTACCACTGATCTGTGATGGCCCAGTTACTGACCACCTCTGTACAAGGTATGATAATCCATAAGATGTCATAGCAGCATGGCATTATGGAAAGGCCCATATGACAATTCAAATTGACATTAGCCCGCTTTCTGATGCTTCAGCACTGTGGGAGATGGTCATAGGGAAGTTTTTGTTTTTGTGAAGCACGCTCTAAATCTCAAAATGTTCGAATTCATGCTAAACTTCAAATTTCAGGAAATTTGACTCTAAAATAATGCTCTACAGATAAATCCGTTCATCTCCAGATAGAAACACAGTTAAATCATATGGTTCTTCCCATCAGTAGAAAAAATCAAGGAATATATAGCATGGAATACTCCCATACAATATAATGCATATAAGGAGTTACAAAAGGAGTAACCAAAAAACACCGAAGTTAGTAAAATATCAAATGCTTTATTAAAAAATTATAAGAACTGTTAATCAGGTAATTCAAAGAGGAAACAAGTGAAGGACAGACAAGAATGGTCAGCAAATGCATAGTTGTTCTCAAATGAGATACATGTAAGTATATTGCACATGCTTCTATCAAGTATATATTATCATGGTACAACATCTAATTAAACCTAAAGATACAAACCTGAGCCTAAACAATTAGATTTTAGAAAGGGTTATAAAGTGCAGCACTTACCTATACCCTCCACAGAGCTCTGATGCGTGTATTGTGCAACATGTTCTCAAGGGATTGCTGGTGGTACTAGCCAGCTGCCTAATATAAGTATGGGAATTAAACGGAACACCCATTAAAATGAACCTGTCACCAAGTCACCATAAAAAATGCTATTAACCTGCAGATATAGGGTTTGTGAGGAGCTGGCCATTTACTAAAGATTATCAGACTTTTCCAGCACGGAGCACTGTTTCCGTTAATATTAATATTGTGTTTTATTAGAGATTTGCTTGCAGTATTTTATTAATGTTCTGCTTGCTCATTAGTTTATGTGCACAAATTTCACTTGTATAGTGTCCAGCATTCCAGTAATGTCATCAGTATTTCAGGAGCCTTAATCCATTGTTCAAACAGCGACTAGGCCCATTGTGTGGGTTGGAAAAGTACAGGGAGAGCCATTTATATGGATATATCTAAATTAAATGGGAATGATTGGTGATATCAACTTCCTGTCTGTGGCACATTAGTATATGGGAGGGGAAAAACTTTTCCAGATGGGTGGTGACCATGGCGGCCATTTTGAAGTCGGCCATTTTGGATCAAACTATATTTTTTATTGGAAGAGGATCATGTGACACATCAAACTTATTGAGAATGTCATAAGAAAAACAATGCTTGCTCGGTTATAACTAGTGTTGAGCGAGCACTAAAATGCTCGGGTGCTCGAAGCTCGGGCCGAGCTCACTGTGATACTCGGGTGCTCGACCCGAGCAGCGAGCCCGATGTTAGTCTATGGGAGACCCGAACATTTTTGCGGCGGCACCCCCGGCAGTCTGTAGAAAGCCTAAAAAGTGCCCAAAACGATAGTGACAGTGCTCAAATGACATGGGGACAGCATGGGGATCGCCCCTGGAAGCATTTCTGACCCCCAGGTCACTGCTGTCAACAACGTGGTCAGAGGTATTAAGCCTCTTTTACAGGCTCACAATAAAACGTTCAAAAACGAAAGTGAAAGTGCTTTCCTGTGAAATATGTTAACCCCTTAACGACCATGGGTCTTTCTGTTTTTGTGTTTTCCTTTTTTGCTCCCCTTCTTCCCAGAGCCAGAACTTTTTTAATTTTCGTTCAATATGGCCATGTGAGGGCTTATTTTTTGCGGGACGAGTTGTACTTTTAAAAACCATTACTGGTTTTACCATATCGTGTGCTGGAAAATGGGAAAAAAATTCCAAGTGCAGTGAAACTGCAAAAAAAATGCAATTCCACAGTTGTTTTTTGGGTCCTTTTTTTACCACGTTCACAGATTGCTAAAACTGACCGGCCATCATTATTTTCCAGGTCGTTATGAGTTCATAGACACCAAACATGTATAGGTTCTTTTTTATTTAAGTGGTGAAAAAAAATCCAAAGCTTGCTAAAAAAAGCAAAAAAAATGGAGCCATATCCGAGACCCTCAGCTTCTCCATTTTTCGGGATCTGGGGCCAGGTGAGTGCTTATTTTTTGCGTGCCGGGCTGACGTTTTTATTGATACCATTTTGGGGTAGATCCGATGTTTTGATCGCCCGTTATTGCATTTTATTGCAAAGTTCTAGCGACCAAAAAAACTTAATTTTGGCGTTAAAATTTTTTTCTCGTTACGCCGTTTACTGATTGAATTAATTCTTCTTTTATATTGATAGATCGGGCGATTCTGAACGCGGCGATACCAAATATGTGTATGTGGTTTTTTTTTTATATATATATATATATTTTATTTTGAATGGGGCGAAAGGGGGGTGACTTAAACTTTTATATATTTTTTATTTTTTTTATTTTTTTAAAAACTTTTTTTTTACACTTTCTGCTTGCTTCTATAGTCTCCAGAGGAGACTAGAAGCAGCAGTTGTCTGATTGCTTCTACTGCATACAAGCGATGAGCAGATCGCTTGTATGCAGGAGAAATGCTCTCTTGCTATGAGCGCTGACCACTAGGTGGCGCTCATAGCAATTGAGACATGACAACCACAGGCGTCTGCTGCAGACCCTGAGTTGTCATGCCCACCCATTGGTAACCCGCGATCACGTGACGGGGTCACTGATGGGCGGGGCTTAGGACTCCTGGAAGAGTGAGTTAAATGCCACTGTCAGAGATTTAACATGTTAACAGCCGCGGGTGTATTGCGATTCCAATAATCAGCTGACATGCGCTCGCTTCAGTGCGGGCTCACCGCCGGAGCCCCCGCTGAACCGGCCTTCCCGACCTGGTGCGTACTATTACTGACCAGGTCGGAAAGGGGTTAAGGAACATCCTTTCCAGGGTAAAGACTTGTGTATAAGGTAAAATAAATAACCAAAAACAAAAATACTCCTCCACACCTTGGGCTATGTTCACAAGTAGCATTTTTTATGCGTTTTTGCACGTTTGTATTGCTTTCAACCGTGACAAATGCATTCACCGGGAAATGTCATTTTAACATTTTACAACCTTATCTGGCCAAGTGCTGTGTGACACATGCATACAGTGCTAAAAAGACATGGGAACAGCATGGGGAAGACCCCTGGAAGCATCTCTGACACGCAAGTCACTGCCTAAAAGTGTGCCCATCAGAAGTGATCCTTGCCGCATCAGAAGATGCAGACTTGCAACTATCCCCGTGCAAGTCCTTGTCCCAGGGCAGTGTTCAATTGTACCTCCCCCATAACTTGCAATACAAGCGCAAGTATGCAGCCTGCCACCCACCCACCCACCCCCAGGCTGCAATACCATACAGCTAGCTTGCTTGCACTTGAAATTGGGCCTTTTAGGCATGTGGAGGTGGAATCTGGCCACCACGTCATGGCTGCGTCGGTAGCCTGGTATTCATACTCAGTCCCCAGCCGCCCGGCGGCCGGGTGTCCACGCTTGGTCCCCAGCCGCCAGGGGGCGGCCGGGTGTCCATACTCAGTCCCCAGCCGCCCCACGGCCGGGTGCCCACACACAGTCCCCAGCCGCGTGGGGGTGGCCGGGTGTCCATAAACGGTCCCCAGCCGCCCCTATTTGTCCCGGTGCGCCTTATACTCAAGTGCGCATACCAAAACATTACCTGTGCCCTCCCCAGTGCATTTAGTGGGAAGGACAGCCTAACCACAAACACGTGGACAAGTGAATGTGGCCAGGAATGGTCCATCTCACTGACGCCTTCACACTGGGTTAATATTGTGGAAGCCGGGACACAGTTGGACACTGGGATGCAACACGTCCTCCAGACATAGAGGATTTCGGGTCCTGGGTCAATCAGGCTTCAATACAAAGTTCAGAAGGTAGACAGCAGCAGTGGTCGGCCTCCTACACAACGAGTAAATTATTCATGATCATGAGGCCATCCACCTCCTTAGCTTTCTGCTCCTTGGAATGCAAGCGCATGTATGTAGTAGCAGCTAGGCCTGAGGTGGTCAGTGTTTTGGCGCATATTCTACCTCCTTCGAGGATTGCTGGATGTTTTCCTGATACTATCCCAGTTCTATGACTCCCTTTAAAACAAAGCTTCAGGTGATGATTGATGGATGAGGTGGTGGCAAAGGAGAATGAGCAGGAGGAACAGGGACCATTCACATCAATATCAGGCCAGCCAACCACACATGTCTTGTAGGATATGTTTCTGTACCAAAAGGAGCGGTTCAGCTACACAGTTATAAGGCATACAGTGAATGCAATGCCTACCAAAAATTTCGAGGCACTCCAATGCCCCTTGGAAGTGACATGGAGGTCAGAGGGCCTTAACTAAACCGTTTTTTCCATTTATAGCAACAGGGACTCCTGTACACTGTTGGCCTAAGCAGGGAATGGAAGGCTTTCCAAAAATTATTAGGCACTGCAATGCCCCTTGAAACAGACATGGATTACAGCGTATTAAAAACCTTCTACCCATTATTGGGGAGTGGGTCTCCCTTAGTGTTCGCCTATGCATTGAAAAGCAAAAGCTGACAAAAATTAGGAGGAAATGCAATGCCCGTTGCAAGAGTCGTGGAGGTTAGAGGTAATTAAAAACAACATGTCAATGCCCCTTGGAAGAGCTGTGGAGTTCAGAGTGGTTTAACAAGACAGTTTTAATGCCCCTGGGAAGAGTGGTGGAGTTCAGAGGGGTTTAACAAGACAGTTTTAATGCCCCTTGGAAGAGTGGTGGAGGTTACAGTGGAATAAAAAGACAATATCAATGCCCCGTGGAAGAGACGTGGAGGTCACAGTAGCTTAACAAGACGGTTTTAATGCCCCTTGGAAGAGTGGTGGAGGTCGCAGTGGAATAAAAAGACAATATCAATGCCCCTTGGAAGAGTGGTGGAGGTTACAGTGGAATAAAAAGACAATATCAACGCCCTGTGGAAGAGACGTGGAGGTTACAGTAGCTTAACAAGACGCTTTTAATGCCCCTTGGAAGAGTGGTGGAGGTCGCAGAGGAATAAAAAGACAATATTAACGACCCTTGTAAGAGACGTGGATGTCACAGTAGCTTAACAAGACGATTTTAATGCCCCTTACAAGAGCCATGCAGTACAGCATATTAAAAACATTATTCCCATTATTGGGGAGTGGGTCTCCCATAGTCTTTGCCTATGCCTTCCAAGAAAAAGCTGCCAAAAATTAGGAAGGGGGAACTTGCAATGTCCCTTACAAGAGCCATGCAGTACAGCATATTAAAAACATTATTCCCATTATTGGGGAGTGGGTCTCCCATAGTCTTTGCCTATGCCTTCCAAGCTAAAGCTGCCAAAAATTAGGACAGAGGAACTTGCAATGCTGGCAACATGGACCACGGTCACCCTGGTGGTATAGTGGTCGTGGAGGCTGAGGATAAGGAGAAGAGCAAAAACAGCCGAAATGAGGAAGCGTATACCCATGTGTGGGTGTGAAGCGATGCATGGGAATACACCTCCCGAAATAACACAGTGGATTTGACTTTATGTTACTCTGCTGTCATTTGGTGGTGATGAGAAGTCTGGCCCAATCCAGCCCTTGTTCATTTTGATAAGGGTCAGCTTGTCAGCATTGTCAGTTGACAGGCGAGTGCGCTTATCAATTATAATTCCCCCAGCGGCACTAAAAACACGCTCCGATAACACGCTAGCGGCAGGGCAGGCCAGGACCTCCAAGGCATACAGAGTGAGTTCATTCCAAGTGTCCAGCTTGGATACCCAATAATTAAAAGGCACAGAGGAATCACGGAGGACGCTGGTACTCCCTCACCATCTTTTGAAACTTTCCACTCCTTGTGAGAGTACCCTGCGCCTTAGGGCCTGTAAGCTGGGCAGGTCTCAGAAAACTGTCCTAGAACATTGACAGTGTTCCCCTGCCTCTGATGGATTGGAGTTGCGTCTCTCTCGCCTGTATGCCTTAGTTGGGCAGCGAACTGTGACCTCTGCCGCTAGCGTATTCAGATGGGAATTTTTTTAATAGTTCTGCAGCAAGGGCCTTCTGGTACTGCCCCATGTTTGTAGACCTCTCCAACTCAGGAATAAGAGAGTGAAAGTTCTCCTTGTAGAGGGGGTCTAAAAGTGTCATCAACCAGTAATGACTGTCACCCAACATTTTGACAATGCGAGGGTCACGGTTAAGGCAGCGTAACATAAAGTCAGCCATGGGTGCCAGACAGGTAACCGGCAAGACTTCCGTGTCCTCACCAAGATGACGACTGATAGTGTTGAGCAATTACTAAAATGCTCGGGTGCTCGAAGCTCGGGCCGAGCTTAGCGTGATACTCGGGTGCTCGACCCGAGCAACGAGCCCAATGTTAGTCTATGAGAGACCCGAGCATTTTTGCGGCAGCACCCCCGGCAGTCTGTAGAAAGCCTAAAGAGTGCCCAAAACGATAGTGACAGTGCTCAAAAGACATGGGGGCAGCATGTGGATCGCCCCTGGAAGCATTTCTGACCCCCAGGTCACTGCTGTCAACAGCGTGGTCAGAGGTATTAAGCCACTTTTGCGGGCTCACAATAAAACGTTCAAAAACGAAACTGAAACGGTTTTCCTGTGAAATATGTTAAGGAATTTCCTTTCCAGGGTAAAGACTTGCGTATAAGGTAAAATAAATAACCAAAAACAAAAATACTCCTCCACACCTTGGGCTATGTTCACAAGTAGCATTTTTCATGCGTTTTTGCACTTTTGTATTGCTTTCAACCGTGACAAATGCGTTCACCGGGAAATGTCATTTTAACATTTTACAACCTTATCTGGCCATGTGCTGTGCGACTCATGCATACAGTGCGGAAAAGACAAGTGATCAGCATGGGGAAGACCCCTGGAAACATCTATGACCCCCAGGTCACTGTCTAAAAGTGTGCCCATCAGAAGTGATCCTTGCCGCATCAGAAGATGCAGACTTGCAACTATCCCCGTGCAAGTCCTTGTCCCAGGGCAGTGTTCAATTGTACCTCCCCCATTCCTTGCAATGCAAGCGAAATATGCAGCCAACCACCCACCCACCCGCAGGCTGCAATACCATACTGCTAGCTTTCACTTGAAATGGGGCCTTTTAGTTGGGAGGAAGCCGAAGCTGGCCACTACCTCATGGCCGCTTCGGCAGCGAGGTATCCATACTCTGTCCCCAGCCGCTCGGCGGCCGTGTGTCCACGCTCGGTCCCCAGCCGCCAGGTGGCGGCCAGGTGTCCATACTCGGTCCCCAGCCGCCCTGATTTCTCCTGTCACCTTCCCCCACACTTTTCTTAGCCTGGCCTGCTTTAGGGCAGCATTGGACGAGCCCACCAGAGAACCAGACTCCTCCGGTGGGCCCTGGCTTCTCCATCAGGGGAGGTGAGAGTGCCTAGGTGAGGAGCATGATGATGATAATAGAAGTTAGCATCTGCTTTGTTTTCTTGGAATGCAAGCGCATGTATGTAGTAGTTGCTAGGCCTGAGGTGGTCCGCGTTTTGGCGCATATCCTACCTCCTCCGAGGATTGCTGGATGTTTTCCTGCTACTATCCCAGTTCTATGACTCCCGTTAAAACAAAGCTTCAGGTGATAAATGATGGATGAGGTGGTGGCAAAGGAGAAAGAGCAGGAGCAACAGGGACCATTCACATCAATATCAGGCCAGTCAACCAGATATTTCTTGTAGGATATGTTTCTGTAACAAAAGGAGCGGTCCGGCTACACAGTTATAGGGCATGCAGTGAGAGCAATGCCTACCAAAAATTTCGAACCACTACAATGCACCTTGGAAATGACATGGAGGTCAGAGGGCGTTAACTAAACCTTTTCTTCGATTTATAGCAACTGGGTCTCCCGCGCACTGTTGGCCTAAGCAGTGAATTGAAGGCTTTCCAAAAATTATGAGGAACTGCAATGCCCCTTACAAGAGCCTTGTGTGGCACCCCAGGGGTCTGGTCACCACAGTAATAGAGATATTACGTCGGAGAGCAAGTGGGAGGTTTCTTGGTCAGGATCCCTTAAACATGCAACATCCTCCTGCCCCAGTCCTGGGAGGGGAGAATTCTGCCCTTATAAACTGGATCTGGAGCGGGGTTGAGTGAGTCAGAGAACAGTCAGAGTCAGAGTGAGAGCAAGGGAAAGTAACAGCAAGGAGCTCTGTAGGAGCTAGGAGCTAAAGACCAGGGGCTGGAAGCTGAGCAGAGCTCGCCATGGCAGAAGACAATAGGAACCGGACACAGGAGTCCGAAGCTGTGAGGACTTATATATCCAGCAGCAGAAACCAGCCGGCAGGGGATTTCAGGTCCTCTGGCCATAGAAGCCCGGAGGCTCAGTCACAAGCAAGGGACCAGCACCGCCGTCGTGGAGCGGAGGCTAACAGAAGGCCCCAAGTCACCAGCCATACGGGTGAGCACTACACAGTACACTCAGGGACGTGGGCTACTTCTACCCGCTTACAGCAAGGTAGCCAGGAAGAGTGCAGACAGACGGGGAGGCCTACAACTCCACCTGGCCAGGGGAACTCCTGCGTGCTCACAGACTGACCAGGTCTCTTATGCTAGCCAGTACTCCCAGGAGGGTCTACCTTATAATCATCAGTAAAGACCCTGAACTGCACTGCAAAGACTCTGAGTCATTCCTGCTGCGCTCGTGCACCATCACCCCCATCATCCACACTCACTGCCCTGAGGCTATACTCCTCCCGAAGGGAGTTATCCCATTCTATGCTGCGCACACAACACCAGCCTCAGCGGTCTGCTTCGCAGCAGTGGTACTCCCTGACCGCAATCCACGGGTGACGCAGTTGGACAATTAACCTCAAAACCTAAGAAAGACTGCCACTGGTTTGACCAGCCTCAGCCACGGGACCGGGTCACCGCCACGGAGACTACAGACCCCAGAGACCCGGCACCGGGTATCCCATACACGTGTACACACGGCCCAGGGGGCGCGTCACATGCAGTACAGCATATTACAAACATAAGTCCCATTATTGGGGAGTGGGTGTCCCATAGTATTTGCTTATGCCTTGCAAGCAAAAGCTGCCAAAAATTAGGACGGAGCAACTTGCAATGCCCCTTACAAGAGCCATGCAGTACAGCATATTACAAACATAAGTCCCATTATTGGGGAGTGGGTCTCCCATAGTATTTGCTTATGCTTTCCCAGCAAAAGCTGCCAAAAATTAGGACGGAGCAACTTGCAATGCCCCTTACAAGAGCCATGCAGTACAGCATATTACAAACATAAGTCCCATTATTGGGGAGTGGGTGTCCCATGGTATTTGCTTATGCTTTCCCAGCAAAAGCTGCCAAAAATTAGGACGGAGCAACTTGCAATGCCCCTTACAAGAGCCATGCAGTACAGCATATTACAAACATAAGTCCCATTATTGGGGAGTGGGTCTCCCATAGTATTTGCTTATGCTTTCCCAGCACAAGCTGCCAAAAATTAGGACGGAGCAACTTGCAATGCCCCTTACAAGAGCCATGCAGTAGAGCATATTACAAACATAAGTCCCATTATTGGGGAGTGGGTGTCCCATGGTATTTGCTTATGCTTTCCCAGCAAAAGCTGCCAAAAATTAGGACGGAGGAACTTGCAATGCTGGCACCCTGGTGGTATAGTGGTGGTGGAGGCTGAGGATAAGGAGAAGAAGATTAAACAGCCGAAATGAGGAAGCATATACCCTTGTGTGGGTGTGAAGCGGTGCATGTGAATACACCTCCCGAAATAGCACAGTGGATTTGTCTTTATTTTACTCTGCTGTCATTTGGTGGTGATGAGAAGTCTGGCCCAATCCAGCCCTTGTTCATTTTGATAAGGGTCAGCTTGTCAGCATTGTCAGTTGACAGGCGAGTGCGCTTATCAGTTATAATTCCCCCAGCGGCACTAAAAACACGCTCCGATAACACGCTAGTGGCAGGGCAGGCCAGGACCTCCAAGGCGTACAGAGCGAGTTCATTCCAAGTGTCCAGCTTGGATACCCAATAATTAAAAGGCACAGAGGAATTAGGGAGGACGCTGGTACGATCGGCAAGGTACTCCCTCACCATGTTTTGAAACTTTCCACTCCTTGTGAGAGTACCCCGCGCCTCAGGGCCTGTAAGCTAGGCGGGTGTCAGAAAACTGTCCCAGAACGTTGACAGTGTTCCCCTGCCGCTGCTGGATTGGAGTTGCATCTCTCTCGCCTGTACGCCTTGGTTGGGCAACGAACTGTGACCTCTGCCGCTAGCGTGTTCAGATGGGAATTTTTTTAAGAGTTCTGCAGCAAGGGCCTTCTGATATTGCCCCATTTTTGTAGACCTCTCCACCTCAGGAATAAGAGAGTGAAAGTTCTCCTTATAGCGGGGGTCTACAAGTGTCACCAACCAGTAATGACTGTCACCCAACATTTTGACAACGCGAGGGTCACGGTTAAGGCAGCGTAACATAAAGTCAGCCATGCGTGCCAGACTGGTAACGGTCAAGATTTCCGTGTCCTCACCAAGATGACGACTGACCATGCTCTCCTCCTCCTCTTCCTCCTCCCCCCCTGTCCTCAGGCCACCCACGCTGAACCGACGGTATGACACTTGTACAGGTACTACCGTCTACAACGCATGATAGCAGCTCCTGTTCTTCCTCCTCCTCCTCCTCCTCCTCCTCTCCCTCATTGTCCCCCAATGCACGTTGGGATGAGATGAGGCTGGGCTGTGTGTAATCGCCCGCTACGGCTTCTTGATCCATCTCATCATACTCTGGCTGCAATGCCTCTTCTTTAATTCTCCACAGAGAGCGTTGCAAAAGACAGACAAGTGGGATGCTGACACTAATGATGGCGTCATCACCACTCACCATCTTGGTGGCCTCCTCAAAGTTTGTCAGGATGGTACATATGTCAGACATCCAGGTCCACTCCTGAGGTCTTATGTGTGGAGTCTGACCTGAATATCGACGGCCTTGTTGCAGCTGGTACTCCACAACTGCTTTCTTCTGCTCACAAATCCTTTGCAACATGTGGAGGGTAGAGTTCCAACGTGTGGGGACATCACACACCAGTCGGTGTGCCGGAAGCTGCAAACGCTGCTGCAACACAGCAAGGGCGGAGGAAGCTGTAGCAGACTTGCGAAAATGAGCTGACAGGCGGCGTACTTTCACGAGCAGATCTGGCAACTCGGGGTACGATTTAAGAAACCGCTGAACCACGAGGTTAAGCACATGAGCCAGGCATGGTACGTGTGTGATCTCACCTCGCCTCAGAGCCGCCACCAGGTTACGGCCATTGTCACACACGACCATGCTGGGATGTAGGTTCAGCGGTCTCAGCCACAGATCTGCCTGCTCTTTCACAGCTGTCCACAACTCACAAGCAGTGTGAGGTTTATCACCTAAGCTTATGAGTTTCAGCACAGCCTGTTGCCGCTTGGCGGAGGCAGTGCTGCAATGCTTCCAGCTTGTAACTGATGTGATATCTGAGATGGAGGCTGAACATGATGAGGAGTAGGAGGATGCGCAGGAGCTGTACACTGTGGGGGCAACTCTGACTGACATAGGGCCCGCAATCCTCGGTGTGGGGAGGATGTGTTCCGTCCCAAGGTCCGACTGGGTCCCGGCTTCCACTATGTTTACCCAGTGTGCCGTCAGAGAGATGTACCGTCCCTGGCCACAAGCACTTGTCCACGTGTCCGTTGTCAGGTGGACTCTCCCAGTAACTGCGTTGTTGAGGGCACGGCAGATGCTTTGGGACACGTGCTTGTGTAGTGCGGGGATGGCACACCGGGCAAAATAGTGTCGGCTGGGGACCGAGTACCGAGGGACGGCCACCGCCATAAGATTGCGGAAGGATTCCGTCTCCACCAGCCTAAAAGGCAGCAATTCCAATGCAAGCAGTCGTGAAATGTGCGAATTTAGGACTGTGGCCTGTGGGGCGTTAGCTGCGAATTTCCGCTTTCGTTCAAAGGTCTGGGATATGGACAATTGAACGCTGCGGTGGGACGTGGACGTGGACGTTGATGCTGTTTCTTGAGAAACTGCCATAACAAGTGAAGACTGAGAGGAGGGGCTATCTTTACATGCAGTATGGACAGGGGATTGCCTTGCACACACAACAGGGGGTTCTATTGCACGCACAACAGTGGAAGAAGCAGTGGTGACACCCGCTGACACTGGTCGTGGACCCTGGGTTTCGCCCCATAAAGTCGGGTGCTTTGCTGCCATGTGCCTGATCATGCTGGTGGTGGTCAGGCAGGTAGTTTTGTTACCCCTGCTGATGCTGGCATGGCAGGTGGAACATATGGCCTTTTTGGGGTTATCAGCAGAGTCTTTAAAAAAATTCCAGAATCTGAAAAACCTACCGCTTGTACTGGCAACGTCCCTCATGTTGGTGTTACGGGGAACGGTTGCCTGCCTTCTGTCTGCGGCCACCACATTGCTTCTTCCTGCCTGTTGGGGTACTCTGCCTCCCTCCCCCTGTGTGCTGCTGGCCTCACTCTGCATATCCTCCTTCCACGTTGGGTCAGTTACTAGATCATCCACCACCTCCTCCTCTTCCACTTGCGCACCACGATCCTCCTCCTCACTTCCTGGCAATTGTGTCTCGTCATCGTCCACCTCTTGTGACAGATTGCCAACGTCGACTTCCTGTGGCCGTGGCTGTTCAAATATTTGGGCATCGCAACACGGGATCTCTTCTTCCACCACTTCAAGCGTATCAGGCGAGGGGCCCAAATATGGAAATGGACCAGTGAACAGCTCTTCAGAGTGTCCAAGTGTGGGATAACTTGCTGTCTGACGACACTCGGCATGGTGGGAGGAAGGAGCATCAGGGTGAGGAGGAGTATGCGGTCGAGACTCACGGCTACTAAGAGTTAACCGTGTGGAAGACAGACCGGAGGTGGTGGTGCCCAGGTAACTGGAAGTATTGTCTGCTATCCAATTAATAACCTGTTCACACTGATCAGTTCTCAATACTGGTGTTGTTCTGTGCTTCCCTAGTAATTCGTTCAAGAAGTGGGAGCGAGAAGATGTGGCTGTTGGTTGTGGCACATTTTCACCTTGGCCACGGCCCCGTCCTCTGCACGAACCATCACCAGAACGTCCACTTCCACGTCCCTTGCCACGCGCCTTGCCCATTGTAAATGAAGTAAAATAGCTTACACTTGCACTATCAATGGAAAAAGGGTAATAAAGAGTAGATTAGAACCATGGAAGAGGAAAACCACAGTTATTGTTTACTGGGGTATACCACACTTTTTTAAATAGAGATATTTGCGGCTGAACAGTGAGCGACACACTCAAACTGCTTTTTTTTTAAGATACCAAAGGCCCAAAACTGGATAGTACAGCGATTTGACCCATGGAACTGCGAAACCACACTGGGATGTCGGGCCTACACAAGACTATTTTCAACAGATATATTTTTGTGTCACAACAGTCAGGAGATACTACTGTTTTTCTTTACGGAAAAAACTACCAAAACCTGAATAATAGAGATTTTTTACCGTGGAACAGCAAAACCACAGTTATAATTTACTGGTGTATACCAGGCTTTTTAAAATATATATATATTTGCGGCTGAACAGTGAGCGACACACTCAAACTGTTTTTTTTAGATACAAATGGCCCAAAAGTGGATAATAAAGAGGTTTGTACCGTGGAACTGCAAAACCACACTTGTATTTCTCGGGCCTACACCAGACTATTTTCAACAGATATATTTGTGTCTGAAAAATCAGGGAGACACTATTATTATTTTTATACAGCAAAAAATGCCAAAAACAGGATAATAGAGATGTTTTACCGTGGAACATCAAAACCACAGTAATAATTTACTGGTGTATACCAGGCTTTTTAAAATATATATATATTTGCGGCTGAACAGTGAGCGACACACTCAAACTGTTTTTTTTAGATACAAATGGCCCATAGAGCTGCAACACCACACTTCTATTTCTCTGGCCTACACCAGACTATTTTCAACAGATATATTTGTGTCTGAAAAATCAGAGGCACACTTTATTTTTGGGGGGGGGGGGGCACCAAAAGGTTAATAAGATGGGTATTTGTACATTGTGAAGGAGGAAAAAAAAAAGAGGATTTAGATAAAAAAAAGGATTTTTCCTGGCCCCCGGGACCTGGAGCTAAGTCCAGCAATTTCAGCAACAGGAGCAGCACACAGGACTGTAATGCAGCGTTTGCTGGTATAACCACTGCGTCTCCTATACAGCCTGCCTGCCTGCCTGATATACCTGGGATGGATATTAGTCCTGAGAAGGACTGTTTGTTTGATCTGGCAGCCTTTACAGACCCTACACTAACTATTTTGCAGGATATATCTCTACCTAAATCAGCAGCGCTGTCCCTACACTGTCTGATCCGGAGCGACTGTGTCCAAGATGGCGGCGCCCGGTTTTAAATACTCGAGGTGACGCTGTGCAGCCAGCCAATCACTGTAATGCCCACAAACAACATGGCTGCGGCATTACAGTGACTGGCTGGCAATCCCTGCATGTTCATTGGCTCTGTAAAGAGCGCTAAACATGCAGGGCGGAGACCCGAGCTCCCGCCCGAGTAACCCGGAAATGCTCGGTGCTCGCCGAACATTCCGAGTAGCGTGATGCTCGGGCGAGTACCGAGCAGTGTCGAGCATGTTCGCTCAACACTAGTTATAACGTAACTTTATTCTTTCATGAGTGTTTTACAAGTTTATGACCACTTATAAAATGTATTCAAAGTGCTGCCCATTGTGTTGGATTTTCAATGCAGCCCTCTTCTCCCACTCTTGACACACTGATAGCACCACTGCAGAAGAAATGCTAGCACAGGCTTCCAGTATCCGTTGTTTCAGATGCTGCACATTATTATTATTATTTATTATTATAGCGCCATTTATTCCATGGCACTTTACATGTGAAGAAGTGGTATACATACAAGAACAATTACAATAATCTTGAACACAATGTGACAGCGACTGGTACAGTAGGAGCGAGGACCCTGCTCGCGCTGGTCGTTCAGCATTATTTGTGGAGTGGTGGTTACTGTAGGTTGTAGGCTTGTCGGAAGAGGTGGGTCTTCAGGCTCTTTTTGAAGGTTTCCACGGTCGACGAGAGTCTGATGTGTTGGGGTAGAGAGTTCCAGAGTAGAGGGGAAGCACGGGAGAAATCTTGTATGCGATTGTGGGAGGAGGAGATTAGAGGGGAGTAGAGAAGGAGATCTTGTGAGGATCGGAGGTTGAGTGCGGGTATGTAGCGGGAGACTAGGTCAGAGATATATGGAGGAGACAGGTTGTGAATGGCTTTGTATGTCATGGTTAGGGTTTTGAACTGGAGTCTCTGGGCAATGTGGAGCCAGTGAAGAGATTGACAGAGAGGAGAGGCTGGGGAATAGCGGGGGGACAGGTGGATTAGTCGGGCAGCAGAGTTTAGGATGGATTGGAGGGGTGCAAGAGTGTTGGAAGGGAGGCCACAGAGCAGGAGGTTGCAGTAGTCAAGGCGGGAGATGATGAGGGCGTGCACTAGTGTTTTTGCAGATTCATGGTTGAGGAATGTGTGGATCTGGGAGATATTTTGGAGTTGTAGTCGGCAGGAAGTGGAAAGGGCTTGGATATGTGGTTTGAAGGAGAGTTCAGAGTCCAGGGTTACCCCAAGGCAGCGAGCCTGAGGGTCTAGGGACAGTGGGCAGCCATTGACTATGATGGATAGGTCAGTTGGGGGGGTTGAATGAGATGGCGGAAAGATGATGAATTCTGTTTTGTCCATGTTAAGTTTTAGAAATCTAGCAGAGAAGAAGGATGAAATAGCAGACAGACATTGTGGGATTTTGGTTAGTAAGGAGGTGATATCAGGTCCAGAGAGGTAGATCTGTGTGTCGTCAGCATAGAGGTGATAATGAAAGCCATGAGACTCTATGAGCTGTCCCAGGCCTAAGGTGTAGATGGAGAAGAGCAGGGGTCCTAGAACTGAACCTTGGAGGACACCGACAGATAGGGGGTGAGATGAGGAGGTGGTCTGTGAGTGAGCGACACTGAATGTCCTGTCTGTTAGATATGAGGAGATCCAGGATAGGGCAAAGTCTGTGATGCCGAGAGATGAAAGAGTTTTTAGTAAGAGGGAATGGTCCACCGTGTCGAAGGCAGATGACAGGTCTAGGAGGAGGAGGACAGAATAGTGTCGCTTAGATTTGGCGGTTAGTAGGTCGTTGGTAACTTTGGTCAGTGCAGTTTCAGTAGAATGGTGCGGTCGGAAACCAGATTGTAGGCGGTCGAAGAGGGAGCAGGAGGAGAGGTGGGAGGACAGCTCAGAATGGACGTGTTGTTCCAGTAGTTTTGAGGCATAGGGGAGAAGTGATATGGGGCGATACCTAGACTGAGAGGATGGGTCAAGTGAGGGCTTTTTGAGGATGGGTGTGATTGAGGCATGTTTGAAGCATGAGGGGAAGACACCAGTTGTTAGTGACAAGTTGAAGAGGTGGGCTAGGGCTGAGATGAAGATAGTGGTAAGGTTTGGGATGAGGTGGGATGGGATTGGGTCAAGTTTACAGGTGGTGAGGTGTGATTTGGAGAGTAAAGAGGAAAGTTGATCTTCCGTAATGGTGGAGAATGTGGTTTTGGAGGAGGAGGGTTGAGTAGGTGTGGGGAGGGGCTGTGGGGGCTTTAGGTAAAAGCTTTGTCTGATGGTGTCAATCTTCTGTTTGAAGAATGAGGCAAAGTCTTCGGCTGAAATAAGAGGAGAGGAAGGAGGCACTAGGGGGCGGAGGAGAGAATTGAAGGTGTTGAATAGTTGTTTGGGGTTGTGAGACAGGGAGGAAATGAGAGATGAGAAGTATGTTTGTTTTGCTGCAGTGAGTGTGGACTTGAAGGTAGTGAGGGACTGTTGGAATGCGATGAAGTGCTCATTGGAGTGGGACCTTTTCCATCTACGCTCAGCAACCCTGGAGGCCCGTCGCAGTTCTTTAGTTAGGCTGGTGTGCCAGGGTTGTCTGTTGATTGTGCGAGCTTTGGTATGTGTGAGGGGGGCGACCGAATCGAGAGCTGCAGCTGTTGTGGTGTTGTATAAAGTGGCAGCAACATCTGCATCATGTAAGGAACTAATGTCTGTAAGAGGGAGAAGGGATTCAGAGAGTGAGTGTAGGTCAAGGTGTTTGAGATTTCTGCGAGGGTATGCAAGTTTGTGGAGTGGGGATTGTTGCCCTGGAGAGGAGAGGGTAGAGAATGTAAGTAGGCTGTGGTCAGAGAGAGGGAGAGGTGAGTTAGAGAGGTTAGATAGGGAACAGAGGCGGGTGAAGATGAGGTCCAGCGTGCGGCCGTCTTTGTGGGTGGGTGTGGAAGACCACTGGGTAAGACCAAAGGAGGAAGTGAGGGATAGAAGCTTAGAGGCAGCTGAGAGGAAAGTGTCAATGGGGATGTTGAAGTCGCCCATGAGGATAGTGGGGATGTCAACGGAGAGGAAATTAAGTAGCCAAGTGGTGAAGTGGTCAAAGAAAGTGGTGGCTGATCCTGGGGGGCGGTAGATGACAGCCAGTTGGAGGTTGGAGGGGGAGTAGATGCGCATGCAGTGCACTTCAAAAGAGGGGAGAGTAATTGAGGGCGGCAGTGGGATATGGGTGAAGGAGCAGTTTTCTGAGAGGAGGAAACCTATTCCTCCACTGTTCTTGCCGGTGGGGCGGGGGGTATGGAAGAGGTGGAATCCGCCGTACGAAAGTGCAGCAGGAGAGGCCGTGTCAGAGGGGGTGAGCCAGGTTTCAGTGATGCCAAGGAAGGAAAGCTTGTTGGTGATGAAGAGGTCATGAATGTAGGAAAGTTTGTTGCAGACGGAGCAAGCGTTCCATAGAGCTCCTGTTAGGGGGATTGGGGAAGCGGGGGCTGGGCGGATGGGTATAAGGTTAGAAGGGTTACGAGAGTTTGGGATAGATCGTGGGAAGGAGGTGGAAATGACTGTGGGGATGTGGTGAGGAGGGCCTGGATTTGGAGAGATGTCGCCGGCAGTGAGGAGGAGCAGAGAAAGCATTGGTAGGTGGGAGAAGGAGAGGGCATGAGGTGGCTGTCTGTGTTTGAAGGCAAAGGAATGTATGTTGAGGAATAGCACTGAGGAGGAGGTGAGATGGGTGGGGAGAATGGAGGGAGAGATGAAGAGTTCCTTACTAGGTGTAGGGATTAGGGGTGGTTGTAAGAAGTGAAGGATTAAGGGGGTGAGAGTGAAAACAAAGACAAACATTGTTTACTGTGACTTAGTCTCCAGTTACCTTCAGTTCACTTCAGATTCAATTCAGAATTAATTCATATTTCTCACACTTCAGCTAATAGACACTTAAGGTGATGGACACAGACTAAAGTCTGACACAGACTCCTGGCTCTCAATATATTTGTAACAGAATGCATTCAGCTGTGAACCAGATGGGAGTGGTCTGTGCTCATCTTGATCAGCTGATTAAGGCTGAACCAGATGCTGGATACTCAAAGGTTGAGTAAACAAGGTCATAAATGAAAGTGGGGGGTGGGTGGTGTAACTTGGGTCACGTACCATTTAGTATATAGTAGGAGCAGAGAGATATAGAGAAGGCTGCATGGAAATCAGGATGGCAAAGTTGGGTCACATACCATTAGTATATAGTAGGAGCAGAGAGATATAGAGAAGGCTGCATGGAAATCAGGATGGCAAAGTTGGGTCACGTACCATTAGTATATAGTAGGAGCAGAGAGATATAGAAAATGCTGCATGGAAATCAGGATGGCAAAGTTGGGTCACGTATAGTGTTGAGCGATACCTTCCGATATCAGGAAATATCGGATCGGATTGGATCGGGCCGATACCCAAAAAGTATCGGATATCGCCGATTCCGATACCGGAAACCAATGCAAGTCAATGGGACTCAAATATCGGAATGAAAATAAACCCTTTCTTTCCTTGTAGGTTAATTCTACATGAAGGAAAACAACTAACAATAATGTAGAATGCATTGTGGGAGGTGGTTGCCCAAATCGATGGGAACAGTGCTCACAGTGAAACATGAAAAGCCGGCAATTCAGCAGCGGCATACACCGGTACCCGACAATTTATAACAGAAAGAATAGAGCTTCACACATAGATTAGATAGATAGAAACATGTCAGTCACATATATATGAAGTACAGTGACAGTGTTGCTTACTGTACTTGTTATTTAGTGTAAAGGATTTATTAAAAAAAATATTAGTGTTTTCATGCACCGTCTCTTTAAAAAAGCCGGCCGGCAATTCAGCATCTGTATTTGACAATTTAGAATAGAAAGAATAGAGAATCACACATAGATTAGATCGATAGAAACATGTCAGTCACATATATAATAAGTACAGTGACAGTGTTGCTTACAGTACTTGTCATTTAGTGTAAAGGATTTATTTAAAAAAACATTAGTGTTTTCATGCACCGTCTCTTTAAAAAAGCCGGCCGACAATTCAGCATCTGTGCCCGACAATTTAGAATAGAAAGAATAGAGAATCACACATAGATTAGATAGATAGAAACATGTCAGTCACATATATATGAAGTACAGCGACAGTGTTGATTACTGTACTTGTCATTTAGTGTTAAAATAAAGGATTTATTAAAAAAAAAATTGGCGTGGGGTTCCCCGTAATTTTAGTCTCTAGCGGAGGATAAGCAGACGGCTGGGGCAGATGTTTGAAGCCTGGGAAGGGGGTAATACCCATGGAGCTCCCCAGGCTACTAATATCAGCCCCCAGCTGAATACTTAGCCTTTGCTAGCCATTAAAATGAGGGACCCCCCCAAAAAATGACGTGGGGTCCCCCCTATTTTAATAGCTAGCAAAGGCTAAGCAGACAGCTGGGGGCTGATATTAATAGCCCAGGAAGGGTGCCATGAATATTGGCCCCCTCCCAGGCTAGAAACACCAGCCGTCAGCTGCCCCAGAAATGGAGCATCCATAGGATGTGCCAATTCTGGCACTTAGCCTCGCTCTTCCCACTGCCCTGTAGCGGTGGCAGTGGGGTAATAGGGCTGGGGTTGATGTCAGCTTATTATGCCAACTGACATCAAGCCCAGGTTAGTAATGGAGAGGCGTCTTTAAGACACCCCCATTACTAACCCCATAGTCAAAGTTAATAAAAAACACAAACACCCAGAATAAAATCCTTTAATTGAAATAAACACACAATTCTTTATTGTTCTAAATTAAACCATACTTACCATCACGCTCATTCCAGCTGAAGCCAACGATCTCCTGCAATAAAAGAAAAATAATAAACCAACACCATCCTTACCTTCCCATGGTTCCCAGGACAGCTTCAGCTCTGCTATATCGAGATCACAGGCTGGACCGCTGCAGAACGCTGCCATCCAGCCTGTCATCCCGCGGACACTGAGAAGCGCAGGCATTAGTGTTGAGCGAACATGCTCGACACTGCTCGGTACTCGCCCGAGCATCACGCTACTCGGGATGTTCGGCGAGCACCGAGCATTTCCGGGTTACTCGGGTGGGAGCTCGGGACTCCACCCTGCATGTTTGGCGCTCTTTACAGAGCCAAAGAACATGCAGGCATTGCCAGCCAGTCACTGTAATGCTGCAGCCATGTTGGTTGTGGGCATTACAGTGATTGGCTGGCCGCACAGCGTCACCTCGAGTATTTAAAACCGGGCGCAGCCATCTTGGACACAGTCGCTCCGGATCAGACAGTGTAGGGACAGCGCTGCTGATTTAGGGAGAGATATAAACTGCGAAATAGTTAGTGTAGGGTCTGTAAAGGCTGCCAGAACAAACAAACAGTCCATCCCAGATACCAGGCAGGCAGGCTGTATAGGAGACACAGTGGTTATACCAGCAAACGCTGCATTACAGTCCTGTGTGCTCCTGTTGCTGAAATTGCTGGACTTAGCAACAGGTGTCGGGGGCCAGGAAAAATCCTTTTTTTTTAATCTAAATCCTCCTTTTTTTTCCTCCTTCACACTGTACAAATACCCGTCTTAATAACCTTTTGGTGTGTCCCCCCCCCCAAAAAAAAGCGTGTCTCTGATTTTTCAGACACAAATATAACTGTTGAAAATAGTCTGGTGTAGGCTAGAGAAACAGAAGTGTTGTTTTGCACTTCCACGGTTCAAACCTCTGTATTATCCATCTTGGGCCATTTGTATCTAAAAAAAAAAAAAACAGTTTGAGTGTGTCGCTCACGGTTCAGCCGCAAATATCTCTATTTAAAAAAGTGTGGTATACCCCAGTAAGCAATAACTGTGGTTTGGCCATCCCACGGTAAAAAATCTCTATTATTCAGGTTTTGGTATATTTTCCGTAAAGAAAAACAGTAGTGTCTCCTGACTGTTGTGACACAAAAATATATCTGTTGAAAATAGTCTTGTGTAGGCCCGACATCCCAGTGTGGTTTCGCAGTTCCACGGGTCAAATCGCTGTACTATCCAGTTTTGGGCCTTTGGTATCTAAAAAAAAAGCAGTTTGAGTGTGTCGCTCACTGTTCAGCCGCAAATATCTCTATTTAAAAAAGTGTGGTATACCCCAGTAAACAATATCTGTGGTTTTGCCATCCCACGGTAAAAAAATCTCTATTATTCAGCTTTTGGTAGTTTTTTCCATAAAGAAAAACAGTAGTGTCTCCTGACTGTTGTGACACAAAAATATATCTGTTGAAAATAGTCTTGTGTAGGCCCGACATCCCAGTGTGGTTTCGCAGTTCCACGGGTCAAATCGCTGTACTATCCAGTTTTGGGCCTTTGGTATCTAAAAAAAAAGCAGTTTGAGTGTGTCGCTCACTGTTCAGCCGAAAATATCTCTATATAAAAAAGTGTGGTATACCCCAGTAAACAATAACTGTGGTTTTGCCATCCCACGGTAAAAAATCTCTATTATTCAGCTTTTGGTAGTTTTTTCCGTAAATAAAAACAGTAGTGTCTCCTGACTGTTGTGACACAAAAATATATCTGTTGAAAATAGTCTTGTGTAGGCCTGACATCCCAGTGTGGTTTCACAGTTCCACGGGTCAAATCGCTGTACTATCCAGTTTTGGGCCTTTGGTATCTAAAAAAAAAGCAGTTTGAGTGTGTCGCTCACTGTTCAGCCGCAAATATCTCTATTTAAAAAAGTGTGGTATACCCCAGTAAACAATAACTGTGGTTTTCCTCTTAAACGGTTCTAATCTACTCTTTATTACCCTTTTTCCATTGATAGTGCAAGTGTAAGCTATTTTACTTCATTTACAATGGGCAAGACGCGTGGCAAGGGACGTGGAAGTGGACGTTCTGGTGATGGTTCGTGCAGAGGACGGGGCCGTGGCCAAGGTGAAAATGTGCCACAACCAACAGCCACTTCTTCTCGCTCCCACTTCTTGACCGAATTACTAGGGAAGCACAGAACAACACCAGTATTGAGAACTGATCAGTGTGAACAGGTTATTAATTGGATAGCAGATAATACTTCCAGTTACCTGGGCACCACCACCTCCGGTCTGTCTTCCACACGGTCAACTCTTAGTAGCCGTGAGTCTCGACCACATACTCCTCCTCACCCTGATGCTCCTTCCTCCCACCATGCCGAGTGTCGTCAGACAGCAAGTTATCCCACACTTGGACCCACTGAAGAGCTGTTCACTGGTCCATTTCCATATTTGGGCCCCTCGCCTGATACGCTTGAAGTGGTGGAAGAGGAGATCCCATGTTGCGATGCCCAAATATTTGAACAGCCACGGCCACAGGAAGTCGACGTTGCCAATCTGTCACAAGAGGTGGATGATGACGAGACACAATTGCCAGGAAGTGAGGAGGAGGATCGTGGTGCGCAAGTGGAAGAGGATGAGGTGGTGGATGATCTAGTAACTGACCCAATGTGGAAGGAAGACATGCAGAGTGAGGCCAGCAGCACACAGGGGGAGGGAGGCAGAGTACCCCAACAGACAGGAAGAAGCAGTGTGGTGGCCGCAGACAGAAGGCAGGCAACCGTTCCCCGTAACACCAACACGAGGGACGTTGCCATTACTGGCGGTAGGTCTTCCAGAGTCTGGAATTTTTTTAAAGACTCTGCTGATAACCCCAAAAAGGCCATATGTTCCACCTGCCATGCCAGCATCAGCAGGGGTAACAAAACTACCAGCCTGACCACCACCAGCATGATCAGGCACATGGCAGCAAAGCACCCGACTTTGTGGGGCGAAACCCAGGGTCCACGACCAGTGTCAGCGGGTGTCACCACTGCTTCTTCCACTGTTGTGCATGCAATAGAACCCCCTGTTGTGTGTGCAAGGCAATCCCCTGTCCATACTGCATGTAAAGATGCCCCCTCCTCTCAGTCTTCACTTGTTATGGCAGTTTCTCAAGAAACAGCATCAACGTCCACGTCCACGTCCCACCGCAGCGTTCAATTGTCCATATTCCAGACCTTTGAACGAAAGGGGAAATTCGCAGCTAACGCCCCACAGTCCACAGTCCTAAATTTGCACATTTCACGACTGCTTACGTTGGAAATGCTGCCTTTTAGGCTGGTGGAGACGGAATCCTTCTGCAATCTTATGGCGGTGGCCGTCCCTTGGTACTCGGTCCCCAGCCGACACTATTTTGCCCGGTGTGCCATCCCCGCACTACACAAGCACGTGTCCCAATGCATCTGCCGTGCCCTCAACAACGCAGTTACTGGGAGAGTCCACCTGACAACGGACACGTGGACAAGTGCTTGTGGCCAGGGATGGTACATCTCTCTGACGGCACACTGGGTAAACATAGTGGAAGCCGGGACCCAGTCGGACCTTGGGACGGAACACATCCTCCCCACACCGAGGATTGAGGGCCCTATGTCAGTCAGAGTTGCCCCAACAGTGTACAGCTCCTGCGCATCCTCCTCCTCCTCCTCCTCATGTTCAGCCTCCATCTCAGATATCACCACATCAGTTACAAGCTGGAAGCATTGCAGTACTGCCTCCGCCAAGCGGCAACAGGCTGTGCTGAAACTCATAAGCTTAGGTGAGAAACCTCACACTGCTTGTGAGTTGTGGACAGCTGTGAAAGAGCAGGCAGATCTGGGGCAGAGACCGCTGAACCTACATCCCAGCATGGTCGTGTGTGACAATGGCCGTAACCTGGTGGCGGCTCTGAGGCGAGGTGAGATCACACACGTACCATGCCTGGCTCATGTTCTTAACTTCGTGGTTCAGCGGTTTCTTAAATCTTACCCCGAGTTGCCAGATCTGCTCGTGAAAGTACGCCGCCTGTCAGCTCATTTTCGCAAGTCGGCTACAGCTTCCGCCGCCCTTGCTGTGTTGCAGCAGCGTTTGCAGCTTCCGGCACACCGACTGGTGTGTGATGTCCCCACACGTTGGAACTCTACCCTCCTCATGTTGCAAAGGATTTGTGAGCAGAAGAGAGCAGTTGTGGAGTACCAGCTGCAACAAGGCCGTCGATATTCAGGTCAGACTCCACACATAAGACCTCAGGAGTGGACCTGGATGTCTGACATATGTACCATCCTGACAAACTTTGAGGAGGCCACCAAGATGGTGAGTGGTGATGACGCCATCATTAGTGTCAGCATCCCACTTGTCTGTCTTTTGCAACGCTCTCTGCAGTGAATTAAAGAGGAGGCATTGCAGCCAGAGTATGATGAGATGGATCAAGAAGCCATAGCGGGCGATTACACACAGCCCAGCCTCATCTCATCCCAACATGCATTGGGGGACAATGAGGGAGAGGAGGAGGAGGAGGAAGAACAGGAGCTGCTATCATGCGTTGTAGACGGTAGTACCTGTACAAGTGTCATACCGTCGGTTCAGCGTGGGTGGCCTGAGGACAGGGGGGTGGAGGAAGAGGAGGAGGAGAGCATGGTCAGTCGTAATCTTGGTGAGGACACGGAAATCTTGACCGTTACCAGTCTGGCACGCATGGCTGAATTATGCTACGCTGCCTTAACCGTGACCCTCACGTTGTCAAAATGTTGGGTGACAGTCATTACTGGTTGGTGACACTTGTAGACCCCCGCTACAAGGAGAACTTTCACTCTCTTATTCCTGAGGTGGAGAGGTCTACAAAAATGGGGCAGTACCAGAAGGCCCTTGCTGCAGAACTCTTAAAAAAATTCCCATCTGAACACGCTAGCGGCAGAGGTCACAGTTCATTGCCCAACCAAGGCGTACAGGCGAGAGAGATGCAACTTCAATCCAGCAGATGTAGGGGAACACTGTCAACGTTCTGGGACAGTTTTCTGACACCTGCCCAGCTTACAGGCCCTGAGGCGCGGGGTACTCTCACAAGGAGTGGAAAGTTTCAAAAGATGGTGAGGGAGTACCTTGCCGACTGTACCAGCGTCCTCCGTGATTCCTCTGTGCCTTTTAATTATTGGGTATCCAAGCTGGACACTTGGAATGAACTCGCTCTGTACACCTTGGAGGTCCTGGCCTGCCCTGCCGCTAGCGTGTTATCGGAGCGTGTTTTTAGTGCCGCTGGGGGAATTATAACTGATAAGTGCACTCGCCTGTCAACTGACAATGCTGACAAGCTGACCCTTATAAAAATGAACAAGGGCTAGATTGGGCCAGACTTCTCATCACCACCAAATGACAGCAGAGTAACATAAAGTCAAATCCACTGTGTTATTTCGGGAGGTGAAGGCTTCCTCGTTTCGGCTGTTTTATCTTCTTCTCCTTATCCTTAGCCTCCACCACCACTATACCACCAGGGTGCCAGCATTGCAAGTTCCTCCGTCCTTATTTTTGGCAGCTTTTGCTTGCAAGGCATAAGCAAATACTATGGGACACCAACTCCCCAATAATGGGACTTATGTTTGTAATATACTGTACTGCATGGCTCTTGTAAGGGGCATTGCAAGTTTCTCCGTCCTAATTTTTGGCAGCTTTTGCTTGGAAAGCATAAGCAAATATCATGGGACACCCACTCCCCAATAATGGGACTTATGTTTGTAATATGCTGTACTGCATGGCTCTTGTAAGGGGCATTGCAAGTTGCTCCATCCTAATTTTTGGCAGCTTTTGCTTGGAAAGCATAAGCAAATACTATTGGAGACCCACTCCCCAATAATGGGACTTATGTTTGTAATATGCTGTACTGCATGGCTTTTGTAAGGGGCATTGCAAGTTTCTCCATCCTAATTTTTGGCAGCTTTTGCTTGGAAAGCATAAGCAAATACTATGGAACACCCACGCCCCAATAATGGGACTTATGTTTGTAATATGCTGTACTGCATGGCTCTTGTAAGGGGCATTGCAAGTTGCTCCGTCCTAATTTTTGGCAGCTTTTGCTTGCAAGGCATAAGTAAATACTATGGGACACCCACTCCACAATAATGGGACTTATGTTTGTAATATGCTGTACTGCATGTGACGCGCCCCCTGGGCCGTGTGTACACGTGTGTGGGATACCCGGTGCCGGGTCTCTGGGGTCTGTAGTCTCCGTGGTGGTGACCCGGTCCCGTGGCTCAGGCTGGTCAAACCAGTGGCAGTCTTTCTTAGGTTTTGAGGTTAATTGTCTGACTGCGCCACCCGTGGATTGCGGTCAGGGAGTACCACCGCTGCGAGGCAGACCGCTGAGGCTGGTGTTGTGTGCGCAGCAGAAAATGGGATATCTCCCCACGGGAGGAGTATAGCCTCAGGGCAGTGAGTGTGGATGATGGGGGTGATGGTGCACGAGCGCAGCAGGAACGACTCAGAGTCTTTGCAGTGCAGTTCAGGGTCTTTACTGATGATTATAAGGTAGACCCTCCCGGGAGTACTGGCTAGCATAAGAAGCCTGGTCAGTCTGTGAGCAAGCAGGAGTTCCCCTGGCCAGGTGGAGTTGAAGGCCTCCCCGTCTGTCTGCACTCTTCCTGGCTACCTTGCTGTAAGCGGGTAGAAGTAGCCCACATCCTTGAGTGTACCGTGTAGTGCTCACCCGTATGGCTGGTGACTTGGGGCCTTCTGTTAGCCTCCGCTCCACGACGGCGGTGCTGGTTCCTTGCTTGTGACTGAGCCTCCGGGCTTCTATGGCCAGAGGACCTGAAATCCCCTGCAGGATGGTTTCTGCTGCTGGATATATAAGTCCTCACAGCCTCGGACTCCTGTGTCCGGTTCCTATTGTCTTCTGCCAGGGCGAGCTCTGCTCAGCTTCCAGCCCCTGTTCTTTAGCTCCTAGCTCCTACAGAGCTCCTTGCTGTTACTTTCCCTTGCTCTCACTCTCACTCTGACTGTTCTCTGTTCTCTGACTCACTCAACCCCGCTCCAGATCCAGTTTATAAGGGCAGAATTCTCCCCTCCCAGGACTGGGACAGGAGGATGTTGCATGTTTAAGGGATCCTGACCAGGAAACCTTCCACTTGCTCTCCGACGTAATATCTCTATTACTGTGGTGACCAGACCCCTGGGGTGCCACACATGGCTCTTGTAAGGGGCATTGCAGTTCCTCATAATTTTTGGAAAGCCTTCCATTCACTGCTTAGGCCAACAGTGCACAGGAGACCCAGTTGCTATAAATGGAAAAAAAGGTTTAGTTAACGCCCTCTGACTTCCATGTCATTTCCAAGGGGCATTGGAGGACCTCGAAATTTTTGGTAGGCATTGCACTCACTGTATGCCCTATAACTGTGTAGCCGAACCGCTCCTTTTGTTACAGAAACATATCCTACAAGACATATCTGGTTGACTGGCCTGATATTGATGTGAATGGTCCCTGTTCCTCCTGCTCTTTCTCCTTTGCCACTACCTCATCCATCATTTATCACCTGAAGCTTTGTTTTAACGGGAGTCATAGAACTTGGATAGTAGCAGGAAAACATCCAGCAATCCTCGGAGGAGGTAGGATATGCGCCAAAACGCTGACCACCTCAGGCCTAGCCGCTACTACATGCGCTTGCATTCCAAGAAAACAAAGCAGATGCTAACTTCTATCATCCTCATCATGCTCCTCACCTTGGCACTCTCAACTCCCCTGATGGAGAAGCCAGGGCCCACCGGAGGAGTCTGATAGTCTGGTGGGCTCGGCCAATGCTGCCCTAAAGCAGGCCAGGCTAAGAAAAGTGTGAGAAAGGTTACTGGGACAAATAGGGGTGGCTGGGGACTGAGTATGGATACCTCGCTGGCGAAGCAGCCATGAGGTAGTGGCCAGCTACGGCCTCCTCCAAACTAAAAGGCCCCATTTCAAGTGCAAGCTAGCAGTATGGAATTGCAGTCTGGGGGTGGGTGGGTGGCAGGCTTCACACTTACACTTGCATTAAAAGAAAACATAGCAGATGCTAACTTCTGTTTAGAGATGAGCGTTGTTCGACTCGAACTGTTCGCCAATCTCAAATTCGAGCTGTTTTGGGCGGTGTTCGAGCCGTTCGGCGAACACGAACGATTTGAGAAAAATTCGGCTGTTTGAGGTTATGTTCGATAACTGTTCGTGCACCAAAATCATAACTGGATTTTTTCTCAGTAATGATGAAAATTAATGTTAATACGCAGTTTGAGTGTACAGCGGGGTGGGGGGAGGGGCAGGGGATGGATCTCTGCAGGAATAATGAAGATCTCCATTTTTTTTTCTCTTTCCCGCATTTACAGTGGGGAGGTGCAATCTGTCAGCCTATCAGCAGCGCACACACGGAGCGAAGTGCTTTTTTTCACACAAGCAAGGGCATGTGTCATTGGCAGTGTATGTCACATGTCCTTGCCCTATAAGACCAAGCCATTTTCCCCGTCGCCACCATTTTCTCACTGCTGCAGCTGCGTGTTAGACGGCACCGCTGTTGCTGTGTGCGCTATACCTTGTTACTTTCAAGCCAATTTTCGCGCAAATCTACAGATAGCTTGGGAGTAGGGAATAGTTGTGATTGCAGTCCTTTTAAGGACTAGGTTACAGCATTTCCTACGACTTTTATCAGGCAGGTCTGTGCTCTTAAATAGATAGATTGTGGGAGTAAAGACTAATTGTAATTGCAGTCCTTTTCAGGACTAGGTTACATCAGTTCCTATCAGTTTTTGCCAGGCAGGTCTGTGCCAGTGCTGTGCAAGTTTTTTTCACAGCATTTGGCTGAATCTAGCAAAGCTAATCCTTTTTGGCCTATTGCAGAGTGTGTTAGTCAGTGGAGTAGCCTATCTGTGTTCCAAGATATACCACCTGTGTATAGAATACCAATTTTTTTACTGCACCTAGTGAAGTAAAATCTTTTGGGCATAGCATCATTCTATTAGTCCATCTATACTGACCTCCATCAGGTTGCAAATTGAATATAATTTATTTCTGCATCTAGCTCTGAAAAAATATTTGGGCTTCTAGTAGTGTGTGGGACTTGTTCTATTAGTCCATCTATACTGACCTCCATCAGGTTACAAACTGAATATAATTTTTTTCTGCATCTAGCTCTGAAAAAATATTTGGCCTTCTAACAGTGTGTGGGACTTGTTCTATTAGTCCATCTATACTGACCTCCATCACGCTGCAAATTCAAAATAATTTTTTGTCTGCATCTAGCTCTGAAAAAATATTTGGCCTTCTAGCAGTGTGTGGGACTTTCTCTATTAGTCCATCTATACTGACCTCCATCAGGTTGCAAATTAAAAATAATTTTTATCTGCATCTACCTCTGAAAAAATATTTGGGCTTCTAGCTGTGTGTGGGACTTGTTCTATTAGTCCAACTATACTGACCTCCATCAGTTTGCAAACTGAATATAATTTTTTTCTGCATCTAGCTCTGAAAAAATATTTGGCCTTCTAGCAGTGTGTGGGACTTTCTCTATTAGTCCATCTATACTGACCTCCATCAGGTTGCAAATTAAAAATAATTTTTTGTCTGCATCTAGCTCTGAAAAAATATTTGACCTTCTAGCAGTGTGTGGGACTTTCTCTATTAGTCCATCTATACTGACCTCCATCAGGTTGCAAATTCAAAATAATTTTTTGTCTGCATCTAGCTCTGAAAAAATATTTGGCCTTCTAGCAGTGTGTGGGACTTTCTCTATTAGTCCATCTATACTGACCTCCATCAGGTTGCAAACTGAATATATTTTTTTTCTGCATCTACCTCTGAAAAAATATTTGGGCTTCTAGCTGTGTGTAGGACTTGTTCTATTAGTCCATCTATACTGACCTCCATCAGGTTGCAAACTGAATACAATTTTTTTCTGCATCTACCTCTGAAAAAATATTTGGGCTTCTAGCTGTGTGTGGGACTTGTTCTATTAGTCCATCTATACTGACCTCCATCAGGTTGCAAATTGAATATAATTTTTTTCTGCATCTAACCCAGCCAATAGTTTTGGCCTAATACCACAGTTTGGCCACTCAGCTCTGCTCAGTTCCCATCCATTGATTTTTTGTGCAAACAACTCCAGAGTTGTGAATTAGTTAACCACCAAAATGAGTGGAAAAAGGCCTGCTGCTGGTGGAAAGGGGAATAGGCGTGTTGGGAAGGGGAAAAAAGGTTGTGTCCGTGGGGTAGGTGTTAAAGCAACAGTAACATCTGCAGAAGAAAGACCATCTTCCAGCCAAACCAAAATGTCTACTTCTTTTAGCGGACAATGTGATAAGATCCCTTTCTTACGGCCACGCCAATCGCTACAAATTCCAGATGAGGCACAAAAACAGCAGGTGCTTCAACGGATATCAAGTGCTCCTTTAAGTGGGCTCTCCTCCACATCAACTTCAACATCACAAATACTCCAGTCCTCAAAGGTGTCACCCCAATCGCACTTGCTTCCTCACAGCTCCCAAATCTCCAGCTGCCCGTCTGAGTATGAGGTAGAACAGATGGTTGAGTCTGCAGAGCTGTTTACTCATACTATAGCCTGGGAATCAGAGGTCGACTCCAGCGCTTCTGTGAAGCCAGACGAGGAAATGATCTGCACTGATGCCCAGAATCTTTATGAGTCGGATCCAGGACCAGACGCAGAAGGTTCTGACCATAATGTAGACCCTCATTCCCAAACTGTAACTCCTGTTGGTGGAGACAATGAGGAAGACGATGAAGAGACTCAAATACCTGATTGGAGCGACAACTTTAGTTTTTTGTCAGGGCAGGAACAGGTTGGCTCTGAGGACGACGGGTGTGATAACGCACAGGGTGATGATGATGAGGTTGGAGATCCCACTTACTGTCAACCCACAGTCAGCCAAGAGATGAGGTCAGCAGAGGAGGAGGAGGAAGATGCTAGTGACGACGAGGTCAGGTTGCGCCTTCCTGGACAGAGACGTAGTACTGGAAGCACGTCAACAACTGCATCCTCAAACACAACTCTGCCTCTCACCACAAGTCGTGGTGGCTCTTCAGGTCGCATGGGTGCTAAGCCTTGCATAGCCTGGGCATTTTTTCAGATCGATAGAGATGACCCAACTCGTGTTATCTGTAACATTTGTCAGCAAAAGCTAAGTAGAGGCCTAAAAATACATAGTTTGAGTACTTCATGCATGAACCGGCACATGGACATGAAGCATAAGTTGCAGTGTGAAGCTCAGTGTGCTACAGTGCGGCCTAGCCGGCCGGGCCAACCACCGTCTGCCATATCTTGTGCATCCGCGGCCTCTTCATCCTCTGTGACTGGGGGGACAGCAGTCACACCTATTTTGGGGCGCAGACCTGCCACCTCTTTACCCGCAACAGCCAGCGTGATTGGCAGGTCATCATTTTCTTTGGAGGTGGTAACACCAGCTGGTGTTGAGCGCTGTCCGACATCGATAGCACCACCTTTGGATCAAGGCAACCTAACATGTCCGCCTGCATATTCCTCACAGACCGGCAGTTTGCTGGGGACACCCTTATCAACCCCGTCTAAGCACAATAGCCAGCCCTCGGTCCCTCAGATGTGGACAAGTAAAAGACCATTTCCTCCTAGCCATGAGAAAGCTAAGAGGTTGAATTTCACCATCTGCAAGCTCTTCGCTACAGAAATGCTGCCTTTCCGCCTGGTGGACACAGAGGATTTTCGAGACCTTATGTCCGTCGCAGTGCCCCAGTACCAGATGCCCAGTCGGCACTACTTCTCAAAGAAAGGTGTGCCTGCGCTCCACCAGCATGTCGCACACAACATCACCGCTTCTTTGAGAAACTCTGTGTGTGACAGGGTGCATTTCACCACAGACACTTGGATGAGTAGGCATGGACAGGGGCGTTACATGTCGCTGACTGAGCACTGGGTAACTATGGTGACAGCAGGACAAGGGGCTGCTGTCCAAGTCTTGCCGTCCCCACGAGTTGTGCTTCAATCCTCTTTATGTCAAAGTTCCTCCACTGCTTCTGCCTCCTCAACCTCCTCTCGGTCTTCCACCTGCACCCAAAGCCTGTCTGGTCATGCCACAAGCTTTCTAACTGCGCAGAAGGGATCCTGCACACCTCCTTACTATGCTGGCAGTAGGGCTCAACGTCATCAGGCGGTTTTTACTTTGAAATGTCTGGGAAATGTGAGTCACACAGCTGAGGAGTTGTGGTCAGCTCTGGAGAACCAATTTCATGAATGGTTGTCTCCACTGGACCTGAAACCAGGGAAGGCCATGTGCGACAATGCTGCAAACCTGGGTGCGGCCCTTCGCCGGGGCAATGTCACACACGTGCCTTGTATGGCTCACGTGTTGAACCTGGTTGTCCAGCAATTTTTAGCCCACTATCCCAGACTAGATGGCCTTCTGCAGAGGGCACGGTCGCTGTGTGCTCACTTCCGCCGTTTGCATCCCGCAGCTCAGCGACTTACATCTCTACAGAAGTCGTTGGGCCTGCCACTTCACCGGCTAAAATGCGATGTGCCTGCCCGGTGGAATTCAACCCTGCACATGTTGCAGCGACTGTGGCAGCACCGACAAGCCCTGGTGCAATACGTTCTGACGTATAGCCTGGGCCAACGAGATCCAGAGGTGGGGAAAATCACGCTGGAGGAGTGGTCTCAGATCAGGGACCTATGCACCCTTCTGCACAGTTTTGAAATGGCGACGAAGATGTTTAGTGCTGACGATGCCATTATCAGCATGACTATTCCGGTGATTTACATGCTGGAGCACATGTTAAACAGAATTCGGAGTCAGGTGGTAGCACAAGAGGAGGTGGAGGAAGTAGAGGAGGAGGAGTTGTATGCGGAAGGGCTAACATCTGCAAGGTCCAGACGGTCGGCAGCACCAAGGCGGCAGGCATGTGAGGGTGGGGGAGATGGTTTTACCAGGGCGCATGGTAGCAGCCAAACTAGTGAGGAAGGTTCAGGAGCCCAGGAAGAAGTGGAGGACGAACTGATGGAAGACTCATCAGATGAGGGTGACCTTGATCACATTTCTGTTGTGCGAGGTTGGGGGGAGAGGAAAGAGGAAGGAAGCATGATTGTTACCTCGCCACCAACACAACAGGGACTTGGTGCTCCTGGATGCGCAACACACATGAGTGCCTTCTTGCTGCACTACCTGCAACATGACCCTCGAATTGTGAGAATTAGAAATAATCCTGACTACTGGGTTGCCACACTGTTAGATCCCCGGTACAAAAGTAAATTTGCAGAAATTATTCCTGCCATAGAAAGGGATGCACGCATGCAGGAGTATCAGCAGAGACTGTTGCAGAATCTTACATGTGCTTTTCCACAAAACACCAGTGGTGCACGTAGTGAATCTCACAGTTCCAACTTGCCAACCGTGGGACCGTCAAGTGTTCAGCACTCAAACCGTAACAGAACCACAGTATCTGCTGGTAACATCAATTTTGTGGAATCATTTCACCACTTTTTTAGCCCATCCTTTGCAAGGCCACAGGAGACAAGAAGTCTGACACATAGTCAACGCCTAGAGACGATGGTACAGGAGTATCTCCAAGTAAACATTGAAGCCATGACTGTGTCACTGGACCCTTGCTCTTTTTTGGCTTCCAATCTGGATAAATGGCCGGAGCTAGCCACTTATGCCTTGGAGATCTTGTCATGCCCCGCAGCCAGCGTTCTGTCTGAACGTGTGTTCAGCGCTGCTGGTGGTGTGCTGACAGATAAGCGCACGCGGCTCTCCACTGATAATGTAGACAGACTCACGTTCATAAAGATGAACAAATCATGGATCCGAAACGACTTTTCTACCCCTGTGTCATCCTGGGGAGAGTAAAAGCTTGATGATTGGTTAAAATCACCCAACCAACCGTTTTAAGCTTTCAAATTACTAATCATGTTTATCTGTATCTTGGCTGGAAAATAATTTGGGCTTTGTAGCAGTGTGCAGCACTGATTCTATTAGGCCATCTATAATAAGCTCCACCAGATTTAAAATTACTAATCATGTTTATCTGTATCTTGACTGGAAAATAATTTGGGCTTTGTAGCAGTGTGCAGCACTGATCCTATTAGGCCATCTATACTAAGCTCCACCAGATTTAAAATTAATAATAATTTTTAGCTGCATCTAGCCCGGAAAATAATTTTGGGGCTCCGAGATGTGCAAGACACATAAGTGCCTTCTTGCTGCACTACCTGCAACATGACCCTCATATTGTCAGAATTCGAAGTAATCATGACTGCTGGGTTGCCACACTCTTAGATCCCCCAAACTTTTCAATCAACCTTTTCATTTTAATAAAGACCAAAAAAATGGTCATTTTTGAAATTATAAGCCTTAGCAGGTTATTAGAAACTGAAATCAAACAGTTTTCAACTCAAAACTTTATTCTAGGTGAAGTTACATTTTCACATAGGACCTCTTGTTCGAAAGGAGCTTCTGAACTCTCTCGTCCATTGAATTTGTCAGGTTTTGGATGGCTTCTGCTTCAATTGTTTTGCATGAGGACAGAATACCCTCCCAGAGCTGTTGCTTAGATGTGAACTGCCTCCCGCCATCATAGACACTCCTTTTGATGATGCTCCAGAGGTTCTGAATGGGGTAGAGGTCAGGGGAGCATGGGGGTCACACCATAAGTTTGTCCCCTTTTATGCCCATATCAGCCAGAGATGCAGATGTTTTATGTGCAGCATGAGATGGTGCATTATCATGCAAAAAAATGATCTTGCTGTGAAATACATGGTTCTTCTTCTTGAACCATGGCAGGAAGTGCTGTTTGAGAAAATCCACATACATTATGGAGTTCATCTTTAGCGCCTTCAGGGATCCTAAAGGGGCCGACAATCTCTCTCCCCATGATTCCAGCCCAAAACATTACTCCACCTCCTCCTTGTTGGCGCTGTAGCCGTATTTGCGTGGGGTGTCCATCAACCAGCCATCCTCCACTCCATCCATCTGGACCATCGAGCGCTGCACGGCACTCATCCGTGAACAAAACAGTTTTGAAATCAGTCTTCATGTAATGTTTGGCCCACTGGAGCCGTTTCTGCTTGTGTGAAGTGGATAGAGGAGGTCGACAGGATGGCGTATGCACAGCTGCAAACCTCTGAAGGACCCTGCATCTTGTTGTTCGGGGGAAGTTAGAGGCACCAGCAGCTTCAAAAACTTGTCTGCTGCTATAACAAGGCTTTTTTGCCGCTGCTCTTTTAACCTGACGTAATTGCCTGTAGGAAAGAGTCCTCAATTTGCCCTTATCAGCACGCACACGTGTGTACTGTGAATCAGCTACATACTTCTTGATTGCCAAGACACTTCATCCTGATCATCGCACAATGTTGATTGTAGTCATGCCTTGACCTAAACACTCCACAATTTGTTGCTTCTCAGCAGCCGACACATCCTTTTTCTTTCCCATTTTGGCAGAAAATGTAGGCTGCTTAATAATGTGAGACAGCCTTCTTAAGTAGTCTTGCCTTTCATTGGACACACCTGCCAAACTAATTAGCACAGGTGTCTGCAATTGCTTACAGTGATGTAAAGAGCCCTGACACACATCACCATCAATGAGTTTAACTGACAAACAAACAAATTCTTCCCATATCACTCCTAAACACTTTTTGCATAATAATTTGGAACACAGTGTACATGTGCTTTTCCACAAAACACCAGTGGTTCACGTAGTGAATCTTACAGTTCTAACTTGCCAACCGTGGTCTGTATGGAGTTGTTCAATAAAGGGCCCAAAGTTAAGATAACATAGATGGGAGAGGTCTCTATGAATAGGAATTCCTAAGTATTTGATACCCTGTGAGGGCCAGGCAAAGGGAAAGTTGGACTGGATGGAATCCTATATGGATTTGGGGAGGGAGACATCGAGGGCCTCAGACTTCGCTGCATTGATTTTAAAATTTGACCATGTAACAAAGTGATCTATTTCAGCCATAACAGCATGGATGGATATATGTGATTGAGTGATATATACTAGGACATCATCAGCAAATAGAGAGCACTTGTACTCGGTGCCTCCCACCTCAATCCACCTAATATTGGGGTTATGGCGAATTGATGAGAGCAGGTGCTCCGTCATTCGGATGTATAAGAGAGGGGACAGAGGACATCCCTGCCTTGTCCCATTGGTGATCATTCGGATGTATAAGAGAGGGGACAGAGGACATCCCTGCCTTGTCCCATTGGTGATTGTGAAAGGTGATGAAAATGTTCTGATGCACCCCCTGGGCCTTGGGACACCCGGAGCCGGACCCTTTTTGGTGGATGCTGGTGGTTGTAGTCTTCGTGGCGGCGACCCGGTTCCGTGGCTCAGGGTGGTCAAACCAGTGGCGGAACTATTTATGTGGTTTTGATGTTTAAATGTCCGACTACGCCACCCGTGGATTGCGGTCAGAGTGAACCGCCGCTGAAGGGCAGACCGCTGAGGCTAGTGTTGTGGGTGCAGCAGAGCGTAGCATAACTCCCCACGAGAGGAGTATAGCCTCAGGGCAGTGTATGTGGAGGATGGGGGTGATGGTGCAGGGCAGCAGCAGTAGCGACACAGAGTCAGTGATGCAGTCCAGAGCCTTTACTCACAGTTCTTATTATCCAGACCACGTCTGCAGGTAACGGCTGCCCACGTCGTACTGTGCTCACCAGGTGAGGGGCTCAGACAACTCCCAGATAACTTTGGAGCGCTTCACAGGACCCCCTTTGTGTGTCCTTTGTCTGGCCTTTCTTACCAACCCTTCTGTCCGGCTGCCTCGGGCCTCCTCTTGGTAAACTTGGCGCCAGTTTCCCTGACCCTATGTGGTGCCTTCCTAGCGGGTGTAGCGAGGGGCTGCGCCGCATAAAATGTCACAGCCTCCGGTTTCTAGCTGAGGGTCGTTTCCTGCCTCCACTAGTTTCAGGGACCGGTCTCCCCCTTTGGCCTGACCCCTCCACGCAGGTGGATTCGGGCGTGCGGTGGCGACTCGCCCGTCCGCACCCCTGGGATCCCTTCATTCCTCGTTCCTGGAGCCTTCTCCGCTCCTCTTCCTTCCTTCTCCCTCTTGCAGGCCTGGGCCTCTGTTACTAGGCCCACCTCCGGAGCAGAGCTCATGCAGAGCCCCTGCTCCCTGCCACTTCTGCTCAGACTTCTCTGCACTGAACTAAGATGGTGCCCACCTTTTATACTCCCTTCTAAATGCACCCAGGAACTGCTTCCTCCCTGCTCCTGCACTACAGGATTCCCCTTCCTCAGTGTTCCCTCCCCCCACTCCAGCCAGGGACAGGGACTGTCGTGCCCATCTCAGTGGCATATTGGTCGCCCTGCCCCACGGCAATGTGGTGTAATGCATGCAGGTGTCGGGTCCTGATCCACACTCCATCCTTACCTGAGAGTGAGATATCACACCTCTGGGTGAGGTGCAATACCTCTGTAGCAACCGAGCCCTCAGGGTGCTACAGTTCCATTTATCTTCAGCCTAGGTGACGTATTGTGATACAGGGCCGTGATTTTGGCTATAAAAGGGTCCCCTAGACCCCTACCCCAAGCTTTTTAAGAGAATCATATATGGCGTGCCAGGAGACTCTATGGAATGCTTTCTCAGCATCCAACGAGAGTATCTAATTACAAATTTTTAGCTGCATGTAGCCCAGGAAATACTTTGTGCCTAGTAGCAGTGTCTGCTAGTCAGCGGATTATCCCGGCTGTTAAGCAAGCTACACCACCTGTAGTTTGGACACTTAATTTTTTCAAAGGAAATGCTTCGGGACCACGGGATGCTCAGTGAAGAGCATCAGGAGGCACCCCAAGGCATAGGGGCTGGGACTGGCAGTAGGATGCCTTGCAGTGGACAGCCGAGCTCGATCCTTATAAAAGCTTTTTAACTGCAGCAGCTTTAGTGGACGCTACTGGAGCTGGAATTACGCGGCTGCTGGCATGAGACTTGCCCTCCAATAGATCCTTGTAAATGGATTTAAAGTGTATTCATTCAAATTAGAGAGACAATTTAAATTAAAAAGCTTAGAGCTGCCTCCACCACAGGGGGCTCGCTCGACCCACCAGCGGACAGGCACCAGTATTGGGAGAGGGGGGCTGGCCGTCAGGGTTCACCGCGGCTCTGGCACAAACCCGGCGACACGGAGGTCGCACGGGCAGGAGCGGACTGAGCGTGTCGGCTTCTCACTTTTTGGATTTTAGAAGGGCATGACATGCCTATATCTGTGTCTCCCCCTCCTTTTACTCCTCCACCTCTTTTCTTTTCGCATGACTATATGTACTTGTCACTTTTCCATGTGTTAGTTGTGTCTTCTGAGCAGTTTGTCAGCTTTTGGACACCTTTGAAGGTGTTTTCTATGTGTTTCTATGTGTTTTTGTTTGCCTGCCATTGGTTTTAACGGTGTTCGAAGGTGTTCGACGAACAGTTCGGCGAACACACGGGTGTTCGACGAACCGAACCGAACTCGAACACTACGGGGGTGGCTCAACACTACTTCTGTCATCATCATCATGCTCCTCACCTTGGCACTCTCACCTCCACCGATGGAGAAGTCAGGGCCCACCGGAGGAGTCTGGTTCTCTGGTGGGCTCGTCCAATGCTGCCTAAAGCAGGCCGGGCTAAGAAAAGTGTGTGGGGGGATGTTCCAAGGAGAAATAGGGGCGGCTGAGGACCGTTTATGGACACCCGGCTGCCCCCAGGCGGCTGGGGACCGTGTGTGGACACCCGGCCGCGGTGCGGCTGGGGACCGAGTATGGACACCCGGCCGCCGGGCAGCTGGGGACTGAGTATGGATTCCAGGCCGCCAACACAGCCATGACGTGGTGGCCAGATTCCGCCTCCACATGCCTAAAAGGCCCAATTTCAAGTTCAAGCAAGCAAGCAGTATGGTATTGCAGCCAGGGGGTGGGTGGGTGGCAGGCTGCATACTTGCGCTTGCATTGCAAGGAATGGGGGAGGTACAATTGAACACTGCCCTGGGACTAGAACTTGCATGGGGACAGTTGCAAGTCCGCATCTTCTGATGTGGCAAGGATCACTTATGATGGGCACACTTTTAGACAGTGACCTGGGAGTCAGAGATGCTTCCAGGGGTCTTCCCCATGCTGTTCCCATGTCTTTTCAGCACTTTATGCATGTGTCACACAGCACATGGCCAGATAAGGTTGTAAAATGTTAAAATGACATTTCCCGGTGAATGCATTTGTCCTAGTTGAAAGCAATGCAAAAGTGCAAGAATGCATAAAAAATGCAACTTGTGAACATAGCCGAAGGTGTGGAGGAGTATTTTTGTTTTTGGTCATTTATTTTAACTTATACACAAGTCTTTTCCCTGGAAAGGATGTTCCTTAACATATTTCACAGGAAAAAAGTTTCACTTTCGTTTTTGAACTTTTTATTGTGAGCCCGTAAAAGTGGCTTAATACCTCTGACCATGTTGTTGACAGCAGTGACCTGGGGGTCATAAATGCTTCCTAGGGCAATCCCCATGCTGTCCCCATGTCATTTGAGCACTGTCACTATCGTTTTGGGCACTTATTAGGCTTTTAAAAGACTGCCGGGGGTGCCACCGCAAAAATGCTCGAGTCTCCCATAGACTAACATTGGGCTCGTTGCTCGGGTCGAGCACCCGAGTATCACGGCGAGCTCGGCCCGAGCTTCGAGCACCCGAGCATTTTAGTGCTCGCTCAACACTAGCAGGCATGCTTGCGCTCCTCAGTGTCTGGCTGTGACGGCATACAGATGAGCCGACAATGAACTCAGCTCACCTCATGCACGTCACTGACAGCGTGGGAGAATTCTCCTGCACATGCGGTGAGCGTGAGAGACTCGGCTCATCTGGATGCCGTCACAGCCTGACACTGAGGAGCGCAAGCATGCCTGCGCTTCTCAGTGTCCGCGGGATGACAGGCTGGATGGCAGCGTTCTGCAGCGGTCCAGCCTGTCATCTTGATGTAGCAGAGCTGAAACTGTCCTGGGAACCATGGAAAGGTAAGGATGAGGTTGGTTTATTATTTTTCTTTTATTGCAGGAGATCGTTGGCTTCAGCTGGAATGGGCGCAATGGTAAGTATGGTTTAATTTAGAACAATAAAGAATTGTGTGTTATTTCAATTAAAGGACTTTTTTCTGGGTGTTGTGTTTTTTTTTAAATATTTTACTAGAAATTCATGGTGGTCATGTCTAATATTGGCGTGGCCCCATGAATTTCAGGCTTAGGGCCAGCTGATAATGCTAAGCTGGCCCTAACCCCTTTATTACCTAGTGAGCCACCGCACCAGGGCCCTGGATGAGTTGGGTACAGCGCCAGAAGATGGCGCTTCTATGAACACGCCATTTTCCTGGGTGGCTGCGGACTGCAATTTGCAGCGGGTGGGGCCCAGAAAGCTTGGGCCTCCCTGTGCTGCGGATTCCAGCCCCCAGCTGCCTAGTTGTACCTGGCTGGACACAAAAATAGGGCGAAGCTCCACATATTTTTTTTTTTATTATTTCATGAAATTCATGAAATAATTAAGAAAAAAGGGCTTCCCTATATTGTTGTGTCCAACCAGGTACAAATAGGCAGCTGGTGGTTGGGGGCAGCCAGTTCCTGCCTGCTGTACCTGGCTGGACACAAATATAGTGCGAAGCCCCACGTCAATTTTTTTTTAATTATTTCATGAAATAATTTAAAAAAAAAATGGCTTCCCTATATTGTTGTGTCCGGCCAGGTACAAATATGCAGCTGGTGGTTGGGGGCAGCCCGTTCCTGCCTGCTGTACCTGGCTGGACACAAATATAGGGCGAAGCCCCACATCAATTTTTTTTTAATTATTTCATGAATTTCCTGAAATAACTTAAAAAAAATTGACGTGGGGCTTCACACTATATTTGTGTCCAGCCAGGTACAGCAGGCAGGAACGGGCTGCCCCCAACCACCAGCTGCCTATTTGTACCTGGTTGGACACAACAATATAGGGAAGTCCTTTTTTTCTTTATTATTTCATGAATTTCATGAAATAATTAAAAAAAAAAAAATACGTGGGGCTTCTCCCTATTTTTGTGTCCAGCCAGGTACAACTAGGCAGCTGGGGGATGGAATCTGCAGCGCAGGGAGGCCCAAGCTTTCTGGGGCCCCCCTCGCTGCAAATTGCAGTCCGCAGCCACCCCGGAAAATGGCGCGTTCATAGAAGCGCCATCTTCTGGCGCTGTACCCAACTCATCAAGGGCCCTGGTGCGGTGGCTCACTGGGTAATAAAGGAGTTAGGGCCAGCTTGGTATTATCGCTGACCCTAAGCCTGAAATTCATGGGGTCACGCCAATATTAGACATGACCGCCATGAATTTCTAGTAAAGTATTTAAAAAAAACACATCACCCAGAATAAAGTCCTTTAATTGAAATAAACACACAATTCTTTATTGTTCTAAATTAAACCATACTTACCATCACGCCCATTCCAGCTGAAGCCAATGATCTCCTGCAATGAAAGAAAAATATTAAAAAACCAACATCATCCTTACCTTTCCATGGTTCCCAGGACAGCTCCAGCTCCGCTACATTGAGATGACAGGCTGGATCGCAGCAGAAAGCTGCCATCCAACCAGTCATCCCGCGAACATTGAGAAGCGCAGGCATGCTTGCGCTCCTCAGTGTCAGGCTGTGACGGCATCCAGATGAGCCGAGTCTCTCACGCTCACCGCATGCGCAGGAGAATTCTCCCACGCTGTCAGTGATGTGCATGAGGTGAGCTGAGTTCATTGTCGGCTCATCTGGATGCCGTCACAGCCAGACACTGAGGAGCGCAAGCATGCCTGCGCTTCTCAGTGTCTGCGGGATGACAGGCTGGATGGCAGCTTTCTGCTGCGATCCAGCCTGTCATCTCGATGTAGCAGAGCTGAAGCTGTCCTGGGAACTATGGAAAGGTAAGGATGATGTTGTTTTATTTTTTTACTTTTATTGCAGGAGATCATTGGCTTCAGCTGGAATGGGCGTGATGGTAAGTATGGTTCAATTTAGAACATTAAAGAATTGTGTGTTTATTTCAATTAAAGGACTTTATTCTGGGTGTTGTGTTTTTTTTAAATACTTTACTATAAATTCATGGCGGTCATGTATAATATTGGCGTGACCCCATGAATTTCGGGCTTAGGGCCAGCGGATAATACAAAGCTGGCCCTAACTCCTTTATTACCCAGTGAGCCTACGCACCAGGGCCCTGGATGAGTTAGATACATCGCCAGAAGATGGCGCTTCTATGAACGCGCCATTTTCTGGGGTGGCTACGGACTGCAGTTCGCAGCAGGGGGTCTCACAAAGCTTGGGCCTCCCTGCGCTGTGGATTCCTGACCCCAGCTGCTTAGTTGTACCTGGCTGGACACAAAAAAAGGGCGAAGCCCCACATATTTTTTTTTTTTAATTATTTCACGAAATTCATGAAATAATAATAAAAAAAGGGCTTCCCTATATTGTTGTGTCCGGCCAGATACAATTAGGCAGCTGGGAGTTGGGGGCAGCCCGTTCCTGGATGCTGTACCTGGCTGGCATACAAGAATATGGCAAAGCCCACGTCAACATTTTTGGGAAAAATTAATTAAAAAATAAATAATAATTTAGGGACTGCATCTTTATTAACTCCTTAAGTGTCATTTAGTGTTAAAATAAAGGATTTATTAAAAAAAAAATTGGCGTGGGATCCCCCATAAATTTAGTCTCTAGCGGAGGTTAAGCAGATGGCTGGGGCAGATGTTTGAAGCCTGGGAAGGGGGTAATACCCATGGAGCTTCCCAGGCTACTAATATCAGCCCCCAGCTGAATACCTAGCCTTTGCCAGCTATTAAAATGGGGGACCCCCCCAAAGAAATGATGTGGGGTCCCCCCTATTTTAATAGATAGCAAAGGCTAGGCAGACAGCTGGGGGCTGATATTAATAGCCCAGGAAGGGTGCCATGTGTATTGGCCCCCTCCCAGGCTAGAAACACCAGCCGTCAGCCGCCCCAGAAATGGCGCATCCATAGGATGCACCAATTCTGGCGCTTAGCCTCACTCTTCCACGCTGCCCTGGTGCGGTGGCAGGGGGTAATAGTGGTGGGGTTCATGTCAGCGCCAGCTGCCATGAAGCCCAGGTTAGTAATGATGGGCGTCTATAAGACACCCCCATTACTAACCTACAAAGTGTTAAAAAGAAAACACACACACTACACCCAGAAAAAAATAATTTATTAGAAATAAAACACACCATTTAATTTAATTCTTAGTTTACTAAAAAAAAAATAGTTACCTGTCCACATTCGTGCGCTGATCTCCCATGCACAGCTGTCACATCTGGAGATGGTGACAGCTGTGCATGGCTGCTGTAAGCTCACACTGCCGGGAACATGTCCGATCCCGGCAGTGAGGTCACCGGAGTGCATTCAGGCAGCGCAGTACCGGAGACCTCCTTTAAGGCACTGCTGTACCGTGGGAATTTCTCACGGTACAGCAGGACCGTAAAGGAGCTGACCGGAGCAGCGCTGCCTGAACTCCGGCGAACCCGCTTATGCAATGACGGGGCTGATTTACGGCCCCATCATTCTAGCGGCGGCAGCGGTTCAAAGCGGTCACATTCTATGTGGCTGCTCTAAACTGGAGATCTTCGTGGGACACTCGTGGACTACTACGGAGGGGTAAGGATAAGGTTGTGGTTTATTATTTTACATTTTATTACAGGAGATCGATGGCTTCGGGGAATTAGGTGTCTAGGTGAGTATAGGTGTATTTTTTTATTTTTTACTTTATTTTAGGTGGCGATCGGCGGGGGCAGGTAATGTACAAACTAATTTATTGTAGGTAACCACTTGCCACCAATGAAATGTATTTAAAATTTATTGGGGACCAAAAAAAACATGTATAGGGGCAAAAATAGCACATGGGGCAGTTTAAATAGCAGGATCAGGCTGATGGGAACTACTGCTCCCATTGAGCTGATCCTGCTGGCACGAGTGGACGGGGGACAGACATAGGCCGATGGGAGTAGTAGTGTCACATCGGCCTATGTCTGCCTGCACGCACACACCCACAGACATCGCACAGACACCCGCACACACTAATCATGACGGGTCTGATGGTCTGGGAGGTGAGGCTGACCTGTGCGGCCGTGGGAAAGTTCATGTGAGTTCATGCAATGCAGTCAAGCATGAACTCACATGAACCCTCTGAGGGCACCGCGGCTACTTCAAATGAACAGCTGATCGGCATCACCTGATACCTCAGCAGTTCATTTGAAATAACCGGCGGGAGAGCGCAGTACAGCTGGGATGGCATTCTGATGACAGGCTGGATCGCAGCTGAGCGCTGCCATCCAGCTTGTCATCCTTCAGAGACACTGCATAGCGCAGGCATTATGGGAACTTCTGATTCCGGTATTCAATATTGTAAAAGTATCGGAATTAAGTATCGGAATTCCGATACCGCGAATATCGGCCGATACCCGATATTTCAGTATCGGAATGCTCAACACTAGTCACGTACCATTAGTATATAGTAGGAGCAGAGAGATATAGAAAAGGCTGCATGAAAATCAGGATGGCAAAGTTGGGTCACGTACCATTAGTATATAGTAGGAGCAGAGAGATATAGAGAAGGCTGCATGAAAATCAGGAATGGCAAAGTTGGGTCACGTACCATTAGTATATAGTAGGAGCAGAGAGATATAGAGAAGACTGCATGGAAATCAGGATGGCAAAGTTGGGTCACGTACCTGTAAGAGGAATGGATAAACAGAGATGCTGATTAGAGTGCGGTGGTGGCAGGTAAGGTACAGTCTGCATGCATCATATTATTCAGAATTAATTCATATTTCTCACACTTCAGCTAATGGACACTTAAGGTGATGGACACAGACTAAAGTCTGACACAGACTCCTGGCTCTCAATACATTTGTAACATCTCGTATCTTGATGGTATGGTGTGGTTTATGGGGTACAAAGATAGTGGGGCCATTCTTCATCAATGGAAACCTCAATGTCACTGGATATCTGAAATTGCTACATGATGATGTGTTGCCCTCTTAATACACTGAAGATGGCGCGTTCTCTGAGTTTTTCAACAAGATGGTGCACCACCACATTATGGGTGTCAGGTCCGAGCATTCCTGCATAAACAGTTTCCTGGAAAGTGGATTGGTCGTTGTGGGCCAGTTGAATGGCCACCAAGGTCTCCCGATGTGACCCCCTTAGACTTTTATCTTTAGGGTCATCTGAAGGCAATTGTCTATGCTGTGAAGATACGAGATGTGCACCATCTGAAACAATGGATACTGGAAGCCTGTGCTAGCATTTCTTTTGCGGTGTTGCTATCAGTGTGTCAAGAGTGGGTGAAGAGGGCTGCATTGACAATCCAACACAATGGGCAGCACTTTTAACATATTTTATAAGTGGTCATAAACTTATGAAAAACTCATAAAGGAATAAAGTTACGTTAAAACCAAGCACACCATTGTTTTTCTTATGAAATTCAAAATGGTCACCACCCATCTGGAAAAGTTTTCCCCCTCCCGTATACTAATGTGCCACAAACAGGAAGTTGATATCACCAACCATTCCCATTTCATTTAGGTGAATCCATATAAATGCTCCACCCTGTAGATCCGGCGGAGCCATCACCACAGTGAGTCTCACATGCAGTCCCAGGTGATGTGTTCGGATTGAGAAAAAATACCTCTACTAATGCACACTTAGCTTTGAGGGACTGATCCCAGTGAAGGAGAATAAGAAACCACCTGTTTAGTCAGCAGTAGTGTTGAGCCACCCCCGTAGTGTTCGGGTTCGGTTCGTCGAACACCGGGATGTTCGAGGAACTGTTCGTCAAACTGTTCGTCGAACACCTTAGAACACCGTCGAATACCGTTAAAACCAATGGCAGGCAAACAAAAACACATAGAAACACATAGAAAACACCTTCAAAGGTGTCCAAAAGCAGACAAACTGCTCAGAAGACGCTCTCTTTAAAAAAGCCGTCCGGCAATTCAGCAGCGGCATACACCGGTACCCGACAATTTAGACAAGAAGGAATAGAGAATCACACAAAGATTAGATAGATAGAAACATGTCAGTCACATATATATGAAGTACAGTGACAGTGTTGCTTACTGTACTTGTCATTTAGTGTAAAGGATTTATGTAAAAAAATATTAGTGTTTTCATGCACCGTCTCTTTAAAAAAGCCGGCCGGCAATTCAGCAGCGGTACCCGACAATTTCGAACAGAAAGATAGAGCATCACACATAGATTAGATAGATAGAAACATGTCAGTCACATATATAAGAAGTACAGTGACAGTGTTGGTTACTGTACTTGTCATTTAGTGTTAAAATAAAGGATTTATTAAAAAAAAAAATTGGCGTGGGGTTCCCCGTAATTTTAGGCTCTAGCGGAGGTTAAGCAGATGGCTGGGGCAGATGTTTGAAGCCTGGGAAGGGGGTAATACCCATGGAGCTTCCCAGGCTACTAATATCAGCCCCGAGCTGAATACCTAGCCTTTACTAGCTATTAAAATTGGGGACCCCCCCCCAAAAAAATGATGTGGGGTACCCCCTATTTTAATAGCTAGCAAAGGCTAGGCAGACAGCTGGGGACTGATATTAATAGCCCAGGAAGGGTGCCATGAATATTGGCCCCCTCCCAGGCTAGAAACACCAGCCGTCAGCCGTCCCAGAAATGGCGCATCCATAGGATGAGCCAATTCTGGCTCTTAGCCTCGCTCTTCCCACTGCCCTGTAGCGGTGGCAGTGGGGTAATGGGGTTGGGGTTGATGTCAGCTTATAATGCCAGCTGACATCAAGCCCAGGTTAGTAATGGAGAGGCGTCTATAAGACACCCCCATTACTAACCCCTTAGTCAAAGTTAAAAAAAAAACACAAAACCCAGAATAAAGTCCTTTAATTGAAATAAACACACAATTCTTTATTGTTCTAAATTAAACCATACTTACCATCACGCCCATTCCAGCTGAAGCCAACGATCTCCTGCAATAAAAGAAAAATAATAAAGCAACATCATCCTTACCTTTCGATGGTTCCCAGGACAGCTCCAGCACTGCTACATTGAGATGACAGGCTGGACTACAGCAGAACGCTGCCATCCAGCCTGTCATCCCGCAGACACTGAGAAGCGCAGGCATGCTTGCGCTCTTGAGTGTCAGGCTGTGACGGCATCCAGATGAGCCGAGGTCATGTCCAATGAACTCAGCTCACCTCATGCACGTCACTGACAGCGTGGGAGAATTCTCCTGCGCTCAGCTCTTCAGCGTGAGAATTTTCCCAGGCTGTCAGTGACGTGCATGAGGTGAGCTCATGTCCAATGAACTCAGCTCACCTCATGTACGTCACTGACAGCGTGGGAAAATTCTCCTGCACTCAGCGCTTCAGCGTGAGATTTTCCCACGCTGTCAGTGACGTGCATGAGGTGAGTTCATGTCCAATGAACTCAGCTCACCTCATGCCCGTCACTGACAGTGTGGGAAAATTCTCCTGCACTCAGCGCTTCAGCGTGAGAATTTTCCCACGCTGTCAGTGACGTGCATGAGGTGAGCTCATGTCCAATGAACTCAGCTCACCTCATGTACGTCACTGACAGCGTGGGACAATTCTCACGCTGAAGCGCTGAGTGCAGGAGAATTTTCCCACGCTGTCAGTGACGTGCATGAGGTGAGCCGAGTTCATTGGACATGAATTCGGCTTATCTGGATGCCGTCACAGCGAGACACTGAGGAGCGCAAGCATGCCTGTCATGTGAATGTAGCAGAGCTGAAGCCGTCGTGGGAACCATGGAAAGGTAAGGATGATGTTGCTTTATTATTTTACTTTTATTGCAGGGGATCGTTGGCTTCAGCTGGAATGGGTGTGATGGTAAGTATGGTTTAATTTAGAACAATAAAGAATTGTGTCTTTATTTCAATTAAAGGATTTTATTCTGGGTGTTTGTGTTTTTTTTTTAACTTTGACTATGGGGTTAGTAATGGGGGTGTCCTATAGACGCCTCTCCATTACTAACCTGGGCTTGATGTCAGCTGGCATTATAAGCTGACATCAACCCCAGCCCTATTACCCCACTGCCACCGCTACAGGGCAGTGGGAAGAGCGAGGCTAAGTGCCAGAATTGGCGCATCCTATGGATGCGCCATTTCTGGGGCGGCTGACGGCTGGTGTTTCTAGCCTGGGAGGGGTCCAATATTCATGGCAACCTTCCTGGGCTATTAATATCAGCCCCCAGCTGTCTGCCTAGCCTTTGCTAGCTATTAAAATAGGGGGACCCCACGTCATTTTTTGGGGGGTCCCCCATTTTAATAGCTAGAAAAGTCTAGGTATTCAGCTGGGGGCTGATATTAGTAGCCTGGGAAGCTCCGTGGGTATTACCCCCTTCCCAGGCTTCAAACATCTGCGCCAGCCGTCTGCTTAACCTCAGCTAGAGACTAAAATTATGGGGAACCCCATGCCAATTTTGTTTTAAAATAAATCCTTTATTTTAACACTAAATGACAAGTACAGTAATCAACACTGTCACTGAACTTCATATATATGTGACTGACATGTTTCTATCTATCTAATCTATGTGTGAAGCTCTATTCTTTCTGTTCTAAATTGTCGGGTACCGGTGTATGCCGCTGCTGAATTGCCGGCTTTCCATGTTTCACTGTGAGCACTGTTCCCATCGATTTGGGCAATCACTGTAATTCCACAACCAACATGGCTGTGACATTACAATGAGTGGCAGACAATCCCTGCATGATTGGTGCTCCAAATATCGCCAGACATGCAAGACACGCTTTTGGTGCACGAACAGTTATCGAACATAACCTCGAACAGCTGAATTTTTTGCAAATCGTTCGGGTTCGTCTAACAACTCGAACACTGCCCAAAACAGCTCGAATTTGAGATTGGCGAACAGTTCTAGTCGATCACCGCTCATCTCTAGTCAGCAGTTGTGTGGCATGTCGTCGAAGGGAGAGGAGCTAGACGGAGGTCTTGTAGCCCTGGTATGGATGGTCGATGGAGAGTTGGAGATCAGTACCGACTGGACTGCATAAACACCGTTGTGGGATCTATCATTTGGATTTAAACTTTCTTAGAGAACTGTTGCTACTGGATACCTGTGCTTTCATCATTATATCTGTCATCTGGAGGATTATGGACTGTGGCTACAGACCATACTAGCTGGAGATATGAAATCTGAGGGCCAACCAAAAGTTGGGAGACATTGAGTATCGCCTGATACAAAAGCAGTGGAACTACTGATCCTGGGTTGGGAACTTGAGGACTGAGAGAACTGTATTTTGGCCATTTATCTGGAGTTGTTGTAAAACCTTGATGTAAGGAATAAAATATTGTGGCATTGTTAACCTGCCTAGGTGATTATTAAAACCCACAACCCTAGATCTTATTAACCTGCCCGGCTCCTGCATTTAGCTGAGCACTGCCGGGAGAAAATAAACTTTTTTTCACCCCGGCAGAGTTTGAGTTTTAGCCACAGAGGCGGCGCTGGCGTTGGTTCAGTCACCGCTCACCGCTCTGAGTATACAGAGCAGCGGCTGTAACTGCTCCCCTGGCCCTGACTGACACTCGATCTACATTGGGGTAAGCTATCAGTCACAGAGCAGTAACTGAACCAGCACTCTGCTCTATGCTCATGGAGACAATGGAGAAGATGGAGAAATTAAGCACTCCATCTTCTCTGTACCTGTGCTGCGATTCTCTAATGTGAGAGAATAAGATCACACTCAAATGACACTCAGCTCAAACTCTGACAGAGTTTAATCCAAGTGACATTAGCATAATTAGCTTGATTCTCTGGCATGATAGAATATACACCAGTGTGAGCGAACCCTTAGGGATTACCTGGATAGGGAGAAATGTAGTATATTGTGTAATAAAGCAAATTGTAAAAGTGGTTAGGGTGTAAGGAGAGCTATTTAGAAAATTCACTTTAGGTGCTGGATGACCCTTTAATGTTTTTATTAAAACTCTGCTTTCAACATATTTCCCCACCTCGTAGCCTTGTTTCACCCACTCCCACTCATGCCATTTTCCTGGTAGGAATAAGAAATAGCAGCAGCATTCAGCTCCCTCTACATCAGAGTTTTATCCCCTTATCTCTTGCTTTCTGATTTCTCTTTTTTTTTTTCTCTTTTTAACTTTTTTTTTATTTATTTTTCCTTACTTGTCATGTTTTTTTCGTTGCCTCCTGCGCTCAGCAGGAGGTTAAACAAAGGGGCACAGAAAATATTTAAAATGTGCCGGGCTCAGGTGACAGAGAGGGGACAGTGACAGGAAAATCAGTCATGGTGGAATGAACAAACAGGAGAGAGAAAATGGGCTGTGACCAGTTAAGATGACGCGAGGCTCCAAGTGTTTGCTTTGTGCGTATCAAATCAAAACAGTAAAATTGCACCAGATTTATCTTTGCTGGATATTCCACTTGCTGTCATTTTTTTTCTTGCATAAACTGAAGCATGCCAAGTATACTTCACTGCACCAACATACAAGAAAGCTTCTAAATACAGAGCAGCTCCTATAGATGTATGTTTATTCCATTGCTGGATTGATCACACTTGTTATAACACATATGTTATTTTCTGCTATTTTAAGCTTTATACAAAACATAATAAAGTAATAAGTAACATTTACCCCATGAATAAGATACCATCTGTAGATTAGTGAAATGCATATTTCTGTAAAAATTCAATACTAGTTATTAGAAAGATAGTTGACTATGGCTCAATATTCCCTTATAATATTACTAATACACTGACACAACAGTGATCATCCCCCTAAGAATGGCACCTATTGAGGGTGGGATAATAGATTAAGAAAAAATATTCACACTGCCTTGTTCCAGCAGCCAGTCTGGTCGTCCATGGAAGCCGAGCCACCACAGTCTTCATTTCTGCGCCCTGCATACTCTTACCCAGCAATCTTGGCACCTCTTGTACTTACCAATCCCTGTGAAGGCATAAAGTCTAGTCTTTAGACCACACGTGACATGATAATGTTGCGGGACCTAGTAAACACAAGAAGCACCCAGAATGATGGTATGAAGTTGCTGGACATAAAAGTGAATGCTGTCCTTATCCGGCTGCCAAGGAGGATCAGACTGGCCGCTGAAGCAGGACAGTGAGAATCTCTTTGTTTAACTTTAGTGGGATTTGTTAGGGTTCTTTCGCACTGCGCTCTGTGTCCCTGGCAGGGCATAAGTCCAAAATCCCCCAGCAAAACTGGGTCCGGGGGTATTCGCCAACGGGGCCATAGACTGTAATGATGCCGACAGAACTAATGTGTGCTCTGACGTGCATCATTTTTGGGAGCATCCGCCTACAGTAGGAGGACACTCAGACGTAGAAGACTGCATCTGGATGTCTGCCTCTAGAAGGTGGATACTTCCAAAAATGATGCACGACAGAGCGCACATTCGCACTGTCTGCATCATTACAGTCTATGGCTCCATCAGTGCTACATAAAGATCCCGTTTTGTGGAGGATTTCGGACGTATACCCCAACCGAGACACAGAACGTAATGTGAAAGCACCCTTAGGCAACAAATGAACAGTCCGTTCTTGGAGTTTATGTGTTGGAAGCAGGAAAAATGGGCAAGTGTAAGGATATGAGCAACTTTGTCACAGGCCAAATTGTATTGGTTAGACATACCTATTGACCAAGGACATTTATTCATAGATTTCCAAAAGATGTAACAGAGGAACAAGTAAGTGCAGCGCTTCTAAGAAAAGATGCCTCCAGAAGTGCAGTTTCCTAGGGAACCCTTATTAAAAGGGTTATCTAGCTCCATCGAAAAATAAGCGGTATGAATGACGTTACAACTAGTGATGAGCGAGTATGTTCAGTTAACCATTTCAGCGAGTATACTCGGGCGTGTACTGAGCATCTTCAGCGTGCTCGGGTGTTATGTTTTAGTCACTCCGTGCTCATGATTTGCAACTGTTTAACAGCTTTAATACATGTGAGGAATGCCTAAAAAACAGGCATTCCTCACATGTATTAAAGCTGTCAAACAGTCGCAAATCATGCACAAGGGAGTGATTCAAACATGTCACCGAGCACGATGAAGATGCTCAGTACTCGCTCAAGTATGCTCACTGAAAAGGTTAACCGAACATACACCCTCATCACTAGTTACAACTCCATGCACCTGCTGGGATGTGTGCGTGATCGGCATGGAATTTGTGTACATGTGCTGTTCCTTTACATACTTGTTGGTCATGCACATGTTTGAGCAAGTGTATGGGACCATTTTGTCATTGGCACCCCTCACTTCCAAAGTGGAAGTGAATGGCACCAGAAGCCATCACATAACTTCTAGAAATCAACATCCTCATGATGTTAAGCAGCGAATATCTTGATGATTTACAACAACCAGTTAACATCTTTCCACAGAACAGGTAATAAATTCTACATCACTGATAACTCCACTGCTGGTACTCCACAATCATGAGTACTCCAGTCCTGAGGAAAAAGCCAATTACTGTCAGGAAGAGGAACTGGATGCTATGTTAATGATCACAGGGGACTGCAGGGATGATCTAATATTTACCATGTGGAATAGTACTGTAATATTTTTTTTTAGAAATATATTTCCTGTCATCTAGAAATGGCTTTTAAAAGGTAAAAATAAGGATTGTCTGTCCGTCAGGTAAATGTAATCTTCATTAAAAATAACCTAACAGCTCATATATGCTGCTCAATCCATGTACCTCCTCAGGTATTTTTGATTCTGAACCTGAAGATATGTTTGAGAAAAATCTACTTTGATAGCCTCCAGGGATTAAGGGGGGCTGTAGCCTAGTCAGACAGGCACATCTTGGTTGACTTCTTCTGTCCGCTGCCCTGGATTGTCAGATCTCTGCCTACGTGAGCGTATAGGGAGAGATCTGTCAATATAGGGCAGCGGGCATTTCAGAGTCAAACATATCTGGCCAGCCATTGCCTTATACATGCTGCCCGTGGATTGGACAACATGTATCAGCTGTAGAGTTGAGCGAGTATGTTTTGTCTGAGTATGCTCGGGCCGAGCCTCGAGTATTTACAGCTGCTCGGTGATATGGTTGAATCGCTCCCGTGTGCATGATTTGCAACTGTTTGACAGTTTTATTACATGTGAGGAATGTGTAAGAAATAGACATTCTTCACATGTAATAAAACTGTCAAACAGTTGCAAATCATGCACACGGGAGCGATTCAACCATATCACCGAGCAGCTGTAAATATTCGGAGCTCGGCCCGAGCATACTCGGCGAAAGGGTTAACAGAACGTACTCGCTCAACACTAATCAGCTGTCAAGTACACTTTAAACCTACATATACTAATTATTCGTCCAAATCAAAAGGATTACAAAAATAGGTTTAATATGAATACATTATTGTAAAAATACAATATACATCACAGCCTACAAGAAAATCCTTAAAGGGTCTGTCAGGTCCAAATTCCTAAGTCTGCAGTCCCTCTGTGTGACTGCAGACTTATGAATCCTCCCAGCGCACACACTGTGCGCTGCGCGGATTTTCCAGTTTCTGACCCAGCACTGGAGGGTATGTATGAGTGATACAGTGACATGTAAAAGTTTGGGCACCCCTGGTCAAAATTACTGTTATTGTGTACAGCTAAGAAAGTTGAAGAAGAAATTATCTCTAAAAGGCCTAAAGTTTATACATTTCCTTTGTATTTTAGGCAAAACTAAAATATATATTTCCATCTTTTGCATTTTAAAAATTACAAAAAGGAAAATGGGCCAATGCAAAAGTTTGGGCACTCTGCATGGTTAGTAACTAGTAGCACCCCCTTTTGTAGGGACAACACAGCTATAAGCTATGGATCACATTGGGGTAAATGTAATGTAGGCAGATACATTAGATACAAGATTCGTGTCCACTACATAAAAACAATGAAGTATATATGTGGTCACATTTGGAAGAAAGGTGAAATACTTAAAGGTCCGGAAACCTGTGCATGACACGCCAAAACCCCAAAGTACGTTTCAGATACTGCTCCTTTATCAGGGGGTATAAGACCCATTTCCACCCAAGCTTTAACTTCCTGGCTGGTGTCTTGAAATTTTGGTTCAGCATTGCCAAATAATCTTCTTTTCTCATGATGCCATCTATTTTGTGAAGAGCACCAGTCACTCCTGCAACAAAACAACCCCACAACATGATGCTGCCACCCCCATGTTTCACAGGTGGGATGGTGTTCTTAGGCTTCCAAGCTTCTCCCTTTTTCCTCCAAACGTAAAGATGGTCATTATGTCCAAAAAGTTAAATTTTAGTTTCATCAGACCACAGGACATGTCTACAAAATTTAAGGTCTTTGTTCCTGTGTGCATTTGCAAACTTTAATCTGGCTTTTTTATGTTTCTTTTGGAGTAATGGCTTCTTCCTGGCAGAGTGGCCTTTCAGACTACCAGCTTCCGCCATCATCTTCACAAGGCATTTTGCTTTTGTCCTTGGGTTGATATGCACATGTCGAACCAAAGCACGTTCATCTCTGGGACACAGAACCCGTCTCCTTCCTGAGCGGTATGATGGCTGGACATTCCCATCTTGTTTGTACTTGCATATAATTGTTTGTAAAGATGAACGAGGCACCTTCAGGTATCTTGAAATTGTACCCAAGCTTGAGCCAAACTGGTGCAAGTCCACAATTCTCTTCCTGATATATTGGCTGATTTCTTTAGACTTTCCCATGATGCTACATAGAGAAGCAGTGTGCTTCAGGTGTGCATTAAAATACATCCACAGGTATGTTTCTAATTAACTCAGATGTTGCCAAAAAAATAATCAGAAGCTTCCAAACACAAGACATCATCATATGGGCAGTCCAGAATTGTTTAAAGGCATAGTAATCTTAGTGTATGTAAACTTTTGACTTTGCAGTAAGTAATAAAAATGCCTTAAAACATTCTCTCTCTCTGTCATTGTTCTGGCATTTGGCAAATATTAAAAATTATGGTAATCCTAATTGACCTAAAAGGGGAAAGGTTTATTCTGATGTCATGTCGGATATTGACAAAAACATGCATGTGTCTTTTTATATAGTGTATGTAAACTTCTGATTTCAACTGTATGTGTATATATATATATATATATATATATATATATATATATATATATATATATATATACATATATATATATATATATATATACACATACAAACACGCATACATATATATACATATATATATATATATATATATATATACAGTGCTGGCAAAAAGTATTGGCACCCTTGCAATTCTGTCAGATAATACTCAGTTTCTTCCTGAAAATGATTGCAATCACAAATTCTTTGGTATTATTCTCTTCATTTAATTTGCTTGCAAGGAAAAAACACAAAAGAGAATGAAGCAAAAATCAAATCATTGATCATTTCGCACAAAACTCCAAAAAAGGGCCGGACAAAAGTATTGGCGCCCTCAGCGTAATACTTGGTTGCACAACCTTTAGCCAAAATAACTGCGAACAACCGCTTCCGGTAACCATCAATGAGTTTCTTACAATGCTCTGCTGGAATTGTAGACCATTCTTCTTTGGCAAACTGCTCCACGTCCCTGATATTTGAAGGTGCCTTCTCCAAAATGCCATTTTGAGATCTCTCCACAGGTGTTTTATGGGATTCAGGTCTGGACTCATTGCTGGCCACCTTAGAAGTCTCCAGTGCTTTCTCTAAAACCACTTTATAGTGCTTTTGGAAGTGTGTTTTGGGTCATTGTCCTGCTGGAAGACCCATGACCTCTGAGGGAGACCCAGCTTTCTCACACTGGGCCCTACATTACGCTGCAAAATTTGTTGGTAGTCTTCAGACTTCATAATGCCATGCACACGGTCAAGCAGTCCAGTGCCAGAGGCAGCAAAGCAACCCTAAAAAATCAGGGAACCTCCGCTATGTTTGACTGTAGGGACCGTGTTCTTTTCTTTGAATGCCTCTTTTTTTTTCCTGTACACTCTATGTTGATGCTTTTTCCCAAAAAGCTCTACTTTTGTCTCATCTGACCAGAGAACATTCTTCCAAAACGTTTTAGGCTTTCTCAGGTAGTTTTGGCAAACTCCAGCCTGGCTTTTTTATGTCTCGGGGTAAGAAGTGGGGTCTTCCTGAGTATCTTACCATACAGTCCCTTTTCATTCAGACGCCGATGGATAGTTCGGGTTGACACTGTTGTACCCTCGGACTGCAGGGCAGCTTGAACTTGTTTGGATGTTAGTCAAGGTTCTTTATCCACCATACGCACAATCTTGCGTTGAAATCTCTTGTCAATTTTTCTTTTCCGTCCACATCTAGGGAGGTTAGCCAGAGTGCCATGGGCTTTAAACTTCTTGATGACACTGCGCACGGAAGACACAGGAATATTCAGGTCTTTGGAGATGGACTTGTAGCCTTGAGATTGCTCATGCTTCCTCACAATTTGGTTTCTCAAGTCCTCAGACAGTTCTTTCGTCTTCTTTCTTTTCTCCATGCTCAATGTGGTACACACAAGGACACAGGACAGAGGTTGAGTCAACTTTAATCCATGTTAAGCCTGTGCTAGCATTTCTTTTGCGGTGTTGCTATCAGTGTGTCAAGAGTGGGAGAAGAGAGTTGCATTGACAATCCTACACAATGGGCAGCAATTTGAACACATTTTATAAGTGGTCATAAACTTGTAAAAAACTCATGAAAGAATGAAGTTACGTTAAAACCAAGCACACCATTGTTTTTCTTATGAAATTCTCAATAAGTTTGATGTGTCACATGACCCTCTTCCGATTGAAAAAAATAAAGTTGGATCCAAAATGGATGACTTCAAAATAGCCACCATGGTCACCACCCATCTGGAAAAGTTTTCCCCCTACCATTTACTAATATGCCACAAACAGGAAGTTGATATCACCAACCATTCCCATTTTATTTAGGAGGATTGAACTCGTCATCAATTTTATAAGTGTTCAATACTTTTTCCCTCATTATTACACATAATTTATGGACATCTATGTTTGATATCTTTACCTGTGTGGATTGAATGGGTTGTTACCGATATCTGGTGAAAATTTCATGTCAACAGCACCATTAGAATTATATTTAACTAGAAAATAGATGACGTGTTCAATATGCATTTCACCGGCTGTGTGTATGTATATACAGTGTATATATATATATATGTATATATATATATATATATATATATATATATATATTTATACATACATATGTATTATGCAGCATTTTTAAGGGTTTCCTATTTGGTTATGAATGATGCATATTGTTTAGTGATGAGCGAACGTGCACACTACTGCTCGGTACTCGCCCGAGCATCTTACTGCTCGAGATACTCGGCGCTCGACGAGTATTTCCGGGTTGCTCGGGTGGGAGCTCGGGTCTCCTCCCTGCATGTTTGATGCTCTTTAGATAGCAGGGATAGCCTGCCATGCACTGTAATGCCGTAGCCATGTTGGTTGTGGGCATTACAGTGATTGGCTGGCAGCACAGCGTCATCAGGTGTATATAAGACCAGGCGCCGCTATGCTCGTCACAGTCTACCCCAGAATCAGGCAGAGTAAGGAGAGGTGCTGCTGAATCAGGGAGAGATTTGCTTGTATAGAGTTAGTGTAGGTATTCCACAACATATATCTTTAATATCCATCTGAACTAACAGTCCTTCTGAGGACTAATCCAGCTGCATATAATCCGTGCTAGGCAGGCAGTGTATGTTGCAGACTGCAGTGCATGATACAGCACAAGAGGGTCCATTGAAAGTCCTGTTAGTATAGGTATTCCACAACATACATCTATATCCATCTGAATTAACAGTCCTTCTGAGGACTAATCCAGATGCATATAATCAGTGCTAGGCAGTCAGGCAGTGCATGTGGCAAACTGCAGTGCATATAGTGCAAGATAGTCCATTGAACGTTCCTGCTGCTGCTGTTCTTACAGATATTTGTAGACATAGCCCCAGATATCAGGGGCCAGGGAACATTTTTTTTATCTTAATCCTTCTTATTTTCTTAAAAAGCAATCCAGAGTAGACTATTTTTCTGCTCCATTTGTTTGTTGACACTGCAGAATACAGCCAGATCCTTTCCATATTACAGCGATAACAATCCAGAAATTTGTATTAAACGTGCAAAATTTTGGCCTCCATTTAATTTTTCTTGCAGTGTGTTAGTGAAGTTATTGACACGAGGTCGCTGTGAAAAATAGTAACCTACAGGCCAGTTATTTAAAACTGTGGATTCCGTCACACGTATCACACATAAGTGTGCTCCAAATTCAGCCATTTCTAGCCTCCATTTAAATTTTATTGCAGTGTGTCAGTGAAGTTATTGACATGAGGTCGCTGTGAAAAATAGTAACCTACAGGCAAGATATTTAAAACTGTAGCTTTTCGTCACACGGATCACATATAAGTGAGCACCAAATTCAGCTATTTCTGGCCTCCATTTAAACTTTGTTGCAGTGTGTCAGTGAAGTTGTTGACACTAGGTCATAGTGAAGATTAGTAACCTACAGGCCAGCTATTTAAAGCTGTGGTTTTCCATCACACGTATCACATATCACTGTGGTTCAAATCCAGCCATTTGTAGTGAACGTGGAAAATATTGTCCTCCATATAAAATGGGCAAGGCGCGTGGCAAGGGATGGGGAAGTGGACGTGATGGTGAAGGTGCATACAGAGGACGAGGCCGAGGCCGTGGGCAAGCTGAAATTGTGCCACAACAAACACCCATATCTTGTCGCTCGACCTTTCTGTCCCAATTAATAGGGGATCGCAGAACACCACAATTGAACACAGAGCAGTGTGAAAAAGTTATTGGTTGGATAGCAGATAATGCTTCCAGTCACTTAGCCACCACAACCACCACCATGTGTAACATCCCTGGCAGCGTGCTGGCATGGCTTACCATCTCCCACCATGCAAGACCGCCAACTTACCTATCAGTCTAGGCTGCATACTTTGCTCCATTACTTGCTGTGTGCATGTCTAATGTCTGATTGTTTAAGGCGGCGGCCCTGTTACTTCCTGTTTCTTAAAGTTACAGTGTGCGCAGTCCTAGTGCAACACCAGCCTATTGCTGTGAATCACTGGATACTTAAACCCCCTCCACCCAGTAGGAGGTGCCTGAGCAACACTTTCTTTCAGTGTGTTCTGTGCAACTGAGTTGCCAGGTCCTGTCCTGTATCTTGTCTGTTTCTGCCACCCTGGGGGCTGAGTACCCAGGCCCGTTACCTGTATCTGTGACTTCTAGTCTGTTTCCGCCACACTGGGGGCTGAGTACCCAGTCTCGTTTCTGTATCTTGTTCCAGGTTCAGTTCCTGTCTGAACAGTGTCCTAGCCCATTACCTGTTTGTCTCTATGTCCGATCCTTTCCTTTTCCTGCAGTGTCTGAACCTGCATCCAACTCCAACTCGTTGTCTCTGTACTTCTGTTTGTGAGTTTTGTGTCCACTCGCTACTTCATTGCAAGTACCTTGTGTGTATCTGGTTCTGTTTGCCCATTTCCCTGCCTCCATTTCTACCTCCTGTGTTCTAGCTATCTTCCTGTGTTTCCCAGTCTGTTCCATGTGAACAGAGCCCTGTCATGTCTGCCTGCACCTTCTGCTCTGCGGTTACGCTCTGCTCTTTTCTGCTCTGCTTGTCCTCCACACCTGTGGTTTTACTTGTTATGTTCTGCTACCAGAGCTAAGGAAAGAGAGGAGATCTGTCCCTACGATAGAACTCAGCTTGATCCCTACGATGTAACAGGGAACCTGATCCTGCGATCAGACCTGCTAAAGTCCTCAGCTAGTCTGTACGGAGACCTATAGATGTGGGGAAGGAATCCCTACAAGTACTAGGGACTGGGAGCAAAATGGACACCTCCTAACAGAAATAGTAGCAGACAGACGAACAAACAAAATATATAGAACACAGAGGTCCGAAGACCAAGCAAACTAACAGAGTTAGATACTGAGCACAGGCTAGCTAAAGAGTAGTAATACAATGAAGTCCAGCAAAGCCAGAAGGGCGGAGCAGGACTAAATAGGCCAACAAGGTCATGTGACCAGCAATAGAAAAAACCTAAGAGCAAGGTTCTAACAGTACCCCCCCTTCTAAGAGGATCCTCTGGATCCCCTAGGACCAGGCTTATCAGGAAATCTCCTGTGAAACGCTCTGATAAGTCTGGACGCGGAAACATCATCCGACCTCACCCATGAGTTATCCTCAGGTCCGAAACCTTTCCAGGCCACGAGATACTGCAAACTACCTCTATACCGTCTAGAATTAAGGATGCGAGAAATTTCATATTCCCCGTCCTCCACCACCGGAGGAACAGAGGCAGAGGCGTCACAATCCGACATAACAGCTTTTTTCAACAGAGAGACATGAAACACCGGATTAATTCTCCAGGAGGTAGGAACCTCCAACCTAACAGCAGATTGGTTGACAACCTGAAGCACCTTAAAGGGCCCTACAAACTTGGGACCCAATTTCTTAGAAGGAATCCTCAACCGCAGATTCCTAGAGGACAACCAAACCATGTCACCAACAGCGAACAAAACCTCCTGTCGTTTCCTATCAAAGTAGTCTTTAGATTTTCTGTTAGCCTCCTGAAGATTACCACGCACATCCGTCCAAACTCTCTCCAAATCGCCGGAAAAATTCTCCTCCTCAGGCACGGCAGATAACAACTTGGAGAACGACCCAAACGACGGATGTCTCCCAGAACAACAAAAAAAAGGCGAACAACCAGCAGAAGAAGATGTATGATTGTTCAGAGCAAATTCAGCAAGTGGCAGAAACTCAGACCACCCCTCTTGATTGTCTGCCACAAAACAAAGCAAGAACTGCTCAACATCCTGGTTTTTCCTTTCTGTCTGGCCATTAGATTCAGGATGATATCCGGATGAGAACGACAAATGAACTCCCAACCTGTCACAAAAGGCGCGCCAAAAACGAGCCACGAACTGAGGTCCCTTATCAGAAACAATGTCAGTAGGAACGCCATGAAGTCTGACAATTTCCTTGACAAAGGCCTTAGCGAGAGTCTTAGCGCAGGGCAGTTTGACGAAGGGAACCAAGTGACACATCTTGCTAAAACGGTCCACGACCACCCAGATGACAGTAAAACCCTCAGAGGGGGGAAGGTCAGTTATAAAGTCCATAGCCAAATGTGTCCAAGGAGCACTGGGAACCTCCAGAGGGCAAAGTAACCCCGCAGCAGGAGTATGTGAGGACTTAGATCTAGCACATATAGTACATTGACGCACCCACTTAATGACTTCCTTCTGCCATCCAGGCCACCAAAAACTGCGACCCACCAGTCTCTTGGTCTCAGAGATTCCGGGATGACCTGCCAACCGAGATTCGTGACACTCAACAAACAAATCTCTCCTAAAGGTCCCAGGCACAAACAACCTCCCATGGGGAGTGTTAGATGGGGCATTCTCCTGTGCTTTAAGAATCTCATCTTCCAAAACGGAGTCCAAAGCAGCTATCACAACACCTTCTTGTAAAATGTTCTCCTCTTTCTCAGCACCGACTATGGGAGAAAAACTGCGAGACAAGGCATCCGCCTTAACATTCTTAGTACCTGGGATGTAAGTAACGGAAAAATTAAACCGCGAGAAAAACAGTGCCCACCTAGCCTGACGGGCATTCAGGCGCTTGGCAGCATCAAGATATATCAGATTTTTATGATCCGTAAAAACCTGAGCGGGAAATTCAGCACCTTCCAAGAGGTGGCGCCAGTGTTCAAATGCGAGTTTAATAGCCAATAATTCCCGATTACCAATATCGTAATTCAGTTCAGTCTCCGAAAATTTTTTTGAAAAAAAGGCACAGGGATGTACTCCATCCCCGTTATCCTGAGACAATACTGCGCCAACCCCCACAGAGGAAGCATCAACCTCAACCAAAAACGGCTTAGTCACATCAGGCTGCATAAGGATGGGAGCAGAGGTGAACCTCTCCTTGAGATACACAAAAGCTTCAATGGCCTCAGCAGTCCACTGAACCGCATCAGCACCTTTCCTGGTGAGATCGGTCAGAGGTTTGACAATAATAGAAAAATTTTTAATGAATTTTCTATAATAATTGGCGAAACCCAAAAACCTCTCTATCGATTTCAAACCAATAGGCCTAGGCCATTCCTGCACAGCTTGAACTTTCACCGGGTCCATCTCAAAACCTTCGCTGGAGATAATGTAGCCCAAAAAACTAATTCTCTGTACAGCGAACTCACATTTCTCCAGCTTAGCAAAAAGCGAATTGTCAATTAATAACTGTAATACCTCACGTACGCTCCGCCAATGAGATTCCAGATCCGGCGAATAAATCAAAATGTCATCCAAATGCACAACCACATTTTTGCCAATCAAAGGTCTAAGGATGTCATTAATAAGATTCTGAAAAAATGCAGGAGCATTAGTAAGACCAAAAGGCATAACCAAATTCACAAAATGACCCACAGGAGTATTAAAAGCAGTCTTCCATTCATCACCCTCCTTCATGCGCAACAGATTGTATGCCCCCCGAAGGACAATTTTAGAGAACCACTTGGCCCCCACTAACTGGTTAAATAAATCAGGAATCAATGGCAGTGGGTAAGGATTGCGTACAGTAATTTTGTTAATCTCACGAAAATCCAGACAAGGACGTAAACCACCGTCCTTTTTTTTTACAAATAAAAATCCAACCGCCACTGGAGACTTAGAGGGCCTAATGTGACCGGCGGCCAAGCTTGTCTGTATGTATTCCTCCAAGGCCTTTCTCTCAGGAATAGTAAGGTTAAATAAACGACTTTTAGGAAGAGTCGCTCCAGGGACAAATTCAATAGTACAATCATAGTCTCTATGGGGAGGCAAAACCTGCGATTCCTTCTCAGAAAAAACTCTCCAAAAATCCTGAATACGAACAGGCAATTCCCCCCTATCCACAGCTGCAATACGTCCGTTACAACACTTGTCATAACATTTATGGCTCCAGGATTTAATTTCATTGGTAGACCAATCCAGTACAGGATTGTGCAATTTTAACCAGGGCAATCCCAACACCACCGGAGAAGGCAAGTTATTCAAAACTACCAAATCCAATTTCTCATGGTGAACACCATTAATAGTGAGAGGAAATTCACAGACCTTGAGAGTAACATTCTTCAAAGGGGAGCCATCCACAGAAACCACAGCAATGGGGGATGACAAAGGTTCGGGTTTTAAATTGAGTTTTTCCAAGAATCCCCCATCAATTACATTCAGAGTAGACCCACAATCGACAAACACCCGAAATTCCATTAATTTATCCTGAGCAATAGTGGAAGCAGCTAAAAATACACCCTTGGAATTTAAACAGGCAATACGGGCATGACTGACCATTTTTTTTTCTTTCTTCATACGAAGCACACAGCTTTTAATGAAATGACCAGAATTTCCGCAATAGAAACACAAACCTTCAGAAAATCTGCGGTCCTTTTCTTGAGAGCGAGGTGCCATCGTTCCAATCTCCATCGGCTCTCCACTGTCAGTACACACATTCTCATGACCAGAAACTGACATAGCAGAGGATTTGCTCTCATTAACCCTTGCACGCTTTCTCCTATCCACCCGTATAGCTAATTGCATAGCCTGTTGCAAATCTTCAGGTGTGGGATAAGCAATTAGCAGGTCTTTAACCCTTTCACTAAGCCCAGCAAGAAACAGACTCTTCAGAGCAGAATCATTCCACCCTATTTGAGTAGACCACCGACGGAAATGAGTACAATATTTTTCCACATTACCTGATCCCTGTCTCAAACGTCTCAACTCAGTCTCAGCAGATGAGACACGGTCAGGATCATCATATAATAGCCCCAAAGCAGAAAATAAACTATCCACTGATCTAAAGCATGTATCACTAGGTTGCAAAGAAAAGGCCCTCTCCTGAGGCTCTTTGCGCAAAAGTGACATTATGAACCCTATTCGCTGGGATTCATCCCCAGAGAACCTGGGTCTCAAACGAAAATACAATAAGCAAGCATTTTTAAATGAAAAAAAATTCTTGGTGTTCACCAAAAAATAAATCAGGCAAACGTACCTTAGGCTCCAAGAAATGTGCTCCAGGACAGTTACTCACGTGTTGATGGAGCTCGGCCACCTCCAGAGAGAGTTCCTGCAGGCGTTTTGCCAAATCCAGAACCGACACCATGATGGAACAGAAAAATCTTTCCTTAGAGAATTTGCAGGCTGGACTTACTGTTATGTTCTGCTACCAGAGCTAAGGAAAGAGAGGAGATCTGTCCCTACGATAGAACTCAGCTTGATCCCTACGATGTAACAGGGAACCTGATCCTGCGATCAGACCTGCTAAAGTCCACAGCTAGTCTGTACGGAGACCTATAGATGTGGGGAAGGAATCCCCACAAGTACTAGGGACTGGGAGCAAAATGGACACCTCCTAACAGAAATAGTAGCAGACAAACAAAATATATAGAACACAGAGGTCCGAAGACCAAGCAAACTAACAGAGTTAGATACTGAGCACAGGCTAGCTAAAGAGTAGTAATACAATGAAGTCCAGCAAAGCCAGAAGGGCGGAGCAGGACTAAATAGGCCAACAAGGTCATGTGACCAGCAATAGAAAAAACCTAAGAGCAAGGTTCTAACATTACTCTGCTCTGCTTGTCATCCACACCTGCGGTTTCGCTCTGCTCTGCTTGTCCTCCGCACCTGCGGTTTCACTCTGCTCTGCTTGTCCTCCGCACCTGCGGTTTTGCTCTGCTCTGCTTCTCCTCCGCACCTGCGGTTTCGCTCTGCTCTGCTTGTCCACTTCGCCTGTGGCTCTGTTCCTGTATCCCAGTCTGTACTGGTCCCTATCCAGCCTGCGTTCCTACCTGCGTATCGGCCTGTCTGCATACCGGCTGTGCCTGCCAGTACCCACCTATCTGCATACCAGCTGAGCCTGCCAGTATCTGCCTGTCTGCACACTAGCTGTGCCTGCCAGTACCCACCTGTTTGAATACCAGCCGTGCCTGCCAGTACCCACCTGTCTGCATACCAGCCGTGCCTGCCCTTTCCTGCATTCCCCGGGGTGGGTCAACAGCTGTGACCGGGGTCTGACCTGGAGAAGCCACCTCCCATGTCCCTTCTCGGACCACAGAGTCGATTAAGCAGCCTTGTGTTTGTGGTCGGATCTGGCGAGGCCCCTAGTCACGCCCCTCTAGGCACGCTTCGGTTCGTGGCCCAGTGGGACCACTAACCACGCTCACGTCAGTCAGTCCGGGCATGAGGGTAACACCCTGTCTTCCACACGATCAAGTCTCAGGCAGGGGCCCACTAGCGAATCACTAGCGATATGCTAATGACATTCGGCTCCAGCTCTGCTGCAAGAGGGAGCTGAATATCAGTGCTGCGTGCTGTGATCCTCTCGCACAGCGAGGATCGCAGCACAGTGAGGATCGCAGCACAGCTGCGGAGGGGATGGAGAAAGTAATTTCTCCATCTCCTCTGTTGCTGGCATCAGCAGGAATCGCTCTGCACTCGGGTAATATTCGAGTCCAGAGCGATGTTTCACATGCACCCATAGACTTATATGAGTGCATGCGATTTGAATCCAGCATGCAATTGCAGCATGCTGCATTTTTTTCCAGCCCGATCCCAATCCAATCAGGGCTGGAAAAAAAAAGCAACTGAGCACAGAAACATAAGATTAAATTGGTCTGAATACAATCTGAATTTTTATTCGATTGCATTCGTCCGATTTAATCGCAAGTGAGAACAAACCCTTAGTAGCCGTGAGCCTGGGCTCCATATTCCTCACCCTGATCCTCCTTCCTCCCAGCATGCCGAGTGCCCAGAGACAACTGATCCCACATTTGGACACTCCGAATAGCTGTTCACTTTTCCATTTATAGATTCGGGCCTCTTGCCTGGTCCACTTGAAGCGGGGCAAGAGGAGATCGCATGTAACGATGCCCAAATATTTGAACAGCCACGGCCACACGAAGGCGATGGTGGAATGATGATGAGACACAATTGCCAGAAAGTCAGAAGGAGGACCAGGGTGCGGAAGTGAAAGATGAGGTGGTGGACAATGAAGTCACTGACCCAACATGGCAAGGTGACATGCAGAGCAAGGACAGCAGCACACAGGGGGAGGGAGGAGTAGCACCACAACAGGCAAGAACAAGCAGTGTGGTAGCCGCAGACAGAAGGCAGGCAACCGTTCCCCATAACATCAACACGACGGAAAATGCCAGTATAACTGTTAGGTCTTCCCGAGTCTGGTTGTTTTTTAATGAATCTGCTGATAACTTCAAAAAGGCCTTTTTCACCATCTGCCAGGCCAGCATCAGCAGGGGTAGCAAAAGTAGCAGCCTGACCGCCACCAGCATGATCAGGCACATGGCAGCAAAGCACCCGACTAAGTGGGCCGAACCCCAGTGTCCAGCAACAGCATCTGCGGGTGACACAACTGCTTGTTCCACTGTTGTGTGTGCACGCCAATCCCCTGTCCATGGCGCATGCCAAGATGCCTTCCGGCCTGCACCGGTCGTTAAACGCTCTCAACTAGCACCATCAGCAAGCATGTCCACGTCCTTGTCCCAGCGCAGCATTCAGTTGTCCTTACACCAGTCCTTGGAACGCAAGTGCAAATACGCAGCTAACGCCCCACAGGCTACACCACTAAATGCAAACATTTTGCGAATGCTTGAGCTCGAAATTTTGCCTTTTAGGCCGCAGAGACGGAAGCTTTCCGCAACCTGATGGTGGCGGCCATCCCTCGGTACTCAATCCCCAGCCGCCACTATTTCTCTGTGTGTCGTCCCCGCATTACACAGACACGTGTCCAACAACATTAACCGTGCCCTCAACAATGCAGATACTGGTAAAGTCCACCTAACTACGGACACGTGGACAAGTGCTTGTGGGCAGGGACTGTACATCTCGCTGATGGCACACAGGGTTAACATAGGGGAAGCCGGGACCCAGTCGGACCTTGGGACGGAACACGCCCTCCTGATGCCGAGGATTGCGGGCCCTAGGTTAATTAGGGTTGCCCCCATATTCTACAGTTCCTGGACCTCATTCTCCTCCTCCTCAATCTCGGAATTGACCACATCAATCACAAGCTGGAAGCACTGAAGCACTGCCTCAGCCAAGCGGCAACAGGCCGTGCTGAAGATAATATTCTTAGGTGGCAAACCGCACAATGCTGAAGAGTTGTGGAAAACTTTGAAAGAGCAGGCAGATCAGTGGCTGACACCACTGAACCTACAGCCAGGCATGGTCGTGTAAGACTATGGCCGAAATCGGGTGGCGGCTCTGAGTCGAGGCAAGCTCACACACGTACCATGCCTGGCCCATGTGCTTAACCTCGTGGTTCAGCGGTTTCTCAAAACCTACCCGGAGCTGCCGGATCTGCTTGTTAAAGTACACCCCCTGTGTGCCCATTTTAGAAAGTCAGCTACAGCTTCTGCCGTTCTTGCTGTGCTTCAGCAGCATTTGCAGCTTCCGGCTCACCGACTGGTGTGTGATGTCCCCGCGCATTGGAACTCTACATTGCAGATGTTGGGAAGGATTTGTGAGCAGAAGATGGCAGTTGTTGACTACCAGCATCAACAAGGCTGTCGGTATTCAGGTCAGCCTCCACACATAAGACCTCAGGAGTGGACATGGATGTCAAACATCTGTACCATCCTCCAAAACTTTGAGGACTCCACCAAGATGGTGAGCGGCGATGACGCCATAATTACTGTCACCATCAAGCATCTCTGTCTTCTGAAATGCTCTCTGCTCTCAATTTAAGAGGATACATTGCAGGCGGAGCATGATGAGATGGAGCAAGGAACAAGCATCTCATCCCAACTTAGATTGGGTAACAATGAGGAAGAGGAGGAGGAAGAACAGGAGCTAGTTTCCTGCGCTAAAGACAGAACTATCTGCACAACTGTCATACTGACTGTTCAGCATGGATGGCATGAGGGCAGGAAGGAGGAGGAGGATGAGGAGGAGAGCATAGTTAGTCGTACTCTTGGTGAGGACACAGAAGTCTTGCCTCTTTGCAGTCTGGCATACATGGCTGAGTTTATGTTACGCTGCCTTTCCCGTGACCCTCGCATTCTCCAAATTTTGGGTGACAGTTATTACTGGTTGGTGACGCTTCTAGACCCACGCTACAGGGAGAACTTTATGTCTCTTATTCCTTTGCAGGACAGGCCAAATTAAATGGGTCTGTACGAGAAGGCCCTTGTTGCGGAATTATTGTAAAAATTCCCATCTTAAAACGCTGGCGGCAGAGGTCACAGTTCATTGGACAGCAAAGGAGTACAGGCAAGAGACCCACAAATGCAATCCAGCAGAGGCATGGGAACACTGTCAAAGATTTGGGACAGTTTTCTCAGACCCTCCAATCGCACAGACCCTTAGGCGAGGGGTACTCTCACAAGGAGTGCAAAGTTTCGTAAGATGGTGAGGGAGTACCTTGCCGACTGTACCAACGTCCTCCGTGATTCCTCTGTGCCTCCTCCTTCTCCGCATCCTCATCCTCCACCATCATATCACCACCATATGTACCATATCAACATATCTACGTCTCTTGCAAGGGGCATTGGAGTCCCTCCAAATTTTGCTTCAGTGCATAGGCGAAAAGTATGGGAGACACACTTTCTAACAATGGGAGTATTTTTTGCAGGAGGCCATCCAATCTCTACGTCTCTTGCAAGAGTCATTGGAGTGCCTCCAAATTTTTGACAGCCATTGCAGTCACTGCATAGGCAAACAGCGTCGCAGAGTGCATCTTCTTACAGTCACAAGTGTACTTATGAGAGCTTCAATCAGCAAGATATCTTGAGTAAACAGTATTTACTTCATACTGGTTAAACATGAGATACAATTCAGTGTCACACAGTCTGTGTGCTGCTGACATAACACATTCAGGAAAGAAAGAAAACACAGGAAGTAAAAACAACCAACAATTGAGAGCTTTCCTCCCACACATTACAGCAAGCATATAACTTTACACAATATCCGATTTGCTGTCTGGTTAGTATAAAGTCCTCCTTTCACTTATAATAAGTCCTAATCTGTTGCATATGCCAACACCCTTTCTCAACAGTAAGGACTTATTCAATCAAACCCTACTTTTTTATTAGTCTCTGGTGTTTATCAGCATTCAACGCCTTTGTGAAGATGTCTGCTGTCATTTCTTCAGTAGGACAATACTCTAACTTCAAGACTTCTTGTTCCTGATGATCTCTCAAGAAATGATTTTTCACATCAATATGCTTGGTTCTTGGATTGACTCTTTCCATCTGAGCAAGAACAAGACATCCTTGATTTTCCTCTTTCAGTTTTGTTGGTTCCAACTGTGGTTGTCCTAATTCTGTCAACAATTGTCTTAACCACAGTACTTCTTGACTCGCATGTGCTGCGGCAACATATTCTGCTTCTGTTGAAGACAGTGTCACAATTGACTGTTTCTTACTTGTCCAACTTATTGGTCCACCTGAGAGAAAAAAAATATGTCCACTGGTAGATCTTCTGTCAGTTGGATCTCCAGCCCAATCTGCATCAACATATCCTGTTAAAATGCAATTATCACTTGTGGGTAATTTCAGCTTAACATTGCTAGTTCCTTTCAAATAACGCATTACTCTCTTCACGGCATTCCAATCAGCTTTATTTGGTTTTGATACCTTTCTACTCAGGATTCCTACTGTCTGGTCTTGTAACGGTCGCTAGATACAGTAGCTTCCCTATTGCTGTTCTGTATTCTTCATTATTTGGTAGCATATTTTTTTCACTGTTCATCTCTTTGAGATAATTAGTTTCCATTGGAGACTTTACTGTTTTTGCATCCTTTAATCCAAATTGTTCTGTTATGTCTTGAATCATGTGATTTTGATTCAGTAGGAAACTTCCGTCTTCTTCTCTTTCTACCTGTATTCCTAGGTACTGTTTTACATTTCCCAAGTCTTTGATTTCGAAATGTTGCTTCAGGATTTTTAGAATGTTTTCTTTATCCCTTTCTTCTTTAAAACAAATCAAAATGTCGTCTACATATATGAGTACATAAATCCATCTATTAATCAGCCTTTTTGTGTACAAGCATGGATCAGCTTTGCTTCTTTGAAATTTTTCATTTGTAAGCACTTCTGTGATTTTGTCATTCCACGCTTTAGCTGCTTGCTTTAAACCATATATGCTTTTCTGTAGTTTGCAAACTTTGTTTGGATTTCTTTCATCTTTGAATCCTGGAGGTTGTTCCATGTAAATGTCTTCTGTTAAATCTCCATTCAAAAACGCTGTCTTTACATCCAGATGTCTCAGTTCCATCTGTTTCATTGCTGCAACTGTAAGTAAAGTTCTAATTGTAGTGTGTTTGACAACTGGAGCAAATGTCTCATCATAGTCTTCTCCATATCTTTGAGAATACCCTTTAGCTACGAGTCTTGCTCAGTATCTTTCAGCTATGTCATCTGTTTGGTATTTTACTTTAAAAATCCATTTACATCCTATGGCTTTTCTTCCTTCTGGCAAATCTGTTAGTGTCCATGTATTTGAATCATGCATGGATTTCATTTCTGTTTCTGTTGCTTCTATCCATTTATTAGCTTCTTCTTCAGGAAGTTTAGATATGTCTTCCCAAGAGGTAGGCTCACAGATTTTTCTTATGCTTGTCTTGTATGAGAGACGTTTTGGTGGTTTTCCTTTGTTCTCTCTCATTGAACGTCTTGGTTCTGTGTCTGTTTGCAGTTGTGATTCTTCACTTTCAGTATTTTGTTCTTCATTGTTTTCTACTTCTTAGCAGATATTTCTTCAGTTATGTCAGTATTGTTTTTCTCATTTTTTGTTTCAATTGAAATCATAATGTCTTCATTTAAATCTTCAATGAATGTCACACTGTTACTCACCGGAACTCTGTCTGTTTTGGGATCTAGGATTCTATATCCTTTGCAATTTTCACTATATCCAACGAATATTCCTTCCATGGATCTGTTTTGAAGTTTGGAACGTTTTTCTGTTGGAATGAATATAAAAACTTTACATCCAAAAACTTTTAAATGATTGACACTTGGTTTCATACCTTGCCATAGTTCATATGGAGTTTTCGTCAGTTTTCTAGAAAAAAGTCGGTTCTGTAGATATGTAGCTGTCATTGCTGTCTCACCCCAATATTTCTCTGGTAGTTTGGAATCCGTCAGCATACATCTTATCATTTCTGTTAGAGTTCTGTTTTTCCTTTCTGCTACTCCATTTTGTTCAGGTGTGTATGGAACAGTTTTCTGGTGTTCTGTTCCGTTTTGTCTTAAGTAGTCTTCTATTCTGTGACCTGTAAATTCACCTCCATTATCACTTCTGATGACAATTGGCTTCCTTTGAAATTTGTTACTTGATCTTGCTACATAGTCTACAAGTTTATCAAAAGCTTCACTTTTGTTCTTAATTTAGTATGTGACTGTGTATCTTGAGTAGTCGTCTATAAAAGTTAACATGTATCTATTGCCTCCTGATGTAGTCACTTTCATGGGTCCACATACGTCAGTATGCACCAAATCAAGTGGTCTTTCGCTTTTCATCTCACTTTCTTTTGGAATAGATATCCTTGTGGTTTTAGATTTTATGCAACATTCACATCTTACGGTAATTGAGCAATCTGATATCTTTAAATCTTTTGTCAATTCTTTTCTCTGTAGTTCCCTTATACTGTCAGGGTGTCTATGTCCTAGACGTCTATGCCACATGTGAATACAGTTATTGTGATCATGTGTACATACCTTCATCTGTTCCTTTGGTGTGTCAAAATGATATAATTGTTCATCTGCCTTGACTTTGGTTATCATCTTGTTTCCTGCAATAATTGTACATTCATTGTCTTTGAATTTTACTGTAAGTCCTTTTGCTGTTAAACGTTTCACAGATAATAATCCGCCTTCCAATTTTGGGACATACAACACATCCTGTACAAGTATCTTTGAATCTTGTCCGAACTTGTTTGAACAATTTAGCATACCTTGTCCGATACCTTCTGTGGTTATTTTGCTTCCATCTGCAAGATAAATGGCTTCTTTCTTATCTAAATCAAGATCAGTAAAGAAATTCTTGTCACTTGTCATATGACTCGTTGCTCCTGAATCAATAAACCAACCAAGTGATGATTTATTGTCTGTTACTTTAAATGTGCCATTCCAATTATTCTCACATGAATCAGAAATTGTGTTTTTTACTTTCTGTGTATGCTTTTTATGTTGTAATTTTTGTTGTTCTGCTTTCCATATGGTACAGTCTTTCTTTAAATTACCTTTTTTCTTACATCTGAAGCATTCTCTTGTCTCTTTATTATAGGGTTTTTTAAGTTCTGTAGCTTTAAGAGCGTTTTCACTGTTCTTTTCAGTAGAAGAATCATTTCTTTGTTCTTTTCTTCTCTGATATTCATCTATTAGTCTTGTTTTCACAAAATCTAATGTAATGTCAGTTTCTGATCTCGTCTCAAGGGCATTTATCAAGGCTGTATATGAATCTGGTAAACTGCACAATAATATAGCTGCTACATGACTATCTTTAATGTCTTCACCAATAGATCTTAGCTGTGATGTCACTTCCATCATTGAGAATATGTGCTTCTGCATGTCGTCATTTGCACTCAATCTCATACTGTAAAGTTTTCTTAATAAAAATAACTTGTGATTCAAGCTAAGCCTTTCATACAGTTTTCTTAATTCTTCCCACATTCCTTAGCTGTTTCTTCATTTCTTATACGTATTAATTGAGCATCATCCACTAATAAGCTAATGGTGGCTCTCGCTTATCTATTCTTATTATCCCATGTCTGATTATCTTGATCTGGTCTTTCTGTAACAATTACTTCCCATAAATCATCCTTAGATAACAACATCTCTACTTTGAATTTCCATAACTGATAATTTTCACTATTCAGTTTAGCTACTGTGAATTTCAGTTCTGTGTTACTCATCATCTTTATATAGTCTTACTTGTTTAGAGAGTTGTACTGAAGATATTTTCCTGTTTTTCTTGCTGATAGTTCCTGTATGTCCTGCCTGTGTTGAATTCTCTGTAATTATATCCAGCTCCTGGGATCATGAATTCCTTTGTCACTCTGTATCTGGATTTATTTCCTTCTGTTTACAGAGCTTATCTGTGTGCTCCGTTATCTGGGGTTATAAACCAGGATTCTCTTGTAGTGCGGGCCTGTAGTGTCTGGGCTTTAGTGTCTGGGTTTCGGCCTGGGCCCATAACCTGTCACAGAGTGCATCTTCTTACAGTCACCACTGAACTTACGAGAGCTTCAATCAGCAAGATATTTACTTCATACTGGTTAAACATGAGATACAATTCAGTGTCACACAGTCCGTGTGCTGCTGACATAACACATTCAGGAAAAAAAGGAAACACACAGGAAGTAAAAACAACCAACAATTGAGAGCTTTCCTTCCACACATTACAGCAAGCATATAACTTTACACACTATCCCATCTGCTGTCTGGTTAGTATAAAGTGCTCCTTTCACCTATAATAAGTCCTAATCTGTTGCATATGCCAACAAACAGTATGGGAGACCCACTATTTTCTAATGGGAATATGTCATTACTGTGGCCCTGCTCTATGTGTCTTTAAATTGTTAGTGGGGTTTTTCCTAAATTTTGGCAGCTGCTGGACTCACTGCATACCCTATAACTATATAGCAGACTCGCTCCTTTCTAATGGGAATATGTCATTACTGTGGCCCTGCTCTATGTGTCTTTATATTGTTAGTGGGGTTTTTCCCAAATTTTGGCAGCCCTTTTTGTCACAGCATGGGCTTTACCACTATAGGAGACTTACTACTTTATAATGGGGACATTTTTTTTTACTGAGATCCTCCTCTATGTCTCTTCAAAGGGATATTGGGTTGGGGCCAAATTTTTGGTAGTCCTTGCAGTCACTGCATATGCAATAACAGTATAGGAGACCCACTCGTTAATAATGGGAACAACAATGCATAGCAGGCTGATGGCTCTCTAAATATAACGAGGACCAACAGCTGGCTGTTTAAAAATAGAAAGGGCCGCCTGATGACCCTATAAAAATAGGGTTTGTGACTTTCAGAGTCCCTCCATCATAAATGAAACAGGATACGTCTGATGATCTGTCACACACCACATGGCCAGATAAGGTTGTAAAATGTTAAAATGACATTTCCTGGTGAATGCATTTGTCTTAAAAAATAGCGTAAAAAAAATAAAAACACAGTAGGATATTTGTTTAGTATAAAAACCAGACTCGCCAGTGTAACCTCAATGTAATCATATTGTTCAGCTCCTGCACCTCCTCCTCCAGTTCGACCTCCTTCTCCAAAATGACCACATCAGTCACAAGTTGGAAGCACTGCAGCACTGCATTGGCCAAGGGGCAACAGGCTGTGCTGAAGATAACATACTTAATGCTTAGGTGACAAACCACCCACCACTGCAGAGTTGTTGAAAGCTGTAAGACAGCAGCCTGATCTGTGGCTCTCATCGCTGAACATACAGCCAGGCATGGTCGTGTGTGACAATGGGCAGAACCTGGCAATGTAGAAATGACTGCAGGAGTAAATATGGTTTCCCTGTATGCCAGTCCTTTCACCGAGATAAAGAATATGGCTGTGGTGAAATACAACTCCCACTGAGAAGCAGTTTCAAACTGAAAAACACTGAACCCACCAGAGGATTTTATTTTGAAGCCTCACCTTCCTCCCCTGCTCAAGAGCCCCATAGCTGCTGCAAAGTTTGCGCTATCATGAACTCTCCTGATGAAGAAGCCAGGGCCCACCCATGGATTCTCTGGTGGGACCGTCCAACCCTGCCAAGAAGCAGGCCTGGCTAAGAAAAGTGTGTGGGAAGGTTCACGGACACTCTATGGCTGCTTTTTTAATGTGGATCGGCCATGCTTATGCATGTTATTTCTTAAACCGCATTACAGATCAGGCCATTTTCCAACTCTGTATTAAAGAAATTAAATTCCCAAAGAAAGATGTGTGTGTGTCAAAGCACCACCGACAAGTGCGAGGTGATGTTGGATGGACTGCCATTGCTATTGTGACAAGCTGCATTAGAGGACTTCCTGGGAGAAATTATAGCTGGAGTAGATATGGTTTCCCAAGTGAGTCCTTTCACCGAGCTAACAAATATGGCTGTGGTGAAATACAACTCTCAAAAAAGCTGTGGAATGGCTCCGTACCGCCCCTGGCCACATTCACTTGTCCACGTGCTTGTGGGTAGGCGGTCCTTCCCAGTAAGTGCACTGGTAATCTTGTGGTAGGAGGAGATGACACCGGTACAAATAGTGGCGTCTGGGGACAGAGTATGGATACCCGGTCACCGCCGCCATAAAGTTGTGGACAGCTTCCTCCTCCACGAGCCGAAAAGGCCACATTTCAAGTGCAAGCAGCTGTCAACAATTTGGCAGTATAGTATTGCAGCCTGTGGTTGGGTGGCTGGCTGCATACTTGCGCTGGCATTCCAAGGGATGGGGTAGGGACAACTAAACACTGTGCTGGGACAACACGTGGATGGTGATTGTTGCAAGTCTGCAATGACAAAGGCATCTTCACATGCGTCAAGGATCACTTGTGATGGGCACACTTCTAGGCAGTGACCTGAGAGTCAGAGATGCTTCCAGGGGTCTTCCCCATGCTGTTCCCATATCTTTTCAGCACTGTATGCATGTGTATGATGATGTGTCACACACCACATGGCCAGATATGGTTGTAAAATGTGAAAATGACATTTCCCAGTGAATGCATTTGTCTTGGTTGAAAGCAATGCAAAAGTGCAAAAACGCATCAAAAACGCTACGTGTGAACATAGCCCAAGGTTTGGAGGAGCATTTTTGTTTTTTGCTATTTATTTTGCCTTATCCTTGAAAGGATGTACTTTAACATATTGCCCAGGAATATCCATTTTGTTTTTGTTTTTGTATGTTTTTTTGTGAGTCCGTAAAAGTGGCGTAATACCTCTGACAACGTTGTTGACAGCTGTGACCTGGGAGTCCGAAATGCTTCCAGAGGTCTTCTCCATGCTGTTCCCATGTCATTTGAGCACTGTTCCCATCGATTTGGGCAATTTTTAGGCCCTCTGCAGATCACTGGGGGGAGCCGCCGGAAAAATACTCGAGTTTCCCATAGACTTACATTGGGCTCATTACTCGGACCGAGCACTCGAGTATTCCAATTTGCTCGACTCGAATAACGAGTACCCGAGCATTTTAGTGCTCGCTCATCACTAATATTGTTGTTTTTTTCCAATAAAAGATTTATGATAAATCTATTTAAGTAATCTTTTTCACTTGTGTGAGCAAGTGTTTTTTATAGTGTTTAATGATTTTCTTCTGGCTTTTTGTGATTTAAACTGTATATGACGATGTTTCAGATTTAAAATTGGTTTTGAATACAATGTAATGTGTCTCAGCAAGTTCCCACTTGGTAGAAAATGCATTCGAACTTCAACTTACTCTCTACGATGTTTTTGACATGAAAGGCTGGAGACTGTAAGGCTATGTGCCCATGATGCAGAAATGCCCCAGATTTTTCCTGAGCGTTTCGGCATCTCCCTGGCACAAAAAAAAATCATGCGGATTGTACATGCGTTTTTCCTGCCAGGGACATGGGGATGTGAAGAGTTCTTCACATGCATTTCCGCATGCGGGTTGACAAGCGCTTTCCGAGCGATTTTAGCATCACTTGGAAAGTGTTGTCAACTTGGTCACACTATATAAATCCATGCAAACGGCATGGATTTATATAGTGTGACTGTAAAGAATAGTTAAAAATAAAAAAATAAATCTATACTTACCTTCCGATGGCCCCTGAAGTCTTGCTTTGCTCCGTCCTGGCTGCCGGCAGATCGCGGTACACTACACTGAAGCACCTGCCTTCACATGACTATGATGTCAGCTCAGGTCCTTCAGTCCACCGCGATCTGCAGGCAAGGGAGGACGAGCGCAGCGGGGGCCATCAGAAGTAGTGATGAGTGAGCACTAAAATGCTCGGGTGCTCGAAGCTCGGGTCGAGCACATTGGAATACTCGGGTGCTCAACCTGAGCAACGAGCCCAATGTAAGTCTATGGGAAACTCGAGCATTTATCTGGTGGTCCCCCCGGCGGTCTGCAGAAGGTGAAAAATTGCCCAAATCGATGGGAACGGTGCTCAATTAAACATCAGGCAGGCAGAATATATAGGCAGACAGGCAGGCAGGGTATATAGGAGGGTGCATGAAAAACATTGCAGGGCACTTGGAACACACTAGTGTCCTCCGATTTTCATGCACCCGTCTCTTTAAAAAAGCCGGCCGGCAATTCATCAGTGGCTTACACCTGTACCCGACAATTTAGAACAGAAAGAATACAGCATCACACATAGATTAGATAGATAGAAACATGTCAGTTACATATATAATAAGTACAGTGACAGCGTTGGTTACTGTACTTGTTATTTAGTGTTAAAATAAAGGATTTATTAAAAAAAAATAATAATAATGGTTTTGACTCTTTAAAAAAGCCGGCCGGCAATTCATCAGCAGCATACACCAGTACCAGACAATTTAGAACAGACAGAATAGAGCATCACATATAGATTAGATAGATAGAAACATGTCAGTCACATAGATAATAAGTACAGTGATAGTGTTGATTACTGTACTTGTCATTTAGTGTTAAAATAAAGGATTTAATAAAAAAAAAAATGGCGTGGGGTTCCCCTTAATTTTAGTCTCTAGCAGAGGTTAAGCAGACCGCTGGGGCAGATGTTTGAAGCCTGGGAAGGGGGTAATACGGAGCATCCCAGGCTACTAATATCAGTCCCCAGCTGAATACCTAGCCTTTACTAGCTATTAAAATGGGGGACTCAAAAAAAAAATGATGTGGGGTCACCCCTATTTTAATAGCTAGCAAAGGCTAGGCAGACAGCTGGGGGCTGATATTAATAGCCCAGGAAGGGTGCCATGAATATTAGCCCCATCCCAGGCTAGAAACACCAGCCGTCAGCCGCCCCAGAAATGGCGCATCCATAGGACGCGCCAATTCTGGCTCTTAGCCTCGCTCTTCCCACTGCCCTGTAGCGGTGGCAGTGGTGTAAAAGTGCTGGGGTTGATGTCAGCTTATAATGCCAGCTGACATCAAGCCCAGGTTAGTAATGGAGAGGCGTCTATAAGACAACCCCATTACTAACCCCATAGTCAAAGTTAAAAAAAAACACAAACACCCAGAATAAAGTCCTTTAATTGAAATAAACACACAATTCTTTAATGTTCTAAATTAAACCATACTTACCGTATCGCCCATTCCAGCTGAAACCAACGATCTCCTGCAATCTACTTATCTACGTCTATCTACTTATGCTTGTGATTAGAGTTGGCGTGAATTGATTCACAGGACCCGGTCCATCAACCACGTCATTAATCTGTGGTCACTGGATGGGAGTCTTGAGAACCACCTCTTACCTAATGGCATTCGTGGATCTTCTTTAGATTAGCTAATCTGGTGCGACATCACATGTGCGTCATGCCGTAATTTTGAGGTCGTGCAATGCAGGGTAACCAAAGGATAAGTTGGGAGGTGGGAGGTGGTTCTCAGGGCTGCCATCCAGGAGCCACAGATTACTGATCTGGCCGATGGACCATGTCTTATGAATCGATTCACACCAACTCTACTTATGAGCTAACACGGTTTCAGTATAAATGACATAGTTCAATTACACTGGGGCTGAATTACTAATCTACAAGATCCACAAATGTGCCTTAATTTGTGCCAAAATACTGTATTTCATTTCTTCCATCACATTTAATGTTTTAATAGACACACATTTTTCATGCTTGACAAAGAGCTGTGATCCATTGGAAAGTAGGTAGAAAAAGAGGCATGGTCTAAATTGCGCCATTATTTGGTGTAATTTAATTGACGAAAGTAAGCCAGCTAATAGATGATGAAAACTTAGGCTTGACAATCTAAAGATTTTCCAGATTTATCACTTTGATAAATTTAGCACATTTTAAGACTGCCTAGTCAAAGTTTAGTCTGTCTATAAGTTCGACAGATTTAGTAAATCAGCCTAAGTGTGTTTCAGACTGAAGTCAAGTATACCCTGTATGGCTGGAGATGATAGCTCCTCTTCATGTACCACTTCATAGACCAGGAGCGGTTTTTCCATTGTGTTATCCTGAGTAGTACTTATGGATCACTGTGTAGAGTCATATCTGGACTCTGTTTCATATTCTCCTCTATCACTTTGTTAGAACATTGTCTTAGATCCACTCAACCCTATGTTTTATGTATCCATGACCCTCACGCTATGGTCATTTCACCACCCGCAGTATCATTGATTCTAGTGCTTGATACAGATCCCTATGACATACAGTATTAGAGCCGCACACCACTCCATTACTACTACTGCTCTGTGTCTCCCTGGCTACTCTACATCCTTTATAGTAAAGAATCAGCAACTTCAGTGCAGAAAGGGCAAGATCTGACTTTAGTTTTCAAACTGCATGAAATATTCCTAAGATGTTTGATAGTTTTTGAAACCCTAGAAAATCCAATGACAGCATTTATGTCTATGATGCACAGAGAGGATAGAAATTCAAGGCTCTGACCCTCAGTTGAGGTGGTAAGCCACTAACTCTGCCATTTAATGAATGAATATGTAAAAATAATCTCCTATAAAATGGATTTTGTAAGTTCTTCTCCTGTCTAAATTAAAGATTACCGGTACACCCAGGTTTCCGCTTTACCCAATGCTCATCCACAATGAGTTATATGTGTAAATGAGCACATAAATAAATGCTGATCATCAGTCCTGATGTTATAAAGTCGGACAAGTGAAAGAGGAACTATAAGAGATTAATGGGCATGAGTGTGGGCTGGCAGTATTAATACTTTGCAGTGTGTTGCTGTTTTTGGTGTTGTAGTTCAGCCTATTCAAGTGATTGGAGATGAGTAGCTACAGTATCAGGCTCAACCATACTCTGGTTTGAACATTACTGTGCCACGTATTGTTGAGCAAAGGCCATTGCGCTCCATTAAGGGCATGCTACCTTTGGAAATCTTGTTGAGGGTTGTCCTAGGGTTGGCACTTCCACTGTTCAATTAAACATCCTGGAAAACCTGAAATATTGAAATCTTCTGAACCATTAGATGTTTTCATTGTGGGATTGTGCTCCGGTTGTCATGATCACTAAGACCACAGTGGACCCATGGTGAACTGGACTTGAGATGCACTAAAAGTCAAAGACAGTAGAGCAGGAGCCATAGATGCTTGGTTCTAGGGATGGTGGGGATAACAAGGAACAGATTCACAGCTATATCAGAAGATGTTCATAGATGAAACTCCTCATGAAAAATCAGGCCAGTAATTTGTGGATATGACCGGCTCCTTTTGTAGCTCTGTGTGCTTGTCCTCAGTAGATGGGTGCAAGATTTGCCTGATATTGAAATGCACTAGTCCAATCCATGAAATTGACCAGACTAGTGCATACTGCATTTTTTTTCATGTTGACCTATGATCCAAAAGGGAAATTGGTCATGTGCCCTGGCACATAGGCTACAACTGGTCCATGTGCTGTGCGAGTGCAGTCCATTGCACACAGAAATCTTATGGACCAAAAGCAAGGTCGTTGAATGAGCTCCTAGAGATTACAGCTCTGATTACATATTTTTGCCACTTTTATAGTGCATGCAGCTCCAGTCTTTTTAAATACAAAGATAACTACAGACACATGATAAAGATTGTTGTGACAGCTTCACCTCCATATTCCTGTAGAAATTGTGTCATTATTGATTTTTTAATCTTCGTGTTGTGTCAGTGTCCTGTCAGTTTTGTTTTCAGATAATATTTTCTCAGGATTCAGCATCAATGTAAAAACAAATCAAAATAAGAGAGTGCATTGATTTCTATGAAGAGAACCCAGTATGGCTATGGAATATGATGGAGATGTTATATGAAAGGGGACGACCAACACTTGATACATACAAGGTACTGACTAAATATTAGAATATGATCTGAAAGATAAGTCCTTATTTCCTTGAGGGTCATATCATAATAGAAGATTTTTTTATGACCATGTTTTACAATAACTTCACTTTTATATTTATATCAAATCTATATTTACCCTATAGGAAAACAGTGTAATCTACAGTGTCTATCTCATATCTATCTATGTACAGTATCTATCTATCTATCAGTGATGAGCGAGCCTGCTCGCCACAGCTCGGTACTCTCCAGAGCATCACTGTGCTCGACATGCTCGGCACTCGGCGAGTATTTCAGGGTTGCTCGGGCGGGAACTCAGATCCCCACCCTACATGTTTAGCGCTCTTTAGAGAGCCAATGAACATGCAGGGATTACTTGCAATGCACTGTAATGCCATAGCAATGTTGGTTGTGGGCATTACAGTGATTGGCCGGCCACATAGCGTCATTGGGTCTATATAAGACCTGGTGCCCCTATGCTCGTCACAGTCTAATCTGAAAACAGGCAGAGTAGGGAGAACTGCTGCAGAGTGAGGGAAAGATTTGCTTGTTTATTAGTTAGTATAGTTATTTCACAACATATCTATATATATCCATCTGAACTAACAGTCCTTCTGAGGACTAATCCAGCTGCATATATCCAGTGGTGAAGGTTATGGCTAGGTGATAGTTAGGCAGGCAGTGTTAAGGGGACGGTTGCAAACAACTTTATTAAATAATGGAAAGCAACCGAATCCGGGGTCCGCGATGCCGCATGGAGGACTATGGCCGAACACCTTCCGGGTAAGAAGGTAAAACAACCAACTGAAATAACAATCCCTTCTGTGTTACTGGGCGGGCTATTTAAAGATTAAGCCCTGCCCACCGTCACACTATTGGTGACATCACCAGTGACCAATCAGGCGGTGCCAGGTCACTGGATCATCTGACTCCCAAACCACCAATCACGGTCCGCCATGTCACAGGCATGCTCAGTGCAGTGAATCCTGGACTTAGGCTGTAGCAGCCCTGTTTCCCTCCGCAACCTACGCTTCATGTTGCTAGGAACAAAGCCCCAAGCGACTACTTGTACATCTTGTGCACCAGCTAGGCGTTGGGACTGACAATGATGCTGAGCAGCATCATCCCTGGCTGGACCAGAATGGGAAACCACAGAGTCCACTGATAGTTCTGAACCAATTTCAAATCAAGCAAAGGCCTAACAGGCAGGCAGGGTTTGTGACAGTATATACAGCACAAGAGGGTCAATTGCATGTTCTTTCTGCTCCTGCTGTTACAGATATCTGAAGACATAGCCCCAGGGGCCAGGGCTAATTTATTTTTATCTTAATCCTGACTATTTTGCTTAAAAAGTAGTGATGAGCGAACATGCTCGCCACTGCATGGTACTCGCCCGAGCATCTCAGTACTCGAGATGCTCTGAGCTCGCCGAGTACTTTCGAGATACTCGGGCGGGAGCTTGGGTCCCCGTCCTGCATGTTTGGCGCTATTTAGAGCACCAATCATGCAGGGATTGTCTGCCACTCACGGTAATGTCACAGCCATGGTGGTTGTGGCATTACAGTGATTGCCCAAATCGATGGGAACAGTGCTCACAGTGAAACATGAAAAGCCGGCAATTCATCAGCGGCATACAGTTATAACATCGGTACCCGACAATTTAGAACAGAAAGAATAGAGCATCACACATAGATTAGATAAACAGAAACATATCAGACACATATATAATAAGTACAGTGAAAGTGTTGGTTACTGTAGTTGTTATTTAGTGTTAAAATAAAGGATTTATTTAAAAAAAATAATAGTGTTTTTGTCTCTTTAAAAAAGCCGGCCGGCAATTCATCAGCAGCTTACAGTGAAACATGAAAAGCCGGCAATTCATCAGCGGCATACAGTTATAACATCGGTACCAGACAATTTAAAACAGAAAGAATAGAGCATCAGACATAGATTAGATAGATAGAAACATGTCAGTAACATATATAATAAGTACAGTGACTGTGTTGGTTACTGTACTTGTTATTTAGTGTTAAAATCACTAAAGTTGACAAATTCCCGGGCACGGATGGGATACACCTGCGAGTTTAGCAGGAATTAAGTAATGTCATAGATAGACCATTATTTTTAATCTTTAAAGATTCCATAATAACAGGGTCTGTACCACACGACTGGCGTATAGCAAATGTGGTGCCAATATTCAAAAAAGGGACAAAAACTGAAGTTGTAAATTATAGGCCAGTAAGCTTAACCTCTACTGTGGGTAAAATCCTGGGGGATTTCCTAAGAGATGCTATACTAGAGTATTTGAAGAAGAATAACCTCATGACCCAATATCAACATGGGTTTACGATGGACCGTTCCTGTCAAACTAATCTGATCAGTTTTTATGAGGAGGCAAGTTCTGGACTGGACCAAGGAAATGCAGTGGATGTTGTGTATAAGGACTTTTCAAAAGCTTTTGATACGGTTCCACACAAAAGGTTGATACATAAAAAGAGAATAATGGGGATAGGGGAAAATATATGTATGTGGGTTAAGAATTGGCTCAGTGATAGGAAACAAAGGGTGGTTATTAATGGAAAACACTCAGACTGGGTCTCAGTTAACAGTGGGGTACCACAGGGGTCAGTATTGGGCCCCCTTCTTTTTAATATATTTATAAATGACCTTGTAGGGGGCATACAGAGAAATATTTCAATATTTGCAGATGACACTAAACTCTGCAGGGTAATCAATAGAGAGGAGGATAATTTTATATATATTACAGGAGGATCTATGTAAACTAGAAGCTTGGGCTGATAAATGGCAAATGAGCTTTAATGGGGATAAATGTAAGGTAATGCACTTGGGCAGAGGAAATAAAATGTATAATTATATGCTTAATTGTAAAACACTGGGCAAAACTGTAACTGAAAAAGACCTGGGTGTATTGGTGGACGACAAGCTCACGTTTAATGGCCAGTGTCAGGCAGCTGCTGCAAAGGCAAACAAAATAATGAGATGCATTAAAAGAGGCATAGATGCTCATGAGGAGAACATAATTTTATCTCTATAAAAGTCATTAGTGCGACCATACTTAGAATACTGTGTACAGTTCTGGTCTCCTGTGTATAAGAAAGACATAGCTGAACTAGAGAGGGTGCAGAGAAGAGTGACCAAGGTTATTAGAGGACTGGGGGGTCTGCAATACCAAGACAGGTTATTACACTAGGGGTTATTTACTGTGGAAAAAAGAAGGCTTAGGGGTGATCTTATTACTATGTACAAGTATATGAGGGGACAGTACAAAGACCTGTCTACTGATCTTTTTACTCTGAGGCCAGAGACGGGGACAAGGGGGCAACTTCTACGTCTGGAGGAAAGAAGGTTTAATCATAATCACAGATGGGGATTCTTCACTGTAAGAGCAGTGAGACTGTGGAACTCTCTGCCGCATGATGTTGTAATGAGTGACTCACTATTAAAATTTAAGAAGGGCATGGATGCCTTTCTTGAAAAGTATAATATTACAGGTTATATATACTAGAATCCTTGATAGGGCGTTGATCCAGGGAACTAGTCTGATTGTCATATGGAGTCGTATGGAGTCGGGAAGGAATTTTTTTACCCAATGTGGAGCTTAGTGTTTGCCACGTGGTTTTAATTTGCCTTCCTCTGGATCAACATGTTAGGCTATGGGGTGAACTAGATGGACTTAGTCTTCCTTCAACCTTAAAAACTATGTTACTAGGTTACTATGTTACTATGTAAAATAAAGGATTTATTAAAAAAAAATAATAGTGTTTTTGTCTCTTTAAAAAAGCCGGCCGGCAAATTCATCAGCAGCATATACCTGTACCAGACAATTTAGAACAGAAAGAATAGCGCATAGTCACTGCCAAAAATAATAAAGTACAAGGCCGCTATTTAAAACCGTGGGTATCTGTCAGACGTATCACATATAACTGCAGTACAAATCCAACCATTTGTAGTGAACGTGGAATATATTATCCTCAATTTAGAATTTGTAGCAGTGTGACAGTAAAGCTATTCACACATGGTCGCTGTCAAGAATAGTAAACTACAGAGCAGCTATTTAAAACTGTAAGAGGATGAGCACTAGTCGATCCCCACTGACAACTAAAGACAACAAGGTAGACAGACATGGGGGAAATATAACTTAGCTTGAGCCATCTTCAGCGAGATAACACACACGTCCACTTAGCACCAGAGAGGAAGAAAATACTGTACTTGCTCCAAGCTTTCACCAGAGAACAAATGAATATTATGGTCACCGCCCTATAGCAGAATGAAAGTATTTAAACACACAGGCCACTGTGTTATTAGAGCAGGAGGGAGGTAGCCAATGGGTCCTAGAGTGAGACAGCTTCTAAGTAATGCCAAACGAACTGATCTCCTGCAACCAACAGCAGGGCGACTGTCTGTCACATCTGACACATTTGTGACAGTAATCCCCCCTCTTAGAGTGGCCTCCGGACAATCAGGACCAGGTTTTATCAGGATTAGGGGAACGAACTAACCTGGGAGCGTTCACCTCTGATGCTGAAACCCACATTCTCTCTTCTGGACCATAACCCTTCCAGTGCACCAATTATTGTAGGGAACGAAGTTGGGGACGAGAGTCTACAATCCTCAAAATCTGCAACTCAAGATTACCATCGACCATTATTGGGGGCGGCGGTAGGGATGAAGGCTCAAGAGGTTCTATATATTTCTTGAGTAAGGACCTGTGGAAAACAATGTGGACCTTAAAGGCCTGAGGAAGCTCAAGATGAAACACTGCTGGGTTAATGACGGAAGTTATTTTATAGGGACCAATAAACCTAGGTCCCAGCTTCTAGGAAGGGACTTTCAACTTAATATTCCTGGTAGACAATCACACAAAGTCCAGATCTGGCAAGCGTTTTCTGTTAGCCATGCATTTATACCTGTCTCCCATGATCTTTAAATTACTCAGCACCCCCCGCCACGCCGAGGAGAGAGACGAAGCAAAATGTTCCTCCTCAGGAACTCCCGAAGCTCCTCCCCCATTAAAGGTAGCAAACTGTGGATGGTAACCGTATGCACCAAAAAACGGTGACCTGTCATTGGAATTTTGATGATGATTGTTAATGGCAAATTCTGCAAGCGGAGAGTAGGATGCCTAATCTTCCTGATTTTTGCAGACAAAAAATCTGAGATAGGTCTCCAAATTCTGATTGACACGCTCGGTCTGCAAATTCGACTGAGGGTGGAAGGCAGAGGAAAGGGACAGCTGCACCCCAAGTCGAGAAAAGAATGCTTTCCAGAACTTGGAAACAAACTGGGTCCGCCGACCTGACATCAGATCAGAGGGAACCCCGTGAAGCTTCACAATCACACAATTGTAATGTTCGAGTGCTCGGTTCGAGTAACAAGCTCAATGTAAGTCTATGGGAAACTCGAGTATTTTTCCAGTGGCTCTCCCCGGCGGTCTGCACAGGGCCTAAAAATTGTCCAAATCGATGGGAACAGTGCTCAAATGACATGGGAGCTGCATGGGGAAGACCAGTGGAAGCACTTCTGACTTCTAGGTCACTGCTGTCAACAACGTTGTCAGAGGCATTATGCCACTTTTACAGACTCACAATAAAACATGCAAAAACTAAACCAAAATGGATTTTCCTGGGAAAAAATGTTAAAGAACATCCTTTCCAGGGTAATGACTTGTATATAAGGCAAAATAAATAACCAAAAATAAAAATGCTCCTCCACACCTTGGGCTATGTTCACACGTAGCGTTTTGATGCGTTTTTGCACTTTTGTATTGCTTTTAACCAAGACAAATGTATGCACCGGGAAATGTCATTTTAACATTTTACAACCTTATCTGGTCATGTGGTGTGTGACACATCATCAGACACATGCATGCAGTGCAGAAAAGACATGGGAACAGCATGGGGAAGACCCCTGAAAGCATCTCTGACTCCCAGGTCACTGCCTAAGTGTGTCTATCATAAGTGATCCTTGACGCATGCAAAGATGCCTCCCGCCATGCACCTGTCGTTGCAGACATGCAACAATCACGGTCCACGTCCTTGTCCCAGCGCAGCATTCCGTTGTCCATACCCTATTCCTTGGAATGCAAGCACAAGTATGCAGCCAGCCACCCACCCACCCACAGGCTGCAATACTATACTGCCAAATAATTGACAGCTGCTTGCACTTGAAATGTGTCCTTTTAGGCTCATGGAGGCGGGAGCTGTCCACAACCTCATGGCGGCGGCCGGGTGTCCATCCTCGGTCCCCAGCCGCCACTATTTGTCCTGGTGTCGTCTCCGCCTTCCACAAACACGGGTCCCACAACATTACTCGTGCCCTCCCCAGTGTACTTACTGGGATGGACCGCCTAACCACAGACACGTGGTCAAGTGAATGTGGCCAGGGCCGGTACGGAACCAGTCCACAGCTTGTCGGTGAGTTGTATTTCAACACAGCCATATTTTTTAGCTTGGTGAAAGGACTGACCTTTGGGAAAAAGTATCTACTCCAGCTGTCATTTCTCCGTCACCAGGTACCCCCCATTGGCACACACACCCATGCCTGGCTGTATATTCAGCGGTGAGAGCCACAAATCAGGCTGCTGTGTTATAGCTTTTAACAACTCTGCAGCAGTGGGCGGTTTGTCACCTAAGCATTAGGCATATTATCTTCAGCACAGCCAGTTGCCGCTTGGCCAAGACAGTGCTGCATTGCTTTCAACTTGTGACTGATGTCTTTCAGAGATAGAGGACGAACTCGAGGAGGAGGAGCAGGAGCTGAACAATGTAATTACATTGAGGTTACATTGGCGACTCTGGTTTTTATACTAAAGAAAGATCCTACTGTGTATTTTTTTTTTACGTTATTTTTTAAGACAAATGCATTCACCGGGAAATGTCATTTTAACATTTTACAACCTTATCTGGCCATGTGGTGTGTGACACATCATCAGACACATCATGTTTCATTTATGATGGAGGGACTCTGAAAGTCACAAACCTATTTTTATAGGGCCATTAGGCGGCCCTTACTATTCTTAAAGGGCCAGCAGTCGGCCCTTGCTATTGTTAGAGAGCCATCAGCTGGCTATGCTTTGTTGTTCCCATTATTAACGAGTGGGTTTCCTATAATAGTATTGCGTATGCAGTGACTGCAAGGTGTGCCAAAAATTTGGAGGAACTCCAATGCCCCTTGCAAGAGACGTAGAGGTCAGAGAGCCTCCTAAAAACAAAGTTCCAATAATTAGGAAGTGGGTCTAAAATAGTGTTTGCCTATGCAGTGAAGCAATGGCTGCCAAAAATTTGGAGGCACTAGAATGCCCCTTGCAGGAGACGTAGAGGTCAGAGAGCCTCCTAAAAACAATGTTCCCATTATTAGGAAGTGAGTCTCCCATAGCGTTTGCCTATGCAGTGAAGCAACGGCTGCCAAAAATTTGGAGGAACTCCAGTGCCCCTTGCAAGAGACGTAGATATGTTGATATTGTACATATGGTGGTGATATGGTGGTGGAGGATGAGGATGCGGAGAATGAAGAGGACAAGAGATAAAAGACAAAATCAGGAAGTCTATACCCATGTCTGGGTGTGAAGACATAGGTGCATGGGAAAAGAGTTAGAACTCCCCAAAAAAAGATGCTGTATATGAATTTATGTTAGACTGCTATCATTCGGTGGTGTTCAGAAGTCTATTCCAATCCAGCCCTTGTTCATTTTTATAAGAGTCAGCTTGTCAGCATATTCAGTTGAAAGGCGAATGTGCCTATCGGTTATAATGCCACCGGCGGCACTGAAAACCCGCTCTGACAAAACGCTAGCGGCAGGGCAGGCCAGGACCTCCAAGGCATAGAGAGCCAGTTCATGCCACGTGTCCAGCTTGGATACTCAATAATTATAAGGCGCAGAGGAATCAAAGAGAATGTTGGTATGGTCGGCAAGGTACTCCCTCACCATCTTCCGAAACTTTGCACTCCTTGTGAGAGTAACCCTCGCCTCGGGGCTTGTGTGATGGGAGGGTCTGAGAAAACTGTCCCAGAACTTTAACAGTGTTCCCCTGCCTCTGATGGATTGCATTTGTGGGTCTCTCGCCTGTACTCCTTGGTTGGCCAACGAACTGTGACCTCTGCCGGCAACGTTTTCAGATGGGAGTTTTTTCAATAATTCCACAACAAGGCCTTCTCATACTGCCCCATTTTATTAGGTCTGTCCTGCAAAGGAATGAGAGACATAAAGTTCTCCCTGTAGCGTGGGTCTAGAAGTGTCACCAACCAGTAATGACTGTCACCCAAAATTTGGACAACGCGGGGGTCTGGGGAAAGGCAGCGTAACATAAATTCAGCTACGTGTGCCATACTGCAAAGAAGCAAGACTTCCGTGTCCTCACCAAGAGTACGACTGACCATGCTATTCTCTTCATCCTCCTCCTCTTCATCCTCTCCTCTTTAATTGAAATCAGAGAGCGTTTCAGAAGACAGAGAAGTGTGATGGTGACGCTAATTATGTCGTCATCGCCGCTCATCATCTTTGTGGAGTCCTCAAAGTTTTGGAGGATGGTACAGATGTCTGACATCCATGTCCACTCCTGAGGTTTTATGTGTGGATTCTGACCTGAATACCGACGGCCTTGTTGATGCTGGAAGTCAACAACTGCCCTCTTCTGCTCACAAATCCTTCCAAACATCTGCAATGTAGAGTTCCAACGCGTGGGGACATCACACACCAGTCAGTGAGCCGGAAGATGGAAACGCTACTGAAGCACGGCAAGAGCGGTGTAAGGTGTAGCTGACTTTCTAAAATGGGCACACAGTCGGCATACTTTGACAAGCAGATTCGACACATCTGGGTAGGTTTTGAGAAACCGCTGAAAAACGAGGTTAAGCACACGGGCCAGGCATGGTACGTGTGTAAGCTCACCTCGCCTCAGAGCCGCCACCAGGTTCCAGTTATTGTCACACATAACCATGCCTGGCTGTAGGATCAGCGGTGTCAGCCACAGATCTGCCTGCTCTTTCAGAGCTGTCCACAACACTTCAGCGTTGTGTGGTTTGTCACCTAAGCATATTACCTGTTATGATCAGCAACATGTACTAAGGAAAGATAGGGGAAAGCTGTCCCTACAGTAAGACTAAGCTGAATCCCTACGATGTAGCGGGCTGCCTGTTCCTAGTGAACAGACCCGCCTTAGTCCTCAGCTAGTCTGAACGAAGACCTATAGAATTAAGAGAGGGGTCCCTAAAAGATCTAAGGACTGGGACAAAAATGGAACACCTCCTAAAGAAGTAGTTGCAGAACACAAAAAGACAAACTGACAAAAATGTATTAGAGGTCCCAGAGGACAAAGCGAACTTGATAGAGAAAGGCACCGAAGCACCAGGCTAGAGAAACAGTCAAACACTGAAGTCCAGCACAGCCACAAGGGCGGAGCTGGAATATAAAGACAGATGGTCACGTGACCGCAAAACACAAGATGGAAAAAATAAACAGGAGGGTTCTAACAGTACCAACTCTTTTATGAGGATCCTCCGGATCCTCCAGGCCCAGGCCTATCCGGAAACCTCCTGTGGAAAGCTTTAAAGCCTAGGAGCAGAGACATCATCCGTCCTTACCCAGGAGTTGTCTTCGGGACCGAAACCCTTTCAGGAGACAAGATACTGTAATCTCCCTCTATGCCATCTAGAATTCAAGATACGAGAAATTTCACATTCGCCGTCTTCCACAACAGGAGGAACTGTGACAGTGGCGTCCCTATCAGATACATCAGCCTTTTTCAACAAGGAAACATGAAACACAGGATTAATCTTCCAGGAAGTAGGGACATCCAACCTAACAGCAGATGGGTTAACAACCTGAAGCACTTTAAATGGACCCACAAACTTAGGACCCAGTTTTTTAGAGGGAATCCTCAAACGCAGGTTCTTCGAGGACCACCAAACCATGTCACCCACAGCAAACAAAACCTCCTTACGTTTCCTGTCAAAATACTTCTTGGACTTCTTGTTAGCCTCTTGAAGGTTGCAACGTACATTAGTCCAAACTCTCTCCAAATCACCGGAAAAATTCTCCTCCTCCGGCACCGCCGACCATAATTTGGAGAACGAACCAAAAGACGGATGTCTCCCAGTACAACAAAAAAAAGGAGAACACCCAGCAGAGGAGTATGTATGATTGTTAAGAGCAAATTCTGCGAGAGGCAGAAACTCAGACCACACCTCTTGATTGTCCGCCACAAAACAACGCAAAAAACGTTCAACATCCTGGTTCTTTCTTTCAGTCTGTCCATTAGACACAAGATGATAACCAGACGAAAATGACAAATGGACTCCCAACCTGTCACAAAAAGCATGCCAAAAGCAAGCCACAAACTGAGGTCCTCTATCAGAAACAATATCCGTGGGAATGCCATGGAGCTTGACAATCTCCTTAACAAACGCCTTAGCGACTGTCTTGGCGCAGGGCAACTTAAGGAATGGAACCAAATGACACATCTTACTAAAACGGTCCACGACCACCCAGATGACAGTAAAACCCTCGGACACAGGAAGATCAGTAATAAAATCCATCGTGAGATGCGTCCAAGGCGCACTAGAAACCTCCAGAGGGCAAAGCAACCCCGTAGCAGGAGTATGTGAAGCCTTTGATCTAGCACACACAGTACACTGACGAACCCACTTGATGACGTCCTTCTGCCATCCAGGCCACCAAAAAATGCGACTGATAAGTCTCTTAGTCTCCGAAATTCCTGGATGACCTGCCAACCGAGATTCATGACTAGTGTTGAGCCACCCCCGTAGTGTTCGAGTTCGGTTCGGTTCGTCGGACACCCTTGTGTTCACCCAACTGTTCGTCGAACTGTTCGTCAAACACCTTCGAACACCGTTAAAACCAATGGCAGGCAAACAAAAACACATAGAAACACATAGAAAACACCTTCAAAGGTGTCCAAAAGCTGACAAACTGCTCAGAAGACATAACTAACACATGGAAAAGTGACAAGTACATATAGTCATGCGAAAAGAAAAGAGGTGGAGGAGTAAAAGGAGGGGGAGACAAAGATATAGGCATATCATTCCCTTCTAAAATCCAAAAAGTGAGAAGCCGACACGGCCAGTCCGTTCCTGCCCGTGCCACCTCCGTGTCGCCGGGTTTGTGCCAGAGCCGCGGTGGACCCTGACGGCCAGCCCCCCTCTCCCAATACTGGTGCCTGTCCGCTGGTGGGTCGAGCCCCCCCCCGCGGTGGGGGGGGGGAGTAACATCTGCAGAAGAAAGACCATCTTCCAGCCAAACTAACATGTCGACTTCTTTTCGTGGACAATGTGATATGATCCCTTTGTTACGGACACGCTCATCGCTACAAATTCCAGATGAGGCACAAAAACAGCAGGTGCTTCAGCGGATATCAAGTGCTCCTTCAAGTGGGCTCTCCTCCACCTCAATTTCAACATCACAAATACTCCAGTCCTCAGAGGTGTCACCCCTATCGCACTTGCTTCCTCACAGCTCCCAAGTCTCCAGCTGCCCGTCTGAGTATGGGGTAACACAGATGATTGAGTCTGCAGAGCTGTTTACTCATACTATAGCCTGGGAAACGGAGGTCTGCTCCAGAGCTTCTGTTAATCCAGATGAGGAAATGATCTGCACTGATGCCCAGAATCTTTATAAGTCGGATCCAGGACCAGATGAAGAAGGTTCTGAGCATAATGTAGACCCTCGTTCCCAAACTGTAACTCCTGTTGGTGGAGACAATGATGAAGACGATGATGAGACTCAAATACCTGATTGGAGCGACAACTTGACTTTTCGGTCAGGGCAGGAAGAGGTTGGCTTTGAGGACGACGGGTGTGATAACACACAGGGTGATGATGACAAGGTTGGAGATCCCACTTACTGTCAACCCACAGTCAGCCAGTCGATGAGGTCACCCGGGCCTTTGCCTGGCCTTGGGGATGTCGCGGTGGTCGGCTTCCTGGCCAGTACCCTGGGGTCACTCTTTAAAAGGGTGGATAATGGTAAATTTTATAAGAGTTCGTGACGCCACCTGTGGTATCTGGTGAGAAGCACCTGCGCTGCAGCAGTCCACTGAGGCCGGTGATAAGGCAGCACGATGGTATAGCTCCCCACAGGTGGAGCTAGGTCTCAGGGCAGCGTATGCAGGGGGAATGCAGGACAGGCGAGATCCAGCTGGGTCAGAGCAAGAACGGGAACGGACACGGTAGTCACTTCAGTACCTTTTACTGGAGGAAATTCAGGCACATCCGGGAGCACTGTAGGGTGAAGGGTGCATATCAGGATCCTCCCCAATGAGCGGGTGTAGGGCCTCCTGTTTCTTGCCTCTGCGTAGTAAGTTTCTGACCTGCCTGGAGCTAGGCCTAACTTTGTCTCTGTCCTGCGCTGGCTGACCTTGTGGTAGGGCCTTCTCTTGGAGTTCACGCTCCCAGTATGCGGGGCCTAAGCGTCTCCTGGCTCTGTTACGTATCAGCACCTTAGCGATCCTGGGACTTGTAGTTCTCCATGGATTTCGGTTATGCCTTACTGGGTCATAGAGATCCCGGTAAGCTCGGATCCGGTGTCCGGTAAATGCTTCGGGGTGAGCTGGTTAAGCTCCTCTGCCCCTTATGTACTAACTCGCCACTCGCCTTCGGCCTACTCGGGCCCTCACTAGGCTATACACACTAACGGCAGCTTGCCGCGCTTCACCGATCTTATGGCGCCGGCACACCTTAAGCTCTATCTGGGCTCCCTGAATCTAGCTAGCAGGAGCCTCGTGCTCCACTGCTGAACTATTTACTGAGTTCTCTAGACTAGACTGAGCTCCATTGCAGACTGACCTCTCTTAGGCTTCTCTACTGCAGGAACTCTTCAGAGGAACTGAACTGTCTAGCTCCACCTTCCCTATTTATATCCCTAACGGGCTCCCTCTGCTGGTCTGAGGTGGAAGGTGGAGATGTGTGAATGTTTATGGGGGCCTCTTGTGGAGGATTCCATCAATACACTCTTTTAGGATCTGTGATACCAAGCGCAGCGGGGCGTCACAGATGCTATTGACGACGAGGTTAGGTTGCGCCTTCCTGGAAAGAGACGGAGTACTGAAAGCACGTCAACAACTGCATCCTCAACCACAACTCTGCCTCTGACCACAAGTCGTAGTGGCTCTTCAGGTCGCATGGGCTCTAAGCCTTGCATAGCCTGGGCATTTATTCAAATCGATAAGGATGACCCAACTCGCGTTATCTGTAATATTTGTCACCAAAAGCTAAGTAGAGGCCAAAAAATCCATAGTTTGAGTACTTCATGCATGTACCGTCACATGGATTTGAAGTATAAGTTGCAGTGGGAAGCTCACTGTGCTACAATGCGGCCTAGCAGGCTGGGCCAACCACCGTCTGCCCCATCTTGCGCATCCGCGGCCTCTTCATCCTCTGTGACTGGGGGGACAGCAGTGACACATGTTTTTGGACGCAGACCTGCCACCTCTTTACCTGCAACAGCCAGTGTGATTGGCAGGTCGTCAGTTCATTGGGAAGTGGAAACACCTGCTGGTGTTGAGCGCTCTCTGACATCGAGAGCACCACCTTTGGATCAAGGCAACCTAACATGTCCGCCTGCACCTTCCTCACAGACCGGCAGCTTGCCGGGGACACCCTACTCAACCCCGTCAAAGCACAACAGCCAGCCCTCGGTCCCTCAGATGTGGAAAAGTAAAAGACCATTTCCTCCTAGCCTTGAGAAAGCTAAGAGGTTGAATTTCACCAACTGCAAGCTGTTGGCTACAGAAATGCTGCCTTTCCGCCTGGAGGACACAGTGGATTTTCGAGACCTTATGTCCGTCGCAGTGCCCCAGTACCAGATGCTCAGTCGGCACTACTTCTCAAAGAAAGGTGTGCCTGCGCTCCACCAGCATGTCGCACACAACATCACCGCTTCTTTGAGAAACTCTGTGTATGACAGGGTGCATTTCACCACAGACACTTGGACGAGTAGGCATGGACAGGGGCATTACATGTCGCTGACTGGGCACTGGGTAACTATGGTGACAGCAGGACAAGGGGCTGCTGTCCAAGTCTTACCGTCCCCATGAGTTTTGCGTCAATCCTCTTTATCTCTAAGTTCCTCCACTGCTTCTGCCTCCTCAACCTCCTCTCGGTCCTCCACCTGCACCTAAAGCGTGTCTGGTAATGCCACCTGCTTTCTAACTGCGCAGAAGGAATCCTGCACACCTCCTTACTATGCTGGCAGCAGGGCTCAATGGTATCAGTGTTTACTTTGAAATGTATGGGAAATGTGAGTCACACAGCTGAGGACTTGTGGTCAGCTCTGGAGACCCAGTTTCATGAATGGTTGTCTCCACTGGACCTGCAACCAGGGAAGGCCATGTGCGACAATGCTGCAAACCTGGGTGCGGCCCTTCGCCGGGGCAATGTCACACACGTGCCTTGTATGGCTCACGTGTTGAACCTGGTTGTCCATAAATTTTTAGCCCACTATCCCGGACTAGATGGCCTTCTGCAGAGGGCACGGTCGCTGTGTGCTCACTTCCGCCGTTCGCATCCCGCAGCTCAACGACTTACATCTCTACAGAAGTCGTTGGGCCTGCCAGTTCACCGGCTGAAATGCGATGTGCCGACACGGTGGAATTCAACTCTGCACATGTTGCAGCGACTGTGGCAGCACCGACAAGCCCTGGTGCAATACGTTCTGACGTATAGCCTGGGCCAACGAGATCCAGAGGTGGGGCAAATCACGCTGCAGGAGTGGTCTCAGATCAGGAACCTATGAAGTTGACACGCCCCCTGGGCCGTGGGGTACCCTGAGTCGGGCCTGTAGACGCTGGGGGTTGTAGTCACTGTGGCGGTGACCCGGTCCGTGACCCAGGGCGGTCAATCCAACGGTAATTTGTATATATGGATTTTATAATGTCCGACTACGCCACCTGTGGAGTGTGGCCAAAGGGGCCGCCGCTGCGGAACAGTCCTCTGAAGCTGGTGGTTTTGCAGCAATGGTATTATTACTCACCACAGGAAGAGTGTAGCTTCAGGGCAGTGTGGGTGGATGATGGTGGTTGCAGTGCAGGGAGTCAGTAATAAACACAGAGTCCGTGTGATGCAGTCCCAAGATCTATACTCACAGTTTTTGCAGTCCAGATTACAGGTACCAGAGCAATCTCACCCGTCGTGCTGTGCGTACTCAGTGAGGGGCTCAGTCCACCCCCAGATAGCTCCGGAGTACCTAGCAGGACCCCCTTCTGTGTGTACTTTCTCTGGCCTTCTCCCTGCACCTCACACCCAGTGACACTTCTATCCGGTATCCTCGGGCCTAGGCGGGCGACTTGTGTTCCGTCCCCTGGGTCCTATGTGGCTACCTTCTTAGTGAGACTGGTGTGGACTTTTGCCTGCAGTACATGAAATGCTGCAGCCTCCGGGTTCTAGTTGAGCCTTGCTGTTTCTCCTCTAGTTGAGGGACCGGTTCCCCTTATCTGGCCTGACCCCTCTACCTCCTGGTAGCAGCGGGAGTACGGGTGGCCTTCTGCATGGCCCGTAGCCCTAGGGTCCCTTTGGTTCCTGGAGCCTTCCTGCTCCCACTCCTCTCTTCTCTCCTTCAGTCCTGGGCCTCCCAGGCTAGGCCCGCCTCCGGAGCAGAGCTCATGCCGAGCTTCTGTTCCTGTCACTTTTCCTCCTCTGACTGGCTTGCTCTTTCTAAGTTGGCTTCCTATTTATACTCTCCCTGTCATGTGCTCCCCTAAGCTGCTCCCCTAAGCACCCACTACATATGACCCTCCCACCAGCTAGGGACCTGGGACTGTGCTCTCCCTTAGGAGCAATATCGCCCTACCCCCACTGCGGGTATGTGTTGGATGCAGGTGTTAGGGTCCCGAGCCATACGCCTTCCTTACCTGAGGGTGAGATACCACACCTCTGGGTGAGATGCAGTAACTCTATGGCGACTGAACCCTCAGGGGCGCCACACACCCATCTGCACAGTTTTGAAATGGTGACGAAGATGTTTAGTGCTGACGACGATGCCATTATCACCATGACTATTCCGGTGATTTACATGCTGGAGCACACATTAAACAGAATTCAGAGTCAGGTGGTGGGACAAGAGGAGGTGGTGGAAGTAGAGGAGGAGTCGTATGCGGAAGGGATAACATCTCCAAGGTCCAGACGGTTGGCAGCACCAAGGCGGCAGGCATGGGAGGGTGGGGGAGAGGGATTAACCAGGGCGCATGGTAGCAGCCAAACTGTTGAGGAAGGTGCAGGAGCCGATGAAGAAGTGGAGGATGAACTGGCGATGGGCATGGAAGACTCATCAGATGAGGGAGACCTTGATCACATTTCTGTTGTGCGAGGTTGGGGGGAGAGGGCAGAGGAAGGAAGCATGATTCTTACCTCGCTATCAACACAACAAGGACTTGGTCCTCCAGGATTCGCAAGACACATGAGTGCCTTCTTGCTGCACTACCTGCAACATGACCCTCAGATTGCAGAATTTGAAGTAATCCCGACTACTGGGTTGCCACACTCTTAGATCCCCGGTACAAAAGTAAATTTGCCGAAATAATTCCTGCCATAAAAAGGGATTGACGCATGCAGGAGTATCTGCAGACGCTGTTGCAGAATCTTACATGTGCTTTTCCACAAAACACCAGTGGTGCACGAAGTGAATCTCACAGTTCTAACTTGCCAACCGTGGGACTGTCGAGTCTTCATCACTCAAACCGTAACAGTAACACAGTATCTGCTGGTAACAGCAATTTTGTGGAATCGTTTCACCACTTTTTTAGACCATCCTTTGCAAGGCCACAGGAGACAAGAAGTCTGACACATAGTCAATGCCTAGAGAGGATGGTGCACGAGTATCTCCAAGTGAACATCGAAGCTATGACTGTGTCACTGGACCCTTGCTCATTTTGGTATTCCAATCTGGAAAAATGGCAGGAGCTCGCCACTCACGCCTTGGAGATCTTGTCATGCCCTGCAGTGTTCTCTCTGAACGTGTGTTCAGCGCTGCTGATGGTGTGCTGACAGATAAGCGCACGCCGCTGTCCACTGAGAATGTAGACAGACTCACGTTCATAAAGATGAACAAATCATGGATTCGCAAGGACTTTTCTAACCCTGTGTTATCCTTGGGAGACTAAAAGCTTGAGGATTTGGTAATATCACCTCACCAACCGTTTTAAGCAACTGTGGGGCAATTGATGCCACTTAACCCTAGAACGCATGACCATAAAAATCTACACTTTCATATACCTGGGGCCTTTTAGGCCCGTGTGCAAATAACATGGAATAACTCAAACTCAAATGACAAACAACTATATACATGAAGAATACCTAGAGTTTCAAAATTCTAACTAAAGTAATCTTGCAGAAATTAGAAAATAATTAACAGGGCGGGACTGCGAGGCCCCAGGTATGCGTTCTAGGGTTAAGTGGTGTCTGTGCCACAATTTTGGGAAAAAATGGAGACTCTTTTTGGAGTCCCCTTGCTGCGTCTTACGTGACGTTGGCATCGTCATTTCCAGGTGGGTTGGGTCGCACCCCCCCCTTTTAACTGTAAGAAACTACATACAATATGGCTTGGGGTAACACAGATGGTTGAGTCTGAAGAGCTGTTTACTCAGAGGTCTGCTCCAAATCTTCAGTGTCTGCTAGTCAGCGTAGAATTTTTAACTGCATTTAGCCTAGGCAATACTTTGGGCGTAGTAGCCCAGCTGCGAAGCAAGCTGCACCGCCTGTGTATCTAATAAGAATTTTTAAATGCATCTAGCCTAGGCAGACTGTGGGGACGGCCAACCATACCCAGACGCTCAGACCCCCTACCGCCCCCCTTTCCTTGACAATACAATAATGTAACTCTTACAACTGGATGGGTGAGGATCGGTCACAGCTTTATTAACTCTTTATACTCATTCCATTAGAAAGGCATTTTATTTTTAAATAATTCAGCTTGTTGCAGCATGCCCTGGGTCTCCACTCCGGCAACTTGGCCAACAAGTGTAACTCTCCAACATGTCCTTTCTATTTCCAGGCCACGGAGGATCCTGCGTACTCGTATGCAGGACTCTGACCCCCACCCATCACTCTTAACGCTTGTTCCACTCCGTCCTGGAGTCCTGACAGGAATATGTCCAGTCCAATATCCATTAAGTGAACAAAGTCGGGCCGTATGAGGCCTGCTTTATCTACTTCCAGTTGTCGGTGTCGTACCACTACACCGCCTCTGTCTCTTCTAAATTTTGCCATCTGAATATTTATTACCCGCCTTGTCCGTTCGATGGCCGTGATGTCTCGCACACATTGCCATACCGCTATCGGCACAATCTCTGACCATACTATAGCTAGTTTTGTGAAAAATTCTCTGAAGCGCTCAGTGTCTAGTTTCAATATTGAAATTAGTTATGCGCTCTTGTGATGACCTAGGTTGTTTCCCCCGGCCTGTATAACTAAGATGACCGGACATCTTGCCTCTCTCCCTACCTTGATTACCTCCATTAGTACATGTGGCCATAGCAGGCCTCTAATACCTCTCCAGTTGAAATATGTGTTATGAAACTCTAATTTCCTCCCGCCTGGGCGGACTTTCGCCCTTTTTTCTGCCCAATATATATACGAGTGGCTATCACCTACACTGTTGGCTTAGCGTCACCTGTAAAAGAAACAAACCACGTTAGGATAACAAGTCCGGTCTTATGTATCTTGCCAAACACGTGGATCGCCATCTCCCTATCCTCTGAACTTCCGTTTCTGACAGTCCTGCTCTTGCTGCTTCAGTGGCCGAGCCTATGCGGAATGAGTGTGTCCCGTAATCTTTGGGGTGGTTCCCTGCCGATGTTATGCATTTATTAAATATAGCTTGGAACTAGTATCTTGATAATGGCGTTCCATCAATGTGTGATAGGAAGAAATTACTTTGTGATCTGATGGTTAGATATGTTTTTACTATTGTTACCCGACTCAGTGTACCGTTTGTGGGTTGTAGAAGTACCCAAGTGCCCCTGCCCGCTGGAACCGTTTTCGATTTGTGTATGTGTAGACGTATTGAATTATTGGCTATGACTACGTCCTGGTGTAATAAGCCTCCACTGGTGGTAATTTTGGATTGAGGGACTAATTCGCTTATGCATAGCGCCCCGAAGAAGGCGATCACAAATGCAGTAGACAGTAGTGTTGCTTCAAATTGTGAGTGTCATGTTAATGGTGTTAGGGATATGATGTGAGAAATCAGTTTTAGTGACACGGGACGGGACGTCTACACTCCTGACTTGGCTGACCCCTTTTCCACCCTTTTATGGATTGTCTGATGATGAATCTTTGTCACATCTCCCCAATTCAGTAGTTGGAAGTGAAATGCTACTCCGGTCAGACACCACTGCGCTGACGCCCCTGATATGCCCCTCATCATTAGCTGGTGGAGAAATTCTATGGTGACTTGTGATCTGGCTTGTTCACATTGGTCAACCCGTCTGCCTGCTACTAGTCATGTCCACTCTTCCCATGCCTTACCGTATGCTTGCCAAGTCGGCGGGGCAACTGACGCACTGATTAATGGCATCAACTATTCGCCGTTAGATCCCATAGGGAAGGTGGGCAACTGTTACCTGATGGGTGGGCGTTGTGGAAGAGCTCTGTGAAAATCTGCCAATTGAATTGTTATAAAGCGTTAGCAGCAGCTTTAGACCCCTCAGTATAGTGGCTAGCGCGGACCTATACATTGTGTTTTAGGCACAGGAATGATAGCCTGGGTAGTAGGCCTAGCACTGGGAGAGACGATGATGCCATCTTATTAATGCAGTGCGCTAGGCTGGTGTTTTTTGTTATGAAGCGTATATTTTTGTAAGCCAGGAGCGCGCCCCATATTTCTATTGCTACCACTATTAGGAAGAAAAATTATTTTCAGGGCTAGATGCAGCTAAAAATTATTATTAATTTAAAAGCTGGTGGAGCTTGGCATAGATGGCCTAATACAATGAGTCCCACACACTGCTAAAAGGCCAAATATTTTTTCAGAGGTAGATGCAGAAAAAAATTATATTCAGTTTGCAACCTGATGGAGGTCAGTATAGATGGACTAATAGAACAAGTCCCACACACTGCTAGAAGGCCAAATATTTTTTCAGAGCTAGATGCAGATAAAAATTATTTTTAATTTGCAATCTGATGGAGGTCAGTAGAGATGGAATAATAGAACAAGTCCCACACACTGCTAGAAGGCCAAATATTTTTTCAGAGCTAGATGCAGATAAAAATTATATTCAATTTGCAACCTGATGGAGGTCAGTATAGATGCACTAATAGTACAACTCCCACACACAGCTAGAAGCCCAAATATTTTTTCAGAGGTAGATGCAGAAAAAAAATTATATTCAGTTTGCAACCTGATGGAGGTCAGTATAGATGGACTAATAGAACAAGTCGCACACAAAGCTAGAAGCCCAAATATTTTTTCAGAGGTAGATGCAGAAAAAAATTATATTCAGTTAGCAACCTGATGGAGGTCAGTATAGATGGACTAATAGAACAAGTCCCACACACTGCTAGAAGGCCAAATATTTTTTCAGAGCTAGATGCAGAAAAATTTTATATTCAATTTGCAACCTGATGGAGGTCAGTATAGATGGACTAATAGAACAAGTCCCACACACAGCTAGAAGCCAAATATTTTTTCAGAGGTAGATGCAGAAAAAAATTATATTCAGTTTGCAAACTGATGGAGGTCAGTATAGATGGACTAATAGAACAAGTCCCACACACTGCTAGAAGGCCAAATATTTTTTCAGAGCTATATGCAGATAAAAATTATTTTTAATTTGCAACCTGATGGAGGTCAGTATAGATGGACTAATAGAACAAGTCCGACACACTGCTAGAAGGCCAAATATTTTTTCAGAGCTAGATGCAGATAAAAATTATTTTGAATTTGCAAACTGATGGAGGTCAGTATAGATGGACTAATAGAACAAGTACCACACACTGCTAGAAAGCCAAATAATTTTTCAGAGCTAGATGCAGAAAAAAATTATATTCAATTTGCAACCTGATGGAGGTCAGTATAGATGGACTGATAGAACAAGTCTGACACACAGCTAGAAGCCCAAATATTTTTTCAGAGGTAGATGCAGAAAAAAATTATATTCAGTTTGCAACCTGATGGAGGTCAGTATAGATGGACTAATAGAACAAGTCCCACACACTGCTAGAAGGCCAAATATTTTTTCAGAGCTAGATGCAGATAAAAATTATTTTGAATTTGCAACCTGATGGAGGTCAGTATAGATGGACTAATAGAACAAGTCCCACACACTGCTAGAAGGCCAAATATTTTTTTAGAGCTAGATGCAGAAAAATATTATATTCAATTTGCAACCTGATGGAGGTCAGTATAGATGGACTAATAGAACAAGTCCCACACACAGCTAGATGCCAAATATTTTTTCAGAGGTAGATGCAGAAAAAAATTATATTCAGTTTGCAACCTGATGGAGGTCAGTATAGATGGACTAATAGAACAAGTCCCACACACTGCTAGAAGGCCAAATATTTTTTCAGAGCTATATGCAGATAAAAATTATTTTTAATTTGCAACCTGATGGAGGTCAGTATAGATGGACTAATAGAACAAGTTCCACACACTGCTAGAAGGCCAAATATTTTTTTCAGAGCTAGATGCAGATAAAAATTAATTTGAATTTGCAACCTGATGGAGGTCAGTATAGATGGACAAATAGAACAAGTCCCACACACTGCTAGAAGGCCAAATATTTTTTCAGAGCTAGATGCAGAAAAAAATTATTTTTAATTTACAACCTGATGGAGGTCAGTATAGATGGACTAATAGAACAAGTCCCACACACTGCTAGAAGGCCAAATATTTTTCCAGAGCTAGATGCAGATAAAAATTATTTTGAATTTGCAACCTGATGGAGGTCAGTATAGATGGACTAATAGAACAAGTCCCACACACAGCTAGAAGCCCAAATATTTTTTCAGAGGTAGATGCAGAAAAATATTATATTCAGTTAGCAACCTGATGGAGGTCAGTATAGATGGACTAATAGAACAAGTCCCACACACTGCTAGAAGGCCAAATATTTTTTCAGACCTAGATGCAGATAAAAATTAATTTTAATTTGCAACCTGATGGAGGTCAGTATAGATGGACTAATAGAACAAGTCCCACACACAGCTAGAAGCCCAAATATTTTTTCAGAGGTAAATGCAGAATAAAATTAGATTCAGTTTGCAACCTGATGGAGGTCAGTATAGATGGACTAATAGAACAAGTCCCACACACTGCTAGAAGGCCAAATATTTTTTCAGAGCTAGATGCAGATAAAAATTAATTTTAATTTGCAACCTGATGGAGGTCAGTATAGATGGACTAATAGAACAAGTCCCACACACTGCTAGAAGGCCAAATATTTTTTCAGAGCTAGATGCAGATAAAAATTATTTTGAATTTGCAACCTGATGGAGGTCAGTATAGATGGACTAATAGAACAAGTCCCACACACTGCTAGAAGGCCAAATATTTTTTTAGAGCTAGATGCAGAAAAATATTATATTCAATTTGCACCCTGATGGAGGTCAGTATAGATGGACTAATAGAACAAGTCCCACACACAGCTAGATGCCAAATATTTTTTCAGAGGTAGATGCAGAAAAAAATTATATTGAGTTTGCAACCTGATGGAGGTCAGTATAGATGGACTAATAGAACAAGTCCCACACACTGCTAGAAGGCCAAATATTTTTTCAGAGCTATATGCAGATAAAAATTATTTTTAATTTGCAACCTGATGGAGGTCAGTATAGATGGACCAATAGAACAAGTTCCACACACTGCTAGAAGGCCAAATATTTTTTTCAGAGCTAGATGCAGATAAAAATTAATTTGAATTTGCAACCTGATGGAGGTCAGTATAGATGGACAAATAGAACAAGTCCCACACACTGCTAGAAGGCCAAATATTTTTTCAGAGCTAGATGCAGAAAAAAATTATATTCAATTTGCAACCTGATGGAGGTCAGTATAGATGGACTAATAGAACAAGTCCCACACACAGCTAGAAGCCCAAATATTTTTTCAGAGGTAGATGCAGAACAAAACTATATTCAGTTTGCAACCTGATGGAGGTCAGTATAGATGGACTAATAGAACAAGTCCCACACACTGCTAGGAGGCCAAATATTTTTTCAGAACTAGATGCAGATAAAAATTATTTTTAATTTGCAACCTGAGGGAGGTCAGTATAGATGGACTAATAGAACAAGTTCCACACACAGCTAGAAGGCCAAATATTTTTTCAGAGCTAGATGCAGATTAAAATTATTTTTAATTTGCAACCTGATGGAGGTCAGTATAGATGGACTAATAGAACAAGTCCCACACACTGCTAGAAGGCCAAATATTTTTTCAGAGCTAGATGCAGATCAATTTTTTTTTTAATTTGCAACCTGATGGAGGTCAGTATAGATGGACTAATAGAACAAGTCCCCCACACAGCTAGAAGCCCAAATATTTTTTCAGAGGTAGATGCAGAAAAAAATTATATTCAGTGTTTAACCTGATGGAGGTCAGTATAGATGGACTAATAGAACAAGTCCCACACACTGCTAGAAGGCCAAATATATTTTCACAGCAAGCTGCAGATAAAAATTATTTTTAATTTGCAACCTGAGGGAGGTCAGTATAGATGGACTAATAGAACAAGTTCCACACACAGCTAGAAGGCCAAATATTTTTTCAGAGCTAGATGCAGATTAAAATTATTTTTAATTTGCAACCTGATGGAGGTCAGTATAGATGGACTAATAGAACAAGTCCCACACACTGCTAGAAGGCCAAATATTTTTTCAGAGCTAGATGCAGATCAATTTTTTTTTAATTTGCAACCTGATGGAGGTCAGTATAGATGGACTAATAGAACAAGTCCCCCACACAGCTAGAAGCCCAAATATTTTTTCAGAGGTAGATGCAGAAAAAAATTATATTCAGTTTTTAACCTGATGGAGGTCAGTATAGATGGACTAATAGAACAAGTCCCACACACTGCTAGAAGGCCAAATATTTTTTCAGAGCAAGCTGCAGATAAAAATTATTTTTAATTTGCAAACTGATGGAGGTCAGTATAGATGGACTAATAGAACAAGTCCCACACACTGCTAGAAGGCCAAATATTTTTTCAGAGCTAGATGCAGATAAAAATTATTTTGAATTTGCAACCTGATGGAGGTCAGTATAGATGGACTAATAGAACAAGTCCCACACACTGCTAGGAGCCCAAATATTTTTTCAGAGGTAGATGCAGAAAAATATTATATTCAGTTTGCAACCTGATGGAGGTCAGTATAGATGGACTAATAGAACAAGTCCCACACACTGCTAGAAGGCCAAATATTTTTTCAGAGCTAGATGCAGATAAAAATTATTTTGAATTTGCAACCTGATGGAGGTCAGTATAGATGGACTAATAGTACAAGTCCCACACACTGCTAGAAGCCCAAATATTTTTTCAGAGGTAGATGCAGAAAAATATTATATTCAGTTTGCAACCTGATGGAGGTCAGTATAGATGGACTAATAGAACAAGTCCCACACACTGCTAGAAGCCCAAATATTTTTTCAGAGGTAGATGCAGAAAAATATTATATTCAGTTTGCAACCTGATGGAGGTCAGTATAGATGGACTAATAGAACAAGTCCCACACACTGCTAGAAGGCCAAATATTTTTTCAGAGCTAGATGCAGATCAATTTTTTTTTTAATTTGCAACCTGATGGAGGTCAGTATAGATGGACTAATAGAACAAGTCCCACACACTGCAAGAAGGCCAAATATTTTTTCAGAGCTAGATGCAGATAAAAATAATTTTTAATTTGCAACCTGATGGAGGTCAGTATAGATGGACTAATAGAACAAGTCTCACACACTGCTAGAAGGCCAAATATTTTTTCAGAGCTAGATGCAAATAAAAATTATTTTGAATTTGCAACCTGATGGAGGTCAGTATAGATGGACTAATAGAACAAGTCCCACACACTGCTAGAAGGCCAAATATTTTTTCAGAGCTAGATGCAGAAAAATATTATATTCAATTTGCAACCTGATGGAGGTCAGTATAGATGGACTAATAGAACAAGTCCCACACACAGCTAGAAGCCCAAATATTGTTTCAGAGGTAGATGCAGAAAAAAATTATATTCAGTTTGCAACCTGATGGAGGTCAGTATAGATGGACTAATAGAACAAGTCCCACACACTGCTAGAAGGCCAAATATTTTTTCAGAGCTAGATGCAGATAAAAATTAATTTTAATTTGCAACCTGATGGAGGTCAGTATAGATGGACTAATAGAACAAGTCACACACACAGCTAGAAGCCCAAATATTTTTTCAGAGGTAGATGCAGAATAAAATTAGATTCAGTTTGCAACCTGATGGAGGTCAGTATAGATGGACTAATAGAACAAGTCCCACACACTGCTAGAAGGCCAAATATTTTTTCAGAGCTAGATGATGTAGATAAAAATTATTTTTAATTTGCAACCTGATGGAGGTCAGTATATATGGACTAATAGAACAAGTCCCACACACTGCTAGAAGGCCAAATATTTTTTCAGAGCTAGATGCAGATAAATATTATTTTTAATTTGCAACCTGATGGAGGTCAGTATAGATGGACTAATAGAACAAGTCCCACACACTGCCAGAAGGCCAAATTTTTTTTTCAGAGCTAGATGCAGACAAAAAATTATTTTTAATTTTCAACCTGATGGAGGTCAGTATAGATGGACTAATAGAACAAGTCCCACACACTGCTAGAAGGCCAAATATTTTTTCAGAGCTAGATGCAGAAAAAAATTATATTCAATTTGCAACCTGATGGAGGTCAGTATAGATGGACTGATAGAACAAGTCCGACACACAGCTAGAAGCCCAAATATTTTTTCAGAGGTAGATGCAGAAAAAAATTATATTCAGTTTGCAACCTGATGGAGGTCAGTATAGATGGACTAATAGAACAAGTCCCACACACTGCTAGAAGGCCAAATATTTTTTCAGAGCTAGATGCAGATAAAAATTATTTTTAATTTGCAACCTGATGGAGGTCAGTATAGATGGACTAATAGAACAAGTTCCACACACTGCTAGAAGGCCAAATATTTTTTTCAGAGCTAGATGCAGATAAAAATTATTTTCAGTTTGCAACCTGATGGAGGTCAGTATAGATGGACTAATAGAACAAGTCCCACACACTGCAAGAAGGCCAAATATTTTTTCAGAGCTAGATGCAAATAAAAATTATTTTTAATTTACAACCTGATGGAGGTCAGTATAGATGGACTAATAGAACAAGTCCCACACACTGCTAGAAGGCCAAATATTTTTTCAGAGCTAGATGCAGATAAAAATTATTTTGAATTTGCAACCTGATGGAGGTCAGTATAGATGGACTAATAGAACAAGTCCCACACACAGCTAGAAGCCCAAATATTTTTTCAGAGGTAGATGCAGAAAAATATTATATTCAGTTTCCAACCTGATGGAGGTCAGTATAGATGGACTAATAGAACAAGTCCCACACACTGCTAGAAGGCCAAATATTTTTTCAGAGCTAGATGCAGATAAAAATTAATTTTAATTTGCAACCTGATGGAGGTCAGTATAGATGGACTAATAGAACAAGTCCCACACACAGCTAGAAGCCCAAATATTTTTTCAGAGGTAAATGCAGAATAAAATTAGATTCAGTTTGCAACCTGATGGAGGTCAGTATAGATGGACTAATAGAACAAGTCCCACACACTGCTAGAAGGCCAAATATTTTTTCAGAGCTAGATGCAGATAAAAATTATTTTTAATTTGCAACCTGATGGAGGTCAGAATAGATGGACTAATTAAACAAGTCCCACACACTGCTAGAAGGCCAAATATTTTTTCAGAGCTAGATGCAGATAAAAATTATTTTGAATTTGCAACCTGATGGAGGTCAGTATAGATGGACTAATAGAACAAGTCCCACACACTGCTAGAAGGCCAAATATTTTTTTAGAGCTAGATGCAGAAAAATATTATATTCAATTTGCAACCTGATGGAGGTCAGTATAGATGGACTAATAGAACAAGTCCCACACACAGCTAGATGCCAAATATTTTTTCAGCGGTAGATGCAGAAAAAAATTATATTCAGTTTGCAACCTGATGGAGGTCAGTATAGATGGACTAATAGAACAAGTCCCACACACTGCTAGAAGGCCAAATATTTTTTCAGAGCTATATGCAGATAAAAATTATTTTTAATTTGCAACCTGATGGAGGTCAGTATAGATGGACTAATAGAACAAGTTCCACACACTGCTAGAAGGCCAAATATTTTTTTCAGAGCTAGATGCAGATAAAAATTATATTCAATTTGCAACCTGATGGAGGTCAGTATAGATGGACTAATAGAACAAGTCCCACACACAGCTAGAAGCCCAAATATTTTTTCAGAGGTAGATGCAGAACAAAACTATATTCAGTTTGCAACCTGATGGAGGTCAGTATAGATGGACTAATAGAACAAGTCCCACACACTGCTAGAAGGCCAAATATTTTTTCAGAACTAGATGCAGATAAAAATTATTTTTAATTTGCAACCTGAGGGAGGTCAGTATAGATGGACTAATAGAACAAGTTCCACACACAGCTAGAAGGCCAAATATTTTTTCAGAGCTAGATGCAGATTAAAATTATTTTTAATTTGCAACCTGATGGAGGTCAGTATAGATGGACTAATAGAACAAGTCCCACACACTGCTAGAAGGCCAAATATTTTTTCAGAGCTAGATGCAGATCAATTTTTTTTTTAATTTGCAACCTGATGGAGGTCAGTATAGATGGACTAATAGAACAAGTCCCCCACACAGCTAGAAGCCCAAATATTTTTTCAGAGGTAGATGCAGAAAATAATTATATTCAGTTTTTAACCTGATGGAGGTCAGTATAGATGGACTAATAGAACAAGTCCCACACACTGCTAGAAGGCCAAATATTTTTTCAGAGCAAGCTGCAGATAAAAATTATTTTTAATTTGCAACCTGAGGGAGGTCAGTATAGATGGACTAATAGAACAAGTTCCACACACAGCTAGAAGGCCAAATATTTTTTCAGAGCTAGATGCAGATTAAAATTATTTTTAATTTGCAACCTGATGGAGGTCAGTATAGATGGACTAATAGAACAAGTCCCACACACTGCTAGAAGGCCAAATATTTTTTCAGAGCTAGATGCAGATCAATTTTTTTTTTAATTTGCAACCTGATGGAGGTCAGTATAGATGGACTAATAGAACAAGTCCCCCACACAGCTAGAAGCCCAAATATTTTTTCAGAGGTAGATGCAGAAAAAAATTATATTCAGTTTTTAACCTGATGGAGGTCAGTATAGATGGACTAATAGAACAAGTCCCACACACTGCTAGAAGGCCAAATATTTTTTCAGAGCAAGCTGCAGATAAAAATTATTTTTAATTTGCAAACTGATGGAGGTCAGTATAGATGGACTAATAGAACAAGTCCCACACACTGCTAGAAGGCCAAATATTTTTTCAGAGCTAGATGCAGATAAAAATTATTTTGAATTTGCAACCTGATGGAGGTCAGTATAGATGGACTAATAGAACAAGTCCCACACACTGCTAGAAGCCCAAATATTTTTTCAGAGGTAGATGCAGAAAAATATTATATTCAGTTTGCAACCTGATGGAGGTCAGTATAGATGGACTAATAGAACAAGTCCCACACACTGCTAGAAGGCCAAATATTTTTTCAGAGCTAGATGCAGATAAAAATTATTTTGAATTTGCAACCTGATGGAGGTCAGTATAGATGGACTAATAGAAAAAGTCCCACACACTGCTAGAAGCCCAAATATTTTTTCAGAGGTAGATGCAGAAAAATATTATATTCAGTTTGCAACCTGATGGAGGTCAGTATAGATGGACTAATAGAACAAGTCCCACACACTGCTAGAAGCCCAAATATTTTTTCAGAGGTAGATGCAGAAAAATATTATATTCAGTTTGCAACCTGATGGAGGTCAGTATAGATGGACTAATAGAACAAGTCCCACACACTGCTAGAAGGCCAAATATTTTTTCAGAGCTAGATGCAGATCAATTTTTTTTTTAATTTGCAACCTGATGGAGGTCAGTATAGATGGACTAATAGAACAAGTCCCACACACTGCTAGAAGGCCAAATATTTTTTCAGAGCTAGATGCAGATAAAAATAATTTTTAATTTGTAACCTGATGGAGGTCAGTATAGATGGACTAATAGAACAAGTCTCACACACTGCTAGAAGGCCAAATATTTTTTCAGAGCTAGATGCAAATAAAAATTATTTTTAATTTACAACCTGATGGAGGTCAGTATAGATGGACTAATAGAACAAGTCCCACACACTGCTAGAAGGCCAAATATTTTTTCAGAGCTAGATGCAGAAAAATATTATATTCAATTTGCAACCTGATGGAGGTCAGTATAGATGGACTAATAGAACAAGTCCCACACACAGCTAGAAGCCCAAATATTGTTTCAGAGCTAGATGCAGAAAAATATTATATTCAGTTTGCAACCTGATGGAGGTCAGTATAGATGGACTAATAGAACAAGTCCCACACACTGCTAGAAGGCCAAATATTTTTTCAGAGCTAGATGCAGATAAAAATTAATTTTAATTTGCAACCTGATGGAGGTCAGTATAGATGGACTAATAGAACAAGTCCCACACACAGCTAGAAGCCCAAATATTTTTTCAGAGGTAGATGCAGAATAAAATTAGATTCAGTTTGCAACCTGATGGAGGTCAGTATAGATGGACTAATAGAACAAGTCCCACACACTGCTAGAAGGCCAAATATTTTTTCAGAGCTAGATGCAGATAAAAATTATTTTGAATTTGCAACCTGATGGAGGTCAGTATAGATGGACTAATAGAACAAGTCCCACACACTGCTAGAAGGCCAAATATTTTTTCAGAGCTAGATGCAGAAAAAAATTATATTCAATTTGCAACCTGAAGGAGGTCAGTATAGATGAACTAATAGACCAAGTCCCAGACACTGCTAGAAGGCCAAATATTTTTTCAGAGCTAGATGCAGAAAAAAATTATACTCAATTTGCAACCTGATGGAGGTCAGTATAGATGGACTAATAGCACAAGTCCCACACACAGCTAGAAGCCCAAATATTTTTTCAGAGGTAGATGCAGAAAAAAATTATCTTCAGTTTGCAACCTGATGGAGGTCAGTATAGATGGACTAATAGAACAAGTCCCACACACTGCTAGAAGGCCAAATATTTTTTCAGAGCTAGATGATGTAGATAAAAATTATTTTTAATTTGCAACCTGATGGAGGTCAGTATATATGGACTAATAGAACAAGTCCCACACACTGCTAGAAGGCCAAATATTTTTTCAGAGCTAGATGCAGATAAATATTATTTTTAATTTGCAACCTGATGGAGGTCAGTATAGATGGACTAATAGAACAAGTCCCACACACTGCCAGAAGGCCAAATTTTTTTTTCAGAGCTAGATGCAGACAAAAAATTATTTTTAATTTTCAACCTGATGGAGGTCAGTATAGATGGACTAATAGAACAAGTCCCACACACTGCTAGAAGGCCAAATATTTTTTCAGAGCTAGATGCAGAAAAAAATTATATTCAATTTGCAACCTGATGGAGGTCAGTATAGATGGACTAATAGAACAAGTCCCACACACAGCTAGTAGCCAAAATATTTTTTCAGAGGTAGATGCAGAAAAAAATTATATTCAGTTTGCAACCTGATGGAGGTCAGTATAGATGGACTAATAGAACAAGTCCCACTTACTGCTAGAAGGCCAAATATTTTCAGAGCTAGATGCAGAAAAATATTATATTCAATTTGCAACCTGATGGAGGTCAGTATAGATGGACTAATAGAACAAGACCCACACACTGCTAGAAGACCAAATATTTTTTCAGAGCTAGATGCAGATAAAAATTATATTCAATTTGCAACCTGATGGAGGTCAGTATAGATGGACTAATTGAACAAGTCCCACACACAGCTAGAAGCCCAAATATTTTTTCAGAGGTAGATGCAGAAAAAAATTATATTCAGTTTGCAACCTGATGGAGGTCAGTATAGATGGACTAATAGAACAAGTCCCACACACTGCTAGAAGGCCAAATATTTTTTCAGAGCTAGATGCAGAAAAATATTATATTCAATTTGCAACCTGATGGAGGTCAGTATAGATGGACTAATAGAACAAGTCCCACACACAGCTAGAAGCCCAAATATTTTTTCAGAGGTAGATGCAGAAAAAAATTATATTCAGTTTGCAACCTGATGGAGGTCAGTATAGATGGACTAATAGAACAAGTCCCACACACTGCTAGAAGGCCAAATATTTTTTCAGAGCTAGATGCAGATCAATTTTTTTTTTAATTTGCAACCTGATGGAGGTCAGTATAGATGGACTAATAGAACAAGTCCCACACACTGCTAGAAGGCCAAATATTTTTTCAGAGCTAGATGCAGATAAAAATAATTTTTAATTTGCAACCTGATGGAGGTCAGTATAGATGGACTAATAGAACAAGTCTCACACACTGCTAGAAGGCCAAATATTTTTTCAGAGCTAGATGCAAATAAAAATTATTTTTAATTTACAACCTGATGGAGGTCAGTATAGATGGACTAATAGAACAAGTCCCACACACTGCTAGAAGGCCAAATATTTTTTCAGAGCTAGATGCAGAAAAATATTATATTCAATTTGCAACCTGATGGAGGTCAGTATAGATGGACTAATAGAACAAGTCCCACACACAGCTAGAAGCCCAAATATTGTTTCAGAGCTAGATGCAGAAAAATATTATATTCAGTTTGCAACCTGATGGAGGTCAGTATAGATGGACTAATAGAACAAGTCCCACACACTGCTAGAAGGCCAAATATTTTTTCAGAGCTAGATGCAGATAAAAATTAATTTTAATTTGCAACCTGATGGAGGTCAGTATAGATGGACTAATAGAACAAGTCCCACACACAGCTAGAAGCCCAAATATTTTTTCAGAGGTAGATGCAGAATAAAATTAGATTCAGTTTGCAACCTGATGGAGGTCAGTATAGATGGACTAATAGAACAAGTCCCACACACTGCTAGAAGGCCAAATATTTTTTCAGAGCTAGATGCAGATAAAAATTATTTTGAATTTGCAACCTGATGGAGGTCAGTATAGATGGACTAATAGAACAAGTCCCACACACTGCTAGAAGGCCAAATATTTTTTCAGAGCTAGATGCAGAAAAAAATTATATTCAATTTGCAACCTGAAGGAGGTCAGTATAGATGAACTAATAGACCAAGTCCCAGACACTGCTAGAAGGCCAAATATTTTTTCAGAGCTAGATGCAGAAAAAAATTATACTCAATTTGCAACCTGATGGAGGTCAGTATAGATGGACTAATAGCACAAGTCCCACACACAGCTAGAAGCCCAAATATTTTTTCAGAGGTAGATGCAGAAAAAAATTATCTTCAGTTTGCAACCTGATGGAGGTCAGTATAGATGGACTAATAGAACAAGTCCCACACACTGCTAGAAGGCCAAATATTTTTTCAGAGCTAGATGATGTAGATAAAAATTATTTTTAATTTGCAACCTGATGGAGGTCAGTATATATGGACTAATAGAACAAGTCCCACACACTGCTAGAAGGCCAAATATTTTTTCAGAGCTAGATGCAGATAAATATTATTTTTAATTTGCAACCTGATGGAGGTCAGTATAGATGGACTAATAGAACAAGTCCCACACACTGCCAGAAGGCCAAATTTTTTTTTCAGAGCTAGATGCAGACAAAAAATTATTTTTAATTTTCAACCTGATGGAGGTCAGTATAGATGGACTAATAGAACAAGTCCCACACACTGCTAGAAGGCCAAATATTTTTTCAGAGCTAGATGCAGAAAAAAATTATATTCAATTTGCAACCTGATGGAGGTCAGTATAGATGGACTAATAGAACAAGTCCCACACACAGCTAGTAGCCAAAATATTTTTTCAGAGGTAGATGCAGAAAAAAATTATATTCAGTTTGCAACCTGATGGAGGTCAGTATAGATGGACTAATAGAACAAGTCCCACTTACTGCTAGAAGGCCAAATATTTTCAGAGCTAGATGCAGAAAAATATTATATTCAATTTGCAACCTGATGGAGGTCAGTATAGATGGACTAATAGAACAAGACCCACACACTGCTAGAAGACCAAATATTTTTTCAGAGCTAGATGCAGATAAAAATTATATTCAATTTGCAACCTGATGGAGGTCAGTATAGATGGACTAATTGAACAAGTCCCACACACAGCTAGAAGCCCAAATATTTTTTCAGAGGTAGATGCAGAAAAAAATTATATTCAGTTTGCAACCTGATGGAGGTCAGTATAGATGGACTAATAGAACAAGTCCCACACACTGCTAGAAGGCCAAATATTTTTTCAGAGCTAGATGCAGAAAAATATTATATTCAATTTGCAACCTAATGGAGGTCAGTATAGATGGACTAATAGAACAAGTCCCACACACAGCTAGAAGCCCAAATATTTTTTCAGAGGTAGATGCAGAAAAAAATTATATTCAGTTTGCAACCTGATGGAGGTCAGTATAGATGGACTAATAGAACAAGTCCCACACACTGCTAGAAGGCCAAATATTTTTTCAGAGCTAGATGCAGATAAAAATTATTTTTAATTTGCAACCTGATGGAGGTCAGTATAGATGGACTAATAGAACAAGTCCCACACACTGCTAGAAGGCCAAATATTTTTCAGAGCTAGATGCAGAAAAAAATTATATTCAGTTTGCAACCTGATGGAGGTCAGTATAGATGGACTAATAGAGCAAGTCCCACACACAGCTAGAAGCCCAAATATTTTTTCAGAGGTAGATGCAGAAAAAAATTATATTCAGTTTGCAACCTGATGGAGGTCAGTATAGATGGACTAATAGAACAAGTCCCACACACTGCTAGAAAGCCAAATATTTTTTCAGAGCTAGATGCAGATAAAAATTATTTTTAATTTGCAACCTGATGGAGGTCAGTATAGATGGACTAATAGAACAAGTCCAACACACTGCTAGAAGGCCATATATTTTTTCAGAGCTAGATGCAGATAAAAATTATTTTTAATTTGCAACCTGATGGAGGTCAGTATAGATGGACTAATAGAACAAGTCCCACACACTGCTAGAAGGCCAAATATTTTTCAGAGCTAGATGCAGAAAAAAATTATATTCAGTTTGCAACCTGATGGAGGTCAGTATAGATGGACTAATAGAACAAGTCCCACACACAGCTAGAAGCCCAAATATTTTTTCAGAGGTATATGCAGAAAAAAATTATATTCAGTTTGCAACCTGATGGAGGTCAGTATAGATGGACTAATGGAACAAGTCCCACACACTGCTAGAAGGCCAAATATTTTTTCTGAGCTAGATGCAGATAAAAATTATTTTTAATTTGCAACCTGATGGAGGTCAGTATAGATGGACTAATAGAACAAGTCCCACACACAGCTAGAAGCCCAAATATTTTTTCAGAGGTAGATGCAGAAAAAAATTATATTCAGTTTGCAACCTGATGGAGGTCAGTATAGATGGACTAATAGAACAAGTCCCACACACTGCTAGAAGGCCAAATATTTTTTCAGAGCTAGATGCAGTTAAAAATTATTTTTACTTTGCAACCTGATGGAGGTCAGTATAGATGGACTAATAGAACAAGTCCCACACACTGCTAGAAGGCCAACTATTTTTTCAGAGCTAGATGCAGACAAAAAATTATTTTGAATTTGCAACCTGATGGAGGTCAGTAAAGATGGACTAATAAAACAAGTCCCACACACTGCTAGAAGGCCAAATATTTTTTCAGAGCTAGATGCAGAAAATAATTATATTCAATTTGCAACCTGATGGAGGTCAGTATAGATGGACTAATAGAACAAGTCCCACACTCAGCTAGAAGCCCAAATATTTTTTCAGAGGTAGATGCAGAAAAAAATTATATTCAGTTTGCAACCTGATGGAGGTCAGTATAGATGGACTAATAGAACAAGTCCCACACACTGCTAGTAAGGCCAAATATTTTTTCAGAGCTAGATGCAGATAAAAATTATATTCAATTTGCAACCTTATGGAGGTCAGTATAGATGGACTAATAGAATGATGCTATGCCCAAAAGGTTTTACTTCGCTAGGTGCAGTAAAAAAATTGGTATTCTATACACAGGTGGTGTAGCTTGCAACACAGATAAGCTACTCCTCTGACTAACACACTCTGCAATAGGCCAAAAAGGATTAGCTTTGCTAGATTTAGCCAAATGCTCTGAAAAAAACTTGCACAGCACTGGCACAGACCTGCCTGGCAAAAACTGATAGGAACTGATGTAACTTAGTCCTGAAAAGGACTGCAATTACAATTAGTCTTTACTCCCACAACCTATCTATTTAAGAGCACAGACCTGCCTGATAAAAGTCGTAGGAAATGCTGTAACCTAGTCCTTAACCCCTTAATAACATCTGACGTACTAATACGCGTCTGTGCCCTGTGACTTAAGAGCCAGACCCGTATTAGTACGTCATGGCGATCGCGCGCGCACACAGGCTGTGCGGGCGCGATCGCCGCCGGGTTTCAGCTGATTGTCACAGCTGACACCCGGTACTATGTGCAGGGAGCGGTCCTGCACCGCTCCCAGCACATTAACCCCCGCGATGCTGCGATCGAAGTCGATCGTGGCATTGCGGGGGCAAGGGGAGGTGATCGGCGATACTCACCTCCTCTTCCGGCTTCCAGCGCAGTCTGCAAAGGCTTCCCGGGTGTTGCCATGACGACCCGATGTCGGCATGACAACATCCGGGTCACCAGAGAGCAGGAAGATTGCTTGGGCATGCGCAGTGCATCTTCAAGCAATCTTCACACTGTGCACTTCTGACAGTCTTCATGGCATAGGGATGGTGCTTCATTCCTGTGCCATGCAGGCGATCAGAAAAAAAAAAGTGAAAGTCCCAGAGTGGGACAAAGTAATAAAGTGTATAAACTGTGTGAAAGTGGAAAAAAAAAAAAATGTGCAAAAATATTATAAAAAAATAAAAAAAATAATACACCAAAAATAAAAATATAATGTACCCATCAATAAATATTATTATAAAAAAAAACAAAAAAAAACAATAAAAGTACACATATTTGGTATCGCCGCATCCGGAACAACCTGACCTATAAAACTGTCCCACTAGTTAACCCCTTCAGTGAACACGGTAAAAAAAAAAAAAAAAAACGAAGCAAAAAACAATGCTTTATCACCATACCGCCAAACAAAAAGTGGAATAACACGCGATCAAAAAGACGCATATAAATAAAAATGATACCGCTGAAAACGTCATCTCATCCCGCAAAAAACAAGCCACCATACAGCTCCATCAGCCGAAAAATAAAAAAGTTATAGCTCTCAGAATAAAAATATTTTTTTCTATAAAATAGCTTTTATTGTGTATAAGCGCCACAACATAGAAAAATGATACAAATGTGGTACCGCTGTAAACGTACTGACCCGAAGAATAAAGCTACCTCATCAATTTTACCACACGCGGAACAGAATAAAAAAAAAAACAATTCCTGAATTGTTGGTTTTTGTTTATTCTGCCTCCCAAAAATCGGAATAGAAAGCGATCAAAAAATGTCACGTGCCTGAAAAAGGCACCAATAACAACGTCAATTCATCCCGCAAAAAACGAGCTGTCACATGACTGTCTGCCAAAATCTGGAAAAATTATAGCTCTCAAAATATGGCGATGCAAAAACTAGATTTTACAAAAAATGCGTCTTTTAGTGTGTGACAGCTGTCAGTCATAAAAACCCCATATGATTCTGGCATTGCTGTAATCACACCGACCCGAAGAATAAAGTCGTCTAATCACTTATACCGCACAAGGAACGGCGTAAAAAATAAACTCTTGGGTTAGGATTGGGCTAGGGTTAGGGCTGGGTTTGGGGCTAGGGTTGTGCTGGGGCTAGGGTTGTGCTGGGGCTAGGGTTGTGCTGGGGCTAGGGTTGTGCTGGGGCTAGGGTTGTGCTAGGGCTAGGGTTGTGCTAGGGCTAGGGTTGTGCTAGGGCTAGGGTTGTGCTAGGGTTAGGGCTGGGGTTGGGATTTTTTTCAAAAGTAAGAAAAAAAGATGACGATATGGCGACTAGTGTTGAGAGCAAGTGCTCGCTACTTGAGTTTGCATCGGGTGCTCTGGTATGCATTGAGTATCGTGGGTATTTGAGTGACATGCTCGAGTCTCTGCCCCATATGCTTCGCGGCCAAAAAACTTTACGGGGATTGCCTGCCATGCACGAGCGATCCCCGCATGTTTATTTTGGGTGTCTAATAACCATGAAACATGCGGAGCAGGGACTCGAGCATGTCACTCGAGCACACGCTGTACATGGTGCATACCTGAGTACCCGATGCAAACTCAAGTAGCGAGCACTTGCGCTCAAGAATAATGACAACTTATTCAATATGATGACCTAATGTAAACAAATTCTGTGCCGTACCTCTGGGTTCAAAATGTTCACTATACACCTTAATAAAATCCTTGAGGGGTATAGTTTCCAAAATGGGGACACTTGTGGGGGAGCTCCACTGTTTAGGCACATCACGGGCTCTCCAAACGCGACATGGTGTCCGCTAACAAATTGAATGGAAAATCGGCTCAAATTGTCAGCGGACGCCATGTTGCGTTTGGAGAGCCCCTGTGTGCCCAAACATTGGAGCTCCCCCACAAGTGACCCCATTTTGGAAACTAGACCCCCCAAGGCACCTATCTAGATGCATAGTGAGCACTTGGAACCCCCAGGTGCTTCACAAATTGATTCGTAAAAATGAAAAAGTGAAAAAAAAAAACACTTTTTCATTTTTATGAATCAATTTGTGAAGCACCTGGGGTTCCAAGTGCTCACTATGAATCTAGATAGGTGCCTTGGGGGGTCTAGTTTCCAAAATGGGGTCACTTGTGGGGGAGCTCCAATGTTTGGGCACACAGGGACTCTCCAAATGCAACATGATATCCGCTAACAAATTGTCGGCTCAATTTGTTAGCGGATATCATGTTGCATTTGGAGAGTCCCTGTGTGCCCAAACATTGGAGCTCCCCCACAAGTGACCCCATTTTGGAAACTAGACCCCCCAAGGCACCTATCTAGATGCATAGTGAGCACTTGGAACCCCAGGTGTTTCACAAATTGATTCATAAAAATGAAAAAGTGTTTTTTTTTTCACTTTTTCATTTTTACAAATCAATTTGTGAAGCACCTGGGGTTCCAAGTGCTCACAATACATCTAGAAAGGTGCCTTGGTGGGTCTAGTTTCCAAAATGGGGTCACTTGTGGGGGAGCTCCAAAGTTTGGGCACAGAGGGGCTCTCCAAACGCAATGTGGTGTCCGCTAACAATTTGAGCCGATTTTCCATTCAATTTGTTAGCGGATACCATGTTGCATTTAGAGAGTCCCTGTGTGCCCAAACATTGGAGCTCCCCCACAAGTGACCCCATTTTGGAAACTAAACCCCCCAAGGCACCTATCTAGATGCATAGTGAGCACTTGGAACCCCTAGGTGCTTCACAAATTGATTCGTAAAAATGAAAAAGTGTTTTTTTTTTCACTTTTTCTTTTTTATGAATCAATTTGTGAAGCACCTGGGGGTTCCAAGTGCTCACTATGCATCTAGAAAGGTGCCTTGGGGGGTCTAGTTTCCAAAATGGGGTCACTTGTGGGGGAGCTCCAAAGTTTGGGCACAGAGGGGCTCTCCAAACTAAATGTGGTGTCCGCTAACAATTTGAGCCGATTTTCCATTCAATTTGTTAGCGGATACCATGTTGCATTTAGAGAGTCCCTGTGTGCCCAAACATTGGAGCTCCCCCACAAGTGACCCCATTTTGGAAACTAGACCCCCCAAGGCACCTATCTAGATGCATAGTGAGCACTTGGAACCCCTAGGTGCTTCACAAATTGATTCGTAAAAATGAAAAAGTGTTTTTTTTTTCACTTTTTCTTTTTTATGAATCAATTTGTGAAGCACCTGGGGGTTCCAAGTGCTCACTATGCATCTATAAAGGTGCCTTGGGGGGTCTAGTTTCCAAAATGGGGTCACTTGTGGGGGAGCTCCAAAGTTTGGGCACACAGGGGCTCTCCAAACACAACATGGCGTCCGCTAATTATTCAAGCAAATTTTACAATCAAAAAGTAAAATGGCGCTCCTTCCCTTCCGAGCCCTGCCGTGCGCCCAAACAGTGTTTTTTCCCCCAAATATTGGGTATCTGCGTGCCCAGGGGAAATTGCACAACAAATTTTGTTGTCCATTTTTTCTTGTTACCCCTGTGAAAATAAAAAAAATTGGGCCTAAAGTAACATTTTTGTGAAAAAAGCTAAATGTTCATTTTTTTCTTCCACATTCAAAAAATTCCTGTGAAGCACCTGAAGGGTTAATAAAGTTCTTGAATGTGGTTTTGAGCACCTTGAGGGGTGCAGTTTTTAGAATGGTGTCACTTTTGGGTATTTTCTGTCAAAAAGACCTCTCCAAGTGACTTCAAATGTGATGTGGTCCCTAAAAAAATGGTTTTGTAAATTTTGTTGGAAAAATGAGAAATCGCTGGTCAACTTTTAACCCTTATAGCTCCCTAACAAAAAAAAATTTTGGTTCCAAAATTGTGCTGATGTAAAGTAGACATGTGGGAAATGTTATTTATTAACTCTTTTGTGTGACATATCGCTCTGATTTCAGGGCTTAAAAATTCAAATTTTGAAAATTGCAAAATTTTCAAAATTTTCGCCAAATTTCCGTTTTTTTCACAAATAAACGCAAGTGATATTGAAGAAATTTTTCCACAATCATGAAGTACAATATGTCACGAAAAAACAATCTCAGAATCAGGGGGATCCGTTGAAGCGTTCCAGAGTAATTACCTCATAAAGTGACAGTGGTGAGAATTGTAAAAATTGGCCCGGTCATTAACGTGCAAACCACCCGCGGGGCTTAAGGGATTAAAAGGACTGCAATCACAAGTATTCCCTACTCCCAAGCTATCTGTAGATTTGTGCGAAAATTGGCTTGAAATTAACAAGGTATAGCGCACACAGCAACAGCGGTGCCGTCTAACACGCAGCTGCAGCAGTGAGAAAATGGTGGCAACGGGGAAAGTGGCTGGGTCTTATAGGACAAGGACATGTGACATACACTGCCAATGACACATGCCCTTGCTTGTGTGAAAAAAAGCACTTCGCTCCGTGTGTGCGCTGCTGATAGGCTGACAGATTGCACCTCCCCACTGTAAATGCGGGAAAGAGAAAAAAAAATGGAGATCTTCTTTATTCCTGCAGAGATCCATCCCCTGCCCCTCCCCCCGCCCCGCTGTACACTCAAACTGCGTATTAACATTAATTTTCATCATTACTGAGAAAAAAATCCAGTTATGACTTTGGTGCATGAACAGTTATCGAACATAACCTCGAACAGCCGAATTTTTTCCAAATCATTCGTGTTCGCCGAACGGCTCGAACACCGCCCAAAACAGCTCGAATTTGAGATTGGCGAACAGTTCGAGTCGAAAAACGCTCATCTCTATTCATGACACTCCACAAACAAATCTCTCCTAAAGGCTCTAGGCACGAACAACCTCCCATGAGGAGTGTTAGATGGAGCATAATCTTGAGCTTTCAGAATCCCATTCTCCAAAACAGAGTCCAATGCCGCCACCACAACTGCTTTCTGTAAAATGCTCTCCTCCTCCTCGGCACCGACCGTAGGAAAGAAGCTGCGAGATAAAGCATCAGCTTTAACATTAGTACCAGGGATATAGGTAACAGAAAAATGAAACCAAGAAAAAAAAAAGTGCCCACCTAGCTTGACGGGCATTCAAGCGCTTGGCAGCATCCAGATAGATCAAATTCTTATGATCTGTCAAAACCTGAATAGGAAATCTGGAGCCTTCCAAAAAATTACGCCAATGTTCAAACGCAAGTTTAATAGCCAGCAACTCCCAATTTCCAACAACATAATTCAGTTTGGTTTCCGAAAAATTTTTTGAAAAGAAGGCACAAGGATGTACTCCACCCTTGTTCTCCTGAGACAAAACTTCTCCGACCCCCACCGATGAAGCATCAACCTTGACCAAAAAAGGCTTGGTCTCATCAGGCTGCATAAGGATACGGGCAGAACTGAACCTCTCTTTGAGATACTCAAACGCTTCAATGGTCTCAGTAGTCCACTGGGCCGCATTCGCACCTTTCCAGGTGAGATCGGTTAGAGGTTTAACAATTACAGAAAAATTCTTAATGAATTTCCTGTAATAATTGGCAAACCCCAAAAATCTCTGTATAGATTTCAAACCAATAGGCCTAGGCCATTTCTGCACAGCCTGTACCTTCACGGGGTCCATCTCAAAACCCTCGCTGGAGACAATGTAGCCCAAACAACTAATTTTCTGCACAGCGAACTCACATTTCTCCAGCTTAGCAAAGAATGAATTATCACTCAATAACTGCAAAACTTCACATACACTCTGCCAATTTGGACTCTAGATCTGGTGAGGAAATCAAAATGTCATCCAAATACACAACCACATTCTTACCAATCAAAGGTCTCAGGATGTCATTAATAAGGTTCTGAAAAAATGCAGGTGCATTGGTAAGACCAAATGGCATCACCAGATTCTCAAAATGACCTACCAGAGTGTTAAAAGCAGTTCTCCATTCATCACCCTCCTTCACTCGTAACAAATTGTATGCCCCCCGGAGATCAATTTTGGAGAACCACTTGGCCCCCACTAACTGGTTAAACAAGTCAGGAATAAACGGCAATGGGTAGGAATTGCGTACGGTAATCTTATTGATTTCACGAAAATCCAGACATGGACGTAAACCGCCGCCTTTTTTTTTTTAAACAAAGAAAAATCCAACTGCCACAGGCGACATAGAAGGTCTAATGTGACCAGCAGCCAGGCTAGTCTGTATGTACTCCTCCAAGGCCTTTCTTTCAGGGATAGTCAGATTAAACGAGCAATTCTTGGGAAGAGCAGCTCCAGGAACAAACTCAATGGCACAATCATAATCCCTATGAGGAGGTAAAACTTGCGACTCCTCCTCCGAAAAAAAACTGGAAAAATCTTGAATAGGTACCGGTAATTCCCCTTTTTCCACAGCCACAATTCGACCATTACAACATTTATCATAGCACTTCGGACTCCAAGACTTAATCACATTAGCAGACCAGTCCAATAAAGGATTGTGCAGTTTTAACCAAGGCAATCCTAGAACAACCGGAGAGGGTAAATTATCTAAAAAAAACAAGTCCAAAATTTCTTGGTGAACTCCATTGATAGTGAGGGGAAATGCAGCAGTCTTGTGAGTAATACATTTCAAAGGAGTGTTATCAATTGCAATCACAGAAATAGGTGATGACAAAGGTTTGGATTTCAATTTAAGGTCTTCCAAAAACCCTTTGTCAATCACATTAAGTGTTGAACCACAATCCACAAATACCTGAAATTCAATCAAATCTCCCTGCAGAGTAGTACTCCCAGAAAGAAATACTCCTGCAGAGCGTAAACAAGCTATACGGGCGTAACTGACCTTTTTTTTTTCCTTTACTTAAACGACGCTCACAATACTTAATCAAATGGTCAGCTTTACCACAATAAAGACACAATCCCTTGGTAAACCTTCGGCCTCTTTCCTGAGAGCGGAGTGACATCGCCCCAACCTCCATTGGTTCTCCGCCGTCAGAGCAGATTTTCTGGGGACTAGGACCTGGCATTACAGGAGTCTTTACCTCATTGAGACTGCACCTCAGTCTCCTGTCTATACGAACAGCTAACTGCATAGCATCCTGCAGAGTCTCAGGTGCAAGGAGTGCAATTAGCAAATCCTTAACCCTTTCACTCAGACCAGCAAGAAATAAACATCTCAGCACAGGATCATTCCACTTAACTTCAGAAGCCCATCTTCTGAAGTGTGTGCAATAATTTTCAACATGATCTGACCCCTGATTCAAATGCCTGAGCTCTGCCTCAGCAGATGAGATTCGATCAGGATCGTCATATAATAGTCCCATAGCAGAAAAAAATTCTTCAACAGAACTTAAATACGGATCATTAGGCTGGAGAGAAAAGGCCCACCCCTATGGTTCATTGCGCAAAAGTGTCATAATAAAACCAATGCGCTGTGATTCATTCCCAGAGGACCTTGGTCTCAAACGAAAATATAACAAACAATCATTTTTAAAAGAAAAAAAATCTTGCTGTTTACCATAAAAAAAACATCAGGCAGTCCTACCTTGGGTTTGACAAAATGCGCTGCAGAACAGCTACTCACGTGTTGCTGAAGCTCGGCCACCTCCAGAAACAATCCCTGCAGGTGTTGAGCCAAATCCTGGACGGAAACCATACTGATCCCCGAATTTCTTTCCTTTTAGTTTTTGGGCTGGACTTACTGTTATGATCTGCATCATCTACTAAGGAAAGATAGGGGAAAGCTGTCCATACATTAAGACTAAGCTGAATCCCTACGATGTAGCTGGCTGCATGTTCCTAGTGAACCGACCCACCTTAGTCCTCGGCTAGTCTGAACGAAGACCTATGGAATTAAGGGAGGGGTCCCTAAAAGATCTAAGGACTGGGACAAAAATGGGACACCTAAACAGAGAAGTTGTTGCAGAACACAAAAAGACAAACTGACAAAAATGTACTAGAGGTCCCAGAGGACCAAGCGAAATTGACAGAGAAAGGCACCGAAGCACCAGGCTAGAGAAACAGTCAAACACTGAAGTCCAGCACAGCCACAAGGGCGGAGCTGGAATATAAAGGCAGATGGTCACGTGACCGCAAAACACAAGATGGAAAAAACAAACAGAAGGGTTCTAACATTACCTTCAGTACAGCCTGTTACCCCTTGGTCGAGGCAGTGCTGCAGTGCTTCCAGCTTGTGATTGATGTGGTCATTTCGGAGATGGATGCTGAAGAGGAGGAGGAGGTGCAGGAGCTGTAGAATGTGGGGGCAACCCTGATTGACCCAGGGCCCGCAATCCTTGGCGTCGGGAGGACGTGTTCCGTCCCAAGGTCCGACTGGATCCCGGCTTCCACTATGTTAACCCAGTGTGTCTTCAGCGAGATGTACCGTCCCTGCCCACAAGCACTTGTCCATGTGTCCGTGGTTAGGTGGAGTCTCCCTGTAACTGCGTTGTTGAGGGCACGGCTAATGTTCTGGGACACGTGCTTGTGTTACCGGGAGAAATAGTGGCGGCTGGGGACCGAGTACTAAGGGACAGCCGCCGCCGTGAGGTTGTGGAAAGCTTCCGTCTCTACGAGTCTAAAAGGCAACATTTTGAGTGCAAGCATTCACGAAATGTGTGAATTTAGTAGTGTCGCCTGTGGGGCATTAGCTGCGTACTTGCACTTGCGTTCCAAGGACTGGGGTAGGGACAACTGAACGCTGAGCTGGGACAAGGACGTGAACGTGCTTGTTGATGGTGCTAGTTGAGAGTGTTCAACGACAGGTGTAGGGCAGTAGGCATCTTGCGCCAAGGACAGGGGATTGGCGTGCACGCACAACAGCGGAACAAGCAGCGGTGTCACCTGCAGACACTGTTGCTGGACCCTGGGGTCCGGCTCACTTAGTGGGGTGCTTTGCTGCCATGTGCCTGATCAGGCAGGTCATGGTCAGACTGCTATTTTTGCTACCCCTGCTGATGCTGGCCTGGCAGGTGGTGCAAATGGCCTTTTTGGGGCTATTGGCAGAGTCTTTAAAAAACAACCAGACTCAAGAAGAACTCACAGTTGTACTGGCAAACTTCCGTCGTGTTGATGTTGCTTGGAATGGTTGCCCGCCTTCTGTCTGCGGCCACCACACTGCTTGTTCTTGCCTGTTGTGGTGCTAAACCTCCGTTCCCCTGTCAGCTGCTGTCCTTGTTCTGCATGTCACTTTGCCAGGTTGGATTAGTGACTTCATCGTCCACCACCTCATCTTCCACTTCCGCACCCAGGTACTCCCCCTGACTTTCTGGCAATTGTGTCTCATCATCATCCACCTCTAGTGACAGTTTCACACCGTCGCCGCTCAAATATTTGGGCATCACTACATGCGATCTCCTCTTGCCCCACTTCAAGCGGACCGGGCAAAAGGCTCGAATCTATAAATGGAAAAGTGAACAGCTCTTTGGAGTGTCCAAGTGTGGGATCAGTTGTTTCTGGTACTCGGCATGGTGGGAGGAAGGAGGATCAAGGTGAGGAATATGCAGTCCATACTCACGGCTGCTGAGACTTCACCGTGTGGAAGACGGTCAGTGGTGGTGGTGGTGGTGGTGGCTAAGTGACTGGAAGCATTATCTGCTATCCAACCAATAATCTTTTCACACTGCTCTCTGATCAATAGTGGTGTTCTGCGGCCCCCTATTAATTTTGGACAGGAAAGTCGAGCGAAAAGATTTGTGTGTTTGTTGTGGCACAATTTTAGCTTGCCCATGGCCTCAGCCTTGTCCTCTGCATGCACCATTATCACCATCATGTCCACTTCCTGTCCCTTGCCATGTGCCTTGTCCATTTTAAATGGAGGACAATATTTTCCACGTTCACTACAAATGGCTGGATTTGAACCACAGTGAAATGTGATCGTGTGATGGCAAACCAGTTTTAAATAGCTGGCCTGTAGGTTACTATTTTTCGCAGCGACCTGGTGTCATTAACTTCACTAACACACTGCAACAAAATTTAAATGGAGGCCAGAAATGCCTGAATTTGGAGCACCCTTATATGTGATACGTGTGACTGAGTACCACACTTTTAAATAGCTGGTCTCAGAGGCGTAGCTAGGGGTTCAGCTCAGGGGGGGGGGCGAAACATCTGAGTGGGCTCCTAACCAGATAACCGTGAGTACAACTATGGTGGTGAACCCTGATCGTGGGTGTAGAGAATCCTCAGGAGATGAATGATCTGAAAATGAATCTGAAAAACAGCTCCTCTAACTGCCCCACATAGTAATGCCACCACTGTGCCACTTGGGAAGTAATAATGCCTACTTTGTGCCCTCTAGATGGTAATATTGCTGCCTTGAAAAGATTAATGCTCTGTGCAAGTGCCCTAGAAAAGTGTCCACATTTTGCCCCTTTGATAGTTACAATACTCTGAGTGCCCCTATAACAATAATGCTTCAATAGTGTCCACTTGACATTTAATAATGTCCACTGGGTTCCCCAATATACAGCTCCTCTGTATACAGTATAGTGGACCCATAGCTCCATTATACAGAGTATAATGTCCCCACAGCTCTTCTATATACAGTATGTTGGGCCCATAGCTCCCTTATACACAATATAATGCCCTACAGCTTCCCTATATAAAGTATGGTGGGCCCACAGCTACAATATACACAGAACCAGCGTCAGTACATGAATGCAGCACCAGAACCATTATTGGTAAATTAATGCAGTGCCAGAACCAGTAGATGAATACAGCCCTAGAACAACACTTTTCCTCCTCTACATACTGCCCATAAGATACTGTGCCTTCACATTAACATCCCTCATCTAATATATAAAGCTGAATGTGTGTGTGTGTGTATGTATGTATGTATGTATGTGTGTATGTCCGCGATGGGCATCTGCTCCGTCGCAGCTACAGCCACAAAATTTTGCACAGTCACGCGTCTGGACCCCGAGAGCATCATAGGCTATGTTGTGAGGTGAAATTTTAACCCCGCACGTTCCAAATCATCAAACAATTTTGCCCCTATCTACATAATGGGGAAAAAGTGAAAGGAAAAGTGTTGGAGGAAAATTCACAGCTGCCACATGTGAACAAGGGAGAATTAAAGAATGAGAGCGATGATACCAAAGAGTATATACCGTACAGTTGCTAAGGTGGGGCCCCGACATGGGATATGAACACACGCACAAAATGCGCCACACACTACCACGTGCTTGAACACATATACCACCCTCAGCACACACAAAACTCATCTCACAAAGATTTATCAGGCGGCCAATAGCAACCAATCACAGCTCAGCTTCTATTTTGCTACAGTTAATTAATCTGAGCAGTGATTGGTTAATATAGGCAACAAAGGACATTCTCAGTATAACAAAGCTTGTGTAAGGTAATAAGATGTCAGTTAGGGTGTGTTGGTGGAAAGGCTGATGTCAGTCACATTACTTCTATGTGGGAGGATATAGAAACTGCCAGTTACAGACTATTTTTACCACAATAATGCTTCATAAGAAAAGGAATTTCATGGCAAGAATGTCAGCTGATGCGAAAAGAAAAGCTGCATTACGGGCCAATGAAAAATGTGAAGACCAAGAAACAAGGCTGACACACATGAGAACTGCAGCTGCTTCCTCAAGAGCCAATGAACTTTCTGAGCAGAGGGAAGCGAGGCTTGCAGACAAGAGAACAAGAGCTGCTTCCTCAAGAGCCAATGAACTTTCTGAGGAGAGGGAAGCGAGGCTTGCAGACATGAAAACAAGAGCTGCTTCCTCAAGAGCCAATGAACTTTCTGAGGAGAGGGAAGCGACGCTTGCAGACATGAAAACGAGAGCTGCTTCCTCAAGGGCCAATGAACTTTCTGAGGAGAGGGAAGCAAGGCTTGCAGACATGAAAACAAGAGCTGCTTCCTCAAGAGCCAATGAACTTTCTGAGGAGGGGGAAGCGAGGCTTGCAGACATGAAAACAAGAGCTGCTTCCTCAAGGGCCAATGAACTTTCTGAGGAGAGGGAAGTGAGGCTTGCAGACAAGAGAACAAGAACTGCTTCCTCAAGAGCCAATGAACTTTCTGAGGAGAGGGAAGCGAGGCTTACAGATAAGAGAAGAAGAGCTGCGTCCTCAAGGGCCAATGAGTCATCTCAGCAGAGAGAAGGCCGACTTGCCACTAAGAGAATTGCCATTTCTTCCACCAGGCCACAGGAAATGGTTGGTGATTTGAAACATGCTGCCTTTTGTTGTCAGTCAGACATAAACTATCAGGATAATCCTAAAGTTCAGATAGGAAAAATGGATGTGGTCTGCATGTACTGCAGTGCCCTGAAATGGAAAGATGAACCGCCAGGTTTATGCTGTGCAAATGGCAAGATAAAACTTCCACCTCTCCTGTCACCACTAGATCCCCTAAAGTCTCTGATGACAGGTACCAGTACAATATCAAAGCATTTCTTGGACAACATTAGGAAGTACAACTCCTGCTTCCAAATGACATCATTTGGTGCAACAGAAGAAATGTTTACAACAGGATTTATGCCGACATTTAAAGATCAAGGACAGGTTTAACACTCAATAGGCTCACTGCTTCCATTACAAGGAGAAGAACCTCAATTACTTCAACTCTTCTTTATGGGAAATGCAGAAGCAGAGGCTCAGCAGAGATGCTCTTTAATTCCTAACACTCGTCTTGATATTGTCACTATTTTACATCAGTTCCTTCACTCCAACAATGTATATGTTCAACTTTTCAAGACTGCACTTGAATGCATGCCAAATGACGATTACAAGGTTGTCATTCGAGCTGACAAACCACCACAAGGTGAACATCAGCGACGTTTCAATGCTCCCACATTTGATAAGGTAGCCATCTTGATTGTAGGTAATGATTTTCAAAGCCGTGACATTGTGCTTCAGAAAAGGAACAATAGTTTGCAATGAGTAGAAGAAACTCACAGGTCCTATGATGCTCTGCAATTAGTGTTAAGCCACCCCCGTAGTGTTGGAGTTCGGTTCGGTTCGTCGAACACCCGTATGTTCGCCGAACTGTTCGTCGAACACCTTCGAACACCGTTAAAACCAATGGCAGGCAAACAAAAACACATAGAAACACATAGAAAACACCTTCAATGGTGTCCAAAAGCAGACAAACTGCTCAGAAGACACAACTAACACATGGAAAAGTGACAAGTACATATAGTCATGCGAAAAGAAAAGAGGTGGAGGAGTAAAAGGAGGGGGAGACACAGATATAGGCATGTCATGCCCTTCTAAAACCAAAAAAGTGCGAAGCCGACAGGGCCAGTCCATTCCTGCCCGTGAGACCTCCGTGTCGCCGGGTTTGTGCCAGAGCTGCGGTGGACCCTGACGGCCAGCCCCCCTCTCCCAATACTGGTGCCTGTCCGCTGGTGGGTCGAGCGAGCCCCCCTGCGGTGGAGGCAGGTCTAAGCTTTTTAATTTAAATTGTCTCTCTAATTTGAATGAGTACACTTTAAATCATTTTACAAGGATCTATTGAAGGGCAAGTCTCATGCCAGCAGCTGCGGGAATTCCAGCTCCAGTAGCGTCCACTAAAGCTGCTGCAGTTAAAAAGCTTTTATAAGGATCGAGCTTGGCGGTCCACTGCAAAGCGTCCTACCGCCAGTCCCAGCCCCTGAGCCTTGGGGTGCCTCCCGATGCTCTTCACTGAGTGTCCCGGGGGCCCGAAGCATTTCCTTTGAAAAAATTAAGTGTCCAAACTACAGGTGGTGTAGCTTGCTTAACAGCTGGGATAATCCGCTGACTAGCAGACACTGCTACTAGGCACAAAGTATTTCCTGGACTAGATGCAGTTAAAAATTTGTAATTAGATACTCTCGTTGGATGCTGAGAAAGCATTCCATAGAGTCTCCTGGCACGCCATATATTATTCTCTTAAAAAGCTTGTGGTAAGGGTCTAGGGGACCCTTTTATAGCCAAAGTCACGGCCCTGTATCGCAATACGTCACCTAGGCTGAAGATAAATGGAACATTTTCATCACCTTTCATAATCATCAATGGGACAATGCAGGGATGTCCTCTGTCCCCTCTCTTATACATCCTAGTGACGGAGCACCTGCTCTCATCAATTCGCCATAACCCCAATATTAGGTGGATTGAGGTGGGAGTCACCGAGTACAAGTGCTCTGCATTTGCTGATGATGTCCTAGTATATATCACTCAATCACATATATCCATCCCTGCTGTTATGGCTGAAATAGATCACTTTGTTTCATGGTCAAATTTTAAAATCAATGCAGCGAAGTCTGAGGCCCTCGATGTCTCCCTCCCCAAATCCATACAGGATTCCATCCAGTCCAACTTTCCCTTTGCCTGGCCCTCACAGGGTATCAAATACTTAGGAATTCGTATTCATAGAGACCTCTCCCATCTATGTTATCTTACTTTTGGGCCCTTTGTTGAACAACTCCATACAGACCACGGTTGGCAAGTTAGAACTGTAAAATTCACTACGTGAACTACTGGTGTTTTGTGGAAAAGCACATGTACACTGTGTTCCAAATTATTATGCAAAAAGTGTTTAGGAGTGATAAGGGAAGAATTTGTTTGTTTGTCAGTTAAACTCATTGATGGTGATGTGTGTCAGGGCTCTTTATATCACTGTAAGCAATTGCAGACACCTGTGCTAATTAGTTTGGCAGGTGTGTCCAATGAAAGGCAAGACTACTTAAGAAGGCTGTCCCACATTATTAAGCAGCCTACATTTTCTGCCAAAATGGGAAAGAAAAAGCATGTGTCGGTTGCTGAGAAGCAACAAATTGTGGAGTGTTTAGGTCAAGGCATGACTACAATCAACATTGCCAAAACACTTCATCCTGATCATCGCACAATCAAGAAGTATGTAGCTGATTCACAGTACGCACGTGCGCGTGCTGATAAGGGAAAATTGAGGACTCTTTCCTACAGGCAATGAAGTCAGGTTAAAAGAGCAGGGGCAAAAAAGCCTTGTCATATCGGCAGACAAATTTTTGAAGCTGCTGGTGCCTCCAACGTCCCCCGAACAACAAGATGCAGGGTCCTTCAGAGGTTTGCAGCTGTGCGTAAGCCATCCTGTCGACCTCCTCTATCCACTGTACACAAACAGAAAGGGCTCCAGTGGGCCAAACAATACATGAAGACTGACTTCAACACTGTTTTGTTCACCGATGAGTGCCGTGCAATGCTCGATGGTCCAGATGGATGGAGTGGAGGATGGCTGGTAGATGGACAACCCACGCAAACACGGCTACGGCGCCAACAAGGAGGAGGTGGAGTAATGTTTTGGGCTGAAATCATGGGGAGAGAGATTGTCGGCCCCTTTAGGATCCCTGAAGGGGTAAAGATGAACTCCATAATGTATGTGGAGTTTCTCAAACAGCACTTCCTGCCATGGTTCAAGAAGATGAACCGTGTATTACACAGCAAGATCATTTTCATGCATGATAATGCACCGTCTCATGCTGCACATAACACATCTGCATCTCTGGCTGATATGGGCATAAAAGGGGACAAACTTATGATGTGACCCCCATGCTCCCCTGACCTCAACCCCATTGAGAACCTCTGGAGCATCATCAAAAGGAGTGTCTATGATGGTGGGAGGCAGTTCACATCTAAGCAACAGCTCTGGGAGGGTATTCTGTTCTCATACAAAACAATTGAAGCAGAAACCATCCAAAACCTGACAAATTCAATGGACGAGAGAGTTCAGAAGCTCCTTTCGAACAAGAGGTCCTATGTGCAAATGTAACATCACCTAGAATAAAGTTTTGAGTTGAAAACTGTTTGATTTCAGCTTGTAATAACCTGCTAATGCTTATAATTTCAAAAATGACCATTTTTTTGTTCTTTATTAAAATGAAAAGGTTGATCGAAGAGTGTGGGGGATCTAAGAGTGTGGCAACCCAGTAGTCAGGATTATTTCGAATTCTGACAATCTGAGGGTCATGCTGCAGGTAGTGCAGCAAGAAGGCACTCATGTGTCTTGCACATCTAGGAGCCCCAAAATTATTTTCCGGGCTAGATGCAGCTAAAAATTATTATTAATTTGAAAGCTGGTGGAGCTTAGTATAGATGGCCTAATAGAATCAGTACTGCAAACTGCTACAAAGCCCAAATTATTTTCCAGCCAAGATACAGATAAACATGATTAGTAATTTTAAATCTGGTGGAGTTTAGTATAGGTGGCCTTATAGAATCAGTACTGCACACTGCTACAAGGCCCAAATTATTTTCCAGCCAAGATACAGATGAACATGATTAGTAATTTTAAATCTGGTGGAGTTTAGTATAGATGGCCTAATAGAATCAGTACTGCACACTGCTACAAGGCCCAAATTATTTTCCAGCCAAGATACAGATAAACATGATTAGTAATTTGAAAGCTTAAAACGGTTGGTGAGGTGATTTTAACAAATCATCAAGCTTTTACTCTCCCCAGGATGACACAGGGGTAGAAAAGTCATTTTGGATCCATGATTTGTTCATCTTTATGAACGTGAGTCTGTCTACATTATCAGTGGAGAGCCGCGTGCGCATATCTGTCAGCACACCACCAGCAGCGCTGAACACACGTTCAGACAGAATGCTGGCTGCGGGGCATGACAAGATCTCCAAGGAGTAAGTGGCGAGCTCCGGCCATTTATCCAGATTGGAAGCCCAAAAAGAGCAAGGGTCCAGTGACACAGTCATGGCTTCAATGTTTACTTGGAAATACTCCTGTACCATCGTCTCTAGGCGATGACTATGTGTCAGACTTCTTGTCTCCTGTGGCCTTGAAAAGGATGGGCTAAAAAAGTGGTGAAATGATTCCGCAAAATTGATGTTACCAGCAGATACTGTGTTTCTGTTACGTTTTGAGTGCTGAACACTCGACGGTCCCACGGTTGGCAAGTTGGAACTGTGAGATTCACTACGTGCACCACTAGTGTTTTGGGGAAAAGCACATGTAAGATTCTGCAACAGTCTTTGCTGATACTCCTGCATGCGAGCATCTCTTTCTATGGCAGGAATAATTTCTGCAAATTTACTTTTGTACCGGGGATCTAACAGTGTGGCAACCCAGTAGTCAGGATTATTTCTAATTCTCACAATTCGAGGGTCATGTTGCAGGTAGTGCAGCAAGAAGGCACTCATGTGTCTTGCGCATCCACGAGCGCCAAGTCCCTGTTGTGTTGGTGGCGAGGTAACAATCATGCTTCCTTCCTCTGCCCTCTCCCCCCAACCTCGCACAACAGAAATGTGATCAAGGTCTCCCTCATCTGATGAGTCTGCATCAGTTCATCCTCCACTTCTTCCTGGGCTCCTGCACCTTCCTCACTAGTTTGGCTGCTACCATGCACCCTGGTAAAACCATCTCCCCCACCCTCACATGCCTGCCGCCTTGGTGCTGCCGACCGTCTGGACCTTGCAGATGTTAGCCCTTCCGCATACAACTCCTCCTCCTCTACTTCCTCCACCTCCTCTTGTGCCACCACCTGACTCCGAATTCTGTTAAACATGTGCTCCAGCATGTAAATCACAGGAATAGTCATGCTGATAATGGCATCGTCAGCACTAAACATCTTCGTCGCCATTTCAAAACTGTGCAGAAGGGTGCATAGGTCCCTGATCTGAGACCACTCCTTCAGCGTGATTTGCCCCACCTCTGGATCTCGTTGGCCCAGGCTATACGTCAGAACGTATTGCACCAGGGCTTGTCGGTGCTGCCACGGTCGCTGCAACATGTGCAGAGTTGAATTCCACCGGGTAGGCACATCGCATTTTAGCCGGTGAAGTGGCAGGCCCAAAGACTTCTGTAGAGATGTAAGTCACTGAGCTGCAGGATGCAAACGGCGGAAGTGAGCACACAGCGACCGTGCCCTCTGCAGAAGGCCATCTAGTCCGGGATAGTGGGCTAAAATTTGCTGGACAACCAGGTTCAACACGTGAGCAATACAAGGCACGTGTGTGACATTGCCCGGCGAAGGGCCACACCCAGGTTTGTAGCATTGTCGCACACGGCCTTCCCTTGTTTCAGGTCCAGTGGAGACAACCATTCATGAAACTGGTTCTCCAGAGCTGACCACAACTCCTCAGCTGTGTGACTCACATTTCCCAGACATTTCAAAGTAAAAACCGCCTGATGACGTTGAGCCCTGCAGCCAGCATAGTAAGGAGGTGTGCAGGATCCCTTCTGCGCAGTTAGAAAGCTTGAGGCATGACCAGACAGGCTTTGGGTGCAGGTGGAGGACCGAGAGGAGGTTGAGGAGGCAGAAGCAGTGGAGGAACTTAGAGATAAAGAGGATTGACTCACAACTCGTGGGGACGGCAAGACTTGGACAGCAGCCCCTTGTCCTGCTGTCACCATAGTTACCCAGTGCCCAGTCAGCGACATGTAATGCCCCTGTCCATGCCTACTCGTCCAAGTGTCTGTGATGAAATGCACCCTGTCACACACAGAGTTTCTCAAAGAAGAGGTGATGTTGTGTGCGACATGCTGGTGGAGCGCAGGCACACCTTTCTTTGAGAAGTAGTGCCGACTGGGCATCTGGTACTGGGGCACTCCGATGGAGAAAAGGTCTCGAAAATCCTCTGTGTCCACCAGGCGGAAAGGCAGCATTTCTGTAGCCAAGAGCTTGCAGATGGTGAAATTCTACCTCTTAGCTTTCTCATGGCTAGGAGGAAATGGTCTTTTACTTGTCCACATCGAAGGGACCGAGGGCTGCCTGTTGTGCTTAGACGGGGTTGAGAAGGGTGTCCCCGGCAAACTGCCGGTCTGTGAGGAAGACGCAAGCGAACATGTTAGGTTTCCTTAATCCAAAGGTGGTGCTATCGATGTCGGACAGCGCTGAACACCAGCTGGTGTTTCCACCTCCAAAGAAAATGACCTGCCAATCACGCTGGCTGTTGCGGGTAAAGAGGTGGCAGGTCTGCGTCCCAAAACAGGTGTGACTGTTGTCCCCCCAGTCACAGAGGATGAAGAGGCCGCAGATGCACAAGATGTGGCAGACGGTGGTTGGCCCGGCCGGCTAGGCCGCATTGTAGCACAGTGAGCTTCCCACTGCTACTTATGCTTCATATCCATGTGCCGGTCAATGCATGAAGTACTCAAACTATGTATTTTTTGGCCTCTACTTAGCTTTTGCTGACAAATGTTACAGATAACACGAGTTGGGTCATCTTTATCGATCTGAAAAAATGCCCAGGGTATGCAAGGCTTAGCACCCATGCGACCTGAAGAGCCACCACGACTTGTGGTCAGAGGCAGAGTTGTGTTTAAGGATGCAGTTGTTGACGTGCTTCCAGTACTACGTCTCTGTCCAGGAAGGCGCAACCTGACCTTGTCGTCAGTAGCATCCTTCTCCACCTCCTCTGCTGACCTCATCGACTGGCTGACTGTGGGTTGACAGTAAGTGGGATCTCCAACCTTGTCATCATCACCCTGTATGTTATCACACCCGTCGTCCTCAGAGCCAACCTCTTCCTGCCCTGACAAAAAACTAAAGTTGTCGCTCCAATCAGGTATTTGAGTCTCATCATCGTCTTCCTCATTGTCTCCACCAACAGGAGTTACAGTTTGGGAACGAGGGTCTACATTATGGTCAGAACCTTCTGCGTCTGGTCCTGGATCCGACTCATAAAGATTCTGGGCATCAGTGCAGATCATTTCCTCGTCTGGATTCACAGAAGCTCTGGAGCCGACCTCTGATTCCCAGGCTATAGTATGAGTAAACAGCTCTGCAGACTCAACCATCTGTTCTACCCCATACTCAGACGGGCAGCTGGAGACTTGGGAGCTGTGAGGAAGCAAGTGCGATTGTGGTGACACCTCTGAGGACTGGAGTATTTGTGATGTTGAAGTTGAGGTGGAGGAGAGCCAACTTAAAGGAGCACTTGATATCCGTTGAAGCACCTGCTGTTTTTGTGCCTCATCTGGAATTTGTAGCGATTGGCGTGGCCGTAAGAAAGGGATCTTATCACATTGTCCGCTAAAAGAAGTAGACACCTTAGTTTGGCTGGAAGATGGTCTTTCTTCTGCAGATGTTACTGTTGCTTTAACACCTACCCGACGGACACAACCTCTTTTTCCCTTCCCAACACGCCTATTCCCCTTTTCACCAGCAGCAGGCCCTTTTCCACTCATTTTGGTGGTTTACTAATTCACAACTCTGGAGTTGTTTGCACAAAAAACAATGGATGGGAACTGAGCAGAGCTGAGTGGCCAAACTGTGGTATTAGCCCAAAAGTATTGGCTGGGTTAGATGCAGATAAAAATGATATTGAATTTGCAACCTGCTGGAGGTTAGTATAGATGGACTAATAGAACAAGTTCCACACACTGCTACAAGCCGAAATATTTTTTCAGAGCTAGATGCAGCAAAAAATTATATTGAATTTGCAGCCTGGTGGATGTTAGTATAGATGGACTAATAGAACAAGTCCCACACACTGCTACAAGCCGAAATATTTTTTCAGAGCTAGATGCAGATAAAAATTATATTCAGTTTGCAACCTGGTGGAGGTTAGTATAGATGGACTAATAGAATGATGATATGCCCAAAAGGTTTTACTTCACTAGGTGCAGTAAAAAAAATTGTATTCTATACACAGGTGGTGTAGCTTGCAACACAGATAGGCTTCTCCACTGACTAACACACACTGCAAGAGGACAAAAAGGATTTGCTTTGCTAGATTTAGCCAAATGCTGTGAAAAAAAACTTGCACAGCACTGGCACAGACTTACCTGGCAAAAAGTGATGGGAACTGATGTAACCTAGCCCTGAAAAGGACTGCAATTACAATTAGTCTTTACTCCCAACCTATCTATTTAAGAGCACAGACCTGCCTGATAAAAGTGATAGGAACTGATGTAACCTAGCCCTGAAAAGGACTGCAATTACAATTAGTCTTTACTCCCAACCTATCTATTTAAGAGCACAGACCTGCCTGATAAGTCGTAGGAAATGATGTAACCTAGTCCTTAAAAGGACTGCAATCACAACTATTCCCTACTCCCAAGCTATCTGTAGATTTGTGCGAAAATTGGCTTGAAATTAACAAAGTATAGCACACACAGCAACAGCGGTGTCGTCTAACACGCAGCTGCAGCAGTAAGAAAATGGTGGCGACGGGGAAAATGGCTGGGTCTTATAGGGCAAGCACATGTGACATACAGTGCCAATGACACATGCCCATGCTTGTGTGAAAAAAAGCAGTTCTCTCCGTGTGTGCGCTGCTGATAGACTGACAGATTGCAACTCCCCACTGTAAATGCGGGAAAGAGAAAAAAAAAAGGAGATCTTCATTATTTCTGCAGAGATCCATCCCCTGCCCCTCCCCCTGCCCCGCTGTACACTCAAACTGCGTATTAACATTAATTTTCAGCATTACTGAGAAATAATCCAGTTATGATTTTGGTGCATGAACAGTTATCGAACATAACCTCGAACAGCCGAATTTTTTTCAAATTGTTCGTGTTCGCCGAACGGCTCGAACACCGCCCAAAACAGCTCGAATTTGAGATTGGCGAACAGTTCGAGTCGAACACCGCTCATCTCTATCTGCAATATCTAATCATCTTTTGGCAGGGACAGGATGGCTATCACTTTGTAATACCTCAGACAGATCCTACAACAGGCAACCCTTCAGGAAAAAAAGTGTCTGCCTTGGACTTATATTCATATAGGATCATGACATGATTTGCAGAGGAAAATCACATCTTGAAATGCAAACACCTCTTCCATCAATTTATTGTTGACATGTATGCAAAGATTGAGAGTGAAGGTCTTTTATATATCCGACTAAATCAAAAGAAGCTCAGGGCAGAGGAATATATTCACCTTAGAGATGTTGTTGCAAATGATGCTGATCCAAAAGAGTTGGGGAAAATGGTTATTCTTCCATCAACTGTCACTGGAAGCCCACGACACATTCATGAATACACACAGGATGCAATGACTTATGTGAGAAAGTATGTCCATCCAGATCTTTTCATCACCTTTACTTGCAATCCAGCCTGGGAGGAAATTGGAGGGCACCTATTGCCGGGCCAAAAAACAGTGAATTGCCATGAACTTATTGCTTGGGTTTTCAAACAGAAACTTTCAAAAATGACTAATCTCATCACAAAATCACATATTTATGGTGAGATGCAGTGCTGGATGTATTCAGTCGAATGGCAAAAAAGAGGCCTTCCTCACGCCCACATCATGATTTGGCTGAAGCAAAAAATACAGCCTACCGAAATTGACAATATCATCAGTGCCGAATTGCCAGACCATCAGATTGACCCATTGCTGTTTGACACCATCACAAAAAACATGATACATGGTCCGTGTTCGAGTTTGAACAAAAATTCTCCCTGTATGATTGATGGCAGGTGTTCAAAGCATTACCCACGATCCCTGGTCCAAGAAACCCAAACAGGACAAGATGGATATCCAGTCTACCGAAGAAGAAAGCCAGGGTATGGTGGTTTCATAGCAAAGCTCAAAATGTGTGCTGGATCATACTCCAAGAGATAGAAATTGACAACAGGTGGGTAGTGCCTTACAACCCTTTGCTCTCAAAAATCTTCCAAGCCTACATAAATGTTGAATATTGCCAGTCTGTGAAATCAATCAAGTATATCTGCAAATATGTCCACAATGGAAGTGACCAAGCAGTTTTTGAACTCCAGAAAAATGGACCTATTATTGATGAAGTGGAGGCATTCCAGATTGGCAGGTACATAAGCAGCAATGAAGCTGTTTGGAGAATACTAGGATTCTCCATTCAAGAGCGCTACCCACCAGTTATGCATCTGAGTGTGCACTTGGAAAATGGACAGAGAATTTACTTTAATCCAGTAAATTTGCAGCATCAGCTCCTAACACCACCTAAAACCACCTTCTTGGCATTTTTTGAGCTGTGTCAACAAGACCCTTTTGCAAAAACAATTCTCTACTGTGATTTACCAAAGTCCTACACTTGGAATGCCTCCAGAAAAACACTGGAACGGAGGAAACGGGGGCTTGATATTGAAGGCTATCCAGGGGTGAAAGCAACTGATACTCTTGGTCGCGTCTACACTGTTCATCCATCAAATGCAGAGTGCTTCTACCTGCGCATGTTACTTCATGTTGTCAAAGGCCCTACATCATTTTCTGACCTGAAGACCGTCGGAGGCCATGTGTGTGAAACATTCAGGGAAGCTTGCCAAAGAAAAGGACTTTTGGAAAATGATGGACACTGGGATATGACCCTCAGTGAAGCAGCAGCCACACAAACCCCAAAGCGACTAAGACACCTCTTAGCTATTATTCTAACAACCTGTAGCATTTCAAATCCTCTTGAGATTTGGACAAAGTACAAAACTGATCTCAGTGAGGACATCCTCATGCAGATTAGAAGGAAAAAAAACTCATCAACTTCACTGAGGAAATGTTCAATGAAAGTTTAATGCTCCTTGAAGATCAGTGCATAGCAATGTCAGGAAAAGCCTTACAGTTGCTTGGTTTGCCTGCTCCAATAAGAAATCCTGAAGGCATCCAAATGTGTAGGGAGATTTTCCTAGAAACAAACTACAATATTGATGAACTGACAGCATTTGTGTCTCAGAACGAGACAATATTGGTACCAGATCAAAGGGACGCCTATAACTACATTTTACATTTCAGTGAAGCCAACAAAGGTGGGATTGTCTTCCTTGATGCTCCAGGTGGAACAGGAAAGACATTTGTAATTAACTTGCTCCTGGCAAAATTTAAACAACATAAAAAGATTACACTATCAGTGGCATCTTCTGGAATTGCAGCTACGCTTTTAAAAGGTGGCAGGACAGCACATTCGACATTCAAACTACCACTTAACCTGTCTCATAGTGACAGCCCCGTGTGTAATATTGCCAAGGGATCAGGACTGGCCAAATTGCTTCAAAAATGCAGTGCCATCATTTGGGATGAATGCACCATGCTCTGGAAGCAGTGGACAGACTGCTGCAAGATCTGCGTAGCAACAAATATATCATGGGAGGAGTAGTTGTTGTTTTGGCAGGTGACTTCCGCCAAACACTACCTGTTATTCCAAGATTAACCCCTGCAGACGAACTGAATGGCTGTCTCAAAGCATCGTACCTTTGGAGAAAGGTAAAGAAAATGTCACTGAACACAAACATGAGGGTCTACATGACAGGCGATGTTTCTGCTGGACTGTTTTCGAGCCAGCTGTTGACTATTGGAGATGGCAAGGCACCAGTAAACTCAACCACTGGACAGATCACCTTCCCAAGCAACTTTTGTTGCATTGTGACTTCCATTGAGGAGTTGAAAGCAAAGGTTTTTCCAAACATTCAACTCCACTTCAAAAATTCTGGCTGGCTGTGTGAAAGGGCTATTCTAGCTCCCAAAAATAAAAGTGTCAACAAGATCAATCTTCAAATTCTAAATCTCCTTCCAGGTGTGTGCACAACCTACAAGTCAGTGGATACAGTAATAGACAATGCTCAAGCATTATTTTATCCAACTGAGTTCCTCAATTCCTTGGAGCCACAAGGACTTCCTCCTCACAACCTCTTTCTAAAACCTGGAGCACCTATTCTGCTATTGAGAAATTTGGATCCACCAAAGCTGTGTAAAGGAACAAGACTCTTGATTAAGAACCTGTTTCCACATGTAATTGAGGCAACCATTTTGACAGGATGTGCCACAGGAGAAGATGCTTTCATTCCAACAATTCCTCTCATTCCATCTGATTTGCCTTTTGATTTTAAATGCCTCCAGTTTCCTGTTCGACTGGCATTTGCTATGTCCAACAACAAGGCTCAGGGACAGTCCTTGAAAGTAGTTGGAATCGATTAACAATCTCCATGCTTTTCTCATAGTCAACTTTATGTGGCCTGTTCAAGAGTTGGAATAGCCAAAAATCTGTTCATGTTTGCACCTGAAGGAAGAACTAAGAATGTCGTTTATCAAAAGGCTCTCGAATAAGGAGTAGAAGATTACTTCACATTACTTGGCCAATTTAGTTAAATCTGTGTGGAATATCTCTGGTGTTGAAATATATGTTGTGAAATGCTTCTATTAGCTTAGTTTTTGCCTTTTAATAATTACATTTCTATTTGTTTTGTGTTTTTTCTGTGGAGAATAAATTTTTGCTAACACATTCTATTTTGCTAACAGCAGTTATTAACCCGGGCGAAGCCGTGTAGTACAGCTAGTATACAATAAAAGTCCCTATAAGTTTTGGCTCTATAAGGTGCTTACCTTTCCCACTTCGGCAACAGGATGATGGCAGCAGCAGGGTAATGGCTGCAGCAGGGTGACGGCCACAGTAGGGTGGCAGTGGCAGAAAGGTGACCGCCTCAGCAGGGTGACGACCCCTGATCAGTTATGGATTGGTACATTTGTACTATATCAGAACCACGGTCAGTACATGAATCCATTCCCAGATGCACTGTCAGTACATGAATCCAACTTCATAATGTGCCCCCACTTCTCCATATTGTCCCCATAGCTCTCCTCTCTTCATACTGTCCCCTCAAGCTCTCATCTCTACATACTGTGCCCATACTTCTCTATATTGTCCCCAAAGCTCTCACATATCCATACTGTCCCGCCACACTCCCATCTCTACATACTGTTCCCCCACTTCCCTATACTGTGCCCCCACTTCTCCATATTGTTCTCAATGCTCTCAGCTCTCCATACTGTCCCCCCACGCTCCCATCTCTACTTACTGTTCCAGTACTTCGCCATACAACCCCCTCACACTCCCACTTCTACATATGGACCCACACACTTCCAGTTCTCCATTCTGTACCCCCATTTCTCCATATTGTCCACTACGCTCCCATCTCTCTATACTGTCCCCCCACTTCTTCATATTTTACACCCACTTCTCCATACGGTCTACCCACGCTCCCATTTCTCCATACGGTCCCCCGCCTCTCCATATAGTCCCACCACACCTCCATACAATCTTACCACACTCCCTCTTCTCCATATGGCCCTCAGATGCTCCCAGCTCTCCATCCTGTTCCCCTATACCCATATTGTCACCTACGCTCCCACCCCTCCATACTGTCCCCCACTTCTTCATGGTGAACACCCATTTCTCCATACGGCCCCCACCTCTCCATATATACCCCCCCACTTCTCCAAATGGTCCCCCCATATTGTTCCCATGCTTCCTCCTCTCCTTACTTTTGACGCACCCCTTGGGGTCGTGGGGTACTCGGTAGCCGGGCCGGTCGGTTCTATTGGGGTAGTCACGGTGGTAGTGACCCGGTCCATGGCCCAGGGCGGTCAATAAGGAAAGTCAATTGGGGAATAAAGTTTTGGGGATAATGTTTCGTGACGCCACCCGTGGTATGCAGCTATAGGTGGCCGCCGCTGCTGTTCAGATCCACTGGGGCTGTTGGTGATGCAGCAGAGATGGTTCAGCTCTCCACGGGTAGAGCTAGGCTCCAGGGCAGTTAAATAGGAGAATTTGGATATTGATGGTGTGCAAGGCAGGTGACGCAGCAATTAAGTGAAGGACACAGCGGGGTGCAGTCTTCAAGTGTTTACTCACAGTTATTAAGATTCTCCGGGTTACAACTGCCAGAGTATAACCGCCCACGTCGTCCTGTGTCCTCCGGGGAAGTGATCCAGCCAACTCTTAGATAACTTGGGTGCACTTGAATGGGACCCCTTTTTATGTAGCTTCCCAGGTCATCTCTCTGCCCTGGCTCTCGCCCTCTTGCTTTGCTCACACACAGTGTCCCAAGCCAGTGGTCGCGAGCCTCGTTGGCCGACGTCCTTTCTGTCCCCTTTGTCCTATAAGGCCACCTTTTCAGTGAATGAGTGTGGTTGTTGGCTACGATACATAGAGATACTGCAACCTCCGGTTTGCTAGCTGAGTCTCGCAGTCCTCCACTAGTTTGGGGCCGGTCCCCTATTGCGACCTGATCCCTTCATGATCGTCAGGAACTAAGGCGCACAGGTGGACTCCGCACTTCCCATACCCCTAGGATCCTTTCTCTCACTCTGGAGCCTTTCTCACTGCTCCGGTGTTCTCTCCTCACTCTGCTACTGGGCGTCTCTTACTGGGCCCCTCTCCTCCATGGTCCTCACTCACTGAACTCCTGCTCCTGCTCCAAGGACTGGAACCAGGAATGGACCCTTCTTTTATACTCTTCATACTCTTCCTTCAGTGCTCCCCTAAACTACTTCCTCCACCCACCTCCTCTACTTAGTTCCACCTTTGAGACAGGGACCGGGTCTGTGCTCTCCCTTAGGAGCTATCTGGATCCTCCATCAGGAGTGGTTTAGTGTTGGATGTGAGTGTTTGGGTCCCGGGTAGTGCTCCCTCCTTACCTGAGAGTGGGGTACCACACCTCTGGCAGAGATGCAGTACCTTGGTGGCAACTGGACCCGCAGGGGCGCCACAGTTTCCCAACACTTTTCTATATCACCCTCCTTGCTGCTCCATCTCACATTTTTTCCCCCATCCTCATTACGTGTAAGCACATAACGTCCTTTGCCGACACGTCCTTTGCAGCTCTGCAGCTCAGTGATCACAGCAGTGATGAGGTCACCAGTGAGTGACCTCTTCACTTTACTGCATGTTGGGGTGGGGAGCTGATAGGAGCTCCCCTATTTCCCCTCGCTGCAGTGTTGCTCAGCTTCAGTCACGTCTAACAGACTGACTACAACTGAGCACATGGAGAAGGGAGCCAGCAGTGAGCCGCATGCTGTGCAGCCCTGGCTTAATTATATCGGAGAGCTGTGAACTCTGATAAAGTTAAGTATAGCATAGCTCCAGGTGGGCACCCCGTGGTGGGCTGCCCCTGAGCACTGGGCGCGGGGCGACCGCACCCTCACTACAAATTTCTGGATTTTTATCGTTGTAATCTGGAAAAAATCTGGCTGTATTCTGCTGTGGCAGCAAGCAAATGGAGCAGAAAAATGGTGTTCTCTTGATCACTTTTTAACCAAATAATCAGGATTAAGATCAAAAAAATTATTATACCTGGCCCCTGATACATGGGGCTATTTGTAGAAATGAGACTCTTGTAATGTATTATACACTGCAGTCTGCCACATACACTGCCTGCCTGCCTAGCTCTGATATACACTGCTCAAAAATATAAAGGCAACACTCAAATAACACATCCTAGATCAGAATGAATGAAATATTCTCATTGAATACTTTGTTCTGTACAAAGATGAATGTGCTGACAACAAAATCACAATGGAAATAACAATGGAAATCAAATTTATTAACCAATGTAGGCCTGGATTTGGAGTCACCCCCAAAATTAAAGTGGAAAAACACACTACAGGCTGATCCAACTTTGATGTAATGTCCTTAATGAGGCTCAGTATTGTGTGTGGCCTCCACGTGCCTGCATGACCTCCCTACAACACCTGGGCATGCTCTTGATGAGGTTGTGGATGGTCTATTGTGGGATCTCCTCCCACTCCTGGACTGAAGCATCTGCCAACTCCTGGACAGTCTGTGGTGCAACGTGACGTTGGTGGATGGAGCGAGACATGATGTGCTCAATCGGATTCAGGTCTGAGGAACGGGCGGACCAGTCCATAACTTCAATGCCTTCATCTTGCAGGAACTACTGACACACTCCAGCCACATGAAGTATGGCATTGTCCTGCATTTAGGAGGAACCCAGGGCCAACCGCACCAGCATATGGTCTCACAAGGGGTCTGAGGATCTCATCTCGGTACCTAATGGCAGTCAGGCTACCTCTGGCGAGCACATGGAGGGCTGTGCGGCACTCCAAAGAAATACCACCCCACACCATTACTGACCCACTGCCAAACCGGTCATGCTGAAGGATGTTGCAGGCAGCAGGTTGCTCTCCATGGCGTCTCCAGACTCTTACACGTCTGTCACATGTGCTCAGTGTGAACCTGTTTTCATCTGTGAAGAGCACAGGGCGCCAGTGGCGACTTTGCCAATCCTGGAGTTCTGTGGCAAATGCCAAGCGTCCTGCACGGTGTTGGACTGTCAGCACAACTCCCATCTGTGGACGTCGGGCCCTCATACCACCCTCATGGAGTCGGTTTCTAACAGTTTGTGCAGACACATGAACATTTGTGGCCTGCTGGAGGTCATTTTGCAGGGCTCTGGCAGTGCTCCTCCTGTTCCTCCTTGCAGAATGGTGGAGGTAGCGGTCCTGCTGCTGGGTTGTTGCCCTCGTACGGCCCCCTCCACATCTCCTGGTGTACTGGCCTGTCTCCTGGTAGCGCCTCCAGCCTCTGGACACTACGCTGACAGACACAGCAAACCTTCTTGCCACAGCTCGCATTAATGTGCCATCCTGGATGAGCTGCACTACCTGAGCAACTTCTGTGGGTTGTAGAGTCCGTCTCATGCTACCACGAGTGTGAAGCAAAACCAACATTCAAAAGTGACCAAAACATCAGCCAGAAAGCATTGGTTCTGAGATGCTGGCTGTGGTCCCCACCTGCAGAAACACTCCTTTATTGAGTGTGTCTTGATAATTGCCAATAATTTCCATCTATTGTCTATTTCATTTGCACAACAGCACGTGAAATTGATTGTCAATCAGCGTTGCTTCCTAAGTGGACAGTTTGATTTCACAGAAGTTTGATCTACCTGGAGTTATATTCTGTTGTTTAAGTATTCCCTTTATTTTTTTGAGCAGTGTATATATATATATATATATATATATATATATATGTATATATATGTATATATATATATATATAAATATGTATATATCTGTGTATGTTGTGGAATACCTAGACTAGCAGGACATTCAATGGACCCTATTGCTATATGCACTGCAGTCTGCCACCTACACTACCTGCCTGCCTAATTCCTGCTATCACCACTGATTATATGCAGCTGGTTTAGTCCTCAGAAGGACTGTTAGCTCAGATGGATATTATAGATATATGTTGTGCAATACCTATACTAACTCTAAACAAGAAAATCTCTCCCTGACGCAGCAGCATCTCTCCCTACTCTGCCTGATTCCGGGGTAGACTGTAACGAGCATGGCGGCGCCAGGTCTTATATACACCTGATGATGCTGTGCGGACAGCCAATCACTGTAATGCCACAATCAACATGGCTACGGCATGTTCATTGGCTCTCTAAAGAAAGCCAAACATGCATGGAGGGGACTCGAGCTACCGCCTAAGCAACCAGGAAATACTCGCAGAGCGCCGAACATCTCGAGCAGTGAGATACTCGGGTGAGTACTGAGCAGTGGCTTGGCATTTTGAAGTGCAGGTAATGTGATGAAGTGAACCATTTTACTGAACCTATCTACAACCATCAAAACCTCCATTTTGCCAGCAGAAACCAGTAGTTCAGTAATAAAATCCATGGACAAGTGTGTCCATGGCCTAATAGGGATAGGTAACGGAAGTAGAGTACCGGATGGACGGGTATGTGAAAACTTAGAACGCGTGCAAATACTACAAAAAACGAGAGAGGAGGAGCGCGGTTGCCTTACCACCTGGATGACCAGCAAGCACAGAATTAGGATGTTCCTTAATTATTTTGCGGCGCAGATTAGATGGTAGAAATAACTTTCCTGGAAGGCAGGAGTGAGGGGTATCACCCTGAGCCTCCAACACCTCACCCTCCAGTTCAGGATATAATGCCGAAATAACTACTTCCTTCTGTAATATCGGGGCAGGGTTCTTATGGTCGCTGCCACCAGGACAAAGCATCAGCCTTGATATTTTTGACCCCAGGAAGAAAAGTGACAACAAAATTGAACCTAGTAAAAAACAGGGACCATCTGGCTTGCCTAGGGTTGAAACGTTCAGCTGACTGGAGATATGACAGGTTCTTATGGTCAGTAATAACAGTAACAGGATGGACAGCCTCCTCCAACCAATGTTGCCATTCTTCAAATACCAATCTGATTGCCAAAAGTTCCCTATTACCCATGTCTTAATTTCTCTCAGTAGAAGGCAATATTTTAGAAAAGAACGCCATTTACCAGGGAATGGACCCTGAGACAACACAGCCTCAACCCCCACATCCGAGGCATCAACTTCCACAATAAAGGGTTGGGAAACATCTGGTTGACGGAGTATAGGAGAAGAAGCAAAATAATTCTTTAAGGAAGAAAAAGCCTGGAGGGAGGCATGCGACCATTTGGAAAAATCAGACCCCTTCTTAGTCATGTCAGTAAGAGGTTTCACAATTGCTGAGTAATTTTGGATGAATTTCCGGTAAAAATTAGTAAAGCTCAGAAAACGTTGTAGAGCCTTCAGGTTCTCGGGACGTTCCCAATCAAGGACTGCACGAATCATCTCCGGATCCATCCAAAAACCAGAAGATGACAAAAAGTACCCCAAAAACTACACCTCCTGAACAGCGAAAACAAACTTTTCTAGTTTGGCATACCGTTTGTTATCCCTTAATATCTGGAGTACCTGTTTAACATGCCCCCGATGTGTCTCAAAATCAGGTGAGTAAACCAAAATATCATCCAGATAGACCACCACAAACCTCCCCACCAAATGATGGAAAATATCATGTATGAAATGCTGGAACAGAAATTCGTCAAACCAAAAGGCATAGACAGACTTTCGAAATGTCCTTCAGGGGTATTGAACGCTGTTTTCCATTCGTCCCCTTCTCTGATTCTAACCAGATTGCAGGCTCCCCTTAAATCCAACTGGGAAAATACCTTAGCTCCTAAAACCTGGCTGAACAAATCTGGAATCAGAGGAAGGGGGTATGGATCTCCGATGGTAATTTGATTTAATTCCTGGAAATCTAAACAGGGACGCAGACCGCCATCTTTTTTCTTCACGAAGAAGAACCCTGCCACCACAGGCGAAGATGAGGGCCTAATGTGTCCCTTCTCCAGACTTTCCGCAATGAAATCCTTCATGACTTGTCTCTCAGGGGCAGAAAAATTATACAGTCTGGACTTCTGTAGTTTAGCTCCAGGGGTCAGGTTAATAGGAAAGTCATATGCATGATGAGGAGGCAAATCCTGACACCCCTACTCAGAAAAAATGTCCTCAACACCAGACAGAAAAGCAGGTAATATTTCCGTAGGGACTGTAGCAAGGGAAATATCTAAACAGTTTTCATGGCAGTAATCTCCCCATTCAATAATCTCCCCGGTTTGCCAATCCATCAATGGATTATGTTTCCCCAGCCAAGGAACACCCAAAACAATTGGGGTGAGAAGACTGTCAAGGACATAGCAAGGGATTATTTCACAATGAACTGACCCCACCCTCAGTTTTACACTATGTACAATCTGAGTAAATGCTTTCTGTGCAAATGGCACCGAGTCGATGGCGAAAATGGGAATAGGCCTAAAGCACAGCAAGCAAGACCATGAGTTTTCACAAACTTAGCATCAACTATGCTGACTCCGACTCCACTGTCAGCAAACACAGAAATTTTCTCAGATTTGCTCTCCAGCACCACCTCTGCTGTCAGGACAAACCGGAAACTTCAGGTTGGCAAAAAATGCACTCCTTGATTATCCAACTCCAGACTGCCAAGAGTTAATCGAGTCTCCTTTTGTTTAGGAATTGAAGGACAGATCCCAATAAAATGTCCCTTTTTTCCACAAAAAAAATATGCCTTTTTTTCTTGCGAATCTCTGGGGAAATGTATGATGAAGAGACACCCCCTAACTGCATGGGTTCCTCTACCTCCCCTGGTATTGGTTCACCGCCAGAATGCTTCCCCGGCAGAGTTACATAACCCCGACAATAAAGCCCCGAAGAAGGTGGTCTCAACAGTCTATCCCGTAGGCGTCTATCAAGATATATAACCAACGACATGGCAGCCTCCAAAGACTGAGGGGTTTCATAAACTGCCAAAGCATCTTTCAACCTATCAGTAAGACCCACACACAATTGGCTTCTAAGGGCTGAGTCATTCCATTTAGAATTCGGTGCCCATCTACGAAATTCAGAACTGTAAGTCTCCACTGACAGATTCAGTGGAGACTTACAGTAAGTCTCCACTGACACTGACGTAGCCTAGACTCAGCCAAGGCGACTCGGTCAGGAACATTATAGATGAGGACCAAAGCCCCATAAAATCCTCTACAGACTGAAGACAAACCGAATCCTGAGGTAAAGAAAAAGCCTAAGATTGTGGATCTCCCTGCAAGAGTGAGATCACAATTCCAACTGGTTGCTCCTCACGAGTAGGGATGAAGTTTAAAGCACAATTTGCAGGCCTCTTTGAATACAAAAAACTGTCCCTACCTCCTGAAAACCTGTCTGGGAGGGCAATCTTGGGTTCAGGCTGGACAGGCCTACCTGCAGAGACCCCCACATTAGCGACCTGTAGCTGTCGATGCTGTTGCTGGACCTCACTGTGGAGGTCATTCACCTCCAGAGACAAACAGTGCAGCCACTCTGCAAGCTCTGCAACAGAAACCATACCAAGGGGAAAAAAAAACACGCCCGAAAAAATAAACATACACACAAACCCAAGTGTCAGTTTTTTTTTTCCCTAAATATGCACGGCCGGTGACAATGTCAAGCAAGATGTGAAAAGACTAAGTACAACACATAGGGAAGAGGGGAAGGGAACTCATACTCTAGGGAAAGGGTGAAGTGGAGACCGCCTAGGCTGATATGATATCACCCTGTCTCCCGTACCATCTCTGTATTGGTTCTTCACCAATCGCCGCACAGGAACCTATCCCTGTATCTCCCTAGTGCTTGGCCCTGGCTAGGGAAGGAGGGTGATGAGCACTAGTCGATCCCCACTGACAACTAAAGACAACAAGGTAGAGAGACATGAGGGAAGTGTAACTTAGCTTGAGCCGTCTTCAGCGAGAAAACACACACATCCTCTTAGCACCAGAGAGGAAGAAAACAGGCTGCACTCACTTCAAGCTTTCACCAGAGAACAAATGAATATTACTGGCACCGCCCTATAGCAGAATGAAAGCATTTAAACACCCAGGCCACTGTGTTATTAGAGCAGGAGGGAGGTAGCCGATGGGTCCTAGAGTGAGACAGCTTCTAAGAAGGTGTCTATAATGCCAAACGAAGAGATCTCCTGCAACCAACTGCAGGACGGCTGTCTGTCACATCTGACACACCCGTGACAAATACATAACAACTATATCCAGTGACTTACATGTGACATTTTCTCTTATTATAGATATTCTCTTTTCCTTTCTTCTTCAATTGGCCCACACCATCATGACAACTTCCTCTGACTACTGACAAGATTGACTTTTTCTAAAAACGGCAACGTTTGGTTTTCAAAAAATAGTTAGCCATTTTCTTCTGAAGCCTTCCCCTGTCCTATATAGCAACACAAGTTAATACCCCAGGACAGACTGAGAAATCCTGTCAAATCTTCTAAACTAATTGAAACCTCATACCTAGCCCATAAATTAATGCACACCTTCCCCTGCTGGCAGCTGCATTCTCACCACTTCACTACCTCTGGCAACAATTTTTACCCTTCCTGAAACTTCCCCTGTGACATCAGCTTTCTCCACCTTCCCATGTCCCCATACTGGCAGGAGCAATGTATCTCTACGTTCCCCTCTGTCACTGGCAGTAACATACTACCTTAGTACCCACCCTTAGTACCCACCTCTACCTGTTGGCAACAGCTTTCTATCCACCTCTAGTCTTCACTACTGCTGATAGCATTTTTGCAACTATTCACAGTCCCACTTCTATTCCAGTGACAGCAGCTGTTCAGTTCTCCCACCCCAACCCCACAACTGGCAGAAGCATTTTCCCCATCTTCCCACAACTATAAGCACCATTCTGCCCACCTCTTCACCACTCACAAGAGCATCCCCTTTTAACCCTCACCTTGTGAACTGGCTGAAGTATTCAATCACTTACCACCTCGGCAACCAGAAGAAACATACTTCTTCTTACCACCCCTCCCCTGCAGACTTCCCTCACTACTCCTCCCCTCTTCCCTCTCTACTGGCAGCAGTGTATTCCCCCATCCTCCTCTCCTAGTGATAGCAATATTCTTCCCTTCTCACCTTTTCTCCATTCGCAGCAGCATCAACATTTTGCCCACTTTGTTAATCGGGAATGCTCTTTGATAAATACGAATATTCATAGCGTGCATGCTACAATCTCGAAGCTGTGAGTGATCAGGGATGATTTTGGGAGTGGATATTGGTCAATCAGCAACAGACTACCCTAAAGAAATTATGGTATCATTATAGAAGATGCTGGTGCAATGCCACAAAATAATGCCTAGGTGGGACAAGCTGTGGTAGAGTATTGCCTCTCTTAGAGCCCTAGAGGTATGGAGGGTTCAGACAAGTGCTTTTAGTTATGTTGGGAGCAGCCTGCGTCTTGGAGGATTTATGAATTAATAATAAGCCGCACTGTCCACTAGGTCTCAGTAAGAGGCTACAGTGCAGTGCCTGGTAAAGAAATGTTATTACCTTTCCAGTTGCTACTTATCCAGTTGGAGTTTGACTGCTGTGACCCCCACCAATCAACAGGATGGGGTACTTTTATAACCATTGAAATAGAGAGGCAGTGCATATGTTCAACTGCTTTTCTTTTCATTTTCAATTGGGCAATTTTTAAAAAGCTGAGCGTTTTGCTCGGTAGTCCCATACAGAGCGAATGGAGCAATGGTTGAGCATACAAATTCTAACATAGTTAAAAGTGCCTCTTTCTGTTGATAAGTGGTGGTGCCAGCAGTCAGACTCCTTGTGGTGGCAGGAGTAATGTCTTCCTATCTACCTCTCCATCACTGGTAATGTCTCCTACCCTCTTCTCTTTATTGACAACAGTATTCTGTCTACTTCTCGACTACTACCAGTTGCATTTTCCCACTTATCCACCATTAAATGGAATAGGTCAGCATTTGTTGGTTATGAAATATGAGGACAGCATGAGGTAGGGGCTGAGACACAGATTTCAGCAATGTGTCACTTATCAGGCTGTTGTTTACTTACAATGAAGGTTTTATTAGTGAAACATTATCATTGCTGGGACTATCTGTCTCATGCCATGTCATCCGACCACGTCCGCTTGTGTGATAAACAGCTCACTGTCACTATACAGTGTACATAGGAAGTTGTGGTGTGGGCGGGGGCAGCTTTCTGAGCTCTGCTGCATGCTGCATCTTAAGAACTCTTATTGTATCACAACTGCAGTAAACTAAGTGACACATGCCTGGAATCAGGGTCTCTTTTCCTAAATTATACTGCTCTCAGATGAGGTAATACAAACCTGGTGACAGATTCTCTTTATCAATCCAGTCATGCCCCCATCGATCTATTAGTTATCTCCTATCGTGTAAGAAAGTGATAACTTCTCTTCACCAGACAACTACTTTAACTAGAGACTACATATAACTTGTGCATTACTAACGGTATGTTTGCACTGGGTCTTTTCCCATTAGTTTTTGAGCGAAAAATGTAGGATACAGCACTTACAAAAGATTGTTACTAATTAAATTGATGGAAAATTAACTTGCTGTTTTTTTTGCTCAGGCTTTTGAGTGTCTCTTTAACCCTTTAAATGCTCCAGGCTTTCAAAGATCCCATGCATTTAATAGAAGTGACGCTATTTAATGAAGCTGCCAGTTGAGGAGCTGTGAGGCGTCGATTTCTCAAACTAGAGACTCTAATGTACTTGTCTTGTTGCTCAGTTGTGCAGTTGGGCCTTCCATTTCTCTTTCTACTCTGGTTAGAGCCTGTTTATGCTCTCCTCTGAAGGGAGTAGTACACACCGTTGTAGGAAATCTTCAGTTTCTTGGCAATTTCTCACATGGAATAGCCTTCATTTCTAAGAACAAGAATAGACTGTCGAGTTTCACATGAAAGTTCTCTTTTTCTTGCCATTTTGAGAGTTTCATAGAACAAACAAATGTAATGCTCCAGATTCTCAACTAGCTCAAAGGAAGGTCAATTTTATAGCTTCTCAAATCAGCCAAACCGTTTTCAGCTGGGCTAACATACTTGTGCAGGGTTTTTCTAGGGTTTTCTAAACATCCATTAGCCTTCTTACACAGTTAGCAAACACAATGTACCATTAAAACACTGGAGTGGTGGTTGTTGGAAATAGGCCTCTATACACCTATGTAGATATTGCAATAAAAACAAGACGTTTGCAGCTGTAATAGTCATGTACCACATTAACAATGTATAGAGTGTATTTCTGATTCATTTAATGTTAGATTTGTTGAAAAAAAATGTACTTTTCTTTAAAAAATAATGACATTTCTAAATGACCCCAAACTTTTGAACGATAGTGTACATATGTTGAAAAAAGGCCCTCACACGTGGTCAAAATTGTTGGTACCCCAGGTTTAATAAAAGAAAAATCCACAATGGTCATAGAAATAACTTGAATCTGACAAAAGTAATAATAAATTAAAAATCTAAGAAAATGAACAAATGAAAGTCAGACATTGCTTTTCAACCCTGCTTCCACAGAATTTTTAAAATAATTAAACTCATGAAATAGGCCTGGACAGAAATGATGGTACTACTGAAAATAATGTGATAAAAGGGACATGTTAAATCAATTTGTGTCCGCTAATTAGCATCACATGTGTCTACAATCTTGTAATCAGTCAGTGGGCCTGTATATAGGGCTACAGATACTCACTGTGCTGTTTGGTGACATGGTATGTACCACACTCAACATGGACCAGAGGAAGCAAAGGAAAGAGTTGTCTCAGGAGATTAGAAAGAAAATTATAGACAAGCATGTTAAAGGTAAAGGTTATAAGACCATCTCCAAGCAGCTTGATGTTCCTGTGACTACAGTTGCGCATATTATTCAGAAATTTAAGATCCATGGGACTGTAGCCAATCCTCCCTGGAAGTGGCGGCAGGAGGAAAATTGATGACAAATCAAAGAGATGGATAATACGAATGGTAACAAAAGAGCCCAGGATAACTTCTACAGAGATTAAAGGTCAACTTCAAGCTCAAGGAACATCAGTGTCAGATTGCACCATCCGTCGTTGTTTGATCCAAAGTGGACTTCATGGGAGACGACCAAGGAGAACACCATTGTTGAAAAGAAATCATAAAAAAGCCAGACTGGAATTTGTCAAACTACATGTTGACAAGCCACAAAGCTTCTGGGAGAATGTCCTATGAACAGATGAGACAAAAAAGGAAGTTTTTGGCAAGGCACATCAGCTCTATGTTCACAGACGGAAAAATGAAGCATATCAAGAAAAGAACACTGTCCCTACGGTGAAACATGGAGGAGGCTCTGTTATGTTCTGGGGCTGCTTTGCTGCATCTGGCACAGGGTGTCTTGAATCTGTGCAGGGCACAAAGAAATCTCAAGACTATCAAGAGATTCTAGAGAGAAATGTGCTGCCCAGTGTCAGAAATCTTGGTCTCAGTCACAGGTCATGGGTCTTGCAACAGGATAATGACCCAAACACACAGCTAAAAACACCCAAGAATGATTAAGAGGAAAACATTGGACTATTCTGAAGTGGCCTTCTATGAGCCCTGACCTAAATCCTATTGAGCATCTTTGGAAAGAGCTGAAACATGCCATCTGGACAATGCAACCTTCAAACACGAGACAACTGGAGCAGTTTGCTCATGAGGAGTGGGCCAAAATAACCACTCCTCATGAGATTGTTTTATTCATTGCTTAATGGATTTCAAAAAACATCAGAAAATCAATAACAAAGAGACACCCAAAAAATGCTGAAAAAAACATTAACTTAAAACGCCAGCAGAAAAACTTAATCAAAGTGCTTCAGGAGATGACCAAAAGAGGCAAACAAAAAGCATTCATGAATACAAAACATGGAGAAAATGGCAGAAAAAATGAGCGATTCCTGAAGCATCTTAAAATATGTCTGTTTTGACTGTTAGAAAAAGACCCAGTGTGAACATAACCCTGAGGCCACAGCCCCACTATCAGTATTTGGTCAGTATTCGGTCAATATTTTTTTTCAGGAGTGGGTGATAAATGCAGAATTGGTGACTTTTTTCTATTATACTTTTTCTCTGATTGTTCCTCACCTGGTTTTGGCTCCCACTCCTGAGAAAAAATACTGACCGAATACTGACCAAATACTGATAATGGGCCTTAAAATTAGAGAAACCTAAAATATACCTTTGTTTCTTAATGTTAGAAAATAAAGTTTATTGTTTTATTCCAGCAGGAGAATCTTCACCCTATTCCTTTCACCCATTTCTAGGCACCCCAAAGCAGCACCATGATTTTCCTCTCTGGTAGTTATGCTCACGTCAGCTATCTCTTCTGCTGGTTTTTACTCCTCGTTATGATCCGCAGTGCTTCTGGGCTTCCACTTCTTTTCTACAGTATGTTATACATATTATTTTATTATTCCCTTATTAGAGTAAGCTATTCGACTAAGTATCACATCCCACAGTCAGATCTTCGCAAAACTGACTGCAAAGTTTATGGAAGCACCACCTGATCTGATCTCTGCTTGCGATGCCAGAATATTAATCTATATGATAACGGATAAAAGTTTGAATCTGTTTTAACGCCATCTCTATGCCAATAAATCTTCCCATCAGGTTGACTTAACCAGCGATGCATTTTTCAGCTTTTATAGAGCTCATAAAATTTAGGAATGGACCATTTAGATTTTCCTAGCAGTAATTTTTATGACTTTTTAGTCTGTGAGATACAGCGCTTCACCAAAAAAGTATTTTTTTTCATCTTTCCGCATTATATTTTACATCAATTTGTTTTACAATAAGTTGCATCCACTCACGCTGTAACGAGTGCGGTCATGAGAGCTTATCGTAAGTATACAGGATTTATTAAAAAGAGCTGAATCTATTAGCGCATAAAACCGAGCTGTCTCCTTTTATTCCTACTCTCTCACTTTCCCTATAGAATTATTACAATATAACCAACTTTTATTAAAAAACAGAAATAAGACGATTTCTAGACGTTACACATTCATTTTTTTGAATCTGTATTCGTTTCATAATACAAGATATGCAATCAGGGCGGATTTAGTTATAGGCACGGTGGTCCTGTGCCTATAGGCCGCCCACAGGAAAAGCACCTGCTGAAACGTTACAAATTCCTATGTGTATACACCATATAGAATGGATGGATATACAGTATATATATAAATTATTTAAATTAATTGTAAGATCTAACTTGAAACTCATGGGCCTCAAAGCAAAATTTTTACAGAATATTTGAGATGGGCAAATATGATTAAGGCGAATTGAAATCGCCTTGAATTTTATACAAAATTCGTGATGAAGAGACCTGAGTAGTCTCGAAAGCTTGCAATTTGTTACCATCTTTTCAGTTAGCCATTAAAATGTATGAACTACTGAGGACTCTCAAATCGAAATAATTTTCATACAAAATTCTGATTCTCGTGAATCAAAAATGTTTTCAGCTCGCGCCATGAGATTGTAGGGGGCTGAAAAAGAGGGTAAAAAAAAGGATTACTAAAGCGCCATAATAATATAAATTAATACTACTCATCTTGTCTCTCATCTGTCTAACAGCCACTGCAGCCCACTTATTCCAGCTCCTCCTTTCTCCAGCATGTGATGTCCTCCTTGGCCATCTTCACTTTGCGCCTGGGCTTCTGGTTTTGAGTAGGCCTCGGACATCAGTGCTCACATTGCTGGCTAAACCTGGGGGGATGCTGTGAAGTCAGAGGCCTACTCGGTGCTGGTTGAAACCAGAAGATGGCAGAAGAGCTGGAGGAAGGAGGAAAGAAGAGTCCTGATGGAGAGAAGGAAAAAGTATATTAAAAGTGGACTTAAACGAAGGGGTTAAATAAAATAATATTATACTCACCTGTTCGAGGCTTGTCTTTCACCTGTCCTGCCAAAACAGCTCCCCGCCTGGTCCTCTGCTGATTGCTCCATTCCAATAATAATAATAATTTTATTTATATGGCGCCAACATATTCCGCAGCACTTTACAATTAAGGGGTGACATATACAGACAATAAAAACAATACAAAATAACATATAGTTCAACAGTTACAGGAGGAATGAGGGTCCTGTTCTCAAGCTGACAATCTGTAAGGAAATAGGGGGGACACAACAGGTAGAACATGCTTTTTAAGTTAGTCCAGCCATCGTTATAATAATTAACCCCTTTAAAGCCCATGACGTACTATTCCGTACCTGCGCCCTGGGCTTTAAAAGCCTGGTAAGGAATAGTACATCATGGCGATCGCGCCCGCACACAGGCTGTGCGGGCGCGATCGCCGCCGGGTGTCAACTGATTGTCACAGCTGACACCCGGTACTATGTGCAGGGAGCGGTCCAGCACCGCTCCCGGCACATTAACCCCCGCAATGCTGTGATCGAAGTCGATCGCAGCATTGCGGTGGCTATGGGGAGGTGATTGCAATACTCACCTCCTCTTCCGGCCTCCAGCGCTTTCTGCCGCGGCTTCCCGGGTGTTGCCATGACGACCCGATGTCGTCATGACAACATCCGGGTCACCAGACAGCAGGAAGATTTTTTGGTCATGCACAGTACATGACCAAACAATCTTCTCACTGTGCAGAGCTGACTGCCTGCATGGCACAGGGATGGTGTTCCTTCCCTACGCTATGCAGGTGACTAGAATAAAAAAAAGTGAAAGTCCCATAGTGGGACAAAGTAAAAAAGTAAAAAAAATGTAAGAAAGTGAAAAAAAAAAATAATAATAATTTGTAAAAAAATAAAAAAAATAATCCACCAAAAAACAAAATATAATGTACCCATCAATAAATATTATTCTGAAAAGAAAAATAAATAAATAAAAGTACACATATTTGTTATCACCACATCCGGAACGACCTGACCTATAAAATTGTCCCACTAGTTAACCCCTTCAGTGAACACGTTAAAAAACTAAAAAAAAAAACGAAGCAAAAAACAATGCTTTATCATCATACCGCCAAGCAAAAAATGGAATAACACGCGATCAAAAAGATGAATATAAATAAAAATGGTACCGCTGAAAATGTCATCTTTTCCTGCAAAAAAACAAGCCACCATACAGCTCCATCATCCGAAAAATCAAAAAGTTATAGCTCTCAGAATAAAGCGATGCAAAAAAATAATTTTTTCTATAAAATAGGTTTTAAAGTGCCAAAACCTAGAAAAACTATATAAATGTGGTACCGCTGTAAACGTACTGACCCGAAGAATAAAGCTGCCTTATAAATTTTACCACACGCGGTGTAGAATAAAAAAATTAAAAAAAAAACAATTCCTGAATTGTTGGTTTTTGTTTAATCTGCCTCCCAAAAGCTGGAATAGAATGCGATCAAAAAATGTCACATGCCTGAAAATGGCACCAATAAAAACGTCAACTTATCCCGCAAAAAACAAGCCACACATGACTCTGTTGGCCAAAATATGGAAAAATTATAGCTCTCAAAATATGGCGATGCAAAAACTAGATTTTACAAAATATGTGTCTTTTAGTGTGTGACAGCTGTCAATCAAAACAATCCGATATGATTCTGGTATCTCTGTAGTCGCACCGACCCGAAGAATAAGGTCGTCTAATCACTTATACCGCACTAGGAACAGCGTAAAAAATAAACGCTAGGGCTGTGATTGGGGTTAGTGTTGTGCTAATGTTAGGGTTGGGGTTAGGGCTGGGCTAGGGTAGGGTTAGGGTTGGGGTCAGGGTTGTTTTTTTTTTCAAAAAAAAAAAAAAAAAAGATGACGATATGGCAACTAGTGTTGAACGCAAGTGCATGCTCCTTGAGTTCGCATCGGGTGCTCGGGTATGAATTGAGTATCGCGGGTGCTCGAGTCTCCGCCCCATATGCTTCGCGGCCAAAAAACCTTGCGGGGATTGCCTGCCATGCACGAGCGATCCCCGCATGTTTTTTTTGAGGTGTCTAATAACCGTGAAACATAAGGGAGGGGACTCGAGCATTTCACTTGAGCACCCGTGATACATGGTGCATACCTGAGTACCCAAGTAGTGAGCACTTGCGCTCAAGACTAATGACAACTTATTCAATATGATGACCTAATGTTATCAAATTCTGTGTCGTACCTCTGGGTTCAAAATGTTCACTATACCACTTGATAAAATCCTTGAGGGGTGTAGTTTCCACTTGTCACTTGTGCTCGGTTTCCACTATTTAGGCACATCAGGGGTTCTCCAAACGCGACATGGCGTCCGCTATCAATTACAACCGATTTTGCATTCAAAATGTCACACAGTGCTCCTTCCCTTCTGAACTCTCCCGTGCGCCCAAACACTGTATTTTCCCCACATATGGGGTATTGGCGTACTCAGGAGAAATTGCACAAAAGTTTTTGGGGTCCATTTTCTCCTCTTACCCTTGTGAAAATAAAAAAATTGGGGCTAAAACATCATTTTTGTGGAAAAAGTTTGATTTTTTTATTTTCACGGCTCCATGTTATAAACTTCTGTAAAGGACTTGGGGGTTCAAGGTGCTCACCACACAACTAGATAAGTTCCCTGAGGGGTCTAGTTTCCAAAATGGTGTCACTTGTGGGGGGTTTCCACTGTTTAGGCACATCAGGGGCACATCCGCTAATTATTCAAGCAAACTTACAATCAAAAAGTCAAATGACACTCCTTCCCTTCCGAACCCTGCCGCGCGCCCAAACAGTGGTTTTCCCCCACATATGGGATATCTGCTAACTCAGGAGAAATTGTACAACAAACTGCATTGTGCAATTTCTTCTGTTACCCTTATGAAAATGCAAAAGTGGGGGCGGAAAAACATTTTTGTGGGAAAAATGTGAAAATTTTATTTTTACGGCTCAATGTTATAAACTTCTGTGAAGCACTTGGCGGTTCAAGGTGGTCACCACACATCTAGATAAGTTCCCTGAGGGGTCTAGTTTCCAAAATGGTGTCACTTGTGGGGGCTTTCCACTGTTTAGGCACATCAGGGGCTCCCCAAATGCAACATGGCGTCTGCTAATTCAAGCAAATTTTACATTCAAAAAGTCAAATGGCGCTCCTTCCATTCCGAACCCTGCCGCACGCCCAAACAGTGGTTTTCCCCCACATATGGGGTATCTGCTAACTCAGGAGAAATTGCACAACAAACTGCATTGTGCAATTTCTCCTGTTACCTTTATGAAAATGCAAAAGTGGGGGCTGAAAAACATTTTTGTGGGAAAAATGTGAAAATTGTAACTTTACGTCTCAATGTTATAAACTTCTGTGAAGCACCTGGGGGTTCAAGGTGCTCACAACACATCTAGATAAGTTCCCTGAGGGGTCTAGTTTCCAAAATGGTGTCACTTGTGGGGGGTTTCCACTGTTTAGGCACATCAGGGGCTCCCCAAATGCAACATGGCGTCCGCTAATTATTCAAGCAAATTTTACATTCAAAAAGTCAAATGGCGCTCCTTCCCTTCCGAACCCTGCCGCTACCCAAACAGTGGTTTTTCCCCACATATGGGGTATCTGCGTGCAAAGCGGAAATAAAAATTTTACAGGTGCTGTTAATTACACGAATTAGAGAAGCATCACATGATTTTTCAAACAGTGCCAATACTTTTGTCCACCCCCTTTTTTAGGTTTGGTGTGGAATTATATCCAATTTGGCTTTAGGACAATTCTTTTTGTGTTTTTTCATTGAATACAAATTAAATGAAGATAATAATACCAAAGAATTTGTGATTGCAATCATTTTCAGGAAGAAACTGAGTATTATCTGACAGAATTGCAGGGGTGCCAATACTTTTGGCCACCATTGTAGATGTGTTTTTAAAGTACACTTAAAAACATGGGGGACTAGATATAGTCTATACCATAGACTATACTAGTCTCATCATTTGGGGTAGTGCATTCCAGAACACTGGTGCATCGCAAGAGAAGTTTTGGAAACGGAGGTGGATGTAAGGAATAAAGGAAAGTTCTGAGTCAAATATGACCCCAAGACAGCAAACATGCCGCTTGGGAGTTATGGTTGAACCACCCAAGGTAATTGCAATATTGGGTATAAGTAGGTTAGTAAAGAGAGGAAAAAACAGTAGTTTAATTATGGAGAGATTCAGTTTCAGATAGAGTGAGGACATGGTGCTAGAGACAGCGGACAGATAATCCCTGGTATTTTGTATTAAACTGGTTTTCCCACGAACAAAGTTCATTTTAATCAATGGCTGTGTCTGATTGTGTACGGAACATGGTCTGATTATACCACAGCTCCTGGGCAGAGGAGGAACCAAAAGACAATATAGACATTACAGTAGGGGATCGCAGCTGATTCTTTTTGTGAGGTAAAAAAATTCACTGCCTGCTTTTAAACAATGTATTGCATCAAAGAAAGAATCAGCTGTGATCCTGTGCTGTCCTGTCTGTATACTCTTTTGCTTCCTTCCCTGCCCAGGATCTGTGGTATGATCTGACCATGTTCCGTACACGGTCAGACACAGCCTTTGATTAAAATTAACTTTTGTTCATGGGAGGTAGGGGTAATGTTAGGAGATGATGTGTATAATTGGGTGTCATCAGCATAGGGATGGTATTGGAATTCAAATATGCTGATGATTTGTTCAATAGGGGCAGTGTATAGGGAAAAAAGGAGCGGGCCTAAGACTGAGCATTGAAGAACCCCGATTGTAAGGAGAAGAGGAGAGGAGTAGGATCCGGCAAAAGATACTGTGACGGAGCGGTCAGAGAGGTGGGAGGAGAACCAGGAGAGAACGGTTTCATTGAGGCCAATAGAGTGGAGCATAGTGAGGAGGAACTGGTGATCCACAGTGTAAAATGCTGCAGAGAGATCCAGGAGAATCAGCAGGGAGTAGTGGCCATTGGATTTTGCTGTTAATATGTCATTAGATACTTTAGTGAGGGCAGTTTCAGTAGAGTGTGAAGAGCGAAAACCAGATTGTAAAGGGTTGAGAAAAGAGTGATCTGAGAGATAGTGGATCAGACAAGTGTGGACCAAGTGTTCCAGGGGTTTAGAGATAAAGATAAGATTAGAGAAAGCTCTTTAGTTCTTTTTGGTCTTTGGTCCGCATCTTCCAACACTGTCTAGGCCTCACGAGGTTAAACTGCAATGCATCATGCCCCATGTGATCAAATAGGAAGAGTGTGTCACTCACCACCTGACTACATGAGACCTAGTCAGCACCAAGATATTCAAACCAAAGACACAAGAGAGCCAGCAGAAGACCAGGCAGGAAGCTGTACATCAGGACAGTAAGAATATATTTTTTGGCATATTAAAACATGTCAACATTGTAATGTTCATTGTAAAGTTGTAATAGAAAATTCTTTGGCTATCCTCAAAAAATGAAAATCCAGAGAATTATGTTTTGCTCCAGTTCTGTCTAAGTACAGACTTTTTGGTGCAATTTTTCAAACATCACAGCAAAGAAACTCTACAAAATGTCAAGAAACCATAAAGATACATGCAAGAGAAGTTTTATTGAGATCTTCAAAATTGATGAATTTTTCAATTGAAACTGCTTCAGGTAATGCTCCTTCTTTAAGGAGTTTTTTTGGAGGAGATTTTCATTCATGGAAGTGGTTTTGAAGAGTTTTTCAATTGTTTTGGAAGAGGTTTTTCTTGAAGAGTTTTTTTTGTAGCCTTTTGATTGGATAGTGCCTAGCAGTTTGGAGTGGATTCCGTTAAAAAGTGACAAGCACTTACTTTATAGTTTTACTATAGAAATGAATAGGAAGTCTTGAAGTGTTTTTGAAGCAATTTTTCAAGCCATCAGGCTATAAAAACACCTCAGTGCACATAGCATTATAAACTTATTAGAACATTTGCCGCAAGAAATGTATTTCAATATTTTAATTTGGGGCAAACATATGATTCCTCTTAAATAATGTAAACAATTGTAAACAATTTAAAGGGGTAGGTGATAACTTATAAAGGTTGGCAACTACTTTACCTGTCCCTAAACTAACTGCCTTATTTAAACACTTCACTAAATACCTTGCATTCTCCAATCCTGCTATACCCTGAGCTGCTTTTTTGGACACATGATCTCTGGCTGAGAATCTCCTGCTTCCGTGATGTCATGTCAGATTTTCCCTCACTTCTGAGCTCTGGAAACTGATGGGTGGGCATGGCTTTCCAGGATTGTTGTGTGGGTGGGTGGGGCTTGTCACATGGGTGTCGGGGGCTGCATTCAGCAGAGCTCGCTCGGTTTCTATGAATGCTACTAGCTCTCCCTGCAGACCTAGCTCTCCCATACATCTTTATTAGTGTTGAGCGAACATGCTCGACACTGCTCGGTACTCGCCCGAGCATCACGCTACTCGGGATGTTCGGCGAGCACCGAGCATTTCCGGGTTACTCGGGCGGGAGCTCGGGTCTCCGCCCTGCATGTTTGTTGCTCTTTACAGAGCCAATGAACATGCAGGGATTGCCAGCCAGTCACTGTAATGCCGCAGCCATGTTGTTTGTGGGCATTACAGTGATTGTCTGGCCGCACAGCGTCACCTCGAGTATTTAAAACAGGGCGCCGCCATCTTGGACACAGTCGCTCCGGATCAGACAGTGTAGGGACAGCGCTGCTGATTTAGGGAGAGATATATCCGGCAAAATAGTTAGTGTAGGGTCTGTAAAGGCTGCCAGATCAAACAAACAGTCCTTCTCAGGACTAATATCCATCCCAGGTATATCAGGCAGGCAGGCAGACAGGCTGTATAGGAGACGCAGTGGTTATACCAGCAAACGCTGCATTACAGTCCTGTGTGCTGCTCCTGTTGCTGAAATTGCTGGACTTAGCTCCAGGTCCCGGGGCCAGGAAAAATCCTTTTTTTTTATTTAAATCCACTTTTTTTTTCCTCCTTCACAATGTACAAATACCCATCTTATTAACCTTTTGGTGCCCCCCCCCCCCCAAAAAAAAAGTGTGCCTCTGATTTTTCAGACACAAATATATCTGTTGAAAATAGTCTGGTGTAGGCCAGAGAAATAGAAGTGTGGTTTTGCAGTTCTATGGGCCATTTGTATCTAAAAAAAACAGATTGAGTGTGTCGCTCACTGTTCAGCCGCAAATATATATATATTTTAAAAAGCCTGGTATACACCAGTAAATTATTACTGTGGTTTTGATTTTCCACGGTAAAACATCTCTATTATCCTGCTTTTTGCATTTTTTGCTGTTAAAAAAAAAAAAAATAGTGTCTCCCTGATTTTTCAGACACAAATATATCTGTTGAAAATAGTCTGGTGTAGGCCCGAGAAATACAAGTGTAGTTTTGCAGTTCCACAGTACAAACCTCTGTATTATCCACTTTTGGGCCATTTGTATCTAAAAAAAACAGTTTGAGTGTGTCGCACACTGTTCAGCCGCAAATATATATATATTTTAAAAAGCCTGGTATACACCAGTAAGTTATTACTGTGGTTTTGATGTTCCACGGTAAAACATCTCTATTATCCTGTTTTTGGCATTTTTTGCTGTATAAAAATAATAATAGTGTCTCCCTGATTTTTCAGACACAAATATATCTGATGAAAATAGTCTGGTGTAGGCCAGAGAGACAGAAGTGTGCTTTTGCTGTTCCACGGTAAAAAAATCTCTATTATCCTGCTTTTTGCATTTTTTGCTGTAAAAAAAAAAAAAATAGTGTCTCCCTGATTTTTCAGACACAAATATATCTGTTGAAAATAGTCTGGTGTAGGCCCGAGAAATACAAGTGTGGTTTTGCAGTTCCATGGTACAAACCTCTGTATTATCCACTTTTGGGCCATTTGTATCTAAAAAAAACAGTTTGAGTGTGTCGCTCACTGTTCAGCCGCAAATATATATATATTTTAAAAAGCCTGGTATACACCAGTAAATTATTACTGTGGTTTTGATGTTCCACGGTAAAACATCTCTATTATCCTGTTTTTGGCATTTTTTGCTGTATAAAAATAATAATAGTGTCTCCCTGATTTTTCAGACACAAATATATCTGTTGAAAATAGTCTGGTGTAGGCCAGAGAGACAGAAGTGTGCTTTTGCTGTTCCACGGTAAAAAATCTCTATTATCCTGCTTTTTGTATTTTTTGCTGTAAAAAAAAATAAATAAATAGTGTCTCCCTGATTTTTCAGACACAAATATATCTGTTGAAAATAGTCTGGTGTAGGCCCGAGAAATACAAGTGTGATTTTGCAGTTCCACGGTACAAACCTCTGTATTATCTACTTTTGGGCCATTTGTATAAAAAAAAAAACAGTTTGAGTGTGTCGCTCACTGTTCAGCCTCAAATATATATATATTTTAAAAAGCCTGGTATACACCAGTAAATTATAACTGTGGTTTTGCTGTTCCACGGTAAAAAATCTCTATTATTCAGGTTTTGGTCGTTTTTTCCGTAAAGAAAAACAGTAGTGTCTCCTGACTGTTGTGACACAAAAATATATCTGTTGAAAATAGTCTTGTGTAGGCCCGACATCCCAGTGTGGTTTCGCAGTTCCACGGGTCAAATCGCTGTACTATCCAGTTTTGGGCCTTTGGTATCTAAAAAAAAAGCAGTTTGAGTGTGTCACTCACTGTTCAGCCGCAAATATCTCTATTTAAAAAAGTGTGGTATACCCCAGTAAACAATAACTGTGGTTTTCCTCTTCCACGGTTCTAATCTACTCTTTATTACCCTTTTCCATTGATAGTGCAAGTGTAAGCTATTTCACTTCATTTACAATGGGCAAGGCGCGTGGCAAGGGATGTGGAAGTGGATGTTCTGGTGATGGTTCGTGCAGAGGACGGGGCCATGGCCAAGGTGAAAATGTGCCACAACCAACAGCCACATCTTCTCGCTCCCACTTCTTGACCGAATTACTAGGGAAGCACAGAACAACACCAGTATTGAGAACTGATCAGTGTGAACAGGTTATTAATTGGATAGCAGACAATACTTCCAGTTACCTGGGCACCACCACCTCCGGTCTGTCTTCCACACGGTCAACTCTTAGTAGCCGTGAGTCTCGACTGCATATTCCTCCTCACCCTGATGCTCCTTCCTCCCACCATGCCGAGTGTCGTCAGACAGCAACTGATCCCACACTTGGACACTCTGAAGAGCTGTTCACTGGTCCATTTCCATATTTGGGCCCCTCGCCTGATACGCTTGAAGTGGTCGAAGAGGAGATCCCATGTTGCGATGCCCAAATATTTGAACAGCCACAGCCACAGGAAGTCGACGTTGGCAATCTGTCACAAGAGGTGGACGATGACGAAACACAATTGCCAGGAAGTGAGGAGGAGGATCGTGGTGCGCAAGTGGAAGAGGAGGAGGTGGTGGATGATCTAGTAACTGACCCAACGTGGAAGGAGGACATGCAGAGTGAGGCCAGCAGCACACAGGGGGAGGGAGGCAGAGTACCCCAACAGGCAGGAAGAAGCAGTGTGGTGGCCGCAGACAGAAGGCAGACAACCGTTCCCCGTAACACCAACACGAGGGACGTTGCCAGTACAAGCGGTAGGTCTTCCAGAGTCTGGAATTTTTTTAAAGACTCTGCTGATAACCCCAAAAAGGCCATATGTTCCACCTGCCATGCCAGCATCAGCAGGGGTGACAAAACTACCAGCCTGACCACCACCAGCATGATCAGGCACATGGCAGCAAAGCACCCGACTTTGTGGGGCGAAACCCAGGGTCCACGACCAGTGTCAGCGGGTGTCACCACTGCTTCTTCCACTGTTGTGCGTGCATTAGAACCCCCTGTTGTGTGTGCAAGGCAATCCCCTGTCCATACTGCATGTAAAGATGCCCCCTCCTCTCAGTCTTCACTTGTTATGGCAGTTTCTCAAGAAACAGCATCAACGTCCACATCCACGTCCCACCGCAGCGTTCAATTGTCCATATCCCAGACCTTTGAAAGAAAGCGGAAATTCGCAGCTAACGCCCCACAGGCCGCAGTCCTAAATTCACACATTTCACGACTGCTTGCATTGGAAATGCTGCCTTTTAGGCTGGTGGAGACGGAATCCTTCCGCAATCTTATGGCGGTGGCCGTCCCTCGGTACTCGGTCCCCAGCCGACACTATTTTGCCCGGTGTGCCATCCCCGCACTACACAAGCACGTGTCCCAAAGCATCTGCCGTGCCTTCAACAACGCAGTTACTGGGAAAGTCCACCTGACAACGGACACGTGGACAAGTGCTTGTGGCCAGGGACGGTACATCTCTCTGACGGCACACTGGGTAAACATAGTGGAAGCCGGGACCCAGTCGGACCTTGGGACGGAACACATCCTCCCCACACCGAGGATTGCGGGCCCTATGTCAGTCAGAGTTGCCCCCACAGTGTACAGCTCCTGCGCATCCTCCTCCTCCTCCTCCTCCTCATGTTCAGCCTCCATCTCAGATATCACCACATCATTTACAAGCTGGAAGCAATGCAGTACTGCCTCCGCCAAGCGGCAGCAGGCTGTGCTGAAACTCATAAGCTTAGGTGATAAACCTCACACTGCTTGTGAGTTGTGGACAGCTGTGAAAGAGCAGGCAGATCTGTGGCTGAGACCGCTGAACCTACATCCCGGCATGGTCGTGTGTGACAATGGCCGTAACCTGGTGGCGGCTCTGAGGCGAGGTGAGATCACACACGTACCATGCCTGGCTCATGTGCTTAACCTCGTGGTTCAGCGGTTTCTTAAATCATACCCCGAGTTGCCAGATCTGCTCGTGAAAGTACGCCGCCTGTCAGCTCATTTTCGCAAGTCGGCTACAGCTTCCGTCGCCATTGCTGTGTTGCAGCAGCGTTTGCAGCTTCCGGCACACCGACTGGTGTGTGATGTCCCCACACGTTGGAACTCTACCCTCCACATGTTGCAAAGGATTTGTGAGCAGAAGAGAGCAGTTGTGGAGTACCAGCTGCAACAAGGCCGTCGATATTCAGGTCAGACTCCACACATAAGACCTCAGGAGTGGACCTGGATGTCTGACATATGTACCATCCTGACAAACTTTGAGGAGGCCACCAAGATGGTGAGTGGCGATGACGCCATCATTAGTGTCAGCATCCCACTTGTCTGTCTTTTGCAACGCTCTCTGCAGAGAATTAAAGAGGAGGCATTGCAGCCAGAGTATGATGAGATGGATCAAGAAGCCGTAGAGGGCGATTACACACAGCCCAGCCTCATCTCATCCCAACGTGCATTGGGGGACAATGAGGGAGAGGAGGAGGAGGAGGAGGAAGAACAGGAGCTGCTATCATGCGTTGTAGACGGTAGTACCTGTACAAGTGTCATGCCGTCGGTTCAGCGTGGGTGGCCTGAGGACAGGGGGGAGGAGGAAGAGGAGGAGGAGAGCATGGTCAGTCGTCATCTTGGTGAGGACACGGAAATCTTGCCCGTTACCAGTCTGGCACGCATGGCTGACTTTATGTTACGCTGCCTTAACCGTGACCCTCGCGTTGTCAAAATGTTGGGTGACAGTCATTACTGGTTGGTGACACTTGTAGACCCCCACAACAAGGAGAACTTTCACTCTCTTATTCCTGAGGTGGAGAGGTCTACAAAAATGGGGCAATACCAGAAGGCCCTTGCTGCAGAACTCTTAAAAAAATTCCCATCTGAACACGCTAGCGGCAGAGGTCACAGTTCGTTGCCCAACCAAGGCGTACAGGCGAGAGAGATGCAACTCCAATCCAGCAGAGGCAGGGGAACACTGTCAACGTTCTGGGACAGTTTTCTGACACCCGCCCAGCTTACAGGCCCTGAGGTGCGGGATACTCTCACAAGGAGTGGAAAGTTTCAAAAGATGGTGAGGGAGTACCTTGCCGATCGTACCAGCATCCTCCGTGATTCCTCTGTGCCTTTTAATTATTGGGTATCCAAGCTGGACACTTGGAATGAACTCGCTCTGTACGCCTTGGAGGTCCTGGCCTGCCCTGCCGCTAGCGTGTTATCGGAGCGTGTTTTTAGTGCCGCTGGGGGAATTATAACTGATAAGCGCACTCGCCTGTCAACTGACAATGCTGACAAGCTGACCCTTATCAAAATGAACAAGGGCTGGATTGTGCCAGACTTCTCTTCACCAACAAATGACAGCAGAGTAACATAAAGTCAAATCCACTGTGTTATTTCGGGAGGTGTATTCCCATGCACCGCTTCACACCCACACATGGGTATACGCTTCCTCGTTTCGGCTGTTTAATCTTCTTCTCCTTATCCTCAGCCTCCACCACCACTATACCACCAGGTTGCCAGCATTGCAAGTTTCTCCGTCCTAATTTTTGGCAGCTTTTGCTGGGAAAGCATAAGCAAATACCATGGGACACCCACTCCCCAATAATGGGACTTATGTTTGTAATATGCTGTACTGCATGGCTCTTGTAAGGGGCATTGCAAGTTGCTCCGTCCTAATTTTTGGCAGCTTTTGCTTGCAAGGCATAAGCAAATACTATGGGACACCCACTCCCCAATAATTGGACTTATGTTTGTAATATGCTGTACTGCATGTGATGCGCCCCCTGGGCTGTGTGTACACGTGTGTGGGATACCCGGTGCCGGGTCTCTGGGGTCTGTAGTCTCCGTGGCGGTGACCAGGTCCCGTGGCTCAGGCTGGTCAAACCAGTGGCAGTCTTTCTTAGGTTTTGAGGTTAATTGTCCGACTGCGCCACCCGTGGATTGCGGTCAGGGAGTATCACCGCTGCGAGGCAGACCGCTGAGGCTGGTATTTTGTGTGCAGCATAGAATGGGATAACTCCCCTCGGGAGGAGTATAGCCTCAGGGCAGTGAGTGTGGATGATGGGGGTGATGGTGCACGAGCGCAGCATGAACGACTCAGAGTCTTTGCAGTGCAGTTCAGGGTCTTTACTGGTGATTATAAGGTAGACCCTCCCGGGAGTACTGGCTAGCATAAGAGACTTTGTCAGTCCGTGAGCAATCAGGAGTTCCCCTGGCCAGGTGGAGTTGTAGGCCTCCCTGTCTGTCTGCACTCTTCCTGGCTACCTTGCTGTAAGTGGGTAGAAGTAGCCCACGTCCCTGAGTGTACCGTGTAGTGCTCACCCGTATGGCTGGTGACTTGGGGCCTTCTGTTAGCCTCCGCTCCACGAGGGCGGTGCTGGTCCCTTGCTTGTGACTGAGCCTCCGGGCTTCTATGGCCAGAGGACCTGAAATCCCCTGCCGGCTGGTTTCTGCTGCTGGATATATAAATCCTCACAGCTTCGGACTCCTGTGTCCGGTTCCTATTGTCTTCTGCCAGGGCGAGCTCTGCTCAGCTTCCAGCCCCTGGTCTTTAGCTCCTAGCTCCTACAGAGCTCCTTGCTGTTACTTTCCCTTGCTCTCACTCTGACTCTGACTGTTCTCTGACTCACTCAACCCCGCCCCAGATCCAGTTTATAAGGGCAGAATTCTCCCCTCCCAGAATTGGGGCAGGAGGATGTTGCATGTTTAAGGGATCCTGACCAGGAAACCTCCCACTTGCTCTCCGACGTAATATCTCTATTACTGTGGTGACCAGACCCCAGGGGTGCCACACATGGCTCTTGTAAGGGGCATTGCAGTTCCTCATAATTTTTGGAAAGCCTTCCATTCACTGCTTAGGCCAACAGTGCACGGGAGACCCAGTTGCTATAAATCGAAAAAAAGGTTTAGTTAACGCCCTCTGACCTCCATGTCATTTCCAAGGGGCATTGGAGTGGCTCGAAATTTTTGGTAGGCATTGCACTCACTGTATGCCCTATAACTGTGTAGCCGAACCGCTCCTTTTGTTACAGAAACATATCCTACAAGACATATCTGGTTGACTGGCCTGATATTGATGTGAATGGTCCCTGTTCCTCCTGCTCTTTCTCCTTTGCCACTACCTCATCCATCATTTATCACCTGAAGCTTTGTTTTAATGGGAGTCATAGAACTGGGATAGTAGCAGGAAAACATCCAGCAATCCTCGGAGGAGGTAGGATATGCGCCAAAATGCGGACCACCTCAGGCCTAGCAACTACTACATACATGCGCTTGCATTCCAAGAAAACAAAGCAGATGCTAACTTCTATCATCATCATCATGCTCCTCACCTAGGCACTCTCAACTCCCCTGATGGAGAAGCCAGGGCCCACCGGAGGAGTCTGGTTCTCTGGTGGGCTCGTCCAATGCTGCCCTAAAGCCGGCCAGGCTAAGAAAAGTGTTGGGGAAGGTGACAGGAGAAATCAGGGCGGCTGGGGACTGAGTATGGACACCTGGCCGCCACCTGGCGGCTGGGGACCGAGCGTGGACACCCGGCCGCCGGGCAGCTTGGGACAGAGTATGGATACCTCGCTGCCGAAGCGGCCATGAGGTTGTGGCCAGCTTCGGCCTCCTCCAAACTAAAAGGCCCCATTTCAAGTGAAAGCTAGCAGTATGGTATTGCAGCCTGCGGGTGGGTGGGTGGTTGGCTTCATATTTTCGCTTGCATTGCAAGGAATGGGGGAGGTACAATTGAACACTGCCCTGGGACAAGGACTTGCACGGGGATAGTTGCAAGTCTGCATCTTCTGATGCGGCAAGGATCACTTCTGATGGACACTCTTTTAGACAGTGACCTGGGGGTCAGAGATGCTTCCAGGGGTCTTCCCCATGCCGATCCCTTGTCTTTTCAGCACTGTATGCGTGTGTCACACAGCACATGGCCAGATAAGATTGTAAAATGTTAAAATGACATTTCCCGGTGAACGCATTTGTCACGGTTGAAAGCAATACAAAAGTGCAAAAACGCATGAAAAATGCTACTTGTGAACATAGCCCAAGGTGTGGAGGAGTATTTTTGTTTTTGGTTATTTATTTTACCTTATACACAAGTTTTTACCCTGTAAAGGAAATTCCTTAACATATTTCATAGGAAAACCGTTTCAGTTTCGTTTTGGAACGTTTTATTGTGAGCCCTCAAAACTGGCTGAATACCTCTGACCACGTTGTTGACAGCAGTGACCTGTGGGTCAGAAATGCGTCCAGGGGCGATCCCCATGCTGCCCCCTTGTCTTTTGAGCACTGTCACTATCGTTTTGGGCACTTTTTAGGCTTTCTACAGACTGCCGGGGGTGCTGCCACAAAAATGCTCGGGTCTCTCATAGACTAACATTGGGCTCGTTGCTCGGGTCGAGCACCCGAGTATCATGGCAAGCTCGGCCCGAGCTTCGAGCACCCGAGCATTTTAGTGATCGCTCAACACTATCAGTCGTCATCTTGGTGAGGACACGGAAGTCTTGCCCGTTACCAGTCTGGCACCCATGGCTGACTTTAGGTTACGCTGCCTTAACCGTGACCCTCGCATTGTCAAAATGTTGGGTGACAGTCATTACTGGTTGATGACACTTTTAGACCCCCTCTCAAGGAGAACTTTCACTCTCTTATTCCTGAGTTGGAGAGGTCTACAAAAATGGGGCAGTACCAGAAGGCCCTTGCTGCAGAACTATTAAAAATATTCCCATCTGAACACGGTAGCGGCAGAGGTCACAGTTCGCTGCAAAACTAAGGCATACAGGCGAGAGAGACGCAACTCCAATCCAGCAGAGGCAGGGGAACACTGTCAATGTTCTAGGACAGTTTTCTGAGACCTGCCCAGCTTACAGGCCCTGAGGCGCAGGGTACTCTCACAAGGAGTGGAAAGTTTCAAAAGATGGTGAGGGAGTACCAGCGTCCTCCGTGATTCCTCTGTGCCTTTTAATTATTGGGTATCCAAGCTGGACACTTGGAATGAACTCACTCTGTATGCCTTGGCGGTCCTGGCCTGCCCTGCCGCTAGCGTGTTATCGGAGCGTGTTTTTAGTGCCGCTGGGGGAATTATAACTGATAAGCGCACTCGCCTGTCAACTGACAATGCTGAAAAGCTGACCCTTATCAAATTGAACAAGGGCTGGATTGGGCCAGACTTCTCATCACCACCAAATGACAGCAGAGTAACATAAAGTCAAATCCACTGTGTTATTTTGGGAGGTGTATTCCCATGCATCGCTTCACACCCACACATGGGTATACGCTTCCTCATTTCGGCTGTTTTTTGCTCTTCTCCTTATCCTCAGCCTCCACGACCACTATACCACCAGGGTGACCGTGGTCCATGTTGCCAGCATTGCAAGTTCCTCTGTCCTAATTTTTGGCAGCTTTTGCTTGGAAGGCATAGGCAAAGACTATGGGAGACCCACTCCCCAATAATGGGAATAATGTTTTTAATATGCTGTACTGCATGGCTCTTGTAAGGGACATTGCAAGTTCCCCCTTTCTAATTTTTGGCAGCTTTTGCTTGGAAGGCATAGGCAAAGACTATGGGAGACCCACTCCCCAATAATGGGAATAATGTTTTTAATATGCTGTACTGCATGGCTCTTGTAAGGGGCATTAAAATCGTCTTGTTAAGCTACTGTGACCTCCACGTCTCTTCCAAGGGTCGTTAATATTGTCTTTTTATTCCACTGCGACCTCCACCACTCTTCCAAGGGGCATTAAAAGCGTCTTGTTAAGCTACTGTGACCTCCTCGTCTCTTCCACAGGGCGTTGATATTGTCTTTTTATTCCACTGTAACCTCCACCACTCTTCCAAGGGGCATTGATATTGTCTTTTTATTCCACTGCGACCTCCACCACTCTTCCAAGGGGCATTAAAACCGTCTTTTTAAGCTACTGTGACCTCCATGTCTCTTCCACGGGGCATTGATATTGTCTTTTTATTCCACTGTAACCTCCACCACTCTTCCAAGGGGCATTAAAACTGTCTTGTTAAACCACTCTGAACTCCACGTCTCTTCCAAGGGGCATTAAAACCATCTTGTTAAGCTACTGTGACCTCCATATCTCTTCCAAGGGGCATTAAAACTGTCTTGTTAAACCACTCTGAACTCCACGTCTCTTCTAAGGGGCATTAAAACCGTCTTGTTAAACCACTCTGAACTCCACAGCTCTTCCAAGGGGCATTGACATGTTGTTTTTAATTACCTCTAACCTCCACGACTCTTGCAACGGGCATTGCATTTCCTCCTAATTTTTGTCAGCTTTTGCTTTTCAATGCATAGGCGAACACTAAGGGAGACCCACTCCCCAATAATGGGTAGAAGGTTTTTAATACGCTGTAATCCACGTCTGTTTCAAGGGGCATTGAAGTTGACGCACCCCTGGGCCTGTGTCGCGCAGCGTTGCGCACGCGGGAGCTTACCCGGAGCCGGATCTGTTGAGGGTTGTAGTCTCGTGGCGGTGACCCGGTCCGTGCCCAGGGAGTCAGACTAAGTGGCGCTGTATTAGTGGTAGATGTTGTACGACTACGCCACCCGTTGAATGCAGCGAAGGAGCTGCCGCTGCAGGGCAGACCGCTGAGGCCGGTGGTAGGATTGTGCAGCGTGATAGTATCACCCCCAACGGGAGGGGTATGGCCTCAGGGCAGCCGACGTGGATGATGGGGGTAGCAGGAACCACTCGGAGACGGTACGGTGTAGTTCAGGGTCTTTACTGGTGACAAAGATAGACCCTCCCGGAGTACTGGCTAGCGATTGGGGCCTGGTCAGTCCTTGAGCAGATGGGATCTCCCCTGGCCAGGCGGAGTTGTGGGCCTCCCAAACTAACTGTACTCTTCTGGCTACCTTGCTAGAGGCGGGTATAAGTAGCCCACGTCCCTGAGTGTACCGTGTGGTGCTCACCCGTATGGCCGGTGACTCAGGGCCTTCTAGTAGCTTCCGCTCCACGACGGCGGTGCTGGTCCCACGCGTGTGACCGTGCCTTCGGGTTTCTTGGCCAGAGGACCTGAAATCCCCTGCCGGTCGGTTTCTGCTGCTGGTTAGGAGTTAGTCCCCACAGCCTCGGACTCCGGGTCCGGTGATAGCTTCTCAGTCAGGGCGAGCTCTGCAGCTGCCAGCCCCTGACTCTTTGTAGTACTGCTCCCACAGAGCTCCTGTTGTTTCTTCCTATGCTGCTTCTCTTCTCTGTCTCTACTTCTTCTCTACTCACTAACCCTGCCTCAGCCCTAGGTTTATATAGGGAAAGTCCTTCCCCTCCCAGGACTGGGCAGGAGGTGTGGCATGCATAGGAGTCCTGACCAAGAGACCTCCCACCTGCTCTCAGACATAACATTGCTGTTACTGTGGAAACCAGACCCCTGGGGTGCCACATTCCCCCCTAGTGAAATTTAGCACTCCGGGACTAAACATATTTTTAAACATAACAAGGTATAAACAATAATAGTACAATAAGAAAAACATATAAAGATGGTCACGGCGTGTTCGCAACCGGGTGCAGTTTTTGAAGAAAAGCAAGGTGTCCATTTCACCAAAACAGGGAGACGTAACCAGGTAGGGGTCTGTCCTGCCCCGAGTCCTTAACAGTCTTTAGTCCATTCCTAGGTTACGCTCCAACCATGTACAAGGATTCCCGGTAAATCCACCAAGGACTCCTATAAATAACTAGAAACACATAATTATACACAAGCAACAAGAAAAACAGGTAACCACAAATAAAACAATTTATACACTTCAAATCCTCCAACGTGCGGGTAACTGGACTCTAGTGGCCCTAGTGGACCTACGGAGCTGACTGTCTAGCCCTGAACTACAGGGTGTAGGAGCTGTCAAGGGTAAACTGGGCAGCTGTCTACCGGCTCTTTGGCTCACTAGGGGTACGGCAGGCTCACTATAAGCAGAGGGTTGATCCTCCTGTTCTGCTTGTGTGGAGTCTTCTGCCTCCTGGACCGGCTGCTCTTCCAGCTCTACCTGTTGCTCCGTAGGCACTTGGGATGCTGGTTGGAGGAACGTGAGGACGGGTACCACAACTGCACCATTGACTTGAGTCCAGGACCGAGGGAAGTCTCCGAGCACAGTACTAACCATATCCTCCCTTTCCTCTACGGGTCGATGGTCTTCTTGTTCCTCTTCAGGGTTCCGTAGCTGTTCAGGACACTTCTTCAGGTGATCCCGGGATACAATGGCTATGGTCTCCCCTCCGTCTTTACTGATGGTACAGACTTTCGAGTTCTCGTGGCTTGAGGGCAGTACGGTGTACGGGTCCTTCTCCCACTGGTCGTCCAACTTGTGGAGCCGTCTTTTCCTCTTCAAGACCTGCTCTCCGGGTACCAGGGGAACAGCGGGAGCATACTGGTTGTAAGTTTTCTCTTGTCTTTCCCTAGCCTGACAGAGACTTCGCTCCACGCTCTCCTGTACTTTCCGGTACTGCCGCTGCCTCTCTGTGTCCCAGTCTGTTTCTGGTGAAGTGTCCTCGGGTGTCAGGACTCCCATTTCCAGGTCAACAGGTAACTTACCAGGTCTCGCCCTCATTAGGTAAGCCGGGGTACAGTTGGTGGAACCTACCGGGATGTGGTTGTATAGGTCCACTAGATCGGGCAGCTTCTCAGGCCACAGACTGCGTTCTTCCAGGGGCAACGTTTTCAGGAGATCCATTACCACCTGGTTCATTTTCTCACAAAGTCCATTAGTTTGCGGATGATAGGGTGTCGTCCTTATCTTCCGGCAGCCATACAGATTGCAGAATTCCTGGAAGACCTCCGCTTCAAAGGCAGGTCCCTGGTCCGTCAGCACTTGGTCCGGGTACCCGTGTGGACGGCAGAAGTGCTGCTGGAAGGCTCTAGCTGCTGTTTGAGCCGTTAAGTCCTTAACGGGGACGACAACCAAGAACCGGGAGTAATGATCCACCATGGTTAACGCGTAGACGTAGCCACTTCTGCTTGGGGTCAGTTTTACATGATCCAAGGCTACCAGTTCCAACGGCTGCCGGGTGACGATGGACTGCAGGGGAGTCTTCTGGCTGGCACGGTCCTTCCTTCTTAGGTTGCACGGGCCACAGTCTCTGCACCACCTCTCGATGGTTCCCCTCATGCCTACCCAGTGGAACCGCCCACGCAGCAGGAACTCCAGCTTCTTCCATCCGAAGTGTCCAGCCCCGTCGTGGTATGCCTCCATCACCATGGCTGCGTCTCTCCGTGGAACCACTACTTGCCAGATTAGTTCATGCGTCCGGGAGTTAACCATTCTGCGGCACAACTTCCCCTTGTAAAGGAACAGTCGACTCTTCTCAGCCCACAGTTGCTTGGCTTCCTCCGGAGCGTCTGGGTCAAGGCGAGCCTCTGGCCGAGTCAGCATCTCCTTTACCAGCCGGACGGCAGGGTCACTGTCTTGCGTTTCCTCCCAGTTGTAGTGAGGCAAGGGGTTAAACGTAGCGGCTTGCTTACTCCTTACCCGATGGGAATACTGGATAGTCCCATGACGGTGGAACGCGGGGAGTTCGACTTCTTCCAGTACCTCTGGATCTTCTCCTACGTCCGGTAGGTTTGGCATCCTGGACAGGGCGTCCGCGTTGGTATTGGAGCGTCCTGCCCGGTATTTGATTGTGAACTCGTAGTTGGACAGACGGGCCATCCATCTCTGCTCTAGGGCACCGAGTCTTGCCGTGTCCAGGTGTGTCAACGGGTTGTTATCCGTGTACACGGTGAACCGGGAAGAAGCGAGGTAGTGCTTAAAGCGTTCGGTGACTGCCCACACCACTGCCAGGAACTCTAGCTTAAATGAGCTGTAATTCTCAGGGTTTCTTTCGGTGGATCGCAGTTTTCGGCTAGCGTAAGCGATTACTCGTTCTTTCCCCTGCTGGATCTGGGACAGTACGGCTCCTAGCCCGATGTTACTTGCGTCAGTGTAGAGGATAAAGGGCTGGCTGTAATCAGGGTACGCCAGGATTTCATCCCCCGTGAGGGCCATCTTCAGCTGGCGGAAGGACTCTTCTTCTAACTTCTCCCATTTGAAGGGCGGCTTCTGGTTCTTGGCCTTCCGGGACTGGCCTATCAGGAGGTCCTGCATAGGAGCTGCCTTTTTGGTGAAACCGGGGATGAATCTGCGGTAATAGCCTACCAACCCGAGGAACTGCCGCACTTCCTTTACACTGGAGGGACTTGGCCATTCCTTAATTGCGGTGATCTTATCAGGGTCGGGAGCCACTCCGTCAGTGCTCACCACGTGTCCCAGGTACTGCACCTTTGGTTTCAAGAGGTGACACTTGGAGGGTTTTACCTTTAAGCCGTAGCTTGCCAGAGCTTCGAACACTTCCGCCAGGTGTTTCAGGTGGTCCTCATAAGTCTTGGAATATACGATGACATCGTCCAGGTACAACAGGACCGTCTCGAAGTTTCTGTGGCCCAGACAGCACTCCATTAATCGTTGGAAGGTTCTCGGTGCGTTGCAGAGTCCGAACGGCATGCAGGTAAACTCGCTAAGTCCCATCGGGGTGGTGAATGCGGTCTTCTCCCGGTCCGCCTCTGCTACAGGAACCTGCCAGTACCCGCTAGTGAGATCCAAGGTAGAGAAGAAGTTAGCAGATCTTAAAGCAGCCAAAGACTCCTCTATCCTTGGTAAGGGGTACGCATCCTTGTGTGTGATACGGTTAATTTTCCGGTAATCTACACACATCCTCATGGTGTTGTCTTTCTTTTTGACTAAGACTAGTGGAGCTGCCCAGGGGCTACAGCTATCCCTGATCACCCCAGCCTCCTTCATGTCCCTAAGCATCCCCTTGGCGTGTTGGTAGTGTGCAGGGGGTACGGGTCGATACCTCTCTTTTATGGGAAGATGGTCTCCCGTGGGGATGTGGTGTTCTACCCCCTTGACTCGCCCGAAGTCTAACGGGTGTTTACTAAACACTCTCTCGTACTCTTGAACCACCCGATAGACTCCCTGTTTCTGGTGTGAGGGAGTGGAGTCAGTACCCAAATGTAGTTGCTGACACCAGTCCTCCATTGTTTCTTTAGAGCCGTTACCTTCCTCCGGGGAAGATGGAGGCAAGGGTTCTACGGACTGTATGGAATTTTGATTGATGGTATACAATTTGGCTAGCGTGGCATACCGGGGCAGGTACACTTCCCTCTTCCCGATATTTATTATGCGAACGGGCACCCTCCCATGGCGTACATTGACCACCCCCCGTGCCGTCAAAATGGTGGGCCTACTGTCTGAGTAAACTGGTTCTACCATTGCCTGGTAATCTCTACCTCTCAGACCAATAGCTGCCCGGCACCAAATCATCATTTCACTTTTAGGGGGCATGGCAATAGGGAAGGGGTCACACATTCTTACGCTACCAATCTCACCATCGGAGAGTTCTATCTGTTGCCGTCGCATCAGTGCCCGGATCTCTTTCTGGAGCACTCGCTGCTGGCCGGAGCTGGCGTTCTTGGCAACCTGTTGTAAAAGGAAAATCACCTCTGCAAGACAATTTTCAATTACATTAGTTCCTAGAGTTATCTTTGGGTGACTCTCGTGTTTGTCAATGTCTACAATGATCAGTCCCTGTGCTGCCAGTTCGACTCTACCGATTTTAATGGTCACCTCTTTAAATCCAATCTGTGGCACGGGCTGACCATTGCTGGCGATGATACTCAAGTCGTCGTCAGGGTAGCGGGTATCAAAGGTGTCCCTCAGCCGGGTTAGTATCTCTGCGACAGTCCTCCTCCCAGGTGGCCAGGACTTTACCTCCCTTTGGGCTGCCCCGGTTAATTGGGCCACCAGGATGCTCACTTTTTGCTCCTCTGTGAGGGGATACACCTGGAAGAGGCTATCCAGTTTTTCTCTAAAGTCATGCAGGGTATGTGACTCCCCTGAGTACTGGGGTAGCCAGGCTGCCCCCGGGATATAGGGCATGGTGAAAGGCATGACCGCAACAGCAGTGGCGCTGGCGGGGGTTGAAGCGGTAAAGCTCTCCTCCGTATCCGACATCCTTCTCCCCCCTAGTGGACCGTGGCCTACCTTGCGATGATCCTCTTCCGTAGGCCGCGGCTCCGCAGTGGATCGTCAGGGTTGAGGACCTTCCGTCGCGCTCCTGTGACGTCGGCGTCTGCTGGGCTCCTTCCAGGACCTTACGCAACGTCCGGACGTGAGGCGGGGCTTCAGTCCTCGCGCGCTTTCGGAGTCCACGCCCCTCTTCTTCCCGCGCGGCGTCTTCAAGATGGCGTCCAACGGCGGGAAAACTCCACGGATGGCGGGAAGAAGGCAGAAGATGGCGCCGGATGGCGGGAAAACTTCGCGGATGGCGGGAAGAAGACAGAAGATGGCGCCGGATGGCGGGAATCTTCACCACTGGTAAGTTTGAACAGTCTTTTTCAGGCACGCAGTACCCGGTGGTTGAGGGCACGAAATCCTGCCGACTACGCCAAAAGTTGACGCACCCCTGGGCCTGTGTCGCGCAGCGTTGCGCACGCGGGAGCTTACCCGGAGCCGGATCTGTTGAGGGTTGTAGTCTCGTGGCGGTGACCCGGTCCGTGCCCAGGGAGTCAGACTAAGTGGCGCTGTATTAGTGGTAGATGTTGTACGACTACGCCACCCGTTGAATGCAGCGAAGGAGCTGCCGCTGCAGGGCAGACCGCTGAGGCCGGTGGTAGGATTGTGCAGCGTGATAGTATCACCCCCAACGGGAGGGGTATGGCCTCAGGGCAGCCGACGTGGATGATGGGGGTAGCAGGAACCACTCGGAGACGGTACGGTGTAGTTCAGGGTCTTTACTGGTGACAAAGATAGACCCTCCCGGAGTACTGGCTAGCGATTGGGGCCTGGTCAGTCCTTGAGCAGATGGGATCTCCCCTGGCCAGGCGGAGTTGTGGGCCTCCCAAACTAACTGTACTCTTCTGGCTACCTTGCTAGAGGCGGGTATAAGTAGCCCACGTCCCTGAGTGTACCGTGTTGTGCTCACCCGTATGGCCGGTGACTCGGGGCCTTCTAGTAGCTTCCGCTCCACGACGGCGGTGCTGGTCCCACGCGTGTGACCGTGCCTTCGGGTTTCTTGGCCAGAGGACCTGAAATCCCCTGCCGGTCGGTTTCTGCTGCTGGTTAGGAGTTAGTCCCCACAGCCTCGGACTCCGGGTCCGGTGATAGCTTCTCAGTCAGGGCGAGCTCTGCAGCTGCCAGCCCCTGACTCTTTGTAGTACTGCTCCCAGAGAGCTCCTGTTGTTTCTTCCTATGCTGCTTCTCTTCTCTGTCTCTACTTCTTCTCTACTCACTAACCCTGCCTCAGCCCTAGGTTTATATAGGGGAAGTCCTTCCCCTCCCAGGACTGGGCAGGAGGTGTGGCATGCATAGGATTCCTGACCAAGAGACCTCCCACCTGCTCTCAGACATAACATTGCTGTTACTGTGGAAACCAGACCCCTGGGGTGCCACACAGTGCCTAATAATTTTTGGAAAGCCTTCCATTCCCTGCTAAGGCCAACAGTGTACAGGAGACCCAGTTGCTATAAATGGAAAAAACGGTTTAGTTAAGGCCCTCTGACATCCATGTCACTTCCAAGGGGCATTGGAGTGCCTCGAAATTTTTGGTAGGCATTACATTCACTGTATGCCTTATAACTGTGTAGCTGAACCGCTCCTTTTGGTACAGAAACATATCCTACAAGACATGTGTTTTTGGCTGGCCTGATATTGATGTGAATGGTCCCTGTTCCTCCTGCTCTTTCTCCTTTGCCACCACCTCATCCATTATTCATCACCTGAAGCTTTGTTTTAACGGGAGTCATAGAACTGGGATAGTAGCAGGAAAACATCCAGCAGTCCTCGAAGGAGGTAGAATATGCGCCAAAACGCTGACCACCTCAGGCCTAGCTGCTACTACATACATGCGCTTGCATTCCAAGGAACAGAAAGCTAATGAGGTGGATGGCCTCATGATCATGAATAATTTACTCGTTGTGTAGGAGGCCGACCACTGCTGCTGTCTACCTTCTGAACTTTGTGTTGAAGCCAGATTGACCCAGGACCCGCAATCCTCTATGTCTGGAGGACGTGTTGCATCCCAGGGTCCAACTGTGTCCCGGCTTCCACAATATTAACCCAGTGTGAAGGCGTCAGTGAGATGGACCATTCCTGGCCACATTCACTTGTCCACGTGTTTGTGGTTAGGCTGTCCTTCCCACTAAATGCACTGGGGAGGGCACAGGTAATGTTTTGGTATGCGCGCTTGTGTATAAGGCACACCGGGACAAATAGGGGCGGCTGGGGACCATTTATGGACACCCAGCCACCCCCACGCGGCTGGGGACTGTGTGTGGGCACCCGGCCTCGGGGCGGCTGGGGACTGAGTATGGACACCCGGCCGCCCCCTGGCGGCTGGGGACCAAGCGTGGACACCCGGCCGCTGGCTGGGGACTGAGTATGAATACCAGGCTACCGACGCAGCCATGACGTGGTGGCCAGATTCCACCTCCACATGCCTAAAAGGCCAAATTTCAAGTGCAAGCAAGCTAGCAGTATGGTATTGCAGCCTGGGGGTGGGTGGGTGGCAGGCTGCATACTTGCGCTTGTATTGCAAGTTATGGGGGAGGTACAATTGAACACTGCCCTGGGACAAGGACTTGCACGGGGATAGTTGCAAGTCTGCATCTTCTGATGCGGCAAGGATCACTTCTGATGGGCACACTTTTAGGCAGTGACCTGGGGGTCAGAGATGCTTCCAGGGGTCTTCCCCATGCTGTTCCCATGTCTTTTTAGCACTGTATGCATGTGTCACACAGCACATGGCCAGATAAGGTTGTAAAATGTTAAAATGACATTTCCCGGTGAATGCATTTGTCACGGTTGAAAGCAATACAAACGTGCAAAAACGCATAAAAAATGCTACTTGTGAACATAGCCCAAGGTGTGGAGGAGTATTTTTGTTTTTGGTTATTTATTTTACCTTATACACAAGTCTTTACCCTGGAAAGGATGTTCCTTAACCCCTTTCCGACCTGGTCAGTAATAGTACGCACCAGGTCGGGAAGGACGGTTCAGCGGGGGCTCCGGCGTTGAGCCCGCACTGAAGCGAGCACAAGTCAGCTGATTATTGGAATCGCAATCCACCCGCGGCTGTTAACATGTTAAATCTCTGACAGTGGCATTTAACTCGCGCTTCCGGGAGTCCTAAGCCCCGCCCATCAGTGACCCCGTCACGTGATCGCGGGTCACCAATGGGTGGGCATGACAACTCAGGGTCTGCAGCAGACGCCTGTGGTTGTCATGTCTCAATTGCTATGAGCGCCACCTTGTGGTCAGCGCTCATAGCAAGTGAGCATTTCTCCTGCATACAAGCGATCTGCTCATCGCTTGTATGCAGTAAAAGCAATCAGACAACTCCTGCTTCTAGTCTCCTCTGGAGACTATAGAAGCAAGCAGAAAGTGTAAAAAAAAAGTTTTTAAAAAAATAAAAAATATATAAAAGTTTAAGTCACCCCCCTTTCGCCCCATTCAAAATAAAATATATATATATCTAAAAAAAAAAACACATACACATATTTGGTATCGCCGCGTTCAGAATCGCCCGATCTATCAATATAAAAGAAGAATTAATACAATTAGTAAACGGTGTAACGAGAAAAAAATTTTAAACGCCAGAATTAAGTTTTTTTGGTCGCTACAACTTTGCAATAAAATGCTATAACGGGCGATCAAAACATCGGATCTACCCCAAAATGGTATCAATAAAAACGTCAGCCCGGCACGCAAAAAATAAGCACTCACCTGGCCCCAGATCCCGAAAAATGGAGAAGCTAAGGGTCTCGGAAAATGGCGTCATTTTTTTTGTTTTTTTAGCAAGCTTTGGATTTTTTTTTCACCACTTAAATAAAAAAGAACCTATACATGTTTGGTGTCTATGAACTCGTAACAACCTGGAAAATAATGATGGCAGGTCAGTTTTAGCAATCTGTGAACGTGGTAAAAAAAGGACCCAAAAAACAACTGTGGAATTGCATTTTTTTAGCAGTTTCACTGCAATTGGAATTTTTTTCCCATTTTCCAGCACACGATATGGTAAAACCAGTGATGGTGTTTAAAAGTACAACTCGTCCCGCAAAAAATAAGCCCTCACATGGCCATATTGAACGAAAATTAAAAAAGTTCTGGCTCTGGGAAGAAGGGGAGCAAAAAAGGAAAACACAAAAACAGAAAGACCCATGGTCGTTAAGGGGTTAACATATTTCACAGGAAAGCACTTTCACTTTCGTTTTTGAACGTTTTATTGTGAGCCCGTAAAAGTGGCTTAATGCCTCTGACCACGTTGTTGACAGCAGTGACCTGGGGGTCAGAAATGCTTCCAGGGGCGATCTCCATGCTGTCCCCATGTCATTTGAGCACTGTCACTATCGTTTTGGGCACTTTTTAGGCTTTCTACAGACTGCCGGGGGAGCCGCCGCAAAAATGTTCGGGTCTCCCATAGACTAACATTGGGCTCGTTGCTCGGGTCGAGCACCCGAGTATCACGGTGAGCTCGGGCCGAGCTTCGAGCACCCGAGCATTTTAGTGCTCGCTCAACACTAATCTTTATGTATACAGTAGGATATATACATGTACACACACTATTGTTTATCCTGTGCATTGTAGTTATACTTTGATGTATTCCCTATGTAATATGTTTATATTCAGATCTCAATGTGTGACTCTGGAGGAGGAGTGGGAGAGGTTTAGGCAGAATTACAGGTCTGTGCTCACTGCTGGCTTACAGCCCAGCACAAGGGATGATGGGAAATGTAATAAGAAGGGAGCAGAGGATTCAGAAAAGGAAGGAATCACTATAGCAACAGAGCTGGTGCCAGGGCAAAAAAAAAACATAAAACAACATTAAACTTGGGAGAAAAGGTTATTTAGGGGCATTATCCTTAAGCATTTATGGCAAAACTAGCAACTGAGTCAGACTAGAGGACAACCTCTTTAAAAGCATATGTGATAATAACTTATTGATTGGTGGAGATCTCACCAACTAAGCTAAGACCCACACTGATTAGCAGAACGAGGAGCTTTTATCCTTATTAGAATGGGTGACACTGCTCATGCTCGACCTGTGCTCCATTCTTTCCCTATGGGTTGCCAGAAGCAGCACTCAGCTTTTTTGGCAACCTCACAGAGAACAAATGGATGGTCTCGTGTGTGACCATTTTGTACCAGGGATCCAGAGCCCCATTGATGCTTCGGCATGGTCTCAGATTCTCCAGTATTTGGTCTCCAATAGTTTTGTTTTTATATGATGGTTTTCTTCATCTCAAAGGTTTATCCTCTTTGCCTCTATTTCTTGTCCCTTTGTCACCGCTTTGTTTTTCCCACCTTAAATCACCTCCCTACTTTCCTCCGTTTGACAGCTCTATGGTATAACGCTCAATGGAGCAACACTACCATTTTGTCGGCATTGGGATTTGCTTGGGACTGCACTAACGTTGAGCACCTCCACCCTCTGGCTAAAACCTGAAGTTTTAAACAACAAGCCTCCTGGCAACCAGTCATGTTGCTTGAGCTTGGGAGTTCTTCTTCACACATCATCTCACTGAACACAGCAAGACAAAGGGCACAAATGTACAACAAAGTGCAGAACAGAACATAGAATAATAAATCACAAAAGCATAAAGATGACGCTTGCCAAAAGAGAATTTGATTCTTCCTCCATTTCGGAAGCACCCATCAGAAGCTTTATGTAGACGAGTAATCCATGTAAGTTTACTCAGTTCTATGGCGAACCATAGGTATAGAGCCGACATACTGTCTGTATGCTACATGGCACACCACCGACCTTACTGTAAAATAATCATTATATGATTTATCATTTACTTATATTACAATCAACTGATTTTCTATATGGGAAATCCCTTTACTGCAAGTAAAAAAGTAATCCCGCTAATTCAGACTTCAGCCACTGATGGAAAGCTATTCCTCGGGATCTTTATATGTGCTCATCCTAACCAGTTTATAAATGAGATTACACCATCTCAGGCTGCTATCTCACCGTCACAGAGCACATTCCCCCTGTCCATGAATACAAAATAAATATGAATACATAGACCGTGAATCTTCGCATGATGTGGACTATTCCTCAGTATAACTGTATATTCATATAAAAGCAATGGCTTAGAAATCATAGCATCATTCATAGTCATGTCATCTCTGCTTACCGCAACGCCTGCCAATCAGTAATGAAGCAGTAATAATAATGCACATAAATAATACATGTGATGTAAGATATGATAGATCGGGCGGTCCTCTCACCCTGCTAATTGCACTTGGTAGAAGCAGGTGCAGGAGGACTTTTAGGTTAAAGTGTTTGTCCGGAGAGCAGTCTTTAATTAGCGCAGATTTAATGCACAGACTACAGTAATTTTCTGCACCTGGAGCATCTATTACCTAATTCACTGCGATGTTCAATATCAGTGGATGGAAATTTGCATAAAATTAAATCAGAATTCATTAGGATTCTACTATTCAGGTTAAAAGATGTTTATGGGGCCTTGTGCAAAGTTGTGTGTAGGAGGCTGAATGGCAATACGGGGGGTCCTGTGTGGCCCCGTAGAAAAGGGCTTTATGGGCTGTATCTCGCTCCATCAGGTGCTAGAAAGTGCAGAAATTTCCCTTTAGAAGCATTATGGGAGAATACATCTGAGGAGTGTACATAGAAATCCTATCGCATAGGGGCAAATTGGGGCACTTTATGAACCCCTGCTGCCTTTAACCAACCCATTAGATCCTTGTTAATGAGCTGCAGGAGCCTACTTTTGTGGTTTAGGGCTCATTCACACTCCTGATTTTCTCGGACAAGTGCTATCCATGGTTTTCACATATCGCACTTATATCTTATACCTATGATATTCTGTGGGGCTGCGCACGTCTGATTTTTTTTCCTCAGACCGAGTGGTCAGTGGAAAGTGTCCATTTTTGAGCATCGGATCAAAATCGACAATGCAAGTCTACGGGTCCATTAAATAATCGGACCATACTTGGAACTTGGATCAGGGGCGGACACAGACTGTAGTGGGCCCCTGTGCAAGAAATTTTTGGGGGCCCCCCTTGCCCTTCATAAGGCAACAAAGTTATGTAAACATAACCCCCCCATGTGCAGCTCACCCCCCCGTGCATCTCTCATCCCCCCGTGCATCTCTCACCCCCCCCCCGTGCATCTCTCACCCCCCCGTGCATCTCTCTCCCCCCCGTGCATCTCTCACCCCCCCCGTGCATCTCTCACCCCCCCCGTGCATCTCTCATCCCCCCCCGTGCATCTCTCACCCCCCCATGTGCATCTCTCACCCCCCCATGTGCATCTCTCATCCCCCCCATGTGCATCTCTCATCCCCCTCCCATGTGCATCTCTCATCCCCCTCCCATGTGCATCTCTCATCCCCCTCCCATGTGCATCTCTCATCCCCCTCCCATGTGCATCTCTCATCCCCCCCATGTGCATCTCTCATCCCCCCCATGTGCATCTCTCATCCCCCCCATGTGCATCTCTCATCCCCCCCCATGTGCATCTCTCATCCCCCTCATGTGCATCTCTCATCCCCCCCCATGTGCATCTCTCATCCCCCCCCATGTGCATCTCTCATCCCCCCCATGTGCATCTCTCATCCCCCCCATGTGCATCTCTCATCCATCCCATGTGCATCTCTCATCCCCCCATGTGCATCTCTCACCCCCCCATGTGCATCTCTCACCCCCCCCATGTGCATCTCTCATCCCCCCCCCATGTGCATCTCTCATCCCCCCCCCATGTGCATCTCTCACCCCCCCCCCATGTGCATCTCTCACCCCCCCCCCCATGTGCATCTCTCACCCCCCCCCCCCCTCCCCATGTGCATCTCTGATTCCCCCCACTCCTGGTTAATTAATTGTATTTAAAAAAATAAAACTTGTTATACTTACCCCCATGCGATCCCTGCAGAATCCTGGCGCTCGTCCACGTCGCTGCCACCACGTTCTCCTGACGTTCGGCCATGTGACGGCGCCACATACATAGCCATCAGCTTTTGTTTTGGCCAAAAGATTTTTAAAGCCGCCACCACGATAAGGTAGACTCTTCTGGCCGGGCCCTACTCTAACCTATTAAAATTTTCTTAAAATATGCAATACTCTTTTTAGATATATGTTTATTTAGTTTTCTTTAAGGGAATGTGTCATATACATTTTTTTTTAAAATGACCAATAATACCACATACAGGGAATACCGCCACACCATGACCAGACCACATATTACCACAACATAGTGACCGAATAATACCACACAGAAGGGAGAAAAACTGCCACACCATGACCAGACCACATATTACCACCACATTACTAATATTACCACCACATTACTAATATTACCATAAGTGTCATTATACACGGGAGCTCTATACATGGTATGTATAATGTAAGTGTCCAGGTAATCTAGTGATCACCAGTGACATTATACACAGGAGCTCTGTATATAGTGTCAGTGTACAGGTAATACAGTGATCACCAGTGACATTATACACAGGAGCTCTGTATATAGTGTACAGGTAATACAGTGATCACCAGTGACATTATACACAGGAGCCCGGTACATAGTATATAGTGTAAGTGTACATGTAATACACTGACTCACTGGTGACGTCTCTAGGTGAAGTCCTTCAGCTACGCTTTTCTCCTTCATCCAGCACAGACCGCCATCACGTCTTCCAGCCAGGACTCATCTCTGCATAAAATAACACAGTTATCTAGAGCACATTCCCCAACTTCTACATTACGCAGCTGAATACAGACGTGCATCCACCATCAATATATGGTTAGTTATTATGCCACCTACCATTCCAAATATAAATTGTAATCCACCACGGTGCCCCCATTAACTGTAAATAGGCACTCAATATATAATTTAATTAGAACCTCTACTCTTTCCGCCAATTTGTTACCAGTTACACTCCTGCATCCGCAACGCCCCCTACTCTATGCTTCCTGCTCCCCGCATTCATTATTTACATGCACCCCCTGCCCCAATTCATTATATCATGTCCGTGCTCTCCCCACCCCATCATCATTTATCATTTACTCTCCCCCACCCCACATTCATTATGTGCCGCTCATTATCCCCCTACTCCCAATTCCCCCATGTGCAGCTCATTTTCTCCCAATTCCCCCATGTGCAGCTCTCATCCCCCCCATGTGCAGCTCTCACCCCTCCATGTGCAGCTCTCAAACCCCCCCATGTGCACATCTCTCACCACCCCCCATGTGCACATCTCTCACCACCCCCCATGTGCACATCTCTCATCCCCCTCCCCCACATGTGCCCCTCTCTCATCCCCCTCCCCCACATGTGCCCCTCTCTCATCCCCCCATGTGCATCTCTCATCCCCCCACGAGCACCTCTCTCACCCCCACATGTGCACCTCTCTCATTCCCCTCCCCCACATGTGCACCTCTCTCATCCCCCTCCCCCACATGTGCATCTCCCATTCCCCCCCCACACACGTGCATCTCCCATCCCCCCCCCACACACACATGTGCATCTCCCATTCCCCCCCCACACACATGTGCATCTCCCATTCCCCCCCCCCCACACACACATGTGCATCTCCCATTTCCCCCCCACACATGTGCATCTCCCATTTCCCCCCCACACACATGTGCATCTCCCATTTCCCCCCCACACATGTGCATCTCCCATTTCCCCCCCACACACATGTGCATCTCCCATTTCCCCCCCACACACATGTGCATCTCCCATTTCCCCCCCACACACATGTGCATCTCCCATTTCCCCCCCACACACATGTGCATCTCCCATTCCCCCCCACACACATGTGCATCTCCCATTCCCCCCCACACACATGTGCATCTCCCATTCCCCCCCACACACATGTGCATCTCCCAATTCCCCCCCACACACATGTGCATCTCCCAATCCCCCCCCCACACATGTGCATCTCCTAATCCCCCCCCCACACATGTGCATCTCCCAATTCCCCCCCCCCACACATGTGCATCTCCCATTCCCCCCCACACACATGTGCATCTCCCAATTCCCCCCCACACACATGTGCATCTCCCAATCCCCCCCCCACACATGTGCATCTCCCAATCCCCCCCCCACACATGTGCATCTCCTAATCCCCCCCCCCACACATGTGCATCTCCCAATTCCCCCCCCCCACACATGTGCATCTCCCAATTCCCCCCCCCCCACACATGTGCATCTCCCAATCCCCCCCCCACACATGTGCATCTCCCAATTCCCCCCCCCCACACATGTGCATCTCCCAATTCCCCCCCCCACACATGTGCATCTCCCAATTCCCCCCCCACACATGTGCATCTCCCAATTCCCCCCCCCACACACATGTGCATCTCCCAATCCCCCCCCCCACACATATGCATCTCCCAATTCCCCCCCCCCACACATATGCATCTCCCAATTCCCCCCCCCCACACATGTGCATCTCCCAATTCCCCCCCCCCACACATGTGCATCTCCCAATTCCCCCCCCCCCACACACATGTGCATCTCCCAATTCCCCCCCCCCACACACATGTGCATCTCCCAATTCCCCCCCCCACACATGTGCATCTCCCAATTCCCCCCCCCCACACACATGTGCATCTCCCAATTCCCCCCACTCCTAGTTAATTGTATTTTTAAAAAAATAAAACTTGTTATACTTACCCCCATGCGATCCCTGCAGAATCCTGGCGCTCGTCCAAATCGCTGACACCAGGTTCTCCTGACTTCCGGCCATGTGACGGCACCGTCACATGACCGGAAGTCAGGGGAATCTTGAAGGCGCTGCCACGGCAGCGCAGCACAGCGCTGAGATGTCCCGGACCCGGCGCTTAGCATGGGGCCAGGGGCCCCATGAGGCGAGAGATGCATAAGAGGGGGGCCCCCAACGGGGCTCCGAGGGGGCCCCTACCGGCCGGGCCCCATACTGGAGTCAGGGCAGTCATGCCCTGATGGCGGCCCTGCTGAGGCTGGAGGGGCCCCCTCTCCCTCGGGGCCCCCGTTCAATGAACCGGCTGCACGGGCGGTAGTTCCGCCCCTGACTTGGATGACATTCAAGTGCGGTCTGATTTTTACAGACTGCCAGAAGGGAGAAGGTGGAGCAACTTTTTCTTTTTTTCTTTCTACGTATGAGAAAAACTGATGACAGTCGAACCACACTCTGATCAGAATAATGAGTCAATTTTTCTCGTATGTGGAACATATTGATGTCTGAATGAGCCCTTACAGAACATTCCCATCATCTAATCATTAAGACGCCATAGTTACTGCTCGCCATGATATTTAAGAGGTTAAACTGCTGTGATCAGAGCTAGCTTTAATGGAATAAGTTTCCTGCGGGTGTCTGCTGTGTAAAACGCTCCATACAAATCCTCCTGATGTCTGCTGTACAGAGATGAAGAAATGGGCAAACACAAGTTGGAGGTAGATGCATTCGGCACCAGGCTCCTTTGCTTACGGGCCGTATAACGGTAGCGTGGTCTGTCGATATTGGCGGTGCACCTCTGATACCTCTTTATATATACAGCATCTACCACAATTTCAAATCTGGGAAATAAATAGTGTAGTGCAGCAGTGTTGACACTGTGCGGTAATGAGGCAGTGACCAAAGGAAAGTCCAACTTAAATGGCTTTATTTGGCAAAAACTCACAACTCAAAAGCAAAAGCTGCCCTCCGGATCGCAGCCAGGATATCCACACAGTCCGTGTAAACATGTTGCCGTGGGAGACGACCGCGCCGTGTCACTTAGGGTGCGTCAGATATGTTGCCTTCACAGGCCTGTGTTCAGCCTCACACAAACTTGCAGAGCTTTCCTGCTGCTAGCAATCCCAACTCTGACACACCCAAACCTTTGCTGCAGGTTTTTAAAAGGAATCTGTGGCCACGAGCCACTTGTAAGACCCGGGTTGGGGGGGAGTGGACAGCCCCACTGCCATCCTGTAGTCAACTCCAAGAATAAAAGCCCATGCCGGGTTTTCTTAAATCCAACTTAGCCAAATAGCTTGACAAAGTTCAAACTTTACTTTTATTCTGCACTGCAATCACAGCTATGTCTGTGATAGCAATGCACTCCAGTGGGATCAATATGCCTCTATGCACATCCTAGAAGACACATAACGTCCCTCGCATATGATCTCTCTCACTGCCTCACAATAGATACAATAGGATCTATACATCTGTATTCACTATTACAAATCCATACAACACAGGGAGATAATATGACCGAGTGCATGAGCCCTAATTATACTTATTTGCTACTCAGAGGAGGCAAATGTGGCACCCCAGGGGTCCGGTTGCCACAGTGGCATTGCCTCCCTCACAGGGGGTGATGCCATGCCTGGAAGCAAGGAGGGGTCCCCTAATCAGGTATACCAGTATCCAACACTTTCCTGGCTCCAGACCAGAAAGGGGAGCTCCTCCCCTTCAAACTGGAATCTGGAGGCGGGGTTAGTGAATTGTTAGTTGAAGAAGAGTTGGAGACAGAGAGAAGCGCAAAAGAACCAGACACAGGAGTCCGTGGTTGTCAGGCACTGAAGGCCCAGCAGGAAAATCCGGAGGGCAGGAGACTGCACGTCTCCTGGCCCCACATGACGCCCGGCGGCTCAGCAGCATCATAAGGCCCAGCACCGCCACGTGGGAGTGACACTTGAGGAAGGCCCGAGCTGCCTGTCATACGGTTGAGTAAGAGACATTTTACTCAGGGATGAGGACCGCAGCATAGCTTCAAGCAGCACCGACCGACCCGGCTACTGAGTACCCCGCGGCCCCAGGGGGGCGCGTCAACTTGGCGTCACGAACAGGATCCGAAGCCCGGTATAACCGAGTACTGTGTGCCATAGACTTTGCTGGACTGTATCATCACGTCATTTTCCGTCAGCGGAGGGCAAGCAGGAGGCCGGATCTGGAACCTCTCACCTGCAGAGTAGCATACTGGTACGCCAGCAGAAACCCAGGACCTAGCTGAGGTTCACTAGGGGGGAGGAAGATGCCCAACCTGGGAGAGGATATAGCTGCGGGTGCGGCCGCCGCCACAGTAATGCCTTTATCCATGCCGTATATACTGGGGGCGGCTTGGTTGCCCCAATACTCAGGGGAGTCGCACACCCTGAGTGAATTTGAAGAGAGACAGCGCAGTTTGTTTCAAGTGTACCCCCTGTCTGAGGAGCAAAAAGTCAGCATCCTCATAGGCCAGCTAATCGGTGCAGCACAGAGGGAGGTGAAGTCCTGGCCGGGCAGGGACAAAAGCACTGTTAGGCAAATACTGGCCCGGTTGAAGGATACCTTTGACACCCGCACAGCAGCAGAGATTAAAATGAAGTTCTACGGGTGCAAACAAAGGGTGCAGGACAGTGTATGGGACTATGCTCTAAACCTGTAGGTGGAGCTGTGGGCCATTAAACAGGTAGACCCCGGCAGTGTGCAAGACAAGGACAGATTGCTAACTGAGCAGTTTATCGAGGGGCTCCTGTCTAACGCTCACCGGACACAGCTGCGCATAATGGCTCTGCAAAACCCTGATCTGGACTTTGCGCAATTTAAAGGCCGAGCCATCCGGGTGCTGCGAGAACCAACCCCAAGTGGCACTGCACCCCTCCGGCGCCCAGCTATCACATATCACCAGGAGGTGGCGTCCTATTCCCCGGCACCTGTGGAGGCTGACGCGCAGACCCTAGATAATGACCCCTCTGCAGACCTACACCTTCAGGTCCAGGAGCTGACCAAAAGTGTGGCTACACTAACCAAAACCGTGCAGGCCATGCAAGTGTCTCCAAAAGAGAGAATCCAGCTGGCTTCCAGTCCAGATGATGAGCCGTGGCGACAACAGAGAAGAATTCCACCGACCAGAGGGAGAAACAGAGATCGCTACGACCAGAACGGACAACCCATCTGCCGCCGCTGTCAAAAGTCGGTGCACCTCGCAAGATTCTGTGATTTAAACGAGCAACCCCTGGGGCAGAGGGCCAACCTCCAGGAGTAAGACGACCAGGCCCACAAAGCTGGTGAGACAAGTACGTGGGAGGACGACCGGTCCTACCTGTCGTGCTTGATGGCATCCCAATAAACGCGTTACTGGACACTGGTTCCCAGATGACAACGAAGCCATATATCCTTTTCAAATGATACTGGACTGATTCAGACATGACCCGCAGTCCAGATGAACATATTAACATCTTTGCTAGCAATAGTCAGCCCTTGCCTCGGATGGGTTATAAAGAGGTGACCATAAAGGTTGGCCGAGTAGAAATGCTATCACAAGGAATGATTATTGTAGATATTGAAACTCCGAGAAAGCCTATGATAACCTTAGGCACCAATGTGATAGAGAATTGTCTATGGGAAATTATTGTTTTGTTGCAACAGGTCGCAGAGACTGCCAGTTCTGGTCAGCAGCGAGTTCTGCAGAAGGAGATCAAAGCCCTGATGCAAAGACAACAGGTAGAGCTGTCTGGTGGAGAAGTCGGCAGTGTCAGAATGAGTGATCCATTCCCCATTGCAATGCCCCCTAGGAGTGAAATGTTAATATGGTGTCGGGCAGCAATAGGTCTCAGGGGTCAAGATTATCAGGCCCTGGTAAAACCCGTGTACTCTGATAGTAGGCAAACCATCTTGACGGCCAGGGGGGTGGTCGATGTCCGCAAGGGGAAAGTACCGATACGCATCCTGAATTGTGGAGAGAAAGAGGTCCATTTACACCGGTATGCCACCCTTGCTAAGCTGTTCACTGTCAGTAACAATGCAATAAAGGAAGTGGAACCCTTGCCTCCATCCAAATCGGCGGAGGATAATGGCTCCAAGGGGCAGGTGGAGGATTGGTGTCAGAGGCTACAAGTGTACCGGGTGGTCCAAGAATATGAGCGAGTCTTTAGCAAACACCCACTAGACTTTGGGCAGGTAAAAGGGGTCCAACATCATATCCCCACAGGAAATCATCAGCCCATTAAAGAGAGGTATCGGCCTGTACCCCAAGCTCACTATCAATGTGCCAAAAGAATGTTACGGGAGATGAAGGAGGCTGGGGTGATCAGAGATAGTTGTAGCCCCTGGGCAGCTCCATTAGTCCTCGTTAGAAAGAAAGATGGTACAATGAGGATGTGTGTTGATTATAGGCAGATTAACTTCATTACACATAAGGACGCCTACCCATTACCCAGAATTGAGGAATCATTAGCTGCACTAAGATCTGTTAACTATTTTTCCACTTTGGATCACACCAGTGGGTATTGGCAGGTTCCCGTGGCAGAGGCGGACAGAGAGAAAACCACATTTACGACACCAATGGGTCTCTGCGAGTTCAACTGCATGCCATTCGGGCTCTACAATGCCCCGGGAACTTTCCAGTGGTTAATGGAGTGTTGCCTAGGACACAAAAACTTCGAAACTGTCCTGCTGTACCTATGCGATGTAATCGTCTACTCAAAGACATACGAAGACCACCTGGAGCACCTGGCCGAAGAGTTCGAAGCCCTATCTAGTTATGGCCTGAAAGTAAAGCTGTCCAATTGCCACCTGTTGAAGCCCAAGATGCAGTACCTAGGTCATGTGGTAAGCGCCGAACGTGTAGCACCAGACCCTGAAAAAGTCACCATGATCAAGGACTGGCCAAAGCCCTCCACTATCAATGAAGTGCGGCAGTTCCTAGGGCTGGTAGGCTACTACAGGAGATTCATCAAGGGTTTGACCAAGATAGCAGCACCCATGCAGGACCTCTTAGTAGGCCAGACCAAGAAGGCCAAGAACCCGAAACCTCCATTCAAGTGGAGTAAAACAGAAGAAGAATCCTTCACTTGACTGAAAGTGGCTCTTACGGGAGACAAAGTCCTGGCCTACCCCGACTATGGCCAACCCTTTGTACTCTATATGGATGGCAGCAACGTGGGATTGGGAGCGGTGCTGTCCCAGGTACAATAAGGCAGAGAGAGAGTGATTGCCTACGCCAGCAGGAAGCTCAGTCCCACGGAAAGGAACCCCGACAACTATAGTTCCTTCAAGTTGGAGTTTTTAGCCATAGTCTGGGCTGTAACAGAGCGCTTCAAACACTACCTGGCTTCAGCGAAGTTTACAATTTTCACAGACAATAATCCGCTGACCCACCTTGAAACAGCGAAGCTAGGTGCGCTGGAGCAGCGATGGATGGCCCAGCTGTCCAACTACGAGTTTACCATCAAGTATCGGGCGGGGCATAAAAACGCTAATGCTGATGTGCTGTCCAGGATGCCCAACTTGCCAGACGGGGGAAAAGACCCGGAAGAGTTGGAGGAGATAGAGCTACCGGAGTTCCATCATCACGAGGTGACCCAGTGCTCCCACTGTGTGAGGAACAAGCGCTCCGCCAACAGAGAGGCCACGTTTAACCCATTGCCCCTCCATGGATGGGCAGAAACGCAGAATAGCGACCCAGCTGTCCATCTAGTAAAGGAGTTGCTGACACAAGCTGACTCGCACCCTGGTCCAGATGCTCCACAGGAGGCCCAACAGTTGTGGAAGGAGAAGGGCAAGCTGTTCATCTACGAGGGAAAGCTGTGTCGAAGAAGCATCAACTCCCAGACACACGAACTGGTCTGGCAGGTGGTAGTCCCGAGGCGGGATGCTCCAATGGTCTTAGAGGCGTACCACGATGGAGCAGGACACTTCAGGTGGAAGAAGTTGGAAGTCCTGCTACATGAGCGATTCTACTGGGCTGGCATGAGGAAAGCAATCGAGAGATGGTTTCGAGAATGTGGTCCATGCAACCTGAGACAGAAAGACCGTGACAGCCAGAGGGCTCCCCTGCAGCCCATAATCACCAAACAACCACTTGAACTGGTAGCCTTGGACCACGTGAAGCTACATTCAAGCAGGTCAGGTTATGTCTACGGTCTCACCAAAGTAGACCACTACTCCCAGTTCCTGGTAGTAGTGTCAGTAAAGGACCAGACGGCTAAGACGTCAGCCAAAGCGTTTCAACAACACTTTTGTCACCTGCACGGTTACCCTGAACGAGTGCTTACTGACCAAGGCCCAGCCTTTGAAGTAGAAGTGTTTCAAGAATTCAGTAACTTGTACGGCTGCAAGAAAATAAGGACGATGCCATATCCTCCCCAGACCAACAGGTTGTGCGAGAAAATGTACCAGGTGGTAATAGACCTGTTGAAGACGTTGCCCCTTGAAGAACGTAGCCTGTGGCCAGAAAAGTTACCAGATTTGGTGGACCTATATAACCACATCCCGGTGAACTCCACCAACTGTACACCCGCCTACCTGATGAGAGCAAGACCTGGCAAGTTACCCATAGACTTAGACATGGGTAACCTGAGACGACATCACCAGATGCAGACTGGGATACGGAGCGGCAGCAACAATACCGCAAGGTGCAAGAATGTGTGGAGAGAAGTTTGTCCCAGGCGAGACAGAGGCAGGAGAGAACTTATAATTAGCACGCACCTGCAGTTCCTTTGTTACCTGGAGAACAGGTACTCAAAAGGAAAAGACGAGTTCACAAATTAGATGATCAGTGGGAGGTTGAGCCATACACCATCTTACCTTCAAATTTCTACAACACCAAGGTATGCCTCATCAGAAAAAATGGAGGAGAGACTTCAGCGGCAGTCTCAAGAGACCACCTGAAGATATGCCCTGATCAATTGAGACACAAAGAAGAAGACCATAATAGCCCCCAGCACACAGAAAAGGTGGAAGAAATGGTTCAAACCATCCTTGAAGAATTTCCCCGGTCTTGGATGCAGGTGAACCAAGCAATCGTGGTATCTGTCCTGACCTTTCCCCAAGTAGCCTCACCGGAAGCCACAGAGACTCTAGAACAGCAGAGAGACCAGTCAGCCCCAGAAACAGATGCTTCATCAGCAGCGGATCAGGAGAATCTACCCTCTGCTAGCGGTGAATCTGTCATACCCATGGTGAGTCAAAGAAGTCGTAGAAGACTACCAAGCCTATCAGTGTTACCTCAGACTAACCGTAGTGTAGTCTAAATTGAGTCCACCACACCAGCGGTAGACACTAGAGACCCGGGTAGGTCATTGGCAACAAATGTACTTCATAGGTCAACCTGTAGTACCAAAGGTCAGCTCCCTGCCTGTTATAGGGACTAAAGTAGTAAAATAATAGTATATGTTATATGGTTGCAACCATTAAATATGAGAGCCTACAGAGACTTCCTGTAAGAACTTTTAAGTAATCGTGAGTGTATATAGTTATTAAATATATGGACAAATGGATCGCAGGACTAGGTGTGGTCAGGACAATGTTGAATAAAGTTATTTGTTGGCCTTGAAAATAAACCGCAGGCGTGGCCGAAAACCAGGCCCACCAACACAGTGCCCTGAAGCCACGCCCAGGGTCGATGCACAAAGTGGGTTGAGGCGGTTCCCACCAACCAACCTTCAAGTACCCGGGAAAAAGACAATTCCTAGGTAGTGGCGTAAGGACTAAGTGCAGCAATGACTGTTCCCAAGTTTATTTTGGTTTTTGATATTCTGCAATTTTTGCCTTTTTGAGATTTTATAAACTATTTGTAATATGAATCGTCTCTGACAAACCGCAAGTAAATATAGAGGAAACCGCCATTAATTTGTTTTCTGGTCATAATCTGCGCCCTCAGCCCTGCATTACACCGCACCCACAACATCTACCTCCACAATTCACCATCTACTGCCCTGGAGCTAAGCTCTGCCTGTGGAGAGCTGAACCAACGTTGCTGCGTCACCATCAGCTCCAGAGGATCTGCACCGCAGCGGCGGCCCGATATAGCCGCATACCACAGGTGGCGTCACGAACATTATCTCTAAAAACTTTATTCCCCTTTTACTTTCCCTTTAATTATTTGACCATCAGGGGCCCCGGACCGGGTCACTGCCACTGTGATAACCCCAGCACCGACCGGCCCGGCTACCGAGTACCCCACGGCCCCAGGGGGCGTGTCACAAGCATTTTTTGTTCTTGCTGAATTCTGTATGGATCCAATAGGATAGAAATCATATTATGCTCCTTTTTATGCTGTAATTGGGAATCGGGAGGTACTCTGTCCTAAAAATACACTAGTGTAAAGCCGTAGGGGACATATGCAATAGGGCTTAGTTTGTGATTTTTTAATACATCATGGTACAGTACTACAATCCCTGCCAAAAATTATGGAATCACCGGGCTCGGAGGATGTTCATTCAGTTGTTTAATGTTGTTGAAAAAAAGCAGATCACAGACATGGCACAAAACTAAAGTCATTTCAAATGGCAACTTTATGGCTTTAAGAAACACTAAAACAAATCAAGATTAAAAATGTGGTACTCAGTAAGGGTCATTTTTTTCAGACCAAGCAGAGGGAATCACTCAATTCTGAGGGAAAAATTATGGAATCACCCTGTAAATTTTCATTTCCAAAACTAACACCTGCATCAAATTAAATCTGCTCGTTAGTCTGCATCTAAAAAGGAGTGATCACACCTTGGAGAGCTGTTGCACCAAGTGGACTGACATGAATCATGGCTCCAACACGAGAGATGTCAATTGAAACAAAATCCATCATTAACACCTAAACAGAAAAAAACAAGGTTACAATGAACTAAGGAAAAGCAATCGTGGACTGTGGATGACTGGATGAAAGTCATATTCAGTGATGAATCGCGAATCTGCATTGGTCAAGGTGATGAGGCTGGAACTTTTGTTTGGTGCCGTTCCAATGAGATTTATAAAGATGACTGCATGAAGAGAACATGCAAATTTCCACAGTCATTGATGATATGGGGCTGCATGTCAGGTAAAGGCACTGGGGAGATAGCTGTCATTACATCTTCAATAAATGGTCAAGTTTACATTGATATTTTGGACAGTTTTCTTATCCCATCAATTGAAAGGATTTTGGGGATGATGACATCATTTTTCAAGATGATAATGCATTAGTGTTGGGCAAGCACTAAAATGCTCGGGTGCTCGAAGCTCGGGCCGAGCTCACTGTGATACTCGGGTGCTCGAACGAAGCAACGAGCCCAATGTTAGTCTATGGGAGACCCGAGCATTTTTGCGGCGGCACCCCCGGCAGTCTGCAGAAAGCCTGAAAAGTGGCCAAAAAAATAGTGACAGTGCTCAAAAGACATGGGGACAGCATGGGCATCGCCCCAGGAAGCATTTCTGACCCCCAGGTCATTGCTGTCAACAACATGGTCATAGGTATTAAGCCACTTTTACGGGCTCACAATAAAACGCACAAAAACGAAACTGAAACGGTTTTCCTGTGAAATATGTTAAGGAACTTCCTTTCCAGGGTAAAGACTTGTGTATAAGGTAAAATAAATAACCAAAAACAAAAATACTCCTCCACACCTTGGGCTATGTTCACAAGTAGCATTTTTTATGCGTTTTTGCACTTTTGTATTGCTTTCAACCATGACAAATGCATTCACCGGGAAATGTCATTTTAACATTTTACAATCTTATCTGGCCATGTGCTGTGTGACACATGCATACAGTGCTGAAAAGACATGGGAACAGCATAGGGAAGACCCCTGGAAGCATCTCTGAAACCCAGGTCACTGCCTAAAAGTGTGCCAATCAGAAGTGATCCTTGCCGCATCAGAAGATGCAGACTTGCAACTATCCCCGTGCAAGTCCTTGTCCCAGGGCAGTGTTCAGTTGTACCTCCCCCATTCCTTGCAATGCAAGCGCAAGCATGCAGCCTGCCACCCACCCACCCCCAGGCTGCAAAACCAAACTGCTAGCTTGCACTTGAAATGGGGCCTTTTAGTTTGGAGGAGGTCGAAGCTGGCCACTACCTCATGGCTGCTTTGGCAGCGAGGTATCCATACTCAGTCCCCAGCCGCCCGGCGGCCGGGTGTCCACGCTCGGTTCCCAGCCGCCAGGGGGCGGCCGGGGGTCCATACTTGGTCCCCAGCCGCCCCGCGGCCGGGTGTCCACAAACGGTCCCCAGCCGCCCCCATTTCTCCTTGAAAGTTCCCCCCACACTTTTCTTGGCCCAGCCTGCTTTAGGGCAGCATTGGACGGGCCCACCAGAGAACCAGACTCCTCTGGTGGGCCCTGGCTTCTCCATCAGGGGAGTTGAGAGTGCCAAGGTGAGGAGCATGATGATGATGATAGAAGTTAGCATCTGCTTTGTTTTCTTGGAATGCAAGCGTAAGTGTGCAACCTGCCACCCACCCACCCCCAGGCTGCAATACCATACTGCTAGCTTGCACTTGAAATGGGGCCTTTTAGTTTGGAGGAGGCCGAAGCTGGACACTACCTCATGGCTGCTTTGGCAGCGATGTATCCATAATCAGTCCCCAGCCGCCTGGCGGCCTGGAGTCCACGCTCGGTCCCCAGCCGCCAGGGGGCGGCCGGGTGTCCACACTCGGTTCCCAGCCGCCCCGCGGCCGGGTGTCCACACACGGTCCCCAGCCGCATGGGGGCGGCCGGGTGTCCATAAACGGTCCCCAGCCACCCCTATTTCTCCTTGAAAGTTCCCCCCACACTTTTCTTAGCCCGGCCTGCTTTAGGGCAGCATTGGACGAGCCCACCAGAGAACCAGACTCCTCCGGTGGGCCTTGGCTTCTCCATCAGGTGAGTTGAGAGTGCCAAGGTGAGGAGCATGATGATGATGATATAAGTTAGCATCTGCTTTGTTTTCTTGGAATGCAAGCGTAAGTGTGCAACCTGCCACCCACCCACCCCCAGGCTGCAATACCATACTGCTAGCTTGCACTTGAAATGGGGCCTTTTAGTTTTGAGGAGGCCGAAGCTGGCTACTACCTCATGGCTGCTTTGGCAGCGAGGTATCCATACTCAGTCCCCAGCCGCCCGGTGGCCGGGTGTCCACGCTCGGTCCCTAGCCGCCAGGGGGTGGCCGGGTGTCCATACTCGGTCCAAAGCCGCCCCGCGGCCGGGTGTCCATAAACGGTCCCCAGCCGCCCCTATTTTTCCTTGGAAGTTCCCCCCACACTTTTCTTAGCCCGGCCTGCTTTAGGGCAGCATTGGATGAGCCCACCAGAGAACCAGACTCCTCCGGTAGGCCCTGGCTTCTCCATCAGGGGAGTTGAGAGTGCCAAGGTGAGGAGCATGATGATGATAGAAGTTAATGTCTGCTTTGTTTTCTTGGAATGCAAGCGCATGTATGTAGTAGCGGCTAGGCCTGAGGTGGTCAGCGTTTTGGCGCATATCCTACCTCCTCCCCGAGAATTGCTGGATGTTTTCCTGCTACTATCCCAGTTCTATGACTCCCGTTAAAACAAAGCTTCAGGTGATGAATGGTGGATGAGGTGGTGGCAAAGGAGAAATAACAGGAGGAACAGAGACCATTCACATCAATATCAGGCCAGTCAACCACACATGTCTTGTAGGATATGTTTCTGTACCAAAAGGAGCTGTTCGGCTACACAGTTATAGGGCATACAGTGAGTGCAATGCCTACCAAAAATTTCGAGGCACTCCAATGCCCCTTGTAAGTGACATGGAGGTCAGAGGGCCTTAACTAAACAGTTTTTTCCATTTATAGCAACTGGGTCTCCTGTGCACTGTTGGCCTAAGAAGTGAATGGAAGGCTTTCCAAAAATTATGAGGAACTGCAATGCCCCTTGAAACAGACGTGGATTAAAGCATACTAAAAACCTTCTACCCATTTTTGGGGAGTGGGTCTCCCTTAGTGTTCGTCTATGCATTGAAAAGCAAAAGCTGACGAAAAATTAGGAGGAAATGCAATGACCGTTGGAAGAATGGTGGAGGTCGCAGTGGAATAAAAAGACAATATCAATGCCCCTTGGAAAAGTGGTGGTCACAGTAGCTTAACAAGACGGTTTTAATGACCCTTGGAAGAATGGTGGAGGTCGCAGTGGAATAAAAAGACAATACCAATGCCCCTTGAAAAAGTGGTGGAGGTCGCAGTAGCTTAACAAGACGGTTTTAATGCCCCTTGGAAGAAGGGTGAAGGTCGCAATAGCTTAACAAGACGGTTTTAATGCCCCTGGGAAAAGTGGTGGAGGTCGCAGTAGCTTAACAAGATGGTTTTAATGACCCTTGGAAGAATGGTGGAGGTCGCAGTGGAATAAAAAGAAAATATCAATGCCCCTTGAAAAAGTGGTGGAGGTCACAGTAGCTTAACAAGACGGTTTTAATGCCACTTGGAAGAGACGTGAAGGTTGCAGTGGAATAAAAAGATGGTTTTAATGCCCCTTGGAAGAGACGTGGAGGTCGCAGTGGAATAAAAAGACAATATCAATGCCCCTGGGAAAAGTGGTGGAGGTCGCAGTAGCTTAACAAGATGATTTTAATGCCCCTTACAAGAGCCATGCAGTACAGCATATTAAAAACATTATTCCCATTATTGGGGAGTGGATCTCCCATAGTCTTTGCCTATGCCTTCCAAGCAAAAGCTGCCAAAAATTAGGAACTTGCAATGCTGGCAACACGGACCACGGTCACCCTTGTGGTATAGTGGTCGTGGAGGCAGAGGATAAGGAGAAGAGCAAAATACAGCCGAAATGAGGAAGCGTATACCCATGTGTGGTTGTGAAGCGGTGCATGGGAATACACCTCCCGAAATAACACAGTGGATTTGACTTTATGTTACTCTGCTGTCATTTGGTGGTGATGAGAAGTCTGGCCCAATCCAGCCCTTGTTCATTTTGATAAGGGTCATCTTGTCAGCATTGTCAGTTGACAGGCGAGTGCGCTTATCAGTTATAATTACCCCAGCGGCACTAAAACCACGCTCCGATAACACGCTAGCGGCAGGGCAGGCCAGGACCTCCAAGGCATACAGAGCAAGTTCATTCCAAGTATCCAGCTTGGATACCCAATAATTAAAAGGCTCAAATGAATCATGGAGGACGCTGGAACGGTCGGCAAGGAACTCCCTCACCATCTTTTGAAACTTTCCACTCCTTGTGAGAGTACCCCGCGCCTCAGGGCCTGTAAGCTGGGCGGGTCTCAGAAAACTGTCCCAGAATGTTGACAGTGTTCCCCTGCTTCTGCTGGATTGGAGTTGCGTCTCTCTCTTGCCTTTACGCCTTGGTTGGGCAACGAACTGTGACCTCTGCCGCTAGCGTGTTCAGATGGGAATTTTTTTAACAGTTCTGCAGCAAGGGCCTTCTGGTACTGCCACATTTTTGTAGACCTCTCCACCTCAGGAATAAGAGAGTGAAAGTTCTCCTTGTAGCGGGTGTTTATAAGTGTCACCAACCAGTAATGACTGTCACCCAACATTTTGACAACGCGAGGGTTACGGCTAAGGTAGCGTAACATAAAGTCAGCCATGCGTGCCAGACTGGTAACGGGCAAGACTTCCGTGTCCTCACCAAGATGACGACTGACCATGCTCTCCTCCTCCTCCTCCCCCTTGTCCTCAGGCCACCCACGCTGAACCGACTGTATGACATTTGTACAGGAACTACCGTCTACAGCGCATGATACCTGCTCCTGTTCTTTCTCCTCCTCCTCCTCTTCCTCTCCCTCATTGTCCCCCAATGCACATTGGGATGAGAGGAGGTTGGGCTGTGTGTAATCGCCCATTACGGGTTCTTGATCCATCTCATCATACTCTGGCTGCAATGCCTCCTCTTTAATTCTCTGCAGAGAGCGTTGCAATAGACAGACAAGTGGGATGCTGACACTAATGATGGCGTCATCGCCACTCACCATCTTGGTGGACTCCAAAAAGTTTGTCAGTATGGTACATATGTCAGACATCCAGGTCCACTCCTGAGGTCTTATGTGTGGAGTCTGACCTGAATATCGACGGCCTTGTTGCAGCTGGTACTCCACAACTGCTCTCTTATGCTCTCAAATCCTTTGCAAAATGTGGAGGGTAGAGTTGCAACGTGTGGGGACATTACACACCAGTCGGTGTGCCAGAAGCTGCAAACGCTGCTGCAACACAGCAAGGGCGGCAGATGCTGTAGCCGACTTGCGAAAATGAGCTGACAGGTGGTGTGCTTTCACGAGCAGATCTGGCAACTCGGGGTAAGATTTAAGAAACCGCTGAAACACGAGGTTAAACACATGAGCCAGGCATGGTACGTGTGTGATCTCGCCGCGGCTCAGAGCCGCCACCAGGTTATGGCCATTGTCACACACGACCATGCCTGGATGTAGGTTCAGCGGTCTCAGCCACAGATCTGCCTGCTCTTTCACAGCAGTCCAAAACTCACAAGCAGTGTGAGGTTTATCACCTAAGCTTATGAGTTTCAGCACAGCCTGTTGCCGCTTGTCTGAGACAGTACTGCAGTGCTTCCTGCTTGTAACTGATGTGGTGATATCTGAGATGGAGGCTGAACATGAGGAGGAGGAGGAGGATGATGCGCAGGAGCTGTACACTGTGGGGGCAACTCTGACTGACACAGGGCCCGCAGTCCTCGGTGTGGGGAGGATGTGTTCCGTCCCAAGGTCTGACTGGGTCCCGGCTTCCACTATGTTTACCCAGTGTGCCGCCATGGAGATGTACCGTCCCTGGCCACAAGCACTTGTCCACGTGTCTGTTGTCAGGTGGACTCTCCCAGTAACTGCGTTTTTGAGGGCACGGCAGATGTTTTGGGACTCGTGCTTGTGTAGTGCGGGGATGGCACACCGGGCAAAATAGTGTCGGCTGGGGACCGAGTACCGAGGGATGGCCACCGCCATAATGTTGCGGAAGGATTCCGTCTCCAACTGCCTAAAAGGCAGCATTTCCAACGCAAGCAGTCATGAAATGTGCGAATTTAGTATTGTGGCCTGTGGGGTGTTGGCTGCGAATTTGCGCTTTCGTTCAAAGCTCTGGAATATGGACAATTGAACGCTGCGGTGGGATGTGGACGTGGACGTTGATGCTGTTTCTTGAGAAACTGTCATAACAAGTGAAGACTGAGAGGAGGGGGCATCTTTGCATGCAGTATGGACAGGGATTTGCCTTGCACGCACAACAGGGGGTTCTATTGCACGCAGAACAGCGGAAGAAGAAGTGGTGACATCCGCTGACACTGGTCGTGGACCCTGGGGTTCGCCCCACAAAGTTGGGTGCTTTGCTGCCATGTGCCTGATCATGCTGGTGGTGGTCAGGCTGGTAGTTTTGTCACCCTCGCTGATGCAGGCATGGCAGGTGGTACAAATGGCCATTTTGAGGTTATCAGCAGAGTTTTTAAAAAAATTCCAGACTCTGGAAGACCTACCGGTTGTACTGGCAACGTCCCTCATGTTGGTGTTACGGGGAACTGTTGCCTGCCTTCTGTGTGCGGCCACCACACTGCTTCTTCCTGCCTGTTGGGGTACTCTGCCTCCCTCCCCCTGTGTGCTGCTGGCCTCGCTCTGCGTGTCCTCCTTCCACGTTGGGTCAGTTACTAGATCATCCACCACCTCCTCCTCTTCCACTTGCGCACCACGATCCTCCTCCTCACTTCGTGGCAATTGTGTCTCGTCATCGTCCACCTCTTGTGACAAATTGCCAGCGTCGACTTCCTGTGGCCGTGGCTGTTCAAATATTTGGGCATTGCTACATGGGATCTCCTCTTCCACCACTTCAAGCGGAGCAGGCGAGGGGCACAAATATGGAAATGGACCAGTGAACAGCTCTTCAGAGTGTCCAACTGTGGGATCAGTTGCTGTCTGACGACACTCGGCATGGTGGGAGGAAGGAGCATCAGGGTGGGGAGGAGTATGTGGTCGAGACTCACGGCTACTAAAACTTGACCGTGTGGAAGACAGACCGGAGGTGGTGATGCCCAGGTAACTGGAAGTATTATCTGCTATCCAATTAATAACCTGTTCACTAGTGTTGAGCCACCCCCGTAGTGTTCGAGTTCGGTTCGGTTCGTCGAACACCCGTGTGTTCGCCGAACTGTTCGTCGAACTGTTCGTCGAACACCTTCGAACACCGTTAAAACCAATGGCAGGCAAACAAAAACACATAGAAACACATAGAAAACACCTTCAAAGGTGTCCAAAAGCTGACAAACTGCTCAGAAGACATAACTAACACATGGAAAAGTGACAAGTACATATAGTCATGCGAAAGGAAAAGAGGTGGAGGAGTAAAAGGAGGGGGAGACACAAATATAGGCATGTCATGCCCTTCTAAAATCCAAAAAGTGAGAAGCCGACACGTTCAGTCCGCTCCTGCCCGTGCCACCTCCGTGTCGCCGGGTTTGTGCCAGAGCCGCGGTGAACCCTGACGGCCAGCCCCCCTCTCCCAATACTGGTGCCTGTCCGCTGGTGGGTCGAGCGAGCCCCCCTGTGGTGGAGGCAGCTCTAAGCTTTTTAATTTAAATTGTCTCTCTAATTTGAATGAATACACTTTAAATCCATTTACAAGGATCTATTGGAGGGCAAGTCTCATGCCAGCAGCCGCGTAATTCCAGCTCCAGTAGCGTCCACTAAAGCTGCTGCAGTTAAAAAGCTTTTATAAGGATCGAGCTCGGCTGTCCACCGCAAGGCATCCTACTGCCAGTCCCAGCCCCTATGCCTTGGGGTGCCTCCTGATGCTCTTCACTGAGTATCCCGTGGTCCCGAAGCATTTCCTTTGAAAAAATTAAGTGTCAAAACTACAGGTGGTGTAGCTTGCTTAACAGCTGGGATAATCCGCTGACTAGCAGACACTGCTACTAGGCACAAAGTATTTCCTGGGCTAGATGCAGTTAAAAATTTGTAATTAGATACTCTCGTTGGATGCTGAGAAAGCATTCCATAGAGTCTCCTGGCACGCCATATATGATTCTCTTAAAAAGCTTGGGGTAGGGGTCTAGGGGACCCTTTTATAACCAAAATCACGGCCCTGTATCACAATAAGTCACCTAGGCTGAAGATAAATGGAACTGTAGCACCCTGAGGCCTCGGTTACTACAGAGGTATTGCACCTCACCCAGAGGTGTGATATCTCACTCTCAGGTAAGGATGGAGTGTGGATCAGGACCCGACACCTGCATGCATTACACCACATTGCCGTGGGGCAGGGCGACCAATATGCCTCTGAGATGGGCACGACAGTCCCTGTCCCTGGCTGGAGTGGGGGGAGGGAACACTGAGGAAGGGGAACCCTGTAGTGCAGGAGCAGGGAGGAAGCAGTTCCTGGGTGCATTGAGAAGGGAGTATAAAAGGTGGGCACCATCTTAGTTCAGTGCAGAGAAGTCTGAGCAGAAGTGGCAGGGAGCAGGGGCTCTGCATGAGCTCTGCTCCGGAGTCGGGCCTAGTAACAGAGGCCCAGGCCTGGAAGAGGGAGAAGGAAGGAAGAGGAGTGGAGAAGGCTCCAGGAACGAGGAATGAAGGGATCCCAGGGGTGCGGACGGGCGAGTCGCCACCGCACGCCCGAATCCACCTGCGTAAAGGGGTCAGGCCAAAGGGGGAGACCGGTCCCCGAAACTAGTGGAGGCAGGAAACGACCCTCAGCTAGAAACCGGAGGCTCTGACATTTTATGTGGCGCAGCCCCTCGCTACACCCGCTAGGAAGGCACCACATAGGGTCAGGGAAACTGGCGCCAAGTTTACCAAGAGGAGGCCCGAGGCAGCCGGACAGAAGGGTTGGTAAGAAAGGCCAGACAAAGGACACACAAAGGGGGTCCTGTGAAGCACTCCAAAGTTATCTGGGAGTTGTCTGAGCCCCTCACCTGGTGAGCACAGTACGACGTGGGCAGCCGTTACCTGCAGACGTGGTCTGGATAATAAGAACTGTGAGTAAAGGCACTGGACTGCATCACTGACTCCGTGTCGTTACTGCTGCTGCCCTGCACCATCACCCCCATCCTCCGCATACACTGCCCTGAGGCTATACTCCTCCCGTGGGGAGTTATGCTACGCTCTGCTGCACCCACAACACCAGCCTCAGCGGTCTGCCCTGCAGCGGCGGTTCACTCTGACCGCAATCCACGGGTGGCGTAGTCTGACATTTAAACATCAAAACCACATAAATAGTTCCGCCACTGGTTTGACCACCCTGAGCCACGGAACCGGGTCGCCGCCACGAAGACTACAACCACCAGCATCCACCAAAAAGGGTCCGGCTCCGGGTGTCCCAAGGCCCAGGGGGTGCATCAGAACATTTTCATCACCTTTCACAATCACCAATGGGACAAGGCAGGGATGTCCTCTGTCCCCTCTCTTATACATCCTAGTGACGGAGCACTTGCTCTCATCAATTCGCCATAACCCCAAAATTAGGTGGATTGAGGTGGGAGGCACCGAGTACAAGTGCTCTCTATTTGCTGATGATGTCCTAGTATATATCACTCAATCACATATATCCATCCATGCTGTTATGGCTGAAATAGATCACTTTGTTACATGGTAAAATTTTAAAATCAATGCAGCGAAGTCTGAGGCCCTCGATGTCTCCCTCCCCAAATCCATATAGGATTCCATCCAGTCCAACTTTCCCTTTGCCTGGCCCTCACAGGGTATCAAATACTTAGGAATTCCTATTCATAGAGACCTCTCCCATCTATGTTATCTTAATTTTGGGCCCTTTATTGAACAACTCCATACAGACCACGGTTGGCAAGTTAGAACTGTAAGATTCACTACGTGAACCACTGGTGTTTTGTGGAAAAGCACATGTACACTGTGTTCCAAATTATTATGCAAAAAGTGTTTAGGAGTGATAAGGGAAGAATTTGTTTGTTTGTCAGTTAAACTCATTGATGGTGATGTGTGTCAGGGCTCTTTATATCACTGTAAGCAATTGCAGACACCTGTGCTAATTAGTTTGGCAGGTGTGTCCAATGAAAGGCAAGACTACTTAAGAAGGCTGTCTCACATTATTAAGCAGCCTACATTTTCTGCCAAAATGGGAAAGAAAAAGGATGTGTTGGCTGCTGAGAAGCAACAAATTGTGGAGTGTTTAGGTCAAGGCATGACTACAATCAACATTGTGCGATGATCAGGATGAAGTGTCTTGGCAATCAAGAAGTATGTAGCTGATTCACAGTACACACGTGTGCGTGCTGATAAGGGCAAATTGAGGACTCTTTCCTACAGGCAATTACGTCAGGTTAAAAGAACAGCGGCAAAAAAGCCTTGTCATAGCAGCAGACAAGTTTTTGAAGCTGCTGGTGCCTCCAACGTCCCCCGAACAACAAGATGCAGGGTCCTTCAGAGGTTTGCAGCTGTGCATACGCCATCCTGTCGACCTCCTCTATCCACTTCACACAAGCAGAAACGGCTCCAGTGGGCTAAACATTACATGAAGACTGATTTCAAATCTGTTTTGTTCACGGATGAGTGCCGTGCAGCGCTCAATGGTCCAGATGGATGGAGTGGAGGATGGCTGGTTGATGGACACCCCACGCAAACACAGCTACAGCGCCAACAAGGAGGAGGTGGAGTAATGCTTTGGGCTGGAATCATGGGGAGAGAGATTGTCGGCCCCTTTAGGATCCCTGAAGGCGCTAAAGATGAACTCCATAATGTATGTGGATTTTCTCAAACAGCACTTCCTGCCATGGTTCAAGAAGAAGAACCGTGTATTTCACAGCAAGATCATTTTTTCGCATGATAATGCACCATCTCATGCTGCACATAAAACATCTGCATCTCTGGCTGATATGGGCATAAAAGGGGACAAACTTATGGTGTGACCCCCATGCTCCCCTGACCTCTACCCCATTCAGAACCTCTGGAGCATCATCAAAAGGAGTGTCTATGATGGCGGGAGGCAGTTCACATCTAAGCAACACCTCTGGGAGGGTATTCTGTCCTCATGCAAAACAATTGAAGCAGAAACCATCCAAAACCTGACAAATTCAATGGACGAGAGAGTTCAGAAGCTCCTTTCGAACAAGGGATCCTATGTGAAAATGTAACATCACCTAGAATAAAGTTTTGAGCTGAAAACTGTTTGATTTCAGTTTCTAATAACCTGCTAATGCTTATAATTTCAAAAATGACCATTTTTTTGGTCTTTATTAAAATGAAAAGGTTGATCGAAAAGTTTGGGGGATCTAAGAGTGTGGCAACCCAGTAGTCATGATTACTTAGAATTCTGACAATATGAGGGTCATGTTGCAGGTAGTGCAGCAAGAAGGCACTTATGTGTCTTGCGCATCTCGGAGCCCCAAAATTATTTTCCGTTCTAGATGCAGCTAAAAATTATTATTAATTTTAAATCTGGTGGAGCTTAGTATAGATGGCCTAATAGGATCAGTGCTGCACACTGCTACAAAGCCCAAATTATTTTCCAGCCAAGATACAGATAAACATGATTAGTAATTTTAAATCTGGTGGAGCTTATTATAGATGGCCTAATAGAATCAGTGCTGCACACTGCTACAAAGCCCAAATTATTTTCCAGCCAAGATACAGATAAACATGATTAGTAATTTGAAAGCTTAAAACGGTTGGTAGGGTGATTTTAACCAATCATCAAGCTTTTACTCTCCCCAGGATGACACAGGGGTAGAAAAGTCGTTTCGGATCCATGATTTGTTCATCTTTATGAACGTGAGTCTGTCTACATTATCAGTGGAGAGCCGCGTGCGCTTATCTGTCAGCACACCACCAGCAGCGCTGAACACACGTTCAGACAGAACGCTGGCTGCGGGGCATGACAAGATCTCCAAGGCGTAAGTGGCTAGCTCCGGCCATTTATCCAGATTGGAAGCCCAAAAAGAGCAAGGGTCCAGTGACACAGTCATGGCTTCAATGTTTACTTGGAGATACTCCTGTACCATCGTCTCTAGGCGTTGACTATTTGTCAGACTTCTTGTCTCCTGTGGCCTTGCAAAGGATGGGCTAAAAAAGTGGTGAAATGATTCCGCAAAATTGATGTTACCAGCAGATACTGTGGTTCTGTTACGGTTTGAGTGCTGAACACTTGACGGTCCCACGGTTGGCAAGTTGGAACTGTGAGATTCACTACATGCACCACTGGTGTTTTGTGGAAAAGCACATGTAAGATTCTGCAACAGTCTCTGCTGATATTCCTGCCATAGAAAGGGATGCACGCATGCAGGAGTAATTTCGGCAAATTTACTTTTGTACCGGGGATCTAACAGTGTGGCAACCCAGTAGTCAGGATTATTTCTAATTCTCACAATTCGAGGGTCATGTTGCAGGTAGTGCAGCAAGAAGGCACTCATGTGTGTTGCGCATCCAGGAGCACCAAGTCCCTGTTGTGTTGGTGGCGAGGTAACAATCATGCTTCCTTCCTCTGTCCTCTCCCCCCAACCTCGCACAACAGAAATGTGATCAAGGTCTCCCTCATCTGATGAGTCTTCCATCAGTTCGTCCTCCACTTCTTCCTGGGCTCCTGCACCTTCCTCACTAGTTTGGCTGCTACCATGCGCCCTGGTAAAACCATCTCCCCCACCCTCACATGCCTGCCGCTTTGGTGCTGCCGACCGTCTGGACCTTGCAGATGTTAGCCCTTCCGCATACAACTCCTCCTCCTCTACTTCCTCCACCTCCTCTTGTGCCACCACCTGACTCCGAATTCTGTTTAACATGTGCTCCAGCATGTAAATCACCGGAATAGTCATGCTGATAATGGCATCGTCAGCACTAAACATCTTCGTCGCCATTTCAAAACTGTGCAGAAGGGTGCATAGGTCCCTGATCTGAGACCACTCCTCCAGCGTGATTTGCCCCACCTCTGGATCTCGTTGGCCCAGGCTATATGTCAGAACGTATTGCACCAGGGCTTGTCGGTGCTGCCACAGTCGCTGCAACATGTGCAGAGTTGAATTCCACTGGGTAGGCACATCACATTTTAGCCGGTGAAGTGGCAGGCCCAACGACTTCTGTAGAGATGTAAGTCGCTGAGCTGCGGGATGCGAACGGCGGAAGTGAGCACACAGCGACCGTGCCCTCTGCAGAAGGCCATCTAGTCTGGGATAGTGGGCTAAAAATTGCTGGACAACCAGGTTCAACACGTGAGCCATACAAGGCACATGTGTGACATTGCCCCGGCGAAGGGCCGCACCCAGGTTTGCAGCATTGTCGCACATGGCCTTCCCTGGTTTCAGGTCCAGTGGAGACAACCAATCATGAAATTGGTTCTCCAGAGCTGACCACAACTCCTCAGCTGTGTGACTCACATTTCCCAGACATTTCAAAGTAAAAACCGCCTGATGACGTTGAGCCCTACTGCCAGCATAGTAAGGAGGTGTGCAGGATCCCTTCTGCGCAGTTAGAAAGCTTGTGGCATGACCAGACAGGCTTTGGGTGCAGGTGGAAGACCGAGAGGAGGTTGAGGAGGCAGAAGCAGTGGAGGAACTTTGACATAAAGAGGATTGACGCACAACTCGTGGGGACGGCAAGACTTGGACAGCAGCCCCTTGTCCTGCTGTCACCATAGTTACCCAGTGCCCAGTCAGCGACATGTAACGCCCCTGTCCATGCCTACTCGTCCAAGTGTCTGTGGTGAAATGCACCCTGTCACACACAGAGTTTCTCAAAGAAGCGGTGATGTTGTGTGCGACATGCTGGTGGAGCGCAGGCACACCTTTCTTTGAGAAGTAGTGCCGACTGGGCATCTGGTACTGGGGCACTGCGACGGACATAAGGTCTCGAAAATCCTCTGTGTCCACCAGGCGGAAAGGCAGCATTTCTGTAGCCAAGAGCTTGCAGATGGTGAAATTCAACCTCTTAGCTTTCTCATGGCTAGGAGGAAATGGTCTTTTACTTGTCCACATCTGAGGGACCGAGGGCTGGCTTAGACGGGGTTGATAAGGGTGTCCCCGGCAAACTGCCGGTCTGTGAGGAAGATGCAGGCGGACATGTTAGGTTGCCTTGATCCAAAGGTGGTGCTATCGATGTCGGACAGCGCTCAACACCAGCTGGTGTTACCACCTCCAAAGAAAATGATGACCTGCCAATCACGCTGGTTGTTGCGGGTAAAGAGGTGGCAGGTCTGCGCCCCAAAACAGGTGTGACTGCTGTCCCCCCAGTCACAGAGGATGAAGAGGCCGCGGATGCACAAGATATGGCAGACGGTGGTTGGCCCGGCCGGCTAGGCCGCATTGTAGCACACTGAGCTTCCCACTGCAACTTATGCTTCATGTCCATGTGCCGGTTCATGCGTGAAGTACTCAAACTATGTATTTTTTGGCCTCTACTTAGCTTTTGCTGACAAATGTTACAGATAACACGAGTTGGGTCATCTTTATCGATCTGAAAAAATGCCCAGGCTATGCAAGGCTTAGCACCCATGCGACCTGAAGAGCCACCACGACTTGTGGTGAGAGGCAGAGTTGTGTTTGAGGATGCAGTTGTTGACGTGCTTCCAGTACTACGTCTCTGTCCAGGAAAGCGCAACCTGACCTCGTCGTCACTAGCATCTTCCTCCACCTCCTCTGCTGACCTCATCTCTTGGCTCACTGTGGGTTGACCTTAAGTGGGATCTCCAACCTCATCATCATCACCCTGTGCGTTATCACACCCGTCGTCCTCAGAGCCAACTTGTTCCTGCCCTGACAAAAAACTAAAGTTGTCGCTCCAATCAGGTATTTGAGTCGCATCATCGTCTTCCTCATTGTCTACACCAACAGGAGTTACAGTTTGGGAATGAGGGTCTACATTATGGTCAGAACCTTCTGCGTCTGGTCCTGGATCCGACTCATAAAGATTCTGGGCATCAGTGCAGATCATTTCCTCGTCTGGATTCACAGAAGCGCTGGAGTCGACCTCTGATTCCCAGGCTATAGTATGAGTAAACAGCTCTGCAGACTCAACCATCTGTTCTACCTCATACTCAGACGGGCAGCTGGAGATTTGGGAGCTGTGAGGGAGCAAGTGCGATTGGGGTGACACCTTTGAGGACTGGAGTATTTGTGATGTTGAAGTTGATGTGGAGGAGAGCCCACTTAAAGGAGCACTTGATATCCGTTGAAGCACCTGCTGTTTTTGTGCCTCATCTGGAATTTGTAGCGATTGGCGTGGCCGTAAGAAAGGGATCTTATCACATTGTCCGCTAAAAGAAGTAGACATTTTAGTTTAGCTGGAAGATGGTCTTTCTTCTGCAGATGTTACTGTTGCTTTAACACCTACCCCACGGACACAACCTTTTTTCCCCTTCCCAACACGCCTATTCCCCTTTCCACCAGCAGCAGGCCTTTTTCCACTCATTTTGGTGGTTAACTAATTCACAACTCTGGAGTTGTTTGCACAAAAAAACAATGGATGGGAACCGAGCAGAGCTGAGTGGCCAAACTGTGGTATTAGGCCAAAACTATTGGCTGGGTTAGATGGAGAAAAAAATTATATTCGATTTGCAACCTGATGGAGGTCAGTATAGATGGACTAATAGAACAAGTCCCACACACAGCTAGAAGCCCAAATATTTTTTCAGAGGTAGATGCAGAAAAAATATATATTCAGTTTGCAACCTGATGGAGGTCAGTATAGATGGACTAATAGAGAAAGTCCCACACACTGCTAGAAGGCCAAATATTTTTTTAGAGCTAGATGCAGACAAAAAATTATTTTGAATTTGCAACCTGATGGAGGTCAGTATAGGTGGACTAATAGAACAAGTCCCACACACTGCTAGAAGGCCAAATATTTTTTCAGAGCTAGATGCAGACAAAAAATTATATTCAGTTTGCAACCTGATGGAGGTCAGTATAGATGGACTAATAGAACAAGTCCCACACACAGCTAGAAGCCCAAATATTTTTTCAGAGGTAGATGCAGAAAAAAATTATATTCAGTTTGCAACCTGATGGAGGTCTGTATAGATGGATTAATAGAACAAGTCCCACAAACAGCTAGAACCCCAATATTTTTTCAGAGGTAGATGCAGAAAAAAATTATATTCAGTTTGCAACCTGATGGAGGTCAGTATAGATGGACTAATAGAGAAAGTCCCACACACTGCTAGAAGGCCAAATATTTTTTCAGAGCTAGATGCAGAAAAAAATTATATTCAGTTTGCAACCTGATGGAGGTCAGTATAGATGGACTAATAGAACAAGTCCCACACACTGCTAGAAGGCCAAATATTTTTTCAGAGCTAGATGCAGATAAAAATTATTTTTAATTTGCAACCTGATGGAGGTCAGTATAGATGGACTAATAGAGAAAGTCCCACACACTGCTAGAAGGCCAAATATTTTTTCAGAGCTAGATGCAGATAAAAATTATTTTTAATTTGCAACCTGATGGAGGTCAGTATAGATGGACTAATAGAGAAAGTCCCACACACTGCTAGAAGGCCAAATATTTTTTCAGAGCTAGATGCAAAAAAAAATTATATTCAGTTTGCAACCTGATGGAGGTCAGTATAGATGGACTAATAGAACAAGTCCCACACACTGCTAGAAGCCCAAATATTTTTTCAGAGCTAGATGCAGAAAAAAATTATATTCAATTTGCAACCTGATGGAGGTCAGTATAGATGGACTAATAGAATGATGCTATGCCCAAAAGATTTTACTTCACTAGGTGCAGTAAAAAAATTGGTATTCTATACACAGGTGGTATATCTTGCAACACAGATAGGCTACTCCACTGACTAACACACTCTGCAATAGGCCAAAAAGGATTAGCTTTGCTAGATTCAGCCAAATGCTGTGAAAAAAACTTGCACAGCACTGGCACAGACCTGCCTGGCAAAAACTGATAGGAACTGATGTAACCTAGTCCTGAAAAGGACTGCAATTACAATTAGTCTTTACTCCCACAATCTATCTATTTAAGAGCACAGACCTGCCTGATAAAAGTCGTAGGAAATGCTGTAACCTAGTCCTTAAAAGGACTGCAATCACAACTATTCCCTACTCCCAAGCTATCTGTAGATTTGTGCGAAAATTGGCTTGAAATTAACAAGGTATAGCGCACACAGCAACAGCGGTGCCGTCTAACACGCAGCTGCAGCAGTGAGAAAATGGTGGCGACGGGGAAAATGGCTTGGTCTTATAGGGCAAGGACATGTGACATACACTGCCAATGACACATGCCCTTGCTTGTGTGAAAAACAGCAGTTCGCTCCGTGTGTGCGCTGCTGATAGGCTGACAGACTGCACCTCCCCACTGCAAATGCGGGAAAGAGAAAAAAAAATGGAGATCTTCATTATTCCTGCAGAGATCCATCCCCTGCCCCTCCCCCCACCCCGCTGTACACTCAAACTGCGTATTAACATTAATTTTCATCATTACTGAGAAAAAATCCAGTTATGATTTTGGTGCACGAACAGTTATCGAACATAACCTCGAACAGCCGAATTTTTCTCAAATCGTTCGTGTTCGCCGAACCGCTCGAACACCGCCCAAAACATCTCGAATTTGAGATTGGCGAACAGTTCGAGTAGAACAACGCTCATCTCTACTGTTCACACTGATCAGTTCGCAATACTGGTGTTGTAGTGTGCTTTCCTAGTAATTTGGTCAAGAAGTGGGAGCGAGAATTTGTGGCTGTTGGTTTGGCACATTTTAACCTTGGCCACGGCCCCATCCTCTACAAACACCATCACCAGAGCGTCCAGTACACGTCCCTTGCCACGCGCCTTGCCCATTGTAAATGAAGTAAAATAGCTTACTCTCGCACTATCAATGGAAAAAGGGTAATAAAAAGGAGATTAGAATCGTGGAAGAGGAAAAGCACAGTTCTATTTGTCTGGCCTACACCAGAATCTTTTAAACAGATATATTTGTGACTGAAGAGACAGGGAAACACTATTACTGTTTTTTTCACGTAAAACAGGCCAAAAGCAGGATAATACAGAGATTTGACCTGTGGAACTGCAAAACCACAGTTATAGTTATGTGGCGTACACCAGAATCTTTTAAACAGATATATTGGTGTCTGACCAGTCAGGGAGACACTATTACAGTTTTTTTTTATGGCAAAAAATGCCAAAAGCCGGATAATACAGAGATTTGACCCGTGGAACTGCAAAACCACAGTTATAGTTATGTGGCGTACACCAGAATCTTTTAAACAGATATATTGGTGTCTGACCAGTCAGGGAGACACTATTACAGTTTTTTTTTACGGAAAAAATGCCAAAAGCACGATAATACAGAGATTTGACCCGTGGAACTGCAAAACCACAGTTATAGCTATCTTGCGCACACCAGAATCTTTTAAACAGATATCTTGGTATCTGACCAGTCAGGGAGACACTATTACAGTTTTTTTTATGGCAAAAAATGCCAAAAGCAGGATAATACAGAGATTTGACCCATGGAACTGCAAAAGCACAGTTCTATTTTTCTGGCCTTCACCAGACTCTTTAAACAGATATATTGGTGTCTGAACAGTCACAGACACACTCAATTATTTTTATTGGGGGGGATACCAAAAGGTTAATAAGACGCGTATTTGTACAGTCTGACCGAGGAAAAAAAAAAAAAAGGATTTAGATGAAAAAAAAAAGGATTTTTTCTGGCCCCTGAGACCGGGGGATAAGTCTAGCAATTTGACCAACAGGAGCATACAGGACTGTAATGCAGCGTTTGCTGGTATAACCACTGCGTCTCCTATACAGCCTGCCTGTCTGCCTGCCTGATATCTGGGATGGACATTAGTCCTGAGAAGGACTGTTTGTTTGATTTGGCAGGCTTTAGAGACCCTACACTAACTATTTCGGAGAATAAATCTCTCCCTAGCTCAGCAGCACTGACCCTACACTGGCTTATCCGGAGCGACTGTGTCCAAGATGGCGGCGCCCGGTTTTAAATACTCGAGGTGACGCTGTGCGGCCAGCCAATCACTGTAATGCCCACAAACAACATGGCTGCGGCATTACAGTGACTGGCTGGCAATCCGTGCATGTTCATTGGCTCTGTAAAGAGCGCCAAACATGCAGGGCGGAGACCCGAGCTCCCGCCCGAGTAACCCGGAAATGCTCGGTGCTCGCCGAACATCCCGAGTAGTGAGATGCTCGGGCGAGTAACGAGCGGTGTCGAGCATGCTCGCTCAACACTATAATGCATCCTTCCATAGAGCAAAAACTGTGAAAAAATTCTTTAAAAGAAGACACATAAGCTCAATGTCATGGCCTGCAAATAGTCAGGATCTCAATCCAATTGAAAATCTTTGGTGGAAGTTGAAGAAAATGGTCCATGACAACGCTCCAACCTGCAAAAGCTGATCTGGCAATAGCAATCAGAGAAAGTTGGAGATTGATGAAGAGTACTGTTTGTCACTCAATAAGTCCATGCCTCAGAGACTGCAAGCTGTTATTAAAGCCAGAGGTGGTGCAACAAAATACTAGTGATGTATTGGAGTGTTCTTTTGTGTGTTTGTTTTTCATGATTCCATAATTTTTTTCTCAGAATTGAGTGAGTCCATAATTTTTTCCCTCTGCTTGGTCTGAAAAAAATTACCCTTACTGAGTACCACATTTTTTTTCTTGATTTCTTTTAGTGTTTCTTAAAGCCATAAAGTTGCCATTTGAAATTTTAGTTTTGTGCCATGTCTTTTTTTCAACAACATTAAACAACTGAATGAACATCCTCCGAGCCCGGTGATTCCATAATTTTTGCCAGGGGTTGTAGCATAACTTGAAGCTTGTGGCCCCTAATTCAAATTCTCCAACATAAAACCCATTTATCAATCGTCTTTGTAAATGCAACCCCAGTTCCCACTAAACTTAAACTACTGCATCATGGTATATTATTTTTATTTAGAAATTATTTATTTCAGCTTAATAGAATACTATGTGGACGAAGACACCTTAAATGGTCATTAAACTTTTTGTCAAGTTGACCTTATTTGAGAGATAATGTAATAAATTATTTCCAAGTCACTCTATTTAAAAGCTATATTATTCTATACATGAAAAATTATTCAAAATTGCCTTCTACTAAAAGTTTCTTTTCTGCGTAAGTTGCTTTCAACCGTCCACCAAAAGGTCTTATCCATCCAGGCAACAGAGACTTCAAGGAAGTGGAAGCTGGTCCGGTCTTTGTCTCCCTGCTCCTGCTCTCCTGTCTGTAAAACTGCATACAGGCATAACAGAGAGGCAGGCTTTTAGTTCAAGGCAGGCAAATAATTGGACAATGGCAGGAGCAATATCACTAGGTGTCTCATACCTACTGATAAACTTTTTCTGTGTAACCCCACCCCACCACTGATTAGCAGCTTTTTGCCTATGCACCGTGTACAGAGAAAGCTGCGAATCAGTGGTATGGGTGGGGTTATACAGGGCTCAGCATTCTTAGCTGTGCTAGATCTACAGCAGAGAAAACAAGGAGTCAAAATGACAAAATCAAAATGGCAACATGCAAACCAGTAAGTGATGCATTTGTAAGGGTTAATCACAGTTTACTGTATTGTTGGAGCTTTGTGATGTAATATATGATCTGGCCAGTAGAAGGCAGCAATGAGGCCAGAGTTGCAGTGCAGGGGTTTGGCAGTTGGTGACTATTGCTAGGGGAGTTCAAGGAGTCAGTGAAGCTATGCTTCATTGGAAAAAGGTCTAGATAGAGCGGTGAGACTCTAATCTGTTTTTGGTGACTCTGGGATGCGTTGTTCGGCTTGACATGAGCCGACTCAGTGAGCACAACCAAGGACACTGCATTTTGGGCTAGGCCATTTAAGGCCTCATCTCTAATGACTTAGAGAAGCTTTGCATTGGAGAGATCAGCATTCTCTAAGAGCTTCAAGTCAGCGTTTCTGATTATTTGGGACGCAGCCCAGCAAGGACACTTCAGTCTCAGGACGTACTGGTACCATTTACAACTGAATATATATGCACATATATAAATAATTTTATGGAGGTATAGTTAGTTAGGAGAAAAGGCCTCTTCTGTAAGCGACACCTCAAAAACTGCTGCGAGTATGCGATTACTATAGTACTAGCACAACACTGTGGTTATGCACAGAAAGGGTTAAACACATGTATTTTTGCTGGCATATAACTGGCATATAACTGTTAATTCTGTTAAAAGTTCGGTTTGGGTCAAACAAAGTTCGGTTTGGGTGCCAGAACTGTACCCGAATTTGAACCACATGGAAATCAACAGGGACCAAAACTTTGAAGCTGGAAAGTGTTTTCTCTTTCTCTTTCTCCCTCTCTCTTCCCCTATCTCTCTCTTTCCTCCTCTCCCTCTTCCTCCCTATTTCTCTCTTTCCTATGCTCTCTCTTCCCTCCCTCTCTCTCTCTCTTCCCCCCTCTCTCTCTTCCCCCCTCTCTCTCTTCCCTCCCTCTCTTCTCCCCTCTCTCTCTATCCCTCCCTCTCTTCTCCCCTCTCTCTCTTTCCCCCTCTCTCTTTCCACCTCTCTCTCTCTTTCCCCCTCTCTTTCCCCCTCTCTCTTCCCCCTCTCTCTCTTCCCCTCTCTCCCCTCCCTCTTTCCCTCTCTCTCTCTTTCCCCCTCGCTCTTTCCCTCTCCCTCTTTCCCTCTCTCTCTCTTTCCTCCTTTCTCTTTCCCACTGCTCTCTTTCCCCCTCTCTCTTTCCCTCCCTCTCTTTCCCTTTCTCTCTTTCCCCATCTCTCTCTTCCCCCCTCCCTCTCTCTCTCTTTCTCTCTCTCTCTCTCTTTCCCCCCTCTCTCTCTTTCCCCCCTCTCTCTCTTTCCCCCCTCTCTCTCTTTCCCCCCTCCCTCTCTCTCTCTTTCTCTCTCTCTCTCTTTCCCCCCTCTCTCTCTTTCCCCCCTCTCTCTCTTTCCCCCCTCTCTCTCTTTCCCCCCTCTCTCTCTTCCCCCCTCCCTCTCTCTCTCTTTCTCTCTCTCTCTCTTTCCCCCCTCTCTCTCTTTTCCCCCCTCTCTCTCTTTTCCCCCCTCTCTCTCTTTTCCCCCCTCTCTCTCTTTTCCCCCCTCTCTCTCTTTTCCCCCCTCTCTCTCTTTTCCCCCCTCTCTCTCTCCCCCCCTCTCTCTTTTCCCCCCCTCTCTCTTCCCCCCCCCCTCTCTCTTCCCCCCCCTCTCTCTCCCCCCCACTCTCTCTCCCCTCCCTCTCTCCCCCCCCCCTCTCTCTCCCCCCCCTCTCTCTTTCCCCCCCTCTCTCTTTTCCCCCCTCTCTCTCTTTTCCCCCCTCTCTCTTTTCCCCCTCTCTCTCTTTTCCCCCCTCTCTCTCTTTTCCCCCCTCTCTCTCTTTTCCCCCCTCTCTCTCTTTTCCCCCCTCTCTCTCTTTTCCCCCCTCTCTCTCTTTCCCCCAAACTCCCGAAATCTTCAGAATTCAGCACTGGACACTAGGTGTCTGGTACGAACCCCAAACTTTACAGTTCAGGTTCGCTCATCTCTAATGGTGAACCATAGAGAGATATACATGCATATTGAATAACATACCAAGAGTTTATTATGTGATAAAGGGAGGGTTCACTTACCAGACTGCACATAGGAGAGGCATATGTGATAGAGAAGCTCTTGTGGAGTGCAACATCATGGTATAGTGCTGTAGTGCTAAATAAAATACATATTTATTATTTATTTTTTATCATCTCTGTTGTAAAACTATTAGCTTGTAAAGTTTAGATTCTAGTTTCCTTTTCTTCAAGCTGAAAGCCTACTCTAAGGAGGTGTGTACTTTTTTATTTTCTCCCCTGCATGATGCGACTTATCATTAGGTACCGTTATGCAGGGTATAACGTACACGCCCCAAAAGACGTATCTCTGCTAACGCCCATAAACTAAAGCTAAACTTCACAAGCTAAAATCTCCACAATGGAGAAGAGAAATAAAAACTACGTTATATTCAGCTCCGCAGCCACTATTTCACCATGTGGCCAGTTTACCATGCTAAAACTAGTGAAAGGTTTTCTTTAAGACTTGAGCATATAGCGCAAGTCTTAAAGAGATTGTACAGGCTAGGGACAAAATTCTGGAGTCAGTGTAACTGCAGACTGCTTAATCATGACTAGTGTTGAGCGAGCACTAAAATGCTCGGGTGCTCGAAGCTCGGGCCGAGCTCGCCGTGATACTCGGGTGCTCGACCCGAGCAACGAGCCCAATGTTAGTCTATGGGAGACTCGAGCATTTTTGCGGTGGCACCCCCGGCAGTCTTTTAAAAGCCTAACAAGTGCCCAAAACGATAGTGACAGTGCTCGAATGACATGGGGACAGCATGGGGATCGCCCCAGGAAGCATTTCTGACCCCCAGGTCACTGCTGTCAACAACGTGGTCAGAGGTATTAAACCACTTTTACAGGCTCACAATAAAACGTTCAAAAACGAAAGTGAAACTTTTTTCCTGTGAAATATGTTAAGGAACATCCTTTCCAGGGTAAAGACTTGTGTATAAGTTAAAATAAATGACCAAAAACAAAAATACTCCTCCACACCTTCGGCTATGTTCACAAGTAGCATTTTTTATGCGTTTTTGCACTTTTGTATTGCTTTCAACTATGACAAATGCATTCACCGTAAAATGTCATTTTAACATTTTACAACCTTATCTGGCCATGTGCTGTGTGACACATGCATAAAGTGCTGAAAAGACAAGGGAACAGCATGGGGAAGACCCCTGGAAGCATCTCTGACTCTCAGGTCACTGTCTAAAAGTGTGCCCATCATAAGTGATCCTTAACGCATCAGAAGATGCAGACTTGCAACTATCCCCATGCAAGTTCTAGTCCCAGGGCAGTGTTCAATTGTACCTCCCCCATTCCTTGCAATACAAGCTCAAGTAAGCAGCCTGCCACCCACCCACCCCAGGCTGCAAATTGAAATTGGGCCTTTTAGGCATGTGGAGGCGGAATCTGGCCACCACGTCATGGCTGTGTTGGCGGCCTGGAATCCATACTCAGTCCCCAGCCGCCCGGCGGCCTTGTGTCCATACTCGGTCCCCAGCCGCCCCGCGGCCGGGTGTCCACACACGGTCCCCAGTCGCCTGGGGGCAGCCGGGTGTCCATAAACGGTCCCCAGCCGCCCCTATTTCTCCTTGGAACATCTCCCCACACACTTTTCTTAGCCCGGCCTGCTTTAGGCAGCATTGGACGAGCCCACCAGAGAACCAGACTCCTCCGGTGGGCCCTGACTTCTCCATCGGTGGAGTTGAGAGTGCCAAGGTGAGGAGCATGATGATGATGACAGAAGTTAGCATCTGCTATGTTTTCTTTTAATGCAAGTGTAAGTGTGCAGCCTGCCACCCACCCACCCCCAGACTGCAATTCCATACTGCTAGCTTGCACTTGAAATGGGGCCTTTTAGTTTGGAGGAGGCCGAAGCTGGCCACTACCTCATGGCTGCTTCGGCAGCGAGGTATCCATACTCAGTCCCCAGCCGCCCATATTTGTCCTGGTGTGCCCTATACATAAGATTAAGCGCGTATACCAAAACATTACCTGTGCCCTCCCCAGTGCATTTAGTGGGAAGGAGAGCCTATTCTGCTGTAGTGTGTGCATGCCAAACCCCTGTTCATGGTACATGCGAAGATGCCTCCCACCTTGCACCTGTCGTTGCAGACTTGCAACTATCCCCATTCAAGTCCTTGTCCCAGGGCAGTGTTCAATTGTACCTCTCCCATTCCTTGCAATGCAAGCGCAAGTATGCAGCCTGCCACCCACCCACCCCCAGGCTGCAATACCATACTGCTTGCTTGCTTGCACTTTAAATTGGGCCTTTTAGGCATGTGGAGGCGGAATCTGGCCACCACGCCATGGCTGTGTCGGCGGCCTGGTATCCATACTCAGTCCCCAGCCGCCTGGTGGCCGGGTGTCCCCGCTTGCTCCCCAGCCTCCAGGGGGTGGCCGGGTGTCCATACTCGGTCCCCAGCCACCCCTATTTGTCCTGGTAACCTTTCCCACACTTTTCTTAGCCTGGCCTGCTTTAGAGCAGCATTGGCCGAGCCCACCGGACTATCAGACCCCTCCGGTGGGCCCTGGCTTCTCCATCAGGGGAGTTGAGAGTGCCAAGGTGAGGAGCATGATGAGGATGATAGAAGTTAGCATCTGCTTTGTTTTGTTGTAATGCAAGCGCATATATGTAGTAGCGGCTAGGCCTGAGGTGGTCAGCGTTTTGGCGCATATCCTACCTCCTCCGAGGATTGCTGGATGTTTTCCTGCTACTATCCAAGTTCTATGACTCCCGTTAAAACAAAGCTTCAGGTGATAAATGATGGATGAGGTAGTGGCAAAGGAGAAAGAGCAGGAGGAACAGGGACCATTCACATCAATATCAGGCCAGTCAACCAGATATGTCTTGTAGGATATGTTTCTGTAACAAAAGGAGCGGTTCGGCTACACAGTTATAGGGCATACAGTGAGTGCAATGCCTACCAAAAATTTCGAGCCACTCCAATGCCCCTTGGAAATGACATGGAGGTCAGAGAGCGTTAACTAAACCTTTTTTTCCATTTATAGCAACTGGGTCTCCCGTGCACTGTTGGCCTAAGCAGTGAATGGAAGGCTTTCCAAAAATTATGAGGAACTGCAATGCCCCTTACAAGAGCCATGTGTGGCACCCCAGGGGTCTGGTCACCACAGTAATAGAGATATTACGTCGGAGAGCAAGTGGGAGGTTTCCTGGTCAGGATCCCTTAAACATGCAACATCCTCCTGCCCCAATCCAGGGAGGGGAGAATTCTGCCCTTATAAACTGGATCTGGGGCGGGGTTGAGTGAGTCAGAGAACAGTCAGAGTCAGAGTGAGAGCAAGGGAAAGTACCAGCAAGGAGCTCTGTAGGAGCTAGGAGCTAAAGACCAGGGGCTGGAAGCAGAGCAGAGCTCGCCCTGGCAGAAGACAATAGGAACCGGACACAGGAGTCCGAAGCTATGAGGACTTATGTATCCAGCAGCAGAAACCAGCTGGCAGGGGATTTCAGGTCCTCTGGCCATAGAAGCCCGGAGGCTCAGTCACAAGCAAGGGACCAGCACCGCCGTCGTGGAGCAGAGGCTAACAGAAGGCCCCAAGTCACCAGCCATACAGGTGAGCACTACACGGTACACTCAAGGATGTGGGCTACTTCTACCCGCTTACAGCAAGGTAGCCAGGAAGAGTGCAGACAGATGGGGAGGCCTTCAACTCCACCTGGCCAGGGGAACTCCTGCTTGCTCACAGACTGACCAGTCCTCTTATGCTAGCCAGTACTCCCGGGAGGGTCTACCTTATAATCATCAGTAAAGACCCTGAACTGCACTGCAAAGACTCTGAGTCATTCCAGCTGCGCTCGTGCACCATCACCCCCATCATCCACACTCACTGCCCTGAGGCTATACTCCTCCCGAGGGAAGTTATCGCATTCTATGCTGCGCACACAACACCAGCCTCAGCGGTCTGAATCGCAGCGGTGGTACTCCCTGACCGCAATCCATGGGTGGCGCAGTCGGACAATTGACCTCAAAACCTAAGAAAGACTGCTACTGGTTTGACCAGCCTGAGCCACGGGACCGGGTCACCGCCACGGAGACTACAGACCCCAGAGACCCGGCACCGGGTATCCCACACACGTGTACACACGGCCCAGGGGGCGCGTCACATGCAGTACAGCATATTACAAACATAAGTCCCATTATTGGGGAGTGGGTGTCCCATGGTATTTGCTTATGCTTTCCAAGCAAAAGCTGCCAAAAATTAGGACGGAGCAACTTGCAATGCCCCTTACAAGAGCCATGCAGTACAGCATATTACAAACATAAGTCCCATTATTGGGGAGTGGGTGTCCCATAGTATTTGCTTATGCTTTCCCAGCAAAAGCTGCCAAAAATTAGGACGGAGCAACTTGCAATGCCCCTTACAAGAGCCATGCAGTACAGCATATTACAAACATAAGTCCCATTATTGGGGAGTGGGTGTGCCATAGTATTTGCTTATGCTTTCCCAGCAAAAGCTGCCAAAAATTAGGACGGAGCAATTTGCAATGCCCCTTACAAGAGCCATGCAGTACAGCATATTACAAACATAAGTCCCATTATTGGGGAGTGGGTGTCCCATAGTATTTGCTGATGTTTTCCCAGCAAAAGCTGCCAAAAATTAGGACGGAGCAACTTGCAATGCCCCTTCCAAGAGCCATGCAGTACAGCATATTACAAACATAAGTCCCATTATTGGGGAGTGGGTGTCCCATGGTATTTGCTTATGTTTTCCCAGCAAAAGCTGCCAAAAATTAGGACGGAGCAACTTGCAATGCCTCTTACAAGAGCCATGCAGTACAGCATATTACAAACATAAGTCCCATTATTGGCGAGTGGGTGTCCCATAGTATTTGCTTATGCTTTCCCAGCAAAAGCTGCCAAAAATTAGGACGGAGCAACTTGCAATGCCCCTTACAAGAGCCATGCAGTACAGCATATTACAAACATAAGTCCCATTATTGGGGAGTGGGAGTCCCATAGTATTTGCTTATGCTTTCCCAGCAAAAGCTGCCAAAAATTAGGAAGGAGCAACTTGCAATGCCCCTTACAAGAGCCATGCAGTACAGCTTATTACAAACATTAGTCCCATTATTGCGGAGTGGGTGTCCCATAGTATTTGCTTATGCTTTCCCAGCAAAAGCTGCCAAAAATTAGGATGGAGCAAATTGCAATGCCCCTTACAAGAGCCATGCAGTACAGCATATTACAAACATAAGTCCCATTATTGGGGAGTGGGTGTCCCATAGTATTTGCTAATGCTTTCCCAGCAGCAAAAGCTGCCAAAAATTAGGACGGAGCAACTTGCAATGCCCCTTACAAGAGCCATGCAGTACAGCATATTACAGACATAAGTCCCATTATTGGGAAGTGGGTGTCCTATAGTATTTCCTTATGCTTTCCCAGCAAAAGCTGCCAAAAATTAGGACGGAGCAACTTGCAATGCCCCTTACAAGAGCCATGCAGTACAGTATATTACAAACATAAGTCCCATTATTGGGGAGTGGGTGTCCCATAGTATTTGCTTATGCTTTCCCAGCAAAAGCTGCCAAAAATTAGGACGGAGCAACTTGCAATGCCCCTTACAAGAGCCATGCAGTACAGCATATTACAAACATAAGTCCCATTATTGGGGAGTGGGTGTCCCATAGTATTTGCTTATGCTTTCCCAGCAAAAGCTGCCAAAAATTAGGACAGAGCAACTTGCAATGCCCCTTACAAGAGCCATGCAGTACAGCATATTACAAACATAAGTCCCATTATTGGGGAGTGGGTGTCCCGTAGTATTTGCTTATGCTTTCCAAGCAAAAGCTGCCAAAAATTAGGACGGAGCAAATTGCAATGCCCCTTACAAGAGCCATGCAGTACAGCATATTACAAACATAAGTCCCATTATTGGGGAGTGGGTGTCCCATAGTATTTGCTTATGCCTTGCAAGCAAAATAAGGACGGAGGTACTTGCAATGCTGGCACCCTGGTGGTATAGTGGTGGTGGAGGCTGAGGATAAGGAGAAGAAGATTAAACAGCCGAAACGAGGAAGCGTATACCCATGTGTGGGTGTGAAGCGGTGCATGTGAATACACCTCCCGAGATAACACAGTGGATTTGACTTTATGTTACTCTGCTGTCATTTGGTGGTGATGAGAAGTCTGGCCCAATCCAACCCTTGTTCATTTTGATAAGGGTCAGCTTGTCATTATTGTCAGTTGACAGGCGAGTGCGCTTATCAGTTATAATTCCCCCAGCGGCACTAAAAACACGCTCCGATAACACGCTAGCGGCAGGGCAGGCCAGGACTTCCAAGGCGTACAGAGCGAGTTCATTCCAAGTGTCCAGCTTGGATACCCAATAATTAAAAGGCACAGAGGAATCACGGAGGACGCTGGTACGATCGGCAAGGTACTCCCTCACCATCTTTTGAACCTTTCCACTCCTTGTGAGAGTACCCCGCGCCTCAGGGCCTGTAAGCTGGGCGGGTGTCAGAAAACTGTCCCAGAACGTTGACAGTGTTCCCCTGCCTTTGCTGGATTGGAGTTGCATCTCTCTCACCTGTACGCCCTGGTTGGGAACGAACTGTGTCCTCTGCCGCTAGCGTGTTGAGATGGGAATTTTTTAAGAGTTCTGCAGCAAGGGCCTTCTGGTATTGCCCCATTTTTGTAGACCTCTACACCTCAGGAATAAGAGAGTGAAAGTTCTCCTTGTAGCGGGGGTCTACAAGTGTCACCAACCAGTAATGACTGTCACCCAACATTTTGACAACGCGAGGGTCACGGTTAAGGCAGCGTAACATAAAATCAGCCATGCGTGCCAGACTGGTAACGGGCAAGATTTCCGTGTCCTCAACAAGATGACGACTGACCATGCTCTCCTCCTCCTCCTCCTCCTCCTCTTCCTCCTACCCCCTGTCCTCAGGCCACCCACGCTGAACTGACAGTATGACACTTGTACAGGTACTACCGTCTACAATGCATTATAGCAGCTCCTGTTCTTCCTCCTCCTCATCCTCCTCCTCCTCCTCTCCCTCATTGTCCCCCAATGCACGTTGGGATGAGATGAGGCTGGGCTGTGTGTAATCGCCCGCTACAGCTTCTTGATCCATCTCATCATACTCTGGCTGCAACGCCTCCTCTTTAATTCTCTGCAGAGAGCGTTGCAAAAGACAGACAAGTGGGAAGCTGACACTAATGATGGCGTCATCGCCACTCACCATCTTGGTGGCCTCTTCAAAGTTTGTCAGGATGGTACATATGTCAGACATCCAGGTCCACTCCTGAGGTCTTATGTGTGGAGTCTGACCTGAATATCGACGGCCTTGTTGCAGCTGGTACTCCACAACTGCTCTCTTCTGCTCACAAATCCTTTGCAACATGTGGAGGGTAGAGTTCCAACGTGTGGGGACATCACACACCAGTCGTTGTGCCGGAAGCTGCAAACGCTGCTGCAACACAGCAAGGGCGGCGGAAGCTGTAGCCAACTTGCGAAAATGAGCTGACAGTTGGCGTACTTTCACGAACAGATCTGGCAACTTGGGGTGCGATTTAAGAAACCGCTGAACCACGAGGTTAAGCACATGAGCCAGGCATGGTAAGTGTGTGATCTCACCTCGCCTCAGAGCCGCCACCAGGTTACGGCCATTGTCACACACGACCATGCCGGGATGTAGGTTCAGCAGTCTCAGCCACAGATCTGCCTGCTCTTTCACAGCTGTCCACAACTCACAAGCAGTGTGAGGTTTATCACCTAAGCTTATGAGTTTCAGCACAGCCTGTTGCCGCTTGGCGGAGGCAGTACTGCAATGCTTTCAGCTTGTAACTGATGTGGTGATATCTGAGATGGAGGCTGAACATGAGGAGGAGGAGGAGGATGCACAGGAGCTGTACACTGTGGGGGCAACTCTGACTGACATAGGGCCCGTAATCCTCTGTGTGGGGAGGATGTGTTCCGTCCCAAAGTCCGACTGGGTCCCGGCTTCCACTATGTTTACCCAGTGTGCCGTCAGAGAGATGTACCGTCCCTGGCCACAAGCACTTGTCCACGTGTCCGTTGTCAGGTGGACTCTCCCAGTAACTGCGTTGTTGAGGGCACGGCAGATGCTTTGGGACACGTGCTTGTGTAGTGCGGGGAAGGCACACTGGGCAAAATAGTGTCGGCTGGGGACCGAGTACTGAGGGACGGCCACCGCCATAAGATTGCGAAAAGGATTCCGTCTCCACCAGCCTAAAAGGCAGCATTTCCAATGCAAGCAGTCGTGAAATGTGCGAATTTAGGACTGTGGCCTGTGGGGCGTTAGCTGCGAATTTCCGCTTTCGTTCAAAGGTCTGGAATATGGACAATTGAACGCTGCGGTGGGACGTGGACGTGGACGTTGATGCTGTTTCTTGAGAAACTGCCATAACAAGTGAAGACTGAGAGGAGGGGGCATCTTTACATGCAGTATGGACAGGGGATTGCCATGCACACACAACAGGGGGTTCTATTGCACGCACAACAGTGGAAGAAGCAGTGGTGACACCCGCTGACACTGGTCGTGGACCCTGGGTTTCGCCCCACAAAGTTGGGTGCTTTGCTGCCATGTGCCTGATCATGCTGGTGGTGGTCAGGCAGGTAGTTTTGTCACCCCTGCTGATGCTGGCATGGCAGGTGGAACATATGGCCTTTTTGGGGTTATCAGCAGAGTCTATAAAAAAATTCCAGACTCTGGAAGACCTACCGCTTGTACTGGCAATGTCCCTCGTGTTGGTGTTACGGGGAACGGTTGCCTGCCTTCTGTCTGCGGCCACCACACTGCTTCTTCCTGCCTGTTGGGGTGCTCTGCCTCCCTCCCCCTGTGTGCTGCTGGCCTCACTCTGCATGTCCTCCTTCCACGTTGGGTCAGTTACTAGATCATCCACCACCTCCTCCTCTTCCACTTGCGCACCACGATCCACCTCCTCACTTCCTGGCAATTGTGTCTCGTCATCGTCCACCTCTTGTGACAGATTGCCAACGTCGACTTCCTGTGGCCGTGGCTGTTCAAATATTTGGGCATCACAACATGGGATCTCCTCTTCCACCACTTCAAGCGTATCAGGCGAGGGGCCCAAATATGGAAATGGACCAGTGAACAGCTCTTCAGAGTGTCCAAGTGTGGGATCACTTGCTGTCTGACGACACTCGGCATGGTGGGAGGAAGGAGCATCAGGGTGAGGAGGAGTATGCGGTCGAGACTCACGGATACTAAAACCTGAATAATAGAGATTTTTTACCGTGGGATGGCAAAACCACAGTTATTGTTTACTGGGGTATACCACACTTTTTTAAATAGAGATATTTGCGGCTGAACAGTGAGTGACACACTCAAACTGTTTTTTTTTTTAGATACAAATGGCCCAAAATGGATAATACAGAGGTTTGAACCGTGGAAGTGCAAAACAACACTTCTGTTTCTCTAGCCTACACCAGACTATTTTCATCAGTTATATTTGTGTCTGAAAAATCAGACACACGCTTTTTTTTTGGGGGGGGTGGGGGGACACACCAAAACGTTAATAAGACGGGTATTTGTACAGTGTGAAGGAGGAAAAAAAAAGGAGGATTTAGATGAAAAAAAAAGGATTTTTCCTGGCCCCCGACACCTGGTGCTAAGTCCAGCAATTTCAGCGACAGGATCACACAGGACTGTAATGCAGCGTTTGCTGGTATAACCACTGTGTCTCCTATACAGCCTGCCTGCCTGGTATCTGGGATGGATATTAGTCCTGAAAAGGACTGTTTGTTTGTTCTGGCAGCCTTTACAGACCCTACACTAACTATTTTGCAGTTTATATCTCTCCCTAAATCAGCAGCGCTGTCCCTACACTGTCTAATCCGGAGCGACTGTGTCCAAGATGGCGGCGCCCCGTTTTAAATACTCGAGGTGACGCTGTGCGGCCAGCCAATCACTGTAATGCCCACAACCAACATGGCTGCAGCATTACAGTGACTGGCTGGCAATCCCTGCATGTTCATTGGCTCTGTAAAGAGCGCCAAACATGCAGGGCGGAGACCCGATTTCCCACCCGAGTAACCCGGAAATGCTCGGTGCTCGCCGAACATCCCGAGTAGCGTGATGCTCGGGCGAGTACCGAGCAGTGTCGAGCATGTTCGCTCAACACTAATCATGACAGCTGTCACAATTCCCTGATATTGCCAGTGCCAGAGTCATGTGACTGTGTGTATGCGATTATTATACTTGCAGTCAAGTCCTCAATTCACTCAATTACCTTCTGTTGAGAGAAACCAAACTCATCTATTCTACTCATGACCGAAACTATGCAAATCGTATACTGTTCACGAGACCACCCGCGTGCATCGCCAATACCAGGAAATTATAATCACACTGTCACGATTCAAAATAGAGTGACTGCAGACTTTTGTCCAAAGCTTCGAAAAACCCTTCAATAAATATTCCCTGATTATCGTGAATTTTATTAGCTATTGATTTTTTTTAATAGTATTTTTTATGTATAACAAAGAGAATGTGATTCTAAATTCCAGAATATTGATATATACGGACAAACTATCGACATCCTCAAAAAAAAGTAGAAATAAAGAATCCATATCAGAAACGAGATATTTTGATTTTTTTTTCACAATTTAAAAAAGATTCAAAGCTTTTCCAGGATTCTCAATGGGATCTCTGACACTTCACAGCGGACACAGAGGAGTAGGATTCCAAGCAAACACTATTATATAAGGTGCTCCAATCTGCCATTAACACTCATAGGGAATGCGAGCAGGCAGAACTCCAAAGGTCTTAAAGGGTCACATTCAATTCTTCTGAAGTCACTATATTTTATCTCAGTGAGCCAAAGAAAAAAAAGAGATATTTAATGCAGAAAATCATTTCCTGAAATAAAACCATCATTTCTATGCTCTGGAGGATGTCTAAAAGGGAACAGTTCTGTAGGACAGCTTACTCGGCTGATAAGTCCTGAGCATGTAATTATTTGTAGAGATTCCACTCGACAGAAAGGACAGAGTATGAGACAGCTCTCCTGTCTAATTGAAGCTTTAATCCTCACACTTCCTCTCTGACATTCGTATATCAATTTAACCTGTGTATAATATACGAGCAATTGCTTAACTCAACTCTCCGGTTACTGCTAAAAGTCTTTTGGGCCGACATTTATCCTTTTAGATTTTTTTTTCTTGTAACGTGACTTGTCTTTTTCTCTTGTGATATTCGTTTGTTTTTTTTTGTGTCCAATTCTTCAAAATGGCTCACATGGGGTTTAAAAATTTTGTGCAAAATTAAAGTTGTTCTTTTTTGTCCTTATCAGTTTTCATCTTTTTAGAGCAAGAAGTTGCACGATCATTTAAAATGTCATATGTACAGTGGTGGCCAAAAGTATTGGCACCCCTGCAATTCTGTCAGATAATACTCAGTTTCTTCCTGAAAATGATTGCAATCACAAATTCTTTGGTCTTATTATCTTCATTTAATTTGCTTGCAAGGAAAAAACACAAAAGAGAATGAAGCAAAAATCAAATCATTGATCATTTCACACAAAACTCCAAAAATGGGCCAGACAAAAGTATTGGCACCCTCAGCCTAATACTTGAACCTTTAGCCAAAATAACTGCGAACAACCGCTTCTGGTAACCATCAATGAGTTTCCTACAATGCTCTGCTGGAATTGTAGACCATTCTTCTTTGGCAAACTGCTCCAGGTCCCTGATATTTGAAGGGTGCCTACTCCAAACTGCCATTTTGAGATCTCTCCACAGGTGTTCTATGGGATTCAGGTCTGGACTCATTGCTGGCCACCTTAGAAGTCTCCAGTGCTTTCACTCAAACCATTTTATAGTGCTTTTGGAAGTGTGTTTTGGGTCATTGTCCTGCTGGAAGACCCATGACCTCTGAGGGAGACCCAGCTTTCTCACACTGGGCCCTACATTATGCTGCAAAATTTGTTTGTAGTCTTCAGACTTCATAATGCCATGCACATGGTCAAGCAGTCCAGTGCCAGAGGCAGCAAAGCAACCCCAAAACATCAGGGAACCTCTACCATGTTTGACTGTAGGGACCGTGTTCTTTTCTTTGAATGCCTCTTTTTTTTTTTCCTGTACACTCTATGTTGATACTTTTTCCCAAAATGCTCTACTTTTGTCTCATCTGACCAGAGAACATTCTTCCAAAATGTTTTAGGCTTTCTCAGGTAAGTTTTGGCAAACTCCAGCCTGACTTTTTTATGTCTCGGGGTAAGAAGTGGGGTCTTCCTGGGTATCCTACCATACAGTCCCTTTTCATTCAGACACCGACGGATAGTATGGGTTGACACTGTTGTACCCTCAGACTGCAGGGCAGCTTGAACTTGTTTGGATGTTAGTCGAGGTTCTTTATCCACCATCCGCACAATCTTGTGTTGAAATCTCTCTTCAATTTTTCTTTTCCGTCCACATCTAGGGAGGTTAACCACAGTGCCATGGGCTTTAAACTTCTTGATGACACTGCGCACGGAAGACACAGGAACATTCAGGTCTTTGGAGATGGACTTGTAGCCTTGAGATTGCTCATGCTTCCTCACAATTTGGTTTCTCAAGTCCTCAGACAGTTCTTTGGTCTTCTTTCTTTTCTCCATGCTCAATGTGGTACACACAAGGACACAGGACAGAGGTTGAGTCAACTTTAATCCATGTTAACTGGCTGCAAGTGTGATTTAGTTATTGCCAATACCTGTTAGGTGCCACAGGTAAGTTACAGGTGCTGTTAATTACACGAATTAGAGAAGCATCACATGATTTTTCAAACAGTGCCAATACTTTTGTCCACCCCCTTTTTTAGGTTTGGTGTGGAATTTTATCCAATTTGGCTTTAGGACTATTCTTTTTGTGTTTTTTCATTGAAGACAAATTAAATGAAGATAATAATACCAAAGAATTTGTGATTGCAATCATTTTCAGGAAGAAACTGAGTATTATCTGACAGAATTGCAGGGGTGCCAATACTTTTCGCCACCACTGTAAGTCTATAACCATGTAAACATAAAATTAGACAGATCATTTACTATATTAAGGTAATGGAGTGCAATCAGGCAAAAAAAAAATTAGGACATTTCGAAAAGTCGTACATTATGAATTAGGCTAAAAGATTTGGATAACCAAATAAAGGGCCATAATGGCAAATATAAAAAAATAGACGAAAATAAGTAAAGTTAGTTTAAAAAGAGGTCCAAAAATATTAAATACAGCACAAACAAAAAGTCACTATTAGGTTTAAGTTTCCACATTTATTTTTTTGGTGAGTTTTTGATGCTGCGTATTTTCTTTCTGCAAAAAACGCAGGATCTTGCGGTGCATGTTCTAAATGCACAAAATGTAAATTTCTCTTGTGGGTATGCTGAAATTTATGTGCGGATTTCCTCATAAATACGGATTGTCTCTTCAGAGAGGAAGAGAACTAGAACTCCAGTGCCACCTATTGGAAGTAGCAATCCTAAAAGTCAATATTGACCCTTTAAGTCTTGTCAAATGACTAAGGATTAATGCCAAGACCAGAAACTCAATTTGCAGACACTGTGTTTACAGGTAAAAAACACATAGCTGCATGTAATTCACACATTCCCACGCTGTCCTCCTCCTTGTCCTCTAAATCATCTTTCTGATAGTGAGGCCACATCTTCAAGTAGTGCCTGGTCGTTGTCATCATCACCATCATCATTCCACTGCGACATCAGTTAAATATATTTGTGCCCAGGAAACGCATCCATAGTCCATTTGTGGGGAGACTCAACTCCCACATATCTAAGTTTCCCACCTGGATTGAACTTCTGTTCTGTACTCTAATGTGGCAGAGACTATGAGCCACATTAGCCACTATGAGTGACTTGGTGCTGCAGGTTGCACGCCACCATCAACAGCAGCAATTACAGCCAGAGACTTTGCCAGATTTTTCTTTTCATAATGTCCAAAATGTTATCTATCTATGAAAGTTCTGGACTGCAGGCGGCCAGTTCATCACTCGAATGCTTCTGTGAATCCATGCTGTTGTGATGAAAGCAGTATGTGGTTTAGCATGGTCTTGCTGAAATATGCCAGGCCTTCCCTAAAATAGACATTGTATGGAAGGTAGAAAATGTTCTACAACCGCTATATAATACTCAGCATTGATAGTGACTTTTTAAGCTGCCCATGCCTTAGGCACTAATACAACACCAAACCATCCGAGATGTAGACTTGTGAACTGTGTGCTAATAAGCTGGATTGTGCTTTGGTCCTTTCTGGAAGCCATGGACATCAAGTCCTGTGGACTAAAGGTGAAAAGAAAGAATTAAACATATTGATTCACCTGACCACAGAACAGTTTTACATTATGCCTCAGTCAATTTTAAATGAGTTTTAGTCCAGAGAAAATGGCAACGTTTCTGAATTATGTGGATTTATAGCTCTTCTTTGACCTATATTCAAGGATTCCACAGCAAACTGATTTCCAGAAGTATTCCTGAGACCTTGCAGTGGTTTTCATGACCGACTTATGCCTGTATTTAACACAGTGCCATTTGAGGGACCATAGATCTCGAGCATTTAATATTGACCTTTGGCCTTGTCTCTAGGGCACATGGATTTCTCCAGAATCTCTGAATGTTTTGATGATATTATGTCCTGTAGCTGATAGGGTATTCAAAGTCTTTGCAATTTAATGCTGAGGACCATTTTTCTAAAATTGTTCCACAATTCTTAAACACAGTTCTTCCCAGATTGGTGAACCTCTGACCATCTTTGCTTCTGAGATACTCTGCCTCTTTAACATGTTCCTTTTATATACAGTCATGTGACTAATTTGAAAATTGACCCTCCGGCATTTTTTTTGTTAGCACCACTTACTTTTCCAACTCTGTTTCAACTTTTTTGAGATGTGTTGCTGCCATCAATTTCTAAATGAGGATTTTTTTTTTCAAATGAAATGGAAATAAAGTCTTTCTACTTCTGATCTGTATTCTATTGTGAATAAAATTTGGCTATAAGAGATTTTCATATCATTGCATTTTTGTTTTCTTCACATTTTCCACAGCGTCCCCACTCTTTTGTAATTAGTGTTGTAGACAAAGCTTTGTTTGTGAGTTGTAGTTTACCCTTGCAAATACTGTATCATAATATGTTACCTAATATTTCAAAAAGAGCAAAGGGTTAAATGTTAAATGCATCTGTATCCAGACTTTTCGAATAGTTTATCCAGTCCTGCTACTCATTGTCCATGCCATCCTGGCAGGTTGGAAGTCTTGTGCTGCTCCTTTCCTCTAAACACCAGGAAATGACACAGAATAGATCAGCGCACCTATTGATTTATTCTATCATGACACTCAAGGACAGATAGCTTGTTGACTCTTATCTATATCACCTCTTTGAAAATCACTGCCTACTTGAACATCTGATTTTTGTTTGCAAGGAAGCTTCAAGATTATAAAATCTCTATGCTTGTAAAGATCTGTCGGAGAGCAGCTTGAAATGAACAATAGCGTTCTTCAAATGGAAATACAAAGTTCTCCCTCCCAATATGGGCAGCTAAGTGCACCCGATCACATGTATGTTTTGCCCACATAGTATTAATATCCTAATGCATCTTAGTACCACTCTCCCCTCTCTGCATCCATTGTACTTTTTTGCCCACACTTCATACATTTGATTTGCTGACGTATATTCATGCTTCGTAGAGTCACATGAAATGAAACTTTGAAGTGAACCTTTTTTTTCTCACAATGGATATTAAAGCACTACTCCAGCATTTTTTTTTATTTCACCGCTGGAGTGGTGCAACTAATCTAAGTTCACTGACTTTAGCATTATACTTAGCAGCCGCCATCTTCAGCTGCTCCCAGTGCTGCTCCGGTCCCGTTCCGCCAGCTCTCAAGGTAAGTCTATGAGTATCTCGTTCTGGCTCTCATAGACTCGTACATTGAGAAGTGATGTCTGGCTTTCCCTGCAAACATTGGAGCGATCCAGCTGGTCCAACCTGCAGAAGGCTGACCGGAGCGGCATCAAGAATAGAAGAAGACAGCAGGGAGCTGGGAACATAGATTAGCTGCACCACTCCAGCACTGAAATTAATAAAACAAAGCTCTGGAGTGGTGTTTTCATCTCTCCACAATAGGACTATGAGAATGACATAGAAGCTAAAGGTAAGAATAGATATAGCACACACTGATTTCACCAAGATACACAGAAAACAAACCAAGCTCCAGTATAGAATCTCCATAACATATCAAACCAGTGCTACACACACAAAAAAACTGGTCAAACTTGAAACGACACAAAATATATATGTACATATGTGTGAGCACGTGCCAACAGTTTGCTCCGCTCCATATGAACTCTGACTGAATGATGTTACAACTTTACATTCTCTCCAGAGAGTACTCTCGGGTGATTATTACTTCTGCTCAGTTAAATATCAGTGATCCACTTGTCTATCATTTTCCCAAAAAAAGAGAAAAAGAGGACATGTCCTCTGATAGTCATTATCCATAAACAATCATGTTCACTGCAAAGGATTTTATTTTATTTATGTGGGTTGACAACTGCATATAAAATAAGTTCCAAACATTTGAAAGGAGATCGAAACAGAAGGCCATCTACCTCACTCGGAGTTTCGATAAATTTATAGTTCTGAAAAATAAACCAAACTGAATAAGAAGAAGCTTTTCATTTCTTTAAGTTTTAAAATTTTAAAGCTGAAAGAAAACACAAGTCCATCGAGTTCAACCTATATCTTAATGTCTTGATCCAGAGAAAGAAAAAATACCATGTGGTAGATGCTAACTAGGGGAAAAATTCCTTCTTGACTCCACATATAGCAATCAGACTAGTCCCTGGATCAACACTCCATCACAGAATCTAGTGCCCATAACCTCTAATGTTATATTTTTCAAGAAAGGCTTCCAATTCCTCCTTGAAATAGTTTAGTGAATCATCCATCACAACATCATGTGGCAAAGAGTTCTGTAGTCTCACTGTACAGTAAAGAATCACCATCTGTGTAAAAAGATCATTAGAAAGATCTCTGTACTGTCTATTCATATATACTTGATCATTGTAATAAAATCACCAAAATCACCAATGAGCCATCATTTTTCAGACTAAAAAACACCAAGTTTGATATCATGTCTTGGTACTGCAGGTACCTTTCACCTCATACATCTATGCTTGTCTATGTGCTGTTGACGCACCCCTGAGCCTGTGTCGCACAGCGTTGCGCATGCAGGAGCTTACCCAGAGCCGGATCTGTTGAGGGTTGTAGTCTCGTGGCGGTGACCCGGTCCGTGCCCAGGGAGTCAGACTAAGTGGCGTTGTATTAGCGGTAGATGTTGGATGACTACGCCACCCGTTGAATGCAGCGAAGGAGCTGCCGCTGCAGGGCAGACCGCTGGGGCCGGTGGTAGGATTGTGCAGCGTGATAGTATCACCCCCAACGGGAGGGGTATGGCCTCAGGGCAGCCGACGTGGATGATGGGGGTAGCAGGAATCACTCAGAGACGATGCGGTGTAGTTCAGGGTCTTTACTGGTGATAAAGATAGACCCTCCCGGAGTACTGGCTAGCGATCGGGGCCTGGTCAGTCCTTGAGCAGATGGGATCTCCCCTGGCCAGGCGGAGTTGTAGGCCTCCCAAACTGACTGTACTCTTCTGGCTACCTTGCTAGAGGCGGGTATAAGTAGCCCACGTCCCTGAGTGTACCGTGTGGTGCTCACCCGTATGGCCGGTGACTAGGGGCCTTCTAGTGGCGTCCGCTCCACGACGGCGGTGCTGGTCCCACGCGTGTGACCGTGCCTTCGGGTTTCTTGGCCAGTGGACCTGAAATCCCCTGCCGGGCAGTTTCTGCTGCTGGGTAAAGATTAGTCCCCACAGCCTCGGACTCCGGGTCCGGTGATAGCTTCTCAGTCAGGGCGAGCTCTGCAGCTGCCAGCCCCTGACTCCTTATAGCACTGCTCCCACAGAGCTCCTGATGTTCTTTTCCTATATCTGCTGCTCTTCTCTGTCTCTACTTCTTCTCTACTCACTAACCCTGCCTCAGCCCTAGGTTTATATAGGGGAAGTTCTTCCCCTCCCAGGACTGGGCAGGAGGTGTGGCATGCATAGGATCCCTGACCAAGAGACCTCCCACCTGCTCTCAGACGTAATATCTCTATCACTGTGGCAACCAGACCCCTGGGGTGCCACATTCCCCCCTAGTGAAATTTAGTACTCCGGGACTAAACATATTTTTAAACATAACAAGGTATAAACAATAATAGTACAATAAGAAAAACATATAAAGATGGTTACGGCGTGTCCGCAACCGGGTGCAGTTTTGAAGAAAAGCAAGGTGTCCATTTCACCAAAACAGGGAGACGTAACCAGGTAGGGGTCTGTCCTGCCCCGAGTCCTTAACAGTCTTTAGTCCATCCTGGGTTACGCTCCACTAACTGTACAAAGGATTCCCGGTAAATCCACCAAGGACTCCTATAAATTACTAGAAACACATAATTATTTACAGGATATGGCCGCTCTCAGTCCTCGGCCAGTGGGGATAAGGATTGGCTGCTCACAGCCCTCAGCCTGGTAAGGGATAGGGGATGGCTGCTCACAGTCCTCAGCCTGGTAAGGGATAGGGACACACGGGGAACAATTCACTAATCCCAACGGGGACCATATTTTAATTAGCAGCAGTCCTTGTACCCTAACGGGTAACTATGTACAGCTCTTTATTCACGCTACTTCCCTTCAGTAGCTATGTCCTCTTTGTGCTCCCTCCTGAGGGTAGTCCTCAGACCCGTCCGGGTCCTCTTGGCTTTCCTCGTATTGGTAGTACTGCAGCTCCTCCTCGGTTAGCTGGGTTAGTATCTCTGCGACAGTCCTCCTCCCAGGTGGCCAGGACTTTACCTCCCTTTGGGCTGCCCCGGTTAATTGGGCCACCAGGATGCTCACTTTTTGCTCCTCTGTGAGGGGGTACACCTGGAAAAGGCTATCCAGCTTTTCTCTAAAGTCATGCAGGGTATGTGACTCACCTGAGTACTGGGGTAGCCAGGCTGCCCCCGGGATATAGGGCATGGTGAAAGGCATGACCGCAACAGCGGTGGCGCTGGCGGGGGTTGAAGCGGTGAAGCTCTCCTCCGTATCCGACATCCTTCTCCCCCCTAGTGGACCGTGGCCTACCTTGTGATGATCCTCTTCCGTAGGCCGCGGCTCCGCAGTGGATCGTCAGGGTTGAGGACCTTCTGTCGCGCTCCTGTGACGTCGGCGTCTGCTGGGCTCCTTCCAGGACCTTACGCAACGTCCGGACGTGAGGCGGGGCTTCAGTTCTCGCGCGCTTTCGGAGTCCACGCCCCTCTTCTTCCCACGCGGCGTCCTCAAGATGGCGTCCAATGGCGGGAAAACTCCACGTATGGCGGGAAGAAGGCCGAAGATGGCGCCGGATGGCGGGAAAACTCCACCGATGGCGGGAAGGAAGCGGAAGATGGCGCCGGATGGCGGGAATCTTCACCACAGGTAAGTTTGAACAGTCTTTTTCAGGCACGCAGTACCCGGTAGTTGCGGGCACGAAATCCTGCCGACTACGCCAAAAGTTGACGCACCCCTGGGCCTGTGTCGCACAGCGTTGCGCATGCAGGAGCTTACCCGGAGCCGGATCTGTTGAGGGTTGTAGTCTCGTGGCGGTGACCCGGTCCGTGCCCAGGGAGTCAGACTAAGTGGCGTTGTATTAGCGGTAGATGTTGGACGACTACGCCACCCGTTGAATGCAGCGAAGGAGCTGCCGCTGCAGGGCAGACCGCTGAGGCTGGTGGTAGGATTGTGCAGCGTGATAGTATCACCCCCAACGGGAGGGGTATGGCCTCAGGGCAGCCGACGTGGATGATGGGGGTAGCAGGAATCACTCAGAGACGATGCGGTGTAGTTCAGGGTCTTTACTGGTGATAAAGATAGACCCTCCCGGAGTACTGGCTAGCGATCGGGGCCTGGTCAGTCCTTGAGCAGATGGGATCTCCCCTGGCCAGGCGGAGTTGTAGGCCTCCCAAACTGACTGTACTCTTCTGGCTACCTTGCTAGAGGCGGGTATAAGTAGCCCACGTCCCTGAGTGTACCGTGTGGTGCTCACCCGTATGGCCGGTGACTCGGGGCCTTCTAGTGGCGTCCGCTCCACGACGGCGGTGCTGGTCCCACGCGTGTGACCGTGCCTTCGGGTTTCTTGGCCAGTGGACCTGAAATCCCCTGCCGGGCGGTTTCTGCTGCTGGGTAAAGATTAGTCCCCACAGCCTCGGACTCCGGGTCCGGTGATAGCTTCTCAGTCAGGGCGAGCTCTGCAGCTGCCAGCCCCTGACTCCTTATAGCACTGCTCCCACAGAGCTCCTGATGTTCTTTTCCTATATCTGCTGCTCTTCTCTGTCTCTACTTCTTCTCTACTCACTAACCCTGCCTCAGCCCTAGGTTTATATAGGGGAAGTTCTTCCCCTCCCAGGACTGGGCAGGAGGTGTGGCATGCATAGGATCCCTGACCAAGAGACCTCCCACCTGCTCTCAGACATAATATCTCTATCACTGTGGCAACCAGACCCCTGGGGTGCCACACTGTCACTATATGAAGCAACGACAGTAGCATTTAAATTACTTCAACATAGTAGCTGTCACTTTTGACGGTGATCAGCACTCCCCGTGATGCAATCGTGGGGTGCCAATCAGTTGACATGGTAGCCGATGGCCTACTGAAGACCACCATGTCTGCCATGTGAGAATTTCTTTGAAGCTCAGCATGTGGCTCGGCATGATAGGAAGTTGTGACTTTTGCTATAGCATTTCATAGCATGGAATAGGTGGTCAAGATATCACATGCTGAATTTTCCTGAGAAGACGAATTAAAAATGTAAAAAGACATTAAAAAATATTTGGAAAAATTAATTGAGAAAGTATAGTGAAGTCAAGGGAGACAGTCAACAGCTAATTAATTTGCAAGGGGGGCTTTAACCAAGTTCGGTGTCGAACTTTCCTCCTCATAGGAACGGATCAGACTTGTCTGACAAGATCAATCCCTCATGACAATGCTTGGTCATAAGGTTATTTTAAGTGCCGTGGTGGCATCTCTCAGAAAACCTTCAAAAATTTTGCCCACTATAGAAGTTTAGTTTACAGGCCTATTGGCCTATAGTTTCCTAGCTCTATTGTTGAAACCTTTATGAATATTGGCACCACATTTATTATGCACCAGTCGTGTGGAACAGCCCCTATTATAAATAATGGTCTGTCTATCAAGCTACTAAATTCCTTCAGAACTTTGGGATGTGTGCATTGGGATCCGGCGATTTGTTTATTTCAGTATTTCTAAGGTGGAGCTGATTTTATTGCTATGTTATGCAGGTAAAACTTAATGGAAAATTTATGGTATTCAGACAAGAGCGTATCACTTCAAAGTGAATCAAACTTACCTTTAATTTCACACAAAAAAAATCAGATTTTCGGCTATTTGATGCACGCTATTTCAACAAAATGGTGGCTGGCCCACTGCGATTTTGCTTGATTCAAAATGACTGAGAAGGATGTTAAGAAATTAAACAAAAATAATATGCATCCGACCCCTACTTTTTTTTTTCATTCTGGTCACGGTGTAGTCTTCACTGGTTCAGAATCTTCTGACGCTCACCACCTGTCCTGTGCTGAGTGTGCCATGATGTCATGAGGCGTGTGACAAAAAAATCACAATGTCGAGGCCTATTCACTGCAGAAGATGCCAAAGATGGTCCAGTGAACACCACATCGGTGACCGGACTAAAGAATATGACTGGACCATGTTAGGTTTGAACTACAGTATATGTTACTGTGCCCTATGCCTGTTAGCCATGTTTTTATTGTGGCTGTGTAGTCTCTAGTGTAGTTGGCATCCAGATTGGGTTTTCTTGCATTCCAGTTTGGTAAAGGAAGGTGTCTGTCAACAGGGCCCATAGTGAGTTGCTTGACAGTTACAGAGATCTGCTGTTTATACTTTTCTTTTTGCTGACAGCTTGATGTGACTATTCCATTTTTTTTAAACAATCCACAATTTCAGTGACATCCCACTTCAAAAATAGGCGTTATATGAAATTTTCCCCAAAGTGTCCCTAATTTACCCATTAAGATCATAGTAAGTTTTTATCTGACCATGCAGAGGTATAGGCCTAAATCAGCCACCGAAGAGCAGGCTAATGATCTGAAAGAAAATTGAAGGCCTGAATACAACTGTAAGCAGTTGAGGTCTAGAGAAATAGCTAGGGTGAAGCCCATGTTCAACATCCTGGAGACCTATGAAGACCTGTGGATCCTGAGAGATCATTAGAGCGCCGTCTTCGGAGACTTCACTGGAAGGAACCAAATAGCTTTTGAGTCTGAAACAGAGACCAGTGACTTTGCAAAGCACATGGCGTATCCTTACAGCCAGAGGCCAGCACAGCTAAGAGTGAAGACTGGATTTAACAATGACTTTGTCATAGGACGGCACTCAGAGCATGTGTTTCATTCTCAAAGGACTAAAGGGAAAGTGTCTATAATTCACCAAACCAAATGTGACTAAACCATAAACCAGAGTTTATAATGAAAACTCCAATAGTATGCCATATAATACAGATATAAGAAAGTGATTGAAAAGTGACTGAGAATTATTTGAGGGTTACTGTTCCTTCTCTCTGAAGAAGATGGCGCAGTGTGACTCTTCATTTACACTACAAAGGACATAGCTGAGGCCGGCCACACCTCTAGACCTCTATTTCACTGTCTGGGGTCATAAAGGCTACAAAGGGTTCACACCACCTTCATGACTATTATATATATGTTTTATCAGTTTATTAGGTTGTATTTTTACAGCATATTAAAATAGAAAACATAGACATATATACAGTACATCTAGAAATTAGTCATGGTCTAGATTTTAAATGTCCTCCATTTTAATGGAAAAAATCTCACATTTCTCACATAAAACCCCATGGTGCATATTCTTTAGGCAAGAGTAATTAGACCTAGAGTATCCCAGTTTATGATCCCTCCACTTACGTTCATCTTGTTTCTAAATTCTCCTATAAAATATATTCTCGAAAAAAAAACTTGCTACATGCACATTTCTTTATTACCCTGTTGAAACATAAAATTCTTCACTGAGACTGACCTTTCTAATATGTTCCTTAGACCGTATAATAGATACTTAGGCTTTAATGGGCCAAAGGAAACCAACCATGCTGACCTTTGGAGAGTGATTTTTCTCCGAGATGATACTGAAAGTTTAATCAGCGACTCTGCCTTTTACGATCTCTGTCTCTTCGGCCTGCATATGCATTGACGTCATCCAAACAATTACTAGGGATCAACCTGGAGGTCGAGACGCCAGTCATGAGGGACCTTCCATGTACACATGCTGGTGAAATATTATTCTGAGATTTATGATATGTAGTTGGATTTGTTTGTTGTTCCTGGAAAGAGCGTCAAAGTCATTCTCTCATACAGGGTATTACATTGTGCATCATGTTTTTTACTGAACTTCAGAAATATAGGAGAAAATGTAATTTAAAGGGAACCTCTGCATTTTAAGATCTGTCTAGTGAGAGTATTAAGCAGATGTGAAATACTTGGGATCCCCTGTATGTGCTACATGTGGCTAAATATAATATTTTTGACTCCATTTTTCCCATGGAGATCTTTCTAAAGGGGTTGTCAGCCTTGGATAACCTATTTCAGCCACAAGAATACAGGCAAGTGACCACATCTTCATCCAATGGCTGCATTTGATTCTTAGGCAACCTAAAGCTTGTCCTCTGATTTCTGCCTTTCTAGCCCTACGGATGAGAGTGGCATCCAAAGCAACTGGGATTAGAAAATCACATCAGTCCAAGTGGTCTACCTAAAGGTAATCTGTCAAAAGGTTTCTTCTATATTATCAGAGAGCAGCATGATGTAGGGGCAGAGACTTTTAGGGCTCATACCCATATGTGTGAAAAAAAACGTTCCGATATATGGACCGAAAAATCGGACGAATGTCATGCAAGTGTCATGCGATTTTCATGAGAGGACAATGCGATTTTTCACACCTAGCATCTGTATGATATCCGTATGCAATGTGTTTTTTTCTCTGCAATTATTATTCTGCAATCATTTACAGGACTGTGAAGACCCAGGGTCTTCCGTGGGCGTACCGCTACTCAAACAGTGCAGGGTGAGGGTAAAACAATGTGACAATACTTTATTGAACCACAAATAAATAAACACACAGAACAGTCCCAGCAAATACCCAAGATGGTACAATATTACCCAGTCTCACCCTTCCGCTGACTCACCTGGGATAGAAAAGCTGTGATTTTGGAGACTTCTAGGGAAAACTACCTCAACCAGTGGCCCCCCACTTCTAGTGGGCCCCCACAGAGAGGAGATAGCGGCAAGCTCGCAGTCCATCAAGGTACAAGAACAGGAGACCTGAGGGTCCAAATCTGGCCTCTCTGAGGTTTTCCATAGGGCCAGGCGACCGGTGGGTCCCTCCAGGCAACTCCAAATGTCTCCATGGGTTCTAGGGTCCCTCCTAGAAACCCCAGACAACATATCCATGGAGCCAAGTGACTTCTTCATCCTCTCCTGGTCTCCCCAAAAATATCCATGTCTCTCTGATGGTCAATGGAGTACATCCGAATCTTTCCAGTCAGGGCTGGTACCCTTAAGCTAGAATCATATAGAATTCAAATCTGTGTCTCTTTGGATAATGCCATGCAATCCATCTACTCTCCTGAAGGATATCTCCCATTCTCCTTCCAAAGTGATTCTCTGTCCCTAGACTGAATCTGTCTCAGAAACACATGTCCCTTCTTAAATACACATCCACAGGTTAAGAATTAGGGATGATATTATTCCACAGGGCTTGAGTATCCACAGCTCATCCCTCAAGAATAACTGGCAAACACCATACAATGGTTTTTAACATATCTAGCAAACATTCATTGTTCTAGCTAATCTATTTACATAGTCGGTATCAAAAGGGCTCTTGTAAATACACATTATTGTTTCAGAATCAAAGAGCAGATAACATTCAGGGTTATACAAATAATAGTCTGTGTTAATCAACTAAAGAAGAACACAGATTAAAGAGTTAACATAAAAATAAAGGTATGCTGCTTTTGCCATCAGAAAGAATGTCTGACATAATTAAGATTTTACTCTGTATCATCACAAAGACCATTTACAGTGTTTTATGCTACAGAGTGGTAATGTAAAAATCGGATGGCATACGGTTGGTCCGTATGCCGTTGTTTTTTTTTCTCGTACCCATTGACTTGCATTGGCAAGGCTCATCTGATATACGCAGCAAATCGCAGCATGCTGAGATTTTTTTCTCAGTCTGATTTCAGCTGAGAAAAAAATTGCAGATGAGCTGTAACTCATAGATTAACATTGGTCAGAGTGTAATCCGATTTTTTATCGTATTGCACTAGTCCATTTTTCTCGCATATGAGTATGAGCCCTTATTCCAGCAATGTATCACTTAATGGGCTGCTTGCTGCAGTTTTAATAAAAACCTTGTTTTCTCTGCTGTAGATCTACCAGTTCTCTGCATGCTGAGCTCTGTATAACCCCACCCACACTCCTGATTGGCAGCTTTCTGTGTACACTGTGCATAGGCATAAATCTGCCAATCAGTGATAGGGCCGGGTTACACAGCAGGAGGACTACATGGGACAATACACCTAGTCCTGTAGTGATAATCTCCTGATGATAAAACACTTATTTTTTTAAACTACAAAAAGCAGCCCAGTAAGTGACACATCGCTGGAATTAGGGTCTCTGCATCTACATCATGCTTCTCTCAGATTAAATAGCAAAAACCTTCTGACAGATTCCCACTAATGGGGCATTGATGTGCTATTCATTGTCTGCTGATTGAAGTGTATTCTTCTTGGTTCTTGTTTCTATGGGTTATCTATTGCTCTTGATGCTAACCCCACCCATGTTTGATTTCCTATGCTCCTACCTTTCCTTTGGAAATTATGGCTTGTATTTGAAGCGATTCTTCTTCTTTGGGCTTCCAATTTCATCACGATATAAGTCCTGTCTGAGGCTATGTGCCCACGATGCAGAAATGCTCAGGATTTTTTCCTGAGCGTTTCTGCATCTCCCTGGCAGAAAAAAACGCATGCGGATTGTACATGCGGATTGTACATGTCGATTGTACATGCGTTTTCCTGCCAGGCACAAGCGGAAGTGAAGCGTTCTTCACTTGCATTTCCGCATGCGGGTTGACAAGCGCTTTCCAAGCGATTTTAGCATCACTTGGAAAGTGCTTGTCAACTTGGTCACACTATATAAATCCATGCAAACAGCATGGATTTATATACTGTGACCTAAAGAATGTCAAAAAATAAAAAAATAAATATATACTTACCCTCCGATGGCCCCCGGTGTCTAGCTTCACCGTTTTGGCTGCCGGCAGCGGTGGATTGAAGGACCTGCCGACGTCAGCGTCGCGTGACCCGTCACATGACTCTGACATCAGCGCATGTCCTTCATTCCATCGCAAAGTGCCGGGAAGCAAGGAGGAGCGCACCGCGGGCCGCCAGAAGGTAAGTATATATTTATTTTTTATTTTATTCTTTTTTTACAGATTTTTTAATGGTACATGGGTGTGGATTAGACTCTCCTCTCCTCTACACCCGGGTACCATCCGCAACATTAGAACGCGCCAATAACGCAAGTACAGATGCAGTCTTGCGGAATTGGCGCGTTCCAATGCAAGTCAATGGCGGCGAAAACGCAGCACTTCCGCAAAATAATTGGTAGTGCTGCGTTTTTTTCCGCAATGATAAACCGCAGCGGAAATTTCCGCAGCATGTGCATAGTACATGCGGATTATCATTGGGGGACATGGCAGGCCTTCTACCATGCATTTTTTAAGCATTTCTGCAGCGTTTTTGCCGCTGCGGAAACGCTTAAAAAACGCATCGTGGGCACACAGCCTGATACTTTGGTTTCTTGCATCCTGTCTGTTCTCCTGTTGATTAATCTTGACTCTTTTCTTTCCCATTGAGGGTGTTTAATGTGGAAGCCAGATCAAGTGATCATATAATCATAATAAAAAGCTGAATACCGTGTGTTCGGTTGTTGGTCCATCATTGATAAGGTGTAATCTGCCTGGATACCTGGCAACAAGTGTACAATCTCCCTGCAATGCTACCCAAGGGGAGAGTAAGCATTAGGCAGTATTCACAAATATTTTTGTGAGTGTCAAAAAATCTGACAAATTTTTGAAGTGATAAACTCTGCCTTTTGGAGGAATTTTAGAAGATTTTCTCTTCTTTGAAGCATAGAATAATAGAATCAGAGAATGGTAGAGTTGGAAGGGACCTCCTGGGTCACCTGGTCCAACCCCCTGTTCAAAGCAGGATTCACTAAATCATCTCAGACAGATGTCTGTCCAGCCTCTGTTTGAAGACGTCCATTGAAGAACTCACCACCTCTTGTGGCAGCCTGTTCCATTCATTGATCACCCTAACTATCAAAAAAAAATTTCTAATATCTAATCTGTGTCTCCTCCCATTCAGTTTCATCCCATTGCTTCTAGTCTTTCCTTGTGCAAATGAGAATAAAGATGATCCTTCTACAATGTAACAGCCCTTGAGATATTTGTAGACAGCTATTAAGTCTCCTCTCAGTCTTCTTTTTTGCAAGTTAAACATTCCCAAATCCTGTAACCGTTCCTCATAGGACATGGTTTGCAGACTGGTCACCATTCTGGTCGCTCTTCTCTGAACTTGCTCCAGTTTGTCAATGTCTTTTTTAAAATGTGGTGCCCAAAACTGGACACAGTATTCCAGATGAGGTCTTACCAAAGAGGAGTAAAGTGGGAAAATGACTTCACGTGATCAAGACTGTATGCTTCTGTTAATACATCCCAGAATTGTATTTGCCTTTTTTGCTGCTGCATCACACTGTTGACTCATGTTCGGTCTATGATCTATTAGTATACCTAAGTCTTTTTCCCATGTACTGTTGCTTAGCTCTATTCCTCCCATTCCGTATATGCTTTTTTTATTTTTATTGCCCAGATGTAGTACTTTGCATTTTTCCCTGTTAAAAACCATTCTGTTAGTTGCTGCCCACTGCTCCAGTTTCTTTAGGTCTTTTTGAAGCCTCTCTCTCTATTCTCTAGTGTTAGCTATCCCTCCTTGCTTTGTGTCATCAGCAAATTTAATCAGTTTACCCTCAATTCCTTCATCTAAATCATTGATAGAGATGTTGAACAATACAGGTCCCCGGACAGAGCCCTGTGGTACCCCACTTGAGACATTCATCCAACTGGATGTGAAGCCATTTACGACCACTCTTTGAGTCCAATCCCTAAGCCAGTTATGAATCCACCTAACAGATGCCTTGTCCATTCCATACTTGGTCATTTTTTCAATAAGGATGGTGTGAGATACTTTGTCAAATGCTTTGCTGAAGTCAAGATATACTATATCTACAGCATTTCCCTGATCCACCCAGTCAGTGATTCTGTCATAGAAGGAAATTAAGTTAGTCTGACATGACTTGTTAGTTACAAACCCATGTTGACTCTGGTTAATCACTTCATTCTTATCCAGGTACTTACATACATGTTGTTTAATAATTTGTTCAAAGATCTTTCCTGGTATAGAAGTCAGACTCACCGGCCTATAATTTCCTGGGTCCACCTTCTTCCCCTTTTTGAAGATAAGAACAACATTTGCTCTTCTCCAGTCTTCTGGGACTTCTCCTGTTCTCCAAGAATTTTCAAAGATTATGGAGAGTGGTTCTAAAATTTCTTCTACGATCTCCTTCAGTACTCTGGGGTGTAATTCATCTGGACCTGGAGACTTGAACTCATTTATGTTAGCTAAATATTCCCTCAAAATCTTTCTGTTTACAGATAACCTGGATTCTTCTATTCCTTTAATAGGACAGTGAAGATCAGTGGATGTTACATTTTCTTTCTGAGAGAAAACTGATGCAAAATAGGAATTAAAAAGTTCGGCCTTCTCCACATCCTTTCTTACCATTTCACCATTTTCATCCTGTAAAAATCCTATAGCATCTTTGACTTTTCTTTTACTTTGACATACCCTCAAAATCCTTTTTTTATTTCTTTTGACATCTCTTGCAAGCCTTAATTCATTGTCAGCTTTAGCTAACCTGATACATGCCCTACAAGTTCTGCAGACTGCATTATAATCTTCTTTAGATATGCCTCCCTCTTTCCATTTGATAAACATTTCTTTCTTTCTTTTCAGCATGTGTTTAAGTTCTGTGTTCATCCATCCTGGTTTCCTTAAATGCTTCCCATTCTTCCTACTTTTCGGGATTGTTAACGATTGTGCTTTGAGAATCTCATTTTTAAAAATTTCCCATCCTTCCTGGACATTTTTTGTCCTTAAGGACATTCAGCCATTGGATCCCTCCTATTCTCTTTCTGAGTTGCTTAAAATCTGCCTTTCTGAAATCTAACCTTGAAGTTTGAGTCTTCACATGTCTTCCTCCTCTAGTTATCCAAAATTCTATACTAGCATGATCGCTGCCTCCTAGGGTCCCAGCCACTTTTACCTCTTCAACCATTTCCTCCCTGTTTATAAGGATTCGATCCAAAGTAGCAGATCCCCTTGTTTTCTCCCCTACCTTTTGGAAGATAATGTTGTCAGCAAGAGAGGATAAGAATTAGCTTGACCTGTTAGTTTTACTTGAGAGAGATTCCCAACAAATGTCTGGATAGTTGAAATCTCCCATGACCACTACGTCATATTTTTTGGAGAACTTGGTCATTTGATACATAAAGAGTTCATCCATATCTTCAGCTTGCCTAGGTGGCCTGTAGTAAATGCCTACAATGGTGTCCTTTCCGTTGTTCTCTCCTTGTATTCTTACCCAAACAGTTTCCACAGAACTCCCAGTCTCTGAAGCTTCAATCTCTGTGCAGATATACGCTTTTCTAACATACAATGCGACACCTCCTCCTCGTTTATCAAGTCTGTTTCTTGTAAATAAGTTGTATCCTTTTAACCTTTTATTCCAATCATGTGTATCGTCCCACCAAGTTTCAGTGATTCCAATGACATCATATTCCTTTTCCTGCATTAGTAGTTCCAATTCTCCTTGTTTGTTGCCCATGCTTTGTGCATTTGTATAAAAACATTTTAGTTTGTGATTGGTTTCTCTTCCTCCCATATTTTTATTATTTAGATTTTTTTGTCTTTGTTCTTTCTTTTCACTTCCAATAGCAGAGATCTCAATAGTATTTGTCAGCTGTATAGCTTTTTCTGGCCTTTTGCTTCCCTTCCCACATTGTTCTAGTTTAAAGCTCTCCTGATGAGTGTAGCAAGGCGACTTCCAAATACACGTTTTCCAGTCTTCGTAAGGTGCACCCCATCTCTAGCAAGTAGTCCATCATATAGGTAATTCATTCCGTGATCCAGAAATCCAAATCCTTGTTGACGGCACCATCGACGTAGCCAGTTGTTCACTTGTAGAATCTTATTACACCTCATTGTTCCATGGCCATCCACTGGGAGGATGGATGAGAAGACCACCTGCACTCCCAATTCTTTCACTTTCTTGCCTAAGTTTTCAAAGTCACTGCATATGGTTTCCAGGTCCTTTCTTGCGGTGTCATTTGTCCCCACATGTATTAGCAGGAATGGGTAGTGATCTGTAGGTCTGAAGAGTCTTGATATCCTGTCAGACACATCTTTAATTTTTGCTCCTGGAAGACAGCACATTTCTCTTGAGGTTATGTCTGGTCTGCAGTTAGCGGCCTCTGTTCCTCTCAACAGGGAATCCCTCATGACCCGCACTCTCCGTTTTTTCTTCACAACATTTTTCTTTCTCCATCCAGGAGTATTCTGAGGGCTTACAATGTTATTCATTGTGGGCAAAGTCTTATCTTGCTGTATTTCTACGTGGTTCTCCTGCGTGAGCGCCTGGTACTGGTTCCTGAGCAGTATGGGTGCTGACTGCCTCTCGATCCTCCTGCTTCTCTGGGTCACATGCTTCCGTTCCTCTGTTTTGTCAGGTGCAGTTCGAATTTCTTCTCTTTCTGTATCATGAAGAGATAATTCTGCTCTGTCTAAGAACTCTTCACCTTCCTTAATGATTTTCAAGGTAGTTAACCTCTCTTCTAGATTTCGCAACTTTTCCTCCAACAGGGACACAAGCTTGCATTTCTGGCATGTGAAGTTTGGCTTTTCCACTGGCAAGTCTGTGAACATGTAGCAGGATATGCAGCTCACCAAATGGCTCCTGGACTCTTCCATGTTCTTATTGTTAAAGTTTTATGAAACAGTGAAAAATGCTCCAGAATTCTCACGCGCGGTTTACCGATGTCCTCCTTTCAGCTCCAACGGCCAAAATCCAGTGTTCTTTGAGCTCGCAGAGACTCTTCACTTATCCCAAAATGCAGTGGGAATATGCAAATTATCTCCTCAGGACTTCTCCCCTGGTTTACCGATGTCCTCCTTTCAGCTCCAACTGCCAAAATCCATTGTTCTTTGAGCTTGCGGAGACTCTTCACTTATCCCAAAATGCAGTGGGAATATGCAAATTATCTCCTCAAGACTCCTCCCCTGGTTTTGATTTTCCTTTCAGTACTTGTAAAAACTATTTTTCCTGAAACATTTTTGCAGCCTTTTAATTTGACAGGTTTGTTTGAAGGGTATTCCATCATGATTCACTTAACCCCTTCACTCCACAGCCTGTTTTCTCCTTTCTGACCAGGCCAATCTTTTCAATTCTGACCAGTGTCACTATATAAGGTAACAACCCTGGAACGCTTCAATATATCCCAGTGAATCTGAGATTGTTTTTTCGTGATTTATTGTACTTCGTGTTAGTAGCAAGGTTTGATCGATATGATTTGCATTTATTTCTGAATATATAGAAAATTTTACAAAAATTTAAAACATTTTGCAATTTTCAAACTTTGAATTTTTATGCCCTTAAACCAGATAGGTATATAGCACAAAATAGTTCATAAATAATATTTACCACATGTCTGCTTCACATCAGCATAATTTTTGAAACATAATTTTTTTGTTAGGAAGAAGGGTTAAAAGTTTATTAGCAATTTCTAATTTTCCAACAAAATTTACAAAACCAAATGTTTTAGGGACCACATCCCATTTGAACTGACTTTGATGAGTCTATGTGACACAAAAAAAACAAAAATGACAACATTTTAAAAACTACACCCCTCAAAGTTCTAAAAACCAAATTCAATAAGTTTATTAACCCTTTGAGGACTTCACCGGAATTAAAAATACTGTATATGGAAGCAAAAAATGAAAATTTTACTTTGTCCTACATAAATGTTGATTTAGCCCCAAATTTTTCATTTCCACAAGGGCAACAGGAGAAAATGGATTCTTCCATTTGTTGTGAAATTTCTCCTGAATACACAGATACCCCATATGTGGTAGAAAACTACTTTTAAACACATGGCAGGGCTCAGAATGGAAGGATCACTATTTGACCTTTGAAGTGCAAAGTTGGTTGCAATAGATAGCAGATGCTATGTCACGTTTGCAGAGGCCTTGATATGCAGTAGAAGCCCCCCACAAGTGTCCCCATTTTGTAAACTACATCCCTCAAGGAACTTTCAGGTACTTCACAGAATTTTATAACATTGAGCTCTGAAAATGAAAAAGTAAATTTTTCCTCAAAAAATGTTACTTTAGCCCCAAATTTTCCATTTTACAAGGGTAAAAGGAGAAAATGGAACCCAAAATCTGTTATACAATTTCTCCTGAGTACACAAATAACCCATATGTGTTGGAACACTACTGTTTGGACACATGGCAGGACTCGGAAGGGAAGGAGCGCCAATTGAATTCTGGAGTGCAATTATAAATGGAATACATTGCGAATGCCATGTCACATTTGAAGAGTCCTGATATGCTAAAACAGCAGAAAACCCCACAAGTGACTCTATTTTGGAAAACATACTTCTTTAGGAATTCATCTAGGTGTGTTGTGAACATTTTTAACCCTCAGGCGATTCACAGAATTGTATAACATTTTTCCACTAAAATGTTGCTTTGGCACCGAGTTTTCAATTTTCAAAAGGGATAATAGAAGAAAATGGACCAAACAAATTGTTAAACAATATCTCCTGGGTACTCCAATACCCAATATGTGCTCAAAAACTACTTTTCAGGCACAGAACAAAGCTCAGAAGTGAAGAAGCGTTATATTAGAGTCCAGATTTTATTGGAATGGTTTGAGGGTGCCATGTCACATTGGCAGAACCCCTGAGGTGCTAGAACGACAGAATCCCAGCACAAGTGAACCCATTTTACAAACTACAACTCTCAATGAATCCATCTAAAATGGAGAGATCATGCTGATGCCACTGGTGTCTGACAGAATTTTAGACCCTTTGCGGTGAAAAAAAAAATTACATTTTTACAACAAAAATTTAGTTTTAGACCCAGGTTTAACATTTTCAGAAAATGAAAGGGGTAAAAATTCTAAGCAGCTGCCTAGCACTCTGAAAAATGAAATGATGGAGGCCTACAAAGCAGGAGAAGGCTCTAAAAAGATAGCAAAGAGTTTTCAAGTTGCTGTTTCCTCAGTCCAAAATGTAATTAAGAAATGGCAGTTAACAGAAATAGTGGTGGTCAAGAGAAGGTCTAGAAGACCAAATAAAATTTCAGTGACAGTTGATCGCAGGATTGCTAGATAGGCAAATCAGAAGCCCCGCTTGACTGCAAAAGACTTTCAGAAAGATTTAGAGCTCTGGAGCTATGGTACATTGTTCTACTGTTCAGAGACACCTGCACAAATATGATCTTCATGGAAGAGTCAGCAGAAGACAAACTCTCCTGCATCCTCACCATAAAAATTTGACGCGCCCCCCTGGGCCGCGCGTGTGTGGGGATACCTGGAACCGGACCCGTTGCGGATGCTGGGGGTTGTAGTCCTCGTGTGGCGGGGACCCGGTCCCATGGCTCAGGGTGGTCAACCCAAATGGCAGGCAGTCTATTTATAGGGTTTTGTGATATTAAATGTCCGACTACGCCACCCGTGGATTGCGGTCAGAGTGAACAGCCGCTGCAGGGCAGACCACTGAGGCTGGTGTTGTGAGTGCAGCAGGAAATAGTATAACTTCCCACGGGAGGAGTATAGCCTCAGGGCAGCAAGTGGAGATGTTGGGGGTTATGGTGCGTGGGAGCAGCAGTAACGACACAGAGTCCTGTAATGCAGTCCAGGGTATTTACTCACAGTTCTTTATCCACGTTACTACAGCTGGTCATAACGTCCCTCGTCGCACTGTGTTGACCAGGTGAATGGCTCGGCCTACTACCAGATAACTTTGGAGTGTTTCACAGGACCCCCTTTGTGTGTCCTTTATCTGGCCTGTCATACCCCGCCAGTGACCTCGCTTCTGTCCGGCTGCCTCGGGCCTTCTTTGGGAAAATTGACACCAGTTTCCCTGACCCTATATGGTGCCTTCCTAGCGGGTGTAGCGAGGGGCTGCGCCACGTGAAATGTCACAGCCTCCGGTTTCTAGCTGAGGGTAGTTCCCCGCCTCCACTAGTTTCGGGGACCGGTCTCCCCCTTTGGCCTGACCCCCCTACGCAGGTAGATTCGGGCGTGCGGTGGCGACTCGCCGGTCCATATCCCTGGGGTCCCTTCGTTCCTTGTTCCTGGAGCCTTCTCCGCTCCTCTCTCTTCCTTCTCCTTCCTTCTGCTTCCTCCAGGCCCCGGCCTCTCTCTTAGGCCTGCCTGCGGAGCAGAGCCCATGCAGAGCCTCTGCTCCCACCTCCTGCTCCTTCTTCTTCTCTCACTGAACTGACTTTGATCTAAGATGGTGCCCACCTTTTATACCTCCCTCTAGGTGCACCCAGGAATTGCCCTCTCCCTCCTATGCACTACAGGGTTCCCCCTTCCTCGGAGTTCCCTCCCCCCAATCCAGCCAGGGACAGGGACTGTCGTGCTCTACTTGGAGCATATCGGTCGCCCTGCCCCCCGGAAATGTGGTGTAATGCATGCAGGTGTCGGGGTCCTGATCCACACTCCATCCTTACCTGGACTTGAGATATCGCACATCTGGTTGAGATGCAATACCTCTGGAGCAACCGAGCCCTCGGGGTGCTACAAATTCAGTATCAGAAGTCTGCAAAAGAACATCTAAACAAGCCTGATGCATTTTGAACCGATGAGGTTAAAATAAAACTATTTGGCCACAATGATCAAAGTATGAGTGGACAAAAAATGGCACAAAATTGCAGTAAAATAACATCTCGCCAACCATTAAGGATGGGGGAGGGATCAATCATGCTTTGCAGTTGTGGTGCAGCCAGTGGCACAGGGAACATTTCATGGGTAGAGGGAAGAATGGATTCAATGAAATTTCAACAAATTCTTGATGCAAACATAATGCCATCTGAAAAAAAGATGAAGTTAAAAAGAGGATGGCTTCTACAAATGGATAATGATCCCAAACAAATGTCAAAATCCACAACAGACTACCTCAAAAGGTGCAAGCTGAAGGTTTTACAATGGCCCTCACAGTCTCTTGATTTAAACATTATTGAAAATCTTTGGCTAGACCTCAAAAGATCAGTGCATGCAAGACGACCTAGGAATTTCAAAGAACTGGAAGAATTTTTCAAGAAAGAATGGATAAAATTCCCTCAGACAAGAATTGAAAGACTCTTGGCTGGCTACAAAAAGCATTTTCAAGCTGTGATACGTTCAAAAGGGGTTGCTATGAGGTACCAACCATACAGGGTGCCCAAAGTTTTGCATTGGCCCATTTTCCTTTTTGTAATTTTTAAAATGTAAAAGATGAAAAAATATATATATATTTTCAGCCTAAAATACAAAGGAAATGTGTCATCTTTAACTTTAGGCCTTTTAGAGATCATTTAATCTTTAACTTTCTTAACTGTTCACAATAACAGTCATTTTGACCAGGAGTGCCCGAACTTTTACATGCCACTGTACCTAGTAATGCCCATACATTTTAGTGCACATATATTGTGCATTGCTCGTGCTTCTGGAGACATGGACCCTTTTAATTACGCAGGCTTTCATTACTAAAGAAATACCTAACATGGCGCTAAATGTGGTTTAGGCACATTGTGGGGCTTAGATAGGAGGGAGGCATTTGAATTTGAGAGTGAAGAATTCACTGGATTTCTGTTGGGGGGCGAGGAGCCATAGCACTTTTCCAGAGCCTTTTTCTACCAGTAATGTGGAAGCCCTCTATATTTCCATTAACAGATGACGAACCTGAGTGGGGACTTGCTTTTTTTGTGGATTGAGTTGAAGATTTTTTGGGAACATTTTAGATAATGTTTGGGATCACATTTATCCAGCGCTCTATGCTGAGCACTTAAATCGGGGTTTCCATCTAAATCTCCGAGTGACATGATTCAGATGAAACCCCCGAGGGATTCATTCACTATAATGAGGCAGAAGAGTTTCTCTGGTCTCCGTCTCGCCTCTGTTCAGCAGTGTCCTTCTTTTCAGAGGTGCACAAAACTATGGCAGACCGTGCATTTATGCACACTTAAAAAGACTGACACCACCAAATCATAGGCCATCAGATGGCATCCACAGTGTCTGCATCTGCCTCATTATAGGGAATCTTCTGTCGGCGGTTCTGTCTGAATTACAAATTTCAGAGATTTACATGGGAATCCCGGTGTAAGCGCTCAGCGTAGAGTGCATGATAAATGTGAGAAGAGCCTTAATGCGACCTTTGGGAGCCAGAATGAGCAAATCAATAGCAGGTGAAGAATTGTTTTTATTTATTTTTTACGCCATTTCTCATGCGGTATAAGTGATTATTCTTCGGGTCGGTGCGATTACAGTGATACCAGATATATATAGCTTTTCATGTTGCAGCTGTCACACACTAAAAGATGCCTTTTTTTGCGCATTGCCATATTTTGAGAGCTATAATTTTTCCATATTTCGGCCTACAGAGGCATGTGAGGGTTTGTTCTTTGTGGAACAAGTTGATGTTTTTATTAGTACCATTTTCAGGCACATAACAATTTTGATCACTATCTATTCCGATTTTTTGGGAGGCAGAATGAACAAAAAAACAGTAATTCAGGTATTGTCTTTTTTGGTTTGTTTTTATGTTGTATGGTAAAAATGATAGAACGACTTAATTTTTCGGGTAAATACAATTACAGCGATACCACATTTATATCATTTTTTATGTTTTGCTTCTTGTACACAATAAAAATTATTTTTATAGAAAAAGTAATTATTTTTGTATCGCTATAAATTTCTGAGAGCTATAGCTTTTTTTATTTTTTCATTGATTGAGCTGTGTTGCAGCTTGATTTTTTGTGGGACAATATGGCATTTTCAGAGATACCATTCTTATTTCCATTTAACCTTTTCATCATGTTTTATTTCTCTTTATGTTCGGCGATATGATGAGAAAGCATCATTTTTGGCCACGTTTTTTATTAATTTTTTTTACAGTGTTCACTGAAGGGGTTAACTAGTGTGATAGTTTTATAGAACAGACCATTCCAGATATGGCAATGCCAAATATGTGTACTTTTTTTGCTTATTTTTGTTTTTACATAAATATACCTATTTATTAGTATAATATATATATATATATATTATTTATTTATTTTGTGACTTTTTTTAATTACTTTTACAATTTTTTCTATATTTTTTTTTACTTTTTTACTTAGTCCCCCTATGGGATTTAAACTTTTATCCCTCTGATCGCTGGTATAATGCATTTCAATGAAAAAAAACTGCAATGCTTTATACCTGTCAGTGTTACACAAAAAAAATGGACATAAAAATGGATTACGGATGATGATATGGATGAAAAATCATAATTTTTGGGGGAAATAAAATAGATGATTTTCAACAGTGTACCCGGGCATTAATAAATCAGAGTGAACAGGACCTTAAATTATTTTTTTAGAAAAAATTCACAATCCATGCAAAGAACAAAGTTAAAAAAATTGTCTACTCCTTGGACAACCCCCTTCTCATACCCCATGCTTGGCTCTGATAAAATAAAAAAGATTATGCTCACCTCCCATGCTGGTGCCGCTTGCGTTCTCAAGGCTCTAGTGTGATTGTTATGACACGTTAGTCTGGCGCCCAAACAGCTCTGATGTCACTGTCCCCGCCTTCGTACGAATTGAACATGAAGAGAAAGTCATGGTTGCGGCTGCTCTCTCACTTTCTCTTCATGTTCATTTCGTACGAAGGCGGAGATTGTGATGCCAGCACTGATTGGGCGCCAAGGTCATGTGTCATAACAACCGCACGAGAGCAAGTGACAACACCGCTGGAACAGTGCCAACACAGGAGGTGACTATAAGCTTTTTTATTTTATTGGGGCCAAATATTTCGATCAAGAAGGTGTTGTCCTAGTAGTGGACAACACCTTTAAACGGTTCAGACAGCCCTCTTAAGCTCTGTACTGGGCTCCTAGTGTAAGCGACGGTGAGTGTTCAACTTCCCTGCTACGCCACCCTGCAGAAATTGGGCATGACACATATCTATTCATAACTATAAGGCTATGTGCCCACGATGCAGAAATGCTGCATATATTTTCTGCTTCTCCCTGGCAGGAAAAAACGCATGCGGTTTTTACATGCGTTTTTCCCGCCAGGTAGAAGCGTTTGTCAAGCGTTTTTGCATGCATTTCTGCATGCGAGTTATCAAGCGCTTTTCCAAGCAATTTTAGCATCACTTGGAAAAGTGCTTGACAACTTGTTCACACTATATAAATCCATGCAACCGGCATGGATTTATAGTAGCGTGACCAAGTTAGTTTAAAAAAAAAGAATAAGAATGGTAAAAAATAATAAAAAAATATTATACTTACCTTCCGATGTCCTCCTGGTGTTTTTTCTGCTTCGTCCGGTGTCTTGGGCGGCTCGCGGTGGTGTGAAGGACCTGCGGTGACGTCATTGAGTCATGTGACAGGTCACATGACTCAAAGACATCATGGCAGGTCCTTCACAACAACGCGACCCATGCAGCAGACCAGAGGGTGGGGTGAAAACACCGGGAGGACATCGGAAGATAAGTATAATCTTTATTTTTTATTTTAAATTCTTTTTTTTTATAGTTTCTATGGTACCCTGGTCTGGATGAGAGTCTCCTCTCCTCCAGACCTGGGTACCATCCGCACATTGAACCGTGTGATATCCGCTTGTGCAGATGCAGTGATGTGGATGTCACGCGGTCCAATGCAAGTCAATGGCAGCGATTACGCTGCGTGATCGCAAAATTAATGGGCAATGCTGCGTATTTTTCCGCAATGATAATCCACAGCGGAAATTTCCGCAGCATATGCACAGCACATGCGGATTATCATTGGAGACCATGGGGCACGTATTGCCAAGCGTTTTTTAAGCATTTTCGCTGCGGAAATTCCGCGGCAAAAACGCTTGAAGAACGTATAGTGGGCACGCAGCCTAAGACACACTATTTGCAGCCTCTCCCTACTGTGCGGCAGAAATTAGGATTCTCAACCTGGGAACCTCCTCTATTAACTCAGAATTTCCCAAAAATATACATCAAAATGCGGTTATAAGCTGGATAACCCCTAATTATTAGATCTTACATGTTTCACATATATTGCTTCAATAACAAGTATGTGAAATATGACGCGCTCTCTAAGGTCTTCTCTAAGCTGAGGATTTTTATAGAACTTTATATTAGAACATAAGGGACAGGTACTAATTTATTTGCTGTAACTGGAAATAGTAATTATTACTTGCTCACATTGTAATAGGCAATCTGCTACTAAAAAAATTGCAGGTGTTATGTTATAGAACAATCTTAGTGACTTTGATGGTAATTTCTTGATGGATGCTATACATGATACTTTGTTGGTGTATATGAAATGTTAGTACTATAATTATGATCATTATTGCTCTTGATATAAGGATATACTGTAAGTAAAAATGGATATAGACATAGATATATGCTTTTTGCAAAAAATGTAAAAAAAAAAAAAACTGTCTATGCATCTAATATAAAGCGTTAGGGATTAGAGATGAGCGAATGTATTTGAGTAGTATTGAATTCTACTTAAATTTTTTAAAAATCCGCATTCACCAGAACACAGATTTTTTTGTAATTTACTACCATGGGGATGCAGTAAAATAGTGGCCACTGGTCGCCATTTTTCTGAACCGTAAAGAGCCATCAAAAAATACTTAGACTTACCTCACGTTTCACCTCTCTAGCCTTTCCGCTCCTCACTGTTAACCATCCAGTCCTCATTGCATCTTCTGATATCGGTCACAAGGGCTAAAATTTCCGCATGCTTTGACAACATGATGTTGTGACCTCACCAGAACTGGTAGTCCTAGCCTAGCGTGAGAGGCCAGGGGATTTCAGCAGTCATGGCGGTAATAAGAAAATGGCGAGGATCAGATTGGTGTCTGTAAGGAGTGAAGGGACCGTAGAGGTAAGTGATAAGGTGAGCATAAAGACTTTTTTTGATTTTTTTAAATCTTTTGCTTAAATTTGTGGAGAATAACCTATTTACAAATTTAATTCCCCAGAAAAATCCACGTGAACAGGTAAATTTGAATTTGACCTGATCCGCTCATTTCATTTCCAATAGGTATCTCAGTTGGGATACAAAAAATATATTGATCAATTTGAAATTATTACCACACAGTCAGTTAAAAAGGTTGTCTAAATGAAAAAAAAACTTTTTATGCATGCAAATTTCATATTTTTAAAGGGGTTGGCCATTTTTATGGACAGTTTTTTTTACTTATATGCATGTATTTTAGGCTATAAATCATTTTGGGTTTAATTTAGTTTTTTTCCTTTTCAAGTCTATTTTGCACATTCAACTTTTATGTAGCTTGTGGCCATAAGAGAAGCTTAAAATAGATATATACTTTCCTTTTAAGCAGTCAGATCAAGCTCACTGACCGATTCTCAGATGGAGAAGTCAAACCCTTTCTCTTGTTAGTCCAAGTCCTAGCATTTCCATTTCTGCCTTTATTTAAATTTAGGATAAAGCTTCATGTAAGTGTGAAACTATAATATGTGGAGGGGTGGCAATCACTAAGGGGCACCAAAAAAGTCCTTTTGCTTAATGGCGCTGTAACACTGATTACATTGATACCTTTTGTGAAGAAATCCACTTTGTGGTTCTTCTGTATTCGCCATTTGAAGTATTCTGCTAATTAGATTTTGGTGCACTAGGTCTAATCCTCCCTGTCTGTGTTTCCCTGCCTCCAGTCTATGAAAAACAGGTCACTGCTTTTTCTGTGACCTGCTTCCTCTGTTTGAAATATCCTCTTCAGACATAGACAGCAGACAGAGGGTCCAGGAAATCACAGACAGGGAGAAGACTCAGTGCACATTTCGACCCCTGTGCACCGAAATCTAATTAGCAGAAAACTTCAAATGGTGATTAGAAGAAGAGCCACAAAGCAAATTTCTTCACTAAAGCTATCAATATAATCAGTATTACAGCGCCATGACAGCCATGTCTTACTCTACATTACAAAATCGTGCTGACATGTTTTCTTTTTAAACACCTGTGATAGTTGGGGCCCTGTTGAAGATTTTTGCATTGGAGTCCAGAAGCTTCAAGTTACACCACTGGCTTTATGTGTTGAAGCATCACCATTAATGGGTAAGAAGGGGGCTGGTGAATGCTCATTTTAATAGGTAAATCAGCCCCCTCTTCTGCTTCTGCATCAATCAGGACAGAGAAATGGGGTTGTCTTAGCTATTAAAATGAGTCAGTCAGGCAGCTACTTTCAGCTGTATAGTAAAAATATATTGAGCCAATATATTTTAGGAGAGGGTGATACACAAGTAATCAATAATATAACTATATATATATATATATATATATATATATATATATATATATATATATATACAGTACAGACCAAAAGTTTGGACACACCTTCTCATTTAAAGATTTTTCTGTATTTTCATGACTATGAAAATTGTACATTCACACTGAAGGCATCAAAACTATGAATTAACACATGTGGAATTATATACTTAAGAAAAAAGTGTGAAACAACTGAAAATATATCTTATATTTTAGGTTCTTCAAAGTAGCCACCTTTTGCTTTGATGACTGCTTTGTACACTCTTGGCATTTTCTTGATGAGCTTCGAGAGGTAGTCACGGTGGACACCGCGTTCTGGCGCCATCCAGGTCATATGAAGCAATAAGGTGGTCCTTACCATTATCGTCCATACTGAGTGAATATCAGTATCCTTAGCCACATTCTAACATGCGTTAACTGATGAAGGTCACTAAGACCGAAACGTTTTATAATATTTTGGACTGCAATAATAAAATTTTCACATTTGGAAACATTCCGAGTGCCAAGGCTTTTTTCATATTGTTATTACCTAAGACTGCCACTGGTTTGACAGCCCTGGGCACGCACCGGGTCACCGCCACACTGAGACTACAACCCCCAGCGATCCGGCTCCGGGTATCCCCTGCACAACACAGGCCCAGGGGGCGCGTCACATAAATAAGAATATGCTGAGATTCTAAAATTGTAAAGTGCTGCGGAATATGTTGGCTCTTTAAAAATAAAATTTATTATTATTATTATTTATTATTTAGGAATATCTCTCTAATTTTGCTGAACAGTTACTGCAATCCAAGTAACACCATAGCAATAACAGTGTAAAATAAGCATTATGGGTATATAGTCTTCATCTAATTGGACAGAGATTCAATAGTCCCAAAAGCGCTGTAGATTTAGTAAAGGACCGTGTTGTAAATAAAATAATACTGTAAGCTGTGTAATCATATTGTCCCAGTAAGCTGTAAACATGATAAGAAACAGCGTCAAATAGGGCAAAGTGCAAGTAGAATGCCTTGTATGAAATCATATGTTGAAAAGATAATAATGAAGTATTATACAAAACCAATAATGTGATATCCAAGTGACTGGAAAGTCATCTGTTGAGGATGGTTAGAATGTCATGTCAAGTCTGAACCTCACGGGTATTGCCGTTGAAGGCAGCTTCATCAGGAGAAGTAGTAATTAGATAGAGGCATGTCAACATATATATAATATAGTAATCAGCATAAATTTGTTAACAGTGAGAATATCCTCAGAAGTACTTGTCAGTTATAGCCCAGCATCATATGGACCCATGATGTACCTAATGTGCAGCCAAGCACATATGAAACCCAGCCACTCAGGTCAAGTAAAGGCCTTCCATTAGCAAGATCAGTGACGAATGGGATGTCATTAGTAGTGATGAGCAAACGTGCTCTCCACTGCTCGGTACTCGCCCGAGCATCTTACTGCTCGAGATGCTCGGTGCTCTGCGAGTATTTCCGGGGTTGCTCGGCGGGAACTCGGGTCCCTGCCCTGCATGTTTGGCCCCCTTTAGAGAGACAATGAACATGCAGGGATTGCCTGCCACACACCGTAATGCCGTAGCCATGTTGGTTGTGACATTACAGTGATTGGCTGGCTGGACAGTGTCATCAGGTCTATATCAGACCTGGCGCCGCCATGCTCGTTACAGTCTACCCCGAAAACAGGCAGTGTAAGGAGAGATGCTGCTGAGCTAGGGAGAGATTTGCTTCTTTATTAGTTAGTGTAAGTATACCACAACAACTATTTATATCCATCAGAACTAACAGTCCTTCTGAGGACTAATCCAGCTGCATCTATTCAGTGGTTACAGCAGGAGTTAGGCAGGCAGGCAGTGTATGTGGCAGACTGCAGTGAAAATAGCAAGAGGGTCCATTGAACGTCCTGTTAGTCTAGGTATTCCACAACATATATATATATGTATATCAGAGCTAGACAGGCAGTGTATGTGGCAGACTGCAGTTCATACAGCACAAGAGGCTCCATTCCAGTTCTGTCTGCTGCGGCTGTTACTGATATTTCTAGAAATAACCCCAGATATCAGGGGCCAGGGATAATTTTTTTTTTTCTTAATCCTAATTATTTGCTTAAAAAGCAATCCAGAGAACACCGTTTTTCAGCTCCATTTGCTCCTTTCCATATTACATCAATAAAAATCCAGAAATTGTAGTGAACGTGGAAAATATTGGCCTCCATTTAAATTTTGTTGCAGGGTGTTAGTGAAGTTATTGACACCAGGTCGCTGTGAAAAACAGTAACCTACAGGCCAGCTATTTAAAACTGTGGTTTTCTTTCACATATATCACATACAAGTTTGCTCCATATTCAGCCATCTCTGTCCTCCATTTCAATTTTGTTGCAGTGTGTTAGTGAAGCTATTGACACCAGATCACTGTGAAAAATAGTGAAAAATAGTAACCTACCGGCCAGCTATTTAAAACTATGGTTTTGCGTCACACGTATTACATACAAGTTCGCTCCAAATTCAGGCATTACTGGCCTCCATTTAAATTTTGTTGCAGTGTGCTAGTGAAGGTATTGACACAAGGTCGCTGTGAAAAATAGTAACCTACAGGCCAGCTATTTAAAACTGTGGTTTTCAGTCACACGTATCACATATCACTGCTGTTCAAATCCAGCCATTTGTAGTGAACGTGGAAAATATTGTCCTCCATTTAAAATGGGCAAGGCTAATGGCAGGGGACAGGGAACTGGACCTGATGGTGATGGTGCATGCAGAGGCCGAGGCTGTGGGCAAGCTGAAATTGTGCCACAACAAACACCCACATCTTCTCGCTCGACCTTCCTGTCCCAATTAATAGGGGACTGCAAAACACCACTATTGAACACAGAGCAGTGTGAAAAGGTTATTGGTTGGATAGCAGATAATGCTTCCAGTCACTTAGCCACCACCACCACCCTGTCTTCCACATGGTCAAGTCTCAGTAGCCATGAGTCTGGACTACATATTCCTCACCGTGATCCTCCTTCCTCCCACCATGCCGAGTGCCTGGAGACAACTGATCCCACACTTGGACACTCCGAAGAGCTGTTCATTCTTCCATTTATAGATTCAGGCCTCTCGCTCGGTCCACTTGAAGCGGGGTAAGAGGAGATCGCATGTAGCAATGCCCAAATATTTAAACATCCACGATCACACGAAGGCGACGGTGGTAAACTGTCACAAGAGGTGGAAGATGATGAGACACAATTGCCAGAAAGTCAGGAGGAGGACCAGGGTGCGAAAGTGGAAGATGAGGTGATGGATGATGAAGTCACTGACCCAACCTGGGAAGGTGACCTGCAAAACGAGGACAGCAGCACACAGGGGGAGGGAGGCATAGCACCACAACAGGCAAGAACAAGCAGTGTGATGGCCGCAGACAGAAGGCGGGCAACCATTCCCCGTAACATCAACAACGGAAGTTGCCAGTACAACTGTTAGGTCTTCCCAAGTCTTCCCAAGTCTTCCCGAGTCTGGTTGTTTTTTAAAAACTCTGCCGATAACCCAAAAAAGGCCATTTGCACCATCTGACAGGCCAGCATCAGCAGGGGTAGCAAAACCACTAGCATGAACAGGCACATGGCAGCAAAGCACCCGACTAAGTGGGCCAAACCCCAGGGTCCAGCAACAGTGTCTGCGTGTGACACCACAGCTTGTTCAGCTGTTGTGTGTGCACACCCTTGTCCATGGCGCATGGCAAGATGCCTCCCGGCCAGCACCTGTCGTTGAACACTCTCAACTAGCAAGCATGTCCACGTCCTTGTCCCAGCGCAGCGTTCAACTGTCCCTACCCCAGTCCTTGGAAATCAAGCGCAAATACTCAGCTGAAGCCCCACAGGTCACACTACTAAATTCACACACTTCACTAATGCTTACGCTCGAAATGTTGCCTTTTAGGCTCGTGGAGATGAAAGCTTTCCGCAACCTGATGGCGACTGCCATTCCTCTGTACTCGGTTCCCAGCTGCCACTATTTTTCCTTGTGTGCCGTCCCTGCATTACACAAGCACGTGTCCCAACAACATTAGCCGTGACCTCAACAATGCAGTTACTGGGAAAATCCACTTAACCACGGACACGTGGACAAGTGCTTGTGGGCAGGGATGGTACATCTCGCTGATGGCATACTGGTTAACATAGTGAAAGCCGGGACCCAGTTGGACCTTGGACACAATACGGCCTCCCAACGCCGAGGATTGTGGGCCCTGGGTCAATCAGGGTTGCTCCTACATTTTACAGCTCCTGCACCTCCTCCTCTTCAGCATCCATCTTCAAAATGACCACATCAGTCGCAAGCTGGAAGCACTGCAGCACTGCCTCGGCCAAGCGGCAACAGGCTGTGCTGAAGCTAATATGCTAAGGTGGCAAACCATACAACGTTGAAGATTTGTGGACAGCTCTGAAAGAGCAGGCATGGTCATGTGTGACAATGGCCAGAATCTGGTGGCGGCTTTGAGGTGAGTTGAGCTCACACACGTAAAATGCCCTGCCCATGTGCTTAACCTCGTGGTTCAGCGGTTTCTCAAAACCTACCCGGATCTGTCAGATCTGCTTATCAAAGTACGCCACCTGTGTGCCCTTTTTAGAAAGTCAGAAACAGCTTCCGCCGCCCTTGCCATGCTTCAGCAGCATTTGCAGCTTCCGGCTCACAGACTGGTGTGTGATGTTCCCACACGTTGGAAGTCCACATTGCAGGTGTTGGGAAGGATTTGTGAGCAGAAGACGGCAGTTGTTGACTCCTGCAACAACAAGGCCGTCGGTATTCAGGTCAAACTTCACACATAAAACCTCAGGAGTGGACATGGATGTCAGACATCTGTACCATCCTCCAAAACTTTGAGGACTCTACCAAGATGATGAGCTGAGATGGCGTCATAATTAGTGTCACCATCCCGCTTCTCTGTCTTCTGAAACGCTCTCTGCTCTCAATTAAAGAGGATGCATTGCAGGCGGAGCACGATGAGATGGCGCAAGGAACCATACAGGATGATTACACACAGCCAAGCCTCATCTCATCCCAACATAGATTGAGTGACAATGAGGAAGAGGAGGAGGGGGAGGAAGAACAGGAGTTAGTTTCCTGCTCTATAGATGGTACTACCTGCACAACTGTCATACCATCTGTTCAGCGTGGATGGCCTGTAGACAGGGAGGATGTGGAGGAAAGCATGGTCAGTCGTCCTCTTGGTGACGACACAGAACTCTTACCTCTTTGCAGTCTGGCACACATGGCAGAGTTTATGTTACGCTGCCTTTCCTTTGACCCTCGGGTTGTCCAAATTTTGGGTGACAGTCATTAATGGTTGGTGACGCTTCTAGACCCACGCTACAGGGAGAACTTTCTGTCTCTTATTCCCTTGCAGGACAGGCCTGATAAAATGGTGCAGTATGAGAAGGCCCTTGTTACAAAATTCTTTAAAAAATTCCCATCTGAAAACACTGGCGGCGGAGGTCACAGTTTGTTGGACAACCAAGGAGTATAGGCGAGAGAATCACAAATGCAATCCAGCAGAGGCAAGGGAACACTGTCAAAGTTCTGAGACAGTTTTATCAGACCCTCCCATCACACAGGCCCTGAGGCACAGGGTACTCTCACAAGGAGTGCAAAGTTTCCAAAGATGGTGAGGGAGTACCTTGCCGACCGTACCAATGACTAGTGTTGAGCGAACATGCTCGACACTGCTCGGTACTCGCCCGAGCATCACGCTACTCGGGATGTTCGGCGAGCACCGAGCATTTCCGGGTTACTCGGGCGGGAGCTCGGGTCTCCGCCCTGCATGTTTGGCGCTCTTTACAGAGCCAATGAGCATGCAGGGATTGCCAGCCAGTCACTGTAATGCCGCAGCCATGTTGTTTGTGGGCATTACAGTGATTGGCTGGCCGCACAGCGTCACCTCGAGTATTTAAAACCGGGCGCCGCCATCTTGGACACAGTCGCTCCGGATCAGACAGTGTAGGGACAGCGCTGCTGATTTAGGGAGAGATATATCCTGCAAAATAGTTAGTGTAGGGTCGGTAAAGGCTGCCAGATCAAACAAACAGTCCTTCTCAGGACTAATATCCATCCCAGGTATATCAGGCAGGCAGGCAGGCAGGCTGTATAGGAGACGCAGTGGTTATACCAGCAAACGCTGCATTACAGTCCTGTGTGCTGCTCCTGTTGCTGAAATTGCTGGGGCCAGGAAAAATCCTTTTTTTTATCGAAATCCTCTTTTTTTTTCCTCCTTCACAATGTACAAATACCCATCTTATTAACCTTTTGGTGCCCCCCCCCCCCCAACAAAAAAAAAGTGTGCCTCTGATTTTTCAGACACAAATATATCTGGTGAAAATAGTCTGGTGTAGGCCAGAGAAATAGAAGTGTGGTTTTGCAGTTCTATGGGCCATTTGTATCTAAAAAAAACAGTTTGAGTGTGTCGCTCACTGTTCAGCCGCAAATATATATATATTTTAAAAAGCCTGGTATACACCAGTAAATTATTACTGTGGTTTTGATGTTCCACGGTAAAACATCTCTATTATCCTGTTTTTGGCATTTTTTGCTGTATAAAAATAATAAGTGTCTCCCTGATTTTTCAGACACAAATATATCTGTTGAAAATAGTCTGGTGTAGGCCAGAGAGACAGAAGTGTGCTTTTGCTGTTCCACGGTAAAAAATCTCTATTATCCTGCTTTTTGCATTTTTGCTGTAAAAAAAAAAAAAAAATAGTGTCTCCCTGATTTTTCAGACACAAATATTTCTGTTGAAAATAGTCTGGTGTAGGCCCGAGAAATACAAGTGTGGTTTTGCAGTTCCACGGTACAAACCTCTGTATTATCCACTTTTGGGCCATTTGTATCTAAAAAAAACAGGTTGAGTGTGTCGCTCACTGTTCAGCCGCAAATATATATATATTTTAAAAAGCCTGGTATACACCAGTAAATTATTACTGTGGTTTTGATGTTCCACGGTAAAACATCTCTATTATCCTGTTTTTGGCATTTTTTGCTGTATAAAAATAATAATAGTGTCTCCCTGATTTTTCAGACACAAATATATCTGTTGAAAATAGTCTGGTGTAGGCCAGAGAGACAGAAGTGTGCTTTTGCTGTTCCACGGTAAAAAATCTCTATTATCCTGCTTTTTGCATTTTTTGCTGTAAAAAAAAAAAAAATAGTGTCTCCCTGATTTTTCATACATAAATATATGTGTTGAAAATAGTCTGGTGTAGGCCCGAGAAATACAAGTGTGGTTTTGCAGTTCCACGGTACAAACCTCTGTATTATCCACTTTTGGGCCATTTGTATCTAAAAAAAACAGTTTGAGTGTGTCGCTCACTGTTCAGCCGCAAATATATATATATTTTAAAAAGCCTGGTATACACCAGTAAATTATAACTGTGGTTTTGCTGTTCCATGGTAAAAAATCTCTATTATTCAGGTTTTGGTAGTTTTTTCCGTAAAGAAAAACAGTAGTGTCTCCTAACTGTTGTGACACAAAAATATATCTGTTGAAAATAGTCTTGTGTAGGCCCGACATCCCAGTGTGGTTTCGCAGTTCCATGGGTCAAATCTCTGTACTATCCAGTTTAGGGCCTTTGGTATCTAAAAAAAAAGCAGTTTGAGTGTGTCGCTCACTGTTCAGCCGCAAATATCTCTATTTAAAAAAGTGTGGTATACCCCAGTAAACAATAACTGTGGTTTTCCTCTTCCACGGTTCTAATCTACTCTTTATTACCCTTTTTCCATTGATAGTGCAAGTGTAAGCTATTTTACTTCATTTACAATGGGCAAGGCGCGTGGCAAGGGACGTGGAAGTGGACGTTCTGGTGATGGTTCGTGCAGAGGACGGGGCCGTGGCCAAGGTGAAAATGTGCCACAACCAACAGCCACATCTTCTCGCTCCCACTTCTTGACCGAATTACTAGGGAAGCACAGAACAACACCAGTATTGAGAAATGATCAGTGTGAACAGGTTATTAATTGGATAGCAGACAATACTTCCAGTTACCTGGGCACCACCACCTCCGGTCTGTCTTCCACACGGTCAACTCTTAGTAGCCGTGAGTCTCGACCGCATACTCCTCCTCACCCTGATGCTCCTTCCTCCCACCATGCCGAGTGTCGTCAGACAGCAAGTGATCCCACACTTGGACACTCTGAAGAGCTGTTCACTGGTCCATTTCCATATTTGGGCCCCTCGCCTGATACGCTTGAAGTGGTGGAAGAGGAGATCCCATGTTGCGATACCCAAATATTTGAACAGCCACGGCCACAGGAAGTCGACGTTGGCAATCTGTCACAAGAGGTGGACGATGACGAGACACAATTGCCAGGAAGTGAGGAGGAGGATCGTGGTGCGCAAGTGGAAGAGGAGGAGGTGGTGGATGATCTAGTAACTGACCCAACGTGGAAGGAGGACATGCAGAGTGAGGCCAGCAGCACACAGGGGGAGGGAGGCAGAGTACCCCAACAGGCAGGAAGAAGCAGTGTGGTGGCCGCAGACAGAAGGCAGGCAACCGTTCTCCGTAACACCAACACGAGGGACGTTGCCAGTACAAGCGGTAGGTCTTCCAGAGTCTGGAATTTTTTTAAAGACTCTGCTGATAACCCCAAAAAGGCCATATGTTCCACCTGCCATGCCAGCATCAGCAGGGGTGACAAAACTACCAGCCTGACCACCACCATCATGATCAGGCACATGGCAGCAAAGCACCCGACTTTGTGGGGCGAAACCCAGGGTCCACGACCAGTGTCAGCGGGTGTCACCACTGCTTCTTCCACTGTTGTGCGTGCAATAGAACCCCCTGTTGTGTGTGCAAGGCAATCCCCTGTCCATACTGCATGTAAAGATGCCCCCTCCTCTCAGTCTTCACTTGTTATGGCAGTTTCTCAAGAAACAGCATCAACGTCCACGTCCACGTCCCACCGCAGCGTTCAGTTGTCCATATCCCAGACCTTTGAATGAAAGCGGAAATTCGCAGCTAACGCCCCACAGGCCACAGTCCTAAATTCGCACATTTCACGACTGATTGCATTGGAAATGCTGCCTTTTAGGCTGGTGGAGACGGAATCCTTCTGCAATCTTATGGCGGTGGCCGTCCCTCGGTACTCGGTCCCCAGCCGACACTATTTTGCCCGGTGTGCCATCCCCGCACTACACAAGCACGTGTCCCAAAGCATCTGCCGTGCTCTCAACAACGCAGTTACTGGGAGAGTCCACCTGACAACGGACACGTGGACAAGTGCTTGTGGCCAGGGATAGTACATCTCTCTGACGGCACACTGGGTAAACATAGTGGAAGCCGGGACCCAGTAGGACCTTGGGACGGAACACATCCTCCCCACACCGAGGATTGCGGGCCCTATGTCAGTCAGAGTTGCCCCCACAGTGTACAGCTCCTGCGCATCCTCCTACTCCTCATCATGTTCAGCCTCCATCTCAGATATCACATCAGTTACAAGCTGGAAGCATTGCAGTACTGCCTCCGCCAAGCGGCAACAGGCTGTGCTGAAACTCATAAGCTTAGGTGATAAACCTCACACTGCTTGTGAGTTGTGGACAGCTGTGAAAGAGCAGGCAGATCTGTGGCTGAGACCGCTGAACCTACATCCCGGCATGGTCGTGTGTGACAATGGCCATAACCTGGTGGCGGCTCTGAGGCAAGGTGAGATCACACACGTACCATGCCTGGCTCATGTGCTTAACCTTGTGGTTCAGCGGTTTCTTAAATCATACCCCGAGTTACCAGATCTGCTCGTGAAAGTACGCCGCCTGTCAGCTCATTTTCGCAAGTCGGCTACAGCTTCCGCCGCCCTTGCTGTGTTGCAGCAACGTTTGCAGCTTCCGGCACTCCGACTGGTGTGTGATGTCCCCACACATTGGAACTCTACCCTCCACATGTTGCAAAGGATTTGTGAGCAGAAGAGAGCAGTTGTGGAGTACCAGCTGCAACAAGGCCGTCGATATTCAGGTCAGACTCCACACATAAGACCTCAGGAGTGGACCTGGATGTCTGACATATGTACCATCCTGACAAACTTTGAGGAGGCCACCAAGATGGTGAGTGGCGATGACGCCATCATTAGTGTCAGCATCCCACTTGTCTGTCTTTTGCAACGCTCTCTGCAGAGAATTAAAGAGGAGGCATTGCAGCCAGAGTATGATGAGATGGATCAAGAAGCCGTAGCGGGCGATTACACACAGCCCAGCCTCATCTCATCCCAACGTGCATTGGGGGACAATGAGGGAGAGGAGGAGGAGGAAGAACAGGATCTGCTATCATGCGTTGTAGACGGTAGTACCTCTACAAGTGTCATACCGTCGGTTCAGCGTGGGTGGCCTGAGGACAGGGGGGAGGAGGAAGAGGAGGAGGAGAGCATGGTCAGTCGTCATCTTGGTGAGGACATGGAAATCTTGCCCGTTACCAGTCTGGCACGCATAGCTGACTTTATGTTACGCTGCCTTAACCGTGACCCTCGCGTTGTCAAAATATTGGGTGACAGTCATTACTGGTTGGTGACACTTGTAGACCCCCGCTACAAGGAGAACTTTCACTCTCTTATTCCTGAGGTGGAGAGGTCTACAAAAATGTGGCAATACCAGAAGGCCCTTGCTGCAGACCTCTTAAAAAAATTCCCATCTGAACACGCTAGCGGCAGAGGTCACAGTTCGTTGCCCAACCAGGGCGTACAGGCGAGAGAGATGCAACTCCAATCCAGCAGAGGCAGGGGAACACTGTCAACATTCTGGGACAGTTTTCTGACACCCGCCCAGCTTACAGGCCCTGAGGCGCGGGGTACTCTCACAAGAAGTGGAAAGTTTCAAAAGATGGTGAGGGAGTACCTTGCCGATCGTACCAGCGTCCTCCGTGATTCCTCTGTGCCTTTTAATTATTGGGTATCCAAGCTGGACACTTGGAATGAACTCGCTCTATACGCCTTGGAGGTCCTGGCCTGCCCTGCCGCTAGCGTGTTATCGGAGCATGTTTTTAGTGCCGCTGGGGGAATTATAACTGATAAGCGCACTCGCCTGTCAACTGACAATGCTGACAAGCTGACCCTTATCAAAATGAACAAGGGCTGGATTGGGCCAGACTTCTCATCACCACCAAATGACAGCAGAGTAACATAAAGTCAAATCCACTGTGTTATTTCGGGAGGTGTATTCACATGCACCGCTTCACACCCACACATGGGTATACGCTTCCTTGTTTCGGCTGTTTAATCTTCTTCTCCTTATCCTCAGCCTCCACCACCACTATACCACTAGGATGCCAGCATTGCAAGTTCCTCCATCCTTATTTTTGGCAGCTTTTGCTTGCAAGGCATAAGAAAATACTATGGGACACCCACTCCCCAATAATGGGACTTATGTTTGTAATATGCTGTACTGCATGTGACGAGCCCCCTGGGCCGTGTGTACACATGTATGGGATACCCGGTGCCGGGTCTCTGGGGCTGTAGTCTCCGTGGCGGTGACCCGGTCCCGTGGCTCAGGCTGGTCAAACCAGTGGCAGTCTTTCTTAGGTTTTGAGGTTAATTGTCCGACTGCGACACCCGTGGATTGCGGTCAGGGAGTAATACCGCTGCGAGGCAGACCGCTGAGTCTGGTGTTGTGTGCGCAGCATAGAATGGGATTACTCCCCTAGGGAGGAGTATATCCTCAGGGCAGTGAGTGTGGATGATGGGGGTGATGGTGCAAGAGCGCAGCAGGAATGACGCAGAGTCTTTGCAGTGCAATTCAGGGTCTTTACTGATGATTATAAGGTAGACCCTCCCGGGAGTACTGGCTAGCATAAGAGGCCTCGTCAGTCTGTGAGCAAGCAGGAGTTCCCCTGGCCAGGTGGAGTTGTAGGCCTCCCCGTCTGTCTGCACTCTTCCTGGCTACCTTGCTGTAAGCGGGTAGAAGTAGCCCACGTCCCTGAGTGTACCGTGTAGTGCTCACCCGTATGGCTGGTGACTTGGGGCCTTCTGTTAGCCTCCACTCCACGACGGCGGTGCTGGTCCCTTGCTTGTGACTGAGCCTCCGGGCTTCTATGGCCAGAGGACCTGAAATCCCCTGCCGTCTGGTTTCTGCTGCTGGATATATAAGTCCTCACAGCCTCGGACTCCTGTGTCCGGTTCCTATTGTCTTCTGCCAGGGCGAGCTCTGCTCAGCTTCCAGCCCCTGGTCTTTAGCTCCTAGCTCCTACAGAGCTCCTTGCTGTTACTTTCCCTTGCTCTCACTCTGACTCTGACTGGTCTCTGTTCTCTGACTCACTCAACCCCGCCCCAGATCCAGTTTATAAGGGCAGAATTCTCCCCTCCCAGGACTGGGGCAGGAGGATGTTGAATGTGTAAGGGATCCTGACCAGGAAACCTCCCACTTGCTCTTCGACGTAATATCTCTATTACTGTGGTGACCAGACCCCAGGGGTGCCACACATGGCTCTTGTAAGGGGCATTGCAGTTCCTCATAATTTTTGGAAAGCCTTCCATTCACTGCTTAGGCCAACATTGCACAGGAGACCCAGTTGCTATAAATGGAAAAAAAGGTTTAGTTAATGCCCTCTGACCTCCATGTCATTTCCAAGGGGCATTGATGTGCCTCGAAATTTTTGGTAGGCATTGCACTCACTGTATGCCCTATAACTCTGTAGCTGAACCGCTCCTTTTGTTACAGAAACATATCCTACAAGACATATCTGGTTGACTGGCCTGATATTGATGTGAATGGTCCCTGTTCCTCCTGCTCTTTCTCCTTTGCCACTACCTCATCCATCATTTATCACCTGAAGCTTTGTTTTAACAGGAGTCATAGAACTTGGATAGTAGCAGGAAAACATCCAGCAATCCTCGGAGGAGGTAGGATATGCGCCAAAACGCTGACCACCTCAGGCCTAGCCGCTACTACATACATGAGCTTGCATTACAACAAAACAAAGCAGATGCTAACTTCTATCATCCTCATCATGCTCCTCACCTTGGCACTCTCAACTCCCCTGATGGAGAAGCCAGGGCCCACCGGAGGAGTCTGATAGTCCGGTGGGCTCGGCCAATGCTGCCCTAATGCAGGCCAGGCTAAGAAAAGTGTGGGAAAGGTTACCGGGACAAATAGGGGTGGCTGGGGACCGAGTATAGACACCCGGCCACCCCCTGGAGGCTGGGGAGCAAGCGGGGACACCCGGCCACCAGGCGGCTGGGGACTGAGTATGGATACCAGGTCGCCGACACAGCCATGGCGTGGTGGCCAGATTCCGCCTCCACATGCCTAAAAGGCCCAATTTAAAGTGCAAGCAAGCAGTATGTTATTGCAGCCTGGGGGTGGGTGGGTGGCAGGCTGCATACTTGCGCTTGCATTGCAAGGAATGGGAGAGGAACAATTGAACACTGCCCTGGGACAAGGACTGAAATGGGGATAGTTGCAAGTCTGCAACGACAGGTGCAAGGTTGGAGGCATCTTCGCATGTACCATGAACAGGGGTTTGGCATGCACACACTACAGCGGAATAGGCTCTCCTTCCCACTAAATGCACTGGGGAGGGCACAGGTAATGTTTTGGTATACGCGCTTAATCTTATGTATAAGGCACACCAGGACAAATAGGGGCGGCTGGGGACTGAGTATGGATACCTCGCTGCCGAAGCAGCCATGAGGTAGTGGCCAGCTTCGGCCTCCTCCAAACTAAAAGGCCCCATTTCAAGTGCAAGCTAGCAGTATGGAATTGCAGTCTGGGGGTGGGTGCGTGGCAGGCTGCACACTTACACTTGGATTAAAAGAAAACATAGCAGATGCTAACTTCGGTCATCATCATCATGCTCCTCACCTTGGCATTCTCAACTCCACCGATGGAGAAGTCAGGGCCCACCGGAGGAGTCTGGTTCTCTGGTGGGCTCGTCCAATGCTGCCTAAAGCAGGCCGGGCTAAGAAAAGTGTGTGGGGGGATGTTCCAAGGAGAAATAGGGGCGGCTGGGGACCGTTTATGGACACCCGGCTGCCCCCAGGGGGCTGGGGACCGTGTGTGGACACCCGGCCGCGGGGCGGCTGGGGACCGAGTATGGACACCCGGCCGCCGGGCGGCTGGGGACTGAGTATGGATTCCAGGCCGCCAACACAGCCATGACGTGGTGGCCAGATTCCGCCTCCACATGCCTAAAAGGTCCAATTTCAAGTTCAAGCAAGCAAGCAGTATGGTATTGCAGCCTGGGGGTGGGTGGGTGGCAGGCTGCATACTTGCGCTTGTATTGCAAGGAATGGGGGAGGTACAATTGAACACTGCCCTGGGACTAGGACTTGCATGGGGATAGTTGCAAGTCTGCATCTTCTGATGCGGCAAGGATCACTTATGATGGGCATACTTTTAGACAGTGACCTTGGAGTCAGAGATGCTTCCAGGGGTCTTCCCCATGCTGTTCCCATGTCTTTTCAGCACTTTATGCATGTGTCACACAGCACATGGCCAGATAAGGTTGTAAAATGTTAAAATGACATTTCCCGGTGAATGCATTTGTCATAGTTGAAAGCAATACAAAAGTGCAAAAATGCATAAAAAATGCTACTTGTGAACATAGCCGAAGGTGTGGAGGAGTATTTTTGCTTTTGGTCATTTATTTTAACTTATACACAAGTCTTTTCCCTGGAAAGGATGTTCCTCAACATATTTCACAGGAAAAAAGTTTCACTTTCGTTTTTGAACGTTTTATTGTGAGCCCGTAAAAGTGGCTTAATACCTCTGACCACGTTGTTGACAGCAGTGACCTGGGGGTCAGAAATGCTTCCTGGGGCGATCCCCATGCTGTCCCCATGTCAGTTGAGCACTGTCACTATCGTTTTGGGCACTTGTTAGGCTTTTTAAAGACTGCCGGGGGTGCCACCGCAAAAATGCTCGAGTCTCTCATAGACTAACATTGGGCTCGTTGCTCGGGTCGAGCACCCGAGTATCACGGCGAGCTCGGCCCGAGCTTCGAGCACCCGAGCATTTTAGTGCTCGCTCAACACTAGTCATTACTAGAGATGAGCGTTGTTCTACTCGAACTGTTCGCCAATCTCAAATTCGAGCTGTTTTGGGCGGTGTTCGAGCCGTTCGGCGAACACGAACAATTTGAGAAAAATTCGGCTGTTCGAGGTTATGTTCGATAACTGTTCGTGCACCAAAATCATAACTGGATTTTTTCTCAGTAATGATGAAAATTAATGTTAATACGCAGTTTGAGTGTACAGCGGGGTGGGGGGAGGGGCAGGGGATGGATCTCTGCAGGAACAATGAAGATCTCCATTTTTTTTTCTCTTTCCCGCATTTGCAGTGGGGAGGTGCAATCTGTCAGCCTATCAGCACCGCACACACGGAGCGAAGTGCTTTTTTTCACACAAGCAAGGGCATGTGTCATTGGCAGTGTATGTCACATGTCCTTGCCCTATAAGACCAAGCCATTTTCCCCGTCGCCACCATTTTCTCACTGCTGCAGCTGCGTGTTAGACGGCACCGCTGTTGCTGTGTGCGCTATACCTTGTTAATTTCAAGCCAATTTTCGCACAAATCTACAGATAGCTTGGGAGTAGGGAATAGTTGTGATTGCAGTCCTTTTAAGGACTAGGTTACAGCATTTCCTACGACTTTTATCAGGCAGGTCTGTGCTCTTAAATAGATAGATTGTGGGAGTAAAGACTAATTGTAATTGGAGTCCTTTTCAGGACTAGGTTACATCAGTTCCTATCAGTTTTTGCCAGGCAGGTCTGTGCCAGTGCTTTGCAAGTTTTTTTCACAGCATTTGGCTGAATCTAGCAAAGCTAATCCTTTTTGGCCTACTGCAGAGTGTGTTAGTCAGTGGAGTAGCCTATCTGTGTTGCAAGATATACCACCTGTGTATAGAATACCATTTTTTTTACTGCACCTAGTGAAGTAAAATCTTTTGGGCATAGCATCATTCTATTAGTCCATCTATACTGACCTCCATCAGGTTGCAAATTGAATATAATTTTTTTCTGCATCTAGCTCTGAAAAAATATTTGGCCTTCTAGCTGTGTGTGGGACTTGTTCTATTAGTCCATCTATACTGACCTCCATAAGGTTGCAAACTGAATATAATTTTTTTCTGCATCTACCTCTGAAAAAATATTTGGCCTTCTAGCAGTGTGTGGGTCTCATTGTATTAGGCCATCTATACCAAGCTCCACCAGCTTTTCAATTAATAATAATTTTTCGCTGCATCTAGCCCTGAAAATAATTTTTCTTCCCAATAGTGGTAGCAATAGAAATATGGGGCGCGCTCCTGGCTTACAAAAATATACGCTTCATAACAAAAAACACCAGCTTAGCGCACTGCATTAATAAGATGGCATCATCGTCTCTCCCAGTGCTAGGCCTACTACCCAGGCTAGCATTCCTGTGCCTAAAACACAATGTATGGGTCCACGCTAGCCACTATGCTGAGGGGTCTAAAGCTGCTGCTAGCGCTTTATAACAATTCAATTGGCAGATTTTCACAGAGCTCTTCCACAATGCCCACCCATCGGGACAACAGTTGCCCACCTTCCCTATGGGATCTAGTGGCGAATAGTTGATGCCATTAATCAGAGCGTCAGCTGCCCCGTCGACGTGGCAAGCATACGGTAAGGCATGGGAAGAGTGGACACGACTAGTAGAAGGCAGACGGGTTGACCAATGTGAACAAGCCAGATCACAAGTCACCATAGAATTTCTCCACCAGCTAATGATGAGGGGCATATCAGGGGCGTCAGCGCAGCGGTGTCTGACCGGAGTAGCATTTCACTTCCAACTACTGAATTGGGGAGATGTGACAAAGATTCATCATCAGACAATCCATAAAAGGGTGGAAAAGGGGTCAGCCAAGTCAGGAGTGTAGACGTCCCGTGTCACTAAAACTGATTTCTCACATCATATCCCTAACACCATTAACATGACACTCACAATTTGAAGCAACACTACTGTCTACTGCATTTGTGATCGCCTTCTTCGGGGCGCTATGCATAAGCGAATTAGTCCCTCAATCCAAAATTAGCACCAGTGGAGGCTTATTACACCAGGACGTAGTCATAGCCAATAATGCAATACGTCTACGCATACACAAATCGAAAATGGTTCCAGCGGGCAGGGGCACTTGGGTACTTCTACAACCCACAAACGGTACACTGAGTCGGGTAACAATAGTAAAACCATATCTAACCATCAGATCACAAAGTAATTTGTTCCTATCACACATTGATGGGACGCCATTAGCAAGATACCAGTTCCAAGCTATATTTAATAAATGCATAACATCGGCAGGGAACCACCCCAAAGATTACGGGACACACTCATTCCGCATAGGCGCGGCCACAGAAGCAGCAAGAGCAGGACTGTCAGAAACGGAAGTTCAGAGGATAGAGAGATGGTGATCCACATGTTTGGCAAGATACATAAGACTGGACTTGTTATCCTAACGTGGTTTGTTTCTTTTACAGGTGACGCTAAGCCAACAGTGTGGGTGATAGGCCACTCGTATATATATTGGGCAGATTAAAGGGTGAAAGTCCGCCCAGGCGGGAGGAAATTAGAGTTTCATAACACATATTTCAACTGGAGAGGTATTAGAGGCCTGCTATGGCCACAGGTACTAATGGAGGTAATCAAGGTAGGGAGAGAGGCAAGATGTCTGGTCATCTTAGTTATACAGGCCGGGGGAAACAACCTAGGTCATCACAAGAGCGCATAACTAATGGCAATAATGAAACTAGACACTGAGCGCTTCAGAGAATTTTTCACAAAACTAGCTATAGTATGGTCAGAGATTGTGCCGATAGCGGTATGGCAAGGTGCGCGAGACATCACGGCCATCGAACGGACAAGGCGGGTAATAAATATTCGGATGGCAAAATTTAGAAGAGACAGAGGCGGTGTAGTGGTACGACACCGACAACTGGAAGGAGATAAAGCAGGCCTCATACGGCCCGACGGTGTTCACTTAATGGATATTGGACTGGACATATTCCTGTCAGGACTCCAGGACGGAGTGGAACAAGCGTTAAGAGTGATGGGTGGGGGTCAGAGTCCTGCATACGAGTACGCTGGATCCTCCGTGGCCTGGAAATAGAAAGGACATGTTGGAGAGTTACACTTGTTGGCCAAGTTGCCGGAGTGGAGACCCAGGGCATGCTGCAACAAGCTGAATTATTTTAGAAATAAAATGTCTTTCTAATGGAATGAGTATAAAGAGTTAATAAAGCTGTGACCGATCCTCACCCATCCAGTTGTAAGAGTTACATTATTGTATTGTCAAGGAAAGGGGGGCGGTAGGGGGGCTGAGCGTCTGGGTTTGGTTGGGGGTCCCCACAGTCTGCCTAGGCTAGATGCATTTAAAAATTCTTATTAGATACACAGGCGGTGCAGCTTGCTTCGCAGCTGGGCTACTACGCCCAAAGTATTGCCTAGGCTAGATGCAGTTAAAAATTCTACGCTGACTAGCAGACACTGAAGATTTGGAGCAGACCTCTGAGTAAACAGCTCTTCAGACTCAATCATCTGTGTTACCCCAAGCCATAGTGTATGTAGTTTCTTACAGTTAAAAGGGGGGGGGGAGCGACCCAACCCACCTGGAATTGACGATGCCAACGTCACGTAAGACACAGCAAGGGGACTCCAAAAAGAGTTTCCATTTTTTCCCAAAATTGTGGCACAGACACCACTTAACCCTAGAACGCATACCTGGGGCCTCGCAGTCCCGCCCTGTTAATTGTTTTCTATTTTCTGCAAGATTACTTTAGTTAGAATTTTGAAACTCTAGGTATTCTTCATGTATATAGTTGTTTGTCATTTGAGTTTGAGTTATTCAATGTTATTTGCACACGGGCCTAAAAGGCCCCAGGTATATGAAAGTGTAGATTTTTATGGTCATGCGTTCTAGGGTTAAGTGGCATCAATTGCCCCACAGTTGCTTAAAACGGTTGGTGAGGTGATATTGCCAAATCCTCAAGCTTTTAGCCTCCCAAGGATAACACAGGATTAGAAAAGTCCTTGCGAATCCATGATTTGTTCATCTTTATGAACGTGAGTCTGTCTACATTCTCAGTGGACAGCCGCGTGCGCTTATCTGTCAGAACACCATCAGCAGCGCTGAACACACGTTCAGAGAGAACACTGGCTGCAGGGCATGACAAGATCTAAAAGGCGTGAGTGGCGAGCTCCGGCCATTTTTCCAGATTGGAATACCAAAATGAGCAAGGGTCCAGTGACACAGTCATGGCTTCGATGTTCACTTGGAGATACTCCTGCACCATCCTCTCTAGGCATTGACTATGTGTCAGACTTCTTGTCTCCTGTGGCCTTGCAAAGGATGGTCTAAAAAAGTGGTGAAACGATTTCACAAAATTGCTGTTACCAGCAGATACTGTGTTACTGTTACGGTTTGAGTGATGAAGACTCGACAGTCCCATGGTTGGCAAGTTAGAACTGTGAGATTCACTTCGTGCACCACTGGTGTTTTGTGGAAAAGCACATGTAAGATTCTGCAACAGCGTCTGCAGATACTCCTGCATGCGTCAATCCCTTTTTATGGCAGGAATTATTTCGGCAAATTTACTTTTGTACCGGGGATCTAAGAGTGTGGCAACCCAGTAGTCGAGATTACTTAGAATTCTGCAATCTGAGGGTTATGTTGCAGGTAGTGCAGCAAGAAGGCACTCATGTGTCTTGCGCATCCAGGAGGACCAAGTCCTTGTTGTGTTGGTAGCGAGGTAAGAATCATGCTTCTTTCCTCTGCCCTCTCCCCCCAACCTCGCACAACAGAAATGTGATCAAGGTCTCCCTCATCTGATGAGTCTTCCATGCCCATCGCCAGTTCATCCTCCACTTCTTCCTTGGCTCCTGCACCTTCCTCAACAGTTTGGCTGCTACCATGCGCCCTGTTTAATCCCTCTCCCCCACCCTCCCATGCCTGCCTCCTTGGTGCTGCCAACCGTCTGGACCTTGGAGATGTTATCCCTTCCGCATACGACTCCTACTCTACTTCCTCCACCTCCTCTTGTCCGACCACCTGACTCTGAATTCTGTTTAATGTGTGCTCCAGCATGTAAATCACCGGAATAGTTATGCTGATAATGGCATCGTCGTCAGCACTAAACATCTTCGTCGCCATTTCAAAACTGTGCAGAAAGGTGTGTGGCGCCCCTGAGGGTGCAGTCACCACAGAGTTACTGCATCTCACCCAGAGGTGTGGTATCTCACCCTCAGGTAAGGAAGGCGTATGGCTCGGGACCCTAACACCTGCATCCAACACATACCCGCAGTGGGGTTAGGGCGAGATTGCTCCTAAGGGAGAGCACAGTCCCAGGTCCCTAGCTGGTGGGAGGATCCTATGTAGTGGGTGCTTAGGGGAGCAGCTTAGGGGAGCACATGACAGGGAGAGTATTAATAGGAAGCCATCTTAGAAAGAGCAAGCCAGTCAGAGGAGGAAAAGTGACAGGAGCAGAGGCTCGGCATGAGCTCTGCTCCGGAGGCGGGCCTAGCCTGGGAGGCCCAGGACTGAAGGAGAGAAGAGAGGAGTGGGAGCAGGAAGGCTCCAGGAACCGAAGGGACCCTAGGGCTACGGGCCGTGCAGAAGGCTACCTGTACTCCCGCTGCTACCAGGAGGTAGAGGGGTCAGGCCAGATAAGGGGAACCGGTCCCTCAACTAGAGGAGAAACAGCAAGGCTCAACTAGAAACCGGAGGCTGCAGCATTTCATGTACTGCAGGCAAAAGTCCACACCAGTCTCACTAAGAAGGTAGCCATATAGGACCCAGGGGACGGAACACAAGTCGCCCGCCAAGGCCCGAGGATACCGGATAGAAGTGTCACTGGGTGTGAGGTGCAGGGAGAAGGCCAGAGAAAGGACACACAGAAGGGGGTCCTGCTAAGTACTCCGGAGCTCTCTGGGGGTGGACTGAGCCTCTCACTGAGTACGCACAGCACGACGGGTGAGATAGCTCTGGTACCTGTAATCTGGACTGCAACAACTGTGAGTAAAGATCTTGGGACTGCATCACACGGACTCTGTGTTCATTACTGACTCCCTGCACTACAACCACCATCATCCACCAACACTGCCCTGAAGCTACACTCTTCCTGTGGTGAGTAATAATACCATTGCAGCAAAACCACCAGCTTCAGAGGACTGTTCCGCAGCAGCGGCCCCTTTGGCCGCACTCCACAGGTGGCGTAGTCGGACATTATAAAATCCATATATACAAATTACCGTTGGATTGACCGCCCTGGGTCACGGACCGGGTCACCGCCACAGTGACTACAACCCCCAGCGTCTACCGGCCCGGCTCCGGGTACCCCACGGCCCAGGGGGCGCGTCAACTTCATAGGTCCCTGATCTGAGACCACTCCTGCTGTGTGATTTGCCCCACCTCTGGATCTCGTTGGCCCAGGCTATACGTCAGAAACTATTGCACCAGGGCTTGTCGGTGCTGCCACAGTCGCTGCAACATGTGCAGAGTTGAATTCCACCGTGTCGGCACATCGCATTTCAGCCATTGAACTGGCAGGCCCAACGACTTCTGTAGAGATGTAAGTCGTTGAGCTGCGGGATGCGAACGGCGGAAGTGAGCACACAGCGACCGTGCCCTCTGCAGAAGGCCATCTAGTCCGGGATAGTGGGCTAAAAATTTATGGACAACCAGGTTCAACACGTGAGCCATACAAGGCACGTGTGTAACATTGCCCCGGCGAAGGGCCACACCCAGGTTTGCAGCATTGTCGCACACGGCCTTCCCTGGTTGCAGGTCCAGTGGAGACAACCATTCATGAAACTGGGTCTCCAGAGCTGACCACAAGTCCTCAGCTGTGTGACTCACATTTCCCAGACATTTCAAAGTAAACACTGATGCCGTTGAGCCCTGCTGCCAGCATAGTAAGGAGGTGCGCAGTTAGAAAGCAGGTGGCATTACCAGACAGGCTTTGGGTGCAGGTGGAGGACCGAGAGGAGGTTGAGGAGGCAGAAGCAGTGGAGGAACTTCTAGATAAAGAGGATTGACGTACAACTCGCGGGGACGGCAAGACTTGGACAGCAGCCCCTTGTCCTGCTGTCACCATAGTTACCCAGTGCCCTGTCAGCGACATATAACGCCCCTGTCCATGCCTACTCGTCCAAGTGTCTGTGGTGAAATGCACCCTGTCACACACAGAGTTTCTCAAAGAAGCGGTGATGTTGTGTGCGACATGCTGGTGGAGCGCAGGCACACCTTTCTTTGAGAAGTAGTGCCGACTGGGCATCTGGTACTGGGACACTGCGACGGACATAAGGTCTCAAAAATCCACTGTGTCCTCCAGGCGGAAAGGCAGCATTTCTGTAGCCAACAGCTTGCAGATGGTGAAATTCAACCTCTTAGCTTTCTCATGGCTAGGAGGAAATGGTCTTTTACTTGTCCACATCTGAGGGACCGAGGGCTGGCTGTTGTGCTTTGACGGGGTTGAGTAGGGTGTCCCTGGCAAACTGCCGGTCTGTGAGGAAGATGCAGGCGGACATGTTAGGTTGCCTTGATCCAAAGGTGGTGCTCTCGATGTCAGAGAGCTCTCAACACCAGCAGGTGTTTCCACTTCCCAATGAACTGACGACCTGCCAATCACACTGGCTGTTGCAGGTAAAGAGGTGGCAGGTCTGCGTCCAAAAACATGTGTGACTGCTGTCCCCCCAGTCACAGAGGATGAAGAGGCCGCGGATGCACAAGATGGGGCAGACGGTGGTTGGCCCAGCCTGCTAGGCCGCATTGTAGCACAGTGAGCTTCTCACTGCAACTTATGCTTCATATCCATGTGACAGTACATGCATGAAGTACTCAAACTATGGATTTTTTGGCCTCTACTTAGCTTTTGGTGACAAATATTACAGATAACACGAGTTGGGTCATCCTTATCGATCTGAATAAATGCCCAGGCTATGCAAGGCTTAGAGCCCATGCGACCTGAAGAGCCACTACGACTTGTGGTCAGAGGCGGAGTTGTGGTTGAGGATGCAGTTGTTGACGTGCTTCCAGTACTCCGTCTCTGTCCAGGAAGGCGCAACCTAACCTCGTCGTCAATAGCATCTGTGACGCCCCGCTGCGCTTGGTATCACAGATCCTAGAAGAGTGTATTGATGGAATCCTCCACAAGAGGCCCCCATAAACATTCACACATCTCCACCTTCCACCTCAGACCAGCAGAGGGAGCCCGTTAGGGATATAAATAGGGAAGGTGGAGCTAGGCAGTTCAGTTCCTCTGAAGAGTTCCTGCAGTAGAGAAGCCTAAGAGAGGTCAGTCTGCAGTGGAGCTCAGTCTATTCTAGAGAACTCAGTTAATAGTTCAGCAGTGGAGCACGAGGCTCCTGCTAGCTAGATTCAGGGAGCCCAGATAGAGCTTAAGGTGTGCCAGCGTCATAAGATCGGTGAAGCGCGGCAAACTGCCGTTAGTGTGTATAGCCTATTGAGGGCCCGAGTAGGCCGAAGGCGAGTGGCGAGTTAGTACATAAGGGGCAGAGGAGCTTAACCAGCTCACCCCGAAGCATTTACCGGACACCGGATCCGAGCTTACCGGGATCTCTATGACCCAGTAAGGCATAACCGGAATCCCTGGAGAACTACAAGTCCCAGGATCGCTAAGGTGCTGATACGTAACAGAGCCTGGAGACGCTTAGGCCCCGCATACTGGGAGCGTGAACTTCAAGAGAAGGCCCTACCACAAGGTCAGCCAGCGCAGGACAGAGACAAAGTTAGGCCTAGCTCCAGGCAGGTCAGAAACTTACTGCGCAGAGGCAAGAAACAGGAGGCCCTACACCCGCTCATTGGGGAGGATCCTGATATGCACCCTTCACCCTACAGTGCTCCAGGATGTGCCTGAATTTCCTCCAGTAAAAGGTACTGAAGTGACTACCGTGTCCGTTTCCGTTCTTGCTCTGACCCAGCTGGGTCTCGCCTGTCCTGCATTCCCCCTGCATACGCTGCCCTGAGACCTAGCTCCACCTGTGGGGAGCTATACCATCGAGCTGCCTTATCACGGGCCTCAGTGGACTGCTGCAGCGCTGGTGCTTCTCACCAAATACCACAGGTGGTGTCACAAACTCTTATAAAATTAACAATTATCCACCCTTTTAAAGAGTGACCCCAGGGTACGGGCCAGGGAGCCGACCACCGCGACATCCCAAAGGCCAGGCAAAGGCCCGGGTGACCTCATCGACTGGCTGACTGTGGGTTGACAGTAAGTGAGATCTCCAACCTTGTCATCATCACCCTGTGTGTTATCACACCCGTCGTCCTCAAAGCCAACCTCTTCCTGCCCTGACCGAAAAGTCAAGTTGTCGCTCCAATCAGGTATTTGAGTCTCATCATCGTCTTCATCATTGTCTCCACCAACAGGAGTTACAGTTTGGGAACGAGGGTCTACATTATGCTCAGAACCTTCTTCATCTGGTCCTGGATCCGACTTATAAAGATTCTGGGCATCAGTGCAGATCATTTCCTCGTCTGGATTAACAGAAGCTCTGGAGCAGACCTCCGTTTCCCAGGCTCTAGTATGAGTAAACAGCTGTGCAGACTCAACCATCTGTGTTACCCCATACTCAGACGGGCAGCTGGAGACTTGGGAGCTGTGAGGAAGCAAGTGCGATTGGGGTGACACCTCTGAGGACTGGAGTATTGTGATGTTGAAGTTGAGGTGAAGGAGAGCCCACTTGAAGGAGCACTTGATATCCGCTGAAGCACCTGCTGTTTTTGTGCCTCATCTGGAATTTGTAGCGATGGGCGTGTCCGTAACAAAGGGATCGTATCACATTGTCCACGAAAAGAAGTCGACATGTTAGTTTGGCTGGAAGATGGTCTTTCTTCTGCAGATGTTACCCCCCCCCCCACCGCGGGGGGCTCGACCCACCAGCGGACAGGCACCAGTATTAGGAGAGGGGGGCTGGCCGTCAGGGTCCACCGCGGCTCTGGCACAAACCCGGCGACACGGAGGTGGCACGGGCAGGAACGGACTGGCCGTGTCGGCTTCTCACTTTTTGGATTTTAGAAGGGCATGACATGCCTATATCTGTGTCTCCCCCTCCTTTTACTCCTCCACCTCTTTTATTTTCGCATGACTATATGTACTTGTCACTTTTCCATGTGTTAGTTATGTCTTCTGAGCAGTTTGTCAGCTTTTGGACACCTTTGAAGGTGTTTTCTATGTGTTTCTATGTGTTTTTGTTTGCCTGCCATTGGTTTTAACAGTGTTCGAAGGTGTTCGACGAACAGTTCGACGAACAGTTCGGCGAACACACGGGTGTTCGACGAACCGAACCGAACTCGAACACTACGGGGGTGGCTCAACACTAGTCATTACGCATGTGCAGCAAGAGTTGCTTATGTCAATTAAATGAACACATTTGAAAGTAAATTCAAGATACAAGCAGCTTAATACTGTGGCTGTGCAGAATAAAACACTTTGATTCACCTAAGCACTGTCAAAGCATCCCTGAAGCCTTCAGGAAACCTATGTTTCCATATGTTTTCTTGTGTATGATGCTGAAATCCTCCATCATCAGACAAAGCTCCATGCTTGCCCCTAAATGTTCATGCTGTTAGGTTGCCCATTTAAAAATGCCCTATTGGGCCCTACCAATCTGCTAGAACTCAACTTATTTCTACATTGGTCACCCACTCTGTCTGTGAGGTAAGGACAGCTGTGTTCTTGGGGGCAGCGTAATGTGGTTGGTAGCGGAAACCATGGGCATGGTTCTCGTCTTCCACACCCCACCACGTTATGTAAAAATGGGGGTCCTGGTTAGGTGTGTATGATTACCTTGACAATGTGCCTCTGATGACTGAATGTTGCTGTTGGGTACGGCAGGCAAAGACCAGATGAGGTAGAATTGAAGGAGGGAGACCAAAGACCAAAAATAAACTTTATCTTTTAAAAACATGATGAGAAGTATAAAGTTTAGATAACAAGCACAACACTTCATGAATGTTTCTCCTGTACAATTTAGAGGCAGGTATTTTTCGGTTACTTATGCCATTACATTACTTCCATTGCAAGTCATAACAGTCCAGCAAACCAGTGAGAAGCTCCATCTTCCCCTGTGAGGACAAGGTGTAACACTTTGGTCCCTCACAGCTAATCTCAACACTCAGATGAACTGTGAGGACCCCACTGACTGAGTTATGTTGGTTCAACTCCCTACTAATTCTCTCAATGTCCATTCGATCAGGGCGACATGCTCCTTTCTGTGCCACTGCATCTTTATGTCTCTCTAGGAGTACTCGTATCACAATGAAATTAATCCTCATTAGGTCTCCTGACCCACTGCTCTTCCCGAGCAATTCCTGTACATTTACTTAGGCCTCCTAACCTACAATAAGGACCTCGTTCTGTTGCTCTCCTGAGCGATTCCCCATTACATTAGTTAGGCTTCCTGGTTTGGGCAAAAGACCTTGTTCTTTCCTTTACTCTCCTCTAGGCTTTCTGTCTTTGATCTGGAATCCTGCTGCACTTAACTCTTTGCTTTCCTTTAAAACAAACTATCCAGTGCCTGGTGGTTTTCACTCCTTACACACACGCCATTTTCAAGGGGGAGTGTGAGCAGCTTTTCCACTACTTTACACAAGGAGAAAAGCAAATGAGTGAAGCAAAGTCAGAGTTGAAGTGGCCGTATCACACCAATATGCATTTTGACACATTTCAGTCTCACTTTTTTATGATTGGCTTTAATGGTGGTTTCCTCCTCAGTCGTTTTCCATGAAGTCCACTTTGATCAAGAGATAAATGTATGGAGCAATATGACACTGATGTACCTTGACTCCGAAGTTCACCTCTAATCTCTTTGGAAGTTATTCTGGGCTCTTTGGTTACCATTCGTATTATCTATCTTTCTAACTTGTCATGAATTTCCTCTTGCAGCCACAGTCAGAGAGTTTGGCAACAGTTTCATTGACCTTAAACCTCTGAATAATATGTGCAATTGTGGTAACAGGAACTTCAGGCTGTATGGAGCTGGTCTTATAGCCTTTACCTTTAACATGCTGGTCTATAATTTTCTTTCCAATCTCCTGAGACAACTCTCTCTTTAGTTTTCTTTGGTCCATGTTCAGTGTGGTACACACCATGATGCCAAACAGCACAGTGACTACTTTTCATCCTATAAATAGGCAGACAGACTGATTACTGACTGAAGTTTGTAGACAACTGTGATGCTAATTACAGGTTACACCTTAGTTTATCATGTCCCTGTGGTCAAATTATTGTCAATCTTTTCCAGGGGTACCATCAGGCAATTTTCATTAGTTATTTTACATTTTTCTTTTGAATCACAATTCAAAAGCAATGTCTGATTTTCATCAGTTGCTATTTAGTAAATTTAAATTGAAAACTACTTTTTGTCAGTTTCAAGTCATGTCAGTGATCATTGTGAGTATTTCCTATTTAAACAAAAGGGTACCAACAATTTTGTCCACCCTATATTATAATTGATCACATGCTTTATATGATCCTGCATATCATTATTTATTTTACTTGCTTATGCAGTGCTATCATATTCCACAGCGCTTTAAGGACATTATCATCACTGATCAATTGGGGCTCACAATCTAAATTCCCTATCAGCATGTCTTTGGAGTACAAGAGGAAACCCACACAAACACAGGGAGAACATACAAACTCCTGGCATATGTTGTCCTTGGTAAGATTTGAACCCAGGACCCCAGTGCTTCAAAGCAGCAGTGCTAACCACTGAGCCACCATACTGCTTTGAATGTTGGGTGACTCTGAATTATTTTATCTGCTTACACCCCTACACTATCTTGGGGTACACTCATGATCTTACATGCTTTAAATACGATTTCTGACTTGTAGTCATTATTTGATGCATTATATATGCGCCTATAACATCTCTTTCTTGCATTTTAGGGCCTATATGTTATCTCTTTGCTTATGTCTATGCCCCTATATAAACTTGAAGTCTATATAATCATTTGTTCCTTGTACCTTGGACCTATATATTATGCTTTATTTTTCCTGTACATGTACCCCCATATCATCTTGGGGTCATAGATTAACTTTTCTCTTTTCTTTTCATTTGCTTTGCAATGTATTATATGCTTATTTTATTCTCTACACATCTTATATGTGCAAGCTTCTTTTTGCACAGAGACGCACGTTACTAAGATGCGCCAAATTCATGAAGTGCATTCAGAATGTCTTATTCCTGCAACTTCCTCATGAAGAATGATGTACAAAACACTGGTCTTAATAAATTGGGGCCTCACTGCTTTTACTTCAGGTCTTGTCTCTTCAGATATTTTGATACACCATGCCTGATGAAGAGACATAACTAGTCTTGAAAGCTCACTTTGTAACATCATTATTTTATTTTTATTAGCTATGAGAAGGTCTCATATCTACAAGATTATACATTTTTTCTCTTACTGAAAAATCTAATATAGATTATATATGACTAATAACTTTCAGATCCTTAGCATGGTGTATTTTGCTAAAGTTGGTTATGAATGTGGATTTCATCCTTTTCATTATTCACACAGTTTTCTTCTTGCTTGAGAAGAGCTAATTTGCATAGCTTTTCCTAAAGAGCATTGCCTTTAAGTCTCTATACTCCAGCAGGGTCTCCTTAATGAGAAGCCGTACCCTCCTAGAAGTTGGTTTTTTGTAGGTTGAAATTCACTCACATACGGGTTCCAGTTTGCATTAGTTTGTGGATTTCCTGTGTAATTGGATCATTGAGAAAAAAATAGATACAGTTGCCTTTAAGTATTGCTTCCTTCAGTTGAGTTGATACACTGTTCTAGTTACGTCGGCTAATTAAAGGGACTGAACTGTATATTACACAAATTCATCATTTTATCTGTCAGATACAATCTTTACCTTCAGGCCCATTAGGCTCATAATGAGTTTTGTTCTACTCTAGAAACCTGTCAATTCTATTTTAGCTTCGGCATCTGCTAATCAAAGCTTCATATGTTATTTACACTGTGTAATATATAGCATTATGATAATGCTGCGATGTATTAAAGAAAACAAACTCAACACACAAAACTAACATTGCTTTCCCTACTGTAACTGCCGCGTGTGGAGATTAGGGGGAGTTAATAGAGTTTTTAGGCTATGAGGCTGGATCGCTGTCAGTCTTGTTGGAGAAATCTCAGTCACCCTGAACCTACCCAGCCTTCGTCTGGTATCATTTATTAGAAGTGATTGATCGGAAATGACAGCTGATCTGTATTATCAGCATCCTGGTTGCAACCAACATCTGGAAATCACATCCCTTCACTAATTTATAAGCAGATGCTGCCGGTACAACAAAAAGTGCACGCAGTATTGTATTGGGGCTGCAATTACATAGAATAAGGCATTTTTAATTGTACCATTTGCACAAACTACAGATGTGTCCATCCTTATTTTTTTTCAAATTTCATAAAAGACTCCAATTTATTAGTGTTGAGCGAGCATGCTCGACACTGCTCGGTACTCGCCCGAGCATCACGCTACTCGGGATGTTCGGCGAGCACCGAGCATTTCCGGGTTACTCGGGCGGGAGCTTGGGTCTCCGCTCTGCATGTTTGGCGCTCTTTACAGAGCCAATGAACATGCAGGGATTGCCAGCCAGTCACTGTAATGCCGCAGCCATGTTGGTCGTGGGCATTACATTGATTGGCTGGCCGCACAGCGTCACCTCGAGTATTTAAAACCGGGCGCCACCATCTTGGACACAGACGGCCGGGATCAGACAGTGTAGGGACAGCGCTGCTGATTTAGGGAGAGATATATACTGCGAAATAGTTAGTGTAGGGTCTGTAACGGCTGCCAGATCAAACAAACAGTCCTTCTCAAGAATAATATCCATCCCAGATATCAGGCAGGCAGGCAGGCTGTATAGGAGACGCAGTGGTTATAGCAGCAAACGCTGCATTACAGTCCTGTGTGCTCCTGTTGCTGAAATTGCTGGACTTACCTCCAGGTCTCGGGGGCCAGGAAAAATCCTTTTTTTTTTCATCTAAATCCTCTTTTTTTTTCCTCCTTCACACTGTACAAATACCCGACTTATTAACCTTTTGGTGTCCCCCCCCCCCCCAAAAAAAAAAAGTGTGTCTCTGATTTTTCAGACACAAATATATCTGTTGAAAATAGTCTGGTGTAGGCCCGAGAAACAGAAGTGTGGTTTTGCAGTTCCATGGTTCAAACCTGTATTATCCTGCTTTTGGGCCATTTGCATCTAAAAAAAAACAGTTTGACTGTGTCGCTCACTGTTCAGCCGCAAATATATATATTTAAAAAAGTCTGGTATACACCAGTAAATTATAACTGTGGTTTTGCTGTTCCACGGTAAAAAATCTCTATTATCCTGCTTTTGGCATTTTTTGTCGTAAAGAAAAACAGCAGTGTCTCCCTGATTTTTCAGACACAAATATATCTGTTGAAAATAGTCTTGTGTAGGCCAGAGAAACAGAAGTGTGGTTTTGCAGTTCCACGGTTCAAATCTCTGTATTATCCACTTTTGGGCCATTTGTATCTAAAAAAAAACAGTTTGAGTGTGTCGCTCACTGTTCAGCAGCAAATATATCTATTTAAAATTGTCTGGTATACCCCAGTAAACAATAACTGTGGTTTTGCCATTCCACGGTAAAAAATCTCTATTATTCAGCTTTTGGTATTTTTTCCGTAAAGAAAAACAGTAATAGTTTCTCCCTGATTGTTCAGATTGTTTAAAAGAGTCGGGTGTAGGCCAGAGAAATAGAACTGTGGTTTTCCTCTTCCACGGTTCTAATCTACTTTTTATTACCCTTTTTCCATTGATAGTGCGAGTGTAAGCTGTTTTACTTCCTTTACAATGGGAAAGACGCGTGGCAAGGGACGTGGAACTGGACTTTCTGGTGATAGTGCGTGCAGAGGATGGGGCCGTGGCCAAGGTGAAAATGTGCCACAACCAACAGCCACATCCTCTCACTCCCACTTCTTGACCGAATTACTAGGGAAGCACAAAACAACACCAGTATTGTGAACTAATCAGTGTGAACAGGTTATTAGTTGGATAGCAGATAATACTTCCAGTTACCTGGGCACCACCACCTCCGGTCTGTCTTCCACACGGTCAACTCTTAGTAGCCATGAGTCTCGACAGCATACTCCTCCTCACCCTAATGCTCCTTCCTCCCACCATGCCAAGTGTCGTCAGACAGCAACTGATCCCACACTTGGACACTCTGAAGAGCTGTTCACTGGTCCATTTCCAGATTTGTGCCCCTCGCCTGCTCCGCTTGAAGTGGTGGAAGAGGAGATCCCATGTAGCGATGCCCAAATATTCGAACAGCCACGGCCACAGGAAGTCGACGCTGGCAATTTGTCACAAGAGGTGGACGATGACGAGACACAATTGCCAGGAAGTGAGGAGGAGGATCGTGGTGCGCAAGTGGAAGAGAAGGAGGTGGTGGATGATCTAGTAACTGACCCAACGTGGCAGGAGGACATGCAGAGCGAGGCCAGCAGCACACAGGGTGAGGGAGGCAGAGTACCCCAACAGGCAGGAAGAAACAGTGTGTTGGCCACATACAGAAGGCATGCAACAGTTCCCCGTAACACCAACACGAGGGACGTTGCCAGTACAACCTGTAGGTCTTACAGAGTCTGGAATTTTTTTAAAGACTCTGCAGATATCCCCAAAAAGGCCATTTGTACCACCAGCCATGCCAGCATCAGCAGGGGTGACAAAACTACCTGCCTGACCACCACCAGCATGATCAGGCACATGGCAGCAAAGCACCCGACTTTGTGGGGTGAACCCCAGGGTCCACGACCAATGTCAGCGGGTGTCACCACTGCTTCTTCCGCTGTTGTGCGTGCAATAGAACCCCCTGTTGTGTGTGCAAGGCAATCCCCTGTCCATACTGCATGCAAAGATGCCCCCTCCTCTCAGTCTTCACTTGTTCTGGCAGTTTCTCAAGAAACAGCATCAACGTCCACGTCCCACCGCAGTGTTCAATTGTCCATATCCCAGACCTTTGAACGAAAGCGGAAATTCGCAGCCAACACCCCACAGGCCAATTCGAACATTTCACGACTGCTTGCGTTGGAAATGATGCCTTTTAGGCTGGTGGAGACGGAATCCTTCCGCAACCTTATGACGGAGGCCTTCCCTCGGTACTCGGTCCCCAGCCGACACTATTTTGCCCGGTGTGCCATCCCCGCACTACACAAGCACGTGTCCAAAAACATCTGCCGTGCCCTAAACAACGCAGTAACTGGGAGAGTCCACCTGACAACGGACACGTGGACAAGTGCTTGTGGCCAGGGACGGTACATCTCCCTGACGGCACACTGGGTAAACATAGTGGAAGCCGGGACCCAGTCGGACCTTGGGACGGAAGACATCCTCCCCACACCGAGGATTACGGGCCCTATGTCAGTCAGAGTTGCCCCCCACAGTGTACAGTTCCTGCGCATCCTCCTCCTCCTCCTCCTCCTCATGTTCAGCCTCCATCTCAGATATCACTACATCAGTTACAAGCTGGAAGCACTGCAGTACTGCCTCCGCCAAGCGGCAACAGGCTGTGCTGAAACTCATAAGCTTAGGTGAGAAACCTCACACTGCTTGTGAGTTGTGGACAGCTGTGAAAGAGCAGGCAGATCTGTGGCTGAGACCGCTGAACCTACATCCAGGCATGGTTGTGTGTGATAATGGCCGTAACCTGGTGGCGGCTCTGAGGCGAGGCGAGATCATACACGTATCATGCCTGGCTCATGTGCTTAACCTCGTGGTTCAGCGGTTTCTTAAATCGTACCCCGAGTAGCCAGATCTGCTCTTCAAAGTACGCCGCCTGTCAGCTCATTTTCGCAAGTCGGCTACAGCTTCCGCTGCCCTTGCTGTGTTGCAGCAGCGTTTGCAGTTTCTGTCACACCGATTGGTGTGTGATGTCCCCACACGTAGGAACTCTACCCTCCACATGTTGCAAAGGATTTGTGAGCAGAAGAGAGCAGTTGTGGAGTACCAGCTGCAACAAGGCCGTCGATATTCAGGTCAGACTCCACATATAAGACCTCAGGAGTGGACCTGGATGACTGACATATGTACCATCTTGACAAACTTTGAGGAGTCCACCAAGATGATGAGTGCATTGGGGGACAATGAGGGAGAGGAGGAGGTGAAGGAAGAACAGGAGCTTGTATCATGCGCTATAGACGGTAGTACCTGTACAACTGTCATACCGTCGGTTCAGCGTGGGTGGCCTGAAGACAGGGGGGGGAGGAGGAGGGGGGGGAGGAGGAGAGCATGGTCAGTCATCATCTTGATAAGGACATGGAAGTCTTGCCCGTTACCAGTCAGGCACGCATGGCTGACTTTATGTTACGCTGCCTTAACCGTGACCCTCGCGTTGTCAAAATGTTGGGTGACAGTCATTACTGGTTGGTGACACTTTTATACCCCCGCTACAAGGAGAACTTTCACTCTCTTATTACTGAGGTGGAGAGGTCTACAAAAATGCGGCAGTACTAGAAGGTCCTTGCTGCAGAACTGTTAAAAAAATTCCCATCTGAACTCGCTAGTGGCAGAGGTCACAGTTCGTTGCCCAGCCAAGGCGTACATGCGAGAGAGACGCAACTCCAATCCAGCAGAGGCAGGGGAACACTGTCAACGTTCTGGGACAGTTTTCTCAGACCCTCCCTTCGGACAGACCCTGAGGCGCGGGGTACTCTCACAAGGAGTGGAAAGTTTCAAAGGATGGTAAGGGAGTACCTTGCCGACCGTACCAGCATCCTCCGTGATTCCTCTGTGCCTTTTAATTATTGGGTATCCAAGCTGGACACTTGGAATGAACTCACTCTGTACGCCTTGGAGGTCCTGGCCTGCCCTGCCGCTAGCGTGTTATCGGAGCGTGATTTTAGTGCCGCTGGGGGAATTATAACTGATAAGCGCACTCGCCTGTCAACTGACAATGCTGACAAGCTGACCCTTATCAGAATGAACAAGGGCTGGATTGGGCCAGAGTTCTCATCACCACCAAATGACAGCAGAGTAACATAAAGTTAAATCCACTGCGTTATTCCGGGAGGTGTATTCACATGCACCGCTTCACACCCACACATGGGTATACGCTTCCTCACTTCGGCTGTTTTATGTTCTTCTCCTTATCCTCAGCCTCCCCCACCACTATACTATCAGGGAGACCGTGGTCCGTGTTGCCATTATTGAAAGTTCCTCAGTCCTTATTTTTGTCAGCTTTTGCTTGAAAGGCATAAGCAAAGACTGTGGGAGACCCACTTCCCAATAATGAGAATAATATTTTTAAGATGCTGTACTGTATGTCTCTTGTAAGGGGCATTAAAACCGTCTTGTTAAGCTACTGTGACCTCCACCACTTTTCCAAGGGGCATTCAAACCGTCTTGTTAAGCTACTGGGACCTCCACGTCTCTTCCAGGGGGCATTCAAACCGTCTTGTTAAGCTACTGCGACCTCCACCACTTTTCTAAGGGGCATTCAAACCATCTTGTTAAGCTACTTCGACCTCCATCACTTTTCCAAGGGGCATTCAAACCGTCTTGTTAAGCTACTGGGACCTCCACGTCTCTTCCAAGGGGCATTCAAACCGTCTTGTTAAGCTACTGGGACCTCCACGTCTCTTCCAAGGGGCATTCAAACCGTCTTGTTAAGCTACTGGGACCTCCACGTCTCTTCCAAGGGGCATTCAAACCATCTCGTTAAGCTACTGGGACCTCCACGTCTCTTCCAAGGGGCATTCAAACCATCTTGTTAAGCTACTGGGACCTCCACGTCTCTTCCAAGGTGCATTCAAACCATCTTGTTAAGCTACTGGAACCTCCACGTCTCTTCCAAGGGGCATTAAAACCATGTTGTTAAGCTACTGTGACCTCCACCACTTTTCCAAGGGGCATTAAAACAGTCTTGTTAAGCTACTGGGACCTCCACGTCTCTTCTGAGGGGCATTAAAAGTGTCTTGTTAATCTCCTGGGACCTCCACGTCTCTTCTGAGGGGCAATAAAAGCATCTTCTTAAGCTACTGTGACCTCCACCACTTTTCCAAGGGGCATTAAAACTATCTTGTTAAGCTACTGGGACCTCCACGTCTCTTCTGAGGGGCATTAAAAGCGTCTTGTTAAGCTACTGCGACCTCCACGTCTCTTCTGAGGGGCATTAAAAGGTTCTTGTTAAGCTACTGTGACCTCCACCACTTTTCCAAGGGGCATTGAAATGTTGTTTTTAATTAACTCTAATCTTCACGACTCTTCGAACGGGCATTGCATTTCCTCCTAATTTTTGTCAGCTTTTGCTTGGAAGGCATAAGCAAAGACTATAGGAGACCCACTCCCCAATAATGGGAATAATGTTTGTAATATTCTGTACTGCATGGCTCTTGTAAGGGGCATTGCAAGTTCCTCCGTCCTAATTTTTGGCAGCTTTTGCTTGGAAGGCATAAGCAAAGACTATGGGAAACTCACTCCCCAATAATGGGAATAATGTTTGTAATATGCTGTTCTGCATGGCTCTTGTAAGGGGCATTGCAAGTTCCTCCGTCCTAATTTTTGGCAGCTTTTGCTTGAAAGGCATAAGCAAAGACTATGGGAGACCCACTCCTAAATAATGGGAATAATGTTTGTAATATGCTGTACTGCATGGCTCTTGTAAGGGGCATTGCAAGTTCCTCCGTCCTAATTTTTGGCAGCTTTTGCTTGGAAGGCATAAGCAAAGACTGTGGGAGACCCACTCCCCAATAATGGGAATAATATTTTTAAGATGCTGTACTGTATGGCTCTTATACGGGGCATTAAAACCGTCTTGTTAAGCTACTGTGACCTCCACCACTTTTCCAAGGGGCATTAAAACCATCTTGTTAAGCTACTGGGACCTCCACGTCTCTTCTGAGGGGCATTAAAAGCGTCTTGTTAAGCTACTGTGACCTCCACCACTTTTCCAAGGGGCATTCAAACCATCTTGTTAAGCTACTGTGACCTCCACCACTTTTCCAAGGGGCATTAAAACCGTCTTGTTAAGCTACTGTGACCTCCATGTCTCTTCAAAGGGGCATTAAAAGCGTCTTCTTAAGCCACTCTGAACTCCACAGCTCTTCCAAGGAGCATTGAAATGTTGTTTTTAATTACCTCTAACCTCCACGACTCTTCCAACGGGCATTGCATTTCCTCCTAAGGGAGGAAACTAAGGGAGACACACTCCCCAATAATGGGTAGGTTTTTAGTACGCTGTAATCCACGTCTGTTTCAAGGGGCATTGCAGTTCCTCATAATGTTTGGAAAACCTTCCATTCACTGCTTAGGCCAACAGTGTACAGGAGACCCAGTTGCTATAAATGGAAAAAACAGTTTAGTTAAGGCCCTCTGACCTCCCTGTCATTTCCAAGGGGCATTGGAGTGCCTTGAAATTTTTGGTAGGCATTGCACTCACTGTATGCCCTATAACTGTGTAGCTGAACCGCTCCTTTTGTTACAGAAACATATCCTACAAGACATATGTGGTTGTCTGGCCTGACATTGATGTGAATGGTCCCTGTTCCTCCTGCTCTTTCTCCTTTGCCACCACCTCATCCATCATTTATCACCTGAAGCTTTGTTTTAACGGAAGTCATAGAACTGGGATAGTAGCAGGAAAATGTCCAGCAATCCTCGGAGGAGGTAGGATATGCGCTAAAACGCTGACCACCTCAGGCCTAGCCACTACTACATACATGCGCTTGCATTCCAAGAAAACAAAGCAGATGCTAACTTCTATCATCATCATCATGCTCCTCACCTTGGCACTCTCAACTCCCCTGATGGAGAAGCCAGGGCCCACCGGAGGAGTGTGGTTCTCTGGTGGGCTCGTCCAATGCTGCCCTAAAGCAGGCCGGGCTAAGAAAAGTGTGTGGGGGGGGAAGTTTACAGGAGAAATAGGGGCGGCTGGGGACCGTTTATGGACACCCGGCTGCCCCCAGGCGGCTGAGCACCGTGTGTGGACACCCGGCCGCGGGGCGGTTGAGGACCGAGTATGGGCACCCGGCCGCTGGGCGGCTGGGGACTGAGAATGGATACCAGGCCACCAACTCAGCCATGACGTGGTGGCCAGATTCCGCCTCCACATGCCTTAAAGTCCCAATTTCAAGTGCAAGCAAGCAGTATGGTATTGCATCCTGGGGCTGGGTGGGTGGCAGGCTGCATACTTGCGCTTGCCTTGCAAGGAATGGGAGAGATACAATTGAACACTGCCCTGGGACAAGGACTTGAACGATGATAGTTGCAAGTCTGCAACGACCGGTGCAGGTTGGGTGGCATCTTCACATGTACCATGAACAGGGGTTTGGCATGCACACACTACAGCGGAATAGGCTGTCCTTCCCACTAAATGCACTGGGGATGGCACAGGTAATGTTTTGGTATGCGCGCTTAATCTTATGTATAAGGCACAACAGAACAAATAGGGGCGGCTGGGGACTGAGTATGGATACCTCGCTGCCGAAGCAGCCATGAGGTAGTGGCCAGCTTCGGCCTCCTCCAAACTAAAAGGCCCCATTTCAAGTGCAAGCTAGCAGTATGGTATTGGAGCCTGGGGGTGGGTGGGTGGCAGGCTGCACACTTACGCTTGCATTCCAAGAAAACAAAGCAGATGCTAACTTCTATCATCATCATCATGCTCCTCACCTTGGCACACTCAACTCCCCTGATGGAGAAGCCAGGGCCCACCGGAGGAGTCTGGTTCTCTGGTGGGCTCGTCCAATGCTGCCCTAAAGCAGGCCGAGCTAAGAAGAGTGTCTGGGGGAATTTGACAGGAGAAATAGGGGAGGCTGGGGAACGTTTATGGACACCTGGCCGCCCCCAGGAGGCTGGGGACCGTGTGTGGACAACCAGCCGCGGGGCGGCTGGGGACCGAGTGTGGACCCCCGGCCGCCGGGCGGCTGGGGACTGAGTATGGATACCAGGCCGCCAGCGCAGCCATGGCGTGGTGGCCAGATTCTGCCTCCACATGCCTAAAAGGCCCAATTTCAAGTGCAAGCAAGCAGTATGGTATTGCAGCCTGGGGGTGGGTGGGTGGCAGGCTGCTTACTTGCACTTACATTGCAAGGAATAGGGGAGGTCCAAATGAACACTGCTCTGGGACAAGAACTTGCACGGGGATAGTTGCAAGTCTGCATCTTCTGATGCGGCAAGGATGACTTCTGATGGGCACACTTTTAGGCAGTGACCTGGGTGTCAGAGATGCTTCCCGGGGTCTTCCCCATGCTGTTCCCATGTCTTTTCAGCACTGTATGCATGTGTCACACAGCACATGGCCAGATAAGGTTGTAAAATGTTAAAATGACATTTCCCGGCGAATGCATTTGTCACGGTTGAAAGCAATACAAAAGTGCAAAAATGCATGTTAAATGCTACTTGTGTACAAAGCCCAAGGTGTGGAGTATTTTTGTTTTGTTATTTATTTTACCTTATACACAAGTCTTTACCCTGGAAAGGAACTTCCTTAACATATTTCACAGGAAAGCAGTTTCAGTTTCGTTTTTGAACGTTTTATTGTGAGCCCTTAAAAGTGGCTTAATACCTCTGACCACGTTGTTGATACCAGTGACCTGGGGGTCAGAAATGCTTCCTGGGGCGATCCCCTTGCTGTCCTCATGTCATTTTAGCACTGTCACTATCGTTTTGGGCACTTGTTAGGCTTTTAAAAGACTGCTGGGGGTGCCGCCGCAAAAATGCTCGGGTCTCCCATAGACTAACATTGGGCTCATTGCTCGGGTCGAGTACCCGAGTATCACGGCGAGCTCGGCCCGAGCTTCGAGCACCCCAGCATTTTAGTGCTCGCTCAACACTACAATTTATCATAATATTTATTCAATATAGAACTCTAGAAAGGTTACAACACACCTAACAATCACTGGCTGGCCACATATAGAGATATAAAACTCTCCTGACAGAATATAACAAAAGCCAAAGAAAAGACTCGGAACAAATGTTGGTGTAAATGCAATGTGTAGGTGCACATTCACACTGTGGATAATTAACAGACAGAACCGAGGATAAAAACAAGATGAGCAAATACCCTGCAGTAAGAAAATTAATAAATAATAATAGTACATGTAAATAACAAAGGGTACTTAATTGACACTATTTTTATCAAAAAAGCGTAAAAGCCATCCCACCACGACAAGGTGACCCCAATCAGGACAAACCCTAACTCTTGCAGTTCACCTCTCTATATGTCAGCAGTCCTCAAAATAGATGAGGACAGAGCAGAATCCAGACCCTATTGGGTACACCTTGTCGCGGTAGGATGGCTTTTAAGTTTTTTTTATCAAAATAGTGTCAACTAAGTACCCAAGTACATGTACTATTACTATTTTATTTATATACTTACTGCAGGGTATTTACTCATTTTTGTTTTATATGAAGTTCTGCCTGACAGAGTATTGCAAAATATTACAAAATATAACAAAAATAACAAAAATACAGTACAGACCAAAAGTTTGGACACACCTTCTCATTTAAAGATTTTTCTGTATTTTCTACTTCTTCAAGAGAATGCCAAGAGTGTGCAAAGCAGTCATCCAAGCAACAGGTGGCTACTTTGAAGAACCTAGAATATAAGACATATTTTCAGTTGTTTCACACTTTTTTGTTAAGTATATAATTCCACATGTGTTAATTCATAGTTTTGATGCCTTCAGTGTGAATGTACAATTTTCATAGTCATGAAAATACAGAAAAATCTTTAAATGAGAAGATGTGTCCAAACTTTTGGTCTGTACTGTGCATATACTCACCTTACTACTCACCTCTCCAGCCCCTCCACTGCTCTCCATCCCCTGTGCAGAAACAAATTGCAAAAAATTTGCAGGATTTTTGTAAAATCCGAATAGAATTCAATTCCACTCAAATAAATTCTGTTACCTCTATTCACCCCATGTATCCTATGTCTTGGTTTTCATTTATAGTGTGTCAAGATATTGGCAAAGGAATCTAGAAGCTTCTTGCATTCTTATTATGATTAAAAATGTAAATTAAATAGTAGGTAAGGTGGCTTTCCGGTTTCAGAAAGCCCATCTTCCCCAGTGGCAGTTTGTTTAACAAAAGCAAGCAGTGGTTTACTCCACCTCTCGGGGTCCAGCATTGAGTCTCCACTGCTGTGTCTGTTATTGTCTGCAGTAGTGACATCATGTCAACAATGCTGCAGCCAATCAGTGAGCTCAGCAGCTCTGCCTGAGCTGAGCCATTCAGAGCTGCTGATCTCACTGATTGGCTGCAGTGTTGCCAACATTACATCAGTTCTGCATACAATAACTGAGAGGCAGAGGTTTTATGAAGATAAAAAAACCTTCAAATGGAATCAGCTGGTTTTTGCTATGTGATCCGAGGACAGCATGATGTAGGGGTTAAAACACTGAATTCAACGATGTGTCTCTTATCAGGCTGTGTGAAGTTGTTTACTTACAGTGAAGGTTTTCATTATCATTGCTGGGACCAGCTGCCTCTTGCCAAGTTGTCCAACCATGCCCTCTCCTCTGAGAAGCAGCTCACTGTCACTAGACAATGTACATACAGAGCCTGATGTGGGGCGGTGGCAGCTTTCTTAGGTCTGCTGCATTCTACATCTAAGATCTCTGATTGTGTCAGAATGGCTGCACCCAGTAAACTAAGTGATTCATAGTTGGAACCAGGGTCTCTTTTCCTACATTATGCTGCACTCAGATGAGATAACAAAAATCTGGTGACAGATTCCCTTCAAGGTTTCAAATATATTGTTTACTGCTCATTGCCTAGTTACCGGCCACCTCTGCAGTTTCCCAGTGGTGCCTAAAAATGCACAGCATTCCAATCCTGGCTACCTTCAGTGCTACAGCACCAATCTGATGCTGAAATCACAATGCTGCCCCATAAATCAACAATGGAAAGTGCACAGTTTAGGCCAACGGCAAAACGATCCCACTGGCCCAAAGTGCCAATCGAGCAGGAGCGAGCCCCCTGTCAAGCAGGAAAGGGGAAGACTGGTGAGTGCTGTTCTCCTTAAAGCACCACTTCAGCATTTGTTTGTTTTTTCAGTGCTGGAGTGGCGCTTTAAATCTAAGTCCCTTGCCTCCAGTCATATACTCACCCTGCAGCGTTTTCACCGTTTTTCGGTGCCGCCCCAGTCCTCTTTTACCGTCCTGTGAGCACATGTTCCGACTGGCCAGAAGTCAGAAGCTAAATCACAAGAGCGCAATTCAAGTCTATGAGAGCCAGAACAAGGCTTTCATAGACTTGTATTGTAAAATGTCCTCTGCACAGCTCCATGAACCCATGGAGCTGCAGGCAGGTCACTTTTCACCGGAGACCGAGGGAAGCGGTGGTGAAAAACAATGAAAACGCCAAAAGGTGAGTATCAGACAGGGGCAGGGGACTTACTTTTAAACCACCACAATTAAAAAAAATCGCTGGAGTGGTGCTTTAAAAAATGTCCTGGGACCAGGTCAGTAATTTGGAGAAAAACGTAGGTGAGATAAAGTATTTGTCAGTGAACATTAGATATAGAAATGACACTGTGTTAATCAGTATAAGATTACGCTAGATGTTGCTTCAACCACCTAATAGTGTTGCCAGACTTTGAGGGATGTGACAATGAGCAGTATGTAGAGAAAATATGGATTTTTTAGAACATCTTTGTGCCTCTACTTCTCCTTGCTCAAATTCTCTAGTAAACTTTTGTGTAGTATTTTCCCACAGTATTTTTATAATGCAGGAATGGTTCAATAAATATAGACAACTACCCCAGTGACTATACTCTCTGCTTGACGTAGCTATAAGTAATTGTCTTCTCCGCACAGTAAATGCTTTATAAAGTCCCATCTGTTAATAAAGCCTAATACTTGGAGCAGCAATTTGAGTGCATTTCATTGGATCCACATGCAGCAACAGACACGCTGGTTCAATGCACTGTAAATATAACCCAGAAGATGATTCCAAGCAATTGAGCGCATTACTCTGCAGGCTGCGGTGCGACAAACATTTCAGCTCTGATCATTTCTACATAGATGTCTGTAGAGATGAATCGTAATTGTTAACTAAGCAAATAATGATTTCCAAGGGAGGAAGATTATACTTTCTAAAATCAAGATATCTTGATTAGAGATGAGCAAATCATTTCAAGGCACATTTAATTGGATTCTTAATTGCTCCAATCCGAATGTTTGTGATCGCTTCATGTGAATTTAGGCTACCACCATTTTACTATATTATAGTAGGCCAGAAACAGGTTAAAAATAAAACCAGCCCACACTTGTCTAGCCAAGGTGTCCTCCTGTGGTCTTCTTCCATACCATGAGGGGTCTTCTTCCAACCGGTACGGTGTCTCCTCTGGCTCCTGGCTTCTTTTTCCGACTAGGCCTTGTGTCATAATGATGCTGTGACACACATTGTGACATTGTGTAAGGCCTATTAAGCTCACACAACTAGTAGTCCTCAACCGACATCAAAGCCTAGTCAGCATCGAAAATGCCAGGAGGCAGACGAAGACCCTGCATCAAACAGAAGAGGATAGTTTATAGTTTATAGTTTATAAGGCCGAAAAAAGACAAGCGTCCATCCAGTTCAGCTTTTTCTTGTGCACTGCAGCTATTCCGCAGCGTTGATCTAGGGGAAGGCAAAAAAAAACATGCGGTATAGGCCAATTTACATCATTGAGGAAAAATTCACTTCCCGACTCCAATCTGGCAGTCAGATTAAAACCCTGGATTAATTAACTATCACTAAGCATAAGATGTAATTTTATTGTCCTCAAGAAAGGCATCCAGGCCTCTCTTGAACTCATTAAGTGAGTTGGACATCACCACTTCCTCTCCCAGAGAGTTCCAGAGTCTCACGGCTCTGACCGTTAAGAATCCCCTTCTATGCTGGTGCAGGAACCTCCTTTCCTCCTGACGCATAGTGTGCCCCCTCGTCTTTGTCACCATCCTTGGTATAAACAGGTCATGGGAGAGATTTCTGTACTGCCCCCGCTGGACCAATGATGCCACGCTGGACCAATGAAGACCACTGAACTGGAGTGGGGCTGGGCTGTGGGACAAATATATAGTGCCGGATAAATATATATTTTTTCATTTTCTTTAGCTTTGTCTATTATGTTCTGGTGTCTGGAGAGAACCCAGAGAATAATAATGCATAATTCAGCCACATTGAATAAATGTGATGAAAATCTAATTTCCCAGAATAATTAAAGCAATTTTGCCAAATTTGGCAGGTTCGCTAAATCCTTAATCTTTGATAGTCTAGATTTTGATCAGCATTGATTGAATAGTAGATACTTAATCATTCTGAAAATGTCAAAAGAGTTAAAAGGTTAACTTTCTAGAACTTCTCTTGTGTGAGATTTTAAGCTATACATATCTGAGGTGGGGCTCCCATTGCTAGGAGCTCCATCTACTAGGTCCCCTGATACCTACGTCAACTGACTCCTGCTCTGCCATAGGAGGCTTTTTCTACTTAGGCTAATGGGAGTTACAGAAATTCTGCCCATTTTTTCTGTCTCTGTGTAAATATGGGGATGTGTGGGGTTAAATGATGGCAGTTTTGAGGGTCCATGTCAGATTATCAGCATTTCTTTCTTGAAGCTGCCTTGCCCTTCCGCCCTTTTGGTTAAGTTTTGTCATGGCGTTAGGATTAGTCGTCCAGGTAATGGATGGGCATAGGTTCTGATGGTAATTGTATGGCGCTAAGCCACATCTGAAAGTTTGATGCTTATATTTATGGTTATATATTAGAAACACAACAGAAGAAAAGAACACTTATTTATTTTTCACAGTATAATGTTATATAAATGCTATTGTCTCTCTCCCACGAATTTACTACCATCTATGTGATTTTATTCACCTTCACTATTGAATGTGCATCCGTGTTTCTTTTACAAACCCCTTTCCACCATTGTTTTGATTCCTAATAAAGTACAAACTTTCTAACTATATACCATGGACTCTTTGGTCGGTTCTTTTACTTTTTAGTTTATGGTAATGAGTCGGTCGGCAGGGGTAGGGGTACTCGGATACCTGGATGGATGGGTTACTTCTGTAGGGATCACGGTTGGTCGGTTCCCGGTTCCTTTCATTAAAGGGATGGGGGTCAGGATGATGGGAGTATTGAGTCCTGACGCCTCCTGTAGTAACTGGTAAAATCGGTTACCAGCGCTGTGTATGGTTGCTGAGGTGATCGGCATACGGCTTGTACGAACGCTATAGGCAGTAATGTCAAAGTAGGCACACAGACACATTAAGTCTTTGTTTCAGTACCTTTCTTTTACTGATGTCCGGTAACAGGTACAGTTCAGGAGGGTAACCAGGTTTTCGGTGCAGGTAGAGATATTCACTCTAGAGATTTGTGAGGCCTCCTCTAACAATATGTGCGTTGTTTGTGATCAGTCCTGCCTTAAGCTGAACCTGCCACCTTTTACTTTCTTTGGGGTCCTTCTCCACAACTGACAATGAGGACCTTTCCTTGGGGCTACCAATTCACTTTCTGGGCCCCTGGTCCTATACTTGGTCAAGTTTGGCAACTCTTTCACCTTCTTCTTCAGGGGGAGTAGATCCTCCTGATCTGTCCGGGTTTTCTATGCTATTCCTGAATTAATAGCAATCTCGGACTCCGGTGTCCAGGTGAGCTAAAGGGATAATAGTTTTATCTCTTTCTTTCTCCTTCTAGCCTCCATCCCTCTTTCTAGGGCTCTTCCCCACACAGACCTGTTTCCTAGTTCAGTGCTTAACTGGTCCTCAGCCAACAGCTCTCTCTTTCTTCACCCGTCTCTAGACCAACTGACGCTTTGCTGTCTCCCTGGAAACTGACTCCTCCCCTCAGACCTGGGGTGGAAGGTGTTGTGTGTGCCCGAGTGTACATCTCTCCCAGCACCTATGGATCCTGTGGTAATCCCCCGCAGGGGTGCCACATTCCCCCTTAGTTAACTTCAGTCCTCCGGGACTGAAACATTTTTTTTTTAACAAAGTTAACATAACATTAACATTTATAAAAAACAGGGATAATGGGAAAGATGGATAACCAGTCCATACAACGCTAGTCGTATGGCTGTTAAAGTGAAACTGTTTTTGCCACCACCAGTCCTGTGGCTTCGGTCCATTTTAAAAAATTTGCAGAAAGTTTCAGACGTCCAAACAGGTAAAGTCTCTGTAGGCTTAAAGATTCAAATAGACTTAATAATTCACAATACACAACAAAACATTTACTACGTGTGCCTCGGCGCAAGGGTCCTAGGTACTGCAAGGGCCTTTCCCGGTCATAAGCACTGTAGGCCCTTTGGCCCTGGGGTCACCTATTGGCCAAGATTTTGCTCTCCCTAGGCAGCTTCTTACGCCAACTCTACTCATCCTTTTTTTTTTTATGTTGTGTACCTGGTGTAACCTGTTTTGGTCTACTCGTCACCCTTCTATATACTGACTAACTACATATTTACATTTTTGAACCTATTTACATTTCCCTTTTGTTACGGTTTACTCCTTGTATCTGAGTGGTGGGTGTCCATAATTAATACGTGATGACCTCCGTAAAACTGGTATCCCACTGGTGCATAAGCCTGGTGTGGAGCGAACACTACTTACTGACTCATGTGTTGGTCTACGTAGCACAGGTATGCCGGAGTGTCTTCCCACTCCCCCAGTGGGAATGGCAGGTACACCGATTGCAGGATTCCCTAGCTTGGCTGCAGCAGGTGGTTCTTCTTCTCTTGACCCTTCTACTGGTTGTGGGAATGTCAACATGGGAATTAAATATGCTCCTTCTATTTGGGGCCAATCTGCGGGTAACTCTCCTAAGATTGTCTTAATTGTCCTTGGCGTCTCTTCTTCTGGTATGGGACAAGGGATATATTCTTTTTGTTGTAAGGGTTGAGGACACTTCTTTAAGTGGTCTCAGGACACTGTTGCTGTTGTTTTTCCGTTATCCTTGCTGATTAGACAGGTTTTCTGGTTGTCAAAATTGGATGGTAATACAGTGTATGGTTCTTCTTCCCATTGATTATCTAGCTTATGAAGTCTCTTTTTCCTTTTCAAAACCAATTCTCCTGGGGTTAACGGGGTTCCTTGTGCGTTTTTATTGAAATTGGTTTCTTGTCTTTCTCTGGATTTTGCTAGACTTTTCTCAACATACTCCTGTATTTTCTTGTATTGTTCTGTTCTTCTAGTATCCCAATCTGCACTTGAGGGGTCTTCCTCAGGAACTATAATGCCCATTTCAAAGTCCACTGGCAATTTTCCTGGTCTCGCTCTCATCAAGTATGCCGGGGTACAATTAGTTGAGCTTACTGGGATGTTGTTATAGATGTCAATAAGATCTGGTAACTTCTCTGGCCATCTGTTTCTGTCTTCTAAGGGTAGAGTCTTCAGCAATTCTATCACCACGTGATTCATTTTTTTGCACATTCCGTTAGTCTGGGGATGGTAAGGCGTGGTACGAATTTTCTTGCATCCATACAAGCTACAGAACTCTTGAAATATTTCTGCTTCAAAGGCAGGACCCTGATCTGTCAATACCTGTTCTGGATATCCATGTAGCCTGCAGAAATAAGCTTGAAAGGCTCTTACTGCTGTCTGAGCTGTCAAGTCCTTCACAGGAGCTACCACTAGGAATCTGGAATAGTTGTCCACCATGGTAAGAGCATAAGTATAGCCTGATCTACTGGGTGTGAGTTTGACATGATCCAAGGCTACTAGTTCCAGGGGCTGTTTGGTTATGATAGGCTGGAGTGGTGCTTTCTGGTTGTTACGATCTCCTCTTCTTAATGAGCATGGGCCACAATTTTTACACCATTTTTCTATGGAAGACCTCATGCCAATCCAATAAAACCTCTCACGTAACAGTATTTCCAGTTTTCTCCATCCAAAGTGTCCTGCTCCATTATGGTACGCTTCCAATACCATTTGGACGTCTCTCTTTGGAACCACAACTTGCCATACCATTTCATGTGTCCTTGGATTGATATACCGTCTGCACAATTGTTTTTTATAGATAAATAACCTGCTTCTTTCTTTCCACAGGTATTGGGCCTCTGGGGGAGCATTCTTCTCAATTTTGGAATCCGGTTGGGTTACCAGCCTCTTCGCTAGGCTCACTGCCGGATCGCTGTCTTGGGTTTCTTTCCATCCATAATGAGGCAGCGGGTTTAGTGCAACATCCTGACGGTTCTGGTAGATATGGGTTTCTGTCATTTTCCATTTTCTACTTTTATGGAAAGCTGGAAGTTCTATTTCCACCAAGTCATCTGTTTCTTCGTCAAGCCCTTGCAAATGTACTTGAGGGTTTCTGGAGAGGGCATCAGCATTTGCATTTCCACGGCCTGTTCGGTACTTGATGGTAAAGTCGCAGCTCGATAGCCGGGCCATCCAGCGCTGCTCCAATGCACCAAGTTTTGCAGTATCCAAGTGTGTTAGCGGATTGTGGTCCGTAAAGATGGTAAATTTTGAAGCTGCTAAGTAATGCTTGAACCTCTCCGTGACAGCCCAGACCAAGGCCAGGAACTCCAACTTAAAGGAACTGTAATTTTCCGGGTTCCTCTCGGTAGGTCGAAGTCTTCTACTGGCATAGGCAATTACTCTTTCCTTGCCTTCTTGTATTTGGGACAGTACTGCTCCCAGGCCTATATTACTTGCATCCGTGTAGAGGACAAATGGTAGGTTATAATCTGGGTACACCAAGATTTCCTCACCGGTCAGGGCCTGTTTCATTTGTTGGAAGGAGTCTTCTTGTTTCTTTCCCCATTCCAATGGCGGCTCTGCAGACCTTCTCTTCTTAGCTTGGCCTACTAAAAGATCTTGTAGGGGCGCTGCCATCTTCGTGTAACCCTTTATAAATCTTCTGTAATACCCAACCAAACCTAAGAACTGATGTACCTCTCTGATGGTGGTCGGCCTCTGCCAGTCCTGGATCGCTGTCACTTTTTCCGGATCTGGTGCTACGCCATCCGCACTGACCACATGCCCTAGGTATTGGACTTTTGGCTTCAGCAGGTAACATTTAGATGGTTTGAGTTTCATTCCATACTTTGTTAGAGCTGTAAATACCTCCACCAGGTGTTCCAGATGTTCTTCATAGGTTTTGGAATACACTATGACGTCATCCAGGTATAAAAGTACCGTCTCAAAATTCCGGTGTCCCAGGCAGCACTCCATGAGTCTCTGAAACGTCCCCGGTGCATTGCATAGCCCAAATGGCATGCTATTGAATTCGCATAGGCCTATTGGTGTTGTGAATGCTGTTTTCTCCCTGTCTTCTTCTGCAACGGAGACCTGCCAATACCCACTAGTGAGATCTAATGTCGAGAAATACTTAGCAGTCTTTAATGCAGCAAGGGACTCCTCTATCCAGGGTAATGGGTAAGCATCTTTGTGAGTGATCTTATTGACCTCCCTGTAATCCACACACATCCTCATAGTGCCATCCTTCTTTCTGACTAGGACTAAGGGGGCCGCCCAGGGACTACAGCTATCTCTTATAACCCTGGCCTCCTTCATGTCCTGCAGCATCTCTTTAGCTCACTGGTAGTGGTTTGGTGGGATGGGTCTATGTCTCACTTTAATCGGGGGATGATCTCCTGTGGGTATGTGATGGCGTACCCCTTTTATCCTCCCAAAATCTAATGGATGCTTACTGAATACTTGGCTAAACTCTTGTACTACCCTGTAAACTCCTTGCTTCTGGTGGTCGGGAGTGGCATCAGTCCCTATGTGCTGACACCACTCCTCCAGCTGTCCCTTGGGGTTGTTGTCCTCCGCCTGACTTGACGGGGGCAAGGGCTCTAATGTCTGTATGTTGTTATTACTGACAGTGTACAGCTTTGCTACAGTAGCATACCGGGATAGTTTCACTTCTTCCTCACCACAATTCAACACACGGATTGGTACTCTTCCCCTACATACATCCACCACCCCTCTAGCTGTCAGCAGTGTAGGTCTATGCTCTGAATATACCGGTTCTACAATTGCCTAATATTCCTTTCTTCTGATACCCATAGCTGCTCGACACCATATCATCATTTCACTGTTTGGTGGTAATACAATGGGAAACGGGTCTGTTACCCGCGCACTGCCAGTCTCCCCCCCAGACAGATTTACCTGTTGCTTGTGAATTAAGACGCGGATTTCTCTTTGAAGGACTCTCCTCCGCCCAATGCCAGCAGTCTCTGTAATCTGTTGGAGTAAAAACATCACTTCTTCAAGGCAGTTTTCAATCACATTAGTACCAAGCACCATGTAAGGATATTTGTTATTGGGGTCATCTTCTACCACACATAACCCTTGGCCTCTCAACTCCACCCTCCCCAGCTTTATTGTCACTTCTCGAAACCCCACCTGATTCAGTGGTTGACCATTAGCTGCTAAAATGACAAGACTAGAGTCTGGGGGGGGCTAAGATCAGCATCAGACCAAAATTGCTTGCAACGGATATGTGGGATAGTGGTGACCTGTGACCCAGTTTCCAATAGGGCCGATGTGGGGATTCCTTCTAGCGTAATGTTGAGGTACGGGCGGCCTCCCACATACCGACTATGCCAGTCATATGGGCCCTGCCGTTTTATTCCTGGGGATTGGCCCGCGGACCCAGGAATCTCGGGTTTAAATGACATCCTCTTGCAAAGTGGCCCGGTTTGTTGCAACGAAGGCAAACAGGTTGTCCTGAAGAATCCGTGTGGTCGGTGGCTCTGCGTCGGAATGGTGCGTTGGTCCCCTGAACGGGCGACTTGTTGATCCCCTCCACGGGCGACATGGCTCTGCATTGGAATGGTGCGTTGGTCCCCTGCACGGGCGACATGAGCTTTCTCCTCATCCACGGAACATCCTCAGGGGATTCAGCTAACTGGATTTTGCTTGGTGGTTGTGCCTTCGGTCTGGCTTGCAAGAGTTTTAACACGTAGTCCATGTTTTTGGTTAATTGTAACACCTGATTACGTAGGTCATCAGCAGATTCGGGTACGACAGCTTGTCCTACCGCTTCTACAGAGTTTTTAGGGGTAGGCTCTAAGTTCATGTGAGAGGTATTAACCTGCCAGGATGGGATTGCAGGTTTTGCAGGTAATGGGTCTCATAGTACAGTTATAGCACGGTCCTTTAATGTATTAAATTCCACATATGGATGATCTAGGACCCACATGTGCACCTGCTGACGGTGAAAGTCTGATCTCAACCCATTCATAAATTGTTCTGCAAGCAATTTATCTTCGTCTTGCACACTTGCTGGATCTACCTGTTTTATGGACCGGAGTGCCGCTTGTAAACGTAGGGCAAAGTCTCTGATGGTATCTTGCGGTCTCTGCTTGCATTGGTAGAATAGCATCCTTAGTTCAGACTGTGTGCGTTTTTCAAAAGCAGCTTTGAGCTTATCAAACACATTTTCTATAGAGTCTCCATCAGCATCGCTCCAAGTCTCAGCTTCTAGCTCCGCTGCACCTATTAATTGTCCCTGCACAACGGAGGCTCGCTGCTTTCCTGTCATTGCATACATGTCCAGCACCGCACACATTTTACGTTTGAAAGCTGCTAAGGTACTGGGTTTACCTTCATACGTCAGTAACCATTTGGCCCCCGGTACATACGGCAAGGCAATTGGCATTATCGGGGCCATCACTCCAGATGTTGCGGCTCCTTCACCAGCTGAGGAACCGGCTGCTGCTGCGTCTTGGGCATCCCCTCCCTCAAGGTCTCGGATATTGTTTGCTTCACTCATGACGGTGCCCCCCTAGTTAACCGTGGCCAGCCGCTACAATTAACTCCTTCAGTAACCGGTGACTATTAAAAAAAAAATGGCGGGGCTATCCTCGTGCTCCTTTAGCCGCGCCCCCGCGACTCTCTCCGCTCTGTGACGCAGTTTAATTTCTCTATGGCGCAGTAATGACGGCCTTTTTTTTACAGTACACAAACATTCAATAAAGTCCAATTTAAGCACACAGTTCCCGGTTCTACCGGGCCCGGTATCCTGTTCGTGACGCCAAACTGAGTCGGTCGGCAGGGGTAGGGGTACTCGGATACCGGGATGGATGGATTACTTCTGTGGGGATCACGGTTGGTCGGTTCCCAGTTCCGTGCCCTGGACCGTCAGTAAAGGGATGGGGGTCAGGATGATGGGAGTATTGAGTCCTGACGCCTCCTGTGGTAACTGGTAAAATCGGTTACCAGCGCTGTGTATGGTTGCTGAGGTGATCGGCATATGGCTTGTACGAACGCTATAGGCAGTAATGTCAAAGTAGGCACACACACACATTAAGTCTTTGTTTCAGTACCTTTCTTTTACTGATGTCCGGTAACAGGTACAGTTCAGGAGGGTAACAAGGTTTTTGGTGCAGGTAGAGATATTCACTCTGGAGATTTGTGAGGCCTCCTCTAACAATGTGTGCGTTGTTTGGGATCAGTCCTGCCTTAAGCTGAACCTGCCACCTTTTACTTTCTTTGGGGTCCTTCTCCACAACTGACAATGAGGACCTTTCCTTGGGGCTACCAATTCTCTTTCTGGGCCCTTGGTCCTATACATGGTCAAGTTTGGCGACTCTTTCCCCTTCTTCTTCAGGGGGATTAGATCCTCCTGATCTGTCCGGGTTTTCTATGCTATTCCTGAATTAATAGCAATCTCGGACTCCGGTGTCTGGGTGAGCTAAAGGGATAATAATTTTTTCTCTTTCTTTCTCCATCTAGCCTCCGTCCCTCTCTCTAGGGCGCTTCACAACACGGACCTGTTTCCTAGTTCAGGGCTTAACTGGTCCTCAGCCAACAGCTCTCTCTTTCTTCACCCGTCTCTAGACCAACTGCCGCTTTGCTGTCTCCCTGGAAACTGACTCCTCTCCTCAGACCTGGGGTGGAAGGTGTTGTGTGTGCCCAAGTGTACATCTCTCCCTGCACCTATGGATCCTGTGGTAATCCCCCGCAGGGGTGCCACAGTAACATATGCACGGTTGATTTAATTGAAGAATAATTTTTTACATTATTGTTATGTTTACATTTAAATTTAATAAGGGCCATGGCCGATAGTTTCCACCAAGCAACGTGTCGGGTAATTATATACTTTTGGTTAATAGAAGTATTAGGGGAATTGTATTATGTAATGCATACTTCTTTAACCCCTTATAAGCTATGGACAGCTTTTGACATGGAAAAAAATGATTTTTTTTAGATATGTTAGTGGTTAAGTTTAGTTAACCCTAGAACGCATACCTGGGGACTCGCAGGCCCGCCCTGTTAATTGTTTTCTATTTTCTGCAAGATTTCTTTAGTTAGAATTTTGAAACTCTAGGTATTCCTCAGCTACTCTATGTAGTTGTTTGTCATTTCCAGTTGTTCATTTATTTTTATGTTACAGTCATTTTCGGTATAACAACTCTTTTTTGAAAATACCCATTTTTATGGTCATGCGTTCTAGGGTTAATAAACATTTTGGGCTGCAATCTTCATGCATAAGTTTGCAGCCCGATTCAAGTTTCAGATCTTTCTCTTGTCGTAGTGTGACTCCAATAATAGAATATATGCTGAATGTGATGTCTGTTTATATGCCGGAAACTGCTGTCTTCATTAGCGCATATATCACCAGTACGGCTTCTATCCTGCACTTATTTCCTCTTTATTTGCTTTCCTCCCTTTCTATAGCCTGTGTTCTCTGCACTTCCTGAGAAAGTAGATATTTTTTTCCCTGTTCATACTGAAGATCTTGGCACAACACTCCTCCCTGCTGCTATCTCTAACTCTGAGATAAGGGAGCACTGAGCAGGAAACCAGATAGAGCTATCAGCATCAAATGGATTCAGTTCCAAGCACCCTGCTGCAGTTGCAGCCTGGTTGCAAACTACACCCACTGCTTACACTTCAGACAGTGCTGGAAATGTATGATTGTCTCCATACGGCCCATCCAATAACTGTACTTTGCTAAGTAGAAGAGTACACTTGACCTGATACTCTAGATATTGTGAATTACTGTGATGTTAAAGGGTCAGTAGGATCAACCCTCCTAAGCCGTCTCTATGGTCATATAACTCATAGGAAGCTGAATAAAGTGATACCTTGATATCTGAAATCCAATGTTTTATTCCAGAAAAGTCCATGTTTTGAGCAGTTCAGGACTATGGACCAGACATAGATCTCCCTGAGTCTGCCTCTAGAAATTATTGTAAATTCAAGGGGGCATTACCAGTGTGATATTTAATTGTTACCCGTGTTAGCAGTGTGATATGTAATGACCGCTCTCTTCTCTCCTGATCTCACTGCAGAGTTGTGTGTGGTTATACCTGACACATCTGCAGGTTCCTCTCAGCTTCAGCTTCCAGCTCACAGGCAGGCAGGGTTGTAATACAGCAGAGCTGTGAGAGCTGCAGTATATGTGTTTATGAGACAAAGTTCATTTTTCCTGTTCTGTGTTAGTTACATGTCTCACACTTGTAACTCTCCTTTCATTTATAATAATCTGTAGAAGCAGATTCTCATGTAGATCAGTGTCCGGCCCGTAGCCCTGAACAGCTCATTTACATATAAGAAAAACATGAATCTCTTTGGAATAAGAGGTCAGATCGCAAATATCAAGGTGTCATTTTATTCAGCTCCCTATGACCTACATGCTCACTGCATCGGAGGGTTCATCCTACTAACAGATGCTCTTTAATTTTCTCCGTAATTGTTGGAATAATTAGTCTAGTCTATAAAAAAGTGTAGACTGTACATCCAAATATTATACATTGATTTCCTAAGCAAAATCTAAAAAAACTGAACATGAGGTTCTTAGTAAACATTTTGAACAGAATTTATAAACCCATTGCCACGGCACTCACGCTGCCATTCAAAGCCCCCAACAGCTCAGGCTCACACAACCTCAAAAAAAACACAAAAGCAACAATGGCCTCCACATGCCACCAACCCCAAGTGAACTAAAAAAAACATTCCACTCACCTCTGATTGCTTGATTGCAAAAAAGCCGAATTTTGCAAAAAATTCTATTTTACAAAGGGGAGGGATTTTGATTGCAACTGTAACTATATTAAGCAGTACTGTTTTCAAAATCATAAGGCAAGTCCATATACAAAAGGCTTTTTCCACTGTAAAAATTTGTTACACAACCAATGGCTGATTGGTGTCAAAAATAAAATAAACACCTAATTATTTTCTGGAGCGGCCATCACAATTTTTTAACTTGAGCCCCATAGAAAATCTTTGATGAGACTTGAAAAAATGAAGAATTGAAGACGGCTGCTGCACAACGCAATCCCGAGAATATTAGAGAACTGGAGGCCAATGCCGATGAGAAGTAGGCTAAGGTTCTTCATTTACACTGCCAGAAGATGGTGTCTGGCTATGTATCACATTTGCAGCAGGTTATAACAGACAAAAGGGCTGTTGTAAACACTAAAGGTGGCCTGCAGTGGTCATTAAAAGTGGCATTTTGTGTTAAATTTGGAAAAACCACGTTGTATTAGATGTGTTGGGATATTTAGCTTGTTCTTGCTTGATTGATTTCATGTAAACAGAAGAAAGTTTGTACATTTTGCTAATAAACCTAATTTGTAACAGGAGTTGAAGAATTTTGATTGCAATTGTACTAAAAGCGAACCGGAAACCTGCACTTATTGTAATTCCAGATGTGTTTACTGTAATGCGGTTGGGTGGACGTTGACTGTAGATTGCTTCAAGCACACTGTCATACAAAGAAAGGAACATTTGCGTCTTTGAAATTTGCTTGAATGACTGTTTAAAAGAGAAAAGGAATTTGCCTGTTGAAATATTAAAATGTGACACTCTTCCTACTGGGCCTATTCAATGTTTGATCTGATAAATGTTTAATCCATTTCTTCCTTCCAGCAATCCATTGTGGGTCTGGTCTCCTGGGAGGAACCACTATGAGACAGTGCCTTAATTAGACTGCTATCACTGAACTGAGGAGATAAGTATCATAGAAGTGACTGCCACAGACAAGGGGCTGAAGAAAAATTGGTAGTAGGTTGTCACATTTACCTTAAAGGGTTTGTCTGGTCTTCAGCCACAAATCTGCAGTCATTCTATGTGATTTTTTTTGGACTTTTTTTTTTGCACTAGAAAATATAGTTGGCTGAGATTATGGTCTGTCAATAAATAGACTCAGCCATATGCTTTATGTTGCGGTCACTTATTATTACTATGGCTCTGTTTGCATTAAATATCTTGAAAGGGCAATGGGAGGCTTTACAGTACTTTCAATTTGCGGCAAATCAATTAGCCATGAGTTCAAAGTTTTGGAAAAATTTGGTGAAGCTAGAGAATTGGAATTTCATAAGATTTGCTTATCTCTGCCAAAGAACCAATAGATAAGCATCGGTGGCCTTTTTTGTCTTCTTTATATGCCAAGCAACTATTGACAGCTTAATTTTTCACCTTCGAAAACCACTAGGGAAAATATATTTAACCACTTTCCTTTGCTAGATATGTAAATTAACCATGGTTGCACACTAGACTACCAAGAATATTATTTTATTATTTTATTATATTATTATTTTTATTTATTACTTAGATGACAGGAATCAATTTGCAGGATCCTGGTCCAGAAGCCAGGTCAGTATTTTGTGGTCACTGTAGGTGGGTCCTGCAAACCTCCTCATACTTGTCGGCATCTCTATAGTCTCTTCTGATTAATAGGCCTCATGCCTACAAATCAGAAGAAATGCTATAAATTCCGAAATGTAGGAGGCAGTTTGTAGATCTCCTGTCCGGTGACCACAGAATACTTTACCTAGTCACTAGACTAGAATCCTGCAAATTGATTTGCTCATCTCTATTTATTACCCGTAGACCAAGAGTTATAAAGGTCATAATTTATTTGTTTCCTTAGATTGACCATACCGAATTTCCAATTCTGGGGAAGTAAGTTCTTCTATGAGAAGAAGAAGAGCCTTCAAGCAAATCACCAGATCTATGAGTAAAGAAATGGAATGATCTAACGTAAAAACTACACAAAGCGGTTCCCTGCAGAAACACATCTAACCAAGATGAGATATTGTGATGTGAGGTCATTAGATGATAATAAATTACTAGACAAAGCCCCCATGGAGGGAGTGAGACTTCCTGATGGATTGGCACAATTATCATTTTAGTTTGGTGACCTGAATGTTTTCTCAACATCTACCATAAATTCACAGTGATAGAGGACAGATGACAGCGTGCTCGGCTTTGTTTTGTCACCAACCTCATTTGCCCTTCCGTGCACCTGGGGGTAAATTCTCCTCCTACAAATTTTCTTCCGATCCCAGCCTTGTATATATCATTTTGAGTCCTTCACTAGCAGGAAAAAAAAAATCAATTTGACTTTGGCAGTTCTTTCCTCAGCTTCTGCCAGTCACACAGTATCCCAGTTATTTTAAGTCTCCTGAAATCAGTCTGCATTAGGGCAAATAGCTGTACTTGGAAAAAAGCCCAGGACTCTATCAATATAAAATGATTTGTTGCAAGTTTAAAGATGTTTCATGTCCCGGCTCTGTCTTTTCATTTACATTTTAAACCCTCATCAAAATGTGGTTGAACAGAGAGAGCTTTAAAGAACCCTTTCTGTGTGTTACGCCGAACACTAACACCTGTGATCAAAGGATTGTGTTACTAAAGCTGATATGGGAACAATCAGACATCCTTAAAGTGGAAGGGAATTATGCAGCTTTCTGTTATTTTCTGGGAGTTGTTGATGTTATATCCAATATATTGCCACCAAGTTGCCATCTTCTCAGCCTAGAAACCTCAAGCAGAGATGTGATTGCTATGTTATAACTGGATTTCACAGCATTGACAATCATTCTTCATGCTGTCCCGAGCAAACAGTTCTGTAATGATAGAAATAAAGTGTCAGAAATTGCCATTTAATTAAGCAGTCAATAATAAAACACATCTTTTTGTATCGCATTGCTTTTGATCTCATCCTGTCATTCAATATACTTCTAAATGATCTCCATATACAGTAATCACCTTTTTATGCCATGTTTTATTTACTATATAACTGTTGTTTCAAAAAAAAAATCTTTGCATAAATCAATATAAGGAAAATTGTAATATATCTTATTGGAAAAATATACTTCTGTCTCTACTAGTGAGATAGTTCTTCCCTTCCCCCCTGCCTTCTGAAATCATCATTCACTCTGAAAAACTGCTAAAATCCATCCTGCTCAAGACAAGACAGAAAGACAGCTCTCTGAGACATCAGATTAGAGCTGTCTGTCTTTAGGAGATGGAGCACAGTGAGAAAGACACACAGGATGGGGTTGCTACATACTAGTAAGTGTTTTATCTCACCTAAGTGCTGTTCAGTACTGTTGTCCTAATGGCTGCTGCTGCTTCTGAATATGTGCTGCATAGAGACAGGAGAGTATGTGTAAAGTGCACGAGAGCAATAGTCATGAGCTGCTGTCCGCTTATGCTCTGGCACTTTACAGGTGTCAGGTGTGGGGTGCATCACACTCACTTGTAGGCTACAGGCCTCCCCTGCCTCCAGGCCTCCATCCTCAGGAGCCGCTGCACACAACTCAGGTAACATCAAGTTCATTACAACAAGTAAACATTTACTGGTCAGTTCAAGTTCATCAAGTGGTAACACGTGAGATAAGGCACAGCACTTCATATTCCTTACTTTCTTAGCACAACACATCTTCAGTCCTACCATTTGTTCCTCCTTGAGCAACCCTTCGCCTACTGGCTCTGTTAGCCCCAGGGATCTTTCTTCCCATTCAGCAGTGCACCCCGGATCCATTACTTTCCGTTTTGGTGGGTCCGTATCAATCTTCCCCTGTACGCCGAAAGACTCAATATGCCAGACCTTGAGCTCTGGACAGAGACAGGAGAGTACGCTAGGGATTCTAGTATGGCGTCCCACTGCCTTGTATGGTAGACACATGCTGACCCTAGCAGCCCATCGGACTTGAACTTGGACTTGTTAATACACTTTTCTATCTCCTTCACTGTCAGGAAGTACTCACCTTTTATTAACAGTGAGGGGGAGCAACATCCTGAAACACGTGTCATCAAATTAAGATTCTGTTACTGTAAGTGTCAAGGCTCGTTAAAAGGTTCATATTAAGTTTTATAATTGCTACTTCCAATAGGTGGCACTACAGTTCAAGTCCTCTTCCTCCCTGAAAAGACAATTTGCATATTTAATTTCTAAGAAGAGCATTGCAAGGCTTATAAGTCTCCTTACCCAGGCATTTCAGGCATGTTATTCTCCGCAAGGAGAAATGTTACCACTTATATATCTTGTCTTTTACATTATCTAAATGTAACCTTAAATTAAAGGAGATATCTGGGACTTTGTGAAAACAAAAAATATACCTAATCATTAACAGGGAGGTAGTTGCTACCTATCTGCCTGTTTTGCCCAATGACTTTCTTCATGGTGTAATAGTGGGGAAGGATGTAGCCTTCCCTAGGCACTGAAGTAGTTAAGGAAAATGTTCCCTTAGTTAATCCTCTCTGAACTGTGGTAGACCAAGCTAAGGGGTTAGCTTCAGTGGTCCAGTCAGTAGAGTAGAGGGGTAACTTAGTGCCCGGATCAAGCCTTGAGTGACATAGAGCTTGTTCCTGGCATAATTCATTGTGGGCTGCAGTACCTGTAAACAGCCACAAGATGCCACTGTCCTGGGTGCAGATGTTAGGTTGAGTCTGCTAGCAGTGTTACAGACAGGGATGAGTTAATTCTGTGTGATGACAGCTCACTGAGGGTGGGCACATTAGGAAAATCTCTGTTTAGGTTCCAGAATCAGGAAGTGATTCTTCAGTGAGAGATAGGACAGTGACCATTACGGGCAGCCTGAATATATGTGGCTGCTAGGGTAGACGGGAGCTCTACACCCTCAGACAGTGGGATCACTAGTGTGAAAGTCTCACTACGCAAGAGCAAGAGTCATGTTAGCTGGCCGGAGAAACTCAAAGAAAGTGTTGAGGACCCTGGGCACTTCTAGTCTGCAGGAAGCAGAAGAAGATAAATAGGACTCCAGGCTAAGACGTGGGGGAGAGATCGGATCCAGATCACTGTTAGTATTACGGAAGAGTCTCTTGGGCTAGAGATAGAGTCACAGAGATGCTTCACTCAAAGAGGGAACCAGGGCTGAAGATGTTGCCAGCGCCTGTGAGAGAGATAATACCCTGTCGGGCCTTATCCATTATATCTGCCTGTAAATATTGTACATATTCCTCTTCCCCAAGTAAAGTCCAAGTTCTGGTTAAGAACCTCGTGTCCTCTGAATTTATTGCTGCCTTGGTCCCAGAAGAGAAATGCCTGGAGACAGCCGCAATCAGATGGTTTGAAGTAAGTGGAGAGCACCACATACACAGCCACACATCAGAGGGAAGACACGAATTGTCTGTAGGGTGCCAAAGCGAGAGGGAGCTACAGCTCGCCTACGACTACCTCGCTGGGGCACCTTACATTTGGCGTAGTCGGCAGGATGCGAGCTCCTCGCATGAAGAAAGCGGGGAAGAGCCGATGCAGAACACTGAGGAGAAAGTGTTGGAAGGCATGCGGCCCAAGATGGCGGCCCGAAGCATAGATTCCAAGATGGTGACAGTGGCGGTAAAGTCTGGAAGAAGAACCGCCTATCGTGGGAGTGGATGGCGCCGGAGAGCGCAAAAAGATGTCCAGCCCCCACGAGTTCCGGCCCAAAGAAGGATGGGCCCAGCAGTGAAGATACGTCCCAGGATGGGACGTCCAGTGAGGAAGAGGGCGCGGCGTAAAGCGAAGTCCGGCCCAGTGAGTATCAGCGCACACAGAGAAGGGGCGCGGCTGAAGGAGGAGGTGCCGAGAGTGACGAGTGACGCGGCGGTCGCGTCAGAAGGCCGGCTCAGGAAGAGGAGGAGTTGGACGCGCAGGACGCGAGTCATCGGAGAGCGACCGGCGCCATTTTCGTCCCAGCCCATGAGAGGTAAGGAGCTGGGGAAGATATTAGTTGTGATGGCACATCGTGATCACGAGGCAAGAGCCCAGCCTTTATTGAGAATGAGCATTGGCGATGATGATCAAGAGATGGAAGACATGAGCGGTGAGAGTGAATATGGGGACCCGTATGCAGTGGACGCGTACTGGCTGAGACTTGGAGTCTTTTGTCTGCCCTGGGGACCTGATCACCGCGATCAAGTACTTCCAGAGATACTACCATCCCCAGTTATTGTGGCTCAGCCTGAAGGGAGGCACTCAGTGTACACTGCTCCGGGGACTGGAGAGTCCGTGACCGCTCTAGAATACCAAGAAGAGGTGGAACCCACTGCAGAAGTTATGCAAGCCTCAGCTCCATCCCGTTCAGTAAGGCCGGACGCAGGCCAGCAACTATTGCATGCTGCTCAGTTGCCAACCCAAAGAAGCTGCGGTGAATTCCTCAGTAGCATAGAGCTGTGATATGTCGAGGGGAGGAAGATGGTAGAGGAGCTTCAGGAAGGACTTTGGGCCTTGACTTCACTCTGGGAGCCTGATGCAGATGTGCAGGTAGTTCCAGTGATAACTTCAGCTGGAAGTGGCTTGGTTCTGCCTGAGAGGAGTCTGGAAGAAGATGGAGAAATTCCAGGAGACACCTGAGCAGTGACCAAGGTGTCTTCTGGGCAGTTGCAGTTACTCGATTCGTCCAGCAGGCTATTCTGAGGGGTCGAGTTCCGAGGAACCCCTATTTAAAGGCTGGAGACCAGTCGAGTCTCAGGAAACTAAGTTTAAGGCGCCTCGCCTTTGTTATTCTAGGAAGGACTGTTTATACCTTCATGGCCAGAAGGCCTGTGTGTTTTTTTTCTTCCTGAAAAAGAATATGAGGACTGTTCCCCTACCTTCCAGGCCAGGAAGGCCTTAAGCAGCACTAAGTTGTGTGTCTAAGAGAGCTGCTCTTTTTGTTTTTACTCTTTATTTTTCTTTTTGTTGCGCTTGTTGCGCCTTTTTCTGCTGGAATTTAAAATGCTGAGGCACACCTTGAGGATGGATATCCTCCAAATCTAAGAGACTTGCGGCCTAGCGGGAAGAACCGGTGACCCCCGCTAAGGCCAAGAAGAGAGAGACTCATGGGTGTTACCTGTGACTGTGTGCTTCAGAATGCAGCCCTTGAAGGAGAATGGGGGCTATTGAGGTGTTGACCTGTCTTAAAAATATGGACATGGACACTGTGTTTCCAGGGTCCTTACCAAGAAGGACCGGTACCTCTGAGAAGTTTTGAAAAGTTGATAATGGACTGTCCTGAATTGCTGTTCCAGGGCCCTTAACCGAGAAGGGCCAGTCTCCCATCGAAGAAGACGACTTCAGGACCAGTCGTATACTAAAGTGTTTTAGTAACTATAGTAATGTGATATGATGTCATAGCTGCTGATTTTTGTTGATTGTTTAGTGTGGTCGGGGACGACCAACATTAAAGTGTTGGGGAATGTAATAGTGGGGAAGGATGTAGCCTTCCCTAGGCACTGAAGTAGTTAAGGAAAATGTTCCCTTAGTTAATCCTCTCTGAACTGTGGTAGGCCAAGCTAAGGGGTTAGCTTCAGTGGTCCAGTCAGTAGAGTAGAGGGGGAACTTAGTGCCCGGATCAAGCCTTCAGTGATATAGAGCTTGTTCCTGGCATAATTCATTGTGGGCTGCAGTACCTGTAAACAGCCACAAGATGCCACTGTCCTGGGTGCAGATGTCATGTTGAGTCTGCTAGCAGTGTTACAGACAGGGATGAGTTAATGCTGTGTGATGACAGCTCACTGAGGGTGGGCACATTAGGAAAATCTCTGTTTAGCTTCCAGAATCAGGAAGTAATTCTTCAGTGAGAGATAGGACAGTGACCATTACGGGCAGCCTGAATATATGTGGCTGCTAGGGTAGACGGGAGCTCTACACCCTCAGACAGTGGGATCACTAGTTTGAAAGTCTCCCTACGCAAGAGCAAGAGTCCTGTTAGCCGGCCGGAGAAACTCAAAGAAAGTGTTGAGGACCCGGGGCACTTCTAGTCTGCAGGAAGCAGAAGAAGATAAATAGGACTCCAGGCTAAGACGTGGGGGAGAGATCGGATCCAGATCACTGTTAGTATTACGGAAGAGTCTCTTGGGCTAGAGATAAAGTCACAGAGATGCTTCACTCAAAGAGGGAACCAGGGCTGAAGATGTTGCCAGCGCCTATGAGAGAGATAATAACCTGTCGGGCCTTATCCATTATATCTGCCTGTAAATATTGTACATATTCCTCTTCCCCAAGTAAAGTCCAAGTTCTGGTTAAGAACCTCGTGTCCTCTGAATTTATTGCTGCCTTGGTCCCAGAAGAGAAATGCCTGGAGACAGCCGCGATCAGATGGTTTGAAGTAAGTGGAGAGCACCACATACACAGCCACACATCAGAGGGAAGTCACGAATTGTCTGTAGGGTGCCAAAGCGAGAGGGAGCTACAGCTCGCCCACGACTACCTCGCTGGGGCACCTTACACTGGCACAGAGTGATCACAGACGGCTCCTGACGACGATTCAGCTGCTTTTGCTGACGTCACGTCGACAGAGCGGAGGCTTCTTTTCTTTTCTTACAACGCTATCCAGATTAATAGACAGCAACAATTGCTTCTCTAAAGTCATTTCTTATTCATATTGTAATACACACCTAAATGTTCTAGACTTCTGCTTTTATAAAAATTGGCACACTTGCTAATGAACAATTAATCAAGTGCATTTGATTGGCAACACCTTAGTTAGAGTGTTCATCGTTATTCATGTACTGCTTGTGCATATTGGCCTAGTCGTTAAATAAATAATAACATGGTGTAAATTGCCTTGAGTTATCATTGTTTTTACCTTATTTCAAAATGTAAGATTTAAATAGAATCTATCATCAGGTTTTGGCTGCCTCATCTGAGAGCAGCATGATGTAGAAAAAGAGACCCTGATTGCAGTGATGTGTCACTTAGTTTACTGGGTGCAGCAGTTTTGACACAATCAGAGTTTTTAGATGTAGCATGTAGCAAAGCTGAAAAGCTGTCCCCACCCACACTAGGCTCTTTATGTACATTGTATATTGGCAGTGAGCTGCTTATCAGAGGAGGGAGCATGGCCGGACCACTTGGCAGGAGGTCTAGTCTGGACAGTGATGATCTCCTGGTGATAAAACATTAATTGTATAGAAACAACAGCACACAGCTTAATAGGTGACACATCCCTGAAATCTGTGCCTCAGCCCCTACGTCATGCTGTCCTCAGATTACATTGCAAAAACCTGCTGACAGATTCCCTTTAAGGACCAGATGTTTCTATTATATCCTAATACATAAATCCATAAGATAGAGATTAGCAAATAAATTTGTGAGATATTGAATTCTACTAAAATGTTAAAAAGAATCTGCATTTGCCAAAATGCTTTTTTTGGCTAATTTGTTTCTGCGCAGATTCAGTTCATTGGCCAAAACTGACTTCTATTTTTCTGAACTATAAATGGCCATCAAAAAGTTAAAAAAAAATGTATACTAACCTCTCAGGGCTCTGTGCCTTACCAGTCTGGATATCAACACATCTTTAGATCACCATCTCTCAAGCTGAAATTCCTGGGCCAGTACTACCGGCTTTGTTGAGGGCATTGGATAGTTCTGTACAAGCATACGAAAGGTCTGGCCTTGCGTACGCATGTGACGCGCCCCCTGGGGCTGTGGGGTACTCGGTGCCGGGCGGTCGGTGCTGGGGATGTCATGGTGGCAGTGACCCGGTCCATGACCCAGGGCGGTCAATTAAAGGAAAGTAAAATGGGAATAAAGTTTTTGGAGATAATGTTCATGACGCCACCTGTGGTATGTGGCTATATGGGGCCGCCGCTGCGGTACAGATCCACTGGAGCTGATGGTGACGCAGCAGAGTTGGTTCAGCTCTGCACAGGCAGAGCTAAGCTCCAGGGCAGTATATGATGAATTGTGGAGGTAGATGTTGTTGGTGCAGTGTAGTGCAGGGCTAGTGATGCAGTAATTAATCAAGGACACAGTGGGGTGCAGTCTCCAGGCTTCACTTACAGTTGTTAAGCTGCTCCAAGTTACAATGGCCAGGTTATAACCACCCACGTCGTCCTGTTTCCTCCGGGTAAGTGATCCAGCCAACTCTCAAGTATCTTGGAAGCACTTGAACTGGACCCCTTTATGTGTACCTCTCCAGGTCATCTCTCTGCGCTGGCTCTCGCCCTCCTGCCCTGTGCCTCACACCCAGTGTCCCAAGCCAGTGGCTGTGGGCCTTGTCGGACAACGTCCTCTGAGTCCCCTTGGTCCTATATGGCCACCTTTTCAGCGATTAAGTGTGGAGTGTGGCTACAGCACCTGAAATGCTGCAACCTCCGGTTATCTAGCTGAGACCTAAAGTACTCCACTAGGCTGGGGCCGGTCTCCTACTGCGGCCTGATCCCTCCATGTCAGCGTGAATTCGGGTGCACGGGTGGCATGCTGCACTCGCCGTGCCCCTGGGATCCCTTCTGTCTCTCTGGAACCCTCCTCACTGCTCCTGTCTTCATCCCTTACTTTCCTCCTTCTGGGCCTCTCTCACTAGGCCCGACTCCTCTCTCCCTTTCCCTGCTCTCCTGAGCGGAGCTCCTTCTGCGCTACCAACTCCCAACAGACCCTCCTCTGCACCTTCTCTAGAACTTTCTACCCTTTTTTTATACGTCTACCCTCTGTGCTCCCCTGAACTTCTTCCTTCACCCACACCCACTACATGGTTCCCCCTCTCTTGGTTCCCCCCCTTCCAGCCAGGAACAGGGCTCAGCAGTGAACAAATGCATCTTGCCCCTCCTGCTGGTCTGGAGTAGTGTAGTGTTGGATGTAGGTGTGTGGGTCCCGGGTAGTACTCCCTCCTTACCTGAGAGTGGAGTACCACACCTCTGGCTGAGATGCAGTACCTCTGTGGCAACTGGACGCACAGGGGCACCACACATGCACAGTCATTTATCAAATTCAGAGGTCCCAGGCCAGTATGAGAGGCTTGGAGATATAAGGTTGAATGGCAGTGATCTGAAGATGCAGTGAGGACCAGACGGGTGATGATGAGGAATGAAGGGACTGGAGAGGTTAGCAATATTATGGTTATTATGCTCTTGGGTCTGGGATGTAAAGAGGGAAATTAAAATGAATTGAGTTTCTCAGTAAAAACCATGGAAACAGGGAAATTTGAACCATACAACCTTGAACAAAATGGTGTAACGGAAAGAAGGAACCGGACACTTTGTGATAGTGGAAGAAGTATGCCATTTGACACAGATTTGCCAACAACATATTGGGGCAAAGCAATCATGACAGCTTGCTATCTTCAAAATAGACTTCCAGGTAAGGCTACTTAGAAAACTCCATTTGAGCAATTGAACAGTAAGAAGCCTGAACTACAACACATAAGAATATTTGGAAGTAAAGTATTTGTACATAATCCCAAAGAAAAATGTACCAAGTGGGAATCTCATGCAAAAGAGGGCATCCTGGTGAGAACTTCCTGTCACTCAAGTTTCATGACATCATACTAGTGGTCCAGCCAAATCATCATACCAATGGTCCAGCAACAACAGTCTCAGTCACAATTTCAAAATAACAAGGAAAAGGATGTAGAAGTTTGGATAGGTGCTTCAACCACTTTAGAAGAGACGGAAAAATTAGGTGAACCTGAAGTCAGGAGACTGTCGAGAGTAAACAAGGGTATATCAGCCAAGCGTCTATCCTACTTTGTCAAAGCACTACTTGAATTCAGAAGCAATATTGGACTAACAGGATAAGCAGTTGTTAAGTGGGTTTGTTGGAATAATGCTTATTATTATATATATTGCAACAACTATTATTTACTAATATTTAATAGTGCTTGGGCTTCTGTCTCCAGCAATAGTGTTATATTGCCAGTAAAGCACTGTTAAAAAAAAAAGAACCAGGAAGTTCCTGCTCACTGTGTGTGTAGCTGGAGCACATTTTACTTCCACTTTGCAAGTTGACAGACAAGGTGATGAGATCCTAAGCTATAAGAAATTCAGTTGTAAGCTGTGTTATCTTTGTTCCTGAATAAATATATATTCACTATTGGACGGCTGGACAGTACAGCGATTAATCCGAATGCCAACAGTTGTCTAGGCAAGTACATGTTTCTAGTAATGAAAGTAATATTGCAATGCTCAAACTGTATTGCAGCAATGTTTAGGTACCCTATAGTGGTATTATCTGTGGAACAAAGTTAAATGGATAAAGCAACATATGAATGTATTAGACTAGACAAAGGTATTTTTGATGTCTCTAAACATGAGGATACCAAATTTTGCATAGGAGCTGTATACACAAAATGGTATAATATATTTTTTTTTAATAAGGATTTGTAAAAGTTACAAAAGTATTCAACTTTTTAATATATATTGGACTGCAATAATTTATTGCAACAATATGAACACACACTCCAATTATATGTTAAAAAAGGACCCATCTAATTTATCAACTAACTGCATAAGAACGAATTTCAAAAGCAACATAGAAAATAGGAAATAGAAGAACAGTAATAGAAAATCCTATTCCAATTTACTCAGCAACCTCACCTCAATTGTAGTGATTTTATGTATCAAGCAGAATTCCAACCGAGCCCAGCAAATATAACCCAGTGGAGTTCATAAATCCTCACTGGTAAAGGCTAACAATCTAATGTCCATTTGTGGTAACAGCATCTTTGATATAAAAATAAAATAAAACACAGATAGATTACAGCTGGGGGTAGAAGTATGAACCTCTGAAAAGAATTAATTCTGAACATAGCTATTCTAATGCTATAGATTGTGTTCTGCAAGATTGTACAGAAAATATCTCATGGGTTTTATGACGTAAATATAGTTTAAAACATTTTTAGACATAGTTACATAAAGATACATATAGTTATATAGTTACAAAGGTTGAAAAGAAACCTAGGTCCATCTAGCTCCACCACTTACACATTTTGTCACTAAATTATCTATAACCCACTATGTGTACTGAGGAAATTATTCAGCCCTTTTTTAAAAGCTGTTATAGTGTCTGCCATTACTACCTCTTGTGGTAGGGCATTTCATGGTCTGACTGCTCTAACTGTAAAGAGCCCTTTCCTATTTAGCTGCCGGAATCGCCTTTCTTCCACCCGTAATGTATGCCCCCTGGTCCTTCGTATTGTCTTTGGAAGGCATAAGTCATGTGCTAGTTCTTTGTACTGACCACACATGTATTTATGCATATAAATGAGATCTCCTCTGAGACGTCTTTTTTCTAAGCTAAACAAACCCCATTTTCTCCAACTGCTTATCATATAAGAGGCCTTCCACCCTTTTTAAAATGTGGAGCCCAAAACTAGATCCCATACGCTAGATGTGGCCTTACAAGTGATTTATAGAGGGGTAACAATACTTTGGGATCACAGGATTTTCTTTCTCTTTTTATACATCTTAAAATCTTGTTTGCTTTTGCAGCTGCTGCTTGACATTGAGTACTGCTGCTCAGCTTAATTGTAACCAGAATACCCAATTCCTTCTCCTGTTCTGTAGTCCCGAGTATACTCCCATTGAATGTATATGCAGCAATAGGATTACTCCGTCCTAGGTGCATTACTCTAAATTTATCTACATTAAATCTCATTAGCCAAGTGTTTGCCCATTCAGAAATCTTATCCAGATCATTCTGTAATGATAAGCCAATCGAGTTCAACTGATAGCCTAACATATTAATCCAGAGGAAGGCAAAAACCCCGTGGGGCAGACACTAACTCCCTATTAGGGGAAAAATTCCTTCCCAGTTCCACATATGACAATCAGACTAGTTCCATCACAGAATCAAATACCCAAAACCTGTAATATTATATCTATCAAGAAAGGCATTCAGGTCCTCCATGAAGTTTTGAAGTGAATCAAACATTACAAAATTATGTGGCAGAGAGCGCCATAGTCTCACTGGTCTTACAGTAAAGAATCACCATTTCTGATTATGATTAAACCTCTTTTACTCTAGCTATAGAGGATGGTCTATATTATCAGAAGGCCTACACAGGGGTTGTCCAGTCTTAAAAGTACTAAAAAGTACTTTAAATATTTTTAATATTGTAGGCAAAAGCAGAGAAACCTTCCTATAGGTGTCTTTTTTACAATTTGCACAGGTTAGCTCTACTCCCTGGTAAAACCAGAAAATGTGGTGCCTCCTGCATCGCTATATAATTTCATCTGCCTATTACATTATTTCCTCCTACTAGTCTCACCCTCTTAGATGGGGTGTCATTTGCCGCTCTTATCATCTAGATCTCTGCAAAGTTAGACAACTGACAGGCAGACTGATGCAATCCCTCATCATCCTAACCATTTGGGCTCATACCCATCACCATAAAAAAATGGTCCGATATCGTTCCTGAAAAGTAGGATGAGTGTCATGCAAGTGTCATGCGATTTTCATGCGAGTACAATGCAATTTTTCTCACCTAGCATCCAAATGACAATCGATTAAAGTGCGCAGGCGATTCGATTGCAATGCGATTTAACATAAGCTTTTACATAAAGTAATTCTGTATGTCATTTATACATAGTTTTCCAAGGAATTATTCTTCAATACACACACATATTGTATATACTCGACCCTAATATAAGCCGAGGCACCTAATTTTAACACAAAAAACTGGGAAAACTTATTGACTCGAATATAAGCATAGGGTGGAAAATGCAGCAGCTACTGGTAAATTTCCCCATCCTGGTAAGTATTGCCCACTCATCACCAATCCTGGTATGCATTGCCCCCTCATCCCCAATCCTGGTACGCATGGCACCTCATCATCCCTAATCCTAGTATGCATGGCCCCCCTCATCCACAATCCTGGTATGCAAGGCCCCCTCATCCCCAATCCTGGTATGCATGGCCCTCTCATCACCAGTCCTGGTATGCATGGCCATCTCATCCCCAATCCTGGTATGCATGGCCCCTTCATCCCCAATTCTGGTATGAATGGCTCCATCTTCCCCAATCCAGGTATGCATGGCCCCATCATCCCCAATCCTGGTATGCATGGCCCCCTCATCCCCAATCCTGATATGCATGGCCCCATCAGACCCAATCCTGATATCCATGGCCCCCTCAGACCCAATCCTGATATGCATGGCCCCCTCATACCCAATCCTGGTATGCATGGCCCCTTCATCCCCAATCCTGGTATGCATGGCCCCATCTTCCCCAATCCTGGTATGCATGGCCCCATCTTCCCCAATCCAGGTATGCATGGCCCCATCATCCCCAATCCTGGTATGCATGGCCCCCTCATCCCCAATCCTGATATGCATGGCCCCATCAGACCCAATCCTGATATCCATGGCCCCCTCAGACCTAATACTGGTATGCATGGCCCCCTCATCCCAATCCTGGTATGTATGGCCCCCCTATCCTGGTTTGCATGGCCCCCCATCACTGCACACATTAAAAAAAATAAACACTCATACTCACCTTCCTTTCATCTACTCCAGCGCTGTGTCCTGTTCTGCCAGCAGCAGCTCGCCGCCGCATCTAAGCAGCACATGATGTCACTGCCATGTGCCCTCAGATGCCGAGGTGAGCTGCGGGGATATTCACTCCTCTCCATGCTGGGAATATGTGTGTAGAGAAGAGTGAATATCCCTGTTCTTTAATGGCATGCACACAGCGTCAGCAGCACCGCAGCTCTCACTGCGGCTCAGCTATCTTGTGTGCTCGCTACTAAAAAGAATGCATATTCACCCTTCTCCACGCCGATGGGAGTAGAGAAGGGTGAATATGCATTCTCTTTAGTAGCGGGCACAGAGGATCACTGAGCCGCAGCAGTAGCTGCGGCGCTGCTGACACTGTGCGCACGTCATTAAAGAAATGAATATTCACCCCTCTCCACTCCCATGGGAGAAGATTATTCATTTTCCTTTAGCAGTGGGCACTCGTGGTAGCTGCAGCAGCGGCTCCTGCGTGTGCCCCCTTCCTCCGCCGCTGCAACCCCCCCCAACACTATACACCACCGAACTATGTACATACTGTATATACTCTAGTATATACCCAAGTATGAGCTGAGGGGGCTTTTTCAGCCTAAAAAATGGGCTGAAAAAGTCGGCTTATACTCCAGTATATACGGTATATTTTTATATATATATATATATATATATATATATATTTATATATATTTATATATATATATATATATACTAGATGGTGGCCCGATTCTAACGCATCGGGTATGCTGCCGACCGGGCGCGACTAATTAGCGAAGCAGTGTTTAAATGGGTTGTGCACTACTTTAAATTAACCCCCCAATGTATCCCCCCGGGGCCCCTAATGAATTTTGTAATTGCGTCATGTTGTCAATACTGCTTGTGACAATATCGCTGACCAAGCACAGCCAGCACGTAATTCCCCCGGCTGCAGCCGCCTCTTGCTTCCGCTTACATCACGACTATTTGCGGCTGCAGCCAGGGGTCTCCTGTTCCACGTACCATGGTGGATGACGGACTGTGGGCGGGGTTATCCCCCATCTTGTCACACCCAGCATCCACCGCGCGCTCTGTCAATGAATGCACGTGGGATGGGGGATAATCCCGCCCACAGCCCATCACTCACCGTAGAATGCGAAACAGGAGACCCCTTGGCTGCAGCCGCAATTAGTCGTGACATAAGCAGAAGCAAGAGCCAGCTGCAGCCGGGGGTCATTCGACCCATTGGAAGACAGGAAGCATAACTCATGATAACGTGCAGTAAAGAAGTATCTGTTCAGTGCACTGTGACTACCAGAACGTGTTCAGTAAACGTGACAGAAGTACGTCACACTGTGACTGACAAAACGTGTTCAGTAAACGTGACAGAAGTCCGTCACACTGTGACTGACAGAACGTGTTCAGTAAACGTGACAGAAGTACGTTTACTGAACACGTTCTGTCAGTGACAGTGTGACGTACTTCTGTCACGTTTACTGAACACGTTCTGTCAGTGATAGTGTGACGTACTTCTGTCACGTTTACTGAACACGTTCTGCCAGTCACAGTGCGCTGAACAGATACTTCTTTACTGCACGTTATCATGATTTATGCTTCCTGTCTTCCCATGGGTCGCATGACCCCCGGCCGGCGGCCGCGACCAATAAGCAAACCGTGTTAGTGAGGACCGGGGAGCGGCGCTGCCTGTGTGGGTACTTCCGCTGCGAGCAGCCGGGAGATGACCGTCTAGCGCCCGTCATCTCCCGGCTGCATCGCCGCTGACCTCCATTCGGCTACCGTCGGGAGATCAGCGGCTAGGGCCGCTGATCTCCCGACGGCAAGTGTGAAGGGAGGACCGGGGAGCGAGGCCGCCGGTCGGGGTCATCTCCCGGCTGCGTCGCCGCTGATCTCCCGACGGTGGCCTGCGTGTTTCAAATCCGGCGCCAATTCGCGGCCGGGCTGCGCCAGTCGCTGATTGGTCACGGCCGGCTGGCCGCGACCAATCAGAGAAGCGGTGTTTTAAATTTCGCGCCAATATCGCTGATTGGTCGCACCTGCCCGGCCGCGACCAATCAGTGAAGCGTGTTTCAAATCCGGCGCCAATTCGCGGCCGGACTGCGCTCGTTGCTGATTGGTGGCGGTCGCCGGCCATGACCAATCAGGACAGCGGTGTTTTAAATTTCGCACCAATATCGCTGATTGGTCGCGGCCCGCGGCCGGCGCCGGTCATCTCCTGGCTGCATCGCCGCTGACCTCCATGCGGCGACCGGCTAGGGCCGCTGATCTCCCAATGGTAAGTGTGAAGGGAGGACCGGGGAGCTGCGCCGCCTAGGCCGCCGGTCGGGGTACTTCTGCTGCATCCGTGCGGCAGATCAGCCGCTAACGGCCGCCATCTTGTTCTGAAATTCCGCATCACTGATTGGCCGCGGCCGGACCAATCAGCGACGCGGGATTTCCAGGACGGACAGACAGACGGGATAAGCCGATTATATAGTAGATATATATATACAGTACAGACCAAAAGTTTGGACACACCTCATTTAAAGATTTTTCTGTATTTTCATGACTATGAAAATTGTACATTCACACTGAAGGCATCAAAATTATGAAATAACACATGTGGAATTATATACTTAACAAAAAAGTGTGAAACAAATGAAAATATGTCTTATATTCTAGGTTCTTCAAAGTAGCCACCTTTTGCTTTGATGACTGCTTTGCACACTCTTGGCATTCTCTTGATGAGCTTCAAGAGGTAGTCACCGGAAATGGTCTTCCAACAATCTTGAAGGAGTTCCCAGAGATGCTTAGCACTTGTTGGCCCTTTTGCCTTCACTCTGCGGTCAAGCTCACCCCAAACCATCTCGATGTCTGGTGACTGTGGAGGCCAGATCATCTGGTGTAGCACCCCATCACTCTCCTTCTGGGTCAAATAGCCCTTACACAGCCTGGAGGTGTGTTTGGGGTCGTTGTCCTGTTGAAAAATAAATGATGTGTAGTATCGGCGTCTCTGCCCCCTGACAGGCAGAGACACCGTCCCTCTTACCGACGCTCTCCCCGCCCGGCGTCCTCCGGCGCTCCTGCTTCTGCTGCTGCCTGCGCACCCAGCTTCCCGGGCACTGTGCTTAGGGCGTGCATGCGCTCCCTCCCTCTTAAAGGGGCCGCTCACGCCGTCCTAAGGAGTCCCCTGCCAATGGCCAGAGGACCTCTCATATAAAAGGCACCTCCTCCAAAATGGAGGTGCCCGTGCAAGGTTGTAGCTTTGTGTGTAAAACTCTACTTCAGCCCTCAGGTCCAGTTCGCCAGCCTGACTACCAGTCCAGTCCGCCAGCCTGACTACCAGTCCAGTCCACCAGCCTGACTACCAGTTCAGTCCGCCAGACTGACTACCAGTCCAGTCCACCAGCCTGACTACCAGTCCAGTCTGCCAGCCTGACTACCAGTCTAGTCCGCCAGCCTGACTACCAGTCTAGTCCGCCAGCCTGACTACCAGTCCAGTCCGCCAGCCTGACTACCAGTCCAGTCCGCCAGCCTGACTACCAATCCAGTCCACCAGCCTGACTACCAGTCCTGTCCACCAGCTTGTCTACTCTCCAGCCCGACAGTCTGTCTACAGTCCAGTCCGCCAGTCTGTCTATGGGCCCTGCCCGCCTGCTTACCTGGAAGCACCTGCCTGTTTCCTGCCGTGCCTACCAGCCAGCCTACCTGGAGGCTCCTGCTTGTTACCTGCCGTGCCTACCTGTCAACCTACCCGGAGGCTCCTGCTTGTTGCCTGCCGTGCCTACCAGCCAGCCTACCTGGAGGCTCCTGCTTGTTACCTGCCATGTCTGCCAGTCCGTCTACCCAGATCACCCGTCAGCCTGCCTGCCGTGCTCATCTGCTGTACCGGTCAGTCCCTGCCTTCTGACCCATGGGAGTCACCTGCTCTCATACAAGGTCGGTCCCAGAGTAGCACCTGGTCCCTCTGCTCGGTCCTTCCCTGGTCACGGAGTCGATTGAGCCGCCGTACGACCTTGGTCAGTCCGAGCTGATACCTAGTTACGCCCCTCTGGTCCCTCCATGCACCGCAGCACAGAGGTTCCACCACCCGCATCCGTAACAGTTTGCACGGGCCATGGAACCCGGTGGCCCCCAGGCCCCGTCGCTTGCTGACCTGTACCAGGAGGTTTTTCGTCAGAGATCCCAACAGGAAACCATCCTGACCTTTCCTGCGGTCTGTCAACTCTCACCTGGACACGCTGTCTGTTCCACCTGTGTTCGCCTCTAGTTGAGCAATACCCATCCCGGCAGCGCTGCTGCCTACCAATACCACGGCATCCAGCCTAGGACCCCGGCTTTCTGCGCCTCCTCATTTTGGAGGTGACCCCGTCTTATGTCGGGGCTTTCTGAACTAGTGCACGCTGCACTTTGAACTTCTGGCACATCAGTTTCCCTCCGAAGGAGCCAAGGTGGCGTTCATCATGTCTCACCTCACCGGGGAAGCATTGGCATTAGTGTTGATCGAGCACTAAAATGCTCGGGTGCTCGAAGCTTGGGCCGAGCTCGCCGTGATACTCAGGTGCTCGACCCGAGCAACGAGCCCAATGTTAGTCTATGGGAGACCCGAGCATTTTTGGCGCGGCACCCCCGGCAGTCTTTTAAAAGCCTAACAAGTGCCAAAAACGATAGTAACAGTGCTCAAATTACATATGGACAGCATGGGGATCGCCCCAGGAAGCATTTCTGATGCCCAGGTCACTGCTGTCAACAACGTGGTCAGAGGTATTAAGCCACTTTTAAGGGCTCACAATGAAATGTTCAAAAACTAAACTGAAACTGCTTTCCTGTGAAATATGTTAAGGAACTTCCTTTCCAGGGTAAAGAAGACTTGTGTATAAGGTAAAATAAAACATCCCCCAAAAAAATACTCCTCCACACCTTGGGCTATGTTCACAAGTAGCGTTTTTTATGCGTTTTTGCACTTTTGTATTGCTTTCAACCGTGACAAATGCATTCACCGGGAAATGTCATTTTAACATTTTACAACCTTATCTGGCCATGTGCTGTGTGACACATGCATGCAGTGCTGAAAAGATATGGGAACAGCATGGGGAAGACCCCTGGAAGCATCTCTGACACCCAGGTCACTGCCTAAAAGTGTGACCATCAGAAGTCATCCTTGCCGCATCAGAAGATGCAGACTTGCAACTATCCCTGTGCAAGTTCTTGTCCCAGGGCACTGTTCAATTTAACCTCCCCCATTCCTTGCAATGCAAGCGCAAATATGCAGCCAACAACCCACCCACCCCCAGGCTGCAATACCATACTGCTTGCTTGCACTTGACATTGGGCCTTTTAGGCATGTGGAGGAAGAATCTGGCCACCATGTCATGGCTGTGTTCGCGGCCTGGAATTCATGCTCAGTCCACAGCCGCCCGGCAGCCGGGTGTCCACACATGGTCCCCAGCCGCCTGGGGGCAGCCGGGTGTCCATAAACGGTCCCCAGCCGCCCCTATTTCTCCTGTCAACTTCCCCCCACACACTTTTCTTAGCCCGGCCTGCTTTAGGGCAGCATTGGACGAGACCCCCAGAGAACCAGACTCCTCCGGTGGGCCCTGGCTTCTCCATCAGGGGAGTTGAGAGTGACAAGGTGAGGAGCATGATGATGATAGAAGTTAGCATCTGCTTTGTTTTCTTTTAATGCAAGCATAAGTGTGCAGCCTGCCACCCACCCACCCCCAGGCTGCAATGCCATACTGCTAGCTTGCACTTGAAATGGGGCCTTTTAGTTTGGAGGAGGCCGAAGCTGGCCACTACCTCATGGCTGCTTCGGCAGCGAGGTATCCATACTCAGTCCCCAGCCGCCCCTATTTGTCCCGGTGTGCCTTATACATAAGATTAAGCGCGTATACCAAAACATTACCTGTGCCCTCCCCAGAGCATTTAGTGGGAAGGACAGCCTATTCCACTGTAGTGTGTGCATGCCAAACCCCTGTTCATGGTACGTGCGAAGATGCCTTCCACCCTGCACCTGTCGTTGCAGACTTGCAACTATCCCCGTTCAAGTCCTTGTCCCAGGGCAGTGTTCAATTGTACCTCTTCCATTCCTTGCAATGCAAGCGCAAGTATGCAGCCTGCAACCCACCCACCCCCAGGCTGCAATACCATACTGCTTGCTTGCTTGCACTTGAAATTGGGCCTTTTAGGCATGTGGAGTCGGAATCTGGCCACCACGTCATGGCTGTGTTGGCGGCCTGGAATCCATACTCAGTCCCCAGCCGCCCGGCGGCCGGGTGTCCACACTCGGTCCCCAGCTGCCAGGGGGTGGCCGGGTGTCCATACTCGGTCCCCAGCCGCCCCGCGGCCGGGTGTCCACACACGATCCCGAGCCGCCTGGGGACAGCCGGGTGTCCATAAACGGTCCCCAGCCGCCCCTATTTCCCCTTGTAACATCCCCCCACACACTTTTCTTAGCCCAGCCTGCTTTAGGGCAGCATTGGACGAGCCCACCAGAGAACTAGACTCCTCCGGTGGGCCCTGGCTTCTCCTTCAGGGGAGTTGAGAGTGCCAAGGTGAGTACCATGATGATGATGATACAAGTTAGCATCTGCTTTGTTTTCTTGTAATGCAAGCTCATGTATGTAGTAGCGGCTAGGCCTGAGGTGGTCAGCGTTTTGGCGCATATCCTACCTCCTCCGAGGATTGCTGGATGTTTTCCTGCTACTATTCCAGTTCTATGACTCCCGTTAAAACAAAGCTTCAGGTGATAAATGATGGATGAGGTAGTGGCCAAGGAGAAAGAGCAGGAGGAACAGGGACCATTCACATCAATATCAGGCCAGTCAACCAGATATGTCTTGTACGATATGTTTCTGTAACAAAAGGAGCGGTTCGGCTACACAGTTATAGGGCATACAGTGAGTGCAATGCCTACCAAAAATTTTGAGGCACTCTAATGCCCCTTGGAAATCACATAGAGGTCAGAGGGCCTTAACTAAACCGTTTTTTCTATTTATAGCAACTGGGTCTCCTGTACACTGTTAGCCTAAGCAGTGAATGGAAGGCTTTCCAAAAATTATGAGGAACTGCAATGCCCCTTGAAACAGACGTGGATTACAGCATACTAAAAACCTTCTACCCATTATTTGGGAGTGGGTCTCCCTTAGTTTTCGCTTTTGCATTGAAAAGCAAAAGCTGACTAAAATTAGGAGGAAATGCAATGCCCGTTGGAAGAGTCGTGGAGGTTAGAGGTAATTAAAAACAACATTTCAATGCCCTTTGGAAGAGCTGTGGAGTTCAGAGTGGCTTAAGAAGATGCTTTTAATGCAACTTTGAAGAGACGTGGAGGTCACAGTAGCTTAACAAGACGGTTTTAATGCCACTCGGAAAAGACGTGGAGGTCCCAGTAGCTTAACAAGATGGTTTTAATGCCCCTTGGATGAGACATGGAGGTCACAGTAGCTTAACAAGACGGTTTTAATGCCCCTCGGAAAAGTGGTGGAGGTCGCAGTAGCTTAACAAGACGGTTTTAATGCCCCTTGGAAAAGACGTGGAGGTCCCAGTAGCTTAACAAGACGGTTTGAATGCCCCTTGGAACAGATGTGGAGGTCACAGTAGCTTAACAAGACGCTTTTAATGCCCCTTACAAGAGCCATACAGTACAACATCTTAAAAATATTATTCCCATTATTGGGGAGTGGGTCTCCCATAGTATTTGCTTATGCCTTCCAAGCAAAAGCTTCCAAAAATTAGGACGGAGCAACTTGCAATGCCCCTTACAAGAGCCATGCAGAACAGCATATTACAAACATAAGTCCCATTATTGGGGAGTGGGTCTCCCATAGTATTTGCTTATGCCTTCCAAGCAAAAGCTTCCAAAAATTAAGACGCAGCAACTTGCAATGCCCCTTACAAGAGCCATGCAGTACAGCATATTACAACCATAAGTCCCATTATTGGGGAGTGGGTCTCCCATAGTATTTGCTTATGCCTTCCAAGCAAAAGCTTCCAAAAATTAAGATGGAGCAACTTGCAATGCCCCTTACAAGAGCCATGCAGTACAGCATATTACAAACATTATTCCCATTATTGGGGAGTGGGTCTCCCATAGTATTTGCTTATGCCTTCCAAGCAAAAGCTTCCAAAAATTAGGATGGAGCAACTTGCAATGCCCCTTACAAGTAGTGTTGAGCCACCCCCGTAGTGTTCGAGTTCGGTTCGGTTCGTCGAACACCCGTGTGTTCGCCGAACTGTTCGTCGAACTGTTCGTCGAACACCTTCGAACACCGTTAAAACCAATGGCAGGCAAACAAAAACACATTCGGATCGGGTTGACAGGTTACTGGGTGGGGCTGGCGAAGACCCAGCGGTCATGGTCCACATTGGCACCAATGACAAAGTGAGTGGTAGATGGAGGGTCCTTAAAAATGATTTCAGGGATCTAGGTAGGAAGCTTAGGGCAAGGACCTCCAAGGTAGTTTTCTCAAAATACTACCAATCCCGCGAGCCACACAGGAGCGCCAACGGGAGGTTAGGGAGGTGAATAAGTGGCTAAAGAGTTGGTGCAAGGCAGAAGGGTTTGGGTTCATGGAGAACTGGGCCGACTTCGCTGTCGGCTACAGGCTCTACCGTAGGGACGGGCTGCACCTCAATGGGGAGGGTGCAGCGGTGCTGGGGAAGAAGATGGCTAATAGGTTGGAGGAGTTTTTAAACTAGAGACGGGGGGGGGGAAACCAAGGAAATAGGTGGGATGTGAGGCAAGCAAGGGGGAAGGGGAGAAGTGAATATAATGAGGGTGGAGAGGGGGGTGGGGATAGTACAGTTAGATCGTTAGAGAAGAATAGGATGCTAAATAACCCCAAAGTTTTATCTTGCATGCTGACCAACGCAAGAAGCCTGAGCAATAAGGCGGATGAGCTGCGGGCGCTTATATCGGAGGAGAGGTATGACATCGTAGGTATAACAGAGACTTGGCTAGATGATAGCTACGACTGGGCGGTAAATTTAACAGATTATAGTTTATTTAGAAGGGACCGGAAACAGGGGAAGGGCGGAGGAGTCTGCTTATATGTAAAGTCACGTCTAAAGCCCAGACTAAGGGAAGATATAGGAGAGGGAGAAGAGGGGGTCGAGTCCATGTGGGTAGAGATAGAGGGGGCAAAAAATAATAATAAAATATTACTGGGGGTCTGCTATAAGCCACCCAATATAACAGAGGAGAATGAGAAACTGCTATTAGGACAAATAGACAAAGTAGCAAAACATAATGAGGTGATTGTAATGGGGGACTTCAACTACCCGGATATTGACTGGGAAACAGAAACCTGTAGATCGCAGAAAGGAAAAAGGTTCTTGACAAATATCAAGGATAATTATCTCTCCCAACTAGTGCAGGAACCAACGAGAGGGAAGGCCGTGTTGGACTTAATATTGACTAATAGGCCTGATAGAATAACTGAGGTACAGATAGGGGGGCACCTAGGTAATAGCGATCATAATATTATCAATTTCAAAATGCCCTTCAGTAGGGTTATCAATAAGGGAACAACTAAAACATTAAACTTTAGGAGGGCGAAGTTTGATCAGCTGAAAGAAAACCTTCAACTTATAGACTGGGACAAAGTTCTTAATCAAAGGAATACGAATAGTAAATGGGAAACCTTCAAAATAATTCTGAATACTCAGTGCGAGAGGTATATACCGTATGGGAATAAAAGGGCCAGAAATAAGAGGAAACCAATATGGTTGAACAAGAACGTAAAAGGGGCGTTAAATAGCAAAAAAGAGGCATTCAAGAGATTAAAACAGGAAAACAGTAAGGAGGCACTAATGTGTTACAAGGAAAAAACGAGAACCTGCAAAAAACAAATAAAAATAGCGAAGGAGGAAACAGAGAGACATATTGCTAGGGAAAGTAGATCAAATCCCAAACTGTTCTTTACGTATATAAATAGTAAAAGGATTAAATCGGATAATATTGGACCGATAACAAGTGATGAAGGCAAAATCATAGAGAAAGATGAGGATAAAGCTAATCTATTAAATAAATTTTTTTCGTCAACTTTCACAAAGGAAATCGAACTAACAGGAGAAATGAGAAGTGACAAGCTTAATCCTCCACTAAGTATGACAAATCTAACCCAAGCTGGGGTACAGAAACGCCTCAGTAACATTAAAATAAACAAATCACCAGGACCTGATGGCATACACCCACGGGTACTAAGGGAGCTAAGTAATGTGATAGACAGACCGTTATATCTTATATTTAAGGACTCTGTTGAGACTGGGTCTGTACCACTTGATTGGCGACAGGCGAATGTAGTGCCAATATTCAAAAAGGGAGCGAAAAGTGACGCCGGAAACTATCGGCCGGTGAGTCTGACGTCCGTTGTGGGCAAAATTTTTGAAGGCTTTATTAACGAGGCAATCATGGAGCACCTTGATGCTAATAATCTATTAACCCCGAACCAACATGGATTCATGAGGAATCGCTCCTGCCAAACTAACCTGATTGACTTCTACGAGGAGGTTAGCTCTCGAGTAGATCAGGGGGAACCAGTGGATGTCGTGTATCTCGACTTCTCAAAAGCGTTCGATAGCGTGCCACATAATAGGTTGGTATACAAAATGAGAATGATGGGGCTGGGGGAAAATGTCTGCAAGTGGGTAGCTAACTGGCTAAAGGATAGAAGGCAGAGGGTGGTTATAAATGGAATATACTCAGATTGGGTAAGCGTCACTAGTGGGGTACCACAGGGGTCTGTACTAGGCCCAATGTTATTTAATATCTTTATTAACGACATAGTCAACGGGATAAATAGTAAAATATCAATATTTGCAGATGACACAAAGTTATGTAAAACAATTAATACAAAAGAGGACAGTGCAGACCTACAGAGGGATTTGGATAAGCTGGGTAGGTGGAGCATTAAATGGCAAATGAGGTTTAACGAGGAGAAATGTAAGGTCATACATATGGGAAGGAAAAATGGAAGTCACCAGTACTCACTGAATGGGAAATCATTGGGGAATTCAGAGATGGAGAAGGACTTGGGCATCTTGATTGATAGCAAACTAAATTGGAGTGCCCAAAGTCAGGCGGCTGCTGTAAGGGCAAACAGGGTAATGGGATGTATCAGAAGAGGTATAGCTGCAAAGGATGAGAACATTGTTCTTCCACTGTACAAAGCTCTGGTCAGACCACACTTGGAATACTGTGCTCAGTTATGGGCCCCAATATATAGAAAGGATATAAATGAGCTTGAAAAGGTACAAAGGAGGGCAACAAAATTAATAAAGGGAATGGAGGGACTGCAATACCCAGAGAGGTTGGCAAAACTAGGACTATTCAGCCTGGAAAAGAGAAGGTTGAGGGGGGACATAATAAATGTGTACAAATATGTTAGGGGACAGTATAGAGACCTTGTTCAAAAGGAGGAATATTACGGTAACAAGAGGGCATTCACTAAGACTGGAAGAGAAAAGGTTTCAGCACCAGCATAGGAAGGGGTTCTTTACGGTAAGAGCAGTGAGAATATGGAATTCACTGAGTGAGGAGACGGTAATGTCGGATTCACTAAACCAGTTCAAGCGGGGACTGGATGCTTTTCTAGATACCAGGCAGATTTCAGCATATACTTAAAAATAAAATAAAATAGTAGGTTGATACAGGGATTTATTCTGACTGCTGGTTTCAGAGTCGGGAGGGAATTTTTCCTCAGGTGCAGATTGGCCAAATCATTTGGGGTTTTTGCCCTCCTCTGGATCAACTTTAGCAATTACAGAACTAACAGGTCGAACTTGATGGACGCAAGTCTTTATTCGGCTTTACTAACTATGTAACTATGTAACATAGAAACACATAGAAAACACCTTCAAAGGTGTCCAAAAGCTGACAAACTGATCAGAAGACACAACTAACACATGGAAAAGTGACAAGTACATATAGTCATGCGAAAAGAAAAGAGGTGGAGGAGTAAAAGGAGGGGGAGACACAGATATAGGCATGTCATGCCCTTCTAAAATCCAAAAAGTGAGAAGCCGACACGTTCAGTCCGCTCCTGCCCGTGCCACCTCCGTGTCGCCGGGTTTGTGCCAGAGCCGCGGTGAACCCTGACGGCCAGCCCCCCTCTCCCAATACTGGTGCCTGTCCGCTGGTGGGTCGAGCGAGCCCCCCTGTGGTGGAGGCAGTTCTAAGCTTTTTAATTTAAATTGTCTCTCTAATTTGAATAAATACACTTTAAATCCATTTACAAGGATCTATTGGAGGGCAAGTCTCATGCCAGCAGCCGCGTAATTCCAGCTCCAGTAGCGTCCACTAAAGCTGCTGCAGTTAAAAAGCTTTTATAAGGATCGAGCTCGGCTGTCCACCGCAAGGCATCCTACTGCCAGTCCCAGCCCCTATGCCTTGGGGTGCCTCCTGATGCTCTTCACTGAGTATCTCGTGGTCCCGAAGCATTTCCTTTGAAAAAATGAAGTGTCCAAACTACAGGTGGTGTAGCTTGCTTAACAGCCGGGATAATCCGCTGACTAGCAGACCCTGCTACTAGGCACAAAGTATTTCCTGGGCTAGATGCAGTTAAAAATTTGTAATTAGATACTCTCGTTGGATGCTGAGAAAGCATTCCATAGAGTCTCCTGGCACGCCATATATGATTCTCTTAAAAAAGCTTGGGGTAGGGGTCTAGGGGACCCTTTTATAGCCAAAATCACGGCCCTGTATCGCAATACGTCACCTAGGCTGAAGATAAATGGAACTGTAGCACCCTGAGGGCTCGGTTGCTACAGAGGTATTGCACCTCACCCAGAGGTGTGATATCTCACTCTCAGGTAAGGATGTAGTGTGGATCAGGACCCGACACCTGCATGCATTACACCACATTGCCGTGGGGCAGGGCGACCAATATGCCCCTGAGATGGGCACGACAGTCCCTGTCCCTGGCTGGAGTGGGGGGAGGGAACACTGAGGAAGGGGAACCCTGTAGTGCAGGAGCAGGGAGGAAGCAGTTCCTGGGTGCATTGAGAAGGGAGTATAAAAGGTGGGCACCATCTTAGTTCAGTGCAGAGAAGTCTGAGCAGAAGTGGCAGGGAGCAGGGGCTCTGCATGAGCTCTGCTCCGGAGGCGGGCCTAGTAACAGAGGCCCAGGCCTGGAAGAGGGAGAAGGAAGGAAGAGGAGAGGAGAAGGCTCCAGGAACGAGGAACGAAGGGATCTCAGGGGTGCGGATGGGCGAGTCGCCACCGCACGCCCGAATCCACCTGCGTGGAGGGGTCAGGCCAAAGGGGGAGACCGGTCCCCGAAACTAGTGGAGGCAGGAAACGACCCTCAGCTAGAAACAGGAGGCTGTGACATTTTATGTGGCGCAGCCCCTCGCTACACCCGCTAGGAAGGCACCACATAGGGTCAGGGAAACTGGCGCCAAGTTTACCAAGAGGAGGCCCGAGGCAGCCGGACAGAAGGGTTGGTAAGAAAGGCCAGACAAAGGACACACAAAGGGGGTCCTGTGAAGCACTCCAAAGTTATCTGGGAGTTGTCTGAGCCCCTCACCTGGTGAGCAAAGTACGACGTGGGCAGCCGTTACCTGCAGACGTGGTCTGGATAATAAGAACTGTGAGTAAAGGCCCTGGACTGCATCACTGACTCCGTGTCATTACTGCTGCTGCCCTGCACCATCACCCCCATCCTCCGCATACACTGCCCTGAGGCTATACTCCTCCTGTGGGGAGTTATGCTACGCTCTGCTGCACCCACAACACCAGCCTCAGCGGTCTGCCCTGGAGCGGCGGTTCACTCTGACCGCAATCCACGGGTGGCGTAGTCGGACATTTAAACATCAAAACCACATAAATAGTTCCGCCACTGGTTTGACCGCCCTGAGCCACGGAACCGGGTTGCCGCCACGGAGACTACAACCACCAGCATCCACCAAAAAGGGTCCGGCTCCGGGTGTCCCAAGGCCCAGGGGGCGTGTCAGAACATTTTCATCACCTTTCACAATCACCAATGAGACAAGGCAGGGATGTTCTCTGTCCCCTCTCTTATACATCCTAGTGACGGAGCACCTGCTCTCATCAATTCGCCATAACCCCAATATTAGGTGGATTGAGGTGGGAGGCACCGAGTACAAGTGCTCTCTATTTGCTGATGATGTCCTAGTATATATCACTCAATCACATATATCCATCCATGCTGTTATGGCTGAAATAGATCACTTTGTTACATGGTCAAATTTTAAAATCAATGCAGCGAAGTCTGAGGCCCTCGATGTCTCCCTCCCCAAATCCATATAGGATTCCATCCAGTCCAACTTTCCCTTTGCCTGGCCCTCACAGGGTATCAAATACTTAGGAATTCCTATTCATAGAGACCTCTCCCATCTATGTTATCTTAATTTTGGGCCCTTTATTGAACAACTCCATACAGACCACGGTTGGCAAGTTAGAACTGTAAGATTCACTACGTGAACCAATGGTGTTTTGTGGAAAAGCACATGTACACTGTGTTCCAAATTATTATGCAAAAAGTGTTTAGGAGTGATAAGGGAAGAATTTGTTTGTCAGTTAAACTCATTGATGGTGATGTGTGTCAGGGCTCTTTATATCACTGTAAGCAATTGCAGACACCTGTGCTAATTAGTTTGGCAGGTGTGTCCAATGAAAGGCAAGACTACTTAAGAAGGCTGTCTCACATTATTAAGCAGCCTACATTTTCTGCCAAAATGGGAAAGAAAAAGGATGTGTCGGCTGCTGAGAAGCAACAAATTGTGGAGTGTTTAGGTCAAGGCATGACTACAATCAACATTGTGCGATGATCAGGATGAAGTGTCTTGGCAATCAAGAAGTATGTAGCTGATTCACAGTACACACGTGTGCGTGCTGATAAGGGCAAATTGAGGACTCTTTCCTACAGGCAATTACGTCAGGTTTAAAGAGCAGCGGCAAAAAAGCCTTGTCATAGTAGCAGACAAGTTTTTGAAGCTGCTTGTGCCTCCAACGTCCCCCGAACAACAAGATGCAGGGTCCTTCAGAGGTTTGCAGCTCTGCATACGCCATCCTGTCGACCTCCTCTATCCACTTCACACAAGCAGAAACGGCTCCAGTGGGCCAAACATTACATGAAGACTGATTTCAAAACTGTTTTGTTCACGGATGAGTGCCGTGCAGCGCTCGATGGTCCAGATGGATGGAGTGGAGGATGGCTGGTTGATGGACACCCCACGCAAACACGGCTACAGCGCCAACAAGGAGGAGGTGGAGTAATGTTTTGGGCTGGAATCATGGGGAGAGAAATTGTCGGCCCCTTTAGGATCCCTGAAGGCGCTAAAGATGAACTCCATAATGTATGTGGATTTTCTCAAACAGCACTTCCTGCCATGGTTCAAGAAGAAGAACCGTGTATTTCACAGCAAGATCATTTTTCTGCATGATAATGCACCATCTCATGCTGCACGTAAAACATCTGCATCTCTGGCTGATATGGGCATAAAAGGGGACAAACTTATGGTGTGACCCCCATGCTCCCCTGACCTCTACCCCATTCAGAACCTTTGGAGCATCATTAAAAGGAGTGTCTATGATGGCGGGAGGCAGTTCACATCTAAGCAACAGCTCTGGGAGGGTATTCTGTCCTCATGCAAAACAATTGAAGCAGAAACCATCCAAAACCTGACAAATTCAATGGACGAGAGAGTTCAGAAGCTCCTTTCGAACAAGGGGTCCTATGTGAAAACGTAACATCACCTAGAATAAAGTTTTGAGTTGAAAACTGTTTCATTTCAGTTTCTAACAACCTGCTAATGCTTATAATTTCAAAAATGACCATTTTTTTGGTCTTTATTAAAATGAAAAGGTTGATCGAAAAGTTTGGGGGATCTAAGAGTGTGGCAACCCAGTAGTCATGATTACTTCGAATTCTGACAATATGAGGGTCATGCTGCAGGTAGTGCAGCAAGAAGGCACTTATGTGTCTTGCGCATCTCGGAGCCCCAAAATTATTTTCCGGGCTAGATGCAGCTAAAAATTATTATTAATTTTAAATCTGGTGAAGCTTTAGTATAGATGGCCTAATAGGATCAGTGCTGCACACTGCTACAAAGCCCAAATTCTTTTCCAGTCAAGATACAGATAAACATGATTAGTAATTTTAAATCTGGTGGAGCTTATTATAGATGGCCTAATAAAATCAGTGCTGCACACTGCTACAAAGCCCAAATTATTTTCCAGCCAAGATACAGATAAACATGATTAATAATTTGAAAGCTTAAAACGGTTGGTAGGGTGATTTTAACCAATCATCAAGCTTTTACTCTCCCCAGGATGACACAGGGGTAGAAAAGTCGTTTCGGATCCATGATTTGTTCATCTTTATGAACGTGAGTCTGTCTACATTATCAGTGGAGAGCCGCGTGCGCTTATCTGTCAGCACACCACCAGCAGCGCTGAACACACGTTCAGACAGAACGCTGGCTGCGGGGCATGACAAGATCTCCAAGGCGTAAGTGGATAGCTCCGGCCATTTATCCAGATTGGAAGCCCAAAAAGAGCAAGGGTCCAGTGACACAGTCGTGGCTTCAATGTTTACTTGGAGATACTCCTGTACCATCGTCTCTAGGCGTTGACTATGTGTCAGACTTCTTGTCTCCTGTGGCCTTGCAAAGGATGGGCTAAAAAAGTGGTGAAATGATTCCGCAAAATTGATGTTACCAGCAGATACTGTGGTTCTGTTACGGTTTGAGTGCTGAACACTTGACGGTCCCACGGTTGGCAAGTTGGAACTGTGAGATTCACTACATGCACGACTTTTATTTTGTGGAAAAGCACATGTAAGATTCTGCAACAGTCTCTGCTGATACTCCTGCATGCGTGCATCCCTTTCTATAGCAGGAATAATTTCTGCAAATTTACTTTTGTACCGGGGATCTAACAGTGTGGCAACCCAGTAGTCAGGATTATTTCTAATTCTCACAATTCGAGGGTCATGTTGCAGGTAGTGCAGCAAGAAGGCACTCATGTGTGTTGCGCATCCAGGAGCACCAAGTCCCTGTTGTGTTGGTGGCGAGGTAACAATCATGCTTCCTTCCCCTGTCCTCTCCCCCCAACCTCGCACAACAGAAATGTGATCAAGGTCTCCCTCATCTGATGAGTCTTCCATCAGTTCGTCCTCCACTTCTTCCTGGGCTCCTGCACCTTCCTCACTAGTTTGGCTGCTACCATGCGCCCTGGTAAAACCATCTCCCCCACCCTCACATGCCTGCCGCCTTGGTGCTGCCGACCGTCTGGACCTTGCAGATGTTAGCCCTTCCGCATACAACTCCTCCTCCTCTACTTCCTCCACCTCCTCTTGTGCCACCACCTGACTCCGAATTCTGTTTAACATGTGCTCCAGCATGTAAATCACCGGAATAGTCATGCTGATAATGGCATCGTCAGCACTAAACATCTTCGTCGCCATTTCAAAACTGTGCAGAAGGGTGCATAGGTCCCTGATCTGAGACCACTCTTCCAGCGTGATTTGCCCCACCTCTGGATCTCGTTGGCCCAGGCTATACGTCAGAACGTATTGCACCAGGGCTTGTCGGTGCTGCCACAGTCGCTGCAACATGTGCAGAGTTGAATTCCACCGGGTAGGCACATCGCATTTTAGCCGGTGAAGTGGCAGGCCCAACGACTTCTGTAGAGATGTAAGTCGCTGAGCTGCGGGATGCGAACGGCGAAAGTGAGCACACAGCGACCGTGCCCTCTGCAGAAGGCCATCTAGTCTGGGATAGTGGGCTAAAAATTGCTGGACAACCAGGTTCAACACATGAGCCATACAAGGCACGTGTGTGACATTGCCCCGGCGAAGGGCCGCACCCAGGTTTGCAGCATTGTCGCACACGGCCTTCCCTGGTTTCAGGTCCAGTGGAGACAACCATTCATGAAATTGGTTCTCCAGAGCTGACCACAACTCCTCAGCTGTGTGACTCACATTTCCCAGACATTTCAATGTAAAAACCGCCTGATGACGTTGAGCCCTACTGCCAGCATAGTAAGGAGGTGTGCAGGATCCCTTCTGCGCAGTTAGAAAGCTTGTGGCATGACCAGACAGGCTTTGGGTGCAGGTGGAAGACCGAGAGGAGGTTGAGGAGGCAGAAGCAGTGGAGGAACTTTGACATAAAGAGGATTGACGCACAACTCGTGGGGACGGCAAGACTTGGACAGCAGCCACTTGTCCTGCTGTCACCATAGTTACCCAGTGCCCAGTCAGCGACATGTAACGCCCCTGTCCATGCCTACTCGTCCAAGTGTCTGTGGTGAAATGCACCCTGTCACACACAGAGTTTCTCAAAGAAGCGGTGATGTTGTGTGCGACATGCTGGTGGAGCGCAGGCACACCTTTCTTTGAGAAGTAGTGCCGACTGGGCATCTGGTACTGGGGCACTGCGACGGACATAAGGTCTCGAAAATCCTCTGTGTCCACCAGGCGGAAAGGCAGCATTTCTGTAGCCAAGAACTTGAAGATGGTGAAATTCAACCTCTTAGCTTTCTCATGGCTAGGAGGAAATGGTCTTTTACTTGTCCACATCTGAGGGACCGAGGGCTGGCTATTGTGCTTAGACGGGGTTGATAAGGGTGTCCCCGGCAAACTGCCGGTCTGTGAGGAAGATGCAGGCGGACATGTTAGGTTGCCTTGATCCAAAGGTGGTGCTATCGATGTCGGACAGCGCTCAACACCAGCTGGTGTTACCACCTCCAAAGAAAATGATGACCTGCCAATCACGCTGGCTGTTGCGGGTAAAGAGGTGGCAGGTCTGCGCCCCAAAACAGGTGTGACTGCTGTCCCCCCAGTCACAGAGGATGAAGAGGCCGCGGATGCACAAGATATGGCAGACGGTGGTTGGCCCGGCCGGCTAGGCCGCATTGTAGCACACTGAGCTTCCCACTGCAACTTATGCTTCATGTCCATGTGCCGGTTCATGCATGAAGTACTCAAACTATGTATTTTTTGGCCTCTACTTAGCTTTTGCTGACAAATGTTACAGATAACACGAGTTGGGTCATCTTTATCGATCTGAAAAAATGCCCAGGCTATGCAAGGCTTAGCACCCATGCGACCTGAAGAGCCACCACGACTTGTGGTGAGAGGCAGAGTTGTGTTTGAGGATGCAGTTGTTGACGTGCTTTCAGTACTACGTCTCTGTCCAGGAAGGGGCAACCTGACCTCGTCGTTACTTGCATCTTCCTCCACCTCCTCTGCTGACCTCATCTCTTGGCTGACTGTGGGTTGACAGTAAGTGGGATCTCCAACCTCATCATCATCACCCTGTGCGTTATCACACCCGTCGTCCTCAGAGCCAACCTGTTCCTGCCCTGACAAAAAACTAAAGTTGTCGCTCCAATCAGGTATTTGAGTCTTATCATCGTCTTCCTCATTGTCTCCACCAACAGGAGTTACAGTTTGGGAATGAGGGTCTACATTATGGTCAGAACCTTCTGCGTCTGGTCCTGGATCCGACTCATAAAGATTCTGGGCATCAGTGCAGATCATTTCCTCGTCTGGATTCACAGAAGCGCTGGAGTCAACCTCTGATTCCCAGGCTATAGTATGAGTAAACTGCTCTGCAGACTCAACCATCTGTTCTACCTCATACTCAGACGGGCAGCTGGAGATTTGGGAGCTGTGAGGAAGCAAGTGCGATTGGGGTGACACCTTTGAGGACTGGAGTATTTGTGATGTTGAAGTTGATGTGGAGGAGAGCCCACTTAAAGGAGCACTTGATATCCGTTGAAGCACCTGCTGTTTTTGTGCCTCATCTGGAATTTGTAGCGATTGGCGTGGCCGTAAGAAAGGGATCTTATCACATTGTCCGCTAAAAGAAGTAGACATTTTAGTTTGGCTGGAAGATGGTCTTTCTTCTGCAGATGTTACTGTTGCTTTAACACCTACCCCACGGACACATCCTTTTTTCCCCTTCCCAACACGCCTATTCCCCTTTCCACCAGCAGCAGGCCTTTTTCCACTCATTTTGGTGGTTAACTAATTAACAACTCTGGAGTTGTTTGCACAAAAAAACAATGGATGGGAACCGAGCAGAGCTGAGTGGCCAAACTGTGGTATTAGGCCAAAACTATTGGCTGGGTTAGATGCAGAAAAAAATTATATTCAATTTGCAACCTGATGGAGGTCAGTATAGATGGACTAATAGAGAAAGTCCCACACACTGCTAGAAGGCCAAATATTTTTTCAGAGCTAGATGCAGAAAAAAATATATTCAGTTTGCAACCTGATGGAGGTCTGTATAGATGGATTAATAGAACAAGTCCCACACACAGCTAGAAGCCCAATATTTTTTCAGAGGTAGATGCAGAAAAAAATATATTCAGTTTGCAACCTGATGGAAGTCAGTATAGATGGACTAATACAACAAGTCCCACACACAGCTAGAAGCCCAATATTTTTTCAGAGGTAGATGCAGAAAAAAATATATTCAGTTTGCAACCTGATGGAGGTCAGTATAGATGGACTAATACAACAAGTCCCACACACAGCTAGAAGCCCAATATTTTTTCAGAGCTAGATGCAGAAAAAAATTATATTCAATTTGCAACCTGATGGAGGTCAGTATAGATGGACTAATAGAATGATGCTATGCCCAAAAGATTTTACTTCACTAGGTGCAGTAAAAAAATTGGTATTCTATAAACAGGTGGTATATCTTGCAACACAGATAGGCTACTCCACTGACTAACACACTCTGCAATAGGCCAAAAAGGATTAGCTTTGCTAGATTCAGCCAAATGCTGTGAAAAAAACTTGCACAGCACTGGCACAGACCTGCCTGGCAAAAACTGATAGGAACTGATGTAACCTAGTCCTGAAAAGGACTCCAATTACAATTAGTCTTTACTCCCACAATCTATCTATTTAAGAGCACAGACCTGCCTGATAAAAGTCGTAGGAAATGCTGTAACCTAGTCCTTAAAAGGACTGCAATCACAACTATTCCCTACTCCCAAGCTATCTGTAGATTTGTGCGAAAATTGGCTTGAAATTAACAAGGTATAGCGCACACAGCAACAGCGGTGCCGTCTAACACGCAGCTGCAGCAGTGAGAAAATGGTGGCGACGGGGAAAATGGCTTGGTCTTATAGGGCAAGGACATGTGACATACACTGCCAATGACACATGCCCTTGCTTGTGTGAAAAAAAGCACTTCGCTCCGTGTGTGCGCTGCTGATAGGCTGACAGATTGCACCTCCCCACTGTAAATGCGGGAAAGAGAAAAAAAAAATGGAGATCTTCATTGTTCCTGCAGAGATCCATCCCCTGCCCCTCCCCCCACCCCGCTGTACACTCAAACTGCGTATTAACATTAATTTTCATCATTACTGAGAAAAAATCCAGTTATGATTTTGGTGCACGAACAGTTATCGAACATAACCTCGAACAGCCGAATTTTTCTCAAATTGTTCGTGTTCGCCGAACGGCTCGAACACCGCCCAAAACAGCTCGAATTTGAGATTGGCGAACAGTTCGAGTAGAACAACGCTCATCTCTACTTACAAGAGCCATGCAGTACAGCATATTACAAACATAAGTCCCATTATTGGGGAGTGGGTCTCCCATAGTATTTGCTTATGCCTTTCAAGAAAAAGCTTCCAAAAATTAAGACAGAGCAACTTGCAATGCCCCTTACAAGAGCCATGCAGTACAGCATAATACAACCATAAGTCCCATTATTGGAGAGTGGGTCTCCCATAGTATTTGCTTATGCCTTCCAAGCAAAAGCTTCCAAAAATTAAGACGGAGCAACTTGCAATGACCCTTACAAGAGCCATGCAGTACAGCATATTACAAACATTAGTCCCATTAATGGGGAGTGGATCTCCCATAGTATTTGCTTATGCCTTCCAAGCAAAAGATTCCAAAAATTAGGACGGAGCAACTTGCAATGCCCCTTACAAGAGCCATGCAGTACAGCATATTACAAACATAAGTCCCATTATTGGCGAGTGGGTCTCCCATAGTATTTGCTTATGCCTTCCAAGCAAAAGCTTCCAAAAATTAGGAGGAAATGCAATGCCCGTTCGAAGACTCGTGGAGTTCCCAGTAGCTTAACAAGATGGTTTTAATGCCCCTTACAAGAGACTTGGAGGTCAGAGTCGTATAACAAGATGCTTTTAGTGCCCCTCAGAAGAGACGTGGAGGTCAGAGTGGCATAACAAGACGGTTTTAATGCCCATCAGAAGAGACGTGGAGGTCAGAGTGGTATAACAAGACGCTTTTATTGCCCCTTACAAGAGACGTGGAGGTCAGAGTGGTATAACAAGATGCTTTTAATGCCCCTTACAAGAGACGTGGAGGTCAGAGTGGTATAACAAGATGCTTTTAATGCCCCTTACAAGAGACGTGGAGGTCAGAGTGGTATAACAAGATGCTTTTAATGCCCCTTACAAGAGACGTGGAGGTCAGAGTGGTATAACAAGATGCTTTTAATGCCCCTCAGAAGAGATGTGGAGGTCAGAGTGGTATAACAAGACAGTTTTAATGCCCCTCAGAAGAGATGTGGAGGTCAGAGTGGTATGACAAGACACTTTTAATGCCCCTTACAAGAGACATGGAGGTCAGAGTGGTATAACAAGACGCTTGTAATGCCCCTTACAAGAGACGTAGAGGTCAGAGTGGTATAACAAGACACTTTTAATGCCCCTTACAAGAGACGTGGAGGTCAGAGTGGTATAACAAGACGCTTTTAATGCCCCTTACAAGAGGCGTGGAGGTCAGAGTGGTATAACAAGACACTTTTAATGCCCCTCAGAAGAGACGTGGAGGTCAGAGTGGTATAACAAGAAGGTTTTAATGCCCCTTACAAGAGCCACACAGTGCAGCATCTTAAAAATATTATTCCCATTATTGGGGAGTGGGTCTCCCACAGTCTTTGCTTATGCCTTCCAAGCAAAAGCTGACAAAAATAAGGACGGAGGAACTTTCAATAATGGCAACACGGACCACGGTCACCCTGGTGGTATAGTGGTGGTGGAGGCTGAGGATAAGGAGAAGAACATAAAACAGCCAAAATGAGGAAGCCTATACCCATGTTTGGGTGTGAAGCGGTGCATGTGAATACACCTCCCGAAATAACACAGTGGATTTCACTTTATGTTACTCTGCTGTCATTTGGTGGTGATGAGAAGTCTGGCCCAATCCAGCCCTTGTTCATTTTGATAAGGGTCAGCTTGTCAGCATTGTCAGTTGACAGGCGAGTGCGCTTATCAGTTATAATTCCCCCAGCGGCACTAAAAACACGCTCCGATAACACGCTAGCGGCAGGGCAGGCCAGGACCTCCAAGGCGTACAGAGCGAGTTCATTCCAAGTGTCCAGCTTGGATACCCAATAATTAAAAGGCACAGAGGAATCACGGAGGACGCTGGTACGGTCGGCAAGGTACTCCCTCACCATCTTTTGAAACTTTCCACTCCTTGTGAGAGTACCCCGCGCCTCAGGGTCTGTCCGAAGGGAGGGTCTGAAAAAACTGTCCCAGAACGTTGACAGTGTTCCCCTGCCTCTGCTGGATTGGAGTTGCCTCTCTCTCGCTTGTACGCTTTGGTTGGTCAACGAACTGTGACCTCTGCCGCTAGCGTGTTCAGATGGGAATTTTTTTAACAGTTCTGCAGCAAGGGCCTTCTGGTACTGGCCCATTTTTGTAGACCTCTCCACCTCAGGAATAAGAGAGTGAAAGTTCTCCTTGTAGCGGGGGTCTACAAGTGTCACCAACCAGTAATGACTGTCACCCAACATTTTGACAACGCGAGGGTCATGGTTAAGGCAGCGTAACATAAATTCAGCCATGCGTGCCAGACTGGTAACGGGCAAGATTTCCGTGTCCTCACCAAGATGACGACTGACCATGCTCTCCTCCTCCTCCTCCTCCTCCCTGTCCTCAGGCCACCCACGCTGAACCGACGGTATGAAACTTGTACAGGTACTACCGTCTACAGCGCATGATAACAGCTCCTGTTCTTCCTCCTCCTCCTCCTCCTCTCCCTCATTGTCCCCCAATGCACGTTGGGATGAGATGAGGCTGGGCTGTGTGTAATCGCCCACTACAGCTTCTTGATCCATCTCATCATACTCTGGCTGCAATGCCTCCTCTTTAATTCTCTGCAGAGAGCGTTGCAAAAGACAGACAAGTGGGATGCTGACACTAATGATGGCGTCATCGCCACTCACCATCTTGGTGGCCTCCTCAAAGTTTGTCAGGATGGTACATATGTCAGACATCCAGGTCCACTCATGAGGTCTTATGTGTGGAGTCTGACCTGAATATCGACGGCCTTGTTGCAGCTGGTACGCCACAACTGCTCTCTTCTGCTCACAAATCCTTTGCAACATGTGGAGGGTAGAGTTCCAATGTGTGGGGACATCACACACCAGTCGGTGTGCCGGAAGCTGCAAACGCTGCTGCAACACAGCAAGGGCGGCGGAAGCTGTAGTCGACTTGCGAAAATGAGCTGACAGGCAGCGTACTTTCACGAGCAGATCTGGCAACTCGGGGTATGATTTAAGAAACCGCTGAACCACGAGGTTAAGCACATGAGCCAGGCATGGTACCTGTGTGATCTCGCCTCGCCTCAGAGCCGCCACCAGGTTACGGCCATTGTCACACACGACCATGCTTGGATGTAGGTTCAGCGGTCTCAGCCACAGATCTGCCTGCTCTTTCACAGTAGTCCACAACTCACAAGCAGAGTGAGGTTTATACCCTAAGATTATGAGTTTCAGCAAAGACTGTTGCCGCTTGGCGGAGGCAGTACTGCAGTGCTTCCAGCTTGTAACTGATGTGCTGATATCTGAGATGGAGGCTGAACATGAGGAGGAGGAGGAGAAGGATGATGCGCAGTAGCTGTACACTGTGGGGGCAACTCTGACTGACATAGGGCCCGCAATCCTCGGTGTGGGGAGAATGTGTTCCGTCCCAAGGTCCGACTGGGTCCCGGCTTCCACTATTTTTACCAAGTGTGCCGTCAGGGAGATGTACCGTCCCTGGCCACAAGCACTTGTCCACATGTTCATTGTCAGGTGGACTCTCCCAGTAACTGCATTGTTGAGGGCACGGCAGATGTTTTGGGACTCTTGCTTGTGTAGTGCGGGGATGGCACACCAGGCAAAATAGTGTCGGCTGGGGACCGAGTACCGAGGGACGGCCACCGCCATAAGGTTGCGGAAGGATTCCGTCTCCACCAGTCTAAAATGCAGCATTTCCAACGCAAGTAGTCGTGAAATGTGCGAATTTAGGACTGTGGCCTGTGGGGCGTTAGCTGCGAATTACCGCTTTCATTCAAAGGTCTGGGATATGGACAATTGAACACTGCGGTGGGACGTGGACGTGGACGTTGATGCTGTTTCTTGAGAAACTGCCATAACAAGTGAAGACTGAGAGGAGGGTGCTTCTTTACATGCAGTATGGACAGGGGATTGCCTTGCACACACAACAGGGGGTTCTATTGCACGCACAACAGCGGAAGAAGCAGTTGTGACACCTGCTGACACTGGTCATGGACCCTGGGTTTCGCCCCACAAAGTCGGGTGTTTGCTGACATGTGCCTGATCATGCTGGTGGGGTTCAGGCTGGTAGTTTTGTCACCCCTGCTGATGCTGGCATGGCAGGTGGTAAAAATGGCCTTTTTGGGGTTATCAGCAGAGTCTTTAAAAAAATTCTAGACTCTGGAATACCTACCGCTTGTAGTGGCAACGTCCCTCGTGTTGGTGTTACGGGGAACGGTTGCCCGCCTTCTGTCTGCGGCCACCACACTGCTTCTTCCTGCCTGTTTGGGTACTCTGCCTCCCTCCCCCTGTGTGCTGCTGGCCTCACTCTGCATGTCCTCCTGCCACGTTGGGTCAGTTACTAGATCATCCACCACCTCCTCCTCTTGCACTTGCGCACCACGATACTCCTCCTCACTTCCTGGCAATTGTGTCTCGTCATCGTCCACCTCTTGTGACAAATTGCCAGCGTCGACTTCCTGTGGCCGTGGCTGTTCAAATATTTGGGCATCGCTACATGGGATCTCCTCTTCCACCACTTCAAGCGTAGCAGGCGAGGGGCACAAATATGGAAATGGACCAGTGAACAGCTCTTCAGAGTGTCCAAGTGTGGGATCAATTGCTGTCTGATGACACTCGGCATGGTGGGAGGAAGGAGCATCAGGGTGAGGAGGAGTATGCGGTCGAGACTCATGGCTACTAAGAGTTGACCGTGTGGAAGAAAGACCGGAGGTGGTGGTGCCCAGGTAACTGGAAGTATTATCTGCTATCCAATTAATAACCTGTTCACACTGATCAGTTCGCAATACAGGTGTTGTTCTGTGCTTCCTTAGTAATTCGGTCAAGAAGTGGGAGCGAGAAGATGTGGCTGTTGGTTGTGGCACATTTTCACCTTGGCCACAGCCCCGTCCTCTGCACGCACCATAACCAGAACGTCCAGTTCCACGTCCCTTGCCAGGCGCCTTGCCCATTGTAAAGGAAGTAAAATAGTTTACACTTGCACTATCAATGGAAAAGGGTAATAAAAAGTAGATTAGAACCGTGGAAGATGAAAACCACAGTTCTATTTCTCTGGCCTACACCCGACTCTTTTAAACAATCAGAACAATCAGGGAGAAACTATTACTGTTTTTCCTTACGGAAAAAATACCAAAGCCTGAATAATAGAGATTTTTTTACCGTGGAATGGCAAAACCACAGTTATTGTTTACTGGTGTATATCACACTTTTTAAAATATATAGATTTGCGGCTGAACAGTGAGCGACACACTCAAACTGTTTTTTTTTTAGATACCAAAGGCCCAAAACTGGATACTACAGAGATTTTACCCGTAGAACTGCAAAACCACAATGGGATTTGTCAGGCGTACACCAGACGATTTTCAACAGATATATTTTTGTGTCAGAACACTCCGGAGACACTACTGTTTTTTTTTAAGGCAAAAAAAGCGAAAAGCAGGATAAAAGAGATTTTTTTACCGTGGACCAGCAAAACCACAGTTTTAATTTACTGGTGTATACCACACTTTTTAAAATATATAGATTTGCGACTGGACAGTGAGCGACACACTCAAAGTGTTTTTTTTTTAGATACCTAAGGCCCAAAACTGGATACTACAGAGATTTTACCCATAGAACTGCAAAACCACACTGGGATTTGTCAGGCGTACACCAGACTATTTTCAACAGATATATTTTTGTGTCAGAACACTCCGGAGACACTACTGGTTTTTTTTAAGGCAAAAAAAGCGAAAAACAGGATAAGAGAGATTTTTTACCGTGGAATGGCAAAACCACAGTTTTAATTTACTGGTGTATACCACACTTTTTAAAATATATAGATTTGCGGCTGAACAGTGAGCGACACATTAAAACTGTTTTTTTTTTTAGATACCAAAGGCCCAAAACTGGATACTACAGAGATTTTACCCTTAGAACTGGAAAACCACACTGGGATTTGTCAGGTGTACACCAGACTATTTTCAACAGATATATTTTTGTGTCAGAACACTCAGGAGACACTACTGGGTTTTTTTACTGCAAAAAATGCGAAAAGCAGGATAATAGAGATTTTTTACCGTGGAACAGCAAAACCACAGTTTTAATTTACTGGTGTATACCACACTTTTTAAAATATATAGATTTGCGGCTGGACAGTGAGCGACACACTCAAACTGTTTTTTTTAGATACCAAAGGCCCAAAACTGGATACTACAGAGATTTGACCTGTAGAACTGCAAAACCACACTGGGATTTGTCAGGCGTACACCAGACTATTTTCAACAGATATATTTTTGTGGCAGAACACTCAGGAGACACTACTGTTTTTTTTTACTGCAAAAAATACGAAAAGCAGGATAATAGAGATTTTTTAACGTGGAACAGCAAAACCACAGTTTTAATTTACTGGTGTATACCACACTTTTTAAAATATATAGATTTGCGGCTGAACAGTGAGCGACACACTCAAACTGTTTTTTTCTTAGATACCAAAGGCCCAAAACTGGATACTACAGAGATTTTACCCGTAGAACTGCAAAACCACACTGGGATTTGTCAGGCGTACACCAGACTATTTTCAACAGATATATTTTTGTGGCAGAACACTCAAGAGACACTACTGGGTTTTTTTACTGCAAAAAATGCGAAAAGCAGGATAATAGAGATTTTTTACCGTGGAACAGCAAAACCACAGTTTTAATTTACTGGTGCATACCACACTTTTAAAAATATATAGATTTGCGGCTGAACAGTGAGCGACACACTCAAACTGTTTTTTTTTAGATACCAAAGGCCCAAAACTGGATACTACAGAGATTTTACCCGTAGAACTGCAAAACCACACTGGGATTTGCCAGGCGTACACCAGAGTATTTTCAACAGATATATTTTTGTGTCAGAACACTCCGGAGCCACTACTGTTTTTTTTTAAAGCAAAAAAGCGAAAAACAGGTTAAGAGAGATTTTTTACCGTGGAACAGCAAAACCACAGTTTTAATTTACTGGTGTATACCCCACTTTTTAAAATATATAGATTTGCGGCTGAACAGTGAGCGACACACTCAAAGTGTTTTTTCTTTTAGATACCAAAGGCCCAAAACTGGATACTACAGAGATTTTACCTGTAGAACTGCAAAACCACACTGGGATTTGTCAGGTGTACACCAGACTATTTTCAACAGATATATTTTTGTGTCAGAACACTCCGGAGACACTACTGTTTTTTTTTAAGGCAAAAAAAGCGAAAAACAGGATAAGAGAGATTTTTTACCGAGGAATGGCAAAACCACAGTTTTAATTTACTGATGTATACCACACTTTTTAAAATATATAGATTTGCGGCTGAACAGTGAGCGACACATTAAAACTGTTTTTTTTTTAAGATACCAAAGGCCCAAAACTGGATACTACAGAGATTTTACCCGTATAACTACAAAACCACACTGGGATTTGTCAGGCGTACACCAGACTATTTTCAACAGATATATTTTTGTGGCAGAACACTCAGGAGACACTACTGTTTTTTTTTACTGCAAAAAATGCGAAAAGCAGGATAATAGAGATTTTTTACTGTGGAACAGCAAAACCACAGTTTTAATTTGCTGGTGTATACCACACTTTTTAAAATATATAGATTTGCGGCTGAACAGTGAGCGACACACTCAAACTGTTTTTTTTTAGATATCAAATGCCCAAAACTGGATACTACAGGGATTTTACCCGTAGAACTGCAAAACCACACTGGGATTTGTCAGGCGTACACCAGAGTATTTTCAACAGATATATTTTTGTGTCAGAACACTCCGGAGACACTACTGTTTTTTTTTTAGGCAAAAAAAGCGAAAAACAGGTTAAGAGAGATTTTTTACAGTGGAACAGCAAAACCACAGTTTTAATTTACTGGTGTATACCACACTTTTTAAAATATATAGATTTGCGGCTGAACAGTGAGCGACACACTCAAACTGTTTTTTTTTTAGATACCAAAGGCCCAAAACTGGATACTACAGAGATTTGACCCGTAGAACTGCAAAACCACTCTGGGATTTGTCAGGCGTACACCAGACTATTTTCAACAGATATATTTTTGTGGCAGAACACTCAGAAGACACTACTGGTTTTTTTTTACTGCAAAAAATGCGAAAAGCAGGATAATAGAGATTTTTTACTGTGGAACAGAAAAACCACAGTTTTAATTTACTGGTGTATATACCAGACTTTTTAAAAAAATATAGATTTGCCTCTGATCAGTGAGCGACACACTCAAACTGTTTTTTTTATAGATACCAAAGGCCCAAAACTGTATACTACAGAGATTTTACCCGTGGAACTGCAAAACCACACTTCGGTCTCTGTGGCCTATACCAGACACTTTTCAACAGATATATTTGTGTCTGAAAAATCAGAGACACGCTTTTTTTTTTGGGAGGGGGGGGGGGCGACACCAATAGGTTAATAAGACGGGTATTTGTACAGTGTGTAGGAGGAAAAAAAAAAAGAGGATTTAGATGAAAAAAAGGATTTTTACTGGACCCCGAGACCTGCAGCTAAGTCCAGCAATTTCTGAAACAGGAGCACACAGGACTGTAATGCAGCGTTTGCTGGTATAACCACTGCGTCTCCTATACAGCCTGCCTGCCTGCCTGCCTGATATCTGGGATGGATATTAGTCCTGAGAAGGACTGTTTGTTTGATCTGGCAGCCGTTACAGACCCTACACTAACTATTTCGCAGGAAAAATCTCTCCCTAGCTCAGCAGCGCTGTCCCTACACTGTCTGATCCGGAGCGTCTGTGTCCAAGATGGCTGCGCCTGGTTTTAAATACTCGAGGTGACGCTGTGCGGCCAGCCAATCACTGTAATGCCCACAAACAACATGGCTGCGGCATTACAGTGACTGGCTGGCAATCCCTGCATGTTCATTGGCTCTGTAAAGTGCGCCAAACATGCAGGGCGGAGACCCGAGCTCCCGCCCGAGTAAACCGGAAATGCTCGGTGCTCGCCGAACATCCTGTGTAGCGTGATGCTCAGGCGAGTACCGAGCAGTGTCAAGCATGCTCGCTCAACACTAATTGGCATGGCTAAACCCTCTATGGGAGAGAGGGGATCCCCTGGTGTCCGATCTTCCGGCTTTCCTCACTGCCTTCTGGAGGGTCTTCGATGAACCTGGACGAAGGATTTCTACTGCCTCCTCATTGCTCCGTCTCCGCCAAGGGAGTCTCACCGTGGGCCAGTATGCCATACGGTTCCGTACCCTCACTTCTGAGCTTGCCTGGGACAACGAGGCCCTGGTGTCCACCTTCTGGGAGGGTCTTTCCGGTCGGATTAAGGACGAGTTAGCCGGCCGGGACATTCCTACCACCCTGGATGACCTGGTGTCACTAGCTACCCGGATTAACATCCGTTTCCTAGAACGTGCTAAGGAGACTACCCGGGAGAGATTTCCTCGTCTTGCTCCTGTTTTCCAGAAACCGGCTTCCCAACCAGCAACTCCCCGGGCACGCTCGCCCGAACCTATGCAGATCCACCAGACCAAGATGGTCAAGTCTCGCCTGGAAACACGCCGAGCCGAGGGGAGCTGTTTCTACTGTGGTAGTAAGGAGCACCTGATCCCTTTCTGTCCGGTGAAGCCGGCAAACTCCAGTGTCTAGGACCGCTCGGAGAGGTCGTCCTAGGCAAGAGTAAATCCTCTCCGTTCTTGACTTTGTCCGTCTCTATCTCCTGTGGAGAGAACCGCTTCTTTGAAACCGCACATCTGGATTCCGGAGCCGCTGGGAATCTCATTTCCCAGTCCCTTGTAGAGAAGTATCAGATTCCTACCAAACCTCTAGCTGAACCATTGGCAGTCGCTTCCATGGATGGAAGACTCCTTCCGGTGACCATCTTGCTCGTCACAGAGCCCGTAACCCTGCAGGTGGGAATGCTGCACTCAGAGAGGATCTCCTTCCATGTGCTCTCTCACCCCCTTTTGCCAGGTCTACCCAGGCTACAGAGACATGAACCGATTCTGAATTGGCAATCCGGTGAGGTGCTCCGTTGGGGGCAGGATTGCCATGGGACCTGCCTGGTTCCGGTTCGCCCGGCTCGACCTCCATCTACTCCAGCTAATTCACCTGGTCTACCGGCACCTTACTGGTCCTATGCTGATGTCTTCGACAAGAAAGAGGCAGAGGCACTGCCACCTCATAGGCCATATGATTGCCCCATTGACCTGGTACCCGGTGCCACTCCACCCCGTGGGCCTATTTCCCCGTTGTCGTTGGCCGAAACCCGGGCCATGTTGGAGTTCATCAAAGAAAATCTGGCTAGGGGATTCATCCGGAAATCTTCCTCCCCGGCTGGAGCCGGATTCTTCTTCGTAAAAAAGAAAGACGGTTCACAACGCCCCTGTATCGATTATCGAGGACTCAACCAAATTATTATCAAAAACAAATACCCCCTGCCGCTCATCTCTGAGCTGTTCGACCGCCTTAAAGGCGAGAAGATCTTCACCAAGCTTGATCTTCGTGGGGCGTATAACTTGGTCCGGATCCGCCAAGAAGTCGAGTGGAAGACGGCATTCAATACCCGGGATGGTCACTATGAATACCGTGTGATGCCCTTTGGTCTCTGTAATGCTCCTGCCATCTTCCAAGAATTAGTTAACGACATCTTTCGTGACCTTCTATATTCTTGCGTGGTAGTGTACCTGGACGACATCTTGGTCTTCTCTCCGGATCTTCCTACACAGCGGAGGGATGTTCGTCAGGTCCTGCTAAGGCTCAGGCAGAATCACCTATATGCAAAATTTGAGAAATGCCTCTTCGAGCAGACCTCTCTTCCGTTCCTGGGCTATATTATCTCTAAGACAGGTCTACGGATGGACCCCGAGAAGGTCTCTGCCGTCTTAAAGTGGCCCCGTCCGGAGGGGTTGAAGGCGATTCAGCGATTCCTGGGCTTCGCCAACTATTACCGTCACTTCATCCAAAATTTCTCTTCCCGGACTGCTCCCATCTCTGCGCTCACCCGAAAGGGAGCAAATCCTAAGGAATGGCCGTCCGAAGCAGAGGAGGCCTTCCTCTCCTTAAAACAAGCCTTCTCTTGTGCCCCTGTGCTGCACCGTCCGGATAGCAACAAACAGTTCTTTCTGGAGGTTGATGCTTCTGTTGAAGGAGGGCAATGGCCTCTCACAGTTGACCAAGTGAGTGTCAAATTATTATGTTATAAGGTTGATTGCAATCCACAGAAAACCAGACTCAGACAGTGCTCTGTATGGGAGGATTCAAAGAATCTCTAATCCCGTTTATTTCTACTTAGCATTTTATATTGTTTTGAGTTTATTAATGTCCAATCACTTACAGCCATACTACAGTACTACAGGCTTGAGTCAATGTTAGTGCAATTATTACAGAAACACATACTGTATATGGGCATATTATCTTTAGTTCGAAGCACGATGGAAATTTACAAGGTTACCCATCCTGGCTGAGACTAGTCAGATAATGGGAGCAGGGTGTCTCACAGAATGTTCTTGTGAGAAAAGGTTAGTGTGAGAAAGTTGCATGGGAAGAGAAGGAAAGAATGTATGTTATGCAAGGAGTGATAATAACATGATTTTAAAGCAAGAAGACAAAATGGAGTTGCTCTAGCATGAGTATCAATATGTCCTTTACACTTGGATAGCATGAATATTAATATGTCCTTTACACTTCCTCTTCCGGAGCCAGAGCGGTGCTCACCCAGAAATCTCCATCCGGGAGAATGGTAACCTGCGGCTCCTTCTCCAAGCCCTTCTCCTCGTCTGAGCGCAACTACTCCATAGGAGACCGAGAACTGCTAGCCATCAAATTGGCACTGGAGGAGTGGAGTTACCTGCTGGAAGGGACTCTGCACCCGGTGGTCATCTATACTGACCACAAAACCCTGGCATATCTAGAGAATGCCCAAAGACTCAATCTGCGCCAGACCCGGTGGTCTTTGTTCTTCGCCCGGCGGACAAGAAAGTTAAAGTCGACGCCTTGTCCCGATCCTTCCTGTCTTCCGATCAAGAAGATGAGCCTATGCATATCATCGATCCCTCCAAAGTGATGAATGTGGCCCACTTCGACCTGTCTCGTCTCCCACCCGGTAAGACATTTGTAGCGGTTCCGGATCGTAAGAAGGTTCTTCACTGGGGTCATTCATCCAAACTAGCCGGCCATTCTGGCCAGAAGAAGACCTTCCTGCTCATTACCCGGCATTACTGGTGGCCTACCCTGCTCCAGGATGTGGTAGACTTTGTCACGGCCTGTTCGTCCTGTGCCAGCAACAAGGTTCCCAGACATCTTCCAGCCGGCCGTCTCCTGCCTCTTCCCGTGCCTGCTGCACCGTGGCAACACATTGGCAACACTTTATTACTGATCTCCTTGTTTCTGCCGGTTGTACGGTCATTTGGGTAGTCGCTGACCGCTTTACTAAAATGGCCCACTTCATCCCTCTGCCTGGTCTCCCATCTGCCTCTGTGCTGGCTAAGGACTTCATCCATCACATCTTTTGTCTCCACAGCCTACCCCTCCACATTGTGTCTGATCGAGGAGTCCAGTTCCCTTCGCGCTTCTGGAGAGCTACATGTAAGCTGCTGGATGTCATCCTGGATTTCTCCTCTGCTTACCATCCGCAGTCCAATGGCCAAGTGGAATGCATCAACCAGATCCTTACCAGCTTCCTCCGGCACTTCGTCAACGCTCACCAAATCGATTGCGTGGAGCTCCTACCATGGGCCGAGTTCTCCTATAACAACCATGAGAGCGAATCTTCTTCCAAGTCCCCGTTCTCTGTGGTCTACGGTCAACATCCCCGGATTCAGTTTCCGCTTCAGTAGACAACCCTGCCGCAGAGTCTCTGGTCAGTGAATTTTCCACTATTTGGGAGGACACTAGATCCGCACCTCTTCAATCCTCCGAGCGGATGAAGAAACATGCTGATAAGAGACGTCTGGATCTGCCTCAATTCCGTCCGGGAGACAAGGTTTGGCTCTCCTCCAAACATGTTCATCTCAAAATACCCTACTATAAGTTGGGTCCACGGTTCATCGGTCCATTTGCAGTCCTCAAGCAAATCAACCTAGTAGTCTACAAGTTGAGACTCTCGGCCACCTTACGGATTCCCAAATCCTTCCACGTATCTCTCCTCAAACCAGTTGTGCTTAATTCTTTTTCCAACAATCCAGGTACCTCCCCAGCTCCGGTCTCCACTGAGGACGTCTATGAGGTAGAGTACATTCTGGCCACCAAGAGGGTAAGAGGTAAAACCTTTTTTCTGGTGGATTGGAAGGGGTTTGGCCCAGAGGAGAGAACTTGGGAACCCAGGGAGAACATCTATGCCCCGCTTCTTCTTAAAAATTTTCTTTCTGGCCTAAAAAAGAGGGGACGTAAAGGGGGGGTACTGTAGTATCGGCATCTCTGCCCCCTGACAGGCAGAGACGCCGTCCCTCTTACCGCCGCGCTCCCCGCCCGGCGTCCTCCGGCGCTCCTGCTTCTGCTGCTGCCGGTTCGCGCGCTTCCCGGGCACTGTGCTTAGGGCGCGCGCACGTGCTCCCTCCCTCTTAAAGGGGCCGCGCACGCCATCCTAAGGAGTCCCTGGCCAATGGCCGGAGGACCTCTCATATAAAAGGCACCTCCTCCAAAATGGAGGTGCCCATGCAAGGTTGTAGCTTTGTGTGCAAAACTCTGCTTCAGCCCTCAGGTCCAGTCCGCCAGCCTGACTACCAGTCCAGTCCGCCAGCCAGACTACCAGTCCAGTCCGCCAGCCTGACTACCAGTCCAGTCCGCCAGCCTAACTACCAGCCAAGTTCGCCAGCCTGACTACCAGTCCAGTCCGCCAGTCTGACTACCAGTCCTGTCCGCCAGCCTGACTACCAGTCCAGTCCGCCAGCCTAACTACCAGTCCTGTCTGCCAGTCTGACTATCAGTCCTGTCCGCCAGCTTGTCTACTCTCCAGCCCGACAGTCTGTCTACAGTCCAGTCCGCCAGTCTGTCTATGGGCCCTGCCCGCCTGCTTACCTGGAAGCACCTGCCTGTTACCTGCCGTGCCTACCAGCCAGCTTATCTGGAGGCTTCTGCTTGTTGCCTGCCGTGCCTACCTGTCAACCTACCTGGAGGCTCCTGCATTTTACCTGCCGTGCCTACCAGCCAGCCTACCTGGAAGCTCCTGCTTGTTACCTGCCATGTCTGCCAGTCCGTCTACCCGGATCACCCATCAGCCTGCCTGCCGTGCTCATCTGCTGTACCGGTCAGTCCCTGCCTTCTGACCCTTGAGAGTCACCTGCTCTCATACAAGGTCGGTCCCAGAGTAGCACCTGGTCCCTCTGCTCAGTCCTTCCCTGGTCAAGGAGTCGATTGAGCTGCCGTAGACCTTGGTCAGTCCAAGTGGATACCTAGTTACGCCCTTCTGGTCCCTCCTTGCACCACAGCACAGAGGTTCCACCACCCGGATCCGTAACATGATGGTCCAACTAAACGCAAACCGGATGGAATAGCATGCCGTTGCAAGATGCTGTGGTAGCCATGCTGGTTCAGTATGCCTTCAAGTTTGAATAAATCCCCAACAGTGTCACCAGCAAAGCACCTCCACACCATCACACTTCCTCCTCCATGCTTCACAGTGGGAACCAGACATGTAGAGTCCATCCGTTCACCTTTTCTGCGTCGCACAAAGACACGGTGGTTGGAACCAAAGATCTCAAATTTGGACTCATCAGACCAAAGCACAGATTTCCACTGGTCTAATGTCCTTTCCTTGTGTTCTTTAGCCCAAACAAGTCTCTTCTGCTTGTTGCTGTACCTAGCAGTGGTTTCCTAGCAGCTATTTTACCATGAAGGCCTGCTGCACAAAGTCTCCTCTTAACAGTTGTTGAAGAGATGTGTCTGCTGCTAGAACTCTGTGTGGCATTGACCTGGTCTCTAATCTGAGCTGCTGTTAACCTGCGATTTCTGAGGCTGGTGACTCGGATAAACTTATCCTCAGAAGCAGAGGTGACTCTTGGTCTTCCTTTCCTGGGGCGGTCCTCATGTGAGCCAGTTTCTTTGTAGCGCTTGATGGTTTTTGTAGCTGCACTTGGGGACTCTTTCAAAGTTTTCGCAATTTTTCGCACTGACTGACCTTCATTTCTTAAAGTAATGATGGCCACTCATTTTTCTTTACTTAGCTGCTTTTTTCTTGCCATAATACAAATTCTAACAGTCTATACATATATATATTGTGGTACAGCGACTTGCTTGGCTCACACAGAGGCAGACACAGGAAACACGTCTCGGGTTAACTTCCTGCTGGTTTATTATATGGCAAGTATGTGTTGGTCCTACCTTAAAACAATTTTCAAATACTGGGTTAAAGCTTTTAGTTAATACTTCTATTAGCCTATCAATTGCGGAAACGCATGGCCAGAGAAGGAGAAAGATATTATTGGTATGAAATTACTCCTAATGGACAAATGTCTCACAGGAATTTAGCACTGAGCTCTTTCTAGTAATAAATCTCTCCTTCGGCATCAATCTCATTCATACTGACTTTTCATCTTATATAGCCAATACATAAGGTTAGTAATACTAGTAATCTGATCAGATAACAACTGGCTTCATCAGAGGCTTGTAGCCTCAAACCTCTGATGAAGCCACTGATGGCGAAACTAGTTGAGGAGGCAGCTGATCATTTTTATTAGCAATGTTTGAGAGTTGGTTCATTCTAATTAATGAGGTGCTGGTCCGCCGCCACAACAATTTTTGAGTGCTTTGTGATACTATAATCAGAGTGAGCCACAAAATAGGGGAAGCCAGTTGTTATCTGACAAGGCCAAGTCTGTGATGCCGAGAGATGAGAGTCTGTAGAAAGAGGGTATGGTTTACTGTGTCGAAGGCAGATGACAGGTCTAGGAGGAGGAAGAAAGAGTCTGGCTTGGATTAGGCAGTTAGTAGGCCGTTGGTGACTTTAGTCAGGGCAATTTCAGTGGAATGGTGAGGTCGGAAGCCTGATTGTAAGAGATCAAAGAGGGAGCAGGAGGAGAGGTGGGAGGACAGTTCAAAACAGACATGTTGATCCAGTAGTTTGGAGGCATAGGGGGGAAGTGAGATGGGGCAATAGCTAAACATAGGATGTGTCAAGGGAGGGCATTTGGAGGATGGGTGTGATCGAGGTATGTTTGAATCTTGATGGGAAGATGCTAGTTGTTAGTGACAGGTAGAAGAGGAGGGTTAGGCTTGGGATGAAGACTGTGGTACAGTTTGGAATGAGGTGGGATGGTATTAGGTCAAGTTCACAGGTGGTGAGATGTGATTTGGAGAGTAAAGATAATTTTCCGTGATGGTGGAGAAGCTGGTTTTGGAGGAGGAGAGTTGAGTCGTTATGAGAGAGAAGGGGCTGTTGGGACTTTAAGCAAAAGCTTTGCCCTATGTTGTCAATATTCTGCTTGAAGAATGAGGCTAAGTCTTCAGCTGAGATGAGAGGAGAGGGATGGGGAGCTGGTGGACAGAGGAAGAACTTTAAAGTACTGAATAGCTGTTTAGGGTTGTGAGACATGTATGATATGAGAGATGAGAAGTAGGTTTGTTTTGCTGCAGTGAGCAATTGTGCAGCATTTTGAAAACTTCTGTTACTGGACTCCACTCCCTTTCTTTGGCAGTCGCACAGTGGTACGCCTTGTAAATGAGGGTCAGGAAGAACATGCCCTCCAGTAGATGAAAAGCGCTGCATTAAGTGGCCTCTGCTCCTCTCCGTCCACCTTAACATCACACACAGTAAAGTCCTCAGAGGTGCCACCCCAATTACCCTTGTTTTCACCCACGTCACAACTGTCCAACTGGCCAATTGACTATGGGGAAGCACAAATGGGCGAGTCTACAAAGCTGTTCACACATTCTATTCCGGGTCATCAAAGGTCTGATCCAAAGCTTCACAGACTCAAGAGGGGGAAAGCATGTGTAGCAATGGCCAAAATTTTTTTCAGTTGATCTGGGCCCAGACGAAGTAGGGTCCGAGACGAATCCAAACCCTCGTGACCAGACGTTAACCCCTGGGGGTGGGCATGGATGGGTTGGAGAAAGAAATTAATACACACCAGAACATGGAGAACTAAACTAATATACAACAGAGGTTGGAGAACTAAACTACTAAACAGCTAAGGTTAGAGAATGAAACAAATACACACCAGAACATGGAGAACTAAACTAATAGAAAACAGGGGTTGGAGAAATAAACTAATAAGACAACAGGGGTTGGAGAACTAAACTACCAAACAGCTAAGTTGGAGAATGAAACAAATACACACCAGAACATGGAGAGCTAAACTAATAGAAAACAGGGGTTGGAGAACTAAACCACTACACACCATGGGATGGAGAACTAAACCAATAGACACCAAGGTGTCACTAGACAGCAAGTGTTGGAATCCCCAAGGTTTGCGGGACAAACCTCTGCATCTAACGCTTCCTCCAGTGCTTCTGCATTCTCCACCTCCTTTAGGGCCTCCACCTGCGCCCTCAACAGTGTAGAGAGAATCCCCCCCACCTCCGTACTGTGCAGCCAGGGCTCACAGCAATCAGGCAGTCTTAAAATTAATATGCCTTGGAAATCACAGTCATACAGCTGAAGAGTTGTGGACAGCTCTCCAGGCCGAGTTTGAGCAATGGCTGTCTCCCCTGAACCTGGAGCAAGGGAAGGCCGTGAGCATTACCGGTGCAAATCCGGTGGCGGCCCTATGCCGGGGAAACCTCAGACACTTGCCTTGCATCGCTCGCATCCTCAACCTGGTGGTACAGCAATTTCTCTGCCACTATCCCGGCCTGGATGCGCTGCTGCAGAAACCACGGTCTCTGCGTGCTCACTTATAACTATAAAAATGAGCAGGATTTTAGTATAAAAGCCAGACTACTAGACAACGAGCAAACTCCTTCATGATGATAGAAGCCACCATCTCCTTAGCTTTCTGGTACTTTTATGTGGGAATGAACTTGTCTCCATCCAGCCAGGAATATCCAGTGAATGGCATGCCACGGTTTGGTATTAGCACCCAGTACCAGAAGCAAAGCCATCCACAATTTCCGTACCTCAGGAATTTTATTTGGTAGACTGACTGAGCAAACATTAGTTTCTCACAAAGTAGCTGAAGACACTGAGTGGCAGTAGGTGCAAGTTTCTCCAGCATGACCTGTTTGATATTGTTAGATATCAGAGGGAGAACATAACTGGGCTTTGCCAAGGTGCCATATTGCACCTTAAGTCTTATAGACTCTGCAATTGCGGCCTTACATTCTACAGGATGGTGGGGAAGCAGACAGTAGGTCATGAAATTGCATTAGCTCTGGTGGTGTTGAGGTGAGGTGGCAGCGAGGAAATGGCAGGCTGTAGGCTGTCTTGAAGAGATGGGTTTTCAGTTTGTGTCTGAAGGATCTGAATGTGGTGGCTAATCGGACGTGTTGAGGCACAGAATTCCAGAGGATGAGGGATATTTGGTAGAAGTATTGGAGGTGATTGGGTGAGGAAGAAATAAGGGTGGAAATAAGGAGGTCTTGGGAGAACTGGAGATTACGGAAGGGAATATATTGGGAGATTAGTTCAGAGATGTACGGAGAAGAAAGATTATGGATGGCTTTGTACATCAGTGTTAGTAGTTTGAACTGGATACGTTGGGCAATTGGGAGCCAGTGAAGGGATCTTATAGATTGCAATCTTATGGATTGCTGGAGCCAGTATACAGTAAAAAAGCAGCCATAGAGACTTCGGGAACCTTCCCACACACTTTTCTTAGCCAGGGATGCTACTCAGCAGGGTTGGACTGGTCCTCCAGAGAATCGGAGAATCCTCCGGTGGGCCCAGGCTTCTCCATCAGGAGAGTTCATAGCACAAACTTTTCAGGTTGTGATGATGATTAGGCCATCCATCTCCTTAGCTTTCGGTTACTTGGAATGCATACGCAAGTATGCAGCCAGCCAAACAGGCCGCAATACTAAACTGCCACATTTCTGGACAGCTGCTTGCCCTTGAAATGTTACCTTTTAGGCTCATGGAGGCGGATGCTTTTCACAACCTCATGGCGGCGGACGAGTCTCCATACTCGGTCCCCAGCCGCCACTACTTCTCATGGTGTCATCCCCGCCTCCCACAAGCTGGGGTCCCAGAACATTACTGCTGGTACTTTTCTGTGGGAATCTGCTTGACTCCTACCTGGACTCCTGCCTGGAATATTTACAGTGAACTATAGTACGACACCATGGTATTAGCACTGCCCCAGTATCAGTAGCGTAGCCATCCCCAATTTCCTTCTCAGGAATTTTATTTGGTAGACTGAGAGGCTGGCCAAATAAACTGGTTTCTCACAAAGAAGCTGAAGATACAGAGTGGCTGTAGGTGCTCCAGCCTGTTAGATATCAGGGGGTGAAAGGCAGCATGGTGGCTCAGTGGTTAGCACTGAAGCCTTGGATCCTGGGTTCAAATCCCAGCAAGGACAACATCTGCAAGGATTTTGTATGTTCTCCCCGTGTTTGCGTGGGTTTCCCCCTCAGTAAAAAAGCAGCCATAGAGTGTCTGGGAACCTTCCCACACACTTTTCTTAGCCAGGGCTGCTTCTCGGCAGGGTTGGACGGGCCCACCAGAGAACAGGAGAATCCATCAGGAGAGTTCATAGCGCAAGCCTTTCTGGTTGTGATAATGGTGAGGCCATCCATATTCTTAGTTTTCTGTTACTTGGAATGCAAGCACAAGTATGCAGCCAGCCACCCACCCACAGGCTGCAATGCTAAACTGCCACATTTCTGAACAGCTGCTTGCCCTTGAAATGTTGCCTTTTAGGCTCGTGGAGGAGGAAGCTTTTCATAACCTCATGGCGGCTGACGGGTCTCCATACTCAGTCCCCAACCACCATTATTTCTCCTGGTGTCATCCCCGCCTTCCTGAACCATGGGTTCCAGAACATTACCCGTGCCCTTCCCAGTGTACTTAGTGGAAAGGACCGCTTAACCACAAACACGTGGACAAGTGAATGTGGCTAGAGATGGTACGGAGCCAGTCCACAGTAAAAAAAACAGCCATAGAGTGTCCGAGAACCTTCACACACACTTTTCTTAGCCATGGATGCTTCTCAGCAGGGTTGGACAGGCCCACCAGAGAACCGGAGATTCTCCGGTGGGGTCTAGCTTCTCCTTCAGGAGAGTTCATAGCACAAACATTGCAGCTGCTATGGGGCTCTTTAGCAGGGGAGAAAGGTGGTCCCTCAGAATCAAATCCTCTGGTGGGCCCAATGTTCTTTAGTCTGACACTGCTTCTCGGTGAGAGTTGTATTTCACCACAGCCATATTCTTTAGCTCTGTGAAAGGACTGGCATAGAGGGAAACTGTATTTACTTCGGCTGTCATTTCTCCCAGGAAGTCCTCTAATGCAGCTTGTTGCATAAGCAATGGCAGCCCATCCAACCTCAGCTCACACTTCTCGGTAGTACTTAGTCACAGACAAAGATCTTTCTTTACGTCTTGAATTTAATCACTACAGAGTTGGACAACGGCCTGATCTACAATGCGTTTTTAGAAATAACATGCATAAGCAAAGCCACGGTTTAGGCCACTGAAGGTCATTAAGCGAAACTCATATAGCTTTCCCACAGACTGAAAGAGGCGTATCAAGACTTCCAAGACAGCCAAGACTTCCCTGTCCTCCCAAAGAGGACAACTGTCCATGTTCTCCTCCTTATCCTCCTCCTCCTCATTATCACTCAATCCGCATTGAGATGAGAGGAGGCTGGGCTGCATAGTTCCTTGCTCCGCCTGCAATGCCTCCTCTTTAATTGTGAGCACCGAGCGTTTCAGTAGCCAGGGAAGCGGGATGGTGACGCTAATTATGGCGTCATTGCAGCGCCCCATTTGGTGGAGTCCTCAAAGTTTTTGAGAATGGCACAGATGTCAGACATCCATGCCCACTCATCAGTTTTTATGTGCAGAGGCTGACCTGAATGCCGATAGGCGTGTTGAAGCTGGTACTCAACAACTGCCGTTCTGCTGCTCAGAAATCCTTCTTAACAACTGCAACATTGATTTCCAACATGTGGTGACATCGCACAACAGTCGGTGAGCTGTAAGCTGCATATGCTGCTGAAGCACTGCCAGGGTGGCGGAAGCTATAGCTGACTTTCTGAAAGAGGCACACGGGGCGTACTTTCACAAGCAGCTCTGGCAAATCTGGGTAGGTTTAGAGAAACCGCTGAACATCTAAGTTGAGCTCATTTAGTGCTCTCTCATTACTAATGTGAACCCCTGTATGGAAAACAATATTAGCATCGAAAAATTAAAAGATGAAATATAGCCTGCTTTATATACCACAGTACTAAGAAAACCAAATTTCATTATATTTTGTGTACCCCTGTGACAAAAATATCTGCACCAAAGAATTAATTTCACTAGAGTAGAACTAGTATAATGGTGACCGACAACTCTTCCACTACAGGCAAACTCAATAGACGGAGGCCCAATCAGGATTCCCCACATTTCCAAAAATTAGTGGCAAACACGAGCAAAGTGGCATCAATTTCACTTGTGTTTAAGTAGTATAATGGGGACCAACACTACTTTTACTACAGCTAACCCAATAGATGGAGACCCAATCAGGATTCCCCACATTTCCAAAAATTTGTGGCAGACACCAACAAAGTTGCATCAATTTCACTACAGTAGAAATTGCAGACTTAGGAATGACATGTCTTCCCCTATAGCCAACCCAATAGATGGAGACTCAATCAGAAGTGCTTACATTTCCCTAAATTAGGGCATAACACCACCAAAGTGGTGTCAATTTCACCAGAGTAGAAGTAGTTTAATGGAAAAAGAAACCTCTTCCACTACAGCCAAACCCAATAGATGGAGACCCAATCAGGATTCCCCACATTTCAAAAAATTAGTGACAGACACCAGCAAAGTGGCATGAATTTCACCAGAGTAGAAGTAGTTTAATGGATACAGAAACCTCTTCCACTACAGCCAAACTCAATAGATGGAGACCCAATCAGGATTCCCCACATTTCCAAAAATTAGTGGCAGACACCAGCAAAGTGGCATCAATTTCCCTAGAGTTTAAGTAGTATAATGGGGACCGACACCGCTTCTGCTACAGCCAACCCAACAGATGGAGAAACAAACAGAACTGTTCACATTTAAAATATTTAGGGCCTAAGACCACCATTTCCGTGGCCTACAGATTGAAGATGGTGGAGTTCAAGCTCTGAGCTTTGTCATGTGTAGGAGTAAACAATCTTTTACGTGACCACAACTGCGGGATCGAGGGCTGGCTGCAGTGCTGAGAGAGGCTGGAGTACAGTGAAACGGACAAACTGCTAGACCGTGAGTGAGGTGCAGGCGGAGATATTTCGATGGATTGAGAAACATGTGGTGTGCTCAGTGAAACAATACTGACGAATAAGGGGCTGTGTCCTCGAAACGCGTCCAGTTGTTCCCCTCCTAGGGACATGTTGTGATTTTTAATTTTGGAATAAAAGGATTTATCGCATGTGGAGCCAGATTTTACCTTTCTTATATATCCTTGCAAGTGTATGCTGGACACTAATCTGTGAGCCTGGGATTCCTGTGAGTATCAGGTGATATGAGCTAATTATCTTTTTTCAGTTTACTCAGTGAAACAAACACAGCAGGCATGTCAGCTTCTGTTACAGCTGACGGACTCTCAGTCAGCCTGACTGGAGCGAGTATACAACCGTAGGTTCTGCGGTCGGAGACCTGCGTGACAATACTTGGCACGGTAACAGAGGAGGAGGAAGAAGCAGCCGATGCGTTTGATGGGGAGGATGATGGTAGTTTATTGAAAACCAATTTTGAGTTAATCATGTTTGTGTACTCCTTTGTGGAAAACAATATCTGCACCAAATAATTAATTTTGCTATAGTATACAGTGGGGAAAAAAAGTATTTAGTCAGCCTCCAATTGTGCAAGTTCTCCCACTTAAAAAGATGAGAGAGGCCTGCAATTGACATCATAGGTAGACCTCAACTATTTGAGACAAAATGAGAAAACAAATCCTGAAAATCACATTGTCTGATTTGGAAAGAAATTTTTTTCAAATTTTGGTGGAAAATAAGTATTTGGTCACCTACAAACAAGCAAGATTTCTGGCTCTCACAGACCTGTATCTTCTCTTTTAAGAGGCTCCTCTGTCCTCCACTCATTACCTGTAGTACTGGCACCTGTTTGAACTTGTTATCAGTATAAAAGACACCTGTCCACAACCTCAAACAGTCACACTCCAAACTCCACTATGGTGAAGACCAAAGAGCTGTCGAAGGACACCAGAAACAAAATTGTAGCCCTGCACCAGGCTGGGAAGACTGAATTTGCAACAGGCAAGCAGCTTGGTGTGAAGAAATCAACTATGGGAGCAATAATTAGAAAATGAAAGACATACAAGAACACTGATAATCTCTCTCAATCTGGGGCTCCACACAGGATCTCACCCCGTGGGGTCAAAATGATCTCAAGAACGGTGAGCAAAAATCCCAGAATCACACTGCAGGGACCTAGTGAATGACCTGCAGAGAGCTGGGACCAACGTTACACAGGCTACCATCAGTAACACACTACGCCGCCAGGGACTCAGATCCTGCAGTGCCAGAGTTGTCCCCCTACTTAAGCCATTACATGTCCGGGCCCATCTGAAGTTTGCTAGAGAGCATTTGGATGATCCAGAAGAGTATTGAGAGAATGTCATATGGTCAGATGAAATCAAAGTAGAACTGTTTGGTAGAAACACAACTCGTCGTGTTTGGAGGAGAAAAAATGCTGAGTTGCATCCAAAGAACACCATGCCTACTGTGAAGCATGGGGGTGGCAACATCATACTTTGGGGCTGTTTCTCTACCAAGGGACCAGGACGACTGATCCGTGTACATGAAAGAATGAATGGAGCCATGTATTGTGAGATTTTGAGTGCAAACCTCCTTCCATTAGCAAGGGCATTGAAGATGAAACGTGGCTGGGTCTATCAGCATGACAATGATCCCAAGCACACCACCAGAACAATGAAGGAGTGGCTTCGTAAGAAGCATTTCAAGGTCCTGTAGTGGCCTAGCCAGTCTCCAGATCTAAACCCTATAGAAAACCTTTGGAGGGAGTTGAAAGTCATTTTGCTCAACGACAGCCCCAAAACTTCACTGCTCTAGAGGAGATTTCTCAAGGAGGAATGGGCAAACATACCAGCAACAGTGAGTGCCAACCTTGTGAAGAATTACAGAAAACGTTTGACCTCTGTCATTGCCAACAAAGGATATATAACAAAGTACTGAGATGAACTTTTGAAGGTGACCAAATACTTATTTGCCACCAAAATTTGAAAAAAATTTCTTTCCAAATCAGACAATGTGATTTTCAGGATTTGTTTTCTCATTTTTCCTTTCATAGTTGAGGACTACCTATGATGTCAATTACATGCCTCTTTCATCTTTTTAAGTGGGAGAACTTGCACAATTGGTGGCTGACTAAATACTTTTTTTCCCCACTGTACCTATACAAATCGATGAAGGCCAAAACCTCTTCCACTACGACCAACCCAGGAGATGGAGACCTAACCAGGAGTGTACACATTTCCCTAAATTAGGGCCTAACACCAACTAAGTGGCATCAATTTAACTTGAGTAGAAGTAGTTTAATGGAGACAGAAACCTCTTCCACTACAGCCAAACCCAATAGATGGAGACCCAATTAGGATTCCCCACATTTCCAAAAATTAGTGGCAGACACCAGCAAAGTAGCATGAATTTCACCAGAGTAGAAATAGTTTAATGGAGATAGAAACCTCTTCCACTACAGCCAAACCCAATAGATGGAGACCCAATCAGGATTCTCCACATTTCCAAAAATTAGTGGCAGACACCAGCAAAGTGGCATCAATTTACCTAGAGTTTAAGTAGTATAATGGGGATCGACACCGCTTCTACTACAGCCAACCCAGTAGATGGAGACACAAGCAGAACTGTTCACATTTAAAAAAATTAGGGCCTAAGACCACCATTTCTGTGGCCTACAGATTGGAGATGGTGGAGTTCAACCTCTTAGCTTTGTCATGTGTAGGAGTAAACAATCTTTTACGTGACCACAACTGGGGGACCGAGGGCTGGCTGCAGTGCTGCAGGAGGGCGAAGTACAGTGAAACGGACAAACTGCTGGAAAGTGAGTGAGGTGCAGGCGGAGATGTTACGGTGGATTGAGAAACATGTGATGTGCTCAGTGAAACAAACACAGCAGGAATGTCAGCTTCTGTTACAGCTGACAGACTCTCAGTCAGCCTGACTGGAGTGAGTATACAACCGTAGGTTCTGCGGTCGGTGACCAGTGTGACAATACTTGGTACGGTAACAAAGGAGGAGGAAGAAGCAGCAGATGCGTTTGATGGGGCGGCTGATGGTTCTTTATTGAAAACCAATGTTGAATTAATCATGTTTGTGTACCCCTTTGTGGGGAACAATATCTGCACCAAATAATTAATTTCACTATAGTATAACTATACAAATAGATGGAGACCAAAACCTCTTCCACTATGACAAACCCAGGAGATGGAGACCTAACCAGGATTGTTCACATTTCCCTAAATTAGGGCCTAACACCAACAAAGTGGCATCAATTTAACTAGACTATAAGTAGTTTAATGGAGACAGAAACCTCTTCCACTACAGCCAAACCCAATAGATGGAGACCCAATCAGGATTCCCCACATTTCCAAAAATTAGTGCCAGGCATCAGCAAAGTGGCATCAATTTCACCAGAGTAGAAGTAGTTTAATGGAGATAGAAAAGTCTTCCACTACAGCCAACCCAATAGATGGAGACCCAATCAGGATTCTCACCATTTCCAAAAATTAGTGGCAGACACCAGCAAAGTGGCATTCATTTCACTACAGTAGAAATTGTAGAATTAGGAACCAAAACTTCTTCCACTACAGCTAACCCAGCAGATGGAGACTCAATCAGGAGTGCACCATCCTCTCCAGTCATTCACCACGTGTCAGACTTGTACTCTATTGTGCAGGTAAACGAGCTGGTCTAAAAAATGTGTGAAAGGACTGACAGAAATTGCTGCTGCCACTTACACTACTGCTGCTGCTAATATTTTGGCTTTGACGAATTGACGTGCCGGATGTTGGAAGTGTAGAGCTGCGATGAACTCTGTGTGCCTCACTGCTGACTTGGGGAAAACCTATGTTAAGGTTGTGTAAAAGCGTGTTTTGATACTCCAGCATTCGCGGGTCGGTTTCCAGGGCGGAAAGGATCTGACAAAATTTACCTTTATAATGTGGGTCTAACAGAGTGGCAACCCAGTCGTCAGCACTATTTTGAATCATAACTATACGGGGATCATCTTGCAGATAATGCAGCATGAACGCACTCATATGTTGACCTCTTTCCGGAGGTTAAAGCCCATGCTGTGTTGGTGGCTGGGTAATTCTGATGCTTGTTTCCTCCATCTCCACCCACCAAACACGAACAGAGAGGGGATGATTATCCTTTTCATGTTCTGACTGTTGCTCGCCCATCATCTTTTCCTTTTCCATTTGTACCTCGCCTTCAATAACACCTTCACTAATAGTTTTTCTACTATCGCCAACCCCCCTCAATCACAGTGAACCACCCTCCCTTCGCATCCTGAGATGTCCCCTAGTGTATGACTTTAGTAACAGAAGAAAGTATTTTTTTAGTGTGGATGAAGCCGGTATAACCTAGGAGATATGCTACGAACAATTTCAAACTGAGATGTCCCCTACTGTATCACATTAGTAACAGAAGAAAGTATTTTTTTATTGTGGATGAGGCCTGTATAACATGCGAGATATTCTCCAAACTAATTCAAAATGAGATGTCCCCTGCTGTATAACGTTAGGAATCAAAGAAAGTATTTTTTGACTGTGGATGAGGCCTGTATAACATAGAATATATGCTCCAAGATATTTCAAACTCAGATCTAGCCTGCTGTATCACGTTAGTCACAGTAAAAAATAGATTTATTTACTCTGCATAAGCTCTGCATACAGCTGAATTTCACCGCCACTAAAATAGCATGTGGCTTTTAGCAAAGTGTATCACGTTTGTGACAGCAAAAAATCTTTTGTGAACTCTGACAAGCAACAGAAAAAAATCATTTTTTTTTTACTCTGAAAATAGCTGAAGTTCACTGCCACTAACGTATTAGCTGACGTATAGCAGAGTGCATGACGTTTGCCACACAAAAAAATCTTTGGTGGACTGTGGCTAGCAACAGAAAAAATCTATTTTTTTACTCTGAAAAGACCTGAAGTTCACCGCCACTAACATAGTAGCTGACGTATAGCCTAGTGTATGACGTTTGCCACACAAAAAAATCTTTGGTACTCTGCGTAGCAAGACAAAAAATCTTTTTTTTTTACTTTGAAAACAGCTGAGTTTCACTGCCACTAAGATAGTAGGTGGCTTTTAGCAAACTGTATCACGTTTGCCACACAAAAAAATCTTTGGTGGACTGTGGCTAGCAACAGAAAAAAAATATTTGTTTTACTGTGCATAAAGCTCAAGTTCATCCACCAAAAAAATGAAAAACTGGACTAACACAGCTTGCACTATCATATTAGCAAATGAAAAAAAAGTTTTTTGTGCTCTGCACTCAGAAGCTCTGCACTGACAAGCTCTGCAGATAGCTGAATTTCAACCCCACAAAAACAAAAAGTGGCCTACAAGGGCTTGCTTGCTTTATCACATTAGCAAGTGCAGAAATAGATTGAAGGTCTGCATGGAGCACAGACAGTACAACCGGTGCAAAACACTGTTCAATGCCATAGGCCCTGCTCTTTCTGTCAGAATCTCAGTAATTGCACAAAAACAAAAAAAAAAGACTGCAAGGTCGATTTAACAGGTACACAGCACAGGACTTATCTACACTATCTGACTTACACAGAAGCGCACATCTATCTAGCTAATATCTCTCATTACACAGGAGCTAGGTGCAGAAGTAGTGTCTAACACGAGTGACATGCATGAAATGGCGCTGAGGGAACATGGCCGGTTTTTATATGGAGAGGACATGTGATTTCAGCAACCAATTGCAGAAGCCCTTGTGTCTGGGACAATGTGGATGCATCCTGCTCTCTGATTGGCTAGCTGCACTTTCCTGACTTAAAGTTACAGTATACAGGAAAAAAAAAAAGAGCGCCTCTAATCTGACCTATTCTGAGCTATCACCAGCCCCTCCACTCATCTACCACGTCTCCCCGCTCATCATACACAAGCACTATGCTAGCAAAACTGTAAAAAACGCTGTAGTTGGCCTGCAATCACTTAACCACGTAAATTTGCCTAACGTTACCGATTTTCCCAAATTTCACAAATTTTGATCGCCTTTCCGATCACGAATCCGAATGTGCCACATTCGTGTTGAACTTAAGTTTGGAGACCGGATCTCGAACATATTCACTCATCACTACCTTGCACAGCTCCTTCATTACCTTGCTCATGAATGGGGTTCCTTGGTTAGTATCTCCTTCGGCAGTCCGGTCCTGGCAAATATATGGACAAGTTCCCGGGCTATGCTTTTAGCTGATGAGTTCCTTAGTGATACCGCTTCTGGGTACCGGGTCGCATAGTCCATGACTACCAGGATGTATTGGCGGCCCTTTGCCAATTTAACTAAGGGCCCAATAGGTCCATGGCAATCCTTTTAAAGGGGATTTAGATCACAGGTAGGGCGATTAGAGGACTTCAGAAGTGGTTATCTGGCAGGTGGGGCAGGACTTACAATAATTTAGGCTCTCCTCTCCCGGTAACACCCTGGCCAATAAAACCTCCTCAAAATCCTCTCCTGAGTTTTCTCGACCCCCAGATGCCCCTCCCCAGAACATGTTAATGGGCCATATCTAATACCCTTCGTCGGTATGGCCCTGGAACTATGAGCTATTCCACTACTTCATCACCCCTTAGTTTGGTCACCCGATACAATAACTCCCCCTGAACTGCAAGGTGGAGGAATTTGGTGTCGGCCCCAAGCTCTTGAGCAACCCCGTTATAGACAGTAACCTGGTCAAACGCCCCCTTTAAGGTCAGGTCCCGAACTTGAGCAGTCCCAAAATTCTCTCCAGACACTTCTAACTCTGGGAGGTCGACCTCCTCGGTCACCGTCTTGTCCTCATTGCCAGCAAGTACACACAGTGGGAACTCATCCACTTGAGATTTTGTTGGGGGTTCTTCCCTAGAGATCTGGCTTTTGTCCATGTGGCTCAGTACGGTTCACTTTTCCCACAAGTCCCAAAAGAAAGAGAAATCGTGCCCCAATATGACGGGATGTATCAGGTCCTTGACCACCTCGTGGGACTGGGCACCACAGTCTGTTCCCACTGTCATTCTGGTCACAGGGTAGTCCTTGGTGTCTCCACGTATGAACCGAACGCCCACGGTTTTGGCAGGGACCAACTGGTGGGGAAGGGTCGCTCTGATTAGGGTCACCAGACTCCCAGAGTCTAACAGTCCAAGCACCTTTACTCCATTAATGGACACAGCACATGCCTGCGGCCTCTCGCCGGGTTGACAGTCTACACTGCAGGCCCGGATAGGCATAATAGGAACACTGTCTGCCTAGGCTGCAGTCCATTGGCTTAAGGGACATATGACACTGGGCAGCTATGTGTCTAGAATTGTGACACCGCCAAAAGATCACATCCTTGACAACAGTCTTTGCACCTTTAGTGGAAGTGGGACGCCATATAGTCATGGCTCTAAACCCCCTCCTTGGTGAACCCGCCCCCTTTGGGTATCCCAGTACAGGGAAGTGGCTGTTTCTGTTTTTTTTCAGGGATTTCCCAACCACCTGATACCTCTCTACTAGGCCGCCGAGGTCGTCCACATTCTGAGGGTCGCCCTGGGCAACCCAAGTCTGTACCGACCTGGGAAAGGAGTGTATTAATCTGTCAATCACCACCCACTCAACCATCTGGGCAGGAGTGGAAGACTCCGACTTCAGCCACTTCTGAACCAGTTGCAGTAAGTCAAACATCTGCGAGCGAGGGAGTTTGTCGCTGGCATACGTCCAATGGTGGACTCATTGGTCTCACCGTCATATTCACTCCCAGACGTCCGAAGGTCTCTGTCTTTGGCATATTCCTTGGCATCCTGCAGTGGTAAGTCATAATATGCCTTTGGGGGTTCACCCAACAAATATGGTGCCAGAACCTCTGCCCACTGTTCTGATGAAAGTCTCTTCCAATCAGACACCCTCTCAAAGACTGTCAGAAAGGCTTGTACATCATCCCCCGGGGTAATCTTCTGCATGGCCCATCTTATCACCTTCCTGATGCGTGAGTAATCAGTCAGCCCTGGGGGAGGGGCAGTCAGTCTGCCCTGGATGGCATCCACCAGAAGCTGTATCTGCTGCTACTGCTGGTGCTGCTGCTGCGCTTTCTGCTGCAACTGGATCTGTTGTAGCAACAGTTTGGTTGTTTCCTGCTGAGCTTGCTGCTGCTGTAGCTGCCGGTGCTGCTGTAATTGCTGAAGGTGCTGCTGTTGTTGACTCTGAACCAGGTGCTTGATGAGCTCTTCCATGTTGCTGGACATCTCTGGCTGGGTGATGGCCTTCACCAAGGACATCCACCACTCTCTGTGGCAGGTACATGTGTTCCTGGAAACTTGCCAACACTCTCACACCAACTGTGGTACAGCGACATGCTTGGCTCTCACAGAGGAAGACACTGGAAACACGTCTCGGATTAACTTCCTGCTGGTTTATTATACGGCATAAACTCCAGCAGGGTTCCACAAAAAATAAACAAGTCCTCTCCGGGATAATGAGAAACAAAAAGATAAAGTATAGCACAGTTCATAGGTGAGCAGGTTTCACCCGCTCTCGGTATTATAAGCAGTCTAGCAAAGTCCTTTTGTGTAGCTCTCTGGCTTCCACTGACAGTCTAGAGACTTCCTCCTCCAGACCAGGCCAGAGAAAAAAAACAGTGACTGAGTATTTAACTTCTCCATTGACGAGGAGATATGGTGAGCAGGAATTCTGACCGTCTCTCACCTACTTACAAAGAACCAGACCCAAGATGGCTGTTTAACCTCTTCAGCACCTAACATGCTAAAGAAACTTCCACGTTCAGTTCACTGAGGCTCGTAGCCATAGTGAAACATATCTCCCCTCACATACTTCCCCAGTTACTCTGTCACAATATATATATACAGCTCTGGCAAAAATTAAGAGACCACTGAACAGTTTTCTATTGGAAAGCATGGAAAGACTGGTGGAAAGCATGCCAAGACGCATGGCAGCTGTGATTAAAAATCATGGTTAGTCCACCAAATATTGATTTCTGAACTGTTCCTGAGTTAAAACATGAGTAATTTGAGGTCTAAAAGCACTGTTTCTTTTTTAGTATTTTGATCCTTTATCATTTGCTGCAAATAAATACAAAATTTTTAGCTTTGAATTTCGGAGACATGTTGTCACTAGTTTATAGACTAAAACAACAATGTACATTTTACTCAAAAATATACCTATAAAGAGGAAAATCAGAGAAGCTGAAAATTTTGCAGTGGTCTCTTAATTTTTGCCAGAGCTGTATATCGATGGATTGGATAGATAGATATACATATAGATACATACATACAGAAAGATAGATTTAAATATGCGAGTGAGATATATAATCAGTGCTTTGAGTGTGTTGCTTACTGTACATGTAATTAGGTAATAAATAATTACATTTCTTAAAAAAATGGTGTGTGATCCCCCTAAATTTTATTAACCAGCAGAGGGAAAGCAGACAGCTGGGGCAGATATTAATAGCTTGGGAAGCTACATGTGTATTACCCTCTAATTACTTAGTCTTTACTTGTTATTAAAATGGGGCCCCACATCATTTTTTTGGGTGGTCCCCCATTTTGGTAACCAGTAAAGACTAAGTATACCGCTGTTAGCTGATATTAATAGCCTGGGAAGATACAAGGGTAATACCCTCTTCTTAGGCTATAAACATCAGCCCCTGCTATCCGCTTTCCTTCTGCTAGTTAATAAAATTTAAGGGGATCCCTTGACATTTTTTTCAGAAAATAATTTATTTTGTATTAAAATGTTCAGTAAGCTGCATACGCAAAGCACTGATTATATATCTCAATCCCATATTTCTATTTATCTATCTATCTATACAGTATGTGATGAAGAATCTTTCCTTGGAAAACTATATGTAAAAGACATAGAGAATTCCTCTATGTAAAAGCACATTGTAAAATCACATTGTAATCGGACGGCATTTGCATGGTCCGAGTGCCACACGATTTTTTAATTGAACCTATTGACTTGCATTGGCGAGTCTTGTCCACTATAGGTGGCAAATCGCAGCATGCTGCGATTTTTTTCTCAGTCCGATCTAAGCTTAGAGAAAAATTGCAGATGAGCAGGGACACATAGATTAACATTGGTCAGCGCGCAATCTCATTTTTTATCGGATTGCATTTGCCCGTTTTTGACACAGATGAGTATGAGCCCTTTAAGAAAGCCTGATGTTTTAGATGTTAAATCAAAGCTGTTGTGTATGTACATGAGGAAAAATTATTTATGGCAACAATATGACATGTAATCTGTTTTCCATTAGTTTTCCATCTGCAGGCTGTCTTTTTAATTGTCAGTTCTCTGTGAGTTAACCCCTTCTTGACATTGGACATACCAATATGTCTTATTTTGCAGCATGTTCCCACAAATGGACATACCGGTACATCCTTGCATTTATGCGTGAAGAGGAGATAAGCCTAGCTCCCAGAGGCGATGGTGTGTGCATAAGTGATGGCCAAGCTTCAGCTGTAACAGCCAGGGTCAGTGCGGCACTGCCCCTGGCTGTTTAACCCTCTAAATGCCATGATAAATGCCATGATCAATAGCAATCGCTGCATTTAGAAGGCTAGAAGTGGAGAGGCTCCTTCTCTCAATTGATCAGTAACCCCGCAAACACACATATACCGTGTTTTTCAGGCTATAAGACGCACTTTTTTCCTCCAAAAATTTGGAGGAAAGTGGGGTGTGCGTCTTATAGTTCAAATGTGATGTGTGTGTATATATATATATATATATATATATATATATATATATACACTGTGGCTGGTAGGGCGTGTGGGGGGAGTAGTAGCATGGAGGAGTGGGGCACCGGAGGCAGGAGCGCTGCTGGAGCTCCTGCGTGTTCCCGATGCTAAAGAAAATGAATATTCACTGCTCCCCACGCCCGATAGCGTGTGCGCGCTATTAAAGAGCATGAATATTCACCCCTCTCCACTCCCATGGGCGTGGAGAGGGGTAAATATTCATGCTATTAAGGAGACTGAAGTCAATGTTTCCCACGCACACAGCCCTGGCGTGTGGAGCAGTGACTATTCCGGCAGATCATCTCACCTTGTGAGGGCGCATGACAGTGAAGTCATGCATGGCTCACAAGGTGAGATCAGTGCTGGCAGCAGAGCAGAACGCAGCGCTGGAGCACAGGGAAGAAAGGTGAGTAGACGTGTTTATTTTTTTCATGTCCAGCGTGATGGGGATTAGGGGAGTCATGCATACCAGGATGTGGGTGCCATGCATACCAGGAAGAGGGATGAGGGGGCATGCATACCAGTATGAGGGGTGCCTTGCATACCAGGATAGGGATGAGGGGGGCCATGCATATCAGCATAAGGATGAGGGGTGCCATGCATACCAGGATAAGGATGAGGGGTGCCATGCATGCCAGGATAAGGATGAGGGGGCCATGCATACCAGGATTGGGGATCAGGGCTGCCTTGTAAACCAGAATGGAGATCAGGTGTGCCATGCATACCAGGATGGAGGGGTGCCATGCATACCAGGATGGGGGATTGGGGTGCCATGCATGTCAGGATGGAGATCAGAGGTGCCATGCATAACAGGATGGGGATCAGTTGTGCCATGCTTACCAGGATGGGGATCAAGGGTGCCATGCATACCAGGATGGAGGGGTGCCATGCATACCAGGATGGAGCTGTGCCATGCATACCAGAATGCGGGGTGCCTTGCATACCAGGATGGAGATCAGGGGTGCCATGCATACCAGGATGGGAATCAGGGGTGTTATACATACCAGGATGTAGGGGTGCCATGCATACCGGGATGGAGGGGTGCCATGCATTCCAGGATGGAGATCAGAGGTACCATGCACAACAGGATGGGGATCAGGGGTGCCATGCATAACAGGATGGGGATCAGGGGTGCCATGCATACCAGGATGGGGATGGGGGCCACGTATAATAGGAAAAGGGGGACCATATATACCAGGATGGGGAATATTTACAGAATTGGGGACATTAACCCTATAGCAGAGTCAGGAGCAGACCCCCTTCACCTTAACAGTGCATCATTACCATATTTTTTGCTTAAACTTTTTTTCTATTTTACTCCTCTAAAACCTAGGTGCGTCTTATGGTCCAAAAAATATGGTGTTTATACAGTATGCATCATTGATGCTATTCCTTCATCATCTATTATAGTGAATTTGGACATGTGGAAGTTCAGTTTCCACACAAATCGATAACTGACATACAGTATTTCTTGGCACAGAAAAGACTAACTGATAATGCAATGGAGTGGGAAGAGGAAGAGTACAGAAAGCAATAGGTTAGGATGATGATGAAGCTTATGACAACAAGACACTATTTCTGACTGTGCACTGGATACCAGAAAGATGATTGTGAAGACACGGGGTCTTCCGTGGGTGTAACACTACTCAGACAACACAGGGTGAGGGTAAAACAGCATGGCAATACTTTATTGAATCACAAAGCGGTTTTCTTATTCTATTTGAGCAGGTGATGCCGTTTTATGTGTTGATGAGAGATGTATTTCCTGCTTGATGTACACAGCTCATTTTCCAATAGCTGCGCAAGAACACTGCAAAAGAATGATCCTTTGGCAACATGGGAAAGAATTCCCACACTCAAGATGCATGCACATAGAGCTCACCATGAGAGATGAGGGGTTCGATCTTCAGAGTATCAAATTTGAGTTGAATTTCTTGATGTACAATACAAAGTTATATTGTGGTACTGTGTTAACCTGAAAAATCGATGTAAATACTTTTATGCCCAAAAATGACAAAAGTATTCTCGGAGTGAAAGCTTGCATATATATATTTTTTTTTCTGGTTAGCCAGTAAAGGTATCACTCCGAGAATATTTTTGTCATTTTTGGTCAAAAAAGTATTTAAGTCGAATTTCTTGAAATTTACAATTCCCCCGAATTCAAACACTCTGCAATTCGATTAGCAAGGATCGACCAAATGAAAAAAAATACCAGATGTTGTTGCCTTTGCCATCAAGAAGTCTAAATGCAAGGAAACAAAAGGACTTCCTGAAGGAATAAATCTGTTGGGGAAAAAAAAGAGTATGCAAAAAATTAATAATAGTGCTAAAAAATGCATTAGACCAAGCCCTACCCCTAACTCTACCCATAACCCTAACTATACCACTATCCCTATCAACCCTATCCTTAACCCAAATTATAGTATACTTCTAACTATATCCTTAACCCTAGGCCTTCACTTCACCCTAGTTATAGTTTTTAAAAAGAGCTAAAAAAGAAAAAAAAGAGAAGTTTATTATGATGTGTTTAGTTTTTTTTATGCAAATTTTTTTTTATATTGTTGCTAGCTTACCCAGCAATGCTATCATGTCTCCGTATCTCTAAAAAACAAAATATAGACAAGAGTTGGGGATCAGCAGAAGAGCACATCCTGGCTTCTTCCTCTCAGATGGACTGTGAATTTTGTGATAGACTTATCATTAAGATGATATGGCGGAAGGCATATCACAAGATTTTTTTCCTTCTTGCAGAATGATTTTATGCTCTAGCGCCTCTGTAAAATTAAGGTGCAGCAGAAGAAAGCTCCGTAATGACCGCTGTCAATAAATGGGTTAAAATTATTTAAGAATAAACTTAAAGAGAAACTTTCATGTCCTCAAGTACTTTCACCTGAAGATATAGGGTTAATATGCAATTTAATAGCATTCCGGTCTTGTCCATTCGCCTTACTGAAAGCATGGCTACCGGGAGGAAATACACCTTACTCCTTCTAGGAGTTACTGTTTTATTAGTCATAGAGGTGTGCCAGGGCGGCAACAGTTATCACTATGTACACAGTGAATGGCAGCAACCAAGAGAATCACCGAACGTAGGGTCCAATTAACAGCATGACATATATTAATGCATATGTAAAAAACCTTTATTACAGTATTGGTTACAATGGCACAACAAGCACAAGAATGCCCACATTCAGAAAAAATAAATCAAAAATTAGTGCATCAAATGCAAAATATGCTTAAAAATAATGTCTATGCAACATATGAAAAAGAGAAACAAAGACCGCCAACACACATAAAGCGTTATAACCTGTCATACCACAACATCATAGGGAAAAGCATAGTAGAAAAAATGATGTGTGAACAAAAAGAGAGGTACCAAAAATGGATGCACACTGAATGGTGTGTTGTGCCCACTGGTTGCACAAGAGAATAATGTAACAATGATATGTAATACTAAGCAAATGCTAATAGTGCTGTGACAGTGGGCACGCACACCAAACGGTCAATAGGTAATGCTGTTATAACGCTAACCCACCACTATATGAGAAACACCTAATGTGGGTCCACCTCATATGTAAATGTAGAGACACTGGAATGGTCAGCATGATAGTTGTAAATGCCTCATTGCAAGAGCAAGGGGGGAAGCGGTATGGTATACCTTATGGGCGGTCCAGGAACTGAATGCGGAGCGCTCCCCGACGCGCGTTTCGGACACAGAGTCCTTCATCAGGGTCTTGTCCATTCGCCTTACTGAAAGAATGGCTACCGGGAGGAAATACACCTTACTCCTTCTAGGAGCTGCAGTTTTATTAGTCATAGAGGTGTGCCAGGGCGGCAACAGTTATCACTATGTACACAGTGAATGGCAGGTATAAGCATGTCCCTGCACTTGATTGACAGCTCAATCTGCACAGATGCACTGTGGAGCGAGCTGTCAATCAAAGTGCTGGGGCAGCACTGCAGTTACTCACAAGTTTCTTGCATCACCGCCCTTTCTGGGATTGTCCTTATTCCTGGGTTAAAGACGCTGTGTGAGATGTGAGTGCAGCGCCAGTTCCCTGCTTCTACCTCCGCCGACACCGTAGCTTCTGTGAAAAAAGATGTCATCAGGGGGTGGAGATAGAAGCAGTGAGTGACACCAGTGCCGTCCCACAGCTGCTAGCACTGCCCTCAAACAAATCGTCAGCAGGGGACGGTGATAAAAGCAGTGAGTGAAACCAGCGCCACCCAACATCACATTAAGTACAGTAAAAAACACATATTTAGGTGTTAGCTAGATAAGGAGAAGTGTAGTGTATTGTGTAATAACTCTAATTACAAAAGTGGTTCTGGGGTAAGGATGGATATTTAGAAAATACATTTTAGGTGCCGAACTACCCCTTTAAAAAAATAAAAGAAGTCAAAATTCAAAACAAAATAGGCTAGTGTATAGGCTAATGTCAAAGGGTTTTATTGGTTGGGGCGAAAGAGATAATTTACAATGGCCAAGTCAGCACCAATAGTAAATACCCTGTTTGGAATATGACTGGGCTTGATCGCCATTATTTTAACCAAGGTAGTGATCATAGTAAGTAGTAAACTGCATAAGCTATGGTAAGATGTGAAAATGATGTGCACCCTTTCAAGACCAGCTCACAATCACTAATCATCATCTCTCAACAAAAGACATTAATATAGCAAGAATGTAAAAGTGGTTTGCAATCAACAACATCGTATTTTTAACATCTGTCAGGTTTCTTCTCCCTTCATCCCTCTGGCATTCAGCTGACTGCATTATAATTATGGAAATTGTCCAATCAGCCATAGTTTATGACTGATAACTTATGTTGCATTTCCATTTCTTTTAAAGAGTGGAAAATTCGAGCCCTTTGCTAATTTATCATTTTGGTTTCCGCGTGAGAAATTAAGAGCGGAGAAGAATCAACTTGTCCAACTGCACATTTGAGACTCTTCTGTTCATGTCCTATATCATCAAAAAAGCCATTTCTTTATTAAAAGCATTTTAGATAAATCTTATTTAAATACACTTGGGTTGTCCAATCACCCTCTGTCAGTCCTTTACATCAGCTGCCAACTTTTCAAGAAAAACTATTTACGCAAATCTTCATCTATGCTTTGATGATTTGCTCTTCGTCTTAATCTGCATATTAATACTGAGAAAACGGTTCACTATTTTCTCTCTCCCTGTTTTTGGTCCTGACATTATATAGAGAAAATTAAATATCCTATTAATGACGTTCTTCATATGTCAAACCTCATCACGCTTTGCAATGCAGCAGCTATAATAAATTCTACAATAAATACTAAAGACTCATTTGAGGCATACCAAGTCTTTATAAATGTTCCTATATGTTTAGAGATGATCAAATTATTCCTCTGTGAATCAACTTTGAGCCAAATTTCCTGAACTTTGTGGGTCTTAGTTTATAAGTTGATTTTTCTGTATCGAAAAAAAGCCTAGTGGCAGTGCAATTTCACACATTGCTGAGGAAATATATGGCTCAGATGTTATAATAATGCATAGATTCAAGTGATAGGGAGGTGCTGAACCTGTAGAGTCAGTGTGACTGTGAATTGACTGAATCATGATATACTGCATGACAGCATCTGAATAACACCATTTTTTTTCTTGATACATTAAAATACAGTTAATTCCCTTCAATCCTAATTCTTGTTCTGAAGAAAATACTTAAACCAACGCTTGTCTGTCATACCCCTGAGGAAGCTACTCTTGGTGCATCAGATTTTCCTTCTCCAGAGCACTAACATCCGCAACACATGCAGCCACGGCGACTCAAGCATAGTTATCGAGCACGGCGAAAATACTTGGGTAGCACCTGAGCGTGCTCGGTGAAAGGGTTAACCGAGCATGCTCGCCCATCACTAGTCATAATATAATCTCTTTTCTAATATACTTTCATCAAAAATTCCATATTGTTCCCTCACCATGCTATCTAACTGCTTTATTTTTTTTACCTACTTCTTGTTTGATGATGCTTCACTTGAGAACCTCCAGTGTATGCTGGGATACTTAAACGAGATGTCATAATGGGGCAGAGGCTGCAATTACTGCTGCAGCCTCTGTCACACAAATGTGTAAAAAATTGTTGAGAGTTTCATCCAGAAAAGTGGGACAAGCTTTTTTCTCACTATTCATCCATGCCCGAAATGTGTGCAGTCGGTATACAATCTGTTTTTTTACAGCAGCTATTAATCATTTACAAGACCATTTACAGTTTCCCATGTTACCGAATTGCAATGTATCCATAAAAATTGGATGCTATATTGTGGCATCAGACTTTTTTCTTGCACCTGTAGACCTGAATAAGTGAGTCTCATCTGATTTTTGGATGAAAATTGTGCATACAGAGATTTTTCACATGCTGTATTGGTCAATGAAAAAAATATTGTTCATCTGCACTGCCCCATTAAATAACATTGGTCCAACTGCGATCTGTTATTTTTAATGGACAGCACTTGGGCCGAATACGGTCATGTTTGCGAGCCCAAAGCACCATTACTGATGTCAGTTTTGGGGGCTGGGCTAGTTTTTGCTCTATTGAGTATGGGTTAATTTTCAATTCCAACATATACTCAGTAGAATCTTGCTACTGTGCTTTTTAATGCACAGTGACAGTGCACTCCCTCCCCGGCTCTGATGAGAAGTGATGAGCCGTCAAGGTACCGAACTGTTAGTGCAAATTGTAAAGAGAAAACCTGGTGAGCAGAAACCAGTCCTTACCAGCAAATTACGTCAATTACAGGGGTTTGGATGGTCTCTGCTCTCCGGATAATTTCCTTACAATGCACACTGACGGTGCGCTCTCTTGACGGCTTGTCACTTCTATATGTTTTTATCTCCTGTTTTCTGGCTTAGTAAATTGGCAGTTGCAGCTTTTATGCAATTTTTTATGCAGCTTTTGTGTCAAAACCTGAAATGGTTTCAAATAGAATGGAAAACATACAAATTATACAAATATAATACCTCTCCTTCCTGCTCAGTCCAAGTCACTTTGTCTAAAAAAAACTGCATTAAAAACTGAACCAAAAATTGCAAGTGCATTTACAGGCCAAAAAGGGTTTTGTTAAAATTCATCTTGGAAAATCCCTTAGAGGCCACTATTTTTTTCCTTTACATTTTTTGCAATTTTTCTATAGTTGTCCACACCAAAACACAGAATAGCAATCAGATATTTTTAGAGAATTTTTCATGTTTTTTATCATGTGGTTTCCTGTCTTGTTAATGTGTTTTTCACATGATAACAGAATATGTTAAATGCTTTTTAGTACAGTAATGCAGCAATTCAGCACTTAAAAATGCAATTGTGTTTTCACGTGTTTTTTCAGGTTCTGCACAGAAGAAAAATAGAGTTCTGCATGCATTTAAAGGCATAGTGGGCATGAGTTATCATGAAATCACTTCCATTTTTCTTGAACTGATAAATGCAGTTAGTTTTACACACAAAAAAATGTGGTGGTGAAAAACTGAAAATTCAGTGTTTACACTATATGGGAACATAGACTTAAATTCTTTTGGAGTTTTTTCTACATCTTAATTTAATGCTTTTTTTTACATTGCTTTGATGATTTGAAAAAATGAACAGAAAAAAACACAATACAATACCTAAAAAATGTTGTTCAAAAAAAAAACTTCAAAAGTGCACTGAAAGTGAAGAAAAACATGCCAAACAAAATAAAGAATGGCTTTTGATATGATCTGTAATACACTATAGTCTTTCAGAAGACATCTGGGTTTTGCATAAAAAAATAAACAAAAAGGAAAATGCAACAAAAAATATAATTTTCCCAAAAACAATGTGTGGTCCACTTATCATTTCAACTTAACTTTTTTTTAAACTTATTTAAAAATTAATTTGCTCTTTTTTAACATCATGCCAAAATTTACATTCTTTTGCATTTTTTTTTCTTCTAATTTCCACCTAAACCAAATATTAGAGTTTTTGACTGTGACAGGGTTTGCTTTGACAGATATTTTAGACATATTTTATGCCTTGCTATTCTTTAAAAAGTTGCACATTTTGTGTCCGTTATCTGATCTTTTGCAATTATCCCCCTCCCTCCTATCTCTGTCTTATGTCTGGGTTGTCTAGTCATTTGTTTATATTTGCTGTAGTATTATTTGTTCTTGACTTTTATATATTTATGACTGGTTAAAAATTTCAATAAAAATTTGAATTGGAAAAAAAAAGTTGCACATTTTTTGAACAATTCAACTTCACTACCTGGATTCTCTCGGCATCTCTTGGTATTGACTATCTTTCTGTTTTATCTTTCCTTCTGTCTAAAGGGTCAGTCTGTGTTCCTTTAAATTTCTCTTGTTTTTATTTTGTGCCAAATTCAGCATGGGCATTTTTTATAAATGTGGTGAAAACTCATTGTCATATAAAAAAAAATCACTCACCAAAAGTAACTTCAAAAATTTTCCCATCATAACTTTCCTCCACATGTGTGAAACCAGTCCTAGTATTTTTAGGAAAAAGTCAAGACTGGCTTCTTCAGCATAAAATATTCCCTGCATGTTTTAATGTCTATACTTTTACATTTCGATTACTAAGTAAATTTGTGTAACCCTAAAATAGATCCTGACAATCCATTATATAATATAATCACAATAAATTAGTCCTGGTGTCAGAATATCGTATATCTTTTATATTCAGTGTCATTTATTATGTTCTCAGTTGCATGGGAAACTTTCAAGGTGTCACTAGTCTATAATTAAAATCACAATGCCTATTGATATGTAAAATATGATTAAAACATTTCTTTTTCTTTTCATCATAGTTGCAAGAACTTTTACGTCTCCCCTAGGGTTTACAACTATGAGTCCAAACACGAACGCAAGAAATGGTTTCCAGGGTGAATGACATCCGATTATTGAGAACATCACTCAAGCATAGATTGCGTCCACCATTTGCTATAATAAGGTGTCACTCACTTGTCCAGTTTTGCAATGAAGTCTTTGTGGAGTCCTCCATATCGAACACACACTGCCCCAATGGGTTTCCCTTGCAATTTCTTTGCATAGTATGTTGCTGTTAATAGGTCCCTTGTCAGGAGATGCTAGGAAAATTTTTCATTATTAGAGTAGAAAGCTTTTATTCCAGCTTGTTTGTGAAATGAATATTGCTCTGCTGTGATTCAATATGTAGCTTTCGTTAGAGATTCAGTCTGGCACCGAGGAACCCTCTTGTGGAACTAGACACATCTGGGGACTTGTTTTATTGAACTGACTGAACGTTGGTTTACACGCCAAGATTATCATAGGCTTTAATCAGGGTATTTATAATGGTAATAGTCAACTTTAGTACACTTGTACATCTGAGTCTTAAACAGTTTGATATTACAGCCGAGATAATGGAGTGAAGCTCATTTATGGTGCATCTAAAAGAGAAAATTAAAACACTTATATTAAAACCGTACGTTAGTGGCATCTACTAATTTGTTTGGAAGTGCTAGACAAGTCATGCATGACAATTTTAGTAATGCCGTTCTTACTGTACCAGTTTCAAAGAGTTGTACTTCTTTTCATGTGTTCCGGCTATGATCCTAATGCTATTGTATGCGCTAATTCGATTTTTACTAAGAAAACCATTATATGTGTTTATTTTCTTGAAAGCATTGGTGAAATACAATGAATCTACTCAAGAAGTTAAATAATCCTAATATCTGAAACACACATGGAGCGGGGGGGCAGCAAGAAAATTAAGCCATAAGGAATATACAATTCAGGTCTAAGCAAGTTATCACCTATCTACTGGCTTGACCAGATCAGTGTTGGCGCCACCAAATGAGACCCCAAATGATCAAATTGTATCCCTCATTTTCCCCTTGTGCTCCCTTTTTTTGTAAGACTGCAGCTAAGAGGAGTTGAAAGCCACCAAGAGGAGTTAGTGGTAAATCAGTGCGGGCCCCACTGATGTGATCACATTGTGCCATTGTTTCCCCATGTCCACAACATCGCAGGCCAGAGAAGTTGACCACCCCCAGATTCCCTTTAAACACAATTTGTCCTTTGTTATTAATATTATTTTTTGTTTTACATGTTGTAAACTGCACTGTTCTCCAGAATCTGACATTGTTTTTCTTCTGTTCCAGCACCTCTCCATTCCCAAGATAGAACCCCTTTAATCCATGTTTATAGATATATTCTTGTTAGCTAAATAGGCGTGATCCTCAATTCTTCTCTGTGGGAGTTTTATTGAGGACCATGCCCATTTAGCTAAAAGGCTAGATTTATATATGGAGAGGAAAGGTCCATATTTCAGAAATGGAGAGGCACGGGAACAAAAGAATAACAACATAATATTCAGGAGAAAAGCGGCTTTCACACCAGGTAAAAAATTTCATATTCACTGTAAGATACAGGTCCTCTTTAACAAGACAAATACAGTCATGGCTGAACGTGTCACTGTAAGGGGGAAGACCGGGGTGTAACTGCTTTCAGAGCAAGGGATCCGGATCTGCCGGGGCCGTACCTCTTGTTGCAGGGGGAAGACAGACTGCAAGCAGAGGAGTCATGTGACAGGGAAGCAGGGGGTGTGTCGAGAGAGAGAGCTGGGAGGTCAGGTGACAGAAGGACTCCTGGTGTGACGAGAGAGAGGGAGAGACGAGGATGTTTGCGCGGGAAAGCGGAGCTGAGTCCTGCGGAGCAGAGCAGTGTGAGAGGGTCCAGGCTCCTGGCTACAGGACTTGGAGCAAGGGATCTGAGTGCAGTGGACCGGAGGAGTCAAGCTTACTGTAGGGAGAAGAGACGCAGGGTCCGTGGAGCTGAGCACGTGAGGTGCGGTGTTATGGACTAGGGGCTCAGCGGGTAAAACCGGTGACCGCCCGCTGCCACCAGAAGACGGAGCATTGTTTGGGCGGGGAAGCCTGAAGACAGCGTCACCAGCACCAGCTGGCAACTGCCTTGTAGAGGATACAAGTCAGCTAAGTGAAAAAACTGTCGTTTGTTACCGGTTTGACTCTGCTACATCTAGTTAAACTGTAAACTGTCAGTTACAGACTAATACCTGCTATTTCCCCATATTTTCCCCTGTTACTCCCTGCGTGGAGATTCATCTTGTTATCATAAACTTTCCCTGTTTATTAACCCTGTATTGGCTGCTCTGTGCTTCTGTGTCACTGCATCTAAAGTACCTGTGTTACATCACGAAAAAACAATCTCAGAATCACTGGGATACAGTCATGGCCGAAAGTGTTGGCAACCTTGAAATTGTTCCAGAAAATGAAGTATTTCTCCAAGAAAATTATTGCAATTACACATGTTTTGTTATACACATATTTATTTCCTTTATCTGTATTGGAACAACACAAAAAACAGAGAATAAAAGGTAAATTGGACATAATTTCACACAAAACCCCAAAAATGGGCAGGACAAAATTGTTGGCACCCTCAACTTAATATTTGGTTGCGCACCCCTTGGAATAAATAACTGCAACCAATCACTTCCTTAAACCACCAACAAGCTTCTTACACCTCTCAACTGGAATTTTGGACTACTCTTCTTTTGCAAACTGCGCCAGTTCTCTCATATTTGAAGGGTGCCTTCTTCCACCAGCAATTTTAAGATCTCTCCAGGTGTTCAATGGGATTTAGATCTGGACTCATTTCTGGCCACTTCAGAACTCTCCAGCGCTTTGTTTCCATCCATTTCTGGATGCTTCTTGAAATATGTTTGGGGTCATTGTCGTGCTGGAAGACCCATGACCTACGACGCAAGCCCAGCATTCTGACACAAGGCACTACATTGCGACCCAAAATCCTTTGGTAATCTTCTGATTTCAGGATGCTTTGCACACAGTGCCAGAGGCAGCAAACCAACCTCAAAACATCTTTGAACCATATTTGACTGTAAGTACTGTGTTCTTTTCTTTTTGGCCTCATTCCTTATTCTGTTAATAGTAGAATGATGTTCTTTACTAAAAAGCTCTATCTTGGTCTCATCTGTCCACAAGACACTTTCCCAGAAGGATTTTGGCTTACTCGTGTACATTTTGGCAAACTGCAGTTTAGCTTTTTATGTCTCTGTGTCAGCAGTGGGGTCCTCCTGGGTCTCCTGCCATCGCGTTTCATTTCATTTACATGTTGAATGATAGTTCACGCTGACACTAATGCACCCTGAGCCTGCAGGACAGATTGAATTTCATTGGAACTTGATTGGGGTTGCTTACCCACCTTCCAGACTATCCTGCATTGCAACCTTTAATCATTTTTTCTCTTCCGTCCCTGTCCAGGGAGATTAGCTACAGTGCCATAGGTTGTAATCTTGATTATGTTGCACACCATGGACAAAGGAAGATCTCTGGAGATGGACTTGGAACCTTGAGATTGTTGATATTTTTCAACAATTTTGGTTCTCAAGTCCTCAGACAGTTCTCTTTTCTTTTTGTTCCCCGTGCTTAGTCTGGCACACACAGACACACAATGCAATTGAGTCAACTTCTCCTCTTTTTATCTGGCTTCAGGTGTGATTTTCATATTGCCCACACCTGCTACTTGCCACAAGTGAGTTTGAACAAGCATCACATGCTTGAAACAAAGTTGTTTACCTACATTTTTTGGAAAGGTGCCAACAATTATGTCCAACCAATTTTTGGGGATTTAGTGTGAAATTATGTTCAATTTGCCTTTTTAACTCTTTTAACTTTTTTGTGTTTTTTCCAATGCACACAAAGGAAATAAACATGTGTATAACAAAACATGTGTAATTGCAATTATTTTCTGGGAGAAATACTTAATTCCCTGGAACAATTTCAATGGTGCCGACACTTTCGGCCGTGACTGTATATAAAGTTCTACTACATTACTGCCATATGGGATGTGTATTATTTTTTGGATTCTGTACAGTTATTAAATATCAGTTCTGAAAATTGACAATTGTCCATGCCTTTTCTATAAAATCCATAAAGTAACAACATATAACCCCAGAGCTTCCAATTTACGGGAACATCTTTTATTTCTGAAAGCAATATCCTTATGAAGAATGTCTGGAGTGATCTGTATATGAACAAGTTAAATAGGTATTTATTTTCTGCTGCCATTTATCAGTTGGACTTATAAATGGAGGGAACTAGTCTTGACTGACGAATACTAAGTGAGAGATAATGTCATATGCAGGAATGGATGAATGACAGGTAGGAGGAATGAGTGGGTTGTGGATGGTACAGAAATTAGATGTTTTCAGCCATAGGTTATTCAGTCATTAATTGGGAAGAAATAGATATGCTAGCCGGTCAGAGAAACAAAAGAAAAAGAATGATGATATTACTGAACAATGCTACCTTAAACCTTCATCAAGGTATACTGACCAAAGCAAGGCTATCCATGAATGATCCTTTTGGGAACAAACATGGCTTTCCATCCTCTCTTAACCTCTGTCAGATTTTACTCAATGGATCAAACAAAAAGCATTTATCATTTGTGATTATAAATGCCCCTGAATGCACACTGTTTAACGTTGTATAATCCTCACCCATTTTTTACATATCATTGTTGGAAAATATACATCTTATATCCCTCAATAATTTACAGGTGGTCCCAGGAAGTGTTTCCTCGAACATGATTGTACAATCTGGGCAGTCTTGTTATCAAAATATTAAAGAGAACCTGTCCGGTGATCTATGCTGCTCACACTGCGGGCAGCATGAATCAGAGATTGGTATGATTGCAGAAGGCATGTTTTCCTCTGAAACATTTCAGTGTTTCAGAGACGATAGAGTTTGCAGATCCTCCCTGCAACGTTCTAGGTGATTTGCAGGTCTTGTCTATGTGTATACATCTGACAAAGGTCCCTGGTTGAATCTTCAAACTATATTTTCTATAAAATGCTGAAGCATTTCAGAAAAGGATACAGCTGTCTGCAATCAGCAGGCTATGATTCTTGTTGCCAGATCTTTACTCATCACAAATCAGCTGACAGGTTCCCTTTAAGTGCCCCAAGGCAATTCTCAATATGAAAGTTACTAAAAATATGAAAAATGTGTGGCACTGGCAAGTTCCATTAAATGCCATATCTCTCTAGAACTAGTACTTGTAGAGGAGAGTATGATAGCGTAATAATGCACCATAAGTTGGCAAATATGGCGCCATTGCATAGGCTGAACAATGTGGAATATATTGACAAATTCTAAGCCTTGCGTTATGGCCGATCACTGTCAGGGCCAATTACCATTGGTGAAGTCAACTTGGCAAAAGCCCAAAAAGCACAGATCTAATGTGACCCTTTTTTGCAAGTTGACTGCATGCACATATCCCTCCAAACTGATGTCTAATGGATTACCAAAGCTGGCTGATCCAGCAGCTCCCTCAATGGCGAGAGGCAAACTCATGCCTGGAGATCTTCTTGGGTAGACAGACTTCAAGGCCCACCAGAGAGGTGAGAGTCCTAGAGCTAGTAATGTGCCCACTACCCAATAAAATAGTAACTACCATTCCTACATACTTTATGTGCAAAGAGGAAGAGGTATAATTATAGTTGGTGCATCTGTTGTTGTTATACCCAGGCATGGAGTCTGAGGGAGCAAAAAAGGTCCCTTTTGCTCATGTGGGAAGGCCAATAGTAAAAAACATCAGTGAAATTTGGGAGCCATTCTAGGAGATTTTGCATTGGGACCCAGCAGCTTTATGTTATCTTAAGAATCCAACCTGTGAGCTTCCAATAGATGGGAATTACAGCACAATGGAACTAGTGAAAAATCAGTTATCTTGATCTGGCTGTGATTTTAAAAACTAGATCAAAAGAATTAGTATGGGCAAGGATCATTAATGTTGGAGGAGCCCAAGGTCATAGAGACTCCTGGCATATGCCTCTTGTTCTCTCCCTATAATCAGTCCCGGGTAGAGATGGGCTGGCGCACCATCATCATGGGACACAAAGGACTTTGTGCCTGTTTGGATAATCAAAAGAAGAGCTGAGGATTATGGCAGGTAAGCGGCAATGCTCAAGGCCCCTGTCCAGCAGTTATGGAATACTGACTTGGCTGCTGGACAGGAGCCTGATGAATCATCAATTACATGCTGTCATCACCGGCATTTCTTGTGGTTAGCGGGTTGGCGTGACGTTGATTGTGTATCACTCTGCAATAATGACGTTGCGCAATCCTGGCTAAAAAAGAAGAGCCGAAGATGACGACAAGTAAGCAACAATTCTCAGGACTCACATCCAGCAGTCACAGATTACTCACCTGGTGTCATGGTATGTATGGGAAGGACTCAGCGTACGATGAGGGGAATAGGAGGGGAAGCCCAGCAACTAGGGAAAGGGAGAGTGGAGATCCCTAGGTAGATTTTACAACACCTTGGCTCACTTATGGTCCCTAAATTGGTTCCTCATCTATAGCAGAGCAGGATACCTTAGCCCTGGCTGACCCTGGAGTTAGACTGTAGGTAGGGAGGGGAGGGGTGAACACTAGTCAGCCCCACTGCAACTAAAGACAAACAAGGTAAACAGACAACGGGATACACTTAGCTTTGAGAATACACCAGGACGATCATGACAACAATCACAAAGGAACTCCAAGAAGAAACTAGCCGACTGCTAGAACTCCAGGCCTGAACAGAGGAATATACTTCTATCACCAGCGATTCTTTGGAGAGACTGGGTGATATTGAAAGGTCCAGCAAGGGTGTGTTAATTAGCAGCAGAAAGTGGAGCTCACCGCTGGGTCCTAGAGTGGTAAGGATGGTGAAAGGATCAAGAAGGTGTCTGCAAGGCCAAGCGCAGCAACCTTCTACAGCCGGATCCAGAATGACTGTCTGTCACACCCGTGACACATGGTTGCTCGACTGGAGTTCTGCAAACTGATTCTCCCATCTCTACTTCCTGGTCATTTTTAACTTTTTTTCTCTCTATATATTTTTCTCATAACTTATATTATGCAAGTTAATATAGAATAGTTATAAAACAATACTAATATTTTACAAAACATTTTAAAAGAACATTCAAAATTTGAATACCGTCTTTACATGATGACATAGGTACTGTCTCTTTAAATATAGAGTCACCTATGTATTATGTCTCCCTCCCCAGAAGATAAAGCAGGCGCTCTTCACACTGACATAAAGGCAGTGTGGCACAATTATGAATGACAATCGGGGTCTGCCAGCATGTACACTGTAATTGTGACACTGTCATTCTGAATTAGTTGCAGTTGTGTGAAGTGTGTGAATCCAATGACATTTTCTGGATGGGAAAAAAAAAATATCAAACTAAAAACAGGGATTTAACTTTTGCTGAAATTGATTTTTATGCAATGAAAAGGAAAATTATTTCTTTCTTCTTAAAGCAAAGCAAAATAAAAAAATAAACCGAGATACCATTAGCACACAAAGAGCGTGGTGTGAATGTACATAACAGCGCTCCTGATTCAGAATTCTGCAAAGTGTCACCGGCTTTGGTTAGACCATGAAAATTTATAGAACGAGAAAACAGGAGAGAAAATTAGATTTCTCGACTTAAGTAAGAAGAAAAAAACATCTGAGCTACAAATAACAGCAAGAAGAAAGTGGGAAAAATACAGAGTAAACATGATTTGGGCTAAAGTCAAGGATTAAAGGAGAAAGCAGACAAATGTTTTATAAACAGTTATGAGCGGTCCGGCAAAGATGACTTTACAAGGGGAATGACGTTGCTGCAAATCTCCTTTTCGATTGCTCAAGGCTGCTTATTAGTGACTTCATGCTGATATAAGCTCCTCGGCTCAAATACAACATTTGTATCAGGACTCTTACCTACCATGCCTATGTTCTAGAGGGGTCTTTAGGACTTCTAATACACAAGGGCTTGTGTTCTGCTGCTTCTTTACACTTCCTATTTGTCCCCCAAATTTTGCATGCGAATCACAACTGTTGGCGCACTTTGCATAAAATATACTGCAAAACTGCTTTTATTTTACCATGATTTTGTAAAAATTGTGAAATGTGATCTCACCTTTAAATGGAACATGTCAGTTAATTCATGCTGCCCAAATCTAGCTGCAGAAATGCAGAAAACATCATTTGAAGAGCCTGCCCCTTGCCGGGTTCTCCCCGTCCTGATTAATTGAGAGGTCTATCTCATGTGTATACATTGGGAGAGACCTGTCAACCAAGTAAAGCAAGGGTGAGCAATTAATTTTTCAGTGGGGCTATGTGAGAGAATGCTGTGTAGGGCCAAACCAATAGGCTGAAATTAATTCTGCTCAATAATAATATTAACATATTAATACGAATTATAATTTTTGTATATTAATATTATCACTTAATATTAGGCAGAATTATGTATGCTGACATCCCCCCTATATGCCATATGAAACCACAAAGCCCCCATATACAGTATGAGCCCCTTATAGCCCCTCTATGTACAGTATGAGACCCTCACATAACCCCCCACATGCAGTATGAGCCCCACAACCCTCTATATACAGTCTGAGCCCTCATATCGCCTCTCTACATATAGCCCCCACAAAGACCATATATACAGTATGAGCCCCCACAAAGCGCCTCAATACAGTATGAGTACTCACATAGCCTCTTGTTCATGCAAACATTCCATACAGATATGAGAAAAAAACTCAAAACAACATATAATCACCTCACTCCCATTCTCTCTGCGCTCTGCTCCTGTTTCTTGAGCACTGACTCTCCGCACAGCAGACGCTATACAATGACGTCATTGTGACTAGCCCAGGAGATGGGGATGACTCGGTACCCGGGCCTTTAGCCTGGCCTTGAGGATGTCGCGGTGGTCGGCTCCCGGGCCCGTACCCTGAGGTCTCTCTTTAAAAAGGGTGGATAATTTGTTAATTTTATAAAAGTTTGTGATGCTACCTGTGGCTTCTGGTAGAGCTAGGCCTCAGGGCAGCGTACGGAAAGGGGATGCAGGACAGGAGAGACCCAGCCGGGTCAGAGCAAGAACAGGGACAGACACGATAGTCACTTCAGTACCTTTCACTGAAGGAAATTCAGGCACGTCCCGGAGCACTGTAGGGTGAAGGGTGCATGCCAGGATCCTCCTCAAAGAGCAGGTGTAGGACCTCCTGTTTCTTGCCTCTGTGTAGTAAGTTTCTGACCTGCCTGGAGCTAGGCCTAACTTTGTCTCTGTCCTACGCTGGCTGACCTTGTGGTAGGGCCTTCTCTTGGAATACACGCTCCTCAGCTTGCGGGGCCTATGTGTTTCCCGGCTCTGTTACGTATCAGCACTTTAGCGATCCTGGGACTTGTAGTTCTCCAGGGATTCCGGTTATACCTTACTGGGTCATAGAGATCCCGGTAAACTTCGGACCCGGTGTCCGGTAAATTATTCGGTGTGAGCTGGGTAAGCTCCTCTACCCCCTAATGTACTAACTCTCCACTCGCCTTCGGCCTACTCGGGCCCTCACTTGGCTACTCACACTAACGGCAGCTTGCCGCTCTTCACCGATCTTATGGCGCCGGCACACCTAAAGCTCACTTCCCTGAGCTACACTGAGTCTTGACTGTGCTCCACTGCAGACTGACCTCTCTCAGGCTTCTTTACTGCAGGAACTCTCTCAACAGACTTGGTTCTCTGTCGACTCCAGTCTAGACTAGACTATCTGCTGCCTGGCTCCACCTTCCCTATTTATCTATCCCTAACGGGCTCCCTCTGCTGGTCTGAGGTGGAAGGTGGAGATGTGTGAATGGTTATGGGGGCCTCTTGTGGAGGAATCCATCAATGCACTCTTCCAGGATCTGTGGTACCAAGTGCAGCTGGGCGTCACAATTGCATCTGCTGTCTCACGCTGATTGGCTTAACAAGGAGCCGGAGAAGGCTGATAGCGGTGATATTGTGATGCCGGCGGTGGCGGCGTTTGACCAAGGGCATGGTGTGGCCCGTGGTCCACTGTTTTCAGTCCTTCAGCTGTCAGGGTCTGCGGACCGGACTGGAGCAGCCAGAGGGCTGGATGTGACTTGCGGTCCACACTTTACTCAGCTCTGAACTAGAGCGTTGCGAGGGGAAGATGGCCCAGGGCAGCAACAAACTAGTCTCATCTATTTCTATAGCCATTGACCAGCTTTTTCCCATATCGTACAAGTGATTGACAGGTCTCTTCTCATGTACACACATGAGATAGAGCTGTCAATCAAGTGGAGTAAGGCAGGGAGAAGCTGGACAGGGGTAGCTTTGAAATAGTCTCATCTTTTCCTGTAATCCCCAGCCAGCACTTCAGACTATAATCTCTCTGAAATTCTTGAGTGCTTCAAAAAAAACGTACCTTTCTGCAATTACACAGCCAGGCTCTGATTCATGGACCTGATAGGTTTCCTTCAATAAGATATATGGACAGGGATTATACTAATTGGGTGATCCCTATAATTAATATACTGTAAGAACACCCTTTCTTAATTTCTGAATATATATATATGATAGCACAGCCAATCAGAAGGGGCTATCATAACCTGTATGAAAGCCTAGGCAGGGAAAGCAGCAGGCATTTTAAAGTGATTTAGAATAGTGAGAGGATATCAGAGCTCAAAGCTCAGCAACAGAGATAGGAAGAGAAAGACCTAAAGCATTATGCATTATACAAGTACTCAAAAAAGTAATGTGTTACAGAACTGCAGCAGTGAAGACAATCAGTGTAGTAGTCTGGGAAAAATATAGAGATTTGTTTCATATGAGGAGGGAGATATAAGTGAGGTGGTAGCAGCGGTGCCAGACTCGGTGTGATTGATCAGTGATATGGTGTAGCTGGTTTCTATCCTGCTACATTTGACTTACATTTAAACATTCTTTTTCTTCATTCATAATGTGCCAGAAAGCAGACGCAAGACAGCACAATATTTTTTACACAAAAAAAAATCTGAAATCCGTGTTATTCAGAGCAGATGTGTTTGCTAGTCACAAGCAACTGTACTGAGTTTTTGCATTTCTTATGCAACCCTTTTTGTGAATAGGGGAATATCTGTTCATTAAAAAAATTACCCTAAATCCATACATTTAACTGTGAATGTATACCTCACATAGTTTGTGTGCTACATGCAATTTTTGTTATTTTACATTGGTTTTATTGACTCACCTTTAGAAGTCATATCATGGCTAGGGCTCTAGAGGATTAGGGCTGCAGCAATGTGTGAAAGTGTCATTAAAATTAAATATCTAGATGTGGAGCAAGAAAGTTTTAAGAGACACGGCCTCAGAGAAGAGAGATATGGTTATGGTCTGAAGAAAAAAAAGTAGAACTCTTAAGAATGGTTCTTGTTTGGTGTGGGCAAAGGTCTTGAGAATATGGCCTGATGTAGTGACCACCAGGAGTCCAATGGGAAGAGGATTGTCTATTGAGGCCAATGTGAATTAACAAAAACCCATACTGGATATATTTGTCTCTAAACTTGCCGAAATTGGTTGGTTTATTCAAAATGTTCATAAAGTCTGCTCTTGAGTCAGAGGGTAGTTGATTACGATGAATTTCAAGAAATAAACCTACTTTACTAAAATGGCCAGCGTTCTGCATTGTTATCAGAATGGGCCAGGATGAATATGAGCGGCTAACATCATCCAAGATAAGTGGCTAAAACATTTCTGGTCATGCCGTTAAATCACAAATGTTGCAATAAGCATGTCATAAATGGACATTAATGAAACACACCACTTTATCTAATAGTAAACATATCACACTGAAATAATACCATATGGACATAAATTTGCAACCATGTCACAACTAACAACATATTAATAAAATATAAGCATGATTTACTATAATCTCTAATTAAAAGAGAAATTACTCACATATAAAATCAATACACATTTTCGTGTCGCAGCCTTGCTGGTTTAATGCTTACGCATAAATAACCCACTGGGTGCAGAGCTTTCAACTAGAATAAACAAATTAGACCACTAAAATAACCTATAAAATGTGCATTAGAAATATTAAACATAAGCAGCTTAATTCTGATTCCTGCACAGACTGTGTTTGTTTTCCATCCACCTAGAGATATGCACAGATGTAACAAAGCTCCGTCAATGCAACTTGGTTATTGCCACCATTCACTTTGATGGCTTTACATAGTTATTATCATCATGGCCAGAAATGCAGCGCTCATTCGATAAAAGCGTTTACAGAGCTTACAAAATATACAGGAAACTGTACATGACTCTGCTCATTTGTTGATACAACCATAGCTCAGAAGCTGATAGAGTATTTTAGGAGTTTATAGGCAAACAAACTGCTAACACTATTTTGTATGTAAGAGAGCAGTAAAATAGTCCACTACCTTCTTACAGAAAAGGACTCACATGTAGCATCCCATTGTAAAGTATACTACTTTCAGATCCTTTATTCTTTGCTATGGTTAACATTAGATCTTGTTTTATAGAGATACCAATTAGTTACTAATATTACTTTTTCACTATGCAAATGCTATTCCATTGCTATACAGTATATGTGATATTATATGCATTTGCCATATGATATTATATTTTCAGGTGTGTTGCCAACTAGCAAATTATACTAGCAGTATTATGCCTATTTAGGCTTCTTCAGCAACACCAAACTTATGTTTATTAAAGGGATTGTCCACTACTTTATATTACCCCCCCCAATGTGTAGCGCCCCGAGGGTTCGGTCGCTACAGAGGTATTGCATCTCAACCAGATGTGCGATATCTCACTTCCAGGTAAGGATGGAGTGTGGATCAGGACCCTAACACCTGCATGCATTACACCACATTTCCGGGGGGCAGGGCGACCGGTAAGCTCCAAGTGGAGCAAGACAGTCTCTGTCCCTAGCTGGAGTGGGGGGAGGGAACACCAAGGAAGTGGGACCCTGTAGTGCATAGGAGGGAGAAGGCAGTTCCTGGGTGCACTTAGAAGGAGCTATAAAAGGTGGGCACCATCTTAGTTCTGTGTTCAGTCAGAGAGAAGAAGTGACAGAGTAAGGGCCTCTGCATGGGGCACTGCTCCGCAGGCAGGCCTGGGAGAGTGGCCGGAGCCTGGAGGAAGGAGAAGTAAGGAAGAGGAGCGGAGGAGGCTCCAGGAACAAGGAACGAAGGGACCCCAGGGGTGTGGACTGGCAAGTCGCCACCGCACGTCCGAGTCTACCTGCGTAGGGGGGTCAGGCCAAAGGGGGAGACCGGTCCCCGAAACTAGTGGAGGCGGGGAACTACCCTCAGCTAGAAACCGGAGGCTGTGACATTTTATGTGGAGCAGCCCCTCGCTACACCCGCTAGGAAGGCACCACATAGGGTCAGGGAAACGGCACCAATGTTTACCCGAGAAGGCCCCAGGCAGCCGGACAGAAACGAGGTCACTGGTGGGGTATGACAGGCCAGAGAAAGGACACACAAAGGCGGTCCTGTGAAACGCTCCAAAGTTATCTGGGAGTAGGCCGAGCCCCTCACCTGGTGAGCACAGTGCGACGTGGGACGTTATGACCAGCTGGAGTAACGTGGATAAAGAACTGTGAGTAAATACCCTGGACTGCATTACAGGACTCTGTGTCGTTACTGCTGCTCCTGCGCACCATCACCCCCAACATCCGCACTCGCTGCCCTGAGGCTATACTCCTCCCGTAGGGAGTTATACTACCCTCTGCTGCACCCACAACACCAGCCTCAGCAGTCTGCCCTGCAGCGGCGGTTCACTCTGACCGCAATCCACGGGCGACATAGTCGGACATTCAGCATATAGACTGCCATTTGGTTTGACCGCCCTGGGCACGGACCGGGTCCCCGCCACGCAAGGACTACAACCCCCAGCATCCACAAAAGATACAGTTCCGGGTATCCCCCACACACACGGCCCAGGGGGCGCGTCAACTTTTGGCGTAGTCGGCAGGATTTCGCGCCCGCAATCGCCGGATACTGCGTGCCTGAAAAGAGACTGTTTTACTGTATTGAATGTGGCGCCCGCCCCAGCAGAATGGACACCATTATGTGCGCGCCAAAAGACAACAAGAAGCCACCTCCCATCGTGAGCCAGGTCCCAGAATGGCGCCAAAGAAGGAGCCCACCCCCAACAGCCTTGAGTGCGGCTGTAGAGATGTCCATCAACGTGGGGGGACTGCCCCTGAGAGTGATTGTCAGCAGGTTGCCCCGGGACCACCCCCAACAGGGGCGGAAGGAGAAGAAAACCGGGGAGCAGGGTGTGGTTTGGATCAGTCTCGGCAGACCACACCCGGAGATGGCGAGCAGCATCAACTCCAGCACCCTGATGGGTGGCCTGCTGCAGGCCGAGGCGGTCCCGTACAGCCTCACAGAGCTGATGGCTCAGCTCCCTGGAGAAGACCCGGAGTTCCTTCGGACTGCGCTGGAGGATCTGGACCGGAGGATAGTCCAGGCGCAGCGGGAGGCCATAGCGGGATGGAGAGAAGAGATGGCCCGGCGGGTCGCGACCCGGCAGCAAGTGACGCCGCCAGCACCGGACACCGAGCCAGCCCCTGAGGACGAGGAGCGGAGGCCGGAAGCCGAGAGCAGCGCAGCCCTGGAAGCAGGTAAGGGGGACACCCCGTCCACCAGCCCTGATGCTACAGACCTGCCTCTGGACCCCGTCGCGGAGCTGGACGTCACGGGAGTCGCTGCGCCTCCCCTGCTCCCGCCGCCGGCACCCAGGCCCCAAGCCGCGAGCACAGCCACCGGACCACGCCCCAGGCCGTGCCCCCTGACCCCGGGTGCAACCAGAAGCGGCCCACCCCAAGCCAGGTCGCAAGGCCTGATACCCCATGGCACTTTCCACCCACGAGCGCCCCTGCTCCCAATACTACCACTCCTGGGCACGGACTTATACGCCCAGCTTACCGGTCCTGAGGGAGAGCCGGTCCCCCTGCTGCCCGGATGGGTTCACCCCTGCCACCGGAGGGACCTGTCCGCAGGGGCCGAAGCCCCGCTTGCTCCGCTCCTGCCCGCTCCACAGCCAATTGCCATCCCCCAGCTCCCTGAGGAAGAGGTCCAGATAGAGTGGGACCAGACTGGGGAGGACCTAATGGGGTTCTCACAAGAGACGCGGGCGGCCGCAGCTCGCAGGCGGGAGTTCTGCCGCCGTGAGATAGAACAGCTGGAGAAGGAGGAGGAGACGCGGCGCCAGAAGAGGGAGCAGCTGCAGGCCCGGGGCACGGAGGAGAAGATGCGGACCCGCCGAAACCCCCAAGCTGCACGCGGTCCCAAAATTACCGGGACCGTGGTTAAATTCCATCAGGAGAAGGGGTGGGGGTTCATCCGGGACCCTACCACAGACACTGACTTGTTTGTTACCCGGAGGGACGTGGAGAGCCACCTGCCTGAGGGTCACCGGGGACGGGATCTGTTTCCGGGGGACTTGGTGTCCTACACCCGACATCGAGGCCTGCGGGGGTGGTACACCCTTAATGTCCAGCGGGTAGGGGAAGAACACTACACTGAACCCTACTACCCAGAGGACCCGGACGGGTCTGAAGAGTACGGCGAGGAGGAGGAGCATCCACATGGGGTACATCACTACTAATGAGCGACACCCTGACTGTAAATAGTTACCCGTCAGAATAAGAGAAGAAAAAGTTTGATAAAAGTTCACCCCGGCTGGGGACTGTTACCTGTTGTTTTGCTAAAAGTTACCCGGAAACGGGTCAGTAATATCCGGCTGAGGACTGGGAGCAGCCAACCCTCTGTGAACTATCCGGCTGAGGACTGGGAGCAGCCAATCCATGTAAATAGTTGCACTTCCTAAAGTGCCCTCTATTGGTTTTATAAACGTTGCAACAACAGACCTCAGAACACTGTTTTACTTTTTACAGGGGCAGCGAACATCGGGGACAAGGTGTAGGTGAGTATAATATGTTTTATTTTTATTTTAATATTTCTTTATTCATTTTAACTTTTTTTTTTTGACATTCAGCAGAGAACAGGCGCCGGCTGATGGTGGTAGTTGAACCATCAGACGGCGTCTATGACCCGTGGTAAGCTTTTTACCGTGGGTCACTGTCACACCTGTCAACATGGTGCCACTGCGCTCTGACCGCAGTAATGCAATTACCGCCGATCAGAACCTGTGTTTCCTGCGCTGTCACGCAAGTGACAGCGCGGAAACACCCGAACCCGAGCCCGAACAGTAACACGGACTTCCAGAGGTTCGGGGTCTGTGACTGAACAACTTTACTGTTCGGGTTCGCCCATCACTACTGACTACATAATATTTTGCTAGCAAGTGGTGGTGAGTATTAGTGATGAGCGAGCGTGCTCGTTTAACCCTTTCGCCAAGCATGACCTTGTGCTGTCCAAGAATCTTCGTCGTGCTCGTATATTAAGTTTGAGTCCCTGCGTCTGCATGATTTATGACTGTTAGTCAGCCTCAACACATGCAGAGATTTCCTGTTTATTGTGGAATCCTCACATGTGTTGGGGCTGACTAACAGTCATAAATCATGCAGATGCAGGGACTCGAACTTAATAAACTAGCATGCCGAAGATACTCAGAAAGCACCCGAGTGTGCTCTGTGAAAGGGTTAAACGACCATGCTCGCTCATCACTAGTGAGTAGCACTTGCTATTAGGGTATGTCCCAGATAGAAAAAACTAACCCTCCTTCATGCTAGTATTTTTTCGTATTTTATTTATAATTTCATTTTCATTTACAGTGTTTTGCATTTTTTGACTCCAATTGGTAATATACAATGATATTGTCTCCAAGTGGCCCCATAAAGTAGTAATGCCTCACGATTGGTCCCCTACAGTCATTATGACTCCCATTTGTCACATAAAATAACAATGCATGTTCCTCAATTTTGCCCCCATCCTGTAATAATGTCTTCTGTCCTGGCCCCCATCCTGTAATAATGCCCCCTGTCCTGTAATATTGTCTGCTATCCTGTAATAATACCCCCAATTCTGTAATAATAACTCATCCTGTAATAATGGTCCTCATACTGTGATAATGTCTCCATCCTGTGATAATGTCTCTTATCCTTTAATAATGTCCCCCATCATGGCTCCTGTCTTGTTCCCCATCCTGTACGATTGTCAGTCAGCCGGTAATAATGTCATACATCCTGGCCCCCATCCTGATATAATGACCCTATACTGTAATAATATCCCCTATCCTGTAATAACACCCAACATACTGTAATATTGTCCCCATCCTGTAATAACAGCCGCCATCCTGGCCCACATCCTCTAATAATGTCCCTATCCTGTAATAATATCCAATATCATGTAATAATGGTCCCCAATATGTAATAATGCCCCCCATGTCCCCCCAGAAACTTGGCGAACAGAGCTCAAGACATTTCTCACAACTGTAAGTCGAGGCTGGAATATTATAATAATAATGATGATGAAAGTTATAAATGTGCGGTGGACAGGTCCTGGGAATCAGTTCAGGGAGACAATGAGGTGACGTTATCAGAGGAGAGGGTGGTGGAATTGATGATAAAAAGATGAACCGCTATATGGCCAAAATATCTTCCATGGGCAAATCGGCCTATTCAAGATTCAGTTCGAGCAGCTGTAGGCAGATTTAGATGGGGTCATTGAGTTATTTCAGGCTTAGAGAAGCAATGTGAAGGAGCTGAAAAATACAATGGCACAATAGTGTCTTATCCGAGTGATGAGGATGCCAAGGTACAGGGAATTGCTCACCTGTTCGGATAGTGAAACCACAACATACAATGCGCTTGCATTGGCTACGGCAGCGCCGTATGGCTATCCACAATACAAGAGCAAGGAAAAAAGGGGGTTTCGTTCTGTGCTTCTAATAATACAAATGGGAATTCCAGAAAAAGAATCAGAAACTAGGATAAAGGAAAGTGGTTTATTGTCGAAGTATAACAAACCTCTTCCTCAGGACAAGCAACAAGTGACTTGTGGACATCTGAGTTTGCAGATTGGACTAGAAAAAAGAGTGACTCACAGAACTAAGCAGTATAATTACTATATATAAATAGGTATTCTCCATATTTAATACTGCCAATATAGGACAAATAGTAGCCAGATCACCACATCAAATAGAGAGGACGAAGGCAAAACACCAACAAAAGATGAACCCCAGGCATATCGATATGTAAATATAAATAGTAATCTTTATTATTAAAAATTTCATAACAAGGTGTGGGGGATACAACATACACAGTAAATACAATGGTGACAAACATGAAGCGCCTGGCAATATTTACCATGTAAATTAACACCAGCCCACTCACTATAGAAGTAGGAGGGCGTATAAGCCACTATCAACACTGTGTGTGCATGGTGTCTGTAAGAAATCACAAGGCAGTCTCAATCTCGTTGCTGTTTATATCTACTGTGGTGCACAAGAGCTGAACATGTTACTATCTGTATCTAATACAGTGCACAGAGAATCATATAGAAAATACCTGTAATTGAGACAAACTCTGCCACTGACGGCGCTCCAACCCAGACGCGCGTTTTGGCACTCAGCCTTTGTCAAGGGGCTAGAAGCAAGAGCTGATACCAGTTTGCCATGGGCATGCTGTGTTGTCCAAGCTGAAGGGTACTGTCAGAGAGGGTATTCAGTGCAGCAAATGGGTTTGTCACACTTAAAGGGGTTTTCCCATGAAAAAAGTTAATTTAATAAATAGATCTTGGAATGATAATAAGTTCCACAATTGAATGTATTTAAATAAAATGTTCCTGTGCTGAGATAATCTTATAAATATGTCCCTGCTGTGTACTGTGTAATGGTCGTGTCAGACCATGTATGGAACACATTTTGATCATACCACATCTCCTGAGCAGGGAGGGAAGCAAAAGAGTATACAGACATTACAGCACAGGATCACAGCTGATTCTTTCTTTGAAGTAAAACATTATTTAAAAACAGGCAGAGAAATGTTTTACCTCACAGAAAAAGACTCAGCTGTGATCCCCTGCTGTAATATCTGTATAGTCTTTTGCTTCCCCCCCGCCAAGGAGATGTCGTATGATCAGACCATGTTCCTGCACGGTCAGACACAGCCATTAAACAAGGGAACATTTTTAAGATTATCTCAGCATAGGAACATTTTATTTAAACACATCCAATTGTGGAAATTATTATTATTCCAAGATCTATTGATTAAAATGAACTATTGTTCGTGGTGAAACCCCTTTAAGGAGACTAGATTGTCCTCCAGATCTTTGGAAAACCTTACAATTGTGAACATGAATTAAGCATACTGTAGATTGATTAGGATTTTCATACATCAACGTCTGATGCCAATGGTTAGATGAGACTTAATATATGTCTGCCGGCCTGAACATTGAATACCGTTCTTCTGTGAGTGTTGCTGCCCCTACACATTATCTCCAGCCTGTCCATCATGTTCGTTTCTGTGCTGCTGTCAGAACTGCCGGTGCTGGCCCTTTACACCTGGACATCTGCTGCCTGTCCATCTTGTTTTAAAAAGTGTTACTGCTGCTATTGAAACTCTCTGTTCTCTTCATTATATTGTGCTACTACCCCTGCTGCTGTTGGAGCTGCCAATAAAGTCACTACACAGTCGATCATCTTTATCCTTGTCCATCATGTTCGAAACTAGGCTTCTATTGGTGCTGCCATTGCCACCAGAAGGCCATATATTTCTTGCCTGTCCATTGTGTTCTATACTATACAGCTGCTGGGAACCCTACCCTGCACAGGTTAAATATGAGAAACTTAAAACTACTTACAAAAAAGGTGCCCATATCTTAAGCAGCCATTGCTTCTTCACTTTCCCAATAACTAACATGTTGCTGATCCCAAAAAAGGATAATATTTTTGGACAGCTTTATAAAAGCAATTGCTTTTTCATGGCCATGCTGTCTTTTTACAGTGGATAAGAAATTTCACATATAGTGGGTCAGAAAAGTTACTTTTTTTTACAACAATATTGTTACTGCTGACAAAAATGTTCAAATTTGTTGTCGTGGCTGAAAATAAACCATTGCTTCTTTATCATTGAGTTTATACACCGAATAACACATTTTTTTTTCATTATTTTTAATAAAAACTTTTACTGTCAAAAGTGAAAAACAAAAATTTTAAAATACTAGAAGATATTGCTGCCACAAAGTTAAATTTTTTCCAACAAAAATGTATTGCTTTACCGTACTTTCCAAAAAATGATCAACATTATTGTTAATAGCTATTGCTTCATCTTAGTTTTTTTTTCAGCATAATTTTTCTTGCAAAGAAAAAAATGTCACAAACCTTTTATTGCTGCGAAAAAAAAAAGTGTCAAAGGGCCACATCTAAAATGTAAAGCCAGCTTTACAAGGGTCATACTGTCTAGGCCTTGACCCTAGTGCTTCTCCATTTTTTAGTCACTTTATGGACAAAACACTAAAACTCTTGCTACTCCACAAGAAAGGACATTTTTGGACCTCTGCTTGTTAAAATATCATGCCTTTAGTATATACCACATGTAAGCACAGGTAAAGCACAAAAAGGGATTATTTTTGACTACTGTTTCATGTAAAAAGCCAGACACTGCAGTGTGCTATTAAACAGGCGGTTAAAACTTTTTTTTTTATCTGTTTACCCATATCCATATATGTTGAGGTCACTTTGACATTACTAAGGTTGTTTTAGCATTAAAAAAGATAATGGGGTTGAATAGTATCCTATGAGTCCTAAGTGTGTTAAGGAAAGTCTTTTAAGGACAATTGGAGTCTTTGGAATTAGCTGTGAATTGAATTTCCCAGTGAAATATGGCAAAGCATAGATCTTTGACACAAACAAAGCCTAAATAATGTCAAAGTGACTTCACCATATAAATGGATGGTAACCTGGTAGTAACCAACAGCCTCTTTAATAACACAGTACACTGACAGACTTTTTTTTTTTTTTAAACAGTCCAAAAATTATCCTGTTTAGTCATTTGCTATCAGGCAGACGCTTCTTTGCAGAACTCTGATTAAAACTGATGATGTTACTGTCAGACAAATGATATGTCATATATTGCAAAATGAACTCCATTGCCTCCCCACTAATATGTTTGCTTTAGGCAGGAGAGGCCAATTTTGGCCGGCATTTGGTAGTATTACCAAAAGCAGGCCACACATTCTTAGCTGAAGTTGTATTTATTTCTTTTACACTACACATTTTATGGGCATTGCCATTTTTTTCTTTCACATGCATTTTACATAACACTAAAATTAACTTTTGACAATCTTTTAAACCCCAATTGTTCAGCTCTTGCCAAAAAGGAGTAATAAAAATTACTTGGTAGTAAAACAAGCAAAAAACAAAATATGCCAGCAATGTGTATGTCAGTGAAATCCTAACATTTATTTAACTTTCTTTTTCAAATTTTCAACAAAATTTAGCCATCTTCTTCAAAAATGACGTGATAAGGAATCTTAGGTAGAGAAGCTTCCAAAAAGCTAGGTCTATGACATCACATGATTGAAAACAGTCTAGCTAAATCCTTCTAAGCTCTATGTAGAAACAGGAGGTCAAATTTCTCTGTATGAGACATAAGTCACTGCAAAAGTCCCTGGCTGGGGGCAGGAGGGAGAAACTGGGTCAGGAGTTGAAGTGGGGAATGATAAATACAGGAATAAAATACTCCCTGTTTCTATATAGAGCAGAGAAAAGAGAAGAATTAGCTGAGTAGAAAGGCAAAATGAGCAATTGTAAGTACAATGTGCTATACAATATGATGATTGCAATATATTAAATGGAACCTGCCACCAGGAAAAAACGCTATTAACCTGCATATATATGGTTAGTCTGCAGATTAACAGCGTTATTAACCTGCCCGGCACTCGTACTTAGCCAAAAGCTGCGGGTGAAAAATTAACTTTATTCCCCAAGGCAGCATTAGGGTTTCAGCCACGGGTGTGGCGCCGGCGCCGGTTCTGTCACTGGTCAGTGTATAGAGAGTGGCAGCTGTAGCCATGCCCCCCGCACTGACTGACACTTGCTCTGCATTGGTGCCAGATGTCAGTCAGTGCCGGGGGCACGGTTATAGCTGCCACTCTGTATACACTGAGAAGAGGTGACTGAACCCGTGCATTCGGCTAAGTGCGAGCGCCGGGCAGGTTAATAATGCTATTAAATAGATCCTACAAAACAGAAGGAAATACCAATGATAACTAGCCCAATAAAGTCCAAGATACCAAAAGTACACACAATTCAAACAAAAAATGTATATTTAAAGAGGACACAATAAATACCATAAATATATTTTATTGATTAATTCATGTATATTAAAAAACACAAAGTGCAATACAATGACATATTAAGATACTAAAAAGAATACAGACAAACAATATAAAAATATAAAAAGTAGTTTAAGAGGGGGAAACGAGGGGCATACCTATCATAGAAAGATAATATATACGCCAACTAGGTGGGGAATAAATAATTGTTGCAATTTAATCATTCCTATGAACATTGACCATGTTTGTGTATATTATCCAAAACCAATATATAGAGAATATAATAAATACCCAAAGGCATTATATTGAAATTTAAATATTCAAAAGTGCAAGTGCAAATAATATTATTCTTATAATTCAAAAAATTATGAATCAACCAGGTCAGAAGTTCATTAAAAGTGCAAGTGCCATATCATATACACAGTTGTATATTCCAGAGATCAGATCATAATAAATTATGAAGGAACAAGCAGAACAATGATAATCATCCCTAATCAAAAGGCAAAATATAAGCACATAATAAAGCAAGCCAGTGGAGTGGTGTGAGAGGACAGTGGTATGTCTATCTGACTTGCTTTATTATGTGCTTATATTTTGCCTTTTGATTATTCTTATCAGTTGCTAACGAGATTCAGCAAGTCATATTTCACCTTGTCATTTAGTGCCGCTGAAATTCAGCTGTGTGCAGAACTGTTGCAGAGTAAAAAAACTATTTTTTTCAGTTGCTAACGTGATACAGCACGCCATATCTCACCTTGTCATTTTGTGGCGGTGAAATTCAGCTGTGGGCAGAGCTGGTGCAAAGTAAAAAGAAATATTCTTTTCTGTGAGTAACGTGATGCAGCACACCATATCTTAGCTTGTCATTTTGTGGCGGTGAAATTCAGCTGTATGCAGAGCTCATGCACAGTAAAAAAAATCTATTTTTTACTGTGACAAATGTGATAAAGCAGGCTAGATCTGAGTTTGAAATTTCTTGGAGCATATATTCTATTGTATACAGGCCTCATGCACAGTTAAAATATACTTTCTTCTGTTACTAATGTGATAGAGCAGGCTAAATGTCAGTTTGAAATTTCTTGGAGCATATCTTTCATGTTATACCTGTCTCATCCACATTAAAAATATATTTTCTTCTGTTACTAACATGATACAGTAGGGGAGAGCTCAGTTTCAAATTGTTTTGAGCATATCTTATATGTTATACAGGCCTCATTTACACTAAAAAAATACTTTCTTCTGTTAATAACGTGATATAGCAGGCTAGATGTCAGTTTGAAATTGTTTGGAGCATATCTTCTGTGTTTTACAGGCCTTATCCACACTAAAAAAATACTTTCTTCTGCTACTAACGTGATACAGTAGAGGAGATCTCAGTTTGAAATTGTTTGGAGAATATCTTCTATGTTATATAGGCCTCATCCATAGTAAAAAAATACTTTCTTCTGTTACTAACGTGATACAGTAGGGGAGATCTCAGTTTGAAATTGTTTGGAGCAGATTTTCTATGTTATACAAGCCTCATCCACAGTAAAAAAAATACTTTCTTCTGTTTCTAACGTGATAAAATAGGGAAGATCAAAAATGGTAGAAAACTCCGGCACTCAATCAGAAATGCTGAATAAGTATTTTTATTTAGACATAAATTTTAAACCCAAAAGAAGAAAAACAGATACATAAATCTCAACGTTTCGGCCTGAAATGGCCTTTTTCAAGGTATCTGAAAATATAAATAAAATAGTATGTAAGGAGAAAATCATAAATGTATACAACAACGTATAATCTTGTCAAAAAATGCCAACGTTTAGTACATGAGAGAAATAAGATACAACTTATACAAGAATAAATGGTTACATAATCCCAATTAGAGTTTGCCAATGGCAGGCAAACAAAAACACATAGAAACACATAGAAAACACCTTCAAAGGTGTCCAAAAGCTGAAAAACTGCTCAGAATACACAACTAACACATGGAAAAGTGACAAGTACATATAGTCATGCGAAAAGAAAAGAAGTGGAGGAGTAAAAGGAGGGGGAGACACAGATATAGGCATGTCATGCCCTTCTAAAATCAAGAAAGGCTGGAGTAAAAATCTAAAATCAGCGTACCAACACCCAGACGTCGTGACAAGAAAATTAAAAAAATAAATATCTTTAGGTAGAATGGCGGTTCCATTCAGAACACTTTCCTTACAAGACGTAGTGGTATCCCCGTTGTGAGTTGTGGCAAAAACGGAACCCAATACATTCGGACTAATCCACCATTTGTCATATCCAAGGGGCAGGTCAATAAACGACAACATCGACGTGGAACCAAGTACAGTAGTACATACTGTAAATCCTTTGACAAGGCAATCAGGCGGATCAAGAAGTTGGGAAGGGTCACCCTAATGGCCAAAACAGACATTGATGCGGCGTTCCGGTTACTTACTACCTGTGCCTCCTAATAGTGTCCACCTATTGGGCTGTTTCTGGGAAGGAGCATACTATATAGATCGCTGTTTGCCCATGGGGTGGTCCAGATCCTGCTCACTATTTGAGGCGTTTAGTTGCTTCCCCGAATGGGTTGTAATGGACGTTTCTAAGGGGGCACATATTATCCATTACCTCGACAACTTCTTATGCCTGGGCCCAAAAGATTCGCCACAGTGTGAATACACGCGGTAGTCCACCTGTGAGAAGGAGAGAGCTGGAAGGAGAGCGGACACCACAGAGCCGAGGGGTTAGATGGAGAACGGAAGAAGGAAAGAGGGCGAGGGAGGTAAGGGAGTACAGTGGAAGGCCGACCTGCGCTCCCCCACGTTCCTGCTGGGCAGGGAACAGCCCTGGGAAGAAAAGCTGCTTGCGCATCCCTTTGAGGTTACGGGCGCGGGCTGGCAGAGGGACTACGCTGGAGTGCGAAGCCGACACGGCCAGTCCGTGCCTGCCAAAGCGACCTCCGTGTCGCCGGGTTTGTGTCAGAGCCGCGGTGGACCCTGACGGCCAGCCCCCCTCTCCCAATACTGGTGCCTGTCCGCTGGTGGGTCGAGCCCCACCCCTCGGTGGGGGGAGGTAACATCTGCAGAAGAAAGACCATCTTCCAGCCAAACTAAGATGTCTACTTCTTTTCATGGACAATATGATACGATCCCTTTCTTACGGACACGCCCATCGCTACAAATTCCAGATGAGGCACAAAAACAGCAGGTGCTTCAACGGATATCAAGTGCTCCTTCAAGTGGGCTCTCCTCCACCTCAACTTCAACATCACAAATACTCCAGTCCTCAGAGGTGTCACCCCAATCGCACTTGCTTCCTCACAGCTCCCAAGTCTCCAGCTGCCCGTCTGAGTATGGGGTAACACAGATGGTTGAGTCTGCACAGCTGTTTACTCATACTATAGCCTGGGAAACGGAGGTCTGCTCCAGAGCTTCTGTTAATGCAGACGAGGAAATGATCTGCACTGATGCCCAGAATCTTTATGAGTCGGATCCAGGACCAGATGAAGAAGGTTCTGAGCATAATGTAGACCCTCTTTCCCAAACTGTAACTCCTGTTGGTGGAGACAATGATGAAGACGATGATGAGACTCAAATACCTGATTGAAGCGACAACTTCACTTTTCGGTCAGGGCAGGAAGAGGTTGGCTCTGAGGACGACGGGTGTGAGAAAATACAGGGTGATGATGACGAGGTTGGAGATCCCACTTACTGTCAACCCACAGTCAGCCAGTCGATGAGGTCAGCAGAGGAGGTGGAGGAGGATGCTATTGACGACGAGGTTAGGTTGCGCCTTCCTGGACAGAGATGGAGTACTGGAAGCACGTCAACAACTGCATCCTCAACCACAACTCTACCTCTGACCACAAGTCGTGGTGGCTCTTCAGGTCGCATGGGCTCTAAGTCTTGCATAGCCTGGGCATTTTTTCAGATCGATAAGGATGACCCAACTCGTGTTATCTGTAATATTTGTCACCAAAAGCTAAGTAGAGGCCAAAAAATCCATAGTTTGAGTCCTTCATGCATGAACCGTCACATGGATATGAAGCATAAGTTGCAGTGGGAAGCTCACTGTGCTACAATGCGGCCTAGCGGGCCGGGCAAACCACCGTCTGCCCCATCTTGTGCATCCGCGGCCTCTTCATCCTCTGTGACTGGGGGGGACAGCAGTCACACATGTTTTTGGACGCAGACCTGCCACCTCTTTACCTGCAACAGCCAGTGTGATTGGCAGGTCATCATTTCATTTGGAAGTGGAGACACCAGCTGGTGTTGAGTGCTCTCCTACATCGAGAGCACCACCTTTGGATCAAGGCAACCTAACTTTTCCGCCTGCATCTTCCTCACAGACCGGCAGTTTGTCGGGGACACCCTACTCAACCCCGTGTAAGCACAACAGCCAGCCCTCAGTCCCTCAGATGTGGACAAGTAAAAGACCATTTCCTCCTAGCCATGACAATGCTAAGAGGTTTAATTTCACCATCTGCAAGCTGTTGGCTACAGAAATGCTGCCTTTCCACCTGGTGGACACAGAGGATTTTCGAGACCTTATGTCCGTCGCAGTGCCCCAGTACCAGATGCCCAGTCGGCACTACTTCTCAAAGAAAGGTGTGCCTGCGCTACACCAGCATGTCGCACACAACATCACCGCTTCTTTGAGAAACTCTGTGTGTGACAGAGTGCATTTCACCACAGACACTTGGACGAGTAGGCATGGACAGGGGCGTTACATGTCGCTGACTGGGCACTGGGTAACTATGGTGACAGCAGGACAAGTGGCTGCTGTCCAAGTCTTGCCATCCCCACGAGTTGTGCGTCAATCCTCTTTATCTAGAAGTTCCTCCACTGCTTCTGCCTCCTCAACCTCCTCTCGGTCCTCCACCTGCACCCAAAGCCTGTCTGGTAATGCCACCCACTTTCTAACTGCGCAGAAGGAATCCTGCACACCTCCTTACTATGCTGGCAGCAGGGCTCAACGGCATCAGGCGGTGTTTACTTTGAAATGTCTGGGAAATGTGAGTCACACAGCTGAGGAGTTGTGGTCAGCTCTGGAAACCCAGTTTCATGAATGGTTGTCTCCACTGGACCTGCAACCAGGGAAGGCCGTGTGCGACAATGCTGCAAACCTGGGTGCAGCCCTTCGCCGGGCAATGTCACACACGTGCCTTGTATGGCTCACGTGTTGAACCTGGTTGTCCAGCAATTTTTAGCCCACTATCCCGGACTAGATGGCCTTCTGCAGAGGGCACGGTCGCTGTGTGATCACTTGCGCCATTTGCATCCCGCAGCTCAACGACTTACATCTCTACCGAAGTCATTGGGCCTGCCAGTTCACCGGCTGAAATGCGATGTGCCGACACGGTGGAATTCAACTCTGCACATGTTGCAGCGACTGTGGCAGCACCGACAAGCCCTGTTGCAATACGTTGACGTATAGCCTGGGCCAACGAGTTCCAGAGGTGGGGCAAATCACGATGCAGGAGTGGTCTAAGATCAGGGACCTATGCACCCTTCTGCATAGTTTTGAAATGGCGACGAAGATGTTTAGTGCTGACGATGCCATTATCAGCATGACTATTCCGGTGATTTACATGCTGGAGCACACGTTAAACAGAATTCGGAGTCAGGTGGTGGGACAAGAGGAGGTGGAGGAAGTAGAGGAGGAGTCGTATGCGGAAGGGATAACATCACCAAGGTCCAGACGGTTGGCAGCTCCAAGGTAGCAGGCATGGGAGGGTGGGGGAGAGGGATTAACCAGGGCACATGGTAGCAGCCAAACTGTTGAGAAAGGTGCAGGAGCTGAGGAAGAAGTGGAGGATGAACTGGCGATGGGCATGGAAGACTCATCAGATGAGGGAGACCTTGATCACATTTCTGTTGTGCGAGGTTGGGGGGAGAGGGCAGAGGAAGGAAGCATGATTCTTACCTCGCTACCAACACAACAAGGACTTGGTCCTCCTGGATGCGCAAGACACATGAGTGCCTTCTTGCTGCACTACCTACAACATGACCCTCGGATTGTCAGAATTCGAAGTAATCCTGACTACTGGTTTCCACACTCTTAGATCCCCGGTACAAAAGTAAATTTGCCTAAATAATTATGTTAAGTTCTGCTACCAAAGCTAAGGAAAGAGAGGAGATCTGTCCCTACTATAAGACTCAGCTGAATCCCTACGATGTAACAGGGAACCTGATCCTGCGATCAGACCTGCTAAAGTCCTAATCTAGTCTGTACGGAGACCTATAGATGTGAGGAGGGAATCCCTACAAGTACTAAGGACTGGGAGGAATATGGGACACCTCCTAACAGAAATAGTAGCAGACAGACGAACAAACAAAATAGATAGAACATAGAGGTCCGTAGACCAAGCAAACTAACAGAGTTAGATACAGAGCACAGGCTAGCTAGAAAGTAGATATACAATGAAGTCCAGCAAAGCCAGAAGGGCGGAGCAGGATTAAATAGGCCAACAAGGTCATGTGACCAGCAAAGGAAAAAAAACCTAACAGCAAGGTTCTAACAGTACCCCCCCTTCTAAGAGGATCCTCCGGATCCCCTAGGACCAGGCTTATCAGGAAATCTCCTGTGAAACGCTCTGATAAGTCTGGACGCGGAAACATCATCTGACCTCACCCAAGAGTTATCCTTGGGTCCGAAACCTTTCCAGGCCACAAGATACTGCAAACTACCTCTATACCGTCTAGAGTCAAGGATGCGAGAAATTTCATATTCCCCGTCCTCCACCACCGGAGGAACAGAGGCAGAGGCGTCACCATCCGACACAACAGCTTTTTTTAAGAGAGAGACATGAAAGACCGGATTAATTCTCCAGGAGGTAGGAACCTCCAACCTAACAGCAGATTGGTTGACAACCTGAAGCACCTTAAAGGGCCCTACAAACTTGGGACCCAATTTCTTAGAAGGAATCCTCAACCGCAGATTCCTAGAGGACAACCAAACCATGTCACCAGCAGCGAACAAAACCTCCTGTCGTTTCCTATCAAAGTAGTCTTTAGATTTTCTGTTGGCCTCCTGAAGATTACCACGCACATCCGTCCAAACTCTTTCCAAATTACCGGAAAAATTCTCCTCCTCAGGCACGGCAGATCCCAACTTGGAGAACGACCCAAACGACGGATGTCTCCCAGAACAACAAAAAAAGGCGAACAACCAGCAGAAGAAGATGTATGATTGTTCAGAGCAAATTCGGCAAGTGGCAGAAACTCAGACCACCCCTCTTGATTGTCTGCCACAAAACAATGCAAGAACTGCTCAACATCCTGGTTTTTCCTTTCTGTCTGGCCATTAGATTCAGGATGATATCCGGACGAAAACGACAAAAGAATTCCCAACCTGTCACAAAAGGCACGCCAAAAACGAGCCACGAACTGAGGACCCCTATCAGAAACAATGTCAGTAGGAACGCCATGAAGTCTGACAATTTCCTTGACAAAGGCCTTAGCGAGAGTTTTAGCGCAGGGCAGTTTGACGAAGGGAACCAAGTGACACATCTTGCTAAAACGGTCCACGACCACCCAGATGACAGTAAAACCCTCAGAGGAGGGAAGGTCAGTTATAAAGTCCATAGCCAAATGTGTCCAAGGAGCACTGGGGACCTCCAAAGGACAAAGCAACCCCGCAGCAGGAGTATGTGAGGACTTAGATCTAGCACATATAGTACATTGGCGCACCCACTTAATGACTTCCTTCTGCCATCCAGGCCACCAAAAACTGCGACCCACCAGTCTCTTGGTCTCAGAGATTCCGGGATGACCTGCCAACCGAGATTCGTGACACTCAACAAACAAATCTCTCCTAAAGGTCCCAGGCACAAACAACCTCCCATGAGGAGTGTTAGAAGGGGCATTCTCCTGTGCTTTAAGAATCTCATCTTCCAAAACGGAGTCTAAAGCAGCTATCACAACACCTTCTTGTAAAATGTTTTCCTCTTTCTCAGCACCGACTATGGGAGAAAAACTGCGAGACAAGGCATCCGCCTTAACATTCTTAGTACCAGGGATGTAAGTAACGGAGAAATTAAACCGCGAGAAAAACAGTGCCCACCTAGCCTGACGGGCATTCAGGCGCTTGGCAGCATCAAGATATATCAGATTTTTATGATCCGTAAGAACCTGAACGGGAAATTCCGCACCTTCCAAGAAGTGGCGCCAGTGTTCAAATGCGAGTTTAATAGCCAATAATTCCCGATTACCAATATCGTAATTCAGTTCAGTCTCCGAAAAATTTTTTGAAAAAAAGGCACAGGGATGTAATCCATCCCCGTTATCCTGAGACAATACTGCGCCAACCCCCACAGAGGAAGCATCAACCTCAACCAAAAACGGCCTAGTAACATCAGGCTGCATAAGGATGGGAGCAGAGGTGAACCTCTCCTTGAGATACACAAAAGCTTCAATGGCCTCAGAAGACCACTGAACCGCATCAGCACCTTTCCTGGTGAGATCAGTCAGAGGTTTGACAATACTAGAAAAATTTTTTATGAATTTTCTGTAGTAATTGGCGAAACCCAAAAACCTCTGTATCGATTTCAAACCAATAGGCCTAGGCCATTCCTGCACAGCCTGAACCTTAACCGGATCCATCTCAAAACCTTTGCTGGAGATAATGTAGCCCAAAAAACTAATTCTCTGTACAGCGAACTCACATTTCTCCAGCTTAGCAAAAAGCGAATTGTCCATTAATAACTGTAATACCTCACGCACGCTCCGCCAATGAGACTCCAGATCTGGCGAATAAATCAAAATGTCATCCAAATACACAACCACATTTTTACCGATCAAAGGTCTAAGGATGTCATTAATCAGATTCTGAAAAAATGCAGGAGCATTAGTAAGACCAAAAGGCATAACCAGATTCTCAAAATGACCCACAGGAGTGTTAAAAGCAGTCTTCCATTCATCACCCTCCTTCATGCGCAACAGATTGTATGCCCCCTTAAGGTCAATTTTAGAGAACCACTTGGCCCCCAATAACTGGTTAAACAGATCAGGAATCAATGGCAGTGGGTAAGGATTGCGTACCGTAATTTTGTTAATCTCACGAAAATCCAGACAAGGACGTAAACCGCCGTCCTTTTTTTTTACAAAAAAAAATCCAACCGCCACAGGAGACTTAGAGGGCCTAATGTGACCGGCGGCCAAACTTGTCTGTATGTATTCCTCCAAAGCCTTCCTCTCAGGAATGGTAAGGTTAAATAAACGACTTTTAGGAAGAGTCGCTCCAGGGACAAATTCAATAGAACAATCATAGTCTCTATGGGGAGGCAAAACCTGCGATTCCTTCTCAGAAAAAACTCTCCAAAAATCCTGAATAGGAACAGGCAATTCTCCCCTATCCAAAGCTGCAATACGCCCGTTACAACACTTGTCATAACATTTATGGCTCCAGGATTTAATTTCACTGGTAGACCAATCCAGTACAGGATTGTGAAATTTTAACCAGGGCAATCCCAATATTACTGGAGAAGGCAAGTTATTCAACACTACCAAATCCAATTTCTCATGGTGAACACCATTAATAGTGAGAGGAAATTCACTGACCTTAAGAGTAATATTCTTCAAAGGGGAGCCATCCACAGAAACCACAGCAATGGGGGATGATAAAGGTTCAGGTTTTAAATTGAGTTTTTCCACGAATCCCCCATCAATTACATTCAGTGTAGACCCGCAATCAACAAACACCCGAAATTCCATTAATTTTTCCTGAGCAATCGTGGAAGCAGCTAAAAATATACCCTTGGAATTTAAACAGGCAATACGGGCGTGACTGACCATTTTTTTTTCTTTCTTCATACGAAGCTCACAGCCTTTAATCAAATGACCAGATTTTCCGCAATAGAAACACAAGCCTTCTGAAAAACGACGGTCTTTTTCTTGAGAGCGAGGTGCCACCGATCCAATCTCCATCGGTTCACCACTGTTAGTACACACATTATCATAACCAGAAACTGACATAGCAGAGGATTTGCTCTCATTAACCCTAGCACGCAGTTTTCTATCCACCCGTATAGCTAATTGCATAGCCTGTTGCAAATCCTCAGGTGTAGGATAAGCAATTAGCAGGTCTTTAACCCTTTCACTGAGCCCAGCAAGAAATAGACTTTTCAGAGCAGAATCGTTCCACCCTGTTTGAGTGGACCAACGACGAAAATGAGTACAATATTTTTCGACATTACCTGATCCTTGTTTTAAACGTCTCAACTCAGTCTCAGCTGATGCCACACGGTCAGGATCATCATATAATAGTCCTAAAGCAGAAAAAAAACTATCCACTGATCTGAAGCATGTATCACTAGGTTGCAAAGTAAAGGCCCACTCCTGAGGCTCTTTGCGCAAAAGTGACATTATGAACCCTACGCGCTGCAATTCATCCCCAGAGGACTTGGGTCTCAAACGAAAATACAATAAGCAAGCATTTTTAAATGAAAAAAATTCTCGATGTTCACCAAAAAATAAATCCGGCAAACATACCTTAGGCTCCAAGAAATATGCTCCAGGACAGTTACTCACGTGCTGACGGAGCTCGGCCACTTCCAGAGAGAGTCCCTGCAGGTGTTTAGCCAAATCCTGAACCGACACCATGATGGAACAAAAAAAAAAAAAAAAAAAAAAAATCTTTCCTTAGAGAATTTGCAGGCTGGACTTACTGTTAAGTTCTGCTACCAAAGCTAAGGAAAGAGAGGAGATCTGTCCCTACTATAAGACTCAGCTGAATCCCTACGATGTAACAGGGAACCTGATCCTGCGATCAGACCTGCTAAAGTCCTAATCTAGTCTGTACGGAGACCTATAGATGTGAGGAGGGAATCCCTACAAGTACTAAGGACTGGGAGGAATATGGGACACCTCCTAACAGAAATAGTAGCAGACAGACGAACAAACAAAATAGATAGAACATAGAGGTCCGTAGACCAAGCAAACTAACAGAGTTAGATACAGAGCACAGGCTAGCTAGAAAGTAGATATACAATGAAGTCCAGCAAAGCCAGAAGGGCGGAGCAGGATTAAATAGGCCAACAAGGTCATGTGACCAGCAAAGGAAAAAAAACCTAACAGCAAGGTTCTAACAAATTCCTGCCATAGAAAGGGATTCACGCATGAAGGAGTATCAGTAGAGGCTGTTGCAGAATCTTACATGTGCTTTTCCACAAAACACCAGTGGTGCACGTAGTGAATCTCACAGTTCTAACTTGCCAACCGTGGGATTGTCGAGTCTCCATCACTCAAACCGTAACAGTAACACAGTATCTGCTGGTAACAGCAATTTTGTGGAATCGTTTCACCACTTTTTTAGACCATCCTTTGCAAGGCCACAGGAGACAAGAAGTCTGACACATAGTCAACACCTAGAGAGGATGGTACAGGAGTATCTCCAAGTGAACATTGAAGCCATGACTGTGTCACTGGACCCTTGCTCATTTTGGGCTTCCAATCTGGAAAAATGGCCGGAGCTCGCCACTCACGCCTTGGAGATCTTGTCATGCCCTGCAGCCAGCGTTCTCTCTGAACGTGTGTTCAGCGCTGCTGGTGGTGTGCTGACAGAATGTAGACAGACTCATGTTTATAAAGATGAACAAATCATGGATCCGCAAGGACTTTTCTCCTCCTGCGTCATCCTGGGGAAACCAAAAGCTTGAGGATTTGGTAAAATCACCTCAACAACCGTTTTAAGCAACTCAGGGGCAATTGATGCCACTCAAGTGGTGTCTGTGCCACAATTTTTGGAAAAAATTGAGACTCTTTTTGGAGTCCCCTTGCTGTGTTTTATGTGACGTTGGCATCGTCAATTCCAGGTGGGTTGGGTCGCTCCCCCCCCCCTTTAACCATAAGAAACTAAATACACTATGGCTGGGGGAACACAGATGGTTGAGTCTGAAGAGCTGTTTACTCAGAGGTCTGCTCCAAAGCTTCAGTGTCTGCTAGTCAGCGTAGTAGCCCAGCTCTGAAGCAAGCTACATCGCCTGTGTATCTAATAAGAATTTTTAACTGCATCTAGCCTAGGCAGACTGTGGGAACCCCCAACCAATCCCAGACGCTCAGCCCCCCTACCGCCCCCCTTTCCTTGACAATACAATAATGTAACTCTTACAACTGGATGGGTGAGGATCGGTCACAGCTTTATTAACTCTTTATACTCATTCCATTAGAAAGGCATTTTATTTCTAAAATAATTCAGCTTGTTGCAGCATGCCCTGTGTCTCCACACCGGCAAGTTGGCCAACAAGTGTAACTCTCCAACATGTCCTTTCTATTTCCAGGCCATGGAGGATCCCGCGTACTCGTATGCAGGACTCTGACCCCCATCCATCACTCTTAACGCTTGTTCCACTCCATCCTGGAGTCCTGACAGGAATATGTCCAGTCCAATATCCATTAAGTGAACACCGTCGGGCCGTATGAGGCCTGCTTTATCTCCTTCCAGTTGTCGGTGTCGTATCACTACACCGCCTCTGTCTCTTCTAAATTTTGCCATCCGAACATTTATTACCCGCCTTGTCCGTTCGATGGCCGTGATGTCTCGTGCACCTTGCCATACCGCTATCTGCACAATTTCTGACCATACTATAGTTAGTTTTGTGAAAAATTCTCTGAAGCGCTCAGTGTCTAGTTTCATTATTGCCATTAGTTATGCGCGCTTGTGATGACCTTGGTCGTTTCCCCCGGCCTGTATAACTAAGATGACCGGACCTCTTGCCTCTCTCCCTACCTTGATTACCTCCATTAGTACCTGTTGCCATTGCAGGCCTCTAATACCTCTCCAGTTGAAATATGTGTTATGAAACTCTAATTTCCTCCTGCCTGGGTGGACTTTCGCCCTTTTTTCTGCCAAATATATATACGAGTGGCCTATCACCTGTAAAAGAAACAAACCACGTTAGGATAACAAGTCCGGTCTTATGTATCTCGCCAAACACGTGGATCGCCATCTCCCTATCCTCTGAACTTCCGTTTCTGACAGTCCTGCTCTTGCTGCTTCCGTGGCCGCGCCTATGCGGAATGAGTGTGTCCCGTAATCTTTGGAGTGGTTCTCTGCCAATGTTAGGCATTTATTAAATATAGCTTGGAACTGGTATCTTGATAATGGCGTTCCATCAATGTGTGATAGGAAGAAATTACTTTGTGATCTGATGGTTATATAAGGTTTTACTATTGTTACCCGACTCAGTGTACCGTTTGTGGGTTGTAGAAGTACCCAAGTGCCCCTGCCCGCTGGAACCGTTTTTGATTTGCGTATGCGTAGACGTATAGCATTATTGGATATGACTACGTCCTGGTGTAATAAGCCTCCACTGGTGGTAATTTTGGATTGAGGGACTAATTCGCTTATGCAGAGCACTTTCTTTTAGCCTAAATTTTTTAATTTTCACATGGGTAACAGGATAAAATGCATCCTAAAATTTGTTGGGCAATTTCTCCTGAGTACACTGATACCTCATATGTGGTCATAAACCACTGTTTGGGCGCATGGCGGGGCTCAGAAGGGAAGGAGCGCAATTTGACTTTTGGAGCTAATTTTCCATTCAAAAAGTGAAATGGCGCTCCTTCCCTTCTGAGCCCTGCCGTGTGCCCAAACAGTGGTTTATGACCACATATGAGGTATCTGTGTACTCAGGAGAAATTGACCAACAAATTTTAGGATGCATTTTATCCTGTTACCCATGTGAAAATTAAAAAATTTAGGCTAAAAGAAAATTTTTGTTAGAAAAATTAAAATGTTCATTTTTTTCTTCCATGTTGCTTTAGTTCCTGTGATGCACCTGAAGCGTTAATAATCTTCTTGAATGTAGTTTTGAGTAGCTTGAGGGGTGCAGTTTTTGGAATGGTGTCACTTTTGGGTGTTTTCTGTCATGTACACCCCTCAAAGGGACTTCAAATGTGATGTGGTCACTAAAAAAAATGGTTTTGTAAATTTTGCTGGGAAAAAGATAAATTGCTGATGAACTTTGAACCCTTCAAACTTCCTACCAAAATTTTTTTTTTTTTCCAAAATTGTGCTTATGTAAAGTAGACATGTGGGAAATGTTATTTATTAACTATTTTGTGTCACATCACTCTCTGGTTTAGCAGAATAAAAATTAAAAATTTTAAAATTGTGAAATTTTCAAAATTTTTCCTATATTTTTGATTTTTTCACAAATAAACGCAAATATTATCGACCTAAATTTAATACTAACATGAAGCCCAATATGTCACGAAAAAACAATCTCAGAATCGCTAGGATCCGTTGAAGTGTTCCAGAGCTTTTACTTCGTAAAGGGATACTGGTCAGAATTGACAAAAATGCCAAGGTCTTTAGGGTCAAAATAGGCTGGGTCCTGAAGGGAGATCTCAGTTTGAAATTGTTTGGAGCAGATCTTTTATGTTATACAGGCCTTGCCCACACTAAAAAAATATGTTCTTCTGCTACTAACGTGATACAGTAGGGGAGATCTCAATTTCAAATTGTTTGGAGCATATCATCTATGTTATACAGGCCTCATCCACACTAAAAAAATACTTTCTTTTGTAAGTAACGTGATACAGCAGGCTTTATGTCAGTTTAAAATTGTTTGGAGAATATATTCTATGTTATACAGGCCTCATCCACAGGAAAAAAATACTTTCTTCTTTTACTAAGGTGATACTGTAGGGGAGATCTCAGTTTGAAAGTATTTGAAGCATATATTTTATGTTATAGAGGCCTCATCCACAGTAATAAAATATACTTTCTTCTGTTACTAACATGATACATGAAGGGATATCTCAGTTTGAAATTGTTTGGAGCATATATACTATATTATTTAGGCCTCACCCATAGCAAAAAAAATACTTTCTTCTGTTACTAACATAATATAATAGAGGAGATCTAAGTTTGAAATTGTTTGGAGCATATCTTCTATGTTATACAGGCCTCATCCACAGTAAAAAAATACTTTCTTCTGTTACTAATGTGATACAGTAGAGGAGATCTCAGTTTGAAATTGTTTGGAGCATATCTTTTATGTTATACAGGCCTCATTCACACTAAAAAAAATACTTTCTTCTGTTAATTAATGTAATACAGTAAGGGAGATCTAAGCTTGAAATTGTCTGGAGCAGATCATCCTTGTTTTACAAGCCTCATCTATACTAGAAGAAATACTTTCATCTGTTAATAACATGATACAGTAGGGGAGATCTCAGTTTGAAATTGTTTGGAGCATATCTTCTATGTTATACAGGCCTCATCCATAGAAAAAAAAATACTTTCTTCTGTTACTAAAGTGATACAGTAGGGGAGATCTCAGTTTAAAATTGTTTGGAGCATATTTTCTCTGTTATACAGGCCTAATCCACACTAAAAAAAATACTTTCTTCTGTTACTAACGTGATACAGAAGGGGATATCTCAGTTTGAAATTGTTTGGAGCATATCTTCTATGTTATACAGGCCTCATCTACAGTAAAAAAAAATACTTTCTTCATTACTAACGTGATATAGTAGGGGAGATCTCAGTTTGAAATTGTTTAGAGCATATGTACAATGTTATTCAAGCCTCATCCACAGTAAAAAAAATACTTTCTTCTGTTGCTAACGTGATACAGCAGGCTAGATGTCAGTTTGAAATTTCATTGAGCATATCTTCTATGTTATACCTGCCTCATCCACAGTAAAAAAAATACTTTCTTCTGTTACTAACATCATACAGCAAGCCATATTTCACCTCGTCATTTAGTGCCGCTGAAATTCAGCTGTGTGCAGACCTGATGCACAGTAAAAAATCTAATTTTTTGTTGCTAATAGCGTGCTCCTACCACACTATCTGAGCAACATGAGTGGGAAAAAGAAAAGTTTCCCCATCAACCACATCTGCTGCTTCTTCCTCCTCCTCTGTTACAGTGCTAAGTATTGGCACGCAGGTCTCCGACCGAAGAATCTCTGTTTTTTTACCCGCTCCAGTCAGGCTGAGTGAGAGCCCATCAGCTGTAACAGAAGCATACATGCCTTCTGTTTGTTTCACCGAGCACACCACAAGTTTCTCAACCCACCATAACATCTACGCCTGTATCTCACTCATGGTCCAGCAGTTTGTCTGGTTCACCGTACTCCACCCTCTCTCAGCACTGCAGCCAGCCCTCGGTCCCGCAGTTGTGGTCACGTAAAAGATTGTTTAAGGAGGGGGCACAGATTAAGGACCTCTGCACCCTTCTGCACAGTTTTGAAATGGATACTAAGATTGTTAGTGCTGGCGATGCCAGCATCACTCTTCCGTTCATCTAAATGCTGGAGCAGACTTTCAATAGCCTGCGGGAGGAATTGATGGTCCCAGAGGAAGAGGAGAATGTGGAAGAGATAACAATGTCTCAAAGTTCCAGACTGTCGTCACACAGGCGGATGCCAAGGGAGGGTGGATTACTGCGATCGAGGAGGGTTATTGATACCAGACAAACTGTTAGTGAGGGTGCAAGAGCCGAGGAACAAGTGGAAGAGGAAGATGTGATGTGCGAGCAACTGTCAGGAGATGAAGAGGATAATCATCCCCTCTCTGTTTTTCATGGTTGGCGGAAAGGGACAGAGGAAACAGGCATCAGAGTTACCACAACATGGGCTTGGAACTCATGGAATAGCCCTACATATGAGTGCCTTCTTGCTTCACTGAATCTGCATCTGAAACATGATCCCCGTATAGCTATGACTTGAAATAGTGCAGACTACTGGGTTGCCACTCAGTTAGATTCACGTTATAAGAGTAAATTTTGCCAGATGCTTCCCACCCTGGACAGAGACCCGTGAATGCTTTTACTCAACCTTAAGAGAGGTTTTCCCCAAGATAGAAGTGAGGCACACAGTGTGCATCGCAGCTCTAGATTTCCAACCTCTGGCATGTCAATTCATCAACACCAAAACATTAGCAGCAGCAGCAGTGTAAGTGGAAGAAGCAATTTCTGTGAGTCCTTTCACACATTTTTTAGACCAGCTTGTGCACAAGCAGAACGGAGTACAAGTCTGACATGTGGTGAATGACTGGAGGGGATGATGTAGGAGTATCTAGAACTCAAGATCAATACCATCAGGGAGGGTTTGGACCCTTTGACATTTTGTTTTTCAAAAATGGATGAATGGCCTCAGCTCACCTGTCACGCCATGGATGTTTTATCATGCCCGGCAGCCAGCGTTCTTTCAGAACTTGTCTTCAGCGCTGCACTGCTGGTGGTGTCCTGACAGATAAACACAGCCAGCTGTCCCCTGAAAGTGTAGACTGCCTAACTTTCATCAAGATGAACAAGTCATGGATCTCCAATGACTTTTGCACCTCAATCGCAGTCTGTACAGACTAAGCGATGTTGTAGTTTTTAGTGTGCTGCATTGATCTCGCTTAATTGCAGGCTGTGATATGTATAGCGGGGTTTCTGTGCCTGCTGTTGCTGCTGCTGCAGATGTTAATACAAATTTTTGGAAATGTGAACACTCCTGATGGGGTCTCCATCTGCTGGGCTGGCTGTAGTGGAAGAGGTGTCGGCCCCCATTATACTATTTTTACTCTGCTTAAATTGATGCCACTTTGGTGGAGTCTGCCCTAATTTTTAAAAAAAAATTTCGACTCCTGATTGGATCTCCATCTCCTGGGTTGGCTGTAGTGGAAGAGGTCTTGGACCCCATTATAATATTTCTACTCTATTGAAATTGATGCCACTTCGTTGGTGTCTGCCCCTAATTTTTTTAAATTTGAAGACTCCTGATTTGGTCTCCATCTTCTGGGTTGGCTATAGTGGAAGAGGTGTCGGTCTCCATTATAATATTTCTACTCTGGTGAAAATGATGCCATTTTGGTGGTTTCTGACCACAATTTTTTTTTTATTTGAAGACTCCTGATTGGATCTCCATCTGTTGGGTGTAACATACCTGGCGGCGTCCTTGCATGGTGGTCCATCTCCCACTGTGCAAGAGAGCGCACTTGATCTCCTGTCCAGAGTGTCTCTCTGGCTTCCCTCCATGCTGTCTGTTTGTGTCTGTCTCTGCTGCTTAAGGGCGGCGCCCGATCACTTCCTGCTTTTTGTACCTGCTGTGGGTCACACCCCTTGTGCGTCCTCAGCCTATTGCTGTCTGACACTTGGTATATAGCTCAGCAGCTCCCTTCTATCCCTGCCTGAGCATAAGTGTTTTCCTTCAGTGTGTGTTTGCACTCTGAAGGTGCCAGGTCCCGTCTTTGTTTCCTTGTCTGCCTTTCCTGGAGGCTGTATTTCCAGGCCTGTCTGAACTTAGTCCTGTATGTCTCCTGCTTTGCGGTATTAGTTCCCGTGTCTGAACTGAGTCCTTTCTGTGTATCTTGTCTGTCCTGTCTGAACACGCTCCTAGCCTGTTCCTCCCGCCTTCTAGGGGCCGATTACCTAGACCCGCTCCTGTATCTTGTCTGTCCTGTCTGAACACGCTCCTTGCCTGTTCGTCCCGCCTCTCTGGGGGCAGTATTCCCAGACCCGCTCCTGTATCCCGCTGCAGTGTCGGTCTCCTCCGTACACTCAGTTCCAGTCTGAACTCTCTCCTATCCTTTACCTGTTTTTCCTCTATGTCCGTTCCCTTCCTTTTTCTGCAGAGTCTGAACTCGTACCTAACTCCTGCCTGTTGTCTCTGTACTCCCGTTTGTGAGTTTGTGGTCCACTCGCTACTTCACTGCAAGTACCCTGTGGGTGTCTGGCTCTGTCTTTCCCTTCCTGTCTGTTCCGTGTGAACAGAGTCCTGTCCTGCCCTGTTTCTGCCCGCTGCTCCGGCAGTCCTGTCCTGCCCTGCTTCTGCCCGCTGCTCCGGCATTCCTGTCCTGCCCTGCTTCTGCCCGCTGCTCCGGCAGTCCTGTCCCGCCCTGCCTGTACCCTTCTGCCTGTATTGTTCCTGAGTCCCGGTGTGTACTGGGTCCTATCCCGCCTGTGTTCCTACCTGCTAGTGCCTCCCTGTCTGCACTCTTGCTGTGCTTGCCTATACCCCCCTGCCTGCTTACCCGCCTGCCTGCATACCAGTCGTGCCTGCCTATACCCACCAGTCAGTGTGCCAGCTTACCAGTCTGTTCCTGTATTCCCCTGTGTGGGTCAACAGCCGTGTCCGGGGTCTGTCCTGGAGTAGCACCTGGTCCCTCTGCTCGGTTCCTCCTTGGTGCACTGGCGTCGTATGCCGTCGTGCGACCCTGGTCGGATCGGGTGAATACCTAGTTACGCCCCTCCAGGCATTCACTCTCCGGCACGGTCCAGTGGAATCACTACCAATCACACGCACACGCCGCTTAGCCCGGGCGTGTGCATAACATTGGGTTGGCTGTAGTGTAAGAATTGCTGGCCCCATTATACTAGTTTTACTCTACTGAAACTGATGCCACTTCGGTGGTGTTAGACCCTAATTTTTGGAAATGTGGAGACTCCTGATTGGGTCTACCACTCCTGGGTTTGGGTTTGCTGTAGTGGAAGAGATATTGGTCCCTATTATACTAGTTCTACTCTACTGAAATTGATGCAACTTTGGTGGTATCATCCCCTAATTTTGGGAAATGTGAACACTCCTGGTTGGGTTTCCATCTGCTGAGTTGGCTGTAGCGGAAGAGATGTCGGTCTCCATTATGATAGTTGTACTCTACTGAAATTGTTGCCATTTTGTTGGTGTCAGGCCCTAATTTAGGGAAATGTGAACACTCCTGGTTGGGTCTCCATCTGCTGGGCTGGCTGAAGTGGAAGAGGTGTCGGCCCCCATTATACTATTTTTAGTCTGGTTAAATTGATGCCACTTTGGTGGTGTCTGCCCCCAATTTTTAAAAAATTTTTTTGATTCCTGATTGCATCTCCATCTCCTGGGTTGGCTGTAGTGGAAGAGGTCTCGGACCCCATTATAATATTTCTACTCTATTGAAATTTACGCTACTTCGGTTGTGTCTGCCCCTTTTTTTTTAAATTTGAAGACCCCTGATTCTGTGTCCATCTGCTGGGTTGGCTATAGTGGAAGAGGTGTCGGCCCCCATTATACTATTTTTAGTCTGGTTAAATTGATGCCACTTTGGTGGTGTCTGCCCCTAATTTTTTAAAACATTTTTAGACTCCTGATTGGATCTCCATCTCCAGGGTTGGCTGTAGTGGAAGAGGTCTCGGACCCCATTATAATATTTCAACTCTATTGAAATTTACGCCACTTCGGTGGTGTCTGCCCCTAATTTTTTAAAAAATTTTTAGACTCCTGATTGGATCTCCATGTCCTGGGTTGGCTGTAGAGGAAGAGGTCTCGGACCCCATTATAATATTTCTACTCTATTGAAATTTACGCCACTTCGGTGGTGTCTGCCCCCAATTTTTTTAAATTTGAAGACCCCTGATTCGGTCTCCATCTGCTGGGTTGGCTATAGTGGAAGAGGTGTCGGTCTCCATTATGATATTTCTACTCTGGTGAAATTGATGCCACTTTGGTGGTTTCTGATGATAATTTTTTTTTTACTTTGAAGACTCCTGATTGAATCTCCACCTGTTGTGTTGACTGTAGTGTAAGAAGTGCTGGCCCCATTATACTAGTTTTACTCTACTGAAATTGATGCCACTTCGGTGGTGTTAGGCCCTAATTTTTGGAAATGTGGAGACTCCTGATTGGGTCTACAGCTCCTGGGTTTGCTGTCGTGGAAGAGATATAAGTCCATATTATACTAGTTCTACTCTACTGAAATTGATGCAACTTTGGTGGTATCAGCCCCTAATTTTTGGAAATGTGAACACTCCTGGTTGGGTTTCCATCTGCTGGGTTGGCTGTAGTGGAAGAGGTGTCGGTCTCCATTATACTAGTTCTACTCTACTGAAATTGTTGCCATTTCGTTGGTGTCAGGCTCTAATTTAGGGAAATGTGAACACTCCTGGTTGGGTTTCCATCTGCTGGGTTGGCTGTAGTGGAAGAGGTGTCGGTCCCCATTATAATTATTCTACTCTGGTCAAATTGTTGCCACTTCGGTGGTGTCTGCCCCTAATTTAGGGAAATGTGGACACTCCTGCTTCGGTCTCCATCTGCTGGGTTGGCTGTAGTGGAAGAAGTTTCTGACCCCATTAAACTAGTTCTACTCTACTGAAATTGATCCTACTTCGGTGGTGTCAGCCCCTCATTTAGGGAAATGTGAACACTCTTGATTTCCTGATTGGGTCTGCATCTGCTGGGTTGGCTGTAGTGGAAGTGGTGTTGGTCCTAATTTTACTATTTCTACTTTAGTGAAATTGATGCCACTTTTGGTGGTGTCAGCCCCTAATTTTTGGAGATGTGAACACTCTTGGTTGGGTCTCCATCTGCTGGGTTGGCTGTAGTGGAAGAGGTGTCGGTCCTAATTATAAAATGTCTACTCTGGTGAAATTGATGCCACTTTGGTGGTGTCAGCCTTTAATTTTTGGAAATTGGGAGACTCCTGATTGGGTCTCCTTCATTTGTGCTGCCTGTAGCAGTAGGCTACCCAGACCAGCAGGCCTCCACTTACTTTCAGTCAACTACCCATGTTACTATCCTTAAATTATTGTACCAATAATAATCTATGAAACTGATTTTTCTGCCATCTGAGTGTGGCTGAGCATAAAAGCAGATTGTGCTATTGCATGTGGTATCAGGGCACCCAGCACAGCAGACCTACTCTGATCCCTCAACCACCTCGTCTTAATTTAAAGTTCAATTCAAAGCTGTAAATACTGGCCCAGACCATTATACCTCATGCATGGCCCAAGGCTGATTGCTGCTGTGCCATTATAAAATTTGTACTGTGGGTCACTTGAGGCCACTTTTGGTGGTGTCAGCCCCTAATTTTTGGAAATGTGAACACTCCTGGTTGAGTTTCCATCTGCTGGGTGGGCTGTAGTGGAAGAGGTGTAGGTCTCCATTATACTAGTTCTACTCTACTGAAATTGTTGCCATTTCGTTGGTGTCAGGCCCTAATTTAGGGAAATGTGAACACTCCTGGTTGGGTCTGCATCTGATGGGTTGGCTGTAGTGGAAGAGGTGTCGGCCCCCATTTTAATATTTCTATTCTGGTCAAATTGATGCCACTTCGGTGGTGTCAGGCCCTAATTTAGGAAAATGTGGACACTCCTGGTTGGGTCTCCATCTGCTGGGTTGGCTGTAGTGGAAGAAGTTTCTGACCCCATTAAACTAGTTCTACTCTACTGAAAATGATGCCACTTTTGGTGGTGTCAGCCCCTAATGTTTGGAAATGTGAACACTCCTGGTTGGGTTTCCATCTGCTGGGTTGGCTGTAGTGGAAGAGGTGTCGGTCTCCATTATACTAGTTCTACTCTACTGAAATTGTTGCCATTTCTTTGGTGTCAGGCCCTAATTTAGGGAAATGTGAACACTCCTGCTTGGGTCTCCATCTGCTGGGTTGGCTGTAGTGGAAGAAGTTTCTGACCCCATTAAACTAGTTCTACTCTACTGAAATTGATGCCACTTCGGTGGCGTCAGCCCCTCATTTAGGGAAATGTGAACACTCTTGATTTCCTGATTGGGTCTCCATATGCTGGGTTGGCTGTAGTGGAAGTGGTGTCGGTCCTAATTTTACTATTTCTACTTTGGTGAAATTGATGCCACTTTTGGTGGTGTCAGCCCCTAGTTTTTGGAGATGTGAACACTCTTGGTTGGGTCTCCATCTGCTGGGTTGGCTGTAGTGGAAGAGGTGTCGGTCCTAATTATAAAATGTCTACTCTGGTGAAATTGATGCCACTTTGGTGGTGTCAGCCTTTAATTTTTGGAAACTGGGAGACTCCTGATTGAGTCTCCTTCATTTGTGTTGCCTGTAGCAGTAGGCTACCCAGACCAGCAGGCCTCCACTTACTTTCAGTCAACTACCCATGTTACTATCCTTAAATTTTTGTACCAATAATAATCTATGAAACTGATTTTTCTGCCATCTGAGTGTGGCTGAGCATAAAAGCAGATTGTGCTATTGCATGTGGTATTAGGGCACCCAGCACAGCAGACCTACTCTGATCCCTCAACCACCTCGTCATAATTTAAAGTTCAATTCAAAGCTGAAAATACTGGCCCAGACCCTTATACCTCATGCATGGCCCATGGCTGATTGCTGCTGTGCCATTATAAAATTTGTACTGTGAGTCAATTGAGGCCACTTTCCTGGTGTTTGCCCCTAATTTAATCTGATTTGGCAGCTTTTGGGCCAGTTTGAAGGTGTTGTGTATGCATTTGGTTTTGCCTCCCATTCAGTCCAATGGGGTTCGGTAATGTTTGCCAAATGTTCGCCGAATAAATCGGCGGATATTGCAAATTCGGCGATCGTAATCCAAACCAAACATTGAAATATTCGCTCATCTCTATAAACAAGCCCTTTGTCAATGCATAATCTGCTGCCTAGCATGTGAAACACAATATTAGCTGACAAGCAGGCTGACTGTCTTCCCTTCTACTTGAGCCATGCAGTAGCTTAAAGACCAAGAACTCATTTGAAAAATATGTCACAGTGCCCTCTACCGGCTGTGTGTTTTTTTACAAAACTGGTGTTTTCTCATGTGGCACGGGAATGTATAGTTCTACTGCTGTCTTTGCATTCCTTATAGCTACTCCCCTAGGGCCTAGGAATCTGTCATGGAGCATTCTCCTTTTATAGTTGCACTTCCTTTCTTCTATGTACACAACAGTACACCAGCATGCCAACACTATAAGATATATATAACAATGCAATAAGTGAACAATCACAGACATTACAGGATGCAGCAGTAATAACATGAGCCTATATGATGGAATGGTGGACATCACACATAGCTCTTCATGTGTGGCAACCTACGTAATTAAATATTGTAAATTACACTGGCATTGAAAAGGTTAAATACATAACAATACAAATTAATAGCATTCAAGTAATCTAAATGCGTGCAGGGGGAGAGAAGTCGTTTATTTTATAGCAAGCAAATTAATTAGACTGTACAGTGTGCAAATTTCTACGTGGGATTCTATGAGAGAGGCCAAACCTGGAACAGCCCTCCATAAACTTCTTCATAATTCATTCATGAGAAAGATGTTTTCTAATTCATCCAGTGCTCATTAGTATACAATTAGTGGAACACACTTAAAGGGAGAGTGGGGAATGCTCACTATGAATACCGGTTCAGATTACAGACTCGCAGTGGATTTATAGAATGAATGTAGAATTAATCTCCGTACAAAATGGCAGAAAATGCTAATTAACGATTCCTTGTGGCAGAAACATACACTTTCTGCATTTAAGGAAAGTAAAATGAGAAAATAATTAAACCATAAGCTGCTTCTTTTTTTTTTTTTTTTTTTTTTACAATTCAGCTCGCTCAGCTAAATTCAGGACAAGAATAATCAGATGTTAGATTTTTGATACTAAACTCAGGGGAAAATGCTAAATAAACAAAGCATAGCTGAAGATGAGACAGCCGCCTCTCTTCTATATAGTTAAAGTCAATGTACACTTTTGGGAAGAATTTGTTTATGAATCATTTGTTGCCTGAATGCAAAGTTAAAGGGGTTGTCCAGCAGGGGCTGGCTGGCAAATTTTTAGCGTGGGGGACAAGCATGAAGCAATGGACCAGGAGTAGGGGTCCATCATTACCGTGCTTAAATCTTGCTGCTTCATAAAGTCAAAAGAGGTGTCAAGACTTTAAAAAGATGTAGGATGGTGTGATGGTGGGATCGCACACGCCTGTGTAATTCTAGATAAGTTGAGCTGTCAGTAACAGAACAATCCTGTAGTGGTGCAGTATTCACTGGTACAATAACCTGATAGCTAGTTTCTTAGACATGGAAAATCAGCATCTCAAATAGAAATCTAGTAATGTAGGTGACCACTGTATGAAATTCATCATAGAGGAGACTCAATATATCAGACTCTATGTAGAAGCGCTTCACCAAAGATCTGATGTAATATAGATAAGGTAACAAAACCTCTTTAATACATAGATGCAGTACCAAAATCAGGCTTACTGAGAATAGATACGATAACAGAACCAAGAATCAATTTACTACATAGCTACAGTAACAGAACCCCAGATAGAGTAACACAAGTAAGCTTACTCTATAGATATAGGAGCAGAAGCAAATTTACTATATAGACACTGTAACTGAACTAAAATTACTGCAAAGATATGGAGAAAAAAAAGGTTGGTAAAAAAAGTGTGCATTTTAGAAATTGCATATTGTCCTCATAGTATAATGGATGTCTGTGCACATAGTATATTACTGTAAGCAGGAGGGTGGATGCTACAGCACAGAGCGTGAAGAGGCAGTGGCAACATAACCAACACTTATTTAATTGATTAACACAACTAAAGGGGTGCTATAGCACAATATCAATGAATATAAAAAAAGCAATGAAACTATGGTAAATTTGACTACTCATAACATTTACACAATTCTTACTGGACACTCCTATTCCTATTATTACAACTACACACTAGTATTGTCAAAAGCATCATGATCCTATGTCTTAACCCTAAGGGCATCACTAACTCTATTGGACCCGTGACTGTCGCCACTTTCTAGGCAATATGAAACGTGATACAAGCCCTAACGGGAATCTACAATGCTCAGCCATTAGGTTACAAATCCCGAATCTAGGAGTCACTTTACATGCCCCTCACGCTGGTCGCCTCCGTCTCCTGAAGCACAGCCGCAGTCCATTGTTTTTGTACCGTATGTCTACAGTGGAGGTTACAGCTCACATGTATGTTCCTCTTCTGTGAATTAGTGATCTTCCTTTCGGACCTGGCTCTACTCACTTGGTTTGGGTTGCCCAGCTCTGATCCCTTGTCTCCGGTCCTGGTCACCCAGGACTGATCTCTCGGTTCCTTTACTCCATTCTGGTCTCTCTGTTCCTTCACCCGGCTCTGGTCTCTCAATTCCTTCACTCAGGTCTGATCTTGAGTAATTACGGCTATAAGCCAACTCCGCAGCCTCACACGTATGTCCTGCTACAAGTCCTAGTGTCCACTCCGCCTCTTCCTCCTCTTCAAGGAGTATTACTCCACAATTCTAGGGAAAATCAGACCTATGGGATGGTTTGGTTTGATGAGCGTCACTGTTCTTTATTGGGTGCCTCCTCTCTTCTGGCTTCGTGTGGAACTATCTCATCCACACAGTGTCCTCAGCATCGTGCTTCTGCATAGCCATACTTCTCTGTCCTGAGGGCAGAGCAAAGTACTGTAATGTGCATGTCCAGGGAAAGGCCAAAGAGCGCAGGCACATGCACACTACAATACTTTCCTTTTCCTTCGGCAGGGCAGAAACGTACACCTGTGCAGGAGTGCGATGCCGAGGACACTGTGTGGATTACGTAGAACGCATCATCCACACAAAGGAAGAAAGAGGAGACGCCGGATCAAGACCAGCGATGCTCATCAGACCAGACCGCCCCTTAGGTGAGTATAATGAAAGCTCTTTTTTGTTTTATGGAGAGTGCATTTGGAGCATATAGGCAGCATTCTAGAATGCTGTCACATAGGGCTTATAGGTGCTGGCCCTATTATATATGGGAACAACCGGGTGACAGGTTCCCTTTAATCCTGTCCTACCTGGCTCTGACACAACACATATGAAGAAGAAAGTGTGCCCCCTGGTATGTCTGAAACTATTATGCCCCTAGGATATATATTTTTTTACCTGATTAGTCACACACACTATGTAATAGCACAGTATGTTAATACATTACCGGGATTATAGAAATGTACAATTAAGACATATTTCTACATGCCACTATAAATAAATGCTCACATACAATCAAGTGAGCAAAAGCATCGCAATACAAAAGTGCCCTCATTATAAACAGGTGACTTGGCTCAATCCTCACAGGTAGTGATGGGCGAACCCCATGACTGTTTGCGCTCTGCTGATTCAGCCGAACGCCGAACAGTTTATTAAAAGTTCTGGTTTGGGTACCAGAACAGTACACAAACCCGAACACGGATCCCTTTCATATGAAAGGGGGACCCTAACATCCCTGGCGGAAAACACAGGCTCTAGTCGGTGGTAACATCGTTACTGCGGGTCAGAGCACTGCGGGATCACGCTGTCAGATGTCAGCGTGATCCCACAGCTGTGACTGTGACCTGCGGTAAAAAGCTTACCGCTGGTCACAGGCATCGACTGATGGGACTACTACCCCCATCAGCCGGCACCTGCAGTCATTGTAAATAGCGAGTTCAGGCGCCGCTGGATGGGAATGATGCGCCCCTTGGGCCGTGGGGTACTCGGTAGCCGGGCCGGTCGGTGCTGGGGATGTCACGGTAGCAGTGACCCGGACCGTGACCCAGGGCGGTCAATTAAAGATTAAAGAAAAGGGGAATAAAGATTTTAGAGATAATGTTAGTGATGCCACCTGTGGTATGCCGCTATATGTGGCCACCGCTGCGGTGCAGATCCACTGGAGCTGATGGTGACGCAACAGAGTTGGTTCAGCTCTCCACAGACAGAGTAGCTCCAGGGCAGGATATAGAGATTTTATGAGGTAGATGTTGTTGGTGCGGTGTAGTGCAGGGCTGGTGATGGCGCAGCAATTTTTCAAGGACACAGTGGGGTGCAGTCTTCAAGGTTTACTCACAGTTGTTAAGTTCCTCAGGTTACACTTTCCGGATTATAACCGCCCACGTCGTCCTGTGTTCACCGAGGAAGGGGTTCAACAGCTCTCAAGTATTTCAGGAGTACTTAAACGGGACCCTGTTCTATGTTCCTGTCTCAGTCGTTTTCCCTGCGCTGGCTCTCACCCTCCTGCCCTGCGCCTCACAATCATTGTCCCAAGACGGTAGCCTCGGATCATGTCGGGCGACGTGCAGTCCCCTTGACCCTCTGTGGCCACCTTTTCGAAAATGTAATTGTGGTGGTTGGCAGCTGCACCTTGCAAGTACAGTAGCCTCCGGTTATCTATCTGAGCCTGATTGCTCTCCCCTAGTTTAGGGGCCAGTCCCCTCTGCGGCGTGATCCCTCCACATCCGTGTAGATTCGGGCGCATGGGTGACTTCCTGCACTCCCCGTGCCCCTGGGATCCCCTCTGTCTCTGGAGCCTTCTTTCTGCTCCTGTCCTCTCTCTCTCTCTCTTTCCTGGGCCTCCCAGACTAGGCCCGCTGTCCTCTCTTCTCTCAACTCCTGCTCCAAGCACTGGAGCCAGGAGCCTGGACCTCCTCCACTGCTCTCCTGAGCAGGACTCGCTCTGACTGCACTCCTTCTAGTTGGTTCCCTTTTTTCTTATACTCCTACTGACGGTGCTCCCCTGATATACTTCCTCCACCCACACCCAGTACATGGTTCCCCCTCTCTTGGTTCCCTCCCTTCCAACCAGGGACAGGGCTCAGCAGTGGATTTGTGCATCTTGCCCCTCCTGCTGGTCTGGAATGGTGTAGTGTTGGATGCAGGTGGATGGGTCCCGGGTAGTACTCCCTCCTTACCTGAGAGTGGGGTACCACACCTCTGGGTGAGATGCAGTACCTCTGTGGCAACTGAAACCGCAGGGGCACCACAGGAACAGTAGTCTCTCATCTGCTGGCGCCTGTGCTAAAAGTAAAAAAAAAATGTTAAAATGAATAAAAAAATTCAAATAATAAAAAAAAACATTATACTTATTTCCATCCTGTCCCCAATGCCCTCGTCCCCTGCAAAAAAATAAAAAATAAAAAAAAAAACATACACTTACCTTAACGCCTAATCCCTGATGCCCATGTCTTCTGCTGCAAGCTCAGCCTCACTGACTAGCGGTGACGTCATAGAGTTCGCCGCTGGTCATTGAGGTTTCGTTCCCAGCTAGGACAATGAACCGCAGTGACCTTAGTGAGATCACCACTGCTAGCGGCCCGGCTGGGAATGCAGCTTCAATGACCGGCAGTGAACTATATGACATAACTACTAGTCAGTGAGGCTGAGCTCATAGCAGCGGCAGAAACTCATTCCTCAGTGGTTTTCAGCTGGGACAGTCGCATCTTGGCACTGTCCAGGTTGAAAACTACCTATCACACACATGGATTACAGTGGGAGACAGAACTTCAGAGAGGTACGAGGTTGTTTTTTATTTTAGTTTTCTTACAGGAGACGAGGGCATCGGGGATTAGGCATTAGGTGAGTATAACAGTGCTTGTTAATTTTAAATAAAAAAGTAAAACTGTGTGCGTTTTATTTTAAATAAAAAAATTAATTCTGGGTGTTTGTCTTTATTTAACAGTTTGACTATAGGATTAGTAATGGATAGGCGGGAATAATAATAGACGCCTATCCATTATTAACCAATGGGGTTGATATCACCGGACAATACAAAGGTGACATCAACCCCACAAATATTACCCCATTTGCCACCAGCACAGGGCAGTGGGAAGAGCAAGGCTAAGTGACAGAATTGGCGCATCTTATGGATGCACCTTTTTTGCGGCGGCTGAGAGCTGATTTTTTTAGTCTGGGAGGGGGCCAATATCCATTGGGAGGGCCCCTTCCCTGGCTTTTATCAGTCCCACTATAGGACTTTCACTTTTTTGCAGGCTGATCACTTGTATAGTATAGGAATGCAGGAGCATTCCTATGCTGTACAAACTGTCAGCGCTGCACTGACAGACAAACATATTAGAGCATGCCCTGAGCATGATCTACCAAGTTTGCTAGCTCTGGTGACCCAGATGTCGTCATGACAACATCAGGTCACCATAGCAATGATCGGTCCCCTGCGATGAGTTCACAGAGGGGTCGATCCAAGGGCAGAGGGGGCTGTCTCCCTCTGCCTGTGTCACGCAAGGCGTAGGAAAGACTAAGTGCAACATGAAGGGAAGAGGGGAAGGGAGCTCAGACACTAGGGAAAGGGAGAGTGGAGACCTCCTAGGCTGATATGATATCAACCTGTCTCCCTTAACGTCCCTATTTTGATTCCTCACCAATTGCCGCACAGGAACCTAAACCCTGTATTTCCCTAGAGCTTGGCCCAGGATACGGATGGGGGGATGAGCACTAGTCAGTCTCCACTAACAACTAAAGATGACAAGAGAGACAAACACGGGGGAAAATAACTTAGCTTCAGCCGACTTCAGAGAGATTTCACCACACTTCCTCCTAGCACCTGAGAGGAAGTAAGCAGACTGCAATAGCTCCAAGCCTTCACAAGGGAACATGTGAATATCAACGGCACCTCCCTGTAGCAAACAGAAAGTATTTAAACATCCAATTCACTCAATTATCAGGAGGGAGGTGTCCCCTGGGTCCTAGAGTGAGACAGATCTAAGAAAGGGTCTCTAATTCCAAACAAAGAGATCTTCTGCAATCAACTGCAGGGTGACTGTCTGTCATATCTGACACACCCGTGACAGTATTCCCTTCTCCTTGAGTGGCCTACGGACACTCAGGACCAGGTTTCTCAGGATAAGAGGTGTGGAATGAACAAACCAACCTGGGATTGTTCTGATGCTGAAACCCACATCCTCTCTTCTGGACCATAACCCTTCCAGTGCACCAAGTATTGTAGGCAACGACGTTGGAGACGAGAATATACAATCCTCTAAATCTGAAACTCCAGATTACCATCAACCATTATAGGGGGCGGCGATAGGGGTGAGGGCTCAAGAGGTTCCACATATTTCTTGAGTAAGGACCTGTGGAATACATTGTGGACCTTAAGGGCCGGAGGAAGCTCAAGACAAAAAGCTACTGCATTAATGACAGCTGTTATTTTATAGGGACCAATAAACCTAGGTCTCAGATTCCAAGAAGGGACTTTCACCTTGATATTCCAGGTAGAAAACCACACAAAGTCATTCACATTCAGGTCCAGACCTGGCAAGCATTTTCTGTCAGCCATAAATTTATACCTGTCTCCCATGATCTTTAAATTACTTAGAACTCCCCGCCACATCGAGGAGAGAGATGAAGCAAAACATTCCTTCTCAGGAACTCCCGAAGTTCCTCCCCCACTAAAGGTACCAAACTATCGATGGTAACCGTATGCACCAAAGAACGCTCACTTGACAGTGGATTCTTGACGATAACTATTAATGGCAAATTCTGCCAGCACTAAGTAGGATGTCCAATCCTCCTGATTTTCGGAGACTAAACACCTGAGGTAGGCCTCCAAATTATGATTGATGCGCTCGGTCTGTCCATTCGACTAAGGATGGAAGGCAGAGGAAAAGGACAGCTGCACCCCCAGTCGAGAACAGAATGCCTTCCAGAACTTGGAAACAAACTGGGTCCCCCGATCTGACACCACATTGGAGGGAACCCCGTGAAGCTTCAAAATCTGTTTTATAAACACCTGAGCAAGTGTCTTGGCATTTGGAAGTGCAGGTAATGCGACAAAGTGAACTATTTTATTGAACCTATCTACAACCACCAAAACCACCATTTTGCCTGCAGAAACTGGTAGGTCAGCAATAAAATCCACGGACAAGTGTGTCCATGGCCTGCTAGGGTTAGGTAGTGGAAGAAGAGTACCAGACAGACAGGTATGTGAAACCTTACAATGTACACAAATACTACAAGCAGATACGTGTTCAGTCACATCCTGATGCAACCCGGGCCACCAAAAACGACGAGAGAGGAGGTCCGTGGTTGCCTTACCACCTGGATGACCAGCAAGCACAGAGGTGTGATGTTCCTTAATTACTTTGTGGCGCAGATTAGATGGTACAAATAACCTTCCTAAAGGGCAGGAAGCAGGGGCGCTCCCCTGAGCCTCCAACACCTTACCCTCCAGTTCAGTATACAATGACGAAATGACTACCCCCTTCTGTAATATCGGGGAAGGGTTCTCATGGTCACCACCACCAGGGAAGCTCTGGGACAAAGCATCAGCCTTGACATTTTTGACCCCTGGAAGAAAAGTGACAACAAAATTGAACCTAGTAGAAAACAGGGACCATCTGGATTGCCTAGGGTTGAGACGTTTAGCTAATTGGAGATATGACAGGTTCTTATGGTCAGTAATAACAGTAATAGGATGGACAGCCCCCTCCAACCAATGTCGCCATTCTTAGAATGCCAATTTGATCGTCAAAAGTTCCCTATTACCCACGTCATAATTTCTCTCAGCCGAAGACAATTTTTTAGAAAATAAAGCGCATGGATGCTATTTACCAGGGGACGGACCCTGAGACAACACAGCCCCAACCCCCACATCCGACGCATCAACTTCCACAATAAAGGGTTGGGAAACATCGGGTTGACTGAGTATAGGTGCCATGGTAAAACAATTCTTTAAGGAAGAAAAAGCTGGAGGGAGGCATCCGACTAGTTGGAAAAATCAGACCCTTCCTAGTCATGTCAGTAAGGGGTTTCACGATTACGGAGTAACTTTAGATGAATTTCCAGCAACAATTAGTAAAGTTCAGAAAAAGTTGTAGAGCCTTCAGGTTCTTGGGTCCCAATCATGGACTGCACAGATCTTCTCCGGATCCATCTGAAAACCTGAAGATGACAACAAGTACCCCAAAAACTGCACCCCCGGAACGGCGAAAACACATTTTTCTAGTTTGGCATATAGTATGTTATCCTTTAATATCTGGAACACCTGTTTAAAATGCTCTCGATGTGTCTCCAAATCAGGTGAGTAAACCAAAATATAGTCTAGATAGACCACCACAAACCTCCCCACCAAAAGATGGAAAATATAATTTATGAAATGCTGGAACACCGCAGGTGCATTGGTCAAACTGAAAGGCATAACCAGACTCTTGAAATGCCCTTCAAGGGTATTGAACGCTGTTTTCTATTCACCCCCTTCTCTGATTCTTTCCAGATTGTAGGCTCTCCTTAAATCCAACTAGGAGAATACCTTAGCTCCCACACCCTGGCTGAACAAATCTGGAACCAGAGGAAGAAGGTATGGATCTCGGATGGTAATGTGATTTAATTCCCGGAAATCTAAACAGGGACATAGGCCGCCATCTTTTATCTTCACAAAAAAGAACCCTGCCGCAACGAGCGAAGATGATGTCCTGATGTGTCCCTTCTCCAGACTTTCCACAATGAAATCCTTCATGGCTTGTTTCTCAGAGCCAGAAAGATTAAACAGTCTGGACTTTGGTAGTTTAGCTCCAGGTGTCAGGTTAATAGGACAGTCATATGCACGATGAGGAGGCAAATCCTGACACCCACTTTCAGAAAAAATGTCATTAAAACCATACAGAAAAGCAGGTAATATTTCCATAGAGACTATAGCAAGGGAAATATCTAAACAGTACTCACGGCAGTAATCTTCCCAATCAATGATCTCCCTGGTTTGCCAATCCACCAACAGATTATGTTTCACCAACTAGGAAAGACCCAGAACAATTGGGGTGGGAAGACCATCCAGGACATAGCAAGGGATTATTTCACAATGAACCAACCCCCCTCTCAGTTTTAAATTATGTACAATCTGAGCTAATGCTTTCTGTGTAAGTGGCACTGAGTTGATGACAAAGATGGGAATAGAAGGGAAAGATGGCAAAGATGGGAAAAGATGGGAATAGTACTAAAGTACAGCATGCTGACTCCAGATCCACTGTCAACAAACACAGAAATTTTCTCGGTTTTGCTCTCTAGCACCACCTCTGCTGTCAGGACAAACCAGAAACTGCAGGTTGGCAATAAATGCACCCCTTGCTTATCCAACTCCAGACTACCAAGGGTTAATCGAGTTTCCTTTTGCTTAGGAATCGAAGGACAGACCCCAATAAAATGTCCCTTTTTCCCCAAAAAAAACTATACGCCTTTTTTCTTGCAAATTTCCAGGGAAATGTATAATGAATAGGCACCCTCTAAACTGCATGGGTTCCTCCACCTCCCCCAGTACTGGTTCACTGCCAGACCCCCAGCAAAGGTACATAATCCCGACAAGAAGGCACCGGAGAAGGTGGTTTCACCCGCCTATACTGAAGACGTCTTTAAATACGTATAGCCAACAACATGGCAGCCTCCAAGTACTCAGGGGTTTCATATACAGCCAAAGCATTTTTCAACCTTTCAGTAAGGACCTCACAAAATTGGCTAAGGTCATTCCATTTAGAATCCGTTGCCAATCTACGGTCAGAGTCATCATAGATGAGGGCTAGGGCCCCAAAAAATCCTTCCTCAAACTGGAGATAAACCAAATCCTGCGGCAACATAAAAGTCCAGGATTATGGATCTCCCTGCAACAGTGACATCACAATTCCCACTCGTTGCTCCTCACCTCTGGAGGAGTAAGGATGGAGTTTAACCCTACAAATGCGTATCGGGGGCCTTTCAGGCCCCGGTGCTTGCTTTTTTGCTATTATCTGAAAAATTACTTTAGTTAGAATTTTGAAACTCTAGATATTCCTCAAGTATGTAATTGTTGGTAATATCCAGTTGTTCATATAATTTTTTTGATAGGCATCTTGGTGTAACAATGCTTTTTTGGGGAAAACCACATCTGTACAGAACAGGGGCCTAAAGGCCCCTGCTATTTTTATCATGTACTCAGCAGTGTTTGTGTCTAAAGTTAATTTATTTGTAGTCAGAGTTGCTGGTGGAGGGGCCATGTGAGGATGTCATGTGATTTTGGGAGGGAGTGATAAGGCCTAAAATGAAGACGTATCACTTCTGCAAAAAATAAGTCCTGGAAAAATATCTCAAAAGAGGAATTTATGCATATATTGGACTTTTACTGCTGGCAGGGAGTCAAAAATCATATGATGTTCCAATCAGAGAATTATTTCTGGACTCATTTTCTGATCCACACTATAAAGCGACAATGGCAGTGAACAGATATGAGGAAATTAGAAGAAACATTCGATTTGATGATAAGCGAACTCGTGCAGCGAGTTTCCAAACAGACAAATTAGCCCCTATCAGTTATATCTGGAACCTATTTATCAAAAATTGCACCAAACTTTACAATCCTAGTACTAATGTTACAGTAGATTTGCAACTTGTACCCTTCAGAGGACGTTGCAAGTTCATACAATACATGCCCAGTAAATCAGCCAAGTATGGAATAAAAATCTTCTGGATGTGTGATTCTGCAAATTATTATGGCATAAATGGGCTTATCTACTGGGCAAAGAAGTTGATGCACCAGTACAGAAAGATATAGGGTCTGAGATTGTGGAAACACTTGCTGAACCAATATACAATTCAGGTAGAAACATTACCATGGACAATTATTTTACCAATGTTGCATTGGGCAATTTTCTGCTTGAAAAAGCTGTTACACTTGGTACTATGAAGCCAAACCGATGAGAAATTCCTCAAGCAATGAAACACAATCCACAGCGAGCACTTTAGGAGAGTGTCTTTGGTTTCAACAACAAAGCGACACTGGTATCTCTCAAAGTGAAGAAGGAGAAATCCTTTATATTACTCAGTACCATGCATTATGATTACAGTATTGACAGCACTGACAGGAAATTGAAACCAAAAATCATCCTGTATTACAATAAAACTAAAGGAGGTGTAGACAAAATGGATGAAATGGTGGGACAATATTCATGCAAGAGGCAAACAAGACATTGTCCTGTAGTATTTTTTTCAAATATGCTTGATGTAGCAGCCCTGAATTCATTCATTATTTATACAGAAACTCATCCAAAATTCAATGCAAGGAGGAATTACAGGAGACGCCTATTCTTGAAGGACCTTTGCCATGAACTTGTAATGCCTCACATGATGGAGCAATGCAACATGAAATGCTTTCCAAAGCAAACTAAAGAAGCAATGAAACGGTGTGGCGTACAGTTTCACGATATTCCAGGGCCAGGAGAAAGAAAACGAAAGCGTTGTTTCATTTGTCCAAGAAACTTAGAGAGGAAAACTGAGCGATATTGTACCACTTTTGGGGAAAATGTCTGTAAAGAACATTCTTCAGAAAAGATAACGTGAAATTTGTTTGGAAGACCAATAAAATTGAAAATAAATAGTTAGAAAAGAAATGTAGCTGCAGCTAGTTTACTCTAGATTTATATACCTTTGTGTGTTTTTCATATCTTTGTTTGAAATTTGGAAAAAAAAAATTTGGGGGTATTTTCTACAAAAAATTCTATTTAAAATTTGCATTATTGCAGGACTCCTTGAACACAAAAAACTTGTCCCTACCTCCTGAAAACCCGTCCGGGAGGGCAACCTTGGGTTCAGGCTGAACAGGCCTAACTGCATAGACCCCCACATTAGTGACCTGTAGCCGCTGATGCTGTTGCTGAACCTCACAGCAGAGGTAATTCACCTCCGGAGACAGGCCACGCAGCTGCTCTGCGAGCTCTGCAACTGTACCCATACCAAGTGAGAAAGTGAAAAAAAACACGCCCGAAAAAAAAACACACAAATAAACCCAAGTGTCAATTTTTTTTTTCTCTCTAAATGTGCATGGCCATTGACAATGTCACACAAAGCATAGGAAAGACTAAGTGCAACACGAAGGGAAGAGGGGAAGGGAGCCTAGACACTAGGGAAAAGGGGAGTGGAGACCTCCTAGGTTGATCTGATATCACCCTGTCTCCCCTAACGTCCCTATATTGGTTCCTTACCAATCGCCACACAGGAACCTAAACCCTGTATTTCCCTAGAGTTTGGTCCTGGATAGAGATGGGGGGGGTGAGCACTAGTCTGTCCCCACTAACAACTGAAGGAGGCAAACACGGGGGAAAGTAACTTAGCTTGAGCCAACTTCAGAGAGATTTCACCACATGTCCTCCTAGCACCGGAAAGGAAGTAAGCAGACTGCAATAGCTCCAAGCCTTCACAAGAGAACATGTGAATATCAATGACACCTCCCTGTAGCAAACAGAAAGTATTTAAACACCCAGGCTTGGGGGTCAATTAGCAGGAGGGAGGTGTCCGCTGGGTCCTAGAGTTAGACAGATTTAAGAAGGTGTCTCTAATGACAAATGAGGAGATCTTCTGCAACCAACTGTAGGGTTACTGTCTGTCACATCTGACACACCCGTGACAGCCTGCTCTCTAAACACTAAATGAACATTACATATAGTGTGTCACAGAACAGCACTTAAAAACAGGTCCCATCCTTTTACCCATATCCATATATGTGGAGGTTACGTGGGCATTACTAAGGCTGTGTTTTCTTTAAAGTTTAACAGTCTTAGGAGACATCAGAGTGTTACATACGTGTTTTTTAGAGCAATTGAAGTCTTTGCAGTATTTGTGAGTAAATTCGATGCATATTGAAATTGATAAAAAAAAATACAAAGCAGTAGAATTTGAATTTCAGAAGATTCGCTCATCTCTAAATAGTAAATTTCCATTGTAGCAACCGTCTGGAAGGGTCCGTGGCTTCTCTCAGCAACAGCAGTTGTGCCTCCAACCTGTCTCAATGAAGTTTTTTTTTTTTTATGAAAACCTCATTAATGAAATATGAGGTCGCTGAGAGTGGATTAAATGGCTATGAACAGATGAATTAGTGTTCAAAGATGAATGTGCAGAGTAATCAGACAGAGTTTTTGGGAAAAGTTACATGAACACTCTAGCAATAGTGCCTTACACAAGTACCAACAAATGCATCTATGTATACTTTGTTCATACATGTATACAAAAACACAGGATGCTCTCATCTACATTCAATGAACATATCTAATATATCAACTAATACTGCAATACACAGACATACATCTAAGCATGCAGCCTTGTGTCATCCTCTGGAGTAGCCGAAATCTATCATCAGTCATCAATGGCTCCTATTCTCCAGATCTTTCCCAAAGGGAATAATTAAAAGCACTAATTATTCACAGGCAGTTCTGACATGCTTTGCCTGACCTTGCCACCTACATTTCTGATAGCCTCCAGCAAATAGCTCATGAGCTGAACAAATATATGGACAGACAGAAAATTAGTGTCTCTATTGTCAAAAATAAATATACATACATGCATAAAGCCGAAGAACAATTAACATGCGGATATAATTTACAATGACTTTGAACTGTGATTTCTGTTCAAGGAAGGACAAAAAGTGTTCTGCACATCAGCAAAACAGACTGCATGAGAGTATGCATTATTTTCAAACTATTAAATCACCTATGAAAATGGCTAAGGGGCTTCAGAGATATTTCATAAACACTTATCTCGCCTAAAACCCCTATTTCTTGTTGATGTACTAACTCAGTATATAAGTTAACTAACCTGGAGGCAAAAGGGAAGCCATCATGAAGTTTCTGAAAAATCATGGATGACTAGTGATGAACGAGCATGCTCGCTACTGCTCGGTGCTCGCCGCGACAACTTTCGCGCAGCGTTCAGTTGTCCATACCCCAGTCCTTGGAACGCAAGCGTAAATACGCGGCCAACGCCCCACAGGCCACACTACTAAATTCCCACATTTCATGACTGCTTGAGCTCGAAATGTTGCCTTCTAGGCTCGTGGAGACGGACGCATTCCGCAACCTGATGGCAGCGGCTGTCCCTCGGTACTCGGTCCCCAGCCGCCACTATTTCTCCTGGTGTGCCATCCCCGCATTACACAAGCACGTGTCCCAAAACATTAGCCGTGCCCTCAACAACGCAGTTACCGGGAAAGTCCACCTAACCAGGGACACGTGGACTAGAGCTTGTGGTCAAGGACGGTACATCTCGCTGACGGCACACTGGGTTAACATAGTGAAAGCCGGGACCCAGTCGGACCTTGGGACGGAACACGTCCTCCTGACGCCTAAGATCGCGGGCCAATAGGTCAATCAGGTTTTGCCCCCACTGTCTACAGCTCCTGCACCTCATCCTCCTCAGCCTCCTCCTCCTCTTTAACCTCCATCTCCGAAATGACCACATCAGTCACAAGCTGGAAGCACTGCAGCACTGCCTCGGCCAAGCGGGAACAGGTTGTGCTGAAGCTAATATGCTTATGTGACAAACCGCACAATGCTGAAGAGTTGTGGACAGCTCTGAAAGAGCAGGCAGATCTGTTGCTCACACCACTGAACCTGCAGCTTGGCATGGTCGTGTGTGACAATGGCCGGAACCTGGTGGCAGCCCTGAGGTGAGGCAAGCTCACACACGTTCCATGCCTGGCCGATCTGCTTAACCTCATGGTTCAGCGGCTTCTCAAATCCTACCCGGTGCTGCCGGATCTGCTTGTTAAAGTACACCGCCTGTGAACCCATTTTAGAAAGTCAAATACAGCTTCCGCCGCCCTTGTCGTGTTTCAGCAGCGCTTGCGTATGCGCGATGTCCCCACGAGTTGGAACTCTACACTGCAGATGTTGGGAAGGATTTGTGAGCAGAAGAGGGCAGTTGTTGAGTAACAGCATCAACAAGGCCATCGGTATTCAGTTCAGACTCCACACATAAGACCTCAGGAGTGGACATGGATGTCAGACATATGTACCATCCTCCAAAACTTGGAGGACTCCACCAAGATGGTGAGCGGCGATGATGCCATAATTAGCGTCACCATCCCGCTTCTCTGTCTTCTGAAACAGAAAACAAGTGTGAAAAGGTGCATACTAAGAGTAGCCATCTCCATACATAGCCAACAAATAAAGTAGCACTCTGTAGCGCTAAGTATGCAAACAAGAAGTATGAAATTTACATTGCATTACTGCTCTAGAAAATAGGAAACATTGAGAATACTTAGGGCATAAATTGACCAATTCATGTGTACCTGGCAGCCATGTAAAGGCGATTCTGCTGGGACCTGTACCACTGATGAAGCAGTGGTGAAACACGTGTCGGGTCCTTGGGTATATGTATGTATATATTTTTTACCTTTATTAGTGATGCGCGAACGTGCTCGGATAAGGTGTTATCCGAGCATGCTCGAGTCAATATGTTCGTTTAGCCTCGGTTGCATGTCTCGCTGCTGATAGGCAATCCCTGCATGTGTTACGGCTGTCTAACAAACAAGCAACCCCTGTATGTGTTGTATCTGTCTATCAGCGAAGAGACATGCAACCGCGGCGACCCGAACATAATTTATGACCACGCCGAAGATGCTCGGTTGGGACTCGAGCGTGGTTGGATAACACCTTATCACTATTATTGACCAAACAAATTTTTTATGTGTTTCATGTGTAGTGAGACCTATGAGTACAAAGACACCTCCTGCTGCAGGGATTACACACAGACTTTCACAGCAGCCTACATTAATGAATCTCTTGCTGCACTGCTCTGGATTACTACTACCAGTAGACATTGCTCCTCTCTGCATCATAGGGGAGGAGGAGCAGCAGAGGAAGGGATGGATTGGCTGAGCAGGTTGGAGAAGAAGGGTGAAGTATCAGCAGGAGGAAAAAAGTATGCATTCCTCCATTACAGAAATGTGAGAGTCTGATACTGTAGAGCAGGAGACAGAGGCACAGAGTGAGTCCATGCTCCATGCCTTGTGGTCAAGGCATCCGGACCATGTAGCCCCAAGCTTGATCCCTGTATGACCAACAAACCTGTTACATAACGAAATGAGTAGCTACTTCTGGGACTTGTGGTTCCACTGTTGAGGAGTTAATAAGAGAACTGTTGCTGAGGCGATTGTGCTTCTGTTATAATATTAAAGTGCACAAACTGATTCTACAAGTGCGCCAACAACCGTGGAACCTGGGCCCCATTGTTAGACTGTGTTAATGGCATTGCTGTAGCCATTATTGGGTGTTGTTAGTTAGGAGTGTGTCTGCTGTCACTTAAAGGGGAAGTGTCATCATTAAAATTCATTTCAGACCTATTATGAAGCACATTTTGAATCTGTATCATAGATTGTGTGATATTATATGTTCTCTTGTTCCTTGTTATGCCCTCTGAATTTAACACCATTTATCCCTCTGTAAATAAACTTAATTGTTTCAACCTCATCTTTTGTGAGTGTGTATGGAGCATAGACAGGGGTTTCCCGAGTTGACCCCTGGCAGAAGAGAAAGACCCTCCTGCATTCCACTACAGCTCCCAGCAAGATTAAGGTGGAGGCATTGTGCCATATAGATGTGAGAACTACTGGACACCCTGCCCACGGAGGCGGCTTAAAGGGGTGTTACACCTGTACGTGCATAAATTCACATATTGGATTTTACATTATATGATTACATATTCGTGATCTTTAGACATGTACGTGTGAAATCTCCATGATTAGCTACTCTTCCACATACTCACACATTTTTTTAAGATGTCCCAGTCTGTTTATTGGTGTGTTCCTTGGCTATATTTTGTACCTGGCATAATTCTTTTTTTTTTGGTTATCTATTTATTCCCGTGCCTTATGGGGATTTGTTACATTTTGGGCTCATTCAGATATATTGGCATATAATGTACTGGAAAACAAGAAAAAAATTCCAAGTGCGGTGAAATTATGAAAAAAAAAGGAATTTTGACATTGTTTTCTGGTAATTGTACATTATGTGATAAAAATAACTTTTAAATATGATTCTCCTCATCAGTACGATTACGGTGATACCAAACGTGTCCAGTTTTATTATTATTTTAGTGAAAAAAAAACAATACATTTTTTGGGTTGTATTATTATTGCCAATCTCCGAGACTCGTAACATTTTCATTTTTTGGTCGATGGAGCTGTGTGAGGGCTTATTTTTTTGCAAGACGAGATGAGGTTTTTATTTATACCATTTTGGGATAGATATCACATTTTGATCACTTGTTACAGCATTTTTGTATTATTGCAAAGACCAAAAAAAACGTAACTTTGGTGTTCGTGAATTTTTTCTGTTTACTGTGTTTACTGATTGTGTTAATTATCTTATATTTTGATAGATGGGATTTTTCTGGCAATACCACATATGTGTATTTTTTAATTTTTTTATGATCTTTATTTCTAATGGGGGAAATGAGTGATTTGAAAGTTCATGTTTTTTACTTTCAGATTTTTTTAAAACTTTTTTTTTTTTTTTTTAACTTTTCACTGTACTTGTTAATCCCCTTAGGGGACTTGAACCTGCAATTGTCTGATCGATTGTGCTACAGTGGGTACGGAAAGTATTCAGATCCCTTTAAATTTTTCACTCTTTGTATCATTGCAGCCATTTGGTAAATTCTAAAAAGTTCATTTTTTTCTCATTAAATTACACTCTGCACCCCATCTTGACTGAAAAAACAGAAATGTAGAAATTTTTGCAAATTTATTAAAAAGGAAAAACTGAAATATCACATGGTCATAAGTATTCAGACACTTGGCTCAGATACTCATATTTAAGTCACATGCTGTCCATTTCCTTGTGATCCTCCTTGAGATGGTTCTACTCCTTCATTGGAGTCCAGCTGTGTTTAATTAAACTGATAGTATTTGGAAAGGCGCACACCTGTCTATATAAGACCTCACAGCTCACAGTGCATGTCAGACCAACTGAGAACCATGAGCTCAAAGGAACTGCCCAAGGAGCTCAGAGACAGAATTGTGGCAAGGCACAGATCTGGCCAAGGTTATAAAATAATTTCTGCATTACTCAAGGTTCCTAAGATCATAGTGGCCTCCATAATCCTTAAATGGAAGAAGTTTGGGACCACCAGAAGTCTTCCTAGACCTGGCCGTCCAGCCAAACTGAGCAATCATGAGAGAAGAGCATTGGTGAGAGAGGTAAAGAAGAACACCAAGATCACTGTTGCTGATCTCCAGAGATGCAGTAGGGATATAGGAGAAAGTTCCACAAAGTCAACTATCACTGCAGCCCTCCAAAAGTCGGGCCTTTATGGCAGAGTGGCCCGACGGACGCCTATCCTCAGTGCAAGGCATATAAAAGCCTGCATAGAGTTTGCTCAAAAACACATGAAGGACTCCCAGACTATGAAAAATAAGATTCTCTGGTCTGATGAGACGAAGATAGAACTTTTTGGTGATAATTCTAAGTGGTATGTGTGGAGAAAACCAGGCACTGCTCATCACCTGCCCAATACAATCCCAACAGTGAAACATGGTGGTGGCAGCATCATGCTATGGGGGTGTTTTTCAGCTGTAGGGACAGAACGACTGCTTGCAATTGAAGGAAACATGAATGCGTCCAAGTACAGAGATATTCTGGATGAAAACCTCTTCCAGAGTGCTCTGGACCTCAGACTTGGCCGAAAGTTCACCTTCCAACAAGACAATGACCCTAAGCACACAGCTAAAATAACAAAGGAGTGGCTTCAGAACAACTCTGTGACCATTCTTGACTGGCCCAGCCAGAGCCCTGACCTAAACCGAATTGAGCATCTCTGGAGAGACAAAAAATGGCTGTCCACCAACGTTCACCATCCAACCTGATGGAACTGGAGAGGATCTGCAAGGAAGAATGGCAGAGGATCCCCAAATCCAAGTGTGAAAAACTTATTGCATCATTCCCAAGAAGACTCATGGCTGTACTAGCTCAAAAGGGTGATTCTACTCAATACTGAGCAAAGCGTCTGAATACTTATGACCATGTGATATTTCAGTTTTTCTTTTTTAATAAATTTGTAAAAATTTCTACATTTCTGTTTTTTTCAGTCAAGAAAGGGTACAGAGTGTACTTTAATGAGAAAAAAAATGAACTTTTTAGAATTTACCAAATGGCTGCAATGAAGCAAAGAGTGAAATATTTAAAGGGGTCTGAATAATTTCCGAATCCACTGTATACACAGCAATACCATATACAGCATAGCTGTATATAGCAAAAATCACAATCTCCTTTGAAGCCCGGCCACAGGCTGTAATTACATGTACAGACATCTTCAAGAGACCCCCGGCTTTCATAGCAACCCATCAGCAACCCGCAATCACGTCATGGGCACGCTGAAGGGTGTATGTAATGACAATCTACTAGAGGTAGGTCCTGGCTGCAGCACACAGCCATTACCCGCCGGGTATGGGGCGAGCTCATGCCTTGAGCCCGCTCTATACACTTACTACTGACTTGCACCATACATGTCGGTAAGGGGTTAATATTTGGCATAAAATTTTTAGAACTGCGTATTAAATTGGCTATATAGTGATGGAGGGGACTTTGCTCCTATAAAAATCATACTAGCACTCTACATTTTAGTGGTACAGTGCCTAAGAAAATTACTTTCAATTAAAATGCAAATGATGATGCTTCGGTGCACCTTCGTTGTTGTCAAGTGCTCAGTACACCGCCTTCTTTGCCCTTCCAATTTGTATATTGGGGACTTCTAATACTTCTCTTATAGAAAGCACCTGCTGGCCAATAACCAGCACTACCTGACCTCAGCCAGCTTGTTTGTTCATGTGAGCCCGGCTATGCGCACACAGTGTCATAGCCAGAATGCACACAGTGTGGGTGGGCGCGTGTTCTCCTCCATAGATCCTCTCTGCCACTCACTACACTGATACACCAGGAATTGAAATGAGTAGAGTTGAGCAGATCCGTGTAAGTTCAGGTTCTGGTACCCAACCCGAAATTTAGTCCAAAGTTTGGTTCGGGTAGCAGAACTGTACCCAAACTTATACCAGAACCCAAACCCCATTGGAAACAATGGAGACCGAACTTTGGACCTGGAAAAAATTCTCTCTCTCCTCACTCTCTCTCTGCAACGGACTTCCCTCAGAACTCCAAACATTGCAAGAGACTTCAGGGAGAAGTCCGTGTTAGGCGCTTAGCACCAGACACTAACTGTCTGGTCTGAACCCCGAAATTTTAAGTTCGAGTTCACTCATCTCTAGTTGTGAGCAGTTTCAGAGAGGAGAAGAAATTAGTTCCTGAATTCATTTAATCATCAAATAGGTGATTATTAGTGTTGAGTGAGCATGCTCGACACTGCTCGGTACTAGCATTTTCGGGTTACTCGGGCAGGAGTTCGGGTCTCCGCCCTGCATGTTTGGCGCTCTTTACAGAGCCAATGAACATGCAGGGATTGCCAGCCAGTCACTGTAATGCCGCAGCCATGTTGTTTGTGGGCATTACAGTGATTGGCTGGCCGCATAGCGTCACCTCGAGTATTTGAAACAGGGCGCCGCCATCTTGGACACAGTCGCTCCGGATCAGACAGTGTAGGGAGAGTGCTGCTGAGCTAGGGAGAGATTTATACTTTGAAATAGGTAGTGTAGGGTCTCTAAAGCCTGCAAAATCAAACAAACAGTCCTTCTGAGGACTAATATCCATCCCAGATATCAGGCAGGCAGGCTGTATAGGAGATGGAGTGGTTATACCAACAAACACTGCATACAGTCCTGTGTGCTGCTGCTGCTCAAATTGCTAGACTTAGCCCCAGGTCTCAGGGGCCAGGAAAAATCCTTTTTTTTCATCTAAATCCTCTTTTCTTTTTTTTTCCTCAGTCAGACTGTACAAATACCCGTCTTATTAACCTTTTGGTATTTCACCCCCTCAAAAAAAAAATTGAGTGTGTCTATGAGTGTTCAGACACAAATATATCTGTTTAAAAGAGTCTGGTTTAGGCCAGATAATTAGAACTTTGGTTTTCCTCTTCCACGGTTCAAATCTGGGTGTTATCCACCTTTTTGCCTTTTTTCCATAAAAAAAAAGTTTGAGTGTCTCGGTGACTGTTCAGACACAAATATATCTATTTAAAAAAGTCTGGTATACACCAGGAAATTAGAACTGTGGTTTTCCTCTTCCATGGTTCAAATCTGGGTGTAATCCACCTTTTTGCCTTTTTTACATAAAAAAAACAGTTTGAGTACCTCGCTGACTGTTCAGACACAAATATATCTGTTTAAAACATTCTGGTGTAGGCCAGAGAAATAGAACTGTGGTTTTCCTCTTCGACGGTTCTAATCTCCTTTATATTACCCTATTGCCATTGATAGTGCGAGTGTAAGCTATTTTACTTAATTTACAATGGGCAAGGCGCGTGGCAAGTGCCGTGGAACTGGACGTTCTGGTGATGGTGCGTGCAGAGGAAGGGGTCGTGGCCAAGGTGAAAATGTGCCACAACCAACAGCCACATCTTCTCGCTCCCAGTTCTTGACCGAATTACTAGGGAAGCACACAACAACACCACTATTGCCAACTGATCAGTGTGAACAGGTTATTAATTGGATAGCAGATAATACTTCCAGTCAACTGGGAACCACCACCTCCGGTCTGTCTTCCACACTGTCAAGTCTTAGTAGCCCCGAGTGTCGTCAGACAGCAACTGATCCCACAGTTGGACACTCTGAAGAGCTGTTCACTGGTCCATTTCCATATTTGGGCCCCTCGCCTGTTCCGCTTGAAGTCGTGGAAGAGGAAATCCCATGTAGCGATGGCCAAATATTTGAATAGCCACAGCCACAGGACGGCGACGCTGGCAATTTGTCACAAGAGGTGGACGATGACGAGAAACAATTGCCACGAAGTGAGGAGGAGGACCGTGGTGCGGAAGTGGAAGAGGAGGAAGTGGTGGATGATCTAGTAACTGACCCAACGTGGCAGGAGGACCCGCAGAGCGAGGCCAGCAGCACACAGGGGGAGGGAGGCAGAGTACCCCAACAGGCAGGAAGAAGCAGTGTGGTGGCCGCAGACTGAAGGCGGGCAACCGTTCCCCGTAACACCAACACGAGGGACGTTGCCAGTACAACCGGTAGGTCTTCCAGAGTCTGGAATTTTTTTAAAGACTCTGCTGATAACCCCAAAAAGGCCATTTGTACCACCTGCCAGGGTCCATGACCAGTGTCAGCAGGTGTCACCACTGCTTCTTCCGCTGTTGTGCGTGTAAGAGAACCCCCTGTTGTGCGTGCAAGGCAATACCCTGTCCATACTGCATGCAAAGATGCCCCCTCCTCTCAGTCTTCACTTGTTATGGCAGTTTCTCAAGAAACAGCATCAACGTCCACGTCCCACCGCAGCATTCATTTGTCCATATCCCAGAACTTTGAATGAAAGCGCAAATTCGCAGCCAACGACCCAAAGGCCAGAGTCCTAAATTCGCACATTTCACGACTGTTTGCGTTGGAAATGCTGCCTTTTAGGCTGGTGGAGACGGAATCCTTCTGCAACCTTATGGCGGTGACCATCCCTCGGTACTCGGTCCCCAGCCGACACTATTTTGCCCGGTGTGCCATCCCCGCACTACACAAGCACGTGTCCCAAAACATCTGCCATGCCCTCAACAACTTAGTTACTGGGAGAGTCCACCTGACAACGGACACGTGGACAAGTGCTTGTGGCCAGGGACGGTACATCTCCCTGACGGCACACTGGGTAAACATAGTGGAAGCCGGGACCCAGTCGGACCTTGGGATGGAACACATCCTCCCCACACTGAGGATTGCGGGCCCTATGTCAGTCAGAGTTGCCCCCACAGTGTACAGCTCCTGCGCATCATCCTCCTCCTCCTCATGTTCAGCCTCCATCTCAGATATCACCACATCAGTTACAAGCTGGAAGTACTGCAGTACTGCCTCAGCCAAGCGGCAACAGGCTGTGCAGAAACTCATAAGCTTTGGTGATAAACCTCACACTGCTTGTGAGTTGTAGACAGCTGTGAAAGAGCAGGCCGATCTGTGGCTGAGAACGCTGAACCTACATCCAGGCATGATCGTGTGTGACAATGGCCGTAACCTGGTGGCGGCTCTGAGGCGAGGCGAGATCACACACGTTCCATGCCTGGCTCATGTGCTTAACCTCGTGGTTCAGCGGTTTCTTAAATCGTACCCCGAGTTCCAGATCTTGTCGTCAAAGTATGCCACCTGTCAGCTCATTTTCGGAAGTCGGCTACAGCTTCCACCACCCTTGCTGTGTTGCAGCAGCGTTTGCAGCTTCCGGCGCACCGACTGGTGTGAGATGTCCCCACACGTTGGAACTCTACCCTCCACATGTTGCAAAGGATTTGTGAGCAGAAAAGAGCAATTGTGGAGTACCAGCATCAACAAGGCCATCGGTATTCAGTTCAGACTCCACACATAAGACCTCAGGAGTGGACCTGGATGTCTGACATATGTACCATCCTGACAAACTTTGAGGAGTCCACCAAGATGGTGAGTGGCGATGACGCCATCATTAGCGTCAGCATCCCACTTGTCGGTCTTTTGCAACGCTCTCTGCAGAGAAGTAAAGAGGAGGCATTGCAGCCAGCGTATGATGAGATGGATCAAGAAGCCGTAGCGGGTGATTACACACAGCCCAGCCTCATCTCATCCCAATGTGAATTGGGGGACAATGAGGGAGAGGAGGAGTAGGAGGAAGAACAGGAGCTGGAATCATGTGCTGTAGACGGTAGTACCTGTACAGCTGTCATACCGTCGTTTAAGCGTGGTTGGCCTGAGGACAGGGGGGAGGAGGAGGAGGAGGAGGAGAGCATGGTCAGTCGTCATCTTGGTGAGGAAACGGAAGTTTTGCCCGTTACCAGTCTGGCACGCATGGCTGACTTTATGTTACGCTGCCTTAACCGTGACGCTCGCGTTGTTAAAATGTTGGGTGACAGTCATTACTGGTTGGTGACATTTTTAGACCCCCGCTACAAGGAGAACTTTCATTCTCTTATTCCTGAGGTGGAGAGGTCTACAAAAATGGGGCAGTACAAGAAGGCCCTTGCTACAGAACTGTTAAAAAAATTCCCATCTGAACACGCTAGCGGCAGAGGTCACAGTTCGTTGCCAACCAAGGCGTACAGGCGAGAGAGATGCAACTCCAATCCAGCAGAGGCAGGGGAACACTGTCAATGTTCTGGGACAGTTTTCTGAGACCCACCCAGCTTACAGGCCCTGAGGAGCGGGGTACTCTCACAAGGAGAGGAAAGTTTCAAAAGATGGTGAGGGAGTACCTTGCCGACCGTACCAGCGTCCTCCGTGATTCCTCTGTGCCTTTTAATTATTGGGTATCCAAGCTGGACACTTGGAATGAACTCGCTCTGTATGCCTTGGATGTCCTGGCCTGCCCTGCCACTAGCGTGTTATCGGAGCGTGTTTTTAGTGCCGCTGGGGGAATTATAACTGATAAGCGCACTCGCCTGTCAACTGACAATGCTGACAAGCTGACCCTTATCAAAATGAACAAGGGTTGGATTGGGCCAGACTTCTCATCACCACCAAATGACAGCAGAGTAACATAAAGTCAAATCCACTGTGTTATTTCGGGAGGTGTATTCCCATGCACCGCTTCACACCCACACATGGGTATTCGCTTCCTCATTTCGGCTGTTTTTTGCTCTTCTACTTATTCTCAGCCTCCACCACCACTATACCACCATGGTGACAGTGGTCCGTGTTGCCAGCATTGCAAGTTCCTGCGGCCTAATTTTTGGCAGCTTTTGCTTGGAAGGCATAGGCAAAGACTATGGGAGACCCTCTCCCCAATAATGGGAATAATGTTTTTAATATGCTGTACTGCATGGCTCTTGTAAGGGGCATTGCAAGTTCCTCCGTCCTAATTTTTGGCAGCTTTTGCTCGGAAGGCATAGGCAAAGACTATGGGAGACCCACTCCCCAATAATGGGAATAATGTTTTTAATATGTTGTACTGCATGGCTCTTGTAAGGGGCATTAAAATCATCTTGTTAAGCTATTGTGACCTCCACGTCTCTTCCAAGGGTCATTGATATTGTCTTTTTATTCCACTGGGACCTCCACGTCTCTTCCAAGGGGCAATGATATTGTCTTTTTATTCCACTGTGACCTCCACGTCTCTTCCAAGGGGCATTAAAACCGTCTTGTTAAACCACTCTGAACTCCACGTCTCTTCCAAGGGGCATTAAAATCATCTTGTTAAGCTACTGTGACCTCCACGACTCTTCCAAGGGTCATTGATATTGTCTTTTTATTCCACTGGGACCTCCACTACTCTTCCAAGGGGCATTGATATTGTCTTTTTATTCCACTGTAACCTCCACCACTCTTCCAAGGGGCAATGATATTGTCTTTTTATTCCACTGTAACCTCCACCACTCTTCCAAGGGGCATTGATATTGTCTTTTTATTCCACTGGGACCTCCACCACTCTTCCAAGGGGCATTGAAATTGTCTTTTTATTCCACTGGGACCTCCACGTCTCTTCCAAGGGGCATTAAAACCGTTTTGTTAAACCACTCTGAACTCCACTTCTCTTCCAAGGGGCATTAAAACCATCTTGTTAAGCTACTGTGACCTCCACGTCTCTTCCAAGGGGTATTAAAACCGTCTTGTTAAACCACTCTGAACTCCACAGCTCTTCCAAGGGGCATTGAAATGTTGTTTTTAATTACCTCTAACCTCCACGACTCTTCCAACGGGCATTACATTTCCTCCTAATTTTAGTCAGCTTTTGCTTTTCAATGCATAGGCGAACACTAAGGGAGACCCACTCCCCAATAATGGGTAGAAGGTTTTTAGTACGCTGTAATCCACGTCTGTTTCAAAGGGCATTGCAGTTCCTCATAATTTTTGGAAAGCCTTCCATTCACTGCTTAGGCCAACAGTGTACAGGAGACCCAGTTGCTATAAATGGAAAAAGTGGTTTAGTTAAGGCCCTCTGACCTCCATGTCACTTCCAAGGGGCATTGGAGTGCCTCAAAATTTTTGGTAGGCATTGCACTCACTGTATGCCCTATAACTGTGTAGCTGAACCGCTCCTTTTGGTACAGAAACATATCCTACAAGACGTGTGGTTGACTGGCCTGATATTGATGTGAATGGTCCCTGTTCCTCCTGCTCTTTCTCCTTTGCCACCACCTCATCCATCATTCATCACCTGAAGCTTTGTTTTAACGGGAGTTATAGAACTGGGATAGTAGCAGGAAAACATCCAGCAATCCTCGGAAGAGGTAGGATATGCGCCAAAACGCTGACCACTTCAGGCCTAGCCGCTACTACATACATGCGCTTGCATTCCAAGGAACAGAAAGCTAAGGAGATGGATGGCCTCATGATCATGAATAATTTACTCGTTGTGTAGGAGGCCGACCACTGCTGCTGTCTACCTTCTGAACTTTGTGTTGAAGCCTGATTGACCCACGACCCGCAATCCTCTATGTCTGGAGGACGTGTTGCATCCCAGTGTCCAACTGTGTCCCGGCTTCCACAATATTAACCCAGTGTGAAGGCGTCAGTGAGATGGACCATCCCTGGCCACATTCACTTGTCCACGTGTTTGTGGTTAGGCTGTCCTTCCCGCTAAATGCACTGGGGAGGGCACAGGTAATGTTTTGGTATGCGTGCTTGTGTATAAGGCTTGTGTATAAGGCGCACCGGGACAAATAGGGGCGGCTGGGGACCGTTTATGGACACCCGGCCGGCTGGGGACCGTATGTGGGCACCCGGCCACAGGGTGGCTGGGGACCGAGTATGGACACCCGGCCGCCCCCTGTTGGCATTGTATTGGGCTGGTGATGAGCAGTGCCTGGTTTTCTCCACACATAACGCTTTGGCTGGATGGCCAGGTCTAGGAAGACTTCTGGTGGTCCCAAACTTCTTCCATTTAAGTATTATGGAGGCCACTGTGCTCTTAGGAACCTTGAGTAATGCAGAAATTCTTTTGTAACCTGGGACAGATCTGTGCCTTGCCACAATTCTGTCTCTGAGCTCCTTGGGCAGTTTGTTTGAGCTCATGATTCTCATTTGGTCTGACATGCACTGTGAGCTGTGAGGTCTTATATAGACAGGTGTGTGCCTTTCCAAATCAAGTACTATCAGTTTAATTAAACACAGCTGGACTCCAATGAAGGAGTAGAACCATCTCATGGAGGATCACAATGAAATGGACAGCATGTGACTTAAATATGAGTGAGCAAAGGGTCGGAATACTTATGACCATGTGATATTTCAGTTTTTCTTTTTTGTAAATTTGTCACCGCCCACCAAGAACACGTCCTCCTGTCATGTGAGTATGCGCGTCACCCGCTGTCACCACTGAATAGTATGTGCGCCGCGCACGACGCAACATTTGCTTCGGCTGTACTTTTAAAGGGCCCCCGCTACCAATTCTCTCACTCTCTCATTGGCGCCCACCAGGAATTTCCCCGCTATCCTGCCAGGCCAGTCCGACCCTGTATGTAGGAGTGCACCAAAGTTTCTCAAACACATGGTTTGCTTGTAGTCTTTTCCCACAGAGACACAAAAGTTTGCATAGGTGGTTTAGACAGAAATAAATAAATATAGATTTCAACCAATAGATTTTTACATTCATCTTGATCCAAGAGCTTGCAATCCGTACACAATTTTCTATCTTTTTCCCGCTTTCCCGGTTCTGTAGATTTTAGCTACCATTTTGTTCTTTTTAAGTAAAAATATTAGTGAATTCAAAGCTCTACTATAATTTCCGTTCTCTCCTCCAGTACCTAGGTTCTTGATATTATAATCTTCTGCACGGCTCAATGGTGAATCCTGGTAATTTCATTCCGCTCAGTATCATCTTTCAGCCATAAAAGGACCAGAGAATGTGCTGCGCTGGAAGACTTTTTTTTTTTTCTGCAGACTTTACAGAAATTAATATTTTTAACAACTGGCAATGAAAATAAAAAAAATAAATAATTGAACAGAAGGAAAAATCTGTTTTGCGTTATCTAAAATTAATTTGCTAGGAATTTTTACGGGAGCGAATCAAACGATGCTGATTATATTATGGCTCATAAACTATTGCCCTATGCAAAACTTAATTAAAACCAACAGAACTTGCAGTCATGGGTGCTGTGCTAAATGCTACTTCATTTTTGGACTTTTTTGGATAGATTCAGTGCTAGTTACTACATAGAGAAAGGTAAGATACAGCTATTGTTTTAATAGCCTAACTGTGTGGGTCTGAGGGATGGCCGACATCAGTACCTCAATAAGGATTTATGATTTATGACAGATTGATCCTGTCAAACTAATCTGTTCAGCCTTTATGAGGACAGATAGTTACTAACTGGTGCAAGCTACTGCTATGAATCATTTAATATTGGTCCACATAAAAGGTTAGTACTAAAGATGAAATAATGTGAATCAAATTAATGCTAAATTTTATGAAATTCACAGGTCTTGGTGAATTTGGAAAATTGGTGTTTTGATTTGTGCAACCATTTAGGAGGGACTATCTAGAGCCTATATAAAAGCTAAGGCAGGGAATGCAGCAGCTATTTTAAGGTGACACTTTATAGTAAGAAGATATCAGCGCTCATCATTCAGCAATAGATATAGGGAGAGAAAGCCCTAAAACGTTGGACAAACTCCAACAGTGTTATACAACTGTTACAGTGAAAAAAAAAACATGATTGCAGTAGTCTGTGAATAATACAGTGATTCAACTAATAGGTGGAGAGAGATAGTAGAGGTGGCAACAGCACAGCCAGACTAAGTGTGATTGATTAGTGATATGACGTAACTGGCATTTGTCCTCCTGCATTTTAATTAAGCATTTTTTTCAATACTCAAGAAAGTAGCAACAAGGCAAAACAATATTTTTTACGGAAAAACAAAATGAAATCAGTGTCAGCCAGAGAAGGTGTGTTTGCTTGTCACACTTGACTATGCTGAGTTTTTGCATTTCTTGTGCAATACAGATTGCGAAAGGTAAATAATTGTTTCTTCAATGTCTGAATTTTGAGTTTTTAAGAATTTTAAGTGCAACTGTCTACTTCACAAAGTGTTCACCGCACTCTCAAAGCAGTTCAAGATATAAAATTCATTTGTTGTGAGATAGGCACATCAAAGCATGAAGAACGTGTGAAGTATTAGGACATAAAGCCACAGATCTATCATAGGACGTTTTGACCTGTCCTGGGAATAACAGGCCAGATTAACCCCCCCGCCCAGAATATACCCGGGGTTAAAGTGGCCTAGGCCAGATTATATGTTAGAACCTTGCTCTTAGGTTTTTTCCTTTGCTGGTCACATGACCTTGTTGGCCTATTTAATCCTGCTCCGCCCTTCTGGCTTTGCTGGACTTCATTGTATAACTACTTTCTAGCTAGCCTGTGCTCTGTATCTATCTCTGTTAGTTTGCTTAGTCTACGGACCTCTATGTTCTATATATTTTGTTTGTTCGTCTGTCTGCTACTATTTCTGTTAGGAGGTGTCCCATTTTCCTCCCAGTCTAGCTTAGGACTTTAGCAGGTCTGATCGCAGGATCAGGTTCCCTGTTACATCGTAGGGATTCAGCTGAGTTCTATCGTAGGGACAGATCTCCTCTCTTTCCTTAGCTCTGGTAGCAGAACATAACAGTAAGTCCAGCCTGCAAATTCTCTAAGGAAAGATTTTTCTGTTCCATCATGGTGTCGGTTCTGGATTTGGCTAAACGCCTGCAGGGACTCTCTCTGGAGGTGGCCGAGCTCCATCAGCACGTGAGTAACTGTCCTGGAGCACATTTCTTGGAGCCTAAGGTATGTTTGCCGGATTTATTTTTTGGTGAACACCGAGAATTTTTTTCATTTAAAAATGCTTGCTTATTGTATTTTCGTTTGAGACCCAGGTCCTCTGGGGATGAATCCCAGCGCATAGGGTTCATAATGTCACTTTTGCGCAAAGAGCCTCAGGAGTGGGCCTTTTCTTTGCAACCTAGTGATACATGCTTCAGATCAGTGGATAGTTTTTTTTCTGCTTTGGGACTATTATATGATGATCCTGACCGTGTCGCATCAGCTGAGACTGAGTTAAGACGTTTGAGACAGGGATCAGGTAATGTGGAAAAATATTGTACTCATTTCCGTCGATGGTCTACTCAAACAGGGTGGAACGATTCTGCTCTGAAAAGTCTATTTCTTTCTGGGCTCAATGAAAGGGTTAAAGACCTGCTAATTGCTTATCCTACACCTGAAGATTTGCAACAGGCTATGCAATTAGCTATACGGGTGGATAGGAGACTGCGTGCAAGGGTTAATGAGAGCAAATCCTCTGCTATGTCAGTTTCTGGTTATGAGAATGTGTGTACTAATAGTGGTGAACCGATGGAGATTGGATCGGTGGCACCTCGCTCTCAAGAAAAAGACCGTCGATTTTCTGAAGGCTTGTGTTTCTATTGCGGAAAATCTGGTCATTTGATTAAAGGCTGTGAGCTTCGTATGAAGAAAGAAAAAAAAATGGTCAGTCATGCCCGTATTGCCTGTTTAAATTCTAAGGGTGTATTTTTAGCTGCTTCCATGATTGCTCAGGAAAAATTAATGGAATTTCGGGTGTTTGTTGATTGTGGGTCTACTCTGAATGTAATTGATGGGGGATTCTTGGAAAGACTCAATTTAAAACCCGAACCTTTATCATCCCCCATTGCTGTGGTTTCTGTGGATGGTTCCCCTTTGAAGAATATTACTCTCAAGGTCTGTGAATTTCCTCTCACTATTAATGGTGTTCACCATGAGAAATTGGATTTGGTAGTTTTGAATAACTTGCCTTCTCCAGTAATATTGGGATTGCCCTGGTTAAAATTTCACAATCCTGTACTGGATTGGCTTACCAGTGAAATTAAATCCTGGAGCCATAAATGTTATGACAAGTGTTGTAACGGGCGTATTGCAGCTTTGGATAGGGGAGAATTGCCTGTTCCTATTCAGGATTTTTGGAGAGTTTTTTCTGAGAAGGAATCGCAGGTTTTGCCTCCCCATAGAGACTATGATTGTTCTATTGAATTTGTCCCTGGAGCGACTCTTCCTAAAAGTCGTTTATTTAACCTTACTATTCCTGAGAGGAAGGCTTTGGAGGAATACATACAGACAAGTTTGGCCGCCGGTCACATTAGGCCCTCTAAGTCTCCTGTGGCGGTTGGATTTTTTTTTGTAAAAAAAAAGGACGGCGGTTTACGCCCTTGTCTGGATTTTCGTGAGATTAACAAAATTACTGTACGCAATCCTTACCCACTGCCATTGATTCCTGATCTGTTTAACCAGTTAATGGGGGCCAAGTGGTTCTCTAAAATTGACCTTAAGGGGGCATACAATCTGTTGCGCATGAAGGAGGGTGACGAATGGAAGACTGCTTTTAACACTCCTGTGGTTCATTTTGAGAACCTGGTTATGCCTTTTGGTCTTACTAATGCTCCTGCATTTTTTCAGTATCTTATTAATGACATCCTTAGACCTTTGATCGGCAAAAATGTGGTTGTGTATTTGGATGACATTTTGATTTATTCGCCGGATCTGGAGTCTCATTGGCGGAGCGTACGTGAGGTATTACAGTTATTAATGGACAATTCGCTTTTTGCTAAGCTGGAGAAATGTGAGTTCGCTGTACAGAGAATTAGTTTTTTGGGTTACATTATCTCCAGCGAAGGTTTTGAGATGGACCAGGTTAAAGTTCAAGCTGTACAGGAATGGCCTAGGCCTATTGGTTTGAAATCGATACAGAGGTTTTTGGGTTTCGCCAATTATTACAGAAAATTCATAAAAAATTTTTCTAGTATTGTCAAACCTCTGACCGATCTCACCAGGAAAGGTGCTGATGCGGTTCAGTGGTCTTCTGAGGCCATTGAAGCTTTTGTGTATCTCAAGGAGAGGTTCACCTCTGCTCCCATCCTTATGCAGCCTGATGTGACTAAGCCGTTTTTGGTTGAGGTTGATGCTTCCTCTGTGGGGGTTGGCGCAGTATTGTCTCAGGATAACGGGGATGGATTACATCCCTGTGCCTTTTTTTCAAAAAAAATTTCGGAGACTGAACTGAATTACGATATTGGTAATCGGGAATTATTGGCTATTAAACTCGCATTTGAACACTGGCGCCACTTCTTGGAAGGTGCGGAATTTCCCGTTCAGGTTCTTACGGATCATAAAAATCTGATATATCTTGATGCTGCCAAGCGCCTGAATGCCCGTCAGGCTAGGTGGGCACTGTTTTTCTCGCGGTTTAATTTCTCCGTTACTTATATCGCTGGTACTAAGAATGTTAAGGCGGATGCCTTGTCTCGCAGTTTTTCTCCCATAGTCGGTGCTGAGAAAGAAGAGAACATTTTACAAGAAGGTGTTGTGATAGCTGCTTTGGACTCCATTTTGGAAGATGAGATTCTTAAAGCACAGGAGAATGCCCCATCTAACACTCCTCATGGGAGGTTGTTTGTGCCTGGGACCTTTAGGAGAGATTTGTTTGTTGAGTGTCACGAATCTCGGTTGGCAGGTCATCCCGGAATCTCTGAGACCAAGAGACTGGTGGGTCGCAGTTTTTGGTGGCCTGGATGGCAGAAGGAAGTCATTAAGTGGGTGCGTCAATGTACTATATGTGCTAGATCTAAGTCCTCACATACTCCTGCTGCGGGGTTGCTTTGTCCTTTGGAGGTTCCCAGTGCTCCTTGGACACATTTGGCTATGGACTTTATAACTGACCTTCCCCCCTCTGAGGGTTTTACTGTCATCTGGGTGGTCGTGGACCGTTTTAGCAAGATGTGTCACTTGGTTCCCTTCGTCAAACTGCCCTGCGCTAAAACTCTCGCTAAGGCCTTTGTCAAGGAAATTGTCAGACTTCATGGCGTTCCTACTGACATTGTTTCTGATAGGGGTCCTCAGTTCGTGGCTCGTTTTTGGCGTGCCTTTTGTGACAGGTTGGGAGTTCATTTGTTGTTCTCGTCCGGATATCATCCTGAATCTAATGGCCAGACAGAAAGGAAAAACCAGGATGTTGAGCAGTTCTTGCGTTGTTTTGTGGCAGACAATCAAGAGGGGTGGTCTGAGTTTCTGCCACTTGCTGAATTTGCTCTGAACAATCATACATCTTCTTCTGCTGGTTGTTCGCCTTTTTTTTGCTGTTCTGGGAGACATCCGTCGTTTGGGTCGTTCTCCAAGTTGGGATCTGCCGTGCCTGAGGAGGAGAATTTTTCCGGTGATTTGGAGAGAGTTTGGACGGATGTGCGTGGTAATCTTCAGGAGGCCAACAGAAAATCTAAAGACTACTTTGATAGGAAACGACAGGAGGTTTTGTTCGCTGTTGGTGACATGGCCTGGTTGTCCTCTAGGAATCTGCGGTTGAGGATTCCTTCTAAGAAATTGGGTCCCAAGTTTGTAGGGCCCTTTAAGGTGCTTCAGGTTGTCAACCAATCTGCTGTTAGGTTGGAGGTTCCTACCTCCTGGAGAATTAATCCGGTATTTCATGTCTCTCTGTTAAAAAAAGCTGTTGTGTCGGATGGTGACGCCTCTGCCTCTGTTCCTCCGGTGGTGGAGGACGGGGAATATGAAATTTCTCGCATCCTTAACTCTAGACGGTATAGAGGTAGTTTGCAGTATCTTGTGGCCTGGAAAGGTTTCGGACCCGAGGATAACTCTTGGGTGAGGTCAGATGATGTTTCCGCGTCCAGACTTATCAGAGCGTTTCACAGGAGATTTCCTGATAAGCCTGGTCCTAGGGGATCCGGAGGATCCTTTTAGAAGGGGGGGTACTGTTAGAACCTTGCTCTTAGGTTTTTTCCTTTGCTGGTCACATGACCTTGTTGGCCTATTTAATCCTGCTCCGCCCTTCTGGCTTTGCTGGACTTCATTGTATAACTACTTTCTAGCTAGCCTGTGCTCTGTATCTATCTCTGATAGTTTGCTTGGTCTACGGACCTCTATGTTCTATATATTTTGTTTGTTCGTCTGTCTGCTACTATTTCTGTTAGGAGGTGTCCCATTTTCCTCCCAGTCCTTAGTACTTGTAGGGATTCCTTCCCCACATCTATAGGTCTCCGTACAGACTAGCTTAGGACTTTAGCAGGATCAGGTTCCCTGTTACATCGTAGGGATTCAGCTGAGTTCTATCGTAGGGACAGATCTCCTCTCTTTCCTTAGCTCTGGTAGCAGAACATAACATTATACCCCTTTGGGCCAGAATATACCCGGGTATATTATGGCCTAGGCCAAACTATATCCCGGGGTATAAATTGGCCTTGGTCAGATTATACTCCTCCGGGTCAGAATATACCCCAGCTGCTGTAGATCAGATTTTTCACGCTTTTGAGAACCATTGAGTGATATACCGTATTTTTTGGGCCATAAGACGCACTTTTGTCCCCCCAAATTTTGGAGAAAAATGGGGGGTGTGTCTTATGGTCCGAACGTTGCGTACCTGCGGTGGTGGTGGAGCGGGATCTACCCCCTTGGCGGCGGCGGCAGCAAAGGAGGAGAAGGTGAGATGCTGGCGTCTGGCTGGGTGCCAGCATGGGTTGAACTGAATGCGGGCAGTGTCTGGCTGCAGGCTAGGGTGGTGAGCGGCGCAGGTTTCCGGTGTGCGTGGTCACTTCCTGAAGCTGTGAGTAGTGTTGAGCCACCCCCGTAGTGTTCGAGTTCGGTTCGGTTCGTCGAACACCCGTGTGTTCGCCGAACTGTTCGTCGAACTGTTCGTCGAACACCTTCGAACACCGTTAAAACCAATGGCAGGCAAACAAAAACACATAGAAACACATAGAAAACACCTTCAAAGGTGTCCAAAAGCTGACAAACTGCTCAGAAGACATAACTAACACATGGAAAAGTGACAAGTACATATAGTCATGCGAAAATAAAAGAGGTGGAGGAGTAAAAGGAGGGGGAGACACAGATATAGGCATGTCATGCCCTTCTAAAATCCAAAAAGTGAGAAGCCGACACGGCCAGTCCGCTCCTGCCCGTGCCACCTCCGTGTCGCCGGGTTTGTGCCAGAGCCGCGGTGAACCCTGACGGCCAGCCCCCCTCTCCCAATACTGGTGCCTGTCCGCTGGTGGGTCGAGCGAGCCCCCCTGTGGTGGAGGCAGCTCTAAGCTTTTTAATTTAAATTGTCTCTCTAATTTGAATGAATACACTTTAAATCCATTTACAAGGATCTATTGGAAGGCAAGTCTCATGCCAGCAGCTGCGGTAATTCCAGCTCCAGTAGCGTCCACTAAAGCTGCTGCAGTTAAAAAGCTTTTATAAGGATCGAGCTCGGCTGTCCACCGCAAGGCATCCTACTGCCAGTCCCAGCCCCTATGCCTTGGGGTGCCTCCTGATGCTCTTCACTAAGTATCCCATGGTCCCGAAGCATTTACTTTGAAAAAATTAAGTGTCTAAACTACAGGTGGTGTAGCTTGCTTAACAGCCGGGATAATCCGCTGACTAGCAGACACTGCTACTAGGCACAAAGTATTTCCTGGGCTAGATGCAGTTAAAAATTTGTAATTAGATACTCTCGTTGGATGCTGAGAAAGCATTCCATAGAGTCTCCTGGCACGCCATATATGATTCTCTTAAAAAGCTTGGGGTAGGGGTCTAGGGGACCCTTTTATAGCCAAAATCACGGCCCTGTATCGCAATACGTCACCTAGGCTGAAGATAAATGGAACTGTAGCACCCTGAGGGCTCGGTTGCTACAGACGTATTGCACCTCACCCAGAGGTGTGATATCTCACTCTCAGGTAAGGATGGAGTGTGGATCAGGACCCGACACCTGCATGCATTACACCACATTGCCGTGGGGCAGGGCGACCAATATGCCCCTGAGATGGGCACGACAGTCCCTGTCCCTGGCTGGAGTGGGGGGAGGGAACACTGAGGAAGGGGAACCCTGTAGTGCAGGAGCAGGGAGGAAGCAGTTCCTGGGTGCATTGAGAAGGGAGTATAAAAGGTGGGCACCATCTTAGTTCAGTGCAGAGAAGTCTGAGCAGAAGTGGCAGGGAGCAGGGGCTCTGCATGAGCTCTGCTCCGGAGGCGGGCCTAGTAACAGAGGCCCAGGCCTGGAAGAGGGAGAAGGAAGGAAGAGGAGCGGAGAAGGCTCCAGGAACGAGGAATGAAGGGATCCCAGGGGTGCGGACGGGCGAGTCGCCACCGCACACCCGAATCCACCTGCGTGGAGGGGTCAGGCCAAAGGGGGAGACCGGTCCCCGAACTAGTGGAGGCAGGAAACGACCCTCAGCTAGAAACCGGAGGCTCTGACATTTTATGTGGCGCAGCCCCTCGCTACACCCGCTAGGAAGGCACCACATAGGGTCAGGGAAACTGGCGCCAAGTTTACCAAGAGGAGGCCCGAGGCAGCCGGACAGAAGTGTTGGTAAGAAAGGCCAGACAAAGGACACACAAAGGGGGTCCTGTGAAGTGCTCCAAAGTTATCTGGGAGTTGTCTGAGCCCTTCACCTGGTGAGCACAGTACGACGTGGGTAGCCGTTACCTGCAGACGTGGTCTGGATAATAAGAACTGTGAGTAAAGGCCCTGGACTGCATCACTGACTCCGTGTCGTTACTGCTGCTGCCCTGCACCATCACCCCCATCCTCCGCATACACTGACCTGAGGCTATACTCCTCCCGTGGGGAGTTATGCTACGCTCTGCTGCACCCACAACACCAGCCTCAGCGGTCTGCCCTGTAGCGGCGGTTCACTCTGACCGCAATCCACGGGTGGCGTAGTCGGACATTTAAACATCAAAACCACATAAATAGTTCCGCCACTGGTTTGACCGCCCTGAGCCACGGAACCGGGTCGCCGCCACGAAGACTACAACCACCAGCATCCACCAAAAAGGGTCCGGCTCCGGGTGTCCCAAGGCCCAGGGGGTGCGTCAGAACATTTTCATCACCTTTCACAATCACCAATGGGACAAGGCAGGGATGTCCTCTGTCCCCTCTCTTATACATCCTAGTGACGGAGCACCTGCTCTCATCAATTCGCCATAACCCCAATATTAGGTGGATTGAGGTGGGAGGCACCGAGTACAAGTGCTCTCTCTTTGCTGATGATGTCCTTGTATATATCACTCAATCACATATATCCATCCCTGCTGTTATGGCTGAAATAGATCACTTTGTTACATGGTAAAATTTTAAAATCAATGCAGCGAAGTCTGAGGCCCTCGATGTCTCCCTCCCCAAATCCATATAGGATTCCATCCAGTCCAACATTCCCTTTGCCTGGCCCTCACAGGGTATCAAATACTTAGGAATTCCTATTCATAGAGACCTCTCCCATCTATGTTATCTTAATTTTGGGCCCTTTATTGAACAATTCCATACAGACCACGGTTGGCAAGTTAGAACTGTAAGATTCACTACGTGAACCACTGGTGTTTTGTGGAAAAGCACATGTACACTGCGTTCCAAATTATTATGCAAAAAGTGTTTAGGAGTGATAAGGGAAGAATTTGTTTGTTTGTCAGTTAAACTCATTGATGGTGATGTGTGTCAGGGCTCTTTATATCACTGTAAGCAATTGCAGACACCTGTGCTAATTAGTTTGGCAGGTGTGTCCAATGAAAGGCAAGACTACTTAAGAAGGCTCTCTCACATTATTAAGCAGCCTACATTTTCTGCCAAAATGGGAATGAAAAAGGATGTGTCGGCTGCTGAGAAGCAACAAATTGTGGAGTGTTTAGGTCAAGGCATGACTACAATCAACATTGTGCGATGATCAGGATGAAGTGTCTTGGCAATCAAGAAGTATGTAGCTGATTCACAGTACACACGTGTGCGTGCTGATAAGGGCAAATTGAGGACTCTTTCCTACAGGCAATTACGTCAGGTTGAAAGAGCAGCGGCAAAAAAGCCTTGTCATAGCAGCAGACAAGTTTTTGAAGCTGCTTGTGCCTCCAACGTCCCCCGAACAACAAGATGCAGGGTCCTTCAGAGGTTTGCAGCTGTGCATACGCCATCCTGTCGACCTCCTCTATCTACTTCACACAAGCAGAAACGGCTCCAGTGGGCCAAACATTACATGAAGACTGATTTCAAAACTGTTTTGTTCACGGATGAGTGCCGTGCAGCGCTCGATGGTCCAGATGGATGGAGTGGAGGATGGCTGGTTGATGGACACCCCACGCAAACACGGCTACAGCGCCAACAAGGAGGAGGTGGAGTAATGTTTTGGGCTGGAATCATGGGGAGAGAGATTGTCGGCCCCTTTAGGATCCCTGAAGGCGCTAAAGATGAACTCCATAATGTATGTGGATTTTCTCAAACAGCACTTCCTGCCATGGTTCAAGAAGAAGAACCGTGTATTTCACAGCAAGATCATTTTTCTGCATGATAATGCACCATCTCATGCTGCACATAAAACATCTGCATCTCTGGCTGATATGGGCATAAAAGGGGACAAACTTATGGTGTGACCCCCATGCTCCCCTGACCTCTACCCCATTCAGAACCTTTGGAGCATCATTAAAAGGAGTGTCTATGATGGCGGGAGGCAGTTCACATCTAAGCAACAGCTCTGGGAGGGTATTCTGTCCTCATGCAAAACAATTGAAGCAGAAACCATCCAAAACCTGACAAATTCAATGGACGAGAGAGTTCAGAAGCTCCTTTCGAACAAGGGGTCCTATGTGAAAATGTAACATCACCTAGAATAAAGTTTTGAGTTGAAAACTGTTTGATTTCAGTTTCTAACAACCTGCTAATGCTTATAATTTCAAAAATGACCATTTTTTTGGTCTTTATTAAAATGAAAAGGTTGATCGAAAAGTTTGGGGGATCTAAGAGTGTGGCAACCCAGTAGTCATGATTACTTCGAATTCTGACAATATGAGGGTCATGCTGCAGGTAGTGCAGCAAGAAGGCACTTATGTGTCTTGCGCATCTCGGAGCCCCAAAATTATTTTCCGGGCTAGATGCAGCTAAAAATTAATTTTAATTTTAAATCTGGTGGAGCTTATTATAGATGGCCTAATAGGATCAGTGCTGCACACTGCTACAAAGCCCAAATTATTTTCCAGTCAAGATACAGATAAACATGATTAGTAATTTGAAAGCTTAAAATGGTTGATTGGGTGATTTTAACCAATCATCAAGCTTTTACTCTCCCCAGGATGACACAGGGGTAGAAAAGTCGTTTCGGATCCATGATTTGTTCATCTTTATGAACGTGAGTCTGTCTACATTATCAGTGGAGAGCCGCGTGCGCTTATCTGTCAGCACACCACCAGCAGCGCTGAACACACGTTCAGACAGAACGCTGGCTGCGGGGCATGACAAGATCTCCAAGGCGTAAGTGGCTAGCTCCGGCCATTTATCCAGATTGGAAGCCCAAAAAGAGCAAGGGTCCATTGACACAGTCGTGGCTTCAATGTTTACTTGGAGATACTCCTGTACCATCGTCTCTAGGCGTTGACTATGTGTCAGACTTCTTGTCTCCTGTGGCCTTGCAAAGGATGGGCTAAAAAAGTGGTGAAATGATTCCGCAAAATTGATGTTACCAGCAGATACTGTGGTTCTGTTACGGTTTGAGTGCTGAACACTTGACGGTCCCACGGTTGGCAAGTTGGAACTGTGAGATTCACTACGTGCACCACTGGTGTTTTGTGGAAAAGCACATGTAAGATTCTGCAACAGTCTCTGCTGATACTCCTGCATGCGTGCATCCCTTTCTATGGCAGGAATAATTTCGGCAAATTTACTTTTGTACCCGGGATCTAACAGTGTGGCAACCCAGTAGTCAGGATTATTTCTAATTCTCACAATTCGAGGGTCATGTTGCAGGTAGTGCAGCAAGAAGGCACTCATGTGTGTTGCGCATCCAGGAGCACCAAGTCCCTGTTGTGTTGGTGGCGAGGTAACAATCATGCTTCCTTCCTCTGTCCTCTCCCCCCAACCTCGCACAACAGAAATGTGATCAAGGTCTCCCTCATCTGATGAGTCTTCCATCAGTTCGTCCTCCACTTCTTCCTGGGCTCCTGCACCTTCCTCACTAGTTTGGCTGCTACCATGCGCCCTGGTAAAACCATCTCCCCCACCCTCACATGCCTGCCGCCTTGGTGCTGCCGACCGTCTGGACCTTGCAGATGTTAGCCCTGCCGCATACAACTCCTCCTCCTCTACTTCCTCCACCTCCTCTTGTGCCACCACCTGACTCCGAATTCTGTTTAACATGTGCTCCAGCATGTAAATCACCGGAATAGTCATGCTGATAATGGCATCATCAGCACTAAACATCTTCGTCGCCATTTCAAAACTGTGCAGAAGGGTGCATAGGTCCCTGATCTGAGACCACTCCTCCAGCGTGATTTGCCCCACCTCTGGATCTCGTTGGCCCAGGCTATACGTCAGAACGTATTGCACCAGGGCTTGTCGGTGCTGCCACAGTCGCTGCAACATGTGCAGAGTTGAATTCCACCGGGTAGGCACATCGCATTTTAGCCGGTGAAGTGGCAGGCCCAACGACTTCTGTAGAGATGTAAGTCGCTGAGCTGCGGGATGCGAACGGCGGAAGTGAGCACACAGCGACCGTGCCCTCTGCAGAAGGCCATCTAGTCTGGGATAGTGGGCTAAAAGTTGCTGGACAACCAGGTTCAACACGTGAGCCATACAAGGCACGTGTGTGACATTGCCCCGGCGAAGGGCCGCACCCAGGTTTGCAGCATTGTCGCACACGGCCTTCCCTGGTTTCAGGTCCAGTGGAGACAGCCATTCATGAAATTGGTTCTCCAGAGCTGACCACAACTCCTCAGCTGTGTGACTCACATTTCCCAGACATTTCAAAGTAAAAACCGCCTGATGACGTTGAGCCCTACTGCCAGCATAGTAAGGAGGTGTGCAGGATCCCTTCTGCGCAGTTAGAAAGCTTGTGGCATGACCAGACAGGCTTTGGGTGCAGGTGGAAGACCGAGAGGAGGTTGAGGAGGCAGAAGCAGTGGAGGAACTTTGACATAAAGAGGATTGACGCACAACTCGTGGGGACGGCAAGACTTGGACAGCAGCCCCTTGTCCTGCTGTCACCATAGTTACACAGTGCCCAGTCAGCGACATGTAACGCCCCTGTCCATGCCTACTCGTCCAAATGTCTGTGGTGAAATGCACCCTGTCACACACAGAGTTTCTCAAAGAAGCGGTGATGTTGTGTGCGACATGCTGGTGGAGCGCAGGCACACCTTTCTTTGAGAAGTAGTGCCGACTGGGCATCTGGTACTGGGGCACTGCGACGGACATAAGGTCTCGAAAATCCTCTGTGTCCACCAGGCGGAAAGGCAGCATTTCTGTAGCCAAGAGCTTGCAGATGGTGAAATTCAACCTCTTAGCTTTCTCATGGCTAGGAGGAAATGGTCTTTTACTTGTCCACATCTGAGGGACCGAGGGCTGGCTATTGTGCTTAGACGGGGTTGATAAGGGTGTCCCCGGCAAACTGCCGGTCTGTGAGGAAGATGCAGGCGGACATGTTAGGTTGCCTTGATCCAAAGGTGGTGCTATCGATGTCGGACAGCGCTCAACACCAGCTGGTGTTACCACCTCCAAAGAAAATGATGACCTGCCAATCACGCTGGCTGTTGCGGGTAAAAAGGTGGCAGGTCTGCGCCCCAAAACAGGTGTGACTGCTGTCCCCGCAGTCACAGAGGATGAAGAGGCCGCGGATGCACAAGATATGGCAGACGGTGGTTGGCCCGGCCGGCTAGGCCGCATTGTAGCACACTGAGCTTCCCACTGCAACTTATGCTTCATGTCCATGTGCCGGTTCATGCATGAAGTACTCAAACTATGTATTTTTTGGCCTCTACTTAGCTTTTGCTGACAAATGTTACAGATAACACGAGTTGGGTCATCTTTATCGATCTGAAAAAATGCCCAGGCTATGCAAGGCTTAGCACCCATGCGACCTGAAGAGCCACCACGACTTGTGGTGAGAGGCAGAGTTGTGTTTGAGGATGCAGTTGTTGACGTGCTTCCAGTACTACGTCTCTGTCCAGGAAGGCACAACCTGACCTCATCGTCACTAGCATCTTCCTCCACCTCCTCTGCTGACCTCATCTCTTGGCTGACTGTGGGTTGACAGTAAGTGGGATCTCCAACCTCATCATCATCACCCTGTGTGTTATCACACCCGTCGTCCTCAGAGCCAACCTGTTCCTGCCCTGACAAAAAACTAAAGTTGTCGCTCCAATCAGGTATTTGAGTCTTATCATCGTCTTCCTCATTGTCTCCACCAACAGGAGTTACAGTTTGGGAATGAGGGTCAACATTATGGTCAGAACCTTCTGCGTCTGGTCCTGGATCCGACTCATAAAGATTGTGGGCATCAGTGCAGATCATTTCCTCGTCTGGATTCACAGAAGCGCTGGAGTCGACCTCTGATTCCCAGGCTATAGTATGAGTAAACAGCTCTGCAGACTCAACCATCTGTTCTACCTCATACTCAGACGGGCAGCTGGAGATTTGGGAGCTGTGAGGAAGCAAGTGCGATTTGGGTGACACCTTTGAGGACTGGAGTATTTGTGATGTTGAAGTTGATGTGGAGGAGAGCCCACTTAAAGGAGCACTTGATATCCGTTGAAGCACCTGCTGTTTTTGTGCCTCATCTGGAATTTGTAGCGATTGGCGTGGCCGTAAGAAAGGGATCTTATCACATTGTCCGCTAAAAGAAGTAGACATTTTAGTTTGGCTGGAAGATGATCTTTCTTCTGCAGATGTTACTGTTGCTTTAACACCTACCCCACGGACACAACCTTTTTTCCCCTTCCCAACGCCTATTCCCCTTTCCACCAGCAGCAGGCCTTTTTCCACTCATTTTGGTGGTTAACTAATTCACAACTCTGGAGTTGTTTGCACAAAAAAACAATGGATGGTAACCGAGCAGAGCTGAGTGGCCAAACTGTGGTATTAGGCCAAAACTATTGGCTGGGTTAGATGCAGAAAAAAATTATATTCAATTTGCAACCTGATGGAGGTCAGTATAGAAGGACTAATACAACAAGTCCCACACACAGCTAGAAGCCCAATATTTTTTCTGAGGTAGATGCAGAAAAAAATATATTCAGTTTGCAACCTGATGGAGGTCAGTATAGATGGACTAATACAACAAGTCCCACACACAGCTAGAAGCCCAAATATTTTTTCAGAGGTACTGTAGATGCAGATAAAAATTATTTTTAATTTGCAACCTGATGGAGGTCAGTATAGATGGACTAACAGAGAAAGTCCCACACACTGCTAGAAGGCCAAATATTTTTTCAGAGCTAGATGCAGAAAAAAATTATATTCAGTTTGCAACCTGATGGAGGTCAGTATAGATGGATTAATAGAACAAGACCCACACACAGCTAGAAGCCCAATATTTTTTCAGAGGTAGATGCAGAAAAAAATATATTCAGTTTGCAACCTGATGGAGGTCAGTATAGATGGACTAACAGAGAAAGTCCCACACACTACTAGAAGGCCAAATATTTTTTCAGAGCTAGATGCAGAAAAAAATTATATTCAGTTTGCAACCTGATGGAGGTCTGTATAGATGGATTAATAGAACAAGACCCACACACAGCTAGAAGCCCAATATTTTTTCAGAGGTAGATGCAGAAAAAAATATATTCAGTTTGCAACCTGATGGAGGTCAGTATAGATGGACTAATACAACAAGTCCCACACACAGCTAGAAGCCCAATATTTTTTCAGAGGTAGATGCAGAAAAAAATATATTCAGTTTGCAACCTGATGGAGGTCAGTATAGGTGGACTAATAGAACAAGTCCCACACACTGCTAGAAGGCCAAATATTTTTTCAGAGCTAGATGCAGAAAAAAATTAGATTCAGTTTGCAACCTGATGGAGGTCAGTATAGATGGACTAATAGAATGATGCTATGCCCAAAAGATTTTACTTCACTAGGTGCAGTAAAAAAATTGGTATTCTATACACAGGTGGTATATCTTGCAACACAGATAGGCTACTCCACTGACTAACACACTCTGCAATAGGCCAAAAAGGATTAGCTTTGCTAGATTCAGCCAAATGCTGTGAAAAAAACTTGCACAGCACTGGCACAGACCTGCCTGGCAAAAACTGATAGGAACTGATGTAACCTAGTCCTGAAAAGGACTCCAATTACAATTAGTCTTTACTCCCACAACCTATCTATTTAAGAGCACAGACCTGCCTGATAAAAGCCGTAGGAAATGCTGTAACCTAGTCCTTAAAAGGACTGCAATCACAACTATTCCCTACTCCCAAGCTATCTGTATATTTGTGCGAAAATTGGCTTGAAATTAACAAGGTATTGCGCACACAGCAACAGCGGTGCCGTCTAACACGCAGCTGCAGCAGTGAGAAAATGGTGGCGACGGGGAAAATGGCTTGGTCTTATAGGGCAAGGACATGTGACATACACTGCCAATGACACATGCCCTCGCTTGTGTGAAAAAAAGCACTTCGCTCCGTGTGTGCGCTGCTGATAGGCTGACAGATTGCACCTCCCCACTGTAAATGCGGGAAAGAGAAAAAAAAATGGAGATCTTCATTGTTCCTGCAGAGATCCATCCCCTGCCCCTCCCCCCACCCCGCTGTACACTCAAACTGCGTATTAACATTAATTTTCATCATTACTGAGAAAAAATCCAGTTATGATTTTGGTGCACGAACAGTTATCGAACATAACCTCGAACAGCCGAATTTTTCTCAAATTGTTCGTGTTCGCCGAACGGCTCGAACACCGCCCAAAACAGCTCGAATTTGAGATTGGCGAACAGTTCGAGTAGAACAACGCTCATCTCTAGCTGTGAGCCACAGGAAAATGGCCGACGGAGCCGGCGCATGCGCTGACTTGTAGCTCGGGTGGCCATTTTCCTATAGATCACAGCTTCAGGAAGATGGCCGCGCACAATGGAAACCTGCGCCGCTCACCACCCCGGCCCGCAGCCAGATACTGCCCGCACTTAGTTCAACCCGCTCTGGCCCCCAGCCAGACGCCAGCATCTCACCTTCTCCTCCTCTCCTCTTATCCTGAAGGCCTGTCACGACAACCCAACTTCTGGTAGTCATTTTGGCAGAGACAAAACATTTGCCAAAATTTCTGACCGTTATTACTGGAAGGGAATGAAGAATGATGTTCACCAACATGTCGAAGCCTGTCAAAAATGTTTTGTCACAAGTCCCAAAATCATTCAAAGAAGCTGCACCACTCAACAGTATACCAGTGCCTGGAAAGGTATGGAGCTTAGTTGGGATTGATATGATCGGTCCTCTTCAAGAAACATCAAACGGTAACAAATATATACACTGCTCAAAAAAATAAAGGGAACGCTTAAACAACAGAATATAACTCCAAGTAAATCAATCTTCTGTGAAATCAAACTGTCCACTTAGGAAGCAACACTGATTGACAATCAATTTCACATGCTGTTGTGCAAATGGAATAGACAATAGATGGAAATTATTGGCAATTATCAAGACCCACTCAATAAAGGAGTGGTTCTGCAGGTGGGGACCACAGACCACATCTCAGTACCAATGCTTTCTGGCTGATGTTTTGGTCACTTTTGAATGTTGGTTGTGCTTTCACACTCGTGGTAGCATGAGACGGACTCTACAACCCACAGAAGTTGCTCAGATAGTGCAGCTCATCCAGGATGGCACATCAATGCAAGCTGTGGCAAGAAGGTTAGCTGTGTCTGTCAGCATAGTGTCCAGAGGATGGAGGCGCTACCAGGAGACATTCCAATACACCAGGAGACGTGGAGGGGGGCGTAGGAGGGCAACAACCCAGCAACAGTACCGCTACCTCCTCCTTTGTGCAAGGAGGAACAGGAGGAGCACTGCCAGAGCCCTGCAAAATGACCTCCAGCAGGCCACAAATGTGCATGTGTCTGCACAAACGGTTAGAAACTGACTCCATGAGGGTGGTATGAGGGCCCGACGTCCACAGACGGGGGTTGTGCTCACAGCCCAAAACCGTGCAGGACGCTTTGCCTTTGCCACAGAATACCAGGATTGGCAAAGTCACCACTGGCGCCCTGTGCTCTTCACAGATGAAAGCATGTTCACACTGAGCACATGAGACAGACAATGACAGAGTCTGGAGACGCCGTGGAGAGTGATCTGCTGCCTGCAACATCCTTCAGCATGACCGGTTTGGCAGTTGGTCAGGAATGGTGTGGGGTGGCATTTCTTTGGAGGGCGGCACGGCCCTACATGTGCTCGCCAGAGGTAGCCTGACTGCCATTAGGTACCGAGATGAGATCCTCAGACCCCTTGTGAGACCATATGCTGTTGCGGTTGGCTCTGGGTTCCTCCTAAAACAGGACAATGCCAGACCTCATGTGACTGGAGTGTGTCAGCAGTTCCTGCAAGATGAAGGCATTGAAGCTATAGACTGGCCCACCCGTTCCACAGACCTGAATCCGATTGAGCACATCTGCGACATCATGTCTCGCTCCATCCACCAATGTCACGTTGCACCACAGACTGTCCAGGAGTTGTCGGATGCTTTAGTCCAGGTCTTGGAGGCGATCCCACAGGAGACCATCCGCAACCTCATCAGGAGCATGCCCAGGCATTGTAGGGAGGTCATACAGGCACGTGGAGGCCACACACAACACTGAGCCTCATGTTGACTTGTTTTAAGGACATTACATCAAAGTTGGATAAGCCTGTAGTGTGTTTTTCCACTTTAATTTTGGGGGTGACTCCAAATCCAGGCCTCCATTGGTTAATAAATTTGATTTCCATTGATGATTTTTGTGTGATTTTGTTGTCAGTACATTCAACTTTGTACAGAACATAGTATTCAATGAGAATATTTCCTTCATTCAGATCTAGGATGTGTTATTTGAGTGTTCCCTTTATTTTTTGTTGAGCAGTGTAGTTGCTGTCACTGATCATTTCTCCAAGTGGACTGAAACAACAGCTGTTCTAGACAAGAGTGCCATGTCAGTAGCAACATTTTTGTACACCATTATTTGCCGCTTAGGCTGCATGGACACGTAGATTAGTGACCAAGGAAGAGGGTTTGTGAACTCGATCATTGACAACCTGATGGATCATTTTCAAACAGATCACCGCATTTCATCTGACTACCACCCACAAACAAATGGCCAGCGGGAACGTGACAATCGAACACTCAAAGAATCTCTTAGCAAGCTTGTCAATGACCAAGGAACCAACTGGGACCAGTTCATCCCTGGTGTTTTGTTTCCCTATCACACATCTGTGCATGTGTGGCGCCCTGCTGCGCATTGGTGCCACAGATCCTAGAGGGGTGCATGGACGGATTCCTCCACAAGAGGCCCTCATAGCATTCACACACCTCCACCTTCCACCTCAGACCTCCAGAGGGAGCCCGTTGGGGATATAAAGAGGGAAGGTGGAGCTAGGCAGTCAGTTTGGGATCTACAGTCTGGAGTCTACAGTCAGTCTGTCTAAGTCTGTGAGAAAGTCCAGTTCAGCCCAGACTCAGGGAGCTCAGGTTAGTGAGCCCAAGGCGTGCCGACGCCATAAGAGCGGTGAAGAGTAGCGAGGCCTACTGCCAGTGTGAAGCCTAATGAGGGCCCCGAGCATGGCCGAAGGCGAGTGGAGTAAGCGAGCTACATAGGGGGCAGAGGAGCTTAGCCAGCTCACCCCAAGACCATATACCGGACACGGGTCCGTGTCTGCAAGGATTTCTAGGACCAGCAGAAACAACCAGAACCCCTGGCGAACTACATGTCCCAGGTTCACCAGAAGCTGATACGTCCCAGAGCCAGGAGTCACGGAGGCCCCGCAAGCAGGGAGAGTGACCTCCAACAGAAGGCCCTACCACAAGGTCAGCAGGTGCCAGAGAGAGACCAAGTTAGGACTTGCTCCAGGCAGGTCATAAACTTACCAGGAAAAGGCAAGAAACAGGAGGCCCCACACCCGCTCACTGGGGAGAGTCCTGAAATGCACCCTTCACCCTACAGTGCCCTGGATCGTGCCTGAAAACACCACCAGTAAAGGTACTGAAGTGAACTGTTGTGAGTCTGCCTGTTCTTCTCTTGACCTGGCTGGGTCCTCTCTGTCCTGCATCTCTCCTCCTTACGCTGCCCTGAGGCCCCGCTCCACCTGTGGGGAGCCGCACCAACTAAGCTGCCTGACCACCGGCCTCAGAGGACTGCAGCAGCGCTGGTGATCCTCACCAGACACCACGGGTGGCGTCACGAACATTTCCCTATCCCAAATAACCTTTCCCCCCTTTTTAAGAGTGACCCCAGGGTACAGGCCCGGGAGCCGGCCACCGCGACATCCCCAAAAAAACAGGCAAGAAGGCCCGGGCGCCGAGTCGTCCCCATTCCCTGGGCGAGTCACATGCCTCAACCTGCACTCAAGGTCATGTATGGACGAAAGGCTAAGCTTCCTATTGACCTCAATCCATCAGCAAATGACACTGTGGATGTCATGTCTCTTTCAGATTATGCCCACCCTGATGTGCTAAATACACTCACAACCATTCATAACAGGATCCACTCAACTGTAAGTACCAACATCCATTCTGCTCAGGAACACCAAAAGTATGCCTTTGATCGTCGACACAACAGCAACAAAGAAATCACTGCTGGCACCATTGTTTATATCAAGAATCAATGTCGTATTCATCGCATGGGTTCAAAGATGGAACCACAAAGGTTGGACCCTACTTTGTTGTGGAATCCTTAACCAAGGGACGAGTAAAACTTAAGAACAATAAGACTGGCAAGATACTAAGCAACACCTACCATGCCAGCAACCTTAAGATTTACCAGGATGAAGAGACTTCCCTACCACCCCAGTCCCCTGATGACTGTCCCAGTGACTCTGCCACACAGAAACACAAGCAAAGCAAGACTTTCAACCCACTACCAAGTTCAGGAAGGAAGTATCTTACCACCACTCTTGACCTTATGTTTAGAAGGGCTGTGTACCTTGGATGCACAAGAGATCTTGGACAACCATGGCGGACATTTAAAACCAAAGGTGATGGGAACTGCTACTTTTGGGCCATCAGCTATATCCTGACAGGAACAGAGGACAACTACTCCCTTCTCAGTGCTAAAGTCATCCACCACATGAAAACTGACTTGTCAAAAAAAATACAGGGCTACTTTAATCAAGATGTGAATGAATATGTGAACACCTCTGGCATCTCTCGTGATGGAGTCTGGGCAACTGATGCAAAAATCATGGCCACAGCAAATCTGTTGAGTTGTGACATCGTCATCCACACAAAAGTCGGTGACACCATGAATTGGTTGACCTATCCCGCAAGCTTCAATCTGCAGTCAACAACAGAACATGCACTTTATCTTGAAAACAAGCAAGATCATTTTAATATTGTTATCAGTGTTTACTAATCATTTTAATGTTGTTATCAGTGTTTACCTTTGAACATTTATATTGTAGTGTCCTGTCACCAGCCATGTGTATGATTATAGGCCGAAAGCCTCTCTGGAACCAATAATCGCCCCATGTAAAGGTATCTTTATAAGTTGAAGTTTCAGAATGTTATGACTTTTATTATATCCTGAACAGTCAAGTTTTTTAAGAACCGCCAAGGTTTTCTGGTTGAAGTAAAAAAAAGTCTGTGTGTTTAGAGTTTGAAACAATAAAATGTTGAAAAATTATGTAATTCTTGAGTATATCACTCAATGGTGCTCATAAACGTGAAAAATCTCTTCTTTAATATACTTTAATCTTTAATATACTCAAGAATGGGGTCCCAGACATCGCACAGGGGCCCCAAACATCACACATCGCACAGGGGCCCCAGACATCGCACAGGGGGTCCCAAACAGCGCACAGGAGCCCCAGACATCACACAGGGGTCCCAGCAATGGTCAGCCCGTGCCACAGATAGGATTTAAAGAAGTGACCATCAAGGTCGGTAAAGTGGAACTGCCGGCACAAGGACTGATCATTGTGGACATTGACCGTCGCGAGAGTCACCCAAAAATAACCCTACCTAACGTAATTGAAAACTGTCTTGCAGAGGTGATTCTTATTTTGCAGCAGGTTGCCAAGAACGCCAGTTCCAGCCAGCAGCGTGCAGCGTGTGCTCCAAAAAGAGATCTGGGCACTGATGAAGCGGCAACAAGTGGAACTATCTGGTGGTGAGATAGGTAGCGTGAGAATGTGTGACCCGTTCCCTATTGCCATGCCCCCAAAAAGTGAGATGATGATTTGGTGCCGGGCAGCTATTGGTCTAAGAGGTAGAGACTACCAAGCAATGGTAGAACACGACTACTCAGACAGTAGGCCCACCATTTTGACAACACGGGGGGTGGTCGATGTACGTCATGGGAGGGTGCCCGTCCGCATCATAAATATCGGGGAGAGAGAAGTATACTTTCCCCGGTATGCCACGCTAGCCAAATTGTTCACCATAAACCAGAACTCTGTACAGGCCGTGGAACCCTTGCCTCCATCTCAACCAGAGGAAGGTAACGGCTCTAAGAAACCAATGGAGGACTGGTGTCAGCAACTGCATTTGGGTACTGACTCCACTCCCTCACACCAAAAACAGGGAGTCTACCGGGTGGTTCAGGAGTACGAGAGAGTGTTTAGCAAACACCCGCTAGACTTTGGGCGAGTGAAGGGGGTGGAACATCACATCCCAACGGGAGACCATCCTCCCATAAAGGAGAGATACCGACCCGTACCCCCTGCACACTATCAGCACGCCAAGGGGATGTTAAAGGACATGAAGGAGGCTGGGGTAATTAGGGACAGCTGTAGCCCCTGGGCATCTCCACTAGTCTTAGTGAAAAAGAAAGACAACACCATGAGAATGTGTGTAGACTACAAGAAGGTCAACCGTATCACACACAAAGATGCGTACCCGTTACCAAGGATAGAAGAGTCCTTAGCTGCATTAAAATCTGCTAACTTCTTCTCTACTTTGGACTTCACTAGCGGGTACTGGCAGGTTCCTGTAGCAGAGGCGGATCAGGAGAAGACCGCATTCACCACCCTGATGGGTCTCAGCGAATTTAACTGTATGCCGTTCGGGCTCTGCAACGCACCAGGAACCTTCCAACGGTAGATGGAATGCTGTCTGGGACACCGGAATTTCGAGACGGTCCTGTTATACCTGGACGATGTCATCGTTTATTCCAAGACTTACGAGGACCACCTGAAACACCTGGCAGAAGTGTTTGACGCCCTGGCAAGCTACGGCCTAAAGGTGAAACCCTCCAAGTGTCACCTCCTGAATCCAAAGGTGCAATACCTGGGACACGTGGTGAGTGCTGACGGAGTGGCTCCCGACCCCGATAAGATCACCGTGATTAAAGACTGGCCAAGACCCTCCAGCATAAAGGAAGTGCGGCAGTTCCTCTGGTTGGTAGGCTACTACCGAAGATTCATTCCCAGTTTCACCAAAATGGCAGCCCCTATGCAGGACCTCCTGATAGGTCAATCTCGGAAAGCTAAAAACCAGAAGCCGCCCTTCAGGTGGGAAAAGCTGGAAGAGGAGTCCTTCTGCCAGCTGAAGATGGCCCTCACGGGGGATGAAATCCGGGCGTACCCTGATTACAGCCAGCCCTTTATCCTCCACACGGACGCAAGCAACATCGGGCTAGGAGCCGTACTGTCCCAGATCCAGCAGGGGAAAGAACGAGTAATCGCTTACGCCAGCCGAAAGCTACGGCCCACGGAGAGGAACCCTGAGAATTATAGCTCATTCAAGCTGGAGTTCCTGGCAGTGGTGTGGGCAGTGACCGAACGTTTCAAGCATTACCTTGCCTCTTCCAAGTTCACCGTGTACACAGATAACAACCAGTTGACACACCTGGACACTGCAAGGCTCGGTGCCCTGGAGCAGAGATGGATGGCCCGCCTGTCCAACTATGAATTCACCATCAAATACCGGGCGGGACGCTCAAATGCCAACGCGGATGCCCTGTCTAGAATGCCCAACTTACCGGACGTAGGGGAAGATCCAGAAGATCTGGAAGAAGTCGAGCTCCCTGCTTTCCACCGTCATGGGATTACCCTGCATTCCCACCGTGTGAAGGACAGGTGCTCTGTGACGTTCAATCCCTTGCCCCACTACAGCTGGGTGGAAACGCAAGACAGTGATCCCGCAGTCCGTCTGGTGAAGGAAATGCTGACACAGGCCGATGCCCGTCTTAACCCAGACGCTCCGGAGGAGACCAAGCAACTGTGGAAGGAGAAAAGTAAGCTGTTCCTCTACAGGGAGAAGCTGTGCCGAAGAATGGTTAACTCTCGAACACATGAGTTGACCTGGCAGGTAGTGGTCCCAAGACGAGACGCGGCTATGGTTCTGGAGGCGTACCACGACGGAGCAGGACACTTTGGATGGAAGAAGCTGGAGTACTTGTTGCGTGAACGGTCCTACTGGGTAGGCATGAGAGGAGCCATCGAGAGATGGTGCAGAGACTGTGGCCCGTGCAACCTAAGAAGAAAGGACCATGCCAGCCAAAAGACTCCCCTGCAGCCCATCATCACCAGACAGCCACTGGAACTGGTAGCCCTGGACCATGTGAAACTGGCTCCGAGCAGATCTGGGTATGTCAACGCCCTCACAATCGTAGATCACTACTCCCGGTTCCTGGTGGTGGTTCCCGTCAAGGACTTAACGGCTCAAACAGCAGCTAGAGCCTTCCAGCAGCACTTCTGCCATCCAAACGGGTACCCGGAGCAAGTGTTGACAGACCAAGGACTCTGCGAAAAGATGAGCCAGGTGGTGATAGATCTGCTAAAAACATTGCCCCTGGAAGAACGCAGCCTGTGGCCTGAGAAACTGCCCGATCCGGTGGACCTGTACAACCACATCCCGGTAGGTTCCACCAACTGTACCCCGGCTTACCTAATGAGAGCAAGACCTGGTAAGCTGCCTATTGACCTGGATATGGGAGTCCTGACACCTGAGGACACCTCGCCAGAGGCAGACTGGGATACAGAGCGGCAGCAGCAGTACCGGAAAGTACAGGAGAGCATCGAGCGAAGTCTCTGTCAATCAAGAGAAAGGCAGGAGAGGACTTATAACCAACATGCTCCCGCTGTTCCCCTGGTACCTGGAGAGCAGGTCTTGAAAAGAAAAAGGCGGCTCCATAAGTTGGACGACCAGTGGGAAAAGGACCCGTACACCGTACTGCCCTCAAGCCACAATAATCCAAAGGTGTACGTCATCAGCAAGGATGGAGGAGAGACCACAGCCACTGTCTCCAGAGACCACCTGAAAAAGTGCCCCGAGAAGTTGCAAAGCACGGATGAAGATCAGGAAGACCCTCAACCCGTAGAGGAAAAGGAGGAAATGATCAGCACCGTACTCGGAGACTTTCCCTGGTCCTGTACACAAGTAAACAACGCTATCGTGGTGCCCGTCCTCACCTTTCTCCAGCCAGCCCCTCAAGTGCCTACAGAAGACCAGGTAGAGCTGGAAGAGCAGCCGGCCCAGGAGGCAGAAGAGTCCACACCAGCAGCACAGGAGGATCAACCCTCTGCTAGTAGTGAGCCTGCCGTGCCCCTATTGAGCCAAAGAGTGCGCAGACAGCTGCCCAGCTTACCCATAACACCTCCTACACCCTGTAGTGCAGGACCAGTTAGTGAGCTCCGTAGGTCCACTAGAGTCACTAGAGGTCAGATGCCCGCTCGCTGGAAAATATAAAGTAATGCACTGTAAATTTACCTGTTTCTTGAAAATGTTTACGGTTTTTATTGTTGCCTGTTATTAATTATGTTTCTCAGTTACCCTGCAGATTTATTTGGACTAACAGGTTATGGACGCTGGATAACCGGAACAATTCTTGTAGATAGTTGCACATTGTGCCTCTTGCGAAGACGGCCGCGGAAGAGAAAACCTGTCTGGCGTGGCCTCCTTGCGGCCCAAAGTAGCTAGCTTCAGCCTTGCAGCCACGCCCAAGGCCAACGCAAGGGGTTTGCTTTGGACAGGTCCCCTACCTCGCTTAAAACTTCACCTTGGGTGATATGGACACCCGGTTACGGACACGCCGTGACCTCTACAGACTAAAGCTACTCGTAAATATGTTATTGTATTATCGTTTATACCCTTGTATTTATGTTTCTTTAAAAATGTGTTTAGTCCCGGAGTACTAAAATTTACTAGGGGGGAATGTGGCACCCCAGGGGTCTGGTTGCCACAGTAATTGAAATATTATGTCTGAGAGCAAGTGGGAGGTTTCTCTGGTCAGGAGCCCTAAGCATGCAACACTGCCCACACAGACCTGGGAGGGGAGGAATCTGCCCTTATAAACTGGGTCTGGGGCGGGATTAGGTCAGTCAGACCTTGGAGAGGGAAAGATACAGCAGGAGCTCTGTAGGAGCAGGAGTGAGTGCCAGAGGCTGGAAGCTAGAAAGCTCGCCTTGGCTGAAGACACTAAACCCGGACACGGAGTCCGAGGCTGTGGGGACATCCAGGTCCAGCAGCAGAATCCAACCAGCAGGGGATTCCAGGTCCTCTGGCCTTAGAAGCCCGGAGGCACGGTCACAAGCAAGGGACCAGCACCGCCGTCGTGGAGCGGAGGCTAACAGAAAGCCCCAAGTCACCGGCCATACGGGTGAGCACCACACGGTATACTCAGGGACGTGGGCTACTTCTACTCGCATAGAGCAAGGTAGCCAGGAAAGAGTGCAGATAGACGGGGAGGCCTACAACTCCACCTGGCCAGGGGGAGATCCTGCTTGCTCACAGACTGACCAGGCCTCTACTGCTAACCAGTACTCCCGGGAGGGTCTGCTTTATACCATCAGTAAAGACCCTGAACTGCACCACACGTCTCTGTGTTTCATCGCCGCATCAGCACCATTAGTACTGGGACGCTCACACCATCACTCCCATCATCCACACTAGCTGTCCTGAGGCAATACTTCTCCCGTGGGGAGTTATCCCATACTTGGCTGCGCTTACAACATCAGCCTCAGCGGCCTGCAGCGCAGCGGCGGTCCCCGCTGACCGCAATCCACGGGTGGCGTAGTCGGACATTTGTTATTACACTAAGACTGCCACTGGTTTGACCACCCTGAGCCACGGACCTGGTCGCCGCCACACTGAGACTACCACCCCCAGCATCCCACCAGAGGCCCGGTTCCGGGTTCGCCACGCGGCCCAGAGGGCGAGTCAATAACTTAGATGATAGATCAGCTATTTAATCTGCCACTGCGCCAACCAGATACACTTCATCTTAAAGAGATGCAATAAAAAGCCAGGTTCAGCCGTACATGAACTGAGTCCTTTCTCTGGCAGAGATTTTGAATCAAGATCCCATGTACTGGATCAACTGATTGGACTTATTGTTGTTCCCCAAAAAAGGGATGATTTTTGGAAGGCTTGTGAAAAAGCTATAGCTTCTTCTTCATTTCACCACAAATCTCTCGCTATTCCCCAAACAGGGATAATTTTTGGGCAATTTTTATATTTTAAAAGGCATAAAAATGTTGTCAGTGCAGTGTGATTTATAGAACCTGGAGGCAGGAGCCAAGAAAGTGCTTTTGAAGTTTAACAGAAATAAATGTAAAGTCATACAGTTGGGCAGAGGAAACAAAATGTAAAATTATGTACTAAATACTAAAACCCTGGGTAAAACTGTCACGGAAAAAGACTTGAGGGGTATTTGTCGACAGCAAACTCAACTTAAGTGATCAATGCTAAGAAGCCCAGACAACTAAAATCATTGTATGCATTAAAAGAGGAATTTATGCTTGTAATAGAAGGAGAAAAGTCTTTCAGAAAATCAATGCGAGATGTATGTAATAAGGAGAAAGAACGCCATCTGGTGAGCATTTCAAGTTTGGACGCTGGACCCGGTCAGGTGACCTCCAGCAGAGGATTTCAAAATTTAACGGTTGAGCGCGCAGTGCCTGAGGTGATTTCGGCGCCAGACACAGAGAGAGATGTGATGCAGGCGGGACGTGCTGAAGGAAGACCGGGGTGAGAGACCCGTAAGGCAAGACGGGTGGCTGCCGGTGAACGAGCGCTGGATTCAGCGCAGCAGTCCCTCAATGTCATGGCTACGGAAGAGGACCGGGACTTGGATACAACATTAAGAAAATGTACAAGACCCTCCTACCCACGACGTGGTAAACCGCCCCCATTGACAGGACAAAGAGAGGATAGAAATGAGTCGTGTCGGAGAGATCACGTCAGCAGAAGCCGATGAGTATCATCACTGAACAGGGCTGTCACTTCAACGGCTCCCTCACGGTACCAGGAAAAATCGGGTTTAGGGTATCAGGTAGTTATTGTTCTCATTACTAACCCCTGTTGCAATCCCTGTCAGCTTTGTTTAACCCCATAGCGCTCAATGACGGACACTGCACGGCATGAGCGGGTGTAAGTTACTGCTCCTTGCTGTGCCGTGTCCGTCATAGCTTTGAACTGGCACAGCGTGTAAACACGATGTGCCAGTTCAGTGCCAACAGCTGTCCGTGACAGCTGAGCGGCACGAGAAGGAGTGCAGATACCCATGCCGTCGGTCCCTGCACCCAGTTCGCTGCGATCGGTCAGTCAATCTGACTGACCGATCACAGCATGATGGAGCAGGAGACGCAGAAATTTCAGCGTCTGCTGCTCTATCAGTGCCGGAGCTCAGCGCTGCCAGTGGCTGAGCTCTGGCACTAAACAGCCAGGAGCGGTGTCAGCGCCGCCCCTGGCTGTTGACCCTCTGAATACTGCGATCGAGCGCACTGTTCGGGAGGCAGGCAGAGGGCTGGGAGCTCCCTCTGCCTTCAGGTCGGCGCCCCCGTGACATCATCATGAAGGTCACCAAGCTACAGAAAGCTCCAGAGACCAATGCATAACATGGTCTCAGGAGCTTTCAATATAGGTGCATTGCAATACATTATATCTATGAGCAAAAATTTAAGTCCCATAGTGGGACTAAGTAAAAAAGTTTTAAAAAAAAAAATGTAAAAATCTAAAAAAAAAAAAAATATTCCACTAATAAATACAGATTTGTAGGTAAAAAAAATAAATAAACAAAAGAGTACACATATTTGGTATCGCCGCATCCAGAATGACCCGATCTATAAACATGTCACACTAGTTATATATATATATATAGTTTATATATATATACATATTATAAACTATGACTTTTCATTATACTGCTGGAAAAAAGTGGAATAAAACGCGATCAAAAAGACGGATGAAAATAAAAATGGTACCACTGAAAACATCATCTTGTCCCGCAAAAATCAAGCCGCCATAGAGCTCCATCATCCGAAAAATTAAAAAGTTACAGCGCTCAGAATAAAGCGATGCAAAGATAATTATTTTTTCTATAAAAGTTTTATTATGTAAAAGCGCAAAAACACAAAAAAATTACATAAATGTGGTACCGCTGTAAACGTACTGACCCGAAGAATAAAGCTGCCTTACCAATTTTACCACACAAGTAACAACAACAAAAAAATCCTGAATTGTCGTTTTTTGTTCATTCTGCCTCCCAAAAATCTGAATAGAAAGCGATCAAAAAATGTAATTTGCCCAAAAGTGGTACCAATAAAAACGTCAGCTCATCCCGCAAAAAACAAGCCATCACATGACTCTGTCGGCCGAAATATGGAAAAATTATAGCTCTCTAAATATGGAGATGCAAACATTAGGTTTTGCAAAAAAAAGGGTCTTTTAGTGTATGACAGCTGCCAATTAAAAAAACCCAATATGAATCTGGCATTGCTGTAATCGCACTGACCCGAAGAATAAAGTCGTCTAATCACTTATACCGCACAAGGAACGATGTAAAAAATATATAAAACCAATTCTTCACCTGCTGCTGATTTGTTTATTCTGCCTCCCAAAGATGGCAGTAAGGCTCGGCGCACATTTATCCTGCGCTTTGCGCTGAGCGCTTATACCGGGGTTTCCGTGTAAATCTCTGAAATACGTGATTCAGACGGAAACCCCTGATGGAAGACAGATGGAGGCACTGTGGACGGCGTCTGACCTATGATATGGCAGTGTCCATCTTTTTAGGCGTAAATAAAAGTGCGGTCAGCCACAGTTTTGTGCACCTCTGAAAAGAAGAATAACGCTGAACAGAGGCCAGACGGAGTCCAGAGTAACTCTGCTGCCTCATCTCATCTTAGTGAACAGATCCCTCAGGGGTTTCATCTGAATCATGTCATTCGGAGATTTAGATGGAAACCCCAAAGTAAGTGCTCAGCGTAGAGTGCCGGATAATGTACCCAAACAGTGGTTTTCTGCCACATATAGGGTATCGGCGTGCTCAGGAGTAATTTCACAACAACTTTTGGGGTCCATTTTCTCCTGTTACCCTTGTGAAAACAAAAAAATTGGGGCTAAAAAGAAATTTTTGTGATTTTTTTTTTTTCACGTTCAAAGTGCTCATCACTCATCTAGATAAGTTCATTGAGGGGTCTAGTTTCCAAAATGGGGTCACTTGTGGGGGGTTTCTGCTGTTTAGGGACATCAGGGGCTCTCCAAACGCAACATGGCATCCGCTAATTATTCCAGCAAATTTTAAATTCAAAAAGTCAAATGGCGCTCCTTCCCATCTGAGCCCTGCCGTGAGCCCAAACAGTGGTTTTCTGCCACATATAGGGTATTGGATAGGGTATTGGTGTGCTCAGGAGAAATTGCACAACAACTTTTGGGGTCCATTTTCTCCTGTTACCCTTGTGAAAATAAAAAATTGGGGGCTAAAAGAAAATTTTTGTGATTTTTTTTTTTCACGTCTTTATGTTATAAACTTCTGTGAAGCACCTGGGGGTTCAAAGTGCTCATCACACATCTAGATAAGTTCATTGAGGGGTCTAGTTTCCAAAATGGGGTCACTTGTGGGGGGTTTCTGCTGTTTAGGGACATCAGGGGCTCTCCAAACGCAACATGGTGTTTGCTGATTATTCCAGCAAATTTTTAATTAAAAAAATCAAATGGTGCTCCTTCACTTCCGAACCCTGCCATGCGCCCAAACAGTAGTTTTCCGCCACATATTTGGTATCACACTGTTCAGGAGAAATTGCACAATACATTTTGGGGTCCATTTTTATCTGTTATCCTTGTGAAAATAAAAAAAAAATTGGTCTAAATTTAATATTTTGTGAAAAAAAGTTAAATGTTAATTTTTTTCTTCCTCATTGCTTCAGTTCCTGTGAAGCACCTGAAGGGTTAATAAACTTCTTGAATGTGGTTTTGAGCACCTTGAGGGGTGCAGTTTTTAGAATGGTGTCACTTTTGGGTATTTTCTGTCATATAGACACCTCAAAGTCACTTCAAATGTGATGTGGTCCCTAAAAAAATGGTTTTGTAAATTTTGTTGGAAAAATGAGAAATCGCTGGTCAACTTTTAACCCTTATAGCTCCCTAACAAAAAAAAATTTGGTTCCAAAATTGTGCTGATGTAAAGTAGACATGTGAGAAATGTTAATTATTAACTATTTTGTGTGACATATCTCTCTGATTTCAGGGCATGAAAATTCAAAGTTTGAAAATTGCAAAATTTTCTAAATTTTTGACAAATTTCTGTTTATTTTAGAAATAAACGCAAGTGATATCAAATAAATTTTACCACTATCATGAAGTGCAATATGTCATGAAAAAATAATCTCAGAATCAGGGGGATCCGTTGAAGCGTTCCAGAGGTATTACCGCACAAAGTGACAGTGGTCAGAATTGAAAAAATTTCCCGGTCATTAACGTACAAAGTGGCTCGGTCCTTAAGGGGGTTAATATATATATAAATTGTTATTTATAGCAATTTGACTGTCCTCATTTTGTGACTGCGCGTTGCATTCTGACACCTGCATTACATTCTCATGACGAGAATATAGTTTTTCCCCTATATAAGTCACTAGTGCGGCCACAATACTGTGTACAATTTTTGGGCTACAATGTATAAGAAAGACTTAGGTAAATTAGAGCGGGTACAGAGAAGAGCAAACAAGGTTATTAAGGGAATGGGTAGACTGCAGTACCAAGATAGGTTATTCAGCTTGGAAAAATGACTGCTTATGGTCAATCTTATTACAATGTACAAATATATAACACGACAATACAATAATAATACAATAATCTTTTTAATTATCTTTTTAAACCTTGAACTGAAATAATTTCAATCATCATCACAGAGGATGATTCTTTACTGTAAAGGCAGTGAGACTACATATACCTTTTTTGTTGTAGCCCCTGTTTAGTTGTGTTGGTTGTTAGAGGTTGGCTCCATTGTTAACTCAAAGTAATAAGCAGAAGTGCTCACTTTATCCACCAGTCTCTTGGTTTGAGTGATCACGGGGGTCTCAGGACCTAAACTCACATCGACCAACACGACTAAGCAGGGGCTATATCATATTAAAAATATTTAAAAGTTTAGATACCCTTTCATACATTGAAAAACATTCCAGTTTATTCCATTTGCAATCCAACACTTGGTATTCTTTTCCACCTAAGCTAGCAATATTTCTCCTAGCCTGCAGGGCTCCTGTGCAGTCGCTTTGGTTGCAAATAAGGTTTACTCTGCCCAGACACAATCAGAGCTCTGACACAATAAAGGGTCCAGTCAGATCAAATCCATGACATTCAGCAAAATACAGCACTATGTGCAGCTGACTTTGAATCATATCTTTTGGAGCAAGAGTTTATTAATTCTGTGGAATGTAGGCCTTGATTCATCAACCAGCCTGGTTCACGTTGGTCTTGATGATGGGGTGTGCTGGAGTCAGAGGCACTCGCCTCTTATTGAATCAGCTGCATGAGAAAAATGGTGTGCACCTTCATACACCTTGCCACAAATCTTACTCCAGTCAGGGACTGGAGTAACTCTTTTGTTATAAGAAACACCATAGTTTGTCATGAATTAGATGAACTGTGGCATCAAGTCTCAGATGATATCAGCTTCAAGTCTCCTAAGGAGACTATTGAAGCCAGTAAAAAGTAGAAAAAAAATGTTGTAAAAAATTTAAAAAAATATAAAAGATCTAATCACCCCCCCTTTTTCCCCATTCAAAATAAAACAATAAAAACAAATAAAAAATACACATATTTTGTACCGCTGCATTTAGAAACGCCCGATCTATCAGAATACAAAGTAAATTAGTCCAATCAGTAAACGGTGTAATGAGTAAAGTGGATCAAAACGCCACAATTACGTTTATTTGGTCAACACAGCATTGCAATAAAATGCAATAACAGGCAATCAAAGCATCATGTCTACCCCAAAATTTTATCGATAAAAAAAATCAGCTCAGCACGCAAAAAAATAAGTTTTCTCTCATTCCTAGATAGACAGTAATTGTGTTTGCTCAAGGAAAAGCAGTGATGTTATAAATGATCTGATTATAAACATTCATACATGTTCTTATCCATTTCTATAATAGTTGAATGCAGGCTGGAGTAAGCTCCAAATTACAGAGGTACATACTCGCCTTCTCAATTGCATATTGGGCATCAACAGACACCAAAATCAGCATGAGGATCATTTGGTACTTCATATTAGCCTTCTTGCATTACGTCTTTTCTATATTTGGGTTGGAGTTGTCTGGCCTTAGGCTACAAGTCTGCAGTCACGTTATGTGAATGTAGTAGATTTGTGAATACTCATATCACACGTATTGTGCGCTGTGAGGATTCTCCTGGTGCAGGTAGTCATGCGACTGCAAATATGCGATTTGTGTACTTTTGGCCACATTCTGACTAGACGTGTCCAGCCTCGCTCTATACACTTGCATTGAGAGAGACCGGACACATCTAGTCGGCACATGACCGCATGTATACTTGACCTCTCTGCATCTGTTTCCACACCCTACTTTCACTTAATAGCACTTTGTATCTGTACTTATTCAGATACGGGCTGGTGAGCGGTTCGTGCAGCGTTATGTGATTACCCTATTTATTGTATTGATGGCTGGACCATACAACACTAGCACTTTTTACCATTCACATTTCCTGTCTCCCCTATTTCCTCATAGGTTGTTATCTTGCAAGCACGGCCCTCACTCCTCTTGGTATCTCTTGAATTATGTGTTGCTTTGTAATCTTTTTATTGTTTGTACAAGTCTCCTCTGAAATGTAAAGTGCTGCTGAATATGTTGGGGCTATAGAAACAAAAATTCTTCTTATTATGTATGCAAATCACATACTTGTGGTCACGCACCGCAGCTCCGGAGCTGGCACTGGAGAATCCTCACAGCGCACATTGCACTCGATGTGAGGAATCATAAGTCCGCAGTCACATTGAGTGACTGCAGACTTGTAGCCTAAGGCCGGACAACTTTTTTAAGATCATTTTTTAAAGTTTATTTAAAGTAAAACTTGTCAATTGAGATGACATCTGTGAGCACATTTCCTAATGAGGGCTATATTTTCCGAATAAGAAAAAGTAGATTAAAATAAGAGATATTTAACCCTTTGTTGTCTGATATAAACTCTGTAATAGGAAATTTACCCATAAGTGAAACCATGATGCATTTTAACATATTGCTTGTTTCTTTTTGCCCAGTTTTCTATTGTTAACCCTTTCCTCCTATCACTGATATGTATGGATTTAGCACTAAAGTAAAGTACTTCTCTGCTGGCTCCAATGCGACGACTGAAGATAAAATTTTAGAAGGTACAGTAGATATAATAGGGACATAGAAGTCCTGCTTATATTGAAAGTAGCCATGGCAGACATATTCATACAGAACATTCAAAACTATTTCTTCTTTACATTACTTTGATTAGAAAAAAAGATTTCTGCATATCCCGAGGCCATTCCTTTAATGCTGAGGAGAGAACATGAATAAAAGACTTACTCTCAAGGCCCATTTAATGTAGAAGTGATACATCATCATTAATTCCGAGTCCTGCTCTGTTCTTTGCATTTTCACATGAATGTAAGGTGCACATTTGATTAATAAAGACTGCAGTACATGGACATTCGGGCTTTGAAGTGTTTCACATCAAACTCTTCTGAAAGGACAACAAAAAAGTCAGCATCTTTCCCTATTCCTACACATTCATTTATGTTAATAGTTGTATGTACAATTTATAATTCATTTTCCACAGCGGAGAATTGTGGCTCGGTTTGATTTTTTTTATATATATATTTTAAAAGATAACTTTATGGAAGAATTTGGTTTGTGAGTTGTTTGACTTAACTCCTTAATGACCGCCAATATGCATTAAAACAGTGGGTGCTAAGGGGTGTTATCCCATCATTGCCATTTGAAAACAGCGATCGGAATTAAGGTTATAGCGCCCCCGCAGAGTCCGAAAATATTCGGGGTCTGGAGAACACGATTAGGGCCTGTTTTTCCGGTCCCCGATCACGTGATCACCATTATTCAATGAATAACGGCGATCACGTTAAAAAAAAGATTCACTATTAAAATCATTTCTCTCTCTTCTGACATGATATAGCATGTAGGAGTAGTTATAAAGGGAAGCATTTACTGGTTTGGGCAGAATGGAGTTAGATGCAGAGATAGATAAAGAGTTCTGATAAGTTAGTTTTTGCTGCAGAAGTTTAGGGCCGGGGGGCTGAAGAGCACGGGAGATACGGACAAAGAGAGGGAAAGCAGCATGAGAACAGCAGTGACAAATCTCTATGGTCCTTCCCAGGATGTCCGGGACCTACTGCCAGAATTAGGTATGAAGGAGTGTACCTTACTTTCTTCCTCTATGGGGAAGCCGGATGGGAAACCACAAAAGGAAATTGGGTCAGAATTCTGGGTAGCTGCAAAGCCGGACAGAACATCCCATGGGCCGGAGGAGCCAGGAAAGAGAGGGATAGCGCCGGCTGAAGAAACTCTTACCACTTTGTTGTATTGTGCTGTATCTGTGTTTAAAAGTGAACTGGATAGGATGAGTACTATCTGGCTTTGTTATTTTACATGTCACTAAATGTTTTGAGACCACTTTTCTTTAAAAAAAAAAAAAAAAAAAAGCTTTCGTAGTCTTTTAACATTGATTTCAAGCATGCAGTAAGCTCCTAAGTTGAAGGTTGCAGTCAGACACAATTTTACCATTTAGATATTTGTTCACCAAAGTGATTTAAAGATCTGTCCATATAAAAATGTTATGAAGTACATCAGAAGAGAAATGAAAAACATCAGAAAAATGTTGCCATCCAGTTTGAAGTGCTTCTAAAGTACATTTCTCTTCTAGTACACAAGTTTTGGTACAATAATATACTGTATCTATCCTGCAAAATAACCATATTTTCTAACTAATTAAAATCAATGGCAACACATAAGAGTGTGTACAGTCGGAAGTTGCTTCCCACACAACAAACACTTCAAAAGAAAAAGCTGCGCTATTTTACAGCTCAGAATATTACTGAACACATTGCTAATTTTCCCCTTCACTTAAGGCTCCAGTGTGCTATACTTTGTATGGCTAAAGTGTCTAACACCTGCCTTATTCACTACTATTTTCTTCCATCTATTGATTTTTTTTAAGTTATAATAGAAAAATGGATTATTTTTTTCTGCATTTTCCTCTTCTTTGTGCGATGCAAAAATAGACCTGAGTGCAATGCTGTGGGCTGACTGCTTGGGTCATCCGGAGAAGAAAGATCGACATGAACAATGCTTGTATCACCGGCTGGGCTGCCCTTTTTCCAGAAAAGCTTTTGTTTCAGTGCTTTCCGATGATAAGAAAATTCTCACACATCGAGCCGCCACCCTTTCAGCATTTGTTCAGCTTAACTTCTTCCATTTCTAGCACTTGAGACGAGACTTGTGACTTGATAACATGAACCGACTCTCAGTTTAAGAAATTCTATGGAGACCAAGGTTCACCTTTCTTAAGACTGGAAATTCGTTTCTCTTTGACCAGATATATATTTTTTTACTTCCTTTTTTTTTTCTTTTTTTTTTTTTTAAAGGACAAATCAGGAGATGTGATTTTTACACTTCATATAACTAGCTCTAAAGGCTTCTAAATAATAACAATAGTACATTCATATTATTTATTCAGGACCTTTCTTTCCTCCAAATGGAAGATGTATATTGACGACAACTTCAGGGCTTAACATGAATATACAAGGCTAGATAAAACATATGATTATCATGGAAATCATGACGTGTTGTGTTAAAACGCTCAGAAGAAGACCACAGTAGAGATTTGCAACCACCTTCCAATAATAAAACTACAAATGTCATGAAGAAAATTAAGTAATACTTATGTAGAAATTATTCTTAATGTGCATCTCAAGTCTTATAACTGTATTTTTAGGTTGGAGCAGAGCTCAGTCATGAGTATATACTCTCCGGACTATGTCAGACGAGAGCATAGAAGCCTATGATTTTCCCTCCGGGAGGTGCCACATGCTGTGTTTCGACAGTGAAATTACTGTAGTCTCGTAATAGTAATAGTCTGGTAGAATAAATGTGTTGAATAACCATATACTGTACTTGCTTCATCCTTTTCTCAGTATTAAAGTAAGGCACAGAAGTAACATAGACATCACTTAAAATGTTTAAGTGTTTCCAAAAAAATTACGATATTATCGCCTCCTTTATTTTAAAAGATCTTGAGATCTTTGTCAGGCTAAGTAACTTCAAAGCTAACTCTAAGATGAGAGACCTCAATATTTATCACCAGGTGATTGATACTGTTAGCACAAGTTTTCTCTTTAGGTATTAACCCATCACTGTTACTGTAAATGTTTTGAGCTAAGATTCCCTTGATCTAAAGCTTTACCAAAAGAAGCGTCTGTCTTGATTCAGAAGAATCAATTTCACGAATATAGATGTTCCACCAAAATTTCTTTACTTCTTCTAGATTCTCCTAGATGCCTTTGACATTTTAAAAAAAATCAAAAACATAAACCTTATCCTAAATTAATTTGGCCAAGGTAGGTAGCATATGAGCGAGATTGTCTGTAAACTGGAAGATGGATACAGGACTATTTGCTTGACAACTACAGTACAGACCAAACGTTTGGACACACCTTCTCATTTAAAGATTTTTCTGTATTTTCATGACTTTGAAAATTGTACATTCACACTGAAGGCATCAAAACTACGAATTAACACATGTTGAATCATATACTTAACAAAAAAGTGTGAAACAACTGAAAATATGTCTTATATTCTAGGTTCTTCAAAGTAGCCACCTTTTGCTTTGATGACTGCTTTGCACACTCTTGGCATTCTCTTGATGAGCTTCAAGAGGTAGTCACCGGAAATGGTCTTCCAACAATCTTGAAGGAGTTCCCAGAGAAGCTTAGCACTTGTGGCCCTTTTGCCTTCACTCTGCTTTCCAGCTCACCCCAAACCATCTCGATTGGGTTCAGGTCTGGTGACTGTGGAGGCAAGGTCATCTGGCTTAGCACCCCATCACTGTCCTTCTTGGTCAAATAGCCCTTACACAGCCTGGAGGTGTGTTTGGGGTCACTGTCCTGTTGAAAAATAAATGATGGTCCAACTAAACGCAAACCGAATGGAATAGCATGCCGCTGCAAGATGATGTGGTAGCCATGCTGGTTCAGTATGCCTTCAATTTTGAATAAATCCCCAACAGTGTCACCAGAAAAGCACCCCCACACCATCACACCTCCTCCTCCATGCTTCACGGTGGGAACCAGGCATGTAGAGTCCATCCGTTCACCTTTTTCTGCGTCGCACAAAGACACGGTGGTTGGAACCAAAGATCTCAAATTTGGACTCATCAGACCAAAGCACAGATTTCCACTGGTCTAATGTCCATTCCTTGTGTTCTTTAGCCCAAACTTGTCTCTTCTGCTTGTTGCCTGTCCTTAACAGTGGTTTCCTAGCAGCTATTTTACCATGAAGGCCTGCTGCACAAAGTCTCCTCTTAACAGTTGTTGAAGAGATGTGTCTGCTGCTAGAACTCTGTGTGCATTGACCTGGTCTCTAATCTGAGTTGCTGTTAACCTGCAATTTCTGAGGCTGGTGACTCGGACCAACTTATCCTCAGAAGCAGAGGTGACTCTTGGTCTTCTTTTCCTGGGGCGGTCCTCATGTGAGCCAGTTTCTTTGTAGCGCTTAATGGTTTTTGCAACTGCACTTGGGGACACATTCAAAGTTTGCCCAATTTTTCAGACTGACTGACCTTCATTTCTTAAAGTAATGATGGCCACTCATTTTTCTTTACTTAGCTGCTTTTTTCTTGCCATAATACAAATTCTAACAGTCTATTCAGTAGGACTATTAGCTGTGTATCCACCAGACTTCTGCACAACACAAATGATGGTCCCAACCCCATTCATAAGGCAAGAAATCCCATTTATTAAACCTGACAGGGCACACCTGTGAAGTGAAAAACATTTCCGGTGACTACCTCTTGAAGCTCATCAAGAGAATGCCAAGAGTGTGCAAAGCAGTCATCAAAGCAAAAGGTGGCTACTTTGAAGAACCTAGAATATAAGACATATTTTCAGCTGTTTCACACTTTTTTGTTAAGTATATAATTCCACATGTGTTAATTCATAGTTTTGATGCCTTCAGTGTGAATGTACAATTTTCAAAGTCATGAAAATACAGAAAAATCTTAGAATGAGAAGGCGTGTCCAAACTTTTGGTCTGTACTGTATATCATATACCAGTTCTGTAAATGGGACAGCAAATTTAGCATACCTTTAGAAACTGACCTTCTGCCTGAACGTACATACGTCTATTACTATACTCAAAGACAGACCAATAAATAAAGACCCTTCTGTCTACAAAGTAACACATTATAGTAGAACCTTGATGACTCACTTTAATAAAAAACTGGCATCCTACACCATCGACCATTCGTCGGGCCAGCTTGATATCACTTAATTCCTTATTTAGATCTTAGTCCCACAGGAATATACACCATTACCATTTGGTTGACTTTAATTGAAACATAACCTTGGCCTCCCCCTTCTCCACTAGCTGCGATATTGTGTATGACCATTTCTGGTGCAACTTACTTTGATTGGTGGTTCAGGAAGCTTGGTAAGACATTGAATGAGGACACTACCAAAATAGCAAGCACAGTTGTCCTCCTGACGAAGCCACTTCCGGGCGAAACGCGCGTCGAGGCTGCCATACACCCCCAGCATCTTACTCCACGCTGCTCCAGACCTGACCAGTATGACTCAAGGTAATGGAAACCTTACAATGTTATTGCTTTGAGCTTACGATATGGGTATTCTGATAGCACAACTCCTGAACCCATAGCTGATTGCTGTCTCTGCTACATATGATATGTTTTTCCCTTAGTGTCACTGGCCTCCTTTGCATAACCTGACTTTGTTATTATCTGTATGGTCTGACCTATGCTAGAATTTCTAATTTTGTATTATCTAGCGGGCAGCATATACTTACATCTGCTATTTATTGTAAGCTGCTCCAGGGATGTTAGTCTCTTTGCAGGGCTTTTCCACCTTAACCTGCCTTCTATAGCTGTCCTCTCCCCTCCCCCTCCCCCCCTCTTTTTTACCACTTTTTTATTGTTACTGTGTAACAAAATAAATATTGTCTAATAAAGTTTAGATTTTATGATATAAATCCCTCTCATGTCATTTTGGGACCACTTACAGGAAGATTGAAGCAACTATTTTCAATAAGGGGGTTCTTCTTTCCCCCTTTTATATTTAACCTCTTTTTCCCAAAATGGATTTTTTGTTGGTTCTGCTATTTTCTGTAGCTTGTAGTGAAAAAGAGATACACAGAATTATCTCTATGGTATAGTGCCTTGTCACAGTACATGTCTTTTCTCACTGCCAACAATTGCTTGTGTAGACAAGCCATGAGGTACCATGCTTCCTATGTCAGCAGGTTAGTGGAATTAGATGGTAGTCTAAGGGAAGAATTAGGTGCTATCTGTTTTTCTTCTGAACAATAGGTTAGAGTCAGTGGGATACTGGCTTCACAATTATTTTTTTCTATAGAAAAAACTATAAAAACCACCACAAACTATGAAAAGAAATACAAAAGCTTAACCCCTTCATGACCGGAGCATTTTCCGTTTTTGCTTTTTCGTTTTTTGCTCCCCTTGTTCCCAGAGCCATAACTTTTTTATTTTCCAGTCAGTATGGCCGTATGAGGGCTTATTTTTTGCGGGACCAGTTGTACTTTTGAACTACATAACTGGTTTTACCATATCATGTACTGGAAAACAATAAAAAAAATTCCAAGTGCGGTGAAATTGCAAAAACAGTGCAATTCCACAGTTGTTGTTTTTTTTTTTTTTACCACATTCACTGAATGCTAAAAAGGACCTGTTATTATTATTCTCCAGGTCATTATGAGTTCGTAGACACCAAACATGTATAGGTTCTTTTTTATTTAAGTGGTGAAAAAAAAATCCAAATTTTGCTAAAAAAAATGTAAAAAATGACGCCATTTTATGAGACCCGTAGCGTCTCCATTTTTCGGGATCTGGGGCCGGGTGAGGGCTTTTTTTTTGCGCACCGAGCTGACATTTTTATAGATACCATTTTAGGGTAGATCCGATGTTATGATTACCCGCTATTGCTTTTTATTGCAATGTTGTGGCAACCAAAAAAACATAATTCTGGCGTTTTAATTTTTTTTATCATTACGCTGTTAACCAATCGGATTAATTCTTTATATATATTTATAGATCGGGCGATTCTGAATGCAGCAATACCAAATATGTGCATGTGTGTTTTTTTTTATTGTTTTATTTTGAATGGAGCGAAAGGGGGGTGATTTAAACTTTTAGATTTTTTTTATTTCTTTTATATTTTCAAAAACATTTTTTTTTTTACTTTTTGCAGACCCCGGGTTGTCATGCCAACCCATTGGTGACCCGCGATCATGTGATGGGGTCACCGATGGGCGGGGTTAATTGACGCGCTTCCGGCATGGCACTGTTAAATGCAACTGTCCAAGATTGACAGCGGCATTTAGCTAGTTAACAGCCGCGGGTGGATCGCGATTCCACCCGCGACTTTTGCGGGCACATGTTAGCTGTATAAATCAGCTAACATGTGCCCGCGCTGAACAGGGGCTGACAACGTGGTGCGTACTATTACGTACCACTTCGGAAAGGGGTTAAAATCGCACCATTAAAAGCTATTGCTGCACAACTGTTATCTAATCTTACTAAATGAAGCAATCTGAATATAATTAATATAGACTTTTCTATTGGGTATAGGTTAGGTACGTTATATAGATGGGCAAATCGATTCTAATCCAATTCATGTCATATATTTAGAAATTCGTTGTAGCTAATGAATTTGAACAATATGCAATTCACTTTGGGTGGATAGTCTAAAATAGTACTTCCCAGCGAATTTGAACAATTTGCCATATGATTCATACAAATCTAAAAAAAAAGGCATGCAGTCTTTTTACATATTGCAGAAAATTGCAAACCACCACATAAGGCTGACATGACGTCAGGCGTATCTGCATGGGTTTACCCACAATGCTTTTCAGTGATCATATCACATAGTGTATCGTAATCAGTCAGGAGGGATTATCATAGTCTGCATAAAAGCCTAAGCAGGGAGTGCAGCAGCCATTATAGGGTGGATTAGAATAATGAAACAGCATCAGAGCTCGCAGCTCAGCAATAGATAGAAAGAGAGAATTCAAAAACATTGGACAAATATTCCAGACAGTAATCTATTGTATAACCGCAGCATTAAATAAGTTGAGTGTAGTAGTCTATGAATTATACAGAAATTGATTTGATAGAAGAAGAGATAGAGATAGGATAGATGCCAGCAGCAGTGTCAGACTCTGTGTGATTGACCAGTAATATTGTGCAGTTAGCATCTGTCCTCCCGCATTTGACTTACAATTACACAATTGTTTTCTTCATAATGCACAAGAAAGCAGCAGCAAGGCAGCAAAATATTTTTACAGAAAAAAAATATGATGTCAATGTCAGTCAGAGATGTGCTTTCTAGTCACAAGCAAGTGTACTGAGTTTTTACATTTCTTACACAATCCTTTTTGTGAATGGAGGATAATTTAAAGAAGCACTCCTCCCATCAAAGTTTTTATCATCCTAATATATTGCAGTCATTATATTATGTAGCACTGTGCACTTACAATTGCTCATTTTGCCCTTCTGCTGAGTTAATTCTTCTCTTTTCTTTGCTGTATGTAGAAACAGGAAGTCTCTTTTTCCTGCATTTATCATTCCCCTCTTCAACTCCTGACCCAGCTGCTCTGCTCCTTCCCCCCTGGGGACTTTTACAGTGACTTGTGCAGACAAAATTGACCTCCTCTTTCTACATAGAGCTTAGAAGGATTCTGCTAGTCAGTTTTTAATCACGTGATGTCATAGACCTAATGGAAAACAGACAAATTAACTGGGTAGAAGGGCAAAATGAGCAATTGTAAGTACACAGTGCTATATAATATGATGATTACAATATATTAAGAGGATAAAAAACTTTGATGGGAGTAGTGCATGGCTGTTTACTTTACATTTTGTGCATGTGACATTCAATTTGTCATAGCATATCTGTTTTAATAGTTAAATATTACATCTGTATACACCACACTATTACAGTGCCCTGTTGCAGGTACTGGCATTTTGGATGTGCACTTATCTAGTCTAACATAGAAAAAAAGCCCTAATTTAAAATAGTAAATACTTTAATGGATATGTGATAAAAAAAACTAAAAAACTAGAAAAATCAAAAAAATATTTTATGAGGAACTATGCCAACTGCAAGACCACTGGGGTGGTATATTTGGCTACCGGCTCGTACCCCTTAGACTACATAGGGAAGACAGAATGAGAGTTTAGGAGACGGATCGGGGAGCATCAGACACCAAAGAGAGACACCGATTGCCCGCCATGTCCGAGAGTTCCATCAGGTGAATGATAGGTCTATGTATTGGAGGTTATTTGAAAAAACTTGAGAAAGGGAGATTGAAATAACAGACTACTGCATAAGAAGTGCAAATGGATCTTTAGAATGCAATCCCAAAATCTGAGGGGACTAAATGAACAGCTCACATATACCCCCTTCTTGTAGTCTCCCTGGCACTTGGAGTCACTTTTGTGTGTTCCGTTATTCTCGCAAGGAATCTTCATCTTTGTAAATAGGGTCAGCTTTCTTTTACAGAGATGAAAGTCCTAAATTTCCTGATTTATTGGCATCTGTTGCCTCTACAATCGGGAAGTGAATTTTAGCAGCCATTTAAAGCTATCATAGGATACATCATAGTGATGGGCAGTCCGTCTCTCTTTGAAGATCTGGCTCACTTGGCTCTGCTAAGCAAAACTAGCTGGCTTTTTTAGATCCTAAGTGGATCCTTGTTAAATATGTGCTCACCCTGGGTGAACACATATTTAAGATGACATTAACGCTGCTGAAACCCCACCCACCTGTGACCAAAACCCTGCCTATTTGCAGACAGCCAATACACTGATGAGTGGGCGGGGTTTGATTAAGGTGGGCAGGGTTACATCTGCCGAACAACAAAATTTTACACCCATTGACAGCTATTAAGAAAATCTAGTGACTCTTACTGAGGTGCTGGCTCCCGTCAATCACAGCGACCCATCACTAATACAGCAGCATCTGCCAACATGCCTTGGTCACTTCTTTCCCGGCCTGCTGATGAACCATAACAGGGAGGGGAAATGCGTCAAGGCCATAATCTTGGACATCAACTACGGGAAGTAAATCTAGCATCTTTTCACTTTATTTATGACTAGAGATGAGCGGTGTTCGAATCGAACTGTCCGCCAATCTCAAATTCGAGCTGTTTTGGGCGGTGTTCGAGCCATTCGGCAAACACGAACGATTTGAAAAAAATTCGGCTGTTCGAGGTTATGTTCGATAACTGTTCGTGCACCAAAATCATAACTGGATTTTTTCTCAGTAATGCTGAAAATTAATGTTAATACGCAGTTTGAGTGTACAGCGGGGCGGGGGGCGGGGCAGGGGATGGATCTCTGCAGGAATAATGAAGATCTCCATTTTTTTCTCTTTCCCGCATTTACAGTGGGGGGGTGCAATCTGTCAGCCTATCAGCAGCGCACACACGGAGCGAAGTGCTTTTTTTCACACAAGCAAGGGCATGTTTCATTGGCAGTGTATGTCACATGTCCTTGCCCTATAAGACCCAGCCATTTTCCCCGTCGCCACCATTTTCTCACTGCTGCAGCTGCGTGTTAGATGGCACCGCTGTTGCTGTGTGCGCTATACTTTGTTAATTTCAAGCCAATTTTCGTACAAATCTACAGATAGCTTGGGAGTAGGGAATAGTTGTGATTGCAGTCCTTTTAAGTACTAGGTTACATCACTTCCTACGACTTTTATCAGGCATGTCTGTGCTCTTAAATAGATAGGTTGGGAGTAAAGACTAATTGTAATTGCAGTCCTTTTCAGGGCTAGGTTACATCAGTTCCTATCACTTTTATCAGGCAGGTCTGTACTCTTAAATAGATAGGTTGGGAGTAAAGACTAATTGTAATTGCAGTCCTTTTGAGGGCTAGGTTACATCAGTTCCTATCACTTTTTGCCAGCCAGGTCTGTGCCAGTGCTGTGCAACATTTTTTCTCAGCATTTGGCTAAATCTAGCAAAGCAAATCCTTTTTTGGCCTCTTGCAGTGTGTGTTAGTCAGTGGAGAAGCCTATCTGTGTTGCAAGCTACACCACCTGTGTATAGAATATCAATTTTTTTACTGCACCTAGTGAAGTAAAACCTTTTGGGCATAGCATCATTCTATTAGTCCATCTATACTAACCTCCACCAGGTTGCAAATTCAATATAATTTTTATCTGCATCTAGCTCTGAAAAAATATTTCGGCTTGTAGCAGTGTGTGGGACTTGTTCTATTAGTCCATCTATACTAACCTCCACCAGGTTGCAAATTCAGTATAATTTTTTTCTGCATCTAGCTCTGAAAAAATATTTTGGCTTGTAGCAGTGTGTGGCACTTGTTCTATTAGTCCATCTATACTAACCTCCACAAGGTTGCAAATTCAATATAATTTTTTTCTGCATCTAGCTCTGAAAAAATATTTCGGCTTGCAGCAGTGTGTGGGACTTGTTCTATTAGTCCATCTATACTAACCTCCACCTGGTTGCAAATTCGATATAATTTTTTTCTGCATCTAGCTCTGAAAAAATATCTCGGCTTGTAGCAGTGTGTGGGACTTGTTCTATTAGTCCATCAATACTAACCTCCACCAGGTTGCAAATTCAATATAATTTTTTTCTGCATCTAGCGCTGAAAAAATATTTTGGCTTGTAGCAGTGTGTGGGACTTGTTCTATTAGTCCATCTATACTAACCTCCACCAGGTTGAAAATTCAATATAATTTTTTTCTGCATCTAGCTCTGAAAAAATATTTCGGCTTGTAGCAGTGTGTGGGACTTGTTCTATTAGTCCATCTATACTAACCTCCACCAGGTTGCAAATTCAATATAATTTTTTTCTGCATCTAGCTCTGAAAAAATATTTCGGCTTGTAGCAGTGTGTGGCACTTGTTCTATTAGTCCATCTATACTAACCTCCACAAGGTTGCAAATTCAATATAATTTTTTTCTGCATCTAGCTCTGAAAAAATATTTCGGCTTGCAGCAGTGTGTGGGACTTGTTCTATTAGTCCATCTATACTAACCTCCACCAGGTTGCAAATTCAATATAATTTTTTTCTGCATCTAGCTCTGAAAAAATATTTTGGCTTGTAGCAGTGTGTGGGACTTGTTCTATTAGTCCATCTATACTAACCTCCACCAGGTTGAAAATTCAATATAATTTTTTTCTGCATCTAGCTCTGAAAAAATATTTCGGCTTGTAGCAGTGTTTGGGACTTGTTCTATTAGTCCATCTATACTAACCTCCACCAGGTTGCAAATTCAATATAATTTTTATCTGCATCTAGCTCTGAAAAAATATGTTGGCTTGTAGCAGTGTGTGGGACTTGTTCTAATAGTCCATCTATACTAACCTCCACCAGGTTCCAAATTCAATATAATTTTTTTCTGCATCTAGCTCTGAAAAAATATTTCGGCTTGTAGCAGTGTGTGGGACTTGTTCTATTAGTCCATCTATACTAACCTCCACCAGGTTGCAAATTCAATATAATTTTTTTCTGCATCTAGCTGTGAAAAAATATTTCGGCTTGCAGCAGTGTGTGGGACTTGTTCTATTAGTCCATCTATACTACCCTCCACCAGGTTGCAAATTCAATATAATTTTTTTCTGCATCTAGCTCTGAAAAAATATTTCGGCTTGTAGCGGTGTGTGGGACTTGTTCTATTAGTCCATCTATACTAACCTCCATCAGGTTGCAAATTCAATATAATTTTTATCAGCATCTAGCGCTGAAAAAATATTTCGGCTTGTAGCAGTGTGTGGGACTTGTTCTAATAGTCCATCTATACTAACCTCCACCAGGTTCCAAATTCAATATAATTTTTTTCTGCATCTAGCTCTGAAAAAATATTTCGGCTTGTAGCAGTGTGTGGGACTTGTTCTATTAGTCCATCTATACTAACCTCCACCAGGTTGCAAATTCAATATAATTTTTTTCTGCATCTAGCTGTGAAAAAATATTTCGGCTTGCAGCAGTGTGTGGGACTTGTTCTAATAGTCCATCTATACTAACCTCCACCAGGTTCCAAATTCAATATAATTTTTTTCTGCATCTAGCTCTGAAAAAATATTTCGGCTTGCAGCAGTGTGTGGGACTTGTTCTAATAGTCCATCTATACTAACCTCCACCAGGTTCCAAATTCAATATAATTTTTTTCTGCATCTAGCTCTGAAAAAATATTTCGGCTTGTAGCAGTGTGTGGGACTTGTTCTATTAGTCCATCTATACTAACCTCCACCAGGTTGCAAATTCAATATAATTTTTTTCTGCATCTAGCTGTGAAAAAATATTTCGGCTTGCAGCAGTGTGTGGGACTTGTTCTATTAGTCCATCTATACTACCCTCCACCAGGTTGCAAATTCAATATAATTTTTTTCTGCATCTAGCTCTGAAAAAATATTTCGGCTTGTAGCGGTGTGTGGGACTTGTTCTATTAGTCCATCTATACTAACCTCCATCAGGTTGCAAATTCAATATAATTTTTATCAGCATCTAGCGCTGAAAAAATATTTCGGCTTGTAGCAGTGTGTGGGACTTGTTCTATTAGTCCATCTATACTAACCTCCACCAGGTTGCAAATTCAATATAATTTTTTTCTGCATCTAGCTCTGAAAAAATATTTTGGCTTGTAGCAGTGTGTGGGACTTGTTCTATTAGTCCATCTATACTAACCTCCACCAGGTTGCAAATTCAATATAATTTTTTTCTGCATCTAGCTCTGAAAAAATATTTTGGCTTGTAGCAGTGTGTGGGACTGTTTCTATTAGTCCATATATACTAACCTCCACCAGGTTGCAAATTCAATATAATTTTTTTCTGCATCTAGCTCTGAAAAAATATTTCGGCTTGTAGCAGTGTGTGGGACTTTTTCTATTAGTCCATCTATACTAACCTCCACCAGGTTGCAAATTTAATATAATTTTTTTCTGCATCTAGCTCTGAAAAAATATTTCGGCTTGTAGCAGTGTGTGGGACTTGTTCTATTAGTCCATCTATACTAACCTCCACCAGGTTGCAAATTCAAAATAATTTTTATCTGCATCTAACCCAGCCAATACTTTTTGGCTAATACCACAGTTTGGCCACTCAGCTCTGCTTGGTTCCCATCCATTGTTTTTTGTGCAAACAACTCCAGAGTTGTGAATTAGTTAACCACCAATATGAGTGGAAAAAGGCCTGCTGCTGGTGGAAAGGGGAATAGGCGTGTTGGGAAGGGAAAAAAAGGTTGAGTCCGTGGGGTAGGTGTTAAAGCAACCGTAACATCTGCAGAAGAAAGACCATCTTCCAGCCAAACTAAGATGTCTACTTCTTTTAGCGGACAATGTGATAAGATCCCTTTCTTATGGCCACGCCAATCGCTACAAATTCCAGATGAGGCACAAAAACAGCAGGTGCTTCAACGGATATCAAGTGCTCCTTTAAGTGGGCTCTCCTCCACCTCAACTTCAACATCACAAATACTCCAGTCCTCAGAGGTGTCACCCCAATCGCACTTGCTTCCTCACAGCTCCCAAGTCTCCAGCTGCCCGTCTGAGTATGGGGCAGAACAGATGGTTGAGTCTGCAGAGCTGTTTACTCACACTATAGCCTGAGAATCAGAGGTCGGCTCCAGAGCTTCTGTGAATCCAGACGAGGAAATGATCTGCACTGATGCCCAGAATCTTTATGAGTCGGATCCAGGACCAGATGCAGAAGGTTCTGACCATAATGTCGACCCAAGTTCCCAAACTGTAACTCCTGTCGATGAGGTCAGCAGAGGAGGTGGAGGAGGATGCTAGTGACGACGAGGTCAGGTTGCGCCTTCCTGGACAGAGACGTAGTACTGGAAGCACGTCAACAACTGCATCCTCAAACAAAACTCTGCCTCTGACCACAAGTCGTGGTGGCTCTTCAGGTCGCATGGGTGCTAAGCCTTGCATAGCCTGGGCATTTTTTCAGATCGATAAAGATGACCCAACTCGTGTTATCTGTAACATTTGTCAGCAAAAGCTAAGTAGAGGCCAAAAAATCCATAGTTTGAGTACTTCATGCATGAACCGGCACATGGATATGAAGCATAAGTTGCAGTGGGAGGCTCACTGTGCTACAATGCGGCCTAGCCGGCCGGGCCAACCACCGTCTGCCACATCTTGTGCATCCGCGGCCTCTTCATCCTCTGTGACTGGGGGGACAGCAGTCATACCTGTTTTGGGACACAGACCTGCCACCTCTTTACCTGCAACAGCCAGCGTGATTGGCAGGTCATCATTTTCTTTGGAGGTGGAAACACCAGCTGGTGTTGAGCGCTGTCCGACATCGATAGCACCACCTTTGGATCAAGGCAACCTAACATGTCCGCCTGCATCTTCCTCACAGACCGGCAGTTTGCCGTGGACACCCTTCTCAACCCCGTCTAAGCACAACAGCCAGCCCTCGGCCCCTCAGATGTGGACAAGTAAAAGACCATTTCCTCCTAGCCATGAGAAAGCTAAGAGGTTGAATTTCACCATCTGCAAGCTCTTGGCTACAGAAATGCTGCCTTTCTGCCTGGTGGACACAGAGGATTTTCGAGACCTTATGTCCGTCGCAGTGCCCCAGTACCAGATGCCCAGTCGGCACTACTTCTCAAAGAAAGGTGTGCCTGCGCTCCACCAGCATGTCGCACACAACATCACCGCTTCTTTGAGAAACTCTGTGTGTGACAGGGTGCATTTCACCACAGACACTTGGACGAGTAGGCATGGACAGGGGCGTTACATGTCGCTGACTGGGCACTGGGTAACTATGGTGACAGCAGGACAAGTGGCTGCTGTCCAAGTCTTGCCGTCCCCACGAGTTGTGCGTCAATCCTCTTTATCTCAAAGTTCCTCCACTGCTTCTGCCTCCTCAACCTCCTCTCGGTCCTCCACCTGCACCCAAAGCCTGTCTAGTCATGCCACAAGCTTTCTAACTGCGCAGAAGGGATCCTGCACACCTCCTTACTATGCTGGCAGCAGGGCTCAACGTCATCAGGCGGTTTTTACTTTGAAATGTCTGGGAAATGCGAGTCACTCAGCTGAGGAGTTGTGGTCAGCTCTGGAGAACCAGTTTCATGAATGGTTGTCTCCACTGGACCTGAAACCAGGGAAGGCCGTGTGCGACAATGCTGCAAACCTGGATACGACCCTTCGCCGGGGCAATGTCACACACGTGCCTTGTATGGCTCACGTGTTGAACCTGGTTGTCCAGCAATTTTTAGCCCACTATCCCGGACTAGATGGCCTTCTGCAGAGGGCACGGTTGCTGTGTGCTCACTTCCGCCGTTCGCATCCTGCAGCTCAGCGACTTACATCTCTACAGAAGTCTTTGGGCCTGCCACTTCACCGGCTAAAATGCGATGTGCCTACCCGGTGGAATTCAACTCTGCACATGTTGCAGCGACTGTGGCAGCACCGACAAGCCCTGGTGCAATACGTTCTGACGTATAGCCTGGGCCAACGAGATCCAGAGGTGGGGCAAATCACGCTGGAGGAGTGGTCTCAGATCAGGGGCCTATGCACCCTTCTGCACAGTTTTGAAATGGCGACGAAGATGTTTAGTGCTGACGATGCCATTATCAGCATGACTATTCCGGTGATTTACATGCTGGAGCACATGTTAAACAGCATTCGGAGTCAGGTGGTGGCACAAGAGGAGGTGGAGGAAGTAGAGGAGGAGGAGTTGTATGCGGAAGGGCTAACATCTGCTAGGTCCATACGGTCGGCAGCACCAAGGCGGCAGGAATGTGAGGGTGGGGGAGATGGTTTTACCAGGGTGCATGGTAGCAGCCAGACTAGTGAGGAAGGTGCAGGAGCCCAGGAAGAAGTGGAGGATGAACTGATGGAAGACTCATCAGATGAGGGAGACCTTGATCACATTTTTGTTGTGCGAGGTTGGGGGGGGAGAGCACAGAGGAAGGAAGCATGATTGTTACCTCGCCACCAACACAACAGGGACTTGGTGCTCCTGGATGCACAAGACACATGAGTGCCTTCTTGCTGCACTACCTGCAACATGACCCTCGAATTGTGAGAATTAGAAATAATCCTGACTACTGGGTTGCCACACTATTAGATCCCCGGTACAAAAGTAAATTTGCAGAAATAATTCCTACCATAGAAAGGGATGCATGCATGCAGGAGTATCAGCAGAGACTGTTGCAGAATCTTACATGTGCTTTTCCACAAAACACCAGTGGTGCACATAATGAATCTCACAGTTCCAACTTGCCAACTGTGGGACCGTCGAGTGTTCAGCACTCAAACCGTAACAGAAACACAGTATCTGCTGGTAACATCAATTTTGCGGAATCATTTCACCACTTTTTTAGCCCATCCTTTGCAAGGCCACAGGAGACAAGAAGTCTGACACATAGTCAACGCCTAGAGACGATGGTACAGGAGTATCTACAAGTAAACATTGAAGCCATGACTGTGTCACTGGACCCTTGCTCTTTTTGGGCTTCCAATCTGGATAAATGGCCGGAGCTCGCCACTTATGCCTTGGAGATCTTGTCATGCCCCGCAGCCAGCGTTGTGTCTGAACGTGTGTTCAGCGCTGCTGGTGGTGTGCTGACAGATAAGAGCACGCGGCTCTCCACTGATAATGTAGACAGACTCACGTTCATAAAGATGAACAAATCATGTATCCGAAACGACTTTTCTACCCCTGTGTCATCCTGGGGAGAGTAAAAGCTTGATGATTTGTTAAAATCACCTCACCAACCGTTTTAAGCTTTCAAATTACTAATCATGTTTATCTGTATCTTGGAAAATAATTTGGGCCTTGTAGCAGTTTGCAGTACTGATTCTATTAGGCCATCTATACTAAACTCCACCAGATTTAAAATTACTAATCATGTTTTTCTTTGTCTTGTCTGGAAAATAATTTGGGCCTTGTAGCAGTTTGCAGTACTGATTCTATTAGGCCATCTATACTAAGCTCCACCAGCTTTCAAATTAATAATAATTTTTAGCTGCATCTAGCCCGGAAAATAATTTTGGGGCTCCTAGATGCGCAAGACACATGAGTGCCTTCTTGCTGCACTACCTGCAACATGACCCTCAGATTGTCAGAATTCTAAATAATCCTGACTACTGGGTTGCCACACTCTTAGATCCCCCACATTCTTCGATCAACCTTTTCATTTTAATAAAGAACAAAAAAATGGTCATTTTTCAAATTATAAGCATTAGCAGGTTATTAGAAACTGAAATCAAACAGTTTTCAACTCAAAACTTTATTCTAGGTGATGTTACATTTGCACATAGGACCCCTTGATCGAAAGGAGCTTCTGAACTCTCTCGTCCATTGAATTTGTCAGGTTTTGGATGGTTTCTGCTTCAATTGTTTTGCATGAGGACAGAAAACCCTCCCAGAGCTGTTACTTAGATGTGAACTGCCTCCCGCCATCATAGACACTCCTTTTGATGATGCTCCAGAGGTTCTCAATGGGGTTGAGGTCAGGAGAGCATTGGGGTCACACCATAAGTTTGTCCCCTTTTATGCCCATATCAGCCAGAGATGCAGATGTGTTAGATGCAGCATGAGACGGTGCATTATCATGCATGAAAATGATCTTGCTGCGGAACACACGGTTCTTCTTCTTGAACCATGGCAGGAAGTGCTGTTTGAGAAACTCCACATACATTATGGAGTTCATCTTTACCCCTTCAGGGATCCTAAAGGTGCCGACAATCTCTCTCCCCATGATTCCAGCCCAAAACATTACTCCACCTCCTCCTTGTTGGCGCCATAGCCGTGTTTGCATGGGGTGTCCATCAACCAGCCATCCTCCACTCCATCCATCTGGACCATCGAGCGTTGCACGCCACTCATCGGTGAACAAAACAGTTTTGAAGTCAGTCTTCATGTATTGTTTGGCCCACTGGAGCCGTTTCTGCTTGTGTACAGTGGATAGAGGAGGTCGACAGGATGGCTTACGCACAGCTGCAAACCTCTGAAGGACCCTGCATCTTGTTGTTCGGGGGACGTTGGAGGCACCAGCAGCTTCAAAAACTTGTCTGCTGTTATGACAAGGCTTTTTTGCCGCTGCTCTTTTAACCTGACGTAATTGCCTGGAGGAAAGAGTCCTCAATTTTCCCTTATCAGCACGCACACGTGTGTACTGTGAATCAGCTACATACTTCTTGATTGTGCGATGATCAGGATGAAGTGTCTTGGCAATGTTGATTGTAGTCATGCCTTGACCTAAACACTCCACAATTTGGTGCTTCTCAGCAGCCGACACATCCTTTTTTTTCCCATTTTGGCAGAAAATGTAGGCTGCTTAATAATGTGGGACAGCCTTCTTAAGTAGTCTTGCCTTTCATTGGACACACCTGCCAAACTAATTAGCACAGGTGTCTGCAATTGCTTACAGTGATATGAAGAGCCCTGACACAAATCACCGTCAATGAGTTTAACTGACAAACAAAAAAATTCTTACCTTATCACTCCTAAACACTTTTTGCATTAGAATTTGGAACACAGTGTACACGTGCTTTTCCACAAAACACCAGTGGTTCACGTAGTGAATCTTACAGTTCTAACTTGCCAACCGTGGTCTGTATGGAGTTGTTCAATAAAGGGCCCAAAATTAAGATAACATAGATGGGAGAGGTCTCTATGAATATGAATTCCTAAGTATTTGATACCCTGTGAGGGCCAGGCAAAGGGAAAGTTGGACTGGATGGAATCCTGTATGGATTTGGGGAGGGAGACATCGAGGGCCTCAGACTTTGCTGCATTGATTTTAAAATTTGACGATGTAACAAAGTGATCTATTTTAGCCATAACAGCAGGGATGGATATATGTGATTGAGTGATATATACTAGGACATCATCAGCAAATGCAGAGCACTTGTACTCGGTGCCTCCCACCTCAATCCACCTAATACTGGGGTTATGGCGAATTGATGAGAGCAGGTGCTCCGTCACTAGGATGTATAAGAGAGGGGACAGAGGACATCCCTGCCTTGTCCCATTGGTGATTATGAAAGGTGATGAAAATGTTGTGACGCGCCCCCTGAGCCTTGGGACACCGGGAGCCGGACCCTTTTTGGTGGATGTTGGGGGTTGTAGTCTCCGTGGCGGCGACCCGGTTCCGTGGCTCAGGGCGGTCAAACCAGTGGCGGAACTATTTATGTGGTTTTGATGTTTAAATGTCCGAATACGCCAACCGTGGATTGCAGTCAGAGTGAACCGCCGCTGCAGGGCAGACCGCTGAGGCTGGTGTTGTGGGTGCAGCAGAGCGTAGTATAACTCCCCACGGGAGGAGTCTAGCCTCAGGGCAGTGTATGCGGAGGATGGGGGTGATGGTGCTGGGCAGCAGCAGTAACGACACGGAGTCAGTGATGCAGTCCAGGGCCTTTACTCACAGTTCTTATTATCCAGACCACTTCTGCAGGTAACGGCTGCCCACGTCGCACTGTGCTCACCAGGTGAGGGGCTCGGCCAACTCCCAGATAACTTTGGAGCGCTTCACAGGACCTCCTTTGTGTGTCCTTTCTCTGGCCTTTCTTACCCCACCAGTGACCACGCTTCTGCCCGGCTGCCTCGGGCCTCCTCTTGGTAAACTTGGCGCCAGTTTCCCTGACCCTATGTGGTGCCTTCCTAGCAGGTGTAGCGAGGGGCTGCGCCACATAAAATGTCACAGCCTCCGGTTTCTAGCTGAGGGTCGTTTCCCGCCTCCACTAGTTTCGGGGACCGGTCTCCCCCTTTGGCCTGACCCCTCCACGCAGGTGGATTCGGGCGTGCGGTGGTGACTCGCACCCCTGGGATCCCTTCGTTCCTCGTTCCTGGAGCCTTCTCCGCTCCTCTTCCTTCCTTCTCCCTCTTCCAGGCCTGGGCCTCTGTTACTAGGCCCGCCTCTGGAGCAGAGCTCATGCAGAGCCCCTGCTCCCTGTCACTTCTGCTCAGACTTCTCTGCACTGAACTAAGATGGTGCCCACCTTTTATACTCCCTTCTCAATGCACCCAGGAACTGCTTCCTCCCTGCTCCTGCACTACAGGGTTCCCCTTCCTCGGTGTTCCCTACCCCCACTCCAGCCAGGGACAGGGACTGTCGTGCCCATCTCAGGGGCATATTGGTCGCCCTGCCCCACGGCAATGTGGTGTAATGCATGCCGGTGTCGGGGGTCCTGATCCACACTCCATCCTTACCTGAGAGTGAGATATCACACCTCTGGGTGAGGTGTAATACCTCTGCAGCAACCGAGCCCTCGTTGTGCTACAGTTCCATTTATCTTCAGCCTAGGTGACATATTGCGATACAGGGCCGTGATTTTGGCTATAAAAGGGTCCCCTAGACCCCTACCCCAAGCTTTTTAAGAGAATAATATATGGGGTGCCAGAAGACTCCATGGAATGCTTTCTCAGCATCCAACGAGAGTATCTAATTACAAATTTTTAACTGCATCTAGCCCAGGAAATACTTTGTGCCTAGTAGCAGTGTCTGCTAGTCAGCGGATTATCCCAGCTGTTACGCAAGCTACACCACCTGTAGTTTGGACACTTAATTTTTTCAAAAGAAATGCTTCAGGCCCCCGGGATACTCAGTGAAGAGCATCGGGTGGCACCCCAAGGCACAGGGGCTGGGACTGGCGGTAGGACGCCTTGCGGTGGACCGCCAAGCTCGATCCTTATAAAAGCTTTTTAACTGCAGCAGCTTTAGTAGAGGCTACTGGAGCTGGAATTCCCGCAGTTGCTGGCATCAGACTTGCCCTCCAATAGATCCTTCTAAAAGGATTTAAAGTGTACTCATTCAAATTAGGAGACAATTTAAATGAAAAAGCTTAGACTTGCCTCCACCGCAGGGGGGCTCGTTTGACCCACCAGCGGACAGGCACCAGTATTGGGAGAGGGGGGCTGGCCGTCAGGGTCCACTGCAGCTCTGGCACAAACACGGCGACACGGAGGTCGCACGGGCAGGAACGGACTGGCCGTGTCGGCTTCGCACTTTTTTGGTTTTAGAAGGGCACGACATGCCTATATCTGTGTCTCCCCCTTCTTTTACTCCTCCACCTCTTTTCTTTTCGCATGACTATATGTACTTGTCACTTTTCCATGTGTTAGTTATGTCTTCTGAGCAGTTTGTCAGCTTTTGGACACCTTTGAAGTGTTTTCTATGTGTTGCTATGTGTTTTTGTTTGCCTGCCATTGGTTTTAACGGTGTTCGAAGGTGTTCGTCGAACAGTTCGACGAACAGTTCGTCGAACATATGGGTGTTCGACTAACCGAACCGAACTCAAACACTACGGGGGTGGCTCAACACTATTTATGACTCTTGATTATTGTTGATTCGGTCCTTTTTTTGTTTGTTTGTTTTATACATCTGTAAGGATATGGATGCTGCTTACATTTCCCCCTTGAAGAAACAAGTTCATTGTTGAAATATGTTATTGTAATGTCATGTGAATAATGTCTTGCGTCTTTTGTATATATTGTGTCATGTGAATCAAAATGTATTGTGATATAGAGTGCAATAAGTATTGATAGTATGTAATTTGCATAGTGTTATAAGATAGGTATTATTGGTAATGTAAAATTTAGGATATGATAATGTAATACATGATAGAGATAGGTTTTATAATGTTTGCCTAGAATTATGTGAAAGGTTAAGTCTGCCCAGCAACAGACAATAGGGTAAGATTAAGTTAATGGTTGGAACTAGCCCATAGTGGGGGGGGATAGTGTTATGGCAAGGATACTGCTTCCTGATAGTTACTCAGAAAGAGTTTGGAGTGCATAGTGAGCAGAGCTGCAAAAAAGGTTGACCCTAAGTGAGAAGAGACTGAAGGACGAGGGATAGTGAGATCCTAAGGAAAAGTGACCAACGAGACAGAGTAACTTTCTGGACATAGGTCTTAGGAAAGGATGCCTATCCACAAGATCGCAAGCTTATTTTGCAAAAGGCAACGGGCCGTAGCAGAACTGAGAGATGGCAACTAGTGAACGATGCCGAGAGGGAGATCTAGGGCACCAGAAGTGGAAGAAATAGGACGTAGAAACACTTAGCAAGTAAGGAGACTTTCTTATCAGGACTGTAGTGTTAAAGCTGAGTTATTGCAAAGTAGGCAGAAACAGTGTTCCTTGAAAGCCCTGGAGTATACTACTGAAGAAGGATACTGTGTGAAAAAGGCTTCATACTGTGAAAGAAACATCCATAAGACTTTGTACCCGCTACCCCTAAGCCCTTACCAACTTACCGTTCAGTAGAAGCTTTATTTTTGAATGGTTGTCTCCCTCATTGAACTCTAAAACACCTGGTCCTGGTAAGCCCATAACACTCTCTACATGCTGCCTTCACGAGCATAAGGCCCTCACAGCACAAATCCACACACCCATCCATGACCTATACTTTAATGGAACGTGTCGGGGTGCTGAAGACAAGTGCCTTGCCAACAGTCACTGCCCCAAGCCACTTTACACGTCTGGGAAGTATTAAACGCTATGCCGTTTTAAAAAAAATATTGTTGCTCCTCTGCATGGTAACGCATGGGCTTCCTGCTGGTCCACAGTTCATTGGGCCCTACATGATATTCTTCTTTTTTTGTGAGATGTATGTTTTGTCATGAGTTTATTCTCTGTGATATCACAGTATTGGTGCTTATATCTACCCATGATCGTTAAGGGCTCATGATGACATATTGTATATATCATACATACCTTGTCTTTGTATCCTTTTCTCATCTCCACCTGTGGATATACTGTATATATGATGTGACTGGGCAGCAGATCAGCAGAGAAGCAGGACACACAGACAAGTCATAAGCTATGAGTAGACACCATACTGTGCCGGATGGACACTTATGGCATCATACTGTATGGGGGGCTGTGAGGGCATCATACTGTGTGTGTGGGGGATTGTGGAGAACATCAAACTGTGTGTGGATGGCTGTGGAAGCATTATGATGTATGTGGAACATATTTTGTGGGGGCTGTGGGGCTAACATATTGTGTAATGGGCAGTGGGGTCACCATACTGTGTGGGGGAATATGGGTAATCATACTGTTAGTGAGCGGCTGTGGGGGCATCATACTGTGTACGAGGGATGTAGAGACATCATACTGTGTGAAGCCTACGATAGCATCAATTATTAGGGGGTTTGGGGCATCATACTGTGTGTGGATGAATATGGGGCATCATATTGTGTATAAGGACTGCGGGCAATCATATTGTGTGGGATGGACACTAAATGCATTATACTATATGGGGTTGAAACTGACTGCATTATGCTGTTGGGGGGCTGTGGGGCATCATATTGTGTGTGGGTGTTGTGAGGGCATCATATTGTGTGTGGAGGCTGTGGGAGAATCATACTGTGTGGGGAGACTTTAGAGGAATCACATTGTATGGAGGCTGTCGGTGAATCATACTGTGTGAAGGGTTTGTGGGGGCTACAGGGCATCGCACTACCTGTATGGGCTGCAAGGACATCACACTGTTTGGGAGAACTGTGATGGCATCATTCTGTGTGGGAAGCTGTGGGGATGTCAAACTGTGTGGGAGAATGTACTGTAGGGGCATTGTACTTTCAGAGGATTGTGGTTGTTGGACATCAAACTGTATGACGAGGTACGTTGTTGGGGGAATGTGGTGCATCATATTGTGTGTGGGAGGCTGTTGAGGCATCATAATGTGGGGAGCAGTTGGAGCATCATACTGTGTTGGGGGACTGTGAGGGACATTATACTGTGTTGGGCGCAATGTACTGTGTGAGCATCATACTGTATTTATAGAAGCAAATACTTTGGGAAATCATACTGTGTGGAGGGAACTATGGGGGCTAATAAAATGGGTTTTGTACTGTGTGTGAACACTAATCAGCTTCACTAGCAAATATTTCAGAACATACATAGGATTAATTGAGGGTATTGAAGTGACTTAGCGTAAAATATAAATTTTTATTGTATGCCTATTTGTCCCTCATTCCTATGCTCTAAAACTGGAAGATATGCATATAAGTAACTTATGTGAATACTGGAAATTTGTTTTTTTTTTGTTCTGCAGTGGTCTAGCATATGAAGTCCAGAAGATGAGTGACAAGAAGGGGAGCTCAGCATCATAAAAATGGATTTACAAGATAATCAAACGAGAGCCTTAGCAGACCCATGCTCAGAGGTGGGACGGATCGGGCAGCAAATCCTTTTAACCTGAGCTTTAATTACTGGATTAGAGCTTCCTTTTGGCTCTGGAAAGACAGCTCCAGTCAATTTATTATGCATTTATTTAAAGAGGGAGGGCACACTCTCATTACTGAGGGGTTTTGTGAAAGGCCAGTGTTATCGTCTCCACTAAGGATTTAGGAATACAGCACTTTATCAGCTTAGGGGAATTGACAACTGTTTAACTTCTTCTTTCCTTGAAGGTTTCAAGAACCTAAAATATCCAATAACTTGGATAAGTAATAGATAATAGTTAAAAACCAGAATGCATGCCACATAATAGGATATTGGTAATCAGACTGTTCTCCCTTAAAATATTTGGAGGTTAATTGTGTATCTTGTCAAAAGCAATTCTTCATCGTATATACCCGTTCCAGGCGTGCACAGCTAAAAGGAAATTTTGTGTTAAAAGCAAGCTATCATCCGAAAGAAACCTCTTACTTAAATCAGTTTTTTGCAGTTTTTCTTTTACCGTATCCCAATCTATATTAAAAATAAAAAAATAGAAATTTTGTAATTTTCACACCGCTGGTGTATTTACAGTCTAACTTCCTGCAGTTTCAAGAAATCCACATGTACATTAGGCACAATGAATAAACTTTAATCTTACTGTATAATTTGAATTGAAGCATTTAATGAATGTGTACAAAGATTATTATGAATAAAGGGGGGGCTGGAATAAGCCAATGTGATTGATAAATCTTGTGTTATCAACTGTGCGTACAGGTGTTACCTGCCATTATAATCCTGTCTCCGCTGATAAGGAAATTATTTCTGTAAGGACAGGAAAAATTACCGTAAATAAGTTTTGTTGCCCACTGTGAAAATGTCTTCTTTAAAAGCTTGTGGTATGAGAAAAAAGCACCTCCAAGATTTTTTACAAAATATATTTAACACAAAAAATTTAATCAATAGGTCATTTCATGATGTTGCTTCCCTTTAAAGAGGTTGTACTGTATTAAAAAAGCAGAAACGTTTTTCTAAAGGAACAGGATATGAGGTGGTGCCAGGGCATCCTTGTGAGCTTGTGTTGAACATTTTTTGTTGTGCTTTAAGACATTTTTCTTACTTGCTGGGAAGAGATCATCTCTATATTTTGTTCTATAAATGTGGCAACATTTTGACTTATGGTATGGAAGCCAATTATGCCTGAAGACAGTGCCATGTTGACATGCTTTACTTATAGAAAACTAAGGTCCCGATTCATCAAAGTGTTTACGTCCAGGCATAAAACACTTTTGAAAAATCATAACATTTTTGAGAAATGTAAAGTTTTCTCTACAATTTTGGGCATCTCAACCAAAATAGGAGGGGCAAGGGAGGGATGCACCGCGGCTATGCCCTTCCGTCAAATTAATCACAAGTTGCAACATTTCTTACACCAGAAATCTTACTTTAGTCCTTTTTGGAGTAATATTTTTGTGTGAAGCGCATGGAGGCACATGTCACAGATGAGATATGGCAAATTAAGTTGTGGATAACTATAGGTGAATTTGGTGCATCTTATTATTGCACACCCCTTATTAAGATTGCCATACGCAATGCCAATCCTAATGAATCTGGATCTAAGTTAATAAAGATGTAGTATAGAGGCACATGTGGTCTATGGATAGCATGATGGATAGCATGTGGATGCTCTATTGTGGCATCAGCATGGCTGCCTAGGTAGGCCTGTCTCTATATACAAGTATTTTGGACACTGCGTGTGAGCTTAAGAGATGTGGTCTCTAAGCCAAGAGTCAGTGTACTGCCAGAGATTCTGTTTTTAGTGGTTTGGAGCTAGAGATGAGTGGATCGATCCTCGGATGATCGAATTTGAGTTTAATTTCCTGAAATTAATTTCCGGAATTGAAACATTGTGAGATGTGATTTGTGGTTCGCAAAAGGATTTAATACTTTCCTGGCACCTTTTCCCACACTGCAAGTGTCAACATCCTTTTACATTGCCTCGTGAACCTCCCCATAATGCCCTGCAGCTATGACATCTTTTAATGATTACCATACCTTTTACAATGGTGGTCAATACTTGGCCATCACATATCAGCAGTTCCCAGTGGAGCAGATTGTGCGGCAGAGTCATTTTCCATCTCCAGAGTCACCAGGTAAGTCTCTCTTCTATAGAGTGTGAGCTCCTTATTTTCAAGGTCATCTCTCTTTCTCTCTTTTTTTAGCGTGTAAGCTCTTATGGCTGGCGGTGTCCTCTCTATCTCCTCTTCTCCACATGTATTTTCTGAGCAATTATAAGCTTTATTTGATTCGTAATACATTTTTGGGGAAATTTGACGAATCAGCAAATTCAGATTTCAAAAGATCCGCTCATCTCTACTGGGTGCCTATGTGCCATTTCAGTGCCAATTCCCTGTGATGCAAACTGGACCAAAGAGACTCAACTTGAATTTTTATTATGTTCTTAGCTGATGAAGTTCCTCGGTCTCATGAGTTGTTTGCCATTGACTATAACTGCCAAGATTTATACTTCTTCTGTAGAGAAGATGCATTTGGTTGTATCATAAGTGAGTCTACTTCTGCACCATTCTTTTGCTGGGTACCAGTGGCATAACTGGAGTCATATGGGTTTTGGTGCAATATTTGGACCTGGACCCCACCAGCATGTTGGTCCGATGTACGGGCTTCTATAGTGTTCTAATCCCTATAAAAACAAGTGTGCTCTATCAACTCCAACAAAAAATACTACAGATAAAATACAATGCTCAAAAAAATAAAGGCAACACTTAAACAACAGAATATAACTTCAAGTAAATCAAACTTCTGTGAAATCAAACTGTCCACTTAGGAGGCAACACTGATTGACAATCAATTTCATATGCTGTTGTGCAAATAGAATAGACAATAGATGGAAATTATTGGCAATTATCAAGACACACTCAATAAAGGAGTGGTTCTGCAGGTGGGGAGCACAGACCACATCTCAGTACCAATGCTTTCTGGCTAATGTTTTGCTCACTGTTGGTTGTGCTTTCACACTCGTGGTATCATGAGACGGACTCTACAACCAACAGAAGTTGCTCCAGGATGGCACATCAATGCGAGCTGTGGCAAGAAGGTTTGCTATGTCTGTCAGCGTAGTGTCCAGAGGCTGGAGGTGCTACCAGGAGACAGGCCAGTATACCAGGAGATGTGGAGGGAGCTGTAGGAGGGCAACAACCCAGCAGCAGGACCGCTACCTCCGCCTTTGTGCAAGGAGGAACAGGAGGAGCGCCGCCAGAGCCCTGCAAAATGACCTCCAGCAGGCCACAAATGTGCATGTGTCTGCACAAACGGTTAGAAACCGACTCCATGAGGGTGGTATGAGGGCCCGACGTCCACAGATGGGGGTTGTACTCACAGCCCAACACCGTGCAGGACGCTTGGCATTTGCCACAGAACACCAGGATTGGCAAAGTCGCCACTGGCGCCCTGTGCTCTTCATGATGAAAGCAGGTTCACACTGAGTGCATGTGACAGACGTGACAGAGTTTGGAGACACCGTGGAGAGCGATCTGCTGCTTGCAACAACATTCAGCATGACCGGTTTGGCAGTCGGTCTGTAATGTTGTGGGGTGGCATTTCTTTGGAGGGCCGCACAGCCCCCCATGTGCTCGCCAGAGTTAGCCTGACTGCCATTAGGTACCGAGATGAGATCCTCAGACCCCTTGTGAGACCATATGCTGGTGCGGTTGGCCCTGGATTCCTCCTAATGCAGGACAATGCCAGACCTCATTTGGCTGGAGTGTGTCAGCAGTTCCTGCAAGATGAAGGCATTGAAGCTATGGACTGGCCCGCCCGTTCCCCAGACCTGAATCCGATTGAGCACATCTGGGACATCATGTCTCGCTCCATCCACCAACGTCACGTTGCACCACACACTGTCCAGGAGTTGGCGGATGCTTTAGTCCAGGTCTTGGAGGAGATTCCACAATAGACCATCCGCAATCTCATCAGAAGCATGCCCAGGCGTTGTAGGGAGGTCATACAGGCACGTGGAGGCCACATACAATACTGTGCCTCATTTTGACTTGTTTTAAGTAGATTACATCAAAGTTGGATCAGCCTGTAGTGTGTTTTTACACTTTAATTTTTGGGGGGGACTCCAAATCCAGGCCTCCATTGGTTAATAAATTTGATTTCCATTGATGATTTTTGTGTGATTTTGTTGTCAGCACATTCAACTTTGTACAGAACAAAGTATTCAATGAGAATATTTCATTCATTCAGATCTAGGATGTGTTATTTCAGTGTTCCCTTTATTTTTTTGAGCAGTGTATATAAATCTCATAGAAAACAAAGCAATAAGATCATTTTTAAGTAATACTTCTAATAGTGGTCATACAGCTACCAAATAACAAATAGCACAATATTATGACTGAAAAATTCCACTATACCAAAACTAATATATCAATATTAAGGGGGATAAATACTGCCACACAATGACCATACGGATATTACCACTATATAGTGTCTGAATGTAACCACCAACCTGTTACTGAACAAAACCCACTATACCTAGACTAATATACCAATAATATCACATACAAGGGATAAATCCTGCCACACCATGACTGGACCACATATTACCACCACATCGTAACTGAATTCCATCACACTGATCATGGCCAAAACCACTAATGATATTATCAGTGATGTTACACACAGGAGCTCTGTATATCGTATAAGTGTATATAGTGCAGATAATACATTGACTTAACGGTAATACGTCCAAATGAAGTCATTCATTTTCGCTTTTCTTCTTCATCCAGCGTAGACCACTCTGACTTCCTCCAGCAAGGTCTCATCTCTCCACAAGGTTTTCACCACTTTTACACTGTGCCAGATGAAGAAAAAAATATGCAAGAATACCACCCTGGTGCCCAGTAGAGCAACATTATCCCTTTTCCTTTGTCCAGTAGTAATGGAATCCACAAAAATAAAAGATATTACAGTAGTGACGTCTCCCTTTGTAACCCCCTCACAGTAGATATGTCCCCTTTAGTAGCCCCCATACAACCTTAATGTTTATGTAACCTATTTTGTTCCCCATGAAATACTAAAATTCCTCTTTGTGACCCCAGACAATAGTAATGTCTGTCTTTGTGCTCAAATACAACAGCAATGCCTCTCTCCAGTGGCAACAATACACTAGTAACATACACCATTTCTGCCCCTATATAGTAAGAAAACCTATCTTTTATGCCTCGATACAGTTGAAACATCCCATATTGTGGCTCCATAAATCAATAATGTATTATTAATGTTCCCTATGATGGAATAATAATGTCCCTTATTATTGCCCCCATACAGTAATAATGTTACCCAATTGGCTCCATGCAGTAACAATGTCCCCCATTTGTCCCTATACAGTAATAACGTCCCGCAAGTGCCATCCTACTGTAACTATGTCCTCCCATTATTAGCATAAGCTAATAATGTATGTTCCTCATTCTGGCTTAATACGGTAATTATCAAACATCTTGTAATAATGTCCCCCATCCTGGCCACATTTTTTATGATGTCATCATTCTGGCCACTTTGGTTCATAATGTCCCCCATCCTGGCCCCTATATTTAATAACATGCTCCATCCTGGCCCCTATATTTAATAACATGCTCCATCCTGGCCCCTATATTTAATAACATTCTCCATCCTGACCCCTTTGTTTTATAATGTCCCTCGTCATGCCCCTCTTTTCCTTCCTCCAAAGGCCCAATCGCAGATGCACCCATTGCGACATCGATCATCATACCTCTCTCTGCATTATTCAACGCTCCAAGATCTATTTCTGATCCTCTAACAAGATCATCATGGGATTGCTCTGGGTTTCCAGCTAAGCACCACTAAATTGCATTCGGACTTATAAAGCAGTTGGTTTGATTGCCGTTATGTTGGGATGTCGTTCCTATATAAGAGGAAATATAGGATGGGGTGCTCTTTTAAATATGATGGAACATATTGTGCCTTGGCTGTAGAGTTCCCTATGCAGGTATTGTGGATTGACGCTGATGTACATAGCTGTGAAACAAGGACTTTACTCACAATGAGGGAACAAGCTTGGTAAGGAGCTACATGAGGCATCTCTCAATGATATCAAATGGAAACCATTAAAGCATATCAAATTCCAGAACAAAACAGTGGGAGTCTATGAATTGGTTTTGGAAGAAGATAGCAGATCCATTTTCAACCCTCCTACAGCTTGAACTGCAATGCCACAAATAATCTATAGATAGTTTTGAATAATTTTTGGAAGAGCCAACAAAAGTGTTCTAACTCCTTCGCGACATATGACGTACATATACGTCATATGTCGTGTCCCTGCCTTTGATGCCATGCAGGCCGAGCCCATATCTTTACCTGCAGATAATGGCTGATTTAATCAGCCATCATGTGCCTTTAACAGCTGCTGTTAACCTGCTAAATCCCGGTGTCAATCTCTGACAGCAGCATTTAACATGCGCTGGCAGAGAGCATATCATTCCAGGCTTCCATCGGCGCGTCCATGATGTCACGATGCGCCAATGGGTTGTCATGACAGCTAGGGGTCAGCTGAAGACCCCTGTGCATGTTATTATGAGCTCCCTGTGGCTGGCATTCAAATAAGATTGCAATTTTCTCTATACATAGCAGATGCACTTCTATGTATACCATAAAAAATTAGATGATCGCAGCTTTAAGTCCCCAAATGGGGCTAACAAATACAGTTAAAAAGTGAAAAAAAAGTTTTAAAGAGTATGAAAAAAAAAAAAAAGCTCAAATCACCCCCCCCATTGCCCTATTAAAAATAAAACAAAAAACAAATACACATATTTGGTATCGCTGCTATCAGAAATACCTGATCTATCAAAATATAAAAATAATTAATCCAATCGATAAAAAGATCAAAACACCAATGTTAAGGGGGTTTTATGCAGCCGCTAAATTGCAATAATATGCAATAAGAGGCGATCGAAACATCACATCTATTAATAATGGTATCAGGAAAAATACCAGCTCAGGGCGCAAAAAATAAGACATCACACAGGCCCAATAGCCAGAAAAATGAAAATGTTATGGGTATCAGAAAATGGCGACAAAAGCATTTTTTTTTTCAAATTTCTAAAAAAAAAAATTCATGCTTAAACAAAAGTACTCTTACTGACCTGGATAATCAGACTGCCAGGTTAGTTTTACTATACAGTGAACCTGGTAAATAAAAAACGCAATTATAAGATGTTTGTACATTATAGGCTGCTCCTTCCTCATAGACATTCTCGCTGTTGCTCACCTTTTAGCTCTGCCTGAATGCTGCCGCTCTGCTACATCTTTACCCTGCTCCTCTATCCTCACTAATTCACTCTTTCTTCAAGTGTGGTGTGTGGTGCACACAAACAACAATCTGCTGAATATACACTCATCTGAACAATCACTAAGATTGGTTCATTCTAAAAGCTCATTGAATTTGATCAGCCAATGCTGCAAAGTGGTAGTCATAACCGAACTGTTGTCCGGTTGCGCTCTGGCACTTTATGGACAGGGGGCGTCCCAGTCCAAGTATGCTGTAGGGTATGGGGTGCATCACACTCAATGGTGGGCTGTAGATCTCTGCTTCCTCCAGACTTCCCATCCTCAGGAGCACACAATGCATGGGACACCGGGTTCTTTGCAACATTGAGACATTTACTAAACCGTCCAAGTTAATCAGGTAAATACAGGTGGGGTGGGGCACAACAATGCAGACCTTCTCCCTCCTTAGCACAACTCCTCCTCTGTTCTGTTACACGCTCGTTCTGGACTAACCCCAAGCCCGCTGACTCCATCAGCATCATGGATTTGCTGTCCATTCTGGCAGTGCACCCATGACTGGCCACTTGCTCCCTATGTAATTCCACGTCCACCGACCTCGAGATGTCTGATGACCAGGCCCGCTCCTTGGTACCTGGCCCGAGCCGTAGACTCCAGACTTTACAGGATTAACTATCTAAATTTTTAGCCTATGTCTATTGTTAATCCTATACCTATATTTTAATGGCTTATCCTTACACTATCCCTATCTAGTCATACAATGTAATATTACAGTCTGTCCATGTCAATAAAATACATTTCAATCATTCACGGCATTAATAATCCTAAAAACCTTATACACATTACACGAAGAGAGTACCTATTTCATGAGGAAGCGATGAAGGGCATGAATTGCCCCGAACACACCCTTAGATTTAGTAAGCACAAAAACTGTGCGCTGGGAACTTCATGACATGGGTTTCCATGGCGGAGCAGCTGTATGCAAGCCTTACATCACCAAGCACATTACAAAGCGTCTGATTGAGTGGCGTAAGGCATTTGAAATGTGTTCTGTGGAGTGACTAATTGCACTTCTCTACTTGGCAGTCTGGTGGATGAGCCTGGATTTGGTGAATACCAGGAGATTGATACCTACCTGACAGCAACTCGTTTGGTGGAGGGTGCGATAATGTTATGGGGTTGCTTTTCTGGAGTTGGCCTTGGCTTCTTAATTCCAGTTAAGGGAAATCTTAATAATTCAACATACCCAGATATTTTGGACAATTGTAGCTTCCAACTTTGTGAGACCAGTTTTGGGAAGATTCTTTTCTGTTCCCCATGACTTTGCCCCAGTGCACAAAACAAGGTCCATAAAGGCACAGCACTCCAACCTTAACTCCATCAAACACCTTTGGGATGCCCTAGAATGGAGATTGGGAGCCGGGCCTCTCCTCCAACATCAGTATCTGACCTCACAAATGATCTTCTGGATGAATAGGCAAAAATCCCCACTGACACCTCTAAAATATTGTAGAAAGCCTCCACAGGAGAGCGGAGGCTGTTTTAACGGCAAAGTGGAGGCCAACGCCATACTGGATTTAGAATGGGATGACATAAAAGCTCCTGTATGTGGTCTACATAGGTATTCCTATTCTTTTGGTCTATACAGTGTACATACGTGAATCTGAGAAAGTTTTATGCCTTTTTAACGTCAGTTGACAAATGATTGTAAGTAAAATCTTGAAAAATTGTTCAGGAAAATAATTGCTGCGTGTCAACAAATAGCGAACTTTCTTCCCTCTTTTTCTTTTCTTCTTCTGACCAAGCTTTAGTCAGCATGTATTCACTTTCCAGATGGCTGCCTTTGAAGAACATCTACTGAAAATGTCAACAGGATTGTGAATAATACATTTGTAGGTTGTGTATTTGAAAACAAATCAATTTGTCTCAGGGTTGTAATAGCGGAAAACTCGTTGTAGTGATTATAATCCCACTTCACAGCATAATCTGGGTTTGGGTTTAGTACAAAGTTACCTTCATGGAGATTAACCACACGTGAAGAGGGATGTTAAAGAAATGGATATGTATTTATAAAGAAACAAGAGCTGTTTTCTGCAGACAAGTGATGAGTTGGATTAGAATGACAGGTTCTCGAAACACCTGGTGCCATTCGGATCAGAATTGCAGAAGATCATATTGAGATATACATTATTTACAGAGGAGCAGCTCTCCTGACAAGTCTGCTTTAGTAATTACTTGTATTTCCCATGAAGTAACAATTCCAGGACACCTTTCATTAGAATACTATATTGTGATGTTCCTCTGTCATTCTTCTTGGAAATATGTGGGCTTTCCAATCCTCTTGTCAATGATGCATGTTTCTACTCACTCTGACATAGAATTATCTATCATTAGCACTAAAGCGAAAATACAGTCAGATAAATAATAATTAAATCCAGAAAGCATAATGAAAAAAATGCAGAAAAAAAACAGAGACCACTAGATAATACTTTATAAAAAATAGTGACAAAAAAGTATGTAAATGCACAATATCCCAAATACATCCATAAGGTTTGCGTGTGATGAAGACATGCCCCCTGATGAAGCGTGGGTGAAACGTGCATAGGAGCAAAGCTGACCACATTACACACATCCTACCTGCAACATCACCTGATGCAAATACTACTTTTCCACGTTTCCAAGCATTTCTTCCTCTTGGGAAGTCCAAGTATAAACCTTATGGATGTATTTGGGATATTGTGCATTTACATACTTTTTTGTCACTATTTTGTATACAGTGTTATCTAGTGGTCTGTGATTTTTCTGCATTTTTTCATTATGCTTTCTGGATTTAATTACATATTTAAATAAAGTTATACCTTTTAAGAGATTTTATGGCACTCAATTTTTGTTGGTAATAGTATGATAGAAAGTGCATCTCTATATAGTGGATTGGATATAAGATCGGTATTCGAATATATTAACAGATAAATAACACTATGTAACACAATTTTTGTTCCTGGCTTCCAAGTGTAATATTTCAACTACTTATGTTTAAAGAATATGGAAAAACGACTTGATTCAGCACAAACTTTGATTTTATGACCACAGCCCAGAAAAATTTGGTATTTATTGTGACAAAAAAAGGGAATTATTATATTTTCGTTCATGCAGTCTGATAAAAACTACACTTGCATGGTAAATAGACAAAGACAGTCAAAAATCACTCAAAAAGGTTCAGAAATGAGTAGGTTTTCTAGATTTGCGAGTGTACTGCAAATCGCTTTCTCGAAGAAGCCCCCAAATGTGGTCCCCCATCATGTTTTCATTATACTGTCCTTGGTAACGACGTTCAAAGTCCAATATATCTTGATGAAAGCGCTCGCCTTGCTCCTCTGAGTAAGCTCCCATGTTGTCCTTGAACTTGTCAAGATGAGCGTCAAGGATATGGACTTTGAGAGACATTCTGCATCCCATTATGGCGTAATTCTTTATGAGTGTCTGAACCAACTGCACATAGCTTTCAGCCTTGTGATTACCCAGGAAGCCATGAACCACTGCAACGAAACTTTTCCAAACCGTTTTCTCCATTCTGTTCAGCAGCTTGGCGAACTCTTCACATTCTATGATCTTCTTGATCTGCGGTCCGACGAAGATACCAGCCTTGACCTTTGCCTCGGACAGCTTTGGAAAGAGACCTTGGAGGTACTTGAAAGCTGCTGACACCTTGTCAAGAGCCATGACAAATTGCTTGATGAGGCCTAACTTGATGTGCAGTGGTGGCATCAGCACCTTCAGAGGTTCTTTCAGCGGCTCCCACTTGACGTTGCTCTTCCCCACAGAGAACTCAGTCCGCTGCGGCCAATCCTTTCTGTGATAGTGCGCTTTAGTGTCACGGCTGTCCCAGAGGCAAAGGAAACAAGGAAATTTTGTGAAACCGCCTTGAAGGCCCATCAGGAATGACACCATTTTGAAGTATCTGATGACCTCCCATCCATAGTCGTCATAATTCAAGGCACTCAGCAACATCTTGACACTGGTGTAGTCTTCCTCTTTGAGATACACAGAGTGAGCCATAGGGAGAGACGGGTAGTTGTTTCTGTTGTGAAGCAGCACGGCTTTGAGGCTCTGGGATGAACTGTCTATGAATAAGTGTCATTCACTCGGGTTACAGGTGATATCTATAGTCTCAAAAAGACCGGCCACATTGTGGCAGAAGCACAACCCATCTTCCCGACTGAAGAAGTTGGAAAATGTTTGGTGACGCTTTCTCTGATCTGTGACTTGCACGCTTTCATCCAACAAGTTCCACTGCTTGAGCCTGGATGTCAGAAGCTCAGCATTGGACTTGGTAAGACGAAGGGCTCTGATCAGATCGTTAACGTCTTTCTGGTTAGGAAAGTATGGCCTTCTCTCCTCAACCGCATCTGTGAAAATGTAATCTTGATCTCCAATATCTTCCTCGCTGTCTGACTTTCTGCTTTTTCCAGAAGATGGCTGATCCTCTTCGGGGGAGTTGGAACAGGCAGCTCGGGACTGTGTGGTACTGGGGCAATGGAAGAAGGAATGTGTGGATAAACGATTTAAGGCGCATTCTTGCCTGTGCGACGTTTGTTAGGATACACCATGCAGTAGTAGCAGTTGCTTGAGTGGTCTGTCGATTGCCGCCGAATTCACGGGATAGCAAACTTCATGGCTCTCTTTTCTCCCCTGTACCAACCGGTAACATAGCAGATATAATTAATTATATAAAATTTAAAAGCTGGAAATTTTACACATTACTTAATACATATTTTACTATAGTGCATTGACATATGTGAACATTTTATCAATTGCAACTCCTTAAACTGTAGTAGATCTAAATCATTGAAATTCTACAAAATAAAGCACTCTCATCTAAATGAGCAGCAATTGTTCACCTTACCTTCAAAAGTTTTCTTGCAATATTCGCATGTGAAATGAGGTGTCCAGGACTTGTCTTGATCCCCGACAGGGATGCCGAAATATGACTTGTATGCCTCGCACATCTTACAATATGCTTTCACCGAATACTTTCTCACTCTTGTCTTTATAAATTGTCCACACACATAGCAAAATGCATCTGCTGGGCGCAAACAACCTCTTGATGCCGTTTAAAACAAATAACTCTCTCCCTCCTTGTCCTCAACAGAACAGTACAGTAGCTCCTATAGAAACTGGAACCTGACACTGCGCTGAGAGCCAAGGTAGGATGGAGGAGGGAGCTGCTGAAAGGGAGTGCATGACAGTTTATATAGCAGCCGGACTATTCCTGCTTGCTTATATAATAAATCGCTTTTTTTACATATAAGAAATATGAATTTGCTTTATACAATGTATGTAAGTTTTAATGTTACATGCCTTAAAATTGCATGTTACTTGCAGCTTGAACTGTATGTAAAACATTTTATGTTCACTTTTGCACTGTAAGTTTGGTTGTGATGGTTGCAGGAAGAAGAGCCTATTGGTCATTGATGATAATTGCAATTTAGCAATGGGGTAGAAGCGGACTTATCATTAGCGCCTCAAATTTGATCCGCTGCGGATCGATCCGCTCATCACTAATAATAATAATAATTGTTACTATTATTATTAATAATAATAATAACCTTGATGGCCCTGTAAGAGGGTAACCGGGATGGTCATGCACCTCTTCCCTCTTTGTGCACATAATGTCTTACCTTATGCTTATATATGAGCATGTATATGACCTAATGTCTGATGGGTTACTTACAGGGTCAGTATAGGTTAAGTGTAGGTAGAGTATTAGATTAGTAGAAGTGTAGTGCAGAGGGGGCACTATAGCATAGGGAATATGTAGTTATAAGTTAAGGAGTTCAGGAGCTGGACAGTGAAGAACTGGGACACTTCCTGACTGCAAGTAGTTGGTGTTAGGGTGAGAGAAGAAGAGATGTGAGAGAGCAGTAGTTGGAGGTCCAGGTGGCACCAGTAGCACGGTCTGTCCAGAAGCCGAGGAACGTCAGTGGGAAACTCTGAAATAGACATTCCCTTAACTTTCGAGGCCTACGGTCCACAGTAGCCAGCAGAGAAGCTTGTCTCAAAATCTTCCCAGAAGGGGGAAGTCAGACGTGGATTAATACAGAAAGGACAGTACGGGACTCTTAAGTCTGCGAGCGTCTCAGAGGCCAAAGAGGTCGACTATGGAAGTGATAACTCAGGACAATCGGACAGTGAACATCAACATGTGCTGTGCAATGGACTGTGAACCTGGAAAAGTATGTACCCAATACTGCTTATTTCACTATATTGAATTTGGATGTTTAAGTAAAGTTCTTTTTTATAAAATGGAGTGGAAGTCGCCTAATGTGTGTGCGGAGGTTCCTGGAGTGGAATAACTGAAGACAGCAGAAATCTGCGACCAAATCGTGAGTGTTACACACCACATACACACAGCACAGGAGAATTGGGACATTTGTGTTTGTCAGGGAGACAAGGTGTAGGAACGCAGCAGTATCTTGCCACTACTACCACCCTGAGCCCCTCACAGCCCTACCTATTATGTTTGTCAGAAGTAAATCACAAAAAATACTGATTTTTGTTTTTTTTTGTAAAACTCAAGGATAAATTAATTGGTTTCTAGTAATAAGGGGGGACAAATCTGTAAATAACAGGAAACAATAAATATATTGATAAACAAGTACACATCACCTCCAGTTTGTGTGAGTGACAGTTGTTCAGAACAAACTTGATCCTATGCTACAGTCAATCATGTTCTTACCGCTCATCTGTGTTCCTGGATTATTTTTCACTCAATATGTACAAAGTACTTTTCTCGCCAATAAATGTCAGCTAAAATGTCACTTTCTAAGAGACCTGTCCTTCCATTGCTCACGCATACACAACTCACTTCACATGAAGTTATTGTCTATGACCAGAGCTTACTAAAATATTTCCTTTGGTAGATCTGTGGCAGGGGCCTGATATACTATACATGTGTTTTCACTTGCCGACACGTCTTGACACCTCTTGTAAAAGCTAAAATGAAATCTGAAGACTACGCCAACACCAAAGTCAAGACATGTGTGAAAATTTCAACTAAAAGCAACCTGACATTACAAGAAATAAGGACAACACTGAATTAAAATAGGTACATAAGAAAAAATATTGAAGGATCATTACATATAACTAGCTATTGAAACCGTTCTATGCCCGGGTGGGGAGCATTTTTATTATGCTCCTCCATCCTGACGTGCTGCCCCCATCCTGTTACGTTCTGCCCCCATCCTGTTATGTGCAACCTCCATTCTGCGCCCCCATCCTATTATGTGCTGCCCCCATTCTGCTCCACATCCTCTTTCGTGCTGCCCACATCCTGAGGCTGGGGGAGGAGTGTGGCACCGGAGTACTCGTGTGCCCATACCGCGCTGTCCGGCCCCATTTTGTTAAAGACAAATGTATCTTCACTAAAATGGCCCGCATAGTGCGCTATGCGCATGCGCAGATTCAGACGTCGCACTCCTCCGGCCCGAACAGAGGCGCTGTAGAAACACTCCTCCCAGTTAGGTATGTACTTATGGTGCCGGAGATCACGGTATGCGTTCAGTGCCAGATCTTCGGCGCCATACTTCTCTTATCTGTAATGACTGGATGCGTTCTTCTGTTTTACTTTATAGATGTCCCCCAATTTTGTTAATATCCCCCATCCTGGTATATAAGGCCCTTCTTCCTACTATAAGTGGCCCCCATCCCCATCCTGATATGCATGGCATCCCTCCATCCCTGTATGCATGGCACCCCTCCATCCTGGTATACATGGCAACCCTGATCCCCATCCTGGTACGCATGGCACCCCTCATCTTGGTATGCATGGCACCCCTCCATCTTGGAATACATGGCACCCCTGATCTCCATCCTGGTATGCATGACACCCCTCATCCTGGTATGCATGGCACCCCTCCATCCTGGTATGCATGGCACCCCTCCATCCTGGTATGCATGGCACCCCTCAATCCTGGTATGCATGGCACTGCTGATCCCCATCCCGGTATGCATGGCACCCCTCCATCCTGGCATGCAAGGCACCCCTGATCTCCATCCTGGTGTGCATGACACCGCTCCATCCTGGTATACATGGCATCCCTTCATCCTGGTATGCATGGTACCCCTCCATCCTGGTATACATGGCACCCCTGATCCCCATCCCAGTATGCATGGCACCCCTGATTCCCATCCCGGTATACATGGCACCGCTTCATCCTGATATACATGGCACCCTTTCATCCCGGTATGCATGACACCCCTCCATCCTGGTATACATAGCACCCCTGATCTCCATCCTGGTATGCATTGCACCCCTCCATCCTGGTATGCATGGCACCCCTCCATCCTGGTATGCATGGCACCCCTGATCCCCAACCCAGTATGCATGGCACCCCTGATCCCCATCTCGGTATGCATGGCACCCCTGATCTCCATCCCAGTATGCATGGCACCCCTCATCCCCATCCTGGTATGCATGCCACCTCTTCATCCTGGCATTCATGGCACCCCTGATCCCCATCCCAGTATGCATGGCACCCCTCATCCCCATCCTGGTATGTATGGTACCCCTCATCCTGGTATGCATGGCACCCCTCATCCTTATCCTGGTATGCATGGCACCCCTCATCCTTATCCTAGTATGCATTGCACCCCTCATCCTTATCCTGGTATGCATGGCACCCCTCATCCTTATCCTGGCATGCATGGCACCCCTCATCCCTATCCTGGTATGAATGGCACCCTCATCCCTATCCTGGTATGCATGGCGCCCCTCATCCCTATCCTGGTATGTATGGCACCCTCATCCCTATCCTGGTATGCATGGCACCCTTCATCCTTATCCTGGTATGCATGGCACCCTCATCCCTATCCTGGTATGCATAACACCCCTCATCCTGGTATGTATGGCACCCTCATCCCTATCCTGGTATGCATGGCACACCTAATCCCCATCCTGGTATGCATGGGACCCTTCATCCTCATCCTGGTAAGCATGGCACCCTTCATCCTCATCCTGGTATGTATGGCACCCTCATCCCTATCCTGGTATGCATGGCACCCCCCATCTTGATATGTATGGCACCCCTAATCCCCATCTTGCTGCACACAAAAAAATAAACACTTCTACTCACCTTTCTTCCCTGTGCTCCAGTGCTGCGTCCCGTTCTATTGCCAGCACTAATCTCACCTTGTGAGCCACGCATGACGTCCCTGCCATGCGCCCTCACACACTGAGATTCTGTGCAGGAAGAGTCCTCCAGAGGTCGCGGGAGGAGTGTGGCGCCGGAGTACGCGTGTGCCCATATTGCGCTGTCCGACGCCATTTTGTTGAAGACACACCGCAAATGTGTCTTCACTAAAATGGCACCGAAGAGCGCGCTATGTGCATGTACCAATTGCGACGCCGCACTCCTCCCCCGGCCTCCTTCACGAACATAAGCGCCGCGGCAACACTCCTCTGGGTCAGGTATGTACTTATGGCGCCAGAGATTGCGGTATGCATTCAGTGCTTACACATACCGCAATCTCCGGCACTATATACTCCTCTTACCTGTAACGGCTGGATACGTTCTTCTGTCTGGAGCCAGACTGCGCTGGCGCGTCATGCGTGCGCAGTCTATAGAGGCTTCAGACACAAGGACACATCCCTGATTATATTATAGATATGTATACACCAGGATGCAGGTAAAACTGACCGGCACTAATGTAGGCAAATCTGGGTAGATGCCAAAGACCCAAATACACATGGAGCTGGTCCTTCATTTGAACACTGTGGTATTTTACTATTCTTTACCTTATTTTCTGCATTCAAACCACAATATGCCATGCATTTTTTTTCTACATTGACTTCAATGGAAAAGTGGGAGCCTAAGATGCTTGCAGGAACCCGGAATTTCCAAATGGCACAAGGGTCGGATGGTCACCATCTAAGCAGTTTTATAATCATTTTCTAGAACCTTTGAGGTAAAACCATTTGTGTTATGATATGGTTTGTCTCTTTCTTTCCTGATGCTTATAAAACTGGAGAAAACTAAGTACACCCTCTTTGGCATTTTTCGCTTTACATATTAGGATGTGATAAAATACATCTGGTCCTTAGGTCATAAAATTAAATGAATACAACCTCAGATGAAAAGCACATGACAAATTACACTGTAATTATTTATTTAGCAAAAACTAGCCCAAAATATAGCAGCAGTGTGAGAAATTTAGTACACCCCATGAATTATTCTACCTGTCTCTCACATTGTTATGGCATCACTTTGGCTCACTCTTCTTTACAACATTGCTTATGTCCAATGAGATTTGTGTGCATTTGTTTAAGCTCAGTTCTCACCACAGCACTTCAATTGGGTTAAGCTCTGTACTTTGACTGGGCAATGACAACATTCTGATTCTTTTGCTTTTTTAGCAATGAGTTCTAATGAGGATTTGCTGGTGTGCTCACCACCCCTCCACCACCATGCTTGGTAACCAGATGAAGTATTTCTCCTCATATGTTGTGATTTGTTTTCACCAAATGTGGCACAGGGCATTATGGCCAAACCTCTCCACTAAGGTCTTGCCTGTCCAAAGGACATTGTTCCAAAAGTTATGTGGGTTTGTTCAGATGCAACTTTGCAAACATTAGCAGTGATGGCATGTTCTTTTTAGAAAGAAGAGGCTTTCTTGTAGCAAACCTTCAAAACAAGCTACATTTGTTCCTTCTTTGTCTAGTTGTACTGCTGTGAATTTGAACATTTAACATGGTAACTGAGGCCTTTAGAGTCTGAGCTTTTGCTCTTAGTTTTTTTTTTAATTCTTTTGAGCAATGCTTGGGCTGAACTTGAGGTGAATTTACAGGACAGACATTTGGGAGATAGTCCACTGTCTTTAATGTTTCCCACTATTGAATAATCTTTCTCGCTGGTGAATTTTGTACTCCAAATTATTTGGAAACGGTCTTATAACTCTTACCAAATCTATGAACAGCAACAGTTGCTTCTCTAAAGTCATTTCTAATGTCTTTCCTCCTTGGCATTGTATTAATACTGAACTGAAAGCTCCATACCCACAAACTGACAAAACTTCTGCTTTTATAAAGGCGGTCACACTTGCTGATGAATAGATAATCTAGAGTGTTTGAATCACAGCCCCTGCCTGCTACTTACACTCTTAATTCCTATTGAAGCAGTAAGTGTGTACTCAATTTTTCACACCTTGCTTCTGCATTTTAGCCTAGTTAAATAAAGACACAGTATAATTTGTCATGTGTTTTTTTTTTTTGTTTTATTACATCCTGTTACATAAAATCATTGAATTTGGAATTAGTTTCTCATGACTATATATTATCAATAGATTATCACTATTAGGCCACATGCACACGTTCAGTATTTGGTCAGTGTTTTACATCAGTATTTGCAAGCGAAAATCAGGGGTGGAACAATCAGAGGAAAAGTATAATAGAAACACGTCACCACTTCTGTATTTTGATGTAAAATACTGACCAAATACTGAACGTGTGAATGTGGCCTTAACAGACAATAGAGCCAGGTCCATGTGTAGCTCACAATGTGATTTCTTTATCTCAGGCACACATACTGGGTCAAATACCATAGAAAGTCATAGGAAGTGTCTTTAGGCTGAGTTTATAGAGCGGGAAAAAAAATACACCTTGAATCTCAAGCATGAACTTCATATTACAAATCTATGACAATTTGGGTGCAAATGCATGAAATGAATGTTGCAAATTTGAAAATATGCTGCCTTTTTGTTGTTGTTTTTTTGCAAGAATTTATTCCTCTGTATGTAAATTAAGTTTTGAAATCCCTAATCGACATGTATTATGAGTATTATCAGTGACACATCACAAGATTAATTGTGCAATATTACCATTTCTGAAAGTAACCATGAATTTGAGATACTCTGCCAGGAGATGTTTATATTATACATGTTTTAATATGCATTGGTCGCCCAGTGTTTTTAATATGAATTTAAGCCTATCTAGGGTTTTGCTAGAAGGTCATAATAGTGTATTGAGTTTACAAAATGAAGGCTTGGAGTTGTTAAAAATCGTGGTAAGGTTGGACACATCTCTAGACAGAAACTCACCTCCTTTCCTGGTGTCCATTGACCAAACTCAAATATTAGATCACACAAAATGAATGGACGGTAATACATAACAAACCTGAAATATTTTTGCTGCCCCGGATACGTTAGAATAAATCTCGGCACGTGTAGCCCAGTGTTCTGTATACCGTATGTAATATGATTTTTCCTTTTCAAAGTAATGAAAAGCCATTGTTGTGCACAACTGAACGCGATTGTAGAGATAGAAAAGATTCACCGCTCACGGATGGGACGACTCAGCGAGCACATTCTGCCCATGTCTACAGCACTTGCAGTTGTATTGATCCTCCACTCTTTTTTTCTTTTGATCAATATGTATCTCATTTTGCAGAACGTGCACATACAGGGCTTAGATGGATAGTAAGAAATACCCAGAACTGGAAGAATCTGAACAATAAGGTGAACGTGCATGTCTTTTCTGATAATGGAACCCGTGGGAACCTGTTAGTCAAGTTCATGCTTCCGTTCCTGATGAAGTGTGAATGTACACAATTATTTTTTTTACTGGAAAGTATGATTAATGTTCCCCTTTGTGAGTTGAGAAATGAATTAATGAACTTATATGAACTGTGAATAAAGTGAACATGACGCGGCGACATCTGCGTTTCATCATTACGGGAGACGGGGCAATGAAGGAGTTTGAAAGACACCCCTACTTACAGTTTGTCAGATGAGTAATTATATCATACATGAAAATATATTATATAGATTCTATAAAACATAAAATCACATACACTATGTGGACAAAAGTATTGGGACACCGGCACATTACACATGCAAGAGCTTTTAGGACATGACCATACTAAATCCATAGGAAATCTCTGTTCTAGCTCATGTCAAAGGTGTTCAATGGGGTTGAGGTTAGGACTTTGTGCAGGCCAGTCAAGTACTTCCACACAAACCCATCTAAACATGTCTTTTTGCACTCTGCGTTGAGCACATGACCGCCATGGTTTTATGCATCAGCAATAAAACTCATGTTAAGTCACGCATGACCGCCAGCTGATGGGGCAATATACTTATAAGGACTCGCTCACACAAGCAATGATTCTCTCTTCCAAGAAAATCGGGTCGATTATGATAATGACGCTCGGCCCAAACTCTGATCAGGGCTGACTGATGGTTTACTGTGATCGCATGAGAGAATCGAATCACAGGTGCGGAGAAGATGGAGAACTTAAAGGGAACCTGTCACATCCTAGCTACCGTCTACACTGCCCCCATAGCATTGTTAGTGATGCAATGTGCAAAGGCAGCAAAGGCACCGCACAGCGTACACCCCGACGCGCGTTTTGGACCACCGTCCTTCGTCAGGGGGCCACCGTCCTTCATCAGGGAGCCACCAGGGATTGTTAGCTCTAATGTGTATGTGATTGTTTTTTTTTTTGATGCTGCACACACTTGATAGTATATATATAATGTGATGAATAAATAACTCTATATTTCATTATTTGTGTGTGTCGCAGTCATCTGTTCCCCCCCCCTTTTTCTTCCACGTTTGGTCACACAGGTCCGGATTCTTAATTAACAATATATACTACCTCTTTCCCTAAAAGAATCCTGGAGTGTGGAAGGGTGGTGGAACTGTTTTACACATTTTTTATATAAACTTCATATATTAATGGTATTGAATTCATTTGATATGTTTGACATGCAAAAATGAAATATTAAGAATGTAATTTATTTTTTTTTATCCAATCTTGTGTGCTGTGCACATATTTTTCTTGTATAGTGTACCATTTTTCTAATTAAAGGTAATTAATTTAATCTTCAAAACCTGTTCCATTGTTCCTCAATTTGATCTAAGGACCGTATGTTCGGCTGTTCTCTTTTTTCATTCTCATGTATTTTTACCGAATGGTCAGCCATTCTGTGGTTCTTCTGCTGACTTCCCTTGCTTGGATTTCATGCTGGAGAATTTACTTCAATACGCACTTATGTTTTCTTCCAGTGGTCTTTTCCTCTAACATACAAAAGTTGGTCAGGTAGTGCAGCTCATCGAGGATGGCACATCAATGCGAGCTGTGGCAAGAAGGTTTGCTGTGTCTGTCAGCGTAGTGTCCAGAGGCTGGAGGCGCTACCAGGAGACAGGCCAGTATACCAGGAAATGTGGAGGGGGCCATAGGAGGGCAACAACCCAGCAGCAGGACCGCTACCTCCGTCTTTGTGCAAGGAGGAACAGGAGGAGCACTGCCAGAGCCCTGCAAAATGACCTCCAGCTGGCCACAAATGTGCATGTGTCTGCACAAACGGTTAGAAACCGACTCCATGAGGGTGGTATAAGGGCCCGACGTCCACAGATGGGGGTTATGATCACAGCCCAACAACGTGCAGGACGCTTGGCATTTGCCACAGAACACCAGGATTGACAAAGTAGTCACTGGCGCCCTGTGCTCTTCACAAATGAAAGCAGGTTCACACTGAGCACATGTGACAGACGTGACAAAGTCTGGAGATGCCGTGGAGAGCGATCTGCTGCCTTCAACATCCTTCAGCATGACCGGTTTGGCAGTGGGTCAGTAATGGTGTGGGGTGGCATTTCTTTGAAGGGCTGCACAGCCCTCCATGTGCTCGCCAGAGGTAGCCTGACTGCCATTAGGTACCGAGATGAGATCCTCAGACCCCTCGTGAGACCATATGCTGGTGCAGTTGGCCCTGAGTTCCTCCTAATGTAGGGCAATGCCAGACGTCATGTGGCTGGAGTGTGTCAGCAGTTCCTGCAAGATGAAGGCATTGAAGCTATAGATTGACCCTCCTGTTCCCTAGACCTGAATCCGATTGAGCACATCTGGGACATCATGTCTCGCTCCATCCACCAACTGTCATTCCAGGGATGACAGTCACGTTGCACCACATACTGTCCAGGAGTTGGCGGATGCTTTAGTCCAGGTCTGGGAGGAGATCCCACAGGAGACCATCCGCAACCTCATCAGGAGCATGCCCAGGCGTTGTAGGGAGGTCATACAGGCATGTGGAGGCCACACACAATACTGAGCCTCATTTTGACTTGTTTTAAGGACATTACATCAAAGTTGGATCAGCCTGTAGTGTGTTTTTCCACTTTAATTTTGGGGGTGACTCCAAATCCAGGCCTCCATTGGTTAATAAATTTGATTTCCATTAATGATTTTTGTGTGATTTTGTTGTCAGCACATTCAACTTTGTACAGAACAAAGTATTCAATGATAATATTTCATTCATTCAGATCTAGGATGTGTTATTTCAGTGTTATTTTTTTTGAGCAGTGTACTTAGATCCTACCTGCTCGTTTTCAGTCATAGGGACGTGCTTGTCATATTCAGTCATGGGCAGCACCGCATTCACTCACTGCTAGTGCCGCCCATGTATTTGAATATTGCTCCCGGCATGCGCTGATATTGTGGGGCGCATGCGCGTTTGTAGGTGTTCGGCCGCCTGCGCAGTGAAACATATTCAAAGTGACGCGCCCCCTGGGACATATTCCTTTTTGAGGGGAATACCCGGCACCGGATCAGATGGGGGGGGTTGTAGTCTCCGAGCGGCTGTGACCCGGCCCGTGCCCAGGGCGTCAAACTCAGTGTTATGTGGCAGTCCTACAGATGTTATTAAGAGTTCTTTTGTGTCGACTACGCCACCCGTTGTGATGCGGTCACTGTGGCCGCCGCTGCAGCAGGGTCCGCTGAGGCTGATGGTGGGTGCGCAGCTTGGTGGGATAACCCCCAACGGGAGGGGTATAGCCTCAGAGGGGACAGGTGCAGAGGATGGGGGTTGTGGTGGTGCAGTGCAGACGGCAATGAAGACAGAGTCGGGTTGTGCAGTTAAGGGTGTTTACTTACTGCAGATGTTGTACTGGTCACTCCAGCTTCGAGTGACCACCCGAGCCGTGCTGCGTCCACCAGGTCCTGGATCCAGCCAACCCCCAAACAAGTCCGGAGCGTGGCCCTGAGCTCTCCTTCTGTCCCGTTCTCTGGCCGTCCCCACCAGTGATCCACCTAGGTCCAGCTCCCTCGGGCCTTCTGTTGGGACACCCTTGGCCTTGGGTTCCCTGACCCTTCATGTGGTGTGCCTTCGGGGTGGATGTGGTGGGTGACCGTGGCAAATGCTGCCCACGGTCTCCGGTCTCTGGCTGGGGAATGTTTTTACCCCCCACCAGCTTGGGTTCCGGTACCCTGATGCCGACTCTTCACCCGGGGTTTTAGTTTGGGATCTTAGAGTCCTTTTCTTCTGTGCCTCTGGGTCTCTCTCTTCTCCTCTCTCACTCTGGGTCTTTCTTCTCCTCTGCTCCTGACTTTCTCTCTGCATCTGACCCTGTTCTTTGATGGTGCCCACCTTATATACACCCTCTATGTGTGAGCTCAGGTGACCAGCACCCAATGAGCTCCTATCTTTACCCAGGCTGCTCCCCCTATCTGCCCCTACACTACTTGGGATGTACCACCCCCCTCCCACTCCAGCCAGGAACAGACTCGGTCGTACCTGCACATTTCTAAGTGGGAGTACCGTCGGTCTGCTCCTCGGAAATGGGATGTGTGTAGTGCATGCAGCCTACCGAGCTCAGTTCCACACTCCTTCCCTACCCGGGAGTGGAATATCACACCTCTGGGTTGAGGTGCAATACCCCTGTAGCAGCCGAATCCTCAGGGTGCTACATTCCCCCCTGGTAAATCACAGCACGTCCTCGGGCTGTAAGACATAAAACATCACCAAAACATACAAATTTTTCATATGAACATATAAAACATATAAAACATTATATATATATAAAACTTTTCATATAACATTCTCGTCGTCTCTTGTTTCTGGTTCCTCCTCCGGACACTTGTGCAACGTGTGTCCGGGAAAAGTGCGACAGTCTCTTAGAAAAACTGGTTTTCCTATAAAACCGGTAGGGGGCGCTTTAGGACGCGCAACTATATACAGGGGAAGTTGGCCGCTCTCAGTCCTCGGCCAGTTAAGGAGGGGAAGGGAATGGCTGCTCACAGTCCTCAGCCTGTGGGATTAAGGGTAAACGGGTAAACAGTTCACTCAGCTGGTCCCAACGGGGACTATATTAGCAGCAGCAACAGTTTCAGTTTATGGTGCCCCGACGGGCAACTATTTACAGCATCTACTCCGCTGTACTCAACAACGTCTTCCTCCTGCTCTTTCTTTGGGGATCTCAGCTTCAGACCCGTCCGGATCCTCTTGCTCTTCCTCCTCACATCGCAGCTCCTCCTCTGTCAGGCGATGCACATGGAGGGCGTAAGGTCCTTTGGCACACTTGTGCCGGGTAAAGGTGACCTCGTCCCCGATGTAAAGGTCACGACCTCTGTGCCCCTCCGGCAGATGGGACTCCACATCTCTGCGCGTGACAAAGACGTCGCCGGGGGTGTTGTGGTCTCTGATGAAGCCCCACCCATGCTGCATGTTGAACTTAATTACAGTCCCGGTGGTGCGGGGACTGTGCGCTGCACGGGGGTCCCTCCTGGTTCGGCTCTTCTGCTCGGCGCTCCGTACTTGGGCCTGTTGCTCCCGGACCCGCCTCTCTCTCCGCTCCCTCGCAAACTCTTCGAGCTGCTGTCGGCAACACTCAGCACGCTCCGCTGCAGCTGCCCTGGTTTCCTGAGTGAACCCCATTAGGTCTTCTCCGGTGGGGTCCCACTCAAATTGGGCTTCTTCCAGAGGAGGCGAGATCCTTATCACGGGCTTCGGAGCCGGAATCAGGGGTGCACACATGGCCCCAACTCTCCTCTGGTGCTCCAGTTCATAATATTTCTGGGGCCAGATGAAAGGCTGCCCGTCCGGCCACGTGTGCTGGGCAAACAAGTCCTCCCCCAGGTGTGGCACCCTTGGTTTTACGGGCGCGGGCGCAGTGGTGGTGGCGCCCGGATTGCCCAGGCCTTGCGGCCAGGCCTGGGGCACCTGGAAGGTGAAGGGCACCGTTAATACGGCGGCGCCCTGGGCTACCTGGCCTTGCGACCAGGCCGGAGGCTCCGCGGAGGTAGGGGGCGCTGTTGGTGATGCGGCGCCCGGGGGTACTAGGCCTTGCGACCAGGCTGGTGGTATTTCCTGCTTTGTCACGCTCGGGGTCGAGGCGTGTGACGTCACAGGGGTCGCGGCGGCGGCTTCCGGTTGGGGCCTAGTCTGCGTCGGTGACATGGCGTTTTCGGGCACAGCAGGGGGACTTTCGGGCTCTGCGACGGGGAGCTGGGGCAGGTGGGCGGTTTCCCGGCTTGGGGTATAGGCGTCCCCTTTACCTGCCTCCATGCGTTCGGCTCCCTTCTCGGCGCCGTCTCCGGCCTTTGGTCCTCCCGCGCCATCCTCAGAGGCGGTCTGTCTCCTCATCTTGGCTGGCGTGCTCCGGGTCTTGGTTTCAGCTTGCTGGGCCATCTCCCGGCTCCATTCCGCCAATATCTCGCGCTGTACCCGGGCCATCCTCCGTGCGAGGCCCTCCAGGGCAGTCTGCGCACACTCCCGGTCTCGGGGGAGCTGTGCAAGGACCTCCACTAGGCCTAGTGGGGTCGTGGTGTCTAGCAGGCTCCTGACCAACGGGTCGGTGCTGCTCTGCTCTTCTTCCAGCAGGCTCCTGGCCAGCGGGCCGGTGCTGCTCTGCTCTCTGGACATCTCCGGGTGAGCTTCTCTGCTACTCCTCTCCAGGCTTCTTGCCTCCGGGTGCGCTCGCTCCAGACTGCTCCAGGCGGCACCCATCTTCGTTCTTTTCTTTCGTCTCCTCCCCCTTCGAGGGCGGTCCCGAGGCCATTTGGTGATTGTCAGCTCCAGGGGCTGTTCTTTCACGCTGACAGACACCTCTAGCATCACAGTCTCTGTTGGTGGGGACGGTTTCCACTTTTGGCGCCATTTTCGGTCCTGGCCCACGATGGGAGGTGGCCTCTCGCCACCCTCTGGCACGCCCATAATGGCGTCCGCTCTTCCAAGGCGGGAAACCTTTGGAAATGGCGGGAATCGCTTCCCAGTGGCGGGAAACTCTGCAGATGGCGGGAAAACGCTGTTAATGGCGGACAACCGGCGGGAATCGACTGGTGATGGGGTCCGATGGCGGGGACCCTCCGGAACCGGCAGGAGACTTCTCTTTGAGGTAAACTCATTCTTTTCTTCAGGCACGCAGTACGCGGGTGTTGCGGGCACGTAATCCTGCCGACTACGCCAAAGTTGACGCGCCCCCTGGGACATATTCCTTTTTGAGGGGAATACCCGGCACCGGATCAGATGGGGGGGGTTGTAGTCTCCGAGCGGCTGTGACCCGGCCCGTGCCCAGGGCGTCAAACTCAGTGTTATGTGGCAGTCCTACAGATGTTATTAAGAGTTCTTTTGTGTCGACTACGCCACCCGTTGTGATGCGGTCACTGTGGCCGCCGCTGCAGCAGGGTCCGCTGAGGCTGATGGTGGGTGCGCAGCTTGGTGGGATAACCCCCAACGGGAGGGGTATAGCCTCAGAGGGGACAGGTGCAGAGGATGGGGGTTGTGGTGGTGCAGTGCAGACGGCAATGAAGACAGAGTCGGGTTGTGCAGTTAAGGGTGTTTACTTACTGCAGATGTTGTACTGGTCACTCCAGCTTCGAGTGACCACCCGAGCCGTGCTGCGTCCACCAGGTCCTGGATCCAGCCAACCCCCAAACAAGTCCGGAGCGTGGCCCTGAGCTCTCCTTCTGTCCCGTTCTCTGGCCGTCCCCACCAGTGATCCACCTAGGTCCAGCTCCCTCGGGCCTTCTGTTGGGACACCCTTGGCCTTGGGTTCCCTGACCCTTCATGTGGTGTGCCTTCGGGGTGGATGTGGTGGGTGACCATGGCAAATGCTGCCCACGGTCTCCGGTCTCTGGCTGGGGAATGTTTTTACCCCCACCAGCTTGGGTTCCGGTACCCTGATGCCGACTCTTCACCCGGGGTTTTAGTTTGGGATCTTAGAGTCCTTTTCTTCTGTGCCTCTGGGTCTCTCTCTTCTCCTCTCTCACTCTGGGTCTTTCTTCTCCTCTGCTCCTGACTTTCTCTCTGCATCTGACCCTGTTCTTTGATGGTGCCCACCTTATATACACCCTCTATGTGTGAGCTCAGGTGACCAGCACCCAATGAGCTCCTATCTTTACCCAGGCTGCTCCCCCTATCTGCCCCTACACTACTTGGGATGTACCACCCCCCTCCCACTCCAGCCAGGAACAGACTCGGTCGTACCTGCACATTTCTAAGTGGGAGTACCGTCGGTCTGCTCCTCGGAAATGGGATGTGTGTAGTGCATGCAGCCTACCGAGCTCAGTTCCACACTCCTTCCCTACCCGGGAGTGGAATATCTCACCTCTGGGTTGAGGTGCAATACCCCTGTAGCAGCCGAATCCTCAGGGTGCTACAAAAGTACAGTTACATAATCAATATGGGCTTAAAGTGCAGTCTTTCAGCTTTAGGGAAGAGGTCGTATAACACGGACAAGGATCGCACCGCAATGCTTGGACTTGCCAGAGGCTCTCCCAACCCGAGTGTGACATCTGCATAGAAATTCATGCTGTCACGCGCAGGTCAGACCCATTCAAACACCTTATTCAAGGGATGTCAAACTCAAACACACAGAGGGCCAAAAGTAAAAACTTGGCCAAACAGTATACAGTATAATGGGCCCCACAAAGTCCTCCATAAAGAATAATGGGCCCCACATAGACTTCCATACAGAATAATGGGCCCAATATAGTCCTCCATAAGGTATTATAGGCCCCACATAGTTCTCCATACAGAATAATGGTCCCACATAGCGGTGGTGGTTCTGGTGTCGCAGGCCAAAAAAACTGCCCTTACAGCCACAGTTTGACATGTATGCCTTATACTGATATCTTTGGCCTCTCCGCTCCTCACTACCACCTACCCAGTCCTTTTTGATTTTGGCAGTGGTTAAATCCTCAGGCCATGGTTACTAGGCCGAGGCTTCCTGGATTCCTACGACCAGGAGTGTTCTTTGAATACGCCTGCAAAGGTCACGACCCACATTGAGACATATGACGTCTCCGCCCCATGACCTTTGAGGGTGCATATGCAGAACCCTCCTGGGCTTAGCAAACTCAGTCCCTAAATTATTCCCCCTGGACACTGTTTGTGTCAACGTCTGCTGAAGACACGCCTCAGACTGTGACACTGCACTGACAAAGTCCAGAGAAGAACCTGTGAGCCGGGCTTGAACACATTATGGTGCCTCCCCTGTGATACAGCAGACATTGTAGGCCAGGCATTGTTGAGAGCTCTGAATCCCTTCTGTAAGCAGTCACTACCAATACTGCATGGGGCCATGTAATAGCAATCCAGCGAGCAGGACCGAATTTAACACTAGCATCTGAAGAAGCGTGTCTAGGGCAACAGTGTTCAGGGGGCGACATTTTCTTCTGCCGCAAGAAAAAAATATATGCAACAGGTTAGGAGACTACACTATTCTTTTCCATTCCAATAAGTCTAGTGTAAAAATATAACTTTCTCAATATCACAGCCTATGGGTGGAGGCCAATGTTAGGAGTAGAGATGAGCGGTGTTCGACTAGAACTGTTCGCCAATCTCAAATTCGAGCTGTTTTGGGTGGTGTTCGAGTTGTTCGACGAACCCGAACGATTTGCAAAAAATTCGGCTGTTCGAGGTTATGTTCGATAACTGTTCGTGCACCAAAAGCGTGTCCTGCATGTCTGGCGCTATTTAGAGCACCAATCATGCAGGGATTGTCTGCCACTCACTGTAATGCCACAGCCATGGTGGTTGTGGCATTACAGTGATTGCCCAAATCGATGGGAACAGTGCTCACAGTGAAACATGAAAAGCCGGCAATTCAGCAGCGGCATACACCGGTACCCGACAATTTAGAACCGAAAGAATAGAGCTTCACACATAGATTAGATACATAGAAACATGTCAGTCACACATATAAGAAGTACAGTGACAGTGTTGCTTACTGTACTTGTCATTTAGTGTAAAGGATTTATCAAAAAAAATAATAGTGTTTTCATGCACCGTCTCTTTAAAAAAGCCGGCCGGCAATTCAGCAGCGGTACCCGACAATTTATAACAGACAGAATAGAGCTTCACACATAGATTAGATAGATAGAAACATGTCAGTCACATATATATGAAGTACTGTGACAGTGTTGCTTACTGTACTTGTCATTTACTGCAAAGGATTTATTAAAAAAAATAATAGTGTTTTCATGCACCGTCTCTTTAAAAAAGCCGGCCGGCAATTCAGCATCTGTACCCGACAATTTATAATAGACAGAATAGAGCTTCACACATAGATTAGATAGATAGAAACATGTCAGTCACATATATAATAAGTACAGTGACAGTGTTGGTTACTGTACTTGTCATTTAGTATTAAAATAAAGGATTTATTATTAAAAAAAATTGGCGTGGGGTTCCCCGTAATTTTAGTCTCTAGCGGAGGTTAAGCAGACAGCTGGGGCAGATGTTTGAAGCCTGGGAAGGGGGTAATACCCACGGAGCTTCCCAGGCTACTAATATCAGCCCGCAGCTGAATACCTAGCCTTTACTAGCTATTAAAATGGAGGACCCCCCCAAAAAAATTACGTGGGGTCCCCCCTAATTTAATAGCTAGCAAAGGCTAGGCAGACAGCTGGGGGCTGATATTAATAGCCCAGGAAGGGAGCCATGAATATTGGCCCCCTCCCAGGCTAGAAACACCAGCCGTCAGCCGCCCCAGAAATGGCGCATCCATAGGATGCGCCAATTCTGGCACTTAGCCTCGCTCTTCCACGCTGCCCTGGTGCGGTGGCAGGGGGTAATAGGGTTGGGGTTGATGTCAGCTTATAATGCCAGCTGACATCAAGCCCAGGTTAGTAATGGAGAGGCGTCTATAAGACACCCCCATTACTAACCCCATAGTCAAAGTTAAAAGAAAACACAAACACCCAGAATAAAGTCCTTTAATTGAAATAAAGACACAATCCTTTATTGTTCTAAATAAAACCATACTTACCGTCACGCCCATTCCAGCTTAAGCCAACGATCTCCTGCAATAAAAGAAAAATAATAAAGCAACCTCATCCTTACATTTCCATGGTTCCCACGACAGCTTCAGCTCTGCTACATCGAGATAACAGGCTGGACCGCAGCAGAACGCTGCCATCCAGCCTGTCATCCCGCAGACACTGAGAAGCGCAGGCATGCTTGCGCTCTGCAGTGTCTGGCTGTGACGGCATAAAGATGAGACGAGTTCATGTCCAATGAACTCGGCGCACCTCATGCACGTCACTGACAGCGTGGGAGAATTCTCCTGCACTCAGCACTTCAGCGTGAGAATTCTCCCACGCTGTCAGTGACGTGCATGAGGTCAGCTGATTTCATTGGACATGAATGAGCTCACCTCATGCACGTCACTGACAGCGTGGGAGAATTCTCACGCTGTAGCGCTGAGTGCAGGAGAATTTTCCCACGCTGTCAGTGACGTGCATGAGGTGAGCTGAGATCATTGGACATGAATGAGCTCACCTCATGCACGTCACTGACAGCGTGGGAAAATTCTCCTGCACTCAGCGCTTCAGCGTGAGAATTTTCCCACGCTGTCAGTGACGTGCATGAGGTGAGCTCATTCATGTCCAATGAACTCAGCTGACCTCATGTACGTCACTGACAGCGTGGGAGAATTTTCACGCTGAAGTGCTGAGTGCAGGAGAATTCTCCCACGCTGTCAGTGACGTGTATGAGGTGCGCCGAGTTCATTGGACATGAGCTTGTCTCATCTTTATGCCGTCACAGCCAGACACTGAGGAGCGCAAGCATGCCTGCGCTTCTGAGTGTCCGCGGGATGACAGGCTGGATGGCAGCGTTCTGCTGCGGTCCAGCCTGTCATCTCGATGTAGCAGAGCTGAAGCTGTCGTGGGAACCATGGAAAGGTAAGGATGAGGTTGCTTTATTATTTTACTTTTATTGCAGAAGACATTGGCTTCAGCTGGAATGGGCGTGACGGTAAGTATGGTTTAATTTAGAACAATAAAGAATTGTGTGTTTATTTCAATTAAAGGACTTTATTCTGGGTGTTGTGTTTTTTTAAATACTTTACTAGAAATTCATGGTGGTCATGTCTAATATTGGCGTGACCCCATGAATTTCGGGCTTAGGGCCAGCTGATAATGCCAAGCTGACCTTAACCCCTTTATTACCCAGTGAGCCACCGCATCAGGGCCCTGGATGAGTTGGGTACAGCGCCAGAAGATGGCGCTTCTATGAACGCGCCATTTTCTGGGGCGGCTGCGGACTGCAATTTGCAGCGGGTGGGGCCCAGAAAGCTTGGGCCTCCCTGCGCTGCGGATTCCAGCTCCCAGCTGCCTAGTTGTACCTAGCTGGGCACAAAAATAGGGCGAAGCCCCACGCATTTTTTTTTTTAAATTATTTCATGAAATTCATGGAATAATTAAGAAAAAAAGGGCTTCCCTATATTGTTGTGTCCAACCAGGTACAAATAGGCAGCTGGTGGTTGGGGGCAGCCCGTCCCTGCCTGTTGTACCTGGCTGGACACAAATATAGTGCGAAGCCCCACGTCAATTTTTTTTTAATTATTTCATGAAATAATTTTTTTAAAAAAGGGCTTCCCTATATTGTTGTGTCTGGCCAGGTACAAATAGGCAGCTGGTGGTTGGGGGCAACCCGTTCCTGCCTGCTGTACCTGACTGGACACAAATATAGGGCGAAGCCCCACGTCAATTTTTTTTAAATTATTTCAGGAAATTCATGAAATAATGAAAAAAAAATTGATGTGGGGCTTCGCCCTATATTTGTGTCCAGTCAGGTACAGCAGGCAGGAACGGGCTGCTCCCAACAACCAGCTGCCTATTTGTACCTAGCCGGACACAACAATATAGGGAAGCCCTTTTTTTCTTAATTATTCCATGAATTTCATGAATTTAAAAAAAAATACGTGGAGCTTCGCCCTATTTTTGTGTCCAGCCAGGTACAACTAGGCAGCTGGGGGCTGGAATCTGCAGCGCAGGGAGGCCCAAGCTTTCTGGGCCCCACCCGCTGCAAATTGCAGTCTGCAGCTGCCCCGGAAAATGGCGCATTCATAGAAGCGCCATCTTCTGGCGCTGTACCCAACTCATCCAGGGCCCTGGTGCGGTGGCTCACTGGGTAATAAAGGGGTTAAGGCCAGCTTGGCATTATCAGCTGGCCCTAAGCCCGAAATTCATGGGGTCACGCCAATATTAGACATGACCACCATGAATTTCTAGTAAAGTATTTAAAAAAAAACCAAACACCCAGAAAAAAGTCCTTTAATTGAAATAAACACACAATTCTTTATTGTTCTAAATTAAACCATACTTACCATCACGCCCATTCCAGCTGAAGCCAATGATCTCCTGCAATAAAAGTAAAATAATAAAGCAACATCATCCTTACCTTTCCATGGCTCCCACGACAGCTTCAGCTCTGCTACATCGAGATGACAGGCTGGACTGCAGCAGAACGCTGCCATCCAGCCTGTCATCCCGCAGACACTGAGAAGCGTAGGCTTGCTTGCGCTACTCAGTGTCTGGCTGTGATGGCATCCAGATGAGCCGAGGTCATGTCCAATGAACACGGCTCACCTCATGCACGTCACTGACAGCGTGGGAAAATTCTCACGCTGAAGCGCTGAGTGCAGGAGAATTTTCCCACGCTGTCAGTGACGTACATGAGGTGAGCCGAGTTCATTGTCGGCTCATCTGGATGCCGTCACAGTCAGACACTGAGGAGCGCAAGCATGCCTGCGCTTCTCAGTGTGTGCGGCATGGCAAGCTGGATGGCAGCGTTCTGCTGCGGTCCAGCCTGTCATCTCGATGTAGCAGAGCTGAAGCTGTCCTGGGAACCATGGAAAGGTAAGGATGAGGTTGCTTTATTATTTTTCTTTTATTGCAGGAGATCGTTGGCTTCAGCTGGAATGGGCGTGATGGTAAGTATGGTTTAATTTAGAACAATAAAGAATTGTGTCTTTATTTCAATTAAAGGACTTTATTCTGGGTGTTTGTGGTTTTTTTTTAACTTTGACTATGGGGTTAGTAATGGGGGTGTCTTATAGACGCCTCTCCATTACTAACCTGGGCTTGATGTCAGCTGGCATTATAAGCTGACATCAACCCCAACCCTATTACCCCCTGCCACCGCACCAGGGCAGCGTGGAAGAGCGAGGCTAAGTGCCAGAATTGGCGCATCCTATGGATGCGCCATTTCTGGGGCGGCTGACGGCTGGTGTTTCTAGCCTGGGAGGGGGCCAATATTCATGGCTCCCTTCCTGGGCTATTAATATCAGCCCCCAGCTGTCTGCCTAGCCTTTGCTAGCTATTAAATTAGGGGGGACCCCACGTCATTTTTCTGAGGGGGGTCCTCCATTTTAATAGCTAGTAAAGGCTAGGTATTCAGCTGGGGGCTGATATTAGTAGCCTGGGAAGCTCCGTGGGTATTACCCCCTTCCCAGGCTTCAAACATCTGCCCCAGCTGTCTGCTTAACCTCCGCTAGAGACTAAAATTACGGGGAACCCCACGCCAATTTTTTTTAATAATAAATCCTTTATTTTAATACTAAATGACAAGTACAGTAACCAACACTGTCACTGTACTTATTATATATGTGACTGACATGTTTCTATCTATCTAATCTATGTGTGAAGCTCTATTCTATCTGTTATAAATTGTCGGGTACAGATGCTGAATTGCCGGCCGGCTTTTTTAAAGAGACGGTGCATGAAAACACTATTATTTTTTTTAATAAATCCTTTGCAGTAAATGACAAGTACAGTAAGCAACACTGTCACAGTACTTCATATATATGTGACTGACATGTTTCTATCTATCTAATCTATGTGTGAAGCTCTATTCTGTCTGTTATAAATTGTCGGGTACAGATGCTGAATTGCCGGCCGGCTTTTTTAAAGAGACGGTGCACGAAAACACTATTATATTTTTTAACAAATCCTTTACACTAAATGACAAGTACAGTAAGCAACACTGTCACTGTACTTCGTATATATGTGGCTGACATGTTTCTATCTATCTAATCTATGTGTGATTCTCTATTCCTTCTATTCTAAATTGTCGGGTACAGATGCTGAATTGCCAGCCGGCTTTTTTAAAGAGACGGTACATGAAAACACTATTATTTTTTTTAATAAATCCTTTGCAGTAAATGACAAGTACAGTAAGCAACACTGTCACAGTACTTCATATATATGTGACTGACATGTTTCTATCTATCTAATCTATGTGTGAAGCTCTATTCTGTCTGTTATAAATTGTCGGGTACCGCTGCTGAATTGCCGGCCGGCTTTTTTAAAGAGACTGTGCACGAAAACACTATTATATTTTTTAATAAATCCTTTACACTAAATGACAAGTACAGTAAGCAACACTGTCACTGTACTTCATAGATATGTGACTGACATGTTTCTATCTATCTAATCTATGTGTGATGCTCTATTCCTTCATGTCTAAATTGTCGGGTACCGGTGTATGCCGCTGCTGAATTGCCGGCCGGCTTTTTTAAAGAAAGCGTCTTCTGAGCAGTTTGTCAGCTTTTGGACACCTTTGAAGGTGTTTTCTATGTGTTCCTATGTGTTTTTGTTTGCCTGCCATTGGTTTTAACGGTGTTCGACGGTGTTCTAAGGTGTTCGACGAACAGTTCGACGAACAGTTCCTCGAACATCCCGGTGTTCGACGAACCGAACCGAACCCGAACACTACGGGGGTGGCTCAACACTAGTTAGGAGTCCCTCACAACTCCTGTTAACATATGCATTGGGAGCTTTTTGTTACATACAGTACAGACCAAAAGTTTGGACACACCTTCTCATTTAAAGATTGTTCTGTATTTTCATGACTTTGAAAATTGTACATTCACACCGAAGGCATCAAAACTATGAATTAACACATGTGGAACTATATACTTAACAAAAAAGTGTGAAACAATTGAAAATATGTCTTATATTCTAGGTTCTTCAAAGTAGCCACCTTTTGCTTTGATGACTGCTTTGCACACTCTTGGCATTCTCTTGATGAGCTTCAAGAGGTAGTCACCGTAAATGGTTTTCACTTCACAGGTGAGCCCTGTCAGGTTTAATAAGTGCGATTTCTTGCCTTATAAATGGGGTTGGGACCATCAGTTGTGTTGTGCAGAAGTCAGGTGGATACACAGCTGATAGTCCTACTGAATAGACTGTTAGAATTTGTATTATGGCAAGAAAAAAGCAGCTAAGTAAAGTGGCCATCATTACTTTAAGAAATGAAGGTCAGTCAGTCTGAAAAATTGGGCAAACTTTGAAAGTGTCCCCAAGTGCAGTTGCAAAAACCATCAAGCCCTACAAAGAAACTGGCTCACATGAGGACCGCCCGAGGAAAGGAAGACCAAGAGTCACCTCTACTTCTGAGGATAAGTTTATCCGAGTCACCAGCCTCAGAAATCGCAGGTTAACAGCAGCTCAGATTAGAGACCAGGTCAATGCCACACAGAGTTCTAGCAGCAGACATATCTCTTCAACAACTGTTAAGAGGAGACTTTGTGCAGCAAGCCTTCATGGTAAAATAGCTGCTAGGAAACCACTGCTAAGGACAGGCAACAAGCAGAAGAGACAAGTTTGGGCTAAAGAACACAAGGAATGGACATTAGATCAGTGGAAATCTGTGCTTTGGTCTGATGAGTCCAAATTTGAGATCTTTGGTTCCAACCACCGTGTCTTTGTGCGACGCAGAAAAGGTGAACGGATGGACTCTACATGCCTGGTTCCCACCGTGAAGCACGGAGGAGGAGGTGTGATGGTGTGGGGGTGCTTTGCTGGTGACACTGTTGGGGTTTTATTCAAAATTGAAGGCATACTGAACCAGCATGGCTACCACAGCATCTTGCAGTGGCATGTTATTCCATCCGGTTTGCGTTTAGTTGGACCATCATTTATTTTTCAACAGGACAATGACCCCAAACACACCTCCAGGCTGTGTAAGGGCTATTTGACCAAGAAGGAGAGTGATGGGGTGCTACGCCAGATGACCTGGCCTCCACAGTCACCAGACCTGAACCCAATCGAGATGGTTTGGGGTGAGCTGGACCGCAGAGTGAAGGCAAAAGGGCCAACAAGTGCTAAGCATCTCTGGAAACTCCTTCAAGATTGTTGGAAGACCATTTCCGGTGACTACCTCTTGAAGCTCATCAAGAGAATGCCAAGAGTGTGCAAAGCAGTTATCATAGCAAAAGGTGGCTACTTTGAAGAACCTAGAATATAAGACATATTTTCAGTTGTTTCGCATTTTTTTGTTAAGTATATAATTCCACATGTGTTAATTCATAGTTTTGATGCCTTCAGTGTGAATGTACAATTTTCATAGTCATGAAAATACAGAAAAATCTTTAAATGAGAAGGTGTGTCCAAACTTTTGGTCTGTACTGTTTATGTTAAACAGAGACAAAGACATGTGATGTGAACATGGCCTAAGGCTCTGCTCACCCTGAGAATGTTTTCTTCTATACATAAGCCACAGAAAATATGACAGATCCATTAATATCAGTTCTAATTTGCTTGATTGATTCCATTTTCTCTAAGCATCTGTCAAGTTAACATCAGGTATTAAGTTCTTTTAATGCTATTCTATGTTAACAATAGCTACAAAAATGAACATGCATTGTATTGAAGTAAATTGAAAGTGGACCCAATTTACAGATATAGCAATTGTCAAAGCAACCTCATTCCCACTACACTATAAATGCTTTCAACATCATGGTAGCACATGATATGCAAAGTGCTGCCATTTTTCATACTACTGTATTAATGGCCGCTTTGCACAAATACCGCTGTATTTCTAAAGCCACTATTTGATCCGAATCCCAGTCTAACACTATGTTTCACTCTGCACATTGGGGTGTCACAAATACAACCCTGGTAGAGGTAAGGAGTTACTATTGCAACGGGTAATGCGATTCCGGAGCGAGGGGAGATTACTACTGCATGGGGGGGTGTTAATATAATATAAAGGAGGTGGGGATTACTGCAAGGGGGCATGTGATTCAAAACTAGGGGCTCACGTAGAATTCAGCACATGTAGCAAAGAGTTTGAGGTGTGTTTGCTAAAAGTAAAATCAAGTTGCAGCTTTTTTTCACTGTATCCTTAGAAATTAATTGGAATTTTTTTGCATGGGTTTGCAGAAACTATGGAGCTATTAACAATAATTAAGTCATTTGTAATTAATTAATTTAATTTCGATTGATACAGCAGAAGGAGGCTGTGAGTTTTATGAATAAGCTTCTTAGTATCCGCACCTCAGATGCTCGCTACAGATGCCAAGTGCTACATGAGACCCAAGGCTAAGGATGGACCGCCACTCCTGGGCCAGTGATTTGTCCTTTTGTAACGCCCGGGGCACCCCTACCGAAGGTCACCGCCCTGGAACGCTACCGAAGAAAGGGGTCTGGCTGGGGGTGTGTGCTGTTACCTCTTCTACTCATAACTGCAGACCGAATACTGTCGCTTGATATGGCAGGCCAGGATGAAGTATAGACGAATGAGAGAGACCAGAGTACAAAAATAAACTTTTCTTTACAAAACAAACTGGGAAATATATGCATACAGTAGCAGGCATGAGAAGCTTGATAGTTACAAATGGCGGCACATTTCTGATATTGCCGATTACACTGATAGAGCAGCTTGTTATGAAGGCCTCCATCTTCCTTTCTTGTGAGGGCTGCATGGGTTGTGGTGGGTCACTCACAATTATTCTCAACTTCTGATTCATGTGGGCCACCCAGATGCGGGTGCACCGCTGTATTTACATAATTGAATAAGAGTCTATATTTGCTGCAATTGAAAAGGAGAGAACGTGTCTCAGCCTGGCCAGTCTTCATCTAGACCAGGGGTCTCAAACACGCGGCCCGAGGGCCACATGCGGCCCCTGAGGCTTCTTGATGCAGCCCTGAGGCACTGAAGCTCCTGTATTGATTGTGGCCTCGTCCTGAGGGCTGCCAAAGTCAGTGATTCTTTTCAGTTGAATCTTCTACAAGTTAGGGACTAGCATGGCACATTACTACAAAATGAGGACCAGGATGGACACATTACTACAAGATGAGGACCAGAATGGGCACATTACTACAAGATGAGGACCAGGATGGGCACGTTACTACAAGATGAGGACCAGGATGGGGCATTACTACAAGATGAGGACAAGAATGGGCACATTACTACAAGATGAGGACCAGGATGGGCACCTTACTACAAGATGAGGACAAGGATGGGCACATTACTACAAGATGAGGACCAGGATGGGCACATTACTACAAGATGGGGACCAAGATGGGCACATTACTACAAGATGAGGACCAGGATGGGCATATTACTACAAGATGAGGACCAGGATGGGCACATTACTACAAGATGAGGACCAGAATGGGCACATTACTACAAGATGAAGACCAGAATGGGCACATTACTACAAGATGAGGACCAGGATGGGCACGTTACTACAAGATGAGGACCAGGATGGGCACATTACTACAAGATGAGGACCAGGATGGGCACATTACTTCAAGATGAGGCCCAGGATGGGCACATTACTACAAGATGGGGACCAGGATGTGCACATTACTACAAGATGAGGACCAGGATGGGCACATTACTACAAGATGAGGACCAGGATGGGCACATTACTACAAGATGGGGACCAAGATGGGCACATTACTACAAGATGAGGACCAGGATGGGCACATTACTACAAGATGGGGACCAAGATGGGCACATTACTACAAGATGAGGACCAGGATGGGCATATTACTACAAGATGAGGACCAGGATGGGCACATTACTACAAGATGAGGACCAGGATGGGCACATTACTACAAGATGGGGACCAAGATGGGCACATTACTACAAGATGAGGACCAGGATGGGCATATTACTACAAGATGGGGGCCAGGATGGGCACATTACTACAAGATGAGGACCAAGATGGGGGACATTAGTACAAGATGAGGACTAGGATGATAATATTACTACAAGATGGGGACCAGGATAAGGCATTATTACAAGTTAGGGATGAGGATGGACACATTACTACAAGATGTGGAACAGGATGGGCACATTACTACAAGATGGGGACCAGCATGGGCTATTAATACAAGATGGGAACCAGGATGTGCACATTACTACAAGATGGGGGCCAGGATGGGCACATTACTACAAGATGAGGACCAAGATGGGGGACATTACTACAAGATGAGGACCAGGATGAGGCATTACTACACGATACGGACTAGGATGGGGAAACAAGATGGGGAAACTAAGAAAAAACACAAAAAATAAAAAGCACAAAATTTGAGCTTGGTTTAAGTTGGAATACATGCAGCACATAAATGCATGTTTCACAATGGCGATGAATCAGAAAAACCTACAAAATGAACATAAACCCTGCGGTAAATAAATAAAAAGCAAGTGCATTTAAATAAAATAGGGTTCTTAATAACGCTGTTTTTGATCAAAAAGAATATATAAACCATCCCACCATTGACAAGGTGAACCCGTTCGGGACGGTCCTACACTGTCTAATACTAAAAACCTTACCATGTGTCAAAGTTGACCTCAATGTAAATTGTTGCTCTGTAATACCACTGGAGACCAGAAGGTGGCTGTATAAGGGTCGGCAACGGACTGTATTGGGGGATGTCTGATCAACATCGTCTATAGTCTGGTCACTATGGTGACCAGGGGGAGTTGGAGGTTGGAAGTTGGCGGTTGGGGAGAATCAAGCCTGTCTAGAGGTGAGGCGTAGGGTACAAGGGCTGCTGGTACCTTACCAGACAAACTTTTCAAAGCCCATCGCAGCAAGGCCAAACCTTTTGCCATAACAGAGTATAAGTCCCATTGCCATCCAGCCGGGACCTGTATGGAAAACCAGGGTTGCAGCTAAATGATGGAGCAACTGTGATTCCTTGATCTGTGATCTAGTAAACCATTTGAACTGTTTATGCAAAGGTTTGGTCTGCCTTCTTTCTACCTACCTCTAAATAATCTAGATGTACCCCGTGAACAAGTCCAGAGCGCCAGGAACCAGGTAGGAGCATCGTGACATCCCAAACTACACAACACCACAGAAGAGCCATACCACTGCTCGGCACCTACGACTGGGCCTAATAGTGCCTCTGGCCCTACTACTCAATGGGTGTGGCATACATTACATGTGAGATAAGGAATCCTCCTACAAACTGATACTTGAATACTTCAGAACTTGCTTCCTGGATATAAACTTCTTTCTTCTCCACATACAACAGTCTTAATCACTGCTGGTCTGCAAAATGCTCCATCTTCTTTAATTACTCTTCAACAACTCACTAACAGGAATTGAGCCCCTGTACCCACTGAACTCCTCCCAATATGGGAAGACCTAACAGTTAACCCCATCTACATGCTAATTATGTGATGCAGGCCACAGAACAGATAAAACAGCATACAACACAGGTCAATCCATTATATTACAATAAGATCTTCATGGAAGGTGTGAAAAGCATGCCAACTCCTTTACACTTTCACCCCAGACTAAAATTTGCAAGTCAGTTATTGGTTCCCACAAAAGTTGGAAGCTACAATTGTTCAAAATGTATTTTCAAGATTTCCCTTTTCTGAAACGCAAGGGCTCAGGCCCACAGTTTTACTTCTCCATCAAACTGTACAGTTACCACTAGGCACTTAGACTGGGAACAATCTCCTGGTAATTGCCAAAACAAGACTCGTCCATCAGATGCCAGATAGAGAAGAATGATTTGTCATGCCACAGAACATGTTTCTGTAATGCCAGTGATGCACTAGTCTGCCGTAGGTCACACACATGTGGTGTGAGGGTATTACCTCTTCACTAAGGCAGGAATGAAAGCAAAAAAAAATGTAGATTGTGACGCCAGGGTGCACTGTGTTAACTTCTGTTTCCTGGTGTGATGATATGTTGTGCACCCGATAGTCCATCAAACAGAGAGACGGATAGGCTATTGGTAAACTTTACTTCTTATAAACAAATACAGGTAAATTCAGACAGACGATTCAGCAGAGATTCTATTTCAATGCAGCAAGCACAGCTACTTTCCAGTATGACAATACAGATACACAAACGGTGCAGTGACTCCTGAGGCCTAGCTTCTGCTTTTCTGTACAGTCCTTATCACACAGCTGATTGCAGCTGGAACTGTGGTCTCTCATACACCAGAGATCTGAGCTTCCATACCTGCTCCTCAGCTTCTTACAGGCAGGACCACACACCACACAGTGTCTCCTCCTCTCTCAGCACACAGCACTAAGCTCAGGGCCTTGACATGTGATCTAACCATGTGACCTTATTGCCATATATGGAAAGCAGGGCTAAATCTTTAACTCTTAGTAATCTGATATTGTGTTCTGCTAAGTACCTCACTCTCTACATATATAAACCATTCTGTATACTGGAGCCTCATGTACATTATCTGCAAAGGGAATATGACCATTGGGCAGACATAATGAGGTAGCGGCTGGCTCTGCTACATCTTAAAGGGGCATATACATACAACTTTTGGGCACTACATTTCCACTACTCGAGAGTCCACTGGTGGCGGCTTTCAGGACCGGCTCCAGGTTTTTCTGGGCCCCGGGCGAAAGAGTCTCAGTGGGCCCCTTTAACACATACACGATTCATAATGCACAGATACCGCAGAGAAATATATATACAGTGGCATGTAAAAGTTTGGGCACCCCTGGTCAAAGTTAGTGTTATTGTGAACAGTTAAGCAAGTTGAAGATGAAATGATCTCTAAAAGGCCTGAAGTTAGAGATAACAAATTTCCTTTGTATTTTAGGCAAATAATATATATTTTTTAATCTTTTACATTTTAAAAATGACGAAAAATGAAAATGGACCAATGCAAAAGTTTGGGCATCCTGCATGGTTAGTACCTAGTAGCACCCCCTTTTGAAAGTATCACAGCTTGTAAAAGCTTTTTATAGCAAGACAAGAGTCTTTCAATTCTTGTTTGAGGGATTTTCATCCATTCTTCCTTGGAAAATCCTTCCAGTTCTGTGAGATTCCTTGGTCATCTTGCATGCACTGCTATTTTGAGGTCTAGCCACAGATTTTCATTGATGTTCAGAAGAGGGGACTGTGAGGGCCATTGTAAAACCTTCAGCTTGCACCTTTTGAGGTAGCCTATTGTGTATTTTGATGTTTGTTTAGGATCATTAACCATTTGTAGAAGCCATCCTCTTTTCAACTTCAGCTTTTTTACAGATGGTGTTATGTTTGCATCAAGAATTTGTTGAAATTTCATTGAATCCATTGTTCCCTCTACCCGTGAAATGTCCCCTGTACCATTGGCTGCAGCACAACTCCAAAGCATGACTGATCCACCCCCATGCTTAATAGTTGGCGAGATGTTATTTTCCTGAAATTTGGTGGCCTTTTTTATCCACACATACCTTTGAACATTGTGGTCAAAGAGTTCTATTTTAACCTTTTCGGTCAACAGAACTTGTTTCCAAAATGTATCAGGCTTGTTTAGATGTTCTTTTGCATACTTCTGATGCTGAATTTTATGGTGAGGCTGCAGGAGAGGTTTTCTTCTGATGACTCTTCCATGAAGGTCATATTTCTGTAGGTCTTTTGAGGTCAAGCGGGGGTTCTGATTTGCCTCTCTAGCAATCGTACGAACAGCTCTCACTGAAATTTTGCTTGGTCTTCCAGACCTTATCTTGACCTTCACTGTTCCTGTTAACTGCCATTTCTTAATTACATTTCAAACTGAGGAAAGGGCAACTTGAAAACACTTTGCTATTTTCTTATAGCCTTCTCCTGTTTTATGGGCCTCCACCATTTTCATTTTCAGAGTGCTAGGCAGCTGCTTAGAAGAACCCATGGCTGCTGTTTTTTTGGCATAAAGTTAGAGGAGGCTTGGTTTTTATAAAGCTGGGAAATTTTCATCACCTGGCATTTCCTAACGATGATAGTGAACAAGCCATAACCCTAACAGGCTAATTAAGGTCAGAAACCTTGGTCAAAATTATCAAAGCACACAAATCTCCAAGGGTGCCCAAACTTTTGTATAGGCCCATTTCCCTTATTGTAATTTTTTAAAATGAAAAAAAAAGACCATCTATATACTTATTTGCCTAAAATACAACTGAAATATGTCATCTTTAACAATATGCCTTTTAGAAATCATTTCATCTTCAACTTGCTTAACTGTTCACAATAACAGTGATTTTGACCAGGGGTGCCCAAACTTTTACATGCCACTGTATAGTACAATACAAAGATTTCACTTCTTACATTATATGAGCGATATCTATTGTAAATTCCACAATAGCTCAGAAACCGGCGAATCCTCGCAGCTCACAGTGCAGACCGGACAGTATAGTCCTCCATACAGTATTATGGGCCCCATATATTGCTCCATACAGTATAATGACCCCACATATTCCTCTGTACAGTATAATGGGCACCACATAGTCCTCCATACAGTATACTGGCCCCCATAAAATGCTCCATACAGAATACTGGCCCCCATAAAGCGCTCCATACGGAATACTGGCCCCCATATAACACTCCATACAGAATACTGGCCCCCATATGACGCTCCATACAGAATACTGGCCCCCATATAATGCTCCATACAGAATAGTGGCCCCCATATAACACTCCATACAGAATACTGGCCCCCATATAACGCTCCATACAGAATACTGGCCCCAATATAACACTCCATACACAATACTGGCCCCCATATAACGCTCCATACAGAATACTGGCCCCCATATAATGCTCCGTACAAGATATTGGTCCCCTTATAACGCTCCAAACAGGATACTGGCCCCCATATAATGCTCCATGCAGATTGTTCCCCCCACATAATTCCGTATGCAGGGTTTTCCCCCTTTATAATGCCCCATGCAGGCTGCCCCCTCCCCCTTATAATGCCTCATGCAGGATGTCACCCCCATATAATGCCCCATGCAGGATGTCACCCCCCATATAATGCCCAATGCAGGATGTCACTCCCCCCATATAATGCCCAATGCAGGATGTCACTCCCCCCCATATAATGCCCCATGCAGGATGTCACCCCCCATATAATGCCCCATGCAGGATGTCACCCCCCATATAATGCCCAATGCAGGATGTCACTCCCCCCCATATAATGCCCCATGCAGGATGTCACTTCTCCCCCCATATAATGCCTCATGCAGGATGTCACCCCCCCATATAATGCCCCATGCAGGATGTCACCCCCCCATATAATGCCCCATGCAGTATGTCACCCCCCCATATAATGCCCCATGCAGGATGTCACCCCCATATAATGCCCCATGCAGGATGTCACCCCCCATATAATGCCCAATGCAGGATGTCACTCCCCCCATATAATGCCCAATGCAGGATGTCACTCCCCCCCATATAATGCCCCATGCAGGATGTCACCCCCCATATAATGCCCCATGCAGGATGTCACCCCCCATATAATGCCCCATGTAGGATGTCACCCCCCATATAATGCCCAATGCAGGATGTCACCCCCCATATAATGCCCAATGCAGGATGTCACTCCCCCCATATTATGCCCCATGCAGGGTATCACTTCTCCTCCCCATATAATGCCCCATGCAGGATGTCACCTCCCATATAATGCCCCATGCAGGATATCACCCCCATATAATGCCCAATGCAGGATGTCACTCCCCCTCATATAATGCTCAATGCAGGATGTCACTCCCCCCCATATAATGCCCCATGCAGGATGTCACCCCCCCATATAATGCCCCATGTAGGATGTCACCCCCCCATATAATGTCCCATGCAGGATGTCACCCCCCATATAATGCCCAATGCAGGATGTCACTCCCCCCCATATTATGCCCCATGCAGGATATCACTTCTCCCCACCATATAATGCCCCATGCAGGATGTCACCTCCCATATAATGCCCCATGTAGGATGTCACCTCCCATATAATGCCCCATGCAGGATGTCCCTTTCCCCACCATATAATGCCCCATGCAGGATATCACCCCCCTCTTTAAAATGCCCCATATGGATGTCACCCTCCCATATAATGCCCCATGCAGGATGTCACCCCACCATATAATGCCCCATACAGGATGTCACCCCCCTTATAATGCCCCATGCAGGATGTCACCCCTCATATAATGCCCCATGCATAATGTCACCCCCCCATATAATGCCCCATGCAGGATGTCACCCCCCCATATATTGACCCATGCCTCCATACATTAAAAAAATAAATCAAATACTCACCTCACTCCTCCTCACCTGCTGCCGCCGCTCAGGTCCGGACTCCAGCGTCGCCGGCGTCTTCCCGCTCTGCGCTGCCTGTGACTGCTCAGGGGGGGCGCGGTGGAAAGACGTCACCGCACCCTCTGACCTGAGATATCACAGGGAGCGCACAGCAGGAAGAGAGCGGATCTGCAGAGGCACGGGGAGAGGTAAGTATCCGGCTGCCGGGGCCCTGAGCAAGCGGGGGAGAAGAGCAGGCACTGGCACCACTTTCCTCCGCCCATAGCCTGGCGGGGTGCCCGACCACGAGTGGGCCCCCCGCCTGCTCAGGGCCCCAGCACTTGCCCGGGTGCGTCGGGTGCTGACACCGGCCCTGGCGGCTTTACACCACTCCTGATGTTAATACCAGAGGAGGTTTAGAACTCTTTGAAGTCAGAAGAATGTTGGGGAGTATTATGTACTATTCGCCTAATTCAGTGACCGTCCTCTTTAACTTTACATGGACTCAACTTTGGGTTGAGTTTCTGTGTCTCTTTAAAGCTTCCACTTTTCAATAATACCACTTACAGTTGATAGTGGAGTATTTAGGAAGGGGTCGATTTCACAGACTTGTTAAAACGCTGACACAGGTCAGTGTGAAAAATTCTAAATTAAAAAAAAAAAGTATATATATATATTTTTCTAATACACATCATGATGTGAAAAAACATTATCAAATTTTTTTACAAAAATGTTACTTAAATAGTAAGTGATTTTCTGGTGATACCTACCCTTTAAACTGCATGCGAGCGACTGATCTAATGAATATAATGGCTCCCATTTATTGATAGATTGCTAGTCACCAAATACAGATATAGCAATCTTTAATTTAAAGATTGTAATGAACAGTGGTGTGGCATGTCAATGTCTTTTAATCATTTTGCTGCGTTTTACTATATTTACAGGGCAATAAGGGGAAAGTCAAACCATACTTACCAAGGCACAACATTTTTTTCAATTAACTGATTTGTCTCCTTTCAAATATCATTTGCCTGCTGACGCAGTTCACTGTAAACATGTAAACCGCATTTTACTTCCCCTCTTCAGTTCCCGCGCTTTGTCTCAGGCTTTGCTCTAGTAATTGTGCTTAGGCTGCAACGATGATGTCATATCGACAGCACTTCAGCTAATGACTGATGGCACGAACCACTGAGCTCAGTGATTGGCTGCAGCGCTGTTGATGTAATGTCACCGCTGCAGCCTACCGTTTACTCAATCCATGGACCAACAGTGAACCCAGGGAGGGGTGCAGTAATCTATTCAAGATTTTTAATGAGGAAATAAAATGTTTTAATTAAAATGGTAGTGCAACTTATAGTCCGTTTTTACGGTAGCTTAACGGGGGGAGGGGCTGCAATGGAACGGGGTCACAGGAGGCAGAACGCTGCTGCAGGAGGCTGGTGGCGGCAGGAGTGAGGCGATGCTGCCGGCCCTGTGCTGGGAGGAGGGGGTGTCCCGGTGGTTCGAGGCTGTGGGCCCTGAGCGTTCATAAAATGTCAACTGTGAGCGAAGTCCTCTTCCCATTGATTTCTCTGCGATGGGCTTTGGGAAAATGACTGCCAGAGGTGGCATATGTGCAGATTTGGATCTTGGGAGACAAGATATTGGAAGATGCTTTTCACTGACATTTTATGAAAGCCCAGGGCCCCCAGTCCTTCACCACCAGGACACCCCATCCTCCCAGCAGGGGGCCAGCAGCATCACCCCAATCCTGCCTCTGCCGGCTTTCTACAGCAGCGCCCCTGCCACCTGTGACCCTGTTCCACTGCAGCCAATAAGCTACATTTGAATTATAAGACGCACCCCCCATTTTCCTCCTAAATTTTTTTGGGAAAAAGTGTATCTTATAATCTGAAAAATACGATAAATAGCTTCCCATAGGCAGGTGTCTGAACAGTCAGACCTCGGTCCTGCTCTGCCCCATCTATATTGAAGTCGGATGACACAACTTGAGATTTTAATTCTAGAGTTAGGTACAATCCCGATTGAGGTCACCTTGACGTGGTGGGATGGCTTCTACGCTTTTTTGATCAAAACAGTGTTAACTAAGTACCCAATGTTATTTACATGTACCATTAGTACTTACTTACTGCAGGGTATATGCTCATTTTGCTTTTATCTTAGATTTTGAGTTTCATCCATTTAACAACATGAGACAACCTTTTTAACAGAAAAGGTTTTCAAAAGATATAGCTGTCAGTGCTAAAATATAAAGGCAAGGTCAACATAACTAAAGTATCAAAAATACTGTTTTTAAGCCCCCCCAAAAAGTCCCTCTGCAATAAAGCAGCAAGGGTAGAGAATAAATGTGTAACAACCACTTTACCTCCTATGTTGTACGCTGTTTTTCATGTACACTGCAGTCTGAAGAAAGTTAACCCTTTCAACCAGAACCCCCAAAAATAGATTATTATTATTATTTTATAGCTGTCAGCAACATAAGTGTCTTCCCATGAATGTGCTAATAAAAGTCTCATCCTCTTGTGAAGCTACCGCCTCTGTAAATCTCTCTGGCTTTGCTCCATTTCCTGCTCCTCTCTCCAATTTCTCCCTCCGTCCTCTCTGACAAATGAAATTTCTCCGGTTTCACCTCATTTGTCTCTTAGTCTCTACATCTGCCTCACTAGCCACAGTTTACTAAAGCTTTCTATCCCAGAATCGCATTCCTCTCCTCCCCAAAGGATGCTCAGACAGTAAACAGATCTGCACGTAGATTTGGGAAGTAGCTCATATCACAATATATTATATTCTCATTTTCTACAAGACAGTAAAGATAAGATATAACAAAAACTAGTTTGGCAAATGCATTGTAAGTTATAATATCCAGTATCCATCATATTGCCTATACCATACACGATCATATGTAACACTCAGATTGAATATATGGTTGCAATAAGGTGCTTGGGCCCCATCCTTTATTATTGTACACATTTGTGATTGGTTGGAAAAGATCTGCAGCGAGACTCCCCTCCCTAGAGGAACTGCATTCATAGATAATTAGGGGAAGGAAAACTGGCTTAACTGTTGTGCAAAAGGAGAATGGAAGGAAATAAATGCTAAACCTTTTTGACTGTAGAATACAGACTTGTGAATCCTCATAGCGCGTGCACTGTACGTTACGAGGATTCTCCAGTGCCAGTGTCGGGAGCACATCGTCAAGTGACCCCAAGTTTGCGACGTGTCCGGCCTCGCTCAATACATGGATGGCACTGCACATACATACTTGTGGTCACATGCCTGCCCCTCCTAGCACCTGCACCGGAGAATCTTCACAGCACACAGTGCGCACAATGTAAGGTTTCACAAGCCTGCAGTCACATGGGGTGACTACTAACTTGGACCCTAAGGCCAGACTACCTTTTTAATGCACTAGAATGCAGCAAGACGGCACAATACTGTTTACGGGAAAAAATATCTGAAATCAGTCAGAAGTGTGCTTGCTTGTCAAGTGACTGTACTGAGTATCTGCATTTCCTGTTTGAAATTCTTTCAGTGAATGGGAGAATAATTGTTGTTTAAAGATGCAAAAGAAAATCCCCAAAATCCAGGCATTTAACTGCAATTGACTACTTCACAAAGTGTGCGTGTTGCAAACAAACTTTTTTGTTCATCTGTTTTACTAGCCAAAGCTTCCATCTGTACTCACCAGACCAATACAGCGCCCTGTTACATGTGCTGTATTTTTGAATGTGAAACTGCATAGCATTTCCTACCTCATCAATTTTTTTTAACTTGAATTTTATTGAAAAATTGAAAAAAAATGTTTAAGAAATGTAGACATATAACTCTGCATGTTTGTTTTTGTACATTTATTTTACTAGTCCAATTTGACAACCATTTATATTGCCACATTTTGCAATACGCAGACGATACAACATTAAGCGTAGCTGGAATGAAGGACTTATGATGGCGTGTCAAGATGGAAAGCTCGAACATGGGATTCCTACTCAATAAAAAGAAGACAAAGATAGTGACTACTGCCAGGTACAACTGGGACATATATGAGATGGACGGTGATGAACTCGAAGTTGTAAAAGACTTCAACTTACTCAGATTAATGATCATTCAAGATGCAGCTACGACACTGGAAGTCAATAGAAGAGTAGCTATGGGTAAATCAACAATGAAGTCACTGGACAAGGTTTTCAAATCAATGAACATTTGGCTGACATGGGTCGTACATAGTCTGGTCTTTTCTGTGGTAACATACGGATGCGAAACCTGGACGATAAAGAAACAAGACAGAAGAAGAATCAACGCCTTCAAAATGTGGTACTGGACAAGGATGTTATCATTACCATGGACGGCATGAAGAACAAACAAATCAATTTTGGAACAAATCAAGTCAGACATGTTACTTGGTAGACTGTTGGATACTATCAAGTTTCCATATCTTTCTATGATGAGGTTACTATGATTTTACTAAGGCTGTGCTTGTGTTAAAGAAAATGTTGAATACAGTCCCAGAACGAGTCAGAGTGTCACACATATCTTTTTAGCGCAATTGGAGGCTTTGGAATATTGTGATTCGCTACAAGTCCATTTGTCTTTTAAAGTTTACCCAACCTGGCTGTGACATCTATATCTGTGCCTGCCCTTCCTGTCTCTTCTTCTGTTGGCAGGTGGCACTGCACTCTTTTTGAAGGTTACATGAGGTGACAACTCTAGTTCTGTGTCCTCTGGGGTTTGTTGTTCCGTCGAGATCCGGGAGATCAAGAATTACCTTTAGACAGTGTTTGCTACCTCATGTTTGGCCTCCAGATGGCTGCAAGCTATTTAAGCTTCTGAAAACCTGCTGTCCACTGCCAGGTATAATTTTACTAACTACAGTGAACAGCTAGGTATCCTGCTTTAATTCCCAGTAGACATTCCTAATTTTGACCTCTGTTGGAGTTTTTTACTACTCTCCTACCTTGTGACTTTGTCCCTGTATTGACCTACTGGTTCTGACCCATCTAACGCCCCATTCTTGTTGCCAGCTCGCAGCACCGAACAGTAGCTAACTCTGTGACCCCAGCATAGGGATCCCTGTTAAGTCCAGATCTCTGTATAGGGGTTAAATGGTGAAGGCTAGGTCAACCCCTGGGAACTAGAAAATGGAGTGGCTAGAGCCAAGCCTGTTCGTGGTAGCAATCTTTAAAGCTGTCCACAAACAGTGCCTTTATTACACTGGAAAATTCAAATTTCAAAATATTTGATCATCTCTAGTAAAGACTCACCAAAAAAAGGGAAGAAAAAATATCAAAACCGATTTTTACATATATTTTAGCCAATAAATATAAATCTTAAGAAAAAAACACCTCTAAGCTTTTTTAGGACTTTCAACCTCTATGAACCTTAATCAAAATTGTGACAATAACTAGTGGACAATTTAGTCAATTTTAGTATTATATATATATATAAATGTAAAAGTAGAAAAATGACAGGCATAATTATTACTGTCATTGGTTAAAAATTCTAACTCAATGACCTTCCGAAAAAGAGAATTTCCATACTTTTATCATATTGTATCACTATAAAAGCTTTAAAGTGATTCTATAAAAAGAGAATGGTCAGGTGTTTAAATCAAGTTTTATGTTAAGCATAGTGTAAGACTTTTAGTGGTATGAGTTTTTTTATGATTTTCAATGTAACTATAAACAAATCCTGAAATCTTGCAGTTTTCACAATGGCCGCTAATCCCTCAGTTGGTTGAGTTCTCCCATTTTATCAAAATTACCTTTCCGGTTTGGTGTGTACCCTGAGGGCAGGACCAGAAGTTATTTCAATAATATACAACATGTTTGTCCCTATAAGTCCCAATAATTACGTAAGGAGTAGTGTTGAGCCACCCCCGTAGTGTTCGAGTTCGGTTCGGTTCGTCGAACACCCGTGTGTTCGCCGAACTGTTCGTCGAACTGTTCGTCGAACACCTTCGAACACCGTTAAAACCAATGGCAGGCAAACAAAAACACATAGAAACACATAGAAAACACCTTCAAAGGTGTCCAAAAGCTGACAAACTGCTCAGAAGACACAACTAACACATGGAAAAGTGACAAGTACATATAGTCATGCGAAAAGAAAAGAGGTGGAGGAGTAAAAGGAGGGGGAGACACAGATATAGGCATGTCATGCCCTTCTAAAATCCAAAAAGTGAGAAGCCGAGACGGCCAGTCCGCTCCTGCCCGTGCCACCTCCGTGTCGCCGGGTTTGTGCCAGAGCCGCGGTGAACCCTGACGGCCAGCCCCCCTCTCCCAATACTGGTGCCTGTCCGCTGGTGGGTCGAGAGAGCCCCCCTGTGGTGGAGGCAGCTCTAAGCTTTTTAATTTAAATTGTCCCTCTAATTTGAATGAATACACTTTAAATCCATTTACAAGGATCTATTGGAGGGCAAGTCTCATGCCAGCAGCCGCGTAATTCCAGCTCCAGTAGCGTCCACTAAAGCTGCTGCAGTTAAAAAGCTTTTATAAGGATCGAGCTCGGCTGTCCACCGCAAGGCATCCTAGTGCCAGTCCCAGCCCCTATGCCTTGGGGTGCCTCCTGATGCTCTTCACTAAGTATCCCGTGGTCCCGAAGCATTTCCTTTGAAAAAATTAAGTGTCCAAACTACAGGTGGTGTAGCTTGCTTAACAGCCGGGATAATCCGCTGACTAGCAGACACTGCTACTAGGCACAAAGTATTTCCTGGGCTAGATGCAGTTAAAAATTTGTAAGTAGATACTCTCGTTGGATGCTGAGAAAGCATTCCATAGAGTCTCCTGGCACGCCATATATGATTCTCTTAAAAAGCTTGGGGTAGGGGTCTAGGGGACCCTTTTATAGCCAAAATCACGGCCCTGTATCACAATACGTCACCTAGGCTGAAGATAAATGGAACTGTAGCACCGAGGGCTCGGTTGCTACAGACGTATTGCACCTCACCCAGAGGTGTGATATCTCACTCTCAGGTAAGGATGGAGTGTGGATCAGGACCCGACACCTGCATGCATTACACCACATTGCCGTGGGGCAGGGCGACCAATATGCCCCTGAGATGGGCACGACAGTCCCTGTCCCTGGCTGGAGTGGGGGGAGGGAACACTGAGGAAAGGGAACCCTGCAGTGCAGGAGCAGGGAGGAAGCAGTTCCTGTGTGCATTGAGAAGGGAGTATAAAAGGTGGGCACCATCTTAGTTCAGTGCAGAGAAGTCTGAGCAGAAGTGGCAGGGAGCAGGGGCTCTGCATGAGCTCTGCTCCGGAGGCGGGCCTAGTAACAGAGGCCCAGGCCTGCAAGAGGGAGAAGGAAGGAAGAGGAGCGGAGAAGGCTCCAGGAACGAGGAATGAAGGGATCCCAGGGGTGCGGACGGGCGAGTCGCCACTGCACGCCCAAATCCACCTGCGTGGAGGGGTCAGGCCAAAGGGGGAGACCGGTCCCCGAACTAGTGGAGGCAGGAAACGACCCTCAGCTAGAAACCGGAGGCTCTGACATTTTATGTGGCGCAGCCCCTTGCTCCACCCGCTAGGAAGGCACCACATAGGGTCAGGGAAACTGGCGCCAAGTTTACCAAGAGGAGGCCCGAGGCAGCCGGACAGAAGTGTTGGTAAGAAAGGCCAGACAAAGGACACACAAAGGGGGTCCTGTGAAGCGCTCCAAAGTTATCTGGGAGTTGTCTGAGCCCCTCACCTGGTGAGCACAGTACGACGTGGGCAGCCGTTACCTGCAGACGTGGTCTGGATAATAAGAACTGTGAGTAAAGGCCCTGAACTGCATCACTGACTCCGTGTCGTTACTGCTGCTGCCCTGCACCATCACCCCCATCCTCCGCATACACTGCCCTGAGGCTATACTCCTCCCGTGGGGAGTTATGCTACGCTCTGCTGCACCCACAACACCAGCCTTAGCGGTCTGCCCTGTAGCGGCGATTCACTCTGACCGCAATCCACGGGTGGCGTAGTCGGACATTTAAACATCAAAACCACATAAATAGTTCCGCCACTGGTTTGACCGCCCTGAGCCACGGAACCGGATCGCCGCCACGAAGACTACAACCACCAGCATCCACCAAAAAGGGTCCGGCTCCGGGTGTCCCAAGGCCCAGGGGGTGCGTCAGAACATTTTCATCACCTTTCACAATCACCAATGGGACAAGGCAGGGATGTCCTCTGTCCCCTCTCTTATACATCCTAGTGACGGAGCACCTGCTCTCATCAATTCGCCATAACCCCAATATTAGGTGGATTGAGGTGGGAGGCACCGAGTACAAGTGCTCTCTATTTGCTGATGATGTCCTAGTATATATCACTCAATCACATATATCCATCCCTGCTGTTATGGCTGAAATAGATCACTTTGTTACATGGTAAAATTTTAAAATCAATGCAGCGAAGTCTGAGGCCCTCGATGTCTCCCTCCCTAAATCCATATAGGATTCCATCCAGTCCAACTTTCCCTTTGCCTGGCCCTCACAGGGTATCAAATACTTAGGAATTCCTATTCATAGAGACCTCTCCCATCTATGTTATCTTAATTTTGGGCCCTTTATTGAACAATTCCATACAGACCACGGTTGGCAAGTTGGAACTGTGAGATTCACTACGTGCACCACTGGTATTTTGTGGAAAAGCACATGTAAGATTCTGCAACAGTCTCTGCTGATACTCCTGCATGCGTGCATCCCTTTCTATGGCAGGAATAATTTCTGCAAATTTACTTTTGTACCGGGGATCTAACAGTGTGGCAACCCAGTAGTCAGGATTATTTCTAATTCTCACAATTCGAGGGTCATGTTGCAGGTAGTGCAGCAAGAAGGCACTCATGTGTGTTGCGCATCCAGGAGCACCAAGTCCCTGTTGTGTTGGTGGCGAGGTAACAATCATGCTTCCTTCCTCTGTCCTCTCCCCCCAACCTCGCACAACAGAAATGTGATCAAGGTCTCCCTCATCTGATGAGTCTTCCATCAGTTCGTCCTCCACTTCTTCCTGGGCTCCTGCACCTTCCTCACTAGTTTGGCTGCTACCATGCGCCCTGGTAAAATCATCTCCCCCACCCTCACATGCCTGCCGCCCTGGTGCTGCCGACCGTCTGGACCTTGCAGATGTTAGCCCTTCCGCATACAACTCCTCCTCCTCTACTTCCTCCACCTCCTCTTGTGCCACCACCTGACTCCGAATTCTGTTTAACATGTGCTCCAGCATGTAAATCACCGGAATAGTCATGCTGATAATGGCATCGTCAGCACTAAACATCTTCGTCGCCATTTCAAAACTGTGCAGAAGGGTGCATAGGTCCCTGATCTGAGACCGCTCCTCCAGCGTGATTTGCCCCACCTCTGAATCTCGTTGGCCCAGGCTATACGTCAGAACGTATTGCACCAGGGCTTGTCGGTGCTGCCACAGTCGCTGCAACATGTGCAGAGTTGAATTCCACCGGGTAGGCACATCGCATTTTAGCCGGTGAAGTGGCAGGCCCAACGACTTCTGTAGAGATGTAAGTCGCTGAGCTGCGGGATGCGAACGGCGGAAGTGAGCACACAGCGACCATGCCCTCTGCAGAAGGCCATCTAGTCTGGGATAGTGGGCTAAAAATTGCTGGACAACCAGGTTCAACACGTGAGCCATACAAGGCACGTGTGTGACATTGCCCCGGCGAAGGGCCGCACCCAGGTTTGCAGCATTGTCGCACACGGCCTTCCCTGGTTTCAGGTCCAGTGGAGACAACCATTCATGAAATTGGTTCTCCAGAGCTGACCACAACTCCTCAGCTGTGTGACTCACATTTCCCAGACATTTCAATGTAAAAACCGCCTGATGACGTTGAGCCCTACTGCCAGCATAGTAAGGAGGTGTGCAGGATCCCTTCTGCGCAGTTAGAAAGCTTGTGGCATGACCAGACAGGCTTTGGGTGCAGGTGGAAGACCGAGAGGAGGTTGAGGAGGCAGAAGCAGTGGAGGAAAAATGACATAAAGAGGATTGACACACAACTCGTGGGGACGGCAAGACTTGGACAGCAGCCCCTTGTCCTGCTGTCACCATAGTTACCCAGTGCCCAGTCAGCGACATGTAACGCCCCTGTCCATGCCTACTCGTCCAAGTGTCTGTGGTGAAATGCACCCTGTCACACACAGAGTTTCTCAAAGAAGCGGTGATGTTGTGTGAGACATGCTGGTGGAGCGCAGGCACACCTTTCTTTGAGAAGTAGTGCCGACTGGGCATCTGGTACTGGGGCACTGCGACGGACATAAGGTCTCGAAAATCCTCTGTGTCCACCAGGCGGAAAGGCAGCATTTCTGTAGCCAAGAGCTTGCAGATGGTGAAATTCAACCTCTTAGCTTTCTCATGGCTAGGAGGAAATGGTCTTTTACTTGTCCACATCTGAGGGACCGAGGGCTGGCTATTGTGCTTAGACGGGGTTGATAAGGGTGTCCCCGGCAAACTGCCGGTCTGTGAGGAAGATGCAGGCGGACATGTTAGGTTGCCTTGATCCAAAGGTGGTGCTATCGATGTCGGACAGCGCTCAAGACCAGCTGGTGTTACCACCTCCAAAGAAAATGATGACCTGCCAATCACGCTGGCTGTTGCGGGTAAAGAGGTGGCAGGTCTGCGCCCCAAAACAGGTGTGACTGCTGTCCCCCCAGTCACAGAGGATGAAGAGGCCGCGGATGCACAAGATATGGCAGACGGTGGTTGGCCCGGCCGGCTAGACCGCATTGTAGCACACTGAGCTTCCCACTGCAACTTATGCTTCATGTCCATGTGCCGGTTCATGCATGAAGTACTCAAACTATGTATTTTTTGGCCTCTACTTAGCTTTTGCTGACAAATGTTACAGATAACACGAGTTGGGTCATCTTTATCGATCTGAAAAAATGCCCAGGCTATGCAAGGCTTAGCACCCATGCGACCTGAAGAGCCACCACGACTTGTGGTGAGAGGCAGAGTTGTGTTTGAGGATGCAGTTGTTGACGTGCTTCCAGTACTACGTCTCTGTCCAGGAAGGCGCAACCTGACCTCGTCGTCACTAGCATCTTCCTCCACCTCCTCTGCTGACCTCATCTCTTGGCTGACTGTGGGTTGACAGTAAGTGGGATCTCCGACCTCATCATCATCACCCTGTGCGTTATCACACCCGTCGTCCTCAGAGCCAACCTGTTCCTGCCCTGACAAAAAACTAAAGTTGTCGCTCCAATCAGGTATTTGAGTCTTATCATCGTCTTCCTCATTGTCTCCACCAACAGGAGTTACAGTTTGGGAATGAGGGTCTACATTATGGTCAGAACCTTCTCCGTCTGGTCCTGGATCCGACTCATAAAGATTCTGGGCATCAGTGCAGATCATTTCCTCGTCTGGATTCACAGAAGCGCTGGAGTCGACCTCTGATTCCCAGGCTATAGTATGAGTAAACAGCTCTGCAGACTCAACCATCTGTTCTACCTCATACTCAGACGGGCAGCTGGAGATTTGGGAGCTGTGAGGAAGCAAGTGCGATTTGGGTGACACCTTTGAGGACTGGAGTATTTGTGATGTTGAAGTTGATGTGGAGTAGAGCCCACTTAAAGGAGCACTTGATATCCGTTGAAGCACCTGCTGTTTTTGTGCCTCATCTGGAATTTGTAGCGATTGGCGTGGCCGTAAGAAAGGGATCTTATCACATTGTCCGCTAAAAGAAGTAGACATTTTAGTTTGGCTGGAAGATGGTCTTTCTTCTGCACCTACCCCACGGACACAACCTTTTTTCCCCTTCCCAACACGCCTATTTCCCTTTCCACCAGCAGCAGGCCTTTTTCCACTCATTTTGGTGGTTAACTAATTCACAACTCTGGAGTTGTTTGCACAAAAAAACAATGGATGGTAACCGAGCAGAGCTGAGTGGCCAAACTGTGGTATTAGGCCAAAACTATTGGCTGGGTTAGATGCAGAAAAAAATTATTTTTAATTTGCAACCTGATGGAGGTCAGTATAGATGGACTAATAGACCAAGTCCCACACACCGCTAGAAGCCCAAATATTTTTTCAGAGCTAGATGCAGAAAATTTTTTTATTCAATTTGCAACCTGATGGAGGTCAGTATAGATGGACTAATAGACCAAGTCCCACACACCGCTAGAAGCCCAAATATTTTTTCAGAGCTAGATGCAGAAAAAAATTATTTTTCATTTGCAACCTGATGGAGGTCAGTATAGATGGACTAATAGACCAAGTCCCACACACCGCTAGAAGCCCAAATATTTTTTCAGAGCTAGATGCAGAAAAAAATTATATTCAATTTGCAACCTGCTGGAGGTCAGTATAGAAGGACTAATAGAACAAGTCCCACACACTGCTAGAAGCCCAAATATTTTTTCAGAGATAAATGAAGAAAAAAATTATTTTTAATTTGCAACCTGATGGAGGTCAGTATAGATGGACTAATAGACCAAGTCCCACACACTGCTAGAAGCCCAAATATTTTTTCAGAGCTAGATGCAGAAAAAAATTATATTCAGTTTGCAACCTGATGGAGGTCAGTATAGATGGACTAATAGACCAAGTCCCACACACTGCTAGAAGCCCAAATATTTTTTCAGAGCTAGATGCAGAAAAAAATTATTTTTAATTTGCAACCTGATGGAGGTCAGTATAGATGGACTAATAGAACAAGTCCCACACGCTGCTAGAAGCCCAAATATTTTTTCAGAGATAAATGAAGAAAAAAATTATTTTTAATTTGCAACCTGATGGAGGTCAGTATAGATGGACTAATAGACCAAGTCCCACACACTGCTAGAAGCCCAAATATTTTTTCAGAGCTAGATGCAGAAAAAAATTATTTTTAATTTGCAACCTGATGGAGGTCAGTATAGATGGACTAATAGACCAAGTCCCACACACCGCTAGAAGCCCAAATATTTTTTCAGAACTAGATGCAGAAAAAAATTATATTCAATTTGCAACCTGCTGGAGGTCAGTATAGAAGGACTAATAGAACAAGTCCCACACACTGCTAGAAGCCCAAATATTTTTTCAGAGCTAAATGAAGAAAAAAATTATTTTTAATTTGCAACCTGATGGAGGTCAGTATAGATGGACTAATAGACCAAGTCCCACACACTGCTAGAAGCCCAAATATTTTTTCAGAGCTAGATGCAGAAAAAAATTATATTCAGTTTGCAACCTGATGGAGGTCAGTATAGATGGACTAATAGAATGATGCTATGCCCAAAAGATTTTACTTCACTAGGTGCAGTAAAAAAATTGGTATTCTATACACAGGTGGTATATCTTGCAACACAGATAGGCTACTCCACTGACTAACACACTCTGCAATAGGCCAAAAAGGATTAGCTTTGCTAGATTCAGCCAAATGCTGTGAAAAAAACTTGCACAGCACTGGCACAGACCTGCCTGGCAAAAACTGATAGGAACTGATGTAACCTAGTCCTGAAAAGGACTCCAATTACAATTAGTCTTTACTCCCACAATCTATCTATTTAAGAGCACAGACCTGCCTGATAAAAGTCGTAGGAAATGCTGTAACCTAGTCCTTAAAAGGACTGCAATCACAACTATTCACTACTCCCAAGCTATCTGTATATTTGTGCGAAAATTGGCTTGAAATTAACAAGGTATAGCGCACACAGCAACAGCGGTGCCGTCTAACACGCAGCTGCAGCAGTGAGAAAATGGTGGCGACGGGGAAAATGGCTTGGTCTTATAGGGCAAGGACATGTGACATACACTGCCAATCACACATGCCCTTGCTTGTGTGAAAAAAAGCACTTCGCTCCGTGTGTGCGCTGCTGATAGGCTGACAGATTGCACCTCCCCACTGCAAATGCGGGAAAGAGAAAAAAAAATGGAGATCTTCATTGTTCCTGCAGAGATCCATCCCCTGCCCCTCCCCCCGCCCCGCTGTACACTCAAACTGCGTATTAACATTAATTTTCATCATTACTGAGAAAAAATCCAGTTATGATTTTGGTGCACGAACAGTTATCGAACATAACCTCGAACAGCCGAATTTTTCTCAAATTGTTCGTGTTCGCCGACCGGCTCGAACACCGCCCAAAACAGCTCGAATTTGAGATTGGCGAACAGTTCGAGTAGAACAACGCTCATCTCTAGTAAGGAGAAAAAATTCAATATGTGTAATGTAAAAAGGGGAAAAAATCAATTAAAAAATCTTGTTTTAGTTTATATTCTTAATTAAGAAATATAAACAAGGCAAAATATTCCCTTTGAAGAAATGAAAGCCATTTCTGATATGTTTGACACTGCAGAGCATACTGATAGTTAATTTCCACTCTATAAAATTGTCCCCCATAAGTATTTATGCTTCTGAGATAGGGAAATTAGATTGTTGGGCTCTTTATTTTTATTTATCATAATTATTGGGCATGATTTTGTGGCACTTCCTAATATATTTATGTAAGGTGCCTGAGCGAGGTATTCGTGGATGAGCTTCTGCACCCTCTGGCATCCTACAGGAAAATCATGTCCCAGTCCTGGTGTGCTGCTGTGTGTGGTGTGCATCACACTTACTTGTGACCCATAGGAATTCTTCTCCGCGAAGGCAGTGCACCCAGATTCAATTACCTTCCGCCTGTGATGAGTCCATCTTTCCCTGCAGCACCGCAGGATTGATGCGCCCAAAAGCCCTGATGCCCATCTAGAGGTTCCAGGACCGAGAGATAGGTCCACACGGGATGGTTATATGGCAATCCACCTCCCCGAGTAACACTGTCCCTAGCAGCCCACTGCAATCTTTACCACACTCTCTCTAACTGAACTTGAACTTCCTGTTCTGAAAACTAACTCTCCTTTCCACCTCCCCAATCTGGGCTGGCCGTTACTGTTAACCCTGTCTAGGGTATGTTTCAGACCCAGGGGGTTTGCTTTCAAATAACATACATTACTATAAAATATATTTAACCACTTGAGGTGCCAGAGAATAGAACACTATCTCCACCACTCCCACATATGTACAGTGGGTACGGAAAATATTTTTCACTCTTTCACTTTAAATTTTTCACTCTTTCTTTCATTGCAGCCATTTGGTAAATTCTAAAAAGTTTATTTTTTTTCTCATTAAAGTACACTCTTCACCCCATCTTGACTGAAAAAAGCAAAAATTTTGAAATTTTTGCAAATTTATTAGAAAAGAGAAACTGAAATATTACTTGGTCATAAGTAATTCAGACCCTTTGCTCAGTATTAAGTAGAAGCACCCTTTTGAGCTAGTACAGCCATGAGTCTTCTTGGGAATGATACAACAAGTTTTTCACAACTGAATCCTCTGCCATTCTTCCTTGCAGATCCTCTCCAGTTCCATCAGGTTGCATGGTGAACGTTGGTGGACAGCCTTTTTCAGGTCTCTCCAGAGATGCTCAATTGGGTTTAGGTCAGGGCTCTGGCTGGGCCAGTCAAGAATGGTCACAGAGTTGTTCTGAAGCCACTCCTTTGTGATTTTAGCTGTGTGCTTAGGGTCATTGTCTTGTTGGAAGGTGAACCTTCTGCCAAGTCTGAGGTCCAGAGCACTCTGGAAGAGGTTTTCATCCAGGATATTTCTATACTTGGCCGCATTCATGTTTCCTTCAATTGCAACCAGTCGTCCTGTCCCTGCAGCTGAAAAACACCCCCATAGCATGATGCTGCCACCACCATGTTTCACTTGTTGGGATTGTATTGGGAAGGTGATCAGCAGTGCCTGGTTTTCCCCACACATACCGCTTAGAATTATCACCAAAAAGTTCTATCTTCATCTCATCAGACCAGAGAATCTTATTTCTCATAGTCTGAGAGTCCTTCATGTGTGTTTGAGCAAACTCTATGCAGGCTTTCATATGTCTTGCACTGAGGAGAGGCTTTTGTTGGGCCACTCTGCCATAAAGGCCCGACTGGTGGAAGGCTGCAGTGGTAGTTGACTTTGTGGAACTTTCTCCCATCTTCCTAGTGCATCTCTGGAGCTCAGCCATAATGATCTTGGGGTTCTTCTTTACCTCTCTTACCAAGGCTCTTCTCCCACGATTGCTCAGTTTGGCTGGACGGCCAGGTCTAGGAAGACTTCTGGTGGTCCCAAACTTCTTCCATTTAAGGATTATGGAGGCCACTGTGCTCTTAGGAACCTTGAGTAATGCAGAAATTCTTTTGTAACCTTGGCCAGATCTGTGCCTTGCCACAATTCTGTCTCTGAGCTCCTTGGGCAGTTCCTTTGAGCTCCTGATTCTCATTTGGTCTGACATGCACTGTGAGCTGTGAGGTCTTATATAGACAGGCGTGTGCCTTTCCAAATCAAGTACTATCAGTTTAATTAAACACAGCTGGACTCCAATGAAGGAGTAGAACCATCTCAAGGAGGATCACAAAGAAATGGACAGCATGTGACTTAAATATGAGTGTCTGAGAAAAGGGTTTAAATACTTATGACCATGTGATATTTCAGTTTTTCTTTTTTAATAAATTTGAAAAAAAATCTACATTTCTGATTTTTTTCAGTCAAGATGGGGGGCAAAGTGTACTTTGAGAAAAAAATGAACTTTTTAGAATTTACCAAATGGCTTCAATAAAGCAAAGAATGAATAATTTAAAGGGGTCTGAATACTTTCCGTACCCACTGTATCACTGGTTGTCCTCCTGCACTTGTTAATGCTGCTTTTTTCTCAGGCTGCACAGTGCTCCTATTCTCAAAATGGCCACTAATGAACGAGCAAATGGTCAAACTAGTCCATCAGCCTCCTCCAACTGAAAACACTTGACATAGGAGCTCTCTTTTTATGCAGGAAAAGGGTTTTTATTCAGTTCCATTGCCATAGGTATGTAAAATCCAGCATTTACGCATGTAGTCTGTCTTTACTGAGATTTGTGAAAAAAAATGGCTGGTTCTAATGGTCTCTGAATTCGAGTGTGGTATTGTGATAGTATGCCAGCATTGTAACAGGTTAGTTCATGAGATTTCTTCTCTAAAACTGTTAGTGCCATTATTGAAAAGTGAAATTGTTTAGGAAACACAACAACCCATATGCAAGCCTTACATCACCCAGCACAACGCCAAGTTATCAGATGGATTGGTGTAAATGACTCGCCCCCTGGGCCGTGGGGCACTCGGATCCGGGCAATAGGGAAACGGTGGGAGTAGTAGTGGCAACCCGGTTCCGTGGCTCAGGGTGGTCAGACCGGTGGTAGTCTGCGATGCGCTATTGATAATGTCCGACTACGCCACCCGTGGATTGCGGTTATTAGGAACCGCCGCTGCATGCAGACCGCGGGGGCTGATGAGGTGTGCAGCTAGGGTAGTGTGATTCCCCACGGGAAGAGTGCGGCCCCAGGGCAGTATAATGGATGTTGGGAGTGATGGTAGTGAGAGTCCCAGTGCTGATAGTGCTGGAGAAGCAAGGAGCACGCAGACAACAGGTTGCAGTCCAGGGTCTTTACTAGAACAGGTAAATTGACCCACAAACAGTCCCAGCTAGGAGGGGACCTGGATGTCTGAGAGCAACGGGGAAATTGGCCCTGGTCAGGGTGAGGGTGTAGGCCTAACGCGCTTTCTGTGCTCCCTCTGGCTATCTCCTCGTTATAGGGTAACAGCCCACGTTTCCGAGCTTTCCGTGTATTCTCGCCTGTATGGCCTGCGACGTGGGTTCCTTTCTGCTCCCAGCCTTGTACGGCTTTGCTGGTCCCTTCTGTTGTGGCAGGGCCTCCAGGCTTCTTAGGCCAAGGAATATACAGTCCCCTGCGGACTGGTTATCTGCTGGGGGATGTGGAATCCTCCCAGCCTCAGACACCAAAGTCTAGTAAATTAAGTCCGTTATCTGCCAAGACAGGCTCACTTTGCCTCTTGTCTCTGGCTTGTGGCTCTCCTCCTGCCACACTTCCTCTTAGGTGCAATACAACTGTCCCTCTCTGCTCTGGGACCTGAATCCTGAGACAGGTCGTCCAGCTCTCCCTAACCCTGCCCCCAGCACCAGCTTTTATAGGGGCAGCCTGCTCCCCCTACTGGCCTGAGACAGGAGGTACTGCATGCTAATGTTCCCCTGACTAGAGAACCTCCCCCTTGCTCTCAGACACAGCTTTATTACATTTTGTGGCATCCAGGCCAGGGTGACACATTCCCCCCTAGTAAAATGTAGTACTCCGGGACTAAACAATAAACAAGGATTATATACATGACTATAAAACATTATCAGGAAAGTGACGCACAAATTGAGTTCTTAAGGTCACAGTGTGGTCTGTGACCGGGTGTCCATATCACCAATACAACGGGGAGCCTTAACCAGGTGGGGGTCTGTCCTACCCCAAGTCCTTCACAGTCTTAGTTCATTCCTTGGTTAGGCTCCGAACGCAGTCCATACAAGATTCCGGTTATAAAAAGTCCATAACCTTCGAGTCTGTACGGCAACTGTAAGGAACTGAAACACACAATTACTAATCACGCAGGTAACTTGGCAAACAATTCAACATTTGGCAACAGGATTATTTACAATTTTAGCGCGCTCTATATTTTCCAGCGAGCGGGTATCTGCCCCTTTGTGCTCCTGGTTGATCTACATAGCCCACTGTCTGGTGGTGGACCAACCTGGCTTTCCCCACTAGCGTTAGGGGTACAGCTACCAGCTGGGTGTACAGGTAGGGCAGGCAGCTGTCTGCGGGTCCTTTGGCTTACCGCAGGCATGGCAGGCTCACTGTCAGCAGAGGGTTGATTCTCCTGGGCTGCTGGTTCAGGCTCTTCTGCCTCTGGAACTGCTTGCTCCTCTTCACCTTCCGGCTCTGGTGCAGGTGGTTGCGCAGTCGGTTGCAGGAAATGCAGGATGGGTACCACTATGGCATCGTTTATTCGAGTCCATGACTGAGGGAACTCTCCGAGAACGGTGCTGATCATTTCTTCCTTGTCCTCTGCGGGTTCAAGGTCACTCTGATCCTCTTCTGCACTACGGAGTTGCTCGGGGCACCTTTTGAGGTGGTCTCTGGAGACGGTACTAGTGGTTTCTGCTCCGTCCTTGGTGATCACGCACACCTTCGGGTTGTCGTGATCAGACTGCAGTACGGTGTAGGGTTCCCTTTCCCACTGGTCGTCCAACTTATGTAGCCTTCTCTTCCACTTCAGGACCTGCTCACCAGGTTCTAGGGGACCAGCAGGGGCGTGTTGGTTGAAGAGTTTTTCTTGCCTTTCTCTCACCTGGGCCAGGCTCTTCTCCACACTCTCCTCTACCTTCTTGTACTGCAGTTGCCTTTCCGTATCCCAGTCCGCATCCAGGGAGGTGTCCTCAGGCATTAGGACTCCCATCTCCAGGTCTATGGGCAGCTTACCTGGTCTGGCTCGCATCAGGTAAGCCGGGGTGCAGTTTGTAGCATTCACCGGGATATGGTTGTATAGGTCTATCGGGTCCGGCAGTTTTTCTGGCCACAGGCTGCGTTCCTCCAGGGGCAACGTCTTCAGGAGGTCAATGACTATATTGTTCATTTTCTCACACATCCCGTTGGTTTGTCGGTGGTAAGGCGTTGTCCGAATCTTCTTACAGCCATAGAGGTTGCAGAACTCTTGGAAGATTTCAGCCTCGAACGTTGGACCCTGGTCTGTCAGGACCTGTTCTGGATACCCGTGTGGACGGCAGAAGTATTGTTGGAAGGCTCTGGCCGCTGTTTGGGCTGTCAAGTCTTTTACTGGGACCACCACAAGAAAACGGGAATAGTGGTCAACGATTGTCAGGGCGTAGATGTACCCTGACCGGCTTGGAGCCAACTTGACGTGGTCTAGAGCTACCAGCTCAAGAGGCTGCGTGGTGACGATGGGCCTCAAGGGTGTCTTCTGACTGACACAGTCCTTCCTCTTTAGGTGACAAGGGCCACAGTCTCTGCACCACTTCTCTACAGCCTCTCTCATGCCGACCCAAAAGAACCTTCCTCTTAGCAGGAACTCCAGTTTCTTCCAACCGAAGTGCCCCGCTCTGTCATGGTAAGCCCCCAGGACCATAGCTGCATCCCGCCTTGGGACCACGACTTGCCAGGTCAGCTCGTGCGTCCAGTGGTTGACAATCCTTCTGCACAACTTGCCTTCGTAGAGGAACAGCTTGCTCTTCTCTTTCCATAGCTGCTTGGCTTCCTCTGGAGCATCCGGATCCATGCGGGCGTCTTCCTGGGTCAGCAGATCTTTCACCAGGCGGATGGCAGGGTCACTATCTTGGGTCTCGGCCCAGCTGTGGTGAGGTAGGGGATTGATCATCACGGTTGTTAGATCCTCCTCCTTCACGCGGTGGGAGTATTGAGCGGCTCCATACCGGTGAAACGCGGGGAGTTCTACCTCCTCCACCTCTTCTGGGTCTTCGTCACCTTCAGGTAAGTGAGGCATCCTCGATAGGGCGTCAGCGTTGGCATTGGTTTTGCCGGCCCGGTACTTGATCACGAAGTCATAGTTGGAGAGATGGGCCATACACCGCTGTTCTAGGGCACCCAGTCTTGCATTGTCCAGGTGTGTCAACGGGTTGTTGTCCGTGTACACGGTGAACTTCGCGGAGGCCAGGTAATGCTTGAAGCGTTCTGTCACGGCCCACACCACCGCCAAGAATTCTAGCTTGAAGGAGCTGTAATTCTCTGGGTTCCTCTCGGTGGGCCTCAGCTTCCGGCTGGCGTACGCGATCACCCTTTCTCTGCCCTGCTGGCTTTGGGACAGTACGGCTCCCAGTCCCACATTACTGGCGTCTGTGTGGAGAATAAAAGGCTGGCCATAGTCAGGGTAGGCCAGGATCTCATCCCCCGTGACGGCCATCTTCAACTGGCGGAAGGACTCCTCTTCCGGTTTATCCCACTTGAAGGGTGGCTTTTGACTTCGGGACTTAGACTGTCCAATCAGGAGGTCCTGCATAGGAGCTGCCATCTTAGTGAACCCGGGGATGAACCTTCGGTAGTAGCCTACCAACCCGAGGAACTGTCTCACCTCTTTGATGTTCGAGGGGCTTGGCCAGCTCTTGATTGTCGTGACCTTGTCAGGGTCAGGGGCTACTCCTTCCGCACTTACCACGTGCCCTAGGTACTGGACCATCGGTTTCAGCAGGTGACACTTCGATGGTTTCACTTTCAGGCCGTAGCCTGCCAGGGCTTCGAACACCTCGGCCAGGTGCTTTAGATGGTCCTTGTAGGTCTTTGAATAGACAATCACGTCGTCCAGGTAAAGGAGGACCGTCTCAAAGTTTCGGTGCCCTAGACAGCATTCCATCAGCCGCTGGAAGGTCCCTGGTGCGTTGCAGAGCCCGAAAGGCATACAGTTGAATTCGCTCAGTCCCATCGGGGTGGTGAAGGCGGTCTTCTCCTTGTCAGCCTCTGCCACAGGAACCTGCCAGTACCCGCTAGTAAGGTCCGAAGTAGAAAAGAAGTTAGCTGATTTTAGTGCGGCTAAAGACTCCTCTATTCTAGGCAGCGGATATGCGTCTTTGTGGGTGATACGGTTGATTTGTCTATAGTCCACGCACATTCTCATGGTGCCGTCCTTCTTTTTCACCAGAACCAAGGGGGCTGCCCAGGGGCTACAGCTGTCTCTAATGACCCCAGCTTCTTTCATTTCTCTTAGCATGCCCTTGGCATTCTGATAATGTGCAGGGGGTATAGGCCTGTGTCTCTCTTTTATTGGTGGGTGGATCCCTGTGGGGATGTGGTGTTCTATCCCCTTTACTCTGCCGAAGTCTAGCGGGTGCTTACTAAAGACTCTCTCGTACTCCTGTACCACCCGGTAGACTCCTTGCTTTTGGTGCAGGGGAGTGGAGTCAGCACCCACATGGAGTTTCCGGCACCAGTCCTCCTTTTGTTTCTGGGAGCCATTACCCTCCGCCTGAGGAGATGGAGGCAAGGGTTCCACGGCCCTGATAGCTTTGTGTTCAACCACAAACAGCTTGGCGAGTGTAGCGTACCTGGGTAAGTGTACCTCCCTCTCCCCAATGTTGAGGATGCGGACGGGCACCCTCCCATGACGGACATCAACCACCCCCCGGGCTGTCAAAATGGTGGGCCTGCTGTCTGAGTACACGGGTTCTACCATGGCTTGGTAGTCTCTACCTCTCAACCCGATTGCAGTCCGACACCAGATCATCATTTCACTTTTGGGAGGCATGGAAATGGGGAATGGGTCACTCAGTCTTACGCTACCGATCTCACCACCAGACAGTTCTACCTGCTGCCGTCTCATCAGGGCTTTTATCTCCTTGTTGAGGACTCTCTGTTGGCTGGAACTAGCATTCTTCGCCACCTGTTGTAAGATTACAATTACCTCTGAAAGACAATTTTCAATCACGTTAGTACCCACAGTTATTTTAGGGTGACTTTCACGACGGTCAATGTCCACAATAATCACTCCCTGTGCCGGCAGTTCAACTTTACTAATTTTAATGGTCATCTCCTTGAACCCCATCTGCTGCACGGGTAAGCCATTACTGGCGATGATGCTCAAGTTACTGTCTGGATACTGTGTGATATCAGCATCAGTCCAATACTGCTTAAAGAGTACATAAGGGATAGTGGTTACTTGCGACCCAGTATCCAGCAAGGCTCTCATGGGGATACCGTCCAGCACCACGGGTAAAACCGGGCGCCTGCCAACGTACTTATTACGCCAATTGTAAGGGCCTGGTGATCTTATGCCTGGGGGTTGGCCCTCTGCCCCAGGTTGGACCCGTTTAAATTACAGTACCTGGAAATGTGTCCGGGCCGGTTGCATCGGTGGCAAATGGGCTGTCCATCCTCTGCGTAGCGGTCTGTGGGCCTCCCTCGGAACGACGGGATCCTCCTCTGTCGACGCCATGGGACATCCTCCGGACTTGAAGCCAGATCGATGGGTCTTGATGGGTCCACTTGTAACGCCTGGACGGTCCTGGTCAACGCCGCGATGCTCCTGGTCAGCTCCTGGACTTGGTGGTGCAGGTCTTTCGACGGGGCTTGGTTCAGGGCCTGTGCATCAGCCCCCACGGAGTCCATAGAGGAGGGCGCCGCCTCCTGGTCGTAGGTGAGAGCAGGGCGCCGGGGATTTATAGCGCCACTTGTTGCGGATTCACGGAGCACCCTTATGGCCCTGTCCTTGAATTGGGCAATGGTCAGATCAGGGTTCTGAAAGAACATGAGGCGCAGCTGGGTCCTGTGGGCGCTAGACAGCAGACCTTCTATGAATTGTTCTGTTAGCAGCTTATCCGTTTCCTGCACACTGCCAGGGTCAGCTTGTTGGATGGCCCTCAAGGCTTCCTGCAAATTTAGGGCATAGTCTCTGATGCTGTCCTGTGCCCGCTGCTTACATCCATAGAACCTCATTTTAATTTCAGCGGAGGTACGTGTGTCAAAGGTACCCCGCAGCCGGGCCAGAATACCCTTCACGGTCCTTTTCTCCTCAGTGGGCCATGATTTTACCTCCCTTTGGGCTGCGCCAGTTAACTGCCCTGTTAGTATGCTGACCTTCTGTTCCTCTGTCAGGGGGTAGACTTGGAACAAACTGTACAGCCTTTCCTTAAAGTCAGTTAGGGCATGGGGCTCCCCTGAGTACTTGGGCAGCCAGGCCGCTCCAGGGATGTAGGGCAGGGAAAAGGGCATCACCGCTGCTGCAGCTGCGTTGGTGGTAGTGGGCGCCTCTGTGTCCGACATCTTCCTCCCCCCTAGTTAAGCGTGGCCTACCTTCCGACGATCCTCTTCTGTAGGCCGCGGCTCCGCTGCTGCTGCTCTGGACGAGGACCTTGCGTCGCGTCCTGATGACGTCAGCAACGCTCTCTCTCCCTTCCAGGACCTTGCGCAGCGTCGGTGCGTGGGGTGAAGCTTCGGATCTCGCGCGGTTTGGACGTTCCACACCCCTCTTCTTCCCGCGCGGCGTCCTGAAGATGGCGTCCGATGGCGGGAAAACGGCTGAAGATGGCGGGAACCGATGGAAGATGGCGGGAGACGGCTGGAAATGGCGGGAAACGGCTCCGGACATCGGGAAACCTCTTTTCAGGTAAGTGCAAAGTCTTTTTCAGGCACGGGTTGGTTGCAATCCTGCCGACTACGCCAAAGATGACTCGCCCCCTGGGCCGTGGGGCACTCGGATCCGGGCAATAGGTAAACGGTGGGAGTAGTAGTGGCAACCCGGTTCTGTGGCTCAGGGTGGTCAGACCGGTGGTAGTCTGGGATGCGCTATTGATAATGTCCGACTACGCCACCCGTGGATTGCGGTAATTAGGAACCGCCGCTGCATGCAGACCGCGGGGGCTGATGAGGTGTGCAGCTAGGGTAGTGTGACTCCCCACGGGAAGAGTGTGGCCCCAGGGCAGTATAATGGATGTTGGGAGTGATGGTAGTGAGAGTCCCAGTGCTGATAGTGCTGGAGGAGCAAGGAGCACGCAGACAACAGGTTGCAGTCCAGGGTCTTTACTAGAACAGGTAAATTGACCCACAAACAGTCCCAGCTAGGAGGGGACCTGGATGTCTGAGAGCAACGGGGAAATTGGCCCTGGTCAGGGTGAGGGTGTAGGCCTATCACGCTTTCTGTGCTCCTTCTGGCTATCTTCTCATTATAGGGTAACAGCCCACATTTCCGAGCTTTCCGTGTATTCTCGCCTGTATGGCCTGCGACGTGGGTTCCTTTCTGCTCCCAGCCTTGTACGGCTTTGCTGGTCCCTTCTGTTGTGGCAGGGCCTCCAGGCTTCTTAGGCCAAGGAATATACAGTCCCCTGCGGACTGGTTATCTGCTGGGGGATGTGGAATCCTCCCAGCCTCAGACACCAAAGTCTGGTAAATTAAGTCCGTTATCTGCCAAGACAGGCTCACTTTGCCTCTTGTCTCTGGCTTGTGGCTCTCCTCCTGCCACACTTCCTCTTAGGTGCAATACAACTGTCCCTCTCTGCTCTGGGACCTGAATCCTGAGACAGGTCGTCCAGCTCTCCCTAACCCTGCCCCCAGCACCAGCTTTTATAGGGGCAGCCTGCTCCCCCTACTGGCCTGAGACAGGAGGTACTGCATGCTAATGTTCCCCTGACTAGAGAACCTCCCCCTTGCTCTCAGACACAGCTTTATTACATTTTGTGGCATCCAGGCCAGGGTGACACAAACTCGCCACCACTGGAATTTAGAGCAGCGATAATGCATGCTGTGGAGTGATATAACATGCCTCTGTATCACGCAATCTGTCGGACAAGTCTGAGTTTGGTGAATGCCAGAAGAATGTTACCTGCCTGACTGCATTGTGTCAACTGTTAAGTTGGGTGGAGGAATAGATAATATTACGGGGTTGCTTTCTGGGGTCGGCCTCGGCCCCTTAGTTTCAGTGAAGGGAAATTTTAATGCTTCAGCATAACAAGACACTGTAGACAATTGTAGCTTCCAACTTTGTGGGAACAGTTTGGGGAAGGCCATTTTATCTTACCGCATGACTATGCTCCAGTGCACATATATGGTCCATAAAAGCATGGATGAGTGAGTCTTTGGGACGAAGTTGAATAGCAATTACGAGTCAAACAATCCCATCTAACATCAGTGTCTGACATCACAAAATATTATTCTGGATGAATGGGCATAAATTTCCACGGACACCCCCAAAATCTTGTAGAAATCCTTCCCAGAAAAGTGGATGCTGATATACTGTATCTGCAAAGTGGGAACAACTCCATATTGGGTTTAGAGGCATAACATAAAAGTTCCTGTAGGTGAAATGTGTAGATGTCATTATATTTTTGTCCATATGATGTATTAGAAATGCCAAAAAATCATACCTCCAAAATATTTCTTAAAGCAAGGATGATGTGGGCCAACCAATTTAAATGGATTTGCCCACAACATAAATATTTTTATTACAAACAGCTGTCAGTGGTCTAAATTATTAAAAGGAATAATGTCTTCCTGACCCGCCACCACTCTCTGTCTATCACATTGCAGCGAATATGCGTTAAGATAATATTTGACTGCTGCAGACAATTTTATATGGGGATGGTCAACTCTTTATATCACAGTGCTGTGGAATATTTGGTAGTACTGGAGACAGATAAACAAAATGGTGAACGTTCCCTCTGCCTCTCCTTATGATAACTTACATACACCAAAAGCTAGCTAGAAGAGGGACAAAATGGAAAGGGATAACACATAATGTAGCAGAAGTATCAGACTACAACAGTGTTTGTAGTCTGTCACCATGGAAACATATAGTTCTGCATAAGACCTGTTTACATAATGGAATATTTTTACCAGCTGCACTTCATTTTTACTTTAGTCCCAATACTGAAACTGGAAAAGTGCCAACAGTGATACTACTACACCTCCATAATAGATTATCTCTTAGGTAATTGATCCAGTAATTATTGTAATTGGTATTCAAACCAGACAAGTGTTATGAATGTGTAAACACTCACACACGGGTACCGGAAAAATGGAGGTTCAACCACAGAGAGACGCTACAACTACACCCAACTGGTCCTTGTGCAGATTAGAAAGGCCCTTGATGCACAACTAAAAACACCACCTCGGACCTAACTCCCTAAAAGGCAGTCGAGGGGTTTCTCATACCTCATGAGGGACCAGAAGCGAGACCTCAACACATTGCAAACATGGAAAGAGGAAAGTGTAACGTAAGATATGAAAACCCAGGGGTGAGAAACTAAAACACAATCATATTGGGGAGAGAGAGAAAAAACTAAGGAGAACCAAAATAAAAGGAACAAGTAATCTCCCAGAAACCTAACAGTGGTAAAAGGAGAATGTGCTGGGAAGGAAAGACTCACTGCAGGAATATATGCAAGACGAGAGTAGAAGTCTGGCATATAGATCTGCAATCAATAGAGAGAGACAGAGAGAGATGGTAGGTGGCAGCAGCAGTGTGAATCAAATTTTGGGGAAAAAATAGCTGAACCTGGCAAATTTGAATTTCAAAAGATTTGATCATCTTTAATGGGGTCTTCATGGTGAAATATTCCTTTGTAATCCAATGCTTGAGCTTAAGTGGAGTCATAAAATTAGCTCTCAGCAGAGTTAATAGACGAAAAAGTATATAGTACAGCCAGATACTTGATTCATCCATCATGAAAAGTAGTTAATCCTAAATAAAAGGTCCACAATGGAGATGTTTTACAGCGGGTAGGTACACAATAGTCTTAATAGGATAAGCGTCTCTCGCAGCAGCCCCTGTCACACTGTACATTCCACTTAGAGCCATCAGATAATTATTATTGCTGATGATGTGTAGCTATCCTAATAAAATTTAACATGCATAAATCAAATGGTCACATATAGTTTGTGTGATTAATGTATCTATCAAGCAGAATTAATGACCTCTATTAAACAAACATAAAAGCCTATACATTCTTCATTGATTATATCCAATAAAGTCCATTATATTTAATAAGTCTTTCCCTTATTATTTTACTTTGGCTTGAATGAATTGACTTCTTTTTAGCATTGTGAGTAGGCAGTGCTATTTAAAGGCACCACAAGCTCCGAAGTACAGACTGGTGTAGACGGACTAAGGCTGATTTTACTTAGGGTACTTTCACACTGCGTTCAGGCAACTGTTCCGTGGCTCGGGATCCTGGCGTATGCACCGATGGGGCCGTAGACTATAATGGTGCTGACAGAGTGAACGTGTGCTCGGTCGTGCATCATTTTCAGGTGTGTATGCCTACTGGAGGCGGACACTCAAACATAGTACACTGCATCTGAGTGTTCATCTCCAGTAGGCATACACACCCGAAAATGATGCATGGCAGAGCACACGTTTGCTCTGTTGCCATCATTATAGTCTATAGCCCTGTCAGCCTGAATCCAGTTTTGCAGCGGGTTCAAACATAAGCCCCAACGGAACCACTGAAGGGGTGCCTGAACGCAGTGTGAAAGCATCCATAGGGACATTGAGATTTTTTTTATTTAAATTTGTTCCCAGTGGACCTTAAATATTCTAATATAAGAGGCCAGAGTCCTAGTCCCTGACAATAGGTGGAGGCTGACACGACAATGGGTTGGAGGGAAGGTGGGGTCATTATAGTAGGAAGTAGGGTTAGGGTCAATGGTAGAGGTTTTAAAGGACAGGGAAGGTGGGGTTTTTCATTTTTCCGCTCCTAGGGACACAATTATTGTGACCTAGAGATCCTCCTCCTACCTCAAGATGGTGTCAGTGGATCAGCTACTTGAGCATTTGAGGACAGCTGCCAGCGTCCATCCTCCAGGCTGGCTGGAGGAACAGATTGTAGGGATCATAGGCGGGGGGAGCGCCGAGCGTTGCTCCTGCAGGTCATGACCTCTATGAGGTTATCTCCTGACCTGGCCACCCAAGTTGTTTATGGCAATCACCAGAGGTTTTCGTAGCATCAAGGACCTTACCAAGTTTACTATATTATTAAACTGTTTGAACTTGTAATCTATTTATTATATAAGTTAAATAAAGGCTGCTGAGGCCAAATTATCTAAAGTATAACAAAATAACAATGACAGATAGGACCTTGGATGTAATAGGGGGCATACCACTAACATTATATAAACCAGAGAGACCATAGGTATTTTCAAAACCCCAAGATAACATGATTAAAACACCATATGTTGACTAAAAGAGATAAATGCTTTATTTATGTATTTTTTAAGAAATAACACATAGGTATAAATAACATGTGTGAAAAGACATAACATGGGCATGTGAGGCAGCAGGGGGTAGATAGAGACACAGCTGGTATCAAATTCACATTGGACCTGTAATAGGTCACATAGTCCAACCCATATAATCCATTAATCACAGACAATGTGTGCAGAAAAAGTTAAATAACATAGATCAAGTGACCTATAACAAGTCACAGTATAAACAACCATCAGAGTTTTTTTCAGCAACACATAAAAAGTACAAGCATCACATGGAAAGGGTTAAGTAAGACATACTTAGTGAAAGTAAACAGGTGACCAGCAGTGCCAGGGGAGGCCCCGACACGTGTTTCTGTACTTCCTCAGGGGCGTGGATTGTATGGGTTGGACTATGTGACCTATTACAGGTCTAATGTGAATTTGTTACCAGCTGTGTCTCTATCTACCCCCTGCTGCCTCACATGCCCATGTTATGTCTTTTCACACATGTTATTTATACCTATGTGTTATTTCTTAAAAAATACATAAATAGAGCATTTATCTCTTTTAGTCAACATATGGTGCTTTAATCATGATATCTTGGGGTTTTGAAAATACCTATGGTCTCTCTGGTTTATACAAATTATCTAAAGTGTTGGAGATTTATTAGATGGATCAGTGGTGGGTAAGAAGAGAATGGAAAGTAAGAGGTGGGTGAAGCTGAGTCTGGCACCAAAATATCTACAATACCAGAGTCATGTGCCAAGTACCAACACCAATGTTGATAAGTGTGTATGCAGCATTTGCCCTTGGTCAAGATTGAATCCAGGACCCCAGTACACAATATGTCTCAATCCTTCTCCCCAATACATAAACTAAAAGTCCTACAGGTCCTACTCATATCATATACCATTTGCTTCCTTCTTATATGGCAGAGAGGCCTATGGGCACCCTCAGGCAAAAGGCTGTTGTTTAAAATGCTACCTGTCATGCTGTGACTGTAGGAATGTCGAGGAAGAAGGACCCTATACTGTCCCTAATCTAGGGAAGCCCTAGTCTATCCCTAATTTTGGGGTTACTCCTGAAGGTGAAGATGCCCGGTTTTCGTAGGAAAGAGTAGGGTAAAACCAAGGAGCAGTCAAAAGACAGGCACAGGATAAACTACAAAGGGAAGATGGGAGCACACTGACGAGGCAAAAAAGCAACACGAAGGAACGCCAAAAAGGGAAAGGAAGAGGTATTCACAGCAAACCGCATACAACAATCTCAAAACGACAAGAGCGACTCAAGACCACCTTCTCCAATGCAGCCAAGACCAGAATAAAGATTCTATTTCTTGCATGGAGGAAGCCAGGCACAGGTTTTTATAATGGAAGGGTATTGTTCCAATAAACAGCACAGCCAATAGATCACAAGGAACTTTAAACCCTTTCCATGCCACAAAAAAACTGTTAACTCATGAATGGTCGTGTAGATTTAAAGAGGACCTGTGCTCAGCTAAACATCACGATCTTCTAATCTCAGATGTACCAGAGGTCCCAGCAGAATGCAGCACGTTCATGACACTACCTCTGCAACCCTATAATTACACACCTTAAAAAATGCTAAAATGTAACAAAAGGTGGAACATATGGAATTTTAGTAAATTCCTGGATTATAATGGATGATAACAGATCAAACTGAATCAGTCAGATAGGAAGCTTGTAAAAAAAAGTGAACTAAGGCTAAATGGGCAGAAAAAGATATATCTCACAAAATATATTTTTCACTATTTTTCACCTATTTTGTAAAATAGGTGATAAATAGTGTTGAGCGATACCTTCCGATATCGGGAAATATCGGATCGGATTGGATCGGACCGATACCGAAAAAGTATCGGATATCGCCGATTCCGATACCGGAAACCAATGCAAGTCAATGGGACTAGAGATGAGCGTTGTTCTACTCGAACTGTTCGCCAATCTCAAATTCGAGCTGTTTTGGGCGGTGTTCGAGCCGGTCGGCGAACACGAACAATTTGAGAAAAATTCGGCTGTTCGAGGTTATGTTCGATAACTGTTCGTGCACCAAAATCATAACTGGATTTTTTCTCAGTAATGATGAAAATTAATGTTAATACGCAGTTTGAGTGTACAGCGGGGCGGGGGGAGGGGCAGGGGATGGATCTCTGCAGGAACAATGAAGATCTCCATTTTTTTTTCTCTTTCCCGCATTTGCAGTGGGGAGGTGCAATCTGTCAGCCTATCAGCAGCGCACACACGGAGCGAAGTGCTTTTTTTCACACAAGCAAGGGCATGTGTGATTGGCAGTGTATGTCACATGTCCTTGCCCTATAAGACCAAGCCATTTTCCCCGTCGCCACCATTTTCTCACTGCTGCAGCTGCGTGTTAGACGGCACCGCTGTTGCTGTGTGCGCTATACCTTGTTAATTTCAAGCCAATTTTCGCACAAATATACAGATAGCTTGGGAGTAGGGAATAGTTGTGATTGCAGTCCTTTTAAGGACTAGGTTACAGCATTTCCTACGACTTTTATCAGGCAGGTCTGTGCTCTTAAATAGATAGATTGTGGGAGTAAAGACTAATTGTAATTGGAGTCCTTTTCAGGACTAGGTTACATGAGTTCCTATCAGTTTTTGCCAGGCAGGTCTGTGCCAGTGCTGTGCAAGTTTTTTTCACAGCATTTGGCTGAATCTAGCAAAGCTAATCCTTTTTGGCCTATTGCAGAGTGTGTTAGTCAGTGGAGTAGCCTATCTGTGTTGCAAGATATACCACCTGTGTATAGAATACCAATTTTTTTACTGCACCTAGTGAAGTAAAATCTTTTGGGCATAGCATCATTCTATTAGTCCATCTATACTGACCTCCATCAGGTTGCAAACTGAATATAATTTTTTTCTGCATCTAGCTCTGAAAAAATATTTGGGCTTCTAGCAGTGTGTGGGACTTGGTCTATTAGTCCATCTATACTGACCTCCATCAGGTTGCAAATTAAAAATAATTTTTTTCTTCATTTATCTCTGAAAAAATATTTGGGCTTCTAGCAGTGTGTGGGACTTGGTCTATTAGTCCATCTATACTGACCTCCATCAGGTTGCAAATTAAAAATAATTTTTTTCTGCATCTAGCTCTGAAAAAATATTTGGGCTTCTAGCAGTGTGTGGGACTTGGTCTATTAGTCCATCTATACTGACCTCCATCAGGTTGCAAATTGAATAAAAAAATTTTCTGCATCTAGCTCTGAAAAAATATTTGGGCTTCTAGCGGTGTGTGGGACTTGGTCTATTAGTCCATCTATACTGACCTCCATCAGGTTGCAAATTAAAAATAATTTTTTTCTTCATTTAGCTCTGAAAAAATATTTGGGCTTCTAGCAGTGTGTGGGACTTGTTCTATTAGTCCTTCTATACTGACCTCCAGCAGGTTGCAAATTGAATATAATTTTTTTCTGCATCTAGCTCTGAAAAAATATTTGGGCTTCTAGCGGTGTGTGGGACTTGGTCTATTAGTCCATCTATACTGACCTCCATCAGGTTGCAAATTAAAAATAATTTTTTTCTGCATCTAGCTTGAAAAAATATTTGGGCTTCTAGCAGTGTGTGGGACTTGGTCTATTAGTCCATCTATACTGACCTCCATCAGGTTGCAAATTAAAAATAATTTTTTTCTTCATTTATCTCTGAAAAAATATTTGGGCTTCTAGCAGCGTGTGGGACTTGTTCTATTAGTCCATCTATACTGACCTCCATCAGGTTGCAAATTAAAAATAATTTTTTTCTGCATCTAGCTCTGAAAAAATATTTGGGCTTCTAGCAGTGTGTGGGACTTGGTCTATTAGTCCATCTATACTGACCTCCATCAGGTTGCAAATTAAAAATAATTTTTTTCTGCATCTAGCTCTGAAAAAATATTTGGGCTTCTAGCAGTGTGTGGGACTTGGTCTATTAGTCCATCTATACTGACCTCCATCAGGTTGCAAATTGAATAAAAAAAATTTCTGCATCTAGCTCTGAAAAAATATTTGGGCTTCTAGCGGTGTGTGGGACTTGGTCTATTAGTCCATCTATTCTGACCTCCATCAGGTTGCAAATTAAAAATAATTTTTTTCTGCATCTAACCCAGCCAATAGTTTTGGCCTAATACCACAGTTTGGCCACTCAGCTCTGCTCGGTTACCATCCATTGTTTTTTTGTGCAAACAACTCCAGAGTTGTGAATTAGTTAACCACCAAAATGAGTGGAAAAAGGCCTGCTGCTGGTGGAAAGGGGAATAGGCGTGTTGAGAAGGGGAAAAAAGGTTGTGTCCGTGGGGTAGGTGCAGAAGAAAGACCATCTTCCAGCCAAACTAAAATGTCTACTTCTTTTAGCGGACAATGTGATAAGATCCCTTTCTTACGGCCACGCCAATCGCTACAAATTCCAGATGAGGCACAAAAACAGCAGGTGCTTCAACGGATATCAAGTGCTCCTTTAAGTGGACTCTCCTCCACATCAACTTCAACATCACAAATACTCCAGTCCTCAAAGGTGTCACCCAAATCGCACTTGCTTCCTCACAGCTCAAAAATCTCCAGCTGCCCGTCTGAGTATGAGGTAGAACAGATGGTTGAGTCTGCAGAGCTGTTTACTCATACTATAGCCTGGGAATCAGAGGTCGACTCCAGCACTTCTGTGAATCCAGACGAGGAAATGATCTGCACTGATGCCCAGAATCTTTATGAGTCGGATCCAGGACCAGACGCAGAAGGTTCTGACCATAATGTAGACCCTCATTCCCAAACTGTAACTCCTGTTGGTGGAGACAATGAGGAAGACGATGATAAGACTCAAATACCTGATTGGAGCGACAACTTTAGTTTTTTGTCAGGGCAGGAACAGGTTGGCTCTGAGGACGACGGGTGTGATAACGCACAGGGTGATGATGATGAGGTCGGAGATCCCACTTACTGTCAACCCACAGTCAGCCAAGAGATGAGGTCAGCAGAGGAGGTGGAGGAAGATGCTAGTGACGACGAGGTCAGGTTGCGCCTTCCTGGACAGAGACGTAGTACTGGAAGCACGTCAACAACTGCATCCTCAAACACAACTCTGCCTCTCACCACAAGTCGTGGTGGCTCTTCAGGTCGCATGGGTGCTAAGCCTTGCATAGCCTGGGCATTTTTTCAGATCGATAAAGATGACCCAACTCGTGTTATCTGTAACATTTGTCAGCAAAAGCTAAGTAGAGGCCAAAAAATACATAGTTTGAGTACTTCATGCATGAACCGGCACATGGACATGAAGCATAAGTTGCAGTGGGAAGCTCAGTGTGCTACAATGCGGTCTAGCCGGCCGGGCCAACCACCGTCTGCCATATCTTGTGCATCCGCGGCCTCTTCATCCTCTGTGACTGGGGGGACAGCAGTCACACCTGTTTTGGGGCGCAGACCTGCCACCTCTTTACCCGCAACAGCCAGCGTGATTGGCAGGTCATCATTTTCTTTGGAGGTGGTAACACCAGCTGGTCTTGAGCGCTGTCCGACATCGATAGCACCACCTTTGGATCAAGGCAACCTAACATGTCCGCCTGCATCTTCCTCACAGACCGGCAGTTTGCCGGGGACACCCTTATCAACCCCGTCTAAGCACAATAGCCAGCCCTCGGTCCCTCAGATGTGGACAAGTAAAAGACCATTTCCTCCTAGCCATGAGAAAGCTAAGAGGTTGAATTTCACCATCTGCAAGCTCTTGGCTACAGAAATGCTGCCTTTCCGCCTGGTGGACACAGAGGATTTTCGAGACCTTATGTCCGTCGCAGTGCCCCAGTACCAGATGCCCAGTCGGCACTACTTCTCAAAGAAAGGTGTGCCTGCGCTCCACCAGCATGTCGCACACAACATCACCGCTTCTTTGAGAAACTCTGTGTGTGACAGGGTGCATTTCACCACAGACACTTGGACGAGTAGGCATGGACAGGGGCGTTACATGTCGCTGACTGGGCACTGGGTAACTATGGTGACAGCAGGACAAGGGGCTGCTGTCCAAGTCTTGCCGTCCCCACGAGTTGTGCGTCAATCCTCTTTATGTCAAAGTTCCACCACTGCTTCTGCCTCCTCAACCTCCTCTCGGTCTTCCACCTGCACCCAAAGCCTGTCTGGTCATGCCACAAGCTTTCTAACTGCGCAGAAGGGATCCTGCACACCTCCTTACTATGCTGGCAGTAGGGCTCAACGTCATCAGGCGGTTTTTACATTGAAATGTCTGGGAAATGTGAGTCACACAGCTGAGGAGTTGTGGTCAGCTCTGGAGAACCAATTTCATGAATGGTTGTCTCCACTGGACCTGAAACCAGGGAAGGCCGTGTGCGACAATGCTGCAAACCTGGGTGCGGCCCTTCGCCGGGGCAATGTCACACACGTGCCTTGTATGGCTCACGTGTTGAACCTGGTTGTCCAGCAATTTTTAGCCCACTATCCCAGACTAGATGGCCTTCTGCAGAGGGCACGGTCGCTGTGTGCTCACTTCCGCCGTTCGCATCCCGCAGCTCAGCGACTTACATCTCTACAGAAGTCGTTGGGCCTGCCACTTCACCGGCTAAAATGCGATGTGCCTACCCGGTGGAATTCAACTCTGCACATGTTGCAGCGACTGTGGCAGCACCGACAAGCCCTGGTGCAATACGTTCTGACGTATAGCCTGGGCCAACGAGATTCAGAGGTGGGGCAAATCACGCTGGAGGAGTGGTCTCAGATCAGGGACCTATGCACCCTTCTGCACAGTTTTGAAATGGCGACGAAGATGTTTAGTGCTGACGATGCCATTATCAGCATGACTATTCCGGTGATTTACATGCTGGAGCACATGTTAAACAGAATTCGGAGTCAGGTGGTGGCACAAGAGGAGGTGGAGGAAGTAGAGGATGAGGAGTTGTATGCGGAAGGGCTAACATCTGCAAAGTCCAGACGGTCGGCAGCACCAAGGCGGCAGGCATGTGAGGATGGGGGAGATGGTTTTACCAGGGCGCATGGTAGCAGCCAAACTAGTGAGGAAGGTGCAGGAGCCCAGGAAGAAGTGGAGGACGAACTGATGGAAGACTCATCAGATGAGGGAGACCTTGATCACATTTCTGTTGTGCGAGGTTGGGGGGAGAGGACAGAGGAAGGAAGCATGATTGTTACCTCGCCACCAACACAACAGGGACTTGGTGCTCCTGGATGCGCAACACACATGAGTGCCTTCTTGCTGCACTACCTGCAACATGACCCTCGAATTGTGAGAATTAGAAATAATCCTGACTACTGGGTTGCCACACTGTTAGATCCCCGGTACAAAAGTAAATTTGCAGAAATTATTCCTGCCATAGAAAGGGATGCACGCATGCAGGAGTATCAGCAGAGACTGTTGCAGAATCTTACATGTGCTTTTCCACAAAATACCAGTGGTGCACGTAGTGAATCTCACAGTTCCAACTTGCCAACCGTGGGACCGTCAAGTGTTCAGCACTCAAACCGTGACAGAACCACAGTATCTGCTGGTAACATCAATTTTGCGGAATCATTTCACCACTTTTTTAGCCCATCCTTTGCAAGGCCACAGGAGACAAGAAGTCTGACACATAGTCAACGCCTAGAGACGATGGTACAGGAGTATCTCCAAGTAAACATTGAAGCCACGACTGTGTCACTGGACCCTTGCTCTTTTTGGGCTTCCAATCTGGATAAATGGCCAGAGCTAGCCACTTACGCCTTGGAGATCTTGTCATGCCCCGCAGCCAGCGTTCTGTCTGAACGTGTGTTCAGCGCTGCTGGTGGTGTGCTGACAGATAAGCGCACGCGGCTCTCCACTGATAATGTAGACAGACTCACGTTCATAAAGATGAACAAATCATGGATCCGAAACGACTTTTCTACCCCTGTGTCATCCTGGGGAGAGTAAAAGCTTGATGATTGGTTAAAATCACCCTACCAACCGTTTTAAGCTTTCAAATTACTAATCATGTTTATCTGTATCTTGACTGGAAAATAATTTGGGCTTTGTAGCAGTGTGCAGCACTGATCCTATTAGGCCATATATACTAAAGCTTCACCAGATTTAAAATTAAAAATAATTTTTAGCTGCATCTAGCCCGGAAAATAATTTTGGGGCTCCGAGATGCGCAAGGCACATAAGTGCCTTCTTGCTGCACTACCTGCAGCATGACCCTCATATTGTCAGAATTCGAAGTAATCATGACTACTGGGTTGCCACACTCTTAGATCCCCCAAACTTTTCGATCAACCTTTTCATTTTAATAAAGACCAAAAAAATGGTCATTTTTGAAATTATAAGCATTAGCAGGTTGTTAGAAACTGAAATCAAACAGTTTTCAACTCAAAACTTTATTCTAGGTGATGTTACATTTTCACATAGGACCCCTTGTTCGAAAGGAGCTTCTGAACTCTCTCGTCCATTGAATTTGTCAGGTTTTGGATGGTTTCTGCTTCAATTGTTTTGCATGAGGACAGAATACCCTCCCAGAGCTGTTGCTTAGATGTGAACTGCCTCCCGCCATCATAGACACTCCTTTTAATGATGCTCCAAAGGTTCTGAATGGGGTAGAGGTCAGGGGAGCATGGGGGTCACACCATAAGTTTGTCCCCTTTTATGCCCATATCAGCCAGAGATGCAGATGTTTTATGTGCAGCATGAGATGGTGCATTATCATGCAGAAAAATGATCTTGCTGTGAAATACACGGTTCTTCTTCTTGAACCATGGCAGGAAGTGCTGTTTGAGAAAATCCACATACATTATGGAGTTCATCTTTAGCGCCTTCAGGGATCCTAAAGGGGCCGACAATCTCTCTCCCCATGATTCCAGCCCAAAACATTACTCCACCTCCTCCTTGTTGGCGCTGTAGCCGTGTTTGCGTGGGGTGTCCATCAACCAGCCATCCTCCACTCCATCCATCTGGACCATCGAGCGCTGCACGGCACTCATCCGTGAACAAAACAGTTTTGAAATCAGTCTTCATGTAATGTTTGGCCCACTGGAGCCGTTTCTGCTTGTGTGAAGTGGATAGAGGAGGTCGACAGGATGGCGCATGCACAGCTGCAAACCTCTGAAGGACCCTGCATCTTGTTGTTCGGGGGACGTTGGAGGCACAAGCAGCTTCAAAAACTTGTCTGCTGCTATGACAAGGCTTTTTTGCCGCTGCTCTTTCAACCTGACGTAATTGCCTGTAGGAAAGAGTCCTCAATTTGCCCTTATCAGCACGCACACGTGTGTACTGTGAATCAGCTACATACTTCTTGATTGCCAAGACACTTCATCCTGATCATCGCACAATGTTGATTGTAGTCATGCCTTGACCTAAACACTCCACAATTTGTTGCTTCTCAGCAGCCGACACATCCTTTTTCTTTCCCATTTTGGCAGAAAATGTAGGCTGCTTAATAATGTGAGAGAGCCTTCTTAAGTAGTCTTGCCTTTCATTGGACACACCTGCCAAACTAATTAGCACAGGTGTCTGCAATTGCTTACAGTGATATAAAGAGCCCTGACACACATCACCATCAATGAGTTTAACTGACAAACAAATTCTTCCCTTATCACTCCTAAACACTTTTTGTATAATAATTTGGAACGCAGTGTACATGTGCTTTTCCACAAAACACCAGTGGTTCACGTAGTGAATCTTACAGTTCTAACTTGCCAACCGTGGTCTGTATGGAGTTGTTCAATAAAGGGCCCAAAATTAAGATAACATAGATGGGAGAGGTCTCTATGAATAGGAATTCCTAAGTATTTGATACCCTGTGAGGGCCAGGCAAAGGGAAAGTTGGACTGGATGGAATCCTATATGGATTTGGGGAGGGAGACATCGAGGGCCTCAGACTTCGCTGCATTGATTTTAAAATTTTACCATGTAACAAAGTGATCTATTTCAGCCATAACAGCATGGATGGATATATGTGATTGAGTGATATATACTAGGACATCATCAGCAAATAGAGAGCACTTGTACTCGGTGCCTCCCACCTCAATCCACCTAATATTGGGGTTATGGCGAATTGATGAGAGCAGGTGCTCCGTCACTAGGATGTATAAGAGAGGGGACAGAGGACATCACTGCCTTGTCCCATTGGTGATTGTGAAAGGTGATGAAAATGTTCTGACGCACCCCCTGGGCCTTGGGACACCCGGAGCCGGACCCTTTTTGGTGGATGCTGGTGGTTGTAGTCTTCGTGGCGGCGACCCAGTTCCGTGGCTCAGGGCGGTCAAACCAGTGGCGGAACTATTTATGTGGTTTTCATGTTTAAATGTCCGACTACGCCACTCGTGGATTGCGGTCAGAGTGAACCGCCGCTACAGGGCAGACCACTGAGGCTGGTGTTGTGGGTGCAGCAGAGCGTAGCATAACTCCCCACGGGAGGAGTATAGCCTCAGGGCAGTGTATGCGGAGGATGGGGGTGATGGTGCAGGGCAGCAGCAGTAACGACACGGAGTCAGTGATGCAGTTCAGGGCCTTTACTCACAGTTCTTATTATCCAGACCACGTCTGCAGGTAACGGCTGCCCACGTCGTACTGTGCTCACCAGGTGAGGGGCTCAGACAACTCCCAGATAACTTTGGAGCACTTCACAGGACCCCCTTTGTGTGTCCTTTGTCTGGCCTTTCTTACCAACATTTCTGTCCGGCTGCCTCGGGCCTCCTCTTGGTAAACTTGGCGCCAGTTTCCCTGACCCTATGTGGTGCCTTCCTAGCGGGTGTAGCGAGGGGCTGCGCCACATAAAATGTCAGAGCCTCCGGTTTCTAGCTGAGGGTCGTTTCCTGCCTCCACTAGTTCGGGGACCGGTCTCCCCCTTTGGCCTGACCCCTCCACGCAGGTGGATTCGGGCGTGCGGTGGCGACTCGCCCGTCCGCACCCCTGGGATCCCTTCATTCCTCGTTCCTGGAGCCTTCTCCGCTCCTCTTCCTTCCTTCTCCCTCTTCCAGGCCTGGGCCTCTGTTACTAGGCCCGCCTCCGGAGCAGAGCTCATGCAGAGCCCCTGCTCCCTGCCACTTCTGCTCAGACTTCTCTGCACTGAACTAAGATGGTGCCCACCTTTTATACTCCCTTCTCAATGCACCCAGGAACTGCTTCCTCCCTGCTCCTGCACTACAGGGTTCCCCTTCCTCAGTGTTCCCTCCCCCCACTCCAGCCAGGGACAGGGACTGTCGTGCCCATCTCAGGGGCATATTGGTCGCCCTGCCCCACGGCAATGTGGTGTAATGCATGCAGGTGTCGGGTCCTGATCCACACTCCATCCTTACCTGAGAGTGAGATATCACACCTCTGGGTGAGGTGCAATACGTCTTTAGCAACCGAGCCCTCAGGGTGCTACAGTTCCATTTATCTTCAGCCTAGGTGACGTATTGCGATACAGGGCCGTGATTTTGGCTATAAAAGGGTCCCCTAGACCCCTACCCCAAGCTTTTTAAGAGAATCATATATGGCGTGCCAGGAGACTCTATGGAATGCTTTCTCAGCATCCAACGAGAGTATCTAATTACAAATTTTTAACTGCATCTAGCCCAGGAAATACTTTGTGCCTAGTAGCAGTGTCTGCTAGTAAGCGGATTATCCCGGCTGTTAAGCAAGCTGCACCACCTGTAGTTTAGACACTTAATTTTTTCAAAGGAAATGCTTCGGGACCATGGGATACTTAGTGAAGAGCATCAGGAGGCACCCCAAGGCATAGGGGCTGGGACTGGCAGTAGGATGCCTTGCGGTGGACAGCCGAGCTCGATCCTTATAAAAGCTTTTTAACTGCAGCAGCTTTAGTGGACGCTACTGGAGCTGGAATTACCGCGGCTGCTGGCATGAGACTTGCCCTCCAATAGATCCTTGTAAATGGATTTAAAGTGTATTCATTCAAATTAGAGAGACAATTTAAATTAAAAAGCTTAGAGCTGCCTCCACCACAGGGGGGCTCGCTCGACCCACCAGCGGACAGGCACCAGTATTGGGAGAGGGGGGCTGGCCGTCAGGGTTCACCGCGGCTCTGGCACAAACCCGGCGACACGGAGGTGGCACGGGCAGGAGCGGACTGGCCGTGTCGGCTTCTCACTTTTTGGATTTTAGAAGGGCATGACATGCCTATATCTGTGTCTCCCCCTCCTTTTACTCCTCCACCTCTTTTATTTTCGCATGACTATATGTACTTGTCACTTTTCCATGTGTTAGTTATGTCTTCTGAGCAGTTTGTCAGCTTTTGGACACCTTTGAAGGTGTTTTCTATGTGTTTCTATGTGTTTTTGTTTGCCTGCCATTGGTTTTAACGGTGTTCGAAGGTGTTCGACGAACAGTTCGACGAACAGTTCGGCGAACACACGGGTGTTCGACGAACCGAACCGAACTCGAACACTACGGGGGTGGCTCAACACTAAATGGGACAGAAATATCGGAATTAAAATAAACCCTTTCTTTCCTTGTAGGTTATTTCTACATGAAGGAAAACAACTAAGAATAATGTAGAATGTATTGGGGGAGGTGGGGGAGACAATAAAGGCATAGAGGTTTAGCCCAGTCAAATGGAATAGCAGGAATTACTATTTTTTTATTATGTTCTGAGTTACGGAAATATTAACTATGTTAAGTATTTTTATATTTTGTCAGATATTTATGTTTCACTACTTCCATGCTCTTCACCTTCTTTTTTACTTCTCCCACACTTTCTCCTTCATCATCCTCAGCATCTTTTTCATCCACTTCTTCTTCACCTTCTTCTTCTTCACCTTCTTCGTATTATTCTTTTTTTTACATTCTTCATATTCTACTTCTTCATCTTCTTCATATTCTTCTTCTTCATCATATTCTTATTTGTGACAGGCATTCCTGTAGTTGTTATCTATAAAAGGTTGGACATTACACCTTTCGTTCTGCCCGTCACAAAAGATTTACAACAGGATTTGTCCGCGTTCAGTTTGGCCTGCAGCAGCAGGTCTTTTCCAGGGGCACCACGAGGAGGAACGGACTCACCCCCATACACTGCTTAGTCATCTTCTGCTTATAATTTAGATATTATCTTTTGCTCTGATTTTTAGTCTTATGCTTAATGTTCTTCCGCTTTTTGTTCTGCAGCTTCTTGTATTTCTGCTTCTTGGTTTTCTGTCTCTTGTTCTTCTGTATCTTGGTGCTTGTCTTCTCTTCTTTGTCTTCTTGGTCAACTTCTTCAGGGTCATCTTCTTGGTCTTCTTCGGGGTGGTCTTCAGGGTCGTCGTCTTCGGGGGTCCTCGTCTTCGGGGTCCTCGTCTTCTTCGGGTTGGTCTTCTGGGTCCTCGTCTTCGGGGTCCTCGTCTTCTTCGGGGTGGTCTTCAGGGTCCTCGTCTTCTTCGGGGTGGTCTTCAGGGTCCTCGTCTTCAGGGTCATTGTCTTCGGGGTCCTCGTCTTCTTAGGGTTGGTCTTCAGGGTCCTCGTCTTCAGGGTCCTCGTCAGGGAGATCCAGAGTGATTACCAAGAACCATTTCAAAAAGCTTGAACTTGGAAATGTAGCAGAAGGTACAAGAAAGCTGAGGAACTACCGAGGACCAGCTGACGGTACTGGAACCCGGATGGGTAGCAGAAGGTACAAGAGCCAATGGAACTACCGAGGACCAGCTGATGTTACTGGAACTTGGTTACTAAGCAGGAGGTACCTGTGCCAGAAAGCACTACCAAGGACCAGCAGATGTTGGTGGAACTTGGATACCGAGAAGGAGGCACCTAATCCAAAGGCACTGCCGAGAACCAGCTGACGGTACTGGAACCCGGATGGGTAGCAGAAGGTACCCATGTAAAAAAAAGTTCAAGGCCGCGAGCCGGCCGCAGTTACCAAAACCCACAGTCCTACAGGGGGTGCTTGTCCTATTGGCACTATGGAACCAGCCTTCATTGCCAGATCCCGCAGCCCACATAGGAGTCACCTAAACTGCAGGCACCATAGAGTCGGCTAACCCGACCGCAACACGACAGGACAACGCATTGGAGGCAAAGTGACGTTGACACTACCCGGAAACAGCTGGCGTGCTGGAACCAGGCTGGGCAGGAGGGAGTACCCATGCCAAAGACACTGCCGAGAACCAGCTGACGGTACTGGAACCCGGATGGGTAGCAGAAGATACAAGAGCAAATGGAACTACCGAGGACCAGCTGATGGTACTGGAACCCGGATGGGTAGCAGAAGGTACAAGAGCCAATGGAACTACCGAGGACCAGCTGATGTTACTGGAACTCGGTTACTAAGCAGGAGGTACCTGTGCCAGAAAGCACTACCAAGGACCAGCAGACGTTGGTGGAACTTGGATACCGAGAAGGAGGCACCTAATCCAAAGGCACTGCCGAGAACCAGCTGACGGTACTGGAACCCGGATGGGTAGCAGAAGGTACCCATGTAAAAAAAAGTTCAAGGCCGCGAGCCGGCCGCAGTTACCAAAACCCACAGTCCTACAGGGGGTGCTTGTCCTATTGGCACTATGGAACCAGCCTTCATTGCCAGATCCCGCAGCCCACATAGGAGTCACCTAAACTGCAGGCACCATAGAGTCGGCTAACCCGACCGCAACACGACAGGACAACGCATTGGAGGCAAAGTGACGTTGACACTACCCGGAAACAGCTGGCGTGCTGGAACCAGACTGGGCAGGAGGGAGTACCCGTGCCAAAGACACTGCCGAGAACCAGCTGACGGTACTGGAACCCGGATGGGTAGCAGAAGATACAAGAGCAAATGGAACTACCGAGGACCAGCTGACGGTACTGGAACCCGGATGGGTAGCAGAAGGTAAAAGAGCCAATGGAACTGCCGATAACCAGCTGGCGGTGCTGGAGCCCAGGGTAAATACTAAAAACAGAGGAGCCAGAGGTGTATTTGGAGGAGGTTTTAAATCCGTAGTACAGTGGATGTGGACAAAGCAGGAGAATTTGCCGGACACACAGCTGGGGATCAGCTGACGTTACTGAACCCCAATAACACTGGAGCAAGCGTTGACTGTGCAGACGGCACTTCTGAGCAGCAACTAGCGGTATTGGAGCCCAGGGTAAATACTAAAAACGGAGGAGCAAGTTTTAAATAAGTAGCACAGTGAATATGGACAGAGCAGGAGAAATTGCCGTGAACACAGCAGGGGAACAGCTGACGTTACCGAACCCCAATAACACCGCAGCACGTGTTGACTGTGCAGACGGCACTTCCGAGTGCCAACTGGCGGTGCTGGAGCCCAGGGATAAGAATGAAAACAGAGGAGCCAGAGGTGTAATTGGAGCAACTTTAAAATGTGTAGTACAGTGGATGTGGACAAAGCAGGAGAAATTGCCGTCCGTACAGCAGGGGAACAGCTGACGTTACCGAACCCCAATAACACGGCAGCAAGTGTTGACTGTGCAGACAGCACTTCCGAGCGCCAACTGGCGGTGCTGGAGCCCAGGGATAAGAATAAAAATAGAGAGGAGCCAGAGGTGTAATTGGAGCAAGTTTTAAATAAGTAGCACAGTGAATATGGACAGAGCAGGAGAAATTGCCGTCCGTACAGCAGGGGAACAGCTGACGTTACCGAACCCCAATAACACGGCAGCAAGTGTTGACTGTGCAGACAGCACTTCCGAGCGCCAACTAGCGGTGCTGGAGCCCAGGGATAAGAATAAAAATAGAGAGGAGCCAGAGGTGTAATTGGAGCAAGTTTTAAATAAGTAGCACAGTGAATATGGACAGAGCAGGAGAAATTGCCGTGAACACAGCAGGGGAACAGCTGACGTTACCGAATCCCAATAACACGGCAGCAAGTGTTGACTGTGCAGACAGCACTTCCGAGCGCCAACTGGCGGTGCTGGAGCCCAGGGATAAGAATAAAAATAGAGAGGAGCCAGAGGTGTAATTGGAGCAAGTTTTAAATAAGTAGCACAGTGAATATGGACAGAGCAGGAGAAATTGCCGTGAACACAGCAGGGGAACAGCTGACGTTACCGAACCCCAATAACACCGCAGCAAGTGTTGACTGTGCAGACGGCACTTCCGAGCGCCAACTGGCGGTGTTGGAGCCCAGGGATAAGAATGAAAACAGAGGAGCCAGAGGTGTAATTGGAGCAACTTTAAAATGTGTAGTACAGTGGATGTGGACAAAGCAGGAGAAATTGCCGTCCGCACAGCAGGGGAACAGCTGACGTTACTGAACCCCAATAACATGGCAGCAAGTGTTGACTGTGCAGATGGCACTTCCGTGCGCCAACTGGCGGTGTTGGAGCCCAGGGTAAATACTAAAAACAGAGGAGCCAGAGGTGTATTTGGAGGAGGTTTTAAATCCGTAGTACAGTGGATGTGGACAAAGCAGGAGAATTTGCCGGACACACAGCTGGGGATCAGCTGACGTTACTGAACCCCAATAACACTGGAGCAAGCGTTGACTGTGCAGACGGCACTTCTGAGCAGCAACTAGCGGTATTGGAGGCCAGGGTAAATACTAAAAACGGAGGAGCCAGAGGTGTAATTGGAGCAAGTTTTAAATAAGTAGCACAGTGAATATGGACAGAGCAGGAGAAATTGCCGTGAACACAGCAGGGGAACAGCTGACGTTACCGAACCCCAATAACACCGCAGCAAGTGTTGACTGTGCAGACGGCACTTCCGAGCGCCAACTGGCGGTGTTGGAGCCCAGGGATAAGAATGAAAACAGAGGAGCCAGAGGTGTAATTGGAGCAACTTTAAAATGTGTAGTACAGTGGATGTGGACAAAGCAGGAGAAATTGCCGTCCGCACAGCAGGGGAACAGCTGACGTTACTGAACCCCAATAACACGGCAGCAAGTGTTGACTGTGCAGATGGCACTTCCGTGCGCCAACTGGTGGTGTTGGAGCTCAGGGATAATACTGAAAACAGAGGAGCCAGAGGTGTAATTGGAGCAACTTTAAAATCTGTAGTAGTGAGAATGTGGACAGAGCAGGAGAAATTGCCGTCCGCACAGCAGGGGAACAGCTGACGTTACTGAACCCCAATAACATGGTAGCAAGTGTTGACTGTGCAGACGGCACTTCCGAGCGCCAACTGGCGGTGTTGGAGCTCAGGGATAATACTGAAAACAGAGGAGCCAGAGGTGTATTTGGAGGAGGTTTTAAATCAGTAGTACAGTGGATGTGGACAGAGCAGGAGAAATTGCCGTCCGCACAGCAGGGGAACAGCTGACGTTACTGAACCCCAATAACACGGCAGCAAGTGTTGACTGTGCAGACGGCACTTCCGAGCGCCAACTGGCGGTGTTGGAGCTCAGGGATAATACTGAAAACAGAGGAGCCAGAGGTGTAATTGGAGCAACTTTAAAATCTGTAGTAGTGAGAATGTGGACAGAGCAGAAGAAATTGCCGTCCGCACAGCAGGGGAACAGCTGACGTTACTGAACCCCAATAACATGGTAGCAAGTGTTGACTGTGCAGACGGCACTTCCGAGCGCCAACTGGCGGTGTTGGAGCTCAGGGATAATACTGAAAACAGAGGAGCCAGAGGTGTATTTGGAGGAGGTTTTAAATCAGTAGTACAGTGGATGTGGACAGAGCAGGAGAAATTGCCATCCGCACAGCAGGGGAACAGCTGATGTTACTGAACCCCAATAACACGGCAGCAAGTGTTGACTGTGCAGACGGCACTTCCGAGCGCCAACTGGCGGTGTTGGAGCTCAGGGATTACAGTTCAGGTGGTAGAAACATGAACAGAACAGGAGACCTGGATATTGTTGCCAACCAATTATTTATTCTGGAAGAGGACTGGCAAATTCATGAGAGATCCAGGCCTTGTTCATTTTGAGAAAAGTAAGCCGGTCAACGTTATCGGAGGATAGTCGCATGCGACGGTCTGTTAGTACACCACCTGCGGCACTAAAGACGCGTTCCGATAATACACTAGCAGCAGGGCAAGCTAGCACCTCCAGTGCATACTGACTAAGCTCTGGCCATGTATCCAGCTTACAGACCCAAAACTTGAAGGGAGAAGAGCCGTCTGGGAGTACACTAAGAGGGCAAGACATGTAGTCTGTCACCATCTGACGGAAACGTTGCCTCCTGCTGACTGGAGCCGTCTGTGATGGTGTAGACATTTGTGGCGGCGGGGACACAAAACTTTGCCACATTTCGGCCATACTGGTCTTGCCTTGTGCTGAGGCGCTGCTTCTGCTCCCTCTTTGTGCAGAGCTTCCTCCACTGCCTCGACGCACTGAGCTGCTTTGTAAAGCACTAGCAGCACTGCCCTCGGTTGGAATGGAGAACATGATGGAATGCACCAGTGCGTCTTGGTACTCCCGCATTTTACGCTCCCGGTTCAACGGTGTTATGAGGCTTTGTAAGTTGTCCCGGTAGCGAGGATCTAGGAGGGTGGACACCCAATAATCAGCCGTGTTGAGAGTGTGGGCGATGCGGCGGTCGTTTCTCAGGCACTGCAGCATGAAATCAACCATGTGCTGCAGACTGCCAACTGGCCAAGAAACGCTGTCCCCTGCTTGAGGCGTGATCTCTGCCTGCTCTGCATCACCCCACCCTCGCTCTAGATACTGACTACTAGAGCATTGTGTACCTCCCTCCTCTGGACAGATGTCTTCCTCATCCATTGACTCCTCCTCATCCTCCTCACAAAGTGTCCCCTGCCTAGGCCTTTGTGAGGAACCACGTTGCGCAGACTGTAGAGAAGCAGATGGCATTTGTGACTCCTCATCCTCCACCTCTTCCAAAACCTCGTCCCTTAGTGCTTGCAGTGTTTTTTCAAGCAGGCAGATAAGGGGGATAGTCATGCTGACTAGTGCATCATCTGCACTCGCCATCCGCGTGGAATAATCGAAGGCACGCAAAACGTGGCAAATGTCCTTCATAGAGGCCCACTCAGTGGTGGTGAAGTGTGAACGGCGCGCACTGCGACTTGTTTGCGCCTGCTGCAGCTGGTACTCCATTACTGCTGCCTGCTGCTCACACAACCTCTCCAACATATGTAACGTTGAATTCCACCTGGTGGGTAGGTCACATATGATGCGATGTTCCGGAAGACATAATCGGCGCTGCAGAGCTGCAATGCGTGATCTTGCATTGCTGGAACGCCGCAAGTGAGCGCACTCTATGCGGACCTTGTGAAGCAGTGCATCAAGATCCGGATAGTCCCTCAAAAAACTCTGCACGACCAAGTTGAGCACATGTGCCAGACATGGGATGTGAGTGAGGTTGCCTAGGCCCAGAGCTGCCACCAGATTTTGGCCATTGTCACACACTACCATGCCTGGCTGGAGATTCGCTGGCACAAACCACACGTCACTCTGCTGCTTGATGGCATTCCAGAGCTCCTGCGCTGTGTGGCTTCGATTCCCCAAAGAAATTAATTTTAATACGGCCTGTTGACGTTTGGCCACGGCTGTGCTCATATCGGTCATCATAACAGGTAACCGTTCACGGGTCGATGTGGAGGTAGACCGTGACGGCTCCTGCAGCGCTGATTCAGAGGAACTGGAGTATGAGGAGGAGTCAATGTGTACAGACTGGATTCCTGCAATCCTTGGAGTTGGCAGAACACGTACAGCGCCACTCTCAAGATCTGTACCCGGCTCCACAACATTTACCCAATGGGCAGTGAGGGAAAGGTATCGTCCCTGTCCATGCTTACTGGTCCACGCATCAGTGGTCAGGTGGACCTTGCTACTGACGGCGTTTTGTAGCGCATGTTTAATTTTTCCCTCCACATGATGTTGCAGGGCAGGGACGGCTTGCCTGCTGAAATAAAAGCGGCTGGGCACGTTGTATTGTGGGACTGCCAATGCCATAAAGTTACGGAATGTGTCAGTCTCCACCAGCCTGAATGATAGCATTTCATGGGCCAGTAGTTTAGCAATGCCAGCATTCAGAGCCTGTGCTCGGGGGTGGTTTGCCGAGTATGGGTGCCTTTTCTCCCATGCCTGTGCTAACGATGGCTGTAGACTGGCCTGGGAGTGTGAGGATGACTGGGAAAGTGGTGCTGTGGGTGGAATTACACTGTGTCTCTGTACAACAGTGCCAGAGATTCTTCCATGGCGATCCTGTGAGGAAGCCAAACCAGCTGTGTGTGAGCTGGAGGAAGAGGCTACAACACGAGCTGAAGAGGTGGTAGGTGGCGCTGTAGGTTGGCCTAGGTCTTCAGTGTGTTTGTGTAACTCCACCACGTCCTTGGTCCGCACATGTTTCCACATATTTGTGGTATTGAGGTTGCTGACACTTTTCCCTCTTTTCACCTTCTGATTACACAGCTTGCATTTGACAAAGCAAATGTCATCTGCAACTGTGTCAAAAAAGGACCAGGCACTGCAAGTCTTGGGAGCGCCCGCTTTGGATTTTGGAAGAGCCATGCTCCTAATGGGTGCCGAAGTGGAGGCTACAGGCAACCAAGTCTGCCCCCTCCCTCTCCCTCCTTTTTGGGCCATTCGGGGAATCTCTTCCTCAGAGCTGCTCCCACCACCTTCCTGTCCCTCACGCCATGATGGGTCAAGGACCTCATCATCTACACCACCCTCTTCAAACAACTGCTTCTCCTGGGTAGTCTCGACAGCACAGTACGCACCAGAAAGTGGCACCTGAGTCTCATCATCAGATGCGTACTGAGGTGTGCTGCTGACCATAGGCACTGGCCCACCCGCCTCTTCAGATTCAGAGAGACAAAACGGTTGCGCATCACTGCATACTACCTCTTCTTCAAATTCTCGAATTCTGCTTGGCTGGCCCCCTCTTTCCAAGCCAAGAGATTCAGAGAACAGAAGTAGAGATGGCTCCTGTCCAGGGCTCTCTGACTGCCTGGGCAATTTGGCAGGTGGTGAAGAGACAGATGGGTGCTCTTCAGTGCTCAGGACCTGAGAGGATCTGGAACTAATTGAAGTCGATGCGTTAGCTGCCATCCATCCGACAACGGCTTCAATTTGGTCCTCGCGCAGCAGTGGGGTACGGCTAGCTCCTACAAAGCTGCGCATAAAGGACTGTTCCCTGGTAAAACTGGGGGATGCTGAGTCACTGGTGCCCGCAGCAGGCACAGAATCCCCACGTCCTCTCCCTGCAGGCACAGAATCCTCACGTCCTCTCCCTGCAGAAACTCCACGCCCACGCCCACGCCCACGACCACATGCCTTACTCCCTGCCTTCTTCATCTTGGTAGACTGATAAAGATAGGCAGAAAAGTACTAAGGGCTTAGTGTGCTTATTCCTGAACAGCTGCTAACAGGTATAAGAAACACTAATTTTATAAAGTGTGGACTAGACTTTAATATGAGCTAATGTGGCCTACACAACTGTAAAGTGGAGTGTTTGGTGAACTTTATTTAGTTTTTTTTTGTCACAAAAAGACACTGGATGTGCCTAAAGATGTAATAACGATAGTATCACAAACTTTTTGTAGCTATTACAATGTAGGAAGGTAACCTACAATGTAATAGATGAGGCTGCAAAAAATAGGCTAATACTAATCTGGCTGGGGCTGCAGGGCCCAAGGCTGCAGAAAGGCTCCTCTATCTACTCCTATATAGTGTGTTTGGAATCAATTTAGCTGAATACGGATGGAACCACCACACTAATAGGAGATATCAGGAAAAATTATGAATTGGCAATAAAGGACAATGTATGAGGCAGTGACACACACTGAGTGCACTACAACCAGACGGGGTTGAAGCACACACTACAGGGTGAGCTGCACTCACACACCAGACCTTGCAGACAGCGGTGAACAGTACAGATGCAGAGCACTGTGCACTAGCGCTGCAAGACCAAAAAAATTTCTCTATCTACTCCTATATAGTGTGTTTGGAACCAATTTAGCTGAATACGGATGGAACCACCACACTAATAGGAGATATCAGGAAAAATTATGAATTGGCAAAAAAGGACAATGTATGAGGCAGTGACACACACTGAGTGCACTACAACCAGACGGGGTTGAAGCACACACTACAGGGTGAGCTGCACTCACACACCAGACCTTGCAGACAGCAGTGAACAGTACAGATGCAGAGCACTGTGCACTAGTGCTGCAAGACGGAAAAAAATGTCTCTATCTACTCCTATATAGTGTGTTTGGAACCAATTTAGCTGAATACAGATGGAACCACCACACTAATAGGAGATATCAGGAAAAATTATGAATTGGCAAAAAAGGACAATGTATGAGGCAGTGACACACACTGAGTGCACTACAACCAGACGTGGCTGAAGCACACACTACAGGGTGAGCTGCACTCACACACACAGACCTTGCAGACAGCGGTGAACAGCACAGGGAACTGTGCACTAGCACTGCAAGGCACAGTGATTTAGAAAGTAGCTTGGGTAAAGCAGTATAGAGCAAATAGGTAGCTAAAACTGTCCCTCAGAACAACAGCGTCCTATCCCTAACTGAATTCACAGCAGAGTGAGCTCAAAATGGCGGCAGTGGCTTTTATAGTGCATCATGACATCATTTCAGCAGCCAATCACAGCCATGCCATTAGTTAAGATGCCTACATGCCTAACAGGATGTGCCCACACTTCTTAGGATCCTCATTGGCTGAATAAAATGAAAATGTCTCATTGCATTATGGGAACTTCCGATTCCGGTATATGATATTGCAAAAGTATCGGAATTAAGTATCGGAATTCCGATACCGCGAATATCGGCCGATACCCGATATTTCAGTATCGGAATGCTCAACACTAGTGATAAATATATTGTGGTAAACCTCTTAGGGTGTATGTGCACAAAATGATCATTTACAATATGGGTCTTTGCAGATAGAGTATCAGTGTTTACTCAGCACAGTGTGTTGCCTAGAACAACAATTTTCAAGTGAGCTTAAAAATCCTTTTGCCTGATAAATTAATGCTTTGCTCCATCGTTGGATAATTGCCAGCCTGTTTAGACAATCTGGGAATCGGGAATCTGGAATTTCTAAGATTTGATGTTCTTGATTACCAGCCACTATAACAATTCAATTACAATTTGGGAATCCGAGGAAGTGAGAGGGAAAAAGAAAGAGAGAGAGGGATTTTCCAGCTCCAAAGTTTGGGTCACCAGTGATTTTTGGGATTCGGGTTAAGGATCAAGTTAGGGTACAGTTCTAGTACCAGAACCAAACTTTGGACTAAAGTTTGGTGAAACACGATGAACGTGAACTTCCACGGGTCCGCTCATTCCTAATTGCAAAGTTGCTTATTTTCATGTGTACTACTTATTTATGAAATAAAAATTAAAATGATAGTTTTTCTTTAAGGCATTTTGCCATACTCATAGATAGAGGTAAATACATCTCCTTCTACATATATTTATATGATCCTTGTTCTGGCTTGATTAGTTTACGGGACTAGTCTCTTATCTTATTTAATTAGGGGTCGGATCTTGGGTTTAATTTATTTCTGGGTGAAGTCTGTGGTCTGATTAATTTACGGCTTTGGGGTCTCATTTATTGATGGATCTATACTGGATTCTAATTTATTAATGAGTAAAGTCTGGAGTCTGATTTATTTAGCAGTTTGGCCTGGAGTCTAATTTATTTTAAGGGTCAAGTCTAGATTCTGATATTTTTTAAGGATGTGGTCTGGGGCTAATTTATTTCTGGACTAGTCTGGTGTCCTACTTATTTAGAATTCAATTCTGGAGTCTAATAAATTTAGGGATTGGTCTGGTGTCTGATTAATAACTGGTTTGTGATTTAATTTAATCAGGGGTCTAAGTGTGTTACTTAATTTAGTCATGAATCCAGTTGGAGGTCTGAATTATTTATTGTTCTGACCCAGAATTTGAGTTAATTTAAGGGTCTGCTCAGAAATTTAAATGGGTAGTGTAAGGCAGCGCTAGTCATCATCCTGGGGGATACTCGCTGCGCCGGGTCAATTAACGCACACCAGCCATATTTTCCGATATTTCACCAACCAGCAGTTTATTAATCTTCATAAGCTGCTGATCACACAGTCCATCTTAGTGGCTCACCGGCATATTACACATATAATATCCAGGAGCCCTGCAACTAGCAGACAGACCCTCTTGGCTCCAGTTACATCCCTCAACAAAGTCACTTATATCAATGTCCACATCAATGTCCATATCAAGCAGTGTTTTACCTTTGAGGGGTTGTAGCTGCTTCAGTCCGCTTTGTCCCGCCACCACTGTGGCTATAGGGCTTACCACACGTGGTCTCCAGCCCTTATCCCGTCCAAGGCCACTGGCATCTCTCATACGCACAGATCCAGGCTCTGCCTTCCAGGACGCTTATTTTAGTAAGCCGCTGGCCCTCCAAGGCTTACTGGCATCGCTTCCACACAAGGATCCAGGCTTCACCCTCCAGGAGTCCACCAGGCTTCACCAGGCCTCACCAGGCCTCTCACTCACACACGGTGTCCGCACAGGAACAGGCCTCATGCCTTTCACGCCGGAGCAGGCCTCATGCCTTTCACGCCGGAGCAGGCCTCATGCCTTTCTCACAACACACCTGTCTCAAATCACCCAGGGTTTATATATCCTGTATCACACACACACACACAGACAGGACCTTGCTGATGTCACAGTCATGTGATCAGACAGACATTCTGTGCGCACAGGACCTGAGCTATGTCACAGTCATGTGACCAGTCACCTGAGGGGGAGGAAATAGCATAAACACACTGGATCATTACAGTAATGCCGCTGCATTACATATTCTCCCCCTTTGTTCAAACCTGTGGGGTTGAACACACAACAAACACAAACAGTTTACAACCCACAGTTCACACAGAGACCATGCACTTGACAATTGCGCTGCTCAGCCCCTGGAACATTAGTCAATGACATCAGCCCATTCCTCAGGGACCTACCATCTGCCATTGTCACTGACTTCGTCAAGTCACATTTCCGGGTCGTAAACTTGTCAGATCTCCCCCGCTCCCAGCAGTCAGTCGAAACCCTGTCAGGTCTCCCCCGCTCCCAGCGGTCAATACAGCAGTGCGACTCACATGCTCTGATATTTAAGGTCCGGTTCGACTCCGTACTGTCCCGCACTCTATTGGGTCGTTTGTATGGGCCACCCAAACCTGAGTCACTGGAGGTCTCACTACCTCTAAGCCCACACCCACTACTCTCAGGACATCTTGAAAGATCCCTTACTTCAGCTGTAGCTGTTCTGCTATTTAGGGGGCCCTTTCTCTGTCTAGCCTCACAATTTCTAGACGGCTGCCATCCTCTGCTACTCAGATGATGCTGTCCATCCACTCGCAGTCTAGCAAGATTTAACTGTTCCACCTCTCGCAGGTAGGTCACTCGGTACTCCAACAGCATGCGCACATATTCCAGGCTTTCTTCTGTTCCTACCGCGGAGAAAGACACCATGCCGTCTTCGTCTGGTATCCAGTCCTGACGATCACGTGGACTGCTTACTTTCACCACACCAGACTTCTTGACCATCATCTGCATGGCTCGAACATTTCTCCCAACGAGCTTGCTCACCAGAACATAAGGCACCCGGATGACCTCTTCCCGCAGACTGTGAGCTTTTCTCATCAGCTCCAGTTGTCTTGCGGCTTGTTCCGTCTTCAACCGGAGAAACCGCTTTGTGCGAATACATCGCCAATGTATGTCACTTAGTATCGCCACCCTCTTCACCTTGACTTCGGTCGTGGACAGGACCACCAGCTGTTTACCTTCTGAGGTCGAGTACACCTTACAGGCTCCCACGGCCTTCTTAAACTGGTCACGCACGGACTCACTGGTGCATTCTTCCCTCAAATCCTCAGGTACATCTATGAGGCATTTGTACCGAGCCGTTTCGGTCTCACCAGTGGTCTCCAAACGATCATTTGTTGACACTCTCTTAGCTTTCCTCAGGTCCACCTTCTCCTGGTCTAAGGGAGTGAGTGTCACTTGTTTGCCTTTTCCCTTCTCCCAGGAGGCCTCGTTCACTGAGTGACACTCTTATCAGGCGACCTTTGAGCCCGGAAACTTCTTCCTCTAGTTCCGCCACTCTCCTCTCAGCGGCCCGTCTCTGAAGCTCTTCCTGCTTCAACTGCTCTTTTAACAGTAGAGTTCCCTCTGACCTCTCTGTCTCCAATGCGCTCACTCGGCTCTCAACAGCCAGTCTCTCAAGCTTCTCTTGCTTTCACTGGGCTTGTAGAGACTCCTTGAGCTCCTTGATCTCGGCTCCTACATCCACCGAATCATCCGAGCTTGCATCACTCGAGGAGGTATCTGCTTCATACCTCCCATCACCAGCGACCAACTCCTGGCCCTGGTCTGTGGCTTCTCCGATGGACTCCTCCATCTTTTCCCGCTCAGCTTCCATCTTGCTGAGCCTTTCCTTAAGGCACGTCTCTGCCCTCTGGAGATTATCACAGGACACCTGTAGCTCCTTCACCTGAGCTTCCAGACCTAGGGTCTTTCTACGGAGATCATCATTCTCCTCACGGGTCTCCTGCAGAGTGGTCTCAACCACTTGGTGCATATGCTCTGCATCCGCCTTATCATCCTCTAGTTTTCCTTTACCCCTGAGGAGATCCTCATAGGCTCTTTTAATCTGTTGGAGTTTCTTACTGAGTGCACCACACTCCTTCTTGGAGTCACACAGTTCCTGGTTGAACTGTGTGCGCAGTCGTTCTAGTTCCTGATCACGTCCAGAAACTCCATCCTGCCGCGTCTCCTTCTCAAGTTTCAACTGCAAAACCTCCTCCTTGAGTTTGCGGCTGTCCTCCTTAATTTCCAGGAACATTTCCTTCCATTGGTTAACTTCCTCGTTCACCTCCTCTTCTGTATTGAAGGTTGCTACTGGCAACGTCACCTCCTCTTCTTCTAAAAGAGGATCCACCCTTGAAACAACGGCACACAGCATTACATTCTTCTTATTTTCTCTTTCAGCAACGACTACAGGAGCACCCTTTTTGTGGCCCCTGCGCCGTCTACGAGATGGGGACTTTCCCTCCTCGTCTAGCCCCTCCTGACGGACCTCACCTTCTACTTCCGTAGTGTCACCGTCAGCTACGGGGTCTGTGTCACTCCCCATGGTGTCGTGGACCAACAAGTCACCTCCCACCTTGACGTCAACCCCCTCCACTGGAGTCACCCCATTATCAACGGTCAAATTGTCATTTTTAGGGGGTACCAACCCACAACCAGTAACAATTTTCAGTTTTCTACACTCCATACTCTTGTGAAAATCCGCCCCCTTTTGAGACTCCGCCCCCTTTTCGACACCCATACCAGTAGGGGGATTTTCACAAAAAAAAACAGCAATAGTCTTAGGACCCAGTTCACAACAGCTCTTACCACCTCCCCGGGCACTCTGGGACAATACTGGCGCCCCCGGAGAGTCCATAGAATGGTCCACTGCCGCCATTCTATATGGTGCCCACAGCTCCTGCGGTTCCTGCACCATGTCCTGTAAAAGTTTCTCAAATGCCTGATGTGAGTCCTGTCGCTATTTCTCAAATGCCTGTTGCTGTTTCTCAAATGCCTGCTGCTGCGACTCCACCAGACATTTCAATCGATCAACAGCTTCAGACTCATTTGCTTCTCCTTTCACAGCCATCTTTATCAGCTCCTGCATTTCTTCAGGACGCTCCATTATGCCGAAGAGCGATTTCACTCGGTCATCTAACTCCTTCTCCATTCCGTCTGGAGATACTGCACCATTCATGGCCATCGTGGTACACACTAGACACTTTATACCGCTCTCCCCGAAAAAATTTTCGTGGCCCCGCCGAACCACAGCAAAACCGGATTTGAGTGCGACGATAACCTTCGCAACCCCGCCGAGTTGCAGCCAGATGCTTTAAACTTCGTGAGCCCCGCCGAGCCACAGCAAACCAGGTTTGAGTGCGACGACAATCTTCGCAACCCCGCCGAGTTGCAGCCAGATGCTTTACCACACTCGTCGACATGTGCCGTTGCCCCTAGCAACCGGGCTGACGTTGCCGCTAGCAACCAGGCTGCAGTTGCCCCTAGCAACCAGACTGCAGTTGCCCGCATCCTCGAACCACATGTAAGGCAGCGCTATTCATCATCCTGGGGGATACTCGCTGCACCGGGTCAATTAACGCACACCAGCCATATTTTCCGATATTTCACCAACCAGCAGTTTATTAATCTTCATAAGCTGCTGATTACACAGTCCATCTTAGTGGCTCACCGGCATATTACACATATAATATCCAGGAGCCCTGCAACTAGCAGACAGGCCCTCTTGGCTCCAGTTACATCCCTCAACAAAGTCACTTATATCAATGTCCACATCAATGTCCATATCAAGCAGTGTTTTACCTTTGAGGGGTTGTAGCTGCTTCAGTCCGCTTTGTCCCGCCACCACTGTGGCTATAGGGCTTACCACACGTGGTCTCCAGCCCTTATCCCGTCCAAGGCCACTGGCATCTCTCATACGCACAGATCCAGGCTCTGCCTTCCAGGACGCTTATTTTAGTAAGCCTCTGGCCCTCCAAGGCTTACTGGCATCGCTTCCACACAAGGATCCAGTCTTCACCCTCCAGGAGTCCACCAGGCTTCACCAGGCCTCACCAGGCCTCTCACTCACACACGGTGTCCGCATGGGAACAGGTCTCATGCCTTTCACGCTGGAGCAGGCCTCATGCCTTTCACGCCGGAGCAGGCCTCATACCTTTCACGCCGGAGCAGGCCTCATGCCTTTCTCACAACACACCTGTCTCAAATCACCCAGGGTTTATATATCCTGTAGCACACACACACAGACAGGACCTTGCTGATGTCACAGTCATGTGATCAGACAGACATTCTGTGCGCACAGGACCTGAGCTATGTCACAGTCATGTGACAAGTCACCTGAGGGGGAGGAAATAGCATAAACACACTGGATCATTACAGTAATGCCGCTGCATTACAGTAGCTACACAACTAGGAATGTTTGGATCCGAATCAGAAGTGAAGTGAATCAGATAAGGCAATTAAAAAAAAGCTGTTTGTTGCTAAAAAGAGATCGTTACCATGTTTTTCCTATCGTGAATGTCACTTTTCATTTCTATAAAAGTTGGAGATTTGTTCCTAGAGCTTCCCTTTGATAAATAATACATATTGTGCATTATAGGCTTCCTTCTGTTATTTCAGCATTACACTTTGCTATTATTCAAATGGGTATGATGAGTCAGGTACAACAATCCACTAATGGAGTTTCACATACTCTAAAAGTTTCATTGAAATGATATTTTCATGACTCTTAAATATAAAGAAAACCTCTTTTTTTGAGACAAGGAAAATCAGCTACCTTGCTTTTCAGAGCAATGGCCAAGTTAATAAGCAATAATGAGAGTGAACACCAAAGTGCTCCTTGTGTGGGTCATGAATAGGTCAAATACCAAAACTCAAAATGAAACTTAGTGATGAAATTAAAAAAGTTGGTCTGAGGAGTCGTAAAACATAAGGAAAAATTAAGTGAGTGTCCAAATCCCAAACCCAAATAGCACCAAGGCCACTTTCAAGCAATTGTAAAGCATACTCTTCCATGGTGATCTGAGTTATGCTCTTTAGAACCTGGACTAGCTATAAAGCAGATATATGGACAGTCAAATGTACCACCACCCATAAAGGAGTTGTCCACTGCTTGAACAATCCTTTCTCACTCTCATGTTACTTGCCACAGGTCAGCTTGAACGAGCATCACATGCTTGAAACAAATTGCCAACAATTTTGTCAGGCCCATTTTTGAAGTTTTGTATGAAATGACGGCCAATTTGCCTTTTTTTTCTCTGTTTTTTTGTGTTGTTCCAATAAACACAAAGGAATCAAACTTGTGTATAACAAAACATGTGTAATTGTAATAATATTCAGGGATTCTGGGAGAAAACACAATATATACAGTACAGACCAAAAGTTTGGACACACCTTCTCATTTAAAGATTTTTCTGTATTTTCATGAATTTGACTTTTTCAACAGGACAATGACCCCAAACACACCTCCAGGCTGTGTAAGGGCTATTTGACCAAGAAGGGGAGTGATGGGGTGCTAAGCCAGATGAGCTGGCCTCCACAGTCACCAGACCTGAACCCAATCGAGATGGTTTGGGGTGAACTGGACCGCAGAGTGAAGGCAAAAGGGCCAACAAGTGCTAAGCATCTCTGGGAACTCCTTCAAGATTCTTGGAAAACCATTTGACTACCTCTTGAAGGTCATCAAGAGAATGCCAAGAGTGTGCAAAGCAGTCATCAAAGCAAAAGGTGGCTACTTTGATGAACCTAGAATATAAGACACATTTTCAGATGTTTCACACTTTTTTGTTAAATATATAATTCCACATGTGTTAATTCATAGTTATGATGCCTTGAGTGTGAATGTACAATTTTCAAAGTCAAGAAAATACAGAAAAATCTTTAAATGAGAAGGTGTGTCCAAACTTTTGGTCTGTGCTGTATATATAATATATATATATATATATATATATTGTAGGCTTGCCGTGGGGAATGTACTAGATGGAGTGTATATGTCACCAATGTGCCTAACCTTGGTAATGTAAAACCTGGAGAGCAGGCTGGATTTTGTGTCAGGCTTTTAGGAACAGCCACTAGTGCTGGGTGAGAATGGCTGTTCCCATACCTCCAGTTCCAGGCCTTGGAATGGCCTATTTAATCCTTAGTGATGGAGATAATTTTGACCTTAATGACAAGGCCAAATTTTACAATTCTGACTAGTGTCAGTTTATCTAGTAATATCTCTGAAACGCTTCAACTTATACCAGTGATTCTGAGATTTTGCAATTTTTTAAATTTAACATTTTTATGCCCTTAAATCAGAACACAGAATTTGATAACATTAGGTCATCATATTGAATATGTCGTCATTAGTAATGACTGCAAATGCTTGTTACTCAAATTTGCATTGGGTGCTTGGGTATGCACAGAGTATTGCGGGTGCTCGAGTGACATGCTCGAGTCTGCACCCCGCATGTTTAGTGGCTGTTAGACACCCAAAAAAAACATGCGGGGCTTGCCCGTGTATGGCAGGCAATCCCGCACGTCACTCAAGCACCCACGATACTCTGTGCATACCCGAGCACCTGATTCAAACTCGAGAAACGAGGATTTACACTCAACACTAGTAGTCATAGTCATAATTTTTTTTTCTAACTTTTAAAAAAAAAACTAAACCTAAGCCCAATCATGAAGAAAGAGTAATGTTTTAGTAGCAGGCACACTTTTTTTTACGTGAATGTCGCTATTCATTGAATAACAGTGATCACGTGATCGGGAACCGGCGAATCCAACCTTGATCATGATCCCCAGGTTCTCAGATACCCCTGGTAGCTGAGCACCCGGAGATTTTCGAACTCTGGGGGGCGCTATAGGCTTATTCCCGATTGCTGTTTTAAAATGGCAATGAGGGAATAATGCCCCTTAACACTAGAACTGCCGGAGGGGTCATTTTGACCCTTTTGCTATTTATTTTTCCTATAATTTCTAAAATTTTAACAAATGAGTTCTGAGTTTTTGTGACTTTTATTTATTCATGGGAGTGTATATTTTAGGACACAAAAATGAATTGTAACTTTTTCAGGGGCCCGGATTTTACAATTCATACCTATAAGTACTGAAGGGGTCAATTTGACCCCATACATAAAAGTAGTAGTAGGCAAGTCACCTAATATTACAGAGTACAGAAAATCACAGTGCTTCTCCCTAGTTGTAGAGTGTAATTGTGTCTTTGCATATCAGGGATGATTCAGCAGTTTGTTTTGTCTAAACTTGTCTGAACATGTTTGATCCATGTCTCTTCTAGCGATTTCTGTCTATACTTCAGTAGCAAACATTACAGTTGAAGCTACAACTCTGCATGTTTGTACAGTGTCGTTTTATTACTTCTGCGATTTTACAAGTCCCTTTTTGCAACGTATATTTGAAGCATGAGTAAGCGGAGGGGTCTGACAAGTGCTGAAATTTTGAAATGTCTTCCGAATTTATCTGAAAATGAGTCAGAAGAAGAAAATCAGCAACAAATAGACTCAGAGTCTGATGAAGAATATTTTCCTCATGATATTTCCGAAGAATCAGATTCAAGCACTAACAGTGATATAATTGACGATACCGAAGATTCTGGAGAGGATAATGGACGTCCTACTACGTCAACAATATGTACGGCCACACCACAATTGCGGAGAGGTAGAGGAAGAGGGACCCAACCACAATATTTTGGATACGGAGGGAGAAAGAAAGGTACAGTGGACATTCCACAGCTGGACCTACCCCTTATGGCAAACGGGAGATCATCAATGGGAATGCATCAAGTGCATGGAGGTTACTAATTGATGAACCTATACTTTGCCACATAAAAAAGTGTACAGAAATGGAGGCTCGTCAGAAACTTGAAGATGATAAATGGACAGTTTCTCTAATCGAGCTTGATGTATTTACTGCAATATTATATGCGAGGGGCGCTTATAATGCAAATGGTCTTTCTGTAAAAACCTTGTGGTCAAGTACTTGGGGTCCTCACTTCTTTCAAGACACTATGCCGAGAAGTAGGTTCGAAGAATTGATGCGATTTGTACGATTTGACATTAAATCCACCCGATCTGATACATTGAAGAATGACAAGTTTGCTTTATTTTCTGAAGTGTGGAATCGCTTCATTGGAAATTGTATACTGTGTTACAAACCTGGACAAAACCTGACAGTTGATGAACAGCTTTTTCCAACTAAATCAAGATGTCCTTTCACCCAATATATAGCCAATAAGCGAGACAAATTTTGAATAAAATTCTGGCTGGTAGCTGACGTAGAATCCAAATACCTCTGCAACGGGTTTCCATTTTGGGAAAAGATGAACAACGACTGGCTGATTGGTCTCTTGCACAACACATTGTTCTCAAACTAATGGATCCATTTTTGAACATGGGAAGATATGTTACTACAGATAATTTTTTCACTTCATTGAAACTTGCCAATACACTGAAAGCCAAGAGAACTAGTATTGTGGGAACGATGAACCGTGCAAGAAAAGAGATTCCATCTTTGGCAAAAAACCTACGAACAAATACATATGAGACTACTCTGATGAAGAATGGTGACATCACTCTTACAGTTTACCAAGGTAAACCAAATAAGAATGTCATTTTGCTCAGTAGTCTTCACTCAGATGTAGCAGTTGGAAACGACAAGAAAAAAAAACGGAAACGGTAAAATTTTACAATAAAACAAAGGTTGGAGTGGACACAGTAGACCAGATGGCTCGAAAGTACACCACAAAATCTTGAAGCCGCCGATGGCCTGTTCAGGTGTTTTGTAATGTACTTGATTTAGCAGCTATAAACGCAACAATACTCTATAAAACAGCAACTGGGAGTCAAATTAGCAGACGAGAGTTCATTCTTCAACTGGCATTAGACCTTCGCAAGAATTATTTGGAATCAAGAAGTGGCCCATCATCCGCAATGTCTGAACCACAAACAAAAGGACAATAAATCCGCAAGCGTCGAAAATGTGGAGTTGGAAGATGCAACGAAAACAAAACAATTAAAACTTGCGCAAGCTGTAACAAACCAGTTTGTGGAAAATGCACTGGGAAAGTGGAAGAAAGTACTGTTTGTGTTAACTGTTGGACACCGCATGCTATGACCATGTAAAAGGAAAATGCGTTTAAACTGCTGTACTTGATCTTAACACTGTTCTTACTAAGTTAAAATAAATGTTCTTTAATTTGTTGGCAAAAAAAGTTATTTTTACTCCAGAGTCAGTACTTTTGAATGGGGGTCAAAATGACCTCTAATGGTAGTTATACAGTGCCTACAAGTAGTATTCAACCCCCTGCAGATTTAGCTGGTTGACACATGCGGAATTAACTTGGCATTGTGACATTTGTACTGTAGATCAGCCTGGAAGTGGGAAATGCACTGCAGCAAATTTTGTTTTTGTTTTGTTTTTTTTTGTTTTTTTAAAACGTTAAAAGTTAATTCAGAGTGTCATTTATTATTCAACCCCTCAAACCACAAGAATTCTGTTTGGTCCCCCTAAAGTATTAAGAAGTAGTTCAGGCACCAAGAATAATGAGCTTCACATGTGTGGATTAAAGATGTGTGGATTAAAGATCTCTTTTGCCAGCCTTTTCTGACTATTTAAGACCCTCCCCAAACTTGTGAACAGCACTCAGACATGGTCAACATGGGAAAGACAAAGGAGCATTCCAAGGCCATCAGCGACAAGATCGTGGAGGGTCACAAGACTGGCAAGGGTTACAAAACCCTTTCCAAGGAGTTGGGCCTACCTGTCTCCACTGTTGAGAGCATCATCCGTAAGTGGAAGGCTTATGGAACTACTGTTAGCCTTCCACGGCCTGGACAGCCTTTGAAAGTGTCCTCCCGTGCCGAGGCCAGGCTTGTCCGAAGAGTCAAGGCTAACCCAAGGACAACAAGGAAGGAGCTCCGGGAAGATCTCATGGCAGTGGGGACATTGGTTTCAGTCAATACCATAAGTAACGTACTCCACAGCAATGGTCTCCGAGCCCGTAAGGTACCTTTACTTTCAAAGCGTCATGTCAAGGCTCGTCTACAGTTTGCTCATGATCACTTGGAGGACTCTGAGACAGACTGGTTCAAGGTTCTATGGTCTGATGAGACCAAGATCGAGATCTTTGGTGCCAACCACACACGTGACGTTTGGAGACTGGATGGCACTGCATACGACCCCAAGAATACCATCCCTACAGTCAAGCATGGTGGTGGCAGCATCATGCTGTGGGGCTGTTTCTCAGCCAAGGGGCCTGGCCATCTGGTCCGCATCCATGGGAAGATGGATAGCACGGCCTACCTGGAGATTTTGGCCAAGAACCTCCGCTCCTCCATCAAGGATCTTAAGATGGGTCGTAATTTCATCTTCCAACAAGACAACGACCCAAAGCACACAGGCAAGAAAACCAAGGCCTGGTTCAAGAGGGAAAAAGTCAAGGTGTTGGAGTGGCCTAGTCAGTCTCCTGACCTTAACCCAATTGAAAACTTGTGGAAGGAGCTCAAGAATAAAGTCCACATGAGACACCCAAAGAACCTAGATAACTTGGAGAAGATCTGCATGGAGGAGTGGGCCAAGATAACTCCACAGACCTGTACCGGCCTGATCAGGTCTTATAAAAGACGATTATTAGCTGTAATTGCAAACAAGGGTTATTCCACAAAATATTAAACATAGGGGTTGTATAATAATTGACCCACACTTTTATGTTTAAAATTTAATAAAATTCAACTGAGCAACATAACTTTTTGGTTTGTAAGATTTATGCTTCTGTTCATAAAACCTACTCTCGTTTGCAGTTTGAAGGCTCTAACTTATTTGCATCTTATCAAACCAGCTAAATCTGCAGGGGGTTGAATACTACTTGTAGGCACTGTAGGTATTATGAAACATGCGGTAGTTCTAGTGTTAATGGCTTCCATTTTAACTCATATCGGCAGTTGTTAATGGGTTAAGTCAATCCAGCTGCCTCATTATTGCCTGTCTGTGGAAGGAGGAAAGACCTGCGATGTGCTGGAGGTTGACTGAAATAGGATGCTAGGCCAAACGGGTGAACCCGTATCTGCGGTATATAGACTGTTTTTTTTGTTTACCATTTTTCCAAGGAAAGGCTGTATTTTGTTTTTCTTACTTTAGGATGCTTATGGACTTTAATAAACTTATCTGTTTTGAACTTCCTGCCTTTGCCTACCTAAAGCTCTGCCAGAGAGAGGATATACAGTACAGACCAAAAGTTTGGACACACCTTCTCATTTAAAGATTTTTCTGTATTTTCATGACTATGAAAATTGTACATTCACGCTGAGGGCATCAAAACTATGAATTAACACATGTGGAATTATATACTTAACAAAAAAGTGTGAAACAACTGAAAATATGTCTTATATTCTAGGTTCTTCAAAGTAGCCACCTTTTGCTTTGATGACTGCTTTGCACACTCTTGGCATTCTCTTGATGAGCTTCAAGAGGTAGTCACCGGAAATGGTTTTCACTTCACAGGTGTGCCCTGTCAGGTTTAATAAGTGTGATTTCTTGCCTTATAAATGGGGTTGGGACCATCAGTTGTGTTGTGCAGATGTCTGGTGGATACACAGCTGATAGTTCTACTGAATAGACTGTTAGAATTTGTATTATGGCAAGAAAAAAGCAGCTAAGTAAAGAAAAACGTGTTTCACACTTTTTTGTTAAGTATATAATTCCACATGTGTTAATTCATAGTTTTGATGCCTTCAGTGTGAATGTACAATACAGAAAAATCTTTAAATGAGAAGGTGTGTCCAAACTTTTGGTCTGTACTGTATATATATATATATATATATATATATATATATATATATACTGTACATATGAGACTACACGCCAAGATAAATTGATTGAGAGGTGTAGTTTGTAAAATGGGGTCTCTTATGGGGGTTCTGCTGTTCTGGCACCTCAGGGACTCTGCCAATGTGACATGATACCGTCAAACCAGTTCTGGAAGACCCATTTGCATCTAAACGTTGATTACTTGTTGATGACTTGTGATGTTGCTTCAATATCTTCACATATGTTTTTTCTTCATAATGACATCTATTTTGGGAAGTTCACCAATTCTTTGTGCCACAAAGCACCTAAACTTAATGATGCTGCTACCTCCATAATTCATGGTTGGGATGGTGTTCTTTGGCTTCCAAGCCTTCAACTTTATCCTCTTTACAAAATGGAGTTCACTATGGCTGATTAGTTAAATTTTTGTTTCATTAGACCGTAAGACATTTCTCCAAAAAGTCAGCAAATTGTAGCCTGGGTTTTTAGGTTAGTTTTAGAGCAGTAGTTCTCTTCATGATGAGCAGCCTTGTAGATCATTTTGACAAGTTTTACTATTGGTATAGATTCTTTTGTACCTATTTCCTTCAGCATCTTCACAAGGTCGTTTATTGGATTGCTTTGTATTTTTCATACTGAAGTACGTTCACCTCCAAGCAAGAGAATGTGTCTCATTACTGAACAAAATGATAGCTGCTTGGTCCCATGGTGTTTAAATTTGTAAATTATTATTTGAACAGATGAATGTGGAACCTCCAGATGTTTGGGACTTGCTTCCAAAGATGTACCAGAGTCGTGCCGGTCCACAATTCTTCTAATATCTTGGCTAATTTGTTTGGATTTTCCCATGCTGTCAAACAAAGAGGCAAGTAGGCCTTAAAGGAAATCTGTCAACATTTTTTTCTATGTAATATGAAGATAGCTTTTGAGGTTAAAACACAGATTTCAGTGATGCCTCTTTTATTAAGCTCTGTGCTTTTGTTTACTTGCAATTATTATTTTAGCACTAGGAGCTTATCATTACTGGGACACAACAGAGTGTGCATGCTAGTCCGACTTTGCTCCCTCCTGTGATAAGCACCTCACTGTCTATGGACATTATATATACAGAGCCTGGTGTGGGCGGGGTTAGGTTTCTCAGCTCTGCTGCATTGCTAAATCTAAAAACTTTAATTGTGTCAGAACTATTGCACCCAGTAAACCAAGTGATACATCATTGGATTCAGGGTCTCTTTGCCTACATTATGCTGCTCTTTGATGAGGTAGCAAGAACCTGCTGACAGATTCCCTTTAAAATGCCACCACTTACACACCTCTAATTGATGGAGGTTCTGAAAATGATGTCACATAACTTATCAGAAACGTATAAAGCCATGATAATGTTTTGGGGAAATTTTGATCTATTGGATTATGAATGAAATTATTTGTTTGCTAACTTTTGTTGAAAAATTGCTTCAGTCATACACTAAGTAGATATGTGAAACAATTTGAAATAATTTAATGTGAACTCCGTGTCGGACAGAAATATGAGTTTTATAGACTTTGGGCTAAGTGTAAGAAACGTTATGACATCAATTGTATATCTTGGATGCTGAGGGGGAAAAATTATGCGGAGCTTTGGTCAAGCAGAGAGAAAATGAATTACCTTTTTTAATACCATGTCCCGACAAGGGTTCAATGGGAAATATGGATATTCAATATTTTTATCCTTATTGTGAACATTTATACCTTGAATTCCTGACTTCCTCATTGCTTTTATCTTGGGAATATTCCTCATAGACTGCCAGCTTTTCTGTCCCAATTGTCTTCTAATCGACCAGATTTGTTCATCAGCCTCCTTCAATTAAAAAGCCGCTTTTCTATGTGCGGTGATTTTGGATTAGAGGAGGCCGATAAACAGGTCTGATCACAAGGTCTTCCATCAGCAGTCATTTTGCAATTTAGCTCTTATTAAACATCCTCTCTGTTCACAAGAATGTAGGGATTTTTAATCTTATAGTTTACTGCTCTTTGTCACAGTTAACGGCCACCTCTGCAAGCAATCAAAGGTGGCTGGCCCCCTAGGCAAGGAGCGCAACACTTGCAAAAGCTGCTCTGAAGATGGCAGGATTGATGGATCCAGCCAGTTTTAGTGCCTCCGCACTCCTCTGCCACAAAGTACTGCTGCCTTTGTTAGTAGCTTGGGAGAACGTGCACTTAAGACCACTGGTTTAGCCATACTGCGGGTCTGAACTGTCAGTCACTAGGAAGGTATAAGGTAACAACTCCTTAAAGGGACTCTATCAGTAGGTTTTGCTATGTAATCTGAGGGCAGCATGAGGTAGCAGCTAAGACACAGATTTCAGAGATGTGTCACTTATCAGGCTGTGTGCTGTTGTTTACATACAATTAATGTTTTATCACCAGGAGTTTATCTCTACCAGGACTAATGCTTGTCTGCATCCTGGTCTCACCACCCCCCTCCTGTGATAAGCACCTCACTGTCTATAGACAATGTACATAGTGAGCCTGGTGTGGGCCGGAGCAGCTTTCTGAGCTCTGCTACACGCTGCAACTAAAGACACAACTGCTGCACCCAGTAAACTAAGTGATACATAGCTGGAATCAGGGGCTTTGCCCTATACTATGCTGCTCCCAGATGAGGTAGCAATACCTGATGGCTGATTCATTTTAATACCTGTCAAAGTTTTCCTTGCTTAGAGACAAGTTAAGACAAATGAAGAGATTTAGCCTTTTTTAAAATGACAAACAAATCATGATGCAGAAAGATATCCCAAAAAGTGTAACTCATCATCCATAGTAACTATATAAATTCAATGTTTTTTGTTGTGTTAAGAGTTAACATTCTGCATAGTGATCTTACTTACGTTTTTATTTAAGAAATGATCCACCACCTCATTTATTTAATTTTATGAAATAGGGTCTTGAATTCTCCACATACTGTACATCACCATATTGATACCAGGACTATTCTGATCCTATATTATGAGTCGAGACATCATTATTCTTTTATTCTCCTGCACATTTGTTTTTCTCATCTCTTCACACATTACAATTATTTTTCACATTGTTTCTATTCTCACATGTTCATCTTTTTCACACCTTGATTTCCATTGCACACTGTGGTTGATGGATTTATTGATTTATGATATGGTATGTTTAGCACTTCTTGTATGCATGCAGTCACCTTTTAAGTGTACAACGCATGACTTTTGGGTTTGGGACGGACCCCACTTCACCTAAAACAACTATAACTACAGCAAACCTAGACACTGGAATAAATACAAAAAACACATTATTTTGGTTGTCAAAATGGCCACAGCTTTATTTAAATCACAGAATTAAAACAATCACAGTAGGAGTCAGGTGAAGTGCTAGTACATTGGGATTCATGAATATTATGACGTCTCCAGCCGTCTGACATACAGCTCCAGGACATACAGCCATAAAGGGGTGGCACACACTGACTTGCCATTCAAGAAGTGCCAGTAAACTTATAGGGCACCAGTGACCCTAATATCCTCACTCCTGTGCCTAACCACTGTGCCCACCCCTGATAGATGTTACCATTACAACATCCTTCAGGCTGACCACCATAGCCAAGCCTGTTCACCACCATGAGGTTTTACATCCTCTGTTAGTTAACATGAGTCCACGTTAACTTGTCTGCAACTTCCACCTGACTCCTAAACCGCAAAGCCTTGATGGGTTCTAAATTCCAAGCCATATATGACACTTTTTAGCCATTTTTTTTTTAAACCAAACATCTATTTCACTTTGGTAAACTTATAAAGTAAATGCCCCTGCAAAAGCATTAAGAAAGGGACTAAACTTGGGAAACCTCCGACTCACAAAGAGTCATCATACAGCGCTCAGGAGAGGACAGACCCTCTGTGGACGAAACCAAGGCTGAAGGATTGCCCTTCCTTTGGGCTTAGAAGGTTAGCGGTAACTCTTCATAGTCATGATAAAATTGGACATGGTACATGTTATACAATGGCTAATTCAACAAATACAATAAAACTTTCATCATTATACAAATAATAGTTAAATAAACGGTGTAGGACAGTGATTATAACAGGGCAGGTGATGCTTCCGCCAGTTCTTCGGTGAGAGAAAGATGGAGAGAGAGATAAGACAGGACGTTACATCCACTATATAAGCCTCACTCTCCTCACAGTAAGACACCAGGCACAGATATACTGTGCTCCTTCCTTGTAGAGCAGAATCACTCATGCTTAAAGTCTACGCTGCTATACAAATAAAGCTGCAGGAGTTAAAGGTCCACCCCTCCCAAAGTCATGTGCCCCTCTGGTTCATGCTTCCGGAGTTTATTTTTCCTAAGTCCTTGTTCATATGGTAGTGTAGCGCCCCTGCGGGTTCAGTCACCACAGAGGTACTGCATCTCACCCAGAGGTGTGGTGTCCCACTCTCAGGTAAGGATGGAGTACTACCCGGGACCCACACACTTGCATCTATTACACTCCATTTCAGAGGGAAGAGCGAGATTGCTCCTAAGGGAGAGCACAGTCCCTGGTCCCTAGCTGGAGGGTGGAACCATATAGTGGGTGTGGGTGGAGGAAGCAGACAGGGGAGTACTTCAGAAGGAGTATAAAAAGAGGAGCCATCTTGGGAGTGGGCAGAACAGTGAGGAAAGAGTGTGTGGAGCAGGAACTCTGTAGGAGCTCTGCTCAGGGAAGAGGGCCTAAGATGAGAGGCCCAGGAGGACTGACTGAAGAGGAAGGGAGCAGAGGAAGGCTCCAGGAGTGAGGGGATCCCAGGGGCATGGCGAGTGCGGAAGCCACCAATGCGCCCAAATCTGCAGGAACGTGGAGAGATCAGGCCGCAAAGGGGACTGGCCCCTAACTAGTGGAGAACTACAAGGCTCAGCTAGAAACCGGAGGCTTCTGTACTTTCAGGGTGTAGCTGCTCACAACCGCAACTACATCGCTAAAAAGGTAGCCACACAGGATTCAGGGGACTGCAGGTTTCCAAAGGTTACCGGCTTGGGACACTGGTTGCGAGGCGCAGGGCAGGAGGGTGAGAGCCAGCGCAGGACGACGACCTAGGAAGGCATACAGATTGGGGTCCCATTATGTACTCGTGAAACACCTGGGAGTTTGCTGAACCCCTCCCTTGGTAAACACAGGATGGCGTAGGAAGTTACCCTGGCGCTGGTAACTTGGGAGTCTGAAAAACCGTGAGTAAATCTTGAAGACTGCACCCCCACTGTGTCCTAGAGTTATTATCTGCGCCATCACCTGCAATACACTGCACAGCAACATCTACCTCATCAAATCATCACTACACTGCCCTGGAGCTTAGCTCTACCTGTGGAGAGCTGAACCAACTCTGCAGCATCACTATCAGCTCCAGAGGATCTGCATCACAGTGGCGGCCCCTTATAGCCGCATACCACAGGTGGGGTCACGAACATTATATCAAAACTTTATTCCCTTTTCTTTATTCCCCTTTTATTGACCGCCCTGGGTCACGGAGCGGGTCACTGCCACTGTGACATCTCCCAGCACTGACCGGCCCAGCTACCGAGTACCCCACGGCCCAGGGGGCGCGTCATTTTTGGCATCATGAACAGGATATGAACCAACCCGTTAAAACCGGGTATTGTGCGCCTAGAGACTGTGTTGTATACTGAATGTGGCGCCGGTCCCAGAAGAACGGGCGCCATTATGTGCGTGCTAAAAGACAACAAGAAACCTCCCATCGTGGGCCGGGTCCCAGAATGGCGCCAAAAGTGCAGCCTGCCCCATGTGCCTGTGGCCATATATCTAGACCTGTCCATCAGTCTGGGGAAGCCGCCCCCACAAGTGGCTGACAGCAAGCAGCCATTGGACCACCCCAGAAAGGGGAGAGGAGAAAAGAGACCTTGGAGACAGGGCAGGGTCTCCAGCAGAACAGACAGACTGCACCCAGCAGGCACGATGGGGGGAGACCCACCTCAAACTCCGGCTCGTGGCCTGCAGCAGTATCCCTCAACCTGAAGGGAGTCATAGCTAAACTGTCCCTGGAGGACACAGGATTCCTCTGTGATGAGGTACAGGAGCTGGGCCGGTGGATGGAGGAGGCCCAGCAGGCTGCCATCGCCATCTGGAAAAGCGAGTTGCTGGAGAAGTTGGTGACCTGGCAGCAGTCAGCGCTGAGTTCCATCGGCAGTGCCCCAGCCTCGGCGGAGCCCCTCCTGGACCAGAAGGCGACAGATAGTGCTGGAGCGACCCCAGGGGGCGCGTCAGTAGCATCACAGTCAGCCTGGGATTGGTTAGAGCTACAGTTGAGCGAATCTTCTGAAATTCGATTAAGGCAAATTTGCTCAATTTGGGTATGGGGGGGTGAGAATGATTTGAATTGTGTTAAATAAATTTGATGTGAATTGAATCTGCCAGTGAAAGGATTAAAAATAAACTTTTTACCTCACATCTCCTCGACACTCGCCTATGATTAGCTCTTTTTTGGTCTTCATCCGGACACCTCTGGATGTTTTTTCTTTTGGCGCTGCTGTTACCTAGGCCCCATTGGGAGCATGTGCGGGCCTCTTCAGTTGTAGCGCCTGCTAGGAAACCCAGAATGAGTAAAAAGCTGAAAACCAAGCAGTAACATCAGCATTTGAAGAAGTGTGTGGAGGCCTGAATAGAGGTGAGTACAATACATTATTGTTTTATGAACTCCTTCATGACCCTCAAAATCTAATTCTGGGTTTTCTGGCAGGCACCCAGTCCTCTAATCGCTCCTTTTCATCTTTCTTCTCGTTCTTGGTTTCCTGGTAGACACCCAGTCCTCCAATCGCTCCTTTTCATCTTTCTTCTCGTTCTTGGTTTCCTGGTAGGCACCCAGTCCTCCAATCGCTCCTTTTCATCTTTCTTCTCCTTCTTGGTTTCCTAATAGACACCCATTCCTCAAATCGGTCTTTTCCATCTTTCTTCTCATTCTTGGCTTCCTGCTAGACATCAAGTCCTCCAGTCACTCCTTTTCATCCTTCTTCTCAGTCTGGGTTTTCTGAAAGCTGTCTTTCTGCCGTTTTTCTAGATCTGTAAAAATCGAATCCTCAAAAAATCAAATTCCTTAGTATACAAACTTTTATTTAATTCGTAGTAAAAGCTATTAATTTAGAAACGATTATCTCATCTCTAGTTGGAACTTTAACGTTTATGCCTTCTTCTTTTCGCTTTCTTCATTGTTGAGAAAGGCCCAGATTTTGCCATATTCTTCACACTGATGGAAACCTTGACTGAGCTGCCAATGGAGGTTCATAGCACAAGTTTGAAAAGGCTTTATATATTAGGATTTCCACTTAGGTCCCCTTCATTATGTAAAGTCCAGCACTATAGGAATGCAGATTATTCACTTGAAACATTGACTGCCAAAGACCTTCACCCTGGAGCACTACAGCTTCTAGTTGTGGCTCCTGAATAGAAGTCTGCACGCAAGCTAAAAAAACTCTTATGTCAATTAATATTGTCTATGATGCATTGTTCACACAAGCATACATTTATTAAAGGTAGAAATACTATTTGAATACAAATTCATCTCAATATTGGAGAGCATTTTATGATTTCTTTGCCTTCTAGGCTTGCAGATCTGCTTTCAGACTAGCTGTGCTGGCTGCATAACATTACTGAATTGTGCATGTAGCAAATCCCTCTAGTCTGGTGGGGATCAGTACAGCATTTGACCCCTGCGAGCACTTACATTGTATTCTGCCAGGTGGTTGAGCAGACAAGTTTAACTATATCTTCCCAGCTCTCACGATCTTCTGTTGTGTGGTAAGAATTACAGTCCATGTGCAAACATTTTCTGATCTTCACATTCTTACCTTCGACAATGAACATTTTTTTTTTATTTTTCAATTTTACAATAATAAAAAGAAAAAAAAACATAAAGCCCATTAAAAAATAGGCCTGACATACTGGTTTCAACCTTGGCCTTTCTTTACACGTTTTTCTGTTGCTCTTCTTAAAAGTGTTGATATGTTATTGGCAGCGTAAACTTTAAATGCACCAAATTTATCCCTATTGCTCACGATGGATGATAAATTTGACACATACCTAATTTTACCCCACCTCTTCATTGGCTTACTTTACATTACTTTTTGCACCTACTGTTGGCTGAAAATTTACGCATGTCGTCACATTTTGAGCCATACTCCTCTTCCTGTAAGATATGCCTTATGGGTCAAAAACAGTCACTTAATAAATAGTAAGTCTGATGAAACTTTATGGTTTAAAATGAGCAAAAGTTTTTTTTTACACATGGTCTACACATGGAAAAAATATTATTAAATTTGCCCCAATATCTTTAAATTTTGCAAAGTGATGGCTCACATCAGACAAATCAGTGGACCTCATAAGACAGATATAAAATCTGATGTAAGGAGCCATATGTTGCTTTTGGCTCATAATCAAACCTTATCCTGTTGATCTCTGTCTCATTCTATATATGTGCATATCACTGATATGGAATATTTTGCATGCCGTTGCCACTAGCTCCTTTTCTGGAGCATTTTCAACTGTGCCGTTCACTGGTCTAACTGGCGGCTATTGTGGCCTAGCAAACATCACCAGACCAGGCTACAGTGGCTTGCGAAAGTATTCACCCCCTTGGTTCTTTACCTATTTTGTTACATTGCAACCTGTGTTTAAATATTTTTGTAATCCGATCTGTGTGTGATGCATCAGCACTAAATAGTTTAAGTTGGTGAAGTGAAGTAAGAAAATATAGGCATAAATTAAATTTATGGGATCAAATAACTAAAAATTGGCATGTGAATATGTATTCACTCCTTTTGCTATGAAGCCTCTGTAAATTTCTGGTGCAAGCAATTACCTTCATAAGTCACATGCTTAGTGAAAGGAAGTCCACCTGTGTGCAATCTAAGTGTCACGTGTCTGTCAGTATATACACACCGTTTCTGAAAGGCCACAGAGGCTGCAACACCATTAAGCAAGAGGCACCACTAACCAAACAACACCATGAAGACCAAGGAGATCTCTTAACAAGTCAGGGACAAAGTTGTTGAGAAGAACAAGTCAGGGTTGGGTTATAAAAAATATCCCAATCTCTGATGATCCCCTGCAGCACCATCAAATCCAGTATCATCAAATGGAAAGAACATGGTACCACAACAAACTTGCCAAGAGAGGGCCACCCACCAAAACTCTCAGCATAGACAAGGAGGGCATTAATCAGAGAGGCAGCACAGAGACCAAAGGTGACCCTGAAGAAGCTGCAAAGTTCCAAAGCAGAGACTGGTGTATCTGTCCATATGACCAAAATAAGTCATACACTCCATAGAAGTGGCTTGTATGGAAGAGTGGGCAGAAAAAAAAGCCTTTACTTAAACACAAAAATTGTAAGGCTCGTTTTGAGTTTGCCAATAGTGTTGAGCCACCCCCGTAGTGTTCGAGTTCGGTTCGGTTCATCGAACACCCGTGTGTTCGCCGAACTGTTCGTCGAACTGTTCGTCGAACACCTTCGAACACCGTTAAAACCAATGGCAGGCAAACAAAAACACATAGAAACACATAGAAAACACCTTCAAAGGTGTCCAAAAGCTGACAAACTGCTCAGAAGACACAACTAACACATGGAAAAGTGACAAGTACATATAGTCATGCGAAAAGAAAAGAGGTGGAGGAGTAAAAGGAGGGGGAGACACAGATATAGGCATGTCATGCCCTTCTAAAATCCAAAAAGTGAGAAGCCGACACGTTCAGTCCGCTCCTGCCCGTGCCACCTCCGTGTCGCCGGGTTTGTGCCAGAGCCACGGTGAACCCTGACGGCCAGCCCCCCTCTCCCAATACTGGTGCCTGTCCGCTGGTGGGTCGAGCGAGCCCCCCTGTGGTGGAGGCAGCTCTAAGCTTTTTAATTTAAATTGTCTCTCTAATTTGAATAAATACACTTTAAATCCATTTACAAGGATCTATTGGAGGGCAAGTCTCATGCCAGCAGCCGCGTAATTCCAGCTCCAGTAGCGTCCACTAAAGCTGCTGCAGTTAAAAAGCTTTTATAAGGATCGAGCTCGGCTGTCCACCGCAAGGCATCCTACTGCCAGTCCGAGCCCCTATGCCTTGGGGTGCCTCCTGATGCTCTTCACTGAGTATCCCGTGGTCCCGAAGCATTTCCTTTGAAAAAATGAAGTGTCCAAACTACAGGTGGTGTAGCTTGCTTAACAGCCGGGATAATCCGCTGACTAGCAGACACTGCTACTAGGCACAAAGTATTTCCTGGGCTAGATGCAGCTAAAAATTATTATTAATTTTAAATCTGGTGAAGCTTTAGTATAGATGGCCTAATAGGATCAGTGCTGCACACTGCTACAAAGCCCAAATTATTTTCCAGTCAAGATACAGATAAACATGATTAGTAATTTTAAATCTGGTGGAGCTTATTATAGATGGCCTAATAGAATCAGTGCTGCACACTGCTACAAAGCCCAAATTATTTTCCAGCCAAGATACAGATAAACATGATTAGTAATTTGAAAGCGTAAAACGGTTGGTAGGGTGATTTTAACCAATCATCAAGCTTTTACTCTCCCTAGGATGACACAGGGGTAGAAAAGTCGTTTCGGATCCATGATTTGTTCATCTTTATGAACGTGAGTCTGTCTACATTATCAGTGGAGAGCCGCGTGCGCTTATCTGTCAGCACACCACCAGCAGCGCTGAACACACGTTCAGACAGAACGCTGGCTGCGGGGCATGACAAGATCTCCAAGGCGTAAGTGGCTAGCTCCGGCCATTTATCCAGATTGGAAGCCCAAAAAGAGCAAGGGTCCAGTGACACAGTCGTGGCATCAATGTTTACTTGGAGATACTCCTGTACCATCGTCTCTAGGCGTTGACTATGTGTCAGACTTCTTGTCTCCTGTGGCCTTGCAAAGGATGGGCTAAAAAAGTGGTGAAATGATTCCGCAAAATTGATGTTACCAGCAGATACTGTGGTTCTGTTACGGTTTGAGTGCTGAACACTTGACGGTCCCACGGTTGGCAAGTTGGAACTGTGAGATTCACTACGTGCACCACTGGTATTTTGTGGAAAAGCACATGTAAGATTCTGCAACAGTCTCTGCTGATACTCCTGCATGCGTGCATCCCTTTCTATGGCAGGAATAATTTCTGCAAATTTACTTTTGTACCGGGGATCTAACAGTGTGGCAACCCAGTAGTCAGGATTATTTCTAATTCTCACAATTCGAGGGTCATGTTGCAGGTAGTGCAGCAAGAAGGCACTCATGTGTGTTGCGCATCCAGGAGCACCAAGTCCCTGTTGTGTTGGTGGCGAGGTAACAATCATTCTTCCTTCCTCTGTCCTCTCCCCCCAACCTCGCACAACAGAAATGTGATCAAGGTCTCCCTCATCTGATGAGTCTTCCATCAGTTCGTCCTCCACTTCTTCCTGGGCTCCTGCACCTTCCTCACTAGTTTGGCTGCTACCATGCGCCCTGGTAAAACCATCTCCCCCACCCTCACATGCCTGCCGCCTTGGTGCTGCCGACCGTCTGGACCTTGCAGATGTTAGCCCTTCCGCATACAACTCCTCCTCCTCTACTTCCTCCACCTCCTCTTGTGCCACCACCTGACTCCGAATTCTGTTTAACATGTGCTCCAGCATGTAAATCACCGGAATAGTCATGCTGATAATGGCATCGTCAGCACTAAAGATCTTCATCGCCATTTCAAAACTGTGCAGAAGGGTGCATAGGTCCCTGATCTGAGACCACTCCTCCAGCGTGATTTGCCCCACCTCTGGATCTCGTTGGCCCAGGCTATACGTCAGAACGTATTGCACCAGGGCTTGTCGGTGCTGCCACAGTCGCTGCAACATGTGCAGAGTTGAATTCCACCGGGTAGGCACATCGCATTTTAGCCGGTGAAGTGGCAGGCCCAACGACTTCTGTAGAGATGTAAGTCGCTGAGCTGCGGGATGCGAACGGCGAAAGTGAGCACACAGCGACCGTGCCCTCTGCAGAAGGCCATCTAGTCTGGGATAGTGGGCTAAAAATTGCTGGACAACCAGGTTCAACATGTGAGCCATACAAGGCACGTGTGTGACATTGCCCCGGCGAAGGGCCGCACCCAGGTTTGCAGCATTGTCGCACACGGACTTCCCTGGTTTCAGGTCCAGTGGAGACAACCATTCATGAAATTGGTTCTCCAGAGCTGACCACAACTCCTCAGCTGTGTGACTCACATTTCCCAGACATTTCAATGTAAAAACCGCCTGATGACGTTGAGCCCTACTGCCAGCATAGTAAGGAGGTGTGCAGGATCCCTTCTGCGCAGTTAGAAAGCTTGTGGCATGACCAGACAGGCTTTGGGTGCAGGTGGAAGACCGAGAGGAGGTTGAGGAGGCAGAAGCAGTGGAGGAACTTTGACATAAAGAGGATTGACGCACAACTCGTGGGGACGGCAAGACTTGGACAGCAGCCCCTTGTCCTGCTGTCACCATAGTTACCCAGTGCCCAGTCAGCGACATGTAATGCCCCTGTCCATGCCTACTCGTCCAAGTGTCTGTGGTGAAATGCACCCTGTCACACACAGAGTTTCTCAAAGAAGCGGTGATGTTGTGTGCGACATGCTGGTGGAGCGCAGGCACACCTTTCTTTGAGAAGTAGTGCCGACTGGGCATCTGGTACTGGGGCACTGCGACGGACATAAGGTCTCGAAAATCCTCTGTGTCCACCAGGCGGAAAGGCAGCATTTCAGTAGCCAAGAACTTGCAGATGGTGAAATTCAACCTCTTAGCTTTCTCATGGCTAGTAGGAAATGGTCTTTTACTTGTCCACATCTGAGGGACCGAGGGCTGGCTATTGTGCTTAGACGGGGTTGATAAGGGTGTCCCCGGCAAACTGCCGGTCTGTGAGGAAGATGCAGGCGGACATGTTAGGTTGCCTTGATCCAAAGGTGGTGCTATCGATGTCGGACAGCGCTCAACACCAGCTGGTGTTACCACCTCCAAAGAAAATGATGACCTGCCAATCACGCTGGCTGTTGCGGGTAAAGAGGTGGCAGGTCTGCGCCCCAAAACAGGTGTGACTGCTGTCCCCCCAGTCACAGAGGATGAAGAGGCCGCGGATGCACAAGATATGGCAGACGGTGGCTGGCCCGGCCGGCTAGGCCGCATTGTAGCACACTGAGCTTCCCACTGCAACTTATGCTTCATGTCCATGTGCCGGTTCATGCATGAAGTACTCAAACTATGTATTTTTTGGCCTCTACTTAGATTTTGCTGACAAATGTTACAGATAACACGAGTTGGGTCATCTTTATCGATCTGAAAAAATGCCCAGGCTATGCAAGGCTTAGCACCCATGCGACCTGAAGAGCCACCACGACTTGTGGTGAGAGGCAGAGTTGTGTTTGAGGATGCAGTTGTTGACGTGCTTCCAGTACTACGTCTCTGTCCAGGAAGGCGCAACCTGACCTCGTCGTCACTAGCATCTTCCTCCACCTCCTCTGCTGACCTCATCTCTTGGCTGACTGTGGGTTGACAGTAAGTGGGATCTCCAACCTCATCATCATCACCCTGTGCGTTATCACACCCGTCGTCCTCAGAGTCAACCTGTTCCTGCCCTGACAAAAAACTAAAGTTGTCGCTCCAATCAGGTATTTGAGTCTTATCATCGTCTTCCTCATTGTCTCCACCAACAGGAGTTACAGTTTGGGAATGAGGGTCTACATTATGGTCAGAACCTTCTGCGTCTGGTCCTGGATCCGACTCATAAAGATTCTGGGCATCAGTGCAGATCATTTCCTCGTCTGGATTCACAGAAGCGCTGGAGTCGACCTCTGATTCCCAGGCTATAGTATGAGTAAACAGCTCTGCAGACTCAACCATCTGTTCTACCTCATACTCAGACGGGCAGCTGGAGATTTGGGAGCTGTGAGGAAGCAAGTGCGATTGGGGTGACACCTTTGAGGACTGGAGTATTTGTGATGTTGAAGTTGATGTGGAGGAGAGCCCACTTAAAGGAGCACTTGATATCCGTTGAAGCACCTGCTGTTTTTGTGCCTCATCTGGAATTTGTAGCGATTGGCGTGGCCGTAAGAAAGGGATCTTATCACATTGTCCGCTAAAAGAAGTAGACATTTTAGTTTGGCTGGAAGATGGTCTTTCTTCTGCAGATGTTACTGTTGCTTTAACACCTACCCCACGGACACAACCTTTTTTCCCCTTCCCAACACGCCTATTCCCCTTTCCACCAGCAGCAGGCCTTTTTCCACTCATTTTGGTGGTTAACTAATTAACAACTCTGGAGTTGTTTGCACAAAAAAACAATGGATGGGAACCGAGCAGAGCTGAGTGGCCAAACTGTGGTATTAGGCCAAAACTATTGGCTGGGTTAGATGCAGAAAAAAATTATATTCAATTTGCAACCTGATGGAGGTCAGTATAGATGGACTAATACAACAAGTCCCACACACAGCTAGAAGCCCAATATTTTTTCAGAGGTAGATGTAGAAAAAAATATATTCAGTTTGCAACCTGATGGAGGTCAGTATAGATGGACTAATACAACAAGTCTCACACACAGCTAGAAGCCCAATATTTTTTCAGAGGTAGATGCAGAAAAAAATATATTCAGTTTGCAACCTGATGGAGGTCTGTATAGATGGACTAATACAACAAGTCCCACACACAGCTAGAAGCCCAATATTTTTTCAGAGGTAGATGCAGAAAAAAATATATTCAGTTTGCAACCTGATGGAGGTCAGTATAGATGGACTAATACAACAAGTCCCACACACAGCTAGAAGCACAATATTTTTTCAGAGGTAGATGCAGAAAAAAATATATTCAGTTTGCAACCTGATGGAGGTCTGTATAGATGGATTAATAGAACAAGTCCCACACACAGCTAGAAGCCCAATATTTTTTCAGAGGTAGATGCAGAAAAAAATATATTCAGTTTGCAACCTGATGGAGGTCAGTATAGATGGACTAATACAACAAGTCCCACACACAGCTAGAAGCCCAATATTTTTTCAGAGGTAGATGCAGAAAAAAATATATTCAGTTTGCATCCTGATGGAGGTCTGTATAGATGGATTAATAGAACAAGTCCCACACACAGCTAGAAGCCCAATATTTTTTCAGAGGTAGATGCAGAAAAAAATATATTCAGTTTGCAACCTGATGGAGGTCTGTATAGATGGATTAATAGAACAAGTCCCACACACAGCTAGAAGCCCAATATTTTTTCAGAGGTAGATGCAGAAAAAAATATATTCAGTTTGCAACCTGATGGAGGTCTGTATAGATGGATTAATAGAACAAGTCCCACACACAGCTAGAAGCCCAATATTTTTTCAGAGGTAGATGCAGAAAAAAATATATTCAGTTTGCAACCTGATGGAGGTCAGTATAGATTGACTAATACAACAAGTCCCACACACAGCTAGAAGCCCAATATTTTTACAGAGGTAGATGCAGAAAAAAATATATTCAGTTTGCAACCTGATGGAGGTCTGTATAGATGGATTAATAGAACAAGTCCCACACACAGCTAGAAGCCCAATATTTTTTCAGAGGTAGATGCAGAAAAAAATATATTCAGTTTGCAACCTGATGGAGGTCTGTATAGATAGATTAATAGAACAAGTCCCACACACAGCTAGAAGCCCAATATTTTTTCAGAGGTAGATGCAGAAAAAAATATATTCAGTTTGCAACCTGATGGAGGTCTGTATAGATGGACTAATACAACAAGTCCCACACACAGCTAGAAGCCCAATATTTTTTCAGAGGTAGATGAAGAAAAAAATATATGCAGTTTGCAACCTGATGGAGGTCAGTATAGATCGACTAATACAACAAGTCCCACACACAGCTAGAAGCCCAATATTTTTTCAGAGCTAGATGCAGAAAAAAATTATATTCAATTTGCAACCTGATGGAGGTCAGTATAGATGGACTAATAGAATGATGCTATGCCCAAAAGATTTTACTTCACTAGGTGCAGTAAAAAAATTGGTATTCTATACACAGGTGGTATATCTTGCAACACAGATAGGCTACTCCACTGACTAAGACACTCTGCAATAGGCCAAAAAGGATTAGCTTTGCTAGATTCAGCCAAATGCTGTGAAAAAAACTTGCAGAGCACTGGCACAGACCTGCCTGGCAAAAACTGATAGGAACTGATGTAACCTAGTCCTGAAAAAGACTCCAATTACAATTAGTCTTTACTCCCACAATCTATCTATTTAAGAGCACAGACCTGCCTGATAAAAGTCGTAGGAAATGCTGTAACCTAGTCCTTAAAACGACTGCAATCACAACTATTCCCTACTCCCAAGCTATCTGTAGATTTGTGCGAAAATTGGCTTGAAATTAACAAGGTATAGCGCACACAGCAACAGCGGTGCCGTCTAACACGCAGCTGCAGCAGTGAGAAAATGGTGGCGACGGGGAAAATGGCTTGGTCTTATAGGGCAAGGACATGTGACATACACTGCCAATGACACATGCCCTTGCTTGTGTGAAAAAAAGCACTTCGCTCCGTGTGTGCGCTGCTGATAGGCTGACAGATTGCACCTCCCCACTGTAAATGCGGGAAAGAGGAAAAAAAATGGAGATCTTCATTGTTCCTGCAGAGATCCATCCCCTGCCCCTCCCCCCACCCCGCTGTACACTCAAACTGCGTATTAACATTAATTTTCATCATTACTGAGAAAAAATCCAGTTATGATTTTGGTGCACGAACAGTTATCGAACATAACCTCGAACAGCCGAATTTTTCTCAAATTGTTCGTGTTCGCCGAACGGCTCGAACACCGCCCAAAACAACTCGAATTTGAGATTGGCGAACAGTTCGAGTAGAACAACGCTCATCTCTATTTGCCAAAAGACATGAGGGAGAGTCCACAAATGTATAGAGCAAGATGCTGTGGTCAGATGAGACCAAAATTGAACTTTTTGACCACGCTATGTCTGGCTCCAAACTAGCACAGCTCATTCACCAGGAACACCATCCCCACAGTGAAACATGATGGTGGCAGCATCATGCTGTGGAGATGTTTTTCGGCAGCAGAGAAAGGGAAAATGGTCCGAATCTAGGGGAAGATGTATGGTGTAAAATACAAAAACGTACCAAAGTTATATCCTCAGGATTTTTTAATTAGTGGTCCAAAGTAATACAACAATAAAACATTGTTTTTCAACTTCCATGTTGCAATTTCAAAGAAACAAAATAAACAGCATGTGCAGCAATAAACGCACCCCTTATTAATACTTGGTTGTACACCCATTGGCATTGCTGACAGCCTCCAAATGTTTCTTGTATCCATCTATAAGCTTCTTGCAATTCAAAGCTGGAATTTTCTCCACTCTTCCTTTGCAGTTTGTTCAAGCTCTTGAATGTTTGCTGAGTTCTTTTTCCCAATGGCAGATTTCAGCTCACCCCAAAGATTTTCAATGGGATTGAGGTCAGGACTAGAGATGAGTGAACATGCTCAGAAAATGTTCAGCAATTCAAAATGTTTCAAATTCGGCATGAACATTCCACATTCGGATTCGTGATTGGACACCCAAGCTTATTTACTGAAAATTGGCCCAATTAGGCAAAAGTGTGGGAAATTATAACGTTTCCATTACTGTATTTATTAGGACTTTGGCTAGGGTAGTGACGCTGTATGATGAGCGGGGGGTGTACGTGTTTGATGAGGGGACGATGTGGGAGAGGTCAGAGTAGCGGCAGGCTGTTAATCTTATTTTTATTTTTTTATTAACTTATTGTGTGCAGATTCTGTCAAGCCAATCAGGGCACAGGAACCATCCACTTGTTTTCCTGCTCCAGTCAAACTGAGCCCGTCAGCTGTAACGGAAGTAGACATGCCTGCTGTTCTTGCTTAAAAGAGCACACCACAACTTTCTCAATCCACCGTAACATCTCTGCCTGCACCTCACTCACGGTCCAGCAGTTTTGTTGTGATCACCCTACTCCTCCCTCTCTCAGCACAGCAGCCAGCCCTCGGTTCCGCAGTTGTGATCACGTAAAACATTGTTTGATCCTACACATGACAAAGAGGTTGAACTCTTCCATCTCCAATCTGTTGGCAACAGAAAAGCTGCCTTTCCGCCTGGTGGATTCAGATGGTTTCCTAAAGTTGATGGCCATCGCAGTCCCCAGTACCAGTTGCCCAGTCACCATTACTTCTCTAAAAAAGCTGTGCCTGCACTATACTAGCATGTCGCAGACATCACCCATTCCTTGACTAAATCTATCTCTGCCAGGGTGCATTTCACCACAGACACCAGGCCAGGGGCGTTACATCTTGATGGCTGGGCATTGTGTGACTCTGGTGGCTGTGAGGGCAGGCGGGGAAAGTGTTGCTCCACAAGTCTTGGAATACCCAAGGCTTGCAGGACAAACCTCCTTATCTAACACTTACTCCACTGCTTCTGCCTCCACCCCCTCCTCTAGGGCCTCCACCTGCATCCTCAACCTCTCCCTTATGCGACACACATTCCAACAGTGAAGAGCAAATCCCCACCACCTCTGTACTGAGCAGCCAGGGCTCACCGCAATCAAGCAGTCTTATAGTTAATATGTCCTGGAGATCACAGTCAAACAGGTCAAGAGTTGTGGACAGCTATCCAGGCTGAGTTTGAGCAATGGCTGTCTCCACTGAACATGGAGCCAGGGAAGGCCGTGTGCAATAATGGTGCGAACCTGGTGGCGACCCTACGCTGGGGCAACCTTACACACATGCCTTGCATGGCTCATGTCCTCTATCTGGTAGTACAGCAATTTGTCCGCCAATTTATCTCGGCTTGGATGCGCTGCTACAGAAAGCACGGTCGCTGTGTGCTCACTTCCATTGTTCGCACCCCACAAGTCATCGGCTTGTATCAATACAGAGGTCTTTGTCCATGCCAGTTAACCAGTTGATATGCGATGTGCCAACATGGTGGAATTCCAATCTGCACATGTTGCAGCGACTGTGGCAGGAACGATGAGCCCTGAAGCAGTATCTCAAGTCATATGACCTGAGCCAACACAGTACGGTACGGACGTGGTGTAAATCACGTTTGCGGAGTGGATACAGATTAAGGACCTCTGCACCCTTCTGCACAGTTTTGAAATGGCTACTAAAATGGTTAGCTCATATGATGCCACCATCAGCATCACTATTCTGGTCATCTATATGCTAAAGCAGACTTTGAATAACCTGTGGTAGGAGGTGGTGGTCCCAGAGAAAGAGGAGGAAGCATAGGAGGATGCAGTGGTAGAGGATGAGGAGAAAGAGGACAAGAGCAAATAGCCAAAATCAGGAAGCGTATACCCATGTGTGGGTATAAAAAAATGCATGGGAATACACCCCCCAAAAAAAGACACTGGATTTGAGTTTATGTTACGCTGCTATCATTCAGTGGTGTTGAGAAGTCTAGCCCAATCCAGCCCTTGTTCATTTTAGAAGAGTCAGCCGATCAGCATTTTCAGTGGACAGGTGGATGCGCTTGTGGCGCCCCTGAGGGTTCGACCGCCACAGGAATGCTGCACTTCTTCAATGGAGTGTGGTGCTCCTCCTCTGAGGTAAGGCCGGTGTGATGGTAGTGATCTAGCCTTTTGCATCCAACACCACATTTCCACCAGAGGGAGCTAGTATGCACTAGGTGCTGCTCCCCTGGTTACAGGGAGACTGGGGAACACAAAGTGGTAGGAACCAGTTAGTGGGTGTGGGTGGAGGAACAGTTAGTTAGTTACACTTCTAATTTCATATTTAATAGAATGCCATTTTTGATCTTGGTCCTTTTCTGTCTCTTTGGTCTGTCTTCAGTCTAGCCTTTGCTAGTCTGTCGGCTGTCACTGTGCTGTCAAAATACTGTGTGTAATGTGACTTCCCTCCGGGAGCACAGATCCTGTGTGGGCCTGCACCGGCATGGGATACAGCCCTCGTACCCCGATCCATGGGACGAGAGGTAGGTTGCAGACAAGGAATGTCTCAACCCGGCCGAGGACCAGGATCAAGAAGGCCCGGGAGCTTTAGAGTGTGGCTCCCTAGCAAATGGGTCCCGGGGAGGATGCAGACGGAGCGGAGCATGCCACCTGTCCTCGCCTGCCTGATCTATTCAGAGGGATTCCGGCTGCAAGAGGGGTACCGGCCCCCGACCTCGTACGCTACGTCCAGGACGGGAAAGCCTGGTTAGTCCCTGAGGATCCCACCAGGCGTCGGATGGAGAGGAATTGCCACCCGAGCCCTACACCTGAGAGGAGCTCAGAGGGAGACCCGGCCTATCTACACACGCACAGATGGGAAAGGGTGAAGTCTGTAGTGCAGGAACACTTGGGTGCAGGGTCGCTACCAAACACTGGACTTCCTCGGAGGTAGTCGGACCCCCGGTCCTGGTGGCCACAGGACTCCGTGGGGAGCAGGGAGTCGCCTTCCCGCTAACATCTCTGAGTGAGTAAAGCTTTGGAAGTTCACCCCTATGGCCTCCGGACTGTTCATTACGCGCCATACCACGCGACGCGGTGCCCGTACTCCCCGCGCTACTGCTACCCCCCTTCATCCTGTTTGTCTGCCCTGAGGCCTTTCTCCGCCTCTGGGGAGCAGTGAGAACTTTAGCCGCGATGACATCTGGCCTCAGCGGACTGTAGCGGCGCTGGTGACCCTTCACCAGGCACCACAGGTGGCGTAGTCGTTAATCAGACACTCAACTCGGAATAGCCCACACCATCTCTTTCTAATGTGACGGCTTTGAGCACCGAGTCCCCCAACACCCAGGGTAAAACACGGGCTTTCTGAGTAGAGGCATCACACGCTTATCAGTTATAATTCCACCAGCGGCACTAAAAACCCGCTTTGATAAAAAGCTAGCGGCAGGGCAGGCCAGGACCTCCAAGGCATAGAGAGCCAGTTCATTCCACATGGCCAGCTTAGATACCCAATAATTATAAGGCACAGATAAATCACAGAGGACGTTGGTATGGTAGGCAAGGTACTCCCTCACTACCTTCCCAAACTTTGCACTCCTTGTGAGAGTACCACGTGCCTTAGGTCCTGTGCGATGGGAGGGGCTGAGAAAACGCTCCCAGAACTTTGACAGTGTTCCCCTGCCTCTGCTGGATTGGAGTTGTGTCTCTCTCGCCTGTATGCCTTGGTTGTCCAACGGACTGTGACCTCTGCCGCCATCGTTTTCAGATGGGAATTTTTTTAAATGTTCCGCAACAAGGGCCTTCTAGTACTGCCCCATTTTTGAAGACCTGTCAGCCTCAGGAATGAGAGATATAAAGTTCTCCTTGTAGCGTGTGTTTAGAAGTGTCATCAACCAGCAATGACTGTCACTCAAAATTTTGAGAGCGCGAGGGTCACAGGAAAGGCAGCGTAACATAAACTCAGCCATGCGTGCCAGACTGCTTTCAGGCAAGACTTCCGTATTCTCACCAAGAGGATGACTGACCATGCTCTCTTCCTCCTCCTTCTCTACATCCTCCTCCTCATCCCTGTCCTCAGGCCATCCACACTGAACAGATGGTATGACAGTTGTGCAGGTAGTACCATCTATAGCGCATGAAATTAGCTCCTGTTCTTCCTCCTCCTCTTCTTCATTGTCACCCAATTAACACTGGGATGATAAGGCTTGATTGTGTGTAATCACCCTGTATGGTTCCTTGCTCTATCTCATCGTGCTCCGCCTGCAATGCATCCTCTTTGATTGTGAGCAGAGAGCGTTTCAGAAGACAGAGAAGCGGGATGGTGATGCTAATTATGGTGTCATCACCGCTCACCATGTTGGTGGAGTCCTCAAAGTTTTGGAGGATGGTACATATGTCTGACATCCATGTCCACTCCTGAGGTCTTATGTGTGGAGTCTGAACTGAATACCGACCGCCTTGTTGATGCTGGTACTCAACAACTGCCCTCTTCTGCTCACAAATCCCTCCCAACATCTGCAGTGTAGAGTTTCAAAGCATGGGGATATCACACATCAGTCGGTGAGCCGGAAGCTGCAAGCGCTGCTGAAGCATGGCAAGGGAGGCGGAAGCTGTAGGTGACTTTCTAAAATAGGCACACAGGCGGTGTACTTTGACAAGCAGATAAGGCAGCTCCAGGTAGGTTTTGAGAAGCCACTGAGCAACAAGGTTAAGCACATGGGCCAGGCATGGTACATGTGTGAGCTCGCCTCACCTCAGAGCTGCCACCAGGTTCTGGCCATTGTCACACACAACCATGCCTGGCTGTAGGTTCAGCTGTGTCAGCCACAGATCTGTCTGCTCTTTCAGAGTTGTCCACAACTCTTCAGCATTGTGCGGTTTGTCACCTAAGCATATTAGCTTCGGCACAGCCTGTTGCTGCTTGGCTAAGGCAGTACTGCAGTGCTTCCAGCTTGTGACTGATGTGGTCTTTTCGGAGATGGAGCCTGAATAGGAGGAGGAGGCTGAGGAGGATGAGGTGCAAGAGCTGTAGACTGTGGGGGCAACCCTGATTTACCTAGGGCCCACAATCCTCAGCATCGGGAGGATGTGATCCATCCCAAGGTCCGACTGGATCCCGGCTTCCAATATGTTAACCCAGTGTGCCGTCAGTGAGATGTACCATCCCTGCCCACAAGCACTTGTCCACGTGTCCGTGGTTAGGTGGACTTTCCCAGTAACTGCATTGTTGAGGGCAAGGGTAATGTTATCGGACACATGCTTGTGTAATGTGGGGATGGCACACAGGGAGAAATAGTGGTGGCTGAGGACCGAGTACCAAGGGACGGCCGCCGCCATCAGTTTGCGAAAAGCTTCCATCTTTATGAGACTAAAAGACAACATTTTGAGCGCAAGCAGTCGCGAAATGAGGGTATTTAGTAGTGTGGCCTGTGGGGTGTTAGCTGCGTATTTGCGCTTGTGTTCCAAGGACTGGGGTATGGTCAACTGAACGCTGCGCTGGGACAAGGACATGCTTGCTGATGGTGCTAGTTGAGAGAGTGTAATGACAGGTGCAGGGCAGGAGGCATCTTCGCATGCACTATGGACATGGGATTGGCTAGCAACAACAGCGGAAGAAGCAGTGGTGTTACCCGCAAAAACTGTTCCTGGATCCTGGGGTTCGGCCCACAAAGTCGGGTGCTTTGCTGCCATGTGCCTGATGGTGGTCAGGCTGGTAGTTTTGCTACCCCTGCTGATACTGGCCTGGCAGGTGGTGCAAATGGCACCAGACTCGGGAAGACCTAACAGTTGTACAGGCAACTTCCATTGTGTTGGTGTTACGGGGAACGGTTGCCCACCTTTTGTCCGCAGCCACCACACTGCTTCTTCCTGCCTGTTGGGGAGTTCTGCCTCCCTCCCCCCATGTGCTGTTGTCCTTGCTCTGCATGTCCTCCTTCCAGGTTGGGTCAGTTACTATACAGTATCATCCACCACCCAAACTTAAACTTCCGCACCCTGGTCCTCCTCCTGACTTTCTTGCAATTGTGTCTCATCATCGTCCACCTCTAGTGACATTTTCCCACCGTCAACTTCGTGTGACCGTGGCTGCTCAAATATTTGAGCATCGCTACATGTGATCTCCTCTTGCCTCGCTTCAAGTGGACCGGTCGAGAGGCCCGAATCTATAAATGGAAAAGTGAACAGCTCTTCAGAGTGTCCAAGTGTGGGATCATTTGTCTCCGGGCACTCGTCATGGTGGGAGGAAGGAGGATCAGGGTGAGGAATATGCGGTCCAGACTCACGGCTACTGAGACTTGACCGTGTGGAAGACAGGGTGGTGGTGGTGGTGGCTAAGTGACTGGAAGCATTATCTGCTATCCAACCAATAACCTTTTCACACTGCTCTGTGTTCAATAGTGGTGTTCTGCGGTCCCCTATTAATTGGGACAGGAAGGTCGAGCGAGAGGATGTGGGTGTTTGTTGTGGCACAATTTCAGCTAGCCCATGGCCTCGGCCTCTGCATGCACCATCCCCATCACGTCCAGTTCCCGTTCCTTGCCACGTGCCTTGCCCATATTAAATGGAGGACAATATCTTCCACGCTCACTACAAATGACTGAATTTGGAGTGAACTTATATGTGATCCGTGTGACGGACAAACCACAGTTTTAAGTAGCTGGCCTGTAGTTAACTATTTTTAACAGTGCCGACCTCATGTCAATAAGTTCACTGACAGACTGCAACAAAATTTCAATGGAGACCAGAAATGGCAGTATTTTCAGTGCAATTATATGTGATTCATGTGACGGACAAACCACAGTTTTAAATAGCTGGCCTATAGGTAACTATTTTTAACAGCAAACTGGTGTCAATAACTTCACTGACATACTGAAACAAAATTTTAATGGAGGGCAGAAATGGCAGAATTTTGAGCGAACTTATATGTGATCCGTGTGACGGACAAACCACAGTTTTAAATAGCTGGCCTGTAGGTAACTATTTTTTACAGCACCGACCTCATGTCAATAAGTTCACTGACACACTGCAACAAAGTTTCAATGGAGGCCAGAAATGGCAATATTTTCAGCACAATTATATGTGATCCGTGTGATGGACAAACCACAGTTTTAAATAGTTGGATTTTTAACGCTGTAATATGGAAAGGACCTGGCTGAATTCTGCAGTGCCAACAAGCAAATGGCGCAGAAAAAAGGTGTTCTCTGGATTGCTTTTTAAACAAATAATCAGGATTAAGATAAAAAAAATATTATTCCTGGCCCCCGATACCTAGGCCTATTTCTACAAATATCTGTAAAAGCACCAGCAGACAGAACTGGAATGGACCCTCTTGCTATGTGCACTGCAATCTGCTATATACCCTGCCTGCCTAGCCCAGATATCTCTGCAGCTGGATTAGTCCTCAGAAGGACTGTTAGATGTAGAGAATCTTGTAGAATACCTACACTAACTAATAAACAACCAATTCTCTCCCTAGCTCAGCTGCACCTCTCTCTACACTGCCTTATTGCAGAGTAGACGGTGACGAGCACGGCGGTGTCAGGTCTGATATAGACCTGATGACGTGGTGCGGCCAGCCAATTACTGTAATGCCACAACCAACATGGCTGCGGCATTACAGTGTGTGGCACACAATCCCTACATGTTGATTGGCGCTCTAAAGAGCACCAAACATGCAGGAAGGGGACCTGAGCTCCCACCGAGCAACCCCGGAAATACTCGGTGAGCGTCGAGCATCTCGAGCAGTGAGATGTTCCGGCGAGCACCGAGCAGTAACGAGCATGCTCGCTCATCACTAACTGTGAGTCAATTGATGGCACTTTTCCTGGTGTATTCACCTAATTTGAGCTGTTTTGGCAGCTTTTGGCCCCTTTGAAGGTGTTGTGTATGAGTTTGGTTTTGCGTCCCACTGAATCCAATGGGATTCGGATATGTTCGACGAACTCTTTGACGAATTGTTCGGAAAACATCAGGAAGTTCACTGATCTGAAACAAATCGATCCTTGAGAGGTTCACTCCTCTCCAGTCAGGACTCATTGCAGGCCATTTTAAAACAGTCCATTTTTTATTTTTCAACCTTTCCTGTCTACTTTTGGATGTGTGCTTTGGGTCATTGTCTTGCTGATGGACCCATGTTCTTTGACTCAAACCAAGTTTTCTTACACGGGTTGGACATTTCACTCTAAAATCTCTTGATAATTCTCTGATTTCATGATTCCTGTGATACAGTCAAGGCCTTCAGTACCGGATGCAGCAAAGCAATCCTACATCCTTATGGATCCTCCACCATGCTTAACTGTTGGTAAGGTGTTCCTTTCCTTATAAGCTTCACTGTGTCATCTGTAAACAAACTATTGCTTTGCGTTGCCAAAAACCTCTATTTTTGTTTCATCTGTCCACAGAACATTTCCCAGAAGGATTGTGGTTTGTCAAGGTCCGCATTGGCAAAGATCATTACTTTTTATGTCTTTTCTTCAGCAATGGTTTCTTCCTTGGCCTTCGTACATAAAGTTCTGCTTGATTTAGTGTGCGACATATGGTACTTGTTGAAACCATGACTCCAGACTGTTCCAGGTTGGCCTTAAGGTCTTTGGATGTTTGACGTGGTGGTTTTTCCATCATTCGCACCAACCTTCGAAGACATCTCTTGTCAATTTTCCTCTTTCCCCCACGTCCAGGGAGGTTATATTCCATGCTTTGCAAACTTCTTAACAACATTGCACACTGTTGAAACTGGGACACCAACGTCTTTGGAGATGGCGTTATACCCTTTGGAAGTCTTGTGTTTGTTAATTATAGCAGTTCTGCTGTCCTCAGACAGCTCCTTTGTCTTCACTATTGTGACAAAGGAACAGGAACTACCATGTGGCTTTTTAAAACACTGAAGTCATAATTTATTGGGCACCGAAAATTAATCACAGGTGAATCTCTTTTGTGATTTACAACAGGTGAGTCAAAATGTGTTTCAATACTAAATTAATGTAAAGGGTGTCAATACCAGTGTCACAGCAAGCTTTAGGTTTTTCTATTTTTCCCTCCCAGTGTTTTTTGTTTTAAATTATTGTTTATCTTTTGCTCTTTTGTATTTAACACTAGCGCTCTATACAAAAAAACTGTTTGACTTGATTATTTTCTTCAGGAGATTCCACATTATGTACTTAAACTTCATGGGTGCTAATAACGATGATCAGGACTGTAGATAGTGACTTGCAGCTTATGTTCTTTCTTGTAGACTCTTTCATTTTTTCTGTCTTTCCATCTGGCTCAGACCGATTTGACTACTTCTTCAGCAACAAGTGTCTGTAGAGTTTACAACAAATTATTTATAGAGGGAAGAACGGTACTCCTTTAGAATATGGTGCACGGATAGGATCCCACTCCATTCAATATAGAAATTCAATAGAATCTGGCACTCATTTGCAGGTATTTATTGGTAATTACAGTATCGTGTATACACAATTCATCGACGTTTTGGTCTCTATGATCTGAAACTCCTAAACCCTTCATCCAATTTTAATTTGGATGCCCTCAAACGAAAGCTGAAAGTCTGAACTTCAACTGCATCTGAATTGTTTTGTTTAAAATTCATTGTGGTAATGTCTAGAACCAAAATTAGAAAAATGTTGTCTCTGTCCAAATATATATGGACCTAACTGTATATACACACATTGTCAGTAAAATACATGTAGTCAGGAGGCAGCATATAGAAACAGTTGAATAAAGAAATGCAAAATCCATTAGACAACATATGCTATACTGTATCAAGCTCTTATCCCTATTGGATCACAGGTTCCAATCGTATTAAATGTAAGGTGCATTGGCGTCACTTGTAGTAGAATGGGCGGAAATCCAGTCTTAGGTCCCTAATGTGGGAAAATATGATCCAAAATGAATGATTCTATATACTGAAACCATATCTAAGTTTCAAAGGTATATACAGTTCTTACCCCAATGGATATGGATCAGGGTACCGAGAGTCAGGAGAGGATGCCTCTATGGCATGTGGAGCCATATGTTCCCTGGTGTCCTCGTGGGGTTATATATATATATATATATATGTGTATGTATGTATCGGGACCATATCTCCGGCATAATCAAAGACCCGAAGTGATGTATCGTCGCTCACAGGACCTTCCAGCACATCATTTCCAGTTTTGCTGGGTTCCAGAAGTGACGTGTCCCTATTGGAGATCGTATAATGTATAGGACTTGCCAAGTCACATGATCGGTGACTCATGGTCACATGTGAAACAGGGTCCTCTGGTGAACCTGCCGTGAAAGGGATGCATGTGTGTATGTGTGAAATTTTACTAAGGCAAAGCCGTAACCCTCAGCCTGTGTAATTCTGTATAGAGTATAATGAGCCTGCACGCAGGGATATATCTTACCTAAAGAAAAAGAGTAGGTAGACGAGGAGAAGGTTAATATAAGATAAAAATGTGAGTGAAGAGCTATTTGTATGTTCCCTGGCGTCCTCGTGGGATAATATATATATATGTGTGTATCAGGACCACATCTCCGGTCTAATCAAAGACCGGAAGTGACGTATTGCCGCTCGCAGGACCTTCCAGCACATGACTTCCGGTTTCTCTGGGTCCCGGAAGTGACGTGTTGCTATTGGAGATCCACGCAGGGATATATCTTACCTAAAGAAAAAGAGTAGGACTTATACAATAAAAAATAAACACTATATACTTATCCAAATCTGTGTCCACCAGCACAGTCGGCATCCTAGCGTGGGCGGAGTGATTCAGTAACATCATCACGTCATATATACTCTATAAATAGTGTGATGTCGTCCACAACCCACTATATACATTATGACGGCCCCCCCAGCTACCTATATACAGTATGGGACTTCCATGGCTCACTATACTCAGTATAATGGCCCTCCACATCTCCCTATATATAGTATAATGCCCCCACATTTCCCTACAAGTACAGACTAAAACAATAAAAAAATAAAAAAATACACATTATATACTTACCTAAGTGTGTGTCCACCAGCACAGTCGGCATCCTAGCATGGGCGAAGTGATGCAGTAACGTCATCACCCCATCTGTGCCAGGATGCTGACATGATCATCCACAAGTGTGAAGCGACCTGCGGCTACCAGAATTTATCTGTATTAGCATGGTGTGCATGCTAATATAGTTGTAAGTGGCGGTCAGTTTGTGTGCTGGTGGCCCCCTTGGGGATGGGGGCCCTGGGAAATTGTCGAATTTCCCGAATTTCCCATCTTTCCACCTAACTTTGCTTTTGGTTCAGGATTTTAAGATCATGGCATCTTCTTCCAAAACCAGCGTCACACACATCTGAGGTCAACACACACAACTTGTTGACCAATTTAGCATTGTTTTTGAAAGAAGCTGAATGTTTTTCTAATTCTAGACTACCTCTTTAAGTAACGGTGGCACATACTAAGGATATGCTTTATTCTCAAAGATGTGAATACTCCTTGCAAAACCTCCAAGTGTACAATAAAAGATAGTCTTGGTTGTCTTCAGTGATGCACGTCCAAGTTGTCTCAGTAACTATTCCTGTTATTTCGGAAGGTGCCCATTAATGTGTCTGAATTTGCCCTTTGCTTTTCTTAACCGTCTAATTTTAAGTGTTAAATTTTCTCAGCAAACATTGCTCCTCCAAGACGGCAAATGAGATGGAGCAGCGGCTGTATTCTGTTTAAACACAGATAGAAAGCAAATAGGCCTGGGATGTGCGCTTGTGTGCAGGTCTCCGTTTGCAATATCTGTCCAGAACGAAGTGTGTCTGCCAGGCTGCCTCCAGGGAGGGGGAAATCCATTTATTTCTCTCTACCTAAAAGAACATTTGACCTCTTTAGACCAAGCTGCAAAATATTTCAAATGTAACACAGCAGATACTAAAAATTCCGGACAAGGTGGTAAATTGCTAAGTGACTACACCTTACTGCAAAACCAATATAGGTTGTTAAATGGAGGAAAGGCCAATCAGTATTACAGTGGTGGGGATGAAGAATCGCTGATGGAGGAACCATCGTTTGGCACAGTTAAAGTACAGTGTTCAGTAACGTTGTAAATGTCTTGATTTATACACGTAAGATTTACGCGGCCTTGTCTAGTCTTGCTGACCACTGTGCTAAAAGCTCAGACTAAATACAAAGTTTCTTGCATTGGCGGGAACATATGGCAACTGCACTAAAGGTTCACGCTGCGTTCTCTTTACCCACCTGTTGTTTTTACTCTTCATCTCTCATCAAAGAAGATAAAGGTTTATATTACTACTGGGAGAGTTTAGGAACCTCATGGTGCTCTGTAGCTTCAAAGGAAATAACCGCTTCACAAAGATTTCATTACTGATCCAGCTAAATAGGAAACCTCAGGTTGCCTGTGGCTGTGCAGCACCTATACCTACTGAGATATCTTACTCATTCACTGTCTGCTGTACTATATGCATACAGGAGGCCAAAGACTGAAAGAAAACTCCAGTCACCACATTATTATAGATGGAAGACCCTCCAGATGATGCTAATACTTGAAAATCACAAAACACACATAGATGAAAGTCCAACTGATGGGACCTGCACGATTCATCAGAGCATGGAATTTTTATCCCCAATGGTGCACTTTTATCTCAGTTTGAATGGACTGGCAGTACACATACTCAACCACCACTCCATTCATTCGAGAAAAAGCTGAGCGCAGCACTCAGCGTCTCTATAGGAAATGAATGGAGAAGCGGTGGAGTAGGAAACTGCCAGTCCATTTGAATAGGGATAAAAATTCCCTCATTCTACCAATTGGTGCAGATCCCAGAGGTCGGACCCCCACCAATATGTTATCACCTAACTTTTAGACAGGTGATAACTTATTTCACTGGGCAACTCATTTTTATGTACCATTCGTTATGCATTCTTTCTAATGGCCATTTTGTCAAACAGCTATCTACATATACGTACACTGCTTAATATTGAAAAGTCGTGAAACTAAGGAAATCACAGGATGGATAGACATGTTAATGATTTGCAAATAATAAAAAAATGGAAAAAAAATGTTAAAACAGCTCAATTTATTCAGTATGAAATAGATATGCTGCAGGTCACGGTAGGTCATTTAGGCCAAGCAGGATATTCATAGTACCTCAAGCAATATGTAGTGTGGCATTGTGCTGAAAAACGGTCACTGGAAAACTTTGGACAATTGGCCATACCACTTGTACCATGATTAATCCTTTGTTTATTGCAAGTGTCCAGCATAAGGGTTAAGACAGTGTCTATCCAAAACATTAGAGGGCATTTACACAACTTAGGACTATGAGCCAGACGTCCAGCTACAGGTGTTCCATTGGCCTAACACCATCACTCTCAAATGCTATCATGGTGCAAAGCAAGAAGGCAATCGAGACTAATATAGAGGTCTTCAGCGATGAGTCCTGTTTAGGTATTGGGCACAATGATAGCCAGAGATTGATCTAAAGACCACATTGGAAATGCCATGAAGAGGCCTTTACAAAGTGTTACACGCGTGCCGCTAGATTCAGATAGGGGCGAGACAGGTTACATGAATTCTTTGGAATCCTGGGGGAACCGTTACTCAGGGCGACCATAGACCATGTGCTGCAGCTTCTCTCAGGCACACAGGGGTATTGACCCTCAGGCATAGACACGTAGATTGTTTCACTTGCTGACCAGACACACTTGACAAGAGTCCTCATAAACGGTAGAACAGTAGCATTTAATAAGAAGCCGCACAGCCAGTGCAAGTTAAGTCTTATGAGCAAGAGGCTCCAGTGACAAACAGTACAGTTTCCTTAGCAGCACAGCAGTTCACAGTTTTCCCAGTAGTACACGACAGCATAGTTCTAATGCAAAGGCACATTAATGAACACAGCATTCTTTACAGCACAGTGAGATGGAGGAGGGGGGAGGGTTTGCTGAGGGAGATGATCCCTGTGACACCATTTCTTACAGTCATTATCTTTATGAAAAACCGCGAAAGTGAGCAATGATGGCATAAAACAGCAAAGTTTATTAGTTAATTAGAAAGGGTATACAGAAGTGATACAAAAATTGTATAAATACATAAGGGTGGAACCAAAGTAATAGGTAGATCAGGGCACTCACCGAGCTGATTGCTAACTCTCCCGAATGTGTAGGGCGTTTCGCGTGTGGCTTTATCAAGAGGCACTTGCCTCTTGATAAAGCCACACGCGAAACGCGCGTCGAGGCCCCTGGTGGATGCCCTTTGTTCGCCTCCTTCTGCCCTACACATTCGGGAGAGTTAGCAATCAGCTCGGTGAGTGCCCTGATCTACCTATTACTATGGTCCCCCATTTGGGAACTATATTTAAGGGTTATATTACCTCGCCTCTCTGTTTGTGATATAATACTTGTAACGGGTCTGGGAGGCGGAACCTCTGAGCTACTATACAAGGGGGCGGTCCTTGTAAGGGAGCGGGTGGCGACCAGGCAGGCAGTCACAGCAGGTGACCGGGACAGTCTCTGGAAGAACGGGCAGGAGATCACGACAAGTGACTGGGGCAGTCTCTGGGTGAACGGGCAGGTGGTCACGGCAAGTGACCGGGACAGTCTCTGGAAAAGGGTTGGTACGACCTGTGGCGGCTGATGGTAGACTTGAGCTCCCAGGTGAGCAGGCGAGAGTCTCTGGATAAACGGGTGGTCACAGCATGTGACGGCGGAGCCTCCAGGAAGACCAACAGACAGGCGGCAGATGAGCGCTCCCAGATGAGCGCTCCCAGATGAGCGGGCGAGAGTCTCTGGATAAGCGGGTGGTCACAGCACGTGACGGCAGAGCCTCCAGGTAGGCTAACGGACAGGCAGCAGATGAGCACTCCCAGGTGAGCGGACAGGAGTCACTGGACAGGCAGGTGGTCACAGCACGTGACGGCGGAGCCTCCAGGTAGGCTAGCAGGCAGGTAGCAGATGAGCGCTCCCAGGTGAGCGGGCAAGCTGGACCATAGACAGACTGACAGGAGTTGGAAGGCAGACCGTCGGACCTCAGGCAAGCAGGCAGGTAGCTGAAGTGCGCTCCCAGGTGAGCGGGCAAGCTGGTCCTTAGACAGACTGACAGGAGTTGTAAGGCAGACCGTCGGACCTCAGGCTAGCAGGCAGGTAGCGGAATATCAGGCAGGAATAAGACAGCAGGCTGGCAGGAATCTGGCAGGTATCTGGCAGGTAACTGGCAACGGGACCTGAGGGCTGAAGCAGAGTAGTGAACAGTGCAACAACATTGCTCGGGCACCTCCATTTTGGAGGAGGTGCCTTATATATGGTGAAGTCCTCCGGCCATTGGCCGGGGACTCCTTAGGACGGCGCGCGCGGCCCCTTTAAGAGGGAGGGAGAGCGCGCGCGCCCTAAGCACAGTGGCCGGGAAGGAGCGCGCGCTGCCAGCAGAGCGGGAGGAGGACGCCGGGCACGGAGCAGGGAGGTGAGGGGAACAGCGTCCCTGCCTAGCAGAGGGCAGGGACGCCGGCGCTACAGTACCCCCCCCTTTAGGCCCCCCCTTTTTTAGGCCAGACAGAAACTTAGCAAGGATAAGAGGGGCATGGATGTTCTCCCGGGGCTCCCACGTTCTCTCCTCAGGACCAAACCCCTTCCAATCAACTAGAAAAAAGGTCTTTCCTCTTACCCTTTTGGTGGCAAGAATGTTCTCTACCTCAAACTCGTCCTCAGCAGAAACCGGAGCAGGAGGCGTACCTGTAGACTTGGAAAAATAGTTAAGTACCACAGGTTTGAGGAGAGATACATGGAAGGAGTTAGGGATCCGTAAGTTGGCCGGGAGTTTCAATTTATAGGCCACCGGGTTGATCTGACTGATGACCTCCAGGGGACCGATGAACCGAGGCCCTAACTTGTAAGAAGGTATCTTGAGTCGGACATATTTAGATGAGAGCCAGACTTTATCTCCGGGACGAAATTGTGGAGGATCCAGGCATTTTTTGTCAGCGTGTCTTTTCATCCGTTCGGACGACTGAAGGAGTGCGGATCGGGTACTCTCCCAAATGGAGGAAAATTTGCTAACGAGAGATTCCGCAGCCGGGTTGTCCACAGAGGTGGAGACAGGAAAAGGAATCCGAGGATGCTGACCGAAGACTACAAAAAACGGGGATTTGGAGGAGGATTCGCTCTCGTGATTATTATAAGAGAACTCGGCCCATGGTAGGAGATCCACCCAGTCAGAATGATGGGCATTAACGAAGTGTCGGAGGTAACTGGTCAGGTTCTTATTGATCCGCTCCACTTGACCATTGGACTGTGGGTGGTAAGCGGAAGAGAAGTCCAGGGTGACATCTAGCAGTTTACAAGTGGCTCTCCAGAAGCGTGAGGTGAACTGTACCCCACGATCCAACACGATGTGGAGGGGCAGGCCATGAAGACGAAAGATGTGATGAATAAAGTCTTTAGCTAGCTCGGGTGCAGACGGGAGGCCTGGCAGGGGAACGAAATGAGCTATCTTGGAGAAGCGGTCAGCGACCACCCAAATGACCGTACAACCGGCAGAGACTGGGAGGTCTGTTATAAAGTCCATTGCTATATGCTGCCAGGGGGCAGCAGGTACTGGGAGCGGAAGGAGGCGACCGGCTGGCAGATGTCTTGGAACCTTGTTGCGGGCGCAGGACACACAGGCAGAAACAAAGTCTATTACGTCCTTGTGCAGGGTAGGCCACCAGTAGTGCCGGGTAATAAGCTGGAGGGTCTTTTTCTGACCGGCATGGCCAGCTAGTTTAGACGAGTGACCCCAGTGAAGGATCTTCTCCCGATCAGGTACTGATACGAACGTCTTTCCGGGAGGGAGACGATTTAGACTCACGGGAGCCACCTGCATTACTCTGGCGGGATCGATGATGTGTTTCGGAACTTCCTCGAGATCAGACACCAGAAAGGATCGAGACAAGGCGTCCGCCTTGACGTTTTTGTCAGCCGGGCGAAAATGAAGAACAAAATCAAAGCGAGCAAAAAACAAGGACCACCGGGCTTGGCGCGGGTTAAGTCTCTGGGCATGCTGGAGGTAAGCCAAGTTCTTGTGGTCAGTGTAAATTATTACCGGGTGAAGAGCCCCCTCGAGCAGGTAACGCCACTCCTCCAATGCCAGTTTGATGGCCAATAACTCTCGGTCTCCAATGGAATAATTGCGTTCTGAGGAGGAGAAGAGTTTAGAGAAGAAGCCGCAAGTTACCATCCTCCCGGAAGATGATTTTTGAGTAAGTACCGCTCCGGCTCCAGAGGAGGAGGCGTCAACTTCCAGGAAGAACTGCTTGTTGCCGTCCGGGCGATGCAGCACCGGGGCGGAAGAGAAGGCCTGTTTTAAGGAAAGAAAGGCCTCCTCTGCTTCGGGCGGCCACTTTTTGGGATTAGTACCCTTACGGGTGAGCGCGGAAATTGGGGCAGTCCGGGAAGAGAAGTGTGGTATGAAGAGGCAGTAGTAGTTGGCGAAGCCCAGGAACCGCTGAATGGCCTTCAACCACTCCGGTCGAGGCCATTTCTCGATGGCAGACAGTTTCTCTGGATCCATTCGTAGGCCGGTCTGAGAAATAATGTAGCCCAAAAACGGAAGCGAGGTCTGCTCAAAGAGGCACTTCTCGTATTTAGCGAAGAGGTGATTCTGCCTGAGCCTTAGCAGGACCTGACGAACGTCCCTCTGGTGAGTCTGGAGATCCGGAGAGAAGACCAAGATGTCGTCCAGGTACACCACTACGCAGGAGTAGAGAAGGTCCCGGAAGATGTCATTGACCAACTCTTGAAAGACGGCAGGAGCGTTACAGAGACCAAAGGGCATTACCAGATATTCATAGTGGCCGTCCCGGGTGTTGAATGCCGTCTTCCATTCATCCCCCTGACGGATACGAACCAGGTTGTACGCCCCACGGAGGTCCAGTTTGGTGAAGATTCTAGCCCCTCTCAGACGATCAAATAACTCCGGAATGAGCGGAAGGGGGTACTTATTCTTCACCGTGATCTGGTTAAGGCCTCTATAGTCTATACAGGGACGGAGAGAGCCGTCCTTCTTTTTTACGAAGAAGAAGCCTGCTCCCGCCGGGGAGGTAGATTTCCGGATGAATCCCCTGGCCAGATTCTCCTCAATATATTCGGACATCGACCGGGTCTCAGCAGCGGATAATGGATAAATACGCCCACGGGGAGGAGTAGTACCGGGTAACAAGTCGATAGGGCAGTCGTATGGTCTATGAGGGGGTAGTGTCTCTGCTTCCTTTTCATTAAAGACATCAGCATAAGACCAATAAGGAATCGGAAGTCCAGGTAGATTAGCTGGGGTAGGAGAAGGACGGACGGGATGGACGGGAACCAGACAGGTCTTATGGCAGTCCTGTCCCCAGCGAAGGACTTCTCCGGTCTGCCAGTCAAGCATGGGTGCATGTCTCTGGAGCCAAGGTAGACCTAGCAGGAGGGCGTGAGAGAGTCCAGGCAGAACATGAAAGGAGATACTCTCAGAATGCAGCATTCCCACCTGCAGAGTAATGGATTCGGTGATGAGTTGGATGGGGCGTGGTAAGAGACCCCCATCCACGGCAGCAACAGACAAAGGTACAGCCAGAGGTTTGGTGGGGATGCGGTATTTCTCTACCAGGGACTGTGAAATAAGATTCCCGGCTGCTCCAGAGTCCAGTTGGGCTAGTTAGAAATAACGGTTCTCCCCGCAGACGATTGAAACTGACAGCAGCAGAGATGGAGAGGATTTATTCTTGTCTAGGTCGACCTCTCTGAGCGAACCTAGACACAGGCGTTTCCCGACCTCTCTGGGCAGGCACGGATCCGGTGCTCCTTACTGCCACAGTAGAAGCAGATCCCCTCGGCACGGCGTAAGTCCTGACGGGTTTTGACCATCTTGGTCTGGTCGACCTGCATAGGCTCAGGAGAGTGTACCTGGAGAGAGACGGAGGGAGTGACGGGTTTCTGAAAAGTAGGAGCTAGACGTGCAAACCTCCTCTCACGGGTGACCTCTTTGGCACGCTCCTGGAACCGTAGGTCAATCCGGGTGGCAAGAGTTATTAGGTCATTGAGAGTGGTAGGAACGTCCCGACCGGCAAGTTCATCTTTAATACGGCCGGACAGACCCTCCCAGAAGACGGATACCAGAGCGTCGTTATCCCAGGCCAGCTCCGAGGCAAGGGTACGGAACCTTATGGCATATTGGCCCACGGTGAGACTTCCCTGACGGAGGCGTAGCAGAGATGATGCGGATGAGGTCTTCCGTCCGGGTTCGTCGAAGACTTTCCGGAAAGCCGTGAGGAAGGCAGGCAAGTCGGACACCAGGGGGTCTCCTCTCTCCCATAGAGGATTTAGCCAGGCCAGGGCCTCCCCGGTGAGATGGGACATGATGAAGGCAATTTTGGCCCGGTCGGAGTTAAACTGGTGGGACAATAGTTCAAAGTGCAGGGTGCACTGATTAATGAAGCCCCGAGCCTGGGCGGAGTCGCCTCCGAAGCGAGGAGGTGCAGAAAGCCGGGGTCCGGGGTAGGATACCATGGTATTGGTGGGCAGCGGAGCTGCCGGGTTGCGAGTCATGGCACTGGCGGTGGTTGCTGGTGGAGCAGTCAGAGTGTCCAGGTGAGAATTGACATTCCGCAGGTGACCCAGGATGGACTCCTGTTGGGACCTCTGAAGGGACAGTTCATGACAGAGGTCCGAGAGCGAGGAAGCTTGGGTGCCACCGGGTTCCATGGCCCGAGCAAACTGTAACGGGTCTGGGAGGCGGAACCTCTGAGCTACTATACAAGGGGGCGGTCCTTGTAAGGGAGCGGGTGGCGACCAGGCAGGCAGTCACAGCAGGTGACCGGGACAGTCTCTGGAAGAACGGGCAGGAGATCACGACAAGTGACTGGGGCAGTCTCTGGGTGAACGGGCAGGTGGTCATGGCAAGTGACCGGGACAGTCTCTGGAAAAGGGTTGGTACGACCTGTAGCGGCTGATGGTAGACTTGAGCTCCCAGGTGAGCAGGCGAGAGTCTCTGGATAAACGGGTGGTCACAGCATGTGACGGCGGAGCCTCCAGGAAGACCAACAGACAGGCGGCAGATGAGCGCTCCCAGATGAGCGGGCGAGAGTCTCTGGATAAGCGGGTGGTCACAGCACGTGACGGCAGAGCCTCCAGGTAGGCTAACGGACAGGCAGCAGATGAGCGCTCCCAGGTGAGTGGACAGGAGTCACTGGACAGGCAGGTGGTCACAGCACGTGACGGCGGAGCCTCCAGGTAGGCTAGCAGGCAGGTAGCAGATGAGCGCTCCCAGGTGAGCGGGCAAGCTGGACCATAGACAGACTGACAGGAGTTGGAAGGCAGACCGTCGGACCTCAGGCAAGCAGGCAGGTAGCTGAAGTGCGCTCCCAGGTGAGCGGGCAAGCTGGTCCTTAGACAGACTGACAGGAGTTGTAAGGCAGACCGTCGGACCTCAGGCTAGCAGGCAGGTAGCGGAATATCAGGCAGGAATAAGACAGCAGGCTGGCAGGAATCTGGCAGGTATCTGGCAGGTAACTGGCAACGGGACCTGAGGGCTGAAGCAGAGTAGTGAACAGTGCAACAACATTGCTCGGGCACCTCCATTTTGGAGGAGGTGCCTTATATATGGTGAAGTCCTCCGGCCATTGGCCGGGGACTCCTTAGGACGGCGCGCGCGGCCCCTTTAAGAGGGAGGGAGAGCGCGCGCGCCCTAAGCACAGTGGCCGGGAAGGAGCGCGCGCTGCCAGCAGAGCGGGAGGAGGACGCTGGGCACGGAGCAGGGAGGTGAGGGGAACAGCGTCCCTGCCTAGCAGAGGGCAGGGACGCCGGCGCTACAATACTCTCCTTTTGGTTCCACCCTTATTGTTTACTCTTGCTTGTCTTCTCCCCCTTTCTTTTCTCTCCCTCTTTACTCTTCCTCCTGTGGATTTCATTGGGACATATTGTACCCTGGTACACATATATCTAAGGGGCTCTGAAGTTGTTATGGGAGTTTTTCCTGTCTTGATCCAATATCTACCCATTGTCTTAATGTTTATATGTATTTATACAATTTTTGTATCACTTCTGTATACCCTTTCTAATTAACTAATAAACTTTGCTGTTTTATGCCATCATTACTCACTTTCGCGGTTTTTCATTCTGTTTCCTGAGTAGGCAATTTTTCACTCACGGTCATGAGTGGTGAACCGGTCCTTGTTGTCACCACTGACCCGTGAGTCTCTGAATATGTTGGCCCAAGTGTTTTCTAGTCATTATCTTTATGCCTGACAATACTCTGCACTGCTAGTTCAGGAACTCTACCTGACCTGTGCTTAGCTTCACTCCTGACTTGAATCCTTTTCACTTGCAGGGGCACTTCTGTCAGATGCAGAACACACACACCACCTTTCTCTTGGGCTCCAGCCAGACAGTAAACAACTTCCCCACAATCCCCCTGGGGCTCTGCTAAAACACTCCCCTTCTCCTGTGACTGTGTTAACCCCTTGTTAACCCCTCTAGCTGCTGGATGCTTCTGGAGCACAACACCTCCTGTCTCATGTGCTTGTGTTACTTCTAATGGTTGCTCACTGCTTTTAAAGCAACAGCACTACTTCTGCAAGTCACAAAAGGAACATCACAATGGCCCAACTCCCAGGATTATGGTGTGTAATGGATTAGTGTGGTGAGCTAGACCCCTCTAGGCTTTATTCTAGGTACACTAGCATCTTGGCGTTATATTAATTTGGTTGTGGAATCAGTGGTACGGCCATTTCTCCAAGTCACCCAGTTTTTCAAAATCTCAACTCCAAATAGCTTGTTGTCTGGATACTTTGAGCAGCCTTTGTGGCCTAAAATTGCTACAATGGCCTGCAGCATCTCTTAACTTGTCTCCCAATGATCACATCTGCAACATCATTGGTTGGCAATTGCAAGGGCAGCTGCCTGCAACGGAACTTGATGACTAGTGTTGAGCCACCCCCGTAGTGTTCGAGTTCGGTTTGGTTCGTCGAACACCCGTGTGTTCGCCGAACTGTTCGTCGAACTGTTCGTCGAACACCTTCGAACACCGTTAAAACCAATGGCAGGCAAACAAAAACACATAGAAACACATAGAAAACACCTTCAAAGGTGTCCAAAAGCTGACAAACTGCTCAGAAGACATAACTAACACATGGAAAAGTGACAAGTACATATAGTCATGCGAAAATAAAAGAGGTGGAGGAGTAAAAGGAGGGGGAGACACAGATATAGGCATGTCATGCCCTTCTAAAATCCAAAAAGTGAGAAGCCGACACGGCCAGTCCGCTCCTGCCCGTGCCACCTCCGTGTCGCCGGGTTTGTGCCAGAGCCGCGGTGAACCCTGACGGCCAGCCCCCCTCTCCCAATACTGGTGCCTGTCCGCTGGTGGGTTGAGCGAGCCCCCCTGTGGTGGAGGCAGCTCTAAGCTTTTTAATTTAAATTGTCTCTCTAATTTGAATGAATACACTTTAAATCCATTTACAAGGATCTATTGGAGGGCAAGTCTCATGCCAGCAGCCGCGGTAATTCCAGCTCCAGTAGCGTCCACTAAAGCTGCTGCAGTTAAAAAGCTTTTATAAGGATCGAGCTCGGCTGTCCACCGCAAGGCATCCTACTGCCAGTCCCAGCCCCTATGCCTTGGGGTGCCTCCTGATGCTCTTCACTAAGTATCCCATGGTCCCGAAGCATTTCCTTTGAAAAAATTAAGTGTCTAAACTACAGGTGGTGTAGCTTGCTTAACAGCCGGGATAATCCACTGACTAGCAGACACTGCTACTAGGCACAAAGTATTTCCTGGGCTAGATGCAGTTAAAATTTTGTAATTAGATACTCTCGTTGGATGCTGAGAAAGCATTCCATAGAGTCTCCTGGCACGCCATATATGATTCTCTTAAAAAGCTTGGGGTAGGGGTCTAGGGGACCCTTTTATAGCCAAAATCACGGCCCTGTATCGCAATACGTCACCTAGGCTGAAGATAAATGGAACTGTAGCACCCTGAGGGCTCGGTTGCTACAGACGTATTGCACCTCACCCAGAGGTGTGATATCTCACTCTCAGGTAAGGATGGAGTGTGGATCAGGACCCGACACCTGCATGCATTGCACCACATTGCCGTGGGGCAGGGCGACCAATATGCCCCTGAGATGGGCACGACAGTCCCTGTCCCTGGCTGGAGTTGGGGGAGGGAACACTGAGGAAGGGGAACCCTGTAGTGCAGGAGCAGGGAGGAAGCAGTTCCTGGGTGCATTGAGAAGGGAGTATAAAAGGTGGGCACCATCTTAGTTCAGTGCAGAGAAGTCTGAGCAGAAGTGGCAGGGAGCAGGGGCTCTGCATGAGCTCTGCTCCGGAGGCGGGCCTAGTAACAGAGGCCCAGGCCTGGAAGAGGGAGAAGGAAGGAAGAGGAGCGGAGAAGGCTCCAGGAACGAGGAATGAAGGGATCCCAGGGGTGCGGATGGCCGAGTCGCCACCGCACGCCCGAATCCACCTGCGTGGAGGGGTCAGGCCAAAGGGGGAGACCGGTCCCCGAACTAGTGGAGGCAGGAAACGACCCTCAGCTAGAAACCGGAGGCTCTGACATTTTATGTGGCGCAGCCCCTCGCTGCACCCGCTAGGAAGGCACCACATAGGGTCAGGGAAACTGGCGCCAAGTTTACCAAGAGGAGGCCCGAGGCAGCCGGACAGAAGTGTTGGTAAGAAAGGCCAGACAAAGGACACACAAAGGGGGTCCTGTGAAGTGCTCCAAAGTTATCTGGGAGTTGTCTGAGCCCCTCACCTGGTGAGCACAGTACGACGTGGGCAGCCGTTACCTGCAGACGTGGTCTGGATAATAAGAACTGTGAGTAAAGGCCCTGGACTGCATCACTGACTCCGTGTCGTTACTGCTGCTGCCCTGCACCATCACCCCCATCCTCCGCATACACTGCCCTGAGGCTATACTCCTCCCGTGGGGAGTTATGCTACGCTCTGCTGCACCCACAACACCAGCCTCAGCGGTCTGCCCTGTAGCGGCGGTTCACTCTGACCGCAATCCACGGGTGGCGTAGTCAGACATTTATACATCAAAACCACATAAATAGTTCCGACACTGGTTTGACCGCCCTGAGCCACGGAACCGGGTCGCCGCCACGAAGACTACAACCACCAGCATCCACCAAAAAGGGTCCGGCTCCGGGTGTCCCAAGGCCCAGGGGGTGCGTCAGAACATTTTCATCACCTTTCACAATCACCAATGGGACAAGGCAGGGATGTCCTCTGTCCCCTCTCTTATACATCCTAGTGACGGAGCACCTGCTCTCATCAATTCGCCATAACCCCAATATTAGGTGGATTGAGGTGGGAGGCACCGAGTACAAGTGCTCTCTATTTGCTGATGATGTCCTAGTATATATCACTCAATCACATATATCCATCCCTGCTGTTATGGCTGAAATAGATCACTTTGTTACATGGTAAAATTTTAAAATCAATGCAGCGAAGTCTGAGGCCCTCGATGTCTCCCTCCCCAAATCCATATAGGATTCCATCCAGTCCAACTTTCCCTTTGCCTGGCCCTCACAGGGTATCAAATACTTAGGAATTCCTATTCATAGAGACCTCTCCCATCTATGTTATCTTAATTTTGGGCCCTTTATTGAACAATTCCATACAGACCACGGTTGGCAAGTTAGAACTGTAAGATTCACTACGTGAACCACTGGTGTTTTGTGGAAAAGCACATGTACACTGCGTTCCAAATTATTATGCAAAAAGTGTTTAGGAGTGATAAGGGAAGAATTTGTTTGTTTGTCAGTTAAACTCATTGATGGTGATGTGTGTCAGGGCTCTTTATATCACTGTAAGCAATTGCAGACACATGTGCTAATTAGTTTGGCAGGTGTGTCCAATGAAAGGCAAGACTACTTAAGAAGGCTCTCTCACATTATTAAGCAGCCTACATTTTCTGCCAAAATGGGAAAGAAAAAGGATGTGTCGGCTGCTGAGAAGCAACAAATTGTAGAGTGTTTAGGTCAAGGCATGACTACAATCAACATTGTGCGATGATCAGGATGAAGTGTCTTGGCAATCAAGAAGTATGTAGCTGATTCACAGTACACACGTGTGCGTGCTGATAAGGGCAAATTGAGGACTCTTTCCTACAGGCAATTACGTCAGGTTGAAAGAGCAGCGGCAAAAAAGCCTTGTCATAGCAGCAGACAAGTTTTTGAAGCTGCTTGTGCCTCCAACGTCCCCCGAACAACAAGATGCAGGGTCCTTCAGAGGTTTGCAGCTGTGCATACGCCATCCTGTCGACCTCCTCTATCCACTTCACACAAGCAGAAACGGCTCCAGTGGGCCAAACATTACATGAAGACTGATTTCAAAACTGTTTTGTTCACGGATGAGTGCCGTGCAGCGCTCGATGGTCCAGATGGATGGAGTGGAGGATGGCTGGTTGATGGACACCCCACGCAAACACGGCTACAGCGCCAACAAGGAGGAGGTGGAGTAATGTTTTGGGCTGGAATCATGGGGAGAGAGATTGTCGGCCCCTTTAGGATCCCTGAAGGCGCTAAAGATGAACTCCATAATGTATGTGGATTTTCTCAAACAGCACTTCCTGCCATGGTTCAAGAAGAAGAACCGTGTATTTCACAGCAAGATCATTTTTCTGCATGATAATGCACCATCTCATGCTGCACATAAAACATCTGCATCTCTGGCTGATATGGGCATAAAAGGGGACAAACTTATGGTGTGACCCCCATGCTCCCCTGACCTCTACCCCATTCAGAACCTTTGGAGCATCATTAAAAGGAGTGTCTATGATGGCGGGAGGCAGTTCACATCTAAGCAACAGCTCTGGGAGGGTATTCTGTCCTCATGCAAAACAATTGAAGCAGAAACCATCCAAAACCTGACAAATTCAATGGACGAGAGAGTTCAGAAGCTCCTTTCGAACAAGGGGTCCTATGTGAAAATGTAACATCACCTAGAATAAAGTTTTGAGTTGAAAACTGTTTGATTTCAGTTTCTAACAACCTGCTAATGCTTATAATTTCAAAAATGACCATTTTTTTGGTCTTTATTAAAATGAAAAGGTTGATCGAAAAGTTTGGGGGATCTAAGAGTGTGGCAACCCAGTAGTCATTATTACTTCGAATTCTGACAAAATGAGGGTCATGCTGCAGGTAGTGCAGCAAGAAGGCACTTATGTGTCTTGCGCATCTCGGAGCCCCAAAATTATTTTCTGGGCTAGATGCAGCTAAAAATTATTTTTAATTTTAAATCTGGTGGAGCTTATTATAGATGGCCTAATAGGATCAGTGCTGCACACTGCTACAAAGCCCAAATTATTTTCCAGTCAAGATACAGATAAACATGATTAGTAATTTGAAAGCTTAAAACGGTTGGTAGGGTGATTTTAACCAATCATCAAGCTTTTACTCTCCCCAGGATGACACAGGGGTAGAAAAGTCGTTTCGGATCCATGATTTGTTCATCTTTATGAACGTGAGTCTGTCTACATTATCAGTGGAGAGCCGCGTGCGCTTATCTGTCAGCACACCACCAGCAGCGCTGAACACACGTTCAGACAGAACGCTGGCTGCGGGGCATGACAAGATCTCCAAGGCGTAAGTGGCTAGCTCCGGCCATTTATCCAGATTGGAAGCCCAAAAAGAGCAAGGGTCCAGTGACACAGTCGTGGCTTCAATGTTTACTTGGAGATACTCCTGTACCATCGTCTCTAGGCGTTGACTATGTGTCAGACTTCTTGTCTCCTGTGGCCTTGCAAAGGATGGGCTAAAAAAGTGGTGAAATGATTCCGCAAAATTGATGTTACCAGCAGATACTGTGGTTCTGTTACGGTTTGAGTGCTGAACACTTGACGGTCCCACGGTTGGCAAGTTGGAACTGTGAGATTCACTACGTGCACCACTGGTGTTTTGTGGAAAAGCACATGTAAGATTCTGCAACAGTCTCTGCTGATACTCCTGCATGCGTGCATCCCTTTCTATGGCAGGAATAATTTCGGCAAATTTACTTTTGTACCGGGGATCTAACAGTGTGGCAACCCAGTAGTCAGGATTATTTCTAATTCTCACAATTCGAGGGTCATGTTGCAGGTAGTGCAGTAAGAAGGCACTCATGTGTGTTGCGCATCCAGGAGCACCAAGTCCCTGTTGTGTTGGTGGCGAGGTAACAATCATGCTTCCTTCCTCTGTCCTCTCCCCCCAACCTCGCACAACAGAAATGTGATCAAGGTCTCCCTCATCTGATGAGTCTTCCATCAGTTCGTCCTCCACTTCTTCCTGGGCTCCTGCACCTTCCTCACTAGTTTGGCTGCTACCATGCGCCCTGGTAAAACCATCTCCCCTACCCTCACATGCCTGCCGCCTTGGTGCTGCCGACCGTCTGGACCTTGCAGATGTTAGCCCTTCCGCATACAACTCCTCCTCCTCTACTTCCTCCACCTCCTCTTGTGCCACCACCTGACTCCGAATTCTGTTTAACATGTGCTCCAGCATGTAAATCACCGGAATAGTCATGCTGATAATGGCATCATCAGCACTAAACATCTTCGTCGCCATTTCAAAACTGTGCAGAAGGGTGCATAGGTCCCTGATCTGAGACCACTCCTCCAGCGTGATTTGCCCCACCTCTGGATCTCGTTGGCCCAGGCTATACGTCAGAACGTATTGCACCAGGGCTTGTCGGTGCTGCCACAGTCGCTGCAACATGTGCAGAGTTGAATTCCACCGGGTAGGCACATCGCATTTTAGCCGGTGAAGTGGCAGGCCCAACGACTTCTGTAGAGATGTAAGTCGCTGAGCTGCGGGATGCGAACGGCGGAAGTGAGCACACAGCGACCGTGCCCTCTGCAGAAGGCCATCTAGTCTGGGATAGTGGGCTAAAAATTGCTGGACAACCAGGTTCAACACGTGAGCCATACAAGGCACGTGTGTGACATTGCGCCGGCGAAGGGCCGCACCCAGGTTTGCAGCATTGTCGCACACGGCCTTCCCTGGTTTCAGGTCCAGTGGAGACAGCCATTCATGAAATTGGTTCTCCAGAGCTGACCACAACTCCTCAGCTGTGTGACTCACATTTCCCAGACATTTCAAAGTAAAAACCGCCTGATGACGTTGAGCCCTACTGCCAGCATAGTAAGGAGGTGTGCAGGATCCCTTCTGCGCAGTTAGAAAGCTTGTGGCATGACCAGACAGGCTTTGGGTGCAAGTGGAAGACCGAGAGGAGGTTGAGGAGGCAGAAGCAGTGGAGGAACTTTGACATAAAGAGGATTGACGCACAACTCGTGGGGACGGCAAGACTTGGACAGCAGCCCCTTGTCCTGCTGTCACCATAGTTACCCAGTGCCCAGTCAGCGACATGTAACGCCCCTGTCCATGCCTACTCGTCCAAGTGTCTGTGGTGAAATGCACCCTGTCACACACAGAGTTTCTCAAAGAAGCGGTGATGTTGTGTGCGACATGCTGGTGGAGCGCAGGCACACCTTTCTTTGAGAAGTAGTGCCGACTGGGCATCTGGTACTGGGGCACTGCGACGGACATAAGGTCTCGAAAATCCTCTGTGTCCACCAGGCGGAAAGACAGCATTTCTGTAGCCAAGAGCTTGCAAATGGTGAAATTCAACCTCTTAGCTTTCTCATGGCTAGGAGGAAATGGTCTTTTACTTGTCCACATCTGAGGGACCGAGGGCTGGCTATTGTGCTTAGACGGGGTTGATAAGGGTGTCCCCGGCAAACTGCCGGTCTGTGAGGAAGATGCAGGCGGACATGTTAGGTTGCCTTGATCCAAAGGTGGTGCTATCGATGTCGGACAGCGCTCAACACCAGCTGGTGTTACCACCTCCAAAGAAAATGATGACCTGCCAATCACGCTGGCTGTTGCGGGTAAAGAGGTGGCAGGTCTGCGCCCCAAAACAGGTGTGACTGCTGTCCCCCCAGTCACAGAGGATGAAGAGGCCGCGGATGCACAAGATATGGCAGACGGTGGTTGGCCCGGCCGGCTAGGCCGCATTGTAGCACACTGAGCTTCCCACTGCAACTTATGCTTCATGTCCATGTGCCGGTTCATGCATGAAGTACTCAAACTATGTATTTTTTGGCCTCTACTTAGCTTTTGCTGACAAATGTTACAGATAACACGAGTTGGGTCATCTTTATCGATCTGAAAAAATGCCCAGGCTATGCAAGGCTTAGCACCCATGCGACCTGAAGAGCCACCACGACTTGTGGTGAGAGGCAGAGTTGTGTTTGAGGATGCAGTTGTTGACGTACTTCCAGTACTACGTCTCTGTCCAGGAAGGCGCAACCTGACCTCGTCGTCACTAGCATCTTCCTCCACCTCCTCTGCTGACCTCATCTCTTGGCTGACTGTGGGTTGACAGTAAGTGGGATCTCCAACCTCATCATCATCACCCTGTGTGTTATCACACCCGTCGTCCTCAGAGCCAACCTGTTCCTGCCCTGACAAAAAACTAAAGTTGTCGCTCCAATCAGGTATTTGAGTCTTATCATCGTCTTCCTCATTGTCTCCACCAACAGGAGTTACAGTTTGGGAATGAGGGTCTACATTATGGTCAGAACCTTCTGCGTCTGGTCCTGGATCCGACTCATAAAGATTCTGGGCATCAGTGCAGATCATTTCCTCGTCTGGATTCACAGAAGCGCTGGAGTCGACCTCTGATTCCCAGGCTATAGTATGAGTAAACAGCTCTGCAGACTCAACCATCTGTTCTACCTCATACTCAGACGGGCAGCTGGAGATTTGGGAGCTGTGAGGAAGCAAGTGCGATTTGGGTGACACCTTTGAGGACTGGAGTATTTGTGATGTTGAAGTTGATGTGGAGGAGAGCCCACTTAAAGGAGCATTTGATATCCGTTGAAGCACCTGCTGTTTTTGTGCCTCATCTGGAATTTGTAGCGATTGGCGTGGCCGTAAGAAAGGGATCTTATCACATTGTCCGCTAAAAGAAGTAGACATTTTAGTTTGGCTGGAAGATGGTCTTTCTTCTGCAGATGTTACTGTTGCTTTAACACCTACCCCACGGACACAACCTTTTTTCCCCTTCCCAACACGCCTATTCCCCTTTCCACCAGCAGCAGGCCTTTTTCCACTCATTTTGGTGGTTAACTAATTCACAACTCTGGAGTTGTTTGCACAAAAAAACAATGGATGGTAACCGAGCAGAGCTGAGTGGCCAAACTGTGGTATTAGGCCAAAACTAATGGCTGGGTTAGATGCAGAAAAAAATTATATTCAATTTGCAACCTGATGGAGGTCAGTATAGATGGACTAATACAACAAGTCCCACACACAGCTAGAAGCCCAATATTTTTTCAGAGGTAGATGCAGAAAAAAATATATTCAGTTTGCAACCTGATGGAGGTCAGTATAGATGGACTAATACAACAAGTCCCACACACAGCTAGAAGCCCAATATTTTTTCAGAGGTAGATGCAGAAAAAAATATATTCAGTTTGTAACCTGATGGAGGTCAGTATAGATGGACTAATACAACAAGTCCCACACACAGCTAGAAGCCCAATATTTTTTCAGAGGTAGATGCAGAAAAAAATTATATTCAGTTTGCAACCTGATGGAGGTCTGTATAGATGGATTAATAGAACAAGACCCACACACAGCTAGAAGCCCAATATTTTTTCAGAGGTAGATGCAGAAAAAAATATATTCAGTTTGCAACCTGATGGAGGTCAGTATAGATGGACTAATACAACAAGTCCCACACACAGCTAGAAGCCCAAATATTTTTTCAGAGGTACTGTAGATGCAGATAAAAATTATTTTTAATTTGCAACCTGATGGAGGTCAGTATAGATGGACTAACAGAGAAAGTCCCACACACTGCTAGAAGGCCAAATATTTTTTCAGAGCTAGATGCATACAAAAAATTATTTTGAATTTGCAACCTGATGGAGGTCAGTATAGGTGGACTAATAGAACAAGTCCCACACACTGCTAGAAGGCCAAATATTTTTTCAGAGCTAGATGCAGAAAAAAATTATATTCAGTTTGCAACCTGATGGAGGTCTGTATAGATGGATTAATAGAACAAGACCCACACACAGCTAGAAGTCCAATATTTTTTCAGAGGTAGATGCAGAAAAAAATATATTCAGTTTGCAACCTGATGGAGGTCAGTATAGATGGACTAATACAACAAGTCCCACATACAGCTAGAAGCCCAATATTTTTTCAGAGGTAGATGCAGAAAAAAATATATTCAGTTTGCAACCTGATGGAGGTCAGTATAGATGGACTAATACAACAAGTCCCACACACAGCTAGAAGCCCAAATATTTTTTCAGAGGTACTGTAGATGCAGATAAAAATTATTTTTAATTTGCAACCTGATGGAGGTCAGTATAGATGGACTAATAGAGAAAGTCCGACACACTACTAGAAGGCCAAATATTTTTTCAGAGCTAGATGCAGAAAAAAATTATATTCAGTTTGCAACCTGATGGAGGTCAGTATAGATGGATTAATAGAACAAGACCCACACACAGCTAGAAGCCCAATATTTTTTCAGAGGTAGATGCAGAAAAAAATATATTCAGTTTGCAACCTGATGGAGGTCAGTATAGATGGACTAACAGAGAAAGTCCCACACACTACTAGAAGGCCAAATATTTTTTCAGAGCTAGATGCAGAAAAAAATTATATTCAGTTTGCAACCTGATGGAGGTCTGTATAGATGGATTAATAGAACAAGACCCACACACAGCTAGAAGCCCAATATTTTTTCAGAGGTAGATGCAGAAAAAAATATATTCAGTTTGCAACCTGATGGAGGTCAGTATAGATGGACTAATAGAACAAGTCCCACACACTGCTAGAAGGCCAAATATTTTTTCAGAGCTAGATGCAGAAAAAAATTAGATTCAGTTTGCAACCTGATGGAGGTCAGTATAGATGGACTAATAGAATGATGCTATGCCCAAAAGATTTTACTTCACTAGGTGCAGTAAAAAAATTGGTATTCTATACACAGGTGGTATATCTTGCAACACAGATAGGCTACTCCACTGACTAACACACTCTGCAATAGGCCAAAAAGGATTAGCTTTGCTAGATTCAGCCAAATGCTGTGAAAAAAACTTGCACAGCACTGGCACAGACCTGCCTGGCAAAAACTGATAGGAACTGATGTAACCTAGTCCTGAAAAGGACTCCAATTACAATTAGTCTTTACTCCCACAACCTATCTATTTAAGAGCACAGACCTGCCTGATAAAAGTCGTAGGAAATGCTGTAACCTAGTCCTTAAAAGGACTGCAATCACAACTATTCCCTACTCCCAAGCTATCTGTATATTTGTGCGAAAATTGGCTTGAAATTAACAAGGTATAGCGCACACAGCAACAGCGGTGCCGTCTAACACGCAGCTGCAGCAGTGAGAAAATGGTGGCGACGGGGAAAATGGCTTGGTCTTATAGGGCAAGGACATGTGACATACACTGCCAATGACACATGCCCTTGCTTGTGTGAAAAAAAGCACTTCGCTCCGTGTGTGCGCTGCTGATAGGCTGACAGATTGCACCTCCCCACTGTAAATGCGGGAAAGAGAAAAAAAAATGGAGATCTTCATTGTTCCTGCAGAGATCCATCCCCTGCCCCTCCCCCCGCCCCGCTGTACACTCAAACTGCGTATTAACATTAATTTTCATCATTACTGAGAAAAAATCCAGTTATGATTTTGGTGCACGAACAGTTATCTAACATAACCTCGAACAGCCGAATTTTTCTCAAATTGTTCGTGTTCGCCGAACGGCTCGAACACCGCCCAAAACAGCTCGAATTTGATATTGGTGAACAGTTCGAGTAGAACAACGCTCATCTCTATTGATGACAACCATTAATAACGTCATTGATAACATGCCAAGGTGAGTAAGTGAATTTATTTCCGTGTATGGCACTCATGCTCTAAAATTTTGTTTCTGTGTTTTAATTATTTGATATCATAAATATGTCTATCGATTCTGTGATTTACAGAGTTCCACAACTTATCCTTCTTGATTCCTTTTTGATGTTGCAATTTCGATGTTGACGAGTGATTACAGTTTTGCTAACATGTCACAATGTATGAAATTTGTATTGAAAGAAGCTGAAGTTCTTCATGAACATTATGAAGAGGTAAAATTGGATACATATGTAAAGAAAACAGTTCTTCAATATCATTTATAAATTTCTTTACTACTATAATCATATCTAGGGTGTAGGCAGGACATGTTATTATCTTACCTAGTACAGTGGTGGTCATTAGCTGGGCAATCACAGATCAGTGGTTCCCAATGGAGCACAGTGTGTACAGCAAAGTCATTTTCCACCTCGAGTCACTAGGTAAGTCTGAATCTTCTGTACAGTGTAAACTCTTATGGTCAGTGGGGTCCTTTCTCCCCTGTAAAGTTTAAGCTCTTATAGCAGTGGGCCCCTCTCTCCTGTACAGTGTTAGTTGTTAAGACTAGAAGGGTCCTTTCTTTATCTCTTTTTCTCACTGATAAAGTATAAGCTCTCATGGTCAGCGGGGTCCACTCTCTCCTGTAGAGCATAAGCTCTTATGGTCAGCAGTGTCCTCTCTGCTCTTGCCTGTAAATTGGAAGCTCTTATGGTCAGCGGGGTCCTCGCTTTCTTGCTTGTAAAGTGTAAACAAGGTATCTCTCTCACCTCTCCTCCATGTGTATTTTTCAGAAATTACAAGTTTTCCATTATTGAAATTCGCACAAATTTATTTGCTGTGATTCATTATTTCCATTGAAGAAACATCTACCTATTATTTAGTAAATTAATCTCTCTCTTTTAACACTTTATTGTGTGCTGTAAAAGGAAGTTTATTCCCTGGCAGCACTGGGGAAGGGAGAGGGACTAATCTTATTCTGGTGGAGACTGAAAGGAAAACTAAAATAACGTATAGAGCATATACTCTACCCTTCAGACCTCCACCTCTACTTTACTCTAAGAGCCTCTGCCTACTGGCCTGCCTGCTTAATACTGAGGCTATTGTCTACTTCAGTGACAACTTTTGGGCCTGACCTAATTGAACCTCACATTGATGTGGACCTCCTCACTAACCTGGTTGGCTGTCCCACTCCCTAAATTCCCTGTCCTACATGAAGCCTGTGTAAGAAAGTTAAACTTTAAAATTACACTTTTCCTTACTTTCTTTTTATTCTTTTGTTCACAGGAACATGTGCTCTATGAAAGAGCTGCTGCCAGACTTCTCTGACAGTGGCTGAGTTGGGGGTTTACATTCCATAGTAGCCTACTCTCAGTGGCTACATCTGAAACCTGGTAATATGGGATGGGGCCATTGACTTTAATGAAGCAGACAGAGTCACAGTATGCTCTGTTTGACATAATTTTTGGCAATAGCGGCCTACTTAAGGCTGGAACCAAAATGCAGATGCCCCATGTATATCAATTGTCTTGGGTGATTTCAGCCTATTATATCTGAGGGCCTCTACATCCATGCCGTATGGTGAATAGTGTGTAAAAAAAATCTCCTAAGTACAATCACATTTTTTGTGATGTCAAAGTGACCTCAAGATAGAATAGGATGGTAACTTGGTAGTAAGATCACAAAGTCTTGATTCCATATATAAAGGGAATATCTTTTACCAACTAACACAAAAAGCCCTTTTATCTATTTATTATGAAAGATAATCTTTAATAGTCATATTTGACAAATATAACATACATAAAGTGCCCGTAAAGTGCCCATAAAAAGTGACCTAGTGCAGGCAGAAATATACATTTATCATGATTAATTTTTCCTATTTTCACACCTTCTTACTGAAGACGATAAACTTTCACTACTTGATATATAATATATAGGTGTGAACTTGAACAAAAACAGCCTATACATAATAGGTCACTAATCTTAAAAACAGCAGGAGAAGGTTATTGCAGGTGGGACTTATGAATACATATCTATTATTTCCCAAACTGCATCAATATACCACATACATGTCAAGGGCTCAACCCTATATATGGAGTCCTTAATCAGATGCTTTACACATATTACAGTATGATATTCACAAGGTTAACAGTGCTAATCCCCCTCACAGTTTGAGTTTATATAATAAGCTGATACTCCATTCCAAAATACTTTTTCAAGACAATAACATGATCAAAGATAGGACTTATCTGAAATATGTATTTAGGTTGCCCCCATCATTCCTCCAAACTCCTCGACGCGTTTCCCCGTTGTTTAGTGGTTCATCAGGAGAAGATCATCCTGCAGAGAGCTACCGTATGGTGAATAGTGTGTAAAAAAAATCTCCTAAGTACAATCACATTTTTTGTGATGTCAAAGTGACCTCAAGATAGAATAGGATGGTAACTTGGTAGTAACCAACAGCCTATAGTGTGCGGACAGGTACTGTAGGTACTTGACCAAAAAGCCATCACCTGCAACAGGTCATTGTATTTATATGGTGTGGAAAAAAATTGTTATCAACGCATAACTCCTGAGGTAGACTGTCACAGTAAAAAGTCTAGGTTTTAGGGAATTTTTTGTATGTAGATAAATAAACAATTATTCCCCCTTCACAAAAAAAACTACAAACGGCCGGCACGGTGACTCAGTGGTTAGCACTGCAGGCTTGCAGCGCTGGGGTCGTGGGTAAAAATCCCACCAAGGACAACATCTGCAAGGAGTTTGTATGTTCTCCTCGTGTTTGCGTGGGTTGCCTCCAAGTTCTCCAGTTTCCTCCCACACTCCAAAGACATACTGATAGGGAATCTAGATTGTGAGCCCCAATGGGGACAGTGCCAATAATGTCTGTAAAACGCTGTGGAATTAATGGTGCTATATAAGTAAGTAAAATAAATAAAATAAACTACACAAGCAATGCAAAAACTCTGTACAGTCACTTGTGACAAGAAAGCATACCATCTGACACTAATTTTAGAACTTTTTTTTGTAAAAACTGATGTGCTGTCTTGTTGCTGATTTCTAGTGCATGAAGAATGAAGAAAAATACCTAACTGTAATTTAAATGCAGCAGGACAGGTGCCAAGCACAACATATGACTAAACATTGAACACTGAGTCTGGAACTGCCGCTGGCACCTTTCCTAATTCTTGCTTCTCTTATCTATCTTATCTTCAAACTTTTGCAATGTATAAAATGATGGTGGGATTTTCTATCGATTTATATGAGTTAAATCCCAAATAATTAGAGATTACCAGGACATGTGAAATTTCCTAAAATTCAACTAGAATTTGATTTGATCATCTCTACTAGATACACCTGTGCTTTAAGATTATATTTGAATGAAAATGTTTTTGGTGTCAAAACTACATCAAAAGCAACAAGTTTCCTTGACCGAGTCTTTTATGAATAAACAGTATACAAACTTCTAAAGTGAAGTGCCATGTTGAATTTCTAATCGCTAGTGTTAGTTGTTTGCTATTTTGTATTTGACCCAGACTGTTTCCTTACTCTGACTATGGTTTGCTGCCTGTCCTGACCTGGATCTGTCATTCTTGTTCCTTTGTTCCTTATTGTCTTGAACTCTGCTAGCCCTACCATCTGCAAACCATTTGCTGTTGCTATTAGAAGCTACTTGAGGTATTTGACCTGGGAATTCCCTGACAAAGTCCATAACACTGTGAGAGTTGAAAGTCTCGAATTTTTGACAAATAAATCTAATGGTTTAACCTCATGCTTAATCTCATATGAGCATACTGTGTCTCAGTGGCATAACTAGTGTATGATGGTCCCCGATGCAAAATTTGGTCCTGCCCCCCTCCCTGCATGTTGGTCACATTTATGGGTGCCTGTAGTGTTCTAAATCCTATAAAAACATGTGTTCACTCCCCCTTTATTATATAGTTATGTCCCCATTCTTGCCCCCCTTCCAGGTATATATATTTCAGTCTATCCTGGGCCCTTTCTTGGAATATATGTTTTCCATCTTGGGCCCCTTCCAGGTATATAAGTCCCCCATCATGGGTCCCATCTTGGTATATATGTCCCACATCCTGGGCCCCTTCCTGGTATATATGTCCCTCATCCAGATAAATATGTCCTCCATCTTGGCCCCTTTTTGGTATAATACCCCACCCCCTCCTGGTGTACACGTCCCCTTATATATATATACATTGCTCAAAAAAATAAAGGGAACACTCAAATAACACATCCTAGATCTGAATGAATGAAATATTCTCATTGAATACTTAGTTCTGTACAAAGTTGAATGTGCTGACAACAAAATCACACAAAAATCATCAATGGAAATCAAATTTATTAACCAATGGAGGCCTGGATTTGGAGTCACCTACAAAAATTAAAGTGGAAAAACACACTACAGGGTGATCCAACTTTGATGTAATGTCCGTAAAACAAGTCAAAATGAGGCTCAGTATTTGTATTTGTGCAGAACAAAGTATTTAATAAGAATATTTCATTCATTCAGATCTAGGATGTGTTATTTGTGTGTTCCCTTTATTTTTTTGAGCAGTGTATATATACAGGGTGGTCTAAAAGTAGGTGGACAGAAAGTGTAATAAGGTTATGAAGGGGGAGATTTATCAAACAGTAAATTGCAGCCGCCTGTCTGGATCATCCTCCAATAAACCATGAATTAGACATGGATGATAAGCTTTCCACCCAATAGATTTCAGGATAGAAGCTCGTGAAATTCCCCATTCCAGAGAGGCTCTTCTGGTGACTTTTTTGGACTCTGAACAAATGTTTCAGCAACAAGTTGTTTATTATCTTCTGTACAGACTGTTTTGGGTCGACCAGTTTTTGGAGCATTAAGGATTAAGCCAGTGGCATTGAATTTGTCACGAATGCGGTAAATGGTTTGTCTCTTTGGGGCTTGAGTGCCAAATGTTTCAACCCAATTTGCTCGGTTTCAGCATTTTGAGATTTCCAATACTCTGTTGAAATCCATTTACTTTGATCTGTATTTAAATTATTTGCCATTATGCGTTATGGAAATTATCTGAAAAGAAAACAGATTTGGGGGAGATCTATCTGTGAAAACTAGATCTATGAAACTGGCTCATTCGCCCTTAGCAACCAATCAGATTCCACCTTTCATTTTCCAAAGAGTCTGTGAGTAATGAAAAGTGGAATCTGATTGGTTGCTAAGGGCAGCTGAGCCAGTTTCACTTTACACCATGTTTGATAAATCTCCCCCTTCATAACCTTATTACACTTTCTGTCAACCTACTTTTGGACTACCCTGTATAGACAGTACAGACCAAAAGTTTGGACACACCTTCTCATTTAAAGATTTTTCTGTATTGCTCTGATATTGGGTTTACCAACCCCAGCTAATAGGGGGTGTTACCCAATAGTATCCTTATATGTCCCTATTATAAAAAAGAGAAAATATATAATATTGCACTATACTTGATAACAGCCTAAACATATATGACTCTTGTGGGCATACCTTATGCAACACATTTATATACAGTACTTGCACAATGGATAGTGGGTATATGTACCACATCAAAGATGGCGTGTATAGCACTTCCGCCCTTAGTACAATGTCATATCCGCCAGTGATGTCATTGGAGCATGCTCAGTGTCGATTCTCTGTATGCCACAGTTTGGTCTCCTCCCACTTTCTAGCAGCAATCCTGACATGTGTTTTTTAACACTGGAAACGCCGCTTTTTGGCGTTTTTCACATGTTGATGCGGTGAGTCAATCCTGATTCTTTTGATTCCATACACCTGTATCTATTAAGTAATTTATCATGGATTGAGCTATATCATGTAAACAAACAATGTGTATGTATTATCATGAATCAAAAAAAGCTTTGTATAATGTGATCTATCTATGTATGTTTTTATGCACTTTGCACATTGCACTTTTTGCACTTTATAATGTAATTGTCCTATATATGGATGATCTGATATATACCTCACCTGTATACTCTGCACTTTGCTTGAAAAAGACTGTATTCAGCCAAAACGTTGCCACAGCTCTTGCTGAGCTAATAAATCATCTATTTATGGAGTGCTGTTTCTACTATTTTTTTCATATACAGTATATATATATATATATATATACATTGTGAGGCAGTGAGTGGGATCGTATATGAGGGGCATTATATATCCCCCAGAATGTGTACAGAGACCTATTAAACCCATTAGAGTGCATTGCAGTCACAGACACAGCTGCGGCTGCAATGCAGGAATGAAGGTGAGCATTGACCTGGTCAGGCTATCTGGCTAAGGCAGATTAAGTAAAACCCGGCAGGGCCTTCATTTCTTGGGGGAGGCTACAGGAAGGCAGTGGGGCGGCCTCCTCCCTCCAACCCAGGTTTTCCAGTGGCTCTTGCCACAGGTCCTGTAAAAACCCTGCATTAAGGATTAGTGTGGTTCTATGTTGGAACCTGCTAGGAGCATAGCAGGAAAGCTCAGCAGGTTTGAGTGTGAGTGAACCCACGCCTGGGAAGGCTCTGCACCTGTCAGGCTCTGAGCGGCCCGGCGCGGCCGTTGCCCCCGGCAACTGTTACTTATGGACTGATGTTAACCCGGCTGCGAACCGGAGGACTTTTCTGTTACCCGGGAGTTGCTGAATAAAGCTGTTTATGTTGGACTTGCTTCGGTCACTGTCTCAGTTACTGCACGGTGTGAACACCGCCGCCTTACAGCTTGGTGGAGAATGCGGGCATTGTGACTGAGGCATACCCCACCGGCAGCTGCATGACCACAATCCGGCCTGCCACCTTTCAGTTCCACTCCATGGACAAAATGGACGAAATGTTTAAGCAGCTGGTACTCACCCAGCAGCAGCAAAAAACAAACAAATTGTTGCTGCAACAGATTGCTGCCTTGCCTTACAATATATATATATATGTATGTATATATATATATATATATATATGTATATATATATGTATATATATATATATATATATATATACAGTATATATATATATATATATATATATATATATATATATATATATATATGTCTCCCCTGCTGGTATACATGTTCCCCATCCTGGTACATATGTCCTCCATCCTGGGCCCCTTTCTGGTATACATGTCCCCCGTTCTGCCTTTGCACAAAAAATCCCCTCCAAAACATTCTGCTCACCTTTCTCCGATCTGCAGGGGTGTTGGGTGCCGCACACCCACTGATCAGATATTGATGTCCTATCCTATTCCTAAGGATAATCCATCAATAAGGAAATAGTAGTGGCCACGTTTTTAAAACTTAAAATCAGGATTAGACAATCATTCACACGTTGATATCACATTAAATACACCAGTCACATCAAGCCTAAAAGATGTAATTAATAAAATACACAGTTTGTGCTATGAAATTTGATTGCAGATCTGCAGTAAGTGCATCCAACCACTTGCTTAATTCCCTTATGAGCCCTTTAATAAGGTGTAAGTGCTCAAATATATGCAGAGAATTAGGCCGATATTGATAAGACATCAGTACATGCCCAATTGCACATTACAGTTTCTGTGACATCACCAGCCGCCCCCTCCCCTGACAGCATTATGCATGATGTATAGTACATGTAATTGGCAGAATGTGTGCTGATCACGCTCCATGGAAGAAGCTGTTCTGACATATCATTAAATGCAGTTCTAGGACACATTAAGTGCTGCTTTGAATAAATATTCAGAAAGCTACGTGATTTGTTCTGTTTGCAAGTAAACATTTTCCTTCCCTGCCAAGGTCTACAAGACTGTGAAAATATCAAATGTTCAAACAAAGATATGAGGCAAACAGTATTGAAAATAATGATTGTAAATACCATCTAACAGCTGCTTGTCTCATCCAGCACTGCGGACAGGGTGCCCTCGTTAACCCTTCACCGCGCAATATGCCTCCTCTGCTGTTCCAAAAATGTCAATTCTGTCCGCTCTGATCAAGAAGTTTGCAAAAAGTGTAAATGTAATCATAGCAGTCTTGATTATATATTACAGAGAGGGGAACAGGGCATGTTTTCCTAATTACCTTCTTTTCTCAGCCTCCGTATAGTTTCTAAACCAAATTTGTACAGCTTTGCTACATTAAAGCTTGGAATAAAATATAAGAGGCAAAAGTAAGTATTAGCATTACTATTGCTGCAACCTGCTTATGTATCCTAATGGGCAAAATGTAATCCTAGTAAGTACTGTAATAAAGAGCTCCCACTGGGGTAAAATAAAGGCTGCAGGGCGGTCCACAAGTTCAGGATGTTTACCATAGCTTTAGAGCCTGTGTCAAGGATAAGGATGGAAAAGTGCATTGCCTATTTGGAGATAAGAACCTGAACGAGGTTCGCCTCTGAAGGATCCTGAGACTGAGGACTGTGTCGCTATGACTTATTTGGAAATAATTGAAAGTTGGGCCTAATTTTTTTACTCATCCTCCTGAGCACAGTAGCACCAAGTGAAAGAAATACCTGGCTGCTGTTCGAGACTTTATCTGTTTTGTGTTCTAGTAATGTTCAAGCTCTGTGCTCGGGAGACATTCTCAGAAAGAGACAATCCAAATCTTAGTAAATATGACTTCATTTATACTCTTTGTTTTGCACTGGTTTTCTGATGTTTTCCTGGAAAAATAAAGGCCCCGAGAAACTCCCAAACCACAAACAGTATACAGGTCAATACCTTCACATCCATCTAAATCCACTGCTCTTAAGTAGGCCTATGTGTCTCTGTCGGTACAGTACATCAACAAACCCAAATTTGATACTTCAGACATAACTTCCTTCTAACTAACCTGGATCAAACTTGGCCCACGAAAGCACAAAGGATCCCAAGTATCTGACAGAATTATAGGTCAAAAAGGTCAAGTAGAAGATAACCTACATGAAGTTGATCTTGGAACCAATTTTTTACCATTTTTCATTCCCTCCCCAGGTGATTTATTAATAATCTCTAAGACCTTTCTTAGAATATATTGTATCATGCATGTGCAATGATAACATTTCTGGCCCAATTGAAAGTGAATTTACACAGGTTCTGTATCGACGAAAGATGGACCCTAATACTCATTTTCCCTAGTGGAACAAAGATGTCAAAGATGAACACTGTAGTTGCCCTCTACTTTTTTTGTAGTATAAATGCAGGAAGGTAACAAAAAGTAGAAATGGAGTTTACCAGTTAGATCAACTGGTGATAGAATTAATAACAAAGAGTTAAGTTGGATTTAGACATGTCAACATGGACCATTAAATAACTGTCAATCAGCTATATCAAAGCAAAAAGGAACTGGAGAAAAAATGGAATCCTTGGCAGCTGATAAACTTTAACAATCTTTATTTCATGTGTTTAAAAAGAGGGATAACCATACAATAAAAAAACAGTGAACATTCTGACGCGTTTCTGGCTGAAGCCCTAAGTCATAGAATGTGACTATCAAAGGCGGACATACTGCCGATGTGGCAGATTTAACTCCACAGGGGTTCAGAAGGGGAAGAGGGCTAATGCCACTTTTGAAAGTCAGGATTATAATGAGGACAATCTGGCCTACTACATGGGACCCAAGACTTTGGGTGGCCCATGGCTTTATTGCCCTCATTATACTTATTTTCAACATTAAGGCCACAGGAAGTAACAACAGTGCTGCAGGAAGCTGCTCTAAGCTTTCCTTCTGATGCTTTTCCTATGACTCAGTTAGTTCCATGACCCCATTGCACCTCCTACATCATCTACAGCAAGTGTATAGCCAGAAAAGGATGGAAGTGGTGCCATGTAGGATTGTTTGGAGAGTTGAGTAATACTTTTTTTTTTATTTTATAACACAGTGTGGGAGAGCACGATGGGAGGGTGAGGACACAATACAGGGACCTATAATGAATTGGGGGAGTGAAAGAGAGGACACTATGCAGGCACTTATAATGAATTGGGGGAGGGAAGAAAGGACAGGGTTTTTTTATTGAGTTGGGAGAATGGGAGACAGAACACTATATAGCGACTTATAATTAATTAAAGAGGGGGAGCGTGGACATAAGACAGGGACTTATAATGAATTGGGGAGTGGGAGAGAAGACACTATACAAGGAATTATAATGAATTGGAGAGCAGTAGAGGACTCAGAATAGGGACTTATAAAGAATTTGAAGGTTTGAGAGGGGAGAGTATACAGGGGCTTATAATGAATTGGGGCCTACATAGGGATTTGTAATACATTTGGGGTTAAAGTCACAGTGGCTAATTCATTTATATTTATTGGGAAGCAGAAAAGTGGCAAATTATAGTTAACTAGATGGTGGCCCGATTCTAACGCATCGGGTATTCTAGAATATGTATGCGGCCGACCGGGCGCAATCAGCAGAGCGGTATTTAAATTTGGCGCCAATAATGCTGATTATTCGTGACCGGTAACCGCGACCAATCAGCAGAGCGGGGTTTAAATTTGGCGCCAATAATGCTGATTGGTCGCGGCCGGCAGCCGCGACCAATCAGCAGAGCGTTGTTTAAATTTGGCGCCAATCTCGCTGATTGGTCGCGTCTGGCGTCCGCGACCAATCAGCAGAGCGTTGTTTAAATTTGGCGCCAATCTCGCTGATTGGTCGCGGATGGCGGCCGCAGAGCTGGCGTCCGCGGCTGGCGTCCGCAACCAATCAGCAGAGCGTTGTTTAAATTTGGGGCCAATCTCGCTGATTGGTCAAGGCTGCCAGCCGCGACCAATCAGCAGAGCGTTGTTTAAATTTTGCGCCGAAATCACTGATTCGTCGCGGCTGGCGTCCGCGACCAATCAGCAGAGCGTTGTTTAAATTTGGCGCCAATCTCGCTGATTGGTCGCGGCTGGCAACCGTGACCAATCAGCAGAGCGCTGTTTACATTTGGCGCCAATGTCGCTGATTGGTCGCGGTTGGAGTCCGCGACCAATCAGCAGAGAGTTGTTTAAATTTGGGGCCAATCTCGCTGATTGGTCAAGGCTGCCAGCCGCGAGCAATCAGCAGAGCGTTGTTTAAATTTGGCGCCAATCTCGCTGATTGGGCGCGGCTAGCAGCCGAGACCAATCAGCAGAGCGTTGTTTAAATTTGGCGCCAATCTCGCTGATTGGTCGTGGCTGCCAGCCGCGACCAATCAGCAGAGCGTTGTTTAAATTTGGCGCCAATCTCGCTGATTGGTTGCGTCTGGCGTCCGCGACCAATCAGCACAGCGGTGTTTAAATTTTGCGCCATGATCACTGATTGGTCGGGTGCGGAGACCGCGACCAATCAGCGAATCGTATTGGTGAGGACCGGGGAGCGGAATCGTATTGGTGAGTGCCGGGGAGCGCCGCTGCCTGTGCGGCTACTTCCGCTGCGAGAAGCCGGGACGTGAGCGACTGCTCGCAGAAACAGTATCCCGACCCACAGCGTCGCTCCCCGGTCCGATTTGGGCGCTATTTAAATGTGGCACCCAAATCGGTGATTGGTCGCGGGCCGCGTCGGCGACCAATCAGCACAGCGGTGTTTAAATGTTTCTGCAAGATCGGTGATTGGTCGCGGTCGCTATTTAAATGTGGCGCACAAATCGGTGATTGGTTGCGGGCAGCGGGCGCGACCAATCAGCACAGCGGTGTTTAAATTTTGCGCCAAGATCACTGATTGGTCGGGTGCGGAGACCGCGACCAATCAGCGAATCGTATTGGTGAGGACCGGGGAGCGGAATCGTATTGGTGAGTGCCGGGGAGCGCCGCTGCCTGTGCGGCTACTTCCGCTGCGAGAAGCCGGGACGTGAGCGACTGCTCGCAGAAACAGTATCCCGACCCGCAGCGTCGCTCCCCGGTCCGATTTGGGCGCTATTTAAATGTGGCACCCAAATCGGTGATTGGTCGCGGGCCGCGTCGGCGACCAATCAGCACAGCGGTGTTTAAATGTCTCTGCAAGATCGGTGATTGGTCGCGGCCGCTATTTAAATGTGGCGCACAAAATCGGTTATTTCGTTGCGGGCAGCGGGCACGACCAATCAGCACAGCGGTGTTTAACTTTTGGGCCAAGATCAGTGATTGGTTGCGGCGAGAGATCGCGACCAATCAGCGAATCGTATTGGTGAGGACCGGGGAGCGGCGCTGCCTGTGCGGCTACTTCCACTGCGAGAACCCGGGACATGAGCGGGCACTCGCAGCAGAAGTATCCCGACCCACAGCGCCGCTCCCCGGTCCTCCCTTGACACCCTAGCCGCATGGAGGTCAGCGGCGCCGGCAGTCGGGAGATGAGCGCCTCGCGCCGGTCATCTCCCGGCTGCATCGCCGCTGAGCTCCGTCCCGCAGATGAGTCGCTAACGGCCGCCATCTTTTTTCAGAAATCCCGCGGCGCTGATTGGCCGCTGCCGGACCAATGAGCGACGCGGGATTTCCAGGACAGACAGACAGAAAGATAGACAGACAGACAGACGGGATAAGACGATTATATATATAGATGGAGGGTAGTGTGCTGACTTATCAATGTATATTTTGAACGATGCTTGGCTAATTTTATATTAATGGTGTCGTACATATTTGTATTCAGGGATACGGTGTTAGGGATTTTTTTTGTTCACAAAGCAAATGTATATATGCACTATATATGTCACCTTGCTAATTTCATTGTTGCGGTGTTCAGTGTGGTAAGACGAGTCGTGCCTGGCATATGTCGACAAGAAGGTCTGACCGATGTCACAACCAAAATCGCCATGTAGCCCAAGCCTTACACTACACCATATTGACTTACTGTAGTTGTTTATTAGTTCACTGATCAGGGCAGCTAATTTACATTTTTTTTTCCCATGGAGCATTGCTTGTAAGAATAACGTCTTTGAACACCAGCTGGATCTCTTCAATGAAAACTAGCACCTGTCAACTTCATTATAATCTTAGTAGGAACACCTATGAGAAAACTAAGAATACACAGAGCCTAGGTATAAAGTCTCAGAATCTCATTTACATTGTACAATGAAATAAGTGTACAGCAGCCTTAAAGAGAACCTGTCAGATTCTCTAACAGTACAAAAGTACTATTATAGAGTTATATATGGTTATTACTATGTTCTAATAGGGCCCTCAATGTTGCATACAAACATTATTATCTTTTAAAAATGAACTTTTATTCTGCTGCTTGGCATATGCAAAAGAGTCATCATCGCTTCCCCAGACTAGTCCTGTCTTGGATCCTGTAATCATGCCCTCCATAAAACCCCCATCATAATAGATCCACCGGCATGTCATGCACATACATTTCCAGCAGTCCTACCATGCAGTGGCTGGAAGTGTGGACCCCAGAGGTGAGACCCCCCCATTTATCAAACATTTATGGTATTTGTGTACAAGATGGTAATGCTCATTAACATTTGTATTCCAGAAAATATTGCACGAATGATTATTGCAGGTGTAAAATATGAAGAGGCCATTAAACTCCAGTCTTTTTTTTTACCTACATTTCCTTTTTGTGAAAAATAGAAATTAAAATATTGCATCTAAGCAATTAGTGTCTAAAGAGGACTTGTCACCACACCAAAAGTGGCCAGTTTTTGCTCTTACTTTATTCCCGCTGCTCCATTGAGTATTCCATGTTTTATTTTAAATCTGCCATATAATTCAAGAAATATAGACTTTTTTATTTAGTGCATCTAATATGTTAATCTTTATAGACTTTAGCAAGGGGGCGCTGCTCGCAAGATAATTGTGCAGAGTTGCTTAAAAAGACACACCCAGTGAATCCCATGAGGAACGGGCACTCTATTGGACACTCTAAATGGACACTCTATTGCAGGGTTCCCCAACTCCAGTCCTCAAGGCCCACCAACAGATCATATTTTCAGGATTTCCTTAGTATTGCCCAGGTGATGGAATTATTGCCTGTGCAATACTAAGGAAATCCTGAAAACATGACCTGTTGGTGGGCGGTGAAGACTGGAGTTGGGGAACCCTGATCTGTTGGATACTTTAACTAATAAGACACATCCCTGGAACAGTATGGTGGACTGAATACTGAGAGGAGCAGCAGGAAAAAAAATAAAATAATAAACTGCTCACTTTTTACCTGGTGAAAGGTCCCATGCTTATTGCAATTGTGACAAATCTGTAATACATAAAAATGCAAGAAAGTTTGTGGATACAGCGCACACCATCAAATATATGTACAGTGAGTTGTTCAATCTGGTTCCTGAGCAATCCACTCCACTGTGCACAAATAAAGCTTGGGATGTATCACGCAGCTTTGATCAAAGTGATGAAAAAGTTTTTTAATCCAACAAAGCAAATTAAAATCCAAAGATTCTTTATTGTGGCTTCATTAAAATAGTAGCATGGGCATAAGAAATAATGACGTGTTTTGGGTCTGGCTGATTCTTAATCTTAGCTAGGATATGTTCCAATGATCAGTATTTGCCAAGGCTTTCACGCAGCCGAATTTCCGCATGAATCCTGCACCTCAGCTCACTTGCGTTTTACCTTGCGTTTTTGCCATGTTTTTGACGCAGGCGTTTTTGTTTCTCTTTGGTATATTATTAGATGTGCAAAGATATAGATAGATAGATAGATAGATAGATATAGATAGATAGATAGGCTCACATATGGAGCCGAAACAGCGCCTCATGAGCTATTAGATGACACTTTTTTTTCTACAGAATATGGTGTGCTGCTTCCAAAATTTTTACTATAATTGACGACTAGTATGTACCCGAGAGGCTTTGCACCCAACCTTCTTTTTAGATCGATAGATAGATAGATAGATAGATAGACGGACGGACGGACAGACAGATAGATAGATAAATAAAGGGTAGATAGATAAATATTTTTGAGATACATAATCACTTCCATGCATGTGTAGTTTACAGTACATGGATTAATCTAATAAATAAATAAATGAATGAAAAAAATGACATGTGGTCCCCCCCTACTTTTGATAACCAGCCAAGGTAAAGTAGACAGCTGTGATCCGATGTTGTCCTGCCTGTATACTCTTTTGCTTCCTCCCCTGCCCAGGAGATGTGGTATGATCAGACCATGTTCCTGCACAGTCAGACACAGCCATTGCACAGTACACAGCAGGGGCACATTTATAAGATTATCTCAGCACATGAACATTTTTTAAGCAAATCCAGTTGTGGAACTTATTATTTTTCTAAGATCTATCGATTAAAATCAACTTTAAAATTTAATTTGTCCTTGGGAAAACACCTTAAAGCATGGCAGTTAGAAGAGCGAGTGAAGAGAGGAGACTGCAGCAGGATCTCTCCCTCAGTGTATGTGCTATATATTGTGACATGGAAGAGGGAGGACCCTGTTGTCTAAAATTAAGCATAATTTTGACTGTATGAAAGAAGTAATCAGGGGAAGATAGATTGTCTCAGATCCCTCAGTATAGCTCTGGCATCATTCCTTCATGATTACCTGGCTTACAACGTGACACACACGGCACACTAAGAAGTGTAGTCAATATTTCACTCCTTCAATGTTATTCCTTCTTTTTTAGTGTGCTCTTCTTCATTTTTATTTGTTTGATTTCTTATAAATTCTGCATTTATTAATTTTATCAACATGCAGTTTATTTCAGTCTAATTATTATAACCCAAGCAGTTGACTTCCTTATAATTTTAATTGACTCCCAGTCATCCCTGCTGTTTGCCTAAGCCTAGATATTGAGTGTATCTCTACAGGAGGTCTCTGAATGAGATTTGCAAAGTGACGTTAGACAAGTTTATCTTATGAACTACACATAAGGATGAGAAGAATACGCTGAAATCTCCAGCCCTGGGACTGCAATCAAAACTAAATGCTCATACTTGTGATGGTTCTGTTTTATGGCTTCCATTCTCTGGAGAGATAGTTTCAAAGTATACAAAGTCAGAGTTTTTAAGTAATCTATGTTATATGTTCTTGTGTTCATCTGACTTAAGCATTGTCATAACAGAGCATGATATAATCCATATAGAACCAGTCACAGTGCCCCTCCAGGTAAAACATAAGCCAAAACCCAAGACAGAAACAAAATGAACATATACCCTGCTATAAGTAATTAAGTAAAAGCAATAATGGATATAAATAACATAGGGTGCTTAGTAAACACCTTCCCACCAGCATCAAGGTGTACCCAAGTTCAGGATGGTCCCAACCTCTACTATTAAAACCTTAGCATGTGTCATAGTGACATCTGTGTGAATAAGGGTTGAGCAGGACCAGGTTTCGAACATGGACATACTTTAAATGGGAAGCTATATAAATGTAATGTCCAGCTCAAAGGAAGGAAGGCCACATCCTTACCTGCACTAAATGCAGAAACCTAATCTTGTGCACAGGTGCCGGGAAGTCAGAGTGATTCGCCGACACCTGCGCACAAAGATCCCTGCTCTACAATGATACATAGACGGCAGGAAGAAGTGCGCTTTGTGGAAAAAGGTGAAATGTGCAGGCGCAGGATCTGGACACAACGGGGGAAATATTTTAATTAAAACACTAGGTGAGATTTCTTGCGGGCCCCCGGACGGGTGCACATCATAAACCAGAAGGAATAAAAAGCAATTTCACACCAACAAGACCTCTAATATGAGGCATACAGGTAGGTATAGATTCACATTTCTATCGCCTGTATGCCCATATTAGAGGTCAGATAAGAGCCAGGGGGTGACAGATTCCCTTGAAGTAGCCAGTGTTGTTTATATGCACTATTGATTTTACTTATTTACTTACTGCAGGGTATATGTTCATTTTGTTTCTGTCTTGGGTTTTGTCTGTTTTATGGCATGGCAAGTATTGGTATGGCTGTGATAGGCCAGCACCATTCATGACCCAACCTGTATAACCGCCAGATCACGGGTGGCGACGTTTCTCAAGTGAGGAACAGTGCAAAATAAATAATTTAAAAAAAACAACATGGGGTCTTCACTTTTTTTAATAACCAGCCAAGAGAAAACAGACAGCTGTGAGCTGGTCTTATTATACTGGGAAGGGGCCAACATAAATGGACCTTCTTTATTTCTTTTGACTTCTGGGTTAGTAATGGGGAATGTCTGACAGACGCCTCACCATTATTAAACCTGTGGGCTTGATGTCAGCGCCAGCTCCCACAATCTCATTAGACCGATTGCCAAAGCACCAGAGTAGTCGGAAAGAGCTGAAAGTAAGCTCCAGAACTAACACATCTAGTGGATGTGCCATTTCTGGGGTGGCTGAGGGCTGGTCTTATTAGGCTGGAAATAGGCCAATATCCATGGACCTTCCTAGCCTATTAATATCAGGCCCCAACTGTCTGATTTGCATTAGCTGGTTAATGAAAATCGGGGGGACCTCACGTAATTTTTTTACTGTCCCCCTATTGGCTCATTCCCAATATAATAAGACCAGCTCACAGCTATCTGCTTTCCCTTGGCTGGTTATTAAAAATAGGGAGGCCCCACAACTTTTTTTTCATATATTTAATTATTAACAAGTTCAGTAAAATACACTCAAGGCACTGCTCCACTCCTCCACTTGGGCATCTACCTCCTGATTCAAGAATATTATTTTTAATTTTTTTTATACTATGTTATTTTAAGTCATTTAACTATTCACATTTGCTTTTGGGGCAACTGTACTGCTCTTACCCCCATTTTCCTTCCTTTTTCAGTCCCCTAACCTTTACTATAACCATTTTACAGCCATTTTACAGCACCAAAGTTCAGGTCCCTATTAACTTATACGAGGTTCAAGTCCGGGGTCAAATTTGGGTCAAATTCTGGAACCTGAACTGAACAGAAGAACTGAGCAAGCCAGAATTTCCACAAGTCCACTCATCTCTATATGAAATTAATCATATCACTGGAATGATAGCAACAAGAGCTGAGTGAACTGGAGAGCATAGCCAAAGGCAATGTGCTGTCTATCCATGAGACAGGTCTACATATATGTGAGTGGTGCTGGAATGAGGCACGGGGGTGGTAGCAATAGGTGATGCACTTGTTTTCAATGCCACAGTACGCAACATAAAGGTGTGGGCCCTGGCTGGGTGTGTGGACTTGTGCTCTGAGGACCTTACACCAGTGTAGGCTGCATGTAGTTGTGGGCTTGCCAGGACCAGGTGTTTTACAGTTCAAGGAGAGAGACTTCCGTTCTTACATAAACTCTTTACTGAATGGTAACTTGGTATGGGTTATATACAAGGGATAGAGGATGCAAAATCTTTTGGATGTTTAATTTACAGTATGAAGAATTTTTCACACAGTATCCTTCATCTGTAATTTACTTCAGGGCTAGTGAAGCACATTGTTTCTCCTTACTTCTTCTCCACAACCCAATGTTAACGATACAGTCCTGATCAGCAAGTCTCTTTACTTGCTCAGTGGTTCTACATCCTTTTTCTTCCACTACTGGCGCCCTGGAACCAATTCACTCAGGATCCCCACTAGTCCCATGTACTCAGTTCTGCTTAGGCCCGTTATCTTCTGCGTTACAAGCTCGGGGGTTCATGACTAGGCGTCCTCTCCAATAACCCTTCTCTGGAAGGCCACTCTGTCTCATTTGATCACTTTGTCTTTAGTATCTCACTGTCTCTCGCCTTTAGTCTCCTCTCACTCAGGGCCAATACAATTTAAATAAATAAATACAATAAATGTAATATTATATAAATACAATATGGGTAAATATTGGTAAATATATATAAAAAAAGAAATATATAAATAAAGTATAAGTAAATAAAATAAATGTAATATTATATAAATAAAAAATGGGTAAATATTGGTAAATATATAAAAAAAGAAATATATAAATAAAGAATAAGTAAATAAAATAAATGTAATATTATATAAATAAAATATGGGTAAATATTGGTAAATATATAAAAAAAGAAATATATAAATAAAGTATAAGTAAATAAAATAAATGTAATATTATATAAATAAAATATAAGTAATTAAATAAAAGTAAATTATAAAAATAAATGTAATATTTTAGAAATGAAATACAAGTAAGTAAAAGTAAATCATGACAAAATTTGATATAAGATACAAATAAGTAAATAAATAAAATGTAATATTATATAAATAGAATATAGGCAGAAAATAAGAAAAAAATAAAAGTAATATTATAAAATATTAGTAATTAGATAAATGTAAATCTTAAAAATAACTGTAATATTATGTAAATAAACTATAACTAAGTAAATAAAAGTAACTTACAAAAATAAATCTAATAGAAAACACTAAAAATAAAGTACAGTAAATACATGTAATAATATATAAATAAATTATAGGTAAATAAATAATAAAAAATAAATCTTATATATAAAATCAGATAAAAGTAATGTGAAGAAAATAAATGTAATATATAAATAAAATATAAGTAAGTAAATAAAAGTAAATATTAAAGTTGAATGTAATATTATTTAAAATATATAAAAAAAATAAATAAAAGGAAACAAGAAAAATAAAAATGAAAAAAAGAGAAGCAACCGCGCTTGTATGTACCTAGAAAACCACGGAATAGTGCGACATATTATGGAATTTGCAAAAATGAATAAGCCAACGTGTACTTCAAATAAGAGCTGGTATGATTCTAAAGAGACACTAACACATATAGGGCAAGATGAACCCTAGAGGATCTCTACCATAAGATGTAAATAATAAAAGTAAATATAATATAAAAATGAAATATAAAGAAGTAAATAAATCTAATTATATATAAATAAAATACAAGCAAATATAAGTAAATAACAAAAATATATAAACCCAATATAGTATAAATAAAAAGTCTTTCACTATGAGGTAAGTACTATGACAATAGAATAAATATTACACCGTAGGGGACTGTTGAGAAGCTCGTATAATATATATGTTGAGAATATTACTGGTGTTGTTTTTCAGATATGGTCTACTGTGTTTATTAAGGTAAGATCAGAGTTTTTACAGGTTGGACAATGCAAGGCTGTTTTACAGTATGTGATTGATAAGAGCAGCAGAAGATGACTGACACGTCCACGAATCAAATTAGGTTGGAGATGCACATGAGGGAGAGAAGGGAGGATCCAGCTGATCATAAGATCTTACACTCTACAGGAGAGAGAGGGCTCTGCTTACCATAAGAGCTTACACTCTACAGGAGAGAGAAGACACCGCTGACCAGAAGAGCTTACACTCTACAGAAGAAAGAGAAAGAGGACCCCGCTGATCATAAGAGCTTATACTCTACAGACGAGAAAGAGGACCCTGCTGATCATAAGAGCTTATACTCTACAGACGAGAAAGAGGACCCTGCTGATCATTAGAACTTATACTCCACAGAAGAGAAAGAAAGAGTGAGGATTCTGCTGACGATAAGAGCATACACTCTACAGAAGAGAAAGAGGACCCCGCTGATCTTAAGAGATTACACTCTATAGGAGAGAGAGGACCAGAGGACCACACTGACCATGAGAGCTTACACTCGACAGGAGAAAGAGAAAGAGGACCCCGCTGACCATAAGGGCTTCCACTCTACAGAAGAGAAAGAAATAGAGAAGACCCTGATGACCATAAGAGCTTACACTCTATAGAAGAGAGAGAGGACTCTGCAGGGGAGAGAGACACAGAGAGAAAGAGAGGAACCCGCTGACCAGACAGAAGAGAAAGATTTACCCAGTGTCTCTGGAGATGGAAAATGACTCTGCTGTACAAACTGTTCTCCCTTGGGAGCCGCTGATCTGTGATGACCCAAGTAGTGACCACCACTGTACAAGCTACAATAAGCCGGGAAATGGTGGCACGCAATTTTTTATTTCTGTAAACCACCAATCGAATCTCAAAATGTTTGAATTCGACTGAAACCATAATTTCAGGAAATTAATTTCAAATTCGATCTTCCGCAGATCGATCTGCTCATCTCTAGACACGAGACTTTAGGAGCATGTACCCTTTTCCTTTAAGGACTGAAGATTCATTTTTCTGCTTCCCATTTGTGGAATATTGCACTTTTTTTATTGCCACGACAGAAGCATTTGTGCCAGTTGATGTTGGTTGTGAGATCACTCGGGACACCCTGCTTTAACCAAGTCCATTAACAGTACAAATAGAGATACAGAATTTGTCAAACGTAGGAGTCATTCTTACGTAAGTCTTCTGCACCTAATTCTTCACCCAGGCCTGGAATGATGCCATCCACTGTAAAACATGTATGACAGATCTTCTATTATCATTCTAGAAAAATATGTGAATGTTATTGTAGAATTAATAAATACATAACGTGACAAAATACAAGAAGGGCTCAGACAGGCACAGTAGGCGCTTGATGAATTAGGTAAAAGCATCTACAAGTGTAATTATCTCAACATTTGCTAAAGTGCAAAAGTAAAAAAAGGCAAAGCAAAAAATAAAGGAGAGCGACAAAAAAAAAGCGAATTGTTTGCCGTTTATGTATTTCCGAACTCCATACATTCAGTTTACAATATGACATTCACAAATTTTCTTAATTGAATATATGATTTCATCCTGTTTCATTCATGCAGCCGAGTGATCCTCACAGTATGAGAAATAATTGAAGGATGATTAAATCGATAGCCCGTGCGTAGGAGTAATTTCATTTTTTTGTGTTATCACTCCATTAAAACGGATTATATTGGAGCCATTATCCAAGTGTTTTACATGAGTGGTGAAAGAAAATGATGTTGTGTTCAAGGTTTTTCTTCCAGAATTAGTTTTACTTTGTTTTTAGTGGTGTTTGCATACTTTTTGTGTATCGTCGTTAAGAATAGATTAATTGCCCAAATAAAAGAGAATCACATAAAATGTCTAATAAATCATGCAGAATAAAAGAAACTGGCTCAGTAATGTAGTATGCTAGGGAGATGGAAATGCATTTTATTTTCAGGGATTAAAGTTTTCCTTCTCCTTCAAAATTCAGCAAATTATATACAGTCTAGCTAATCCTTAAGTAAAGAGTTCTGACAAGTCCATTGTAGTAGATTAGTGTATCCCTTGTAATACATCAATTTTAGAACATGTGTATTGTTATATTCCTCTGTTATTCCTCCTGGAAATTTCTGAATCAATCAGCAAATGGGGGTTAACAGTTGAGAGTGTGTCCCCACAACTACAGTGACATGTAAAAGTTTGGGCACCCCTGGTCAAAATTACTGTTATTGTGAACAGTTAAGCAAGTTGAAGATGAAATGATCTCTAAAAGGCCTAAAGTTAAAGATGACACATTTCCTTTGTATTTTAGGGGAAAAAAATAATTTCATCTTTTACATTTTAAAAAATACAAAAAAAGGAAAATGGGCTGATGCAAAAGTTTGGGCACACTTGGAGATTTGTGAGCGCAGATAACTTTGACCAAGGTTTCAGACCTTTAATTGGCCTGTTAGGGTTATGGCTTGTTCACTATCATCTTTAGGAAAAGCCAGGTGATGCAAATTTCCCAGCTTTATATAAACCCAACTTCCTCTAACCTTGTGCCAAAAAACAGCAGCCATGGGTTCTTCTAAGCAGCTGACTAGCACTCTGAAAATAAAAATGATGGAGACCCACAAAGCAGGAGAAGGTTATTAGAAGATATCAAAGCATTTTAAAGTTGCCCTTCCCTCAATTTGAAATGTAATTAAGAAATAACAGGTACAGTGGAGGTCAAGATAAGGTCTGGAAGACCAAGCAAAATTTTAGTGAGAGCTGCTAGTAGGATTAATAGAAAGGAAATCAGAACTCCCGCTTGAGAGAAAAAGACATTCTGAAAGATTTAGCAAACTCTGGATCTGTGGTACAATGTTCTACTGTTCAGAGACACCTACACAAATATGGCCTTCATGGAAGAGTCATCAGAAGAAAACCTCTCTTGCATCCTCACCATAAAATTCAGCTTCAGAAGTATGCAAAAGAACATCTAAACAAGCCTGATGCATTTTGGAAACAAGTCCTGTGGACCGATGAGGTTAAAATAGAACTCAGGCAAAATGATGGCATGTGTAGAGAATAAAGGGCACAGAATTTCAGGAAAAGAGCATCTTGCCAACCCTTAAGCATGTTAGTGGATCAATCATGCTTTAGGGTTGTGTTGCAGCCAATGGCATGGGGAACATTTCACGAGTAGGGGGAAGAATGGATTCAATGAAATTTGACCATTTGTAAGAAAGCTGAAGTTGAAAAGAGAATGGCTTCTACAAATGGATAATGATCCTAAACACAAGTAAAAATCCACAATAGACTACCTCAAAAGGTGCAAACTGAAGGTTTTACAATGTCCCCACAGTCCCCTGATCTGAACATCATTGAAAATCTGTGGTTAGACCTCAAAATAGTAGTGCATGCAAGACGACCCAGGAATCTGACAGAACTGGAAGAATTTTCCAAAGAAGAATGGATGAAAATCCCTCAAACCAGAACTGAAAGACTCTTTACTGGCTAGAAAAAGTGTTATCAAGCTGCGATACTTGCAAAAGGGGGTGCTACTAGGTACTAAACCATACAGAGTGCCCAAACTTTTGCATTGACCCATTTTTCTTTTTTTAATTTTTAAAATGCAAAAGATGAAAATATAACGGATTTTGCGGATTATAAGACGCACCGGACTATAAGACGAGGTGGAAATAGCAAATTATTTTTTTTAAATAAAATGATGGTGCATCTTATACTGAGGGGCGGCGGCGTTGGAGCGTGGTCACAGGAGGCAGGGTTGCTTTTTCAGGAGGCTGACAGCAGCTGCAGGAGTGGGGAGATGCTGCGGTGCCTGGAAGCTCATTAGATGTCAGCACCGGTGAGCGGAGTCCCATTTCCCATTCAGTTCCCTGTGGTGGGCTTTGTGCATGCGCAGATTGAGATCTCGGGAGACGGATTCCTGAAGCAGCGATCCTGCCTTCTTTCACCCAGCTCCACAGCCACCTACCCACCCCCTCCCCACTCTGATAAGCTCCCTTCGAATTATAAGACGCATCCCCATTTCCCTCTCAAATTTGGAGGAAAAAAGTCTGTCTTATAATCTGAAAAATTTTTTTTTTTTTCCTAAAATACAAGGGAAATGTGTCATCTTTAACTTTAGGCCTTTTAGAGATCAATTTATCTTCAACTTGCTTAACTGTTTGCAATAAGAGTAATTTTGACCAGGGGTGCCCAAACTTTTACATGTCACTGCATCACCTTGTTTAGTCAGTGATGACAGTATTTATCTGTGTAGGGAGAAACCCATTTGAGAAGAAATAGGGTCACACTCAGTTGTCAATTTATTCATTAATTTTCTAGAAGAAATAACAGAGTAATAGCACATTACATTGCTATAAGAATAAATACTTTACAGGGAATCTGTCACCAGGTTTTTGCTGCCTCATCTGAGAGCAGCATACTGTAGGAAAAGGGACCCTGATTCCAGTGATGTGTCACTTTACTAGATGCAGCAGTAGTGACACAATCAAAGTGTAGATGAAGCATGAAGCAGAGCTGGGAAAGCTGCCCCCACCCCCACACCACAGCGTTTTGTGTACATTGTATAGTGACAGTGAGCTGCTTATGAGAGGAGGGGGCGTGGTCTGACCAGAGCTCAGGCAAGCTGTAGTCCAGTCAGTGATAATCTCCTGGTGATAAAACCTTCACTGTATGGAAACAACAGCACACAGCTTAATGAGTAAAACATCTCTGAAATCTGTGTCTCAGATGCTACTTTATCCTGCCCTCAGATTACATAGCAAAAATCTGCTTACAGATTCCCTTTAAATATTATTATGTTATGCTTAATGTCGATATGTTCTAAAACTAGGTAGACAGGAGAGCAGATGAGACCTCTTTAAACAAAACTTGAGCTGAAAACTGAAATTTATCCTTATAACTATAAAAAGGTTACCCTTTCCATATATCCTATTAGGGTATATAGATGGCATAAGCGGTGAATGGGAGGGAATCTTATTATTGGGACTCTCTTTTATTACTAGAATAGAGAGCAGCTCTTGCTTTGTTATATTTAGATTGATCATATATTTCAGTGTCTGGCATAAAATATTACTTTACTCCTGCAACAACTGCAGCTCCCCACGTCCATTTTCTGGGGGTTTCAAAAGCCAGACCCCAGACAATTAGCTGATCAGCACGCTGCATTGTTCAGACAAGTTGTGGTGCTCATCCCACTGTAACAGTGGCCAACTAGATGGCTATCATGCTACGTTAATAGTGCAGCGCTCCAAGGCATCCGATTTATTGGGGCAGCATGGACGATCTCATTCACTTTGAGTCAGCGTTGTGTTCTGCAAACTGCACAGTTGCGCTATGCTATCTCTGTAGTAGGGCGCATGATGGCCGCTACATCCGTACATTTAGGCTATTGTATAACAATACGGGCAATACATACCAATCTCCAAGCCCTTCTAAATATCTGGATGTGTTACTTCTATACCCACAATTTTGGTGACGCTAAGTGATTTGTGACTCCAGCACATACAGTTACATGCCAGAGTAATAGGAAAATGGCCACTAATCCTTACCACCAAGAACTGGAGATTTTTTTTTATTTCTTCTTATTTTTGTTAAAGGGGTTGTCCGATCCAAATCGATAAGTCTGCAGTCGATTTCTGACCCGAGTCCGGAGGGTAAATATAGCATGAGGCTGCTCCCATAGCACGGGCTCTGGCCAGGAGCATGTATAACTCATACATACCCTCCAGTTCCGGCTCAGAAACCGGTGAATCCCCGCAGTGCACAGTGCTGGGGGGATTCATAAGTCTTCAGTCACACAGAGTGACTGCAGACTTATTGATTTGGACTGGACAACCCCTTTAAACTGCAGCAATATACTTGCTTTCTGCAGGACAGTATGTAGTTTCTACATGTAACATTTTGGGTACACATATGTTAGCATCTAATTGTTTTTTCTTCAATTTTGCAAAGACAAAAAACATTTTTTTTATTTTAATTAACATATCCCAGCATAGAATATCTTAATGTGCATAGGGTTAGTCTGACCGATGGTGATTTTGTCAACACGTCGTTGTTATAAGTAGTGTTGAGCCACCCCCGTAGTGTTCGGGTTCGGTTCGGTTCGTCGAACACCGGGATGTTCGAGGAACTGTTCGTCGAACTGTTCGTCGAACACCTTAGAACACCGTCGAACACCGTTAAAACCAATGGCAGGCAAACAAAAACACATAGGAACACATAGAAAACACCTTCAAAGGTGTCCAAAAGCTGACAAACTGCTCAGAAGACGCTTTCTTTAAAAAAGCCGGCCGGCAATTCAGCAGCGGCATACACCGGTACCCGACAATGTAGACATGAAGGAATAGAGCATCACACATAGATTAGATAGATAGAAACATGTCAGTCACATATATATGAAGTACAGTGACAGTGTTGCTTACTGTACTTGTCATTTAGTGTAAAGGATTTATTAAAAAATATAATAGTGTTTTCGTGCACCGTCTCTTTAAAAAAGCCGGCCGGCAATTCAGCATCTGTACCCGACAATTTATAACAGACAGAATAGAGCTTCACACATAGATTAGATAGATAGAAACATGTCAGTCACATATATATGAAGTACTGTGACAGTGTTGCTTACTGTACTTGTCATTTACTGCAAAGGATTTATTAAAAAAAATAATAGTGTTTTCATGCACTGTCTCTTTAAAAAAGCCGGCTGGCAATTCAGCATCTGTACCCGACAATTTAGAATAGAAGGAATAGAGAATCACACATAGATTAGATAGATAGAAACATGTCAGCCACATATATACGAAGTACAGTGACAGTGTTGCTTACTGTACTTGTCATTTAGTGTAAAGGATTTATTAAAAAATATAATAGTGTTTTCGTGCACCGTCTCTTTAAAAAAGCCGGCCGGCAATTCAGCCTCGGTACCCGACAATTTATAACAGACAGAATAGAGCTTCACACATAGATTAGATAGATAGAAACATGTCAGTCACATATATATTAAGTACTGTGACAGTGTTGCTTACTGTACTTGTCATTTACTGCAAAGGATTTATTAAAAAAAATAATAGTGTTTTCATGCACCGTCTCTTTAAAAAAGCCGGCCGGCAATTCAGCATCTGTACCCGACAATTTATAACAGACAGAATAGAGCTTCACACATAGATTAGATAGATAGAAACATGTCAGTCACATACAGTCATATGAAAAAGTTTGGGCACCCCTATTAATCTTAAGCTTAATGTTCTATAAAAATTGGTGTTTTTGCAACAGCTATTTCAGTTTGATATATGTAATAACTGTTGGATACAGTAATGTTTCTGCCTTGAAATGAGGTTCATTGTACTAACAGAAAATGTGCAATCTGCATTCAAACAAAATTTGACAGGTGCATAAGTATGGGCACCTCACCAGAAAAGTGACATTAATAGTTAGTAGATCCTCCTTTTGCAAAAATAACAGCCTCTAGTCGCTTCCTGTAGCTTTTAATGAGTTCCTGGATCCTGGATGAAGGTATTTTTGACCATTCCTCTTTACAAAACAATTCCAGTTCAGTTAAGTTTGATGGTCGTCGAGCATGGACAGCCCTCTTCAAATGATCCCACAGATGTTCAATGATATTCAGGTCTGGGGACTGGGATGGCCATTCCAGAACATTGTAGTTGTTCCTCTGCATGAATGCCTGAGTAGATTTGGAGCGGTGTTTTGGATCATTGTCTTGCTGAAAGATCCATCCACTTTGTAACTTCATATTTATCACTGATTCTTGAACACTATTGTCAAGAATCTGCTGATACTGAGTGGAATCCATGCGTCCCTCAACTTTAACAAGATTCCCAGTGCCAGCATTGACCACACAGCCCCAAAGCATGATGGAACCTCCACCAAATTTTACTGTGGGTAGCAAGTGTTTTTCTTGGAATGCTGTGTTTTTTTGCCACCATGCATAACGCCTTTTTGTATGACCAAATAACTCAATCTTGATTTCATCAGTCCACAGGACCTTCTTCCAAAAAGAAATTGGCTTCTCCAAATGTGCTTTTGCATACCTCAGCCAACTCTGTTTGTGGCGTGCTTGCAGAAACGGCTTCTTTCGCATCACTCTCCCATACAGCTTCTCCTTGTGCAAAGTGCCTTGTATAGTTGACCGATGCACAGTGACACCATCTGCAGCAAGTTGATGCTGCAGCTCTCTGGAGGTGGTCTGAGGATTGTCCTTGACTGATCTCACCATTCTTCTTCTCTGCCTTTCTGATGTTTTTCTTGGCCTGCCACTTCTGGCCTTAACAAGAACTGTCCCTGTGTTCTTCCATTTCCTTACTATGTTCCTCACAGTGGAAACTGACAGGTTAAATCTCTGAGACAGCTTTTTGTATCCTTCCCCTGAACAACTATGTTGAATAATCTTTGTTTTCAGATGATTTGACAGTTGTTTTGAGGAGCACATGATGCCACTCTTCAGAGGAGATTCAAACAGGAGAACAACTTGCAAGTGGCCACTTTAAGTAGCTTTTCTCATGATTGCATACACCTGGCTATAAAGTTCAAAGCTCCATGAGGTTACAAAACCAAAAAAAGTGCTTTAGTAAGTCAGTAAAAAGTAGGTAGGAGTATTTAAAACAAGAAAATGATAAGGGTGCCCATACTTATGCACCTTTCAAATTTTGTTTGAATGCAGATTGCACATTTTCTGTTAGTACAATAAACCTCATTTCAAGGCAGAAACATTACTGTGTCCAACAGTTATTACATATATCAAACTGAAATAGCTGTTGCAAAAACACCAATTTTTATAAAACATTAAGCTTAAGATTAATAGAGGTGCCCAAACTTTTTCATATGACTGTATATAATAAGTACAGTGACAGTGTTGGTTACTGTACTTGTCATTTAGTATTAAAATAAAGGCTTTATTATTAAAAAAAATTGGCTTGGGGTTCCCCGTAATTTTAGTCTCTAGCGGAGGTTAAGCAGATAGCTGGGGCAGATGTTTGAAGCCTGGGAAGGGGGTAATACCCACGGAGCTTCCCAGGCTACTAATATCAGCCCCCAGCTGAATACCTAGCCTTTACTAGCTATTAAAATGGAGAACCCCCCCCAAAAAAATGACGTGGGGTCCCCCCTAATTTAATAGCTAGCAAAGGCTAGGCAGACAGCTGGGGGCTGATATTAATAGCCCAGGAGGGAGCCATGAATATTGGCCCCCTCCCAGGCTAGAAACACCAGCCGTCAGCCGCCCCAGAAATGGCGCATCCATAGGATGCGCCAATTCTGGCACTTAGCCTCGCTCTTCCACGCTGCCCTGGTGCGGTGGCAGTGGGGTAATAGGGTTGGGGTTGATGTCAGCTTATAATGCCAGCTGACATCAAGCCCAGGTTAGTAATGGAGAGGCGTCTATAAGACACCCCCATTACTAACCCCATAGTCAAAGTTAAAAAAAACCCACAAACACCCAGAATAAAGTCCTTTAATTGAAATAAAGACACAATTCTTTATTGTTCTAAATTAAACCATACTTACCATCACACCCATTCCAGCTGAAGCCAACGATCTCCTGCAATAAAAGAAAAATAATAAAGCAACCTCATCCTTACCTTTCCATGGTTCCCAGGACAGCTTCAGCTCTGCTACATCGAGATGACAGGCTGGACCGCAGCAGAACGCTGCCATCCAGCCTGTCATCCCGCAGACACTGAGAAGCGCAGGCATGCTTGCGCTCCTCAGTGTCTGACTGTGACGGCATCCAGATGAGCCGACAATGAACTCGGCTCACCTCATGTACGTCACTGACAGCGTGGGAAAATTCTCCTGCACTCAGCGCTTCAGCGTGAGAATTTTCCCACGCTGTCAGTGACGTGCATGAGGTGAGCCGAGTTCATTGGACATGACCTCGGCTCATCTGGATGCCGTCACAGCCAGACACTGAGTAGCGCAAGCAAGCCTGCGCTTCTCAGTGTCTGCGGGATGGCAGCGTTCTGCTGCGGTCCAGCCTGTCATCTCGATGTAGCAGAGCTGAAGCTGTCGTGGGAGCCATGGAAAGGTAAGGATGATGTTGCTTTATTATTTTACTTTTATTGCAGGAGATCATTGGCTTCAGCTGGAATGGGCGTGGCGGTAAGTATGGTTTAATTTAGAACAATAAAGAATTGTGTGTTTATTTCAATTAAAGGACTTTTTTCTGGGTGTTTGTGTTTTTTTTAAATACTTTACTAGAAATTCATGGTGGTCATGTCTAATATTGGCGTGACCCCATGAATTTCGGGCTTAGGGCCAGCTGATAATGCCAAGCTGGCCTTAACCCCTTTATTACCCAGTGAGCCACCGCACCAGGGCCCTGGATGAGTTGGGTACAGCGCCAGAAGATGGCGCTTCTATGAACACGCCATTTTCCGGGGCGGCTGCGGACTGCAATTTGCAGCGGGTGGGGCCCAGAAAGCTTGGGCCTCCCTGCGCTGCAGATTCCAGCCCCCAGCTGCCTAGTTGTACCTGGCTGCACACAAAAATAGGGCGAAGCTCCACGTATTTTTTTTTTAAATTCATGAAATTCATGGAATAATTAAGAAAAAAAGGGCTTCCCTATATTGTTGTGTCCGGCTAGGTACAAATAGGCAGCTGGTGGTTGGGAGCAGCCCGTTCCTGCCTGCTGTACCTGACTGGACACAAATATAGGGCGAAGCCCCACATCAATTTTTTTTTCATTATTTCATGAATTTCCTGAAATAATTTAAAAAAAATTGACGTGGGGCTTCGCCCTATATTTGTGTCCAGTCAGGTACAGCAGGCAGGAACGGGCTGCCCCCAACCACCAGCTGCCTATTTGTACCTGGCCAGACACAACAATATAGGGAAGCCCTTTTTTAAAAAAATTATTTCATGAAATAATTAAAAAAAAATTGACGTGGGGCTTCGCCCTATATTTGTGTCCAGCCAGGTACAGCAGGCAGGGACGGGCTGCCCCCAACCACCAGCTGCCTATTTGTACCTGGTTGGACACAACAATATAGGGAAGCCCTTTTTTTCTTAATTATTCCATGAATTTCATGAAATAATTTTTAAAAAAAATGCGTGGGGCTTCGCCCTATTTTTGTGCCCAGCCAGGTACAACTAGGCAGCTGGGAGCTGGAATCCGCAGCGCAGGGAGGCCCAAGCTTTCTGGGCCCCACCCGCTGCAAATTGCAGTCCGCAGCCGCCCCGGAAAATGGCGCGTTCATAGAAGCGCCATCTTCTGGCGCTGTACCCAACTCATCCAGGGCCCTGGTGCGGTGGCTCACTGGGTAATAAAGGGGTTAAGGCCAGCTTGGCATTATCAGCTGGCCCTAAGCCCGAAATTCATGGGGTCACGCCAATATTAGACATGACCACCATGAATTTCTAGTAAAGTATTTAAAAAAACACAACACCCAGAATAAAGTCCTTTAATTGAAATAAACACACAATTCTTTATTGTTCTAAATTAAACCATACTTACCGTCACGCCCATTCCAGCTGAAGCCAATGTCTTCTGCAATAAAAGTAAAATAATTAAGCAACCTCATCCTTACCTTTCCATGGTTCCCACGACAGCTTCAGCTCTGCTACATCGAGATGACAGGCTGGACCGCAGCAGAAAGCTGCCATCCAGCCTGTCATCCCGCGGACACTCAGAAGCGCAGGCATGCTTGCGCTCCTCAGTGTCTCGCTGTGACGGCATAAAGATGAGACAAGCTCATGTCCAATGAACTCGGCGCACCTCATGCACGTCACTGACAGCGTGGGAGAATTCTCCTGCACTCAGCACTTCAGCGTGAAAATTCTCCCACGCTGTCAGTGACGTACATGAGGTCAGCTGAGTTCATTGGACATGAATGAGCTCACCTCATGCACGTCACTGACAGCGTGGGAAAATTCTCACGCTGAAGCGCTGAGTGCAGGAGAATTTTCCCATGCTGTCAGTGACGTGCATGAGGTGAGCTCATTCATGTCCAATGAACTCAGCTGACCTCATGCACATCACTGACAGCGTGGGAGAATTCTCACGCTGAAGTGCTGAGTGCAGGAGAATTCTCCCACGCTGTCAGTGACGTGCATGAGGTGCGCCGAGTTCATTGGACATGAACTCATCTCATCTTTATGCCGTCACAGCCAGACACTGCAGAGCGCAAGCATGCCTGCGCTTCTCAGTGTCTGCGGGATGACAGGCTGGATGGCAGCTTTCTCCTGCGGTCCAGCCTGTCATCTCGATGTAGCAGAGCTGAAGCTGTCCTGGGAACCATGTTAAGGTAAGGATGAGGTTGCTTTATTATTTTACTTTTATTGCAGGAGATCATTGGCTTCAGCTGGAATGGGCGTGACGGTAAGTATGGTTTAATTTAGAACAATAAAGGAATGTGTCTTTATTTCAATTAAAGGACTTTATTCTGGGTGTTTGTGTTTTCTTTTAACTTTGACTATGGGGTTAGTAATGGGGGTGTCTTATAGACGCCTCTCCATTACTAACCTGGGCTTGATGTCAGCTGGCATTATAAGCTGACATCAACCCCAACCCTATTACCCCCTGCCACCGCACCAGGGCAGCGTGGAAGAGCGAGGCTAAGTGCCAGAATTGGCGCATCCTATGGATGCGCCATTTCTGGGGCGGCTGACGGCTGGTGTTTCTAGCCTGGGAGGGGGCCAATATTCATGGAACCCTTCCTGGGCTATTAATATCAGCCCCCAGCTGTCTGCCTAGCCTTTGCTAGCTATTAAAATAGGGGGGACCCCACGTCATTTTTTTTGGGGGGGTCCTCCATTTTAATAGCTAGTAAAGGCTAGGTATTCAGCTGGGGGCTGATATTAGTAGCCTGGGAAGCTCCGTGGGTATTACCCCCTTCCCAGGCTTCAAACATCTGCCCCAGCTGTCTGCTTAACCTCCGCTAGAGACTAAAATTACGGGGAACCCCACGCCAATTTTTTTTAATAATAAATCCTTTATTTTAATACTAAATGACAAGTACAGTAACCAACACTGTCACTGTACTTATTATATATGTGACTGACATGTTTCTATCTATCTAATCTATGTGTGAAGCTCTATTCTGTCTGTTATAAATTGTCGGGTACAGATGCTGAATTGCCGGCCGGCTTTTTTAAAGAGACGGTGCATGAAAACACTATTATTTTTTTTAATAAATCCTTTGCAGTAAATGACAAGTACAGTAAGCAACACTGTCACAGTACTTCATATATATGTGACTGACATGTTTATATCTATCTAATCTATGTGTGAAGCTCTATTCTGTCTGTTATAAATTGTCGGGTACCGCTGCTGAATTGCCGGCCGGCTTTTTTAAAGAGACGGTGCACGAAAACACTATTATATTTTTTAATAAATCCTTTACACTAAATGACAAGTACAGTAAGCAACACTGTCACTGTACTTCGTATATATGTGGCTGACATGTTTCTATCTATCTAATCTATGTGTGATTCTCTATTCCTTCTATTCTAAATTGTCGGGTACAGATGCTGAATTGCCAGCCGGCTTTTTTAAAGAGACGGTGCATGAAAACACTATTATTTTTTTTGTTAAATCCTTTACACTAAATGACAAGTACAGTAAGCAACACTGTCACTGTGCTTCTTATATGTGTGACTGACATGTTTTTATCTATCTAATCTATGTGTGAAGCTCTATTCTTTCGGTTCTAAATTGTCGGGTACCGGTGTATGCCGCTGCTGAATTGCCGGCTTTTCATGTTTCACTGTTGGCACTGTTCCCATCGATTTGGGCAATCACTGTAATGCCACAACCACCATGGCTGTGGCATTACAGTGAGTGGCAGACAATCCCTGCATGATTGGTGCTCTAAATAGCGCCAGACATGCAGGACACGCTTTTGGTGCACGAACAGTTATCGAACATAACCTCGAACAGCCGAATTTTTTGCAAATCGTTCGGGTTCGTCGAACAACTCGAACACCACCCAAAACAGCTCGAATTTGAGATTGGCGAACAGTTCTAGTCGAGCACCACTCATCTCTAGTTATAAGTGCTTTCCAACGATTTTCGGGGGGACAGCACCCAATATGCCTATGATCACTGGTACACCGGAACTGCCAGTTTGTACATTAGGCCACGTTCCCACTATCAGTATTTGGTTAGTATTTTTTTCTCAGGAGTGGGAGCCAAAACCAGGAGTGGGTGATAAATTCAGAATTGGTGACTTATTTCTATTATACCTTTTCTCTGATTGTTCCTCACCTGGTTTGGGCTCCCGCTCCTGAGAAAAAATACTGACCGAATACTGACCGAATACTGATAGTGGGACCGTGGCCTTAGTTTTTGAATTTTGATATTTTTCAGCCCTTCCCATTTTGTTGATTGAGGTCTGCTATTTCCAGGAATCTTTACAATTTGCACTTTTTTTTTTCTCAATGATGGTGTAAGAGGGTGAGAGTTAGGCAGCTTGGGGAACGTTGAAGCGGTAAACTCTGAGGAAAATTTCCTAAACGTCCGAGGCCTGTAGAAGGACTTATGGAGCAAGTCTTCACCACTCCCAAAGAGGGGAGAGCGGACGGGGACATATCTGAGGGGAGTAGGACCATGTTCTGGAAAGCTGCGGTACCGGAGAAACTAACTCTGAAGATAGGACCGAAAGGAAAAGAAGAGAGGATGACGAATGTAATCATGATGTGCAAAGGAACGGGATCTGTGACCAGAACTGAGCAACAAAAGAGTTTAGTAAGGTTATGTTATATAAAAGAGAGACTGTGTGTGACAATGATTGCTTGCCTCCAACAGCTGGATTCCTAAAGAAGATGGAGGAGCAACCGAAAACTCTTATGTGTTTTACACAACATGCAAAGCACAATACAACATGGACATCATCTTGTATTTGTGGGTGGTCAGGGTGAGAATATAATACCACAGCAATCTCTCCCCACTACTATCACCCTGTACCCTTTACAATGGTAAAGGCAGTTTTTCAATCCAGCAAAGTGTGTTAAAAGCAAAAAAAAAAATCTTTTTTGTGACTTCATTAAAATAGTAGCATGTGAATTGAAAAATACTGATGCATTTCGAGTCTGGCTAACTCACAAGCTTTATCCATGCACAGTGTACTGGATTGACAGGAACCAGATTGAACAACATACTGTATATACAGGTGCATCTCACTAAATTTGAATATCATCAAAGAGTTAATTTATTTCAGTTCTTCAATACAAAAAGTGAAACTCATATATTATATAGAGTCATTACAAACAGAGTGATCTATTTCAAGTGTTTATTTCTGTTACTGTTGATGATTATGGCTTACAGCCAATGAAAACACAAAAGTCACTATCGCAGTAAATTACAATAATTAACAAAAAACACCTGAAAGGCTTCCTAAGTGTTTAAAAATGTCCCTTAGTCTGTCTCAGTAGGCTCCACAATCATGTGGAAGACAGCTGACTTGACAGATGTCCAGAAGGCAGTCATTGACACACTGTGCAAGGTCCCAGAGTTCCAATTTTAATTTGGAAATCAAGGTCCCAGAGTCTGGAGGAAGAGTGGAGAGGCCACAATCCAAGCTGCTTGAGGTCTAGTGTGAAGTTTCCACAATCAGTGATGGTTTGGGGAGACATGTCATCTGCTGGTGTAGGTCCATTGTGTTTTATCAAGATCAAAAGTCAGCGCAGCCGTCTTTCAGGAAATTTTAGAGCAGTTCATGCTTCCCTCTGCTGACAAGCATTTTGGAGATGGAATTTCATTCTCCAGCAGGACTTGGCACCTGTCCACAACCTGGGCTTCCATAACACCTCAGCAGTGCCACAGGCTGATCACCTCCATGCCACGCCACATTGATGCAGTAATTGATATAAAAGGAGCCCTGACCAAGTATTGAGTGCATTTACTGATCATACATTTCAGTAGGCCAACATTTAGGATTTTAAAAACATTTTTCAAGCTGTTGTTATAAAGTATTCTAATTTACTGAGATAATGACTTTTGTGTTTTCATTGGCTGTAAGCCATAATCATCTGACGCGCCCACAGGGCTGTGGGGTACTCGGCAGCCGGGCCTCTGGATGCTGGTGGGGGATATCACGGTGGCTGACCCGGTCCATGGCCCAGGGCGGTCACCCAAAAGGGGAATGCGGCTAAAGGAAGCCGCCGCTGCGGAGCAGTCCTCTGAGGCAGATGGTAGGGCAGCTTGTGATGGAATGGCTCCCCACAGGTGGAGCGGGCCTCAGGGCAGTGTGGGGTAATGGATGGTGGTACAGGGGAGAGATGGCCAGGGCGGTTCAGGAAGAAATGACGGACACTCACACGGGGCTTCTTTTCGGTACCTTTACTGGTGTAGATGCAGGTATGGTCCAGGGTACTCGGTAGGCAGGGTGCACTTCTGGACTCTCCCCAGTGAGCGGGTATAGGGCCTCCTGATCCATTGCTTCCACTTGCTAAGCTTCTGACCTGCCTGGAGCTAGGCCTGGCTTAATTACTGTCTCTCTCTCTCTTGCACCTGCTGATCTGGTGGTAGGGCCTTATCTTGGAGAACACTCTCCCTGGACGCTGGGGCCTCCGTGACTCCTAGCCCTGGTACAGTAGTCAGCGTTGGTCGACCTTGGACTAGTAGTCCTCCAAGTATCCGGTGGTCCCTACTGGGTGTAAAGGGTCCCTGAAGGCGCGGACCCAGTGTCCGGTGTATACTTCGGGGTGAGCCTGGTACGCTCCTCTGCCCCCTCAACTCCTCTCTCCTTTCCTCCTTGCCGTCGGCCACACTCAGGGCCCTCACTACGGCAGCAGCAGATGAGCTGCATCTTCGCTGCTCTCAGCGTCAGCACGCTCTCCAACTCACTTCTCACTGAACTAACTCCTGACTGAGCTGCCTGGCTCCACCCTCCATATATATATCCCTAACGGGCTTACTCTGCTGGTCTGAGGTGGTAGGGTGGAGGTGTGTGAATGTAATGAGGGCCTCTTGTGGAGAAGTCCATCCATGCACCCTACTGGGTTCTGTGGCACCTGTGCATAGCAGGGTGCCACATTCCCCCCTAGTACAATTCAGTACTCCTGGACTGAAGCATTTTGTAACAGGTTAACAAATAACAATCATGAATAATTATAACAATAATAACATTAATACAGTTACAGTAAGTCCCGTAACCTGGTGTCCATTTCACCGAAGAAAGAACATGAGTGACCCGCCTGAAAACCCTCAACATAAGCCCTGGGCGTGGCTACAGGGCATAGGTGATCCAGGTGCTGGACCACGTCTTCGGCCACGCCAAACGAGTTTTTGTTCTGTGGTCTAATAAGGGGCACTCCAGAGAGTGAAACTATGTATATGGACAGTTTTTGGGCTGCTCAGTCCTCAGCCTACAAGTTTTTATACCCTGACGGGTAACTAAATAAACACATATTAATTTTCAGTTTATACAATAAACATTAGTAGGCAATACCACACTGGGTAACTATTTACACTGCAGGTATTTCTAACTTAGTTCTTGTACCTGGCAGGGATCTGGCCTTTTGTACTGCATGTTGACCTGCGTAGTACTGGGGTGTTGTTAATGTTTGTGTTTGCACTGTCTGCTACCCTCTCAGATCTACATGTGGGCAAATTGTAAAATTGTCTTAACCTCTCGATGAGACTGGCAAGTACACTGTTTACTGGGCCTTCTGGCTCTGCTTCTACCGGTGATCCTTCTTCCGGGGATTCCTCCTGAGCAGGCTCTTCTGGGGCACTTACAGGTCTTACTTGCATTGGAGGGTCTTCTGGCTGTTGGTAGAAGTGCATCACAGGTATTATTACGGCTCCATCCAGTTGAGGCCAATCTGCCGGGAAATCTCCTAAGACAGTATGGAGTACATCTTCTTTGGGTTCTTCAGTCACTATAAGAGGTATTTCTTCCCGTGGCTTCAACAGACCTGGGCACAACTTCAAGTGGTCTCTTGAGACTGTTACAGCTGTCTTACCTCCATCTTTACTGATTAGACAGGTTTTTCTATTGTCGAACCTGGAATCCAACACAGTGTAAGGCTCTCTTTCCCACTGGTCGTCAAGCTTGTAGTTTCTTCTCTTTCGCTTCAGCACAACTTCTCCAGGTGTTAAGGGTTCTGCGGGTGCACTCTTGTTGTACTGTGCTTCCTGCTTATCTCTCACCCTATTTAGACTGTCTTCGACACATCGACAAAGGCCTGTACTCTCTTGTACTGCTCCTGTCAGGTCATATCCCAGTCTTCAGTGGACATATCTGCTTCCGGCTCTACCACTCCAAGCTCCAGGTCCATGAGCAACTTTCCGGGTCTTGCTCTCATGAGGTACGCTGGAGTACCATTGGTGGAACTCACAGGTATGTGATTGTACAGAACTACCTGGTCAGGTAGTTTGTCTGGCCACTGATTCATTTCTTCTAGAGGTAAGGTCTTCAGCAGGTCTATGACGATATTGTTCATCTTTTCACATAGACCATTAGTTTGAGGGTGGTACGGCGTAGTCCGAATCTTCTTACACCCATACAGATGGCAAAACTCTTTGAACAGCTCGTTTTCAAAGGCTGGGCCTTGATCCGTCAGCACCTTATCCGGGTATCCATCAGGCCTGCAGAAGTATGCTTGAAACATCCTTGCTGCAGTTTCTGCCTTCATATCCTTGACGGGGGCTACCACCAGGAACCGGGAGTAGTGATCCACCATGGTCAGGGCATAAGAGTAGCCTGACCTGCTGGGTGACAGCTTGACGTGATCCAGAGCGACGATCTCCAGGGGCTGGGTTGTCTTGATGGACTGCAAGGGTGCTTTCTGGCTGCTGTAGTCTTTTCTTCTGAGGCTACAGGGCCCACAATTCCAGCACCACCTCTCTATGGAGCTCCGCATTCCAACCCAATAAAACCGACTCTTCAGGAGGGTTTCCAGCTTCTTCCAGCCAAAGTGCCCGGCTTGATCGTGGTAGGCCTCCAACACCATCTGGATGTCTGTCCTGGGCACTACGATCTGCCATACCATCTCTCATGGGTCCTAGGGTTAACATACCTTCGGCACAGCTTCTCTCTATAGATGAACAGCCGGCCTCTCTCATTCCACAGTTGCTTGGCTTGTGGATAAGCGTCCTTCTCCAGGCAGGAACCTTCCTGGGTTATCAGTTCTTTGATATGGCTGACAACCGGGTCGCTGTCCTGGGTCTCCTTCCAACTGTGATGAGGTAAAGGGTTTAGCGTCTTACCACGATACCTCCTGGAGGTGCGCTGCTCGTGGACCATCCCATTTCTGTGCAAGGCAGGGAGCTCAATCTCCTCCAGGTCATCCACTTCTTCTTCAGTATCCGACTGGTGAGGCATTCTGGATAGGGCATCGGCATTGGCGATCTTGTGGCCTGCCCGGTACTTGATGATGAACTGATAGTTTGACAGTCGGGCCATCCAACACTGTTCCATGGCTCCCAACTTGGCTGTCTCTAGATGTGTCAAGGGGTTGTTGTCAGTATAGGCCGTGAACTTAGTGGAGGCCAGGTAGTGCTTGAATCGTTCAGTGATGGCCCAGACCAAGGCCAGGAACTCCAACTTGAAGGAGCTATAGTTTTCTGGATTCCTCTCGGTAGGACGAAGCTTCCTGCTGACATAGGCAATCACCTTTTCTTTGCCATACTGCTTCTGACTTAACACAGCTCCTAGTCCCTCGTTGCTGGCATCAGTGTACAGCAGGAAAGGTTGGCTGTAGTCAGGGTAGGCCAGAATTTCTTCGCCAGTCAGGATCTCCTTCATCACTGCAAAGGACTCAGCCTGCTCTTTACCCCACTGGAAAAGGGGGGGGGGTTTGCCTCTGTTGGCCTGTCCTACCGGGAGATCTTGCAAAGGCGCTGCCTTCTTGGTGTAGTCCCTTACAAATCTCCGGTAATACCTGACTAGTCCCAGGAACTGACGTACCTCCTTGAGATTCTTCGGTTCCGGCCATTTCTGGATGGCATTGACCTTCTCCGGGTCTGGTGCTACTCCTTCTGGACTGACGATGTGCTCCAGGTACTGGACCTTCTGTTTGAGCAGGTGGCACTTGGAAGGCTTCAATTTCATCCCATACCGGAACAATGCTTCAAATACCTCCGCCAGGTGCTTCAGATGGTCCTCATATGTCCTCGAGTACACTATCACGTCATCCAGGTATAGGAGCACGGTCTCAAAGTTACGGTGTCCCAAACAGCACTCCATCAGTCTCTGGAACGTTCCAGGGGCGTTGCAGAGTCCGAACGGCATACTGTTGAACTCGCAGAGTCCCATCGGAGTAGTGAAGGCCGTCTTCTCCCGGTCCTCCTCAGCAACTGTTACTTGTCAGTACCCACTAGTGAGGTCAAGGGTAGAAAAGTAATTTGCAGACTTTAGTGCAGCCAGGGATTCCTCTATACGGGGCAAAGGGTATGCATCTTTGTGTTATGCAGTTTACCTGTCTGTAATCTACACACATCCTCATGCTTCCATCCTTTTTCCTGACCAGGACCAGGGGAGCTGCCCAGGGGCTACAGCTATCTCTTATTACCCTTGCTTTCTTCATGTCATGCAACATTTCCTTCGCTTTCTGGTAGTGTGCTGGTGGTATGGGCCTGTAACGTTCTTTGATGGGTGGATGGTCACCTGTGGGTATATGGTGTTGTACCCCTTTAATCCTCCCAAAATCAAGTGGGTGTTTGCTGAATACCTGTTCTTATTCCTGGACCACCCTGTGTACACCTTGTTTTTGATGGACAGGAGTGGCGTCAGTCCCAACATGGAGCTGTTGACACCAATCCTCCAGCTGAGCTTCGGAGTCATTGTCCTCCACTGTATCTGGTGGGGTCAAGGATTCCACTGGGTGTATGGCATCATCATTCACAGTACACAACTTGTCAACAGTGGCGTATCTTGGTAATTTAACTTCCTCCTCCCCACAATTTAGGAGACGTATGGGCACCCTCCCATTGCGTACATCAACCACCCCGCTAGCAGTTAAGAGTGTTGGTCTGTGCTCTGAGCTAATGGGCTCCACTACCGCCTGGTAGTTCTGTCCCTTGTGACCTATTGCTGCCCTACACCAAATCAGCATCTCACTCATTGGGGGGATCACAATGAGTATCGGGTCTGTCATCCGTACATTACCAATCTCACCTCCTGTTAGATTTACCTGTTGCTGGTACAGGAGGGCTTGAATCTCTCTCTGGAGCACCTTCCTCTGCCCTGGTTTGGCAGTGTCAGCAATCTGTTGGAGTAAAAACAACACTTCTCCCAAACAGTTACCAACAATATTTGTACCAAGTATCATATACAAGTCTGTATCACCAGGGTTAGATTCTGTGACAATTAGTCCTTGGTCCTTTAGCTCCACTCTCCCCACCTTCACTGTCACGTCCTTAACCCCTACTAGGTTAAGAGGAAGGCCGTTAGAGGCATACACAGAGAGGTTCGGGGCTGGCGGGCGGAGTTCATCTACGGACCAGTACCTTTTGTAGAGGACATCAGGTATGATGGTTACCTGTGAGCCGGTGTCCAGTAACGCAGGTGTAGCAATGCCGTCCAGCACGATGGACAGGAAAGGCCTTCCTCCCACGAACCGGTGGTATCAGCTTGATGGGCCTGGTTGATTTACTCCTGGGTGTCGGCCCTCGGCCCCAGGGTTTGCTCGTTGAAAGGACAGTTCCGAGCTGTGTGACCTGCCTTGTGGCAACGGTAGCAGATGAAGTCTCTTGGAGAGCGACGTTGGTCGTTGGTCCTCCCACGGGGTGGCGTTGTCCTCCTCCGGGGTGGCGTTGTCCTCCTATGGGGTGGTGTTGTCCTCCTTCTTCTCCTCATCCAGGGGACATCCTCAGGGCTGTCAGCGAGTAGAATCCTTCCATCTGGCTCGGGCTCCTCCTGTAGCTGCAGGGTGCTCAGGACAGTGGCCAGGGTTTTACTCAGCTGACGCACTTCAGAGCGCAGGCTGTCCAGCTCGCTAGGGTGCACTGTTTGCATCTTTGTTTCAGCCGTTAATGAAGGAGCAGTGGGTGCTGCGGGCACTGGGGTGGCCCCACCCTGGTAGCGCTGGATAGCAGTCCCTGATGTTTCCAGGGACTGTAGACCCCTAATAGCCATGTCTTTCAGGGTGTCAAAGGTGGCGTCTGGATGATCTAAAGCCCACCACCATACAGTTCTGCTCTCCTCCTGGGACCTCAACCCCCGGATGAACTGTTCCATCAGCATTTTATTCTCATCCTGTATGCTGGCTGGACTAACCTGTTTAAGGGCCCGCAGGGCTTCCTGTAAGCACCAGGCATAGTCCCCGATACTGTCCTCAGGTTTCTGGACACAGTGGTAGAACCTCATCCGGAGATCTGTCTCAGTGCGGTTTTCAAAGACAGTTTGCAGTCTCTTAAAGATGATGGATACTGATTCCTGGTTTGCGGCTGGCCAGGTTTCAACTTCCCGCTCTGCGGCACCAGTCAATTGTCCCAGCACAACAGCGGCTCTCTGCTTACCAGTCATAGAATACATGTCCAGTACACCGCATATTTTTCTCTTGAACCCGGACAGGGTGTCTGGTTGGCCATCATACTGGAGAAGCCATTTTGCTCCAGGGATATACGGCAGGGCCATGGGTATAAACGGAGTCATGACCCCTGCTGGTGGAGCGCCCGCTCCGGCCTGTGCAGCGCCGGGCACAAGTTAGGCATCATGAGCGTTAACCGGTGCTCCGGCGGCTTGCTGGCCGTCGGCCATGGTTGCGCCCCCCTAGTAAACCGTAGCCTACCTTCTTCACTTCTTATCAGGTAGGCCACAGCTCCGCGGGCGACGGTCTTCTTTCAGGACCTTGCATCGCTCGCGTCTGACGTCAGAGCGTCCTCTGGACTCCTTCCAGGACTTGACGCTTCCTGGTTCGACGTCAGGGGCGGGGCGTGTCCTGGGCTTCGCACGCTTTTCAGTCACGCCTCTCGGGTTCCCGCGGTTACGCCCCTCTTCTTCCCGCTTTGCGACAGGAAAATGGCAAACGATGGCGGGAAACAGCAGCAATTGAAAACTTCACCACAGTGAGTATTACAGTCTTTTAAGGTGCACAGTACCCGGTGGCAATGGGCACGGAATCCTGTTCGTGACGCCAGAAGGTGACGCGCCCCCAGGGCCGTGGGGTACTCGGCAGCCGGGTCTCTGGATGCTGGTGGGGGATATCACGGTGGCTGACCCGGTCCGTGGCCCAGGGCGGTCACCCAAAAGGGGAAATATTTATAGGGGATCTATAAAGTGTTCATGACGCCACCTGTGGAATGCGGCTAAAGGGAGCCACCGATGCGGAGCTGTCCTCTGAGGCAGATGGTAGGGCAGCTTGTGATGGAACGGCTCCCCACAGGTGGAGCGGGCCTCAGGGCAGCGTGGGGTAATGGATGGTGGTACAGGGGAGAGACGGCCAGGGCGGTTCAGGAAGAAATGACGGACACTCACACGGGGGTTCGCTTCGGTACCTTTACTGGTGTAGATGCAGGTATGGTCCAGGGTACTCGGTAGGCAGGGTGCACTTCTGGACTCTCCCCAGTGAGCGGGTATAGGGCCTCCTGATCCATTGCTTCCACTTGCTAAGCTTCTGACCTGCCTGGAGCTAGGCCTGGCTTAATTACTGTCTCTCTCTCTCTTGCACCTGCTGACCTGGTGGTAGGGCCCTCTCTTGGAGATCACTCTCCCTGGACGCTGGGGCCTCCGTGACTCCTAGCCCTGGTACAGTAGTCAGCGTAGGTCGACCTGGGACTAGTAGTCCTCCAGGTATCCGGTGGTCCCTACTGGGTGTAAAGGGTCCCTGTAGGCGTGGACCCGGTGTCTGGTGTATACTTCGGGGTGAGCCTGGTACACTCCTCTGCCTCCTTAACTCCTCTCTCCTTTCCTCCTTGCCGTCGGCCACACCCAGGGCCCTCACTACGGCAGCAGCAGACGAGCTGCGTCTTCGCTGCTCTCAGCGTCAGCACGCTCTCCAACTCACTTCTCACTGAACTAACTCCTGACTGAGCTGCCTGGCTCCACCCTCCATATATATATATCCCTAACGGGCTCCCTCTGCTGGTCTGGGGTGGTAGGGTGGAGGTGTGTGAACGTAATGAGGGCCTCTTGTGGAGAAGTCCATCTATGCACCTTACTGGGCACTACACATCAACATTAACAGAAATAAACACTTGAAATAGATCACTCTGTTTGTAATGACTCTATATAATATATGAGTTTCACTTTTTGTATTGAAGAACTGAAATAAATTAACTTTTTGATGATATTCTAATTTAGTGAGATGCACCTGTATATTGAATGGGGGAAGCTGTATCAACAAACATTCTATGGTAAAGACTGGTCTGTTGTAGGAAAATATTTGGTCCATTGTAACCTAGCCAGGTAGGACAGGGCTAAGTACTGGCTCTGCAAAATTTGATTAGATGCATCTACCTAGCTTTTTACTCGAACCAGAGCCTATGTTCACTAGGTGGGTCAATCTGCTGAACAATGCCGAGTTGAATGTGCTGAAGCTGGTGAGTGTTCAGTTAAAATATGAGCTGTAGCTGAGAGATAGACGTGCCAGGGTCTCCCTCTGAATGGAGACTGCATGGGTCAGCTAGGAAAGCTGAGCAGTCCGTGTGTTGGAGCTGCAAAATAATGAGTGGAAGCTGCAGTCTGTTCATTGTGAACTGTGCACACTTCTGTTTGGCGCTGGAAGCTGCTGGAGCTCAGGCTGAAGAGGATACCGAGAAACTGTAAGACCAAACCTCTTTTGTGTATAAAGTTTGTTCTGAGAGAAAGAACTGTAATCTGTTTGGGTGAGCCCGCACTGACATATATGGACCCGCTGAATTAGCTGTTTAGTTGCTGTTATTATACCTTTGTGCCCAGAAGGGGCTGTTTTTGTCTTTTGAATCCCTTTGGAGTTTTATGAAAGCAATAAAACTGCATATTTTTGGACCAAACCACATTGCCAGTGTGAACACTACCTAATGCCTACCTGACAGCGTGGATCCCTAAACCATTCTTACATGAAAGTTCCACAATATTTTATTTTTTTATTATTAGTAATAGTAATAATAGTAGTAGTAGTAGTAGTAGTAGTAGTACTTTGACTATATATGAGCATTATATCCATGCATAGGAACTAAGCAATTGAGGCAGAAGGCTATTGAAGCTGAGAAAGCGCTATCTTTTCTGTGCTGGTGACACCGGCTGTCTATAACACAGTCAACCACAGACTGCTCGGAGCATAAGCAATTAATAAGAACGAACAGTTTAATTCAAGGTCATTTTGTTCTCTGCCTCAGCCCAGGCTCCTTGCTCGGCCTTTTTATTGACACGGCCATGATGCAGAGTATCAATTATCCAACTGCTACAACCCACTTAATTTTGTAACACGTTGACTTACTCTTGGTCTAGTCACACCCAAGCCGTGTACAGAACGCCAGCTTGATACATTGATATGTAAGATTCTGTGATGCCAGTGATGCCGCGGTCCTACTCATCCCTCTGGCAGAAAAGAGCAGCTGTTCATCTTACTGTCCCTGCTAACTGCCATCGGGATGAAGTGATCCAGCTCGGCAGGGAAAGAGAATCTCATCGGGGAAAAAAACAAGTAGTTTTGTGCAAATAATTGTTGCTGCTGGAACTAATTTAAATTTCCATGTGTGAAGTTAGTTGTGTACCACCATATCTCAATAGAAGAGTAAATGTCTGCTGTCACCTGTCCTGGATGTGTGAGGAACCGTTCTAGCTCCTGATACACGTTCTACAGAATTCCATGGTTGTTGCTCACTGAATGTAAGGAAAATGCAATTACAGAGAAATGTCTTTAGATGATTGAGTTTCATCCAGCGCACGGAAACATCCTACTGATCCCTACACCTGCTAATTGCATCTGTGAGACTGCAATATAATGGTTTAGAAGAAATATATGAAAAGGATTTTAAATATTGATGAACAGATCGATTCTAAAAGTATTGCTTTTGCTATAAATTTCCCCCAAAATTTAGATTGTAACATCCAAATTTTGGGGGTTCAATTTGCTCAAATGTAGCAAAATGTCAGGCCGACAGTTTTGTTAGGCTAGGGTAACACAAGTGTATTTTCTCTCATCTGGGAGAATCTGGCCTATTATGCTGATCACACTCTGATCAAACTCTGGTCATAGTTTAAGCAGAGGGTGTTCACAATGTGATCCGATTTTGTCACTGTGTGATCCGATAGTCATGACCAAGTGCACAACGTCAGTCTTGTTATGCTGCACGCTGTCTCTTCAGAGAAGAAGACTTGAACTCTAGTGCCACCAATTGGAATTAGCATTCCTAAACGTCAATATCGACCTTTAATGAGCCTTGCCACATGGCTAAGGATAAAAGCCAAACTAGAATCTCAATTTGTAGATATGTTTCGGGGCGTTGCCCCTCGTCAGTGCAAAGTGTGAGATCTGATTTGGCTGTATGTTAATGTGGCACACCAAGATTCCGGTTGCCACATTGGCATTTCCTCCCTCACAGGGGGTGATGCCATGCCTGGAAGCAAGAAGGGGTCCCCTTATCAGGTAACACCAGCATCCAACACTTTTTCTCTCTCCAGACCAGAAAGGGGAGCTCTATCCCAGTTTCAGGGGAACTTCCCCTTTAAAATGGCGGGGGTTAGGAGAGTCAGTTGGAGATGGAGGAGAGTCAGTTGGAGACGGAGGAGAGTCAGTTGGGGACGGAGGAGAGTAAGTGAAAGACAACGGAGAACCTGGGGGGGGAGCTGTGACCAAACTCGCCCCAGAGAAAAGCACCAGAAACCGGACACCGGTACTGAAGTCCCGGCAGCTAAATCCGCAGGGCAAGAGACTGCAGGTCTCCTGGCCCCACCAAACACCCGGCGGCTCAGCAGCATACTAGAGCCCGGAGCCGTCACAAAGGAGCGACACCTGTAAAAGGCTCGAGCTGCCTGCCATAAGGGCTAGGAAAAGAGGGCCGCAGCATAGCTTTAGGCAGCAGGGCCAAAGAGGACAGCGCAGAAGGAAGGCCTACAACCCCGAGACGAGGTGGATCCCAAATTGCTTCTAGGCTGCCCGGATCTCCATTACCTTCTGTTACCAGTCCCCCGGTCTGCACCATCAAACATCAAGTAAAGGTAGAGGAAACCACCATTCCTGTGTTGTCTGGTCATTATCTGCACCTTCAGTCCTGCACCCCAACATCCACAATCCCCTACATAAACTGTACCGGTAGCCATGGGGCCCCGCTCTACCCGTGAGGAGCAAATCCATCCCAGCTGCGTGACCAATGGCCCCAGTGGTCTCTTTCAGCAGTGGCGGCCACCTATAGCCGCATACCACTGGTGGCATCACAAAACTTTTCCCCTAAATAAACTGTCCTTTTTATTGACCGCCCAGAGCCCCGGACCGGGTCACGCCCCCGTGACTATCCCAAGGAACCAACTGACCCGGTGGCAAGTACCCCACGGTCCTAGGGGGTGCGACATTAACTGAGTACCTTACATTTTTAACGTTTACAACAAAAGTGGAGTTCATGTATTCATGAGTCGCAGTGTGCTGACTCATCATGTGTGTATGTTTGTATATTGGCCACAGAGCGTAAGTGTGTACGTTAATTTAGTACTAAAAGTGTGTGGTCTATTTTTTGTTTATTAGCACGCTCTATGACTCGTCAGCAATATGTGAAATGGCGCCAGACTTTTTTTTTTGCTGATCTAATTACAAACTGTTTAAATTCACGGAGACCTGTGAATTTCAGAAGATCTGACTTAAAGTCAATTATCCGCGGATTTATTCAATCATCTCTATTTTCAAATGCACCAAAGTCCAGTGGCAGCATGCTTTATACCACTCCACCCAAAGCTTGTCATTGTGCTTGGTAATGTCTATTTATTTATTTTACTTGCTCATATAGCGCCATTATTTTCAATTATGTTATCAATATGACACTTGCACGCAGCGGTTCGGCCATCGAAACAAATGCAATGAATGTCCTGAGGTTGGCTTTGTGCTGATGTTAATGTTCTAGTTGTAGGTTTGGAGCTCTGTAGGTACTTAGTCACCAGAGAGGTGGTGACTCTTATTCACTTCAGGACTTGATGACTCCGCTCTGGAACTTTTCGTGGCTGGGTCGTTGTGGTTCCTAAAACGTTTCCACTTTTCAGTAATACCACTCACAGGTGAAGTTGGAATATTTAGGAGGGAAGAACATTGGAATTTAATGAGGTCTTCAGAAGGACTCATTCTTTCACAAATGCCTGTAGAGGCAGACATTCTGGCGATGAGTTGGATTTTATAAACCTGTGGCAATGGGAATGAATGAAAGAGCGGAATTCAAAGATAAAGAGGCTTATCCATATACTTTTGTCCATACAATGTGTCTAGTAGCTGAATGTTTATTCTTGTTGACCGCCCCTCCATCCCCTTCCACTCTCTTTAATATACACACTTGATTTGACTAAGCAAGAATGGGTTTTTAATGGTGAGCAACTTCCAGACACGTTTTGGGGTAACTTATCATCCTGCGAGAACAGTGTGATCAGGTTTTGAAATTCAACTTGTTTCATGCTTCTATCTCCAGACATCATCTTGTATGTGGGGAGTCAGGAGGCACCTTAAATATTAAAGGAGTTGTTCAGTCTTGAGGCTCAAGTCTGCAGGCACTCTCTATGACTGCAGACTTGTGTATTCTCACAGCGTGCACAGTGAGCGCTGTCAGAATTCTGCAGTGCCGGCGCAGGGAGCGGGCCTGTGACCGCAAGTATATGATTTGCATACATATGGTCATGTGCCAATTAGACACGCGGGACCTCGCTCATTACAAGTGAAATGAGTGAGGCCGAACACGTCTAACCATAATGTGGCTGGAAGTATGCACATCGCATAATTGAGGCCACATGACCGCAGACCAGAGAATGCTCACAGTGCTTAATGTGCATGCTGTGAGGATTCAAAAGCCTGCAGTCACATAGGGTGGCTGCAGACTTGAGTCCAAAGCCTGGACAATTCCTTTAAATTGTCATCCGTTCTTGTCCAAACCAGCAAATTTATCTTTCATTAATCTAATGTATACATGGATCTGCAGCATAAGGTTTTCTATTTACTGCCGTTTTTCTACTGCATCCATCTAAGATAACAAAGCTTACATATGTCCTATCATTTTGTATCTACATCCATGTACACTGCTCAAAAAAATAATGGGAACACTCAAATAACACATCCTAGATCTGAATGAATGAAATATTCTCAATGAATACTTTGTTCTGTGCAAAGTTGAATGTGCTGACAACAAAATCACACAAAAATTATCAATGGAAATCAAATTTATTAACCAATGGAAGCCTGGATTTGGAGTCACCCCCAAAATTAAAGTGGAAAAACACACTACAGGCTGATCCAACTTTGATGTAATGTCCTTAAATCAAGTCAGTATGAGGCTCAGTATTGTGTGTGGCCTCCACGAGCCTATATGACCTCTCTACAACGCCTGGGCATGCTCCTGATGAGGTTGCGGATGGTCTCCTGTGGGATCTCCTCCCATACCTGGACTAAAGCATCCGCCAACTCCTGGACAGTCTGTGGTGCAACGTGACGTTGATGGATGGAGCGAGACATGATGTCCCAGATGTGCTCAATCGGATTCAGGTCTGGGGAAAGGGCGGGCCAGTCCATAGCTTCAATTCCTTCATCTTGCAGGAACTGCTGACACATTCCAGCCACATGAGGTCTGGCATTGTCCTGCATTAGGAGGAACCCAGAGCCAACCGCATCAGCATATGGTCTCACAAGGGGTCTGAGGATCTCATCTCGGCACCTAATGGCAATCAGGCTACCTCTGGTGAGCACATGGAGGGCTGTGCGGCCCTCCAAAGAAATGCCACCCCACACCATTACTGACCCACTGCCAAACCGGTCATGTTGAAGGATGTTGCAGACAGCAGATCGCTCTCCACAGCGTCTCCAGTCTCTGTCACGTGTGTCACATGGGCTCAGTGTGAACCTGCTTTCATCTGTGAAGGGCACAGGGCGCCAGTGGCGACTTTGCCAATCCTGGTGTTCTGTGGCAAATGGCAAGCGTCCTGCACGGAGTTGGGCTGTGAGCACAACCTCCATCTGTGGACGTCGGGCCCACCCTCATGGAGTCAGTTTCTAACCGTTTGTGCAGACACATGCATATTTGTGGCCTGCTGGAGGTCATTTTGCAGGGCTCTGGCAGTGCTCCACCTGTTTCTCCTTGCACAAAGGCGGAGGTAGCGGTCCTGCTGCTGGGTTGTTGCCCTCCTACGGCCCCCTCCACATCTCCTGGTGTACTGGCCTGTCTCCTGATAGTGCCTCCAGCCTCTGGACACTACGCTGACAGACACAGCAAACCTTCTTGCCACAGTTCACATTGATGTGCCATCCTGGATGAGCTGCACTACCTGAGCAACTTCTGTGGGTTGTAGAGTCCGTCTCATTCTACCACGAGTGTGAAAGCACAACCAACATTCAAAAGTGACCAAAACAACAGCCAGAAAGCATTGGTACTGAGATGTGGTCTGTGGTCCCCACCTGCAGAACCACTCCTTTATTGAAGGTGTCTTGATAATTGCCAATAATTTCCATCTATTGTCTATTCCATTTGCACAACAGCATGTGAAATTGATTGTCAATCAGTGTTGCTTCCTAAGTGGACAGTTTGATTTCACAGAAGTTTGATTTTCTTGGAGCTATATTCTGTTGTTTAAGAGTTCCCTTTATTTTTTTGAGCAGTGTAGTATTGATTGTTCTTCTGTAGGGGACTTTCTATATAGTATAGGCTCGCTGCATGCAGATAACAGGGGAAGATTAACTGGTTCTGATGGAAAATGGAAGAAATAGAATAAAAACAATGCTTGAAAAGACTGCAGTAAGTAAATAAATAGTAGCAAATGTAAAAACTACTGTCCCCGATTCATCATCGCCTTTGCGCCTGTTTTTGTCTAGTTTTGTGTGTTTTGCGCCTTTTTTTTATTTGCACTCAATTCATTACTTTATTTGTGCCCTTATGTAGGCATATTTTATATGTGCTTGCTGTTTTAACTTGTTTGTTTTTTCCACTTTATGGACAGAATTAAGCGGTTCCAGATGTTTTCACCTGATTCATCAATTGCGACTTTTTAAAAAGTCACTAAATTTGGAGCAATTTCACTCCAGTCCTCCCTTGGTGTATTGCTGAGTTTGACAAATTTTGGTTGTTTTTGTTTGTGAACCTAAGCACCAAACTGAGACGTTTTATGACAAAAGTTGCAAAAGTAGGTTAAGACTAGTGTTGAGCCACCCCCGTAGTGTTCGAGTTCGGTTCGGTTCGTCGAACACCCGTGTGTTCGCCGAACTGTTCGTCGAACTGTTCGTCGAACACCTTCGAACACCGTTAAAACCAATGGCAGGCAAACAAAAACACATAGAAACACATAGAAAACACCTTCAAAGGTGTCCAAAAGCTGACAAACTGCTCAGAAGACATAACTAACACATGGAAAAGTGACAAGTACATATAGTCATGCGAAAATAAAAGAGGTGGAGGAGTAAAAGGAGGGGGAGACACAGATATAGGCATGTCATGCCCTTCTAAAATCCAAAAAGTGAGAAGCCGACACGGCCAGTCCGCTCCTGCCCGTGCCACCTCCGTGTCGCCGGGTTAGTGCCAGAGCCGCGGTGAACCCTGACGGCCAGCCCCCCTCTCCCAATACTGGTGCCTGTCCGCTGGTGGGTCGAGCGAGCCCCCCTGTGGTGGAGGCAGCTCTAAGCTTTTTAATTTAAATTGTCTCTCTAATTTGAATGAATACACTTTAAATCCATTTACAAGGATCTATTGGAGGGCAAGTCTCATGCCAGCAGCCGCGGTAATTCCAGCTCCAGTAGCGTCCACTAAAGCTGCTGCAGTTAAAAAGCTTTTAGAAGGATCGAGCTCGGCTGTCCACCGCAAGGCATCCTACTGCCAGTCCCAGCCCCTATGCCTTGGGGTGCCTCCTGATGCTCTTCACTAAGTATCCCATGGTACCGAAGCATTTCCTTTGAAAAAATTAAGTGTCTAAACTACAGGTGGTGCAGCTTGCTTAACAGCCGGGATAATCCGCTCACTAGCAGACACTGCTACTAGGCACAAAGTATTTCCTGGGCTAGATGCAGTTAAAAATTTGTAATTAGATACTCTCGTTGGATGCTGAGAAAGCATTCCATAGAGTCTCCTGGCACGCCATATATGATTCTCTTAAAAAGCTTGGGGTAGGGGTCTAGGGGACCCTTTTATAGCCAAAATCACGGCCCTGTATCGCAATACGTCACCTAGGCTGAAGATAAATGGAATTGTAGCACCCTGAGGGCTCGGTTGCTACCGACGTATTGCACCTCACCCAGAGGTGTGATATCTCACTCTCAGGTAAGGATGGAGTGTGGATCAGGACCCGACACCTGCATGCATTACACCACATTGCCGTGGGGCAGGGCGACCAATATGCCCCTGAGATGGGCACGACAGTCCCTGTCCCTGGCTGGAGTGGGGGGAGGGAACACTGAGGAAGGGGAACCCTGTAGTGCAGGAGCAGGGAGGAAGCAGTTCCTGGGTGCATTGAGAAGGGAGTATAAAAGATGGGCACCATCTTAGTTCAGTGCAGAGAAGTCTGAGCAGAAGTGGCAGGGAGCGGGGGCTCTGCATGAGCTCTGCCCCGGAGGCGGGCCCAGTAACAGAGGCCCAGGCCTGGAAGAGGGAGAAGGAAGGAAGAGGAGCGGAGAAGGCTCCAGGAACGAGGAATGAAGGGATCCCAGGGGTGCGGACGGGCGAGTCGCCACCGCACGCCCGAATCCACCTGCGTGGAGGGGTCAGGCCAAAGGGGGAGACCGGTCCCCGAACTAGTGGAGGCAGGAAACGACCCTCAGCTAGAAACCGGAGGCTCTGACATTTTATGTGGCGCAGCCCCTCGCTACACCCGCTAGGAAGGCACCACATAGGGTCAGGGAAACTGGCGCCAAGTTTACCAAGAGGAGGCCCGAGGCAGCCGGACAGAAGTGTTGGTAAGAAAGGCCAGACAAAGGACACACAAAGGGGGTCCTGTGAAGTGCTCCAAAGTTATCTGGGAGTTGTCTGAGCCCCTCACCTGGTGAGCACAGTACGACGTGGGCAGCCGTTACCTGCAGACGTGGTCTGGATAATAAGAACTGTGAGTAAAGGCCCTGAACTGCATCACTGACTCCGTGTCGTTACTGCTGCTGCCCTGCACCATCACCCCCATCCTCCGCATACACTGCCCTGAGGCTATACTCCTCCCGTGGGGAGTTATGCTACGCTCTGCTGCACCCACAACACCAGCCTCAGTGGTCTGCCCTGTAGCGGCGGTTCACTCTGACCGCAATCCACGGGTGGCGTAGTCGGACATTTAAACATGAAAACCACATAAATAGTTCCGCCACTGGTTTGACCGCCCTGAGCCACGGAACTGGGTCGCCGCCACGAAGACTACAACCACCAGCATCCACCAAAAAGGGTCCGGCTCCGGGTGTCCCAAGGCCCAGGGGGTGCGTCAGAACATTTTCATCACCTTTCACAATCACCAATGGGACAAGGCAGTGATGTCCTCTGTCCCCTCTCTTATACATCCTAGTGACGGAGCACCTGCTCTCATCAATTCGCCATAACCCCAATATTAGGTGGATTGAGGTGGGAGGCACCGAGTACAAGTGCTCTCTATTTGCTGATGATGTCCTAGTATATATCACTCAATCACATATATCCATCCATGCTGTTATGGCTGAAATAGATCACTTTGTTACATGGTAAAATTTTAAAATCAATGCAGCGAAGTCTGAGGCCCTCGATGTCTCCCTCCCCAAATCCATATAGGATTCCATCCAGTCCAACTTTCCCTTTGCCTGGCCCTCACAGGGTATCAAATACTTAGGAATTCCTATTCATAGAGACCTCTCCCATCTATGTTATCTTAATTTTGGGCCCTTTATTGAACAACTCCATACAGACCACGGTTGGCAAGTTAGAACTGTAAGATTCACTACGTGAACCACTGGTGTTTTGTGGAAAAGCACATGTACACTGCGTTCCAAATTGTTATACAAAAAGTGTTTAGGAGTGATAAGGGAAGAATTTGTTTGTTTGTCAGTTAAACTCATTGATGGTGATGTGTGTCAGGGCTCTTTATATCACTGTAAGCAATTGCAGACACCTGTGCTAATTAGTTTGGCAGGTGTGTCCAATGAAAGGCAAGACTACTTAAGAAGGCTCTCTCACATTATTAAGCAGCCTACATTTTCTGCCAAAATGGGAAAGAAAAAGGATGTGTCGGCTGCTGAGAAGCAACAAATTGTGGAGTGTTTAGGTCAAGGCATGACTACAATCAACATTGTGCGATGATCAGGATGAAGTGTCTTGGCAATCAAGAAGTATGTAGCTGATTCACAGTACACACGTGTGCGTGCTGATAAGGGCAAATTGAGGACTCTTTCCTACAGGCAATTACGTCAGGTTGAAAGAGCAGCGGCAAAAAAGCCTTGTCATAGCAGCAGACAAGTTTTTGAAGCTGCTTGTGCCTCCAACGTCCCCCGAACAACAAGATGCAGGGTCCTTCAGAGGTTTGCAGCTGTGCATGCGCCATCCTGTCGACCTCCTCTATCCACTTCACACAAGCAGAAACGGCTCCAGTGGGCCAAACATTACATGAAGACTGATTTCAAAACTGTTTTGTTCACGGATGAGTGCCGTGCAGCGCTCGATGGTCCAGATGGATGGAGTGGAGGATGGCTGGTTGATGGACACCCCACGCAAACACGGCTACAGCGCCAACAAGGAGGAGGTGGAGTAATGTTTTGGGCTGGAATCATGGGGAGAGAGATTGTCGGCCCCTTTAGGATCCCTGAAGGCGCTAAAGATGAACTCCATAATGTATGTGGATTTTCTCAAACAGCACTTCCTGCCATGGTTCAAGAAGAAGAACCGTGTATTTCACAGCAAGATCATTTTTCTGCATGATAATGCACCATCTCATGCTGCACATAAAACATCTGCATCTCTGGCTGATATGGGCATAAAAGGGGACAAACTTATGGTGTGACCCCCATGCTCCCCTGACCTCTACCCCATTCAGAACCTTTGGAGCATCATTAAAAGGAGTGTCTATGATAGCGGGAGGCAGTTCACATCAAAGCAACAGCTCTGGGAGGGTATGCTGTCCTCATGCAAAACAATTGAAGCAGAAACCATCCAAAACCTGACAAATTCAATGGACGAGAGAGTTCAGAAGCTCCTTTCGAACAAGGGGTCCTATGTGAAAATGTAACATCACCTAGAATAAAGTTTTGAGTTGAAAACTGTTTGATTTCAGTTTCTAACAACCTGCTAATGCTTATAATTTCAAAAATGACCATTTTTTTGGTCTTTATTAAAATGAAAAGGTTGATCGAAAAGTTTGGTGGATCTAAGAGTGTGGCAACCCAGTAGTCATGATTACTTCGAATTCTGACAATATGAGGGTCATGCTGCAGGTAGTGCAGCAAGAAGGCACTTATGTGCCTTGCGCATCTCGGAGCCCCAAAATTATTTTCCGGGCTAGATGCATCTAAAAATTATTTTTAATTTTAAATCTGGTGAAGCTTTAGTATAGATGGCCTAATAGGATCAGTGCTGCACACTGCTACAAAGCCCAAATTATTTTCCAGTCAAGATACAGATAAATATGATTAGTAATTTGAAAGCTTAAAACGGTTGGTAGGGTGATTTTAACCAATCATCAAGCTTTTACTCTCCCCAGGATGACACAGGGGTAGAAAAGTCGTTTCGGATCCATGATTTGTTCATCTTTATGAACGTGAGTCTGTCTACATTATCAGTGGAGAGCCGCGTGCGCTTATCTGTCAGCACACCACCAGCAGCGCTGAACACACGTTCAGACAGAACGCTGGCTGCGGGGCATGACAAGATCTCCAAGGCGTAAGTGGCTAGCTCCGGCCATTTATCCAGATTGGAAGCCCAAAAAGAGCAAGGGTCCAGTGACACAGTCGTGGCTTCAATGTTTACTTGGAGATACTCCTGTACCATCGTCTCTAGGCGTTGACTATGTGTCAGACTTCTTGTCTCCTGTGGCCTTGCAAAGGATGGGCTAAAAAAGTGGTGAAATGATTCCGCAAAATTGATGTTACCAGCAGATACTGTGGTTCTGTTACGGTTTGAGTGCTGAACACTTGACGGTCCCATGGTTGGCAAGTTGGAACTGTGAGATTCACTACGTGCACCACTGGTATTTTGTGGAAAAGCACATGTAAGATTCTGCAACAGTCTCTGCTGATACTCCTGCATGCGTGCATCCCTTTCTATGGCAGGAATAATTTCTGCAAATTTACTTTTTTACCGGGGATCTAACAGTGTGGCAACCCAGTAGTCAGGATTATTTCTAATTCTCACAATTCGAGGGTCATGTTGCAGGTAGTGCAGCAAGAAGGCACTCATGTGTGTTGCGCATCCAGGAGCACCAAGTCCCTGTTGTGTTGGTGGCGAGGTAACAATCATGCTTCCTTCCTCTGTCCTCTCCCCCCAACCTCGCACAACAGAAATGTGATCAAGGTCTCCCTCATCTGATGAGTCTTCCATCAGTTCGTCCTCCACTTCTTCCTGGGCTCCTGCACCTTCCTCACTAGTTTGGCTGCTACCATGCGCCCTGGTAAAACCATCTCCCCCACCCTCACATGCCTGCCGCCTTGGTGCTGCCGACCGTCTGGACCTTGCAGATGTTAGCCCTTCTGCATACAACTCCTCCTCCTCTACTTCCTCCACCTCCTCTTGTGCCACCACCTGACTCCGAATTCTGTTTAACATGTGCTCCAGCATGTAAATCACCGGAATAGTCATGCTGATAATGGCATCGTCAGCACTAAACATCTTCGTCGCCATTTCAAAACTGTGCAGAAGGGTGCATAGGTCCCTGATCTGAGACCACTCCTCCAGCGTGATTTGCCCCACCTCTGAATCTCGTTGGCCCAGGCTATACGTCAGAACGTATTGCACCAGGGCTTGTCGGTGCTGCCACAGTCGCTGCAACATGTGCAGAGTTGAATTCCACCGGGTAGGCACATCGCATTTTAGCCGGTGAAGTGGCAGGCCCAACGACTTCTGTAGAGATGTAAGTCGCTGAGCTGCGGGATGCGAACGGCGGAAGTGAGCACACAGCGACCGTGCCCTCTGCAGAAGGCCATCTAGTCTGGGATAGTGGGCTAAAAATTGCTGGACAACCAGGTTCAACACGTGAGCCATACAAGGCACGTGTGTGACATTGCCCCGGCGAAGGGCCGCACCCAGGTTTGCAGCATTGTCGCACACGGCCTTCCCTGGTTTCAGGTCCAGTGGAGACAACCATTCATGAAATTGGTTCTCCAGAGCTGACCACAACTCCTCAGCTGTGTGACTCACATTTCCCAGACATTTCAATGTAAAAACCGCCTGATGACGTTGAGCCCTACTGCCAGCATAGTAAGGAGGTGTGCAGGATCCCTTCTGCGCAGTTAGAAAGCTTGTGGCATGACCAGACAGGCTTTGGGTGCAGGTGGAAGACCGAGAGGAGGTTGAGGAGGCAGAAGCAGTGGAGGAACTTTGACATAAAGAGGATTGACGCACAACTCGTGGGGACGGCAAGACTTGGACAGCAGCCCCTTGTCCTGCTGTCACCATAGTTACCCAGTGCCCAGTCAGCGACATGTAACGCCCCTGTCCATGCCTACTCGTCCAAGTGTCTGTGGTGAAATGCACCCTGTCACACACAGAGTTTCTCAAAGAAGCGGTGATGTTGTGTGCGACATGCTGGTGGAGCGCAGGCACACCTTTCTTTGAGAAGTAGTGCCGACTGGGCATCTGGTACTGGGGCACTGCGACGGACATAAGGTCTCGAAAATCCTCTGTGTCCACCAGGCGGAAAGGCAGCATTTCTGGAGCCAAGAGCTTGCAGATGGTGAAATTCAACCTCTTAGCTTTCTCATGGCTAGGAGGAAATGGTCTTTTACTTGTCCACATCTGAGGGACCGAGGGCTGGCTATTGTGCTTAGACGTGGTTGATAAGGGTGTCCCCAGCAAACTGCCGGTCTGTGAGGAAGATGCAGGCGGACATGTTAGGTTGCCTTGATCCAAAGGTGGTGCTATCGATGTCGGACAGCGCTCAACACCAGCTGGTGTTACCACCTCCAAAGAAAATGATGACCTGCCAATCACGCTGGCTGTTGCGGGTAAAGAGGTGGCAGGTCTGCGCCCCAAAACAGGTGTGACTGCTGTCCCCCCAGTCACAGAGGATGAAGAGGCCGCGGATGCACAAGATATGGCAGATGGTGATTGGCCCTGCCGGCTAGGCCGCATTGTAGCACACTGAGCTTCCCACTGCAACTTATGCTTCATGTCCATGTGCCGGTTCATGCATGAAGTACTCAAACTATGTATTTTTTGGCCTCTACTTAGCTTTTGCTGACAAATGTTACAGATAACACGAGTTGGGTCATCTTTATCGATCTGAAAAAATGCCCAGGCTATGCAAGGCTTAGCACCCATGCGACCTGAAGAGCCACTACGACTTGTGGTGAGAGGCAGAGTTGTGTTTGAGGATGCAGTTGTTGACGTGCTTCCAGTACTACGTCTCTGTCCAGGAAGGCGCAACCTGACCTCGTCGTCACTAGCATCTTCCTCCACCTCCTCTGCTGACCTCATCTCTTGGCTGACTGTGGGTTGACAGTAAGTGGGATCTCCGACCTCATCATCATCACCCTGTGCGTTATCACACCCGTCGTCCTCAGAGCCAACCTGTTCCTGCCCTGACAACAAACTAAAGTTGTCGCTCCAATCAGGTATTTGAGTCTTATCATCGTCTTCCTCATTGTCTCCACCAACAGGAGTTACAGTTTGGGAATGAGGGTCTACATTATGGTCAGAACCTTCTGCGTCTGGTCCTGGATCCGACTCATAAAGATTCTGGGCATCAGTGCAGATCATTTCCTCGTCTGGATTCACAGAAGCGCTGGAGTCGACCTCTGATTCCCAGGCTATAGTATGAGTAAACAGCTCTGCAGACTCAACCATCTGTTCTACCTCATACTCAGACGGGCAGCTGGAGATTTGGGAGCTGTGAGGAAGCAAGTGCGATTTGGGTGACACCTTTGAGGACTGGAGTATTTGTGATGTTGAAGTTGATGTGGAGGAGAGCCCACTTAAAGGAGCACTTGATATCCGTTGAAGCACCTGCTGTTTTTGTGCCTCATCTGGAATTTGTAGCGATTGGCGTGGCCGTAAGAAAGGGATCTTATCACATTGTCCGCTAAAAGAAGTAGACATTTTAGTTTGGCTGGAAGATGGTCTTTCTTCTGCAGATGTTACTGTTGCTTTAACACCTACCCCACGGACACAACCTTTTTTCCCCTTCCCAACACGCCTATTCCCCTTTCCACCAGCAGCAGGCCTTTTTCCACTCATTTTGGTGGTTAACTAATTCACAACTCTGGAGTTGTTTGCACAAAAAAACAATGGATGGTAACCGAGCAGAGCTGAGTGGCCAAACTGTGGTATTAGGCCAAAACTATTGGCTGGGTTAGATGCAGAAAAAAATTATTTTGAATTTGCAACCTGATGGAGGTCAGTATAGATGGACTAATACAAATAGTCCCACACACTGCTAGAAGTCCAAATATTTTTTCAGAGGTACTGTAGATGCAGATAAAAATTATTTTTAATTTGCAACCTGATGGAGGTCAGTATAGATGGACTAATAGACCAAGTCCCACACACTGCTAGAAGCCCAAATATTTTTTCAGAGCTAGATGCAGAAAAAAATTATTTTTAATTTGCAACCTGATGGAGGTCAGTATAGATGGACTAATAGACCAAGTCCCACACACCACTAGAAGCCCAACTATTTTTTCAGAGCTAGATGCAGAAAAAAATTATATTCAATTTGCAACCTGCTGGAGGTCAGTATAGAAGGACTAATAGAACAAGTCCCACACACTGCTAGAAGCCCAAATATTTTTTCAGAGCTAAATGAAGAAAAAAATTATTTTTAATTTGCAACCTGATGGAGGTCAGTATAGATGGACTAATAGACCAAGTCCCACACACTGCTAGAAGCCCAAATATTTTTTCAGAGCTAGATGCAGAAAAAAATTATTTTTAATTTGCAACCTGATGGAGGTCAGTATAGATGGACTAATAGACCATGTCCCACACACCGCTAGAAGCCCAAATATTTTTTCAGAGCTAGATGCAGAAAAAAATTATTTTTAATTTGCAACCTGATGGAGGTCAGTATAGATGGACTAATAGACCAAGTCCCACACACTGCTAGAAGCCCAAATATTTTTTCAGAGCTAGATGCAGAAAAAAATTATTTTTAATTTGCAACCTGATGGAGGTCAGTATAGATGGACTAATAGACCAAGTCCCACACACCGCTAGAAGCCCAAATATTTTTTCAGAGCTAGATGCAGAAAAAAATTATTTTTAATTTGCAACCTGATGGAGGTCAGTATAGATGGACTAATAGACCAAGTCCCACACACTGCTTGAAGCCCAAATATTTTTTCAGAGCTAGATGCAGAAAAAAATTATTTTTAATTTGCAACCTGATGGAGGTCAGTATAGATGGACTAATAGACCAAGTCCCACACACCGCTAGAAGCCCAACTATTTTTTCAGAGCTAGATGCAGAAAAAAATTATATTCAATTTGCAACCTGCTGGAGGTCAGTATAGAAGGACTAATAGAACAAGTCCCACACACTGCTAGAAGCCCAAATATTTTTTCAGAGCTAAATGAAGAAAAAAATTATTTTTAATTTGCAACCTGATGGAGGTCAGTATAGATGGACTAATAGACCAAGTCCCACACACTGCTAGAAGCCCAAATATTTTTTCAGAGCTAGATGCAGAAAAAAATTATTTTTAATTTGCAACCTGATGGAGGTCAGTATAGATGGACTAATAGACCAAGTCCCACACACTGCTAGAAGCCCAAATATTTTTTCAGAGCTAGATGCAGAAAAAAATTATTTTTAATTTGCAACCTGATGGAGGTCAGTATAGATGGACTAATAGACCAAGTCCCACACACTGCTAGAAGCCCAAATATTTTTTCAGAGCTAGATGCAGAAAAAAATTATTTTTAATTTGCAACCTGATGGAGATCAGTATAGATGGACTAATAGACCAAGTCCCACACACCGCTAGAAGCCCAAATATTTTTTCAGAGCTAGATGCAGAAAAAAATTATTTTTAATTTGCAACCTGATGGAGGTCAGTATAGATGGACTAATAGACCAAGTCCCACACACTGCTAGAAGCCCAAATATTTTTTCAGAGCTAGATGCAGAAAAAAAATATTTTTAATTTGCAACCTGATGGAGGTCAGTATAGATGGACTAATAGACCAAGTCCCACACACCGCTAGAAGCCCAAATATTTTTTCAGAGCTAGATGCAGAAAAAAATTATATTCAGTTTGCAACCTGATGGAGGTCAGTATAGATGGACTAATAGAATGATGCTATGCCCAAAAGATTTTACTTCACTAGGTGCAGTAAAAAAATTGGTATTCTATACACAAGTGTTATATCTTGCAACACAGATAGGCTACTCCACTGACTAACACACTCTGCAATAGGCCAAAAAGGATTAGCTTTGCTAGATTCAGCCAAATGCTGTGAAAAAAACTTGCACAGCACTGGCACAGACCTGCCTGGCAAAAACTGATAGGAACTCATGTAACCTAGTCCTGAAAAGGACTCCAATTACAATTAGTCTTTACTCCCACAACCTATCTATTTAAGAGCACAGACCTCCCTGATAAAAGTCGTAGGAAATGCTGTAACCTAGTCCTTAAAAGGACTGCAATCACAACTATTCCCTACTCCCAAGCTATCTGTATATTTGTGCGAAAATTGGCTTGAAATTAACAAGGTATAGCGCACACAGCAACAGCGGTGCCGTCTAACACGCAGCTGCAGCAGTGAGAAAATGGTGGCGACGGGGAAAATGGCTTGGTCTTATAGGGCAAGGACATGTGACATACACTGCCAATGACACATGCCCTTGCTTGTGTGAAAAAAAGCACTTCGCTCCGTGTGTGCGCTGCTGATAGGCTGACAGATTGCACCCCCCCACTGCAAATGCGGGAAAGAGAAAAAAAAATGGAGATCTTCATTGTTCCTGCAGAGATCCATCCCCTGCCCCTCCCCCCACCCCGCTGTACACTCAAACTGCGTATTAACATTAATTTTCATCATTACTGAGAAAAAATCCAGTTATGATTTTGGTGCACGAACAGTTATCGAACATAACCTCGAACAGCCGAATTTTTCTCAAATTGTTCGTGTTCGCCGAACGGCTCGAACACCGCCCAAAACAGCTCGAATTTGAGATTGGCGAACAGTTCGAGTAGAACAACGCTCATCTCTAGTTAAGACAGGAAAATAAAACATTTTTGACTTTGTGCAAAAGTCATGAATCGCTTGTGCCAGTTTAATGAATTAGGCACCAAAATTGGCAACTAATACCACAAGACAAAAAAAAGAAAGTGCCTTACAAAAAAACAAAAAACAAATAATGATTTGGGGCCATAGGGTATTTAGTTGACATTTTTTTGATCAAAAAAGAGTAAAAACTACTCACCTTTCCACAGGTAGGTCTTAAACACAATAAGCCACAGGTCCTGCTCTGCCCCTTCTATTTTGAAACCTGGCTGGTACATACTGTAGCTAGGTAAGTTACTAGACCATGTGCCATCCTATTTGGGTACACCTTGTCGCATAGGGATGGGTTTTATGCTCTTTTGATCAAAAAAAGTTAACTAAGTACCCTGTTTTATTTACATTTGTTACTATTTACTTACTGTAGTACTTCTATGCATTGTTTTTATTATAGGCTATATTTGTCTGTTAATGGCCACAGTGTGAATGTGCACCTACATATTACACTAATAACAGGCGTCCTTGGCCCTTGTTTTTGGTTCTGTTACACTGTTTACTGCAGTAAATTACATTGCATACGTTTTTCATTTCCCCACATTGCACTTATAATGGAATGGACTTAGTTTATTAACCATTATATTATCCTTTAAGGGGAACCTGTCAGCAAAAAAAGGTACTTACCTGCAACCACAGTGGTAGTCTGCAGGAAAATATTGTTTTAAACACGTGCAGGTATCTAATTGGAAGTGTGGCTACAGGGAGAAAATGAAGTCATATTCTCCCTGCAGCCACTCACTTCCAGATATTAGGGAGGTGCCAAGACAGTGAATAGTCAGCACTCTGTGTGTACAGAGCAGGATGTCAAACAAGGAGAAAGAAAGTGATTGCAGAATGCTTGTTACGCACACGCCCGGACAGTCTAGCGTGAATGTGGTTAGTGATCCCACTGGACCCTGAACCGAGGAGTGCCTGGAGGGGCGTGACTATGTATCAGCTCGGTCCGACCAAGGTCGCACAGCGGCTCAGTCGACTCCGTGAACCAGGGAGGAACCGAGCAGAGACCAGGTGCTACTCCAGGTCAGACCCCGGTCACAGCTGTTGACCCACACCGGGGAAGGCAGGAACAGGCAGGTTTGGATGGCATACTGACAGGTGGGTACTGGCAGGCACGGCTGCTATGCAGACAGGTGGGTACTGGCAGGCACGGCTGGTATGCAGACAGTTGGATATTGGCAGGCACGGCTGGTATACAGACAGGTGGGTACTGGCAGGTAGGAACGCAGGCAGGATAGGGACCAGTACAGACTGCGATACAGGAACAGAGCCGCAATTGCGATAGACAAGCAGAGCAGAGCAAAACCCGCAGGTGCGGTAGACAAGCAGAGCAGAGCAAAACCCACAGGTGCGGTAGACAAGCAGAGCAAAACCCGCAGGTGCAGTAGACAAGCAGAGCAGAGCAAAACCCGCATGTGCGGTAGACAAGCAGTGCAGAGCAAAACCCGCAAGTGCGGTAGACAAGCAGAGCAGAGCAAAACCCGCAGGTGCGGTAGACAAGCAGAGCAGAGCAAAACCCGCAAGTGCGGTAGACAAGCAAAGCAGAGCAAAACCCGCAGGTCCAGTAGAAAAGCAGAGCAGAGCAAAACCCGCAAGTGCGGTAGACAAGCAGAGCAGAGCAAAACCCGCAGGTGCGGTAGACAAGCAGAGCAGAGCAAAACCCGCAAGTGCGGTAGACAAGCAAAGCAGAGCAAAACCCGCAGGTCCAGTAGAAAAGCAGAGCACAGAAAAACCCGCAAGTGCGGTAGATGAGCAGAGCAAAACCCACAGGTGCAGTAGACAAGCAGAGCAGAGCAAACCCCGCAAGTGCGGTAGACGAGCAGAGCAGGGCAAAACCTCCAGGTGCGGTAGACAAGCAGAGCAGAGCAAAACCCGCAAGTGTGGTAGACAAGCAAAGCAGAGCAGAACCCACATGTGCGGTAGACAAGCAGAGCAGAGCAAAATCCGCAGGTGCGGTAGACAAGCAGAGGAGAGCAAAACCCGCAAGTGCGGTAGACAAGCAAAGCAGAGCAAAACCCGCAGGTCCAGTAGAAAAGCAGAGCAGAGCAAAACCCGCAAGTGCGGTAGACAAGCAGAGCAGAGCAAAACCCGCAGGTGCGGTAGACAAGCAGAGCAGAGCAAAACCCGCAAGTGCGGTAGACAAGCAAAGCAGAGCAAAACCCGCAGGTCCGGTAGAAAAGCAGAGCAGAGAAAAACCCGCAAGTGCAGTAGATGAGCAGAGCAGAGCAAAACCCACAGGTGCAGTAGACAAGCAGAGCAGAGCAAAACCCGCAAGTGCGGTAGAAGAGCAGAGCAGGGCAAAACTCGCAGGTGCAGTAGACAAGCAGAGCAGAGCAAAACCCGCAAGTGTGGTAGACAAGCAAAGCAGAGCAAAACCCACATGTGCGGTAGACAAGCAGAGCAGAGCAAAACCCGCAGGTGCGGTAGACAAGCAAAGCAGAGCAAAACCCACAAGTGCGGTAGACAAGCAGAGCAGAGAAAAACCCATAGGTGTGGTAGACAAGCAGAGCAGAGCAAAACCTGCAGGTGCAGTAGACAAGCAGAGCAGACCAAAACCCGCAGGTGCAGTAGACAAGCAGACCAGAGCAAAACCCGCAGGTGCGGTAGACAAGCAGAGCAGAGCAAAACCCGCAGGTGCAGTAGACAAGCAGAGCAGAGCAAAACCTGCAGGTGCCGTAGACAAGCAGAGCAGAGCAAAACCCGCAGGTGCAGTAGACAAGCAGAGCAGAGCAAAACCCACAGGTGCGGTAGACAAGCAGAGCAGACCAAACCCGCAGGTGTGGTAGACAAGCAGAGCAGAGCAAAACCCGCAGGTGCAGTAGACAAGCAGACCAGAGCAAAACCCGCAGGTGCGGTAGACAAGCAGAGCAGAGCAAAACCCGCAGGTGCAGTAGACAAGCAGAGCAGAGCAAAACCCGCAGGTGCGGTAGACAAGCAGAGCAGAGCGAAACCCGCAAATGTGGTAGACAAGCAGAGCAGAGCAAAACCCGCAGGTGCGGTAGACAAGCAGAGCAGAGTAAAACCCGCAGGTGCGGTAGACAAGCAGAGCAGATACACACAAGGTGCTTACAATGAAGTAGCGAGTGGACACTAAACTCACAAACAGAAGTACAGAGACAACGAGTTGGAGTTAGGTGCAGGTTCAGACACTGCAGGAAAAGGAAAGATATGAACATAAAGACAAATAAGTAACGGGCTAGGACACTGTTCAGACAGGAACTGAACCAGGAACAAGATACAGGAACGAGCCTGGGAACTCAGCCCCCAGGGTGGCGGAAAAAGACTAGAAGTCACAGATACAGGCAACAGGCCTGGGTATACAGCCCCCAGGGTGGCGGAACAGACTAGAAGTCACAGATACAGGTAACAGGCCTGGGTACTCAGCCCGCAGGGTGGCGGAAGCAGACAAGATACAGAATAGGACCTGGCAACTCAGTTGCACAGAACACACTGAAAAAAGTGTTGCTCAGGCCCCTCCTACTGGGTGGAGGGGGTTTAAGTATCCAGTGACTCACAACAATAAGCTGGGGACGCATTAGGAATGCGCACACAGTAACTATAAGAATCAGGCAGTAACCGCGCCGCCGCCCTAATCAATCAGACAAGAGACATGCACACAGCAGGCAAAGTGTGCAGCCTGGACTGATAGGTAAGATGGCGGTCTTGCATGGTGGGAGGTGGTAAGCCATGCTAGCACGCCGCCAGGGATGTTACAATGCTTACTGTTTAAAGACCACTAATATTTCACAACTACGGCGCCACCCCAATGATTGGAAATGAGCAGCTGCATGAAGGATATAAGTTAATTTTCTCCCTGCAGCTGCATTTCCAATAAGACTTCTGCATATTTGTAAAATGGTATTTATCTGCAGATTATCATTGAAAATAAGAGAGGAAAAAAGTCAGCTCAACTTACTCAGACATCAAGTGCATCAGGTGTTCAGCTCGGGTACCAGAACTGTATCCGAACTTCAACCTGAACCCCAACCCCATTAAAATCAATGGCGACCCAAACTTTGGGCTGGAAAATGTCTCTCTCTCCCCTCCTCGGACTCCCAAACTGTAAAACGGACTTCCAGGAGAAGTTCGTGTTCGGAGCTCGGTACCGGACACTAGGTGTCCAGTGTGAACCATGAACTTTACAGTTCAGGTTCACTCATATCTACTCTTAACTAAAATAAAACATACCTAGAGAATCACTTAAAAACCCCCACTGGATGTAAATCGTCCACCCACGTGATCAATGACATCAATAAATAAATGAATAATTCCCGAAAAAGTAAACAGGGATAAAGACATTACCTACAATGATTAATAATGCAAAATTAAATCTCTACGCTTATCTAAACTCGCATCGAGCATTAGTATCCAGTATGCTTCTCTACCAAAAAGAGCTCATCTCCGATCTCCACCAGAGATTAAAGCTTTCTAATCCCAAAAAACTCCAAACCTGTCAAATGACCTCCATGTTTATGAAAAAAATGTTTAGACACATTAGAAGGGATTGTATCATATTTAGATTTGAGGTCTTGTGCACTCATCGGGACAGGTGAGCCGGTTATCTTAGTTACCTACAGATTACCATTATGATAGGTTCCCTTTAATAAAATATGGATTCAGCAATCAATTTTATTTATTTTGACAAATTTTCTATCTGTTAAAGAATTTACATTTCACTGGTGGGAAAAAAAAATTAAGTAGTCAGAACATTCTTTATGTGATGGTGAATTATATTCTCTGAACCCAGGGATTTAGCGCCAATAGGGTCATTTCTATTCTTTAGTTGGATATTGTACCCAATGATAAATCCGAGACAACCATGTGTTCCTTTGTATATATCAACCTCTATTCCAGCACTTCTGAGTGACTATTTATCAGCTGTGGGCACACTCGGAAACCCGTGTACTAGAGACAGAATTGTGTTGTTTCTATCAGCGCTTTAGTAATAATATTACATTGGAAAATCTCAGGGAACTAGCAGAGAATAATAATAATAAAAAAAAAAACGAAGAAAAAAAAACAAAAAAGCAAAACAATATACAATGTGATATTATGTAGCTCTGCTGTTTCCACATTTGTTTTCAGGCAGTAATGGAAAATACAGAGCAGGCTGGTTTGACATAACCGCTCTCTTCACTTATCAATTGTTCTAATCTAGTTAGAAAGTAAATCACAAGCCCGAGGGAGTCAGAGCACAACAAGGCTGTCGGGTGACGCTGCGACATATAGCCCAGATTGAGAGAGGGTGCATAGGGCATTACAATGTGGTGATGTAGTAGAAGTCCTGGCACCATTGTTAAGACCATTACAACATATAAAACTGGTCAGCCAAAAATATGAAAACTGAATATAGCCATTATCCATTGTCACAGATACGTATGATGTTATGGAATCATAGGATGTTCTAGTTGGAGGGGACCTCCAGGGTCATCGTGTCCAACCCCCTTCTCAGTGCAGATTTCTCTATGCATGGAAGTCAAGCTTAGGTTATGTTGCGGTATGCCACAGAATAACCTTTCATAACAGTGTATAATTGTCCCTGGGCTAACAGTGGTGGCTCTGGGCTGTAATAATCAATAAAACCAATTAAAATGTGTTTTGTTGCTTTGTTTCTTCTCATTGGAGCCAAGTCAAAGCAAGGATTAAAAAGCAGTGACTCTGAGATAGTCCCACCTCTGACTACTTATGCAAATATTGTATTTAAAGGGCAATGCATTGCCTACTTTTAAAGAAAGTTTAATTTATACAGTATATACATATATATTTACACATATATAGATACATACAGTCTATATTATATAATATATATCTACAGTATCTGTATAATCTAATCTAAAATGAAATGATATGATTTATATGTATATCATCTAAAATGAAAAGTCTGCAGTCACTCTGTATGACTGCAGACCTATAAATCCCTCCAAGGCACGCACTGTGCCTGGAACGGAGGTGATGTATGCGTTATGCGTTATGTGTAAGGGGGAAGACCGGGGTGTGAGTGCTTTCAGAGCAAGGGATCCGGAACTGCCGGGGCCATACCTCTTGTTGCAGGGGGAAGACAGACTGCAAGCAGAGGAGTCATGTGACAGGGAAGCAAGGGGTGTGTCGAGAGAGAGGGAGAGACGAGGACGTTTGCGCGGGAAAGCGCAGCTGGGTCCAGCTCAGCAGAGCAGTGTGAGAGGGTCGAGGCTCCTGGCTACAGGACTTGGAGTAAGGGATCCAAGTGCAGTGGACCGGAGGAGTCAAGCTGACGGTAGGGAGAAGAGACGCAGGGTCCGTGGAGCTGAGCACGTGAGGTGCCGTGTTATGGACTAGGGGCTCAGCGGGTAAAACTGGAGACCGCCCGCTGCCGCCAGAAGACGGAGCATTGTTTGGGCGGGGAAGCCTGAAGAAATCATCACCTGCACCAGCTGGCAACTGCCTTGTGGAGGATACAAGTCAGCTAAGTGAAAAAAATGTCGTCTGTTACCGGTTTGACTCTGCTACATCTAGTTAAACTGAAAACTGTCAGTTACAGACTAATATCTGCTATTTCCCCATATTTTCCCCTGTTACTCCCTGCGTGGAGATTCACCTTGTTATTATAAACTTCCCCTGTTTATTAACCCCGTATTGGCTGCTCTGTGCTTCTGTGTCACATGCATACTCCCGACCTGAACCCATATAGTAGGCGTGGCCTCCTAGAAAGCCGGGCCCATTGGACGGCTGCGTCACTAGACGGGATACGGCCTCGCTCAGTACAAGTGTATGGAACAATGCCACACCCACTATATGGGTGCTGGCCGGGAGTATGCATAATGCACATGTGGCGCCCCTGAGGGTTCGACCGCCACAGGAATGCTGCACTTCTTTAATGGAGTATAGTGTTCCTCCTCTGAGGTAAGGCCAGTGTGATAGTCGTGACCCAGCCCTTACATCCAACACCACACTTCTCCACCAGAGTGAGCTACTATGCACTAGGTGCTGCTCCCCTGGTTACTGGGAGACTGGGGAACCAAGAGTGAGGGGAACCAGTTAGTGGGTGAGGGTGGAGGACTTACAAGTTAGTTACACTTTAGATTTCATATTTAATCCAAAGCCATCTTTGATCTCGGCCCTTGTTAGTCAAGTTCTTGTGCTGTCTTGGTTGCTGTCAACTACTGTGTGTAATGTGACCTCCCTCCAGGAGCGCAGATCCTGTGTGGGCCTGCGCCGGCAAGGGACACAGCCCTCGTACCCTGGCTTTGGGATTAGAGGTAGGTTGTAGACAAGGAATGTCCCAACCCGGCCAAGGACCATGATCAAGAAGGCCCGGATCCTAAGAGTGTGGCTCCATAGCAAATGGATCCCAGGAAGGATGCAAACGGAGCGGTGTACGCCACCTGTCCTCGCCAACCTGATATATTCAGAGGGACTCCGGCTGCAAAAGGGGTACCGGCCCCCGACACCCGACCTTGCTACTCTACGTCCTTGACGGGAAAGCCCGGTTAGGCCCAGAGGATCCCACCGGGCATCGGACGGAGCGGAGCTGCCCCCATGCCCTTGTTCTGAGAGGAGTTCAGAGGGAGACCTGGCCTATTTGCACACACACGGACAGGAAAGGAATTGGTCTGTAGTTCAGGAACACTCTGCTGTGGGGTCGCGACTGAATGCTGGACTTACTCGGAGGTTGTCGGACCCCCGTCTCTGTTGAGCGCAGGACTCCGCGGGGAGCAGGGAGTCACCTTCCTTTGCCATCTAAGTGAGTAAAGCCTTGAAAGTTCACCCCTATGGCCTCCGGATTGTTATTTCTGCGTCACACCGCGGGATGCTGTGTCCCTTCTCCTCAACTACTACCCCCTCCATCCTGTCCCTCTGCCCTGAGGCCTTGCTCCGCCTGTGGGGAGTAGTAAGAACTTTGGCCGCGGTAACATCGTGCCTCAGCGGACTGCAGCGGCGCTGGTGACCCTTCTCCAGGCACCACGGGTGGCGTAGTCGTTAACCAACCACTCATCCCGGGTAAGCCCACACCATCTCCTTTTTAATGTGACGGCCCTGAGGACGGGTCGGGTCCGCGCCACGGCTGCGTCCCATCTCTCCATCACAGGACCCGACAGCGAGTCCCCCAATACCCAGGGTGAATTAAAAGGGCTTATACCGGACGTACTGAGGCGTCACACACACATCACCACCGTTCGAATCCTTGCAGTGCATAGAGTGTGCGCTGGGGAGATTCATAAGTCTGCAGTCACACTGAGTGACTGCAGACGTATCTATTTAGACCTTTCACTGAGTGCTGTGTTCAGTTTTCTCAGAGACAGTGAATGGGGCAAAGCTTGAGCATGCGTACCTCTGCTCCATTCAAAACAGGGCTCTGTAGAGTCTGGTTCTTGGGGTCCAGAGCTCCATTCTCAGGATTACTGAGGGTTTCAGCAGCTAGACCCCCATAATCTGTAACTTATCCCTATTTTATGGATTGGGGATAACTTTGGATTCAGAGAATAACCCTTTAAAGAAATTGCATGAGATAAAGAAAATATAGCTGCCTTTTATAATTATCCATCTGCTTATTCTGGTATTACACCTCAGCCCTATTCATTTGAATCCTAGCTTCCCCATCCACATTCTATACTTATGATTCATATTTTTCGTATATCAGACAATCCCTTTAATACAGACATTATTGGGTGTAATTTATAAAATCATAGTGAATGCCAGGATCTGGGGCTAAGTAGTATTTTTATATCTGCAATATCTAAATGAACCAGCATACCCCCTCTTGGATACTCACACTTGGCAAGTAGAGTTGAGTACAATGATTCGCAGTAGTCTGGCCAAGCAGCCCCATTGGTAATCCATCATCACCAGACTACGTTGTGTGCACGATTATTAGCCAGTGAATATTTTGACCATGTCATCATGTTTATGCAGAATTTCCTACTCCAAACTGTATGATCTTGAATGCTTATTGGATGAAGCAGATCAGGTGATGTGTATTTGTGTAATGAGGGAGGGTACGGCCTAAGGCTACAACACCCTTTATCAAGTTGTGCAGAATTATTAGGCAGCTTGTTTTCTTCAGGCCACAAAAGAGTTCTGAAAAGTTAAAAATTGTGAAAAGTCTTACAGTACTCTTGAAATTGCTAAAATATTGGGGCCCGATCACAGAACCATCAAAACTTTTGTTGCAAATTGTCAAAGGGTCACAAAAACATGTGGAAAAAAAAGAGAACATATAAACTGCCAAAGATTTGTGAAGAATCAAATATGAAGCTACCGGGTATCCATTATCCTCCAGAACTGCAACCTCCCTTGAGTACCCAGAAGAACAAAGTGTTCAGAGCTCATAGACTTGGCCGAGGTAAGGAGGCTGAAACCCGACCACCACTAAGTAAGACACAGAAGGGGAAACGTCCACACTCGGCCAAGAAATACCTAAAGGTAGACTTTTCAATGGTTCTATGGACTGATGAGATGAGTGTGACTCTTGACTGACCAGATGAATCAGCCCGGGCTGGATAATTAACGGGACAGACCTCCACGTGCACTCAGACGCCATCTAGGTGGAGGTGGGATTCTGCTATGGGCTGATATTATTAAAGGTAGATTTGTTGTACCTTTTCAGGTTGAAGGTGGACTCAAAAACAACTCCCAATCCTACTGCCAGTTTTTTGAAGACACTGTCTACAAGCAGTGGTGCAGGAAAAAGTCAGCATTTTTTTATGAAAATCATGATTATTATCCAGGACAATGCTCCATCGCAGCATCGAAGTCTCTACTTCACAGCTGCCAGTAAAGGTCTTAAAGATGAAACAATAATGACATGGCCCCTTCATCACTGACCTAAACCCTAGTGAGAACTTGTGGACCCTTCTTAAATGGGAGATTAAGGTTGAAGGCAAACAGTACACCTCCCTGAATAGTGTCTGGGAGGTTGTGGTTGGTGCTACTAAAACGTTAATTGTCAACTGAAATATTCCTTGAATGGAGCTTAAGACTGTTATCAAAAACAATTAGGGCTTATATTGATCACTGATAATTTTTTGAAGTGTCAGAAATATATTTTTGTGTATTTTGAGGTATTTGGGTATTATTCTCACTTTAACAGATGAAATTAAACAATTGAGATGGAAAATGTAAGTTTTTCTTTTACTTGACTAATAATTCTGCTCACTAATAGTTGCCCAATAATTCTGCACAGACAGATATTCTCCTAAGAAAGGCAAAACCTCACTTTTAATATCTAAGTTTCGGATTTTTTAACCTTTTGGATTGACGAACAGCACTGTAGTTATTCAATAATACAATTAATCATCAAAAATACAAAATGCCTAATAATTGTGTACACAGTGAAGATCTCTGCAAACCTTCTCCCGCCAACCGGCATCCCCAGCTCCTTGTGTAATTGGCAAGAATGAAGTTGCGCTGGACCTAGTAGTCTTCAGAGGAGCTGGGCATGCCATCATAGACTGGTGGGCATGGACTACAATTGTGGTTGCTGGACCAGGCTCATGCGAATTGTTTTGCTAAAGTCTAATGCCAAGTGGCCACAACATGAGAAGGAACCATCTAATCAATTTTCTTGGATGATTGACATTCATTATCCTACAGTTATAATCTTGGTCACATATTATCTTGTTTCGATTTATAATATGCCAAGGTAATTAAGGCTGAAACCCGACCATCACTGAACAAGACATAGAAGGGGAAACGTCCAGACTGGGCCAAGAATATCTCATCCTCATCTTCCAGGTCCTGAACAGAATACTAGAAATTATAGAAATATCCGACACCTAAACCGAGACGGTGAGGCATATGATTTAAGATGCAGGACAGAATTATATACTGCACTATTTAAGACCCATATAAATCCTAAGGACAATGTATGGGCCGATATTGGATTATAAACTGTTCAATTTACGCTATTTTAGTATTTAGTAAAAATTTGCTTGCACTTTATATATACAGTACTAGTACAGCTACAACTAATTTATCTTGGAGGATAGAGGATGCTGCTGCCTAGTGACCCGCAAATTTACTGTAATTATGGTATATAATTATAATCTGACATATACAAGTAGAGTCATGTGTTTTCTCCATAACACATACATGCATCCACTCAGCCATAAAAAATTCAATTGCAGATTTTTTTTTTTCATTTTACTTATTGCAATAAGCTGAAACTGCAGAACGATTCATTAAAAAGCTGCAGTGGCGGAATGTGCACCAACATAGTTACCACTGCTCATTTACACTTATCCATGACCCTGCTGTCAGAGAGGGATAAATGAATTAGACTCCGGGGAAAAAACAAATGGTAAATGTAGAGTAGCATGTGCTATGTGAATGCTGGCATCCAGAGGTTACCATATGAAGCTCTTGGGTCTCAATGCAAAATGTGTAATAAAGCCCCCAATCATGGGGCAGAGGAGCTTTCGGGCAACTCAGACTATAGGAACTGTGAGCGATCGCAACCTTTGCATCTATCCATACTCTATAGTTAGACTCTTGGTAGTAATATAGCATTTGGTTGCTTACCGTTTTGACTTTTAGATATTGACTCCCATTATTTTGATTGCTGACCGTTTCGGAAGGATTTTTTTTATTAGTTTTTGCTCTCCATTTGGCACTTTTGATTTACAGATGTTTCCTTCCTTATCTTTTTTTTTTCATGGCTCAACATATCCCAGGATGTATTGTAGAGCATTTCCAAGTTTTAAAAAGTGATTATACTTCAAATACCTAATTCTATAAGTATCTTTGTATTAGACATTTCCTATAAAGTGTACCTCTTTCCCATATTAAAGCCAACTCTGACTTAAAGGGGTTGTCCGGTACTTTAGATTACCCCCCCCCCCATGTATTCCCCCGGGGGCCCCTAAGACTTTTTGTAATTACCTTCCGTTGCAGATAATGCCTGTGAGCGGCGCTATCACTGGCTGCTCACAGGCATCACGTGACCCCCAGTTGCAGCCGGCTCAGACATCTGCTGACATCATGACAAGTGCTGGCAGCAGCCGGGGGTCTTTGTCTTCCGTGTTCCAGATGGATGCCAGGCTGTGGGCGGGGTTACCCCACCACGTCACACCCAGAATCCACCGCGGGCTTCGCCTCTCCCCATTCATTGGGAAAGCGTGCGGTGAATGATGGGTGTGACGCATGGGGTAACCTCGCCCACAACCCAGCAGCCACCGCCAGGACCCCAGCACTGAGTCACGCCTCACTTGTCGTGACGTCAATGTGGGGGCCACGTGATACCTGTGGGCTGCCACCGATAGCGCTGCTCACAGGAAGAAACAGCAACGTAAGGTATTCACAAAAATCCTTAGGGGCCCCGGGGGGATACATTAGGGGGATAATATAAAGTACTGGACAACTTCTTTAATCACAATACTGTCCAACACACTACCTTTGCAAAAGGGCTTAAAACCCATACAGTATATTCACTGGTAGGAAATATACCTTTGTCAAATCCACCCCATTTCTATCATTGGAAAGAGACCTTAGAGAAGTGTTTCCATGTTCAGAATGGTCTCGCACACTATCCTTCATAAATCACACTTTCTTCTGTGTTGCATATTACGAAGCCTATGTGAAAACAGTCCTGAGTTGATATTAGATGAAACTTAGTTTTATGCCTCCAAATACTTATCAACTTTCTTGATGTGCATGTGGCCATAAAGGTTCCCTTCTTTATATCTTTTGGGTTTGGCTAACATTGGGGCCTCTACTTTCAACTGATTTCATCTCTCGTCCATGTTAGCACAAAACTATCACCTTCTTTAGCTCTACTATTACTGGATATTCGATCTATTCCCCCCAGAGGTACGGTGATCACCACACATATTCTGATAGCCACCAAGTTGGCTATCGGCAGATTATGGAAAGTGCCAGGCTCACCCAGTACAGAAGAAGTCACAATAGCTATCAGTAGGACATATTCATACGAAACCTTTCTGAATAACTTAAAATTATCGCTTCAACACCCAAAAAACACAATTCAAATATAATCCCTGGTATCTAAGATTTGATCAAAAAAACTTCCAATATATGGTTTAGTGTTTAGTCGTTTATTATGTTTTTGTCTTTAATTCCAGTAAGTACAAAACAATTCTTATCTATATGCAAGACAATGGATTTATCTCCTTGCTTTGTCATTCTCCTTATGTTAGCCACTATGTCAGGGCCGGGATGAGGGCTAGGCAGGGTAGGCACCCGCCTTGGCCGCTACCTCCTACTTCATCCAAGGGGGCGCACTTTGAATAAAAAAAACCTGACATTGCTGAATGCCTGCAGCCGCCGACACCTTGCTCCGGGGTGCAAGGATTCAGCACACTGACGGCTGGGGTGGAGCACACACTGACGGCACACAGGGGAGCAGTGTCAGTCACTGACACCGCTCAACCCTCTCTCCATCTGTGCCCTGGCCGTCACTCTCACCATGTACTCAATTGTATTTGCTTATATAAGACGCAAATACACTTCGTTTGAGTGCCGCCAGCACAGACACAGAGGAGCTATAATCAGCTCCCTTCTCTGCCGGGAACGCCATCAGAATGCTGGCTACTTCCTGCCTGTGCCCTGTTCGAAATGGCACTCGCAGGAGACATCAGATGGCGCAATGCAATGACTTCATCCCGCCATCCAGTGCCCAATGCTGTACAGGACATAAGAAGATATGGAGTTTACATTCGAAGGAGAGCCTGGATTAGGTCAGTAAAAGCTTCTTTTAAGTCTTCAAATATTGCATTGCCACTGAATAGGGGCCATCAAAAGAAGGTCTGACTAGGGGGATATAATACTGGGGGCTGCTGACTGTGGGGGAAATTATACTGGGGGATGCTGGCTGTGGGGGACTATCACACTGGGGGCTGGCTGTGGGGGACATTAGGGGGGTGGCTGCGGGAGACTGGAGGCTGTTGGCTGTGGGGACATTATACTTGGGGCTGCTGGCTGTTGAGAACATTATGCTGGGGGCTGCTGGCTGTGGGGGACTATCACAGGGGGGGTTGACTGTGGGGGACTATCACACTGGGGTCTGGCTGTGAGGGACTATCACACTGGAAGCTGGCTGTGGGGGCATTATACTGTACAGGGTTCTGTAGGGGACATACTGGGGTCCGTGGCGACAATACTGTATTGGAGGCAGTGGTGACCAATCTGTATAGGTGGCTGTGGTGACCATATCATATAAGAGGCTGTGGTGACCATATTATATAGGGGGCTGTGGTGGATATCATACTGTATATTGAGGGGTGTGGTGGATATTTTATGGTATATTGGGGGCTGTGGTGGATATCATACTATGTGGGGTGCTGGGGAGGACAATATACTGTATTTGTGACCAGGGGTGCCATAAAACTGTATGGTGTGATGTGGGGGCCATCATACTATATATGGGGGCTGTGGCGGTGACAACACTATATAATAGGGATCTGTGGTGGACATTATACTGCATGGGGGGCTGTCTTGGACATCATAGTGTATATTTTGGGGTTATTGTGGTTATCATACTGTATGGTCGGCTTTAGTAAGCATTTTACTGTGTATGGGGGCAGTGTGAGGAGGGGTACAGTCTGGTGAAGGCAGTGTGGTGGTTAAAATGAGGGCATAGTGTGAAGAGGGGACACAGAACCAATATGGAGATGAGGCAGCATTAAAAGGGGCACAGTATGGAGAGAGGTTAGCATGGTAGGGGGACAGTGTGAAGATATAGAAAATGTAATGGAAAACAGTGGAGAGGGAACAGCCATGGTATATATTGTTAACAAGGGTGGATAGTGTGATGGTTACAGCTGATAATGGCTGACAGTGTGGTGATTATAGCTCATTAAGGCAGACAATGTGGCCATATTCCGTAGAAGGCTTAGTTAGAGCATAGTTTGGACAGATATTTTTATGCAGAGGGCATTTTAATAACACTCTTAGTTTTAAAGGCACCATGTTGGGATGTGCTGCATGAAGATCGGAGAAGAGGAAAGTCTGCAGAGATGAGAAGAGGATGTGAAAAGTCATCATGGAGTCTGGACAAAATGGAGATGAAAAGAAAGAACAGCTCAAATAATAGAAGAGTACAGCTTAATTGAAACCCCCTTAGGCTGTGTGCCCACGATGCATTTTTCAAGCGTTTCCGCAGTGGCAAAAATGCTGCAGAAACGCTTAAAAAACGCATGGTAGAAGGTCTGCCATGTTCCCCAATGATAATCCGCATGTGCTGTGCACATGCTGCAGAAATTTCCGCTGCGGGTTATCATTGCGTAAAAAAACGCAGCACTACCAATCATTTTGCGGAAGCGCTGCGTTTTCGCCGCCATTGACTTGCATTGAAACGCATGGATTACGCATCACTGCATCTGTACATGCGGAATCCAAGCGTTTCAATGTGCAGATGGTACCCGGGTGTTGAGGACAGGAGAGTCTCCTCCGGACCCAGGTACCATAGAACCTGTAAAAAAAAGAATAAAATAAAAAATAAGTATCATATTTACCTTCTGATGGCCCCCGGTGTCCTTGTCTCGGCTTGCCGGCAGCTCGCGGTGGACTGAAGGACCTGCGCTGACGTCATAGTCATGTGACGGCAGGTCCTTCAGTCTAGTGCACCGCGAGCTGCCAGCAAGGGAAGACAGAGCGAAGCAAGACTGCGGGGGCCATCAGAAGGTAAGTATAGAATTATTTTTTTATTTTTAAACATTCTTTACGGTCACACTATGTAAATCCACCAAGTTGTCAAGCACTTTCCAAGTGATGCTAAAATCGCTTGGAAAGCGCTTGTCAACCCGCATGCGGAAATACATGTGAAGAACGCTTCAGATCCACATGTCCCTGGCAGGAAAAACGCATGTACAATCCACATGCGTTTTTTCTGCCAGGGAGATGTAGAAACGCTCAGGAAAAAATCCTGAGCATTTCTGCATCGTGGGCACATAGCCTTACAGTTAGGCCATATTAGTTTCCATGACTATCCTTGTGTCTGACATTTAAAATATGGGACGCCGGAGACGAATATCGTTATTTGTTTCTGGTGTTGTGTAAATAGACAACGAGCACTGAATGATTCTATAACTAACTTTGAAATTGCACTCCCTGTTGATCCTCACCCTTAAAGTGCACCACTTTTTTACTTTTGATGGTATTTTTTGGTGAAAAAGATAACAATTCTAGTGGAAATACAGTTAGGTCCATATATATTTGGACAGAGACAACATTTTGCTAATTTTGGTTCTAGACATTACCACAATGAATTTTAAACAAAATAATTCAGATGCAGTTGAAGTTCAGACTTTCAGCTTTCATTTGAGGGTATCCACATTAAAATTGGATGAAGGGTTTAGGAGTTTCAGCTCCTTAACATATGCCACCCCGTTTTTAAAGGGACCAAAAGTAATTGGACAGATTAAATAATTGTAAATAAAATGTTCATTTCTAGTACTTGGTTGAAAACCCTTTGTTGGCAATGACTGCCTGAAGTCTTGAACTCAAGGACATCACCAGACGCTGCGTTTCCTCCTTTTTGATGCTCTGCCAGGCCTTCACTGCGGTGGTTTTCAGTTGCTGTTTGTTTGTGGGCCTTTCTGTCTGAAGTTTAGTCTTTAACAAGCGAAATGCATGCTCAATTGGGTTGAGATCAGGTGACTGACTTGGCCATTCATGAATATTCCACTTCTTTGCTTTAATAAACTCCTGGGTTGCTTTGGCTTTATGTTTTGGGTCATTGTCCATCTATAGTATGAAACGACGACCAATCAGTTTGGCTGCATTTGGCTGGATCTGAGCACACAGTATGGCTCTGAATACATCAGAATTCATTCGCCTGCTTCTGTCCTGTGTCACATCATCAATAAACACTAGTGACCCAGTGCCACTGGCAGCCATGCATGCCCAAGCCAACACACTGCCTCCGCCATGTTTTACAGATGATGTGGTATGCTTTGGATCATGAGCTGTACCACGCCTTCGCCATACTTTTCTCTTTCCATCATTCTGGTAGAGGTTGATCTTGGTTTCATCTGTCCAAAGAATGTTCTTCCAGAACTGTGCTGGCTTTTTTAGATGTTTTTTAGCAAAGTCCAGTGTAGCCTTTTTATTCTTGATGCTTATGAGTGGCTTGCACCATGCAGTGAACCCTCTGTATTTACTCTCATGCAGTCTTCTCTTTATGGTAGATTTGGATATTGATAAGCCTACCTCCTGGAGAGTGTTGTTCACTTGGTTGGCTGTTGTGAAGGGGTTTCTCTTCACCATGGAGATTATTCTGCGATCATCCACCACTGTTGTCTTCCGTGGGCGCCCAGGTCTTTTTGCATTGATGAGTTCACCAGTGCTTTCTTTCTTTCTCAGGATGTACCAAACTGTAGATTTTGCCACTCCTAATATTGTAGCAATTTCTCGGATGGGTTTTTTCTGTTTTTGCAGCTTAAGGATGGCTTGTTTCACCTGCATGGAGAGCTCCTTTGACCGCATGTTTACTTCACAGCAAAACCTTCCAAATGCAAGCACCACACCTCAAATCAACTCCAGGCCTTTTATCTGCTTAATTGAGAATGACATAACAAAGGGATTGCCCTCACCTGTCCATGAAATAGCCTTGGAGTCAATTGTCCAATTACTTTTGGTCCCTTTAAAAACAGGGTGGCACATGTTAAGGAGCTGAAACTCCTAAACCCTTCATCCAATTTTAGTGTGGATACCCTCAAATGAAAGCTGAAAGTCTGAACTTCAACTGCATCTGAATTGTTTTGTTTAAAATTCATTGTGGTAATGTCTAGAACCAAAATTAGAAAAATGTTGTCTCTGTCCAAATATATATGAACCTAACTGTAGTCATCAGAGCTTGTTACCTGACTCATCGGAGGGATGGGGGTTGTGTTAGGGGTCCTGTTACCTTCGTCTCTGACCCATTCCTTTGCTTGGAGGCTGAGGGTTCATCGTTGAGCATGGGGGCACCATTGGGTTTATCCGCATAGGGCAACAAAATACCTTGTTCCGGCCCTGCACTATGTAATTGACATTTCGTGTCTTTGAAAGATTTTGTTGTAAAACATAATAAAACTTAATAAAAATGTATTGATTTAAAAAAAAAGTGATTACACAATGCTGTGTTGGGAGATATCTATGGTTTATGTGTTTATATGTGATAACCGACCGCCCATAGTCAATCTGGAGGAGCTGCAGAAATGCACAGCTCAAGTGGGAGAATCTGTCCACAGGACAACTATTATTCATATACTCCACCAATCTGGCCTATAATAATAATAATAATAATCTTTTTATTTATATAGCGCCAACATATTCCGCAGCGCTTTACAATTCAAACAATTTACAGACATTACTGTCCCCATCGGGGCTCACAATCTACATTCCCTATCAGTATGTCTTTGGAGTGTGGGAGGAAAATGGAGAGCCTGGAGGAAACCCACGCAAACTCGAGAGCATACAACCTCCTTGCAGGTGTTGTCCTTGGTGGGATTTGAACCCAGGATCCGAGCGCTGCAAGGCTGCAGTGCTAACCACTGAGCCACCGTGCCGCCCGGCCTACATAGAATAGTGGCAAGAAGAAAGCCATTCTTGAAAGCAAGCCATAAAAAGTTCCATTTGCAGTTTACAAACAGCCATATGGGTGGCACAGCTTGCATGTGGAGGAAGGTGCTCTGGTCAGATGAGACCAAAGTAGAACTTTTTGGGCTAAATGCAAAATGCTATGTGTGGCGGAAAACTGTACATCACCCTGAAAACACCATCCCCACTGTCAAACATGGTGGTGGCAGCATCATGGACTGGGAATGCTTTTTTTCAACAGGGACAGGGAAGCTTGTCAGAGTTGATGGGAATATGGATGGAGCTAAATATAGGGAAATCCTGAAGGAAAACCTGTTAGAAGCTGCAAAAGACTTGAGACTGGGCCGAAGGTTCACTATCCAGCAGGACAACAACTCTAAACATACTGCCAGAGCTACAATGGAATCGTTTATATCAAAGCATATTCATGTGTGTGAATGGCCCAGTCACAGTCCAGACTTAAATGCTATTGAGAATCTGTGGCAAAACTTGAAAGTTGCTGATCACAGACACATCCATCCAATCTCACTGAGCTAGAACTAGTTAGCAAATAAAAGTGATCCAAAATTTCAGCCTGTTGATGCGCAAAACTGGTAGAGACAGATCCCAAAAGACTTGGAGCAGTAATTGCAGCGAAATATCATCCTACAAAGTATTGACTAAGGGAGCTGAATACAAATTTACATCACAATTTTCAGATTTATATTTTTAAAGTAATAAAAAAATGTAGAATTTCCTGTACTTTTTACAAATACTTGCTACTTTGTATTGGTATATCACATAAAATTCCATAAAACACATTTTCAGTTTAACAATGGCGGAATTGCATTTTTTCCATCATTTCATCACACTTTGAATTTTTTTTCTCATGTTTTTCAGTAAATGATATGGTAAAATGAATGGTGTCATTCAAAATTACAAATAGACAAAAGCCTGTGAGGGGCTGAAAAGTTTTGTTACTCTCCTATATGTGAAATAAATGAACTGACTTCTATTTGTGATTTATTTTCCAGGTGCACCACCAAGGACTGCGGAGTGCCGACTATTCTACTTTTTTATATAATTCAAAATTACAACTCATCCCGCAAAAAAACAAGCCCTCGCACGTCTTTGTTGACAGAAAAATAAAAAAGTTAGGGCTCTTGAAGGAAGGCAAGGAAAAAGGAAAGTGCAAAAATGAAAACTTCCCTGGTCCTTAAAGGGTTATCCTCAGAAATGACCTATTGTTTAACTCAGATTTAATTGATGATGATAATTAAACTTCTGAAAACGTGTCCTGAAAAATTGGGAGATATGAGTCTAAATATGTGTTTGAAAATTGCAAGATTTATTTTTTAATTTACGGTATATTTTAAAAATATATAGTATGAAAAAAATATTGCCTGAATAATTTTACAATTACAATTAAATCAAAAGCCTGATTCAAACAATACATCTGGTAATACAATTACATTCCCCAAATTTAAAGAAAGATAAAACACATCTATATCTTGAGTCTGCTAGACTCGATATTCATCATGACTGGCACTTGCTCCACTATGCTTCTCTGATTCAGTTCAACTGTTAGGGAACTAGTTACCAGGACCTAACGCCAGGACCAGCAGAGTGCTAGGAGCCAGGACCAAAGGTTGCAGGAAATGAATTTTCTTAATGTCAAATGTGCAATTGAGTTTAATTTATTCTTTGAATAGCACGGACCAATTAACAACACACAGAACTTTATAATATGGCTGTAGAGTAATTGTCCAGATATCTGCAATGCACAAATAAAACAATATTTTATAAATGTTAGTTTTAGTTTTTCATACTTGACAACAGTTTCAATTTTGCAAGGACAATGCTGCAAACCAAATGGCATAAGAGAAAGGGCGTAAAAGGGACAGCACTGGAAATCTTGGGGGCATTCTTGGGAGGTTTGGAAACATTCCTGGGCTGTCTCTTTTTATGGGTGGTAAATGCCCCAATTTAGGTAAGTATGGTCTTCATACTGCAAATTTTCACATAGACCAGTCATATTGGTTACTTAGCACAATAGATATGGCACATTCCAGTAATAATCTATTAACAGATAAATGTACCAATGTCAGTTCAAGTGTATAAACAGGGGCGTTACGATCGCAGTCACAGAGGGTGCAACTGCAGCAGAGCCGGTGCAGGATGGGGGCTCGCCGATGCCAGTAGCTATTTTAGCTGGATATGTGTCAGAGGATGCACATTCAGCTGTAATGTATTGCAGTGCAGCGACCAGCTGAGTCCCTGCACTGTAATACACGCTGCTAGCCAATCAGAGGTCGGCAGTTGACGTCGGCATGCAGATTACTGGCAGGGCATGGCAGTGATGCCATGTACATCCCATCGCTCACACGCTGTAGTCAGCTGCTGGATGGAAGAGGATGCCGCACATCATGGGAGCAGGGCTAAGGTGAGTAGAAATGCTTATTTTTGATATTTGTTGGAGAAGAACTACAGAACAGGGACATAATTACTGGAAGAAGCCAAGGATGGGGCACATTATACCAGGTTGGGGAGCATGTATTACTAATATTACTATAAGTGGCCCAGGATAGTGGACATATATTAATGCAAAGGGCCCAGAAAGGAGGACCTTGTAGCAGGAAAGGGAGACATTATACCAGGAAGGGGCCCAGGATGGAGGACAATATACCAGGAATGGGATACATTATACCATGAAGAGGCCCATAATGGAGGACATTATGCCAGGAAAGGGAAACATTATACCAGGAAGGGGCCCACGATGGAGACATACCAGGATGGGGGATATTATTACTGGAAGGGTTCCAGGATGTGGAACATTATTACAAGAAGGGGCAAGGATGGAGGACATTATTACAGGAAGGGGCCAGGATGGGGGACATTTATTAAAGGAAAGGGGCACAGGATGGGGACAATATTACAGCAAAGGAACAGGATTGGGGATATTTCTACAGGATGGGGGACATTGTTACATGTGAGGGGGAGTGTATATGTCTTCACAGGATCTGGAACGCTACCAAGGCCCATGCATCTGACAGATATGCAGGTGGGAGCACAGGTCCAAATTTTGCACTGGGCACATTGGCCTCTATGCCACTGAGTGTAAAGTAGGGACAAGTACAACACTGGCAGATGTCAGAGACAAAATTAGCAAATGTTCACATAACCTGAGTACAAGGTCAAAGAGAAAATAAGAGAACCTGTGGGTTAAGCCTGGTAAAGTCGAACGGGTGAGGTCAAGTGGCTCTTATCTTGTCATTACAGATTGCTTGTTTCCATTCTAGTACATTAACATTGGTTTACATTGTCCTACTTCTTGATGCATTATGATGAGAAAGAAACAGTTTTTTTTTTATTATTATTATTCATTATTTCTTTCTATCTTATGAATTTGTTGAAATAATTTTCTTTTTCTCTTCTGTTTTTGGCTCGCAAGAAGAGAAGCCCCCGGGGAAATTGAGCTCTCACTAAACAACAAACAATGCTATCCTTTCTACTCCCATACAATTTGACTTCCATAATGTGATATCAAGGAGGAAAGAATCCAGTGGCAAATCCTCAGAAAGAGCAAAGCGGAATATCAATCCCAGCCAGAGAACGCAGTCACGTACAGCCCGGCACTGGCTTTAATGGAATGTAATTCTGCGGAAGGCAGAGGTGAGACACAACCTAAATATTGAAAATAAATGAATTAGTAATCAGTAGGCAAGAGCTGGCGCGAGCGAGAGGAATAAATATAAAGCGGGCGAGAAGAGGGTGGCTGAGAGTGAGAAGGAAAAAATTGAGAAAGCGGTAAAAAAAGATGGAAGAGGCGACACGAGATGAAATGAAGCAAAGCTAAAAAGGAAACAAGTTTTCTGCTATAATTTCTTGTGTATGTTGCCGCCGTGACTATTTTTGGCTTCAGCCGATGCTTATGTCACTTGCTTTGAGGGCTTTTAAATGGAAAAACTCAGAAATGTCATATTACTATCCTTGAGCCAAACAACCTGACACCGTGCAGCATGGAAAGAATATACTGCATAATAGCAGTCGGTATATGATAGACTACACATATGTAAGGTGCCCCAGCCAGGTAATCGTGGGCGAGCTGTGGCCCCTGCTCGCTCTGGCACCCTACAGACAAGATGTGTCCTCCCTCTGATGTGCTGCAGTGTATGTGGTGATTTGCACATACTTCAGACCAGTCGGTCGCATCTGTCTCCAGGCATTTCTCTTCTGGAACCAGGGCAGCAATAAATTCAGAGGACACGAGGTTCATAATCATAACTGGGACTTTACTTGGGGAAGAGGAATATGTACAATATTTACAGGCAGATATAATGGATAAGGCCCAACAGGTTGTCATCTTTCCCACATGTACTTGATACAACTTCAGCCCTGGTTGCCTCTTTAAATGAAGCATCTCTGTTGCTCAGTTCTCTAACCCTAGAGAATCTTCCTCACCAATGACAGTATATCCTAGATCCTAGTTCTCCCCACATCCTAGACTTGAGTCCTAGCTTCTTCTGCAGCCTGCAGACAGAATGTGCCCCGGGGACCTCAATATCCCTCTTGAGTTTCTACGGCCCGCTAAGGGGACTCTTGTGGAGGGAATCTTCACTCTGGTGAATCTACTGTCTGGGGTACGGGGCTCACGTCGGCCCTAGCAGCCACAAAACCGAGGCTGCCTGTACTGTTTCAAGTACTATCTCACACCGAACTCTCACTTCCTGGTTCTGGAACATAACCAGAGATTTTCCTAAAGTGCCCATCCTCTATTGGCTGTCCTCACACACAATTAACCCCTTCACTGTTCTACATGTCTACAATACTACTGGCAGGCTTAACCTGTCATCTGCATCCGGGACAGTGGCATCTTGTGGCTGGTTACCAATACTACAGCCCACAAGGAAACACCTTAGAAACAAAGCCTTGCTCACATTCTGTGCCCAACCATAGCACTGAGTTCCCCTTTACTCTATTGGCTGGATTATTACAGCTAACCCCTTAAGTGGACCTAACTGCAGCCCAGAGAGATCTAACTATCGGGAACATTCTGTTTAACTCTTTTAGTGCCAGTGGGAAGCTACTTCCTTCCCCACTACTACACATATACTTCATCATGCAAATTTACCAATAACAAAGCCACTGTGGTCATCTCTGCTGTTCTTTGAAAGCTGGTGACACATGGTCATTGTCTTAGTATTCTACAGACTTATCATAGGATGGAGGCGCAAGATCAAGGTTCGAGGGAAAGTCAACCCCGGTCACCTTTAACACTGGTGCTACCACCTTCACCTCTGTAGACCACTAGGGATGTAGCCATTAACCTCTTTATTATTTCAGATAGACACCATGTTTCATTAAAGAACAAGGAAATAAAGTAAAAAAAAAATAACATTACTCTCCTGATAGGTCTCTGATACTCTGCGGCCACTGCACTTGTGATCCACTGTGGACCCACTGGTCTTTATCCATTTTCTTGCAGTGTTGACGTGTTGCACATCCACATGACAGCAGAAGCCAATTACTGGCTTCAGTGGTTTTGTGCCGGACATGCTACAACCTGCTTTGACTGAGATCAGTGATTGGTTGCAGCAGTCACATGGATGTACGGCGCATCATTACTGCAGGAAAATCAATAGAAACCTTGGGGAGACAACCAGAGAGACAGTATTTTATCAAAGAAGTTTACATTTCTTTGAGGAGCAATGTGCTTCTGTCTCATTAGCTGCAAACTTCTTTGGATTTTTTTGTGAGTGATCGGTGGGGGCCTCAGGACCTGGACCTCCATTGATTTGCTTTGCAATTAAAACGACAAAAACATATCAAATAAAAAATTACAAAGGTTTAGTTTTAAGATTAAGGCTTGCCATACAAAATGGCCGTCTGAGATACACAAGAAAGGTTCTAAAAAAAACCTAAGAAGTATGCAGCTTAGGAAATAAAAGTGCACAGCACTTGCTGGAGAGTGCTCTGGATGGAGTACGGATACAATAAAAAGTTTTATCAGTTCCCTGCTCTCAGATGGTAGGTGTGCACTCTTGTCCCCTAGCTGTGCCCTTCTTAGTGGGGTTTTTTGAGCGATCAATGGGGTAGTTAGGACCTGGACTCCCATAAATCTGCCTTCAATTAAAGTGCACAGCTTCGGAGAAAGAAGGGCACAGCTCCTGCCCGAGAGTGCACAGGATGGGGTAAGGATAAGCTTTTTATTGTATCCATACTTTATTATGTGGGAGCGCTCAGGTGGTATCTGTAGCGTCGGCGTCCCTGCCTCCTGCTAGGCAGGGACGCTGTTCCCCTCACATCTCCGCTCCGTGCCCGGCATCTTCCTCCCGCTCTGCTAGCAGCGCGCGCTCCTTCCCGGCCACAGTGCTTAGGGCGCGCGCGCGCGCTCCCCCTCTCTTAAGGGGGCCGCGCGCGCCGTCCTAAGGAGTCCCCGGCCAATGGCCGGAGGACTTCACCATATATAAGGCACCTCCTCCAAAATGGAGGTGCCCGAGCAATGTTGTAGCACAGAATTGGCCAACTTATGCGCAAAAAACCTTCATTTTTCAAAGTGACATTAGTCTAGATACAATATTTCTTATATATTCATGTATGGAGTGCCGAAGTTCTTTTTGCAATTGAGATTACTCTTTTCTTCAGAGCACCCGAATAGACCAGTGAGCGACCCCTCTCTTTTTTCTATTAATCATTTTTGGGATCCCGCTCCTGGAGCATTGCAGCAGGTACGTGTTCACACTATTAGAAGTTTGACAGCCTTTTTTCTGACCATGTGTCCCTCCCATTCAGTCACAGGTGGTTTTAACTAGCTCTACCAGCCCATACATTGTAGGTTAAAAGCCCAAGCAGAGACATATTGTCCATACAGGCTTACAGCCCAAGAGTGGCATATCCAGTGGTAGCGTAGCGTAGTTTCCCATCATACGAAGGTGACCTTGTCGTGGTTGATGGGCACACATAAATTGGCCAACTTATGCGCAACAAACCTTCATTTTTCAAAGTGACATTAGTCTAGATACAATATTTCTTATATATTCATGTATGGAGTGCCGAAGTTCTTTTTGCAATTGAGATTACTCTTTTCTTCAGAGCACCCGAATAGACCAGTGAGCGACCCCTCTCTTTTTTCTATTAATCATTTTTGGGATCCCGCTCCTGGAGCATTGCAGCAGGTACGTGTTCACACTATTAGAAGTTTGACAGCCTTTTTTCTGACCATGTGTCCCTCCCATTCAGTCACAGGTGGTTTTAACTAGCTCTACCAGCCCATACATTGTAGGTTAAAAGCCCAAGCAGAGACATATTGTCCATACAGGCTTACAGCCCAAGAGTGGCATATCCAGTGGTAGCGTAGCGTAGTTTCCCATCATACGAAGGTGACCTTGTCGTGGTTGATGGGCACACATAAATTGGCCAACTTATGCGCAAAAAACCTTCATTTTTCAAAGTGACATTAGTCTAGATACAATATTTCTTATATATTCATGTATGGAGTGCCGAAGTTCTTTTTGCAAATGTTGTAGCACAGTTCATCACTCTGCTTCAGCCCTCAGGTCCCGTTCCCAGTTACCTGCCAGTCACCTGCCAGCTTCCTGCCAGTTTCCTGTCTGATACCTGCCTGTCTCGTGTCAACCTGCTTCTATTCCTGCGGTCCGACAGTCTGCCTACCAGCCCTGCCAGTCTGTCTATGGATCCGTCTGCCTGCTCACCTGGGAGCGCACATCTGCTGCCTGCCTGCTAGCCTACCTGGAGGCTCCGCCGTCACGTGCTGTGACCACCAGCCTGTCCAGAGACTCTTGCCCGCTCACCTGGGAGCGCTCACCTGCTACCTGTCTGCTAGCCTACCTGGAGGCTCCGCCGTCACGTGCTGTGACCACCAGCCTGTCCAGAGACTCTTGCCCGCTCACCTGGGAGCGCTCACCTGCTACCTGTCTGCTAGACTACCTGGAGGCTCCGCCGTCACGTGCTGTGACCATCTGCCTGTCCAGTGTCTCTTGCCCACTCACCTGGGAGCGCTCATCTGCTACCTGCCTGTTAGCCTACCTGGAGGCCCTGCCGTCACGTGCTGTGACCACCTGCCTGTCCAGAGACTCTTGCCCGCTCACCTGGGAGCGTCCACCTGCTACCAGCCTGCTTGCCTACCTGGAGGCTCTGCCGTCACTTGCCGTGATCACCCGCCTGTCAAGAGACTGTCCTGGTCATTTGCCGTGACCACCTGCCCGTTTACCCAAAGACTGTCCCGGTCACTTGCCGTGACCACCTACCCGTTTACCCAGAGACTGTCCCGGTCACTTGCCGTGACCACCTGCCCGTTTACCCAGAGACTGTCCCTGTCACTTGCTGTGACTACCTGCCCGTCTTCCCTGGGCGTCACCCGCTTCCTTACAAGGGCCGCCCCCTTGTATAGTTGCTCAGAGGTTCCGCCTCCCAGACCCGTTACAGTTTGCTCGGGCCATGGAACCCGGTGGCACCCAAGCTCCCTCGCTCTCGCTGTCATGAACTGTCCCGTCAGAGGTCCCAACAGGAGTCCATCCTGGGTCACCTGCGGAATGTCAACTCTCGCCTGGACACTCTGACTGCTCCACCAGCAACCACCGCTAGCGTCATGACTCGCAACCCGGCAGTGCCGCTGCCCACCAATACCATGGTATCCTGCCCCGGACCCCGGCTTTCTGCACCTCCTCGCTTCGGAGGCGACCCCGCTCAAGCTCGGGGCTTCATAAACCAGTGCACCCTGCACTTTGAACTCCTGTCCCACCAGTTTATCTCCGACCGGGCCAAAGTTGCCTTCATCATGTCTCATCTCACGGGGGAGGCACTGGCTTGGCTAAATCCTCTATGGGAGAGAGGAGACCTCCTGGTGTCCGACCTGCCAGCCTTTCTCACGGCTTTCCGGAAAGTCTTCGACGAACCCGGACGGAAGACCTCATCCGCATCGTCTCTGCTACGCCTCCGTCAAGGAGATCTCACCGTGGGCCAATATGCCATACGGTTCCGTACCCTTGCTTCGGAGCTGGCCTGGGATAACGACGCTCTGGTGTCTGTCTTCTGGGAGGGTCTGTCCGGCTGTATTAAAGATGAGCTCGCCGGTCGGGACATTCCTACCACTCTCGACGACTTGATAACACTTGCCACCCGGATTGACATCCGGTTCCAGGAGCGCGCCAAAGAGGTCACCCGTGAGAGGAGGTTTCCACGTCTAGCCCCTACTTTCCAGAAACCCGTCACTCCCTCCGTTACTCCCCAGGCACACTCACCTGAGCCTATGCAGGTCGACCAGACCAAGATGGTCAAAACCCATAAAGACTCACGCCGTGCCGAGGGGAGCTGCTTCTACTGTGGCAGTAAGGAGCACCGGATCCGTTCCTGCCCTGAGAGATCGGGAAACGCCTGTGTCTAGGGTCGCTCAGAGAGGTCGCCCTAGACAAAAGTAAACCCTCTCCATCCCTGATGCTGTCAGTCTCTATCACCTGCGGAGAGAACCGCTATTTCGAACTGGCTCAACTTGACTCAGGAGCTGCTGGTAATCTCATCTCTCAATCCCTGGTAGAGAGGTACCGCATTCCTACCAAACCTCTGGCCGTACCTTTATCTGTCGCCGCCGTGGATGGGGCCCTCTTACCACATCCCATCCAACTCATCACAGAATCCATAACTCTGCAGGTGGGAATGCTGCATTCTGAGAGCATCTCCTTTCATGTTCTACCTGGACTCTCTCACGCACTCTTGCTGGGTCTACCTTGGCTCCAGAAACATGCACCCGTGCAAGACTGGCAGACTGGAGAAGTCCTTCGCTGGGGACAGGACTGCCATAAGACTTGTCTAGTTCCCGTTCATCCTGCTCGTCCTTCTCCTACCCCAGTCAATCTACCCGGTCTACCGATTCCCTATTGGTCTTATGCGGATGTCTTCAATAAAAAATAAGCAGAGACATTACCCCCTCATAGACCATATGACTGTCCAATCGACCTGATACCCGGTTCTACTCCTCCCCGTGGGCGTATCTACCCTTTGTCCGCAGCAGAGACCCAGTCCATGTCTGAATATATTGAGGAGAATCTGGCCCGGGGATTTATCCGGAAATCTACCTCCCCTGCGGGAGCAGGCTTCTTCTTCGTCAAAAAGAAGGACGGCTCACTCCGTCCATGTATAGATTATAGAGGCCTTAACCAGATTACAGTGAAGAATAAATACCCCCTCCAGCTCATTCCTGAATTATTTGACCACCTGAGGGGGGCTAGAATCTTCACCAAACTGGACCTCCGTGGGGCGTATAACCTGGTTCGTATCCGTCAGGGGGATGAATGGAAGACGGCATTCAACACCCGGGACGGCCACTATGAATATCTGGTAATGCCCTTTGGTCTCTGTAACGCTCCCGCCGTCTTTCAAGAGTTGGTCAATGACATCTTCCGGGACCTTCTCTACTCCTGCGTAGTGGTGTACCTGGACGACATCTTGGTCTTCTCTCCGGATCTCCAGACTCACCGGAGGGATGTTCGTCAGGTCCTGCTCAGGCTCAGGCACAACCACCTCTACGCTAAATATGAGAAGTGCCTCTTTGAGCAGACCTCGCTTCTGTTTTTGGGCTACATAATTTCTCAGACCGGCCTACGAATAGATTCTGAGAAACTGTCTGCCATCGAGAAGTGGCCTCGACCAGAGGGGTTGAAGGCTATTCAGCGGTTCCTGGGCTTCGCCAACTATTACCGCCTCTTTATACCGCACTTCTCTTCCCGGACTGCCCCAATTTCCGCGCTCACCCGTAAGGGCACTAATCCCAGAGAATGGCCGCCCGCAGCAGAGGAAGCCTTTCTTTCCTTAAAACAGGCTTTCTCTTCCGCCCCGGTGCTGCATCGCCCGGACGGCAACAAGCAGTTCTTCCTGGAAGTTGACGCCTCCTCCTCTGGAGTCGGAGCGGTACTTACCCAAAAATCGTCTTCCGGGAGAATGGTAACTTGCGGCTTCTTCTCCAAACTCTTCTCCTCTTCTGAGCGCAACTATTCTATTGGAGACCGAGAGTTATTGGCCATTAAGCTGGCTTTGGAGGAGTGGCGTTACCTGCTCGAGGGGGCTCTTCACCCGGTAATAATTTACACTGATCACAAGAACTTGGCTTACCTCCAGAGTGCCCAGAGACTTAACCCGCGCCAAGCCCGGTGGTCCTTGTTTTTTGCTCGCTTTGATTTTGTTCTTCATTTTCGCCCGGCTGACAAAAACATCAAAGCGGACGCCTTGTCCCGATCCTTCCTGGTGTCTGATCTAGAGGAGGAACCTAAACATATCATCAATCCCGCCAGAGTAATGCAGGTGGCTCCCGTGAGTCTAAATCGTCTCCCTCCCGGTAAGACGTTCGTCACTGTACCTGATCGGGAGAGGATCCTACACTGGGGTCACTCATCTAAACTAGCTGGCCACGCCGGTCAGAAAAAGACCCTCCAGCTTATTACCCGGCACTACTGGTGGCCTACCCTGCACAAGGACGTAATAGACTTTGTTTCTGCCTGTGTGTCCTGCGCCCGCAACAAGGTTCCGAGACACCTGCCAGCCGGTCGCCTCCTTCCTCTTCCAGTACCTGCTGCCCCCTGGCAGCATATAGCTATGGACTTCATAACAGATCTCCCTGTCTCTGCCGGCTGTACAGTCATTTGGGTGGTCGCTGACCGCTTTTCCAAAATGGCCCATTTCATTCCCCTGCCAGGCCTCCCGTCTGCACCCAAGCTGGCTAAAGACTTTATCCGCCACATCTTCCGTCTTCATGGCCTGCCTCTCCACATCGTGTCGGATCGTGGGGTTCAGTTCACCTCTCGCTTCTGGAGAGCCACATGTAAACTGCTAGACGTCACCCTGGACTTCTCCGCTTACCATCCACAGTGCAATGGTCAAGTGGAGCGGATCAATCAGAACCTGACTAGTTACCTCCGGCACTTCGTTAATGCCCACCATTCAGACTGGGTGGATCTCCTGCCATGGGCTGAATTCTCTTACAACAATCACGAGATCGAATCTTCCTCCAGATCCCGTTTTTTTGTAGTCTTCGGTCAGCATCCTCGGATCCCATTTCCCGTCTCCACCTCGGTGGATAATCCGGCTGCGGAATCTCTCGTTAGCGAATTTTCCTCCATTTGGGAGAGTACCCGATCCGCACTCCTTCAGTCGTCCGAGCTGATGAAAAAACACGCTGACAAAAAACGCCTGGATCCTCCACAATTCCGTCCTGGAGATAAAGTCTGGCTCTCGTCCAAGTATGTCCGGCTCAAGATTCCCTCCTACAAGTTAGGGCCTCAGTTCATCGGCCCACTGGAGGTTATCAAACAGATCAACCCGGTGGCCTATAAATTGAAACTCCCGGCCAACCTGCGGATCCCTAACTCCTTCCATGTATCTCTCCTCAAACCCGTGGTACTTAACTCTTTTTCCAAGTCTACAGGTACGCCTCCTGCTCCGGTTTCTGCTGAAGACGAGTTTGAGGTAGAGAACATTCTGGCCACCAAAAGGGTAAGAGGAAAGACCTTTTTTCTGGTAGATTGGAAGGGGTTTGGTCCTGAGGAGAGAACGTGGGAGCCCCGGGAGAACATCCATGCCCCTCTCATCCTTGCTAAATTCCTGTCTGGCCTAAAAAAGGGGGGGCCTAAAAAAGGGGGGGCCTAAAGGGGGGGGTACTGTAGCGTCGGCGTCCCTGCCTCCTGCTAGGCAGGGACGCTGTTCCCCTCACCTCTCCGCTCCGTGCCCGGCGTCTTCCTCCCGCTCTGCTAGCAGCGCGCGCTCCTTCCCGGCCACAGTGCTTAGGGCGCGCGCGCTCCCCCTCTCTTAAAGGGGCCGTGCGCGCCGTCCTAAGGAGTCCCCGGCCAATGGCCGGAGGACTTCACCATATATAAGGCACCTCCTCCAAAATGGAGGTGCCCGAGCAATGTTGTAGCACAGTTCATCACTCTGCTTCAGCCCTCAGGTCCCGTTCCCAGTTACCTGCCAGTCACCTGCCAGTTTCCTGTCTGATACCTGCCTGTATCGTGTCAACCTGCTTCTATTCCTGCGGTCCGACAGTCTGCCTACCAGCCCTGCCAGTCTGTCTATGGATCCGTCGGCCCGCTCACCTGGGAGCGCACATCTGCTGCCTGCCTGCTAGCCTACCTGGAGGCTCCGCCGTCACGTGCTGTTACCACCAGCCTGTCCAGAGACTCTTGCCCGCTCACCTGGGAGCGCTCATCTGCTACCTGCCTGTTAGCCTACCTGGAGGCCCTGCCGTCACGTGCTGTGACCACCTGCCTGTCCAGAGACTCTTGCCCGCTCACCTGGGAGCGTCCACCTGCTACCAGCCTGCTTGCCTACCTGGAGGCTCTGCCGTCACTTGCCGTGATCACCCGCCTGTCAAGAGACTGTCCCGGTTATTTGCCGTGACCACCTGCCCGTTTACCCAGAGACTGTCCCGGTCACTTGCCGTGACCACCTACCCGTTTACCCAGAGACTGTCCCGGTCACTTGCCGTGACCACCTGCCCGTTTACCCAGAGACTGTCCCTGTCACTTGCTGTTACTACCTGCCCGTCTTCCCTGGGCGCCACCCGCTTCCTTACAAGGGCCGACCCCTTGTATAGTTGCTCAGAGGTTCCGCCTCCCAGACCCGTTACAGTATCTGTGCGCTCTTTTCCCCTGATCTGCGCATTTCTCAGTACAGCTTTCTGAGCGATCATTGAGGGTCTCAGGAACCGGACTTCCGCCAGTCTGCTTGCAATTAAAAAGACAAAAAAAATAAATAAAAAATAAATAAAAAAAATTAGCAAAGGTTTAGTTACTTTTCAGAAATGATTAAAGTTTCTATAACATAGATTTCATTTTTGTAGGAACCCCCAAAATATTCAGATTTATGCCCCAGATCCATACCTGGAGATAAAACTAAGGATAACTTTGAAGTGATAGAAAAGATCTGCATGCAAGTGGAATAAGGATTAATAAACAATATTCCCCAAACACTTCACAAAATCAGATTTTGAAAAGGGCTGATGTATATCAGACTCTGTGTACATTGAATATGTCAGACCGAGAACTCACAGCAGGTGCGGAAGATTGATAGGACAGCCTCAGTACATAGGTTAACACAGTGACAGGCTTTAACGGGCTACCCTGAATATAAATAAATATCGGAGAAAATATACGGCCTTAGCTTTTACATTTTTGGACTGGAAGGGCTGATTGAGGATGAAAGGAAGATTTTATTTCCCTTATTTGAAAGTGGGAACCATTTAAAGACGTGAAATATTCCTTTATATGCTCCTGAAAGATCCGTGGCGAACACTACTTTAGGACTCTGGACTACTTTTATGTAACTGTTCTACATTTTAGTTACCACCACTGATCCTTCAATTATGATAACACCACCAGCCAATCGCTATGTATGCATTTTGACTCGAGATGAGTGAATAAATATGAGTGGAATAGAATTCTGGTTGAATTTTCCAAAAATCTGCATTCACCAAAATGCAGATTTCTCTTTAATTTGCTTTCACATGAATTTCGTTGACTGCCATTTTTCTGAACTGTGGTAGGCCATCAAAATGTTGAAAAATATCGTGAGGTGCCTGGGGATTTCAATATGGCTGATACAATTAGGACCAGAGAGGTAGTGTTGAGAAACGTAGAGGCCAAAGAGGTAAGGTGAGTATAATGATTTTTTTTATTTTTTACATATTATGTTTACTATGCTTTGGGACCTAAGATACCCCAGATCATAATAAGGGACAATAAAGGGGACTGCAAAGTGACTGCAGACTTGTGAATTGAATCCTCACAGCGCGAGCACTGTGCTCTGTGAGGATTCTACAGTGCCAGTGACTGCATGTATGTGATTTGCATACTTCCGGCCACATTCCGACTAGACATGTCCGGCCTCATTCAATATACGTGAATTGAGTGAGGCTGCATAAGTCTAATCGGCACATGACCGCACTGATGCAAAATATGCCGGCACCGGCGGATCCTCACAGCACGCAGTGCTTGCGCTGTAAAGATTCACAAGTCTGCAGTCACATAGAGTCAAGATTGGATCCAGCTCACCATGGGAGAAATATTGGAGGTGTTGGAGCCCGGAAACGCGGGGTCAAGGTGTGGAACAATCATGAAATGAGGATAATGCAGCTCAGCAAACCGTGAATAGGCTTTTATTCACACAAAGTGCATAACAGGGGACAAGATCAGCAGTACAGCTAAAAGAAGTGCGACATCAACGCGTTTCGGGGACAGCCCACACTTAGTCATGATAGACACATAGAGTGACTGCAGATAGCCCCTTTAAATTAGCAGAGTATACCTTCTTCTTGAATCTAATTTCCCAGGAAAATACACACAAACAGATGAGTTTGAACTCTGCCTGATCCGCTGGTAAGGTAAGGTAAGGTGAGTACAAGGATTTATTTATCTGTTAGGTTTATATTTGCTGTTGGGACTAAAGATGCCCAAGATCATAATAAGGGACAATAAAAAGGACTGTAAAGTGACTGCAGACTTGTAAATCCTCACAGTGCGAGCACTGTACTCTGTGGGGATTCTCCGGTGCAGGAGTCAGGAGTGGGCAGTCATGTGATTTGAATACTTCTGGCAACAATCCGACTAGACTTGTCCATCCTCATGTGATAGACTTGCATTGAGAGACGGCGTACATGTCTAGTCGGACATGAACGCATTGATGCAAATCACATATGCCGGCACCAGCAGATCCTCACTGCAAGCACTGTAAAGATCCATAAGTCTGCAGTCACATAGAGTGACTGCAGACTTGTATCCTAAGTTCAGATAACCCTTTTAAATTAGCGGAGAATACCTTCTCCTTGAATCGAATTTCCATAAGTTCAGATAACCCCTTTAAATTAGCGGAGAATACCTTCTCCTTGAATCGAATTTCCATGGGAAAATATGCTCAAACAGAAGAATTTGAATTCTGCCTGGTCCTGGTCGACTCATCTCTACTTTTGACCAGTTACATTTTCCGAACTTGAATTTTTAAGATGTTTCATTCAATCCACAGGTTAAAACTCAGAAATGTAGTGTACTAGTACATGGTCACAAGTGATGAGTGAGCATGCTCGTTCAACCCTTTCACCAAGCATGCTCGGGTGCTTTTTGAGTATCTTTGACGTGCTCGTACATTATGTTGGAGTCACTGCGTCTGCATGATTTATGGCTGTTAGTCAGCCTCAACACATGCAGAGATTGCCTGTTTGTTAGGGAATCCTCACATGTGTTGAGGCTGACTAACAGTAATAAATCATGCAGACGCAGTGACTCCAACATAATATATGAGCACGCCGAAGATACTCGGAAAGCACCCGAGCGTGCTTGGTGAAAGGGTTAAACGAGCACGCTCGCTCATCACTAATGGTCAAACTTAGAGCACATTACTAAACGTACAGGTGTTTCTTTGTGCAACTTTCCTTCTGGCTTTACATATCTCAAGAAGAGTGATGTAAGATGACTGGCTTTAAAAAAAAAGTCAATAACAAGAAGCAACAATGAACTAAACATTTGCTTTTCATTTTATTGTATGTCGGTACCAAAGAACAGGGGTGCTTACTGTAACGTATACTGAGAACAGGAGCTGTCCAGGTGCTGAAATGGTCTATGCCTCACGACTGTGGGGCTCACATTTTATTTTAATGGTCTGTGTTGTTTCTCATTTTGACCATGTACAAAAGAGACACGGATCAGCTCCCCGGCACTATAATCAAACTTAGAGTGCATCATTGAAACTTATCAAAACAAAAACGAGCACCTTTATATCAAATGGCTTTACCTTTGCTAATGGATGTCTGTGTGCAATATCTTTCAATAGGATGAAAACTTTATCACAATGGAACATAGGCTGTATATTGATGATGTTCTGCCATTGGCAACATGCCCTTTATGTAGAAAAATATATAGACAAAAAGTTAAAGCCAATCTGTCGTTTCATCTGACTTTTTAGAATAAGCGCTTGTATGTGTGACAAATAGTACTATTTCTGACCATTACATGTCTTTCTAAAGTTTTTTTCCTCTGTGGAGTCTCTCTGTAGTTTTCAGTTTTCTATGAGCTAGTGGGTGAAGACCAGCAGTTATGGTGCCTCATACACCGTACAAATAGACACGAGCCATTCCTGTTCTCTTTTAACATGTTTAGAAGTTGCAGTGGTGGCATGAACGGCATTATAATGCACAGAAGTACAGAGCAGTGAAGCTGTGAATCCAGCACAGGGATGATATAAACAATGGAAAGCAGCAACACCATGTGTGTCTCTTTTCCTATAAAGAAAAGTAAAAAGAAGCTCACTAATACAGTGCAAAGTCTTTTGGAGCCCGAAATATAGTCACTGCCATGAATATCAAACAAGTAAGAATATACAATAGGATCCAACTCAGATGGGGTAAAATTCCATGATTAAGGGAGCTATGCGCACCAGAAACACATAGGTGCTGCATTTTGATCTATGTACATTTATCTTCTTTATGTTTCTTCCTTACAGCGGCTGTAGGAGACCATTAGCCGAAGATACGGTACTGTATTTACCCGGCAGCTGTAGGGTTGATTGTTAGGCCACCAACAATAAAACAACCAACAAAACTACCCTGATGACTCAGAGAGAAGAAACGCGTCGGGAGCATATGGCAGCATTTGTGGCTTGAAGGATCCCTTTCTTTGGGGTAATGTGTGGACGTATTATGGTGTGCCCTCATCTATAAAGTGGAAAAAGGATCATCAATGGACATCCCCTGGACCTTCAAAGGTTTTCAATTGGGTGAGATTATTCCGTTATTTACATTTTATTGTTATCGGTTTGGTGCTTGCAATATCTTGATTTGTAATTCGGCTGGTACTATATATCTAGCATTCTGTGCCAATAATAAAGGATTTTTATGTGTTTATGTGTCTGTTTGTATATAGCCAGGAAGATTTTTTTAGATATCAGTTTTTTAAAAGTCATGTTTTATTAGTAGTGTAAGGTAGCGTTATTCATCATGTTGGGGGGGACTCACTTCATCCGGGTCAATTAAAGCACACATGCAACGTTTTCCGGTAATCTACAGTCCAGCAGTTTATTAAACAACATAAACTGCCTATAACATAGTCCATCTCAGTGGCTCGCAGGCATGTTACACATGTAATATCCTAGAGCCTTTTCAGTGGCAGATATGCGCACTTGGCTCCAGATACAGCCTTCAGCAAGGTAACAATATCAATGTCCATATCAAGCAGCGTTTTTACCTTTGCCGGGTCTAGCGGCTTACATCAGCACTGTTCTGCCAAAACTGTGGCTTAAGGCTCACCAGGTGTGGCCTCTAGGCCTCGTGCCTTGCAGGGCTAATGGTGTCCCAGACACAGGGATCAGGTCTCTTGCCTTCTACCCTGTTTCAAAACCACCAGGATTTATATATCCTTCTGTGCGCACAGGACCTGTGATGATGTCACAGTCATGTGATAAGTCACCTGAAGGGGAGGTACGTGGTCAGCCAGAACACACCCCCTGGACATTTTAGTAATGCAGCAAGCCGCTGCATTACAGTAGTCTGCTTTGCTATATTGATCTATATTCCCTTCAATAGTCAAGCATTTTTTATAATCATTTTTTTTTCTTTGGAAAATCTGATGTCACTCTGATGAAAATCACTTATGAAACTCAGCCCGTTTTTCTCATATGTGAAAAAAACTGACGTGTGAATGAGGCCTTAGTCTTTAGAGTTATTGCTGACCAGAAGCCACAACTATTCTCAATTTTTTACATAAAATTGTGATCCATATTCTAACAAGAAAACCAGACCCATATTGGCTCCACCAATTACTTTTATTGTCCTAATAGATCTACTTTGGTAAGTGGGGAAATTTAGAACATTTTCACAATTAACCCCTTGTGACAAAGTCACTGGCAATGTACTGGAGGGGTGATATGTAGAACTGAGATTGTTAACTGCAGTAATTAAACAAAGGAAAAAGGTTCCAGTACTCGAAGGAATAAGGGACCCTAAGCAAGGGGGCTTACCAGCACTATTGTATGGACTATCTGTTTGGTTATTTTATCTTTTACCTTTTACCTTCTGCCAGACAAAGGCTGTATTTATGTTTTCTGGTGTTTCCAGAGTTACCAAGATGTACGTAGGTTGGTGGACATGGAATCCTGACGGAATTACTGTACATGTACTGGTGAACCAAAAGCCATATAGAATCCTCAAAGCCCACCACAAGGTCTTTTTGAAAGAAGGGGCTAAAATTGACGCATATCCGATACCCCGTGAAGATTAACTCATATCAAAGCTAGGGTCAGCCAGATACATAACCTCTCTGGACCTAACAAAAGGTTACTGGCAAACCCCCCCTCTCAAAGTTCCAAGAAGAAGATGACGACCTCTTTTACACCTGACGGTTGCTCTCAGTATACCAGAAGCCCATTTGGCCTGCAAATTGACCCAGCTACCTTCCGGAGGGCCATAGACCAGCTCTTAACCCCTCACAAAAACTACGCCGCAGCTTACCCCGACGATATTGTGATATTCAGCACGGATTGGGGAAGTCATCTGCAGAAGGTCCAGGCCATGCTGGATGCGCTGAGGAAAGGGGAGTTTACCATAAACCCAAAGAAGTGTGCCATCGGAAAAAAGAAGGGAAAATACCTGGGCCATATCGTTGGAAGAAGCAAAGTAAAGGCACAAGTGAATAAGGTGGAGGCAGTCCAAAATTGGCTGAAACCGGCCTCCAAGGAACAGCTTGGAGTATTTCTGGGAATAGTGGGATCTTATCAGTGATGTATCACAAATTTTGCCCTGATAGCCGCACCCCTGACCGACCTTCTTAAGGGCACAAAGACGTCAATGGCTAAATGGCCTCTTGAAGCAGAAATTTCGTTCCAAGAGTTAAAACTCAAGGCTATAGGTCTTCATCTTTCATGTGGAACACAGGTCTGGGAAGCTGCACAGTAATGCAGATGCCAGTTTAGACTCCCTTGTTTGGTGACTTAAGGTGCAAAAAATTACGGCTTGGGCAGAAGGGGGGATATGTGACAAAGTCACTGGCAAAGTACTGGAGAGGAGATATGTAGCACTGAGATTGTTAGCTCCAGTAATTAAACATAGGAAAAAGGTTCCAGCACATGAATGAATAAAGGGTTAATCAGCCATCTTTAGTGCTAGGATGATTGAACACCTGTAGAGAGGGAGGAGGTCAGAAGATAAAATTCACAGCCTTTAGAGCATTTGGTGTGGGGTGGGCCTGGAGGTGAAGGCTCTGAGCTGTTTGTTTCACACCTGTTGGATGTGTGGAGATTGCAGGTCTCCTGGACTGAATGTCCTTTCTTAAAGGGCTTGGAAGCTGGACTCTAAGCCAAGTGGGCTAACCAGCACTATTGTATGGACTTGTTATTTTTCTGTTTTACCTTCTGCCGGCCAAAGGCTGTATTTATGTTTTCTGGTGATGTTTATGAGGATTGTAATAAACCAGATGCACTTTAAATAGAAACAGTTCCTGTGTCTGTGTCTTTGCGAAGCCAAGTGAGTCAATCTACCAGACCCTTCACAACCTAGGACGCATACGTACAACCAATGTCGTGTCCCTGCATTCGATGAGGCCTCCGGCGCTGAGCCCGCATCTTTCTGATCTGATCAGCTGTCATGTACATCTAACAGCCGCGGGTGGATTTGCGATCCACCCGTGGCTGTTAAGTTAAATGCCGCTGTCAATCTCTGACAGCGGCATTTAACAAGCGACAAGCGAAAGCACATCACAAACCCCACCTATTGGGCCCCTGTCACGTGATCGTGGGGCGCCGATGGGTTGTCAAGACAGCCAGGGGTCAGCAGACGACCCCCGTTCCTGTCATTGTAAATCTCCGATGAATGCTGGCAAATGGCCGGCGTTCATAGGAGATCGTGATTTCTGCTACACATATCAGGGCTGAAGCTCTGCTATGGGTAGCACAGGCGACTGGAAGAACGCAGCTTGAAGTGTTCTAAGGGAACTATTGAAGATAGTAAAAAGTAAAAAAAATTAAAAAAAAAATATAAAAAGAATGCAAAAAAACATAAAAATTCAAATCACCTCCCTTTTGCCCCACTGAAAATAAAACAATATAAAAATACACATATTTGGTATAGCTGCTGCATTCAGAAATGTCCGATCTATCAAAATAAAAAGGCGGTGTCTGACTGTAGATCCATGGGCCTCAGCGAACAGGGAAATGGCTCCCAAGTTCCCAGTGTGTGCATGCGCCAGCTTGGGCGGCCATTTTCCTGTAGATCACGGCTTCTGGAATATGGCCATGGCCACCGGAAAAGCAGCGCACGCAGCTCTGCCTGACAGCCTACAGCCAGACACCGGCTCCACAGCATCTCACCTCTTCTGCTGCTGCCACGTTCCAGAGGCAGGGAGCGGAGGGCCCTGCTCCCTACGATCCCGCTCCACTACCACCACAACTCCCCGGTACTTTCAGACCATAAGACGCACCCCCCATTTTCCTCCCAAATTTTGGGGGAAAAAAGTGTGTCTTATGGTCCAAAAAATACGGTAAATAAAAAAGAACCTATACATGTTTGGTATCTGCAAATTCATACTGACCTGGAGAATCATAATGGTAGGTCAGTTTTAGCATTTAGTGAACATGGTAAACTAAAAACCCATAAAACAATTGTGGAATTGCACTTTTGATTTGCAATTTCACCGCACTTGGAGTTTTTTTCCCCATTTTTCAGTACACTATATTGTAAAATAAATGTTGTCACTCAAAAGTACAACTTGTCCTTCAAAAGATAAGCCCTCTTATCACTATATTGACAGAAAAATCAAAAAGTTATGGCTCTGAGAAGAAGGGGAGCAAAACAAAAAAAAGAGCAAAAATGGAAAATCGCAAGGTGGTGAAGGGGTTAAACATTTACTACCAATTTGTATCTATAGCTCCTATAAAGATCTATGTGTCTCAGTGGTAACAGACAACAAACAAGCCCTGTAGTCTGACCCTGCATCCTCCCTTCTACCTGTGCTTAAATTCTTGATAACCTACAGTACATTAGCATAAAGTAGAAGACCAGTTAAAGGAAATATGTAACTGTAGGATTTAGCTGTTCAGGGTTCGTTTGTTGTCTGTTTCCATGGAGATGCATTGTCTGCAGAGGTTCTGTCGACACAAAACAATAAGAGGATTTTAATTAAGACTTCATTTTTCTCTTTAAAGGCATTGAGAAATTGATTGCAAAGGTGTACAAAAGTATTTTCTACAGCAAAATAAATAGAATATGAGCAATTCAGTTCTTCCAGATTAACAATGGTAGAAGAGAACAGGTTTCTTATTATGATTTATAGCAGATATTATAATTAGTGTCAAAGGTCAGCAAACAATCATAATGGAATAAAATTAAGAGCACAAATAAAGGGAAACAATAGTAATAACGGCAATAATAAGGAAAAACACAAATGTAATTCACCCCCCGCTGCATTAATCAGATTTAATAAACTGACAACGGACAACATCTGCTTGTTCTCCTAAGTACTACCTACATACAGAGCTATAGGCTGAGCACAGCGCACATCTAATCACATTCATTTTAGGTTTTCTTTTTTCTTTCACAATTTAATTTACTAGAAGCTCGGTCTGAGGCTGGATTCTCGGTACTGAGCGGGAGGACTCACTATTCTAGAGTAAGGTCTTATTCAGACTCTCGTTTATTTCTCATACGTGATGAACATGGAGAGATTTACTTCAGCGCGCTGGATCAGATTTTCATCAGTATTTCGGTTATGTGTCTGTTTTTACCATCAGTGATTTTCTCACACGGACCCATAGACTGGTCATTTTTATCTATGACTCGGAATGGAAAACGGACATGTTTACGTGATTTTTTTGCTGCCACACAGTCTGAATGAGGCCAAAGAAAAATCCATAAATTGCTTAATCTCTCAGATCTATAAGATAAACTGATAGGTTGATATACATTGGCTACAAAAGGGACTATGCCAAGCTATAATGAAATGCGTAGCCTCTATGAAGGGTGTGAACATCTACCAATCTAGTCATCTTTTTTTTCCAGCAGAGTCTTGTTTTTCTTCCATACCCTGCATAGGGCCAAGGGTATTACAAAATGGTCACTTTGTATTTTGGGAGTCATTACTAAAAAACTATGATGTGATCCCTCTGCTATGTCAATGAAGCACTAATCCTGAGGAAATGCATCCTATTTTGGAAAGTCATTATGCCCCCTGAAAGTTTAAAGGAGATTTCTGACTTCTAAAAACTTTTCAAAAAGCATAAAATGTTATAAAATAATTTATAAAATTGTTAGATCTGTAACACAGGTGCCAGAATGCAACGCACAGAGACTCAAGGCGGGAACAGTCAGGGGTTGATAAAAGCACTTTATATGTATAACAATTATTCTGCAAAGGGGTTAGTAACAAGGGTAATAAACAGCAACTTGAAATAACAATAAGAAATATTTTTCAGTGAATAACAGTAAAGTTCTTTGCAAAAGTGTGATGCACTCAGTCGTGGGAGTCACCACGTGAGTTCTCTTTATATGGCCCTAGTGGGGGTCACCGGTTCTTCCCGTTAGGCCACAAGTCTCTTCTGTATAAAATCTATCAGATCCCGTGTAGCCTCCCACACACTAAACGTCCCCCTCCCAACCTGAAGTCCTAATCCCAACTGTCCCCGGTACCGTAGGTGAGAGTTGGAAGTGACGGCCCTGTTCACTTGCGCGGTTCCTCTGCTGTCGCGCCTCTCCTATCGGAGTTCTCTCTCAGCTCTTCTTTTCTCGACCGTCAAAGGTAGTCTCTCACGCTTGGGTAAGGGGATCCAGACCTCGGCTCTTGGCAGGCGGCATTGGGTTCTGGGAACTTACTCAGTATACAGGGCAGGTCTTGACTCTGACCAACATGCGCAGGACTCGGAGCACTTCTGTGAGGAGTCCGGAGCATATCAGGCGGTGTCCGGCTCCTGTGCGACGCAGGTCTCCAGCTGAGGCCTGTCACGCTGGGTCCTGCGGTACCTCTGGAGCTGGAGCACGTCTTCTCCACTCTGTAGCCTGGCACCAAATCTGCTTGTGGCTTGGCGCACTGGACTTTTATATCCAGGAAATACTTCAACTCTTCTAGCACAACTTGGTTCCGCTTGATTTCGCATGGCCAGCAGACGGCAATCTCTCCTCATCTCTGGCACATCCTGCAAGAATTCTCCTGATGGTTCATTGCCTTCTACTACAAATATACTGGATTTCATCCTCCTGGACTCCAGTGATCACTGCTAGGACAGGAAACAGTTGGGTTCAGCAGCCGCATGACGAGAAGTAGGCATTATCCAGTACACATCTCGCTAAAGTCCTGTTTCGGTCTCCTGACATCTGAAGCCAATTGCAGGCATTAGATGAATGCTTCCAGTCCTGATGAAGACCATTGGAGTGGCCTGTGCTGGAGCCAAAGGGAGAGCACATGTAAGTATACTGTATATTATTTTATCCTTTTATAACTAATGTTGCCTTCATCATAGAGAAGGGATTCCTATTCTGACCCTTGCTCTATGAGCCAGGACTAGTGTTGAGCGATACCTTCCGATATCGGGAAATATCGGATCGGATTGGATCGGACCGATACCGAAAAAGTATCGGATATCGCCGATTCCGATACCGGAAACCAATGCAAGTCAATGGGACAGAAATATCGGAATGAAAATAAACCCTTTCTTTCCTTGTAGGTTAATTCTACATGAAGGAAAACAACTAAGAATAATGTAGAATGTATTGGGGGAGGTGGGGGAGACAATAAAGGCATAGAGGTTTAGCCCAATCAAATGGAATAGCAGGAATTAATATTTTTTTTAAGACGCTCTGAGTTACGGAAATATTGACTATGTTAAGTATTTTTATATTTTGTCAGATATTTATGTTTCACTACTTCCATGCTCTTCACCTTCTTTTTTACTTCTCCCACACTTTCTCCTTCATCATCCTCAGCATCTTTTTCATCCTCTTCTTCTTCACCTTCTTCATCTTCTTCTTCTTCACCTTCTTCGTATTATTCTTTTTTTTTACATTCTTCATATTCTACTTCTTCATCTTCTTCATATTCTTCTTCTTCATCATATTCTTATTTGTGACAGGCATTCCTGTAGTTGTTATCTATAAAAGGTTGGACATTACACCTTTCGTTCTGCCCGTCACAAAAGATTTACAACAGGATTTGTCCGCGTTCAGTTTGGCCTGCAGCAGCAGGTCTTTTCCAGGGGCACCACGAGGAGGAACGGACTCACCCCCATACACTGCTTAGTTATCTTCTGCTTATAATTTAGATATTATCTTTTGCTCTGATTTTTAGTCTTATGCTTAATGTTCTTCCGCTTTTTGTTCTGCAGCTTCTTGTATTTCGGCTTCTTGGTTTTCTGTCTCTTGTTCTTCTGTATCTTGGTGCTTGTCTTCTCTTCTTTGTCCTCTTGGTCAACTTCTTCAGGGTCATCTTCTTGGTCTTCTTCGGGGTGGTCTACAGGGTCGTCGTCTTCGGGAGTCCTCGTCTTCGGGGTCCTCGTCTTCTTCGGGTTGGTCTTCTGGGTCCTCGTCTTCGGGGTCCTCGTCTTCTTCGGGGTGGTCTTCAGGGTCCTCGTCTTCTTCGGGGTGGTCTTCAGGGTCCTCGTCTTCTTCGGGGTGGTCTTCAGGGTCCTCGTCTTCAGGGTCGTTGTCTTCGGGGTCCTCGTCTTCTTAGGGTTGGTCTTCAGGGTCCTCGTCTTCAGGGTCCTCGTCAGGGAGATTCAGAGTGATTACCAAGAACCATTTCAAAAAGCTTGAACTTGGAAATGTAGCAGAAGGTACAAGAAAGCTGAGGAACTACCGAGAACCAGCTGACGGTACTGGAACCCGGATGGGTAGCAGAAGGTACAAGAGCCAATGGAACTGCCGAAGACCAGCTGACGGTACTGGAACTCGGTTACTAAGCAGGAGGTACCTGTGCCAGAAAGCAAGGACCAGCAGACGTTGGTGGAACTTGGATACCGAGAAGGAGGCACCTAATCCAAAGGCACTGCCGAGAACCAGCTGACGGTACTGGAACCCGGATGGGTAGCAGAAGGTACCCATGTAAAAAAAAGTTCAAGGCCGCGAGCCGGCCGCAGTTACCAAAACCCACAGTCCTACAGGGGGTGCTTGTCCTATTGGCACTATGGAACCAGCCTTCATTGCCTGATCCCGCAGCCCACATAGGAGTCACCTAAACTGCAGGCACCATAGAGTCGGCTAACCCGACCGCAACACGACAGGACAACGCATTGGAGGCAAAGTGACGTTGACACTACCCGGAAACAGCTGGCGTGCTGGAACCAGGCTGGGCAGGAGGGAGTACCCGTGCCAAAGACACTGCCGAGAACCAGCTGATGGTACTGGAACCCGGATGGGTAGTAGAAGGTACAAGAGCCAATGGAACTGCCGAAGACCAGCTGACGGTACTGGAACTCGGTTAATAAGCAGGAGGTACCTGTGCCAGAAAGCACTACCAAGGACCAGCAGACGTTGGTGGAACTTGGATACCGAGAAGGAGGCACCTAATCCAAAGGCACTGCCGAGAACCAGCTGACGGTACTGGAACCCGGATGGGTAGCAGAAGGTACCCATGTAAAAAAAAGTTCAAGGCCGCGAGCCGGCCGCAGTTACCAAAACCAACAGTCCTACAGGGGGTGCTTGTCCTATTGGCACTATGGAACCAGCCTTCATTGCCAGATCCCGCAGCCCACATAGGAGTCACCTAAACTGCAGGCACCATAGAGTCGGCTAACCCGACCGCAACACGACAGGACAACGCATTGGAGGCAAAGTGACGTTGACACTACCCGGAAACAGCTGGCGTGCTGGAACCAGGCTGGGCAGGAGGGAGTACCCGTGCCAAAGTCACTGCCGAGAACCAGCTGACGGTACTGGAACCCGGATGGGTAGTAGAAGGTACAAGAGCAAATGGAACTACCGAGGACCAGCTGACGGTACTGGAACCCGGATGGGTAGCAGAAGGTACAAGAGCCAATGGAACTGCCGAAGACCAGCTGACGGTACTGGAACTCGGTTACTAAGCAGGAGGTACCTGTGCCAGAAAGCACTACCAAAGACCAGCAGACGTTGGTGGAACTTGGATACCGAGAAGGAGGCACCTAATCCAAAGGCACTGCCGAGAACCAGCTGACGGTACTGTAACCCGGATGAGTAGCAGAAGGTACCCATGTAAAAAAAAGTTCAAGGCCGCGAGCCGGCCGCAGTTACCAAAACCCACAGTCCTACAGGGGGTGCTTGTCCTATTGGCACTATGGAACCAGCCTTCATTGCCTGATCCCGCAGCCCACATAGGAGTCACCTAAACTGCAGGCACCATAGAGTCGGCTAACCCGACCGCAACACGACAGGACAACGCATTGGAGGCAAAGTGACGTTGACACTACCCGGAAACAGCTGGCATGCTGGAACCAGGCTGGGCAGGAGGGAGTACCTGTGCCAAAGTCACTGCCGAGAACCAGCTGACGGTACTGGAACCCGGATGGGTAGTAGAAGGTACAAGAGCAAATTGAACTACCGATGACCAGCTGATGGTACTGGAACCCGGATGGGTAGCAGAAGGTACAAGAGCCAATGGAACTGCCGAAGACCAGCTGATGGTACTGGAACTCGGTTACTAAGCAGGAGGTACCTGTGCCAGAAAGCACTACCAAGAACCAGCAGACGTTGGTGGAACTTGGATACCGAGAAGGAGGCACCTAATCCAAAGGCACTGCCGAGAACCAGCTGACGGTACTGGAACCCGGATAGGTAGTAGAAGGTACAAGAGCAAATGGAACTACCGAGAACCAGCTGGCGGTGCTGGAACCCAGGGTAAATACTAAAAACAGAGTGGAGCCAGAGGTGTAATTGGAGCAAGTTTTAAATCAGTAGTACAGTGGATGTGGACAAAGCAGGAGAATTTGCCGGACACACAGCAGGGGAACAGCTGACGTTACTGAACCCCAATAACACTGGAGCAAGCGTTGACTGTGCAGACGGCACTTCTGAGCAGCAACTAGCGGTATTGGAGCCCAGAGTAAATACTAAAAACAGAGGAGCCAGAGGTATATTTGGAGGAGGTTTTAAATCAGTAGTACAGTGGATGTGGACAAAGCAGGAGAAATTGCCGTCCGCATAGCAGGGGAACAGCTGACGTTACCGAACCCCAATAACACGGCAGCAAGTGTTGACTGTGCAGACGGCACTTCCGAGCGCCAACTGGCGGTGTTGGAGCTCAGGGATAATACTGAAAACAGAGGAGCCAGAGGTGTATTTGGAGGAGGTTTTAAATCAGTAGTACAGTGGATGTGGACAGAGAAGGAGAAATTGCCGTCCGCACAGCAGGGGAACAGCTGACGTTACTGAACCCCAATAACACGGCAGCAAGTGTTGACTGTGCAGACGGCACTTCCAAGTGCCAACTGGCGGTGTTGGAGCTCAGGGATAATACTGAAAACAGAGGAGCCAAAGGTGTAATTGGAGCAACTTTAAAATCTGTAGTAGTGAGAATGTGGACAGAGCAGGAGAAATTGCCGTCCGCACAGCAGGGGAACAGCTGACATTACCGAACCCCAATAACATGGCAGCAAGTGTTGACTGTGCAGACGGCACTTCCGAGCGCCAACTGGCGGTGTTGGAGCTCAGGGATAATACTGAAAACAGAGGAGCCAGAGGTGTAATTGGAGCAACTTTAAAATCTGTAGTAGTGAGAATGTGGACAGAGCAGGAGAAATTGCCGTCCGCACAGCAGGGGAACAGCTGACATTACCGAACCCCAATAACATGGCAGCAAGTGTTGACTGTGCAGACGGCACTTCCGAGCGCCAACTGGTGGTGTTGGAGCTCAGGGATAATACTGAAAACAGAGGAGCCAGAGGTGTATTTGGAGGAGGTTTTAAATCAGTAGTACAGTGGATGTGGACAGAGCAGGAGAAATTGCCATCCGCACAGCAAGGGAACAGCTGACGTTACTGAACCCCAATAACATGGCAGCAAGTGTTGACTGTGCAGACGGCACTTCCGAGCGCCAACTGGCGGTGTTGGAGCTCAGGGATAATACTGAAAACAGAGGAGCCAGAGGTGTAATTGGAGCAACTTTAAAATCTGTAGTAGTGAGAATGTGGACAGAGCAGGAGAAATTGCCGTCCGCACAGCAGGGGAACAGCTGACGTTACTGAACCCCAATAACATGGCAGCAAGTGTTGACTGTGCAGACGGCACTTCCGAGCGGCAACTGGCGGTGTTGGAGCTCAGGGATAATACTGAAAACAGAGGAGCCAGAGGTGTATTTGGAGGAGGTTTTAAATCAGTAGTACAGTGGATGTGGACAGAGCAGGAGAAAGTGCCGTCCGCACAGCAGGGGAACAGCTGACGTTACTGAACCCCAATAACACGGCAGCAAGTGTTGACTGTGCAGACGGCACTTCCGAGCGCCAACTGGCGGTGTTGGAGCTCAGGGATAATACTGAAAACAGAGGAGCCAGAGGTGTAATTGGAGCAACTTTAAAATCTGTAGTAGTGAGAATGCGGACGGAGCAGGAGAAATTGCCGTCCGCACAGCAGGGGAACAGCTGACGTTACTGAACCCCAATAACATGGCAGCAAGTGTTGACTGTGCAGACGGCACTTCCGAGCGCCAACTGGCGATGTTGGAGCTCAGGGATAATACTGAAAACAGAGGAGCCAGAGGTGTATTTGGAGGAGGTTTTAAATCAGTAGTACAGTGGATGTGGACAGAGCAGGAGAAATTGCCATCTGCACAGCAGGGGAACAGCTGACGTTACTGAACCGCAATAACATGGCAGCAAGTGTTGACTGTGCAGACGGCACTTCCGAGCGCCAACTGGCGGTGTTGGAGCTCAGGGATAATACTGAAAACAGAGGAGCCAGAGGTGTATTTGGAGGAGGTTTTAAATCAGTAGTACAGTGGATGTGGACAGAGCAGGAGAAAGTGCCGTCCGCACAGCAAGGGAACAGCTGACGTTACTGAACCCCAATAACACGGCAGCAAGTGTTGACTGTGCAGACGGCACTTCCGAGCGCCAACTGGCGGTGTTGGAGCTCAGGGATAATACTGAAAACAGAGGAGCCAGAGGTGTAATTGGAGCAACTTTAAAATCAGTAGTAGTGAGAATGTGGACAGAGCAGGAGAAATTGCCGTCCGCACAGCAGGGGAACAGCTGACGTTACTGAACCCCAATAACACGGCAGCAAGTGTTGACTGTGCAGACGGCACTTCCGAGCACCAACTGGCGGTGTTGGAGCTCAGGGATAATACTGAAAACAGAGGAGCCAGAGGTGTAATTGGAGCAACTTTAAAATCTGTAGTAGTGAGAATGTGGACAGAGCAGGAGAAATTGCCGTCCGCACAGCAGGGGAACAGCTGACGTTACTGAACCCCAATGACATGGCAGCAAGTGTTGACTGTGCAGACGGCACTTCCGAGCGCCAACTGGCGGTGTTGGAGCTCAGGGATAATACTGAAAACAGAGGAGCCAGAGGTGTAATTGGAGCAACTTTAAAATCTGTAGTAGTGAGAATGTGGACAGAGCAGGAGAAATTGCCGTCCGCACAGCAGGGGAACAGCTGACGTTACTGAACCCCAATGACATGGCAGCAAGTGTTGACTGTGCAGACGGCACTTCCGAGCGCCAACTGACGGTGTTGGAGCTCAGGGATTACAGTTCAGGTGGTAGAAACATGAACAGAACAGGAGACCTGGATACTTTTGCCAACAATTATTTATTCTGGAAGAGGACTGGCAAATTCATGAGAGATCCAGGCCTTGTTCATTTTGAGAAAAGTAAGCCGGTCAACGTTATCGGAGGATAGTCGCATGCGACGGTCTGTTAGTACACCACCTGCGGCACTAAAGACGCGTTCCGATAATACACTAGCAGCAGGGCAAGCTAGCACCTCCAATGCATACTGACTTAGCTCTGGCCATGTATCTAGCTTACAGACCCAAACTTGAAGGGAGAAGAGCCGTCTGGGAGTACACTAAGAGGGCAAGACATGTAGTCTGTCACCATCTGACAGAAACGTTGCCTCCTGCTGACTGGAGCCGTCTGTGATGGTGTAGACATTTGTGGCGGCGGGGACACAAAACTTTGCCACATTTGGGCCATAATGGTCTTGCCTTGTGCTGAGGCGCTGCTTCTGCTCCCTCTTTGTGCAGAGCTTCCTCCACTGCCTCGACGCACTGAGCTGCTTTGTAAAGCACTAGCAACACTGCTCTCGGTTGGAATGGAGAACATGATGGAATGCACCAGTGCGTCTTGGTACTCCCGCATTTTACGCTCCCGGTTCAACGGTGTTATGAGGCTTTGTAAGTTGTCCCGGTAGCGAGGATCTAGGAGGTTGGACACCCAATAATCAGCCGTGTTGAGAATGTGGGCGATGCGGCGGTCGTTTCTCACGCACTGCAGCATGAAATCAACCATGTGCTGCAGACTGCCAACTGGCCAAGAAACGCTGTCCCCTGCTTGAGGCGTGATCTCTGCCTGCTCTGCATCACCCCACCCTCGCTCTAGATACTGACTACTAGAGCATTGTGTACCTCCCTCCTCTGGACAGATGTCTTCCTCATCCATTGACTCCTCCTCATCCTCCTCACAAAGTGTCCCCTGCCTAGGCCTTTGTGAGGAACCACGTTGCGCAGACTGTAGAGAAGCAGATGGCATTTGTGACTCCTCATCCTCAACCTCTTCCAAAACCTCGTCCCTTAGTGCTTGCAGTGTTTTTTCAAGCAGGCAGATAAGGGGGATAGTCATGCTGACTAGTGCATCATCTGCACTCGCCATCCGCGTGGAATAATCGAAGGCACGCAAAACGTGGCAAATGTCCTTCATAGAGGCCCACTCAGTGGTGGTGAAGTGTGAACGGCGCGCACTGCGACTTCTTTGCGCCTGCTGCAGCTGGTACTCCATTACTGCTGCCTGCTGCTCACACAACCTCTCCAACATATGTAACGTTGAATTCCACCTGGTGGGTAGGTCACATATGATGCGATGTTCCGGAAGACGTTATCGGCGCTGCAGAGCTGCAATGCGTGATCTTGCATTGCTGGAACGCCGCAAGTGAGCGCACTCTATGCGGACCTTGTGAAGCAGTGCATCAAGATCCGGATAGTCCCTCAAAAAACTCTGCATGACCAAGTTGAGCACATGTGCCAGACATGGGATGTGAGTGAGGTTGCCTAGGCCCAGAGCTGCCACCAGATTTCGGCCATTGTCACACACTACCATGCCTGGCTGGAGATTCGCTGGCACAAACCACACGTCGCTCTGCTGCTTGATGGCATTCCAGAGCTCCTGCGCTGTGTGGCTTCGATTCCCCAAAGAAATTAATTTTAATACGGCCTGTTGACGTTTGGCCACGGCTGTGCTCATATTGGTCACCATAACAGGTAACCGTTCACGGGTCGATGTGGAGGTAGACCGTGACGGCTCCTGCAGCGCTGATTCAGAGGAACTGGAGTATGAGGAGGAGTCAATGTGTACAGACTGGATTCCTGCAATCCTTGGAGTTGGCAGAACACGTACAGCGCCACTCTCAAGATCTGTACCCGGCTCCACAACATTTACCCAATGGGCAGTGAGGGAAAGGTATCGTCCCTGTCCATGCTTACTGGTCCACGCATCGGTGGTCAGGTGGACCTTGCTACTGACGGCGTTTTGTAGCGCATGTTTAATTTTTCCCTCCACATGATGTTGCAGGGCAGGGACGGCTTGGCTGCTGAAATAAAATCGGCTGGGCACGTTGTATTGTGGGACTGCCAATGCCATAAAGTTACGGAATGTGTCAGTCTCCACCAGCCTGAATGATAGCATTTCAAGGGCCAGTAGTTTAGCAATGCCAGCATTCAGAGCCTGTGCTTGGGGGTGGTTTGCCGAGTATGGGCGCCTTTTCTCCCATGCCTGTGCTAACGATGGCTGTAGACTGGCCTGGGAGTGTGAGGATGACTGGGAAAGTGGTGCTGTGGGTGGAATTACACTGTGTCTCTGTACAACAGTGCCAGAGATTCTTCCATAGCGATCCTGTGAGGAAGCCGAACCAGCTGTGTGTGAGCTGGAGGAAGAGGCTACAACACGAGCTGAAGAGGTGGTAGGTGGCGCTGTAAGTTGGCCTAGGTCTTCAGTGTGTTTTTGTAACTCCACCACGTGCTTGGTCCGCACATGTTTCCACATATTTGTGGTATTGAGGTTGCTGACACTTTTCCCTCTTTTCACCTTCTGATTACACAGCTTGCATTTGACAAAGCAAATGTCATCTGCAACTGTGTCAAAAAAGGACCAGGCACTGCAAGTCTTGGGAGCGCCCGCTTTGGATTTTGGAAGAGCCATGCTCCTAATGGGTGCCAAAGTGGAGGCTACAGGCAACCAAGTCTGCCCCCTCCCTCTCCCTCCTTTTTGGGCTGTTCGGGGAATCTCTTCCTCAGAGCTGCTCCCACCACCTTCCTGTCCCTCACGCCATGATGGGTCAAGGACCTCATCATCTACACCACCCTCTTCAAACAACTGCTTCTCCTGGGTAGTCTCGACAGCACAGTACGCACCAGAAAGTGGCACCTGAGTCTCATCATCAGATGCGTACTGAGGTGTGCTGCTGACCATAGGCACTGGCCCACCCACCTCTTCAGATTCAGAGAGACAAAACGGTTGCGCATCACTGCATACTACCTCTTCTTCAAATTCTCGAATTCTGCTTGGCTGGCCCCCTCTTTCCAAGCCAAGAGATTCAGAGAACAGAAGTAGAGATGGCTCCTGTCCAGGGCTCTCTGACTGCCTGGGCAATTTGGCAGGTGGTGAAGAGACAGATGGGTGCTCTTCAGTGCTCAGGACCTGAGAGGATCTGGAACTAATTGAAGTCGATGCGTTAGCTGCCATCCATCCGACAACGGCTTCAATTTGGTCCTCCCGCAGCAGTGGGGTACGGCTAGCTCCTACAAAGCTGCGCATAAGGGACTGTTCCCTGGTAAAACTGGGGGATGCTGAGTCACTGGTGCCCGCAGCAGGCACAGAATCCCCACGTCCTCTCCCTGCAGGCACAGAATCCTCACGTCCTCTCCCTGCAGAAACTCCACGCCCACGCCCACGACCACATGCCTTACTCCCTGCCTTCTTCATCTTGGTAGACTGATAAAGATAGGCAGAAAAGTACTAAGGGCTTAGTGTGCTTATTCCTGAACAGCTGCTAACAGGTATAAGAAACACAAATTTTATAAAGTGTGGACTAGACTTTAATATGAGCTAATGTGGCCTACACAACTGTAAAGTGGAGTGTTTGGTGAACTTTATTTAGGTTTTTTTTGTCACAAAAAGACACTGGATGTGCCTAAAGATGTAATAACGATAGTATCACAAACTTTTTGTAGCTATTACAATGTAGGAAGGTAACCTACAATGCAATAGATGAGGCTGCAAAAAATAGGCTAATACTAATCTGGCTGGGGCTGCAGGGCCCAATGCTGCAGAAAGGCTCCTCTAACTACTCCTATATAGTGTGTTTGGAACCAATTTAGCTGAATACGGATGGAACCACCACACTAATAGGAGAAATCAGGAAAAATTATGAATTGGTAAAAAAGGACAATGTATGAGGCAGTGACACACACTGAGTGCACTACAACCAGACGTGGTTGAAGCACACACTACAGGGTGAGCTGCACTCACACACAGAGACCTTGCAGAAGGCGGTGAACAGCACAGAGAACTGTGCACGGCACAGCGATTTATAAAGTAGCTTGGGTAAAGCAGAATAGACCAAATCGGTAGCTAAAACTGTCCCTCAGAACAACAGCATCCTATCCCTAACTGAATTCACAGCAGAGTGAGCTCAAAATGGCGGCGGCGGCTTTTATAGTGCATCATGACATCATTTCAGCAGCCAATCACAGCCATGCCATTAGTTCAGATGCCTATATGCCTAACAGGATGTGCCCACACTTCTTAGGATCCTCATTGGCTGAATAAAATGAAAATGGCTCATTGCATTATGGGAACTTCCGATTCCGGTACACGATATTGCAAAAGTATCGGAATTAAGTATCGGAATTCCGATACCGCGAATATCGGCCGATACCCGATATTTCAGTATCGGAATGCTCAACACTAGCCAGGACAGATTCACTCATTAAAGGAATTCCCTCTATGATGGACCTGAGCTGTCGTCGTATTACATGGATGGTTATTCATACAAATGGTCACAATAATTTTTGGATATTATCTGCAAGTAGCTGTTTGCCAGGAGCTGCACCTGTGACTATGAATGATCACTGTTGCTGCTGAAATTCACATATTTCTACAGCTAAATGCGCCAGAATTCTGGATTAATTAGCATTAAAAAGTGACTTTAATGACTTGCACCATATTTATTATGTGATTTAGACACTTTTTATGATTTGTCCAACTAGGAGGCATGTCCTCACTGAAAGGTTTTGACTTACCTGTAAGAGGTGGCTGAAATGCGGTAGAATTCATCAAAATCATGGTGCATGTTTCTGGCATAAACCTATAGGTGAGGTAAACTTAGATTAGACAATCTTAAAATGAGACAGATTTATCAAACAGCATTGGTGCATTTTAAGATTGTACAATCTAAGTTTCCACTGTCTAAGAATTAGACAGTTTTGATAAATATGCCCCATTCTGTTTAAAGGTATTCTACAAGAATGTAAAAAATGGCCCCATCACATAGTTCAAACGGAAGCGCATCAGGACAGGTTGCAGTCTGAAGAAACATAGCTGAGACCTGTGTCTCATCTTATAGAGCAGATGTTTTGTTAGCACACATACTGGAGCTGCCAGAAAAGGGTTTTGACAGGAGAACAAATAAATCTTCTACTCGGTTGACTGAGCACTAATAATTTTTCGCCTGCCTCAGTCATCTGTGCTCTGTCAACCGAGGAGAAGATTTAATTCTTCTCTTGCCATAGCCTTTCTCCAGCAGCTCACCAGTACCAGTGCATATGAGAAAGCTACTGTCAGTTGAGACACAGGACTCGGGAACTGTGTTTATTCAGACTGTAACCAGTCCTGATACATGACTAGGATGGACTGCTGTTTGAATGACATGTTATGGGCCATTTTCTGACATTCTTTGGGAACCCCTTTAACTTTTAAAGGGCCCCATTCTTTCTTCAGTTTTATTCCCTTGCACAAGTTGGTGCTTCATATAGCATAAAGTGGTAAGTACCTAAAGCAATGCTATAACTGCATATTACTATACTTGTCACACGACCACAAGCATCTTAGAAGGTCAGTCATTATGACAGTCCCACCTGTGTTAATGATACCCCAAGCTGTTCATATGTGACAGCGAGCATGGGGGATGGAGTATCGGGAGAAGGAATGAGATATACATCTGAGTCCTACTTTCTGACTCTTGTATCACAATGAACCTAGTGAATGGAATTTTGCAGGTCTCAACATCATTCTGTAGCAAATCCAGGCATAAGATAATTCACTTAACAAGTCAATTAACTATGAGACACAAATCTTTACGGAACCAAGTCTCATTAGCTACTTGGAAGACTCATGCTCAGAAGTTGCTCACCCGGAAAGCCCTCTCCATGACTGACTGACCGGCCAGACTCCTTGTTGAGGATTTCTCTCCTTCCTTCCACTTCTGATTCACAAGATTGCACCTACTTTATCAATTAAATGCATTCTTCAGGTTTAACATTAAGCCATTATTAATTCTAACCACTATTTCCTATGTAAACCAGGACCTTGGCTTTGCTTGTATTTTACTGCAATTTATTGTTCACGGTTTGTATTTGGTTTAAGGTCTAAGGGGTAACGTTTCTCCTTATGGAGAGTGACATACCAGCTCTGGCACGTCAAGGTAAGGAGGCTTATTCGCCATGCAATGCTCCTCTGGGAAATTTAATAATTTCAGAGAAAAAGAGAATCGCCTCTGAAGAGGCGATTTGCATATTTGGTTTAAAAAATATTGTTCTTTTTATCATATTGCTTGTGATTATTCCTGACGATTCTTTGTACTCTGGAAGCCTTAGTTTCAGTTGGCTCTTAAAAGTGTTGTCTGGTTAGAAGATGATCTAGTCTTAGTATAAGCCTTCAATATCAGACTGGTGGGGGTCCAACACACGACACCCCCCACTGATCAGCGTTTTTAGATTTGTGGCCAGATGTAAACATTGAACAGCGCTGCACTGCGCTTCTCCATTCAATGTGTAGTCACCGCTCCTGGGTCCTGCAGAACAGCTCCTATTCTCTTGATTGTGAACTAATATGGAGAACTCTGCTGCGGCCACTACATATTAAATGGAGTTGTGCAGTGTAGTTTTCTCTTTGCTAGGAGCACTGGTAATCAGTGGTAATCTTTGGGGGAAATGGTACCACATGTTCAGTTTTCCTGTAGAGTCACCACAGGGAAAATAAAGTATTGCACATATACTATTAAAATCAATTGACTGTCAAAGAAATATGCAGAAATACTGGGTCTTTAATAGTGAGTGATACTTTTTTGTGTCCTTACCTTTAAGGACTCTATTTTCTATCTATTCAAATTCAATACAAAATCACAACATCCAATCAATAGGCTGCAATTAACATCACAACCACTAGGCGGCCACACATAGAAATATAATAATAATCTTTATTTTTATATAGCGCCAAAATATTCCGCAGCGCTTTACATACATTATCATGGCTGTCCCCATTGGGGCTCACAATCTAAATTCCCTATCAGTATGTCTTTGGAGTGTGGCAGGAAACCGGAGAGCCTAGCATAACCATCTCCCAACAGGATATCACATAAATGTTTTTTTTGTTTTCAAAGCTGATTCTCTCATATCACACATCTTAGAATATGTGGAGCTAGGCGGAAAGGTAAGGAAAGAGACATTTGAACTCTAGTCCATGACTTATAGATTTATTAGCTGAGTATGCTTTGAAAATATTTTATTCTCAACCCGGCTACCTCTTAAATATGGCTGCCCTATGTTGTTAGCCTTTTTCCATAGCATATATGAGCATAATAGAGAGAGTCTCTAATTCGGGGAGAGTGTTAATGAGCCAGAGTAATGAGCTCAGCAAATACTCAAGTAGCCATATAACGTGGTTGGACACTAGAGTTGGTGCAAATCGATTGACACATTCCAGTCCATTGACTGAGAAAGTGGGTTGTGGCAACCGGGTTGAAGTAGGAATGATGCCTCCTACCGGCGGCATCCGCGGCTATTCTTTTGAATAACCTGCCTGGCGCAACGTCATGGTTAGAGCGTGATTCACATCGGATGTCATGCTTGGCCACCTAATAAAAAAACAGCCATTCAGGAGGTTCTCAGGGCTCCCGACCAGCGGTCACTGACCATTGTAGTGGCCAATAGACTGGGATTTGCAACAACTCGATTGGCCATTTCTTTGACTCTCATCATGTAATAATACATTATATCTGTAATGTAACGAGCAGCTGCATGGAGCTTTACCTTCGGATTATTAGGGTTACAGAAATCAGATGCACAGAGATGGGCAACATAACAGGGCAACATGTTTTTTGGGATGGAAACTTCTCTACATTATGAAATAGATCTATTATACCTGATAAGATTGGTGTACTTGCCTTGAAAATCCATATCAAAATGACTGTATAATCCTTTTTGAGCTACAGCTTTTTTGCTCATTTTATTATTAATCAGGGGGGCTTTCATAAAGGATTATAAGGCAATTCTGGCATGGATTTTTAACATAAGTACGTCATCCTCATCAGGTCTAAAAGCTGTATTTCATAATGGATACAGTTTGAATTGTAAAGAAGAGAAGAGTGTAGTGGATCCCTGGAGCTGCCACTGACAAAGGTTAATCCAGGCGGTAAGTATAAAAACCTTCCAATTTATTGCAACGCGTTTCGGAGTACAGTGCGCTCCTTTCTCAGGCTGGTTGCTTGAAGAATGAGTAGGTTCTACTCCGAAACATGTTGCAATAAATTGAAAGTTTTTTATACTTACCGCCTGGATTCACCTTTGTCAGTGGCAGCTCCAGGGATCCACCACACTCTTCTCTCCTTTACTTGTAATGTCTAGGGATGAGCGGCTCCATGGATGTTCGGGTTTGTCGGGTTCAACCAAACTTTTGTCCAAAGTTTGGTTCTGGTATCAGAACTGTACCCGAACTTGAACCCGAACCTCATACAAGTAAATGGGCAACTGAACTTTGGTGCTGTAAAATGTGCGTAGTAAGGGCTAGGGTTCTCTCTCTCGCTCAACTCTGAAAACTAAATCGGACTTTCGGGAGAAGTCCATGTTCCGAGTTCAGCACCGGTATGAACCCCGAACTTTACAGCTTGGGTTCGCTCATCTTTAGTATTGTCTTCTTCTTCTGGTGTGAGTACGGTGGCCGGAGCAGCAGCCACGATTGGATTATACATCTCTCTTTCCCTAGTTGTGCCACGCACAACATGATCAGCGACCAACCCTCCAACTCACCCTCACCTGTTGCCCACAGTGTTACACAGGGAGAGCCTCTTGATTTTTATCTCTACACTTAGTATTGTGGACTTTAGTGATAGATCCACTTTTAAAGTGAACCTGACACCAGGTTTCACCAGTATAAACCGTTAACATCAATCTGCTGCACACGTAAATACATTATTTTGTCTATATGGGTTCCAACAGTGCAAAACCATCTGAGACTGTTCACATGTGCAGGATGAAGATGATCCTCTGCCCATGGAAGGGAATTCACTGCTAAACTGAGCACGTGTGAAATTTGCAGTGGTCTATAGATGATGTAGGTCGTGTTATCCACGAGAACCATGTATGGACTGGATTAGGGCTAGTTCTGCCGGACACTTAGGAAGACCTGAAAATCCTAGCTGACCCGTCAGGGTTAATTACCATATGGTTTGGAATTTTTTATAACCAATTTTCTCGGTTATGCCATACTGATGGGGATCAATAGCCATAAGGTTGTAAATGTACTTAAATATGCAGAAAGGAAGAGGACTAAAACTCTAGCGCCACCTATTGGAAGTAGCTATCCTAAAAGTCAATATTGATCCTTTAATGAGCCTTGCCACATGACTTAGGATAAAAGCCAAACCAGAATCTTAATTTTCAGACACGGTGTTTCAGGGTGTTGCCCCTCCTCAGTGCAAAGCAAGACATCTAATTTGGCTGTATGAGAGGTCTTTGACTGGGATCTAAGGGAAAATGTTTCTTCTCGCAAGTGTGGCATGCCAGTGTGAGGAGGCTCATAAGCCATGCAGTGCTCCTTTATTTAATTTCCAAGAGGAGCAATACATGGACTATAAGGCTCCTCACATTGGCATGCCAGTCCTGGCATGTCACTTTCCACAAGAAGATAAATGTATTTACACATTCACCAGCATGGTGCTTATGATTTGGAAAGGAAAACTTAATTACAGGCTACTAGTGATGAGCAGTATGTTCTGTTCACCCTTTCGGCGAGTATGCTCAGGTGCTCGCCGAGTATCTTCAGCATGCTCGGGTGTTATGTTTTAGTCACTTTGTCATGATTTGACAGTGACTGTTTGACAGTTTTAATACATTTGAGGAATGCCTAAGAAATAGGTATTCCTCACATGTATTAAAGCTGTCAAACAGTCGCAAATCATGAGCACAGAGTGACTGAAATATAACACCCAAGCATGCCTAAGATACTTGGAAAACACCCGAGCATGCTCGTAAATCTCAAGTAACAAGCATGCTCGCTCATCACTAGAGGCTACGTTTAACTTATCGGGGCTACAAAGTATGTGCAAACATTGCTGTAAAAAATCATATTGTAGTGACCTAGATAAACTCAGATGGGTCGGGTCTAAAATGTTCAACTCTGCCATATCTATATACAGGTACAAAGGCAAAAAATACAAGCAATATATACAGGGGAACGATATATAGTATGCAAGAATAAAGTGACTACATATCCACTCAAGAGGAAGGTCTATTAAATGGCTGAATCAGGTGTTCTCATATTAATGTATTTAGCTACTAAGAAGTATATTTAGCAAAGTCCTGCAGGTAACATTGGGACTTTTTCGTGTACTTGTGAAAGTTAATAATCCTAAGGGAAAATCTGGAATCTTCTCTTTGTACCGAAATGAGAAGCGATGCACTTAATCTCCACCATTCTCTATTTGTCACAGTCAAGGAAGCGACTGCAACCCAGGTTTTCTGTAAGGAAAAAGTCCTAAAGAACTAGGTTACTATTGGTCTGCTGGGACCCCAGGAGTGCTGGAGACAAATAGGAATGACCTGGGAAATATCCTGCAAAGGACATTAGAGCCAAGATAGGACACGACGACTACCAGGAGGACCCGCTCCACCCTACGAGTGGCTAGATGTAATAAAGAATGACTTGAAGACTGCCATCTGCGTTGCATTACGCACCAGTAGCCTCTTTCGTCTGCGGTGTTATCACACATGAATTATTTATACGGATTTTTAACAAGATAACGCATGTCTGACGCACAGTCCCACCGACAAGGCCATTGTTGAATTCGGTCAGAACCTATGACGTATAATCCATTCATCAAATGCACAAATGGCTCTCAGAGGCGAGGGAGTTAATTGTATTTGGTGAAGGAGTAAGAGAGCCTGCACTGCATTGCAATGACAGCCCCGGCTTGCCATGGCTTTTCTCTGTCTCCTCTAATTTATCCAGCAGGGGTCACTCTATAGCTGAAGCTCAGGCAGGGAAAGCAAGCTTCTGAGCATCAGCAGTCTCTGGGAAAAAAAAAAAACCTCCTGAATCCCAGCTGCTTTCCAACACAGCTCCATAGCAGTGAAAACCTTCACAGCTATATAGAAAAAGCAGGCGACACTTGCTCTAAACTTGGGCTTTGAGACATCCCCATTGCAGGCTTCATGGCACATGACAGCACCAAGGAGGAGATGGCACTAAGGATGGACATCTAAGGATGGCAGGCGGTGGTGGGCAAGGCTGGTTAGGTATTGCAAAGATTTTGCACAGAAGTTCTCTACCTTCCCTTGCAGGCTGCATCCTCCACTTCATGTTGGATCCATATAGCAGGATTTCCTTTTTGATCTGAGCTACAGATTCACCTACCCCTCAAATCCAAGCCTATGAAGAAAACAAGGAGATAAACTTTACCGTCAAATATACCCCTATATACATATATACAGAAGGGAGGGGGGGCGGTTGAGTCTGGCAACAGGATGGTTTGACACAGAGACCTGTATGGACCATGAAGGAACTGCTGCTTCATAATTAACAGGCAGAAAAAAAAAGGAAACATTTCCCAGAGACAATCCCTAAGAAAAAGGACGAAGGAATCGCTGGGAGACAGAGGATGGGTAAGTGAAGTTCTGGCTTGATGCTTGCAAGGACCTGTCATGTATGTCTGCAAGAAAACTCCCCAAGTCTGGTATTAAAGGTTGGAATTAGCATGAATAAAACACACAAGGTGATGATCAGCTCATGCACCAATGCAAGCCCAATGTAATACCTGGAGATAGAGCCATACATTCCTGCAGACATACATGGACGCATATATCATTCACCTGCCTGCATTTCTTCTGTCCTATGGAACATTTATACATGCAGACATCCATTTCTAGCCATATACACCTGTAGGCAGCTGCAGGTGCATCAATCTCTACCCTACACTACCTGCTATTATTTAATGACCACCTGTACTGACCACCTATATTGACCTCCTGTATTGACCACCTATATTGACCACCTGTATTGACCCGGTCCATTTCGATGACCACCTATATTAACTACCCCACCTCCATTACAGCCAGACGTTACTACATCCTGACCCTAATTATTCATCTTGTTCCAACTTGACCCCCTTGGACAAAGGCTTAGTGTGGAAGTTGCACATTGTGCCATGTTGGTTAGTGTGGCATGGCTCTCCTTCCATGCGCAGCAGCCTTACAGACAGACCCAAGGCTATGACTCCAGTGTATGACAGTTGGAGAGGATATGCCATGTTCAGGCTTTTTGCACAGAGCCAAAGGATTCATCCCCAGCTCCTGAATCTGATGCATTCATCGCATAGAGAATGCTCCTTAGTAGCAGACACAAGAAGGAAATGCCAGCTGGGTTTTTAACATTTTAACCTGTTCCCTTCCCTCTATGGCCTCTCGAAAAATATCCAAAATTAGATTAAAACTGGAAGCTCAGACTGCATTTTATCATTATATCCAAACCCCCACCTCACCCCCCCAAAAAATGTCTCCACATATCAAATCTCTGAGTCCACAACCCTTCTAATATTTAACCTCTCCTCTCTGCAAATATTCCACTGATCCCATCCACGAGCTCGTCTCATCAAATTTCTGGTCCTGTTCCACTTGTGACCAGCAGAATTAGCAAGGTCAGATATGTCCCTCACTCTTAAAGCCAATGGACAGAAGGGTTAAAAGAATGGAACAAGGGGGGCAGAATAAACGCCTTTAAAGTGGATAGATATCTATATATAGTACTAGCCCAAAAGGGTTAAAGCCCTATTTAACCATCTGCTTCCTACTCCACGACCCATATAGATCGCTTAATAGAAGCAACGATATGCAAACACTGCATCACTTTAATTAAATTCCAGCCACTAGGAGTTGCATTCAGGAAAAAAAAAGGACAATTCATTCAGTCTTAACCCTATCCCCTCTTTCCTTATTGTCTACCGTCCTCTTGCAGAGAGAGACAAACCACTCATTGAACTCATCTTAACTATCAGGGGTTAGTTGAATAAACATACTGTAGATTGGCAAGACCGCGACATACATGTATGTGCTTATGAGGATTGACATGTACACATGACCAATTACGTAGCTTGACGGGAAGGCATGCCATGGGATCGATTTTACATGTTTTTGTTTTTCAAAAAAAATGTATAAATAAGAACTAATTCTTACTTATTCAGAAATGCAATATCAGGGGTGTGGTAATCTATGTTTTTAGGAATAAGGATGGTGCAGTCTAAATTAAACACAAAGACTCCTGTTAGGTGGCATGATATCAAGCCTTCTGATCTTCTCATTCGGAAGCTCAGAGGACTTTTTTGGTGATGTGGCTGGATTTATGATATCTGCAGGGGGGTTTATTACTTTTGTCCTCTTTTACATGATTTCAATCCCTTGTATCTTTCCATTTTTGCAGGGTTGCAACCGATGAATCAACTGAAAGGCATGAGTTTATCACTGGTCCTGCTGCCTGTTCTACTCATAGTGATTGTTGTGGGGGCACAGAAAGCTTGTCCAAAGAACTGCCGGTGTGATGGGAAGATTGTGTACTGTGAGTCCCATGCCTTCAGAGACATCCCGCAGAATATTTCAGGTGGCTCACAGGGATTGTCTTTACGTTACAACAGCATCCAAAAGTTGAAGTCGAACCAATTCTCTGGCCTTAACCAGCTGGTCTGGCTTTACCTTGATCATAATTATATCAGTTCGGTGGATGAGGATGCCTTCCAGGGTATCAGGAGGCTGAAAGAGCTTATATTGAGTTCCAATAAAATTACCAATCTGGCCAATGGCACTTTTCATCCAGTCCCTAATCTTAGAAATTTGGATCTATCCTATAACAAGCTTCAGATGCTGCAATCTGAACAGTTCAAGGGTCTCCGTAAGCTTTTGAGTTTGCATCTGCGTTCCAACTCTCTGAAAACTGTGCCAGTTAGGGTATTTCAGGACTGCCGCAACATGGAATTTTTGGATGTAGGATACAATCGGCTCAGGAGTTTGTCTCGCAATGCCTTTGCTGGCCTCCTGAAGCTGAAGGAGCTCCACCTGGAGCATAATCAGTTCTCGAAGGTGAACTTTGCTCACTTCCCTCGCCTATCCAACCTGCATTCACTATTTCTGCAGTGGAATAGGATCAGGTCCATTAGCCAAGGATTAACTTGGACTTGGAGTGCTCTGCACAACCTTGACCTGTCAGGAAATGACATACAGAACATTGAACCTGGCACCTTCCAATGTCTCCCCAATCTACAAAAACTCAATCTGGATTCCAACAAGCTCACCAACGTCACCCAGGAAACCATAAATGCTTGGATATCGCTGACCTCTATAACCCTGTCTGGAAACATGTGGGAATGTAGCAAAACCATATGTCCTCTGGTCTTCTGGCTTAAAAACTTTAAGGGAAACAAAGAGAGCACCATGATCTGTGCTGGCCCTAAACACATTCAAGGTGAGAAGGTTATTGATGCCGTGGAAACATACAATATCTGCAATGAAACCCCTGTGTTGGTGACCGAAAGAGCTTATCAGACAACCAAAGCTCCTCCAAAACCACAATTTGTACCCAAGCCTACAGTCTACAAGTTGGTGAGTGTACCTCCAACTTCATTCACACCAAGCCCTTCTCCTGGCCTTCAGACACCCATGGCAGAGCAAGAATATGAGCATGTTTCCTTCCATAAAATCATAGCTGGGAGCGTGGCGCTTTTCCTGTCCGTGGCCATGATCTTATTAGTCATCTATGTATCATGGAAAAGATATCCAGCCAGCATGAAACAACTGCAGCAAAGTTCCATGATGAAGAGAAGGCGGAAAAAGGCCAGAGAATCGGAAAGACAAATAAACTCTCCGTTACAGGAGTACTACGTGGACTACAAACCTTCTAACACAGAACCCATGGATGTATTGGTTAATGGATCAGGACCCTGTACATATACAATCTCTGGCTCCCGGGAATGTGAGGTATGAAAACATGAAAACCTTGAAATGATACTAAACATTTTTTTGCTGCTGTTAAAAAGCCGAGGTAAAAAATCTATGACATTTGAGATGTCCCCAAATCTCTAAGATGAGTTACCAGGCTTGATAGTTAAAAAAACAAAAAACTTCTGAGTATTTTTTTATACATTTTATTGTTATCATTGGTGGGTTTTTTTTGAATCCACTTTGGTGTACGGTTGGTTTAAGTGAATGCAGCAGGAAAAAGGTTGATTTTTTTTTTATTTTTTCATTTATTTCTTCTTTTTTTTTTCTTCCCCTGGGAGCTGGGAAACGTGAAGGAAGTCCGTTCAAGGATGAGATATGAATAAGCCTTTTTCCGATGGCAGGAGAGAGTGCTTGCCAAGTGGGGCAGATAGGGACAAAACCCTAGAGATCCCGTAATGAAAAGGGCATTCTGTGCCTGGTGTGTGATTTGTTGGCCGTTATCGCTCTTGTTTTTATGGACTAATGAAAGGATTTATCCGATAATAATAAAAAAATAAAAAATAAAAAAAAAAGGGATTATAAAATAATAAAAAATATATAAAAAAAAGAAAGCAAACAATTACAACATCGCAAAAAAACAATATAAAAAAACACACAATTTGTGATCTGGATATCAAGAGGAGCTAAAGCCAAAGATACAGTAACCACCCAATTTGTTTTCTTGTTTCACGGACTAAAGAGCGACAGATCTTATTTGCTTTTACTTACATTTTGATACATGACATATGATTTGCCTTATGGAAAGATAAGACTGCCTTACTTCCAAACGATTGACAGTCACCAATCCTTTTTTTTTTTTGTAACTCGTTATATGAGGACCAATTGTCACTTTAACCACATATTGAACTCTGGTTTTTGCTGCTTCTTATCAAATTAATAAACAAATCTTTTCCAATCGGTGATTGGAGACGACTAAATCCATGGATATTCATCTGGCTGCAGAGGTTCCATAAAATCCTTTCAGTATTCCACGCCTGATTGCTCAGGGAGGCTGAGCTGGTTTAACCCTTTCAGTGCTCGAAGGGGTTAACGGCAGCTTGGTACATTCTGTGTGTTTTTTTTATTAATTATTATTATTATTTTAATGTCGTGATGATGAAGGGGGGGTGACTTGGATATTGAGAATGATCTGTTTCTTTTTATTAAAAAAAAAAAAAAAAAAAAAAAGTATTTTAATAATGATAACACTTTCAATGCAAAACGAGGGCGTTTTTTGTCTGATTCGAGAAGGACCTCTATGGTAGAACTGTTGAATGTGTACAAAAAAAAAAAAAAAAAAAGGGAAGGGAAGGGATGATAGGGCACAAAGATGGGCATTCACTTGGCATTATGTACAGTCCCTACGACTAGTGTTGAGCCACCCCCGTAGTGTTCGGGTTCGGTTCGGTTCGTCGAACACCGGGATGTTCGAGGAACTGTTCGTAGAACTGTTCGTCGAACACCTTAGAACACCGTCGAACACCGTTAAAACCAATGGCAGGCAAACAAAAACACATAGAAACACATAGAAAACACCTGCAAAGGTGTCCAAAAGCTGACAAACTGCTCAGAAGACACTCTGTTTAAAAAAGCCGGCCGGCAAATTCAGCAGCGGCATACACCGGTACCCGACAATTTAGACAAGAAGGAATAGAGCATCACACATAGATTAGATAGATAGAAACATGTCAGTCACACATATAAGAAGCACAGTGACAGTGTTGGTTACTGCATTTGTCATTTAGTGTAAAGGATTTATTAAAAAAAATATTAGTGTTTTCATGCACCGTCTCTTTAAAAAAGCCGGCCGGCAATTCAGCATCTGTACCCGACAATTTAGAACAGAAAGAATAGAGCTTCACACATAGATTAGATAGATAGAAACATGTCAGTCACATATATAATAAGTACAGTGATAGTGTTGCTTACTGTACTTGTCATTTAGTGTAAAGGATTTATTTAAAAAAATAATAGTGTTTTCATGCACTGTCTCTTTAAAGCCGGCCGGCAATTCAGCAGCGGTACCCGACAATTTAGAACAGAAAGATAGAGCATCACACATAGATTAGATAGATAGAAACATGTCAGTCACATATATATGAAGTACAGTGATAGTGTTGGTTACTGTACTTGTCATTTAGTATTAAAATAAAGGATTTATTATTAAAAAAATTGGCGTGGGGTTCCCCTTAATTTTAGGCTCTAGCGGAGGTTAAGCAGACGGCTGGGGCAGATGTTTGAAGCCTGGGAAGGGGGTAATACCCACGGAGCTTCCCAGGCTACTAATATCAGCCCCCAGCTGAATACATAGCCTTTACTAGCTATTAAAATGGGGGACCCCCCCAAAAAAATGACGTGGGGTCCCCCCTAATTTAATAGCTAGCAAAGGCTAGGCAGACAGCTGAGGGCTGATATTAATAGCCCAGGAAGGGAGCCATGAATATTGGCCCCCTCCCAGGCTAGAAACACCAGCTGTCAGCCGCCCCAGAAATGGCGCATTCATAGGATGCGCCAATTCTGGCACTTAGCCTCGCTCTTCCACGCTGCCCTGGTGCGGTGGCAGGGGGTAATAGGGTTGGGGTTGATGTCAGCTTATAATGCCAGCTGACATCAAGCCCAGGTTAGTAATGGAGAGGCGTCTATAAGACACCCCCATTACTAACCCCATAGTCAAAGTTAAAAAAAACACAAACACCCAGAATAAAGTCCTTTAATTGAAATAAAGACACAATCCTTTATTGTTCTAAATTAAACCATACCTACCATCACGCCCATTCCAGCTGAAGCCAACGATCTCCTGCAATAAAAGAAAAATAATAAAGCAACCTCATCCTTACCTTTCCATGGTTCCCACGACAGCTTCAGCTCTGCTAAATCGAGATGACAGGCTGGACCGCAGCAGAAAGCCGCCATCCAGCCTGTCATCCCGCAGACACTGAGAAGAGCAGGCATGCTTGCGCTGCTCAGCGTCTCTCTGTGACGACATCCAGATGAGCCGAGTTCATGTCCAATGAACTCGGCTCACCTCATGCACGTCACTGACAGCGTGGGAAAATTCTCACGCTGAAGCGCTGATTGCAGGAGAATTTTCCCACGCTGTCAGTGACGTGCAGGAGGTGAGCTGAGTTCATTGGACATGAGCTCACCTCATGCACATCACTGACAGCGTGGGAGAATTCTCCTGCACTCAGCACTTCAGCGTGAGAATTTTCCCACGCTGTCAGTGACGTGCATGAGGTGAGCCGAGTTCATTGGACATGACCTCGGCTCATCTGGATGCCGTCACAGCGAGACAGTGAGGAGCGCAAGCATGCCTGCGCTTCTCAGTGTCTGCGGGATGACAGGCTGGATGGCAGCGTTCTGCTGCGGTCCAGCCAGTCATCTCGATGTAGCAGAGCTGAAGCTGTCGTGGGAACCATGGAAAGGTAAGGATGAGGTTGGTTTATTATTTTTCTTTTATTGCAGGAGATCGTTGGCTTCAGCTGGAATGGGTGTGATGGTAAGTATGGTTTAATTTAGAACAATAAAGAATTGTGTCTTTATTTCAATTAAAGGACTTTATTCTGGGTGTTGTGTTTTTTTTAAATACTTTACTAGAAATTCATGGCGGTCATGTCTAATACTGGCGTGACCCCATGAATTTTGGGCTTGGGGCCAGCTGATAATACCAAGCTGGCCCTAACCCCTTTATTACCCAGTGAGCCACCGCACCAGGGCCCTGGATGAGTTGGGTACAGCGCCAGAAGATGGCGCTTCTATGAACGCGCCATTTTCCGGGGTGGCTGCGGACTGCAATTTGTAGCGGGGGGGGGCCCAGAAAGCTTGGGCCTCCCTGCGCTGCAGATTCCAGCCCCCAGCTGCCTAGTTGTACCTGGCTGGACACAAAAATAGGGCGAAGCCCCACGTACTTTTTTTTTAATTATTTCATGAATTTCATGAAATAATTAAGAAAAAAAGGCCTTCCCTATATTGTTGTGTCCGGCCAGGTACAAATAGGCAGCTGGTGGTTGGGGGCAGCCCGTTCCTGCCTGCTGTACCTGGCTGGACACAAATATAGTGCGAAGCCCCACTTCAATTTTTTTTAATTATTTCATGAAATTCATGAAATAATTAAGAAAAAAAGGGCTTCCCTATATTGTTGTGTCCGGCCAGGTACAAATAGGCAGCTGGTGGATGGGGGCAGCCCGTTCCTGCCTGCTGTACCTGGCTGGACACAAATATAGTGCGAAGCCCCACTTCAATTTTTTTAAATTATTTCAGGAAATTCATGAAATAATTTAAAAAAAATTGACGTGGGGCTTCGCACTATATTTGTGTCCAGCCAGGTACAGCAGGCAGGAACGGGCTGCCCCCAACCACCAGCTGCCTATTTGTACCTGGCCGGACACAACAATATAGGGAAGGCCTTTTTTTCTTAATTATTTCATGAAATTCATGAAATAATTAAAAAAAAAGTACGTGGGGCTTCGCCCTATTTTTTTGTCCAGCCAGGTACAACTAGGCAGCTGGGGGCTGGAATCTGCAGCGCAGGGAGGCCCAAGCTTTCTGGGCCCCCCCCGCTACAAATTGCAGTCCGCAGCCACCCCGGAAAATGGCGCGTTCATAGAAGCGCCATCTTCTGGCGCTGTACGCAACTCATCCAGGGCCCTGGTGCGGTGGCTCACTGGGTAATAAAGGGGTTAGGGCCAGCTTGGCATTATCAGCTGGCCCTAAGCCCGAAATTCATGGGGTCACGCCAATATTAGACATGACCACCATGAATTTCTAGTAAAGTATTTAAAAAAAAACACAACACCCAGAAAAAAGTCCTTTAATTGAAATAAACACACAATTCTTTATTGTTCTAAATTAAACCATACTTACCATCACGCCCATTCCAGCTGAAGCCAACGATCTCCTGAAATAAAAGAAAAATAATAAAGCAACCTCATCCTTACCTTTCCATGGTTCCCATGACAGCTTCAGCTCTGCTACATCGAGATGACAGGCTGGACCGCAGCAGAACGCTGCCATCCAGCCTCTCATCCCGCAGACACTGAGAAGCGCAGGCTTGCTTGCGCTCCACAGTGTCTCTCTGTGAGGGCATCCAGATGAGCCGAGTTAATGTCCAATGAACTCGGCTCACCTCATGCACGTCACTGACAGCGTGGGAAAATTCTCCTGCACTCAGCGCTTCAGCGTGGGAGAATTCTCACACTGAAGCGCTGAGTGCAGGAGAATTCTCCCACGCTGTCAGTGACGTGCAGGAGGTGAGCTGAGTTCATTGGACATGAGCTCACCTTATGCACGTCACTGACAGCGTGGGAAAATTCTCCTGCACTCAGCGCTTCAGCGTGGGAGAATTCTCACGCTGAAGCGCTGAGTGCAGGAGAATTCTCCCACGCTGTCAGTGAAGTGCAGGAGGTGAGCTGAGTTCATTGGACATGAGCTCACCTTATGCACGTCACTGACAGCGTGGGAGAATTCTCCTGCACTCACCGCTTCAGCGTGAGAATTTTCCCACGCTGTCAGTGACGTGCATGAGGTGAGCCGAGTTCATTGGACATGAACTCGGCTCATCTGGATGTCGTCACAGAGAGACGCTGAGCAGCGCAAGCAAGCCTGCGCTTCTCAATGTCTGCGGGATGAGAGGCTGGATGGCAGCGTTCTGCTGCGGTCCAGCCTGTCATCTCGATGTAGCAGAGCTGAAGCTGTCGTGGGAACCATGGAAAGGTAAGGATGAGGTTGCTTTATTATTTTTCTTTTATTGCAGGAGATCGTTGGCTTCAGCTGGAATGGGCGTGACGGTAAGTATGGTTTAATTTAGAACAATAAAGGATTGTGTCTTTATTTCAATTAAAGGACTTTATTCTGGGTGTTTGTGTTTTTTTTAACTTTGACTATGGGGTTAGTAATGGGGGTGTCTTATAGACGCCTCTCCATTACTAACCTGGGCTTGATGTCAGCTGGCATTATAAGCTGACATCAACCCCAACCCTATTACCCCCTGCCACCGCACCAGGGCAGCGTGGAAGAGCGAGGCTAAGTGCCAGAGTTGGCGCATCCTATGAATGCGCCATTTCTGGGGCGGCTGACGGCTGGTGTTTCTAGCCTGGGAGGGGGCCAATATTCATGGCTCCCTTCCTGGGCTATTAATATCAGCCCCCAGCTGTCTGCCTAGCCTTTGCTAGCTATTAAATTAGGGGGGACCCCACGTCATTTTTTTTGGGGTGTCCCCCATTTTAATAGCTAGTAAAGGCTATGTATTCAGCTGGGGGCTGATATTAGTAGCCTGGGAAGCTCCGTGGGTATTACCCCCTTCCCAGGCTTCAAACATCTGCCCCAGCCGTCTGCTTAACCTCCGCTAGAGCCTAAAATTAAGGGGAACCCCACGCCAATTTTTTTAATAATAAATCCTTTATTTTAATACTAAATGACAAGTACAGTAACCAACACTATCACTGTACTTCATATATATGTGACTGACATGTTTCTATCTATCTAATCTATGTGTGAAGCTCTATTCTGTCTGTTATAAATTGTCGGGTACCGCTGCTGAATTGCCGGCCGGCTTTTTTAAAGAGACAGTGCATGAAAACACTATTATTTTTTTTGATAAATCCTTTACGCTAAATGACAAGTACAGTAAGCAACACTGTCACTGTACTTCTTATATATGTGACTGACATGTTTCTATCTATCTAATCTATGTGTGAAGCTCTATTCTGTCTGTTATAAATTGTCGGGTACCGCTGTTGAATTGCCGGCCGGCTTTTTTAAAGAGACGGTGCATGAAAACACTATTATTTTTTTTGATAAATCCTTTACGCTAAATGACAAGTACAGTAAGCAACACTTTCACTGTACTTCGTATATATGTGGCTGACATGTTTCTATCTATCTAATCTATGTGTGATGCCCTATTCTTTCGGTTCTAAATTGTCGGGTACAGGTGTATGCCGCTGCTGAATTGCCGGCTTTTCATGTTTCACTGTTGGCACTGTTCCCATCGATTTGGGCAACCACTGTAATGCCACAACCACCATGGCTGTGGCATTACAGTGAGTGGCAGACAATCCCTGCATGATTGGTGCTTTAAATAGCGCCAGACATGCAGGACACGCTTTTGGTGCACGAACAGTTATCGAACATAACCTCGAACAGCCGAATTTTTTGCAAATCGTTCGGGTTCGTGGAACAACTCGAACACCGCCCAAAACAGCTCGAATTTGAGATTGGCGAACAGTTCTAGTCGAACACCGCTCATCTCTACCTACGACTACATGTAGACTTCATTGAACGCCCCCTATTGGTCAGCTGGGAAACTGGGATCCTACATTCTGCCAACTGATCAACCCTGAGTATGTTGCCCTTCCACTGCTATCTGCTTGGCCGCTGTTCTGATATTGGCAGTGCTGAATAAGCCCGTCTGATGTACAAATGTCAAATTCCACACGTTGAACTTGATTCATGTGATAGAAGAGTCATCTCTTTCCTGAACAACAAAAAAAAACCCTGATCAAACAATTCCGTGTTTTGTCTTCCTTTGACGATTATTGCTGGTGGTTAAGGATTTGGAATGAGATGCAATCATGGGGCACGGAGCCGGCACGTAGGGATGAGTGAGCTAGCCATCGACTGGAAGCAGAATAATGGCTCCCGGAGAGCGACCACATGCTGGCAGAGCTGCTTCACCGGGTGTGATTGTGTGTGCATAGAGATGAGCAGAGCCCAGATTGTCATTAGGCACCACATGTCGTCGCAAGGTACCATGCCTGATTCTTCACAAAGCGTCAGGTATGACGGACAGCTGTAGGAAGACTGCCATAACCCTATATAGCAAGGATAATAAAAGCATTGCAATATCATCATGAGCAATGGCTAATACATCCAGCAAACTCATCTCTAATATATATACAGTATATATAAATATATAGTCATATATAATATATATATATAATTATACTTTTTATTTATATATGTTATATATATGTATATCCATAGATAAATAAATATATCAGTGTATATATATAATTTAATATATATATACACATATATATATACATACGTAGATAGATAGATAGATAGATAGATAGATAGATAGATAGATAGATAGATAGATAGGTATATCAGTATATAAATATATATATATAAAAAAAATATACACACATGATAAGCTATTACTCTTTTGGCATAATGGTCATTCGTACTCATAGGTTCTGATTCATTATTGCATTTTCTCCTATTTTTTTGTCTATTTTTTCTGTTTTAAAGAAAAGTTTTCACTGGATTTGTATTTTATTTAAAGAAGTCCTCCCATTAATATTTTTTTTCATTATAGGGAACCTGTCACCAGAAATAACACTATTAACCTGTAGATATGCGGTTAATCTGCTGGTTAATAGTGTTATTATGCTGCCCGGCGCCTGCAAGTAGCCGAATGTAGCAGGGAAAAAATGAACTTTATTCTCCCCGCCAGCAATCGGTTTCAGTCATGGGGGCAGCGCCGGTTCACACCACTTTGAGTATACAGAGCGGTCGCTGTAACTGCGCCACCGGCCCTGGCTGACACTCGCTCTGTATTGGGGCTTAGCTGTCAGTCAGAGTCGGGGGAGCGGTTATAGGGGCCACTCTAAGTAGCTCGGTATACTCAGAGCGGTGTCTGAAGCGACACTGCCCCCTGCCACCATGACTGAAACTAAATGCTGGTGGGGAGAATTAAGTAAATTTTCTTCCCGCTGCATTCGGCTGCATGCAGGCGCCTGGCTGCATAATGATGAGGCTAACCTGCAGATTAAGGGCATATCTGCAGGTTAATAGCGTTATATCTGGTTACAGGTTCCCTTTAAATCTGTGTTCATTTGCATCTAATGTTGTGTGAGTGCATTAATATATTCAGCTTCCGCCGTCTTCTCCGATGTCCAGCACCGGTTTTCTCCTCTTCTCAGTCACATTGCCGCCCTGTGTGACTCGGAAGTGTCTATAGAGTGTCAGGACGAGGCACCATAGGTTCACATTGTTAAAAGAGATTTCCTGCTCACACATAGGGTGCAGTCAAATGGCTGTATAAAGTGGACTGAGTTCGGAAGGAAATACTGGGAGAGGAATCCAAAAAGAAAAAAGAGAGATCCTGCACCTCCAACCCGGAAAAACGCGAATTTAGATTAAAAAAACATTTATTGAAAAAATATTTTAAAAATATTCCATGGTAAAAAGCGCTATGCAACTGACGAGTCTTTTTTAATCTAAATTCGGGTTTTTCTGGGTTGGAGGTGCAGGATCTCTCTTTTTTTCTTTCTGGATTCTTCTCTTGCTGATGACACAAGTCCCTTGGTCCGTGCACAGCCGGAAAAACCTTCATACCAAAAGACTGGTGAGCTGGAACACAAAATTTACTTTGATTTTCCCACGTAATACTGGGAGAGGCCAGAAGGTCTCCTGACCCAAGCATGACAGCTTAATGTATTGCTATGCAGCTGTCATGCGCGGGTCGGGAGAGTCTCCAGCCAGTGCAAGCATTACATTCCGATCTCCGTCCAATTTATATGGCCGTCTTACTCTTCCCATAGAGCAGGGATGTCAAACTCAATCACACAAAGGGCCAAAATCAAAAACTTGGACAAAGTCGTGTGCCAACCAGTATACCAAATAATGGGCCCCACATAGTCCTCCATACAGTATAATTGACCTCACATAGTCATCCATACAGAATAATGGCCCCACAGTTGTGCATACAGAATAATGGGCCCACATAGTCCTCCATACAGAATAATGGGCCCCACATAGTCCTCCATACAAAATAATGGGCCCCACAAAGTCTTCCATGCAAAATAATGGTCCCTACATAGTCCTCCATACAATATAATGAGCCCCACATAGTCCTCCATACAGAATAATGGCCCAATAAAGTCCTCCATATAGAATAATGGGCCCCACATAGTCCTCCTTACAGTATAATGGGCCCCACAGTCGTCCATACAGAATAATGGCCCCACAAGGTCCTCCATACAGAATAATGGCCCCAAGTAGTCCTCCATACTGATTAATGGCCCCAGATAGTCCTCCATACAGAATAATTGGCCCCACATAGTCCTCCATACAGATTAATGGCCCCACATAGTCATCCATACAGATTAATGGTCCTCAATACAGAATGATGGCCCCACATAGGGGTGGTGATTCTGGTGTCGCGGGCCAAATAAAACCACCCTGTGGGCAAAATTTGCCCCACGGGCCAGAGTTTGACATGTGTGCCATAGAGTGACCAAGACAGTCTGAAGAGTGGTGACATCACTGAGAAGAGAAGCGGAACGGCGCTGACTCCCGGAGATGTTCTGTGGGATACTCCCAGTTGGCTGAAGGGAAAGTTTGCTTCTTTAGTACCGGGTGGGCATAAACTTGGAACAGAGGGGCACAGAAGACAAAGAAAAATTGTTCTAGAATCAGTAAAACAGCAGCAATTGGAGGAGTCACTCAGGCTACATTAAAATAAATCCAGTGAACCGTTTATTTGTTTTGTACCAAAATCTCATTTTAAGTTGCGCCTATTTTGGAGTCTATTTTCTCCTCCTTCGTTTGTTTCTTTTTCTCCATTGTGGGATAGTTTTTGTAATCCAGATACTTGCAGCTGATTCATTATTTGTGGCTTTTTGAAAAGTTACAAACTGTTTTTGCTAATGTATTCCAGTCCTCCCTTACAGTGATTTTTTGTAGACCTGTAATTTTTGCGCAAATGTTAGAGCAACATGCAAAACCTCAACGGAATTTGTGACTTTGTGCTCAAAAAGGTGCAAAAAAAGCAAAAAAACTAAAATAAAGAACATTTTTTTTTTATTTTGTGCAAATTTTATAAACCCACATGCGACGTTTTGAAGGATTTGGGACAAAAAAAACAGCAACTAATAACAAAGTGCAAAAAAGAAGAGTGACTTAAAAAATCTTGCAAATGATGGTGATTTGAACCCAAAGTGTGTAGGGCGGCTACTCCGATACAAAATAAATGAGGACCAGGCTACATAGACATGCCATGTACAGACATTGTGTTAGCGTTTGTTACATCCATACATTTAAATTCCACATTTCCTATAATAAATGTGTGTACTGAAATGATTTTATAAGCATTAAGCCTCTTTAGATGTTTGAGAGCAGGTGACCAGGAGGTACGAGACACCTAGTTCTGTAGCGATAATCTCCTGCTGATAAAACACTGATTTTATTGAAACAGCAGCACACAGCCTAGTAAGTGACGCATCACTGAAATCAGGGTCTCTGTCCCTACATCATGCTGCTCTCAGAGTACATAGAAAAAACCTGCTGACTTATTCCCGTTAAAGGTGTGTCCGGGACTTTAACGTTGTCGGCCTATCCTTAGGATAGGTCATCAATGTCTGATCGGTGGGGGTGCAACACCTTGCTCCCCCGACGATCAGTTGTTCTGACGTAAACGGAATAATGGCTGTGGCCGGGTGCTGCACATCCACCCTCTATTGATTAGAATGTGTAGTACCTGGCCGTGGCCACTATACAGTCAACAGATGTCGCACCCCCACCAATTAGACATTGATGACCTATCCTAAGGATAGGCTAATAATGTTAAACTCCTGGACAACTGCTTTAACCTCTTTTGAGGATTTTTTTACTTAAAATGCATGTATTTGGGGCTAAAAATAATTTTTGCAATTGGGATTCATTAAACATTTTGCTATGTTTCACTGTCTATCATTGGCTGCAGAATGAGCAAACTGGGTTTCTATCAGTGAGCTTGTTCTGACAATCTGACAGGAGAGTTTGTAACTCTTTCATGCTTTCATGTGACTTTTTCTGAGCTCTTCTGACCACAGACCACATCACACTTGAATGTGCAGAATAACAAAAAGCCTGTAAAAACCAAATGGTGCAAAATTGGGAGATTTTTTTAACCTCAAATACATGTGTTAGGGATCGTTACTAAAAATTGACAATTCCTTTAATAAAATATCAGTGCCTCAGATATAAACGAATTCATGATGGACACGATGCTGTCCAATAGAGTCCCTATAATGGATGTTACAAGGTTTCCTATATATAAGGCAGCTGATAACAGAGAACAGCTGCACAAATAGAAAATGAAGAATGATATTGGAATCTATAGACCCTTTACTGATATGATAGAAATGTAGAAAATATTTTTAAAAAAATCGATAGTCATGAATGGTTTGTAGAAACATAACGTACTGACTGCATTGATCGCGCTCTGATTTGGCTGAGGTCCTATCATATTGTTCTTGTATGGTCAATACTATTCTCCCTGCACGGCAGAGTATTGTTCTCCTTAATATGTTCTGCATTACTTCTGTCAAAAGGACAACAATCCATAATTAATGCTTAAAAATAAATATGTGGATATTACAGACACATTGATATATACTATAATATATATATATATATACACACATATATATATATATATATATACTGTACATATATATATTTACTAATACTGAAATATCAGAATGAAATATTAGTGTGCCTCCAGCTGCCTAGAGACATTTAGAGAGTGATCGAGAGGCATTATTTGGCTTTTGAGGAACAACCTATATGTCGTCCTGACTTTTGAGGGGTTGTCCACTATTATAATATTGATGGCCTATCCATAGGATAGATCTTAAAGGATTGGCGTGCACTGGGTCGTTTTGATGAGGTGCTCGTGGAATAGGGTGCATGACGCCTTAACCAAGGTAGGAGAAAATTCATTGCACACTCTTATGATTGAAGTGATGCAAAGTTTTTATTCGAGAAAGCAAACATCCGTCTTTGTAGCAAAAATTGCGACAAAATTACAACAAAACGTTTCGACCCCTCCAAGGTCTTTATCACATTGTCGTTGTTTCAGAGGAAATAGGGGGGACCCTTAAAGGGAGAGTCGTAAGTTTCAAGAGGTGCCAGGCGGCTGCTGCGCTGTCTGGTTTCTTTACGGCACTCCAGCATCTATGTGTACTGTATATCCATAGGATAGGTCATCAATATCAGATCGATGGGGGTCTGACACATGACACCTCCGCCGATCAGCTATTACCAGCTCCATCAACGGATGGATATAAACATTTTATGGAACAGTACACCACCGCTCTGCCATACTGCTTAGTGGCTTCTCCTGGGTACTCTGGAAAAATCTCCTTTTCATTTGAAACCTAGACTAAAAACAATGAATAGATACCGTGCAGTAAGAAAATAAATAATAGTAATACATGTTTAAAACATGAGGTTGGCCCTATTTTGATCAAGAGAGCCATCAAGTAAAAGCCATCCCACCACGACAAGGTGAACCCAAACGGGACGATTCCTAACTCTAGAATTTCACTTTCATATGTGTCAGCAGACCACAAAATAGACGGGGGCAGAGCAAGACCTGGACCTGACTGTGTTTTACACCTGCCTGTGGAAAGCTATATAGACAAGGTGAGTATAGAAATTTTCACCGCACACTCAAGAGATTCAAAGCAAAAGTTTTAATGATATTTAGAAAAAGGTGCAAGTGGCGGACAAAATACAGTTCTTTTGTTTAGAGTCGACTTTTACGTTTATTAAAACTTTTTCATTATTGCATTGAATCTCCTGAGTGTGCGGTGAAAATTTCTATACTCTAGTGATTGTGGAGTGTGCAACGCCCTTCCACTTGCACCTCACTCTATAGCTGTGGGCACGCCAATTTTTGTAATCGCATAGAGACAAGGTGCACAACCCAAAAGGGACAGTGGTCCCTCCCTCAAATGTACCAAGTACAAGAAACGTAACCGAAACTATGGGGCATCATTCCTGTTGGTATGAATGCAATATGTTGGTGCACATTCACACTCTGGTCATTAACAGACAAAATCTGGAATAAAAAAGAATGAATAGATACCCAGTAGTAAGTAAATAAATAATAATAGTACATATGAATAATATAGGGTACTTAGTTGAAACTATTTTGATCAAAAGAGCATAAAAGCCATTCCACTACGACATGGTGTACCCAATCAGGATGGTCCCTAACTCTAGTATTTCACCTCCCCATGTGCCAGCAGACCACAAAATAGACAGGGGCAAAGCAGGACCTGGTTCCTGATTGTGTTTTACACATGCCTGAGAAAACTATAATGACAAGGTGCACAGCCCAAAGGGGAGTGCCCATCCTTCCAAATGTACCAAGTACAAGAAGCTAAAACCATGAGCCAGCATTCCTGTAAGTATAAGTGCAATACATTTCGGCCATTAATAGACAAAACCTAGAATACAAGCATTAAATGGATACCCTGCAGTAAGTAAACTGTTTATATCCGGTGCTGCAAACAGTTGTAGATTGCGGGTGCTGGATGTAGGACCACCACCGATCTGATACTGATACATATCCTGTGGATAAGCCATCACATTCTTAGAAGAGAAAAAACCCTTTAATGTGAAGCTGAAGTTTTGGAGCAAATATTAGAAGCTGCATAAATAGAGCTTATTTTAATAAAATGTTATTAAAACTTTTTTTTTTTTTTTAATATAGTAAAACTAAATAGGAACATGTTCTGAAACTTGCCAATGTAAGATCATGGTGGAGAGAAATATAATAAAATCCCTTTAAAGTTCTTGGCATGTCAGAAGATAGTATTGGTCGGAGTCAGAGGATGGAGTGTCGGTGCATTGTCACTTCCAGTACATCTGTCATTTGTGTTTCCTGGTGGCACTCGGCCAAATCCTGCTAGAATTTCATGAGGGCATCCATTAACTTGATTGCTAGATTACAGAATATCTTTTTGTTTGGTAAGAATAATTTCAATTGTGGGAAAATGAGAAATCCAAAATTGATTTAAAAAAATCCCATTAAACTAAACAATGGATAGACACAACAACTCCCGGGAATCGCTAAAATAATCCACTAGTTACTGCTGCAACTAGTAGAATCAAACCTAGTAAACTCACGGTGAAGAAGACCTTGGTGGACCTATCTAGGCTTGCACAAGATCGATCTTCCTACATACATCATTTCGCCATCGCTCGAGATCGAGCTGAAGGCCGTTAATAATAAAAATAATAGTGGAGGAAAACTTAATGAGGATATTTGTCTGATTTCGGTATCCCTATACAGCTCAGTTGCCCACTGAACAAGGCCAGTGTAAATGGATCACAAGTATGCTCTACGGCAATGGTCCCCAACCCGGGGCTTGCAAGCCCATGATGTTTGACTCGTGACTGTCTTCCAGCTTGGTGCATTAGCACTAGGTCTTGCAAACCAGCTATGAAGAGAAGGTCTCCAGATGGTGACTTTTATGAGTAACACTCGGGAGAAGAGAAAATCTGGATGTGCATATACTTGCAGAGATATTTTAAGCTGCAAATAGGATGATACTGTTTGTTAGAGGGGAGCTTGAAGCTTGATGCAATAGTATGGAGGGTGTGCTTGATACAAGAATACTGAATAAGGGTGGGAACACTAGTAATAATACCACCTATATGGGAGGGGGTGACAAGGTCTCAGTATTCTTTCTGTGGAAAAGCTTTGACTGTCACTGTACCGGTAATGGTGGGCTCTGAATATCACTACTAGGGAGGATGTGGCTTGAGATTATCTCTCAGAGTTGAATGTGGCTCTCTGGGTAAGAATGGTTGGGGACAGATGCTCTAAGGTATAACTACCAGCTCAGAAATGAATGAACGGTCCATGAGGACTGGGCTCCAGCACTAATGAGAAAATGTTAAAACATAACTTTTACTGTGGAATTAAAAACATGGTGAAAAAAAGATAAAAATAGATTAAGGATCCATAAACTTACGCATTTCGGGTTAGCAATCCTTATTCATAGCTGTGAATAATGTTTTAACATTTTCTGATTGGTGTTGGAGCGCCCAGTCCTCATGGACCCTCCTGCCATTTCTGACCTGAATACCAGCCTGGTATGTTTCTACACTCCGTGACCACACCCTGACCAAACAAGGTCTACAAGGGTTCCTATGTGAATACAAGTGGTATTCACACTAAATATTCCTCCCTGGAAAGTGAGCTGATTACTATGTTTTCTCCTTTATTACATTATTAGCCTCATTTCTAATTATAAGACATGGATAACAAAAAAGGGAAGAAATAGATCTGGAAGTAGCGGCATAGCTTAGTTCAATTCTACTTGATAGATGTATCATTTGGTAGATTTGTGGGCTATAGAACAAAGTATTCTTATAGTGAGTGTTTTTTCCAAGGGTTTTCTAAGCTAATGAAAAACACAGATGAGTACATACATGTTCTTGCATACTTTCAAGGAGACGTCAGCACAACCCAGATCTATATTAGTTAATTTAAATTTTCGTTATCTTGCCCAGTGCTGTGCTACACCTTTGTTTTGATGCGGCCAGGGATTATTTTTGGGCAGGATGCCATGAAATGAAATGACGGTTCTCATGTTTTGACTCTCTTATCGTAGATACAGTACAGATATGCTACTGCGAAACTATTCTACTGCTCAATGGACACTGCACAATTTTGCTGCCCAGCATGAGAAACACAATCATCTAAAGGACAGGGCATAAGGGTGGGAATCTGAGGAGCAGTGGTGGTAAGAGGCTTGTGTGATGTCCTGTAAATTAGGAAGAGGGTGGATAAATATCTAATCAAGGTACAGGACATCATACAAGCAGGAGATAAACACCAGGAGAATGGGTGTGTGATTTCACAAGCAACTTGCTTACAGAGTAATTCCAACTTCAGGCAGAACCCTTGAAGATTACCTGACTTGTATATATGGGAGCAATTGAGTTTATATGACATATTGCATAAGCTCTTATAATTTTCTCTTTCTACAATTCAATTAAAAAGTAGATATTTGTTTTTCAACTGAGAATATTTGCCCATGAATTACATTGAGATCAAACATGAAATCATAGCTGTGCCTAGGGTTTTGTCTTTTTTTCTGTAACCTAAGCATCCACTTGGGTTTTATATTGAATTTAATGTACAATCTGATCTATGGAAACCTGGGAGTGAGACATAAGACAAGACAATACTGTAGGATCCAGAGGGACATCCCATGAAGTTATATTGAAAAATTGCAGATTTACGTTAAAAGGATCTGTCAACACTTTGGTATGCTTGTATTCTCCACAGAGTTGTAATTCTAGGACATCTCTGGTTAGAGCTCTTTGTTGTGACATTCCTTTGTTATTCCTCCTGGAAATATATATATATGAATTGACAACAAGGTGTTATCTTTTAACCTTGTGCCTGTGTGTCCCACTGTCAGCACTGGTAAGGTAGTGTTGGACAGTAGAGGAACATGTTCTATTGATAAGGAGAAAATAAACTAGTCATGCATTCATATATTTCCAGGAGGAATAACAGATTAAGGGCACAAGGAAAAGTTTAAAAAAAATCCCCAGGACTGAAAGAAACTTATTCATTAACTATAAAAAGGGGAATACAGTATAGTAGGTAAAGATACTTTGATGTAATATGTATAGATACTATACATCTTCAATATTTATTATTGAACATGAAAAAATCATATACAGTATAAAAATAAACTAACTTGCATATTGTAAAGATTACCATGGTAACTATAATTCAGGATGATATCACCACAAGGGGGCAGGCTGTACTAATATTATTGCAGCTAATAAAACCACACATTCGTCTTTTTCTCCTATGCCAATATGTTTGTACTGATATTTTTCTTCCCAGTGCAGAATGTAGTACACTTTAATAGGCATCATAATTACATGAAACTAGACTGATTAAAATTGTCTTACAAAAGGCTCAGAAAGCGCTAACTACTTCTGGACCACTTGGTCCACTCTTTACTCTACACTGATGTTCTAAAATGTCAGTGCAAAGTAAGCAGCTTGCGCTGCATCATGAGAACTGCAGGGAAGATGGGGGGAGACAGCTGTCAGATGCAGCTAGACTCTGACAGAGAAGGGAAACGAGGTTTATTACTATGTCTGCCTTCATGATTGTTGAACCAACGCTTGTGTATACAGATTAGAAAGTACTGGGCTCTTTCTCCTCCTCCGGACCCAGTGGTCATGTGATCACTGGATGTAGGAGGGAGCAGGAGCTGCTGGATCTTAGAAGACCCAATCAGCTCTGCTATGGTACCAAAAAGCTGAATTTCTCTCTATAACTGGGGCCAATATACAAGCCCCAGTGACAGGGGGAATCACCAATAAAAAGATTGTATTAATATGTTAAAATGCACCAACAGTGCATGACATAAATGAAAATAAAATAAAAATAAACAGCATAGAAGAGATACGACCAGACTGAATCATTGTTCATAGCCCTGCCCTTGTCCAAAAAATATCTTCAATATACAAAAAAATTTTTTACAGAAAGGGTAAAGCAATTTAAAATGTTTTCCAGCAGTTTTATTTGGTTGTAAAGAACAAATAAATAAATAAATTATTATAAAAAATAAATATGGTACGTTTTTTATACATTTTCACACTATTTCAGCAAAAGAAAAAAAATATCTAAAAAGTACTAAAATTAAGCTTTATAAATTACAAAAAAAAGACAAAAACTATTCAAAAATCTGAACAGAGATATTTTTAGAGCTGTTAAAAGCGCTCTGGAAAGGTCCATTTACATGGACTAACCAGTGGCGCTATACGTCGGCCGATTGGTCAACTTTAACCGATCGGTGGTCGTTTGAAGGCCTTTTTATATAGGCGGACCAAAGTAAGCAATGCGTACTGAGCGATCTGTAATAGATTGCTCCGTGCACATAGGCTGTGATAGTTATAGGCAGAGTCAATCCTGTTTACACATGAAGATACATTGCTGAGAATGATGATCTTTTGCACTGTGCAAAAGATCATTTCACCTGATGACCGAGCATTTTGCTTGTTCATCGGGTGATCGGCAGCCTGTTTACACGGCAATATAACAATATTGCCAGTACAATTAGGCAAAAAAGAAAATAATTGCACTAGGGGGGCACCCACCTCCAGCATTTGGATAGGGGACCACTGAATAATGTGGCACCGTGTTTAGTCTTCTTATGTGCTGATACAACCCTGTCAGTGCAAGTAGGCCCAAGGGAAAGTAATTGCTTAGGTGGGCACCAACCTCTGGGACGGAAGGCATTTTGGGGCACAGTAGGAGACTATTGAATAATTTGGCCACCATAAGGGCCCAAGTTAAGTAGTTGTCCTAGGTGGTCTCCATCTCACTTCAAATTCTCCCGATGGACCGGCACAAAAATGGAAGAAAGGGAAGAATAAAATGTAGGTTTAAAGTGGTCGTCTGATATACTTTTCCCCTGATTTAGCATCACTGTAGTCCAGGGATGGGGAACCTCAGGTCCAAGGCCTCGATGACCTTTTCTCCAGCTCCCGGACAGGTTCCTAGGGACCACAGTGCTTAGACTAGCAGCTGTGTTTTGATGGCCATCGGCCTTTTAATTTCTTCTTGCTCTGTGAGCTCACGCTCACTACTGAGACTTTCTTTGTGGGCGGAATTAGTGCTCAATTTGTATGGCCCCCGAAGGAAATATCCAAATGGCCCTTGGCAGAAAGAAGGTTCCTCACCCCTGCTCTAGTCCAAAGGCCGTGTCTGGTATTGCAATACACTAATATTCAACCAAATGGTTATAACCTACATTTCCAGACATAAGACAAGAGTAGCGCTATTTCTGGAAATAAAGCAGACCGGTCTTTCAAATCTCTAATATTTTTGGGGTGTGTTGAAAGCTGGTGTCGCGGGTGTGTCAGAGGTGACAGTCGCCCTGCAGTTGGTTGCAGGAGATCACTACATTTGGCATTACAAACATCTTCCTAGAGACTGGCTGTCTCTAGGACCCAGCGGCTACCTCCCTCTGGCTAATTAGCTCCCTGGCCTGGGTGTATAAATACCTGGTGTGTCTGAGAGGGAGGTGCCGGCGATATTCTTTACTACTTGTGAGGTTTAGCAAGAGCAGTACTTCGTCCTTTCTGGAGCTTGAGGCAGTGTGCGCATTTGTTTGGAGTCGTCTAAAGCTAAGCAATTCCCCCCTGTTTGTCTACCCTTGTTATCTATAGAGTTTAGTGGAGATCAACTAGTGCTCATCTCCTTCCTTCCCTAGCCTTAACCATACGCCAGGGAAAGTCAGGGAGAGGCATACGTGCGGTGATTGGTGAAGAGCCAATATGGGGACCGTAGTTGAGACAGGGTGACACTAGACCAGACTAGGAGGTCTCCACTCCCCCCTTTCCCTAGTGTCTGGTCTTCCTTTCCTGCTTCCCTCTGTGTTGCACTAAGTCTTTCCCACACCTTGCGTGACAGCTGGATGGCACCTATGAGCATTGTAGTAGCTGCTTGAGCACCTATCAACAAGCAAAATTTCTTTTTATATCTGTATGCCAGACTCATATCTAGTAATGTCGCCTTAATTAATTAGCATATATTAATAATGGGCATTCAGATGCAAAGAAGGACTATTATTGTCCCACTCAATACACCTGCAGTGATGGACACTAAACCTGTATCACTTGTGATGTGCGGAGAGCGGACTGGCTCCGCCGCAGAGTTTCCCTGGAAACTATTTAAGTTTGGCAACAAATACAGAAGTGATTTTCTGTCCTTGGTATTTTACTACTGTAATGCTTTTTTTTTCTTTTCAATACTGTGCGAATATTCAGTAAGAGCCAAGCTATATGCAGGACCATTGAGCGCTTCGGCTCAGAAACCAGTTCAAACACCAGGTGCAGATGACGACACCGCTATTATTAGACAGATCCTGAAAGAGGAAGACCCCATGCCGGCATTTTGGGGGGGAAAGAATATTAATTTTAGATCAGCCTTCTGGTAGGAATTGGCCAAGAGATCCGGGTCCCAATGATATAAAAATAAATGACTTCTAAATTAAGACGATATCGCTACTCTCTGGTTTATCTACTGAAACTGTAGGGGTTTTTTTTGCAAAAGCAGCTGTTTCACATTTGTATGTAAATTGTATGTCTTGGTGCGAAAATAAAGTAGCATTACCTCTCATTGTGTAGAATAAGGAGAGCATTACTGATGCAGAATCAGGCACAAAAGGAGAAAGATTCCATTTCTTTAAACGTAAAAGAAACATCCAGAATGTTTATGGAGTCCCATGGGTTACTTTTGTCACCCATCACCAATTCAGTGTTAGTTTAGATGACCCCAATACTTTCTAGGATAGAAGACAGTTATAATCAGCATTGTGTGGTTCCTCTGTTATTCCTCCTGAATATTTTTGAATAAATTTGCAGCTGTCGACACTGATTGGTCAGTTACAGACTGAATAGGGACACACCTCTAATTGGTAACACCCTGGAGGAACAGCATAATGAGATCTTAAGTAAAAAACCATTAAAGGAAATCTTTCAGTAAGATTTTCCATAGGCAAGCAAAGGTACTACAGGCTAGAGCTGAGTAAAACATTTCCAAGTATAGCTTATTGTCACGGGTGTGTCAGGTTTGACAGACAGTCATACGGGGTCCGGCTGTAGAATGTTGCTGCGTTTGGCCTTGCAAACATTTTCCTGATCCCTCTCTCTCTAGGGCCCAGCGGTGATCCTCACCTTACTTGCGAATTATACCTTTAGAACCCAGCGGTGATCCTCATCTTCTGGTGCTTATTTCCACACCCTTGCTGTATCCTTAAATACATTCAGTTTCTCCAGAGTTGCTGGTGATAGAGTCTTCTTATCTATTCAGGCTTGGAATTTTCTTGGAGTTTCATCGTGGGTTGTTGCCTTGCTTTCTCCAGTGTCATCTTGAAGCTAAGTGTATTCCCTTGTTTGCTTCCCTTGTGTGTACTTTAGTTTGCAGTGGGGCTGACTCGTGGTCACCCCTCTCCCTCCCTACCTAGGACCTAGCTTTAGGGTCAGCTAGGGCCAGGTTTCCTGCTTGGTGATAGGTGCAGAACCTACAGTATATAGGGTCCATAGGGGAGACAGGGTTTGACGTTTGAGCTGTTTAGGGGTCTCCACTCCCCCTTTCCCCACTTGTATGGCACCCTTCCCTTTTCCTGTCATTATACGCTGGGTTCTCCGCATACCCAGCATGACACTTATTTGTTGCTATTTGATGTTTCCTTGCTTTCAAATTCTTTTTTGTATTCATTTGCAATTTAGAGCTGCAAGTGCACTCCTTGGCTCCTCTTCACTTCTCCCTGCCAATACCGCCCCCGTTTATGAGTGACAGTGTAGACAGAGGATCTGCTGCATGCTGTTACCTCTACTCCGCACTGTTCATCAAGAAGCGGGGGCAGTGATGGCAGGGAGAAGCACAGAGGAGCCCTTGGCTGCAAGTAAAGTGATGCACCCAAGATTGCACTTGCAAAGCTAATTTGCATATTAATAAAAAAGAATTTCAAAGCAAGGGAGAATCATATAGCAACAAAGAAGGTATCCTTGGAAAAGTTTTACTCAACTATAATAGCCTACGGTACTTCTGCTTGTCCAAGGCAAATCTTCCTAAGAGATTGGCTTTAGGAATTGTTAAACAATGGGAAATGAACGTGTTTATTAAACTAGATGTCAGGAGAGGTAACAGGTCAACTTTAAGAGGAGTCCTATATATTATGTCATACTTACTGCGTATTTTTGTGTCATCCTATGTCAACCTGTTTAGAGATAAGGGAGGGATAATTCACATATTTGCAAATGTCGAGAAAAAGCTGTGGGGACAATTTAAATGCAACAGGTTTTTACCCAAGTAACAATGTATAGAATAAAGCCGTATTGTTCATCTAGTTTGGTTGAGTGAGACACAGCACTAGTACAGTTTCATATTAGAGGCTCTACAGCTGCTGCAGCTCTACAGGTTAGCAACTCCAGTGTGGTGTTCCGGTAATTGGAGACATGGGTAATCAGCGCTGCTGATAGTGTGTCCACAAATAATTCCAATATGCAGTCTAGAACTAACAGTACAATTTATTCTCAACACGTTTCAAAGTTCTAAAAACTTCTTCAGAACGACAATACTTTTGTGGTTCTCCTGAAGAAGTTTTGAGAACTTCGAAACGCGTTGGGAATAAACTGCATTGTTACCTCTAGACTGCATATTGGAATTTTTTGTGGACACATTACCAGCAGTGCAGGTTACTCATATCTCTTGTTACCTGACTATTTGCTAACGTAGCATTTTTTGGAGATGGGTGGAGCTCTTTTTGGCACCCTTCCCTTTTCCTGTATATATTTTCCTCTATATTTTATTGCTAGCACCTACAGACCCTAACGACAGACGTACTTGTATTTTAAATGGTCGAGGTCTTACCTGTTATATTTTTCATTATTTATAGCCATCATCAACACTTTTTAGTGACTTCCCTCATTACACATGTAGTGAATATTTTCAGGTTACGTCATAAATGTTTAGTAGATGGAAGTCTGGCTAACGAAACACCTACTAACCCAAGAGCATTTCATCCTACACTCCCGGTATAGTACATATATGGTCAACCCTTTGTTGTAAATATGGGGCCCCTGTCAAGGACCACATATGTAATAACCACATATAAGGGACCATAAGGAGCAATATAGAGCTTGACACCAAGGAAGTCCATACAACTTTTGATGTACACTGAGTGTAAAATTAGGATTCTAATTTCTGGAATCCAAACTTATAACAGTTAATATGAGGACGCTTTTTTGTGAATTTGCCATTTTGTCTGAACTTTTAGTTGTTGACTAGCAATGAAGGCGAGATACAAGTGTTTGATCACATGTAGCTGGCTACAATTGCACTGTTAAGTTTGAGGCTGTGCTGGGACTTCCTGCTGTGAGAGGGGAAAAGCTGTTTCATTTAGTGTATGGAAACAAAACTTTTCACAAAACTGCTACAAAGATCACACAACAAGAAATGTCATGGGACTGAAATAAATATTGCTATAAATTAAAGAGTGGTATATTTTACCACATCGTTAAACCGGACCTGTCATGTCGTGCCATACAGATGTAGTTGTTTCATCTAGTGTGAATGTCGCTATCCTCCTGAATCTGGCCTCAATGTCCCTGATAGACAGCTTTCTTTTCCCTATATATAAATCTAAGGGTTTTTTTTTAGCCAACTGGGCGTGGTAATAAAAAAAAACTCTTACAGAGAACAGTTGTGGATCATGCCCACTTTGCTAAAAAGGCTAGATTTATATACAGGTAAGAGGGGGTCATATCTCAGGAATGGAGAGGTGGAGGAACAAAAGAAAAAGAACTCCAGATTCTCAAGAACAGCTTCACTTACGCCAGCTAAAATACTATGGGACTGATGCATCAATGCTTTCACAACAGATTTCTGGTGCAAAAGCCTTGAAAACTCCCAAAAGTTAGGCACAAATTTTGCAACTTTTGTCATTTTTATGCCAGTTTCTCCCGTCTGTGACAAAATGGACAAACCTGGATGCTGCGGGGGTGGGAAGCCACAGCTGATGTAATTCTTGACGAACTGTAGCATTCCCTACTCAAGAGATCTCACTCCAGTACCGGACTGGAGTGAGATTTCTGGCTTAGAGCATCGAGGTGCATGCCATTTGTGGGGTGCTCCAGATTTAGAAAGAGACATGCTCGTCTTCATGAATTAGGAGTGTCTGACTCTAGCAAGCCCCCCTGAACAACGCTGGTCTTAATTAATTGAACCCAGTGTCGGACTGGAGTGCCAATGGCCCACCAGTAACCAACTCCAGGGCCCCACTTTTGAGCTACATGCAAATGTGACATTATCCTCAATCACAAACGTATATAACAATGAACTGGGTAGATTGTTACATGAATAAGATGCTGCCTTTGTACATAGTGATTCAAGTATATTGGGCCAAGTACTGCTCATATAAGAGGGTGGTGGCCTACTTTTACACAGACTCCCACCAGAGGATTCTGCTGTTCTCCTGTGGGCCAGTCCAAGCCTGATTGGGCCATATATATTTATGAAAAGTGAAAGATTCTCTTTAAATACCTTATATTCCTTGATATTCCTTATCAATAAATGAAGCTGATTCTTCATTAAACTCAATAATATGAAAGCCATAAATGAGGAGAGAAAGAGTTATTTGGTCGTCACAAAGTTACACCTATCTCTGTTAGGTATCAGAGAAAAAACCTGTTGGCTATTATAAAATGCTAGACAAGCTTTAATATGAGCCTGGCTATAAAATATGGTGTTCATTATAGTCAATGTGACACCAGCCTATGGTTTAAGGGCTACTAGTACTAATAGGTCTAAATGTAAATGTAATGGGACAATATTGTATCTGAAATCTGAGGATATTCCCAAGTGTAGGACTTTATATTGCCTTACCAGGCATGTGTTCAGTATATGAAATGCTCCATAATGGGAAATACATAAAAAGTATTCCTCATGTCTCTCTCTATACATACGAGAGGGGGTGAGTTCTCCTTCAATGGAAGTCTTCAAACAGAGGGTGGACATACATCTGTCTGAAATCGTTTAGTGAATCTTGCATTGAGCAGGGGGTTGGACCAGTTGACCCTGGAGGTCCCCTCCAACTCTAACATTCTACCCCTGAAGAAGAGGCTTGAAACGCGCGTTGGGGTAGTAGGACACAAGACTGTACTGTGGCAGGATGTCCATGAATAGCTCAGCATGTTAAGGTGTAGGTATTCTAATTTCTTTATCTGGCAGGTATCTCTCCACTGCTATGTATATTTATGATAAGCATGATATGGATTAGAGATTGCACAGCATTTGCATTTGTATAGGGGCTGAGTCCTTACAGTTTGTATTTTTTCTTGTGTCCTTACACATTGAGGTACCTTGATCTATTATATGTTCTTAAAAATGTTTCAAATAAAGTGTTGTTTTAATATATAAGAGTAGTCACTATGTATATCTGACTGGTGGTAGTTTAGGATATAGATGAATATTTATCTAACATTGTATGATTCTATGAGTCTACATTAGCCTTAGATCAAACTGCAGAGTGTGCACAAGGGTTAAAGATGCGGCTTTGTTCTCTCAATGGGAAAATACTGCGGACTGCAGAAAAGCCCAGCAGGTGGTTTGTTCCAAGTGCCAATTCCTTTATATGCCGGCCATAGTGAGGGCTGGTGATGGGGCTTAGTAGAGTGTTGCATCCTTTCTTAGCCTCCAAATGTCACCAGGTCACTGGCAGAAGGATGGGCATTCTGCGCTAGTTGTCATGGAAAGAAATGGCCACTGCCAGTGACTTCCATTCTTCTTTAATGGCAACGATGCGTTTCCAAATGAAAAATTATTACAGCACCGAACCACGTGTAAGAACAGCCGGGATTTACGGCATTAACGTTCTACGTCCGCAGGGGGCGACGACAGTTAGAGTTACACTAGTACTGTACATAAGAGGTTAACGCGAAACTGGGTAATGGCAGATAATGAAGCAGAAATCCCATTACATGGCTGGAAAACATAACAGCATTGCGGTTTATTCACTAAAGTGCCGCGGCCATTATCAGTCTGTAATGCCATTCACTTAAATGCCCTTTAAGTATTGATAATGACTCAAATCCATAACAAATGTATTCAGTAATGACATCCCATCTCGCAGGGAGAGCACTGACCTTATATATAAGATTATGTCCCTTTACATTTACAGCTGTCTCTCACTTAATGCTGCTTAAGAGCCCGGAGTTTACACCAGAGGACGTCCCCTGACACCGTCCAATCTCCTGCAGACAATCGCTCTACCTTTAACCCTTTCTGCATTACAAGCACAAAATCCGGCCTAGTGAGACATCTGTAGCGGTAACATGTAGATGTCCAGCAATGCCATAAAGTATCATTGCTTACAAGGCGGAATACGGACGTTATTGCAAAATAAAGATAATATGTCGTAATAATTTAAGACATTGAGGCGGAGATGGGTAGTTCTGAATCGGAGGTCATTGCTTTGCCATTACAAGGATTCAAAGCAATGCAAATAATCTATAGATGTTTCAAGAGATAGATAGATAGATAGATAGATAGATAGATAGATAGATAGATAGATAGATAGATAGATAGATAGATAGATAGATAGATGGATAGATGATAGATAGATAATAGATAGATAGATACATAGATAGATAAATAGATAGATAGATAGATAGATAGATGATAGATGATAGATAGATGATAGATAGATAGATAGATAGATAGATAATAGATATATAAATAGATAGATAGATATAGATAGATAGATAATAGATAGATGATAGATAGATAGATAGATAGATAATAGGTATAATAGATAGATAGATAATAGGTATAAAAGATAGACAGATAGATAGATATAATAGATAGATAATAGATAGATATAGATAGATACATAAAGAGATAATAGATAGATATAGATAGATACATAAATAGATAATAGATATACAGATAGATAGATAGATAGATAGATAGATAGATATTAGATTGATAGATAGATAGATAATAGATATAATAGATAGATATAGATAGATAGATAATAGATAGATAATAGATATAATAGATAGATATAGATATAGATAGATAATAGATAGATAGATAGATAGATAGATAGATAGATAGATAGATAGATAGACAGAGGGGTGGACATATCATTAGTGAAAGTGCAGCTACATAGGAGCCAAAGAATTGCACCTTCAAAACAGAAAAAGGAGACCATATACTGTTCTTGTACAGGGGCCCTCTTCCGTCTGTGTCCACCACTGGATAGATAAATGGATATGATTATAGAAAGGAAGGACAGACGCAAGGAAGGAGGAAAGAAGAAAGTCAGGAAAAAGAGAGGAAACAGAAAAAAAAAAAGAAAATGAAAGGAAAAAAAGAAAGGAAGGAAGGAAGAAAAAGAAATTTAAGACAACTAACTATAGATAGATAGACAGATAGATAAGGGAAGGGAAAGAAAAAGAAAGAAAGAAAGAAAGAAAGAAAGAAAAAAAGAAAGAAAGAAAGAAAGAAAGAAAAAAAGAAAGAAATTATGTAACCACTGACAGTACTAGGCAGTGTCCTCCTGAGTCGGACAGCTAGTGGTTGGTTGGATCAATCTCGTCTGGGTCAAAATGAGCAGAAAGTAAAAACTGGATGGGGTCTATGAAGTATTAGAAGCGGAGGGGCAGGGATTGGTTATTTTAGGACAATTTAACCTGTTTTAAAAAAATTGGGGGTGTTAGAAAATCCATTTAAGAGCTCTGGTATCCTGTATGACCAGGACCATATACACTGGCGCATTAAATCCTTGTCGCTTCTATTTTAGCGCTGTGAGAGTCTCCTGTGAGAGTCTCCTTGTGGCACCTAGTATGGCACCATATTCTTCTCTACAGGTCATGCTTTTAGGGGAGGGTATCTCTTCAAAAATACTACTTATCGGAACTTTCTACAATTTTTTTTGATGGTTCTCATGAGATCACCATGCACCTCATAATTAATAAAAGGCCTAATGCAGTATAGTAAGAGACAGCACAGGTATAGACTGATCTGGTGTACGGCTGTGTGGGGGGCTTTAGTGTGTACATTAATCACAGCAAAGCCCCCCATACATTAGATACCTGTAGGTGAAACTATTGTTGAGCAGCCATACACAGGAACGCTGGGCTCACCCCAGGACACAGAAGGATCGGCCGTTGGAAATCCTATGTGCCGGATTCTTTTCTTCCCCAATATCAGCTATTTATGTAAAAATGGAGAATCCCTTTAAGAATTGAGAAATTGGAGCAATCGCCCAGTACAGAAAATAAATCTAAATCGATCTCCACCTTTTTCTCTACTCATTTCTTTTTTTTTTTTTACCTTTTTCCAGTTTTATAATAAGTCATTTATTTTATGTGTGCCGTATATTTTCCAAAATTTGATAAAAGTCAATCAGACTTTAGATGCCATTAGAAACACTGGCACGGATAGGGTTAACTAAACAGAGAAATTTAGCAGGATTAACGGTTCCCTATGAGAATAGAGCAAATCCTCCAAGTGTAGCAAAGTACTCATTTTCTTTGGGCTCCCCCACCAACTCTCAGACTGCTGGGAGAATTCCCACTGGGACTTTGGAATTTCACCAGTGGAAAGAATAAGTTCGGAAAGGTGACACACACTCGGGCACGACGCAATTACACGAGGTGAAGACACGCTGTATTCATTTTTCTCCTATTCTAAATATGACTTAAGATTCCCCCCGGAGATTATCAAATGAATGAAGACAACCTTGGCTCTGCCTATAATTTTCCCAGTGATTCTGTATCTTCAGTCTCCCAGGGTTCAGACATAAAATAGCAGGAAATAGGTTGCAGTAGAGAATATATCCAGTTTGGAGGCTGGAAATTAGATTGAATTCCTAGTGCTGAATTGTTAAAACGGGTTCCCTATGGGTTTTCTGTGATGGCCCCGTAGGATTTGATGTACGAATGAGATGTTATTCTCTCTGACCCACTTATTCTGAATGCTTCTTGGTGCATATGAGAGTTACACAGGAGCTGAGTACATATAGGATCAGGACCGGCAAATAGAAAGGGGAAATATCAGCTCCAAAACATCTGCAATATGGTCACTTCTGGGGGACGATTCATTAGGCTGGTGCCTCACCTGAGGACACAGATACTGTACATTGTATTAACTTATGGGTTAGAAGTTATAATTTCCCAGTGTTAGAACCTTGCTGTTAGGTTTTTTTTCCTTTGCTGGTCACATGACTTTGTTGGCCTATTTAATCCTGCTCCGCCCTTCTGGCTTTGCTGGACTTCATTGTATATCTACTTTCTAGCTAGCCTGTGCTCTGTATCTAACTCTGTTAGTTTGCTTGGTCTACGGACCTCTATGTTCTATCTATTTTGTTTGTTCGTCTGTCTGCTACTATTTCTGTTAGGAGGTGTCCCATATTCCTCCCAGTCCTTAGTACTTGTAGGGATTCCCTCCCCACATCTATAGGTCTTCGTACAGACTAGATTAGGACTTTAGCAGGTCTGATCGCAGGATCAGGTTCCCTGTTACATCGTAGGGATTCAGCTGAGTCTTATAGTAGGGACAGATCTCCTCTCTTTCCTTAGCTTTGGTAGCAGAACATAACAGTAAGTCCAGCCTGCAAATTCTCTAAGGAAAGATTTTTCTGTTCCATCATGGTGTCGGTTCAGGATTTGGCTCATCGCCTGCAGGGACTCTCTCTGGAGGTGGCCGAACTCCGTCAGCACGTGAGTAACTGTCCTGGAGCACATTTCTTGGAGCCTAAGGTATGTTTGCCGGATTTATTTTTTGGTGAACACCGAGAATTTTTTTCATTTAAAAATGCTTGCTTATTGTATTTTCGTTTGAGACCTAAGTCCTCTGGGGATGAATCCCAGCGCGTAGGGTTCATAATGTCACTTTTGCGCAAAGAGCCTCAGGAGTGGGCCTTTTCTTTGCAACCTAGTGATTCATGCTTCAGATCAGTGGATAGTTTTTTTTCTGCTTTGGGACTATTATATGATGATCCTGACCGTGTGGCATCAGCTGAGACTGAGTTGAGACGTCTAAAACAAGGATCGGGTAATGTGGAAAAATATTGTACACATTTTCGTCGTTGGTCCACTCAAACAGGGTGGAACGATTCTGCTCTGAAAAGTCTATTTCTTGCTGGGCTCAGTGAAAGGGTTAAAGACCTGCTAATTGCTTATCCTACACCTGAGGATTTGCAACAGGCTATGCAATTAGCTATACGGGTGGATAGAAGACTGCGTGCTAGGGTTAATGAGAGCAAATCCTCTGCTATGTCAGTTTCTGGTTATGATAATGTGTGTACTAACAGTGGTGAACCGATGGAGATTGGATCGGTGGCACCTCGCTCTCAAGAAAAAGACCGTCGTTTTTCGGAAGGCTTGTGCTTCTATTGTGGAAAATCTGGTCATTTGATTAAAGGCTGTGAGCTTCGTATGAAGAAAGAAAAAAAAAATGGTCAGTCACGCCCGTATTGCCTGTTTAAATTCCAAGGGTATATTTTTAGCTGCTTCCACGATTGCTCAGAAAAAATTAATGGAATTTCGGGTGTTTGTTGATTGCGGGTCTACACTGAATGTAATTGATGGGGGATTCGTGGAAAAACTCAATTTAAAACCTGAACCTTTATCATCCCCCATTGCTGTGGTTTCTGTGGATGGCTCCCCTTTGAAGAATATTACTCTCAAGGTCAGTGAATTTCCTCTCACTATTAATGGTGTTCACCATGAGAAATTGGATTTGGTAGTTTTGAATAACTTGCCTTCTCCAGTAATATTGGGTTTGCCCTGGTTAAAATTTCACAATCCTGTACTGGATTGGTCTACCAGTGAAATTAAATCCTGGAGCCATAAATGTTATGACAAGTGTTGTAATGGGCGTATTGCAGCTTTGGATAGGGGAGAATTGCCTGTTCCTATTCAGGATTTTTGGAGAGTTTTTTCTGAGAAGGAATCGCAGGTTTTGCCTCCCCATAGAGACTATGATTGTTCTATTGAATTTGTCCCTGGAGCGACTCTTCCTAAAAGTCGTTTATTTAACCTTACTATTCCTGAGAGGAAGGCTTTGGAGGAATACATACAGACAAGTTTGGCCGCCGGTCACATTAGGCCCTCTAAGTCTCCTGTGGCGGTTGGATTTTTTTTTGTAAAAAAAAAGGACGGCGGTTTACGTCCTTGTCTGGATTTTCGTGAGATTAACAAAATTACGGTACGCAATCCTTACCCACTGCCATTGATTCCTGATCTGTTTAACCAGTTATTGGGGGCCAAGTGGTTCTCTAAAATTGACCTTAAGGGGGCATACAATCTGTTGCGCATGAAGGAGGGTGATGAATGGAAGACTGCTTTTAACACTCCTGTGGGTCATTTTGAGAATCTGGTTATGCCTTTTGGTCTTACTAATGCTCCTGCATTTTTTCAGAATCTGATTAATGACATCCTTAGACCTTTGATCGGTAAAAATGTGGTTGTGTATTTGGATGACATTTTGATTTATTCGCCAGATCTGGAGTCTCATTGGCGGAGCGTGCGTGAGGTATTACAGTTATTAATGGACAATTCGCTTTTTGCTAAGCTGGAGAAATGTGAGTTCGCTGTACAGAGAATTAGTTTTTTGGGCTACATTATCTCCAGCAAAGGTTTTGAGATGGATCCGGTTAAGGTTCAGGCTGTGCAGGAATGGCCTAGGCCTATTGGTTTGAAATCGATACAGAGGTTTTTGGGTTTCGCCAATTACTACAGAAAATTCATAAAAAATTTTTCTAGTATTGTCAAACCTCTGACTGATCTCACCAGGAAAGGTGCTGATGCGGTTCAGTGGTCTTCTGAGGCCATTGAAGCTTTTGTGTATCTCAAGGAGAGGTTCACCTCTGCTCCCATCCTTATGCAGCCTGATGTTACTAGGCCGTTTTTGGTTGAGGTTGATGCTTCCTCTGTGGGGGTTGGCGCAGTATTGTCTCAGGATAACGGGGATGGATTACATCCCTGTGCCTTTTTTTCAAAAAAATTTTCGGAGACTGAACTGAATTACGATATTGGTAATCGGGAATTATTGGCTATTAAACTCGCATTTGAACACTGGCGCCACTTCTTGGAAGGTGCGGAATTTCCCGTTCAGGTTCTTACGGATCATAAAAATCTGATATATCTTGATGCTGCCAAGCGCCTGAATGCCCGTCAGGCTAGGTGGGCACTGTTTTTCTCGCGGTTTAATTTCTCCGTTACTTACATCCCTGGTACTAAGAATGTTAAGGCGGATGCCTTATCTCGCAGTTTTTCTCCCATAGTCGGTGCTGAGAAAGAGGAAAACATTTTACAAGAAGGTGTTGTGATAGCTGCTTTAGACTCCGTTTTGGAAGATGAGATTCTTAAAGCTCAGGAGAATGCCCCATCTAACACTCCTCATGGGAGGTTGTTTGTGCCTGGGACCTTTAGGAGAGATTTGTTTGTTGAGTGTCACGAATCTCGGTTGGCAGGTCATCCCGGAATCTCTGAGACCAAGAGACTGGTGGGTCGCAGTTTTTGGTGGCCTGGATGGCAGAAGGAAGTCATTAAGTGGGTGCGCCAATGTACTATATGTGCTAGATCTAAGTCCTCACATACTCCTGCTGCGGGGTTGCTTTGTCCTTTGGAGGTCCCCAGTGCTCCTTGGACACATTTGGCTATGGACTTTATAACTGACCTTCCCCCCTCTGAGGGTTTTACTGTCATCTGGGTGGTCGTGGACCGTTTTAGCAAGATGTGTCACTTGGTTCCCTTCGTCAAACTGCCCTGCGCTAAAACTCTCGCTAAGGCCTTTGTCAAGGAAATTGTCAGACTTCATGGCGTTCCTACTGACATTGTTTCTGATAGGGGTCCTCAGTTCGTGGCTCGTTTTTGGCGTGCCTTTTGTGACAGGTTGGGAATTCATTTGTCGTTTTCGTCCGGATATCATCCTGAATCTAATGGCCAGACAGAAAGGAAAAACCAGGATGTTGAGCAGTTCTTGCGTTGTTTTGTGGCAGACAATCAAGAGGGGTGGTCTGAGTTTCTGCCACTTGCCGAATTTGCTCTGAACAATCATACATCTTCTTCTGCTGGTTGTTCGCCTTTTTTTTGTTGTTCTGGGAGACATCCGTCGTTTGGGTCGTTCTCCAAGTTGGGATCTGCCGTGCCTGAGGAGGAGAATTTTTCCGGTGATTTGGAAAGAGTTTGGACGGATGTGCGTGGTAATCTTCAGGAGGCCAACAGAAAATCTAAAGACTACTTTGATAGGAAACGACAGGAGGTTTTGTTCGCTGTTGGTGACATGGTTTGGTTGTCCTCTAGGAATCTGCGGTTGAGGATTCCTTCTAAGAAATTGGGTCCCAAGTTTGTAGGGCCCTTTAAGGTGCTTCAGGTTGTCAACCAATCTGCTGTTAGGTTGGAGGTTCCTACCTCCTGGAGAATTAATCCGGTCTTTCATGTCTCTCTGTTAAAAAAAGCTGTTGTGTCGGATGGTGACGCCTCTGCCTCTGTTCCTCCGGTGGTGGAGGACGGGGAATATGAAATTTCTCGCATCCTTGACTCTAGACGGTATAGAGGTAGTTTGCAGTATCTTGTGGCCTGGAAAGGTTTCGGACCCGAGGATAACTCTTGGGTGAGGTCAGATGATGTTTCCGCGTCCAGACTTATCAGAGCGTTTCACAGGAGATTTCCTGATAAGCCTGGTCCTAGGGGATCCGGAGGATCCTCTTAGAAGGGGGGGTACTGTTAGAACCTTGCTGTTAGGTTTTTTTTCCTTTGCTGGTCACATGACTTTGTTGGCCTATTTAATCCTGCTCCGCCCTTCTGGCTTTGCTGGACTTCATTGTATATCTACTTTCTAGCTAGCCTGTGCTCTGTATCTAACTCTGTTAGTTTGCTTGGTCTACGGACCTCTATGTTCTATCTATTTTGTTTGTTCGTCTGTCTGCTACTATTTCTGTTAGGAGGTGTCCCATATTCCTCCCAGTCCTTAGTACTTGTAGGGATTCCCTCCCCACATCTATAGGTCTTCGTACAGACTAGATTAGGACTTTAGCAGGTCTGATCGCAGGATCAGGTTCCCTGTTACATCGTAGGGATTCAGCTGAGTCTTATAGTAGGGACAGATCTCCTCTCTTTCCTTAGCTTTGGTAGCAGAACATAACACCCAGCACCTACCATGGCTGCAATGGAAGAGGTAAAAGATTGTATCAGTCATTATGGCTGTCAGAAATGGCAAATAGAAGTGCTGCTAAGAGAGAATTTATGGTGTTCACCATTACTGAACTTCAGAGAGAGAGTGACATGTACTAAAGACAGATAATAGATAGATAGATAGATAGATATAGACAAATAGATAGATGAGATAGATATTAGATAGATAATAGATAGATAATAGCTAGATAGATAAATGATAAATGATAGATAGATAGATAATAGATAGATAAATGATAGATGATAGATAGATATGAGATAGATAAATGATAGACGATAGATAGATATGAGATAAATAAATAGATAGATATTAGATAGATAATAGATAGACAGATAGATAATGGATAGATAATAGATGAATATATAGATGATAGAAAGATATAGATATTAGATAGATAGATATAGATATTAGATAGATATATACTGTAACTGATAAATATAGATATATAGATGATAGATAGATGGATAGATAGATAGATAGATAGATAGATAATGGATGGATATATAGATGATAGATATAGATATTTGATAGATATATAACTGATAGATATAGCTATATAGATAATATATAGATGATAGATGGATAGATAGATAGATAGATAGATAGATAGATAGATAGATAGATAGATAGATAGATAGAGCGCAGTATGTGAGCACATGCCATAGACTTTCAGAAAGAGGGCTATGATATGCCATGGACTTCCCGAGCCCCCATCCATTGTTCCTACAGACCCTAACTTGTATTTGGTTCTGCCAATAAAGTCTCTTTGAATTTAACTGAATTGATATTGGATAGATAGATAGATAGATAGATAGATAACAGATAATAGATAGATAGATAGATAGATAGATGGATAGATAAATAGATAGATAGATAATAGATAGATATAATAGATAGATAATAGATATAATAGATAGATAATAGATAGACATAGATAGATACATAGATAGACAGATAATAGATACACAGATAGATGGCTAGATATATAGATAGATAGATATTAGATTGATAGATAATAGATAGATAATAGATGGATATATAGATAATAGATAGATAGATATAATAGATAGATGATAGATAGATAGATAGATAGATAGATAGATAGAGAGATAGATAGATAGAGAGATAGATAGAGAGATAGATAGATAGATAGATAGATAGATAGATAGATAGATAGATAGATAGATAGATAGATAGATAGATAGCTATGAGATTGTAGATAGATAGGCAGGTAAAAAGATAAAGTAAAGCAACACCCAAAACTTTTTTTTATACACAAAAATATGGAGGTATCACTCCAAAATAAAGTGCAAAGTTATTGGACATTAATGGTCCATGTGGCGAAGTTTGGGGACGTAATCTAAACCTTACTCTAACCGGAGAATAACTGATTTTTTTTTATTTCTTCCTCCATTTTTTTGGGCTAGATATATAGTTAGAGACTCCTAGAATACCGGAGGCTCCCAGAATAAGTCATTAATTCTCCAGGTTCCCGGCTGAACCAGCCTGAAGCCTTACGGTAATTAGTGGTTGTACTCGGGGCCTGGAGAGCGATTAAAGCGCCTCTAAATCGCCAATACTAATATTTCTATTTGTCAATATGAGAATACTGTTTCTCACTGTTCATATCAGAAGTTCTGTTCCGATCACCCAGAAGATCACCAGTCAGATATCACTATTAACTTAGTATTGGTGTAAAATAAGGGAAAATGTGCAGAAAATGTGCCTGGTTGGCCCATCTGCGCCCTATACTGTATATGTTACATTTTGAAGTATTTACACCAGACTGCACCCATATAGATATTTCTTGGTGATAATTTTTGGTTGACATGTTCTCAGTGGAGTTTTTGTCTTGTTGGCCCCTATTGATATTTTTTTCTAGTGTTTTTTCTTTTTTATTACAGAAATGACATAACTCCGAGAATGTACATAGCATCTAGAGTCAGCATTGAAAGCTTGGCGAGAGACTGGATATGTTAGTTTCTAGAAGAATATTAAGGATTTGATAAATAACAATAGTTTTTGCCTTAAATGAATATCTTGAATGCCACATAGTATAAAGGGACTGTGGGCACCTACTCGATCCCTTGAACTAGGGGCGCCCTAGTCTATCCCTGTCCCCCGGATTATTCCTGAAGGTGGAGACGCCGGGTTCTCATACCTAGGTGAGGGGCTGAAGTTATAAGAAAACACTAACCAGACAGACAGGGATAAAAAAAACTACAATCATACAATACAAATACACTCACAAAACAACAGAGTGGGAAACGGGAGGAATAGAAAGGAAGAAACCAAATTGGATAGGAAAAACACGCAAACCAACTCTAGGCAGTAAAATAACTCCAGAAAAACTCTCCAACAGTCAGCTCCAAACACTGAACTTTCTCCTTCACCACCAAACCAAGAAGTAAAACTATCACTGGCAACTCCCAAGATCCTGTGGCGAGCATATATACCAGAGGGGAGAGGTCAACACAGAACAGCTGAGACAATCCAGGTTGGAGAGCTCCAAGAGATCTACTGAACTGATTAACCCTTGCCATAACAGCAAGGAAGCCTGCACTCTTTAATAGGGTGGTGAAGCAGTTCCAATCAATGCTGGAGTTCGTGTAACCAGACGCCGCAATCTTCTGGCCCCTTTCTGTTGCGGTATCCCTGTGACATTGGATACATTTCTGCCATGTTTAACATAAGAGCTGAAAGTATTATCTAACGTGGATTACCATGTTCAGAACTGGTCCTACACAAGGGGTAAATGTTATGTCTTTTCACAAGCTTATGACACTTTCCCATAAGAATTATACAGAAATATAATGAATGATTGTCCATTGAACTGCTACCAAGAGGCAAAGGGGGAAGAGGAGCATTCAGAAAACCCTTAGAGCTTGTCCCAAACCATAAAGATAAAATTAAGTTATAGGTGTAGGATTAGGACCTAAACTATAGCCCTCATTTGCCCTAGAACGTATTCTGCTTCCTTTGTAAAAATATCCACAGCGTTAGGATTTTTCGCGAAACTGTAATAGATTTTATCCATCCTCTGAGATGCGAGTACAAAACTCAAGAGCAAAATTTGCCAATTATTACCAGAAGAATGTGCTAGTAAAAACAACAAGGAGAGTAGAATAGATATGATCGGTCCTATCATGGCCATCATTCTTCAGATAATAGGTTTGTTTCACTGTCGGACGGCTGCGGCTGCTTCTGTAACAAGTGTCTGCGCGCCCACATACAGTCCGGTAGGTGATGCTTTGCCAACCATTATGAGGCATGGGAGCGCAGTGGTAAGTATTGTATTAAATTTTTCTTTTTATCAGTTTCTGTGGGTTCTTTAATCTTGGTAATAGTCAGGGCTGCCCTTAGAGGGGTGTTCTTAAGTTTAAAAGTAATCTTCAATCCACGGGATAAGAGATAACTTTTTGATCCCTGGAGATCCGACAACTGTGGCTGCCACTGATCCCGAGAACTGGGGCTCTGAAGACCACCAGCTGAATGGAGTGAGGACAATCGTGCGCTCTACCGCTCCATTTATTCTTAATGGGAGATTGCGGAGTGCTGTGCTCTGCTGATCTTTGGCGCTCCTATTAGAATGAATGGAGGGGATGTGCGCTTGACCTGTGCTCCATTCCGCCCGGGATCTTCAGTGCCACAGTTCTCAGATCGGCCATGGCAGCCGGACCCCCCAGCAATCGGAAAGTTATCCCTTGTACTTTAGGTAGGGGACAACTTTTAATCTTGAGAACAGCCCCCTACTTCTGTGGGACTGGCCAACCATCTCACGTTCATGGGGGCTTTCCAAGGATTGGACATTTGGAATTTGAGCAGCCGATCCAGGATAGATAAGATGCTGACTGGTTGCTTTCTGTGTACACTGTGCATAGGCAGAAAGCTGCCAATCAGTGATGGGGGCGTGCTTATACAGAGCTCATGAATATGGAGGACTATATGGCAGCAGGTTTACTTGTCCTTGCTGATAAAACTGTGATTTTATCGAAACTACAGAAAACAGCCCTGTAACTGACACATCGCTGGAATCAGGGTCTCCGTCTCTACATTATGCTGCTCTCAGATTGGGTGGCAAAAACCTGGTGACAGATTAACATTAAGGTTAATTAGTCAAGATGTAGTGGAAACAGCCTTTAAGACACTTTGAGACATTCCATAGTGCTGTCATTAATATGGACCTGTAATTTAGTGTGTGAGTGTTATCATTCGAGCATGTGTGATGGTATTTACATAGGCATTATGTGGCACTGTTATTTCGGCACTGTATAATACAGAATGCTATTTGTGTGGTGGAGACATTGAAGAACATTGTTTTATTGTACACTTTATGACGTACACCATATTCAGAAAGGAGCCCATCAGTGCAGGGAGGAACATGACTGGCGGAGGGGCCGACCATAACGCACGGTTGAAGTTTTACGTTTCATAGCTGTGTAGTTTTACTCCACCTAACCCCAACTATGGTTGTATAATCCTGTAATTTAAATAAAGCTGTGGTCATTTTGACGTCCAAACTCGTGTTTTGCGTGCTTATTAGGGTTGAGGTTTATCAGAGTTATGATTTGTTTTCTGGGTGAGTGAGGGTCCATCCCGTCCCATATCCATCAGTCATGGGTGCTTTCAGATGGTACTATATAATTCACAATTTTCTCTGAAAGACTACTGGAAAAAAGTGGAAACCTCCCTGAGTCTTAGGCTATGTTCACACATCATGATTTTTTTGGCATCAGTTTTCTGCAGCAAAACCTGATCTTCAAGGGCATTTTGTTCAGGATTTTTCTTGCAGTTTTGGTGCTTTTTTATGCGTTTTTTTTTTTCAGTGTTTTTTTCACTGTCCTTCTGTTTCTTTTTATGCATGTACATAGTTCTGTGAAAAAATAGAACTCCATTCATTTTTGGCATCAAAAACGCTGAAAAAAAGGCTGAAACTAATTTTGGTGCTTTTTTTATGTGTTTTTTTCACCATCCATTACTTCCCATGGGTGAAAAAAACGCTGAAAGAAGTGACATGCTCTATTTTCCAAAAACCCAACCAAGGCATAAAATCCTAAACAAAAAAAAAAACCATGATGTGTGAACAGAGAATTCTGGTTTCTCATAGACTTTGCTGGTACTGCAAAAGGCAGCTGAAAATTTGCATAAAAAACTGCATCAGAAAATGCTGAAAAAACCATGATGTGTGAACATAGCCTTAGAAGTCCCTACTGTAGGTGGCATCTAGATGCACATTCAGGGGTGGAAATGGGGTCATGAAAGGGGTGTGACCTCTAAAGAGTGTTTTCTTATGTAAAATAAACTACTTACTTTCCACAATGAGGGTAGATTTTAAAAAATTTTTGAAAAATTTGAAGTTATTGCAAAAGGCATCTTAGTCCAAATGTTTATAGTTTGAAGACATTTTTATATATTATTATTTGACCAATTTAGAATATCGGTGGGGAGAAATTATATCCACACTGGCTGCCATTGGGGTTTACGTGACCATGATGGCTGAGAAGTGGCCAAATTAGAAAATCTCCCACTAGGGGACAGCGGTATTTTTTCACTTTAATTTAATGGAGGAAAATGCTCATTAAGTTGTAGCAGAGATTCCTGTGTCGTATTTCCATCAAAATGTATTCTGAAGCATAAAGCTCTGGATTTGTATGACCTTTCTATGAACGGAGATGAAAGCCGCTCGTGAGTTGTGTGTCAGATAGATGTGCATCTGCCGGAGACAGGGAACGGTGTGGATTATTTTCAGGACAGAAGAGCAGAATTACTGACAGATTTCGTTTTCTGGTCATTGCCAAACAATAGGATTCAGGAAAGAGAAGTTAATGTAGATCAAAATGATGTCAATAGTAAATAAGAGAATAAAGTAACTATGTAACTCTACCATCATAATAAAAAGAGTAACAAAAACCTCATGGACATGGAGGTGGAGGGTACAGAGATTGGGCAGGTACCCCCTGCTAGAAGAAGACGTAGGTGATGCAGGGATTATCGAGCCTCAACTTTGGCATTAGTAAATAGGGGAAGGGGAGTAATTACGTAGCATAAAATCACATAGTGTAAAATTCAAGTGGTCAGGGGCAATCACATACCATTGGGGCAATCTGTGCAGGTTCCAAGAGGTAAGGGGTCAAAATGTCACCTCCAAACATATAAAGGGGTGCATTATGATGAGCAATCCAAGGGCCATATGCTGCTGTTGCACTGGCTCCCTCTTCTGTATTGTCCGCCTTTGCAACAGGTGGAATGTTTAAAGGGAATCTGTCAGCAGGTTTTGACTATGTAATCTGAGAGCAGCATAATGTAGGGGCAGAGACCCTGATTCCAGCGATGTGCCACTTGTTGGTCTGCCTGCTGTCATTTTGATACAATCACAGTTTTCTCTGTATAACCCCGCCCACATCACTGATTGGCAGCTTTCTGTGTACACTGTATATTGACAGAAAGCTGCCAATCAGTGCTGGGGGTGTGGTTACACAGAGCAGTTGACTAGCAGGCACGAGACACCTAGTCCTGTAATGATAATCTTCTAATAAAACACTGATTTTGTCTAAACATCAACACACAGCCCGGTATGTGATGCATCACTGGAATCAGGGTTTCTGCCTCTACATTTTTCTGCTCTCAGATTACATCGCAAATCCTGTTGACAGATTACCTTTAAGTAGATGTTCTATCTAGCATAATATTGTAAAGTGGTAAATATGGAAGGAAGGGGGAAGCATAAGGTAAAGGTCACCTTTAGGCTGGAGTCCTATTAGCGTATGGCATTGGATGCGATATGCTAATGACACTCTGCTCCTGCTTTGCTGCCAGCGTGAGCCGAGTGTCAGTGCTCTGTGCTCCGATCCTCTCTGCTGCGGAGGAGACGGAGAAAGTAATTACTCCATCTCCTTTATTGCCGGCGTCGGCGGGAATCACACTGCACTCGGGTGACATCCGAGTGCAGTGCGATGTTTCACACGCACTCATAGGCTTACATGGGTGTGTGCAATCCGAATTCAGCATGCTGCAATTTTTTTTCCATCCAATCGCGATCAGCAGGAAAAAAAACGCCATTGAGAACACAAGCATAGGATTACATTGGTAGGAATGCAATTCGATTTTTATTCGGATTGCATTTGTCCGATTTAATCGCAAGTGGGAGCGAGCCCTAAGTATGATATCACATACTACAGGGTATGAGAGGTGAACTTTAGAGACCCTCTTTGACATAATATCAAAAAGGGGATTAAAGGGGTTTTCCCACGAGCAAAAGTTGATTTTAATCAATGTCTGTGTCTGAGTGTGTACGGAACATACCACATCTCCTGGGCAGGGGGGGGAAGCAAAAGAGTATACAGATATTACAGCAGGAGATCACAGGGGAATCATTTTGTGATGTAAAACATTTCACTGCCTGTTTTTAAACAATATTTTACCTCACAATATGAATCAGCTGTGATCCCCTGCTGTAATGTCTGTATACTCTTTAGCATCCTCCCCTGCCCAGGAGCTGTGGTATGATCAGACCATGTCCCTGCACGATCAGACACAGCCATTGAATAAAATTAACGTTTGTTCATGGGAAAACCGCTTTAAGTAGATGCCCCCCTCAGCATAATAACAAATAGTGAAAATACAGGAGGTAGAAGTTTTGAAATATATTTGTGATGTTGAAAGCCTGAACCCTGAACATGATACATTTTCCCCACCAAAAAATGAGTCCTTGGTGACAACAATGAGGCTGATGCCAGGAAAATGAATGGCTGTATATGTATATGTAATGCATGGACGCCGTGGACATCAACCCCAGCTTGAAGGTGCCTGATCATCGGACCCCACTCAATGATGCCCATATTGTCAGAGGCTGTTGACATTGGAAAATCTCTTTCATGGACAATGAATGTGCCATGATATTATTTTTGGAGCTAACAAAGGTCGTATATGAAATATTTATTGCTCTGATATATTACATTACTGTATGTGGCCATTATAGGCCTTTGCCCAGGTGGCCCAATATCACTTCATTGTATGAAGAAATCCAAAACGTGTCAGAAGATGCTTAACCCTCCTCTGGTACTATCATGTTGGATTTATGTGATGATAAGACAGTGAAATATTAAAGATCTATGACATTGATCCTGAAGGAATATTTCCACAATAGTGTCTTCTTACAACATATGAGCCAACATGGAGGAGTAGGGGCTTCTTTACACCTAACATTTAGTATATCTAATCTTATATGGGTTAACAGAGGGGATTTGATTTGTTCAAGGTCAAAGAAATTGATATCGAGTGAAATCAATGTGTCCAGGTAGCTCCGTATGGGCCAGAAGACCTAACTAATCTATGAATACCCTATAGATGACGTCTATGTACTGCAAAATATGACCATACACACCAAACAGATGCAGCATTAAACTAGCAAGCAAAAGTTATCACTATGAAAAAAGTTAGAGAGTGACTAAACTTTTTTTTTCTTTTAAGAATTTTGTCCAGCATGGAAAGTTTTGAAACTTTTCAAATCACTTTATTAAGGGATTTCTCTTCATTCTTGTAAAATAAAAAAATGTGTGTATGTAGTTTTCAAAGCCCGGCTTTTCCCCAGTCTATTTGCCTGCCATTGGCTACACTGATATCAGAACAAGGGATGATCGGACCCGTGGAAGTTTGGGTTCTTTTACACGACCCAAATTTTATTTAAAAGTTTGGTTCTGGTACCAGAACTGTACCCGAACTTAAACCAGAACCTGAACCCCATTGAAAACAATGGGGACCTGAACTCACACTCTCTCTCTCTCCCCGGACTTCCCCCAGAACTCAGGACAGACTTCCGGGAGAAGTCCGTGTTTGGCGTTTAGCATCGGACACTTAACTGTCCGGTTCAAACCCTGAACTTTTAAGTTTGGGTTCACTCATCTCTATGTCAGCCGTAGTATTTTTAGTATTTTTCAGTATTTTCCATTTGACTTTAAACCCCACCCCCTTCAAGACTACGTGCAGTACGTCTGAACTATCTCCTTGATTTTTCCATTAGTGTTTAAGATGGCGACATTCTTTGATCTAATGGAGCCTAAAGAAAGCCAAGGTCCATAATTATGTAATTCCAGTGTGGTGACGGCGCGCTTACCATGCTCTTCATAGCGCGCCTTAAAATAAAAATTCCTTTCTAGCAGAGAGTGGACGTAAAGGATGTCACCATCCCCGCGACTCTTCTGACCTTCACCATCCGAACAGAACAAACTGCTTGATGCCTGAAAGATCGCAGCCTATAATTTCATTTAAGAGCCTCATTCTGTCTTGAGGTTAAGTTGGTAACGTAAATGTAAAGGAAATGGGCACAGCTAGAGACCGGCACATATTACTTATATCACACATCAGGGTATCTGCGATGTGCGCTAAGGTTATAGCAAACCCGACTCTACACACAGCTGCCAGCCGGTCGACCATGGAGAAGAAAGACTCTTCTTCTAAGTTTGTGCAAACAGTAATGAAGCTCAGCTGGGCACAGCCTTACAAACACAACTCCAAAGCACGGCGACTGGAACAGAGGAGCCCACATCGGTGGTGGCAGCGGCAGAGGATGAATAACGTACCTAATAAGTGACCTGATTAACAAGAGCTGTTTAATTAGCGAGGCCTTAAATATGCAGGATTTCAGCTATCAAAGAGAAACGCTGCTTAGATATTTTGTTCTCTAATGAGTTTTGAAGAGTCCTCTACAACAATTTTCCCATATTTCTCCTAGTGAGAGCTGTGCGTGACATCACTGCGTCTTACATAATATTACTCTCCTGTTTTTTCCTATCACGGTGCACACAAATCTATCTGTATAATTACCAGCTGTCAATACATTAAATTGCAGGTTTGATTTTACGGACGGCCCGTGTTTCCTTGCTACACTGATGCCGCTCATACTGAACGGTTAAGAGCCAGTCATATGATAAAGTAAGTCTGCTTATGGTTAATTGCTTCCATAATGCACAGCGTATATATAATACTGGTATATGATGTACACTTACATACATTAACATGCACAATGCAAAGAAGTACATAAACGTAATCGATTCAAGTGATTCATGTATATTGTACCAAGTACTGCTCATATAAGAGGGTGGTGGCCCATTCCTGCACAGGGGCCCACCGGAGGATTCTCCTGTTCTCCTGTGGGCCAGGTTGATCCTGATTACACATGACTAGGGTATTGAAAAGTGTCTACGGCATCAAGAAATAACAACATAATGCTGAGTGACCATGGAATATATATGGCCACAGCAGCCTTTATTAAACACTACAGGTATACGAACAAGAATGAAAAAACATTAATTTCCAAGGGGATTCTGAGTGGTGCATTAACACTGGACAGTACCGGACACAACAATCCCCAGTCGCACCACTCCAACTCGGGGTTGATAAACCGTCATGGTACTGACCATACAACAATTGCCTGTTCCCAGAAAGAACTAACCACACATAATAATGTCGGGTCACCATACCACCAATGGGTCCCCAACCCCATTATCCAAGGCCATCCCTGACCTCCTCACCTCTGACAGCTATGACATAAATATAGCATGACACAAAAATCCCACACCCACCACGAGAGTCTGGTCGCTATCAACCAAACCTAAAAGAAGGGCGGGTGGGCAGGATGTTACCTGGTTTTGCATCCTGAATGGCAGTCGTTGCCTCCAGGATCCTCTTGTTCATATAAGGTACCCTGAGATACTCCGCCCCCCATAACCAAATTAACCAATCCTGACCAAAACCCACCCCATGTGACCCATCCTCTGACCCATATTTTGTAGCTGTCCCTTCTGGTGCATGTGCAAAACTAGTAGTTAACCCTTACCTAGCCTCCTTCTTTCAATCCTCGCCCATGTCTAGCTGCGCCCGTTCCAGCCCTATCTATACACACACATAAACACACAAGCACATATACGCTTTACACAATGTACACATACATCAACATTAAACATATACATACATAAACACATTACTCACACACATTACACACACACACATTCCAAAAACATATATATAAAAACCGCTCACATACAATCCAAACACATAAACACTTTAAACACACATTCCACACACACGTAAATAAAATGAACACATACACAATAAACAGAGAAACACATATACACTTTACACAATACACCCATACAACAAACACATGTATACAGAAACACATTACACACATTTACATAAACAAATGACACACATACACACTTTACACAATGCACATGACGCGCCCCCTGGGCCGCGCGTGTGTGGGGATACCCGGAACCGGACCCGTTGCGGATGCTGGGGGTTGTAGTCCTCGTGTGGCGGGGACCCGGTCCCGTGGCTCAGGGTGGTCAACTCAAATGGCCGTCTATTTATGTGGTTTTGTGATTTTAAATGTCCGACTACGCCACCCGTGGATTGCGGTCAGGATGAACCGCCGCTGCAGGGCAGACCGCTCAGGCTGGTGTCGTGGGTGCAGCAGAGTGTAATACAACTCCCCATGGGAGGAGTGTAACCTCAGGGCAGTGTATGCGGAGGATGGGGGTGATGGTGCAGGGGTAGCAGTGACGACACAGAGTCAGTGATGCAGTCCAGGGTCTTTACTCACAGTTCTTATTATCCAGACCACTTCTACAGATAACGGCTGCCCACGTCATACTGTGCTCACCAGGTGAGGGGCTCGGCTGACTCCCAGGTATCTCCGGAATGTTTCACAGGACCCCCTTTGTGTGTCCTTTCTCTGGCCTGTCATACCCCACCAGTGACCTCGCTTCTGTCCGGCTGCCTCGGGCCTTCTCTTGGTAAACTTGGCGCCAGTTTCCCTGACCCTATATGGTGCCTTCCTAGCCGGTATAGCGAGGGGCTGCGCCACGTGAAATGTCACAGCCTCCGGTTTCTAGCTGATTGTACTTCCCTGCCTCCACTAGTTTCGAGGACCGGTCTCCCCATTTGGCCTGACCCTTCTATGCAGGTAGATTCGGGCGTGCGGTGGCTACTCGCCAGTCCACACCCCTGGGGTCCCTTCGTTCCTTGTTCCTGGAGCCTCCTCCGCTAATCTTCCTTCCTTCTCCTTCCTTCTGCTCCTCCAGGCTCCGGCCTCTCTCTTAGGCCTGCCTGCAGAGCATATGCAGAGGCTCTGCTCCCTGTCTTCTCCTCTTACTCAGAGCTTAACTGAACTCCACTGAACTAAGATGGTGCCCACCTTTTATACCTCCCTCTAGGTGCACCCAGGAACTGCTCTCTCCCTGCTCCTGCACTGCAGGGTTCCCCCTTCCTCGGTGTTCCCTCCCCCCACTCCAGCCAGGGACAGGGACTGTCGCGCTCTGCTTGGAGCAAATCGGTCGCCCTGCCCCCGGAAATGTGGTGTAATGCATGCAGGTGTCGGGGTCCTGATCCACACTCCATCCTTACCTGGAAGTGAGATATCGCACATCTGGTTGAGATGCAATACCTCTGTAGCAACCGAGCCCTCGGGGTGCTACACACACATACATTGACATTAAACGCACATGCATAAACACATTACACACATACGCAATTTACACAATGCATATATACAATGACATTAAACAAACTCATGCATAAACACATTACACAGAAACATAAACACATTACTCAAACAGACACTTTACACACACACATACATAAACACATCACATACACATTACAAACATGCATAAACAACATGAACACATACACATTAAACACACAAACACATACACACTGTACACATTGTACACATGGAGATTAAACACAATCATAAATAAAAACATTACACACACACACATGCACAATACACACAAAACATGATAAGAAGCCCCAGCTGTTGTAATTTAGCACAGAGAAGCAGAACATGAAATGGGAAGGCAGGACTTTTAGAGACCGACATCCTGCAAGTCCCTTTAAACTTTCACGTGACTGAGCTCGGGCCTGCAGCCCATACCTCTTCCCCACTGAGCCTCTTTGGTTGTGAATTATCATAGGGATGTTTTAGCACAATGTGGTTAAAACTAGGATCAAATTTAAAATCAAAGAGTGATAACGGACAGGCGAATGGAAAAAGTATATATGCATTGTAATTAACTCACGTGAAACAAGACAGATGTATCAGTGATTCATTTTTTATGTTGCGTTTATAATTATTGTGATATTTTATTGCTAGACATTTTTGCTATATGTGTCTACAGGTGGCCTCTCAGTGATTGTGATGTGATTTGTAGCGTGTTGAGGGTTTTTTATTGCATGTCGTAGTAATGTATTGAATTTGTATCCTAATAAATTGGAGTCCTTAAAAGGAATAGGGAATAGTTTTTATGATATAGGGGCTGAGATCCTGATTCCAGCGATGTGTCACTTGCTGGTCTGCATTCTGCGCAATGGGGCTTTTCTTTCTCTAATTGTTGCCTTAATAATCTGTCTTTTCCACAAATAGTTAAGAACAAATAGATCAGTACTTCATCATTACAGAAGACATAAAAGTCAATAATCTACTTATAATAAGTGCGAGAATCGTACCTCGGGACTTTATGAATGCTGAATAATGTAAACCGCCTGATGGAGGGAAACACATCTTGCCGGAGCGCAGTTGGGATAATCTGGATGAGATAAGGGGTTCCTAGAAAGCTTGTATCTATGGTAAATGGGCCATCCTTTCCATCAAAGACCTTATGTAGTCTTCTTCCGTACCTCTACAGATAATTATTTCTGCTCAGAACACAATAACATGCCTTCAAACTGCAGGGCATGGGACCTTGAAGCGAGATATGATCTTCCCAAGTCTCCCAGCATCAACATGTCAATATTCTTTGCCCTCTACAGCATCTGCTTTGTGTGGGTTGTAGAGAAGATCAGTGGTCGTGTCATACCGCACCTGCTGAGATTGCACTTTGCTTAGCAATATCCAATAATGTGCACAGATCATCTTGTACCCAGCTAAGTTTGATAAAGGAGTTTGCTGGTCATCTGCCTGAGTAATGCTATTATCTTTAGCATATGTAATGCCTACATGTACCGTGATGACATTAATTCAGTTATGACTACAGCCACATCGCAGTTGGAATTGGAATTTAAGCACTTATGGCTTGCAGACAGCAATATCGGCTCTGGGGTCAGCGACAGTGACAGCGGGCCAGAGTTGTCCTATACAGATGGCAGACATTTTCTTCTTTATACAGTCCCCCATCTTTATCCCCCTCCGAATCATATTTCAGACAGACTGTAATGTTCTGCTTGGGATATCTGTCAATTCTCACTTTATAATTTTGATAAAATCTATTCCAACCATCAAACTAATATCAGACACCAGGAAATGTTCATTATAATTTGATGCCGCCACAACCAGAAGAAAATAGTTCAGTACAAATTATGTCTGCAGTGAAACATCTCCCTAAAGGTGAAATTATGGCTCGTTTGAGATGCGGACATGATTGGAATTCATTGCACACCCTCCATGATGTTTCTATAGGAGGTTATTAAAGGACAAGGCAAGGGATTCCATGTTAGATAGTCTTCCTTATTTAGGTTTAAAGGGGTTATTCAAGACTAGGATATTGATGACCTATCCTTATCCTTAGATCATCATCAAAACCAGATTAGTTTCATAGTTTTGAAGGTAGACATAAATCCATCAAGTTCAATCAATAACCCAACATGCTGATCCAGAGTTCCTCAGTCCACAAACGGCAATCAGACTAGTTCCCTGGATCAACACCCCATCACAGAATCTAGTACCCATAATCTGCAATATACTTTCAAGAAAGGTATCTTGGCCCTCCTTTGTGGTGGTTATCTGACACCGAGCAACCCCAGTTGTTAGCAAGTCCTGCAATGGATTTAAGTACACCATAGGTCTTGTAGGGATTCACGCTCTCAGATAGGCATTAGGTAGCATTCACACAGGCAATGTGGTTTGGTTCAAACATGTGCAGTTTTCTTGCTTTCATAAAATTTCAAGGTATTCAAAACCAAAGCAGCTTCTTCTGGGCACAAATATATAACAACAACTAAACAGTTAATTTAGCAGGGTAAATATATGTCAGTGCGGGCACACCCAAACAGATTACAGTCCTTCCTCCAGGAGCAAACTTTACTCAAATATGAGGTATGGTCCTACCAGCCTCCGTATCCCCATCAGCCTGAGAGTTTCCAGCATCAAATAGAAGTATTCAACTCGAGGCACAAATCACACTGAACAGGCTGCAGCTTCCACACACAGACTGCTCAGCTTTCCTAGCTGACCCATGCAGTCTCCATTTAGAGAGAGCCCCCAGCACGTCTCTCCCTCAGCTACACCTCACATTTTGGCTGGTCACTCACCAGTTTCAGCACACTCAATTCTGCTCAACATCCAGCAGACATACAACTAGTGACCACAATCTCTGGGTCTTAGTTAAAGCTAGTCAGGTGCATCTAATCAAGACCTGCAGTGCTAGGATTTAACCCAGTCCTGCCTGGCTTTGCTACAGTCTATACACTGTGTAGTGGCTATTCTCAATAATTGTGGCTCAGCTTGCATTAAACTGAATGGGAGCTGAGCTGTAGTGCCCGGGAAAGGGCCCTACACAATGTACAGAGCTGTGGTGTCTCAGCTTTGTACGCTTTTTACTTTCTGCAGCCATGGAATCTGGTAACTTTTTTTTAGATGTTGACATCGCTATATGAGACCCTTGTGGCAAGAGCTAAAGATTTAACATATATTATATTTGTGACTTCTTTTTTCTGATGGCCAAAACTGACCAAATCTTAAAGGGGTTAATTGTCTAACCGATCAATTTACCATGTGGTACTCACCAATCTGCTACTCTGAATATATGGAATCCTTCCTGCAGATATTGTTTCTCCCCCTTCATTGAGAATAGTAAATCTGGTACAGAGATGAATGCAGCCAGTAAGGGCATCTCATACCTGTTTGCAAACCGGAGAATATAAACAGCCTGTGAAAACCTAAGACAAATGTTAAATCAATAGTCAGCGTTGTGGAGTGCCTAACGCATTTATCCCTTGTGAAGACCTTTGACTTATTAATCTCATTCCCATGGCAGTTCACAATATGTTATTCCCCTGCAAACTTCCATGCATCACTATCTGCTTAGTGCATTTTGTAAAGTGTAAAGTAATGGCAAGAACAAACATGAATTGTGACGGCAAGGCGCCAACTCTTACCCTTAACCTGCCGCACAGCTTGTCTAAAATTACGCAGTTTTGCTTGTTCAATTATGTTGGCATTATTAAAATAGACAACTATATGTTAAAGGTGGAAGATATGGCCACCTTGACCTTAGACTAGGTCATCACTCATCAATATTAAAATGGTGGGTATGCTGGGCATCAAACTCCCACCAATCTGATATTGATGAATTGTCCTAAGAATAGGAAATCAATATTATATGCACTAAAAACCCCTTAAACAAGCCTAATGATGGTATACTCACATGTAGTGGTTGTGCCATAATTCCTGCAATTGGGGTGTGTGAACTTTTTCTAAAAAAAAACATGAAATTTTACCATGATTAGCCACAGTATTGTGGTTTTAACAGACACCTTCTGCTACAAAGCCAATGTCTTTGCCACAATTTTTAACACTCAGCTCTTTCCCTATATGTCATACTTGTCAAACTCCGGCCCGTGGGCCAAATCTGGCCCACACGATGGTTATATTTGACCCCCAACACAAGAAACGCCACACCCATGTGGGGTCATTATTCTGTATGGAGCACTATGTGAGGCCCATTATACTGTATGGAGAACTATGTGGGGCCAATATTTTTTTATGGAGGACTATGGGGGCCCATTATTCTGTATGGAGGACTATGGGGGGCCCATTATTCTGTATGGAGGACTATATGAGGCCCATTATTCTGTATGGAGGACTATGTGGGGTACATTAGTCTATATGGAGGACTATGTGGGGCCCATTATTCTGCATGGAGGACTATGGGGGGCCCATTATTCTGTATGGAGGACTATATGAGGCCCATTATACTGTATGGAGGACTATGTGGGGTACATTAGTCTGTATGGAGGACTATGTGGGGCCCATTATTCTGTATGGAGGACTATGTGGGGCCCATTATTCTGTATGGAGGACTATGTGGGGTCCATTATTCTGCATGGAGGACTATGGGGGGCCCATTATTCTGTATGGAGGACTATATGAGGCCCATTATACTGTATGGAGGACTATGTGGGGTACATTAGTCTGTATGGAGAATTATGTAGGGCTCATTATTCTGTATGGAGGACTGTGTGGGGCTCATTCAGTATGGAGGACTATGTTGTGCCATTATTCGGTATGGAGGACTATGGGGGGCCCATTGTTCTGTATGGAGGACTATGGGGGGCCCATTATTTTGTATGGAGAACTATGTGGGGCCTATTATTCTGTATACTTTGTCCAAGTTTTTCATTTTGGTCCTCTGTGTGTTTAAGTTTGACATCTCTGCTCTATGTACTCTACCTATCTACTCACTCTGTCTATCTGCACAGTGTAATTTTCATTTTTTGCTAACATTTAGAAATTTAGAATAAACCCTTTTTGTAATCCATGCCTCTAAATGCTCTTTAGACAGACCATGCCCTTTCCACACCTCGTTCCCACTCCTTGAATGTGAGTCGAGAGTGGGACCCAGGGCTCAGACTCAGCATTTTGGCGCCATGCGCAGAAAACATTCATCAAGCACAGATTTCTGGAAGGCGCCTGGGAGCTGTGCCAACTCTTTCAGAGTTAGATAGGTCACTTCTTTTCCAGGAGCCTCAAATTCAGTAAAGATGGCTGAGTTTTCAGAGAACCCAGCTTAGAGGGTGCAGTGAGCTAAGCTTCTGTCACCAAAATGGGAATGAGCTGCTATCATCTAAAGAGACGCATGATTATAAATTTCAGCACACAGATCCTTATAATATTACAGTATCGCATAGAGATGTGAGAATCAATTTGATGAAATTCAAATTTGAGTCTAAATTTAGGAAGTTCACTTTTCCCAACAAATTCAAACAATTTCTGATTCCATTTCCTTGAATTGGCAAAAAATGCCCACCTTTTTAACACTGCAGAAGATTGTATCGACCACAGAAGGCTCACATGACCTCAGGCACATCCACGTGGGCTTCTCATAATGTATTGAAGCTATCACATCACATGGTATAACACAGCCAATCAGGGAAGATTCTCAATGTCTGTATAAAAGCCGAGTCAGGGAATACAGCAGCTGTTTTAGGCTGATTCAAGATAATGAGAGGAAGTTAGTGCTCACAGCAATAGAGATAGGGAGAAAAAGTCATAAACACTGAATAAACATTACAGATTCTATGTGGCAGCATAATAGTGAAAAATGGTGACTATCTATTTGCCCATAGCCATATATGTTAAGGTCACTTTGTTTGTGTTAAAGATCTTGAAATGTCTTAGGACAGTGTTCCCCAACTCCAGTCCTTAAGGCCCACCAACAGGTTATGTTTTCAGGATTTCCTTAGTATTGCACAGGTGATAATTACATCACTTGTGCAATACTAAGGAAATCCTGAAAACAATGATCTGTTGGTGGGCCTTGAGGACCGGAGTTGGGGAACACTGTCTTAGGAGACCTCAGAGTGTTATACAAATCATTTCATGGCAATTAAATTTCATCGCAAAGAAAACATTTTTAAAAAATTTAGTGAAGCTAGTGAAATTGAATTTCAAAAGATTTTATCATCTCTAGTATTGCAGTTTAGTGAACATTTGGAATGGAAATTTATGAAGTCTGTAAAAGTCTGTCTTTACCAAATATGCACCGATTCATTATTGCCTTTGTGCCTTTTTTTTGTTTTGCTTTCCATTTTATGGGTGAAGTTTGGCAATTCCCGATGTTTTGGCTTTATTCATCAACTGTGACCTTTTAAAAAGTCTCAAAATTTGGCCAACCTCAGTCTAGCTCCCCCTGGTGAATGTTTGAGTATGGTAGACATTTGGCGCATTTTTTGCAACTTTTTGTGCGCCAATGTGCAACTTTTGGCGCCAAAGGATGTAGAAACAGACCATTTTTTACTTTGTGCCAAATTCATGAATCCTGTGCGCCATTTTGATTAATTTGGCGCCCAAAACGGCAATTAATAGCACAAGACATAATAGGAAATTGACTTAAAAAAGCGCAAATGGTAAGTTTAGGCCATAGTGTTTATGTGTAAAGCATTTCTTACTTGTTTAATCAGTTTCTGCCATATCTGCTAGCTTGCTCTCCTGTCAACCCACCACCATTTATAATGAATGCCTCATACATCAATTTCAAGACGCCCACTATCACAACGCACGGCACAACTTTAAATTGGAAAACTTGTGCAGTAACTGTGCGCTGTCTTCTCTGAGATCTCTAATTTTAGCTCTTAGAGTCTTAAATTTCAGTAACATGCAAGTATCAATCTGTATGTAGCTATATTAGTTATCATGGGACTAAAGCTGGTCAGTAGAACCCCTCTAATGTGGCTGGAGGACCAAAAAAAATCTAACTTTTATGAGATTGTCCTGAGTCTACCGTTATGGCAAATATCAGTGGAGAGAAGGATCGGAAGTTGGATTTCAGCACGTTTTATCATGTTGTTCTCAGTGATATAAGCCATTGTCCAAGTTTTTAATATCTTGGACAACTTCTTTATTCTTAGTATGTCAAACTTAAACCTCATTACAGACATGTGTATTTTCAGTCAATATGCTGTACATGTGTGCAGCGGACCTACACACAGACCAAGACTTGCCTATGTGCTAGTGTACATGAGAAAAAATGGCAGCACACACTATACTGATCTACTTTATGGATGAGAATAGTGTTGAGAATGACGGAAAGCTCCTGAACTCCATGACGAGGGCTCGGAGCTCCACATAGACCCAGTCACATCTGCAAATTGTGAAAGGGAGTGGCCTGGTTAATATCATAGTCATTTGATCTCAATCTAAGGTTAAATTAAAGTTGGACCCGAGTCAGGGGTAACCCAAGAAGTAATACACAACAGACATTTTGGTTTAACATCCCAATTTTTCTGATTAACTATGGCTTGAGCAGATACCTGTAATTGACCTGGTTCTAAATCACTTGTATCAGAATATTACATTAAATTATACTGCCTTGTATATGCTAAATGCAAGATTTCACCCACATCCTAAAGAGTTTTGTGAATCCTTCATAAACTGATCACTGTCACAAGTTCAAGACTTATGTATATTACTTATCCACAAAAGACTCATATAGTCACCATATTCAAATCAAGGTTCTCTTTTATTTTAACGTACAAATTTCTCATGGTCTGGAAATTTTGGGAGTCAAGTTAGAAGGATCCACTGATGATAATCAGATTGTAGGTTATATTGTTGATAGGATAACCATTCATCAACGATTATGTACAGGGTCAAGTGCTGGCACAGGAGAAATCATGCATTACTTGGTGCCTATAGTAATCAATAATCTGCCTGTGTAATGCATGGAAATATCTAGTTCTCGAACCAAAAACTTGACTTTCCTTTATGGAAGTCTGCACCCTGTTTTAATTGAGGATCTTGTTAGGAAGACCCTAGTGCGTGTGGGAGGATCTTCTTAGAGAGACCTTAGCGAGAGCCTAAAAGGTCCTTTTGGCCCAGATGCGAAAACCAATTCTATTAAAGACCCCTCATAGTTGAGGGGCCCCATTGAATATTTTGTATTGGAACCAATAATCCTTAAATTATGCCGCTTGGAGACAACTTTTAATAATTCTCTCAAGGTCTTGGTATTTATGAATGTGCATTTCTTACCAATATAGCTGGAGAAGCAAATGACCTACAACACAAGAGTGAGCAAATAGTGTTTTTGGCAGTGTGCATTTACCATATGTGCCAGCAAAGGTATCGGCATATACCGTATGTTAAATAAATCCATAGGTCCTCATTCACTGGACAGAGGCTTTTTTACTCGGTATAATAGCCCAGTGGCTGTATTATTTTATATGAAAACATCTAGCAAATCTTAAACTGCCAGTTACACTTTTTTTTTTACAGTTGAAGTCTACGTGTGACAGTTGTCACTTAGTGCCATCTTTTTTCCACCTGGAAAAAATTTTGAACACACCCTGCCAATTTACTGTGGAAAACTCTAAAGCTCCAATGCACATAGCAGACCTGGAAGTAATGCTTCTAGGGAAGGGAGTGGGGTTAGTATATACAACATCCCCATGTGGAGTAAGAGGCCTCTGGACTACAGCTCATCCTACATCTGATAGTTGGATTTTCCAGCTCTGACCAGGCCTGACATGGTTGATGACGTGGTCTACGCCCAACTTGACCTCATTAAGCGTAATCAGTGCTGGAATATGGAAGAGCAGAGGCTTAAAGATCCAAAGACCAGACAGCTGGGCGGGTAGCTGCAGCCACAAAACAGGTGAGAGGTTGGTCACGGATAAGTGTAATCTCTTATTTTTTTATTAATCTCTTCCGTTCACTCTGTTTAGAGATAGTCTGCAGTGATATCAGAGCAGAATAATCATCTTTTAGGGGAATTTCAATTTGATTTGGTTTGAAAAAAAAGTCTTAGATATGTTCCCATCCCTGGTCATGGGGTAACATTTGTTCTTTTTATCCATTGGTCAGGCAACCTTTCTTTATATAACACATAAAAAGATACTGTATATTATAGAGATTATATACAGAACTAACATCTGAGCAGTATCACTAATGTAAAACACCCAAGGAGCACTAAGCAATGGGGGACAAGCCTTTGGGAGAGGCGGACCTATAACTTCTGCTATAACTCTAACTGTGTAGACTTTATGCAAGAATGATTCTGCTCTAAGAGGAAGCAGCATAGTATGTCTGTGCTTTGTGTCTTACTGTGAGGAGGGTGAGGCTGATAAAGAGGATGTAACTTCATATTATATCACTCTCTCCCTCTGTCTCTCATCAGAAGAACTGGAGGAAGCATCACCTGCCCTCTCACCCTGTTATAATCACTGTCCTACAACTCTTTATTTAACCATTGCTTATATAGTGATGAATGCTTTATTGTATTTGTTCAATTAGCCTTTGCATAACTTGTACCATGTCCAATTCTATCATGGCTATAAAGAGTTAACGTTATCATTAACCTTCTAAGCCCAAGGGAAGGGCAATCCTCTAGCCATGGTTCCCTAGAGGTTTCCACCACTGGTGGCTTTTCCTTTCCTGAGCACTGTAGGGTGACTTTTTGTGAGTCAATGGTTTGCCAAGTTTAGCCCCCTTAATGTTTTCGCAGGGACATCTACTTTATACGTTTTCCAAATTTAAATAGATGTGTAAATAAAAATAATGCCTAAAAAGTGTCATATGTGGCTTTGAATTTATAACCCAACAGCTCTGTGGTCTAGGAGTCAGGAGGAAGCTGCAGACAAGTTAAGGTGGACTCATTTTAACTAGTAGAGGATGTAAAACTTCATGGTGGTGAACAGGCTCGGCTTTGTTGGCTAGCTTGAAGGATGTCATAATGGTAACGTCAATCATGGGTGGGCACTGTGGTTAAGCACGGGAGTGAGGGTAATAGGGTCATTGGTGCCCTGAAAGTTCTCTGGCTTTGCTGCCCCTTTATGGCTGTCTGTCCTGGTGCTGTATGTCAGACGGCTGGGGATTTCATAGTATTCATGAATCCCAATGTACTAGCACTTCACCTCACTTCTGCTGTGATTGTTTAATTCTGTGATTTAAATAAAGCTGTGGCCATTTTGACAACCAAAATAATGGGTTTTGTGCATTTATTCCAGTGTCGAGGTTTACTACACTTATGGTTGTTTTAAGTTGAAGTAAGGGTCCGTCCCATATCCAAAAGTCATGGCATATTCATTCTCCAGAAACAATGCTACAAAAAAACTAGTTATTAGTGAACCCTTCTCCATTTTATCAAAGCCCAAAAATAGCAGCGAGTCTATTTCATGTAATATGTTATTTCTTTTACTCTTCTGAGGTTTTGTAAGGTCTGTTGTATTCTCCATAAAAGACATGGTTGCTTTTGATGATTTTGATATCTGAGTGTCAAGGGGCGACATTGGGTCATATCCGCTGTACTGGGCTAGCAATGACCTGCTGCTCCTATTATAAATCATCTATTTGCAGGAGAAAACATCTCTTGGAGATGTCAGAGGATTATGAGCCGCTCCAGAATGTATGACTGCAAAAAAACTAGAAATGGGAAACTCTATAGGGTAGATTTAAGAAATTGTCTAAAGGTAAAACAGCTTTGTTGCCCATAGCAACCAATCACGGCTCAGCTTACATTTCATGCTCTTCTTTTGAAAAATGTAAGCTGAGCTGTGATTGGTTGCTACGTTGTTATCCGTTACTTCTGTATTGATGAGCCATTCATTGGGACAACTCAAAGTAGTGGACAACACCTTTAATGTAACAGATGGTCATACACCTGGGATAGATGTCATTCAAACATGGATATGTTCTCAAATGAGGGAGGAGAGTAGGCTGCTTTGGCAATGTCTTATTTCATTTGGGAACAAAATGATCAGGCATATTTAAATGAAACATGCCCTACCTTTCCCCATCATTTCCTGTCAGGGCACAGTAAGGAATTTGTTATAGACATCAGATGGTTGGCCGGTCATACTTAAATTGGCAGGTTTGGCCAACATACATCTAATGTGTCTGGCCACCTTAAACCCATATGAAAGGAAGCAGTGTACTCCATAAGAACATATAATGCCTCCCCAAATCACTGACTATTCTAGAGAGTTGTCAATTTATTTTTTAAATATTGTACAATACAATACATGCTTGAATCCTCATTATTCCGCAGAAGTAGGGGTCACTTCTGATGCCACAGTGGGGTCCAAAGTGACCTAAGCCACATAGGATGACAGGGTCATCAATCTTTTAATTGGTGGATGGCAGGGTTGCCAACCATCCAGAAATTCCATGACAGTCTGTAACTTTTTTGCCTTGTCTGTAAAAAAAGTTGAAGACGTCCGTGATGTTTTTGAAGTTGAAATTTTTTTACAGATTATTGTGACTGTAATTATTCTCATTTTACAGTTTACAGTAAACGTAGCTGATGTCTACATATCAGAATTATGGGCTATAGACATGGATCACTTATAATAAGGATTTACTATGGTTTTCCCACGTGTCCATAAAAAAATGTTTCTGTCCTTGATTTTTTGGTAAGCTGTCCAGAACAAAAAAAAAAGTAAAGTTGGCAACCCTGGTGCATGGCAAATGAGGGGCCCTTTTACAGAAATTGTATTAGGTCTCGGAGCTTCGTTACAGACTTAGATAAGCAAGTTCATTGATATGAATGGCACACAGTGCCGCATACATAGATGTGTCTTTTCTTAGCTTCCCTCTTAGCTTGGCATATTTTGAAATGAGAAAAAAATAAGATTTTGTGATACTCTGTCAGGTGTTGTTTATGCTACTTGTGCCTATTTGTGGTCACACAGTGGTTGTGATGTGAACTGCAGCCTGTTGAGAATTTTGCTGGCATGTTTCAATACTGTACTTTAAACGGTTGTCCCCTTTTACCAATCTTCTGCCTACAAGCTTAGTTTAGTGTATAAAACCAAACTGGGCTTTACTTACCCTCCCTGGGTCCAGTATTTCAGTCACTGCACCAGTCTCTGTTTGGCGGCAGCAGTGACGTCACATCAACAGCGGTGCAGCCAATCGATAAATTCACCATCTACACCGGCAGAGCCACTGAACTCAGCGATTGGTTGCAATGCTGGCAACATGACGATACCGCTGCAGCCAAGCAACAGAGCCCAGGGCAGCGATGGAGACACAACGGTGGACCCAGGGAGAGTAAGTAAAGCTCAACTTGTCTTTTACACCTGATTCTATGGGTCAAGGTTGGTGAAATTATATTAAATTAAATTATATTAAATTATATCAAATTAAATTATACAGTGAAATATTGTAATCTGTACAAAAAGGTAAGATGTAGGTAACATAGATCCTCTAAGATCAGTAGATTCTCCAACTTTGTACTTTTTAGGGTCACTAGAATGAGATCCCTACTAGTAATAAACGCAAGTGCTCGTTACTCGAATTTGCCTAGGGTGCTCGGGTATGCACTGAGTATCGCGGGTGCTCCACTGACATGTTCGAGTCCCCGAGGCCGCTTGTTTCACAGATGTTAGACAGTCACAAAACATGGGGGATTGCCTGAAAAACATGTTTTGTGACTGTCTAACAGCTGTGAAACATGCGGGTGCGGGCATGCGCACATGTCAGTGGAGCACCCACGATACTCGGTGCATACCCGAGCACCCTAGGCAAACTCGAATAACGAGCACTTGCACTCATCACTAATCCCTACCAATCTCCTGAAACATTGCACCCTGGAATCAGGTGTACCTGTAATCGGGTTATTTACTTCATTATTACAGGTTTTTAATATTTTTCCTTTCCAAATTGTCCAATTTGAAGAAAACACCGATAGGAACTAATAATATTTTTGTCGAATAAGTCAGAATCCCCCTTTAAATTTCGAACATTGCTCGTCTTAAACATAGGAGTTAAGGTGACCCGCAAGAAGTGGTGGGCTGGGATTATTGCAGAGAAGGAAATAGGAAAGAATTCTATATACTCAACAAGAGCAAAACTGATTAAGACATTAACAAATGCACTTTGTTCCGTAGGATAAATATTTTCCATTTGTACTTTATCAGACTCCCAAAGTGCTGGAGCCGCGAGTGTCGCCCACATTCTATATCTGATTCCTGGCACCGTCCCCTCCTCCGCACTGCTCTTTATGTTGTGCTGTCTGAATGCAGTAAAATTGCTACATTACTTTGATCACAATGCAGCACGAAAATATCCTTTTGAACCAAGACCCGGCTGAAAATCGTATATTTTGCATTTCATAATTTGCATAGTGTTCTGTAACAATGGGAAAAAGTAGGGCATATATAATGTAATCATTAAAAATATGTGCTGTGCCAGGTTTCTTTTTTCACTTAATAAATGTATCACATCTAGCCGTATCTGTATATAATCTCTCCTCGATATACGCAGGATACACATGGAAGCTCATTCACGTTTCATAAAATATACAGTTAGAAAAAAATATCATCAAACATTTTTTTTATATCGTTAACTTCAGAAGGTTGACATAATCGATGACCCACCTACTGTTAGCTTTAAAGATGAACTGCTGTTTTAATTTTTATTTCATAAATCAATAGTACAAATGAAAATAAGCAATTTTATAATATATGTTATCAGAGCAATCTGCTTCTTTCACCTCCTGGATTGATCTTTCACTCTCAATTCAGGGGTTAAATTCTGTACAATCTGTACTCCTTGAAGACAGATTTTTATATTACTGAGATAGAAGATGACAGTTGGTGCTTTTAACATTCTATGGAGAAGGGAAGTGGGAGCCAGAGGCAGACACAGATATTCTGTTTCAAGTTCCCTTCAAACAAAAGTTATGAGAAAAGTTTATGAAAAAAATAAAAGGATGGTTACTGTCACATCTCCATTAGAACCTGTGACTTCTGCTTCTGTCACCAGGCGCTGCAGTATTCACTCTACGGGCAGTGCTGGTGATACCTGTGGTGCCATCCAGTGTGGCAGTATGGGTACATGTGCTTTCCAACTGAAGTTATCAGTCCTCTGCTCCAGCCAACTGGAGAGGACCACACCTTACTAAGGCTCCAATTGGAGAGCACCATACCCTTATCAGCTCCCTGCTCCAGCCAATTGGAGAGCACCACATCCTACTAAGGCTTCAATTAGAGAGCACCATACCCTTATCAGATCCCTGCTCCAGCCAATTGGAGAGCATCACATCCTACTAAGGCTTCAATTAGAGAGCACCATACCCTTATCAGCTCCCTGCTCCAGCCAATTGGAGAGCACCACAGCCTACTAAGGCTCCAATTGGAGAGCACCATACCCTTATCAGCTGCCTGCTCCAGCCAATTGGAGAGCACCACACCCCACTAAGGCTCCAATTGGAGAGCACCATACCCTTATCAGCTCCCTGCTCCAGCCAATTGGAGAGCACCACAACCTACTAAGGCTTCAATTAGAGAGCACCATACCCTTATCAGCTCCCTGCTCCAGCCAATTGGAGAACATCACATCCTACTAAGGCTTCAATTAGAGAGCACCATACCCTTATCAGCTCCCTGCTCCAGCCAATTGGAGAGCACCACAGCCTACTAAGGCTCCAATTGGAGAGCACCATACCCTTATCAGCTCCCTGCTGCAGCCAATTGGAGAGCACCACACCCCACTAAGGTACCAACTGAACAGCACCACACCCTTATCAGCTCCCTGCTCCAGCCAATTGGAGAACACCACAACCTACTAAGGCTCCAATTGGAGAGCACCATACTCTTATCAACTCCCTGCTCCAGCCAATTGGAGAGCACCACACCCTACTAAGGCTCCAACTGAACAGCACCACACCCTTATCAGCTCTCTGCTCCAGCCAATTGGAGAGCACCACACCCTACTAAGGCTCCAATTGGAGGGCACCACACCCTTGTCAGCTCCTTGCTCCAGCCAATTGGGGAGCACCACACCCTACTAAGGCTTCCATCTTACTGCTGGATGCTGCCAGATATAGCTTAATGTTTCCCTGGCTAGGTGTATGTCTTCTGCTCCTGGTTTGTTTAGTGTATTCCTGTTTTGACTCCGACTTGTTTCTGACTATTCTTATGGATCCTGATTTTGTCCTTGACGTGACCTCTCGGCTCTGACCCTGCTTGGAGACCATTTCTACCCCTGGACGCAGCCCTTCCATGGTAGCATTCCACTGGGTCATATTGTAAAACCAGGGGTTCAAGGGTATTGGGATTTCTCTGGAGTCTGCCTGACAGGAGTGACATGTGCCAAGTCTGTCCGAAGTTGCCTTTTAAACCTTTGTCCTTGGTCTGACTTTACAGTTTCTCTCTAAGGACTTGTTCACACAACTGTATTTTCAGTCTGAATACTGTCTATCAAAAATGAATAGCACACAGACAGTATTCAAACCAATGTGTTTCAATGGACTAGGGCAGGCGAGCGTTTCTTTTTTCATGGACATGGACAAGTTTCTTCTGTGTGTTGGATGGGAGTCTCCCATTCAAGTCTATGGGTGCGCGAAAAAAAAAATCAGATCCTATACGGAGCCACAGTATAGCATCCGATTTTTAAGGATATATTGTAATTCTTTACAGTGTATTTAGTCTTATACATTTTTAATAACTGCAGAGGTATAAAAACGGATGGATGACAAATAAGAAAACAATTGTCTGAGATTTCTGGATGAAAGTGGGATGATTTTTTATGCGCTCGTGTGAACCTTCCCTATGGGCGAATTGAGAAGAATGTATGAAAAATCACCCAGTTTGGGCTCCGAGAAAAAGGGCAATTTTTCATCTGTATGGTGGTCTTTAAAACATTTGTCTTAATTTTACCGGCGTATATTGGTCTGTTTGCTATGTAACTACAAGCCATCCTTCAGATAGTAAAAAAATATAAGTTAACCCTAGCATGTGAAATTTCAGGTCAATCACATCAATAAATATTGGGTAATCAAGCGGCTCTATGAGATAATCTGCATCAGGAAAGGATGCTCAAGCTGTGCAACAATCTGCACAATTAAAACTAGCACTGTCTCATCCACAAAATGAAACTGCAAAATCACTCATGTGCTTTAACACTTTGTCTTAAATTGGTCAGTGTACGTTCCGTTGTGCACATGGGTGACCGGAAATATGCTCATCTGAACTATCCCTAATGAGAAGGGTGAGGAGTAAAGATGAGTTGGTCGAGTTCAAGTCGAATTTTCTAAAATTTGTAGCACCACTAAAACACTTTGAGATTCGATTCGGGATTCGCTAAAGAAAAAGTTGTCCGGCACCATTTCCCACATTGGTGAAGCATCACTGAAAGGGCTAATATTGGTTTACATGGAAGAGCAGGCTTCCCCACAGTGCCCAGCAGCTACTACATCGCATCCCAATAAATACCTTGTGGTGGTCGGTTCATACCGGACAGTTAGTGTTCGATGCTAAACGCCAAGCACGGACTTTTCCCGGAAGGCCGTTGCATTGTTCGGAGTTCTGGGGGAAGTCCGGGAGGAGAGAGAGAAAGAAACTTTTCCAGATCAAAAATTCAGGTCCCCATTCTTTTCAATTGGATTTGGATTCTTGTTCAAGCTCTGGTACAGTTCTGCTACCCAAACCAAACTTTGGAATAAAGTTCGGGTTGGGTACCAGAACCCAAATATCCATGGGTCCGCTCACTCCTAGTTGGTATGCCAATGAGTCATTGGAGATTAGCAGTTCCCAGTGGAGTACTGTTGGGGGTACGACTGCTAGTATTTACAACAAAGTTGGATTCCATCTCCAGGTTTACCAGGGAAACAGAGTAGAAAGATAATACTGAAATGAAATGTCTCTCTCTCTTCTTTCCATCCCATCCGCTTCCTGTCCAGTACTGAAATCTGCGCAAATTTATTCCCCACATATCAAATTTTGGGGGAAAATTTGGGGAAGACAACAAATTCAAATCACAAAAGATCTCTAGTCGGGATTCAATTAAAAGTTTATTCCAAACTTTAGGAGAGGTGAAAGTTTGTTGATCTCTGGAGATCCGACCAGTCGGAACCCCACCTATCTTGAGAACAGGGGACTGAAATGCCCCATGTGGCCTGCCATGTGCTCGACTTATACATTCGTCATCACTGGGACTACCAAAGATAGCTAAGTACAAAAGAGTCCCATTTTCAGGAATGGTGGAGGGCTCAGGGATCAGACCCCCACTGATCAGGAAGTCATTACCTATCCCAATGGAATCTCTTCTAAATATTCTAAAAAATAGTAAATTCCCACAACTGACTAGCCCTGCGATAAAGGCTTCCCCTTACCGATGTTAGTACAAGTGTATTCACACAGGCTCAGTTAAGACAGCACCAAAACTGCATCCAAATAATATGCTTTTGCCACAACTTGGCTGTTTTGTGGTGCTGTAAATGGCGGCATGTTCGACCTCTGCTAATCTTTTGTCCATTTACCACATTGCAGAGCTGTGCGAATGGTATCCGGTCTAATACAAGGTCAGCGTGGAGATATCACTAATTAACAAATTACCCACCTAGATGGTTGTGAGATCTCGGATACATATGGTTAACATTTGCAGTTTAAGTTCTGTATTTGGGTTGCTAGGAAATGGTTCATTTTCTAAGAGAAAAGGAAAACCGTCTGATGTTCAGTTATTGAAGTCTCGCGAAAAACCATATGGAAGGCAGATCATCGATTTAACTCCAGCAAATATAGTCGTCAGTTATCCACAGTCCTCAGCTATTTGATCACTTTGCCCAGAAAACTGACTCTTGCAATACTAACATTATTTGAATGATTATTATTTATGCTTTTCCCTATTAGATACTTGTAAGTTTGTTATAGGTCATCCCGATTGTCATCACCATCATTACCATCACCTGTTAGTCACTATCTACCATCATGTACCATAGAGGTCCATATAAACCTTTAGGGCTATGTGGTCATAAGTCAAAAAATTGAGCCAGAGCATATGTTGGCATAAGTGTAATGCATAGGTGTGCATTCACACTGTGGCCATTTAACAAACAGAACTTAAGATAAAGACAAAAGGAGCAAACATCCTATAGTAAGTTAATAAATACTAATGGTACATGTAAATAACACTGGGTACTTAGTAAACACTGTTTTGATCAAAAAAGCATAAAAGCCATCTCACCGTGACAAGGTGTACCCAATCGGGTTGGTGCCTAAGCATAAAAGCCATCCCACCGTCACAAGGTGTACCCATTCCAGATGGTGCCTAAACATAAAAGCCATCCCACTGCGACAAGGTGTGCCCAATCGGGATGGTGCCTAAGCATAAAAGCCATCCCACCGCGACAAGGTGTACCCAATCGGGATGGTGCCTAAGCATAAAAGCCATCACACCGTGACAAGGTGCACCCAATCGAGAAGGTGCCTAAGCATAAAAGCCGTCCCACCGCGACAAGGTGTACCCAATCGGGATGTTGCCTAAGCATAAAAGCCATCCCACGTGACAAGGTGTACCCAATCGAGATGTTGCCTAAGCATAAAAGCCATCCCACCGTGACAAGGTGTACCCAATCAAGATGGTGCCTCAGCATAAAAGCCATCCCACCATGACAAGGTGTACCCAATCGAGATGGTGCCTAAGCATAACAGCCATCCCACCGTGACAAGGTGCACCCAATCGGAATAGTACCTAAATTTTGTAGTTCACCACACTATGTGTCAGCAGATGTAAAAGTTTTTAGTACTTTGTATACATGGGTGTGGCTCCCTTTTTTGCACTGTTCATTTTGTTTATATAGCTTTCCACGCTTGGGTGTCTTAACACTTCGGACCCAGGTCCTGGTCTGCCCTTATGAATTTTTACGTCTGGTGACACAACATTTAGGTACTGTCCTGATTGGGTGCACCTTGTTGCGGTGGGATGGCTTTTACACTTGTTTGAGCAAAACAGTGTTAACTAAGTTCCCAATGTTATTTACATGTAGTATTACTATTTACTTACTACAGGGTATGTGCTTATTTTATTTTTAATCTTAGGTTCTATGTGGTCATAAGCTTGAAGATTGCAACAAGTCTTAGTCTAACTGCATGCCGTAGAAAGGGCGTGCCGTTAGAAAATGGGACAATGGGCAATACCCACTGTTGTGCACCCCTCCCATATTGAGCGAGATGTTCATGTATCTACAGAGCCAAATACTACCATACTGTGCTAAAATAATAATGTAAACCTCCTAGTATTAAAAGGTCCTGTATACCACCACCTTAAACTAGCCCTAGTTTTAAGAGTTGGTGAACAAAAGTCTGAATGTCCTCAGAATCAAAAACACTGTGGATTTCAGTGCAGAAATGCTGTGGAATTGCAGCACATTTCCACTTTTTTTATCGCAAAGGGTGAAATCATAAACAGAACAATTAATTTAAAATCCGTACAGCATTGAATAAATCTGCAGCGTGTGAATGAGATTAAATGGAGTCACATTCACAGAGTATTGTAATTCACAGAGAATTCTCTGTACACAGTTCTGCAGTGGAGAATCCACTGTATATTCTCAATATTGAAATTTACAGTAAAGTCGCCATACACGTGACTTAGCTGACGGTCACACGCTCATTCAGCCTATAGCTAGTGTGTCTTTCCCGACTTCCCCATACATAGGAACATTCAACCCAACATGCATGTGTTGTTTGGGGAAAGAAAACAAGGAACGGGTGATTCCCTCCAGTGATATCGTCTGTCATATGAAGAGTCATGGGGGTCAAACACATCGAAAGGTTGGATGGTCCCACCAGAATCAGCATTGATTGGCTGACTTTTATGGAGAGCTGTAGGGGCAGACATACCTTAGGTAGAGATGAGTGAACTCGAAATGCTGAACTTCTCCTGGAAGTCCGTTTTACAGTTCGGGGAGGAGAGAGAGCACCTGAACTTCCACGGGTGTACTCTTCCCTGGTAATTGGCCCATTGCCACCTCGAAAGCAGGTGGAATTGTGCATTATGACAAACATTTGGACTGCAACGGGCCCATAAACTGTTCTTGCACAGGGGCCCATTTCTGTCTATGTCCGCCAGTGGAGAGCTCAAAGCGTTATTCCCAACATGGCAAATCACTCTCATATTGGTAACGTCATAGGTGATAACTTGCTGCTCTGCAGTGTCTGGCTGTACTCAGCTACCTCCAGTAGTCCCAATGAGAATGAATTAGAGGGGCACTTCAGAGCCCGGTTTTCCCTACCGTGGGACCCCAAGCAATCAGCAATCACCCATCCTGTTAATGACCTGCCATGGTGGGAATAACCATTTAAGGAGAAAAGCTGTATTGACATGGACTAGTGCCAGCTTTAGAAATTTTGTGTTAAAAGTTATTTTAGAAAATGACAATTTAGAAAAACCCAAATGTTGTTCAAAAAGCCAAATTGCACAGATGTAGGTGAATATATATATTTTTGGAAAGCATACTTTGTGCATCAGGATGACTTACTTGCAAATTGTTTTCTACCTTTGTTGAACTTGGGACCATAGTGCTGGAAGGCAAAAGTGCTAACCACTGGGCCACCATGGTGCCATAATCCCTTTGTACTGGGATAGAAACATATGGCTACTTTCACAATAACAGCACCACACCTCTCTACAGGTTGTATCCGGTATTGCAGCCCTGCTCCGTTGAAGTTAAGGAGGTTGTCCGATCTTGTGGTGAGAAAGTCTGCAGTCACTCTATGTGACTTCAGGCTTCTGAATCCTTACAGTGCGCAGTGTGCACGCTGCCACTGCTTTTGGTGTCACTGCCAATACCAGGTGGTTATGTGGCCTCGCAAAATACAAGTGAATTGAGTTAGACCGAGCACATCTAGTCGGTATGTGATCACCGACATGTTACGGAACCTTTTGGTTTTGGCAGCAACACGGGAGAATCCTGACAGTGTGTGGTGCGCGCTATCAGGATTCAGAAGTCTGCAGTCACTTAGAGTGACTGCAGACTTTCACCACAAGACAGGACTGAGCTGCAATACTACACACAACCTGGGGAAAGATGTGGCACTCAGTTCAGTGCCGGACTGGGGTGCCAAGGGCCCACCAGTAACATTGACTCTGGTGGCCCACTATTCAGCCACATGCAAATATCACATTACCCTCTTTCACAAATGTACCTATTTTTGTACAATAATAAACGGGGTCATTTGTTAAATGAATGTTGAGATGATGCCCTTGTCTGAACATAGTGAAACAAATGTATTATGTCAACTACTTCTCAAATTGGTAGATTGGAGCATCCCTTCCGGCATGGTGGCCCACCTGAGGATTCTCCTGTTCTCCTGTGGGCCAGTCCGATCCTGGTACTGTGTTTTTGGAAGATATAATACTTTTTTTTATCTAGTCCTGGACTCCTCCTGTAAAGATTTTCTCCAGTTCTACATAAAACTACTTATTCCATACTGAGTTGTGCTAAGAAACAAGCTGATCTGTACTTCAGTGTCAGTCTTCTCTGCTGCCTCTGTACAGTGTGTGATACGATGGTCAATATATCACTCTTTATATCGCTGTTGTGGTGCTAGGAGCATCCGAGTACAATAATAAGAGCCATATGCAGACAGTGTGCGCCAAGCTTGCAGAATAAGCAGCCTTACCCTACTGAATGAGCCATTTGCACCAGTAATAAGGCAGGACGGTAATTACCCCATATACACCCAGCGCACGACTATCTAAGCAACGTCGCATTACATTAGTGTAACATCATGGAGCAAGCTGGAATTCATGTAGGATAGAAATATTCCACTTAGAGGGGACTCGGCGGAGACGACAACATGCTCTTCTGAATAAGTGCCCTACAGGGAAACACAATGTGATTCTCACAGGATTTAATTGTTTGTGGTCACAATCCTGTCTCCCAGACTGTGATCAATTCCCTGCTGTATTTACTGACTATTTAATGACGCTCCGGCCGCAAACTCCTATTATTTCTGCAACATTAATTTTCAGTTTTGAAAAATTCCAGCAATATTTCCATCGTTGCCTGGTATAAGTGTTTTCTTAAGAGGTGTTAATGAGCAGATATGAAAAGCCGTCAGTCACCAACAGTCTATAATCGCAATCCCATAATTACCAGGATGCGGGATCACCGTACAGGACAGGACCCTTTGGAAGTGCATTGAGGTGAAGGGTGCATTGCTGGAAAAGGGAAAAAAAACAAACAAAAAAAAAACTCTTTAAATCTCTTAGTTTGCGAGTGTGAACGAGCTGAGTGTGTCCGGAGCGTAAGTGCGAACGAAAGTAAGTGTGTGACTTGTTTTTCAGTGACTTTGTATTCAGGGAGTTTGTTTGGAAGGGAGGACTTTGGACTGAATTGCTGTCTGTATTTCATTAATTCTTTACTTTTCTTTTTACTTAACATTCTGTGTATTGCAATCCCCATTAGGAAATGAGCTCCATTATTGACAATGCTATCCAGTGTACATCTTGCCACATGTATGTATTCCTTGAACAGCCGGTCGAGGTTGCTTACTGCTGCTCGAGATGTGTGCACGTTGTGCGTTTGGAAGCCCAGATACTGGATCTAAATGAGCAGCTGGCAACACTGAGATCCATTGACAACATGGAAAGGAGTCTGCTGCTCACTGAGCAGCAGCTCACTGGGGTAGATGTGGGGGAAGGTGGTAGTCAGGAGCTGCAGGACAGTGAGCTCGCTAGTTGGGTGACAGAAGGGGGGGGGGTAGAGGAAGAGTGCTAGGGAGGCTAGTCCTGATCTGGCACACCCCAATAAGTTTGAAAAGTTGGCAGATGAGGGGAGTGACAGTACAGGGGTAGCACTACTGCAGCAAGGCATGTCCCCTGAAAGCCGGAGGAGTGTCAGCTCCAGTAAAGAGGGAAATAGGAGAGTAGGGCAGGCCAGGCAGGTGCTGGTAGTGGGGGTCTCAATTATTAGGGGAACAGATAGGGCAATCTGTCACAAAGACAGGGATCGTCGAACAGTGTGCTGCCTACCTGGCGCTCGAGTCCGGCACATCGCTGATCGGGTTGACAGATTACTGGGAGGGGCTGGTGATGACCCAGCGGTCATGGTGCACATTGGCACAAATGACAAAGTTAGAGGTAGGTGGAAGGTCCTTAAAGATGATTTCAGGGAATTAGGCTGCAAGCTGAAAGCAAGGACCTCCAAGGTGGTATTCTCTGAAATACTACCGGTACTACGTGCCACGCCAGAGAGGCAACGGGAGATTAGGGAGATAAATAAGTGGCTCAAGAACTGGTGTAGGAAGGAGGGATTTGGGTTCCTGGAGAACTGGGCCGACTTCTCAGTTGGCTACAGACTCTACGCTAGGGACCGGCTGCACCTTAATGGGGAGGGTGCAGCTGTGCTGGGGGAGAAAATGGCTAGAAGGTTGGAGGAGTGTTTAAAGTAGGGATTGGGAGGGAGAGTATTCATTTTATAGGTGGGGAAGATAGTACAGATAGTGACCTGGGCACAAATAAAGAAATTGGGGGTGGGGTTAGAACAGTCAATAAAGTAAGAAGGAATAGAGATACAGAGAGATACATAAAATGCATGTACACTAATGCCAGATGCCTCACCAACAAAATGGAGGAATTAGAATTAATTTTGTTGGAAAATAATTATGACATGGTAGGGATATCTGAGACGTGGCTGGATGAGAGCCATGACAGGACAGTTAATTTACAGGGCTATAGACTGTTCAGAAATGACCGTACAAACAAGCGAGGGGGGGGGGTGTTTATATGTAAAATCATCCTTAAAACCTGTCTTGAGGGAGGATATATGTGAATCTAATGAAAATGTAGAGTCCCTGTGGGTGGAGATAAGGGGAGGGGGAAAAAATAATAAATTACTGATAGGGGTTTGTTATAAGTCTCCAAAAATAATGGAAGTAGCGGAGAATATCCTCGTAAAGCAAATAGATGAAGCAGCGACTCAAGGAGAAGTCATTATTATGGGAGACTTCAACTACCCTGAAATACATTGGGGGACAGAAACATGTAGTTCAAGCAAAGGTAATAGGTTTTTGACAACTATGAGAGACAATTACCTTTCGCAACTGGTTCAGGACCCAACATGAAAGGGGGCACTGCTAGACCTAATATTAACCAATAGGCCAGACCGCATATCAAATATACGAGTTGGGGGTCACTTGGGTAATAGCGATCACAAAATAATACGTTTTCATGTAACCTTTAATAAGATGTGTAGTAGAGGGGTTACAAGGACACTAAACTTCAGGAAGGCAAATTTCCAACGGTTAAGAGATGATCTTAGTGCAATAAACTGGGACGATATCCTGAGACATAAAGCTACACAAAGCAAATGGGAGACATTTATTAACATCCTGAATAGGACCTGTGCACAATATATACCCTTTGGAAATAAACATGCTAGAAATAGGAGGAAACCACTATGGCTAAATAGAGCTGTAAGGGGCGCAATAAGTGACAAAAAGAAAGCATTTAGAGAACTAAAGCAAGTAGGTAGTGATGAGGCATTAAATAAATATAGAAAATTAAATAAATTATGTAAAAAACAAATCAAGGCAGCAAAGATTGAGGCAGAGAGAATCATTGCCAGAGAAAGTAAAAATAACCCCCAAATATTCTTTAACTACATAAATAGTAAAAAACTAAAAAATTATAGTTTTGGCCCCCTTAAAAATAGTCTGGGTGAAATGGTGGATGAGGATGAGGAAAAAGCCAATATGCTAAATGATTTTTTTTCAACCGTATTTACACAATAAAATCGCATGACAGAAAACAAGATCAGTGATAACAAAAATTCTCCATTAAATGTCACTTGCTTAACCCAGCAGGAAGTACGGCGGCGTCTAAAAATCACTAAAGATGACAAATCCCTGGGCCCGGATGGGATACACCCGCGAGTACTGCAGGAATTAAGTAATGTCATAGATAGACCATTATTTTTAATCTTTAAAGATTCCATAATAACAGGGTCTGTACCACAGGACTGGCGTATAGCAAATGTGGTGCCAATATTCAAAATGGAGACAAAAACTGAACTTGGAAATTATAGGCCGGTAAGCTTAACCTCTACTGTGGGTAAAATCCTGGAGGGTTTCCTAAGAGATGCTATACTAGAGTATCTGAAGAAGAATAACCTCATGACCCAATATCAACATGGGTTTACGAGGGACCGTTCCTGTCAGACTAATCTGATCAGTTTTTATGAGGAGGTAAGTTCCGGACTGGACCAAGGAAATGCAGTGGATGTTGTGTATATGGACTTTTCAAAAGTTTTTGATACGGTTCCACACAAAAGATTGATACATAAAATGAGAACAATGGGGATAGGGGAAAATATATGTATGTGGGTTAAGAATTGGCTCAGTGATAGGAAGCAAAGGGTGGTTATTAATGGAAAACACTCAGACTGGGTCTCAGTTAACAGTGGGGTACCACAGGGGTCAGTATTGGGCCCCCTTCTTTTTAACATATTTATTAATGACCTTGTAGGGGGCATACAGAGTAATATTTTAATATTTGCAGATGACACTAAACTCTGCAGGGTAATCAATACAGAGGAGGACAATTTTATACTACAGGAGGATCTATGTAAACAAGAAGCTTGGGCTGATAAATGGCAAATGAGCCTTAATGGGGATAAATGTAAGGTAATGCACTTGGGCAGAGGAAATAAAATGTATAATTATATGCTTAATTGTAAAACACTGGGCAAAACTGTCACTGAAAAAGACCTGAGTGTATTGGTGGACGACAAGCTCACGTTTAGTGGCCAGTGTCAGGCTGCTGCTGCAAAGGCAAATAAAATAATGGGATGCATTAAAAGAGGCATAGATGCTCATGAGGAGAAAATAATTTTACCTCTATACAAGTCATTAGTGCGACCACACTTAGAATACTGTGTACAGTTCTGGTCTCCGGTGTATAAGAAAGACATAGCTGAACTAGAGCGGGTGCAGAGAAGAGCGACCAAGGTTATTAGAGGACTGGGGGTCTGCAATACCAAGACAGGTTATTACACTTGGGGTTATTTACTGTGGAAAAACGAAGGCTTAGGGGTGATCTTATTACTGTGTACAAGTATATGAGGGGACAGTACAAAGACCTTTCTACTGATCTTTTTACTCTGAGGCCTGAGACGGGGACAAGGGGGCATCTTCTACGTCTGGAGGAAAGAAGGTTTAGTCATAATCACAGACGGGGATTCTTTACTGTAAGAGCAGTGAGACTATGGAACTCTCTGCCGCATGATGTAGTAATGAGTGAGTCACTGTTAAAATTTAAGAAGGGCCTGGATGCCTTTCTTGAAAAGTATAATATTACAGGTTATATATACTAGATTCCTTGATAGGGCGTTGATCCAGGGAACTAGTCTGATTGTCTTATGGAGTCGGGAAGGAATTTTTTTCACCAATGTGGAGCTTAGTGTTTGCCACATGGTTTTTTTTTGCCTTCCTCTGGATCAACATGTTAGGCTCTGGGTTGAACTAGATGGACTTAGTCTTCCTTCAACCTTAAAAACAATGTTACTATGTTACTGCTGTATGGGAGAATAGGGACATATTCATATGTGACTGATGTGGTACAGAAATTCCTCTGCATGAGTCTGCATTTCTACAATCCTCACACAGAGAAATGAGACAGTCAAACAATGTCTACAGCAAACTTACATTCTTTGAATCCTTTCACAAAAAATCTTCAAAATCCATGGTCTTTTTGCCATCATCGCCTACAACTAGTTAAAACCACTTTTACATTCTCATGTTCTATAACTTGCCATCCACACTTTTTCAGTGGGCGGTTTCTAGTTCTTAGCATTCTGACAGCACTATAGGTACTGGAACTACCTTTACCTATTTTCCCAACATCCACTGCTCTACAATCATTGTCCAATGGCTTGCCTGCCCTATATTAAAAGCCAGACTCTCTATTATGTCTTTTTGCAGAGAAAACAGCAGGAGCAGAAAGACAAAGCCATCTCTTTCTGTAATCCATCTCAAGGTCTCTGCTGCTAAAGATGAATTACAGTTGGGGGAGAGACAACATTTTTGGAAAAAGTATTTCGCAAATTGACAATTTATCACATTTATCCAATGAGATCAAGTTGTCTAAAGTACAGTGACCAGTGCTAATACTGCAATTCTGCAATAAATGGGTTCTGAGATTGCATTTTTTTTTACTTTCAACTCTTGCCCACTTGCTTTGTCTGGCTATACAGCTCTTTTCTATTTAAAGGGAATCTGTCAGTAGGATCAACCCTCCTAAGCCGTGTATATGGGCATGTAGGTCATAGGAAGCTGAATAATATGATACCTTGATATCTGTGATCCAATGTTTTATTTCTTAGAAATCAATGTTTTTCTTATGTGTAAATGAGCTGTTAAGATCTATGGGCCGGACATAGATCTCCCTGAAAATCTCCCTCCAGAGCTTATTATAAATGAAAGGGGACGTTACCAGTGTGAGACATGTAATGACTAACGATTTGCTCTCATGCTGACACACAGCTCTACTGTGAGATCACAACTAACACAGTTCAGCGAGCTAACATTAAGTAATAAGACAAGGTTCACTTCTGATGTACTAACACATTTCCACAGCAGGAGTCCTTTCATAGTGCTGCAGTTTCCATCTCACAGGGAGCCAATGTGGGAGAAGGGCAGTACAGCAGAGCTGACATCACTGCAAATGTGTTTACAATAAGACAAGATTCAACTCTACTGTACTGTGTTAGTTATAATCAGGCACAGCTCTGCAACAGAGCTGCCAGCACTATGAGAGGACATATGTTTGTAATGAGACAAAGTTCACTTCTGCTGTACTGAGTTAGCTCTGTTCTCACTGTAGAGCTGTAAGTGATTATAAGAGCAAAGTGTCAGTCATTATATGTCTCACACTGGTAACGTCCCCTTCATGTAAAATAATCTTTGGAGGCAGATTCTCAGGGAGATCTAGGTCCAGCCCATAGTCCTGAATGGCTTATTTAAATATTAGAAAAATGTTGATTTCTTTGGAATAAGACATCGAATTGCTGATATCAAGGTATCATTTTATTCAGCTTCCTATGACCTACATGTTCATATAGACGGCTTAGGAGGTTTGATCCTACTGATAGACTCCCTTTAAGTGAATAGAGTTAATGGGAAGTACCAGTTGTAGGCTATGAACAAGGATGGCGCTGTTTCTGGGAAAAATAACTTTTTATCTAAAACAAATTAAAACCTCATTCAGTTCAGTGATGACATTTTGTACAGAACTAGTTTACAAACTAATAATTTGTTATTATGTAAAACAATTATTCTGTTTGGTAACAGAAGGCTCCGACTACACAGGGTTATTTGTAGTCTGTAATCATGGAAACCCGTAGGTCAGTATAGGAGCTGTGGACACAAAACGGTATAATATTTCAAGTCAATACTGTTTGCGCTATTGCTTCACTTTTCATTTGAACCACATTAATGATACAAAACTGCACACGGATGGGTGATGTATGAAAATAGAAAGTTCAGATATGGCAGAATATACTTTTTCCTTACAATATGCGTATTTCTTCTTTTATATTTCCCATTCCTACAGAATCTAGCCCCAGCTTTGCAAAAACTGCACCAAGAACTGCGCTGTGTGATTTCAGTTCAATGGAGATATAACGTTTTGCCACAATGCAGTTTTTTGCTCCACCGTTGAGCTAGCTTTGACACACAATGAATGTGCTCCGCACCATATGCTCCGAGCCACCCTTCTCAGTTTGACAGATAGAATGAGAGCAGAAAGCGCTCCGCGTCCTGACCCCCCGTTACTGTCTCTATACTTTCCTGTATACTTTCCTGTATCATACACACAGATTATATCGAGAAAAGATCTCTAGGGTCCATGTGAAGTCTTTCTCCTTGAGAGTGTTAGAAACACGGGGATGCTGCCCATCTTTATAGACGCCATGCTGTGCCAGCCAAGGTAAGAGAAGTAATGTATTCATGACCAGGACTTGAATCAGAGCAGAATTTCTGATCACTCTATTAACCTGTTCTGGTCAATAAAGAAGAGAACTTGACACGTGGATATGTTGTGAGAGGAGAGGAAGCGGAGCCAAGAAGCCATCAGTAGCTAATGAGATAAAATTTAATGAAATGCTATTGCACAGGAGTGGTTGAAAGTTTGTGAACCCATTGAAGTTTTTCATATTTTTGCATAAACTTGACCTAAAAACTTCCAGAACCTAGAATAAAAACAAAATGAGCAAATCCTATCAAGTAAGTAAATAAATAATAGTAACACATGTAAATAATATAGGGTACTTGTTGACACTATTTTGATCAAAGAGCATAAAAGCCATCCCACCCCGACAAGGTGTACCCAATGAGGACGGACCCTAAATATTGTAGTTCACCACACTATGTATCAGCACTTTGAACAAAAGAGCATAAAAGCCATCCCACCCCAACAAGGTGTACCCAATCAGGATGGACCCTAACTCTAGTAACTCATTTCTCTATGTGCTAGCAGACCTCAAATTAAAGGGTGGGCCATTTATATGGATACACCTAAATTAAATGGGAATGGTTGGTGATATCAACTTCCTGTTTGTGGCACATTAGTATATGGGAGGGGGAAAACTTTTCCAGATGGGTGGTGACCATGGCGGCCATTTTGAAGTTGGCCATTTTGGATCCAACTTTATTTTTTTCAATGGGAAGAGGGTCATGTGACACATCAAACTTATTGAGAATTTCATAAGAAAAACAATGCTGTGTTTGGTTTTAATGGAACTTTATTCTTTCATGAGTTATTTACAAGTTTATGACCACTTATAAAATGTGTTCAAAGTGCTGCCCATTGTTTTGGATTGTCAATGCGACCCTCTTCTCCCACTCTTGACACACTGATAGCAACACCGCAGAAGAAATGCTAGCACAGGCTTCCAGTATCCGTTGTTTCAGATGCTGCACATCTCGTATCTTCACAGCATAGACAATTGCCTTCAGATGACCCCAAAGATAAAAGTCTAAGGGGGTCAGATCGGGAGACCCTGGTGGCCATTCAACTGGCCCACGATGACCAATCCACTTTCCAGGAAACTGTTCATGTAGGAATGCTCGGACCTGACACCCATAATGTGGTGGTGCACCATCTTGTTGGAAAAACTCAGGGAACGTGCCATCTTCAGTGCATAAAGAGGGCAACACATCATCATATAGCAATTTCAGATATCCAGTGTCATTGAGGTTTCCATTGATGAAGAATGGCCCCACTATCTTTGTACCCCATATACCACACCATACCATCAAGATACGAGATGTGCAGCATCTGAAACAACGGATACTGGAAGCCTGTGCTAGCATTTCTTCTGCGGTGTTGCTATCAGTGTGTCAAGAGTGGGAGAAGAGGGTTGCATTGACAATCCAACACAATGGGCAGCACTTTGAACACATTTTATAAGTGGTCACAAACTTGTAGAAAACTCATGAAAGAATAAAGTTACGCTAAAACCAAGCACACCATTGTTTTTTTTATGAAATTCTCAACAAGTTTGATGTGTCACATGACTCTCTTCCCATTGAAAAAAATAAAGTTGGATCCAACATGGCCGACGTCAAAATGGCCACCATGGTCACCACCCATCTGGAAAAGTTTTCCCCCTCCCATATATTAATGTGCCACAAACAGGAAGTTGATATCAACAACCATTCCCATTTAATTTAGGTGTATCCATATAAATGGCCCACCCTGTAGAGGGGCAGAGCAGGAGCCAGGTCTGACTGTTCAGACACCTGTTCATGGAAAGGTATATACACAAAATGGCCAGCCCAAAAAAGAAAGGGAATCACACTCCTGTTTGTACAAAGTACAAAAAAACACACAGATTAACACACAAGTCCTATCAGTAGGTAAAGAGAACCGAATCAAAGAAACCAGTCAAATTATTAGACTAATTTTTTTTACTTAGGAAAATTATCAAATATCACAAGTCTGTGAGTGGAAAAAGTATGTGAACCTTTAGGAATAGCAGATAATTTGAAAGTGAAATCTGAACTTTTTAATCAATAGGATGATAATCAGTAGTGAATGGGCGACCTGTTTTATTTAAAGCAGATGAGATATTGGATCATTTTGTTTTTTTAAAAAATGACAAAGTCTAATATTCTGACTGATTTGTTTGATTTAGTTTTATGTCAAATTTAAAAAAGAAATTCTAAAAGGTTCACAAACTTTCAGCACTAGCATTATTATTTATATTGAAGTTTCGCATTGTGTCTACATGTCCCGTGCTAAGAAAAAGTGTCTTATCAATTCAATTCATACTGAATATTGTTTTTTTTCAATGCGGTTTCAAAGTCAGATTATTATGAAACTTTATTACCTGAAAAATAAAAGTTACTGGTCTCTAAAGTCACATTTTTTCTACAACGTTATGATTTTTTTCACCATTAAAACAATTAAAAATCAAAACTATACAAGTTTGTTGTCATTGTAAATGTACTGACCTAAAGACTAACAGTGCCTGATAATTTTTACCATACTGTCATGTGTCTGGAATCAAACATGTTATGCTCGCGCCCGAACTGACTGGCGTGAGCGTGATTAGTGATCCCACTGTACCATGAACCGAGGAGTGCCTGGAGGGGTGCAACTAAGTATCAATCCTATCCGACCAAGGTTGCACGGCGGCTCAGTCGACTCTGTGAACCAAGGAGGAACCGAGCAGAGGGACCAGGTGCTACTCCAGGTCAGACCCCGGTCACAGCTGTTGACCCACACCGGGGAATGCAGGAACTGGCAGGTTAGACTGGCATACAGACAGGTGGGTATTGGCAGGCACGGCTGGTATGCAGACAGGTGAGTACTGGTAAGCACGTCTGGTATGCAGACAGGTGGGTACTGGCAAGCACGTCTGGTATGCAGACAGGTGGGTACTGGAAAGCACGGCTGGTATGCAGACAGGTGGGTACTGGCAAGCACTGCTGGAGTGCAGACAGGGAGATACTGGCAAGCACGGCTGGTGTGCAGACAGGTAGGTACTAGCAGGTTGAAGTGCAGGCTGGAAAGGGTCCAGTACAGACTAGGAGACAGGGACAGAGCCGCAGATGCGGTAGACAAGCAGAGTAAAGTAAAACCGCCGGAGCGGAGGATAAGGCAGAGCAGAGCGGAACCGCCGGAGCGGTGGACAAGGCAGAGCAGAGCGAAACCGCCGGTGCTGTGAGCAAGCAGAGCAGAGTGAAACCGCAGGTGCGGTGGACAAGGCAGAGCAGAGCGAAACCGCCAGAGCGGTGGACAAGGCAGAGCAGAGAGGAACCGCTGGAGCGGAGGACAAGTCAGAGCAGAGAGGAACCGCTGATGCGGTGAGCAAGCAGAGTGGAGCGAAACCGCAGGTGCGGTGGACAAGGCAGAGCAGAGCGAAACCACAGGTGCGGTGAGCAAGCAGAGCAGAGAGGAACCGCAGGTGCGGTGGACAAGGCAGAGCAGAGCGAAACCGCCGGTGCGGTGAGCAAGCAGAGCAGAGCGAAACCACAGGTGCGGTGGACAAGGCCGAGCAGAGAGGAACCGCCGGAGCGGTGGGCAAGGCAGAGCAGAGAGGAACCGCCGGAGCGGTGGGCAAGGCAGAGAAGAGAGAAACCGCTGGCGCAGTGAGCAAGCAGAGCAGAACAGGGCTGAAGGTGCACACAGAGAGGACAGGGCTCTGTTCACATGGAACAGACTGGAAAATACAGGAACATGGCTAGAACACAGGAGGTAGATACGGAGGACGGGAAAAGGGACAAGCAGAACCAGATACACACAAGGTACTACAATGAAGTAGCGAGTGGACACAAAACTCACAAACAGAAGTACAGAGACAACGAGTTGGAGTTAGGTGCAGGTTCAGACACTGCAGGAAAAGGGAAGGTACGGACATAGAGACAAACAGGTAACAGGCTAGGAGACAGTTCAGACAGGAACTGATACTGCAACGAGATACAAGAATGAGCCTGGGTATACAGCACCCAGAGTGGTGGAAACGGACTAGAAGTCACAGGTAACAGGCCTGGGTATACAGCCCCCAGAGTGGCGGAAACAGACTAGAAGTCACAGATACAGGTAACAGGACTGGGTATGCAGCCCCCAGGGTGGCAGAAACAGACAAGATGCAAAACAGGACCTGGCAACTCAGAGGCAAGGAGCACACTGTTAGTTAGTGTTGCTCAGTCACCTCCTTCTGGGTGGAGAGGGTTTAAATATCCAGTGACTCACAGCAATAGGCTGGGGACGCATTAGGAGTGCGCCCACAGCAGCTATAAGAATCTGGAAGTAACTGGGCCGCCGCCCTAAGCAATCAGACAAGAGACATGCACACAGCATGAATTGGAGCAAGGTTTGCAGGCTGGACTGATGGGTAAGATTGCGGTCTTGCATGGTGGGAGGTGGTGCACTATGCAAGCACGCCGCTAGGGATGTTACAAAACACTTGATCCTGTGGTAAGTGTCTCTTCCCACTGAGCCACAACAGATACACCTTTTCTTTGGGTGTTTTAGTTCTGTTATCTTTGCCTGTTTCGGTTTTGGGTAACAGGTGTTTTTCATTTATTCTCTCTGCCCTATCACCTTTCGGGTGCAGCTTGTTTTGTGTGTGATTCCTTTATTCCTTAGGGAATACTACAGCGATTCTACGATCTGCTAAGGACATTCAGGGTAAGCCGTATTCAAGTGGGGGCCCCATTGCCGTTATGTTAGGGTGCCAACCTCCGTAGTCATGCAGGGACAGATCAAGGTCAGAGGAGGGCTTTTTCCAAGTCTGAACAGAGATCTGTCCATTTCAGGTATTTGTCCCCCTGGTTTGTACGTTACCTGTGTGAATGTGCTTTAGCAGTCATAACGCATACAATGTATGCTGCAAAAACAAGCTAAAAAAAATGGCAGAATCGCATTTCTTTTCTCATTTCATCCCAGCTGGAATTTTGTTTCTGTTTTTCAGTACATTATACGGTAAAGTTTTTTTTCCATTCAAAATTACATCTTGTCTTGCCCCACAAAGAAACAAGCCCTCATCCGACAGTGTCGTTGGAAAAGAAAAAAAATGTATGGCTCTTGGAAGAAGGGGAGGAAAAAAGTGAAAGCGCAAAAATGAAAAAAATGCCCATTCATGAAGGGGTTCAATGGGTTTCCCATCCTGTACATTTACGAGATATTATAAGAATACTGTATGTTGTTATAAATGTATAACAGATGCTAGTCCTATTGATGGGAATTGCATCTGTCTCGAGAAAGGGGTCCCATAACGCTCCGCTGTAAATGGAGAGGTGGTTGCACATTAGCAGCTCTCTCCATTCACTTGTATGAGCGTTTTGAATACTGACAAGGGAGGGCGATGGGACCTTAATCTCCAGATAATGTAGAGGTAAGTCCCATTGGTGGATATCATACAAACATCCAAGATGATTATACCCTTTTAATTACATAATATTAATTATAAGGTTATTCCAATCTTCTTAAATGAGACCGACCATCGCTGCTAGACAAAAGAACATGTGCCGTGCTTACAAGCTCTTTTTCATTGAGCTTGTAAGTGCTGCTTAGAATCTGGCCAAGATCGCTGAAGCACGTTGTTACCTCCTAATCCCGGCCAGCTTCCGCACAGTGATTATAATGTAGACATCAGGGGTGGTCGGTCTCCTAGGCAATGAGCTGTAAACAAGAGAAAAGTGTTAATAATTCAAGAACAGCTGCAAGTTTTAGTAAGTATTAAATTGTAAAACTGCTTGGTTTTTTTATCAGAAAATACCTATTTATGAAGATAGGAATAACCCTTTAAGTTTAATGTTTTATTGAAAAAAAAGCATATTTTGCTTTTAATGTTTTTTATAAATTTTTTTCCCTAATATTTCAGTTTTTTACACCGTCCATTGAGCTCTTCTAATAGGCTGAAAATTCCAAAGAGAGCAGAATTACTATGAAAGCTAACGCCTGTATTATATAGGGAGAGGAATATAATAAAGGGTCCCACCATTGACAACAGGCCAGGGAGATACAGTAACTGACCTCCTCCACCATCCCCACTAATAGCACATTAACTACTGTATATGACACTGCCCATGTAAAGAAAATGAGAAAAAAAATAGAAAAAAACAACTTGGATAAAATAATGTTTTCATTAGATTTTTAACTAAATATTTTTTTTATTTTTAATTAGTTGAAAAACAAGAAAAACAATTAAAAAATGTTAGATGGTAGCAAACACTCAATTAACATTTAAGTTAAAAGAAAAAAAATGTAAATTCTGAATGAAATGGAACAAAGTCATTATATCCATTATATCTATACATTTCCCTTCTTGGTTCTTTCTATATTTTCATGAGTTGTGAGTAGTGAATGCTGCGTCCTAGTAGAGAACAGTGATGTCCCGCAGGCTGTCATTGTGCTGTGTAATCGGGGGCCTGTGCGAGTTCATTTTCATTTGCATCTTCTGGCGATAGAAATAATATAAATATAAATAATCACCATTTTTATTGTAGGCATCTCTACACAGTTGGCATTACAGCACCACTCCAGCATTATTTTTCTTCAGCGCTGGAATGGCGCTTTTAATGTAAGCGCCCTGCCCCCCTTTTTATACTCACCCTCCGATGGCTTCATCTTTTACCGACGGCGCCCCGGTCCCGCGGCGCCATCTTGTGCCTGGCCGGAAGTCAAAAGCTACGTCACAAGAGCTCAATATAAGTCTATGAGAGCCAGAACGAGGCCCGAATGAGGCTCTCATAGACTTGTATTGAAAAGTGACCTCCGGTGCGCTCCACGAAACACTGGAGCTGCTGGAAGGCCACTTTTCGCCTGAGATGAAAAACGATGAAGATAGCGGCAGGTGATTATGAGACCGGGGGCAGAGGAATTACATTTAAAACACCACTCCAGTGGTGCAATAAAAAAAACTCTGGAGTGGTGCTTTAAAGGGAACCTGTTATATTGAAAATGGTAACTGATCTGCAGACAGAATTTTATAGAAGAGCTGGTCAGATTGTGGAAAAAGTTTCAGTAAAACTTGCATGTTAATCATTGAAATCCCCAGTATCTGTATGTATAGGAGTCCAGTGGGTGGTCCTACTAGTAATTGACAATCTTCCCTGTATGACTGTGCATGCAGAGATAGCTGTCAGTCACTAGTAGGACCCCCCATTGGACTCATGTATACAAGCAGCAGAATTTTCAATGAATTAAAAACAAGTTATAGTGAATCTTGTCCCACAAACCTGTAAATCATTCTGCTCAGCTTCTCCTTCTCTATATGATGCTGTCCAAAAATTGAACTTCAAGTACAACGTGACATGTTACCTTTAAACATAGTAGACCTACAGGGCATGGAGACTATATGCCATCCTGGTAAGGAACTGTACAGTGCATGGAGACTACATGGCATCCTGGTAAGGAGCTGTAAAGTGCATGGAGACTATATGGCACCCTGGTAAGGAGCTGTACAGTGCATGGAGATTATATGGCATCCTGGTAAGGAGCTGTGCCGTGCATTGTTACCAGCTCTTGAGAATGTTTGGATTAACTCCAGGCAAATTCATTCAGAAATATCCCGTCTGAGAAGAGGTTGGTTTGATATAAACACTGTCTAAAATTGGTCATTTAAATCCAGTTTTAAACATTCCCTAGGTGCTTCTGAGGGCTGGTCTCAAACATCTGGTATGACAGCGTCTATCTGATGCCATACAAGCTCTGCTAGGTGTCATAAGTACAATGGTATGCTCTTCAAAAAAAAAAAGCTCCTAGAGAAGAATTCCTGCATGAAGTGTGTATGACCTACAATGCAGCACGTCATGGTACAATATCCGGTATGCAAACCCCCTCTATAGGCTTCCACATGGGAGAAAAGCCTCCATGCTCTGGAATGATTACAGCCATTTGCATGAGCTTTGCAGCTCACTATTATCATTAGATTTTAGTTAGCTGCTTCCAATGACTATTGACAATGTACTCGCTCATCAAGAGCACAACTATAATTCCTCATTATAGAAATATTTTTTATCTGTATACAATAGAAGTTTCTTAGCTTTAGAGATGTAGAGAGATGAGGATTTGGTCATGCTGTGACTAGAGATGAGCGAACCTGAACTGCAAATTCGGGGTTCGTACCGGACACCCAATGTTTGGTGCTGAACTCCGAACACCCAGTGTTTGGTGCTGAACTCCGAACACTAACTTTTCCAGGAAGTCAGTTTTACAGTTTGGGAGTTCGGGGAGGAGAGAGAGAAAGAGAGAGAGATTTTTTAGCTTCAAAGTTTGAGTCCCCATTGATTTCTATAAGGGTCAGGTTCAGGTTCAACTTGGGGTACAGTTATGGCACCCAGGTTACAGGTCGAAACTCACAAATCCGAACTTCCATGGATTTGGTCATTCCTAGCTGTGACTTCATGTTGGCAGAGAGAAATATAGAGCTATTTTGGTTAGGCTGTGGATACCGAACAGTTCATATAGATGTTGTAAACATTTTTCACTGTTCACTAGCAGAAATATAAGGAGAAATACCTCATGTTGGGATGCCTCCATATTATTGGTAAAAAGAAAATAATTTAAAGTAAAATTGACATTATCGTGTGTACATGAGGAATAACACTATTTCTACACATAGGAATTTATATCACAGTACTGGGCAGTGTAGATGTGAATCCAGCACTGAAGTGAAATAAATTTGCTAGAAACTGCAGCACAGCCTGCCTGTCATTCTCTATGGTCTCTCATTGTGATGAGGGCTCATCATTCCTTCTCCCTTCCTCTCTCTATAGAGTATAATAAGAGCTGTAACCTGACACCTCACTGTGCTGGCAGTTCAGCTCACTTTGACCAAGATGGAATTAAGTTGTTTTTTAGAGTGGATGCTCAGTCCAGGCAGCAAGGGGAGAAGATGAAGTGGCTCATGAATGGAAATGGAAGCAGTATTGTCTGATAAAAATAGATAAAAAAATATTAATTATATTCGCTTGTAATATTGATTTATGCAGTTGGTTGAAATGACGGTGACCTTTTAACAGAAAGAGTAACCAAATGCCACAAATGGATAATCTACCAATTGATTCAAGATTTAACATTACTTTTTTACATATATAGCAGCTAATATACAGCCAGGCTTGGACTGGCCCACAGGAGAACAGGAGAATCCTCTGGTGGGCCACCACCCTCTTATATGAGCAGTACTTGGCACTATATACTTGAATCACTATGTACAGACAGAGGCTGCATCTTATTCATGTAACAATCTACCTAGTTGATTGCTATATAAATTTGTGATTTTGGATAAAGTCACATTTGCATGTAGCTGAAAAGTGGGGGCCCCGGAGTTGGCTACTGGTGGGCCCTTGGCAGCCCAGTATGACACTGTATACAGCATTTAAACATGGGCCATGTATAATAATGGTGTCCTTGTAGGTAGCTGCGACTACTGCCTTGGAAAATATATAGCTATGCTGTTGAATCAACAGATGAGTTGAACATCAAACAGGGTTGGTTTTAGGAATTGAGAAACTTGTTGATTCTTCAGGATTCCTTAAATGGTTCAGGCTTGGGATGAAAGTCCGAGGCTCTCTGTGTGACTGCAGACTTCTGAATCTTTACAGCATGCACTACTTGCTGTCAGGATTCTCCGCAAGAGTGGGCAGTCACGTGCATTTGCATACTTTCAGCCACATTCTGACTAGACGTGCCTGGCCTCGCTCAGTACAAGTGAATTGAGCGAGACTGAGCAAGTCTAGTCGGCATGTGACTGTATCTATGTAAATTGCGTACTTGTGGTCATATGACTGCCCGCTCTCATCGCCAGCTCTAGAGAATCCTGACAGTGTGCAGTGCATGCTTTAAAGAAACAGAAGTCTGCAATCGCATTGAGTGACTGCAGACCTTCATCCCAAACCTGGACAACCCCTTTAAGAACTAGGCCTCCAGAAATAATCTAATTTTTTTCATTGAAGTTAACCCTTTTACTGATTAGATGAAGTCTTGCTAATATTTGGGTGTTTCTGGACTTTTGACTTAACCTTTATAATCAGCATTGAGTAGTTGCTGATGTCCTCTTTACACAAGGTGATGTACCGTCATCAGAGGAAGCACTGCCAGTAAGAAGAAGAAAATGCTGCCCATTTGTTGTGACATATAGACCTCCCCGACCTCGTGGTTCTTAAGTAATTAATTTGACTTTTATATAAAGAGTGCAATGCGGATGCAATTCTGTGCCGCATCCAATTAAAGCCTGCCTTCTCCTTATATGCCATATACTGATAAGGCGTCTTGCACAGTCCCTCCTCCGTCTGGCTGCCATACTCTTCTTTGTCTACAAGTCATGTACCTAAAGTAAAAATCATGTTCTTTTCCTGATATAAAACAAACTTTTTTTTTTCCAAGTGAATAAAGATTCATTACAGCTGAGGGCCAGCGCTGCAAAGATCTCAGCTCCCTTTATGCTTGTATTATGCCAGCAAAAACACATCGTTTCTGGGCCAAGAAAAGAAAATTTTCATTTTATATCTTGTTAAAACTCAGCAAGCACCCCCTCAGCTCTGCCTGTCTGCCTGCCTATTTCTTTCCCACTTTTAATCAGAAATCTGATGGCAGTGCAGATTGTGTGATGATTAACCCTCCCAAATCTGGTTTATAGCGCTCTATCCTTCAATTCAATCTATAGCGTCAAAATAATACAAAAGGAGATTATGACAATACATGAGAACTGCTTGGTGTGCTGCATTACTGGAAATCCCCAATGCGCTGAAGTCTTTACCTCTATTTAAGGGTACTTGTCTAATTATTGGCTGTGTTCCTACACATGAGCCTAACAGAGATCTATGCTGTATGTGTACTGAATACATAGTCGAAACCGAGTGCCTCCAATCGTCGCATAGAGATTTCTTCTAAAGTACCATTAAAGTCAACCCCTGAGGCAAACAGGGTTAAAGGTGTCATCCGGGACTTTTGTTGTTTTTTTTTTCCCTATGGGGCTAAGAACATACCGGCAAGTAGTTGCTAACCATCTACCTGTTCTGTCCAATGATGTTCTCTGCTGGCTTAGAGTGGTCACTACTGCCAATTGACAGCTGGCTCCCCGCTGCCGTACAGCGGGGAGCCAGCTGTTAATCAGAATGACATCAGCAGTGAAGCCCCATCAACAAAGCTGTCTGGAAGAGAATGAAGTGCTCTGTTGATATGACAACAGGGGTAGCCCATGACCGTTCAGAGCCAGAAGAGATCATCACTGGGTAGATAACTGTGAATAAGTAGGGAAAAAACTCAAAATACCCAGTAAACTCCTTTAAATTAGGCAGCAAACGGTCTGAAATTTGGATTTGTAGTGCTGAGCTAGTGTAAATTGCAATCCATGTGGAGTCATAGAGTCATATAATGTTAGTTGGAGGGGACCTCCAGGGTCATCATGTCCCACCCCCTGCTCAATACAGGATTCACTAAACCATCTCAGACAGATGTCTGTCCAGCCTCTGTTGTTTTTTTTTTGAGTATGTATCCCATACCTTTCATGTATTACACTTTATTACAGAGCCAGAGCTAAGCTTTCCTTTACAAGGGGCAAAAGGTTCAGTGTTCTGCCCTCACCCTGTATCTAAAGACCCCAGACTAGCTTCTTGGCATCTGCTGAAACCTTGCATCTGGGGTAAATACCCCAGTGGCTTCTTACCCCAGCAAAGATCCTGTTTACCCTTATCTGAGAGCTGTATTATTTTTTGAATGAATGGATTTTATATTAAAGCATGTTGGCGAACAGACGTGTCCTTTAATTTTCTTCTAGGTCAGTGTTTCCTACACTCCTGTCTTCATGGCCCCCAAGATGTCACGTTTTCAGGATTTCCTTAGTATTGTACAGGGGAGAGAACCTGCAGCAATTTCTGGTGCCTTGGTAATAATTCCATCACCGGTGTAACACTAAGGAAATCTTGAAAACGGGACATGTTGGGGGCAGTGAGGATGGGGTGAGGGAAATAATATACTATGGGATGAGTGGTACAGGATAATCAACTTTGAAATCAAAATGATAGTTTTGTGATTCTTTTATCGGGAAATGGTTATGGTATAGGCGTCTATAAATGGCCACCTAGTGGTTGTAATGTGAATGGTAGCATAATAAGTTGCTAGCATGTTGTTATGACAGTATAAAACTTGGATTGTGAGAAATTAAGTCCTCAAGGAAATCTGTGGAAAGGTAAACGGTGGAACACAATGGTTTCTACTTACAAACCAAAGAATACAGCAGTACACTGTGTGCGCTAAGATGCACAAGCAAAGAATATGTGAAATGTAAACTGCCACAACAAGGTGTGCATTTCTCGGACGGGACCCTAACCATTTCTATCAGACATGTCTCTGCAGGGCCAAACACCAAAACTCCAAAACAAGCTGAGGCCACACAATCCTGCAAGGCTGGAGCTGTACAGCGACCTCTCCAATGGAAGGACCTGAAACGTGAACACGCATAAGATATCGCCATATAATTGTAGTTTTACTTAATTGTCAGTGTTAGGGAGGAGGCTTTTGTTTGTAAGTTAAAAATGTTAAAAGTAGATTGCAACATTACATCAACCTGCGATTATTACATTTGATTACAATAGAAACTTTTAAAATCATTCGCAATTGTTGGATGTTTTGCAATCAGTATTTCACAGCTGCATGAAACAACATATATTATATTCTAGGTTCTTCAAAGTAGCCACCTTTTGCTTTGTTGACTGCTTTGCACACTCTTGGCATTCTCTTGATGAGCTTCAATAGGTAGTCACCGGAAATGGTCTTCCAACAATCTTGAAGGAGTTCCCAGAGATGCTTAGCACTTGTTGGCCCTTTTGCTTTCACTCTGCAGTCCAGCTCACCCCAAACCATCTCGATTGGGTTCAGGTCTGGTGACTGTGGAGGCCAGGTCATCTGGCGTAGCACCCCATCACTCTCCATCTTGGTCAAATAGCCCTTACACAGCCTGGAGGTGTGTTTGGGGTCATTGTCCTGACTCGGATAAACTTAGCCTCAGAAGCAGAGGTGACTCTTGGTCTTCCTTTCCTGGGGCGGTCCTTATGTGAGCCAGTTCCTTTGTAGCGCTTGATGGTTTTTGCAACTGCACTTGAGGACACTTTCAAAGTTTGCCCAATTTTTCAGACTGACTGACCTTCATTTCTTAAAGTAATGATGGCCACTCGTTTTTCTTTACTTAGCTGCTTTTTTCTTGCCATAATACAAATTCTAACAGTCTATTCAGTAGGACTATCAGCTGTATATCCACCTGACTTCTGCACAACACAACTGATGGTCCCAACCCCATTTATAAGGCAAGAAATCCCACTTATTAAACCTGACAGGGCTCACCTGTGAAGTGAAAACCATTTCCGGTGACTACCTTCTTGAAGCTCATCAAGAGAATGCCAAGAGTGTGCAAAGCAGTCATCAAAGCAAAAGGTGGCTACTTTGAAGAACCTAGAATATAAGACATATTTTCAGTTGTTTCACACTTTTTTGTTTAGTATATAATTCCACATGTGTTAATTCATAGTTTCGATGCCTTCAGTGTGAATGTACAATTTTCAAAGTCATGAAAATACAGAAAAATCTTTAAATGAGAAGGTGTGTCCAAACTTTTGGTCTGTACTGTATATATATATATATATATATATATATATATATATATATATATAATAATTTTATAATTAGAGTATGTGTGTGTATATATATATATATATATATTGTTCATGTAATTCCATGGAACTCTACAGGGCAACATTTGATATTATAGGTTTACAATCGTGCAAACATTGCTGCCATTAAGGTAGCAGCAAGTTTACATCTTTTTCTTTCCCCAATATTTTAGGGCAGTCAGTCTACACCGCACTTCTGGGATTCTGTTTATGAACCATTAAATCGGATAAATATTATTGGTCCTCTATCTCAATTCATGTAATTATAAAAGTGGCAGAATAATGGAAACTTAACTGAAAATTATTATTATTGTTGTTGTTGTTATCATTGGTAATATTATTATTATTATTATTATTATTCAATTTAGTTTCCATTATTATTCTTTCTCTTTTAGAATTCCATGAATTGGTCTCAAAGAAGACTAATAACATTTATCTGATTTGATGGTTCATAAATAGAATGCCAGTAGTGCAGTGTAAACTGACAGTCCTAAAATATTGGGGAAGGAAAAAGGAGTAAACTTATTGTTGTCTTAATATTATACATTATTATTATTATTATTATTATTATTATTATTACAAATAAAATAATAGTATTATCAGCTATTATTATTAATATTATTATAACTATTTATACTGACAATATTGTAGTTTTATTACTACTATTAATAATAATATAATACATTATTATTGCTATTTCTTGTGATAATATTATATCTTATTTTATACTGATAATATTTGTAACTTATTATTATTATTATTATTATTATTTTTGGACGCGTCTGTAATTACGATTTTTTAGACCTCCTGGAATAACTCTTTATTTTAGGAATATGGATATAACTATAATTAATCTGCACTTTAAGAAGCTTGTGAATGGGAACAGGAGCAGAACTCCCAGCCGTTCAGCCCTTTAACATGTAAGGTTTTATTAATAGTCAGACTAAGCTCCATTTGACCTTCACCTGATTCTCTCAATGTCTTGATCCGTTTCATTTCCCTGTGGGATCATAGACAATGAGCTGGTTTTACCCAGATGCCTCAGTTGTTCTTGCCCAATCATAGCATCTAACCATTATTCCGTCCTAAAGGTGTTATTCAGTTTTGAAAACCCATTTTTTTCATGCACCCTATCAGGAATTTCTGCGGTAATGGAAGGGGGTCCTTTATTTAGGATTCTCAACTCTTTGTCAGGCTCTGGAGGACCAGTTCTGTCCTGCGTTACAAAAATAGCCTCCTGGTGTGAATGGACACGGTGTAATACTTCATTTCTCCACTGGTAGTGCTGCAGGAAAATTGAACACTTACTGCCTGATTTCCCCACACTTTCCAGCTGATTGCTGGGAGCGTGATTAGCTATTGCCAGGAAACTATCTAACAAGTAAGGATTGCCCAAAGTGGTTAACTCCATTAGAGGGTCAACAAACTTAAAATGTCAATGCCATAGAGGGCCACTTAGCGTTATCATACGGAGCTAGTAGTTGATGGTGCTCATTGAGACAGAATATCTCAGCATTGTGTAATCTAGGTGTCAGTCCCTGGAATCACTATTCTAGGTCAGTGTCTGCTACTTGTGGATCTCCAGCTGTTGAGAAGCTATGACTCCCAGCAGGACATGACAGCAGCGAGCGATCACTGCCTGCTGGGAGTTATGGACCCCCAATAGCCATAGAGGCTTCTGATGCCAGTGCCTGTTGTAGGTGTCAGTGATAACTATACAGTACATGGCGTTGCGGGGTTTCGGTGCTCATGCTGAATTTCTAGGTCAGTCTTGTACTACAGGAGGTGTTTATTATTCTATGTTTTAGTAGTCAGGACTTTACAGAATAGAACTGATAGCGCTGCTATGTTTCTAGCTATAAGCGATTAGTATTACATTCCGTATATATCAGTACTTTCACCTTGTTTGTTATAGATGCCACGCTGTATGTTCTAAGAGTTAGAAATGTCTAATGGATGTTAATTAGTGTTGAGCGAGTATGTTCTATTAACCCTTTCGCCGAGTACGCTCGGGCCGAGCACCGAGTATTTATAGCTGCTCGGTGATATGGTTGAATCGCTCCCGTGTGCATGATTTGCGACTGTTTGACAGCTTTATTACATGGGAGGAATGTCTATTTCTTACACATTCCTCACATTTAATAAAGCTGTCAAACAGTTGCAAATCATGCACATGGGAGCGATATAACCATACCACCTAGCAGCTGTAAATACTCGGAGCTCGGCCCAAGCATACTCGGACAGAACATACTCGCTCAACCCTAATGATAATCGATGACGTCACTCATCACATAATACATAACCAGCATCTGGCTCTTAAAAGGTTATTCCCATTTGCATTGATGGGTATTGCTGGATTTTATCTTTAAATACAAGTAGTTTTGTAATTTACTATTTATAACATTCTTGTTCGCTCCACCTTTATTGTAAATTTTCTTTTTCGTTGTTTACCAGCCACAGCGGCAATCTAGCTGTGGTGTCTGAAAATGTGCCGTGCTTACAAACTCTTTCCAATAGAGCTTGTAAGTGCTGCTGTGAAGCCGGTCAGCATTGCTGGAGCATACTTTTAGCTCCTGATCCCAGCCAGCTTCAATGTCAATGTGCTCCTCTAATGCTGAAGAGTAGCTCCAAGGCAAGAGCAGCATCAGGAGCAGCTCAAGGCTGTCGATCAATCAGGAACGCTCACCCTCCAGCAATCATTTAGTCTGTTAGCTGGGGGGCTGTGCAATCCCAATTGAACACATGGGAATAACCAAATAAATCACAGGACTTCTGCACACTACAACCCCCTTAAAAGTATAATATGAGCAAACCACTGCTTCGCTCTGCTTCATTTCTAAATATTTTACATGGCTGCTGCTTATAAGATGTACCAATTACTTGGTGCATGCCATGTCTTAAAAGCAAAATGTAAAAGTGTTGACGTTCATCAACAGTTTAAAGGGGTTGTCCGGTCCAAATCGATAAGTCTGCAGTCTGTGTGACTGCAAATTTATGAATCCCCCCAGCGCAGGCACTGATTGTTCGATCTTTAGCTACCAGACCTGAATTGTAACAGCATGTATATTAAACACTTTTAGTATTCAGTAAGTTGTATTGGTTACCGAAAAATTGCCCTGGTGTGGAAAATCCCTTTAATGCAAACTCAGTCTTAGTAATGTCAAAGTGACCTCAACATATATGGCTACACATGAACGGATAGTAGCCTACACCCTGTTTAATAACAATCTGCACTGACAGACTTGTTATGCTTTTTAAATTAAATAAAAACTGTCCAAAAATTATCCACTTGTGGCCAGATGCTTGCTTGATAGTGATGAGCGAGCATTCTCGGGTGTTTTCCGAGTATGTTCAGCGTGTTCGGGTGTTATGCTTGCGTTATGTGACTGTTTGACAGCTTTAATACATGTAAGGAATACCTGTTTCTTAAGCATTCCTCACATGCATTAAAGCTGTCAAACAGTCGCAAATCATGCACACAGATTGACTAAAACATAACACCCGAGCACGCTGAAGATACTCGGCGAGCACCCGAGCATGCTCGCCGAAAGGGTTAACAGAACATACTCGCTCATCACTATTGCTGGATCAATGGTTATACACATAAATAATGTCTTTTTAACAAGCGGTTCAAAAATTATCCTTTTTGAGGGCCAGATGCGGCCTAGTATATAATGGATGTATCATCACTATGGTTCTGACTTCTGATACTGGCCAAGCACAGTGCTCGGTTATCGCCATTAGTTTCATAGATATCAAATGGAGCAATAATCTGCATCCAGAATGGAACTTAGAACTCCTTTTCTATTGACCTAGTGACATATGGGGTTGTCAGAAGTGGGACTCCCAGCCATCATACATTTGTCACCTATTTGCTTGAAATGTGGGCTTTCACCTTACTCAGGTTTTCATTAAAAGGCAATTTGGCATTTTTGGACCATTCCTGGGTAAGACTGATTAAAATTTGCCATAATTTGTGTACTTGACGTCAGTCTTTATTTTACCTGGACAGTCCCACAAAATAGTTCTCAAAAAAGCAAAGGTTAGCAAAACCATGTCCAAAAATGTCCATTTTCAGGGCATTCCTGGACATTTTTTGCAGGTTTCCAGTGGGTCCTGAGGTGGGGCTTAAATATTCTGAATTTACCAATCTTTAGGCAATCTGGGATTTAAATATTGAGATCTTTGCGTTCAGAGTTTGCAAGATTTTATGTAAATTTTAATGTTCACCGTTAATGAGAATAGCATTCCTTAATAAAAAAAAGGAGAACCCTTCCCCTGTTAAAGCTTGCCTTATTACGAGCTTAGCCTTTCCTGTCTATCCACAATGCTCAGTATGGCTGTATATATTTTTGTGTTTTCCTACATAAAGTGGATGGTACACTTAGGTGTTCTGTTATACAGGTGCCCTATCACCCACACATTTCTATGTCTACACATCCTGATACGGAGTAATCCTATGATTACAGCTTCAAGCTTCCATGTGACCTTAAATACATCTGACAGCCCCTGAAATTCTCCTAGCAGATGAAGGTCAAGTGCACACTGAAAACACAATTTTCCTGCTCACGCACTAGAGTGTCAAATTCTAGTGGATTCAGTAATGCAATGGTTCCCCCTAAGCCAAGGTTGGTTTGTACAGAAACATGTATCTGCTGCTTTTTCCTCGCCTTAGTTCTGATCATAGGAAAGTACATGGTCACGGAGGAAATCAGAGCTCTCCCTCACCCATCCCAGAACTGGTACTCTAAATCTCACCATCTATCCTGGGTTAGGAGGGCACAGAACTGTATCATCCCAATCCCTTATCCCATTCCTGGTTGGTAAGAAGAGCTACATGACTTTTCTCTTCCAAGAGATATTAATAAGCTCATTGTGTAGACATACCTCAAAACTTTAAAAGATGACAGAGACGGACAGCTATGTTGCGAACTATGTGCCCCGGAAGAAAGTATTGAGCAACGCCCTTAACCACATGCCCCCTAAGCGCTCCTTCCTGCCCTCATGCTGACTCCTCAGCTTTCCTTCCTACCCTCATGTTGTCACCTCAGCGCTCCTTCCTGCCCTCGTGCTGTCACCTCTATGTTTCTTCCTGCCGTCATGCTGTCTCCTCAGCATTTCTTCCTGCTCTCATGCTGTCTCCTTAGCGTTCCTTCCTGCTCTCATGCTGTCACCTCAGCGCTCCTTCCTGCCCTCATGCTGTCTCCTCAGCATTTCTTCCTGCCCTCATGCTGTCTCCTCAGCGTTCCTTCCTGCCCTCAAGCTGTCTCCTCAGCATTTCTTCCTGCCCTCATGCTGTCTCCTCAGCGTTCCTTCCTGCCCTCATGCTGTCTCCTCAGCATTTCTTCCTGCCCTCATGCTGTCTCCTCAGCATTTCTTCCGGCGCTCATGCTGTCTCCTCAGCGTTCCTTCCTGCCCTCATGCTGTCTCCTCAGCATTTCTTCCTGCCCTCATGCTGTCTCCTCAGCATTTCTTCCGGCGCTCATGCTGTCTCCTCAGCGTTCCTTCCTGCCCTCATGCTGTCTCCTCTACATTTCTTCCTGCCCTCATGCTGTCTCCTCAGCGTTCCTTCCTGCCCTCATGCTGTCTCCTTAGCATTTCTTCCTGCCCTCATGCTACCTCCTCAGCGTTCCTTCCTGCCCTCATGCTGTCTCCTCGGCATTTCTTCCTGCCCTCATGCTGTCTCCTCAGCGTTCCTTCCTGCCCTCATGCTGTCTCCTCAGCGTTCCTTCCTGCCCTCATGCTGTCTCCTCAGCATTTCTTCCTGCCCTCATGCTGTCTCCTCAGCGTTCCTTCCTTCCCTCATGCTGTCTCCTCAGCATTTCTTCCTGCCCTCATGCTATCTCCTCAGCATTCCTTCCTGCCCTCATGCTGTCTCCTCGGCATTTCTTCCTGCCCTCATGCTGTCTCCTCAGCGTTCCTTCCTGCCCTCATGCTGTCTCCTCTGCGTTTCTTCCTGCCCTCATGCTGTCTCCTCGGCGTTCCTTCCTACCCTCATGCTGTCATCTCAGCGCTCCTTCCTGCCCTCATGCTGTCTCCTCGGCGTTTCTTCTTGCCCTCATGCTGTCTCCTCAGCATTCCTTCCTGCCCTCACACTGTCACCTCAGCATTTCTTCCTGCCCTCATGCTGTCTCCTCAGCGTTCCTTCCTGCCCTCATGTTGTCTCCTCAGCATTTTTTCCTGCCCTCATGCTGTCTCCTCAGCATTTCTTCCTGCCCTCATGCTGTCTCCTCGGCATTTCTTCCTGCCCTCATGCTGTCTCCTCAGCGCTCCTTCCTGCCCTCATGCTGTCTCCTCGGCGTTTCTTCCTGCCCTCATGCTGTCTCCTCGGCATTTCTTCCTGCCCTCATGCTGTCACCTCAGCGCTCCTTCCTGCCCTCATGCTGACTCCTCAGCTTTCCTTCCTACCCTCATGCTGTCACCTCAGCGTTCCTTCCTGCCCTCATGCTGTCACCTCAGCGCTCCTTCCTGCCCTCATGCTGTCTCCTCAGCATTTTTTCCTGCCCTCATGCTGTCTCCTCAGCGTTCCTTCCTGCCCTCATGCTGTCTCCTCAGCATTTCTTCTTGCCCTCATGCTGTCTCCTCAGCGTTCCTTCCTGCCCTCATGCTGTCTCCTCAGCATTTCTTCCTGCCCTCATGCTGTCTCCTCAGCATTTCTTCCGGCGCTCATGCTGTCTCCTCAGCGTTCCTTCCTGCCCTCATGCTGTCTCCTCAGCATTTCTTCCTGCCCTCATGCTGTCTCCTCAGCGTTCCTTCCTGCCCTCATGCTGTCTCCTCAGCATTTCTTCCTGCCCTCATGCTGTCTCCTCAGCGTTCCTTCCTGCCCTCATGCTGTCTCCTTGGCGTTCCTTCCTACCCTCATGCTGTCACCTCAGCGCTCCTTCCTGCCCTCATGCTGTCTCCTTGGCGTTTCTTCTTGCCCTCATGCTGTCTCCTCAGCGTTCCTTCCTGCCCTCATGCTGTCACCTCAGCGCTCCTTCCTACCCTCATGCTGTCTCCTCGGCGTTTCTTCTTGCCCTCATGCTGTCTCCTCAGCGTTCCTTCCTGCCCTCATGCTGTCTCCTCAGCATTTCTTCCTGCCCTCATGCTGTCTCCTCAGCGTTCCTTCCTGCCCTCATGCTGTCTCCTCAGCATTTCTTCCTGCCCTCATGCTGTCTCCTCAGCATTTCTTCCTGCCCTCATGCTGTCTCCTCAGCATTTCTTCCTGCCCTCATGCTGTCTCCTCAGCGTTCCTTCCTGCCCTCATGCTGTCTCCTCAGCATTTCTTCCTGCCCTCATGCTATCTCCTCAGCATTCCTTCCTGCCCTCATGCTGTCTCCTCGGCATTTCTTCCTGCCTTCATGCTGTCTCCTCAGCGTTCCTTCCTGCCCTCATGCTGTCTCCTCGGCGTTTCTTCCTGCCCTCATGCTGTCTCCTCGGCGTTCCTTCCTACCCTTATGCTGTCACCTCAGCGCTCCTTCCTGCCCTCATGCTGTCTCCTCGGCGTTTCTTCTTGCCCTCATGCTGTCTCCTCAGCATTCCTTCCTGCCCTCACACTGTCACCTCAGCATTTCTTCCTGCCCTCATGCTGTCTCCTCAGCGTTCCTTCCTGCCCTCATGCTGTCTCCTCAGCATTTTTTCCTGCCCTCATGCTGTCTCCTCAGCATTTTTTCCTGCCCTCATGCTGTCTCCTCAGCATTTTTTACTGCCCTCATGCTGTCTCCTCAGCATTTCTTCCTGCCCTCATGCTGTCTCCCCGGCATTTCTTCCTGCCCTCATGCTGTCTCCTCAGCGCTCCTTCCTGCCCTCATGCTGTCTCCTCGGCGTTTCTTCCTGCCCTCATGCTGTCTCCTCGGCATTTCTTCCTGCCCTCATGCTGTCACCTCAGCGCTCCTTCCTGCCCTCATGCTGTCTCCTCGGCGTTTCTTCCTGCCCTCATGCTGTCTCCTCAGCGTTCCTTCCTACCCTCATGCTGTCACCTCAGCGCTCCTTCCTGCCCTCATGCTGTCTCCTCGGCGTTTCTTCTTGCCCTCATGCTGTCTCCTCAGCGTTCCTTCCTACCCTCATGCTGTCACCTCAGCGCTCCTTCCTGCCCTCATGCTGTCTCCTCGGCGTTTCTTCCTGCCCTCATGCTGTCTCCTCAGCGTTCCTTCCTGCCCTCATGCTGTCTCCTCAGCGTTCCTTCCTACCCTCATGCTGTCACCTCAGCGCTCCTTCCTGCCCTCATGCTGTCTCCTCTGCGTTTCTCTCTGCTCTCATGCTGTCTCCTCAGCGTTCCTTCCTACCCTCATGCTGTCACCTCAGTGCTCCTTCCTGCCCTCATGCTGACTTCTCATTGTTTCTTCCTGCCCTTATGCAGTCTCATTAGTGCTCCTCCCTGCCCTCAGGTCATCACCTCAGGGTCACCTCTTTGTTCTCATTTCACACAAAATAACTTATTACTCAGTTTATAATGGTCGTGTGGATTCATATTGATATGTACTGATTTTTACTACTGAACATAAAGTAAACCGTTACTATTGTAATTTTATATTATTTTGGTGGGTGGAGGACACTTTAGCTTTTTATATCACTTTGTTTTAACATTCTTCCATGATGATCTTTGGGGGACATATCATTTTTTTTCCATTATTGTGTATATTTTTCGCTGTAACTGAGGCATCCATAGAAGCACCAGTCACAGAGGAAAAAAGCTAGTGAGTGACAAGTCACTGGCAGAGCTGATCTTGGTCTTCTAGGGTCCAGCAGATCTGCTATTTTAGGTAGACAACAAGAGATCATGGCATTGACAATTCTTCTATTCAGTACAAAGTGCTAAATAAGTGCTATGTTATTGCTAAAGAGAAGACAGGAGCGGTAATAAACCGTTTCTGTTTTTTCAGGGGATACTGTGGCTCTTCATTGCTGCTGGAAGATGCTTAAGATGCTGCAAGCAAGACTGAGGTCAGACAGGAAAGGTGCTATGAAGCCTGAGCAAATGACAAAGCTCAGAGACCTACAACCGGGACTGTCACACTGTATCCAGGATGGATGGGATCTATGGTGTAGAGATAGTTTTCCATTGGGAAAAAATCAATCGGAACTAACCTCCATTTCGGAGAGTAGCTATAATTGGTGTAGAGGTAGCACTTGTGCCCAATTCCTGGTGCCTAAAGGGGCCAAAGTTCCCTAAGGTAGAGGCTTGGTTGCAGATCTTGCATTAGAGCCTTTGGTTTTCCCTGAGCTGGGACCAAGATCTATGTGCTTTTGATACTATTATCTCCAATTTTAGCACCATTCAGTATTCTTATTGTAGCTTTCAAGACTGAATATCATCTCCTTGACTATATGGCAACTAGTGCAACATTTGCAGGGTTTCAGCCTGTATCTGCCACTAGTGGGGGGGGGGGTAACTGCATGTAGTAGAATACAGCTTCCATTGACCTAATTGGCAGCTGGTTACTTTTGTAAATCACATGTTCCTCCAAGTGGCAGCTCCGGGTGACCAGAATTATAAATTTATATTTCCTATAATTAAGATTTATCACCTATTACCCCCATAATCAGTCACTTATCAACTATTACCCCATGATCAGTCATTTATCAACTATTACCCCATGATCAGTCACTTATCAACTATTACCACCATAATCAGTCACTCATCAACTATTACCCCCATAATCAGTCACTTATCACCTATTACCCCCATGAGCAGTCACTTATCACCTATCCTGTGTTGATTATGGGAAACACCATAAATTTCTATGACCCTCCTGCAGGAAATTTCAGGAATACCACTTTTGTCAGCATTAATCCTGTCTTTAAAGGGAACCAAGGAGCACCAAGGAAAGACCCCCCTCCGGAGCACGAGCATCTCATTAACTCAAAACTGGAAACACTGATTACACAAAACATATTTCTTCACATCAGGTATCATTTCAATCAGTGCAGCAGCCCCAACATGACAATACCTGTAGTTTACTTAGCAAAATCCTGCTGACAGGTTCCCTTTAAGGGTCAATTTCTTCCCAACACTATTGTATTGATGTCAGAGCTGAGAATTGTCAGCTTCTTGTTATCAGTGCTCGCTATTGTATATTTCTTTCCTATCACATTTCTATATTGTTCACTTCTAGGTCTCAGCAATAGAAATGTTGTATTTCTAGATATGCACAGCCAGGATTGAGTTTCTAGGGGTCAGCAGTGCACCTAGCATTGCATTTCCATGTGTTGGCATTGACCTGTGCAGACTATTGCACTTGGCATTGTATTTCTAAGTGTCAGTATTGTCAGTGATGCATATAGAATGATGAAATCTCAGCGTTAGCAATTCTCCTGAATGCAGTCGATATATGGTCTAGAAACCATTATCATCTGTGACAGTTTAGAAATACGTAACATTGTCCTATTACTGCATAGCATTATATTGTCTTGTCCTATTCACCCTGGAAAACAAGATAGTTACAGAAAATCATTTACCATTATACATCTGATATTATAGATAGGCAGATATCTCTCCCAGGACATAGGGCAGACCCAATGTAATATCCTATAGGTTATGTCACCAGCAGTGTCTCCACCATAGCTCAAAGTCTCTTTTAGTAAATTGTTACTGTAAACTTTCATAAAATGTTGCTCTTGTGTCGTTCCGCTGTCATTCCCTCTCAAAGTGAAATTAATGATTACCTTGCCCCTATCCGAAACGTTTTCCCATAAAAGACAGCATTGATTGGAATAGACAGTGTCAGTGTGACTTACTGACTCTGTGTTATAAATTAATTAATTTCCAGGAGGAATAACAGAGGAATGTCACAACGCACAGTTTGAAGAAAAGATGCACCATCATTTTATTTCATGGAGAATGCAAACAATTGAGACTTTGCGATGTGGCTCCTTATCATTCTTATAAACAGGAGAAAAGCCAATTCAACGAACTTGTGAACAAACTTCTTTCATTATTCACTAAAAGTGCTCAGTAGAGGATAAAACAGAATCAGCGATTCAAGTTATATGATATGCGACATCGACACATTTCAGGTGACTGCACACCCTTTATCACACCGGCATGGGAGACTCAGGAGGGGATGTGGAAGCACCTCAACGCGCGTTTCACCTGTGTGGCTTCATGACTTCATATACTGTATATATCTGTATATACGATCTGTATTCGGCATTTTTCACCAGTTTCCTCTCTGCAGGCTCCAGCTCTAATGTTTAGTCCTCTCTGAGCTGGCGGGCACAGATTAGCAGCTATGATGTCTCTGATACACTACACACCCAGAGAAACCGACTACTGCTATTCTTTTTCTGTAGCATAAAGTCAGAAGCAGCACCAGCATAAAAGACTTAATATAGCAGTACTGATCTGTGTGGCTGTGAATCCAGTCATTGTGTAAAGTAAAAACTGCTAATTGAAGCTGGAGCTCCATCTCTCCTTTTTATAGAGTATAATTGCAGCTGTAATCTGACACCTCACTGTGCTGGCTTCCTTTGACCAAGATAGATTTGAGATGTTACATTTTTCTGAGTCGATGATAAATTCAGGAGGCAAAGGAGGGTGGGGAGAAGAGGCTCATAAGTGGAGAAAAAAGCAGAATTATCTTCAATTCTTTTGTACAATTGATTTATACAAAGTCTGTGGACCATTTAAACATATGAGATCAATACACACAGTGAAAAAAGATGGGATTTAACTCCGTGCTGCTAGGGGATAGGTTTTATTAATCAGCACATTTAGGCATAAGTCTCACCCCACTATCACTATATAATAATCTCCCGATATGTGGCTCCTTCTGTCTTTTCACTGCATGTATTAGCTTTAGTTTCTATAGATTCCCCTGGATCTACAGCCACTTTTCTACACTAAATCCCAAATAGCGGTTGTGCCTGATATCTACACATCTCTTCAAGGTCAGAACTCCCTTGGCTTATGGCATTGTTCTACAATCAGATCTTCTAGTTTATACTTAACCATATAAAGACATGTGCATTTATCAAGTGCTTCTGTTACCTAATGGCAGATATTCTTTCTTATTCATCTCTTTGGAGAAAATCCATGAGAACGGCACATTAAACTATCACGTATTAAATGGACTGTGTGTGTTTTATCCATAATCCCCATATAAACATTCCTATAGAGAGAGAAGCTTGCAGAAGTGCCACCTAGTGGCCAACCATGTTCTCCCATCCTTACATCACCACTGCAGTCATAAACCATTGATAGAATGGCAGATTGTCTTATCATTTTAATACAAGTTAGATGAGATACAAAATTATTGAGCTCTATTTTTTCCATATGAAGCTAGCATTTACTTACATTCATCCCATGTTTGTCATATCCTGTCCCTTTATGAACAAAGCCTATAAAGTACATGAACACAGCCTATAAAGTATATATGTAAAGCTATAAAATAAATGTATAAAACCTAATCATAATTTTTGTATTTTTTTCCATAATTGTGTGCCCATTGATATTAAAAAAAGAGAAAACAAAATTTGGTTTATTGCACTCTATGTCTTGTGCACATTCCAAGGTGCATACATCCATGATTCCTGCAGACCCTTTTCTGTACCGGAGTGATTTATACATTCTGCTGCATTACCAATTAAAAGGAAAATCAAATTTCAAATGAATGAAGACATCTGGCCACATTGCAGTCTTTCTCTACGTATGGGGAAATTGGATATTGATCCTGCCAACTATGAGCAACTGTTACTGAAAAACACACAAACGTGTAGGTTACTTTTTATTAAAACATGGAGAGAAGTGCAGGAGGAGGCGGAGGGGTGTTCAGGGTGAGTCACAGGTGCAGTCTGGTTACATTGCTAGCTGAACTGATTTTCAAGCCCTCTGTGCTCAGATATGTAAAATTCTGTATGGGGGCAGCAGTGACCGGAAGTGCTGGAAGACTTTACCACCATTAGTAAAGTAGGAGCACATTTACAAAGCCTATTTCTGTCTGAAAAGACTCTATTGTTAAGGGAACCTGCCTTGTTGAAAACTGTATCTGATCTGCACGGTGGCTCAGTGGTTAGCACCACTGCCTTGCAGCGTTGGGGTCCTGGGACAACATCTGCAAGGAGTTTCTGTGTTCTTCCAGTGTTTGCGTGGGTTTCCTCTGGTTTCTCCAGTTTCCTCCCACACTCCAGAGACATACTGATAGGGAATCTAGATTGTGAGCCCCAATGGGGACAGTGCTGATAATGTCTGTAAAGCGCTGTGGACGGTCCTACTAGTGATTGACAGTCTTTCCTGTATGACTGTGCCTGCAGAGATAGCAGTCAATCACTAGTAGGACCGCCCACTGGACTCATGTATACAAACACCAGGGATTTTTCCTGAATTCCCGACAGCCTTTAGCCTTGACCAAGCAGATCAATGGTCCAAGAGCTAAACTCATGCAAGTGTCTCTGATATAACTTACTGGGTCTGTATAACATGAGGAGCTTATGGAAGCAAGAATACTTTCTGTATTTCTGTGAATCCCATCTTAGTTTTTTCTTTTTAAATCACACAGAAGTTTTTTTTTTTTCAACCTATATAACTATATGCAACAATATATAAACATTTAATTCTTCATGCCCTATCTCAGTTTCCCAATCTGTTCTATTTTGCAAGCTACCATTAAACATAACATTGAATGTGTGAAATGTAAACTGGATGACTACTATATAGACTATACTATACTAGACTTTATAAAATAAAGATACTTAGTGCACAAATTGGGCAATTCGTTTGTGCCCACCAGCCATGACAAGTCGACCTTTCTTTGATGGGACCCTAACCATTTCTATCAGACATGGACCAAAATCCTACTAATTTAAGAGCCATGTATTATCCAATTCTAATTGAAAATGACCTTGGATTGAAGCTGGTTTATAGAGAGGCATTTTAGGGTCACATCAAAAGAAAGGTCACCTTGTTGTGGCTGGTGGGCACACATAAATTAGTTCTCTAATTACCATAATTTTATAAGTATTTGCTATATAGCAGTAATGCAGTTAAACTTCAATGAATATACTGAATCTTTTCCAAAAATCCTATATATCATTTTTCTCAGATTTTCCTTCTCTATATTATACTGTCCACAGATCCGACTGTAACTACAATGTGACAGGGTTCCTTTAATCTAAATGGTCTAATATCCCTGGGATGTAACTAAGTAATTACTGTAGAATATGAAATTGGATAGGGACAGCATTTATCAAGGCACACAAGTTGAAGTCCTTCCTCCAATACAGCGGAATCCACTTAATCCAGAGTCAGATGATCTAAACAGCCTGATAAATCAGTTTTTCATGCTTGAATATTCAATAAATCAGAATATTGTGAACCTGTCAACTATCTAGTTTATCAAATGGTTCAGTCTTTCTAGCTAAACTTCCAAAAAGTCTCAAAATGTGTCTGTCCAGTCATATGCAATCATGGATACCCTCATGGTCTACAACTTTGATGTATTTGAAGGGACCATACTGTCCATGGACCGGTGATGAAATGTCATGGTGGTGGGTGCGACGTGGATAATCACCTGACTGTGAAGGCATTCGGCACATGCAGAAATATAAGCAGCAGAATCGGAATATCTGCGCATGCAGAGAAAAGGATGGACTATACAAAGCAAAATTCATTTTTATGCTGTTTATCTATGGGCACCAGGCTTCCTTGAAGTGCACTATAATGGTAAGCAATGGGGTCATCCATGATGGATCACATCTGTTTTTTAGAAAACAGCCTTTTAAAGAAGTTTTTGACAAGACATGAAATAGTAAGAAAATATAAGAAAATATATTTGCTGCTTGTCATGGATTCTAATAGCGCAGCGCTGAGCACGATCACACCGATCCTACTAATGTGATCCTCTGACATCGTGTAACATGATTTATATGCACTTGAATACATTCTCTATATCTTGGTAACCTGCTAAATTTATCAAGAAGTGCTTAAAAGTGAAAGGGAGCATGTTTGTAGGACCTGACTACACATGATTTGTCTGTAGTCTGTAACCATGGAGACACGTACCTCTGCACAGAAGCTGTCAACACGAAATGATAGCATATTTTTAAAGAAAACTATTTTCCAAGATGTATCATTATTAATTTCAGAGACCTTGGTAGTAAAGATGAATGGATCGATCCACGGAGGATTGAGTTAAAGTTAAATTTCCTGAAATTCGCAGCGTATTCCACGTGCATTCAAACATTTTAAGATTCAATTTGTGGTCCGTAAAAATACACTTGCCCAGCACCATTTTCCATACTACTGGGGCATAATGCCTGCAGCTGTGACATCTTGTGGATTATCATACCTTGTGCAGTGGTGGTCAGTACTTGGGCCATCACAAATCAGCAGTTTCCAGTGGAGCTCAGCTTATACGGCAGAGTCATTTTCCATCTCCAGAGTCACTAAGAAAGTCTCTCACTTCTGCAAAGTTTAAGTTCTCTCTCTCCCTCTTTTGTAGAGTAGAATGTAAGCTCTTATGGTCAGTAGGGTTCTCTCTCTACATCTCTCTCTCTCCTGTAGAGTGTAAGCTTTTATGGTCAGTGGAGTCCTCTCTCTCTTCTCTACAGTATAAGCTCTTATGGTCAGTAGGGTTCTCTCTCTATTTCTCTCTCTCTCCTGTAGAGTGTAAGCTTTTATGGTCAACGGGGTTCTCTTTCTCTTTTTCCTTTCCCCCTCATGTATTTTCCGAGCAATGACAAGCTTTAAAGTATTTTAAAGACTTGCATGAATTTAATCACCGCAAATTAAATTTTTGAGGAAAATTCAGCAAAGTCGTCAAATTCGAATTTCAAAATATCGTATCATTTCTGCTTGGCAAATATTGCAAAACATGGTTCTGAATGTGCACATAAAGTAGTCTTTAATCACTATCCAAGGCAAATCTTTTTACATCAAATTCTAGCAGTTAGTTCACTGAGCGTTTGAGATAGTTTGTTGAATGGTGGGAGGAGGACACCCATTTTGGTGAGGTCCCATAGGAAGGGCCTACATCTGTGAGACATTTGTTGCATATACTAAGGATTTGCCTTAAAGTACTGTCTGGGTCTGCCTCCACCGAGCCGGGGTGGCCAACTGTCACGGTGATCTCGGTGATCGGTCCGTTGTCAGAAGAATAAAAATGGGAAAGTTGTGGAAGGGATGCAGGATCAGCCCGTCTCAATAAGCAATGTCCAGACTTCAGGTGCAACAGGAAGACAAACTCTCTTTTACTGGAGCAATTATTGATGATTGATTACAGATCTCCACAGTGATTCAGTGCCCTGAGCCAATAGCCCCTCATGGTGCGATGAACCGAGGTCTTTTCCGGCAATGTGTAGCAGCTCTCCTCACTCCCGCTGCTTATAGCACTATACGTGCACTAAAACTTCTCCTCTCAGCCTGGACCTTGGCATCCACGGCACCTCAGGCTTAACAGGAAAGTAACTCAGCTCTCTTCCCACCGTTGACAACTATGGATCCTCCATAGACATTCCTCGTCTGATCCCTAATTGACATCGTCTGGCAGTCGGGCACTTCTTGAACCACACAGGACACTATGTCCATGCGGCTGCACAGATTTTGTTGTAGTCCCAACAACCACAGCAAAAGCACTGGCTGGCCTCCATGATCTCCAGCACCACTCAATCCCAGGGGAGCTGGGTTGCTTCTCCTGGGCTTGAAAGTTCTCCTGAAGGGGCTACTACCCACCAGACTTCACAATAGCCCTTACACTAATTGCATCTGTGTGTGTAAAAATGGCTGAAGAGCTGGCTTTCTCACACCATCAGAGTTCACAGAGATTTGTGATGCCTGACTTTGCTGGGCGCCTCAGTACCACTTCAGTGATATTTTAAAAAAATGTTTCCCTTTGTTAGGGATTATGTTTGCTAGTGTCATAAATGTGATAGCATGCTCACCAGTCGCTGTCTTCTCCCAATTTCAGGTCAGTTCCTGCACCATAGGGCTGCATTGGTGACCTGGTGATTCACCCAGTAGTTGCTTTATGGACCAGAGGTCACTTTTTGAATTTTTTCAATCCAAGTCTATTATACGCAGAACAAGACTAGGCCATCTCTGAGTCTCTTGAGTAATCACCACTCTACACACTGATCCAGCAAGGTTTACCACTGACACCGAGAGAAGATCGTGACCGGTGAGTATGTTACTACCATCATGACACTTACATACATGATACCTAACAAAGAGACAAAAAAAAAATCACTGGAGCTGTACTTTGAAATATCTAAGATGAGGATTCCCCTTTAGCTGATCTCCACATGGTCCTCAGCTCGATATTATGAAAATTCTCTACAAAATGAGAAAATGACGACGTACGTCAAGACGCTTCTCCACCTGAGTCCTGCACTAAATTTTGCTCGTATAGGTTAACACAACACTTGAAGCAACAGGCAGCCCGCTCCATAAATAAATTCCATAATGTAATCAATCTGAGCATAACGCGCTCCGCACACCATAAAAAATCCCCAGCATGATGTCAGTACCACGGCGGAGATGAGGTTAATAAAGAGGAAGATTTCAAGGTCAGATTCATTTATTTTAGCGTAAGACAACAAAGTAGCTTGGCCTATTGTTTCAGCCAAGCATGACGGATCAGCCACTTACATTTCATGCAGGTAAGAGCTAGAAAAATGAGAGGGAGATGCAGAATGACTGTATAATGTTTATTATATGTTAGTGAGAAAAAGGATGGAGACCAATGGGGCATGGAACATGTAATAAATATTACACCGGTTTCCCAATGAAATTTTAATGCCTTCCCCACTGAGCTTCTGCTTAAATTCTAACATGATCTGATTGTCCTACTCCAGATTCTTTTTATGTTTTAATATTTTATTTGTTTGTTTCTTTTATTTCCAATTTTGATTTCCCTATAGCCTGTAGTCGCTATCAGCCTTGACCAAGCAGATCAATGGCCCAAGGGCTAAACTTACGAAAATGGCTCTGATAACTAAGTGGGTCTATATCACATGAGGGGTTTACTGAAGCATGAACATTTACTGTATTTCTGGGAATCTCTTCTGAGGTTGGATTTTTTTTTTTTAATCACATAAATATTTAACTTTTTATCCCCTATCGCAGTTTCTCATTCTGTTCCATTTTGCACGCAACCATTAAATATATCATTGAATATGTGGGCAGCATGGTGGCTCAGTGGTTAGCACTGCAGCCTTGCAGCGCTGGGGTCATCCTACTAAGGACAACATCTGCAAGGAGTTTGTATGTTCTCCCCGTGTTTGTGTGGGTTTCCTCCGGGTTCTCCGTTTGGTCCCTCATTCCAAAGACATACTGATAGGGAATGTAGATTGTGAGCCCCAATTGGGACTGCGATGATATCTGCAAAGCGCTGTGGAATTAATGGCGCTATATAAGTGAGTAAAATAAATGTGAAATTTAAACTGCATTACTGCTATATAGACTATACTTACAAAATGAAGGTACTTAGTGCACAAATTGGCCAATTCATTTGAGCCCACCAGCTGCGAAAATTCGACCTTTCTTTAATGGGACCCTAACCATAACTATCAGATATGTTTTTCCTGGATCAAAAGCCTACAAATTTAAAAGCTACATAGGATCCAATGCTAATTAAAAATGGCTTTAGATTGAGGCTGCTTGATAGAGAGGCATGTTTTATACAAATGGTTAGGGTCCCAACAAAAGAAAGGTCACCTTGTTGTGGCTGGTGGGCACACATGAATTGGCCAATTTGTTCGCAAAGTACCTTCATTTTATAAGTATAGTTTATAGTATGTATACAATATAGTCACAGTGGCTTCCACCTGTTCACACTTGCTTCATTGTGTTAGAAGTTGCTGATCAGTTTTAGTGTCTTTGTAGCATACAATTAATACATTTGGAGGTAGTGACTGCCTCCTTAATTGGATGAATACACTTCTCATTGGTCTAAGGTGTTTTTTAATTAGTATTGGATCATACCTGCCCTTTAAATTTGTAGGCTTTTGGACTGTTAAATTCATGTCTGATATAAATGGTTAGGGTCCCAAAAGGAAAAAAGAAAAGTACGCAATGTCAGGAGCTGGTGGGCACACACCATTTGATCAATTTGTGACTTTATTTTAGAACTAAATTAAATATAAGAGTTGATGCTGTGCTACACAAGTTTTTAAAGCGAAACACATATGCCTCTTACAATATAAAAATATAATGTATTTTGCTTTTTGTTGTCTTTCCCTTTTCAGCTTTTTTTACTTGTGCTCTCCATTTTCTTATTCAAAGAAGTTGTCCAGTACTTCACATTGATGTCCTATCCATAGGATAGGACATCAATGTATGATCGGCCGGGGTCCCACTTGTGGCACCCCCGCCGATCAGCTGTTATCGGTGCCGGCGGCGGCCACCGGCCGGAAGTGCTCACCTTCAGGGCTCTGCCGTCAAGTGGTAGTGGCCGCCGCGGTGTACTGCACATCCGCCTCCTATTCAATTGAATAGTGGCCGTTGCGGTGAACTGCACATCCGCCTCCTATTCAGTTGAATAGGAGGCGGATGAACAGAACACCACAGCGGCAACTACCACTTGACTATGGATAGGGCATCAATGTAAAAGTAATGGACAACCCCTTTAATTAACATGAAGTTGTGATTACTTCCAGTTTTGCAGATATAGATAAGCTACAGCTGGGTCATGGTCGCTCTCCATGGTTCTCTCTCTTTTTTATTGATGGCCTGTGGTTAAAGAGGCTGTCCACTACTTTAACATTGATGGCCTATCCTTAGTATAGGTGTTCTCTGTGCCGGTGGCTTCCGGAAGTGCTCAGTTACAGAGTTGCTCCGTCTACTCATAGTTGATGTGGCCAGGTACCGCACATCTGCCCCCTATTGATTTGAATAGGGGGCAGATGTGCAGTACTTGGCCGTGGATGCTATCAGTAGATGGAGCATCTCTGTAAATGAGCACTTCCGGCAGCCACCAGCACAGAGAACAGCTGATCGGCGGAGGTGCCGGGTGTCGCATTTCCGCCAATCAGATATTGATGACCTCTCCTAAGGTTAGTTAAGAAAAGACATCTGCACTCTGAAATGCTATAATATTCAAATATTGAATATATGAAATTGGAACTGCATTACTGCTATAGAAAATACATTAAAAATGAAGGTACTTAGAGCACAAATTGGCCAATTCGTGAGAGCCCAACAACCAGCAACAAGGCGTACTCCTTCATTGGGACCCTTACCTAATATGCCTCTTCCGGGCTGAAAGCCTACAATTTTAAGGGCAGTTAGGATCCAGCTCTAATTAAAATCGCCTCTTCTAAGGATAGGCCATCAATGTTAAAATAGTGGACAACTTCTTTAATATAGGCCATCAATATCTGATCGGTGGGATTATAACACCCAGCACCCCTGCCGATCAGCTGTTACCAGAGGCGGGCAGAAGTTTTTGGATGCTGCCGGAACATACCAGCTCTGTCATTTCTATAACAACCGTGGCCAGGTATCACAGATCCACCACCTATTCATTTGGATCTGTAGTATCCGCTGTGGTCACTATAGTTTTGATGGATCTGTTGTGTTATGACTGCATCCGTAAACTTCCGGCCGCCGGTGCCACCGATCAAAGCTGCCGGGTGTTGCACTCCCACTGATCAGATATTGATGGCCTATCTTAAGCATAGGCCATCAATATAAAAGCTGTGGCCAAGCCCTTTAATTTTAAGCTCCTGGGTCCCCCAACTATTATATTTCATTCATAGATTTGATCTTCACCTTTGACTCCATGACTGCAACCATAACGTCTGCATTCTTATAGTTGAACACATGCCACAAAAATAACTGGATAATCTTATACACATAAATCCACTCTACTTCCCTCTATGCACTGCAAACTTATGGGAAAAAAAGGCTGGATATGAAATGATTTCACTTTTTATAATAAGCGACAGATATATCCCGTAGCTTTGTACAATAGACATAAATTGATCATTACATACATTTTACATAAAGAGCTAATGGAGTAAAAATCAATCCCTGCATAGAATACTCTAATCACGGGAGGATTGCACATGTACTAGTAGAAAATCCTTCATTTAATGAAGTGACATAGGCTGGGAATTAAATCTCGCAATCTTCAATTTGCACTTTAATAAATTGAACCTTCGATGTATTAAAATAAACACAATGTACATTACACAAACACACATTTATATTACCGCTCCAGCGTGGAAGCCTAGTAACCGAGGTAAGCACTTCTTATGCCCTCATCCATGTGCCAGGCTGGATATACATGACTTCTGCAGTCCTACCACGGAAATACTGTATATTCTACACTTTTAGATGTATTTAGTACCTAATGCATCTTGTAACTTTTAGAGAATGCCACAGGGAAAACATATATCTTTGTACTATGTTAGCCAGTAGATTTGAGAGTCCTCAGTGGTTGATACCTTTTAATGGCTAGCTGAAAATATGGTAACAAATTGCAAGCTTTCGAGACTACTCAGGTCTCTTCATCAAGCATAGTATAACACAAAATCTGAAGAGTCATATATTTATACACAGCAAGACACAGAAATAATGCAATAGATGAGATAAGTGACGTAAAGCAAAGCTATTACTATGGGAGAGGGATAAACAGTTGTGGCCGTAAATATTGGAATAGTTCATAGATAAGGAATGTGAAAGTTTTATTATCCTGTGATTAAAGTCTGTCCCGGGACTCTGAGGAGCACATTCCTTAGTTGATGTAGAATGACATAAATCCATGCGACATATTCATTCCTGCTCTGAAGGTGTCAAAGGTCATCATGAGTTTATATACCCGAACTTTTCTGTCCCTCTGAGATTTGAAATTACCTTTTAATACCAGTAATTTCATGCCAGTGATGCTGTGACCAGGGATACAAAAATGTTTGGCCACAGGTAGATCTATTCTTTTTTCTTTTATTGTGTGGCAATGAGAATTCATCCTTGTTCTAAGTTTTTGCCCTGTCTCCCCTACATACAGACCCCCAGCTGGACATTTGGTACATATAATTAAGTACACTACATTAGATGTGATGCAGCTGAAAGTACCTGGGATCTTGTAATCCTGATGAGACTTGGGGATCTTTATCTTGTCTGTGGTCATTATAAATGGACAGGTTTTACAATTTTTCTGGTTGTGGGTAAAGGCTCCTGTAGCTAGTGGAGATGACAGGGATCTTCTGACAATGATGCTTCTTAAACTTGGGGGCTGCCTGAAACACAGAAGTGGGGGGTCTGGAAATATGGATTGTAATCGGGCATCTTTTTGTAGTAAGGGTAGTAGCTTCCATGCACCTCCCCTTAGCACCTCCAGATTTGGATTGTAGGTGACTACTAGATGCACCCTGTTCCTTTCTTGTTTGGTTTTGTAATGTAGGAGGTGATTCCTTGACAATTTGGTGGTTCTTGTAATCTGGTTCTCAATTGTTCTTGGAAGGTAGCCCTGATTCAAAAAAGTCTTTCTGAGGCCACCAAGGTGTTTGTCTCTATCCATAGGGTTGGAACATATCCAATTGTATCCGATTTGAGAATGCCACAATATTTACACTTTGTAAATCAATGGGATCTGGAACTTTCAGTTCTCAACCCAGGACTTGGATCGGCACTGGTCTATGGAAACGTCAAGGTCTATTGGCTTGGCATCTGTTGACCTATGCTTTCAATGTTGAGGGCAGGATACTTCTGGGCTACATACTGTACATTGTGTGGCACTTTTACCTACTCGCTATACAGTAGAATTGTTTTTGACTTTTTTTGTATAATTTTTTCATTTATTATACATTTCACGGAAGAGTTAGCTAGCTAATGTACAGCACTGTTATTGGGGCACTATACTTAATGGGGCTTATAATTAAACCCCCCAAGGTACCACATCCAAGATAAGGCTAGCACAGCTCTTACTAGAGAATTCACTATCCTTTATTTCTCAGGATTCCTGACTTTCCTTCTCTGCATAAAGCCAAAAAGCAAAGGATAGCAAAATTTTTCGAAATGAATCTCTGCCATCTCCTAAGTATATTGATGCCATTCACCTTACTAAGGGCAGGAGAAATAGTAAACCAATTACCCGGTAAGCATTTCTGCTATGATATTATACAATTAATAGACTATTGAATCAGGAAATGTATATTCGTGTTGTCAGGTGCACTAGACGGAGCCATGAAAGAGGCTTCCCATTGAGAAATTGAATATGGAAAATATGCTTATGTAGGTTTTCTCCTTCCAAAGACCACTTAAAAAAATCAAAAGCACTCCTTAATAAACTCTTCACTTTGCTTTTTTTTTACAAAGTGAACCAGTCTGGAACGATGGAATTAGAGATGAAGCCATTTCTGAATTTTGATACATAGACCATATGGCTTTTGTGGGAAGAAAGAAAGGATGGAAAGAGATGGTTGACGAGTCTTATCGTCAGGCTTCCTCATAACATGAGCTTTATCTCCTCGCCTCAGCATCAAGGGTCTGTTCATCAAGACTCATGCAAGTCAAGCAGATATGAGATGCTCACATCAAGGTGAAGAATGAAGGACAGAAATACACATTTCTAACTTCTCCATCACCGTAAAACATTCCCTCAGCTCAGAAAGCCTCCCGAGCCAGCCGGGCTGCTGTTAGGAGATTTTATTTAATACTTGCCCTGTTTTTCTAGACTTGTTCACAATTCCATCAGTGATTTAAATGTGTTTTCCGTGAGTCAGTCCCTATATCTTCATAAAGCGCTTTCATGCTTGAATGGCTGTTGTGTTACTCACTAATGTATTAGCTTAGAGGACTTTTCGGATTTGGCTCGAAACATAGATCTTAAGCTTCCTATTTAATTTCTAGTCACCAGCTCCTTGGTCAGTGAATTCCAACAGTATATCTTAAAGGGGGTTGTAGACTTGAAAATATATGTGGGTGTCTCAACCATTAAGACTTATTTATTTCCCAGTCGATAACTTGCCAGCCACTGCCGGCTCTGTTCGTGTCTGGAGTTTTGCAGTCTGAATTTCAGTCTCTGACCTTTTTAAGAAATGCTTGAGGAACACTAGAAAAGGCTGTTTCTAACTCTAGGATCTTGGAGATGGTCTACCTCGTACGTTATAGTACCATGCATCATATTTATCCCCTCTTCTGTACTCCGTGTCATCTCACATATCTCCTATGACTTTCTATTTGATAATGTCCCCCCTCCTCTGCTCCTCGTTCACTGTATCCTTGCAGACACATTGATTTTTGCCGCCTAGCCAAAATGACTTTGATTAATTGAAAACCTGCATGATCTTGAAAAATAGCTACAAAGCAATCCTGGCAGCCTCACTACAACCTAAAGAAAAATAATAATAATCTACTAATCCTGCGCTGACCACTTCTATATTACATGACTTGACGTGATAATAGAAAAGATTTTAATAGCCCCTTATATCATTAAAGAGGCGTACTTTGGAGATGTAGATCAATGCATTGGTTGTCTGCTTTAGACCTTTTTTGTTGGATGGTTTCCTTGATCTCAAGGCGTCCTGCTGCTAGGATCCTCAAGTATCAGCCTTAAACTCTAGGAAATTTTTCCAAAAAGTGTTCAATTCCCTAAATTTAGATTATTGTTGGGGAAATAAGGACATTTAAGTTCCATCTCCAGTCTTGCTTGGAAATGTCCCTAACCTTCCCATGAATGCCCCTGAACTATCCAGAACTACCCATTTTTGGGTTGGGTTACATCATTTGGGACAGTTCTGCCAACTTTGGGACTTTTGTCTAGTGTGACAACAGATGAAGAGGACATGGAGGACACTAAAATCTATGTTGTACACATATTTGCTTTTTCTTCTAGTGTTAGAGACAGAAATAAAGGAGATATTTTCTTTTGCTACTTAAAAGAAGTTTGTGAAGAAGGCCCCCCCTTTATTAATCCTATGATACAGTGGTGAAGCTATAGTGAATGCTGAGATAGCAGTTGCACCTATACCCTGCCCTTATGTACTTTCTAATATTTATTTATTTTATTCACTTATATAGTGCCATTAATTCCACAGTACTATATAGACATCATCATCACTGTCCCCGTTGGCGCTCACAATCTAAATTCCCTATCAGGATGTCTTTGGAGTGTGGGAGGAAACCAGAGAATCTGGAGGAAACCCACGCAAACACTGGAAGAACATAGAAACTCCTTGCAAACCAGAGAACCTGGAGGAAACCCACGCAAACACTGGAAGAGCATAGAAACTCCTTGCAGATGTTGTCCTTGGTGGGATTTGAACCCAGGACCCAAGAGCTGCATGGCTGCAGTGCTAACCACTGAGCCACCGTGCATACCCATCTTGTATTGTCTTCCTTTCCTTCTAATAATAGAATAAGATGTGAACATAGCAGTAAATTTACATAATTTTTAAAATGAATATATATACACAAAATTAAAATAGTAACACCAAGAAAGAAAAGTTGTGAAATTCTGAAAATCTCAGGCTCGATAGACATTTTGATGATATGCAAAGAAAATTGGAAAAATATTGAAAAAAAAATTCAAAACGTCCAGATTAATTCTGAATCAAGTATGAGCACTAGTGTTGAGCCACCCCCGTAGTGTTCGAGTTCGGTTCGGTTCGTCGAACACCCGTGTGTTCGCCGAACTGTTCGTCGAACTGTTCGTCGAACACCTTCGAACACCGTTAAAACCAATGGCAGGCAAACAAAAACACATAGAAACACATAGAAAACACCTTCAAAGGTGTCCAAAAGCTGACAAACTGCTCAGAAGACACAACTAACACATGGAAAAGTGACAAGTACATATAGTCATGCGAAAAGAAAAGAGGTGGAGGAGTAAAAGGAGGGGGAGACACAGATATAGGCATGTCATGCCCTTCTAAAATCCAAAAAGTGAGAAGCCGAGACGGCCAGTCCGCTCCTGCCCGTGCCACCTCCGTGTCGCCGGGTTTGTGCCAGAGCTGCGGTGAACCCTGACGGCCAGCCCCCCTCTCCCAATACTGGTGCCTGTCCGCTGGTGGGTCGAGAGAGCCCCCCTGTGGTGGAGGCAGCTCTAAGCTTTTTAATTTAAATTGTCCCTCTAATTTGAATGAATACACTTTAAATCCATTTACAAGGATCTATTGGAGGGCAAGTCTCATGCCAGCAGCCGCGTAATTCCAGCTCCAGTAGCGTCCACTAAAGCTGCTGCAGTTAAAAAGCTTTTATAAGGATCGAGCTCGGCTGTCCACCGCAAGGCATCCTAGTGCCAGTCCCAGCCCCTATGCCTTGGGGTGCCTCCTGATGCTCTTCACTAAGTATCCCGTGGTCCCGAAGCATTTCCTTTGAAAAAATTAAGTGTCCAAACTACAGGTGGTGTAGCTTGCTTAACAGCCGGGATAATCCGCTGACTAGCAGACACTGCTACTAGGCACAAAGTATTTCCTGGGCTAGATGCAGTTAAAAATTTGTAAGTAGATACTCTCGTTGGATGCTGAGAAAGCATTCCATAGAGTCTCCTGGCACGCCATATATGATTCTCTTAAAAAGCTTGGGGTAGGGGTCTAGGTGACCCTTTTATAGCCAAAATCACGGCCCTGTATCACAATACGTCACCTAGGCTGAAGATAAATGGAACTGTAGCACCGAGGGCTCGGTTGCTACAGACGTATTGCACCTCACCCAGAGGTGTGATATCTCACTCTCAGATAAGGATGGAGTGTGGATCAGGACCCGACACCTGCATGCATTACACCACATTGCCGTGGGGGAGGGCGACCAATATGCCCCTGAGATGGGCACGACAGTCCCTGTCCCTGGCTGGAGTGGGGGGAGGGAACACTGAGGAAGGGGAACCCTGCAGTGCAGGAGCAGGGAGGAAGCAGTTCCTGGGTGCATTGAGAAGGGAGTATAAAAGGTGGGCACCATCTTAGTTCAGTGCAGAGAAGTCTGAGCAGAAGTGGCAGGGAGCAGGGGCTCTGCATGAGCTCTGCTCCGGAGGCGGGCCTAGTAACAGAGGCCCAGGCCTGCAAGAGGGAGAAGGAAGGAAGAGGAGCGAAGAAGGCTCCAGGAACGAGGAATGAAGGGATCCCAGGGGTGCGGACGGGCGAGTCGCCACCGCACGCCCGAATCCACCTGCGTGGAGGGGTCAGGCCAAAGGGGGAGACCGGTCCCCGAACTAGTGGAGGCAGGAAACGACCCTCAGCTGGTGAGCACAGTACGACGTGGGCAGCCGTTACCTGCAGACGTGGTCTGGATAATAAGAACTGTGAGTAAAGGCCCTGAACTGCATCACTGACTCCGTGTCGTTACTGCTGCTGCCCTGCACCATCACCCCCATCCTCCGCATACACTGCCCTGAGGCTATACTCCTCCCGTGGGGAGTTATGCTACGCTCTGCTGCACCCACAACACCAGCCTTAGCGGTCTGCCATGTAGCGGCGGTTCACTCTGACCGCAATCCACGGGTCGCGTAGTCGGACATTTAAACATCAAAACCACATAAATAGTTCCGCCACTGGTTTGACCACCCTGAGCCACGGAACCGGATCGCCGCCACGAAGACTACAACCACCAGCATCCACCAAAAAGGGTCCGGCTCCGGGTGTCCCAAGGCCCAGGGGGTGCGTCAGAACATTTTCATCACCTTTCACAATCACCAATGGGACAAGGCAGGGATGTCCTCTGTCCCCTCTCTTATACATCCTAGTGACGGAGCACCTGCTCTCATCAATTCGCCATAACCCCAATATTAGGTGGATTGAGGTGGGAGGCACCGAGTACAAGTGCTCTCTATTTGCTGATGATGTCCTAGTATATATCACTCAATCACATATATCCATCCCTGCTGTTATGGCTGAAATAGATCACTTTGTTACATGGTAAAATTTTAAAATCAATGCAGCGAAGTCTGAGGCCCTCGATGTCTCCCTCCCTAAATCCATATAGGATTCCATCCAGTCCAACTTTCCCTTTGCCTGGCCCTCACAGGGTATCAAATACTTAGGAATTCCTATTCATAGAGACCTCTCCCATCTATGTTATCTTAATTTTGGGCCCTTTATTGAACAATTCCATACAGACCACGGTTGGCAAGTTAGAACTGTAAGATTCACTACGTGAACCACTGGTGTTTTGTGGAAAAGCACATGTACACCGCGTTCCAAATTATTATGCAAAAAGTGTTTAGGAGTGATAAGGGAAGAATTTGTTTGTCAGTTAAACTCATTGATGGTGATGTGTGTCAGGGCTCTTTATATCACTGTAAGCAATTGCAGACACCTGTGCTAATTAGTTTGGCAGGTGTGTCCAATGAAAGACAAGACTACTTAAGAAGGCTCTCTCACATTATTAAGCAGCCTACATTTTCTGCCAAAATGGGAAAGAAAAAGGATGTGTCGGCTGCTGAGAAGCAACAAATTGTGGAGTGTTTAGGTCAAGGCATGACTACAATCAACATTGTGCGATGATCAGGATGAAGTGTCTTGGCAATCAAGAAGTATGTAGCTGATTCACAGTACACACGTGTGCGTGCTGATAAGGGCAAATTGAGGACTCTTTCCTACAGGCAATTACGTCAGGTTGAAACAGCAGCGGCAAAAAAGCCTTGTCATAGCAGCAGACAAGTTTTTGAAGCTGCTTGTGCCTCCAACGTCCCCCGAACAACAAGATGCAGGGTCCTTCAGAGGTTTGCAGCTGTGCATATGCCATCCTGTCGACCTCCTCTATCCACTTCACACAAGCAGAAACGGCTGCAGTGGGCCAAACATTACATGAAGACTGATTTCAAAACTGTTTTGTTCACGGATGAGTGCCGTGCAGCGCTCGATGGTCCAGATGAATGGAGTGGAGGATGGCTGGTTGATGGACACCCCACGCAAACACGGCTACAGCGCCAACAAGGAGGAGGTGGAGTAATGTTTTGGGCTGGAATCATGGGGAGAGAGATTGTCGGCCCCTTTAGGATCCCTGAAGGCGCTAAAGATGAACTCCATAATGTATGTGGATTTTCTCAAACAGCACTTCCTGCCATGGTTCAAGAAGAAGAACCGTGTATTTCACAGCAAGATCATTTTTCTGCATGATAATGCACCATCTCATGCTGCACATAAAACATCTGCATCTCTGGCTGATATGGGCATAAAAGGGGACAAACTTATGGTGTGACCCCCATGCTCCCCTGACCTCTACCCCATTCAGAACCTTTGGAGCATCATTAAAAGGAGTGTCTATGATGGCAGGAGGCAGTTCACATCTAAGCAACAGCTCTGGGAGGGTATTCTGTCCTCATGCAAAACAATTGAAGCAGAAACCATCCAAAACCTGACAAATTCAATGGACGAGAGAGTTCAGAAGCTCCTTTCGAACAAGGGGTCCTATGTGAAAATGTAACATCACCTAGAATAAAGTTTTGAGTTGAAAACTGTTTGATTTCAGTTTCTAACAACCTGCTAATGATGCTTATAATTTCAAAAATGACCATTTTTTTGGTCTTTATTAAAATGAAAAGGTTGATCGAAAAGTTTGGGGGATCTAAGAGTGTGGCAACCCAGTAGTCATGATTACTTCGAATTCTGACAATATGAGGGTCATGCTGCAGGTAGTGCAGCAAGAAGGCACTTATGTGTCTTGCGCATCTCGGAGCCCCAAAATTATTTTCCGGGCTAGATGCAGCTAAAAATTATTTTTAATTTTAAATCTGGTGAAGCTTATTATAGATGGCCTAATAGGATCAGTGCTGCACACTGCTACAAAGCCCAAATTATTTTCCAGTCAAGATACAGATAAACACGATTAGTAATTTGAAAGCTTAAAACGGTTGGTAGGGTGATTTTAACCAATCATCAAGCTTTTACTCTCCCCAGGATGACACAGGGGTAGAAAAGTCGTTTCGGATCCATGATTTGTTCATCTTTATGAACGTGAGTCTGTCTACATTATCAGTGGAGAGCCGCGTGCGCTTATCTGTCAGCACACCACCAGCAGCGCTGAACACACGTTCAGACAGAACGCTGGCTGCGGGGCATGACAAGATCTCCAAGGCGTAAGTGGCTAGCTCCGGCCATTTATCCAGATTGGAAGCCCAAAAAGAGCAAGGGTCCAGTGACACAGTCGTGGCTTCAATGTTTACTTGGAGATACTCCTGTACCATCGTCTCTAGGCGTTGACTATGTGTCAGACTTCTTGTCTCCTGTGGCCTTGCAAAGGATGGGCTAAAAAAGTGGTGAAATGATTCCGCAAAATTGATGTTACCAGCAGATACTGTGGTTCTGTTACGGTTTGAGTGCTGAACACTTGACGGTCCCACGGTTGGCAAGTTGGAACTGTGAGATTCACTACGTGCACCACTGGTATTTTGTGGAAAAGCACATGTAAGATTCTGCAACAGTCTCTGCTGATACTCCTGCATGCGTGCATCCCTTTCTATGGCAGGAATAATTTCTGCAAATTTACTTTTGTACCGGGGATCTAACAGTGTGGCAACCCAGTAGTCAGGATTATTTCTAATTCTCACAATTCGAGGGTCATGTTGCAGGTAGTGCAGCAAGAAGGCACTCATGTGTGTTGCGCATCCAGGAGCACCAAGTCCCTGTTGTGTTGGTGGCGAGGTAGCAATCATGCTTCCTTCCTCTGTCCTCTCCCCCCAACCTCGCACAACAGAAATGTGATCAAGGTCTCCCTCATCTGATGAGTCTTCCATCAGTTCGTCCTCCACTTCTTCCTGGGCTCCTGCACCTTCCTCACTAGTTTGGCTGCTACCATGCGCCCTGGTAAAATCATCTCCCCCACCCTCACATGCCTGCCGCCTTGGTGCTGCCGACCGTCTGGACCTTGCAGATGTTAGCCCTTCCGCATACAACTCCTCCTCCTCTACTTCCTCCACCTCCTCTTGTGCCACCACCTGACTCCGAATTCTGTTTCACATGTGCTCCAGCATGTAAATCACCGGAATAGTCATGCTGATAATGGCATCGTCAGCACTAAACATCTTCGTCGCCATTTCAAAACTGTGCAGAAGGGTGCATAGGTCCCTGATCTGAGACCACTCCTCCAGCGTGATTTGCCCCACCTCTGAATCTCGTTGGCCCAGGCTATACGTCAGAACGTATTGCACCAGGGCTTGTCGGTGCTGCCACAGTCGCTGCAACATGTGCAGAGTTGAATTCCACCGGGTAGGCACATCGCATTTTAGCCGGTGAAGTGGCAGGCCCAACGACTTCTGTAGAGATGTAAGTCGCTGAGCTGCGGGATGCGAACGGCGGAAGTGAGCACACAGCGACCGTGCCCTCTGCAGAAGGCCATCTAGTCTGGGATAGTGGGCTAAAAATTGCTGGACAACCAGGTTCAACACGTGAGCCATACAAGGCACGTGTGTGACATTGCCCCGGCGAAGGGCCGCACCCAGGTTTGCAGCATTGTCGCACACGGCCTTCCCTGGTTTCAGGTCCAGTGGAGACAACCATTCATGAAATTGGTTCTCCAGAGCTGACCACAACTCCTCAGCTGTGTGACTCACATTTCCCAGACATTTCAATGTAAAAACCGCCTGATGACGTTGAGCCCTACTGCCAGCATAGTAAAGAGGTGTGCAGGATCCCTTCTGCGCAGTTAGAAAGCTTGTGGCATGACCAGACAGGCTTTGGGTGCAGGTGGAAGATCGAGAGGAGGTTGAGGAGGCAGAAGCAGTGGAGGAAAAATGACATAAAGAGGATTGACGCACAACTCGTGGGGACGGCAAGACTTGGACAGCAGCCCCTTGTCCTGCTGTCACCATAGTTACCCAGTGCCCAGTCAGCGACATGTAACGCCCCTGTCCATGCCTACTCGTCCAAGTGTCTGTGGTGAAATGCACCCTGTCACACACAGAGTTTCTCAAAGAAGCGGTGATGTTGTGTGCGACATGCTGGTGGAGCGCAGGCACACCTTTCTTTGAGAAGTAGTGCCGACTGGGCATCTGGTACTGGGGCACTGCGACGGACATAAGGTCTCGAAAATCCTCTGTGTCCACCAGGCGGAAAGGCAGCATTTCTGTAGCCAAGAGCTTGCAGATGGTGAAATTCAACCTCTTAGCTTTCTCATGGCTAGGAGGAAATGGTCTTTTACTTGTCCACATCTGAGGGACCGAGGGCTGGCTATTGTGCTTAGACGGGGTTGATAAGGGTGTCCCCGGCAAACTGCCGGTCTGTGAGGAAGATGCAGGCGGACATGTTAGGTTGCCTTGATCCAAAGGTGGTGCTATCGATGTCGGACAGCGCTCAAGACCAGCTGGTGTTACCACCTCCAAAGAAAATGATGACCTGCCAATCACGCTGGCTGTTGCGGGTAAAGAGGTGGCAGGTCTGCGCCCCAAAACAGGTGTGACTGCTGTCCCCCCAGTCACAGAGGATGAAGAGGCCGCGGATGCACAAGATATGGCAGACGGTGGTTGGCCCGGCCGGCTAGACCGCATTGTAGCACACTGAGCTTCCCACTGCAACTTATGCTTCATGTCCATGTGCCGGTTCATGCATGAAGTACTCAAACTATGTATTTTTTGGCCTCTACTTAGCTTTTGCTGACAAATGTTACAGATAACACGAGTTGGGTCATCTTTATCGATCTGAAAAAATGCCCAGGCTATGCAAGGCTTAGCACCCATGCGACCTGAAGAGCCACCACGACTTGTGGTGAGAGGCAGAGTTGTGTTTGAGGATGCAGTTGTTGACGTGCTTCCAGTACTACGTCTCTGTCCAGGAAGGCGCAACCTGACCTCGTCGTCACTAGCATCTTCCTCCACCTCCTCTGCTGACCTCATCTCTTGGCTGACTGTGGGTTGACAGTAAGTGGGATCTCCGACCTCATCATCATCACCCTGTGCGTTATCACACCCGTCGTCCTCAGAGCCAACCTGTTCCTGCCCTGACAAAAAACTAAAGTTGTCGCTCCAATCAGGTATTTGAGTCTTATCATCGTCTTCCTCATTGTCTCCACCAACAGGAGTTACAGTTTGGGAATGAGGGTCTACATTATGGTCAGAACCTTCTGCGTCTGGTCCTGGATCCGACTCATAAAGATTCCGGGCATCAGTGCAGATCATTTCCTCGTCTGGATTCACAGAAGCGCTGGAGTCGACCTCTGATTCCCAGGCTATAGTATGAGTAAACAGCTCTGCAGACTCAACCATCTGTTCTACCTCATACTCAGACGGGCAGCTGGAGATTTGGGAGCTGTGAGGAAGCAAGTGCGATTTGGGTGACACCTTTGAGGACTGGAGTATTTGTGATGTTGAAGTTGATGTGGAGGAGAGCCCACTTAAAGGAGCACTTGATATCCGTTGAAGCACCTGCTGTTTTTGTGCCTCATCTGGAATTTGTAGCGATTGGCGTGGCCGTAAGAAAGGGATCTTATCACATTGTCCGCTAAAAGAAGTAGACATTTTAGTTTGGCTGGAAGATGGTCTTTCTTCTGCACCTACCCCACGGACACAACCTTTTTTCCCCTTCCCAACACGCCTATTCCCCTTTCCACCAGCAGCAGGCCTTTTTCCACTCATTTTGGTGGTTAACTAATTCACAACTCTGGAGTTGTTTGCACAAAAAAACAATGGATGGTAACCGAGCAGAGCTGAGTGGCCAAACTGTGGTATTAGGCCAAAACTATTGGCTGGGTTAGATGCAGAAAAAAATTATTTTTAATTTGCAACCTGATGGAGGTCAGTATAGATGGACTAATAGACCAAGTCCCACACACCGCTAGAAGCCCAAATATTTTTTCAGAGCTAGATGCAGAAATTTTTTTTATTCAGTTTGCAACCTGATGGAGGTCAGTATAGATGGACTAATAGACCAAGTCCCACACACTGCTAGAAGCCCAAATATTTTTTCAGAGCTAGATGCAGAAAAAAATTATTTTTAATTTGCAACCTGATGGAGGTCAGTATAGATGGACTAATAGACCAAGTCCCACACACTGCTAGAAGCCCAAATATTTTTTCAGAGCTAGATGCAGAAAAAAATTATTTTTAATTTGCAACCTGATGGAGGTCAGTATAGATGGACTAATAGAACAAGTCCCACACGCTGCTAGAAGCCCAAATATTTTTTCAGAGATAAATGAAGAAAAAAAATATTTTTAATTTGCAACCTGATGGAGGTCAGTATAGATGGACTAATAGACCAAGTCCCACACACTGCTAGAAGCCCAAATATTTTTTCAGAGCTAGATGCAGAAAAAAAATATTTTTAATTTGCAACCTGATGGAGGTCAGTATAGATGGACTAATAGACCAAGTCCCACACACCGCTAGAAGCCCAAATATTTTTTCAGAGCTAGATGCAGAAAAAAATTATATTCAATTTGCAACCTGCTGGAGGTCAGTATAGAAGGACTAATAGAACAAGTCCCACACACTGCTAGAAGCCCAAATATTTTTTCAGAGCTAAATGAAGAAAAAAATTATTTTTAATTTGCAACCTGATGGAGGTCAGTATAGATGGACTAATTGACCAAGTCCCACACACTGCTAGAAGCCCAAATATTTTTTCAGAGCTAGATGCAGAAAAAAATTATATTCAGTTTGCAACCTGATGGAGGTCAGTATAGATGGACTAATAGAATGATGCTATGCCCAAAAGATTTTACTTCACTAGGTGCAGTAAAAAAATTGGTATTCTATACACAGGTGGTATATCTTGCAACACAGATAGGCTACTCCACTGACTAACACACTCTGCAATAGGCCAAAAAGGATTAGCTTTGCTAGATTCAGCCAAATGCTGTGAAAAAAACTTGCACAGCACTGGCACAGACCTGCCTGGCAAAAACTGATAGGAACTGATGTAACCTAGTCCTGAAAAGGACTGCAATTACAATTAGTCTTTACTCCCACAATCTATCTATTTAAGAACACAGACCTGCCTGATAAAAGTCGTAGGAAATGCTGTAACCTAGTCCTTAAAAGGACTGCAATCACAACTATTCCCTACTCCCAAGCTATCTGTATATTTGTGCGAAAATTGGCTTGAAATTAACAAGGTATAGCGCACACAGCAACAGCGGTGCCGTCTAACACGCAGCTGCAGCAGTGAGAAAATGGTGGCGACGGGGAAAATGGCTTGGTCTTATAGGGCAAGGACATGTGACATACACTGCCAATCACACATGCCCTTGCTTGTGTGAAAAAAAGCACTTCGCTCCGTGTGTGCGCTGCTGATAGGCTGACAGATTGCACCTCCCCACTGCAAATGCGGGAAAGAGAAAAAAAAATGGAGATCTTCATTGTTCCTGCAGAGATCCATCCCCTGCCCCTCCCCCCGCCCCGCTGTACACTCAAACTGCGTATTAACATTAATTTTCATCATTACTGAGAAAAAATCCAGTTATGATTTTGGTGCACGAACAGTTATCGAACATAACCTCGAACAGCCGAATTTTTCTCAAATTGTTCGTGTTCGCCGACCGGCTCGAACACCGCCCAAAACAGCTCGAATTTGAGATTGGCGAACAGTTCGAGTAGAACAACGCTCATCTCCAATGAGCACCATGCGCAGAAATTCCCGCACTCACACATCTTGGGTGCTATCAATGAGGTAATAATGGTTATCTGAAGAATGTAACACAACGCTGAACTTGCTAGAAAATCATCAAGATCCGCTGCCGGCCGTTCCCTCTGTAGCTATCGACCAATGATGTCTCTGATGTGCTCGATGGGAGACAAGTTTGTAAATGCCGCAGGTCATGGTAGCATGTTTAGGCTACACAGGCTGCTCACAATAGCACAAGCAACATGGGCCTTGGCATTGTCGCGTTGAAAAATGGCTCCAACACTTTCACGGTCCCTCGTGAAGGCTTTTTAAGGCATTGCCCACATGGTCACATACCAATCTCTGGCTATCAATGTGTCCAAGTCAAAACCATAACTCATTGCTGAAGAGCATAGACCTCCATTCCAGCCTCCATTGCCATCTTGCTCTTCACAATGACAGCTCTTGAGGGCAGTGGTTTGAGGTCAATGGTACATCTGTAACCGGATATCTGGCTCGTAGCCTAACGTTGATCAACCGCCTATTGATGATTTGTGTAGACATCCATCATGACCTGCAGTGTCAATCTGCACTTTGCTCACCTCCCTGCTACCAATAAACAAGACACAGAAGATTCAGCACCAGGGGTGTTCATCTATTTTGTGGGGGATGCAAGATGGGCGTGGTGATATTACTCACCATCAGAAGGATGGGGGTGAAATTTTCTCTCTAACCCTCTCACTTCCAATGTTGGGTGGGGCAAAGAAGAATCGGAAACGTTGAAATTCAATACATGATCCCTTTGATCTTTGAGCAAGTAAGATGTCACCAAGCTTGTCTGTCAGAAGCTTTTTTTTCCCTCTTCCTATGAAAAAATATGAATCATCTGCCAAACAGAGAATGCATGTGTACAATGGGATCAGGAGGAATCGCTGGTGAACAAAAGAACTTTCGAACAACACCTAATAAAGGTGTAGGACCACCATATCCCCTTCCCAACCACCACTGTTATTTAAAGTCACTGATTTTGAAGGAGAGGTCAATGCTTCTCTTGGTCCTGACACATGATCGCTAAGTGTTGGACTAGTAAAGCTGGACTTCTTTGTCTTAGAAGACCCAAATAAACTCTGCCAGCAACAAATGCCAAAGAAGAGAGCTCTGTACCTTGTAAAAAGACCACAAGAAGTACTGTATGTGAAAAACTGTATAATAATACTAATAATAATAAATAATAATAATAATAAAAAATGGTGTCCCCCGAGAGTCATTTATGACTTTTTTGGGGAACATATTATGTAACAAATATAAATCAATATAAAATTTGGAAAATCAATTAAAATTTACTCAACTTTATTAACCTGAATAATTAATTAAACAGGCTATTTGCGGTGAAGTTTAAACAGTATATATATAAAAAAAGACAAATGACAAAAATTGTGTTTTTATATATTTGACGCTGAAATTTATTTAATCATCAATTTCACAAACATTTAAAAGTTGATTAGAACAAAAACAAAAAGTAATACAGTTTCTCCCACATTAATTAAGGCTTTACGAAACTACATAAGTGAGAACTAGGAAAAAAAAAAAAGTTATGGCTGCTGAAACATGAAGAATTGAAGATGCAAAAATTAGAAAAAAATTGTCTGTTCATTAATCATACCTCCCAAGTGTACCAAGTCCAGAGAGACAGTCCTAAATTTAGGGAGTTGTCCCAGGAGGTCGAGGAACACAACAGTGAATAGAACAGTGGAACAGGGAAAGGACAGATCCCTGCTCCACCATTGTCTGGGTAGAGATAAAAGATCTGCAATGACCTTCAGTTCAAGTGAGATTCTCAGGCCAAGTGACTGGCAGGAGAGACCAGCTGGGCAGAGAAGCAGGACAACAGGGAAGTGGGATACTGGTGTGGGGGGAAATGTACTGTGGTGGCATCATACTGTGTGGGTGGACACTGGGAGCATCATACTTGGTGGAGGACTGTGGTGGCATCATATTGTGTGTGGGGGAAAGTACTGTAGGGGGCATTATATTATATGTGGGGAATGTACTGTGGGTACATAATACTGTGTGTGGGGGACTATGGGGTATTGTATTGTGTAAGGGGGCTGTTCAGACATCATGCTGTGTGGGGTATATACTGTGGGGACATCATACTGTGTGGGACATAAACTGTGGGGACATCATACTGTGTGGGGTATATACCGTGGGGACATCATACTGTGTGGGACATAAACTGTGGGGACATCATACTGTGTGGGGTATATACCGTGGGGACATCATACTTTGAGAGGGGCTGTGGGGACATCATACTGTGTGGGGTATATACTGTGGGGACATCATACTGTGTGGGACATAAACTGTGGGGACATCATACTGTGTGAGGTATATACCGTGGGGACATCATACTTTGAGAGGGGCTGTGGTGACATCATACTGTGTGGGGTATATACTGTGGGGACATCATACTGTGTTGGACATATACTGTAGGGACATCATACTGTGTGAGGGGTCATTGTGGGGGCCACGAAAGGGGTACCATATTCTGTGGGTACACTAATGGGCTTCAATATTTCTTGGTGGGTGCATACAAAGGATTGGTTGAGGTTAGGGCTTGGCGTAAAATAAAAATCACAGAATGTGTCCATCTTTCTTATCTTTCGTGGTTGGGAGGTATGCATTAAGGCTCTTTTAGACCTGGTCGTTAAGAGGTTACGCACTCCTCTGTCCGGGCTCACCTAATCGCTGGTCTGATATGTGTGATAGATAGCAGCAGATTCACAGTAACAGGAGGAGGGCAGCGCTGAAGAGATATAGCAGAGCTTAATATGTAATTGAAATCTTTGAGGTGCCATTGATTTTGCGGTTACATCCTGCGCGCAGCTCAGTAGTCTCAGGGTATCCTGATATCTCTGTATTCGATACAGCCTTTTTTTATTATAAGCAGCGCTGATTTATATCTGCTGGGTGTCAGTCACACAGTATTTTTTTTCCCATATAGGCAACACAGTTTTATTGCCTGTCATGGATCATTGCACAAGCTGCAACTTTTCCAAATTTTATTATTACTTTTTTTTTTCAATGATTTATTTAGAACATTTTTATTAACATTTATTAACCCCTTGTAAACAAGTGTTTTTTTTTTTTAGATTGGTTTTCAACTTTTTGTACTAAATAGGTCATGGCATTTTAGCCCATCTTGCGGCAATGCCCTAGTGCCATGAAAGCTGGCAGCGATTTACGTTTCTATAACAGACCAGCTGGTGAGGAGACAGAGCTACACTGCTTTCCATGAAAACAAGTTTGTAGCAGATAAATGGTTTTTATGCAGTCGCTCGCATGATACGTCTTAAAGGGGTGGTTATCAACTATAGGGCTGGTGCAGACGATCGTATTATCGGTCCAAGTGCGATCCAACTAAACATTACATTGCACCCGGACCTATGGGGCTGTGCACATGTCCAATTTTTTTCTTAAGACAGACAATCGCTGCATGTCCGCGATTGATCCAATATTCGGATCGCACTCGGCCATGCAAGTCAATGAGTGAGTGGAAAACATCAGACTGAACTCAGATGACATCTGAGTGCGATCTGATTTCCACAGACTGACACAATGGAGAAGATGGAGAAATTTTGTTCTCTGTCTTCTAAAAGTGAGCACCAATTCTCTCATCTGAGAGAAATGGATCACATTAAGCTGACATTCTGGTCAAGCTCTGTTCAGAGTGTGATCTGTGTCTCATTTGCATAGTCAGCCTGATTCTCTTGGATGAGAGAATCTACGGCGGTCTGCACCTGCCCATATACTGAATAGATCACAAGTTTCTGATCATGGGGGTCCAACCATTGGGATTCTTTACGAACCTGAGACTAGGGATCCCTGAGTCCTGGGTAAATATTACGCACACTGCTCCTCCATTCATTCCCTATTGGACTGATGAAGAATAGATAGCCAAAAACTGTTCTCGGCTAGCTTTGTAAATCCCATTGACCGTGAATTGCACAAAAATGCAATCTTTGCTTCATTCACACAGGAGTTGTGGGGACTCTAATTGTTATACTAGTTGGGGGTCTTAGTGGTAAACCCACACAACTGTGGTTAAAAACCTATTGTATCACCTATGCAATAGACAGGTGATTTCAAGACAATCCCTTTAAAGAGGATCTGTCAGCTACCTGATATATCTATTTTTACTTTTTTAGCAAATAATTGTATTTTTCACAACATATCCAAGCCTGGAACATCTTTCTTGTAACTTTGGGCTCTGCTGTTCCTCTACTGTTCTTCCTATAACTGACGGGGGCGAGTCCCTGCACTGTCTGACACTGTCCAATCAGTGCTGACAGCATCACTGTGTCAGGACACACCCATTTGGCAAGGGAATCAGTAACACTCAGTTGTCAGTTTCTTCATAGATTTACAGGAGGAATAACAGAGGGACAGCGTAATCAACAGTTCACAGAAAAGATGTTCTAGAATTGGGTAATATAATTATTTCCTAAACCAGGCATTTCAGGAAAGTGAACAGGTTCCCTTTAAAGAAGAATGTCATCAGGTATATCGGTGTTAACCTCACCCAAAGCTATTGGAAAGGAGACTTCAATCAGGAAAGGAGGAAAGGGATTTCGGATGGATCATCACTAGAGATGAGCGAACCCAAACTGTAACGTTCGGGGTTCGTATCAAACACCTAGCGGTACTACTACTGAACTCTCCTGGAAGTCCGTTTTACAGTTTGGGGGAGGAGAGAGATCTAAAGTTTGCGTTCCCTTTGATTTCTATGGGGTTTGGGTTCAGGTTCAAGTTCGGGTACAGTTCTGATACCCGAACCAAACTTTGGACTAAAATTCGGTCAAACCCGATGAACCCAAAACTCCATGGATCCACTCTTCCTTAGTCATCACTGATGATCTGGGGCACTTTATTGAAGGATGGATGCCTATGAAACACTTCAGACCACTGTTCATTGTATCAGGAATTCATGGTGTGAAATCTGCTGACAACCCCACTATAAGGCAATTTGTCTTCTATTAGTATATTCCAAATGGAAACAATAGAAAATGTAGGACATCTTGGTGCTTGATCACGTAACCATCCGCCCCTTTATTCTTGGACAGGAGGGTCCAGTGCTTTTTCTTGCCATTTAGATATTAGATATAACCATATGTCGAATCCCACTAATCATTATCTGCCAATACTGTAGGGTCCTTGTAAAATAATAGTCCTACAAAAATGTCACAAAAAGGGAGGCCCACCTAACCTCTTCTCCTTCTCCAAGGCCCCCACATCAGTTGCCAGTATAAGATGGAAACTCCTAAAATAAGGTTATGGACAATTGTATCCAGTGCATTGTTACAGGCCGCTTCTCCATGATGCCGGCCTCATTTTAGAAAGTCCTTATCTCTTATGTTACTTTCCGCCCTGTTTTAATGAGTGTATGAGAATAGTACAGTCTGGAAGATTGGAGGAGAAGCGGCTGTCAGATAGAGGAGGTGAAGAATAAGATCAATGCTGGGGTCACGGCTTGTGATGGGGGAATCTCAGCTCGGAGGCCTTTGGCTGGAGTATCTCCCCCCGCTCTATAAATAGGTATTGTGTCTCTACAATGATTCCAGTGCCGGGTGTCATCCCATGGCTACTCAATGCCGAAAGTGGTCAACTGTATCGTCTCCTCTCTGGGGGCCCATAAGGCTACGTGGTTTGTCATTCTATCGTCTATCACCAAGTCATTAAGTGTTCTGTCATCTTTAGGCAATTCCGAAATACACAAAGCGAAGTAATACAGGAGGATAATGAATATTTATGGCATTTTACTGCAATTAAATATCCATACAGCAGTCATGCACCAGAAATGGCCGTATTCTATGATGTCCGACAGGTAGAAAACTATGTGCATAGATATAGATGTATGGATAGATAGATAGATAGATAGATAGATCAATAATAGATAGATATACAGACAAACAGATGGATGATAGATATAAATAGATAAATTGATAAATATAAAGATAGATAGATAAATAGATAGATAGATAGATCATCTCACCTCTGGCAATGATTAGAGCCACACCCGATACGTTGTGTACATGGGTTTGGAATAAATACGATTTATTACTATTTGGGAATGTGAGTGCGGGTAACGTTTCCATGAATGGACATAAGTGCGGTGAATCCAGCATTTTGCATTGCAGCGGGTTTTCTTTAGGGGCTGATTGCTAAGACTGGGGAGGTAAAGTGTTAACCATCAGGCAGACTTTGCAGAATTTCTTGGCAGCCCCCGTTACATCCAACACATAGCATTATTAATAAGATGAATGCGGAGTCGGTTAGATTAATCCGATGGAAATGCTTGCTTTTGTTTTCTCCAGTTTAACAATGCATTATTTATACATTTATTAAAAAAACAGTGTTGTGAGCGTTCACGTTACTGGAATCTGCCCTGTGGGTAGGTCACCCACAGACCTGTGCCCATCAATCTGCATGAATATACATAAATCGGAGAGGGAAGTAGTGGGAGAAGCCATATTTGTCCTGGAGGAAAGTAAATTCTCTGCATACTTATGTGACTCGGAATCAGTCCGGGATGTTGCGGAGCTCCGGCTGATTTGGGAGTAACCCCGGCCGGGCATCTTGTGCATACACATTACTAGCTGCCTTACTTTACCTGCAGTTGTGTATAATATAGTTATTCTTCTCCGGCTGCAGGAAAGTTCCTGGATGCTTCCAATATTTCACTGCTGTATAAACTAAGGGAAACACTATACAGAGGATTATGTCTAAGGAGTGATGTGGTGAATGATTCAGTGATTTAAAGGGTTATTCCCCTCTTTAGAAGTTATCACCTATATCTAAGATAGGTGATAACTGGCTGATTGCTGGGGGTCCGACCAGTGGGACCTTCACAAATCCTGAGAATGGGGAGGGATCTGCTGAGCCTCGTCTGAGCGTAGTATTGGCTGGACATATGTGCCCCCCGCTCCATTCATTCTCTATCTACATTGGGCGTTCCCCCTTTCTTGGAATTGGTGATGGTCCCAGCGATCAGAACGCTTCTATGGATAAGTGAGGACCTTTACAGATGGGAATAAACCTTTAAAGGGGTTGTCCTTTTTCAGTTAAATTTTGCCCATAACCATAGTTTGCTATATATAAAAAAAACAAAAAAACAACACACTTTACTCACCTTCCATGGGTCTACCGGCAAGCCTCCACAACTTCGGACCGTTGATTGACATTGGCTATGGAGCTGAAATCATGTCAAGAGCACGGAAGTCAATGAGTGAGCTCAGCAGCTCTGCCATTGGTAACAGAACACTCATTGAGCTCACTGATTGGCTGCCGCACTGTCAGCGTGACGTTAGTGCTATAGCAAATGCCAAAGACTGAGAACAGTGGCAGAGACACATCGGTGGACCTGAGGAAGGTGAATAGCGGGGTTTGTTTTGTTTTTATGAAATTTAACTCTCAAAGGGACTGTTTCCTTAAAGTGACCGCCAACTAGTGTAAAAAGAATAAAAACAATGAGCCCATATCCTGCAGTAAAAAAGTAAGTAAACAGTAACAGTACATGTAAATAACATAGGGCACTTGGTTGACCATGTTGATCAAAAAAGCGTAAAAGCCATCCCTCCACGACAAGGTGTACCCAAGTGGGATGGTCCTATCTCTATTATGTCACCTATCTATGTGCCAGCAGGATTCACTGGATGGGGCAGAGCAGATTCACTAAATCATCTCAGACCGATGTCTGTCCAGCCTCTGTTTGAAGACTTCCATTGAAGGAGAACTCACCACCTCTCGTGGTCGCCTGTTCCACTCATTGATCACTCTCACTGTCAAAAAGTTTTTTCTAATATCTAATCTGTATCTTCTCCCATTCGGTTTTATCCCATTGCTTCTAGTCTTTCTTTGTGTAAATGAGAATAAAGCTGATCCCTCTACACTGTAACACCCCTTGAGATATTTGTAGACAGCTATTAAGTCTCCTCTCAGTCTTCTCTTTTGCATGCTAAACATTCCCAAATCCTCTAACGGTTCCTCATAGGATGGCAATGCTCCCTAGATAAGGCAATTCTCCCTAGGAAAAGAATATGCAAATCAGTTATCCTCAAAGAGGTATAAACCTGTGTCTTTTGACCACCTATTGGTAGCTAGTTACCCTATAAGCCAATGTCCAATCCGTTAAAGAGTTAAAGACCTGTGAATCATAATTTAGGATTTTTAGAGATAGCAAACTAATTTGGAGGAGACTCTGGTTTGGATGAAATCCTTAGCCATTGATGATGTAAGATTTTTTAATGGGTCTGACATTGCCTTACAAGGCAGCTACCTATAGGTGGCATCAGAGAGACAGGTTTAGTGCCTTTTCGATAAGAACTAATTTGCATATCAGTCATTTCTGAAATGCCAAAGATATCTGTAATCCAGCTATGCCCAGCCCTGCACCAGGCATAGCACTGTCTCTAATTTTTGCAGAGTGTTGATACTGGATCTGACGGTCACGGTGAAGTAATGTACCAGCGTAAGCAATCCCCTGTGCAGCAGCACAAAGCTCTCCTCTCATGGGCTGCGGGCTGATTACTCTTACCTGTACTATACTGTAACAAGACCATCTGCTGGAAGAATAGAAATAGGTCAGAACAGGATTCTAGCATGAAGAATGGTTACAGTAGAAAGGGATAGAAACAACCAAGAGAAACTTTTTGCTTTTTTATTTTTCCAACTTTTCTCTACATGAAAGTTTGTGTCTATGAATAAGATATTAATGATCTGTTATTAGGACAGATCATCCATATCCTATCGGTAGAGGTCTGACACACAGCACCCCCACAATCAGCTGTTACCACCACTGTTGCTGTATGTTCACCAGAACGCCCCTGTCTGTACATTGTTTAGTGGCCATTCTTGGGTACTGCAGCTCATTTTCTATTCATTTCAGTATCTTCTGATTCCTGATGTTATGGCTTACTTTACTTCTTGCTATGAGTCTCCGTATATCAACCATCATTCGTTTATTGCACTTGTAACCCTTGGACTCTCCTGCTGTTTCTATTTTTTGTTTCTAATTTTTCATTTGTCTTGATATTTTTCCCCTTTTTCCCTTTTTTCCCCTTTTTTACATTTATATCCTCTAATCTCTCCAAGATTAGATTTGTGATGTTTCTAATTATATTTGAAATATTGCTATAGATTATAAATTATGTATTCCTCGGACCACTGAGTGCTGATAGAATTATGTCAGTTATTTTTTTTTGTTTCTTCCTTTGATTTTATTTTTTTGACATGTTTGTACGGTGATTTTTTTCTTATTGATTCATTTATATGCTTTGTATACACACTGCTCAAAAAAATAAAGGGAACACTGAAATAACACATCCTAGATCTGAATGAATGAAATATTCTCATTGAATACTTTGTTCTGTACAAAGCTGAATGTGCTGACAACAAAATCACACAAAAATCATCAATGGAAATCAAATTTATTAACCAATGGAGGCCTGGATTTGGAGTCACCCCCAAAATTAAAGTGGAAAAACACACTACAGGCTGATCCAACTTTGATGTAATGTCCTTAAAACAAGTCAAAATGAGGCTCAGTATTGTGTGTGGCCTCTAAGTGCCCGTATGACCTCCCTACAACGCCTGGGCATGCTCCTGATGAGGTTGTGGATGGTCTCCTGTGGGATCTCCTCCCAGACCTGGACTAAAGCATCCGCCAACTCCTGGACAGTCTGTGGTGCAACGTGACGTTGGTGGATGGAGCGAGACATGATGTCCCAGATGTGCTCAATCGGATGTGCTCAATTCTGTGGCATTTCTTTGGAGGGCCGCACAGCCATCCATGTGCTCGCCAGAGGTATCCTGACTGCCATTAGGTACCAAGATGAGATCCTCAGACCCCTTGTGAGACCATATGCTGGTGCGGTTGGCTTTGGGTTCCTCCTAATGCAGGACAATGCCAGACCTCATGTGGCTGGAGTGTGTCAGCAGTTCCTGCAAGATGAAGGCATTGAAGCTATGGACTGGCCCGCCCGTTCCCCAGACCTGAATCCGACTGAGCACATCTGGGACATCATGTCTCGCTCCATCCACCCACGTCACGTTGCACCACAGACTGTTCAGGAGTTGGCGGATGCTTTAGTCCAGGTCTGGGAGGAGATCCCACAGGAGACCATCCGCAACCTCATCAGGAGCATGTCCAGGCATTGTAGGGAGGTCATACAGGCACGTGGAGGCCACACACAATACTGAGCCTCATTTTGACTTGTTTTAAGAACATTACGTCAAAGTTGGATCAGCCTGTAGTGTGTTTTCCACTTTAATTTTTTGGGGGTGACTCCAAATCCAGGCCTCCATTGGTTAATAAATTTGATTTCCATTGATGATTTTTGTGTGATTTTGTTGTCAGTACATTCAACTTTGTAGAGAACAAAGTATTCAATGAGAATATTTCATTCATTCAGATCTAGGATGTGTTATTTCAGTGTTCCCTTTATTTTTTTGAGCAGTGTATCTTTTTATGAGACTTATGAAGGTCAAGTTTGGACCAAAACGTCTCTATTTTTGTCTGGATATTTGTACGAATAAAAATTGCTTCCCTGTTATATCACCAAATGAGTGCCAAGTTTTCTTACACATGTACATTGTATAGTGGCCATTCTTGGGTACTGCAGCTCATTTTCCATTCATTTCAATAGAAACTGATCTGCAGTTCCCATAAACAGCCACTAAACGGTGCACGGAGCTCTGATGTTCCAGCTCCTTACACTGAACTGCGAAATTTGGGGGTGTTAGCAATCGGATCCCCATTGATCTGTTATTGATAACCTATACTAAGGTTAGGTCATTGATATCAAAGTCCTAGAAAACTCTAAGTTCTACTGACAGTGGTGCCATGGGGACAAAAGCAAAACCTTTTTCCTAATGTAAAAGCAGCTGAATCTTACCAAACGAAAACCTATTAAATATTTATAACGCAGCTTGTCAATTTTCACAGTGTCTCAAAAGGCACCAGTCATGGTAGGGTTAAACACAGCTAGTTTAATATCTATCTGCATGGAAAAGAACTTTGGAAGTCCGTTCAGGCAAATGTGCAAAACTGCATCAAATCGCATTTGTCTTTTTTCAAACACAGATTTCATGCATTGTCCTAGACACGACAAAATCAAAACAGGGAGATTCAATTATTAAAATGTAGCAGAGCGCACGGGTAAAATGCAAGCCTAAGTGCCGTCGGCTGATTATACTGTGGGCGATCAGAGGCCCTGGTGGGCAGATAGCAGGTCCAGGGTGTAATAGACTGATTACCTGTAAAAAGCACAATAGCCCCGGTTTCAGGGACTCAGATTCCCAATTAGAACTTTTGAGGACAATCTACCATTAATATGATATACCAAAAGGTTATCACTCCAGGAGAGTTTTTTGGACTCCTGAAGAGTCAACTAAAACCCCAGTAAACCTAAACTGTTCCTCACCTCCATATGTTGTGGCATTGGAGACAAGGTATATATACAGTATGTCTTTCCTTGCCTATCCTTTAGGCTCAACATGTCCTTGGATGAGCTGTGTGACATGACCAATAGGGATGAGTGAATCGTCTGAAATTCATTTAGTCTGGATAAATTTGGTACAAATTGAAATGCCAAGAAAAGTCTTCAAATCAGATTCTAAAGCAGGGGAACCCAACCTGAGGCTCCGGAGCAACATGTGGCTTGAGGGCCCATGATGTGTGGCTCATGAATGTTTGCCAGCTTGGTGCATTAGCAACAAGTCTACCAAGCAGCTATTAAGAGGTGTCCAGATGGTGACTCTTGTAAGTATCCCCTCATAGAAGAGAAAATTTGGATGCGAATATGCTAGCAGGGGGCATCAATATGGAAAGCTGGAGATACAATGAAGGTGCCAGATAGAGATGTTCTGGAAGCTGGAGATGATAGCATGGGGGGAGTGCTTAGCAAGAAAGACTGGAAGCAAGGGGATGAAACTATATGGGAGAAGATATTGATTAGATATTAGAAAAAACTTTTTGACAGTTAGGGTGATCAATGAGTGGAACAGGCTGCCACGAGAGGTGGTGAGTTCTCCTTCAATGGAAGTCTTCAAATAGAGGCTGGACAGATATCTGTGTGAGATGGTTTAATGAATCCTGCATTGAGAAGGGGGTTGGACCAGATGACCCCTGAGGTCCCCTCCAACTCCAGCATTGTATGATTCTATATAAAGATTTGAGAATACCGAATGGTGGTAAAGTGGGAACCCTTGAATTTTACGTATATGATCTATAAAGGAGGGGGACAAAAATTATCAATGCGCGTTTGTTGGGGAAGCTTCACTGTTATACAGGTGACTCTTGGTGTCACTACTACTGGGTTAAGGTGGCTTAATGTGGCTCTGAAGGTATGAAAGTTTGCCGTAAAGCATGATAAATGGATTGGAGAGAAGGGGTTAAAAAAACTCCATTATATTCAGTAATCACCTATCCTAGTCCAACCATAACCTGACAACTTATATGTCGCCTCTGTAATAGTTGCCTGGTACTTTTTTCAGGTCTCTTTGGTTGTTATAATGGGTCTCCTCAGTTCTTGAAGTCAATAATATGTGTCGCTCTCCTGTGGTACCATGTGCGCCTCAGCGCCAGAGGAACTGGATAGACCTACGTGAAAGACACCTCCGAGGAAACATAAGGAGTCAGGAGAACACCTAGGAGAAATTCGCTTAATGTGTTTTTTATTTTGATCTCATGCCGGCCCTCAAAAGAATAAAGCAAAACAGTGATTTTTCTGGGTTTATATCAATCGAATCCCAAAAATGATAAAAAATACAACTCTTTTGCGGTATATAGTAAAAAAATATGGTCTCCAGTGAACACTAGCCACAGGCTGTTAGAGGCAGATGATGATTCAATAACACAGTCATCATCTGCAGGAAATAGGGTGGGCTCAGCTCCCGATGAGTGTCGTGAATGTATGGGACTCATAGCCAAGGAGTTAATAGAAATGTGTCATCAGAGAGTGATCTGTTGTTCAAATCAGTTTTTTTGTGTTGCATGTATTGGTGAAACATTTTCGGCAATTTTTTTTTCTTATCGTGATCTTTGAAAAAAAAAAAAGTAATCTTTCAATTTTCTCACTGCCCATCAGGGCTATTTTAGACTTTTTTTCCGCAAGAGTTTACAGCAGTTTTCTTATCATCAGGGGCAGGATTACAATGACAGGTACCACCTCTGTACACAGCAGATAACACAGGATCCACCATTCACAATATGTGATGTCACAGCTCACCTGCTCCCCCTCCCTTCATGACCTTTGCACATACACATTAGATGGCTCAATACAAAATATAGGAACACAGTCTGTTCATTGTGGCTAATGTACATGTGAATTTCCTGAAATAACAAGGAGCTAGAGTCTAAAAAAGCCCCAGTGGCCAGTGTGAAAATTGCAAGATTTGTCATTTTTATTTTTAACAAAGTTTGTGCTATCGTAAAAAAAATAGATTGCCAAAAAATACATTTTAAAAGGAAAACTTGATCTAAACGATAGGTAATTTTCTTCCCTTTTAACTAAGATATCCTAAGGCATTCTGTTTGTCGATAAAAGTAGCTTTATGTAAGAAACTTCGGTCTAAGAACAGCTTAGTCAGCTCCTATCATCTCAACTGCGGTTCAACAATCAGCGTGACAACTCGCAATGAATCCAACATCTCAGTCATAAAGAGATAAGTTAATTAGTTTAAATTAGTGTAACGCCCCCGATTCCACTAATTCCCCGCATAATTCATTATAACAACTCACTTATCAGCACGGCCCCTGAGGTTACCATTCCCACCCAATTGTCCAAGGAGGACAAGAGATATAATGCCTACCGCTGTGATGAAATCCTGTTTCAATCAGTACTCAATTCGTATGCAATCTGCCGCACAGCCCCTACCGTGTAAACAGCTTAGCAAGCTTTCTCTCTTTTAAGTAAGCCTACTAAAATGGTCCCATTAAACAGTGCTCTTATCTGGCCTCATTAAGCTCATCCCTTCTATTTGCAAAGATTAAAATACACTAATGCACTGTCTTGAACAGGAGTTGTGCTGATCCATCGAAACGGAAAAGATTAGACTTGGTATTTATTTCAACATTGCTTACATCTTCTCGACTGAACATGACAATCCTGATCGTGAACCTTCCTAGAGGTTAAAACAGTCTAATGTATGCGTGGCATTAAATGGGACCATTATATATGAAGGAAACAGAGGATCTGGCTTAATTACCCCGCTCATACTGAATGTCATTTTCTCAATCTTGAAGAGAAACAGGGGACTTGTAAACTTTACAGCATTATTGTCATGTATCAGCTGTTTCGAACTTTATGGAAAATTCAGGGAAGAAACATTATGAGGAGGTGGGGGTGAGGTGGTAATTACATTCAGGCAGATGTTCCAGGATGGGATAACTTGGAAATAGGCTTCTAACAAAGTTTACAATGCATTGAGATCCTATATGTGATGCCTAGAAATGCAAATGTATGAGCTCGGTCTTAAGGTGGTCATAAACCTAAACTAAGGGTCAGAAGAACCTCCAACTTCAGAGGGATCAGCCAACCATGTACTGTATCTTAGATGTTCGGTTGATGTTCTCCTGGAAGATGTTGGTGAAAAGAGAAATAGACATGTTGAATTTTAGTATACCTAATCCTTCGTTGAGACAAGAGCAGACTGGAAGAGACTTAGTCATGTCTTCTCACTGAGATCAAATGGGGGCTTGGCTGAAGAGTGTTGTTATGTATGTTGGAGGTTGAGTAGAGTAGCAGTAAGATGACATCTAGATAAAGCATATAGAAGAAGAAGAAAAAAACCAAATAATCACACATAGAGTGAGTATGTTAAAATACTGGGGGAGGGGTGAATGTGAGAGTGTACTGTAGATGCTCATCGTATAGGGTTGCGCTATGGTGGGCTGGGCTCCACTAGGGTTGGACTGGCCCACCAGAGAACCGGAGAATCCTCCGGTGGGCCCTGGCTTCTCCTTCAGGAGAGTTCATAGTGCTAACCTAGCAGCTGCTATGGAGCTCTTGAGTGGGGGAGAAAGGTGGGCCCTCAGAATCAAATCCTCTGGTGGGCCCAATGTTCTTCAGTCTGACACTGAGCTCCACTGAATGCCAGATCAAATATTCATTGTGCTGTCACTGTCCTCGTCCCACATCTGAGCAATTCTAAAAAGAGCCGGGAAGGAAATCTAATAGATTATAACATCTGGAATAAAATTGCTTCTCTAAAGTAGTGGACAGTCTTTGGCACAAAAGATGGATATGGGTTGAAAAAATGTTGAGATATCTCTGGCAATTGAGAAAGGGCCCATGGAGCCTTGCAACGCATACTACTTTAGAGATGTTTTAAATAAACAACATTTTTTTCAACCATTTTTCCGAAACGCATCCATCTTTTGCGCCCATGACTGTCCACTACTTTAGAGAAGTGCTGGTACTCCAGATGTTGTAATCTGTTAGCTAGTGAATATATACAGTATGTCCAACTTTGGAGACACCTTATCAACCTTATTTCTTACATAACTGCGTAGTAATTTGGAAAAAAAAAAATATTGTTCTGGATAGGTCTTCCCCTACGTTGTGCTTTTTATAGGAATAATTAGAACAATCAGCATGGAATGTACAAGTAGTGAATGATTCCTTAAAGGAGTTCTCCACTTTTGACAGTATTCCTTTATTAATGTCCACTGACAATAATCTGGTCATTGGGCATCACACAAACTTGGATCCTTGAAGCTGTGTGTCAACCTGGAGCACCCCCACAGGAAAAATAGAGTATTGCACTGTATTTATTGAAGACAATGGGATTTTAGTGGAATGCTTGGTCCTCCATAGCGAGAGATGCTCTTGATAGTCAGTCTCTACTTTGGCTAATAGACAAGGATTCATTGCAGGGAAAATTGCTGTTAAATCATGATGCACTTAACATTTTCTATGGATTGTGTTTTCTTAAATTTGAGTTAAAGTTTGATGCATGATAATATGTAATGCCTTATCTGTCATGTTAATGTTTGCTACATTTGTATTACTCAGTTTCTGTTAAAAGCCATAGGAAATCCATGACCCCCATTCCTCCAATGGGTTATCTTTAGAACGAGAACGCTCTTTCCAGCTATGTATTTTCTGCTTTGACTAATAGTTGAACAAGAAGTTCACTCTATACAAGTTAATTACATGACGATGGAAGTAATCAGGGTTCTGCTACTCCTGTCTTGGAGCATATATTTCACATTTACATTTCCCACATTTAGTGGGAAAGGTCAAGAAAAGTACATTTGAGCAACCATCTTGTCAGGGACAATAGACCATAACTAGAGATGAGCGTTGTTCTACTCGAACTGTTCGCCAATCTCAAATTCGAGCTGTTTTGGGCGGTGTTCGAGCCGTTCGGCGAACACGAACAATTTGAGAAAAATTCGGCTGATCGAGGTTATGTTCGATAACTGTTCGTGCACCAAAATCATAACTGGATTTTTTCTCAGTAATGATGAAAATTAATGTTAATACGCAGTTTGAGTGTACAGCGGGGCGGGGGGAGGGGCAGGGGATGGATCTCTGCAGTAATAATGAAGATCTCCATTTTTTTTTTTCTCTTGCCCGCATTTACAGTGGGGAGGTGCAATCTGTCAGCCTATCAGCAGCGCACACACGGAGCGAAGTGCTTTTTTCACACAAGCAAGGGCATGTGTCATTGGCAGTGTATGTCACATGTCCTTGCCCTATAAGACCAAGCCATTTTCCCCGTCGCCACCATTTTCTCACTGCTGCAGCTGCGTGTTAGACGGCACCACTGTTGCTGTGTGCGCTATACCTTGTTAATTTCAAGCCAATTTTCGCACAAATCTACAGATAGCTTGGGAGTAGGGAATAGTTGTGATTGCAGTCCTTTTAAGGACTAGGTTACAGCATTTCCTACGACTTTTATCAGGCAGGTCTGTGCTCTTAAATAGATAGGTTGTGGGAGTAAAGACTAATTGTAATTGGAGTCCTTTTCAGGACTAGGTTACATCAGTTCCTATCAGTTTTTGCCAGGCAGGTCTGTGCCAGTGCTGTGCAAGTTTTTTTCACAGCATTTGACTAATCCTTTTTGGCCTATTGCAGAGTGTGTTAGTCAGTGGAGTAGCCTATCTGTGTTGCAAGATATACCACCTGTGTATAGAATACCAATTTTTTTACTGCACCTAGTGAAGTAAAATCTTTTGGGCATAGCATCATTCTATTAGTCCATCTATACTGACCTCCATCAGGTTGCAAATTGAATATAATTTTTTTCTGCATCTAGCTCTGAAAAAATATTTGGGCTTCTAGCAGTGTGTGGGACTTGTTCTATTAGTCCATCTATACTGACCTCCATCAGGTTGCAAATTGAATATAATTTTTTTCTGCATCTAGCTCTGAAAAAATATTTGGGCTTCTAGCAGTGTGTGGGACTTGTTCTATTAGTCCATCTATACTGACCTCCATCAGGTTGCAAACTGAATATAATTTTTTTCTGCATCTAGCTCTAAAAAAATATTTGGCCTTCTAGCAGTGTGTGGGACTTTCTCTATTAGTCCATCTATACTGACCTCCATCAGGTTGCAAATTAAAAATAATTTTTATCTGCATCTAGATCTGAAAAAATATTTGGCCTTCTAGCAATGTGTGGGACTTTCTCTATTAGTCCATCTATACTGACCTCCATCAGGTTGCAAATTAAAAATAATTTTTATCTGCATCTACCTCTGAAAAAATATTTGGGCTTCTAGCTGTGTGTGGGACTTGTTCTATTAGTCCATCTATACTGACCTCCATCAGGTTGCAAACTGAATATAATTTTTTTCTGCATTTAGCTCTGAAAAAATATTTGGCCTTCTAGCAGTGTGTGGGACTTTCTCTATTAGTCCATTTATACTGACCTCTGTAACGAGTCTGGGCGACGGAACCTCTGAGCTACTATACAAGGGGGCGGTCCTTGTAAGGGAGCGGGTGGCGACCAGGGAAGACGGGCAGGCAGTCACAGCAGGTGACCGGGACAGTCTCTGAGTGAACGGGCTGGAGGTCACGGCAAGTGACCGGGGCAGTCTCTGGATGAACAGGCAGGAGGTCTCGGCAAGTGACCGGGGCAGTCTCTGGATGAACGGGCAGGAGGTCACGGCAAGTGACCGGGGCAGTCTCTGGGTAAAGGGTAGGTACGACCTGTGATGGCAGAGCCTCCAGGTAGGCTAGCAGGCAGATGGTTGATGTGTGCTCCCAGGTGAGCAAGCGAGAGTCTCTGGAATGGTAGGTGGTCACAGCATGTGACGGCGGAGCCTCCAGGTAGGCTAGCAGGCAGGTAACAGGTGTGCGCTCCCAGGTGAGCGGGCAGGAGTCTCTGGAATGGCAGGTGGTCACAGCATGTGACGGCGGAGCCTCCAGGTAGGCTAGCAGGCAGGTAGCTGATGTGCGCTCCCAGGTGAGCGGGCAAGCTGGTCCATAGACAGACTGACAGGAGTTGGAGGGCAGACCGTCGGACCTCAGGCTAGCAGGCAGGTAGCAGAGGAGCGCTCCCAGGTGAGCGGGCAAGCTGGTCCTTAGACAGACTGACAGGAGTCGGTAGGCAGACCGTCGGACCTCAGGCTAGCAGGCAGGTAAGTAGAATATCAGGCAGGAATCAGACAGCAAACTGGCAGGAATCTGGCAGGTAACTGGCAACGGGACCTGAGGGCTGAAGCAGAGTAGTGAACAGTGCAACAACATTGCTCGGGCACCTCCATTTTGGAGGAGGTGCCTTATATATGGTGAAGTCCTCCGGCCATTGGCCGGGGACTCCTTAGGACGGCGCACGCGGCCCCTTTAAGAGGGAGGAAGCGCGCGCGCCCTAAGCACAGTGGCCGGGAAGGAGCGCGCGCTGCCAGCAGAGCGGGAGGAGGACGCCGGGCTAGGAGCAGAGAGGTGAGGGGAACAGCGTCCCTGCCTAGCAGAGGGCAGGGACGCCGGCGCTACAGTACCCCCCCCTTTAGGCCCCCCCTTTTTTAGGCCAGACAGAAATTTAGCTAGGATGAGAGGGGCATGGATGTTCTCCCGGGGCTCCCACGTTCTCTCCTCAGGACCAAACCCCTTCCAATCTACTAGAAAAAAGGTCTTTCCTCTTACCCTTTTGGAGGCAAGAATGTTCTCTACCTCAAACTCGTCCTCAGCAGAAACCGGAGCAGGAGGCGTACCTGTAGACTTGGAAAAAGAGTTAAGTACCACAGGTTTGAGGAGAGATACATGGAAGGAGTTAGGGATCCGTAAGTTGGCCGGGAGTTTCAATTTATAGGCCACCGGGTTGATCTGACTGATGACCTCCAGAGGACCGATGAACCGAGGCCCTAACTTGTAAGAAGGTATCTTGAGTCGGACATATTTAGATGAGAGCCAGACTTTATCTCCAGGACGAAATTGTGGAGGATCCAGGCGTTTTTTGTCAGCGTGTCTTTTCATCCGTTCGGACGACTGAAGGAGTGCGGATCGGGTACTCTCCCAAATGGAGGAAAATTTGCTAACGAGAGATTCCGCAGCCGGGTTGTCCACAGAGGTGGAGACAGGAAAAGGAATCCGAGGATGCTGACCGAAGACTACAAAAAACGGGGATTTGGAGGAGGATTCGCTCTCGTGATTGTTGTAAGAGAACTCGGCCCATGGTAGGAGATCCACCCAGTCTGAATGATGGGTATTAACGAAGTGCCGGAGGTAACTGGTCAGGTTCTGATTGATCCGCTCCACTTGACCATTGGACTGTGGGTGGTAAGCGGAAGAGAAGTCCAGGGTGACGTCTAGCAGTTTACAAGTGGCTCTCCAGAAGCGTGAGGTGAACTGTACCCCACGATCCAACATGATGTGGAGGGGCAGGCCACGAAGATGAAAGATGTGACGAATAAAGTCTTTAGCTAGCTCGGGTGCAGACGGGAGGCCTGGCAGGGGAACGAAATAAGCCATCTTGGAGAAGCGGTCAGCGACCACCCAAATGACCGTACAACCGGCAGAGACTGGGAGGTCAGTTATAAAGTCCATTGCTATATGCTGCCAGGGGGCAGCAGGTACAGAAAGCGGAAGGAGGCGACCGGCTGGCAGATGTCTCGGAACCTTGTTGCGGGCGCAGGACACACAGGCAGAAACAAAGTCTATTACGTCCTTGTGCAGGGTAGGCCACCAGTAGTGCCGGGTAATAAGCTGGAGGGTCTTTTTCTGACCGGCGTGGCCAGCCAGTTTAGATGAGTGACCCCAGTGAAGGATCTTCTCCCGATCAGGTACAGATACGAACGTCTTTCCGGGAGGGAGACGATTTAGACTCACGGGAGCCACCTGCATCACTCTGGCGGGATCGATGATGTGTTTCGGATCTTCCTCGAGATCAGACACCAGAAAGGATCGAGACAAGGCGTCCGCCTTGACGTTTTTGTCAGCCGGGCGAAAATGAAGAACAAAATCAAAGCGAGCAAAAAACAAGGACCACCGGGCTTGGCGCGGGTTAAGTCTCTGGGCATGCTGGAGGTAAGCCAAGTTCTTGTGGTCAGTGTAAATTATTACCGGGTGAAGAGCCCCCTCGAGCAGGTAACGCCACTCCTCCAATGCCAGTTTGATGGCCAATAACTCTCGGTCTCCTATGGAATAATTGCGCTCTGAGGAGGAGAAGAGTTTAGAGAAGAAGCCGCAAGTTACCATCCTCCCGGAAGATGATTTTTGAGTAAGTACCGCTCCGGCTCCAGAGGAGGAGGCGTCAACTTCCAGGAAGAACTGCTTGTTGCCGTCCGGGCGATGCAGCACCGGGGCGGAAGAGAAGGCCTGTTTTAAGGAAAGAAAGGCCTCCTCTGCTTCGGGCGGCCACTCTTTGGGATTAGTACCCTTACGAGTGAGCGCGGAAATTGGGGCAGTCCGGGAAGAGAAGTGTGGTATGAAGAGGCGGTAGTAGTTGGCGAAGCCCAGGAATCGCTGAATGGCCTTCAACCCCTCCGGTCGAGGCCATTTCTCGATGGCAGACAGTTTCTCTGGATCCATTCGTAGGCCGGTCTGAGAAATTATGTAGCCCAAAAACGGAAGCGAGGTCTGCTCAAAGAGGCACTTCTCGTATTTAGCGAAGAGGTGATTCTGCCTGAGCCTGAGCAGGACCTGACGAAAGTCCCTCCGGTGAGTCTGGAGATCCGGAGAGAAGACCAAGATGTCGTCCAGGTACACCACTACGCAGGAGTAGAGAAGGTCCCGGAAGATGTCATTGACCAACTCTTGAAAGACGGCAGGAGCGTTACAGAGACCAAAGGGCATTACCAGATATTCATAGTGGCCGTCCCGGGTGTTGAATGCCGTCTTCCATTCATCCCCCTGACGGATACGAACCAGGTTGTACGCCCCACGGAGGTCCAGTTTGGTGAAGATTCTAGCCCCCCTCAGACGATCAAATAACTCCGGAATGAGCGGAAGGGGGTACTTATTCTTCACCGTGATCTGGTTAAGGCCTCTATAGTCTATACAGGGACGGAGAGAACCGTCCTTCTTTTTGACGAAAAAGAAGCCTGCTCCCGCCGGGGAGGTAGATTTCCGGATGAATCCCCTGGCCAGATTCTCCTCAATATATTCGGACATCGACCGGGTCTCAGCAGCGGATAATGGATAAATACGCCCACGGGGAGGAGTAGTACCGGGTAAAAGGTCGATAGGGCAGTCGTATGGTCTATGAGGGGGTAGTGTCTCTGCCTCCTTTTTATTAAAGACATCAGCATAAGACCAATAAGGAATCGGAAGTCCAGGTAGATTAGCTGGGGTAGGAGAAGGACGGACGGGATGGACGGGAACCAGACAGGTCTTATGGCAGTCCTGTCCCCAGCGAAGGACTTCTCCGGTCTGCCAGTCAAGCACGGGTTCATGTCTCTGGAGCCAAGGTAGGCCTAGCAAGAGGGCGTGAGAGAGTCCAGGCAGAACATGAAAGGAGATACTCTCAGAATGCAGCATTCCCACCTGCAGAGTAATGGATTCGGTGATGAGTTGGATGGGGCGTGGTAAGAGACCCCCATCCACGGCAGCAACAGACAAGGGTACAGCCAGAGGTTTGGTGGGGATGCGGTATTTCTCTACCAGGGACTGTGAAATAAGATTCCCGGCTGCTCCATAGTCAAGTTGGGCTAGTTCGAAATAACGGTTCTCCCCGCAGACGATTGAGACTGACAACAGCAGAGATGGAGAGGATTTATTCTTGTCTAGGTCGACTTCTCTGAGCGAACCTAGACACAGGCGTTTCCCGACCTCTCCGGGCAGGCACGGATCCGGTGCTCCTTACTGCCACAGTAGAAGCAGCTCCCCTCGGCACGGCGTAAGTCCTGACGGGTTTTGACCATCTTGGTCTGGTCGACCTGCATAGGCTCAGGAGAGTGTACCTGGGAAGAGACGGAGGGAGTGACGGGTCTCTGAAAAGTAGGAGCTAGACGTGGAAACCTCCTCTCACGGGTGACCTCTTTGGCACGCTCCTGGAACCGTAGGTCAATCCGGGTGGCAAGAGTTATTAGGTCATCGAGGGTGGTAGGAATGTCCCGACCGGCAAGTTCATCTTTAATACGGCCGGACAGACCCTCCCAGAAGACGGATACCAGAGCGTCGTTATCCCAGGCCAGCTCCGAGGCAAGGGTACGGAACCGTATGGCATATTGGCCCACGGTGAGACTTCCCTGACGGAGGCGTAGCAGTGATGATGCGGATGAGGTCTTCCGTCCGGGTTCGTCGAAGACTTTCCGGAAGGCCGTGAGAAAGGCAGGCAAGTCGGACACCAGGGGGTCTCCTCTCTCCCATAGAGGATTTAGCCAGGCCAGGGCCTCCCCGGTGAGATGGGACATGATGAAGGCAATTTTGGCCCGGTCGGAGTTAAACTGGTGGGACAGGAGTTCAAAGTGCAGGGTGCACTGATTTATGAAGCCCCGAGCCTGGGCGGAGTCGCCTCCGAAGCGAGGAGGTGCAGAAAGCCGGGGTCCGGGGTAGGATACCATAGTATTGGTGGGCAGCGGAGCTGCCGGATTGCGAGTCATGGCACTGGCGGAGGTTGCTGGCGGAGCAGTCAGAGTGTCCAGGCGAGAATTGACATTCCGCAGGTGACCCAGGATGGACTCCTGTTGGGACCTCTGACGGGACAGTTCATGACACAGGTCCGAGAGCGAGGGAGCTTGGGTGCCACCGGGTTCCATGGCCCGAGCAAACTGTAACGTGTCTGGGAGACGGAACCTCTGAGCCACTATACAAGGGGGCGGTCCTTGTAAGGGAGCAAGTGGCGACCAGGGAAGACGGGCAGGCAGTCACAGCAGGTGACCGGGACAGTCTCTGAGTGAACGGGCTGGAGGTCACGGCAAGTGACCGGGGCAGTCTCTGGATGAACGGGCAGGAGGTCACGGCAAGTGACCGGGGCAGTCTCTGGATGAACGGGCAGGAGGTCACGGCAAGTGACCGGGGCAGTCTCTGGATGAACGGGCAGGAGGTCACGGCAAGTGACCGGGGCAGTCTCTGGGTAAAGGGTAGGTACGACCTGTGATGGCAGAGCCTCCAGGTAGGCTAGCAGGCAGATGGTTGATGTGTGCTCCCAGGTGAGCAAGCGAGAGTCTCTGGAACGGTAGGTGGTCACAGCACGTGACGGCGGAGCCTCCAGGTAGGCTAGCAGGCAGGTAACAGGTGTGCGCTCCCAGGTGAGCGGGCAGGAGTCTCTGGAATGGCAGGTGGTCACAGCACGTGACGGCGGAGCCTCCAGGTAGGCTAGCAGGCAGGTAGCTGATGTGCGCTCCCAGGTGAGCGGGCAAGCTGGTCCATAGACAGACTGACAGGAGTTGGAGGGCAGACCGTCGGACCTCAGGCTAGCAGGCAGGTAGCAGAGGAGCGCTCCCAGGTGAGCGGGCAAGCTGGTCCTTAGACAGACTGACAGGAGTCGGTAGGCAGACCGTCGGACCTCAGGCTAGCAGGCAGGTAAGTAGAATATCAGGCAGGAATCAGACAGCAAACTGGCAGGAATCTGGCAGGTAACTGGCAACGGGACCTGAGGGCTGAAGCAGAGTAGTGAACAGTGCAACAACATTGCTCGGGCACCTCCATTTTGGAGGAGGTGCCTTATATATGGTGAAGTCCTCCGGCCATTGGCCGGGGACTCCTTAGGACGGCGTGCGCGGCCCCTTTAAGAGGGAGGAAGCGCGCGCCCTAAGCACAGTAGCCGGGAAGGAGCGCGCGCTGCCAGCAGAGCGGGAGGAGGACGACGGGCTAGGAGCAGAGAGGTGAGGGGAACAGCGTTCCTGCCTAGCAGAGGGCAGGGACGCCGGCGCTACAACCTCCATCAGGTTGCAAACTGAATATATTTTTTTCCTGCATCTACCTCTGAAAAAATATTGGGCTTCTAGCTGTGTGTGGGACTTGTTCTATTAATCCATCTATACAGACCTCCATCAGGTTGCAAATTAAAAATAATTTTTTTTCTGCATCTACCTCTGAAAAAATATTGGGCTTCTAGCTGTGTGTGGGACTTGTTCTATTAATCCATCTATACAGACCTCCATCAGGTTGCAAACTGAATATAATTTTTTTCTGCATCTACCTCTGAAAAAATATTTGGGCTTCTAGCTGTGTGTGGGACTTGTTCTATTAGTCCACCTATACTGACCTCCATCAGGTTGCAAACTGAATATAATTTTTTTCTGCATCTACCTCTGAAAAAATATTTGGCCTTCTAGCAGTGTGTGGGACTTGTTCTATTAGTCCACCTATACTGACCTCCATCAGGTTGCAAATTCAAAATAATTTTTTGTCTGCATCTAGCTCTGAAAAAATATTTGGCCTTCTAGCAGTGTGTGGGACTTTCTCTATTAGTCCATCTATACTGACCTCCATCAGGTTGCAAACTGAATATATTTTTTTTCTGCATCTACCTCTGAAAAAATATTTGGGCTTCTAGCTGTGTGTGGGACTTGTTCTATTAGTCCATCTATACTGACCACCATCAGGTTGCAAATCGAATATAATTTTTTTCTCCATCTAACCCAGCCAATAGTTTTGGCCTAATACCACAGTTTGGCCACTCAGCTCTGCTCGGTTCCCATCCATTGTTTTTTTGTGCAAACAACTCCAGAGTTGTGAATTAGTTAACCACCAAAATGAGTGGAAAAAGGCCTGCTGCTGGTGGAAAGGGGAATAGGCGTGTTGGGAAGGGGAAAAAAGGTTGTGTCCGTGGGGTAGGTGTTAAAGCAACAATAACATCTGCAGAAGAAAGACCATCTTCCAGCCAAACTAAAATGTCTACTTCTTTTAGCGGACAATGTGATAAGATCCCTTTCTTACGGCCACGCCAATCGCTACAAATTCCAGATGAGGCACAAAAACAGCAGGTGCTTCAACGGATATCAAGTGCTCCTTTAAGTGGGCTCTCCTCCACATCAACTTCAACATCACAAATACTCCAGTCCTCAAAGGTGTCACCCCAATCGCACTTGCTTCCTCACAGCTCCCAAATCTCCAGCTGCCCGTCTGAGTATGAGGTAGAACAGATGGTTGAGTCTGCAGAGCTGTTTACTCATACTATAGCCTGGGAATCAGAGGTCGACTCCAGCGCTTCTGTGAATCCAGACGAGGAAATGATCTGCACTGATGCCCAGAATCTTTATGAGTCGGATCCAGGACCAGACGCAGAAGGTTCTGACCATAATGTAGACCCTCATTCCCAAACTGTAACTCCTGTTGGTGGAGACAATGAGGAAGACGATGATGAGACTCAAATACCTGATTGGAGCGACAACTTTAGTTTTTTGTCAGGGCAGGAACAGGTTGGCTCTGAGGACGATGGGTGTGATAACGCACAGGGTGATGATGATGAGGTTGGAGATCCCACTTACTGTCAACCCACAGTCAGCCAAGAGATGAGGTCAGCAGAGGAGGTGGAGGAAGATGCTAGTGACGACGAGGTCAGGTTGCGCCTTCCTGGACAGAGATGTAGTACTGGAAGCACGTCAACAACTGCATCCTCAAACACAACTCTGCCTCTCACCACAAGTCGTGGTGGCTCTTCAGGTCGCATGGGTGCTAAGCCTTGCATAGCCTGGGCATTTTTTCAGATCGATAAAGATGACCCAACTCGTGTTATCTGTAACATTTGTCAGCAAAAGCTAAGTAGAGGCCAAAAAATACATAGTTTGAGTACTTCATGCATGAACCGGCACATGGACATGAAGCATAAGTTGCAGTGGGAAGCTCAGTGTGCTACAATGCGGCCTAGCCGGCCGGGCCAACCACCGTCTGCCATATCTTGTGCATCCACGGCCTCTTCATCCTCTGTGACTGGGGGGACAGCAGTCACACCTGTTTTGGGGCGCAGACCTGCCACCTCTTTACCCGCAACAGCCAGCGTGATTGGCAGGTCATCATTTTCTTTGGAGGTGGTAACACCAGCTGGTGTTGAGCGCTGTCCGACATCGATAGCACCACCTTTGGATCAAGGCAACCTGACATGTCCGCCTGCATCTTCCTCACAGACCGGCAGTTTGCCGGGGACACCCTTATCAACCCCGTCTAAGCACAATAGCCAGCCCTCGGTCCCTCAGGTGTGGACAAGTAAAAGACCATTTCCTCCTAGCCATGAGAAAGCTAAGAGGTTGAATTTCACCATCTGCAAGCTCTTGGCTACAGAAATGCTGCCTTTCCGCCTGGTGGACACAGAGGATTTTCGAGACCTTATGTCCGTCGCAGTGCCCCAGTACCAGATGCCCAGTCGGCACTACTTCTCAAAGAAAGGTGTGCCTGCGCTCCACCAGCATGTCGCACACAACATCACCGCTTCTTTGAGAAACTCTGTGTGTGACAGGGTGCATTTCACCACAGACACTTGGACGAGTAGGCATGGACAGGGGCGTTACATGTCGCTGACTGGGCACTGGGTAACTATGGTGACAGCAGGACAAGGGGCTGCTGTCCAAGTCTTGCCGTCCCCACGAGTTGTGCGTCAATCCTCTTTATGTCAAAGTTCCTCCACTGCTTCTGCCTCCTCAACCTCCTCTCGGTCTTCCACCTGCACCCAAAGCCTGTCTGGTCATGCCACAAGCTTTCTAACTGCGCAGAAGGGATCCTGCACACCTCCTTACTATGCTGGCAGTAGGGCTCAACGTCATCAGGCGGTTTTTACTTTGAAATGTCTGGGAAATGTGAGTCACACAGCTGAGGAGTTGTGGTCAGCTCTGGAGAACCAATTTCATGAATGGTTGTCTCCACTGGACCTGAAACCAGGGAAGGCCGTGTGCGACAAAGCTGCAAACCTGGGTGCGGCCCTTCGCCGGGGCAATGTCACACACGTGCCTTGTATGGCTCACGTGTTGAACCTGGTTGTCCAGCAATTTTTAGCCCACTATCCCAGACTAGATGGCCTTCTGCAGAGGGCACGGTCGCTGTGTGCTCACTTCCGCCGTTCGCATCCCGCAGCTCAGCGACTTACATCTCTACAGAAGTCGTTGGGCCTGCCACTTCACCGGCTAAAATGCGATGTGCCTACCCGGTGGAATTCAACTCTGACGTATAGCCTGGGCCAACGAGATCCAGAGGTGGGGCAAATCACGCTGGAGGAGTGGTCTCAGATCAGGGACCTATGCACCCTTCTGCACAGTTTTGAAATGGCGACGAAGATGTTTAGTGCTGACGATGCCATTATCAGCATGACTATTCCGGTGATTTACATGCTGGAGCACATGTTAAACAGAATTCGGAGTCAGGTGGTGGCACAAGAGGAGGTGGAGGAAGTAGAGGAGGAGGAGTTGTATGCGGAAGGGCTAACATCTGCAAGGTCCAGACGGTCGGCAGCACCAAGGCGGCAGGCATGTGAGGGTGGGGGAGATGGTTTTACCAGGGCGCATGGTAGCAGCCAAACTAGTGAGGAAGGTGCAGGAGCCCAGGAAGAAGTGGAGGACGAACTGATGGAAGACTCATCAGATGAGGGAGACCTTGATCACATTTCTGTTGTGCGAGGTTGGGGGGAGAGGACAGAGGAAGGAAGAATGATTGTTACCTCACCACCAACACAACAGGGACTTGGTGCTCCTGGATGCGCAACACACATGAGTGCCTTCTTGCTGCACTACCTGCAACATGACCCTCGAATTGTGAGAATTAGAAATAATCCTGACTACTGGGTTGCCACACTGTTAGATCCCCGGTACAAAAGTAAATTTGCAGAAATTATTCCTGCCATAGAAAGGGATGCACGCATGCAGGAGTATCAGCAGAGACTGTTGCAGAATCTTACATGTGCTTTTCCACAAAACACCAGTGGTGCACGTAGTGAATCTCACAGTTCCAACTTGCCAACCGTGGGACCGTCAAGTGTTCAGCACTCAAACCGTAACAGAACCACAGTATCTGCTGGTAACATCAATTTTGCGGAATCATTTCACCACTTTTTTAGCCCATCCTTTGCAAGGCCACAGGAGACAAGAAGTCTGACACATAGTCAACGCCTAGAGACGATGGTACAGGAGTATCTCCAAGTAAACATTAAAGCCATGACTGTGTCACTGGACCCTTGCTCTTTTTGGGCTTCCAATCTGGACAAATGGCCGGAGCTAGCCACTTACGCCTTGGAGATCTTGTCATGCCCCGCAGCCAGCGTTCTGTCTGAACGTGTGTTCAGCGCTGCTGGTGGTGTGCTGACAGATAAGCGCACGCGGCTCTCCACTGATAATGTAGACAGACTCACGTTCATAAAGATGAACAAATCATGGATCCGAAACGACTTTTCTACCCCTGTGTCATCCTTGGGAGAGTACAAGCTTGATGATTGGTTAAAATCACCCTACCAACCGTTTTAAGCTTTCAAATTACTAATCATGTTTATCTGTATCTTGGCTGGAAAATAATTTGGGCTTTGTAGCAGTGTGCAGCACTGATTCTATTAGGCCATCTATAATAAGCTCCACCAGATTTAAAATTACTAATCATGTTTATCTGTATCTTGGCTGGAAAATAATTTGGGCTTTGTAGCAGTGTGCAGCACTGATCCTATTAGGCCATCTATACTAAGCTCCACCAGATTTAAAATTAATAATAATTTTTAGCTGCATCTAGCCCGGAAAATAATTTTGGGGCTCCGAGATGCGCAAGACACATAAGTGCCTTCTTGCTGCACTACCTGCAACATGACCCTCATATTGTCAGAATTCGAAGTAATCATGACTACTGGGTTGCCACACTCTTAGATCCCCCAAACTTTTCGATCAACCTTTTCATTTTAATAAAGACCAAAAAAATGGTCATTTTTGAAATTATAAGCATTAGCAGGTTATTAGAAACTGAAATCAAACAGTTTTCAACTCAAAACTTTATTCTAGGTGATGTTACATTTTCACATAGGACCCCTTGTTCGAAAGGAGCTTCTGAACTCTCTCGTCCATTGAATTTGTCAGGTTTTGGATGGTTTCTGCTTCAATTGTTTTGCATGAGGACAGAATACCCTCCCAGAGGTGTTGCTTAGATGTGAACTGCCTCCCGCCATCGTAGACACTCCTTTTGATGACGCTCCAGAGGTTCTGAATGGGGTAGAGGTCAGGGGAGCATGGGGGTCACACCATAAGTTTGTCCCCTTTTATGCCCATATCAGCCAGAGATGCAGATGTTTTATGTGCAGCATGAGATGGTGCATTATCATGCAAAAAAATGATCTTGCTGTGAAATACACGGTTCTTCTTCTTGAACCATGGCAGGAAGTGCTGTTTGAGAAAATCCACATACATTATGGAGTTCATCTTTAGCGCCTTCAGGGATCCTAAAGGGGCCGACAATCTCTCTCCCCATGATTCCAGCCCAAAACATTACTCCACCTCCTCCTTGTTGGCGCTGTAGCCGTGTTTGCGTGGGGTGTCCATCAACCAGCCATCCTCCACTCCATCCATCTGGACCATCGAGCGCTGCATGGCACTCATCCGTGAACAAAACAGTTTTGAAATCAGTCTTCATGTAATGTTTGGCCCACTGGAGCCGTTTCTGCTTGTGTGAAGTAGATAGAGGAGGTCGACAGGATGGCGCATGCACAGCTGCAAACCTCTGAAGGACCCTGCATCTTGTTGTTCGGGGGACGTTGGAGGCACAAGCAGCTTCAAAAACTTGTCTGCTGCTATGACAAGGCTTTTTTGCCGCTGCTCTTTTAACCTGACGTAATTGCCTGTAGGAAAGAGTCCTCAATTAGCCCTTATCAGCACGCACACGTGTGTACTGTGAATCAGCTACATACTTCTTGATTGCCAAGACACTTCATCCTGATCATCGCACAATGTTGATTGTAGTCATGCCTTGACCTAAACACTCCACAATTTGTTGCTTCTCAGCAGCCGACACATCCTTTTTCTTTCCCATTTTGGCAGAAAATGTAGGCTGCTTAATAATGTGAGACAGCCTTCTTAAGTAGTCTTGCCTTTCATTGGACACACCTGCCAAACTAATTAGTAGTGTTGAGCCACCCCCGTAGTGTTCGAGTTCGGTTCGGTTCGTCGAACACCCGTGTGTTCGCCGAACTGTTCGTCGAACTGTTCGTCGAACACCTTCGAACACCGTTAAAACCAATGGCAGGCAAACAAAAACACATAGAAACACATAGAAAACACCTTCAAAGGTGTCCAAAAGCTGACAAACTGCTCAGAAGACATAACTAACACATGGAAAAGTGACAAGTACATATAGTCATGCGAAAATAAAAGAGGTGGAGGAGTAAAAGGAGGGGGAGACACAGATATACGCATGTCATGCCCTTCTAAAATCCAAAAAGTGAGAAGCCGACACGGCCAGTCCGCTCCTGCCCGTGCCACCTCCGTGTCGCCGGGTTTGTGCCAGAGCCGCGGTGAACCCTGACGGCCAGCCCCCCTCTCCCAATACTGGTGCCTGTCCGCTGGTGGGTCGAGCGAGCCCCACTGTGGTGGAGGCAGCTCTAAGCTTTTTAATTTAAATTGTCTCTCTAATTTGAATGAATACACTTTAAATCCATTTACAAGGATCTATTGGAGGGCAAGTCTCATGCCAGCAGCCGCGGTAATTCCAGCTCCAGTAGCGTCCACTAAAGCTGCTGCAGTTAAAAAGCTTTTATAAGGATCGAGCTCGGCTGTCCACCGCAAGGCATCCTACTGCCAGTCCCAGCCCCTATGCCTTGGGGTGCCTCCTGATGCTCTTCACTAAGTATCCCATGGTCCCGAAGCATTTCCTTTGAAAAAATTAAGTGTCTAAACTACAGGTGGTGCAGCTTGCTTAACAGCCGGGATAATCCGCTGACTAGCAGACACTGCTACTAGGCACAAAGTATTTCCTGGGCTAGATGCAGTTAAAAATTTGTAATTAGATACTCTCGTTGGATGCTGAGAAAGCATTCCATAGAGTCTCCTGGCACGCCATATATGATCCTCTTAAAAAGCTTGGGGTAGGGGTCTAGGGGACCCTTTTATAGCCAAAATCACGGCCCTGTATCGCAATACATCACCTAGGCTGAAGATAAATGGAACTGTAGCACCCTGAGGGCTCGGTTGCTACAGACGTATTGCACCTCACCCAGAGGTGTGATATCTAACTCTCAGGTAAGGATGGAGTGTGGATCAGGACCCGACACCTGCATGCATTACACCACATTGCCGTGGGGCAGGGCGACCAATATGCCCCTGAGATGGGCACGACAGTCCCTGTCCCTGGCTGGAGTGGGGGGAGGGAACACTGAGGAAGGGGAACCCTGTAGTGCAGGAGCAGGGAGGAAGCAGTTCCTGGGTGCATTGAGAAGGGAGTATAAAAGGTGGGCACCATCTTAGTTCAGTGCAGAGACGTCTGAGCAGAAGTGGCAGGGAGCAGGGGCTCTGCATGAGCTCTGCTCCGGAGGCGGGCCTAGTAACAGAGGCCCAGGCCTGGAAGAGGGAGAAGGAAGGAAGAGGAGCGGAGAAGGCTCCAGGAACGAGGAATGAAGGGATCCCAGGGGTGCGGACGGGCGAGTCGCCACCGCACGCCCGAATCCACCTGCATGGAGGGGTCAGGCCAAAGGGGGAGACCGGTCCCCGAACTAGTAGAGGCAGGAAACGACCCTCAGCTAGAAACCGGAGGCTCTGACATTTTATGTGGCGCAGCCCCTCGCTACACCCGCTAGGAAGGCACCACATAGGGTCAGGGAAACTGGCGCCAAGTTTACCAAGAGGAGGCCCGAGGCAGCCGGACAGAAGTGTTGGTAAGAAAGGCCAGACAAAGGACACACAAAGGGGGTCCTGTGAAGTGCTCCAAAGTTATCTGGGAGTTGTCTGAGCCCCTCACCTGGTGAGCACAGTACGACGTGGGCAGCCGTTACCTGCAGACGTGGTCTGGATAATAAGAACTGTGAGTAAAGGCCCTGAACTGCATCACTGACTCCGTGTCGTTACTGCTGCTGCCCTGCACCATCACCCCCATCCTCCGCATACACTGCCCTGAGGCTATACTCCTCCCGTGGGGAGTTATGCTACGCTCTGCTGCACCCACAACACCAGCCTCAGCGGTCTGCCCTGTAGCGGCGGTTCACTCTGACCGCAATCCACGGGTGGCGTAGTCGGACATTTAAACATCAAAACCACATAAATAGTTCCGCCACTGGTTTGACCGCCCTGAGCCACGGAACCGGGTCGCCGCCACGAAGACTACAACCACCAGCATCCACCAAAAAGGGTCCGGCTCCGGGTGTCCCAAGGCCCAGGGGGTGCGTCAGAACATTTTCATCACCTTTCACAATCACCAATGGGACAAGGCAGTGATGTCCTCTGTCCCCTCTCTTATACATCCTAGTGACGGAGCACCTGCTCTCATCAATTCGCCATAACCCCAATATTAGGTGGATTGAGGTGGGAGGCACCGAGCACAAGTGCTCTCTATTTGCTGATGATGTCCTAGTATATATCACTCAATCACATATATCCATCCATGCTGTTATGGCTGAAATAAATCACTTTGTTACATGGTAAAATTTTAAAATCAATGCAGCGAAGTCTGAGGCCCTCGATGTCTCCCTCCCCAAATCCATATAGGATTCCATCCAGTCCAACTTTCCCTTTGCCTGGCCCTCACAGAGTATCAAATACTTAGGAATTCCTATTCATAGAGACCTCTCCCATCTATGTTATCTTAATTTTGGGCCCTTTATTGAACAACTCCATACAGACCACGGTTGGCAAGTTAGAACTGTAAGATTCACTACGTGAACCACTGGTGTTTTGTGGAAAAGCACATGTACACTGCGTTCCAAATTATTATGCAAAAAGTGTTTAGGAGTGATAAGGGAAGAATTTGTTTGTTTGTCAGTTAAACTCATTGATGGTGATGTGTGTCAGGGCTCTTTATATCACTGTAAGCAATTGCAGACACCTGTGCTAATTAGTTTGGCAGGTGTGTCCAATGAAAGGCAAGACTACTTAAGATGGCTCTCTCACATTATTAAGCAGCCTACATTTTCTGCCAAAATGGGAAAGAAAAAGGATGTGTCGGCTGCTGAGAAGCAACAAATTGTGGAGTGTTTAGGTCAAGGCATGACTACAATCAACATTGTGCGATGATCAGGATGAAGTGTCTTGGCAATCAAGAAGTATGTAGCTGATTCACAGTACACACGTGTGCGTGCTGATAAGGGCAAATTGAGGACTCTTTCCTACAGGCAATTACGTCAGGTTGAAAGAGCAGCGGCAAAAAAGCCTTGTCATAGCAGCAGACAAGTTTTTGAAGCTGCTTGTGCCTCCAACGTCCCCCGAACAACAAGATGCAGGGTCCTTCAGAGGTTTGCAGCTGTGCATGCGCCATCCTGTCGACCTCCTCTATCCACTTCACACAAGCAGAAACGGCTCCAGTGGGCCAAACATTACATGAAGACTGATTTCAAAACTGTTTTGTTCACGGATGAGTGCCGTGCAGCGCTCAATGGTCCAGATGGATGGAGTGGAGGATGGCTGGTTGATGGACACCCCACGCAAACACGGCTACAGCGCCAACAAGGAGGAGGTGGAGTAATGTTTTGGGCTGGAATCATGGGGAGAGAGATTGTCGGCCCCTTTAGGATCCCTGAAGGCGCTAAAGATGAACTCCATAATGTATGTGGATTTTCTCAAACAGCACTTCCTGCCATGGTTCAAGAAGAAGAACCGTGTATTTCACAGCAAGATCATTTTTCTGCATGATAATGCACCATCTCATGCTGAACATAAAACATCTGCATCTCTGGCTGATATGGGCATAAAAGGGGACAAACTTATGGTGTGACCCCCATGCTCCCCTGACCTCTACCCCATTCAGAACCTTTGGAGCATCATTAAAAGGAGTGTCTATGATGGCGGGAGGCAGTTCACATCTAAGCAACAGCTCTGGGAGGGTATTCTGTCCTCATGCAAAACAATTGAAGCAGAAACCATCCAAAACCTGACAAATTCAATGGACGAGAGAGTTCAGAAGCTCCTTTCGAACAAGGGGTCCTATGTGAAAATGTAACATCACCTAGAATAAAGTTTTGAGTTGAAAACTGTTTGATTTCAGTTTCTAACAACCTGCTAATGCTTATAATTTCAAAAATGACCATTTTTTTGGTCTTTATTAAAATGAAAAGGTTGATCGAAAAGTTTGGGGGATCTAAGAGTGTGGCAACCCAGTAGTCATGATTACTTCGAATTCTGACAATATGAGGGTCATGCTGCAGGTAGTGCAGCAAGAAGGCACTTATGTGCCTTGCGCATCTCGGAGCCCCAAAATTATTTTCCGGGCTAGATGCAGCTAAAAATTATTTTTAATTTTAAATCTGGTGAAGCTTTAGTATAGATGGCCTAATAGGATCAGTGCTGCACACTGCTACAAAGCCCAAATTATTTTCCAGTCAAGATACAGATAAACATGATTAGTAATTTGAAAGCTTAAAACGGTTGGTAGGGTGATTTTAACCAATCATCAAGCTTTTACTCTCCCCAGGATGACACAGGGGTAGAAAAGTCGTTTCGGATCCATGAATTGTTCATCTTTATGAACGTGAGTCTGTCTACATTATCAGTGGAGAGCCGCGTGCGCTTATCTGTCAACACACCACCAGCAGCGCTGAACACACGTTCAGACAGAACGCTGGCTGCGGGGCATGACAAGATCTCCAAGGCGTAAGTGGCTAGCTCCGGCCATTTATCCAGATTGGAAGCCCAAAAAGAGCAAGGGTCCAGTGACACAGTCGTGGCTTCAATGTTTACTTGGAGATACTCCTGTACCATCGTCTCTAGGCGTTGACTATGTGTCAGACTTCTTGTCTCCTGTGGCCTTGCAAAGGATGGGCTAAAAAAGTGGTGAAATGATTCCGCAAAATTGATGTTACCAGCAGATACTGTGGTTCTGTTACGGTTTGAGTGCTGAACACTTGACGGTCCCACGGTTGGCAAGTTGGAACTGTGAGATTCACTACGTGCACCACTGGTATTTTGTGGAAAAGCACATGTAAGATTCTGCAACAGTCTCTGCTGATACTCCTGCATGCGTGCATCCCTTTCTATGGCAGGAATAATTTCTGCAAATTTACTTTTGTACCGGGGATCTAACAGTGTGGCAACCCAGTAGTCAGGATTATTTCTAATTCTCACAATTCGAGGGTCATGTTGCAGGTAGTGCAGCAAGAAGGCACTCATGTGTGTTGCGCATCCAGGAGCACCAAGTCCCTGTTGTGTTGGTGGCGAGGTAACAATCATGCTTCCTTCCTCTGTCCTCTCCCCCCAACCTCGCACAACAGAAATGTGATAAAGGTCTCCCTCATCTGATGAGTCTTCCATCAGTTCGTCCTCCACTTCTTCCTGGGCTCCTGCACCTTCCTCACTAGTTTGGCTGCTACCATGCGCCCTGGTAAGACCATCTCCCCCACCCTCACATGCCTGCCGCCTTGGTGCTGCCGACCGTCTGGACCTTGCAGATGTTAGCCCTTCCGCATACAACTCCTCCTCCTCTACTTCCTCCACCTCCTCTTGTGCCACCACCTGACTCCGAATTCTGTTTAACATGTGCTCCAGCATGTAAATCACCGGAATAGTCATGCTGATAATGGCATCGTCAGCACTAAACATCTTCGTCGCCATTTCAAAACTGTGCAGAAGGGTGCATAGGTCCCTGATCTGAGACCACTCCTCCAGCGTGATTTGCCCCACCTCTGAATCTCGTTGGCCCAGGCTATACGTCAGAACGTATTGCACCAGGGCTTGTCGGTGCTGCCACAGTCGCTGCAACATGTGCAGAGTTGAATTCCACCGGGTAGGCACATCGCATTTTAGCCGGTGAAGTGGCAGGCCCAACGACTTCTGTAGAGATGTAAGTCGCTGAGCTGCGGGATGCGAACGGCGGAAGTGAGCACACAGCGACCGTGCCCTCTGCAGAAGGCCATCTAGTCTGGGATAGTGGGCTAAAAATTGCTGGACAACCAGGTTCAACACGTGAGCCATACAAGGCACGTGTGTGACATTGCCCCGGCGAAGGGCCGCACCCAGGTTTGCAGCATTGTCGCACACGGCCTTCCCTGGTTTCAGGTCCAGTGGAGACAACCATTCATGAAATTGGTTCTCCAGAGCTGACCACAACTCCTCAGCTGTGTGACTCACATTTCCCAGACATTTCAATGTAAAAACCGCCTGATGACGTTGAGCCCTACTGCCAGCATAGTAAGGAGGTGTGCAGGATCCCTTCTGCGCAGTTAGAAAGCTTGTGGCATGACCAGACAGGCTTTGGGTGCAGGTGGAAGACCGAGAGGAGGTTGAGGAGGCAGAAGCAGTGGAGGAACTTTGACATAAAGAGGATTGACGCACAACTCGTGGGGACGGCAAGACTTGGACAGCAGCCCCTTGTCCTGCTGTCACCATAGTTACCCAGTGCCCAGTCAGCGACATGTAACGCCCCTGTCCATGCCTACTCGTCCAAGTGTCTGTGGTGAAATGCACCCTGTCACACACAGAGTTTCTCAAAGAAGCGGTGATGTTATGTGCGACATGCTGGTGGAGCGCAGGCACACCTTTCTTTGAGAAGTAGTGCCGACTGGGCATCTGGTACTGGGGCACTGCGACGGACATAAGGTCTCGAAAATCCTCTGTGTCCACCAGGCGGGAAGGCAGCATTTCTGTAGCCAAGAGCTTGCAGATGGTGAAATTCAACCTCTTAGCTTTCTCATGGCTAGGAGGAAATGGTCTTTTACTTGTCCACATCTGAGGGACCGAGGGCTGGCTATTGTGCTTAGACGGGGTTGATAAGGGTGTCCCCGGCAAACTGCCGGTCTGTGAGGAAGATGCAGGCGGACATGTTAGGTTGCCTTGATCCAAAGGTGGTGCTATCGATGTCGGACAGCGCTCAACACCAGCTGGTGTTACCACCTCCAAAGAAAATGATGACCTGCCAATCACGCTGGCTGTTGCGGGTAAAGAGGTGGCAAGTCTGCGCCCCAAAACAGGTGTGACTGCTGTCCCCCCAGTCACAGAGGATGAAGAGGCCGCGGATGCACAAGATATGGCAGACGGTGGTTGGCCCGGCCGGCTAGGCCGCATTGTAGCACACTGAGCTTCCCACTGCAACTTATGCTTCATGTCCATGTGCCGGTTCATGCATGAAGTACTCAAACTATGTATTTTTTGGCCTCTACTTAGCTTTTGCTGACAAATGTTACAGATAACACGAGTTGGGTCATCTTTATCGATCTGAAAAAATGCCCAGGCTATGCAAGGCTTAGCACCCATGCGACCTGAAGAGCCACCACGACTTGTGGTGAGAGGCAGAGTTGTGTTTGAGGATGCAGTTGTTGACGTGCTTCCAGTACTACGTCTCTGTCCAGGAAGGCGCAACCTGACCTCGTCGTCACTAGCATCTTCCTCCACCTCCTCTGCTGACCTCATCTCTTGGCTGACTGTGGGTTGACAGTAAGTGGGATCTCCGACCTCATCATCATCACCCTGTGCGTTATCACACCCGTCGTCCTCAGAGCCAACCTGTTCCTGCCCTGACAAAAAACTAAAGTTGTCGCTCCAATCAGGTATTTGAGTCTTATCATCGTCTTCCTCATTGTCTCCACCAACAGGAGTTACAGTTTGGGAATGAGGGTCTACATTATGGTCAGAACCTTCTGCGTCTGGTCCTGGATCCGACTCATAAAGATTCTGGGCATCAGTGCAGATCATTTCCTCGTCTGGATTCACAGAAGCGCTGGAGTCGACCTCTGATTCCCAGGCTATAGTATGAGTAAACAGCTCTGCAGACTCAACCATCTGTTCTACCTCATACTCAGACGGGCAGCTGGAGATTTGGGAGCTGTGAGGAAGCAAGTGCGATTTGGGTGACACCTTTGAGGACTGGAGTATTTGTGATGTTGAAGTTGATGTGGAGGAGAGCCCACTTAAAGGAGCACTTGATATCCGTTGAAGCACCTGCTGTTTTTGTGCCTCATCTGGAATTTGTAGCGATTGGCGTGGCCGTAAGAAAGGGATCTTATCACATTGTCCGCTAAAAGAAGTAGACATTTTAGTTTGGCTGGAAGATGGTCTTTCTTCTGCAGATGTTACTGTTGCTTTAACACCTACCCCACGGACACAACCTTTTTTCCCCTTCCCAACACGCCTATTCCCCTTTCCACCAGCAGCAGGCCTTTTTCCACTCATTTTGGTGGTTAACTAATTCACAACTCTGGAGTTGTTTGCACAAAAAAACAATGGATGGTAACCGAGCAGAGCTGAGTGGCCAAACTGTGGTATTAGGCCAAAACTATTGGCTGGGTTAGATGCAGAAAAAAATTATTTTGAATTTGCAACCTGATGGAGGTCAGTATAGATGGATTAATAGAACAAGACCCACACACAGCTAGAAGCCCAATATTTTTTCAGAGGTAGATGCAGGAAAAAAATATATTCAGTTTGCAACCTGATGGAGGTCAGTATAGATGGACTAATACAACAAGTCCCACACACAGCTAGAAGCCCAATATTTTTTCAGAGGTAGATGCAGAAAAAAATATATTCAGTTTGCAACCTGATGGAGGTCAGTATAGATGGACTAATACAACAAGTCCCACACACAGCTAGAAGCCCAAATATTTTTTCAGAGGTACTGTAGATGCAGATAAAAATTAGTTTTAATTTGCAACCTGATGGAGGTCAGTATAGATGGACTAATAGAGAAAGTCCGACACACTACTAGAAGGCCAAATATTTTTTCAGAGCTAGATGCAGAAAAAAATTATATTCAGTTTGCAACCTGATGGAGGTCAGTATAGATGGATTAATAGAACAAGACCCACACACAGCTAGAAGCCCAATATTTTTTCAGAGGTAGATGCAGGAAAAAAATATATTCAGTTTGCAACCTGATGGAGGTCAGTATAGATGGACTAATACAACAAGTCCCACACACAGGTAGAAGCCCAAATATTTTTTCAGAGGTACTGTAGATGCAGATAAAAATTAGTTTTAATTTGCAACCTGATGGAGGTCAGTATAGATGGACTAATAGAATGATGCTATGCCCAAAAGATTTTACTTCACTAGGTGCAGTAAAAAAATTGGTATTCTATACACAGGTGGTATATCTTGCAACACAGATAGGCTACTCCACTGACTAACACACTCTGCAATAGGCCAAAAAGGATTAGCTTTGCTAGATTCAGCCAAATGCTGTGAAAAAAACTTGCACAGCACTGGCACAGACCTGCCTGGCAAAAACTGATAGGAACTGATGTAACCTAGTCCTGAAAAGGACTGCAATTACAATTAGTCTTTACTCCCACAACCTATCTATTTAAGAGCACAGACCTCCCTGATAAAAGTCGTAGGAAATGCTGTAACCTAGTCCTTAAAAGGACTGCAATCACAACTATTCCCTACTCCCAAGCTATCTGTATATTTGTGCGAAAATTGGCTTGAAATTAACAAGGTATAGCGCACACAGCAACAGCGGTGCCGTCTAACACGCAGCTGCAGCAGTGAGAAAATGGTGGCGACGGGGAAAATGGCTGGGTCTTATAGGGCAAGGACATGTGACATACACTGCCAATGACACATGCCCTTGCTTGTGTGAAAAAAAGCACTTCGCTCCGTGTGTGCGCTGCTGATAGGCTGACAGATTGCACCTCCCCACTGCAAATGCGGGAAAGAAAAAAAAAAATGGAGATCTTCATTGTTCCTGCAGAGATCCATCCCCTGCCCCTCCCCCCACCCCGCTGTACACTCAAACTGCGTATTAACATTAATTTTCATCATTACTGAGAAAAAATCCAGTTATGATTTTGGTGCACGAACAGTTATCGAACATAACCTCGAACAGCCGAATTTTTCTCAAATTGTTCGTGTTCGCCGAACGGCTCGAACACCGCCCAAAACAGCTCGAATTTGAGATTGGCGAACAGTTCGAGTAGAACAACACTCATCTCTACTAATTAGCACAGGTGTCTGCAATTGCTTACAGTGATATAAAGAGCCCTGACACACATCACCATCAATGAGTTTAACTGACAAACAAACAAATTCTTCCCTTATCACTCCTAAACACTTTTTGCATAATAATTTGGAACGCAGTGTACATGTGCTTTTCCACAAAACACCAGTGGTTCACGTAGTGAATCTTACAGTTCTAACTTGCCAACCGTGGTCTGTATGGAGTTGTTCAATAAAGGGCCCAAAATTAAGATAACATAGATGGGAGAGGTCTCTATGAATAGGAATTCCTAAGTATTTGATACCCTGTGAGGGCCAGGCAAAGGGAAAGTTGGACTGGATGGAATCCTATATGGATTTGGGGAGGGAGACATCGAGGGCCTCAGACTTCGCTGCATTGATTTTAAAATTTGACCATGTAACAAAGTGATCTATTTCAGCCAAAACAGCATGGATGGATATATGTGATTGAGTGATATATACTAGGACATCATCAGCAAATAGAGAGCACTTGTACTCGGTGCCTCCCACCTCAATCCACCAAATATTGGGGTTATGGCGAATTGATGAGAGCAGGTGCTCCGTCACTAGGATGTATAAGAGAGGGGACAGAGGACATCACTGCCTTGTCCCATTGGTGATTGTGAAAGGTGATGAAAATGTTCTGATGCACCCCCTGGGCCTTGGGACACCCGGAGCCGGACCCTTTTTGGTGGATGCTGGTGGTTGTAGTCTTCGTGGCGGCGACCCGGTTCTGTGACTCAGGGTGGTCAAACCAGTGGCGGAACTATTTATGTGGTTTTGATGTTTAAATGTCCGACTACGCCACCCGTGGATTGCGGTCAGAGTGAACCGTCGCTGCAGGGCAGACCACTGAGGCGGGTGTTGTGGGTGCAGCAGAGCGTAGCATAACTCCCCACGGAAGGAGTATAGCCTCAGGGCAGTGTATGCGGAGGATGGGGGTGATGGTGCAGGGCAGCAGCAGTAACGACACGGAGTCAGTGATGCAGTCCAGGGCCTTTACTCACAGTTCTTATTATCCAGACCACGTCTGCAGGTAACGGCTGCCCACGTCGTACTGTGCTCACCAGGTGAGGGGCTCAGACAACTCCCAGATAACTTTGGAGCGCTTCACAGGACCCCCTTTGTGTGTCCTTTGTCTGGCCTTTCTTACCAACCCTTCTGTCCGGCTGCCTCGGGCCTCCTCTTTGTAAACTTGGCGCCAGTTTCCGTGACCCTATGTGGTGCCTTCCTAGCGGGTGTAGCGAGGGGCTGCGCCACATAAAATGTCAGAGCCTCCGGTTTCTAGCTGAGGGTCGTTTCCTGCCTCCACTAGTTTCGGGGACCGGTCTCCCCCTTTGGCCTGACCCCTCCACGCAGGTGGATTCGGGCGTGCGGTGGCGACTCGCCCGTCCGCACCCCTGGGATCCCTTCATTCCTCGTTCCTGGAGCCTTCTCCGCTCCTCTTCCTTCCTTCTCCCTCTTCCAGGCCTGCGCCTCTGTTACTAGGCCCGCCTCCGGAGCAGAGCTCATGCAGAGCCCCTGCTCCCTGCCACTTCTGCTCAGACTTCTCTGCACTGAACTAAGATGGTGCCCACCTTTTATACTCCCTTCTCAATGCACCCAGGAACTGCTTCCTCCCTGCTCCTGCACTACAGGGTTCCCCTTCCTCAGTGTTCCCTCCCCCCACTCCAGCCAGGGACAGGGACTCTCGTGCCCATCTCAGAGGCATATTGGTCGCCCTGCCCCACGGCAATGTGGTGTAATGCATGCAGGTGTCGGGTCCTGATCCACACTCCATCCTTACCTGAGAGTGAGATATCACACCTCTGGGTGAGGTGCAATACCTCTGTAGCAACCGAGCCCTCAGGGTGCTACAGTTCCATTTATCTTCAGCCTAGGTGACGTATTGTGATACAGGGCCGTGATTTTGGCTATAAAAGGGTCCCCTAGACCCCTACCCCAAGCTTTTTAAGAGAATCATATATGGCGTGCCAGGAGACTCTATGGAATGCTTTCTCAGCATCCAACGAGAGTATCTAATTACAAATTTTTAACTGCATCTAGCCCAGGAAATACTTTGTGCCTAGTAGCAGTGTCTGCTAGTCAGCGGATTATCCCGGCTGTTAAGCAAGCTACACCACCTGTAGTTTGGACACTTAATTTTTTCAAAGGAAATGCTTCGGGACCACGGGATACTCAGTGAAGAGCATCAGGAGGCACCCCAAGGCATAGGGGCTGGGACTGGCAGTAGGATGCCTTGCGGTGGACAGCCGAGCTCGATCCTTATAAAAGCTTTTTAACTGCAGCAGCTTTAGTGGACGCTACTGGAGCTGGAATTACGCGGCTGCTGGCATGAGACTTGCCCTCCAATAGATCCTTGTAAATGGATTTAAAGTGTATTCATTCAAATTAGAGAGACAATTTAAATTAAAAAGCTTAGAGCTGCCTCCACCACAGGGGGGCTCGCTCGACCCACCAGCGGACAGGCACCAGTATTGGGAGAGGGGGGCTGGCCGTCAGGGTTCACCGCGGCTCTGGCACAAACCCGGCGACACGGAGGTGGCACGGGCAGGAGCGGACTGAACGTGTCGGCTTCTCACTTTTTGGATTTTAGAAGGGCATGACATGCCTATATTTGTGTCTCCCCCTCCTTTTACTCCTCCACCTCTTTTCTTTTCGCATGACTATATGTACTTGTCACTTTTCCATGTGTTAGTTGTGTCTTCTGAGCAGTTTGTCAGCTTTTGGACACCTTTGAAGGTGTTTTCTATGTGTTTCTATGTGTTTTTGTTTGCCTGCCATTGGTTTTAACGGTGTTCGAAGGTGTTCGACGAACAGTTCGACGAACAGTTCGGCGAACACACGGGTGTTCGACGAACCGAACCGAACTCGAACACTACGGGGGTGGCTCAACACTAACCATAACACAAACTTAGTCCTAGCCTGGAGTTAAAGCCAGGAGAAGATATGGCCAAGTGATCCAAATCAGAAATAAATTCAGCTTACTACATTTCTTATGGGTGCTCTTTTCTTCCATACGTCAAAGGTTGTCCATTTCACACAATGTGGGAAAAAGTTTTGGGACACAACTCTTAATCATTCAGTTGAGGATTTTTTTTATTCAGTCCAATTGCCACAGGTGTATAACATCCAGCCCCTCGCCATGCAGTCTGCCTATACTGACATTTCGGATACAATCGCTCATTCTAAAGAGGTCACTGACACCAGTGTGGTCCTGTAATCAGATGTCACCATTGTTGGATGTCAGAAATGGTCCCTTTCCTACATATTCCACTATCAACTGTGAGTGGTGTTACTGAAAAGTAGAAGAGATTAAGAACTACAACAACTGAGCCATGAAGTAGAGACCACATAAAATTACAGTGAGGGGTCAGTCGCAAGTGTTGATGCACATAGTACATAAAAGTTGGCAACGTTCTTCTAACTCATTAATTGCAAAGTCCATAAGTCCGCTAGCTCTTATATCAGCACAAAAACTGTGTGACGGGAGCTTTTTCCATGGCCGAGCAGTTATGTGCAAAGCTTACATCACCAAGCTCAAAGCCAAGCGTCAGATGAAGTGGTGACCAGCCAATGGACTCTGGAGTAGTGGCAAAGTATTCTGTGGAGTATTGAACAACGGTTCTTTATCTGAGTGTCTGATGGTTGAATCTACAGTATGTCTATATAGTAAATAATAGGGTGATACTTTTACATCAATGGGATCAAGAAATGTGCCCATTATTTGTATTACTGTCCACAGTCCAGGAGAGTATATGTCCAACAAGAATATCAGTCAAGTTTCAAAAAGTTTAAAGGTCGGAAGTACAACATGTACCGCACAAAAGGTGATGGTCCATCATCCACGACATCATGCTGCTCAGAGTACTTAGGCCTGAAACTTAATGTTAAGCTTATTTATCATTGTTGACTTGAAAACAATCCAGGACACTGTCATTTGGCAGACAGTGCCCATTCTTAAGGGCATTACTGGTTCAGGAGTCCCGAAATCTCAATTCTCAGAACATCCAAGGTTACAGGCGCAGCAGTATATTCACAGCATGCAATTGACATAAAGGAGCTAAAAGATCATCATTTCACACAATAAATGATGACCTTGAGATGATTATTGGGAGAAATGTCTCAATTCTGCTGCTAGTATAAAATATGTAAGGCAGTAAAGTCATACAAGAATATTTATGACCTTAGATGTAAATTGCGTTTGGAAATAAAATGGAAAATATTAGATGATATTCGACAAAGCAAGGTTATGAATGAGGGGTGTGGAATTAGATGCTCCATGGTTGTATCCACACTGGAAAGAAACTGAAGAGTTACAGAAACCTAGAATGTAATTACCATATATACAGGGTTTCCTGAATAATGCTGCATTATTTAGAACATAGAAACACAAGGGACATTATTAGAATACAATCTAAAAGGGAATTTAAAGGGATTGTCAGCGTTCAGACAACTTCTTCCCCAATGAATTCTTCTCAACCAGGAATCTCATAGTTTAGGGTCACACTAATGTGTTATAAACAAAGTTGCACCACAGAGTCTGTATTAAAAGTTGTATGTTAATAGCCACAATTAATATTTCAAACATGAAGCCTGGGTTCCCTAAATTAACTTTCCAAGGAAAAAAAAAGGATATGTAATGTTATGCCCTATGAAGGACTTAAAGGGAATATGTCAGCAGCTTTTTGCTACCTCATCTGAGCGCAGCTTGATATAGGCAAAGAAACTCTGAATCCAACAATGTATCACTTAGATTACTGGGTGCAGCAGTTGTGACACAATCAGAGTTTTTAGATTATGCAATACAGCAGAGCTGAGGAAGCTAACCCCGCCCACACCAGGCTCTGTATATACAATGTCCATAGACAGGTGCCTATCACAGAAGAGGGTGGAGTCAGACTAGCATGCACACTCTGCTGTGTCCCAGCAATGATAAGCTCGGGGTGCTAAAATAATCATTGCAAGCAAATAAAACCACAGACCTTGATAAGAGAGACATCGCCGAAATCTGTGTTTTATCCCCTACAGCATGTTGTCTTCAGATTACATAGCAAAAATCTGCCTACAGATTCCCTTTAAGGATGGTGAACTACCCTTTGTCTTGTACCATATTGCTTGAAGTCTCCCTTTTATAGGCGGCTCCCACAATAATAGGAGATGACATATCACTAAAAATTGCCCAAACCCTGACCAATCTTCATAATAAAAGTGCAGCAGGGCTGGTTGAACAGATTTTCCCTGCATAGTAATATTTCCAACCACTAGTATGAGGAAACTGTTGCATTGACCCATTCCTCTCCCTCCCTGGCATCTGTAGTGTATGGAGCTGTCCATTCCCTTAGTGCTGATTCCAGAAATGAGAATTAGCAGTAGGAGGAGCTGTTTCACCTGTGAGACTGTACAGCCGATCATAATGTTCATGCAGCTTTGCAAGTGAAACAGGAGTTTGCCTGCAAGATTAAATGATTGTGCAGGGAAGAAGGAAAAGGTCCGCAGAAGCACATGGCAGCTTCGAACGCTGCAGCATGGCTGTTGTGTGTGAATGCAGCCTTACAGCCAAACAGCAGAAGCCCTCCCCAAATCTAAGGTCACTAACGAAATGAGTTCCTTTCTTTTTTCTTCGCCTCTTGAAGATCTTCATCTTTTTGGTTTTGGAACATAAAACAAACTAACAGTGAGTAGTTATATATGGGGGTGCACCTATAGTAGATGCAGAGTCTGCAAATTTCTCCCAGGTTCTGGAGGTTAGGGAGGCCTAGAAGGTCTCTTTGGCCCTTATGAAAAGACGATTAGGGCTTGTTCACATGCTGCGCTTTTACCGCGTTTTTTCTGCATGTTTTTGTCGTCGAAAAAAAATGCAGCATTTCTCAGTACCAGCAAAGTGAATGAGATTTCGGCATGCTTATTTTTTTCCTCACGGATTTGAACCATCAAAGAGTATTTTCAAACCTGCAGCACGTCAATTCTTTCAGCGTTTTTGCCGTGTTTTTTACTCGGTCAAATGAATGGAAAACAATTCAACTAAAAATACACAAAAATGCATTAAACATGGACATAAAAACGCATCAGAAGGGAGCGTATTTTACGTAGTGTCTTTCCTGCCAAATTTTCTGAAAATACTCAATGTGTGCACATACCCTAACATGGAAGACCTGAAATTAGGAGCGGACATATCATTGTTGCCACCTGTAAGAGTTAAGGGGTCTATTTTCATCTAAAAAGCAGTAGGCGTGTACATTATGATGAGCTATTGGATGACAAAGGGCCCATACAGTGTTCTTGCACAGGGGCCCTTCTCCGTCTGTGTCTACCATTGCCTGTAATAGTTGGAGACCTGTTGAACATTTTATATTGGGGCCCATGAGCTTCAGGTTACACCTCTGGTGCCAGCCATTATCTTTTCACAAATTTCATTAAAAAACTCCCAATTTCTCACAAATGTAATAACTTGTTGTAGCAAAATGCTTGTTGGACTACAACATACGGCAAACCACAACCACTGGTTGACCATGGAGAGACACATATAGAATAAACATCTGCCCACTAAGTAACACACTATATTTATTGAAACCTGGTCATCTTGGGAAATATTGAGCGTAGAGAGAAGGTGAAGGAGGACACATCTGTCAAAATCTTATTGATTGAGAACATTTCAAGCATACAGATGTAGCAGTCACCAACATGATGGCTGCAACGCTTCGTTAGTAGTGTGCTATGGCCGATCTCATTGGAAATAGCATTAGGATGCTGTGTATTCACAGTGGCTGCCAACAGGTTGGTGGCGGCTACTTTTGTATGTGTTATTTTCTCGTGGGTAGATAGTGGATTCTGTATAACTCAGCCAACACTTCTGGTCTTTCCATGGATTTTCCTTTGCTGAATTCCGAGCTTGCATTTACCCATTGGCTGAACTGATTTGACCTGCTCCGTTCTCCATCTGTGCCGGGTTTAGCTTTGTCTTCATTCTATTGTACAGGGAGGGGGGTATTAGCAGCACAAAGTATTAAAGGTTAATACAGAGAGGGAATTCCAAAATGCTTCTTATAATCACAGGGAGCTCGTGAAGGAGACGGAGAGGTCAGACAGGTTCTGAGGTTTTACGGCAGGTAGAAAAAGAGCAGCAAGTGCGGGTCAAGCTGTTTTTATTTAGGAAAATCGTTCAGGTCTGTCAATGCTGAGCCGCGTATACCGAGCGAAACAAAGAATCCAGTAGGGAGTTATATTGACACTTACAAAGTTCTGCCCACGACTATTTCAGTCATTCGAATACCTGCACAAGCCACATTTACGTCAAGATGCAATGGTTTATTAACTCCAATGGAGGAGTCCAAAAAGTCGTACGGGAGATTTCATTAGGGCTGTACAGTAAGGTACAATATTCCGTCTCATCCAAAGGTCAAACTAAATTGTCCAACTGTGTTCTGAATAACACACACATGAGTAAATTGTGGAAAAGCCATTGTGATGAACTTAAACAAGCAGTGATGCTTCCACTCTCTAAGTGCACATCGGAGCCATCCAAGGAGAGACTGAAAGTGTCCTTGTGTCCATGGGGGTGAAGTAAAAAAATCAGTGTTGTTACTTAAAGGGAACCTGTCACCATGAAAATACAGTTCAATCTGTAAGCACCATGTTGTAGAGGAGGGGGGCGGAGTAGATTGATATATAGTTTTGTGAGAATAGATTCAGTATAATCTGAGTTTTAATCATTTAGTCTTTTTCTCTTTCTGGGATTTTCTGGGTCTAGTGGGCAGTCCTATCAGTGATTAAAAATAAAAGCAGATTGAAAAATTTACTACAAATTTCACTGTGTACTTCTTATGATTTTCCTTAAATAAAACATGGTTTTAAAGGGATTGCCCACTACTCAGATAATCCCTTCTGAATCCTTATGTTTCCCACCAGTAAAATCATAACACCTATACTTACCTCCAATGCTGTTCTAGTGGTGTCGGCACTGGCTCTTCCAGGGCTTTCTTGACATCGTTATGTCACTTGATCCCTGAGGCCAATTAGCACTTGACCACAGGCTTCACTCTCCCCTTCTTTGGATGAATCAAGACATCCGAAAGGAAATGAGAGAGCAGCCGCAGCTCTCACATCCTCCAGAAGTCAATTACATCTGTAGAAGAGGAGAGTGAAGCCAGTGCTGATTGGCCGCAGGGATTGCGTGACATGATAGTGTCAGGTGAGCCTCGGGAGAGCCAGTGACAACACCACAGTAACAATGCAGGAACTGGAGGTGAGTATAGGTGTTATTCTTTTACTGAGGGGCAACATAGGGGTTCAAAATGGGTTTTCCGAGTAGTGGAGAACCCCTTTCAGTCTAGAGAAACTGTAAAAAAAATACTTATTCAGGTCTAAAGTATTCATATAGCTGCTCAGTTTTTGCCTCACATACAGTTGTGTTACATAGTCAATGAATTATTCAGACGGAGCTGTCAATATATATATACATACACTTTATGTGCTGCTAACTCCGAAACGGATAGGCCGAGCTGTCGTTCTGCCACACACCTGTGAGATTTACAGTGTGAAATGAGAGAATAGGAAGTGTTAAGCAGTCTGGTGTCTGAAAAATCAACACTGCTCAAGCATGCGGCGAGGAGAGGGGGCGTCGAGCGGAGAAAAGTGGCATTAATTAAGGAGAAACTTTGAAAATAGGTGAGGTGACCTTGTATTCATGGGAATGTGTCGCCCGCTTGGGTGACACGAGTGATGGAGTTGGAGCGTGTTGTCTGACGTAAGCGTAAGGTTCACTGCCTCTGCCTCGGTAAACAGCAGAATGAAAAGGATGTGTTCTTTGTCTTAGAAAAGCTGTTATAAAGAAGTCATGGTGAAACGTCTTTACAAACAGAAATGCTCAATAGCGCTTAATGGCAGTGACAAAACAATGCTGGAGACATTGTTCTCTACTGATCAGACTCCACACTTTGATAGATTTGATGGGATTTACATTTAGCATTCATTTTACCTTCTGCTATGTAGCTTGCATTGATTAAGAATTCGGATCCTGAACCAAAATCTCAGCAACTTTCGTCAAACACGTATCTTCTTACTGCTATCTCATAGACATATGTATCTGACATCCTCCCACTCATACAGTGCTCCCACCCTCCACGTCCTCCACCTCCAGTAAAAGAATCAAGGACATACTCCATTAATGTGATTTCAGAATATCAGATTGTTCCATTGTGCAGACTCAGGTACCAGTTACCATATCACTCCATAATGATGAGTGTTGAAAGTAAGTGTCTCGCTTAGTGGACATCACCAAAGTTGGATAAGATGCACTGACTTTCCTTGCTATAAAGTTGTAGCACTAATGAGCGGCACTTTACAGACATTATCATCACTGTCCTCATTGGGGCTCACAATCTAGATTCCCTATCAGTATGTCTTTGGAGTGTGGGAGGATACCAGAGAAAACCCACACAAACATGGGGAGAACATACACATTCCTTGCAGATGTTGTCCTTGGTGGGATTTGAACCCAGGGCCCCAGTGCTGCAAGGCTGCAGTGCTAACCACTGAGCCACCGTGCTGCCCAAACCAATGAAGTACACGTTTTTAAGCATACAGGCTCTCAAGACAAGCTTAGCTGGTAACTTTTGAGCAGCAAGTAATCCGCCTCCCCCAGCTCCTCGCCTTTCAGACTAAGTTGTCATGTGTGTGTACTTGAGGAATAAAGGTGTAGACAGACAGTCATATTTCTCGTGCATGGACTGGCCCGGCACCTCTCCTGACCTGAGCTTGACTATGTGATGCATTTCTATACAGCTGTCATGTCAGGAGAGCCGACGGTCTGCGATCCTCGCACGAGAAATACAGCCCTGTGTCTGCCCCCTAACACTGTTTCTGTCAGTTATATAGCTTAAAACCTGCATTTTCACCGGTTTTCACTTTAGAATAGTGGGCAAAGATTAGGTGTAGGCTTGGACTGGACCACAGCAGAACAGGAGAATCCTCTGGTGGGCCACCACCCTCTTATATGAGCCGTACTTGGCACTATATACATGAATCACTATGTACAGACAGAGGCAGCATCTTATTCATTTAACAATCTACCCAGTTCATTGTTATATAAATTTGTGACTGAGGATAATGTCACATTTGCATGTAGCTGAAAAGTGGGGCCCTAGAGTTGGTTACTGGTGGGCCCTTGGCACCCCAGTCCGACATTGACTATGTGTGAGGACATGCACAGTAATGTACAGTTATACCTTTAATGAGACTACTCACTAGCTTATTGCTTGGTCTGCTAAAAGGGAGTCTCTGAGCACAAAAAGACTGTTCAAACCAAGCATGGGCACTCAGGGATGAGTGCACCTTCCCACCTACTTATTTTGCATCTATCTCCTCTTTTTTGACTGACAGATCTGACTTTAGAGGGGCGAGAGAAGGGTGGAGATGGACATGACGCGCCCCCTGGGGCCATGGGGTACTCGGAAGCCGGTCCGGTTGGTTCTATTGGAGTAGTCACGGTGGCGTGACCCGGTCTGTGGCCCAGGTTGGTCAATAAATAAAGAAAAGAGGGGAATAAAGTTTTGGGGATAAAGTGTTGTGACGCCACCCGTGGTATGGGGCTATAGGTGGCCGCCGCTGCTGTTCAAATCCACTGGGGCCGTTGTTGATGCAGCAGAGATGGTTCAGCTCTCCACGGGTAGAGCTAGGCCTCAGGACAGTTAAATAGGTAATTTTTGATGTTGGTGGCGTAGTGCAAGGCAGGTGACGCAGTAATTAGGCATCCGGGTTATTTGCTGAAGCTGGGGCTGGAGCTGCTGCTTGCTGTCAGCAGGGGTCAGCGGCACCGGATGTCAGAGGCATGTCCTCCGCCCTCTCTCCTCGATGCCGGGTGTAGGTGACTCGATCGCCAGGGTACAAGTCACGGTCAGGGTGTCCTTGTTGAAGGTGGGACTCCACGTCCCTCCTGGTGACAAAGAGATCCTGGGCAGCATTGAACTCTCTGATGAAACCCCAGCCCTTGCGTAGATCAAATTTCACTATGGTGCCCAGCACTCTCACACCCCGTTTGGCAGGTTTGGCCATCCGGGCCAGAGCCTTGGCCCTCATATTCCTCTCCTCCATGGCCTGCCACCTGGTCTGCCGCTCCTTGTCCTCCGCTTCCCACGTTTGGATCTGCTGCCGGCAGAACTCTTCCCATTGCAGGGCCTCCTCCGGAGTATCCTTCACTTGGGCCTCCCCAGGGAAACCCATTAGATCGTCTTCCGGGTTCTCCCACCTGTACTCTACCCTTCCTGTACAGATGGCCCGGGGCATTGGCGCAGGTATTAACGGGGCCCCTAGCTGATCCTCTACGCGTGCGGACCAGTCCCATGTGGCGCTTTTGTACACCCAGCTGGGTGCAGGGACTACTGGTGGCCCCAGGGGTCCAAATAGGGTCTCCTCAGCTACCAGGGCAGGGGCGTTACCTGCTGCGGCTGCCTCTCCGGTGCTGCGCGTCTCCTTCTCCTTAGTCCCCTCCGCGGCTGGGCCGGTAGCTGCAGGCCGCGACGCCGACCATTGCCGAGTGATCTTTTCTAGCAGTGCGTCTTTCCATCTCTTTACTGCTGCCTTCTGGGCCTGCTCCATTTGCTGGCCCTGCTCCTGCATCTCGGTCTGCAGGAATCCCAGATCCACCGGGTATAGTGGTTTCAGGACTCCTTCCAGGTTACTGGGGCAGTCTTCTGCCTTCATGCCACGAACTGGAGTCTGGTTGCCATTTCCCTCCATTACACGTACCGGGTTAGCTGTGACTCCTCCGCAGCCGCACGTGTATCTGCCCTTCTCCCAGGGCTTCTTCCTTCCTCTCCCCTTTCGTGGGCGGATCTTTCCCATTTCGCTGTCGGCTACACCAGGAGGCGGGTCCCCCTGGCTGATGGACAAGTCTATTAATATGGCTGTTGTTGCAAGGGGCGGGCACGGCTTTTCGCGCCATTCGGTAACCCGAGTCACGATGGGAGGTTTCTCTTCTTCTTTCAACATACACATGGGGCCTGTTCTTCCTGGGCGGGTGCCATTACTCAGTCTCAAACACAGTCTCTGGGCGCATGAGACCCAGTGTAACCCAGTGTAGATCCTGTTCGTGACGCCAAGTTGACACGCCCCCTGGGGCCATGGGGTACTCGGAAGCCGGGCCGGTCGGTTCTATTAGGGTAGTCATGGTGGCGTGACTCGGTCCGTGGCCCAGGGCGGTCAATAAATAAAAAGAGGGGAATAAAGTTTTGGGGATAAAGTTTTGTGACGCCACCCGTGGTATGCGGCTATAGGTGGCCGCCGCTGCTGTTCAGATCCACTGGGGCCGTTGGTGATGCAGCAGAGTTGGTTCAGCTCTCCACAGGTAGAACTAGGCCTCAGAGCAGTTAAATAGGTAATTTTTTATGTTGGTGGTGTAGTGCAAGGCCGGTGACGCAGTAATTAAGTAAAGGACAGCGGGGTGCAGTCTTCAAGTTTTTACTTACAGTTCTTACGGTGCTTCAGGTTACAACTGCTAGTCATGTTATAACAGCCCACCGAGTCCTGTGTCCTCCGGGGAAGTGATCCAGCAAACTCTCAGATAACTTGGGTGCACTTGATTGAGACCCCCTTCTTGTGTACCTTCCCGGGTTGTCTCTCTGCGCTGGCTCTTTTCCTTCTGCCCTGCGCCTCACACACAGTGTCCCGAGCCATTGGCCCCGAGCCTTGTCGGGCGACGTCCTCTCTGTCCCCTTGGTCCTATATGGCCACCTTTTCAGCAAATGTGTGTGGTTTTGGCTACGGCACTTAGAGATACCGCAACCTCTGGTTTGCTAGCTGAGTCCTGCAGTCCTCCACTAGTATGGGGCCGATCCCCTACTGCGACCTGATCCCTTCACGGTTGGTGTGAACTCGGGCGCATGGGTGGACTCCGCAGTTCCCGTGCCCCTAAGATCCTTTCTCTGTCTCTGGAGCCCTTCTCTTTGACTCCCTCGCTCCTCTCGTTCTTTCTCTTACTGGGCCCCTCTGACTGGACCCCACTCCTCAACGATCCTCTCTCACTGCGCTCTTGCTCCTAGGACCCCTTCTCTCTTCACATCCTGTGACAGACTCCTGTCACCAACTGCTCTGACTGACTAACTGACTTTCTAGATCTTTCTACCCGTCTTTTTATACTACCTGTCATGTCACCCACGTCACCAACTGTCACTCTACGTGGTCCCCTCTACCTTCAGTCCTTACTTCAGTGCTCCCCTAAACTACTTCGTCCACCCACCTCCTCTACCTAGTTCCTCCCTCCAGACAGGGACAGGGACTGTGCTCTCCCTCAGGTGCAATCTCGCCCTTCCCTACTGGAGTGTTGTGGTGTTGGATGTGGGTGTGTGGGTCCCGGGTAGTGCTCCCTCCTTACCCGAGAGTGAGGTACCACACCTCTGGCTGAGATGCAGTACCTCTGTGGCGACTGGACCCGCAGGGGCGCCACAGACACAAAATAGGTGGGAAGGTGCATTGAACTGTTTGGCTAGGTTTGTCAACTGTGCTAGGTCTCAACAGTCATTTTGTGCTAACAGATTTCCTTTAAATACTCAGAACTCCAATCAACCAATTACTTGTGCGCTACGCCTTTAAAAGCTCGGAGGCTCCTTGTCTGGTTGCTCAGACAGTTGGCTGGACTTCTTAATGAAGTTGAACAAGGAAAGGGAGCAGGGAATTGATGGGACGGTAGCGGCAGAGAGATGCTATCTGTCAGCAGTGACAGGCAATAAAGTGTCCTTCTCCAGGGTCTACAATACAGTGAGGCATCTCCATCAATACATATCATGCTTAGAGCGCCTCCCCTGTGCTTCTTTACTATGCATGCTTCATGGATCCCATAAAGGCTGCAGCAGAGATAAGGTAAGTACAAGCAGCTTGTAATATGTGCAGACCCTTATTAATTATCACATCATCTTTCAGAGCAATCTTATATTTAGAGGTTAATGTCACCTTGGGTTATTGCCATATAACTAGATGCGCAGAAGATCTCGGCAGCGCTTCTCTCTGGTGTAATGACAGCAAAGGCAAAGGTGACAGCTACTATAGGAAGCTCCAGATAGGCTTAATATGTCGAAAAAAAAGCTCACAAAAGCTTCTATGCACTTGTTGTGTGTGACCTGTGGTGCTATTTGTGCAAAGGTATAATCAGGGGTGAAGTCTATGCCCAGAGATTGCAATTTCCAGTTGTGCCCCCTTCGCCTTACTCCAGATTCTTAAAACACAAATTCAATACATTATGGTGTCAAAACCCTAGCAAGGCTGCAACATACATCACAACGGTTGAGATGCCACATATTGAAACATCTAACATAAACATCTCGTGACAAAGTATCACAAAATCAAATTTTTTTTTTCAAAACTGCTCCACTCATTTCAGTAAATATCAAACCAGGAAGAAAGGTAATGAAGGACACATTTGTAGTAGATTGCTGAAGTAGCTGCTCCAGCTACTGAATCCTTTTGCTATTCTAGTTCCACCTGATATAGAGGCAGATGAGAACTATGGCAGCATAAATAACCCTTTAATGACCAGATACATGTTTTCTTTTTTTTTCTCTCTATGGGTTCTTGCACACATTCAGTATTTGCAGCAGAAAAGAAAATTGCTGCAGAAACTGGAGTGTTGGCAGGAAAAAAAGCTGCATAGAATACATGCGTTTTGCCGCATTTTTGATGCTGTTTTTCCTCTTCATTTGGATGGGTGAAAAATGCTGAAAGAATTGACATGTTGCAGATCTGAAACTGCTGCAAATCTGAAATGAAAAAACAAGCAGCAGAAATGCAACGTGTGAACATGCCCTATAGCGTTTTTTTTTTTCACTGATGTAGTTGTATGAGGCTTATTTTATGTGGAGAGATTGCATTAATTTTCGGCTCTGTTTCGGGATGCACTTAAAGATTTTATTGCACTAAAAATTTAGAAAAAAAAACTATTTGTAACCCTAATGTGGATACCTAATTTGAATAATAAATTGAAGCTGGTTTAGAAAAATCTGATAGCTTCCAATTTTAAAAAAACACAATTTTGGCACAATTAAGCTGGACAACCCCTTAAAAAGATGTATTGTTGGATGTTTTGGATTATGGTACAGATGATTATAGAGAAATATATAAAGGTATACTTAAAATAAAGAAAGTTAAAAAAAATATATAGTGGGGCAAACCTGTAGTTGGAGATGAGCGAACCCGTACTTAAAAGTACAGTTAGTGTCCGGTGCTAAACTCTGAATGTGGACTTCTCTCGGAAGTCCATTTTAATTTTAATGTTCGGAGTTCTGGGGAAAGTCCGAGGAGAAAGAGAGAGACTTTTGCTTCTCCAAAGTTCGGGTCCCCATTGTTTTCAATAGGGTTTGGGTTCTGGTTCAAATTCGGGTACAGTTCTGGTACCCGAACCGAACTTTGGACTAAAGTTCGGGTAGGGTACCACAACCTGATCTTCCACTGGTCCACTCATCCCTACCGGTAGTACATCTAAAGTATGTGTTTGTATGAAATTAGGGGCTCATAATGCTACTGTATAATGCTCATCCACTTCTGTTATGGCTTTTCAGAAATAAAAAAAACTGAGCCGAAAAAAATATCTGCGTGCCTGAGCCCTAAATCAAGTATATTTATTTTTCTTCTACATATTAATATCAATTTCTTATTGATAGGAACAGGGCAGCAGAATTCACTTCTATTAGCTAATTACTGCTCTGCATTTGTCATTTACCAGTGATTTCTAGAAACCCCAATGATTAAGAAAAAATTCCCAATATTATCATAAAATCAGCTTTTTAATTGTATGAAATTTTATAATTAGATGGACTAGTCCAAGAGGTGTGCTCACTAGTCCAGCCCAGCAAGCAATATCACACCCACAGAGGCATAATTGACATGTCTACAGCGCCCCTCTGCCTTCTCTTTGCTCCCTAAATCCCTCTTAGGCCACGGCCCCACTATCAGTATTCGGTCAGTATTCGGTCAGTATTTTTCCTCAGGAGTGAGAGACAAAACCAGCAGTGGGTGATAAATGCAGAATTGGTGACTTGTTTCTATTATACCTTTTCTCTGATTGTTCCTCACCTGGTTTTGGCTCCAACTCCTGAGAAAAAATACTGACCAAATACTGATAGTGGGGCCGTGGCTTAATGCTCTGTTACAGCTGGGATTTGCATGCCCCGGAAGTTCCTTAGGTCAGCCCTGCTATGGTACAGTGCTGAGCCGGCATGGTAGAAGAAGGTGACTGTGAAGAATCAAAGTCCAGCTCACCACTAGGGCCTGAATCCAGTCCGGAGCACTGGTAATGTTACTACTAAAAGAAAATTGTGGGAGCACAGTTCCTTTTTGGGAAATGATTAGATCTTTGATTCAGGAAGTCTTATTCAGAGACATTGCATTAGATCCCTCTGTCTTTCTTCTAAATGTTCCCCCTAGGGCATTCATGTCAAACTCTGGCCCCCAACTTGGTTTATTTGGCAAGTGACACCAAAACCACCACCCCTTTGTGGGGCCCATTATTTTGTATAGAGATCTATGTGGGGCCCATTATTCTGTATGGAGGACTATGTGGGCCCATTATTCTGTATAGAGGACTATGTGGGGCCCATTATTCTGTATAGAGATCTATGTGGGGCCCATTATTCTGTATGGAGGACTATGTGGGCCCATTATTCTGTATGGAGGACTATGTGGGGCCGATTATTCTGTATGGAGGACTATGTGGGGTCATTATTCTGTATGAAGCACTATGTGGGGCCCATTATTCTGTATGGCGGACTATGTGGGGCCCATTATTCTGTATGGAGGACTTTGTGGGGCCCATAATTCTGTATGGAGGACTATGTGGGGCCCATTATACTGTATGGAGGACTATGTGGGGCCCATTATTCTGTATGGAGGACTATGTGGGGCCCATTATTCTATATGGAGGACTATGTGGGCCCATTATTCTAGTATGGAGGAGTATGTGGGGTCCATTATACTGTATGGAGGACTATGTGGGGCCCATTATTCTATATGGAGGACTATGTGGGCCCATTATTCTGTATGGAGGACTATGTGGGGTCCATTATACTGTATGGAGGACTATGTAGGGCCCATTATACTGTAAGAAGGACTATGTGGGGCCCATTATTCTGTATGGAGGACTATGTGGGGCCCATTATTCTGTATGGAGGACTATGTGGGGCCCATTATTCTGTATGGAGGACTATGTGGGGCCCATTATTCTGTATGGAGGACTATGTGGGGCCCATTATTCTGTATGGAGGACTATGTGGGGCCCATTATTCTATATGGAGGACTATGTGGGGCCCACTATTCTGTATGGAGGACTATGTGGGGCCCATTATTCTGTACACTGGTTGGCCCGCGACTTTGTCCAAGTTTTTTATTTTGGCCCTTTGTGTGTTTGAGTTTGACATCCCTGCTCTATGGGAATGGACAAGAACTCTGCTGTTAACAGGTGAAGGAGCAGTTTCGCAGCTAGATGTATGATTGTATGTTGCTAGAGGAGGACCTCTCCCCCATCTCGACAAGAGTTTGTAGTCGGGTCTGCGATGTGCGTCGAATTAAATATTTTAAAAGCTACTCTAAACGCAAAATTAGACTTATTTGAAGTAGTATGGGCCCTGTGGGATTATTACTGGGCACAACAATCTGCCTAAGCTCTTGATCTGTCTTTATCGTCCCCCCCCGTTTTTCTATCTACCCATCCCCTCTTGGTGTTTTCTGTCTTTTGTCATTACTCTTATATTTGATGCTTGTGGTTTGCCAAGTTTACTCTAACAGGTAGCCACGAAAATAATTAATTGTCTACTAACGTTTATGTGTGAACTATGTGAAATCTGCTTTACTACTTTAAATAACTGTCTTTACATTGTCTTTTATTCTTAGAATTTTTCTTATAATTTGTAAAAATCTTTAATAAAAACTACAGTTATAAAAATAATTGGAAGCGAAGAGGAGAGATCCAGCTCCACGGACACAATCATCTTCTTTATTGGTGCGTCCTAAAATTTCAAATATTATCCATATCGGCTTAGAGCAATAAAAACACCGACGCGTTTCTGATATAGATTTTATTTGGAATTTTAACATGTGTTAATAAAAAAAGATTTTTATGTCCATGGAGCTGGATCTCCTCTCTTCTCTTTACTTCCAGAAATTGACTTTGCTCGGTCTGGCAGAGTTCTGGGTATGTGCAATGTAACCCCAAGGCAGTGGCGCATAGGTAGATGTTCACTGTCCATGCCTATATCATGGCTGTAACCACACATTCAAGAAATTTAGGGAGCAGGCGGGTGGGCGCTTTGGTCGCGGGCGGGATAGCGGCTTGCTGGTCTGCCCTAAGGTCACGCCTCTTGGACTAGTCCAGCTCATGATAATGTGCCGCCCTACAATATTAAAATGCTGATTTTACGATTATGATGCTACCTTTGCCTAAACATTGGGAAATTCTAAAAATTACGATTCAATGATAAATTCAGCACTGTACTTTAATAGGTGTAGATCCTGCTGTCAGGTCCCTTTACGAGGAAGATTTATCCCTATCCAGTCTTTTTTATGTGATGATTTTCCCGATATGTAGATTGGAAGAATTTTTAAACTTCTTATAAGATAATAAGAAAAGACATAACATATGCTCATACAGTTATCCACATTATCTTATGGTGTTCATACTACATGGCAGTGTATACGGTAACACACCTAGGCCCCGATTCATCAAAGTTTTTATACCACACAATTAGCGTAAAGCACTTGGAAAAGTCACACAATTTTTGTTCAACGAAAAAATTGTGCACAAATTGTGCGACTTTAGATGTTTTCAGTTTCGGTCGATTCTCCAAAGTGGGTGAAGAAGCCAGGAAGAAGCGGGGCATGATTACACCTGCCCGTCAAATTCTTCAAAAGTGCTGACTAGTGATGAGCGAGCATGCTCATTACTCAAGCTTTACGAGCATGCTCGGGTGTTTTCAGAGTATCTTCAGCATGCTTGGGTGTTATGTTTTAGTCACTCCGTGCTCATGATTTGCAACTGTTTGACAGCGTTAATACATGTAAGGAATGCCTGTTTGTTAGGCATTCCTCACATGTGTTAAAGCTGTCAAACAGTCACACATCATGAGCACGGAGTGACTAAAACATAACACCCAAGCATGCTGAAGATACTCGGCAAGCACCCGAGCATGCCCGCCAAAATAGTTAACAGAACATATTCGCTTATCGCTAGTGCTGGCGTTTCTAACGCCACAAATGTTACTCCAGTCACTGACTGGAGTAACATTTCTGGTGAGGCCTAAAAAGGCGCATGACATTGATAGGATGCACTGAATTCATTAATTGTGCCGCATAATAAATTAGGTTCATCTTATTCCTCATTAAGATCGGCATACGAAGTGGATGAATCGGGGACATATTGTTCAATATATATTCCTACTCTCGCGACTTTGTTAGAATGAAGTATTTGTACAAGAGCTATTCCAGTTGTGATGAGGATAATAGTGCTCTATGGTCCAATGACTTCACACCGGACACCTGCTAAACTGCAAAGATCACTGAAAGAAATTGTACCTTTCTGAGCTATTCCGTATGTGAGGCCTCCTATATGGCGGTGACACCTGTACAGTTCCTTGAAGCCCTTGCTAAATGATGAGAATAACGCAACAAGCAGAGTCACGTCTAGGGAGCTTCCAGTTATGTCAATCAGCTTCAGGAAGCCCCATGGCATGATTTTGCGAAGCGAGAATATGAATTTATAAAAATAGATTATAAGACATCCCTATAGGTTACTGCGTGAGTCAGGGGACGTGTAAGAAGCTGCTGGATCCATAGAATGTGCCTGAAGATTTCATGCTCTCAATTAACTGTGAACTTTTTGGTTAAAAACTATTAATTGACTACATGTCACAGATGGGGGAAAAAAGCTGCAAGGCCAACAGGTCCCGATTATGGCTAGACGTTTCCAACTAGTATCTTATATATTATTGTGCAATCCCCAGCCTCATCCAATTATACCAAATGCAGTTTATATGAAAATACTTCAGAAATAAAGCAAGAAAAGTGTGGAAAATGGGGTTTTAGTGTCTGCGCTCTCACATTTTCAAAGGTGAAATAAACATTTCGAGCTTTTGGAAACATTTTGTTTCTCCCACGCATATGCAAATCGGTGGAAATCTGAGGTATATTATCTGTGCGTTCATTAACAGACACCTACGCTGGCTGACTTGACCCATTCGTAGTACGGGAGGGTGTTGGGAGACATTTTATGGATAACTATTGCCGTACTGACGTCGGCTGCTCCTGCTTTATATTATAGAATGTGATCACAAAAAAATAATACTTAGCGATTTACAATATTAGATTTCATATGAATGATACTGTATAGCTCTGACAATGTTTTTTGGCAACACAAAGCTCCAAAACCCCCGAATAGGCAAACACTGGGGACTAAAGGGAACCTGTCAGCATGTTTTTACATTTGGAAGTACTAGCAGTGTCGGACTGGGCTGCCAAAGGCCCACCAGTAACCAACTCCGGGGCCCCACTTTTCAGCTACATGAAAATGTGACACTATCCTCAATCACAAATTTATATAACCGTGAACTGGGTAGATTGTTAGATGAATAAGATACTGACTTTGTCTGTACATAGTGATTCAAGTATATTGTGCCAAGTACTGCACATATAAGAGGATGGTGGCCCAACCCTGCACAGGGGCCCACTGGAGGATCCTCCGAACTTTGGACTAAGGCTTGGTCGAACCCGACCATTCACGTGTCCGCTCATCACTAACCACCAATAACATTGATTTTTGGGGTCCACTGTTCAGCTACATGCAAAAATAACCTGACCCTAGTACACACATTTTCTTTTGCATCTATGTAATATGAACTTGGCTAGCTTGTTTAATGAATGATTAGATTATACCTTTTTCAGCAAATTGTGAATCAAGTGTAAGAACACTGCTCATCAGCACTCCTTCAGAGAGGCGGCCTACCGGAGAATTCTTCTGTTCTCCTGTTGGCCAGTCCAAGCCTGAGTAGCAGTATGACAGTATAGATACTTAGCCCCCTAATAGTAATGATAACCTTTTTTGTAGAAATTCAATGTACCAGTCACAAGTTGGAGCGTTATATGAGATAAAAAAACAACAAAGCCCCATCTATTATAGATATCTGGGTGTTAAAACCCCAATTGTTCACTGAACTGAACGGCCAACAGGGCTTAGCTGAAACTTGTGCCCCTTAACTTTATTTACTCAGCACTCAGCCCCATTTCCCTTTTTCAGAGAGAAATAGTTAGCTGTGTACAGACTAATACACTTCTTTGACCTTGTACACTTCTAATGCCTTTTATGCAAAGAGAGTCCTCTGGAACAATAGATGGGTGAGATTTTTTATGTTATATCCCCCCGCTATATACCAGTCCATCTATGGATGACATGTAAATTATTGATATCACTTCATTAGGATAGATGTGTCCTTTGTACCTGCGGACCACCTGTATAAAACTGACAACTGTCATTATTGTTGTGCTATCAATACCACTGAAAACAATTTTTGCTTGTTTCGCCTAAATAAATCCACCTCTGGTGACTTTGCATCTCTTTTGACTTCCTGACTGTTTTTGTTAGGCGGTCTTTTAAATGTGGTATTTTTGTACTTTTGCGGCTGCAAATATTTGATATAATATTTTAAGGGGTTTTTCCCATGAACAAAGTTAATTTTAAAGTTGATTTTAATCAATAAATCTTGGAATAATAATAATTTCCACAATTGGATGTGTTTAAATAAAATGTTCCTGTGCTGAGATAATCTTATAAATGTGCCCCTGCTGTGTACTGTGTAATGGCTGTGTCTGACCATGCAGGAATATAGTCTGCTCATACCACATCTCCTGGGCAGGGAAGTATACAGACATTACAGCCGGGATCACAGCTGAGTCTTTCTTTTTTCCCAGCCTGTTTTTAAAAAATGTTTTACTTCAAAGAAATAATTATTTGTGATCCCATGCTGTAATGACTATGTTCTATTTTCCTTCCTCCCCTGCCCAGGAGATGTGGTCCTGTGCTGTCCTGTCTGTATACTCTTTTGTGTCCTCCCCCCTGTCCAGGAGCTGTGGTATGATCAGACCATGTTCCTGCACGGTCAGACACAGCCATTACACAGTACACAGCAGGGGCACATTTATAAGATTATCTCAGCACAGGAACATTTTATTTAAACAGATTCAATTGTGGAACTTATTATTATTCCAAGATCTATTGATTAAAATGAACTTTGTTTGTGGGACAACCCCTTTAATATAAGTTATGTTTTTGCTGTCACTCACATTTTGATGGTAAACTGTAAGGATTTTACTAGCATATGTTGATTTGCATCCTTACCAAAATCTGTGGATTGGAAAGAGTGGACACTTCTGTACGTATATAATGTTGAACTTTCTTCGGCCTTCTATCATGGGCATCCTTGGACTCACGGAGGTCAATCTTTAACGCTTGACCCATAATTATATGAAATAAGTGAGTTATATGTGGAGGTCTGTTGGTGTCCTACTTCCTTCCAGCCAGTGTATCCCTAGCACATTACCATAATAAGTCAGACACATTTGCAAGGCCAGAAAACAGCTGCTCCAGGAATAAATCTTAGAAGAGAAATCCAGACGAATAATGAAATGAATTTATTTATTTTTCTGTTGGTTATATTGAATTTTAATTTGATCTGCAGTTTACTCTTAAACTGCCATGTGTTTTTATATTATTCATCCCCAGAGGCAAACAGAATTACCACTGGCAGCTGGATTTGTTTTATCTGGGTGAAGAAGCGATTTCTCATTTTTCCTTGCCATGGCAGAGTCTTATATCATGAGATACATCATTAAAACTGAAAAGTAAAACTTGTGCTGTGGATGTAGCCTGCACACAGTCTCTTACATTAAATTATACCTTTACCTTTGCTGAACTTATACTTAGAGATTAGGGATTTGCATAAACAGCAATTCTTTAATATAGCTATTTATTAAGGAATTGCTGTTTATGCAAATCCCTGATTTACAAGTAAAGGGAGGCATTTTGTTAATGTACACAATATCAAAACTGCTCCATTTATTAGAGACGGCTCTGAAATTAGAAGAGCACCAAATAATTCCACAGTGTATACAGTGCTGCTTGAAAGTTTGTGAACCCTTCAGAAATTTCCATGTGGCTACCTAAATTTGACCTAAAACTACATTTGATTGTCACACAAGTCCTAAAAGTAGATAAAGAGAACCAAATGATGCAAATCCAAAAAAAATATTAGACTAAAAAATTATCCAATAATACTTGTGTGAGGGACAAAAGTATGTGAACCCTTGCTGTCAGTATCTGTTGTGACCCCTTTGTGCAGATATAACTATAACAAAATATTTCCAGTAATTCTTGCCCATCGGATTAGAGCAGTGTTTTTCAACTCCAGTCCTCTGGACCTCAGAACAGATCAGGTTTTCAGGATCTTCTTAGTATTGAACAGATGATGGAATTATTATCGAAAAATGCCACAGGTTCCCACCAACAAAAAAATGCCACAAGTTATCTCACCTGTTAAATACTAAGGAGATCCTGAAAACCTAATCTATTGGGGGGTCCTGAGGACTGGAGTTGAGAAACACTGGCTTAGAGGAACTTTAGCCCAGTCCTCCCTACAAAACATCAGCTCTGTTATATTGGTGGATTTTTCCCATGAACGGCTCACTTCAGGTCCTTTAGGAACATTTCTAAAAGATCGATGTTAGGATTTTAACTTGGCCATTACAAAACTTTATTCTTCTTTGACTATTCTTTTGTAGAGCGGCTTGGGTAACTGTTTTGATGCATGATCACGTTCTTTTGAGATTCAGATCATGAGCAGATGTCCTGATATTTTCCTTTAGAATTTACTGATAAAATTCAGCCATCACTGTTCCAATTGTTTCCATTTAGATGAAGCAAAACTGGTCCAAACTATGATACTACCACTGATGTTATGAGGTTTTTATGTTGTAATGCAGTATTATTTTCTCCAAAACTAATGCTTCTCATTCCAACCAAAAAGCTCTATTTTGGTCTCATACGTACGCAAAACATTGTCCAAATAGCCTTCTGGCTTGTCCAAGTGATCTGTAGAAAACTGAAGATAATCAGCAATCTTTTTTGGAGCTCAGTGGCTTTCTCCTTGCTATCCTGCCTTGCACACCATTGTTTTTTAATGTCCTCTCGAGAATGGATTCATGAACATTAACATTAGCTAATGTAAGAGAGGCCTTTGGTTGCTTAGAGGATACTTTGGGTTCTTTATGACCTCATGGACTAATAGACACTTTGCTCATGACGTGATCTCTGTTGGTTGAGGACTTCTGGGGAGGATAATAATGGTCTTGAATTTCCTCCATTTTTACAAAGTTTATCTGACTGTAGATTTGTGGTTTCCAAACTCTTAGGAGATAGTTTTGCAATTTTTTTTTCAAGCCTGATGAGCATCAACAATTCTTCTACTATGGTCCTCAGAAATCTCCCTTATGCTTACCATTATACACTTCCACAAATGTGTTGTGAAGATCAGACTTAGAGCTTATTCACACATCAGTATTTTGCATCAGTGTTTGTAAAATCCACTCCTGGTTTTGGCATACAAAGTAAAACTTGAATTGAAAGATTGACACCTGTTCAGTGTTTTGGAGACACTCCTGGTTTTGGTATACAAAACTGATGAAATACTAATCAAAAATACTGATGAGTGAATAAAACTCCAAAGAAGAGGAGAACGCTGAGTTAAAGCTGATATAAAAAAAACTATTTTTATTGAATCAATTAATAAAATATTGCATACATGATATTAGCACAAATCATGAGGTGAAATCGTAGAGAAACCCAGTGTAAGGCTTGAGCACCCACCCACTAGACACAAAAGTATAGCTGAAGTCAGCTTGATCATGGGGGATCAGTGAAGGGGGGCAGAGTGTGCACAGGGGTGCATAGACTGCCCAAAATGAGATGATGAGTCAAGAATAATTAGTTGAGGAACAAATGGTGGCATGGTTGTACCATAATTATTGCTCAGTGTCAAACATGAAATTTATGTCCATCACAGGTCCTATAGTCCCCTAAGAATCAAATAACCATAGATGTAGCTATAGGACATCCACACAAATCCGTGGGTGTCAGAGGAGCACACATAGTAAAGGAAAATCGCTCCTTTAATAATACAAATCAAACGAAATGAAAAAGCAATTCTTACCCATGGTGTAGTGCTGTGGCAGGTCTCCAGCCCAAACCCCTACGATTTCACCTCATGATTTGTCCTAATATCACGTATGCAATATTTTATTAATTGATTCAATAAAAATAGGTTTTTTTATATCAGCTTTAACTCAGCGTTCTCCTCTTCTTTGAAGTCTATCATGAGTTGTATAGCTACAATATAGGGCACTTGTCCCTTTTTGAAAATAAAACTAGGAATGTATTTCTGGAACATATATGATTTTATATTGATGTGTGAATAAAGCCTAAGCTAGATCCCTCTTTACATAAAACAGGTCACCAGCTCACACCTAATTATCATCCCATTAATTAAAAACGCCAGAATCTAGTTTCACATTCAGATTGTTTACAAATCCTACAGGTTCACATACAGTATGAGGTCTACTCATAGACATGTCACATTGGATCATTTTTCTCAAGAACAAAAATTTTAAAAATCTGATATTTTTACCTGATTCTCTATTATGCCCAGGAACTGTCCCAAATCTCAGGCTCTCTAACCTGCCATCAAATCATTTTGAGAAGACAGTTCCTCATCAGAATTTTTTTCAACATTGTAGGTTCTGGCACTTTCTTTTCCTCACTTCTCAACATAGATTGTGCCTGCCTTTGTCTAATGTTTTGCCTGTTTTGAGATAAAAGTCTATCTGTTCAGAGAGGAGAGTAAAAGCAGAGAAATAAACCCCAGTCTCCACTTCCTGAAATCTGTCTTTGTGTCTCAGCTTCGTCAGACGGATTGCACTTGACAACTGGCAGTGAACAGGAAGTTACACAGAAGGGGATTAAACAAAATAATTTTTAAAAGAAAATAGATGCGCTGCAAACCACTCATAAAATGCAAAAACAGTGATTCCTCTTTTTGTATTTTATGAGTGGTTTGCAGCGCATCTCTTTTCTTTTAATCATTTCATTATTACTTGCACCAGGGCATATGGTGCTTTGAGATTGCAGCTCTTTGCCTATCTGATCTTACTATAGTAGCAGCGCTACTGCAGTTTTTTACATTTTACTTCAAAATAATTTTTAGATAATGTGATTTGCAGATTGTCTATATCACATTATCCAGCAAATGTGATCAAGTTTCTGAAAACCAGTGACTGTTAAAGTACAAGGCTGGAGCTGTGAACCAAATCTTTGAAGGAAAGTCTATCTTTGCCTCTTTGCTCACCCCTTTATTGGAATATTTCATGTTGTAAACATGAGCCCTCAGATAACAGGTGTGTATCAAGGTTTGCACCATCCATAAAAATTCACTTTTTTTCGACTTTATTAAAAACATGTTGAGGAGGAAGGGGGATGCGTTGTTGAACACGGCCATTTTGCGTGTAACAACTCTTCTACAGGTCCCAATGAGGGACCCATAAAAGCGTTATTATATGCAAAACAGTCATCGTCCACAGCGCATCCCGCTTCCTCCCCAATGTTTTTAATGTTGTTGAATGATGTTGTTTTTTACGGATGGTGACCGCCACTTTTTCCAATATTTGAAGCATCTATCACAATGGTTTCCTATCAAGTTGAGCACCATGAGATTCATGTAGTCATATTGTGTCTCCTTTAGGTCATAATTGAGGTACGCTGATAGTGCCGAACCGCCTTTTTTCATTTTGTGTATTAGGGTATGACTGTATATTTGATGGTAGAGCAGTAATAAAATCTTGAATAGGGCTTGCTATCATAGATTATATACAGTGCCAGTCTCAGGAGGACCTGGGTGCCACCATAAGTGTGGCACCACCTATTATTATACCCCTGTATGATTGGCCTTTAATTCAGTGGTATTAGACATGGTACTAAAGTTTTGTCTCCAAAAACTACTCTTTTGGATTATAGTAACATAGTAGCCATTGTTTACTTGTCCATCCAGATGACTTTATAGACTAGATACATCCAGATCATTGGTGGACACATACAGAAAAGGGCCTCTGTGCAAGAACAATTTATGGGCCCTTTTCAGCCCAAGAGCTCCTAAAAATGCAAAATTGCACCTGCTTTGGAGGTATAAATGGGCCCCTGTGCGGCCGCACAGGTTGCACCAATGTTATGTCCACCCCTGATTCAGATCCTGGTTATACGTCCTTCTCTACATCATTCATGGAAACCGTCTGTGTGATTAGGCTCCATGCAAATAATCATTCACCCTCCATCAGCTTTTGTGGTTCCTCCCATGATGTATTCAGGCCCAATACACCAATTTTGTGGTATTTCTGTGCCGCTACTCAGCTTGTTCACATGCTATTCTCTGTTTGCTCAGTTCCAATCAATGAACATCATAGTGACCTAACGATAGAGGACAGATCAGCCATGGGCCTCATTGCTCACATGATGCGTATTTCTTGTGGATAACACATCATCACACAGAGCAGTATGAAAACACATTGAAAAATTTAACATTTTATTATATGGGGGTCTGATTTTTATTTATTTTTTGTCCTATGAACCCCTCCTATCTGAAGCAATTTTTGCCTGAAAACACAAAAACCCTTTAAATGCATAAGATAATGAAAGGTTCTTTAATGACCACACTACAGAGACGATACGTAATGTAATTTCACATTGATGTGTAGCCGGCAGTAAATGAATGGTGGCATGTCCCATATACTGCACGGCTGGTAATCTAATAATGGCTTTTACTCTGAGGGTTAACGTTTCATCCAGTATGCCATGCCGCAATTTCACTATCTTGCAAAAATCACTCTAACAATCTATGGCATTTACAGGACTGGACCGGTGGGAATGGAGCAGGTCAGACCTTCCGCTATCATTATAAAGTCAGAGAGAAATGGGACTGGGAGATTACAGATCTGTGGAGAGGCCATGGTAATAGCTGATCTCTATAAACTCTGCAGGACTGGGGAGGAAGTCCTAGGAGAATGGACCTTCAGTGGACCTTCACTGACACCTGCTTTCTAGCATTCTTGAGATATTTTGTAGAAATATCATTATAATAGCAAAGGCCGATAAGATATAGATATACATGGGGTACATTTCATCAATTTAGTACTTATAAGACTTATCAACTTTAACCCTTAAAAAAACGACACTGATTAATTTCTTATACTGCGTGGAGCATGGTGCTCATTTAGAAGTTCTAACCATTTGTCTTCAAAAAAATTAATGACACGTCCATTTTATATGTGAGTTTTGGATCAAAATTACACATACAAGTCTAAGGGTTCATGAAAATCCCAACAACGCACAGACAGCTTCAGTGCACAGTCTGTGGTTAAAATCTTAGTGGGTAGGAGACGTATTGCAGTTTATTTTTCTATTGTACATGAAAAATCTATAGTCATATACATACACATACATACATATATACATATGTGTATGTGTGCATACACTGAATATACAGGTGCATCTCACTAAATTAGAATATCATCAAAAAGTTAATTTATTTCAGTTCTTCAATACACAAAGTGAAATTCATATATTATATAGAGTCATTACACACAGAGTGATCTATTTCAAGTGTTTATTTCTGTTACTGTTGATGATTATGGCTTACAGCCAATGAAAACACACAAGTCATTATCTCAGTAAATTAGAATAATTATCAAAAAACACCTGCAAAGGCTTCCTAAGTGTTTAAAAATGTCCCTTAGTCTGTCTCAGTAGGCTCCACAATCATGGGGAAGACGGCTGACTTGACAGATGTCCAGAAGGCAGTCATTGACACACTCCACAAGGTCCCAGAGTTCCAATTTTCATTTGGAAATCAAGGTCCCAGAGTCTGAAGAAAGAGTGGAGAGGCCACAATCCAAGCTGCTTGAGGTCTAGTGTGAAGTTTCCACAATCAGTAATGGTTTGGGGAGCCATGCCATCTGCTGGTGTAGGTCCACTGTGTTTTATCAAGATCAAAGTCAGCGCAGCCATCTACCAGGAAAGCTTAGAGCACTTCATGCTTCCCTCTGCGGAGAGCTTTTTGGAGATGGTAATGTCATTCTCCAACAGGACTTGGCACCTGTCCACACTGCCAAAAGTACCAACACCTGGTTTACACACAACAGTATCACTGTGCTTGATTGGCCAGCAAACTTGCCTGACCTTAACCCCATAGAGAATCTATTATAGAGAATCTATGGGGTATTGTCAAGAGGAAGATGAGAGACACCAGACTCAACAATGCAGACGAGCTGAAGGCTGCTATCAAAGCAACCTGGGCTTCCATAACACCTCAGCAGTGCCACAGGCTGATCGCCTCCATGCCACATTGCCGCATTGATGCAGTAATTGATGCAAAAGGAGCCGACCAAGTATTGAGGGCATTTACTGAACATACATTTCAGTAGGACAACATTTCAGATTTTAAAAACATTTTTCAAGCTGTTGTTATAAAGTATTCTAATTTACTGAGATAGTGACTTTTGTGTTTTCATTGGCTGTAAGCCATAATCATCAACATTAACAGAAATAAACACTTGAAATAGATCACTCTGTAATGACTCTATATAATATATGAGTTTCACTCTTTGTATTGAAGAACTGAAATAAATTAACTTTTTGATGATATTCAAATTTATTGAGATGCTCGTGTGTGTATGTATGTATATACACACACACGTATATATATGTAATTTTGATATGTATATCTAGATATGTATATATGTGCATACACTGAATATACAGTATGTGTATATGTGATATATATACACAATGCCCAAAGAAATAAAGGGAACACTTAAACAACACAATGTAACTCCAAGTCAATAACACTTCTGTGAAATCTACCTGTCCAGTTATGAAGAAACACTGATTGTGAATCAATTTCTCCTGCTGTTGTGCAAATGGAACAGACAACTGGGAGAAATGATAGGCAATTAGCAAGACAACCACTATAAAGGAGTGGTTCTGCAGGTGGTGACCACAGACCATTTCTCTGTTCTCATCCTTTTTGCCTGTTGTTTTGGTCACATTTGCATTTTGTCATTGCTCTCACCCCTAGAGGTACAGTAGCATGAGGCGGTGTCTACAGTACAACCCACAAAAGTAGCTCAGGTAGTGCAGCTCATCCAGGATGGCACATCAATGTGAGTTGTGGCAAGAAGAGTAGCTGTGTCTGTCAGCACAGTGTCCAGAGCATGGAGCAGATACCAGGAGACAAGCCAGTACACCACGAGATGTGTAGGGGGCTGTAGCAGGGCAGCAACCCAGCAGCAGGACCGCTACTTCCTTCTTTGTTCAAGGAGAAGCAGGAGGAGCAGTGCCAGAAGCCTGCAAAATGACCTTAACATCCATGTGTTTGCTCAAACTGTCAGAACAGACACCTTGAGGTCCCAACATCCACATGTGGGTTTTGTGCTTACCACCAATTGCAGGGCGACTGGCATATACCAGAGAACACCAAGATTGCCAGATTCCACATTGGTGCCCTGTGCTCTTCATGGATGAGAGCAGGTTCACACTGAGCACATGTGACAGAGTCTGGAGATGCTATGGAGAATGTTCTGTTGCCTGCAACATCCTCTAGCATGACCGGTTTGGCAGTGGGTCAGTAATGGTGTGGGGAGGCATTTCTTTGGAGGGCCGCACAGCCCTCCATGTGCTTTCCAGAGGTACCCTAACTGCCATTAGGTACTGGGATGAGATCCTCAGACCAACTGAGAGACCATATGCTGGTGCAGTGGGACCTGGGTTCCTTCTGATGCATGACAATTCTAGGCCTCATGCAGCAGAAGTGCGTCAGCAGTTCCTGCATGATGAAGCCATTGATGCTTTGGACTGGCCTGCCCGTTCCCCAGACCTGAATCCAATAGAGAACATCTGGGACATCATGTCTCGCTCCATTCACCAACATCACGTTGCACCATAGACTGTCCAGGAGTTGACCGATGCTTTATTCCAGGTCTGGGAGGAGTTCCCTCAGGAAAACATCTGCTGCCTCATCAGGAGCATGCCCAGTCGTTGTAGGGAGGTCATACAGGCACGTGCAGGCCACACACAATACTGAGCCTCATTTCCTTGTCTTGAGACTTTTCCACTGAAGTTGGATCAACCTGTAATTTGATTTTACACTTTAATTTTGAGTATCATTCTAAATCCAGACCTTCGTGGCATATTAATTTTGATTTACATTGATCATTTTTATGTTTTATTGTTCTCAACGCATTCCACTATATAATGAATAAAGATTTGCAACTGGAATATTTCATTCAGTGATATCTAGGATGTGGTATATTAGTGCTCCCCTTATTTTTTTGAGCAGTGTATATAGTGTGTATGTGTGTATATGTATGTGTGTATGTGTGTATATATATATATATATATATATATAGTATATACACTACCGTTCAAAAGTTTGGGGTCACCCAGACAATTTTGTGTTTTCCATGAAAACTCATACTTTTATTTATCAAATGAGTAGCAAAATGATTAGAAAATATAGTCCAGACATTGACAAGGTTAGAAATAATGATTTTTATTAGAAAGAATAATTTTCTCCTTCAAACTTTGCTTTCGTCAAAGAATGCTCCCTTTGCAGCAATTACAGCATTGCAGACCTTTGGCATTCTAGCTGTTAATTTGCTGAGGTAATCTTGAGAAATTTCCCCCCGTGCTTCCTGAAGCCCCTCCCACAAGTTGGATTGGCTTGATGGGCACTTTTTGCGTACCATACGGTCAAGCTGTTCCCACAACAGCTCAATGGGGTTGAGATCTGGTGACAGCGCTGGCCACTCCATTACAGATAGAATACCAACTGCCTGCTTCTTCCCTAAATAGTTCATGCATAATTTGGAGGTGTGCTTTGGGTAATTGTCCTGTTGTAGGATGAAATTGGCTCCAATCAAGCACTGTCCACAAGGTATGGCAATGCGTTGCAAAATGGAGTGATAGCCTTCCTTATTCAAAATCCCATTTACCATGTGCAAATCTCCCACTTTACCAGCACCAAAGCAACCCCAGACCATCACATTACCTCCACCATGCTTCACAGATGGCATCAGGCACTCTTCCAGCATCTTTTCAGTTGTTCTGCATCTCACAAATGTTCTTCTGTGTGATCCAAACACCTCAAACTTTGATTTGTCTGTCCATAAAACTTTTTTCCAATCTTCCTCTGTCCAATGTTTGTGTTCTTTTGCCCATATTAATCTTTTCCTTTTATTAGCCAGTCTCAGATATGGATTTTTCTTTGCCACTTTGCCCTGAAGGCCAGCATCCCGGAGTCACCTCTTCACTGTAGACGATGACACTGGCGTTTTGCGTGTACTATTTAATGAAGCTGCCAGTTGAGGAGCTGTGAGGTGTAGATTTCTCAAACTAGAGACTCTAATGTACTTGTCTTGTTGCTTAGTTGTGCAGCGGGGCCTCCCACTTCTCTTTCTACTCTGGTTAGAGCCTGTTTGTGCTCTCCTCTGTAGGGAGTAGTACACACCGTTGTAGGAAATCTTCAGTTTCTTGTCATTTTCTCGCATGGAATAGCCTTTATTTCTAAGAACAAGAATAGACTGTCAAGTTTCACATGAAAGTTCTCTTTTTCTGACCATTTTGAGAGTTTCATAGAACAAACAAATGTAATGCTCCAGATTCTCAACTAGCTCAAAGGAAGGTCAATTTTATTGCTTCTCAAATCAGCCAAACCGTTTTCAGCTGGGCTAACATACTTGTGCAAGGGTTTTCTAGGGTTTTCTAAACATTCATTAGCCTTCTTACACAGTTAGCAAACACAATGTACAATTAAAACACTGGAGTGGTGGTTGTTGGAAATGGGCCTCTATATACCTATGTAGATATTGCAATAAAAACAAGACGTTTGCAGCTAGAATAGTCATTTACCACATTAACAATGTATAGCGTGTATTTCTGATTCATTTAATGTTAGCTTCATTGAAAAAAATGTGCTTTTCTTTCAAAAATAATGACATTTCTAAATGACCCCAAACTTTTGAACGGTAGTGTATATAATATATATACACATACATATACACACATACACACAAACTATATACACTCCTCAAAAAAATAAAGGGAACACTTAAACAACAGAATATAACTCCAAGTAAATCACACTTCTGTGAAATCAAACTGTCCACTTAGGAAGCAACACTGATTGACAATCAATTTCACATGCTGCTGTGCAAATGGAATAGGCAATAGATGGAAATTATTGGCAATGTCAAGACTCCCTCAATAAAGGAGTGGTTCTGCAGGTGGGAACCACAGACCAAATCTCAGTACCAATGCTTTCTGGCTGATGTTTAGGTCAATTTTGAATGTTGGTTGTGCTTTCACACTCGTGGTAGCATGAGAAGGACTCTACAACCCACAGAAGTTGCTCAGGTAGTGCAGCTCATCCAGGATGGCACATCAATGCGAGCTGTGGCAAGAAGGTTTGTTGTGTCTGTCAGCATAGTGTCCAGAGGCTGGAGGCGCTACCAGGAGACAGGCCAGTACACCAGGAGACGTGGAGGGGTCCGTAGGAGGGCAACAACCCAGCAGAAGGTCCGCTACCTCCGCCTTTGTGCAAGGAGGAACAGGAGGAGCACTGCCAGAGCCCTGCAAAATGACCTCCAGCAGGCCACAAATGTGCATGTGTCTGCACAAACGGTTAGAAACTGACTCCATGAGGGTGGTATGAGGGCCTGACGTCCACAGATGGGGGTTGTGCCCATAGCCCAACACCGTTCAGGACGCTTGGCATTTGCCACAGAACACCAGGATTGGCAAAGTCGCCACTAGCGCCCTGTGCTCTTCACAGATGAAACTAGGTTCACACTGAGCACATGTGACAGACGTGACAGAGTCTGGAGACGCTGTGGAGAGCGATCTGCTGCCTGCAACATCCTTCAGCATGACCGATTTGGCAGTGGGTCAGTAATGCTGTGGCAATTCTTTGGTGGGCCGTACAGCCCTCCATGTGCTCGCCAGAGGTAGCCTGACTGCCAATAGGTCCCGAGATGAGACCTTCAGACCCCTTGTGAGACCATATGCTGGTGCGGTTGGCCCTGGGTTCCTCCTAATGCAGGACAATGCCAGACCTCATGTGGCTGGAGTGTGTCAGCAGTTCCTGCAAGATGAAGGCATTGAAGCTATGGACTGACTCGCCCGTTCCCCAGACCTGAATCCGATTGAGCACATCTGGGACATCATGTCTCGCTCAATCCACCAACGTCACATTGAACCACAGACTGTCCATGAGTTGGCGGATGCTTTAGTCCTGGTCTGGGAGGAGATCCCACAGGAGACCATCCGCAGCCTCATCAGGGGCATGTCCAGGCGTTGTATGGAGGTCATACAGGCACGTGGAGGCCACACACAATACTGAGCCTCATTTTGACTTGTTTTAAGGACATTACATCAAAGTTAGATCAGCCTGTAGTGTGTTTTTCCACTTTAATTTTGGAGGTGACTCCAAATCCAGGCCTCCATTGATTAATAAATTTGATTTCCATTGATGATTTTTGTGTGATTTTGTTGTCAGTACCTTCAATTTTGTACAGAACAAAGTATTCAATGAGAATATTTCATTTATTCAGATCTAGGATGTGTTACAGTATTTGAGTGTTCCCTTTATTTTTTTGAGCAGTGTATATATACATGGCAGGATTTTCAGGATTCACCCTTTTCCCCACCTTAGCTTGTGAGTTGCTGTATGGAAAATCTCCCCTGGCGCTTGACAGAGCATGGGACCTACAACGCTATCATCCCCCCATCACAGTGCCCATTTGGTTGTACAAAGACATTTAAAGCCAGAGAAATCTTGTTAACCCATGAACTGCACACCCTATGGACCCTCGGTGATTAACTACTGCAATGTCTCCTCTGGCTTCAGTGTCAGTGCTGTATATCACTATATAATATATCATAAATGTTTGAAAATTAACTACTTGACTTAAGATTATGATATTTACACTTTGCTTTACTAACTGGTGTGGCGTGGAGAGGTAATTTATGGTATAAGCATTGCTCGCCCGGTATGGTGGTCATCACAAGGACAGAAAGTCAATTGTACAAATGCCACAGAATAACCACATATAGCTACAGGAAGAGAAGTACAAATGTGCAATAGTGTGAGGTTGGAAAGTCTCTGTACAAATAAGGTTTTTTTTTTTAAAAAAAATGTTTTGAAGATTTATAATTTTGTACAGATTTTTATGTTGGCCATTATCATTATTTTTACAGGCCGCAGTATTGTCTTCTTGTCAGTATTCTGCTCTATAGACATTTTTTACTTAAAATATTTACTATTCAGGATTGTTTTCTGATCTTTCTATAAAAATCTTGTCCGCCTGTGATTTCCTGATAAATCATCCGGAAAAAAATAAAAACATATTGAAATGATGGTGCGCCTAACTATGCCTACAACTACATATCTAGCAAAGGTTATCTTGGCTCAGATGACACAGCAGTGGACTATCTTGGCATGGAAAAAATGTAACACGTCAACTAATTTGTCAATGGCTTGTACAATGTTAACGTATCGTAATTCTCTTAAAGAGGTTGTCCACTACTTTACTTAGGATAGGTGATCAATGTCTGATCAGTGAGCGTGCCGGCGGCAGCTGTTCTCGGTGCCAGCGGCAGCCAGAGGTGCTCAGTTATGGAGCTGCTCCGTCTACTGATAGTGGCCAGGTACTGCACGTCTGCCCCCCTATTGATTTGAGTAGGGGGCAGATGTGCATTACCTGGTCATGCCCACTATCAGATGGAGGAACTCCGTTACTGAGCTCTTCCAGCCGCCCCCGAGACCTAGAACAGCTGATCAGTGGTGGTGCTGGATGTCGCACCCCCACCGATCAGACATTGATGACCAAAGGATAGGTCATTGATGTTAAAGTGTTAAAGTAGTGGACAACCTCTTTATGTAAGGATAACTTTCTCAAGGTGGTGTATTGTGAGTGATGGTAACCTTCTCTCCTTCTGTACATGGCACGTCTCAGCCACTAAGTTAAATTCACAATACACTTTGAACCGCTGTTTATCTAAATTGTCTTTTGTATGTAAGAGCACCAGTCCACGTGACTTACCAAGAGAATACTCTATTTAAAGGGTTCTATTTCCCGACCCATTTACTTTAAGCAAGGGTTTGACGAAATAATCATTGCTGAGAAAGCAGAAAAGGTGTTTTCATATGGCTCATGTATACTCCATGTATCACATAAAAAGTAGAAGAGTAGACTAATGAGGTGGACCAAGATGGACTTTAAAGCCCTCACTGCGCTCATATACATATACAGTATACACATATATATGGGGACGACATCAAACGACAAGTTTAATACTTGATCAGTGAACCTCATAATTCATTCGCCTTATGAATAGAAACTATTTTATTACCGTCTGCTTTAATTACTGGAATCTGCTTCGCCATAAGTTTGCTTGATGCTGGGCATTTTTGGAAATCATTGTGTAATTCATTTTCTAATGACTTATTGTCCACTTTGTATTATGCCTGGGAGGGAGAAAAAATCTCCAGGAGCTATACTTCTTAATTATGATCAATGATCTAAATCTTTTCTCCAAGTAGGCTGGTCTACTGAAAATTCAATAACAATAAAACCCTGAATCAACAGTGAAAGCAGCAACCGAGCCGATACTTACACGCTGGAGCTTCTGTTCCAAAAGGTGCTCGCTACATTATGGTTATTTCATTAGGATTATTCATTTAGGGGATCCATAGTCTGAGAATGCTGGAAGCTGCCATATTCCATTCTAAGGTTGTAATACACAGTTCCTACTAAATACATGAGTACTCACAGAGCGCACAACCCAGATTTCTGCTCTAAGGAATCCGTTCTCCAGAAAGAATGGGCCAAGTCAGAATGAATATCTACAAGCTTCATATTTGATGTATGTGCTCTGGGATATGAAGGGTTCAGATTATGTATATAATTGTTTCTGTCCTTTTCCTTTATGTTTCTGGTAAAGGAATTAGGAATAATATATAATCGGGTGCTATACAATTTGGATTGTGGCCTCCACATGTATATGTTAATTAAAGAGATTACTGTATCTTATGAAAATCAAACTTGACAGCTTCGGAAATTTTTTTTAAATTTTTTTTTCTTCTCCGAATTTGATTTCAATTTTGCCGCGAATAGTGAGTACTTCAATACTCCTTTAAAAGATGTGCAGAACACTCGGAGGTCTACTAGGACTGTATACAACCCCATTTTAAGCTCCTTAATGCAAACACAGCATTAGTAATGTCCATGTATGTCTGAGGGATTACTGTTGCGCTGCCACACACTGTACAATTTCTTCAGTTTTTGATTTTCTCTCCCTATCTCTATGACTAAGCTGTGACGTCCTCTGACTATACTGATTCACCACAAAATGGCTGCTGCATTCCCTGCCTCTGCTTTTATACAGGCTGTGATATTCCTTCCTGATTAGATGTACTATACCATGTGGTGTGATAGCATACAACATATTCCGACCTTGCCCATTGTCATGAGAGCCTTCTCTAGCTGATGCAATCTTTTGCAAAGTGTAAAAGTGGGGGAGGACATTTTAGCGGATTCGCACAATGCAAATAAAAAATGGATTGAATTTGCTATTCAGCAAATTCCTAAAGAAAAAATACAAATTTAATTCATATTGAACAATTTGATCATCCCTAGTTTATACAAAATTTGGGGAAAAAAATGCCATTTATCACACTAGGATCGTCATACAGTGTAGAATTACCCGAAGGGCCTTTTAAAACTCTAGGGCCAGTTGCGACTTCAACTTAAAACTTCTGACTCTATCAGTCAATCCGAAATCCACCTGAAAAAGCACTTATTAAATGCTGAAAAGAATGGACTTAAGCATTTCTATGTTAAAACGACTGACTGTTCTTATGTTCAGTCTTTCGAACATCTTTTAACTACTTTAGGTTTTCAAAGATGCCAAGCGGTTAACAGACATGACCTGACCATTCTTATGGCGTTTTCTGCTGTGAAGACGCTCTGTAGTTTACAATGCAAGTCAATGGTAAGGCTCAAGACTTTCGCTTCAAAAACTGTTAGTGGTTTCTTCATAGTTGAAATGCATTTAAAAAAAGTCCAGAAAAGGGCAGTAAAAAAGACACCTTCAAAATACTTGAAAAACACAAAAAAACAAAGGGCGATGGCCAAAAATATTGAAAAAGCTCTCAGGAAACTGCAAAAAAAACCCTATAAAAATTATGCTTTTGGGAAAAACGCATTTCCTGAAGCTTCTTCCTCCTTGATGTATCTCTTTGCCTGCCTGAAAAAAAAATGTTGTGTGCACATGCTCTAACACAGTTGGTTGAGTTGGTAGGCTGGTAGCATGTCTGAGCTAGGAAATATCTTTTAGGGACTGCTATGCATTCACCATGTTTTAGATATTTTCAAATTGCTCAAACATGATCATGATCAAACACGAGCACAGCGAACAGCCAACAACGTGCCTTATATGCTGCTGACTGCTGTTTTAGGCAGATGATGGCTGTGTACACAGCCAGCATCTGCCAGGTTCAATGCAAGCTCAGCTCCTGAGCCTACATCATGCAAGGAGACCTGACATTGGATGTGCTTGTGCATCCAATTTTGAGAAGAGGTTAAAGTGTTTGTTTTAGTTAATGCTATTGATAATCTATCCTTAAGCTAAGACAGCAATATCAAATCAGCAAAGTGGCTCAACGCCTAGCAACCCCGTTGATCAATGGATAATAGCTCAAGAGAATAGGAGCTAAAGTGCAGCTCTTGGCAGCAGTCACTACATCGGAAACAGTCATTCTGTTCAGCTCCGCTCACTGATTACTACTGGATCCCTCCTGAGCTTTTAACAGCTGATCGGTGCCAGGTGCTGGACCTTCATTGATCAGAAATGGTCACTAGGGATGAGCGGACCCGTGGAAGTTCGGGTTCGTCATATTCAGCCAAACTTTAGTCCAAAGTTCGGTTCGGGTACCAGAACTCTACCCGAACCTGAACCCCATAGAAATCAATGGGGCCCAAACTTTGGAGATGGAAAATCTCTCTCTTTCCTTCAGCCCAGAACTCTGAACACTAAAATGGACTTCCGTGAGAAGTTCATATTCAGAGTCCAGTCTCGGATACTAGGTGTCTGGTACGAACCCCGAACTTTACAGTTCGGGTTCGCTCATCTCTAATGATTACCTATCGTAAGAAACCCTATAATCTTTTTCTGCAATTGGCTACTTGCCATCTAGTCATTGAGCCACACAGAAAGTATGCTAAAGATAATGTGATACCACTTAAAAGCCTGTAGTTGCTGGGTACAGTATTACTATATCTGGCTTATTCACATAATCTCCGAGCATGATTGTGTATGGGGATATGAGAGTAATTCTCTGCCATTTCAAAATTGGAAATTGAACATGCCTGATCCTTCTCTTAACCCCTTCAATATCATATGTTGGAGAAGAGTCTGGAGGCCTCAATATACTTTAGATGGTCTTCCAGTCCATCCAAACTGGTTGACTGGTCCCATGATAAGCTTAACAACTAGACTATCCAAACCTTCTTAACTATTCAACTAAGTGTTATATTGACAACTTGCGGATCAGAAGAAAGCCACCGAGCATCTTGGCAACATCCATTTCTCTATTTTGGTCTATGTTATGAATCATCTTTAATATATACATAAAATTGTTTGCGTAGCCTTTGTAAGTTGTATCGGCATCTGTGACTGAACCGAAATTACTGCACCGGTCATCCTCCACCGTGTGTGAAGAGTAATGACTTGATTCATACAGAAGATAAATTATCTACAATTTCTCAAATCTAAAAGCCGTACATAAATACACGACGGTAGCCTGGATAAAAAAAAAATAAAAATAAATTGTTACTTTCCACAAGAAAATTGTTGTTCCTCTGGCTGTCTGAGATTATTCTGTTTTTTTCTTTTTGACCTGAGACTGAATTTGCATTTTTTTTCTTTCTTTTTTTTTTTTTTTTTTTTTTTACACTCGACTGGCTAAATTTAGAGAGTTTCCATATGTTGATGAGGTGGAAATAAAAAGAGCCGGGCTGGAGGTGTTAATGATTCCATCAGGTGTCTTGTAGAGCTTCGTGCGTCAAATCGGAGCCAGGCCTCATTCGGGTCTGGCCTCATCATCTTGGTTAGGAAAACTCATCATCACATTCCTTCACAATGAAGGCAATAAAACAACTATCAGAAAACCCCGCCACCGAGGTGTTATTTGTTCAAAACCCTTTCATGTCTGGTCACAGGGAAAGTAATTCTTGCCGATCCCATTTAATTAAATGATAGAAATAAGATTTCTACAGTAAATTCGAACGGATGATTCCTTCTTTGTACAATGCATTGTTCATGGGAGGGAAATTTCCCTAGTGCGGCCTAGATCTTGCAAAATGTGCTGTTCAGCTCGATCAATATCATTATTTGTACATCTGTAGGCCTTCATGTGCAATAGAAAAGTACGAGGTGACTCATTCCTGTTTATATTATCTATTATTCATAGGACATCAATAGAATCTACGGCGCCAAAAATTACATGGAAGTGAATGTGTATTAATACAAATGAATAAACTTATGATCTTTAAATACCCCCAAATACAATAGAAATAGAATAGAATATTATTTATGTCACATGCTGTAGGAAAATCCCAGAAAATTGCAATTGACATATTGAAAATCGCAAACACCATGGGATTTACGCATATACAAACATATCATACAATAAAAAGACGTCCTGCAATCAGACAACAACATCCTCTAAACCCATAATACCCATATGTGCCCCCTAATCACACGGTGTCTCTGGACTGACAGTAACAAACTGATAGGTGATGTGTGACATGTAGCTCATAGCAGATCATGTCAGATCGTAAGAAACCGTAATTCCAAAGAACTTAAAGAGGACCTAACATTAGGTCAAAAGTGACCAGTTTTTGTTTTAATTTTATTCGCTCTGCTCCAGTGAGTATTCTTTTTTTTTTAATCCAGAGATATAGACCTTTTTATTAAGTGATAATTTTTTAGGTGGCTCTGCATTATTGCCCTGTGAACAAAGACCACTTGGAAAACACCATAAAGATTACCTAGAAAGGCCCATATTTATGGTAAATTAAAAAAAACTGTTACACGCACGCCGCTAGGTCCAGATAGGGATGAGACAGGTTACATGAATTCTTTGGAATCCAGGGGGAACCGTTACTCAGGACGACCATAGACCATGTGCTGCAGCTTCTCTCAGGCACACAGGGGTATTGACCCTCAGGCACAGACACATAGGTTGTTTCACTTGCTGACCAGACACACTTGACAAGAGTCCTCATAAACTGTATAACAGTAGCATTTAATAAGAAGCCGCACAGCCAGTGCAAGTTAAGTCTTATGAGCAACAGGCTCCAGTGACAAACAGTACAGTTTCCTTAGCAGCACAGCAGTTCAGTTTTCCCAGTAGTGCAGGACAGCACAGTTCTAATGCAAAGGCACATTAATGAACACAACATTCTTTACAGCCCAGTGAGATGGAGGGGGGGGGTTGCTGAGGGAGATGATCCCTGTGACACCATTTCTTCCAGTCCTTATCTTTCTGTTTGACAATACTGTGCACTGCTAGTTCAGGAACTCTAGAACTCTACCTGACCTGTGCTTAGCTTCACTCCTGACTTGAATCCTTTTCACTTGCAGGGGCGCTTATGTCAGATGCAGAACACACACCCCACCTTTCTCTTGGGCTCCAGCCAGAAATGTAAACGACTTCCCCACAATCCCCCTGGGGCTCTGCTAAAACACTCCACTTCTCCTGTGACTGTGTTGACCCCTCTAGTTGCTGGATGCTTCTGGAGCACAACACTTCCTGTCTTATGTGCTTGTGTTACTTCTAATAGTTGCTGAATGCTTTTAAAGCAACAGCACTACTTCTGCATGCCACACTTTGCAACAGCACTACTTCTGCATGTCACAAAACAATACTCAGCAGAGCAGCGGTAATAAAATAAGCCAAAAATGACCACTTTTGACCTTGTGACAGGTCCTCCTTAAAGAGTCCATTACACTTGTTGCCCAATAAGCTAACAGCTCAAGTAGTTAAACTAAAGTGAGAATATACCAGTGTGGTCTTTGTGAGTGGTGTAACTTTAGTTCCATCCTACATGATCGTGAGGATTCAATAGTTCAGTAGGCAGTTCTGAGACCAGGGAAGTATTCAGCCTCTCTCGGTAAATCCTACTAAGTGCCAATCCCCCTGATCTTGATTGGCTGCTCCAACATTCGTCACTCTCTTCAGCTCTAAAATCTCACTTCTACAAAGTACTCTGACTCTTTCTTAAATCTGGGCAACCTTTTCCCTGCACATACACTGCATCCTTTTGCCCTTTGGGGTAACTTGAAGCTCGTGGGCTCCAATGTAAAATCTCCAACAAGGCCCCCCCTTCACGGGTCTTTAATAATAATAGTCTTTGAGCCCCCCTAGGCTACAGGGGCAATGGTACGAATGCAATCCCCGCACCTTGATTACGATTAAGACCTTCTGGTCAAAACACGTTGGTTTTGTTGACTGAGCTGGCCTGTCTATATTTATGTTCCTCAAATAAATTTGAAGATTCTAGACCACTCACGGAGTACCGGATATCTTTTCACCATTAACGTCTGACAAGCTCATGTGCCCATGCACCTGTAGGAGGATTATACTGCAAGACAGATGAGCTGGAATTTCCATTCCCTGCACCTTAATAGGTGCAGGAACTGCAGTTGCACCCGGGCCCTAGAGCCATTGTTACACCCCCGATTTTGCCATATCCTCAGAAGAGGACTTTTTCAATACCAAGAGGCCTGGCCGGAGTTACAGTTTACTGGGGAGAACCTGAGCACTTGCTGGGCTTGTGACAGCCCACTGGGCACTTGCAACCTTAGTGTCTATTATTGCATCTCAGCCCCATGGGGATGAGATCCACTAGCAGACTTCACCCACAGACAAGAGTGACACAGTTTTTTTTAATCTTCACAACCCCTTTTGCAGAGTAACTGTAATTTCATACATTTTTTTATATATGACAGGTGCTGCTAATTGGTGGGGGTCCAGGTCCTGAGACCACCATGGATCAGTCAAAATACTGCAGTGAAGTCCGTAGCTTCTGCATGAGCTGTGTGCCCACAGAGCTGTTTACAAGCTCAATAGTAAGTCTATGGGACCGTCTATGGGAGTGAATGTACAGACTCAGACTTAGAATTGAGCCCATACATCGCTATGTGAGCAGTTCATGCAGGAGCTGTGGACTTCAGAGCGGTATTTTTACTTATCGTGGGGGGTCTAAGGACCCAGACCCCCTCTGATAAGCAGTGATATAATAAAAACTTTTATACACTTTCATATGAATGTTAAGACTAATTCCACAGGGGATAAAACTGCTGTGGATTTTACCTGTTGATAAAATCTGCAGTGGATTACATTACCAGGCAAGTAGGCAGGATTTTACAAAAGTCATCCACATGCTGCAGATTTTTTTTCTGTGCAGAAATTGGCAAGCAGGGCCGATTTTACATTTTCACTATTTCCGAGGTTGCAGGGGTAAAAAAAAAAAAAATCTAAATATTTTAAAATCTCCCCTCTACTCTATTTTTCTCCACCACAAAGTTTCCTCCACGCCCCCTGAGGAAGTAGGGAAACATGTGTCCGGCCTCCCCTGACACTATTAGTTATCTGTTTACTCTCACTAAGTATGCCTTACTTAACCCTTTCCATGTGATGCTTGTACTTTTTATGTGTGACTTCTTACAGGTCACTTGATCTATGTCATTATAACTTTTGCTATAACTTTTTCTGCACACATTGTTTGTGACTTGTGGATTGTATTGGTTGGACTATGTGACCTATTATAGGTCCAATGTGAATTTGATACTAACTGTGTCGGGGCCTCCCCTGGCACTACTGGTTATCTGCTTACTTTCACTAAGTATGTGTGGCGCCCCTGAGGGTTCAGTCGCCACAGAGGTACTGCACCTCACCCAGAGGTGTGGTGTCTCCTTCTCTCAGGTAAGGAGGGAGTGCTGCCCGGAACCCCAACACCCGCATTCAACACTACACTACTCCAGGCCGGCTGGAAGGGCAAGATGCACTGTGTTCCTGCTGAGCCCTGTTCCTGGCTGGAGTAGGGGGAACCAAAGGTAGGGGGAACCAGTAGTGGGTGTGGGTGGAGGATGTAGAGTAGGGGAGCACCATAGTAGGAGGTATATAAAGGGAGGCCATCTTAGATCAATCAGTGGAGAACAGTCAGTGAGCAGTCTGAGGAGCAGAGTCTCTTCAGGAGCTCTGCTCCACAAGTGGGGCCTAGTGATAGAGGCCCAGGAGGGGAGCAGAGGAAAAAGGCTCCGTTCTACAGAAGGGATCCCAGGGGGTACGGTGAGTGCAGGACGGCACCCGTACGCCCCGAATCTGCTAGGTGCCAGAGGGATCAGGCCGCAAGAAGGGGACCGGCCCCTGGACCAGCCGTGTTACTCCAGGTCTCGGCTGGAAAAACCGGAGGCTTCTGACTTTTATGGTGCAGTTGCCACAGCCTCATCTTAGTCACCGTGAGGGTCAAGTAGGTCCGGGAACTCCAGGTTGCCCAGAGGGACTTTAGAGCACCCAATCGGGACTGTGAGTGGGGAAGCGCAGGGCAGGAGGGAGAAGACCCAGCATGAGAAGTCGGTCTAGCAAGGAACATAAGGAAAGTGGGGTTCCATCAAGCGCTCCTGACACATCTGAGGAAGAGCTGAACCCCCGGTCTGGTGAACGCAGCGCGATGTGGGAGGCTGACACCCGTACAGTGTACCTGTGGAACTTACATAAGAACTGTGAGTAAAAACTCGGATGACTGCAGTGCACTGCTTCCATCAATTATTCCAGCTGCACCATCTCTCCCTTTGCACTACAAGTCCCAGCATCACCACCCACCATCAACCTCCACACTGCCCCGGGGGCCGGCTCTGCCTGTGGGGAGCAGAAACATCCCAGCTGCCATCCCATCACCCCCCGGAGGTCTGCAGCAGCGCTGGTAATCCTTACCAGGTACCACAGGTGGCGTCACGAACTATTTACTTTATTTTTATTTTCTATCCAAGTTCCAATCCCCTTTTTCAAGAGTGACCCCAGGGTACGGGCCCGGGAGCCGACTACCGCGACATCCCCAAAACCAGGCAAAGGCCCGGGTACCGAGTCGTCCCCATCCCCTGGGCGCGTCATATGTCTTACTTAACCCTTTCCATGTGATGGTTGTACTTTATGTGTTGCTGAAAAAACTTTTGATGGTTGTCTATACTGTGACTTGTTACAGGTCACTTGATCTATGTCATTATAACTTTTTCTATAACTTTTTCTGCACACATTGTCTGTGACTTATGGATTGTATGGGTTGGACTATGTGACCTATTATAGGTCCAATGTGAATTTGATACTAGCTGTGTCTTTATCGACCCCCTGCTGCCTCACATGCCCATGTTATCTCCTTTCACACATGTTATTTATACCTATGTGTTATCTTTTTAAAAAATATATATAAATAAAGCATTGACCATTTTTAGTCTAACATATGGTGCTTTGATTATGTTACTTTGTGGTTTTGAAAATACCTATGGTCTCTCTGGTTGATATAAAGTTCCCTACATGTTGATTTTCATGGTGTTCACTTTGTCTACGTCAATGAATTAGCCCTTGTGGGTTCTGACAGGCGCCCACATAAAACGGCAACTTAGCACAGTCTGTAATTCATCCGTTGTGACGGAATGATTGAGCGGAGATCCTGTCAGCGAGTATCGAGCAGTCGCGTAGCGTGTAAAGTCGCCTCCTTCAAAAACAAAACGATCAAGCGTTCCATGTCAGGTAAGTGACATAAGATCGCTACGCTTTCCATATTTAGAATAGGATGACTTTACCAACGCGGATGTCAGGCATTGTGCCATGAAGGAAAGGAAACGGATAAAGAGAGAGGCTTTAATGATTTAGACAGAAGGTTGGGTTTTTCATCACGGCAAGCCTTCAAATCTATAATCTGACGAAAAATAATATGGGCAGCATTTTTCCACCTTGGTGCAGTCAGACGTAGAAGAAGTCCTTACTGAAGCTTTCATATCATGATTTGCTTTGAAACACATGTAGAAAGTAAACAAGGGCCTTTTCTTCAGTAAAGCTCATCTGCTTTGTGCCGGCTGAATGACAGATAATCTGCGAGGGATGGCCACTTGAGCTGAATGCCGTTGAATTCTGTAGAATTACATAGGAGCACTGGCGGTGCACACACAATGTACCGTGTAAGGGAATCAATTGGCATATACCATAATAAGGGCTCCCGATGCTCACCGCATTGCTGAGGGTTAGAGCTGAATGCTTCACACGGATCAAAGGGGAGACTTTAATCAAGGAACCCAAGAATGAAAGGAGGAGAAGAGACTCAGGAAAGAGCAAAGGGGTAAGAAGAACAAATGCAAATAGAAGAACTAGTGAAAGAGTCAACATTCAGGGAACTAGTCGCAGTCTTCGAAGTTATAAAAAGTATATAAATGTTTCTTGTAGACTGATTGTGTCTGCAGTATACTCAACTGATGGACATGGCCATGTATAACGTCCAAGTTGGGTATTTTAAGTAACTTAGTGTTTTCTGATTTCATCCACTTTTTCTATTAAACATTATTAAAAGTCTATGGTGTGCTCCATTGGTTTCCTAATGTAGGGAGGAGTTCTGGACATTGCTTCTTAGTAAAGAATATATCTGTACGAGCGACCGAAGGGATATTGAATGACATCACACAGGCTCTCCGTACAAGGATGCTTTACAGACTCAGCATACACAGCTCTGCTAGTTGCATTAGCCATTATTTCATAATTGCTAGGAAAGCTGCATAACATAAAGGTAAAGAATGAGTATTTTGTAGTTTTATTTAAGCCTCTAAAGTCCTATTACTTTAATATGAACAGATCGGTCCTTTCTCACTTTTGCGCTTGGCTTGACATAACCTGAGTTGCTTGGCATAAGAAGACCACCTCGGGAAGAAAAACATGATTTCACAATACTCTGCTTAGTGATGTGTATACTATATGTTTCTATATGTGGCCACCTACTGGTTGGATTTTCTTTGTCTGAAATTGGAGTTCTTAATCAAATTCAGGCAAAGGAAATGTGGACACGGGTGGTTCTAAATTGGAAGGCTACTTGGAGATAGTAGTCTTTTACTATATGCTATATACTTTAGTGTACATACTTTATTTTACTTCAATCATTGTAAAGAAAAGGCAGATGGGCAAATAAATGGTTAACTTTTTAGCATTGCTAAAGGGGTTATCCATGAATATATACAGTGTGCACATATATATAGCTGCAGACATGGAGGCAACAAGTGCACCAATAATCATTCTCCTAGGGTCAAGTGCTGCCACCCCACCGCTGCTCCAGTTTTTGCTGATGGGCTGAACTTGTGACATTATGAATTCAGAGCAAATGACCACTGCAACCAATTACTGGGCTCAGCGGTAATGTCTACACAGAACATAGACGGCATAAGCTGTTGAGCTCAGTGATTGCCTGCAGCAGTTATGAGTAGAGAGGAGTGAAACCGAACTCAAACTTTCGGGGTTTGTACCGTACAATTAGTGTCCGGTGCTAAACGCTGAACACGGACTTCTCGTGGAAGTCTGTTGTAATGTTTGGACTTCCGGGGGAAGTCCGGAAAAAGGAGAAAGAATATTATCCAGCTCAAAAGTTGGGGTCCCCAATGTTTTCAATGGGGTTCAGGTTCTGGTTCAATTTAGGAACCCGAACCGAACTCTGGAATAAAGTTTGGGCCGGTACCAGAACCCGAACTTCGAAGGGTCTGCTCATCCCTAGTTATGAACACTGTAGTACTCAACAAACACCTTTCAACAAAGATCAGAGCAGCGGTGGAAAGGCAGCACTGGTCCTTGGGGTGGTGAGTATTGGTGTGCTCCATCCATGAGTCCTGAATAGGACTTTTAGGCCATGTAAGCACCATATGGCAGCACATAGAAGGCCTATAGGTTTGCATTACAGAAGCAGAGGGATACCATTTACCCTGGTATAGGTATAAGGCCACAAGGTATAATACAAGTGGCTTGAAAGTGACTGTGTGCAGCGACTGCAGGAGTAATGTCGTACTGTATTACATGACGCTGTCCTACATGGACTGGCCAGTTCTTGCGGAGCAGCTGAGCCTCTGTGACTCTTCGCTCTGGTTCACAGAAGGGTTGTGGAGGGGGGTTACATTTGCCTTCTACAACAGGAAGATTAGTGGTGATTATCTGGGAGCACAGAAAGAAGAGTAAGTCCCATGTGATTGTTTTAGCCTCCATTTAAATGCATTTGTGTAGAGGAATTATGTGACAAGTATTTAATGAATTCCTGAATTGCCCTTTGATGCTAATGCAAAATTCCTGCACAATTTACTTCTGAACAATCTTGTACAATTTCACTTTGTTTTCCTCTAAAGTGCCAGTCACCTGCACCTGTCGGCTTGATGTGCCCTATTTTTCATCGCTTGCCTTTTCCACATATGTTAATAATTAAATTGCAAGTGATATCTTTTGGGCAATAGATTTGATTGCTAATGAATTCTCAAGTTCTCTGAGTTAAAAAAAAATAAATAGAAGTAATCTCCAAGGGAAGCTTCAAATATATCAAGATGAGAAACGGAGAACTAAGAGAAAAAAGCTTTTGTAGTTAAAATACTTTCAAAATTCATGTTAGATGCAAAGAAAATAATCTGTGATTAGAAAGAAGAAAACATCTGCAAGTTGTAAATAAATCATTGAAACAGTTACGGATGACATCAACCCCATAGAGTCAAGCAGAGAAGGCATTCAAGGCGCATAGCTTGATCCTTGAAAGGCGATGGGGGGGTTCTTTATTTTAAGAATGAGGGAACGGAAAAAAGTGTAAACTAACCAGACAGAGCCTCATAAAACGTAAGACAGACTCCATTCCATCATGGTGGATCCAAAACTTCTGTCCCAAATCTCATGCCCACCATCTGGGTGGGACTGAAGATCAACAGACTTGCAGAGGCTTTGGTGAAGTACACTGCTTCCCAAAAGGCTGAGCATCTGGAAATTGAAGATCTAGCTTCTAAATTGCCTTAGTAGAAATTTCATAACCAGGAATGTGCATTCGGAGGAAATTTGGATTTACAGGATCAGAACAATAGCAAATCCCAGAGGTTCGAGGGCCATTTGATGGCATTGTTCACATCATGTATTCCAGTCCTCTCGTTTTGCCATACAATTGAACACACAATGCTCAATGACCTACAATTCTACCAAACCGCTGATCTTCCAATACCAACGAACGCTCAGTCCCTCAACAATTTCCTTCTACTTAGTTAATGTATGTCATACTACTAAATTCCCAATCCTTCAATCATGCCCTTGGAACAAGCTCTCAATACTTAGAAACAACTTGGCTCTCAACCCTTCCTCAAATCCCTACAGCCCAACACCTCAAACCCCTAGTAATGTCCTACTATGGAGTCCAAAAACTTCTCACTGTGCTTATTACTCAATTCAGAATACTACAGTGATGCCGTTCCACCAGAAATCCAACCCTCCAACGATTCTCTACTACCCAACCTCTAAAATCACCAAAAATGCAATCTACCCACTATTCTCTACTACCTAGTTCTCCAATTATGTTGTACAATCCAACACTCAACTCTCTATGATCTGATATTTCTCACTAACCCCCTATTTATTCTCAACAGCCCAATACCCAGACCTCAAATTATATCTTACTACTGAATTGCTGATCTGTCATTTTCAAACAATTTTTAACCTATAAATATGACCAGTGTCAGACTGGGTTGGCAAAGGCCCACCAATAATATTGACTCTTGGAGACCTCTGTTCATCTACATGCAAAAATAACCTGACCCTAGTATGCACATTTACTATTGTTTCTATGTAATATTAATTTGACCAGCTTGTTTAATTAATGAAAAGATAATACCTTTTTCTGAAATTTATGAATCAAGTGTAATAGCAGTGCTCATCAGCACTCCTTCACAGGGGCGGCCTACAGGAGGATTCTCCTCTTCCCCGGTGGGACAGTCTGAGCCTGAATATGACCACGTGTGTATAAAATGAATATTTTTTATCATATGAAAACATAAAATATACAGAAAAAGGTAAAAGAGGCGCTATCAACACGAAAAAAAAATATTCTCCCTAAAGAAAAGGTATATAAAATGCACAGATGACAACTACAAATAGGTACAAGGAATACATAACCAAGATGAATATAGTCTGGAGTGTTGGGACATACAACTACAAAAGAAGAATAAGGTGACATTCTGAAAAATTCCCAATCTGTATATATATATATATACATGTGTGTACCATATAAAGGTATAAGTAATATCATTGTAGTGCATATATATAATGGTAATTGAATTGGTCCAATACTGTATATCATACCTAACAAGAGTAGCACAATTATCTTATGTATGAAATAAGCATGGTGCATAATATATATTATCTTTTTGATGCCTGAGGCATGTTTCGCCATGGCTTCTTCCAGGGTCGATGATTTGCAACCAATTGTTCAACTATTCCCAATTAACCCTTTATTTTTCAATGATGTCTCCAATTCTGCCTCTCCAATGAACTTTAAACCCAATATACTTCCTACCTCTAAATGCTCTACAGCACAATTGTGTTCTTCACCCCTCCGCCATTTAAGTTCTGCTACTATCAAATTCTGCAATTACAACCCCTGGCAAAAATTATGGAATCACAGGGCTCGGAGGATGTTCATTCAGTTGTTCAATGTTGTTGAAAAAAAGCAGATCACAGACATGGCACAAAACTAAAGTCATTTCAAATGGCAACTTTATGGCTTTAAGAAACACTAAAAGAAATCAAGATAAAAAATGTGGTACTCAGTAAGGGTAATTTTTTCAGACCAAGCAGAGGGAAAAAAAATTATGGAATCACTCAATTCTGAGGAAAAAATTATGGAATCATGAAAAACAAACACAAAAAAGAACACTCTAATACATCACTAGTAATTTGTCGCACCACCTCTGGCTTTAATAACAGCTTGCAGTCTCTGAGGCATGGACTTAATGAGTGACAAACAGTACTCTTCATCAGTCTGGCTCCAACTTTCTCTGATTGCTGTTGCCAGATCAGCTTTGCAGGATGGAGCCTTGTCATGGACCATTTTCTTCAACTTCCACCAAAGATTTTCAATTGGATTGAGATCCGGACTATTTGCAGGCCATGACATTGACCTTATGTGTCTTATTTCAAGGAATGTTTTCACAGTTTTTGCTCTATGGCAGGATGCATTATCATCTTGAAAAATGATGTCATCATCCCCAAACATCCTTACAATTGATGGGATAAGAAAGCTGTCCAAAATATCAATGTAAACTTGGGCATTTATTCAAGATGTAATGACAGTCATCTCCCCAGTGCCTTTACCTGACATGCAGCCCCATATCATCAATGACTGTGGAAATTTGCATGTTCTCTTCATGCAGTCATCTTTATCAATCTCATTGGAACGGCACCAAACAAAAGTTCCAGCATCATCGCCTTGCCCAATGCAGATTCGCGATTCATCACTGAATATGACTTTCATACAGTCATCCACAGTCCACGATTGCTTTTCCTTAGCCCATTGTAACCTTGTTTTTTTCTGTTTAGGTGTTAATGATGGCTTATGTTTAGCTTTTCTGTATGTAAATCACATTTCCTTTAGGCGGTTTCTTACAGTTCGGTCACAGACATTGACTCCAGTTTCCTCCCATTCGTTCCTCATTTGTTTTGTTATGCATTTCCTGTTTTGGAGACATCTTGCTTTAAGTTTCCGGTCTTGATTCTTGATGTCTTCCTTGGTCTACCATTATGTTTGCCTTTAACAACCTTCCCATGTTGTTTGTATTTGGTCCAGATTTTAGACATAGCTGACTGTGAACAACCAACATCTTTTGCAACATTGCATGATGATTTACCTTCTTTTAAGAGTTTGATAATCCTCTCCTTTGTTTCAATTGACATCTCTCGTGTTGGAGCCATGATTTATGTCAGTCCACTTGGTGCAACAGCTCTCCAAGGTGTGATTACTCCTTTTTAGGTGCAGACTAACGAGCAGATCTAATTTGATGCAGGTGTTAGTTTTGAAATGAAAATTTACACGGTGATTCCAAAACTTTTTCCTCAGAATTGAGTGATTCCATAATTTTTTTCCTCTGCTTGGTCTGAAAAAAATTACCCTTACTGAGTACCACATTTTTAATATTGATTTATTTTAGTGTTTCTTAACCCCTTAACAACATTTGACGTACTAATACGCGTCTGTGCCCTGGGACTTAAGAGCCAGACCCGTATTAGTATGTCATGGCGATCGCGCGCGCACACAGGCTGACACCCGGTACTATGTGCAGGGAGCAGTCACGCACCGCTCCCAGCACATTAACCCCCGCGATGGTGTGATCGAAGTCGATCGCAGCATTGCGGAGGCAAGGGGAGGTGATCGCAGATACTCACCTACTGTTCCGGCTTCAAGCGCTGTCTGCCGTGGCTTCCAGGATGTTGCCATGACGACCCGATGTCGTCATGACAACATCCGGGTCACCAGACAGCAGGAAGATTTTTTGGACATGCGCAGTGCATCTCCAAACAATCTTCTCCTTGTCCAGCGCTGACAGCCTGCATGACACAGGGATGGTGCTGCATTCCTGTGCCATGCAGGCGATCAGAGAAAAAAAAGTGAAAGTCCCATAGTGGGATAAAGTAATAAAGTATAAAAACTATCAGAAAGTGAAAAAAAAAATTGTAAAAATATTTAAAAAAAAAATAAAAAAAAAAATCCACCAAAAATAAAAATATAAGGTACCCATCAATAAATATTATTATAAAAAAAACAAAACAACAAACAATAAAAGTACACATATTTGGTATCGCCACGTCCGGAACAACCTGACCTATAAAACTGTCCCACTAGTTAACCCCTTCAGTGAACACGGTAAAAAAATAAAATAAAAAACGAAGCAAAAAACAATGCTTTATCACCATACAGCCAAACAAAAAATGCAATAACACGCGATCAAAAAGACAAATATAAATAAAAATGGTACCGCTGAAAACGTCATCTCGTCCCGCAAAAAACAAGCCGCCATACAGCTCCATCAGCCGAAAAATAAAAAAGTTATAGCTCTCAGAATAAAGCTATGCTAAAAAATATTTTTTTCTATAAAATTGCTTTTATTATGTAAAAGTGCAAAACATAGAAATATGATATAAATGTGTTACCGCTGTAAACGTACTGACCCGAAGAATAAAGCTGCCTTATCAATTTTACCACACGCGGAACAGAATAAAAAAAAAAAAAAAAAAACAATTCCTGAATTCTTGGTTTTTGTTTATTCTGCCTCCCAAAAATCGGAATAGAAAGCGATCAAAAAATGTCACGTGCATGAAAATGGCACCAATAACAACGTCAACTCATCCCGCAAAAAAAAAGCCGTCAAATGACTGTCTGCCAAAATCTGGAAAAATTATAGCTCTCAAAATATGGCGATGCAAAAACTAGATTTTACAAAAAATGCGTCTTTTAGTGTGTGACAGCTGTCAGTCATAAAAACCCCATATGATTCTGGTATCGCTGTAGTCTCACCGACCCGAAGAATAAGGTCGTCTAATCACTTATACCACATGAGGAACGGCGTAAAAAATAAACTCTCAGGTTAGGGTTGTGCTAGGGTTAGGGTTGTGCTAGGGTTAGGGTTGTGCTACGGTTAGGGTTGTGTTAGGGTTAGGGCTGGGGTTGGGGTTAGGGTTGGGGTTGGGATTTTTTTCAAAAGTAAGAAAAAAAGATGACGATATGGCGACTAGTGTTGAGAGCAAGTGCTCGCTACTTGAGTTTGCATCGGGTGTTCTGGTATGCATTGAGTATCGTGGGTATTTGAGTGACATGCTCGAGTCTCCGCCCCATATGCTTCACGGCCCAAAAAACTTTGCGGGGATTGCCTGCCATGCACGAGCGATCCCCGCATGTTTTTTTTTGGGTGTCTAATAACCGCGAAACATCCGGGCGGGGACTCGAGCATGTCAGTCGAACACACGCCGTACATGGTGCATACCTGAGTACCTGATGCAAACTCAAGTAGCGAGCACTTGCGCTCAAGACTAATGACAACTTATTCAATATGATGACCTAATGTTATCAAATTGTGTCGTACCTCTGGGTTCAAAATGTTCACTATACACCTTAATAAAATCCTTGAGGGGTATAGTTTCCAAAATGGGGTCACTTGTGGGGGAGCTCCACTGTTTAGGCACATCAGGGGCTCTCCAAACGCGACATGGTGTCCGCTAACAAATAGAATGGAAAATCGGCTCAAATTGTTAGCTGACGCCATGTTGCGTTTGGAGATCCCCTGCGTGCCTAAACTTTGGAGCTCCCCCACAAGTGACCCCATTTTGGAAACTAGACCCCCCAAGGCACCTATCTAGATGCATAGTGAGCACTTGGAACCCTTAGGTGCTTCACAAATTGATTCGTAAAAATGAAAAAGTATTTTTTTTCCACTTTTTCATTTTTACGAATCAATTTGTGAAGCACCTGGGGGTTCCAACTGCTCACTATGCATCTAGATAGGTGCCTTGGGGGGTCTAGTTTCCAAAATGGGGTCACTTGTGGGGGAGCTCCAATGTTTGGGCACACAGGGGCTCTCCAAACGCAACATGGTGTCCGCTAACAATTTGAGCCGATTTTCCATTCAATTTGTTAGCGGACACCATGTTGTATTTGGAGAGTCCCTGTGTGCCCAAACATTGGAGCTCCCCCACAAGTGACCCCATTTTGGAAACTAGACCCCCCAAGGCACCTATCTAGATGCATAGTGAGCACTTGGAACCCCTAGGTGCTTCACAAATTGATTCGTAAAAATGAAAAAGTGAAAAAAACAACACTTTTTCATTTTTACGAATCAATTTGTGAAGCACCTGGGGGTTCCAAGTGCTCACTATGCCTCTAGATAGGTGCCTTGGGGGGTCTAGTTTCCAAAATGGGGTCACTTGTTGGGGAGCTCCAATGTTTGGGCACACAGGGGCTCTCCAAATGCAACATGGCGTCCGCTAATTATTCAAGCAAATTTTACAATCAAAAAGTCAAATGGCGCTCCTTCCCTTCCGAGGCCTGCCGTGCGCCCAAACAGTGTTTTTTACCCACATATGGGGTATCTGCGTGCCCAGGGGAAATTGCACAACAAATTTTGGGGTCCATTTTTTCTTGTTACCCCTGTGAAAATAAAAAAAATTGAGTCTAAAGTAACATTTTTGTGAAAAAAGTTAAATGTTCATTTTTTTCTTCCACGTTCCAAAAATTCCTGTGAAGCACCTGAAGGGTTAATAAACTTATTGAATGTGGTTTTGAGCACCTTGGGGGGTGCAGTTTTTAGAATGGTGTCACTTTTGGGTATTTTCTGTCATAAAGACCTCTCCAAGTGACTTCAAATGTGATGTGGTCCCTAAAAAAATGGTTTTGTAAATTTTGTTGGAAAAATGAGAAATCGCTGGTCAACTTTTAACCCTTATAGCTCCCTAACAAAAAAAAATTTTGGTTCCAATATTGTGCTGATGTAAAGTAGACATGTGGGAAATGTTATTTATTAACTCTTTTGTGTGACATATCTCTCTGATTTAAGGGCATGAAAATTTTAATTTTGAAAATTGCAAAATTTTCAAAATTTTCACCAAATTTCCGTTTTTTTCACAAATAAACGCAAGTGATATCGAAGAAATTTTACCACAATCATGAAGTACAATATGTCACGAAAAAACATTCTCAGAATCAGGGGGATCCGTTGAAGCGTTCCAGAGTAATTACCTCAAAAAGTGACAGTGGTCAGAATTGTAAAAATTGGCCTGGTCATTAACGTGCAAACCACCCTCGGGGGTTAAAGCCCTAAAGTTGCCATTTGAAATGACTTTAGTTTTGTGCCATGTCTGTGATCTTCTTTTTTTCAACAACATTAAACAACTGAATGAACATCCTCTGAGCCCGGTGATTCCATAATTTTTGCCAGGGGTTGTGTACCCAGACATTCCTTCACTTCTCCATTTATATTCTACAATGCCCAACTTTGGTTTAACAGCATATCTATGAGATATCTTATTGTCTGTGCCGGCTCTTAACCATGCTGGTCTGGTTTGCATTTCTGTGTATTTTTAGAAATAAACTAATTCCATCTATTATTTCTCCAGACAAAACAAACACGGTTTTCTGTTCCGTCGACGTTCATAAAATTGTAATAGAATTTTCACATAATACAAGACGTTTATATCACCGCTGAAACAAGACCTTTGTTCTCTCTATCGGTACATTTTAAGGCAGCCTAGCCAATCTCCATATTATTTCTCGGCTATGAATTGGATGTCTGGCCTGTGCGCTCGCTGTTCCCTGAGTCTGAGCTTAAAAAAACAAGAGGAAAGAATTAGAACAAAACTGATGTAAATAGACATAGCAGATAAAATGGACCGATGCTTGAAGGAATGCACGGCAGCGTTGTCAGTGATATCCATAGACTGATGCAGTCGGATTCATTTCCTCCTGTTGTGATGGTAAATGCGGGCACATTTCGGGAGGTTAGTGATTGCAGCTGCCAGGGTTTGTCGGCTATATGAGGCAGAGTTGTCTCCTGATGTGATATCTTCTCACTTGCAGGGTGTCTGATCAAGACAGACTAGCTGGAATAAGGGAAAAGCAAATCCTGTCTTGAATGTTACTACTGATGACTGCATCCCCCCACCAGCCAGTCCCACTATCCTTGCAAGTAGATAAGAAGGAGGACACATCTGATCTGTCCAGGGTACTGAAAATACAGCACATACTGAGACTGCAAAGCTCTGATATCATGTACAATATCTTATATATTGCATTGTTCACACTGTATTGATTCTACAGCTCATAGACTGGCCCTGAACGGCACATATAGTATTCTGGAAGACAAATTTGCATTGACAGATACAGTAATTGAATATTGCAGCATATATTACTGGAAAACTTGCATTCATTTAAAGAGGACCTGTCACAAGCGGTCAGTTTTTGTTCTCGTTTTAGTCCCGATGTTCCCCTGAGTATTACATTTTTTTTTTCGTTTTCAAATCTGCCATACGGTTCCAGAGATATAGGCCTTTTAAGATAGTGGTAGTTTTTACAATCTTTGAAAAGAGGGCGTGGCTCACAGGGTAATTATGCAGAACAGCTCAAAGACACGCCCTCAGAGAATCCCGTGAGTCACGCCCACTTGATGAAGACCGTAAATATTACAACCAAGTTTAAAGGCCCATATCTCAGGAGCCGTATGGCGGATTTGAACAAAACAAAAAGCAGAAGACTCAGGGGAGCAGAGAGAGTAAAATAACAGCAAACACTGCCCACTTTTGAACTGGTGACACGTCCTCTTTAAAGAGGTATATGGTTATTATTCTTTAGCAGTGTTACTACTATGGTCACATTGCGCAATGGTGTCATGAAATAATGTCCAAATTTTAATTCAGAACAGATTAATGTCTTTGGATATATGAATAAGAAACATCAAGAATGTCACTCAGGCCCAGGCACTGCTGTATTGGTTTGATCATACTCCATCTATTCAAACATATTTTTTGCTAGTCTCTTGGAAGTCTGAGTCATATGGAGGTACAGTTGACACCTCTATGGAAGTCTTATTATGTCTCCACAAGAGGAAGAATGTCATTAATTTGTCTACAGCTTTGTTATAAAAATAGTGCATTGTGTTTCACATCTCAGTAACATAAGTAGGCTGATATCATATGTGACTGACATTTCTAGTATACAGATATATGTCCTGGCTTACTTTTCCTCTAGGCTCAACATATCTTAAAAGGAATCTGTCAGGTCATTTTGTGTACCCTACAAATAGTATCCCAAAATAGTGCTAGGGCAGCCCTTCCAGGATATGCAACTTTTATCTTTGTACATGGCCTTGTTATGGTCCTGTAAGCCCCAAACAATTTATTGGTGCGCACTGGCTAGGTAAACATATGTAAATGACAAATGAATATTCACTCCTTGCCCTGCCCATAATCCTGCCCACCACCCACCGGCATCACTGATTGGATGCAGCCAGACTGCTGTGTAACTCCCGCAAGGATCGCATTGCAATCCTGGGACTGGTCGTCGGCTCTCCTGAGCTGAGTGTGACAAAATGTATTTCTATGCAGCTGTCACTCTCAGGTCAGGAGAGCAGACGGCCAGTCCGAGGATTGCAATGCGATCGTTGGGCATACGACTGTCTGACTGAATCACTAACACCGACAGAGGGGTGGGTGGGATTGTGGGTGGGGCAAGGAGTGAATATTCATTTGGCATTTACATTTGCTTGCGCCGGCACGCATCAATAAATTTGCCTAGCACTTATAGCAACACAAAGGGGCAACATACGAAAATAAAAGTTACATATCAGCCCAAGCCCTATTTCAGTATACTATTAGTAGGGTATACAAAAATGACCTCACAGATTCCCTTTAAGATGAGAGGCACGGGATGACCAGCTTTTGAAAAAAAATAAAATTTTACAATACTCTGCTGGGAGATGCTTATGCTATGAGTGTTTATTTGTAACCACCAAGTGGTTGTGATGTGAATTGCAACCTGTTGAGGGTTTTGAACTGAATTTGTATTCTGAGAAATTGCAGTCCCTAAAATGTTACTCTCAGGTCTTTTTATTGGTAAAATTGAAAAATTGCTTGTAAAACAAGTGACTGTGTCCACAGGTGGAGGGCACCTGTTAGGGGAACGTCATCATTGCTATACACCAGGCAATTGCTGAAGAAAGTGCACCGGAGCGACCCTCTATAGACCATATGTTATTTAAAGCGACACCACCTGGATAATAGAGTTAATCATATGTGGATAATAAAGCTATTAGAATAATAGTATATACAGTAATATAATATGTAACTATAAAAAAGTAGCCATATCCATCAGCCAGGGGCACCAAAGGAACCAATATACTTCTGTCAAAATGGTGAAAATAGTTCTATAAATGCCTGTTCTCTCATTCAGCTCCAGCAGACCTCCTCCTGTGTGTTTCTATTTTGTATAATCCAAAGGGGATCCTTACTATGTAATCACACAACCTTTCTAAGCTGCTGTTTTTCTTGCCAATTTCTTCCTTGGAGAACTTCTCATTGTACAATAAAAATGGTCTTATTGACTTCGGCTTCAGCAAACGCGCAGTTCGACCGGTTGATTTATATTGCCAGGCATCATAGAGACATGCTGATTGGTATGTATATTCCATTAGAGTAATAAGGTCATTAGGTCTTTTTTTTTTCTTTTCTTTTCCCTTTTTTTGTTACAACACAAAGTTTCATTCTTGCACCACAATAAAGGGAATTGTGGCTGGTCTTGTTACGGAGCTGTCCACCCTTACCTTTTCTTGAATTTGATTAGGGACTCCAATTTCTAATGATACAAATACAATGGAGCCAGGTGACCGGAAGGTCACAACCTGGCTTCTCCAAACATCTCCATGGTTCTGTGATGGTCAATGGAGCAGATCTGTATTCTTCCAGCTAGGCCTGTAGAATGTCAAGTCTGTGTTCCTCTTGATGGAGCCATGGTGTCCTGGCAGCTGTTCTGTAGAGTATCTGTCTTTATCCCTCTTGATGGAGTCATGGTGTCCTGGCTGATGTTCAGTAGAGTGATTGTCTCTGCATAAGGATATAGGTACTTTTTTATACCCTCATCTGTAGTTCAGGTCATCATCCACAGGTCAAGGGGAAGAAGGGATGAGATTAACTCGCATTGTTTGAGTATTTAATCAATCTGCCTAGTTTGTCCTCCACTGTTTTGCAGGTCAACAAGCTATATGGACTTATACAATGTATAGTCAACATATTAGCAAACATTGATTGTTTAATGACGCTGTGTCCCTGTCCTACAAAAAAACAGACAATAAGTTTCAACAAACATCAATTCTAGTGTCAACATTCAGACTCAATGTGGTATTAGTGTATAAAAATAAAAGGGTTGTAGGAAATTCACAAAAAAAATGGCTGTTTTTTTTCCAAAAACCTCAGAACTCTTGTCAATGCACTGGTTTTGCTGTTACAACTCAGCCCCATTCAAATGAATGGAAGTAAACTACAAAACCAGACATGGCCTATGGTTAAGGACTAGTGTTGAGCGAGTATGTTCTGTTAACCCTTTCGCCGAGTATGCTCGGGCCGAGCACGGAGTATTTACAGCTCCTCGGTGATATGTTTGAATCGCTCCCGTGCTCATGATTTGCGACTGTTTGACAGTTTTAATACATGCGAGGAATGTCTATTTCTTACACATTCCTCTCATGTAATAAAGCTGTCAAACAGTTGCAAATCATGCACACGGGAGCGATTCAACCATATCACCGAGCAGCTATAAATACTCGGAGCTCGGCCCGAGCATACTCGGACAGAACATACTCGCTCAACACTATTAAGGACATATAAAGAAAGCAACCATGATTTTTTTTAACTCATAGAACCCCTTTAATAAAATGTTTCTAACATTTCATACCTGAGTTCACTTGCTTATAATTTGACCGGTGCCTGACATTTTTGCACAGTTTTTAGTTTCTTTCCTTCAACAGATTTAATAAGAGAAAAAAAGTTGCATAAAAATGTCACCAAGTAATTTATGCAGCGCAGTAAGCACAGCTTCCATTGAAGCATTTCAATTTCTTCTTTAAAAGGACTAAATCTGAATATCCTAGCAAGGAATTGACTTCATTTGGTCAAATAGTATCACACATTTAAAGTCCAGTGAGGAAATAATGAGAAAGCTATAAGTTCAGGGGTGCAGGTCAGCTTATAGCACAAAGCTCCCCAGACCCTAGTCTTGTTTATACTTTCCCACATTTCTTACATGAGAAATGTATATCTTTATCTTTATAAAATAAGCCAAATAAATAAAAAAGTTGACGAAAGATTATCCAGGAATGTATCAGAACAGAAAATTATGGAAATGGAACAGGTAATATCTGATTGGTTCTAATCAACTTATTTCCCATCTCAGAAACAATGGAGCCTTGTTTGTCTTGCCCCTATCATTCCTTTATTGCAGAAGTGGCCAAGTGCCCCTTAAAGGGGCTTTCCACTATTCGGACAACCCCTTCTCAATCTTCATGTTTCCCCCCCTTGTAAAATAATAACACCTATATTCAGTGTCGGACTAGGTTGGCAAAGGCACACCAATGGAGATGAGTGAACCCAAACTACAATGTCGGTGCTGAACTCCGAACACAGACTTCCCCTAGAAGCCCGTTTTAGTGTTCGGAATTCAGAGAGAGAGAGAAAAAAACTCTGTGGGGGTACTTGGCTTCCTTTGGTAGTCCCCTAGCCCTTAATATGACCATTTTACAGCACCAAAGTTTGAGTCCCCATTGACTTCTATGGGGCTGGGGTTCAAGTTCGGGTAGAGTTCTGGAACCCGAACCGAACTTTGGACTAAGGTTTGGTCTAACCCGACCATCTACGGGTCCACTCATTACTATCCACTAATAACATTGATTCTTAGGTTCCATTGTTTAGCTACATGCAAAAATAACCTGAACCTAGTAGAAAAATTTACTTTTGTTTCTCTGAAATAATGAACTTGGCTAGCTTGTTTCATGAATGATTAGATTATACCTTTTCTGCAAAATGTGAATCAGTTGTAATAAGACTGCTTCATCAGCACTCCTTCACAGGGGCGGCCCACCGGAGGATTGTCTTGCTTTCCTGTGGGCCAGTCCGAGCCTGCCTATACTCTCCTTCGGTGCTGGCACCATTCCAGGGGTGTTGGCACGTCACGTGATTCCTGCGGCCAATCAGAGTAAAGGATTGTTAACAAAAGTGTGTCCACAGCCTAAGACTGGGGCTACACAGCGACTTTGGCAGCAACAACGGCCGCCCCATTCCCTTGTATTGCATTGTGATGTAGCGACTGCATTTAATGATCTTTGGCCATGGGCATTGCAGTAGCTTAGGTATCCACGGTTACGACCACTTGTATAGTGACAGTTAGTTGTTACTGGTCATAACCATGGATACTTAAGCTACTGTAATGCCCTGAACAAGGGGTAAGCGACATTAGAGGAACTATACTATATATAGATGTGAATACCCCTTTAAGCTTTCAGTTCTCCCAGTAAAATTAAGGAAAGTATGTGCTTTCATTATAAAGTTACCATCGTCCAATAAATATAACTTTAGAGCTGTTTGTGGCAACTGATTTTCTGCCGTAAAAGAAAAGCACACCCGTCCTCATGAATAAGTGATAGTTCTTCAGAGGAGTGTGTGAAATCATGTGCATCCCAGGGATTTGGGGAACATGCTGTTCTGAAAGCTGAAGCTGACTTTACATAAGTTGCAGACGATGGGTGGTTTGGCCTCGGAATAAATGGAAAAACATTTCCCAGCCACTGAAGTGGTCACACTTGGAACGTACGAGACCGAGGCTGAATATCAGAGACTGATCAGACTGGACCGCGTAACACCGATCCAGGAAAGAGATTTCAAGAACGACACGTCTCATGAAAAGTCCTTAGACTTCACTAAATGTTGGTATTTTTCTTCTATTTCCTATTTAGCGGTTCTGTGCTATTCAAACATATAGCTGCTATCTGTCTATTACACATCTATTCATTTCCTCAATGCCAGAAGGAATACCACCCCCAGTATCCTCCATATACATACTGCATAAACAGCAGCACTCTGTCTGTCCATTCATTCGTCTGTCACCTCGGATCTGACACAATAATAGTGCAGTACGGCCGTTCTCCGTCATTTCTAATGACCACCAATAGTGCAGAGGTCCTGCGCTATGGTGGCACTCACTAAGGGGAACCTGACAGCAGGATCCACACCTATATACTAATTACATGGATTTATCTTTTAAGGCCACGGCCCCACTATCAGTATTTGGTCAGTATTTTCTCTCAGGAGTGGGAGCCAAAAACAGGTGAGGAACGATCAGAGAAAAGGTATAATAGAAACAAGTCACCAATTCTGCATTTATCACCCACTCCTGGTGTTGTCAACCACTCCTGGGTGAAAAAATACTGACCGATAGTGGGGACGTGGCCTTCAGGTGATCTCAGGGAACTCCATTGTGTATGGCGAATTATAAGTATATCGCGATTGGAATAGGACTAGTCCAACAGGCGCCTGCCCCGTCCCTCCATAGCATGCCAGCTGAGATCCCTGACCCGCCCTTATACAGTCCTCCTGGAACTGTCAATCCCGCGGCTGCTCATGAACACACATCCATGTTGCACGTACATATTGTATCCGTTTTTTTTCACGAATACAGCATGTACCCATTATAATCTATGGTGGTATTTTTTAATGGACCACGTGTCTGTGCAGAACACATGGAAACATGTCTACTTTTTTTCTGGCAGCACAGAATGCAAGGGCCAAAAGAAGCCTATGGGTCAGTGAAGAACACGTACAGCATGCGGATGGCATCAGTGTACAATCCGTGTGCTGTCCGCATTAAAAACTGCAATGTATAAGAGAAGCTTTGTCATTCATTCATTTACCCATCCGTGAGAAACACTGATGACCGTACACTGATGGTAAAAAGGGACAGCCAGACAGCACACTGATGGTAAAAAGGGACACCCGGACCGTACACTGATGGTAAAAAGGGACACCCGGACCGTACACTGATGGTAAAAAGGGACAGCCGGACCGTACACTGATGGTAAAAAGGGACACCCGGACCGTACACTGATGGTAAAAAGGGACACCCGGACCGTACACTGATGGTAAAAAGGGACACCCGGACCGTACACTGATGGTAAAAAGGGACACCCGGACCGTACACTGATGGTAAAAAGGGACAGCCGGACCGTACACTGATGGTAAAAAGGGACACCCGGACCGTACACTGATGGTAAAAAGGGACACCCGGACCGTACACTGATGGTAAAAAGGGACACCTGGACCGTACACTGATGGTAAAAAGGGACACCCGGACCGTACACTGATGGTAAAAAGGGACACCCGGACCGTACATTGATGGTAAAAAGGGACACCCGGACCGTATACTGATGGTAAAAAGGGACACCCGGACCATACACTGATGGCAAAAAGGGACACCCGGACCGTACACTGATGGCAAAAAGGGACACCCGGACCGTATACTGATGGTAAAAAGGGACACCCGGACTGTACACTGATGGCAAAAAGGGACACCTGGACCGTACACTGATGGTAAAAAAGGACACCCGGACCGTACACTGATGGTAAAAAAGGACACCCGGACCGTACACTGATGGTAAAAAGGGACACCCGGACCGTACACTGATGGTAAAAAGGGACACCCGGACCGTACACTGATAGTAAAAAGGGACACCCGGACCGTACACTGATGGTAAAAAGGGACACCCGGACCGTACACTGATGGTAAAAAGGGACACCCGGACCGTACACTGATGGTAAAAAGGGACACCCGGACCGTACACTGATGGTAAAAAGGGACACCCGGACCGTACACTGATGGTAAAAAGGGACAGCCGGACCGTACACTGATGGTAAAAAGGGACACCCGGACCGTACACTGATGGTAAAAAGGGACACCCGGACCGTACACTGATGGTAAAAAGGGACACCTGGACCGTACACTGATGGTAAAAAGGGACACCCGGACCGTACACTGATGGTAAAAAGGGACACCCGGACCGTACATTGATGGTAAAAAGGGACACCCGGACCGTATACTGATGGTAAAAAGGGACACCCGGACCATACACTGATGGCAAAAAGGGACACCCGGACCGTACACTGATGGCAAAAAGGGACACCCGGACCGTATACTGATGGTAAAAAGGGACACCCGGACTGTACACTGATGGCAAAAAGGGACACCTGGACCGTACACTGATGGTAAAAAAGGACACCCGGACCGTACACTGATGGTAAAAAGGGACACCCGGACCGTACACTGATGGTAAAAAGGGACACCCGGACCGTACACTGATGGTAAAAAAGGACACCCGGACCGTACACTGATAGTAAAAAGGGACACCCGGACCGTACACTGATGGTAAAAAGGGACACCCGGACCGTACACTGATAGTAAAAAGGGACACCCGGACCGTACACTGATGGTAAAAAGGGACACCCGGATGACACATTGATGCACAACATTAATGACACCAGTACCATTTTTTATGTACGTGCTTAAACATGGATGTGTGAACAAGGCCTTAGGACATGCGCAGTGTGACCACAAGCCTCTGGCATGTAGGCAGAGATCCACTGTGCGTCCTCTAGGCCGCGGTGCTAGTGAGTCGCTGCTGGATTTAAAGTCACGGGAGGACAGTGTCGTGGAGCCGGGCGCCCCAGTGGACGTGTGTGGGAATGTAAGGTTTAATTTGGCCAAGTGTGATTTGGAAACCCTGAAAAGCAGTGACACACGATGTAGTGACACGATCTTCCCTACCACTATCAGTTCTGCTCCCTTGGAGGTCGGTGGCAGCGGCCAGTGATGTCATGTGGTGAGGGAGATTAACAAGGAAGCAGGAGAGGCCATTATCGTTACCAGGCGAAGTTGAAAGACATCACTTATAATTGGCACCAGACTGGGTGGTATTCACACTTGGATTGGACAGAGTTTTCATATAGATGGTTATATATGGCCACTACTTTACATTTCATATTCAGCACGATCTCCCAGTCATACAGCTGCACATTAGCAGACGCTCTCTGTGCTAATTCCTGCACAATAGCTGCCGCAGCCACATTTCCAGATGCTGCCATGAGGCAAGACAGAATCCCTTCTCTACAATCTCCCACACTAGGCTGGCCCCTCACAATCCACCGCTGTATCAGGGTGCCCGCAGTGCCAGGACCACCAGTACCTCTGCTCCCTCCTTGTCCCTGACTCTGCTGCCAGCGCCCCCCTGAGCGGTCCTCACTTCCCGGATAACGCGCCCCTCACAGTGTCTGGATTCCTGTTCTGATACAATCTGCTTCCTGCCTGTCTGATGCGCACTGTGCTGTAACTACAGGCACTCTGGTGTACTGGGCCGCTACAGCCCCTTATATACAGTACAGGGAGCGCCTCCCTGAGCTTCCAATCATTGCCAACCCTTTCTTTACCAAAATTCCTGCAGATAGCAATAGTATTCACAGTGCACGTATAGCTCTATGCAGCAGCCGAGAAATGCACCAATGTAACACATTACAGTTACCGTATGATCCTCGGGGGTGCAGACCATGCTTCTCCGCTCACCGCACTGCTCCATGTGTAGCTGACGCCTCTAGGACTAATCCTACTAACAAGAATATCATCCATGTTTCAAAAAGTGAGAATTGTGATATCTGTGAACGTGTCCTGCACAATATATAGTAATATATAATGCAGCCATGAAATTACTGTATAGGTCTATCTATCTCATATCCATCTATCTATCTATCTATCTATCTATCTATCTATTATCTATCTATCTATCTATCTATCTATCCATATATCTCTCTACTATCTCTATCCATCTATCTATCTATCTATCCATCTATCTATCTATCTATCTAAAATGTATCTATTATCTAATCTAATATATATAATAGTCTTATCCTGTCTGTCTGTCCGTCCAGGAAATCCCGCGTCGCTGATTGGTCCGGCTGCACAGGCAGCGCCGCACCCCGGTCCTCACTAATACGGTTCGCTGATTGGTCACGGCCGCCAGCCGCGACCAATCAGCGATTTTGGCGCCAAATTTAAACACACTCTCCGGTCCTCACTAACATGGTGCGCTGATTGGTCGCGGCCGTGACCAGTCAGCTACTGGTGCAGCCCGGCCACGAATTGGCGCCGGATTTGAAACATGCAGGCCATAGTTGGGAGATCAGCGGCGACACAGCTGGGAGATCAGCGGTGCTAGCCGGTCATCTCCCGGCTGCTCGCAGCATAAGTACCCCGACCGGTGGCTCCGCTGACCTCCATGTGGCTACCGTCGGGAGATCAGCGGCTAGGGCCGCTGATCTCCCGACGGCAAGTGTGAAGGGAGGACCAGGGAGCGGCGCCCCCGGTCGGGATACTTCTGCTGCTCGCAGTGGAAGTACCCGCACAGGCAGTGCCGCTTCCCGGTCCTGACTAATACGGTTCACTGATTGGTCGGCCGCGACCAATCAGCTATATTGGCGCCAAATTTAAACACCGCTCTGCCGATTGCACCCGGTCGGCCGCATACATATTTTAGAATACCCGATGCGTTAGAATCGGGCCACCATCTAGTCTCTATATATCCATCTATCTCATATCTATCTCATGTCTATCTATGTCCTATCTATCTATCTATCTATCTATCTAAAATGTATCTATTATCTATTCTCTATCTATATAATGTATATCTATCCATCTATCTCTCTACTATCTATCTAATCTCTATCTATCTCTATCCATCTATATATATGTATCTATCTAATATCTATATATTATCTATCTATCTATCCTCCTATCTATCTATCTATCTATCTATCTCTCTCTATCTATCTATCTATCTATCTAATATCTATCTATCTATCTCTACCTATCTATCTATCTATCTAATATCTTTCTATCTATTATCTATCTATCTAATATCTATCTATTATGTATCTATCTATTTATCTAATATCCATCTATCTAATATCTTTCTATTATCTATCTATCTATCCTCCTATCTATCTATCTATCTATCTATCTCTCTCTATCTATCTATCTATCTAATATCTATCTATCTATCTATCTCTACCTATCTATCTATCTATCTATCTAATATCTTTCTATCTATTATCTATCTATCTAATATCTTTCTATTATCTATCTATCTATTTATCTAATATCCATCTATCTAATATCTTTCTATTATCTATCTACCTATCATCTATCTATATATCTATTATCTATCTATTATCTGTCTATATATCTATTATCTATCTATCTTTTATCCTATATCATCTATTATCTCTCTCTCTATCTACGAGCTGTATTTTTATCTTCTAACCACCATTGAGTCCCCTGACATATTTCTGTCTTTTCTCTGCAGTCTTTCTGTGGCTGTGGGGAAGACAATACTCCATAAAATCCTCCATTACACTTTACTTTCTATCACAGCTGCAGTGAAACATTAGTGCGGAGCTTTATTTCCATGGTTAGATCTGGTACTCTTGTATTTTGCAGCCTTTTAATCCTACCATTAACCATTACCTGGCTGGAATGACCCGGCTATCTCACAGTAAGGGCTCGTGCACACGACCAGCTTTCTTGTACTTGGGCTCTCCCTGCTTGTCACAGATAGCACTCGTACCTATGATATTCTATGGCGCTGTGCACATTTCCGATTTTTTTTCCTCGGACTGAAACATGTCAGATATTGATCTTTGGGGTTGGATCAAACTCACCAATGCAAGTCTATGGGTCCATGGAAAAAAAAAATCAGAGCACTCGGAAGACATCGAATGAAGACGAAGGTGGAGAAACTTTGCTTTTTTTTTCTCTCCACGTACAAGAAGAACTGATGCCGCGCCGTCCGTTTTTCATTTATGTGGAGAAACCAGTAGTGTGATCCTACCCTAATGGATATGTTCTTAGTCCTCATAGACGCATGCAATATAACTCTATGAGCTGGACATTCACGACATCTCAAGGACTGCAGCTCATTCCACTGTTTCCCCTGGAGCATTAATGGCACAGATCTAAAGGGTTAAATGCATGGAGCAGAAGATGCCAGTATACAGGTTGGGCGTTGGGCATTGTCGCCTATGTGTCTTCTAGCAGCAGAGTCGGTGTTTGCAGCTGTCAGTGGCCTCAGCGCACTTGTAGGCTGTCACCGTCCTTAGTCTCGCTGACAGCGGCTTCCTGCACTCCCGGCTGTAGTCGCAGCATTGCTGGATGCCTGCTATTAACAGTGGAAGTCTGGGTGCTGTCTCCAAGCAACCAACGAAATGGCATCAAGTCAGGATGGGGAGAGACGTCCATCAAAGGTCTGCGAACGTCGTACGCAGGAATAATTCATTAAAGCAGATCCGCAGTCCTGACTCTGCACATAACGCATGTTTCTGGATAAAACACTGCTGTGATTAGAGAGGGCTTGTCCACCTTTGGTGACATTTTTTATTTCTTAAATGCATATTATTGGGTTAAAAATGTATTTTTCTAATTGGATCCCATTAAAAAATGTTGCACTGTTTGCCTTCTATGGCCTCTGGGCTACACCGATTATTTCTGGCTGCAGAATGAGGCAACTGAGAATCCTTCAGTCAGCCCGCTATTTCTGATAGGGAGTTTGTAACTCTTTTATCTTTCTTTTTTCCAATCTCTTCTTAGCTGATTGATCCCACACAACATCAAAATTGAATTTTCAGGGAAACCAAGAACCTGTAAGAAAAACAAAAAAAGCAAAATGGTGCAAAATTTATAATAAAACTTAATTGCAAAAATCATTTTTAGCCCCAAATGCAAGCATTTGAGTAAAAAAAATAAAGTTGACAACCCCTTTAATGTAAAACTATAGCATAAGGCACAGAGAGAGTTGGGAAAGTGCATTTTCTAAGAAGCCTGGGTGACTCTAAGACTAAATGATACCCCCAATCATCCAAATAAAAGGTAGGAGGCGCTGGTAGGCTGGTCACTGATAAGCAGCGAATCAAGGGACACAAACCACAATGTGTCAATGGGATAGTACCGATACAAATAGGGGTATAATTCGCGCTTGGGTAGTGGGTAGAGGGAAATTGGGGAGATACCAACGTGGGGGCGTAACTAAGGACTAGTCGTAGATTGGATAAAATTAATTAAGCTTTATTTGAAATAAATAGATAAAAGGTGTTTAAAACCAGTTAAAAGTGATAAAGTCTCTGACCAGAGGCCAGTATATCTAGAGAATAGGAGTAACGTATTATATTTTGATAGAAGATGGTCCTTAGTGTGGTCCAGAGGTGTAAGAACCTGTGGAAAAAGGGTAAGGGAGGTTAGTTTAGTGGGATTATTGGATAAGGTCAAGATGAGATAGATGGTGACCAATGTACCTGTAGTAGGGTCCTTGTTCTTATTGGTGAATAAGTATCAGGGACTATCTGTTAGGTAGGTGCTCTTATTCCATGGTGGGAGAATCTCCAGGACTAAATGATAGGTATGAAGGATTAATTAAGGTAGAGAGATGCTGCAAAGTAAGTAAATTCTCTGTACCTACTGTAATCCGGGCGGATATTAGTTTCGGGTAAGAAGAGGTCCAGGGGCCTAGGCTTCCTGAAAACCTGGTGTCCTAGGTTGTCTTTTTAGTCTACCTGCAGTGCGAAGGTAGAGGGTGGGTAGAAAACGATCTTTGCCCTAGTGGGGGCTATAAATAAGTAGTGGATATTTACCTGATGATGCAGGTGTGTTCCAATAGGTCACCTGTAGCAGTCCAGGGAAGTCCAGTGGGTCTATTACAGTGGTGACCCTGTACGTCCTGGTGGTGTGATAATTGTACCTGTGGTGAGGTAAGTCACATGGGTCAGGTGAGGCAGGATGTCAACCAACCAAGGTATGAGAATCCTACTAGGTATACCTTGTCAGGGAAGTTTGTAGCACGGTGGTTCCCCTAGGTCCTAGAGCCGGTCGGTGCCAGATAGGAGAAATATTGGTAGGGGTAGCCTTAGCGTATAGATAGGCCTGGTTCTAGGAGGGAAGCGGCCGGTTAGTCAAATGGAGGGTAAAGCTGTGCAAAGTAGACGGAGCGGTCGCAGCATCCAGTTACTCACAGTTGGGGAGGTCTACGTGGATCTGAGTCAGACAGTCGTCCCAGGGACGGGGGCGTCCTGTCGGCAGGTACCGTGACTGTATCCAGAGCGAGAGCGGAGTCCCGGCCGGAGACTTCCGCTCCTCGCGTGATCTCGGATAGGGAGAGCGCGCGCTTCCTGCAGAAAGCACGCGAGACTTGTGTGACGCGCTGACACGTGACACACAGGATGAAAGACGAATCTTTCGAAACGCGTAGGACCCGCCCTATCCCAGCTCACTAGCGCTAAGAGACCGCTGCATCCTGTGTGTCACGTGTCAGCGCGTCACACAAGTCTCGCGTGCTTTCTGCAGGAAGCGCGCGCTCTCCCTATCCGAGATCACGCGATGAGCGGAAGTCTCCGGCCGGGACTCCGCTCTCGCTCTGGATACAGTCACGGTACCTGCCGACAGGACGCCCCCGTCCCTGGGACGACTGTCTGACTCAGATCCACGTAGACCTCCCCAACTGTGAGTAACTGGATGCTGCGACCGCTCCGTCTACTTTGCACAGCTTTACCCTCCATTTGACTAACCGGCCGCTTCCCTCCTAGAACCAGGCCTATCTATACGCTAAGGCTACCCCTACCAATATTTCTCCTATCTGGCACCGACCGGCTCTAGGACCTAGGGGAACCACCGTGCTACAAACTTCCCTGACAAGGTATACCTAGTAGGATTCTCATACCTTGGTTGGTTGACATCCTGCCTCACCTGACCCATGTGACTTACCTCACCACAGGTACAATTATCACACCACCAGGACGTACAGGGTCACCACTGTAATAGACCCACTGGACTTCCCTGGACTGCTACAGGTGACCTATTGGAACACACCTGCATCATCAGGTAAATATCCACTACTTATTTATAGCCCCCACTAGGGCAAAGATCGTTTTCTACCCACCCTCTACCTTCGCACTGCAGGTAGACTAAAAAGACAACCTAGGACACCAGGTTTTCAGGAAGCCTAGGCCCCTGGACCTCTTCTTACCCGAAACTAATATCCGCCCGGATTACAGTAGGTACAGAGAATTTACTTACTTTGCAGCATCTCTCTACCTTAATTAATCCTTCATACCTATCATTTAGTCCTGTAGATTCTCCCACCATGGAATAAGAGCACCTACCTAACAGATAGTCCCTGATACTTATTCACCAATAAGAACAAGGACCCTACTACAGGTACATTGGTCACCATCTATCTCATCTTGACCTTATCCAATAATCCCACTAAACTAACCTCCCTTACCCTTTTTCCACAGGTTCTTACACCTCTGGACCACACTAAGGACCATCTTCTATCAAAATATAATACGTTACTCCTATTCTCTAGATATACTGGCCTCTGGTCAGAGACTTTATCACTTTTAACTGGTTTTAAACACCTTTTATCTATTTATTTCAAATAAAGCTTAATTAATTTTATCCAATCTACGACTAGTCCTTAGTTACGCCCCCACGTTGGTATCTCCCCAATTTCCCTCTACCCACTACCCAAGCGCGAATTATACCCCTATTTGTATTGATACCCCCAATCAATCTATTATAACTGACACTTAAAGAAGCACTCTTCCTCCTCCCATCAAAGTTGTTATCCTCTTAATATCATATTACATAGCACTGTGTACTTACAATTGCTAATATTCCCTTTCTACTCAGCTAATGCTTCTATTTTCTCTGCTCTATGTAGAAACAGGAGGTCAATTTTCCCTGTATGAGTCATAAGTTACTACAAAAGTCCCTGGCAGGGGGGAAGAGGGAGCAGCTGGATCAGGAGTTGAAGAAGGGAAAGATAAATGCAGTCACAAGAGACTTCCTGTTTCTACATAGAGAAGAAAAGAGAAGAATTAGCTGGGTAGAAAGGCAAAATGAGCAATTGTAAGTGCACAGTGCTGTATAATATGGTGACTGCAATATATTAAGAGGATAACAACTTTGATGGGAGGAGTGCTTCTTTATAAATCAGTGATGGAATTCAAGCTATTTCTTCCTCAATAAACGCTTTGTAAAGCAGATATACAGAAAAATGCATAGTCTGTTAAGGGGGTTTCTGGTTGTAGTTTGTTTAAAATACACAAACAAACTGTGCCTTAATTACCCTCCCCGGGTCTAGTGTTGAATCTCTGCTGCTCCTCCTGGTGTCTGTTACTCTCTGCAGCACTGCAGCCGATCAGTGAGCTCAGCGACTATGAACGGCTCGTGCCGTCTGCTCAGGCTGAGCTGCTGAGTTGAATCTGACATGACGTCTGCACCTCAGTCAATAACAGTCACTAGGAGCAACAGTGGAGACTCAGTGCTGGACCAAGGGAGGGTGAGTAAAGCACGGTTTGTCAAAGGAGGAGGAAACACAGGTACCCAGGCTTTAAAGAGAACCTGTCTCTTGAACAAGAACCTAAATAAGAACCTGGACTTCTGTGTTCAGCTCTTCTGTTCCCTTCTCACCTATTTTTCAGTGCTGTCACGTCTGATTTTTCAGCTCTACATCCTTTGTTGCCTCTGCTCACCTACTCCATCGAGGGTGCCATGTACATTATCTGCCAGTACATTACCGCTCGGACTCGTTCCCCACACATCCCGGAGCCCCTGCACCAATATTCTTGTGACCCCCATTCTGAATGCACAGTTGTCCATCCCCTCTATGTTGCTGGTTAGCAGATGGAGTTACTGTGGACGCTTTCTGGCCTCCATGCGGTCTTTTTCGAAAAGTACAAAAACGTGCTCACTCGCGCCATAGTTAACCACTTTTTTGTGCATGACTGAAAAAGATGATCACCGGCAGGACGGAGGCCACACACCGTCCACAGTGACTCCGTCAGCTTCATTGAAGTGAATGGCTCTGTCTAGGTTTCCATCAGAATACAGTTTTTGGGGATTCCAATGGGAACCCTGACACTGTGCCCAACGGAGAGCGCTGTATTAATGTGAGCAGAGCCTTACTAGAGGTGGATTAACCCTGACAACATGCAGTGGACAGAAAAAAAGAAGGAAAAGAGATTCTTGGTAGTGGCCAGTAACTTTTCAGGGGTCAAACAGTAAAATTTTTAAGAAATATTTACAGTTTTCATGCACTTATCTATGTTATTAAATAAAAACAAATTGTTTGAAACAACAATGATCATTTAAGAAAAGGAACTGAAGAATGGAGCTCTGAACTTGATGTGCCACAAGCTATGGAGTATGCTAGAGAAAGCAGGTCTTGGACAGACTGAAAAGATTTCTCAGAGGAGCTACATTTACACAAGATTTAAAGGGGTTGTCTGGTGATACAGGCAGCTTCCTACTTTGCTGGGGGTCGGTGCACTTCTTGAGAGTGAAAGTTCTGCAAGTAGGATGGTCGCGCCACTTTTCTGGATTATATATGCTCTCTCCCAGGCTGCTAGCAGAGGAATATGTGTCTGTGCAGCATGGAGAACACAAGCAGGTCGGATCCAGCGATCTAGCCAACTTCTGAGTGGCACGGGCTGGCTGGAAAGCATTTAGCTTACACGCGCCGCTCGCTCTTTGCCTAAGTAACCTGCCAGGCTGGGACTATGTGGTGGCAACAACCTAGATAATGAACTGTATAGTAAAAAATTTAAAAACTCTCCTGTTCTTGAGAGGATTTTTAATAAAAGGGAAATTGAAAAGTTGTTTGTTTTTTACAAGCACTTTGCAATATTAATCAACATGTGGCAACTTTATTTCATGGAAGAAGAGAGAGATCATGGTGGTCTAAGCTTGCTCTACAAGCAAGAAGGCAATGGAAAGAAAGGAAAGATTTCAGAGGTGAGCTGCAGGCACACAAACAGGCTTTGGGGTAGGGTCACCCAACCGTTTTCTCTCCATATGAGAAACTGTTTGATTATGATGATCAGAGTGTGACCGATCAGAGTGGGATCCGATTTTCTCGGAGGTGGAGAAAAAAAAAACTTTCTCCACCTTCTCCATTCAGTCAGTCTGTGAAAATCGAACCTCACTCGGATGTCATCTGAGTGCGGTGCAAAGTTTTCCATGGACTCATAGGCTTGTATTGCTGATTTTGAACCATGACTTGGATCAAAATCGGACATGTCAACAATCTTTTTCTCAGACTGAGAAAAGAGTCAGACATTTGCACAGCCCCATAGAATAACAGGTAAGACCACAGATAGCACTCGTCCGATTTAGACGATCATGAGCACCAGCCCTTAGGATAAAGAAGGGAGGAGCATTGAGCTCTGAACTTGCAGCCCCTCAAGCAAGAAAGTGGATATTGGAAAGAAAAAAGCAATATTGATATTAGCTACCATCATAGCACAACATGAACCTCTCAAATCTAGAAATCCTTTTTGCCATAACGAACACCTTTTAGATCAAAGTCTTGCACAAGATTTGTAGCCTGGAGTTAAGTAAAATATCCTGCTCGGCTGGATCTGTTCCTAAAGTGTGAAAAATCAGAACTATCCTTGTCCCCAATGTGTGTTTAGCTTGTTACATCACTCTGTACATGCAGCAGTGATATGGAGGTGATGCTGTAACATTGTGCAGTGCATTTATACATGATGTGATTGTGCTATCCATATGGAAATGCTCCACACCCTGCTGGGATAGGTTTGTGTTCTCATTTATTCTTATAAATATTGAATATATTGGTACAGACATAAGTGATAACTTTCAGCGACTGTGTAAATTGCACACCATTGTATTTAATAAGAATCTTTGCTTTCCCCTTAGTGAGGATGTATGGCGGGTATTGCACTACGCGGTTACATGATTGCAGTGTAATGGGAAAGATTGTATTATTTATCTTTACTCATCCACATCACATATGACGTTTCTTAGTATGCAGGGGTCGGGATAAATTATTTAATTTCAGACGAAGAGATGGAGTCTAACAGATGACTTCTCATCATCACACGTTGTAAACACCGCTTACGGCATTTCAGACCAGCAGACACATACAAGGAATATTGTCTCTTAATAATGCATTGCCATTCTACGTCTGCAGCCCGCCGACATAATAATATCAAGACACATCATAACAAGAAGCGCTAGCGGAGAGCGTTGTGTGTGTCAGCTCAGGGGGGGGAAACTTTGATACCTTGGTGCTTTCTCATATAGATTTATCCATGGACGTGACGATCGCAGTCGCAGAAGTCACGACCAGGCCCGTGTGGGTGAAGAGCCCGCCGGCACCAGAGCAAACTTCAACTGGTTGTGCGTCCTCAGAATGTGTATTGCAGCACAGAGACCCCCAGGGTCTGTGCACAGCAATACACATTGCTGGCCAATCAGGGGCCAGCATGTGACATCAGCATACAGTGACTGGGGGTGTATGGCAGTGACATCACGTGCTCCTAACGCTTTCTTGCTGAAGTCAGCTGCCAGCTTCAGAAGAGGACACTGCGCAACGGGGGAGCGGAGGGAAGGGGCGTATAATCATTTATTTTTTCTATGCATTAAAAAACAGCGGCAGAATGGGGAACATATACCTGGATGGGAAACATATATACCAGGATGGGGGATGTGAACTGGGATGGGGATATATATACCAGGCTTAGGGACATGTGTACCAGGACAAGGGACATGTATATACGGACAAAGGTCATATACCAGGATGGGGGATATATTTCACAGGATAAGGGATATATATACCAGGATGGGGGACTTGTATGCTAGGATGAGCCCAGGATGAAGGACATATATATATTTACCAGGATGAGGGACATCTATACTAGGATGGGGGACATATATACTAGAATTAGCCCATGATGGGGGACATATATACCAGGAAGGAAACCATGATGGGGGACATTACTACATAATGGAGGAGGAGGTGCAACTTAGCTGTCCTTATAGGATTTAGAACGCTACAAGAGTCCATAAATCTGACCAACATACGGCGGGAATGCCCAGGGGCCAAGGTCCAAATCTTGCACCGAGGCCTGTCGGACTCTAGGTATGCCACTGGATTTCTCATATAGACTTTACCTCAGATTTTAGAAGAAAGTTCGGATTCTCCCAAATTCAATTTTTTTCGTAATTTGCTTCATACAAATCCGGCTGGCGGCCATTTTGCTGATTTATACAGAAAGCGGTGAAAAAATAAAAATAATACTCACCCTGGTGTTCACCTATCCGGCCGCAGCTGCCTGTCTGGTCCTCTTCTTCATGGCACATGACATCCTCTTCCTCGATATTGACTCTGCGCTGGCGCTTCCGTGTGCTGCTAGGACTTGGGAGATGCGTATCGTGATGTCACAACATTCGTCATGACGTTAGAGCCCTACTTGGTGCCAGAAGCAGGACAGGTGAGAAGTGAGATTAGTATTATTATTATTTTATTCACCTACTTTTATTATGTTTTGGGATCTTTCGGAGATGAGGCACATTTGATACATATCAAAAAAATGGATTTGACTTAAAACTGGCCAAATTGTAGCAAACTGCGGAATTAGAATATTAGCAAATTCACGTAACACTAGCTAATATTATTTTGCGACCATATCAACTATTTTACATTTTTTGGGTTAGGTGCCAACCTCATAGGCGGTAGGAGAAAAATAGCATTGCTGGAATGGTCAAATTAATACACTTAGGCCAATGCAATGATTGACAAACTTACATACTATTGTGTTTAGCCAAAATTATTCGTCAACCCAAAAACTCACTCATAGGCATCTCCATTTTGCTGTCCCCCGCCTGTTGTCAAGTGTAATCCATCTTATGCAGCAGAGACCCAGATATGGATTACAGGAAGTGGTGAAAGTCTTTGGGGCTGATTTATCACGTACTTTTCAGCAGAATCCTGGCATAAAACAGGTGTAACAGAGAGGTGGACTCGCAGTTTGGAGCAGGCAAGCTATTAGATAAATGAAATGCATGCCAGTAAGTGAGGAAAGGGATGTTCCAGCACCTCTAGTGCTAGCAGAATGCTGATAAAGGGGACCGCCAAATGAAAATCAGCGGATGGCTAGACAACGAGCGGGAGAATCAGGACAGTTCAATATTAGCGTGGTATGTACACCAATTATATGTTCTTCTAGGAGAAGAGGGCAGCAAGACAAGGCTTTTACACCGGTTTGGGTGAAATGACCGATTTGCTTTAAAAAGTTATTCCTATGAATAGGGAAAAGCTTATGAATTTTGAATAATCCTTTAAATCTGGGATCATCTATAGGTTAATTCTTACAGAAAATGTTGGGCAATTAATAAACAGGCAATTACTTAATAAACTGGTATATAATACACTAAATAAAACTCCCGATATATTTCCTCTATGTGTAAGCATATATGTACAATATATAGGTTTTTTTTGTCCCAATTGATTCCTTTATATGTCTGGGTAGCTGTTGGATGCAGATTTCCAAATTCCCTGCATAGCCATGGAGTTAAATGAAATATTCAGCCACTAGAGGGAGCTTCAGAGCATAATGCATAGTGAGTTAATTAGTTCATTGCATAAACAGTGATGACAGCTCATTAGCTCCCCCTAGTGGTGGCAGAATTATTTCTTATGATTAGAAATTCTGTAGTTCAAAGTTTCATCTGTCTGCTCCTTTATATTTATGAGTTTGTGTCATATAGAATTCACTATATCGCGGAGCAGCATGTGAAAACTGAGAGCACATATTCTCTGACTTGCATTTTTAACTACTGAAGTCAATAGTGGAAAAAAAGAGCATGGAAATAGGGCAAGCTGTGGTTTGAAGAAAATACAGAATGCACCAGATGAGGTTTGAACTCACAACCCCAGCACTACACTTCCAGGTGCCATTTTTTTATCACATGTATCAATTGGTTTGTCCATAGTAAAAAATGTCCTAATGTTGGTGGAAATGAACAAGTAACCGGACTTGTATCTGGAGCCTTGCTAGGAGTTGTACCTATAAGAAGACCCCATTATATCATTGGTCTATAGTAGACGGGGCCCTGTTATAGATTTTTCGTTTGGGGCTTCCAGTTACATCTCTATACAAAACATGTCCATAACCCCCCACACCTGCTGACACTGAAGGTCTTGAAGATACTGTGCCGGGCTCTGTGCCGGGAGCGCAGCAGCAATAAGAAGGGAGAGATTTGCTGATTGCTTAGCGTCAGTCTGAATCTCAATGATCAGAGCCTGGAAAATGGAGAATGAGAAAAACCTGCTCCGCTGATCCTCTGCTGATGCTGTCAGGACCATGAGCTAAAGTAGAGATGTACTACCTGTACTAGAGAGGGGATTGTTTGGTCATGTTATATTGATGACCTATCCCATAAACTATCATCAGAATAAGTCATCCATATCAGATTGCTGGGGGTCGTAGAACTGTTGGCAGCTCCATTTAATGTGTACTGGCTGTTGCTGGGCACTGCAAATCACTTCCTATTCCAAAGTATAAGAGCTGATCTGCAGTACCCAGCAGTGGCTGCTACACATTGAATGGAGCTGCATTGTGCTGATTGTTTCTGGAGATGGTAGCAGCTGATCCGTGGGGTTCCAGGTGTCGGACCCCCGCAAATCTGATAAGGAAGGCTAGGTCATCAATATCATATGACAGAACAACCCCTTTAAGTTCATCTATTTTGTGATTGTCAATTTTTCTCCATTTTGCTCTTGCCTACTTTTTTTTCCATTTGAGACAATTTCCTCCAATGTCTCTGGGTAAATGAATGGCTGTGGGCAATCAGTGGCCAGTGTGGCACCTAATGATGTGTCAAATTGATTAAGATCTATAAAACTTGGAGCACTTTACTCCCAACGGTTTATAGAATGGAGACTTGATACATTTCTTTCATAGTCTTACTTAGTATAATCATTTCTTATCATTTATATTAGAAGTTATGTAAAGGTTCAATTTCATAAGAAATTCCCAACTTATCTGCCCACAGATGGGTAAAGCAATTGACTCGCCCCCTGGGCCGTGGGGTACCCGGAACCAGGCTTCCGTATGATGCTGGGGGTAGTAGTGGAAACCCGATCCCGTGGCTCAGGGTGGTCTGACCAAATGGTGGCAGTCTATTTATCAGTGTTTTGAATGTCAGACTACGCCACCCGTGGATTGCGGTCAGAGATAACAACCGCTGCGAGGCAGACCGCTGAGGCTGGTGTTGGTGTGCAGCACAGGGGTAGGATAACTCCCCACGGGAAGAGTGTAGCCTCAGGGCAGTGTAGGTGGATGCTGGGGGTGATGGTGCAGGCCGCAATAGTAAGAGTTCAGAGTCCGCTTCAAACAGTCCAGGGTCTTTATTGTAGGAATTATTAATGACCCAACAGTAGTACCGGTTAGGAATGGGCCTGGGTGTCTGAGAGCATTCTGGCGAGCCCCACTGGTCAGGGTGAGTGTGTAGGCCTACTGTTCTCTCTATGCTCTTTCTGACTATCCCCCTCTTCGTGGTGTAATAGCCCACGTCCCTGAGCTGGCCGTGTACTTTGCCTGTATGGCTTGCGACTCAGGCCTTGGGTACCTTTTGCTTCTCCTTGCTGTACTGGTCCCTCTGTGTGGCGGAGCCTCCAGGCTTCTTAGGCCAAGGGACCTGAAATCCCTCGCGGGTTGGTTCTCTGCTGCTGGGCTTGCAACCCTGACAGCCTCGGACCCCAATGTCCGGTTGTGTACTTCTCTCAGCCAGGACCGGCTCTCGTCGCCTCTGTCCCTGGCTTGCAGTCTCTCCTCTGCCTCACGGACTCCTCAGCTGCTGCTGACCTGTCCCTCTTCTCTGAGAACCCTTCTGGACACTTCAGAAGTGGGTTCTGGTCTCTCTAACCCTGCCCCAGTTCCAGCTTTTATAGGGGCAGCCTGCTCCCCCTACTGGCCTGGGACAGGAGGTGCTGCATGCTAATGGTCCCTGACCAGGGAACCTCCCTCCTGCTCTCAGACACAGCCTTTAATATTTGTGGCATCCAGGCCTGTGGTGACACACAATCATCTCTAATCTATGGTGGAAACCAAGCAGTAAGTGTTTGATGTTTCCCACAGCAACACCGCAGGTGAAATTAAGTATTGAACTGTTTTTATTCCAATAAATGGGCTGTCCATGTAATGTATGGACAAGTCAGGACCTCCCAGAGAAGAAGACATTCTCTATAGCCTATGATATTCCTGAATTTGGACCCCCCCCAGCATGAAAATAAGTAAATCAGACACCCCCCTTTTTTAATTCTCACTTCCCTTTAAGTCAATAGTCAGTGAAATAGAGCCCCGCTGTAACACCGCCTGCTGTATCAGTGAATACTTATATAGGTTACTGCCCTCCATTTCTTTGTCTTGCTGATGAATCAACTTTACACTTTTTCCTTCTTATGGGATTAACAGCGACCTCATCAAGCTTTTTCCCTGCCTCAGCTTTCCCGGCTGCCCCTCGCCTAGGCACACTTGTCCCTCTCTTATCTAGATTGCTTTTACGCCTATCTAGTTCCTTCATACGTCGAGTGTTATATTGCTTCCCTCTTTTAATTTCTTTATTGGCGGTTCAAGTGACAGCGGAGGATGCTCTCTTGGCCTCCGTAGGGCCGGCACCGCTTCATTGATTGTAATGTACTGAGCTAGTGTCTATGGTAAATAGCAGAGGCAGAGCGGAAATGCAGATTGTCTCTCTGATAGAGCCACTCAGCCTGTAGTCAAGGAGCATTTCTGTAGGTTTTTATAAATGGAAGTTTAACAGCCAACTCTTGCTTGGCCCGGATTGGCGGATAACAAGGAACAGTAGGACCGCGCAGAGGATTTTGTTGAAGTTTCCAACTTCTAATGTTACAAATTCAAAAAAAATGATCTCAACATTCGATTAAAATGTTCTACAGGATGCAATTCACTTCACCGCCACTGGGTGGCTACGGAAAGACATGTATAGAATAAACATCTCCTAAAAGAGTATCGTAAAATCATGTTTTTAGTTCTTAAAAAAAACAACTGGTTATCTCCCATTTTTATTGTGACACTATATAGAGCCAAGAGAAAAAGTAAAAGTACACACCTTTTAGATTTTTTTATTTTACTAACACCATGGTATCACCCTTATTTTTTCATATATGTCCTTGGGAACATTTTGTCTTACCTTCCTTTTTCCCCTTCTAGTATTAGTGTATGTGTAATAAGAAGCTTAGGAAGATGTGTGTAGCTCCAATTGCTTTCAGGATCTCCATCATTCTACACTTTGTCCTTTCAAATGGAATCTGTTGCCAGGTCATTGCTGCCCCATCTGAGAGTAGCATGATGTAGGGGCAGAGAAAGGTATCTTTCATTTGTCCATACAGTCATACCATTAGTTCCATATATAAAAAAGTGCTGACCGGTCCCACTTAAAGAGAATCTGTCACCAGATTTTTGCTCCTCCATCTGAGAACAGCATAATGTAGGAGCAGAGACCCTGATTCCAGTAATGTGTCACTTACTGGGCTGCTTGCTGCAGTTTTTATAAAATCCCTGTTTTATCTGCTGCAGATCTAGCAGTTCTCTGAATGCTGATCTCTGTATAGCCCACCACTGATTGTCTGCTTCCTGTGTACACTGTGCATAGGCAGAAAAGCTGCCAATCAGTGATGAGGGCGGGGTTATACAGAGCTCATGAATATGGATGACTACATGGCAGCAGGTTTACTAGTCTAGTGATAATCTCATGCTGCTAAAACTGTGTTTTGTCAAAAGTACAGCGAGTAGCCCAGTAGGTGACACATCGCTGGAATCAGGGTCTCTGTCTCCACATTATACTGTTCTCAGATTAGGTGGCAAAAACCTGGAGACAGATTCCCTTTAAGTGTGACTAATCAAGGATGTATTTGGAGAGGTCTTAGGTGTTAAAATGAAGGGTAAAGGTCTCCTGACAACTTTGTGCACTTATGTACAAATATACAAAGTACTGGAAATATAAGAGTTTTCTGTCGGGCAGCAAGTTAGTAAATACATTTATTTTCCACTATATGTCCTCATATTATAAGAGATAATGGTTTTTAGCTTCCACATATATTATTTTATAAAACCTGTAATACTGTAAAGATTTTAAAGGGAAGATACACCATAGAGAGACCCTCATCTCATAGTCACTGGTCAATGGTCACTCTTTTGTCAACAAATATTGAATGAATAAATAGTATGAGTGAATAGAAGAAACTGCTTCTGTCTCCACTTATAAGCCACCTTTCCTCCCTGGCCTCAGATCACAGCAGTTTCACCGTTTAAATGCCGCTGTTAATTGTGACCGCCATATTTCAGATATTAGAAATGGGTGAAGACATTCCTTTTGATACCCACTGTCCCCCCCCCAAAAAATAAACAATTGATTGTTGGGTACAGAAAGCATTGTGATGGCAGCCGGGGGCCTACTCTATGTCTGCCATGTTTGTACACCTATGAAGCAAAGTCTATGGCTTGTCTTCATTGGCAATAGAAAATGTAATAATACACTGCAATGTTTCAGTATTACAGGAGTGAACACCGGCTGAAGTCTCGTAGTATGACCTATAAAAAAGAAATGAAAAATATTTTTCAAAAATAATTTTAAATAAGTTCCTATAACCCCCTTTTTTCCCATTAAAATACCATAAATAAAATCTAAAAAATATATTTCCGCATGCACAAATGACCGAATTAATACAATATCATAACATCTATTCCATGTAATGAACGCTAATCAAAAACAAAAATGTCAGTAACGCTAATTTTTGTCACCTTTTTGTCACTTCCTAAAAAATGGAATGAGCAGAAAGTCATATGGACTCCAATAAAAAGTAAAGCTTTTCCCATAAAGCTGTCGCCAGCCCGGCCCGCTGTGGGCGACACGCAGACACCCCCATCTCCTCACACCTACTGGACCCAACATGGCAGCACATACTTTTTGACTGCATTTCCCCATCAGTAATTACTAAGCAGCGGTGTAATTATGGTTAGGCAATGCCCAGTCCTGCAAGACACTAGAAGACGAGCAGAGCTCTGTACATGATGGTGACGGGGACGGCGCTTATATGGAGGCCGAGCGCACCTCATTACTACACATGGTAATGCCGCTGCTGTGCTGCCATCTCCTCGCTGCACACCACGTGCTACTGACACGGAGACCACTGATCACAGCTCGTCATGGGCAAATCCTCACCCACTCACAGGGATCGCAACCAGCGAGATCGGACTACAGGTGTCAGCAAACAGCTTCTCACTGACTACTGCAGTCTGTCTGTCTCTCCATCTATCTATCTATATCTATCTATCTATTATCTATCTATCTATTATCTGTCTATTATCGATCTATTATCTATCTATTTATCTGTCTATTATCTATCTATATCTATCTATCCATTATCTGTCTATCTATTATCTATCTATTGTAAGGTTGCAGCTGGACAGGTCGTGGGCGGGAGGTATGTGTCCCCGAGGTGCCAAGCTTCGGTGATGTAGGACCCGGAGAAGCAGGCTCCAGCACAGATAGTGCTGAGGGGTAGTTAATGGGCCCGGATTAAAGGGCTGGGTTTTACGAGCAGCTGAAAGAGCTGGGGGAGTGGGGACGACTTGGAAGGCCTGATTTAAGACAGTTGCGCCTGTCTCAGTGTGCTCTGTGTTGTGCAAGGTGAGCAGACCTTGCATGTGCTGCTCAGTGTCTGCTGGAGGCAAAGAAAAGCACTGCATTTAAACGGCTGAGGCCGTGCTGTATATGGGCTGGTTATTTTGAGTTTTGTTCTGTTATACGTTTTTGTGCTAGAAAGAGACTGTTATGTTTTGTTTTCATGGCTGGTTTATGGACATTTAATAAACCACCAGTCTGTTTTGGAAACTGCAGACTGCATTCCTGTGTGAACCTGCATCTATCCAGAGCTGATCCTTCACACTATCTATCTATGTGATGAGCGAGTATGATTTGCGACTGTTTGACAGCTTTAATACATGTGAGGAATTCTTGTTTCTTTCGTATTGTATGTGTATATATATATATTGTGTGTGTGTGTGTATATGTGTATATATATATAATAATATATTGGAATCTAGTTACGCCACTGTATCTACCTATCATCTATCTGTGTATCTACCTACCGTATGTACCTCATATCTACAGTATCTATCTTTCTTCAATTTAACATCAATCTATTTATCTAATAACTATTGATGTATTTATAAATGTATCCATTTTTTTTTCTTATTTATATCTATCTATCCGTCTCTGTCTGTATATGTCTTTATCATTTATCTCCTATCTATCTGTCAACATTGATCCCCATTGTGATGACATCTCTACATGTCAGGAATACTTTGTACATGGAGCAATTTGTTCTCATGATGGCAAACCCAATCCAACCACAAAAATAAATCCCTCATTACATAAGGCTGAGCGCTGTAATCATCGCAGAGACGGCTAATTTGGATCAATTTAGAGCAGAGATTGGATTTCCGTAAATAACCAGCAAAAGTGAAAACTTCCCCACAACTGCGGCTGCTCATCTCACCCCTCACTGTCAAGGGAAAGGCCGACACAATGAAATGACTGTGGTGGGCTGTGGGCAATAAGCTTTCAATTACTCTCAGCTTTTTCTTTTGTAACCAATATAGGTTGTAAACTCCCACACACAACGGCAAGTCAAGGGCAGGAAAGGTCACCCAGAAATGTCTACCAGTCACCACCGATAATATAATAGTGATCGACTCTTCTTTCTCTTTGTTTTTTTCTCTAGATGAGCCTATTCCATTCTTGTATCTGCAGGCATTTAAGAGGTGTAATATATATGTGTGTGTGTGTGTATATGTGTATATATATATATATATATATATATATATATATATATATATTTATATATATACAGTGGTGGCCAAAAGTATTGGTACCCCTGCAATTCTGTCAGATAATACTCAGTTTCTTCCTGAAAATGATTGCAATCACAAATTCTTTGGTATTATTATCTTCATTTAATTTGTCTTCAATGAAAAAACACAAAACAAATTGTCCTAAAGCCAAATTGGATATAATTCCACACCAAACCTAAAAAAGGGAGTGGACAAAAGTATTGGCACCGTTTGAAAAATCATGTGATGCTTCTCTAATTCGTGTAATTAACAGCACCTGTAACTATGTGGCACCTAACAGGTGTTGGCAATAACTAAATCACACTTGCAGCCAGTTAACATGGATTAAAGTTGACTCAACCTCTGTCCTGTGTCCTTGTGTGTACCACATTGAGCATGGAGAAAAGAAAGAAGACCAAAGAACTGTCTGAGGACTTGAGAAACCAAATTGTGAGGAAGCATGAGCAATCTCAAGGCTACAAGTCCATCTCCAAAGACCTGAATGTTCCTGTGTCTTCCGTGCGCAGTGTCATCAAGAAGTATAAAGCCCATGGCACTGTGGCTAACCTCCCTAGATGTGGACGGAAAAGAAAAATTGACGACAGATTTCAACACAAGATTGTGCGGATGGTGGATAAAGAACCTCGACTAACATCCAAACAAGTTCAAGCTGCCCTGCAGTCCGAGGGTACAACAGTGTCAACCCGTACTATCCGTCGGCGTCTGAATGAAAAGGGACTGTATGTTAGGATACCCAGGAAGACCCCACTTCTTACCCCGAGACATAAAAAAGTCAGGCTGGAGTTTGCCAAAACTTACCTGAGAAAGCCTAAAACGTTTTGGAAGAATGTTCTCTGGTCAGATGAGACAAAAGTAGAGCTTTTTGGGAAAAAGCATCAACATAGAGTGTACAGGAAAAAAAAGAGGCATTCAAAGAAAAGAACACGGTCCCTACAGTCAAACATGACGGAGGTTCCCTGATGTTTTGGGGTTGCTTTGCTGCCTCTGGCACTGGACTGCTTGACCGTGTGCATGGCATTATGAAGTCTGAAGACCACCAACAAATTTTGCAGCAAAATGTAGGACCCAGTGTGAGAAAGCTGGGTCTCCCTCAGAGGTCATGGGTCTTCCAGCAGGACAATGACCCAAAACACACTTCCAAAAGCACTATAAAATGGTTTGAGAGAAAGCACTGGAGACTTCTAAGGTGGCCAGCAATGAGTCCAGACCTGAATCCCATAGAACACCTGTGGAGAGATCTCAAAATGGCAGTTTGGAGAAGGCACCCTTCAAATATCAGGGACCTGGAGCAGTTTGCCAAAGAAGAATGGTCTTCAATTCCAGCAGAGCATTGTAAGAAACTCATTGATGGTTACCGGAAGCAGTTGTTCGCAGTTATTTTGGCTAAAGGTTGTGCAACCAAGTATTAGGCTGAGGGTGCCAATACTTTTGTCTGGCCCATTTTTGGAGCTTTGTGTGAAATGATCAATGATTTGATTTTTGCTTCATTCTCTTTTGTGTTTTTTCCTTGCAAGCAAATTAAATGAAGATAATAAGATCAAAGAATTTGTGATTGCAATCATTTTCAGGAAGAAACTGAGTATTATCTGACAGAATTGCAGGGGTGCCAAAACTTTTGGCCACCACTGTAGGTCAGAGTCAGACTTACAAAATACTCATCTTAATATCAGATAGGGAAACTTTCAAAAAAGATTATACAGCCATTCTGTCATAGATTTTCAAAGTAATTACTCCAGCCTCATCAGGTCGATATGTAATGTTTGCAGTTTGTATTGTGTATCCTGTTGAGGCAATTGTATTGTGGATTCTTTTGAGGACCATAAAAGTGTTAAAAGAGCAAAACACCTTATAATCACCTGTTCTAGGCCTTCACTTGATCCTTACAATACCAGTTTCTTAGTATTTTGCGGAGTTATACAGTTCTTTCGACACTGAGGACCTTGCAGCCACGTGGGGGCACAATCCTTGTTACTGAAGTCAACTGCATGGGTCTAAGTGACAGACAATGCAAAAACTCACTGAAGGGCCGGGGAGCATAAGGAGTCCGGGGAGCATGAGGAGAGATATCAGAGGATAATAAGCGTCTTTCACTGAAATTGGGACAATTTTGATTTGGACCAAATAGAATCAGCCTGCCGAATTGGAGTGAATGTGCCCGTGCCACCCCAGCCAGGCCGCTGCAGTCACGGTACTGATGCACGGCGGTCTGAGTGCTGTTATGGTCTGACTGGGGGCGCACACCAGTCTTTATCAATTGTGGTTTATAATAAAATAATAAAAAGGGTTTGTGACGCCAGTTGGGATGTTCGGCCTGGTATGGCCGGGCACTGATGAGGGCCCCTGGGAGTTAGGTGGTGATGAGCAGTGCCAGATGATTAACCTTTCCCAACCAGGGCTGGCTCCCAGGGGAGTTGGATCAGGAATGGCACAGCAGAAATTAATTATCTTTAGACAGGGTGATAACCAGTTTGTACCTTTTACTGAAGTTCTGCAAACAGTTCCAGAAGCTTCTATACTGTTCACATACAGGGTTTTGGACAGACCTATATGGTGAGGGTTCAGATTCTCTGCTGTAAGGTTGTGTAGCCTTCCTGCTGCTAATTTTACCTCTGTTAGACAATTTCTTGGATCCCCAGGGATCAAAGGTAAACACTCGTTATATGAAGACCGAGCAGATACACAGTTTAGCACAGACTCTGGAAGTCTCTGTGCTCTAGGAACTGGACCCTGCCTTGTACAGCTTGTACAGGCAGAGAGCACACTTCCCTCCCTTGCACAGAGAACTCCATGATGCTGCTTTCTTCCTTACACTACAAGTTGTAGTCTACAACTACTCAAGCACCTCCTCCCCTCTCTGAGGGATTGTGCACAACTTCCTAGTTTGGACAAAAGTGCACAATCCTCCAGTAAGGGATCGGGCAACAATGTGTGTATGTAATGAAAACAGCAGAGAACTTACCCTCACCATAACTGGCAACACAGATAAACCACATTACACACACAGGCATTTTGTGGCGCTATACACACGGGCGCCACATGCCCAAAACTAATATCGGGAGATTTGCTCATTTCTACTGGACACAATTCTGCTTTTGGATTTTTTTGAAGGCCTTGTACATCATGCATGGTATAGAGCCACCACTAGTATGAGATTCTTATCCCGCTCCTCTGTGAATTCTTTGTTGTTCACATTATAACTATTCGGTACAATCTATTAATCAAAGGGAAAAAAAAATAGAATGAAAATAATAAAAAATACGCTTCGAGTGACTTCAGTTCAAGGCTTGCAAAAAACATCCCCTAATGTATATACGCATGGAAATGGCGATTCTTTATCTTTTATTTACCTGGAATTTTCTTTTGAAATATGTAGATAGGATTAGAGACCCCGAGATTCAATAGGAGCTTTAAATAGTAGTCGGCCATTCAATAGCAAACAGAGGAAGAAAACAGGCCGATGTTCCATCACATATTGTGTTGCCATGGCAGTTTTTCCTGCCTAGAACGGAGAAAAGTAAACCGTTTTCTGACTTTACAACAGATTGTAATTGAATAATATACTCAGGAGAAAGAAACAGCTAACAAAGAGTTACAATAATGTCGTCCTGGGATTCCTCCGCACTAAATTAATATCCGTCCAGTGTCAGCGGATCTGCACCGCCGAGCAGCAGCCTTGTCAGTAGACGGGATCTGCGCTCAGACGGGTTTGCCAAATAAAGCACCTTAATGAAGAGCTTAAACAGACCAGATACAGTTATCAGGAGCAGAGAGGAGCCGAGGACGGAGAGGAGAAACAAAGTCGTCAGGACAAATTTCATTTTTATCAAGAGTGTGGCGAGTGTAATGACCGGAGGTCCGAGAGAGATCCAGTGAGTCACAAACCGAGACAGAGACAGAAATAAACAACACTTTCTTTACTAAAACAGAGATTAGACTAAAACTCAGTATTGCATGAATCAGTCTCAGGTTCTGCCTGGGACACTGTCTCTACTAAATACACACAATCAGCAAGAGCTGAAATCAATGTGCCAATCTCAAGGTTTCCAGCTTGTGTGAATTATTCTAGAGATCTGGAACAATTTTACCTAAACAACGTGTCAGTCTAGTGAGGGCGGTATATGGGGACCCCCAGAGATGGCACACTGCATACAATCCTACCACTATGAACAATAATAATGCATGAAACTATATCAATTGCTCTTATACCCTTATTATCTGGATACCCGGGTATCTTAAAGTTATGGTACCGTTAACCTTAGATGCAGTCTATCACAGGCCTGTGAATCACGGTGGCTGCAGCTAGTCCCAGAAAACTTTGGCGCCAAAACAAAAACAAAGTTCACAAAACAGCAAAAATTCCTTGTCTTGTCGGCCGATGCCGAGCCCACACGCCGGGGACTTTAGTCCTGTAGCCTCAGATTAAGGTCTGGGAAGATCTCTTCACAAAGTCTTGTCAATATCCTCTCAGTGGAAATGGCACCAAAAACCTTCTTTCCTCCCGAAATCTCTCACTGTTATCCAGTACACCAACCGCGTGCTCAGTCACAGAAATGGATTATTCAGTCCCTTCATCACTCGACATGTGACTCCTTCAGCACAAAGTCTATAATCCACTCAGCATGGACCTCCACAAAACTCCACAGAGCCACACAGCTTCCCCAGCTCAGCACTTGTTCTTAAACAGAGAAAAGGGGTAAACAAACTCCACACCGAAGAGTGTAAAGACAGCGTCTTATTGCAGCTCCTTTTCACAGACTTCCTGTCTAGACTTACACATCAGAGCTCTCAGAATACACACAGTTTCTAGCACTGCCCCTCCTCTGAGACCAGCCAGGCAAAAGTCACAGGGTCCTAGTGCTCTCCTGCTGTTATTACATTTCACACTCTCACAGCGAGAACGGAAGAAGTGGCCTGGGCCGAGATAGCATCCACCATGTCTAATGAGATCTGTAGGGGGCATGGTCTGAGCAGTCTACTGTCCTACATGTTATGGTGTTAAAGAGGTTGCCCGCTACTTTTTGATTAATGATATGACCTATCCTTAGGGAGTCTGACCAAGGTGGGCCAACTTGGGATACCAAGCCGCAGCCACTATCTGTCACAGGTGTGTCAGAGGTGACAGTCGCCCTGCAGTTGGTTGCAGGAGATCTCATTGTTTCGCATTACAGACACCTTCTAAGAGACTGTCCCTCTCGGACCCAGCAGCTCCCTTCTCTTGCTAATTAACGCCCTCGCCTGGGTGTATAAATACCTGCTGTCTGCTAGAGGGAGGTGCCGGCGACACTCACATTACCTCTTGTGAAGTCTCGGAGCAAATGCATTACTTCATCCTCTATGGAACTATGAGGATGGGTGTTCATCTCTCTGAAGTCGACTAAAAGCTAAGCTATCTTCCCTTGTTTGTTCCCCTTTGTTGTCTTCATTGTCAGTGGGGATCGACTAGCGCTCATCCTCCTCCCTTCCCTAGCCAGAGCAAAACGCCAGGGAGAGACAGGGTTGAGGTTGCGGCGATTGTTGAAGAACCAATATAGGGATGTTAGTGTAGACAGGTAGATATTAGATCAGCCTAGGAGATCTCCGCTCCCTCTTTCCCTAGAGTCTGGGCTCCCTTTCCCTCTTCCCTTTGTGTTGCACTAAGTCTTTCCCACACCTTGCGTGACACTATCAGAAGACGGCCAGCTTCGCAAGTGAGTACTTCTGGCTGGTGGCTGCTGCTGCCAGCACCAATAATAGCTGATCGGCGAGGGTGCCGGGTGTCGAACCCCGACCAATTAGACATTGATGACCAATCCGAAGGATAGGTAATCAATCAAAAAGTAGTGGACAACCTCTTTAAAGGGGAGCCGTCACTTCTCCCGACATGTCTGTTTTAGTACATACTTACATTCCCTATCAAATAACAATTCTGGATCAGCTTTTCTTAGATCTCTGTGTTGTGCTGTTATTCCTCCTAGAATTTTTGATAAAATAAATGAATAAATGAACAACTGGGTGTTACCATTACCCTGGTCAAAGAGGTGTGTCTCTTCAGTGTCAGCACTGATTGGAGTGTATAAGGACACGCCCCCCAACTGGTAACACCTAGTTGTCAATTTCGTCATAAATTTCTGGGAGGAATAACGGAGGAAAGCACAATAAAGAGCCCTGAGAAACGATGGTCCACAATTGTTATAGTAGATTTACGTACAAAAGGCATGTCCTGAGAGCAGACAGGCCTTCTTTACAGTTACAGTAGTGTGCACACAGCGAGGTCCACCATTAGGATCCAGATGTTGCCAAAGATCGAAGGGTTTGGTGTTTGTTCCATTCCAATTCTCCATTCCCTTCTTTATTAAGGGGTATACCGAAGACTTTTTTTTTGTTAAAAATGAAACCTAACAGGCAGGTTACCGACCTGCCATAACCTGCCTGTTGTGCCCAGCTCCCATCTCGGCCGGCACTGAGCAGTTACAGACCGCTCTGGCCTGCGATTCAGCCGCCTCCACTGACTTCACATCGGCAGAGCAACGGATTCTTTTCCGCTTTGCTCCGTTGACCTGGGCGTGACTGCTGAAGTTATTCTGATTGACACCCATCATCCCTAACTGCGGGGAGCCCGGTGTCAATCAGCATGACGTCGGCAGTCACGCCCCATCGACAGAGCAGCCCGGAAGAGAAAGAGCTGCCTTGCTGATGTTGAGCAGCTGAATCGCTGGCAGGATCGGTTGGTGACCACTCTATTCCAGAGCCGGGTGGAACAGGCTGTTCATTAGCATCTACCTGCATGTTTGATTTTAGGCCCATAGTAAAACATAAATACATTCCTGGATAAATCCTTTAGGTATGCAGCTTCCCTAGTGGGATGTGTCCTTGATACGTCCCCGACACCTAAAAGGAAAGAGGATGAAGTCAATCAGGACTAGGTCCCTTCTGGTCAAAATGGCTGTCACACAGATGTGCCAATAATAGAGATGAGCGAACCTGAACTTAAAAGTTTGGGGTTTGTACCAGACAGTTAGTGTCCGGTGCTAAACGCTGAACACGGATGTCCGTTGCAATGTTCGGAGTTCCGGGGGAATTCCAAAGAGAGAGATATTTTCCATCTGAAAAGTTTGGCTCCCCATTGTTTTCAATAAGGTTCTGCTTCAAGTTTGGGTACAGATCTGGTACCCAAACTGAACTTTGGAATAAAGTTCGGGTCAGGTACCAGTACCTAAACTTCCACAGGTCCACTCATCCCCAGCCAATACATGTAGTGCTTATGTGACGCCTCTACTCAAAAGCCCTTTTTGTTTACCCTGGGAGATGGGGGACTCGGAGTCGGGTCCTGTGATGGAAAGATGGGGTGCAGCCGTGTCCCGGACCCGACCCGTGCTCAGGGCCGTCACATTAAAAATGATGGTGTGGGCTTATCCGGGTTGAGTGGCTGACTACGCTACCTGTGGCACCTGGTGAAGGCCACCAGCGCTGCTGCAGTCCTCTGAGGCGGGATGTTATGGCAGCCGTCGTTGTTACTACTCCCCACAGGCGGAGCAGGGCCTCAGGGCAGAGAGACAGGATGGAGGGGGTAGTAGTAGAGGAGAACGGGTGCCGCGTCGTGCGGTGTAGCGCTGAATAAACAGTCCGGAGGCCATAGGGGTGAACTTCCAAGGCTTTACTCACATTAGAGATGGCAGATGGAAGGCGACTACCTGCTCCCCGCGGAGTCCTGCGGGCACCAGGGACGGGGATCCGACAACCTCCGAGCAAGTCCAGCATTCAATCGGGACCCCACACCGGAGTGTTCCTGAACTACAGACTGCATCCTCTCCTGTCTGTGTGTGTGAATAGGCCAGGTCTCCCTCTGAGCTCCTCTCAGAACAAGGGCACGGGTGGCAGCTCCGCTCCTTCCGATACCCGCTGGGATCCTCAGGGCCTACCGGGCTTTCCTGACCAGGACATGGAGTAGCAAGGTCGGGTGTCGGGGGCCGGTACCCCTCTTGCAGCCGGACTCCCTCTGAATATATCAGGTGGTGAGGACAGGTGGCGTACGCCGCTCCGTCTGCATCCTCCCCGGGATCCATTTGCTGTGGAGCTACACTCCTAAGCTCCGGGCCTTCTTGCTCATGGTCCTTGACCAGGTTGAGACATTCCTCGTCTGCAACCTGCCCGTCGTCCCAAGGCCAAGGTATGAGGGCTGTGTCCCCATCCGCTGCAGGTCCACACAGGATCCACTTTCAGGGTAGGAGATCACAGTACATGACAGCCAGGCAGGTTAACTAGCCAGGACCGTCAAAGAACTAAACTCCAAGGACCAAAAACCAAGATGGCTTTTTATTAAATATGAAATTTTAAGTGTCACTAAATTGTGAGTCCTCCACCCTCACCCACTAACTGGTTCCCCTATCTCTTGGTTCCCCAGTCTCCCTGTAACCAGGAGGGCAGCACCTAGTGCATTCTAGCCCCCTCTGGTGGAGAAATGTGGTGTTGGATGCAAGGTTTGGGTCCTGACCATCGCACTGCTCTTACCTCAGAGGAGGAACACTACACTCCATTAGAGAAGTGCAGCATCCCTGTGGCGGTCGAACCCTCAGGGGCGCCACACTTACGACTCCATTATACAGAGTCACAAGGACTCCGTGTGCCACTATATATATTCATTATTATATGATTCATTATATTTGTCAGTATCAGAAGGAAATTCTCTATAACATTTGTTCACAGCACTGAAATCATTCTTTAATTAATTCACAATAGAAACTGCATACATTATTAAATTGATCTCCTAAACCTGATGAGGCTGATACATTTACTTTGAAAAAACACATCAGAATATCTGTGTAATTAATCCCGATATTAAGATGAAGGTGTTATGAGTCCAGCAATAGAGTGAAAGAGCTCAAGAGTATACAAGTGTATATGGTCTCTGCCAGCCCAACCTGACTGACAGCTTCAGCTTGTACTGATCAATGTGAGATCTCAGCAACAGGAAGAAGGAACACTGAGGAGCTGTCAATAAGGCAAAGATTGAGTTTAAAGTTTTGAAACAAATTACACAGCCATTCTGAAAGATTTTCAGAGTAAGCACACCAGCTTCATCAAGTCTAATGTCTTTTTAAATCTTCTGAAGATTCTGCTTTTACATTGCAGTCACAGAGTGACATGCATGTTTGTAAAACTTTCTAAAAAACATACACTATGTGCCTTTTATGAGATGACTAGTTAATATAATTATACTGTAGGTGAAGAACTTGCATCGGCTATCTACAGAACCTTCCTTAGCGTTTCTCTTGGCTTGACATATCCCCAGATGAGTGTTAGCTTGGAAACAAAAGACATGATTTTTTTTATACTCTTTTAGGGGATGTTTATGCTATATGTGTCTGTATGAGGCCACCCAGTGGTTGCGATGTGAATTACAGTCTGTCAAGGATTTTGTTTGCATATTGCAATAACATACTGAATTTGTACTGTGAGAAATTAGGGTTTTTATAGAAATTTGCAGAAATGTTCGAGTGGACACATCTGTATGACAGCAGCTTGCCAACAGATGATGGCACATTCTATTAATGCGGCGCCACCTGCAGGATGCAATGTGGAAATCACCTCAATTATCTCGGCTTTACAGAAGTGCTAATGTTATTTCCACCCTTCCGTATTATTTTCCATCCACGTATCTAGTTGTATTTTAAATATTTAGTTGATGCTTCAACACTACGAAGGGTCAATTACTTCTATTTATTCCCAGACTGTAAATTCCTAGTTCTCCAATCCATATACCTTGTATACGCCACCTCCTGCGCCGTCATAATTTATTTGGACAAGCTCATTATTTCTAGCGTCAGTTTTATTTTTATTTATTAAGGGAAAGGCTTCGGACATTATTTATTTCCTCTCACCTTTTTTATCACTGTTGAGCATATTATGAAATATCCTATTAACTACAATGAACCTGTCAGCTTGTTTTTACATATGGAAGTAGTGGTACGGCTGTACAGGCACATTGGATCTTTACAGAAAGGGTATCTTTTATTTCTCTATACAGTCATACCATTAGTTCCATCTATATAAAAAAGTGTTGACAGGTCCCACTTAAAGGGAATCTGACACCAGGTTTTTGCTCCTCCATCTAAGAGCAGCATACTGTAGGGGCAGAGACCCTGATTCCAGCGATGTGTCACTTACTGGGCTGCAGTTTTGATAAAATCACTGTGTTATCTGCTGCAGATCTAGCAGTTCTCTGAATGCTGATCTCTGTACAACCCCGCCCACACCACTGATTGGCAGCTTTCTGTGTACACTCTGCATAGGCAGAAAGTTTCCAATCAATAATAGGGGCGTGACTTACAGAGCTAAAGAATATGGAAAACTACATGGCAGCAGGTTTACTAGTCCTCTAGTGATGATCTCCTGCAGTAAAAACTACAGCAAGCTGCCCAGTAAGTGACACATCACTGGAATCAGGGTCTCTATTGGTACATTTTTCTGCTCTCAGATTAGGTGACAAACACCTAGTTACAGATTTCCTTTAAGTAATACTTAGCTTTTGGGATTACGACTACACATTATGTAGATCCTAATGGTGACAACTATGGATCAGATAAGGAGTTAGTCTTAAAGGGAATGTCTATCTTTTATCATCATGTCCTTTTAAGGTCTAAAATCTAATGCTGTATAATTTCTTAATATACATGTAGTAGTTTGGGCTCTACTTTTTTTTACTCTAATTTACAATATAAAATTCTCCTTGTCTACCCCAGCACTAGGGGAAGAATTATCCTAATGCTTCTAAGTATATTTCTGAGCTCCCTCTAGTGGTGGCCTCAGGTATCCAGAATATTAGGTTCTAAGTCTATGTTTATGCAGGACTTTATATCTGACAAAGCTCTAGCCCCTATAAAGGTATATGAAGAAATTAATCAGCACAAAATTTTAAGCCTGTGATAATATAAAATACCTATTCTTCAAGGCTGAAAATTCAGTTTATATGGTCTCTGTTTTTTTAACAATCTTTGCAGAAAAAACCCTTTGTAATATTACTTATTGAATTAAATGCTTCCCCCGCATCCTTAATCTTCATCATCCATTCTACATTACTGCTACAATATGTTTGGCAAGAACTTCCAGATCACTGAGGGATCATGTTCCGTGTTGCCCCTAGAAGTCTATGGAGAGAGAAGGGGGAATGCGGAGAGTGAAGAAAAAGCAACTGTAGACACACACATACATGGTGCTGCCTTCTAGTAAGTGTTTTATCTCACCCCTGTGATGATCGCTAGAGTGGGATAGCGGACCTGGACCTTCTTCTTGAGAATTATAACAGCTAGTTTCCACCCACCAGCTAAGAGGCAACTGCAAAGTAAATATAAAGCCTACAGAGGGGAAAATTTAGTAAAAATGCAGCATACAAGACATATAATGGTCAGAAATAGTTGTTTTCCTCATGTACACACAGGACAGTTATTCTGAAATTAACTGGTGCAGTTTAAAGGGAACCTGTCACCTGATTCATGTCGCCCAAACCGCGAGCAACCTGAATGAGAACCTGGCTGCGAATTTAAAGCCAGGTAAAAACGCGCCAGAGTTTCGAGAAAAACATACTTTACAGATCCAGCTTCTCCAAGCACTGCTCTAGGTGATTGACACATTTCTCACTAAGGAAGAGACCTGTCAATCACTTTCTAGCAGGGCTGGGGACGGCACTGCATTACTCTCATCTCTGGCTATGGTCCCCTGCCGGATCTGATTCACGCTTAAAGCGTTTTGGGCAGCATGAATGAAGTGACCTTAAATCCTCAATAGCGTGATGATGGTATACCTTGACTTGTCAGAGCTAGCAGAGCTGAGTTTGTTATTGGGTACATCTGATTGGAATATCCCTTTGTGTCATTTGTGCCGGTACCTAGGACTGCCGCTAATGCAGACACTATGCACGCTCGGCTCTGCTACATATATGGTGTGTAATATAGTAATTAATTGATTTTTAATCCGTACGTCCTGATCACATCTAGGTTTTGCCTACTTATGTTATTCTTCATTATTTTGCTCTTTGGGTTCCTACATAGTACAGACTTATCTGCCACACCGCTAAGGACGCATTTAGACAGGCCGGCTTCGTTAGGCTATCCGCTCTTGGTTCTCTATATCCCATTCAATTTCAGGGGGCTTGCAATTCATTTTTCACAATGGATATTGATCGGGGTTGTCAGTGGCGTTGCGGAGCTGATATTCTACATATAGCTGTCACATCTAACCAGAGGCCCGTGTCACCGGTTCAGCGGACTTATCTTTAGAAATGACCTCCAGGCATGGAGGATTAGAGGCAGGCAAGGACTTAGCGGAAAACTCAGCAGCTCCAGATCTGTATTGTATTTACTGACAGGTTGAGGTACAGGAGAAAAAAAAAAAAGAAAAAAATCAATGCTGTTACTTGGTGTCTAAGTGTATAACCCGGGATGAATCGGAAGGTGAGAGGACCCTTCTCTTAATCAATGTCAGATCAGCCGCTGTCATTGATTCCTGGGACACTTTGTGCATGTCAGACATTACTGTACTTAGAATATCTAGCTAACCTCGTATAGATCGCTCCCAAAAATCAGCCATGATAGAGGAAAGGTTAGCGCGCGTCACGCCACCGTGTTCTGTGTCACTTTCTATATAGATCACTAGGTCGCAGACCATTAATGTGAGCTGTAGGTGGCACTTTAGATCTTTTTTATGTTTTGTGCTGTCAACCTTAGTCCAATACATCACTTTTTAATTTGGGTCAATCTAAGGCCTCATGAATACAGAAGAGTCAAGTGCAGGTTATACAGCTTCCCTTCAGTTCAGTGCAATGCACTTGTACTGCCATATAGTGCACTGGTAATAGCTCTATAATATGGCTTATAATAAAGCATGAGAACATTTTCCATTCTTTATCCGTCCACATAAAATCAGAGATTATAGCAGAATCCCATAGAAGTCTATGATTGCCATATTAAGGCTTAGCACAATTATTATCAAAGGTTTTATTTTACCAGCATAGTGACCAGACCTGACTGGGCCTTAAAGGAGGTTGGGAATTTTTTTTTCCTTTTTTGTCATTGAGTTACATTAAACATTTTTCACAGTTTGGCTGCTTAATGAGTTAACTAAGAATCTGTCGCTCTATGTGACTGCAGACTTGTGAATCCTGCACTGCGCTCTGTGAGGATTATCTGGTGCCAGTAATGGGAGTGGACGGTCATGTGACCGCAAGTATGTGATCTGCATATGTCTGGCCACATTCCGACTAGACGGGTCCGGCCATCTAGTCAGCAGGTGATCGCATGAATGCAAATCACATACTTGTGGTTACAAGCCCGCCACTCCCGGTGCCAGTGACTCACCCCCTGGGCCAGTGCTGTAGTGCGGCGCGCGTGCGCGCGGGGGATACCCGGAGCCGGATCCGATGGGGGTAGTAGTCTTCGTGTGGCGGTGACCCGGTCCGCGCCCAGGGTGGTCAAACTAAGTGGCAGTTATTGGTATGATGGTATTAGTGTCCGACTACGCCACCCGTTGAATGCGGTTATGAAACCGCCGCTGCAGGGCAGACCGCTGAGGCCGGTGGTATAGGTGTGCAGCAATGTTGATATAACCCCCAACGGGAGAGGTATGGCCTCAGGGCAGCGGATGTGGGTGATGTTGGGAGTGATGGTGTGGATGTCCCAGCACTAACGGTGCGACAAGGAAGCACGGAGACGCGAGGGTACAGTTCAGGGCCTTTACTGATGGTACAAGGCAAATTCCCCCGGGAGTACTGGCTAGTAGTTGGGGCCTGGTTAGTCTGCGAGTAAGCCGGAGTTCCCCTGGCCAGGTGGAGTTGTAGGCCTTCCCGTTAGTCTGTACCCTTCCTGGCTACCCTGCTTTCGGCGGTTACAAGTAGCCCACGTCCCTGGGTATACCGTGTGGTGCTCACCCGTATGGCTGGTGACCTGGGGCCTCCTGTTAGCCTCCGCTCCGGGATGGCGGTGCTGGTCCCTTCGTTGTGACTGAGCCTCCGGGCTTTTATGGCCAGAGGACCTGGAATCCCCTGCCGGATGGATTCTGCTGCTGGGTATATCTTAGTCCCCACAGCCTCGGACTCCTGTGTCCGGTTTTAGTACCTTCTCCCAGGGCGAGCTCTGCACAGCTCCAGCCCCTGGCGCTTCTCCTTGGCTCCTACAGAGCTCCTGATGTCTATCTGTCCCTGTTTCTGCGTGTCCAGACCAGACTCCGTCTCTGTCTGGAACTCCTCTCTCTAACCCTGCCTCAGCCCCAGTTTATGTAGGGGAAGCTCTTCCCCTCCCAGGACTGGGCAGGAGGTGTGGCATGCTTAGGATTCCTGCCCAGGAGACCTCCCACCTGCTCACAGACGTAATACTGCTATTACTGTGGAAACCAGACCCCTGGGGTGCCACATTCCCCCCTAGTGGACCGTGGCCTACCTTGCGATGATCCTCTTCCGTAGGCCGCGGCTCCGCAGTGGATCGTCAGGGTTGAGGACCTTCCGTCGCGCTCCTGTGACGTCGGCGTCTGCTGGGCTCCTTCCAGGACCTTACGCAACGTCCGGACGTGAGGCGGGGCTTCAGTTCTCGCGGGCTTTCGGAGTCCACGCCCCTCTTCTTCCCGCGCGGCGCCCTCAGGATGGCGTCCAATGGCGGGAAAACTCCACGGATGGCGGGAAGAAGGCAGAAGATGGCGTCGGATGGCGGGAATCGGCTCCAGATGGCGGGAAACTACTCCGGACGGCGGGAAACTTCACCACAGGTAAGTATAAAAGTCTCTTTTTTCAGGCATGCAGTACCCGGTGGTTGCGGGCACGTAATCCTGCCGACTACGCCAAAGTTGACTCGCCCCCTGGGCCATGTTGTGTAGCATTGCGCACGCGGGGAATACCCGGAGCCGGATCCGATAGGGGTAGTAGTCCTTGTGGCGGTGACCCGGTCCGTGCCCAGGGTGTCAAACTAAGTGGCGTTATTGATAGGATGGTATTAGTGTCCGACTACGCCACCCGTTGAATGCGGCTATGAAGCCGCCGCTGCAGGGCAGTCCGCTGAGGCCGGTGGTACGGATGTGCAGCGTGGATGGTATAACCCCCAACGGGAGGGGTATAGCCTCAGGGCAGCTGATGAAGCAGGAAAAGATGATAGTGGTAGTGGTGGTGTGACAAGGAAGCTCAGAGACGTGCAATTGCAGTTTTCACAGCTTTACTCACAGTTCTTTATCAGGTCCCTTGTGTACAGCTAGGACCACCCGAGCCGTGCTGCGTCCACCAGGTGCGGGACTCGGCCAACTCCCAGGCAGTTCCAGAGCGTGGTCCTGAGCTCCCCTCTCTTCCTTTCTACTGGCCGTCCCCACCAGGGATCCACCTTTGTCCAGCTCCCTAGGGCCTTCTGGTGGTGAAACCTTTCCCGGTTTCCCTGACCCTATATGGTATGCCTTCCTGGTAGATATGGCGAGGGGTCGCGCCAAAACTTGTCCACGACCTCCTGTTCCTGGCTAAGGATAATTGGCCTCCACCAGTTTGGGGTCCGGCACCCTGTTCTGCCAACCCTTCACCCGTTATTTCGTGGGATCTTAGGGTTCCCTCTCTCTTGCGTCTCTGGGCCTTTCCTGGTGTTTCTGTTCCTTCTTCCTCTGACTTCTCTCTCTCTCCCTCTCTCAGCTTCAGGCCTCCACTCCAGGCCTGACTCTGGAGCTGGGCCCAGACTGAGCCACAGCTCCCTATCAGCCCTCTCTGGCTGAGCTCCTCTCTGCACAGAACAGACCCTGTCCTAGGATGGTGCCCACCTTATATACTCCCTCTGACACCCGAGCCCAGGTGACGAGCAACCAATGGGCTCCTACCTCTGCCCAGAGTCCCTCCCCTCTCTGCTCCTACACCACTAGGATGTTCCTCCCCCCTCCCCACTCCAGCCAGGGACAGAAGCTGTCGTACCTGCACATCTATCTAGTGGGAGTACCGTTGATCTGTCCCCCGGAAATGGGGTGAGTGTGGTGCATGCAGCTATCTGAGCCCAGTTCCACACTCCATCCTTACCCGGGAGTGGAATACCACACCTCTGGTCTGAGGTGCAATACCCCTGTAGCAGCCGAGTCCTCGGGGTGCTACATTCCCCCCTGGTAAACCACAGCACGTCCTCGGGCTGGAATAGAGCAAAAGCAAATTACAACATACAAAATTTTTAAAGTGCACTCACATATAAGACGTTAACCAACAACTCATCCCTTTATGGGAGGTACTCTTTTCTTCTTTCTCTTAACGTTACAGGTATAAAACATTTCGGAAACATTATCAGACTTTCTTCACATACTTATAAAATACCATTAACTCTTTTAGCATCATATAAAACTTTGTCATATAAAACATTCTTGACCAACACGTTCTTGATCTCTGGTCACCGTGCAACATGTGACCCGATAAAGTGCAACAGTCGCTAATTCCGTGGTAGGAAAAGCAGTTCTTATAAAACCAGTAGGGGGCGCTTTAAGAAGCGCAACTATTTACAGGGTGGCCGCTCTCAGTCCTCGGCCAGTGGGGATAAGGGAGTGGCTGCTCACAGTCCTCAGCCTGATTAGGGATTAAGGGCACACTGGTAACAGTTCACACAAACACCAATTTTACGACAGTTCTTGTACCCCGACGGGTAACTATATACAGTCCTTCTTTACCACTCTCTAATAATGGTGTCCTCTTCGTGCTCCTTCCTGGGGGTGGTCTTCAGACCCGTCCGGGTCCTCTTGGCTTTCCTCATACTGTATCTCCTCCTCAGTCAGCCGGTGTACGTGAAGGGCGTACGGTCCTTTAGCACACTGATGCCGGGTGAAGGTGACCTCATCACCCGGGTAGAGGTCACGTCCGCGGTGTCCCTCCGGCAGGTGGCTCTCGACATCCCTGCGGGTGACAAAGACGTCGCCGGGGGTTCGGTGATCCCGGATAAAGCCCCAGCCATGCTCCAACTGGAACTTTATTACGGTCCCGTTGGCGCGGGGACCGTGGGCCGCACGGGGGTTTCGTCGGGCCCGGCGTTTCTGCTCCGCGCTTTGGACCTGCAGCTGTTCCTCGCGGATCCGCCTCTCTCGCCGTTCTCTCCCAAAGACCTCTAGCTGTTGACGGCAGCACTCCTCACGCCGGGCTGCGGCCGCCCGGGTTTCCTTGGTGAACCCCATGAGGTCCTCACCGGTCGGATCCCATGCAAATTGGGCGTCCTCCAACGAGAGCGGGACAATTTTGACGGGCGCCGGAGCCGGGATCAGAGGCTCGCACAGGGGTCGTTCCTTCCGGAGTCGGGGGTTGACGTACTCCGGTGGCCACACGAAGGGCAGCCCGTCCGGGCTGGTATGTTGTGCAAACAGATCGGCGCTCAGGGGTGGCACTGTGGAGGTTAAGGGCGCCGTAAGGGCGGCAGCGGTGCCCGGAGGTACCCGGCCTTGCGACCAGGCCGGTGGCACTTCCTCTTTTGCCGCACACCGGGTCAAGGGGCGTGGCGCGGAAGGGGGCGTGACCGCGGCTCCGGCCGCTTGAGGCCTAGTTGGGAGCAGTGGCGGTGCGGCAACGGGCGCGGTGAGTGGGACTTCGGGCTCTGCGACGGGGAGCTGGGGCAGGCTTTCGGCTACTGGGCTCGGGGCGATGACGTCCCCATTACCTGCTTCCATCCCTGCGGCTCCCTCCGCGGCGTCGTCTCCGGCCTTCGTCCCTCCTGCACCATCCTCAGGGGCAGACATGCTCCACGTTGTGGGTGGCGTCCTCTGCTGGCGGGTTCCAGCCTGCTGGGCCATCTCCCTTCTCCATTCGGCCAGTGCTTCTTGCTGTACTCGGGCCATCTTCCGGGCCAAGGCCTCCAGCGCGGTCTGTGCACGCTCCCGATCTCTGGGGAGTTGTGCCAGGATCTCCACCAGGCCTTCTGGGGTGGCGGCCTGCAACAGGCTCCGAACCACGGGGTCGGTGCTGCTCGACTCTTCCTCCATCCTCGGGTGCGATCTGTCCAGACTCCTCCAGGCCGCACCCATCTTCTCCGTTTTGTTCTCTATCCGCCCCCCTTGGGAGTGGTCCCGGGGCAACTTAGTGACAGTCAGTTTCAGGGGCAGACCCCCCACTTTGATGGACATTTCCATGGTGGTAGTCTCGGCTGGTGGGGGCGGTCTCCGCTTTTGGCGCCCTTCTGGGACCGCGCCCACGATGGGAGGTCGTCTCTTGCCACCCTCTGGCACGCCCATAATGGCGTCCGCTCTGCCAGGGCGGGAAATCGTCTCAGATGGCAGGAATCGTCTCCCGATGGCAGGAAACTTCGCAGATGGCGGGCAAAGACTGCAGATGGCGGGCAAACGGCGGGAAACGACCCCAGATGGCGTCCGATGGCGGGAACCCTCTGGAATTGGCGGGAGACTCCTTTTTGCGGTAAATGTGAACTTTTCTTCAGGCACGCAGTACCCGGTGGTTGCGGGCACGTAATCCTGCCGACTACGCCAAAGTTGACTCACCCCCTGGGCCAGTGCTGTAGTGCGGCGCACGTGCGCGCGGGGGATACCCGGAGCCGGATCCGATGGGGGTAGTAGTCTTCGTGTGGCGGTGACCCGGTCCGCGCCCAGGGTGGTCAAACTAAGTGGCAGTTATTGGTATGATGGTATTAGTGTCCAACTACGCCACCCGTTGAATGCGGTTATGAAACCGCCGCTGCAGGGCAGACTGCTGAGGCCGGTGGTATAGGTGTGCAGCAATGTTGATATAACCCCCAACGGGAGAGGTATGGCCTCAGGGCAGCGGATGTGGGTGATGTTGTGGATGTCCCAGCACTAACGGTGCGACAAGGAAGCACAGAGATGCGAGGGTACAGTTCAGGGCCTTTACTGATGGTACAAAGCAAATTCCCCCGGGAGTACTGGCTAGTAGTTGGGGCCTGGTTAGTCTGCGAGTAAGCCGGAGTTCCCCTGGCCAGGTGGAGTTGTAGGCCTTCCCGTTAGTCTGTACCCTTCCTGGCTACCCTGCTTTCGGCGGTTACAAGTAGCCCACGTCCCTGGGTATACCGTGTGGTGCTCACCCGTATGGCTGTTGACCTGGGGCCTCCTGTTAGCCTCCGCTCCGGGATGGCGGTGCTGGTCCCTTCGTTGTGACTGAGCCTCCGGGCTTTTATGGCCAGAGGACCTGGAATCCCCTGCCGGATGGATTCTGCTGCTGGGTATATCTTAGTCCCCACAGCCTCGGACTCCTGTGTCCGGTTTTAGTACCTTCTCCCAGGGCGAGCTCTGCACAGCTCCAGCCCCTGGCGCTTCTCCTTGGCTCCTACAGAGCTCCTGATGTCTATCTGTCCCTGTTTCTGCGTGTCCAGACCAGACTCCGTCTCTGTCTGGAACTCCTCTCTCTAACCCTGCCTCAGCCCCAGTTTATGTAGGGGAAGCTCTTCCCCTCCCAGGACTGGGCAGGAGGTGTGGCATGCTTAGGATTCCTGCCCAGGAGACCTCCCACCTGCTCACAGACGTAATACTGCTATTACTGTGGAAACCAGACCCCTGGGGTACCACATTCCCCCCTAGTGGACCGTGGCCTACCTTGCGATGATCCTCTTCCGTAGGCCGCGGCTCCGCAGTGGATCGTCAGGGTTGAGGACCTTCCGTCGCGCTCCTGTGACGTCGGCGTCTGCTGGGCTCCTTCCAGGACCTTACGCAACGTCCGGACGTGAGGCGGGGCTTCAGTTCTCGCGGGCTTTCGGAGTCCACGCCCCTCTTCTTCCCGCGCGGCGCCCTCAGGATGGCGTCCAATGGCGGGAAAACTCCACGGATGGCGGGAAGAAGGCAGAAGATGGCGTCGGATGGCCGGAATCGGCTCCAGATGGCGGGAAACGACTCCGGACGGCGGGAAACTTCACCACAGGTAAGTATAAAAGTCTCTTTTTTCAGGCACGCAGTACCCGGTGGTTGCGGGCACGTAATCCTGCCGACTACGCCAAAGTTGACTCGCCCCCTGGGCCATGTTGTGTAGCGTTGCGCACGCAGGGAATACCCGGAGCCGGATCCGATAGGGGTTGTAGTCCTTGTGGCGGTGACCCGGTCCGTGCCCAGGGTGTCAAACTAAGTGGCGTTATTGATAGGATGGTATTAGTGTCCGACTACGCCACCCGTTGAATGCGGCTATGAAGCCGCCGCTGCAGGGCAGTCCGCTGAGGCCGGTGGTACGGATGTGCAGCGTGGATGTTATAACCCCCAACGGGAGGGGTATAGCCTCAGGGCAGCTGATGAAGCAGGAAAAGATGATAGTGGTAGTGGTGGTGTGACAAGGAAGCTCAGAGACGTGCAATTGCAGTTTTCACAGCTTTACTCACAGTTCTTTATCAGGTCCCTTGTGTACAGCTAGGACCACCCGAGCCGTGCTGCGTCCACCAGGTGCGGGACTCGGCCAACTCCCAGGCAGTTCCAGAGCGTGGTCCTGAGCTCCCCTCTCTTCCTTTCTACTGGCCGTCCCCACCAGGGATCCACCTTTGTCCAGCTCCCTCGGGCCTTCTGGTGGTGAAACCTTTCCCGGTTTCCCTGACCCTATATGGTATGCCTTCCTGGTAGATATGGCGAGGGGTCGCGCCAAAACTTGTCCACGACCTCCGGTTCCTGGCTAAGGATAATTGGCCTCCACCAGTTTGGGGTCCGGCACCCTGTTCTGCCAACCCTTCACCCGTTATTTCGTGGGATCTTAGGGTTCCCTCTCTCTTGCGTCTCTGGGCCTTTCCTGGTGTTTCTGTTCCTTCTTCCTCTGACTTCTCTCTCTCTCCCTCTCTCAGCTTCAGGCCTCCACTCCAGGCCTGACTCTGGAGCTGGGCCCAGACTGAGCCACAGCTCCCTATCAGCCCTCTCTGGCTGAGCTCCTCTCTGCACAGAACAGACCCTGTCCTAGGATGGTGCCCACCTTATATACTCCCTCTGACACCCGAGCCCAGGTGACGAGCAACCAATGGGCTCCTACCTCTGCCCAGAGTCCCTCCCCTCTCTGCTCCTACACCACTAGGATGTTCCTCCCCCCTCCCCACTCCAGCCAGAGACAGAAGCTGTCGTACCTGCACGTCTATCTGGTGGGAGTACCGTTGATCTGTCCCCCGAAAATGGGGTGAGTGTGGTGCATGCAGCTATCTGAGCCCAGTTCCACACTCCATCCTTACCCGGGAGTGGAATACCACACCTCTGGTCTGAGGTGCAATACCCCTGTAGCAGCCGAGTCCTCGGGGTGCTACACCAGCACCAAAGAATCCTCACAGAGCGCAGTGCATGATGTGAGGGTTCACAAGTCTGACTTGAACTCTAAGTCTGGATAACCCCTTTAAATAGTTTTAGGCTTTTATGTTAGCAAAAATTATATGGATTGTATGAAATGAGAAAAGTATGGCTTCTTTATTTCTCTCTTTTCTTTCTTTCTGTCCCTTTTGTCCATTGATCTGGTATGTGGTACTGATGCTCATCCCTGACTTTGTGCATCAGCTTTCTATAAGAAAGTTAGGTGCTTGTACCCTAATTAAAAAGATAACTTTCTTATAGAAAAGAAATTTAGTGCAGAAATCCAGTGAAATCTGGTGTAGAAGCCCCCCCCCCCCCCCAGTGCACTTCCAGGTTGATTTGCATCTTGCTTCTACGCCCAATTCATTATAACTGGAACATAGGATATCATTTTCATTTCATGACAGGCACCAATACAGCCGAACTACTTTGTCCATATATATATAAGTGCTGATAATGTTCTCTTTAATGATAATTTTTCTAGTGACAGACGGAGATCTCAAAAATTTGTGGCTTTAAGAGACATTGAGTATAGAAAATTGCATAAATAATCATTAATATTTATGCAACTTTCTATATTCTTTGTCTCTTAAATCCACAAATTTTTGAGATCTCCGTCTGTCACTAGAAAAAAAAAACAAGAGTTTCCTTTTCGCTGACAGAAAGCAGAGATCATGAAAATGGTGAAAACATGAGACACAAAATATAGTAAAAAGTTGCAAAACTTTTTAATATAAAATATATCCAGCTATCTGCAAAGATTTGGAATAAAACATTTAAAGAGCATTTTTCCTTAATATAAGAAATAAACCATAGATGAGTGTCAGGGGCGGACACAGACTGTAGTGGGCCCCTGTGCAAGAAATTTTTGGGGGCCCCCCCCCCCTGCGCTTCATAAGGCAACAAAGTTATGTAAACATAACCCCCCCATGTGCAGCTCTCATCCCCCCCATGTGCAGCTCACCCCCCCGATGCATCTCTCACCCCCCCCGTGCATCTCTCATCCCCCCCGTGCATCTCTCACCCGCCCATGTGCATCTCTCACCCCCCCATGTGCGTCTCTCACCCCCCCATGTGCATCTCTCACCCCCCCATGTGCATCTCTCATCCCCCCATGTGCATCTCTCATCCCCCCCATGTGCATCTCTCATCCCCCCATGTGCATCTCTCATCCCCCCCATGTGCATCTCTCATCCCCCCCATGTGCATCTCTCATCCCCCCCATGTGCATCTCTCATCCCCCCATGTGCATCTCTCATCCCCCCCATGTGCATCTCTCATCCCCCCCATGTGCATCTCTCATCCCCCCGATGCATCTCTCATCCCCCCCCCGTGCATCTCTCATCCCCCCCCGTGCATCTCTCATCCCCCCCATGTGCATCTCTCATCCCCCCCATGTGCATCTCTCACCCCCCCCATGTGCATCTCTCACCCCCCCTCATGTGCATCTCTCATCCCCCCCACTCCTAGTTAATTAATTAATTGTAATTAATTGTATTTAAGAAAAATAAAACTTGTTATACTTACCCCCATGCGATCCCTGCAGAATCCTGGCGCTCGTCCACGTCGCTGCCACCAGGCTCTCCTGACGTTCGGCCATGTGACGGTGCCACATACATAGCCAACAGCTTTTGTTTTGGCCAAAAGATTTTTAAAGCTGCCACTACGATAAGGTAGACTCTTCTGGCCGGGCCCTACTCTAACCTATTAAAATTTTCTTAAAATATCCAATACTCTTTTTAGATATATTTTTATTTAGTTTTCTTTAAGGGAATGTGTCATATACATTTTTTTTTTTAAATGACCAATAATACCACATACAGGGAATACCGCCACACCATCACCAGACCACATATTACCACAACATAGTGACCGAATAATACCACACAGAAGGGAGAAAAACTGCCACACCATGACCAGACCACATATTACCACCACATTACTAATATTACCACCACATTACTAATATTACCATAAGTGTCATTATACACAGGAGCTCTATACATGGTATGTATAATGTAAGTGTCCAGGTAATCTAGTGATCACCAGTGACATTATACACAGGAGCTCTGTATATAGTGTCAGTGTACAGGTAATACAGTGATCACCAGTGACATTATACACAGGAGCTCTGTATATAGTGTACAGGTAATACAGTGATCACCAGTGACATTATACACAGGAGCTCTGTATATAGTGTACAGGTAATACATGGATCACCAGTGACATTATACACAGGAGCTCTGTATATATTGTCAGTGTACAGGTAATACAGTGATCACCAGTGACATTATACACAGGAGCTCTGTATATAGTGTCAGTGTACAGGTAATACAGTGATCACCAGTGACATTATACACAGGAGCTCTGTATATAGTGTACAGGTAATACAGGGATCACCAGTGACATTATACACAGGAGCTCTGTATATAGTGTACAGGTAATACAGGGATCACCAGTGACATTATACACAGGAGCTCTGTATATATTGTCAGTGTACAGGTAATACAGTGATCACCAGTGACATTATACACAGGAGCTCTGTATATAGTGTCAGTGTACAGGTAATACAGTGATCACCAGTGACATTATACACAGGAGCTCTGTATATAGTGTACAGGTAATACAGTGATCACCAGTGACATTATACACAGGAGCCCGGTACATAGTATATAGTGTAAGTGTACATGTAATGCACTGACTCACTGGTGACGTCTCTAGGTGAAGTCCTTCAGCTACGCTTTCCTCCTTCATCCAGCACAGACCGCCATCACGTCTTCCAGCCAGGACTCGTCTCTGCATAAAATAACACAGTTATCTAGAGCACATTCCCCAACTTCTACATTACGCAGCTGAATACAGACGTGCATCCACCATCAATATATGGTTAGTTATTATGCAACCTACCATTCCAAATATAAATTGTAATCCACCACGGTGCCCCCATTAACTGTAAATAGGCACTTAATATATAATTTAATTAGAACCTCTACTCTATACTTCCTGCTCCCCGCATTCATTATTTACATGCACCCCCTGCCCCAATTCATTATATCATGTCCGTGCTCTCCCCACCCCATCGTCATTTATCATTTACTCTCCCCCACCCCACATTCATTATGTGCAGCTCATTATCCCCCTACTCCTAATTCCCCGATGTGCAGCTCATTTTCTCCCAATTCCCCCATGTGCAGCTCTCACCCCCCCATGAGCAGCTCTCACCACCCCCCCATGTGCCCCTCTCTCATCCCCCTCCCCCACATGTGCCCCTCTCTCATCCCCCTCCCCCACATGTGCCCCTCTCTCATCCCCCTCCCCCACATGTGCCCTTCTCTCATCCCCCCCATGTGCATCTCTCATCCCCCCCATGTGCATCTCTCATCCCCCCCACATGTGCACATCTCTCATCCCCCTCCCCCACATGTGCACCTCTCTCATCCCCCGCCATGTGCATCTCTTATCTCCCCCCCATGTGCATCTCTTATCTCCCCCCCATGTGCATCTCTTATCCCCCCCACATGTGCACCTCTCTCATCCCCCCCACCCCATGTGCATCTTTTATCATCTCCCCCCCCACGTGCACCTCTCTCATCCCCCTCCCCCCACATGTGCACCTCTCTCATCCCCCCCACCCCATGTGCATCTTTTATCATCTCCCCCCACCCCATGTGCATCTTTTATCATCTCCCCCCCCCATGTGCATCTCTTATCTCACACACACACACACCTCCCATTCCCCCCACTCCTAGTAAATTGTATTTTGAAAAAAACAAAACTTGTTATACTTACCCCCATGCGATCCCTGCAGAATCCTGGCGCTCGTCCAAATCGCTGACACTAGGTTCTCCTGACTTCCGGCCATGTGACGGCGCTGTCACATGACCGGAAGTCAGGGGAATCATGAAGGCGCTGCCGCAGGAGCGCAGCGCAGCGCTGAGATGTCCCGGACCCGGCGCTTAGCATGGGGCCGGGGGCCCCATGAGGAGAGAGACTCACAAGAGGGGGCCCCTACCGGCTGGGCCCCACACTGGAGTCAGGGCAGACATGCCCTGATGGCGGCCCTGCTGGAGGCTGGAGGGGCCCCCTCTCCCTCGGGGCCCCCGTTCAATGAACCGGCTGCACGGGCGGTAGTTCCGCCCCTGATTGAGTGTGATCTCCACCTGGCTTCGTTCAGTTGTAAGTCTAGCAGGCCGTCTCCACCGCCTATATAGCCCTGATCAGAGTATAACATTTGACGTCTGGCCCCATATATGTCTTTTAGTTGCCTCCAGCCACAGTGCCCAATGCAACGTATAGAGGATACGCCGAAACCCATGATTTCTAAACACTTGCAATATGGATCATTTCATAGTGTGATAGATAATGTGCTCGTAAACTGAGCTGATCCAGGGAGAAGGCTGCGTCATAAAAGCCACGATTAATGAGGCGTGTCGCCGTGCCCAGATAAAAGCCTTATTTGTGTATGCAAAAATCATTTCTCTACTGCGTCCATGTCTGTATGCAGCAGAGGAGGCAACGCTCAGATACTGGGAACTCCTGACATAATGGCCAGTAATGAGGCTCGCTGACCAGTCACATTTATATAGCGTAATTCTGTCTTTTAATAGTCTGAGCTTCTTCCTGTCATTTTATTGATCTAACCATGGAGTGACGCAATGATACACCAGAACAAAGGGGGCGCTCCGCTAGTTGTGGATATGTTTATCGGGAATCTTACTCCCATATGAACCCAGTGTATTTACCACTCTCTCCGCTGGCAGAAAGACATAAAAGACTGTTCAGAACGTGTCCCACAATTTATTAATAGGCCACGTTCAGTATTTGGTGAGGTTTTTACCTCAGTATTTGTAAGACAAAACCAGGAATGGGTGAAAAATGTGACGTGTTTCTATTATACTTTACCTCAGACTTTTCAAACACCTGGTTTTTGACCAAATACTGAACGTGTGCATGTGGTCTAAGGCTACGTTCACCCGTTCAGTATTTGGTCAGTATTTTACCTCAGTATCTGTAAGCTAAAGCCAGAAGTGGGTGATAAGTGCAGAAGTGGTGACTAGTGATGAGCGAGTATGTTTTGTTAAGCCTTTCTCCGAGTATGCTCGGACGAGCACTGAGTAGTTACAGCTGCTCGGTGTTATGTTTTAGTCACATCGTGCACATGATTTGTGACAGTTTGACAGCTTTAATACATGTGAGGAATGTCTATTTCTTACACATTCCTCACATGTAATAAAGCTGTCAAACAGTCGCAAATCATGCACACGGGAGCGATTCAACCATATCACCAAGCAGCTGTAAATACTCGGTGCTCGGCCCGAGCGTACTCACCGAAAGGGTTAACAGAACATACTCGCTCAACACTAGTGGTGACGTGTTTCTATTATACTTTTCCCCTGATTGTTCCTCTCCTGGTTTTGGCTTACAAATACTGAGGTAAAATACTGACCAAATACTGAACGTGTGAACATGGACTTATACAACAGAAGAGTCGCAATCTCTTGCTGCAAAAAAAAAAAAAATAGAGACTTTTTTCTGTTTTCATGGTGGTCCCGGCATTTTATATAAAGTGGCCTCTCAGGATAGGGTGTGGATAGTGTAGATTTATGTTTGTGGCGCATGAACACCTTGCTCTGGTGGGATTTTGATCAAGACTCTGCTATAAAACTCAAGTCCCCTCTAATATTTACCTATATTAATGAAAACATTGTAATAAAACGTGTGAAATCAGCGCTCACTTGTCCTGGGCAGAAGGCAAAGTGGGAAAGCTCACAGCCCTGACTAGTCCCAGCCCTGCCCAGGAGACTATTGAATATGGAGCATAGATGTTCTATAAGCTCCAAAAAGCCTCAATTTGCACGTGAGACATCTAAAGAGATATTTATGAGCCATGAAGCTTCCTAGCGGTGGTTTAGTAACCACAATTTTGATGACCTGAGAGCAGAATTTGTAGGTTGTGCTTTAATAGGGCAGGTCACAGCATTGTTATGAGCAGAAGGCATAACCTGAAGCTCCTTCACCCTAGTGCCCAATCTATGGTAAAACTTAAAGGGTTTTTTCCTGATGTATCTTCAGAACTTCCATCTTCCTGCTGGCTGGGGGGTGGTGGGCTCCTGCTGTAGGAAGAGCGCAGGAGGACTGAAGATCCAGAGATCCAGCCAAAAAAAGCTTGTAAGTAGGGATCAGTGGATGTTCGGGTTCGTTGAGTTCGACCGAACTTTAATCCAAAGTTCAGTTTGGGTACCAGAACCAGGGTTGGACTGGCCCACTAGAGAACCAGAGAATCCTCCGGTGGTCCCTGGCTTCTCATTCAGGAGACTTCATAGTGCATACCTTGCAGCTGCTATGGGGCTCTTGAACGAGGGAGAAAGGTGGGCCCTCAGAATCAAATCTTCTGGTGGGCCCAATGTTCTTCAGTCTGACACTGACCAGAACTGTACCCGAACTTCAACCTGAACCCGAACCTCATAGAAACCAACATTGGCCCGAACTTTGGTGCTGGAAAATCACCTCTCTCTCCTTCCTGAAATGTAAAATGGACTTCCAGGAAAAGTTCATGTTTGGAGTTCAGCACCAGGCACTAGGTGTCTGGTATGAACCCCAAACTTTACAGTTCGGGTTCACACATCTCTACTTGTAAGGACTGCACTCCTTGCCTAGGAGACCGACCACCACTGATAGACTGCAGAGGTGACCAGTAACCCAGACTAGTAGTAATAACAGTAACAATCCCTCCATTCTTGACCAAAGAGACGATTTTCAGTTTTTTGCACGTTTGAAATCCGCAAACATGAGCTTCATGTGCACGTTTCCCCCATAGCATTCCATTAGATGCGATAAATCCGCAGGTAAAAACACATATAACGTTTTTACTATGTGTTTAGTGCTGCAGAAAGGCACTAAAAACGCCTCCTGTCCACACATGACTGTATCAATACAGTTTTATCAAAGTAAAAAAATAAATGAAAGCGAAAAAAACACAAGTAACCTAATTTAGTTAATAGGTGAAAAAAATGCAACATCAAAAACTCACCAAAAGCTCATAGTGAGAACGTAGCCTAAGAAGAGTTGTCTTTTTATGTAATAGAGGGGTGTTTGAACCCCCTCAAGCACCAGGGCTTAGATGTGACTGCTACTAATCCATCTCCTGTAGTTAAACCTCTGGTTATAGGTCTGAGAAGGAGAAAACCCATATGCTTATTGATGCAGTCGCGTGTATTGGTGCTGCACCCATCACTAGTTCTTTTCTTATATATAAAAGACAATTTGCATTTTTCTATGATGTAATTTGCTTTTACCTTTTGGTTATAAAACAGGACCCCTTTAAATCGTGTACACAAAATTGATTATACCATGGAACAATTCATGTGAATGGCTCCACTCTTCTCTCTCCCGTAACTTGGTGGATTGGTGGCCTCCATCCTACACCAAAGGAAGCCCTGACTAGATTAGTATTTGTATGCTATGCCGTGCAGATTAATAACCTTAATGCCATGAACGCTCGCACACACGTGCTTGGAAAAATGAAGCGAGCATTAAAAAAAGAAAGTTATTATATGGCTGAGTGCTTACATGTTATTGAGGCTGCAATATAGCTTGCTCTATGTGTTTTCAATCAAATGCTGACACAGCAGGGAGTAGATTTAATGCCTATTTCTCAGTTTTTCGAGATTTATTCATTCACCTAATCAAAGTATTTCTCTATGCCGTCTGAATCTCCCGGGATCCCCAAATCATGGCTCTCTAGGAGCTTAGGGGAATTTTTTACTACTATTTACCGAAATACAAATCTTGACACAAATACGATTCCATTATTATGGTGCCAACAAATAAATGTAGATTGGATTTTGTACTTACCATATGTCATGGCCAGAACATGCTGTATGTATGTATGTATGGACTGGTTCTAAATATATGGAGCCTTATATGATTATTTTTAAGGAAACTTTGACTTCTACCTCTTTAAAAAACTTTTGCTTTAATATTAATCATGGATGCTCAGCTTGGCCGTATTGGGATATACAACAGCTGCAGGCTTATGCTGTAGAGGGACTCTGTTGAGCAGCCAGCTGATGGCACTGCGTTCATTGTTGGAGTTAAAGGGAAGCTGTCACCAGCTTTTCTCAATATGAAGTACAGCCAGCACCATTCAGGCCTCTTATACAGCGTTCTAGAATGCTTATATACTGTATGTCCCCAATTCCCTCTGTAAGGCACAATAAAGACCTTTTATTATACTCACAGATGGCACGGTCTGGTCCGATGGGCATCTCTGGTATTGATCCGGCGCCTCCTCTCTTTCTACGATCGTCGTAAACCTCTCCTGCTTCGTATGGATGACGCCTACTCCGTCATCCACAGTGTCCCCCAATCATCTTCCTGCGCAGGTGCACTTCTATCTGCCCTGCCAAGGGAAGATCAAAGTACTGTAGTGCCCATGTGCCGGGAAAGGTCAAATAGTGCCGATGACTCGTAGGTAAAGCCATCATATGCACATTATAATATTATGCCCTAGCCTCAATAGTGTTCCTCGGGGGACACTGTGGGTGACACAAGATGCGTCATTCACATGAAGCAAGAAAGAGGTCGGCGGTCGCAAGAAGACAGGAGGTGCTGGATTAAGATCAGGGATGCCCATCGGACTGAACCGTGCCATCTACGAGTATAATTAAAGGTCTTTTTTGTGTCTTGCATAAGGGATTGGAGACATACAGACGGCATACTAGAATGCTGTAAAAGAGGGCTTAAATTTTTTGCCCATACATTATATTGGGAACATCTGATGACAGGTTCCCTATAATACTTTACTGGCCATACATTATATTGGGAAAATCTGATGACAGGTTCCCTATAATACTTTGCTGGCCATACATTATATTGGGAAAATCTGGTGACAGTTTCCCTATAATACTTTGCTGGCCATACATTATATTGGGAAAATCTGGTGACTGGTTCCGTATAATAATACTTTGTTGTTTGACCTCTCTAATTTGTTTGTATGTACTCTCTTTCAATAATGTTGATGATGATGATATAATAGTTGCTGTATATCCCAAATATAACAGTTTCAGATAATAATTCTGCTGAAAGCTAAAATTTGAAACGATCATAAGTTTACTATGACTACAGTCACTTCTGTTTTTTTTTTTCGTGTTTTTATGTTCTTGCCGCATTGATTCCAGATTGTCCAAAATTCTTATGCTAATTTTATAAGAACATAATATAGACTCATTTCTACACCGGTAATTTGGCAGCCAGTCTCTGCCTCATTATTTTTAATGACCCGAATTAACAGACTTTAGGATCCGTATGATGCTGTTAGTTCAGGTCATTGGATTGGTGGTCAGGCCAAGACTTGCAACCGTAATATAGGCACAGAAATGAGCATGCATTACTCTTATGTTAAACTGACCTTTGCCCGGATTCACATACCCATGTTACAGGCTGCAATGCATGTACCGTCCACTAGTCTGCTAATCCGAACCTGACAGCCTCATAGGCATATATGAGACTGTCGAGTTTGGGTCAGGAGACAGCAGCTAGTCTGTGGATGGAAGACAAACGCCGGCCATTGTGGGAGCTGTGGTAGTCTGGGAGGTGAGTATGTGGTGTTTAGCATTTTAGAATGGGTTGCCTAGTGGTGGACAACCCCTTTAAGTCATCATACCTATATACTTTATTTTTATAAGGGCAGGTGCAGACAACTGTGTATTCTCTCATCCGAGAGAATCAGGTCAATTATGCAAATCACACTCTGATCAAACTGTGATCATTGTGTGAGCCAATTCTCTTGGATGAGGAGAAGATGGAGAAAAAAAATTCTCCATCTTCTCCATTGTGTCAGTCCGTGAAAATCAGAGTGAACTCAGATGTCATCCGAGTGCAGTCTGATGCTTTCCACAGACTCATTGACTTGCATAGCCAAGTGCAATCTGAAGATCAGATAAAATTCGGGCATGCAGTAATTCTTGGACTGAAAAACGCTCGTCGGCACCTGCCCTAATTATTAGTTATTTCTCATTGTGTAGTATTGGGGAACATGTCTGTTACACCTGCATCTACAGACGTAGCAAAGCTTCCTGTGTTACCCCCAAAAGAAGTCACATTAAGTTTCTGAACCTCTTTGATGACATTACTACGCCACTTTTGGAAACTAGAAATAATATGTGGCAAAGCATTCTTATGCTACATCGGAAAGAGTCCCTCAAAATCCATTTTCCGTCTTCTCCATCATCTTCGAGGAATCCTTAGATATCGCCGTGTGCTGGACATTCTGAGTTATGGAAATGTTTCATCAATGCTGAAGGGTTTTATGTACTCTACCAAGACGATATCTTCTCACAGGACTCAATGATCTATCAGAATTTCACTAGAAGTGGATTGTCCCTGGGAACGAACCTGTGATTAGTGGAGCTAGAAAACGAATGTGTTTTTAGTGCAATCATGGGCAGTAAATAGTTGCATAAGGCACTTGTGCTCTTGCTTTTGTCACATAGTAGACCATAAGCAATGTGATCGGAGCATTTCTAAAACTGATCTGGTGCCTGTACTTTCTAATTGTTCATGATCGGTGGTCAAAGAAAAGGGTCAAGACATTTGTGAATGCATCATTTTCCTTGCTCGCTCAATTAAAGGCTATGACTATCTTCACAGCAAGACTTTTTATCGCTCTAATGAATCTAAAATGAAAAATAAAACAACCGGGAAAAATTATCTTAATTGAAAATATCCTATTGCTTTTATGCAGATGTGTGTGTCTCTATGGTAACAGACAACAAACAAACCCTGTGTAGTCAGATCGGTTACCATACACACTTTAATCTGTATTTCTTACCAATACATAAAATGTGCTCATGGATAGCACAAATACCCATTATAGTCTATGGGTCACATGTACGTGATTTTTTTTCTTCCGTGCTAAGTGTCTGAAAAAAGAAAAAAGGAGAAACGTTCATTTTTGATCATTAAAGGAAAAAACAGACAGTGCTTGGACTGTGCGTCATTCAAGAATGGTTCTTTTTTTACTGTTTGATGGGTAGGAGAAGCTTGGGTTTTGTTTTATATATGAGAAAAATGGCTGCCACACTGATGGTAAAAGTGGACACATGGACCAAAAATAAATGGATGAAAATTGGATCCAGTACACTGATGAAAAACGCCATGTTTTATAGTATGAAAGAAAAGAAAGAGGACATCTGAAATAGGCCTTAGTTAGATGAAATAGATGGATGGAATGAGTATGCTGCAGGATCAGGCTACAATGGGTTGCTTGTTACCAAAGAAACACATAGGACTACATCAGGGCTGTAGACTCAAAATGGTAGGACATTTTCAATGCAGATTGTCTGTAAACTTGCTCATTTTTTAAATTTCAATTACTTTAAAGCAAGAAACAACATTGATTGTAAAGGTATGTTTAACCTTTAGAGGAAATCTGACAGCAGGATTTCAACCCTCAAACTATTTCTATATGCACATATAGCTCTTTCAAAGACAAGCCCAGCAATACCTTTATGTGGCCAGTCCGTTAGTCCATTACTGAGTAATCTGCTTTTGAATCGATATGCAAATGAGGCTGAAGCTCTATTTGTAGATCTGAAGCTTCTGCCACTCCAGCTCTATTCCCCGCTAAGCGCAGCCTCCTCCTGCTGCTTAAATGATGGTTTCTTTGCCTGAAGTTACACAGCATAGAGTCTATTGGTGGGAGGATGAGGGTGGTAGTCCGTGCTGCCAATGTGGATGCCAAGAAACTGCATTATCGGTTTAAGCTGCTTATTCTCTGCGCGTTTCGAAGTAGGACCAACTTCTTCCTCAAGAGAAGCACAGTATACTTGGTTTCTTGGCATCCACATCGGCGGCGCGGACAACCACCCTCATTCTCCTACCAATAGTTTGGTAAAACTGGATACCAGTTCTGTGGGTGCAGCAGCAGCTGGTCGTTCTTGAGTCCTTTGTTGGGAGTTAATACAACCCCGATAGTTGAGCCGTTCCCTATTTTTTCCCCTAACATTATATTCCTCCCTCGGATAAGACCCTATTGTGCTTGGTGCCCCTCCATTTTCTACAGCATATAGGCTGTCATGCAGGAGGATGTGGAGTAAGAAATAGAGCTGGAATGACACAGGCTTCAGATTTACATATATTTCAGTAGCTTCTTTTTTCAAACGTTAATTTCTCTGACCATGTGAAGGTATTACTGGAGGATATGGAGCTGAGCAAGGAATAGAGCTGGATTGACAGAGGATTCAGATCTACAAATATCTCTGTAGCTTCTTTTTTCAAATGTTAATTTCTCTGACCATGTGAAGGTATTACTGGAGGATGTGGAGCTGAGCAAGGAATAGAGCTGGAGTGACACAGGCTTCAGATCTACAAATATTTCTGTAGCTTCTTTTTTCAAACGTTAATTTCTTTGACCATGTGAAGGTATCGCTGGAGGATGTGAGGCTGAGCAAGGAATACAGCTGGAGTGACACAGGCTTCAGATCTACAAATATTTCAGTAGCTGCTTTTGTCAAACGTTAATTTCTCTGACCATGTGAAGGTATTGCTTGAGGATGTGGAGCTGAGCAAGGAATTGAGCTGGAGTGACACAGGCTTCAGATCTACAAATATTTCAGCAGCTGCTTATGACTCGCCCCCCTGGGCCGTGGGGCACCCGGAACCGGGCTTCTGTGCGATGCTGGGGGTAGTAGTGGCAACCCGATCCCGTGGCTCAGGGTGGTCAGACCAAATGCTGTGCAGTCTATTTATAGATTTAGGAATGTCCGACTACGCCACCCGTGGATTGCGGTCAGAGATAACCGCCGCTGCGAGGCAGATCACTGAGGCTGGTGTTGGTGTGCAGCACAGGGGTAGGATAACTCCCCACGGGAAGAGTGTAGCCTCAGGGCAGTGTAGGTGAATGCTGGGGGTGATAGTGCAGGCCGCAATAGTAAGAGTTCAGAGTCCGCTTCAAACAGTCCAGGGTCTTTATTGCAGATGTTACTACTGACCCAACAGGAGTACCGGTTAGGAATGGGCCTGGGTATCTGAGAGGATTCGGGCGAGCCCCGCTGGTCAGGGTGAGTGTGAAGGCCTACCGTTCTCTCTCTATGCTCTTGCTGACTATCCCTCTTTTCGTGGTGTGGCACCCAGGGGATGGGGACTACTCGGCACCCGGGCCTTAATGCCTGGCCTTGGGGGATGTCGCGGTGGTCGGCTCCCGGTCCCGTACCCTGGGGTCTCTCTTAAAAAAAAAGGGGGGTAAATGGAAAATGAAAGTTCGTGACGCCACCTGTGGTGTCTGGTGAGGACCACCAGTGCTGCGGCAGTCCACTGAGGCCGGTGTTACGGCAGCTATGATGGAGTAGCTCCCCACAGGTGGAGCTAGGCCTCAGGGCAGCGGTGTTCGGTAAGGTGCACTATATGGCGGTGACCCAGCCGGGTCCAAGGAAAAATGGGAGACACACTCACGTTTGGCTTCAGTACCTTTTTACTGGTGGAGTTGCGGTACCGCCCGGAGCACTGTAGGGTGAGGGGTGCACTGCAGGTCTCTACCCAGTGAGCAGGTATAGGGCCTCCTGTATCCTTGCCGCTTGTGTAGTTTATGGCCTGTCTGAAACTAGGCCTAACTTAGTCCTTGTGTTGCGCCGGCTGACCTGGTGTTAGGGCCTTTTGCTGAAGAGCACGCTCCTGGTATGGCGGAGCCTCCGTGCCTCCTGGTCCTGTTACGTGTCAGCTCCTGGGCTATCCTGAGACCTGAAGTCTTCCAGGAAAGATCCGGTTGTTTTCCACAGAGGGTATACTGCTCTGCAGACTCGGAGCCGGTGTCCGGTATATTTCTGGGGTGAGCTTATGAAGCTCCTCGGTCCCCGATGCTACTGTTCCACTAGCCTTCGGCCTACTCTGGGCCCTCACTAGGCTATACACACTGGCAGTAAGCTGGCTGCCTCTTCTGCTGCTCTTTAGAGCGTCGGCAACGCTCCTAGCTGTCTCTCTCTGAGCTGCTTGCAGCAGACTCCAAACAACTCCTCTCTGCAGAAACCTGCTGAGTCACTAACCTTCTGTGTCTCAGCAGAGACTCCTGACTAGACTCACTCCTTAGGCAACTGACTGAACTCTCTCTCTTCCTGCCTCCACCCTCCTTTATATATTCCCTAAAGGGCTCCCTCTGGTGGTTCTGAGGTAGGGTGGAGGTGTGTGTATGCTCTGAGGGCCTCTTGTGGAGAAAACCTGAAATGCACCCCCCTTTGGTCTGTGACTCCATGCACAGCAGGGCGTCACAGTGGTGTAATAGCCCATGTCCCTGAGCTGGCTGTGTACTTTGCCTGTATGGCTTGCGACTCGGGCCTTGGGTACCTTTTGCTTCTCCTTGCTGTACTGGTCCCTCTGTGTGGCGGAGCCTCCAGGCTTCTTAGGCCAAGGGACCTGAAATCCCTCGCGGGTTGGTTCTCTGCTGCTGGGATTGCAACCCTGACAGCCTCGGACCCCAATGTCCGGTTGTGTACTTCTCTCAGCCAGGACCGGCTCTCGTCGCCTCTGTCCCTGGCTCACAGTCTCTCCTCTGCCTCACGGACTCCTCAGCTGCTGCTGACCTGTCCCTCTTCTCTGAGAACCCTTCTGGACACTTCAGAAGTGGGTTCTGGTCTCTCTAACCCTGCCCCAGATCCAGCTTTTATAGGTGCAGCCTGCTCCCCCTACTGGCCTGGGACAGGAGGTGCTGCATGCTAATGGTCTCTGACCAGGGAACCTCCCTCCTGCTCTCAGACACAGCCTTTAATATTTGTGGCATCCAGGCCTGGGGTGACACACTTATTTCAAACGTTAATTTCTCTGACTATGTAAAGGTATTGCTGGAGGATATGGAGCTGAGCAAGGAATAGAGCTGGAGTGACACAGGCTTCAGATCTACAAATAATTCAGTAGCTGCTTTTTTTCAAACGTTAATTTCTCTGACCATGTGAAGGTATTGCTGGACTTCTCTTTTTAAAGAGCTACATGCACATATAAATAGTTTGGCGTGTGAAATCCTTCTGACAGATTCCTTTAAATGATGAACACATAAAGAGACATAGGTCTGCATAGGGACTGTAAACCGCAAACAGCAGGATATCTTTAATGAAGAATTTTTGCAGTGTTGCTTCATTTTAGATGCATTGTTGATATTTTTTTATAAAATTCATTTGAAAGGTAGGTATACAGAAAGCCATAAGCCTTCCAGTGGTCAGATTGCATCGTATCCCTGCTAAAGCATCTCCTCCGTCTTTGAAAATGGTAGAATTGATTTGCCAGGTTCTAGATTTGTTGCAAATCTGGTTGATTCGCCTTCTGAATAATCAATGGAATAGATACTTTTTTTTTTTTAAGGTTGACTCATCTCTAATGGAGAATATTGACTGGAAGTGCAGATGTGATGTTGTAACGTTGTGTCTCACCGGAAACACATCCCGATATAGCTGGAGCGTGGACTGAGGAGTGTTGTCTCCGGGAGAATTTGCTGTGTGCCGATAAGCAGTCAGAGAGCAAGACTGAACACTCCCGGCTCATGATTACTGTTGCAATAAACCGCTACAAGTGAGACTCTCACATGAATATCAGATTGGAGCACAATGATTGATGCTGTTAGAATGAATATGTAATGAGCTCCTAATGATCAGACCCTCAGAAATACAGCCTCCCAACCTGCTATTTCCACAGCTACAGCTCGTAAACAAATCCCTCTGTTTATCTGAATACTTCCTAATGTATGAAAGCTGCCGGAGCGATTCGGAACGTGACTTGGGTTTATTGCGTTGGGGTTGGGTAGGGGGTGAGAAGGACTTCATTCCCCTGGATGCTGCTGGGAGACGTCTATATTTTCAGGCATTTGATTATCATGGAAGTGATCAGGTGGCGGATGACGGCCGGATGGGTATTCTACCATAATAATACAGAGACGATATGTAAGATCAAAATGTATCTTATCTTTCCACACAAAGAAACATATCTGGGGCTCATTCCGTGCACATCGTATTTAAAGAGAATGTATCATATATTTTTTTTTTTACTAATTAAAATCTGATACTGATATTTTTTTTTTCATAAGTTTTTTATTTTTTTTATTTAATTTTATTTCTTTTATGTTTTGTCTAGTTCAGATTGTGGATTTTTTACATGCTATTTTTCATACATGATTATGGAGGCGGTCGTCTATCTTAAACTGCTGTTTACAACATTTGGAGATATGCTTTACAGCAGTCACTTGGATTACAGTAATCAATAATTTGGAGATTCCACGGGGAATTGTAATGGTTATATTCTGGAATAAGGCAGGGGAGGGAGGAGGTGAGCTGTGACCATCACATACATGGTTGCTAACTTTTCCTGGGCTGTTTCTCCAGATAAGTCCCACCACAATCCCTCCACAGCCCCTTGTAGGAATAACCCCATCCCAGAACACCCACTTTTAAATAAACAACATCCCTTGAGGTCCTGGGAAATCCCTAGACCAGGGGTCTCAAACACGCGGCCCGCGGGCCGCATGCGGCCCCTGAGGCTGCTTTATGCGGCCCGCAGGCACAGACCCCTTGATGATCCCGACCTGGTCCAGGAGGAGCCGCCGACAGCAGCGCTGAATTGCCACATAGAGACTGTCTCCCAGCACTGCATTTCCAATGCCAGCCGCTGGCCAATCAGAGGCCAGCAGCTGATATCTGCGTGTCGGCGCAGCGAGTATGACGTCATTGCCATATGCAGATGTCAGCTGCTGGCCTCTGATTGGCCGGCGGCTGACATTGAAAATGCTGTGCTGGGAGACAGTCTCTGTGCGGCAATGCAGCGCTGCTGTCGGCGGCTCCTCCTGGACCAGGTCGGGATCGTCAAGGGGTCGGACTCTGTGGTGCCTGCGGGCCACATCTGCAGGAAGGCCGCCGAGGGAACGGAGGACAGGTGAGAATCATCTTTTTTTTTTTCTATTTTATGTGTGTGAAGAACAGCACAGGGGGCACAGAGCCACAACATGGGGACCAGGATGGGGCACAGAGCCACAACATGGGGACCAGGATGGGGCACATAGCCACAAGAGGGGACCTGGATGGGGCACATAGCCACAAGAGGGGACCTGGATGGGGCACATAGCCCCAAGATGGGGACCTGGATGAGGCACATTAGTACAAGATGGGCGCCAGGATGGGGAACGTTGCCACAGGATGGGGACCTGGATGGGGCACATAGCCACAAGATGGGGACCTGGATGGGGCACATAGCCACAGGATGGGGACCTGGATGGGGCACATTAGTACAAGATGGGGACTTGGATGGGGAACATTACTACAAGATGTTTTCCATTATTACTATATGATGCTAATTGTAAGACAATATTACTGTATGTGGCCAATTGGGGGAAATAAAATTGTAAAAAAAATAAAAAATAAAATAAAGCATGAAAAAATATTGGGCACTAAAAATGCTGTTTTATATGTAAACTAAAGTAAACACAAAAAAGTGCACGTTTATTATCGCCACATCCATAACGACCCAAGCCATAAAAAAATAAACACGGCAAAAATGTTCAAAAGGTGTATACAAAAAAAATGGTATCACTAAAAATGTCACATTGAACAAAGAATGCGGCCCCCCAAATTCAAATTTTTTCCATGTGCGGCCCATATACCCAGCCGAGTTTGAGACCCCTGCCCTAGACACTTGATAAATAGGCATCTATTGTGAATGGCAGATCTTGAGTTATGCTACCTCCCATTGTAACTGGCCTGTGATGATGATGATGATTACGGAGGAGTTATCTGTACACATCAGCCTATGAGACATAGGCTGATAGTTATCTCTGCTGACTCCCCCATAATTAGAGCGTTTGCATGTTTCCAACATGGAGAAAGTTGCTGCCAGATTCATATGTGTATGTATTGTATATATGTGTGTGTGTATATATATATATATATATATATATATATATAATATACATATATATATATATATAATATATATATATATATAATATACATATATATATATATATACGCAAAAGATAGAAAAATAGGAGCAGCACCAGGGTAAGGTGGGTGCTGAGTCTCCCTGGAGAAAACCAAACCATACAGATAAAAAGTGGTTACTGCCACTATTGGCTAATGAACCACAGTTTTTTTTTGCCATATTACTTGGTGTGCTGCCTCCTTTTCTTTTATATACTGTATATATAGTGTGTATATATACAGTATATGTATACATTTTGTATCATGCTAAAGTTTTAGGCAGGTGTAGAAAAAAAAAGCTGCAAAGTAACAATGTTTTAAAAAATAGAAGCATTAAAGGGGTTGTCCAGTACTTTATATTACCCCCCAATGTATCCCCCCGGGGCCCCTAAGACTTTTTGTAATTACCTTACGTTGCAGATAATGCCTGTGAGTGGCGCTATCACTGGCCACTCACAGGCACCACGTGACAACCGGCTGCAGCCGTTTCTGACATCCGCTGACGTCACGACAAGTGCTGGCAGCAGCCGGGGGTCTTTTTCTTCTGCGTTCCACGGTGGATGCCAGGCTGTGTGTAGGGTTACCCCCCGCGTCACACCCGGCATCCACCGCGCGCTCTGCCTCTCCCTATTCATTGGGAAAGCGCGCGGGGGGTAACCCCACCCACAACCTAGCAGCCACCGTGGGGACCCCAGCGCTGAGTCACGCCTCACTTGTCATGACGTCAGCGCGGGGTCACGTGATGCCTGTGAGCAGCCACCGATAGCGCCGCTCACAGGTAGAAACAGCAACGTAAGGTATTTACAAAAATCCTTAGGGGCCCCAGGGGGATACATTGAGGGGATAATATAAAGTACTGGACAACTTCTTTAATAGTTTATTTTTAACAGTTAAATTGCAAAATAAAAAAAAACATAAGATTAAGTCAAATTAATATTTGCTTTCACAACAGCATTAATTCTTCTAGTCACACTTGTCACTTGCACAAAGTTTTTGAAGGAACTCGGCAGGGAGGTTGTTCCAAACATTGGGGAACTAACCACAGATCTTTCGTGGATGTCGCTTGTGACAAGCGAGCATGCTCCTTACTCGAGATTTAACAGCATGCTCGGGCGTTTTTCGAGATTCTTTGGCGTGCTCGAATGTTATGTTTGAGTCACAGTGTGCATGATTTGCGAATTTTTGACAGGTTTAAAACACGCAATGAATGCTTGTTTATTAGGCATTCCTCACATGTATTAAAGATGTCAAACAGTGGCAAATCATGCACACAGTGACTCAAACATAACATTCGAGCACGCCGCAAATACTCAGCTACCACCCGAACATGCTTGTCAAAAGGGTTAACAATACATGCTCGCTCATCACTAGTGTAAATGCTTTGAGACCATGCTGATAGGTTACAAGGCTTAGTGTAGTTTTGACCATAGAGAATTCAGATAATGTAAAAAGTATGCAGAGCCATGGACTGGGGACATGTGGGTGATACAGATTTTGCTGATGCAGTATAACTACCTGGTGTCTTGTTGTTGTGCTCAGTCTTTCCATGGTACATGACCTTTCACATGAAACTGTCTTCTACAACCTCACCTTTTTATCAGAGTTTGACTGTTCTTCACCCAGATTAAGCCTCCAACATAGCTGTTTCTGTTTCAGTTAATAACTGTGTTTCAACCTAATAATGAAAATGATCATCATGATCACCAATGTGGCATAACTGGTTACTTATACACCTGATTCTAATACTACAAAATGCCAACTTTGTATAAGTGTACCTAGAGGAAGAGATGCTGTTTTAAAGGATATGCGTAATCACACAAAATATTGATTTCATTTTTATTTTGTTCATTCATTTTGTATTTTAAGTGATTAAAATAAACTATTAACACTTCTATTTTTAAAGCATTGTTACTTTGCACTATTTTTTTAACACTTGCATAAAACGTTTGTACAGAACTGCTAACACATTTTGGACACACTTTAGACTCCATTTGAGGTTTTTTTTTTGGCCATATCCATTTTTTAAATTAGAAACAAAAGTGCAGACACTAATTTTTACAACTTCAAAAACAGATATGTAACTTCAAAGTCCTAATTTTCATGTTTGATGGACGAACATTTGGTAATTAAAGTCTATGATTCTGTTGGGGACACATCTAAATCCCGCCTTCCCAAGTTTCCCAAGAGTCAAAGTATGGCCAAAACATTATTTCAGCTAATAGAATGAGATATACAGTAGAATAGCTAAGTTTGTGTTGGCAGCAAATCTGACATTAATATTTTTATGGCACATACAGCTATCATGATAAGAGTAGGACTTGTGTTCTGCTCTATTAATTTGGAAAACAAAATCTGGGGCACCCACGTGATCCGAGGTGTGATGTAGCCATAACAACTTCCATATTTTCCTTTCTAGATCCACTAATAGATAGACAAGATTTAAGCCCTGGTCCAACATGTCTTATTATACTAACTTAGTGTAGAAAAATAAAGGATATGAGTTGAAAAATATTACAAAGGAAGAATAATGGCCTAGACGGGTGCAAATGTTAATTTTTTTTCTGTAAGGAATTTTATTAAAATGGAGTTTTTGCATATAGTTAATATTGATAATGAGACAAATTTTAAGTCCCTTTTGCTTGTGGCTTTATGGCCATTATTTCCTTCAATTTTATCAAGCCTTTCATAAATTTGATAAATTTGGCACCTCTGTCTAGGACTAGTTTGATCGCTCTTACCGGTGATTCAGCTGCTCAACGTCAACAGAGCAGCTCTTCCTCTTCTTGCTGCTCTGTCGATGGGGCATGACTGCCGACATCATGCTGATTGACAGCTGGGTCTTGAAGTTATGTAGCAGGAAGCCAGCTGTCAATCAGCAAGAAGTCAACAGTCATGACCCATCAACAGAACAAAGCGAAAAAGAAGCCGCTGCTCTGTCCACGTGACATCAGCAGAAGTCGCTGAATCACCAGCAGGAGTGGTCTGTGACTGCTCTGTGCCGGCATAGATTGGTGCCGGGCACAACAGGCAGGTAGGTGGCACTTCCCTACTGGTTAGTTTTTAGGCCAATAGCAAAAAATATATATATAGTGTTGGATAAACCCTTTAGCATTAGTGCCCTGGACCAGTAGTTCTCTTGGTTCCTAAGCAAAGTGACCCCAATAATAAATAATGTCAGAGCACAGATGCCTCCTAGAGACGAGGAATGTACCCCTTTAGTATACACGTATCACAGGTTGAGAACATAACAAGGAATTTATAAAGATTGGCGTTTCACATGCCAGTCTTGAACTAAAAGCCTGCCGGAGTATAATGCTCCACAGTCAGGTTACTAATTGATCTTTCTGATGTTACATAAGACTATTGGGTGACATGTAAAGGATGACATCTAAATAACACTACTTTTCCCAATCACATTAGATTTCCATCAGGTACCTGCAAAATAAATGCTACCGTCGTGATTTTCAAACACTGCAATTTACTGTAATCATATAATGGCAGTTTTAAAGCAGGTACGGAGTTGGCGTCACCAGATATTTCTGCAAAAAAAAAATAAAGTTTACAATAGTAGAAAAATAAAATAGATTTTCATGTATGCTTGGAAAGAGAATATGAACCTAGAGAGGCTAATCCTGCTGTACGTGTAATTAATGGGTTATTACCAAACCTCACTGACCTTCCATGAGTCTAATCCCTCACTCACTTCTTCGCCCTTAGAACAGTTTTGGCTCCTCCTGCATCTCTGATTTTATTAATTTAGGAGGTTTGTGTTTCTCCTTGTGGTGACGTTCAGCCGGTGCATGGAGTGATATTCTCTGGGGAAAGGAAGAAGGAAGGAAGCTGTCTAATACTAATGCTATATGTCATGAAGTCTATAAGTCTAGCCCTTTAATTACCCTTTAATATGCCTAAGGCATACTCCAAACTAGAATTGTATTCAAAAGAATTATGCGATCTACAAGACCCCGTACACCAGCTGGTGACCTCCGCCAGGAGAAATATCACCTCCTAGATCCATGATAGGGGACTGTCAGTCATCCAGCCAGTAATTTGCCCCTTGCAAAACTCTCTGTCATGCACAATACAGTCTCTGTTAAGGTTTTCTCTCCCTACAGTCTCTCAGGTTTGAAAAAACCAAAGACAAAAGCTAAATACACTAATGCCTAAAAGTAAATGGATAAATCGCACAGTGCATAGAAAAAATGATAAATAATAAAGGGTATTTAGTTAGCATAAATTTTGATCAAAATAATGTAAAAGCCATCCCGCCACGTCATGGCAACCCTTATGGGACAGTCCTAACTCTAATATTAAAACCTTACCATTTGTCAAGTGACATACATATGGATAAGGGCAGAGAGACTGAACCCTTAGTAGAAGCATGGACCTGAGAGGCAGAATGAACCTTTCAGCTCAGACAAAGGGCGGCCACACCCTTATATGCACTACTGCACATTAGACTGCAAAGAAAAAAAAATCCATGATAGATCCATAATAAAGGACTGGCCATCCAGCCAGTATTTTGCCCCCTGCAAAACTCTCTGTCATGCACAATACAGTCTCTGCTGAGGTTTTCCCTCCCTACAGTCTCTCAGGTCTGGTTGGACCCATCTTCCCTCAGTTGTGCATTCTTCCATAGTTTACAAATGTGTCTTTTCTCTACACACTTGGCACACTCTTGATTGGCATTATTCTCTTTTGGGGGTACAATGCTATTTTTTCCATTGTTACAGTTCCAGCAGGGGACCTGACCCCTATCACTAACCAGCCCCTCCTGTGGCGGTGAGCCTATTTAGGATCCACTCAGTGTAGGGCACTTCAGGCACTCATGTGCTCATCCACACACTGTTCTCATTTTCCTGTTGCGTCCTAATGTATATCTATAGTATTAACAGTAAGCAATGCAGCTTTAAATGGGAATTGCTCTTTCAATAAATTTTGCGTAATTCAATAGTACTGGTGTTTATGAGAAGTTTTGTAATTTATCTTATCAGTGAATTCTGCTTTCTCCCTTTGTGATCCATCTCTTTCCCTCCCCTTGCTTCTTGAATTCACCATCCACTCTGTAAAAATAGGAGCAAGATGTACTGCTAGGACAGGCAGGTGTCAGGTTACCACTTCTATTATACTCTATGCAGAAGGGAGGGGGAGGAGGAGTATGGAGCAGAGTGAGGAATCAAGCAGAGGGAGACACAGAAAGATCATGCTGAGTTTTCTAGCAAGTCTTTTACCTCACCCAATAGCTAAATTCACTTTCAAAAACCTCAATTCTGTTATATAATATTCCCCATGCTGCTGCTACAGTCGGTGTGCTAAAGAATGATGAGCTGAAATCCATCCCTCTGCGCTGTGCTGTGTTTGGGAGAGATCATAGCAGCTGGACTCCTCCCACCAGCTCAGAGTCAATTGCAAATTATAAGATAGAGTCTGCAGAGTGAAAATTTTGTGAAAATGCAAGATACTATTCAAATAATCCTCAGAAATAGTGTTATTCCTCAAGTACACATATGAGTATAACAGCTCATTCTGAAAAGTTACTTGAAGGTATACTTATCATACAGATCTGTCATCAGATTTAACAATATAAACTGCATGCGTCATTATATTGCTCTCTTAGACTTGATGAAGCACTTGTACTTGCTTTGATTATCCATGTTAAAATTACTGTCTAATCCTAATTAGTGTCGATCGAGTGTGTATTGTTAACCCTTTCAGCGAGCACCCGAGCAAGAATATTTACGGCGTGCTCGGCATCTATGTTCATGTCACCGCAGCTGCATGTGTCACAGCTGTTAGATAACTGTGACACATGCAGGGATTGTCTGTTTGTTAAGCAATCCCTGCATGTGTCACAGCTGTCTAACAGCTGTGACACATGCAGCTGTGGCGACACTAACAGATGCCGAGCACGTCGCAAATACTCGGCGAGCACCTGAGCATGCTCGCCGAAAGGGTTAGCAATACACATTCAACACTAATCCTAATACTAAGATGAATATTTGTGAGTCCAGATGTTTATGTAGCAAGTTTATGAGTCTAAGTGTATTCAGTCTTCACCCCCCCCCCAGGTTCAACGGACAGCTGCTGCTTGTACTGAGCAGTGTGACATCTCAGCAACAGAGAGGAGGGAAACTGAGGAACTGTCAATCAGACTAGGTGGGCGGAGAGAAAATGTAAACTTTCATAAAGGATTATACCGCCGTTCGGACTGGATTTCCAAAGTAAGTACACTAGCCTCATCAGGTCTAAGAGCTCTATTGATTTATGCAGTTTCCGTTGTGGAATTGGGTAGCCATTATACACATAAATGGTACAATAGCAAACAATGGACAATTTAAATAACATTTGCCCCTGGCACCAATCTACGAGCCCCAGATGGCATAGGCCATACTGGATAAATTTTAGGGCAAGATCATGGTTGTATTTTCTTCTTGTATTTGTCTTGATTTTTTTCTGAATGCTGAGTTTTCTTCCTCTGCTTCAAAACCATACTGAGAAGTTAAAAAGCTTCATATAATTGTGTCTGTAGAGAATGCAGATAATGTAGGAAAATCAAAGTCGGCAGACCTCTGTAGCCATGGACTGGGGACGTGTGAGCGATACAGTGCATTACTGGGGCATAGGTCCGTGCTTATCTCACTGTTGCTGTAAATTGGACATATTCTCAGTATAAAAAGTGGCGCCTTGAAGAACTTTTGTAGTCAGTATACGCCACTTAAACTATACTCTCTGCCATTGTGGTTATTGGAGAGTGGCACGTCAGTTCGGCTAGCATGCCCCGGTTACTGCATACTCAATCCAGCTAACATAAAGTGACTGGAATCAGGTGAAGAGTCTCTCACATGTGTGAACACCAGCTAAACTTATACCCCGCAGTTGCTAGAACTGAATTACACAGCTGACCTGCTGTCATATTGTACTCAGAGCAGCGATATAGAGACGTAAAGAGGTTTCCAAAGAACCGCTGGGATCATGTGTCTCTTAAATTACATCTTGTTCTCATAGAGCGAGTCCTGCCGAGTAGACATGGAGGGCCAGATGTCCTACATAAAACATCAACAGTATGAAGACAGAGGTGGCAATTTATTAGGGTCACTCACTCCACAATGGAGTCTTTTCCCATATGTTTTCTGCACAGTCTGAGATGACTGGCTCAACAAGATCCATCCAACCTATTTTATTCCCTGCTTAGATTCATATTTAACTCCATTTTTCTTTATAGGAGTGCAATGGATTATCCCAATCATTTGCACTTCTGGTTGGCTGGTATGAGCCAAAGAAAGCTACCATAAAAACAGTGTATCTCTTCCAAAATGGACATTGGCTGCTTTTGCACCTCAGCCTGAAGGTCAACTGGGTATCCAAACATTTCACTTTTTTTGTCCCCCGTCAGTTGACGGATTGGTCAAAGCCCGTTTTTATGAGCACCACTAACCATAATTTGAGCACCGGGGTCTTGGTAGGATATCTGGTAATAATTGTTGATGGGACAATTTGACAGTGGGGTCACATTTCTCCTTTAGTAATTACAACCCCTGGCAAAAATTATGGAATCACCGGGCTCGGAGGATGTTCATTCAGTTGTTTAATGTTGTTAAAAAAAAGCAGATCACAGACATGGCACAAAACTAAAGTCATTTCAAATGGCTACTTTAGGGCTTTAAGAAACACTAAAAGAAATCAAGATTAAAAATGTGGTACTCAGTAAGGGTAATTTTTTTCAGACCAAGCAAAGTGAAAAAATTATGGAGATGTAATATAGTTCTTCTGATTCACTATGTCACTTACCCCATGTGCAGAACATTGCAGTAACTATTGGTCATAACCATGGACACCTAAGCTATGGCAACGTCCTGCACATAGGGTAAGCGACATAGCGAATCAGAACTATACTACATGTAGAATTAGAGTTATTTGCTATTATTATTATTATTATTATTATACCTAGTACATATTGGGATCTGATCTTGGTAATGGGAATACCCATTTAAGGGAACCCAAAGTCCCCACTATAACTTAGGGTATAAAATGTATATGGCAGGTGGGGGCCTAGTTACAGATTTTACAAACTGCAAGCGACACCACTGTCTTGAATGACTAGTCGCTACTAATCATTTCACAACTGACCCAAATAAGGATCCACATTTTAGTCTTCATTGTCCAAAATATGAAAGCGGGTAATAATAATAATATTTTGGTGAAAAGACAAATTTGCTGGTCTCTACACACATTTATCTACACGTTCTTAGAGAGAGTGGAAAGCTCTTGTGCATAAAATGAACTGATGAAAATCTCAGAGGGCGCTCAGCGGAGTTATAACAAGCATGGAAAACATTCATTAAAAGAAATGTGAATGACAAGTGTCAGACTCAGAGAAAGTGAAGTGGGATCCTAGCTGAGGAGAAAGGCTAACACCTTAATGAAATGTAAAATGGTTTCGATAGGTAGACATTATTGCTAAGTGAAAAGGAGAATAATAGGAAGACAGATGGAATGACAGCAGTGACAGGGGGGCTTTATGCACCTAGAGTTTTATTGGAATCGGTATAAGTGCAACTATAATGAATAGCTAGTAACAATGGCGGCAAGAGGGAAAGTTGCGGTAGATTATGGAGTATGGGTATTATATGTAAGGCGGAATGCATTAAAGGGGTTGTCCAGTGAAGATAACTTAGCACCTATCCACTGGATACGTCATAACACAAACTGATTGGGAGGATAGACCGCAGGGAAACACCACCTATCTTTTTGGCCCATTAGAATGGGTGCTGCTGGAAAAGCCGAGTGCAGCGCTCGGCATCCTTATCTGGAATGAATTGAGCATGCACACTACCAATCTATTCTAAGGGGGTTTTATTGATACAATTTTGGGATATGATGTTTTCATCGCTTTTTTTGTGCATTTTGTTTCGGAAAGTACGATTACCGAAAGACTGCCATTTTGGTGTGTTTTTTTATGGGTTAATAAATATTATATTTGCAAAAATTAAAAAATTGGACCTCTACAAATGCAGCCATACCAGACATGTGAACTGAGTAATATAGTACATCCGTGACCACCACTCCATTCACGTTCATGGGTCTTTGGCACTGAAACCATTGCTTTCTCAGGCAGTCAATGGAGTAATGGATATGTGTGCTCTACTGCTCCATTCATACAGGGAACATGGAATCTTTGCTCTCATAATCGATGGAGATCCCAACCATAAGCCACCCCAACCATCATATGGGGACCCCAATCATAAGACCCTCCATAAGCCACCCCCCATCATATGGGGACCCCAATCATAAGACCCTCCAACCATCATACATTTATCACCAAAGTTGACCATCCATGCTAGATTATTGTGAGCCAAACCCACCAGTTTTGGGTGACCAATCAACCATTTATGTGTTTTTGAGTCTTAAAACTATCCCTGATTGTAGATGTCAAGGATAAGAAGGATCTTGCAATTGGAATCGGACTTTATTGATCCTTTTGTTTTTCAGGGGTGAAACGTAATTTACTCGCTTCTCCCCATTGAGAACCCATGAATGCTTGGCCAAGCTTAAGATTCATGTCTGTGAGGGAAGAAGGGTCAAGAGAGACTCCTCTCAAGCTGTACCCAAAATGTGTAGCATATTCAATTCATTTTATTTATGTAGCTCTTTATCAGAAAATGTTCCAACTCCATGAAATCGATAGCCAGCTTTTAAGTTAGTAACCTGGCCAGGTTTCCATGTATTTGGCCCATCAATATTGCTTTTATCTCAGAACGGCTTCAGTTGTCATCAGGCTTTTTCATCAGTTTCTACTTGTGAACTGGTGATCAAAACAATGCAATATGTCGGTCCCAATTCATTATTTTAGGGGTTCTTTTTTAAGTCAATTTTCTTCTTTTGATTTATGAAATTTTTTGACTATGGTTTCAAAATGTTGCACGTATTTTATGAAATTTGTTCAAAATAAAAAAATACTCTTTATCTTCACTAACCTTTTGGTGCAAATTTTTACCATAAAAGTCCCATATTCCAATAAAATTATGCAAAATTTGTGCAAGAAAAATTCAGACTTACTTAAAATAATACCAGGGTTTGATAGAGACTGGAGTGCATTTGCTTAACTTTTTCAAAAGTCATAATTGATGAATCGGCCGAAAACATCTGAAAACCCCAAACACCACCCATAATGACTAAGATAAAAAAAATGACAGGCAAAAATAATTAAAATAGTCTTTAAAAAAGGTGCAAATTAAAGAAGAATAAGGCATAAATGACAAATAAGCGAAAAACAGAAAACGCTAAACAAAAAGATCCAGATGCAATAATGATTAGTGTTTTCTGATCTGGCTCTTTGAAGAGTGTAGTGCGACAACTGATGCTCCAGATTCATCTCAACGATCCCATAACGATCTCAGCGATCCCGTTCCAGCATCAGTTTTCCTGCTGGAGGGAAACTAATGAGAGAATAGAAATGTGAACAAAAAAAAGATGGATGACCTGATGACTGGCATAATGACGTAAAGGGTGTACATTTTTCCGATGAGTTCTTTGGGCAAGTTCTCCATCGAAATTCCTTATTTAGGTGTGGACTTGGACCGCTCATTCTCCCAACTCATCTGATTTTATTATTAGGATAATGAAATTCTCTAATGTCTTAGCTACCAAAAATGGAGCAACCCGTTAAGATTCCCCAAGTGATGTTTCATTTCTAACGATATGTGTGAACCTGGAGCTTATTACATGCGGCCCCCAATAAGCCGGAGCTGTCCTCTGGCAGCATTAATGTGATGCCAAGGTAATTTAGAAGTATTTTTGTGCAAGATAACAGAGCTTCGTCTGCCGCTGCACTCACTTAACCTCTCCTCTGATTCTAATTACAAGACATCCGCATTTTCACTCGGTCGTTCTGGCATTTCGGCAGCTTCCAGGAGGAAGGAATATATAAAAATGTAACCTTTAGCTGCAGGGCACAGGTCAGAATTATTCAGAAAGCGGCACTGAGAAGATGTATGGGGGCATTGTGCCGAGTTTTTAATAGGTTTTATTTAAGGAGAAAAATGTCCTTACTTCCCCTAACCTCCAGAGATTCCTCAACCCATTACTCGCCTTCTTACAAAAAGCCATTGATTCTTCCCTCCTAATATCCTCAATCACCATAATGGTTGGGAGACAGAAAAGTTGAGGTTGTTTATTAGGGTTAATTTGCCCTTTTCTTCATTATTATTGGGTTTAGGTCGAATGGTACGACTTATAAGTGTAGAATGGGTTCCACTTATATTGAAACTCTGAGGGAAGCATCCATCAATTCCAGATTGAGGTCCTAAGCAGCAGCAATATTCTTAATTCGATGGCTTCTAGGTCGCTTCTTATTATCCTTCCTCATGATCTGATATCTAGAAGTTCATCCCATGACAAGAAATATACCTTAAAAAGGTTTTGGTTTTCCAAACATTAGAAGTTGGTGGCACATTTCTACAGGTGTGTTCACAATATTTTTAATGCTCCCGGTACAAACGCTGGATGTATAGGACTGTTATGTGCTGGCACAATTTTCTGATCATAGAGTTAATTAACCATGTACCTTATGTTTTTTACATGTATTATTACAATTTACTTCTTTACTTGCTGTAGGGTATATGCTCTGTTTCCTTTTTTTTTTTCTTGGGTTTTGTCTGTGAAATTAAATTAACATAAACCCTGCTGTAAATAAATAAAAAGCAAGTGCATTTAAATAAAATAGGGTTCTTAGTAACACTGTTTTTGATCAAAAATAGTGTAAAAGCTTTCCCACCACAACACAGTGAACACGTTAGGGATAGTCCTACTTAAACCAAGCTCAAATTATGTTTTTTCTTTGTATTTTTTGCATTCTGTGCAAACCAGGGTGTGGCCTCCCTTCCCAGAGCTGGATAATAGATTTAAAAAGCTTCCCTTGGTTGGTGTCCACAGTTCGGGACCTGGTCCTTTGTACTGCCCTTATTCACACAGAGGTCAACTTTGACACATGATAAGGTTTTTACTATTAGACAGTGTATGACTATCCTGAACGGGTTCACCTTGTCATGGTGGGATTGCTTTTATACTATTTTTGATCAAAAACAGTGTTACTAAGAACCCTATTTTATTTAAATGCACTTGCTTTTAATTTATTTACAGCAGGGTTTATGTTCATTTTGCTTCTTGTAGGTTTTTCTGATTCATGGCTATTGTAAAACATGCATTTATGTGCTGCATGTATACCAACTAAAACCAAGCTCAAATTGTGTTTTTTCTTTGTCTGTGAAATGGCCACAGTGTGAACGTACTCTTACACATTGCACCTATACCAGGTTATAGTCCGGCTCAATTCTTTGGTTTTGCTGTAATCTTTTGTACTTTGTACAAACAGAGGGTGTAGCTCCCCTTTCTGAGCTAAGTATTTCATTTGTGTAGCTTCCCATGGATGGGTGTCTCAGTTTGGCCTTGTCCTGCTCTGTTCTTATTCACATTGATGTTGTTTGACACATGGTAAGGTTTTAGTACTAGTGACATGTTAGGACTGTCCTGATGGGTACACCTTGCCGCGGTGAGATGGCTTTTATGATTTTTTGATTATAATAGCGTTAACTTAGTACCTTCTGTTATTTACATGTACTATTACTATTTACTAATTTACTTACTGTAGGGTATATGCTCATTTTGTTTTTTTGTTTTTTTCTTGGATTCTGATTACTGTATAGAAAACCATAGTTCTTGCTGAGAAAGTAAGAACTCAACAGAGTTACCTTGAAGCAACCTACAACTGCCCTCGATAAACAGACCCACTTACCCCTATGGCTGGCTGGATGGATGGATATATAGATAGATAAGAGAGATACCATAGCGATACATAGATAGATAGATAGATAGATAGATAGATAGATAGATAGATAGATAGATAGATAGATAGATAGAAGGTATGCTTTGACTTTTGCCTCCCTGAATCCTGTGGTCCAGCCATGAAAAAGCATGGCACGTCCCGCCACCTCTGCGGCTCATAGAGAGAAAATTGATTATGTCTGGCCTCCCTTCGTGAGAGAAAACTGCTAAAGGGCCCCTGCAGAGCCAGCAAAAATTGCTTGACATTACAGGAATCCTTGTTTCTTTCAGGTGATGGATTTCTCCATGATACATGACATCGGTGAGGAAGTGAGAATGGCAACTGTGAGGATTTAGAACCAACTATTATAACATTTCTGATCATATAATAATATGGTGTGTGATTATATACACTGCTCAATATTGAAATTGCAACATCAAGAAGGAAAAGTTATGGAAATCACAGGATGGGTAGACATGCTATTGATATGCAATTGATGAAGAAATGGAAATACAATCTTCAAAACATGTTGACTTATTCAGTATTGACTGAGCGCCACACACAAAAATCCCACACTTACACGTGGCTTCTATAAGTGAGGTTATTAATGGTTGTCTGAGGAATGTCCTGACATGCTGAATACACTTGGGCACAGAAATCATCTAGATCAGTTGTTATCAGTTCCCTTTTGCAACTTGGGACCAATAAGGTCCAGAAGTGTTCAATAGGAGACAAGTCTGGAGATACAGGAGGCCATGGTAGCATGTTTAGGCCACACAAGCTCCTCACAGTAGTCAGAGCAACATAACTACTGTACATTTTATCACCCCACACCATAATCCCAGGAGCAGGACCTGTGTGATGTTCCTTCTTGGTGGTCTCCAGACCAATGTCTGGTTTGCATTTCATCCCTGCAGAAGAAAGACCCCCATGCCAGCTTCCATTGCTGTCTTACTCTGCATATGATTGCCTATGAGAGCAGTGACATCCTGATAGCCTTTGACCATTGGTGAGGTCAATGGAGTACCTGTAGCTGGATGTCTGACTTGTTGCCTAATATCGTACAAACAACATCTGATGGTTTGTGTAGACACTGTTTTATGTGTTAGGAGTACAGAATAAATGAATCATAAAACCAGTGGTACATCCATTTCTCCAAAGTGTCCTAGGAGACAACACCAGGTGATACCTTTCTGGTGCTACTGTGAGTATCCTGCATGGTCTAAATGTGCAACCACGGCCTGCAGCATCTCTGGACTTGTCTCCCATTGAGCACATCTGGGATGTTATTGCTCGGCAATTGCAGAGGGAGCTGCCAGCGGTGGATCTTGATGATTTGCTGCCCAAGTGCATTCAGCGCAGTAGAACATTCGTCAGACAACCATTAATGACCTCATTATAGCAGCCAAGACGTATAAATACGTGTATTTCTGCACGTGGTGCTCATAATCGATACTGAATGAATCAAGATGATTTGAAACTTTTGTTTCATCTTTCCATTATTTGTATATCATTACCATGTTTATCCATCCTAGAATTTCCATAATTCCATGACTTTTCCTTCTTGGTGTTATTTCAATGTGAAAGAGGATATGTATACCATATATGTGTATATGTGTGTGTGTGTGTGTACATATACAGTGTATATATATAATTTGTATATAAAGAGAGTGAAAGCGAGAGCTCTCTATACCGTACATTTGCTACCCCTGTATTTGTGTCCCACCATGCAGCTCTGTAATTTACTATAATGCTATATCATCTTTGAGGCTTCTTTGACAGGTCAGCGCAATATGAGACAACTGGGTCCTGACCTCTCCAGTGTAATGAAGAAGCACATAAGACCCTGCTTATGGAGGTGTCCCCTGATATGGAGCCTAATGAATTGAGCCTTTTGTTTGCAGATAATATGTCCCTTGACCTGTGACATCAGGGATACTTACTAAAACAAATAGACAAAGTCCTTTTTTCATTCAATGGTGACAAGAATCAGTTAGAAAAACTCCTACATGGAGAATGTATTATTGCTCAAAGTGACGTGTACTGTATAGGACAAGTATCTTTGTTTTTCTAGCCATTTTCCATCCTCTTACATATTGGTGTCTAGGATGGACACTTGTTCCTGTGCAGCAGGACATTCTGTTCATGACATAAGGATAATATCACGTTGCATTCTCTGCAGTCTTCCCCTTGTCCTTCCCGGGGCGTCCAATTCTCACTCCCACTGCTAATTTCTAATTAACATATGAATGGCCTCACATTATTAACATATGAATATTTAAAACTCAGAAGTCCATTCATATAGATATTTCCCTCTATTTGGGGTGTGCTCTTTATGGCCCCTTGCATCAGTTTCTTATAGTGGATTTCCATCATAGAAAGTTATGGTTTATAACTGGGAAACTCCAGAATTATTTGCGTGTTGGTGTCCTGGATCTGACTCGTCCAGGGGGGATATATGGGGGAAACTTGGTACCCAGGCCTTTACCTCCTTGGGATGTCGCGGCAGTCGGCTCCCGGGCCCGTCCTCTGGGTCACTCTTTAAAAGGGGTTTTAGTGTTTTTGTTCACAGTTTGTCTCGTGACGCCACCTGTGGTTTCTGGTAATAGTTACCAGACCTCCAGGGGTGATGGGATGGCAGCTGGGATGTTTCTGCTCCCCACAGGCGGAGCGGGCCCCCGGGGCAGGGTTGATGGAAGGGATGCAGGTGAGAGGTGACCCGGTCGAGTCCCGGGGAATGACGGACACGCTCACAGGGGATTCGCTTCAGTACCTTTACTGGTGTAACGGCAGGTAGGGTCCAGGGTACTTAATAGGAAGGGTGCACTTCAGAACTCTCCCCAGTGAGCGGGTTGTAGGCCTCCTAGTCCGTGCCTTCCTCTCTCTAAGCTTCTGGCCAGCCTGGAACTTGGCCTAGCTTCTATATTGTTTTGCTCTCTCACCTGACTGCTTGGTAGTAGGACTTTTCTCTGGCAACCACTATCCCTGGACGCCGGAGCTTTCGTGGTTCCTAGTCCTGTAATTGATGGCAGCTGCAGGATGACCAGGGGTCTGGAAGCCTCCTGGTATGTCGGTTGTCCCTACTGGGTATAGAGGACCCAATAGGCGCAGACCCAGTGTCCGGCTTGTGTCTTGGGGTGAGCTTCAGACGCTCCTCTGCCCCCTTAACTCCTCTCTTCTCTCTCCTTGCCTCGGCCACACTCGAGGCCCTCAGTACAGCAGCAGACGTACTGCGTCTTCACTGCTCTCAGTGTCAGCACACTCTCTGACTAAATGACGACTCCTTAACTGACTCCACCCTCCAGTTTATATATCCCTAACAGGGCTCCCTCTAGTGGTCTGAGGTGGAAGGGTGGAGGTGTCTGTTTGTAGTGAGGGCCTCCTGTGGAGAAGTCCATCCATGCACCCTTTTGGGTCCTGTGGTACCTGTAGTAGCAAGGTGCCACAGATCCGTCAGTCTTTCTCTTGCATATCTGTGCTCCTGACCCTCACCGATCAGTGAGTAATGGTATGTCTTAGTTATATGCCAGAATTTACTAAAATGGGAAAACCTATTTAAAGTGGATCTGTCATCAGATTTTACAATGCAAATTAGATACATTAATCAGTAGATATACTAGACTTGATGAGGCTAGTGTACAGTGGCATAACTAGATTCCAACCAGTGCAAAATTTAGATCTGGGCCACCACCAGCAAGTAGGTCAGATCTATGGGCCTTGTAATGTTCTAAATCCTATAAAATCCTATGTGTTCACCCACCCTTCATTATGTAGTAATATCCTCCAACCTGGGCCCCTTCTTGGTATATATGTCCTCCATCCTGGGCCCCTTCCAGGTATATATGTCCCCCATACTGGGCCCCTGCCAGGTATATATACCCTCCATCCTGGGCCCATTCTGGGAATATACAGTGGTGGCCAAAAGTATTGGCACCCCTGCAATTCTGTCAGATAATACTCAGTTTCTTCGTGAAAATGATTGCAATCACAAATTCTTTGGTATTATTATCTTTATTTAATTTGCTTGCAAGGAAAAAACACAAAAGAGAATGAAGCAAGAATCAAATCATTGATCATTTCACACAAAACTCCAAAAATGGGCCAGACAAAAGTATTGGCACCCTCAGCCTAATATTTGGTTGCACAACCTTTAGCCAAAATAACTGCGAACAACCGCTTCCGGTAACCATCAATGAGTTTCTTACAATGCTCTGCTGGAATTGTAGACCATTCTTCTTTGGCAAACTGCTCCAGGTCCCTGATATTTGAAGGGTGCCTTCTCCAAACTGCCATTTTGAGATCTCTCCACAGGTGTTCTATGGGATTGAGGTCTGGACTCATTGCTGGCCACCTTAGAAGTCTCCAGTGCTTTCTCTCAAACCATTTTATAGTGTATGTCCTTCATCCTAAGCCCCTTCCTGGTATATATGTCTCCCATCCTGGGCCCCTTCCTGGTATATTTGTCCCCCATCCTGGGCCCCTTCCTTATATATATGCCCCCATTCTGGGCTCCTTCCTGATATATATGTCCCCCATTCTGGGCCCCTTCCTGATGTATATGTCCCCCATCCTGGGCCCCTTCCTGGTATATATGTCCCCCATCCTGTGCCCCTTCCTGATATATTTGTCCCCCATCCTGGGACTCTTTCGGATATATACTGTATGTCCTTTTTCTGTATCTGAATAAAAAAAGAACAAAGAAAACATTCTTCTCCCCTTCCCATCACATGCGATGTCCTCTTCTGTAGCCGGCGCAGAGGCCCAGCAGCAGACATCGACATGCTTGCAATGGCAACATACAGTGGATACGGAAAGTATTCAGACCCCTTTAAATTTTTCACTCTTTGTTTCATTGCAGCCATTTCGTAAATTCTAAAAAGTTAATTTTTTTTCTCATTAATGTACACTCTGCACCCCATCTTGACTGAAAAAAACAGAAATGTAGACATTTTTGCAAATTTATTAAAAAAGAAAAACTGAAATTTCCCATGGTCATAAGTATTCACAAGTGTGCAGTCACATCAAGTGCTTAAACGCCTACAGACTTGTACCCTAAGGCCGAACAACCCCATTAAGTTCCATATATCTTATATACAGTTTAAGATATAAAAAGAAAAATCTATTTCGTTTGATAACACTACTCTTCATGCAACGTCATATTGTATGTGCAACCTGTGCAGGAGCCCAAGAGGTAAGGGGTCAACTTCTACCTCCAAAACAAGTAGAATTGTGTATTATGGTGAGCACACACGGCACACATATATAAAATGTCATTTTTATGAGCTTTGCTAAGTTTTTGATCATATGTCAGCAGATATTACTTTCCATTAGGGTCGTTCCTAATAATTGCTTCCATTTTACCCACCATACTTTTTCTTAGTCACATTGAGAAACGCTTAATATAAAAGAACAGGCTAATTTTCGATTCCCGTCACCTCTTTTGTGAAGGACACTCAACACATGGCTTTGGTTTTCTTCTATTATTTATAGTCCTTCATTCTTCAATTCTATTTTTTTAATAAAATGAAACAGAATTTGCAATGTTACAACACTTAGCGGCGCGCCGGCTGGTGAGAAGTGTGACCCAGACGCACAATATCTAAATGTTAATGTCTGTATGAACGAGCCCAATCTCTTTGTGCCTGTGACTCAGCAGCTGCACAGAATTATCCCCGAATGTCGGAACATTGCAGAACGCTATTAATGCGGAAACTGTCAAATATTTCCTGATGGAAATCAGCGGAGGGAACCTACAAATTAATATCCAAATAACATCCAGCTTGACAAACAGCAGTTGTGCGTCATTATCATACTGTGTGTACTGTGTCGCACAAGTCAAACAACTCGACGTCTCTCGAGCTTTGAGATAAAATTTAGCAGACTGAGTTTTTTGGAATAATAGATAGCACCCAATTCATGTTGGCAACATGTAGACGTGCCCGCGAGACTGTTTACTCCTCTTTATGTGGCATCTATTTTTCTTACATGAAATAAACTGTTATTATAAATAAAAAGAAAACTGTGGAGATAAAGAATAGTGGAATTTGCGTGTAGAGCAGATGAAGGCATGGGTGGGGGATAGAGAGGGGCACTAGGGACATGCAAGGGGGCCTTCACCGCCCTCCCTATTTAAAGGAAACCTATCACTTTTCCTCAAAGATGCTCTACCATGAAGATTTTTTTTAAATAAACCTTTGTATATACAGTTGTGCTCAAAAGTTTACATACCCCGGCAGAATTTTTCCTTTCTTGGCCTTGTTTCAGAGAATACAAATGATAACAAAAAAACTTTTTCTCCACTCATAGTTATTGGTTGGGTGAAGCCATTTATTGTCAAACTACTGTGTTTTCTCTTTTTAAATCTTAAATGACAACCAAACACATCCAAATGACCCTGATCAAAAGTTCACATACCCTGGTGATTTTGGCTTCATAACATACACAGTATTTGAGACAAAAGGGTTTGAATGGCTACTAAAGGTAACATCCTCACCTGTGACCTGTTTGCTTGTAATCAGTGTGTGTGCATAAAAGCTGAGTGAGTTTCTGGGATCCAGACATACTCTTGCATCTTTCATCCAGCCACTGACGTTTCTAGATTGTAAGTGATGGGGAAAGCAAAAGAATTGTCAACGGATCTACGGGAAAAGGTAGTTGAACTGTATAACACAGGAAAGGGATATAAAAAAATATCCAAGGAATTGATAATGCCAATCAGCAGCGTTCAGACTGTGATTAACTAATGGAAAATCAGGGGCTCTGTAAAAAACAAACCACGGTCGGGTAGACCAGCAAAAATTTCGGCCACAACTGCCAGGAAAATTGTTCGGGATGCCAATAAAAACCCACAAATAACATCAGCTGAAATTCAGGACTTTCTGAAAACTAGCGGTGTGGCTGTTTCAAGATGCACAATAAGGAGGCACTTGAAGAAAAATGGGCTGCATGGTATAGTCACCAGAAGAAAGCCATTACTGCGCAAATGCCACAAAGTATCTCGCCTACAATACACCAAAGAGCACAGAGACAAGCCTCAAAACTTCTGGAACAAGGTAGTTTGGAGTGATGAAACCAAAATTGAACTTTTTGGCCACAACCAGAAGTGGAGAAGACCGGTGCTGGATCCCGTCGAAGGAGGAGGTAGGCGAGTATATTAACACACTCATACTACACTACATTCATATACATACAGGTTTATAAAAAACAAAAAAAATCCTCAAGAGTTTTTTTAATTGCAGATATAGAATAGATCTGCAGGTAAATAATGTTACAATGCTGTCCGGCTGCTATACTGTAAGCGCGGCTACTGGCAGAAAATGGAGTTACTTCCTCACAGGAGCCTCTGGCTTTCAGTCATTTGGGCGTGCATGGAGCATCTGCAGTCACTACTCACAGCAGTACTCACTATACTGTGAGCAGCGGCTGTAAGCACAACACCCCAGCACTTTGACAGTTCGCTCTGCACAGATTTACTGCCGAACCAGTTGTCTATCAAAATGCTGGGGCGTGCTTGCATTTAACCTTTTAAATGCTGATGTCAGTAACTGACATTGGCATTTAAATGCAGGTGCGCACCAGGTTCTCGTCAACTCCCTGTGATGACATATTGTCATGGCAGCTGGCACCTGCTGAAGGTTCCTGTGTCTGCCATCATGGTGCTCCTGGGAAGCTTAGCCTGTGGCTGAGCTTCATAGGATTTCAATATACACTGCAATACTGTGGTAGAAGGGGTTAATGTGGGATACGTTTCACTCCCGCTGGTACATTTTATAGGACTATTTCCAGACACTGGGTGCGTGCGTATTATTAGATGAGTTACCATGTACATAATAAGCATGACACATGTCACATCTAGGAAAATGGCTCTTCTGTAGTGTTCTGTCGCCAAAAGCTTGTCGGCCAGCATGTCACCACCCTAGGAGATAAGAACGGCCTGAACTCAATTGTGGGTTTTTCTGCCATGACTGATATAGTGAAGTGCTGGTTATTCTTTGCTCACAGTGTTTGTTGCCTGTATACAGTCACATATATTTATTAATAATTGCCACTTGATTGTAATATCAAAAAGCAGTCCTACCAGAGCAGCAGTGAGTTATACAGTAGATCAATGAATAGAACTGCTGTCCAACAAAGCGGATCTGTCACCAGATTTCACAACACTAACTGCACACATTAAATAGATATCAGTTCTGATGAAACTGGTATACTTATTTTGAAAAATACATGTTAGAATGGCTGTATACTTATATATTTATAAGAGTAAATTATGATTCCTGTTAAAGAGTGTGAGAGAGCTCAGGAGTCCAAATTTATACAATTCGCTCCTATCCAGCCTGACTAACAGCTGCAGCTTGTACTGAGCAGTGTGAGATCTCAACAGGGAGGAGGAACACTGAGGAGTTGTCAATCAGGCAAGGTGGATGGAGATTGAGTTAAATTTTCATAAAGGACAACACAGTCATTCTGAAATCGATTTTCAAACCAAATCTATTTGCCTCATCAGGTGTATGCATAATATTTTATTATTGTATGACAGCTGCATCTAAATGGTTAACTGGGGCGATCGGAACTCAGCTTCTGCTGCTTATATTAGTGACTTTTTTCACCAGCACCTCTTGAGTGTTGCCTCGATATTTACTTTTTTTTTTATTAAAGCAATAGATAATAATCTAGTAAATATTAAAAATAAAATGATCCCAACTTCCTTATATAAAAAAGGTTTCTGTAGACAGAGCTAGCACTGAGATCCTGCTGGTCGGGTGAGTGTGCAGAGCTGTGAAATGGAAGAAGGACAGGACAAGGAATTCTCCTGTGTGTGCAGAATGTTCTAATCCCTGCTCGGAACACAGATAAGGTGCACAATTGGGAGAAGCAGCTGTGTACGTTACACATGACAACACCCGATTACCACACTTAACTCTTCTCATGCCCCTAGATAGAATTGGAAAAACTCATATACACTGTGTAACTACACAGATAAGTGAGACGAAAGGCAAAGCAAAGTTGCAGTCAAAACCTTAAAGTGAATGTTCATCCAAGGACTATTTTTTTTCATTTATTTTCCAAGCTAAAAAGAGTTGCGATTGTGCTAATTCATTTCTTAATTTATCTTTAGAGGAGTTAAACATCCTTTTTCAAGTCAAAGTTTCAAATCAACATTACATACAATAAATTCAAATTCATACTAACTGTAGCGACCACTAGAGGGAGCTCAATAGTTTAATTGAGTTTAATGTAAATGGTAAGCTCCTGAGCTCCCCCTGGTGGTGGATGCAGACAACCAGAATTATATGATTTTATTCTAATAATGTAGTATAGTGAATTTGGAGCTCGGCACTAGATATCCTTATAAAGACATACAATAATCTGAATCGGCACAACTTGTTGGACTAGAAAAAAAGGTTATATTAACTTTATTTTTTTTGTAGATATTGAAGCACATATGGTTGTGTTATATCTCACCTGGTGAGGTGGATCTTCAAAGTTCTTGGTCTAAGAGAGCAATTATTATACAACACAGAGCGGCCACTCACAGGCAGCACGTGACCCCGCGCTAACGTCACGTCAAGTGAGGCGTGACTCATCGCTGGGGTCCCCGCGGTGAATGCTGGGTTGTGGGTGGGGTTATTCCCCGCATCTCACCCAGCATCCACCGCGCACTTTCCCAATGAATGGGGACAGGGAGAGTGCGTGGTGGATGCCGGGTGTGACGTGCGGGGTAACCCTCCCCACAACCCAGCAACCACCGGTGGAACGCGGAAGAGGGACCCTCGGCTGCAGTCTGCACTTGTCGTGACGTCAGCGGATGTCTGAGCCGGCTGCAGCCGGTGGTCACGTGTTGCCTGTGAGCAGCCACCGATAGCACCACTCACAGGCAGAAACAGCACCAGGAGTTAACTAGAAAGAAGCTTCTATTTATCATTAAAACACATTGCCATTTTTTTTAAGTACTGGACAACCTCTTTAAGTCTACAGGAAAGAGCAGATTTACAATGAGATCATCAGAACAGATTAGTGCAGTAGAGATTTTCTAAAAAAAAATGTTATTGCCGATAACCAGATGTATTAGCATCTGGGCAATATGAAAACCAGACATGGAGCACAACAGAGGGCAGCAGACCGAGGTGAAGGAAGTGGAGCCCGGGATAACCGGGACAGGTGTGTAACTACAACAAAGCAACAGAGTCAACTCAGCAATCAAAAAAACAGTGAAGCAGAGCTGAGTGACACAGGAATTTCAGTGACAAAACTAGTTCAGCAATATAGCTGAGGCAGCATAATAAAATAGCAGAGCTCAGTTTGTCACATAGTCGAGGACAACTTGGAGACTGATAAAGCTAGGTTACTCAGCATTATAACAGATTTGGTTTTCTTCAGAGAGTCTAAGGCAGAGCTGGCACAGTGATAAGGCAGAGTTTCCCAGCGATTTAGCAGAGCTGGGTTTGTCACAGAGTTGAAAGCAGAATTGACTCAGCATAAGGAGAGTTATCCAGCGATGTAGAAAAGTGGGTTTGTTGCAAAATCCAATTCAGAGATGGCCAGTGATGTAGCAGAGCCAAGTATTACTAGAGAACTAAGAACAAGGAGGCAGTCTACAGTAGCGGCATGGATGCCATATAGCTGAATACTCAGGTGGTCTACCACCGCCTGAGTCATCCTATAAAGCCTGAGCATATGATATCTCAGGTATGTATCATATTGCTATGGAAGACAAGGATACAGTGCCGAGAGGTGTGACAGGATAACTAATGCAATATGTGTAGATCCCCTTGTACTAAGTTTTGCTTCCCAAGATAACAAAATACAGGAAATGCAAAGTTGTCGCCGCCTAGTGGTGGGTCCTGGTACAACCGCTGCATGGATTTTTGGATGTATTTACCCTTTATATAGCCAAATAATTTAGTGGCAAGTTGATAGTTTAGTTTTCACACAGTACACAATGTTATGAGTACCTAGATGCTAGATGATGATCCACCTCATCTCTCTTATCTGTCCTCTTTTCTCTTCTGCTATTCAATAAACAGCACTTTTAGTTGGAAAAGGAAGGTCAATTCAACCCTATTAATTCTGGAGTATATCTAATGCTTCTGTGCAACTAACCCTCATTGTACTATGCCTTCGCTCCGAGACAAATAAGTGGTTTTGAAAGCCTTCATCAAGCCATATTTACTTCCTAATAAAGGATCTCAACCGTTTAGAAGTTACTTGTATCCCTCCTGCATGGGGCTTTTAATGTAGTTTCGGTACAAAATATACCGAGCACCAAGGATGAAACCAGCAAGGGTCGTGTGCTGAGACTGCAGTCCTTGATAATGCCAGCAGACAGAACATTACCACCTACTCAATAATGCTTTTAATGCTAGAAATTGTGCCCCATACAGTTCCTGCACTTTGTAGTAAGAGAAAGGAAGACTGGGATTTTATAATATTCATGTTTTTATAAAAATGTCAATATTTGTGCTCAATTTACTGCTTGAATTCCCCAGTGCTGCACAATGGGGCACGTCACAAAGGAAAAACAGTACTTTTTTGTGTAAATTCTTTATTTAAGATTTATTTTTATTAACCGTAGAAATTGCCTAGGTATTATTTGTGCAATGAGAGAAATGGGGTAAGAGGCGTGCAATCATTATGGGGAAGAGGTACGTTCACACTAGGAGAATGTCCGCAGTAGTATTAATATAGTTTACCTGGGCAGCACGGTGGAAATTGGGTAATGTACTGTGTGGGGGCTGTGGGGACATCATACTGTGTGAGGGGCATATACTGCAGGGACATCATACTGTGTGAGGGGCTGTGGGGACATCATACTGTGTGAGGGGCATATGCTGCAGGGACATCATACTGGAGGGGCTGTGGGGACATCATACTGTGTGAGGGGCATATACTGCAGGGATATCATGCTGTGTGAGGGGCTGTGGAGACATCATACTGTGTGAGGGACATATACTGCAGGGGCATCATGCTGGAGGGGCTGTGGGGACATCATACTGTGTGAGGGGCATATACTGCAGGGATATCATGCTGTGTGAGGGGCTGTGGAGACATCATACTGTGTGAGGGGCATATACTGCAGGGACATCATACTGGAGGGGCTGTGGGGACATCATACTGTGTGAGGGGCATATACTGCAGGGATATCATGCTGTGTGAGGGGCTGTGGAGACATCATACTGTGTGAGGGGCATATACTGCGGGACATCATGCTGGAGGGGTTGTGGGGACATCAAACTGTGTGAGGGGCATATAATGCAGGGACATCATACTGGAGGGGCTGTGGGGAAATCATACTGCATGAGGGGCATATACTGCAGGGACATCATACTGTGTGAGGGGCATATACTGCAGGGACATCATACTGTGTGAGGGGCTGTGGGGACATCATACTGCATGAGGGGCATATACTGCAGGGAAATCATGCTGTGTGAGGGGCTTGGGGACATCATACTGCATGAGGGGCATATACTGCAGGGAAATCATACTGTGTGAGGGGCTTGGGGACATCATACTGTGTGAAGGGCATATACTGCTGGGACATCATACTGGAGGGGCTGTGGGGACATCATACTGTGCAAGGGGCATATACTGCAGGGACATCATGCTGTGTGAGGGGCATATACTGCAGGGACATAATACTGTGTGAGGGGCTGTGGGGAATCATACTGCATGAGGGGCACATACTGCAGGGACATCATACTGTGTGAGGGGCTGTGGGGACATCATACTGTGTGAGGGGCATATACTGCAGGGACATCATACTGTGTGAGGGGCTTGGGGACATCATACTGTGTGAGGGGCATATACTGCAGGGACATCATACTGGAGGGGCTGTGGGGACATCATACTGTGCAAGGGGCATATACTGCAGGGACATCATGCTGTGTGAGGGGCATATACTGCAGGGACATCATACTGTGTGAGGGGCATATACTGCAGGGACATCATACTGTGTGAGGGGCTGTGGGGACATCATACTGTGTGAGGGGCATATACTGCAGGGACATCATACTGGAGGGGCTGTGGGGACATCATACTGTGCGAGGGGCATATACTGCAGGGACATCATACTGTGTGAGGGGCATATACAGCAGGGACATCATACTGTGTGAGGGGCTGTTGGGACATCATACTGTGTGAGGGGCATATACTGCTGAGACATCATACTGTGTGAGGGGCTGTGGGGACATCATACTGTGTGAGGGGCATATACTGCAGGGACATCATACTGGAGGGGCTGTGGGGACATCATACTGTGTGAGGGGCATATACTGCAGGGATATCATGCTGTGTGAGGGGCTGTGGAGACATCATACTGTGTGAGGGGCATATACTGCAGGGACATCATACTGGAGGGGCTGTGGGGACATCATACTGTGTGAGGGGCATATACTGCAGGGATATCATGCTGTGTGAGGGGCTGTGGAGACATCATACTGTGTGAGGGGCATATACTGCAGGGACATCATACTGGAGGGGTTGTGGGGACATCATACTGTGTGAGGGGCATATAATGCAGGGACATCATACTGGAGGGGCTGTGGGGACATCATACTGTGTGAGGGGTATATACTGCAGGGACATCATACTGTGTGAGGGGCATATACTGCAGGGAAATCATACTGTGTGAGGGGCTGTGGGGACATCATACTGCATGAGGGGCATATACTGCAGGGACATCATACTGTGTGAGGGGCTTGGGGACATCATACTGTGTGAGGGGCATATACTGCAGGGACATCATACTGGAGGGGCTGTGGGGACATCATACTGTGCAAGGGGCATATACTGCAGGGACATCATGCTGTGTGAGGGGCATATACTGCAGGGACATCATACTGTGTGAGGGGCTGTGGGGAATCATACTGCATGAGGGGCACATACTGCAGGGACATCATACTGTGTGAGGGGCTGTGGGGACATCATACTGTGTGAGGGGCATATACTGCAGGGACATCATACTGTGTGAGGGGCTGTGGGGACATCATACTGTGTGAGGGGCATATACTGCAGGGACATCATACTGGAGGGGCTGTGGGGACATCATACTGTGCGAGGGACATATACTGCAGGAACATTATACTGTGTGAGGGGCATATATTGCAGGGACATCATACTGGAGGGGCTGTGGGGACATCATACTGTGCGAGGGGCATATACTGCAGGGACATCATACTCTGTGAGGGGCATATACTGCAGGGACATCATGCTGTGTGAGGGGCTGTGGGGACATCATACTGCATGAGGGGCATATACTGCAGGGACATCATACTGTGTGAGGGGCTGTGGGGACATCATACTGTGTGAGGGGCATATACTGCAGGGACATCATACTGGAGGGGCTGTGGGGACATCATACTGCGTGAGGGTCATATACTGCAGGGACATCATACTTTGTGAGGGGCTGTGGAGACCTCATACTGTGTGAGGGACATATACTGCAGGGACATCATACTGTGTGAGGGGCATATACTGCAGGGACATCATACTGTGTGAGGGGCTGTGGAGACATCATACTGTGTGGGGGGCATATAGTGCAGGGGCATCCTGTGTGAGGGGCATATACTGCAGGGACATCATACTGTGTGAGGGGCATATACTGCAGGAACATCATACTGTGTGAGGGGAATATACTGCAGGGACATCATACTGTGTGAGGGGCTGTGGGGACATCCTACTGTGTGAGGGGCATATACTGCAGGGGCATCCTACTGTGTGAAGGGCTGTGAGGACATCATACTGTGTGAGGGACATATACTGCAGGGGCATCCTACTGTGTGAGGGGAATATACTGCAGGGACATTATACTGTGTGAGGGGCTGTGGGGACATCATACTGTGTGAGGGTCATATACTGCAGGGACATCATACTGTGTGAGGGGCTGTGGAGACCTCATACTGTGTGAGGGGCATATAGTGCAGGGACATCATACTGTGTGAGGGGCTGTGGAGACATCATACTGTGTGAGGGGCATATAATGCAGGGACATCATACTGTGTGAGGGGCTGTGGAGACATCATACTGTGTGAGGGACATATACTGCAGGGGCATCCTGTGTGAGGGGCATATACTGCAGGAACATCATACTGTGTGAGGGGCTGTGGAGACATCATACTGTGTGAGGGACATATACTGCAGGGGCATCCTGTGTGAGGGGCATATACTGCAGGGACATCATACTGTGTGAGGGGCATATACTGCAGAGACATCATACTGTGTTAGGGGAATATACTGCAGGGACTTCATACTGTGCGAGGGGCATATACTGCAGGGACATCATACTGTGTGAGGTGCTGTGGGGACATCCTACTGTGAGAGGGGCATATACTGCAGGGGCATCCTACTGTGTGAGGGGAATATACTGCAGGGAAGTCATACTGTTATGCTGTGTGAGCGGCATATACTGCAGGAACATCATACTGTGTGAGGGGCTGTGGGGACATCATACTGTGTGAGGGGCATATACTGCAGGGACATCATACTGTGTGAGGGCCTGTGGGGACATCATACTGTGTGAGGGGCATATACTGCAGGGGCATCCTACTGTGTGAGGGGAATATACAGCAGGGACGTCATACTGTCATGCTGTGTGAGGGGCATATACTGCAGGGACATCATGCTGTGTGAGGGGAATATACTGCTGGGACATCATGCTGTGTGAGGGGCATATACTGCAGGGACATCATACTGTGTGGGGGCTGTGGGGACATCATACTGTGTGAGGCATCATTGTGGGGGGCCATGAAAGAGGTACTATACTCTGTGGAAACACTAAAGGGCTTCAATAGGTGCAATATTTATTGGCAACATGGTGGCTCAGTGGCTAACACAGTTGCTTTGCAGTGCTGGGTTCTGGGATGATATCTCACCAAGGGCACCATCTGCAAGAAGTCTGTATGTTCTCCCCGTGTTTGCGTGGGTTTCCTCCGGGTTCTCCGGTTTCCTCCCACACCTCAAGGACATACTGATAGGGAATGTAGATTATGAGCCCCAATGGGGACAGCGATGATGATGTCTGTAAAGCGCTGTGGAATTAATGGCACTGTATAAGCGAGAAAAATAACTAATATATCTAAATAACATTAATGCTGACTTGTAACATTAAATATTGCTTGCCTCCTTCTCTTTCTTTTCTACATGTGTTGTCCTTCTTTACATTTGGTCAAACTGGGATGAGCGGTGTGAGATGACCAGCTTTAAAAATAAAAATTGATTTAGTGATACTCTGTCAGGAGATGTTTATGTTATATTTGTCTGTGAATGGCCACTTAGTGATTGCACTGTCAATTGCTGTCTACTAAGGGTTATGCTGGCATGTCGCTTTATTATCTTGGATTTGTTTTGTGAGAAATTGTAAATTTAGGAACAAGTCATGGTGGACACATCTGGGTAGTAAGTCTAAGGTAGTTATTAAATAGGTAAAGCCTAGGAAATATAACATTTTTTTGCTAGAATTTGTTAAAATAAGCCTGTCTGCACAGAATGACTGCTCAAACCAAGCATAGGCGCTCGGTGCACCCTCGGTGTGACCAAACAGTACAGTGCATCTTCCCACCTACTTATTTTCCCCTCCCCCCTTCCTTGATTGACAGCTCTGGCTTTATAGAGCCAGAGAAGGGTGAAGATAGATGAAAAACAAGCAGGTGGGACGGTGCACTGAACTGGTTGGCCACGCCAAAGTGTGCTTCGAGCGCCTGTGGTTGGTTTGAACAGTTATTCTGTTCTGATAGACTCTATGGCTTGTCATGTGGCTTTGATGTAAAATGTGCTATATCATTCAGTGTTCAATGTTCACACGATGAATTTAAAGGGTTTATCCGGGATTATAAAAAACATGACTTCTCTGACTTAGAAACAGCACCTCCTTTGGCAGTGGTTTGTCTGTGGTATTACAGCTCAGCTTTATTCATTTCAATGGGGCTGAGTTGCAATACCAGACACAACCCATGGTCAGTGGTGGCAGTGTTACAGAAACAAAGCAGCCACAATTTTCTAATCCCCCGCAATCCCTTTAAAGATCTTGCCTGACTTATGGAATTTAGTCCATTAGTTCCTGTTCACACTACAATCTTGATCTGCCTGGATTCTTCTTTTGTGCACCCAGACCACATGGGAAACAGCGCAGATAGTCAAAGTCTCTTTTCAAATCCTAATGGAAACATTTAAGGAGAGACGAGAGGCGCTGTACAATGCAAAAATATAGAGGTTTGTGCTTAAAATATGACTAAGGAGCAATAACACATTGTCTGAAAATATAGTGTTCTTGGAAAATAAGATGAGGGCGCCTTAATTTTTCCAGACATCTCATGTTCACCTACCCTGATAGGACATATTGATATAGATGTCATAGAGGGACATACTTGTGTCAGGATTCCCATTAATGAGAGAGAATAGAGAGCCTCTTTGTACTAGCTCTGCTCCTCTGACAAATGCAAGGTGTTCATCTATTAAATGATCATCTGAATGTTCACCGTATAATAATATATTTCTAGATTTGTTAATACCTGACCACACAAGGCTTCTCCTGGATACTTCAGCTATTTGTCTTCCGATAGAATTTAAACGGGGTTAACTCCAGTGACTGCACCAGGGCCCATCGGACTCTAGTTATCAGTTTGGACCCGGGGCCCCAGCTGCAGTTGGTCAGATGCATGGGCTCTTGTAGCATTCTAGATCCTCTAAAGATATTTGTGTTTGTTCCCCGTATAATGATGTCCCCCATCCTGAGCCCTTTCCTGGTTTATTGTCACCCATCCTGGCCCCTTCTTATAATAATGTCCTCCATCCTGACCCTACCCAGTAACAATGTCCCCCATACTGCGCCCCTTCCTGTTACAATGTCCCCCATCCTGCCCCCCTTCCTATAATAATGTCTACCATCCTGGCCCAATCTAGTAATAATATCCCCCATCCTGCACCCCTTCCTGTTATGTCGCCCATCCTGGCCCCTTCCTATAATAATGTCCCCCATTCTGGCCCCATCCAGTAATAATGTCCCCCATCCTGTGCTCCTTCCTGTTATAATGTCTCCCATCCTGGCCCCTTCCTGTTACAATGTCCCCCATCCTGCTCCCCTTCCTATAATAATGTCCACCATCCTGGCCCCATCTAGTAATAATATCCCCCATCCTGGCCCCATCTAGTAATAATATCCCCCATCCTGCGCCCCTTCCTGTTATGTCGCCCATCCTGGCCCCTTCCTATAATAATGTCCCCCATTCTGGCCCCATCCAGTAATAATGTCCCCCATCCTGTGCCCCTTCCTGTTATAATGTCTCCCATCCTGGCCCCTTCCTGTTACAATGTCCCCCATCCTTCTCCCCTTCCTATAATAATGTCCACCATCCTGGCCCCATCTAGTAATAATATCCCCCATCCTGGCCCCATCTAGTAATAATATCCCCCATCCTGTGCCCCTTCCTGTTATAATTTCCCCCATCCTGGCCCCTTCCTATAATAATGTCCCATATTCTGGCCCCATCCAGTAATAATGTCACCATCTTTTGCCCCTCCCTGTTATAATGTCTCCTATCCTGGCACCTTCTTGTTATAATGTCTCCCATCCTAAGCCCTTCCCAGTAATCTTATTCCTCGTTTCATTCCAACAAATTAAAAAAAAAAAAAGATTCTTCCTCCCTCCCTCCCTCCCTCCGCGATGCACGACAAGACCTTTTATAGCTGTCGCAGGAGCCTACAGCTGACTTCGACTTGCCAGGCATGGTGCATGACGTCACTGCCATGTACTGCTCCTGACGGCACGGCAATATCAACCCGCGGCCCCTGATTGGCCGGTGGCATGCATTGCAGTGGACGGAGCTGGTGGGTCTCTGCACTACAATACATCTCAGCTGACTGTGCGTCCTCCCACATTACACCCTGATTATCTCGGATGAGACAGCTCCTTTGATAAAAGTTGCATTGGTATTTTGGAGCACTTTACAAGCTACTAATTTACCTTTCTTTAGGCTTGCAGGTAACCAGGGATGTGTATACCATGTGTGTAACGTATACAGATACACAGCGGCCCTGTAGGCTAAGGTTCACCCTATATACCATTTACCGGACTGACCTGGCTTACAATTATTGGTAAACTGTCATCGACCAGAGCAATTGGCTTATATGGGAGGGACTTTCTTGTGAAATATGGAGAAGGTTATGTATGAAAGCTGCTGAAGAGCAGACTTCTACTAGACTTTTCTTCACTCAGGACAACAATTCTCTTCTAGCCTCATAACCAAATGCTCTTGACAGGGGTAGCGTTGCTTGTTGATCCATCCCCCAGCACTGGGGGGGCAAATGCCTTGCCAGCTGCACCCCTGAGAAAATGACTAACATAATATTCTTGCACTGTTATCTGAACTTCTTTAGTATAGCTCAAATGGTCAAAAGTTATCAATTTAACACTTTAATGGAAAAATGACGTGCAACTTTATTTTTCAATAAAATCTACATTTCCAGGTGTGGAAACGTGACGTTTTTCCGTATGTTTCTTGCAGGTGTTTGCACAAAAAAAAGCACCAGCAATTTCCTCTGATCATTGCATTATTGTTCCATTTTTTATGTGTTTTTTTTTTTTTTGCTTTTTTTTTGGTGCTGCTAGTTTGACAGCAATATTTTTTTTGCCTGGTTTCCAGGGCAGAAAAGCTGTGATTCTGCATTTAGAAACCTAACAGCGGTTTTTATATGTGTTTTTCATTCTCACCGTAGAAGTCTAGAGGGAAAGAAAAATTCACCAATAATAACCACACAGTTCCACAGCGTCATCAAACGCACAGTTTTCACGAGTTTCTCGGAAAATCACATTCAAATAGATTTTTCCAGAAAAAAAAAAAGGCAGCCGAAATATGCATCCTTTATGCTACGTGGGAACATGGCCTCAAGGTTACAATAGATGAAAGTAGAGTGTAAGGGCAGCTAAAGGGTTACATTTTCAGAGATATTACACAAAAGTTGAGAAATACCTAGTCCTGATTGATTTACGGATCATGCCATGAATTACTTACACTGTAAAATTGTCATCCGCTGATTATTTCTGGTCCGCACTTTGTAGTGTAATATATTTACAAAATGAGAATTTCACGATGTGAAATGGATCCGGCGCTCGCCGAAAAGGTAAACACAATGAATTAAAAATGTATCAATACACAGAGCATCGAATGGTGCCGAGCCAGCAGCCGCGCCGCCGGGATTCCCTCTCGCTGGCCGGTGTTGTCTCTCTGCTTCCATCAGACTCGTTGTGCTAAATAGAATTTCAGCGCTATTTAACAATAAATAAATGGACCCCGGGGGCACGTGAGAGGTAATATTTCTCCACTACTCTCGTGAGCGGAGAAATTCTTGCTCTTTATCTCCCATAATGCAAACTGCTGTTTAAGAATTCAGCAGGGGAGGGGAAGCTGATGGAGCAGGGAAGACTTGAGAAGATGCCAGGCGTACTTCACCGGGCAGGACAGTAGGGAGTGATAATACAATGGGTAACCGATACCTCGTTACTTACTTTATTATTATCGGAGACCTCTGTTCTTTACGGAAAGTAACGCCATTTGTTGTCTTAGGAAACAACACTTTTTTTTTTCTTTTCCATTTTGTCTGGCAGTCGTCTTTAAATAGATGGGGACAGATCTTGTTTCTAGGCAGAGGGAATTACCAGCGGATGTGTTCGGTGGCCAAGCTCTGCTGAGCAGCGATAAGTTAAGATCAACTAATTCATAATTAAACAGTTTATACAGCTGCAAACTCTCGAAAAAGGATAAGAAAGCCTGCGGAGCCCGTTGTAGAGCGCCGTCTCCATATGTAGCCGCTACTGCAGAGGAGATAGGCTAACACGTAGAGCCGCAGATAATACGCCTGATATCAAATAGACTTTAGCATCACAATGCCGTCTTATAATCCTATTTGCCTGTTCATTTATTTGTCATTTTGGCACAACTTATTTTGGTTTCATCATGTGGGATTTTTTTTTATTTTGCATAGAAATATGCTCAATTGATTCGGCCCCGCGATATTTCTATTAGCCGACTGCCTAAAATGCAATTTATTCATTTTACCAGATTTTCAGGTTTCTCTCACAGAATAAGAAGAATGTTTCTTTACCTTCCATTAATCCAATTCTAAATCTAAATTCAGACTGTAAAGTGCTTTATGGTTCTGTAATGCAACTTTGAAATCAATTTTCTCATCTCTCTTCATTTCTAACTAATTGAATTTGCTATGAATTCTCGCAAATATTGAATTATTCTAAATACTAGTTTATTGGGATTAAATTTTCACAAATCCAGCAAAATGCCGGAATATGAGTGCTGGGAAGGGGTTAAAAAACAAACTTGTATGCCCATCTCTCCCCGGCCCTCCCTTGGGGCGGACATACCATGGTTGCAATCGGTGCAGTTGTTTAGAGACCCAAGAGATAAAGGGGTCCATGTCTGCCTCAAAACCTGGTGAATTGTGCATTATGATGAGCTATTGGGCCCATATATTGTTCTTGCAGGGGGGTCCTCTTCTATCTATGTCCCTTGGTCCTCTCCATACTTGTCCCTCAGCTGCCAGGGCCTGTATTTTGGCCTTCTTTAGGTTCCAGGTCTCCAGTAAATGTCTTTCTTCTATAAGTCCAATGACATCATATGGGGCATGACAAATGTCTCTGACCTCAGTGGCATAAGTCATGCCCAATATGACAACATGGGGTCTATGGAAGAAAGAAAGCGCTAGAGAGGCAGAGCGAGAAGATGATAGAAAACAGAAGAGATAAGACATGGGAACAAATAGGAGGACAGGCGATGGTGGGAGAAGCATGGAGAGGAGGACAAGAAGAGTTGATCATACTTTTTTTTAACCCCTTCGAAGAGAGCTATGGAAATGTTAGGCATGATCTGGATGTAATCACTAAAGACATGGACTTCCCAAGACCTCTGAAGATTCCTGTGATATCTTTCGATAACATTTTAGCAACAGAAACATTAACAAGGACCTATCACTTGCTATAATTATGTCATATTATACTCAGTGCAAATGTAGCTGTTCTCCAGAATCTGTTATTGGCTTTCGTTTCTCTATTCCGATATATGGCCCATCTTCCTTGTATATACATCTAGGGTTTTTTAGGTATGGTATAATTACAGCAATGATTAAGGGGAGGCAATGTACGTAAGTTGCCTCTCCTGCCAAGTCCACAATTCAGAACCATCTATAGCAGCTATAGTGGATTTAAAACTTAACTTTTACTACGAAGAATAAAAGATTTTTGACAATCCTCAAAACAAAATTGACAATACACATAACAGATATATTAAAAACTGAAAAAATTGCCAATGTCACTGTATAGGATCATAACCTGACAGTAGTCAAAAAGTGGCAAAGGCATCAGTAAATACCAATATATATATATATATATATATATATATATATATATATATCATGTTTTACCAGGACCAGACAATGAAGTCCAGAGACAGTTATGTACGATAGGGCAGATGGATAAAAAGAAAGATCTCACCAAGTTCGTTGGTCTCAGAGTTCCTCCAAAAGATCCTCATCCATAAAGGCCCATATCATTGAGTATGGTCATCAGTTCTTCTCTATAGGACCACGCCCAGTTTGCTTAAAAGGACTAGATTTACATACAGGGAAAAGGAAGAATAGAGGGGTGCAGGAACCAAAGAAAAACTACATGACACTGAGGAGAAGAGTGGCTTTTACACCTGGTAAAAAATGTACATATTTTTGGCAATTTATAGGTCATCTTTAAGTCCTGTAAATTGCAAGGGGTGGCTTCCCTGGATCAGACACGTAGAATAAGACTTGGGTGTCCAATTTCACCAGTTATTCTTCCTTGGCTCACTTTTGGTAGGTAATAACCACGACATACCAGGGGCACTCCACAAGAGGCCATGTCCATACGTTCAGTATTTGGTGATTTTTTTACCTCAGTATTTGTAAGCCAAAATCAGGAGAGAAACAATCAGAGGAAAAATATAACAGAAACACGTCACCACTTCTGTATTTTTCACCCAAATACTGAACATGTGAATGTGACCAGATTCTTACTCTTTCCTATTTTTCCTGCTTCCTACTTCAAGAACTGCCTGTTCGCTTGCTGCCTGATGTATTCCATGCCTCGTTTGATGCCGTTGGGGTGTAATAATTAAAGATATTCTTAAAATAATCATGAGTAGTTTCTATAGCAAACGCTGACTGCTTCCGACAAGGCCGGCCATCTTTATCATCTATTTCTGCACTTAGTGGATTGAGGTTTAGCATATGTGTCTGTCGTTTGGCGCTCGGTGTGCCGCGCTATTTCCGATTTGTAATTTTAGACCTTCTTGCTGCTATTCAGACACTGCAGGCTCCAAAATGAATTACATTTGTAACTTGGCAGTTCCCATCCCAGCCGCAGCATAGAGCTAAAGCCGTCCCAGCATGCCTCCGTGCCAAAGAAGTGACGGCCGGTTACAGCTTCCAGGCCATAATATATGCGAGTGAGATTTCTTTAATGGCTTACTGGAATTTGTGTAAGATATCAGCCGCATAGCTGAAGACGGTCCAGGTCATGTAGGTCAGTATGACACAGAATGCAATGGGAACAGCCAACTGAATTATAGCCACCCTGCTCGTATTTTAATGAGATTACGGCTGGCTCACCCAGACACTTTATAACGAAGAAAATCTTCAAATTTAGGGGAATTTAATGAATAACCGGAGAGTTCCCGCTTGCCAATTACTGCTTTCATAAAAGAATAGGATTATGGGAGAGTTGGACACAATTCAGGATGCACCTTATGGATGTGAAGGCCTTTGTCTCCTCAGGCATTGGGCATTGGTGCCATGTTGAGAGCTTGCAACACTATCTGGTATTGTGGCCGGGCAGTTGGCACAGGCTTCTGAGCTGATTTCCTCCAACTTGTTTTTGCTTTGCGTTCTCTAAAAAGAAATTTCATAATAGAAATCCACAACTTGCAATCCCCCAGTAATTATATTGTCTGCACGTTGTGCCCTTTTCATGCTAAATTGTGGGTTTTGAAGGTTGGTAAAATGATATTATATCACAAAGTCATCATGAGGAAAACTTTGATTTTCGAAGTAAAGGATGTAGTCCTCGAATTGGGAAAACAGAGGTGGCCTTCGTGACTTTCACACTCTGTTTCATCATGTAGCTAATCCTGGAGCCCTACCATCTGGAAGCAACATTATGTATGATAATAAAAAAATATTCATTCTACTGGTTCATTTTACTGTTTTTGCCCTTCTGAGTCTCCAAAAATGCAGCAATATCGAATAGTCTTGTTGGTCTTGTAGTTACTGATATCAGTGGTTGTCATCATTTGTTACCCCTGAAAGAAACCAAGATAGCTGGAGTACAGGAGTAACTATAGGGTAGATGAGCAAGGGTCTCCAGCACCCATCTAAGGACTGTTATCAGAAAGAGCTTAAAGGAGTTGGTCACTTTCTGGAAAGTGTACCCCAAACTCAGCAGGTACTCACCCTTGGTCCAGAGCCTGTTTCTCACTGCCGCTCCGGTCTCAGTGTATTTGCTGCAGTGTTGACGTCCCGTCAACAGCGCACGTCACCACTCTAGTCATTCACTGAGCTAAGTGGCGTGGATTGTCAACCTTAGCACAGTCACTGAACTCATGACAGTGTATGGCCAAAATCGTTCTCCTGAAACAATCCCTTATATCCATTATTTTTCATCTCCCCAACCAGTCTCTCATACCACTTAACTTATAATAATGATACATAGGGGACATTCTTTTTGGATATAATTGGCCACAGCAGCCATTTATTAACAAACAACAATAACCAATGAAAGAATTTGGGGAGGTCCTTGAGGCTACAAGATCCGGCACATGTAGAACAAAGTATTTTTCCATAGAATTATTTTACCCTCAGCTGTAACCACCAGCTAGAGGGCACCACACCACAATCAGTGGTAAAAGAAACACCACCACTGGCTCCCAGGGTATACCCCTGTCCAGAGCCCCACTAAGTGGCAGATCAGCCAATCAGTAATTCCATCCTGAAGGGAACCATCTCTGTAAATTCCCCCCCATAATAAATTTCACCAACCCCAAGGGCCTCCCCACCGCCCCAGCCACTGTGACTTACCGTAAAATTTTTAACTTTCAACATAATCCCGAGCCATAAAACATAAGATACATATTTCCATAATACATCTCTAAATTCCTTGAAAAATGAGGGTGGGCAGGTGGGACTCTTCCTATTGCTGTCCCCACAGGAATGGCCCCTTTTTCCACACCTTTTCTTTTATACCCCCATATGGTAACTTTTTCCCTCTCCACAGTCCAGTCTACATATGAAGCAAGATGACAGGGGCCATCTTCACTGAGTGAACAAGCAGTAGGCTCCTGTGTGATATAATTGAAAAGGTTTGGTGCCATTAACAAATACCAAAATTAATTCAGTCCTCCTTTTGACTTTTGTTTTGTTCTCCCTTTTCCTCTATATACAGTGTTTTCTTATTATCAATATCAATTTATGATCGATATTTCCAAATAAAATAATGTAGGATCTGAGATTTTGTAAAATTTTATATGAATATCTATAACACTATATCTGGGGAGTTCAATAGCATATATCTAAATTGGAGGCAACTTATTTAACCCCTTGAGGGTCTTTTGAAGAAGAACTCCTTGTCCTGGTTAGTTGCATCTCTTTTCCTATTACATTAGGAGAATCTGTAGAAAATGTTCCCATTACAGAAGAACTGTATTATTAGCATAAAATGGGTGGGGAATTGTTCTAAGGATCACTGAATGGAAGTTAAGTTTTCAGGTTCCTTTTGAAGGTTTCCACGACGGTAGGCGAGAGTCTGATGTGTTGGGGTAGAGAGTTCCAGAGTAGGGGGGATGCAAGGGAGAAATCTTGATTGCGGGAAGAGGAGATAAGAAGGGAGTAGAGAAGGAGATCTTGTGAGGATCGGAGGTTGCGTGCAGGTAAGTACCGGGAGACTAGGTCACAGATGTATCGAAGAGACAAGTTGTGGATTGCTTTGTATGCCAGGGTTAGGGTCTTGAACTTGAGTCTCTGGGCAATGGGGAGCCAGTGCAGGGATTGACAGAGAGGAGAGGCCAGGGAATAGCTGGGAGACAGGTATATTAGTCTGGCAGCAGAGTTTAGGAAAGATTAGAGGGAGTGCGAGAGTGTTAGAAGGGATGATACAGAGCAGGAGGTTGCAGTAGTCAAGGCAGGAGATGATGAGGGCGTGCACTAGTGTTATTGCAGATTCTTGGTTAAGGGCTGAACGGATCTGGGAGATATTTTTGAGTTGGAGTCAGCAGGAGGTGGAAAGGGCTTGGATATGTGATTTGGAGGAGAGATCTAAGTCAAAGGCTACCCCAAGGCAGTGGACTGGGGATAGTGAGCAGCCATCGACATTGATGAATAGGTCTGTTGAAGGGGTTGAGTGAGATGGGAGAAAGATGATGAATTCAGTTTTGGCCATGTTACGTTTTAGAAACAGAGCAGAGAAGGATGAAATAGCGGACAGACATTGTCGGATTCTGATTAGTAAGGAGGTGATATTGGGTCCAGGAAGTGTGTGTCGTCAGCATAGAGACTAGGTGGTATAATGGAGGCCCTAGTTTGACCTTTGCGATGGGGTCACTCTAGTGGAGCCATCCTGTATCATTGCCTGTTTTCCAGTATACTCCCTCCCAGTGAGTGCAGTGTTCACATTTTATGTTACCAGTATAGCCCAGTACAGCCTGGTGCTGCTCCTTCTTGATGCTGGACAGGATAAGACGCACTGCAGCTCTACTACATTACATTATATCCGAACTTGGCTCGTGATACAATTACAGACTGACAGCCGTCCTCTGTGAATGATGATGCTGAAGATGAATGGCGGACAGTCTATTGTCACCGCTCTCTTCTATTGATTGATTGAGTGAAAATGTCCTTTTCAGACTATACATTTCTTATAGCCTAGGACATTATAACCTTTTATTCCAGGAAATCCTTGGCGCAGACCAAGATTCTTACTGGCGACTGCTGCTCTGCCGCTAATACGGACAGGTCAATTGCTTTCTGTGATAGGCATGAATCACAGACGTGACAGGCAGAGATATGCTCTACGTCCTGCGAGTAAATATATATGGTTGTAGTGAGAGAGTAGGGGATATACTGAGAGAAACTCCACTATAGGATACGTAAGTAAGCAATGTCAGGAAATTAATGGCAGCATACTCAGGAAACATGTATATGTGCCATAGAGACAGACCTTGCAGTGCCCATGGGGCCTATAGAGACGGGAGGAAACCAGCAGAGGCTGGCATCATTTTACACTTACTATGGATAGTAGAAATCTGCACTAGCATCTAACCATTAGCTAATAAAAGAAGGGGTTAAAGGGAATCTGTTAGCAGGTTTTTGCTACCGCATTTGAAAGCAGCATAATGTAGGGGCAGAGACCCTGATTCCAGCTTTGTGTCACTTAGTTTACTGGGTGCAGCAGTTGTGACACAATCAGAGTTCTTAGATGTAACATGTAGCAGAGCTCAGTTAGCTAACCCCGCCCACACCCCTGATTAGCAGCTCTTTGTGTACATTGTATATTGACAGTGAGCTGCTAATCAGTGCTGGGGGGGTATTTGGACCAGGAGGCACTGCTAATCAGTGCTGGGGGTGTGTTCGGACCAGGAGGCACTGCTAATCAGTACTGAGGGTGTGTTCGGACCAGGAGGCACTGCTAATCAGTGCTGGGGGTGTGTTCGGACCAGGAGGCACTGCTAATCAGTGCTGGGGGTGTGTTCGGACCAGGAGGCACTGCTAATCAGTGCTGGGGGTGTGGTCGGACCAGGAGGCATGTGGGAGCTAGTCCAGCAGTGATAATTTCCTTATGATAAAACACTCATTGTATTAAAAAAACAGCATAGCCTAGTAAGTGACACATCACTGAAATCAGTGACTCAACCCCTACCTTGGATTACATAGCAAAACCTGTTAACATATTCCATTCAATGTTAGATTACATAGATGATAATTTTTGGACTGACCCACGTCGTCGGATTGTTTCTTCTCAGAGACTTCTTTGCAACCTATCATTTATATATTTATTTTTATTCTATGCCTTTTCCTTCTATAAGGAAAGTAAAAAACAGCTCCTAAAGCAAATCACTCATCAGAGTAATGTGGTCAGCACTAATACATCGGACTGGAAATAAAAGGTTTATTTGAAGAATAATCATTTCGGCCCTTTCTCTTCTATGGATTCCTTTGGTTGTTATTCTACTTGCCACCCATTACATTTAATAATGGGGGACCATTAGCATTAGAAGGGTTGTCCACCTATTTCAGACTAAAAATCATCTTTGCTATTGAGCTTCATTTAAAAAATATCTGACATCTTTTGGCTTTTAAAGCCTCTTTGTTTCTCTGCACATTCAACTTTGATGTGACAAGTGGTTATTAATCAGCTGAGAGGTGCTCGGAAAAAGACAGACAAAAGAGAGTTACAAACTCTCCTGCCACACATCAGAACAAGCTCACTGACAGATTCTCAGATAACTCATTCTGCAGCGTGCAATGTACATTACATCACAGAAGCTATACAAGGTAAACAAAGCATTTTTTTTTAATGAAACCCAATTGCAAAAATGATTTTTAGCTCTAAATACATACTTTTAAGTAAAAAAAAAAGTCCCAAACAGTGAACAACCCCTTTAATGAAAACCTTTCTCATACTTACCATGGAGTCAATGCTCCTTTTTCATATTATGTCCCATTTTGTCTCTATATCGGTGTGTGTTGACAGTAAAGATATTCCTAGGTAGCTAGAAAATACCACTCAGACTTTTCGCTAGCTCGTCCATTAATACAGTATTGTAAATTGGTGTGGATTTACACTGCGCAGCAAGTTTGCAGTAAATTCACCATGTGAACTATGTCTAAGAATACATTCAGTTTTGACCACTGTGGTGTAATTTTGAGCTGTGTATTGTAAAAACACATTTGACTGGACATTTTATTAAGAGGGGGGCCCCTAATGAAATTAATTTAACAGAATTTGGTGCAAATATTCTCCAGTAATGGAAAAAATAAAAGTAAACACGAGTTGGAAAAGTAAAAATATCCATACTGCTAATTATTATATTTTTTTTTTCTAGAAATAGACTCTAGTGGCAGAAAACTTGCTGGGGAGCATAGCAGTTACCAGTACCAGATTTAGAATTGCTAGGCATTTTTCCCTCTTGTTGGGGTAAATAAGATAACAATATATAGCTGCAGGAAAAACTAGTCCAATAAATTAGATATGTTTAATCTCTATTATACTGGGCTGCAGCTGTGTAAGGTCAGCCGGTACAGAATATACCTTTTAGCCTTCCAATTATGCATCTCTTAAATCACTCATCTGCTCTGCGGCAAGGTCTCGTTTGCTCTTCCTTCAAAATGAGGACACTAGGAAAAAAAAGTCCCTTGGGTTTTCCTAAGATTATTTCCTTTAACATGTACAGTACAGGAGATTTTATAGGCCTGCAATTTCATCATCAAGGATGACAGTGAATGGTTTTATTTGCATGCTGTGTTACTAATAGGGATGAGTTAGGAGGAAAACATTTTTTTGTGGAGTTTTTCCACGCTGCTGAAGATCGAAGAAAATCCAGTGCCAAGAGATATTATCAGTGTGGTTTTTATTCAACACATTTCGAAGTATATCACACTTCTTAAGGAAGTAACCACATACATATGTGGTTACTTATTAAAATTTTGATGGTTGGAGACTGAGTTGCTGCAAATTACAAGTATTTTAATTGCCCTAAAAAGATATGAATAGCACCCTGAGGTCTCAACATTTTATAAACTCTTAAATGCAGACTCAGCCATAACAATGGCAAAATTACCTCTACACACAGTATATGGCTATGGTAACTATTCTTCCCTCTGTAGAATATGTTCACTGTTTTATGACTTTCTCTCTCTATCTTTATCACTAAACTGACGTCATCTCACGATCCAGATTCACCCCAAACTGCCTGCTGCATTCCTTGCTTATGCTTTTATACAGGCTTTGATAATCCCACCTGATTGCAGCTATCACATCATATTGTATGCAAATTGTCTCTTCAGAGAGGAAGAGGACCAGAAATCTAGTTACACCTTTAGGAAGCAGCAATCTTAAAAGTCAATAGTGACCCTTTAACGAGCCTTATCACGTGACTTAGGATATAAGCCAGAACCAGAGACTCAATTTGCAGACACTATGTTCCGGGATTCTGTCCCTCGTCAGTGCAAAGTGTGACTTTTGGTTTGGCTGGGTGAGAGGCGTCAGACCGGTATCTAAGGGGTAACATTTCTCCTTGCAGAGAGAGACATGTTAAGCATGCTAAGGCATTGTGGGGAAGTCCGCCCAGCCTTGCCTGAGGTCATGCGAGCCTTCTCTGGCTGTTGCAATATGTGTGATGTCAGCAGTCATTTCTGATGATTCACATTAATTGAAAGGCAAGCTATTGTTATAAAGTATTCTAATTTACTGAGATAGTGACTTGTGTGTTTTCATTGGCTGTAAGCCATAATCATCAACATTAACAGAAATAAACACTTGAAATAGATCACTCTGTTTGTAATGAATCTATATAATATATGAGTTTCACTTTTTGTATTGAAGAACTGAAATAAATAAACTTTTTGATGATATTCTAATTTAGTGAGATAGTGACTTGTGTGTTTTCATTGGCTGTAAGCCATAATCATCAACATTAACAGAAATAAACACTTGCAATAGATCACTCTGTGTGCAATGACTCTATATAATATATGAGTTTCACTTTTTTGTATTGAAGAACTGAAATAAATTAACTTTTTGATGATATTCTAATTTAGTGAGATGCACCTGTATATAACATTTATTATCTCTCCAGTGGATAGATGACTACTGGTTACAGCTCCAGTGTCTTCAGCCACCTACATAAGGATGTGCCTGCAGGACATGCATACATTCACTCCTACGGTGCTGAAATAATTCCTAAATATAGAGAGCTGTGAGCTCTAATATTAATTGTATATGAATAATATTCACATTTATGGTGGTCTGAAGACTAGACAGACAGGCCATCAGTTTAAAATAATTGATCTGCCATGGTACATTTCGCTTGTAGTAGGTTTAGGAAATTAAAGGGCTATTCCCAACAATCTCTTCAAATAGTTGATAACTTACAAATCAGAGTTGGTCCAACCACTAGAACCTTCCCAATCCCAAGAACAGTTCTTTACAATGCTTTGTCGGAATGGATCAATGCCTGTGCATGCTTGCCAGTGCTTTATTCATTGTCTACCGGACTGTCGGAAATAGCTGAGTAGCCTTTTCCGGTATACACGGCTACTACTTGATTCTATTGGGGCATTTCAGAAGCCCATTTTCTACATAGGTGGAGGTCCCAGGGTTCATCCCCTACCGATCAGAAGGTTATTATCAGCTGTCTTGTGGATACGTGATAACTTTCAATGTTGTTGTCCTGATAGATATGGGAAGAGCCAACGTACAAAGATGGGAAAAGGGGAGAAGCCCAGCAACTAGGGAAAGGAGGAGTGGAGACCCCTAAGCAGATCTAACAACACCCTGACTTCCCTGTTGTCCCTAAATAGGTTCTCACCTATCGCCAAGCAGGATACCTTAGCCCTGGCTGACCCTAGAGCTAGGTAGGGAGGGGGAGGGGTGAGCACCAGTCAGCCCCACTGCAGCTAAAGACAAACAAGGAAAACATATAAGGGGATACACGTAGCTTTGTGAAGACACCAGAGAGATAATGACTACAATCCACAAAGAAACTCCAAGGAGAATCCAGCCAACTGCTAGAACTCCAGACCTGATCAGAGGAATTTACTCTATCACCAGCAACTCTCTGGAGAAACTGAGTGTATTTAAAGATCCAGCAAGGGCGTGTCAATTAGCAGTAGAAGGTGGAGATCATCGCTGGGTCTTAAGGAGGGAGGGATGATGAAAAGATCAAGAAGGTGTCTGCAAGGCCAAGCGCAGCGACATTCTGCAGCTGGATCCAGAATAACTGTCTGTCAAACCTAACACAGCCGTGACAGTTGTGCATAACTGTTTTACTACAATGAAGGTTCATTTATAATCTTAAACGGCGACCAACCGGCAACATGCTTACCAGTCTGTGGTCATTTAATGGCCTGTTTAACAGGCTGACCCATCATCAGATGCACATGAAATGATGTGTAAAAGATCGCTCAGTGCGCATAGACTGCTATGGTTCTTCACTTCACTAATCCTGTTTACACAGGACAATGTGCTGCCGAGAATGATGATCGTTTGTGCAGCACAAAAATTAGTTTAACCCAATTAACGGTAGCCTGTTTAGACTGCAATTATTGTGAAATGAGCGTTCCCAGGAACCATTGTTTTTGAAAATGGACCTCTTGCAGCTGTCATCCAAGTGCAGTCCGATGTTTTCACCATTGACTTGCATGATCGAGTGCTATCTGAATATCAGATCAAACCCAAGCATGCAGAGATTCTTTCCTCGTAAAGTCTCGGTCTGAGGAAAATATCGGACATGTGCACGGACTCCAAGACTAACATTGGTCCTAGTGTGATTCGATGATTTGTCAGATTGCACTTGGCAAAACCTAAGATGGAAACGAAGAGAACATATACCCTTCTATAAGTAAGTAAAAAGCAATAGTGCATATAAATAACATAGGGTGCTTGGGAAACACTATTCTTGATCAAAAAAAGTGTAAAAGCCATCCCACCACGATAAGGTGTCCTCAAATCGGGATGGTCCTAACCTCTAGTATTAAAACCTTACCTTGTGTCAAAGTGACCTCAATGTGAATAAGGTCCAAGAAGAACCGGGACCTAACTGTGGACACCCAGAAATGGGAATCTGTGTACACGTAATGTCCAGCTCAAAGACAGGGAGGTCACATCCTTACCTGCACTAAGCGGAAAAATCAAACGCAAAATTGAAAGAAAATACTTTTGTGTGCACCTGCCCTTCGGATGGATAATTGGGTTGAAGACTGAGGCTGTAAGTGGCACTTCCCACATAGAGCACTTCAATGTAGTGGACACACTTCTACCCACTAGTTTAGTGTCATTCGGACTATCTGTGAATAATAATTACAGATGTCTCTGCCATTACATGATGGACATGGTGGCGATACTATCCACCATCCTTGGGGGCAGGCCATCCATAGTATGAAGCAATCATTGGACTGGCTGTCCATCTCGCTGTATTTGATTGGTTAAGTTGTTTTTGTTTTGCTGGCTTTCTTCTATGGACAGGTTTATGGGCTCTTTTACCATTCTGCATACACATTGCTTATAGAAAACACCATTAATAAGCGAAGCTAATAAAATGCTTTGTACATTAGCAAGAATGCAAATAATTAAGACTTCTACCAGTTTCAACGGTCAAGTCAGTTTTAATCAAGCATTAGAACGCAGCTAAAATTACAATAAAAAAGTTTTATTACCTTCATTAGTTTGGTGCTTAGGAACTACTGGTTTACAAAAAAATGCATGGTGGGCTGGCACGAGATCAGGATGATTTTTTAATGATCCCAGCAGCTTCTTATCTCTAATAATACTTGTGTTTGGAATCTGAAAGATGTTAAAGGGATTCTCCACATTCTCAGCTTTTCCATCTCATGGCAAATGTAAACCCTGGTGATTTTACTTAGGACTTCATGTAAACTTGAGCTATTATTACTTACGTGAGTTAGCAAAAAGGTACAGGTCAAGGACAAACTGCTCTTTCTGGGAGTCCATGTCCCATTCATCCCATTCCTATCCCCTAAGTGTATCTCTGGATGCCGGGGCAATGACTAAAAGGTTACAAAAGTGCTGCAGGAGTTTTGCCAACTTTTCTAGAAGTCTGAGAGGTCTCCCCTTTTTTGTGGGAGCTTTCAGGACTTTCTGATAAAACTGGCAAGTATTGATGTATTCTCATGTATCACATGGGCTCCAATTTATTGGAATGCAATATCATATTAATCCTGTAGAGGGCACTGCAGAAAACTGTGCAGCTCTTTGCCTTTGACAGAGGTTTAATGCCTACATACACCTTTGCACAGATTTTTTTTTAATTTACGTTTTTATTACATTCAACTTTCTAAAAAGTTTTCATTAAAAAATGTTCTACCATTTTGCTGCTGCAGAATGTATGTAAGTGCTATATCTAGTTGAGAGCTGTTCAAAAAAAGATACAAAGCCATCAGAGCTCCCTTCTTTCTTCTCTCAGTGTTAGAGATAGCAGAAGGGAGGTGGAGGTTGTACACAGATCTTCAGTGGAGAGGAGGGAAACTATCTAAAGTTTTATGGAGAGCAGAGAAAGTAGGCTATAGACAATAAGAAAAGCACATAGAGAGGAGATAAGTGAAATTCTGACCCTGTGCTGATACATGAAAGTAAGTGAAAAAATTAGCACCCTAAATACACACAAAGCTCACATCCAGACTATATTACTGAGAGAGACACTCCTACAAGATAAAACCTTCATTGTACAGAAACAGCACACAGTCTAATTAATGACACATCCCTGAAATCAGTGTCTCAGCCCTTACCTCATGCTATCCTGAGATTACATAGCAAATACCTGCTGACGGATTCCCTTTAATAATTAAAGTTAACCAGTAAAATATGGGAAATTAATATTCGTTCAGTTTCTATTGAACCCATACAGATCAGGTGATCACTGGTGTGTTATTTAGAAAAAGGCATGTCCAGAAGTCAGCCTTTAACCCCTTTATGATGGGCCCAATTTCCATTTTTGCATTTTCATTTTTTCCTCCCCTTGTTCCCAGAGCCATAACTCTTATTTTTCTGTCCATGTAGCCGTATGGGGTTTTGTTTTTTGCAGGACGAGTTGTACTTTTGAATGACACCATTCATGTTACCATATAGTGTATTGGAAAAAGGGGAAAAAATTACAACAGGTGAGAAATTGTGAAAAAAAACACCACAATTCTGACATTGTTTTTTGAGAATTGTTTTTACGGTGTACATTTTGTGGCAAAAAGTGACCTTGCAATATAATTCTGCTCATCAGTAAATTATGGTGATGCCAAACATGTCCAAGTTTTTTATTATTTTAGTGGTGGAAAAAAAATCAGAAGTTTGCAAAGAAAGAAAAAAAATTGGGGTTATGTCGCCATTTTCCAAAACCCGTAACATTTTCATTTTTCGGCTGACGGAGCTGTGTGATGGTTATTTTTTGTGGGAGGAGACAATGTTTTTATTTATACCACTTTGGGATAGATGTGATGTTTTGATCGCTCATTATAGCATTTTTTGTGAAATTGGTGTAAAAACGTAATTTTGGTGTTCTTTATTTTTTTTTTATTAATTACTTTTATATTTTGATAGATCAGACTTTTCTGAATGTGTCACTACCACATATAAGTATTTTTTAATTTTTTTTAATATCTTTATTTGTAATGGGGGAGAAGGGGGGGTGATTTGAACTTTTAATTACTTTATTTGTTTTCATATTTTTTTTAACATTTTTTTTTTTACTTTTCACTGTTTGTTAGTACTTGAACCTGCATTCATCTGATCGCTTGTGTTATATACAGCAATGGCATAAAAATCACTGTTTCCTTAATGTCTGGCCACAGCTAGGATTTCAAATTAACTCCATAATGACAAGCATGGTGGTCTTCAGCAGACCCCCAGCTGTCATAGCAATATGATCACGTCACCACCTGGAATAACAAGCCCACATGCGGCATTTAACAGTTTAACAAGAGGCAGGGACTGGCTGTAACACACAGCCATCATCTGTCGGATATACACCCACTTCCGACTTGCACCATACATTTACGGCAAATGTCGTGAAGGGGTTAAGTTGACTATATTTATAAGTTAAAAGTGACGCGCCCCTGGGCCTGTGTCGCGCAGCGTTGCGCACGCGGGAGCTTACCCGGAGCCGGATCTGTTGAGGGTTGTAGTCTCGTGGCGGTGATCCGGTCCGTGCCCAGGGAGTCAGACTAAGTGGCGCTGTATCAGCGGTAGATGATGGACGACTACGCCACCCGTTGAATGAAGCTATGGAGCTGCCGCTGCAGGGCAGACCGCTGAGGCCGGTGGAAGGATGGTGCAGCGTGGATGGTATAACCCCCAACGGGAGGGGTATGGCCTCAGGGCAGCCGACGTGGATGATGGGGGTAGCAGGAACCACTCAGAGACGATGCGGTGTAGTTCAGGGTCTTTACTGGTGACAAAGATAGACCCTCCCGGAGTACTGGCTAGCGGTTGGGGCCTGGTCAGTCCTTGAGCAGATGGGATCTCCCCTGGCCAGGCGGAGTTGTAGGCCTCCCAAACTAACGATACTCTTCTGGCTACCTTGCTAGAAGCGAGTATAAGTAGCCCACGTCCCTGAGTGTACCGTGTGGTGCTCACCCGTATGGCCGGTGACTCGGGGGCCTTCTAGTAGCTTCCGCTCCACGACGGCGGTGCTGGTCCCATGCGTGTGACCGTGCCTTCGGGTTTCTTGGCCAGGGGACCTGAAATCCCCTGCCTGACGGATTCTGCTGCTGGGTAGGAGTTAGTCCCCACAGCCTCGGACTCCGGGTCCGGTAAGAAATCTTCTCAGTCAGGGCGAGCTCTGCAGCTGCCAGCCCCTGACCCTTTGTAACACTGCTCCCACAGAGCTCCTGTTGTTTCTTCCTATGCTGCTTCTCTTCTCTACTTCTGGCATGGCCCAGGAGCTGGGCCCAGCCAGAGCCACAGCTCCCTGTCAGCCCTCCTGGCTGCACTCTCCCTCCGAACTCTCTAACCCTGCCTCAGCCCCAGGTTTATACAGGGGAAGTTCTTCCCCTCCCAGGACTGGGCAGGAGGTGTGGCATGCATAGGATTCCTGACCAAGAGACCTCCCACCTGCTCTCAGACATAACATTGCTTGTTACTGTGGAAACCAGACCCCTGGGGTGCCACAAAAGCATGTTTTTGTCTGAAGTTATCTTGCATCTAGCACATATTATATACCGGACGTGAGTGATGCTATTAGTGCCTTACAATCCTCCCATCCGTTGTTATGTGGCACCCCAGGGGTCTGGTTTCCACAGTAACAGCAATGTTATGTCTGAGAGCAGGTGGGAGGTCTCTTGGTCAGGAATCCTATGCCTGCCACACCTCCTGCCCAGTCCTGGGAGGGGAAGAACTTCCCCTATATAAACCTGGGGCTGAGGCAGGGTTAGGGAGTTGAGAGGGAGAGTTCAGCCAGGAGGGCTGACAGGGAGCTGTGGCTCCGGCTGGGCCCAGCTCCTGGGCCACGCCAGAAGTAGAAAAGAGAAGCAGCATAGGAAGAAACAACAGGAGCTCTGTGGGAGCAGTGTTACAAAGAGTCAGGGGCTGGCAGCTGCAGAGCTCGCCCTGACTGAGAAGATTTCTTACCGGACCCGGAGTCCGAGGCTGTGGGGACTAACTCCTACCCAGCAGCAGAATCCGTCAGGCAGGGGATTTCAGGTCCTCTGGCCAAGAAACCCGAAGGCACGGTCACACGCATGGGACCAGCACCGCCGTCGTTGAGCGGAAGCTACTAGAAGGCCCCGAGTCACCGGCCATACGGGTGAGCACCACACGGTACACTCAGGGACGTGGGCTACTTATACTCGCTTCTAGCAAGGTAGCCAGAAGAGTATCGTTAGTTTGGGAGGCCTACAACTCCGCCTGGCCAGGGGAGATCCCATCTGCTCAAGGACTGACCAGGCCCCAACCGCTAGCCAGTACTCCGGGAGGGTCTATCTTTGTCACCAGTAAAGACCCTGAACTACACCGCATCGTCTCTGAGTGGTTCCTGCTACCCCCATCATCCACGTCGGCTGCCCTGAGGCCATACCCCTCCCGTTGGGGGTTATACTATCACGCTGCACAATCCTACCACCGGCCTCAGCGGTCTGCCCTGCAGCAGCAGCTCCTTAGCTGTACTCAACGGGTGGCGTAGTCGTCCAACATCTACCGCTGATACAGCGCCACTTAGTCTGACTCCCTGGGCATGGACCGGATCACCGCCACGAGACTACAACCCTCAACAGATCCGGCTCCGGGTAAGCTCCCGCGTGCGCAATGCAGCGCGACACAGGCCCAGGGGCGCGTCAGTTACACCGTACAATGGTTATCGGTTCTGACAGATGAACTTCTATGAAGCCTCAGCGCTCGGATATCTGGTGTATATGAACAATAAAAATGAATGTTTAAGTAGATCAATAAGCTATTTAGTGCAGAAAAAAAAGGAAAGAGCTGCTAATAGAATCCAAAATGCTGCGCTTATTACATTACAACCATTTTTCACAGCGGTGGAAAACTATTTCAAGTTGTTTGTTCTGTGCTATTTCTCCTGGAATTAATGACCATGGGCACTTACAGGAGGCGATCGCCTACATTCAGCCCTGGCAATCGCAGCAGAGCTCAGACTGTCAGATATAGCTCAGCTCATACTGGAAGAGCAGGCACAGATTTCTCATTAGGCCCATCAGGCCTGTGCCTACGGGCACCTCGGGCCCAATGGTGAGTCACCAAAGATATTTGAGAGTCGGTGCCATAGTTTGTATTCCAATAATAGAAATCATGCTATCATTTATGAGGAGCCAATGGTACATGGCACATTAACGTAGGTTGTTTTTTATCAACAGTCTAAATAAAGGAGACAGTGGGAGTGACTTGAACCATTTTTTTTAAATTTTGGCATAAATTAAATTTTTATAAATTTGCCAAATTTTAATTTAAGAGAAGAGTCAGACATCCATATAACTCTAACCAGGATCCAACACAATGCTCGGACTGGCCATCAACTTTCCCCACCCAAGCTTGACTGCTGCATAGATATACCTGCTGACATACCCTGGTCAGCATAGCCGACGGCCAGTCCAAGTGTTGTATTGCGATCCTCGTCCGGGTTATAGTGCCGTCTGACTCTTCCCTTACCGTAAAGAAATGAAATAAGCAGCTACCATTTCTGACAAAATTTGTTCCATATTCTTCTATTCTTCAATCAAATTTAATCATTACTTGACAAACCCAGAGAGTACATACATACTTACCAAGTTTGCTCCCTAACTTGCCATGGACCTCTCCAAAATGCTCACTTTTAAGTGTGGTTTAAACAAGCCCAACCCTTTGTTTCTCCCTTTACTGTCCTAGCTAATTCAGGGCTATTGGAAACTAGGGGCAAGTGGATAGAAAAACTGCAAATTTTGCGATTGCCCCAGTCTTCACGTGATGCCTGTGAGGGGCCAGCAATAGCGCCGCTCACAGGCAATAAAGACACAGCAAGGTAATTACAAAAAGTCTTATAATCACAGGGTTAGTACATTGGGGGAGTCATAAAAAGTAGTGGACAACTCCTTTAATGCAAATTAAAAGCTGCTTTCTACACTACCAACAAAAGCTATGAGATTTCAGAAATCTCATGCAGACCATTGTCTTTATCTTTTTCCTTTATGAATTTGAGAACTGAGGCGTCTCTAAAATCTGCAGCATGTCACTTCTTCCAGTTTTTTGCATCATTTTTTTAACCCACAGAAAGCAAAGAGAAAGTGAAAAATCACTGCAATAAAATATGCAACAGCGTTTTTTGCTGCATTTTTTAAAACTAACTTTATTAAACATGTATTACAGACAAAGCACACATGTAATTCCCACCCCAAAAATGCTACAAAAATATGCATCAAAAATTCTGCACAAAACAGCGTCTTAACTGGTTTCTGAACAAAGCCTTACTTAAACATGCTTGAAAAATTTGGCCAAATTTACTACTGGCTCCAGAGTAATACCTGCTCTAGCAAAGACGTTCTAGATATTTATTATTTTACATAGGACTGCATGTTGACCTACTGCATTAGCATACTCAGTGAATTATCATCATGCGCTAACAATGACATCCCAAAGACTTAAATGAGAGTTTCGGTTCTGCCACATCTGTGCCTGAGCTTTGATATCACAAGAGTGTTAACAATATGTGGATTTCTAGCTTATGATCTCATGGTGTTTTCAATAGGAGGCATAAATCTCGCTGCTCAGAGAAAGCTTTTATATTTAATTACTTTGTATCAGAAAACAGGTGGGATCCATCCACGAGCGCATCTGTTCCCATCCTTCTTCCTCTTTACTTTTTATCTTTCCAGGTAGGGCGGCTGCTTGCGTTATGTCTTCATATTTACAGTTAGCGCATGTTGTATGTCTTCGTTTGCTCCTTATTTGCCTCCATACACAGTCGTAAAATCGTGAGCTTCTGCTCAGCGTTGGACGCAGCTGAGAACTTTTTACATTTTAAAGGATTATCAAACTACGGAAAATAACAGAAACAAATACGAATATTATAAAAAGACAAAAAAAAAACACTACTCACCACTAGTGTTGAGCCACCCCCGTAGTGTTCGAGTTCGGTTCGGTTCGTCGAACACCCGTGTGTTCGCCGAACTGTTCGTCGAACTGTTCGTCGAACACCTTCGAACACCGTTAAAACCAATGGCAGGCAAACAAAAACACATAGAAACACATAGAAAACACCATCAAAGGTGTCCAAAAGCTGACAAACTGCTCAGAAGACACAACTAACACATGGAAAAGTGACAAGTACATATAGTCATGCGAAAATAAAAGAGGTGGAGGAGTAAAAGGAGGGGGAGACACAGATATAGGCATGTCATGCCCTTCTAAAATCCAAAAAGTGAGAAGCCGACACGGCCAGTCCGCTCCTGCCCGTGCCACCTCCGTGTCGCCGGGTTTGTGCCAGAGCCGCGGTGAACCCTGACGGCCAGCCCCCCTCTCCCAATACTGGTGCCTGTCCGCTGGTGGGTCGAGCGAGCCCACCTGTGGTGGAGGCAGCTCTAAGCTTTTTAATTTAAATTGTCTCTCTAATTTGAATGAATACACTTTAAATCCATTTACAAGGATCTATTGGAGGGCAAGTCTCATGCCAGCAGCCGCGTAATTCCAGCTCCAGTAGCGTCCACTAAAGCTGCTGCAGTTAAAAAGCTTTTATAAGGATCGAGCTCGGCTGTCCACCGCAAGGCATCCTACTGCCAGTCCCAGCCCCTATGCCTTGGGGTGCCTCCTGATGCTCTTCACTGAGTATCCCATGGTCCCGAAGCATTTCCTTTGAAAAAATTAAGTGTCTAAACTACAGGTGGTGTAGCTTGCTTAACAGCCGGGATAATCCGCTGACTAGCAGACACTGCTACTAGGCACAAAGTATTTCCTGGGCTAGATGCAGTTAAAAATTTGTAATTAGATACTCTCGTTGGATGCTGAGAAAGCATTCCATAGAGTCTCCTGGCACGCCATATATGATTCTCTTAAAAAGCTTGGGGTAGGGGTCTAGGGGACCCTTTTATAGCCAAAATCACGGCCCTGTATCGCAATACGTCACCTAGGCTGAAGATAAATGGAACTGTAGCACCCTGAGGGCTCGGTTGCTACAGACGTATTGCACCTCACCCAGAGGTGTGATATCTCACTCTCAGGTAAGGATGGAGTGTGGATCAGGACCCGACACCTGCATGCATTACACCACATTGCCGTGGGGCAGGGCGACCAATATGCCCCTGAGATGGGCACGACAGTCCCTGTCCCTGGCTGGAGTGGGGGGAGGGAACACTGAGGAAGGGGAACCCTGTAGTGCAGGAGCAGGGAGGAAGCAGTTCCTGGGTGCATTGAGAAGGGAGTATAAAAGGTGGGCACCATCTTAGTTCAGTGCAGAGAAGTCTGAGCAGAAGTGGCAGGGAGCAGGGGCTCTGCATGAGCTCTGCTCCGGAGGCGGGCCTAGTAACAGAGGCCCAGGCCTGGAAGAGGGAGAAGGAAGGAAGAGGAGCGGAGAAGGCTCCAGGAACGAGGAATGAAGGGATCCCAGGGGTGCGGACGGGCGAGTCGCCACCGCACGCCCGAATCCACCTGCGTGGAGGGGTCAGGCCAAAGGGGGAGACCGGTCCCCGAACTAGTGGAGGCAGGAAACGACCCTCAGCTAGAAACCGGAGGCTCTGACATTTTATGTGGCGCAGCCCCTCGCTACACCCGCTAGGAAGGCACCACATAGGGTCAGGGAAACTGGCGCCAAGTTTACCAAGAGGAGGCCCGAGGCAGCCGGACAGAAGTGTTGGTAAGAAAGGCCAGACAAAGGACACACAAAGGGGGTCCTGTGAAGTGCTCCAAAGTTATCTGGGAGTTGTCTGAGCCCCTCAACTGGTGAGCACAGTACGACGTGGGCAGCCGTTACCTGCAGACGTGGTCTGGATAATAAGAACTGTGAGTAAAGGCCCTGGACTGCATCACTGACTCCGTGTCGTTACTGCTGCTGCCCTGCACCATCACCCCCATCCTCCGCATACACTGCCCTGAGGCTATACTCCTCCCGTGGGGAGTTATGCTACGCTCTGCTGCACCCACAACACCAGCCTCAGCGGTCTGCCCTGTAGCGGCGGTTCACTCTGACCGCAATCCACGGGTGGCGTAGTCGGACATTTAAACATCAAAACCACATAAATAGTTCCGCCACTGGTTTGACCGCCCTGAGCCACGGAACCGGGTCGCCGCCACGAAGACTACAACCACCAGCATCCACCAAAAAGGGTCCGGCTCCGGGTGTCCCAAGGCCCAGGGGGTGCGTCAGAACATTTTCATCACCTTTCACAATCACCAATGGGACAAGGCAGGGATGTCCTCTGTCCCCTCTCTTATACATCCTAGTGACGGAGCACCTGCTCTCATCAATTCGCCATAACCCCAATATTAGGTGGATTGAGGTGGGAGGCACCGAGTACAAGTGCTCTCTATTTGCTGATGATGTCCTAGTATATATCACTCAATCACATATATCCATCCCTGCTGTTATGGCTGAAATAGATCACTTTGTTACATGGTAAAATTTTAAAATCAATGCAGCGAAGTCTGGGGCCCTCGATGTCTCCCTCCCCAAATCCATATAGGATTCCATCCAGTCCAACTTTCCCTTTGCCTGGCCCTCACAGGGTATCAAATACTTAGGAATTCCTATTCATAGAGACCTCTCCCATCTATGTTATCTTAATTTTGGGCCCTTTATTGAACAATTCCATACAGACCACGGTTGGCAAGTTAGAACTGTAAGATTCACTACGTGAACCGCTGGTGTTTTGTGGAAAAGCACATGTACACCGCGTTCCAAATTATTATGCAAAAAGTGTTTAGGAGTGATAAGGGAAGAATTTGTTTGTTTGTCAGTTAAACTCATTGATGGTGATGTGTGTCAGGGCTCTTTATATCACTGTAAGCAATTGCAGACACCTGTGCTAATTAGTTTGGCAGGTGTGTCCAATGAAAGGCAAGACTACTTAAGAAGGCTCTCTCACATTATTAAGCAGCCTACATTTTCTGCCAAAATGGGAAAGAAAAAGGATGTGTCGGCTGCTGAGAAGCAACAAATTGTGGAGTGTTTAGGTCAAGGCATGACTACAATCAACATTGTGCGATGATCAGGATGAAGTGTCTTGGCAATCAAGAAGTATGTAGCTGATTCACAGTACACACGTGTGCGTGCTGATAAGGACAAATTGAGGACTCTTTCCTACAGGCAATTACGTCAGGTTGAAAGAGCAGCGGCAAAAAAGCCTTGTCATAGCAGCAGACAAGTTTTTGAAGCTGCTTGTGCCTCCAACGTCCCCCGAACAACAAGATGCAGGGTCCTTCAGAGGTTTGCAGCTGTGCATACGCCATCCTGTCGACCTCCTCTATCCACTTCACACAAGCAGAAACGGCTCCAGTGGGCCAAACATTACATGAAGACTGATTTCAAAACTGTTTTGTTCACGGATGAGTGCCGTGCAGCGCTCGATGGTCCAGATGGATGGAGTGGAGGATGGCTGGTTGATGGACACCCCACGCAAACACGGCTACAGCGCCAACAAGGAGGAGGTGGAGTAATGTTTTGGGCTGGAATCATGGGGAGAGAGATTGTCGGCCCCTTTAGGATCCCTGAAGGCGCTAAAGATGAACTCCATAATGTATGTGGATTTTCTCAAACAGCACTTCCTGCCATGGTTCAAGAAGAAGAACCGTGTATTTCACAGCAAGATCATTTTTCTGCATGATAATGCACCATCTCATGCTGCACATAAAACATCTGCATCTCTGGCTGATATGGGCATAAAAGGGGACAAACTTATGGTGTGACCCCCATGCTCCCCTGACCTCTACCCCATTCAGAACCTTTGGAGCATCATTAAAAGGAGTGTCTATGATGGCGGGAGGCAGTTCACATCTAAGCAACAGCTCTGGGAGGGTATTCTGTCCTCATGCAAAACAATTGAAGCAGAAACCATCCAAAACCTGACAAATTCAATGGACGAGAGAGTTCAGAAGCTCCTTTCGAACAAGGGGTCCTATGTGAAAATGTAACATCACCTAGAATAAAGTTTTGAGTTGAAAACTGTTTGATTTCAGTTTCTAACAACCTGCTAATGCTTATAATTTCAAAAATGACCATTTTTTTGGTCTTTATTAAAATGAAAAGGTTGATCGAAAAGTTTGGGGGATCTAAGAGTGTGGCAACCCAGTAGTCATGATTACTTCGAGTTCTGACAATATGAGGGTCATGCTGCAGGTAGTGCAGCAAGAAGGCACTTATGTGTCTTGCGCATCTCGGAGCCCCAAAATTATTTTCCGGGCTAGATGCAGCTAAAAATTATTTTTAATTTTAAATCTGGTGGAGCTTATTATAGATGGCCTAATAGGATCAGTGCTGCACACTGCTACAAAGCCCAAATTATTTTCCAGTCAAGATACAGATAAACATGATTAGTAATTTGAAAGCTTAAAACGTTTGGTAGGGTGATTTTAACCAATCATCAAGCTTTTACTCTCCCCAGGATGACACAGGGGTAGAAAAGTCGTTTCGGATCCATGATTTGTTCATCTTTATGAACGTGAGTCTGTCTACATTATCAGTGGAGAGCCGCGTGCGCTTATCTGTCAGCACACCACCAGCAGCGCTGAACACACGTTCAGACAGAACGCTGGCTGCGGGGCATGACAAGATCTCCAAGGCGTAAGTGGCTAGCTCCGGCCATTTATCCAGATTGGAAGCCCAAAAAGAGCAAGGGTCCAGTGACACAGTCGTGGCTTCAATGTTTACTTGGAGATACTCCTGTACCATCGTCTCTAGGCGTTGACTATGTGTCAGACTTCTTGTCTCCTGTGGCCTTGCAAAGGATGGGCTAAAAAAGTGGTGAAATGATTCCGCAAAATTGATGTTACCAGCAGATACAGTGGTTCTGTTACGGTTTGAGTGCTGAACACTTGACGGTCCCACGGTTGGCAAGTTGGAACTGTGAGATTCACTACGTGCACCACTGGTATTTTGTGGAAAAGCACATGTAAGATTCTGCAACAGTCTCTGCTGATACTCCTGCATGCGTGCATCCCTTTCTATGGCAGGAATAATTTCTGCAAATTTACTTTTGTACCGGGGATCTAACAGTGTGGCAACCCAGTAGTCAGGATTATTTCTAATTCTCACAATTCGAGGGTCATGTTGCAGGTAGTGCAGCAAGAAGGCACTCATGTGTGTTGCGCATCCAGGAGCACCAAGTCCCTGTTGTGTTGGTGGCGAGGTAACAATCATGCTTCCTTCCTCTGTCCTCTCCCCCCAACCTCGCACAACAGAAATGTGATCAAGGTCTCCCTCATCTGATGAGTCTTCTATCAGTTCGTCCTCCACTTCTTCCTGGGCTCCTGCACCTTCCTCACTAGTTTGGCTGCTACCATGCGCCCTGGTAAAACCATCTCCCCCACCCTCACATGCCTGCCTGCCGCCTTGGTGCTGCCGACCTTCTGGACCTTGCAGATGTTAGCCCTTCCGCATACAACTCCTCCTCCTCTACTTCCTCCACCTCCTCTTGTGCCACCACCTGACTCCGAATTCTGTTTAACATGTGCTCCAGCATGTAAATCACCGGAATAGTCATGCTGATAATGGCATCGTCAGCACTAAACATCTTCGTCGCCATTTCAAAACTGTGCAGAAGGGTGCATAGGTCCCTGATCTGAGACCACTCCTCCAGCGTGATTTGCCCCACCTCTGAATCTCGTTGGCCCAGGCTATACGTCAGAACGTATTGCACCAGGGCTTGTCGGTGCTGCCACAGTCGCTGCAACATGTGCAGAGTTGAATTCCACCGGGTAGGCACATCGCATTTTAGCCGGTGAAGTGGCAGGCCCAACGACTTCTGTAGAGATGTAAGTCGCTGAGCTGCGGGATGCGAACGGCGGAAGTGAGCACACAGCGACCGTGCCCTCTGCAGAAGGCCATCTAGTCTGGGATAGTGGGCTAAAAATTGCTGGACAACCAGGTTCAACACGTGAGCCATACAAGGCACGTGTGTGACATTGCCCCGGCGAAGGGCCGCACCCAGGTTTGCAGCATTGTCGCACACGGCCTTCCCTGGTTTCAGGTCCAGTGGAGACAACCATTCATGAAATTGGTTCTCCAGAGCTGACCACAACTCCTCAGCTGTGTGACTCACATTTCCCAGACATTTCAATGTAAAAACCGCCTGATGACGTTGAGCCCTACTGCCAGCATAGTAAGGAGGTGTGCAGGATCCCTTCTGCGCAGTTAGAAAGCTTGTGGCATGACCAGACAGGCTTTGGGTGCAGGTGGAAGACCGAGAGGAGGTTGAGGAGGCAGAAGCATTGGAGGAACTTTGACATAAAGAGGATTGACGCACAACTCGTGGGGACGGCAAGACTTGGACAGCAGCCCCTTGTCCTGCTGTCACCATAGTTACCCAGTGCCCAGTCAGCGACATGTAACGCCCCTGTCCATGCCTACTCGTCCAAGTGTCTGTGGTGAAATGCACCCTGTCACACACAGAGTTTCTCAAAGAAGCGGTGATGTTGTGTGCGACATGCTGGTGGAGCGCAGGCACACCTTTCTTTGAGAAGTAGTGCCGACTGGGCATCTGGTACTGGGGCACTGCGACGGACATAAGGTCTCGAAAATCCTCTGTGTCCACCAGGCGGAAAGGCAGCATTTCTGTAGCCAAGAGCTTGCAGATGGTGAAATTCAACCTCTTAGCTTTCTCATGGCTAGGAGGAAATGGTCTTTTACTTGTCCACATCTGAGGGACCGAGGGCTGGCTATTGTGCTTAGACGGGGTTGATAAGGGTGTCCCCGGCAAACTGCCGGTCTGTGAGGAAGATGCAGGCGGACATGTTAGGTTGCCTTCATCCAAAGGTGGTGCTATCGATGTCGGACAGCGCTCAACACCAGCTGGTGTTACCACCTCCAAAGAAAATGATGACCTGCCAATCACGCTGGCTGTTGCGGGTAAAGAGGTGGCAGGTCTGCGCCCCAAAACAGGTGTGACTGCTGTCCCCCCAGTCACAGAGGATGAAGAGGCCGCGGATGCACAAGATATGGCAGACGGTGGTTGGCCCGGCCGGCTAGGCCGCATTGTAGCACACTGAGCTTCCCACTGCAACTTATGCTTCATGTCCATGTGCCGGTTCATGCATGAAGTACTCAAACTATGTATTTTTTGGCCTCTACTTAGCTTTTGCTGACAAATGTTACAGATAACACGAGTTGGGTCATCTTTATCGATCTGAAAAAATGCCCAGGCTATGCAAGGCTTAGCACCCATGCGACCTGAAGAGCCACCACGACTTGTGGTGAGAGGCAGAGTTGTGTTTGAGGATGCAGTTGTTGACGTGCTTCCAGTACTACGTCTCTGTCCAGGAAGGCGCAACCTGACCTCGTCGTCACTAGCATCTTCCTCCACCTCCTCTGCTGACCTCATCTCTTGGCTGACTGTGGGTTGACAGTAAGTGGGATCTCCGACCTCATCATCATCACCCTGTGCGTTGTCACACCCGTCGTCCTCAGAGCCAACCTGTTCCTGCCCTGACAAAAAACTAAAGTTGTCGCTCCAATCAGGTATTTGAGTCTTATCATCGTCTTCCTCATTGTCTCCACCAACAGGAGTTACAGTTTGGGAATGAGGGTCTACATTATGGTCAGAACCTTCTGCGTCTGGTCCTGGATCTGACTCATAAAGATTCTGGGCATCAGTGCAGATCATTTCCTCGTCTGGATTCACAGAAGCGCTGGAGTCGACCTCTGATTCCCAGGCTATAGTATGAGTAAACAGCTCTGCAGACTCAACCATCTGTTCTACCTCATACTCAGATGGGCAGCTGGAGATTTGGGAGCTGTGAGGAAGCAAGTGTGATTGGGGTGACACCTTTGAGGACTGGAGTATTTGTGATGTTGAAGTTGATGTGGAGGAGAGCCCACTTAAAGGAGCACTTGATATCCGTTGAAGCACCTGCTGTTTTTGTGCCTCATCTGGAATTTGTAGCGATTGGCGTGGCCGTAAGAAAGGGATCTTATCACATTGTCCGCTAAAAGAAGTAGACATTTTAGTTTGGCTGGAAGATGGTCTTTCTTCTGCAGATGTTACTGTTGCTTTAACACCTACCCCACGGACACAACCTTTTTTCCCCTTCCCAACACGCCTATTCCCCTTTCCACCAGCAGCAGGCCTTTTTCCACTCATTTTGGTGGTTAACTAATTCACAACTCTGGAGTTGTTTGCACAAAAAAACAATGGATGGTAACCGAGCAGAGCTGAGTGGCCAAACTGTGGTATTAGGCCAAAACTATTGGCTGGGTTAGATGCAGAAAAAAATTATTTTGAATTTGCAACCTGATGGAGGTCAGTATAGATGGACTAATAGAGAAAGTCCGACACACTACTAGAAGGCCAAATATTTTTTCAGAGGTAGATGCAGAAAAAAATATATTCAGTTTGCAACCTGATGGAGGTCAGTATAGATGGACTAATACAACAAGTCCCGCACACAGCTAGAAGCCCAAATATTTTTTCAGAGGTACTGTAGATGCAGATAAAAATTATTTTTAATTTGCAACCTGATGGAGGTCAGTATAGATGGACTAATAGAGAAAGTCCGACACACTACTAGAAGGCCAAATATTTTTTCAGAGGTAGATGCAGAAAAAAATATATTCAGTTTGCAACCTGATGGAGGTCAGTATAGATGGACTAATACAACAAGTCCCACACACAGCTAGAAGCCCAAATATTTTTTCAGAGGTACTGTAGATGCAGATAAAAATTAGTTTTAATTTGCAACCTGATGGAGGTCAGTATAGATGGACTAATAGAGAAAGTCCGACACACTACTAGAAGGCCAAATATTTTTTCAGAGGTAGATGCAGAAAAAAATATATTCAGTTTGCAACCTGATGGAGGTCAGTATAGATGGATTAATAGAACAAGACCGACACACAGCTAGAAGCCCAATATTTTTTCAGAGGTAGATGCAGAAAAAAATATATTCAGTTTGCAACCTGATGGAGGTCAGTATAGATGGACTAATAGAACAAGTCCCACACACTGCTAGAAGCCCAAATATTTTTTCAGAGGTAGATGCAGAAAAAAATTATATTCAGTTTGCAACCTGATGGAGGTCAGTATAGATGGACTAATAGAACAAGTCCCACACACTGCTAGAAGCCCAAATATTTTTTCAGAGGTACTGTAGATGCAGATAAAAATTAGTTTTAATTTGCAACCTGATGGAGGTCAGTATAGATGGACTAATAGAGAAAGTCCGACATACTACTAGAAGGCCAAATATTTTTTCAGAGGTAGATGCAGAAAAAAATATATTCAGTTTGCAACCTGATGGAGGTCAGTATAGATGGATTAATAGAACAAGACCCACACACAGCTAGAAGCCCAATATTTTTTCAGAGGTAGATGCAGAAAAAAATATATTCAGTTTGCAACCTGATGGAGGTCAGTATAGATGGACTAATAGAACAAGTCCCACACACTGCTAGAAGCCCAAATATTTTTTCAGAGGTACTGTAGATGCCGATAAAAATTAGTTTTAATTTGCAACCTGATGGAGGTCAGTATAGATGGACTAATAGAGAAAGTCCGACACACTACTAGAAGGCCAAATATTTTTTCAGAGGTAGATGCAGAAAAAAATATTCAGTTTGCAACCTGATGGAGGTCAGTATAGATGGATTAATAGAACAAGACCCACACACAGCTAGAAGCCCAATATTTTTTCAGAGGTAGATGCAGAAAAAACTATATTCAGTTTGCAACCTGATGGAGGTCAGTATAGATGGACTAATAGAACAAGTCCCACACACTGCTAGAAGCCCAAATATTTTTTCAGAGGTACTGTAGATGCAGATAAAAATTAGTTTTAATTTGCAACCTGATGGAGGTCAGTATAGATGGACTAATAGAGAAAGTCCGACACACTACTAGAAGGCCAAATATTTTTTCAGAGGTAGATGCAGAAAAAAATATATTCAGTTTGCAACCTGATGGAGGTCAGTATAGATGGATTAATAGAACAAGACCCACACACAGCTAGAAGCCCAATATTTTTTCAGAGGTAGATGCAGAAAAAAATATATTCAGTTTGCAACCTGATGGAGGTCAGTATAGATGGACTAATAGAACAAGTCCCACACACTGCTAGAAGCCCAAATATTTTTTCAGAGGTACTGTAGATGCAGATAAAAATTAGTTTTAATTTGCAACCTGATGGAGGTCAGTATGGATGGACTAATAGAGAAAGTCCGACACACTACTAGAAGGCCAAATATTTTTTCAGAGGTAGATGCAGAAAAAAATATATTCAGTTTGCAACCTGATGGAGGTCAGTATAGATGGATTAGTAGAACAAGACCCACACACAGCTAGAAGCCCAATATTTTTTCAGAAAAAAATATATTCAGTTTGCAACCTGATGGAGGTCAGTATAGATGGACTAATAGAACAAGTCTCACACACTGCTAGAAGCCCAAATATTTTTTCAGAGGTACTGTAGATGCAGATAAAAATTAGTTTTAATTTGCAACCTGATGGAGGTCAGTATAGATGGACTAATAGAGAAAGTCCGACACACTACTAGAAGGCCAAATATTTTTTCAGAGGTAGATGCAGAAAAAAATATATTCAGTTTGCAACCTGATGGAGGTCAGTATAGATGGACTAATAGAACAAGTCCCACACACTGCTAGAAGCCCAAATATTTTTTCAGAGGTACTGTAGATGCAGATAAAAATTATTTTTAATTTGCAACCTGATGGAGGTCAGTATAGATGGACTTATAGAGAAAGTTCGACACACTACTAGAAGGCCAAATATTTTTTCAGAGGTAGATGCAGAAAAAAATATATTCAGTTTGCAACCTGATGGAGGTCAGTATAGATGGACTAATGCAACAAGTCCCACACACAGCTAGAAGCCCAAATATTTTTTCAGAGGTACTGTAGATGCAGATAAAAATTAGTTTTAATTTGCAACCTGATGGAGGTCAGTATAGATGGACTAATAGAGAAAGTCCGACACACTACTAGAAGGCCAAATATTTTTTCAGAGCTAGATGCAGAAAAAAATTATATTCAGTTTGCAACCTGATGGAGGTCAGTATAGATGGATTAATAGAACAAGACCCACACACAGCTAGAAGCCCAATATTTTTTCAGAGGTAGATGCAGAAAAAAATATATTCAGTTTGCAACCTGATGGAGGTCAGTATAGATGGACTAATAGAACAAGTCCCACACACTGCTAGAAGCCCAAATATTTTTTCAGAGGTACTGTAGATGCAGATAAAAATTAGTTTTAATTTGCAACCTGATGGAGGTCAGTATAGATGGACTAATAGAGAAAGTCCGACACACTACTAGAAGGCCAAATATTTTTTCAGAGCTAGATGCAGAAAAAAATTATATTCAGTTTGCAACCTGATGGAGGTCAGTATAGATGGATTAATAGAACAAGACCCACACACAGCTAGAAGCCCAATATTTTTTCAGAGGTAGATGCAGAAAAAAATATATTCAGTTTGCAACCTGATGGAGGTCAGTATAGATGGACTAATAGAACAAGTCCCACACACTGCTAGAAGCCCAAATATTTTTTCAGAGGTACTGTAGATGCAGATAAAAATTAGTTTTAATTTGCAACCTGATGGAGGTCAGTATAGATGGACTAATAGAATGATGCTATGCCCAAATGATTTTACTTCACTAGGTGCAGTAAAAAAATTGGTATTCTATACACAGGTGGTATATCTTGCAACACAGATAGGCTACTCCACTGACTAACACACTCTGCAATAGGCCAAAAAGGATTAGCTTTGCTAGATTCAGCCAAATGCTGTGAAAAAAACTTGCACAGCACTGGCACAGACCTGCCTGGCAAAAACTAATAGGAACTCATGTAACCTAGTCCTGAAAAGGACTCCAATTACAATTAGTCTTTACTCCCACAACCTATCTATTTAAGAGCACAGACCTCCCTGATAAAAGTCGTAGGAAATGCTGTAACCTAGTCCTTAAAAGGACTGCAATCACAACTATTCCCTACTCCCAAGCTATCTGTATATTTGTGCGAAAATTGGCTTGAAATTAACAAGGTATAGCGCACACAGCAACAGCGGTGCCGTCTAACACGCAGCTGCAGCAGTGAGAAAATGGTGGCGACGGGGAAAATGGCTTGGTCTTATAGGGCAAGGACATGTGACATACACTGCCAATGACACATGCCCTTGCTTGTGTGAAAAAAAGCACTTCGCTCCGTGTGTGCGCTGCTGATAGGCTGACAGATTGCACCTCCCCACTGTAAATGCGGGAAAGAGAAAAAAAATGGAGATCTTCATTGTTCCTGCAGAGATCCATCCCCTGCCCCTCCCCCCACCCCGCTGTACACTCAAACTGCGTATTAACATTAATTTTCATCATTACTGAGAAAAAATCCAGTTATGATTTTGGTGCACGAACAGTTATCGAACATAACCTCGAACAGCCGAATTTTTCTCAAATTGTTCGTGTTCGCCGAACGGCTCGAACACCGCCCAAAACAGCTCGAATTTGAGATTGGCGAACAGTTCGAGTAGAACAACGCTCATCTCTACTCACCACCTCTTCTTCCAGATGTTCCACTGCTGAAGCTTTGGTGGTCTTTGGTCACAAGCTGTCGGCAGGTAACTGTTCAGCGAATTAGTGCAACAAACAAGAGAACCACCGAACGTCGGGTCCAAATATCAGTATGACAATGATTGGGAGAAATAAAAAAACCTTTATTAAAGTACTGGTTATAGTGACACTACAAGCACAAGAATGCCCGCATTCAAAAGTACATACAAATACAAAAATTGGATGTGTGAATCATGATTAAAGGACCAAATAAAAAATGAAAAATAAACATATGAACATGTTGTAAATGTGGTATATAGAAACCAAGATAGTACTATTGATTACCATTGATTACAGATTTTCATGCGGTGCCTAATAACACACCTTTTTCTACTCAGTAGTTTAACACTTGATTCATTTATTTATTTATATCTCTATACACAAAATTATTGAAGCGTTATATAGGTGTACCATATGGGCACTGCTGTAATGCACACGCCCGGACTGACTGGCGTGTGCGTGATTAGTGATTCCACTGTGCCATGAACCGGAGAGTGCCTCGAGGGGCGTAACTAAGTATCAGCCCGATCCGACCAATGTCGCACGACGGCATACGACGCCAGTGCACCAGGGAGGAACCGAGCAGAGGGACCAGGTGCCACTCCAGGTCAGACCCCGGACACGGCTGTTGACCCACACCGGGGAATACAGGAACAGGCAGGCTAGAGTGCAGGCTGGGTAGGGTCCAGTACAGACTGGGAGACGGGTTCAGAGCCGCAGATGCAGTAATCAAGCAGAGCAAAGCGAAACAGCAGGTGCGGTAGACAAGGCCGAGCAGAGCAAAACCGCAGACGCGGTGGACAAGGCCAAGCAGAGCAAAACCGCAGACGCGGTGGACAGGGCTGAGCAGAGCGAAACCGCAGACGCGGTAGACAAGGCTGAGCAGAGCAAAACCGCAGACGCGGTGGACAAAGCTGAACAGAGCAAAACCGCAGACGCGGTGGACAAGGCCGAGCAGAGCAAAACCGCAGATGCGGTGGACAGGGCTGAGCAGAGCAAAACCGCAAGTGTGGTGGACAAGACTGAGCGGACAGGAACCGCCGAAGCGGTAAGTAAGACAGGACAGAGATAAATCGCCGAAGCGGTAAACAAAGATAAAGCAAAGGGGACAGGGCTCTGTTCACACGGAACAGACTGGAAAAGAAAGGCAGAACCAGAAACACACAAGGTACTTGCAAAGAAGTAGCGAAAGGACTCCAACTCACAAACGGAAGTACAATGACAACGAGTAGAAGTTAGGTGCAGGTTCAGACTCTACAGAAAAAGGGAGCAAACGGGCATAAAGACAAAACAGGTAAGAAGCTAGGAGACAGTTCAGACAAGAACATTAACTGCAACAAAATGCAGGAACGAGCCTAGGTAAAGCCAAGTGCTGGTTCAGACACTGCAGAAAAAGGGAACAAACGGACATAAAGACAAAACAGGTAGGAAGCTAGGAGACAGTTCAGACAGGAACTGTACTGCAACAAATACAGGAGCGAGTCTGGGTATGCAGCCCCCAGAATGCGAGACGAACAGGCTAGGAGCGTGTTCAGACTGGCCTGGAAATATGACCTCCAGGAAGGCAGACAGACAGCTGGCTAGAGTACACAGACAGGACACAGTTCAGACACGGGAACTGATACCACAAGGCAGAAAACATAGACAGGACCTGGCACATCAATGACAAGAAGCCAACTGACAGAACAAGATGCTCAGGCATGGATTCCAAGGAGGAGCTGGTTTAAATACCAGATGACAGACAGCAATAGGCTGAGGACGCATTAGGGGTGTGTCTGCAGCAGCTACAAGAAACAGGAAGTTCAGCGGGCGTCGCCCTAAGCAGCCAGAGCAGAGCAAAGCAGACAGTATGGAAAGAAGCCAAAGTGGCAGTCTGGACTGGAAATCAAGTGCCCGCTCTTGCACAGTGGGAGATGGACCACTATGCAAGGATGCCGCCAGGTATGTTACAACTGCATACTACCATTTTTGTACCTGGTGGTAGTACTATCTTGGTTTCTATATACCACATTTACAACATTGTCCATATGTTTATTTTTTATTTGGTCCTTTAATCATGATTCACACATCCATTTTTTGTATTTGTATGTACTTTTGAATGCGGGTGTTTTTTATTTATCCCAATCATTGTCATACTGATATTTGGACCCGACGTTCAGTGGTTCTCTTGTTTGTTGTGCTTTCATGGTTTACCATTTATTTTTTGACAATATAGCACACAATTTTGATTTCACGGGTATTTTATATTGACCATCTGGTCCTTGATGAAATCCCTTCTACATGTGGCTATACTCATTGTGTTTTTGTGTTTATCAGCGAATTAGTGGCCTAGGTTGTTACATACCGCACATACTGCTGGCATAGTGACTCTGTACCGAGCGGACAGTGAGCTTTGGGGTCTTCTAGACCCAGTCCTTTGGTCCTTTGGTAGGGGATTTCACTACCTGTTGGAAATATGGGATGTGAAAGCTACAGGTGGTGCATTGGCAGTAACTGAATGCAGGTCTGGAAGTTTTAAGAGCATCTGTCCGTAGGATCAACCCTCCTAAGCCGTCTATATGGGCATGCAGGTCATAGGAAGCTGAATAAATTGACACCTTGATATCTGCGATCCGATGTTTTATTACTTAGAAATCAATGTTTTTCTTATGTGTAAATGAGCTGTTAAAATGTATGGGCCGGACATAGATCTCCCTGAGAATCGGCCTCCAGGGGTTATTTTTTATTTTACATGAAGGGGACGTTACCAGTGTGAGACATGTAATGAATGACAGTCTGTTCTCCTGATCTACATGTCTCACACTGGTAACACCCCCTTTGAAATCGCTCTGTAAAATCTTTACGCCATAAAGTTGTGTGGTTGAGCATGCAAGCATCAGAAATGAAGACTGCACTAGTCTATGCCATGGAGGAGTGGACTGGACACCAGACCAGGACAGCATAAATCTTTTTACAAGATGCCAATGTAGGGTTAACTTGAATGGGTTGTCCGGGACTTTTATATTAATGGCCTATCTTTAGGATAGGTCATCAATATCTAATCTTGTTGCACCCCCATGATCAGCTGTTTCCGGAGTTGGTGGCAGCCAGATTCTCTCAGTTATGGAGCAGAACTACACAGCTCCATCAACTGCATTGAGACCATCACCGGGCTCTGCACATCCACTCCCTGTTGATTCAAATAAAGTGCGGATGTGCAGTATATGGTCATACACACTGTATAGTTGACAAAACTGTGCTGTGCAGCTCCACAACTGAGTACATCAAGCCGCCACCGGCATCAGGTACAGCTGATTGGCCAAGGTTTGGAGTATCGCACCCTCACCAATCAGATATTGGTGACCTATCCTATAGGTAAGCCATTAATTTAAAAGTCCTGGACTGCCTTTTTAAAGGGTTATTCCCATCTTTGTCTATGGAACTACTGGAAAAATATAAGCACTTAACTATGCTATCTCCAGCAGGCCCAACGAGAGTGCATAGGACACATTTCCGGGTCAGAATCCTGGGATCGTCCCAGTGGTCAGACTCCACCATTCAGCAAGTTATCATCTATTTTATCGATAGATAATAACTTATAAAGATGGGAATAGCCCTTTAAGGAGCACTGACTGTACAATCTGTATCACCCCTGGCCTGGGATGCATATCAGTCATCATGGCCGTGTCATGGGTGTGTCAGGTGTAATAGATAGTCGCTCTGGATCTGGCTGTAGAAGGTCACTGCGCTTGCCATTACTGATGCCTTCTTAATTCTTCTGCCTTTAGGACCTAGCGGCGACCTCCCTCCTGCTGCTGATTGACACACCCTTGCCTGAAAGTTACAAATACTCAGTTTGCTCCAGTGTTACTTCTATGTAAGGCTTGGAGCACTAGTAGTCGGCTAGCGTCTTCTCTGGTGCCCTTGGAGGACAGTTGGCATTACTACTCTGGTGTCTGCTTAAGCTAAGTTTATCCCCTTTGTCTACCTTGTTGTCTTTAGTTTATAGTGGGGCCTGACCAGTGCTCATCCCTCCTCCTCCCTATCTAGCACCAAGCTTTAGGGTCATCCAGGGTTTAGGGTTCTGCTCGGCGAAAGGTGTGGAACCTATATAGGGACGGTAGGGTAGGCAAGGTAATATTAGATCTGCCTAGGGGTCTACTTTCCTCAGTGTTTGGGCTTCCTCCCCCTCTTCCTTTCGTGTTACACTTAGTCTTTCCCACACCTTGCATGACAGGCCATCTTGGCACTGCAGTATAAAGGTAGTAGCTTCTTTTTACATTCTTGTATTTATGTCTTAAAGGGGATGTCTGATTTAGAAAACTAATTTTGTAAACACCCTTCTAGGGAATTCTAAGTTGAGATAGAGGATCTCACCTCCCGACTCACCATTTATTACTTCTGAGGAAATTCCTGCCAAGTACAACACCAGATACACGAATATCTCTTACAGTAGAGGTGATCTGGTTTGCTAAAAAAACATTGTTTCATCCGTGCCCTGTGGCTGGCAGAGTTGGCAGGGGCGAGCACCGCGAAAGCTGCAGCTGCTGGAAGAATTTATGAGACTGGGACCAGTGCTGCAAGGGTTTCCAGCTGAAGAGCCGCTTCCACCATCCAGGACATACACAGCTGCCGCTACTGAGTCACGGGGGACGAGGCTAAGTAAGAAGTTATGTACTGATGAATCCCTGGGCCTGAGAGAAGCTGGACACATTTTACAGGGGCACCTGACATGAAAAATAAATTTAACTTATTCTGTGCTCCTTCTTCACATGTTTGCCTTTTAGCATTGTACATCGATTTCTGCTACTAATCCCACAGTCTGACTATTCCTGGTATCTAAACCATAAGGTATCACCAGTGGCACGATCGCAAGTATACGATTTGCACACATCCGGTGACGTGCCAACTAGACATGCACAGCCTTGCTTTATGCAAGTGTATTGAATGAGGATGGAAACTTCTAGTTGGAATGTGACAGCAAGTATGCAAATTACATATCTGAGGTCACATGACCAGTCGCTTCAGGCACCAGCACTGGAGAATCCTTGCAGCACGCAGGGTGCACAATGTAAGGATTCACAAGTCAGCAGTCACATAGACAATCCCTTTAAGGGATTGACCCAACAATACTAGGGGTTTCTATAATTTGGAGGCCTCCTGGCTTTGTTTCCTTCTGCTTCAGAGTAGGGTAAATTATACTGAGACAAGTCCAATTTCGAGAGAAAAAATGATTGGCGGTTTTTTCCTGGATTTATGTCAACAGGGTTTTCGAGTTTTAACATTTTATCATCCATAAAATGCCAGAGTGTTAAAACAATAAGCTGATATTGTAGTCACTTTTCCCTGCTCCAGAGGGGGCTCTGCACCACTATCCTGGTGTCTGTTTACAAGCTGCAGCAATGATATCACCGCTGCAGCTAATCACATAGCAGCGGGACCTCCAATAATAAGCAAGTAATCACCTATCTCATGGTTAGATAATTACTAAGTTGAGAATAACCCTTTAAACTACCTCCATGATCTACCAGCTTAGTCTATCATGTTGATGGTTGGATCGTTCATGCGATCACTGGCCTGAGTAGTGGTGTTTGTATGTATGACACAAGACCACTGAGGTCAGTGATTGGCTGCAGCAGTGATGTCATCATTCCAATGAAGTAAGTAGAGACAGGGAAGGACCACTGGAGCTGAGGGGCAGCAGGGGATTTATCAGGTGAGTAATTGTGATCAAACAATGAGGATGATATTATGTACAGTATGTAAAAAAGATCACTATATATACGGTGGCTGGTATTCTGTAACTCCGTATGAAAACAGAACAGGAAAAATGTTCCCAATATATCGAGAAATAATTAAAATAAAATATTAATTAAAGGTTTCCGTGCTCCAGTGTAATGGCTAATGGTATCATAATTTCATAGTAAATACTGGGAACCTGCAGTTCTGCCTCTGGGGGAAGTGTTAATTGAGGTTTGTCAATGAATCATACAGGGCAAATGAATGTAAAGATGTCATTTCCAGCGTGAACCTTGTGTGTGAATTCACCCGGTCTCTCCTCCAGGCGACGCAGGTGAGAATGCTATTTTCTGCTACATTTTTATTAAAAAGCATGTAAAGCAAGACACAAGAGAGCAGTATATACTGTATACTGTAGTGTGCTGTGCGATACAGTCATTAGTCTTAAGTGGAAGCTAGTGAGTAGATTTATGACTCCCCCCGATAGGATTCCATTACTGATGTAGTAGAGCTGAGTTTGTCAATAGATTACTGATTCTTAATTGATATCACTGTATCTTAGCTAATGTTTCACATGGGATTGTAGTTGGATCTACTGTCATCAGCTTAAAGGGGAGCTCCAGTACAATAAACAGGTAGCAGAGTACATTTCTCATTCATTTGCAAGAAGCACCTCCTGCACCTGCAGATCCTATGATCAGACCTCCAGACAGAGACACACAACAGCCCAGAGACCTCCTTTAAAGCGGATGTACACTTGAAACCAGAAGTTTACATACACTATATAAAAAGTGTATGTCCACAATTCTCTTCCTGATATCTTGGCTGATTTCTTTAGCCTTTCCTATAATGCTACATAAAGAAGCAGTGTGTTTCAGGTGTGCATGAAATACATCCACAGGTGTGTCTCTAATTAATTCAGATGTTGCCAAAAAGAAGCTTCCAAAAACATGACATCATCATATGGGCAGTCCAGAATTGTTTAAAGGCATAGTAATGTTAGTGTGTGTAAACTTTTGACTTTGCCGTAAGTAATAAAATGCCTTAAAACATTCTCTCTCTCTCTCTCTCATTATTCTGGCATTTAGCAAAATATTAAAAATTATGGTAATCCTAATTGACCTAAAACGGGAAAGGTTTATTCTAGTTTCATGTCAGATATTGAGAAAAACATTCATATGTGTCTTTTTATATAGTGTAAACTTCTGGTTTCAACTGTATCACTTTAAGTAACAATGCAATATATTTACCTGGTGTAATTACTGCTGTTCTCCTGAATCGGATGACATTTTTCTTTTGTTCCTGCACCTCTCCTATCCTGAGATATGACCTCTTCTTCCCTATATACAAGCCTAGACTTATTAACTAGGTGGGTGTGGTCATCATCTCTTCTCTGTGGGCGTCTTCTTAAAGACCTCGCCCAGTTGGCTAAAAAGATGAGATTTATATACAGATACAGGGAAGAGGAGGCCATATCTCTGGAACAGAGAGGCGCAGGGACAAAAGAAAAACAGCTCCAGATTCAGGAGAACAGCGGCAATTACACCAGATATATAAAAAATGACATATTTCTGGGAAGTGATAGACCCTCTTTAACTGTATAAACAACTAAATGACAGACTCACATCTGTTACATTCGTATAGTACTATGTTCTGCTGTTTTCCACTACAGACCAGTCTATTAATTATTCAGTCTGTGTTTAGACATGACAAAACCATTGCAGATTTCCAGTGCTGCAACAGATTTCCAAGATAATGTGGCTGAATGCAGTTTTGGAAAACCCTTTTCACATGTACAGATTTTTCTTGAGATTAAGTTGCAAATATCTTGTAAATTTGACCTTTATAAGAGCAAAAATCTGCTGGATTTTGCTGCTGGATTCCTTTTAGATTCTCTCCTATTGCACAGACAATGATATGATACATGACCACAAGTGGCTAGACATGCTTTATATAATAATATGATGTAGTTCTGGGTGACTTCTACTTACGTGATGTTGGATGCGTTTTTCTCCTGGCTTTATACCAAGTCTGTTTCCATGACAAGCTGAATTCATTAAAGAATGTATCTGTTAGTTCAAGGTGCAATTTTCAAACTAGATCCAAAGTAAAGTAAACCATTTCATCCACCTAAATCCTGCTAACTAGACCCACCAAACCATCAATCTTGGTAAGTTCCAACTTTTCCGAACTCTTAACTCTTTCCTCCCCATGTTTCCTATAACCCTTGTCATGTATAGGCTTCACACACCCCTCTTTTTTTTTAAAGAATTATTTTCTTTAGCATGCTTATGTTTGGAGCTGCAAGTTCTGAGTTTTGTGGGTTCTCCCCATGCAGCATGTATCTGTGCACATGCCTCGATCACTGTCTCTGTCACTGACACGGTTTTTCATGAAGCTCAGAATTGTTCTCCAAAGTTCATAACATCTTATCTGCATTGCTTTTCATAGTAGCTGTATACACTAAAATGTATTCTTTTGTTCAACAATACTGAAAAAGTTACTGTTCAATTTCAAATTATATACAGAAGGGGAGCTATAAAGGAGATTTACGCTCATCGAACACATGTCCTTCCCTAAGCTTCATCTTCAAGTTACTATTTGCTAACTAAAACTGAGAAGTCTATAAAGATAAGAATCCTTGTACAGGTTCCAACTATCCAAACATTCCAGAAACATGTAGCCAACATGTACATGCCTTAGTCTAGGGATGGAGGGGAGAGTTAAATGTTCTTTGGAAAATTAGGGGATTTGGCAATTTCAGAGAATTTATTCCATATATCCTATAAGAATGGTCCTTTTCAGAATCCTTATTTTTTGGCCAGAGTGGACAGCAGGCACCAAGATCATCTGCTCCTCTGGAGGACCAGTCCTGTCCTACATTACTCATTTGAATGACAAACGTGTAATACCTAATTTCTCCTGCGGGGCTGCTGCAGGGAAACTGAGCATGTATTACTAGGATTTCCTACACGCCTTTATGGCCTCTAAGTTGGAGATGCACATCTGAGCCCCTCAAAAAAGAAATTCATTACCAGATAATACATCACAAATAGGATATGCCATTTGAGTATAAACTTAGATAAAAAGTAATTTACTGAAACTCACAATATCCAAAGACCATGGAGGACCGAGGAACATTTTACAATCAGTGAGAAAATAAATAAACGGGACGGTTGTAATTGTGTTAATTCAACGGAAGAAACAAAGTGACAGAATTAAAATAAATCCTTCTCACTGAAACATATCTAGTCTAGCTTTAATTCATGCAATTTTCCCATTAATAACATTATCTATTTAAAACATCCATTAACCCGTCTACAGTGCTCATTTGAAGGCAAAATCTAATATGTTTGGTAGGAAACCTTCCATAAAATTAAGTCTGTTGACTTTAATGGATGTCTCAAATAGACACAGCTAATAGGATAGCGAAAATACACAAATTAAAAGCTGCTTATTATGTGTGATGTAACCTCAGAGAGAAACGAACAAGGATGGATTTAAAGGGAGTCGTCCTCTTTAGACAGCCAAAGTTTCTCCTTGAATTGAATTCTTGAAAATTCAGGTCACTACTAAGCGTTCCTCTACAATGATTGTCATCAATCACCTATAAACTGAAGGGAACTTGATACTAGATGTCCTGTTTCCATGCAGCGCCACCACAGGAGAAACGAAGCATTGCACTGAACCTTCATAAATCAATGACACATCTGTGTAATGGAGGAAAAGAAATGTTCTCCAAAGCTAGAGAATCTCTTGGCAGCCACTCTACAGTCTGCCCAAAGTGGAGGATCCGGTGCAGACGACAATACAATGTTATTTCTGAATTCCCTAATGGAGAAATACGTTTTCTAGACTGATCAATTATTATAAAAAAAATCCCCATTATGGACTTATCCTGCTGTCGGGATCCCCAAACACCAGCTGTAATTTGTTAGTGAATTTAGTAGCATGTGTTAAATTTCTACACAGTACAGAAGTATTCCACACTATCTATTTAAATCAATAGGCTTTATGAGTAAGTGTTGTGCGTAGAGGAAAACAATTGGCCGGACCCTGGTCCAGCGGCCATGTCTGTACTTCATTGCATCCAGACCAGAACAATGCAAACTTTCACCTACCTGGAAAAATTCTGAATGCCTCTTCTGCTTTATAGGCCCAACGTCGTGTCACAGTGTAACACACGCCATGAGATTGTGGTGGCCTACTAATTAGAAGAGATGCTGAGGATGCTGGAAGGTAGTAGTCAGTGCTATGATCCGGCAGCCATGAAGTACCATTATGTCCACTGGACTAAGGTTCTACGAATCATTTTTCTGAACCCTGGTGATGAGTCAGCCAGTACAAGAGGCATCTTTTGTAGATTTTCTCTACTCTGAATAATCGACAAGGGTCTTATCTTCACTGTCCATTCCATAATAGATTATGGGTGTCATAGCCAGGGGTGGATATATCATTGGTGCAACCTGTGCAGCCACACAATTCTACCTTCAAAGCAGGTGGAAATGTGCAGTATGATGAGTTATTGGACTGCAAGGGGCCCATATATTGTTCTTGCTCAGTGGCCCTTTTCGGTCTGTGTTCGCCAGTAGTCATCATAACCCTCTTCTTGCTGGGAGTGATAGTATCCCAACAGCCGTGGAACAACAGGATGGAGATTACTGCTCTAGACTGGTCACTTATCAACATGGTTTCTGCTGCTTTACTACTGTACATGTATGGACCAGACCAAGACCACGCAAAAGTCCATTCTCCAAACAAAAATGTTTGGGTGTTTGAGCATTAATTGAGTTTAAATTTGTATCTACAGCAATAAAAATACAATTGTTGACTGCACTAACATTTTACCAAGCGCCTGATCACATACTGTACTTTGTAACATGGAGTCTTTTGAAACACTGTATAAAATGATAGTTATACAGGATTCCATAAAACATGTATATTATTGAGCTGGATCATGTGTGTAGATTCAGACAAACTCTCATTGTTTTTTTTTTTGTTTTTTTAGAAAAGAGCGTGGTTGTCATCTGTAACAAATGGTACAATCAGTATGTGAGTGTAAAGAAGTGTGGGAATGGCGTTGAAAGAACTGCACAGGCTGGGGAGGTTGGAGGCAGCAAACATATACTGCAACTTTATTTTCTAGATTCACTCCGAAAGAGAAAGAGGGCTCTAACATTTCCAGCGTAAGGCACAACTTTTATAAGAGGAACAGATGACTGTATATAGGTAAAATGACGTTCCTTCTCATCTTTGTCTATAAGGCTTCATGCAGCTCCCTGATGTAGGTGCAAAAAAAATTCTTACAAGAGAGTCCAGACTGGAACAGGCGGCCATGAGAGGTGGTGAGTTCTCCTTCAATGGAAGCCTTCACACAGTGGCTGGACAGATATCTGTCTGAGATGGTTTAGTGAATCCTGCATTGAGCAGGGGGTTGGACACGATGACCCTGGAGGTCCCCTCCAACTATAACGTTCTAGGATTCTATGACTGCTCCAGTCATTATGGCCACTGTGGTCACTGCAGAATCACTTTTTACTCCAGTGCCATAGGTGTTTACGCTAGGGTGGTTGTTTCCGACACCCATATGAATTATTCTGTGAACATGACTCTGTCTTGCCGGCCAATGTTGCACACTGGACCATGTAAGGAGGAATAGACTTTTTATAACTTTTGGATACTGCATAAAAGGAAAACGATGGAAGGATGCTTTTTGCATATTATTTTATGCTGGCACAGCAAAAACATCAAGACCTTGCCATAGACATGGCAGTCATGGCTGAACCTTACCTTGCTATTAGTCCTGAGTGACAGAAAAATACTCTATAGAAATAGGGGAAAAAAATCCCCCATACCACCAGAACAATCATTTCTGCATTCAATACATCTTATACAATGGTGCAACACTGCGGTTACCTCAATTATAGACCCCCACCGATTACCAGAATGGAGGAATTCTGTCCCATGTTGAGATTATTTAGCAGAGCGCATGTTCGGGCACCACTCCATTCCTTCTCTGGGGGACTGCTGGATATAGCCAAGTGCTCAGCTATCTCTGAGAGTCCCACAGAGAATGATTGGAGCAGCATTAAAATGCCTGAAGTTTGTAATGTCCCGTAAGACCCCATAAGCATTAGACTAAAGTTGGATGAACCTGGGTGGCACAGTTGACCCAAATTCCCCCCCAACAGATGATGTCAGCAGAGACAGGGATCTGGCATGTCTGATTTCTAATGGCTGATCCTTTTGTTCTCCAGGAGATGAGCAACTGTTTAGCCGAGTGTCCCTTGCGTAGGGGGCAGGTGTCACGCTGTCTCTGTATACTGGAGGTAGGGGGCCTAAGCTGACCCTAAGCTGGGGCCCTGACTAATCCCTCAACCTGGAGGTACTGTTAAAGGTACAGAGGTCCAGGCCGCCAGCGTAACCCCTACCTCCTGAGGATCCCTGCACCTATGTAATCTAGTCCTGAGAAGGACCCCGATCACAACAAAAGAGGACAAGTACTAATATGCCCACACACAGTACTTAGACGAACGAGACAGTACAAGGGAAAAACCAAAACCACCTTGCATACAAAAACTACACAACTACAACAGAGGGAACATGAACGGGAAAGGAGATAAATGATAAAGCGAGGAAGGGAAAATACACTCCAAATACACTTATCTCAGAAACTCCAAATACCACGATCCACTCTGTAAGTCTGTATGAAATGCTTTCACTGACACTTCCCAAACAGACCAGCAGGCATTTGAAGGAGACTCACTACAGCAGCATTGATTGCAGCTGGGCGAGGCTGGACCTCGTCTAGCACAGAGAGAGAGAGAATTAACTCCCTCACTGCCGAAAACACAAAGCACCAAAAAGTCAGCTGCGAGAAGTCAGGCTGTGTAATCGTGACGATCTTCGTGGCGACACACCCGTGACAGTACCCCCCCTTCTACGAGGGGCCTCCGGACCCTCAGGGCCAGGTTTATCCGGGTGAGTCGTGTGGAAGGCCCGAACTAATCGGTCTGCGTTAATATCCGACGCAGGAACCCACATCCTCTCCTCAGGACCATACCCTTTCCAATGAACCAGGTACTGAAGGGACCGGCGATTAAAACGTGAATCGATGACCCTTGATACCTGGAACTCCAAGTTACCATTGACCACCACTGGAGGGGGAGGTAAAGGTGACAGTACCACCGGTGCCACATACCTCTTAAGCAACGATCTGTGGAACACGTTGTGAATTTTAAACGTAGGGGGGAGGTCAAGACGGAATGCCACCGGATTAATAATAGAACTGATTCTGTACGGCCCGATGAACCTGGGACCCAGTTTCCAGGAGGGAACCTTAAGTTTAATATTCCTGGTAGACAACCATACCCGATCGTTCACACTTAGGTCCGGACCAGACACTCTCCTCCTATCAGCCATACGTTTGTATCGGTTCCCCATAGTATTCAGATTCTTCAGCACCCCTCTCCATACTGAAGCGAGTGATGAGGAAAATCGTTCCTCCTCAGGAACCCCCGAAGAGCCCCCCCTACTGAAAGTACAAAACTGGGGGTGAAAACCATATGCCCCAAAAAACGGGGACTTACCAGTGGACTCGCTCCGCCTATTATTAAGAGCAAACTCTGCCAGAGGTAAGAAAGAAGCCCAGTCCTCCTGGTTCTCTGACACAAAACACCGGAGATATGTCTCCAAGCTCTGGTTCATACGTTCCGTCTGACCATTGGTCTGAGGGTGAAAAGCCGATGAGAATGACAAATGCATCCCCCGCCGTGCACAAAACGCCTTCCAGAACTTGGACACAAACTGAGACCCCCGATCAGACACCACATCGGAGGGTACCCCGTGAAGCCTCACAATCTCCCCAATGAACACCTGCGCAAGAGTTTTAGCATTAGGGAGAGCCAGAAGAGCGATAAAATGTGCCATCTTGCTGAACCTGTCCACTACAACGAGTATGACCGTTTTACCCGAAGACGGAGGGAGGTCCGTAATAAAGTCCATAGACAGATGAGTCCAAGGACGCTCCGGGATCTTCAAAGGTAAGAGGGCCCCAGACGGACGGGTATGTGAGGTCTTAGAGCGCGCACAAACCCCACAGGACGCGACAAAAGTTACCACCTCCTTATGTAAGTTAGGCCACCAAAACCGACGCGAGAGAAGATCCACAGTTGCTTTACTCCCCGGGTGTCCTGCCAAAACTGAGTTATGGTGTGCCTCGATCACCTTTTGTCGCAACTGATCTGGAACAAACAGTCTCCCCGGAGGTCCAACAGGGGCGTCCCCCTGAGCCTCCAATACCTCCTCCTCCAGCTCAGAGCATACTGCCGAAACCACCACCCCCTCCTGAAGGATAGGAATCGGGTCGTCCGTATTCCCGGCCCCAGGGAAACTACGAGATAAGGCATCCGCCTTTACATTTTTTGACCCAGGACGATATGTAACGACAAAATTAAACCTGGTAAAAAACAATGACCACCTAGCTTGTCTGGGATTCAGACGTTTCGCGGACTCCAGATATAGCAGGTTCTTGTGATCGGTGATGACGGTGACCGGATGGACTGCCCCCTCCAAAAAATGGCGCCACTCCTCAAAAGCTAACTTAATGGCCAAGAGTTCCCTATTGCCGACATCGTAATTCCTCTCAGCGGACGACAATTTTTTAGAGAAAAAGGCGCACGGATGCCACTTACCAGGGGACGAACCTTGTGACAATACTGCTCCCACCCCTACCTCGGAAGCGTCTACCTCTACAATGAATGGCTGTGACGCATCAGGTTGAATGAGTATGGGTGCCGAGGCAAAACATTTTTTCAAGCAGGAGAATGCTTGACAAGCCTTGTCAGACCACCTAGAAAAATCCGTCCCCTTTTTAGTCATGTCTGTGAGAGGCTTAACCATGGACGAGAAATTACGAATGAACTTCCGGTAATAATTAGCAAACCCCAGGAAACGTTGTAGTGCCTTAAGATTCTCTGGCCGATCCCACTCAAGAACTGCCCGCACTTTCCCAGGGTCCATACGAAAACCGGACGCTGAAACCAGGAAGCCTAAAAACTGGAGTTCCTGTACGGCGAACACACACTTTTCCCATTTGGCATACAGTTTATTATCCCGCAAGATCTGTAACACCTGCCTAACGTGCTCCTGATGAGACACCAGATCCGGCGAGTAAATTAAGATATCATCCAGATATATGACAACAAACTGTCCCACCAGGCGGCGAAAAATGTCATTAACAAAGTGTTGGAACACCGCCGGGGCATTAGTCAGACCGAATGGCATGACAAGGTTCTCATAATGCCCCTCCGGAGTGTTAAACGCCGTCTTCCACTCATCCCCCTCCTTCATCCTAATCAGATTGTACGCCCCCCTGAGATCCAACTTAGAGAACCATATGGCGCCCACGATCTGATTAAAGAGATCGGGAATAAGTGGGAGTGGATACGGATCTCGGACCGTAATCCGATTAAGTTCACGGAAATCCAGGCAAGGGCGTAGGCCTCCATCTTTCTTCTTAACAAAGAAGAACCCCGCAGCCACCGGTGAAGATGAAGGTCTAATATGCCCCTTAGCCAGACTTTCTGAAATATAATCCTTCATGGCCTGCCTCTCAGGACCAGAAAGGTTATACAACCTAGCTTTAGGTAACTTGGCCTCAGGGAGCAGTTTTACAGAACAGTCATACTCGCGATGAGGAGGTAGTTCCTGACACCCTTTCTCCGAGAATACATCCTCAAAGTCCGCCAGAAATGGAGGTAAGACCCAAGGAGTAACCGCACCGATGACCATGTTCATGCAGTTTTTATTACAGAATTTACTCCATTGGCTTATCTCTCTGGTTTGCCAATTAATAACCGGGTTATGCTTAGTTAACCAAGGAAGGCCCAACACTATAGGAGTGGGAAGACCCTCCAACACGTAGCAAGACAACAGTTCTTTATGTATCGCCCCCACTTGAAGTTTTACGTCATGCACAGCTTGCAAAAAACTTCCCTGACCGAGAGGCCTGGCATCGATCGAGAATATGGGGATGGGTTTAGCCAACTCACTCAATCGCATACCTTGAACCCGGGCAAACCGAGCATCAACCAGATTAGCCCCGGCCCCACTATCCAGAAGAACAGATATCCTCTCAGTTCTCGTACCCACCACCACCTCCGCCGGTACGAGAAACTGAGACGAACCTAGGGACGAAATACCTACTCCCAGATTGCCGTCCACCACACAACCTGGGATCAACAGTTTTCCGACGACTCTTCACTCTGCAAGGGACGGGATGGACACCCCCCAATAAAATGTCCCTTTCTCCCGCAGAAGAAACACCTTCCTGTCTTATGGCGCACCACCGGTCCCCTCCCCCGAAATGATGTCCCTCCTAATTGCATAGGCTCCTCTGGACTGACCAGGGGAACCACCATATGAGGGGACCTTGTAGGAGGTGGAGTCATCACAGGGGGTCGAGTTATCCCGCACCTCTCCCGAAGCCGTCTGTCAACGCGAATAGCCAGGGCCATAGCGGCTTCCAGTGACGCGGGAGAGTCATACTGTGCCAACACATCCTGTAATTTGTCGGATAAACCTTGACAAAACTGGCTCCTAAGAGCCGGGTCATTCCACTGGGTGTCCGTGGCCCACCTACGGAACTCCGAACAGAATTCCTCCGCCGGACGATCTCCCTGCTGGATCCTACGTAACTTAGACTCAGCAAGGGAGATCCGATCTGGGTCATCATATACGAGTCCCAGAGCAGCGAAAAACCTATCCACTGACTGGAGAGCCGGGGAGCCCGGGGGAAGAGAGAACGCCCAAGATTGTGGGTCCCCTTGTAGGAGCGAGATGACAATTCCCACCCTTTGTTCTTCACTCCCCGATGACTGAGGCCGCAGCCGAAAGTACAATTTGCATGCCTCCCAGTGAACCTGTCAGGGAGAGCTACTTTAGGTTCTGGTCCGGCTTGCTCCTGAGGATGCAAAACCTTGGACCTAACGTCCGCCAGCTCCATGGACAAACTCTGCAACTGCCGAGCTAGACCGGCTACTGGATCCATGGTAGCTGGAGAAAAACTAAGTGGGTCGGTGAAAATGTCACGCTGTCTCTGTATACTGGAGGTAGGGGGCCTAAGCTGACCCTAAGCTGGGGCCCTGACTAATCCCTCAACCTGGAGGTACTGTTAAAGGTACAGAGGTCCAGGCCGCCAGCGTAACCCCTACCTCCTGAGGATCCCTGCACCTAAGTAATCTAGTCCTGAGAAGGACCCCGATCACAACAAAAGAGGACAAGTACTAATATGCCCACACACAGTACTTAGACGAACGAGACAGTACAAGGGAAAAACCAAAACCACCTTGCATACAAAAACTACACAACTACAACAGAGGGAACACGAACGGGAAAGGAGATAAATGATAAAGCGAGGAAGGGAAAATACACTCCAAATACACTTATCTCAGAAACTCCAAATACCACGATCCGCTCTGTAAGTCTGTATGAAATGCTTTCACCGACACTTCCCAAACAGACCAGCAGGCATTTGAAGGAGACTCACTACAGCAGCATTGATTGCAGCTGGGCGAGGCTGGACCTCGTCTAGCACAGAGAGAGAGAGAATTAACTCCCTCACTGCCGAAAACACAAAGCACCAAAAAGTCAGCTGCGAGAAGTCAGGCTGTGTAATCGTGACGATCTTCGTGGCGACACACCCGTGACAGCAGGTGGAGGAAATAGTTTGGACAAAAGTTATCTATGGGTCTGGAGGGGAAGAACTTTAAAGTGATGAAACCCTTTTCCAGTTCTTAGTTTGCTTTTATTAAATATAATATAGCCAAAAGTGAGGTAGACGTGAAGTCTTCAGCCGTACATGTAGACGTGAGTCATAAATTACCGTAACAATTTATTGAAAGTTGTTTTTGAGTGGAACGCCACCGACTGAGTCATTACCGCGCGATGAGTAAACAGCCGCACATATTGTGCTTAAGTCATCGAAAAGCAATTTCTGTGTTATTTCTGTGGGGTGGTGGGAAGAGGGGGGTGTTTAGGATATTTCTACCTGAAAAACTGTTGATTTAAGGTCAAAATGTTCTATAGCTGAAGATTTAGTGTAAATGATCTTAGGCAACAGAATGACTACACCGGGAATCAGCGAGAACTGAGACCAGTGAGATACTGGAAGAACGAGTGATTCTCCACTAATTATAGGCTGCCGCTCTACGCTGCATTCTTTCTGATACTTGAGAGAACTGGGACAGAATTAGACTATTTTTAACACACAAAATGCTTTAATTCTTTGGTTTAAGTAAAAATAACCTTCCGTAGACAATAGAAATAGAAGGTACTTTAAATCTTTACTAGCGCTATTAAATGCCTCAACACTAGGATTCCATTTTTTCTCCTGTTCCTTTTTGCTTCATTCCGGTGGTCAACGGATTGGAATAAGGCTGCAGTCATTTGGAGCAACTAAACTACAATGTACACAGTGAGGCTTTCTTCCCCTTTTTTCTTACTAAATGCCTCATTGCTTTCTTTACACCTTGTTGTTCAGTTGGTCTTTTTTTTAACTTTTTTTTAACTATTTTTATTGGTTGCAGCCTTGTTTCTCTGATACACCAATCCAAATTCTCTATATACTCATACATTTAAAGGTGTCTTCCGTTTTTTGGAAAACTCCTATCCCTGACTGCAGCATGATTAAAAAAGCAAAAAAGAAGCAGGTCTTTGCTCACGCTCCCCAGGTCCAACGCTAAATCGATGCCGCTGCTCCCAGTATCTTTTATTGCCTTCAGCACTGACATTAGGTCGATAGCGCTGCAACCAATCAGTGAGCTCAGCAGCTAGGCCAGAGTTGACAGCATGATCCAATGAGCTCACTGATTAGTTGCAGCACTGCCAAAGTGGCTCAGCACTGCTTTACAGGACTTAGTACATAGGCTGCCATTTTTTAAAATCCCACCAAGGACACCATCTGCAAGGAGTTTGTATGTTCTCCCCGTGTTTGCGTGGGTTTCCTCCAGGTTCTCTGGTTTCCTCCCACAGTCCAAAGACATACTGATAGGGAATGGAGATTGTGAGCCTCGATGAGGAAAGTGATGATGTCTGTAAGGGACTGTTGAATTAATGGTGTTATATAACTGAGTAAAATAAGGAAATAAAGTAATTTTCCATGGAGGAAAAATCCAAAAACCTTCAAGTTGAGTATGCAATTAGCTCCCAAGCTCCATCTAGTGGTGGTTACAGGTATAGGGATAATCTGCAGATTAATAGCATTATGGACATTCTGTAAGTGCGGCACCAGTGAGAAAATGAACTTTACTTCTTCTGGGAGCCACTGGCTTTCAGTCATACAGACACCACTCACAGCACTGAGAGCAGCGACCCTGACACTGACTGACAGCTGACTCAGCAGTGGTCAGAACAGAGCCTGCTGTCAGTCACTATTGCGTATTTAAAATTGATTTTCTTCTGGGTGCTTCATTTTCAGTACTGTGGCCGTACACCTTCATAACGCTATTAAAGGTGTTATCCCGCACTCGGACAACCCCTTCTCAATCAGTGTATCCCCCCTTATAAAATAACACCTTTACTCCCCTCTGGTTCCGTTCCCACAGTGTTGGCAATCACTGCCCCAGGGCTCGTGTGACATTATGTGTGGCTTCACCTGCCTTACCGTTAGACAAATCAAACTTCCAGAGAAAGTCATATCTGCGGCTGCTCTCTTACTTCCTCCGGATGTCAATTATGTCTGTAGGAAAGGAAAATGAAGCTACTTATAACAATGTCACGTGAGCCCTGGGACAACCAGTGCTGACACAGCCGGAATGATGGTGGAGGTGAGTATGAGTGTTATTATTTTATTTATTTTGATTAAGAAGGGGTTGTCCACTACTTTAACCTGCTGTGGGAGACATGTAGATCATGAGAGCAAACTCTCAGTCATTACATGTCTCACACTGGTAACACCTTCTTTTATTTACACTAGAGGGCAGATTCTCAGGGAGATCTATGTCCGGCCCATAGATCTTAACAGCTCATTTACATATTAAGAAAAACGTGGATTTCTCTGGAATAAGACATCGGATCCCAGATATCAAGGTATCATTTTATTCAGCTTCCTATGACCTACATGCCCATATAGACGGCTTAGGCAGGCTGGTCCTACTGATAGATTCCTTTTAAGTACTCCTTGGTATAGTGTTAAGGAGTGTGAAGTATATTTCCAATTCTAAAGAGTCCCATTTCTCACTATAAAGAAGGACACATCTGTATATTACGTTAGGGATTCTTCCTCCACATATTACATAATCTATAACAGGGATGGAGCAAATTGTATTATTCTTCCATGTACTAGAGTAGTGTTCAGGGTTTTATGCTCTAAAGGAGGCGAGGAAGAAGCCTTGGAGATGTCATGGAACCTCTACTTACAAATATGCTTTGCTTCAGAGTTCAACCATAATGCGAGAAATATATTTTACATTTCTTAACACTATGTCAAGAAGACCGTAAACTGAACGTCCAGTCATAAAAATCATTTTGACTCATCAAGGGTTTTGCTTCATTGTCAGAATAATATATTGACTTTTTGTAGCTTGAGAAACTGGACTCCATAATGAAATTCATGGACAGGCAAGGATGAACACCTCTCTAATCCAGAAGCTTTTGGATCCACTCTGTTCATGTGATGGTCAGGCTACAGGAAGAGAGGAACCTGGTTGATCATTGAGAGTTCAATATCTGATGAATAACATTTTGGACTCAACAGTCACCTTGTTAGAAGCTGGATTTTTTGTCTAAATGTTTTATTCTTTAGTTCAGCCTTTACTTTTTCACATGAGATAAATCTGTCCGATGTCTCCGATACTTGCTAGCTGTGACCTCAAAAGACTGTTGTGTTCTGAAATACTGATGCTAAATCTTGGTAAAAACTCTCAGAAGTAGAAATAGAAATGAAAAGCTCTTCAGACCGAAATTCAATTATACGCTGTCATGTGCTGTACCAGGTAGAGATATACCAAGCACAATTTTGTCATATTCTGCTTTACTGAAATCCTTCAGCCTCGGTCAAGATCACCATCAGTGAAGGGGCTGTGGATTACTAGGAGGCCTGCTCACATCTGCAGACACTGGATGAACCAGGCCGGGGGGCTCTGTAAGTCCTTCTGAGATGTGTAAATAATGGAGACAATCATTTTGTGTTTCATTGTGGTCTACATTTTACTGCTTTTGTATTACTTGTGCAAGAACCATATGTGGCGCTTTCTGGTCCAGATAATGGAATAGTTTCTTGAAAAGTGTTTCGACGACTCTCAGATAGCGGCATTTAAATTAACGCCGCTTTTCACACTTACCAGTTACCAAGACAAGATTGCCCCCATCGCCTCTATGTTGTGAAGCTGAGCTATATGTTGAGATTCAAAGGAGATGCAATTTTCGCCTTGTTGTGGTTTAGCAGTAAATAGTATAAGTTATCAGAAGATCGCAGGTTCAAGTCCCCTAAAGAGACTAAGAAATAAAGTAAAAAAAAAAAAAAATGTTAAAGATATAAAAAAAAAATAAAACTATAAAAGTTCAAATCACTCCCTTCTTCCCCCATTAAAAAAAAAATAAAAATGTAAAAACAAATACAGTAGACCTATCTGATATCACCCCGTTCATAAAAGTCCGATCTAGCAAAATATACAACAATTAATTAACTTGATCTGTAAACACTGTATAGAGAAAAATCAAAAGCCATAATAGTTGTTTCTTGGTTAAAATATGCAATAAAACAGCTCAAAACATAGATTTTTTTATTTTTTTATTATTTTTTACAAATATCTAAATTTCTTTCTCTATTTAAATGAAAAACAAAAATCTATACAAATTTGGTATTTCTGTAATCATACAGGTCTGGAGAACCAAAATTCAGAATAATTCATAACACAGAATGACGGTTGTAAAAACAGAACTCAAAAATCTCATGGCAAAATTTAATTTATTTTTCAGAATTTCACCGAACTTGGAATTTTTTTTGCCAGTTTTTAACCACATTGAATGTTAAGCGAATGGTCTCGTTCAAAACTACAACTTGTTCTGCAAAAAAAATAAAATCCATTATACGACTATGTCGGTAGAAAGCTGAAAAAGTTATGGGTCTTTGAAGAAGAAGAGGAAAAAAAGAAAGTGCAAAAACGAAAGTTGGCTTTAGAAGAAGTGATTAAACAACTACTGATCGGAAAGTTTGTGTCCAGTCACTGGCCATTTAATCCTGCACATTGCGCAATGTGAGCACACCTTTACTCACACCAACAACATTCCCGACCAATGTCTCCTACAGTAGGTCGGCCTGTCTTTAGAATCTGAGCTCCGTCCTGCGTCTCCTTCCTTGAAAGAAGTAGACACACATTCGCAAATATAGGAAAAACATTTATATTTATTTAGTTTTCTTTTACCATCAGAACTACAAACATTTCTTTGATTTGAAGCTTGTGAACATCTACAGTATCTTTGAAAACGTTTTCTAAAAATCCACACTTTCCTGTAGATCTAGGACTCTCCTTTTTGTGAACCTAACAAAATGTTTCTCTCTGATCAAACCAACTTGTTTGCACTTGTGTGGTGAGCGCATCCTGCCCAGCAGTCGCATGGAGGTACAAGCCGTCTCCCAGGCTCCTTGAAGTAGGCTTGTGTTGCTCTCCATACATAATGCATGCATCACAACTGGTTTTACATTTTGAAGAACATGCAAATATCTCATACTCTTTATGGAGAAGAGCATCGAACCTGACGCCAGTCACTTCCACTGTCTGTACCCGCTCAGGACATACTAATCCATATTTCCTTTAGCTGCTTTCATCTGAATACATTTTCGAACGTTGGCTGCAAATTGCGAGACGTCAAGATGTTTCAATGCCTTGTTTAAAGGCAACGCTTTATAGTGCGGCTGTGTACAAATTATAGGGAAACAGCAGAGAGTCCCAGAGGTAACATTGTATGAGCAGAATGGGAAATCGCTAGATGCATTTTATTTGATGAATTGTAATTTGCAATAATAGACATGCATGGCAAGTAAATTATTCTTTTCCTGAATTTGTCTTGATGAATTGTAAATTATTCTAATAGCATTTATGGTTATTCAAGCTGTTTACTTTATATGCAGATTCACTAGCCGCACAGGGTTATTAATGAGGAGATTAGTAAAAAATGAAATACCGCGAATAGGTAACTAATTGGATGGAACTGACAAGTCGGATAATGCAGAAGTTTCTATGTTTTTGGGTCAATGAGTCAACCTTCATGAGACATGAGAATTCTACACCTCCTTTCTTTAGAGGGATTTGCGTTCTCCACCTATGTCGGGCTAAGTGATGGATCTTCCTCCCTCATGGGAATATTAGATAAAGATATAAGACTGACAGATATCCCATAAGCAATAAAGTATGTTAATGTTGGTTCAATCCATTACTGTATTTACACTTTTTGCATGAGTTTACAAGACACGACCGGACGACGGAGCTGTATGGCAGCACCGTACAACCGAAACAGCACCAGGAGGACTATGTGTGCCACTGATGTGCTGACGATCTTCAGCCTAAGGGCGAAGTCAAACAGCCTTATAAATCAGACTGAGATCGGACAGGTTGCAGCTCTCCCAACCCAAGCGTGACAGCTGCATAGAAATACATGAAGCTGTTCTACACGGGTCGGGAGAGCCGCCAGCCTGTCCGTGCACTGCGTTACGATCTCAGTCCAATTTATAAGTCCGTCTGACTGAGTCCTTAGAAGCAATGATATCTTATAATCACAATATCTCTTCTTTATCAGCTATGTATGGAATTCATTAAAAAAAGTGGGAGGAAGTTCAATATATTGACCACAGAAATCTATGGATGTCCTATTATGGCTCCCTAACCATTTGAGGTGACATAAACAGAGTCTAGGGAAAGTAGAAGAGAGAAACATGGTGACTCCAAGTGTAATATTTCAAGTTGGGTTTATAGCTCTAAGCTAGTACCAACCCACCGCAGAGGGGTTGAGGTCTAAGTGAATGAGAAGCTAGCTGCAGTAGCCAATCAGGAGTGTATGTGATGTCTGGGGATCAACATAACTTCTGTACTTCATGCCATTTGAGGCTGCATGGAGCCATAACTCATGAGTCTGAACTTTAGGTGAACTGTTGGTGAAGTTTTTCTTGAAAGTGAGATCACTGTGTAGAAATATAATTCCTAATTTTGTAGCACAGGGCAAGTGGCCTTGCTGTATGTAGACTAGATATTCTTGAAATGACTACTTCAAAGGGGTTTAATAGAGGGTTACTGAGAGTTTTCTCCATCCAACTTGCAGCATTATACAACTGCCAATCAGTAAATATTTGCCAGTCGGCAGTGGTTTGATAAGTTGTTTCCCCAGGCAGACCGCACTTAGGAAATCTTTACATGGATCGACCAGTGGCACAATACAACTGCCGATCGGTAAATCTTTACCAATCAGAAGTCGTTTAAATGCCTGTTTACACAGTCAAACCAATAGATTGCTCAGTGCACATAGGCTGCCATTGTTCTCGACTGTGTTGGTCCTGTTTACACACTACGATTCACCACAGAAAACTATGATTTTTTTGAGCTGTGCAAAAGATCATTTCATCCAATGAATGAGTGTTTTGCTCATTCATCGGGTAATCAAAAGCCTGTTTACACTGAAAGATAATCGTGAAACGAGCGTTTTTAAGAACCTTCCTTCACGATTATCTTTCAGTGTAGATGTAGCTTAAGACCGCACTCTGGAATAGATCCGTTCATTGAGCATAGGCTGTCATTGTTCTCGGCAGCACAAGTCCTGTTTACATTGGAAGATGCGCTGCAGAGAACATTGATCTTACAAAAGATGATTTCACCCAACGAACGAACGTTTTGCTCAGTCATTAGGTGATCAGTTGCCTATTTTTCAGTGCAAATGGACTCTTACTCAACAGTCTCTGTTCCAGCTGCTTCTGATAATTATTTATGGACTACAGCAGTGATGTTACAACTAAAGCGTTCAAGCTGCTGCCAATCACTAGGCTCACTAGAGAATTTCACGAACACTTGTTGCTTCACCGATAGTTGTGTTGTTGAATACAATTTGTTGTTCCCTGTTATCAAACTAGATAAGTCAAGGTTGTGTTCTTCAATACATTACTATCCAGAATACATTTTCCCCAGTGATCCCTACATATTTCCAGTTCTGAGGACCTCCAGAAACAATTGTCATTTATTGATAGGATAAATCAGAAGCTCCAATTATAAAGTTATACTTATCTAAGGCTCAGTTCACGTCGGTTGTCAGTCTGTTGTTTTGCTCAATTATAAGATCAGAAAAACGAAATCTGCAAAGTCTCAGCGCAATATTGTCCCTTGACTGATCCCATTGACTTATTTTGGAATCCATTATGTTGTGTAAATAATTTGGACTGGAAAAATAGAGGTGTATGTTGTGGGATTCTTCCCATCAGATATGAATGGATGTTGCATAGTGTAAAAGTAGACGCTTTTCTGTAAACTGGACCAAATTCTAGTCCACAAGTCCGGAGTCCATCACCAGTTTCAAAACCACCTGCGCATGTTCTAGTTTATCACCCAGTTGAATGCAAAGGGTTAGCCTGGATTCAATGTTAATGCTTGTAATAGAAATGTGACGTTTGACTCCAATCCAATAGAAGTTCATTGAATTTAAACTGGGAAATATTCGCTTGTTCATAGTGTGAAAATTACATTCCTATCTGTCATAGACAAAAAAAACTCTTATTTTCTATCCGAAAAGACGTTCAAATTTGGCAGATACTGGCTTATCAGAATCCTTTTCTGCATGGAGAATATGATCTTTCAGTGGAAATATCCAGATGAACATACCCTACAAGTTATACAAACAGTCCCTAGAGGATGGGTGCATGGATTAGCCTGATCGTTAGGAGGACCCTGCACTAATAAGCATGTCTGCTACCAGAAGTTATGTACGGTGTCCCCCATTATTAGTAAAACTGTTATTAAAGATTACATTTCATCATTTTTTTTTCTTGCTGACTGGGACACAAAATGTAATAGAGGCTGCAGAGCAGAATAAAACATTTTATTTTATTTATTTATTTTGCCTTTCTGTTGCAGAGACATTAGCAATCAAAGTATTTTGTACCTAAAGAGTTAATTTTTTTTAAGTTCAAGTGGGTGTTATCAGATAGTTTTCATACTTCTCCATGTATGAGATGCTATCTGTTAACAGCCACTTGGGCTTAACCGGCTTAACTCATTAGGTGCCAAATACTTTGATTGCTAAGATCTCCGCAACGGAGAGGTTAAACTAAAAAAAAACAAAAAAAACAAGTTTTATTCTGCTCTGCAGCCTCTATTACATTGTGTGTTCCACTCAACATGAAAAATTTAAGGAAAGATTCTCTTTAAAGGATTTGTTTTCCAGAAGCTAGCACGGTGGGTCTGTCTTCTCTTACCCTAGTTAATAGCTGTATCTGGCCAAACATTTCACCTGCAGGAGGAATGCAGTATTACAGTGTATGCTAGCAACTCATATGAATGGCTGAACCTTGTCATACATTGTATGGATGGTTCAGGCCAAACAGGGTGAGATTCACTCTTTAAAGGAAGTCTGCAAGCACAAAGTGACTGTGCAAACCTAGCACAGGAGCTCGATGCACCCTTGTCATGGCTAAGCAGTTTAGCGCACCTTCCCACCTACTTGTTTTCCATTTATCTCTGCCCTCTTCTTGCTCCTATAAAACCAAAACTGTCAATCATGGTAGAGGAGGGTGGAGATAGATGAAGAATCTATAGGTGAGAAGGTGCACTGCACTACAAGAGTGCACAGTGCACGTGTGCTTGGTTTGAACAGTAATTTTGTCTGGCAGACTCCTTTTAAGAGCAGCTTTCCACTTGGGATTATGGAGGGGCTACACATTTATAAGAGTAAATCCCTTATAGCCTGGGTCCCATGAATATATCATTCACTAATTTCCATGCTTTGGACCAATGAATGGCTAAAGCTATAAATAAAGGGTTATTTCCATGTTATTAGATATAGGCACTTGGGCAGTGTAAAAGAAAGTAAGTTTGCAATGTGTTTTTCTCCGCATCTGTTCACCTGCTGTCCTCATTAGTATTTTTTTATTTTCTGCTCATGGGCGGTCCCTTTTACAACAAGGTAGCAGATGCCACATTCACTGAGGCTGGCTGCATCCTAATCCTGGCCACCTCTCTAAACCCCATTCATTTGCTATAAATTGGCTCTTGGGTTTGCACAGTAGCCCAGAAGTTGTCCTACAGCACTGTCCATGTCTCCCCCACTGGCTGAGAGGCCACATATTGAGGCCAGTGGTACAATGATACTGCTGACCTGATCTGTCAATTAATCAGGAAAGCCCACCCCCAAGCAACCAGAAAGGTGGGCTGGATGGGGAGCGGTGCACTTCTGAAAACACATGGAAAATGGACATTCTGGCTCTGCAGACAATACGTGCCCTAGCCATGGAGATCCAGACTGCTGTGCAGCATATTTTTTCTGTATTTCAGGAGAGAGGAGTTTGCTCGTAACCCTGCAAAGTTTAACAGACAGTAAAAGCATATTAAAAAAATATTTTTTCAGTTATTTATGAAAAATGCTTCTTTTTTTTTTTTAAGTAAACTTAAATTTTTATTGGAAATGGAAATGCTTTTAGAATGCAATAACAAGGCATTAATTATCTGCTCATGGAAAAGAGAAAAATTTGTGTGAACTAAGCCCTAATAAAATGTTCCTGACATTTTGCTGCCATTTGTTTTAAAAGTTTTCTCTTGCCTAAACAGCTTTCTTATTTTTTCTTAAAATGGACTTATAACTACAGCATATTCCTAAGGAAACTGTATATTTTATGGGTGAATGCAGGTACATTTAAGGAGTAAGTGCACTTTCCAAAAATTGTTTTTCAGACATGTCAGAAGTTTGGATCGGCGGGGGTCCATATGATGAATTGAAGGGGTTGAAGCACTCGGCTCAGTGGGGTAGATGGTATTAGCTGAAGACAGGCTTCTAGACTTTCTATTGAGTCTGTCTGTCATCAGCTTACACCACATCTATGAGCTTCTGGTCCTTCATTTCAGAAATTGGTGAGAGTCTCAGCACTGAGAGCCCCACCAATCACAGCTAATAAAACACGTTTGTTACGTTTCAAAAGTTCACAAAAAGTTTAGTTACACATAAAGAGGCCAATTTATAAAGCCCTTTTTTGTCTGAAAACTGGTGTAGAAAAGTCCCACATTTTTATGCCAAATTTTTGCAACTTTGTCTAGAATTTTTGAAAAGTGGATGGAACTTGTAAGCAGGATGTGGCCTTATATGACCTAACAGATTTATACTATAAAGGTGGCATAAATGATTGCAGAAAATGAATGTACTCTTGAATGAGAAGCTGAGAGATGTACCAAATTTATTAACTGGTGCTTATACTTTTTTATATTTCTAAAATGTGATCGGGCATTAAATGCCCTGTAGATTGGTGATTTTCGTGGCTGGAGACACCCATGAATTGCTCAAACTACTTGTGACATTTGTGCTAAATAGAACATCCATAAGGCCTCCCCGCTCTCTGTGTGCACGCACATGTACTCCATCTGCTTCCTGAGTAACGTGCATGCGACAAGTGTTTTGAGTGATGGGTGTATTTCTCAAGACCCAGATCTCCACCTTTCTACAGGGCATGTTCTGTTTTTGTTATTATTTATTTAGCAGTCTTCTGCTTGATTTCAAGCCTTGGCGAATTGATGGATAAACAATCTGTAGGAAGATCGATCTTGTGGAAATCTACATAGGCCCACCAGCGTCTTCTCCACCATTATCTTGATAGTATCTAGCCATCGGGTTGCTGGGCTTCCTTTCGACTTGTTTCTTCTATTCTTCCGACCATGATGTCCTTCTCCAGTGATTGCTCTCTTCGAATGATGTGTCCAAAGTAGGCAAGTCGTAGGTTGGTCATCTTTGCTTCGAGTGACATGTCTGGCTTGATTTGTTCCAAAATTGATTTGTTTGTTCTTCTTGCCATCCATGGTATTGATAGCATTCTTATCCGGCACCACATTTTGAAAGCGTTGATTTTTCTTAAATTTTCTTTCTTTATTGTCTATTACATGTTAGAGATAAAAAAAAAAAGTTTAGATACCACTTAAGATGCATGCACCTACAGTCATATGAAAAAGTTTGGGCACCCCTATTAATCTTAAGCTTAATGTTTTATAAAAATTGGTGTTTTTGCAACAGCTATTTCAGTTTGATATATGTAATAACTGTTGGACACAGTAATGTTTCTGCCTTGAAATGAGGTTTATTGTACTAACAGAAAATGTGCAATCTGCATTCAAACAAAATTTGACAGGTGCATAAATATGGGCACCTCACCAGAAAAGTGACATTAATATTTAGTAGATCCTCCTTTTGCAAAAATAACAGCCTCTAGTCGCTTCCTGTAGCTTTTAATGAGTTCCTGGATCCTGGATGAAGGTATTTTTGACCATTCCTCTTTACAAAACAATTCCAGTTCAGTTAAGTTTGATGGTCGCCGAGCATGGACAGCCCTCTTCAAATGATCCCACAGATGTTCAATGATATTCAGGTCTGGGGACTGGGATGGCCATTCCAGAACATTGTAATTGTTCCTCTGCATGAATGCCTGAGTAGATTTGGAGCGGTGTTTTGGATCATTGTCTTGCTGAAAGATCCATCCCCTGCGTAACTTCAACTTTATCACTGATTCTTGAAAATTATTGTCAAGAATCTGCTGATACTGAGTGGAATCCATGCGTCCCTCAACTTTAACAAGATTCCCGGTGCCGGCATTGGCCACACAGCCCCAAAGCATGATGGAACCTCCATCAAATTTTACTGTGGGTAGCAAGTGTTTTTCTTGGAATGCTGTGTTTTTTTGCCACCATGCATAACGCCTTTTTGTATGACCAAACAACTCAATCTTGGTTTCATCAGTCCACAGGACCTTCTTCCAAAAAGAAATTGGCTTCTCCAAATGTGCTTTTGCATACCTCAGCCGACTCTGTTTGTGGCGTGCTTGCAGAAACGGCTTCTTTCGCATCACTCTCCCATACAGCTTCTCCTTGTGCAAAGTGCGTTGTATAGTTGACCGATGCACAGTGACACCATCTGCAGCAAGTTGATGCTGCAGCTCTCTGGAGGTGGTCTGAGGATTGTCCTTGACTGATCTCACCATTCTTCTTCTCTGCCTTTCTGAAGTTTTTCTTGGCCTGCCACTTCTGGCCTTAACAAGAACTGTCCCTGTGTTCTTCCATTTCCTTACTATGTTCCTCACAGTGGAAACTGACAGGTTAAATCTCTGAGACAGCTTTTTGTATCCTTCCCCTGAACAACTATGTTGAATAATCTTTGTTTTCAGATCATTTGACAGTTGTTTTGAGGAGCCCATGATGGCACTCTTCAGTGGAGCTTCAAACAGGAGAACAACTTGCAAGTGGCCACTTTAAGTAGCTTTTCTCATGATTGCATACACCTGGCTATGAAGTTCAAAGCTCAATGAGGTTACAAAACCAAAAAAAAGTGCTTTAGTAAGTCAGTAAAAAGTAGGTAGGAGTATTTAAAACAAGAAAATGATAAGGGTGCCCATACTTATGCACCTGTCAAATTTTGTTTGAATGCAGATTGCACATTTTCTGTTAGTACAATAAACCTCATTTCAAGGCAGAAACATTACTGTGTCCAACAGTTATTACATATATCAAACTGAAATAGCTGTTGCAAAAACACCAATTTTTAGAAAACATTAAGCTTAAGAATAATAGGGGTGCCCAAACTTTTTCATATGACTGTATTAAAAAAGTTGGTTCATCGTACTGCAATGGGTCCTGGATCAAGGACGACACTGGAAACACCTGTTTGGATGAATTTCCCCCTAAATCATAGAATCATAGAATGTTAAAGTTGGAAGGAACCTCCAGGGTCGTCGTGTCCAACCCCCTGCTCAATGCAGGATTCACTAAATTATCTCTCTATATGTTAATGCTTATGGAGGTTGAAAGCCCAGCTCCTTATACTGGGGCAAAATATCATGAAAAGTTTCCAGTAGTTCACCTAATATTTACTGTAACACCTTGTTGTGACTAATATTTATTTACGGGAAAAGGATTTACTGGCCAACTAGTAACTGGTGTAAGGTGGCCAGTCACCTAAAGAGTCACTTGTGACATTTTCTACCTATAGAAACACTGAACTTGCATTTTCCATTGCAATTTTACAGGTTCTCATTGTAGAAGGTAAGGCAATGATGGGGGCTGCAGAATTAATGGCAGACTGTTCATGCCAGCAATTTCCATACTTCTCATAGACAAAGAATAAAGAAAGCCATGCACAACTGCAGTCACATCTCCATTCATTCTCTACCTGGATGTGGCCAACATTCATTCTCTACCTGGATGTGGCCAACATTTGGGTTTTGGCACATGGTCCAAATCTTTTGATCAGCAGTAGTTATGATCCTTTTCATTATTTCCTTTTTTTTTGCAATTACTCAGTAGATCACTTGGATAGATGAGCAGACAATATTCCTGAGGAGCTGATTAGTTTGATGCAGTGATTTCAATGTGTATTATGTCTTTCATGCTAAAAAGGGTCATGAAAAAAAGGTGCTCTATGAAAACATGGTTCTAAGTGCCCCTCATTCAAGACGTCAAGCCGCGTCTGCCCCTTTATTGCTTATGTAATTAGTATATTGTTTTAGCCATTTAATATAGAAATATCATTTGTTTGCCTTCTAATCTACCCCTTTGTTTTCTGTGGGAAACACATTAATGAGGCATTGTAATACTTCAGAGAAGTAAGCTGACCCGTGCCCTTCCCTAATGATAGAAAGAAATGACAGTGACTGTTCCACTGCAGGCTGATAATACTAGCGTACCACTGGTGGAGAATACTGTATCCTTCTTATCAATTACCGATTTCTGCAAACATATAGACTAATGTAGTAGGATATAGGTCAAGCTCACAAGTAGGCACAGGTATGCTATATGTATAGCTTGCTATTACCATTGGATATTTACCTGCCGATTATTGGCCGATACAGCTAAATTTGATGAGACCTACTGAGAGTCTGATGTTTATTTGTGGCCAATCCTATATGATTAACTCCAGACATTGCTAAAATCATCCGGATATGCTGATAAATGTCTCATGTCTATCACTAAACTTGCTGATTTTGATGGGACTGGCCAACCATCTGATGTCTATGTGGTGTCGCTACTCTCCTTGACAGAAGATGTAGATGTCACAGTCTATTCAGGTGGACTGGGGGAGGATTTGATATACACTGAATACATCTGGTGCAAATTAAATTTGCTGGGGAAGGGGTAAAAAAGAAAGTTATATTAACCTCTTCTCAGCCATCCTCACACCTGTCTTGCCACCACTGGACCTCCAATCACCTCTTCTATCTTCTTTTTACTATCTTCTATTTTCCTTCTGGCCAGGTCTTCCAATCTCTAGTCCTTAAGTCATTAGGTGGGGTGCAATTGACATCGTTGACGTGTGTTGTGCCTCATACAGTGACGTAGGGCATGATACGTGGGACAAGCCTTGTGCTTCACATGATGCCATGGGGCCTATTGAATGGAAGACCCTGAAAGAAGAAATCTAGAAGAAACCAGATGGAAGAGCCAATCCGGCAACCATGGGACAGATACGGAGAGTGCCGAATAGAGGTTAGTATAGGATTTTTTTTTAACTCCTTTCTTGCACCCACCAATTAGCTTGATTCGCCTGAAAGGAGGTGCAAAAAAAAATCTGATTCTGGTGAATCCAAATTTTTTGAGAATGCGATTTGCCTCAAATTGATTTGCTGGTCTCAAGTTTTCACGAGTCACATCGTTTCCTGTATCTAATGGGGTTTACAATGTTCTTTCCCTATCTACACTAGTGTCATCTTCAAATGGATCCAATTAGCCACTTAGTATATTTTTGGGGTGAAAGAAGAAAGCCAAAATACCGGAGAAAACCCATGTAATCATGGGGAGGGGATACAAACTCCATACAGATGTTGCACTCACAGGAGAGAGGTGTTCATCAGCAGAATATTTCTGGCTTCCCTTTGAGAACACATGTATGCTAGGCCAAGCCAAATTTTCTATGTTTAATGGTAGGAGAGGTGCTATTAGGATTAGTTGTTGGCCTATCGCTCACTATTGAAGCTATATAGGCATATTTATATGTGTGGATAAGGTTACTACATTATACAGCTTCTGCTATCAATCTATACACTTAGGCTTGTTTCTTTAAATCAGTGTTTCCCAAGCTCCAGTCCTCAGGGACCCCAAGAGATCATGTTTTCAAGATTTCCTTAATATTGCACAGTTGAGAGAACCTGTGGCCATTTCTGATGCCTTGATAATAATTCCATCACCGGTGTAATACTAATGAAAACCTGAAAACATGGGCCCTGAGGACTGGAGTTTGGGAAACACTGCTCTAAACCATGTATGATTGTGTTGACCACTTGTCTTATTGAGACATTTGTTCTTACTTTTTTTCCATGCTTATTGTTTACAATGGATTTTTTTCAGATTCACTTGAATATCAGGGGTGTCGAACATCGTATATCTTGATGATTTGATAATTGTCCCACAAATGTGACCTTCCTTGCCTTTTCTCTTGGCTCAGCATATTCTGAGATGAATGAGTCGAGATGATCAGTTTAGAAAAACAACATGATTTTGGGATAATGTATTGAATTTGTATATTGAGAAATTCGAGTCCTTATCTGAATTAACGAAAAATGATAGTGGACACATATGTAGCTTTTGCCTCGCACAGGATCTGGAAATTAAAGGCAACATACTTGGATTTTAAGTGACTGTTTTGACCATACATTATCTTGACTATGTCAGGGCTTGACATGATTCAACCGGTGAAGATCCTTAGTGTTGGTCTAATTAGAAGGTCCACACAAGGGCATCTGCAGAGGATGAAGGTTACCTGCTAATAATTGTTCCTTATTGCTACCAAATTGCCATGAAACGGCTGCATTGATGTTGAACATGAAAAAATGGATAATGAAACAGAAAAAAAGGAGGCAAAGCTCAATTAATCATGTTAATTAAATGTAACAGCCACCTCCTATGTTCGCCATGTCACATTTTATTTACGGAACGCTCTGTCCTAGTTCCACTGTGTCACTTTGACTCAGCCTCTTCAGAGAGATCATAGTCCAGAGACAGATTCTGTTTGATCTCGAAGATTAGAACAATATCGGTTTCCAGAGAGCTCTGCCAGTGACAGGGTGGGAGGAGGGTGACGTGGAACTTCAAATCTATCATGGTGCCTGCTCTGCATTATAAAACTCCAGACGGAATGAAGAATTTCAGAGAGCATGTTAACCCAAATGGTGATTAGATTAAGAGCCTTATCTCCAGAGAGAAGGACCTCTCCAGGGACGTTTTATATAACATGCATTACGTAATCAAATATTTTCTAGTTAAAACTGACTTTTCTTTTTATCCCTTGTGCATGTATTTACGTATTGATACCATTTGTTGTGGTCTAAGCCTCCCATACATTTTAGATAGCCAATGGCCAAAGGATCACTAGGCCAACAGCAATCTCTCCTGACTCCTCATACCATTTGTTATGGTCTAAGCCTCCCATGCATATTAGATAGCCATTGGCCAAAGGATCGTTAGGCCAACAGCAATCTCTCCCGACTCCTCCATACCATATGTTGTGGTCTAAGCCTCCCATACATATTAGATAGCCATTGACCAAAGGATCGTTAGGCCAACAGCAATCTCTCCCGACTCCTCCATACCATTTGTTGTGGTCTAAGCCTCCCATACATATTAGATAGCCATTGGCCAAAGGATCGTTAGGCCAACAGCAATCTCTCCAGACTCCTCCATACCATATGTTGTGGTCTAAGCCTCCCATACATATTAGATAGCCATTGGCCAAAGGATTGTTAGGCCAACAGCAATCTCTCCCGACTCCTCCATACCATTTTTTGTGGTCTAAGCCTCCCATATATATTAGATAGCCATTGGCCAAAGGATCGTTAGGCCAAGAGCAATCTCTCCCGACTCCTCCATACCATATGTTGTGGTCTAAGCCTCCCATACATATTAGATAGCCATTGGCCAAAGGATCATTAGGCCAACAGCAATCTCTCCCGACTCCTCCATACCATTTTTTGTAGTCTAAGCCTCCCATATATATTAGATAGCCATTGGCCAAAGGATCGTTAGGCCAACAGCAATCTCTCCCGACTCCTCCATACCATATGTTGTGGTCTAAGCCTCCCATACATATTAGATAGCCATTGGCCAAAGGATTGTTAGGCCAACAGCAATCTCTCCCGACTCCTCCATACCATTTTTTGTGGTCTAAGCCTCCCATACATATTAGATAGCCATTGGCCAAAGGATGGTTTGGCCAACAGCCATCTCTCCAGGCTCCTCCCTACACAGAAATTCTCAGCTCGGCCGAGCGCTCCTGTGTTCTCTATAAGACAGCCGCTCCACACTCCTCTGTCCTCCTCCAGACTCCGCTGGTGGTAGCTTATCTACAGGAGAACAAAATGATCAGTCATTGAAATTCAGCATCCCAGATCATTCTCACTCCCGACCTCATCTATTGGCCGATCCAGCAAATATTGGCAGTTTCAATTGACTTCAGTGTAATGAGTATGGATGCTTTTTTGAACATTTTTCCAAAAACTGAACTGGTACATGATGTATTCTTTATAAGATTCACCCTTAGGCCACGTTCACATATACAGTATTTCAATCTTTTACATCATTATTTGTAAGCCAAAATCTGGAGAGGAACAATCAGAGGAAAAGTATAATAGAAACACGTCACCACTTCTGTATTTTTCACCTACTCCTAGTTTTGGTTTACAAATACTGATGTAAAATACTGACCAAATACTGAACGTGTGAACGTGGCCTTAAAGTGACTTTCCGACATTTTTTTAAATGTAATTCTTTTCAAATTATCTATATAGAATAAACATTTTGTAATACTGATTTCACTTATATATCTATCAGTGACTACAACACTTTTTGTGTCCAGTACAAAATTCCAAATCCAATAAAAACTACAAGTGTGACTACCCTTACTGAACCACAAAATTATTTTGTGGTTCAGTAGGTGGTTATATATATGTATATGTATATACATATATATATATATATATATATATATATAAATATATATATATATAAATATATCTATATATATATATATATATGTATATATATATAACAAATATATATATATATATTTATATATAAATATTTATATACAGATACATACAGCGGGCGAAATAAGTATTGAACACGTCACAAATTTTCTAAGTAAATATATTTCTAAAGGTGCTATTGACATGAAATTCTTATTAGATGTTGGTAACAACCCATACAATGCACACATGCACAGAAGTCATCCTTCTTACCATAGTTGCTAATGCCATTTTTGGGGAGTTGTTTTAAATCTGGTGTGAGGAAAATGCCCATAACATCTAATCTGATTCCAGTTCTTATTTTTCAGTTGTTCTATTCTAACCAGGACTATAAAATCACACAAGAATGTGCTTTAAATGCTAATTACTACAAAAAAAATCTACTATTCTGTGATCGAGTTTGATAGACGAAGGTACAGAGAGAATTTGTCCAGTTTGTGGTAGTATAACTACAGTGGGTGCAGTTGCACCTGGGCACAGGAGCCTAGGGGGAACAAAAAAGGTCTTTTTGGCCCATATGAGACGGTCAATACCATTAAAGACCCATAATAGTTTGACACCCTGTTGAAGGTTTTACATTTGGGTCAGCAAGCATCAAGTTATACCTCTGCCTGTTGGCCATACTTACAAATCTTTCAGACTGCACTGCTTTTCTAACACAACTTCTTGAATTAGAGTGGTTGTTCACTAATTGCAATTATTTTGAAAATGGGCACTGGCTGGTCTTAATGTAAAAGTAAAAATAAAACATGCTGACCTGACAGACCCCGCCTGCTCCTTGGTATTTGCTAGTATTGTCCCCTGCTGGTCTGTGGCAGGGGGTGTCAGATGACTGTAACTTATGGGCTGACGATGTGACGTTCCATCCGAGCTGGTAGAAACGATTTCCTAGTTTTCTCTTCCAGCTTGAACAACCTGATGCTCCCAACAAAAGCTAGGAGACGGGTGCGGGGACATAGGCAGCTGTATTCAGCAGTGGCAAGGGTGAGATAGTTGAATATTTGTTTTTTTCTAATTATTTTTAGACCACTTTAGACCATTTTTAAAATAAATAGATCATATTGTAGCTTTCACATGCATCACGCCCCTCCGGGCTTACCCTGGAGGGGCATGACTAAGTGACTATCTGGTGTTCAGTAGAGCCTCTGGTGGTGAGGTTAGACTTGGCCGCAGGTAGTCGCCAGGTACCACTCCAGGGCAGTTGCCCGGTCTGTAGCAGTTGACCAGAGGGTCAGAGGCACAGTACAGAAGGTCAAAAACAAAGCATGGTCAAATGGTCTGAGGTTGGGGCAGGCAGCACAGGATCAGTATGAATAGCTGGGGTCAGGAGCGGAGAGGTCAGATAGGATGGGTTGCTAACCAGGTCTGAATACGGGATAGGATGCACAGGTACAAACGATTAGGAATGGTGGGAGTAGCTGCCTTAAATGGAACCTGCTTGCATGGGATAGGCTGGGGAGCCTGATCTCTGCAGGACACAGCAGGGTTAAATTCCTGCAGAGACTGGCCACACTCCCCTAAGGCCAGATGGAAACACCATGCTGCAGCAGTCATACAATGGAGTGCAGAAGGAAACAAGTTCATCGGCACGGCCTGCGAGGAGAATCCGCATGCTGAGTGGGGCGGCGCTGAGGATACATGCTAGTGACAATGCTACATTGTAAAATCAACTCTGCTACATTGACAAATTCAGCTCTGCTACATCTGTATGTATCTGAATATGAGCTGTGACCGTCACATCTGCTGTACATAAGTCTAGAAAGAATTCACCATGGTCCATGGCATAGGTTGGCATTTTCTGCCCCGTTCGGTGGGGTGTTTTCAGGTCACATTCACACCATGTAGCTCCCTTAGTTATAACCACTGTTCACAAGTGATTTGGTCGCAGTAATTACTTCCATACATAAACATGCTAGAATATATTCGGAAGCTTTATAAATAATTGATAATAATAATAAGAGTGGCTGGGAGCGAGCAGACAGGCCTGACAAGGACGTTTGTCTAAGAGGAAGGAGAAATATCTGTTACTGGGAGAAATGGAGTCACATTGCTATGATGTGGCAAGGTGGTGCCCACAGATGGTGGCTTTGAGCTGGAAGCTAGGGAGAGACAGCATCTTAAATGCCCGGTCATTAACTTCCATCTAACACTTAACAGGTGCAGATGTTTGCAAAGCAGACGTGAGGCTTTCATGATAATTGCTAATGCTTGCTAGCGGATTCCGCACACCAGTCATGATTCTGTGCCAATTAAGTGAGTCCTGTTGCAGCAAATTCATACCTTGGCACGAAGAAGTGATACTTAAAAGCTTTCATTCCATCTTTATGCTTGCAATCATAACGTACACAGTAAACAAGGATTGGGGAGAGCCGCTGCAATCCAGGAGAGGTTGTCTCTCTTCCTTTCAGACGGACATTTTTATTCGCTGCATTACACAGCCGGAGAGTGGAATAGCACACTGGAATACAAATGATGGCTTGCAGCAGATGCTTTATCCATCACAGACTCTACTCCAGGGGCCCACAGATAATGGCTTTGACTATGATCATATGTACCGGAAAGGTGCAGCCTACTGGATAGAGCCAAATCGCCAACTGCACTAATCATGTACGGCACGTGGGCTAGATCATCTAACCACCAGGGAAGGCAAAATGTCTTTAACATACTAAGTTTACCAAAACTTATCTGTATATATATAAAAAAAAATCACTGGAAGAATATATTGAACAGATACAGAATAAAGTTGATAATTTATGGAGAATTAATAAAAAAAACCTTAGTAAATAAATACACTACTTTAAAGAATGTCACATTGAAGGAGCATTCTGGAAAAAACTGATAGACAGTGTTATAACAATTGTTGTCTCCTAAGGGGCGGTGTATGATACAAGGATCCAAATCCCACCAATGACAGAATTCCTGAGTCATGCCCGCCCCCTAGGATACTGCAGTAGGCATTATATTGTGTGATAGTTTTGCTGGAGTGTTTCTTTCATTTTCCCAGAAAATGACTACTATAATTGGTCACATTCATTTTATAACATTCCTCTGTAAAGCAGGAGCGATTATAGGTATGATTATTATACAGAGATACTTCACACAGTGATATCACAGTATAGGAGAATGTAGACAGTGATATCACAGTACAGTGATACAGCACACAGTGATATCACAGTATAGGAGAATGTACAGTAGACAGTGATATCACAATATAGGAGAATGTAGACAGTGATGTCACAGTACAGTGATACTGCACACAGTTATATCACAGTATAGGAGAATGTAGACAGTGATATCACAGTACAGTGATACTGCACATAGTTATATCACAGTATAGGAGAATGTACAGTAGATAGTGATATCACAATATAGGAGAATGTAGACTGTGATGTCACAGTACAGAGAAACTGCACACAGTGATATCACAGTATAGGAGAATGTAGACAGTGATATCACAGTACAGTGATACTGCACACAGTTATATCACAGTATAGGAGAATGTACAGTAGACAGTGATAGCACAGTATAGGAGAATGTAGACTGTGATGTCACAGTACAGAGATACTGCACACAGTGATATCACAGTATAGGAGAATGTAGACTGTGATGTCACAGTACAGAGAAACTGCACACAGTGATATCACAGTATAGGAGAATGTAGACAGTGATATCACAGTACAGTGATACTGCACACAGTTATATCACAGTATAGGAGAATGTACAGTAGACAGTGATAGCACAGTATAGGAGAATGTAGACTGTGATGTCACAGTACAGAGATACTGCACACAGTGATATCACAGTATAGGAGAATGTAGACTGTGATGTCACATTACAGAGATACTGCACACAGTGATATCACAGTATAGGAGAATGTAGACTGTGATGTCACAGTACAGAGATACTGCACACAGTGATATCACAGTATAGGAGAATGTAGACAGTGATATCACAGTATAGGAGAATGTAGACAGTGATATCACAGTACAGAGATACTGCACACAGTGATATCACAGTATAGGAGAATGTACAGTAGATAGTGATATCACAATATAGGAGAATGTAGACTGTGATGTCACAGTACAGAGAAACTGCACACAGTGATATCACAGTATAGGAGAATGTAGACAGTGATATCACAGTACAGTGATACTGCACACAGTTATATCACAGTATAGGAGAATGTACAGTAGACAGTGATAGCACAGTATAGGAGAATGTAGACTGTGATGTCACAGTACAGAGATACTGCACACAGTGATATCACAGTATAGGAGAATGTAGACTGTGATGTCACATTACAGAGATACTGCACACAGTGATATCACAGTATAGGAGAATGTAGACAGTGATATCACAGTATAGGAGAATGTAGACAGTGATATCACAGTACAGAGATACTGCACACAGTGATATCGCAGTATAGGAGAATGTAGACAGTGATGTCACAGTACAGAGATACTGCACACAGTTATATAACAGTATAGGAGAATGTAGACTGTGATGTCACAGTACAGAGATACTGCACACAGTGATATCGCAGTATAGGAGAATGTAGACAGTGATATCACAGTACAGAGATACTGCACACAGTGATATCACAGTATAGGAGAATGTAGACAGTGATGTCTCAGTACAGAGATACTGCACACAGTTATATCACAGTATAGGAGAATGTAGACTGTGATGTCACAGTACAGAGATACTGCACACAGTGATATCGCAGTATAGGAGAATGTAGACAGTGATATCACAGTACAGAGATACTGCACACAGTGATATCGCAGTATAGGAGAATGTAGACAGTGATGTCACAGTACAGAGATACTGCACACAGTGATATCACAGTATAGGAGAATGTAGACAGTGATATCACAGTATAGGAGAATGTAGACAGTGATATCACAGTACAGTGATACTGCACACAGTGATATCACAGTATAGGAGAATGTACAGTAGACAGTGATAGCACAGTATAGGAGAATGTAGACAGTGATGACACAGTACAGAGATACTGCACACAGTGATATCACAGTATAGGAGAATGTAGACAGTGATGTCACAGTACAGTGATATTGCACACAGTGATATCACAGTATAGGAGAATGTAGACAATGATATCACAGTACAGTGATACTGCACACCGTTATATCACAGTATAGGAGAATGTACAGTAGACAGTGATATTGCAGTATAGGAGAATATAGACAGTGATGTAACAGTACAGAGATACTGCACACAGTGATATCGCAGTATAGGAGAATGTAGACAGTGATATCACAGTACAGAGATACTGCACACAGTTATATCACAGTATAGGAGAATGTAGACAGTGATGTCACAGTACAGTGATACTGCACACAGTGATATCACAGTATAGGAGAATGTAGACAGTGATGTCACAGTTCAGTGATACTGCACACAGTGATATCACAGTATAGGAGAATGTAGACAGTGATGTCACAGTACAGAGATACTGCACACAGTGATATCACAGTATAGGAGAATGTAGACAGTGATGTCACAGTACAGAGATACTGCACACAGTGATATCGCAGTACAGGAGAATGTAGACTGTGATGTCACAGTACAGAGATACTGCACACAGTGATATCGCAGTATAGGAGAATGTAGACAGTGATATCACAGTACAGAGATACTGGACACAGTGATATCGCAGTATAGGAGAATGTAGACAGTGATATCACAGTACAGAGATACTGCACACAGTGATATCGCAGTATAGGAGAATGTAGACAGTGATGTCACAGTACAGAGATACTGCACACAGTGATATCACAGTATAGGAGAATGTAGACAGTGATGTCACAGTACAGAGATACTGCACACAGTGATATCGCAGTATAGGAGAATGTAGACTGTGATGTCACAGTACAGAGATACTGCACACAGTGATATCACAGTATAGGAGAATGTAGACAGTGATGTCACAGTACAGTGATACTGCACACAGTGATATCGCAGTATAGGAGAATGTAGACAGTGATGTCACAGTACAGAGATACTGCACACAGTTATATCACAGTATAGGAGAATGTAGACAGTGATGTCACAGTACAGTGATACTGCACACAGTGATATCGCAGTATAGGAGAATGTAGACAGTGATGTCACAGTACAGAGATACTGCACACAGTGATATCACAGTATAGGAGAATGTAGACTGTGATGTCACAGTACAGTGATACTGCACACAGTGATATCGCAGTATAGGAGAATGTAGACTGTGATGTCACAGTACAGTGATACTGCACACAGTTATATCACAGTATAGGAGAATGTAGACAGTGATGTCACAGTACAGTGATACTGCACACAGTGATATCGCAGTATAGGAGAATGTAGACAGTGATGTCACAGTACAGAGATACTGCACACAGTGATATCACAGTATAGGAGAATGTAGACTGTGATGTCACAGTACAGTGATACTGCACACAGTGATATCGCAGTATAGGAGAATGTAGACAGTGATGTCACAGTACAGAGATACTGCACACAGTTATATCACAGTATAGGAGAATGTAGACAGTGATGTCACAGTACAGAGATACTGCACACAGTGATATCGCAGTATAGGAGAATGTAGACTGTGATGTCACAGTACAGAGATACTGCACACAGTGATATCGCAGTATAGGAGAATGTAGACAGTGATGTCACAGTACAGAGATACTGCACACAGTTATATCACAGTATAGGAGAATGTAGACAGTGATGTCACAGTACAGAGATACTGCACACAGTTATATCACAGTATAGGAGAATGTAGACTGTGATGTCACAGTACAGAGATACTGCACACAGTGATATCGCAGTATAGGAGAATGTAGACAGTGATATCACAGTACAGAGATACTGCACACAGTGATATCACAGTATAGGAGAATGTAGACAGTGATGTCTCAGTACAGAGATACTGCACACAGTTATATCACAGTATAGGAGAATGTAGACTGTGATGTCACAGTACAGAGATACTGCACACAGTGATATCGCAGTATAGGAGAATGTAGACAGTGATATCACAGTACAGAGATACTGCACACAGTGATATCGCAGTATAGGAGAATGTAGACAGTGATATCACAGTACAGAGATACTGCACACAGTGATATCGCAGTATAGGAGAATGTAGACAGTGATGTCACAGTACAGAGATACTGCACACAGTGATATCACAGTATAGGAGAATGTAGACAGTGATGTCACAGTACAGAGATACTGCACACAGTGATATCGCAGTATAGGAGAATGTAGACTGTGATGTCACAGTACAGAGATACTGCACACAGTTATATCACAGTATAGGAGAATGTAGACAGTGATGTCACAGTACAGTGATACTGCACACAGTGATATCGCAGTATAGGAGAATGTAGACAGTGATGTCACAGTACAGAGATACTGCACACAGTGATATCACAGTATAGGAGAATGTAGACTGTGATGTCACAGTACAGTGATACTGCACACAGTGATATCGCAGTATAGGAGAATGTAGACTGTGATGTCACAGTACAGTGATACTGCACACAGTTATATCACAGTATAGGAGAATGTAGACAGTGATGTCACAGTACAGTGATACTGCACACAGTGATATCGCAGTATAGGAGAATGTAGACAGTGATGTCACAGTACAGAGATACTGCACACAGTGATATCACAGTATAGGAGAATGTAGACTGTGATGTCACAGTACAGTGATACTGCACACAGTGATATCGCAGTATAGGAGAATGTAGACAGTGATGTCACAGTACAGAGATACTGCACACAGTTATATCACAGTATAGGAGAATGTAGACTGTGATGTCACATTACAGAGATACTGCACACAGTGTTATCACAGTATAGGAGAATGTAGACTGTGATGTCACAGTACAGAGATACTGCACACAGTGATATCACAGTATAGGAGAATGTAGACAGTGATATCACAGTATAGGAGAATGTAGACAGTGATATCACAGTACAGTGATACTGCACACAGTGATATCACAGTATAGGAGAATGTACAGTAGACAGTGATAGCACAGTATAGGAGAATGTAGACAGTGATGTCACAGCACAGAGATACTGCACACAGTGATATCACAGTATAGGAGAATGTAGACAGTGATGTCACAGTACAGTGATACTGCACACAGTGATATCACAGTATAGGAGAATGTAGACAATGATATCACAGTACAGTGATACTGCACACCGTTATATCACAGTATAGGAGAATGTACAGTAGACAGTGATATTGCAGTATAGGAGAATATAGACAGTGATGTCACAGTACAGAGATACTGCACACAGTGATATCGCAGTATAGGAGAATGTAGACAGTGATATCACAGTACAGAGATACTGCACACAGTTATATCACAGTATAGGAGAATGTAGACAGTGATGTCACAGTACAGTGATACTGCACACAGTGATATCACAGTATAGGAGAATGTAGACAGTGATGTCACAGTACAGTGATACTGCACACAGTGATATCACAGTATAGGAGAATGTAGACAGTGATGTCACAGTACAGAGATACTGCACACAGTGATATCACAGTATAGGAGAATGTAGACAGTGATGTCACAGTACAGAGATACTGCACACAGTGATATCGCAGTACAGGAGAATGTAGACTGTGATGTCACAGTACAGAGATACTGCACACAGTGATATCGCAGTATAGGAGAATATAGACAGTGATATCACAGTATAGAGATACTGCACACAGTGATATCGCAGTATAGGAGAATGTAGACAGTGATGTCACAGTACAGAGATACTGCACACAGTGATATCGCATTATAGGAGAATGTAGACAGTGATGTCACAGTACAGAGATACTGCACACAGTGATATCACAGTATAGGAGAATGTAGAATGTGATGTCACAGTACAGAGATACTGCACACAGTGATATCGCAGTATAGGAGAATGTAGACTGTGATGTCACAGTACAGAGATACTGCACACAGTGATATCGCAGTATAGGAGAATGTAGACAGTGATGTCACAGTACAGAGATACTGCACACAGTTATATCACAGTATAGGAGAATGTAGACAGTGATGTCACAGTACAGAGATACTGCACACAGTTATATCACAGTATAGGAGAATGTAGACTGTGATGTCACAGTACAGAGATACTGCACACAGTGATATCGCAGTATAGGAGAATGTAGACAGTGATATCACAGTACAGAGATACTGCACACAGTGATATCACAGTATAGGAGAATGTAGACAGTGATGTCTCAGCACACAGAGATACTGCACACAGTTATATCACAGTATAGGAGAATGTAGACTGTGATGTCACAGTACAGAGATACTGCACACAGTGATATCGCAGTATAGGAGAATGTAGACAGTCATATCACAGTACAGAGATACTGCACACAGTGATATCGCAGTATAGGAGAATGTAGACAGTGATATCACAGTACAGAGATACTGCACACAGTGATATCGCAGTATAGGAGAATGTAGACAGTGATGTCACAGTACAGAGATACTGCACACAGTGATATCACAGTATAGGAGAATGTAGACAGTGATGTCACAGTACAGAGATACTGCACACAGTGATATCGCAGTATAGGAGAATGTAGACTGTGATGTCACAGTACAGAGATACTGCACACAGTGATATCACAGTATAGGAGAATGTAGACAGTGATGTCACAGTACAGTGCTACTGCACACAGTGATATCGCAGTATAGGAGAATGTAGACAGTGATGTCACAGTACAGAGATACTGCACACAGTTATATCACAGTATAGGAGAATGTAGACAGTGATGTCACAGTACAGTGATACTGCACACAGTGATATCGCAGTATAGGAGAATGTAGACAGTGATGTCACAGTACAGAGATACTGCACACAGTTATATCACAGTATAGGAGAATGTAGACTGTAATGTCACAGTACAGTGATACTGCACACAGTGATATCGCAGTATAGGAGAATGTAGACTGTGATGTCACAGTACAGTGATACTGCACACAGTTATATCACAGTATAGGAGAATGTAGACAGTGATGTCACAGTACAGTGATACTGCACACAGTGATATCGCAGTATAGGAGAATGTAGACAGTGATGTCACAGTACAGAGATACTGCACACAGTGATATCACAGTATAGGAGAATGTAGACTGTGATGTCACAGTACAGTGATACTGCACACAGTGATATCGCAGTATAGGAGAATGTAGACAGTGATGTCACAGTACAGAGATACTGCACACAGTTATATCACAGTATAGGAGAATGTAGACAGTGATGTCACAGTACAGAGATACTGCACACAGTGATATCGCAGTATAGGAGAATGTAGACTGTGATGTCACAGTACAGAGATACTGCACACAGTTATATCACAGTATAGGAGAATGTAGACAGTGATGTCACAGTACAGAGATACTGCACACAGTGATATCACAGTATAGGAGAATGTAGACTGTGATGTCACAGTACAGAGATACTGCACACAGTGATATCGCAGTATAGGAGAATGTAGACAGTAATATCACAGTACAGAGATACTGCACACAGTGATATCACAGTATAGGAGAATGTAGACAGTGATGTCTCAGTACAGAGATACTGCACACAGTTATATCACAGTATAGGAGAATGTAGACTGTGATGTCACAGTACAGAGATACTGCACACAGTGATATCGCAGTATAGGAGAATGTAGACAGTGATATCACAGTACAGAGATACTGCACACAGTGATATCGCAGTATAGGAGAATGTAGACAGTGATATCACAGTACAGAGATACTGCACACAGTGATATCGCAGTATAGGAGAATGTAGACAGTGATGTCACAGTACAGAGATACTGCACACAGTGATATCACAGTATAGGAGAATGTAGACAGTGATGTCACAGTACAGAGATACTGCACACAGTGATATCGCAGTATAGGAGAATGTAGACTGTGATGTCACAGTACAGAGATACTGCACACAGTTATATCACAGTATAGGAGAATGTAGACAGTGATGTCACAGTACAGTGATACTGCACACAGTGATATCGCAGTATAGGAGAATCTAGACAGTGATGTCACAGTACAGAGATACTGCACACAGTGATATCACAGTATAGGAGAATGTAGACTGTGATGTCACAGTACAGTGATACTGCACACAGTGATATCGCAGTATAGGAGAATGTAGACTGTGATGTCACAGTACAGTGATACTGCACACAGTTATATCACAGTATAGGAGAATGTAGACAGTGATGTCACAGTACAGTGATACTGCACACAGTGATATCGCAGTATAGGAGAATGTAGACAGTGATGTCACAGTACAGAGATACTGCACACAGTGATATCACAGTATAGGAGAATGTAGACTGTGATGTCACAGTACAGTGATACTGCACACAGTGATATCGCAGTATAGGAGAATGTAGACTGTGATGTCACAGTACAGTGATACTGCACACAGTTATATCACAGTATAGGAGAATGTAGACAGTGATGTCACAGTACAGTGATACTGCACACAGTGATATCGCAGTATAGGAGAATGTAGACAGTGATGTCACAGTACAGAGATACTGCACACAGTGATATCACAGTATAGGAGAATGTAGACTGTGATGTCACAGTACAGTGATACTGCACACAGTGATATCGCAGTATAGGAGAATGTAGACAGTGATGTCACACTACAGTGATACTGCACACAGTTATATCACAGTATAGGAGAATGTAGACAGTGATGTCACACTACAGAGATACTGCACACAGTGATATAGCAGTATAGGAGAATGTAGACAGTGATATCACAGTACAAGGATATCACACACATAATGCACACAGGGATATTACAATATGTACAATGCAATGAATAAAGTGCGCAGTGATGTCACAGTACAAGGATAATCTATTCTGTGACATTACAGCACAGAAATTAAATGAAGTAATGTCACAGTGCACCATGATATAATAGCATAGAGCGGCAAGATAGATGATGCTGCTGCTATTAAGGTGAATATCTGTGATAATACGGCCTATTACACTTTTAACTTGGCACACCAACACTGTTTGCTGATTAACCACGTCAAGGTGTACCTTAATTTTGGATGGTCCTTAACTCTAACGCCTCACCTCTTAGTGTGCCCAAACGAAATGGGATTCAGGCTTAGCTCTTAAAACGTTTCTGGGAAGGAAAGGTGAATCAGGGTGCTGAGCCAGGGAGGGGGCCACACCTCCGCTAGGAGCAATATGAAAAAATGTTAACTAAGTACCTTACATTTTTTTACATGTATATCGGCTCATGTATTGGTTAGTCGCAGTGTGCTGTCGCTCGGTGGATGGATATGATCAGACAGAAGGAGACACATCCCATTCTTCTAGCTGCTCCTATAGTCTGCACCTTCCCACATTGCAGCACATTTTACTCTCTGTGATACTGAGATTCCTTCTATTCCATGTGATGATGGTGCCTCGTAATCTTCACCCCCTTTAATTATTTCCATTACTCTCTGCTAATGCACAATATATTTCTTCAGCTGTCAGGCTTGTGAAGCAGTTTCAGCCCACAGACCTTGTAATAACACAGCCTTTTACAAAATCGCAACTTAATATGGGTTTATATTGTTCTCCAGAATAGAGAAGAAAGGAGACAAACAGGCCTTGGCTTCTATAGCCATTAGCTGCTTTCACGGCAACTTCTTTTAAGCTGTCAGCTTGCTCGGGAGAAGCATTTTTTTTTTTTTGGGTTTCTTCTATGCCAGATTTAAATAGACACTTTGTGACAAACGCTGTATATTATTTTATTCCTTAATGTCTTGTTTTACTAGGTGTGTGGACTCAATTAAATTCTAACTACTGTGATTTTACTCATTACAATAATGGTCTGAAGGTTACATAGTTAAGTCCTATCTGTAAGTCTCTCATATGCAGAGCAAGTACATTAAGTACATTACTGCTATTAAACAAGCCTTGGTCTCTTTCTAGAAAGAGAATAAGAAATCTTCTCAGTTCTACCTCATATTTTGCATCTTCTTATAGTATGCAAAGTAGTTTTATAATAATAATATCTGCCTATTATACCTGTATCCTTCCTTCCACCCTTCCTTCCTTCTTTCCTTCCATTTATCCTTCCTTCCTTACTTCCTTCGTTCCATCCTTCCTTCCATGCATCCATCCATCCTGCCATAAATCCTTCCTTCCTTCCATCCTTCCTTCCCTCATCATTCCTTCCATCCTTCTTTCCTTCTTTTATCATTCCTTCCTCCCATCCTTCCATCCCTCTTTCATCATTCCTTCCTTCCATCCTTCTTTTATCCTTTCTTCCTTCCATCCATCCTTCCTTCCTTACTTCCTTCGTTCCATCCTTCCTTCCATCCATTCATTCTTCCTTCCTTCCTTACTTCCTTCGTTCCATCCATCCATCCTTCCATAAATCCGACCAACCTTCCTTCCTTCCTTTCTTCAATCCTTCCTTCTTTCATCCTTCCTTCCTTCCATCCTTCTTTTATCCTTCCTTCCTTCCTTCCTTCCATCCATCCATCCTTCCTTCCTTCCATCCTTCTTTTATCCTTCCTTCCTTCCTTCCATCCATCCATCCTTCCTTCCTTCCATCCTTCCTTTATCCTTCCTTCCTTCCATTCTTCCTTCCTTCCTTTCATCCTTCCTTCTTTCATCATTCCTTCCTTCCATCATTCCTTCCTTCTTTCTTTTATCCTTCCTTCATTCTTTCATCATTCCTTCCTTCCTTCCTACTTTTATCCTTCCTTCCATTCTTCCTTCCTTTCATCTGTCCTTCTTTCATCCTTCCTGCCTTCCTACCTTCCTTCTTAAAAATTAAAATTTCAGCCCCATGGACCAAGCAAAAAAGACAGCATGAAGTAGAGCAGAGCAGATCGATATATTGGTTTGAAGGGGATAAATTCAGCATAATTTGCTATTTATTGATTGAAATTCCTGTTAATTTTGGGCTTAGGAGTCCGGTGGGCGGTCATAATCAGTGATTGGCAGCAAACTCTCCATGCACATTGATACAAAGGCTGTCAATTACTCAGTGAGACCGCCCACTGGACTTGTACTCCCAGAGTGGACAGGAGTTTCTATGAATAAAATACCAGTTATAATTAATTTTTTCCCACAAATCTTTTTGGGATTTCCTTTAAAATTGATCATGTTAGCCATCAAAAAAATAATCATTCATTTAGTTGTCCGTTGTTGTATCTTCCAGAAAAATTCCCACCTACTGTAGAGCTCTTAATTTTAATGGGTATAAAATCAATAAAATGGGTTCCCATACAATTGACGCCCTTGACGACTGCCTACTTAGTTGACTCCTTGTCCTGCCTCTAACACTATTCACTCCTGCATGCAATATTCTTCAGTGTTTAGAAAATACCATTCTAGCAGGCTTTGAGTTTAAAGGAGTTTTACCATGAATAAAAGTTCATTTTAATCAATAGATCAAGAGATCTTTGAATAATAATAAGTTCCACAATTGGATGTATTTAAATAAAATGTTCCTGTGCTGAGATAATCCTATAAATGTGCCCCTGCTGTGTACTGTGTAATGGCTGTGTCTGACCGTACAGGAACATGGTCTGATCATACCACATCTCCTGGACAGGGGGGAAACAAAAGAGTATACAGACATTACAGCAGGGGATCACAGCTGATTCTTTCTTTGAAGTAAAATATTGTTTAAAAACAGGCAGAGAAATGTTTTATCTCACAAAGAGAATCAGCTGTGATCCCCTGCTGTAATGTCTGTATACTCTTTTGCTTCCTCCCCTGCCCAGGAGCTGTGGTATGATTAGACCATGTTCCTGCACAGTCAGACACAGCCATTACACAGTACACAGCAGGGGCACATTTATAAGATTATCTCAGCACAGGAACATTTTATTTAATCACATCCAATTGTGAAAATTATTATTATTCCAAGATCGATTGATTAAAATCAATTTTTGTTCATGGGAAAATCCCTTTAAGGTTCTGTTCACATCTGCACTGAAGGCTCAGCCACAAATTCTGCCAAAATAGGGCAACTAACTGTACAATTTTATCCATTTAAAGGATGGACATTCTGATGGAAACCCAACGGATAAAGATGAGTGATTTTACACATTGCAGAAGATTGCATAGTCCAGAGAAGGATTACATGGCATTGGATGTGAACAAGCAGACATTTTTTTTTATTTACTCACTTATATAGAGCCATTAATTCCACAGCGCTTTTCAGACATTATCATCATCGCTGTCCCCATTGGGGCTCACAATCTAGATTCCCTATCCGCATGTGTTTGCAGGGTGGGAGGAAACCGGAGAACCCGGAGGAAACCCACGCAAACATAGATGTGGAATTTGGTGGAATTTGAACCCAGGACCCCAGTGCTGTAAGGCTGCAGTGCTAACCACTGAGACACCATGCTGACATCCCCTTAATGCTTTGCAATGATCAAATCACATGGCATAGCACAGAGAATCAATTAGGACTATCACACCTTGTATAAAAGCAGAATCAAGAAAAGCAGTTGCCATTTTGTGGTGAATCTGGATAGTGTGAAGACATCACAGATCACAGCTTAGCCACAGAGATAGAGAGAATGCCATAAACACTGAGGAAACTGTACAAATAGTGTGTGAAAGCCCATCAGTGAAGTAGAATTGCATGTAAGGAAAATAAAATAATGCTATTTAATTGATATGTAGAGAGAGAGATAGGAGATGCATTCTGTTAGTAGTTAAAATAGTTTGCCCATAACCGAAGATGTTGAGATCGCTTTGACATGACTAAGGTTGTGTTTGCATTAATAAGTTTGAAATGTGTTCAGTGTAGTTGTGGGAGACCCCAAAGTGTTACACGCGTCTTTTCAGGGTAATTGGAAGCTTTGGAGTACTTTCAATTTGCAATAAATGATTTTACCGTGAAAAGTTTCCTGGAAGAATTCAGTGAAGCCAGCAATTTAGAATTTCAGAGGACTTGCTTGTCTTTACCAATGGGTAGGGTTCGATAATCTGTAAAGAAAGATGTTAAGTTTCATTCTCCCATGGTCATGCGCTTAACATTTTTCAAGATCTGAATTAGATGATGGACTGCGTCTAGTATCAGAGTTCAGTCACATTTGCTTGAATGGAGATGAGCTACAATACCAAATCTCAGCCCATGAATAGATGCATTACCCTTATCTCATTATGGAGCTTCAGTTTTATAATACACAGCTGAAAATCCCAGCATTAGGTCGTCCATACCCTTTAGACAGCTGTTGGCTGCATGGTCGGTTGCCAATAGCTATCTCCCCCCGACTCCGTCATACACAAGAACGTTGGAAAGCCCTTGTGTTCTATATTAGAGATCTTCGGCCAGAATCCTCTACCAGACTTATCTTCGAGCGAATAAAAGGATCAGAGGGTGGAAATCCAACATGCCGGATCCTTGTCTCCCCTGACAAAATCATCCTGAGTGAGTCAAGAGGCCCCCTACACATTAGACTATTGACCAATCCTACCAATATCGATGGGTTTGGCAGATTTTAGACTAATCATTACTCTAATGTGTATGGGGGCCTAAAGATGCAGTAAGTTCTCCATCAAGTGGCTGCTACAGGCAGGCATTATATTTTTACTCTTGATGGATAATGAAATGTGGAGACTCACTTTAAAGAAACCCTCCCATTAAATTTGTTTCTACTAATCGATCTGTGTATATGTGTATGTGGTTTGTATGTTATAATATACTTACCCACTGCTACCTTCTCTGGGATCCAGAGCTGTTCTGCTCCTCTTCTCATTGATGTCACCGCACTTCAGACTCTCCAGATCACCCTATGCTCTGTGCGTTCACTGAAAATCTTGTTTACGATGTAAGCCTATAGAGCTTTGCCTGACGCTCCATACATTTACATTATAAAAGCCACTTCCGGGTCATGCAAAACGCAGTGTGACCCGAAGAGTATGAAGAGCGGGTGATGTCACTGAGAAGAGGAGAAGACCGATGCTGGACACTGTATAAGGCGGAGGTAGGTGAGTTTATTAATACACACACATACACACACACTACATAACATGCACACATACACAGGTTTAGTAAAAAAAACTTAATGGGAGGACTTCTTTAAGGTTGCCTAAAGGTTAAGATATTGCTTGATTACTCGTTACTAGTGAGCTAGTCTTACTGAATCTCCTCTTTTGCAGCATTTGGTCATATAATACATGAACAGTCCTGGTCTGAAAGTGCTAAATCAACTCTTAACAAGTAGAGATGAGCGCACCCGGACTTAAAAGTTTAGAGTTTGTACCGGTAAACTCCAAACACTGACTTCTCCTGGAAATCCATTTTAATATTCAAAGTTCCGGAAGAAGGAGAGAGAAAGAGATATTCCAGTTCCAAAGTTCAGGTCCCCGTTGTTTTCAATAAGGTTTGGGTTCTCGTTGAAGTTCTGGTACCCGAACTGAACTTTGGACTAAAGTTTGGTAGGGTACCAGAACTCAAATTCCACATGTCCGCTCATCCCTATTTATAAGTGGTTCTTCACCAGATCATAGAAGGTGGCTCCTGGGAAGAAGATCCACTTCTACGATGTCCACGTGTTCTAACATGTCCCATGTAGCCTTCACGAAGTAGATGGACATGGAACGTCGAGACTCCTTAGCACCGATATCTGGACCATCTTCCCCTCCTACAACAAGACCTTAGTTAGAGAGAAAAAAAAAGACACTGAGCTGCTTGTGGCAGTAAATCCTTCTGAAGGGACCATTTAATATTCCGTCTGTGCGCGGCTTGTCATTCACACTATTGTTGCAAGCAAGTTACACAACCATAAAAAAGAGGTGGGTGGAATAGTTCAGGAACGAGGTGTTTCACATTATATGATAATTCTCTGCTGTTGCTATGGAATAGGGAATATGGTCGGTTAATGTCAATTACATAACGCTTACCTCCAGGAAGCCTACACCGTGCACAAGCTCCAGCACAATACTTCCAGATGAGCGATAATTAATGGCTGCTTGTCTTTTGACCCTTCTTGAGAACCTGGATAATTGAAAGCATTAAGAAGCTCAGCGTGGCACTTAAAGAGTTAAAGGAAACTCACTATATATACATTTTCTCCAAACATTGGCTTTGCCGAGCTGCTGTTATTGTAATCCCAAAGATTGAATTCATCAGTCATGATTCTAAGAGGGGTTGGCAAGCTGGGTTCCCCGACACTGGGGAAAGCCGTCTACGAGTCCTCACAAAGGGTTACACATCTGCCATCAAAATCACTGGCACAGACACGCTGAGTCTTTCAGAGGGAGTTTCGCTCATTATGATAACGCTCTACTCTTGGTAATGGAAGGATGTTCTGAGTGGGGAGCTCCCATCTAATGCAGGCATGAGCCCTTTATAGACCGATCACTTTTAAAATGAATGTGTCATCAGAGAATGAGCTCAGGTTTTTGTGTTCCATGTATTTTTTTTTAAATGTTGATTATTTTTTTTATATCACATCCCGTATTTTAAAAAATGAGAATTAGTAATCTTGCAACGTTCACCCTCACTGGCCATTGGGTCAATTTTAGATTAATGCTTTCTCAACTTTTAGTAAAAATTTTCAGCAGGTCCCTTATCATCAGAGACAAGATTACAATGACTGGTAATGTCACAATTGGCCTGGCTCCCTTTACAATGATCCTTGCACATGATCATTAGATGCTTCAGTACAATACATAGGCTCCAAGTCAGTGTATTGCTGCTAATGTGCAAGAACATATGCTGGAACAACAGGAAGTTAGGGTGCAAAAAAAAGCCCCAGTGGTCAGTGTGAAAATTGCAATTTTTCTCATTTTTATTTATAATAAAAATTATAACATGGGGAAAACATATTGCTAACATTTATAAAAATACATTTAAAGCAAAAAACTGATTTAATCAATAGATGATATTTTGATATGATGTTCCTGTAAACCCCCTGAAGACAACATCCGCCTTACATGTATGGCCCAAGTCAATAGCGGGTGTATGGAGCCACACATCCGGCAGGTAATGGCTGTGTGTTACAGCCAGGTCCTGCCTCTAGTAATTACGGGTAGCGCAAAGTGCCACCCACGATTGTTAACCTGTTAAATGCTGCTGTCAAACTCTGACAGTGACATTAGCAATCCCCGGGGGGCGCATCATTCAATGAGACCATCGGCGCGCCCGTGACGTGATATTGGCCGCCGATGGGTTGCTATGACAGCCAGGGGTCTGTTGAAGACCTCCATGCTTGTCATTACACAGCTACATTTAAACCCTCCCTGTGGCCGGGCTTCAAAGGAGACTGTGATTTTCACTATATGCAGCAATACTGTGGTATTGCTGTTTATAGCACAGACAGACGGCAGCAGGTTAAAGTCCCCTAAAGGGACTAACTAGTACTGTGAAAGGTAAAAAAAAAGTTTTCAAAAATATGAAAAAACAAACAAACAAAAAAAAAAACATAAGTTCAAATCATCCCCCCTTTCCCACCACTAAAAATAAAGATAATTAAAAATTGTAAAAATACACATATTTAGTATCACCACATTCAGAAAAAGTCCGATCTATCAAAATATAAAAAAATTAACCAGATAGGTAAACATTGTAAAAAAAAAAAAAATCAAGAACGCCAAAGTTATGTTTTTTTTGGTCACTTCAATACGAAAAAAATTGCTGTAAACAAGCGATTAAAATGTCATATCCATCCCAAAATGATATAAATAAAAACATTGTCTCGCCCTGAAAAAATGAAGCCATCACACAGGTCAGTCGACCGAAAAATGAAAACGTTATGTGTCTTGGAATATGGCAACACAAACCCTCAATTTTTTTTTTTTAAATTTCTGAATTTTTTTTCACTACTAAAATAATTTAAAAAAAAAATAGACAATTTTAATTGTACATGTAATTGTAATTGTACTTGTTTACTGCTAAGATTCTATATAGATGACTGGTACTGGATAATCAGCTTTGAAAAAAAAGTATTATTTTGTGATACTCTATCAGGAGATGTTAATGCTGTATGTGACTATGTGGCCACCCAGTGGTTGTGATGTGAATTGCAGCCTGTCCAGGAATTTGGTAGTATGTCAATGACTTGTATAACTTGGATCACTTAACTTCCCAATGTGTGGGCATTTCCTGAGTGGAAGGCTTATGTGTCACTGAAAAGGCTCCACCCCATTGTTCAAGTAGCCTCTGGAGTGAAATGAAAAAGTAGGATAGGAGACAATACTTAGCAAGATGCGGAACATTTAAATTGGATCTGTTATCAGATTTCACAATGCAAACTTCATACATTTTTACATAGATCCCTAACAGTGCTGGTGTACTTACTTTAAAAATCTAACATAGAATAGTCATTTACTCCTTTTTGTAAGTGTTCTTGTGTGATATTAAAATTAAAATGTTATGAGTCAAGCAATAGCTGGACTCATAAAATGCTTATCTTCCTAACAGGATTATTTTGATGGCTATTTTTAAAGCAAGTACACCAGCCTCATTAGGTCTGAGAGTTCTATGTAATAATATGTAAAGCTTTTACTGACAAATCCGATGACAGCCATGATTTAAAGGCAGTTAATACTGACCCATGCTAATGATAATCTTTCCATTTCTTCGACACTACACATGGTGGCCATTGCAGCATGGAGCCAGGTTTTTACTATGGAGCCTCATGGTTACTTCTCGTGCTCATGTATCAAAACTCTTCAAGTTGAGGTATATATTTATGAAGGTACCAAATTAAGGGGTAAGAGCTCAGCTGTATCCCCCTCATGCAGAATACAGCAGAACTTGTCTGTTACCATTTTTTGGTAAGACTGTCTGCGCTTTTAATATTGTTAATATGAACCACGTGTAATGTATTAGAAAGAAAGACACAAAGTATAAGATTGCTAAGATCTGAGTGTTCCTTGTGTTGAAAGTGAGATCCCATTGTCTCTTTCTTATTACACGCAGGCGATATAATTGGGCTATCACGCTGTACTTGGATAGCCCACCAACCACCGGCCATCGTGGCTTCGATGTCTGCTCTATCACAGTGACATTGGATTAAAACCATCAGATCTTGAATCTCCAACTTTTGGTTACGACTCTCACCAAGTCCTGACAGCCTGCAGGTCTCAAAGCATGCTTAAAGTTGTTGTTGTGCACATCTTGAAGACCACTGCTATATCTTTTAGGTTTAGTCAGCGAGGCCATGATGTTGCATCCCATCACTAGCAGAAGCCATTAAGTTAGACTTTTGGTCTGGCTTGGACTGGCCCAAAGGGGAACCGGGGAATTCCCCGGTGGGCCGCTCTGGAGGAGTAAATCCCTCATTCCATTACATAAGCAGTCGTTGTCACAAAATATCTGATTCACTATGTACAAACCAAGCCAGCATCTCATGATTCACTCATTAGACTGCCCAGTTTATAATTTTATAGAAGCAGAGGTAAATTTTTGAATGAGAGTAATGTAATATCTGCATGAAGCTAAACAGTGCGCCCCCAGGATTCAATGTTACTGTTGGGCCCTTGACACCCCAATCTGACACTGCCTGGGGTCAATGTCATGGCCTTATCACTTCACGCATGGGCTTTCAAAGGGACAATGTCTAGTTTTGTTCTCAGCCTATTTACTCTAATAAGTCTGAGCTGCAATACCAGACATTGCCACGGACAAGAGTGGCGCTATTTCTGGAAGAAAGCAGCCTCTTTTTTTTTTAACTATCTCACAACCCCTTTAAATGCAATTAAACAAGTATAAGGCACACGGGATATGGAGTCATCTGACAGCCACTGTTTAAAATAGAATGATCATGTCATGAGATTACCAGATAATTGCAAATATGGCTGTTAATTAAACATGAACAGTAACAGATCTCCGATAATTATCTGGTGCCGTGGCCATTTGTAGAAGTAATGATAGCCGTTTATTCCACTGATGTTCACTCTTGTTATCTCAAGTAGAAAACTGAAAGGCTCTTTTCACATAATATACTCCTGTAGAACTCCGGTAGACGCTATGTTAGCGCGTGATATGATTAAATAATATATTATCTTTTAGGTTGGGTGTGATTAAATATCTTCAATTATTCCCTCCGTTGTAATTATAGTGTGCGTTGTATACTTAGGCAAAATTAAAAAAAAAACAAAGTTATTCTTTCAGTGGAATAACACTGAGCGCTCAGTACAGGATTTACGCTCAGTTATGGGAATTTCCTGCATAGACCGAAAAGCCAAAACCAGGAGTGGGTAATAAATGCAGAAGTGGTGACGTGTTTCTATTATAATTTTCCTCTGATTGTTCCACTTCTGGTTTTGGCTTACAAATACTGAGGTAAAAAACTGACCAAATACTGAACGTGTGAACTTTGGCTGTGACCAGTGATGAGCGAGTATGTTCGGTTAACCCTTTTGGCGAGTATGCTCATGCAAGTACCGAGTATCTTCAGCGTACTCGGTGTTATGTTTGAATCGCTCCCGTGCTCATGATTTGCGACTGTTTGACAGCTTTAATACATGTGAGGAATGCTTGTTTCTTTCGCATTTCTCACTGGTATTAAAGCTGTCAAACAGCCGCAAATCATGAGCACGGGAGCGATTCAAACATATCACCGAGCAGCTGTAAATACTCGGTGCTCGCCCGAGCATACTCGCCGAAAGGGTTAACCGAACATACTCGCTCATCACTAGCTGTGACCTGTGTCGTGCGGCCAAAGATTTCTGGATGTCGCAGCTCAGGGATTGCACCTGAGAGTGTAGCGGCCGCAACAAACAAATAAATGAACCAGGTTAGATTTTTTTAATCTCGCTTGTCATGGTCATGGTGCCCTCGGTGTGTCGCAATGCGACCTCCTTAACTTGTATTGTAGCAGCGACATCTTGCAATCTTTGGCCACACGACACAGGTCACCATGTAGGTGTAGCCTTATGGTCCATATAAACTTGGCCAGGAGCTGGAGGATTAAAGTAGTGTACACAGACCCTATGAAATGGAAGTGTCCTGGTGCTGCCATATGGTGCCACCATAAACCATCAAAGTCTGTAGAAGAAATGCTTCTAGGAGACAATGAGGAAGATTTACTTTTGTGATTGTAACCTGCAACATGTTTTAGGCACTTTTTGCCAATCATTTGGCGAGGGGTGTGGCTTAATGTAAATTGGGCGTGGCTTACTACAAGTAGGGCGTGGTTTAGAACAAATGGGGGAGTGGTTTAAAATGGAGCAACGCCAAATTAAGCCAAAATTTGGGCACAAAAAAGTTGCAAAGTAAGCCAATTAAGATAGTGTCCAAAGAAGAGCCAGATGGATCATCCAACACTTTGATAAGTTACTGTATTTTCATACTGTATAGTCTATGGGGCCGACTCATCACGAGTGGTATAGCATACGCTCGCCCTACACCAGTCTTGACGGAGTACAAGAGGCATTGAATTCAATAAGAGGCGCATGCAGCCTAATAAATTTAGCCCTTATTCTGAGTGGTGTGCGCCTCTGTGCGCCAAGCCAAAAATGCTTCTCTAGTCAGTAAAAACGTCCGTAATTTTCATGAATCAGACGGGCGGCCTGACAACACTGCCAACAAACACGGCAACTTCTCCCCAACTCTGCCCAACTCTGCACTGCACAAAAAGTTTGCGACTTTTCAAAGCTTTTACACCACTTTTATGACATAAAAGCATTGATGAATCGACCCCTCAGTTTGCATTGTTTAAATATTAGCCAGAAGTAGTAAATCTGCCTCAATGTTTCTGTATTATGCCATGCAATGGAACATGCCACAAATTCTATTCTCAGGGATTTTAAGATGGGAAAACCTCCATAAGCCACCATATGTAAAGTACAGGCGTATACCTCCATAAGCCACCATATGTAAAGTACAGGCGTACACCCCCATAAACCACCATATGTAAAGTACAGGCGTACACCCCCATAAGCCATCATATGTAAAGTACAGGCGTACACCCCCATAAACCACCATATGTAAAGTACAGGCGTACACCCCCATAAGCCACCATATGTAAAGTACAGGCGTACACCCCCATAAGCCACCATATGTAAAGTACAGGCGTACACCCCCATAAGCCACCATATGTAAAGTACAGGCGTACACCCCCATAAACCACCATATGTAAAGTACAGGCGTTCACCCCCATAAACCACCATATGTAAAGTACAGGCGTACACCTCCCTAAGCCACCATATGTAAAGTACAGGCGTACACCTCCATAAACCACCATATGTAAAGTACAGGCGTACACCCCCATAAACCACCATATGTAAAGTACAGGCGTACACCTCCATAAACCACCATATGTAAAGTACAGGCGTTCACCCCCATAAGCCACCATATGTAAAGTACAGGCGTACACCTCCCTAAGCCACCATATGTAAAGTACAGGCGTACACCTCCATAAGCCACCATATGTAAAGTACAGGCGTACACCTCCATAAGCCACCATATGTAAAGTACAGGCGTACACCCCCATAAACCACCATATCTAAAGTACAGGCGTACACCCCCATAAACCACCATATGTAAAGTACAGGCGTACACCTCCCTAAGCCACCATATGTAAAGTACAGGCGTACACCTCCATAAGCCACCATATGTAAAGTACAGGCGTACACCTCCATAAGCCACCATATGTAAAGTACAGGCGTACACCTCCCTAAGCCACCATATGTAAAGTACAGGCGTACACCTCCATAAGCCACTATATGTAAAGTACAGGCGTACACCTCCATAAGCCACCATATGTAAAGTACAGGCGTACACCCCCATAAGCCACCATATGTAAAGTACAGGCGTACACCCCCATAAGCCACCATATGTAAAGTACAGGCGTACACCCCCATAAGCCACCATATGTAAAGTACAGGTGTACACCTCCCTAAGCCACCATATGTAAAGTACAGGCATACACCTCCCTAAGCCACCATATGCAAAGTACAGGCGTACACCTCCCTAAGCCACCATATGTAAAGTACAGGCGTACACCTCCATAAGCCACCATATGTAAAGTACAGGCGTACACCTCCCTAAGCCACCATATGTAAAGTACAGGCGTACACCTCCATAAGCCACCATATGTAAAGTACAGGCGTACACCTCCATAAGCCACCATATGTAAAGTACAGGCGTACACCCCCATAAACCACCATATCTAAAGTACAGGCGTACACCCCCATAAACCACCATATGTAAAGTACAGGCGTACACCTCCCTAAGCCACCATATGTAAAGTACAGGCGTACACCTCCATAAGCCACCATATGTAAAGTACAGGCGTACACCTCCATAAGCCACCATATGTAAAGTACAGGCGTACACCTCCCTAAGCCACCATATGTAAAGTACAGGCGTACACCTCCATAAGCCACTATATGTAAAGTACAGGCGTACACCTCCATAAGCCACCATATGTAAAGTACAGGCGTACACCCCCATAAGCCACCATATGTAAAGTACAGGCGTACACCCCCATAAGCCACCATATGTAAAGTACAGGCGTACACCCCCATAAGCCACCATATGTAAAGTACAGGTGTACACCTCCCTAAGCCACCATATGTAAAGTACAGGCATACACCTCCCTAAGCCACCATATGCAAAGTACAGGCGTACACCTCCCTAAGCCACCATATGTAAAGTACAGGCGTACACCTCCATAAGCCACCATATGTAAAGTACAGGCGTACACCTCCCTAAGCCACCATATGTAAAGTACAGGCGTACACCTCCATAAGCCACCATATGTAAAGTACAGGCGTACACCTCCATAAGCCACCATATGTAAAGTACAGGCGTACACCCCCATAAACCACCATATCTAAAGTACAGGCGTACACCCCCATAAACCACCATATGTAAAGTACAGGCGTACACCTCCCTAAGCCACCATATGTAAAGTACAGGCGTACACCTCCATAAGCCACCATATGTAAAGTACAGGCGTACACCTCCATAAGCCACCATATGTAAAGTACAGGCGTACACCTCCCTAAGCCACCATATGTAAAGTACAGGCGTACACCTCCATAAGCCACTATATGTAAAGTACAGGCGTACACCTCCATAAGCCACCATATGTAAAGTACAGGCGTACACCCCCATAAGCCACCATATGTAAAGTACAGGCGTACACCCCCATAAGCCACCATATGTAAAGTACAGGCGTACACCCCCATAAGCCACCATATGTAAAGTACAGGTGTACACCTCCCTAAGCCACCATATGTAAAGTACAGGCATACACCTCCCTAAGCCACCATATGCAAAGTACAGGCGTACACCTCCCTAAGCCACCATATGTAAAGTACAGGCGTACACCTCCATAAGCCACCATATGTAAAGTACAGGCGTACATATCTAAATCATGTGAACACAATATTTCAATTTCTGATTTGTAGAGGTATTACTGTGTTTCCTCAAAAATACCACAGGGTTTTATATTATCTTTTGCTCCAAAAGATGGGCGAGGGCTTATTTTCAGGGGATGTCTTGTTGTTGTTGTTCATGGAAAAAAAAAAATTCACATTTATTCTTGAACAAAAAAATCAACATTTATTAAAATATAATCTTGTCTTCTCACACACACTGCACATACACATGTCTATACACACACTGCATATGCATATATACAGTATATACACACACTGAACATGTATACACACACACATACACTGCACATACACATGTATATACACGTGTATACAGACACCGCACTTACACATGTCTATACACACACAAACACTGCACATAAGTATGTAAAGTATATACACAGACATATACACTGCACATACACATGTATATATACACACACACACTGCATACACATATGTACAGTATGCACACACAGACTGCACAAACATGTATATACACACTCTGCACATACAGTACAGACCAAAAGTTTGGACACACCTTCTCATTTAAAGATTTTTCTGTATTTTCATGACTATGAAAATTGTACATTCACACTGAAGGCATCAAAACTATGAATTAACACATGTGGAATTATATACTTAACAAAAAAGTGTGAAACAACTGAAAATATGTCTTATATTCTAGGTTCTTCAAAGTAGCCACCTTTTGCTTTGATGACTGCTTTGAACACTTTTGGCATTCTCTTGATGAGCTTCAAGAGGTAGTCACCGGAAATGGTCTTCCAACAATCTTGAAGGAGTTCCCAGAGATGCTTAGCACTTGTTGGCCCTTTTGCCTTCACTCTGCGGTCCAGCTCACCCCAAACCATCTCGATTGGGTTCAGGTCTGGTGACTGTGGAGGCCAGGTCATCTGGCGTAGCACCCCATCACTCTCCCTCTTGGTCAAATAGCCCTTACACAGCCTGGAGGTGTGTTTGGGGTCATTGTCCTGTTGAAAAATGAATGAGGGTCCAACTAAACGCAAACCAGATGGAATAGCATGCCGCTGCAAGATGCTGTGGTAGCCATGCTGGTTCAGTATGCCTTCAATTTTGAATAAATCCCCAACAGTGTCACCAGCAAAGCACCCCCACACCATCACACCTCCTCCTTCATGCTTCACAGTGGGAACCAGGCATGTAGAGTCCATCCGTTCACCTTTTCTGAGTCGCACAAAGACACGGTGGTTGGAACCAAAGATCTCAAATTTGGACTCATCAGACCAAAGCACAGATTTCCACTGGTCTAATGTCCATTCCTTGTGTTCTTTAGCCCAAACAAGTCTCTTCTGCTTGTTGCCTGTCCTTAGCAGTGGTTTCCTAGCAGCTATTTTGCCATGAAGTCCTGCTGCACAAAGTCTCCTCTTAACAGTTGTTGAAGAGATGTGTCTGCTGCTAGAACTCTGGGTGGCATTGACCTGGTCTCTAATCTGAGCTGCTGTTAACCTGCGATTTTCTGCGGCTGGTGACTCGGATAAACTTATCCTCAGAAGCAGAGTTGACTCTTGGTCTTCCTTTCCTGGGGCGGTCCTCATGTGAGCCAGTTTCTTTGTAGTGCTTGATGGTTTTTGCAACTGCACTTGGGGACACTTTCAAAGTTTGCCCAATTTTTCGGACTGACTGACCTTCATTTCTTAAAGTAATGAATGATTGTAGATTGTACTGCTGCTGAATTCACAGCTACACTGCTCAGTACTGTCGTATATTATACTGCTTCTGTGCTACATAAAGATAAGCGAGCTGGAGTCCCTCATGTATTTGTGTGTGTCGTGTATGGGAGACATCATAGCAGATAATCTGTCCCCCAGCTTAGAGGCAACTGAAAATTAAAGAAAAAGCCAGAGGAGGGGATAATTGGTGAAAACTGCAAGATAAAAGTCATGTAATGATGAGAAATAATATTACTCCTCATGTACGCCCACATGATACTTGAGTGTATAAAAAGTACAGGACATACAACGCAAGTGTTAGGAGTTTGGAAAGATACCACAGTGCTGCCATAATAAAGGACGATGCAGGGAAGCCCTCCTGCTCTTTATGGTGGGGCAAAGTACTTAGGGCCTCATTTATCAAAACTGTCTAGAAGAAAGACTCTTTGTTGCCCATAGCGGCCAATCACAGCGCAGCTTTAAGTTCTTAAACTGGTTTGGGACAATGAAAGCTGCTCTGAGATTGTTTGCCAAGGGCAGCATAGTCTGACATAGTTACAGTATATAGGTTGAAAAAAGGCACAGATCTGTCAAGTTCAACCATTCTCCAACAGTTATACATCTCTATCACTAAATTATCTAGAACCCACAATGCCATTTGTTGTGAGGAAATCATCCAGCCCTTTTTTGAAAGTTGTTATAGTGTCGGCCATCACTACCTCTTGTGGTCGGCATTCCACAGTCTGACTGCTCTGACTGTAAAGAATCCTTTCTTTTTTAGGTGCCGGAATCGCCTTTCTTCCACCCGTAATGAGTGCTCCCTGGTCCTTAGTATGGTCTTTGGAAGGAATAAGTCCTTTGTACTGACCTCACATATATTATTTATACATGGAAATGAGATCTCCTCTGAGATGCCTTGTTTCTAAGCTAAACATGTCCAACTTTTCCAACCTCTCATCATATGAGAGGCCTCCATCCCTTGTAATAATCTAGTTGCCCGCCTTTGAACTGACTCTAACTTCCAAATATCATTTTTAAAATGTGGAGCCCAAAACTGGATCCCATATTCCAGATGTGGCCTCACATATAAAGGGTAACAGTGCATTGGGATCACAGGATTTTATGTTAGACCCTGAAATATTGTTTGCTTTTGCAGCTGCTGCCTGACATTGAGTACTGCTGCTCAGCTTACTTGTAACCAGAATACCCATGTCCTTCTCCTGTTCTGTAGTCCCGAGTACACTCCCATTTAATGTATATGCAGCAATAGCATTACTCCGGCTCAGGTCACAGTTTTTCTTTTTGACAGTTTTGATAAATCTGGTCCATTGTGTAGAGGAGCATTGATGCCTGTCCCTTATTCTGGGGAAGGTGGTGGCACCCTATGAATTTGCCTCTACATGAGTTCTGCAATCAATGCAGTTGAGCGCTACATAAGAATGGACCGCATTCTCTTATTAGCACTGACTTTCCCTTTCCAAAATGAAGAACTGTTATACAGACGATGGATTGTTGGAAAGATTATCATCAAGCATTTTGTAAAAAGATACAATCTTGGTTACAAACATCCAGAATCCTGATTAAGCATAACACAATATCATTTCAGCCGCGGACCTGAAATTTAGATAGATGGGTCCGATATTTGCTATTTATTATCACGTTCTTGGTTTCCACACTTGTCTGACTCCTTTGCCCTAGAAGATGTCATTAATTCATCATCTTTCACCTCTCGCTGTCCGTTCTCGCTGTTTGCGGAGGCTTATCCGTCTATCTCTGCCATTTCACAAGACTGAGCTTTACAGTAACGCGTTTAATCAACAGGTTCTTTGATATTAAAAATAAACACTAACTAGGAGGTGAATCTGTCAGATCCCATCAATCCCAGGCAGAAAGCAGAAACATAGGATTCTCCTTGTGCCCAGCACCTCCAGTAATTGCGCTGGTGTTTATTGATAGCAGCATCAATTTGGCCCTGTCGGGGGCTGATTTCTCTACGTGTTGTACATGCCTCAGTGCCTGACGCACATTGCCGGACACTGCAAGTGGACCGAGGGGAAAAAGCAGTGTAAATACTAGCACGATTTATGAGAATTACTAAAGAGAAGCAATAAAAACTACAGAGTGCATCAGTGGAGGACTGAGCGCTGGGACCCCCACTGATGTCCTGATTGAGCAAGTCCAACTGGTTGTCTTCACAGGAGAGATGGCTCAAGTGGAAATCAGTGATAATCATGGCACCCTAGGTTTCCAGAATCTCCACTGATTACAATTGTCAAATGGACACATCCAAAAAAAACCATCTCCGACTTCAACTGTCCAGATCCAGTGATTCCACCCCCCAGTGATTCTTTGACATATTGGAAGATCTCCCCATGAAACTTGGGTATTCTCCTAATATCCCATCATTGGGTAAGATTATACTGACCATTGTCCATGGGCTAGGTCTTATAGTCCATGTAGAGCCATGAACATGCCCAGCAGTCAGAGGGTTAAAGTCGTATGTACAGAGCCTGCGGTACCATATTATGAAAGTCTTGGTACTCCATGTGCTGCTATATGGTGTCTCCGTAAAGCATCACATTCTCTAGACGTAATTCTTCTAGAAGACAATGAGGAACATGTGATCTCAACGTAGACGTGACGTGTTTTAGACACTTTTTGCAGTTTATTTTGGCAAAGAGTGTGGCTTACAGCAAAAGGGTTGTGACTAAGGGCTCATTCACAAATCCGGTTTTTCACGTACGAGTGTTATCTGTGTTCTTCACGGATAACACTTGCACCTGTGATAGTCTATGGGGCCATTCACATGTCCATGATTTTTCAAGGACCGAGAGGTATTTTGAAAATCATGGAGACATGTCCAATTTTTATCCGAGGTCAGTGACCAAGTCAATGGGTTTGTGAAAAAAAACCTACGGCACCAAAGTGGAGAAACTTTTTTTTTTTTATTTCTCTACGTATGAGAAATTGGGATCAAACTCTGATCAAAGTCTGATCAGAATAATTGGTCAATTTTTCTCAAACGTGGAAAAATCGGATATGTGAATGAGCCCAGAAAATGGAACAATGTGACACAAATTTACTCAAAATTCAGCCTCAAAAAGTACTACACATCACACACAAATACATGAAGTACTCCGGCTTTCTTATCTCCATGTAGCACACAAGTAAAAACAAAAGCAGCGTGAAGAATATTATACATTCTGTGAATCCAGCACTGGAGTGAGATAAAACACTTACTAAAAGGCAGCAGCACAAACTCTGTCTCTATCTCACTATGCTACTCCCTTTCCCTTCTCCATATCCTTCAATACATAGTAGAAATGGGTTATCCCTTTTATTGGGTCCAAATGCGGCATGGAACTGCGAGGCTGTAAGGCTTTAATTGTTGTCAATAAGTTTATTGTTCTCTTTGAAACCATGTGTTATATGAGAAAATGATATTGATTGTTAGAGCCTGAAAACTAGTTTTTTCTTCAGCCCAATAATAAAGCAGTTTTCCACTTTTATCAGTCACTACTAGTTAGAGTCATTTGATAATAAGCAGATCACAAAGTGCCCCCTCTGCTCGGTCCTCCACTGATCAACTGAAATATATGATGATACCTGGTTGTAAGTGTTCAATTACCCTGCAGCACCACCACAGGGGAAATAAAGCATTACATGGTGACCATCCAAATCAATGGAATGTCTTAATCATGTTCAGGTCAACAAGAGCGAGAGCAGTAATCATTGACTGGCATACTACATCGAGGAAAAGTGTGCACTGAGATCAGAATTATATCTGTGCAATCTGTGTCTCTTCTGCTATCCGCAGATTTCAGTAGTTCAGAGCCATTTTCCAATGTGGCAGATTCCCTTTAAACTTACTGGAATTTCAGCCTAAATACTTCTGTCAAGTGCCAGCGTTATTTCCTCTGCCTGCCACCCAAAAAAGGGACACATTTTTGTGCATATAAATGGATTAACCACAGAAAATGTGCTGAGTAATCACAATTCACAACTTTGATTATTTGGAAAGCAAAGGGGTCCCATACACAATAGATGGCTGTTGGCCAAATGACAGTTGTGCTGATCTTTTGGCAGTCAGCTATCTCTCCTGACTCCTCATATTTATGTGACTGTTCCCTCTGCAGAGCGCTCCTGTGTTCTCTATAAGAGTGCCACTGCCAGACTCCTTTTGTGGCGGCTCATCTTGCCGATAACAATGGGATAAGCATTCCAAAACCTCCTCTGACATCATCTATTGGGGAGAGTTTGGAGTCCCCCATACATATTAAACTATTGTAGGCCAGTCCAGCTGATATCAATAGGTTCGGCCGATAGTCTAATGTGTATGGGGTTGATGTGTCAGTTGGCGGCTTTCTCATAGAGAACACAGAAGCATTTGACCGAACAAACGCTCTTGTGTGGGATTGTTGGCGGAGATTACTGTAGGTAGAATGGTTGGCCAAAGCATCGTTTGCCTAATAGACATTTATGGCCAGCTTATGTCTAATGTGTATGGGGGTCTTAAGGCTGATATTACAGGACCCATCTATGTAACATCAATAATGTATCTTTAAGATTCAGCAATCAGAAGGATCCAGCAATTCTGATAATGAGGCACCAGGAGTTAAAGGGATTGTCCAACACTTGGACAACCTCTTCTCAATCACCATAGTTCCCCCATGTAACATAATATCAACTATACTCGCCTCCAGTGTGAGCACTGTTCCAGTGACATCAGTATTGGCTCTCCAAGTCCTCAGGTGAAATTATGTCACGCAAACCCTGCAGCCAATCAGCGGCCACTTCTCTCTCACTTCCATCGGGTTAGAAACTGACATCTGAAAGACGTGAGTGCTGCTGCTGTTGTTTGACTTCCTCCGGATGTCAGTTAAGTCAGAAGGAAGTGAAAAGAAGCGTCCCCTCATTGGCCGCAGGGTGACATATTAATGTCAGGTGAGCCCTAGGAAAGCCAGCAGCCGCAACGGAGGTGAGTTTAGCTGCTATTATTTTATATAAGGCAACCCCCTTGAGGACTGTGAACTGGAGAGTGAAAAAGATAGGGCTAGACCCAAAGGAAGACTAAAAAGAAAGGGGGAGACAAGACTGACAACTGGAAGATGCCATAGCTAAACTCCTATTCACACACTTCCTGTTCCCAATCATGCAGGCTCATGTCTCTGCTGCTAGTAGCCATAGCCAAGAGGCCTCATACACGATTTGATGGGGGATTAGATGTCCTACCCTTGCACAGTGGTCAGTTTTGTTGCAGACACAGAAGTGCATACAGAATAACATAACAATATTACTTCCCACTGGGACTGAGATTGCTCCGGAGTTAATCAGACATGTCTTGTACGCTGCACTGTGGGATTTAACCTATTTAGTAGGCTGACTACAAGCTTTACTTAAACGCCGCTATTGGATAATCTCTTCTAAGATATTTTACACTGACTTTATCAAGGCTCCGAGCCGTAGCGGTAACGTGACAGCAGCGATGCTCTTTAGCACATGGTTATTCTGCAGCTACAATTTATAGCGGCATCTCTCTAATGAAGCCGTGCATATTACACAGCGTATGGGACCAAGATCATTTTGGAACAGCTTTTTTTTTTTTTCTTTTTATTATTACTCTTGGAACATTTTGGGGATGCAGCTGCGTCTGATACACAGAAATGGTAGTCACAATAACCTTTATAAACACCCAAATTATTTACTCCTACACAACCCGCTCCAGATGTGTCCAATAAAGTTCACTTTTGTATCATTTAAAAGCAGAATAGTGTATTGTTTGCCCATATATTACAGCAATGAAGATCTACTTTAAAGGGAATCTGTCAGCCTCCAGATCTGAGGGCAGTATAATGTAGGAAAAGGGACCCTGATTCCTGCTATGTGTCACTTAGTTTACTGGGTGCAGCAATTGTGACACAATCAAAGTTTTTAGATGTAGCATGTAGCAGAGCTCAGAAAGCTTCCCCTGCCCACACCACAGCTTTCTACGTACATTGTCTATTGACAGTGAGCTGCAAATCAGAGGAGGGGCGTAGTCAGACCAGGGCTCACATGAGCTGTAGTCCAGGCAGTGATAATCTCCTGGTGATGAAACATTCATTGTATGGAAACCACAGCACACTGTCTAATAAGTGGCACATTCCTGAAATCAGTGTCTCTGCTGCTACATTATGCTTTCCTTAGATTACACAGCAAAAACCTGCTGACAGATTCCTTTAAAGTGACATGGTTGCTAATTGTATCTGATGCCTAGAGAAACACAGTGTGTAACACAATGGGTAAAAAGAAAGTTCCACGGAGCGGCTACTCTTCTTGGAGGTGTTTTCCACTCGGTTACCACCTAAACTTAAATTGTGCTATTATTTAAGAAAAGTATAGCAATGGTTTGTGAGCAGTACTCCTGTTTTTGTCAGTGTTCTGTATGATTTTCACTGTGCTGATCTTATTACAATGTACAAATATATGAAGGGACAGTACAGAGATCTTTCTACTGATCTTGTTACACCTATGTCTGTAAGGGTGTCAAAGGAAAAGGAGAGCAAAGGCAATTCCAGCAGCTAGACAGGAAAGGATTATTTACAGTTAGAGCAGTCAGGCAATCGAGTGTCCTATTGCAAGAGGTAGTAATGGCAGTTACTGTAAAAGCATTAAAAAAAAGAGCTAGATTATTTTCTCACTACAAATGACATTGTGGGTTATGAATAATCTAGTGACAGAGAATGTATAACTTTGGAGAAAAGTTTAAATTGATAGACCTGTGTCTATGTTATGACAAGAGGGCATCCTCTACATGTAGAAGAAAAAAGGTTTGATCATCATCATCATAGATGCAGATTCTTTACTGTAAGAGCAGTGAGATTTTGGACCTCTCTGCCACCTGATGTTATAATGATTGATTCACTAAAAATTTTCAAGGAGGGTCTGAATGATTTTCTTGAAAAATATAATATTACAGGTTATGGGTACTAGATTTTGGAAATGGGATGCTGATGAAGGGAACATATTTGAAGTCAGGAAGGAATATATCCTCTAATATGGGGCAATTAACATCTGCCTCTTGTGGTTTTTGTCTTCCTCTGGATCATCATGTTGGGGTATAGGTTGAACTTGATGGACTTTTGCTCACTTTCAACCTTAGAACTATGAAACTATATGGCAGCATTAAATAGGACCTATCATATTAACACATGGTACCCAATCTACAGCCATAATGTTATAATGCAGGAGGAGATTAGATATATAGATTTGTAGGAAAATATTCAGTATAACTTGTATTTTCTTAATTAAAGTCTATTCTTAAGAGTCCCGTGGGCGGTCCTAACCAGTAAATGGTAGCAGTGTTTGTAATACTCAGACATACAGGAAAGGCTTTCAGTGACTAATTAGGACCCCCCCCCTTGACTCCGAAGTTCAGAGTGAGCAGGAATTTTAATGAATAAAATGTAATACAAAATATTTCCCCACGTAACTATGTATCAATGTGCTCTGCTTATTCTACTCTACATCATTATACCTCAAATCAAGACCCAGGTGTCCTTTAAGTAGAAAATGTACAAACAGTTATTTGGCACTCTAAGGTGATATTATTTGAGCATTGTGTGGCACTGGAAGTATCATGGCAGTGTAACATGTTCTCTTCTATAGTAGAACACGCGGACAATTTCCATTTGTTATGATAATGTAGCAACTCACTCGGGAAAATAGATAACACACTAAAAACTGCAACTGAATGTGCTGGTTCCTGTACAGACTAGAGATCCTGACCCTGCAGTTCCTAGTGGTTCCTCCATGAACTGAGATAGCCCTAACCACAGACTAAACAATAGCTACACGGACCTATGATGCCTGAAAGGCCGTTGAGCGCTTCACGATCCTCCTAAAGAACCGGAGGGCAGAGCAGAGTGTGAATTACCTACAGAAGGGACAGTGTGCTGAAATAGAAAGAGAGCCCAGAGTGAGTAAAGCAAACCACAAAATACAAAATAAAGGACTAAGTACATATTGTTAGTGGATATACCGCCTACTTCCGAAAAAGAAACAGAAAATAGGGGCAGGGTAAAGAATATAAACGGCAAAGACATAAACCCTAGCTGGTCTTTCACTGACTGGTTTAAACTACAGCAGTATGGCTGGACATCCAAATGAGACTATCACCAGCTGGAAAAACCAGCAGGGAAAAAGTATATAAAGCCGCATCCGAAAGGTGATAGGGGAGACAAATGAGTAAATGAAAACACCTTTTACCCTGAAAAGACTGAAGCGAGGATAACATAAACTAATCACTTAGATTAAAAGTGTATCTGCTGTGACTTGGCAGACTGAGAAGACGATCAGAAAGCTCAGGCTCAAGGGTTCGAACCCAGACGCCTGTCATCATTTACATATATCACAGTTCCATTTATATGTATTATTGGATTTCTGCCATTTTCCAACTTTCTTTGCTTCATAGTAGAGCACACTAAAAATGACTGGCCGCTTTTGTACACAGGTCATAGGCAAACTTATGGGTCTCTATGTTTACATACTGCAAGTGAAGGCTGTGTCGTCTGAACTTGCAGTCATACGTCTTTCTTACTTCTTATACCTTACCAAGAAGCATCTGACAGAAAGGGAGTTTGTATTCAGGACTAACTTTACTTGATTTTTTTTGTCTGTTCCTCAGAAAATAAATTGTTTTAAGGAAGATTATGAATTAAAAAACATATTTATGAATCATTTTCTACCTTAGTGCTGCTATTTCAATGTTTTTACATAGCAAATTAACCTGGCGTTTTGACTTCTTATTTATGGAAGATTAGAATTAATTTCTCATTCTAGAAGTATGTCTGACTAGTGTATAATCCCACGCTTACATATTCAGCTATTCTTATAGGGGGCAACAAATAGTTCAGTTGCATACACATGAAAGGAGACCAATAACTGAATGTAACCCAACTGATTTCTCTGTAACCCAACATTAATAGAGATTTATGAAAATAACATTGTATTAGGAATATTCCTACACACGGATGTCTCAAGTCCACCAGACCAGGTACTGCCCACAAGTCTGACATAAATGAGCCTCTTCTATGATATTTATAAGGGTACGTAAACAGGAATTGTCCCCCAAGGGCTCGTTCTGATTTTCTAGTATGAGTGCTGTCTGTGGTTTTTACTGATCACACTCATATCTATGATATTCTATGGGGCAGGGCCCATGTCCTAATTTTTCCGCGGACCGAGTGGTCCTCGGAACAAATCGGAGACATATCCGATTTTGATCCGAATGTCGAATCAAAATCAGCAATGTAAGCTTATGGGTACATGAAAAAATCATACTGCACTCAGATGACATCCGAGTGTGGTTCGATTTTCATGGATCGTTAGGATGGACAAGGTGGAAAACTTTTTTTTTCTTCTCAAGATGTCTGGGAAAAGCTGGTGTCACTGTGATCAAACTCTGATCAGAATAATCTAACTGTTTTTCTCGGATGTGGGGAAATCGGTTGTGACCCTTCCCAAAACGAACACTTTAATGTAGGTAATATTTGGTAAACCTATATTATACAGAATAAATGAAGAAAAGACAGTATTTCCTTAATACACCCCTATTTAATGCCAGTGGTTTTAAACATTGGATGTGTCCTAAAATGTAACTACAAAGAGAACGGAGCTGTAATGCAAAAGTGCCGTCAATCATCTGTTCAAAATATAGCTTTACTTACAGATGTCTTAATAGTAAAGAACATCTTTGAGCACTTGATAATCCAGACAGTCTGTAACACAACCCTATATATTAATAATCACGAAATCTTCTGATGTCAGTTTATATTAATTGTAGAGGAAAAATGTATATTTGTACCGTGTTAGTCAGTGGATAGAAAAATATTAAAATTTGAGAGTCCTTCATTTTGACAATTCAGCACTTTGGACAGGTCATTTGTTTAGGTTTTCCTTATTAGTATAATACAATTAATATCAAAATATTAAAATGTGACAGTCCTCAGTGGTTGTACCTTTCCATGGCTAACTGAAAAGTTGGTAATAAGTAGCAAGCTTTGGAGACTACTCAGGTCTTACTACGCCTGATGAAGAGACCTGAGTGGTCTCGAAAGCTTGCTACTTATTACCAACTTTTCCGTTAGCCATAAAAAAAGTTATTATCCACTGAAGACTATATTTTTATATTAATTGTGTTATTCTAATAAGGAAAACCTAAACAAATGACCTGTCCAAAGTGCTGAATTGTCAAAGTGAATCACATAAAATGAGCTGTCCAATGTACTGAACGTAAAAAAAAAAAAAGAAATATTAAAGAAAATGCCTGGGACAGTCAGTGTACCTTTCATTTCTTGTGACTTTTCAGAATAAGCTGTTCAGCGCGCACACATGAAAAATAACTCTATTTCTGGCCTTATTTCAGCCATTTTAATAGATTACTCCTCAGTAGGCTCCAGTTACTAGAAGCTGCAGCAACTTCTCTGTCTCTTTGCCTCTGCTTCCCCTGCAGCTTCTTTCTCCTCCCATCTCCTTCCATAAGCAGCTGCTATTATTTCATCCAATACTGAAGACAGAACTGAAGACAGATTTGAGCAGTTTTTAAAAATGAAGATGGTGCAGAGAGAATAATTGACTAATAAAGCGGAAAGGAAGGAAGAGGAATTTTATCTATTAAGCTATGTTTTAGAGGTTTTTTTTATTTTCACTTGTACTACTAGTTTATTAAGAAGACAAAAAATGAAAAAATGTAGTTGCTCTTTAATTTCCCTACATTTAGAAATATCATTGTCCTATATCATTTTACTACATTTTGGATTAATATAGAGGGGCAATAGTTCAAGTTGGACCTTTATCAGTTAGACAGAGAAATAGAAAGTAGAGTGTCTCTTCTTCTCTATTCTTCTTGTTTTTACATTACAATGATGGCCTTTGGATTTTATTTTCAGCAGGTCGTTATAACAAAAGGGGATTTGTCCAATAATTATGAAACATGCATTGTATTGAACGAAAACAAACCATTACTACAACCTAATAAATTGGCACCTGTCCAAGAGGTTGTACCAAATAGGACAGAGGATAACTTACTGGTTACTGGGGATCTGGAAGCTGGGACAGCTGGGGTTGTAAATCTCTGTGTTAATGGATTGGAGGTTAATCATGTACACCTCCGCTCCATTCATTCTTTAGAGGACTTCAGGAGATGCGTAGTGTTTGGCTGGTCCTCCAAACTCTCATAAGAATGAATGGAGTAGATGTGTGTATAATCGACACTGCTCCATTCATATGGGGATAACTTTCAACTTTGTGCAACCCCTTTTAGTTTTTTGAAGAAATGGGGGAGGGAGTTAAGCCATGTCATCTAAGCCCTGTCATCTAAATATACAGATCTTATTTTGCTCATATATCTGTCAATCACTTACATGCCAATGATATTTTATACTTTGGAATATTTTGTCCCCAGCCATAACAACAATGTATGAATGACACAGGGAGCAGTAGAGTATGGTGATGCCATATTGTGTGAATTGGCAAGTTTTATTGCATATTTTCTCAACATTATAGATTAGACACTCCCTTGAGAAAGCACGGAATGTGAAACGCGCGTCAGGGTGGTTGCGATGGCGCTCCCAATTGGTGTGAACATGGGTAAGTGATAAGGAGACATAGTCCCTACCTGCATATGTTTTTGCTGGACAGTCATAGTTCAGTGCAGATATTTACATTGCTGTGCTTGTATTGATGGCTACTACTTTCAATATATAGATGCAGGCTAAAACCCCGCACCATGATTTAGAATGGATTGAGCTCGCCCTCATTTCCTATGTATACTTTTAATGTGATATCCCTCTTTGTACAATTTTTATATGTGTGCCATTTTTTTGTATATGCATGGTACATGTTTTTTTAACTATTGTCTCAATAAAATATTATTAGTATTATATTCTCTTTGTAAGTGGTTTCTTTGGTTATTCAGTTTCCAGGTTTAGGTTTATATATATATATGGATGAAATCCACTGTATATAACCCTTCTGACATTGTTAATTGGGAGACTTATACTATTATGTCTCCAGCCAGGCTATATAGGATATGTACTTTGAATTTTTGTGTGATTATAGATTAGATGGGACATGGTCTCCCAACATCTTCTCATCCTCATGCGTGAGATGCCAGACTGTAGCCATAATATCTCAGAATACGACACATGGTATACTCCTTCATCACCCATCTCCACTTTGTATAGTTTACATAGATGTAGATGCCATTGCGTTTTATGGATGTGTGTTGTTCAGATCCACATTACACAGATAATGTATTGATTGGAATGGACACTGTGTAATGCCCAATTTCCCCTTTGGTGGCGCTACAGTGAAACGTATTATCAGATTTCTATATCCCCGCCACACCACTGATTGGCTGCTCTTTGTGTACACTGTGCATAGGCAGAAGGATACAAATCAGTGGGGGGAGGATTATACAGAGATCATGAATATGGAGGACTACATGGCAGAAAGTTTACTAGACCTCTGCTGATAAAACTGTGATTTTATAAAATCTACATCCAGCGCGCCAGTAAGTGACACATCACTGAAATCAGGGTCTTTGCCTTTACAATAGTACCACCCTCAATCTAAGGATATCAGTCTCCTGTGTGGAGCAATAATAATATGATACCGGCAAAAACACCACAGTGCTTCTGCGCTATTACAATGAGAATTCATGAAACGACTCGACCATAAAATACTAACATATTGTATAGAACACTAACTCTCTCATGTTAGAAGCAAAAGACATATAGATAATCAGGACCTCTACTGTTAACCAATATGAGATGGTAAAGGAGAGCTGCCTGATAATGGTCATTTCCTTCCCATTGATTCCACTGTATGTGCAGTTTGTATGTGCCTGGGGCCATAATTAAATGTTCCAGTAGATTATTCCAATGAAGTCTGCAGTCGTGTTCACACAAATTTATTTAAATGACTAACATTAAGACCGTCCTCGGAAAAAAAGAAACACGATTATGTGATACTCTGTCCAGAGATGTTTTTTTTCTAAATGTGGCCACCTAGTGGTTGTGATGTGCATTACCGCATACTAAAAGTTTTGCATGTCATAATCATATGTTGAGTTTTTGTGTAAAATTGAGGTTTGTGACAAAATCTACAAGAAAGATATTGAGTTCAATAATAAAACTGTACAGAGTTGGGTCCAAATTATCGGAACTTGTGTTGAAGAAAAGGAAAGGTGGCACTCACCATCCCTTAAAAGCTCCTTTATTCAATGAGAGTTAAAACATGGATGCAGGATAAATTGAACACATACTGGATGATGGCAGTTTCTTGCTTTGCTGCGCTTCAACGGGTCCTAAAATGGAGGGTGTAACATCCCTGGCGGCGTGCTTGCATAGTGCACCACCTCCCACTATGCAAGACTGCAATCTTACCTGTCAGTCCTGCCTGCAAATCTTGCTCCAGTTCATGCTGTGTGCATGTCTCTTGACTGACTGCTTAGGGCGGCGGCCCAGTTACTTCCTGATTCTTATAGCTGCTGTGGGCGCACCCCTAATGCGTCTCCAGCCTATTGCTGTGAGTCTCTGGATATTTAAACCCCCTCCACCCAGTAGGAGGTGCCTGAGCAACACTAATATTCAGTGTGCTCCTTGACTCTGAAGTTGCCAGGTCCAGTTCTGCTTCTTGTCTGTTTCCGCCATCTCTGGGGGCTGCATACCCAGACCTGTTATCTGTGACTTCTTGTCCGTTTCTGCCATCTCTGGGGGCTGTATACCCAGGCCTGTTATCTCTGACTTCTAGTCTGTTCCGCCATTCTGGGGGCTGTATACCCAGGCTCATTCTTGTATCTCTTTGCAGTAGCAGTTCCTGTCTGAACTGTATCCTAGCCTGTTACCTGTTTGTCTCTATGTCCTTACCTTCCCTTTTCCTGCAGTATCTGAACCTGCACCTACTCCAACTCGTTGTCTCTGTACTTCTGTTTGTGAGTTTTGTGTCCAGTCGCTACTTCATAGTAAGTACCTTGTGTGTATCTGGTTCTGCTTGTCCCTTTTCCCTTCCTCCGTATCTTCCTCCTGTGTTCTAGCCATCTTCCTGTATTTTCCAGTCTGTTCCATGTGAACAGAGCCCTGTCCTCTCTGCCTTGTCCACCGCACCTGCGGTTTCGCTCCGCTCTGACTTGCCCACCGCTCCGGCGGCTTCCCTCTGCTCTGCCTTACCCACCGCTTCGGCGGTTTCTCTCTGCTCTGCCTTGCCCACCGCTCCGGCGGCTTCCCTCTGCTCTGCCTTACCCTCCGCTCCGGCGGCTTCTCTCCGCTCTGACTTGCCCACCGCTCCGGCGGCTTCTCTCTGCTCTGCCTTGCTCACCGCACCAGCGGTTTCTCTCTGCTCTGACTTGCCCACCGCTCTGGTGGCTTCTCTCTGCTCTGCCTTGCCCACCGCTCCGGTGGCTTCTCTCTGCTCTGCCTTGCCCACCACTCCGGCGGTTCCGCTCTGCTCTGCCTTGTCCACCGCACCTGCGGTTTCTCTCTGCTCTGCCTTGCCCACCGCTCCGGTGGTTCCTCTCTGCTCTGCCTTGTCCACCGCACCTGCGGTTTCTCTTTGCTCTGCCTTGTCCACCGCTCCGGCGGTTCCGCTCTGCTCTGCCTTGCCCACCGCACCTGCGGTTTTTGCTCCGCTCTGCTTGCTCACCGCACCAGCAGTTCCTCTCTGCTCTGCCTTGTCCTCCGCTCCGGCGGTTTCGCTTTACTCTGCTTGTCTACCGCATCTGCTGCTCTGTACCTGTCTCCCAGTCTGTACTGGACCCTATCCAGCCTGCGCTCCAACCTGCTAGTACCTCCTTGTCTGCACTCCAGCCGTGCTTGCCAGTATCTCCCTGTCTGCATACCAGCCGTGCTTGCCAGTGCCCACCTGTCTGCATACCAGCCGTGCTTGCCAGTGCCCACCTGTCTGCATACCAGCCGTACTTGCCAGTACCCACCTGTCTGCATATCAGCCGTACTTGCCAATACCCACCTGCCTGTATGCCAGTCTAACCTGCCTGTTCCTGCATTCCCCGGTGTGGGTCAACAACTGTGACCGGGGTCTGACCTGGAGTCGCACCTGGTCCCTCTGCTTGGTTCCTCCTTGGTCCATGGAGTCGACTAAGCCGCTGTGCGACCTTGGTCAGATGGGGTTGATACTTAGTTACACCCCTCCAGGCACTCCTCGGTTCATGGTACAGTGGGATCACTAATCACGCTCACGCCAGTCAGTCCAGGCGTGAGCGTAACAGAGGGTAAGTGACAAGGATCCTACTTACATTTTCCATAAATGTATCAAAAAGATTAAAATGATAATTGAAGATTAAAAAAATCTTTTTGATGAATTTATGGAAAATTGGGATAGTTGACTGAATTCTGACGTAATTGTCTGAGAGGATCTTGGATTCAAGATGGATCCTCATCACTTCCCCTCCATTCTAGGACCTGTTGAAGTGCAGCAAGGCACCAAACAGATGTCGTCCACTACGTGTTCAATTTCTCCTGCATCCATTAACTCTCGTTGAATTAAGGAGCTTTTAAGGGATGGGGAGTGCCACCTTTCTTTTTCTTCTACACAAGTTTAATTGATTTTATTTTTTGGTGCTGCACCCAAGATCCCTATTGTCTGGTATTGAAATACAGTACATCCATAAATAACAGGACACTGAGGCATATATATGATATATGATGCCGGAAACTCTACCGTTTCTCCTCTTTATAGGAATCCAATAGACCTACAATTATTAGGAGCGAATATGAAAACCTCATATGTATATTTAGTTTAAAACCTGCATCTAAAAGTATTTTAGGAGCAATTTAATCAAACTTGATAGAGGATTGAATACTGCCATATTGTGCTCCCCAGAGGATCTGCAGAAGCCACGCACAGTAAGGAATGGAGGCGCCTAAGGACATGTTGGAGGTCTATAATTTAAGGCAACCGCTACAGATGGGATTGATGCAGTCATTCTCCAAACCTCTAGCAACAGACTCCAGTGTTTTGTAGAGAGGCTATTTGTATAACCAGAAATCATCACTATGACATTTAAAGACTCTTTCAATCTTTGTAACATATGCCAAAAAGCCATTTTTATAACTTCTTCCCTTTTTATAGCATAATCACCTCCTTTTTATTCTCTGTGAAAAAAAGGCAAAGTGTCAAGAAAAACTGCAATATGTAAAAGAATCCTGGTGCAGAGTTTAGCAGCACTAATTACTGCCACGTCTACTAATAGATACAACTAAAATGTACCTGCAAACATGACATACATACAGCGGAATAACCTTCTGCAGCCACAAGAGAAGCAGGGCTAGGAGGTCAGTCCTGGCTCTAATCCGACTTTGGTGCCAATATGTTTAACCCTTTTAGAACTAAGGCCATTTTGATCTTAAATAGGTAGTCACTGTATTTTTGTTAGATGGATCCTGTCAAGGGTTTACCGCTACAGAGACTGGCAAGGAGACTGCAGTGTCTGGTTTCACATACTCCTGCACTGATTAGAAGCACTTCATCATCATATTAAACGGTGCAGGTTTCTGTTAGCAATGCAAGAGTTAATCTGTTCAGTTGAGAGCTGCTGGAGCTTTCCAACTTTGATGGTCTCAGCTGTTCAGTGTTGGCCACTCCCCTCTACTATATATACTCGCCTCTGGCCATCAGAATTGCAAGTTTTAGTCTCATACTGCCTGGTTCAGGAGTTTGAAGGTATTTGTTGTTTGAGGAGGCATTTGGAGTGTTGTTCTAAATATTGTTGCTTGGTGTTTGTCTAAGTGCATATCCACATTCTCTCCTATATGTTTTTTACTTCCCAGTGTTCCTCTCAGTTGTTTGTGAGTGCATGTTTGTATGATTGATATTTTTGCTTATCCCTTTATGTCTTCCCTTGTAGTCTGGGTTATGTATTCTTATACACTACTACTTCCCACTTCCCTGGGTGGAGGTGGGGACCGTTTAGGGCTGATGTAGGAGTGAAGAAAGGTACGTGGCCCTGGCGTCTTCACCGTTAGAAGTAATCCGTGGAGCATGGATAGCAGGGCGCCCCTAGCTTTAGGGCGAGGGATGGAGCCCCTAGCCCCAAGTAATCTGACAACAGAGCTGTGACAGGTCCCTTGATGATAAGCTGATGGTAGGGTATGTACCTGCTGTAACTGCTAGCACCTTACTGTGGGGGGGATACAGCAGCTAATTTTCTGGTTAATTATATTTTTATTGAAAATGCTGGTAGAGAGATGGCTGTACAAGTGTTGCTATCTACATTGGCTTTTATGGGAGTACAAAAAAGTCCCATAATTCCAAAAGTCAATAAAGCTGCACATGTACAGCCACATTTTTATTGACAGCAGTGGGTGATAGGAGACTTCTATTCTCAAGGTAGGGGCAGATATCCAAAAGGTGAGGCGCGCTTCTGTTAGACATTTATAGCATAATCTTATGACTAGTTCTTAAATGATGGTTTGCTGCCTCCTGTTTTCACAGATGTTTTCATTTTTTACCCTTTTTCTTAATCCCTTGGCTTCACAAATCCCAAAATGACTGGTACAAGTTTACCAGCATTGCAAGATGAATACATGATTCTGTGATATTCTGTCCTTAGATGTAACAGATATACACTGTGTGCAGAATTATTAGGCACGTTGTATTTTAGAAGATTATTTTTATTATTGATCAACAACTATGTTCTCAATCAACCCAAAAGACTGATAAATATCCAAGCTTAATATTTTTGGAAGTTGAAGTGGGTTATTTTTAGATTTGGCTATCTTAGGAGGATATCTGTTTGAGCAGGTAACTATTATTGTGCAGAATTATTAGGCAACTTAATAAAAACCAAATATAATCCCATCTCACTTTTTATTTTCACCAGGTAAACCAATATCAGTGCACAAAATTTAGAAATAAACATTTCTGACATGCAAAATCAAAAACCAAAAAAATTAGTGATCAATATAGCCACCTTTCTTTATGATGACACTCCACAGCCTTCCATCCATAGATTTTGTCAGTTGCTTGATCTGTTTTCGCTCAACATTGCGTGTAGCAGCCACCACAGCCTCCCAGACACTGTTACGAGAGGTGTACTGTTTTCCCTCCCTGTAGATCTCACATTTTATGATGGACCACAGGTTCTCTATGGGGTTCAGATCAGGTGAACAAGGGGGCCATGTCATTATTTTTTCTTCTTTTAGACCTTTACTGGCCAGCCACGCTGTGGAGTAGTTGGATGCATGTGATGGAGCATTGTCCTGCATGAAAATCATGTTTTTCTTGAACGATACCGACTTCTTCCTGTACCACTGCTTGAAGAAGTTGTCTTCCAGAAACTGGCAGTAGGTCTGGGAGTTGAGCTTCACTCCATCCTCAACCCGAAAAGGTCCCACAAGTTCATCTTTGATGATGGCAGCCCATACCAGTACCCCACCTCCACCTTGCTGGCGTCTGAGTCAGAGTGGAGCTCTCTGTCCTTTACTGATCCAGCCTCTGGTCCATCCATCTGGCCCATCAAGAGTCACTCTCATTTCATCAGTTCATAAAACCTTTGAAAAATCAGTCTTAAGATATTTCTTGGCCCATTCTTGACATTTTATCTTATGTTTCTTGTTCAAAAGTGGTCGTTTTTCAGCCTTCCTTACCTTGGCCATGTCCCTGAGTATCGCACACCTTGTGCTTTTTGATACTCCAGTAACGTTGCAGCTCTGAAATATGGCAAAACTGGTGGTGAATGGCATCTTAGCAGCTTCACGCTTGATTTTCCTCAATTCATGGGCAGTTATTTTGCGCCTTTTTTGGCCAACACGCTTCTTGCGACCCTGTTGGCTATTTGCCATGAAACGCTTGATTTTTCGGTGATCACGCTTCAAAAGTTTGGAAATTTCAAGATTGCTGCATCCCTCTGCAAGACATCTCACAATTTTGGACTTTTCAGAGCCCGTCAAATCTCTCTTCTGACCCATTTTGCCAAAGGAAAGGAAGTTGCCTATTAATTAAGCACACCTTATATAGGGTGTTGATGTCATTAGTCAACACCCCTCCTCATTACAGAGATGCCTATGCAGCTTGGAGTAGGACAACATGTATAAAAAGTATCATCTGATCAAAATACTAATTTGCCTAATAATTCTGCACACAGTGTACATGTCTATAAGTAGCCAGTCGGTGGTTGTGATGAAAAATGGGATAGTCAATGTAGTAACACATGGTGTAAATATACACCAATGATAAAGATGACCAAGCTACAACAGGTAAACCTTTGGGTTAGTTACAAATTCTAGTGTCTCTTTAAAGAGAACCTATCAGCACGATTTTGTAATGTAAAGTAAAGACATGACTGTAATGGTGCTGTAATACTGATTAAATAAAAACCTTTGGTGAAGAAATCCGCTTTATGGTTCTTTGTTACTCACCATTTGAAGTTTTCAGGTAATTAGATTTCGGTGCACAGGGGCCGGACTGTGCACTGGGTGTTCTCATCCCTGTCGGTGATTCCCCAGCCCCTCTGCTGCCTCCAGTTTGTGAATGATCTGCCTCTTCTGTTTGAAATCTCAGCTGCGACCAGTCATTGAAAAACCAGAGGCAGCAGAGACCGTGGAGTCACAGACAGGGAGGAGAAGACGCAGTGCACAGTCCGACCCCTGTACACCGAAATCTAATTACCAGAAAACTTCAAGTGGTGATTGGAGAAGAGCCATAAAGCGGATTTCTTCACCAAAGGTATCAATTTAATCAGTATTACAGCGATATTACAGCCTAGTCTTTACTTTCCATTACAAAATTGTGCTGGTTCTCTTTAAGTAAAATAAACATAATACCAAACTTTGGATATTTTTTGTTTTAAGTTTTATACACCCCATTCTATAATAAGTAAAGAAAAGCCAGGAGCATGAGATCTATGCAGAAATATTCTCCTTTTATAACAATTTGGCATATCCTCAGGTTATAGGGGACTTTTTCCTTAGTTAACTTTGAACCTGAAGGATGTTTAATCTGAAATTCCTCCATGGCAAATTAGAAATTCCCTTTTACCCCTTTGCATATATCTTTCATAAGCATTGGCTTTGTGATGGATATTTAAAGGGAATCTGTCACCCTCCCTGGGCGATATCAGTCCTCTACTATGGCCATACAGGGTATAGAAAAGTAAATCTATACATACCTGTATGGCCCATAGTAGAGGTCTGATTGCAGAGAAAAGCGCTTTAATCAATTCTTTTTTCCACCGGCTTGGCGTCTGGGGAAGCAATCCCCGCCTATCTGCTTATTATGCCCCTAAATCCCCACCTCTGTGCTTAATTATCATATTCTCCTCCTCCCCTGCACGTCACACGTCTCTGTGACATGCACTGTGCTCCCTGACTTTCCGGGCATGCGCAATGCGCCGCTCACATAGAGCTCACATACAGCGCGCTCTGCTTCCTCCCGGCCCCGTCTACCTGTGCTCTGTGCCGCAGGTTTCTATTGCGCAGGTGCTGGGGGGGGGGGTCACTGTCACTTTCTGCTATGTGAGCAGTGCTTTGCACATGCCCATGCCCTGTGATGTGCAGGGGAGTGGGGAGTGTGATAATTAAGCACAGAGGCGGGGATTTAGGGGAATAATAAGCAGATAGGCGGGGATTGCTAGGCGCCCCCCGGACGCCAAGCCTGTGGAAAAAAGAATTGATTAAAGTACTTTTCTCTGCAATCAGTCCTCTGCTATGGGCCATACAGGTATGTATAGATTTATTTTTCTATACCCTGTATGGCCATAGTAGAGGTCTGATATCGCCCATGGGTGTGACAGATTCCCTTTAAGGGGTTAGACTACCAGGATCGGAGTTATCAGCCGTACTTCTGTAGCTGATTTCATTGGTGCAGCTAAAGTACTCACAAGATCAGCTGCAGGAGTATGACTGATAAGTACAATCATGGCAATTTAAACCCTTAGATGCCACAGTTGGTGCATCTAAACAGTTAGGCTATGTTCACATGTCCAGTAATGATCCGTTAGAACGGATCCAGTAGAAATCCGTTATTCACTAACTGAACTCTGCTGAATCAGGTTTTTTTTTAGCATTGGAGTCAATGGGCAGGCAACGGATCCGTTAATGCAGCATCCACTGTTGTTTATTTCTAATGGATCTAGCAAAAAAAGGGCTTTTCATTTTTAACTCCACTATGAAACAAACAGATCCGACAGGGATCAGTTAGTGAATAACAGGAAAAAAAGTTTTGCTGACACAACTTTTTAGTCCAACAGATTTCTGCTGGATCCATTCTAATTGATCATTAATGGACATACAAACATAGCCTTAGAAGGAGAGACAGGACTCCCAGTGTCAGCCCATCACTCCCTTTAGCCTCAGGGATAGCTTTGCTGTGTTAACTAGGGTAGGGACTTAGCCGGTCTACCAAATTAGCTCACTTATGCCGATAGGCATAATACACTGCTCTACATAAGTATTGCAGTGTATTATATAGGTACTCCAATATAATACACTGCTCTACATAAGTATTGCAGTGTATCATATAGGTACTCCATTATATTGTAAGGTGGCTATCGGACACCTAGTGGTTGGGAGATAAACTTGAATTAATGCTTTAGTACATATATGACTAAATGGGGCTAATTGGCCATGACAGATTGATTGTGAGCAGCTGATGAGTATGGAGAGATGGCTGCTCACCATATCTCCACCTCTGGGTGTCATTCACTTTGTAAAATGAGATCTTTGTGTTACACTGCCTGTGCATATGGTGATGGACAGATGTGCTGGACTGAGTGCCTTTGCTAAAGGACTAAGAAGCTGGACTCTAATCCAAGTGGGCTAACCAGCACTATTGTATGGACTAATATATACCCAAAAGATATATATTACAGCATCACCCAGAATATAAAATTAATAATTTAATGGGGAGGGCAAGCACATCTAAAAAACAAAATTATCAATAAATGAAATCATTAATATGAATAATACTATTATCAATATTTAAAAGTGTGCAAAAATCAAAGTGTAAAATTATCCTGCAAAAAATGACTTTCAAAACTCAAAGATACAAGAAAAGCAAAAAAAAAACCCCAGTAAGTTTGACCCCAAATACCTTTGCCCTGGATGGGGTTCACACTTGGGTTTATTAATTATAAATAATACACTGCAATGAAACATAAGATTTAGGATTTTGTAAAGTCCAGTGTTATGTACCTGAGAGTTAACTGTGACCAAGGACACACAATAGCAATTAAATGACACTCATCTTCACTGTGATTAGACTATTGACTAAGAACAAGGGCTGCATGGTGCGGATGATAATCCTATTAGGGTGGCACGCTGTGACAATTTATAACCACCTATATGGTGCCTTGTCAGCAGAGGTTACAGGAGGCGCCATTTGTCTCCCAAGTATCTCAGCTCTTCCCATATCAGCAGCTCAACCAAGACAAAGTCGTCCCTCTGGATGAGCGCGAGCTCGCTGCCAGTGCTGAGATACTCAGAATTAAGCCTGCTATAAAAGCATATATTTCATATTATGGATCTGCAGCAGGAGATATAATTAAAACTATTCCGGGTATAATGTTCGGTTGTCATCTATCTGCGGGGATGAAATGCTCATCGGATGTTGCTGGAGTTGTTATTTATAACTAGCTGAGTGGGGAGAGAGAAGATATATCAGTGAGAATCAGAAAAAGATTAATTACTGACCCCAAAAGGTCACCATGGGTCATATTAAACTTTCTCCTGACCCTTATTTCCCATCTGAAGTCTATATTATATAAGATTGTAGCTCGGTGTATGTACGGTGACAATCATTCCAACATGATAATATATCTGTCCATGGGCCATGCCTGTTCATCCTCTGGTTTGACACTTTTTGGGCTCATGCACTTGGCCGTATTAAATCCGTTCTCTCCAAAGTGGTCATACGGCAGTCATAGAGATGGATAAGAGCTCTGCTGTACCTGAAAATACCTCTGATTTCATAATATAAAAAGGTGACACCAACTTTAGGGCAGAATATCTCCATTGCAACCTATCACTGGTCCCAGTAGTGACACTTGCACGTGACCGCCAAAGTCAATCACTGCCTGCTGGATGGTGCAGAAAACAGCTGGTATGTGGATGGTGCAGGAACCAGAGCTGGTGTGGGGATGATGCAGGAACCAGAGCTAGTGTGGAGATGGTGCTGGAAGCAGTGCTGATGTGGGGATGGTGCAGGACCCAGAGTTGGTGTGGAGATGGCGTAGGTACCAGAGTTGGTGTGGGGATGGTGCAGGTACCAGAGCTGGTGTGGGGATGGTGCAGGAACCAGAGTTGGTGTGAGGATGGTGCAGGAACCAGAGCTAGTGTGGGGATGGTGCAGGAACCAGAGCTAGTGTGGGGATGGTGCAGGAACCAGAGCTGGTGTGTGGGTGGTGCAGGAACCAGAGCTGGTGTGGGGATGGTGCAGGTACCAAAGCTAGTGTGTGGATGGTGCAGGTACCAGAGCTGGTGTGTGGATGGTGCAGGAACCAGAGCTGGTGTGGGGATGGTGCAGGTACCAGAGCTGGTGTGGGGATGGTGCAGGAACCAGAGTTGGGGTGGGGATGGTGCAGGTACCAGAGTAGGTGTGGGGATGGTGCAGGAACCAGAGCTGGTGTGGGGATGGTGCAGGAACCAGAGCTGGTGTGGGGATGGTGCAGGACCCAGAGCTGGTGTGGGGATGGTGCAGGAACCAGAGCTGGTGTGTGGATGGTGCAGGAACCAGAGCTGGTGTGTGGATAGTGCAGGAACCAGAGCTGGTGTGTGGATGGTGCAGGTACCAGAGCTGGTGTGGGGATGGTGCAGGAACCAGAGCTGGTGTGGGGATGGTGCAGGACCTAGAGCTGGTGTGGGGATGGTGCAGGAACCAGAGCTGGTGTGGGGATAGTGCAGGACCCAGAGCTGGTGTGTGGATGGTGCAGGTACCAGAGCTGGTGTGTGGATGGTGCAGAAACAAGAGCTGGTGTGCGGATGGTGCAGGAACCAGAGCTGGTGTGGGGATGGTGCAGGAACCAGAGCTGGTGTGGGGATGGTGGAAGAGACAGAACTGGTGTGGGGATGGTGCAGGAACCAGAGTTGATGTGGGGATAGTGCAGGACCTAGAGCTGGTGTGGGGATGGTGCAGGAACCAGAGCTGGTGTGGTGATACTGCAGGACCCAGACCTGGTGTGGGGATGGTGCAGGACCCAAAGCTTGTGTGGGGATGGTGCAGGAACCAGAGCTGATGTGGGGATGGTGCAGGACCCAAAGCTGGTGTGTGGATGGTGCAGGACCCAGAGTTGGTGTGGGGATGGTGCAGGTACCAGAACTGGTGTGGGGATGGTTCATGAACCAGAGCTGGTGTGGGGATGTTCCAGGACCCAGAGCTGGTGTGGGGATGGTGCAGGAACCAGAGTTGGTGTGGGGATAGTGCAGGACCCAGAGCTGGTGTGGGGATGGTGCAGGACCCAAAGCTGGTGTGTGGATGGTGCAGGACCCAGAGTTGGTGTGGGGATGGTGCAGGTACCAGAACTGGTGTGGGGATGGTTCATGAACCAGAGCTGGTGTGGGGATGGTCCAGGACCCAGAGCTGGTGTGGGGATGGTGCAGGAACCAGAGTTGGTGTGGGGATAGTGCAGGACCCAGAGCTGGTGTGGGGATGGTGCAGGAACCAGAGCTGGTGTGGTGATACTGCAGGACCCAGACCTGGTGTGGGGATGGTGCAGGACCCAAAGCTGGTGTGGGGATGGTGCAGGAACCAGAGCTGGTGTGGGGATGGTGCAGGACCCAAAGCTGGTGTGTGGATGGTGCAGGACCCAGAGTTGGTGTGGGGATGGTGCAGGACCCAGAGTTGGTGTGGGAATGGTGCAGGACCCAGAGTTGGTGTGGGGATGGTGCAGGAACCAGAGCTGGTGTGGGGGTGGTGCAGGTATTAGAGCTGGTGTGGGGATGGTGCAGGTACCAGAGCTGGTGTGGGGATGGTGCAGGTATCAGAGCGGGTGTCAGGATGGTGCAAGTACCAGAGCTGGTGTGGGGATGGTGCAGGTATCAGAGCTGGTGTGGGGATGGTGCAGGTACCAGAGCTGGTGTGGGGATGGTGCAGGTACCAGAGCTGGTGTGGGGATGGTGCAGGTACCAGTGCTGGTGTGGGGATGGTGCAGGTACCAGAGCTGGTGTGGGGATGGTGCAGGTACCAGAGCTGGTGTGGGGATGGTGCAGGTACCAGTGCTGGTGTGGGGATGGTGCAGGTACCAGAGCTGGTGTGGGAATGGTGCAGGTACCAGAGCTGGTGTGGGGATGGTGCAGGAACCAGAGCTGGTGTGGGGATGGTGCAGGACCCAGAGTTGGTGTGGGGATGGTGCAGTAACCAGAGCTGGTGTGGGGATGGTGCAGCTATTAGAGCTGGTGTGGGGATGGTGCAGGAACCAGAGCTGATGTGGGGATGGTGCAGGACCCAAAGCTGGTGTGTGGATGGTGCAGGACCCAGAGTTGGTGTGGGGATGGTGCAGGTACCAGAACTGGTGTGGGGATGGTTCATGAACCAGAGCTGGTGTGGGGATGTTCCAGGACCCAGAGCTGGTGTGGGGATGGTGCAGGAACCAGAGTTGGTGTGGGGATAGTGCAGGACCCAGAGCTGGTGTGGGGATGGTGCAGGACCCAAAGCTGGTGTGTGGATGGTGCAGGACCCAGAGTTGGTGTGGGGATGGTGCAGGTACCAGAACTGGTGTGGGGATGGTTCATGAACCAGAGCTGGTGTGGGGATGGTCCAGGACCCAGAGCTGGTGTGGGGATGGTGCAGGAACCAGAGTTGGTGTGGGGATAGTGCAGGACCCAGAGCTGGTGTGGGGATGGTGCAGGAACCAGAGCTGGTGTGGTGATACTGCAGGACCCAGACCTGGTGTGGGGATGGTGCAGGACCCAAAGCTGGTGTGGGGATGGTGCAGGAACCAGAGCTGGTGTGGGGATGGTGCAGGACCCAAAGCTGGTGTGTGGATGGTGCAGGACCCAGAGTTGGTGTGGGGATGGTGCAGGACCCAGAGTTGGTGTGGGAATGGTGCAGGACCCAGAGTTGGTGTGGGGATGGTGCAGGAACCAGAGCTGGTGTGGGGGTGGTGCAGGTATTAGAGCTGGTGTGGGGATGGTGCAGGTACCAGAGCTGGTGTGGGAATGGTGCAGGTATCAGAGCTGGTGTCAGGATGGTGCAAGTACCAGAGCTGGTGTGGGGATGGTGCAGGTATCAGAGCTGGTGTGGGGATGGTGCAGGTACCAGAGCTGGTGTGGGGATGGTGCAGGTACCAGAGCTGGTGTGGGGATGGTGCAGGTACCAGTGCTGGTGTGGGGATTGTGCAGGTACCAGAGCTGGTGTGGGGATGGTGCAGGTACCAGAGCTGGTATGGGGATGGTGCAGGTACCAGTGCTGGTGTGGGAATGGTGCAGGTACCAGAGCTGGTGTGGGGATGGTGCAGGAACCAGAGCTGGTGTGGGGATGGTGCAGGACCCAGAGTTGGTGTGGGGATGGTGCAGGAACCAGAGCTGGTGTGGGGATGGTGCAGCTATTAGAGCTGGTGTGGGGATGGTGCAGGTACCAGAGCTGGTGTGGGGATGGTGCAGGTACCAGAGCTGGTGTGGGAATGGTGCAGGTATCAGAGCTGGTGTGGGGATGGTGCAGGTATCAGAGCAGGTGTCGGGATGGTGCAAGTACCAGAGCTGGTGTGGGGATGGTGCAGGTATCAGAGCTGGTGTGGGGATGGTGCAGGTACCAGAGCTGGTGTGGGGATGGTGCAGGTACCAGAGCTGGTGTGGGGATGGTGCAGGTACAAGAGCTGGTGTGGGGATGGTGCAGGTACCAGAGCTGGTGTGAGGATGGTGCAGGTACCAGAGCTGGTGTGGGGATGGTGCAGGTACCAGAGCTGGTGTGGGGATGGTGCAGGTACCAGAGCTGGTGTGGGGATGGTGCAGGTACCAGAGCTGGTGTGGGGATGGTGCAGGTATCAGAGCTAGTGTGGGGATGGTGCAGGTACCAGAGCTGGTGTGGGGATGGTGCAGGAACCAGAGCTGGTGTGGGGATGGTGCAGCTATTAGAGCTGGTGTGGGGATGGTGCAGGTACCAGAGCTGGTGTGGGGATGGTGCAGGTACCAGAGCTAGTGTGGGGATGGTGCAGGTATCAGAGCTGGTGTGGGGATGGTGCAGGTATCAGAGCAGGTGTCGGGATGGTGCAAGTACCAGAGCTGGTGTGGGGATGGTGCAGGTACCAGAGCTGGTGTGGGGATGGTGCAGGTACCAGAGCTGGTGTGGGGATGGTGCAGGTACCAGTGCTGGTGTGGGGATGGTGCAGGTACCAGAGCTGGTGTGGGGATGGTGCAGGTACCAGAGCTGGTGTGGGGATGGTGCAGGTACCAGAGCTGGTGTGAGGATGGTGCAGGTACCAGAGCTGGTGTGGGGATGGTGCAGGTACCAGAGCTGGTGTGGGGATGGTGCAGGTACCAGAGCTGGTGTGGGGATGGTGCAGGTATCAGAGCTAGTGTGGGGATGGTGCAGGTACCAGAGCTGGTGTGGGGATGGTGCAGGTACCAGAGCTGGTGTGGGGATGGTGCAGGTACCAGAGCTGGTGTGGGGATGGTGCAGGAACCAGAGCTGGTGTGGGGATGGTGCAAGCACACAGGCTGTGTCTACAATATTCACACCAGGTGTCAAGTGTATTTTTTTAGCTGACACTTCGCTGCAATGGCGGGGATCACGAATAACAACAATACTGACCTGTTGACACCTCAGATAATGCAGCCAATAGTGACCCCAGCATTTAAGAGGTTAGCGGGAGAAACTTCCCTATGTTACATCAAGCAATCACCAATTGCAGAAAGGTTTCCAGAGCAGCAGTGGCCCAATAAATCACCCTAGCACTGCTGTCTGTATATGTCTATGTGGCACACAAATAGAAACGGTTTTATGCTGACATACATAATGCACCTCTCTACAGGAGTGTAGCATTAAATTATTAAAATAACTAAACAATTGCAGAGTCAGATCCCATATTGAGGCAAAAGAAAATGTAAATTAAAGTTTAATAAAATGCTTAAAAATAAGTAAAGAAGATAAAACAGAAGAAAAAGACCAACACTGAGCCGAAACTTGTTGCATTTGTTTGTACCATCATAATAAATTGCATCTATTCCTGATGACACGGGAGGTTATTGTGTCACAGTATCATAAAGGCACCTCAATTTGGCATCACATACTGGAATGTTGACGTGTGTTCAGCTTGGTGAAATTATGTATTTTTTTTAATTTTTATCATATTCCCATTTATAGCAAACAATATTTGGGCAGGGTTTTTATTGGGCAAAAATAATAAACTTAAAAAAATGATGGCATATATGTTTATATATATATAAATACAGTATTTATATAGTGGGCGGTCCTATACAATGATTGACAGTCTTCCCTGTATGACTGTGCATGCAGAGATAGCTGTCGATCACTAGTAGGACCACCCACTGGACTCATGCATACAAACACCAGGGATTCAATGATTAAAATATAAGTTATACTGAAAATTTTCCAAAAAACCTGATTCTGCTCAGCTTCTCCTTCTCTGTACCGTGTTGTGCACAGATCGGACCGATTGCGTTTAAGGAGTTATACCCAGTGCTGTTAATTCTCTGCCACCAGGACAATGTATCAGAAATAGAGATGTCACCGCTGTCGTGGTCATGTGGTGCATAATAGAATACACTGTATTGCAGTGAATTACACAATTAAGTATGTATGGCACCCCGAGGGTTCGGTCGCTACAGAGGTATTGCATCTCACCCAGAGGTGTGATATCTCACTTCCAGGTAAGGACGGAGTGTGGCTCAGGACCTTAACACCCACATGCACTATACCAAATTTCCGGGGGACAGGGCGACAATGCTCCCAAGAGTGAGCACAACTGCCCCTGTCCCTGGCTGGAGTGGGGGGAGGGAACACCTAGAAAGGTAGAAAGGGGGACCCCGGTAGTGTGTGGGTGGGGAGAGTAGATCCCGGGTGCACTGTGTAGAGGAGTATATATGGTGGGCACCATCTTAGAGTCAGAAGAGAGAGAAGAGGGAGAGCAGAGAGAGAGAGAAGGAGGCTGGGAGCAGAGGCTCTGCATGGGCTCTGCTCCGCAGGCAGGCCAGGTCTCAAGGCCTGGTCCTGGAGGAGAGGAACGGAGGAAGCTCTAGGAGAAGACTGAAGAGACCCCAGGGGTGCGGACCGGCCAGCCACCACCGCACGCCTGCCGCTACCAGAGTAGGGGGGTCAGGCCAAGAAAGGGAAACGGATCCCTCATCTAGTGGAGGAGAGCAACTACCCTCAGCTAGTAACCGGAGGCCGTGGCATTGTACGTGCACGCCCCTCACTACACCCGTTAGGAAGGCACCACATAGGACCCAGGGAAACGGAACATACGTTTGCCCGCCAAGGCCCGAGGCAGCTGGACAGAAACGTGGTCAATTGTGGGGTATGACAGGCCAGAGAAAGGACACATGAAGGCGGTCCTGAAAAGCATTCCAAAGGTACCTGGGAGTTGGCCGAGCCCCTCACCTGGTGAGCACAGCACGACGTGGGCAGCCATTACCCGCAGAAGTGGCTTGGAGTGTAAAACTGTGAGTAAAGACCCTGGACTGCATCACTGGACTCTGAGTCATTACTGTTGCTCCCGCGCACCATCACCCCCACCATCTGCACTCACTGCCCTGAGGCTATACTCCTCCCGTGGGGAGTTAGACTACCCTCTGCTGCACACACAACATCAGCCTCAGCGGTCTGCCCCGCAGTGGCGGTTCTCAGTGACCGCAATCCACGGGTGGCATAGTCGGACATTTAAACATTAAAAAACCAAAGAAACAGATCCGCCACTGGTTTGACCACCATGAGCCACGGGACCGGGTCGCCGCCACGGAGACTACAACCCCTAGCATTACACAGAGGCCCGGCTCCAGGTACTCTCCCACACACATGGCCCAGGGGGCGCGTCATATGGAGTCCAAGGGGTGTGGAAACTTTTTATGGGCTTTGTGAATAGTTTCCTGGCTGCTCTTATGTGAAGTATTGTGCATATCTGTGAGAGAACAGTTTCCATTTTGTATCTGTGTTCTCCATCTTGTCTTATAACTCCTGTGTAATGGTGATCAAATAACACTGTTGGGCGAGATGTTTCACATTTCTGTGCACGTCCCTAAAGTTCCTGTTGGCTGCATATTTTGGAGGGAATTTTCTTTTGTCTGTGACACTATTTAACCTTGCACTCTGTATTAATAAACAAGAAATCCTGAGTACACCATACAAGCTTGTGTTGTATTGATATTCCAAGCGCTCATAAAACAAGTCATATCATGTGGAGTTCAAAAGGCATAGAAAAGAGTGGATTTTGCTCACAATGTCTTTCATACATATAGAAATCTCCTGACTGACAACATACATTCATAAAATAAAGGAGCTGACACTTGTACAGTATATAAGAAAGACCGGGGATATTTATCCAGAAAACTTGGCAAAATATGAAACTGATAAATAAGAGATCAGCAAAGCTGTAGTTCAGAAGACATTCCTACATCCAATTTCATATATTTCCTGCAACCACTTTATCCTCAAATCTCCAAGCAGGTAATTGATCTTATATTTGTATAACGTTGCTTGCTGCAGTTGCCAAAAACTTCTTCCCCTTGAAGCTTCAATTGCTTTGTAGTCGGGTGAAAAAAATCCAAAAATAAAAGTCGATCACTGGCGGTTCCCAACTACATAAATCTATAGTTTCTTTCTACGCATTGTGTCAGCTATCACCAGATGAGAAATCAATATATTACAAGTGCGCCGTCTTCCCTTACTTATAAAGACCCCCTGTGGAGCTTTTTCTTGCTGAATAGGAAGGAAATTATTCTCCAGTCCAATTCTGCTCTCAGTGCTGATTAGCTCAGCTTGTCATATACACTCAACTCATTAGCCATGATGTCCATAGAGTCGGCTTCCTAGGTTTCCCCTATTGATAGAGATAAATTGGAAGGAGCCAGAGACGCAAATTTCAGTTTATTTGGAGCAAGTGAAAAAGAACACATTGTCTGGACCCAGGACCCACACCGACCAACTTCACTGCTCCCTGCTCAGAAGCTGGCATCTGCTCTGGCACATGACTCATGGATGATCTGTGAAGGGGAGGTAATCTTGGCAGTTGGGGAAAATTTACATAAGACACAATGAGAAAGCAGTCACATTTTTGAGAGCACGTCAAGACCGAGATATTGAATGCTGCGACTTCACTTAGATAAAAAAGCATCTCCGCAGGACTGTAGGGTTTTCAATTCTAAACTCTAAATTAGTTCAAATGGAGTTTCATGTTTGTGTGGAAATTATTCCTATCACCTTCCAAATTGTAAACGTGCCCAGGATTGACATCAGATGGAAAGAGACAAATCATGTCCTTGTCTTAAATGAACTCTTATTTGTCGGAAAATATCAAGCCCAAGGTAGTAAAATATATACGTATAATACTTGTTATAGGTCCCAGTATGACAGTGTCCTCTATTAATTATGTCATGCGCTATCGGCTTGTTTCCAGGAAGTATATACAGTGCCTTGAAAAAGTATTCATGCCCTGTGAACTTTTACACATTTTTTCACATTATACCCAAAAACTAAACCATTCCATTGTAGATCTGGCAGTATGTTTAAGGTCGTTGTTCTGCTGGAAGATGAACCTATGCCTCAGTCCCAAGGCTTTTGCAGCCTATAACAGGTTTTCCTCCAGGGTTGTCCTATATTTAGCTCCATCCATCTTTCCATTAATTCTGACTACCTTTACCTGTCCCTGCTGAGGGAAAAGCCTCCCCACAGTATGATGCTGTCACCACCATGTTTGATAGTAGGAATGATGTTTTAGTGTTAGCTTTCCTCCACATATAGCTTTTTGCATTTACCCAAAATGTTCTACTTTGGTCTCATCTGACCAGGGCACCTTCTTCCACATGCAACCTGTGTCTCCTACATGCTAGGTGGAAGAAGGTGCTTTGGTCAGGTGAGGCTAAATGCAAAACACTACGTGTGGCGGAAAACTACACTGCACATCACCCTGAAAACACCATCCCCAACATCAAACATGGTGGTGGCAACAACATGCTGTGAGGATGTTTTTCTTCAACAAGGACAGGGAAGCTGTTCAGAGTTGATGGGAAGATTGATGAAACTAAATACAGGGCAATCCTGGAGGAAAACCTGTTAGAGTTTTGAGACAAGTTCACCTTCCAGCAGGACAACAACAGTAAACATACTGCTAGAGCTACAATGGAATCGTTTAGATCAAAGCATCTTCATGTGTGTGAATGGTCCAGTCAGAGTCCAGACCTAAATCCTATTGAGAATCTGTGGCAAAACTTGAAAAATTCCTGTTCACAGACGCCGCGATCCAATCTCACTGAGCTAGAACGAGTGTGCAAACAAGAATAGACAAAAATTTTAGCCTCTACATGTGCAAAGCTGGTAGAGACAGACCACAAAAGAAGGTGCAGTAGTAATTGCAGTGAAAGGTGGTCCTACAAAGTATTGACTCGGGGGGCTGAATACAAAGGCACGCCACAATTTTCAGATGTATTTTTTTTTAAATAATTAGAAAACCTTGCTTCATTCCCTTTACACTTCACAAATACTTGCTACTCTTTGTTGGGATATCACTTCAAATCCCAATAAAATACATTTAAACTTGTGGGTGTAATGTGGAAAAGTTCACAGGGTATGAATACTTTTTCAAGGCACTGTACATGTGTGTGTATATATACAATAATTCTGTAGATATAATTTACAAAAAATGATACATTATGACATGCAACTGATTGATTAGTCCACTTACTATTATCTGTATCTTACTTGTTACCATCAGACATTATTGTCCCTTTCTGATGCTTTCTTGAAGGAAATCAATGTCTTCGGGAGAGATTTTTTTTAAATTAAATAAGTGTATTTTTGGCTAAAATTTATTTTTTGCACTACAGTCTTTATTTAAAGAAATTTGACTTTGAATGAGAAGAAAAGAAAATAAACGAACTGGAACCCATCACCTCATTGATGCTATTTTTTTTACTTTCTATACTCTTTTTGTCTTTTTTTTCTTTGGCTCTATATTGAATGTTGTCATAAAATGTTTGGAATATGCGAAAAGTATATAAAATAAATAAATCTATAGATAAAAAGTAAATAAATAAATAAACTGGTGCACCATTTGACCACTGCAGCCTCCATGTATCACAGTACATAGCAGAATGATCTAACAGTGAATCTGTCAGCGAGCTTGTTTTGTTGGCAGGGTCTGTAATCCTAATCTCTTTTCTCCTGAATGATATTTTAAGCTGATTTATGATCCCAACTTTGATTTGGTCATATATTAGCTTAGAAGATTGCATTCAATTAAACCTCATTTTAGATGCTCGTCCCCTCCCAATTGTTATAGATTATTTTCCTTTTTTATTCTTCCTTCCTTTGGAGAACACATCTTGGGGCATTTTTTTTATTAAATGAGTATATTTTTGACTAAAAAATATTTTTAAGGTTTTATTAAAACATTTGTACATTGACTATAAATGAGGAGAGGAAATAAACGGAGGGGAACCCATCAACTCACTGATGACATTTTTTTCTTTCCATATATATTTTTTTCTTTCTTCTTTTTGTCTTTCCTTTTCTTGTCTCTGTATTTAATTGTGTAATAAAATGCTTGGAATAAACAAAATAAAAAAAAAGTTTGCAACAGAAAATCTTGTACTATTTAGCATCTATAGCCTCTATGTATCACAGAACATAGCACAATGAGCTAACAGTGAATATGTCAGTGAACTTATCCTTATCTAATTTCTCCTGAATAATATTTTGAGATTATTCATAACCCAATTGAACTTTAATTTGGTCATATATTAGCTTAGAAGACCGCAATAAATTGTATCTAATTTTGGTTTTCTGCTCCCTTCCCACTCATTATATTTTTTTCTTCTTTCCTTGTCTGTGCATAGTTAAGAGTAATTGACTTGATGAATGCTGGTCTTTATATCGTTCTTTGAGTGTTTTTAGTCATTGTAATAAAAGAGACACTTAATAACGAGGAGAATGACACAAGAAGTCTATAAAAATACTTTATTTGGTCATATGGTCATAATAGAGCCATATTAATAGAGGTAGATCAGTGAAAGTATCTGCTGCTCGGCTGTACCAGCTCTTCTACCTACAGAATAACATGAGTGGCCACCTAATTGAATTGTCAGCATGTAAATCTACATTTCCCAGCAGTAATCGCTGTCCAGCTAGAAGTCGCTTTCTTGGCTATAACAACTAACTGTCTGAGTTTATAAAAGCTGGATATTCGACTGACTGACTGGTCAGTTTTGAGAAAAACCTTATAATAGGAAACATGATGGGAGATTACACAATGGGGCAAGTTTACTAATTATGTCTAATTTTTAGACAGCCTAAAAATTTACCAAATTTATCACATTGGTTTATCACTTTCTTGTATAAGTTACACCATCTATTGGTGGTATAACATCGCCCCTTCTTAAAGGAGTTGTCTGGGACTTTTATATTGATGGTCTACCCTTAGGATAGGTATCAATATCTAGTCGGTGTAATGCGACACCCGGCACCTCCACCTTGCAGCTGTTTCCAGTGTCGGTGGCATCCGGATGTGCTGTGTTACAGAGCTGCACTACATAGATCCATCAATGGAGTAATGGCTGTGGTTGGGTTCTGCAGATCAATTACCAACCGTACTGTTCCCATATCAGTGTGGGTAATTACTATAAACACTATTTGCCAAAGGCAAAAAAAACCCCAACCTAAAGACCTTAAAATATAACTTTCATTTGACTAGTATAAAGGAATATAACTTTAAAAGTTTGCAGAGGTCAAATGAGCATTTAGCCTCTATCCCCTGAGGACGCCAGATCTCTGGTGAAACATGTTGGGGAGGCTCTGTGTTTTGTTTTAATGGCAGTAGTCAGTATACAAAAGTCATAAATAAGCATAGGAGAGTATAGGTAGCTGCCGCTCCTTGCTTACCTTAAGATATATAGTAGTCATACAGATAGATGAAATGAGAGATCAATGGATCCTCGATAGTTAGCTAGTTGTTATACTGACCTCTGCAAACTTTTAAAGTTATATTCCTTTATACTAGTCAAATAAAAGTTATATTTTAAGGTCTTCAGGTTGGGGTTTTTGTTGCCTTTGACAAATAGTGTTTAGGGTTCTGCAGATCCACCCTATATTCGAATCAATAAGGGGCAGATGTGCAGAACAAATATAACATAGAAATCAAATCACCCCAGAAAAGACTGCAACAATGTTCAGCACGGAAGAAAAGCCTCCTGCCCAATATGGCATAATGAAGATCAAGGTCAAGAGTCCTCCATCCATATTCCAGATAAACATTGTAAGCTTTATTCCAACAGAGTTAAAAATCTGACCAATTTGGACTACAACACGATATTAGGCTGTGCTGCTGCAGTGAGAAATCCTTAAGACCAAGATGAGTTGAATGGTTTTAATTTCCACAACTCGTTTCAGCGCTGGATTAGTGTCTTTTTCAAGTGAAAAAAGCAATTGCATAGCCATGGTTTTTGGGCTTTGCAATTGGATTCTTTCACTTGAAAAAGACGCTAATCCAGCGCTGAAACGCGTTGTGGAAATCAAAACCTTTCAACTCATCTTGATGCTAAGGATTCTTCATTACAGCAGCGCACAATAATTTGTGTTTTTGTCCAAATTGGTCAACTATCCTGGAGGAGATCATCCTCCAGCCATGAGATAGCTGCAATCAATATTTTCAGGAGTTGTGCCTGCACACAACCCGCTCAGTTGATCACCTTCCTTTTACCTTTCTTATATTTAAAAGAGTATTTCCTGATGGGCTTGTGCACTTTTGTTCCCCTACAGTTTTTATACCAGAGTTAAAAAATTGACTTCCTCAAGTACATCCAAATACGCCATGTCTTTTCTACGCGTTTCAGACTGCAAATCAGGGCCAGGTGGTCAGGAGTAGTCTTCCTCCAAACATTTTGCCACCTCAAGATGTCAAGCAATACAGTGGAGGGTGGAATTAACTGGAAAAGAGTAGGAGTTGGGAGTCTCCAGACCACATGGTCCTGCTCACATTGTTCCGGGAACCTCATTTATATACAGTACAGACCAAAAGTTTGGACACACCTTCTCATTTAAAGATTTTTCTGTATTTTCATGACTTTAAAAATTGTACATTCACACTGATGACTTCAAAACTATGGATTAACACATGTGGAATTATATACTTAACAAAAAAGTGTGAAACAACTGAAAATATGTCTTATATTTTAGGTTCTTTAAAGTAGCCACCTTTTGCTTTGATGACTGCTTTGCACACTCTTGGCATTCTCTTGATGATCTTCAAGAGGTAGTCTCCGGAAATGGTCTTCCAACAATCTTGAAGGAGTTCCCAGAGATGCTTATCACTTGTTGGCCCTTTTGCCTTCAGTCTGCGGTCCAGCTCACCCCAAACCATCTGGTTCAGGTCTGGTGACTCTGGAGGCCAGGTCATCTGGAGTAGCACCCCATCACTCTCCTTCGTGGTCAAATAGCCCTTACACAGCCTGGAGGTGTATTTGGAGTCATTGTCCTGTTGAAAAATAAATGATGGTCCAACTAAACGCAAAACGAATGGAATAGCATGCCGCTGCAAGATGCTGTGGTAGTCATGATGGTTCAGTATGCCTTCAATTTTGAAGAAATCCCTAACAGTGTCACCAGCAAAGCACCCCCACACCATCACACCTCCTCCTCCATGCTTCACGGTGGGAACCAGGCATGTAGAGTCCATCTGTTCACCTTTTCTGTGTCGCACAAAGACACGGTGGTTGGAACCAAAGATCTCAAATTTGGAATCATCAGACCAAAGCACAGATTTCCACTGGTCTAATGTCCATTCCTTGTGTTCTTTAGCCCAAACGTGTCTCTTCTGCTTGTTGGCTGTCCTTAGCAGTGGTTTCCTAGCAGCTATTTTACCATGAAGGCCTGCTGCACAAAGTCTCCTCTTAACAGTTGTTGAAGAGATGTGTCTGCTGCTAGAACTCTGTGTGGCATTGACCTGGTCTCTAATCTGAGCTGCTATTAACCTGCGATTTCTGAGGCTGGTGACTCTGATAAACTTATCCTCAGAAGCAGAGGTGACTCCTGGTCTTCCTTTCCTGGGGCGGTCCTCATGTGAGCCAGTTTCTTTGTAACGCTTGATTGTTTTTGCAACTGCACTTGGGGACACTTTCAAAGTTTGCCCAATTTTTCAGACTGACTGACCTTCATTTCTTAAAGTAATGATGGCCACTCGTTTTTCTTTACTTAGGTGCTTTTTTCTTGCCATAATACAAATTCTAACAGTCTATTCAGTAGGACTATCAGCTGTGTATCCACCTGACTCCTGCACAACACAACTGATGGTCCCAACCCCATTTATAAGGCAAGAAATCCCACTTATTAAACCTGACAGGGCACACCTGTGAAGTGAAAACCATTTCCGGTGACTACCTCTTGAAGCTCATCAAGAGAATGCCAAGAGTGTGCAAAGCAGTCATCAAAGCAAAAGGTGGCTACTTTGAAGAACCTAGAATATAAGACATATTTTCAGTTGTTTCACACTTTTTTGTTAAGTATATAATTCCACATGTGTTAATTCATAGTTTTGATGCCTTCAGTGTGAATGTACAATTTTCAAAGTCTTGAAAATACAGAAAAATCTTTAAATGAGAAGGTGTGTCCAAACTTTTGGTCTGTACTGTATGAACTTAAAGAATATTTTCTGTAAAACTATTCAATGTAATTTTAAACTAAATATATGGCTTCTCTTATTACAAGGACCTGTGCAAATTTAGATTGGGCCGACTCTCTTAAACTTCTTCCTTTCGTGTAAGATGTTCATTACATGCTGGATGCTGAGGAGCGAACTCCCACTCTCACAGTCAGCACCCACTATACACGGTGGGTGCTGACTGTGTTATACAGCCAGCAATTGCTTCTGATCCATGACTGATCTATTAAAATGAAAAAATATTTAACCCATGTGGTAAATGCAAACCATCAGTGAGCAGGTTAATGACGTTCTGCGTAGTCACAAAACTGCCCTGCAGTTACCACATCACATGGTTTTAGCGTGGCTATCTCAGGCTGTTTAAAACATGGGGCTGGCCAAAGAGTGACATTTCATGTTTTATGTTTATACATTGTAAGGATAGGAGGTCGGAGCATCAAGCTGGTTCCAGACAGCTATAGAAAAAAAAACTATGTGATTGTGGTGTATTACTGCAGTGCTGAATCACATTGAAAATGGAAGTGGTATTCTCAGTCTGTGAATAATAATCCAAAGATTCAAGTGATATAGGGAGGTGCTGTAGCTGCATAGTCAGTGTGACTGTGAATTCATCTCTGTAACATAGGCACTGTTATTGATCACCTGGCAGCTCTAAAGATTGCTACCGCGAACAAACTTGGCGCTAACTTCTCCATTTTCCAGATCCTAGAGATTGCCCTGGCTTTAACTTTTTAACCCCATTAGAGGGACTTAACAGTGACCCCTAAGCTGGGGCCATGGAGTTAGCTGCTGTTCTGTGGTGCGAGCTGAAGACAAAAATGGTCAACATGCAGAGTCAATGCCAAGAAGTCCCGTTAGGGTCAAAATCAGAAGTTCAAGCTGAGGTCAGAAAATAGGATGGATGAGGACTAGGAATGAGCGGACCTGTGGAAGTTCGGGTTTTGGTATTCAAGCCGAACTTTAGTCCAAAGTTTGCTTCGGGTTCCAGAACTGTACCTGAACTTGAACCAGAACCCGAACCCCATTGAAAAAAATGGGGACCTGAACTTTTGAGCTGGAAAATTCTCTCTCTCTCCTTCCTTTGGAATATTGCAATGGACTTCAGGCAGAATTCCGTGTTCGGCGTTTAGCACCAGACACTAACTGTCCGGTACGAACGCCAAACTTTTAAGCTCTGGTTTACTCATCTCTAATCAGGACAACACAACAGGAGCAGAGAACAGACCTATAAACCAGGTAGCAGAATTATTGACTGGCAGTTGAAGTCAGAACTTCAGGGGTTTAACTAGCTGGCTGCCCTTCCAGAGCTCTCAGGAAAGAGTAATCAAAACCAGACCAAAATTAACCCCATAGTTCCCTGATTAAGTGACACTAGAAGTCCTAGGAGAGAAAAACAGGATTGCCGCTGTCGTGCGTCACCAGCAATAAAGGCACACCGCTGGAAACAGAGGCGAGACAAATCTGCACAGATGTTACAATCTCTCTCTTCCTCTATTCTCTCTCTTTTGACCTCTCATTTTCCAGGCAATTAGTGGCTTGTCAGTACTGAGATAAATACACTACAAATCAAATTTTTTAGAAGCTTGAATTTCAGAAGATCCACTTATCTCTAATACTGTCTAACACTGAAAGCCGTAAAACACGCAAACAAATAAACCAAAAAAAAGGGAATAATTTTCACAATTTCACCTTATTTGGATTTTTTTTTAGTAAATTACCATACATAATAAAATTAATGGTGTAATTCAAAACTACAGCTCGTCAAAAATACAAGCCCTCGTATGGCTCTGTCGAAAGAGGTATACAAAAGGTTATGGCTCTAAGTAGAAGGGAAGAAGAAAAAAAGCAAAAAGGAAAAATTGGAAAATTGCCATCTGGGAAATGGTTAATTTTCTATGATGATAAATGAAATGTTGAATATCCCCGTTACATAATAGTGATGGTATTCCTAGCACCTCCAAAATATTAGTCCTTATTGATATATTGGTTCCTTTATATATGGGCAACTTACTACAGGTACAACGTAACCAAAACGGCACCATAAATGTATTCTATATTCAGCGAATAGACAGAATTCATACTTTAGCATTTCTGTCTTCACATAAAACTGGAGATATTGGATGAAGCAGGTAAACTGCGTTGTGTTACAGGTTTCATATTGGCGCTGGTAATGTTATTATTGAACGTAGCTTGTAAGTAATATTTTCATGAAGGGCCAGTTAAATAGATATAATTTACAGATTTCTATAATCCAGGATTAAATTCCAGCCTTCGCCAAATCTTGCAGATGTTCATCACGGCTTCAGTTTAAGCTGAATGTTTCTATGTCAGCCATATGGAAATCCTTGTGTCCTTGTCACTAATTACTACGTTATGTTTTACAATTAAAACGCCATAAAAAAGTCAATATAAATTTACGTCTTTCAAGCGCCGATCCCACGTTCACACCAGTCATACAGATCCTGTAATATTCATGTGAGTGACCATACATTAGAGGCATCATTATGGCTGGTTGCACAAAGCGTACCCCAGCGTCCAGGTTTTCCGGCCAATGCACACCCAAAACATGCTGTTTAATGATATATGAAACAAAGTTAATTGGCTAATTGCTTGTTAATGAGAAAACTCCCAAATCGCTGGTCTATCAGCAACCCGTGAGGAATTATATATCTCCGCCTGTCAGCCTCATCCGGTTGCTTCCGTGTTCTTAAGCCTTGTAAGCAGCAGAGGACGTATGTAGACTGCGCAGGATTCCACATGATGATGATGACTGAATAGATATTATTCATTTATTACTTTTCCTGGACATTCATGATAACTTCATAGATGCATCAGTTTTTCACATGAATTGCAGTTTTTCTTATTGGGATTTTTTTCTACCAGTTCTTTGTGTAGAGAGTTTTCAATTCTTTACTCACTTTCCTCAGCGCTTACAGACATTATCGGCACTGTCTCCATTGGGGCTCCCAATTTACATTCCCTATCAGTATGTCTTTGGAGAGTGGGAGGAAACCAGAGAACATGGAGGAAACCCACACAAACACAGGGAAAACATACAAACTCCTTGCAGATGTTGTCCTTGATGGGATTTGAACCCAGGACCCCAGCGCTGCAGTGCTAACTAGAGATGAGCTGATGGCTTTGCACAACCCCAGTCCACGGTCCAAGTCAGTGCTCACCGATTGCAAACCGGAGCTGCCGAAATCTGCTTAACCTTCCCTTTGGGATCTCAGGTTATGGTTTGCTCCTTTGATGAATCGTCACCTATACACCGCGTGCTGCTCAGATGATGTAACCCCAGGCTGGTGAATCAAGCTCTGCACCAGGGAACCCAGAAGCTCAGGTCCTGTCCTCGGCCAGAGAGCATTGACCTGAACTGTGGACCGGTGTTGCGCACTTTTATCCTCATAATGGAGAAGCAGGTCAGATGCAAAACCACCGCTCCATTCACTCTCTATGGGGCTTCCGGAAAAGCCAAGCAAGTCATGGTCAGGGGTTAAGGTCATGTTTGGTAGCTCCACTGGAAATGAATGGAGCAGAGGTTGAGCTTTTGTGGTCGGTGTGGGTCCAAGCGGTCGGACCTTCACCTACCAACTGGTTAACAACACCTATCCAATGGACAGGTGATAACTTGTTTTCTCCAGACAATTCCTTTTAATACAGCTTCTATTAAAATTCAAAACCAACCAGGTTGGGTTATTTTGCAGATGAGGAACAGCATAGTTTCTTTTTCAATTCCTGACTGGCATATGTACATTTACTAGCTATCACTTTCGCGCTTGGCCCACTGCTGTTCTGTAGACCGGCTGTTACTGTCATTGGTTTAATCTATCCTGTAGCTTCTCAGCTTCTAGCATGAGGTAGGAGATCGCTTTGTACTAAGAGGTAAAGCTTACCATGGAGACATCATACTGGGAGATGTAGCTGGAGAGCCGGAGGAGCACAGAGAAGCTGATGGCGCCTGCCTTGCTCGGAAAGCTTGGATGGCGCTCACCTCGCCAAGTATCCGTCAGCACACAGTGACAATGTGACACAAAGACACTATGACACGGGCCCATTGACTGTCTCCCCAGTTGTTCACATTTCAGCAGATTATATGTAAATAGATAAGCCTTGTATGTGTCTACAGTCATTTTTCACAAGGGACGGGTTTCCCTTTGGCTAAAAAAGATTCTTCCATTTGTTATCCCGTATAATCAGTAAGTGAAGATAAGAGAAATGTTTACTCTAAGACAGGAGACTAACTGGGAGATTTCTTCCAGAATTATACACAAGCGCATTTTCTTTATAAACACTGGCATTCAACCCCGTGAGTATATGTGAGGCCTGGAATGGATTTTTAATCATCCATCTGATTATGGTATATACAGGCTGCCTCGGGGAGTGCACCATCTCAGCTTGCTAATCGCCTGGACATAGTGCAGACACACACAAGGATCAGCTATAATAGCCCTAAGGGCTGTGATAGCACCACGAGTCTGGGGTATACCACTAATAAGCACATAAGTGAGAAGGAAAAACATTTACCATCACTTGATCTGCATATGAATTTATGGTGAATTATTGAATAGACAATGACCAAAGATGTAGCTTTCTATATTATTTCTTATTGCTCAGCATAGCCCAAGATGAGTCATGTGAGATGAATAACCTAAAAAATAAATGTACTTGTGATACTCTACTAGGAGATGTTTATGCTATATGTGTCTATATATGTATGTATATATATATGGCCAGTGCCACCTATTGGTTGTAGGCTGGTGATTTTGTGCTTTGTACGTCAGATCAACACTGTACAGAAGTGTCCTCGTTATGTATTTGTGATACTCTACAAGGAGATGTTAATGCTATATGTGACTATATACAGTGGGGAAAATAATTATTTGATACATTGCTGATTTTGCAAGTTTCCCCACCTAAAAAGAATGGATAAGTCTGTAACTTTTATCATAGGTACACTTCACCTGTGAGAGACAGATCTTAAAAGAAAAAAACAAAAAATCACATTGTATGATTTTTACATATTTAATTTGCATTTTATTGCATGAAATAAGTATTTGATACAATAGAAAAAACAGAACTTAATATTTGGTCCAGAAACCTTTGTTACATTTACGGAGGTCAGATGTTTCCTGTAGTTGTTGACCAGGTTTGCACACACTGCAGCAGGGATTTTGGCCCACTCCTCCCTACAGATCTTCTCCAGATCTTTCAGGTTTTGGGGCTGTCACTGGGCAACATTGAGTTTCATCTCCCTCAAAAGATTTTCTATAGGGTTTAGATCTGGAGACTGGCTAGGCCACTCCAGGACCTTGAAATACTTCTTACAGAGCCACTCCTTAGTTTCCCTGGCTGTGTGTTTCTGGTCATTTTCATCCTGTAAAACCCTGCCACAACCCATCTTCTAAGGTCTTACTGATGGAAGGAGGTTGATGGCCAAAATCTCATGATACATGACCTCATCTATCCTCCCTTCAATATGGTGCAGTCGTCCTGTCCCCTGTGTAGAAAAGCACCCCAAAAATAAGATGTTTCCCCCACAATGCTTCACGGTTGGGACAGTGTTCTTGGGGTTGTACTCATCCTTCTTCTTCCTCTAAACACAGTGAGTGGAGTTGATGCCAAAAAGTTCTGTTCCTCTTCTGGATCATCCAGGTGGTCATTGGTGAACTTCAAACGAGCCTGGGTATGTGCTGGAGTGAGCAGTGGGACACTGCATGCCCTGCAAGATTTTAATCCATAATGGCATACTGTGTTACTAACGGTAATGTTTGAGACTTTGGTCCCAGCTCTTTTCAGGTCATTGACCAGGTCCTTCCGTGTAGTTCTGGGCTGATTCCTGACCTTTCTCGGAATCATGCTTATCCCACAAGGCAAGATCTTGCATGGAGCTCCAGACCGAGGAAGATTGACAGTCATCTTGTGTTTCTTCCATTTTCTAATAATTGTGCCAACAGTTGTTACCTTCTCACCAACTGCTTGCCTATTGTCCTGTAGCCCATCCCAGCAGTGTGCAGGTTTACAATTTTGTCCCTGGTGTCCTTATACAGCTCTTTGGTCTTGGCCATGGTGGAGATGTTTGGAGTGTCATTGACTGAGTGTGTGGACAGGTGTCTTTTATACAGGTAACGAGTTTAAACAGATGAAATTAATACAGATAATAAGTGCTGAGTAGGAGGGCTTCTTAAAGAAAAACTAACAGGTCTGTGAGAGCCAGAATTCTTTCTGGTTGGTAGGTAATCAAATGCTTATTTCATGCAATAAATGAAATTTAATTATTTAAAAATCATACAACTTGATTTTCGGGTTTTTATTTTTAGATTCTGTTTCTCACAGTTGAAGTGTACCTACGATAAAAATTACAGACCTCTCCATTCTTTGTAGGTGGGAAAACTTGTAAAATCGGCAGTGTATGAAATACTTATTTTCCCCACTGTATGTGTGTGTCTATATATGATCAGTGCCACCCAATGGTTATAGGTTATTGCTTTTGTGCTTTGTACTTCAGATCAACACTGTACAGATGTTGATCACACCAATCAAAGATGATTGGTGTGAGATGAGTAAATTAAAAAAATAAACATTTTCGATCTGAAGCACCAAGCAAAAATTTAAAATCTATAGCCACTGCGTAGTCTGTTGGGATATGTGTATGCTATATGTGTCAATATATGGCCACCAAGTGGATGTGAAGTGCATTGCAGCCTGTTGAGGGTTTTTTACTAACATGTCCTGTTAATTTATTGAATTTTTATTGCGAGATATTGGAGTCCTTAACCCTTTCATGCTGCGGTCAATTTCATTTTTACCTCCCCTTCTTCCCAGAGCCATAACTCTTATTTTTCTCTCCACGTAGAAGTATGAGGGTTTGTTTTTTGCAGGACAAGTTTTACTTTTAAATTACACCATTCATATTACCATATAATGTACTGGAAAACAAGAAAAAAAAATTCAAAGTGAGGTGAAATTGTGAAAAAACGCAATTCTGAAATTATTTTTTGGAAATTGTACCTATGCCCTAGTCTCAAGACCATTGCAGCCTCTGACAGGTTTTCCTCTGGGACTGGTCTGTATTTAGCTCCATCCATCTTCCCATCAACTCTGACGAGCTTCCTTGTCCTTGCTGAAGAAAAGCCTCCTGTTTTCAAGGTTATATGCAGTATTAGCTTTCCACTAAACATAGAGTTTTACACTTAGCCCAAAAAGTTCTACTTTGGTCTCATCTGACCAGAGCACCTTCTTCCACATGCAGTGTCCCCTACATGGCTTTTTTGCAAACTGCAAATGGGACTTTTTATGGCTTGCTTAGGCTGGGTGCCCACGTAGCGTTTTTCAAGCGTTTATGCTGCGGAATTTCCGCAGCATAAACGCTTGTGAAACGCTAGGTAATCCGCACCCCATGGTCCCCAAGGGGATTCCGCATGTTCTATGCACATGCTGCGGATTTTTCCGCAGCGTTTATGCTGCGTACAAAAATCCGCAGCATGTCATTTAATTTTGCGGAAGCGCAGCGGAACTCCCGCCATTGACTTGCATTGAGACGCATAGAAACCGCGACTGTACATTTGTACAAGCGGCTTCTATGTGTCACTATGTGCGGATGGTACCCAGTTCTGGAGGAGAGGAGACTCTCATCCAGACCTGGGTACCATTCTACCTGTAAAAAAAGAATAAAATAACAAATAAAGTTTATATTCACCTATCCGGCGGCTTCTCTCTGAATGCCGGCATCGCTTGAGGACCTGCGGTGACGTCACAGTCATGTGACCACAGGCCCTTCACCGCTCTGTCTCGCGATATGCCGGCAGCCGGGAACCAGCCAGGAAGCAGCCCTGCAGCCACGCCGGGGCCTCGAGGGTGAGTATAGCTTTATTTGTTTTAATTTTTACGGTTCACACTGTATAAATCCATGCTGTTTGCATGGATTTATACAGTGTGACCTAGTTGTCAAGCACTTTCCAAGTGATGCTATCGCATGGAAAGCGCTTGTCAATCTGCATGCGGAAACGCAAGTGAATCCGCATGTGGATCCGCATGTATTCTGCAGGAAAAACGCATGCACAATCTGCATGCGTTTTTTTCTGCCAGGGAGATGCAGAAATGCTGCAGAAATTTTCTGCTTCATTTCTGCATCGTGGGCACATAGCCTTAGGAAAGTGGCTTCCTTCTTGCCACTCTTCCATAAGGGCAAGATTTGGGGAGTATACAACTAATATTTGTCCTGTAGACAGATTTTTCCATCTGAGCTGTGGATGGAAAAATGGTTGAACAAGAACGTAAAAGGGGCGTTAAATAGCAAAAAAGAGGCATTCAAGAGATTAAAACAGGAAAACAGTAAGGAGGCACTAATGTGTTACAAGGAAAAAACGAGAACCTGTAAAAAACATATAAAAATAGCGAAGGAGGAAACAGAGAGACGTATTGCTAGGGAAAGTAGATCAAATCCCAAACTGTTCTTTACGTATATAAATAGTAAAAGGATTAAATCGGATAATATTGGACCGATAAAAAGTGAGTAAGGCAAAATCATAGAGAAAGATGAGGATAAAGCTAATCTATTAAATAATTTTTTTTCGACAACTTTCACAAAGGAAATCGAACTAACAGGAGAAATGAGAAGTGACAAGCTTAATCCTCCACTAAGTATCACAAATCTAACCCAAGCTGGGGTACAGAAACGCCTCAGTAACATTAAAATAAACAAATCACCAGGACCTGATGGCATACACCCACGGGTATTAAGGGAACTAAGTGATGTGATAGACAGACCGTTATATCTTATATTTAAGGACTCTGTTGAGACTGGGTCTGTGCCACTTGATTGGCGACAGGCGAATGTAGTGCCAATATTCAAAAAGGGAGCGAAAAGTGACGCCGGAAACTATCGGCCGGTGAGTCTGACGTCCGTTGTGGGCAAAATTTTTGAAAGCTTCATTAAAGAGGCAATTACGGAGCATCTTGATGCTAATAATCTTTTAATCCCGAACCAACATGGATTCGTGAGGAATCGCTCCTGCCAAACAAACCTGATTGACTTCTACGAGGAGGTTAGCTCTCGAGTAGATCAGGGGGAACCAGTGGATGTCGTGTATGTCGACTTCTCAAAAGCGTTCGATAGCGTGCCACATAATAGGTTGGTATACAAAATGAGAATGATGGGGCTGGGGGAAAATGTCTGCAAGTGGGTAGCTAACTGGCTAAAGGATAGAAGGCAGAGGGTGGTTATAAATGGAATATACTCAGATTGGGTAAGTGTCACTAGTGGGGTACCACAGGGGTCTGTACTAGGCCCAATGTTATTTAATATCTTTATTAACGACATAGTCAACGGGATAAATAGTAAAATATCAATATTTGCAGATGACACAAAGTTATGTAAAACAATTAATACAAAAGAGGACAGTGCAGACCTACAGAGGGATTTGGATAAGCTGGGTAGGTGGAGCATTAAATGGCAAATGAGGTTTAACGAGGAGAAATGTAAGGTCATACATATGGGAAGGAAAAATGGAAGTCACCAGTACTCACTGAATGGGAAATCATTGGGGAATTCAGAGATGGAGAAGGACTTGGGCATCTTGATTGATAGCAAACTAAATTGGAGTGCCCAAAGTCAGGCCGCTGCTGTAAGGGCAAACAGGGTAATGGGATGTATCAGAAGAGGTATAGCTGCAAAGGAGGAGAACATTGTTCTTCCACTGTACAAAGCACTGGTCAGACCACACTTGGAATACTGTGCTCAGTTATGGGCCCCAATATATAGAAAGGATATAAATGAGCTTGAAAAGGTACAAAGGAGGGCAACAAAATTAATAAAGGGAATGGAGGGACTGCAATACCCAGAGAGGTTGGCAAAACTAGGACTATTCAGCCTGGAAAAGAGAAGGTTGAGGGGGGACATAATAAATGTGTACAAATATGTTAGGGGACAGTATAGAGATCTTGCCCGGGATTTGTTCAAAAGGAGGGATATTACGGTAACAAGAGGGCACTCACTAAGACTGGAAGAGAAAAGGTTTCAGCACCAGCATAGGAAGGGGTTCTTTACGGTAAGAGCAGTGTGAATATGGAATTCACTGAGTGAGGAGACGGTAATGTCGGATTCACTACACCAGTTCAAGCGGGGACTGGATGCATTTCTAGATACCAGGCAGATTTCAGCATATACTTAAAAATAAAATAAAATAGTAGGCTGATACAGGGATTTATTCTGACTGCTGGTTTCAGAGTCGGGAGGGAATTTTTCCTCAGGTGAAGATTGGCCAAATCATTTGGGGTTTTTGCCCTCCTCTGGATCAACTTTAGCAATTACAGAACTAACAGGTCAAAATTGATGGATGCAAATCTTTAGTCGGCTTTACAAACTATGTTACTATGTTACTATCTCTGCAGCTCCTCTAGAGTGACTATCTTTGCAGCTTCTCTAATTAGTGCTCTACTTGCTTGGGAAGTCAGTTTAGGTGGATGGCCATGTCTTGGTAGGTTTACAGTGGTGCCAAAACTCCTTTCAGTTTTGGATGATGAACTAAACAGTGCTCCATGAGATGTTCAGAGTTGGGCTGTTTTTTATAACCTAACCCTGCTTTACTTTTCTCCACAACTTTATCCCTGACCTGTCCAGTGTGTTCTTTGGTGTTCATAATGCTGGTTGATCCCTAATTTTGTCAAACAAACCTCTGAGGCCTTCACAGAACAGCTGTAGTTATACTAAGAATAAATTACACACAGGTAGACTGTGTGACTGACAGCCAGCCTAATGATGACCTACTGTCAGTCAGGGCCGGGGGTGCGGACACAGGTGGTGCTCTTTATCCACACAGCTAACCCAGCTTTACTTTTCTCCACAACTTTATCCCTAACTTGTCTGGTGTGGTCCTTGGTTTTCATGATGCTGGATAATCCCTAATTTTGTCAAACAAACGTCTGAGGCCTTCAGAGAACAGATGTAGTTATACTGAGAATCAATTACACACAGGTAGACTGTGTGACTGACAGCCAGCTTATTGATGACCTACTGTCAGTCAGAGCCGGGGATGCGGACACAGGTGGCGCTCTTTATCCACACAGCTAACCCAGCTTTACTTTTCTCCACAAATTTATCCCTAACTTGTCTGCTGTGTTCCTTGGTTTTCATGATGCTGGATAATCCCTAATTTTGTCAAACAAACCTCTGAGGCCTTCAGAGAACAGATGTAGTTATACTGAGAATCAATTACACACAGGTAGACTGTGTGACTGACAGCCAGCCCTAATGCTGATCTACTGTCAGTAAGTGCCATGGCATGGTTACAGGTGGTGCTCTTTATCCACAGAGCGATAACTGAACCCGTGTCGGTGCCACTCCTATGTCTGAAAGAGCGAGCCTGCCAGAAGGAATAAAGTTAGTTTCCTCCGGGCATTCCTAAGCTTTTTTGTTACACGTTTCAAGTGTTACCGCACATACAAGCTACAAACGTAATCTGCTTCCATCTATTAATCTTGTTCAGACCTTTCTTCTTCCATAATAATCTTTATTTGCTTTCGTAACTTAAAATCTAATTGGATGAAGTGAGCAGGTGCTTAACTATATTTCCTCCCAGCAGCGGTAGTTCCAGAGACGCTTCTCCTTGGAGCAGAAGACAGTTTAAATATGGGTATCCGAAAAGATGAATCTCCTTTATGATGCTTTCTAATGGGCAGGCTGCTGAGTTACTGATGATCTTGACTCTTGCAGGATCATCCACGGGGAGGAATCCATCATTCCATCCCATCAGAGTTTGTAGCTCCCGGATTCAGAGAGATAGCCTCGCTGCGCTGCGAGAGCCAACTCACAATCCCATTCTGCCTGATAAGAATGGCGGCTATAAAATTGGTATGAAATGAGCTGGACTCCACCGGGGGAAGTTATGTGTTACTTCTTTGCTCTACTTTTCTGGACTATCAGCAAGTTTCCTGGTGAATGAGCAAGGAAGGTGTCATTAAACTGCTGCCCCCACACTTTATGTGGCTTGAATACCAGTTTGACCTTTGATGGTCTTATTTTGGCATTCTCACTTTTTTTGAAAACCTGGGCTATATCATTTTAATAACTAATCGATCATGAGAACTTCATTTTCTCTAGGTACATCTAACCCTTACTCGTACATATGTAATGACCTTGAAGGTACAGTATCTATCACAATGCTGGAAATGCAATACCTGTTGGCGTTAATACGAAGGTAGTAGACAAAGGACTCTCAGAGGTGAGCGGGGAGGTAACAGATATGCTCTTCCTTTGTCACAAAGTTTTTTAAAGGAGTCACCACCTTTGGGGACAATTTTTTTTTTACTTAAATATTTGGGAAAAACTTTTCAGTTGGGTTTCATTTTAAATGTTGCACCACTTGGATTTTACAGGCTCTTTGTTTTCCTACACATTGAACTTTGATGTGGCCGTGGTCATAAATCAGCTATGTAGAACCCAGAAAAAGACAGATAAAAGATCTACAAGCTCTCCTGTAAGACAATTGCAGCAAGCTCACTGACAGATTCTCAGTTAACTCATTCTCCAGCTAGAAATATAATTTTTAACATAGAGGCTAGAGAAGGCACAATTTTTAATACAACCCAATTGCAAAAATGATTTATAGCCCCCAAATACAAACATTTAGATAAGAAAAAAATGACCCCAAGAGTGGAGAACCTCTTAAAGTTCGCCAATTTCCCATGATATTATTTTTAGAGAACAGAGATCCATAAATCCTCACATTCAGTAGCTGGACATGTGATACATAGATAGATAGATGCAGGATAGATAATAGATATATTGATATATAAATAGATAGATATGAGATAGATAGATTACGCCATCTATCTATTATCTTTTTAGCTTTCTATCAATGTATCTATCCATCTATTTATATATATATATATATATATATATATACAAAAATATCTAGCAATTATATATCTATCTATATTCATGTATATTCATGTATCTATAGAAGATTGTACTTCTAATGTAATGTAATCTATGAATAGGATTCCTAATTACAGACCTTTATACCGGAAGATCCTATGTAACGTCTATTTATACCGGAAGTGATTCTGCTTTGTGGGTGGACAATCACTGAATCACTACAAGACACATAAAATACACTTACAGTATATAGTGTACATAGGTATATGACATAGGTTTTGTATGAATTCTTTCTGTACATCCCATATACATGTAATTTTTATTCCACATTTCCCGCCCTGGTCATTAGGTGACACTGAATCCTATGGCATTCCACCTCCAATACCTTTTAATGCAGCAGATAGAAGTCAGCTATGTGGTTACAGAATACCTTTTTGGGTAATTCATATCGATCCCATTTCAGTCACAGACAAGCGAACGTATACAAGCCAAATGCCCAAAAGACACTATTTTAGGAAGCCTGGTAAATGTTCGCCTATTGTTCATTAGATGTGCATACAGTGTCTCAGGATATACGCATACACGTTTCCTCACTTTCCTTTCGCTGAGTGATGTGGGATGACCGGCTTCGAAAATAAAAACAGGATCTTGTGATATTCTGTCGGGAGATATTTATACTATATGTGGCCACCCAGTTGTTGTGATGTGAATTGTAGCCAGCCAAGGGATTTTCTAGGCCACCTCTATTTCATACATTGACCCCATATGTAGGTTGAACCTAGCCTTTCCATAAAATCACCACAACCCTGCCCATTATTATTGGAAGGGCCACCGCAATAATGGCATTACCTTATAGAAATGCTACTCATGTCATTCCTTTATACCCAAACATACTAAAGGGAGTATGTCACCAGATTTTTGCAATGTAATCTGAGAGCAGCATAATGTAGGGGCAGAGACCCTGATTCCAGTGACGTGTCACCTGCTGGTCTGCTTGCTATCATTTTCATAAAATCACATGCAGATCTAGCAGTGCTCGGAATGCTGAGCTGAGTATAACCCCGCCCATACCACTGATTGGCAGCTTTCTGTGTACACTGTGCATAGACAGAAAGCTGCCAATCAGTGGTGGTGGTGTGCTCAGACTAGGGGGCACGAGACACATAGTCCTGTAGTGATAATCTCCTGATGATAAAACACTGATTTTGCTGAAACAACAACAAGTAGCCCAGTAAGTGATACATTATTGGAATCAGGGTCTCTGTCCCTAGATTATGCTGCTCTCACATTACATAGCAAAAACCTTCCGACAGATTCCATTTAATGTGCTCTAAAAGGGGTGTCGAACGCTCCGTGAGGTATATTTGGAGCTTTCATTTGCTACATGTATATTGGTGTTACGTGAGCTCTGTATGGTGGCATTGAGCACTGTACAGAATATTATTTTTGCATTGTATGATAAAGGTGATAGTGTATAACGGTATATTTTATGGTTGCTGTGTGGAAGTGTTATTGACCAAATTACGGTACTTTTATTTCAACAACAAAGTGCTGCAGAACATGTTGGTGCTATAGGAATAAAAAATATTATTATAATGTATGGTGCAAATTAGACACATATGGTAGGGCTATTAATACAGGGTGTGACAATACGCCATATTGGGGGGAGCAAAAACAGAAGGTATTGCACAGGGACACATCTAATATAAGATCCGCCGCTCTCAGCGCTACCTGTTGTACAGTCACAGGCAGACCTACTAGCGGCAGACAGTGCCGTACAGAATCGGACCGCCTACAACAGAACCGCCAAACATTTAGATTGAGATTCCTTTACAGTTTTCTTCCTCTTTTCTCCCACTCTTTCCATGTCCTGTCTCCTTTCTTCTGCCTACTGAGGTCTTGTTCTCGATCTTGCGGACGATTTTTAATAGAGCTGACCTTTCTTCCAACTTTGGAAAGCGAGGAGCATGAACTAATCTTTTTCTGTAAATGGTGCTTTTCACAGAATATTTTTACATATATATGGCTCCATTTTCCGAGCGCCTCTACAGATCGTCTTCTCACCAGCAGATCCATTACAATAAAAGATTATTACTTTAACAAGTAATGTCAATAGTAAAATCGCTGTAATAATTACAGCCAGGTAAAACTAAACAAAGGCCCGGAAGGTGGAGCGTTCTCTCTGTGGCTCCTTAATGTATTCCGCATAGTACGGGAATCTGCAAGATTGGGACAGAGAGTGCTTTATAGATAATATATCGGAATATTAAAAACCTATCAGCTCCGGGTCATAGCTCCCGCTTAGTCTTTTGTAGAAGCGCAGCAAGAGTGACATGTGGTGCTACATGCATGCTGAGGTGATACCTTGGGGGTCTACACCTGGACCCCTCGACCTGCTCCTCAGAAACTCACCACTGTATACCTGTCAGTCCATTTCAAAAGAAGATTAACAAAAGCATTTCAGTGGAATTATAATCTTCTCTCTCCCCTGAAATATTCATGGTGGCCCCGGGGCAACATTATTCTCTTTTCAAGTTGCATACAAATTAGATGTAATGATTTATCTTATGAAATGAAATGAACTATGAGGGGATTCATTTTCATGGTTGTCAATAGGAAGGGTCCACAGTGTCTGTCACATGTGTGACAGACAGAAAAAAAAAAAAAAAGAAGCCCGGTGCCTCTATAGACTCTCGCCCTCCCAGTCACGGGTTGACATGTCAATGAAAGTCGACAAGATGCCGAAATAGTTCCATTCTCTCTTTGATTCTCATACAGTAAAACTGACAGGATGACAGGATCTGCTCATCTCTCCGCAAGATGATTCACTACTTCGTCTGCTTCATGTTGACACAAATATAATTAAAGGTCCAGGTTACGACGGACCCCCACCCTAACTCTCCCACCCCAACCACCCACCTATAACATGACAATGATAGAGAGAGGTAAGGTCCACCAGGCTGGAGCCTGCAGCTAAAAAGTGACAGGATGACCACAGTGACATTGCAGAAAAGAGGGAATTGTGGCTCATCAAACTTGTCATCCTCCTACTAAATCCAACACGGGAACAGATTGAAGAAGGCGACAGAACTGTCACCGATAACCTGCTTTAAGGGTAATAACTCAAACCTGAAATTGTCTCGCTGCTAAAATACAAGCCTAAAGGGTTATAAATCTTTTAAATGTTTAAAAAAAACAACAAATGTGATAAAATAGCAAAATAAACTACTTGTCTTCCTCCCAATGATCCTGTCTTTGTTTACAAATAGTAAGCATGTGACCACTGCAGTCAATCAGTGACTTCAGTACTGGCTTCTCCAGTCAGGAATCGGATGCAAGAGGTATGTTACGTGAACTCTACAGACAGTGATTGTCTGCCGAAGTCACATGCTGACCACTTGAGAGCAAAATAAACAAAATAAACCCCAGGAGACTAGGCACTGAATTGTTTTTTTGGAAATAAGAGGAGAGTATTGGACATTACATGGACAGCGAGGATCACCAACAGAGATGTATTGGGCTAAGTCAAGCCAAAACTGTCGCTGGAGGCTAAAATAATCAAATAAAAATTAGCTTATTCTGTTGGAGTCAGTCATTGGAGAAAGATGTCATGTTTGGATCAATCAGTGGAAGAAGAAGAAGAGGATGGCCAAGAACCAGCAGGATCGACACCATCAATGGGAATGACCATTGTCGAATTGAAAGAAGCAACACTGGACAGATCTGCCTGGCGAGTGATGAACCATAGAACGACTCAACTCAGCGGATAGGAGATTGTTTATTTTGTTATTTTATACCATTTGTCAATGCTTTTTTAAAAAAATGCAATGAATTGAATAACCTATTTAGAGCAGAATGTCGATGACAGAATATTTGATGTGTGTAACAGATACAATTTCATGTGACATACTTGCAGTCAAATTACTGTGAGAGGCCAAAGTTCTCATCTTGTCTGCATCTGTCAATCAAATTATTATTATTTGTTTTTCAAACACCATTCATTCCATGGTGCAGTACATGAGAAGAGGTTACATCCAAAATCCAAATATAAATTACAGAGAACAAACCGTCAATGACAGAGCCCTTGCGGGTTTACAATCTATAGGATAATGGGGAAGGAGACAGTAGGTTTGGGGACTTCGGTAGGCGATTGGGTGAGGAACGTATAAGTGTGAAGAAGAGGTGGGCTTGGGATGACCAGAGTTTACGTGTGGGAAGATATCGGGAGATTAGTTCGGAGATATACGGAGGAGACAGATTATAGAGGACTTTATAGATCAATGGATCTGGATACATTGGGGAATTGGGAGCCAATGAAAGGATTTGCAGAGGAGAGAAGTGGAGGAGTAGAGGGGAGAGAGGTAGATTAGTTAGGCAGCAGCGTTAAGGACGGACTGGAGAAGTGCAAGAGTGTTAGCAGGAAGGCCACAGAGAAGGATATTGCAGTAGTTGAGGTGGGAGATGATGAGGGCATGCACTAACATGCGGGTAGACTCAGGGTTGAGGAAAGGACAAATTCTGTGAATATTCTTGAGTTGGAGGTGGATATTTTTAAGTTGGAGGCATCACTTCCTATCTAAGTGACTACTTATAACCCTATAGTCACAGAAAATAATTATTCTAATGACCTTGGAGTAAACAGGGCCTGGGAGGTCCATGGATGAAGGTTTCCATTCTTGAGCTAAAATTGGAGGTCCCCGAGCTTAATCTAGAGGGTAGAGTACACTAAAAAATGAGCGGTAATGTATAAAGTGCAAGGTGTTTGGTATGTTGGAATAAAACGTGAGACCTTTAGAAAGGATTATGACGTCCGGATCGGATTACACAGTTTGTAGTCTCTAAACGTAAAGACACAGAGGTCCACATAGGAGTTGTAGACACAAAATGGTAGGAAATTTTTAATTAAAACTGGAAGTGTTTTATATTCCTAGACTTTGTCATCTTTCTTTACTTTGTAGTATTAATTGAAATTGTTGAAAGTACAAAAGGTGGAAAAGGACGTGAAATATTCACATTGACAACTGTGTCGGCTGAAGTAGCACCATCAAAATGCAAAAACACCGTAGGATCCTTGAATGAGATCTGACTACCTAATTACATTCATCTAAAAAACCCTGGCATAGCTCCCAAACTTCAGATGGTCAAGGAGAGACAAAGTTTTTAGGAATAACATAAAAATTATCTAAATATGTCCAAATAACATTTCTTTTTCGAAATAATATAGAGAATTCATTAATGCCAATCTATTTATTGGGTAAAAAGAGAGACAAAGGGATTTGAGTAGACTTGGAATTGGTGGAAAATGCAGAAAGAATTGGTGGCAAACGTGTTCATATGCTATAAAGGGGTTTTCTGGGACTGTAATATTGCTGGTCTATCTCTAGGTAGGTCAACATTGTTTGTTCGGTTTGTGGTTCAGTTGTGAGTGCCACATTTGGCATTTAGTGATGAGCAGGGATTCAAATTCGCCATCTTTGTCGTACTTTCCCAAGAGATTAGATTTGCCGTAAATTTGCAATAATTTGAATGTTTCTTAATAAATGTAAGATATAAAAAAAATCTAACACTTATCTCTCCGCTCACTTCTCTGACTGCCCTGCTGCTTACTTTTTGCTGCTAGCCATCCGGTCTTCTGCACCACATCTCTGTCCTCTATATAAGTCAGGATTTCCCGGACTGGTCACTACGAGTTGTAAGGTTGTGGAACAATTCATGGTGTCACAATATCATGAACTTACAATGCTCAATGACCCCTAAGACCTGATTGTGGTCCTAAGTCCTATTTTATAGTGAAGAGGCCAGAGATGTGGCGCACAATTGCGAAAAGAAGAGGACCGGATGATAGGCAGCTATATGCGGGCCGGAAGGAGTGGTGAGCGGTGAGGTGAGTATTACATTTTTTTCTTTTTCTTTTACCATTTGCCGACCCCACATGATAATCAAAATGGTATGTGGCCATTTTTTGGGCAAATCGCAAATGGCATCATAAAGTGTTTGATTCAGCATGGAACCGCAAATTTCAAGAAATTCGATCTGAACTGGATCCTCCATAGATTGATCTGCTCATCTTTATTTACAGTACATACCATTATCACTCAGTTTATTTTTTGGGGGTTCACATTCAGTCTGTTAGATTACCAACCTTCCTCCTTGCTCCAAAAATGGACATGGCGTAAGGTCTATGGGGATGGCTTGGCAAGACTACACTATCTAAATAGAGCAGTCACGTCTTTATTTGTATGTAATGTAGAGCAGCTGTGTCATGCCAAAGAGTGTAGTCCTCGAGGTGCGCTATCCAAACAGATGTTCCTGTGTAGACCGTGCTTGCTACACCTCTAGATAAATTGATAAAGTGCTGAGCTCACAATCTCCATTCTAGTTCATCCTAAAGGTGTTGATATGGTTTAAGGTCAGGCCTCTGTGTGGCCAGTCATGTTTTTCCCACCAAACTTCCCCAACCATACCCTTATGGACCTTGTTTTGTGCACTGAAGCACAATCATGGGAGACAGTAAGGGCCTTCCCAACTGTTTCCACAAAGTTGGAAACTATAATTCTCCAACATGCTTTGTTATGGTTTCCTTCACTGGAACTAAAGAGTCGAGGTCAACTCCCGATACCAACCCTATACCATTATCCCTCCTACCCAAACATCACAGTGGGCACAATGCCGACATACAGGTAATTTTCTCCTGGCATTCACAAAACCCAGACTCCCGCACCAGATGCCAGAAAGAGAAGTGAGATCCATCGCTCCACAGAGCACTTTTCAACTGCTCCAGAGTCCAGTGGTGGCAGCTTTACACCACTCCATCCTACGCTTAGCATTGTGCTTGGTGATGTAAGGCTGCAAGCAGCTGTTTGGCTATTAAACACCAAAGTCATGGAGCTACTGATATATAGTTTTAGTGGAGGTTTGGACCCTGCAGTTATGGAGTCAGCAGAATGCTGGCGGCTTTTACACCCTCTGCTGCTCAGCACTTGACCACCTTGATCTCTAACTTTACGTAGTCTCCACTTTGTGGCTGAGTTGCACCCATTCCTTCAGCTTTTCAAAAATATCAATATTATCTAACTATACAATATTTAGGAGGGTAGAAATGGCATGATCTGACTTTTTACCCCGGTGACATACTATTACGGGATCGTGCTGGTATCAGTGATCTCTTTAAAATGAGCCTTTCTATCACAACTATCTTTAAATGCAGATGGCGTGGCGAGGGGCTGGATTTTATACAACTATGGAAATGTTAATTTTATCCATATTTTACACCATAGCTTTAGAAAAAACCTGGACCAAACTTCAAAAACTTGTACATTGATCTATTGTGGCTAAGCAAAAACTTACAAAACTGAACATGAGGTTCTTAGTTTAAAGAGTAATCCGTCGTTTTAATTTTTATTCCATGGATCAATATTACGCATGAAAATAAGAAACTTTGTAATAAGTCTTATCAGTGAAACCTGCTTCTTTCCCCGTCGGGACTGTTCCTTCTTTTTCATAATTCTCAATTTCCATGTTAAATCTGTATTCAGTGAAGACAGATTGTTATATTACTGAGATAGGAGATGACAGTTAGTTTTAAGAAGATTCTATGTAGAAGGGAGGGGGAGGAGTTATGCTTCTTGCTCCTCCTCTCTACATAGAATCTTATCAGCACCAACTGTCATCTCAGTAATGTAACAGTCTTCACTAAATACAGATTTAACAAGAAAATTGAGAATTTTGAAAATGAAAAATCAGTCCTGAAGGGGAAAGAAGCAGAATTTTCTGATAAGATGTATTACAAAGTTTCTTATTTTCATGTGTACTATTGATTTATGAATTAAAAATTAAAAAATATGGCTACTCTTTCACATTCTTATTAGAATGTAATAAGAACCCTGCAAACCTCTCAGTAGGTCACTGACCTTAAAGGTGCGGGTGGAACCATGAGATGACCACTGCCACAGTGATAGTGCACAAGCAGGATGAGGAACCTGGTGCCCACAGCACCCAAGACCCATGCTGCAAGGCTGATCCCCCTTTCCTCCAGGTCCCACCACCCCACTGGAATGGCATATCGTCCATATTGTTCAAATAGTGCAGATAGATCGATAGATTCATGCTCTAAGAGGATAAGAATAAAGTCCCACTTTTAGAGGAAAGTGTTGGGTTTGTTGAGTATCTGAAGGACAAATTCTAAAATGTAATCGTTTTTGAAAGTAAAACAATAATTAAACTTTCTTTTTGCTATTTTGGCTTTTATTACAGGTTATATTCTCCATACAAATCCCAAGATAAAAACTAGATAAGCAAATACCCTGCAGTAAATAAATAAATAAATAGCAATAGTGCATGAAAATAACATATGGTACTTAGGTAACATAATTTTGATAAGAAAAAAGGAAAAGCCATCTCACCTCGTCAAGGTGACCCTACTCAAGACGGTCCTAACCTCTAGTATTAAAACCTTAGCATTTGTCAAATGACGCACACGTAAATAAGGGTTGAGAAGGACTGAGACCCCGACTAATGGATACCCAGGCATGGAGAACCAGATGAATGTAATATCCAGCTCAAAGAAAAAGAAGGCCACACCTTTATTTGCACAGAGTGCAAAAAACCTGAAACAAAAACCCAAAGAGATGAACTGGAATGTAAGTTGGTGTGCATGGAACGTGTAGGTGCATGTTCACATTGGCCAGTAAACAGACAAAACCCAAGATAAAAACAAAATAAGCAAACACCCTGCCGTAAATAAATAAATAGCAATAATGCATGAAAATAACATAGGGTACTTAGATAACATAATTTTGATAATAAAAAAGGAAAAGCCATCTGACCATGTCAAGGTGACCCTATTTGAGACGATCCTAACCCCTAGTATTAAAACCTTATCATTTGTCAAATGACGCACACGTGAATAAGGGTTGAGAAGGACTGAGACCCCGACTAATGGATACCAAGGCATGGAGAACCAGATGAATGTAATATCCAGCTCAAAGAAAAAGGAGGCCACACCTTTATTTGCACAGAGTGCAAAAAACCTGAAACAAAAACCCAAAGAGACAAACTGGAATGTAAGTTGGTGTGCATGGAACGTGTAGGTGCATGTTCACATTGGCCAGTAAACAGACAAAACCCAAGATAAAAGCAAAATAAGCAAACACCCTGCCGTAAATAAATAAATAAATAAATAGCAATAGCGCATGAAAATAATGGAGGATACTTAATCAATTCTCCATATGTTTATTATTATGGCCTCTACTGAATCTATTACACCTGCGCAGCCTTGTTACCTGCTTCACTTTACTGTTGCGGCCTGGGATGATTCCAGCATCAATAAGCCAGTTCTGATACTTCACTTATCTCATGGTTTCGGTCACTCCAGGTCATTATTGTATGGCGGCACTAAGCGTACTATTATAATCCAGCGGACAGCGACAGCGCAAACAAGGATAAGTGCTCTAAGTGGCGGATAAACACTGTCGCTTCCATCATAGACGGCACTATGGTATCATCCTTCATTACTCCGCATGTAATGAAGAGCAGACAGGTTGCGCCATCAGGTGACTATCCCTCCTGTCCCCATCTTGACCAGAGCTGATCAGTATCTGACACGTCCGCTGATCGTTCAGGGGTCCGTCTTCTGCGTTCGGCTTTTATTGTAGCCCAACTGGAGTTAATAAGCGAAAGAGTTTATTCTGCAATGTCATGGAGCGGTATAATTTACATGACATCGTTGCTTTTGGCACCGCGGGACGGGCTGTAGCGCGGTGATGAATGGTTATGCTTAGTTTGAGCTGTATTTCTTTTACTCCCTGTCATATAGAGAAGGAGATACACATGATTCATTACACTTTGTTCTCTAGATCTCTGCAGACTTTGTTTTACACAGAAGCTCTGCTAAATGGGTTTGTATTACACTGAATCAGCATTAGGGAGAAGAGCAGACACATTCAGCCAGCTACATCTCACCCAATGACAGATCCCGGTGCGTTTTTTGTGGGGTTTTTTTCTTTTCATTTGTGGCTTACACTCAGGATTAATGTCGTCTCATGATATTAAGCTCTTGTACGAGCCCCAAAGTGAAACACCTGAATTTATTTAATGAAAAACCAGTAGTGGATCAGCCTAGGTTGGTATGATGCCTCACGCTATCAAATGACGGAAAGACGTTGGCTGGAGAGTTGGAGCAGGGACAAGTAAACCCTACGTCATGCCATTACGGCACCAGGGAGAACTTTGGCTTCTTGGAAACAGGTGTTGTTTGCTGCAAGAGTCAAATATGAACATTTATAAATCAGCGAGCAGATAAATGAGAACAAAGACAAAAAAAAACTTCAGACGCTGTTGTCATTTGATGCTCAGACAGGTTATTTAAAGGGAATCTGTCAGCAGGTTTTTGCTATGTAATATGACAGCAGCAGATTATAGAGACAGATACCCTGATTCCAGCGATGTATCACTTAGTTTACTGGGTGCAGCAGTTGTGACAGAATCACTGTTTTCTCTGCTGCAGATCTAGCAGAGCCTCGAATGCTGAGCCCTGTATAACCCCGCCCACACCACTGATTGGCTGCTTTCTGGCCGCACTGTGTAGTGACAGAATGCTGCTAATCAGTGCTAGGGGTGAGGTTGGATTAGGAGGCATGAGGACAGTTGTCCTGCAGTGATAATCTCCTGCTGATAAAACACTGATTGTATTGAAACAGCAAAACTCAGCCAAGTAAGTGACACATCACCAGAATCAGGGTCTCTACTTCTACATCATGGTCCTCACAGATTAGATAGCAAAATCCTGCTGACAGATTCCCTTTAATTCTCTGGATATTTCCTTTCAATGAGATACATTGTTGTATATTTTGTGTTGAAAGACATTTATCAAAATTGTAGATAAAACAACACTAGTGTACAATAGATAGAGGGTAACCCTGGAAAAGAAAAGGAGTAAAAGTACTAACTACACCAGTATGGAAATCCATAATGATTTCTCAGGATTGGGGATGAGCGGACCCTTGGAAGTTTGGGTTTGTCGAGTTCGACCAAACTCTAGTCCAAAGTTTGGTTCGGGTATCAGAACTGTACCTGAACTTGAGCCTGAACCCAAACTCCCTAGAAATCAATAGAGACTCAAACTTTGGAGCTGGAAAATCTCTCTCTCCTCCCTGAACTCCCAAACTGTAAAGCGGACCTCCAGGAGAAGTCCGTGTTTGGAGTTCAGCACCGGTACAAGCCCTGAACTTCACAGTTTGGGTTCGCTCATCTCTTCTCAAGATCCCAAGCACAGTCCTCTTTGTACTAGATCCCCATTGACTTCTTTAGTGTTGGTTGAATCTATGATAACACTTTAGGGCTTATGAAAGACATCGGTGTCGATGGCATTACCTATAAGCACAGCAGATAGCTCTGTGGGAATGGCATCTGATAAGGGAAAATGTGCGATGTGAGGGACACTAATGAGGGACAGGGGAAAAGTAGAAGACAGTGTCCTGAGATGTAAAACTGATACCAACCCAGGTAATATATGACAAGAATATAGGTAGAGAGGGCCTTAAAACGATCATTGAAATCCTAGATGTGTACATATCTTTTATTATTAGTTTTTTTTACTTTCTTTATGAATTACCCATTAGTGGCATAAACGTAAATATAAAAAAATTATCAAAATATAGATGAGTGGAACGAAATAGATTAAAGAAGCCCTTCAGTTCCTCACAATCCAAATGCAACACATTGTCATGACATGCTAGCAAACTCCTTGACAGACTGCAAATCACATCAAAAACACAGGGTGGCCAAATATATAATATACATATAGCATAAATATCTCCCAACAGAGTATCATAAAGTCATGTTTTTGCTTTTCTAAAGATGTCATCATAAACCCCTCATGTTGGGCTATGATGAGCTAATAGGAAAGGCAAGGAAGAATACATCTGTAGATAGATAGATATTAGATAGATAGATATTAGATAGATAGATAGAGACAGATAGATAGATAGATAGATAGATAGATATTAGATAGATGGATGGATGGATAGATATTGGATAGATAGATAGATATATATTAGATAGATAGATGATAGATAGATGATAGATAGATATAGGATAGATATTTGATAGATATGGGATAGATATTAGATAGATATTAGATAGATAGATAGATATTAGATGGATGGATGGATGGATAGATATGGGATAGATAGATAGATAGATAGATATTAGATAGATAGATGATAGATAGATAGATAGAAAGATAGATAGATAGATAGATATAGGATAGATATTTGATAGATAGATAGATAGATATTAGATAGATAGATGATAGATAGATAGATAGATAGATAGATAGATAGATAGATAGATATTTGATAGATGTGGGATAGATATTAGATAGATATTAGATAGATAGATATGAAATAGAAATTAGATAGATATTAGATAGATAGATAGATAGATATGAAATAGATATTAGATAGATAGATAGATATGATAAAGATCTAAAAAATGGCAGCACTGCAAAATCCATACACAAAAAAGCGAAGAAAAAACTTTGCATTGTATCTGGATTTCGGAGTGCTGGGATCTTCACCCACTGCTGTTGTGGTGATATTCATTTTTTTGCAGATCTATATAAATACATGATGAAAAGAAGGACAGTGCACAAAATGTAAGCATCAAACAATATTTGATGCAAACATTAGGTTATTTATTGCCATATGTTCCAATAAATCACCAACTTTTTTCCTCTAATATTGTTTGGGGTGTTGCCTAAGTTATGTAGATTTTGTATTGAGGGAGTTGTTGAGCTAATATGAGATAGTGTTACACACCTGTTCTGGGTATCTGTCACGGGTGTGTTGCCACGAAGATCGTCACGAGTACACAGCCTGACTTCTCGCAGCTGACTTGTTGGTGCTTTGTGTTTTTTCGGCAGTGAAGGAGTTAATTCTCTCTCTCTCTCTGGGCTAGCTGAGGTCCAGCCTCGCCCAGCTGCAATCAATGCTTCTTTAGTGAGACTCCTTCATATCCCTGCAGGTCTGTTTGGGAGGTGTCGGTGAAAGCTTTTCATTCAGACTTACAGAGCGGATCGTGGTGTTTGGAGTTGCTGAGATAAGTGTATTTGGAAGTGTTTTTTCCCTTTCCTCGCTTTATCATTTATCTCCTTTCCCGTTGGTGTTCCCTCTGTTGTAGTTGTGTAGAAGTTGTATGCAAGGTGGTTTTGGTTTTTCCCTTGTACTGTCTCGTTCGTCTAAATACTGTGTGTGGGCATATTATTTCTGGTTCCCAATTGTTGTGATCGGGGTCCTTCTCAGGACTAGATTACTGAGGTGCAGGGATCCTCAGGAGGTAGGGGTTACGCTGGCGGCCTGGACCTCTGTACCTTTAACAGTACCTCCAGGTTGAGGGATTAGTCAGGGCCCCAGCTTAGGGTCAGCTTAGGCCCCCTACCTCCAGTATTCTGTGACAGTGTGACATTTTCACCGACCAACTTAGTTTTTCTCCAGCTACCATGGATCCAGTAGCCGGTCTAGCTCGGCAGTTGCAGAGTTTGTCCATGGGGCTGGCGGACGTTAGGTCCAAGGTTTTGCATCCTCTGGAGCAAGCCGGACCAGAACCTAAAGTAGCTCTCCCTGACAGGTTCACTGGGGGGCGGGACAAGTTTTTTGTTTTCCGGGAGGCATGCAAATTGTACTTTCGGCTGCGGCCTCGGTTATCGGGCAGCGAAGAACAAAGGGTGGGAATTGTCATCTCGCTCCTACAAGGGGACCCACAATCTTGGGCGTTCTCTCTTCCCCCAAGCTCCCCGGTTCTCCAGTCAGTGGATAGGTTTTTCGCTGCTCTGGGACTCGTATATGATGACCCAGATCGGATCTCCCTTGCTGAGTCTAAGTTACGTAGGATTCAGCAGGGAGATCGTCCGGCGGAGGAATTCTGTTCGGAGTTCCGTAGGTGGGCCACGGACACCCAGTGGAATGACCCGGCTCTTAGGAGCCAGTTTTGTCATGGTTTATCCGACAAATTACAGGATGTGTTGGCACAGTATGACTCTCCCGCGTCACTGGAAGCCGCTATGGCCCTTGCCATTCGCGTTGACAGACGGCTTCGGGAGAGGTGCGGGATAACTCTACCCCCTGTAATGTCTCCACCTCCTACAAGGTCCCCTCATATGGTGGTTCCCCTGGTCAGTCCGGAGGAGCCTATGCAATTAGGAGGGACATCATTTCGGGGAAGGGGACCGGTGGAGCGCCATAAGACAGGAAGGTGTTTCCTCTGCGGGAAAAAGGGACATTTTATTGGGGGGTGTCCATCCCGTCCCTTGCAGAGTAAAGAGTCGTCGAAAAAACTGTTGATCCCAGGTTGTGTGGTGGACGGCAATCTGGGAGTAGGTATTTCGTCCCTAGGTTCGTCTCAGTTTCTCGTACCGGCGGAGGTGGTGGTGGGTGCGAGAACTGAGAGGATATCTGTTCTTCTGGATAGTGGGGCCGGGGCTAATCTGGTTGATGCTCGGTTTGCCCGGGTTCAAGGTATGCGATTGAGTGAGTTGGCTAAACCCATCCCCATATTCTCGATCGATGCCAGGCCTCTCGGTCAGGGAAGTTTTTTGCAAGCTGTGCATGGCGTAAAACTTCAAGTGGGGGCAATACATAAAGAACTGTTGTCTTGCTACGTGTTGGAGGGTCTTCCCACTCCTATAGTGTTGGGCCTTCCTTGGTTAGCTAAGCATAACCCGGTTATTAATTGGCAAACCAGAGAGATAAGCCAATGGAGTAAATTCTGTAATAAAAACTGCATGAACACGGTCATCGGTGCGGTTACTCCTTGGGTCTTACCTCCATTTCTGGCGGACTTTGAGGATGTATTCTCGGAGAATGGGTGTCAGGAACTACCTCCTCATCGCGAGTATGACTGTTCTGTAAAACTGCTCCCTGAGGCCAAGTTACCTAAAGCTAGGTTGTATAACCTTTCTGGTCCTGAGAGGCAGGCCATGAAGGATTATATTTCTGAAAGTCTGGCTAAGGGGCATATTAGACCTTCATCTTCACCGGTGGCCGCGGGGTTCTTCTTTGTTAAGAAGAAAGATGGAGGCCTACGCCCTTGCCTGGATTTCCGTGAACTTAATCGGATTACGGTCCGAGATCCGTATCCGCTCCCACTTATTCCCGATCTCTTTAATCAGATCGTGGGCGCCAAATGGTTCTCTAAGTTGGATCTCAGGGGGGCGTACAATCTGATTAGGATGAAGGAGGGGGATGAGTGGAAGACGGCGTTTAACACTCCGGAGGGGCATTATGAGAACCTTGTCATGCCATTCGGTCTGACTAATGCCCCGGCGGTGTTTCAACACTTTGTTAATGATATTTTTCGCCACCTGGTGGGACAGTTTGTTGTCATTTATCTGGATGATATCTTAATTTACTCGCCGGATCTGGTGTCTCATCAGGAGCACGTTAGACAGGTGTTACAGATCTTGCGGGATAATAAACTGTATGCCAAGTGGGAAAAGTGTGTGTTCGCCGTACAGGAACTCCAGTTTTTAGGCTTCCTGGTTTCAGCGTCCGGTTTTCGTATGGACCCTGGGAAAGTGCGGGCAGTTCTTGAGCGGGATCGGCCGGAGAATCTTAAGGCACTACAACGTTTCCTGGGGTTTGCTAACTATTACCGGAAGTTCATTCGTAATTTCTCGTCCATGGTTAAGCCTCTCACAGACATGACTAAAAAGGGGACGGATTTTTCTAGGTGGTCTGACAAGGCTTGTCAAGCATTCTCCTCCTTGAAAAAATGTTTTGCCTCGGCACCCATACTCATTCAACCTGATGCGTCTCAGCCATTCTTTGTAGAGGTAGACGCTTCCGAGGTAGGGGTGGGAGCAGTATTGTCACAGGGTTCGTCCCCTGGTAAGTGGCATCCGTGCGCCTTTTTCTCTAAAAAATTGTCGTCCGCTGAGAGGAATTACGATGTCGGCAATAGGGAACTCTTGGCCATTAAGTTAGCTTTTGAGGAGTGGCGCCATTTTTTGGAGGGGGCAGTTTATCCGGTCACCGTCATCACCGATCACAAGAACCTGCTATATCTGGAGTCCGCTAAACGTCTGAATCCCAGACAAGCTAGGTGGTCATTGTTTTTTACCAGGTTTAATTTCGTCGTTACATATCGTCCTGGGTCTAAAAACGTAAAGGCGGATGCCTTATCTCGTAGTTTCCCTGGGGCCGGGAATACGGACGACCCGATTCCTATTCTTCAGGAGGGGGTGGTGGTTTCGGCAGTATGCTCTGAGCTGGAGGAGGAGATATTGGAGGCTCAGGGGGACGCCCCTGTTGGACCTCCGGGGAGACTGTTCGTTCCAGATCAGTTGCGACAAAAGGTGATCGAGGCACACCATAACTCAGTTTTTGCAGGACACCCGGGGAGTAAAGCAACTGTGGATCTCCTCTCGCGTCGGTTTTGGTGGCCTAACTTACATAAGGAGGTGGTAACTTTTGTCGCGTCCTGTGGGGTTTGTGCGCGCTCTAAGACCTCACATACCCGTCCGTCTGGGGCCCTCTTACCTTTGAAGATCCCGGAGCGTCCTTGGACTCATCTGTCTATGGACTTTATTACGGACCTCCCTCCGTCTTCGGGTAAAACGGTCATACTCGTTGTAGTGGACAGGTTCAGCAAGATGGCACATTTTATCGCTCTTCCGGCTCTCCCTAATGCTAAAACTCTTGCGCAGGTGTTCATTGGGGAGATTGTGAGGCTTCACGGGGTACCCTCCGAGGTGGTGTCTGATCGGGGGTCTCAGTTTGTGTCCAAGTTCTGGAAGGCGTTTTGTGCACGGCGGGGGATGCATTTGTCATTCTCGTCGGCTTTTCATCCTCAGACCAATGGTCAGACGGAACGTATGAACCAGAGCTTGGAGACATATCTTCGGTGTTTTGTGTCAGAGAACCAGGAGGACTGGGCTTCTTTCCTACCTCTGGCAGAGTTTGCTCTCAATAATAGGCGGAGCGAGTCCACTGGTAAGTCCCCGTTTTTTGGGGCATATGGTTTTCACCCCCAGTTTTGTACTTTCAGTAGGGGGGGCTCTTCGGGGGTTCCGGAGGAGGAACGATTTTCCTCATCTCTCGCTTCAGTATGGAGAGGGGTGCTGAAGAATCTGAATACTATGGGGAACCGATACAAACGTATGGCTGATAGGAGGAGAGTGTCTGGTCCGGACCTAAGTGTGAACGATCAGGTATGGTTGTCTACCAGGAATATTAAACTTAAGGTTCCCTCCTGGAAACTGGGTCCCAGGTTCATCGGGCCGTACAGAATCAGTTCTGTTATTAATCCGGTGGCATTCCGTCTTGACCTCCCCCCTACGTTTAAAATTCACAACGTGTTTCACAGATCATTGCTTAAGAGGTATGTGGCGCCGGTGGTACCGTCACCTTTACCTCCCCCTCCTGTGGTTGTCAATGGTAACTTGGAGTTCCAGGTATCGAGGGTCATTGATTCACGCTTTAATCGCCGGTCCCTTCAGTACTTGGTTCATTGGAAGGGGTATGGTCCTGAGGAGAGGATGTGGGTTCCTGCGTCGGATATTAACGCAGACCGATTAGTTCGGGCCTTCCACACGACTCACCCGAATAAACCTGGCCCTGAGGGTCCGGAGGCCCCTCGTAGAAGGGGGGGTACTGTCACGGGTGTGTTGCCACGAAGATCGTCACGAGTACACAGCCTGACTTCTCGCAGCTGACTTGTTGGTGCTTTGTGTTTTTTCGGCAGTGAAGGAGTTAATTCTCTCTCTCTCTCTGGGCTAGCTGAGGTCCAGCCTCGCCCAGCTGCAATCAATGCTTCTTTAGTGAGACTCCTTCATATCCCTGCAGGTCTGTTTGGGAGGTGTCGGTGAAAGCTTTTCATTCAGACTTACAGAGCGGATCGTGGTGTTTGGAGTTGCTGAGATAAGTGTATTTGGAAGTGTTTTTTCCCTTTCCTCGCTTTATCATTTATCTCCTTTCCCGTTGGTGTTCCCTCTGTTGTAGTTGTGTAGAAGTTGTATGCAAGGTGGTTTTGGTTTTTCCCTTGTACTGTCTCGTTCGTCTAAATACTGTGTGTGGGCATATTATTTCTGGTTCCCAATTGTTGTGATCGGGGTCCTTCTCAGGACTAGATTACTGAGGTGCAGGGATCCTCAGGAGGTAGGGGTTACGCTGGCGGCCTGGACCTCTGTACCTTTAACAGTACCTCCAGGTTGAGGGATTAGTCAGGGCCCCAGCTTAGGGTCAGCTTAGGCCCCCTACCTCCAGTATTCTGTGACAGTGTGACAGTATCCCGGGATCCGATTCCTTCCCCTGGGTCCGATGCCCTCCGCTGTGCTCCACGTCAGATTTTGCAAGTTGCCTGGAGTGAATCAATGATATCATCTCTCTAGACCTATTCAATGCCCATTTAGAGACACGCCTGTGTCTTGGGATTGAGACTCCAGTCCAATGTTTGTATGTGCTTTTTGCATTTGTGCTTGCATTCATCCCTGCTGGGTTCCACTGAATCTGTCCTGCTGCTCCTGACGTTCCTGATAACAATATAGTCTCAGGTATAAGTAAAGGTCACATTCAGCATATCATAAAGATCATAAAATGAGAAGCATGGCTAAAATCATACATAAATGCAAAAGTGAACAACTTTATTGTAAAAGTGATAAAACATAAAAAATACAGTACAAGGAATCCATAGAAGATTAAGAACCAGACAAAAGGAAAAATGGGCAGAGCAGTTAGAGGGCACAATGCAGATGGGCATGCCTGGCAAAATCATGAGCAGATGCATGAAGTGTATATAAATGAAAAGAAGGCACAATAGTCACAGGGGAATGATGCCAGTAATAATAATAAGGCACAAGTATATATAGATAGTGGTGCGTTTGCATTTATGTATGGTCTTAGTCCTGCTTCTCATGTTAGAGTCTTTATGAGATTCCTGTTTGTGCCAAGTCCTCACTGCCCATGTGCCCACCCGGACCTGAGGATTAGAGGATCCGCCTCACCTGGAGAAACTAACAGATAGCTAGACAGAAAGATAGACATCCAGTAATATACTGCTAATGCTGGTGAGGCTTCATTTTTTATATTTTTTATGGATAGATGAATGGATAAATTAGATTAGTTTAGATTAGATTGATAGAAAATAGATGTACAGATAGATAGATAAATAAGAGATATCTAGATAGATAGATATTAGATAGATACATAGATATTAGATAGATAGATTTATAGATAGAGAGATATTAGATAGATAGATAGATAGATAGATAGATAGATATGGGATAGATAGATATTAGATAGATAGATAATAGATAGATAGATATTAGATAGATAGATAATAGATAGATATTAGATAGATAGATAATAGATAGATAGATAGAGAGATAGATAGATATGGGATAGATATTCGATAGATAGATAGAAGATAGATAGATAATAGATATTAGATAGATATTAGATAATAGATATTAGATAGATAGATAGATAATAGATAGATATTAGATAGATATTAGATAGATAGATAGATATTAGATAGATAGATATTAGATAGATAGATAGATAATAGATAGATAATAGATAGATATGGGATAGATAGATAGATAGATAGATATTAGATAGATATTAGATAGATAGATATTAGATAGATAGATATTAGATAGATGGATATTAGATAGATAGACATGAGAATGATAGATTATAGAAAACATATGAGATAGATAGATATTAGATAGATAGATAATAGATAGATATTAGATAGATATTAGATAGATAGATAGATAGATATTAGATAGATAGATATTAGATAGATAGATATTAGATAGATGGATATTAGATAGATAGATAGATAATAGATAGATAATAGATAGATATGGGATAGATAGATAGATAGATATTAGATAGATAGATATTAGATAGATGGATATTAGATAGATAGATATTAGATAGATAATAGATAGATATTAGATAGATAGATGATAGATAGATAGATAGAAAGATAGATAGAGAGATAGATATTCGATAGATAGATATTAGATAGATATTCGATAGACAGATAGATAGATATGGGATAGATAGATAGATAATAGATAGATAGATAGATAGACATGAGAATGATAGATTATAGAAAACATATTAGATAGATATGAGATAGATATATAAAGATATTAGATAGATAGATAGATATTAGATAGATAGATAGACAGATAGATAATAGATATTAGATAGATAGATATTAGATAGATATTAGATAGATGATAGCTCATACACTGATTTCTTTGCATCCTAAAAAATTCTAGTTTAGCATGTTTTTAATATTTAATATGAAAATCATTACACATGTATAAAAATTCACTGAACAAGACAGAACACGGAGCAGAGAGTAAATACAAATAAGTAACAAGTGTGACAGCGCTATTAGATGTAGGCAAAAGGAATGAGCGATTCTAAAATAATGTTTTTTGGGAATGCAGCTCACATGAAGAGCAATGCAGGCTGCAACTTCAGCATTAGCAGATTATTAGTAAGACAGCAGCAACTTGTGAATTATTCAGTACATTATCTCCTGTCGTTTTGTGTACAGCCGCTATGCAGACCGATGTGTTTCCGCAGTAACATCTTATTCTGCTCTGTTGTTCATCACTTGTTTAACTCACTAATCCTAATTAAAGAAGCACTCCTCCGCTTCTTCCTCCTCCTCCCATCAAAGTTTTTCCCTCTTAAACCATTGCAATCATCATATTATATAGCATTGTGTCATTACATTTGCTCATTTTACCTTTCTACCCAGTTAAGTGTTCTCTTTGCTCTATGTAGAGACAGGAAGTCTCTGGCTCCTGCATTTATCATTCCCCTCTTCACCTCCTGACCCAGCTGCTCTGCCCCTCCCCCTGCCATTGACTTTTGCAGTGACTCATGACTCATACAGGGAAAATGTACCTCCTGTTTCTACATAGAGCTTAGAAGGATTCAGATGGTCAGTTTTTCATCATTTGATGTCATAGACCAAATGGAAAAGAGAAGAATTAGCTGGGTAGAAGGGCAAAATGAGTAAGTACACAGTGCTGTATAATATGATGACTGCAATATATTAAGAGGATAAAAACTTTGATGGGAGGAGGAGTGCTTCTTTAAAGGGATAATCCAGCTTTGTAAAACCTCTATGCCCGACTGCAGTTTGTTTAAAAAAAAACACCTTTAACCCCCCTCCCTGGGTCCAGTGCTGTGTTTTCACTACTGCGCCGCATCACATCAACAGCGCTGCGTCCAATAATTTTGCTCCGCAGCTCAGAGCGGCTCATGCCGTCAACTCAGACAGAGCTGCTGAGCACAATTAATGTTGATGTAATAATATGTAATATCAGCGCTGCAGACAATAACAGACACCGGGAGCAGTAGTGGAGACTCAGCGCTGAGCCTGGGGATGGTAAGTAAAGCATTTTTTTTTTTATCAAACTACAGCTGGGGGCAGGGATTTTCCAAGACTGGAAAAAATTTTTTAATGACAATAAAAAATACTACAGTCATTTTGGGAAGGAAAAATACTACTAATCCCTTTAAATGAGCCCTGATGTTGGTTCCTCACCACCTATAAGTCTTGCTTACCTTGGAGTACATGGCTGCCATTCTTCAGGATGGTTGCAGACTTGTATCATACATGTCCTCGTGTTGAACACTACATTTTTCTGCACGCCGTGTAATTATAGATTTGGTAACACTGGGAAGAGGCGTCATGAATGATTTGTCGCAGACTGAAAATAAACATATATTTGTACAGAATCCGTCAAAAATGACACTAAATATTGTAACCAGAATGAAGAGGCGACTCACCGTCTTTTATGATCGACATTCGTGTTTAATGCTTCTAAGATGTATAATTATCTAAATTTTTAGGTTTACATTTTTTCAGGGGTCCGCCACAGCTTAGTGAATTACAGGAAGTCCACCTTCCAGCAGATCCTACAGTGCCCCCGCAGGCAAAATAAAGTATAGCAGGCAGAAATCAAAATATAGAGAGGAGCTGATAGAGAGCCAGTCATCCTACTCTTCAATAATTAATCCGTCATTAATAATGGCTGTACTTGTCCATCATGTGACGCTGTGATTCACAACCCGTCAAAGCTGAATATGTTTTTCTGGCCCTGGAAAGACCATTATTCGTAGAAAATATTGTAACCTGTGCCCATTGTAACTTTGAAAGTTACTAACCCCAAATGTTTATATTTTTTGACAATAATTTGTGTGTAAGTCATAACTCGGACTTCCTTACCATTGGATTGGTGGTGCCCCTTCTGACATCTACCCCAGTAGCTCCCCTCTCTCCATGGGCTACTCAACTGAAAGATTTGGAAACCAAATATCCCTATGTTTTTTGAAAACATAATGGTGATAGAAGTGTCTGTCAATTCCCCAGTGAAGGAAAATTAATGGTGTGACCCTAAAAAAACCCTACTAAAATATACTAAAGGAATATATCAGCAGGTTTTTGCTATTTAATCTGAGCGCAGCATGAGGTAGAGACAGTGAGCCTGATACCAGGTTTCTGTCATTTGCTCAGCAGCTTATTGTACTTTCAATTCAATCAGTGTTTTATCAACAGGAGATCTTTGCTAGATTAGATGTCATGTGCCAGGCAGACCAACAAATCTGTATAACCCCGCCTACACCACTGATTTGCTGCTGGCTGTACACTGTGCACAGGAAGCTGCCAATCAGGGGTGTGGGCGGGGTTATACTCAGCTCAGCTTTCTGACAACTGCCACATGTGCAAAAGAGAAAACAAGGATTTTAGCAAAACTACATCAAGCAGCCCAGTAAGTGATACTGTTATGTTCTGCTACCAAAGCTAAGGAAAGAGAGGAGATCTGTCCCTACTATAGGACTCAGCTGAATCCCTACGATGTAACAGGGAACCTGATCCTGCGATCAGACCTGCTAAAGTCCTAATCTAGTCTGTACGGAGACCTATAGATGTGGGGAGGGAATCCCTACAAGTACTAAGGACTGGGAGGAATATGGGACACCTCCTAACAGAAATAGTAGCAGACAGACGAACAAACAAAATAGATACAACATAGAGGTCCGTAGACCAAGCAAACTAACAGAGCTAGATACAGAGCACAGGCTAGCTAGAAAGTAGATATACAATGAAGTCCAGCAAAGCCAGAAGGGCGGAGCAGGATTAAATAGGCCAACAAGGTCATGTGACCAGCAAAGGAAAAAAAACCTAACAGCAAGGTTCTAACAGTACCCCCCCTTCTAAGAGGATCCTCCGGATCCCCTAGGACCAGGCTTATCAGGAAATCTCCTGTGAAACGCTCTGATAAGTCTGGACGCGGAAACATCATCTGACCTCACCCAAGAGTTATCCTCGGGTCCGAAACCTTTCCAGGCCACAAGATACTGCAAACTACCTCTATACCGTCTAGAGTCAAGGATGCGAGAAATTTCATATTCCCCGTCCTCCACCACCGGAGGAACAGAGGCAGAGGCGTCACCATCCGACACAACAGCTTTTTTTAACAGAGAGACATGAAAGACCGGATTAATTCTCCAGGAGGTAGGAACCTCCAACCTAACAGCAGATTGGTTGACAACCTGAAGCACCTTAAAGGGCCCTACAAACTTGGGACCCAATTTCTTAGAAGGAATCCTCAACCGCAGATTCCTAGAGGACAACCAAACCATGTCACCAACAGCGAACAAAACCTCCTGTCGTTTCCTATCAAAGTAGTCTTTAGATTTTCTGTTGGCCTCCTGAAGATTACCACGCACATCCGTCCAAACTCTTTCCAAATCACCGGAAAAATTCTCCTCCTCAGGCACGGCAGATCCCAACTTGGAGAACGACCCAAACGACGGATGTCTCCCAGAACAACAAAAAAAAGGCGAACAACCAGCAGAAGAAGATGTATGATTGTTCAGAGCAAATTCGGCAAGTGGCAGAAACTCAGACCACCCCTCTTGATTGTCTGCCACAAAACAACGCAAGAACTGCTCAACATCCTGGTTTTTCCTTTCTGTCTGGCCATTAGATTCAGGATGATATCCGGACGAAAACGACAAATGAATTCCCAACCTGTCACAAAAGGCACGCCAAAAACGAGCCACGAACTGAGGACCCCTATCAGAAACAATGTCAGTAGGAACGCCATGAAGTCTGACAATTTCCTTGACAAAGGCCTTAGCGAGAGTTTTAGCGCAGGGCAGTTTGACGAAGGGAACCAAGTGACACATCTTGCTAAAACGGTCCACGACCACCCAGATGACAGTAAAACCCTCAGAGGGGGGAAGGTCAGTTATAAAGTCCATAGCCAAATGTGTCCAAGGAGCACTGGGGACCTCCAAAGGACAAAGTAACCCCGCAGCAGGAGTATGTGAGGACTTAGATCTAGCACATATAGTACATTGGCGCACCCACTTAATGACTTCCTTCTGCCATCCAGGCCACCAAAAACTGCGACCCACCAGTCTCTTGGTCTCAGAGATTCCGGGATGACCTGCCAACCGAGATTCGTGACACTCAACAAACAAATCTCTCCTAAAGGTCCCAGGCACAAACAACCTCCCATGAGGAGTGTTAGATGGGGCATTCTCCTGAGCTTTAAGAATCTCATCTTCCAAAACGGAGTCTAAAGCAGCTATCACAACACCTTCTTGTAAAATGTTTTCCTCTTTCTCAGCACCGACTATGGGAGAAAAACTGCGAGACAAGGCATCCGCCTTAACATTCTTAGTACCAGGGATGTAAGTAACGGAGAAATTAAACCGCGAGAAAAACAGTGCCCACCTAGCCTGACGGGCATTCAGGCGCTTGGCAGCATCAAGATATATCAGATTTTTATGATCCGTAAGAACCTGAACGGGAAATTCCGCACCTTCCAAGAAGTGGCGCCAGTGTTCAAATGCGAGTTTAATAGCCAATAATTCCCGATTACCAATATCGTAATTCAATTCAGTCTCCGAAAATTTTTTTGAAAAAAAGGCACAGGGATGTAATCCATCCCCGTTATCCTGAGACAATACTGCGCCAACCCCCACAGAGGAAGCATCAACCTCAACCAAAAACGGCCTAGTAACATCAGGCTGCATAAGGATGGGAGCAGAGGTGAACCTCTCCTTGAGATACACAAAAGCTTCAATGGCCTCAGAAGACCACTGAACCGCATCAGCACCTTTCCTGGTGAGATCAGTCAGAGGTTTGACAATACTAGAAAAAAATTTTATGAATTTTCTATAGTAATTGGCGAAACCCAAAAACCTCTGTATCGATTTCAAACCAATAGGCCTAGGCCATTCCTGCACAGCCTGAACCTTAACCGGATCCATCTCAAAACCTTTGCTGGAGATAATGTAGCCCAAAAAACTAATTCTCTGTACAGCGAACTCACATTTCTCCAGCTTAGCAAAAAGCGAATTGTCCATTAATAACTGTAATACCTCACGCACGCTCCGCCAATGAGACTCCAGATCTGGCGAATAAATCAAAATGTCATTCAAATACACAACCACATTTTTACCGATCAAAGGTCTAAGGATGTCATTAATCAGATTCTGAAAAAATGCAGGAGCATTAGTAAGACCAAAAGGCATAACCAGATTCTCAAAATGACCCACAGGAGTGTTAAAAGCAGTCTTCCATTCATCACCCTCCTTCATGCGCAACAGATTGTATGCCCCCTTAAGGTCAATTTTAGAGAACCACTTGGCCCCCAATAACTGGTTAAACAGATCAGGAATCAATGGCAGTGGGTAAGGATTGCGTACCGTAATTTTGTTAATCTCACGAAAATCCAGACAAGGACGTAAACCGCCGTCCTTTTTTTTTTTACAAAAAAAAATCCAACCGCCACAGGAGACTTAGAGGGCCTAATGTGACCGGCGGCCAAACTTGTCTGTATGTATTCCTCCAAAGCCTTCCTCTCAGGAATAGTAAGGTTAAATAAACGACTTTTAGGAAGAGTCGCTCCAGGGACAAATTCAATAGAACAATCATAGTCTCTATGGGGAGGCAAAACCTGCGATTCTTTCTCAGAAAAAACTCTCCAAAAATCCTGAATAGGAACAGGCAATTCTCCCCTATCCAAAGCTGCAATACGCCCGTTACAACACTTGTCATAACATTTATGGCTCCAGGCTTTAATTTCACTGGTAGACCAATCCAGTACAGGATTGTGAAATTTTAACCAGGGCAAACCCAATATTACTGGAGAAGGCAAGTTATTCAACACTACCAAATCCAATTTCTCATGGTGAACACCATTAATAGTGAGAGGAAATTCACTGACCTTGAGAGTAATATTCTTCAAAGGGGAGCCATCCACAGAAACCACAGCAATGGGGGATGATAAAGGTTCAGGTTTTAAATTGAGTTTTTCCACGAATCCCCCATCAATTACATTCAGTGTAGACCCGCAATCAACAAACACCCGAAATTCCATTAATTTTTCCTGAGCAATCGTGGAAGCAGCTAAAAATATACCCTTGGAATTTAAACAGGCAATACGGGCGTGACTGACCATTTTTTTTTCTTTCTTCATACGAAGCTCACAGCCTTTAATCAAATGACCAGATTTTCCGCAATAGAAACACAAGCCTTCCGAAAAACGACGGTCTTTTTCTTGAGAGCGAGGTGCCACCGATCCAATCTCCATCGGTTCACCACTGTTAGTACACACATTATCATAACCAGAAACTGACATAGCAGAGGATTTGCTCTCATTAACCCTAGCACGCAGTCTTCTATCCACCCGTATAGCTAATTGCATAGCCTGTTGCAAATCCTCAGGTGTAGGATAAGCAATTAGCAGGTCTTTAACCCTTTCACTGAGCCCAGCAAGAAATAGACTTTTCAGAGCAGAATCGTTCCACCCTGTTTGAGTGGACCAACGACGAAAATGAGTACAATATTTTTCCACATTACCTGATCCTTGTTTTAGACGTCTCAACTCAGTCTCAGCTGATGCCACACGGTCAGGATCATCATATAATAATCCTAAAGCAGAAAAAAAACTATCCACTGATCTGAAGCATGTATCACTAGGTTGCAAAGAAAAGGCCCACTCCTGAGGCTCTTTGCGCAAAAGTGACATTATGAACCCTACGCGCTGGGATTCATCCCCAGAGGACTTGGGTCTCAAACGAAAATACAATAAGCAAGCATTTTTAAATGAAAAAAATTCTCGATGTTCACCAAAAAATAAATCCGGCAAACATACCTTAGGCTCCAAGAAATATGCTCCAGGACAGTTACTCACGTGCTGACGGAGCTCGGCCACTTCCAGAGAGAGTCCCTGCAGGTGTTTAGCCAAATCCTGAACCGACACCATGATGGAACAAAAAAAAAAAAAAAAAAAATCTTTCCTTAGAGAATTTGCAGGCTGGACTTACTGTTATGTTCTGCTACCAAAGCTAAGGAAAGAGAGGAGATCTGTCCCTACTATAGGACTCAGCTGAATCCCTACGATGTAACAGGGAACCTGATCCTGCGATCAGACCTGCTAAAGTCCTAATCTAGTCTGTACGGAGACCTATAGATGTGGGGAGGGAATCCCTACAAGTACTAAGGACTGGGAGGAATATGGGACACCTCCTAACAGAAATAGTAGCAGACAGACGAACAAACAAAATAGATAGAACATAGAGGTCCGTAGACCAAGCAAACTAACAGAGCTAGATACAGAGCACAGGCTAGCTAGAAAGTAGATATACAATGAAGTCCAGCAAAGCCAGAAGGGCGGAGCAGGATTAAATAGGCCAACAAGGTCATGTGACCAGCAAAGGAAAAAAAACCTAACAGCAAGGTTCTAACAGATACATCGCTGGAATCAGGTTCTCTTACCTTATATTATGCTGCTCTCAGATTGCATAGCAAAAACCTGGTTATATATTCTCTTTAATTCAACATTAAGTGTATCCTACAATCAGGAAAACAGTCCGATCTTTTCTCAAGTGTGAAATAACCCTTTTGTTCCCACAACCGCTTAAGAAATCAATGGCATTTTTTTATCCTGAAGCATTTTTGCTAATGCTTTTCTCTGATATTTTCTGTAAAGCTTTTTATCTTCATGATGTTTTTAGTGATTTTTGAGAGTGGTGGGGGGGGGAGATATTAGGGCTATTTTTTTTATCTATTCAAGTCCACTCCAGCGGGTTTTTTATTGCACTGCTATTGTGTTATCACTAATCTAAGTTCCCTGACCCCAGTCTTATACTTACCAGCAGGTGTCTTCATCTGTTATCAGCGCCACTCCAGTCGGTCTCCAGCAGTTTGTGACTTGCCGGATTGCTCTGGTGTTTGCTGGGTGAGCTGGAGGTCACTTAACAATGTAAGTCTATGAGAGCCCGAACAAGGCCAGAACGAGAGTCTCATAGACTTACATTGAGAGATTGTGACCGTAAATCTCTGACTTCCGGTCAGTTAGAAGTTATGGTCACAAGATGGTGTCGTGGGACCGGAGCGGCTCTGGGAAGAGCTGAAGACAGCAGGTGGTGAGTACAATTATAGGTGCAGGGACCTACGTTAATAGCACCACTCCGGCATTGCAATAAAGAATAACACTGGAGCGGTGCTTTAAGTATCTTTTAGGGTGAAAACATTAACAAAATGAACAAAAAGATGTCCAGGCGTCTTCCACGCATATTCAAAGCTTTCTCATTCACATCTATTGTAAAGTATGGATGGGCTTCATATTTTTCGAGTTTTGTGTGAGCACTTTTTTGGGCTTTCCTCAGAGCGCTCCCACTACAAAATTCCTGAAAAAACTAGAACATACCCTGAGGCTAAGTGCCCACGATGTAGTTTTTTCCACATCTCCCTGGCAGGAAAAATGCATGCGGTTTTTACATGCGCTTTTCCTGCCAGGTAGAAGCGTTTGTCAAGCGTTTTTCCTGCATTTCCGCATGCGGGTTATCAAGCGCTTTTCCAGGCGATTTTAGCATCACTTGGAAAAGTGCTTGACAACTTGTTCACACTATATAAATCCATGCAACCGGCATTGATTTATATAGTGTGACCAAGTTAATAGTTCTAAAAAGAATAAAAATGGTAAAAAATAAAAAAAAACATTATACTCACCTTCTGAGGGCCCCGGGTCTTCTCTCCGGTGTTGTCCGGTGTGTTGGGTGGCTCGCGGTGGTGTAAAAGGACCTTCCATGACGTCATTTAGTCATGTGACAGGTCACGCGACCGCCGACATCATAATCTCTATTTTTTATTTTAAATTCTTTTTTTAACATTACTATGGAACCCGGGTCTGGAGGAGAGTCTCCTCTTCTCCAGACCCGGGTACCATCCGCACATAGAATCACTTAATATCCGCATGTGCACAAGTAGTCATGCGGATATCAAGCGTTTCAATGCAAGTCAATGGCGGCAATTACGCTGCATGTCCGCAAAATTAATGGACATGCTGCGTATTTTTCCGCAATGATAATTCACAGCAGAAATTTCCGAGCATGTGCCAAGCACATGCGGATTATCATTGGGGACCAAGTGTTTTTTAAGCGTTTTCGCTGCGGAAATTCTGCGGCAAAAACGCTTGACAAACGCATAGTGGGCACGCAGCCTGAAGATTCCTTCACACAGCAGGTACTCACATCCAAAATCTGGTCTCTCTATCTTTGGTTGTGTGAGAAACCATCCTTAAAGTAATTTAATGGGTGTCAGATTATCAAGTATTCTAGTTATTAATTATAGACTAATGCTCCAGAGTATCCAAAATTTGTCAAAAGATACAAAATATGTATTAAATATATTTTAAAGGGATTGACCAATACATTTTCATTGATGGCCTAACCTATGGATAAGTCATAAATATCTGATCGGTGGGGGGTGCCAAACCCGACACACCCGCCGATTAGCTCTTATTGGCGCCGGCAGCCAATGAAAGTTATTGGATACTGGCGGAACAGAGCAGCTCCTTCATTTTTATAGTGACCCCTGGCTTGTGATGCGGATCAACCACTTATTGAAATGATCTGTAGTACCCGGCTAAGACCACTATAGTTATGAGTGAGCTTCTGTGTTCCGGCAGCATCCGAAAACCTCCGGCCAGCGCCGGTAACACCCCCAACCGATCAGATACCGAAGGCCCCAACCAAATGATTGAACCATTCTTCAGCCGGCAGCCATCTAATCTGTATTTGGAGCTTTGATTAAAACTAAATTCCAGAAGGTAAAAAGTTGATAAGAACTATTAGATCTATCGTATCAGATTATCAGGACTATCATATTAAATCACGTTGAATTATGATCATATTAATTATAGTACCAGCATCAAATCAGGTGTCGTACATTATCTGTAGATTCAGTAGCTGCAGATTTGGCCCCTATAATCTGTGCCTTTCCCCCCACTTTACTCCATGCTGAGAGATATGTGAGGCCGTCAGTGTTTTCCTGCTTGGTGCCGTTTTATAGTGAATGTAAAACACTCAAAGTGTCAGGAGCGTGAATATTGCAGAAGCCCCTTATGAAGTGATGGTTAGTCGTAGCCAGGGGTGTTATAAAGCAGAGGAAGAACCGTCCGTCTCTGTGCACCAATAATGCCGATCACAACACCCTCCGTCCTATGGACACAGCAGCTCACTGCTGCCAATGAATGCCAATGCACTGTGTGATCAGTGTCAGACTGGGTTGGTAAAGGCCCGTCAGTAACATTTGTTCTTGGAGTCCTCTGTTCAGCTACATTCAAAAATGACCTGATCCTTGTATCCAAATTTACTTTTGCTTCTATGTAATATTAATTTGGCTAGCTTGTTTAATGAATGATTAGATTATACTTTTTTCTGCAAACAGTGAATCAGGTGCAATAACACTGCTCATCAGTGCTCCTTCACTGGGGCGGCCTACCGGAAGATTCTCCTGTTCTCCTGTGGGCCAGTCCAAGCTTTTGTGTGATTATACGTATCTAAAGTCCTAATGTGAAATCAGTCAGGGCTCCCAACTATGGTGCCATTTATAGCTTCAATCTCCTCCTATGGGGCCGAGGAGGTAAATAACTTCTGCACCATTAACGGTCAACCCTTTCTCCTCTTTCACCAAAGACGCCCAAAAGAAGGGTGGCCTACCGAAGGATTCTCCTGTTCTCCTGTGGGCTAGTCCAACCCTGTGTAGAATTATATGTATCTAAAGTCCTAATGCGAAATTAGTCCGGGCACCCAACTATGGTGTCATTTATAGCTTCAATGTCCTCCTATGGGCCGAGGAGCTAAATAGCCTCTGCACCACTAATGGTCAACCCTTTCTCTTCCTTCATCAAAGATGTCCAAAAGAAGCAACATTACAACTACTGCCACCTGTTGGTTATCAATTGGAACTGCTCCCTGTAGGTGATGTTACACCCGCGAACCAAATTATCAAGTGATAGTGAGATGTCACCTAAAATCTTTACGGATGAGCACACAATAATATGTGAAATGGATTCATTTTATGTCTCGGGTTTGTCTCTGTTTTTCCAACATATCCATCAAGGTACAAAGTACATAAGGGCTCATAAATCAATGTGTCATTTGCCTGAGAGTGGCATAAATTATAAAGAAGAAATGCCATTCATAGGCATACTCCATATTAATTAAATGACTACACCATTGTTTAAAGAAGAAAAATCCATTTACTGCAGACTTTCGGGATTATAGTAGGAGCTCAATAGCTGGAGAGCCCCAGATTAGTGATTGCAAGACTGGACCTCACAATGGAGATACATTAAAGGCCAAGAATAAAGGATAGGCAGCGCTGGCCATACACATTAGATAGCTGTTGACTGAATGTTCATTCTGGCAGACCGCTATCTCTCCTGAAGTCCCCTATACACTTGTGTGCTCTGCTAAGTTTTCATGGAGAGAGGAGAAAGCTGCTACTAGTCTCCTCTGGAAAACATAGGGAGTGGATGCTCAGGGGTCATTGGTCAGGGAAGAGTCAGGAGACCCCAATGCATATCAGATGGCGGTGTGCTCGCATTGAAACTAGCTGCTTTTTGCCTAGTAAGAATGGTGGCTTTTATACTGCTTCATTTGTTATGCATACCCCATTTCACATGTATAGCACCATGGAATAAATGGCACTATAATAATAAATAATAATAATTTGTATTAAGTCCTATTATTAGACCAAACTTGTGCTGCGTGAATAAGTCCTTTAAGCAGAAAATAGTTTATTGCTTAAATCAGTTTTTTTGGGTTATATGTATTTTTTTTTAAAGTTGTTAAAAGAGTAGTAAATTTGCAATTTTCATACTGGCCACTGGGGCTATTTTAGACTCATACTTCCTGTGCCTTCAGGTTGGCAATACAGCAGTTTCCTTATCTTTCTGCTCTCATCTCCAGCAGTCAGTGGGGGGGGGGGGGTTAGTGATGCAGACATTGAGTCTCATTACAAACACTTCTAATAACTCTCCTTTCAAATTCAAATGAGCTTTATTGGCATGGCCAAATACACATTAGACCAACCAAAACTAGTGTAGTGCGGCCAACTCTACACTACTGCCCAAACCCACACACTGACTGCTGGAGAAGAAAACTGTTACTCACACTCAGGTCTGCTGTGCTCTGGCACAAGCAATCACTCTTCAGTGAGGAGAGCAGACTGTGGCATTATGTCTCACACAGAACCTGGTCTAAGCTATAGTGGAGGTGGGGAGGGATCTTTTTTTCCCTTGTATGTGGAAGGCTGCTTATGATTGGCAGCATTGGCAGCCATATGAGAGGAGAGCTACTAGAAGTGTTTCTAATGAGACTCACCTCTGCATTACTGCCTTCCTCCCCTCTCTGGCTGCAGCACATATCCTCACTCTATAGTGAGGAGAACAAACTCATTATGTTTAACACTTAGCTGACATAAGCTATTGTGGCAGCATGTTGTTCTTTCCACACTGTGTTGCTGCCTGCTCATGATTGGTCAGGCTCAGAGAGAGGAAGAAGTACACAACCTCAGTGAAATCTCTCTGGTAACGCCCACTTGGAATTAACTGCTTAGATGTCAATTACTTTGATCGCCAATATCTCTGCAATGAAGAGGCGAAATTAAAACGAAAAAAAAGTTTTATTCTGCTCTGCAGCCACTATTATTTTGTGTCCAGTTTAACATGAAAAATTTGGTGAAAGGTCCTCTGTACCTTCAACTGAAAATTGAAGTTTTTATTTCAAATTATACCTGATACACCCCAGAATGTGACCAACTTCATCCAGCACAGTCAACAAAATGTTAGAATAGTATACGTCACCATGGGTGGTCAAGCTGTAATCCACTCATGCCCACAGGTCTTATGCAGTTCTAACTTTTTTATGGATTTCCGGTAGTGTAATAATTTGAATAGTTTTGTATAGTCATTAGTTTTATTTCATCTATCGTATCAGAGCTCTGTATTTATTTTGGAGCCGTGAGCGAGGCTCCACCGTATGTTCGCATTCTAAATAAAGGGCAAAAGCGACATTAACATAATATGATTGTCTTGATTTTACCACCACTAATTGGCGAAAATTGGAGCCAGATCTGTTCCTCTCTAATTGAATTCTTTTACAAAGCTACTGCTTTTGTACATTGTTAAAAGTCTGCTTTAATTGTGCATTTTCTTCTTTCTATATTGTATAGTTTTAATGTCATTAGTTACAGATCTACATCCGCAACTTCTTATCCCAGAAGAAGGAAACATAAAAGAGTGAAGTACATAGAAGAAAAGCAGACAAGGACATTATCTGACAGTGACAGTCAATTACAAGGAACAGAAGCAGTTCCACATAGAGTACTATGCAAAAGTTTTAGGCAGGTGTGAAAAAAATGCTGCAGAGTAAGAATGCTTTCAAAATAAGATGTGTTAATAGCTTATTTTTATCTATTAACAAAATGCAAAGTGAATGAACAAAAGAAAAACAGAATCAACTTTTCTAAGTACACTTGCACAAAGTTGTTGAATGAACTCAGCAGGGAGGTTGATCCAAATATCTTGGAGAACTAACCACAGATCTTCTGTGGATGTCACTTACATAAATCCATCTGTCTCTTCATGTAATCCCAGACAGACTTGATGATGTTGAGATCAGGGTTCTGTGGGGCCATATAATCACTTGTTCTTCGTTACACTGAAGATCCATTTAATGACATTGGCTGTAGAGTGTGTTTGGGGACAGACGCCTCCCTGGCGGTATTAAATGATGGATAAGTATCAGCCTGTATTTCTCAACAATGAAGACAACATTAATCCTGGCAAAATCCTCATCTCCATGTGCTTAAATGTAGCCACAAACTTGCAAGGAACCTCCACCATGCTTTACTGTCGCCTGCAGACACTGTGATACCGCTCTACAGTCCTTTGGTGAACAAATTGCCTTCCGTTACAGCCAAATATTTCACTTTTTGACTCACCAGTCCAGAGCACCATTTTTATGCACCCAGGCTCAACTATGCATGAAAACATAGGAAATGGTGTGCAGAAAAATGGCAGTAGTTTGTCTTACTTGTTCCTGGTGCAGTGTGAATCTGCTTCTGTTGAATGCTATACAAACTCTGATCAAGTGAACCCTATGGAAGAGTGTCTTTTGACTGGTAGATAATGTAAATGTCACAAGACTTGACCCTGCATAAACGCCAAAATTAGCCCCTAAGGCTAGAGCCACACCAGCGTATTTCCTCTCGTCCGACATAATAGGGCCGATTATGCTAATCACACTCTGATCAGAGTTTTTTCAGAGTGTCAGCATAGTGTGACCCGATTCTCTTGAGTGAGGAGAAGATGGAGAAAAAAAATTCTCCATCTACTTATTCTGTCAGCCTGTGAAAACTGGACTGCGCTCAGATGCCATCTGAGTGCCCTCCAAAGTTTACCAAGGACTTATTAACTTGCATGGATGAATGCGAATCTGATGCAACGAGTGCGCGGACAAGTACTCGGCCCCATAAAATATCATTTGAGTGCAATCCGATATTTTGTCGGATCCCACTTGGACCAAAAATGCAGTTGTCTACACAAGCCTTAAATGTAATGTGAGTAGAACCTACCTTTACCTCTCCGATACATACATGGGGCCAGTGATGTAACTTGAAGCTCATGGGCCCCAATGCAAAAGCCCCAACAGGGTCCTAAATGATTGCAAGACTTTAAAGGAGTATTGCCATTTCCAAGATCCTAAGGTCCTGCAATGCCCTGCACATGAGGAGCCATTTCCAAGATCCTAAGGTCCTGCAATGCCCTGCACATGAGGAAAGAGACATAGCGAATCAAAAATACTAAACTACATTTCTAATTGAAGGTATTTGCTAATATTATTATTATTACACCTACTACATATTGGGATAGGATCTTGGAGATGGGAATACTCCTTTAATAGGATTGGTTATTTATATAGGCAAAAGGGGCTTTTGGGGCCCCTTAGGCTCCAGGGCCTGGATTTGATTGCAACACCTGCACCTATTGTAGTTTCGCGCCTGCATGGGGCTATATACATCTGTACTATGATCAGTAGACTTGAGGGTAACATGATGCAGCAACTCTGCTCCTGGCACCTTAGTAAACTACTCCTTTTCCCATAGGAAGCTTGATTATCTGGACATTATTAACAAGGGTCAAGTAGCATTACATGGCCGGTCAGATGAATGGCCATCGTTGTTCTATACAGCTTACTCGGGTCTGTTGTGGTTGATACAGACTGGGTCGGTATTCGCGGGACAAGCCCTTTAACTCATAAAATGTTGAAAAAAAAACAGATGAGGTTGCTGTAATATATGCAGACTGCACTATACCATAAAGGAATGAATATCTCCTGCACATTTCCATATTTGCTTTCCGCGTGGCTCGTGCTTTTATTGTATTTTGTATACTTCCTTTGTATCTCGTTGATATTCAGAGCTGATAACCAAGGCGAAGGTTAACCTAGATACTAGAGCCGGCAAGCTGGTTCCTCTGCATGTTCCTTACATCAGATCTACCATTAAGATAGCTTCACACATGACAGTGACAAACGTGGTGATTTAGTGGGCCCTTTTTTGCTCTGCGCCTTTGAATCATTTCATAAAGCGACACCTGATTCTCTTGGACATGTTCTATCTGGAGCAAGAGGGTAACCAAAACGCCTCACGCCTTCAATAATTAAAGACTTCTTTTGTCACCAGGGACGGGAGCGTGCTCCTTAAATCATGGCAGTAATTAATTTTTCTGACAACCTTTCAAAATGGTCAATTGAGATTTTAAAACTTGTCTCGGCGGCTTAAGTTCCTTAGTAAGACCTGATCCAACTCTAAACTGCGGCTTTCATCTGTTCCGAGGTTTTATTAGAAAGGTGACGGTACATCAAGTGAAAGCCCTCTGAAATGGACGTGACTTTACAAAGCTATGTCCTCTTACTGACCTCCGAGCAAAGTGACATTGGCGAGACGCCTGTCACCTGAAATGCGGGGCAAAAAGACGGGAGATAATGCACAAAATTTAACTCTTTGGGGTCATAAATAGAAACAACAACAACAAAAAAGAGAGGTCCCGAGAGGTTGGTGCCGGGGGATTCCAACCAGCCACTCAGCTCAGTTATGGCACTAAATTATGGGCTGGATTGTTCTGATGAGCAACATGAATGTAACAGTGTCAAACTAGGTTTGAGGAGAAGGCAACCCAAGAGATGCAATAACAAAAGGAGTAAGATCAGCTCACCTATCCACGAGTGCACAGGATTCCAAATCCAAGGAAAGGCAGTCCATTAAAAAAGAAGAGTTAAGAGGGGAATTAATCCAGCACTTCAGATAAAATGCAAAATTTTATTCCGTTAATGTTCCATCAGTAAAAACATGGTTCAAAGGAAAATCCACCTCATCAAATGGATGAATGTAACGTCCAAGAGAAATATTCAAACTCCTGGTTGACGTGTTTTGAAGTGACACGTCTCCTTCATAGCCTAGACTTTTTCCTTTTATTCATCCATTTTTTAATGGACAACCCAAGAGATGGTGACACTGTCCAAATTGTAGCATTGATCATGACCGGACATTATAAATACATATATAATTTGACAATGCTTTAAGGTACTAGTGAGGGGATTAGGGGCGTCAGAGATCACTGTTTTGATGATGGGTGTAGGTCCCATTATTTAACCCTCACTGTTTTACTATTTATAATCTATCTAGCAAAGTAGGTAATATATACATCTGGTTGAAAGCAGCGTAATGTAAGGGCAGAGACTCCAGCGATGTATCACTTACTGGGCTGTTTGCTGCAGTTTTTATACAATAGTAATTTTACCTGCTGTTGATCTAGTAGTGCTCTGTATAACCCCACCCACACCACTGATTGGCTGCTTTCTGTGTGCACTGCGCACTGACAGTGCACTCTGTTGCCATCTCATTACCTCTAATTAATCAGAGCTGGTGAGAGAGTGCACTGTCACTGTGCACATGGCACAGTTATAAGAATCTACTAAGCAGCTGTTGGAATTGACAACTGGCACATCCTCAGTAGAGTAGGGACTAGCCAGGCCCCTGAAATGGACATCACTGATGAGGCTTCGTTTGAGTATCCAGCAAACACTGGGAAGTAGAGAAAAAATAATACAGCAGTTAGAAAGTGTAGTGAGGGGAGGATAAGGAATTTTGAATCAAAGTATATTAGAAAATAGATTACATTATGGCACTAAATAGATAGGGATGTAGGAGGAAAAGGAATTTATGATTCGAACATCCCCTTTAAGGAATGTATGAATCCTGAATTGCAATACTGCTAGCGTACATGAAGACTATGCATAAAACTGTGAGGTTCTTAGCACACTTTTCAATAACATTGTATGAGCCCATCTGTCAATGACAAGGTGACCTCTTCAGAAGGGAACCAACGCTATTGTCTCACCTCTGTATACTTTTGCCATCTGCAGAAACCTCTGACCTGCACAGTCGGATGGTCTAGATAAGATTGTGTTTGCATCACGAGTAAATACCAAGCCCCAGGAGAACACGCTGTGAAAGTAAAACATAATCTTCTATTTTTTTTTCTTTAAGCCTAAATGCATTTTTTAGGTCTTACCAAGATCCGGGCTGCCTTCTAGAATATGTCTGACACCATCTTATGACATCTATTTACCACTAATGTGCACAGAAACATTCCCTTATCCCTTCGGGTGTTTGGATATGCCAATCAGTCACATAAACAATAACTCAGGTCTTATCTTATTGTACAGTTGTCCCTCGGAGATGAGGCTGGGAATCATGAAGGGATGCTGTAAAAATAAGACCATTTTGCTATCTTTTGGATTAGTGCAGCTGAGAGGAAAGGTAACTGTGGTGTAAAACGCTCTCGTAAAACTGACTTATTCTGAGGCTTAAGAGTAATTAGGCCATGTATATTGCAAATAAACATCGTGCATGCGGGAAGATATGCCTGTGAATATGCCATTGTTATTTACGGCTGCAAGGTCTCAGTTCACTAAATATTACAGGTGAATGGGCTTTTTCTCAGCTAATGTAAGATAACAATGACTTGCACAGCGAGAAAAGCAGGGTTATCACGCTGAAAAACCGAGGCAGCAGAGTTGAGTTTGTCATTTAGCATTGCAGGTGAACCACAGCAATCAGTCATCCAATCAGTAATTATTATGATACATTTTTGTTGGCTACTTTTTCGCTCTGCTATTTCTGTAAATATATATTTTTCCTATTCTTCACCATTGATATTAAAAGAGACTTTTACTAAGATGGTTTTCCCAAATCAATTCACACATGCAATAATAGATATGAGTTTATGGAGCCATGGATCGATGAAGCCATGGATGAATGGGGCCATGGATGGATGGGGCCATGGATGGATTAAGCTTTGGATGGATAGAGCCATGGACAAATGGTTGGAGCCATGGATGGATGTTGCCATGGATGAATGGATGGAGCCATGGATGGATGGATGGAGCAATAGATGGATGGAACAATAGATGGATGGAGCCATGGATGGATGGATGGAACAACAGATGGATCAAACAATGGATGGATGGAGCCATGGATGTATGGAGCCATGGATAGATGGAGCAATAGATGGATGGAGCCATGGATGGACGGAGCCATGGACAGATGGAGCCATGGATCGATGAAGCTGTTGAGGCACTGGTTCGGTGTCCAAACAGAAAAACACTGCATACAACACTTTTGACCTGGACCTGCCTATGACAACTGATTTACCCGATGCCAGAAAAGTTCCCATAGAAAAATGTGATCGGTTATGGTATCGCGTGTTTCACTACAGTGCTTCTATATCAAAATGGATAGCCATATATATATTTGTGAACCCACCCTTACCAGAACATGAAATGTTATTAAAAGTGCTACACAACTCTATTGACTGTATAGTAGCCGCGTACTGAACATATGCCCTGTGTTCAAATCAATAAGGGGCAGGGTTGCAGCCACTATTCAGTTGACGCTATGCAATTGACTACATCTGTCCACCGTCGGCGGAGGTGCCAGGTGTTGTACCTCCAACAATCATATATTGTTGACCTATCCTAAAGAAAAGCCATCATTATAAAAGTACCGGAGAACCCCTTTAAGACTTCACTTAACTTCTAACCGATACATTGTTTATCTTTTAATTGCTCCATCCAATAATCTTAGTAATACATCTTACCAGAGAAATATGCTTCCTTCTCCACTAACAAGCCACTTCTTCTCCTCTCCTCCATCCAATTCATCATTCATTCAGATATGTAGCTAACATTTAGATCAAAACTAGACAGACTGTTCAGTATAGCTGTGACTCCAGCTCTGAGGTAAAATAAAACACATACTTGAAAGCAGCTGCAACTTCTTTATATTTTCTTCTCTTTTTTGTGCCCTTCCCCCCTCTTTCAAAAATTACAACTGGCCATTAAAGTCTATAAAGAAGGGAGGGGGGGGAAGAAAGTGCAGAGTAATTGGAAAAAACAGAAAGAAGTTGCAGCTGCTTTCAGGTATGTGTTTTATTTAATCTCAGAGCTGGAGTCGCAGCTATAATGCACAGTACCATTGTATAATGTCCTCCATGCTGCTGCTGCTTATACTCATAGGTTACATAAAGTCAGGAGAGCAAGATCCCCCCCATGTCTCTGTGTATATGTCTCCACCCACTAGCTCAGAGACAACTAATATTAGAGAAAGAGCCTGATAGGGAAAAGTACTTATAGCATATAAGTCATATAGTTTAACTGTCAGAAATAGAGGTACTTCTCATGTACACACTTGGTAGCTGATAAGAGAGGTACTCTTTAAGTTTGAATACAATTAGTTTTTGTTTGATTCATTTTCATGTATCAGCATCAGAATGCTTCAAAGGTGCATGACACATAAAGGATGAAAATCACATGCACATTGACAGTCTGTGCACCTCCACGTGCAGCAAGTAAAGGCCTTGATGGTTGGAAATAAAACCCATTGTGGAAGGAATGTGTTTTGAAGATGAAAATTAACGCCTAAAGTATGGAGGTGGGCAGCCGCAGGGTGCAGTGTACTGGAGTATTCACTTCTGGTCATTGATGCTTCCTCTGTCTTCCTGCACATCTGAAAGGCATAAAAAGACTTCTATGATATCAATACATAGAAGGGAAATGTATCACACCGGGCCTTTATCTGCATCGAGCATGATTCAGTTCAGTGCACTGGACACCCTACTCCTTCTTATTATATTCTGACAGTACTGGGGGTCACGGGTGCGCCCTATGCCCAGGGTGCTGCGTTAGGAGCTGCAGTGGTAGCAGCCACACCTGGACCCTACTACATGAGAAGACCTCAAGCCACCCTGGTATAGGTAGGGGCACTGCTACAGGTGTTACAATGGGGCCCAGGTGTAACTGCTTCCTCTGTATCCCCCATAGTCATGTCCTTGATACTAAGCAATAACAGTAAATGTAGACGTCATATATTTATAGCATTTATACTTTCTAGATCTGGTTCCAGTGTTGGACTATGGTGACAAGAGACCACCAGAAACATTGACTCTAGAGACCCACTGTTCAGCTATATGGGATATAACCTTACCTTAGTACACAACTTTTTTATGCTTCTATATAATCTTAACCTGAGTAGTTTGTATAATGAATCATTGGATGATGGCTTTCTCTTTAAATAATCAATCAAGAGCATTAGCACTGCTCGTTAGCACTTCTTCACAAGGGCCCACCAGGGGATTCACCTGCTCACCGGTGGGCCAGTCCAAGCCTAGAAGGTTCTAATCATTATCTCCATTGACATTTCTAAAGCAATCAATTCTAATATCTGACCATGATTGACAATTACAATGATCACAAAGTGTAGCTACAGCAGACAACGAAGGAGCACAAATACACGATTCAACACAAGTTACAAATCCTACACTACAGAACACGCCATCTGCAATAAACACATACTCGGTGATATCTACTGTATTTGCCACGAAGGCACAATTAAAAAGCATGCATCAGATGGCAGATTTATACCTAGGAATCAATACCTCCTAACTACTCTTCTGTCAGTGCCAGCCATTTCTGAACGAGGCTTTTCCATCAGAAGTCATTTTCTTATAAGGTTGAGTTCTAAATACAGCAGACGGGAGCAAAATATTAAATGTTTAATGAATATACAGGTGCTTCTAACAAAATTAGAATATCATCAAAAAGTTAATTTATTTCAGTTCTTCAATACAAAAAGTGAAACTCATATATTATATAGAGTCATTACACACAGAGTGATCTATTTCAAGTGTTTATTTCTGTTAATGTTGATGATTATGCCTTACAGCCAATGAAAACACAAAAGTTATTATCTCAGTAAATTAGAATACTTTATAACTGCTTGAAAAATGTTTTTAAATCCGAAATGTTGGCCTACTGAAATGTATGTTCAGTAAATGCACTCCATCTCCAAAAAGCTAGAAGGAAGCATGAAGTGCTCTGAAATTTCCTGGTAGATGGCTGCGCTGACTTTTGATCTTGTTAAAACACAGTGGACCTACACCAGCAGATGACATGGCTCCCCAAACCATCACTGATTGTGGAGACTTCACACTAGACCTCAAGCAGCTTGGATTGTGGCCTCTCCACTCTTCCTCCAGACTCTGGGACCTTGATTTCCAAATGAAAACTGGAACTCTGGGACCTTGTGGAGTGTGTCAATGACTGCCTTCTGGACATCTGTCAAGTCAGCAGTCTTCCCCATGATTGTGGAGCCTACTGAAATAGACTAAGGGACATTTTTAAATGCTTAGGAAGCCTTTGCAGGTGTTTTTGTTAATTATTCTAATTTACTGTGATAATCACTTTTGTGTTTTCATTGGCTGTAAGCCATAATCATTATCAGAAATAAACACTTGAAATAGATCACTCTGTAATGACTCTATATAATATATGAATTTCACTTTTTGTATTGAAGAACTGAAATAAATTAACTTTTTGATGATCTTCTAATTTTGTGAGAAGCATCTTTATTTAGATATAACTTTTAGACGAATACAATTAGATACAATGTGTCATCTGCCTGATGTATTAATTGTGCTTGGGAGTGAAGACTTTGTAACATTATTACCTGCAGTCCTGTGTAAAACAATTAGATAGCACATTGGGCGATTGCCAAGAGTTGTTCCACTTGAGAAATTCACTTTTAAGCTTTGTTCACATGTCCATCTGTCATCCATTTGTAACAATCCCAGTATAAAAATAAAACTGGATCCATTACAAACAGGTCAAAAAAAGATGCAATATGAATATCATCCATTATGATCCATACCCATAAGGCTAGGGTTACACGACCATGCGAAAAAAATCAGTCCAATTATGTTGATCAGAGTTTGATCAGAGTTTGATCAGAGTCTGATTAGAGTGAGATAAGATTTTTTTCAGAAGTGCAGAGAAAAAAATAAATGTTTCTCCATTTTCTCTATGCAGCCAGTCCGTTAAAATCAGACCGCACTCGTATGTCATCCAAGTGTGGTCCGAATTGGCTTGAATTGGCGAGTGCTATCCTATTCTCGGAAGGAAATCGTACATGCTGTAATTTTTTTTCTTGAATCACTCGGTCTGATAGATTGCACTCGTCCCCATGTTATTCTATCAAAAAGATGGATAGCACTCGTTCTATTAAAACATCTGCACGAGACCAAAGAATTACATGTTGTTTTTAAAAAAATAAATCCAGCTGCTGCTTTTTTGGCCAGACAAAAAAGTTGTTAAGATCATAGCCCTGATTCAACGTCTCCTTTTTGCCTGGTTTTTGTATAGTTTTTGCGCCTTTTTTTTTCATTTCTCTATTTGCGCCACTTTTGAAGTTTATTTTATATGTGCTTGCCTATTTTTTCTTCCGCCTTGGGTTAGAGTTTAGCAATTTCAGATGTTCCCGTTTGATTTATCAACTGCGACTTTTAAAAAAGTCTCAAACTTTGGCACAACTCTACTCCAATCCCGCAACCCCTCGGTGTAGCTTTATGCATATTTTTCAAAAGTTGCATCATCTTTTTTTGGCAACATTTTGAAAAGATGCAACTTTTTGCTTAAAAATATACATGCAAATAGTCAATAATAGCCAGCTTACCCAGATCGTAGTCTCTCCTTGGTCCGATCATCTGCCAGGGATCCACACGGAAATGAGGGAGGTACACCCTCCTGCAATCGCTTGGAACCAAAACAAATCTTTTTATTCTTCAACAATCCTTAAAAGAACATCATTCCTTTTCGGACCAAGTATGTACATACAGTGGGCACTTTATGGTAGTATAGAGGACACAGCTTCCGAAAGGGAATGATGTTCTTTTAAGGATTGTTGAAGAATAAAAAGATTTTAAGAAAAATGCCAAAATAAGGGTTCCTCCATTGGACTTTATTTGTTTTGGTTCCAAGTTTTTGCTTAAAAAGTTGCAAAAATGTTTACTGACAGAAAGGAAGCTTTTTTTTTTTTTACTTTGCACCAAATTCATGAACCTCGTGCGCCATTTTGTTGAACTTGGCGCAAAAACGTGAGCGACTGCCTCAAGGCAAAAAAAGAAAAATGACTTAAAAAACCCACAAATGATGTTTTTTTGATTTAGCTAAAAAAAAACAGATTGTAGCTGAAAAGGAAGAAAACGGAAGATATCTTTATGACATTTCCGCTCCCATTCAAATAAATGGGTCCTGTACAAGATCATTTTATTTTCATTTTTTTTTATCCCAAATGGATCCAAAAATGGAAACAACTACTGGATATGTGAACAAAGCCCTACTGCTTCCAGCTCTGCTACATCTGTAATTGTTGGACTGGCCTGTGATTGTTTTAATAGTCAGGGTTCATTTTCTGTCCGTTTTCTGTTCTTGCCACATACCTCTTACCAATTAAGATGCTACTTTGACTACTTAGTGTGTTCCTACATTAATGGGTTAATTAGTTGGTCAGACGAACACTAATTTGCATTGGTCCCTAATCTCGTCTTATCTCCTCGCACAGATGTGATCGCGGCATGACACTGCTATGCGGTTTAATATCACGCTAACAGGTGGCTGTTATGCAGATTTTGATGTTCGCACAGTCATTAAAATGAAGTTAAACCTGATGCCATTTTCCCGGAACAGCAAAACAAAGCATAAGAAAAGTCATTACAATTGGAAAACATGAAGGGCATCATGCAGCAGGCAAGAGGAAACTGCTGCAGACATAAGGTCAGGGCAGGCGGAAAAGAAGCAACGGGAGGTAACAAGCCGAGGGTCAAGAGCCTGGAAAGTAACATGAGAGGGAAGCATGACTGGAGCTGGCCACTCCGACATTCTGTGAGGTGATGAGAAATATGCCGTTGCCCATTGCCTACCATTAACCAACCGTTTGCATGTAATTTGCAGTTGCTGTTCTATTTTATTAGTAATGTACATGGACATTGAGAATATTCTTACCTGCAGTACTAATCTCGGGCCACAGGAGGCCACTGTTCCCCTGTAACTGCTCTATGATTCTGGCTTAAACTGGTTTGTGCAGGATTTTTATTCAGAGACAGTTACCCCGTTCTGTGAGGAGACATAGAAACAGTTTTACTATTGGCAGAGACTTGTGTTACGTTAAATGGACTCTGTTCTGTTGGTTAGAACTGCAATTTGGACAGAATCAGACGGAGTCCCAGGCTGAGGGAGGCAGTGCAAGCAATTGGAAGGACGTGACTGACAGGATGGGGTTGGTTCGGTGGCCACCTGGAATAAGCTGGAAGGAGGAGGATGTACAACATCTCCATCTCCATTAATATCAGCTCACAGCTGTCTGCTTAGCCTTTACTGGTTATTAAAAAGGGGGGACCCTAAAAAAATGATGTGGGGTTCGCCCTATTTTTAATAACCAACAAAGGCTAAGCAGACAGCTGCAGGCTGATATTAATAAAGCTGAGAACCTCCATGGCTATTGGCCCCTTCCCAGAAGAATAAGACCAGCTCACAGCTGTCTGCTTTCCCTTAGCTGGTTATTAAAAATCAGGGGGACCTCACACCATATTGTTAATTATTAATTTCTTTATTACCTAAATACAAGTACAGAAAACTGCTTACACATGGCACTGATTATAGATCTCATTGACATATTTCTATCTACCTGTTCTATCTATATATCTATTCTATTCTGACAGTTCAGAAGGTGAATTTACTGTAGTTGGCTGATGAAATGTCAGATTTCCTTTGAGATGTGTGCGTAAAAATTGGAGAACACACACATGGTGTGTGTGCCATGCGATATTTTTCTCACACCCATTGACTTGCATTGGTGAGTGGGATCCAATTCTCACATCCGCTCGCAGCATGCTGTCATATTTTTCTCAGGCCGATTTGAGCTAAGAAAAAACTCACAGATGAGCACTGACATATTGTATAACATTGGTCAGGGTGGAATGCAACATTTTCTGATATTGCACTCGTCCGATTTATATGCCAGGGTGAGCGAACCCTTAAAGAAGTCTGTCAGCCTAATCTGAAGGTAGAAACTAAGCACATAGCCTTGTAGAGCATATAGATCCTATAAAAGTTGCACTTCTATTATTATTAAGTCAAAAATGGTATATTTTTCCCGTCTGTATACATTTTTATAACTTTTTAAAGCAAAAAGTCGTACATTTTTTTCAAAATGTAATAGAAAAAATGCTGGTGTACATGAAAATACTCTGGTGTGGGACTGGAGTACACTTGTGACATTTTTTTGCGACTTTTTAAAAAATCACAAATCACAGGCGAAAACATCTGGAAACCTTAATTTCCATTAACAGGGATGAGCTTAAAAATAAAAATGGGCAAACACATAAAAGAGACTTTAATTTAAATCAATAGTACACATGAAAATAAGCAAAATGGAAAGATTAATTTGGTTGCAAAACAAAAAAAAACTTCCACAAATACAATAATGAATAATAATAATAATAATGTCCTTGCTGTTCTAATTGCTGCCTTTGTTTTGTTGATGCTAAAGTGATAATTAGGGTGAGTGGTGCACCCTTAGTGTGACCAAAAGTCCCAATGCACCGCTTCATGAACGCGGTTTGAATGCCACCTCTACCCTCACTCATGATTGACGGCGCTGCCTTGCCTGAGCTTTCTCCTCAGACAACAAGGCAGGGAATTGCGAAACTGGTGCGGGGTATAGTGCACTGAGCCTTTTTGGCCACACCCGGGGTGTACCGAGCACCTTAATTATCTTATTTATTTAAACTTTAGTTTCTTCAAAATAGAGGCAGTGATTAGATCACTAAAGGTGCAATTTTTATAGGATGTATATTGCCTACCTGGCTATGTGCTTAGTTTATACTGTCAGTTTGGGCTGACAGACCCTCTATAAGTGTCACCCCCACAGCCCCACACCTACTAGATAATTGTTTTTATTAATTTGATGTGTATTTGCACATACATTCCATGAGTTCACATCAGCTGCTCGCCGACATATTACTCTAATACCATCAAACACATTTCTTTTCTCGTAGAGAAATCCCTATCTTGTTCCAGAGAAAATAAGCCTCAAAGCTGATCATAGGTAGATGGATTTCTATGTTGTTCTCTCTCTGCAAATCCCATGGAAATCATCAGAGGTCTTTAGGGAAATCAAAGAGTCAAAGGAATTGCAGATGCAGCTACAGTGCCCCCTCAGATCCTCTGTAAGAATTATTTTCAAAGGTGTTCAAACTTTCTGCTGCTTGTACTTTGATGTCAGAGGAGATAGATGGCTCCTCACTATGGGTGTAGAGCGGCCTCTGCAATCTGAGTGCCTCTTTAACATTGCACATCAATAATTCTTTGTGCAGATGTTGACATGTCATTAAATGTCACCTAGACTGCAGCGCCAGGTCCTTGAAGAGATTGCACTGAAAGCCTTAAGCTAAGCAGCACCTTGAAATTTTCTCAGCCTTTATTATGGTGAAGGATTGTGTTCCAAGTTTGTCTAATTTGAGAAATGTTCTTTGTGTGGGAAGTCTGCGAAGTGCATAATAGTTCAGTGCTCACAGCTCAATACATTTCTTAGGTAATATTCACAGAATCTTGACGTTTGGAAAAGTTTGTTCTAGTCATAAATTATATAACTATACAGGATTACTTCCAGTGGTCAGATATCATAGGTCGCCAATGGGGAGCTGTCCAGGTGCTGAACTTAAAGATGTTGTCCAGTCTTAGAGGGATCTTGTCAGAAAAAAAACATTATTAACCTGCAGATTTGGGGTTAATCTGCAGGTTAATAGTGTTACTAACCTGCCCGGCGCCTGCACATAGCCGAATGCTGCCGAGAGAAAATGAACTTTATTCCCACTGGCAGCATTCGGGTTTCAGTCACAAGGACGGCGCTGACGCGGGCCCAGTCACCACTCTGAGTATAGAGAGCGGCAGCGGTTACCACGACCCCGGCACTGACTGACATTGGCTATGCATTGGGGCGCAGTTACAGCTGCCACTCGGTGACTGAACCCATGAAGGTGCCACCACCATGACTAAACCCGAACGCTGCTGGGAGGAAAAAAGTTAATTTTCTCCCCGCAGCGTTCAGCTAAGTGCGGAGGCCAAGCAGAATAATAATGCTATTAACCTGCAGATTAACCCCATATCCTCAGGTTAATAGCGTTTTTTTCAGCTTCCCTTTAAGCTACAAGACTGTAGTCACTCTGTGAATTTTGCTGTGATGTATCAGTGGTATAGAGTAATTTTTGGCTGCATGATCTGTGTATCGACCAAAATGGCCATGTAGCCCCAGCCTAGAACGTATTCCTCATATAATAAAGTGTTTATACAAATTTCACATTATGTCTAAGATCTTTGCTTGTAGGGTTTGAAGAAAAACCTTCATTGTTAACTTCCAGAGAAAGATAATCCGACTTGGCAAAATCAGGATCAATCACATAGGGGCGCAGTGTGTTACAGTGCAGGTGCGCTGTGTCTTGTATTGAGCAGAGCACCAGTGCACAGGACAGATTTTTATTCTTGGAGGTAAAGATTACCAACCAATGATGCCAAGCAAAGTTCATATGAGTTCATGAAAAATACACAATTTCAAATGTAGAAACAGCAGGGGGAGTTGAGTTGGTCAGGCATAGTTTACTTAAGTCATTGGTAGGGCATTGAGATGGTTGTCAGGCATTGTTTACTTTAACACATATCTCTAATTTAATTAAACTGTACTAATACTAACTTCCATACTCAGGTGAGAAGACCAATACATTTTGCTTTTAACTTGGCAATATCAGAAAAATAAATGGGGTTCACATCCTGCTGGTTTTTTTCCACTAAAAATGCTGCAAAAACTGATTGCAACATTTTTTTGCTGTGTTTGTGCCGCTTTTTTTGCACTTACTCATTGCTTTCTATGGGGGGAAAAACGCTGCAAAAACACTGAAAGAATTGACATGCTGCAATTTAAAAAAAAAAACATCAGTTTTCCAATTCAGTCAGGAAAATAAGCCAAGCAAGTGCATGACATTTCTGAAATCTCATAGCTTTTGTTGGTACTTTAAAAATCAGCTTTTAATTTGCATAAAAAAGCAGCAAAAACGCAACGTGTGAATATAGCCTAACAATAGTTTCGGTGTGGTCTTTACTGAAGCACTAGAATCTTTAAGCTAATACATCCTGAGTATGTTGAAATATATACCTGTAACATCTGTGCTGGTTTCCGCTTCGGCTGCTAGGTGGCACCACACCTTTGTTGTGCATCAGTCCTTTTTTATTCCTGGGACTTTTTGGTATAACGAGATCAGAGAATTATGGGATTAATTGTCTGGTTATGATTGCTCCTTTCTGAGAGCCCTGGGCGGGGTTCCCTGCTGTTTAAACCCCTTCACTAGACTTCCACTGCCAGTCAATACGTTTTTCTACCTGGCTTATTCTTTTCATTGCTGTGGTGGTTTCCTGATTTCTCCTTTTCTCTGATCTCACATTGAATTAACCTCTTCTTTTACGATTCTGTTCCTGACATGACCTTTTGGTTTTGACTCTCCTTGGTGACTCTTCGTGCCTTTGGTTCACTCTTCCAGGTGGCAGCCCCTTCGATGGAAATGTGGCACCCCAGGAGTCCGGTTGCCACATTGGCATTGCCTCCCTCACAGGGGGTGATGCCATGCCTGGAAGCAACGAGGGGTCCCCTGATCAGGTATACCAGCATCCAACACTTCCTGGCTCCAGACCAGAAAGGGGAGCTCCTCCCCTTTAAATTGGAACCTGGAGGCGGGGTTAAAAAAGTGAGTTGAAGGGAGTTGGAGACAGGACAGCGACAAAGAAGGACCTGGGGAAGGGAGCTGTGAACAAGCTCACCCCAGAGAGAAGCCCAAGGAATCAGACACTGGAGTCTGTGGTTGTGGGGCACTGAAGGCCCAGCAGTTAAATCCAGAGGGCAGGAGACTGACCCCACCAGACACCCGGCGGCACAGCAGCACCATAGGGCTCAGCACCGCCACAAAGGAACGACACCTGAAGAACGCTCGAGTTGCCTGCCATACGGGTGAGAAAAAAGACGTTTTACTAAGGGACGAGGGCCGCAGCATAGCTTTAAGCAGCAGGGCCAAAGAGGATAGCGCAGAGGGAAGGCCTACAATGCCACCTGGCGAGGTGGATTCCCAACTTGCTTCTTGGCCACCCAGACCTCCACCACCAGCTAGTACCAGTGCCCCGGTCTGCTCTGACAAACTGCAAGTAAAGTTAGAGGAAACCGCCATTACTTTGTTGCCTGGTCATTATCTGCACCCTCAGCCCTGCACTACACCGCACCAACAACATCTACCTCCACAATTCATCATTTACTGCCCCAGAGCTTAGCTCTGCCTGTGGAGAGCTGAACCAACTCTACTGCGTCACCATCAGCTCCAGAGGATCTGCACCGCAGCGGCGGCCCCATATAGCCGCATACCACGGGTGGCGTCACAAATATTATTCCCAAAATTGACTTTCTCTTTCCTTTATTTGACTGCACAGTGCCACGGACCGGGTCACTGCCACTGTGACATCCCCAGCACCGACCGGCCCGGATACCGAGTACCCCACGGCCCCTGGGGGCGCATCAGAAACAATCCACTGGACTCAGTTGTAAGACAACATCCCTGGACAGGGTTTAAAGGGTGAAAGTCAGGATTCCATTGGAATCTGCCAAATGGAGTGGCTTGTGCCAAGTCTGTCCAAGGTAGCCTTTTTGAGCCTGTGTCCTCTGATAGATGTGACAATACAGATCTTTCTTTTTCCCAATATCATCTGTTGGATGCCCAAATTCAAATGAGATGAGTTTAGGGTTGGAAGACTTTTTTATTAATGTGGTATTCTCAAGTTTGAAAGTTATCCCCTATCCGTGGGATAGGGGATAACTTTCCGATCGCCAGAGGTCTGACTGCCAAGGCCACCAGCGATCCCAAAAACTGTGTCTCTGAAGATTCCTATGTGAAGGGAGCAGTGGTCGTCCATGTTCATTCCTTCTAGTGGAGGTGTCAAAGACCAGCAGAGCTCTGCGCTCATCCATCTCTGGTAGTCCTATTAAGAGTGTAGCAGTGTGCATGATTGACCATGGCGGCCCAGTTCTCGGGATCGTATGGGGCCGTGGCAGTTCAATCAGAAAGGTATCCTCTATCTTGGGGATGATTTTCAAACTTGAGAACAGTCCTTTAAAGTTTATGTAAATTATCCTAGGACTCCCATGCTAGTTTGTTCGGCTTTGCTCTTACATGTAAGCCTACTTTTAGAGCGAATACCGCCTGTACATAGGATCTAACACCTCACGGAGATATAATATAAATGATAAGAAAAGAAGGAAATGGTAACACATTGTGCTCATGGACTGATATCTCCAGCCGTCGCTTCTGTTCATAGCCAGCATCCAGCCTGCTCCCTCCTGCTATTCCACATTGCTTGTCTGTTTTTCAAGCCATCAGACATACAATGTTCCTTAAGGAGGGGTGCAAGAACGAAACAGCATTTGCTGAAGCACATGTCCTTAGGACAATAAAGCACGTGCAGAAATCTGCCTCCTGGTAATTAAAAGTGTCTAACAATCAGAGAATAACAGATCTTCCAGTTCTCTGGCTCCTGATAAGGAATAAGGCGTCTTGGAAAGGCAGGTAGAATTTTCTTTTCTTTTTCTCAATAGTTTTAGAGCTTTCACCCTAAGTGAAGATCCAGCCAAATCTGTGTGTTAATTAAATGGAGCACAAGAGAAGAGCTGATTGGCTCTATCAGGAGGGCTGAGCGTGCCAAAACATTTTCTGTCTGGTAAGAGACTTGACAGATCTGAAAAGCTGTTTGTGGATTTTCAGAATGTGCAGTTTATGTAACTCGTTAGGCACCAGAGAGATGAAACGTGCCTTGATACTTTGATATGTTCTGTAATTACGGCTTTCCTTCACGCTGATAGCATTATCATTACGATATGAGAGTTAGAAACAAAATAAACTTCAAGAATTGTGGTTGGAAATATAAGATATGTTCAGAAAACCGCATCCTTCACATGTGTGTTCTCTGATCACTGTGGCGGCCACATTGTCTAGTAGTCATTGTGGCATCTGCTCATGGCCATTGTCCCGATGTGCCGCCCGAGGAGCATTACCTGTTCATGTGAGGGCAGGATGAAGGATGCCATTGTGGACCTGCAGGCATCATAAATCTTCATATTAAAGGGAATCTGTCGCCAGGTTTTTGCCACCTAATCTGAGAACAGCATAATGTAGAGACAGATACCCTGATTCCAGTGATGTGTCACTTACTGTGCTGCTTTCTATAGTTTTAATAAAATATCTGTTTTATCAGCAAGAGATTGTCACCAGAGGACTTGTTGTTTCCTGCCATGATTGATTGGCAACTTTCCGCCTATGCACATCGTACATAGAAAGCAGCCAATCAGTGGTGTGGGCGGGGTTATACAGGGTTCAGCATTCAGAGAACTGCTAGATCTGCAGCAGATAAAACAATGATTTTATCAAAACTGTAGCACCCAGTATATTAAGTGACACATCGTTGGAATCGGGGTCTGTGCACCTACATTATGCTGCTCTCAGGTGGACCGATTCCCTTTTGTTGTATGGCAGTATTATTAAGATATTGAATGTCTCTGTTATTAATTTATACAACTGTTTTTATTCACTTGATATTGGTATTTAATTACTGCATTACAACTGAAGCATTGTACAATGTCTGCTGAAATATTATTATCCGTATTATTACTTTGTCATTGTTGCTGTTGTTTCTCGGGCTGTGTTGAAGTGTTTAGTTAACACGAAGCATTAGACTATGGTTATTTCTATACTATGCAATATTACACCACGACAGGCACCTACAGAAGGGATTGCTGAGAGTATGGGCCGTGTGATGGCTCCGGGGATAGCCCTGTTACTCTACAGCACTGGGACGCACAACGTCTGTATGGAGCGAGCAGGTTCTCCTTGTGTGAATTTCCTCTTTCTACTGGGTATTCGGGTTTTCTCCCACACTCCAAAGAGACATTGTGAAAGAGGGAAAACATGGAAAGAAATAGGAGAAAGAGGGAGGAAGTGAGAGGGATAGAGAGAGGGAATGGGAGAGAAAGGATGAAAAGGAGATGGAGAGAGAAAGGTGTAGGGGGGATAAGAGAAAAAGACAAGTAACAAGAGACAGAGATAATGAGAGAACAAATGAGAAAGAGAAAGAAAGAAAGAGAAAGAAAGAAAGAGGGAGAGGATGAAAGAGAAATAGGAAGAGAAAAAGGGAGAACGAAGGAGAAATAGGGAGCGAAAGAGGGAATGAGAGAAGGAAAGAAAGGGAGAAAGAGGGAGAACAACAGAGAAAGATGTAGAAAAAGAAAAAATGAGTGAAAGAGAGAAAGAAAGAAAGGGAGAGAAAGAGAAGAGATAGAAATTAAGGAAGAAGGAATATTTTGGCAATTTTGGGCACAATACTACATGGCACTTTTAATTAGCCTTGGTTTTTGTACCACACAGAGCACCATGTAGTGTTGGCCGTCCATACATACATGTGTCCTCAGACACTCAGTATGGCACCAGTAGCTTAGGAAAGACACATTTCGAAAAATACACAAGCAAGGTTATAGCAAGGAGACTTTACAATACATCCATTTTTCTTATGCTGCATCAAACTCTCCTACAATATAAATCTGTTTCTACAGCAAATATAACTATTATAATACACTAAAAAGGACGTTTTTCAGTTTAACCTGACCCATCAATTGGCTGACACCTGCTGATCAGACTGCCAGAAATCCCCATCCAACCATTATCAACAGTCGCTCGTTTTTCCTGCAGTGACCACTACTGGCAGCATGTAGTATTACAAGGCATGCATTATAATGAATAGGCAGTGGTGCAACCAAGTCCAGCAGACTGATTCATTACTGACTCTCTGATCTGGCTAATCTGGCCACTAGGGCTATTTTACACTCATACTTTCTGTTCTTTCAGGAAGAATTTTCAGCAGTTTGCATATCATCAGAGACAGGATTACAGTGACAGGTAACACCTCTATACACAGCAGATCATACAGGATCCACCAATCACAATAGGTGATGTCACAGCGGACTCTGTGCCGCCCTCCATCTTTCTCCATAATGACATTTTACACGCTCATTAGATGCTTCACTATGAAAGAGTCTGTTCATTGTGTCTAATGTTCATGTGTTTTCTTCAAACAGCAGGAAGTTAGAGTCTAAAAAAGCCCCAGTGGCTAGTGTGAGAATTGCAAGATTTCTTACTTTTATTATTAATAAAGATCATGATATGGCAAAAATGACAAAAAAAATACATTTAACACAAAAACCTGATTTAAGCAATAGGTGATTTTCTGATGACACATTGCCTTTAATGGTTCTTACAGCAGAGGTCTTAAAGAAGATTTCTCCTAAAACATAACTTTGCCAGTATACTGTACGTCAGTCAAAGTTTCATAGTTGTGTTGCATTTTGTAAATTTTCTTAAACTAATTGACGGAAACAAAACCCATGTAAATGATTCCCCACGGGGCGTCCTCAGTGCGTCTCCTGAGCGCTGAACATAAAGCGCAGGTTATTTACATAAAAGCTGCACTAATAACTTCATATAAATCAGTCCCTGTATCAGATCCTCGGATAATTGAGATATGATATTCGTGATATCAGGAGGAGATCTTTCTCTATACGCAGCGGCTTACCTGCCAGCAGACTCAAGGACACTGCAGCTATGGTCCTGCCGATACTTGGCTCTAAACTGCAGAAAATACAGAATACGAGAGCCGGATACCAGGCGTGTGTGTACCTAGTCCTACAGTGCAGAAAGCTCTACTACACGGCAGCAGATGCATCCAACTTACATGTGAACATTTCCTGTGGTGGGCACGACGGAGAAAGAAATGTATCATTTTTTGACTAATTAAAGTAATGTAATAGTTATAATTTTTTATATAATTTTTATCTTGCAGAGAGTGACAAGTCAAGCCTGACATGCCGAGGTGAGGAGACTTTTAAGCCGCAATGCTCCTCTGGGAAATATGAAAATTGTCTCTCCAGGGAGGAAGAGGACTAGAACTCTAGCGTCACCTATAGGAAGTAGCAATCCTAAAAGTCACTATCGACTCTCTAACGAGCCTTGCCACATGACTTAGGATTAAAGCCAAAAAAATTATTGCTACTTCCTATAGGTTCCAACAGCGTTCTAGTCCTCTTCCTCTCTGAAGAAAATTAGCATATTTCCCATTGCGGCTTAAAAGTGTCCTCACCTTGGCGTGTCAAGCTTGACATGTCACTTTCTGCAAGGAGAAACTTTACCCCTTGGATCACAGTCAGACGCCTCTCACCCAGCCAAATCAGATCTCACATTTTGCAATGACACGGGGCAGTACCCCAAAACACATTGTCTGCAAATTGAGATTTTGGCGTTAATCATAAGTCATGTGACAAGGCTTGTTAGAGAGTCGATATTGACTTTTAGGGTTGCTACTTCCTATAGGTGGCACTAGAGTTCTAGTCCTCTTCTTCTTTGAAGAGACAATTTGCATATATAATTTTGATAAATGTTTTATATTTGTAATTCCATAGATTTATATAGAGATAGTCATAAGGGCAATCTTACTTGGACACCTCACTGTGGGGGAATTATGCATCAAGGTTGGTACTGCACGGACCAGGATCCAGTGAACTTCTTTAGCCGGTACTTGAATGCCGCACCCTGGGCACCTCTGACGTTTAAAAGACCCCGTGTCGTCATGACTTTGTGTGAGGACTTGTCATCATTACTCACCTACATCATGACATACATCCAGGATGCTGGCATTTGAGTGCTTATAGTAAATCCCAAAGTAATTGGCACTCCACTAATGAAGGTGGTGCATGTGGAAAAATAAGTGATGAAATATGCAGAAGTCCTGGAACTCATATTCACAATGCAAAACTTGTCTTTATTCAGCAAATTCAGGACATGTTTCAGCCCATCCAAAGCTTTCATCAACCAGGACTTCTCTATATTGAAAACATTTGAGTGCTTACCAAAGAAGTTCACAGGACCCTGTTCGAGTTGCCACAGAGTACCAAAGTCGATGACAGACTGAGATGATGCAAATTTGTATATGTTCTGTCCCTCTTTATAACAGAAGTAACACTTGGTATATTCATGTACTAATAAAAATTTATGTATCGGCAAAAAAAATGGAGGCGTATCTTATTTTCATCCAAATTTCAGATCAAAGTCACCCATTTGGCAGAATAGGTCTGTAAAATTATAAAAGCCCTTGTAAGTAGGGATGACCCATGGAAGATCGGGTTCTGGTACCCGTCCTGAACTTTATTCTAACTGTTCCCGAACTTGAACCAGAACCAAAACTCACACAGATCAACTTCCTCTACGATGGTGCTATAAATGGGGGACCTGACATCCTTGTTTCTGGGTGTAATGGGGGTCCCAGCTGTCAGGTTTCTACCAAACGATATCTATGGCATATGAAGTCAATGTGCAATAAAGATTTCATACAAGTATTCCCCTTCAAAAACAGGATAAACCCAACTACATATGACAAAATGAGTTCTTGAAACGTTCTTGAGTACTTGGAAAGTTCTTGAGTTCTTGGTCAGTGAAACTTTTCACAGTTTTCTGCCATGTTCTTTAAGAAAGAGTACTGGTATTATACGATGTGTACTGGCCCTTTTACAAACAACTGGCCTTTTAGACATATTAGATCCTGTATGTGGAAGACTTAGATCAGACACACAATCATTTTCGGATGACGCTTTTCTTGATAATAAACTGTGTTTTCAATTGGCCGCAGGACATCATGAGAGGTGCAGCTTATACGGTTGAAGTCCTAAGGGTTGCAATTCCCATCACACATCTATTCAGCGGACCCCAAGATAAATTCTATAAAATCCTTCCTCAAACATCATTTTGTAGAAGGGATAATACTTCCCATTCTGCCCAGATTCCAGCGGAATGCAGAGACGGAGCCGACATATGAGCTTCGGCTGGTGGACGTGGCTGCTCCCAGGAGCTCAAAATCCCTTCTAATTAAATTTCAGGCTGAGACAGTCTCTTATTTAATATGAAATCTGAACAAAAGGGGAGCTGACAGGGGAGACAGGGCGGGAGGCGAGGGGAGCACAGATCAGATGTTAACGGTTCATGAGTTGATAGCGACTTGATGGTGACTGACCTCTTGCTTATCAACCGGCTGCATGATATCGGTTCCCAGTACTACAAATGACCCATAGCTACAGAAATATGATTACACAATGATTTACAGAGTTGGAATAATTTGTGAAGAATATTTTCAATTTATGGTCTGTTTGTTTTATATATGTATACCAGCTATGTGTTTCTGCATGGGCAGTATATACACTGCTCAAAAAAATAAAGGGAACACTCAAATAACACGGAATGAAATATTCTCATTGAATACTTTGTTCTGTACAAAGTTGAATGTGCTGACAACAAAATCACACAAAAATCATCAATGGAAATCAAATTTATTACGCAATGGAGGCCTGGATTTGCAGTCACCCCCAAAATTAAAGTGGAAAACACACTGCAGGCTGATCAAACTTTGATATAATGTCCTTAAAACAAGTCAACATGAGGCTCAGTATTGTGTGTGGCCTCCATGTGCCTGTATGACCTCCCTACAACGCCTGGGCATGCTCCTGATGAGGTTGCAGGTGGTCTGTGGGATCTCCTCCCAGACCTGGACTAAAGCATCTGCCAACTCCTGGACAGTCTGTGATGCAACGTGACGTTGGTGGATGGAGCGAGACATGATGTCCCAGATGTGCTCAAGCGGATTCAGGTCTGGGAAACGGGCGGGCCAGTCCATAGCTTCAATGCCTTCATCTTGCACATTGCCTTCACATTCTCCCAATATTTTATTCTATATGGTTACAGGTTAAGTTTTAACTGCTTTCCTTTGGTGCTGGAGAACATGCACTTTAGACCATTGAGAGCTATTTGACCTGGAAACCAGACCAGTGTAGACGTCGTACACCACACCCAGACCACAGACTGTCTACACTGGAAGTCTCCTGGGACACAAACTATCTCTAACACAGGAATGGTGAGTCGGTTTTCTGAAATAAACACTTTGATGTGTCGGCCCCATATGTTGACATTATTAAAAACTTTGTGGTGGTATTACTGCATTATGTAGGACTACTATTTAGTAGGGATGAGTGGACCCATGGAAGTTCGGGTTCTGATACCGACTCGAACTTTAGTCTTTACCAGAACTTACCCAACTTTACCAGAACTGTACCCAAACTTGAACCAGAACTCGAATCCCATTGAATGGAGACCCGAACTCTGGAAAACAAAAATCTCTCTCTCTCCAGAACTCCGAACATTAAAGCGGACTTCTGGGAGAAATCCGTGTTCTGCATTTTTCACCGGACACTGAGTGTCCAGTACGAACCAGGAACTTGTAAGGTCGAGTTCACTCATCTCTACTATTTAAGCATTATAAAATATATGCTCACTGCAGTATATGGTTGTGGCAGCACAGAACTAGAATGATTTCAGGCATTTCTATGAACCTGTTATAAAGACACTATTATATAGACACTTATTAATAGGGACTGTATTGTATGCTTATTTATATACTGTGTAATAATACACAATCCATAGTTTCCAACAGTCCTAACCCTAACTCTAACCCTGGACTGCCCCAATTTTTTGGAAACACTTCTGGCAAATTAGGGCATTTCCTATTTTGAAAAACGCTGCGGTTTGTGAAACCCCCACCCAAAAGTGGACATTCCTGTCCAGTTCTAGACGTCCTTATTTCTTATTTTCTTATTTCTTTTGACTCTTTAATGGTGTCTTAGGTAATGAAATATCCCATTTGATTATTTTGTATTTCAATTTGTAGGCTTACAATGCTATAAAAGTGACTTTTTGAAGACAGAATTGTTCTGTAATTCATAAATTAATTAAAGGGATTGTCCACTACTAGGACAACCCCTTCTTAATCTAAATGTTTGGAGAAAATAAAAAAAAGGTTATACTCACCTCCTGTGCTTGAGACATTCCAGCGGTGTCAGTGCTCGTGGTCCTGGGGCTCTCGTACGGTCACAAGTGACCTCGACACCCTATCAGTGCTGGGGTGACTATCTCCGCCTTCTGACAAATCGAACATGAAGAGGAAGTTCAGGCTGCAGCTGCTTTGACTTCCTCTTCATGTTCAATTCAACAGGAGGTGGAGACACTGATACTGGTGCTGATTGAGCGCCAGAGTCACGTGTCACCACACCGCATGGGATCCCCGGGAGAGTGAGTGCCAACACCGCGGGAACGGCGCTTGCACAGGAGGTGAGTATTACCTTTTTATTTTATCGGGGCCAAGCGTGGGGTATGACTAGAAGTTGTCCAAATAGTGGACATCTTCTTTAAGTATTAACTATCTCAGAAGCTAGAGCCAATATGACAAATCGGAATCATATTCTTAATCAGCACCACAAATTTAATATAAAACCATTCAGATATCATTGGCACCAAAATCACTGTATACCAGTGTAATGCATCATTGGCAGCACTGTTCTCCTCAAAAGGGGCAAGTGAACCTTCTACACCTCCTTAAAACATGAGACAAACTCAAATATGTTCTTTTGTAATGCTCCTGGGTTTGAACCCTTGAGTCTGTGATCTGTTTGGTTTGTCCTCAGAGCCACCTTTTCTCCAGGTGTTTAAGTTCTGTTATTGTGGTGCAGTCTGTTTAGCATAACACAGGTGTTTTCATTTGTCTACCCTATCACCTTTTGGGTGCGGCTTGATATTCTGTCCCTCTGCTTGCCTTTCCTGCCGGTGATAGTTTCTTCTGGATGTTCAGCCATTCTGATGTACTTTAAAGCCAGTCAGTGAAATCTCACTATGGTGTATCTCTTTGTCATTTCTTTTCTTTATTCTGCACCTACCTTCTGTTTCGTTTTTGGAAGTAGGCAGCATATAATCTAACAGTAAGTACTTTATACTTTGTTTTGTATTTTGTCATTTACTTTACTCACTCTGGGATCTTTCCTTTTTTCAGCACACTTTCCCTTTTTGTAGGTAATTTGCACTCTACTCTGACGTCCGGTTCTTTAGGAATAACGTGAAACGTCCGATGGCCTTTCAGGTAGTTTAGGTCCAAGCTGCCATTGTCTAGTCTGTAGTTAGGGCTATCTCTGCTCACACAGAAACCTTTATGGACTGTGGGTCAGGATCTCTAGTCTGTACAGGGACTGGCAGGGTCAGTTGCAGTTTTTAGCTTGTTAACTTTTTTCCCGAGGGAGTTTCTACTCTAGCACAATATCTTTAAAACGATCTTAAAGTGGTCCCCATACAAATAGAATACAATGAAAATGGATTATTTCAATCAATATCCATTCAGTTTGGAAGAAGAATTTCCAGTTGCTTTCTGAAATAATGGGCACATAACATTGCCAATGATTTTACGTCCTTGTATATTTTTCTTTGAATCCACCCTACATTGTCTAGGCTGTGCTTCAACCCCTTCTAGACCACGAGTACTTACAGGATGTGTTTGGCATTCCTTTTTTAACACAACCTTTTTATTAATCCAAAAAGTCCCATTTTATTATCAACCCACAGCTGGAACCAAATTGCTACCTACAAATTCATTTTTCCCCTGGCTTGGTATGCGAGAACTGTTTAATTAATATTCAACATGTTTCTAAGCAACCCAATTTCAGTTGCTAGACATGTATTCATCCCCTGTAATGAATAGACACCATAAACAAGTTCTCTATGAAATGTATCAAGAAAAAACGAAAACACGTTATTCTAGACAGATTGGAGGGGAGACGAGAATAAAAGATAAAGACGTAGCGAAATTTTACTAAAAAAAGTGAGAAGTTAGTACTTATATATTATCGGAAAATATGAAAGGACACCCCCTGTGCAACAAACAAGTATAGTGACCCCCAAACAGAGAGTCTGAGAACAGTGAATCAGTGGCCCTATGTACTTACTACTGACTTTAGGAACCCTGTTCTACTTATCGGTGGAAGTCTACCCTCAATCAAACATTTCTCACTTATCTTGTGGATAGGCAATATATATATCAATTATGGGATACCCCCTATAACTCATGCATACCCATAAAATGTTTTTCCACTCTTCCAAAAATGAAGCAGAATATAAAATCTTTTCTCTTTGCATATCTTTGGATGTCCTCCTTTCTTCCACAGCTTTGGTACTACCTTTTTAATGTATGCATACACATAATTTACATTAATAATATATTCTTTTAATTTTCACTTCAACGTGTGCTCCTCCACCAGTGCCGCCTGTAGGTACACATTTACTCTCCCTATTGGTAAATCTGACTCTGACAGTGTCTTTGTGTCTGTTGTTAACGAGTTTTCCCAAAATCGCAAGTTGATCCCTATCCATACGATAGGGGGGTAACTTTCTGATTACTAGGGATCTGACTGCTGGAAAACTTGCCAATTCTAAGAACGAGGCACTGCAAAGCTCCATCTTGAATGAAGTGGCGTTGCCAATGCATGGCCTCCACTCCATTCATTGTCTATATAACTGCTGGGAATAGTAGAGCTCTGCATTCTTCTGCAGTCCCATGGAATAGCGCACTTCCATTCAAGACAAGGCTCTACAAAACCTCTTTCTCAGGATTGATGGGAAGTTCCAGCATTTGGTCTTTCTCAATCTTGTAATGTTGGGAAAAACCTTTTAATACCCTGGAGCTCTGGTTGTTGCATTATGGAGCATACATGGAGGGCAGAAGTCCCAAAGCAAGAATCAAAGTTGGTCTTCTCCCTCAGTCAAAGGGGTCTACTGGTTCTTAACCTTGATTGTTCCCATCCCAAATAAGAAATTAGAACTTTCTGAACAGAAGTTAGATATCTCTTTTAAGCACAATGATATTTTTCTCCTTTTAATAGGAAATCATTTTTTTTAATCAAAAATAACACTTGTACTCACCTTCGGCGCCAGTGCTGTTGCAGCGGTGTCGGCACTGGCTCTCCAGGGTATTGCGTGATCGCGTCCCTTCTGCGGATGTAATTGACATCCAGGGGAAATGAGAGCTGCGGCTGCTGCTCTCTCACTTCCTCCAGATGTCTTCATTTGTCCAAAGGGGGGGACAGTAAAGCCAGCGCTGAATGGCCACAGGGATTTCTTGACATAATGTCATACAAGCCCTGGAAGAGCCAGTGCAGCCACCGCAGGTCCTGGAGGTGAGGATAAGTGTTATTATTTTACTGGGGGGAAACATAGGGATTGAGAAGGGGTTGTCTGAGTAATGGACAATCCCTTTAACTATATGTAAGAGGGATATTGCCAAACTGATTCAACCATATGCCACACAAATTATCATACCCGTACTGAGCGCCAAAAAGTTATATGAGGACATTACAGAGAAAATACTTCGGTTGCTGAAAACCACTAAGACGTCTATTAATAGGAAATGATTGGCGTTGGCCATTTTCCACTCTATTCACAGTAACACAATATTATGGTGTATTTAGTAAGATGTGGGATTGCGCTCTTATTTTCTCAATAGAACAATATAATAACACACTAGTTTTGCTTCTAGTCCTCAGTTTACTTTTATATTTTAACAGATGCCATTTCTGATATATTTTTATTTATAGTCATGTAACAGAAACTTACAAAGAAGACGCCACCATAAAATGATACCCAATGATTTCTATAGGGCTTTACTGAACCAATGTTTTTGCACAATGCCATAAAGAATTTTTTCTGATACCAATCAGACAGAACAAATCTCTGCCAGGCTCCATCAGATGCCATTTTATAGAATAACTTCCTCCTAGAAACTTTGCTTTACGTGGTGATTACCGATGTTATATGGTGCCATATGGCGGAACACTTTTTGTCGTCCATTTTCTGTGTGTGAGACCTTAGAAGTCCACCTTGGACAAGTCATCTTTCTATTAATTCAACTGAGAAAAATTCTGTTTTTTGACAGATAATGCCAAAAATACAAAATAATACTAATGCCTAAAATAATCTATTTTTTAATATACGTATCCTTTTTTTTTTTTTTTTTACTACCAACAGACCCTACCGGCTGTGAAAACTTCCACCAACTCAACTCCTGTTAGTTACCATGTGTACTTGGTAATACTACATGGCACTGGTTTTCATATACAAGATAAGCCCAATAATATTACAATATTGTAATTTATTATATTAAATAATCTCATTCATGAAACTGAAAAGTTTCATCCTTGATCCATAAAAACCACCCCATGCTCAAACCAAGTTTTGACAATTTAGGCTCCATCTGTACAAGGCACAATAATGTGTATAGGGGGCATTTAGGCACACTGAATGGGTGGTCTTCAAGTCAAGACTTCATGCAACCAATAAAGCTGAAATAGACCATTCATGGCAATCCACTAACACCTTTTTTGACATAAAGTGTTACAGATTCTGGCAGATATCAGTCGCATGGTTGATCTGCTGTTTTTGAATTTTGCGTGACATAATACAGTAGTTGAAAAGTCATTGATGCGATCTGTCAATTTTGCTTAAGGCACGGATATCCAAAGCAACCTTCACAAACCAATCATAAATGACAATTAACAAATTTATTATGAAAAGCGTTGTCTGAAATCTGTAATGTATCGCCAGCTTGATTTATAGCATAGAGGCCGTCACCATATTTATCATTCCTAGACCCCAATGGGGTTCAGTATCTAATCTCCTTATCGCAAACATATAGTCCAGTAGGTAACATAGACATATCAGTGTGATTTTAGAGTGTGGGAGACAGTGGCGTAAACAGAGTTTGATGGGTCCCAGTGCAAAATATGGACATGGGCCCCCCCCTCCTGCATGTTGTCCAGATGTATGGGCCCTTGTGGTGCTCTAATTCTATAAGGACATAGATGTTCCCCCCACTTCTCCATTATGTAGAAATATCCCCCATCCTGGGTCCTTTCCAGGTATCTATGTCCTCCATCCTGGGCCCCTTCCAGGTATCTATGTCCTCCATCCTGGGCCCCTTCCAGGTATCTATATCCCCCATCCTGGGCCCCTTGAGGTATCTATGTCCCCCATCCTGGGTCCCTTCCAGGTATCTATGTCCTCCATCCTGGGCCCCTTCCAGGTATCTATATCCTCCATCCTGGGCCCCTTCCAGATATCTATGTCCCCCATCCTGGGCCCCTTCCAGATATATATGTCCCCCATCCTGGGTCCCTTCCAGGTATCTTTGTCCCCCAAACTGGGCCCTTCCAGGAATCTATGTCATCCATCCTGGGCCCCTTCCAGTTATCTATGTCCCCCATCCTGGGCCCCTTTCAGATATCTATGTACCCCATTCTGGGCCCTTCCAGGTATCTATGTCCCCCATCCTGGGCCCCTTACAGTTATCTATGTCCCCCATCCTGGGCCCCTTCCAGATATCTATGTCCCCCATCCTGGGCCCTTCCAGGTATCTATGTCCCCCATCCTGGGCCCCTTCCAGGTATCTATGTCCCCCATCCTGGGCCCCTTCCAGATATCTATGTCCCCCATCCTGGGCCCTTACAGTTATCTATGTCCCCCATCCTGGGCCCCTTCCAGATATCTATGTCCCCGATCCTGGGCCCCTTCCAGGTATCTATGTCCCCCATCCTGGGCCCCTTCCAGATATATAAGTCCTCCATCCTGGGCCCCTTCCAGATATCTATGTCCTCCATCCTGGGCCCCTTCCAGGCATCTATGTCCCCAATCCTTTGCCCCTTCCAGGTATCTATGTCCCCCATCCTGGGCCCCTTCCAGATATCTATGTCCCCCATCCTGGGCCCTTCCAGGTATCTATGTCCCCGATCCTGGGCCCCTTCCAGGTATCTATGTCCCCCATCCTGGGCCCCTTCCAGATATCTATGTCCTCCATCCTGGGCCCCTTCCAGGCATCTATGTCCCCAATCCTTTGCCCCTTCCAGGTATCTATGTCCCCCATCATGGGCCCCTTCCAGGAATCTATGTCCCCCATCCTGGTCCCCTTCCAGATATATAAGTCCTCCATCCTGGTCCCCTTCCAGGTATCTATGTCCCCCATCCTGGGCCCTTTCCAGGCATTTATGCCCCCCATCCTGGGCCCCTTCAGGTATCTATGTCCCCTATCCTGGGCCCCTTCCAGATATCTATGTCCCCCATCCTGGGCCCCTTCTAGGCATCTATGTCCTCCATCCTGGGCCCCTTCCAGGCATCTATGTCCTTCATCCTGGGCCCCTTCCAGGTATCTATGTCCCCCATCCTGGGCCCCTTCCAGGTATCTCTGTCCTCCATCCTGGGCCCCTTCCATGTATCTATGTCCTCCATCCTGGGCCCCTTCCAGTTATCTATTTCCTCCATCCTGGGCCCCTTCCAGATATCTATGTCCCCCATCCTGAGCCCTTCCAGGTATCTATGTCCCCCATCCTGGGCCCCTTCCAGGTATCTATGGCCACCATCCTGGGCCCCTTCCAGATATGTGTCCTCCATCCTGGGCCCTTTCCAGATTTCTATGTCCCCCATCCTGGGCCCCTTCTAGGCATCTATGTCCTCCATCCTGGGCCCCTTCCAGGCATCTATGTCCTTCATCCTGGGCCCCTTCCAGGTATCTATGTCCCCCATCCTGGGCCCCTTCCAGGTATCTATGTCCTCCATCCTGGGCCCCTTCCATGTATCTATGTCCTCCATCCTGGGCCCCTTCCAGTTATCTATTTCCTCCATCCTGGGCCCCTTCCAGATATCTATGTCCCCCATCCTGAGCCCTTCCAGGTATCTATGTCCCCCATCCTGGGCCCCTTCCAGGTATCTATGGCCACCATCCTGGGCCCCTTCCAGATATCTGTGTCCTCCATCCTGGGCCCCTTCCAGGCATCTATGTCCTTCATCCTGGGCCCCTTCCAGGTATCTATGTCCTCCATCCTGGGCCCCTTCCAGTTATCTATGTCCTCCATCCTGGGCCCCTTCCAGTTATCTATGTCCTCCATCCTGGGCCCCTTCCAGGTATCTATGTCCTCCATCCTGGGCCCCTTCCAGGTATCTATGTCCTCCATCCTGGGCCCCTTCCAGGTATCTATGTCCCCCATCCTGGGCCCCTTCCAGGCATTTATGTCCCCCATCCTGTGCCCCTTCAGGTATCTATGTCCCCCATCCTGGGCCCCTTCCAGATATCTATGTCTCAAGTCCTGGGCCCCTTCGAGGCATCTATGTCCTCCATCCTGGGCCCCTTCCAGGCATCTATGTCCTACATCCTGGGCCACTTCCAGATATCTATGTCTCCCATCCTGGGCCCCTTCCAGGTATCTATGTCCTCCATCCTGGGCCCCTTCCATGTATCTATGTCCTCCATCCTGGGCCCCTTCCAGTTATCTATGTCCCCCATCCTGGGCCCCTTCCAGATATCTATGTCCCCCATCCTGGGCCCTTTCAGGTATCTATGTCCCCCATCCTGGGCCCCTTCCAGGTATCTATGTCCCCCATCCTGGGCCCCTTCCAGATATCTATGTCCTCCATCCTGGGCCCCTTCCAGGTATCTATGTCCCCCATCCTAGGCCCCTTCCAGGTATCTATGTCCCCCATCCTGGGCCCCTTCCATGTATCTATGTCCTCCATCCTGGGCCCCTTCCAGCTATCTATGTCCCCCATCCTGGGCCCCTTCCAGTTATCTATGTCCCCCATCCTGGGCCCTTTCCAGATTTCTATGTCCCCCATCCTGGGCCCTTCCAGGTATCTATGTCCCCCATCCTGGGCCCCTTCCAGGTATCTATGTCCCCCATCCTGGGCCCCTTCCAGATATCTATGTCCTCCATCCTGGGCCCCTTCCAGGCATCTATGTCCCCCATCCTTTGCCCCTTCCAGGTATCTATGTCCCCCATCATGGGCCCCTTCCAGGTATCTATGTCCCCCATCCTGGTCCCCTTCCAGATATCTATGTCCTCCATCCTGGTCCTCTTCCAGGTATCTATGTCCCCCATCCTGGGCCCCTTCCAGGCATTTATGTCCCCCATCCTGGGCCCCTTCAGGTATCTATGTCCCCCATCCTGGGCCCCTTCCAGATATCTATGTCCCCCATCCTGGGCCCCTTCTAGGCATCTATGTCCTCCATCCTGGGCCCCTTCCAGGCATCTATGTCCTTCATCCTGGGCCCCTTCCAGGTATCTATGTCCCCCATCCTGGGCCCCTTCCAGGTATCTATGTCCTCCATCCTGGGCCCCTTCCATGTATCTATGTCCTCCATCCTGGGCCCCTTCCAGTTATCTATGTCCCCCATCCTGGGCACCTTCCAGATATCTATGTCCCCCATCCTGAGCCCTTCCAGGTATCTATGTCCCCCATCCTGGGCCCCTTCCAGGTATCTATGTCCCCCATCCTGGGCCCCTTCCAGATATCTATGTCCTCCATCCTGGGTCCCTTCCAGGCATCTATGTCCCCCATCCTTTGCCCCTTCCAGATATCTATGTCCTCCATCCTTTGCCCCTTCCAGATATCTATGTCCTCCATCCTGGGCCCTTTCCAGATATCTATGTCCCCCATCTTGAGCCCCTTCCAGGCATCTATGTCCTCCATCCTCGGCCCCTTCCAGGCATCTATGTCCTCCATCCTGGGCCCCTTCCAGGTATCTATGTCCCCCATCCTGGGCCCCTTCCAGGCATCTATGTCCTCCATACTGGGCCCCTTCCAGGCATCTATGTCCTACATCCTGTGTCCCTTTCAGGTATCTATGTCCTCCATCCTGGGCCCCTTCCAGATATCTATGTCCTCCATCCTGGGCCCCTTCCAGTTATCTATGTCCCCCATCCTGGGCCCCTTCCAGATATCTATGTCCCCCATCCTGGGCCCTTCCAGGTATCTATGTCCCCCATCCTGGGCCCCTTCCTGGTATCTATGTCCCCCATCCTGGGCCCCTTCCAGATATCTATGTCCTCCATCCTGGGCCCCTTCCAGGCATCTATGTCCTCCATCCTGGGCCCCTTCCAGGTATCTATGTTCCCCATCCTGGGCCCCTTCCAGGCATCTATGTCCTCCATACTGGGCCCCTTCCAGGCATCTATGTTCTCCATCCTGTGTCCCTTTCAGGTATCTATGTCCCCCATCCTTTGCGCCTTCCAGGTATCTATGTCCTCCATCCTGGGCCCTTTCCAGAAATCTATGTCCCCCATCCTGAGCCCCTTCCAGGCATCTATGTCCTCCATCCTGGGCCCCTTCCAGGCATCTATGTCCTCCATCCTGGGCCCCTTCCTGGTATCTATGTTCCCCATCCTGGGCCCCTTCCAGGCATCTATGTCCTCCATACTGGGCCCCTTCCAGGCATCTATGTCCTCCATCCTGTGTCCCTTTCAGGTATCTATGTCCTCCATCCTGGGCCCCTTCCTGATATCTATGTCCCCCATCCTGGGTCCCTTCCAGGTATCTATGTCCTTCATCCTGGGCACCTTCCAGATATCTATGTCTTCCATCCTGGGCCCCTTCCAGATATCTATGTCCCCCATCCTGGGCCCCTTCCAGATATCTATGTCCCCCATCCTGGGCCCTTCCAGGAATCTATGTACTCCATCCTGGGCCCCTTCCAGGTATCTATGTCCCCCATCCTGGGCCCCTTCCAGACATCTATGTCCTCCATCCTGGGCCCCTTCCAGGCATCTATGTCTTCCATCCTGGTCCCCTTCCAGGTATCTATGTCCCCCATCCTGGGCCCCTTCCAGGTATCTATGTCCCCCATCCTGGGCCCCTTCCAGGTATCTATGTCCCCCATCCTGGGCCCCTTCTGGGAATATATGTCCTTCATCCTGGGCCCCTTCCCGGTATCTATGTCCCCCATCCTGGGTTCCTTCCAAGTATCTATGGCTCCCATTCTGGGCCCCTACCAGGTATCTAAGTCCTCCATCCTGGGCCCCGTCCTTAAAATTTATACCATATTGCTGGATGAAATTGAAGATGTTATTCATTTTTTAATCGCTCTGAAATAAATTTATATTTTTAACTGGATTTTTTTGTCTGGAGTATTTTTTTCTATTGGATCTGTATGGCACGGAGTCTAGCAGGAGTGACTTCCCCCCATAACAAGGATATAACAGAGGTGAGCTGTTTTTTTCCCATTTCTGGTATATATGCTCCCCATCCTGGGCTCATCCTGGCATATATTACCCCCATCCTGGTATATATGTTTCCCATTCTGCTGCTATTCTTTAATAGCAATACAAAAATAAACAATTCTACTTGCCTTCCTCTGCTCCCACAATGCGTGGCATCTTCTTCCATTGCTGGTGCAGAGACTGGCAGCTGCCTTCAGCGTGCAAGCGACGGGCAGTCGTGCGCCACCATTGACTTCCACCCTGACGTCAGCTGCCAACCTCTGCTTGAATTAGAGTATAGGAACCCAGCGGGTCTCTGAGCAGCAATGCATTTCAGCTGATTGTCTGTCCTCGGATGAACATCCAGCTGAAATAGGTGTTAATAGGCTCTCCTCCCTCACGGGCAAGGTCGTAGTCGCACCCTATGTGACCACGATCATTACTCCCATGATGGGAGGAAGCCCACACAAAGATATGGGTAATATACATTTAGATATTGTCCTTGGTCGTTTTAATCCCAGGACCTCAGTTAACGTCAATTGTAAAGTTTTAGATCTGCTTCTTTAATTCATTTAAAAGAGATGTAAACTTCATGGATTCATCTTTATACACCAGCATTGCTTGCACTGTGGATCTCCAACAATGTCCTCCACACGACAGCTCCGGAAATGTCGATGGTGTTCTTCACAGGTTTCTTTGTGTATGTCCACACATTTTTTTGTAATTGATTCATCCAATTAATAATTCATTAATGTCTTTTTTAACATTTAATATCTTAACACGTCTTCAGACGTGAGTTTTGCAAATGCAAAATGAGTGAAGGAGAGAGTGTAAATGGAACATGACTACGACTTGTAATGTTAGCGGCATCTGAGTATTCCACCTTTCCGTCTTCCCTGTCTGTTTGATTAAACTACAGTCAATACTGCTATACCCAATAGACTGTGATAACACAACCAAGAGAACTGGATATTTATGCTATAAAATCAGAGATTCAGATATACAAGGCTCTGCTCAAAGCATTTTTTAAAAGGAATCTGTCACTAGTTTTTTTGCCAGCTTATCTGAAAGCAGCATAATGTAGAGGCAGAGACCCTGATCTAGCGATGTGCTACTTACCGGGCTGTTTGCTGTAGTATTTATAACATAACCATTTATTAGATTATCACTAGGGGAGAAAAGTAAACCTGCTGCCACATAGTCCTTCACATTCATGAGCTCTGTATAACCCCGCCACCACTACTGATTGGCAGTTTTCTGCCTATGCACAGTGTACACAGAAATCTGCCAATCAGGGGTATAGGCGGGGTTATACAGAGCTCAGCATTCAGAGAACTGATAGATCAGCACAGTTGTCAAAACAGCTGTGAGCAGCATAATTATTATTATTATTATCATTTATTATTATAGCGCCATTTATTCCATGGCACTTTACATGTGAAAGGTGTATACATAGCACAAACAATTACAATAGTTTTGAACAATACAAGTCAGCGACTGGTACAGGAGAAGAGAGGACCCTGCCCGCGAGGGCTCCCAATCTACAAGGGATGGGTGAGGATACAGTAGGTGAGTGTAGAGCTGGTCGTGCAGCGGTATGATGTAGCAGTGGTTACTGCAGGCTGTAGGCTTGTCGCAAGAGTTGGAACTTTAGGTTCCTTTTGAAGATATCCAGGGTAGGCGAGAGTCTGATGTGTTGGGGTAGAGAGTTCCAGAGTAGGGGGGTGCGCGGGAGAAATCTTGTATGCGATTGTGGGAAGAGGAGATAAGAGGGGAGTAGAGAAGGAGATCTTGTGAGGATCGGAGGCTGCGTGCTGGTAAGTACCGGGAGACTAGGTCACAGATATATGGAGGAGACTGGTTGTGGATGGCTTTGTATGCCATGGATAGGGTTTTGAACTGGAGCCTCTGGGCAATGGGGAGCAAGTGAAGGGATTGACAGAGAGGAGAGGCTGGGGAATAGCGGGGGGACAGGTGGATTAGTCGGGCAGCAGAGTTTATGATAGATTGAAGGGGTTACAGTAGTCAAGGCAGGAGATGATGAGGGCATGCACTAGTGTTTTTGCAGATTCGTGGTTGAGGAATGTGCGGATCCGGGAGATATTTTTGAGTTGGAATCAGCAGGAAGTGGAAAGGGCTTGGATATGTGGTTTGAAGGAGAGATTAGAGTCCAGGGTTACCCTGAGGCAGCGAGCTTGAGGGACTGGGAAGATTGAGCAGCCATTGACTATGATGGATAGGTGAAGATGGGGGAGCGTTGAGTGAGACGGTGGAAAGATGATGAATTCTGTTTTATCCATGTTAAGCTTTAGTAATCTGTCAGAGAAGAAGGATGAAATAGCGGACAGACATTGTGGGATTCTGGTTAGTATGGAGGAGATATCGGGTCCAGAGAGGTAGATCTGTGTGTCATCAGCATAGAGGTGATACTGAAAGCCATGGGACTCTATGAGCTGTACGAGGCCAAAAGTGTATATTGAGAAGAGCAGGGGTCCTAAGACTGAACCTTAGGGGACACCGACAGATAGGGGGCGAGATGAGGAGGTGGTGCGTGAGTGGGAGACACTAAAAGTCCGGTCTGTTAGGTTTGAGGAGATCCAAGATAGGGCCAAGTCTATGATGCTGAGAAATGAAAGAGTCTGTAGTAAGCGGGAATGGTCCACTGTGTCAAAGGCAGATGATAGGTCCAGGAAGAGGAGGACAGAGTAGTGTCGCTTGGATTTTGCGGTTAGTAGGTCGTTGATGACTTTAGTCAGGGCAGTTTCAGTGGAGTGATGCGGTCGGAAGCCAGATTGTAAGCGGTCAAAAAGGGAGCATGAGAAGAGGTGGGAGGACAGTTCAAGGTGGCTTTGTTGTTCCAGTAGTTTTGAGGCATAAGGAAGAAGTGATATGGGGTGATAGCTAGTCAGACAGGATGGGTCAAGGGAGGGCTTTTTGAGGATGGGTGTGATTGAGGCATGTTTGAAACAGGAAAAGAAGACACTAATTGTTAGTGACAGGTTGAAAAGGCGGGTTAGTGTTGGGATGAAGACTGTGGTGAGGTTAGGTTAAGGATGAGGTGGGACGGGATTGGGTCAAGTTCGCAGGTGATGAGGTGTGATTGGAGAGTAAAGCGGAAACTTGATATTCCGTAATGGTAGAGAAGCTGGTTTTGGAGGAGGAGGATTGAGTAGATATGAGAAGGGGGTGTGGGGACTTTATGCAAAAGCTTTGTCTGATGGTGTCAATCTTCTGCTTGAAGAATGAGGCAAAGTCTTCTGCTGAGATGAGAGGCGAGGGAGGAGGCGTTAGAGGGCGGAGGAGAGAATTGAAAGTGTTGAATAGCTGTTTAGGGTTGTGAGACAGGGAGGATATGAGAGATGAGAAGTATGTTTGTTTTGCTGCAGTGAATGTGGACTTGAAAATAGTGAGGGACTGTTTGAATGCGATGAAATGCTCGTTGGAGTAGGACCTTTTCCATCTCCGCCCTGTTGAGTGTGCGAGCTTTGGTATGTGTGAGGGGGGCGACCGAATTGTGAGCTGCAGCTGTTGTGGTGTTATATAAAGTCACAGTAAGTTATATAAAGTCATAATAAGTCACACATCACTGGAATTTGTGTCTCTGTCTCTATAAAATGTTATATATATATATTTTTTAATATATCATGAGTTATCCAAAAAGAAACTCATTTAGTATTAAAAAAAGACAAGAAAAGTCAGCTTCACTCACCATAGGAAGTCAAAAACGCCCAGATTCAGTGCGCACCAGCAAAAAAATCCAAAGAACAAAAAGATCCAGAGAGATCCAATGATTAAGGAAGGTTTTCCGAAACGTGTCTGTTTCTAAATCATTCTCTTGTGTATTACAAATTTAGTCTCTGGACATACGTCCTTTTTTAAAATAATTTTCATTAAAAATCAATTTTAGAAGTTTTTCATTTAGTCTTACTCTACAATTTTCAGAGCTCCCATTGAAATAAATGGAGTGAGCTGCATAATTGCATTCATCTGTCTTTCCATTCTCAAGTTTATTGCAGTGGTGGGGAGCTCATTTATTGCACATATCCTATCAATAAGTCATTAATGTCCCAGATGGGAACAACCCTATAATTGTTGAATAGCGATACAAAGATACAACTTTCTAATATTCTTATTGACTTGAAATCTCTGCTTACTGTTAAACAATAAACATTTACTTTCTTACATCCAAAGGTTGTAAACCTGTGCTGAAATTTTGCCATTTACATGGCTTTTTACTGGGCTCTAAGGCCATGTTCACATACAGATCGCCTGTAATCTGATGCAGAAGGTTACCCTGATATGAGGCTTTGCAGAGCAAAAATCCAACACTAATCTGGGATGCACTCTATAGTAGCTTAAAGGGAACCTGTTCCCTGTTACCTCTGTAATGGATCTCATGCAATTTTCACTTGATTCCCCTTACTTTACATTATATTGTAATGAGAGAGAATTGTTCCCCATGTATCTAATTCCTATCACTTTCTTTATGGTTGGCCTCTCTAGTAGTATTCCTTACTCTATTGAGCATAACCTCTTTCTGTTCATTTACATTTTACGTATAGTTCCTCTACATACTTACAACGTAGCGCACACATTGCGCATGTCTGGATGTGACCTGCGTTCCACCATCTCCCTTTGCGTTCCAGCACGCGCACCGGAAGTCACTATGGTCACACTGCGCATGACCGGATATGCACCGGCGTTATCCCACCGCTTCCACCAACGTACCAGACCTTTATAAGTACGGCTCCTTCTCGTCTCCCCCCATCACATGGCAATTCTCCGCGGTCTCTAGTCCATGCACTAGCCCCTTCACGCCAGGTATGTTATTTTTGAATATGCCCTACGCCTTTTTTACCATCTGAACTATTTGCTATGTGCCTAAGTGTCCTTACTCACCTGTTACTAAGTCTCTTTGCTACTCCTCCTCTAACTAATGCCATGATTGACTTCCAGATTATATGGGATTAGTGACTCCATGAATTTACTTTTGATATCTCCATTAGAAGCTTGCAATCATATGTATATGTATGTGTATACTTTGTCTTTTTTTCTCCACTTCCCCCTTCCCCCTTTTTCTTTTTCTTTCCCTTTTTTCTTTGTTGTTTGCATATACGATTAATAATGGATATATTCTTGTTTATGCTTAGTAAAGGCCCTGAGAAAGACCATGTTAGGTCGAAACGTTGGCCTGCTTCTCACTTACGGGGAATAAAAACTAATTTTTGCATCTATATTGGAGTGCCAAAGTTCTTTTGGATATTTGTATTACTTATTTCTTCAGAGCACCCTATAAGTTTTATACAGTGAAGCGATCCCTCTTTTTTTCAATTAGCTTAAAGGGAACCGGTCATGTGAGAAATTATTAACCTGCAGATATGTGGTAAATCTGCAGGTTAATAGCGCTCTGAACCTGCTCGGCCCCCGCACATAGAGCCCCGCTGGTGGGAGAAAATTAACTTCATTCCTCCTGGCAGCATTTGGGGTTCAGTCACGGGGACGGCACTGGCGCGGGTTCAGTCACTGCTCTGTGTATAGAGAGCAGCAGCTGTAACCGCGCCACCTGCCCTGACTGACAGCCGGCCACAATGCAGAGCTGTTGTCAGTCGGTGCTTGGGTCGCGGTTACAGCAGCTGTCCTTTGTACACAAAGCGGTGACTGAACCCACTCTGGCGCTGCCCCCCGTGACTGAAACCGGATTGCTACCGGGAGGAATAATGTTCATTTCCACCCGGCAGGGCAGCTGTAAGTGCGGGTGCCGGGCAGGTTCAGAATGCTACTAACCTGCAGATTAACACCACATCTGCAGATTAATAGTGTTTTTTTCACTTGACAGGCTCATGGACCCTCATGCAAAATCTAGAATAGAGCCCACAACTAGGATGTATCATTTCTAACACTAGTGTGACTTTTACCTCTTTGCCCCCCTATAGTGTTAGCCCTGTGGATAGAGTAGAGCAGGTTATAGACTTCGAAAAAAAAGCACTACATGTCAGAAATTGACTTTGTGTAGTCGGTTGTCAAATATTCATCATGCCTCAGTGTGGGCTTTCATGTTGTATTTTTTAACATTTTGGTGTCTTTTTGGCTTTCCAAATTCTGCATGCTCTATATGATGTTTTTTCTCTAGGAAAAAATGTGTGAAAAAAACCCATGTATGCAAAAAATACAACAAAACAGTAGCATGAAAATCATGTTTTTTCAAATAAGAGAAAAAAAAAGCTCTAGATAAAAACAGAATGCAAGACGCCTTAGAGCCCATTCAGTCGTCAATTTTTCTTCTACAAGTTCTGCTTGTGGTTTTCGCTGATAGCACTTTTACCTGTTATAGTTTATGGGGTGGCTGCTCACATGCCCGTGTATTTCTGTGAACCGAGTGGTCCACACAAAATAATCGATACATGTCCGATTTTGATCTGAGTCCTGGATGCAAGTGTTAGGGTCCGTGAAAAAATCAGACAGAACTCAAATGCAATCCATGTGCTGCCCATTTTTCACGGACTGTTTCATCGCAAAAGATAAAAAAAACTCTATCATTTTCTTTTCATCCAAGAAAAGTGATAAAACTTCGACCAAACCCTGATGGTAAAAAATAACACTGACCAAAGTATGATGGTAAAAAAATGAACACTGAAAACAACTCTGATGTTAAAAATTGACACTGACCAAACTCTGATGGTAAAAAATTGAACACTGACCAAACTCTGATGTTAAAAATGGACAATGACCAAACTCTGATGTTAAAAATGGACAATGACCAAACTCTGATGGTAAAAAAATGAACACTGACCAAACTCTGTTAAAAATGGACAATGACCAAACTCTGATGTTAAAAATGGACACTGACCAAACTCTGATGGTAAAAATGGACAATGACCAAACTCTGATGGTAAAAATGGACAATGACCAAACTCTGATGGTAAAAAAATGAACACTGACCAAACTCTGTTAAAAATGGACAATGACCAAGCTCTGATGTTAAAAATGGACACTGACCAAACTCTGATGGTAAAAATGGACAATGACCAAACTCTGATGGTAAAAATGGACATTGACCAAACTCTGATGGTAAAAAAATGAACACTGACCAAACTCTGATGTTAAAAATTGACACTGACCAAACTCTGATGATAAAAGTGGACAATGACCAAACTCTGATGGTAAAAATGGACAATGACCAAACTTTGATGGTAAAAGTTAAAAATGACCAAACTCTGATGGTAAAAATTAACACTGACCAAACTCTGATGGTAAAAATGGACAATAACCAAACTCTGATGGTAAAAATGGACAATTACCAAACTCTGATGGTAAAAGTTAACAATGACCAAACTCTGATGGTAAAAATGGACAATAACCAAACTCTGATGGTAAAAATGGACAATTACCAAACTCTGATGGTAAAAGTTAACAATGACCAAACTCTGATGGTAAAACTTAGCAATGACCCAACTCTGATGGTAAAAATGGACAATGACCAAACTCTGATGGTAAAAATGAACACTGACCAAACTCTGATGTTAAAAATGGACAATGACCAAACTCTGATGTTAAAAATGGACAATGACCAAACTCTGATGGTAAAAATGAACACTGACCAAACTCTAATGTTAAAAATGGACAATGACCAAACTCTGATGGTTAAAAATGGACAATGACCAAACTCTGATGTTAAAAATGGACAATGACCAAACTCTGATGTTAAAAATGGACAATGACCAAACTCTGATGGTAAAAAAATGAACACTGACCAAACTCTGTTAAAAATGGACAATGACCAAACTCTGATGTTAAAAATGGACACTGACCAAACTCTGATGGTAAAAATGGACAATGACCAAACTCTGATGGTAAAAATGGACAATGACGAAACTCTGATGGTAAAAGTTAACAATGACCAAACTCTGATGGCTAAAATGGACACTGACCAAACTCTGATGGTAAAAAAATGAACACTGACCAAACTCTGATGTTAAAAATTGACACTGACCAAACTCTGATGATAAAAGTGGACAATGACCAAACTCTGATGGTAAAAATGGACAATGACCAAAATTTGATGGTAAAAGTTAACACTGACCAAACTCTGATGGTAAAAATGGACAATAACCAAACTCTGATGGTAAAAATGGACAATGACCAAACTCTGATGGTAAAAATGAACACTGACCAAACTCTGATGTTAAAAATGGACAATGACCAAACTCTGATGGTTAAAAATGGACAATGACCAAACTCTGATGGTAAAAAAATGAACACTGACCAAACTCTGATGGTAAAAATGGACAATGACCAAACTCTGATGGTAAAAGTTAACAATGACCAAACTCTGATGGCTAAAATGGATACTGACCAAACTCTGATGTTAAAAATGGACAATGACCAAACTCTGATGGTAAAAATGGACAATGACCAAACTCTGATGGTAAAAATGGATAATGACCAAACTCTGATGGTAATAGTTAACAATGACCAAACTCTGATGGTAAAAATGGACATTGACCAAACTCTGATGGTAAAAGTTAACAATGACCAAACTCTGATGGCTAAAATGGACACTGACCAAACTCTGATGTTAAAAATGGACAATGACCAAACTCTGATGGTAAAAATGGACAATGACCAAACTCTGATGGTAAAAATGGATAATGACCAAACTCTGATGGTAATAGTTAACAATGACCAAACTCTGATGGTAAAAATGGACAATGACCAAACTCTGATGGTAAAAATGGATAATGACCAAACTCTGATGGTAAAAGTTAACACTGACCAAACTCTGATGGTAAAAATGGACAATAACCAAACTCTGATGGTAAAAATGGACAATGACCAAACTCTGATGGTAAAAATGAACACTGACCAAACTCTGATGTTAAAAATGGACAATGACCAAACTCTGATGGTTAAAAATGGACAATGACCAAACTCTGATGGTAAAAAAATGAACACTGACCAAACTCTGATGGTAAAAATGGACAATGACCAAACTCTGATGGTAAAAGTTAACAATGACCAAACTCTGATGGCTAAAATGGATACTGACCAAACTCTGATGTTAAAAATGGACAATGACCAAACTCTGATGGTAAAAATGGACAATGACCAAACTCTGATGGTAAAAATGGATAATGACCAAACTCTGATGGTAATAGTTAACAATGACCAAACTCTGATGGTAAAAATGGATAATGACCAAACTCTGATGGTAATAGTTAACAATGACCAAACTCTGATGGTAAAAATGGACATTGACCAAACTCTGATGGTAAAAGTTAACAATGACCAAACTCTGATGGCTAAAATGGACACTGACCAAACTCTGATGTTAAAAATGGACAATGACCAAACTCTGATGGTAAAAATGGACAATGACCAAACTCTGATGGTAAAAATGGATAATGACCAAACTCTGATGGTAATAGTTAACAATGACCAAACTCTGATGTTAAAAATGGACAATGACCAAACTCTGATAAAACTGATCAAAGAAACTGATGAAACTTGGACCGTTTTTTGCATACCAGAAAATTCACTGACGTGTAAATGAAGTCTTGGCATAGATGCAGGTCGAAGTATTCAGTTCTTAAAACATGAGAAATCAGCCTCCGATGTGCAGGAGAAAAGTCTCCGATCATTTAGTAAATGCATACTGTGATGTGTAATAGCGTAATGTGCCCTGACCGCTCACAGGGTCATGTATAGTAATCTGCCGCTCAGTCTGCTCTTATGTACAACTTCACCTTATGCAAGGTTTAAAGCGTCGGAGCCATTTCCATTCTGGAGGAAAACCTTTTGTACAATAGCTGTGTTCCTTGGAAATGTTTTAATGATTTTTATTATGATGTGCGCACAGCAATGCTAAGAAAGCCAAAATATGTAATTATGAAACACAGCAGGTTTTCCAGAAAGCCATTAAACTCTATCAGAGACATTGGAGGGGTGGTGGGGGGGGGGGTAACAGAAAAAGGCCGGCGTTTGACACTTTCAAGATTAGCTGAAAATATAGAAAATAAATAATACTAATAATAGTAATCTCTTTCTTTTCATTGTAAAACTCACTGCACACAAAAATAAAACATTTAGCTCTGTTCAAAACCATTTCTTCTTTCGAGCATTGTTTAGCTGGGCCGTTTCCCGAATCAGTTTACTGCCAATAAATAAGTGGAGATGTAAAGACGAAGACAGAGAGAGCAGCACAGGGCAAAATCAGAGGCGAAGGAAGATCCTGCAGGGTATAGAAGAGGAGGCCGAGAGGAGCTCCCTGCTCAGCCTCAGTCTGCAGCGCGATCATAAAAATGGAGAAAACACTACTTCTTCTGTCATAAAGTCAGAGGAAGTTCACATCACAAGAAAGATTTCTATACTAAGGGTAATGGTTAACTCCTAAATTTCCTATATGTATGACTGGAGAGAACTGCGCATCCGCAACCACCTATCGTACTCTGCGCGATGGGGTCTGTTCGAAAAAGTTGTGGGTCCAAGTGACACATCTATAGCTTATTCTGTGGATATCTATCTACTATTTATCTACATACCAAAAAAATACAGCAGCCACTGTTTGTGCCAAAATATATGCAGTCTCTATGGGAACATTTTTCTGTGTAGAGTGTGACAAGCTAGTGTAAGGAGACTTATAGGCCATGCAACGCTTCTCTGGGAATTTAAATATGCAAATAGCACCTTCAAAGAGGAATAGAACAGGAACTCTTGTGAATATCAATCCTTTAAAGGACTATAGGATCACAAACCAAAACTGAAACTCCAAATGCAGACACTTATTTTGTTGCATTTGACCCTCCTCAGTGCAAAGCAAAGGGTCTGATTTGGGTAGGTGATAGGCCTCTGACAGGAAATCTAAGGAGGAATGTCTCTCCTTATGGAAAGTGCCAATCTGGTGTGAGGATGCTTATAAGCAATGCAATAATCCGCTTGGAATATAAATATGCAAATAGCCTCTTCAAATTGGCCAAATTGGCCAATTTGTGTGCTAAGTACCTTTACTTTATAAGTATAGTCTATATAGCCACAATGCCATTTCAAATTCACATATTCATTGTTTGCGTATATCTTGCAAATTGCCTCTTCAGAGAGAGAGAGGACTTGATCTCAAGAGCTACCCATTGGATGTAGTAATCCTAAAAGTCTATGATTTTTCTTGTACGTAAAAAACGGGGACCGATTTGTCACTGTTTTGGCATCAGTGTTTTATTAGTGATTTTCTGGTATGTTAAAAAAAAAAAAAAATACTAGAAAACTTCTACCATACCATTGTTAGAACAGACAACACATGGGGGCAAAAGGAGATTTTCAACCACACTTTTTGATTGGTGCTGTTTATCCCCCTTTTACGGGGTGGAATTTAGAAAGATGGGTAGATAGATAAACAGATATATAGATAGTATATTATTTAGTGGCTTGTATATAATAGAGATGAGAAAACCCAAACTGTAAAGTTTGGGGTTCGTACCAGATACCTAGTGTCCGGTGCTGAATTCCGAGCACGGACTTCTCTTGGAAGTCTGTTTTAGTGTCCGGAGTTCGGATGGAGAGAGAGATTCTGTGGGGGTACTCTGCTTCTTTTGGTAGCCCCCTAGCCCTTACTATGACGCATTTTACAGCACCAAAGTTTGAGTCCCCATTGACTTCTATGGGGTTTGTTCGGATAGAGTTTAAGTATCCGAACCGAACTTTGGACTAAAGTTCGTTCAAAACCGACGAACCCGAACATCCACAGGTCCGCTCATCCCTAGTATATAATCATTCTGAATATAAAGCTAGTGGACTTCTGAGTACTAATTATGTGAATGTTTTATGGGGTCTTGCCTCAGCATTTTCTCCCCGGCCACAGAAGCTTCCATAGAGCCACTCATTTTCCTCTTCTGGGCTTCCTCAATGTCATTTGCAAAATCTAGACTCCTTTGTCTTCCGCCAAGAAGAAATCTGACAGGCTGCGACTTTTCACTGGGCGACAATGCAATGTAATAACATCTCCTCTCATGTTCAGTTTTTCCGCCATAACTCAGTTTTCTCCCCTGTATGGACAAAAGGAGATTTCAAGATGAAAATAAAAGATTTGGTGTTAGTTTTATTACATGAGGACAGAGAAATCGTTTCCAGCATGGCACCGAGTTCACGAATAATGTTGTTTCAACCTTTCCCCAGCAATAAAACAATAGGGCGACACTTGTTAATGTCTTCTGCACATGGGAACAGATGTTGTGTGATTAATAGAAACCAGCGGATAATGATGAGGAGTCTTCATATGGAGAACTCACATATATTAAAACGGAAATGACATTTACTGTGAACGACCTCAACCGTAAATCTTCCATTGATAGGAGAAATTATAATACTTCCACCATTGGGAGTTATGCCATCAGAAAGACATGGCATATGTAACTGCTGCCAGAAGAGATAAAGTGATAGATAAAAGTTTTCAAAACCTTAAAGAGTGATTTCAGTCATTTAAAGTTATTACTTATCCATAGAACAGGTGAAAACTTGAGGATCGGCGACGGTCCGAGCACTGGAACCCCCATCCGTGTCGAGAATGGGGCTCGGAAATGTCAGAATGGAGAGTTGGCCGCACATGCACGTCACCACTACATTCTGACCAGGCATTTCAGAGATTCATTGGGAGCAGCTGGGGTTCAATCAATTTTATTGCTTAATACTGAGCAGAATGAAGTCTGTTGACTCCCTGCTACTGCAAAAACATGCTATGGTAATGCTTCCATGATGCACCCACACACAGTATGATCCCACCCACACATGTATGATTCCCCCACCTAATATGATGCCCCCATACAATATGATGCCTCCACAGCCCCTTACACAGTATGAGGAATACCACAGCTCCCGCATACATTAGGATCTTCCACAGACCCCCACACAGTATGATTCCCCACACAGTATGATAGCCTCACAGCTCCCCACACAGTATGATAGCCTCACAGCTCCCCCCACAGTATAATGTCCCCACAGCTCCCCGCACAGTATAATGTCCCCACAGCTCCCCGCACATTATAATGCCCCACAGCTTCCCACACAGTATAATGTCCCCACAGCTCCCCACACAGTATTATGCCCCACAGTCCCCCCACACAGTATAATGCCCCACAGCTCCCCACACAGTATGATAGCCTCACAGCTCCACTATACACAGTTTGATGACACACACATTACACCATACACAGTATGGTGGATGTTACAGCTCTCGCATATAGTATGATCCTCCATAGCACCCCCACACATTGTATGATGTACGCCACATCCTGAGGATGAAAAGTCTGTCCAAATTAAGATGTTGGGCTAAGATATCGTAGTGCTTTCCCAACTCACGAGCGGTACGCCACTGTTTGTAACCCTTTGGCTGTCCTGGTCCACAGGCCAGAATGGAACAGTCAGATGGCCAGAAGTGGCACTTGGGTCACAGTTTGCCTAGGTCTACCTTAGAGAAACAACTTTATGCCTAAATCAGGGGCAAGGAGAATGCTCTTGGTACAAAGGCAGTAGTCAATATCTGCTTCCCATTTGAAATTAAGGATAGTTGTTGAATGGATAAACATTCAGTATATTAAACTAAAGAAGCTCTCTTTATACCCTACAGCTGTGACATGTAAGTAGTTAACCTTGGTCAGAATCGGTTAGAATCTCAAACAAGAATACTAGCTTACCTGGGAGACACCTGCCTATGTCTCTTCCGATGCATCTATGGCGGCAGATCTGCAGTCAGGAGTGGAACCATTCGTCACTAACTCTTCTGTTCCTGGCTGTTTCTTTGCAACATACAGTACAGACCAAAAGTTTGGACACACCTTCTCATTTAAAGATTTTTTTGTATTTTCATGACTATGAAAATTGTAGATTCACACTGAAGGCATCAAAACTGTGAATTAACACGTGGAATTATATAGTTAACAAAAAAGTGTGAAACAACTGAAAATATGTCTTATATTCTAGGTTCTTCAAATTAGCCACCTTTTGCTTTGATGACTGCTTTGCACACTCTTGGCATTCTCTTGATGAGCTTCAAGAGGTAGTCACCAGAAATGGTTTTCACTTCACAGGTGTGCCCTGTCAGGTTTAATAAGTGGGATTTCTTGCCTTATAAATGGGGTTGGGACCATCAGTTGTGTTGTGCAGAAGTCAGGTGGATACACAGCTGATAGTCCTACTGAATAGACTGTTAGCTGCTTTTTTCTTGCCATAATACAAATTCTAAGTAAAGAAAAACGAGTGGCCATCATTACTTTAAGAAATGAAGGTCAGCCAGTCCGAAAAATTGGGCAAACTTTGAAAGCGTCCCCAAGTGCAGTTGCAAAAACCATCAAGCGCTACAAAGAAACTGGCTCACATGAGGACCGCCCCAGAAAAGGAAGACCAAGAGTCACCTCTGCTTCTGAGGATAAGTTTATCCGAGTCACCAGCCTCAGAAATCGCAGGTTAACAGCAGCTCAGATTAGAGACCAGGTCAATGCCACACAGAGTTCTAGCAGCAGACACATCTCTTCAACAACTGTTAAGAGGAGACTTTGTGCAGCAGGTCTTCATGGTAAAATAGCTGCTAGGAAACCACTGCTAAGGACAGGCAACAAGCAGAAGAGACTTGTTTGGGCTAAAGAACACAACGAATGGACATTAGACCAGTGGAAATCTGTGCTTTGGTCTGATGAGTCCAAATTTGAGATCTTTGGTTCCAACCACCGTGTCTTTGTGCGACGCAGAAAAGGTGAACGGATGGACTCTACATGCCTGGTTCCCACCGTGAAGCATGGAGGAGGAGGTGTGATGGTGTGGGGGTGCTTTGCTGGTGACACTGTTGGGGATTTATTCAAAATTGAAGGCATACTGAACCAGCATGGCTACCACAGCATCTTGCAGCGGCATGCTATTCCATCCGGTTTGCGTTTAGTTGGACCATCATTTATTTTTCAACAGGACAATGACCCCAAACACACCTCCAGGCTGTGTAAGGGCTATTTGACCAAGAAAGAGAGTGATGGGGTGCTACGCCAGATGACCTGGCCTCCACAGTCACCAGACCTGAACCCAATCGAGATGGTTTGGGGCGAGCTGGACCGCAGAGTGAAGGCAAAAGGGCCAACAAGTGCTAAGCATCTCTGGGAACTCCTTCAAGATTGCTGGAAGACCATTTCCGGTGACTACCTCTTGAAGCTCATCAAGAGAATGCCAAGAGTGTGCAAAGCAGTCATCAAAGCAAAAGGTGGCTACTTTGAAGAACCTAGAATATAAGACATATTTTCAGTTGTTTCACACTTTTTTGTTAACTATATAATTCCACATGTGTTAATTCATAGTTTTGATGCCTTCAGTGTGAATGTACAATTTTCATAGTCATGAAAATACAGAAAAATCTTTAAATGAGAAGGTGTGTCCAAACTTTTGGTCTGTACTGTATGTGTGCCAGTAAGTGACCAGAAAGAGCTGACATGTTTTCTGAGTCTGAGGAGATTGTGTTCAGTGCCTCCATACTTAGTGTATGGTGTGGGTTGTGCGGCTTAGTGCTGACGATCAGTGCAGGGCTGCCCATTATTGTTGGTTCCCTGTGATCCGTTCAATATGAGATAGTTGCCACTTCTTCCACATCCTACCTTATGTCATATCGTATGAAAAGGAGCTGATCCGCAATACCTGGGAGTTGCCACTGTACAGTGGGAAGGAGTTATGGTGTTCCGATCTGTGCACCGTTTACATCTGTCCGCTGCTGGAAATGATGGGGGTGCTGGGTGTCGAACCAAGGATATGTCATCAACATCCTGGAAGTGGAAAACTCTTAAAAGTTTCCCTTTTGGACACTTTGATTCCTGCTTTGCCCCACTTGCTGTCTGTGGTCTTACTATTTTAAGGGTTGAGTTTGGGTTCTGAACTCATTTTAGAAGCAAGTCTCTGGTCTGACCATTTTAAGGGAAAGTTCCCTGGAGATTGCACCATCCTGGCCTTCTTCCTTCCACTTACTTCCAGACAAAAAATTGAGGCTTGTTGTATTTAAAGTTTATTTCTGATAATGCAGAAGTTTTATTATATGATGATAGAGATGACAGGGAAATAAAGAAGGGTTGAATACTCCAGAGATAAGCACTGCAGAACCTTCTCTCTGTCACTGATCTGGCCCATGGGTGGTATGAAAGCCAAGTGATTAGCACTGCTGAGTAAATCTATTTTTACCATGGGTATGATAATAACCCTTTATGGCTTATGTATGTCCTCCCTATAATCCAGTGGTACTGTTTATGTCCAGTGATTATATAGCGGCAACAGCACAGTATCGAGATTGTCACCACTGCCATCGGTTCACGCCCCATTGGGCTCACAACCTATTTTCACTTTCTCGCACATATTAGCGTCAATTTTCAAAGAAAGCTGAATAGCTTATTGTGTGGGTGGAATAGATATCATTTCAACCCTCCATAGGCTGCAATTCACATTACAATTAAGGTCAGCACCATCACTCATAGCAAGTGGCGTGACCCTCGGAGCCTTAGGGACCACTCTGCCCAGGGTAGAATTGCAAACATCTGCCTTACACCACAATGGTTGTGCGGCCTCAGGAGTTGAGCCTGCACCATACATCACAGCTACCAGCTGTGTTATATAGCCAGCACCCAAATCCAGCTACAGAGATCAGAGCTAGCTCAGATCTTGGCATTTTAACCTGTTACATGACACTGTCAATCGTGACAGCATTTAACAGGTGGTAAATGGGAAAGTTGTCATTACATGCCCATTTCCCCAACCCACCCCCCCACCTCATAATTTCAGGGTGCCAATGGCATTGTCATAGCAGTTGGAGTGGGACGGACTACTGAGTGCCCCTGTACCTACCATGTCAATACAGCTATGAAGCCCCCCTGGCTTGGCTCCATGGGGGATTGGTAAATTTACAATACACTGCAATATTATCAAGGGATCGCAAGTTCGAGTCCCTTAGATAATCCAAAAAACAAGTAATAAGAAAAAATGTAAAAGATAAAATAAATAACAATATTTGCAATTGCATCGTGTGTAACTGTCCAAATGAATAAAATATTATATTATTTATCTATTTATCCCATACAGTGAATTAAAAAAAAAAATTGGAATGGTAGAATCAGTGTAATTTGGTCTTGTCGTCTCCCAAAAAATGGAATAAAAAAGATTAGAAAGTCATATGGACCCCAAAATGATAATGATAAAAACTACAGCTCGTATCGCAAAAAAACAAGCCTTAATATCAAATGAAAAATTAAAAAGCTAGAGCTCTTTGAAGGAGAGAAGGAGAAATTAAAAGTGAAGTTGGGCCCACTAGGACTCAATCGTCCTGATCACAACCACTGAGTGGGTGCATGTACAGGCATTGATGTCTCCTGACAGAGTATCACAAAACCGTGTTTTTTTCTTTTATTGTGCTATTAAATCTGGAGATATTTTGAACAAAATATAAAGGTAATGAAGGACCCATCTGTATGTGCATCACGGCTGTGTCAGAAATTCCCACAGTTTCAGCCACAGCACTGTCAAGTATGACAAATACCGTGCCCCCATATTTGCCAGCCATAGCGTTCCCATAAGTGCGTCTTTCATTGCTTCTGTCTCTAATCTCTCCATGATAGCTGCTTACAATGATCATCAATAAGCGCAGCAGTCACAAGAAAGAAGCAGCAAGAATGAAAGCTAAAGGCTTGTTACATTGAAGTAGGTTTCATGTGTAAATAAGGTTACCCGCTGTCAAGTGCGGCGTTCACCTCACGGAGTCGCTGCGTATTTGTCTTCTCAATCAATCTGGAAATCTTTTTTGCGGCCAAACATCACACTTGTTGGGCTTAAGGACTTTGCTGATGACATACGCTCATTGTCTGGCCTGTGTTCTCACCAGCTTCCTCCAAGTCATTTCCATCCCACTCCTTGAGCAGTCTGTAACTGCTATAAAAATATGCGCCAATTATAAGGGCGGCAAAAAAAATCTGCTCACTATGGAAACCTGTATTTATAGCTTTATGAGAAAGGAACATAAACACATACCGAGAAAAAGGCACATCTAGAATACCAGCTCCCCGCTCGGAAATCCATTACTGATATTAACTTTATGCCTGCAGCCTGGCCATATCACGAATATCATGAGGCAGCCATTTAATATAGCAAAACACCATAGTGATGTCTTCTTATGCCATAAGCAATATATAGATACCGTACGGAGGGCTCGATGGGGGGGGGGTTGTTACTTCTCAGCATTTCCTATACAGCAAAGCTGAATTGCTCACTGACTTGTATCTCTTGAGTTAAGATAATGAAGCAGATTTACCTGTAATTCTACAGAAAATGACTGCGTTTTACAACATGTTAGGTTATAGGTTGAGCTTAGTGTACTTATGTCTTTTTATAACCTTAAAATTATGAAATGATAATGAAGAACTCAATGGCAAACAGAGCTCTGCTATGTCTGAATAGAACTCAATGGCAAACAGAGCTCTGCTACGTCTGAATAGAAAGAAGCTCTAACTACCTTCACAGAACTCCAAGGGGCATTAAAGGAAATCTGTCAACAGGGTTTGGCTACCTCATCTGAGAGCAGCCTTGTAGGCAAGGAGAAGCTGAATCCAACGAGGTATCACTTAGATTACTGGGTGCAGCTGTTGTGACACAATTAGAGTTTTTAGATTTAGCATGAAGCAGAGCTGAGAAAGCTAACCCCGCCCACACCAGGCTCTCTATGTACATTGTCTATAGACTGTGAGCTGCTAATCAGTGCTAAGGATGTGGTTGGACCAGAAGGTATAGGAGACCCAGTCCAGGCAGTGATAATCTTCTGCTAAAATCATTCAACAGCACACAGCCTAATACATGACACATCAATAAATCTGTATCTCAGCCCCTACCTCAATGGCAGTCCTTTGTAAAAATCACAAAAAAATTCATGGTGATACTATAATACATTATGTAAAGTGACAAATTCAGCTCTTCTTCCCTGACAAACTGAAATTATTATTATTCCAAGAACTATTGATTAAAGTGTTGATTCAAATTAACTTTGATTGTGGGAAAACTCACCTTCAACCTTAAAAACAATGAAATTAATTTTGTATTGTTTCCTGGTGGGGGAAGCAGAGAGCAACAGAATATTCAGCGGGATAGTGAAATAACTATGAATGTTTTTCTGATATAAAAGTGAGTAGAATATCAAGTAATCCTATATACGGAGCATTATATAGTACAGTACAGAATCAGATACTGTAGTGTACGGAGCTGTGATCATATGCTGCACGTGTGACCCACCACTTCATGATTCAGGGCTTACGTGTCTATATGTGTACAATCAATGGTTGTGATGTGTATTGCAGTCTATAAAGGGTTGTGATAGCATCTCAGGCTTTTTACTGAGTTTTACCACATTCCCTCTAGAGAGGAGATGGTACATTAACAAATAAATGGTGTGTATTGTTCCCAAAGTTTCATAGGAAAGGTGATTAGGTAGAAAAACCATGTCCTTCGGTTCTGGCAAATCATGGCACCATAATGGGGACCAACCTAACCCCACTGCAGCCCAGTCAATTTATGCAATTTTGTATGAAAAAAAGACTCTTGTAATATCAATGTAAACAAAATTCATACTGCAAATATCCCATATGTGGTGCTCATAATATTTCATGGGCTCCATTGTACCATGAAGCAATGATTCTAGGGCAGAATACTGTTCCACTCAGGTGCATAGACTCCACTGTCATTGTGTCCTGCAGAACTGTAATGCATTCTGTGCACACATGGTTATGTACATTTAAGCCCATTGAAAAAGTCAGCTCTGCTATATTTGACTGATGAGTAAGTCAGCTCTGCTAAATCATCATGTACTGCAATAGTAACAATGAGCAAATCATCCCTTGATGGCTTCAACTAGATCATTGGTCGCACGGCCAAATATTGCTGCATGCTGCTGCTGCTACATTGCAATGTAATACAGGTGAATAGGAACGCATTGCTATTTACTGCAACAAGACAAGCAAGTCCTAAAAAGTTGGAACCAGTTGGATTCTTTGCAATTTGCTTGTCACGGTACCTTACGGGTCACAATACGACCCCATTAACCTATATTAGGCAGCAATATAGCAGCAGAATACAGAAATATTTGGCTGTGCGACCTGTATCATCATAACCAAAGTTGACATGTGGCCCCAGACTTACCAGTCATAAATATATATTTGTATATTCAGATCGGTTTATTACCAAGAGCGCGCCATTGCTTTATAGGCATATTCTTATCGTGTAATCAATTAACGGGTTATAAGTAATTCATCTAATGCATGAATGTCATTTAATAGCCCGAGTAACAAGACTGTTTTCTCTATAATATTCATAAACTGCTCCAATTAAGGCTGCCAATTCAATTCTGCAGACAATTACTACAAAGAAAAGCTCATTGTTTTCTGGGCATCAGAGGTTCTTGGTGAAATTGCCACGTTTGCTGGAAGCTGGCAGAAAGTTTCTGAAACTTTAACTTTGTGAACTCTTTCATGGTTGCCCTCCTGCTGTACTCGTTTAGCTGACGAGCTACAGAAATGCGGATTTTTGCTGCAATCTAACTTAAAGGAGTACTATGTCCACGGACAAGATAAGCTTAATGACCTATAAAATGTATATGACTGCCATCAATTGAATCTGCTTAGTGGGAATCTTTTGTACTTACGTGCAGCATCACTAAAATTAGACACCTATAAAAGCTGCTTATAAGGGACAAGTATCTTTAATATCCACATTTTGGTTCATTATGTAAATGCGTATTAAGAGAAAAGTGGGTGGAAGATGTTACAACAATTTTGGAGAAAATGGATATTAGCACCTCCCAAATTAAAGAGATGCTGGAATATGTGGTCAGTTTTGAAGGATGATAGGAATGACTACTATAATCACTCCCATCATCCTTTAAGACTAATCACATACCGTATCCCAGCATTTCTTTAGTCTAAGAGGTGCTTTATAACCTGTGTTTTGGCGCTGGGTGCTGAGATTTTTCAGGTAGATATAAGATAAAAGATAGATAGATAGATAGAGGATAAAAGATAGATAGAGGTACGTTATTCTTTAACTTTCCTTTTGTCTCTACATATCCTAAGATGAAGCATTTTTTAACAACATGAAAAGAAACAGGGTTTTGCGTTACTTTGTCAAGAGATGTTTATGCTATATGTGTCTATATGTTGCCTCCCACTGGTTGTGATGTGAACTACAATCTGTTGTGGGCTTTGCTAACATGTTGAAAGAATCAATTAAATTAGCATCATGAGAAATAGGAAGAAATTGGACTCAATAAAGGGGTGGTCCGAAACACAAGTTAATTTTTATCCTAAATCTCTATCTAAAAAGTCCCTACCATTCCCTAAGTGTTTTATTTAATTTATTTTTTTACTACTTCTTTTTGAATCCCAGTGCATGGTCACCACCGCAGACTCTGCCACCTCCCCGAAAGAAGTGTCATTAGTGACCTTCGTTTCAGGCGCTGAGCTAATCCCTGCATTTCTGAGCTTGCGTCGGTTTTCAGTTCTGACGGATGCTTAGAAGATTCCAGAGTCACAGGTCTCTGCAAGCTGGGTATTCATCTTACAGCGCACACTGACAGTGAGCTCTGCTGCTTTCTTGTTACTTCTGATCAGAGCCAGCAAGAGAGTGCACTGTCATTGTGCACATCACACAGTGACAAGAATCTACTGAGCATTCTTCGGAATTAACAACCGGTACACACTGAGTAGTGCAGGGACTAGTGCAACCCCTGAAATGGAGGTCACTGATGAGGCTTAGTTTCAGGGTGGTGGCACAGGCTGCTGCAGTGACCGCAGCCCTGCCCCTCCCCCCTCCCGATGACACTTTGTTTGAGTATCCCAGTTAGATAATGCAGTTACAGAAGGATAGGGACTTTTTAATAAACTATATATTAATAGATTAGATTATGGAATTGAATAGAGATTTAGAATGAAAATTACTTTGTTTCGAACCACCCCTTTAATGGACTAGGTAAGTAATTCTAGATAGTGATCTAGTTTAGTTTTGGAAAAAAAATAACAGGTTTTAATTTGCCCATGGAAAGAAACATTTTAGTTGTGACCTGGATCAGTTTTCCCCTTTAAGATAGATGGATGGATAGATGGATGGATGGATGGATAGATGGATGGATAGATACAGTAGATATTAGATAGAGAGACAGACAGACAGGCCAGCAGATAGATCAGCAGGCAGACAGACAGATAGATTAGATTGAATATTGTATCCCAGACAAGAAACAACTTCTACCTGTTGTTAGAAAAGCAATTATGTGTTATACACATGTTTCCCTATTCCCACACATGCCTGCGGGCTCACTGCTGCCCCCACCAGGACACACTGACATGCCTCTTTACTTGTCAGTTCCAGGTAAACAGGTGAAATTTGCCAGAGGCACTATATTCAGCCAAATTAAAAGATTACTTCTCAGCACAAGATCAATACAATCACATAACAGAAATGATTATGCAAATCACCAGGGTGCTTGTGAGCTTTCAGCCTGCAGCAATTATTGTAAAACTGGATTAAAAGGATATTTATAAATAGCAGCTTTCTTGCAGCCCACTTCTTAAAACCTATAAATCAGTTCCTTGCTTCAGGGGCAGCAAATCTTTGATTGCACAGATTGCGAGCTAGCAGAGGTCACCCAGGAACTGTTAGAAATAAATAAGAATGCGAAGTGCACATGCTGGAACTACCAAAAGAGCGGAAGTGGACATATTGTGTGCTTACATGGCTTGCTGTTCTCTTGCTCGTTTTAGGAATATTACCATTCGCAGACCATGGAAACAACCTTCTACACTAGTTCACTGCTCTCCGACCTGTGCCTTTCCCTCTGGTTACAAATCTACAACTTTATCACGCTCTGCATGTCACAGATGGAAAACTATCTGTTGGAGATTCCAGAGTGATACTATAGTAAGATATTTTACATGATCAAAATTGGAATCACAAAAATTAAAATCCTTAGGGTTATCCTCAAATTATTACTCTTCTAATTTCTTAGTTGCATTCTTTCTAGGAAGACATCACCAATATGACCATTACTATAGTTCCAAGCAATGTGGCCATTTCTACATTTCTCCTAAGGGTTTCCATATCAATATGGCCATTACTACAATTCTCTCCAAAATGATCATTACCACAGTTCCCTCATGTGTTATCACTCCAGTATGGCCATTACTACAGTTTCCACAAATTTGGTCATTACTATGGCTCCCGCCAATATGGCCATTACCATAGTTTCCTCATGGGCCTTCAATCCAAAATTGTCATTACTATAGTTCCAAGCAATATGGCCATTTCTACATTCCCCACATGGGTTTCCACATCAATATGGCCATTGTTATGGTTCTTTCCAAAATTATCATTACCACAGTTCCCTCATGGGCCCTCAATCCAATATTGTCATTACTATAGTTCTCACCAATGTATTCATTATTATAGTTCTCACCCACATGGCCTTTACACGTTTCCTTATGAGCTTCAATCCAATATGACCATTATTGTTCCCTCCAAAATGGCAATTATCATAGTTTCCTCGTGGATTGTCACTCTAATATGGAAACCAATGAGGCCATTACTACGGTTCTCTCCAAAATGGCTATTACCATATTTCCCTCATTGATTATCACTCCAATATGGCCATTACTACAGGTCCCACGAATATGGCTATTACTATGGTTCCCACCAATATGGCCATTACTATGGTTCACACCGATATGGCCATTACTATGGTTCACACCGATATGGCCATTACTATGGTTCACACCGATATGCCATTACTATGGTTCACACCGATATGGCCATTACTATGGTTCACACCGATATGGCTATTACTATGGTTCACACCGATATGCCATTACTATGGTTCACACCGATATGGCCATTACTATGGTTCACACTGATATGGCCATTACTATGGTTCATACCGATATGGCCATTACTATGGTTCACACCGATATGGCCATTACTATGGTTCACACCGATATGCCATTACTATGGTTCACACCGATATGCCATTACTATGGTTCACACCGATATGGCCATTACTATGGTTCACACTGATATGGCCATTACTATGGTTCATACTGATATGGCCATTACTATGGTTCACACTGATATGGCCATTACTATGGTTCATACTGATATGGCCATTACTATGGTTCACACCGGTATGGCCATTACTATGGTTCATACTGATATGGCCATTACTATGGTTCACACTGATATGGCCATTACTATGGTTCATACTGATATGGCCATTACTATGGTTCACACTGATATGGCCATTACTATGGTTCATACTGATATGGCCATTACTATGGTTCACACCGATATGGCCATTACTATGGTTCACACTGATATGGCCATTACTATGGTTCATACTGATATGGCCATTACTATGGTTCACACTGATATGGCCATTACTATGGTTCATACTGATATGGCCATTACTATGGTTCACACCGGTATGGCCATTACTATGGTTCACACCGATATGGCCATTACTATGGTTCATACCGATATGCCATTACTATGGTTCCCACCAATATGGCCATTACTATGGTTCACAACGATATGGCCATTACTATAGTTCCCACCAATATGGCCATTACTACAATTACCTTATTAGCTATCACTCCAATATGGTCATTACAGCAGTTTCCACCAATGCGGTCATTATGGCCATTACTACAGTTCTCTCATCAGCTTTTAATCCAATATGGCCATTACTACAGTTCCTACAAATATAGCCATGCCAATGGTTCCTACCAAAAGGGCCATTACTACAGTTTCCTAATGTGTTGTCAAGCAGCTTTTCTCAAGACTCTAATCGAGTTTCAGACTAAATATGCAGCTGTATGGGAAAACCTGGCGAGGAGCTGTAATGGCAGCCATATTTATTGCCACCCGTCTTTCCCCAAAAGTTCCCAGCTTAAGAGATAGCTAATTTAATCAGTGGTGCCAGTTTCATCGGATTTATACATTTTAATCTATTCAACCAAAAATAAAGTCCATTTTGATTGATCGTTAATCATTGTTGTACAAGTATAACTTTAATTTGACAGTCTGATGAATGGGAAAAGATGATTCATTGTGGTGAGTTAATTTAAATTCTCCTCCCTACAGCTTCTATTCAGGTCTATATTTCGCCATGGTAACAGACTACAAACACTGTGTAGTCAGAACCTGTAGTCATACTTTCTTGAATATGTCCCATACTTCTTTCTAATGGCCAGGAGAAATGACTGGGGCAAAATGTGTTCATACACCTTGAACAGCTATTAGACATATGATTCTGCTATTGCCATTCCACCCCCCTACACATGCGATTTTGGCTTGGCTGAGCATGTATGTGTTTTTATTGGTAAGTAATCCACTGTTAAGCATCTTGGGCAACTTATCACCTGTGAAAAGGAGAGGATCAGGCATTGAAATTCAACTTGCTCCATCCTTATTCCCCTTGATATTATTGGGGAGAGTCAGGTGGACCCCATTCGCATTAGATGGTTGTCCTTTCCCACCAAAATCTGAGGATTTGACTGACATCAATGTATATGGCCAGTTTAAGAGGTAGAGGAGAAATGTATTTAGTACTACCATAACATTGGACATCTCAAAGTTTCTTTATAATCTGTTACCATAGGGACACGGATTGCGGTAGGGATAGTATACGTGAGAAAAAAAATAGATTTTTTTTTTTTTACCAAAGGGGTTGTCTACTACTAGGACAACCCCTTCTCAATTACTATGTTTACCCCCCAGTAAAATAATAACTCTTATACTCCCCTCCGGTGTCGGCGCTGTTCCAGCAGTGTTGGCAGTGTCTCTCCTGGGGATCGTGTGACATTGTTATATTACACGATCCTTGTGGCCAATCAGCACTGGCTTCACACTCCCCTCCTTTGGACAAATCAGACAAAAGAAGTGAGAGCTGTGTCTGCACTCTCACTTTCTGCGAATGTCAATTATGTCTGTAGGAAAGGGAAGCCAGCGCTGCTTGTTATGTTACGATAGCCCCAGGGGAGCCAGTGCCAACACCGCTGGAACAGCACCAGCACCGGAAGTGAGCATAGGTGTTATTATTTTACTGGAAGAAAACATAGGGATTGAGAAGGGATTGTCAGAGTAGCAGACAACCTCTTTAAGACCATTTGCAAAATTGCCATGTTTTTTTATTTTCCATACATTGGAACAAATAGAAAATAATTATAACATAGACATGGCACACATGGATTAATCCAAGTGACACAGGATTTCGTACAGTTTGCCATAAAGACCCTTATAATATTGTTATATTACACGGGGGAGTTCTGGAACTTGATATGACAGTGTGGTGTATATACCAGTTATCTTCTGTATTGTCATAGGATGAATAAACATGGGATCGGATATTACAATGTGTACGTAACAATTGGTCTTATTCTTCATTTTGACCTTGGCTGCTTAACAGACGAGAAATTGCCTGTTGCTTCAAAGGCTCTTCAAAGACACAAAGTACCGTTTGTGAAAAAAGACATTATGGGATGTTTTTCAATACGTTATTCATTACTATAAAGGGCAGTAAACCGTTTTATTAAGTAGATTACTACCATTAGTAAACATGGCAGCTCTCCTCTTATGGATTCTGCCAGACAGTGGTATAGGAAACACAATGGTGCGGAGGTTGCTTCAGGCATCTTGGAGATTTTACTACACTTCTTTCACTTTTTTGCTGCTTATAGATATTCCCAGACAACCAGCATGATGCTGAGATCAGGGCTCCCAGTCATTATGACTTTAGCTGTGTTTGAGTGTTTGGAAGTATTACTCCGCTGCAGATGTAAGTCAGTATTAATCACTGCTTGGACTGAACTCAGAATTTTTGCTACTCTTTAGGTCCAATTTTAACCGTTGAGTAAGGCTACGGTCACATGAGCGTACAAAAAGATGTCTGATTTTCATCTAGACAAAAAAATATAATAAATATTTTTCATTTGTATTGACATTCCTATGGGATCCGTTTTTAGACACCAGTGTAGAAAAAAAGTTTGTTAGAACTAAATACAGTTAAATGTCAAGAATGGCAATGTAGCCAACAAAAATGGATGGTCCATATGGGATCCGATTTTTTTTTTGCGCACCTATAGACTTGAATAGACGAAACTCATGCGACTGGTGCATGATGCAATTTTTTCACTTGGACATTGTCTATTTGAAAAAAATCTGAACAGTCCTATTGAATAACATTGGTTTAGGTGCTGACCATGTCGGAACGAAAATACGGTCATATGGACTTAGCCTAAAGCTCATAGGCCCAAAATTCATTTAAGGGGTTGTCCGGTCCAAAGCGATAAGTCTGCAGTCACTCTGTGTGACTGCAGACTTATGAATCCCCCCGGCGCATGCACTGTGCATTACGGGCATTCGCTGGTTTCTGACCCGACACCGGAGGGTATGTATGCGTTATACACTTGTATAGAGCGAGGCCGTGCGGCGAATCCTCAAAGTGCACAGTGCATGCGCTGGGGGGATTTATAAGTCTGAAGTCACACAGAGTGACTGCAGATTGATCGCTTTGGACCGGACAACCCCTTTAAGATCAGTATTTTTCATGCCGGACTTGATGAGGGTAACGGGGTGTAGGGCAAGGTGCTTGATTCATTAAAAAGGCGCATGCATGCAAAGAGGCGACTGGAGTAAGATTTGTGGTGTAATGAATACTGCCGCTCGTTATGAATTTGATGAGCCCCATTCACGCCTTCGTCCTGCCCCAGCTCAGACAAAGGGAAAATGTAATGTGCCATGTAACGCAAATGGAAATGTGCACAAACATTTTGCAAATTTTCAGAGCTTTTTACACCATGAATGGGGGCTATAGTTTATAGGACTATATTGAGTCGTATGTATGAAATGAAGTGACTCAAAGCCTACATGGGATGTAGTGGACAAGTCCTGGCTGTGAAGATACTTGTACTTCCAGTACATTAAAAAAATCATTTGTAGTACAGACACCATTGCTGCCTAGTCCTGTGATCCACCACGCAGCTCCCGCAACATTGTGCTCTATTTCCTATAGAAGTCTATGGGGTCTTCCTGCACCTCTGTATATCTCTAAATTCAGATAAGCTTGTCTTCTCTTAACTAAATTCCCTAGAAATATATCTTAGCATACTCCTTCAGGTGCTGTATTTCTGATATATTCTTCTAGCATAGGCACTAGATTGTCGGACTTACTTATTCATCCGTAGATCGCAGAATTTCCACGTGCCTCCATACAAACTCCATACATTTGGTTCTGCAATGTGCATGAGGGCTAATATACAGTACAGACCAAAAGTTTGGACACACCTTCTCATTTAAAGATTTTTCTGTATTTTCATGACTATGAAAATTGTACATTCACACTGAAGACATCTAAACTATGAATTAACACATTATATACTTAACAAAAAAGTGTGAAACAACTGAAAATATGTCTTATATTCTAGGTTCTTCAAAGTAGCCACCTTTTGCTTTGATGACTGCTTTGCACACTCTTGGCATTCTCTTGATGAGCTTCAAGAGGTAGTCACCGGAAATGGTCTTCCAACAATCTTGAAGGAGTTCCCAGAGATGCTTAGCACTTGTTGGCCCTTTTGCCTTCACTCTGCGGTCCAGCTCACCCCAAACCATCTCGATTGGGTTCAGGTCTGGTGACTGTGGAGGCCAGGTCATCTGGCGTAGCACCCCATCACTCACCTTTTTGGTCAAATAGCCCTTACACAGCCTGGAGGTGTGTTTGGGGTCATTGTCCTGTTGAAAAATAAATGATGGTCCAACTAAACGCAAACCGGATGGAATAGCATGCCGCTGCAAGATGCTGTGGTAGCCATGCTGTTTCAGTATGCCTTCAATTTTGAATAAATCCCCAACAGTGTCAACAGCAAAGCACCCCCCACACCATCACACCTCCTCCTCCATGCTTCACGGTGGGAACCAGGCATGTAGAGTCCATCCGTTCACCTTTTCTGCGTCGCACAAAGACACGGTGGTTGGAACCAAAGATCTCAAATTTGGACTCATCAGACCAAAGCACAGATTTCCATTGGTCTAATGTCCACTCCTTGTGTTCTTTAGCCCAAACAAGTCTCTTCTGCTTGATGCCTGTCCTTAGCAGTGGTTTCCTAGAAGCTATTTTACCATGAAGGCCTGCTGCACAAAGTCTCCTCTTAACAGTTGTTGTAGAGATGTGTCTGCTGCTAGAACTCCGTGTGGCATTGACCTGGTCTCTAATCTGAGCTGCTGTTAACCTGCGATTTCTGAGGCTGGTGACTCGGATAAACTTATCCTCAGAAGCAGAGGTGACTCTTGGTCTTCCTTTCCTGGGGCGGTCCTCATGTGAGCCAGTTTCTTTGTAGTGCTTGATGTTTTTTGCAACTGCACTTGGGGACACTTTCAAAGTTTTCCCAATTTTTTGGACTGACTGACCTTCATTTCTTAAAAGTAACGATGGCCACTCGTTTTTCTTTACTTAGCTGTTTTTTTCTTGCCATAATACAAATTCTAACAGTCTATTCAGTAGGACTGTCAGCTGTGTATCCACCAGACTTCTGCACAACACAACTGATGGTCCCAGCCCCATTTATAAGGCAAGAAAGCCCGCTTATTAAACCTGACAGGGCACACCTGTGAAGTGAAAACCATTTCCAGTGGCTACCTCTTGAAGCTCATCAAGAGAATGCCAAGAGTGTGCAAAGCAGTCATCAAAGCAAAAGGTGGCTACTTTGAAGAACCTAGAATATAAGACATATTTTCAGTTGTTTCACACTTTTTTGTTAAGTATATAATTCCACATGTGTTAATTCATAGTTTTGATGCCTTCAGTGTGAATGTACAATTTTCAAAGTCATGAAAATACAGAAAAATCTTTAAATGAGAAGGTGTGTCCAAACTTTTGGTCTGTACTGTATCAGAAATAGAGATGAGCGAATCAATTCACAGGACCTTGGTTCCATGGCATTCCTTGGATGCTGACTGGGTGCAATTCAAACCGCCTCCTGCCTGCCGGCATCCCCGCAACCTCTTCTGATTAGTAGGCACGGCATGACGTCGTCATGCCACAACGATGGATCAACGAATCAAAAGAGACGCTTGGGATGCCAGCTCGCAAGAAACAGTTCACAGGGTTCCCATCCACGCAGCCACAGAATACCGATGTGGCCATTGGATCAGGTTTCGGAGAATAGATTCTCTCATCCCTAGTCCTAGATCATAATGATGCAATTGTCAGGGAATTAATACGGCAGGAACAGCTCCTGTCATGGAGAGAACATGAAAGCTTTCTTATTGCGATGTCTAAAAACAAGAATTTAATTGGGATTGAACAAACGAGATCTTCCCTGTTAAATGGGCAGTAATAGAAAACAGTCAATATCCCGCTAATAATTAACATTCTAACTACATAGATGTGAGGCGCTGATTGGCAGAGATGGAACCGTTCCTTCCCATGGAAATAACCTGCATGTCATGTGTACGAGAGAAAGAAGGAGCATCTGCGAGGCACGGAGGAGGGAGCACCGGGACTGTGCCGGCGCTGTCTTATCTAGACACTACAATTTAAGGCTTGGTTGATTTTACCTTACAGCTTTACTGAAATAAAACCCCATGTATGGCGGTAAAGATCTATCTATACTTATTTGGCCATTAAAAAGATTTGAAGCAAGTAGCGCATTTTGTTCTTAGTTCCTTGCTGAGTTCAACGTTTTTGGATGCTCAGGGATCTTAGACGGAGCCTTAAGCCTATTACACAGCATCCACAATAACTGCACACTGATTCCTACATTTTAATAGAGAGAAACTTTTGTCCTAATCTTAAATGTTACAATAAATAATAAATTATACCCCAACAGAAGCAGAAATCAAAAAAAAAAAAATCTCCGCACAGTGGATTCATAACTTTTCTGCTTATTATTCTCCATGGCTTTGTCTCCTATCACATCCAAAGGAATAGAATTTCGAGAAGGTAATATATGGAGTCTGATGGTCCAAGATATCATGTGTTTCGTCAACTTGGTTCGAATATTGTCCTAGAATTCCGAATTATCTTTTGGATGTGAGAAGAGAAGAAACATCATGTGATTATAGGTATGGTTGACCCAGAAGGGTATTCTCACCTTGGTAAGTCATGGCATATTGCTTGGCTATACCATCACTATCGTACACCACTATTCCCAAGTTTGGAAGGTATCCAATATCTGACCACTGGGACGTCTACCAACCCTGAGAACTAGGGTTCTGGAGAGCCCAGTGTGAATGGGGTGGAGTGAATTCTTAAATGGACAACTGGATATACCTCTGTTCGTCTTCAGCACTCCCATAAGAATGAATGGATCAGCAGTGCGCTTGATCGACCACCGGTCCATTCACATGAGGCTCTTCAGAGACAGAGGTCTTGGGTTCAATTGGGGTCCCAGCTGTCGGACACTCAGAGATTAGGAATTTATCCCCCATCCAACCTCCAAACTTGAGAATACCCCTTTATTGATCGCTAGGATCTAACCTCTGAGATCCTCACCAAGATCAGAAAGGCTTTTTGTCCTGCAAAGCAGCTCTTCAGGCCACCCACCTATGCAAAAAACTGCATCAAGCCCATTTACTTGCTCCAGGTGAAAAACTATGAAGCTGAACTATAGCCCCTCGATTCTCACGATTGCACAGGTTGCTGAAGTCTGATGCGCATTGAGCATTAATTGACAGATTATCCTATCGATATTCCTCAATGGAATGGGAATCTTCTTTTAATACTTTAAGACAAAATGACATGCACAATGTCCTAATAGGCAATAACTTAAAAGGGCGTTCCACTGCTGGGACCACCACTGATAGTGAGAAAGGGGTACTTTTATCTCCACCAGAACTGAGCGGAATGAATGAAGTGGAGGACAAATAGGCGCACAGCTCCATTGTAATGGGAATACAAGTGCAACAGGAGTCCCAGAATGCAATAAGGCATAAATAAAACTATATTAATTTGATATTGTCATAACCAATTCTGACCCAAAGAATATAGTTCACACTGTATTTGTGCAGAATTTAAAACAGCAAAAAAAAGAATGGCAGAATTGCTGTTTTTTTGGTTTGTCCTTTTTCAATTTCTCACCGTAAAGACTTAATAAAAAGTAATAACTATTGTTATATGAACACCAGTGACAGCTATAAATTAGACATGGTCCTTAAGTGGTTGAACCATTATTTTACTTATCTTCCTGGTCTAAGAATAGGACGCCAATGCTGGCAGTCGGCAGTTGTTGTTCAGGTGAGTTATTACCTTCAGGCAGTAATTACCTTTCCACTTGGCTCAACATATCCTAATATGCTTGCCAGAAGATGACCAGCTTTGAAAAAAAAAACAAGATTTTGTGATACTCTGCCAGGAAATGTTTATGCTATGTGTGTCTTTGTGTGGCCACCTAGTGGTTATTATGTAGATTGCAGCCAGTTTTGCTAGCATGTGGTGAGAAGTTGGAGTCCAATGTTATGACAGTTTGTATAGGAGGAGAATCCCTGACGTATGAACGATCACCGCCAATTCTTTCTTGCCCAATAAGGATTGTTTCTATGGAATCCCGGAATTTATCTGCAGGGTTATTAAGTATAGCATCAAGTGGTGATAGACGAGCAGCCATAACGTGCAGCTGGTGTTTACAGCATTTACACAATTAATATTGTAAACCATCCCTTAGGGAATAGAGTCTCGTACACGGCTCTTACCGCCAGCACAGCGCTCACATGTAGATATCACTAAGACATTACAGATTGATCTAGGATTCCAAATATCAATCAATCAGAAATCAATTATATTGAAGAAGGCAAGTGAAATTAGTGCATAGAGATGCCCTGTCTATGGATATTGTAATATAAAATCATAGGAATAATAGCATATAACATAACTTTTATCAATGTATATATAAATGGAAGATGGATACAGGAAAACTTAAAAAAATATATAAATATGCAACCTACCTTTCCTTTTCTGGTGGCTCAACATATCCTGAGTAGGGTGACATGAGATGACCAGCTTTTTAAAAAACACGATTTTACAATACTCTGTTGGGAGGTGTTTTTGCTGTAGTTATATGTGGCCACCCAGTGGTGGTTGTAGGAATTGTATCATGCCAAGGGTTTTGTTGGCACCTCATAATTTATTAAATATATTATTGCAGTATAAAAAAGAAAATTGTCCAGCTTCATCTAAGATAAAAATATATTTATTGTATCTTAGTCAAAATACATAGTCATTTGGTACAAAGAAGATAGAAAACCAACGAGTTTTCGAACACAATGTACGTTCTTAGTCCTGGTGTCACACCTTGACACCAGGACTAAGAACGTACATTGTTGCTTTCGAAAAGCGTTGGAAATCAAGTTATTCTCGGAATACAACATCTAGGAAGTGAGAGAATCATTTTTCTTCTATTTATTTTTACATTAAATGTGTGAAAAATTGTACTAAAATGGAAGGGTGGCCACATCTGTATACGGGGAGTGATTGGTGACCCCAGAATCTACTCTTGCGTCCCTTATAAGATGGTGAATCTGATGACCTCCAGTGACTATCCTCCTGACCATAATAATTTGTATCCTAAATATGTTCTTTATAGCAAATGATTGTGCAATTATGCATTAAAAATTCTGGTCCATTTTCCCACCGTGCTCCCCTCCATTCCCGTCTGTGAGGGTCGGCGGAGACGTGCAGTTTATACATTGTGCAGAATGCCCTGTATTGATCTCTCTCTGTGGAGAGCGTTTCTTGCAGAGGTCACATGACCTTGTCACGGCACCGGAGTGAATAATGTACCCTAGTGTTTTACAGGACCGGATTTATTGGAGGAAGTGAATTTAATTATATTTTTCTATATGCCGAACATACAGATAAAATATTGCTATATTATAATGTGTTGTGCAAATGGCAAGCTCAGATCTCCTCCATCTACGACAAATACAGTTTTGGGATGATTTCTGACAACCATGTAATAGCTGCGTTCTTGTAAACTGTGCACATATCACTAATGCTTAGGGTCAGGGACTTACACCTTAATACAGACGGTAAAATGCGGTCATGTTACGCCGCTCAGCCTTGACCTTTCCATACAATAATGCCCCTGCATCGCTTTCCTATTTACGTTGGCTTAATCTCCAGTTTAATGCCCATTCTCTGTAGCTGAAGAGCCTTTTCTGCGCCATAATATTGTCAAGGGTCTATAAAATTATTCATGCCTACATAACTTGGGAGAAATAAAGGTTTTAAAAATTACCTTTAAAATGTTTACGGCTCCGGGATAATTATATGATCATTCCTGTTCATCATTCTTCTTCTAACCGCAGGAAAATTACAAGAACATAATGGCCTAGATTTATCAGGTGGAAAGGAAAACAATAGATCTTTTCATAAGTTATCAAAAAAAGTTTATAAACCCCATCTGCATGATAAACATGATACCGAGGAAGCGAATGGAAAATGTTATAATAACTAGAAACAATATTCTTAAAGGGGCTTTGCCAAATCAGTCGTGACATGTCAATAAGACATAAAACACTGATTTGTATGGAGATGGCTAACTTACAGAGATCACAGTGAAGCCGTCATTACAAAAAAAGTTTAAAATGTCAAAAGCTTTGATCAGTACTGGTACAGATTAACAGATTGCTAGATTGCTTTGCCATCCCCAGTCCATGGTCCAAACATACAACCCAGTGTATTTCTTTACAATATTCACTTATTAATATAGCCCTTGCATCTATGAATTAAGACTTAGCTACTTGAAGAGGGTACAATCTACAAGAAACGCACAAAGCCAAACTTACAGAGATCACTGAGAAGCCGTCATTACAAAAAATATTTAACATGTCAAAAGCTTTGATCAGTACTTGTACAGATTAACCGATTGCTTTGCCATCCCCAGACCATGGCTCGTTAGCCAGATTAAACACTGCATCAGGTAACCCGGAAGCTCAATTTATGTAGCTCCTATCCAAGGCCAGAGAGCACTGACCGTGGACTGCGACTGTGCTAAGCAATCCACTCATCTCCAACCAGTGGCACAAAAGATGATAGGACTCCCACAGATTATTAAAACAAAGGAACAGAAGTGATCAGCAGAAGCACTGAAAGACCGGATTTTATAGATATAATGTTGAGCCCGTCTTTTGTCTCAGTGGATTCCAACGCTCGACTGAGAGCATCTGCTCCTTTGTTTAACAATCGGAGGGAGCACCTGGACTCCATAGATGAAAACTTGTGACATGTCTCCATGACCTGGTAAAACTTTTTGGAAATTTACAGTTACACGTCAAACTGGTTTTGGATAATGACCTAAAATTTATAGGTTTATTTCCCATTAAAGGATTGTCCATGACACAGTATGGGCGCGAGCACATCGGTGCCATTGCAATGTAATAGGACTCCCATAGAGGTGCCTGACATGGGAAAACTACTCTAACTCCATGCTCCTCTGACTTAATACAAAGCTTTGCTTCTAGCTGAGATCTCCAGACAGGATCCTGTGTTTATATTTTTTTGTAATGGATCGCTTTTTTTTGCAGACTGTAAATTATTAGAGAACCCGAGGCTGGTGAATGTGGTGCACATAATATTTTGGCTTACCTCTTCTTCAGACGCCATGGCCCACCTGATGGCTGGTTTACTAAGTTCTTAGGCTTGGGACACACTGAGGCTGTGTGCCCACGTAGCATTTTTCAAGCGTATATGCTGCGGAATTTCCGCAGCGTAAACGCTTGAAAAACGCATGTATATCCGCACCCCATGGTCCCCAATGGGATTCCGCAAGTTCTATGCACATGCTGCGGATTTTTCCGCAGCGTTTATGCCGCGTTCAAAAATAAGCAGCATGTCATTTAATTTTGCGTTTCCGCAAGCGGAATTGCCTTTGTCCAATGCATAAAAAACGCAAGGCAATTCCGCATGTGGAAAACGCGTGATAAACGCGCGAAAAATGCGCGATAAACGCGTGCGGAATTCCGCATGCGTTTTTCCGGGAGAGGACTTGCATTTATGCAGCAGAAATTTTCTGCTTCATAAATGCAACGTGGGCACATAGCCTGAGACTTTCTGTACAACGACTGATTTTAACAATTGAGTGACAGTTGCAGACCTCAAGACTACATACAATCCAGTGTATTTCTTTACATTATTCAATCATGAATATAGCCCTTGCATCTACAAATTAAGACTTAGCTACTTAATGAGGTACAATCTACAAGAAACGCACAAAGCCAAACAGGATTTCTGCCTACAGAGTTGCTGGGGCGCTAAGCAGGCAGTCTGAGCCACCAAAATAGCTAAGATTTGCCCTCCAATAGTATATCTGAAATGTGGCAAAGCAGCAAGTAACCCGGGATATATAAAACATCATCTCCGATAACTCATCAAACATTTTGTTCTGCTCTGGAACCCAGACAGAAGTTTTCATATCACAAGATTATATTTTTGTGCATCGCTGAAGAAGCGCCGGGAGAAAATCTCTGTGTTCTGCTAGAAGAAAAGCGAGGTCAGCTGTAAGATAGCGGGAGAAGCGGAAGAAACATGGATTAATGCACTTTCTACTCGTAGACATTGTGTCTGTAGATAGATACTGTAGACGTAAAGTGGTCAACTTTTCAGTACAGCAGAGTTGAGTTTGTCATGTTATGCTAAGTTTTAAATGTAATAGTGAAAAAACACATTCAGTCCCTCTCCGATACAGATGTACAAAATGTTAACCCGACAGTTAAAGGGGTTGTCCAGCCTTAGGCTACAAGTCTACAGTCACTCTACGTATATGAATCCTCACGCACTGCTATTTGCATATAGTATATGCGGTCACATGCCAACTAGACATGCGCGACCTCGCTCAATGCAGGTGTATTGAGCGAGGCCGGACAAGTCTAGTTGGAATGTGGCCAGAAGTATGCAAATCACATACTTGTGGTTACATGACTGCCCACTCTAGGTGCCGGCCCCCAGAGAATCCTAACAGTGCACAATTAGTGTGGATTCGCATAGAGTGACTGCAGATTTGTAGCCTAAGGTTGGAAACCTCCATAATGCATTATAGAACCTAATACAAAAAGGCCTAGAACATATCTGTTGTTTTTGATGACTTTCCAGAATAAGCTGTGTTCTGTGTTGTGAGAAACAACACTGTGTTGTGAGAAACAACCACTTCACCACCTGGCTACTTCACTTCCTTTCCACCGACTTCCCCACTATAATCATAGGCAATTTCAACATCTCCATTGACACTTCCCACTCATCTGTCTCTAAGCTTTTATCCCTCACTTCCTCCTTTGGCCTTGCTCAATGGTCTTCCACTCCCACTCATAAAGATGACCACACACTGGACCTCATCTTCACCCGCCTCTGTTCCCTATCCAACCTCTCTAATTCTCCTCTCTCTCTTTCTGACCACAACTTACTCACATTCTCTCCCCTCTCCAGGTCCACAATCCCCCACCCAGAAACTTGCACACCCTCGCAAAAATCTCAAACACCTCAACCTACACTTACTCTCTGAATCACTTCTCCGTCTTACAGACATAAATTCCCTACACAATGCAGATGCTGCTGCCACCTTATATAACACCACAACAGCTGCAGCCTTATATAACACCACAACAGCTGCAGCTCTTGAACTGGTCGCCCCCCTCATACATACCAAAGCTCGCACAATCAACAGGCAACCCTGGCATACCAGCCTGACTAAATAACTGAGACGGGTTTCCATGGTTGCTGAACGGAGATGGAAAAGGTCCCACTCCAATGAGCACATCGCATTCAAACAAGCCCTCACTGCTTTCAGGTCCAGACTCACTGCAGCAAAACAAACATACTTCTCATCTCTCATATCCTCCCTGTCTCACAACCCTAAACAGCTATTCAGTACTTTCAATTCTCTCCTCCGTCCCCCAGCTCCCCCTCCCTCTCCACTCATCTCAGCTGAAGACTTTGCCTCATTCTTCAAGCAGAAGATTGACACCATGAGACAAAGCTTTTGCCATAAGTCCCCATAGTCCCTCCTCACAACTACTCAACACTCCTCCTCCAAAACCAGCTTCTCCGCCATCATGGAAGATCAACTTTCCTCTTTACTGTCCAAGTCATATCTCACCACCTGTGAGTTTGACCCAATCCCGTCCCACCTCAACCCAAACCTTACCACAGTCTTCATCCCAACCCTAACCCACCTCTTCAACCTGTCACTAACAACTGGTGTCTCAAAAAGCCATCCTTTGACCCATCCTCTCTGTCTAGCTATCACCCCATAGCATTTCTCCCCTATGCCTCAAAACTACTAGAACAAAACGTCCATCTCGAGCTGTCCTCCCACCTCTCCTGCTCCCTCTTTGACCGCCTCCAATTTGGCTTCCGACCGCACCACTCCACTGAAACTGCCCTGACTAAAGTCACCAACGACTTACTAACCGCCAAATCCAAGCAACATTACTCTGTCCTTCTCCTTCTCGACCTGTTATCTGCATTTGACACAGTAGACCATTCCCTCTTACTACAGACCCTCTCATCTCTTGGCATCACAGACTTGGCCCTATGTTGGATCTCCTCATACCTAACAGACAGGACATTCAGTGTCTCCCACTCACACACCACCTCCTCATCTCGCCTCCTATCTGTCGGTGTCCCCCAAGGCTCAGTGCTAGGACCCCTGCTCTTCTCCATCTACACCTTTGGCCTGGGACAGCTCATAGAGTCTGATGGCTTTCAGCATCACCTCTATAATGATGACACACAGACACATCTCTATGCTGATGACACTCAGATCTACCTCTCTGGACCTGATATCACCTCCTTACTAACCAGAATCCCATAATGTCTGTCCACTATTTCATCTTTCTTTTCTGCTAGATTCCTAAAACGTAATATGGATAAAACTGAATTCGTCATCTTTCCACCATCTCGCTCAACCCCCCCCCCATCTGACCTATCTATCAAAGTCAATGGCTGTCCACTCTCCCCAGTCCCGCAAGCTCGCTGCCTTGGGGTAACCCTTGACTCTGATCTCTCCTTCAAACCTCATATCCAAGCCCTTTCCACTTCCTGCCAACTCCAACTCAAAAATATTTCCCGGATCTGCACATTCCTCAACCATGAATCTGCAAAAACCCTAGTGCACGCCCTTTTTTGTTGTTTCTGACCTAGTGGGTGAAGACTAGCTGCTATGATATTTTCCATACATGACCAGCACAGACATGAGGGATTCTTGATTTCCTGACCTTATGTGGCACATGTCCAGAAGCAGCAGCAGCAATGAAGACATTATTCATCAGTACTGAGCACTGTAGCTCTGAATACAGCAGAGTGAGCATCAGCACATATTTGTGTATGTCTTCTGCCTCTCTTCGCTCTTCCTTCCTCCTTCCATTTCCATAGACTTCAACAGGTAGCTGTAACCTGATCCATCAGTGATCTGGTGGTCCAGTTACACTTAATTCTCATTGCCAAGAGAAGAGAAGAATTCCCTGATTAGTTGAAACAGAAGCATATTTCTATATATTACAAAGTTTCTTAGATTTGACTTGACTATTAATTTGTGCAAAGTTTTTGAAATGACAGTAACCATTGTGTGCCACTTAGAAAAGGACCAGCTTAATCTAAAAATAATGTATACTCACCTATTGATCCTTGACTGCTCTTCTCATACTGCTGATTGGGCACCCCACCAGTCACTAAATTTCCTCTTCCGTCCGGGACGAGTATGTGACCGCTGCAGCCAATCACTGACTGCAGCGGTAATCAGTAGAACCATTGCGGCCAACGCTTGACTGCTGTGGTCTCATGCGATACAACCAGAACATGATCTACAGACACCTGTTCTGGTCATATGAACATGCCGCTATGGTTTCGTTTGCATGTAGGTCCAAGAATTTAATAGTTTAGGGCTGACTGCTGTAATCTAGACATGCCCACAACCAGATGAGCTCGAAGAAAGCAAGTTGTCTGCTCCAAGAACATGGGTGGAAAACAATTAAACCAACATGATTTATGATTAGAACATCTTTATTTTCCATGTTTGATTGGAATTCTGCAATTTCTGACAACCCCTTTCACATGATCTTATTCAGAAGAAATTAGCCAACGAGCATATAATACCTGACCTGAAGCTTCGTGATAAACATACTGTTGACTTTGTTCAATAGATTATTTTTTCCTTAACTACAATACATGTGGACACAATGTCTTCAAGTACAACAAGGGTATAGGATCTAACATTTTTTTTTGCTACACTTTAATCCTTCCTAATCAATTCCTTCTTTGTGAAGAACCCACTGTGAAATTATAGAGCAGCCGAATTTAAGGAAGGCAAAAAGAATGTAGAAAAGGTTATTATTACTTTTACCATAAGATACTTTTAATAAAAATCACGATCAAAGGATAAATTGACAATTTCATGGCGGCTTGTCGTAGATTGCTACAATATTTAACATGTGAGAGAAGGAAAAGCTTAGGTTGCTACAAATACTGGAGAATGTGGAGAATGCATACGTTAATGACATTGTATCAATGGAAAGTCTCTGATTTCGTTCCTTATGTGTTGTCTTATTATTATATAAGACTTTTCTAGATTATTATTTAGGAATATAGAGGCATAGTACAGAAATGTCCTTTCTTACCTTTCCTCTTGGCACGAGTCAAGCGGCGTGACATTACCAGCTTTCAAAAAATATCATGATTTTGCTATACTCTGTCAGGAGATGTTTATACTACAAGTGTCCATATGTGACCACCCGGCTGTTGGGATGCAAGTTGCTATTTGTTAGGGGTTTTGCTAACCTATTGTAATAATGTACTGGAGCTTTGTGCAACATTTCAGAAAGGTACAATAAGGGAGGACACTACTGTATGTCCTGTAACATTTCTATCGGTGTTGTATTACAGCTCTGGACAACTCAGAGCTTGGACAAAGCCATAATGTGGCAGTGTGTCTAAGCCTTTAGGTCACTCTGCCTCCACATCCTCAGTTTCTGCTTTTTACTACGGATTTTGTTTTTCATAGAATTCCCACTGATTTCAGATTGTTGAAGCTTTAAAGTGGTTTTCCACCACCATTACCTGCACAACTCTCAGCTTGAAGCCTCACAAGGATGTTTCAGATGTAGTATCTAAGAAGTAACCTACCGGTCACATTCTAACTAGACATGTTGGGCCTCGCTCCATTCACTTGTATTGAGCAAGGCCGGGCATGTCTAGTCAGTATGTGACCGCATTTATGCAAATCGAATATTTGCAGTCATGCTCTCGCCACTTCTGGCACCGAAGAATCCTGACAGCGTTCATTGTGCACGCTGTGAGGATTCACAAGTCTACAGCCATGTGGAGTAACTGCAGACTTGATCCCCAAGCCTTCACAACTCCTTTAAGCACTAAGACATAGGACTGCTATCTCTACAACCCTCAAAGCTTGTGAACGAGACCATCTTTGATGAAACAAACTCTCTTTAGTTGTCCAATCACAGCCACATGGATTAAAACCATATCCCAACTTTATTTTTTTTTGGAGGGCGGTGCTCTGGAAATCTTCAAAAGAAGATTTAAGAATTGGATTGATTCTTATGAGAAGTCCAGTACATATTACACATTATGTTAATTACATATAGTCCGATGTGACCAGAACCAAGGAGATGTGGGAGTCTACCAGAAGAAAAGGGACTCCAGTGCTTCATTCGCCATAGTCCTGGGTTGTGGTGTCATCAACCTCAACCCTGGTGTCCAGATGCACATTCAAGAGGGCAAGAACTGAGCATGTGCAGAGTGTTGGAAACGGGAACTTGCTCTTTAATGGTATAGTTGTATGAATTCCCAATGCTTCTGTGGTGGAGTTAGGATAATTGCAATTAAGAAATATTTAACACATGTAATTAAAAAGTGGTAAGCAGGTATAACAGGAGCAGGTGAAGGTGTTGTTTACATCGCACCCCAAGAAAGGGTTAACCCTATGCACAGCCTCCTGCGTTACGTTCTAAACAGCCCCCAGTCACAGTTTCACAAAATGGTAATGGATAGTTCCTATCTCCAGTGATTTACACCATCATCTGTCCTAATTATTTCCTTCCCAGAAACATTTGCAGATTCATTTATTTTTTTTCCTCATTAGTGCTCTCACTGTCAATTAGCCTCTCAATATTTCAAAGGAAAGCTTTTTTTTCTCTGTAATTCAAACTTGGATGCAACATAAACATAATGCGGAACGCGAAAATATATGTCCTCCCCCATCTCCAAACCTTGCCAAGTGCACAGACAGCTCTTCTGTACTTTCCTTCTGAGGATGGAGCATGTCAGGTCCGTCATGGCGCTCACAAGAGTCTTCTCCATGTCTTCTCCATGCTGCACTGAATGGATAACCCTGGAGTCTCTGTCCTTCCATGAACGCTGAGAGGTTTTTTTCTTTCTCCTCAAGATCAGTAAAATGTAGAGAAATACATTTTTTTTTTTTGCTTATTTTTGAGGATCTGAACATTCGTTTCCATAATCGCACCCTTTCACAGGCCATGCTGCTTCCATAACCCGCCCCTATGTCTGGATGATGAGTCTTAGAATATGTTCACACAAAATTAAGGCAGCAAAAGTGTTTTCACTATGCTTTTTCTTTTTTTATGTGTCTTTTTACGCGTTTTTTAGGCATTGTCTGAAGCGATTTCTAAGCATTTTTTGTTGGCGTTATCTTAAGCTTTTTTTGGTGTAGTGCGGAGGGAGAGTGTTGTTCTTTAAGCACTTTTATAGTGTCTTTTGGGGTGACTTGCCGACATTTAAGCAGTAAAAAAAAGAGTAAAAAAAATATATATATAACATTTTTTAGGCGGAAACACTCTTAAAGCTCACCAAAATCCATCCAGGGGCCTTCCTTGCATTTTTTTGCCTTTCCAGCAACCTGTCAGCTGATACATGCTGCCGAAACTGTGGGCAGCATGTATTAGTCACCGACTTTTCGATCACAGCCATCTATGTTAGTCTCTGAAACGCTGTGGAGTTTCAGAGACACACGTAATTTTAATTGCTGCCAGGGACCGAGCTGCACTGTGCAATAGTTGTATAGGCGGTTCCCTGGTGGCTTCTCTACTTTCACTGATATTGACTGACAAGTGTCTGCCTATATGCGCATATAGGCAATCACTGTCAGTGGTCAGAAAGAAGCTGCCGGGGACCCGCCTGTATGACTAATGCACAGTGCAGCTCAGTCCCCAGTGGCAATTAAAATGTACATGAGGCTGATCATAGAGAAGGAGAAGCGGGAGGAGAAGGGGTGTGATGTTACGGCCTCTCTGCCTCAGCCTATATGAGACTTGTGCTAATGTTACAGCCTCTCTGCCTCAGTATATATGAGACTTGTGCTGATGTTATGGCCTCTCTGCCTCAGCCTATATGAGACTTGTGCTGATGTTATGGCCTCTCTGCCTCTGCCTGTATGAAACTTGTGCTGATGTTACAGCCTCTCTGCCTCAGCCTGTATGAGACTTGTGCCATGAAGATTTGAGGTGAGAGCAAAGGACAGATGCGGCCTGCCCAGTCTGTAAAGACTACACTCATTTCTGGCAGTACTTAAAGGGATCAACAAACAAACCCGAGCTACATGAGCCCTCTAAGCTGGTTTGTTTGTTGATACCATATGAATTGGGCGTTGCAATTTGCTGACATTTTGATATACAGTACTTAAAGGGAGTCTGACACCAGATTTTTGAAACCTCATCTGAGAACAGAATAATATAGGGAAAGAGACCCTGATTCCAGCGATGTATCACTTAGTTTACTGGGAGCAGTAATTGTGACACAATCAGAGATTTTAGATGTAGAATGTAGCAGAGCTCAGAATGCTAACCCTGCCCACACCACAGCTTCCTGTGTACATTGTCTATTGACAGTGAGCTGCTTATCACAGGAGGGGGCATGGTCAGACCACTTGGCAAGAAGCAGCTAGTCCAGGCAGTGATAATGTCCTAGTGAGAAAACCTTCACTGTAAGTAAACAACAGCACACAGCCTAATAAGTGACACATTGCTGAAATCAGTGTCTCAGCCCCTGCTCTCAGATTACATAGCAAAACCCTGCTGACAGATTCCCTTTAAAGAGATTGTCTCATTTTTTTTTCAGGAGCGCACTGCTGCCCATCCTCCTGACTTCCTACTTACTGAAGGTCAGGGCACTTTGGTTTGAGATCCTGGCCGGAGCAGGAGATGACAGTGGTCTCCAGTAATTCTCCTTCGGAGCAGCGCTTACAAGCTTGTTAGTGATGTGCATGTGCTGGGAAACTCTGCAATGAGGAGTAAACAAAATAATAATAATAAAAATATTACAAGCTTTTTGCAATTTTACCCATTTAAGATGATGAAAGTAACCATTTAATACACATCTAAATAACAGGGGAATGATTGTGGGTTTTTTATTTTTTAATTACAGGTGAGCTTTAAAGTCGATACTTGAGAACAATAATTGTCAGAATGAAAACAGCAGGAATGTTGACTGTTTCTTAAATAGTAAATGAAATACTGTGGGAGAAAAGCACCTAGAACTGTCTGTAAATGGGTGGATGAGCTGTTTCCGGGGATTGCAATATTCACTCTCCATTTCTCAGCAATAAAGCTGCATTTTCATGATGAATGGATATACTTGTGTACGAGGCTGTAGCCGTCCCTCATGCTGCTCTAAAATGCAAGCGTTGTCTGCTGCCGCTACGTTTGTTGGTTACATATTCACAAAGATCAGGATAAGACACAAGTAATGTATTTACACCGGAGCTGCTGCATAACTGTGGATAGCAGATTTGTTCTGTTACTGGAAACAAACAAAAAAAAAAAAAAGTTCTCAATTTCTCCTGCGGTTGTCAATGTGATCTGCATAATGTGCTTTCCCATTTACAATCAGCGAGATGTGATTTCCTCAGCTCTGCAAGCTTCATTGCATTGTGAATATACTGCAGTCTGACGTCCTGCAGCCTCCCTCGCACTCCGCTACGCTTTGTCACATTGTTATTCCAAATAGCGACTCCACCTGGAGCTACGGACACGAGCGTAAGCCAGCAAAGTGCTGACATTATCACTTACAGGGATGTGATCAGACAATGACCTATTGTTTAAATCAGGGCTTTGTGCTAAAAATGATTTTTTGTTTCTTTTTGGCAACACAAAAACCGCAATAGGTCATTTTCTGATGCTATATTCCCTTTAAAGTGTGTGTTTACCATGCACAATTGTGGTTTTGTGTTAGGTAACGGTATAGATTTGTCCTTCCTTTCCTTTCCTCCTGGTCCTACATATCCCAACATAACTTTCTGTGATACTCTGTTGGGAGAGGTTTATACTATATGTGTCTATATGTGGCTACATCTATATGGGTGTAGTGTTGATTACAGCCTGCCCACCCAGTAGGTGTGATGTGGATTGCAGCCTGCCCACCCAGTGGGTTTGATGTGGATTGCAGCCTGCCCACCCAGTGGGTGTGATGTGGATTGCAACCTGCCCACCCAGTGGGTGTGATGTGGATTGCTAGTATGTCCTGATATTATGTAACCAGATTTAGGCCACGTTCACACTATCAGTATTTGGTCAGTATTTTACATCAGTATCTGTAAGCCAAAACCAGGAGTGGAACAATCAGAGGAAAAGTATAATAAAAACACGTCAGCACTTCTGTATTTATCGCCCACTCCTGGTTTTAAAGGTATTGTCCAATACTATGACTTAGGGCTTGTGCACACGACTGTAATAATTTTTGTTTTGACGGGTAGCACTCATCCCCATGTTATTTAATGAGGCAGTGCACATGTCCGACTTTTTCCTAGGACCGATCCGGACAGAGGAAAAAAAATGCAGCACACAAAAGTTGCCTCCAATAATTGGATCGCACTCGGCCATTCATGTCTAGGGGTCAGTGGAAAACATCGGACCGCACTTGGATGACATCCGAGTGCAGTCCAATTTTAATACACACGCTGCATGTAGATGATGGAGAAACTTTTTTTTTCTCTCCACACTCTGATCAACCTCTGATCGAACCGATCTTCTCCAATGCGATAAAATCAGTCGTGTTGCCCTAGCCTTACCCTTAGACCCAACTATATCAGATTATTAGGAGTCTAACACTAGACACCCCACTGATTGCTTGTTAGCAGGTGCACAGTTGCCAGAAATACTCAGCACACATAGCCAATACACCAAAGCGCCAAACAATGTGAGATTTTAGTAGGAGTCTAGCTACAGTACCTGAGAGTGGCCACTACACAGTATACGGAGCTGTATTTCAGAACAGTTGATCAGTAGGGATTCTGGGTGTCGGCCCCCCACCGAAAAGATAAGGGTAGACACATCTGTATAAATTTTGCACTTTAGTAGTTGACCCTAACATTTAGTAGTTGACCTATCATTCTGACGACTCAAATTATGTTATTTCATTATATATATAGAGACATGACTTATCAGAAAGAATCACACTGTCATATGATAACTAATCTCCTCCCGTGATGGGAAAAAGGTAGGAAATTTGGGGTACTGAGATATAGTAAATTTACATACAGATATATGCCCAATACATTTTATGCTGATTTTGTTATGATAAAAATGCAATGCAATGCTTTCTTCTGCAGAAACAACTCTCGATAGAGTAACACAACATTTTCTTTTTCATTCCTTGTCATCTGGTGCCTATTGATATATCTCGAGCAAAGAAGAAAGATAAAGAAGGACATATTGTTAGTAGGGCCAGGAACAGACAACAGACATAGACAACATATGGGATATTGTTTTCCAACAGCATATCCAGTGGTGTAACTAGAGTCTGATGGGTCCTGGTGCAAGATTTGGACTGGGTTCCCCCCTATCCTGATACCTATATATGTCCTACATCCTGGTATATACAGTATGTGCCTCATCTTGGCCCCATCCTGGTATGTATATATGCCCTCTATCCTGATATATATGTCTCTCATCCTGATATATATATATGTCTTCCATCCTGGTATGTATGTTCCCCTCTCTGGCCCCATCCTAGTATATATGTTCTTCATCCTGGTATATGTCACTTATCCTGGGCCCCATCCTGGCATATATTTTCCCCACCCTGGTATATATGTCCCTTATCCTGGGCCCCATCCTGGCATATATGTTCCCCACTCTGGTATATATGTCCCTTATCCTGGGCCCCATCCTGGTATGCATGTTCCCCATCCCGATATATATATATGTCCTCCATCCTGGTATGTATGTTCCCCTTTCTGGCCCCATCCTAGTATATATGTTCTTCATCCTGGTATATGTCCCTTATCCTGGGCCCCATCCTGGCATATATGTTCCCCACCCTGGTATATATGTCCCTTATCCTGGGCCCCATCCTGGTATACATGTTCCCCATCCTGATATATATATATGTCCTCCATCCTGGTATGTATGTTCCCCTTTCTGGCCCCATCCTAGTATATATGTTCTTCATCCTGGTATATGTCCCTTATCCTGGGCCCCATCCTGGCATATATGTTCCCCACCCTGGTATATATGTCCCTTATCCTGGGCCCCATCCTGGTATGTATGTTCCCCATCCTGATATATATATATATATATATATATATATATCACCCATCCTGGCATAAGTCCCTTATGCTGGGCCTGATCTGCTGGGCCCGATCCTGGTATATAAACACCCCATCCTTGCATATATATATATATATATATATATATATATATATATATATATCTTGTTTTCAAGCATCTAATGAGTGTGTGCAAAGATCATTGTGAACAGAGAAGGAGTAGGGTCAGCTGTGACATCATGTATTGTGATTGGTTGGTCCTATGTTATCAGCTGTGTGCAGAGATGTTATCAGCCATTGTAATCCTGCCTGTGATGATAATGAGATTTCTGAAAAGTGATCCGTAAAGAACAAGAAGTATGAATAAAATAGTCCCAATGGACAGTATGACAATTGCAATATATAGATATATATTTTTTACTTTATTTTATTTTTAATACGGATTGCGGTAGGAAGAAGAATACAAAAAATGCTAATTGTTTTATAAAAATACATTTAGAGTAAAAATGTAAAAATTCTACAGAAAACGACATAAAAATTCTCCAGTATTGACACTTAATGTTCTACATCTAAAATCCGCTTTGCCCTTACTTATTTTGTACATGGCGCCGATGTCCTACAAATTTCTTCATCTTTGGATACAAAATATGGATTCATTTCTGAATCCCATCAGCAGGGACTTCCAAATATCTGAGCGTTTAAGCAGCAAGACCCCGATAAGAGGAATGGATTGTATGGTATGTTGTACTGATAACGCTCTTCCTAAAGATTTCTAATGTTTAGTCCCTTTTACACAGCGCGCAGGAGCAGCGAGAACCATCTGCTTTTAGTCAAATGCACTTTAATTAGTCAGCGGTTTGATGCTCATCATAGTGAAACTAATTAGCAAATTGTTAATTAATAACAGTTGAAACAGCAATCGGAATCCTAGGGCTACATTCTTCCAGCTATCTGGATCTTCCATCTTGGCTCACGGCCTGGAAACAGGAAGTGGCACCATGAAGCACCGCGATGTGATGGGCACACGTTCTCCATGCACACAGTCGCTGATACTGAGAGCAAGCAGAGCGGGACAGAGGCTCAATGGAAAGAAATCATTTCTGTTGAGGAAAGTTTTTATTTTACCATTTTTCTGTACTAGATACTGGTTTGGTAATATCTCGATTTATTCAGTATAGAGTTTCAGTACTAAGCTCAGAAATCTCCCCACTTACACGTCTCGGCTGCTATCAATAATGTTATTAATGGTTGTCTGAGGAAGGTTCTTAGACAGCAAATCATCAAGATCCACTGCTGGCTGCTCCCTTTGCAATTGCCGACCAATGAAGTCCCAGATGTGCTCAATAGGAGACAAGTCCGGAGATGGTGCTGGTCGTGGTAGCATGTTTAGGCCAAGCAGGCTACTCACAGTTGCATGAGCAGTATGCGGCCTGGTGTTGTCATGTTGAAAAACGACTACTGGAACACTTTGGGCAAATGGTCATGCCACTGGTTACATGACCAAATCAATGTATGGCTGAGCTGTTAGTGTACCTGAAATGAATACTAGAGGGGTCCGGCTGCCGTACATTATGCTACCCCACACCATAATCCTGGGAGTAGGACTGGTGTGACGTTCCGTTGTGAAGGCCTCTTCATGGCGTTGCCTATGTGGAGTCAAGACCAATTTCTCGCAATTTTCATCCAAAAGAATGATGGCGTGAGGTTAAGGAAATGGCCTTCATGAGGGAACGTCTCACCGGTCCTACTCACAGGATTATGGCTTGGGGTGGCATAATATACAGACTCCAGGCCAATCTAGTTTTGATTTCAGGTACAATAAAAGCATTGATTTGGTGGTCGATCTGCCATTTCTCCAAAGCATCCCAGGAGCCATTTTTTAAAATGACGTCATAAGGCTGCATGTTGCCAATGTTACTGTGAGCAAATTGCATGGCTCAAACTTGCTACAAAGGACTGCAACGTCTCCAGACATTTCTCCTATCGAGCACATGTAAGACATTATTGGCCAGCAATTGCAAAGGGAGCTGCCAGAAGCGGATCTTGATGATTTACTGTCCAAGTGAAAATGTAAGTGTGGCGATTTCTGTATGTGATGTTCATATTAAATAAATCAAGACGTTTTGAATCTTTTATTCATTTTTTCTTCATTTGCATATCATTAACATGTTTATCCATCCTGTGATTTCTATAATTCTATGATATGATTTTTTTCTTCTTGGTGTTGCAATTTCAATGTTGAGGCATGTATAGAGATAGATATAAAGAGATAGAAGGATAGATAGATATGAGCTAGATAGATAGATAGATAGATAGATAGATACAGTGGGTACGGAAAGTATTCACACCCCTTTAAATTGTTCACTGTTTGTTTCATTGCAGCCATTTGGTAAATTCTAAAAAGTTCATTTTTTTCTCATTAATGTACACTCTGCACCCCATCTTGACTGAAAAAAAAACTGAAATGTAGAAATTTTTGCAAATTTACTAAAAAAGAAAAACTGAAATATCACATGGTCATAAGTATACAGACCTTTTGCTCAGTATTGAGTAGACGCACCCTTTTGAGCTAGTACAGCCATGAGTCTTCTTGGGAATGATGCAACAAGTTTTTCACACCTGGGGATCCTCTGCTATTCTTCCTTACAGATCCTCTCCAGTTCCGTCAGGTTTGATGGTGAATGTTGGTGGACAGCAATTTTCAGGTCTCTCCAGAGATGCTCAACTGGGTTTAGGTCAGGGCTCTGGCTGGGCCAGTCAAGAATGGTCACAGAGTTGTTCTGAAGCCACTCCTTTGTTATTTTAGCTGTGTGCTTAGGGTCATTGTCTTGTTGAAAGGTGAACCTTCGGCCAAGTTTGAGGTCCAGAGCACTCTGGAAAAGGTTTTCATCCAGGATATCTCTGTACTTGGCCGCATTCATGTTTACTTCAATTGCAACCAGTTGTCCTGTCCCTGCAGCTGAAAAACACCCCCATAGCATGATGGTGCCATCACCATGTTTTACTGTTGGGATTGTATTGAGCAGGTGATAAGCAGTGCCTGGTTTTCTCCACACATACCGCATAGAATTATCACCAAAAAGTTCTATCTTCGTCTCATCAGACCAGAGAATCTTATTTCTCAAAGTCTGGGAGTCCTTCATGTGTTTTTGAGCAAACTCTATGCAGGCTTTCATATGTCTTGCACTGAGGAGAGGCTTCCATCGGGCCACTCTGCCATAAAGGCTCGACTGGTGGAGGGCTGCAGTGATAGTTGACTTTGTGGAACTTTCTCCCATCTCCCTACTGCATCTCTGGAGCTCAGCCACAGTGATCTTGGGGTTCTTCTTTACCTCTCTCACCAAGGCTCTTCTCCCACGATTGCTCAGTTTGGTTGGACGGCCAGGTCTAGGAAGACTTCTGGTGGTCCCAAACTTCATCCATTTAAGGATTATGGAGGCCGCTGTGCTCTCAGGAGCCTTGAGTAATGCAGAAATTCTTTTGTAACCTTGGCCAGATCTGTGCCTTGCCACAATTCTGTCTCTGAGCTCCTTGGGCAGTTCCTTGGAGTTCATGATTCTCATTTGGTCTGACATGCACTGTGAGCTGTGAGGTCTTATATAGACAGGTGTGTGCCTTTCCAAATCAAGTCCTATCAGTTTAATTAATCACAGTTGGACTCCAATGAAGGAGTAGAACCATCTCAACGAGGATCACAAGGAAATGGACAGCATGTGACTTAAATATGAGTGTCTGAGCAAAGGGTCCGAATACTTATGATCATGTGATATTTCAGTTTTTCTTTTCTAATAAGTTTGCAACAATTTCTACATTTCTGTTTTTTTTCAGTCAAGATGGGGTGCAGAGTGTACTTTAATGAGAAAAAAATGAACTTTTTAGAATTTACCAAATGGCTGCAATGAAACAAAGAGTGAAAAATTTAAAGAGGTCTGAATACTTTCCGTACGTACTGTATATAGATAGGTAGAGAGATAGATGATAGATAGATAGATAAATAAATGTGGGATAGATAGATAGATATGGGATAGATAAGGGATAGATAGAAAGATAGACAGATAGATATGGGATAGATAGATAGATAGATAGATAGATAGATAGATAGATATGGGATAGATAGATAGATAGATAGATAGATAGATAGATATGGGATAGATAGGTAGATAGATAGATAGATATGGGATAGATAGGTAGATAGATAGATAGATAGATAGATAGATAGATATGGGATAGATAGGTAGATAGATAGATAGATAGATAGATAGATAAGGGATAGATAGGTAGATAGATAGATAGATAGATTACAAATGTGAGAACTTCTTAACAGTGAGATGAGTTATTTCTATGGGTTTCCTATAAATTCTCTGAAAGCTATGGGAGTCATTTCGGCAGTCGGTGACATACACAGGGAAGCAGTGTTTGTACTGCAGGTGATTAATGGTCTGAGATCTGAGAATTACATCAGTTGGGGAGACGTGGGCCTTCCATGTGACCTCAGACTCAGCATTTTGGCTATGGGGGCTTCAGTACAGATGAAGTTGGGGGTCTCTCGGGTATCTGCAGGAAGCAGCAGATGATTCACACGTTCTTTCCTCCACGTTCTTATGCAGGATTTAGCACTGACGGAGGGAGAAATACATTAGACAGATAGCAAGAGACAGAGATATGGGAAACTGATGTGATGAATTAATAGTCATTGTAATCTGAGACACCGAGCGATCACATTGGCAAAAGATTTAGGATGCAGAGAAAAAGACTTGGATTGTTTATGACAAGAAGACATATAGAAAGATGGCTAAATAATGACACTGATCAAGAAGGAGCCGCCACGAGAACCAAAGACAAAATGGCAAGCACCTGGGGGATGAGCAAGAAGGATGGTTGAAGGTTTCACTGCACTCTGCAGGGGGGTGATACACATCACAAAACAAGCCCCCGGAATCAGCTTATAGACGATTTGTGTTCTGTCAGGTTTTATGGGGAACATATAAAGTAAAATGAACAGGAACAGATAAACATTGGATACAATCACCCCATGGGCACGGGTTTATAAGAGCTCTCAGCGGACAATAACACATGAAGGTTAGTCAATTGCGTAGCCTAAAGCGCGTGCGCCACCATGGAAGATCTCTAATGGGGACCCAACTATAATTGGTCTTTAACCCCTTAAGCCCCGCGGGTGGTTTGCACGTTAATGACCGGGCCAATTTTTACAATTCTGACCACTGTCACTTTATGAGGTAATTACTCTAGAACGCTTCAACGGATCCCCCTGATTCTGAGATTGTTTTTTCGTGACATATTGTACTTCATGATTGTGGAAAAATTTCTTCGATATCACTTGCGTTTATTTGTGAAAAAAACGGAAATTTGGTGAAAATTTTGAAAATTTTGCAATTTTCAAAATTTTAATTTTTAAGCCCTGAAATTAGAGCGATATGTCACACAAAAGAGTTAATAAATAACATTTCCCACATGTCTACTTTACATCAGCACAATTTTGGAACCAAAATTTTTTTTTGTTAGGGAGCTATCAGGGTTAAAAGTTGACCAGCGATTTCTCATTTTTCCAACAAAATTTACAAAACCATTTTTTTAGGGACCACATCACATTTGAAGTCACTTGCAGAGGTCTTTTTGACAGAAAATACCCAAAAGTGACACCATTATAAAAACTGCACCCCTCAAGGTGCTCAAAACCACATTCAAGAACTTTATTAACCCTTCAGGTGCTTCACAGGAATTTTTTGAATGTGGAAGAAAAAAATGAACATTTAACTTTTTTCACAAAAATGTTACTTTAGACCCAATTTTTTTTATTTTCACAGGGGTAACAAGAAAAAATGGACCCCAAAATTTGTTGTGCAATTTCCCCTGGGCACGCAGATACCCAATATTTGGGGAAAAAACACTGTTTGGGCGCACGGCAGGGCTCGGAAAGGAAGGAGCGCCATTTGACTTTTTGATTGTAAAATTTGCTTGAATAATTAGCGGACGCCATGTTGTGTTTGGAGAGCACCTGTGTGCCCAAACTTTGGAGCTCCCCAAAAGTGACCCCATTTTGGAAACTAGACCCCCCAAGGCACCTTTATAGATGCATAGTGAGCACTTGGAACCCCCAGGTGCTTCACAAATTGATTCGTAAAAATGAAAAAGTGAAAAAAAAAACACTTTTTCATTTTTACGAATCAATTTGTGAAGCACCTAGGGGTTCCAAGTGCTCACTATGCATCTAGATTGGTGCCTTGGGGGGTCTAGTTTCCAAAATAGGGTCACTTGTGGGGGAGCTCCAATGTTTGGACACACAGGGACTCTCTAAATACAACATGGTATCCGCTAACAAATTGAATGGAAAATCGGCTCAAATTGTTAGCGGACACCACATTGCGTTTGGAGAGCCCCTCTGTGCCCAAACTTTGGAGCTACCCCACAAGTGACCCCATTTTGGAAACTAGACCCCCCAAGGCACCTTTCTAGATGCATAGTGAGCACTTGGAACCCCCAGGTGCTTCACAAATTGATTCGTAAAAATGAAAAAGTGAAAAAAAAAACACTTTCATTTTTACGAATCAATTGTGAAGCACCTAGGGGTTCAGAGTGCTCACTATGCATCTAGATAGGTGCCTTGGGGGGTCTAGTTTCTAAAATGGGGTCACTTGTGGGGGAGCTCCAATGTTTGGGCACACAGGGACTCTCTAAATGCAACATGGTATCCGCTAACAAATTGAATGGAAAATCGGCTCAAATTGTTAGCGGACACCACATTGCGTTTGGAGAGCCCCTCTGTGCCCAAACTTTGGAGCTCCCCCACAAGTGACCCCATTTTGGAAACTAGACCCCCCAAGGCACCTTTCTAGATGCATAGTGAGCACTTGGAACCCCCAGGTGCTTCACAAATTGATTCATAAAAATGAAAAAGTGTTTTTTTTTTCACTTTTTCATTTTTACGAATCAATTTGTGAAGCACCTGGGGGTTCCAAGTGCTCACTATGCATCTAGATAGGTGCCTTGGGGGGTCTAGTTTCCAAAATGGGGTCACTTGTGGGGGAGCTCCAATGTTTGGGCACACAGGGACTCTCCAAATGCAACATGATATCCGCTAACAAATTGAGCCGACAATTTGTTAGCGGATATCATGTTGCATTTGGAGAGTTCCTGTGTGCCCAAACATTGGAGCTCCCCCACAAGTGACCCCATTTTGGAAACTAGACCCCCCAAGGCACCTATCTAGATTCATAGTGAGCACTTGGAACCCCAGGTGCTTCACAAATTGATTCATAAAAATGAAAAAGTGTTTTTTTTTTCACTTTTTCATTTTTACGAATCAATTTGTGAAGCACCTGGGGGTTCCAAGTGCTCACTATGCATCTAGATAGGTGCCTTGGGGGGTCTAGTTTCCAAAATGGGGTCACTTGTGGGGGAGCTCCAATGTTTTGGCACACAGGGGCTCTCCAAACGCAACATGGCGTCCGCTAACAATTTGAGCCGATTTTCCATTCAATTTGTTAGCGGACACCATGTCGCGTTTGGAGAGCCCGTGATGTGCCTAAACAGTGGAGCTCCCCCACAAGTGTCCCCATTTTGGAAACTATACCCCTCAAGGATTTTATTAAGGTGTATAGTGAACATTTTGAACCCAGAGGTACGGCACAGAATTTGTTTACATTAGGTCATCATATTGAATAAGTTGTCATTATTCTTGAGCGCAAGTGCTCGCTACTTGAGTTTGCATCGGGTACTCAGGTATGCACCATGTACAGCGTGTGCTCGAGTGACATGCTCGAGTCCCTGCTCCGCATGTTTCACGGTTATTAGACACCCAAAAAAAAACATGCGGGGATCGCTTGTGCATGGCAGGCAATCCCCGTAAAGTTTTTTGGCCGCGAAGCATATGGGGCAGAGACTCGAGCATGTCACTCAAATACCCACGATACTCAATGCATACCAGAGCACCCGATGCAAACTCAAGTAGCGAGCACTTGCTCTCAACACTAGTCGCCATATCGTCATCTTTTTTTCTTACTTTTGAAAAAAATCCCAACCCCAGCCCTAACCCTAGCACAACCCTAGCCCTAGCACAACCCTAGCCCTAGCACAACCCTAGCCCCAGCACAACCCTAGCCCCAGCACAACCCTAGCCCCAGCACAACACTAGCCCCAGCACAACCCTAGCCCCAGCACAACCCTAGCCCCAGCACAACCCTAGCCCTAGCCCAATCTTAACCCAAGAGTTTATTTTTGACGCTGTTCCTTGTGCGGTATAAGTGATTAGACGACTTTATTCTTCGGGTCAGTGTGATTACAGCAATGCCAGAATCATATGGGGTTTTTATGACTGACAGCTGTCACACACTAAAAGACGCATTTTTTGTAAAATCTAGTTTTTGCATCGCCATATTTTGAGAGCTATAATTTTTCCAGATTTTGGCAGACAGTCATGTGACGGCTCGTTTTTTGCGGGATGACTTGACGTTGTTATTGGTGCCATTTTCAGGCACGTGACATTTTTTGATCGCTTTCTATTCCGATTTTTGGGAGGCAGAATAAACAAAAACCAACAATTCAGGAATTGTTTTTTTTTTTTTTTTTTATTCTGTTCCGCGTGTGGTAAAATTGATGAGGTAGCTTTATTCTTCGGGTCAGTACGTTTACAGCGGTACCACATTTGTATCATTTTTCTATGTTTTGGCGCTTATACACAATAAAAGCTATTTTATAGAAAAAAATATTTTTTAGCATCGCTTTATTCTGAGAGCTATAACTTTTTTATTTTTCGGCTGATGGAGCTGTATGGCAGCTTGTTTTTTGCGGTACGAGATGACATTTTCAGCGGTATCATTTTTATTTATATGCGTCTTTTTGATCGCGTGTTATTCCACTTTTTGTTTGGCGGTATGGTGATAAAGCATTGTTTTTTGCTTCTTTTTTTTTTTTTTTTTTTTACCGTGTTCACTGAAGGGGTTAACTAGTGGGACATTTTTATAGGTCAGGTTGTTCCGGAGGCGGCGATACCAAATATGTGTACTTTTATTGTTTTTTTTTTTTTTGTTATAATAATATTTATTGATGGGTACATTATATTTTTATTTTTGGTGTATTATTTTTTTTATTTTTTTATAATATTTTTGCACATTTTATTATTTTTTTTTCCACTTTCACACAGTTTATACACTTTATTACTTTGTCCCACTCTGGGACTTTCACTTTTTTTTTTCTGATCGCCTGCATGGCACAGGAATGAAGCACCATCCCTATGCCATGAAGGCTGTCAGAAGTGCACAGTGTGAAGATTGCTTGGAGCTGCACTGCGCATGCCCAAGCAATCTTCCTGCTCTCTGGTGACCCGGATGTTGTCATGACGACATCGGGTCGTCATGGCAACACCCGGGAAGCCTTTGCAGACTGTGCTGGAAGCCGGAAGAGGAGGTGAGTATCGCCGATCACCTCCCCTTGCCCCCGCAATGCCGCGATCGACTTCGATCACAGCATCGCGGGGGTTAATGTGCTGGGAGCGGTGCAGGACCGCTCCCTGCACATAGTACCGGGTGTCAGCTGTGACAATCAGCTGACACCCGGCGGCGATCGCGCCCGCACAGCCTGTGTGCGCGCGCGATCGCCATGACGTACTAATACGGGTCTGGCTCTTAAGTCCCAGGGCACAGACGCGTATTAGTACGTCAGATGTTATTAAGGGGTTAAGGGGTCTTTCATATGGAATAAAGAAATTCCCCATCACTCAAGACCCATGCACCAACTATAATTTCACCCATTTAGTTAAATATCTCATTTTACCAATTGGTAATATTTAAGGGATAATCTTAAATTTGGAAGTTATCTCCTAACCATGGAATCTGGGATAATTTCCTGATCATTGGAGATCTGACGCGCCCCCTGGGCCTGTGCTGTGCAGGGGAACCCGGAACCGGGCCTGTTGTAGGATGCTGTGGGTTCTAGTCTCCGTGTGGCGGTGACCCGGTCCGTGCCCAGGGTGGTCAAACTAGTGGCAGTCTTAAGTACTAACAATGTCCGACTACGCCACCCGTGGATTGCGGTCAGTGGGGACCGCCGCTGCGCTGCCGACCGCTGAGGCTGATGTTGTTTGCGCAGCTGAGTATGGGATGACTCCCCGTGGGAGAAGTATTGCCTCAGGGCAGCTAATGTGGATGATGGTGGTGATGGTGTGAGTGTCCCAGTACTGATGGTGCTGGTGCGGCGAGGAACCACAGAGACGTGCAGTTGCAGTTTTCAATGCTTTACTCACAGTTCTTTATCAGGTCACTTGTGCGCAGTTAGGACCGCCCGAGTCATGCTGCGTCCACCAGGTGAGGGACTCGGTCAACTCCCAGGCAATTCCGGAGTGTGGTTCAGAGCTCCCTTCTCTTTCCTTTCTCTGGCCGTCCCCACCAGTGACCCACCTTTGTCCAGCTTCCTCGGGCCTTCTGTTGGCGAAACCTCTCTCCGGTTTCCCTGACCCTATACGGTATGCCTTTCTGGTGGATGTAGTGAGGGGTCGCACCAAGATGTGGTAACAACCTCCGGTCTTTGGCTGAGGAATCTGTTGCCTCCACCAATTTGGGTTCCGGTACCCTGTTCTGCCAACCCTTCACCCTGTATCTCCTCTGGGCATATGGGGTTCCTTCTGTCTTCGTGTCTCTGGGCCTTTCTCTGTGTTCCTTGCTTCCTTTCTCCTCTGTTCCAGTTCCTTTCCTACTTTCCTTTCTGTTCCTTCTTCTCTCTCTCTCTCTCAGGCTCCAGCCTCCTGACAAGGCCTGCCTGCAGAGCAGAGCCCATGCAGGGGCTCTGCTTCCTGTCTTCTCCTCAGACTGTCTCCACTGAACTGAACCCTGATCTAAGATGGTGCCCACCTTTTATACCTCCTTCTGACACCCGAGCCCAGGTGACTTGCAACCAATGGGCTCCTGCCTATGCCCAGAGACCCACCCCTATCTGCTCCTACACCACTGGGTATTCCACCCCCCTCCCCACTCCAGCCAGGAACAGATGCTGTCGTGCCTGCACTCTTGTCTCGTGGGAGCACCGTTGAGCTGTCCCTCGGAAATGGGGTGTGTGTGGTGCATGCAGCCTACCGAGTCCTGGTCCACACTCCATCCTTACCCGGGAGTGGAATACCACACCTCTGGACTGAGGTGCAATACCCCTGTAGCAGCCGAGCCCTCGGGGTGCTACATTCCCCCCTGGTAAATCACAGCACGTCCTCGGGCTGGAAAAGAGCAAAGACAATTTAAAACATACAAAATTTTAGAATGCATTCGTATATAAGACATTAACTTTTCACTCATCCCTTTATGGGAGGTACTCTTCTCTTTTTAACGTTACTGGTACTCCTTTTCATAAAACATCTTGCTAATGCCACTGGAACTCTTTTAGCATATAAAACATCACATTAAACATTTGCATTATTATTCTAGCAGCATATAAAACTTTTCAATATAAAACATTTTCAAGACAGATTCTTGAGTTCTGGCCGCTGTGCAACTTGCGACCAGGTAAAGGTGCAACAGTCCATTTAATCCTGAGGTAGACGTTGCGGTTTTTGTATAAAACCAGTAGGGGGCGCTTTAAGAAGCGCAACTATTTACAAGGGATTGGCCGCTCTCAGTCCTCGGCCAGTGGGGATAGGGGAATGGCTGTTCACAGTCCTCAGCCTGGTAATTTAGGAAGGGGCACACAAGTAACAGTTCTTGTACCCTGACGGGTAACTATATACAGTTCCACTTTACCGTTTACTGGTAACGGTGTCCTTCTCGCTCTTCCGGGTAATCCTCTGATCCGTCCGGATCCTCAGTGTATTCCGTGTCTGGGCGGTACTGCAGTTCCTCCTCTGTGAGCCGGTGAACGTGGAGGGCGTACAGTCCCTTTGCGCCCTTGTGCCGGGTGTAGGTGACCACGTCGCCGGGGTACAGGTCACGTCCGTGATGTCCCTCTGGCAGGTGGCTTTCAACGTCCCTTCTAGTGACGAAGACGTCGGTGTCAGCCTCCGGGTCTCTGACGAAGCCCCAGCCATGCTCCAGCTGGAACTTGACTACGGTCCCGGTGGCTCTGGGTCCGCGGATGGCGTGGGTGTCTTGTCGGGCCCTCCTCTTTTGCTCCGCGCTCCTGGCCTGGAGTCGCTGCTCCCTGATGCGCCTCTGCAGCCGCTCTCTTTCATAGGTGGCTAGCTGCTGACAGCAGCACTCCAGGCGCTGGGCTTCTTCCGCCCGGGTCTCCTGGGTGAAGCCCATGAGGTTCTCGCCAGTGGGGTCCCATGCAAACTGGGCATCCTCCGGCAGGGGTGGAGCGATGTTGGCGGTCTCCGGGGCCGGGATCAAAGGCTCACTCAGGGTTCGCTCTTTCCGGAGACAGGGGTTGGCGAACTCCGGCGGCCATTCAAAGGGTAGCCCGTCCGGGCTGGTATATTGGGCATACAGGTCCGCGCCCAAGGGTGGCACTGTGGGCTTCGGACGGGTGGCAGCGCCCGGGGGCACTCGGCCTTGCGACCAGGCCGGTGGTCGCTTGTTGGTCGCGCCCGGGGGTGGCACCGCCAAGGTAGGGGGCGCTGGTGAGGCAGCGGCGCCCGGGTGTGCTGGGCCTTGCGTCCTGGCCTGTGACGTCTCACGCTGTACGGCGCCAGGGTTCAGAGGGCACAGCGCGGGGCGGGGCGTTACGACGGTGCTTGCTGCCTGAGGCCTAGCTGGCGGGGCTTCGGGTCCCGCAACGGAGGGTGAGGGCAGGCTGGTGTTCCCCGGGCTTGGGGTGGTGGCGTCCCCATTACCTGCCTCGGTCTCCGTGGCCTCCTCCGCGGCGTCATCTGCAGCTGCCGGTCTCTCTTCTCCGCGCCCAGTGGTAAGCGCGCTGCCCGGTTCCGGCGGAGTCCTCTGCTGGTCACCTCCGTGCTGCCGGGCCATCTCCTCTCTCCACCCGGCAAACACATCCCGCTGCGCCCGGACCATTCTTTTATTCAGATCTTCCAGCGCTGCACGCGCACGGTCCGGGTCTCTAGGCAGTTGGGCCAGCAGTTCTGTCAGGCTGCAGGGTGGCTCCACTTGCAGCAGGCTGCGGGCCAGGGTGCTGGTGGATTTTTCTGCTCCCTCCATCTCCGGGTGCAGCAGGTCCAGACTGATCCAGGCCGCACCCAGCCCCTCAGTTTTCTTTCCTATCCGCCCCCATGGGGGTTGGTCTTGGGGGCATCTGCTGACAATCACATTCAGGGGCAGCCCCCCCACGTTGATGGACATCTCCATTGCTGCATTCATGGCTGGTGGGGGCGGGCTCCTTCTTTGGCGCCACTCTGGGACCTGGCCCACGATGGGAGGTGGCTTCCTGCTGTCCTTTGGTGCGCACATAATGGCGTCCGCTCTGCCAGGGCGGGAAAAACGGATGAAGATGGCGGGAAACGGTCCAAAGTGGCGTCTGATGGCGGGAATCGGCTCCGGATGGCGGGAAACGACTCCGGACAGCGGGAAACTTCTGGAAATGGCGAGAGACTTCTTTTTAAGGTACATGTGCAGTTTTCTTCAGGCACGCAATACCCGCTTGTGGCGGGTTGGTAAAGATCCTGCCGACTACGCCAAAGTTGACGCGCCCCCTGGGCCTGTGCTGTGCAGGGGAACCCGGAACCGGGCCTGTTGTAGGATGCTGTGGGTTGTAGTCTCCGTGTGGCGGTGACCCGGTCCGTGCCCAGGGTGGTCAAACCAGTGGCAGTCTTAAGTACTAACAATGTCCGACTACGCCACCCGTGGATTGCGGTCAGTGGGGACCGCCGCTGCGCTGCCGACCGCTGAGGCTGATGTTGTTTGCGCAGCTGAGTATGGGATGACTCCCCACGGGAGAAGTATTGCCTCAGGACAGCTAATGTGGATGATGGTGGTGATGGTGTGAGTGTCCCAGTACTGATGGTGCTGGTGCGGCGAGGAACCACAGAGACGTGCAGTTGCAGTTTTCAATGCTTTACTCACAGTTCTTTATCAGGTCACTTGTGCGCAGTTAGGACCGCCCGAGTCATGCTGCGTCCACCAGGTGAGGGACTCGGTCAACTCCCAGGCAATTCCGGAGTGTGGTTCAGAGCTCCCTTCTCTTTCCTTTCTCTGGCCGTCCCCATCAGTGACCCACCTTTGTCCAGCTTCCTCGGGCCTTCTGTTGGCGAAACCTCTCTCCGGTTTCCCTGACCCTATACGGTATGCCTTTCTGGTGGATGTAGTGAGGGGTCGCACCAAGATGTGGTAACAACCTCCGGTCTTTGGCTGAGGAATCTGTTGCCTCCACCAATTTGGGTTCCGGTACCCTGTTCTGCCAACCCTTCACCCTGTATCTCCTCTGGGCATATGGGGTTCCTTCTGCCTTCGTGTCTCTGGGCCTTTCTCTGTGTTCCTTGCTTCCTTTCTCCTCTGTTCCAGTTCCTTTCCTACTTTCCTTTCTGTTCCTTCTTCTCTCTCTCTCTCTCAGGCTCCAGCCTCCTGACAAGGCCTGCCTGCAGAGCAGAGCCCATGCAGGGGCTCTGCTTCCTGTCTTCTCCTCAGACTGTCTCCACTGAACTGAACCCTGATCTAAGATGGTGCCCACCTTTTATACCTCCTTCTGACACCCGAGCCCAGGTGACTTGCAACCAATGGGCTCCTGCCTATGCCCAGAGACACACCCCTATCTGCTCCTACACCACTGGGTATTCCACCCCCCTCCCCACTCCAGCCAGGAACAGATGCTGTTGTGCCTGCACTCTTGTCTCGTGGGAGCACCGTTGAGCTGTCCCTCGGAAATGGGGTGTGTGTGGTGCATGCAGCCTACCGAGTCCTGGTCCACACTCCATCCTTACCCGGGAGTGGAATACCACACCTCTGGACTGAGGTGCAATACCCCTGTAGCAGCCGAGCCCTCAGGGTGCTACAGATCCACTTGCCGAGATTCCCACCGATCCCAAAAATCAGGGCTCTGAAAAGTCCTGTGTGAATGCAGCGGTGGTCGACCATGTGCACTGCTGCTCGGTTCACTTTTGCTTGGCCACCGGAGCTGTCCAAGCGCTGCCCTTAGCTGATCTTCAGCACTCCCACTAAGAATGACTGAAGCAGCAGTACACATGATTGACCATCACCCTATTCACACAGGGCTTTAGAGCCCCGGTTCTCAGGATTGCTTGGGATCCCAGCAGTTGGACCTCAAACAATCGAGAAGATATCCCCAATCCCATGGGTAGGAGATAACTTCCAAACTTGAGAATACTCTTTTAATATATGAGGCACTGCTATGTTATACTATCCAAGTGAATCGATCGTACATTCGACACCCTTTGTAGGATCCAAATAAATTTGGTCCAAATCAAAAATTTCCCAAAAAGATGTTTATTATGCTGTGAAAATTTTCACGACACCAAAGCATAATAGATGGAGGGAAGAAGTTAAAAATAATAAAATACATTATAGTAGGCTCTCACCTGTCCTAAGACCGCCTCTTCCATTGCTGCCCCTGCCCGATCCTGTGAGTTTCTGGTTATTGTGGTACTGCGGCTAGTGAGTGGCGTCACTCAGTCTCAGGTGGGGGCGTCACAAGTTATTGACCTCATTGACCGGGGAGATGTGGAGGTTATGGAAACCCAGGAGAGTTTAATGTGATTTTTTTGTTTTTTAACCCCTTTCTGAGCCTAAAAGAATTCAGCAAAATGGCAGCTGGATTAATGTGAATTGAATCCCAAAATGTTGGAATCGCCTAAATCCCAAACCTTGTGAATATTGGTAACAAATTTGATAAGTTTTCACATGGATTTGCTCATCTCTAAATCCTGGAATATAATTCTAGTCGCAGTACAGTACTGATAACAGAAATGAGAACTGGAGCAGGTGCAGGGCAAATGGGGAAACGTGGCACCAAAGGTTTTCTATGTTTATCCTCACCTTTGTCAATCCATTTACATCAGCGTGGACAGGTGTAGGCTAATCATGGGCATCCTCCTCTTCCTCATAGTACATTAAGGACTTTGATAGACTTGGATTTACCTGCATAGCACCACATTGTGCCCAGATATCTGAATGCATAAATCAATGCTTTGTCCCACATCGGCCATCCTCCCAGAGTGATCCCCATTAAAATAATGTAGTGATGCAACAAGCACAAAATACCCCTGTATGAAGATCGAATAATTAATTTATCTATACTATGATATACTACTGCATAGAGATAAATTATACTGCCATACAATGTAATAGTATCAATACACCATGACCACATATTGTCACTACTACATGGTGATTGAATACCTCCACATGAAAGAGAAATATTACCAGTTTTACCACCATACTGGAACTGAATAATAGCTTCATACCACCATACAGTAACCACATAATACTACCATATAGTGACTAAATGCTAACAGCATACAGAAACCATACATTATCATCTCATAGTGAATAGCATCATATTGTAACCACACATTACCACTACATAGCGACTACTTAATGCAACCATGCACTAACCACATAATAGCACCATATAGTGATTAAATAATACAGCCATGCAGTAAACACATATTGTCATCACATAGTGACTAATAATACCACCATACAGTAACAACATATTACCCCCACATAGTAACTAATAATACTGTACATCCACACAATAACTACACAATACCACCATATGATAATACAGTCATACAGCAACCACATATTACCACCATGTAGTGTCTAATACCACCATACAGTAACCACACATTACCACCACATAGTGACTAATAATACCACCATACAGTAACCACATATTACAACCACATAGTGACTAATAATACCACCATACAGGAACCTCATATTACCACTATATAGTGACTAATAATACCACCATACAATAATCACATATTATTACCACCACATAGTGACTCAGTAACATCACCATACAGTAACCACATATTACCACCACATAGTGACTCAGTAATATCACCATACAATAACCACATATTACCACCATATAGTGACTAATAATAGCACCATACACTAACCACATATTACCACCACATAGTGACTCAGTAACATCACCATATAGTAACCACATATTACCACCACATAGTGACTCAGTAATATCACCATATAGTAACCACATATTACCACCACATAGTGACTCAGTAACATCACCATATAGTAACCACATATTACCACCACATAGTGACTCAGTAACATCACCATATAGTAACCACATATTACCACCACATAGTGACTCAGTAATATCACCATATAGTAACCACATATTACCACCACATAGTGACTCAGTAACATCACCATATAGTAACCACATATTACCACCACATAGTGACTCAGTAATATCACCATACACTAACCACATATTACCACCACATAGTGACTCAGTAACATCACCATATAGTAACCACATATTACCACCACATAGTGACTCAGTAACATCACCATATAGTAAGCACATATTACCACCACATAGTGACTCAGTAATATCACCATACACTAACCACATATTACCACCACATAGTGACTCAGTAATATCACCATACAGTAACCACAAGGCTGCTTAATAATACCGCCATCCCATTTTCATCTACGTTCCCCATGGCATGCTGCTCCCATGAGAGAACAAATCTAAAGCAGTCCTATGTACATTTCCTTTGACTTTAGTAATCAGACATTTGCTGTGAGCAGTCTTCCGGCAGTCTCTTTCCACATCACAAGGGCCATCACGTGGCTCAGGATCTGCGCTGACTAAAAAGTTCTGTACATCATTAAAGCTGGCGAGGTTCTGCACATATTTTCTGAAAACATCACACTGACATTTTCCAAAAGGATCTTTTCAGAAGGAAATGTTAAATATTGCAGAAACCTACTGTGTACATCAAATGTAAATGGCATTGCCGAAAATTAATGCAGGATATCTAACGCCCACACAAAAATGCCAGGACCCTGCAGAGCGATTCTTCGTTGGTCTTGAGAACATCAGCTGCTTCTAAGTTTGAAGAAGCGGTTTCTTTGAGACAAACTCTTTTCTAAATACATCTCTGATCAATGTGTTTCCAAGATAAGAAAAACAGCGCCCCACCTGTCTATGGGTTGCATCTGGTATTGCAGCTAAGCTCTGTTAAACTGAATATGACCAAAATTAAATCGGCCATTCATTTTCTGCTCTTGTTCCTTGGAAGGACAAAAAAATGTATAGCGCTATATAGCCATCAAAATCCTGATTTTTAACCGTAATCTGCCCTCTATTATGATACAAAGAGTAAAAAAAATCAAAACTAAAAAAAAAAACATGGCGGTAATAAAAAAAGACTGTATTTGTCCATGGAAGCAGCAATTTCTCATTTTACCTTTCGATGCTTGTGAATCTGAAACATAAAGTGGGAAAAATGAGCAAGACTAAGGCTAGGTATCCACATCCGTGTTTAGTGGTCCGAGCATTGACCTCAATGTTGAGTTCAGGCCAGGAGTCCGCGGCCGGCTAGTACATGATGTGAATCCGGCCTTAACGCACTTCAGAGTCAAGATAAGCCCTGTCTTCTTAGAATGGATTTGTCCCCAGAACTCACAATCCAGACTACATTATTAAATATATCTTTTATACTTAATGAGACTGGTGTATTTACTTTGAAAAGCCGTGTCATACTGGCTGTGTAATCCTGATATAAAGATGAGCATTTTATGAGTCAAGCTATAGAGGTCTTATGAGTCTGAATGTATTCGATCTCCGTCTACCCGCCTGACTTACAGGCTGCAGCTTTTACTGAGCCATGTGAGATCTCAGCAGGGAGGAGGGACACTGAGGAGCTGTCAATCAGGATGTTGAATCATGTGATTTGAATTCATGAATTCTCCCTCTTTACCTAGGCTCAATTTAATAGAAATGATTATATAGCCATTAGAAAATGGATCTCCTTCAACCCCGCCTGACTGACAGGCTGCAGCTTTTACTGAGCTGTGTGAGATCTCAGCAGGGAAGTGGGACACTGAGGAGCTGTCAATCAGGCTGTTGAATCATGTGACTTGGATTAAGGAGTTTTCCCTCTTTACCTGAACTCAATTGAACAGAAATTCTTATATAGCCACTAGATCATGGATTTCCAGAGTAAGTATACCAGCCCCATCAGGTCTATTTAATAATGTATGCCGTTTGTGTTGTGAAATCTGGTACAGATCCCTTTTAAAAGATGGCTTTCTTTCAGAATCAGTGTGGCACCTGCCTGTGGGTTGGATTTGGCAATGTCGCTCAGCTCCATGGAAGTGAACAGGGTTAAGCTGCAATGCTGCACGCAGCCTGTGTTGATAGGGGTGGCGCAATTTTAGAGCCGTGTTTTTAATGATATACATAGAATAACATTGCGTCATGTGAGGCTTCATTACGGCTACACTTTACATGCTCCTATTAATTGAAATTGCAGCAATTAAGTTTTGGCAATGAAGATCAATTAATCCATAACGTTTGTCTGAAACATTTGGTCTTATTTTGGGTAATAGGATTTTTTTTGTATTTTTTTCTCATATGAGCCTCAATTCTCCAGCCTTTCAAAGTTGCCTTATTCCCCGAGTTTCTGGTAAAAATAAAGCGGATTTGAATTATTACGCCTAATTACTCCTGGTCTGAAATGAGCTGGAGCCAAGGCGAGATGTCTTTGTCCCCCAAAATAACATTCCTGAGACTTGCTCCCTTTGCAAAAAGCATGAAAGGTTATCATTAGAAGCCTTAATAATATCTTAAAGATGAAAGTCTCTGAACATAGGCGCTTGTGATGTTCCCGCCAGCGCAGACGGCGCTCCCTGCGTTTGATTCTCCGCAGAGCGTTGCTGGCTGCAGCTTCCACAGAATACGCTAATTAACACCCATCTCGTTCTGCAAAGCAAAGAGCCGGCCTTGGCTAATTATTTGCTCGGACACTTCAAAATCTCTTGGCACGCTGATAATTGGCCGCCTGTTTGATGGGACTTTTTTCTTTTTTCCGCCTGATACTTTAAAGCCGTATTGTTATTTAGAGAGGAGCCTGGCTGGGGGAAAAGAACAGGGGGGTCATCTAAATTGGGGTAAATTGGGAAGCTTTCTGCTGCAGTCCCATGTAAATAAAGCAATGATCATTCCCCGACTGCACGTACCAGCTCAGCGACAAAACACAAGCCGGTTGCTGTCAAATTCTTCAACTAAAATATTATATATATTCTCCGAGCCTAAGAGTAGTATTTATACTGCAATCAATTACCAAAAAAACGACGCAGCGTGCATTGTTATACGCGCTCTAATGCACAGTTTCGGGGGGATTTTTTTTACACCGCTGCATGACTTTTCACATTACAAAAAATAGAAATTAAGTCTCCTTTGTGCGTTTAATACCAGGATCTCAAACTGTGCAACTCAGGCATAGCTGCAAGTCCTCAATTTGGAGAAATTATTCACTTGTCAGCAGCAGGTTCAGCCATGATATTCTGTTATGTGGAGCTAGCCATTGCAAATAGCACACAAAGAGTTTCACAAAAATCCGGCCCATGGAGTCATTATTAGGGCGTTCTTTAAGCTGCACTTACTGTAAAATACAGTAGGTGGAGATTTAATTAATTACACCATTGTATTGCTTTTTATTTTGTTTCCTAAATACGACTGTTATACGCACGTCACTAGGTTCAGATAGGGCGAGACAGGTTTCATGAATTGTTTGGAATCCGGGGGGGGAACCGTTACTCAGGGCGACCATAGGCTGCAGCTTCTCTCAGGCACACAATAGATTCAATTGCTGACCAGACACATCTGACAAGAGTCTATTTCAACAGTTTAAAAGTGGAATTTAATCTGAAGCACGGTCAGTGCAATTCAGGGATATTACAGCAACAATCTTCATTATAGTACAGTCTGAGTTTCTTGAGCAACCGGCTCCAGTAACAATACAGTAGTTTCTTCACAAGGCACAGTATTACAGTCTCTTCAGTAGTATAATTCAGCACAGAGTAGATCTCTTAGCAGCACACTTCTATGCATACACAACCACAAGCTTTTCCTTCACAAGGACACATTAGTACACAGAATTCTTTATCCTGCATGGAGATGGAGGGGGAGGGTTTGATGAGGGAGATGATCCCTGTGACACAATTCCTTCCAGTCCTTATCTTCCTGCTGTTATGTTCTGCTACCAGAGCTAAGGAAAGAGAGGAGATCTGTCCCTACGATAGAACTCAGCTTAATCCCTACGATGTAACAGGGAACCTGATCCTGCGATCAGACCTGCTAAAGTCCTAAGCTAGTCTGTACGGCGACCTATAGATGTGGGGAAGGAATCCCTACAAGTACTAAGGACTGGGAGGAATATGGGACACCTCCTAACAGAAATAGTAGCAGACAGACGAACAAACAAAATATATAGAACATAGAGGTCAGTAGACCAAGCAAACTAACAGAGCAAGACACAGAGCACAGGCTAGCTAGAAAGTAGATATACAATGAAGTCCAGCAAAGCCAGAAGGGCGGAGCAGGATTAAATAGGCCAACAAGGTCATGTGACCAGCAAAGGAAAAAAAAACCTAAGAGCAAAGTTCTAACAGTACCCCCCCTTCTAAGAGGATCCTCCGGATCCCCTAGGACCAGGCTTATCAGGAAATCTCCTGTGAAACGCTCTGATAAGTCTGGACGCGGAAACATCATCCGACCTCACCCAAGAGTTATCCTCGGGACCGAAACCTTTCCAGGCCACAAGATACTGCAAACTACCTCTATACAGTCTAGAGTTAAGGATGCGAGAAATTTCATATTCCCCGTCCTCCACCACCGGAGGAACAGAGGCAGAGGCGTCACAATCCGATACAACAGCTTTTTTCAACAGAGAGACATGAAATACCGGATTAATTCTCCAGGAGGTAGGAACCTCCAACCTAACAGCAGATTGGTTGACAACCTGAAGCACCTTAAAGGGCCCTACAAACTTGGGACCCAATTTCTTTGAAGGAATCCTCAACCGCAGATTCCTAGAGGACAACCAAACCATGTCACCAACAGCGAACAAAACCTCCTGTCGTTTCCTATCAAAGTAGTCTTTAGATTTTCTGTTGGCCTCCTGAAGATTACCACGCACATCCGTCCAAACTCTCTCCAAATCACCGGAAAAATTCTCCTCCTCAGGCACGGCAGATCCCAACTTGGAGAACGACCCAAACGACGGATGTCTCCCAGAACAACAAAAAAAAGGCGAACAACCAGCAGAAGAAGATGTATGATTGTTCAGAGAAAATTCAGCAAGTGGCAGAAACTCAGACCACCCCTCTTGATTGTCTGCCACAAAACAACGCAAGAACTGCTCAACATCCTGGTTTTTCCTTTCTGTCTGGCCATTAGATTCAGGATGATATCCGGACGAGAACGACAAATGAACTCCCAACCTATCACAAAAGGCACGCCAAAAACGAGCCACGAACTGAGGACCCCTATCAGAAACAATGTCAGTAGGAATGCCATGAAGTCTGACAATTTCCTTGACAAAGGCCTTAGCGAGAGTTTTAGCGCAGGGCAGTTTGACGAAAGGAACCAAGTGACACATCTTGCTAAAACGGTCCACGACCACCCAGATGACAGTAAAACCCTCAGAGGGGGGAAGGTCAGTTATAAAGTCCATAGCCAAATGTGTCCAAGGAGCACTGGGAACCTCCAAAGGACAAAGCAACCCCGCAGCAGGAGTATGTGAGGACTTAGATCTAGCACATATAGTACATTGACGCACCCACTTAATGACTTCCTTCTGCCATCCAGGCCACCAAAAACTGCGACCCACCAGTCTCTTGGTCTCAGAGATTCCGGGATGACCTGCCAACCGAGATTCGTGACACTCAACAAACAAATCTCTCCTAAAGGTCCCAGGCACAAACAACCTCCCATGAGGAGTGTTAGAAGGGGCATTCTCCTGTGCTTTAAGAATCTCATTTTCCAAAACGGAGTCCAAAGCAGCTATCACAACACCTTCTTGTAAAATGTTCTCCTCTTTCTCAGCACCGACTATGGGAGAAAAACTGCGAGACAAGGCATCCGCCTTAACATTCTTAGTACCAGGGATGTAAGTAACGGAGAAATTAAACCGCGAGAAAAACAGTGCCCACCTAGCCTGACGGGCATTCAGGCGCTTGGCAGCATCAAGATATATCAGATTTTTATGATCCGTAAGAACCTGAACGGGAAATTCCGCACCTTCCAAGAAGTGGCGCCAGTGTTCAAATGCGAGTTTAATAGCCAATAATTCCCGATTACCAATATCGTAATTCAGTTCAGTCTCCGAAATTTTTTTTGAAAAAAAGGCACAGGGATGTAATCCATCCCCGTTATCCTGAGACAATACTGCGCCAACCCCCACAGAGGAAGCATCAACCTCAACCAAAAACGGCCTAGTAACATCAGGCTGCATAAGGATGGGAGCAGAGGTGAACCTCTCCTTGAGATACACAAAAGCTTCAATGGCCTCAGAAGACCACTGAACCGCATCAGCACCTTTCCTGGTGAGATCAGTCAGAGGTTTGACAATACTAGAAAAATTTTTTATGAATTTTCTATAGTAATTGGCGAAACCCAAAAACCTCTGTATCGATTTCAAACCAATAGGCCTAGGCCATTCCTGCACAGCCTGAACCTTAACCGGATCCATCTCAAAACCTTTGCTGGAGATAATGTAGCCCAAAAAACTAATTCTCTGTACAGCGAACTCACATTTCTCCAGCTTAGCAAAAAGCGAATTGTCCATTAATAACTGTAATACCTCACGCACGCTCCGCCAATGAGACTCCAGATCCGGCGAATAAATCAAAATGTCATCCAAATACACAACCACATTTTTACCGATCAAAGGTCTAAGGATGTCATTAATCAGATTCTGAAAAAATGCAGGAGCATTAGTAAGACCAAAAGGCATAACCAGATTCTCAGAATGACCCACAGGAGTGTTAAAAGCAGTCTTCCATTCGTCACCCTCCTTCATGCGCAACAGATTGTATGCCCCCTTAAGGTCAATTTTAGAGAACCACTTGGCCCCCATTAACTGGTTAAACAGATCAGGAATCAATGGCAGTGGGTAAGGATTGCGTACAGTAATTTTGTTAATCTCACGAAAATCCAGACAAGGGCGTAAACCGCCGTCCTTTTTTTTTACAAAAAAAAATCCAACCGCCACAGGAGACTAAGAGGGTCTAATGTGACCGGCGGCCAAACTTGTCTGTATGTATTCCTCCAAAGCCTTCCTCTCAGGAATAGTAAGGTTAAATAAACGACTTTTAGGAAGAGTCGCTCCAGGGACAAATTCAATAGAACAATCATAGTCTCTATGGGGAGGCAAAACCTGCGATTCCTTCTCAGAAAAAACTCTCCAAAAATCCTGAATAGGAACAGGCAATTCTCCCCTATCCAAAGCTGCAATACGCCCATTACAACACTTGTCATAACATTTATGGCTCCAGGATTTAATTTCACTGGTAGACCAATCCAGTACAGGATTGTGAAATTTTAACCAGGGCAATCCCAATATTACTGGAGAAGGCAAGTTATTCAACACTACCAAATCCAATTTCTCATGGTGAACACCATTAATAGTGAGAGGAAATTCACAGACCTTGAGAGTAATATTCTTCAAAGGGGAACCATCCACAGAAACCACAGCAATGGGGGATGATAAAGGTTCAGGTTTTAAATTGAGTCTTTCCACGAATCCCCCATCAATAACATTCAGAGTAGACCCACAATCGACAAACACCCGAAATTCCATTAATTTTTCCTGAGCAATCGTGGAAGCAGCTAAAAATACACCCTTGGAATTTAAACAGGCAATACGGGCATGACTGACCATTTTTTTTTCTTTCTTCATACGAAGCTCACAGCCTTTAATCAAATGACCAGATTTTCCGCAATAGAAACACAAGCCTTCAAAAAATCGACGGTCTTTTTCTTGAGAGCGAGGTGCCACCAATCCAATCTCCATCGGTTCACCACTGTTAGTACACACATTCTCATAACCAGAAACTGACATAGCAGAGGATTTGCTCTCATTAACCCTTGCACGCAGTCTTCTATCCACCCGTATAGCTAATTGCATAGCCTGTTGCAAATCTTCAGGTGTAGGATAAGCAATTAGCAGGTCTTTAACCCTTTCACTGAGCCCAGCAAGAAATAGACTTTTCAGAGCAGAATCGTTCCACCCTGTTTGAGTAGACCAACGACGGAAATGAGTACAATATTTTTCCACATTACCTGATCCTTGTTTTAAACGTCTCAACTCAGTCTCAGCTGATGCGACACGGTCAGGATCATCATATAATAGTCCCAAAGCAGAAAAAAAACTATCCACTGATCTGAAGCATGTATCACTAGGTTGCAAAGAAAAGGCCCACTCCTGAGGCTCTTTGCGCAAAAGTGACATTATGAACCCTACGCGCTGGGATTCATCCCCAGAGGACTTAGGTCTCAAACGAAAATACAATAAGCAAGCATTTTTGAATGAAAAAAATTCTCGGTGTTCACCAAAAAATAAATCCGGCAAACATACCTTAGGCTCCAAGAAATGTGCTCCAGGACAGTTACTCACGTGCTGACGGAGCTCGGCCACCTCCAGAGAGAGTCCCTGCAGGCAATGAACCAAATCCTGAACCGACACCATGATGGAACAGAAAAATCTTTCCTTAGAGAATTTGCTGGCTGGACTTACTGTTATGTTCTGCTACCAGAGCTAAGGAAAGAGAGGAGATCTGTCCCTACGATAGAACTCAGCTTAATCCCTACGATGTAACAGGGAACCTGATCCTGCGATCAGACCTGCTAAAGTCTTAAGCTAGTCTGTACGGCGACCTATAGATGTGGGGAAGGAATCCCTACAAGTACTAAGGACTGGGAGGAATATGGGACACCTCCTAACAGAAATAGTAGCAGACAGACGAACAAACAAAATATATAGAACATAGAGGTCAGTAGACCAAGCAAACTAACAGAGCAAGACACAGAGCACAGGCTAGCTAGAAAGTAGATATACAATGAAGTCCAGCAAAGCCAGAAGGGCGGAGCAGGATTAAATAGGCCAACAAGGTCATGTGACCAGCAAAGGAAAAAAAACCTAAGAGCAAAGTTCTAACACCTGCCCGATAATACTCTGCACTGTTAGTTCAGGGAGTTTATCTGACCTGTGTTTTTAGTTTCTCTCCTGATCTGAATCCTGTTCAGTTGCCTTCTGTCAGATCCAGATCACATACCACCTTTCTCTTTGGCTTCAGCCAGGCTACAATGTCAAGTTCCCCACAATCCCCCTGGGGCTCTGCTAGAACACTCCCTGTCTCCTGTGACTGTGTTAACCTCTTTAGTTGCTGGATACTTCTGAAGCACAATACTTCCTGTCTCCTGTGCTTGTGTTATTTGTAACAGTTGCTGGATGCTTTTGAAGCAACATCACTACTTCTGCATGTCACACAACCAAAATTTAATGTAGATAAATGTCTTAAAATGTTCATAGTATTTGAAGATCACTTTGTCTTCATAAACAGCTCCAAATGCCCAGCAGAGAGATAGAGCTAAATAGGAAAAAATAAATACCTAAAATACCTCTTTTTTTATTTGCACTCTTTCAATAAAATAATTTCTGCTTTTTCTTTTATTTCATGTGTAATCTGCTAATCTAATATTAAGGTTAAGTTCCCACGATGAGTTTTTGATGGTGCAGCATTTTACAGTTCTAGCAAAGTGGATGGGATTTATAGAAATCTCATGCTCACTGTTTTTTATTTCTACGCTGCGTAGACTGACCTGCGGTCGGTGCGTGTTTCAAATCTACAACTTCACTTTCTCATACAAGTATGCTGACTTTTACGTGTAGATTTTCCCCCTAGACTTGCATTAGATGCGGAAAATCCACAAATGAAAAACTGTTTTTAGTGTTTTTCCGCAGTGGAAATGCATCAAAACTAGTGTTGAGCGAACGTGCTCGGATAATGTCTTTTCTGAGCATGCTCGGTCTTATCCGAATATTTTTGGCGTGCTCGGATAATATGTTTGCCTCCCTGCAGCTGCATGTTTTCTGGCAGTAGACAGACGCAACACATGTAGGGATTGCCTAACAAAAAGTCAATCCCCGCATGTGTTGCATCTGTCTACCACTGGAAAACATGCAGCCGCAGGGAGGCAAATATATTAGCCGAGCACGCCGAAGATACTCGGATAAGACTGAGCATGCTGAGATATCATTTTAACTGAGCACGTTCTCTCAACACTAATCAAAATGCATGTAATCTGCACATGACTGTATCAATTTGGTTTTGTCAAATGCAAATACCAGGAAGTATGAAAAAAACCCACTGTGACGCTAGTCACTACTCAGGGACAATTCACAAGGATAGGTAGTCAAATGGTTCGAGATCAAAAGGTAAGAGGCTACATCATAGACAGAGGGGTGAGACAAAGGCATAGTCAGGCATAGTCCAGGGTCAAAATGCCAAGAAGGTAGCAGATAACAACAAAAGGGCTAGGCAAATGGATGGTCAAAAGCAAATCCGAGGTCAAGCAACAAAGATCAAAATACAAGACTAGGAGCAAAGAGCACATACCTGCTGAGCAAGGCTACAATTCTTAGCAATCAAAGGCAGAGAGCTGGCTAAGTATCCAGGTAATTACTCTGGCTAAGAGACACAAGGATGAAGCCCCGACACACGCTGGTCCTGATTGGACGCATAAACTGTCACTCCAGACCCTGACAGCTCAGCACACCCCTGTCCTAGATTGGATGGCAGAACTGTCATTCACTGCATCCAGACACATTGATAGGAGGAATAGTAACAAGCTTTATTTAAAATATGACATTCCAAATAGAGACAAAAAATGCAGCATCAAAAACACAATAAAAACACGTGTAAGCTAATTTAGCTACTTAGTGCAGAAATTCAACATCAAAAACTCACCAAATACTGTGAGGACTTGTGCACACAACCATATTTTTGGCCTGAGTGTTATTTGTGAAAAAAACAGACAGCACTTGGACCAATGTTATTCAATGGGGCAGATAAGTGATTTTTTTTCACTGAACGAATGTGTGTGAAAAAAATCGCAACGTGCACTAGTTTCTTCTATAAATTGGATGAGACTCGGTATTTCTTGTCGAAGGGTGTTAGAAACAAATCTGATGCAATACAGAGCGAAATAAGGGCTAGGCAAATGGATGATCAAAGGCAAATCCGATGTCAAGCAACAAAGAACAAAATACAAGACTAGGAGGACAGCGCACACACCTCCTGAGCAAGGCTACAATTGTCAGCAATCAAAGGCAGAGAGCTGACTAAATAACCAGGTAATAATTCTGAACTGGAGACACAAGGATGAAGCCCTGGCACATGTTGGTCCTGATTGGAGACTTTGCAATGGGGTCCACAAGCTTCAAGTTATGTCACTGTACACTGGAGCCAACCTGTCAGCTGTCCTCAATGTGAACTTGTCAAGAAAGTCATGTAGCAGTGAAAGGGCAATGGGGTAATACAACGCTGTGCTATGTGGTGGCACAGTTCCAGCAGCATGCTAAAGGTGCCAGGCTATAATGCCCTATTGCCCGTAGATAAACTTTATATGGACAGCAGCTGGCACAGGAATAAGAGTGACTCAGATCCTGGCACATGTAATATGCAGTATTTATTTTTTATATTTTGTTTTCTTTGTTTTTATAAAGCATTTAATTTAGTTTTCAAACATGTAGCTGAATGGTTTGGAGCATTAATAATGTCTGGTACATGTGCAGAGAAAAAAGATTACATAGTAACAAACTACAACTCAAGCAAAATGGGAGGGTGTCCTGCTCACACTCTATTACACTCTATGAGGAAATAAGGGGTGATACAAAAGGTAAAAAATAGTATTTTGGGGGTCATATTTATGAAAACAGGGCAGTGCACCTAATGCTGCTGTATGGTAGAAGTAGTGTTGGGTGTACTGATGTATAGGAGAATAAGGTTCGGAGAAATAATAATGTAGAGGTGAGAGAGTTACCTGTAAAATTGTTGGACTAGTGAATATGACAGGCCTGCAAAAAAAAAAGGGTTTTAAAGTATCTTAACTTATTAACAAGCAAGTGTCGCAAATTTATGGTGCTTGTTTCTGGCGTTAGTGTAAATTTATAACATGCGATTAAAGCTCATGTAATTTAGCAGGAGGACGTTCAGTCTCCCCTGATCAGATCTAGCCATGTACCCTAGGAAGAAGACAGAAATGGTTTATTGTCACTTCTGTCTTTTACACCACTACTTAACTACTGTAGGACCATAATCACTTGGTGCTTGACCGGCAAAGCTGCTGAGTCCTAAAAACCCCAGAATAACTCTGTCAGTGATGTGTTTCACAGCAAGGGACTGATTTCTCTTGTAACTGGGGCTCTCGCTCGTGAATTACCCAGTTACAGTGAAGGAAATTCAACAAAGGAAAACAAATATGTTCCCTAAAGAGCTTTCAGGATCTCTTGGGAGATCTTGGGTGTGTGTATATATGTATGTATATATATATATATATATATATACAGTACAGACCAAAAGTTTGGACACACCCTCCCATTTAAAGATTTTTCTGTATTTTCATGACTATGAAAATTGTACATTCACACTGAAGGCATCAAAACTATGAATTAACACATGTGGAATTATATACTTAACAAAAAAGTGTGAAACAACTGAAAATATGTCTTATATTCTAGGTTCTTCAAAGTAGCCACCTTTTGCTTTGATGACTACTTTGCACACTCTTGGCATTCTCTTGATGAGCTTCAACAGGTAGTCACCGGTAATGGTTTTCACTTCACAGGTGTGTCCTGTCAGGTTTAATAAGAGGGATTTCTTGCCTTATAAATGGGGTTGGGACCATCAGTTGTGTTGTGCAGAAGTCTGGTGGATACACAGCTGATAGTCCTACTGAATAGACTGTTAGAATTTGTATTATGGCAAGAAAAAAGCAGCTAAATAAAGAAAAACGAGTGGCCATCATTACTTTAAGAAATGAAGGTCAGTCAGTCTGAAAAATTGGGAAAGCTTTGAAAGTGTCCCCAAGTGCAGTTGCAAAAACCATCAAGCACTACAAAGAAACTGGCTCACATGAGGAACGCCCCAGGAAAGGAAGACCAAGAGTCACCTCTGCTTCTGAGGATAAGTTTATCCGAGTCACCAGCCTCAGAAATCGCAGGTTAACAGCAGCTCAGATTAGAGATCAGGTCAATGCCACACAGAGTTCTAGCAGCAGACACATCTCTACAACAACTGCTAAGAGGAGACTTTGTGCAGCAGGCCTTCATGGTAAAATAGCTGCTAGGAAACCACTGCTAAGGACAGGCAGCAAGCAGAAGAGACTTGTTTTGGGCTAAAGAACACAAGGAATGGACATTAGACCAGTGGAAATATGTGCTTTGGTCTGATGAGTCCAAATTTGAGATCTTTGGTTCCAACCACCGTGTCTTTGTGCGACGCAGAAAAGGTGAACGGATGGACTCTACATGCCTGGTTCCCACCGTGAAGCATTGAGGAGGAGGTGTGATGGTGTGGGGGTGCTTTGCTGGTGATACTGTTGGGGATTTATTCAAAATTGAAGGCATACTGAACCAGCATGGCTACCACAGCATCTTGCAGCAGCATGCTATTCCATCCGGTTTGTGTTTAGTTGGACCATCATTTATTTTTCAACAGGACAATGACCCCAAACACACCTCCAGGCTGTGTAAGGGCTATTTGACCAAGAAGGAGAGTGATGGGGTGCTACGCCAGATGACCTGGCCTCCACAGTCACCAGACCTGAACCCAATCGAGATGGTTTTGGGTGAGCTGTACCGCAGAGTGAAGGCAAAAGGGCCAACAAGTGCTAAGCATCTCTGGGAACTCCTTCAAGATTGTTGGAAGACCATTTCCGGTGACTACCTGTTGAAGCTCATCAAGAGAATGCCAAGAGTGTGCAAAGCAGTCATCAAAGCAAAAGGTGGCTACTTTGAAGAACCTAGAATATAAGACATATTTTCAGTTGTTTCACACTTTTTTGTTAAGTATATAATTCCACATGTGTTAATTCATAGTTTTGATGCCTTCAGTGTGAATGTACAATTTTCATAGTTATGAAAATACAGAAAAATCTTTAAATGAGAAAGTGTGTCCAAACTTTTGGTCTGTACTGTATATATATACACTGCTCAAAAAAATAAAGGGAACACTTAAACAACAGAATATAACTCCAAGTAAATCAAACTTCTGTGAAATCAAACTGTCCACTTAGGAAGCGACACTGATTGACAATCAATTTCACCTGCTGTTGTGCAAATGGAATAGACAATATATGGAAATTATTGGCAATTATCAAGACACACTCAATAAAGGAGTGGTTCTGCAGGTGGGGACCACAGACCACATCTCAGTACCAATGCTTTCTGGCTGATGCCTTGGTCACTTTTGAATGTTGGTTGTGCTTTCACACTCGTGGTAGCATGAGACGGACTCTACAACCCACAGAAGTTGCTCAGGTAGTGCAGCTCATCCAGGATGGCACATCAATGCGAGCTGTGGCAAGAAGGTTTGCTGTGTCTGTCAGTGTTGTGTCCAGAGGCTGGAGGCTCCACCAGGAGACAAGCCAGTACACCAGGAGACATGGAGGAGGCGTAGGAGGGCAACAACCCAGCAGCAGGACTGCTACCTCCGCCCTTGCACAAGGAGGAACAGGAGGAGCACTGCCAGAGCCCTGCAAAATGACCTTCAGCAGGCCACAAATGTGCATGTGTCTGCACAAACAGGAACCGACTCCATGAGGGTGGTATAAGGGCCCGACGTCCACAGATGGGGGTTGTGCTCACAGCCCAACACCGTGCAGGACACTTGGCATTTGCCACAGAACACCAGGATTGGCAAAGTCGCCACTGGCGCCCTGTGCTCTTCACAGATGAAAGCAGGTTCACACTGAGCACATGTGACTGACGTGACAGAGTCTAGAGACGCCGTGGAGAGTGATCTGCTGCCTGCAACATCCTTCAGCATGACCGGTTTGGCAGTGGGTCAATAATGGTGTGGGGTGGCATTTCTTTGGAGGGCCGCACAGCCCTCCATGTGTTCGCCAGAGGTAGCTTGAGTGCCATTAGGTACCGAGATGAGATCCTCAGACCCCTTGTGAGACCATATGCTGATACGGTTGGCCCTGGGTTCCTCATAATGCAGGACAATGCCAGACCTCATGTGGCTGGAGTGTGTCAGCAGTTCCTGCAAGATGAAGGCATTGAAGCTATGGACTGACTCGCCCGTTCCCCAGACCTGAATCCGATTGAGCACATCTGGGACATCATGTCTCGCTCCATCCACCAATGTCACGTTGCACCACAGACTGTCCAGGAGTTGGCGGATGCTTTAGTCCAGGTCTGGGAGGAGATCCCACAGGGGACCATCCGCAACCTCATCAGGAGCATGCCCAGGCGTTGTAGGGAGGACATACAGGCACGTGGAGGCCACACACAATACTGAGCCTTATTTTGACTTGTTTTAAGGACATTACATCAAAGTTGGATCAGCCTGTAGTGTGTTTTTCCACTTTAATTTTGGGGGTGACTCCAAATCCAGGCCTCCATTGGTTAATAAATTTGATTTCCATTGATGATTTTTGTGTGATTTTGTTATCAGCACATTCAATTTTGTACAGAACAAAGTATTCAATGAGAATATTTCATTCATTCAGATCTAGGATGTGTTATTTGAGTGTTCCCTTTATTTTTTTGAGCAGTGTGTATATAAGAAAGCGCAGCAGCACTCCATTATGGCCAAGATACATAGAGACAATAAAACCATTTAATTTAAACTGTGTTAACTCAATAAGCTTTACTTACAAAAAATGGAGGTTCTTAGCGCATAAATTGGCCAATTCATGTGTGCCCATCAACCGCAGCAAGGTGACCTCCCATCTGATGGGTACTACTCTGCATACATGCCTCTCTTGGGCTACAAGCCTATAACTCTGGACAGAACATGTCACTTCTGTCCAATATGTAAAAAAAAAACATACTATAGGAGGTGGGAACTGCCTCCTGTTTGACCTTGCACTCCCCCCATTTAACCAGCAGGTGATGTATATTCTATTCTACCAGCCCATTTAAATTGTAGGTGTTTTAGCCCAGAAGTGACATGTTCTGTCCAGAGTTATAGGCTTGTAGCCCAAGAGAGGCATGTAGGCAGAGTAGTACCCATCAGATCTGAGGTCACCTTGCAGCGGTTGATGGGCACACATGAATTGGCCAATTTATGCGCTAAGAACCTCCATTTTTTGTAAGTAAAGCTTAATGAGTAATAACACAGTTTAAATTAAATGGTTGTATTGTCTTTATGTATCTTTGCCATAATGGAGTGCTGCTGCGCTTTCTTTTTATATAACTTATGCAGTTTCTGCAGCTTGCATCTGTTCACATTTGGGATGTGCTGGTCAGTTTTTTTGACATATATATATATATATATATATACAGTGGGTACGGAAAGTATTCAGACCCCTTTAAATTTTTCACTCTTTGTTTCATTGCAGCCATTTGGTAAAGTCTAAAAAGTTCATTTTTTTCTCATTAACGTACACTCTGCACCTCATCTTGACTGTTAAAAAACAGAAATGTAGAAATTTTTGCAAATTTATTAAAAAAGAAAAACTTAAATATCACATGGTCATATGTAATTCAGACCTTTCGCTCAGTATTGAGTAGAAGCACCCTTTTGAGCTAGTACAGCCATGAGTCTTCTTGGGAATGATGCAACAAGTTTTTCACACCTTGATTTGGGGATCCTCTGCCATCCTTTCTTGCAGATCATCCCCAGCTCCGTCAGGTTTGATGGTGAACGTTGGTGGACAGCCATTTTCAGGTCTCTCCAGAGATGCTCAATTGGGTTTAGGTCAGTGCTCTTGCTGGGCCAGTCAAGAATAGTCAGAGTTGTTCAGAAGCCTCTCCTTTGTTATTTTAGCTGTGTGCTTAGGGTCGTTGTCTTGTTGGAAGGTGAACCTTTGGCCAAGTCTGAGGTTCAGAGCACTCTGGAGGAGGCTTTCATCCAAGATATCTCTGTACTTGGCCGCATTCATGTTTCCTTCAATTGCAACCAGTCGTCCTGTCCCTGCAGCTGAAAAACGCCCCCATAGCATGATGCTGCCACCACCATGTTTCACTGTTGGGATTGTATTGGGCAGGTGATGAGCAGCTCCTGGTTTTCCCCACACATACCGCTTAGAATTATCACCAAAAAGTTCTATCTTCGTCTCATCAGACCAGAGAATCTTATTTCTCATAGTCTGGGAGTCCTTCATGTGTTTTTGAGCAAACTCTATGCGGGCTTTCATATGTCTTGCACTGAGAAGAGGCTTCCGTCGGGCCACTCTGCCATAAAAGCCCGACTGGTGGAGGGCTGCAGTGATAGTTGACTTTGTGGAACTTTCTCCCATCTCCCTACTGCATCTCTGGAGCTCAGCCACAGTGATCTTCGGGTTCTTCTTTACCTCTCTCACCAAGACTCTTCTCCCACGATTGCTCAGTTTGGCTGGACGGCCAGGTCTAGGAAGACTTCTGGTGGTTCCAAACTTCTTCCATTTAAGGATTATGGAGGCCACTGTGCTCTTAGGAACCTTGAGTACTGCAGAAATTCTTTTGTAACTTTGGCCAGATCTGTGCCTTGCCACAATTCTGTCTCTGAGCTCCTAGGGCAGTTCCTTTGAGCTCTTGATTCTCATTTGGTCTGACATGCACTGTGAGCTGTGAGGTCTTATATAGACAGGTGTGTGTCTTTCCACATCAAGTCCTATCAGTTTAATTAAACACAGCTGGACTACAATGAAATAGTAGAACCATCTCAAGGAGGATCACAAGGAAATGGACAGCATGTGACTTAAATATGAGTGTCTGAGCAAAGGGTCTGAATAATTATGATCATGTGATATTTCAGTTTTTTTTTTTAATACATTTGGAAAAATGTCTACATTTCTGTTTTTTTTCAGTCAAGATGGGGTGCAGAGTGTACTTTAATGAGAAAAAAATGAACTTTTTAGAAAAATTTACCAAATGGCTGCAATGAAACAAAGAGTGAAAAATTTAAAGGGGTCTGAATACTTTCCGTACCCACTGTATATATAGATATATGTATATGTCTATATATATGTGTATATATATATATATATATATATATATATGTGTATATATGCGTGTGTATATGTATATATATATATATATATATATATATATATATATATATACAGTACAGACCAAAAGTTTGGACACACCTTCTCATTTAAAGATTTTTCTGTATTTTCATGACTATGAAAATTGTACATTCACACTGAAGGCATCAAAACTATGAATTAACACATGTGGAATTATATACTTAACAAAAAAGTGTGAAACAACTGAAAATATGTCTTATATTCTAGGCTCTTCAAAGTAGCCACCTTTTGCTTTGATGACTGCTTTGCACACTCTTGGCATTCTCTTGATGAGCTTCAAGAGGTAGTCACCAGAAATGGTCTTCCAACAGTCTTGAAGGAGTTCCCAGAGATGCTTAGCACTTGTTGGCCCTTTTGCCTTCACTCTGCGGTCCAGCTCACCCCAAACCATCTCGATTGGGTTCAAGTGTGGTGACTGTGGAGGCCAGGTCATCTGGCGTAGCACCCCATCACTCTCCTGCTTGGTCAAATAGCCCTTACACAGCCTGGAGGTGTGTTTGGGGTCATTGTCCTGTTGAAAAATAAATTATGGTCCAACTAAAAGCAAACCGGATGGAATAGCATGCCGCTGCAAGATGCTGTGGTAGCCATGCTGGTTCAGTATGCCTTAAATTTTGAATAAATCCCCAACAGTGTCACCAGCAAAGCACCCCCACACCATCACACCTCCTCCTCCATGCTTCACGGTGGGAACCAGGCATGTAGAGTCCATCCGTTCACCTTTTCTGCATCGCACCAAGACACGGTGGTTGGAACCAAAGATCTCAAATTTGGACTCATCAGACCAAAGCACAGATTTCCACTGGTCTAATGTCTGTTCCTTGTGTTCTTTAGCCCAAACAAGTCTCTTCTGCTTGTTGCCTGTCCTTAGCAGTGGTTTCCTAGCAGCTATTTTACCATGAAGGCCTGCTGCACAAAGTCTCCTCTTAACAGTTGTTGAAGAGATGTGTCTGCTGCTAGAACTCTGTGTGGCATTGACCTGGTCTCTAATCTGAGCTGCTGTTAACCTGTGATTTCTGAGGCTGATGACTCGGATAAACTTATCCTCAGAAGCAGAGGTGACTCTTGGTCTTCCTTTCCTGGGGCGGTCCTCATGTGAGGCAGTTTCTTTGTAGTGCTTGATGGTTTTTGCAACTGCACTTGAGGACACTTTCAAAGTTTTCCCAATTTTTCGGACTGACTGACCTTAATTTCTTAAAGTAATGATGGCCACTCGTTTTTCTTTACTTAGCTGCTTTTTTCTTGCCATAATACAAATTCTAACAGTCTATTCAGTAGGACTATCAGCTGTGAAACCACCAGACTTCTGCACAACACAACTGATGGTCCCAACCCCATTTATAAGGCAAGAAATCCCACTTATTAAACCTGACAGGGCACACCTGTGAAGTGAAAACCATTTCCGGTGACTACCTCTTGAAGCTCATCAAGAGAATGCCAAGAGTGTGCAAAGCAGTCATCAAAGCAAAAGGTGGCTACTTTGAAGAGCCTAGAATATAAGACATATTTTCTGTTGTTTCACACTTTTTTGTTAAGTATATAATTCCACATGTGTTAATTCATAGTTTTGATGCCTTCAGTGTGAATGTACAATTTTCAAAGTCATGAAAATACAGAAAAATCTTTAAATGAGAAGGTGTGTCCAAACTTTTGGTCTGTACTGTATCAGAAATAGAGATGAGCGAATCAATTCACAGGACCTTGGTTCCATGGCATTCCTTGGATGCTGACTGGGTACAATTCAAACCGCCTCCTGCCTGCCGGCATCCCCGCAACCTCTTCTGATTAGTAGGCACGGCATGACGTCATATATAATCAATTACAAATGTTTATAAGAAGTTCCCACTGCAAAACAATACATTTTTCATATAAAATAAAATATATTTCTTACATGCATTTAATAAAAAAAATCAAACAGAAAACCATCTCATGTGCACCTCCAGTCCTCTCACAACAGGGTAGTTGGGCCCCATTCTCATGATACCAGGGCTCCGATCTCAAGATCACTGCGGTCCCAGTGATCAGACCCCCAGCGATTAGCAGGATATTCCCTACCCACTTGATTATTTGGGAATAACTCTTGAAATGTTATTTTAGTAGATGGACAACCAGTGCAATGACTGGAACAGTTGGCTTTTGTTTTAGGCATCGGATGAGCCTGGCTGCACAACTCTTGTGCTTATACAGTATACAGGGAAAGGTAAGAGTAAATATAGATGTGATTATGACCTGTGACTTTGGTGCTGAAACATTATTTCTAGACTGTAATGAATAATTGATTCTTGATTGGTAGGCTATAGTGTTGAGCGAGTATGTTCTATTAACCCTTTCGCCAAGTATGCTCGAGCCGAGCTCCGAGTATTTACAGCTGCTCGGTGATAAGGTTAAATCGCTCCGTGTGTATGATTTGCAACTGTTTGACAGCTTTATTACATGTGAGGAATGTCTATTTCTTACACATTCCTCACATGTAATAAAGCTGTCAAACAGTTGCAAATCATGCACAAGGGAGCGATTCAACCATATCACCGAGCAGCTGTAAATACTCGGAGCTCGGCCCGAGCATACTCGGACAGAACATACTCGCTCAACACTAGTAGGCTATTAAAGCTGACTGCCATGTGCACTCATGGCTGAGGACAAGGAGAAGGCAGAGTAGGCAGCTGCGAAGGGCAGCACAAAAATTTCAGTTAAGGGCGTAGAACAAATATAACTGAACGTCAGTAATCATAGGTGCCTGGTCCTAGTTTTGGCTCTAAGAGTCTGCTCGATCTGTAGTAGGAAGTTGTTACCCGTCTTGATGCCTTTCAAGCTGCCCTATCACTAATTCATATAGTGAACTTTTGTTTGGAAAGTTTTCCCCTAAGTATTTCCCGAGAACAAAGCGCAGCCTGGATGGACCTGTTTCATTCTTTTAGTGCTGACAATTACTTGTATTTTTGTCGTGCTGGAATATGTTCAAAGGAATATGCAAAGCTGTTAAGTAAGAGAGAAAAAAAAAAATAAGAAGCCTCCATGTTTGTCACCTGCGCGGTAAAAGCGTGCATCGTTCTTACCCACTGAACACACACTTGACATGCAATCTCGGCACACTTTGCTTCCATCCCTCAGTCAATTAGATTGATGGTAATAACTACAGGGAAATGTATGAGCCTTAGATGTTCTGTTATTGGGCTGTCAGTCACAGCCGGCAGACTCACGTACGCTGCCGCCGCACCACCGTGTAACCCGCTTTTAATAAAAGGGGAATATCCAGGATTAGGTGTCGGCTGCTCGCCGTCCTCTCTGGATTCTTCTCATTTTTCACAACCTTCCGATGAAAGGTCTAAAATCAAACACTTGAAATAAAGGATTTCCCTTTGTTAGCTTTGTGGCTGTCATTAGCAGAGCCGTCTGCTTAGGTAAAGCTGGAAATAAAACACCTTTGCCCCCCGGGCGGCTCAGAAGAGCCTCCGCCAGTCCATCAGAACGTCCGGAACACCGGAGCATTCATCATTGGATCGTATTTAACACCTCCACTGCCTGCGGGGACAGAAGGCACACTGCGACCAAACGGACTGTGCGAATGTAATGGTCAGAGAAATGGTTCAGCTGTTGACCAGTGTGATATACACTCTGGGTGGCTCCGCTGCCATATACAGTGCCTGGCTGTGTGTGAGGAGGTCTCTGCACAGTGTGAACACGGTCACTGAGCACATACCACACATGTCCAGTGCGTATCTGCTCCACTCTCCATATCTGCTTCTCTCCAGCTCCGTACAGCTGAGCTGATCAGACGCAGCAGAGCTGAGGTTGTCAGATGTAGCAGAGCTGAGATTGTCAGAGGCAGCAGAGCTGAGATTGTCAGAGGCAGCAGAGCTGAGATTGTCAGAGGCAGCAGAGCTGAGATTGTCAGAGGCAGCAGAGCTGAGATTGTCAGAGGCAGCAGAGCTGAGATTGTCAGAGGCAGCAGAGCTGAGATTGTCAGACGCAGCAGAGCTGAGATTGTCAGACGCAGCAGAGCTGAGATTGTCAGACGCAGCAGAGCTGAGATTGTCAAATGCAGCAGAGTTGAGATTGTCAGACCCAGCAGAGCTGAGATTGTCAGACGCAGCAGAGCTGAGATTGTCAGACGCAGCAGAGCTGAGATTGTCAGAGGCAGCAGAGCTGAGATTGTCAGAGGCAGCAGAGCTGAGATTGTCAGACGCAGCAGAGCTGAGATTGTCAGACGCAGCAGAGCTGAGATTGTCAGACGCAGCAGAGCTGAGATTGTCAGACGCAGCAGAGCTGAGATTGTTAGACGCAGCAGAGCTGAGGTTGTCAGACGCAGCAGAGCTGAGATTGTCAGACGCAGCAGAGCTGAGATTGTCAGACGCAGCAGAGCTGAGATTGTCAGATGTAGCAGGGCTGAGATTGTCAGATGCAGCAGAGCTGAGATTATCAGATGCAGCAGAGCTGTGATTTCCAGATGCAGCAAAGCTGAGATTGTCAGATGCAGCAGAGCTGAGATTGTCAGACCCAGCAGAGCTGAGATTGTTAGATGCAGCAGAGCTGAGATTGTCAGATGCAGCAGAGCTGAAATTGTCAGATGCAGCAGAGCTGAGATTGTCAGACCCAGCAGAGCTGAGATTGTCAGACGCAGCAGAGCTGAGATTGTCAGACGCAGCAGAGCTGAGATTGTCAGACGCAGCAGAGCTGAGATTGTCGGACGCAGCAGAGCTGAGATTGTCGGACGCAGCAGAGCTGAGATTGTCGGACGCAGCAGAGCTGAGATTGTCGGACGCAGCAGAGCTGAGGTTGTCAGACGGAGCAGAGCTGATATTGTCAGACGCAGCAGAGCTGAGATTGTCAGACGCAGCAGAGCTGAGGTTGTCGGACGCAGCAGAGCTGAGATTGTTGGACGCAGCAGAGCTGAGATTGTCGGACGCAGCAGAGCTGAGGTTGTCAGACGGAGCAGAGCTGATATTGTCAGACGCAGCAGAGCTGAGATTGTCAGACGCAGCAGAGCTGAGATTGTCAGACGCAGCAGAGCTGAGATTGTCAGATGTAGCAGGGCTGAGATTGTCAGATGCAGCAGAGCTGAGATTGTCAGATGCAGCAGAGCTGTGATTTCCAGACACAGCAGAGCTGAGATTGTCAGACGCAGCAGAGCTGAGATTGTCAGACGCAGCAGAGCTGAGATTGTCAGACGCAGCAGAGCTGAGATTGTCAGATGCAGCAGAGCTGAGGTTGTCAGATGCAGCACAGCTGAGATTGTCAGACGCAGCAGAGCTGAGATTGTCAGATGCAGCAGAGCTGAGATTGTCAGACACAGCAGAGCTGAGATTGTCAGACGCAGCAGAGCTGAGATTGTCAGACGCAGCAGAGCTGAGATTGTCAGATGCAGCAGAGTTGAGATTGTCAGACCCAGCAGAGCTGAGATTGTCAGACGCAGCAGAGCTGAGATTGTCAGACGTAGCAGAGCTGAGATTGTCAGACGCAGCAGAGCTGAGATTGTCGGACGCAGCAGAGCTGAGGTTGTCGGACGCAGCAGAGCTGAGATTGTCGGACGCAGCAGAGCTGAGATTGTCGGACGCAGCAGAGCTGAGATTGTCGGACGCAGCAGAGCTGAGATTGTCAGACGCAGCAGAGCTGAGGTTGTCAGACGGAGCAGAGCTGATATTGTCAGACGCAGCAGAGCTGAGATTGTCAGACGCAGCAGAGCTGAGGTTGTCGGACGCAGCAGAGCTGAGATTGTCGGACGCAGCAGAGCTGAGATTGTCGGACGCAGCAGAGCTGAGATTGTCGGACGCAGCAGAGCTGAGGTTGTCAGACGGAGCAGAGCTGATATTGTCAGACGCAGCAGAGCTGAGATTGTCAGACGCAGCAGAGCTGAGATTGTCAGACGCAGCAGAGCTGAGATTGTCAGATGTAGCAGGGCTGAGATTGTCAGATGCAGCAGAGCTGAGATTGTCAGATGCAGCAGAGCTGTGATTTCCAGACACAGCAGAGCTGAGATTGTCAGATGCAGCAGAGCTGAGATTGTCAGACGCAGCAGAGCTGAGATTGTCAGACGCAGCAGAGCTGAGATTGTCAGACGCAGCAGAGCTGAGATTGTCAGATGCAGCAGAGCTGAGGTTGTCAGATGCAGCAGAGCTGAGATTGTCAGACGCAGCAGAGCTGAGGTTGTCAGATGCAGCAGAGCTGAGATTGTCAGACGCAGCAGAGCTGAGATTGTCAGACGCAGCAGAGCTGAGATTGTCAGACGCAGCAGAGCTGAGATTGTCAGATGCAGCAGAGTTGAGATTGTCAGACCCAGCAGAGCTGAGATTGTCAGACGCAGCAGAGCTGAGATTGTCAGATGTAGCAGAGCTGAGATTGTCAGATCCAGTAGAGCTGAGATTGTCAGGCGCAGCAGAGCTGAGGGTCAGATGTAGCAGAGCTGAGATTGTCAGATGCAGCAGAGCTGAGACTGTCAGATGCAGCGGAGCTGAGATTGTCAGACGCAGGAGAGCTGAGATTGTCAGATGCTGCAGAGCTGAGATTGTCAGATGCAGCACAGCTGAGATTGTCAGATGTAGCAGAGCTGAGATTGTCAGATGTAGCAGAGCTGAAATTGTCAGATGCTGCAGAGCTGAGATTGTCAGATGCTGCAGAGCTGAGATTGTCAGATGCAGCACAGCTGAGATTGTCAGATGTAGCAGAGCTGAGATTGTCAGATGTAGCAGAGCTGAAATTGTCAGATGTAGCAGAGCTGAGTGTCAGATGCAGCAGAGCCGAGCTTGTCAGATGTAGCAGAGCTGAGATTGTCAGACGCAGCAGAGCTCAGCTGGTCAGACGCAGCAGAGTTTAGATTTTTAGATTGTCAAATGTCAAATGCAACAGAGCTGAGATTGTCAGATGCAGATTCCCAACCCGTTTACACACAGAATGATGCTCCACAGCCCCCCATACACAGGATGATGCCTACAGACAGTGTAATGACCCTAATGTCTCTCCATGTCTTTCCACACACAGTATAGTGTTTTATATTGTGTCATCAGCTGTTTATGAAGGCAAATCTGTCATTGCAATCCTGGCTGTGATAATAATGAGACAACTGAAAAGTCTCCTGTACAGAACCGGAACTAAAAGCTTTTTAAACTAGAAAAAAAAAAAAACATTTTGAAAAAAATTCTAAATACTTTTAACATAAAAAAATAATCAGATTTACCCAATAGATCAGTTTCTGGTGACACGTTTTCTTTTTGGAGACTCCTCTTTTCTTACACCTCCTGTTATACCGGAGAAGTCACTGAAGCTCTGATGCTACCCAGAGATAAAGATCAAATAACTGGAAATATTTTGGAATATACATCTACGTGACATCCAGCACTGCTCATCCCCAGCCCGGTACCTTTCCTTTCATGGGCTGAGTCATTGCATTGCCCCCTGTTTGGTGGCCATTGAATCACGTAAATCTACTCCGTGCCTCCAGATTATTCATCCCTTTTTATTTAGGCTGATGTTGACATTCTACATTTTTCTTCCTGTAAGCAGGAGATATACAGTGTGCGGTATTGGGAATTAGTCCATGATGAATCACGGGACCTCCATGCATGCAGAGCGCATGGCCAATGAAGGAGCGCGCTCGGTGAATTATGCTTTGACAGCGGGGGGGAGTACTGGAGTGTCATACAGTATATTGATATATCTCGGAGGATACCGATCCCCCCACACTCCTCACTGTTTGCCTGTTATTATTATTTGCCGGAATATGCATCACCATTACAGTCATTTGTGAGCAGCTTGTTTGGTAAACCTCCACATGCCAGCAGGTTGTCACTAAATTCAATTATTCCGAATGAATTATGTATGCTACAGACAGCCCCATTCAAGAAAGCCACTTCATCTGTCTTTTTAACAAGTCAAGCTGTGACTGGGGATTTCGTGATCTTGTGAAAGGAATGGGAGAGGCAGAAAAAGAGTTTTCTGTAGGAAAAACATAAGAAAATATGGGATAATGTTCAAGAAGGCGCTCAGCCTACGGATTTATGGTGCGGATCACTGATATCTTATTTTTTTTTTAAGATGAATGAAAATGGCTGTTGTATCCTTTAAATGGAATCTGTCACCAAGTTTTTGCTACCCCATCTGAGAGGAGAATGATGTAGGGGCAGAGACCCTGATTCCAGTGATGTGTCTTGTACTTTACTATCTGCTATGTTTTTGATAAAATTCCTGTTTTCTCTGCCAGTCCTTTGAATTTTGAGCTCTGTATAATCCCGCCCACACCATTGATTGACAGCTTTCTGCGTACACTGTGCATAGGCAGAAAACTGCCAATCAGTGATGTGGAAGTGATTGGACTAACTGGCAGCCTGTTTACTAGTCATATGATTATCTCCTGCAAGTAAAGCGATGATTTTATTAAACTACAGTAAGCAGCACGATAAGTGACAGACCACTGGAACCAGGGTCTCTACCCCTACATCATCCTGTTCTATTATTAAGTGGCAAAAACCTGGTGACAGATACCCTTGAAAAGGTAATTAGTGGAAAGGAACTTTATGACTTTCTTGCTTATGGCCAGACAAGGAGCAACGAAAAAAATAAGAAACGGTGTAGACCTTAGTGTTGTAGAAATTCATCGCAATGTTTCTTCCTTATGGCTTCCTAGTTAAGATCAAGAACAAATGGTTTTAAAAAGTAGCTGTACATGAGGAATAACAATATGTCTGGTCATTATCTGATTGCATCCTGCAGTTTTCTACCCTACAGGCTCTATTTCTAATTTGCACTTTTCTCTGAGCTAGTGGTTGGAGACTAACTGCTATAATGTCTCCCATACAGCAAGCACACATATATTAGGGAATTCTGCTCTTTTCTTTTTGTGTAGCGCATGTTCAGAAGCAGCAACAGTATTGAGGACAATACATAACAGCATGGAGGATATTACGCAGCAGTACTTTACTGTGTGGCTGTGAATCCAGCACCGTACTGATGTATAACAGTTGCTTGAAGTGCTCCTCACTTCTCCTCATCCCATCTCCATAGAGTTTAATAGGAGCTGTAATCTGACTCGTCACTATACTTCTCCCTCTGACAAAGATGGATTTCAGCTGTTTTTTTTCAAAGTGGTGATGAATTTAGGAGACAGGAAGAAGGTTGGGGAAGTGGCTCATAGGTGGAGAAAGAAGCAGATTTCTCTGATAAACTATATTACAAAGTCTCTTGTATTCACCTGTACTATTGATTGATGTATAGTTTGATAAAAAAAAAAAAGGTAGTGACCATTTAAATTTCAGAGGGTTGTAAAAATTTTGGCCCAAAATCTCTCCTATGTGTAGAGTCTATGCCCATATAATGGTAGTGCCTCCATTACCAATGCGATTAAAGTGACCCCAGTAAAAGATTAAGTAGAGTACACCTCCATTAATATTACTATATATATATGTACATGCCAACATAGTGCCCCTAGTAGACAATACTGTAGGCAGCATATACTTCATAAATAATGCCCCCGATACACATTCCGTGAAGAACACCCCCTCAATATAATCCTTATTTAGTGTCTCATTCACTTAGCCTTAAAATCTACTGATAAAATCCTAGCTGCTCGTAGTCACCACTAGGTGGAGATCACTACATATATAGTCACATGGAGCAATATACAGAAGCAGCAAACTCCCCCTAGTGGCAGTAAACCAGTATTGTAGTTCACATCTACTCCAGAAATTACATTTGTAAGCTTTGAACTACCCCATCTGAATAAATCAGTGGTGACATATGCAAGCTACTGCCCATTTATTCTCTATGGGACTGCTGGAGATAATGAAGTACATCACTCTGCTATATCCAGCAGTCCCATGGAGAATGAATGGAGTTGGGACTCATATACATGGCAACCACTCCAATTCTACGGGCCATTTCAGAGCTAATCATTTCAATCAGAAATTCTAGCATGTTGTAACTTCGAGGTTGTGTATATATAATGAATACTTTATGTGAGCATAGATTATCTATGTACATACAGTGTGCACGTAGAAGGGAAGATGGAGAACATGAAACATGAAAAGCAGAATTCAGAATGCATTGCAATAGAGAGGATTTATAATCTGCTCTCCACCTAGTGGCCACATTGAGAACAGCAGCGTATATTCTTTCTAGTGGATTCATTTTCTACATGTTCATATTAAGAGGTCATTTAGAAATTGCGAATATCATTCACACACATGCCTCTAGAGGTTTTCAAAACTGCAGATTTGTTCGATAAAGTAATGATTATGAGGTCAATAGTTTTCTGCACTTTAATACTAACACATAAACTTTAGCAATGGTGCAATTTGACTACAAAAAAAAGGTGAATTTAGGAAGAATTATTGTTTCATCATTTCCGATGGCACTTCACCTTCACAAATACACTGATAAAATAAATGTATTGGTTATTGATGAGCGGACGGGTCACACAACAATATCATTTCTATCCACCAGGAATATGTCTGGGACGGCACCAGTACGGGAGTTGAATATACATCGTATTTTATCTTTTTAATCTGGGTTTGGCCAGTAATGGACAGTACCTTTAACCCCTACATTTACGTCATGTATTGGGTCCCTGATTTTGATGCGGGCTCGCAAGTTGAGCCTGCATCTTTCCCAGTGGATGATGACAGAGTTAATCAGCCATCATCTGCCTCTAACAGTCGCGGGTGGAGCGGAGCTCACAGCTGTTAACCTATTAAACGTTGCTGTCAATCTCTGACAGCGGCATGTATTGCACGTCGGCAGGGGGGTGCGTTATTCTAAGCACCCATTAGCGTTCCCGTGACGTTATCGCTTTTCGCTGGCCTTCATAGGAGACCGTGATTTTTGCTGTGCATCAGCACTGTATATTACGAGCTATCAGTCCCCTAATGGGACTAATGGGACAAACATATACAGTAGAAAGCAAAAAAATGTTTTATTAAAAATGTGAAAAAAAAAAAAAATATACAAACGCTTAAATCACCCTCCTTTTGGGGCAATTTAAGCAGTGTAAAAAATATATATATATTTAGTGTCGCTGCGTTCGTACAAGTCCGATCTATCAAAATATAAAATAAATTAATCCGATTGGTAAAAAAAATGAAAACTCCAGAATTGCAGGTCTTTTGGCTGCCGCAGCATTGCATTGGAGTACAGCCCAAACTCAGCCCAATGTCCTGAAAATTGAAAGCAATACGGGTCTCAGAAAATGGCGACACAAGCATTTTTTTTTTTTTTTTTACACATTTCCAAGTTTTATTTCACCAGTCAAATAAAGATAAAACTATTCATGCTTGGTATCTGCGTAATCATTTCACCAGGATAGTTTTATTGCTTAATCAACACAGTAAATAATAAAAAAAAAAACAATTGTGGAATTGCTCTTTTTTTATGCAATTTCAACACACTTGGATTTTTTTCCCGCTTTCTAGTGGATCACATGATAAAATGAATGGTGTCATTCAAAAGTGCGATTTGTCCCACAGAAAACAAAACCCTCATATATCTATGTGGATGGAAAGATAAAGAAAAGTTATGACTCTTGGAATAAGGGGAGGAAAAAACAAAAATGAAAAAAACATAAATTGGCCACGGCCAGAAGGGGTTAAGAGTCAAGACTCTATCAGTGATCGTGTCACTAGGCATTGAAGGACATGATCCTCTTATCAACAGCCATGGTCAAACTTGGGATCAGACATTTAAGGTGTATCTATAGTTTCTGAAAACTTCTGGCATGTCTTAGTGAAGCGGCGGAGATCCCCACCAATCACTGAAGTGATCAGCTCGGTTCTCCTAAGAGATTCCAGTAGAGAATTCTGCAGATTCATCAGTACAAAGTTCTGGTCGCATCTCTAAGGAGAAGGGCAAGGTTGGATCAAAGTTGGCCACAGCCCAAGGAGCACATCACTCAACCCTTGGTTTAGCAGCCGGTCAGGTCAGGGTCTCAGCAGGTAGACCGTCCTTCACCAATCAAAAATGTCTGAACCCACAGGAACGCTATCAGAAGCCTTCATCACTTCTTATAAACCGTAAAATCACTATAAGAAATGCTCCAAATTGACTGGAGGCTACAAGAACCCCAATAGATCAAGCCATCTCTGGTCAGAAGAAAAAAAACGTTTCACGGTCCATTGGCTTGGGTGGCTATGGATGTATAACTAATGAGCTTCAGCAATTATTGTCTTCTCATGACATTGTCCAAGGACAATCATGATGGCTTCTATGAAGTAAATTGTATTTAACGATCAGCATAATAAATCTCACTGTATAGGCAATCCGATCTCTTCTCTGGTACCGTATGGCGGTAATAAGCAATGTCCCTTGTAAGATATGCTACATACGTTGGGAACATCACTGACCATTTGTGAAAAATTGCTCCATGAGAGCCGCAGAGTATCTATAGGTCATTCAGAAAAAGATTTATCGAAAGCTGACACAAGAGCCGGCGGTTTTCCCTGTAACAAAATATTTACTGGTTGGGAGAGGTAATGTATTGTTGTGCGGCGCGGGGTCATCCTGCACAGATTAGTCATGCTTTGCAGAGATTCCAATTAATCAGATGTCTGTCCAGGTCGGCAAGTCAAACACCAATATGATTCTCATTACAATCTGATTAAATTAATGGACGGTGGATGGGGGAAGGGCTGATGAGAAAGAGGAGGCAGTGAGGCATGAGGCATGTAATCCCAAAAATGGAAGATAAACAATTTATTTGACATCTATGTACTTAACCACAATCTAAAAGTAATGTGTGATAATGAAATATGTAGCTGGCGGGGGCTAGGCATAGACTAAGCTTCAATATCCGCTGTGTTGCTCAATGTATTGGTATTCACTATGGATAGAAGTGGAGCACAGTTGTGTTCTTCATTACATTTTCCATTGTCTCAACATATCATGAAATGTCTTGATCAAATTTACCAGCTTCAGAAAAAAAAAACATGATTTTGTGATACTCTGTAAGGAGATGTCTACGATATCTGTGCCTGTGTGTGGCCGCCCATTGGTTGTGACGTGAATTGCAGCCTGTTGAGTATTTTGATGACATGTCACAATAAGGTATTGACATAATGAGAAATTAGAGTCCTTAATGAATTTTGCAGAAGGGTAATGGTGGCCACATCTATGGATTGAACAGCTTCATCCAAATTGAAGTTAAAAAGGGGTCCTTCTACTCTGCGGATGAGCGTGGGTCCTAATATTCAGATTCTAATCACATATTTCTCATCTATAGTAAGGGCAGATCATAAAAGTGTATTCCAATAAAAAAATAAAACCCTTTCTTCCATATTTGCTACTACGTATTTTACACCTTTATCAAGAAAATGGCAAGAAAACTTGACGCGCCCCCTGGGCCAGTGTCGTTTGGGGGATACCCGGAGCCGGATCAGATGGGGGTTGCAGTCTCCGAGTGGCGGTGACCCGGTCCGTGCCCAGGGTGTCAAGCTCAGTGTGTGGCAGTCCTACAGATGTTGCTGGATGTTCTTTAGTGTCGACTACGCCACCCGTTGATTTGCGGTCAATACGGCCGCCGCTGCAGCAGGGTCCGCTGAGGCTGATGGTGTGTGTGCAGCTTCTGATAGTATAACCCCCAATGGGAGGGGTATAGCCTCAGGGGGTCAGTTGTAGAGGGTGGTGGTTGTGGTGGTGCAGTGAGGGTGGTATTAAGACTCAGAGTCGGGCTGTGCAGTTCAAGGTGTTTACTTACTGCTGTTGTTCTGGTCACTCCGGCCTTGAGTGACCGCCCGAGCCGTGCTGCGTCCACCAGGTCCTGGACTCGGCCAACCCCCAGGTAATTCTGGAGTGTGATCCTGAGCTCCCTCTCTGACGTTCCTTTTCTCTGGCCTTCCCCACCAGGGATCCACCTATGTCCGGCTCCCTCGGGTCTCTTGGTGGGTACACCTCTTCTGGGTTCCCTGACCCTATACTTGGTCTGCCTTCCTGGTGGATTTAGTGGGGGGGTCGTGGCAGATCCTGCCCACAACCTCCGGTCTCTGGCTGAGGATTAGTGCCCTCCACCAGCTTGGGATCCGGTACCCTTGTGCCAACCCTTCACCCTGTTGCTTGTATTTGGGCTCTTGGGGTTCCCTCTTCTTCCCCTCTGGATCCTTCTGACTCCTCTCTCTCTCTCTTCTTCCAGGACTGCTTGACCCTCTACAACAGACTGACTAGTAGCTGTCTGCCTGTCTGACCCTGATCTAAGATGGTTCCCACCTTATATACTCCCTCTATGTGTGAGCTCAGGTGACCAGCACCCAATGAGCTCCTAGCTTTACCCAGACTGCTCCCCCTATCTGCCCCTACACTACTGGTGTTCCACCCCCCTCCCACTCCAGCCAGGGACAGACACTATCGTACTTGCACATAAACTGGTGGGAGTACCGTCGATCTGTCCCCCGGAAATGGGATGTGTGTAGTGTATGCAGCCTACTGAGCCCAGTTCCACACTCCATCCTTACCCGGGAGTGGAATATCACACCTCTGGCTTGAGGTGCAATACCCCTGTAGCAGCCGAATCCTCAGGGTGCTACATTCCCCCCTGGTAAATCACAGCACGTCCTCGGGCTGTAAGAGAATAAACATCCAAAACATACAAATTTTTTTTCATAAAACATAAACATATAAAACAATATATATATCAGCATAAACTTTTCATAAATAACATTCTTGTTTCTCCGGCCACGGTGCAACTTGTGACCGGGTAAAGTGCGACAGTCTCTTCAAGAGAAACAACAGTTTCCTATAAAACCGGTAGGGGGCGCCTTAGGAAGCGCAACTATATACAAGGGGATATGGCCGCTCTCAGTCCTCGGCCAGGTATAAGGAAGGAATGACCGCTCTATTAAGGGACACACAGGTTAACAGTTTACACTTGTCCCAACGGGGACATATTTAAAGCAGCAACAGTTCACTGTACCCCGACAGGTAACTATTTACAGTCTCTTTACCGTACTTTAACGACGGCGTCCTCCTGCTCCTTCTTTATCTTCAGACCCGTCCGGGTCCTCTTGCTCCTCCTCACACCGCAGCTCCTCCTCCGTCAGGCGATGCACATGGAGGGCGTAGGGTCCTTTGGCACATTTGTGCCGGGTGAACGTGACCTCGTCCCCTACGTACAGGTCACGACCTCTGTGTCCCTCCGGCAGATGGCTCTCTACGTCTCTGCGGGTTACAAAGACGTCACCGGGGGTATGATGGTCTCTTATGAAGCCCCACCCATGCTGCAGGTTGAATTTAATCACAGTCCCGGTGGTACGGGGACCATGAGCTGCACGGGGGTTCCTCCTGGTCCGGCTCTTCTGCCCTGCGCTCTGTTCCTGCAGCCGCTGCTCTCGGACCCGCCTCTCTCTCCGTTCTCGCTCGAAGTCTGCCAACTGCTGGCGGCAGCACTCCACTCGCTCTGCTGCGGCTGCCCGCGTTTCTTGAGTGAACCCCATGAGGTCTCCTCCGGTGGGGTCCCACTCGAATTGTGCTTCTTCTAGCGGGAGCGGGGTTCTCCTGACGGGCTTCGGAACCGGAATCAGGGGCTCGCACAGGGGCCTTGCTCTTTGGAGTTCCAGTTGGTAGTACTCCTGGGGCCATACAAAGGGCTGCCCATCCGGGCACGTGTGCTGGTCAAATAGATCTTCGCCCAGGTGCGGCACTCGAGATGTTGAGGGCGCGTTGATGGTAGCGGCGCCCGGGTTGACCAGGCCTTGCGACCAGGCTTGGGGCACCCTAAAGGTAAAGGGCACCGTAAGGACGGCGGCGCCCGGGGGTACTCGGCCCTGCGACCAGGCCGGTGGCTCCGCGGAGGTAGGGGGCGCTGTTGGAATTGCGGCGCCCGGAGGTACTAGACCTTGCGACCAGGCCGATGGTATTTCCTGTTTCGTCGCGCTCAGGGTCGAGGCGTGTGACGTCACAGGGGTCGCGGCCGCGGCTTCTACTTGAGGCCTAGTCTGGCACGGTGACGATGCAGCGACAGGCACGACAGGGGGAATTTCGGGCTCTGCGACGGGGAGCTGGGGCAGGCTCACGGTTTCTCGGCTCGGGGTAGTGACGTCCCCTTTACCTGCCTCCAGTTGTCCAGCTACCTTCTCGGCGCCGTCTCCGGCCTTCACTCCTCCTGCACCATCCTCAGAGGCGGTCTGTCTCCTCGTCTCGGGTGGCGTGCTCCGCTGATGGGTTCCGGTCTGCTGGGCCATCTCACGGCTCCACTCCGTCAGCGTGTCTTGCTGCACCTGGGCCATCCTCCGTGCGAGGCCCTCCAGCGCGGTCTGTGCACACTCCCGGTCTCGGGGGAGCTGTGCTAGGATCTCCACTAAGCCTAGTGGGGTTGTTGCTTGCAGCAGGCTCCTGACCACTGGGTCGGTGCTGCCTGTCTCTCCCTCCATCTCCAGGTACGACTTCTCCGGAGTCCTCTCCAGACTTCTTGTCTCCGGGTGCGCTCTCTCCAGACTCCTCCAGGCTGCACCCATCTTCTCTCTTTTGTTCAGTCTCCGCCCACATTGAGGGTGGTCCCGGGGCAACTTTGTGATTGTCAGTTCCAGGGGCAGTTCTCTCACGCTGATGGACACTTCCAGCATCACAGTCTCTGTTGGTGGGCACGGTTTCCGCTTTTGGCGCCATTCTTCGACCTGGCCCACGATGGGAGGTGGCCTCTTGCCACCCTCTGGCACGCCCATAATGGCGTCCGCTCTTCCAAGGCGGGAAATCTTTGGAAATGGCGGGAATCGTCTCCCAGTGGCGGGAAACTCCATGGATGGCGGGAAAAAGCTGCAAATGGCGGACAACCGGCGGGAAACGACCTGTGATGGGGTCCGTTGGCGGGGACCCTCCGGAACCGGCGGGAGACTTCTTTTTGAGGTAACGGTGAACTTTTCTTCAGGCACGCAGTACCCGGTTGTTGCGGGCACGAGATCCTGCCGACTACGCCAAAGTTGACGCGCCCCCTGGGCCAGTGTCGTTTGGGGGATACCCGGAGCCGGATCAGATGGGGGTTGCAGTCTCCGAGTGGCGGTGACCCGGTCCGTGCCCAGGGTGTCAAGCTCAGTGTGTGGCAGTCCTACAGATGTTGCTGGATGTTCTTTAGTGTCGACTACGCCACCCGTTGATTTGCGGTCAATACGGCCGCCGCTGCAGCAGGGTCCGCTGAGGCTGATGGTGTGTGTGCAGCTTCTGATAGTATAACCCCCAACGGGAAGGGTATAGCCTCAGGGGGTCAGTTGTAGAGGGTGGTGGTTGTGGTGGTGCAGTGAGGGTGGTATTAAGACTCAGAGTCGGGCTGTGCAGTTCAAGGTGTTTACTTACTGCTGTTGTTCTGGTCACTCCGGCCTTGAGTGACCGCCCGAGCCGTGCTGCGTCCACCAGGTCCTGGACTCGGCCAACCCCCAGGTAATTCTGGAGCGTGATCCTGAGCTCCCTCTCTGACGTTCCTTTTCTCTGGCCTTCCCCACCAGGGATCCACCTATGTCCGGCTCCCTCGGGTCTCTTGGTGGGTACACCTCTTCTGGGTTCCCTGACCCTATACTTGGTCTGCCTTCCTGGTGGATTTAGTGGGGGGGTCGTGGCAGATCCTGCCCACAACCTCCGGTCTCTGGCTGAGGATTAGTGCCCTCCACCAGCTTGGGATCCGGTACCCTTGTGCCAACCCTTCACCCTGTTGCTTGTATTTGGGCTCTTGGGGTTCCCTCTTCTTCCCCTCTGGGTCCTTCTGACTCCTCTCTCTCTCTCTTCTTCCAGGACTGCTTGACCCTCTACAACAGACTGACTAGTAGCTGTCTGCCTGTCTGACCCTGATCTAAGATGGTTCCCACCTTATATACTCCCTCTATGTGTGAGCTCAGGTGACCAGCACCCAATGAGCTCCTAGCTTTACCCAGACTGCTCCCCCTATCTGCCCCTACACTACTGGGATGTTCCACCCCCCTCCCACTCCAGCCAGGGACAGACACTATCGTACCTGCACATAAACTGGTGGGAGTACCGTCGATCTGTCCCCCGGAAATGGGATGTGTGTAGTGTATGCAGCCTACTGAGCCCAGTTCCACACTCCATCCTTACCCGGGAGTGGAATACCACACCTCTGGCTTGAGGTGCAATACCCCTGTAGCAGCCGAATCCTCAGGGTGCTACAAACTCACAAAGTGCAAAGATGTAGAAAGTATCCAAATTGGTAAAAAGGTGAAAATAATAGAAAAGAAGTTTGATCTCCCTAAGGGTATGATCACACGTGACATCACTGCAGCTCTTTCAGAAAAGACGCAGCGTTTTTGAAAACCTGCAGCATGTCAATTCTTTTAGCGTTTTTTTCTGCGTTTTTTCAGCTTTTTTGGTAAAATTGAATATAACTAACTTTATTAACATGTTCCGTAGATAACTCATGTAATCTGCCTAAAAAATGCAGTAAAAATATCACTTATTGCTGCGTTTTATGTACAGCGTTTCTACTGCAAAGAGTTAGGCTATGTTCACACATTGCGTTTTTGCTGTGTTTTTTTTATGCGTTTTTTTATGCAAATTTTCAGCTGCGTTTTTTATCAGAATTTTGTGCTTTGCATGTTTTTTTTGCAAACTAGAGCATGTCACTTCTTTCAGCATTTTTTCACCCATTGAAAGTAATGGGTGGTGAAAAAAAATGCAGGTTTTTCAGTGTTTTTTTGTGCCATAACCAGAAAGAGATTTTTTTTTTTCACTGAACTTTATGTACATGCATAAAGAGACAAAAGGACAGTGAAAAAAGCAGCAAAAACAAAGCAAAAAAAGCAAAGAAAAATCCCGAACAAACTTCCTGCCAAGAGATCAGGTTTTGCTGCAGCAAAAACGCAATGTGTGAACATAACTTAAAAGGTTTTGGTTGTAGAAAAAAGTGCTGCAAAAATGCCACGTGTGAACATACCCTAATACAGGATAGCTATGTATTGACCTTGTATAGGAATGCCACGTGTGAACATACCCTAATACAGGATAGCCATGTATCGACCTTGTATAGGTCTTTATCAATTATGGTAAAGACGTATACTAGGTTGAAACTTTTTTTGTTGTATATGAGGCAGAATAAATATTTTTTTCTATTTTTTTCTATCTTACCATTTTTTTTACGCCTTCTACTTGTTTTCCTTTGTATAGTTTTGCCAAGTCTGATTCCTTTGTTTTTTGGATTTTGCTTTCTGATGATGGAAGGGGGACTGATTGCAATCTTCTACTTCAGTTCTCCACAATTTGTAACGAAATAAATATAGTCAATGAATGTGGATTATTGGAACCCCACCTCCCCCAAGAAGGATAGCCGTTGAGTTACCAAGCACTTTAAGGTTCTAAGGCTGGAAACTTGGTTTACGCACTTGTCAATCAATGTTGTATTTTATGGCAAACCATGAAAAACCCACCTAGAGTGGGCAATAAAACATTTATAGACCCTGTTAAAGATTTTCACTTCACCACCTATTAAGCTAAAGTTTTTGTCCCTTTTGGGGTTCCGAATTCATGAGATCAGAGGTTTTTCAACAATGATAACCTCCTCATTTAGTAAATTAAAACGCAAATCGATCTTTCGCTTTTCAAATTTTGCAAACTGCATGGGTAAAGGAAAAAAAATTGTCTTCTAGAAAGAAGTGATGTGCTACTATACTGACACTGCCCCCAGCTATGATCAATATTATTTATTTAAGTGAGCTGCCAACGCTTTAAGCTGACAGCATCTCGACACGTTCCGGAGAAATGCAAGTTTATTCAACGCAATGAAACCTAATGAGATCACGTTCCGCAAAACAACAGCAGAAGGTGTGAGTAGGAGACATGGCCACTAAGACCTGCAAAGTACAAGGGGTGGTCTCTCGGGACACACCAACGAGGACATTCCTTCATTTAGTGAGAGGTTGATGGTTATGGGTATATACTGTATAAGAGCCATAAGTGACAACTTAGTGTTTAGTCTTTTTTATCCTGGGAATTGATGTAGAAGTCATTAGTTAGATTTGAATGGAGCCGAAATATGGACCAAATCTAAAAATATTATATACACTTGTCTTTCCTTACCTTTACACTTCGCTTGACATATCTCGTGATGATTGATGCAAGATGACCAGCATTAAAAAAAAATTGATGATTTTATGATACTCTGTCAAGAGTTGTTTATTGTATATTTTTTATTTATTTATTTTACTAACTTACATAGCGCCATTATTTCCACAGCGCTTTACAGACATTATCGGCACTGTCCCCATTGGGGCTCACAATCTAGATTCCCTATCAGTATGTCGTTGGAGTGTGGAAGGAAACCGGAGAACGCGGATGAAACCCACACAAACACAGGGAGAACATACAAACTCCCTGCAGATTTTGTCCTTGGTGGGATTTGAATCCAAGACCCCCAGCCACATATATGAGCCACCGTGCTACCCTACCCAGTAGTCGTGGTATGCATTGAGGTGCCTTAAGGGTTTGTTAGTGTGTCACAGTATTGTATTTCAAGGGATTGTCCAGGATGTTGATGACTTCTTCTTAGGACATCAATATCAGAATGGTGGGAGTTTGAAACACAGCATGTCAACCAATCAGATATTTTCATCTGCAAATGGCCACTAAACAGTGTATGGAGCTGTGCCGTACACTGTTCACATCAAGCCACTGTAGCTGCAAACAGTTGATCAGTGGGAGTACCAAGAGTTGGAGACCACCGATCCTATTTGATGAGTATAGGTCATCAATAAACAAGGTAAAAGGAAATCCAGCTCACCGCTGTCACATTCCTTTCCGATCTGGAGTACGGGTCATTGTCTCTTCCAGGATTTGCCTATGTAGTTGGAAATAAAAAAAGGATCCAGCTCCACGGATGAGCAATCTTCTAAATATGAAGTGGATGACATGGTTAAAAACCTCATGTACAGAACATCTACGCGTTTCAGGTGCTCATAGCACCCTTAATCATGATGCTCGTCCGTCGAGCTGGATCCTTTTCTCTTTTCTACCAATAAATAAGACCTGAAAATCCCCTCTAAGATACAGTACAGACCAAAAGTTTGGACTCACCTTCTCATTTAAAGATTTTGCTGTATTTTCATGACTATGAAAATTGTACATTCACACTGAAGGCATCAAAACTATGAATTAACACATGTGGAATTATATACTTAACAAAAAAGTGTGAAACAACTGAAAATATGTCTTATATTCTAGGTTCTTCAAAGTAGCCACCTTTTGCTTTGATGACTGCTTTGCACACACTTGGCATTCTCTTGATGAGCTTCAAGAGGTAGTCACCGGAAATGGTCTTCCAACAATCTTGAAGGAGTTCCCAGAGATGCTTAGCTCTTGTTGGCCCTTTTGCCTTCACTCTGCGGTCCAGCTCACCCCAAACCATCTCGATTGGGTTCAGGTCTGGTGACTGTGGAGGCCAGGTCATCTGGCGTAGCACCCCATCACTCTCCTTCTTGGTCAAATAGCCCTTACACAGCCTGGAGGTGTGTTTCGAGTCATTGTCCTGTTGAAAAATAAATGATGGTCCAACTAAACGCAAACCGGATGGAATAGTATGCCGCTGCAAGATGCTGTGGTAGCCATGCTGGTTCAGTATGCCTTCAATTTTGAATAAATCCCCAACAGTGTCACCAGCAAAGCACCCCCACACCATCACACCTCCTCCTCCATGCTTCACGGTGGGAACCAGGCATGTAGAGTCCATCCGTTCACCTTTTCTACGTCGCACAAAGACACGGTGGTTGGAACCAAAGATCTCAAATTTAGACTCATCAGACCAAAGCACAGATTTCCACTGGTCTAATGTCCATTCCTTGTGTTCTTTAGCCCAAACAAGTCTCTTCTGCTTGTTGCCTGTCCTTAGCAGTGGTTTCCTAGCAGCTATTTTACCATGAAGGCCTGCTGCACAAAGTCTCCTCTTAACAGTTGTTGTAGAGATGTGTCTGCTGCTAGAACTCTGTGTGACATTGACCTGGTCTCTAATCTGAGCTGCTGTTAACCTGTGATTTCTGAGGCTGGTGACTCGGATAAACTTGTCCTCAGAAGCAGAGGTGACTCTTGGTGTTCCTTTCCTGGGGCGGTCCTCATGTGAGACAGTTTCTTTGTAGCGCTTGATGGTTTTTGCAACTACTCTTGGGGACACTTTCAAAGTTTTCCCAATTTTTCAGACTGACTGACCTTCATTTCTTAAAGTAATGATGGCCACTCGTTTTTCTTTACTTAGAATTTGTATTATGGCAAGAAAAAAGCAGCTAACAGTCTATTCAGTAGGACTATCAGCTGTGTATCCACCAGACTTCGGCACAACACAACTGATGGTCCCTACCCCATTTATAAGGCAAGAAATCCCACTTATTAAACCTGACAGGGCACACCTGTGAAGTGAAAACCATTTCCGGTGACTACCTCTTGAAGCTCATCAAGAGAATGCCAAGAATGTGCAAAGCAGTCATCAAAGCAAAAGGTGGCTACTTTGAAGAACCTAGAATATAAGACATATTTTCAGTTGTTTCACACTTTTTTGTTAAGTATATAATTCCACATGTGTTAATTCATAGTTTTGATGTCTTCAGTGTGAATGTACAGAAAAATCTTTAAATGAGACGGTGTCCAAACTTTTGGTCTGTACTGTATGTTGTGAGAATTTGGAGCCTTTAAGAAAGTCTTGAAAAAGTTAAAGATGGACACATTTGCAAATCGCATGCGCCCCCCACGTACTAATTTACCTACTGTATGTAAATCTAATAGAAATATTAAGGATCAAGTTTTGTAGGCTTTTTCCGTAGATAGGTCGTCACATTTTACAGTCTCATGTAGAACACTTAGTTATTTCTATAATCAGTTTTATTCAAGCAAAAATGCAAGAATCAGACATTATGAGCGGCTGATGGAGCACGGTCCTAGAGGACATCGCAGCGAGAGGCCTCTGTGCAGACAGAACACAGAACAGGCAAAACCTTAAGAGAATACAAATGAGTCCTCATCGGTCAAACTGTGTTTTTCAATAATCACTATGGTTATTGACAGCTCCCAGCCAGCGCCCGGCACAGATCAAACCTTCACAGTGGGGTTTATCGATAAATATTCTGGTTTTGAAGCATTCGCTGGGCATTTATCTTTTGCATTACTCTTGTGTTCTCTTGTACTTTCCATGTTAGGACTATGCTAGGAGACTCACAGGATTGTCCAGACAGCAAGATACAAGTCACAACACTGAAATTACACTAATCTGCATTAAGCTGTGTGCAATGGGTCCACGAAGAGGCTGTCAATTAAAATCATGACATTCCTGGAGAAATATTAGGCAGGAGTAGATAACATCACTTTGCCCCCTGTAAATACAATGAGAAATCTCCAATGAGAAATGGACACCACAATGTGGTGCCAGATTTTTTTTTGTAAATTCTTTATTTTAGAATGTTGTGGCAGGTAATAAACATACGCACACATGAAAATTAACCAATGTATACATATGGGCATAACAACTGAGAGAAACAACATTCATTTTATATTAGGGAAACAATGGGGAAGAACTAGAGGAGATAGGAAGGGGGAGGGAATATTAAACTGGGAGGGAGAGGTAGAAGGGGAAGGTAAGGGAGAAGTCCTGTTGAGAGTAGGCGAAACTTTACATTTATGGTGGAAAATTAAAGACAAGTATAGGTAAATATAGCAAAAACATGTTTAATTGCTTAATTCCATGGGTTATAATATAGTTCCATTTTGATATTCATGCCATTCGCGCCAATTTTCGAGGAGTTTGTTCTGTTTGGGGTGGGTCAATCTATTCTTTTCGAATAGATATATACTATTGGTCTCATTGACCCATTCTGAAAGGGAGGGAGGATCAGTGTCTTTCCAATGTCTTGCAATAAGACCTTTGGCTGCATTGAGAAGATGAGATGTTATAGTATAAATGTTGAGATGCTGACGTTGGGAATGGAGATTGAGGAGAATTAGTTGAGGTGTTAAAGGGAATGATACGTTAAGGGCTCTGGCTAGATTTATCACATGAACAACACCACCGGTGCCCAACAGACCTCTATGATTTACAGTGGGGTCCACCGGGTGCCACAAAGGTATACCTTTTATGGTAAAAATAGCACTGCATGATGGATGATGGACATGAATCAGCCATAACACTAAAAACAGCTGAAAATGACTGATTCTTTAATGACAATGGTGATTTCAAAGGGTTGGGAATTATTGGGCTAGTGAACAGGCAATTCTTAAACTTGATGTGTTAGGAGCAAGAAATATAATATGGACAATCATAAGGATCTGAGTGTCTTTGACCATAAGGACATATTTTGATAGACAACTGTGTCAAAATATCTCCAAAATGACAAGTTTTGTGGGGTGCTCCTAATATGCAGGAGTTAATTAAAAACCATGGTCATGGAAAGGACAACCGGTCAATTGGCAACCACATCAGTGCCCAAGTCTCAAAGATGCTTGTAAGGAAACAAGCCGGTGGAGTAATGAGGTAGTTTGGGAAATGTTCTCCTGGGAAATCTTAGATCCTGACGTTCATATTTGTGTTGCCTTCATATCTACTACCTACCCAAACATTGCTACAGACCAAGAACATTGCTTCATGACAGCCATATTTCCTAATGATTTTGCCCTCTTTCAGCAGAATATTGCCCACATTGCAAACATTGTATAGTATTGGATTGAGCATCATGACAATGAGTTCATGACTTGACAACGAGGTGATTACTTGTTGCCCAAATTCTCCAGATCTTAATCTAATTAAGCATCTTTGGGATGTCCTGAAAAAAACAAGTTTAATCCATGAAGACCCCACTGCACAACTTACAGAGCTTACAGTATGTGCTGCTAATGTCTTGTGGCCAGATAGCAAAGGACACCTTCAGAGATCTTGTGGAGCCAGTTTAATTCGTCAATGGTCAAGGCTGTTTTGGTGGCATGTTGAGAATCTTATAGTAGGCATGTGGACTCAATGTTCCGGCTAAAGGTTTCATAGAGTATCCATTTTCCATCCAGTAAATTTGTAGAATGTGTTCTGTTAATAGAAAGGAGGTTTTTTGATTGAGCATCACGATAGGTGAATTGTAGCTGTGTGTCTTGAGATCAGACTGAGTAGATCCACATTGGTAAGGGCGGATGTTGTTTTTTTTTCGATGTAGGAATTACCAGTGTCAGACAGAATCTGCCTGACCTTCAGAGTTTGGCATCTCTATCATTTCATCTAGTCCTGGACTGAGAACTTAAAAATCTATGCCTCGTTCTGTTTCCCATTTTTAGTTATCTCCAGTTTCCATCTCAGTCTTTGTCCAGTGCTTTCATTTTATGTGAATTAGAGCTGCAGTCCCAGAAAAGTGATGGATTTTGTGTGAATCTCAATACTTCAAACAGAGCCTCGGGAGAGCCGAGCACCTTCCAACTGCAGTTGTTTGTATCATCATCAATCAGCTGAGCTTTTCTCTGAATCCTTATTTATAGACCTTTTCAGGTACAAAACTGAGCACGGTGCACTTTTTATTTATCTGTTTCTGCATGTTTGTGGCGGGATTAATGTCTACAGAAAGAAGCTTTTTTATTTGCAAATGAGAACCACTTGTCAGAATATCTGAATCCATCGTTGGGTGACACAAAATACATTGTAGACGGAGGAAACGTCCTTTACTGAAATAATCTTTCTTTTTAAATATTTCTTACGGGGATTTTCTATTAACATTTTCTTTAACAAATCGCTTAGATTCCTTCAACTCTAATCATTCTATTTATCATATTGTATAATTTCCATGTAATGCCCAGAACTGAAGACACATTGATTTCATTGGAGCCATGGGTGGTGAACTGTTTGCAAAGCTGGACAAAAAAATGGCAGAATACAGTCTATGATAGTAAACACTTTGTAGATATTCTAATGAGAATCTGACATCTATTTACTCCTCTATTAGAGTTGAGGCAGGACTCTGGTCCAGTTGGCCACTTTGGTAGCCCATGGCTGCCAGACCAAATGCTTATAAAGGTCTTCCTTCCTGCCTACTTCACTGCCAACCTCTTCTTGTATGCTGGTCTAGCATGACGTCTTCATTGCGGAGTGATGCATGCCTGACGTTGTGCCAAGTCTACTAACCAAAAGAGGAGCTGGAGATACCGGCAGATAGGAGTAAGTTCTCAGGTCTTTGGTCCGGCAGCCACAGACTACCAACGTGGCCACTAAACCACTAAACCACTTGATGATACTTGGCAAGGATTGAAACGCCAAATTCCAGTTTGGCACCACCTTTCAATTTGTGATAATGAATTGTTATTCTATTGGCAAGGTGATGAGACCCTGCCAGACAAAAGTATTCATTTTACATGAAATTGGACCATGTTGAAAGCTTGAATTAAGTCAAACCAAGAAATATAATGCTTATCCCTGACCTATGGAAATGTTTACATATAGGGCTATGTGCCCACATAGCGTTCTTGTAGCGTTTTTGTGGCGTTTTTACGCTTGTAAAACCGTCTGCCATGCAAAGCAATGTGAATTCGGATGTGCTGTGCACATGATGCGCTAATTAGCATGACCATTTCTACCGCGATTTCGCCGCAAATTCGCAGCCATTGAGGAACATTGAAACGCAGCAAACCCACAGGTATATGTGGATTTGCTGCGTTTCAATTAAATTCAATGGCTGCGAATTTGCAGCGTAATCGCGATGCGTGAGGTACCCAGGATGAAGAGGAGACTACAACTCCTCTTCATCCGGCTACCACGCGGTGAAAAAAAGAAATAAAAAAATTAAAAATAAAAAAAACCTGTATACTCCCCTCTCCAGTCTCCTCCTGGCTGCGTCCTCTCTCTTCGGCGTCCCGCGGTGTACTGGCAGGACCTGCGGTGACGTCATTTGATCAGCTGATGGTCACGCGACTGCTGACGTCAGCGGTCAAGTGATAGTCGCGTGACCATCAGCTGACTAAATGACGTCACCGCAGGTCCTGCCAGTACACCGCGGGACACCGAGGAGAGAGGACGCGGCCAGGAGGAGACCGGAGATGTGAGTATACAGGTTTTTTTAATTTTTAACTTTTTAATTCTTTTTGTTTGCTATAGATGCTGCATCTAAATTGGTCACCCAATATAAATCCATGCCGATTGCATGGATTTATATTGTGTGACCAACTTGTCAAGCACTTTTCCAAGTGATGCTCAAAATCACTTGGAAAAGTGCTTGAAAAAACGCATGCGAAAATGCATGTAAAAGTGCTTCTCCCGGGCAGAAAAAACACATGTATCTGCATGCGTTTTTTTATGCCAGAGAGAGGCAAAAATGCTCTGCATCAAATCTGCATCGTGGGCACTAACCCTAATTCTACTAGAGTGTTTCCCATTCACCCTTCTTTTTTTGCATCTAATCCAACTTTAAATGACTTTTTCCCATATTTTTTTTCTTTTTGGAAGCCCTTTTTAGACTATACCCTGACATAGTTTGTAGCAATTTGATCCATTTAACAGGTGTAGTGTCAAAAGTGAAGATATTACATATTTTGCACCAGTTTTGACCTTAGTCCTTGCTAAACTTTAATTAACTCCAAACATATAAAATTAACAAAAAAATAATCCAATCAGCACTTCCTCCCTTAATCTCCTTTTATATCCTTTTATCCTATTCTGGTGTAAAAAGCTTTGAAAAGACGCAAAATTTTGGTGCAACACGAGGTTTTCCAAAAATTGTGCAACTTTTTGCATCCGACACAGTGGGCAGAGCAGGGGTGGGACAGAGGCACGTGAGGTAGGAAGCCATGGGTCATCTAATTCATGATGAACCGTGGTGTATCTTACGCCACAAATCTTATCCAGTTCCCGACTTGAGTAAAATTTGTGGCAAGACGCACCCGGAGGCACACACCACCTCGCCTCTTGATGAATCAAGTGCCTCGCACTTAACGCCACACTCACACTCACAATCAATCGGCCTGTGTGTTTCAGGATTATGCAGAAAATGCTGCAGACTAAGGGCTCATTTACACATCTGATTCTCTCGTACGAGTGCTATCAATGGTTTTCACAGATAGCACTCGTACCTGTGACAGTCTGTGGGGCTGAGCACATGTCCAATTTTTTCCTTGGAAAGAATTCCTTGGTCAGTGGAAAATATCAGAGACATGTCTGAATCTGATCTGATGATTGGATCGGAATCGTTAATGGGTCTGATTTTTTCACAGATGGTCGAAATGGAGAAGGTGGAGAAACATTTTTTTTTTAATTTCTGCACCTACGAGAAAAATAGATGACACTTGGACCACACTCTGAACAAAGTCGGATCAGAATAATAATCTCGTACGTGAAAAAAGTGGACATGTGAATGAGCCCTTAGAAACCGTGAGGACAGCCATTTTTCTTTCTCAGTTTAAGCACTTATTTCTAAGTTTAGTGTTTCTTTAAGTGGTGAAGTCCATGGCACCCAAGATCACATATCTACCATACATATCTACAGGTTCAATACGACACCGTGGGTTGCTAAGTCGTAATTCAACCACGAACGTACAGAAAAATTGTGAAAAGTCCTGCTTCTCTTTTGGTACATCGTATTGTGAAGTTTCTATCTCTGTTGAAGCAGACTGAATGCTTTTTGACAGACGCTTACCATTTAAGTAGCTGTATTGCGTAGACATCTGTGCCCTAGGTTTGTCTGTGGTGCATGTGCCAAACATTTTCTACCCAATTATCTTTCACACAGTCAGCTCGGTTTGATAAAGAAGGAGCCATAACTGTCCACAGCTGTAGTATATACATAATCCTGTATGTAATGCAACTTGTATTATTAATACCTGGCGTTGGTCTTCCTTGATCTCTTAGTTCTACTTTAGCATTGGCAAATGAGATCGTGAAGTGTCTAAAATATGCCATGTCTCCCCAAGCCATACAAGCTCGGTGTATCTCCTTATTAACCCTTCCACATGGCCCGAAGTGGAGACTTTGTTAGAGCTTTGATCAGATTCAAAGAGCTTCTTTATTAAGTTACACACCGAGATGAAATCTCCCTTTCGTTTCTTTTTATTATTCCAAGGAGAACGGTTTCCACACGCCAGGTTCCAACCCTCAATTACATTAGCCTGGGAATTATTTGCGGCTTGCACTTTATAAAGTCGTAAATAATTAGAAAAGCCCATAAATCCTGCCGTCTAACAAGAATGCTGGATTCTGTTTCCTTTATGGCAGGCTCAATAGAACGCCATCTAGGAGGTAAGTCAACCATCTGTGCCATTCAACCAAATTTATATGGAAGAAAAGATATTTGTACGCTAAGAATCGGACCGCTCCTCCTCCTCCTCCTACCCCCCCGAACTACTCATATTCTTAAGTAATTTTCTGATTTATACACGGCTGTACTCATTTGATGTTCTTAACAGCCCTAAACACCGTCTGAAGAAATCAAGATTAAAAGATTGTATTGATGTTTATATTTATTTATACACTGGGGTTATTACGGGAAATAAAAAAAACACTAATTAATTTTCTTTTGAAAAGAAAAAAAGAAAAAAAGTTCAAAAAAGGATTATACAATATTAAAAATAATGCTTTTAGGTGTTTTAAGACACCCACACCAACCCATGCATCCAATGTCTTCATAATGCTTGTATTTAAACCCTAATTAAAGCAAATTATTTCATACTTTTTTTTTTAATAAATTCTTTTTCATGATGGACAGACGCAGGGTTTTCTTTTAATGTGCCATTGTTGGGATATATACAAGGACGTTCATACGATGGAGCTACTTTTGCGCTCTAAACAAAAAGAACTCCTTTGCTGAACTTTTTGTCAAAACCTGCTCAGAGCAAGACATTAGGTTTTAGGTTAAACTTGATGGACTTGTGTCTTGTTAAAATGATGAAACTCCCCACCCACGAGGAGCTGAGTAGAAAACATGGAAGGATGGGATCTGTCCAAAGGGTCATGGAAAGTGTACAGAGTAGAAAATCTGCACAAAGCCTCTTTGTCTTGGTTGGCAAAAACCAATAAGGCCCACTCTGATTTTTGCAATGATCCCCCACTGGACCTGTTGAAGCGTCAGCTGGACTCGTCCTACAGGTGACTCGCTCCCCTGCATCCATGTGTGACGCTCACAGCCCTCACCCTGGGAAGTGGGGTTACTCGGAGCCAGCTAAGATGTTGGGGGGGATGCAGTCGTGGCCTAGACCCGTTCCGTGCCCAGGGCGGTCACATAAAAGATGTAATGGGCTTTCAGGGTTGAGTGGTATTTCGACTACGCCACCTACGGTTTCCGGTGATGGACACCAGTGCTGTCTCAGTCCACTGAGGCCGTTCTTGCTGACAGCTATGATGGGACGGCTCCCCACAGGCGGAGCGGGCCTCAGGGCAGTGTGAGGAAGGAATGGTGGGTGCAGTGCCGTGCAGTAAATAACAGGCTGAAGCAGGGTGTGAAGTCATCCAGGGTTTTTACTCACATTAAGATGAACTTTAGCCACAAAGCTTCCCTCTGCTCCTCGCGGCGTGCTGCGGCCACCAGGAAGGGGGGGTCCAGCACTTTCCAGATAGATCAGGAGCACCTGTCAAGACCCCGTTGGTGTGTTCCTCTCCTTCTCCCTCACTTTCTCCTTCTCCTCCCGCTTGTGTCCCCCTCTGGGATTCACTAAGCCGCCGGGCTTTTCCAACAGTGACGTGAATTACACAGTCAGATATCGGGGGCCGGTCACCCCTCTTGCAGCAGGAGTCCCTCTGGCCTGGCAAGAGTGAAGAAATACAGGTGGCGTATGCCGCTCCGTCCGTGTCCCCCAGGGATCCTTTTGCCTGTGGAGCTTGTCTCCTCTACTCCCCTCCAGGCCTTCTTAGGTAGGGACCTTGACCGGGCAGAGACAGCGGTTAACTCAGACCCGCTCCTCGTCTCAAGGCCAGAGTACGAGGACCGTGTATCTCCAATCAGCTGCAGGTTCTAACAGAAAGCCACGTTCAGTGATGAAGATCACAATCAAAAGACCTTGAACCTAAGATGGCCGTTGGTTAAATATGATGCTATTAGTGCATCCTAAAAGTGTGTCCTCCACCCTCACCCACTACATGGTTCCCCCTATCTTTGGTTCCCCCCATCTCCTCTATCCCGGCTGGGGCAGTACCCTAGTGCCTTAAAGCCCCCCTCAGGACAGGAGTGGGGTAGTGTTGAGTGTTGAAGTAGGGTCCTGAGAAGTGCTCCATCCTTACCTGGAAGAGGAGATACCACACCTCTACTGAGGCGCAGTACCCCTGTGGCGACTGAACCCTCAGGGGCGCCACACATGTTTTAACCTTTTTCAATAAAGAAGAGTTTTACCGGATACTCAGTGCCACCCATTCATCTATTTTTCTTGATTCCAAAAGACGTTGTTCATCTTGGGTGGAGCACTTGTTCTTGAAGCCAGCAAGCTACTATCAATTCCATGAGGCTGCATTAAGGTACGAAGGCTAGAATGGTGCCGGTGATTCCCTTTTTTTGGTATTCTAAGTAATGTACGCTGAACATGTGTGGAAATTAAAGGGGCTATCCAGGACTTTGGATTTTTGTTGGCTATGGGGCTAAGAACTTACCGGCAAATAGTTGCTAACTACCTACCTGTTATGCTCTTCAGCCAGAGAGTGAGTCAATGTATTTCACAGTCCTTTAATTTTTTTTGACAGTGCCAAGCTTCTTTTCTTATTTATTATGAAATATCTACCTGTTTTGACCTGCGACAATATGTTCCGGCTCAGGTGGAATTTCTTTGGTTTCTTTTGACCTTATGTCAAAAGAGTAGCTATTTCACTACCAGTCGGGTCTGTCGACGGGGCATCACTGCACACAGTTAGGCAACATTGAGCCAGCTGTCAATCTGCTTGACATCAGCATTGACACCCTGTTAATACAGCAGAACGGAAGAGAAGATGCTGCTCTGTCGACATGACAGCACTGGAAGAAGGAAAATCACCGACAGCGTTCTGTGACCGCTCTGAGCTGGAAAAGATCAGCAAAGGGCAGGACTGGCAGGTAGTTAGCAACTACTTGCTGGTAAGTTCTTATCCCAGTAGCCAAAAAAAGTCCCAACTAACCCCTTTAATAACTATGGTGTTTTTTTACTTTCTTCCAAACACAACATAGTGGATCCCTTAGGTGAGCAACATAATACCTCCAGACATTGACTTTTCTATCTATCCAATCAACTGTGCGTAAATATCATCAAGGACTCTAACTGGCCGTTTTAGTGGACAGCCAATTCTTGGTGGACTAAAAGGGGGTACAGCCCTTCCTAAACTTTAGCAATAAACAAGGATCATGGTGGGAAAGCTTCATTTGACCTCTAAACCTTCACCAATTGTTGACTAACCTAAGATTTTGGAAACCATATAAAGGCTTTATTCAGTTTGACCCCAATCAAACTAATTATTTGGCAAAATTTTAGCTATTCTGGCGGACAGTGATCAGACTACATAGAGTATACACGATGCTTTACTTATTTTTATTTTTTTATAAATAAGAAATAACATAAATAATACATTGAGAACTACAAAAAATGCTTTGTATTAATGAAATGCAGTTTAATAAGCCTTAACCTTATTTCACTGCCCCCCCCCCACCAATCTGAAATGATTAAAATGCTCATTTTAATACCAGGATTATACAGCCATATTTCCATAGATTTTCAAAGTAATTGTGTAAGTAGACCAGCTTCATCAGGTCAAAGAGATCTGAGTATTAATGTGTGCAGTTTGTATTCTGAAATTTGGTGACAGATCGTCTATATTACTTTATAATATTCTGTCTGTCTGTAGTCACCACTAGAGGGAGCTTAGGAGCCAATTGCATAGTGTTTTATAACTGAGTTCAATATGTTAAAGGGGTTGTTTGGGACTTTCATATTGAGGGTCTATCCTCAGGATAGGTCATCAATGTCTAATTGGTGGAGGCCCCCCTGCTGATCAGCGTTCCCTCTTTGAACTGCTCAGTTGCACAGGTCCGTCGATGGATTGTAGCCACGACCGGGTACTGGACATCTGCCAACTATTCAAATCAATAGAGGGTGGACGTGCAGTACCCGAGCGTGGCTGCTATCCCATTGACTGAGCTGTGGAGCTCCGTAACTGACCAGTTACGGCCGACACGGGGAAAAGTTGATTGGCGGGGATGCCCGGTGTCACATCCCCACCAAAAAGACATTGCTGACATATCCTAAGGATAGGCCATTAATGTTATTTTTTATATTTGTGGCACTGTAAATGATATTGAGCTCTTTATCAAAAAAAAATCTTCAATCCCACAGTCTCTCTCTAATTTTTACCTACATTTAAAAACTAAAATAGAAAGTTGATATTTGCAATAATTAACATAATTGCAGAATGGATAAACACTAACACAAATAAAACCGACGAGTAATATGAACAGCAAATAAAACCATAAAACAAGCGCTTTGGCTTTAAGATATTGTGACCTGACTGTGTTTCTCCAGATATCTCGCTCACCAGACACATCCAGGGAGTTTTATTAGGTTTCAGTCTTCTGTTATGTTCTGATTTCTGTAATAAAAGAATATAGTTTTCACAAGGAATGTGCAGACTGTAGATAGAAAGTCAAGCTGCTTTTCTGGATGGGTATTTAAATTGCAGATGTGTAGTAATACTCCTATTTCTAATGAGCTGCAATGTCGCAGTAAAGCTGCTTCTCTGTTAGCACCAGTGTAAGGATGCTAAATGTCTTTAAATCTTTAATCGACAACCATTTTTTTTCTACTCCATCTGAGAGCAATATGATGTAGGGTCTGAGATCCTGATTTCAGTGATGTATCACATACTGGGCTGCTTGCTGCAGTTTTGATAAAAACCCCAATTTTATCTGCTGCAGATCTAGCAGTTCTCTGAATGCTGAGCTCTGTATAGCCCCACCAACACCACTGATTGGCAGCTTTCTATGTACACTATGCATAGGCAGAAAGCTGCCAATCAGTGGTGGGGGCGGGAGTTATACAGAGCTCATGAATATGGAGGACTACCTGGCAGTAGGATTACTAGTCCTCTAGTGATATTTTAAAAACTACAGTAAGCAGCCCAGTAAATGACACATTGCTGGAACCAGGGTCCCTATCTCAACACTTGCTGCTCTTAGATTAAGTGGCAAAAACCTGATAACAGATTCCCTCTAAGAAAAAAAATGTAGGAAACAATGTCAAAGAAATCTTAATTGGGATTGTCTGGGATTTAGTTTCTGTTCTGGGACATCTCATTGCACTCAGTAGCCTCAAAAATACAGATGTGCTTTTCCTTACTTTTCCCCGTTGCTCCACATCTCCTTAGATAATTGGCATCAGATGATCAGCTTTGAAAATAATATTATTTTGTGATGTTCCACAATTTGGGACCTCCCAGTGCTGGTGAGGTGGATGGCAGCTTGCTACGGGGTTTTCTAGTATCTCATGATATTGGATTGAATTTGTGTTGTGGGAAATTGGAGTCCTCCACCAATTTCATGGAAGGTTAGCTTAAGGCCATGTCAGTATTTTTTCTCAGGAGTGGGTGATAAATGCAGAATTGGTGACTTGTTTCTATTATACCTTTTCTCTGATTGTTCCTCACCTGGCTTTGGCTCCCACTCCTGAGAAAAAATACTGACCGAATACTGATAGTGGGGCTGTGGCCTTAGTGAGATTTTTCTGGGAATATCACTTAAAAGGGTTATTTCCACTTTCATAAATGGGTATTATCAGATAGTGCTTGTAAATACAGGCAATTTCGCAATTTACCGCTTAATAAAATTTTCCGCTGCTCTTGACTTAAGACTTTTTTTTGTCTATAGCTCATTGCCTTGGAGACTGACCAACTCTGGTAGACAGCAGAACATGGGCAGTGCTTACAACTTCCTTTCTATTGAACTTGTCAGCATCGTTTTGATGCAGGTCAGTGTAGCTGGAGCGCGCTGTTACCTCCTAATCCCGGCCAGCTTCAGCACAGTGCTTACAGCAGCGGTGGTCGGTCTCCTAGGCAATGAACTGTAATCAAAAGAAAAGGGTTAAAGGGGTTGCCCAGGACTTTAACATTGATAGCCTATCCTTAAGTTATGTCATTAATGTCTGATCAGTGGGGGTGCGCCACTAGGCTCCTCCGCAGTTCAGCTGTTCCAGGTGTCGACAGCAGCCGGAACTGCTCTGTTGTGGAGCTGCACAGCTTTATTGACTGTATAGTGGCCGTGGCCGGGTACTAGACATCTGCCACCTATTCAAATAAATAGGGGGTGAATGTGCAGTACCCAGCTGTGGCCACTATTCCCTATTCCGCAACAGAGCAGCTCAGGCCAACGCCAACACCAGGAGCAGTTGAGGGGAATGGGTGTACCAGGTGTCACAACCCCACCGATCAAACATCCTAAGGATAAGCCATCGTTGTTAAAGTCCCCGCCAACCCCTTTAATATCTCAAGAACGTCTGTAAATATTAATAAGCAGTAAATTGCAAAAGTGCTTGTTTTTACATAACCATATCCATTTATGAAGATGTAAATAACCTTTTAAGGACCACTCGTGAAATAAGGTCAAGCTTTTTCTAGCATTTGCAGTTCACAAATGGAGAGTTTCCATCATGGTTTTCTGCAAAATAAGATTTTTTTTCTACGAAAATGATGGAACAGACAGAACTGAACTGGGATTTACAGCGTTTCATGATAAGTGACTAATGGCATTTAGTCACCTACCGCATCAAGGTAGACCCCCTTGTGTCTCACAGATGGTCCTTATCTCCAGCATAGAGTTCAATGACTCATTCTGGAGTCTTTGAGTGAACCGCAACGTAAAGTAAAAATGTTGGAACCCATATTAATTGTGCGCCAAGCCGTCCCGTCTTGCATCTAAGCACTAGCTGACTTCGCTATGCCATATTTAGGTATTTCATCCTCCGAGTGGATGGCTTAGAGACTTAGCTCCATCAAAGTGAAGCTCCTGTTTGTGCCTCTTGCTGTGTGTGTATGGAGTACTAAACAATTTGTCAGAACATACTTTATGCCGCTGATCTTCCTGTAGCTGCCTCAAAAAGGATAAGTGTTTTGGATGAAACAAAGTGTGTGGTTGATGTGAAAAGAAGAGGAAGGGGAAAAAATAAATAATAAAAATAAATGTGCCTGCTGGTGCCAGTCTGTGGATCCTGCAGTCTGACAGCAGAATCTCTCTGCCAATTAGCAGAATTACTAAGTCTTAGAAGTGCTGCAACTCTGTGTTCATCTGCCAAGGCTCTCAAAAATGCTAAACCTGAGGCCACAGAACGGGGATTCAGCCGAAAAACACCAGCTAGAATGTTATGGAGGCGGAAGATTCGTCATCTGTAAACCCTTTCACCACCATATTCCTCTCCTGCAGCAGTAATATTAACTTGGCTTTCAAGAAGCTCCTGGCTGCTTGGAGGGAACTTGCCATATTGTAAGGTGACTTGGTCTTGCAATACACCAGAAGGCTGTGCGGAGTCAGACGCTGAAATATTTTAGAAGAAATCTCATTTGTGAAATAATGGATTTTTCATGAATCGACCAAATAAAATGATGTTGCGTTAACATAATATGATAAAAGCGATGAAACTAAAGGCTTTTCAACAGATGTATAAGGTGGTGCAGAGGTAACAGATGCACCCGGTGTCTGAAGACATGGCAGGTGGGCTACAGACGTTACATTAGGACTCACATGTTTTAAATAGTGTCTGTGAGGTTTAAGCCAGATTCACATGTCCATGTTTCACAGCCCAAACACGGACCAACTGCAGGTCTCCTGACCCTAAACTCGACGACCTCATAAGCATATACCATAGAATCATAGAATGTTAGAGTTGGAGGGGACCTCCAGGGTCATCGTGTCCACCCCCTGCTCAATGCAGGATTCACTAAACCATCTCAGACAGATGTCAGTCCAGCCTCTGTTTGAAGACTTCCAGTGAAGGAGAACTCACCACCTCTCGTGGCCGCCTGTTCCACTCATTAATCACCCTCACTGTCAAAAAGTTTTTTTCTAATGTCTAATCTTTATATATCTGTACAGTGCTGGCCAAAAGTATTGGCACCCCTGCAATTCTGTCAGATAATACTCAGTTTCTTCCTGAAAATGATTGCAACCACAAAGTCTTTGGTATTATTCTCTTCATTTAATTTGTCTTCAATGAAAAAAAACACAAAAAGAATTGTCCTAAAGCCAAATTGGATATAATTCCACACCAAACCTAAAAAAGGGGGTGGACAAAAGTATTGGCACTGTTTGAAAAATCATGTGATGCTTCTCTAATTTGTGTAATTAACAGCACCTGTAACTTACCTGTGGCATCTAACAGGTGTTGGCAATAACTAAATCACACTTGCAGCCAGTTAACATGGATTAAAGTTGACTCAACCTCTGTCCTGTGTCCTTGTGTGTACCACATTGAGCATGGAGAAAAGAAAGAAGACCAAAGAACTGTCTGAGGACTTGAGAAACCAAATTGTGAGGAAGTATGAGCAATCTCAAGGCTACAAGTCCATCTCCAAAGACCTGAATGTTCCTGTGTCTTCCGTGCGCAGTGTCATCAAGAAGTTTAAAGCCCATGGCACTGTGGCTAACCTCCCTAGATGTGGACGGAAAAGAAAAATTGACGAGAGATTTCAATGCAAGATTGTGCGGATGGTGGATAAAGAACCTCGACTAACATCCAAACAAGTTCAAGCTGCCCTGCAGTCCGAGGGTACAACAGTGTCAACCCGTACTATCCGTCGGCGTCTGAATGAAAAGGGACTGTATGGTAGGATACCCAGGAAGACCCCACTTCTTACCCCGAGACATAAAAAAGCCAGGCTGGAGTTTGCCAAAACTTACCTGAGAAAGCCTAAAATGTTTTGGAAGAATGTTCTCTGGTCAGATGAGACAAAAGTAGAGCTTTTTGGGAAAAAGCATCAACATAGAGTGTACAGGAAAAAAAAAGAGGCATTCAAAGAAAAGAACACGGTCCCTACAGTCAAACATGGAGGTTCCCTGATGTTTTGAGGTTGCTTTGCTGCCTCTGGCACTGGACTGCTTGACCGTGTGCATGGCATTATGAAGTCTGAAGACTACCAACAAATTTTGCAGCATAATGTAGGGCCCAGTGGGAGAAAGCTGGGTCTCCCTCAGAGGTCATGGGTCTTCCAGCAGGACAATGTCCCAAAACACACTTCCAAAAGCACTATAAAATGGTTTTAGAGAAAGCACTGGAGACTTCTAAGGTGGCCAGCAATGAGTCCAGACCTGAATCCCATAGAACACCTGTGGAGAGATCTCAAAATGGCAGTTTGGAGAAGGCACCCTTCAAATATCAGGGACCTGGAGCAGTTTGCCAAAGAAGAATGGTCTACAATTCCAGCAGAGCATTGTAAGAAACTCATTGATGGTTACCGGAAGCGGTTGTTCGCAGTTATTTTGGCTAAAGGTTGTGCAACCAAGTATTAGGCTGAGGGTGCCAATACTTTTGTCCAGCCCTTTTTTGGAGTTTTGTGTGAAATGATCAATGATTTGATTTTTGCTTCATTCTCTTTTGTGTTTTTTCCTTGCAAGCAAATTAAATGAAGATAATAATACCAAAGAATTTGTGATTGCAATCATTTTCAGGAAGAAACTGAGTATTATCTGACAGAATTGCAGGGGTGCCAATACTTTTGGCCAGCACTGTATATATGTGACTGGTGAGTTCGAACCTAGAGACCAGTGGCCGGTTCATGAATCACAGTCCAAGCATGAAACACGGATGTGTTCGGGTTAGCTGGTGAGGGTGGATTCGCAAAGTCGCAGGTCAGGGTGGACACACGGACCCATGGCGGTGACACAGCAGGCTAGAGGGCAAAAAGCAAGGACGTGGACATGCTAGAAGCCAGAGAATCTGTGTAAACAGGACATGCGCTGCGGAAAACAATGGCAGCCTATGCACACTGAACGATCTACAACAGATCATCCAGTGCATATCTGAAGAGAGGTCTACCAGTGTAAACAGGCTATTAAACGACCACCAATCAGCAAAAAAGTAACTGATCAGAGGTCATTTAGAGCCATCGGTCAATTTAAATAGACCTTTACTTTGAAAAAGACTTTTGTGTTACTCTATCAAGGAATGTGAGTGACACATAGGTAGAAAGGAAAGACAATTCCACTTTCTCCAAAACCAATCTAAAGAATGAGGAGAACTCTGTCCTGCTTCCTTCCTTTCCAGCTGCTCGACCGCAGCTAGGACAATTTAGTTCAAGTGGCAATCAAGCTTGGACCTTGCCGCCCCATGCAGAACCTTTGGTACCAAGAAAACAGCCAAGACTCCATCATTTTAGCATTTAACACCTATCCAGTGGATTGGTGATACATGCTTCTAACTGAAATACCTATTTACAAAAGAAATCCATCCTAAAGGCTTTTATATAGTGATGGAGGCATTGGTTTAGATTAGGGGTCCCATCCTGTGGGTTGTAGTCCTCCATACAGTATAGTACACAGCCCATATCCTTCACATAATATAATGCACAGCCCATAGTCCTCCATATAATATAATGCACAGCCCATATCCTTCACATAATATAATGCACAGCCCATAGTCCTCCATACAGTATAATGCACAGCCCATAGTCCTCCATACAGTATAATGTACAGCCCATAGTCATACATGTAATAGCATGGCTCTCGTGTACTCACACATCCATCAATTTCACGCAATGGATGTGAGAGAGAGAGAAAATTGAAGGGGTATAGGTACAACCATATGCACTAACCAGTCTGCCCTAAAAGGGCAAATTTCCTCTCATAATTGGCTGGATCAACATTTAGAAAAATATTTGTAAGAATTTTAATGGAAGCTATTATGATACATACATTGTTGAAGTTCTGGGGGTGTCATTTATACAACTACAGTGAAGGCGGTTATTTCTTAAAAGCCAACAATTGGATTTTCGCTATGAAATCTAGAGATCAATCAGTATTCTCCGCACCTGCCAGAGGTGACAATAAACGTGCTCAAGGGACAAGTGTTGTATATCCAGTTCCCCTCCCTTCTCCACTTGCTGCTCCCGTTTCGCAAGAATTTGTATTCAAGCAGCTCGCTGGCCATATCTCCAGCAGATAACCCCGGCATCAAGGGAAATAGAAGGAGTGACAAGGCCGTCAGGAGGAGATTCCACTCAGCACTTGAACTTTTGATCGGTCCTCCGCAGACTTAACTGTGACCTTTAAAAGTTATCTCATTCAGCTTGGAGTCCAAGAAGTGTTCCAAGGAACAATGGGTTTCTCTGAGATTATGCGCATTCCCTAAAGGCAAATACAGAAGTTTCTAAATACCTATGGCTCAATGCACACTTCTTGTGTGCCAACCTCGATTAACTATTTGTTCATTATGAGACAATTTATTAAATGGTATACACACAGATTGCTTTTCATCATCATAATAATTATCCATGCTAAAGGTAGTCTTAAGATCCCCATATATCTTTTATTAGCTGTCGGACAAACATTCATTCAGCTGACAGCTATTTTTCCCTGCCATCATACGCATGCACACTCATATTAGCTGAGCATACATATTTCCTTTATAAAGAGGTAGTAGTAAGTCACTGTCATACTTATCTCCTCTGTGAATAAAGAATTTGACATGTTAAAATTCAGCATCATCTGTCAGGAAATAGTCATGAGTCATGAGGTACCAATAAATACATATTAAATAGCCATCCAATTACCCAAAATTGATCCTTTGGGTGACTGAATGACTTTTAATATACTGTAGTTGCATAGTTTTATGGTTTAAAGTAGACCTAAGTCTATCGAGTTCAACCTATACCCCAACCTACACTGTGTTCCAAATTATTATGCAAATAATATTTTCTCAGATTTTCCCAAATTACCTTTATGAATTGCAGTCATTGTAATTTTCCAGTCAAATAACTATTAGAGTACAATTGAAAGGTCTTTGTACAAACTGCCTATGATAACAGTATATTTAAAAAAAAATAAAACACTCAAACTGCACTCAAAATGCATGTTCCAAATTATTATGCACAGCAGAGTTTTCTACCTTTTCATTTTAATAAAGAACAAAAAAATGGTCATTTTTGCTATTATAAGCATTAGCAGGTTATTACACACTGAAATCAAACAGTTTTCAACTCAAAACTTTATTCTAGGTGATGTTACATTTGCACATAGGACCCCTTGTTCGAAAGGAGCTTCTGAACTCTCTCGTCCATTGAATTTGTCAGGTTTTGGATGGTTTCTGCTTCAACTGTTTTGCATGAGGACAGAATACCCTCCCAGAGCTGTTGCTTAGATGTGAACTGCCTCCCGCCATCATAGACACTCCTTTTGATGATGCTCCAGAGGTTCTCAATGGGGTTGAGGTCAGGGGAGCATGGGGGCCACACCATAAGTTTGTCCCATTTTATGCACACTCCATCATCTGGACCATCGAACTGTTTTGTTCAACGATGAGTGCCGTGCAACGCTCGATGGTCCAGATGGATGGAGTGGAGGGTGGCTGGTTGATGGACACCCCATGCAAACACGGCTACGGCGCCAACAAGGAAGAGGTGGAGTAATGTTTTGGGCTGGAATCATGGGGAGAGAGATTGTCGGCCCCTTTAGGATCCCTGAAGGGGTAAAGATGAACTCCATAATGTATGTTGAGTTTCTCAAGCAGCACTTCCTGCCATGGTTCAAGAAGAAGAACCGTGCATTCCACAGCAAGATCATTTTCATGCATGATAATGCACCGTCTCATGCTGCACATAACACATCTGCATCTCTGGCTGCTATGGGCATAAATGGGGACAAACTTATGGTGTGGCCCCCATGCTCCCCTGACCTCAACCCCATTGAGAACCTCTGGAGCATCATCAAAAGGAGTGTCTATGATGGCGGGAGGCAGTTCACATCTAAGCAACAGCTCTGGGAGGGTATTCTGTCCTCATGCAAAACAATTGTAGCAGAAACCATCCAAAACCTGACAAATTCAATGGACGAGAGAGTTCAGAAGCTCCTTTCGGACAAGGGGTCCTATGTGCAAATGTAACATCACCTAGAATAAAGTTTTGAGTTGAAAACTGTTTGATTTCAGTTTGTAATAACCTGCTAATGCTTATAATTTCAAAAATGACCATTTTTTTGTTCTTTATTAAAATGAAAAGGTTGAAAACTCTGCTGTGCATAATAATTTGGAACATGCATTTTGAGTGCAGTTTGAGTGTTTTATTTTTTTTTAAATATACTGTTATCATAGGCAGTTTGTACAAAAACCTTTCAATTGTACTCTAATAGTTATTTGACTGGAAAATTACAATGACTGCAATTCATATAGGTAATTTGGGAAAATCTGAGAAAATATTATTTGCATAATAATTTGGAACACAGTGTAGTGAGCCAGAGGAAGGCAAAAATCTCACGAGGCAGATGTTAGTTGTCCCATAATAGGCGAAACATTTCTTCCCAACTTCACGTATGGCAATCAGACTAGTTCCCTGGAACAACATGTCACAAAAATGGGCTAGCTAGGTGAGGTGGACAAGGTTTGGGTGGGCCTATGGGCGTCGGGGCAGCCCACGGATGAGGCACTCAGGACACAGACAGCTAACTGGGGGACTGGAAGCCTCAGGCAGCCAAGAGATGTCTTGGAGACTACAGTCAAGTTGCAGAGTTACTGAAGTCCACAGGCAGACAGGAGATTGAAGTCTGGAAGTCATAGGTAAACAGGACGCATCATGCAGACCGTAGACAGGTAGCAGGCAAAATTACAGAGTAACAAAAAAGTCTAAATACCAAGGTAGCTGCATGTGGCTAGGAGATGTCCTGGAAATCACTCAGCATAGGTCCAGAAGACTGTGAACAGGTAGCAGATAGAACTGTGGAGTAACTTATAAGGCAGACGTTAATTGTCCCATAATAGGCAAAAAAGAACTGTGGATAGAACTGTGGAGTAACTAGAATGTCTGAATACCATGGATGTCACAGGCAGGAGACGTCCTGGAGATTGCAGATAGATAGCAGTGGTACTGAAAGCGGCAGACAGGGAACTGTGATTATGGAAGCTGTAGGCAAACTGGAGATGTCCTGGAGACAGTTACTGAAACCCACAGACAGGAAATACAGGGATTTGAAACCACAGGCATCCAGGAGATATCTTGGAGACATTGAATAGGAACTGGGCACAGGCAAACTAAATGTCTTACAAGAAAATATTAATACCAAGACACAGATGTGTGTCTTGGGAGGTATTCTATAGGCCTAGAACATTCAACACATAGGAGCACGCAGGGCTACTTGCAAACCCTGATGACAAGAACAGGAAAGTTTAGCGGACCGGGGTGTAAGGAACACAGTCCAGACCTAGGAAAGGTGTGTAACACAACATCCCATCACAGAATCTAGTACCCATTGTCTGTAATATTACATTTTTCAACAAAGGCATCGAGGTCATTCTTGTACTTTTGTGGTGAATTAACCGTTACAACATCATATGGCAGAGAAAACCATAATCTCACTGCTCTTACAGTAAAGAATCGCTATCTGTTATGGTGATTAATGATGATTACATGAATATGAAGTCAGTTTACTGTGTAAATCACAAAGCTGGAAGGGAAAATCCTGCTCCACTCATATCAAAATCATGAGAGGTTCTGCTGATGTGGTGCCCATCAGCCACTTTCGGGTATCAGCAATTCTTATGCATGCCCCATAGGTATCGTGCTTACATCCTAGTCTCATTATTAATGCAAGAAGTATAAGACTTACTGATATTTGACAAGCAGCCAGCAAACACAAAATCAGCAGTGTCCCGCTCCTGATATGTAAGTCCGAGGTACTGTGTAATCTCTTCAAGGCTATTAAAACCTTGCACATATTGTTGATATAGCTTAAAATCTCACAACATCTCTTTATAATACTGATATGGACATCAGATCCTACTTGCAACCTCTGCAAAGAAAAACCTTTTACTACTGTATTTGGACTACGTTATGCATCACAACCACTGGGTGGCCACATAAAGACACATATAGCATAGACATCTCCCAACAGAGTATCACAAAATTATATATATCTTTTTTTTTTGTCAAAGCCGTTTATCTCAAGTTACTCTTTTTGGGATATGTAGGGTAAAGAAGGATGGACACGTCCATTGATGAAGCAAATGTAATGACATATACAGTACCTTTACTGCCTAAACCACTGAGGATAGTACAACTAATAATTAAATTATCCTAAACCACCAGGAATATTCATGTTCTCAAAAATACTATTAATTACCCCCTAACACATACTATGTAAAAATATATGATGAAGAGCATATAATGGACCCCTTGGTTGTGGCAATAAATGACATAGACATTTGTAGGGAAAAGTTACTCTGCCATATTTGTCCTACCCTTAGTAAATCTCCTCCTCTGCTTCCAGTATAATCCTATAGCTATGTATGTATGCAAGAAATAATTAAATTGTGTTAGATATTCATTCCCCTTGTTTGAGTGACTCTGATGATTTATTATTATCGCTGGATGATAATCTAAGCTTAAGCTTAAAAATGTAATCTTACATTTTGTATCAGCTGGACAGATATTGTATGCAATGAGTCACCATAGGGATCCTCAGCAACGAGTGATTTAATTATCGTTACAGCAACAGTATGTTCCCATTTCATTTGTTTGTCCTTCTCTGTCAGAGCACTCACAGGTAATGTCAGTACATCATCGCTATAATGTGCGTGCGTCCAAACTCAACCGAGATGTTGTGGAAATTAACTCAACTATTTTATGTTAACAGAGCAGAAGAAAAAAAAAAAAAATCGGCTCTGCGGCTGCTGTGACAGCAACACAAATGTGCTGTGCCAATATGTAAGAAAATGCAATATATACAGTTGTGTCCTATCCTTACCTTAGATGAGTCGCAAGGTGACATTCGAAAAAAAGATCATGATTCTGTTGGGAGATGTTTATGCTATTGGTGCCATTATGTCGCCACCCAGTGGTTGTAATGTTAACTGCACCCTGAGATCAGTTTCGCTTGCATATCTAAAGAGAATCTGTCAGTAGAATCAAACCTCCTGTGATCCGGTGTCTTATTCCATAAAGATCTAGATTTTTTTCTTAATATGTAAATTGTTTTTTAAGATCTACGGGCCGGATATAAATCTCCCTAAGAATCTGCCTCCAGAGCTTATTTTAAAGGAATGGAAAGTTACCAGTGTGAGACATGTAGATCAGGAGAGCAGACTGTCGGTCATTACATGTTTCACACTGGTAACACCCCTTTTTTTTAAATAAGCTCTTGAGGCGGAGTCTCATACAAATCTGTGTCCGGCCCTTAGATCTTAACAGCTCATTTACATATAAGAAAAACGTGGATTTCTTTATTATAAGACATCGGATCGCAGATATCAAGGTATCATTTTATTCAGCTTCCTATGACCTACATGTTCATATAGACGGTTTAGGAGGGTTGATCCTGCTGACAGATTCCCATTAATAATGTATTGAAGTTGGATTGTGAGAAATTGTAGTCTTTAATTAGGTTTATTGGAACGTAAAAGTGGACACCTCTATAATTAGGCTAGAATCTCTGGAGTACATTATACAATGGAATTAAATAGGGGACTTACTGATTCAGACAATTAAAGAAGCCTCCTATGAAGTTTTTTTTTCACTAAATCTGTGTATATACAGTATGTATGCAGTGTAATGTCAGTGTATTAATATACTCACTGCCTTCTCCAGAATTCAGCACCGTTTCACTCCTCTTCTGAGTGACGTCACCGGAGAAGACGGCACTAGGTGAATATATTAACTTTTACACACTATATTACATGCACATATACACAGATTTAGTGAAAAAAAAACACCTCATGGTAGGCTTCTTTAAGTTTCTGCCTCAAACCCTATCCTTACTTTCTACTGCCATATTTTGCAAAACACATGTCAGAAAGTACTAAGGGCAACTTTTAAAACCCCCATACACGTTAGATAGCTGTCAATCAAACGATCATTCCAACTACCCATACATAATAACGCTCGCCTTGGCTGATCTCTATGTGCTCCAAAATAATCTGTCTGGGGATATTCGGGAGGTCCCCAATCCCATACAGATTTGATGATCTGCCTATTCCTGCCAAAATTAGCGAATTTGCACAATTTTTATCTATGTAGAGGCATTAAAATTTGGACTTAATCCATCCAATATCACTTCCAATTAGCCAAATTTCTAGATAACTACAAACTTTTCTGGTAACTATATGATATATTATTTTCTATGGAGGTAGAAAAATAAGTACCAAGGGTGCATGTACCATTTGGGCAGCCTAAGCCATATTGGGTCCATAGAGATATGAGACTCATTCCATTTTAACATTTTACTCTGTATGTGGTCAACAAGGTTGGTCAAAATCTGCACAAGTACGTGGTCACCACAGGTGTCACTATATACAGTGGTGGCCAAAAGTATTGGTACCCCTGCAATTCTGTCAGATAATACTCAGTTTCTTCCTAAAAATGATTGCAATCACAAATTCTTTGGTATTATTATCTTCATTTAATTTGCTTTCAAGGAAAAAACACAAAAGAGAATGAAGCAAAAATCAAATCATTGATCATTTCACACAAAACTCCAAAAATGGGCCGGACAAAAGTATTGGCACCCTCAGCCTAATACTTGGTTGCACAACCTTTAGCCAAAATAACTGCGAACAACCGCTTCCGGTATCCATCAATAAGTTTCTTACAATGCTCTGCTGGAATTGTAGACCATTCTTCTTTGGCAAACTGCTCCAGGTCCCTGATATTTGAAGGGTGCCTTCTCCAAACTGCCATTTTGAGATCTCTCCACAGGTGTTCTATGGGATTCAGGTCTGGACTCATTGCTGGCCACCTTAGAAGTCTCCAGTGCTTTCTCGCAAACCATTTTATAGTGCTTTTGGAAGTGTGTTTTGGGTCATTGTCCTGCTGGAAGACCCATGACCTCTGAGGGAGACCCAGCTTTCTCACACTGGGCCCACAATTATGCTGCAAAATTTGTTGGTAGTCTTCAGACTTCATAATGCCATGCACACGGTCAAGCAGTGCAGTGCCAGAGGCAGCAAAGCAACCCCAAAACATCAGGGAACCTCCGCCATGTTTGACTGTAGGGACCGTGTTCTTTTCTTTGAATGCCTCTTTTTTTTTCCTGTACACTCTATGTTGACCTGACGAAGAACCTCGGTCCGAAACGCGCGTTGGGGTTGCACCGCACTGTGTGGTCCTCCAATCTATATGTCAGATTGTTTGTTTCCAAACCCATATATCCTTCTACAGTGTGGGGTCTCTTGTGTGTATAGTGCCACTGTACCACTTTTTTCAATAAAGATTTTTTATTCTCCATTATTATCTTCTTCATGTTTGTGGGACTGTTTGTTTGGTGTTTCTCTTTGGTGGTTCTATGCTCATTCGAATGGTCTGCCATTTCTAGTCCACATAGAAAACACAATTTTTCTACATGGTTGCTTTGAATATTGGGTTTTTCTACAAAGGACCATACGTATTGCTACAATCAGTGTGTGCTGTTTCTCACATCACAACTAATGGGTTCTCACACATAGCGTGCAGTCAGATGGTTGTATAACATGGACGACGATTGCATCAAAATGCTTGTGCTGGCCGGCAGCTCTCCTGATCCGAGCTTGACAACAAGTATTTCTATGCGGCTGTCACGTTCAGGTCAGGAGAGCTGCCGGCCAGTCCATGCACTGCGATGCAATCATCGTCTGTGTTGTGAGGGGCATTCATTAAAGATTTCCCCTGACCTACTTCCTGTGGACTGAGAGCAATGAAACTTGGCACAGTTATTAGTCCTTCTCTACCTAGGGACACACACTTCTCCCATCTCTTTAAGCAACTGTAAACACCTTGCTTGTAGAAGTAGACAAATTGCTCCAAAAGCCATGTTGTGACTTCGGAAATCAGAGTCTCATTATCTGGAAAATGCTTGCCCTTCAAAAGTGACTTCATTTTTGGAAAGAGGTGGAAGTCCGATGGTGCGAGGTCGGGTGAATAAGGGGGATGCGGTACAATTTCAAAGCCACAGGAGCATGCTTCCATTTGGGCAACATATGAGTTGTGAACTAGTGCATTGTCTTGCAGAAGGCAGACACCTTTGGTGAGTATGTCACGTCTCTTGGTTTTGATGACCTTCCGCAATTTCCGCAGCAGTGAAGCATAGTATTCCTCAGTGATCTTGGTACCCTTTGCTAGGAAATCCATCAATACTACTCAGTGCTAGGCCCAAATTACTGTGAGCATGACCTTGCCTGCCGAGGGTTGGGCACGTGCCTTCTTTGGAGGCGGTGAGTCATGATGCTTCCATTGCATCGATTGGACTTTAGTCTCAGGATCATAGTGATGGATCCAGCTTTCATCCTGTGTGATCAGTCTGTTGAAAAAGTCCTCCTGGTTTCTATGGCACATCGTCAATAGAGCCTAAGAGCACTCGACTCGTTCCTGCTTCTGGAAAGGTGTGAGTAGCCGGAGAACCCAGCGAGCGGATACCTTATGCATATGAAGATGGTCTTGGATGATTTTTTCCACGGACCCAACACTAATCTTGACATTTTGGGCTAGGTGGTGAATGGTTACGCGGCGATTTTCCAAAATGGCAACCTCCACTTGTTAGATGGTGTGTTCATCAATAGCAGAGTGGGGTGGTTCTTGAATTGGAGCTTTTTGCACCGAAATCCGACCAAATTTCAATTGACGATGCCAGTTTTTGACTACATCATATGACGGGGAATCATCACCATAAACCTCTTTCATCTCATCGATCGTCTACTTTGGTGTGCGGCCTTTCAAGTAAAGGAACTTAATCACTGCTCTGTATTCCACTGGGACCATTATAAAACCTCACACCACTTCAGCACTTGTAAAATCAAGACCGTTATCAGTTCTGAGTTGCAAATTGGCACGTAACCTATAGAGACTTATATCATTATACATGTGAAGTTTCAGAGTCCTGTGATAAATAAAAGTGGGTCAAGGGAAATCTTTAATGAACGCCCCTCGTATATGGCCATCTGACTGCGCCCTTTGTCACATATAGCATAAACAACTTGTAGAGACATGAGAGTTAGTGGGTGTTCTTGTCTGCTGGCCCAGCTGTCTTTAGAAAGACCGCATGGACCAGGGATAATCCCACTGAACATCCGCACTCCTTCCTCATGGGCATAATACTACTCTGACAACACAGGTTGAGGATAAAACAGTGCAGTAGGTGACCTGATTGTCCCAACCTGGATTCTCCAAATGTCTCCATGGGTTCAATGATGGTCAATGGAGCAGATCTGTATCCCTCCAAGCTTGCGTCCTGTAGCATTACACTGTAGAAGGATAGAGTTCCCTTTTTATACCCACATCTGTCCTTCATGACATCATCTACAAGTCAGAGGGAAGGTCGGATGAGATCAACTGTCATTGTTCGAGTATTCAATCAATCTGCATAGTTTGTCCATCACTGTTTCAGGTCAACAAGCTACATGTACATATGCAATGGGTAATCAACATATTAGCAAACATTGATTGTTCAATTACGCTGTGTCCCTGTCTCCCAAGGCTAGCAGCACAATAAGTTGTAGAAAACATCAATTCAAAAGTTAAAGTTCAGGCTCATATGAACAATGGTCTGTCTCCTGACCTACTGAAAAATACTTCTGGCCTAATTAAGAATAAATGCTGTGTCATCACACAACTCTTGACAGAGTACCATGAAATCGTGTTCTTTTACAGACTGGTCATTTCATGCCACACGTCACGATACACTATATTGAGCCAATGGGAAATTTAAGAAGTTTACTTCTGTAGTTGGGCAGCACCATAGGCTTAGCAACAGATTTTCAGATTGCAATCCAATATGGATGACGGGTTTAATAGGTTTTCTACCATAACCATTGGTGTATATTTGTGTGTGTCCTGTGATGAGAACATTGCTTTACTGTAGGAATGATTGCATTGCCTGTACACCCCAGAATTATATGTCAATGATCTAAACGTAAATCATATTACTCATAATAATAATAATGATCATGTTCAAAGTTCCCGACATGAAAAACTCTAGAAAATAAAAAAAAATAACATAACAAAAACATTTTGCTGTAAAGCAGTGACTCCCAGAGGAATGCAGTTCTCTCCAGAGTTAATATATTGTGCACACGGAATGAATCACAGAAATCACAGGCACATATTAAACCAGTGGAAGGCAAATAATTGAAAAAAAAGTATTTTCTTCCAAAATGTATTCATAGGAAATTTCAAAAGACATTATTTCAGTAAAATATCTGCCAAACCCCCTAATTATTTTGCTGTTTGTTTGTTAATATGGCTGTAAAACAGCAAAATAACAGTTCGATTTCCGAGGAAGGTGCGCAGGTTAAATAAGAAATGTCTGCTTGTTCCCCATTAGTCACTGACAAAGGCATATTTATTTGTTTATTAGATACTTCTGTCTCTTCTCACCCGGTAGATGGAGAAATCTGACTCTGAGTTTAATAATTTGGAGAAATATTGATGGGAAACTGATGTGAACAAGACACTAATTAGCTTCTCTTTGTACAATGAAAGGTAATTGGAAAAGCGGGGCTTGTAGGAAGACTTATAGGATGTGACAAGAGATGAGATCTGCCTGGCCCACCTTGTCTGCCCTTTTCTAGCTCTACTAGGTAGAATAATCGTCATTCACAAATAAGTACATAGGACTGGTGTGAATAATACAACCCTGGAGTTGATATATGTGTCAGACTCTTCCAGTTTACCATGTAGTGCAGCATCCAACATGATGTTACTTTTACTGAGGGACGGCAGATATTCCCATAATGAAATCTCAGATTATGAAAGCAGAAAACATGGCGTCCTGGTGAAACAATTTTCATTCCATGAGTATATAGACCTGATTGGGGAATGTTATTATTTCAAAGTTTTATAATTCGCAATGAATGAGGAAGCCAATGCGAAACGCGCGTTGGGGCTGCCAGCTTGGTATCTCACATGGGGTAACAATGGGTAAGAAATTGTTGTTGGTGTTTATATGGATGCAGTGTTACATTTAGGCTGTGTGCCCACTATGAATTTTTTAAGCGTTTCAGCAGCGGCAATTGCGCTGCAGAAACGCTTAAAAAACGCTTGGTAGAAGGTCTGCTATGTTCCCCAATGATAATCCGCATGTGCCGTGCACATGCCGCGTAAATTTCTGCTGCAGATTATCATTGCGGAAAAATCCGCAGCACTACCAATTATTTTGCATAATTGCGGCGTTTTCGCCGCCATTAACTTGCATTGAATCGCTTAATATGCGCATGACTACATGTGCACATGCGCATATTAAGAAATTCAATGTGCGGATGGTACCCGGGTCTGGAGAAGAAGAGACTCTCATCCAGACCCGGGTACTATGGTAACTGTAAAAAGAAGAATTTAAAATAAAAAAATACATTATACTTACCTTCTGATGGCCCCCGGTCTGCATAGTGATGCATCCTGGCTTCCCGGTGGCTCGCGATGGTCTAAAAGGACCTTCCATGACGTCATTTAGTCATGTGACAGGTCACGCGACTGCTGACGTCAGCGGTCGCGTGACCTGTCACATGACTAAATGACGTCATGGAAGGTCCTTTTAGACCACCGCGAGCCGCCCAACACACCGGACGCACTGGACAAGGAGACCAGGGGCCATCGGAAGGTGAGTATAATGTTTATTTTTTACCATTCTTTTACTATAACTGGGTCATACTATATAAATCCATACTGGTTGCATGGATTTATATAGTGTGACCAAGTTGTCAAGCACTTTCCAAGTGATGCTAAAATCGCTTGGAAAGCGCTTGTCAACCCGCATGTGGAAATGCAAGTGAAGAACACTTCACTTACGCTTGTCCCTGGCAAGAAAAACACATGTAAAAATCTGCATACGTTTTTTCTGCCAGAGAGATGCAGAAACGCTCAAGAAAAATCCGGAGCATTTCTGCATCGTGTGCACATAGCCTTAGGCTATCATTATATATTGAAGTCAGGTGGCGTACAGACTAACTACTTATACATTTTGTAGTGTTACAAAATCTTTTCTGCATTATCATGCTCCATTTGATGAGGATCATCTAAGCACTTAAACTTTATATATTTTTTTATAGAATTGTATACTTTTCCTGTCCTAGTACTGTATGTGATACATACGCTATTTTTTCACCAGAGTCCCTGATTTATTTGGCTTTGCATTGATACATGTTCATTTATATACATATACAGTACAGACCAAAAGTTTGGACACACATTCTCATTTAAAGATTTTTCTGTATTTTCATGACTATGAACATTGTACATTCACACTGAAGGCATCAAAACTATGAATTAACACATGTGGAATTATATACTTAACAAAAAAGTGTGAAACAACTGAAAATATGTCTTATATTCTAGGTTCTTCAAAGTAGCCACCTTTTGCTTTGATGACTGCTTTGCACACTCTTGGCATTCTCTTGATGAGCTTCAAGAGGTAGTCACCGGAAATGGTCTTCCAACAATCTTGAAGGAGTTTCCAGAGATGCTTAGCACTTGTTGGCCCTTTTGCCTTCACTCTGCGGTCCAGCTTACCCCAAACCATCTCGATTGGGTTCAGGTCTGGTGACTGTGGAGGCCAGGTCATCTGGCGTAGCACCCCATCACTCTCCTTCATGAGCAAATAGCCCTTACACAGCCTGAAGGTGTGTTTGGGGTCATTGTCCTGTTGAAAAATAAATGATGGTCCAACTAAATGCAAACCGGATGGAATAGCATGCCGCTGCAAGATGCTGTGGTAGCCATGCTGGTTCAGTATGCCTTCAATTTTGAATAAATCCCCAACAGTGTCACCAGCAAAGCACCTCCACACCATCACACCTCCTCCTCCATGCTTCACGGTGGGAACCAGGCATGTAGGGTCCATCCGTTCACCTCTTCTGCGTCGCACAAAGACACGGTGGTTGGAACCAAAGATCTCAAATTTGGACTCATCAGACCAAAGCACAGATTTCCACTGGTCTAATGTCCATTCCTTGTGTTCTTTAGCCAAAACAAGTCTCTTCTGCTTGTTGCCTGTCCTTAGCAGTGGTTTCCTAGCAGCTATTTTACCATGAAGGCCTGCTGCACAAAGTCTCCTCTCAACAGTTGTTGCAGAGATGTGTCTGCTGCTAGAACTCTGTGTGGCATTGATCTGGTCTCTAATCTGAGCTGCTGGTAACCTGCGATTTCTGAGGCTGGCGACTCGGATAAACTTATCCTCAGAAGCAGAGGTGACTCTTGGTCTTCCTTTCCTGGGGCGGTCCTCATGTGAGCCAGTTTCTTTGTAGCGCTTGATGGCTTTTGCAACTGCACTTGAGGACACTTTCAAAGTTTTCCCAATTTTTCGGACTGACTGACCTTAATTTCTTAAAGTAATGATGGCCACTCGTTTTTCTTTACTTAGCTGCTTTTTTCTTGCCATAATACAAATTCTAACAGTCTATTCAGTAGGACTATCAGCTGTGTATCCACCTGACTTCTGCACAACACAACTGATGTTCCCAACCCCAATTATAAGGTAAGAAATCCCACTTATTAAACCTGACAGGGCACACCTGTGAAGTGAAAACCATTTCCGGTGACTACCTCTTGAAGCTCATCAAGAGAATGCCAAGAGTGTGCAAAGCAGTCATCAAAGCAAAAGGTGGCAACTTTGAAGAACCTAGAATATAAGACATATTTTCAGTTGTTTCACACTTTTTTGCTAAGTATATAATTCCACATGTGTTAATTCATAGTTTTGATGCCTTCAGTGTGAATGTACAATTTTCATAGTCATGAAAATACAGAAAAATCTTTAAATGAGAAGGTGTGTCCAAACTTTTGGTCTGTACTGTACATGTATGTCTTCTTGTATAATTCAATAAAATGTTTGAAATTTTATTTTTGCACTATTGACTCTAAGTTTTCAGTATTTATTCCAGGTTATGAGTGTCCATGTACATATATTTATGTGGCACCTTTAATTAAGGCATAGGGTCCTTAACATTTCTACACTTTTGAAAATGCTTTCTGTTTTGAAGATATTGTTTTTCAAAGTAATAATAATATTAGCAAATAACTCCAATTAGAAATGTAGTATAGTTCTTCTGATTCGCTATATCGCTTACCCCATGTGCAGTGCATTGCAGTAGCTTAGGTATCCATGGCTGTGTCCACTCATGCAGTGACAGTTAGTTGCTTGTTGTTGGATGTAACCATGGATATATAAGGTTCGGCTTCCCGAGTCTTCCCTGATGTCTGGGGAGATATGGCAGTATACAGGCAGTTCGAATTTTAATGCCCGACCCTATTTCTATTCAGGAGATAAGCTGCTGCCGGAGAGGTTTGTCGCAGCTTTCTCTATTCTACTCTTTAAAAGCACATGAACATTTGGCCATGCTGAAGACTCACATGTATTGGAAGTCAGGAGAGATAGTCATCAGCCGAGTGATTGTTTGGTTGACAAGTCATTTATATGAGGGCCTTAACTTGAAGTTTACGTGCCCCAATCTAAAGTTTCTAGCAGGGCCACCAACTATCACAGGCCTTTAATAGTATTGGTCTTCTCACTTGGGATTGGCCTGAGGGACTTTTGGGCTTTCCTAGACTTTGAGGCTAGGATGAAACTGCAACCCGTGGACCCACTTATAAATATGACTAAAGATATAAACCACACCAGTTTCCTTCAAAAAAATAGTCATCCATACGAATAGAATTGTTCTACGACCTGTTAAAAGGCTGGACATTGACTCGTAAGGTAACTGTACCTCCAAAAGTTGACACTAAAAAGACTGTTCTCCTTCCTCTGGAGAAGAGCTAGTTAGCATACCTTTTCTCCCAGAGAGCATTGCCTTGCATATTAGCTGGTGGGGTCCACAAGGAGAAACATGAGGTTAGGCTCGATATCCTTTGTCCCGCTCCACGGAGTTGTAGACAAGGATACTTACCTAAAAAAACCGCACACATGGAAATAATACATAGGTTACATATGTACTTCGAAATTTAAGCAGACGTAGTTGATGCATGGGACCTGTTCGCATACGGTTTTCACTAATAGGTCAAATGCCTATGCCCTATGTCTGTCGGCATGCTGTACAAATGTGAACCTAGCCTTCCTCTCTTAAATATGTCATAAGACAACCTAGCAAACGTTCAAGGGCTTCCTAGCTATTGCATTTCACATTTATCTAATAACATTTATGAGATTGTGACCTTTCAATTGATATTGCAGATGTTTTCCCACTGTATAAACAGCAATTTTATAGGCTAAACTTAAGTCCAGGAATATGCATCCTCCTGACTCCGTAATATCAGGGTTTATACTATAACCTGCTTTCGGAATTGGCGCATGGGTGTATTAATATTTACCGCATACTCATCAACAATCATTACATTGCTGGCATTACAGCAATTACAGTGAATGCCAAAACTGGAGGTCTTTTTATTCTCATTTACATTGGTCGACACGTTTGCTTGAATTATTTATCAATTCATCTTCATAGTGGTCGGAACTTGGATTTTATAACACCCATCATCTTATGCCCTGTATACTGTATTACATGGCGTCCCTTGTCTCTGTTTTACATGTTCTCCAGGGTTTGACTATGACCAAACATAGACTATGGTTAGGGTCACACAAGCGTTTTTCTCTAATCCGAGAAATTTGGGCTGGTAATCCAAATCGCACTCTGATCAGAGTTTGATCTTAGTGTGATCCAATTTTCTCGGATGTGGAGAATAGAAAAAAAATTCTCCATTCGGAACATACGCGAATGTTATCCAAGTGCGGTCTAGACATGAATGGCCGAGTGCGATCCGATAATCGTTTGCAACTCGTGTATTCTGCGACCACTCGGTCCAAGGAAGAAATCAGACAAGTGCATAAACTCATAGAATAACATGGGGATGAGTGCTACGACTGAGCACTCGTTAATTTTAACAGATGTCTGCAAGAGCTCTAATAGTTGTACAGGTGCATCTCACAAAATCTACTATATAATTGTCTTATCCCGTCTGTCTGTCTATCTGTCTGTCTGTCCTGGAAATCCCACGTCGCTCATTGGTCCGTCAGCGGAAGTTCTCGCTGCGGAAGTACCCGCACAGGCAGCGCCTCTCCCCGGTCCTCACCAACACGATTCGATGATTGGTCGCGGTCTTCGGACCCGACCAATCACTGATCTTACCGCAAAAGTTAAATACTACTGTGCTGATTGGTCGCGGACGCTGCCCGCGACCAATCACCGATTTGGGCGCCAAATTTAAATATCGGCCGCGACCAATCACCGATCTTGGCTCCACATTTAAACACCGCTGTGCTGATTGGTCGCGGACGCTATTTAAATGTGGCACCAAAATCGGTGATTGGTCGCACCCAGCGTCGGCGACCAATCAGCACAGTGGTGTTTAAAAGTGGAGCCAAGATCGGTGATTGGTCGCGGCCTATATTTAAATGTGCCGCACAAATCGGTGATTGGTCGCGGTCTTGGCCCGCGACCAATCACTGATCTTGCCGCAAAAGTTAAACACTACTGTGCTGATTGGTTGCGGACGCTGCCCGCGACCAATCACCGATTTGGGCGCCAAATTTAAATATCGGCCGCGACCAATCACCGATCTTGGCTCCACATTTAAACACCACTGTACTGATTGGTCGCGGACGCTATTTAAATGTGGCGCCAAAATCGGTGATTGGTCGCGGCCGATATTTAAATTTGGCGCCCAAATCGGTGATTGGTCGCGGGCAGCGCCAGCGACCAATCAGCGATTTTGAACACAAATGTCCGGACCTTTGTAACACCATGCGGCTACTGTGGGGACATCAGCGGCTAGGGTGACATGAGCCGCACAGGCAGCGGCTCTCCCCGGTCCTCACTAATACGATTCCGCTCCCCGGTCCTCACCAATACGATTCGCTGATTGGTCGTGCTCTCCGCACGCGACCAATCAGTGATCATGGCGCTAAAGTTAAAGACCGCTCTGCTGATTGGTCGCGGCGGGTGCCCGCGACCAATCACCGATCTTGCCGCCACATTTAAACACTGCTGTGCTGATTGGTCACGGACGCCAGACGCGACCAATCAGCGAGCTTGGCGCCAAATTTAAACAACGCTGTGCTGATTGGTCGCGGACTCCAGCCGCGACCAATCAGCGAGATTGGCGCCAAATTTAAACAACGCTCTGCTGATTGGTCGAGGCCGCCGGCCGCGACCAATCAGCGATTTTGGCGCCAAATTTAAACCCCGCTCTGCTAATTGGTCGCGGATGCCGGCCGCGACAAATCAGCATTATTGGCGCCAAATTTAAACACCGCTCTGCTGATTGATCGCGGTCGTTGGCCGAGATCAATCAGCAATATTGGCGTAAAATTTAACCACCGCTCTGCTGATTGGTCGAAGTCGCCGCCCGTGACCAATCAGCAGTATTGGCGCCAAATTTAAACCCCGCTCTGCTGATTGGTCTCGGTTGCCGGCCGTGACCAATCAGCAGTATTGGCGCCAAATTTAAACACCACTCTGCTGATTGGTCGCGGTGGCCAGCCGCGACCAATCAGCGATTTTGGCGCCAAATTTAAACACCGCTCTGCTGATTGGTCGCGACCGGCGATTGCGACCAGTCAGCATTATTGACGCCAAATTTAAACCCTGCTCTGCTGATTGGTCGCGACCGCCGGCCGCCACCAATCAGCGATTTTGGCGCCAAATTTAAACCCCGCTCTGCTGATTGGTCGCGGTTGCCGGCCGCGACTAATCAGCATTGTTGGCGCCAAATTGCCGGCCGCGACTAATCAGCATTATTGCCGCCAAATTTAAACACCGCTCTACTGAATGGTCGCGGCCGTGACCAAGCACCATTATTGGCGCCAAATTTAAACACCGCTTTGCTGATTGGTTGCGACCGCCGGCCGCAACCAATCAGCATTATTGCCGCAAAATTTAAACCCCGCTCTGCTGATTGGTCACGTTCGCTGGCCGCGACCAATCAGCATTATTGGCGTAAAATTTAAACCCCGCTCTGCTGATTAGTCGCGACCGCCGGCCGGGACCAATCAACGATATAGTCGCCAAATTTCAAGACCGCTTTGCTGATTGGTCGCGGTTGTCGGCCGCGACCAATCAGCGATTTTGGCACCAAATTTAAACACCGCTCTGCTGATTGCACCCGGTCTGCCGCATACATATTCTAGAATACCCGATGTGTTTGAATCGGGCCACCATCTAGTTAGAATATAATCAAAAAGTTGATTTATTTCAGTTCTTCAATACAAAAAGTGAAACTCCTATAATATATAGAGTCATTACGAACGGAGTGATCTATTTCAAGTGTTTATTTCTGTTAATGTTGATGATTATGGCTTACAGCCAATGAAAACACAAAAGTCATTATCTTAGCACATTAGAATAATTTACAAAAAAACACCTGGAAAGGCTTCCAAAGCATTTAAAAAGGTCCCTTAGTCTGTTTGAATAGGCTCCACAATCATGGGGAAGACTGCTGACTTGACAGATGTCCAGAAGGCAGTCATTGACACACTGTACAAGGTCCCAGAGTTCCAATTTTCATTTGGAAATCAAGGTCCCAGGGTCTGGAGGAAGAGTGGAGAGGCCACAATCCAAGCTGCTTGAGGTCTAGTGTGAAGTTTCCACAATCAGGGATGGTTTGGGGAGCCATGTCATCTGCTGGTGTAGGTCCACTGTGTTTTATCAAGACCAAAGTCACTGTCTACCAGGAAATTTTAGAGCACTTCATGCTTCCCTCTGCCGACAAGCTTTTTGGAGATGTAAATTTCTTTCTCCAGCAGGACTTGGCCCCTGTCCACACTGCCAAAAGTACCAATACCTGGTTTACAAACAGCAGTATCACTGTGCTTGATTGGCAGCAAACTCGCCTGACCTTAACCCCATAGAGAATCTATTATAGAGAATCTATGGGGTATTGTCAAGAGGAAGATGAGAGACACCAGACCCAACAATGCAGACGAGCTGAAGGCTGCTATCAAATCAACCTGGGCTTCCATAACTCCTCAGCAGTGCCACACTCTGATCGCCTCCATGCCATGCCGCATTGATGCAGTAATTGATGCAAAAGGAGCCCGACCAAGTATTGAGGGCATTTACTGAACATACATTTCAGTAGGACAACATTTCGGATTTTATAAACATCTTTCAAGCTGTTGTTATAAAGTATTCTAATTTACTGAGATAATGACTTTTGTGTTTTCATTGGCTGTAAGCCATAATCATCAACAGTAACAGAAATAAACACTTAAAATAGATCACTCTGTGTGTAATGACTCTATATAATATAGGAGTTTCACTTTTTGTACTGAAGAACTGAAATAAATTAACTTTTTGATGATATTCTAATTTAGTGAGATGCACCTGTATCTGTTACGCATAGGCTATATAACCTTGCCCCTGCCACTTGTTGACAGCTTTTTGCCTATGCAGTGTACACAGAAAACTGCCAATCAGTGGTGTGGGCGGGGTTATACAGAGATCAGCATTCAGAGAACTGCAAGACCTGCAGCAGATAAAATAGTAATTATACAAAAACTGCAACAAGCAGCCCAGTAAGTGATACATCGCTGGAATCAGTGTCTCTCCCCTGTATCATGCTGCTCATAGATGTGATAGCATGAGATTACCTTTAAATTAGTCAATTACAAGATCTGCTGAAGCTTTTCCCACAAACCTATTGATCAATCTGCTCCGCTCCTCATGGTCTATAAGCCGCTGACCTAAGGTCAGACACCGTGGTCAATGTGACCGGTTTCCTGTAGGTTCTGTACTAAGCAATGTAATGTCTATGACTTGATTTGATAGACCTTTTTTGCAGACATGTCAACAACTATTGGCAAAGAAAAGATAAAAATTTGCCTCCCAAGTATCCTAGTGTGTATTCCACTCAGTCCTGGAATAGATATGTAATGTAGATAGCGTTATTCCCTCTGTCAATAGCTCTGATCTTGGCCGTTGTCAGAGTCTGAGCGCATTAAAAGAAGTGAAAACAAAGAGTGTGGGACGCTAGTCTGATTCTCTAACATGACAACGCGTTTTTTATTAGCTGCAATGAACATTAGTTTTGACTTTCTGCAAAGGCAGAACAAATAGATGCTTAAATGTGCGTGCGCCCGCGTGTAGCGTACGTGCCTCGCATCGTAAATCACGTGAGGGCGATGGGATGCAAACAGCGACACTGATATACGTAAAGCTGGCGCGTTTCATGGTCATCTTTATCCACTTGTCTACTGCATGGCTCGAGGTGGTATGGATCCAACGTGGAAGCAGAAGCACCGTCGCTCCGTCACTCCAATCGTTTTGTCGTCTTCGAACACGCTGTGAACTCTTTCTGAAATGTTCAACAGCTTTTGATGTCTCTGGGGTCAATTTGTTTGCAGATGTTACAAACAAGTTTTCAAAGAAGTTGCCCCCAGTCCCCTCGCAGTGTGAGCCGCTAAAACAGGAGAGATTAGAGCGTTCTTGAAAGGATACTGTAGCTGCATCACCGGAGGGGCCTTCATTGCTATGCAAATAGAGACTGCGTCTGCAAGAAAATGACTTCGACGCTCGCCGAGATTCCCAGCTTCTGAAGGCAATTAACTAACAGGCTTGGGGGAAAAAGGGGTTAAATCAGGCATTTCTAATCGAGCACGGTGGTGGAAAAGGAAGGAATTGTCCGCTAAGTAGTGCCGTACTCATCAAGAAGGCAATTACGTTCACGGCGAGGCTTAAGTAACAATACAAAGAGGTTAAAATACAAATCAAACGGCATGTAATAGTATTTATATACCCTCATTATAGCAGTGCCAATATCCAAACATAATTATGGGACCCTAGTACGGATGTATCTGCCTTATCGTTAAAGCAATTAAGATATCAGAATAAAATATTTCATTTACTACCATATTTCTATAGAAGGAATGGACCACCATAACAGAATAAGGGGCCTTAATACAACAAGACACCACAGGTCCAGCTGAAGACAGCTTGATTTGGTACTGTCTTTGGAGCCATTCACTTAGCGTGAAGATAAGGGGTCCTCTTTAATAATGGAATAAAAAATATCTCAATAGGAAAATCTCAGTCAAGAGTCCAAGGTCCCAGTCTCTATGGAAGGGATATATGGTGATGCCCTGATCTGGACACCAAAGGTCCAGCTGAAGACACTCTGATTTGGTACTGTCTTTGGAGCCATTCACTTGCCGCTAGGGTCTAAATTGTGCAGATTGATTTTTAAATAACCTATTGGACCTTATTGATAATATTTTCTGTGCAATGGTGCCAAAAGAATAATTTCTTCCTCATCAAAAGTCTGACTCTGGGGTATCAGGGACTGTAGCTTACAGACAATTGAATAATAGGGTATATATCATCTAAGTGTTTTTAGAGAAAACCCATATATTAAAAATACTCATACTTTATTCATAATTATTTTTAAAAATGAACAACACCATAGATATAAAAAAGAATCAATAAAGAAAAATTGGTCTACAAAAATTACAAGAAAAATTACGAGTAAAAAAGTTAGAAGAACAACAATAAAAAAAGGGAAAGAAATATCATTAGGGAGGTAAGACAGTATAATAGTCAAATGAGGCCCTTAAGCAGACAACTGTCACCTTTCTGATTGCTGGGGTTGGCACCCTATTTTTCTATATGGCTCCCCCACTCGCCCTATGCTTAACCTTAAGTAGGGTAAAAGCAGATAGGTAAAAAGTACTATGGAGTACTTAGCTTGAAAATAGGGAGTCCTCTTTAATTAATAGAATAAAAGATATCTCAATAGGAAAATATGAAAATATCAATAGTCATGAGTCCGAGGTCCCCGCCCTACGGAAGGGATATATGGTGATGTTCTGGACACCATAGGTCCAGCTGAAGACACTCTGATTTGGTACTCTCTTTGGAGCCATTCACTTGCCACTAAGGTCTATATTGTGCAGATTGATTTACAAATAAATAAATTGAACCTTATTGATCATATCTCCTGTGCATTGGTGCCAAAAGAATAATTTCCTCCTGGTCAAAAGTCTGATTCTGGTGTATCAGAGACTTTACACTACTTCACAACTTTTCCAGGAGGTTACGGATTTCATAAACATGACCCATTTGGTGCCATGTTCCATCTACACTCATCCACAACATGTTCGCGCACCATGAATGTGAATCTAATGGCCATCCATGTGTGATGACAGAGGATAAATTAGCAGATGATGCCATGCAGGAGATCTGTGCAGTGCCCAGAAGACTGGCCAACTCTTTCTAAGCCTTTTACTAATGTTTTCGAAGAATTGACAAATGTGATCTTCACATATAATGGTTCATGTTGACTTGTGAGGGCAGTGTACCTATTGTCACCACCCATCTATCTATTATTATAAAGAAGGATGTCTCTACTGTCTTTTCCTAATATTGTGGTGCCCAATGCCACTCATTTCGGTAGCCAACCTGAGCTGGACCTCACCTTTCTCTTTCCTCAGCCGGCCTTACAGCAGAACCAGGAGCTTCTTCTATGTGACATTTTTTGGTTCATACCCAATTCAGGACTATGAGATATACTTCTATTACCGATTATTTGCTTGGAAATGTTCTTTAATGGGAATATTAACCTTCAATACATATTTATATAATATTTATAGCATGTCAAACAGACAAATCGGAGGATGACACTTCAACCATACAAGAAACGTCAGATGGTGAGGGGACATTGGACTCTCACTAATGTCATCCTTTCATTTTGTCTATATGACATTAAGTTATCATTTTACGTCCATTTCCCTTTGAATGCGACAGTTTTTTTTCTATGTTAAAAAAATATATGGCATTTCTAAGCTATAAATGTTTCCAAGCTGTGATTTTATAGTTATAGTCTTTTTTATTCGGAGACAAGAACTAGTAGGTAAGACGAAGAACATCATAAGTAGTAGTCATGCTGTCGTTCTTGCTCCAAGTCACTTAAAGAAAAAGTCCGGCTGGGGAATATAGCAGGTCCTGCTGGACCTTTACCAGCCTCCATCCATTAAAACCTAGCAACCAGTTCTGTGTCACAGTTGACATCTTGTCTTCCATTCCAACTAAGACAAGAAGTCATTTACCAACGCCTGCTGCATTTGATTTACACAAAGGAATAGAGATTCATGGTTGTCGCTTGAGGTCAGCATCTTCTGCTCCTAAGAAATGGCCCAAATGCACTCAGCTCTGGCTGAAAAAGTTTTACAGGAGTTGCCCTTTAAGTTTTTGGAATAAGAACTATTATATGGAATATAAAGTAGTTTTGAATGTCTACTTTTAATGACAGGCAGGAGGAAAAACTTGAACATAATGCAGAAAAACTGATCTGCGATTGGTTCGTAGCTTTCAGCCGCCAGGCAAACACATTTTCACTACAAAATTTGTATAATGGAAGCTACAATTAATTAAATGTGTAAATGCCATGGGTACAGCAAAGAAGAGCACAAATAATCAGATTAATGAGGAATTGTTTTCTGGTGTGATGCAGAAGGTCCATAGGAGTAGGTTGTGTTAAATTAAGACTTTTATGGGCTGTAAGACTCCCAAATACCTATCCAAAATATGTTATATAATCAGCTGTAATTGGATGTCAGATTTAGGGTGGTTTTTATGCTGTACACTATTTTTTTGAAAAATTTCATTGTGCTTTTCATGGAGTTTTTGGACCCATGGTCAGAGGTGGACCAAGCAATAAGGAGAAGTACTTTCTTAATATGTCCTATTCGCTTTGAATAAAAACTTGACTTTGGCTCAAGAACTACATAAAAAATACATCTATCTTCGTTTCAGTATAGTATGTTATGTACGTACAGTGGTGGCCAAAAGTATTGGCACCCCTGCAATTCTGTCACATAATACTCAGTTTCTTCCTGAAAATGATTGCAATCACAAATTCTTTGGTCTTATTATCTTCATTTAATTTGTCTTCAATGAAAAAACACAAAAAGAATTGCCCTAAGGCCAAATTGGAAATAATTCCACACCAAACCTAAAAAAGGGGGTGGACAAAAGTATTGGCACTGTTTGAAAAATCATGTGATGCTTCTCTAATTTGTGTAATTAACAGCACCTGTAACTTACCTGTGGCACCTAACAGGTGTTGGCAATAACTAAATCACACTTGCAGCCAGTTAACATGGATTAAAGTTGACTCAACCTCTGTCCTGTGTCCTTGTGTGTACCACATTGAGCATGGAGAAAAGAAAGAAGACCAAAGAACTGTCTGAGGACTTGAGAAACCAAATTGTGAGGAAGTATGAGCAATCTCAAGGCTACAAGTCCATCTCCAAAGACCTGAATGTTCCTGTGTCTTCCGTGCGCAGTGTCATCAAGAAGTTTAAAGCCCATGGCACTGTGGCTAACCTCCCTAGATGTGGACGGAAAAGAAAAATTGACGAGAGATTTCAACGCAAGATTGTGCGGATGGTGGATAAAGAACCTCGACTAACATCCAAACAAGTTCAAGCTGCCCTGCAGTCCAAGGGTACAACAGTGTCAACCCGTACTATCCATCGGCGTCTGAATGAAAAGGGACTGTATGGTAGGATACCCAGGAAGACCCCACTTCTTACCCCGAGACATAAAAAAGCCAGGCTGGAGTTTGCCAAAACTTACCTGAGAAAGCCTAAAACGTTTTGGAAGAATGTTCTCTGGTCAGATGAGACAAAAGTAGAGCTTTTTGGCAAAAAGCATCAACATAGAGTGTACAGGAAAAAAAAAGAGGCATTCAAAGAAAAGAACACGGTCCCTACAGTCAAACATGGCAGAGGTTCCCTGATGTTTTGGGGTTGCTTTGCTGCCTCTGGCACTGGACTGCTTGACCGTGTGCTTGGCATTATGAAGTCTGAAGACTACCAACAAATTTTGCAGCATAATGTAGGGCCCAGTGTGAGAAAGCTGGGTCTCCCTCAGAGGTCATGGGTCTTCCAGCAGGACAATGACCCAAAACACACTTCCAAAAGCACTATAAAATGGTTAGAGAGAAAGCACTGGAGACTTCTAAAGTGGCCAGCAATGAGTCCAGACCTGAATCCCATAGAACACCTGTGGAGAGATCTCAAAATGGCAGTTTGGAGAAGGCACCTTTCAAATATCAGGGACCTGGAGCAGTTTGCCAAAGAAGAATGGTCTACAATTCCAGCAGAGCATTGTAATAAACTCATTGATCGTTACCGGCAGCGGTTGTTCGCAGTTATTTTGGCTAAAGGTTGTGCAACCAAGAATTAGGCTGAGGGTGCCAATACTTTTGTCTGGCCCATTTTTGGAGTTTTGTGTGAAATGATCAATGATTTGATTTTTGCTTCATTCTCTTTTGTGTTTTTTCCTTGCAAGCAAATTAAATGAAGAGAATAAGATCAAAGAATTTGTGATTGTAATCATTTTCAGGAAGAAACTGAGTATTATCTGACAGAATTGCAGGGGTGCCAATACTTTTGGCCACCACCGTAAATGTACTTGTAAATAGCCACTATAGCAGTAAATAATGGTTATGAACACTTTTGGACATTATTTTTTTTACTTAAATGCATGTATTTTCTGGCAAAAATTATTTTTGCAATTGGGTTTCTTTGAAAATTGTTAAAAAAATTTAAATTTTTGGCTTTAATTTACAGCATGTGCCGTATTTGTACGCACAAGGCTGCAACCCCTGGTTCAGTGAGGGCTCTGGCGGTGAGCCCTCACTGAACCGGGCACATGTCAGCTGATTATTACAGCTGACATGTGCCCGCAACAGCTGCGGGTGGAATCGCGATCCACCCGCGGCTGTTAACATGTTAAATGCCGCTGTCAATCTCCAATCTCTGACACTGGCATTTAACCGCGCCGCGCGCGCGTCACTTACGCCCCCATCAGTGACACCGTCACGTGATCGCAGGTCACCGATGCATGGGCATGACAACCTGGGTCTGCAGCAGACGCCAGTGGTTGTCATGAGCTGATCGCTATGAGCGCCACCTAGTGGTCGGCGCTCATAGCACAGGACCATTTCTGCTACATAGAGGTGATCTGCTGATCATCTGTATGTAGCAGAGGCGATCAGACAAGTGCTGCTTCTAGTCTCCTATGGAGACTATAGAAGCATGCAAAAAGTGTAAAAAAAATGTTTTTAAAAATATAAAAAAAATAAAAAAAATCTAAAAGTTTAAATCACCCCCCTTTTGCCCCATTCAAAATAAAATAATTAAGAAAAATCCCCACATACACATATTTGGTATCGGCGCGTTCAGAATCGCCCAATCTACCAATATAAAAAAAGAATTAATCCGATCGGTAAACGGCATAACGAGAAAAGAATTCTAAACGCTAGAATTACGTTTTTTGGTCACCGCAACATTGCAATAAAATGCAATAACGGGCGATCAAAACATCTGATCTACCCCAAAAATGGTATCAATAAAAACTTCAGCTCGGCGTGCAAAAAATAAGCCCTCAACCAGCCCCAGATCCCGAAAAATGGAGACACTACGGGTCTTGGAAAATGGCGTCATTTTTTTGTAGCAAACTTTGGAATTTTTTTTCACCACTTAAATAAAAAAGAACCTATACATGTGTCTACGAACTCGTAATAACCTGGAGAATAATAATGGCAGGTCAGTTTTAGCATTCAGTGAACGTGGTAAAAAAAAAAATAAAAAAAACATCTGTGGTATTGCACTTTTTTTGCAATTTCACCGCACTTGGATTTTTTTTCCCGTTTTCCCGTACACGATATGGTAAAACTAGTAATGGCATTGAAAAGTACATCTCGTCCCACAAAAATAAGCCCTCACACGGCCATATTGACCAAAAAATAAAAATGCTATGGCTCTGGGAACAAGGGGAGCAAAAAATGAAAATGCAAAAACGGAAAATCCCAGGGTTGCGAAGGGATTTAAGCTCTTCTTTGGTGATTTATCACCATAAAGTTTGGTTCATCTTTGTTCATAAATCAGCTCAGAGGAGCTCAGTAAAAGCCATGGACTTCGGATCGGAAAGAGTTCACTGACAGACTCTCAGTGAAAGGGGTTGTCTCAACGTCTTAAATGGTTAAATTACCAAAGTGCCCGTAAAAATAAACAACTTTGCAACTTCCTTTTTTTAAAAAAAAAAATCCTGTCTTTTCTCGAGCGAATGAAAAGAGTGAGTTAATTTAGAGTTTACTGCTATTTGCTTAGTTTACTGGCCACTTCTGCAATCTGTCAACAGTGACTGGTTTCCTAGGCAAGGAGCGCAGTGCTTACAAGCTATTTGCTATAGAGCTTGCAAGTGCTCATCTGAATCAGGCTGGATTGCTGGATATAGCCAGTTTCAATGCCCCTGTGCTCCTCTGATGATAGAGAGGCAAAGCTGCCATTGCTATTAGTTTCAGAGAGTACACAGTCCAGATTCACAGCATGTCCATGCCACTAATCTTAACTGTTGATCTTCAGGAGTCCACTGCCCCTGGCAAAAAGGAAGCCAGGAGGAAGAGGAGTGGCGCCCTCCTGAAGATAGAAGATTTGTTAACCTTTTTAACTCATTCTGCAGCCATCAAAAGTCAGTAAAACACACAGGCTATCGGAGGCAGCAGAATGACCATGCCACCGATATGAACTGTCAATCTTCAGGAGTGCACTGGCTCCAGCAAGCAGGAAGCTATAAAGAAGAGGAGCGGCGCGCTCCTGAAGATAGAAGATTCGTAAACCTTTCTAACTCATTCTGCAGCCATCAATAGTCAGTAAAACACACAGGCTATCGGAGGCAGCAGAATGACCATGCCACCGATATGAACTGTCAATCTTCAGGAGTGCACTGCCCCCAGGCAAGCAGGAAGCCAGGAGGAAGAGGAGCAGCGTGCTCCTGAATATAGAAGACTACTCAACAACTTTAACTCATTCTGCAGCCAGCAATAGTCAGTAAAACACACAGGCTATCGGAGGCAGCAGAATGACCATGCCACCGATATGAACTGTCAATCTTCAGGAGTACACTGCCCCCTAGCAAACAGGAAGCCAGGAGGAAGAGGAGCAGTGTGCTCCTGAATATAGAAGACTACTCAACAACTTTAACTCATTCTGCAGCCAGCAATAGACAGTACAACATAGGGGCTATGGAAGGTAAATGATGCAAAATTCTTAATGAAACCCTATTTCCACTATCCTTTAAAGAATTTTTTCTAGAACATTGATGGGGTCCTTACTTCCAACACCCCAACAAATAACTGATTTAAGGGTTTGCGGCTCTCCAGCAAAGGCCGAGGTCTCCTAATAGCCTAACAAGAAAATATTCTAATAAGATACAAAAACATACAGAAGTCCAGAGCATAGTAGAGATATTTACTCAACACACATCCAGCAGAATCCTTTGTTCACCCACAGGGACTGACGATGATGTTATCAGTGTAGATATATGCACGACGGTCCCTTAACAAGACAAATGAATGACTATGATAGTCTGTCAATTTACCAGGCCGAGAAGCTCAGTGCTATCCTGGAAACATGTTGGGGAAAAAAAGCTCCTTACTAAAGAAAGTGCTCAATTAATTGGAAGTGACAGGAAGAAAATGATCTGGCTGAATGCTTTGATAAGCAATCAAGACTTAATAGATCAGGAAATATAATTGCTTACTTAATCATGCCTGGAGAGGTGCTATTTTATGTGTTGTAAACACGGAGAGAATAATCCAGTGGCAAGGCCAGCTGCCATTCTCAATATGCACGTGGCAAGTGTTGATTCCTTGTGACTTACAAGGTGAAGGAGAAAAGCGCAGACTACAAATTACTAACATTAGACTTCTTTAGGCACCACGAAACGTGCATGCGTTCAGGAATACACAACTAAGTAATGGCCTCTCATGTGTGACTGCAAACAGTGAAAGAACCAGGAGATCACCTACTGCACCGCATGGCCAGAAGCCAAAAACTGCATCATGCGTCAGTGCAGTCTATAAGATATGACCCCAGTAAATGTGGACCTCCAGGAGAAGTTTTCTATTGTTTAGGATATTGCTTATTTCTTTAACACTAGGACTGACTAATTCTTAGACAGCGGAAACTTAGCCTGGACAGTCTGAAGATGCTTTCATTTATCACAGTCATTCATGCTGGATGTTAACACGAGTAAACTTAAAGAGAATCTGTCGGTAGGATTAACCCTCTTAAGTTGTCTATATGGGCATGTAGGTCGTAGGAAGCTGAATAAAGTGATACCTTGATCTCTGTGATACGATGTCTTATTCCAGAGAAATCTATGTTTTTCTTAATATGTAAATGAGCTGTTAAGATCTATGGGCCGGACATAGATCTCCCTGAGAATCTGCCTCCAGAGTTTATTTTAAATGAAAGTAGGAGTTATCAGTGTGAGACATGTAATGACTGACAGTCTGCTTTCCTGATGTACATGTCTCATAAGCCTTTCATTTAAAATAAGCTCTGGAGGCAGATCAGCCCCTAGATGTTTGACTAAACTGTCTTCACATTTACAATAAATTGTATGCATTTCTTAAAGTGACCTTCAGACGTGTCAGATGACATATGATTGGCGAAGAAATTAGCAAAAAAGTCTAAAATTCTTTCTTGTGATTTATCCAAATAAATGTCTGGTTCTGCCAGTGCTTCATGTTAAATGATAAATGTCTTAAATAACCCTCTTTGCTAAATTTGTGATTTTTTTCTATATGAAATTAGGATTTTTACTGCATAATATTAAAAAAAATACTAAGTACCAGTAGTATATTGGCAAATATTGGACCATCACATGTCTAGAAGATTGGGTTCATTCTCATCTACATAGATCAGATCATCCTAATTCTCCAACACTAAAGAACAGCAATATTTCCTTATTAAGAAGAATACGGTGGAAGTTCTAAGGGAAATTTATGACTATTATGAAAATGGTAAAGCACAAGCCGTTTGTCATCCCTTGTCTTTCTCAATGAGTTGAGATTCATCTTTAACTGTCTGCCGACAAGGGTTTTGATTTAACAAGACTCTTCAGCAAACATGGGATTTAAGGACAAGCTGGAACATGCAGCAAGTTATCCCATACCATTTCTGCATAGTAAATGCCATGAACTTCGAAGGGGACCCTTATGAAAGCTGGTGCAAAGATGATAATATAGAATGTATAAACTGTTCTATAAAGTGATCTGATCACAATCTGAGTGGATGCTAATTGACATATCGCCAATTTTCAAAAATTTTTTTTATTAACCTCCTGGTACGATCTGAAGTACAGTAGAGATAGTCAGTACCTAGTGCTCAGAGATATTGCACTCTTAGAGTGCTGAGATTGCAGGACACAAGGGTGGTGCCTGTGGCATCTTCTGTAAGAAAGGAGGCCTGATTGCTGGGAGTCTGACCACTGGGGCCCCCAAAGTTCTCAAATAAATGACCCCATCTAAATGGAGCAGAGCTTGAGTATTCACACCTCTGCTCCATTTACTCTCTATGGGACTGCCGGAATTAACCAGGTGATGTACTACAGTCTCAAAGTTAATAAATGGAGCAGAATTGAACATGCTCAACCTCCACTCTAGGAAGCCCGGTTCTTGGAATTGGTGAGGGTCCTAGTGGTCAGACCCCTAGCCATCAGTGAGTTATTCCATATCCAATGGACAACTTCCTTACTGAGTAGAAACCCTTCGGATAACAGATTAAATGAGTGGTGAGAGGTTGTAAAGGAAATTATAGAAGAGGGGTCGGCTTTTCCCCAGAACAAATCCAATAGTTTTTAAGGTTCATATGAAAGAGTATGGTTGGAGACGACAAACTCCCTCCATAAGCCCAGTTGTGCTTTTTCTCATTCCTTTATACTAAGAATGTTTTGCAATATGCTTGTTTTCGGCTTTTGAGGTTGACCCGCGATGTGTGCGCCTGCTTTGTTATTCTTTCAAAACTCGTTAAAAAATGTATCATTTAAAAATAATTAGGTAAGAAAAAACAGAATATTCATAACAAAAAATCAAAATACACCCTGAAGCTGAAATATCAAAGTCACACACTGCAGAGTGTATGGAAAAAATATGATGTGTCTCTCAGAATGTAGTGAGGCAAAACAGACAGTTCTCAAGGCTAAAGAACTGTGACAAGGGCCGTATGGTGGATCAGTGGTTAGTATTAATGCAGCCTTGTAGCACTGGGGTCCAAAGATTGAAACTGACCAAGTGAAACATTCTGTATGTACGGAGCTTTTAAACTACTGTCTGAAGATGAGTTTATGGAATTTATCCTTGGTCATATCTCAACGAGTGTTAAAGGGACGGACTTTGACTTTAAGAGTAGCTACCTTTCCTCTGTGGTACTTGAAAGATAGTTTCTTTCATTCTGCCAGAGAGATAATTTGCATACTTTTTTCCCATGGAGTATTGCCTTTAAGACTCCATACTCAGCTGGTCTCATTACTAAGAACCAGTGCTTTCTCCATATTGTTCTTCTCTCCACATTACAAAACAATTGCAAATCAGCCAACTTTTCTTTAATCTGTATATGAGGGCCTTTACACAAATCCTGTTCAGGCAGTTGAGATGGATCTGAACCTTATAGATTACAATGCAGCTGGACCACATTACAGAAAGTGCGGCTACAAGGAGAAAATTAACTTATTTCCTCCTGGGATCAGCCGGCTTTCAGTCTTAGAGGTGTGCATGAAGATACTTTAGTGCTATAAGCACACCTCGGCATGTTGACTGACAGCTTTCTCTGCACATACACATTGCAGAGCCGGCAGGCAATCAATGTGCCGGGGCTTGTGTGGCGCCCCTGAGGGTTCGGTCGCCACAGAGGTATTGCACCTCATCCAGAGGTGTGGTATCTCACTCTCAGGTAAGGAAGGAGTATGGCTCAGGACCCTAACACTACATCCACTACACCACATTTCCGGGGGACAGGGCAAGATTGCTCCTACGGGAGAGCACAAGTGTCCCTGATCCCTGTCTGGAGTGGGGAGGGACCACTTAGAGATGGGGAACTATGTAGTGGATGGGTGGAGGACGTAGATCCTGGGAGCACTGTGGTAAGAGGTATAATAGGAAGGAACCATCTTGTTTCAGTCAGTCAGTGGGGGAGTTCCAGTCAGTCAGACTGAGGTGCAGACAGGGGGCAGAGGCTCTGTATGAGCTCTGCTCCACAGGCAGGCCCAGCCAGTAGGCCTGAGCCTGAGAGAGGAGAGGGAGCAGAACGGCTTCAGGACAGGAACTGAAGGGACCCTAGGGGTACGGGCTGTGCAGCAAGCCACCCGTACGCCCGCCGCTGCCAGGAGGTAGGGGGGTCAGGCCAAGAAGGGGAACCGGGTCCCCCAGCCAGCAGAGACTACAGGACTCAACTGGGAACCGGAGGCTGCAGCACTTCAAGTACAGCAGGCCGGCCTCACCAGCCACTAGGAAAGTAGCCACATAGGGCCAGGGGAAGGAACACACGTCGCCCGCCAAGGCCCGAGGACACTGGACAGAGGTGCCGCTAGGTGTGAGGAACAAGGAGAGAGGCCAGAGAGGACGCACAGAAGGGGGCCCTGGTAAGTGCTCCAGAGCTACCTGGGAGTCGACTGAGCCCCTCACTCAGTAAACACAGGACGACGCGGGAAGTTATAAACCTGCAGTAATAAATTGGAGTGAAAGAACTGTGAGTAAAGACCCTGAGACTGCATTGCAAAGACTCCGCGTGTCATTACTGATTCCCTGCACTATCACCACCATCATCCACTCCCGCTGCCCTGAAGCTACACTCCACCTGTGGGGAGTTACATCACCTAGCTGCACATACCACCAGCTTCAGCGGACAGCCCCGCAGCGGCGGTTACCAATAACCGCAATCCACAGGTGGAGTAGTCGGACATTGACATTAGTGCACATAGACTACCCTGGTTTGACCGCCCTGAGTCACGGACCTGGTCGCCGCCACGGTGACTACAACCCCCAGCATCTACAAGGCCCGGCTCCGGGTATCCCCATGGCCCAGGGGGCGCGTCACTTGCGTACAGCTGATGATCATAGTGCTGTGAGTGTTAACTGAAGCTACTCCTTGCACAACCCTATGACTAAAAGCCGGCAGTTCCTGGAAGGAGAAAAGTTCATTTTCAGTAAGGCGGCCTGGCAGCTTTGTAATTCAGATTATCCAGCTAACAAAAAATCCCTTAAAAATATATATTTATTAGTTTGTATTAAAGAAGACCCCTAAAAAACAACACTTACATTTATCCATTAGAACAAAATTGCACTGCAAATAGCGGGATTAAACCCTGTAGTTCTGGGCAATCTAGGTAAAACACGATTGTAGATTTAAATGGCATACTCTAGTTATCCCTAGACTGTGGCACTACCTGACCGCGGAGGTTGGCACCCTAAAAATGAGCACAAATGGCACCCTAACACCCAAATCTATAGTGATAGGAGTCAGAAACATAAATGCAAGACAATATACACATTCAAGGGATATATTACCAATATTCAAAAATCCCAAAGACATAATTTAACACTATTCCGGTGCATATATGAACACATCAACAGGCTTTTATTTATTTACTTAAAGCAGCCTTCAGCTCGATCTTGAGTCATGGCAACTTGATGGAAGAACAATTTATAGGCAGATCGGTCTTATGCAAGCCTAGATAGGTCCACCACGGTCTTCTCCTCTATTATTTTGATAGTATTAAGCCATCAGGTTGCTGGTCTTCCTCTTTCCATTGTTCCTTCTATTCTTCCTCAGTGATTGCTTTCCTTGTAAGATGTGTCCAAAGTAGGCAAGTCATAGCTTGGTGATCTTTGCTTCAAGTGACATGTCTGCCTTGATTGTTCCAAAATTGATTTGTTTGTTCTTCTTGCCATCCATGGTGTTGATAACATCCTTCTCCAGCACCACATTTCAAAGGCATCGATTCTTCTTCTGTCTTGATTTTATCGTCCAGGTTTTGCACCCCTATGTAACCACAGAAAAGACCAAACTATATACAATCCATGTCAGTCAAATGTTCCTCAATTTGAAGACCTTGTGCAGTGACTTCATTGTTTATTTGCCCATAGTTATTCTACTATTGACTTTCGTGTTGTCGCTGCATCTTGAACGATCATCGATTCCAGTAGGTTGAAGTCCTTTACAACTTCCTGTTCGTCGCCGTCCATCTCAAATGTCTCCTGGTCTTACCTGGCCATAGTTAATATCTTTGCCTTCTTTGTGCATCAACAGGTTATAAACCACAATATATCACATTAACTCCTTCAATAGTACATATAAATGAGTCCAGTTTTGAATATTGATACTATACCTCCTGAATATATACGATATATTGATTTGCATATATGTGTCTGACTCCTATCACTATTGATACTATTTATCCTTTATTATAGGTATAAATTATGATAGGGCATTTTAGGACATCATAGGGTCAGACGACGTAGAGCGAGGGCACCATTTGCGCTTATTTTTAGGATGCCAACCTCCATGGTCAGGTAGTGTCACAGATAAGGGACAACCACAATTGTGCTTTACATGGATTGTCCAGAACTATATAATTAATGGTTTAATTCTGCTATTTGCAGTGCAGTTTTGTACCAATGGGTAAACTTATGTGTTGTTTGTTTCGGGTCTTTTTAATACAAAGGAAAAAATATATGTTTTTAGGGTTTTTTTGTTAGCTGGATATATGATTGATCCTCTTCCTGTTATCCACTTTTGTGAGCTTACCTGCAGATTAACCCTACATCTGCAGATAAATAGGATTTTCCAAGGTGACAAGTTCCCTTTAAGTCCCTTTGGAGTCACACTTGTAACATATGAATATGGTTAAGAGCAATAAAATGTCCCCGGAAGTTTTTCATCTACGTTCTGTAAAATGTCACTCTGATAGAATTTATACAGGTAATCCAATATATGGAAAATGGAATGAAAGATTCAGAATTTTACAACGGTTACAAAATAAAATTGAAGCCGTGTTCTGCTTCATTGGAAACAGAAGTGGTAATATAGAAACTCTTTCAAATCCTGGACTTTTTTGTAAAATCTCTCAGCTACTTAAAGAGATTTTCTGAGGGTCTGCATTTTGTTTTCCTGAAATAGCGCCTCTCTTTGTCATTGACTGCATCTGGTATTGAAACATAGCCACGTTCAGGTTAACTAAACTGACTTACAATAGCCACTAGTCATGAATGGCGCAATGTGTATTCTCTTCATTTAATATTATTATTATTTATTATTATAGCGCCATTCATTCCATGGCGCTTTACATGTTAAAGGGATATACATAGCACAAACAATTACAATAAATTTGAACAATACAAGTCGGCAACTGGTACAGGAGGAGCGAGGACCCTGCCCGCGAGGGCTCACAATCTACAGGGGATGGGGTAGGATACAGTAGGTGGAGGTAGAGCTGGTCGTGGCGCGGTATGGTGGAGGGAGGGTTACTGCAGGTTGTAGGCTTGTCGGAAGAGGTAGGTCTTCAGGTTCCTTTTGAAGGTTTCCACGGTAGGCGAGAGTCTGATATGTTGGGGTAGAGAGTTCCAGAGTAGGGGGGATACACGGGAGAAATCTTGTATACAATTGTGGGAAGAGGAGATAAGAGGGGAGCAGAGAAGGAGATCTTGTGAGGATCGGAGGTTGCGTGCAGGTATGTACCGAGAGACTAGATCACAGATGTATGGAGGAGACAGGTTGTGGATTGCTTTGTATGCCATGGTTAGGGTTTTGAACTGGAGCCTTTGGGCAATGGGGAGCCAGTGAAGGGATTGACAGAGGGGAGAGGCCAGGGAATAGCGGGGGGATAGGTGGATTAGTCGGGCAGCAGAGTTTAGGATAGATTGGAGGGGAGATATTTTTGAGGTGGAGTCGACAGGAAATGGAAAGGGCTTGGATTTGTGGTTTAAAGGAGATAATAATAATAATAATAATAATAATAATAAACAGAATCTGAATACAGACATCAGCTATTCCAACCAAATAGTGATAATTGCTCCACATTGGTAAATCCCATTCTGAGCTGCAGCCTCTTTCCACACACATATTCTGGCACAGTAATTTCATTTAGATTAGTAGAATTAATCTGTTTTATTATATCAGGGATTGACTACAGTACATCATAAGCCTATTCTCTGACTGGTAAATCTGTGTCTGATCATCATACTGTAACATATCTCCTATTTACTGCTTCCTGTGAACTGGATATGCTCATTGTGACAAAGTCTTCCGAAAAATGCCTGGAAAATTGTTCACATATTTCAGAATAAACAAGGCTCCATTTATTGTCTGTAGACCTAGCAACACGTAGAATTGCTTAGCATTAATATGATGCCATGCTCTGGAGATACAATAATACTGTAGGTCAATTGGATTCCTAAAAAAATAGTTCTGGTGATAGGGAAGCTAGGCTATGGGCCCGATTGGGGAACGTAACTGATGTAAATAGGCCATCGTGTCAGAGATAACAATGGATATAGCAAGAAGGAAGAAACAGGAGAATTAGTGGCAAAATCTATTGAGAAGAGACTGGAAGTTCAGGAGGGAGAGACCCCTGTTATTCCCCAGAAATGAGAGACAGTGAAAGAGTGGTGGAAGAAGTGAAGTCCTGGAACCACTGTGGGCTCACAGGAACACTGCGGCAAGACTGAGAACTAAGACCCCAAATCATCAAGACTGGCAATTTTTTGGTCGGTCTTGATAATGGGGCAGGATGAAGTCAAATGCTCCTGATTCTTTAAGAAGCTCATGCATCTGATGAGTGGCGTGCGCCTCCATGGACCATGAATTGGACTAAGATTTCTGGTATAAGGAACACCTAAGCTCATTGTAAATTTGAAAAAGATGTGGCGTCATGACCCCATCACGCTCCAGCTTTGCCCATTTTGGCGCAGCTGGGAGAAACTTGTATGAAGACACAAAAAGTCGCAAGACTTTTGGGCAACTCAGTGTTGTGCAAGAATTTTGCAACTTTTCAAAGCAATTTACACCAAAATTCGGCCGTAATTGCTTTGATGATGAAATCAATTTTCCTCAAAAATTTAAAGCAACCCATCACTTGTTAAATAAACCCTACAGCAGCCACAGAAGGAGCTTAAACAAAATATGAAAATGTATCAATAAAGTTTATTAAATACCATAGAAAATATCAACAATTGTGATAGTAAATGTTACAAAAAGAGACATTAGGCAATGGAAAAATGTATGTGGCACGATCTCTACCACTGTGCGCTGTATGGATTCACCAGTTTCTGGGTAGGGACTGGAGGGTATGTATGAGTTATACATACTCCTGGCCAGAGCCTCTCCAGTCAGCCATGCCCACTGTCTGGCCATGTCACTAGTCAGGACCCGGCTTCGGTCAATACAAGTGTTTGGAGAGCAACCTGCGCCCACTTCCTGGGAGTATGTATAACTCATACGTACCCTCCAGTCACGGCTCAGAAAATGGTGAATCCCCACAGTGCACAGTGCGTGTTCCCAGGGAGTTCACAAGTCTACAGTCACACAGAGTGACTGCAGACTTATTGATTTGGACTCGACAATTCCTTAAAGAAAAGTTAAGCACATAAGCCATATATACATAAAGTCGATCAATATGACCAAGTTATATGTTGCTCTCCCTGTGGTAGGGATGTACAGCACTCTGGAATATGTTGGAACTTGATAAGCTATATGAAATTAATTAATTAATAGGCACAGTCATGGGCACAGTTTATACCTATCACTGATGTTTGAAAATCATTTCTGGTTATCCTATGAAATTTCATTGTTTTATATTTTTAATTTGCATGTGCAGTAGTCAAATATAATTTACTTTGCACTCGTAGCAGCAAAGGTCCAGTGATACAAATGGCCTGCCATGTTTAGGCTTTTTTTGCAGAGAAAAAAATGCTGTGATGGTTTTCAGCATGGGGTGTGCACTGCTTTATACAGAACATCTGATAAATGACAACATGATCCAATCGTTTGTTGTAGACGTAGTTACAGTATGTTGTGGTTTGCATCACTATAGTATTAATAAACAGGGTGGAGACCATATTTTTGCTGTTTTTTGGCCTCCTTTGCTTTTACTAGTATAATTAACTGTAGGTATTTAGGGGCTTACAGAGAGGAGTGGAACAATTTTCTCTGCATTTTTGCAAAACGTTTGATTCATTTATGTGAAAACGTGACATTTGCCAATTCCTTGTCACATTCCTCCATATATATTACATACAGAATCTTCCCTAAAATAAACATTTATCTTTCTACTTCCTCCTTTTTGTGAAAGTTACATGTTGTAAATGAACAAAAAAATGCGATAACGATAGGGATTAATGGTGGCGAGATATCGGGTATTATTAATAGAGCTGTGGGTTGATGGCGGGAGACAAGCGGTCCAATAAACTGTCAATGTTCTGCCTTTTATGTTATTGATAAAATATTTTATGAATAAATGAACTCCCCGTTAATGGGATTTTTCCTGAATAAGCCAGGTTGATTTATGACAAGTGTAGACTTCTTCTCCCCGGTGAATTGAGGTTTTGGATTTTGCTTCTCACTTCTCTGTAGGTTTTTTTTTTTATTTTTTTTTTTCATTTTTCTATTTTTATTATCTCGGTATTTTTGCCTGGTTTTGGAAGTCGTTGTAGATAGCTGAAATTGTCTGTTTCTCTGCATGAGACAGAATAGGTTTATTTTGTGTGATCTTCTTCAAAGTGTGTTAAGACAGCCGCATGTCTATATATTAGTTAACGCTCTTTGTCGATATCTCAGGTAGGATTTCTGATGAGCAATAGCTTAAATTAAAGGAGATTTCCACCTTTACTTGTTTATTTATGTAACACCCCTTCAGGGCTACCACGGTACGCTGGGTGTTATGGGGGGTCTCACCTCTCTAGGGCGCAGTGCCTCCACCCGAATCTTCATTGGAGCTCTCTCTAGGACTGCAGAAGGACTGTTATCTTCTGCCAGGGACTGATTCGGGAAGCCCCTGCCTTTAGCTCAGTACACACTCACCCGGAACAGGAGTAAAACAGTTAACAGCAGCAGAAATGAGGTGGATTTAAAGAAACAACATACAATACAGGTAATGGTGCTCTATAAAAATCATATACACATCACAACCTAATTCTTCCCCGCCCCTGCAAATATAACGTAGCAGGGTTCCCCTTTTCTTGTATTAACTCAGTCCAAACGTTGGGGCCCAGTTGCCGCGGATGTTGGCGCGCAAATTTTTAACCGTTGGTGCACTTAGATGAACATTAACGTAAAAAGTCTGGGGCGTAGTGTACTCACTGTAACTGGCGCTGGTAGAACCACAAGTCTCAAAAGGGCACTCACGGTGCGTCTCAACCGGTTGTAGGTTTCCCTGGACACCAGCTGGGGGCGGCAGGATTCAGGCCTTTATACGGTGGTAGTGCCGGCAGAACTCTCCGAGTCCTTGATGTCACTTGCTTCACCGGGTGACAGGGCCGCGCTCTCTCCAGATGCGCGGGTATATCAGAGGGGACGGCAACGCTCCGCAGCGTAGCGGGATACAAGTCCACAGCGCTCCGTCTTTCACAACAACAAGCTGCCACACTTCCTTTCCTCTCTAGTTTTACTTTCACTTTCTCTCCAGCTCCCTCCCCCAAGTCCCTCCTCCCTCCTATCTTTCCAGGCTGTGTCATCTGACAGAAACAAGGGTCCATGGGAATTGTAGTCCACTGCAGCTCAGGGAAAGAATGATTAATGTCTGTAGGTCCCTGTTTAACAGCAGCTGCAAAGCTCTTCTTAGTGTCTGTAAGTCCCAGTATACCAGTAGCTGCTCTGACAGTTCCATGTGCAGGTGTTACATTCTCCCCCTGGTGGGTCATTGATAGTGTCCCATCACGACATGAGGACTCACCACCTGAAACATGAATGGGGGTTAAGACATCCTGACTAACACCAAATTTACATGCATACAAACCACCTCCTGGACACATGGAAGATACCGGGAAATAAGGCCAAACAGAATTTGAATTAGGGTGTATCAACCTGGGGACCTCAGTGGTATGTCCCATTCTATCATAGGTCAACATCATGGGTGGCCTAGTGTCCCGCTTGGGACGAGTGTGTACTGAGGGGCCCCCCTCCTCAGCCCCCGACTCTTGTCTCTCAAGAACGGGCTCCTCCAGGTGGATCTCTTCATTCAATAAATGTCCCTCTTCTGAACTTTCCCCCAATTGTGGGCAGGGTGCAATCGCCTCCTGACAAATGTCCCTTTTCTTTGTTTCTACTTCAGGAGTCTGGTTTTCAGGGTCTACGCCCATGGGGCATGGGTCCTCGGTCCACCTGTAGCTCCATTGACCGTCAGGTCCCCATTCATCCCCAGACTCGCTGTCACTTCCTCCTGAGGCAACTCCAGTCTGGGGTGGTTTTTTACACCTCCGACTTCTGCTATTGCACGGAAGAGTTGTATGACCTCCTTGAGTTGGCAATGGGGGTAAAGGGATGTTTTTTCCCACAGGCAACAGATGGTGTCGATGATAGGTTTTAACAGCTCCGCCCCCTTTCTCAGGCTTCACTCTGTAGGCCGGGACACTGGGCAACGTCTCCATCACCACGTAAGGGTCGGGACACCACCGATCAGCAAGCTTGTGCTACCCAGGAAGGCCCAGAAGTTGGATAAGGACTCTATCTCCAGGCAGTAAAACTTGTTCTCGAACCCTACAGTCGTAGCGAGTCTTATTACGCTTCCCTGACCGACCAGAGGCCTGCTCTGCCAATCTGTAAGCTTTTGTCAAATCTTCTTTCAACTGGGACACATATTTTAAGTAGGTCTTCCCATTAGAACGGTCAATGGATGTCCCAAAACTAATATCCACTGGTAGTCGGGCTTTTCTTCCAAACATGAGGAAATAAGGAGAGTATCCAGTTGACTCATTTGTGGTGCAATTGTAGGCATGAACCAACTGGCTCACATGCCTGCTCCATTGTCCCTTCTTCCTGGGATCCAAAGTGCCTAACATGTTCAGAAGGGTACGATTGAATCTCTCAGGTTGAGGATCCCCTTGGGGGTGATATGGTGTGGTTCTGGATTTCTTGATCCCACAGAGAGCGCATAGCTCCTGGATTAGTCTACTTTCGAAATCTCTTCCTTGATCGGTATGGATGCGGGCAGGCAGCCCGTAATGTACGAAGAACTTCTCCCATAATGTTTTTGCCACAGTAATTGCCCTTTGATCTTTAGTGGGGTAGGCCTGGGCATATCGGGTGAAATGGTCAGTGACCACTAACACATTACTGACATTGCTTCCATCAGGCTCGATGGAGAGGAAATCAATGCACACTAGTTCAAGTGGGCCATCACTGGTAATGTTCACAAGGGGGGCTGTTCTCAAAGGCAAGGTTTTTCTCAACACACACCGGGAGCATGATTTGCAGTATTCTTCAATATCCGCTTCCATGCGAGGCCAGTAAAATCGGTCGGCCACAAGACTCGTGGTCTTTTCGATGCCAAGATGTCCATGGTCATCATGCAGGGACTTCATGACCATCTTCCGAAATCGGGTGGGTAACACCAGCTGTCTGCGGACTCCTCCCTTCTGGCCCTTTGCCTCCCGGTATAGTATTCCATTTCTTACTACTAGCGACTCTAGCTGCCGAGTCAGCAGGACAGACTCCTCTGTTCTTAATGCATTCTTTTCGGGCCTCCAGCCCCTCTTCACCCACCATCGAACTACCCCCACTGACTGATCCTCCTGCTGCGCCGTTCTGACTTGATTACGAGTCAGTTGAGGGAGAGAGTCTGGGGTTACATTTGTCACTCGGCAGTACGACAACGGGAGCGCTTCACTAGATGCTCCTAAGAATTTAGCACAGCACTGCATAGGGAGGGCATCAGTTTGATGTCTATGGCACAGAGTCTTCACCTCAGGGGCAGGGACCTCTATCCATCCTCCTTCTTCTTCCTCATTTAAGGGTTCACTAGGCAGGCGAGAGAGTGTATCTGCATCAATGTTACTGATCCCTGGTCGATATTTTAAGCTGAAATCATACAGAGAGAGTGCGGCAAGCCACCGGTACCCCGTGGCATCCAGTTTTGCTGTGGTTCTCACGTAGGTTAATGGATTGTTGTCGGTATGAACCATGAAGTGTACCCCATAGAGGTAGTCATGCAGCGTGTCCACTACAGCCCATTTCAGAGCCAGAAACTCCAGTTTGTGAGCTGGGTAGTTGCGTTCACTGGGAGTCAATCCTTGACTAAAGTAGTAAACGGGACGTAGACAGCCATCATGGTCCTGATAGAGAATCCCTCCTAGTCCGTCAAGAGAAGCATCTATATGTAACACATATGGTTTACTGGGGTCTGCATAGGCCAACACTGGAGTTTGGGTCAAACATGACTTCAGTTTCTCGAATGCCTCGTCGCATAAGGGTGTCCATCTTTTCCCAAAAAGTTCATTAACCCGGAAGTAGTCTCTCTTTCCTGACCTTGAGGGGTGGGCTGTCCCGCCGGAAGGGGGATACCCCTGGGTAAGGGCAGTTAACAGCTTCGCAATCCGAGAGTACTGGGGTACAAATCTTCGATAGTATCCACAAAATCCTAAAAAGGACCTAAGCTCCCTCAGCTTGGTGGGCTTAGGCCAGTTTACCACAGCCTCCACTTTGGCGGGGTCGGTGGAAATTCCTTCTCTGCTGACTATGTGCCCCACATATTTCACAGTCGTCTGGCAAATCCGGCACTTATCAAGGGACAACTTAAACCCAGCCTCCTTCAACCGATCCAGCACCTTGAACAACCGCTGGTTGTGTTCTTCCAGAGTCTTCCCAAAAACAATAAGATCGTCTAGATAAACCAAGACCTCACGTAAATGCATGTCCCCCACTACTTTGTCCATACATCTCTGAAAAGTGGCCGGAGCACCTGTCAGTCCTTGAGGCAGTCTCTGAAACTCGAAGAACCCAATGGGGCAGATAAAAGCGGTCTTCTCTTGATCTTCCTTTGACATGGGTATCTGATAATAGCCACTTCGGAGATCTAACACAGAAAACCATTGGCTCCCTTGCAGGCAATCTAGAGCTTCATCGATTCGGGGCACAGTGTACTGGTCAGGAACCGTACGTTTGTTCAAGGTACGATAATCCACACACATCCGAATAGCTCCATTTTTCCTCCGAGCTATCACGATGGGGGAAGCATAGGGGCTACTAGACTCTATGATGACTCCTGAGTCTAACATACCGTGTAGATGCTGCCTAACATCTTCGATATCCGCCGGGGCCAATCTTCGGGATCTCTCTCGGAAAGGCTTTTGATCTTTCAACCGAATGCGATGCTCTACTCCTTGGGCAAGGCCCATGTCCCATTCGCCTAAAGAGAAAGCCACCCCCCGCATCATCATGCCGTCGATGACTAGCCTCCTCTCTTCTCCTTTCAGCTCACTTTCTTCAAAACAAGGGTCAAAGCTTTCAGGCTGCTGTTCCCTCTTCTCCTCCTCCGTCCTCACATAGGCTTCCAGACAGACTGGGTGGATGGATAGGATCTGCGAGTAATTTTCTCCCCCAACTTCACGACACCACTGAGCTAACGTACGGAAGATGTTGGCATTTGTTCCCACTATGACAGGTGTTGGTCTCTCATCTGCCTCTGCCTCCGGGCAGATTAGCGCTATGATGGGTATCTCTTTATCCACTCCAACAACAGTCTCTGGGAATCGTAGTGTCACGGATATGTATCCTCGGTAGGGATAGCTGTGCTCACTCAGTCCCCACACCACGAGTCCAGACAGCGGTTTCAGAGGCACATTGGATAAATATCTCTTATACCATTCTTCGAAGATGATGGACACTTGAGATCCGCTATCCAGCAATACTGTACAAGGTTGACCATTGATATAAGCGGGGACATGTGGGGCTGGTCCCACTAACCCTTCAGGCAGTGTTTTCGATGAGGCACTGTTGGAGGGGGAGGTAGAGTAGGTCTTAGTTGCTGATGGGGGCTCAGTATGGGGTTCTACTGGCCCCCTTTCCCGTTTCCCGACTGCCTCTGAGAGTGATGGGGAAAATGTGAAGAGTTCTGTGAGCTCCATCTCTTTGGACACTGACGAGCTATATGGCCTGGACTCCCACAGACAAAGCACCCTTCTGGTTTCCTACTCTCCACTCTACACAGGTCATCATTCTCTCTTCCTGAAACCAGGGTTTGCTTCTCGGCTACCTCTGCAGCACTTTGTAGCCGCTGTATTGTCTTGGCCTGAGCACTTAACAATTGTGTAATCTGCTCCCCCTGTTTCTCAATGACTTTCAACAGTTCCATCTCTCGGCAGTCGGCTGCTGGCTTCAGGGCAACAGTAGTCACCCGAGGGGATGTCTTCTCTCTTGCGGCCAAAATAACCTCCTCCTTGCGAACTTCCTTAAGCAACTCATGAAAAGAACTGGGAATCTTCTCTTTATCACAAGACCTCATCCGCTGGGCAATTGGATCATGCGTGAGAGCTCCTCTGAGCACTTGTTCCAGACGACACTGATCAACTTCTTTAGGGCTGACTCCACCTTTAGATACTATTCTATGAACCAGCTTATCTAGTCGGTATAGATAGTCGGACATCTTCTCATCTGGCAGTTGGTAGGTGGTACGGAGTTTATAGAGTAGATCAGTAGCATCTTCAGGGGACCCGAAAGCATCTTCTAAAGCACTCATATAATCTTGATAAGTTGCTAGTGGCTTGCTCCGCCAAGCCGCCTGCACCACTTCCATAGCAGTACCCTTCAAACTTTCTACTATTCTCTGCTTCTTTACGGCATCAATGCACTGCCACTCTTCTAAGCACAGTAAAGTGACATCCCTCCAAGTATCATATCCTTCTTCTCCAGCAGGGGTGGGGAGCCCACCCGAGAAAGTTCTTAGACGACAGTAGTTCCCTTCTGGCTACATCTTTGCAAACTGACTGACTAACTTTTCCATAGCTGTCATAAGCGCATCAGTAGGGGCCGCTGTCTCTTCAGGACTGGCTCTAAGTGGAGTAGAGGGCGGACATATACTAGTCTTTCTAGGTTGAGTGGTTGATTCCTGTTGCCGGGTCTCAACTTCGGACTCAGTAGGCCAAGTGATCTTCCATTGTCGACCATACTCTGGGGACACAGCTATCATGGATGGGAAGTATTCTTTCCTCAATGTCTGCCCGGTTGAGATCAGGGCTGTGGGTAACTGTCCCCCCTTTTCCTTCCTGCGGTCGACCACTTTAGGGTGGGCAAGTTCAGTGAGTCGGTTAACTATTTTCAGCATCTCTTCATCAGACGCATCACAGAGCTCACCACTCACTGCAAAGCTTTGTTTTGCTGTAACATCCATCTCTTCTCACCACAAATACACTTCTTGCTCTGTTAAAGTCTCCATAGTAAATACTCCTGTTTTAGTTCTGGATCTCAGCAGTGCCTCCACTGTAACACCCCTTCAGGGCTACCACGGTACGCTGGGTGTTATGGGGGGTCTCACCTCTCTAGGGCGCAGTGCCTCCACCCGAATCTTCATTGGAGCTCTCTCTAGGACTGCAGAAGGACTGTTATCTTCTGCCAGGGACTGATTCGGGAAGCCCCTGCCTTTAGCTCAGTACACACTCACCCGGAACAGGAGTAAAACAGTTAACAGGTTTATTGCTATGCAGCAGAAATGAGGTGGATTTAAAGAAACAACATACAATACAGGTAACGGTGCTCTATAAAAATCATATACACATCACATCCTAATTCTTCCCCGCCCCTGCAAATATAACGTAGCAGGGTTCCCCTTTTCTTGTATTAACTCAGTCCAAACGTTGGGGCCCAGTTGCCGCGGATGTTGGCGCGCAAATTTATAACCGTTGGTGTACTTAGATGAACATTAACGTAAAAAGTCTGGGGCGTAGTGTACTCACTGTAACTGGCGCTGGTAGAACCACAAGTCTCAAAAGGGCACTCACGGTGCATCTCAACCGGTTGTAGGTTTCCCTGGACACCAGCTGGGGGCGGCAGGATTCAGGCCTTTATACGGTGGGAGTGCCGGCAGAACTCTCCGAATCCTTGATGTCACTTGCTTCACCGGGTGACAGGGCCGCGCTCTCTCCAGATGCGTTGGTATATCAGAGGGGACGGCAACGCTCCGCAGCGTAGCGGGATACAAGTCCACAGCGCTCCGTCTTTCACAACAACAAGCCGCCACACTTCCTTTCCTCTCTAGTTTTACTTTCACTTTCTCTCCAGCTCCCTCCCCCAAGTCCCTCCTCCCTCCTATCCTTCCATGCTGTGTCATCTGACAGAAACAAGGGTCCATGGGAATTGTAGTCCACTGCAGCTCAGGGAAAGAACGATTAATGTCTGTAGGTCCCTGTTTAACAGCAGCTGCAAAGCTCTTCTTAGTGTTTGTAAGTCCCAGTATACCAGTAGCTGCTCTGACAGTTCCATGTGCAGGTGTTGCATTTATTTTTTTTGCCAAAAGTTGAACTTTGGTAGCCTTTGTTAATTCCATTGTTTAACTCACCCAGCATCACACAGTGTGGTTTCTAACCCAATGTGTCCTCCTACGTGGGACAGGACAGGCTTGGTACATTCACTTTACCGTGGCAGTATTATTTGAGTATTATATAATTCAATTATTTGAACAATACAGGGATGTTTTATTTGGGTATTAAAAAATGGTTGCATTATTTTTTCACAATGGGTATTTTTAGCTCACCTCTCAAATGCTTATATAGATCTATGGGACGTTCTCGGATGAAAAATCTCAGTTGGGAAGGATTGGATGGGACTTGGAAAGTTAGTGAAAATCCAGAACTTATTTTCCAGTGTGAATAAAAACAAAACCTTTTACTAAAACATCCCAATAAAAAGATCCATTAAAAAATAGGGCATCCTGGAGATAGTAGCAAAAACCTACGCGTTTTGAATCGGCATTTGTATGCGGTTCTTATTCATTGATGAATAGGATTTTAAGAATTCTACTATTTTAATTTGGATGTTTCAATAAAAGTTTTTGTTTTTAGTCACACTGGAAGACAAGTTCTGGATTTTCACTGTTTCTAGCCTGGGAGGCATCCTTCCTGGCATCCTTCCTGGGCTATTAATATCAGCCCCCAGATGTCTGCCTAGCCTTTGCTAGCTATTAAAATAGGGGGACCCACGTCATTTTTTTTGAGTCCCCCATTTTAATAGCTAGTAAAGGCTAAAGACTAAAATTACAGGGGATCCCACGCCATTTTTTTTTTTAATAAATCCTTTATTTTAACACTAAATGACAAGTACAGTAACCAATAGAGATGAGCGGTGTTCGACTCGAACTGTTCGCCAATCTCAAATTCAAGCAGTTTTGGGCGGTGTTCGAGCCGTTCGGCGAACACGAACAATTTGAAAAAAATTCGGCTGTTCGAGGTTATGTTCGATAACTGTTCGTGCACCAAAATCATAACTGGATTTTTTCTCAGTAATGATGAAAATTAATGTTAATACGCAGTTTGAGTGTACAGCGGGGTGGGGGGAGGGGCAGGGGATGGATCTCTGCAGAAATAATGAAGATCTCCATTTTTTTTTCTCTTTCCCGCATTTACAGTGGGGAGGTGCAATCTGTTAGCCTATCAGCAGCGCAAACACGGAGCGAACTGCTTTTTCTCACACAAGCAAGGGCATGTGTCATTGGCAGTGTATGTCACATGTCCTTGCCCTATAAAACCCCGCCATTTTCCCCGTCGCCACCATTTTCTCACTGCTGCAGCTGCATGTTAGACGGCACCGCTGTTGCTGTGTGCGCTATACTTTCAGTGTTAATTTCAAGCCAATTTTCGCACAAATCTAAAGATAGCTTGGGAGTAGGGAATAGTCGTGATTGCAGTCCTTTTGAGGACTAGGTTACATCATTTCCTACGACTTTTATCAGGCAGGTCTGTGCTCTTAAATAGATAGGTTGGGAGTAAAGACTAATTGTAATTGCAGTCCTTTAGAGGGCTAGGTTACATCAGTTCCTATCACTTTTTGCCAGGCAGGTCTGTGCCAGTGCTGTGCAAGTTTTTTTCACAACATTTGGCTAAATCTAGCAAAGCAAATCCTTTTTGGCCTCTTGCAGTGTGTGTTAGTCAGTGGAGTAGCCTATCTGTGTTGCAAGCTACACCACCTGTGTATAGAATACAATTTTTTTTACTGCACCTAGTTAAGTAAAACCTTTTGGGCATAGCATCATTCTATTAGTCCATCTATACTAACCTCCACCAGGTTGCAAATTCAAAATAATTTTTATCTGCATCTAGCTCTGAAAAAATATTTCGGCTTGTAGCAGTGTGTGGGACTTGTTCTACAGTGGGTACGGAAAGTATTAAGACCCCTTTAAATTTTTCACTCTTTGTTTCATTGCAGCCATTTGGTAAATTCTAAAAAGTTCATTTTTTTTCTCATTAAAGTACACTCTGCACCCCATCTTGACTGAAAAAAAAACAGAAATGTAGAAATTTTTGCAAATTTATTAAAAAAGAAAATCTGAAATATCACATGGTCATAAGTATTCAGACCCTTTGCTCAGACACTCATATTTAAGTCACATGCTGTCCATTTCCTAGTGATCCTCCTTGAGATGGTTCTACTCCTTCACTGGAGTCCAGCTGTGTTTAATTAAACTGATAGGACTTGACTTGGAAAGGCACACACCTCTCTATATAAGACCTCACAGCTCACAGTGCATGTCAGACCAAATGAGAATCTTGAGCTCAAAGGAACTGCCCAAGGAGCTCAGAGACAGAATTGCGACAAGGCACAGATCTGGCCAAGGTTACAAAAGAATTTCTGCATTACTCAAGGTTCCTAAGAGCACAGTGGCCACCATAATCCTTAAATGGAAGAAGTTTGGGACCACTAGAATTCTTACTAGACCTGGCCATCCAGCCAAACTGAGCAATCATGGGAGAAGAGGCTTGGTGAGAGAGGTAAAGAAGAACCCCAAGATCACTGTGCCTGAGCTCCAGAGATGCAGTTGGGAGATGGGAGAAAGTTCCACAAAGTTAACTATCATTGCAGACCTCCACCAGTCGGGCCATTATGTCAGAGTGGCCTGACGGGAGCCTCTCCTCAGTGCAAGACATATGAAAGCCTGCATAGAGTTTGCTCAAAAACACATGAAGGACTCCCAGACTATGAGAAAATAAGATTTTCTGGTCTGATGAGACGAAGACAGAACTTTTTAGTGAGAATTATAAGCGGTATGTGTGGAGAAAACCAGACACTGCTCATCACCTGCCCAATACAATCCGGACAGTGAAACATGGTGGTGGCAGCATCATGCTATGGGGGTGTTTTTCAGCTGCAGGGACAGGACGACTGGTTGCAATTGAAGGAAACATGAATGCGGCCAAGTACAGAGATATCCTGGATGAAAACCTCTTCCAGAGTACTCTGGACCTCAGACTTGGCCGAAGGTTCACCTTCCAACAATACAATGACCCTAAGCACACAGCTAAAATAACAAAGGAGTGGCTTCAGAACAACTGTGTGACCATTCTTGACTGGCCCAGCCAGAGCCCTGATCTACACCCAATTGAGCATCTCTGGAGAGACCTGAAAATGGCTGTCCACCAACGTTCACCATCCAACCTGACGGAACTGGAGAGGATCTGCAAGGAAGAATGGCAGAGGATCCCCAAATCCAGGTGTGAAAAACTTGTTGCATCATCCCCAAGAAGACTCATGGCTGTACTAGCTCAAAAGGGGGCTTCTACTCAATACTGAGCAAAGGGTCTGAATACTTATGACCATGTGATATTTCAGTTTTTCTTTTTTAATAAATTTGCAAAAATTTCTACATTTCTGTTTTTCTGTCAGTCAGGATGGGGTGCAGAGTGTACTTTAATGAGAAAAAAATGAACTTTTTAGAATTTACCAAATGGCTGCAATGAAACAAAGAGTGAAATATTTAAAGGGGTCTGAAAACTTTCTGTACACACTGTATTAGTCCATCTATACTAACCTCCACTAGGTTGCAAATTCAATATAATTTTTATCTGCATCTAGCTCAGAAAAAATATTTCGGCTTGTAGCAGTGTGTGGGACTTGTTCTATTAGTCCATCTATACTAACCTCCACCAGGTTGCAAATTCAATATAATTTTTATCTGCATCTAGCTCTGAAAAAATATTTCAGCTTGTAGCAGTATGTGGGACTTGTTCTATTAGTCCATCTATACTAACCTCCACCAGGTTGCAAATTCAATATAATTTTTATCTGCATCTAGCTCTGAAAAAATATTTTGGCTTGTAGCAGTGTGTGGGACTTGTTCTATTAGTCCATCTATACTAACCTCCACCAGGTTGCAAATTCAATATAATTTTTATCTGCATCTAGCTCTGAAAAAATATTTTGGCCTGTAGCAGTGTGTGAGACTTGTTCTATTAGTCCATCTATACTAACCTCCACCAGGTTGCAAATTCAAAATAATTTTTATCTGCATCTAACCCAGCCAATACTTTGGGCTAATACCACAGTTTGACCACTCAGCTCTGCTCGGTTCCCATCCATTGTTTTTTGTGCAAACAACTCCAGAGTTGTCAATTAGTTAACCACCAAAATGAGTGGAAAAGACCTGCTGCTGGTGGAAAGGGGAATAGGCGTGTTGGGAAGGGAAAAAAAGGTTGTGTCCGTGGGGTAGGTGTTAAAGCAACAGTAACATCTGCAGAAGAAAGACCATCTTCCAGCCAAACTAAGATGTCTACTTCTTTTAGCGGACAATGTGATAAGATCCCTTTCTTACGGCCACGCCAATCGCTACAAATTCCAGATGAGGCACAAAAACAGCAAGTGCTTCAACGGATATCAAGTGCTCCTTTAAGTGGGCTCTCCTCCACCTCAACTTCAACATCACAAATACACCAGTCCTCAGAGGTGTCTCCCTAATCGCACTTGCTTCCTCACAGCTCCCAAGTCTCCAGCTGCCCGTCTGAGTATGGGGTAGAACAGATGGTTGAGTCTGCAGAGCTGTTTACTCAACTATAGCCTGGGAATCAGAGGTCGGCTCCAGAGCTTCTGTGAATCCAGACGAGGAAATGATCTGCACTGATGCCCAGAATCTTTATGAGTCAGATCCAGGACCAGATGCAGAAGGTTCTGACCATAATGTAGACCCTCGTTCCCAAACTGTAACTCCTGTTGGTGGAGACAATGAGGAAGACGATGATGAGACTCAAATACCTGATTGGAGCAACAACTTGAGTTTTTTGTCAGGGCAGGAAGAGGTTGGCTCTGAGGACGATGGGTGTGATAACACACAGGGTGATGATGACGAGGTTGGAGACCCCACTTACTGTCAACCCACAGTCAGCCAGTCGATGAGGTCAGCAGAGGAGGTGGAGGAGGATGCTAGTGACGACGAGGTCAGGTTGCGCCTTTTTGGACAGAGACGTAGTACTGGAAGCACGTCAACAACTGCATCCTCAAACACAACTCTGCCTCTGACCACAAGTCGTAGTGGCTCTTCAGGTCGCATGGGTGCTAATCCTTGCATAGCCTGGGCATTTTTTCAGATCGATAAGGATGGCCCAACTCGTGTTATCTGTAACATTTGTCAGCAAAAGCTAAGTAGAGGCCAAAAAATACATAGTTTGAGTACTTCATGCATGAACCGGCACATGGATATGAAGCATAAGTTGCAGTGGGAAGCTCACTGTGCTACAATGCGGCCTAGCATGCCGGGCCAACCGCCGTCTGTCACATCTTGTGCATCCGCGGCCTCTTCATCCTCTGTGACTGGGGGGACAGCAGTCACACCTGTTTTGGGACGCAGACCTGCCACCTCTTTACCCGCAACAGCCAGCGTCATTGGCAGGTCATTATTTTCTTTGGAGGTGGAAACACCAGCTGGTGTTCAGTGCTGTCCGACATCGATAGCACCACCTTTGGATCAAGGCAACCTAACATGTCCGCCTGCATCTTCGTCACTGACCGGCAATTTGCCGGGGACACCCTTCTCAACCCCGTCTAAGCACAACAGCCAGCCCTCAGTCCCTCAGACGTGGACAAGTAAAACACCATTTCCTCCTAGCCATGAGAAAGCTAAGAGGTTGAATTTCACCATCTGCAAGCTCTTGGCTACAGAAATGCTGCCTTTCCGCCTGGTGGACACAGAGGATTTTCGAGACCTTATGTCCGTCGCAGTGCCCCAGTACCAGATGCCCAGTCGGCACTACTTCTCAAAGAAAGGTGCGCCTGCGCTCCACCAGCATGTCGCACACAACATCATCGCTTCTTTGAGAAACTCTGTGTGTGACAGGGTGCATTTCACCACAGACACTTGGACGAGTAGGCATGGACAGGGGCATTACATGTCGCTGACTGGGCACTGGGTAACTATGGTGACAGAAGGACAAGGGGCTGCTGTCCAAGTCTTGCCGTCCCCACGAGTTGTGCGTCAATCCTCTTTATCTCGAAGTTCCTCCACTGCTTCTGCCTCCTCAACCTCCACTCGGTCCTCCACCTGCACCCAAAGCCTGTCTGGTCATGCCACAAGCTTTCTAACTGCGCAGAAGGGATCCTGCACACCTCCTTACTATGCTGGCAGCAGGGCTCAACGTCATCAGGGGGTTTTTACTTTGAAATGTCTGGGAAATGTGAGTCACACAGCTGAGGAGTTGTGGTCAGCTCTGGAGACCCAGTTTCATGAATGGTTGTCTCCACTGGACCTGAAACCAGGGAAGGCCGTGTGCGACAATGCTGCAAACCTGGGTGCGGCCCTTCGCCGGGGCAATGTCACACACGTGCCTTGTATGGCTCACGTGTTGAACCTGGTTGTCCAGCAATTTTTAGCCCACTATCCCGGACTAGATGGCCTTCTGCAGAGGGCACGTTCGCTGTGTGCTCACTTCCGCCGTTCGAATCTCGCAGCTCAGCGACTTACATTTCTACAGAAGTCGTTGGGCCTGCCACTTCACCGGCTAAAATGCGATGTGCCTACCCGGTGGAATTCAACTCTGCACATGTTGCAGCGACTGTGGCAGCACCGACAAGCCCTGGTGCAATACATTCTGATGTATAGCCTGGGCCAACGAGATCCAGAGGTGAGGCAAATCACGCTGGAGGAGTGGTCTCAGATCAGGGACCTATGCACCCTTCTGCACAGTTTTGAAGTGGCGACGAAGATGTTTAGTGCTGACGATGCCATTATCAGCATGACTATTCCGGTGATTTACATGCTGGAGCACATGTTAAACAGAATTCGGAGTCAGGTGGTGGCACAAGAGGAGGTGGAGGAAGTAGAGGAGGAGGAGTTGTATGTGGAAGGGCTAACATCTGCAAGGTCCAGACGGTCGGCAGCACCAAGGCGGCAGGCATGTGAGGGTGGGGGAGATGGATTTACCACGGCGCATGGTAGCAGCCAAACTAGTGAGGAAGGTGCAGGAGCCCAGGAAGAAGTGGAGGACGAATTGATGGAAGACTCATCAGATGAGGGAGACCTTGATCACATTTCTGTTGTGCGAGGTTGGGGGGAGAGGGCAGAGGAAGGAAGCATGATTGTTACCTCGCCACCAACACAACAGGGACTTGGTGCTCCTGGATGCGCAAGACACATGAGTGCCTTCTTGCCGCACTACCTGCAACATGACCCTCGAATTGGGAGAATTAGAAATAATCTTGACTACTGGGTTGTCACACTGTTAGATCCCCGGTACAAAAGTAAATTTGCAGAAATTATTCCTGCCATAGAAAGAGATGCACGCATGCAGGAGTATCAGCAGAGACTGTTGCAGAAACTTACATGTGCTTTTCCCCAAAACACTAGTGGTGCACGTAGTGAATCTCTCAGTTCCAACTTACCAACCGTGGGACCGTCGAGTGTTCAGCACTCAAAACGCAACAGAAACACAGTATCTGCTGGTAACATCAATTTTGCAGAATCATTTCACCACTTTTTTATCCCATCCTTTGCAAGGCCACAGGAAACAAGAAGTCTGACACATAGTCAACGCCTAGAGACGATGGTACAGGAGTATCTCCAAGTAAACATTGAAGCCATGACTGTGTCACTGGACCCTTGCTCTTTTTGGGCTTCCAATCTGGATAAATGGCCGTAGCTCGCCACTTACGCCTTGGAGATCTTGTCATGCCCCGCAGCCAGCGTTCTGTCTGAACGTGTGTTCAGTGCTGCTGGTGGTGTGCTGACAGACAAGCGCACGCGGCTTTCCACTGATAATGTAGACAGACTCACGTTCATAAAGATGTACAAATCATGGATCCGAAACGACTTTTCTACCCCTGTGTCATCCTGGGGAGAGTAAAAGCTTGATGATTTGTTAAAATCACCTCACCAACCATTTTAAGCTTTCAAATTACTAATCATGTTTATCTGTATCTTGGCTAGAAAATAATTTGGGCCTTGTAGCAGTGTGCAGTACTGATTCTATTAGGCCATCTATACTAAACTCCACCAGATTTAAAATGACTAATCATGTTTATCTGTATCTTGGCTGGAAAATAATTTGGGCCTTGTAGCAGTTTGCAGTCAGTACTGATTCTATTAGGCAATCTATACTAAACTCCACCAGATTTAAAATTACTAATCATGTTTATCTGTATCTTGGCTGGAAAATAATTTGGGCCTTGTAGCAGTGTGCAGTACTGATTCTATTAGGCCATCTATACTAAACTCCACCAGATTTAAAATTACTAATCATGTTTATCTGTATCTTGGCTGGAAAATAATTTGGGCCTTGTAGCAGTTTGCAGTACTGATTCTATTAGGCCATCTATACTAAGCTCCACCAGCTTTCAAATTAATAATAATTTTTAGCTGCATCTAGCCCGGAAAATAATTTTGGGGCTCCTAGATGCGCAAGACACATGAGTGCCTTCTTGCTGCTCTACCTGCAACATGACCCTCAGATTGTCAGAATTCGAAATAATCCTGACTACTGGGTTGCCACACTCTTAGATCCCCCACACTCTTCGATCAACCTTTTCATTTTAATAAAGAACAAAAAAATGGTCATTTTTGAAATTATAAGCATTAGCAGGTTATTAGAAACTGAAATCAAACAGTTTTCAACTCAAAACTTTATTCTAGGTGATGTAACATTTGCACATAGGACCCCTTGTTCGAAAGGAGCTTCTGAACTCTCTTGTCCATTGAATTTGTCAGATTTTGGATGGTTTCTGTTTCAATTGTTTTGCATGAGGACAGAATACCCTCCCAGAGCTGTTGCTTAGATGTGAACTGCCTCCCGCCATCATAGACACTCCTTTTGATGATGCTCCAGAGGTTCTCAATGGGGTTGAGGTCAGGGGAGCATGGGTGTCACACCATAAGTTTGTCCCCTTTTATGCCCATATCAGCCAGAGATGCAGATGTGTTATGTGCAGCATGAGACGGTGCATTATCATGCATGAAAATGATCTTGCTGCGGAATACACGGTTCTTCTTGAACCATGGCAGGAAGTGCTGTTTGAGAAACTCCACATACATTATGGAGTTCATCTTTACCCCTTCAGGGATCCTAAAGGGGCCGACAATCTCTCTCCCCATGATTCCAGCCCAAAACATTACTCCACCTCCTCCTTGTTGGCACCGTAGCCGTGTTTGCATGGGGTGTCCATCAACCAGCCATCCTCCACTCCATCCATCTGGACCATCGAGCGTTGCACGGCACTCATCGGTGAACAGAACAGTTTTGAAGTCAGTCTTCATGTATTGTTTGGCCCACTGGAGCCGTTTCTGCTTGTGTACAGTGGATAGAGGAGGTCGACAGGATGGCTTACGCACAGCTGCAGACCTCTGAAGGACCCTGCATCTTGCTGTTTGGGGGACGTTGGAGGCACCAGCAGCTTCAAAAACTTGTCTGCTGCTATGACAAGGCTTTTTTGCCGCTGCTCTTTTAACCTGACGTAATTGCCTGTAGGAAAGAGTCCTCAATTTTCCCTTATCAGCACGCACACGTGTGTACTGTGAATCAGCTACATACTTCTTGATTGTGCGATGATCAGGATGAAGTGTCTTGGCAATGTTGATTGTAGTCATGCCTTGACCTAAACACTCCACAATTTGTTGCTTCTCAGCAGCCGACACATCCTTTTTCTTTCCCATTTTGGCAGAAAATGTAGGCTGCTTAATAATGTGGGACAGCCTTCTTAAGTAGTCTTGCCTTTCATTGGTCACACCTGCCAAACTAATTAGCACAGGTGTCTGCAATTGCTTACAGTGATATAAAGAGCCCTGACACACATCACCATCAATGAGTTTAACTGACAAACAAAAAAATTCTTACCTTATCACTCCTAAACACTTTTTGCATAATAATTTGGAACACAGTGTACATGTGCTTTTCCACAAAACACCAGTGGTTCACGTAGTGAATCTTACAGTTCTAACTTGCCAACCGTGGTCTGTATGGAGTTGTTCAATAAAGGGCCCAAAATTAAGATAACATAGACGGGAGAGGTCTCTATGAATACGAATTCCTAAGTATTTGATACCCTGTGAGGGCCAGGCAAAGGGAAAGTTGGACTGGAAGGAATCCTGTATGGATTTGGGGAGGGAGACATCGAGGGCCTTAGACTTCACTGCATTGATTTTAAAATTTGACCATGTAACATAGTGATCTATTGCAGCCATAACAGCAGGGATGGATATATGTGATTGAGTGATATATACTAGGACATCATCAGCAAATGCAGAGCACTTGTACTCGGTGCCTCACACCTCAATCCACCTAATATTAGGGTTATGGCGAATTGATGAGAGCAGGTGCTCCGTCACTAGGATGTATAAGAGAGGGGACAGAGGACATCCCTGCCTTGTCCCATTGGTGATTATGAAAGGTGATGAAAATGTTCCATTTATCTTCAGCCTAGGTGACGTATTGCGATACAGGGCCGTGATTTTGCCTATAAAAGGGTCCCCTAGACCCCTACCCCAAGCTTTTTAAGAGAATAATATATGGTGTGCCAGGAGACTCTATGGAATGCTTTCTCAGCATCCAACGAGAGTATCTAATTACAAATTTTTAACTGCATCTAGCCCAGGAAATACTTTGTGCCTAGTAGCAGTGTCTGCTAGTCAGCGGATTATCCCAGCTGTTAAGCAAGCTACACCACCTGTAGTTTGGACACTTAATTTTTTCAAAGGAAATGGTTTGGGCCCCCGGGACACTCAGTGAAGTGCATCGGGGAGGCACCCCAAGGCACAGGGGCTGGGACTGGCTGTAGGACGCCTTGCGGTGGACCGCCAAGCTCGATCCTTATAAAAGCTTTTTAACTGCAGCAGCTTTAGTGGACGCTACTGGAGCTGGAATTACCGCGGCTGCTGGCATGAGACTTGCCCTTCAATAGATCCTTGTAAAAGGATTTAAAGTGTACTCATTCAAATTAGAGAGACAATTTAAATTAAAAAGATTAGACCTGCCTCCACCGCAGGGGGGCTCGCTCGATCCACCAGCGGACAGGCACCAGTACTGGGAGAGGGGGGCTTGGCACAAACCCGGCGACACGGAGGTCGCACGGGCAGGAACGGACTGGCCGTGTCGGCTTCGCACTTTTTTGGTTTTAGAAGGGCATGACATGCCTATATCTGTGTCTCCCCCTCCTTTTACTCCTCCACCTCTTTTCTTTTCGCATGACTATATGTACTTGTCACTTTTCCATGTGTTAGTTGTGTCTTCTGAGCAGTTTGTCAGCTTTTGGACACCTTTGAAGTGTTTTCTATGTGTTTTCTATGTGTTTCTATGTGTTTTTGTTTGCCTGCCATTGGTTTTAACGATGTTCGAAGGTGTTCGACGAACAGTTCGACGAACATACGGGTGTTCGACGAACCGAACCGGACTTGAACACTACAGGGGTGGCTCAACACTAGTAACCAACACTATCACTATACTTATTATATATGTAACTGACATGTTTCTATCTATCTAATCTATGTGTGATGCTCTATTCTTTCTGTTCTAAATTGTCGGGTACCGGTGTATGCCGCTGATGAATTGCCGGCCGGCTTTTTTAAAGAGACAGGTGAATGAAAATCGGAGGGCACTAGTGTGTTCCATGTGCCCTGCTATGTTTTTCATGCACCCTCCTATATACTCTGCCTGCCTGTCTGCCTATATATTCTGCCTGCCTGATGTTTAATTGAGCACTGTTCCCAGTCTTTTCATTGCCGTTTCCTCGCCTGGGTCCTTCGCACCCCGCTCAGTCGTGCTGCGCTCCCCGCTCCCTGGTGCTTCGCTCCCCCCCGGTCCTAACTTAGGATCGGGATGGGAGGCGGCGGGGGGAGTGGAGGATCGGGATGGGAGGCTGCAGGGAAGCGAGTATGGGGCTGAGTGATTGTTTAAAAGCCGGCGGCTTTTTACCGCCAGCTTTTAAACAATCATGCACCCATTTCAGCCTTTTCCTCAGCCCCCAGACCGCTTTATAGGCTCCAGCAGACACTTACTCGGCTTACTCGCATTTCCCATTGACTTACTGTACATTGTACTCGTTACTCCTAGCGAGTAATCACAAGGAAACTCGGGGAGTAACGAGTAGCCCGAGTACCGTACTATTCGGCGAGTACCAAAAAGTAATGAGTATACTCGCTCACCCCTACTCATGAACATTTCCTTTACAACTTGGAGCATCTTTCTCACACAGTCTCCTTCCTCAGTAGTTTATTCCCGAGCTCTCTATGTCCACTGTTTCTCCTTACTTCACCACAACCCAGCTTTAACACTACTGTCCTGATTAACAAGTGTCCTTTACTTGTTCTGCAGTTCCTCATCCTCTTTCCAATGCTGCCACCCTGGAACTCCCACTCGGGACACTTTACTAGTCCCACATACACAATGCTGTTTAAGCTCATTACCTTTCAGCGTCATAAGCTCGGGGTCTCGTGGCTAGGCATCCTCTCCTTGAATCCATCTCTGGAAGGCCACTCTGTCTCTTAGTCACTTGTAGTCTGGACCTCGCTATCCCTTTTCTTCAATCTCCTCTCACTTAGGGTCACCCCAGAATGCGGCACTGATCACCTTGGACCTTGTGGTCAAGTCACTACGCACTCCAGGTCCTATCTGAATCTCTGACAGGAACTTGTCGGGTTCCCTGCAGCTTATGCCTTTCCACTCTGGGCTAGTCCCAAACATTAAACTCTAACTGTTCCTACAGTCAGCCTGCAGATATTACCAACATTACTAACATAGATATTGCGCATCATAATTCACATTACATATCATATCACATTACACAATATTGAAACTTGATTCTTCAAGGGGAAAACGTGGGCAGCATGTCCATATCCTTGCAGAACAGCCATGTTACACTTGGGGTAGTTGGCATGATCGAGTCTTGCACCTGGAGGAGTGCAAGATTCGTTCTGTTGGAGAACGCCATTAAGGAAGGAACAAGAGAGCATGATTGACCAAAGATCCTGGATGGAGCATACCGGGCTCTGGTATGGCATGTGCAACTGGGGAGGACTGGGACGCAGTGAGTGGCGGAGGCTTATGGCCCTTATGGGACAAGAGACGAGGCCGGGGAGCTTGGTGGAGAAAGTTGCCCAATCCTTCGTCTCTGAGTCGGAAGCTGAGTCCTACATCCCAGTTCAGCCTTCAGCTCACAGACGGGCAGAACAACTGAGAGCCATGTTGGTTCAGTGCCCGGTGAATTCCCCACCAACGTCACAGAAAGAATTATCTCCGACCCCGCATCTCTCTGAGGTCTTTGTCCTGAGACCGCTGCTGTACCCGAAGGGAAGCCTCTTGCCACAGAGACGAACTAGATGACAGGTTTCATCAGAGGCAAAAAGGACACTGAAGCATGGTACTGGCTCAGCTAGACCTGCCTAATGGGGAGAAAGGTATGCAGCAGATGACTCAGGGTACCGTAATGTACTACGATCAGGGACGAGGCTTTGGTTTCATAATGGAGGAAGGGACCAGACACAGGGTCTGTGTCAATGCTGGCTCCCTCCAACGAGGACCCGGTCTGAAGGAAGGCGAACGTGTCCAATTCTTGAACGAAGATGGCCATGGGGCTGGTTCGCGATCATGGTTTCCAGGATCCGGTCGGGAGCAGCAGAACTATTTTCCCCGCCATACAGCATCATCCACAGGCAGTCGCGCCTCAGGCCACCACACCCCTGGGGGCTAGAATGAGGAACCACAGCAGGGAGTCTGCACCAAGTCTCTTTGGGGTTGGGTATCTGCAAGAGGTAGCAGCCAATCCGGTTTTGGTATATGTAGCCCAGGGAGCTCACTCTGCAGACTATGTGAGGAGAATGTAGGCCAAAGAGACCTGGATCTGAGCACCACCAGCTGTGAAACCATGCCAAGCAAATAAAGGAGTAGGAAGTTGAGCGGTCTATGTTGTTTTAGTTGCATCTGTGTTCTAAGGGCCCAAAGCTCCGATGGGTCTAGGACTCACAAATCCGGGACTCCCCCATGATGATGGCCATGGATGGCTGAAGTGCATGTTTTCCCCTTTCAGTTTTGTTGCGTCCGTTGCACATTCCCATGCTTGATCAGAGAGACACTGCAGCTGCTGGAGGGTCCTACACCCTCAGCCAAGGACTGAATCTTGTCCGGTAAGGGAGATATCTTTAAGGGACTATGTGCCTGTCACGTAGACAGGATTGTAATAAAAGGATCATGCCTCCATTTGATGGATGCTGTTTTAATGATTGTGTCCCAGCCCTATGGACTGATGGGAGACATTGGACTTTGTCTCTCATGGACTGTGTCCTTACCATATGGACTAAAGTGGGAATGGATGATCCGATGTTCCGGCCATGTTGAAGTTGTCTTAAAGAAGTTGAACTCTTGTTTCCGGGATCCTAACCCAGTAGGACCAGATCTGTCCTTTTCAAAAGGTGGAAGGACACCACTTGCTCTCTGGAAGAGAGGCTGCAGGGAAAAGAGACTCTCAATCAAGTGATGTCATAGACCTAATGGAAAAAAATTGTCCCGAAAGGTGAACAGTCCATTCAATTATATCTCATTAAAATCAATTTTCTATATGAAGTTTATGGTTATGAGTGACTCCTGTAGTGTTGCATTGTAGGTTGTTGTTGTCAGTAGTGAACATACATGCCAGACCCTTTTAGCGATTTAATAAAAAATATCTTCATGCACGTTAAGTAAAATGTTGTGAATGCAACTACATGGCCTTGTGCAGCCAGTCCGCTGAGATGGAATTCTAAAATATTCATTTACTACCTGTTTTAACACAGCAATAACCAAATATTAAATAATAATGAAATATACAGCATTAAATTAAGGTGTAGAAAGATGCACATTATGTTTGACAATATGTTAATAATATATGAACTGAAATGTTACGGCTGCAGCATTTCCATTGTTAAGAGGGAGGTAATTACCCTCAGTATAATTTTGCTGTACTGATATATTGAGCTATCTGTAATTATTGGCCAAATAATCCATAACAATAATATATTGTAGCTGGAAACCTAGGGAGAGGGAAAATAAAAATAAACAGAAATGTCAGCACATATCTGGAAATGTCAGCATTTTTTGCCACGTTGTGCAAGAAATGAGAAAATGAAAGAGTTAAGACCAGGTCTGGCTATACAAAAGAGGAAAGCAGCAGCATGAACAGTAGGTTGTAGAATGATCACATATATATATATATATATATATGTATATATATATATATATATATACACTGCTCAAAAAAATAAAGGGAACACTGAAATAACCCATCCTAGATCTGAATGAATGAAATATTCTCATTGAATACTTTGTTCTGTACAAAGTTGAATGTGCTGACAACAAAATCACACAAAAATCATCAATGGAAATCAAATTTATTAACCAATGGAGGCCTGGATTTGGAGTCACCCCCAAAATTGTCAGCACATTCAACTTTGTACAGAACAAAGTATTCAATGTAAATATTTCATTCATTCAGATCTAGGATGGGTTATTTCAGTGTTCCCTTTATTTTTTTGAGCAGTGTATATATATATTTATATAATTCTTGTGAGTTTTAACAGTATGCTTTTCAAGTTTTTTTTGTTTTTTTTATATCTTACCAATGGGAAAATATTAAGGATGAGCAAATCTATTCAGTGTGATTCAAACTAATGTCAAATTTTAGGAAATTTGTTGAGTTTAAACAATTTGCAATTTGATTTGGATGATTTGCACAAATAATCCCATTTTACTTATTCCAGAAGAATGCATCATCCAATGAAGGCTCACATAACATTGGACGCAGTAGGCCGGGCTTCCCCATAATACCTTGCAGCTATTACATCACATCACATGGTAGAGTACATCCAATCAGGAGGGACTATCATAGCCGTATAAAAGCAGAAGAAGGGAATGCAGCACTCATTTAAGGCTAACTCTGGAGGATGTCATAGCTCACAGCTTAGCAGTCGAGATAAGGACAGAAAGTTATAAAATACTGAATAAACATTACAGAAAGAGTATGACAGTACAGTTGTGAAGGAGAGTTACTATTAGTGATGAGTGAATGTGCTCGATTAAGGGGTTAACCGATCACGTTGGGGTGCTTACCAAGTTTCTTCGGCGTGCTCAAAAACTATGTTCGAGTCGCCGCGGCTTCATGTCTTGTGGTTATTAGACAGCCGCGACACATGCAAGGATTGTTTAACAAACAGGCAATGCCTGCATGTGTCTAACAGCCACAAGACATGCACCCTCAGTGACTCGAACATAGTTTTCCAGCATGTCGAAGATACTCGTTACGCACCCTATCTTGCTCAGATAACCCTTTAACCGAGCACGTTGGTTGATCACTAGTTGCTATCCATTTACCTATAGCAATATAAAGTACTGGTGAAAAGTTTGGACACTCATGCTCATACTATGGTTTTCCTTGTTCTTATTGGAATGTACATGAAGAAACACATATGGAAACATGGAGTAAAAAAATACTTGTGAAACAAATCAATATATGTGTAAACCTTAAATCCTCTTTTACACACAAATTGCATTCTTACTGGCAGCTTCATCAGTTTGTCACCTTGAATGGCTTCCAACAGTCTTATAGGAGCTCCTAGAAATGCTGAGTACTTGTTGGCTGTTTTGCCTTCATTCTGTAATTCATCTCATCCCAGACCATCTCAATTGGGTTGCGGTCGGATGATTGTGGAGGCCATGTCATCTGAAGCAGCACTCCATTCCTCTCCTTGGTCACATAGCTTATATGACGTGCCCCCTGGGCCTGTGTTGTGCAGGGGAACCCGGAACAGGGTCTGTTGTAGAATGCTGGGGGTTGTAGTCTCCGTGTGGCGGTGACCCGGTCCGTGCCCAGGGTGGTCAAACCAGTGGCAGTCTTAATGTATAGCAAATGTCCGACTACGCCACCCGTGGATTGAGGTCAGTGGGGACCGCCGCTGCGCTGCCGGCCGCTGAGGCTGATGTTGTTTGCGCAGCCGAGTATGGGATAACTCCCCACGGGAGAAGTATTGCCTCAGGGCAGCTAATGTGAGAGATGATGGCAGTGATGGTGTGAGGGTCCCAGTGCTAATGGTGCTGGTGCGGCAAGGAATCACAGAGACGTGAGGTGCAGTTCAGGGTCTTTACTGATGGTACAAGGCAGACCCTCCCGGGAGTACTGGCTAGTATAAGGGGCCTGGTCAGTCTGCGAGCAAGCAGGAGTTCCCCTGGCCAGGTGGAGTTGTAGGCCTCCCCGTTTATCTGCACTCTTCCTGGCTACCTTGCTGTCAGCGGTTACAAGTAGCCCACGTCCCTGAGTATACCGTGTGGTGCTCACCCGTATGGCTGGTGACTTGGGGCCTTCTGTTAGCCTCTGCTCCTGGATGGCGGCGCTGGTCCCTATTTTGTGACTGAGCCTCCGGGCTTCTATGGCCAGAGGACCTGGAATCCCCTGCCGGTTGGTTTCTGCTGCTGGGTATATATCAGTCCCCACAGCCTCGGACTCCTGTGTCCGGTTTTAGTAACTTCAGCCAGGGCGAGCTATATCTCTGCTCACAGCCCCTGGCCTTCAGCTGCTTCTCCTACAGAGCTCCTGTTCTCACTTTCCCTCTCCAGGCTCTGACTGCTCTGCTTGTTCTGCAGGCTCTGTCTCCAGCTTCACTCACTAATCCCGCCCCAGACCCAGTTTATAAGGGCAGATTCCTCCCCTCCCAGGTCTGGGTGGGCAGTGTTGCATGCTTAGGGCTTCCTGACCAGAGAAACCTCCCACTTGCTCTCAGACATAATATCTCTATTACTGTGGCAACCAGACCCCTTGGGTGTCACATTCCCCCCTAGTAAATTTTAGTACTCCGGGACTAAACACATTTTTAAAACATAATAACAGGGTATAACAATAACACAATAACATATTTACAAGAAGCTTTAGTTCTTTAAAGGTCACGGCGTGTCCGCAACCGGGTGTCCATATCACCCAAGGTGAAGTTTTTGAAACAAGAGGGTGTCCATGTCACCCAAGGTGAAACTTTAAGCGAAGTAGGGGACCTGTCCAAAGCAAACCCCTTGCGTTGGCCTTGGGCGTGGCTGCAAGGGTAGACTAACTACTTTGGGCCACAAGGAGGCCACGCCAGATAGGTTTTCTCTTCCGCGGCCGTCTTCGCAAGAGGCACCAAGGTGCAACTATCTACAAAACTGTTCCGGTTATCCAGCGTCCATAACCTGTTAGTCCATAAAAATCTGCAGGGTAACTGAGAAACATAATTAATAACAGGCAACAAACATAAACCATAAACAGTTAACAGATAAATTCACAGTGCATTAGTTTAGATTCTCCAGCGAGCGGGCATCTGACCTCTAGTGACTCTAGTGGACCTACGGAGCTCACTAACTGGTTCTGCCCTACAGGGTGTAGGAGGTGTTATGGGTAAGCTGGGCAGCTGTCTGCGCACTCTTTGGCTCACTAGGGGCACGGCAGGCTCACTACTAGCAGAGGGTTGATCCTCCTGTACTGCTGGTGTGGACTCTTCTGCCTCTTGGGCCGGCTGCTCTTCCAGCTCTACCGGTTCCTCTGTAGGCACTTGCGGGGCTGGCTGAAGAAAGGTGAGGACGGGAACCACGACAGCGCCGTTTACTTGTGTCCAAGACCGGGGGAAGTCTCCGAGTACGGTACTGATCATTTCTTCCCTTTCCTCTGCGGGTTGAGGGTTTCCTTGATCTTCTTCAGGGCTTTGCAGCTGTTCGGGACACTTCTTCAGGTGGTCTCTGGAGACAATGGCTGTGGTTTCTCCTCCATCCTTACTGATTACGCAGATTTTTGGGTTCTCATGGCTTGATGGCAGTACGGTGTACGGGTCCTTCTCCCACTGGTCGTCCAACTTGTGGAGCCGCCTCTTCCTCTTCAAGACCTGCTCTCCAGGTACCAGGGGAACAGCGGGAGAATACTGGTTATAAGCCTTCTCTTGCCTTTCTCTAGCTTGAGACAGACTTCGCTCGACGCTCTCCTGTACTTTCCGATACTGCTGCTGCCGTTCTGTATCCCAGTCTGCCTCTGGCAGGGTGTCCTCAGGCGTCAGGACTCCCATATCCAGGTCAATAGGCAGCTTACCAGGTCTTGCTCTCATTAGGTAAGCCGGGGTACAGTTGGTGGAACCTACAGGGATGTGGTTATACAGGTCCACCAGATCGGGCAGTTTCTCAGGCCACAGACTGCGTTCTTCCAGGGGCAACGTTTTTAGCAGATCTATCACCACCTGGTTCATCTTCTCGCAGAGTTCATTGGTTTGAGGGAGATAGGGCATTGTTCTTATCTTCTTGCAGCCATACAGGTTGCAGAACTCCTGGAAGACCTCCGCTTCGAAGGCTGGTCCTTGGTCTGTCAACACTTGGTCCGGGTACCCGTGTGGACGGCAGAAGTGCTGCTGGAAGGCTCTAGCTGCTGTTTGAGCCGTTAAGTCCTTGACCGGGACCACCACCAGGAACTGGGAGTAATGATCTACGATTGTGAGGCCGTAGACATACCCAGATCTGCTTGGAGCCAGTTTCACATGGTCCAGGGCTACCAGTTCCAGTGGCTGTCTGGTGATGATGGGCTGCAGGGGAGTCTTCTGGCTGGCTCGGTCTTTTCTTCTCAGGTGGCACGGGCCACAGTCTCTGCACCACCTCTCGATGGCTCCTCTCATGCCTACCCAGTAGAACCGTTCACGCAACAAGAACTCCAGCTTCTTCCATCCGAAATGCCCTGCTCCGTTGTGGTATGCCTCCAGAACCATAGCCGCGTCTCGTCTTGGGACAACTACCTGCCAGGTCAACTCATGTGTTCGAGAGTTAACCATTCTCCGGCACAGCTTCTCCCTGTAGAGGAACAGCTTACTTTTCTCCTTCCACAGTTGCTTGGTCTCCTCCGGAGCATCTGGGTCAAGATGGGCATGGCCTGGGTCAGCATTTCCTTCACCAAATGGACTGCGGGATCACTGTCTTGCGTCTCCGCCCAGTTGTAGTGGGGCAAGGGATTGAACGTCATGGAGCGCCTGTCCTTCACACGGTGGGAATACAGGGTAATCCCATGACGGTGGAACGCAGGGAGCTCAACTTCTTCCAGATCTTCTGGATCTTCCCCTATGTCCGGTAAGTTCGGCATTCTAGACAGGGCATCCGCGTTGGCATTTGAGCGTCCTGCCCGGTATTTGATGGTGAATTCAAAGTTGGACAGGCGGGCCATCCATCTCTGTTCCAGGGCACTGAGCCTTGCAGTCCAGGTGTGTCAACGGGTTGTTATCCGTGTACACGGTGAATTTGGAGGAGGCAAGGTAATGCTTGAAACGTTCGGTCACTGCCCACACTACTGCCAGGAACTCCAGCTTGAATGAACTATAATTCTCAGGGTTCCTCTCCGTGGGCCGTAGCTTTCGGCTGGCGTAAGCGATTACCCGTTCTTTCCCTTGCTGGATCTGGGACAGTACGGCTCCTAGCCCGATGTTGCTTGCGTCCGTGTGGAGGATAAAGGGCTGGCTGTAGTCTGGATATGCCAGGATTTCATCCCCCGTGAGGGCCATCTTCAGCTGGCAGAAGGACTCCTCTTCCAGCTTTTCCCACCTAAAGGGCGGCTTCTGGTTTTTGGCTTTCCGAGATTGACCTATCAGGAGGTCCTGCATAGGGGTTGCCATTTTGGTGAAACCGGGAATGAATCTTCGGTAGTAGCCTACCAACCCGAGGAACTGGCGCACTTCCTTTATGCTGGAGGGTCTTGGCCAGTCCTTAATCACGGTGATCTTATCAGGGTCAGGAGCCACTCCGTCAGCACTCACCACGTGTCCCAGGTATTTCACCTTTGGTTTCAGGAGGTGACACTTGGATGGTTTCACCTTTAGGCCGTAGTTTGCCAGAGCTTCGAACACTTCTGCCAGGTGTTTCAGGTGGTCCTCATAGGTCTTGGAATAGACGATGACATCGTCCAGGTATAACAGGACCGTCTCGAAGTTCCGGTGTCCCAGACAGCATTCCATCAACCGTTGGAAGGTTCCTGGTGCGTTGCAGAGCCCGAACGGCATACAGTTAAATTCGCTGAGACCCATCGGGGTGGTGAATGCGATCTTCTCCCGGTCCGCCTCTGCTACAGGAACCTGCCAGTACCCGCTAGTGAGATCCAAAGTAGAGAAGAAGTTAGCAGATTTTAATGCAGCTAAGGACTCTTCTATCCTTGGTAACGGGTACGCATCTTTGTGTGTGATACGGTTGACCTTCCTGTAGTCTACACACATTCTCATGGTGTTGTCTTTCTTTTTCACTAAGACTAGTGGAGCTGCCCAGGGGCTACAGCTGTCCCTGATTACCCCAGCCTCCTTCATGTCTCTAAGCATCCCCTTGGCGTGTTGGTAGTGTGCCGGGGGTACGGGTCGGTATCTCTCCTTTATGGGAGGATGGTCTCCCGTGGGGATGTGGTGTTCTACCCCCTTTACTCGCCCGAAGTCTAGCGAGTGTTTACTAAACACTCTCTCGTACTCTCGAACCACCCGATAGACTCCCTGTTTCTGGTGTGAGGGAGTGGAGTCAGTACCCAAATGCAGTTGCTGACACCAGTCCTCCATTGGTTTCTTAGAGCCGTTACCTTCCTCTGGTTGAGATGGAGGCAAGGGTTCCACGGCCTGTACAGAGTTCTGGTTGATGGTGAACAATTTGGCTAGCGTGGCATACCGGGGCAGGTGTATTTCTCTCTCCCCGATATTTATGATGCGAACGGGCACCCTCCCATAGCGTACATCGACCACCCCCCGTGCTGTCAAAATGGTGGGCCTACTGTCTGAGTAGACGGGTTCTACCATTGCTTGGTAGTCTCTACCTCTTAGACCAATAGCTGCCCGGCACCAAATCATCATCTCACTTTTTGGGGGCATGGCAATAGGGAACGGGTCACACATTCTCACGCTACCTATCTCACCACCAGATAGTTCCACCTGTTGCCGCTTCATCAGTGCCCGGATCTCTTTTTGGAGCACACGCTGCTGGCCGGAACTGGCGTTCTTGGCAACCTGCTGTAAAATGAGAATCACCTCTGCAAGACAATTTTCAATCACATTAGTTCCCAAGGTTATTCTAGGGTGACTCTCATGACGGTCTATGTCCACTATAATCAGTCCTTGTGCCGCCAGTTCGACTTTACCGATCTTAATGGTCACCTCTTTGAATCCCACCTGCGGCACGGGCTGACCATTGCTGGCGATGATACTCAGGTCATCATCTGGGTAGCGGGTTATGTCCGAGTCATTCCAGTACTGTTTAAAGAGCACGTACGGGATGGTGGTCACCTGTGACCCAGTGTCTAGTAGGGCACTCATAGGAATGCCATCCAGTACCACAGGCAAGATTGGACGTCCCCCTACGTATTTATCACGCCAGTTTGATGGGCCTGATGGTCTTATGCCTGGGGGTTGGCCCTCTACCCCAGGTTGTGCCCGTTTAAATGACAGTACCTTGCCACATGTCCGGGTTGATTGCAGCGGCGGCAGATGGGTCGTCCGTCCTCGTATCTGTCGCTGGGTCTTCCTCTGGCCGGTGGGGTCCTCCTCAGTCGGCGCCACGGGACGTCCTCCGGTCCGGATGCCAGCTGGATCTTTCCTGGAGAAGAGACCTGTAAAGACTGCACAGTTCTGGTTAGCGCGGCAACGCTCTTAGTCAGCTCTTGGACCTGATGGTGCAGGTCTGTAGCCAGGTCACTGCTTAAAGCCTGCGCATCAGCTCCCACAGGCCCTGCAGACAAGGGCGCCGTCTCCTGGTGGTAAGTGATAGCAGGGCGCCTGTGGGTCACAGCGCCACCTGGTGCCGGTTCTCGGAGCACCCGGATGGCTCTGTCCTTGAACTGTGCAAAGTCCAGGTCAGGGTCCTGTAAGGCCATTGCCCGCAACTGGGTTCGGTGGGCATTGCACAGTAGACCCTCAATAAATTGTTCAGTCAACAGCTTATCTTCATTTCCCACGCTGTCAGGGTCTGCCTGCTTAATGGCTCTCAGGGCGTCTTGTAGGTTTAGAGCATAGTCTCTTATACTCTCATGTGCCCGCTGTTTACACCCGTAAAATCTGAGCTTTATTTCGGCTGAGGTGCGGGTATCAAATGTGTCTTTCAGCCGGGCTAGTATTTCTCTGACAGTCCTCTTCCTCCCAGGTGGCCAGGACTTTACCTCCAATTGGGCTGCCTCGATTAACTGGGCCACCAGGATGCTCACTTTTTGCTCTTCTGTGAGGGGGTACACCTGGAAGAGGCTATCCAGTCTCTCTCTAAAGTCATTTAGAGTATGTGACTCCCCTGAGTACTGGGGTAGCCAGGTTGCCCCCGGGATATAGGGCATGGTGAATGGCATGACTGCTGCAGCGGTTGCGCTGGCGGTGGCTGTGGCAGTGGAGCTCCCCTCGGTATCCGGCATCCTCCTCCCCCCTAGTGGACCGTGGCCTACCTTGCGATGCTCTTCTTCCATAGGCCGCGGCTCCGCAGTCGATCGTCGGGGTTGAGGACCTGGCGTCGCGCTCCGATGACGTCAGCGTCGCTCTTCCTCCCTTCCAGCACCTTGCGCAGCATCAGAGCGTGGGGCGGAGCTTCGGATCTCGCGCGCTTTCGGTGTCCACGCCCCTCTTCTTCCCGTGCGGCGTCCCGAAGATGGCGTCCGAAGGCGGGAAGCAGCTGCGGATGGCGGGAAGAAGGCAGAAGACGGCGGGAAATGGTCCAAGATGGCGTCTGATGGCGGGAAACGACTCCGGACGGCGGAAAACTTCACCACAGGTAAGTATAAAAGTCTCTTTTTCAGGCACGCAGTACCCGGTGGTTGCGGGCACGAAATCCTGCCGACTACGCCAAAGTTGACGCGCCCCCTGGGCCTGTGTTGTGCAGGGGAACCCGGAACAGGGTCTGTTGTAGAATGCTGGGGGTTGTAGTCTCCGTGTGGCGGTGACCCGGTCCGTGCCCAGGGTGGTCAAACCAGTGGCAGTCTTAATGTATAGCAAATGTCCGACTACGCCACCCGTGGATTGCGGTCAGTGGGGACCGCCGCTGCGCTGCCGACCGCTGAGGCTGATGTTGTTTGCGCAGCCGAGTATGGGATAACTCCCCACGGGAGAAGTATTGCCTCAGGGCAGCTAATGTGAGAGATGATGGGAGTGATGGTGTGAGGGTCCCAGTGCTAATGGTGCTGGTGCGGCAAGGAATCACAGAGACGTGAGGTGCAGTTCAGGGTCTTTACTGATGGTACAAGGCAGACCCTCCCGGGAGTACTGGCTAGTATAAGGGGCCTGGTCAGTCTGCGAGCAAGCAGGAGTTCCCCTGGCCAGGTGGAGTTGTAGGCCTCCCCGTTTATCTGCACTCTTCCTGGCTACCTTGCTGTCAGCGGTTACAAGTAGCCCACGTCCCTGAGTATACCGTGTGGTGCTCACCCGTATGGCTGGTGACTTGGGGCCTTCTGTTAGCCTCCGCTCCTGGATGGCGGCGCTGGTCCCTTCTTTGTGACTGAGCCTCCGGGCTTCTATGGCCAGAGGACCTGGAATCCCCTGCCGGTTGGTTTCTGCTGCTGGGTATATATCAGTCCCCACAGCCTCGGACTCCTGTGTCCGGTTTTAGTAACTTCAGCCAGGGCGAGCTATATCTCAGCTCACAGCCCCTGGCCTTCAGCTGCTGCTCCTACAGAGCTCCTGTTCTCACTTTCCCTCTCCAGGGTCTGACTGCTCTGCTTGTTCTGCAGGCTCTGTCTCCAGCTTCACTCACTAATCCCGCCCCAGACCCAGTTTATAAGGGCAGATTCCTCCCCTCCCAGGTCTGGGTGGGCAGTGTTGCATGCCTAGGGCTTCCTGACCAGAGAAACCTCCCACTTGCTCTCAGACATAATATCTCTATTACTGTGGCAATCAGACCCCTGGGGTGTCACATATACGTAGCTTAAAGTTATGTTTGGGATCATTGTCGTGTTGCAACTCAAATGGTGGTGCAAATCGGATGGCATGGCGTGTTGTTGGAGAATGCTATGGTGACTATGTTGGCTAAGTGTCCACTAAATTTTAAATAAAACATCAACAGTGTCATCAGAAAAGCACCCATACACCATCACACCTCCTCCTCTATTCTTCTCGGTGGGCATCACATTTGTAAAAACCATTGGCTCACCTTGGCAATTAGTAGCAAAATTCTTAAATTTCGACTCATTTTTAGACCACAGAAAAGGTTTCCACTGATCTAATATTCAGTCCTTGTACTTATTTGCCTAAGAAAGTATTTTCTTCTTGTTTGTGTTTCTCAGTAGTGTCTCCTTTGCAACAATTCAGGCCAGATTCTCTCATTCTCCTCTGGACAGAAGATGTTGGGATGTGTCTGTTGCTTGATGTCTGTGTATCATTTATGAGGATTGTTTTATCTGATGTTATGTTAATTTGCAGTTCCTGATGCTGAAAACTCAGATAAACTTATCCTCTGCAGCAGAGGTAATTCTTGGTATTACTATCCTAGGGGAGTCCTCATGAAAGTAGTTTCATTATAGAGATTGAAGGTTTTCATGACTGGACTTGAGGATTCCTTCAAGGTTCTAGCAATTTACCTGATTGACTGACCTTCATGTTTTAGTGTAATAAGGGCCTGATAAAAAGGGAGCTACTTTGAGGAATCTAAGATTCAACACATATTCTGGTTTGTTTTACAATTTTTGCTTTACTTGTTTCCATATGGGTTTCTTCATGGCTTTGCTGTCTTCAGTCTGAATCTACAATGCACACATTCTAGTAATAACAAGGAAATCCGTTGCATTAACACGTGTATCCACCTTTGGACGTGTGTGTTTTGGTCACTTTGCCATTGCTAAGTCTCTGTTTGAATTAAAGAGCTTTGAATGAGATAGATACAATCATAGAAGATCTCAGAGTGTTACACACGTCTTTTCAGGCTGATTGGAATACTTGTAATTCGCCAAAGATCAAATGAGGAACCTTATGAATTTGAATTTCAAAAGATTTTCTCATCTGTAGGTAATATGTAATCATATTGCTTTATTGTAATATTCAAGTGGATCATATAGACAGTGCATAAAAACCCAAACACATAGAAAACCATGAAACCATGTTGTATGTCCACAGATATAACACAAACCTATAAAGATAGACCTTTACAAAGATACATATAAATATTCATATGCACAGTTATATAGGTGCTCACAAAAATGCAGTATACACCTACACATTTACACACAGACACATATATAAACATTTACTCCTGAAATTGAAGGAGCCGTTTACGACATTTTTTTTATTCACATTGATGGTCCCAAAATTCAAGTGTAAGGAGGCTTCCAGTTATTTATTATCTGAGCAAAGTGGCTGGAGCCAAGAAAATTTAATGTAGAAGAAACTTATTGCTGAGAGTAATAGCTTTGTACATCTCCGTCAAAAGTTGCGCCAAAAGATAAGGAGAAAACAAAATAAGAATTAGCCTCAGTCAAAATGGAGAAGTGGATAATTCAAATATTGTAAAAAGGGCAGCAATGTGGTTAAGCTAGGATAAATAGGTCACTTCAGACCACACCATCAAGGTCATCTATTGGGATTAAAAGAAATTTTAAAAACTAATCTGCTTCCCAGCATAAATACAAACACATTGAATTGGTGGGAATAGGTGTAACAGGGAACAATTATATAAATTATTGCATATTCTGATAGGCCTGGTCACTTACTTTTATTAAAAAAATAACAACATCTAAATGGTGTAAAATATTAAAATAATAATCCCTTACGATACCTGGCCCATTCTGTTCTGCCGGTCTCTGTGCTGGATAGACTCGTGACTGCTGCATTAGTCAATCACTGGTCACAACATTGACAATGTGTCACCATACAGTCAGTGATTGGCTGTGCTTTCTATCTGGACACAGTAGCAAGTAGAGACCAGTGAGAATTTTTTAAATGAAATCAGTAAAGAGCATATTAATTCTTCTAGATTTTGTAACAAAAGCAGGTGATGAGCAGATAATATCAGGATAGGTAGATGGTTGTAGACACGAAGATAACAGCTTATATATAGTTCGGTCTTTTCTATGGTAACATACGGATGTGAAAGCTGGGCGATAAAGAAAAAAGGCAGAAGAAGAAGTGACGCCTTCGAAATGTGGTGCTGGAGAAGAATGTGATCAATGCCATGGATGGCAAGAAGAACAAACAAATCAATTTTTGGAACAAATCAAGCCAGACATGTCACTCGCAGTAAGGATTACCAAACTACGACTTGCCTACTTTGGACACATCACACAAAGACAGCAATCACTGGAGAAGGACATCATTGTCGGAAGAATAGAAAAAACAAGGCGAAGAGGAAGACCAGAAACCCGATGGCTTGATACAATCAAGATAACTGCAGGGAAGACCATAGTGGATCTATCTAGGTTTTCACAAGTTCAATCTTCCTACAGATCATTCATCCAGGAGGTCGCCATGGCTTGGGACCAAGCCAAAGGCAGTTAATAAATAAATAGAGGGTTAATAACTGTGACTGGCACCAGGTAGAGATGTAAGAAGAAATAAATATGGCACTTTTTTCTGGTTGATCGACTATGTAGTCAGGAGCTACAGACATCACTGGAGCATGGCTGAGTTAGCTCCTTACATGCCCCCAATATTATGCATGAATATAAACCTCAATAATGGATATTACTAATGATGAGCAAGCATACTCGCAAGTACTCAGTACTTGCTCGAGCATAGAAGTACTCGAGATGCTCGGAGCTCGCCGAGTACTTGCAAGATGCTCGGGCGGATGCTCGGGTCCCCTCCCTGCATGTTTGGCGCTCTTTAGAGAGCCAATCAACATGCCGGGATTGCCTGCCACTCATTGTAATGCCGCAACCATGGTGGTTGTGGCATTACAGTGATTGGCTGGCCGCACAGCGTCATCAGTTCTATATCAGACCTGGCGCCGCCATGCTCGTCACAGTCACTCCGGAATCAGGCAGAGTAGGGAGAGGTGCTGATGAGCTAGGGAGAGATTTGCTTGTGTATTAGGTAGTGTAGGGAGAAAACCCGTACATTACACATATCCATCTTAACAAACAGTCCTTCTGAGGACTAATCCATCTGCAGAGATATCAGGCAGTGTATATAGGCAGGCAGGGTATATAGCAGACTGCAGTCCATATAGCACAAGAGGCTCCATTCCAATTCTGCCTTCTGCTGCTGTTAGATATTTCTAGACCCAGATATTTCCTGGCCCAGGTCTCAGGGGCCAGGAATAATTTTTTGGGGATCTTAATCCTCATTATTAGCTTAAAAAGCAATCCAGAGAACACCATTTTTCTGCCCCATTTGCTTGTTGGCACTGCAGAATCCTTTCCTTATTACAGCACTAAAAATCCAGCTATTTAAAACTGTTTTCTCCGTCACACGGATCACGAACACGTTTTCAGAAAATACTGCCAATTTTGGCCTCCATTAAAATTTTGTTTTCAGTGTGTCAGTGAAGCAATTGACACCAGTTTGCTGTTCAAAATATTTACCTACATGCCAGGTATTTTAAACTGTGTTTTCTCCGTCACACGGATCATATATACATTTTCAGAAAATACTGCCATTTCTGGCCTCCATTAAAAATTTGTTTCAGTGTGTCAGTGAAGCAATTGACACCAGTTTGCTGTCTCAAATAGATACCTACAGGCCAGGTATTTAAAACTCTGTTTTCTCCGTCACACGAATCACATATACGTTTTCAGAAAATACTGCTATTTCTGGCCTCCATTAAAAATCAGTTTCAGTGCGTCAGTGAAGCAATTGACACCAGTTTGCTGTTCCAAATAGTTACCTACAGGCCAGGTATTTAAAACTGTGTTTTCTCCATCACACGGATCACATATAAGTTCACTCAAATTCAGCTATTTGTAGTGAGCGTGGAAGATATTGTCCTCCATTTAAAATGGGCAAGGCATGTGGCAAGGGACGGGAAACTGGACGTGATGGTGATGGTGCATGTAGAGGCCGAGGACAAGGCTGTGGGCAAGCTGAAATTATGCCACAACAAACACCCACATCTTCTCGCCCGACCTTCCTGTCCCAAATCCTAAGGGACCGCAGCATGCCACTATTGAACCCAGAGCAGTGTCAAAAGGTTGTTGGTTGGATAGTGGACAATGCTTCCAGCCACCACGACCGCCACCACCCTGTCTTCCACACGGTCAAGTCTCAGTAGCCGTGAGTCTGGACCGCATATTCCTCACCCTGATCCTCCTTCCTCCCACCATGCAGAGTGCCCGGAGACAACTGATCCCACACTTGGACACTCTGAAGAGCTGTTCACTTTTCCATTTATAGATTCGGGCCTCTCGCCCGGTCCACTTGAAGCGGGGCGAGAGGAGATTGCATGTAGCGATGCCCAAATATTTGAGCAGCCACTGTCACATGAAGGTGACGGTGGGAAAGTGTCACAAGAGGTGGACGATGATGAGACACAATTGCCAGAAAGTCAGGAGGAGGACCAGGGTGTGGAAGTGGAAGACGAGGTGGTGGATGATATTGTAACCAACCCAACCTGGCAGGAGGACATGCAGAGTGATGACAGCAGCATACAGGGGGAGGGAGACAGAGCACCTCAACAGGCAGGAAGAAGCAGTGTGGTGGCCGCAGACAGAAGGCAGGCAACTGTTCCCCGTAACACCAACACGAAGGAAGTTACCAGTACAACTGTTAGGTCTTCCTGAGTCTGGTTGTTTTTTAAAGACTCTGCCGATAACCCCAAAAAGGCCATTTGCACCACGTGCCAAGCCAGCATCAGCAGGGGTGGCAAAACAACCAGCCTGACCACCACCAGCATGATCATGCACATGGCAGCAAAGCACCCGACTTTGTGGGCCAAACCCCAGGGTCCAGGAACAGTGTCTGCGGGTGGCACGATTGCTTCTTCCGCTGTTGTGCATGCAAGCCAATCCCCTGTCCATGGTGCATGCGAAGATGCCTCCTGCCATGCACCTGTTGTTGCACACTCTCAAGTAGCAGCATCAGGAAGCACGTCCACGTTCTTGTCCCAGCGCAGCGTTCAGTTGTCCATACCCCAGTCCTTGGAACGCAAGCGCAAATATGCAGCCAACGCCTCACAGGCCACAGTACTAAATTCTCACATTTCACGACTGCTTGCGCTCGAAATGTTGCCTTTTAGGCTCGTGGAGATGGAAGCATTCCGCAACCTAATGGCGGCGGCCGTCCCTCGGTACTCGGTCCCCAGCCGCCACTATTTCTACTGGTTTGCCGTCCCCGCATTACACAAGCACGTGTCCCAAAACATTAGCCATGCCCTCAACAACGCAGTTACTGGGAAAGTCCACCTAACCACGGACACGTGGACAAGTGCTTGTGGGCAGGGACGGTACATCTCGCTGACAGCATACTGGGTTAACATAGTGGAAGCCGGGACCCAGTCGGACCTTGGGACGGAACACGTCCTCCCGACGCCAAGAATTGTGGGCTCTAGGTCAATCAGGATTGCCCCCACGGTCTACAGCTCCTGCACCTCAGCCTCCTCCTCCTCTTCAGCCTCCATCTCCGAAATGACCACATCAGTCACAAGCTGGAAGCACTGCAGCACTGCCTCGGCCAAGCGGTAATAGGCTGTGCTGAAGCTAATATGCTTAGGTGACAAACCACACAATGCTGAAGAGTTGTGGACAGCTTTGAAAGAGCAGGTGGATCTGTGGCTCACACCGCTGAACCTACAGCCAGGCATGGTCGTGTGTGACAATAGCCGGAACCTGGTGGCGGCTCTGAGGCGAGGCGAGCTCACACACGTACCATGCCTGGCCCATGTACTTAACCTCGTGGTTCAGCGGTTTCTCAAATCCTACACGGAGCTGCCGGATCTGCTTGTTAAAGTATGCCACCTGTGTGCCCATTTTAGAAAGTCACCTACAGCTTCCGCCGCCCTTGCCGTGTTCAAGCAGCGTTTGCAGATTCCGGCTCACAGACTGGTGTGTGATGTCCCCACGCGTTGGAACGCTATACTGCAGATGTTGGGAAGGATTTGTGAGCAGAAGAGGGCAGTTGTTGAGTACCAGCATCAACAAGGCCGTCGATATTCAGTTCAGACTCCACACATAAGACCTCAGGAGTGGACATGGATGTCAGACATATGTACCATCCTTCAAAACTTTGAGGACTCCACCAAGATGGTGAGCGGCGATGACGCCATAATTAGCGTCACCATCCCGCTTCTCTGTCTTCTGAAATGCTCTCTGCTCACAATCAAAGAGGATGCATTGCAGGCGGAGCACAATGAGATGGAGCAAGGAACCATACAGGGTGATTACACACAGCCCAGTCTCATCTTATCCCAACGTGGATTGGGTGACAATGAGGAAGAGGAGGAGGAGGAGGAAGAACAGGAGCTAGTTTCATGCGCTATGGACAGTACTACCTGCACAGCTGTCATACCGTCTATTCAGCGTGGATGGCCAGAGGACAGAGAGGAGGAGGAGGAGAGCATGGTCAGTCTTCCTCTTGGTGAGAACACGGAAGTCTTGCCTGTTAGCAGTCTGGCATGCATGGCTGAGTTTATGTTACGCTGCCTTTCCCATGACCCTCGCGTTCTCAAAACTTTGGGTGATTGTCATTACTGGTTGGTGACACTTCTAGACCCACGCTACATGGAGAACTTTATATCTCTTATTCCTTAGGCGGACAGGTCTACAAAAATGGGGCTGTACTAGAAGGCCCTTGTTGCAAAACTATTAAAAAAATTCCCATCTGAAGATGCTGGCAGCAGAGGGCACACTTCGTTGGACAACCAAGGAGTACAGGCGAGAGAGGCACAACTTCAATCCAGCAGAGGCAGGGGAACACTGTCAAAGTTCTGGGAGAATTTTCTCAGCCCCTCCCATCGCACAAGTCCTGAGGCGTGGGGTACTCTCACAAGGAGTGCAAAGTTTGGGAAGGTGCTGAGGGAGTACCTTGCCGACTGTACCAATGTCCTCCGTGATTCCTCTGTGCCTTATAATTATTGGGTATCCAAGCTGGATACGTGGAATGAACTGGCTCTCTATGCCTTTGAGGTCCTGGCCTGCCCTGCCGCCAGCGTTTTATCAGAGAAGGTTTTTAGTGCCGCTGGTGGAATTATAACTGATCAGCGCATCCGCCTGTGAACTGAAAATACTGACAGGCTGACTCTTATAAAAATAAACAAGGGCTGGATTGGGCCAGACTTCTCAACACCACCGAATGATAGCAGTGTAACATAAACTCAAATCCAGTGTCTATTTTTGAAAGGTGTATTCCCATGCACCTCTTCACACCCACACATGGGTATACGCTTCCTGATTTTGGCTATTTGCTCTTGTCCTCCACCACCATGTCACCAGGGTGACCGTGGTCCGTGATGCAACACCCACATAATTCTTTTAAAGGGTGTTTTTGATGCCTGTAAAAAAAATTTTTTATTCAGTATGTTCATGTATACTCCGCAGGGGTAAATGTTTGTCAGCCCATACACTTAGTGCATGGGCATTACAAGTGTAGGAGGCCCGCTCCTTTCTAATGGGAACATTTTTTTAAGAGGCCCTCCTCCACGTCTCTTCCAAGGGGCATTGGAGTGCCTCCCAATTTTTGTCAGCCCTTGCATTTACTGCATAGGCAAACACAATGGGAGACCCACTTCCTAATAATGGGAACATTTTTTTATGAGGCCCTCCTCCACGTCTCTTCCAAGGGGCATTGGAGTGCCTCCCAATTTTTGGCAGCCCTTGCATTCACTACATAGGCAAAAACAATGGGAGACCCACTTCCTAATACTGGGAACATTGTTTTCAGGAGGCCCTCTGACCTCCACGTCTCTTCCAAGGGGCATTGGAGTGCCTCCAAATTTTTGGCAACCCTTGCATTCACTGCATAGGCAAACACAATGGGAGACCCACTTTCTAATAATGGGAACATTGTTTTCAGGAGGCCCTCTGACCTCCACGTCTCTTTCAAGGGGCATTGGAGTGCCTCCCAATTTTTGGCAGCCCTTGCATTCACTGCATAGGCAAACACAATGGGAGACTCATTTCCTAATAATGGGAACATTGTTTTCAGGAGACCCTCCTCTAAGACTCTTCAAAGGGGTATTGGGGTACATCCAAAATTTCAAAGTGGTATTGGGGTGCGTCCAAATTTTGGGCAGCCCTGCCACTCACTGCATATGCAATAACAGTATAGGAGACCCACTCTTTAGTAAAGGGAACAATAAAACATAGTCGGCTGATGACTATCTAAGAATAGTGAGGGCCGCCTGCTGGCCATTTAAAAATAGTAAAGGCCGCCTGATGGCCCTATAAAAATAGGCTTTGTGAATTTCAGAGTCGCTCCTTCATAAATGAAACACGATGTGTCTGATGATATCTCACACACCACATGGCCAGATAAGGTTGTAAAATGTTAAAATGACATTTCCTGGTGAATGCATTTGTCACGGTTGAAAGCAATGCAAAAGTGAAAAAACGCATTAAAAACGCCATGTGTGAACATAGCCCAAGGTGTGGAGGAGCATTTTTGTTTTTGGTTATTTATTTTGCTTTATATACAATTCATTACCCTGGAAAGGATGTTCCTTAACATATTTCCCTAGAAAATCCATTTTGGTTTTGTTTTGTTATGTTTTATTGTGAATCCGTAAAAGTGGCGTAATATCTCTGACAATCTTGTTGACAGAAGTGACCTGGGAGTCAGAAATGCTTCCAGGGGTCTTCCCCATGCTGTCCCCATGTCATTTGAGCACTGTTCCCATCGATTTGGACAATTTTTAGGTCCTCTGCAGACCGCCAGGGGGAGCCACCTGAAAAATGCTCGAGTTTCCCATAGACTTACATTGGGCTCGTTGCTCGGGTCGAGCACCCGAGTATTCCAATGTGCTCGACCCGAGCATCGAGTACCCATCACTAGATATTACACAATCTATTAGAAGGAGGAATGTATTAACCGAGGGTGGAACTGATCATGACCCTGGTTTGTGTATATGAAGGCTGCAGCAACACTATAATATACAATATGCTATGTTCGAAGAACGACTACAAAGGACAACTGAAGTAAGCGGTCAATTTGTTGGGTGCGTAATGTAAGACCTTCTTCTTGAGTGACATCGGAGCTGTTGGAAAAGTACATTAGCGCAGATCTCCAGTTTGGATAATTATACACAAGCATAGATTAATTATAAACAGAATTCCTCTTGGGTATAAATGAGTGTCCAATTATGCAGGATCAGCAGATCAGAGCTGAATATTTATGAGATGGAGGGTTAGAGGGTGGCAGTGGGGGTGCCCCTCGCTGTCCTCTCTGCCGGCCATCTCCAAGGTGATACAGAGAGCAGTTTTTTTTTTTATACAAAAAGCAATGGCCATAATTACATTTTCAAACTCCATTCTGTAGAGATAAAGGCAAGTAATTCATGCTTCATGCAGGCTTGGCCTGGAGCCTGTCCGGAATACCAAACTGACAATTATGCTGAATTATGGGAAACTCGAGGATGTAGATTGTTATCCAACCTGAGCCCAGACCAGAGAATTCATTTTCCCTTATTAATGATCTCTGCCGCACTCTGTGGTTAACCGCTGGTCAGCTCCAGAAGCTGACTGTCCTCTTGTAATTGAACAGCTTTCGGACGGACTACCGGGGTAATTGCATCCACTATGGGTGGCTGCATAGGTAGATTCTGGTGTACGAGAGAGGCCATGATGTTCTGACATGATAGATACAGAAAGAAATAATATCTTATGTCTTAGAATAGGTGGAGAAAATTTACTTCTAGTTATTTCAAAAAAAATGTTGAAAGGGATGAGTTATTTCATTTTCATTCATTAGATTTCTTTATGTAAAAAAAAAAAAAGAAATAACATTTGTATTATTTTTACTATGATTTTTAATGTAGGATTTTTTTTTTTTTTTTTTTTAAACTATTTTCTGTGATTGCCATGTTGGAGGATCACATTACACTCCAGCATTAACTGTATAGAAAGTACAAAAGGGTATGGTTGCTTTATGAACAGGAATGAAAGTTACAAGCCAGAAAATGTCTATAGACACTCAAGGCAGAGATGGAATATTATTCCTCCCCTGGCGAACAGCAGGGAAGCCACAAACACAGTTATATCTCTGTATATATTTTATTAGGCCTATAGCAGTACAGTTGAGCTTCAATATATCATTACATATCCTGCCCTCTAATAGTGAGATGACTCTTCTGATCATGTCCCAGTCTACACAGCAAAGCAGGAAATGTTAACTTATTATTTAAAATTTAAAAGAATACATATTTCATTAATTGTGTCTATAAAGTCAAATGGAAACTAGCACTGATTGTGAGGGTTTATAAGGCTATGTGCCCACGTTGCGGAAATGAAGCAGAAAATTTCTGCTTCGTTTCCGCATGTCCTCTCCCAGAAAAACGCATGCGGAATTCCGCACGCGTTTATTGCGCGTTTATCGCGCGCTTATCGCGCGTTTACCACATGCGGAATTGCCTTACGTTTTTAATGCATTGCAGAAGGCAATTCCGCTTGCGGAAACGCAAAATTAACGAACACGCTGCAGATTTTTGAACGCATCATAAACGCTACGGAAAAATCCGCAGCGTGGGCATCGAACTTGCGGAATCCCCTTGGGGACCATGGGGAGCGGATTACTTAGCGTTTAACAAGCGTTTACGCTGCGGAAATTCCGCAGCGTAAACGCTTGAAAAACGCTACGTGGGCACTCAGCCTAAAGCCAGACTCAATATGTCAAGCTGTTATAGATAGGGGTCGACGGCTTCTTTAACTATTGGTTAGTCAGCATTGCAGGCTGACTAGTTAGTTTGGCTCTGACCTCCAGTCGGAGACAGGGCATCCTCATTTTGTCCCCTTTTTATCAAGCTTATGTTTCACAAAAAAGAAAATGGAAAAAAATAGATGTCTCCAGGAAAATATCTAGAAATTAAAATAGAATTATTGAACTTTTTAGGATAATAGTTTAAAACATATAAAACTCAAGGAAGAGGAATATAATTCCTTTACCTATCCTTTATTTGAATAACTGACTGATTTGGTCTTTTTTTTTTACTAGGGGGTGAGGGTTGGGGTCTGCTGGGAGGGATGTGTATATTTTAATAGTTTGATTTCATTACATAAAGTGCAAGGTTTTTTGTTGCATCCAAATTGCAGAAAAATGGGGGATTTACCAAAATTGTGAGACCTATTTACAATGTTTTAGGAAAAAAAAAAAGTTGGCCCAGCTACTAGACAAAGTTCAACATTTTGAAGAAAAAAAAGAGAATAAAAAGTTTACTGATACAAAATGTAGACCTAGGACATACAGTATATCATGTCCACCTGATTTACGTATAGAATTATTCTACATAAAAGACTAATATGGTCAATAAATTGCCTAATATTATAATGGTCCTGAGGTACAGCTTGAATTATGGTTAGCTTAATTCACAATTCTGCAGCCTTCAGAGCTTAAATCTTCTAGCATTTCCATGTCTGCATTACGTTTTATCTTTATACCAGATGCTATACAGTACTCGTGGTATCTGAAAAACTTTTTATAGCACTTCATTATAGAAGTTTAGCTGCAAGAATGCATTGGCATAGTGGAGGGAAGAGTGTTGGCGAGACATATGTCGAGATTGTTGGGTGCCATGGGAAAACCAACAAGCCACTTGACCAGGGTTTCGTAGATATACAGTACAATTAGGGTGTCAAACTGAACCTTTCTCCTATAGGTTAGCTTCATGACAATCTGAGGACTAGATTGCAGGCTGTAATACATGGTAAAAACATGTTTATTAATGATATATATATATACAGTTGTGCTCAAAAGTTTACATACCCCTGCAGAATTTTTCCTTTCATGGCCTTGTTTCAGAGAATATGAATGATAACAAAAAAACTTTTTCTCCACTCATGGTTATTGGTTGGGTGAAGCCATTTATTGTCAAACCACTGTGTTTTCTCTTTTTAAATCTTAATGACAACCAAAAACATCAAAATGACCCTGATCAAAATTTCAGAAACCCCAGTTCTTAATACCGTGTATTGCACTCTCTAACATCAATGACAGCTTGAAGTCTTTTGTGGTAGTTGTGGATGAGGTTCTTTATTTTCTCAGATGGTAAAGCTGCCCATTCTTCTTGGCAAAAAGCCTCCAGTTCCTGTAAATTCCTGGGCAGTCTAGCATGAACAGCACGCTTGAGATCTCCCCAGAGTGGCTCAATGATATTGAGGTCAGGAGGCTGAGATGGCCACTCCAGAACCTTCACTTTGTTCTGCTGCAGCCAATAACAGGTCGACTTGGCCTTGTGTTTTGGATCGTTGTCATGTTGTCCAAGTACGTCCCATGTGCAGCTTCCGGGCTGATGAGTGCAAATTTGCCTCCAGTATTTGCTGATAACGTGCTGCATTAATTTTTCCTTCAAATTTTATCAAGTTTCCTGTGCCTTTGTATCTCACACATCCCCAAAACATCAGCGATCCACTTCCGTGCTTTACTGTAGGAATGGTGTTCCTTTCATCATAGGCCTTGCTGACGCCTCTCCAAATGTAACATTTATTGTTGTGGCCAAAAAGTTCAATTTTGGTCTCATCACTCCAAATTACCTTGCTCCAGAAGTTTTGAGGCTTGTCTCTGTGCTGTTTGGCGTATTGAAGGCAAGATACTTTGTGGCATATGCGCAGTAATGGCTTTCTTTTTGCGACTCGACCATGCAGCCCCTTTTTTCTTCAAGTGCCTCCTTATTGTGCATCTTGAAACAGCCACACCGCTAGTTTTCAGAGAGTCCTGAATTTCAGCTGATGTTATTTGTGGGTTTTTCTTTGCATCCTGGCAGTTGTGGTTGAAACGTTTGTTGGTCTACCTGACCGTGGTTTGTTTTTTACAGAGCCCCTGATTTTCCATTTGTTAATCACAGTTTGAACGCTGCTGACTGGCATTATCAATTCCTTGGATATTTTTTTGTATCCCTTTCCTGTGTTATACAGTTCAACTACCTTTTCCCGTAGATCCATTGACAATTCTTTTGCTTTCCCCATGACTTACAATCCAGAAACGTCAGTGGCTGGATGAAAGATACAAGAGTCTGTCTGGATCCCAGAAACTCACTCAGTTTTTATGCACACACACTGATTACAAGCAAACAGGTCACAGATGAGGATGTTACCTTTAGTAGCCATTCATACCCATTCGTGTCAAATTCTGTGCATGTTATCATGCCAAAATCACCAGGGTATTTGAACTTTTGATCATGGTCATTTGGATGTTTTGGTTGTCATTAAAATTTAAAAAGAGAAAACACAGTAGTTTGACAATAAATGGCTTCAGCCAACTAATAACCATGAGTGGAGAAAAAGTTTTTTTTGTTATCATTCATATTCTCTGAAACAAGGCCAAGAAAGGAAAAATTCTGCCGGGGTATGTAAACTTTTGAGCACAGCTATATATATATATATATATATATATATATATATATATATATATATATATGACTCAAGGTTACAAGTCCATCTTCAGAGATCTTGATGTTCCTTTGTCCATGGTGTGCAACATAATCAAGAAGTTTACAACCCATGACACTGTAGCTAATTTCCCTGGACATGGACAGCAGAAAAAAATTGATAAAAGGTTGCAACACAGGATAGTCTGGACGGTGGATAAGCAGCCTCAATCAAGTTCCAAAGAAATTCAAGCTGTCCTGCAGGCTCAGGGTGCATCAGTGTAAGTGCAAACCGTTTGTCAACATTTGAATGAAATGAAACACTGTGGCTGGAGACCAAGGAGGACCCCACTGCTGACACAAAGACATAAAAAAGCTAAACTGCAGTTTGCCAAAATGTACATGACTAAGCCAAAATTCCTCTGAGAAAGAGTCTTGTGGACAGATGAGACAAAGATAAAGCTTTTTGGTAAAGCACATCATTCTACTGTTTACTGAAAATGGAATGAGGCCTACAAAGAAAAGAACACAGTACTTATAGTCAAATATTGTGGAGGTACAAAGATGTTTTGTTTTGTTTTTCCTGGCTCTGGATGCCTTGACTGTGTGCAAGGCATTATGAAATCTGAAGATTACCAAAAGATTTTGGGTCACAATGTAGTGCCTAGTGTCAGAAAGCTGGGTTTGCGTCCTAGGTTATGGGTCCTCCAGCAGGACAATGACCCCAAACATGCTTCAAGAAGCACCAATAAATGGATAAATGGATGGAAACAAAGCGCTGGAAAGTTCTGAAGTGGCCAGCATTGAGTCTGGATTTTAATTCCATTGAACACCTGTGGAGAGATCTTAAAATTGCTGTTGAGAGACCTTGAGCTGTTTGCAAAAGAAGAGTGATCCAAAATTCCAGTTGAGAGATGTGAGAAGCTCGTTGAGAGTGATTGATTGTAGTTATTTATTCCAAAGGGTGTGCACTGTGCAACCAAATATTAAGTAGAGGGTGCTAACAATTTTGCCTGCCCATTTTAGGGGTTTTGTGTGAAATTATGTCCAATTTTCCTTTTTTTCTCAGTTTTTTTTTTGTGTTGTTCCAATACACACAAAGGAAATAAACATGTGTATAACAAGACAGGTGAAATTGCAATCATTTTCTGGCAGAAATACTTAATTTTCCGGAATAATTTCAAGGGTACCAACACTTTCAGCCATGACTGTATACACAAAATGATTCCTTAAAAAAACCCCAAAAAAACATAAATATTCATATAGTATTATATAGTATTATACTGATATATAATTTTGTGGGGAAATATTCAGTACAATGTGTATTTTCTTGTTGGCAATTCTTGCTTAACCTGGGGATTAGGTTCTACTCAGATTGACATCTATCTCTTTATGCACACTAAAACATGATAATCAGTCGATCACTGCTTAGGACCAGCCACGGGACTCCTAAATCTCAAATAAGAAGTAATTTTACCAAATCTTTTCCCACAAACCTACATCAATCTGCCAAACTCCTCCTGCTCACAGATCAGATTGCATGTTGAATTTGACAAATGCCATTTAGTCCATAAATGATATTAGATGGACAGACTTCATCCCTACCTTTACCAACAGTATTAGATGACTCATTACACGCTATTGCATATCTTAACCTACGCCCCATGACGAGAGGACATATCCCTGACTTTTAATTTATTCTTCTCCATTGAGTTTTGAAAAATGTGGATTTCCAGCCAAAAGTTGGCCATACACATTAGATTAGTTGTTGGACGTAATTTTGTTTGACAGCGATCTCTACAGGCTCTCCCATATACAGTAATGCTCTACCAAGCATTCTAGCATGGTCCATGAGAGAGGAGCTGCCAGATCCTTATATCCTGACATCCCCCCACATAATCTGTCAGAGGACAGTTGGACACCCCTGTGCAGATTAGAAGGCTGGTCAATCCTGTGGAAATTGTTGGGTTCAGACAAGCTTTATCCAATGTGTATGGGGAGCTGCCTTTTAGTGATTAACTCCACCATCGCTACTCTTCCTGTATTACAACTAATGTTTAGAGTAACCATCATTTTCATGTTTATTTCATAAATCATAGTACACGTGAAAATAAGAAACTTTGTAATATATCTTTTCAGAGAAATCTGCTTCTTTCTCCTCCTGGACTAATCATTCTCAAAATTCTCTATTCTCGATTAAAATCTGTATTCACTGAAGACAGGCTTTCCCATTACTGAGATAAGAGATGGCAGCTGGTACTGATTAGATTCTATAAAGACCGGATGGGGGAGGAGCTCTGCCTCTAGCTCTACCTTCGCCCTCAACTCCTCCCATCTACATAGAATCTTATCAGTACCAACTGCCATCTCCTATCTCAGTAATGTAACATTCTGTCTTCACTGAATACATATTTCACCCAGAATTGAGAATTTTGAGAGTGAGTGATCAGTTTAGGAAGAGTAAGAAGCAAATTTCTATGATAAGATATATTGCAAACTTTCTTATTTTCATGTGTACAATTAATTTATAAAATAAAAATTAAAACAATGGTTACTCTTTAAGTTCTTTCTTCGAGTAATTGGTGTAAGTTTTAGATATTCTGTGTAAACTTAGATGTTTGGCATACCACATGAGTTAAATGTAATGCAGCCCTGTGTATGTATTTCATGCTTCAAGACGTAGTACATTTTCTTGGCTCATTCATTCACACGCACATCTTTCTCCCCGATGACCAACCTGCATTTATACAAGTGCGTAGGACATTCCTATTTTATTCAAGCAAATAAGAAAACAAGACCATTACTTAGCTGGCACACCTCGCCTCCATTCATGACTTTCTCAGAAGTGGGAGAGAAGAGCATATACATTCAGCTGCCTCTATTCATTATGCTATTCCTTGTTACCAAGGACATTGTATGTTCTCAAAGGGAATTTCATTTCACAATTTCTTCCATTTATCCCTTCCTTCTCCGTCATATTCATGCTCTTCTGGCTGGACATAATTATTACTATCACACTTGAGCAAAGTATTTGATTGCATGCCGTCATTCTCTTCCAATCTTCTGCTAACTGATCAACGAAAATAATTTTGTGTAAAGGTAACATCACAATGATATTCTGAAGCCCCTGTTTTCTGTCCACAGGCCAGGTACAGTCAGGTCTCCACAGTGCAAGCCTCCCTTTGCTGACCCAAACCTTGAGCTGAGCTGAGACCACATGCCTAGGAGGTGAGACATATTTCAGTATTTGCATCAGTTAGCACCGGATTGTCGCAGCCGAGCATGCATGATAGTCGCCATTCTTGTCAACCATTTGTATCTTCTGAAGCCTCCATTATTAGTAGATTCTTGTATAATAATCCAGAAATTATAATTATTATTAACACTACTTATCTTCTGGGTAACATATAAATCCCATCCCATTGTTCAATACTTTACTGATGAACCCTAATTGAATAGAAGGCAATCTTTTCAGAACCAGTTCCGAATGGAAAGAACTGTGGACCGTTGAGTGGGGCAATCTGGGATGCCTTCTATTCTTTTTAATCTTAGAACCTATAAGACTTTGAATGAATTGATATGTGCCTTATTGTGGTAGGCTATTTTTAGGCTCAGCTTCTATCCTGCAACTATTTCAGCTTCATGTGCTTTCCTCCTAAACTGTAGCCTGTTGTCTCTGCCCTTCCTAAGACTGTACATGCTTTTGTCTCTATTTATATGGAGAGATCTTTTTACAACCTCATCCCCCTCCCAGCAGCTATCTCTAACACTGAGAGAAGGGATGGAGAGAAGAGATAGATGTCAGAATCAAGAACAGGAGTTCTGATGGATTTGTGACATTTTTGAGGAGAACTCAACTTCCAGATACTCTGCAGTAGCAAAACGGTAGAAAATAATGAAAGAAGACTATTTAGAACATTGCATAACTTTTTTAAAGCAATATATAAAAAAAATGCTTTACACTGTGTACGTAGCCATTAACGAGGTTATCTAGGAATTTTGTTTTTACTATGGGCCTAAAAACTAATAGGCAGATAGTTGGATAAGAGTTTAAATAACCTGCCTGCTGTACCCGACACCAACTCAGAGTGGTTACTGACCGCTACTGCTGGCGATCCAACTGCTTCCCGTCAACAGAGCAGCTCTTCCTCTTCCAGGCTGCTTTGTCGATGAGGCTTGACTGGTGGCATCATGCCGATTGACAACCGGCTTCCTTCAGTTAGGCTTTGGGTAGCCGACTATCAATAAGCATGACGTGGGTAGTCACACCCCGTCAACCAAGCCTAGCGGAAGAGAAGCCGCTGCTCTGTCGATGTGACCTCATCGGAAGCTATTGAATCACCGGCAAAGGCAATCGTTGACCTCTTTGTATCGGCAGAGATCGGAGCCGTAAATCTTTAATCAGCTGAACAAACCATACGAGTGTTTGGAGGGACAGGTAAAATAAATGTGGGCCGACAGCTATTTCAGGTTTATGGACACTTTAAGTAGACAACAAGACAAAGTGCTACATTTACTGGGAATAAAGCGCACGTGTATTGATTTATTTATGCCATGCCATGATATGTACACACTGCACTGCGATAGACTTAGTGGTGCTGTGTGACCTTCGAGTTGGCATTAAAAATATTGCCTTGTGCTTTGCATTCCCTGTAGTAAGTGCAGAATCTATACCATTATATAAATGGAAGAGATCAGGCAGTATAAATAGCAACCATTTAGCATTTGAGAAACGACAGTGTGGGATCCCTGCGATGGTTCATGACCTGAAGGTGTGTGGGGGAAGGCAGGGGGATAAAACAGTGAGAGTGATTGCTTATGTGTGGGACATTCAGAAAAACGAATGCCGTCTCAGAGAAAAGATCAACCCTAAAAATGAGGACTGGTTGTAAGTCAATTCATTTTCTTTAGGACTATTATAAATTGACAGTAGAATTTGCCGCTCAGGGCTTGGTGTATGTTTAACCCTTTATGCCCAGTGGTCATTGGACCAATTCCTCATCTAGCAGTTCCATAGAGAGGTCCTCTAGACAGGGTCATCCTGTAAATGCTCTTGTTTGGAGTTTTCCAAGGACCGCTGAGCAAGCTGTTGATATGTTTGCTTTCGAATCTCTCCCGATGTATTCACTCCTCTCCCTCAACATGACAATGAACAGGACAATGAACCGTATTCCTCACAGCCTGTGCACTATGCGCTATCAGGATTCTTCGGTTTCAGTGCTGGGAGACTGCAAGTGTGCCATTTGCATACATGTCAACTAGATAGGCGTGGCCGGGTAAGTCTAGTCGGAATGTGGCCAGAAGTATGCAAATAGTTGCTTAAATTTGGCTCAACTCAAGGCTGAGCTAAAAGTTTGCGACATTTGGAGTTCTTAAGACATTTTTGCCCAGCTCTGCCAAAGTGGGTAGAGCTTTGCGCAGGACGGGGATGTGTCAACCCGGTTAGTCAAACTCATGTTGAGTGGTGGTGTTTCTTACACCATAAATCTTACTCCAGTCTATTCCCCGACAAATCTTACTCCAGTCCACACCTGCAGTAAGACCTGTGGCGAGGCACACAAGAAAGCATGGAAGCGCACACTACTTTTCAGGCGCTCCTCATTCATTAAGAGGCATGCAACTCTTTATGAATCAGGAGCATCAGACTACATTATGCTTCCACGTAAAGACTGGCAAGAAAAACGCCGGTTTCGATGACTCGGGACCAATATATTTTAACATTTGCAGAAAAACAAGTGACCTGCACTTTCTTAATTAAAGAAAATTAAAGAGAATATTTTTGAGTTTGTCACTTTTCATTTTTTTCTTTCAAACCCTTTAAGATCGGTCTAATTTTCATAATGTAGCCCAGAACATATTTTCTTTCAGTAATATCCACCACAATTTCTTTGATATATTAGTGGTCACTATTTTGAATACACTCAAACTAGGAAGACTCTACAGAGAAAAAGAACATCCAGGGATTTAATCAGAGTCAAAAGGAAATTTTTCCCCTTTATATGGAAAAATTGGCATCCACCTAGTGTGGGTTTTGGATGATAGGTTAGACTTCTTGAACCTCTATTTTTCAAATCATATTAACTACAGAAATATTGTACCTTAACGGGAATCTGTCAGTAGGATCAACCCTTCTAAGCCGTCTATATGGGCATATATGTCATAGGAAGCTGAATAAAATTATACCTGAATATCTGTTATCTGATGTCTTATTCCAGAGAAATCCATGTTTTTCTTATGTGTAAATGGCCTGTTAAGATTTATGGGCCTCCAGAGATTATTGTGAATAAAAAGGGGGAGTTACCAGTGTGAGGCATGTAATAACTGACAGTCTGCTCTCCTGATCTACATGTCTCACACTGGTAACGCCTCCTTTCATTTAAAATAATCTCTGGAGGCAGATTCTCAGGGAGATCTATGTCCAGCCCATAGATCTTAACAGCTCATTTACATATAAGAAAAATGTGGATTTCTCTGGAATAAGACATTGATCCTACTGTTAGATTCCATTTAACTTGTCTCTAAACCTTTAAAGCTTAAGATGTAGGGCACAAGATCTTAAACAAACTTAAAAAAAGTTTGCCTTTGACGAATGCCTAGATGGATGCCAACTGTGGGATGTTCATCATTTATAGACTCACATGTTTAAAAAAAAAAAACATTTTTATTGAAAAGTTCTCAGTTACTAATTGTTGCCCACTTGTCTCCTGTAGGCTTTTTATTTTACTGTAAAAAATGATAACTCCACTCAAGAAAGTTTTAAGGGGTTGTCTCATCTTAATAAATGGTTAAAATTGCAACATGCTTATGAAAGCAAGCAACTTTGGAATTTACTTCTTATTAAAAATTCTCTTCATTCCCAATAATAAAGGTTTATATTTTATTGTTTACTGTTCATTGCCTAGGTCACCGGCCTCCTCTGCAGTCAATCACTTGAAAACACCACTCCAGCAATTTTTTTTATTGCAGCAATTTTTTTATTTGCTACTAATCAAATGTCCCTGCCCTCGGTGCTATACTTACTAGCTGTCGTCTTCACCTTTTATCAGCGCCTCTCGGACCCGCGGCGCCATCTTGTGACCTCAATTTCTGACAGGCCGAAAGTTAGAGTTAACGATCACAAGCACTCAGTATAAGTCTATGAGGGCCAGAACAATGGTCTCATAGACTTACATTGAAGAGTGACCTCCAATTCACTTCAGCAAACACTGGTGCGATCCAGCAGGTCACAACCTGCTGAAGACGGACCAGAGCGGCGGTGATAGAAGGTGAAGACGGTAAGGCAGGTAAGTATAAGACTAGGGGCAGGGACCTTAAATTAGAAGCACCACTCGAGCGCTGCAATAAAAAAAACCACTGGAGTGGTGCTTGACAGCTCTTTGCAGGTGCTGCTCTGAATCTGGCCAAATCCAGCCAGTTTCAGTGCCTTGCGCTCCTCCAGTGTTGCAGAGGCACAGCTGCTTGCAGCATGGGGAGCACACAGCCTGGACCAGCAGCTCAATCACGCCGATGGTTCATACTACCGATCATTAGGAGCGCACCGCCCCCGGCAGGCAATAAGCCAGGAGACAGAGGTGCGGTGCACTCTAGAAGTTCTAATACATCAGCAACTAACTACATAAACACATAAACCATTATAATATCTGTCCTGTATCAATAATCAAAGTCAGATACAGAGGAAACTTTATGGCAAGACATTAAAAAGTAACTGTCTATGTCATACATGACCCCCCGTCCTATTACTTTTACTGTCTTTGATTTCTTGTAATGTAAATTCTTCCAAATTATCCCAATGCAGACGATCTTATCCAGTCCGCTTAGCAGTTCGCCTATTAAATCCACCCAAATCATTAAAGAATCATTTTGTTTGTGCCGGAGGATGCGGCCAGCTTAAGTTTCAGATTAGATGTGGGGAAGCGAAATGAACAGGAGCACAGATTTCTTAACAAAACATGATTTTTCATCTTGTTCTTTAGACTGTGTACAGCAAACTCCCGCTTCTCTCATTAGATGTTAATAGGCTGCGCTCTGTTTTCTTTATAGCGAGGGCTTCTGCTAGCACAATACTGAGCCAGCAAACAGAATGGAAATAGTACATAAATATAGATAAGATTCATTTAGATGAATAGCAATTGCATTGAACGTACATTAACTTTTGTGCTACTAAAAATGAAATGACCAAGGATAAAAATCTCTTAGGGGCAATGAAATAAAGCTGAGAAGCAAGGATCAGATGCCAAGAAAGCCAACTTGTTACTTCTCGCCAGCCTTTGTTGTCTGCTGTACTGTTTGTAGTGGATGGGTAATTGCTTCTGCTTCCTTTTTTTTTTTACATTTTTTTAGCTTATCTTTTGTTATATGTCTCCTATTATTTATGGCAGGCATCAACTGAAAAGAAGAATCGGGTTAGATTTACTAAACAAAATGGGTATTGGAGGGCGTGGATAGGTATATTCTCCAAGGGTGGCAACAATCAGGTCATAATTAGAAAAGCCAAGACCCCAAGCAAACTTCTGAATGAGCTTCTTTCATCCCTTATTTCCCACTCATCGCATCCAGGCCCTCCTACTCTGCCACCTACCCTTGCTCCCTGTCTCCTATATTCCCCCTTCATGATTGCAGGGCCATCACGTCCTGCTACCTGCTCTGACAGCAACTTGGTACACACAACGGTCATACTACAGAAGGGTCCAATGGTGATGTGTGGTAGAGCATTTAGCAGGGCACAGCAGCAGACTTTGGCCAAACAGTTTACTGCCGGTCCACAAGCCGGTCCAATTTCCAGTCCACAAGCTGCTCTCCAGCAAGAAACGAGATATGAGCTGCAGAGGCATGTCTTAGGTAGATGCGCCCAGCATGGGGGCACATCTGCTATCGTTGCATTATATTTTCTATGAAAATGTAAAGGCACCAGGGCACTCTAAACTGTCAGGTTCCATAGTATTTGCAGGGTTTAAATTATTTATAATTTTTTACTGTGATCTCTCAGAGAAAACATGATCATAGTAATATTTTTATCAACCTTCCTTGTTTAGCTCCACTCAGTGGACCTAGTGGACAATCTAATGCACACATGTAAAACTCCTGCCCGTGGGCCAAATCTGGCCCGTAGGGTGGTTATATTTGGCCCCCGACACCAGAACAGCCACCCCCATGTGGTGCCCATTATACTGTATGGAGGACTATGTGGGGCCATTATTCTGTAAAGAGGACTATGGGGGCCAATTATTCTGTATGGCGGACTATGTGGGGTCTATTAATCTGTATGGAGGACTATGTAAGGCCCATTATTCTCTCTGGAGAACTATGTGAGGCCCATTATACTGTATGGAGGAATATGTGGGGGCTATTATTCTGTATGGAGGACTATGTGGGGCCCATTATTCTATATGGAGGACTATGTGAGGCGCATTATTCTGTATGGAGCATTAAATGGGGCCCATAATTCCATATGGAGGACTATGTGAGGCCCATTATTCTATATGGAGGACTAGGTGGGGCCTATTATTCTGTATGGAGGACTTTGTGGGGCCTATTACTCTGTATGGAGGACTATGTGTGGACTATTATTCTGTATAGAGGACTATGTGGGGCCCATTATTCTGTATGGAGCACTATGTGGGGCCCATTATTCTGTATGGAGGACTATGTGTGGCCCATTATTCTGTATAGAGGACTATGTGGGGCCCATTATTCTGTATAGAGGACTATGTGGGGCCCATTATTCTGTATGGAGGACTATGTGAGGCCCATTATTCGGTATGGAGGACTATGTAGGGCCCATTATACTGTAAGGAGGACTATGTGGGGCCCATTATTCTGTATGGAGTACTAGGGGGTCCATTATTCTGTATGGAGGACGATATGGGTCCCATTATTCTGTAAGGAGGACTATATGGGGCCCATTATTCCATATGGAGGACTATGTGGGTCCCATTATACTGTATGGAGGACTATGTAGGGCCCATTATACTGTAAGGAGAACTATGTGGGGCCCATTATTCTGTATGGAGGACTATGTGGGGCCCATTATTCTGTTTAGAGGACTAGGGGGGCCCATTATTCTGTATAGAGGACTATGTGGGGCCCATTATTCTGTATAGAGGACTATGTGGGGCCCATTATTCTGTATGGAGGACTATGTGGGACCCATTATTCTGTATAGAGGACCATGTGCGGCCCATTATTCTGTATGGAGGACTTTGTGAGGCCCATTATTCTGTATGGAGGACTATGTGGGGCCCATTATACTGTATACTGGTTGGCCTGTGACATTGTCCAAGTTTTTCATTTTGGCCCTCTGTGTGTTTAAGTTTTTACATCCCTGATCTAATGGGTTAGTTTGACCCTTCACCCTAGTACTGAATATTGACTATGCTGTTGTCATTTACAGTATAGGGTCGCCACCTGGTGTCTTATGTTTGCCTTACTTTGCCTTTCCTGATGAGATTACCTCTTTGATCCAAGATGGCTACTGCAGTGGCATAGTGCCCAGTGGTAAGTCTGAACCATGCTTCTACATCTCTGGTCCAGAAAAGGCAGGGGAGATGTGGTTTGGATTTACCACTGCACTCCCTCCGCGTCACACCCGGCATCCACCGTGCGCTCTGCCTCTCCCCGTGCATTGGGAAAATGCGCGGTGGATGCTGGGTGTGACGCGGGGGGTAACCCCGCCCACAACCCCACAGCCACTGCGGGGACCCCAGCGCTGAGTCACGCCTCACTTGTCGTGACATCAGCGCGGGGTCACGGGATACCTGTGAGCGGCCACCGATATCGCCTCTCAGAGGCATTATCAGCAACATAAGGTATTTAAGTCTAAAGGTCTTAGGGGCCCCAAGGGGATACATTGGGGGGGGGGGTAATATAAAGTAGTGTACAACTTCTTTAATGAACAGTTGTCCTATTCATGCTTTCTATAGAAACTACTTTTGTTACCTCCCCTCGATTATTATTTGGACTGGGAAAAGTAAATACTGGGGAACTCCATGTGTGCTATCCTGATTAGGGGATCTCTTTATTATAGGTCTCATCTGTAATATCAATTTCGTATACTACCAGGGTTTTCCTATCTAAATCGATAAGTCTGCAGTCAATCTGTGTGACTGCAGACTTATAAATAACCCCAGTGCACGCACAGTGAATTGCAAGGATTCGCAGGTTTCTGAGCCGCGACCGGAGTGTATGTATGAGTTATACATACTTCCGGCATGAGCTTGTCCAGTGGGCGTGGCCTCTCTCCACACACTTGTATTGAGCAAGGCAGCGCCCTCAAGTCGGCCACACCCACTGGACCACTGTGTCACTAGCCGGGTACTGCCTCGCTCCATACAAGTGCATGGAGTGAACCCGTGCTCACTGGATGAGCTCTGGCCGGGAGTATGTATAACGCATATGACTCGCCCCCTGGGCCTGGTGTGGACGTGTGTGGGATACCCGGAGCCGGGTCTCTGGGGGTTGTAGAATCCGTGGCAGTGACCCGGTCCCGTGGCTCAGGGTGGTCAGGCCAATGGCGGTATTTTGTGGGGGTTTTACGTTAATTGTCCGACTACGCACCCGTGGATTGCAGTCAGTGCGGACCGCCGCTGCAAGGCAGACCGCTGGGGCTGGTGGTGTATGCAGCTGAGGTAGTGTGACTCCCCACGGGAAGAGTGGAGCCCCAGGGCAGTGTAGTTGATGGTGAGGGTGATAGTGCACGGGAGTCCCAGCACTAGTAGTGCTGGTGCGGCGATGAAGCAGGAACGACTCAGAGTCTTTGCAGTGCAGTTCAGGGTCTTTACTGGAGATATTAAGGCAGACCCTCCCGGGAGTACTGGCTAACATAAGGGGCCTGGTCAGTCTGTGAGCAAACAGGAGTTCCCCTGGCCAGGTGGAGTTGTAGGCCTCCCCGTCTATCTGCACTCTTTCTGGCTACCTTGCTGTAAGCGGGTAGAAGTAGCCCACGTCCCTGAGTATACCGTGTGGTGCTCACCCGTATGGCTGGTGACTTGGGGCCTTCTGTTAGCCTCCGCTCCTGGATGGCGGTGCTGGTCCCTTCCTTGTGACTGAGCCTCCAGGCTTCTATGGCAAGAGGACCTGGAATCCCCTGCCGGCTGGTTTCTGCTGCTGGGTGGATATCAGTCCCCACAGCCTCGGACTCCGGTGTCCGGTATTTGGTTTCTTCTGCCAGGGCGAGCTATATCTCTGCTTAGCTTCCGGCCCCTGGTCTTCAGCTACTGCTCCTACAGAGCTCCTGCTGTAACTCTCCCTGTGTCTGGAACTGTCTCCAGGCTCTGACTCAACTGACTAATCCCGCCCCAGACCCAGTTTATAAGGGCAGATTCCTCCTCTCCCAGGTCTGGGCAGGAAGTGTTGTATGCTTAAGGGCTCCTGACAAGAGAAACCTCCCACTTGCTCTCAGACGTAATATTCCTATTACTGTGGCAACCAGACCCCTGGGGTGCCACACATACATACCCTCCGATCCCGGCTCAGAAATCGGTGACTCCTCACAGTGCATAGTGCATGCGTTTGGGGGATTCATAAGTCTGCAGTCACATAGAGTGACGGCAGACTTATCGATTTGGATCGGACAACTCCTTTAACCTTCTATCAACCTTCTATCATCTTACGCTAATCCTCACACTTGGTATAGATATTATCTCAATACATCTATTTATTTCCAGGTCACAATTATATCATTTTGCATTTGAGATATGTATATACTGATAGTCCCTTTCCAGCCCTTGGATTGAATATAGATGAAGTCTTGGACATATACTGGGACAGGGTTAAATACTGGAGCCAGACCAATCCTGTTTGTGAGGCAGTTAATGAAAACTGATGAAAAAGGAAGTATCTATGGTCCAAAATTCTTGCATGGTAAAGGGTGTTGTGCCTGAAGAAGGGAAACCATACTCGGGCAGCAAGTTCTAGAGTGAACAAATATCAAAGAGCTGAGGGATTCCTTATTCCAAGCAAATGGGGCCTACAGCAAGCGTACTAGATAAGAATTGAAAGTGTAGCTAGAACTGACGGTCATAGAGAAGATGGCCAGGCTGGGTCATGTGTTCTCCTAAGGGAAAATGAAGATGCAGTAGCACACCAAGGGGTATGTGGTCCACATCAAATGGAAATTGAGAATAGTCGTGAGGGGTTGTAGCGACCCATTTCAGGGCGTGTGACTGTAGGATAGGGCATCAATGTATGATCGGCCGCGGCCGCCGGGATGTACTGCACATCTGCCTTCTATTCAATTGAATGGGAGGCAGATCTGCAGTACACTGCGGCGGCCACTATCACTTGACGGTGGAGCCCCGCAGGTGAGCACTTCCGGCCGGCGGCTGCCGGCACTGATAACAGCTGATCGGCGGGGGTGCCGCGTCATCATACATCAATGTAAAAGTAGTGGACAACACCTTTAAGTATTACACAGCATCCATTCAGATGAATATTTGTCTGTGTAATGCCAGAAAGGACAGATCCTTCTGAGCAAGAGATGCTCTTAGTATCTACTCTGTGTTTTGATCAGAAGATGAAGATCCTGAATAGAGGACCAGAGGATGAGTTCTCAGAAATAGGTAACATTATTGGCCTTTCTCTATAGAATATTGAGTTCATACAAGCTTTTACCTATTTACCTTTTTGTTGAATTTGTACTCTACTTTCTCACAAAACAAATTTAATGTAAATTTGTGCCATGTAAAACCCTTGACAAGCTGCAAGTCGTGTATGACAACTGCTTGATGATCACAGACACATATAGCACAAACATCTCCCAAGGGAATAAACAAATGTTTTAGGTTTTTTTTTTTCTTCAAAAAAAAAATGGTAATCTCACACCGCTCATCTTCAGATATTTTGAGCCAAGAGCAAAGATAAGGAAGGACACATCTGTAAATCTAAGTAGTATTCCGAATTTCCAACTTAAATAAAATAGAAGTTTTGTGAAATGGTTTCAGGTCTTATCTGACAGCTGAGCAGAAACACTCTGCTTGGAAACACGCTGTTTACACCTGGCAGATTATGTTTGGAGTGCCTATAGGTATAACAGTAGCGCTGCTACGAGTTAAGAAAATAGTTTCTTGGCTTGTGTCACCTCTATATAAATCAGGAATGTGTGAATGTGAACCAACGTGATATTTACTTTGCGTCTGGACGAACACAGAGGCGCCCAGTGCAGGTCCTTAGGCTCACCACAAGAAATGATTCTGATCTCTACAGAATAAGAAGGAATCTAATTTTTATTTCATTGAAATATTTTTTATAAAGTCTTCTCCAAATAGAGCTGTCTTCTATTAAAGCTTTGGATTCCATTATTATCAGAGCTTGAGAGGACTGAGGGATCATCTACGACCCTGGTGGGCCAGTCATTTATATAAGGACTGCCAAGTTAGATGAGTGGCCATTTTTTTTTCTCATTTTAAGGCTAGGTTCAGACGAGTGTCATCCGAGAAAATCTTAGCAATTATACAAGTCACAGTCTGATCTGATAAGAGTGTGACCATAGTGTAATACGATTCTCTCGGATGAGAAGAAGATGAAGAAAAAAATGTCTCCTTCTTCTCCATTCTGTCAGTCCATGGAAATCGGTGCATCCGATGTCATCCGAGTGCAATTAAGTCTAAAAAAAGTCCTAGACAATAACACGAAGGTCCATGAGCAATATTTAAACCTACAAAGAAACAAAGGTCCTCCAGAAACTTTCTGGAGGACCTTTGTTTCTTTGTAGGTGTTCGTCATCTCAGTGCAGTCCAATGGTTTCCACAAACTCATTGACTTGCATGGCCAAGTGCGATCTGAATATTGGATCCAAATCGGTCAGGCTGCGATTTTTTTCTCAGACTGATGCAGTCCAAGGAAAAGATCTGACATGTGCGCGGCCCCTTAGACTAACATAGGCCCGAGTACGATTCGATGTTTTGCCGGATCGCACTCGGACCGAGAATACGGCCGTGTGCACGAGCCCTTAAGGTCTTGAATATTTGTTCCAATGCCCAGATAGTTTATACACTCCATATTTCTACATCTTGGCGCCAAGACTCAGTTTTAAAAAAAAAAAATTGAAGTTTTTTGTTTTTCAAGTTTTTCTGAAAAAAAACAAAACAAACTAGTAACTTTTTTTCTTGAGTTGCACTATAGGATGTTAAAAAAAGTGCAACTCAAGAAAAAAAGAAGAACTTATACAGTTGGAATGAGACATAATGTTGCAAATGTCGAGATGGAAAAATGAACAAAGAACACAACATTCTTTACAGAAAAACTGCGTTGTAAGCAAACAAGGAGATGGGGAATTGGCCCACGGGTCAGGAAAAATGCATGAAGGAGAAAACAGATGCTAGACGCTTTCTGCCCATTTTGGATACATATATATTACAATTTACTTATTTGATTTTATTTGTAACTTTCCTTAGGATTTCAGTCAAGCTTTAGGCCTAGTGCCCATGAAGCAGAAATGCCCCAGATTTTTTCTGCAGCTCCCTGGCAGGAAAAAGGCATGCGGGCATTTCCTCTCTGGCAGGAAAAACATGCGTTTTTCCTGCCAGATAGAAGTGTTTGTCAAGCATTTCTGCATGCGGGTTATCAAGCACTTTCCAAGCGATTTTAGCATCACTTGGAAAAGTGCTTGACAACTTGGTCACACTATATAAATCCATGCAACCGGCATGGATGCATGGGCGCTAGGATGCATGTGTGACTCACGCCGGCGTGTAAGTGCTCTCAACCGGCGTGCTACCGGACTGAGGAGAATCGCTCCACGTGGCTCACAGGCGGCACCAGGAATACGGCGTTTGCAGACTGCTCGGGGTGTATGGCGACCCCCTAGTCGGAGCCAGTCTGTATTGCCAAGCTAACTGCCTATTTCCACCAGCCTGCCTATTTCCACTACACCTGCCTATTTCAACTAAAGCACACGTGGAGCTCTATAGGCCAAGCATCCACACAACAGCATACTGCTCAATGATCAGAGCGCGCCGCCATGTTTGTGGGCGGGCCTTTTAAAGATTAAGCCCTGCCCACCGTCGCACCATTGGTGACGTCACCCGCGACCAATCAGGCGGTGCCAGGTCACCGGATCAGCTGACTCCCAAACCACCAATCATGGTCCGGCATGTCACGGGCATGCTCAGCACAGAGAAACCTGGACTTAGACTTTAACAGCCCTGTCTCCCTCCACAACCTATGCTTCATGTTGCTAGGCACAAAAGCCCAAGAGACAACTTGTACTTCTCGTGGACCAGCTAGGCGTTGGGACTGCTGATGATGCTGAGCAACATCAGCCCTGGCTGGACCAGAATGGGAGACCACAGAAGGTTCTGGACCCATTTCAAATCCAGCAAACGCCCGGCACCTAACATTATCCTCCCTTCTAACATCCCTCTCCACTTGACGCTCATTTTCCTCAACGAGCAGGGGAGCATGAAAGTGGTCCACCGGTTCACAGGGATGGTCCTCAGGTCCATGGCCCCTCCAGTGTACTGGGTAACCTTTTTTCCCACAAACAATTTTAGACCCCTTAATAGCCTGCACCTCAAGATTATCACCCCAGGTGTCTGTAGCAGGTTGGGGTTCAGCGAGTTTTGACAGGTGAACTGGTCTAAGGAGCGACACATGGAAAGTGTCGTGACTCCTCAGGTGTCGTGGTAACTGTAACTGGTACATTACAGAGTTTACTTGGGCCAAAATTTTGAAAGAACCAATAAAGCGGGGGAAAAACTTAGCAGATTCCCCGCATATTTTAGTATTGCGAGCCGTGAGTCACACTCTGTCGCCCGGGTAGAATGCGGGAGCAGGACGACGAAGAGTGTCAGCCAACTCTCTATCTGTGGAGTCCGTCACGGGTAACGGGTGGAGAAGGCCAGCCGGACTTTGACGGGAAGATTTATCTCTCGCACAGAAAGCACACGCAAGAACATATTCCTTAATGTCCTGGCGCCACCGGGGCCACCAATAGGACCGTTGAAGGGACTTTGTGGTACATTTGACCCCAAGATGGGCTCCGATCTTAGGGGCATGAGCCCAGGAGAGCTCCTCATTTTGTATATTAGGGGGAACAAACTTCCTCCCTGAAGGAACCTGGTTCTTTTTGACATAATCTGACAAGACCTTGGTCTCGGGGACAGACAGAGGATCTGTGCTGGGGGCACATTGGTAGAAGGGTCAGAGACTACCCTCCGGGTGACTGTAACCATACACTGAGACACACAATTCTCACTCCAGGAAGAAATTCTTCCCGTATTCCAGTCAATGTGTGGAGTGTGACAAAGTAACCATGGAAGACCCAATAACACCTCATCTAATCCACCGGGAATAATAAGAAAGGAGATAACCTCCCGGTGACCCTGAGGAAATGACATGGTGAGGGGAATCGACTGGTGGGTGATTTGCGTGTCCAGGAGTGAACCGTTGACTACCCTAATGTTCATTGGTCTTGGCAGTAACTCTATAGGGATGGCATGCCTCTGGGCAAACGTAGATGACAAAAAATTGCCATCGGCGCCAGAATCCACCCGTGCCTTGGCAGTAACCGCGGTTGCTCCGAAGGACAAGGACACCTTATGCAATAATTTGGAGGAAGAAGCCCCAGAATCTAACACACCTCCTCCAACGGTGGTTAGACACACTCATTTACCCGACTGTTTGGAACCCTTATTAATGGGGGACTCCAAGAGATGTGCAGGTTGGGAACGAGAAGAGCTAGACTCAGTTCGGGAAATATCCATAGCCTCGGGCTCCGGGTCCAGAGTCACAGGTTTGGAAATGGGTCTAGAGAAAGATGGTGCCGACCCATACTGAGGTTTGGCAACCTCCAGCTCTAATTTGTGTTCTGCATGACGCAAATCTATTCAGTTAGCGAGAGATATTAACTTCTCCAGGGAGGTTGGAATCTCTCTGGTAGATAAAGCATTTTTAATATGCCCAGCCAGACCCCTCCAGAACACCAGGATTAAAGACCGCTCAGACCAATCCAATTCAGCCGCTAAGGTTCTGAATTGGATGGCATAGTAGCTGGCGGTGACCGAACCCTGGACCAACGCAAGAAGCTTAAGAGCCGTATCATGCGTGACCTGAGGCCCAAGGAATACACTCTTTATGGCTTTAAAAAAGAGACCCGCATTACCCACTACCGGGTCATTGCGCTCCCACAGAGGAATAGCCCATTCCAGAGCCCTGTGGGAGGGTAACAAGATGACATAACCCACTTTGGCTCTTTCGGAGGGAAACCGTGCCTCCAACATCTCCAAGTGAATGGAGCATAAATTAATAAAACCCCTGGAGGATTTACTGTCCCCAGAAAATTTTTCCGGGAGAGCAAAACGGGGTAAAGGGGCACTTGCAGTGGTCGCAGCATTCACAGCAGCCGAGTTAATCATATTGGCTGCTAGAGAAGCCGCCTGGGTAGCTACTGCAGTGATATCAGCGACCGGGACAGCTGGTTCCAGAGACTTAAGTCTGGCCTCAATTCGCTGTATATAGTGCAGCAGTTGCTGGTTGTCGGCCATGTTCGGCAAGACCCTGGCGCTATGATACTGTTAAGGGGACGGTTGCAAACAACTTTATTATAATGGAACACAACCGACCCCGGGGTCCGCAATGCAGCCTGGAGGACTGCTGCCGAACACTTTCCGGGTGAGAAGGAAAGCAACCAACTTAAATGGTAAACCCTTCCGTGTTACTGCACACAGGAACGGGTATAGCGGTTCGCTCAATCTCCGTTAACAGCACGGGAGATGTGCGACCGGGGAAGTAGATGTAGTCCTGTTAACTACACAGGAACTAAGCAGTGGGTGTTAGGATGCGTGTTTGACTCACGCCGGCGTGTAAGTGCTCTCAGCCGGCTTGCTACCGGACTGAGGAGAATCGCTCCACGTGGCTCACAGGCGGCACCGGGAATACGGCGTTTGTAGACTGCTCGGGGTGTATGGCGACCCCCTAGTCGGAGCCAGTCTGTACGGCCAAGCTACCTGCCTATTTCCACTAGCCTCCCTATTTCCACTACACCTGCCTATTTCAACTAAAGCACACATGAAGCTCTATAGGCCAAGCATCCACACAACAGCATACTGCTCAATGATCAGAGCGCGCCGCCATGTTTGTGGGCGGGCCTTTTAAAGATTAAGCCCTGCCCACCGTCACACATTTGGTGACGTCACCCGCGACCAATAAGGCGGTGCCAGGTCACCCGATCAGCTGAATCCCAAACCACCAATCACAGTCCGCCATGTCACGGGCATGCTCAGTACAGAGAAACCTGGACTTAGACTTTAATAGCCCTGTCTCCCTTCGCAACCTATGCTTCATGTTGCTAGGCACAAAGACCTGAGAGACAGCCTGTACTTCTCGTGGACCAGCTAGGCGTTGGGACTGATGATGATGCTGAGCAGCATCAGCCCTGGCTGGACTGGAATGGGAGAGCACAGAAGGTTCTGGACCCATTTAGAATCCAGCAAATGCCCAGCACCTAATATATGTGTAGTCATGAGGATAATAAGCAAGTCAATGGCAGCAATTACGCTGTGTATCCGCAAAAATAATGGATATGCTGCGGCTTTTTCTGCAATGATAATCCGCAGCTGAAATTTGCACAGCACATGCAGATTATCATTGGGGACCATGGGGCACGTATTACCAAGCATTTTTTAAGAGTTTTCGCTGCGGAAATTCCACAGCAAAAACGCTTGAAAAACGCATAGTGGGCACACAGCCTAAAGGAAGTGCGTCAGCACAAAATGACGGTACTCACCAAGCACATGCTCCTTGTCGAGGCCAAACAGTTCAGTGCAGATTCCCTTCTAGTTGTTTTCCATTTATCCCTGCTTTTTTCTGGCTCCAGTAAAGCCAGACCTGTCAATCAAGGAATAGGGGGGCAGAGATAGATACAAATCAACCAGGTGGGAAGGAGCAGTGAACTGCTCGGCCACGCCAAGAGGGCAACGAGTGACTGTGCTTGGCTTGGTCGTTAAATGCTGACAAACTCCCTTTAAAGGATTTGGGCTTCTACAGCTTACAGCTTCTATGTATAACCGTACATAGCCAGCTACTGAACGAAGTAGTGAGCTTGTCAGATTGCTCTGACAGCAGGAGCTATAACTTTTATCAAATCCAATCAAAGCAAATGGGCTTTATTGGCAGGACTAAGTACATGTTAGCATTGTCAAAGCAAGTAGTAAAATAATCGGAGGATCCACATCCACGGTGGGGTATCTGGGTCCATGACATATCAGGCTCCTCTTAGTCTGTGGCATGCACTGACATTGTGCTGATATGGCCGCTGCACTTTCCTCTTCCCCCAGTAGTATAGGCAGTTTGTCTTCCTCCTCCATGGAGGTGAAGTCTGGGAGGAGATCGGACAGTCTCATGAAGTGAGTGTCCCTCAATTCGGAGTATTTGGAGCACCTCTGCAAGCAGTGGGCCTCATCCTCCACGGCCTTCTGGGGACACTGCTAGCTGAGTCTGCGCTCTTGGGGCATGTACTTCTGTCGGTGCCACCCGGATTCGATGAGTAGGCTGTGGGCGCTCAGTCTGTACCGGCTCAGGATCTGTCGTTCTTTGGGGTTTGCGAGTTTCTCTAGATATGGGGCCAGTTTGTATTCCCTCTGTAGGTTCTGGTATATCATCAGTTTCTGTGATTTGTTAATGTCGTTCCTCCAGACGCTGAGATATTCCTCTTTGCCTTTGTGTACCATCTTCCGGATTTCACCTTTTGTCAGGCCATGTAGGTTGGTGGCTTGGTCAGGATGGTTTGGGGTGATTTGTGTTGGGGGGCTTCGTTCTCCTAGGGCTTCCTGGTGTAGCAAGGCTTTGTGATGGTAGGAGCTGGGACTACTACTTTGTAGATGAGCCTTGAATGATAGCGCCTTCTTCTGGATTGCAAGGTGTAGAGGGAATCTGCCCAGCTCTGCTCAGCAGAACTCTAGGTGGAATATTTCTGTTGGTCCAGCGTCCCACTTTGAAACGTTTTCGTATGAGACTGGACCCCAGACTTTGTTGCCATACAGAAGGATTGGGGTAATGATGGTATCAAAGATTTTTAGCCAGACTGTTACAGGTGCCTTGAGATGGTACAGACGCCTTCTGATGGCATAGAAGGCTTTGCACGCCTTGTCTTTCAGCAACTGTATGGCTTGCATATCTCTCTTCTCTTGAATGATCTATAAGTCTGATTTATGACCAAATGGAAGTTGAACTTTGCTTTGATCATAAATCAATTTAGAACATAATTCAGAGACATAATGGAGATAAACCTGAACATCCGAACAAGTTCACTATAAAATGCGGCAGTATGCTATGCATTGTGACACATAGAGGCTAGAGAAGTCAACTTCTAGGAGCAAAATTCTCTAAAGGGTTTTCTCATCTTCTTAAATTTGTTAAATTACAATCTGTTTGTAAAGACAAGCAACTTTGCAATTTACCTTTTATTAAAAATTCTCTCCATTCTACAGGGTGGGCCATTTATATGGATACACCTAAATTAAATGGTAATGTTTGGTGATATCAACTTCCTGTTTGAGATGACCCCAAAAATAAAAGTCTAAGGGGGTCAGATCAGGAGACCTTGGTGGCCATTCAATTGGCCCATGACAACCAATCCACTTTCCAGGAAACTGTTCATGTAGGAATGCTCGGACCTGACACCCATAATGTGGTGGTGAACCATCTTGTTGGAAAAACTCAGGGAACGTGCCATCTTCAATGCATAAAGAGGGCAACACATCATCATGTAGCAATTTCAGAAATAGAGTGGCATTGAGGTTTCCATTGATGAAGAATGGCCCCACTATCTTTGTATCCCATATACCACACCATACCATCAAAGAAGGAGGGCGATGAGTCCTGTGGAGCTAACCTCCCGTCCCAAGAATGAATACTGATATGAACCAATCTCAAGCCAATCTCATTGCCTGTTGGCTTGAGATTGGTTCATATCAGTATTCATTCTTGGGACGGGGGGTAAGCTCCACAGGACTCATCGCCCTCCTTTGGAGCTCTACTCTCAGTTATATTTGGTACAACAATGTTACTGTATATTTTTGAGTATTATCATATACTCCTGTCTTGGACACTGTCACACTTTTACACTGACCTTGATTGGTCCCATTATGGTTTTAATAAGTGTTGTATATTCTTAAACTAAACTAATTAAAGGTTACGTTTTAAATTACCCTTGCTGCCTTACATATACTAATGTGCCACAAACAGGAAGTTGATATCACTAATCATTCCCATTTAATTTAGGTGTATCCATATAAATGGCCCACCCTGTGTATTTTACGGCTCTTTGCCTTGCTTATAAACTGATGGGCTGCAAAAATGGCCAGTCTTCTAGGTAAGGAGCAGAGCGCTTGCAAGCTCTTGCTCTACAGCTTATAAGCAGGCCTATGTAGCTGGTTAGATCAATGGATCTGGCCAACTTCCGAGTCCTTGTGCTCCTCCAATGCTGCACAGGCAAAGCTGCCTCTTCTTGCGAACGCGCAGTTTGACCCAGTGGATCAGCTATGCCTCTGATCGAACTGTCAATCATGAGCCGACAGGCAGGGGACATGCTCACTTGAAGATACAGCATGAGACAAATACTTTAATCAAACTCTATTGCAAACATAGCCCTAAAGGTGTTTATATATATGTTACCTTTTACCATTACCATTGCACAAAAATCTAACAACATAATATTTTATGTATATATTTTACTAAGTATAAAACATACACATATATAAAACAAACAAAACTTTTTCTTGGGTTAAACATAGCAGCTATAAATGACTCTCCTATCTCTTTAATAACCTATCTCAAGCCGGCATTAAAAAACACTAGTTATAACAAGACCAGTAAAAAGAAATAATGGCCCATCTGGGGCTCAGAGATGTGAGAGGGTGGCAGACATCAGGATCTTCTGCGAATTTAAGGAATTAAAGTTTGCCTGAAATATGAGCACCATGTTGTGATATATATATTTTTTTCAATAAAATAAAGCCCAGCTCTCATAAATATCTCCAGTGGCAGATTATAGCTAGAACTACAGAAAGTAAAAGTGATGGAAGAAGTCCGACCTTCTCACTACAACCTCTGTAGACTATCTACTCATTAATGTACATCAATGCACTGTCAATACTGCTAATAGCCTACATAATAGGGTATTATTTGGGCTCTATGATGGAGATGCACCGCTCTCAGTGATTCATGCACAGGATGCAGTATTTGCTTTTAAGATTTCATTCTAACACTAGAGTTAATTATTCCCATAGGCCTATGGATTGCACACAGAGCTCGGAGCTTGCTACATCTGTAGCCTCTATAGAAAGCTAAGCAGGAGACAAAGTAGGATGGCGCAAACCTACTGCAGCTGCCACTTGTTTCTAATGATTGGTGGGGCCACAGAGCTCTACACCCCTGCTAACTTTACTCTTATTAGAATGGACAAATTCCGCCATCCTTGCAGAATCATTGACTTTGGAGTAGGAATGATGGGCGTCTAAACCGACCCCACGACATCATCATCTAATTTTGTTTTAATTCTTTGTGCACAAATCACTGGAAACAGTTTATCTCTAAGACCATATTCAGAATTCTCAAATTTTTTTCTCATATATGAAAAAAGCAGAACAATTTCCGTCAGTGTTTGGAACCTATATGTTTGATCCGTGCGTCCATTTTTACCATCAGTGATTCATCAATTTTTATCTTATGCAAAAAAAAGTTAAAATGTCCAAGTTTCTCTCACCCATTGAAACAGTAAAACAGAGTCAGCATGCGGATGAAACAAGGACGCCATAGACTTTGGTAGGTATGTGTTCTCTCTGTAAGGGCTCATGCACAAAACTGATGTTCTTGGACGAGTGCTATCCATGGTTTTCACAGATAGCGCCTATAATATTCTATGGAGATGTGTACATGTGCAATTTTTTTTGGGAGAGTGTCGGCTCAAAATCAGCAATGCAAGTCTTTGGGTCCCTGAGAAAAATTGGTCCATACTTGGATGACTTCCGAATTTGGTCCAATTTTGATGGACTGGTAGATAGAAGGAGCTGGAGGAACTTTTTTATGTCTGAGAAAAACTGATTCTACTATGATCAGTAGAACAGTTTTTTTCGGATATGGAAAAAGAAGTCATGTGAACCTACCCTTAAGAATATACACTGCTCAAAAAAATAAAGGGAACACTTCAACAACAGAATATAACTCCAAGTAAATCGAACTTCTGTGAAATCAAACTGTCCACTTAGGAAGCAACACTGATTGACAATCAATTTCACATGCTGTTGTGCAAATGGAATAGACAATAGATGGAAATTATTGGCAATTAACAAGACACACTCAATAAAGGAGTGGTTCTGCAGGTGGGGACCACAGACCACATCTCAGTACCAATGCTTTCTGGCTGATGTTTTGGTCACTTTTGAATGTTGGTTGTGCTTTCACACTCGTGGTAGCATGAGACGGACTCTACAACCCATAGAAGTTGCTCAGGTAGTGCAGCTCATCCAGGATGGCACATCATTGCGAGCTGTGGCAAGTAGGTTTGCTGTGTCTGTCAGCGTAGTGTCCAGAGGCTGGAGGCGCTACCAGGAGACAGGCTAGTACACCAGGAGACGTGGAGGGGGCCGTAGGAGGGCAACAACCCAGCAGCAGGACCTCTACCTCCGCGTTTGTGCAAGGAGAATCAGGAGGAGCACTGCCAGAGCCCTGCAAAAATGACCTCCAGCAGGCCACAAATGTGCATGTGTCTGCACAAACGATTAGAAACCGACTCCATGAGGGTGGTATGAGGGCCCGACGTCCACAGATGGGGGTTGTACTCACAGCCCAACACCATGCAGGACGCTTGGCATTTGCCACAGAACACCAGGATTGGCAAAGTCGCCACTGGCGCCCTGTGCTCTTCACAGATGAAAGCAGGTTCACACTGAGCACATGTGACAGACGTGACAGAGTCTGAAGACACCGTGGAGAGCGATCTGCTGCCTGCAACATCCTTCAGCATGACCGGTTTGGCAGTGGGTCAGTAATGGTGTGGTTTGGCATTTCTTTGGAGGGCCGCACAGCCCTCCATGTGCTCGCCAAAGGTAGCCTGACTGCCATTAGGTACCGAGATGAGATCCTCAGACCCCTTGTGAGACCATATGCGGTTGGCCCTGGGTTCCTCCTAATGTAGGACAATGCCAGATCTCATGTGGCTGGAGTGTGTCAGCAGTTCCTGCAAGATGAAGGCATTGAAGCTATGGACTGGCCCGCCCGTTCCCCAGACCTGAATCCGATTGAGCACATCTGGGACATCATGTCTCGCTCCATCCACCAACGTCACGTTGCACCACAGACTGTCCAGGAGCTGGCGGATGCTTTAGTCCAGGTCTGGGAGGAGATCCCACAGGAGACCATCCGCAACCTCATCAGGAGCATGCCCAGGCGTTGTAGGGAGGTCATACAGGCATGTGGAGGCCACACACAATACTGAGCCTCATTCTGACTTGTTTTAAGGACATTACATCAAAGTTGGATCAGCTTGTAGTGTGTTTTTCCACTTTAATTTTGTGGGTGACTCCAAATCCAGGCCTCCATTGGTTAATAAATTTCCATTGATGATTTTTGTGTGATTTTGTTGTCAGCACATTCAACTTTGTACAGAACAAAGTATTCAATGAGAATATTTCATTCATTCAGATCTAGGATGTGTTATTTGAGTGTTCCCTTTATTGTTTTGAGCGGTGTAGATAGAACAGGTACCTGAAAATGGAGGCCTTTCAATGGCTAACAAGTGCAAGAAAGGCTTGATTGAGAAACTCGGTGTCACGGGTGTATCAGAGGTGACAGACAGTCACCCTGCAGTTGGTTGCATGAGATCTCTACATTTGGCATTACAGACATCTTCTTAGATGAGAGGCTGTCTCTAGGACCGAACGGCTACCTCCCTCTGGTAATTAGTTCCCTGGCCTGGGTGTATATATACCTGTTGTGTCTGAGAGGGAGGTGCCGGCTATATTCATTTCTACTTGTGAAGGCTTAGCAAGAGCAGTAGTTCGTCCTCTCTGGAGCTTGAGGCAGAGTTTGCATTTGTCTGGAGTCGTCTAAAGCTAAGCATTCTCCCCCTGTCTATAGACTTTAGTGGAGATCGAGTAGTGCTCATCTCCTCCCATCCCTAGCCTTAGCCATACGCCAGGGAAAGACAGGGTGATGCACGCATGCAGCGATTGCTGGAGAGGCAATATAGGGTTGGTAGTTGAGACAGGGTGACACTAGACTAGACTAGGAGGTCTCCACTTCCCCCTTTCCCTAGTGTCTCGGCTCCCTTTCTCTCTTCCCTCTGTGTTGCACTAAGTCTTTCCCACACCTGGTGTGAAACTCGGACAGGTGTTGAATCCTCAGAGTGAAATCAGAGGTATGTGAGAACTCGTTAAAATCCATGTTTAGTGCAAAAATAGGCTACATTTTTGCTCTTGTACTCCATTCTCGACAATTTTAAAAGAGTGTCTAATCTGACCCTGAATGGATCTTGGATGAAAATCAGAGTAAATAAGATTTATGAATTGCAAGCTTTTAAAAAGTTGCACAAAAAATCAGTGGGGTGTTGGAGCAAAAATGTAAAAACAGCTTTTGACAAAAGTGTTATATCTAAAGATGTGCCAATTTTTTCAAACATGGTGCAACATTTCATAAATTTGGCACAAATAACAGCGATGCATTTATAAGCACAACGGGCTTCAAAAATTCTTCACATGATGTATTTCCCCTATATCTTTAATATGCCCAGAACAAGTGGAAGTTAACGGAGAGTATGCATCTGTGAATATGCCAAATAATGTGCTTCAGGATTTAATACTCACTATGAATGACATTTGTCCTTGCCCCTTCCTCTTCCATCTATTTAATGAATGGCAGCCCTGGCCCCGCACCGCTACTGGAATCCATTGCCCTGTTTGCAGTGGCTCCACCTCACAAGGTGACTCTTGGAAAATGCTGACAGAATCCCTCTGTGTAATCACAGATCATGTGCAAATCCCAGCGCAAACATGTCAGGAAGCTTCAGCTTGGGATGTTTAGCCAGTTCCAACATAAAGCTGCTAAATCCCCTTATTATTTCATTGTGTATACTGCCAAAGAAGAACTGATGAACAGGCCAAAGTTTCTCTTTGGTTTTAAAAATATTACTTGGTGGTCGAATTAGAAGACCTCGATAAAGAGCTGAAAAAAAAAGAATTTTATATTTCAAACATTGGTGTCAGGTGTCTATTTATAACCAGGCACTTCGTATAGAAAAATTAAGCTGACTTTTTAGCTAATATGATCAGATTTGGATTAAAAAAAAAAAAAGCATGATTTCATATTACTCTGTTCGGAGATGTTTATACTTTAAGTCCCTGATTCGTAAGGGAGGCTTCTCCAAAATTCTGGCATAAAACTTGTTATAATGTCACAACATTTTACAGAGCTCAAAGTTGCCCAAAAATGTTATGACTGTTGGCAGAGCTGTAGTGGGATGGGATTTGGGAAAGCCAAGTAATTAACGCCAAAGTTATTAAAGGTAATGTAATAAAATGGCCCCCCATCACATAATTAAAATGGCAGTCTGTCCTGGTCACGTGACAGGATGGGCTGCAGTCTGAGGAAACACAGATCCCGAGACCTGTGTCTCAATGACAGGGGAGCTCTATAGTAAACACTTATGCCTCCATGAGCTGAGGAAAAGGGCTGTCAAGAGAAGAAATAAATCTTCTTTTCTGGTAGTTACCATAATCCTGTTAAATTATATAACCATCAAAGAAGGGTTTCTTCATCTCAAGTGCAGAGATTGTGTGCACAGAACAGCCTCCCATAACCATGTACTGCATAGTAGCCCATTTATTTGAATGGCCAGCATGTCGTGTACCTGTAGCTCTCTTTCTAAAAATAACAGAGCACAAGGAAGAAAAGGATAACTTGGGATGGCGCTTCTGTTTGAATGTGGAGATCACATAGTCCATATATCCATATTGAATTTATTGGTTTTAAAAACAGATTTTACTGTCAAACCACATTTACCATAAAAAAAAATTTAAAAACACAATGCGTTTCAACTTCTATGAGTCTTCATCAGGTGTAAAAGAAATAGTGACATATATAAAAATGTATACCTTATACTTAATTAGTTATGAGTGGAGTGTTCTCTCTCAAAGAACCCAATCATCAGCATCTAATTTTTTTTTTAGATACTGATGGATGATGGATGGTACATGGTGTCAAGAGACTGCTATTAAGTCTGTATCCTCTGTTTGCCCCTGCCTGGTCGACTAAAGGCACCTAAATGTGTTGGTTAAAAGTTTTCTGAGCCTGTTGATACCAAGAGAAGGCGGCTTCTCTACTCTCCATGGACAGATTATTTCAGGGAAATAAGGATCAGGCAGTTTGATTTTTATCTATTTTGGCAGCTTTAAAGGGCTTTTCCCGAAGAAACAAATTATACCCTATCTATTAGATAGAGACTAACTTGCAGATCGATGAGACCCCCAGAAATCCTGAGAATGGAGTTTTGGAGCCCAAAGAATGGGCATCTGAAGCCCTGTCTTGAATGGAGTGGAGGTGTGCATGCTTGAACTCCACTCCAAGCTCAGCATTAGACTTTCTCCACCAGTTCCATACACAATGCTAGAGGGGCAGTTGAGCATGCGCACCTTCCCTCTTTTCAAGATGGAGAGCTCCATTCTCAAAGATCCCTATGGATAGGGTATACCTTATTTTTTTAATAACCCTTTGAGGCTCCAATACATATCAGGTAGCTGTCGGCCAACAGCTATTTCTCCTGACCCACCCATACCCAGGAACGCTCAGCTTGGTTAAGCTTTCCTTTGTTCTGTATGAGAGAGCTACTGCCAGACACTTCTACCAGTGGGTTGTTTTATGGGAGAACAAAAGTATGGGCCATTGAAATGAAACAGGTTGCATCCTTCTTCCCCCAACATCGTCTCTGGGGGGATTGTCGGGAAGCCCCCATACAAATTAGACTGTTGGCTGCCAAATATTTATGGAAACCATTAAAGAGATTGTCCACCACTTTAACATTGATGACCTATCCTTTGGATAGGTCATCAATGTCTGATTAGCTTGGGTCCGACACCCGGCATCGCCGCCGATCAGCTGCTGTCAGTGCTGGCGGTGGCCACCGGCCAGAAGTACTTACTTGCTGAGTTTGCCATCTACTTGTAGTGACCGCCGCAGGGTACTACACATTCGCCTCCTATTCAAATCAATAAGAGGCGGATGTGTAGTACCCCGTGGCGGCCAATACAAGTAGACGGCAAGCTCAGCAAGTAAAGTAAGTACTTCCGGCCGGTGGCCGCCGCCAGCACCTGTAACAGCGGATTGGCGGGGGTGCCGGGTGTTGGACCTCAACCAATCAGACATTGATGACCTATCCTATGAAATAGTAGTGGACAACCTCTTTAATATTTTCTCTGCTTTTACTTGTTTTTTTTTTCATCAAGAAACCGCAACAAATAAAAGCAAAAAAATAAAAAAATCTGAAAATCCTAAGCTGCAGTTAGTGAATCAAAATTCTCTCATGTACAGTAAATATTACAAAACCTTCAATTGTACAGAAATAACCCGCATCTTACCTGCAGTTTTCTTCTAAAGATTGCTTCCAAAATAAGACAGATTCATTGTTCTGCAGCAAATAATACATTTTACTTATTTTTCATTTACCTTTAGAATAAATAACAATATTCCATTCATCCGTTATTTCGCTTAGGTCTCAGCGATCCATTGATCTGTTATTATGTGCTCTGATGAGTTCTGATTGGTCTACAGAATTAGAGCTGCCAAATGTAGCTATTATCTATTATTTCGAAAGGCGAGGAAAACAAAATAAATGGCAAAAATAAAGCTTTGAGAAACACGACCATTTCATTTTGGTAAATGCAAATAACATTATGCAAAAAAAAAAAAAAGAAAAAAAGAAAAAAGAAAGAAATGTCTTTGACGTTCATTTCCGTAAAGGTTTTTAGAGATTGAGAGCTTAAATTATTAATCACAACTTCACTTCTGACAAGGAGCGAAAATATTATTGGAAGTATTGAATAACAGCAAGAGACAGATTCCAAGTGCTTCGTCCATGGAGAAATATATATATTTCTTCCCTCTGGCAGGACTCTCATGCTATTAAAACAGCATTCACTCTTCGCTATGGACAGAACCAAGTTTTCTGATGAAATCCTTGCGCACCTTTCATCTTGTCATTTCCAATGGAAGGATTTATATAGGAGATTGAAAAAGCTCAGCTGAAATAAAAGAATAGATTGTGAATTACTGTGGAATGTACCAAAAATGTCAACTTCTCTTATATCTTCTTTCATCTGCCAAGAAAATTTGCTGCCGGTTAACCGGTGTTATGCCAATGGGGTCTGATAACCATGACAGTGAAAGAGGCTAACAGGGCTTTCCACCAACAAAGCATTAGCACTAAGGTAGAAATACATGAGGTTATTGTCAGGGGTCGTGGTAGGACTTGTCAAAATTGGGGTTTATTGGGTCCATCACAGACAATTTATTCTACACATCCACCCACCATACAGTACAAACGTGTCGCTCTTTACCTTTTCTCTTGGTTCAACATATCCTGAGATTAGTGACAAGAGCTGACCAGCTTTGAAGAAGAAACATGATGTAGTGTTACTCTGTCAGGAGAGGTTTATGCTATTCTTTTCTATATATGACTACCTCTGATCTAGAGAGAGGTGCAAGGCCCGGCATGTGGGACCGGCATGTATCAAACTTGTATACCATTTCTTGCAGATATACTGTGTCCAGCACCTCTGCACTGCACTGCACTGCTCTCTAACTGTACTACATGTACTGCACTGCTCTCTACCTGTACTACATGTACTGCACTGCTCTCTACCTGTACTATATGTACTGCACTGCTCTCTACCTGTACTACATGAACTGCAGTGCTCTTCACCTGTAATGCATGCATTGTACTGCTCTCTACCTGTACTATATGTACTGCACTGCTCTTTACCTGTAATGCATGCAATGTACTGCTCTCTACCTGTACTACATTTACTGCACTGCTCTCTACCTGTACTATATGTACTGCACTGCTCTCTACCTGTACTACATGTACTGCACTGCTCTTCACCTGTAATGCATGCATTGTACTGCTCTCTACCTGTACTATATGTACTGCACTGCTCTTTACCTGTAATGCATGCATTGTACTGCTCTCTACCTGTACTACATGTACTGCACTGCTCTCTACCTGTACTACATGTACTGCACTGCTCTCTACCTGTACTACATGCACTGCTCTCTACCTGTACTACATGTACTGCACTGCTCTTTACCTATAATGCATGCATTGTACTGCTCTCTACCTGTACTATATATACTGCACTGCTCTTTACCTGTAATGCATGCATTGTACTGCTCTCTACCTGTACTACATGTACTGCACTGCTCTCTACCTGTACTACATGTACTGCACTGCTCTTTACCTGTAATGCATGCAATGTACTGCTCTCTACCTGTACTATATGTACTGCACTGCTCTTTATCTGTAATGCATGCATTGTACTGCTCTCTACCTGTACTATATGTACTGCACTGCTCTTTATCTGTAATGCATGCACTGCACTGCTCTCTACCTGTACTACATGTACTGCACTGCTCTTTACCTATAATGCATGCATTGTACTGCTCTCTACCTGTACTACATGTACTGCACTGCTCTCTACCTGTACTACATGTACTGCACTGATCTCTACCTGTACTATATGTACTGCACTGCTCTCTACCTGTACTACATGTACTGCAGTGCTCTTCACCTGTAATGCATGCATTGTACTGCTCTCTACCTGTACTATATGTACTGCACTGCTCTTTACTTGTAATGCATGCATTGTACTGCTCTCTACCTGTACTACATGTACTGCACTGCTCTCTACCTGTAATATATGTACTGCACTGCTCTCTATCTGTACTACATGTACTGCACTGCTCTTCACCTGTAATGCATGCATTGTACTGCTCTCTACCTGTACTATATGTACTGCACTGCTCTTTACCTGTAATGCATGCATTGTACTGCTCTCTACCTGTACTACATTTACTGCTCTGCTCTCTACCTGTACTATATGTACTGCACTGCTCTCTACCTGTACTACATGTACTGCACTGCTCTTCACCTGTAATGCATGCATTGTACTGCTCTCTACCTATACTATATGTACTGCACTGCTCTTTACCTGTAATGCATGCATTGTACTGCTCTCTACCTGTACTACATGTACTGCACTGCTCTCTACCTGTACTACATGTACTGCACTGCTCTCTACCTGTACTACATGCACTGCTCTCTACCTGTACTACATGTACTGCACTGCTCTTTACCTGTAATGCATGCATAGTACTGCTCTCTACCTGTACTATATATACTGCACTGCTCTTTACCTGTAATGCATGCATTGTACTGCTCTCTACCTGTACTACATATACTGCACTGCTCTATACCTGTACTACATGTACTGCACTGCTCTTTACCTATAATGCACGCATTGTGCTGCTCTCTACCTGTACTACATGTACTGCACTGCTCTCTACCTGTACTACATGTACTGCACTGCTCTTTATCTGTAATGCATGCATTGTACTGCTCTCTACCTGTACTATATGTACTGCACTGCTCTTTATCTGTAATGCATGCACTGCACTGCTCTCTACCTGTACTACATGTACTGCACTGCTCTTTACCTATAATGCATTCATTGTACTGCTCTCTACCTGTACTACATGTACTGCACTGCTCTCTACCTGTACTACATGTACTGCACTGATCTCTACCTGTACTATATGTACTGCACTGCTCTCTACCTGTACTACATGTACTGCAGTGCTCTTCACCTGTAATGCATGCATTGTACTGCTCTCTACCTGTACTATATGTACTGCACTGCTCTTTACCTGTAATGCATGCATTGTACTGCTCTCTACCTGTACTACATGTACTGCACTGCTTTCTACCTGTAATATATGTACTGCACTGCTCTCTACCTGTACTACATGTACTGCATTGCTCTTTACCTGTAATGCATGCATTATACTGCTCTCTACCTGTACTATATGTACTGCACTGCTCTTTATCTGTAATGCATGCATTGTACTGCTCTCTACCTGTACTACATGTACTGCACTGCTCTCTATCTGTAATGCATGCATTGTACTGCTCTCTACCTGTACTATATGTACTGCACTGCTCTTTATCTATAATGCATGCATTGCACTGCTCTCTACCTGTACTACATGTACTGCACTGCTCTTTACCTGTAATGCATGCATTGTACTGCTCTCTACCTGTACTACATGTACTGCACTGCTCTTTACCTGTAATGCATGCATTGCACTGCTCTATACCTGTACTACATGTACTGCACTGCTCTTTACCTATAATGCATGCATTGCACTGCTCTCTACCTGTACTACATGTACTGCACTGCTCTTTACCTGTAATGCATGCATTGTACTGCTCTCTACTTGTACTACATGTACTGCACTGCTCTCTATCTGTAATGCATGCATTGTACTGCTCTCTACCTGTACTATATGTACTGCACTGCTCTTTACCTATAATGCATGCATTGCACTGCTCTCTACCTGTACTACATGTACTGCACTGCTCTTTACCTGTAATGCATGCATTGTACTGCTCTCTACCTGTACTACATGTACTGCACTGCTCTTTACCTGTAATGCATGCATTGTACTGCTCTCTACCTGTACTACATGTACTGCACTGCTCTTTACCTATAATGCATGCATTGTACTGCTCTCTACCTGTACTACATGTACTGCACTGCTCTTTACCTGTAATGCATGCATTGCACTGCTCTCTACCTGTACTACATGTACTGCACTGCTCTTTACCTATAATGCATGCATTGCACGGCTCTCTACCTGTACTACATGTACTGCACTGCTCTTTACCTGTAATGCATGCATTGTACTGCTCTCTACCTGTACTACATGTACTGCACTGCTCTCTATCTGTAATGCATGCATTGTACTGCTCTCTACCTGTACTACATTTACTGCACTGCTCTTTACCTGTAATGCATGCATTGCACTGCTCTCTACCTGTACTACATGTACTGCACTGCTCTTTACCTATAATGCATGCATTGTACTGCTAGCTACCTGTACTATATGTACTGCACTGCTCTTTACTTGTAGGGAATGCATTGTACTGCTATCTACCTGTACTATATGTACTGCACTTTTCTTTACCTGTAGTGAATGCATTGTACTGCTATCTACCTGTACTACATGTACTGCACTACTCTTTACCTGTAGTGAATGCATTGTACTGCTTTCCACTTGTACTATATGTACTGCTCTCTACCTGTACTATACGTACTGCACTGGTCTTTACCTGTAGTGAATGCATTGAAATGCTATATACCTGTATTATATGTACTGCTCTCTACCTGTTTTGCATGTACTTTACTGCTATACCATCAAACTGCACTGCACGTATCATACTGTTATCTCTCCGTGCCGGTTGTGCTAAGCTTCTACCTGTGCTACATGAAATATTTTACTATACACTATGTACTGGAACCACCCATCTAAAATCTCATACCTTCAACCTCAAAAATAATTTTCAGCTTTTACTAGCTTTTCTGATTTACATGTATATATGTAAGAACTTGTTTTATCTATATTAGATATCTTGCATAATCTGTATTACATCTATTTTTTATTTAGATTGATATTTTTGTGGCTTTGGAACCAATTAAAACTTTTCCATAAACCTTAAATTAGAGATGAGATCAAGTCAAATTTCCAGAAATTTGCAGGTCCCATTTTATGATTTGCTGAAGACTCAGAGAATAAGTTAATGGCATCAGTCAGCATAAAAGAAGGGGGCCAGCCAAGCAGCGCCATTTTATGCTTGTACAGTGTAGGAATAGGCGCTCAGAGCGCACAGCTCATTCCACCTAGGAATAAAAAAGCCCTAATCTGATTGTGGTGTATTAGTTTCAGTGCTCAAGCAGGTTGCAAACAGGAGTGATAGTCTTAGTATGTGAATAATAATCAAAATATTCAAATGATAGATAGGGAAGTGCTGGACCTGTGCAGTCAGTGTAACTGTGAATGTATTGATCTGAGCTATACTGCAGTAACAGCACCTTTATGACAGCCTTTTATTTATTCTTCACACACTGCAAACAAGGATGGCATTATTAAACCCATAAGTTCTCTCGGTCTTTCTCCTTTTTACAGATAATTAGTCAATTTTTATTATTGCAATTAACATCGAATTAATTCGCCGCAAATCAAATTTTTGGGGAAAATATGGCATCACAGCAAATTTGAAGTTCAAAAGATCTACTCATCTCTAGTTATAATGACTTTCTCAGAACAAATGTATATCATAATAACCTAAGTAAATGTACTATAGGTATGGGTATATAGGAACATCAACTCTACCGATATTGGTTCACCAGGGAGCAAAATGCTTTACTTCAAAAAGATGAAGGCTTTTCTTACAGTGTGCACATTAATACATAAGTGTACCTTCTTTCTAGAGTAAGGGTATTAACAAGAGAAGATAAAGTAGACAGTCAATAATTATGGGCATTCTTCTTGCTTTGTCGGAACATGGCTTTCTTACTAACTAAATTGCATACCTGAAAAGATACAACAGCTATAATGTGATTTACAAAGTAGTTCCAAGAAACTTGAAGTAGCTTTTCCCATTGTAATGCACTAGGTGGAGAGGTAGGAATACTTGACCACATCAAAAGATTTTATTGTCTGAAATAACTGTTATTATCTAACTTACACTAAAGAAGAAAACCAGATTGAAATCTAGCTGCTGTAGACTTGTGTTCCTGCACCACATTGTTTGCAGTTACCCCATAGTCAGGGTCACAGATGGCTTCCAAAGAGTAGAAATTCAGTATAACTTTTGTGAGAACATACTGTGAGGTTAGACACTGAAAAGAATAATGATTGTTGCCCTTAAAAGTGCAAAAATGGATCATATCTCCAGTATCTACATCAAAAAGTGTGTATAAAGTCCAGATTTACACTTGTGACTTTTTTTATTTTGCTTCCTGTCTTTACATACAGCATCCCGAGATGAACAACGCAAAATGACCAACATCTTGTGATTGTCACGCACAGTGTAGGAAAGACAAAGTGCAACACAAAGGGATGAGGGGAAGGGAGCCCAGACACTAGGGAAAGTGGGAGTGGAGACCTCCTAGGTTGATCTAATAACACTCTGTCTCCCCTACCGTCCCCATATTGGTTCCCCACTAATTGACAAACAGGAAACCTAAGCCTTGTAAATCCCTAGAGCTATGCCCTGGATAGGGAAGGTGGGATGAGCACTGGTCAGTCCCCACTATAAACTAAAGACAACAAGGGAGGCAAACACAGGGGGAAGAAACTTAGCTTGAGCCGACTTCAGAGATTACACCAAGCGTCCTCCAAGCACCAGAGAGGAAGTAAGCAGACTGCAATAGCTCCAAGCCTTCACAAAGGAACATGTGAATATCACCGGCCCCTCCCTGCAGCAAACTAAAAGTCTTTAAACACTCAGGCCAGGGTGTCAATCAGAGAAGGAAAGGTAGCCGCTGGGTCCAAAGTAAGCCAGATTTAAGAAGGCGTCTGTAATGCCAAACCAGCTGCAGAACGACTGTCTGCTACATCTGACACACCCGTGACAGTGATACTGTGTCATGAGATGTTTATCCTATACATATGTGAATTGCAGCATGCCATAAGATTTGTTGCATGTCAAAAAAATCTATTCAATTTGCATCATTAAAAATTAGGAGTCCTCAACTAAATTCATTGATAACACAACAAAATAGAAAGAAAAAGTAAATGATCTTCATGACAACAAGAACAGCATTTCTAAGTAGCTTGCGGGGAAGGTGTGTGCCGGCACCAACTGTTATTCACTATTCTATAGCATAAACCAAGACGAACCAGACCTTCAAAATACTTTGAGTGCATTTAGAGAAAACCAGTGGCATAAAATCAAAAAATAGAAGGAAAAATTGCACTGACTGTCTCTTTCAAACTTCAACAGTTTAATTGAAAAGTTAAAACATTGGGTCGCAGGAGTAAACGGAATGAATGAAGGACAACAGCCGTTTCACGCCAAACAATGCTTCATCAGGTCCAACAAGGACCTGCTGAAGTGTTGTTTGGCGTGAAACTGCTGTTGTCCTCTGTGCATTCCGTTTCCATCTAATTTTTGATGTTTCTAAGTAGCTACTGTGGTTTGCCATGTGATGCGAAGCTTATATACAATATACAAACAATAATATAATATATTAGGAAATAGCACTTATTTCCTTACACATGGTTATAATCTGTATCACTCCTTCTATAAGCAGGAAAGATTATGTGTTTACTGGCAAAAGCAATGGAGTAGTGTCTTAAAAAAAGCAAGATTTTGTGACACTCTGTCAGGAAATGTGTATGCCAGATATTTCTAGATGTGGCCAATCAGTAGTTGTGTTGTGAATTGCTGCCTGATGAAGACTTTGCTATGTTGTCATAAATAATGTATTGATATTTTCCAGCTAAGGTTTAATCATGGTTGGATACATTATATCTAAAGCCATTTTGTGATTTAACAACATGAAATAATTAATTTATACATTTTGATTCTACAATTGAAGCCCCAATATCACTAGCAACATTTACCGTGCCTATAGTTAAAGGGTTATTCCCATCTTCCAACATGGGTATAATTGAAAAGTGCTGGTAAAAACCACCAACTTTTCAAGTTACATCTTATTAAAATTTTAGATCGTTGCTAAGATATCCTTTACGCTCATTGCCTAGATACCAGCCGCTGATGTGGTCTAGCAATGGTGGTTACAAGCTCTTTTCTATCAAGCTTGTAAGCTCTGCACTTAGGCTGGCCGTGAAGCGCACTGGTAGCTTACAATCCCAGTCATTTTCAGTGCCCCTGCACTTACAGTGTTGCGGAGGCAAATCTGAGAGTGGACAATTCAATACCGCGGGTCTGAACTGCCAATGAAGCCGGAACACCAGAGCAAGATGATAACAACAGGGGGGTCACCTAAACTATCGTAATAGTACAAACTATTGGGTTTTGATGGAAGTTATCATCATACTTGATACTTGTCTCACCCAGTCTGTTATATTGGAACATTTAATAGGCTGCTCAACAGTGGAGATAGAAATGTGTACCTAAATGGGTATTTCACAATAAAGTAAGAGGTGACTGTCTAGATGATAATCTACCTAAAGGTTCATTTAAAGATAAATTGACTTCTCAAACTGGGCCAGAATTGGGGAGCATGTGCCGTATACTACATTTTTTAAGTTAGAAAAAAAATAAAATAGAGCGTAACTGAGTGAATAAATATCCAAGGCTGAAGATGAGGCACCAGAATTTTGGTGCAAAAAAACTGTTTTGAAGAAAGCTAATTATGAGATGGTATAATGTCGGACAACAGTTTCTAATGATGTCACATATATCATCCTGCTTTAGCCACTGTGATCAACTTGGATCATCCAGCACCTTTGATTCCGTGGTGCAGTACATGAGAAGGGTTTACATACAAAATACATATTACAATGAACAAGCTAACAGTGACAGATTGATACATAAAGGAGAGGAACCTGCCTTTGCGGAAGTACTATCTACAGGATAATGGGGAAGGAGACAGTAGGTTGGGGGGATTGCAGCAGCTCCGGTGTTGGTGAGGCACAGGTCCGGTGTTGGTAAGGCAGCAGCTCCGGTGTTGGTGAGGCAGCAGCTCCGGTGTTGGTGAGGTACAGGTCCGGTGTTGGTAAGGCAGCAGCTCCGGTGTTGGTGAGGCACAGGTCCGGTGTTGGTAAGGCAGCAGCTCCGGTGTTGGTGAGGCAGCAGCTCTGGTGTTGGTGAGGCACAAGTCCGGTGTTGGTAAGGCAGCAGCTCCAGTGTTGGTGAGTCACAGGTCCGGTGTTGGTGAGGCAGGAGCTGCGGTGTTGGTGAGCCACAGGTCCGGTGTTGGTAAGGCAGCAGCTCCGGTGTTGGTAAGGCAGCAGCTCCGGTGTTGATGAGGCACAGGTCCAGTGTTGGTAAGGCAGCAGCTCCGGTGTTGGTGAGGCACAGGTCCGGTGTTGGTAAGGCAGTAGCTCCGGTGGTGATGAGGTGGCAGCGGGGTCAGTGCAGGCTGTAAGATTTCTTGAAGAGATGGGTTTTCAAGTTCCATCTGAAAGAGTTGAATGCGATGGAGTAGGACATGTTGGGGCATGGAATTCCAAGGGATGGAGGACACTCGAGAGAAGTGTTGGAGGAGATTGGGTGAGAAATGAACGAATAGGCAGGAGACAACCCAGTTCTTGGGAAGAACAGAGATTTTGTGTGGGAAGATATCGGGAGGTATACAGAGGAGACATATTATGGACGGCCTTGTAGGTAGATTTTAAGCAGATTTAAATCATTTCACCCGATGGTTGAGTGTTTTGCTTGTTTGTTGGGCAATTAGCAGCCTGTAAAAGGGACATTCTCAGGAACAATCGCTCTTGATAATGCTCCAATATAAATACACCCTAGAAATACCACTGGAAAAGTAAATCTTCCTCAATGTCTCCATCTCTTTGGAATACTCCATACATTATGAAAACATCCCAGTTATCTCTATAGAAATTGGGAAATGCTTTATTTTACCTGGGGCTCCACTCCGGTGCAGATGGACACTTGTTGCCCAGTTCTCTTGCTGATTCCAACATATTACAGACTCTTGTACAGTACGAATGTTGCCACTATCCATGAGAAGGAAGCCATTTGTCATACAATAGTGAGAATAACGGCTGAAGTCCATAATCACAATTTATAAATGACTTTATCTTTTTAATTAAAAATAAAATCGATATTTATCAGCCCACGTTTCCTCATCTGCTAGAAAACGAAAAAAAAAAAATATCCCAATATTCTACGAGCCGACAGCTGCTGTTTTCAAAAAATAGTTACGGCATTCGGAAAGGAAATTTATGTTAGTAGAAGAAGATAGAAAACACTTCTCTGCCTCCCATCCATTTAAAAGTTTTCAGAGAAAATTAGCCTTAAATTCATATTTAGAAGGAATAAATGAAAGAGATTTGCAAAGAGGTCCCCATTGAAATAGAGAATATGTCAGTGTGAAATTATGGAGGACAATTTCTTTTCCCCAGCTGTAGGATTTAGCACAGTTTTGTTTCTGTGTCTTTCTTCTGCAGAATAAGACCTGCGAGCAGCAGGGACACGTGTATTATCCTCACACAATGGCTGCCAATGAGACTGCAGCGCTCACGCCCATCAGTCTATTTAGTGGCTTTTAAAAGGCAGAAGAGATGACAGGTTTTCTGTTGTCATATACGGAGCAAACAATTACCGTATATTCCGGCGTATAAGACGACCTGGTGTATAAGACGACCCCCCTACTTTCCTGTTAAAATGTAGAGTTTAGGATATATTCACCGTATAAGACTACCCCTTTTCCAACGCATACCAAACACCGGTAAAAATTAAAAAAAAACAGATTTGAATTTAACATGGTCCTTTTTTAATTTAAATTCTTATGACATGCAGGTATATAGCAGGAAAACTGTCACTCATAAACATATTAAAATAGGGGGGACCCCACGTCATTTTTTGGGGGGGTCCCCCATTCTAATAGCTAGTAAAGGCTAGGTATTCAGCTGGGGGCTGATATTAGTAGCCTGGGAAGCAACGTGGGTATTACCCCCTTCCCAGACTTCAAACATCTGCCCCAGCCGTCTGCTTAACCTCCGCTAGAGACTATAATGATGGTGGATCCCACGCCAATTTTCTTTTTAAAAAATCCTTTATTTTAACACTAAATGACAATTGAGGGGTTAATAAAGATGCAGTCCCTAAATTATTAATTTTGTAATTAATTTTTCCCAAAAATGTTGACGTGGGGCTTCGCCATATTTTTGTGTCCAGCCAGGTACAGCAGGCAGGAACGGGCTGCCCCCAACCACCAGCTGACTATTTGTACCTGGCCGGACACAACAATATAGGGAAGCCCTTTTTTTTTTAATTATTTCATGAAATAATTAAAAAAAAAAATACGTGGGGCTTCGCCCTATTTTTGTGTCCAGCCAGGTACAACTAGGCAGCTGGGGACTGGAATCTGCAGCGCAGGGAGGCCCAAGCTTTCTGGGCCCCACACGCTGCAAATTGCAGTCCGCAGCCACCCCGGAAAATGGCGCGTTCATAGAAGCGCCATCTTCTGGCGCTGTACCCAACTCATCCAGGGCCCTGGTGCGGTGGCTCACTGGGTAATAAAGGGGTTAAGGCCAGCTTGGCATTATCAGCTGGCCCTAAGCCCAAAATTCATGGGGTCACGCCAATATTAGACATGACCACCATGAATTTCTAGTAAAGTATTTAAAAAAAACACAACACCCAGAATAAAGTCCTTTAATTGAAATAAAGACACAATTTTTTAATGTTCTAAATTAAACCATACTTACCATCACGCCCATTCCAGCTGAAGCCAACGATCTCCTGCAATAAAAGTAAAATAATAAAGCAACCTCATCCTTACCTCTCCATGGTTCCCAGGACCGGTTCAGCTCTGCTACATTCACATGACAGGCTTCACCGCAGCAGAACGCTGCCGTTCAGCTTGCCATGCGGCAGACACTGAGAAGCGCAGGCATGCTTGTGCTCCTCAGTGTCTGACTGTGACGGCATCCAGATGAGCCGAGATCATGTCCAATGAACTCGGCTCACCTCATGCACGTCACTGACAGCGTGGGAAAATTCTCCTGCTCCCCACATGCGCAGTAGAAGTTTCCCACGCTGTCAGTGACGGACGTCCAGGAGGTGAGCTGAGTTCATTGTCGGTTCATCTGGATGCCGTCACAGCCAGACACTGCAGAGCGCAAGCATGCCTGCGCTTCTCAGTGTCTGCGGGATGACAGGCTGGATGGCAGCGTTCTGCTGCGGTCCAGCCTGTCATCTCGATGTAGCAGAGCTGGAGCCATCGTGGGAACCATGGAAAGGTAAGGATGAGGTTGCTTTATTATTTTTCTTTTATTGCAGGAGATCGTTGGCTTCAGCTGGAATGGGCGTGATGGTAAGTATGGTTTAATTTAGAACAATAAAGGAATGTGTCTTTATTTCAATTAAAGGACTTTATTCTGGGTGTTTGTGTTTTTTTTAACTTTGACTATGGGGTTAGTAACGGGGGTGTCTTATAGACGCCTCTCCATTACTAACCTGGGCTTGATGTCAGCTGGCATTATAAGCTGACATCAACCCCAGCCCTATTACCCCACTGCCACCGCTACAGGGCAGTGGGAAGAGCGAGGCTAAGTGCCAGAATTGGCGCATCCTATGGATGCGCCATTCCTGGGGCGGCTGACGGCTGGTGTTTCTAGCCTGGGAGGGGGCCAATATTCATGGCTCCCTTCCTGGGCTATTAATATCAGCCCCCAGCTGTCTGCCTAGCCTTTGCTAGCTATTAAAATAGGGGGGACCCCACGTCATTTTTTTGGGATCCCCCATTTTAATAGCTAGTAAAGGCTAGGTATTCAGCTGGGGGCTGATATTAGTAGCCTGGGAAGCTCCGTGGGTATTACACCCTTCCCAGGCGTCAAACATCTGCCCCAGCTGTCTGCTTAACCTCCGCTAGAGACTAAAATTAAGGGGAACCCCACGCCAATTTTTTTTTTAATAAATCCGTTATTTTAACACTAGATGACAAGTACAGTAACCAACACTATCACTGTACTTCATATATATGTGACTGACATGTTTCTATCTATCTAATCTATGTGTGAAGCTCTATTCTGTCTGTTATAAATTGTCGGGTACAGATGCTGAATTGCCGGCCGGCTTTCTTAAAGAGACGGTGCATGAAAACACTATTATTTGTTTTAATAAATCCTTTACACTAAATGACAAGTACAGTAAGCAACACTGTCACTGTACTTCATATATATGTGACTGACATGTTTCTATCTATCTAATCTATGTGTGAAGCTCTATTCTTTCTATTCTAAATTGTCGGGTGCCGGCTTATGCCGCTGCTGAATTGCCGGCTTTTCATATATTGTCACAGAAGCGATGCGAACTTCCCAGCTCCGGACACAGCGCAGCGCTTCTGTGACAAGTGAAAGCTGTCGGCACAGAAGCCCTGCGCTGTGTCCGGAGCTGGGAATACGCAGCGATGTGTCCGTTTCAGCACAGAAGCGCTGACCGTCTGGACCTACCGCCACCGTATTTTAACTCCCTCCACCTTATATTAACTCCGACATGGCAGGGATACGGCCACGGCAGCTTATTAACACCCCCAGAGTATCCCCGCATGTCAATTTCTGAAAGCTCAAAAGCATTACCGGCGTATAAGACGACCCCAGACTAGACAGAAGATTTTTCAGTCTTCAAAAGTCGTCTTATACGCCGGAATATACGGTAGCTGTTTATTTGATTTTTTTTTTTTATTATTGCATTCTGATGAAATCTGCAAAAAGCCATTTGTTCCCCGATGTAATGTGAAATGTAATAAAAAGCTCAGGATTTTTTACAATTTCTTTTCCACGTTGTGTTTTTATTGAAACTTTTCAAAAATGATAGTCGGTATTCATGAAAGACAGACGTGAAGAAGAAAAAAAGAAAAACAACAAATCTGTCACATACGAATAGTAATATGGCTTTTATTTGTGAGTTACATATATTCCAGCATACAAGGAAATGACAAGGGGATGAAAATTAGTACTGTAAGGATGAATTAAAATAAAAAATATATATACTTCATTGTGTGATATGCCACTCTTTGCTTTTTTGTGCAGCACAAATGCCATTTAGATACACACGTGCTTGGACTGGCCCAGTGGAGAACAGGAGAATCCTCTGGTGGGCCACCACCCTCTTATATGAGCAGTACTTGGCACTATATACATGAATCACTATGTACAGACAGAGGCAGCATCTTATTCATCTAACAATCTACCCAGTTCATTGTTCTATAAATTTGTGATTGAGGATAATGTCACATTTGTATGTAACTGAAAAGTGAGGCCCTGGAGTTGGTTACTGGTGGGCCCTTGGCACCCCAACCCGACACTGGATACGCAAATGTAGCAATAATCAAAACATGTACATGTGCAGGTCAAGTGGAATATATATATATATATATATACAGTGCCTACAAGTAGTATTCAACCCCCTGCAGATTTAGCTGGTTGACACATGCGGAATTAACTTGGCATTGTGACATTTGTACGGTAGATCAGCCTGGAAGTGGGAAATGCACTGCAGCAAATTTTTTTTTTTTTTTTTTTTAAAACGTTAAAAGTTAATTCAGAGTGTCATTTATTATTCAACCCCTCAAACCACAAGAATTCTGTTTAGTCCCCCAAAAGTATTAAGAAGTAGTTCAGGCACCAAGAATAATGAGCTTCACATGTGTGGATTAAAGATCTCTTTTGCCAGCCTTTTCTGACTATTTAAGACCCTCCCCAAACTTGTGAACAGCACTCAGACATGGTCAACATGGGAAAGACAAAGGAGCATTCCAAGGCCATCAGAGACAAGATCGTGGAGGGTCACAAGGCTGGCAAGGGGTACAAAACCCTTTCCAAGGAGTTGGGCCTACCTGTCTCCACTGTTGGGAGCATCTTCCGTAAGTGGAAGGCTTATGGAACTACTGTTAGCCTTCCACGGCCAGGACAGCCTTTGAAAGTGTCCTCCCGTGCCGAGGCCAGGCTTGTCCGAAGAGTCAAGGCTAACCCAAGGACAACAAGGAAGGAGCTCCGGGAAGATCTCATTGCAGTGGGGACATTGGTTTCAGTCAATACCATAAGTAACGTACTCCACCGCAATGGTCTCCGTTCCAGACGAGCCCGTAAGGTACCTTTACTTTCAAAGCGTCATGTCAAGGCTCGTCTACAGTTTGCTCATGATCACTTGGAGGACTCTGAGACAGACTGGTTCACGGTTCTATGGTCTGATGAGACCAAGATCGAGATCTTTGGTGCCAACCACACACGTGACGTTTGGAGACTGGATGGCACTGCATACGACCCCAAGATTACCATCCCTACAGTCAAGCATGGTGGTGGCAGCATCATGCTCTGTGGCTGTTTCTCTGCCAAGGGGCCTGGCCATCTGGTCCGCATCCATGGGAAGATGGATAGCACGGTCTACCTGGAGATTTTGGCCAAGAACCTCCGCTCCTCCATCAGAATCTTAAGATGGGTCATAATTTCATCTTCCAACAAGACAACGACCCAAAGCACACAGCCAAGAAAACCAAGATCTGGTTCAAGAGGGAAAAAGTCAAGGTGTTGGAGTGGCCTAGTCAGTCTCCTGACCTTAACCCAATTGAAAACTTGTGGAAGGAGCTCAAGAATAAAGTCCACATGAGACACCCAAAGAACCTAGATAACTTGGAGAAGATCTGCATGGAGGAGTGGGCCAAGATAACTCCACAGACCTGTGCCGGCCTGATCAGGTCTTATAAAATGACGATTATTAGCTGTAATTGCAAACAAGGGTTATTCCACAAAATATTAAACATAGGGGTTGTATAATAATTGACCCACACTTTTATGTTTAAAATTTAATAAAATTCAACTGAGCAACATAACTTTTTGGTTTGTAAGATTTATGCTTCTGTTCATAAAACCTACTCTCGTTTGCAGTTTGAAGGCTCTAACTTATTTGCATCTTATCAAACCAGCTAAATCTGCAGGGGGTTGAATACTACTTGTAGGCACTGTATATATATATATATATATATATATATATATATATATATATATATATATACAGTACAGACCAAAAGTTTGGACACACCTTCTCATTTAAAGATTTTTCTGTATTTTCATGACAATGAAAATTGTACATTCACACTGAAGGCATCAAAACTATGAATTAACACATATGGAATCATATTATTAACAAAAAAGTGTGAAACAACTGAAAATAAGTCTTATATTCTAGGTTCTTCAAAGTAGCCACCTTTTGCTTTGATGACTGCTTTGCACACTCTTGGCATTCTCTTGATGAGCTTCAAGAGGTAGTCTCCAGAAATGGTCTTCCAACAATCTTGAAGGAGTTCCCAGAGATGCTTAGCACTTGTTGGCCCTTTTGCCTTCACTCTGCGGTTCTGCTCACCCCAAACCATTCTCGATTGGGTTCAGGTCTGGTGACTGTGGAGGCCAGGTCATCTGGCGTAGCACCCCATCACTCTCCTTATTGGTCAAATAGCCCTTACACAGCCTGGAGGTGTGTTTGGGGTCATTGTCCTGTTGAAAAATAAATGATGGTCCAACTAAACGCAAACCGGATGGAATAGCATGCCGCTGCAAGATGCTGTGGTAGCCATGCTGGTTCAGTATGCCTTCAATTTTGAATAAATCCCCAACAGTGTCACCAGCAAAGCACCCCCACACCATCACACCTCCTCCTCCATGCTTCACGGTGGGAACCAGGCATGTAGAGTCCATCCGTTCACATTTTCTGCGTCGCACAAAGACATGGTGGTTGGAATCAAAGATCTCAAATTTGGACCAAAGCACAGATTTCCACTGGTCTACTGTCCATTCCTTGTGTTCTTTAGCCCAAACAAGTCTCTTCTGCTTGTTGCCTGTCCTTAGCAGTGGTTTCCTAGCAGCTATATTACCATGAAGGCCTGCTGCACAAAGTCTCCTCTTAACAGTTGGTGTAGAGATGTGTCTGCTGCTAGAACTCAGTGTGGCATTGACCTGGTCTCTAATCTGAGCTGCTGTTAACCTGCGATTTCTGAGGCTGGTGACTCGGATAAACTTATCCTCAGAAGCAGAGGTGACTCTTAGTCTTCCTTTTCTGGGGCGGTCCTCATGTGAGCCAGTTTCTTTGTAGCGCTTGATGGTTTTTGCAACTGCACTTGGGGACACTTTCAAAGTTTGCCCAATTTTTTGCACTGACTGATCTTCATTTCTTAAAGTAATGATGGCCACTCGTTTTTCTACACTTAGCTGCTTTTTTCTTGCCATAATACAAATTCTAACAGTCTATTCAGTAGGACTATCAGCTGTGTATCCACCAGACTTCTGCACAACTCAACTGATGGTCCCAACCCCATTTATAAGGCAAGAAATCCCACTTATTAAACCTGACAGGGCACACCTGTGAAGTGAAAACCTTTTCCGGTGACTACCTCTTGAAGCTCATCAAGAGAATGGCAAGAGTGTGCAAAGCAGTCATCAAAGCAAAAGGTGGCTACTTTGAAGAACCTAGAATATAAGACATATTTTCAGTTGTTTCACACTTTTTTGTTAAGTATATAATTCCACATGTGTTAATTCATAGTTTTGATGCCTTCCGTGTGAATGTACAATTTTCATAGTCATGAAAATACAGAAAAATCTTTAAATGAGAAGGTGTGTCCAAACTTTTGGTCTGTACTGTATATATATATCTTTATTCATGCAAAACTTATAAATAATGAGACAACATAAGTGAGACTAACAGTGGGGATGCCTGGGCAAAAAATGTACCGTATATATCCTTGAAAGTCACAGTGGGTATAATACAGGGGCATCTCACTAAATTAGAATATCATCAAAAAGTTAATTTATTTCAGTTCTTCAATACAAAAAGTGAAACTCATATATTATATAGAGTCATTACAAACAGAGTGATCTATTTCAAGTGTTTATTTCTGTTAATGTTGATGATTATGGCTTACAGCCAATGAAAACACACAAGTCATTATCTCAGTAAATTAGAATAGTTGACAAAAAACACCTGCAAAGGCTTCCTAAGCATTTAAAAAGGTCCCTTAGTCTGTTTCAGTAGGCTCCACAATAATCGGGAAGCTTCTGACTTGGCAGAAGGCAGTCATTGACACTCTCCACAAGGTCCCAGAGTTCCAATTTTCATTTGGAAATCAAGGTCCCAGAGTCTGGAGGAAGAATGGAGAGGCCGCAATCCAAGCTGCTTGAGGTCTAGTGTGAAGTTTCCACAATCAGTCATGGTTTGGGGAGCCATGTCATCTGCTGGTGTAGGTCCACTGTGTTTTATCAAGACCAAACTCAGAGCAGCCATCTACCAGGAAATTTTAGAGCACTTCATGCTTCCCTCTGCCGACAAACTTTTTGGAGATGGAAATTTTCTTCTCCAGCAGGACTTGGCACCTGTCCACACTGCCAAAAGTACCAATACCTGGTTTACACACAACAGTATCACTGTGCTTGATTGGCCAGCAAACTCGCCTGACCTTAACCCCATACAGAATCTATGGGGTTTTGTCAAGATGAAGATGAGAGACACCAGACCCAACAATGCAGACGAGCTGAAGGCTGCTATCAAAGCAAGCTGGGCTTCCATAACACCTCAGCAGTGCCACAGGCTGATCGCCTCCGTGCCACGCCGCATTGCCCCCTGACAAAGGGAGTTCGAAACGCGCGTCGGGGCATCCCGCTCCACATGTGCGCTCTCCTATTAGGTCCCCTAGTTCCTGGTTGCCCTTTGACTGCTTCGTGACCTGGGTTTGATTTCCCTGGTATGTATATGGTGAACGCTCTGGGGAAAATATATGTGTAAGAGCTAGTGAGTGATTTTTCACTCTTTATATGCTATTAGGGCATTATGATAGATTACTTTGTGAACTTTTTATAGAGTTGTCACTTGTTGTTGTTCCCCATGGTGACATCCTCTTTGTTTTTGTATGTCTCAAATTAATAAATTAATGACTTAATTATATATAATGTAGGGCTTATTATGGTGACTGCCATGTGGAGTGGGTTGTTTTTAAGCTTTTTTAGCTTTTCCTATTGTACTCGCACTTACCCCTGCTGTGTGCCTAATTATTGTTAATAAACTTTGTTACAATTTTTTCAAATCCAGTGGCCCCTTTATCGTCTTTGTTTCTTATGTGTTCTTCATGTTTATTTGACGATGGGGTTTATTTAGTCCATTAATGGTAGTGTCTAATATGGTAATAAATGGAATGTTAATTTAGAATACACACCCGATTCTTGGTGTACACACTACCCTTTTCCATGAATTATGTGTATTATCACACCGCATTGATGCAGTAATTGATGCAAAAGGAGCCCCGACCAAGTGCTGAGTGCATTTACTGAACATACATTTCAGTAGGACAACATTTTGGATTTTAAAAACGTTTTTCAAGCTGTTGTTGTAAAGTATTCTAATTTACTGAGATAATGACTTTTGCGTTTTCATTGGCTGTAAGCCATAATCATCAACATTAACAGAAATGAACACTTGAAATAGATCACTCTGTGTGTAATGACTCTATATAATATAGGAGTTTCACTTTTTGTACTGAAGAACTGAAATAAATTAACTTGTTGATGATATTCTAATTTTGTGAGATGCCCCTGTATATCCTGTAGTTTATATATCAGGCACTAAACATACCTGACAGTAGTCTACAAAGAACTAGATGGCTAGAATAACAAAAAGCAATATAGTAAATAAACCTGTCAATAGTCAGGGGAGGACTACTTACCAAATTCCTTGTGGAATCAAGGGATAATGCAGCCGTTTCAAAACCATCCAGTGTAAAAAAAAAAAACATATACGAGTGGCATTAAACACTCATAATTAATGAGGCAGGAATAAATTAATTTTGCAAAGAAATGCTTCTTCTAGGGGTCAATAGGTTGTATAATAATGTGCCTATACCACTGGAATATTGCACCGCTTTTTTACTTTGCATGACATTGGCAAGGTGCTAAACTAAAGGCACAAACACATAGTATGCCAGTTGTACCGCTGGCTCTTTAAGAGTTAAAAGCATTGTCAAATACTGGATAGCCCCTCCTTAATTAGTTCAGGGTCCTATAGAAATTAAAATTAGTTCATGCTCATTAATTACCTTCCACAGAGGCGCTGTTCCAGTGATGTCAACACTTTTGCGCATGTGAAATGGCATTGTTGTGTCACTATTTTGTCCGCTCTGATGGGATATCAGTGGGCTGCATCTGCAGTGGTCTTATAACAACAATGTCACCACATCAGCCAGGATCAGCAGCTCTGACATTGCTGTAGTAGGTGGGTAGCCTTTGTTTTTAGTTTCTATATGGCCCTGAATTTCTTAAGCAGGTGATGTCCAATAGCAGACAACCCCTTTAAGTAGCCAAATACCTTAGATTAACCATACTTATCCTGATTTACTATTTACATTCCAGTTCTGAGCTGGATTTGAAATTCTTGTGCAGTTTTATGCTTTTCCTTCTTACATTCAATAGACAATGTGAACAGTGTGTAACATGCAGTCAAGAAGCTAATATTTTCCATTCAAACGTTGGAAAAGTGTTAATTTTAAGATTTAAGGGCATACAAACCATAAATGCAGACAAGGAGGATACCCTGGGACACATCAACAAGGGGACTCAAGTCAGATTGTCCTCCTAATTGGCCGTGTGCACCAAGTTAGGGTTTTGTTCTTTCCAGTTTTATCTACATTATCAAGTAAAGTAAGAAGAAAGCGTCCAAAGGTGACAGGTTTCTTCTGTTTGACAAAAGATTTTTTGGAATATCAAGTGGCACTGGACATCCCTGCTATTAAGGAGACATGGTGATGTTAACCATTACCTGGAAGGGGAGACCAATATAGTATGATACTAGACAATACTTGATAGGTGCACTAGTTCCTTAAAGGAGATTTCCTTTTTTAAACTAATAGTCAAGTGGTCAACTACTTCAAAGTCATTCAGGGGCAGAACAGGCCAGAGTAGTGATGAGCGAGCTCGGATATGGAGTTATCCCAGCGTGCTCGGGTTCAGATAGAGGAGCCGGCGTGCTGGAGAAAAATGCTCGGATACCTGCTGCTGCATGTATCGCAGGTACCTGACCATTTGGCTCGAGCACGCCGGCTCCTCTATCTGAACCTGAGTTCACTCGGATAACTCCATATCCGAGCTCGCTCATCCCTAGTTCAGAGTATTGGTAGTAAGAAAGGGATTCCTGTGGCATAGGTGTAACTAAGGCATTTTTGTGGGTTTTCAGACTTTTGTATGTAGTTAATAGTGCCATCACCTCTGGATCAGTCATCTGAAACCTCTGGGACACTGCACTCCTGGCACTCACAGCTTGAGCGTTGTGGTTTCCTATGCTGTAGGTTGACTATTCTAGGTCTAGACTTATGATGATGCTCCTAATTCTTGGAGTAAAAACCAGATTAAAGGGAATCTGTCAGCATTTTTTTGCTATGTAATCTGAGAATAGCATGAGATGAGGGCTGAGACCCTGATTCCACCAATGTGTCACTTACTAGACTGGGTGTTGCTGTTTGAATACAATCAGTGTTTTATCAGCAGGAGATTATCACTACAGGCCTGGATGTCTCCTGCTCTGTAATGTGGGCGGGGTTATACAGAGCTGAGCATTCTGAGCACTGCTAGATTTACAGCAGAGAAAACAGTGATTGTATCAAAGTGAGAGAAATCAGCCCTGCAAGTGATACATGCCTGGAATCAGGGTCTCAGCCCTCATTATGCTACTGTCAGGTTACATAGCAAAAAACTGCTAATAAATTCCCTTTAAAGCTGGTAGGATTAATCATCTCACCTCTAGGACCTGAACCCTACTTGACCCTCTCCTGAAGCCACATTTAGGAGAGGTTGTCATTGATGACCCTTCAAGCTAAAATGTATGGGTTTTGTGGAGACAGCCAAGTCTTTATTTTCCTAAGACTTTTTTGGCTGGATAGGATCATATAATGGCAGTAGATGATTGAGACCCATACATCTCCATGGTAGAGGGGGCCCCAAGGCATGGTGCCGCGTGCCCTCCCTATATAAAGTCTTACCTAAACTTTCAAGCACAGGCCATTTTATGAGGTCACAGCATATTAATTGCTGGTGACTTTCATTTCTTCATAACGAAGAAAGCACATTATTTTGTGCTAATTTCCAATACTGCAGTTGTGACGCCCTCCCTGAGCAGATGGGGGATACTCGGAGCCGGGCCTTGCAGATGTTGGGGGGGGGATGCAGTCGCGGCCTTGACCCGGTCCGTGCCCAGGGCTGTCACATAAAAAAAGATGGGCTTTTGGATGAGTGGTTGTTTGACTACGCCACCTGTGGTTTCTGGTGAAGACCACCAGCGCTGCCACAGTCCTCTGAGGCTGATGTTCTGGCAGCTCGGTTGGTACTACTCCCCACAGGCGGACTAGGCCTCAGAGCAGTGTTAGCTGATCTGTTTGGAGGGATGGTGGGTGCAGTGCCGCGCGGGAATAACCAAGCGGAGGCGATAAATGAAGTCATCCAGGTTTTTACTCACTTTAGATGAACTTTAGCCGCAAAGTTTCTCTCTGCTACACACGGCGTGCTGCGGCCACCAGGAAGGGGGTTCAGCACTTCCCAGGTAGATCAGGAGCATCTGTCAAGACCCCGTTGGTGTATTCCTCTCCTTCTCCTTCTCTTCCCGCTTGTGTCCCCCCTTGGGATCCACTAAGCCGCCGAGCTTTTCCAACAGTGACGTGAAGTACACAGTCAGATATCGGGGGCCAATTCCTCTTGCAGCAGGAATCCCTCTGGCTAGGCCAGAGTGAAGAATACAGGTGGCGACTCCGCTCCGGCCGTATCCCCCTGGGATCCTTTTGCCTGTGGAGCCTATCTCCTCTGCTCCCCTCCAAGGCCTTCTTAGAACGGGACCCTGACCGGGCAGAGACACTGGTTAACTCCGACCCGCTCCTCGTCTTGAGGCCTGAGAACGAGGACCATGAATCTTCAGCCAGCTACAGACTCTTGCTGGACCCTGATAGAAGACCACAATCAAAGGACCTTGAACTTAAGATGGCCATTGGTTATAAATGATTCTAGAAGTGCTTCCTGTAAGTGTTTCCTCCACCCTCACCCACTACTTGGTTCCCCCTATCTTTGGTTCCCCCCCATCTCCTCTATCCCGGAACGGGGCAGCACCCTGGTGCAGTTAGGCCCCCTGCAGGACAGGAGTGGTGTAGTGTTGAGTGTGAAGTGGGGTCCTTGGTGATGCTCCATCCTTACCTGGAAGAGGAGATACCACACCTCTATCTGAGGTGCAGTACCCCTGTGGCGACTGAACCCTCAGGGGCGCCACACTATAACCCAGCACAGTACATTAACTTCTAGAAACCTTCTGATATTTATCCTTGCTGTAAAATTCTCATCCTTGCTCAGACTTTTCTTTCTGACACAAGCATTTTATCCGTCATCGTGAGTCCTCTTCCAGCGTACGGCACAGTAACTTCTGCCGAAGACCATTGAAGTGTTCAGCCCACAAGCAGATCCGCACCTGTGCCTCCTGACTCCGGAGCTCCTCTCTGAATGTTCTTCGCAAGCTGTGGTTTTATGGCGGTCTCCAGTGGCCTGTCTCTTCCCTAACAATAGGGGCTATTTTTAGTTTTACCTTCTCTACCTAAAAGGCAATGGAACGCCGCATGCACATTTCTTTTATTCAATGTGAATTCTTGGTTTGTTTGAAGGTGGATCTGATTGTTACTGCTATTTTCTAGATTTTTTCTTCAAGCTACGGTAGCTATTCAGACCTTATCTGTGACAGACTAGCCCAAAAGACTTTTACCATACACACATACTGTGCATATATCAGTTAATAAGAGTAAAAAACACGTAGTCCCAAAAATTAAAAAAATTCCCGCACAATATTGATCAAAAGGAAGGTATAAAAAATGTTAATTGCCTCATTGTTAGGGCAAAGGTGTTCCCACATAAAAACGTACAGGGTCATGATGAAGTCAGAAGAACTAGTGATGAGCGAGCGTGCTCGGCACTGCTCATTACTCGATCGAGCATTACAGTGCCCTGGTCTACTCGTTACTCAGCTGAGTATCGGGGATGCTCAAGCGCAATGCTCGAGTCCCTGTCCCCCATGTTTCGCGGCAGTTAGACAGCCAATCAAGATGAAGGGATTACCTGCCATACACACTAATGCAGTAGCCATGTTGGCTACTGGCATTACTGTGATTGGCCGGCCACATCGCGTCATCAGGTCTATCTAAGACTCGGGAACCCAATGCTTGCCCCACTGATCTCTGAAATCGGAGGATAAAATGAATATTCACTGCTTCCCCCGCCCATCTCTCGGTGCCGAGGGGGCTGCATATGCTGGCATTTAGGACAGGACTCGTTGTGGATTACGGCGGATCCACTGGACTATGGCAGACCAGCGTGGGATTTATATAGGGACATAAATTGGTGAAAGAGGGTGTCTGTTTTTTTTTTTGTTAAAATAAGGACTTTTCTGTGTGTGTGTTTATTGATTTTTACTTACAGGTTTAGTAATGGGGATGTCTGACTGATACTTACATTACATTACTAACCCCAAGGCTTGGTGTCAGTGTCATCAGGGCAATCGGGAGGACCTGTGACAGTTCTGGGGTGGCTGGGGGCTATTTTTAGGGTGGGGGGGGTTATTTACCATGTTCAATATATGGTAAAACTGACCTGACAATATGATTCCATAGGTCAGTATGAGTATAAAGATACCAAACATGTATAGTTTATTTTTTTATTTAAGTGGTGAAAAAAAATTCATAAATTCATAAAAAAACAATTTCACTTTTGTCGCTATTTTCCAAGCCCTGTAATGTTCCCATTTTTCAGGTTCTGGGGTTGTGTGAAAGCCTATTTTATGTGCCCTGAGCTGATGTTTTTACTGATACCATTTTGGGGTAGATATGATATTTTGATCTTTTATTGCATTTTACAGTGTTGCGGCAACCAACTTACACAACACTGCTTACTTTATTTCATATTTTGATAGATTGGACATTTCTGAACGTGGCGATACCAAATATGTGTATTTTTTTAAGTGTTTTATTTTTAATGGGGCAAAAGGGGGATGATATGAACTTTTATAGTTTTTTTACTTTTGTAATATTTTTTAAAACTTTTTTTTTTTTTACTTTTTACTGTATTTAATAGTCCCCTTAGGAGACTTGAAGCTGTGAGGAGGATCGTGACAGGCATTTTTGACAAATCACAGCTGACATCAACCCCAATACTATTACCTTGATTGCCACTGCACCAAGTCAGGTGGGAAGAGCCAGGAAAAGTGACAGGATTGGAGCATCTAATGTGATCCGCCAAGTCTGGGGAGGCTGCAAGCTTGTATTTTTAGGCTGGGAAGGGCCCAATAGCCATGGACCTTCCCAACCTGATAATATAAGCCCACAGCTGTCTTCTTTACCATGGCTGGTTATCAAAAATAGGGGGGACCCCACAAAGTTTTTTTTTCAATTATTTATTTATTAGTTTAATCCATGTACAGTAAACTACACACACAAAGCACTAATTATATATCTCAAAGATCTACCTATCTATAGAAAAAATATAGGTGCCGCACCAGTAATATATTAAGAGTAGTTGGGTGCAAAAAAACGCCTTCCAGGCAAAACCAAACCTCAGTATATCCATAGAAGACAAAGGCAGCACTTCATAGTCCAATTTGTGATGATTTATTGACCCATCATGTCAGGGCAACGTTTCGGTCCAACAGTGGATACCTTTTTCAAGCTTGAAAATTGTCAGCCAATGTATTCGTATATTTCCTGGAGGAAAAACCGAGAAATAAAAGAATAACACGCCAATATTATTTCATAGGGAATAGAATTATTTACAAGAACTAATATTTTATGGAAAAAATGACGGAACAGGTAAAAGAAAACAAGAGCCATCAGTGATGGGAGGTTTTTGTAATATTTTTACCGCCTGTAGTAACTTTATCTGTAGTATCTGGACAAATTGAATCTCCGAGCCGCGCATGCATATCTTATTGTGTAGTTCATGCATTTTGTCTCAATCTCCTGGTAACCCGCTCTTTTTTCCTGCCCAATAATTTCTTTTGCATTACAAGATTACATTTTCCAGACAGAGAAAGTTTAGAGAACACAGCAGATTCTGGAGAGAGCTTATTCCATGCCTGGCTGCCTCGGGGTGCAGCCGAGCGTGCGCTCAGTGGATGGATGATAGCTTCCATTTTTAAGCTCCATTTTCCCTTAGCGTTAAACTGTTTATACTTATTCTATATGGTTTCCTTTTAACCCATCATCATTTTACTTTCCATGAAACTCTAGGGTCTTAGTCGAGCTCGGAGGAGCTCATATCTTGTTTGGCCGTGCGTATGGTGATGGTTGATAGTTCCACCCTAGAAATTAGTACGCTTAGATGAACATGGGAAACAACAACCTACAAGAGCTGTAGTTCCCGGTATTTCACATTTAGGAAGGTCATAAGATAGGAAAGCAATTTAATGCACTGGAACCATTACTTTAAACCCTATATTCTCTAAAAAAATTGCTTTGATATACTTTAGGATGGATTTTTTCTGCAAGAAATATATTTCACAACCAATGACGTATATTTCTGTCAGCAGCCTTGTCCCAGAACAAGCTGAGCCTGCATCATTCCACGTACTTTATGGCTGATTCAATTAGCCATCGTGTGGGGGTGTCTTTATTCAAATAAAGTGTTTTTTTTGTGTGTGTTTTTAGTTTTGATTCCTGGGTTAGTAATGGGGGTGTCAACCCAGGAATCAAAAATATGTTTTTTTTGATAAATCACAGCTGTAATCAACCCCAACTACCATTACCCAGATTGCCACTGCACTAGGGCAATCAGGAAGAGCTGGGCAAAGTGCCCAAATTGGCGCATCTCATGTGACGCGCCAATGCTGGGGTGGCTGCAGGATTGTATTTTTAGGCTGGGAAGGGCCCAATAACCATGGACCTTCCCAACCTGATAATATAAACCAGCAGCTGTCTGCTTTACCTTGGCTGGTTAATAAAAATAGAGGTGACCCCACATAATTTTTTAAAATTATTTATTTATTAGATTAAACCAGGCTAAAAACATCTGTGTAAACGCACTTACAGCACATGAGCTTTTTTGTAACCTATGGATTTACCGCATCTTTTGCAAATCTATGGGGAAATTCTGCACAGAAGACTGAGCGCTCCTGCAAGAGAAATTGACAAGCTGTGGCTCGGAAACCCATACCACAAGTGATTTTACACAGCATAAAAATGAAGCATATTGGGCATGAGATGTCTGTTAATGCCATCGACTGTGCTTGCACTGAACAACAGAGCGTTTTCAACACAGCAAAAATACGCTTCGTCCAGAACACCAGTATTACTGATCATGGGCATGCAGCCTTAAAAACAAAATAGAGAAATTGAAAAAGAAAAAATGTTAACAATATATCCTAATAGCCCAAAAGGGGTGGTCCAATACTTACAAAGACATTTATAAATGACTATCTTTAAGCCCTAATCACTTTTGTAATTTGCTTTTTTATCAAATTCCATACACTTCTCCCTATCCTGCTATTTCCTATGTGTGTATTTTTACTTCCTGTGACGTTTCGTTTGAGCGGAGTCTTAAATGGGATGTCAGAGGAGACTTCGGCTGCACTCACTTCTCTGCAGGTTCTATTACCCCTCATGAAACAGGATATCATCAGTCAGGGAGCGGCACTGCGGTCACTTGCCACAGTTTCTATGACCGTCGTCCCTTGATGACATCATGATTCAGTAAAGGTGATTGAGAAGTGACCACATCTTTAGTTGCCGCCACCAAGAGTTGCCAACTTTAATTTTTTTTTCTGGACATCTTCTCAAAAAATCACAGACTGCCAACAATTTTTTATGGACACATTAGAAAACCATAATAAGTCATTGAGATTATAAGTGATACATGCCTATTGACCATAAGTCCTATATGAAGACATCAGCTGCATTCACTGTGAACTATAATTGGGTGATAAATTGGTACATGCACGCCGCTAGGTTCAGATAGGGTGAGACTGGTTTCTCGATTTCATTGGAATCCTGGGGGAACCATTACTCAGGGCGACCATAGGCTGCAGCTTCTTTCAAGCACACAATAGATTCAGTTGCTGACCAGACACATCTGACAAGAGTCTTTTTCAACAGTTTAACAGTGGAATTTAATCTGAAGCACGGCCAGTGCAATTCAGGGATATTACAGCAACAATCTTCGTTACAGTACAGTCTCATAAAGCAGGCAAAGTAATGTCAGTCTCTTCAGTAGCATTATTCAGCACAGATTAGATCACTTGGCAGCACACTTCTATGCATAAACAGCAGGCTTTTCCTTCACAAAAACTCACTAGTACACATCATTCTTTATCCTGCATGGAGATGGAGGTGGGGAGGGTTTGATGAGGGAGAAGATCCCTATGACATTATTCCTTCCAGTCCTTATCTTCCTGCCCTATAATACTCCACACTGTTAGCTCAGAGATTCTATCTGACCTGTGTTTAGCTTCCCTCCTGACCTGAGTTCTGTTCCCTTGTCTTCTGTGAGATACAGATCACACATCACCTTTCTCTATGGCTCTAGCCAGAACAGTAAACAACTCCCCCACAGTCCCCCTGGGGCTCTGCTAACCACTCCCTGTCTCCTGTGACTGTGTTAATCCCTCTAGTTGATGGATGCTTCTGAAGCACAACATTACTTCTGCATGTCACAAAATACAGTAATAAAAATCTGAACAAGCCTTTCCATCTTCAAAAAAATCACGGATGCATTAATTTCTTTTTATGAATGGGGGAAAAAAAGTGGCATATTTTTACGGACTGTCCAGGAATTTCTTGATGGTTGGCAACCCTGCCACTGCCGCTGTTATAGTCACTGCTTCTAATACTGCAGTCTCTTTCACAGAAATTAATCGGAAGCAGTGATAGAAGCAAGGTGAGTCACCCAGCACTGCCCCATATCTTCTATCATCGCCCTCACCTAAATCATCATCAGGGGACGAGGATAGTATCACTCACCCTGCTTCTATCACCGCTACCTGATGACCATTTGTTTCAGTAGGATTGAATTGAAACATAGGACATGCCATGATCCTTTGACCTTTTGATGTTATTATTTTTTTACGTTACACTTGGTTCTCCATTTATCTGAATATTTGGTGACCGAGCCTTGTCTTCCAATAACCTACAATACTCAATAGATTTATTTCTCTAATATTGTACAAAGTGCATGTGGATACCTGGAGTTGGGTCATCTCCAGCCCCTCAATCCACTTTTGGAGTGTAGTAATCACAACTGCCGAACTTGTGTCTTTACTAGATTAGAACATCTACGCTTATTTTCATTAGCTCCACAATTTATCGATATTCTAGTTGCACCTTCTAAAATGAAAAGTCTCTTACATCTCCAGTATTCTGTATAAAATGGGAAAAAATCATCTCTTTCTTCAAACTGTCAGACTTATTTCATTAATGACCGTCTGGCCAGTGGCCACAATATGATCCAATTGTATGATCACATAAGCCCAAATAACATCATAACTCCCCGCTCTATACACGGCTACTTTATAACAGCTTTGAGCCCCGGGGCTGAACACGTACCACTGTCCTTAATTTCTTTATGTACTGAGACTTGACTGTCCTTAATTTCTCCATGTACTGAGCCGCGGCTATTAAGCTGGAGACAACTTGTTGACGTTTGGTACTATATTGTACAAGGTCTAATAGCAGCCGGGATCACTTCTGGGGTTAGGTTGTCCCTTCAGGGTCTGGACTGAGTGCCTTGATGGTGAGATTACATAGCCATGGGGCAAGCAGGTGGGAGTACATGAAAAGCTACTTTAAAATCTCATGCTAGGAAGGTTTATTTTTTTCCTGCTTCAACATCAGAGGAAGGTTCCTTAACCCCATAGAGGACGTCACTATATACACGCAATGCTATGACATTTTCATACTTCATATTACTTTTTCACTTGACTTCTCATAGTTTTTCAGGTGTGTTTTTTTTAGTTTAGAAATTAGAATGCTTCTTTGTGGTCTCATCCTCTGATGGCTGCAAATGTACTCATAGCAATATACACTGCTCAAAAAAATAAAGGGAACACTCAAATAACCCATCCTAGATCTGAATGAATGAAATATTCTCATTGAATACTATGTTCTGTACAAAGCTGAATGTGCTGACAACAAAATCACACAAAAATCATCAATGGAAATCAAATTTATTAAGCAATGGAGGCCGGGATTTGGAGTCACCCCCAAAATTAAAGTGGAAAAACACACTACAGGCTGATCCAACTTTGATGTAATGTCCTTAAAACAAGTCAAAATGAGGCTCAGTATTGTGTGTGGCCTCCACGTGCCTGTATGACCTCCCTACAACGCCTGGGCATGCTCCTGATGAGGTTGTGGATGGTCTCCTGTGGGATCTCCTCCCAGACTTGGACTAAAGCATCCGCCAACTCCTGGACTGTCTGTGGTGCAACGTGACGTTGGTGGATGGAGCGAGACATGATGTCCCAGATGTGCTCAATCGGGTTCAGGTCTGGGGAACGGGCGGGCCAGTCCATAGCTTCCATGCCTTCATCTTCCAGGAACTGCTGACACATTCCAGCCACATGAGGTCTGGCATTGTCCTGCATTAGGAGGAACCCAGGGCCAACCGCACCAGCATATGGTCTCACAAGGGGTCTGAGGATCTCATCCCGGTACCTAATGGCAGTCAGGCTACCTCTGGCGAGCACATGGAGGGCTGTGCGGCACCTTCTTCCACTAAACATATGGTTCTCTATGTTTCACATGGAAGCAGGAATCCTGCAGGCCTAGCAACCAGAGGGTAACACGGGCATTTTATCCCTTTTCCTCCCTCATCCTCTTGAGTAGGGCATGGTCTGACACTAATTTAAATTTCCACCCTAAGGGATAGTATCGCAGTGTGTCCACCGCCCACTTTATGGCCAAACATTCCTTTTCTACAGTGGAATACTTTTTCTCACATGCCGACAGTTTCCTACTCAGGTAGAGAACAGGATGCTCCTCTCCATGTATCTCCTGAGAAAGGACCGCTCCTAATCCGACTTCGGAAGCGTCAGTTTGGAGTACAAATTACTTCTTAAAGTCGGGGGCAAACAGGACAGGCTGATTACACAGAGCTACTTTCAGTTCTTGAAAGGCCGTCTCCGCCTCTGACATCCATTGGTCATGGCTGATTTAAGGAGGTCAGTCAGGGGAGCGGCCATAATGGCAGAGTTTGGAATGAACCTTCTGTAGTACCCTACGATTCCCAGAAATGCACTAACTTGCTTTTTTGAGAGTGGTTTTGGCCAGTTCTGGATTGTGTCCATTTTATTTATCTGCGGTTTGATTTTGCTTCTACCTACTACATATCCAAGGTATTTGGCCTCCTCTTTCCCCATGGGGATTTATAGATTGCCCCGCGTTCCTGAGATCATCAAACGGTCACTCCTATCTCAGGAATGTCAGCCTCAGGGAATACTCCCTCCTCATCTCCTGTCACCATACAGAATGGAACCCATCAGACACTGGGGTGGTGAGACTTTTTTAGGGCCAACCCATCTCTTACCTGTACAATCAAGGTCTCCGCCCCTTCCCCAAAAGTCCCAAAACAACACAAAGTAATGGCCTATGATATTTGGGTGCAGTAAGTCCTGGACCACACCGACCTCATGGGACTCAGTACCTTGGACCGTCTCAATCACCAATCTGGCCACCGTAAAGTATTTAGCATCCCCGTGAATGCAGCGGATGCCCACCTTCTTCCCAGGGATTAATTAGAGAGGGAGTGTGGCCCTCACGAGGGTAACCAAACTCTCTGAGTCTAATAATCCAGTCATTTGCAGACCATTATCTTTTATAGGACAAACTTGGGGCCTCTCGCTGGGTGGACAGTCCACACTGCAGGCCGGATATGCAGAGAATGAACACCGGTGTCCCATGCTACTGTGCATTTTCTCAGTGGTCAGGGGACAATGGGCAGCTATATGACTTGGGCCATGACATCTCTAGCAAACTACATCCCTTGATGAAACCCTCGGCATGACTGCCACCACCCTTTTGGACTTTGGACGCTCCACCCCATTTTTAGTCCTGATAGGACCCTCAGTATGGAGTGGGTTGCCTCCCCAAGAAACCGTCGATCCCTGATACCTTTTAACCAGTCCAACCAAGTCATTGGTGTTCCGAGGATCACTCTGGACAACCCAAGTCTGTATCGGGCTCGGAAGGGAGTTCACAAACTGGTCCATTACAACTCAATCTACCATCTGTGCCAGAGACGCCAGCTGCAACCACTTTTGGATGAGGTGCAGTGGATGAAACATTTGGGAGCGAGGGAGTTTGTCATGGTGATATGGGCAGTGGTGGACCCCTTGTGCCCTGATAGACATTGTCACCCCCAAGCGCGCCAAAATTTTATTTTTCAATTTTGCATATTCTTTGGCATCCTGTAAGGCTAATTCATAGTAGGCATTTTATGGCTCCCTCATTAAGTATGGTGCTAGGACTCTCACCCACTGCTCTGGTGGGAGTTTTTCCCTTTTGGCGACCCTTTTCAAAAACGGTTAAAAAGGCTTCTATATCCTCACTCAGGATCATTTTCTGCACGGCTCTTCTGATCGCCTTCCGGATAGAAAAATCATCAGCTTACTTTGGAGTCAGTTGCCGCTGTGCCGTGAACCACCTCTGTGAGTAATTCAATCTGCTGCTTCTATTGTCGGTTCTGTTGCTGGAGCTGTTGCATAAACAGTTGATTTGTCTCTTCTTGTGCCAGGAGCTGCTGTTACAGCCCGCACTTCTAACACCAAATGTAGCAATGCTACTCTCTTGAGAGCGATCTGAGATATTACAGGAAACATTTCGGCTGGTTTATTTCAGTCCTCATAAACCATATCATAGGAAACAAAAATACAGCCCTAGTCTGGCATAACATAAAACACAAAGCAACTAGTCCATACAATAGCGATGGTTAAATAGTGTAAATATTTATTTTATTTCGGGTTAGAGAGAATCTGTCACCAGGTTTTTGCTATATAATCTGAGATCAGCATAATGTAGAGGCATTGTCACTTACAGGACAACATGCAGTTTTGATAAAATCACTGTTTTATCTGCTACAGATCTACCAGTTCTCTGAATACTGAGTTCTGTATATCCCCAACCCCACCACTGAGTGGCAGCTTTCTGTCTGGGGACAGGGTTATACAAAGCTCATTAATATGCTTGACTACCTGGCAGCAGGATTTCTAGTCCTTTAGTCATAATCTACTGCTGATAAAGTAATTTTGGAAAAACTTCAGCAAGCAGCCTAGTAAGTGACACATCACTGGAATCAGGATCTATGTCCATACATTATGCTGCTCTCAGAATATGTGGCAAAAACATGTGATAGATTCCCTTTAAATTTATGCATTTTAGGCTAAAAATATTTTTTTTTTGTAATTTTTCTTCCAGAGCTTATGTTAAATGAAAAGAGACGTTACCAGTGTGAGACATGTAAAGACTGACAGTCTGCTCTCCTGATCTACATGCCTCACACTGGTAACACCCCCTTTTCATTTAAAATAAGCTCTGGAGGCAGATTCTCAGGGAGATCTACATGCAGCCCATAGATCTTAACAGCTTATTTACATGTTAAGAAAAACATGGATTTTTCTAGAATAAGACATCAAATCACAGATATCAGAGTATCATTTTATTCAGCTTCCTATGTCCTACATGCCCATTTAGATGGCGTAGGGGGGGGGGGTTATTCTACTGATAGATTCCCTTTAAATGAAACTCAGTTGTAAAAATTATTTTTAACTCAAAATACATGCATTTAAGAAGGTCTCCATATCCTTTAAAAAACACTCTAACAGGTCCTCCGATCCTTTTTATCACTTTTCAACCACTGGAATTAATGAGGTTCCTCTCTAAAGCAATAGCGGTTGGAAATACTGATGGCCTTCACCGCTTCCCCCTTCTTCCCCACTTAGCTAACTTTCTATATATATTGTTTGCTTGATATATTGTGTTTTATTTTTTGTTTTTGTCTTTTTTTTTTTTCTCCCTTCCCCTATTATTGTAAAATTTCCTCAATAAAAATAATCTGATGGCGTCCACTAGACCTCCGATTGTTGCTAGTAGTGTAAGGAACACAGCTGGATCTCGGCAAAGTTTCTACAGCATCTGTTCCTAAGCAATGGCCTGAATTAATGATTCATTAGAAATGATTATGATTGTGTATCGTAAGCAGTGCAATTTGATGGATTAGAATAGAGATCGTCTGTATAAAAAAAAGGCAGCTAAAGTGTTAATATTCCTGAAGATATAAGAAGTTTGCTGCATGTGTCCTCCTCGATCTGTCACTGTGGCAGGGTCATTAAGAAGTGGGACAATACATATTTATAATGACTAATGAGTGAGCTGACGAACCTGCATTACTTCGCCAAGGAAAAAAAGAAAAGAGAAGACAAAAACGTTCAGTCCTTCATTCCTCTCGCCCGTTCTCTGGAGGAAACACAGAAATATTCACTGAGAATTTCAAATGTTTATAGAAATGGAATGGATAAGATGAAAATAATATGTTGGCTTCCCCCCACGGTTTATAGATATATACTTACATGAGTATCTTTTTGTAGTCATTTAATCAGAAACTAAACCTTAAAATGCTAAAAAAAAAAAAATCTAAAAAGAAAAATAAGTAGAAAATGAAATGAAAGAGAAACATCAATAATAAAAGATCTAACGGTGACGCAGTTCAGTACAGCTGGGGCAGACACTCAGATTCTGTGCTGCTTCAGCATTATAGTGGATTCAATGCAGATTTAGTTGCAGAAAATTCTGCAACTGCCTCATTTATTGGGGAACTAATTTTTAATCAAAGATATGTTAAAATTTCAATATTCAAAATGTCATGGTTACCTGTTTTTCAAAAGCAAATCATATAATGCTTGCATGCAGTCACCACTAGGGGGAGCTAACTGCATGTGGATTTGTACAGTTCGTATACAATTCAGTGGGGTCTATATAAATCTGTATGCAGTGAACTCCCCCTAGTTGTATCAGTGAGTAGCCTCTATGAAATGTGCCAAAGCATACATGAAATAGTTTACTGACAAGCCCTAAGGCACCTATGCCAGTGCCAGTTCCTGTGTGAAATCAGGAAAAACTTGATGCATAGTTTGGTTTCCCAATATGATCATAATAAGAAATCTACTCTTGTCCTTTTATTTCTATGGAAAATGAGAGCAGATTTTAATAGATGTAAGAATGGAAACATATGCAAGCATTCTCTTTGTATATGCAAATTAGCTCTTTTCTAGCAGGAAACAAAATGTTTCTGTAGCATAGCTCTTAACCGTCCCGGATTGTGTGGGACTGTCCCGATTTGAGAGGACAGTCCTGTTGTCCTGGAAGGTCAGGGCTTTGTCTCGACTTCCACTCACGCTCTTCTCTCCCATCATCATCATCATCACTCTGTAGCTCCTCGGGGGCAGGACGACATCTCTCTCACTCTTACATTAATTAAATAAACAATTCTCTTCATTTCTTGAGATCTGGTCTTCTTGTTAATCAAACCCACAATGTGTATCTTTAGCAGGCAGTAACTAAAGCTATGGGCCACATACTGCACCAGTATAAATGGGAGAATTTTACATTTGTGTGCCACACAGGTTTGTCCCTCTTTCTCTTCTGTAACAGTTGAGCGGTATGCTGGAGGGGAGTTAATTTGCAAGACTCTCCCTCCTCAGCAAACTCTGCATGGAGGGACAATACTCCCTGAGACCTTGTGTATATGTAGCGCCCCGAGGGTTCGATCGCTACAGAGGTATTGCATCTCACCCAGAGGTGTGATATCTCACTTCCAGGTAAGGACGGAGTGTGGCTCAGGACCCTAACACCCACATGCACTACACCACATTTCCGGGGGACAGCGCGACAATTCTCCCAAGAGTGAGCACAACAGTCCCTGTCCCTGGCTGGAGTGGGGGGAGGGAACACCTAGAAAGGGAGGAACCCAGTAGTGTGTGGGTGGGGAGAGTAGATCCCGGGTGCACTGTATAGAGGAGTATATATGGTGGGCACCATCTTAGAGTAGAGCAGAAAAAGTGGAGAAGAGAAGAGTGGAGAGAGCAGGAGGCTGGGAGCAGAGGCTCTGCATGGGCTCTGCTCCGCAGGCAGGCCAAGTCTCAAGGCCTGGTCCTGGAGGAGAGGAACGGAGAGGAGAGGAATGGAGGAAGCTCTAGGAGAAGACCGAAGGGACCCCAGGGGTGCGGACCGGCCAGCCGCCACCGCACGCCCGCCGCTACCAGAGTAGGGGGGTCAGGCCAAGAAAAGGGAACCGGATCCCTCATCTAGTGGAGAAGAGCAACTACCCTCAGCTAGTAACCGGAGGCCGTGGCATTGTACGTGCACGCCCCTCACTACACCCGTTAGGAAGCACCACATAGGACCCAGGGAAACGGAACATACGTTTGCCCGCCAAGGCCCGAGGCAGCTGGACAGAAACGTGGTCAATTGTGGGGTACGACAGGCCAGAGAAAGGACACGCGAAGGGGGTCCTGAAAAGCATTCCAAAGGTGCCTGGGAGTTTGCCGAGCCCCTCACCTGGTGAGCACAGCACGACGTGGGCAGCCATTACCCGCAGAAGTGCCTTGGAGTGTAAAGCTGTGAGTAAAGACCCTGAACTGCATCACTGGACTCTGAGTCATTACTGTTGCTCCCACGCACCATCACCCTCATCATCTGCACTCACTGCCCTGAGGCTATACTCCTCCCGTGGGGAGTTATACTACCCCCCGCAGCGCACACAACATCAGCCTCAGCGGTCTGCCCGCAGCGGCGGTTCTCAGTGACCGCAATCCACGGGTGGCGTAGTCGGACATTTAATCATAAAAACCACATAAATAGACTGCCACTGGTTTGGCCACCCTGAGCCACGGGACCGGGTCGCCGCCACGGAGACTACAACCCCCAGCATTACACAGAGACCCGGCTCCGGGTATTCCCCTTTACACACACGGCCCAGGGGGCGCGTCATATTCTAGTGTGAACGCAGCCTAAGGGCTCGTTTAGACGTCCAGGGATCTTGGTTTGATCATGGCCTGCAATTCACGGACTGGCCGCAGGTCTCCCAACCGGAGCATGACAACTTCACAAATTTCTATGAAGCTGTCACACTCAGATCGGGAGACCCGGCGCCAGTCCGTGCATTGCAGTCCGTGATCAGACCGAGATCCACTGCATGATGTTAAGCTAATATTGACTTTGCAAAAAAGGGAGCCTGTGGTTCAGCCAATTGCAGTCAGGTATGGTTTTCTCTCAAACACTAGAGTATGTCCAAGTGAACATACTTTGAACTACAGGTCTTGGCTGAATAGTCTGATGCTGTCCTCAGCAGCTTCTCTCTGCTGTTCTGCTGAAGTTGACTGACATATCTCTCTCTAAGACAAGAGTCAGACGACTGTATAACTTGGACGAGGAACACAATGCAATGCTCGGACAGTCGGACAGGCCATCGGCTCTCTCAATGTTTTTTATGCAGCTGTTACGCTCGGGTTGGGAGAGCTGGCGGCCAGTCCAAGCATTGCGTTGAGATCCTCGTCCAAGTTATACGGCTGTCTGCCTCTTCTCTAAGTGTGAATATGAGAGACCAGTCAGTCAAAGGGATCGGGGCAGATAGAAGCCATCAGGGATGTGCAGTGGACTAGTCATTCTAGACACAAAGACTACAGGGAGCCAGCTGTAATTATCAAGACATCGCAGAGATGCCCCGTCAGAGCATAGCGGAAGAGAAGATGCTGCTCTGTTGGCGATATGTCAGAGGAAGCCGCAAAACTTCCGATAGGAGTTGTCTGTGATCACCCTGAGCCCGCAGAGGTCAGCGCTGGGAACAACAGGCAGGTAGTTAGGAACTGCCTGCCTGTAAATTTTTTAAAAAAAGTCCCAGATAATCCATTTAAGAGTTCTACCATTTTACAGCTTGGGAGTGGCTGTGAATACTTTATCTAGCTGAATGATGTACAAAAATGTTACGAATCCTTCAGAGCTCCTGATTCTGGTTCTGACAGCAATTTCTGTTCCTTCATCTACCTCTTTGTGTTAGAGATAGCAGCAGGGAGTAGGAAGAATTGCACACAGATCTACACCATGAAAAAATGAAAAAAAAAAGGGGAAAATATGTACAGTGTCAGGGAGTAACAGGCTATAGGTAGCTGTTCTGAAATATGATGAAATATAAGCTACTGATAACAGCAGCTCCCTGAACACATGGAGACCTCCCATCCAGCCTATATTACTGGGAGAGACACTCCATCAAGAGAAAAATCTGACACTTAGACAAGGTCGCAAATTAATTTAATAGCTGAAATATCTGAAAATGGATTGAGGAATGAATATTGCAGACTGAAACTTATTACAATTTTATTAACTAAAAGCCATTTTATTTTGTAATTTTTCCAACTCAAAGGAGTCCATAGCCTTGAAATACTTTTTTCAAAATACCAGCTAAAATGTCTGCGCTCATGATGGCCTTGAAATAGCTAATCCACTCCACATGAATTGGATATAACGTACAATGGGTTACCCTGTGTATGCAAACTATTTGTCTTCACAAGCTCATGGCGAGCTGCAGAGGAGATTTTGCATGGTTAATTAGCGGGCTAATGCACCATTAAAGGTTTTTCTTAATCCCATTGCTCATTTATTGGTGTGCTCTGTGTCACTTACTCAATTTCACATGGACTCTGCAGGATTATTGATTGAATTAATTAACCCCTGCTCTCCAGAAAGATGTTTAAAAGTAAATGGAGGAGCAAGGGGGAAAAAAAAGAAGAAAGAAATGTATCTTTCACACTTTCTCCATTGTGTGGCTTTTTTTTTAAGATGCGGGAAATTTCAGTCCATGTAAACAGAAACATGGAGTAATTTAATGCATACTGTGGTGCTGGTTATTGCCTGATATTATCATCCGGTAATAGGATTTCCGTTCTACAAGAATTCCATTAACAGGTGATATAAGGTGATAACGGCTATCACATTATACAGAATCTTGCCCGTAGATAAGAAAGGCTTGTCCCACCCATTGAGTCTTATTCCTACCCACTGTACAGCCTCAGATCTTATTTAATGCCCGCTCGGCCGCCTTCTATTTACGTGTCAGCCTTCTGCCTTGCGCCTATTATCCAAGCTGTGCTCACATAGAAGCCTTTTTCTTCCAAATACAATGAGAACAGCAGATAGAATAACTTTTGTGCATTGAGAATAATAAACGGGGTTGGAAAGTTTTCCAGCATTCGCTGGTGTAGGTAGTTTTAGGGAAGGGATGGGCTTGTGATCTTTAGCTGCGCATAGATGCTCATTTATCAAATAGACATGAACATAGTGCGTTACAAGCGGTATCGTAGAAAAGTAGAAACATGGCTTATTATCACTATTCATTGTAGAAATGAGCTTACATGGTCACCGTAGTTGCAGAAAAAATGACCTAATTGACAGATAAGGTGATAAATAGACAATATGCAAATCTCTTTAGAATTAATGATGTCTTAGCCAATGAAAAAAAAAATCATTTCAAATTGCCGGCCACTAGGTGTCCCTCTTCTGTATAATTTTTTGGCTACTGCCTGTTGTCAGTTGTAATCAGTCTGTAGCAGCAGATATGCTGAGACCAATTACAGGACGTGAGGGAGGATCATTCTCTCCTGTATGTTGAACTACATACAGGCATAATGATAGATGAGCAAGCTTTCTGTTTGGGACAGGTAAACAATTGAGCAGTGGCAGATGGAACAAAATCTGAGAAGTGTAGTGCAGGAGGTTCCAGCTCCTATAGTGCTGGAAGAATTCTGAGGAAGAACCGCCCACTCAGAAAGGACAAGTTGCAAAGAATGACAATCAGATCAGCTAAGTTCCTGGGCATATTAGACTGATATGTGAACCAAACATAGTTTGAACCTGTTGTGGAGGACAACCGCAACACCTTATTTTTCTACAGATTTTGTGTGAAAGAAGAGGTACGCTTACATTGCTCATTTGGGAAAAAAAAAAAAAGAACAAGAAGTTGATTTGAATTTTTTGATATCAGTTAGTGCTTTGGAGCAAGAACTTCCACCAATGCCATCAATTAAGATACTGTATCTTGGAATTTGCAGCAAGTCTTGATAAAACATAACTGCATCCATCCTGCAGGGTGTATAGAAACCCCTAGTGGAAACACATTGAGAAACCACTCTAGTCAACACATATAGACCCCGATTCATCAAAGTTGTTATGTCAGAAGACTAATGTTAAAAGCTTTATAAAAGTCACAATCTTTACGCAATGCGAGGCTGCGCAAAGATCTTGCAACTTTTGGTGGTTTTACACCACCTTTGACCAGGTCTTACACAGTAGGCAAACCTTGGATGGGATGGGAGATGTTGACCACAACTCGTCAGATTTATGATGAATGGTGGTATTCCTTTTCTCCACAAATCGTACTCCAGTCCTTGTGTGGAGTAAGATTTGTGGTGAGACACACGTAACTTCATGCCTTGTCTAAATCATTAAGAAGCTTGAGTGTCTTCGTTTTTATTAATCTGATGTCTCACGCTCCACCCGCCCCCTCATCAAGACTGGTGTGAAAAAGGCCGGTCCTGATGAATTTGGGTCTCAGTGTGTTATGGTTCATACAAGACACAGGGACTGAAATAATACCTGTGGTAATCATCGTGTCACCTGCCATCCACTCAATATCCCAGTTCCCACTAGACCAAAGTTGTCCAAAGGCGCCAATATTGGCAGAATTGTGTCAGTGTTATGTGTATGGTGGCCTCTGAACTCTCCCCTGACAGACGATGTAGGGGGAGATAAGGATCGAGCAATATGAATTTAAAAGAAATTTGTCAGTAGGTTTTTGCTACCTCATCTGAGAGCAGCATAATGTTTGCAAAGAGATCCTGAGTCCAATGATGTATCACTTAGTTTACTGGGTGCAGCCGTTGTGACACAGAGTTCTTGGTGACCACAACCTTCTGTGTACATTGTCTATTGGATGTGAGATGCTTATCACAGGAAGGGGCGGAGTTGGACTAGCATGCATGCAATGCTGTAGCCCGGACAATGATAATATTCACCAAGTGATAAAACCTTCATTGTAAGTAAACAACAGTGCTCAGCCTGACATGTGACACATCATTGAAATCCGTGTTTTAACCCCTACCTCGTTCTGTCCTCGGATTACATAACAAAAACCTCCTGACAGATTCCCTTTAATGTCATAACCCTTTTCTTTTCAGGAGAGAAGCCTCTGCCACAGTTATCTGGCAGCAGCTTTTTCCACTCTTCCCTTTGAAAGCTCATGAACGCTCAGCCGAGCCAAATGTTCATGTATCTGGGGGAGTCAAGTGATATAGCTGACGGCCGAATGAAAGCTCTACGATCCGCTGTCATTGGGTATAGACAGTTCTAGGCCCTATACTACCCATCCTATAAGATAAAGTATCATTTTGCTCAGGGTGTCCCTTTAAGACTAAACATAAACAGGACTGGCAGCCAGAATAATAGTATTAGTACTGCAGTGAAAAGCACAATATCATAGAGGACACATCACGTAGGAAGGCAGCTATGGGGCCCTTGGAGAGAGGGGCCCAAGTTTAAGATAGATTACACTGGGCTAGGAAATTGTATCTGGAATTATCCCTTAGACATTGCATTAGTGCAATCAATGCCCTAGTGAAAAGACGTCGTGTATTATTTGGGTGGAAGCCCCCGGTGTTAATTGATGTTCCAATGAAGATACATCTTCGGCAGGGCAAGTGCAATAGTCCAACCTGATATGGATTATTCCTTTTAGGTGTCACTGAGAAATCCGTTGACCTGATAACGACTTGCCGGAGGCCGTCGTTCTATAATGATGATCTGTGTTGGTTGGTTTTCCCATATGTAGAATTGATGATTGTTTGATCTTTTATGACAGCTTTCCTCTAGTGTTTGTACAAAAGCAGCCGCAACCGCAGCCAGCCCGCAGTCACTCAGTGTGAGATGTGTGTCTGACAGCATGGGATGTTATCTGCAACCACAACGTCTTATAATGATCATTCTTCTCCTCACTGTTGCGTACAAGGCATCAATAGCTTTTACACTAATTAGTCCCTTTCCATGGCGGCTCATGAAAATACACCACATAACCCTTGTTCCATAAATGGCTTATATTGGGATTTTCCACCTAAGATGAGCATCGTCTTGCACCAGACGGCTAGGTAGATGATATAAAAGAAAAAAAAAGATGGCGGACTCTTCATTTTCTTGCTGTCAGATTCAATTGAGGAGACACTTTAGCTACATGACAGTCAGGGGTCTGTGTCATCCAGCGCACAAGATAAGATATGCGCTACCTCTCATGCTGTGCTGTCACATCCATTCTGTCAACCATGCCCAGTATTAACCTACTTGCTGCTGACACCTGTGAAGAGTGACTGCCTTGTTCTCCTTTATGGCTCATACACCCTTTGTGCCCACACAGTCAAGGCGGCCATTGATCCGGTCAAACCTTAATAAATTATATTCCTTTACTAGGAACTGAATGTACCATGATGTTTCCATGACACAGTATGTGTCCAGAATTCCTATGTTCGTAAGATAGTACATTGTATATTCATTATTTAGCCCTTTAAGTCACATGCAGATTATTAACATTGAGTCTATGTCTGGTCTAGATGACCACCATACTGTGCTGGTGTAAGGCCAAACATAAGTCTTATCATATTGTACCTAGCTCTGTAGGACTTTATATTTTCTTACTAGGAAACCCAAGAAAACAAAATTAGCATATACCCTGTGGTGTTTAAATAGTAATAGTACATGTACATAACATTGGGTACTTAGGTAACACTATTTTGATCAAAAAAGTGTAAAAGCCATCCCACCGCGACAAGGTGTACCCAATCGGAATGGTTCTGTCCTATCTCTATTATTAAAATGTCACAACTGACTTCAGTATAGACAAGGGAAGAGCAGGATACAGGCCCGACTCCTCAGACACCTGTCCATGGGAAGCTATATAGATGAAAAGCCTAGCTCAAAAAGGGTGGCATGCTTATTAGGTAGACCTAAAGCATAGGGGATAACTTGGTGATTGCTCAGGTTCTGAGAACTGGGAATCCCTGCAATCCTGAGAATTGGGTTCTGCAACCTGGGAACTGAGCTCTGCATCCCCATGTTGAAAGGAGTGGAGATGCGCATGCTCAATCTCTATCATCTATCTTGAGAAAGGTGAGCGCAGCGCTCAACCATTTCCGGCAGTCCCATAAACAATGAATGAAGTGGAGGTCAACCTTGAGCAACTCCGTTCCATTCAAGATGGGGACAGTTCTAGATCCCGGTTTTCTGGATCTCTGGTGATTTCACCTGTCGGATCCACAGCAATCAGTCCAATGGTAAGAGGATAACTTACTATCTTGGGAATAGACCTTCACTTTTGAGAGAGTTTACATCACATTATGCTCTCTGTTGGACATTCCGTGAAGTTGTTCCATGGTAGACGTAGAAGGAAAAAAATCCAGCTCACCTTTTTGAGGAACAATAGGCACAGAATTGATCGATGCCACTGCTCAGCTCCCAGTAAATGCAGAAGAAGGAAAGATCCAGCTTCCGATCCAGGTATATGTAAAACAAATTCCTTTATTGGCGAAAAGTTAAATATTTTTGAAAAAAAAAGAGGAACAAATGCACACTAACAATCTAAGGTGTGAGAGGAAAACTTGACATCACCAGACGCGTTTCAAGCGCTACCTGGTTTCAGAGTGCTGGTAGCTCTCGAAACGCGTGTGGTCATGAGACCCCCAAGTACCCTCCTAACACCTTAGATTGTTAATGTGCATTTGTTCATCTTTTTGTCAAATATTTTTAACTTTTTGCCAATAAAATCATTTGTTTTACATATACCTGGATCGGAAGCTGGATCTTTCCTTCTGTTCCATGGTAAACACCTACATAGGTCAGAATTCAAAGTTTCCCATATTAAAAGTTTGACTTCTTCAAATGAATGGATACAATGGAGGAATCTTCAGGTTGGATCTCCCACAGGAGCACTCGACAAAGAGAATTACGTGAATTGAGCCCTTCTTCAGTGCCAGATGTAGCTCTGTCACATCTGTACAAATGTAAAGATTTGGTGGCACATAGTGAGCATTTTGAGGAGGGGTGTTCAGTCGCTGGATCTGGCCATGTAACACTGGAGACGTATATAGCTGAAGAGTTGTGTTTTCTATGTGTGGATGCCAGTGTCCTTTGCAATAGAAGCCAATCTTAACCTAGTAAATACTTGAATGAGCCATTTCTAATTTTTCTACTGCTATTTCTTGAAGTTGTTTCCTGATGGATTCAGCACTTTTGAAGAATAGGTCCAGTACGAGCCGCTTAGCCAGGGTGTTAGTCAGTAATATCACTCCTTCTTGGTCAATGAGGTGAGAGATAACAGTGTAGAATATGAAGGAGAAGCGACAGACCATCACACCTGATAATCTTCTTCATCCTAGGTGCGCACTTATTACACTCTTGTCCTTGCTCCATCTTAACTAAGGCTTTATGTCTGTTGCAAAGTGTTTTTCAAATTGAATATTAATAATGAATTATGGCTGTCGCTTCTCTTAGCTCCCCACTGACATTGCCCGGCAATTCTGGATCCTAGTCATATCCTTATGAACCAATTTGTTTCTAAATCATTAAAGGCTCCTTGACTGCTTAAGTAGTTAAATGAAAGAGCTTAAAGGGAAGCTGTCACATGGTGCACGCAGTCCGATCTGAAGACATAATGGTACTTATGAGAAGTTGAGCAGAATTATACATAGATTTGTTGGAAAAGATTCAGGATAACTTATATTTTATTCGTTGAAATCTCTGATGTTGTATTCATGAGTCCAGTGGGCGGTCGTACTAGTGATTGACAGCTATCTCTGCATGCAGAGTCATACAGAGAAGACCATCAATCATTGTATAGGACCGCCCACTCGGCTAAAAAGCAAGTTTTGTTGAAACTTTTCCCACAAAAATGTACATCAATCTGATCAGCTCTTCCTGCTCTATAACATCCTGCCTGACAATCAAATTCCATTTTCAAGATGACAGGTCCCCTTTAAAGAGGATCTCCTGAAAGCTTCAAGAAGTCAACAGAGACCAACAAATAATAACATGGAGAGAAAGTGAGATTTATGGGGTAAGTTTTCTCCTTATGGAGAGTGACATGCCAGGTCTGGCATGCCATTATGAGGAGACTTAAATGCCTTGCTTGCTCCTCTGGGAAATTAAATATGCAAATTGTCTCTTCGGAGAGGAAGAGGACTTGAACTTTAGTGCCCACTATTGGAAGTAGCAATCCTACAAGTCAATATCGACCCTTGTGATATGACTTGAAATAAAAGCCAAAGCAGAATCTCAATAGGTGGCAGTAGAGTTCAAGTCCTCTTCCTCTCTGAAGAGACAATTTGCATATGAAAAAGTGAGAGTAAGACATGTGTCCCTCTATTGCTATGGCAAATAATCTCATTTGCTAATGGCTTATATTTAAGAAAAGTCTTAGAATTTTATCTGCTATCACTTTTTAGATTTTTTTCATTACCTATAAGTCCTCCTTTAAGCATATATGTGGAGTGGATAACCAATGTGCAGGTTCTTCCCATAGAAATGAATGTACAAAAGTATAGAGAATCAACTATGCAGCTGATTCATTAACTCTGCAGTCTTATTGAAGTACTCGCTCGAGTACAATGCAACAAATTCATTAGAGCACCACTTAAATGAAAGCGTTTGTGTGGTGTTTCTAATCTATGGTGCCGCTCCGGTCCTGCTCCGCCATCTTGTGACTGGCCGGAAGTCAGAAGTAATAGTCATAAACTCACAATGTAAGTCTATGAGGGCCAGAATGAGGATCTCATAGAATTACATTTATAAAGTGACCTCCGGCTCACCCAGCAAACAGTGGAGCGGGTTGCAAACTACTGGAGACTGAAGGGAGTGGTGGTGATAGAAGGTGAAGACAGCGGCGAGTAAGTATGAGACAAGGGGCAAGGACCTTAGATTAGAAGCTCCACTGCAGCTCAGCAATAAAAAAATGCTGGTTTGGTGCTTAAGATGCACACTCCACTTAATGAATTTTTCACATCGTCTTATTTGAATGTGCCAATGTGCGACTCAACAGAAATTCTACTCCAGTCAGGGACTGGAGAAACATTTCTTGCATAAAAGTAACTCTGAATTTGATGAGCAGACATAGGCAGAGCTTCTGTATTAGCTTGCCAATTTAGCTAGGAAGACTTTTTCTGCAAGAGAAGTAGAAGAGACTGCCAGAGGGGGAAGTAGACTTAACCTATTAAAGTCCATCACCAGCCTCATTGATTAACAGTAGGACCAAGAGGGACACATGGAAGCAATAATGATAAAAAAAATAAATTTAGAAAAAACATTTTAGATTCACTAGATTGTTCAATGGGGCCAACAAAAAAGATTATGGGAATTCTTTGCACAAGTATAGTCTTGTCACTAGTGGTAAATCAGCAATATGAGTCTTGATGACATCATCACAGTGTGAATAGCATTTTTTTAATGCTTTTCCAAAAAGAACACAGAGAAATGGAGACCTGACAATGACACTAATTAGTAGAGTAATAACTTCCTACTATCTCATTTAATAACAATCTTTTACTTCTTCATCTTGCTGTCGCTGACACACCTTTGCACATTCATACCTTTTGCGTTTTTACAATCATAACCTCAGTCACTATAGAGACTGATCTTCTTCCCGATGCCATCGCTGCTGTACGGATGAGGCACTGCGGGATCAGAGTATGCCCGTAAGACACGCTTGATTACATTAATGAATGAGACACCGTCTATGTCTCAAATTAAACACTCACCCCATTAACTCTGCCTCTGATTGCATGAACTGAACTCGGCGCTCATGCTGCTATTCTGGACTGTACAATAGAAAATGATTTATTCACTGCCGTGAAGATATGGAGTGTTAGTGATACCTCAGCATCCTCCGAGATCTGCGTACCTGCCGTGTGGTAGACGTGCTGTAATACTGATGCACACTATGATCTTTTTATTGTCTATGTTCTGCTTTATAACATTTTATTATTATTATTATTTATTTTTAGAGTACCATTGCTTCCATGAGAAGGGGTTACATACAAAATACAAATCTAGATTACAATGAACGAACTAACAATGCTGAACTGGTACAGAAAGGAGAGGACCCTGCCCTTGTGGGCTTACAGTCTGCAGGATAATGGGGAAGGAGACAGTAGGTTCGAGGGTTGCAGCAGTTCCGGTGGTGGGGAGGTGGCAGCTCCGGTGGTGGTGGTGAGGTGGCAGTTCCGGTAGTGGTGAGGAGGTACCGGTGTCGTTGCAGGTTGCAAGGTTTCTTGAAGGGATAGGTTTTCAAGTTCCATTTGAAGGTTCCAAATGTGGTGGATAATCGGACGCGTTGGGCCACAGAAACTTGAGGATGAGGGATACTTGGGAGAAGTCTTGGAGGCGATGGGGTGAGGAACGTTCGAGTGTGGAAGAGACAAGGAGATCTTGGGAAGACCGGAGATTACAGTTGGGAAGATATGGGGAGATTCATTCGGAGATGTACGAAGGAGATAGATTATGGATGGCTTTGTAGGTCAGTGTTACTAGTTTGACTTGGACATGTTGGGGAATTGGGAACCAATGAAGAGATTTGCAGAGAGAAGAAATGGAGAAGTAGTGAGGAGAGAGGTGAATTAGTTGGAGGTCGTTTCTGATATTATTAGCAGTAATATTAGTAATATTACAAATAATCCAATTTATTGTGTAGCATTACCCAAACATTCCCCCATCCACAAAAGCTGAGACACCTTGCTCCAACATGGCCACATTAAAGGGAACCTGTCAAATTACAGGCAGCATGAATCAGAGCCTGACTCCACCATTTCAGCCAGATATATTTTCTGCCAGAGTGTATCAGAGTACATATATTTTAATGATCCTGTCGATCACCTGGAGCGGCGCTTGGAAAAGTAATCTGTTCTAGGCTCCTCTCCGACTATGGTTCCTGACTGGATCTTCAAGGTTTATTTTTTCTAAAACCCCGGAGCATTTCAGAGAAAAGTGTACTTGGCTGCAATCACACAGCCAAGCTCTGATTCATGCTGTCCGTGGTTTGTGGAGCATGAATCAGGTAACCGCTTCCCTATAAAGCTATTGTTAACCAACCTGTCCTTATTTTGTACCACCTAAGCTCCCAAAAATGGTGGCTACAGGTAGGCCATATGTTAAAAAGGACGTGTCAAAAGTGCCCAAATTCTTCTCCAATTTTATTCCTGCTGCTACCCTCAGTAATATTTTTTTTTGTAACTCACCATATTGTTCCAGAGATAAGGGTCTTTTTATTTAATGATAATTTGTATAGTCTCTACCAAGTTGGTGTGGCTTGCAGGACAGCAGAGCAGCATAAAGCCACGACCACAGAGAATGCCATGAACCACACCCAATTGGTACAAACCATAAAAATTAGCACTAAATAAAAAGGCTCAGAACTCTGGAATTGTATGGCGGATTTAAAGGGAAAATGTCATACTCAGGGGAGGAGGAAGCAAAAGTTGGCCACTTTCAATCTGGTAATCACTTTTAACATAACAAACCAATTTCTAAGCAAAGGATCTTGACCTCTTAATCAGAAAATATCCTTGGCCCTATAAAGGCATTTGAAGACATGAATCTGCACTGAATTGTCACATATTTACATAATTTAAATGTGATTTTTAATTCCACAATTTTCAAGTCCTAAACGACAAATTTCTGGTCATATTTGCACAAATCTTTCTAATATGTTGTCAATTCTTATTAAGCGACTATTTCCAACTTCCAGCATATAAGGAACTGCTAATTTAGCCATATCTGCAGAGAACAGATAAGGACGTTTTCTATGTATTTAGCGAAAGGCAGGATTGTGATAGGGCTGAGGGTTTCATGTTCAGTGAAGAACATGGATAAAACAGAAAACTTGTATATTATCTACGTAGTGTGGTATAAAAACTGCATACACTGTATCTCTATGGAGAAATCTATGACAAAACCAGTGACCCCTAAACTGACAACAATAAAGATCCAACCGTATGCATGATATAATGTACCAAGGCAAAAAAAACAAACTGTGGATCCAAGTTGAAATTCATGCAGTGTCAGAATTCCTCTTGTCCTTCTACAGTTTGACCACTAGTGGCTGCTATTGTTCACCTTAATAATTGTGCTGCAATTCCACTCCTTACCACTGGAGGCAGCTGCTATGTTTTGCAATTGCCCTTTACTAAGATGGCAGATTCTGAACCTGTGGAATCCATCTTGTTTCCTGTTTGGGCTTATTTAAAGCCACATGGATCTTCACTCATTGCTTGAGTATTGTGTCTAGCTGTTTAGTCTAGTTCCACTCTCCAGCTCCTGGACTGTCTTACCCCGACGGTTCTCCCCTATCTACAGATTGTTTCCTACAACTCCTTTGCTAACTCCAAGAACTTATACCACCACCTGCTGTTCCTGCTTGTGCTCTTTCGGTCACTGGATTCCAGCAGTGCTACGGTAGTGTCGTAACATGCAGTGTTGCAGAATTAATTGCTATTATCTTTTTTTGTATGTCATTCTGCCAATAACATAATCTATATTTTATTAATTTCAGCTTTTGTATGCACCATTTAAATTTTTGCCTCTGTATCTGTAGAGAAATCTACTACAATGAACCATGTCAGCTGGGAAGCTTCACATGGACAATAAGGTCCCATTTGGAAGAACATTTGCATTGGATTGTTCCAACATAAAATTAACAAAAAAGTATTGCAGGATTTGGAAAAGTTCATATAGTTACTTAAAAAGTTAAAGGGGTTGTCCAGAACCTATAGATACATCATGAATAATCTTTTTGAAAATGTATCCCTGAAATGTTATTTTATTCTGAATAGGACTTGAATCAGTCTTTATCTCTGGTACTAAGCAAAATCTTTCTCTAAAGCTTTCTGCAGAAGCTTCCTCGATCCGTTCATGCACTACTCACTGTCACATATGCACAATGTTACAATACCAGGCGGATGCAGCACAGGGGAAAAATACTGAGGGGGTGTGGTCGGACCAGGGCTCATCAGTCAAGGAAGTGATAAAACATTCATTGTAAGTAAACAACAGCACACAGCCTAATAGGTATCACATCGCTGAAATCTGTTTCTCCGCCCCTACATTAAGCTGTCCTCAGATTACATAGCAAAAACCTGCTGAAATATTCCCTATAAAAGTTAATATTGACCCTTCAATGCGTCTTACCACATGACTTAAGATAAAAAACCAACCTAGAAACTCAATTTTCAGATATAAGTTGCGAGGTCTGTGCCCCTTATCAGTGTAAAGCATGATATCTGATTTGGCTGGGTGTGAGGCCTCTGAAAGGGGTTTAAGGGGTAAATTTTCTTCCTGTGGAGAGTACAAGACTGGTCAAGAAAGATGTATAGGCGATGTTATGCTCCTCTGAGAATTGAAATATACATATATCCTCTTTAGAAAGGAAGAGGTCAGGAGGAGGCTACTTGCATATTGAAATGGGTTGTCCACTTTTGGGAACAATTTCTTTTTCTTTTTTTTATTTAAACGGAATCTTCACTAAGTTTTTGCTACGTTATCTGAAAGCAGCATGATGTAGGGTCAGAGACTCTTATTTCAGCAAATGTATAACTTACTGGGCTGATCACCGTTTTATCTGCTGCAGATCTACCAGTTCTCTGAATATGGAGAAATACTTGGCAGGAGATTTACTCGATATCTAATGATAATCTTCGGCTGATAAAAGTGATTTTTTTTTTCAAAACTACAACAACCAGTAAGCGACATATTGCTGGAATGAGAGTCTCTGTCTCTACATTTTGCTGCTCTCAGTTCCAATGGCGAAAACTCTGTAACCGATTCTCTTAAAATGCATGGTTTTGGAGATAAAAATAATTTCTGTAATTGGGTTAATAATAAAATTGTTGCAGTGTTTTACTTTTACAGGCTCTTTGCATCTCTGCACATTCAACATTGATGTGGTCTGTAGTCATAAATCAGCTAAGAAACATATAAAAAAGTTGCAAACTCATCGTCAGACCATCATACTGCACTGACTGACAAATTCTCAGTTAGCTCATTCTGCAGCCAGCAATAGACTGTGCTATAAGGCAAATGGTGCAAATTTTTTTAATGAAGTCGAATTACAAGAATTATTTTTAACTCCAATTATATGCATTTAAGTAGCAAAAAAAATAAATTCCCAGGGTAATTTTTTAAAAGCTGCAGTAGTTACATCTACAGAGTAGGTAACCACTGCAGCCAATCACTGGGATTAGCGAATCAGGCTTTGTACATGGCATCACTGTTTAACCTAGTGTTTGGCAAGCATTGATGATTGACATATTTTTATTTTTTCACTGTCATGATTGCATAAGCCTTATTTATGCAAGGGACATTTTATTATGCTGACAGTGTGACAGCCTTAGAGTAGATAGGAGTGCTGAGGAGATGTCCTGAGAGTAGAGAGTAACACTGAGGAGACGGCCTGAGGGCAGAGAGGAACACTGAGGAGACAGCTTGAGGGCAGAGAGGAATGCTGAGGAGACAGCCTGAGGGCAGAGAGAAACACTGAGGAGACAGCCTGAGGGCAGAGAGAAACGCTGAGGAGACAGCCTGAGAGGAGAGAGAAACACTGAGGAGACAGCCTGAGGGCAGAGAGGAACGCTGAGGAGACAGTCTGAGGGAAGAGAGAAACTCTGAGGAGACAGCCTTAGGGCAGAGAGAAACGCTGAGGAGACAGCCTGAGGGCAGAGAGGAACGCTGAGGAGACAGCCTGAGGGCAGAGAGGAACGCTGAGGAGACAGCCTGAGGGCAGAGAGAAATGCTAAGGAGACAGCCTGATGGCAGAAAGAAATACTGAGGAGACAGCCTGAGGGCAGATAGAAACACTGAGGAGACAGCTTGAGGGCAGAGAGAAACACTGAGGAGACAGCTTGAGGGCAGAGAGAAACACTGAGGAGACAGCATGAGGGCAGGAAGGAACGCTGAGGAGACAGCCTGAGGGTAGAGAGGAACGCTGAGGAGACAGCCTGAGGGCAGAGAGGAACGCTGAGGAGACAGCCTGAGGGCAGAGAGAAATGCTAAGGAGACAGCCTGATGGCAGAGAGAAATACTGAGGAGACAGCCTGAGGGCAGATAGAAACACTGAGGAGACAGCCTCAGGGCAGAGAGGAACACTGAGGAGACAGCCTGAGGGTAGAGAGGAACGCTGAGGAGACAGCCTGAGGGCAGAGAGGAACGCTGAGGAGACAGCCTGAGGGCAGAGAGAAATGCTAAGGAGACAGCCTGATGGCAGAGAGAAATACTGAGGAGACAGCCTGAGGGCAGATAGAAACACTGAGGAGACAGCTTGAGGGCAGAGAGAAACACTGAGGAGACAGCTTGAGGGCAGAGAGAAACACTGAGGAGACAGCCTGAGGGCAGAGAGGAACACTGAGGAGACAGCCTGAGGGCAGAGAGGAACGCTGAGGAGACAGCCTGAGGGCAGAGAGGAACGCTGAGGAGACAGCCTGAGGGCAGAGAGAAATGCTAAGGAGACAGCCTGATGGCAGAGAGAAATACTGAGGAGACAGCCTGAGGGCAGATAGAAACACTGAGGAGACAGCCTCAGGGCAGAGAGGAACACTGAGGAGACAGCCTGAGGGTAGAGAGGAACGCTGAGGAGACAGCCTGAGGGCAGAGAGGAACGCTGAGGAGACAGCCTGAGGGCAGAGAGAAATGCTAAGGAGACAGCCTGATGGCAGAGAGAAATACTGAGGAGACAGCCTGAGGGCAGAGAGAAACACTGAGGAGACAGCTTGAGGGCAGAGAGAAACACTGAGGAGACAGCCTCAGGGCAGAGAGGAACACTGAGGAGACAGTCTGAGGGTAGAGAGGAACGCTGAGGAGACAGCCTGAGAGCAGAGAGAAATGCTGAGGAGACAGCATGAGGGCAGAGAGAAACGCTGAGAAGACGGCGTGAGGGCAGAGAGAAACGCTGAGGAGACAGCCTGAGAGCAGAGAGAAACGCTGAGGAGACAGCCTGAGGGCAGAGAGGAATACTGAGGAGACAGCCTGAGGGCAGAGAGAAACACTGAGGAGACAGCCTGAGGGCAGAGAGGAATACTGAGGAGACAGCCTGAGGGCAGAGAGAAACGCTGAGGAGACAGCCTGAGGGCAGAGAGAAACGCTGAGGAGACAGCCTGAGGGCAGAGAGCAATGCTGAGGAGACAGCCTGAGGGCAGAGAGAAACACTGAGGAGACAGCCTGAGGGCAGAGAGGAATACTGAGGAGACAGCCCGAGGGCAGAGAGAAACGTTGAGGAGACAGCCTGAGGGCAGAGAGGAATACTGAGGAGACAGTCTAAGGGCAGAGAGCAACGCTGAGGAGACAGCCTGAGGGCAGAGAGGAACGCTGAGGAGACAGCCTGAGAGCAGAGAGAAATGCTGAGGAGACAGCATGAGGGCAGAGAGAAACGCTGAGAAGACGGCGTGAGGGCAGAGAGAAACGCTGAGGAGACAGCCTGAGAGCAGAGAGAAACACTGAGGAGACAGCCTGAGGGCAGAGAGGAATACTGAGGAGACAGCCTGAGGGCAGAGAGAAACACTGAGGAGACAGCCTGAGGGCAGAGAGGAATACTGAGGAGACAGCCTGAGGGCAGAGAGAAACGCTGAGGAGACAGCCTGAGGGCAGAGAGAAACGCTGAGGAGACAGCCTGAGGGCAGAGAGCAATGCTGAGGAGACAGCCTGAGGGCAGAGAGAAACACTGAGGAGACAGCCTGAGGGCAGAGAGGAATACTGAGGAGACAGCCCGAGGGCAGAGAGAAACGTTGAGGAGACAGCCTGAGGGCAGAGAGGAATACTGAGGAGACAGTCTGAGGGCAGAGAGCAATGCTGAGGAGACAGCCTGAGGGCAGAGAGAAACACTGAGGAGACAGCCTGAGGGCAGAGAGGAATACTGAGGAGACAGCCCGAGGGCAGAGAGGAATACTGAGGAGACAGTCTAAGGGCAGAGAGCAACGCTGAGGAGACAGCCTGAGGGCAGAGAGGAACGCTGAGGAGACAGCCTGAGAGCAGAGAGAAATGCTGAGGAGACAGCATGAGGGCAGAGAGAAACGCTGAGAAGACGGCGTGAGGGCAGAGAGAAACGCTGAGGAGACAGCCTGAGAGCAGAGAGAAACACTGAGGAGACAGCCTGAGGGCAGAGAGGAATACTGAGGAGACAGCCTGAGGGCAGAGAGAAACACTGAGGAGACAGCCTGAGGGCAGAGAGGAATACTGAGGAGACAGCCTGAGGGCAGAGAGAAACGCTGAGGAGACAGCCTGAGGGCAGAGAGAAACGCTGAGGAGACAGCCTGAGGGCAGAGAGCAATGCTGAGGAGACAGCCTGAGGGCAGAGAGAAACACTGAGGAGACAGCCTGAGGGCAGAGAGGAATACTGAGGAGACAGCCCGAGGGCAGAGAGAAACGTTGAGGAGACAGCCTGAGGGCAGAGAGGAATACTGAGGAGACAGTCTAAGGGCAGAGAGCAAGCTGAGGAGACAGCCTGAGGGCAGAGAGAAACACTGAGGAGACAGCCTGAGGGCAGAGAGGAATACTGAGGAGACAGCCTGAGGGCAGAGAGAAACACTGAGGAGACAGCCTGAGGGCAGAGAGGAATACTGAGGAGACAGCCTGAGGGCAGAGAGAAACGCTGAGGAGACAGCCTGAGGGCAGAGAGAAACGCTGAGGAGACAGCCTGAGGGCAGAGAGCAATGCTGAGGAGACAGCCTGAGGGCAGAGAGAAACACTGAGGAGACAGCCTGAGGGCAGAGAGGAATACTGAGGAGACAGCCCGAGGGCAGAGAGAAACGTTGAGGAGACAGCCTGAGGGCAGAGAGGAATACTGAGGAGACAGTCTAAGGGCAGAGAGCAACGCTGAGGAGACAGCCTGAGGGCAGAGAGGAACGCTGAGGAGACAGCCTGAGAGCAGAGAGAAATGCTGAGGAGACAGCATGAGGGCAGAGAGAAACGCTGAGAAGACGGCGTGAGGGCAGAGAGAAACGCTGAGGAGACAGCCTGAGAGCAGAGAGAAACACTGAGGAGACAGCCTGAGGGCAGAGAGGAATACTGAGGAGACAGCCTGAGGGCAGAGAGAAACACTGAGGAGACAGCCTGAGGGCAGAGAGGAATACTGAGGAGACAGCCTGAGGGCAGAGAGAAACGCTGAGGAGACAGCCTGAGGGCAGAGAGAAACGCTGAGGAGACAGCCTGAGGGCAGAGAGCAATGCTGAGGAGACAGCCTGAGGGCAGAGAGAAACACTGAGGAGACAGCCTGAGGGCAGAGAGGAATACTGAGGAGACAGCCCGATTGCAGAGAGAAACGTTGAGGAGACAGCCTGAGGGCAGAGAGGAATACTGAGGAGACAGTCTAAGGGCAGAGAGCAAGCTGAGGAGACAGCCTGAGGGCAGAGAGAAACACTGAGGAGACAGCCTGAGGGCAGAGAGGAATACTGAGGAGACAGCCCGAGGGCAGAGAGAAACGTTGAGGAGACAGCCTGAGGGCAGAGAGGAATACTGAGGAGACAGTCTAAGGGCAGAGAGCAAAGCTGAGGAGACAGCCTGAGGGCAGAGAGGAACGCTAAGGAGACAGCCTGAGGGCAGAGAGAAACACTGAGGAGACAGCCTGAGGGCAGAGAAACACTGAGGAGACAGCCTGAGGGCAGAGAGAAATACTGAGGAGAACACTTGGAGCAGAAACGAGAACTGAGGAGACAGTGTGAAAAAGAGACGTAACGAACGCAACTGGGCTCATGCCCGCCTACGCCAGCGCATACTTCAGCTTCCTTTTCCACAGTTGAAAATAACACAATAAAAAAAAATTAATAAATAGAAATATTTTGCATTGCCATGTCCACAAAAGTCTAATCCATCTATCAAAATATAAACTGAATTAACCCATGTGTTACACATCATAAAGTTGAATCGTAAAGCCAGAATTGGCATTTTTTGGTCACAAAAAAATGTAACAAGAAGTGATCAATACATATGTACTCTAGGAGGCAAGCATAAAGCCATAGCTCCATTGATGGAAAAATTAAAAAAAACTGGCGACACAAATCAATTTTTTTTTACATTTTTATTCACCATTTAAATAAATGAAAAAAGACGACATGTTTGATATCGTCGTATCCTTCTAATCTGGGGAATCATGTTGCAATGTCACTTTTACTGCACAATGAATGCTGTAAAAACAAAACCCCCAAAAAACAGATGGTGGTTTTTTTTAACCATTTCACTGCACTTGAAATCATTTTTTTACCTTCATTTTATTTGCATTGTAAAATGAATGGTGTCATTCAAAACTACTATTCTGCAAAAAAAATTAAAAATAAATAAGCCCTCCTATGGTCATGTAGAAGGAAAGATAAAAAAGTATGACTTTTGGAAGAAGGAGAGGATGAAAAGAAACAAAAAACTAAAATGGGGTGCAGCGGGAAGAGGTTTATTATCATTTATTTCGCTTTCCTCCAGATCACCATTGCGAGCTGATAAACCAGATGCACTTCTTATTTTCAGTCTATGTAACTACATTTCTTACATTGTATCAATCTCTTATTGCCACATTTGAGCTCTTGCGAGTATTTGTAGAATTTACAATGTACTTTACCTTATGTGACCCTACATGAGTGCAGGACTCTGCATAGAAGACAAACATTGATTGTCAGACTATAAACCAAACCGACATCCCATTCTCAGGTGACTGATTTTCTTAGTCAAAGAAAGCAGCACAGTGGGGGTCCTGTGCTCAAGACTGCTGAAACCACTATGCTTTGGATTAAGCTTATACTAGCACCCCCATCAGTTTTCCCTAAATTTTAACTCTTCCTCATGAATGTTTTCATAATCAAATTTTATTACCTTATTTATAATAATAATATTATTATTATTATTATTATTATTATTATTATTAATATGTGTATTTAGAGAGGATCGGACATCTGACATGTCTGTTTTAGCAAAGACTCGCATTTCCCATAAAATGAGAATTCTGGAACATATTTACTCCTTTTTTTTGGACTCTTCTATTATTCCTCCTCGAAATATCTGAATACAATGAAAACAGACAGTTCATCTTCTGGGATTAAAAGGAACCAATCACCCGGTTTTCCCTATATACACCACATCCACAACCTTTTTGTCCTCTTTGATCTCCTTCCTGTAACCTCTTGATAGAAGCCCCACCTACCTCTGAAAATGCTTTCTATAAGGCTGGGATCACACGAGCGATGATTCTCTCCTCCGAGGGAATCGGATTGATTATGTAAATGACACTCGGAGCAAACTCTGATCCGAGTTTGATCACAGTATCGGCATAGTGTGATCCGCTGCTCTCAACTCTGGGAGGAGGTGAGGAGAGGAAAGAGAACAACATTTCTCCATCTTCTCCTTTCTGTGAGTCCATGGAAAGCAGACTGCACTCAGATGTCATTCGAGTGCAAACTGATCTTTCACATGTACCCATAGACTTGAATGGGTGAGTAGGATTCTATTTGCCAAATCAGAATGAGAAAAAAAAACGCTTGTCAGCACTGCCCCATCGAAATACATTGGTCTGAGTTCAATCCGATAAAACATCAAATAGTACTCTTCCGATATATAAGCTTGTGTGAGCCCCTAATTGTCCCTCACTATATGCTAGCTGGCAGCGAGCGGTCTGATGGGCACCCTGGACCATCCTGAGTACCTCCCGTGTGGCCACTATGATCTGCCCTGACTTATGTGGATGACATTATCCATACGGCATGTTGTGCCTCTGCAGGTCTACTGTGCAGATGCAAAGCTTGTATGGATGACGTCAGAGAAGTCAGCCATGCCAATCAAGGCAGGAGAGGCTGTGGGTGTGGGCCCAGAAAAAGTGTTGAGCACGGTCTGGAGACGCCCATCGGACCATTTGCCACCGATTTGCATACTGTGCAGAACAATTATTTGAGCATTTTTGGAGGTATGGTGTCAGCTGGTGTTGGACATGGGGGTGTTTTTTTTTTCATGTGTATGGGATGTTTGGCTGGACATGGGGAGGCTATGTGGGTCTCATGCTGGACATGGGAAGATTATGGGGGTCGCCTGTTGGACATGGAGAGGTTATGGGGGTCTCCTTCTGGTCATAGGGAAGCTATGGGGATCTTATGCTGGACATGAGGAGGCTATGGGGGTCTCATGCTGGACATGAGGAGGCTATGGGGGTCTCATACTGGATATTGGGAGTCTATGGGGGTCTGATGCTGGACATGGGGAGGCTATGGGGGTCTCATGCTGGACATGGGGAGGCTATGGGTGTCTCACCCTGGACATGGGAAGGCTATGGGGGTCTCATGCTAGACATGGGGAGGTTGTGGGGTCTCATGCTACCTATGGGAAGGCTATGGACTCAGGGAGGTTGTGTGGGGCTTTCATGCCTCTGTCAGATGCACCTTGGCAGTAAACTATAAATTACCACTTTGTTAATAACAGTAAAGGATGTCAGTGGCAAGGAGCATCCACCAAATTTTCTTAGAGAGGACCTGTCAGCAGGTGACAAGTGACAACTTTTTGCTGTTATTTTATTTTTGTTGCTCCCCTTAGGTTTTTTTTTTTTTGTTTTCTGTTTTTTTAAATCTGCCATAAGGTTCAAGAGATATGAGTTTTTTTTTTACTTAATGCTAATTTTTATGGTCTTTACATTAGGGTTCGCTCACACTTGCATCTAAAAATTCGGTGATATTCTCATCCAGAAAAGTGGGACGATTTTTCCTCACTTGTCATCCGTATACAATCTGTTTTTTACTCAGCAGCTATTAATCATTTACAGGACCATTCACTGTTTCCTGTGCTACAGAATTGTAATGTACCTGTAATAATCGAATGTTATACTGATGGTCCGTATGGCATGCGATGTATGTATCAATGCATATTTGTCAGTTTTAAAGGGATCCTGACAGCTCTGCAACTTTTTGTGTAGTATATCACAGAGCGGGATAAACTGAGCAGGTTGTCATATAAATGTATGGGAAAAGATCCAGTAGAATTTGCCCTTTAGTCATTGAAATCTCCGCTGATTTTAGTCTTAGGAGTCCAGTAGGTGGTCTTAATCAGTGACTGACCGATATCTCTGTACACGTTCTCACACTGATTAGGACCATCCATTTGTCTACTAACCCAAGAATAAAACTTTTCCTCCAAAACTATAAATCATTTTTTTTGCTCTATAAAATCCTGATCACAGTTTGCACAACATTTCCAAGCTGACAAGTTTCCTTTAATTAAATTCTTCTTATCAACTTTTTTCAAGAAAATTAATATCACCAAGCATACGGCATGAAGCCTTTCTTAAATCTGGACGCTCACCCCCAGGGAGCAGTGTGGTGACAACATCTTATGGTATACTTCTACTTTGTTATTAGCTCTTCTTTAAGTTGATCTATTAGTAACTAATTTGCAGAGAGCAGTTGCCTAGCAGATATAATTGGATGATGCAGTAAGCTAATATATATTATACACAGAAAAGGAGAAATTACTGGATAATTAGTTGCACTTTCCACCTTGGTTCTCATATTTTTAAGTGCAGCTAATAATCAGTGATTTTATTTTCCATCTCCTTTCAATCTGTGTCACTCAATGTTACTTGCCACTTAGATTCGTGTCTGCTGATACATCTTTAGGATTGGATATCATGGCATAAAGGCTCAATGGTCATTTTTTTAGTATATAGTAATTTTAATTTATTACTATTTCCTAAAGAAATCTAGATCTATATTTAGTTAAGTACTGTCGTTCCAATTAGATGAATTGCGTAGAGCAATAATACAGAATTGGGATTGTACAACATTTTAAGAAAAAAAAAAGTCTACGTTCGGAAGTGGCAGATTACAAGTAGTACAATACCAGAGGTGCGCATAGAAGAAAAGAGACCCCATAGCAAAGATCAAACTGGGCCCACAATATGATGCTGGTTTACGAAGGGCCTACTGTTTCTTTCCCCATTGCAACCTTTCACTTACAAGGATTGTCTAACTCTCGCATTGATCTAGTCATGGGCATAAACTATAATCGGTGCATTGGTTGCAATCGCCCCCGGGTCCTGGAGCCTAGGGGGCCCTAAAGGCCTCTTTGACTCATATGAAAAGGCCATTACTATTAAATACTTGCAAAAATTGGGTGGCTCCATTGGCGCTTTTGTAATGGGGTCCAAGTTACACCAGTGGATCTAGTGCTGCTGTTTCGGTGGCATTTGCCAGGACAGGCAATGATGGCATCCCGTTCTTCATTCACTTGACCAATGATTAGTTGCAGGAGTCAGGTGACTGGAACAGGATGTCATCACTTCCTTTAGGATTAAGTACTGTACATCAGTTATCTGACCGCTGCAGCCAATCACTGGCCTCATAGCTTAGGTAAGTGAAGAACAATACATCAGGAGTAGGAGTGATAACGCTTGAGAGATTGGAGATTAAATCATTGAATTTAGTTTTTTGTTGGCTATTTTATAACATTTCCTGACTTGGACCATACTTTTTAAAATCAGATAACCTATTTAAGCATTGGGCCATTTCCCCATCCCCTCTTTCTATGTAGTGGGGAGAACTGTTCAAGTTTCCATCACCTAATGGGTGATGGGACCAACCAGGGCGGAATACTCATCTCATAGAGGCTTTGTGTCTGTCCCCATAGATTGTATGTCCCTGTATATTACAATGCTAGAAAATGGGGTCTTACATGCTGCTATTTATAAGTCATGCCAAAATCAGTGTGAATTTTTGGGGAATGAAAATCCCACTTTTAATGGATTTGTTGTAGTATTTTGCCTTTGCAATGCAAAGAGTGAAATCCTTACGGTTCTTAGATTCTTTCTTACACGATTTATCAAACAATAGTAGAATAACTAAAATATTCCCTAAGATCATCGTGTAATCTCATTATTTTTTCTTGTTTGTCTATGAACAGATTCCGCGGCACATCAAGACTCTACCATACTACAGCTATGACCAGCAAATGGTCGGATATTGCCAGACACACAAGACACTCCTTGTAAATAAGGGCTATGATGGAACATCTCGAGAGCAAAGAGAGACCACCAACCTAGAGCTTAGTAGGGACCAGAGCTACATCTCCACCATAGCTCGCTCAGCAGCACCTGCCATATACATTGAGAGGATACCAAACCAATAACGTCTGGAGTCTTGTTCCTGGATTGTGCATCTTGGGAGAAGAAAAAGTGGACAAACTCACAGTAACAGATGACGGTTGTCTGGAGTTCCTTGGAGAAATTACGTGCTCTTATAATCAATAAATAACGCAAAACTAAAAACATTGAGCACGAAACAAACTTCTGGCTGAAGAGCCATGGACCATTAATGGATGAATTAGGAACAGCATGGGGTTTATTTTGGCTTTAAAGTATTATCCTAAGCCCCAATGGTGTAAAAAAGTTAATAAAATAATAAGATAAAAACATAACACTGGATCCACACAAAGGATTCCTTAACCAATTTTGGATCCACTTCCGTTGAATGCGGGAGTAATATCTGCTTGTACATTTGGTTTCCTTTTTTCTACACGTTGCATGGTTCCAATACAGATGAACCAAAATGGGGAGACTTTGGGGATTTTGGGGTAGGGAATGCTTCTTGTTTCATGTCGAATAACCCAGTGGATCTCTTTGAACTGTGTTTATTTCCTGTTTTCCAGTTAGAAAGTTTTACTTTTTATCAGACTGCCAACCACAGGGCACGGCATTGGGGAGAAACCAGCCTTGAATAGAGTCACTCTATTGGAGGGTTAGAATCATGAAAAATAAAATAAAATGAGCAGAACAGGCTGTGGGAAGCCTGGCCCCGTCATACATATAAGGATTATCATTCCCATATTGGTTTATTTGGATTTTATTGACAAGGTTAAATCACAAGAGTATAATTTTTTTTTAAATACTATTATGATCAGTTATAGCTTTTGTGTAGTTTTTATCAATAAAAAAATCTGAAAAACGTTATGCATAAAGTACGGTAATATGTTGCTCTTGTTCCAATGGAGTATATGGTATATGACATTGAAAAAATTGTGAGGTAAAAGAAGTTTTTTAAACAGGCAGGGAAATGTTCTTCTTTATAGAAACCAGTAGATGTGATCCTGTGCTGTCCTGTCTGTATACTCTTTTGCTTCCTCCCCTGCCCAGGAGATGTGGTATGATCAGACCATGTTCCTGTACGGTCAGACACAGCCATTACACAGTACACAGCAGGGGCACATTTATAAGATTATCTCAGCACAGGAACATTTTATTTAAATACATCCAATTGTGAAACTTATTTTTATTCCAAGATCCATTGATTATACTGTGCTTTAACAAAATGGATCTAAGTTAGTGTATTGCTGCTGATGTACATGTAGATTTTGTGGAAGAAAAGGAATTGAATAATCAACCAGATGTTAGTAATAACTAGTGTTGAGCATTCCGATACTGTAATATCGGGTATCGGCCGATATTCGCGGTATCGGAATTCCGATACTTAATTCCGAAACTTTTACAATATCGGATACCGGAATCGGAAGTTCCCATAATGCCTGCGCTCTGCAGTGTCTGTGAAGGATGACAAGTTGGATGGCAGCGCGATCCAGCCTGTCATCAGAATGCCATCCCAGCGGGGGAGAATTCTCCTGATTGTTTAAAAGCCGGCGGGCGGTATAAAGCCGCCGGCTTTTAAACAATCACACAGCCCCATACTGCTTCCCCGCAGCCTCCCACCCCGATCCTCCGCTCCCCTCGCCACCTCCCATCCCAATAGTAAGTTAGGACCGGGCGGGGAGCGCAGCTCCAAGGAGCGGGGAGCGAAGGACCCGGGCGGGGAAGCCGGCAATGAAAAGACTTCACCGCCGGCTTTCCCGTTCTGTGCTGCGCTTTCCCGCCGGTTATTTCAAATGAACAGCTGAGGTATCAGGTGATGCCGATCAGCTGTTCATTTGAATTAGCCGCGGTGCCCTCAGAGGGTTCATGTGAGTTCATGCTTGACTGCATGAACTCACATGAACTTTCCCACGGCCGCACAGGTCAGCCTCACCTCCCAGACCGGTCATGATTAGTGTGTGTGCGGGGTGTGTGTGCGGGTGTGCGCGGTGTCTGTGCGATGTGTGCGGTGTGTGTGCGGGTGTGTGCGTGCAGGCAGACATAGGCCGATGTGACACTACTACTCCCATCGGCCTATGTCTGTCCCCCGTCCACTCCTGCCAGCAGGATCAGCTCGATGGGAGCAGTAGTTCCCATCAGACTGATCCTGCTATTTAAATTGCCCTACTGTGTCCCCAATAAATGTTAAATACATGTCATTGGTGGCCAGTGGTTACCTAAAAGAAATTAGTTCATACATTACCTGTCCCCGCCGATCGCCACCTAAAATAAAGTAAAAAATAAAAAACTACACCTATACTCACCTAGACACCTAATTCCCCGAAGCCATCGATCTCCTGTAATAAAATATAAAATAATAAACCACAACCTTATCCTTACCCCTCCGTAGCAGTCCACGAGTGTCCCACGAAGATCTCCAGTTCAGAGCAGCCACATAGAATGTGACCGCTCTGAACCGCCGCCGCTAGAATGACGGGGCCGTAAGGGTTCACCGGAGTTCAGGCAGCGCTGCTCCGGTTAGCTGCTTTACGGCCCTGCTGTATCGTGAGAAATTCCCACGGTACAGCACTGCCGTAAACGAGGTCTCCGGAGCTGCGCTGACTGAATGCACTCCGGTGACCTCAGTCAGTGGCTCCCGCTGCCGGGAGCGGACGTGTTCCCGGCAGCGTGAGCTTACAGCAGCCATGCACAGATGTCACCATCTCCAGATGTGACAGCTGTGCATGGGAGATCAGCGCAGGAACGTGGACAGGTAACTATTATTTTTAGTAAACTAAGAATTAAATAAAATTGTGTGTTTTATTTCAAATAAATAATTTTTTTCTGGGTGTAGTGTGTTTTTTCTTTTTAACACTTTGTAGGTTAGGAATGGGGGTGTCTTATAGACGCCCATCATTACTAACCTGGGCTTCATGGCAGCTGGCGCTGACATGAACCCCACCACTATTACCCCCTGCCACCGCACCAGGGCAGCGTGGAAGAGCGAGGCTAAGTGCCAGAGTTGGCGCATCCTATGGATGCGCCATTTCTGGGGCGGCTGACGACTGGTGTTTCTAGCCTGGGAGGGGGCCAATATTCATGGCACCCTTCCTGGGCTATTAATATCAGCCCCCAGCTGTCTGCCTAGCCTTTGCTAGCTATTAAAATAGGGGGGACCCCACGTCATTTTTTTGGGGGGGGGTCCCCCATTTTAATAGCTAGTAAAGGCTAGGTATTCAGCTGGGGGCTGATATTAGTAGCCTGGGAAGCTCCGTGGGTTTTACCCCCTTCCCAGGCTTCAAACATCTGCCCCAGCCGTCTGCTTAACCTCCGCTAGAGACTAAAATTATGGGGGATCCAACGCTATTTTTTTTTAAAATAAATCCATTATTTTAACACTAAATGACATTTGAGGAGTTAATAAAGATGCAGTCCCTAAATTATTATTTATTTTTTAATTAATTTTTCCCAAAACTTTTGACGTGGGCTTCGCCATATTTTTGTATGCCAGCCAGGTACAGCATCCAGCTTCTATGAACGCGCCATTTTCCGGGGCGGCTGCGGACTGCAATTTTCAGCGGGGGGCAGAAAGCTTGGGCCTCCCTGCGCTGCAGATTCCATCCCCCAGCTGCCTAGTTGTACCTGGCTGGACACAAAAATAGGGAGAAGCTCCACGTTTTTTTTTTTTTTAATTATTTCATGAAATTCATGGAATAATTAAGAAAAAAAGGGATTCCCTATATTGTTGTGTCCGGCCAGGTACAAATAGGCAGCTGGTGGTTGGGGGCAGCCCGTTCCTGCCTGCTGTACCTGGCTGGACCCAAATATAGTGCAAAGCCCCACGTCAATTTTTTTTTAATTATTTCAGTAAATTCATGAAATAATTAAAAAAAAATTATGTGGGGCTTCGCCCTATATTTGTGTCCAGTCAGGTACAGCAGGCAGGAACGGGCTGCCCCCAACCACCAGCTGCCTATTTGTACCTAGCCGGACACAACAATATAGGGAAGCCCTTTTTTTCTTAATTATTCCATGAATTTCATGAAATAATTTAAAAAAAAAATACGTGGGGCTTCGCCCTATTTTTGTGTCCAGCCAGGTACAACAAGGCAGCTGGGGGCTGGAATCCGCAGCGCAGGGAGGCCCAAGCTTTCTGGGCCCCACCCGCTGCAAATTGCAGTCCGCAGCCGCCCCGGAAAATGGCGCGTTCATAGAAGCGCCATCTTCTGGCGCTGTACCCAACTCATCCAGGGCCCTGGTGCGGTGGCTCACTGGGTAATAAAGGGGTTAAGGCCAGCTTGGCATTATCAGCTGGCCCTAAGCCCGAAATTCATGGGGTCACGCCAATATTAGACATGACCACCATGAATTTCTAGTAAAGTATTTAAAAAAAACACAAACACCCAGAAAAAAGTCCTTTAATTGAAATAAAGACACAGTTCTTCATTGTTCTAAATTAAACCATACTTACAGTCACGCCGATTCCAGCTGAAGCCAACGATCTCCTGCAATAAAAGTAAAATAATAAAGCAACCTCATCCTTACCTTTCCATGGTTCCCAGGACAGCTTCAGCTCTGCTACATCGAGATGACAGGCTGGACCGCAGCAGAACGCTGCCATCCAGCCTGTCATCCCGCAGACACTGAGAAGCGCAGGCATGCTTGCGCTCCTCAGTGTCTCGCTGTGACGGCATCCAGATGAGCCGAGGTCATGTCCAATGAACTCAGCTCACCTCATGCACGTCACTGACAGCGTGGGAAAATTCTCCTGCACTCAGCGCTTCAGCGTGAGAATTTTCCCACGCTGTCAGTGACGTGCATGAGGTGCGCCAAGTTCATTGGACATGACCTCACCTCATGCACGTCACTGACAGCGTGGGAAAATTCTCACGCTGAAGCGCTGAGTGCAGGAGAATTCTCCCACGCTGTCAGTGACGTACATGAGGTGAGCCGAGTTCATTGTCGGCTCATCTGGATGCCGTCACAGCCAGACACTGAGGAGTGGAAGTATGCCTGCGCTTCTCAGTGTCTGCGGGATGACAGGCTGGATGGCAGCGTTCTGCTGCGGTCCAGCCTGTCATCTCGATGTAGCAGAGCTGGAGCCGTCGTGGGAGCCATGGAAAGGTAAGGATGAGGTTGCTTTATTATTTTTCTTTTATTTCAGGAGATCGTTGGCTTCAGCTGGAATGGGCGTGATGGTAAGTATGGTTTAATTTAGAACAATAAAGAATTGTGTGTTTATTTCAATTAAAGGACTTTTTTCTGGGTGTTTGTGTTTTTTTTAAATACTTTACTAGAAATTCATGGTGGTCATGTCTAATATTGGCGTGACCCCATGAATTTCGGGCTTAGGGCCAGCTGATAATGCCAAGCTGGCCTTAACCCCTTTATTACCCAGTGAGCCACCGCACCAGGGCCCTGGATGAGTTGGGTACAGCGCCAGAAGATGGCGCTTCTATGAACGCGCCATTTTCCGGGGCGGCTGCGGACTGCAATTTGCAGCGGGTGGGGCCCAGAAAGCTTGGGCCTCCCTGCGCTGCAGATTCCAGCCTCCAGCTGCCTAGTTGTACCTGGCTGGACACAAAAATAGGGCGAAGCTCCACGTTTTTTTTTTTTAAATTCATGAAATTCATGGAATAATTAAGAAAAAAAGGGCTTCCCTATATTGTTGTGTCCGGCTAGGTACAAATAGGCAGCTGGTGGTTGGGGGCAGCCCGTTCCTGCCTGCTGTACCTGACTGGACACAAATATAGGGCGAAGCCCCACATCAATTTTTTTTAATTATTTCATGAATTTCCTGAAATGATTTAAAAAAAAATTGACGTGGGGCTTCGCACTATATTTGTGTCCAGCCAGGTACAGCAGGCAGGAACGGGCTGCCCCCAACCACCAGCTGCCTATTTGTACCTGGTTGGACACAACAATATAGGGAAGCCCTTTTTTTCTTAATTATTTCATGAATTTCATGAAATAATTTTAAAAAAAAAATACGTGAAGCTTCTCCCTATTTTTGTGTCCAGCCAGGTACAACTAGGCAGCTGGGGGATGGAATCTGCAGCGCAGGGAGGCCCAAGCTTTCTGCCCCCCCCCCGCTGAAAATTGCAGTCCTCAGCCACCCCGGAAAATGGCGCGTTCATAGAAGCTGGATGCTGTACCTGGCTGGCATACAAAAATATGGCGGAGCCCACGTCAAAAGTTTTGGGAAAAATTAATTAAAAAATAAATAATAATTTAGGGACTGCATCTTTATTAACTCCTCAAATGTCATTTAGTGTTAAAATAAAGGATTTATTTTAAAAAAAATTGACGTGGGGCTTCGCCCTATATTTGTGTCCAGCCAGGTACAGCAGGCAGGAACAGGCTGCCCCCAACCACCAGCTGCCTATTTGTACCTGGCCGGACACAACAATATAGGGAAGCCCTTTTTTAAAAAAATTATTTCATGAAATAATTAAAAAAAAAATTGACGTGGGGCTTCGCACTATATTTGTGTCCAGCCAGGTACAGCAGGCAGGAATGGACTGCCCCCAACCACCAGCTGCCTATTTGTACCTGGTTGGACACAACAATATAGGGAAGCCCTTTTTTTCTTAATTATTCCATGAATTTCATGAAATAATTTAAAAAAAAAATGCGTGGGGCTTCGCCCTATTTTTGTGCCCAGCCAGATACAACTAGGCAACTGGGGGCTGGAATCCGCAGCGCAGGGAGACCCAAGCTTTCTGGGCCACCCCCGCTGCAAATTGCAGTCCGCAGCCGCCCCAGAAAATGGCGCGTTCATAGAAGCGCCATCTTCTGGCGCTGTACCCAACTCATCCAGGGCCCTGGTGCGGTGGCTCACTGGGTAATAAAGGGGTTAAGGCCAGCTTGGCATTATCAGCTGGCCCTAAGCCCAAAATTCATGGGGTCACGCCAATATTAGACATGACCACCATGAATTTCTAGTAAAGTATTTAAAAAAACACAACACCCAGAAAAAAGTCCTTTAATTGAAGCAAACACACAATTCTTTATTGTTCTAAATTAAACCATACTTACCATCACGCCCATTCCAGCTGAAGCCAACGATCTCCTGCAATAAAAGTAAAATAATAAAGCAACATCATCCTTACCTTTCCATGGCTCCCACGACAGCTTCAGCTCTGCTACATCGAGATGACAGGCTGGACCGCAGCAGAACGCTGCCATCCATCCTGTCATCCCGCAGACACTGAGAAGCGCAGGCATACTTCCACTCCTCAGTGTCTGGCTGTGACGGCATCCAGATGAGCCGAGGTCATGTCCAATGAACTCAGCTCACCTCATGTACGTCACTGACAGCGTGGGAAAATTCTCCTGCACTCAGCACTTCAGCGTGAGAATTTTCCCACGCTGTCAGTGACGTGCATGAGGTGAGCTGAGTTCATTGGACATGACCTCACCTCATGTATGTCACTGACAGCGTGGGAGAATTCTCACGCTGAAGCGCTGAGTGCAGGAGAATTTTCCCACGCTGTCAGTGACGTGCATGAGGTGAGCTGAGTTCATTGGACATGAACTCCTCTCATCTGGATGACGTCACAGAGAGACACTGAGGAGCGCAAGCATGCCTGCGCTTCTCAGTGTCTGCGGGATGACAGGCTGGATGGCAGCGTTCTGCTGCGGTCCAGCCTGTCATCTCGATGTAGCAGAGCTGAAGCTGTCGTGGGAACCATGGAAAGGTAAGGATGAGGTTGCTTTATTATTTTACTTTTATTGCAGGAGATCGTTGGCTTCAGCTGGAATGGGCGTGATGGTAAGTATGGTTTAATTTAGAACAATAAAGAATTGTGTCTTTATTTCAATTAAAGGACTTTATTCTGGGTGTTTGTGTTTTCTTTTAACTTTGACTATGGGGTTAGTAATGGGGGTGTCTTATAGACGCCTCTCCATTACTAACCTGGGCTTGATGTCAGCTGGCATTATAAGCTGACATCAACCCCAACCCTATTACCCCCTGCCACCGCACCAGGGCAGCGTGGAAGAGCGAGGCTAAGTGCCAGAATTGGCGCATCCTATGGATGCGCCATTTCTGGGGCGGCTGACGGCTGGTGTTTCTAGCCTGGGAGGGGGCCAATATTCATGGCTCCCTTTCTGGGCTATTAATATCAGTCCCCAGCTGTCTGCCTAACCTTTGCTAGCTATTAAATTAGGGGGGACCCCACGTCATTTTTTTGGGGGGGTTCCCCCATTTTAATAGCTAGTAAAGGCTAGGTATTCAGCTGGGGGCTGATATTAGTAGCCTGGGAAGCTCCGTGGGTATTACCCCCTTCCCAGGCTTCAAACATTTGCCCCAGCTGTCTGCTTAACCTCCGCTAGAGCCTAAAATTAAGGGGAACCCCACGCCAATTTTTTTTTAAATAAATCCTTTATTTTAACACTAAATGACAAGTACAGTAAGCAACACTGTCACTGTACTTCATATATATGTGACTGACATGTTTCTATCTATCTAATCTATGTGTGATTCTCTATTCTTTCTATTCTAAATTGTCGGGTACAGATGCTGAATTGCCGGCCGGCTTTCTTAAAGAGACGGTGCATGAAAACACTATTATTTTTTTAAATAAATCCTTTACACTAAATGACAAGTACAGTAAGCAACACTGTCACTGTACTTCTTATATATGTGGCTGACATGTTTCTATCTATCTAATCTATGTGTGAAGCTCTATTCTGTCTGTTATAAATTGTCGGGTACCGCTGCTGAATTGCCGGCCGGCTTTTTTAAAGAGACGGTGCACGAAAACACTAATATTTTTTTTAATAAATCCTTTACACTAAATGACAAGTACAGTAAGCAACACGGTCACAGTACTTCATATATATGTGACTGACATGTTTCTATCTATCTAATCTATGTGTGAAGCTCTATTCTTTCTGTTGTAAATTGTCGGGTACTGGTGTATGCCGCTGATGAATTGCCGGCTTTTCATGTCATTCTACATTATTCTTAGTTGTTTTACTTCATGTAGAATTAACCTACAAGGAAAGAAAGGGTTTATTTTCATTCCGATATTTGTGTCCCATTGACTTGCATTGGTTTCCGGTATCGGAATCGGCGATATCCGATAATTTTTGGGTATCGGCCCGATCCAATCCGATACGATATTTCCTGATATCGGAAGGTATCGCTCAACACTAGTAATAACATAATTCACACAGACAAAAAAAAATCATGTCTATAAATTAAGTTATGTGTAACAATGAAAAATGACACAGGGAAAAAGTATTGAACACATGAAGAAAGAGAGGTGCAAAAAGCTATAGAAAGCCACGACACCAGCTGAAATATATCAGTAATTAGACAGCAATCCTGCCACTTAGTGAAAAAATCTCATTATCAAGGTCCCACACAAGAAACATCTCATGATGGCAAAACCAGTGAGATGTCTCAGGACCTTTGCAACCGTATTGTTGCAAAACATACTGATAGTTTTGGTTACAAAAGAATTTCCAAGCTACTAAAGGCTCCAGTGAGCGCTGTTGGGGCCATGGACCACCTGTGGAGAGCAACAGAAAGACCTTGAATCAGCAGATATAATTGTTTCAAAGAAAATAATAAGTAATGCACTCCAGCTCCATGGCCTGTATGCACGCTCGCCATCAAGACTCCATTGCTGAACAAAAAGCATGTTCAAGCACGCTTAAAAGTTTGCTCAACAATATTTAGACAAGCCTGTGAAATACTGGGAGAATATAGTCTGGTTAGATGAGGCCAAAATGTAACTCTTTGGATGTTATAATACACATTATGCCAGGAGGCCAAAAGGCACTGCATATCACCCCTAAAAACACCATAAGGCTATGTGCCCACGATGCAGAAATGCTCAGGATTTTTTCCTGAGCGTTTCTGCATCTCTCTGGCAGAAAAAAACGCATGCGGATTGTACATGCGGATTGTACATGCGGATTGTACATGCGGATTGTACATGCGGATTGTACATGCGTTTTCCTGCCAGGGACCTGCGGAAGTGAAGCGTTCTTCACATGCATTTCCGCATGCGGGTTGTCAAGCGCTTCCAAGCAATTTTAGCATCACTTGGAAAGTGCTTGTCAACTTGGTCACACTATATAAATCCATGCAACCGGCATGGATTTATATAGTGTGACCCGAGAGAATGTCAAAAAATAAAAAAATAAATCTATACTACCCTCCGATGGCCCGCGCTGTCTTGATTCCCTCCGTCCCGGCTGCCGACAGCGGTAGAGTGAAGGACCTTCCGACGTCAGCGTCGCGTGACCCGTCACATGACTCTGACGTCAGCGTAGGTCCTTCATTCCATCGCGAACTGCTGCCGAGCAAGGAGGAGCGCACCGCGGGCCTCCAGAAGGTAAGTATATATTTATTTTTTATTTTATTCTTTTTTTTAAAGTTTTCTATGGTACCCGGGTCCGGAGGAGAGTCTCCTCTCATCTAGACCTGGGTACCATCCCGCACATTAGAACGCATGGAATGCGCATCTACTTATACAGTGATGCGTAATCCATGCGATCTAATGCAAGTCAATGGCGGCGAAAACGCAGCACTTCCGCAAAATAATTGGTAGTGCTGCGTTTTTTTCCGCAATGATAATCCGCAGCGGAAATTTCCGCAGCATCTGCACAGCACATGCGGATTATCATTGGGGAACATGGCAGGCCTTCTACCATGCGTTTTTTTAAGCGTTTCTGAAGCGTTTTTGCCGCTGCAGAAACGGTTAAAAAAACGCATCGTGGGCACACAGCCTAACAGTGAAGTTTGGAGGTGGGAACACTGTGTTTTAGCATATGGTACTGGCAAACTTCATATACTTAAAGGAAGGATGAATGGACAAATGTACAAAGGCATGCTTGCTAAAAATCTGCTGCCACCTACCAGGATAATGAAGATGAAACAAGGGTGGACATTTCAGCAAGACAATGGTCCCAATCACACAGCCAAGGAAACTATCAATTGGTTTCAGACAAAGAATATAAAGCTGCTAGAATGGCCCACCCAATCACCTGACCTGAATCCAATAGAAAATTTATGTAAGGAACTAAAGCTCAGAGTTCATAGAAGGAGCCCATGGAACCGTTAGGATTTGAAGAGTGTTTGTGTGGAAGAATGGCCAAATCACACCTGAATAGTGATGAGCGAGTTTGTTCTGTTAACCCTTTCGGCGAGCATGCTCGGGTGATCGCTGAGTATCTTCAGCGTGCTCAGCCGTTATGTTTTAGTCACTTCGTGCGCATGATTTGCGACTGTTTGACAGCTTTAATACATGTGAGGAATGCCTAAGAAACAGGCATTCCTCACATGCATTAAAGCTGTCAAACACGCTGAAGATACTCAGAAAACACTCGAGCATGCTCGCACATCACTACACCTAAGCAATGCATGCAGATAGTTTCTCCATTTAAGAGGCATCTTGAAGCTGTCATCACCAACAAAGGCTTTTATACGAAGTATTAAATACATTTCGCTAAGCATGTTCAATACTTTTTCCCTGTGTCATTTCTCATTACTACACAACTTAATGTATGGACATCTATGGTTTGATTTCTTTGCCTGTGTGGATTGGATGAGTTGCCAACATCTGATGAGAATTTCATGTCAATAGCACCTTTAGAAATATATTTACTGTACTTCGAAAATTGGTGATGTGTTCAATACTTATTTCTCCCGCTGCATATATATATATATATATATATATATACAGTATATACACGCATGGCCGAAAGTGTTGGCACCCTTGAAATTGTTCCAGAAAAGGAAGTATTTCGTCCAGAAAATTATTGCAATTACACATGCTTTGTTACACATGTTTATTTTCTTTGTGTGTATTGGATTAACACAAAAAAAAACTGAGAAAAAAAAGCAAATTGGACATAATTCACACAAAGCCCCAAAAATGAGCTGGCCAATACTGTTGATACCCTCAATATTTGGATGCACACTTTTTGGAATAAATAACTGCAATCAATCACTTATATACAGTTGAAACCAGAGGTTTACATACACTATATAAAAAGACACATATGCATGTTTTTCTCAATATCCGACATGAAATCCGAATAAACCTTTCCCGTTTTAGGTTAATTAGGATTACCATAATTTTTAATATTTTGCCAAATGCCAGAATAATGAGAGAGAGAGAATGTTTTAAGGCATTTTTATTACTTACTGCAAAGTCAAAAGTTTACATACACTAAGATTACTATGCCTTTAAACAATTCTGGACTGCCCATATGATGATGTTATGTGTTTGGAAGCTTCTGATTTTTTGGCAACGCCTGAGTTAATTAGAGACACACTTGTGGATGTATTTTAATGCACACCTGAAACACACTGCTTCTTTGTGTAGCATCATGGGAAAGTCTCAAGAAATCAGCCAAGATATCAGGAAGAGAATTGTGGACTTGCACAAGTTTGGCTCATCCTTGGGTACAATTTCAAGATACCTGAAGGAGCCTCATTCATCTGTACAAACAATTATACGCAAGTACAAACAAGATGGGAATGTCCAGCCATCAAACCACTTAGGAAGGAGACAGGTTCTGTGTCCCAGAGATGAACATGCTTTGGTCCGACATGTGCATATAAACCCAATGGCAAAAGACTTTGTGAAGATGATGACGGAAGCTGGTAAGATTGTGTCAAAATCCACAGTGAAACGAGTACTGTATCAACATGGGCTGAAAGGTCCTCTGCCAGGAAGAAGCCATTACTCCAAAAGAAACACAAAAAAGCCAGATTAATGTTTGCAAATGCACACAGGAACAAAGACCTTAATTTTTGGAGACATGTCCTGTGGTCTGATGAAGCTAAAATTAAAGTTTTTGGGCATAATGACCATCGTTACGTTTGGAGGAAAAAGGGAGAAGCTTGGAAGCCTAAGAACACCATCCCAACTGTGAAACACAGGGGTGGCAGCATCATGTTGTGGGGTTGTTTTGCTGCAGGAGGGACTGGTGCACTTCACAAAATAGATGGCATCATGAGAAAAGAAGATTATGTGACAATACTGAAGCAACATCTCAAGACATCAGCCAGGAAGTTAAAGCTTGGACGGAAATGGGTCTTCCAAATGGACAATGACCCGAAGCATACTGCCAAAATGGTAACAAAGTGACTTAAAGATAACAAAGATAACAAAGTCAATGTTTGTGGCCATCACAAAGCCCCGATCTCAATCCTATTGAAAATTTTTGGGCAAAGCTGAAAAGGCTGCGAGCAAGATGACCTACATACCTGGATCAGTTACACCAGTTTTGTCAGGAGGAATGGGCCCAAATTCCGACCAACTATTGTGAGAAGCTTGTGGAAGGATATCCCAAACGTTTGACCCAAGTCATTCAGTTTAAGGGCAATGGTACCAAATACTAATGAAATGCATGTTAAGTTTTGACTTTGCAGTAAGTAATAAAAATGCCTTAAAACATTCTCTCTCTCTCATTCTGACATTTGGCAAATATTAAATATTATGGTAATGCTCATTGTCCTAAAACGGGAAAGGTTTATTCTGATTTCATGTCAGATATTGAGAAAAACCTGCATATGCGTCTTTTTATATAGTATACGTAAACTTCTGGTTTCAATTGTATATTAGCTGCAAATGATGTGCATTTGTGCCTGTAGACAGATATACAGAACAAACACTAACAATCAATGTTCTTATAATAAGGCCTTCATAAAGGTAACAGCTGTAATAATTCATAATAACACCAGACACATTTCTTTCTAAGTTGAAATTGATTCCCAATTTTCTTAAGACGCGAAGGATGTACAAATTTACAGCAGCATGTTCAGCATTGGCACCACCCTAATAATGGCCATATTAATTCATGCATGTACTGTAGATAAAAAATATACTGCCACGGTATTATTATGTTTTGGATATGCCATGAACGAGCTACATAGTTACCCAGATAGCACCATTTACTGCATACAGTGCATAGACCGTAAATACCGTGGCCAGTTAGTTCCATGTGGTGGCAGATCTACTCCACAAGAAAGAAAATTGCATCTCTAGTGCCACCTATAGGTTCAGCAGCTACCCTGTAAGTCAGTGTGCAGTTGCTGGAACTCCGCAGGGAGACCTAATATTCCCCATTAGATTAGTTATTTGCGTGTAGACATAGTGCATACTATATTGAAGACAATGATATACTTTGCTCAAATAGAGCTAAACATAAGCAAAGTACCATATTTGCCTTATAAAATCACATTGTGCCATTATCATGCTAATCTGTGCACATTTATAGTGAAAGATCACACTGTATAATGCTTTGCATATACTATAGACAGCTACATAATGCCCATGTAATGAGAAACCTTGCCCAGAGTGTGGAGAGGGCAGGGCTGCAGTCAGGACCAAGGTGCGCATCCTCCGCACTCCGCTGTGCTATAGAAAAGTGAGGATCCTGGCTGGGTGTGTGCTGTTACTCGGTGATACTCCTCTGCAGACGAGGCAGGCCAGGACCAGATGTGGTAGAGATGAAAAAGTGAGACCAGAGTCCTAAAATAAACTTTCCTTTACTAAACAATTTGGTGAGAAGTATATACATCAGATAGTAAGTTCAACACTTAAAGAATACTTCTTCTCCACAATCTATAGGCTGAAACTTTACAGTTACACATGGCGGTACATTACTGCCATTACATATTACATAAGTCCAGCAAACCATTATGGGAAGCTCTACCTTCCTCTGTGAGGACTACATGGGTCGAAGTGTGTCGCTGTGGCCCCTCACAGCTAGCCTCAACACCCAGTTGATTTGTGAGGACTAGTCATGAGTGAGCACTAAAATGCTGGGATGCTCGTTTCAAGTAACAAGTATAATGGGAGTCAATGGGAAATCCGAGCATTTTTCCAACAGTCTAAACTAGGGGGTCTTGGGGGACAGTGAAAATGTTGAAATAGATGGAAAAAGTGCTGAGTAGAAGGAGAACAACACGGGGAAGACCCCTAGAAGCATATCTGACTCCCAGATCACTGCTGAGAACAATGGTGTCACACTTTTACTCCACTTTAAGGACTGAAAATAAAGCCTTCAAAATTGAAGACAAATTGGAGTTTACTTGAAACAAAAATGTTAAGAAACATTCTGTCCTGTATAAATGACTTGCATATACGGCAAAATTTAAAAAGAATTTAAAAAAAATCATTTAAGTAAACCAAAATTGAAATTTGTATTAAAAAATTGGAAATTTCAGTGTAATTTATGAAGGAATCAAGAACTGCCAAAAATTAGATAGAAGAGGGACTCAGATACACCCTGTATTAGACAAAAAGGAGGGCCTCATATACATTCTGTTCAAATTGTCATCTAGTGGTACTCCTAGACTTATAAAGGCTATGCGCTAAGTGCAAAACCTGCCAAAATTACAAACAGGGTCATCTATAAACCTTTGAAGGCAGCAACTGTAGTACCTCAAATATTAAGAAAGTGTAGTTGTGGTACTTCTACACTCATAAAGACTCTGCACACAGTGCAAAGCCAGAAAAAAATTATAAGCATTATCATCCATAGAGCCTTGAAGACATCAAGGGTCTCTTTCAAATATTAAGAAAGTGTGGTTGTGGTACTCCTACACTCATAAAGGCTCTGCACATGGTGCAAAGCCAGACAAAAACTACCCTTGAAGGCAACAACTGGAAGGCTTCATTCAAATAGAAAATTAAACACAAGACGAGACGCTAGCGGCAGAACAGCACAACACCTCCAAGGCATAGAAGGACAGCTGATGCCAGGTGTGCAGCATTGAGACCCAGTAGTTGAAGGTCGCAGAGGAATTAGGGAGCATGCTGGTTTCGTTGGCCAAATATTGCTTGACCATCTTTAAAGACGTTTCCCTCCTTGTCAAAAATACCCGGTCATCAGGGCCGGGACATTCGTAGGGTGTCATGAAATTGGCCCAGGCTTTTAACAGTGTACCCCTACCTCAGCTCTACCTGGTGTGTGTCTCCTTCGCCTCTCCTCCTTGGTTGGGCTGTTTTGGATGCACACTCAATTGGTATATCCGTCTTAATTGTCTGCTGCCAAATTTGATCATATGAATTCATGCATGAAAGAACCACACTGAAACCAGACAGGATCAAAGCAGAACTTGTTTATTGCGTAGCAAGCAAAGCCTTTTATAATGTTCTCTTGGATACATCTCACTCAAGGGTGCATGCACATATAAGGTTATGGTTGTGGTTGTGCTTATTTCAAGATATATGTTGGGTCATCAAAAAATGTAAGGAAGTATAAAAAATTAAGTTGCAGCTTTCAGGATGTCAGCGCCGTTTTGGATATCTTCATTTCATGCTCTCTTAACAGGGCAAGAAAGCTTGCCCACTGCTTTCTAGCATTGTCTGATGGGAATTTTTTCAACATATTTTCCACAATGGCCTTCTGATATAGCACCATTTTAGTAGACCTCTCCACCTCAGGAAGGAGATTTGCAAGTTTCTCCTTGTAGTGTGGGTCTAGCAGGGTGAAGAACTAGTGCTCTTTTTTGACCAAGATGAATATAACATGAGGGTAATGGGAAAAGCAGTGGTACATAAAGTCGGCCATTTGTGCCAAGCTCCCTACAGCCAACACTTCCCTGACTTCACCATGATGACGACTCTCCATCTCCTCCTCCCTCTCTTCCTCCTCATTCCCCTCCTCAGCCCATCCACGTAGGAGAGACGGGACAAAGCTTGTATGGTTACTAGCCTTTGTTGTGCTAGCAACCTGCTCCTGTTCCTCCTCCTCATTTCTCAATGTGCATTGAGCAGATGAGATGAGGCTGGTCTGGGTAGTATCTCCCTGTCTCATGTCTTCCTCCATCGCCACCTGGTCCGCATGCAAAGCTTCATCGTTAATTGTGAGCATTGACTGTTTAAGCGGGATCGTTGCACTGATTATGGCTGTATTGCCGCTCACCATCTTTCTGGAGTTCTTAAAGTCTTAGAGAACCGCACAAAGGTCAGACATCTATGCTCACTTTTTAGTTGTTATGTGCCTAGGCTGACCAGCATACCGACGAGCATGTTGGAGCTGGTATTCAACAACTGACCTCTGCTGCTTACAAAGCCTTGCCAGCATGTGCAGTGTGGAGTTACAGCACATGGGTATGCCGCACACTGGTCGGTGAGCTGGCACTTGCATGCACTACTGCAGCACTGCCAGAGTGGAGGCAGCTGTAGCTGACTTGTGGAAATGGGTGCTCACGCAGCGTACCTTGACAAGTAGCTGTGGCAAATATGAGTAGGTTTTCAGAAACTGCTGAACTACCAAGTTGAGCATGTGGGCCAAGCATGGTACGTTACTAGCCGAAGTCCTAAAAACATAGTAGTGGTAGGTACATCAACAAGCACGAGTGAGAGTTTTCCACCGCTATGAATACCACTCCAAAAATGCTGAACAACATGAGAGAACAAAGGAGCTTTAAAGGTATAAAAATATGACAAATCTTTATTAAATATAATAATGAACACATATACAAACAGTACGCGCAAAGATTAAAAGATGTGTGTGGAAAAGACAACCAGTACACTGACAAGACCTCCAAAAATGTATCTCGGTAAATCACAATGTGGTGGTAATGCCTAAGGGGAAGACGGTGTCAAACACGGCCAAGCCTAAGGAATAATAAAGATGACATATATTACAGATCAAGTGATCTTACAAAATATGCAGATAATGCTGCTGTCAGAGAAAGTCATCTGTTAGGTTCGCTGAGTATAAGACATGGATGAAACGTGTCAAACAATAGTTAAATATGCACCGCTTACCCCAGTGTATGGAGGCCCATAAATCAGAGAGAGGATGGATGCTTCCCGTTTCCCGACCCGCGTTTCGCGTGGAGTGTTCTTGCCTTTTTCAAGGGAAGGTCTGGTATTGCGTCGAAAGGACCTTTATGTATCCCTGACAACTGGTCACATAGGTAGACCATGTGATCGGAGTTCAGCCAATGGCGCCGCTGAGTTCAGCGATGGCCTTAGCCCCCCCCCCGGCGCAAGCACGGCAGTAAAGTCCGAGGGGCTCATGTGACGCGCCCCTGGGCCTGTGTCGCGCTGCGTTGCGCACGCGGGAGCTTACCCGGAGCCGGATCTCTTGAGGGTTGTAGTCTCGTGGCGGCGACCCGGTCCGTGCCCAGGGAGTCAAACTGAGCGGCGATGTATCGGCGGTAGATGTTGTACGACTACGCCACCCGTTGAATGCAGCTATGGAGCTGCCGCTGCAGAACAGTCCGCTGGGGCCGGTGGATGGATGGTGCAGCGTAGATGGTATACCCCCCAACGGGAGGGGTATGGCCTCAGGGCAGCAGATGTGGATGATGGGGGTAGCAGGAACCACTCGGAGACGGTACTGTGTAGTTCAGGGTCTTTACTGGTGACAATGATAGACCCTCCCGGAGTACTGGCTAGCGATTGGGGCCTGGTCAGTCCTTGAGCAGATGGGATCTCCCCTGGCCAGGTGGAGTTGTAGGCCTCCCAAACTGACTGTACTCTTCTGGCTACCTTGCTAGAAGCGGGTATAAGTAGACCACGTCCCTGAGTGTACTGTGTGGTGCTCACCCGTATGGCCGGTGACTCGGGGCCTTCTAATGGCTTCCGCTCCACGATGGCGGTGCTGGTCCCACGCGTGTGACCGTGCCTTCGGGCTTCTTGGCCAGAGGACCTGAAATCCCCTGCCTGACGGATTCTGCTGCTGGGTAGGAGTTAGTCCCCACAGCCTCGGACTCCGGGTCCGGTAAGAAATCTTCTCAGTCAGGGCGAGCTCTGCAGCTGCCAGCCCCTGACTTGTAGTAGTATTGCTCCCACTGAGCTTCTGCTGTTTCTTCCTGTGACTGTTTCTTGTCTCTACTCTCCTTGACTGCTCACCCTGCTTCAGCCCCGGGTTTATATAGGGGAAGTTCTTCCCCTCCCAAGACTGGGCAGGAGGTGTGGCATGCACAGGATCCCTGACCAAAGGACCTCCCACCTGCTCTCAGATGTAATATCTCTATCACTGTGGCAACCAGACCCCTGGGGTGTCACATTCCCCCCTAGTGAAATTTAGTACTCCGGGACTAAACATATTTTTTAGAAAAACATAACAAGGTATAACAATAACAATACAATAAGAAAAACACATAAGATGGTTGCGGCGTGTCCGCAACCGGGTGCAGTCTTTGAAGAAAGCAAGGTGTCCATTTCACCAAAACAGGGAGACGTAACCAGGTAGGGGTCTGTCCTACCCCGAGTCCTTAACAGTCTCTAGTCCATCCTGGGTTACGCTCCAACTATGTACAAGGATTCCTGGTAAATCCACCAAGGACTCCTAAAAATAACTGGAAACACAAAATTATACACAAGCAACAATACACAGATAAACATAAATAAAACAATTTATACACTTCAAATCCTCCAGCGTGCGGGTAACTGGCCTCTAGTGGCCCTAGTGGACCTACGGAGCTGACTGTCTGGCCCTGAACTACAGGGTGTAGGAGCTGTCAAGGGTAAACTGGGCAGCTGTCTACCGGCTCTTTGTCTCACTAGGGGTACGGCAGGCTCACTATAAGCAGAGGGTTGATCCTCCTGTTCTGCTTGTGTGGAGTCTTCTGCCTCCTGGACCGGCTGTTCTTCCAGCTCTACCTGTTGCTCCGTAGGTGCTTGGGATGCTGGTTGGAGGAAGGTGAGTACGGGTACCACAACTGCACCATTGACTTGAGTCCAAGACCGAGGGAAGTCCCCGAGCACAGTACTAACCATATCTTCCCTTTCCTCTACGGGTCGATGGTCTTCTTGTTCCTCTTCAGGGTTCCTCAGTTGTTCGGGACACTTCTTCAGGTGGTCCCGGGATACAATAGCTGTGGTTTCCCCTCCGTCTTTACTGATGGTACAAACCTTCGGGTTCTCGTGGCTTGAGGGCAGTACGGTGTACGGGTCCTTTTCCCACTGGTCGTCCAACTTGTGGAGCCGTCTCTTCCTCTTCAAGACCTGCTCTCCGGGTACCAGGGGAGCAGCGGGAGCATACTGGTTGTAAGTTTTCTCTTGTCTTTCCCTAGCCTGACAGAGACTTCGCTCCACGCTCTCCTGTACTCTCCGGTACTGCTGCTGCCTCTCTGTGTCCCAGTCTGCTTCTGGTGAAGTGTCCTCGGGTGTCAGGACTCCCATTTCCAGGTCAACAGGTAACTTACCAGGTCTTGCCCTCATTAGGTAAGCCGGGGTACAGTTGGTGGAACCTACCGGGATGTGGTTGTATAGGTCCACCAGATCGGGCAACTTCTCAGGCCACAGACTGCGTTCTTCCAGGGGCAACGTTTTTAGAAGATCCATTACCACCTGGTTCATTTTCTCACAAAGTCCATTAGTTTGCGGATGGTAGGGTGTCGTCCTTATCTTCCGGCAGCCATACAGATTGCAGAATTCCTGGAAGACCTCCGCTTCAAAGGCAGGTCCCTGGTCCGTCAGCACTTGGTCCGGGTACCCGTGTGGACGGCAAAAGTGCTGCTGGAAGGCTCTAGCTGCTGTTTGAGCCGTTAAGTCCTTGACGGGGACGACAACCAGAAACCGGGAGTAATGATCCACGATGGTTAACGCGTAGACGTAGCCACTTCTGCTTGGGGTCAGTTTTACATGATCCAAGGCTACCAGTTCCAACGGTTGCCGGGTGACGATGGACTGCAGGGGAGTCTTCTGGCTGGCACGGTCCTTCCTTCTCAGGTTGCACGGGCCACAGTCTCTGCACCACTTCTCGATGGTTCCCCTCATGCCTACCCAGTGGAACCGCTCGCGCAGCAGGAACTCCAGCTTCTTCCACCCGAAGTGTCCAGCTCCGTCGTGGTATGCCTCCATCACCATGGCTGCGTCTCTTCGTGGCACCACTACTTGCCAGAGTAATTCATGCGTCCGGGAGTTAACCATTCTGCGGCACAACTTCCCTTTGTAAAGGAACAGTCGACTCTTCTCTGCCCATAGTTGTTTGGCTTCCTCCGGAGCGTCTGGTTCAAGGCGAGCCTCCGGCCGAGTCAGCATCTCCTTCACCAGTCGGACGGCAGGGTCGCTGTCTTGCGTTTCCGCCCAGTTGTAGTGGGGTAAGGGGTTCAACGTAGCAGCCTGCTTACTCCTTACCCGGTGGGAATACTGGATAGTCCCATGACGGTGGAACGCAGGGAGTTCAACTTCTTCCAGTCCCTCCGGATCTTCTCCTCCGTCCGGCAGGTTGGGCATCCTGGACAGGGCGTCCGCGTTGGTATTGGAGCGTCCTGCCCGGTATTTGATTGTGAACTCGTAGTTGGACAGACGGGCCATCCACCTCTGCTCCAGGGCACCGAGTCTTGCCGTGTCCAGGTGTGTCAACGGGTTGTTATCCGTGTACATGGTGAACCGGGAAGAAGCGAGGTAATGCTTAAAGCGCTCGGTGACTGCCCATACTACGGCCAGGAACTCTAACTTAAATGAGCTGTAATTCTCGGGGTTCCTTTCGGTGGGTCGCAGTTTTCGGCTGGCGTAGGCGATTACTCGTTCCTTCCCCTGCTGGATCTGGGACAGTACGGCTCCTAGCCCGATGTTACTGGCGTCGGTGTAGAGGATAAAGGGCTGGCTATAATCCGGGTACGCCAGGATTTCGTCCCCCGTGAGGGCCATCTTCAGCTGGCGGAAGGACTCTTCTTCCAGCTCCTCCCATTTGAAGGGCGGCTTCTGGTTCTTGGCCTTCCGGGACTGGCCTATCAGGAGGTCCTGCATAGGTGCTGCCTTTTTGGTGAAACCGGGAATAAACCTTCGGTAGTAGCCTACCAACCCGAGGAACTGCCGCACTTCTTTTACGCTGGAGGGGCTTGGCCATTCCTTAATTGCGGTGATCTTATCAGGGTCGGGAGCCACTCCGTCAGCGCTCACCACGTGTCCCAGGTACTGCACCTTTGGTTTCAGGAGGTGACACTTGGAGGGTTTCACCTTTAGGCCGTAACTTGCCAGAGCTTCGAACACTTCCGCCAGGTGTTTCAGGTGGTCCTCATACGTCTTGGAATATACGATGACATCGTCCAGGTACAACAGGACCGTCTCGAAGTTTCTGTGGCCCAGACAACACTCCATTAGTCGTTGGAAGGTTCCTGGTGCGTTGCAGAGTCCGAACGGCATGCAGGTGAACTCGCTAAGTCCCATCGGGGTGGTGAATGCGGTCTTCTCCCGGTCCGCCTCTGCTACAGGAACCTGCCAGTACCCGCTAGTGAGATCCAAGGTAGAGAAGAAGTTAGCAGATCTTAAAGCAGCCAATGACTCCTCTATCCTTGGTAAGGGGTACGCATCCTTGTGTGTGATACGGTTGATTTTCCGGTAATCTACACACATCCTCATGGTGTTGTCTTTTTTTCTGACTAAAACTAGTGGAGCTGCCCAGGGGCTACAGCTATCCCTGATCACCCCAGCCTCCTTCATGTCTCTAAGCATCCCCTTGGCGTGTTGGTAGTGTGCAGGGGGTACGGGTCGATACCTCTCTTTTATGGGAGGATGGTCTCCCGTGGGGATGTGGTGTTCTACCCCCTTGACTCGCCCGAAGTCTAACGGGTGTTTACTAAACACTCTCTCGTACTCTTGAACCACCCGATAGACTCCCTGTTTCTGATGTGAGGGAGTGGAGTCAGTACCCAAATGTAGTTGCTGACACCAGTCCTCCTTTGTTTTCTTAGAGCCGTTACCTTCCTCCGGGTGAGATGGAGGCAAGGGTTCCACAGATTGTATAGCATTTTGGTTAATGGTATATAATTTGGCTAGCGTGGCATACCGGGGCAGGTACACTTCCCTCTTCCCGATATTGATTATGCGAACGGGCACCCTCCCATGGCGTACATTAACCACCCCCCGTGCTGTCAAGATGGTGGGCCTACTGTCTGAGTAAACTGGTTCTACCATTGCCTGGTAATCTCTACCTCTCAGACCAATAGCTGCCCGGCACCAAATCATCATTTCACTTTTTGGGGGCATGGCAATAGGAAAAGGGTCACACATTCTTACACTACCAATCTCACCGCCGGAGAGTTCCACCTGTTGCCGTCGCATCAGTGCCCGGATCTCTTTCTGGAGCACCCGCTGCTCGCCGGAACTGGCGTTCTTGGCAACCTGCTGTAGAAGGAAAATCACCTCTGCAAGACAATTTTCAATTACATTAGTTCCTAGAGTTATTTTTGGGTGACTCTCATGTTTGTCAATATCTACAATGATCAGTCCCTGTGCTGCCAGTTCGACTCTACCGATTTTGATGGTCACTTCTTTAAATCCGATCTGTGGCACGGGCTGGCCATTGCTGGCGATGATACTCAAGTCGTCGTCAGGGTAGCGGGTAATATCCGAGTCATTCCAGTATTGCTTAAAGAGCACGTACGGGATGGTGGTGACCTGTGACCCGGTGTCCAGTAGGGCACTCATGGGAATGCCATCCAGTACCACAGGCAAGACTGGACGTCCTCCCACATATCTGTCGCGCCAGTTCGATGGGCCTGGTGATCTTTTTCCTGGGGGTTGGCCCTCTACCCCAGGTTGTGCCCGTTTAAAGAACAGTACCTTGCCATATGTCCGGGTTGATTGCAGCGGCGGCAGATGGGTCGTCCGTCCTCGCTGTATCGGTCACTGGGTCTTCCTCTGGCCGGTGGGGTCCTCCTTGGTCGACGCCATGGGATGTCCTCCGGTCCGGATGCCAGCTGGATCTTCCCTGGAGTGGAAACCTGTAAAGACTGCACAGTTCGGGTTAGCGCAGCAACGCTCTTAGCTAGCTCTTGGACCTGATGGTGTAGGTCTGGAGCCGGGTCATTGTCCAAAGCCTGCGCATCAGCTCCCACAGGCCCTGCCGACAAGGGCGCCGCCTCCTGGTGGTAAGTGGTAGTGGGGCGCCTGTGGGTCACAACGCCACCTGGTGCCGGTTCTCGGAGCACCCGGATGGCTCTGTCCTTGAACTGTGCAAATCCCAGATGGGGATCCTGCAAGGCCATTGCCCGCAACTGGGTTCGGTGGGTATTACAATATAGTCCCTCTATAAACTGTTCGGTCAACAGCCTGTCCTCGTTTCCCACTCCATCAGGGTCGGTCTGCTTAATGGCCCTCAGGGCCTCTTGTAGGTTTAGTGCATAGTCCCTTATACTCTCATGCGCTCGCTGCTTGCACCCGTAGAATCTAAGCTTAATCTCGGCTGAGGTGCGGGTATCAAAGGTGTCCTTCAGCCGGGTTAGTATCCCTGCGACAGTCTTCCTCCCAGGTGGCCAGGATTTTACTTCCCTTTTGGCTGCCCCGGTTAGTTGGGCCACCAGGATGCTCACTTTTTGCTCTTCTGTGAGGGGGTACACCTGGAAGAGGCTATCCAGCTTTTCTCTAAAGTCATGCAGGGTATGTGACTCCCCTGAGTACTGGGGTAGCCAAGCTGCTCCCGGGATATAGGGCATGGTGAAGGGCATAACTGCAGCAGCGGTAGCGCCGGCGGGGGTTGAGGCAGTGAAGCTCTCCTCCGTATCCGACATCTTCCTCCCCCCTAGTGGACCGTGGCCTACCTTGCGATGATCCTCTTCCGTAGGCCGCGGCTCCGCAGTGGATCGTCAGGGTTGAGGACCTTCCGTCGCGCTCCTGTGACGTCGGCGTCTGCTGGGCTCCTTCCAGGACCTTACGCAACGTCCGGACGTGAGGCGGGGCTTCAGTTCTCGCGCGCATTCGGAGTCCACGCCCCTCTTCTTCCCGCGCGGCGTCCTCAAGATGGCGTCCAATGGCGGGAAAACTCCACGGATGGCGGGAAGAAGGCAGAAGATGGCGCCGGATGGCGGGAAACTTCACCGATGGCGGGAAGAAGGCTGAAGATGGCGCCGGATGGCGGGAATCTTCACCACAGGTAAGTTTGAAAAGTCTCTTTTTCAGGCACGCAGTACCCGGTGGTTGCGGGCACGAAATCCTGCCGACTACGCCAAAGTTGACGCGCCCCTGGGCCTGTGTCGCGCTGCGTTGCGCACGCGGGAGCTTACCTGGAGCCGGATCTCTTGAGGGTTGTAGTCTCGTGGCGGCGACCCGGTCCGTGCCCAGGGAGTCAAACTGAGCGGCGATGTATCGGCGGTAGATGTTGTACGACTACGCCACCCGTTGAATGCAGCTATGGAGCTGCCGCTGCAGAACAGTCCGCTGAGGCCGGTGGATGGATGGTGCAGCGTAGATGGTATACCCCCCAACGGGAGGGGTATGGCCTCAGGGCAGCAGATGTGGATGATGGGGGTAGCAGGAACCACTCGGAGACGGTACTGTGTAGTTCAGGGTCTTTACTGGTGACAATGATAGACCCTCCCGGAGTACTGGCTAGCGATTGGGGCCTGGTCAGTCCTTGAGCAGATGGGATCTCCCCTGGCCAGGTGGAGTTGTAGGCCTCCCAAACTGACTGTACTCTTCTGGCTACCTTGCTAGAAGCGGGTATAAGTAGCCCACGTCCCTGAGTGTACCGTGTGGTGCTCACCCGTATGGCCGGTGACTCGGGGCCTTCTAATGGCTTCCGCTCCACGATGGCGGTGCTGGTCCCACGCGTGTGACCGTGCCTTCGGGCTTCTTGGCCAGAGGACCTGAAATCCCCTGCCTGACGGATTCTGCTGCTGGGTAGGAGTTAGTCCCCACAGCCTCGGACTCCGGGTCCGGTAAGAAATCTTCTCAGTCAGGGTGAGCTCTGCAGCTGCCAGCCCCTGACTTGTAGTAGTATTGCTCCCACTGAGCTTCTGCTGTTTCTTCCTGTGACTGTTTCTTGTCTCTACTCTCCTTGACTGCTCACCCTGCTTCAGCCCCGGGTTTATATAGGGGAAGTTCTTCCCCTCCCAAGACTGGGCAGGAGGTGTGGCATGCACAGGATCCCTGACCAAAGGACCTCCCACCTGCTCTCAGACGTAATATCTCTATCACTGTGGCAACCAGACCCCTGGGGTGTCACACATGCACTGGGACAACCAGGAGACCGGGAGTCCCAAGACCCACAGCGGATATGTATACGCCAGGCCGCGCCGGGCATGACAAAATCTTGGGGCGCACATGCACATCACAGCACCACAGGTGGAAGAAAGGTGAATTGCAGTCAGATGGTCAGGTAAAAAAGTATAAGTCAGGGGTACAAGGTCCTAAACCAGTCCAAATACTGAGTACAAGTCAAAACAAAAGAAAACAGGTAATGACAAGCTAAAGGACAAAATCCCCAGAACATTAAATCAACAGAACATTGGTGCATAGAATAGCCTTCTTGGCCAAAGGGGAAGTATATTGATTCACCGTCACCATCCTTAAGACGAATTCGTAGAATAAATATTGGGCAATGAACTAGAGTAAAAAAGGACAAATGGGAAATATAAATAACAGGACACAACAAACAAACATAGAATGAAATAAAAGAAAAATTAGAAATAGCACCAATGGGGGAATAGTAGAATGACAATTGTGTATCATGCGCAAATCGTTTACGTCAACTGTATAGTTACAGGAAGGAGGAGAAACTGAGTGACTCATTGAGGCCCTTAGGGGCCATTGTGTCCAACATCACAATCCACTTAGCCTCACATTGTGCAAGGAGTTTCTTGATATTGTCACCCGTTGCTCCCAAGTGCACAATATCAATCCCCCTAATCATGAGTGACCTAGAGTCACAATTATGATAATTCCTAAAATGGCAGGGAATTGTTTTTGAGTTCGAAGGTATCGACCAATGTCCTGGCTGCATCAATGTCCCTTAAATGCTCACGAACCCTGAACCCGAACATCTCCCTAGAGGTGAGTCCCACATAAATCAGTGGGCAGCTACACATAACGTAATAAATAACATTTGTGCTGACACACAAAATCCATTGTTGAATTTTAAATTGGCGGTTTCTACAAACAGTATCAAAGGTTTTGCAGCACAGGACATTTGTGCAATGGTACGTGTGTGAGCTTCCCAATCCACCACCAGATTACGGCGATTATCACACACTACCATGCCTGGTTGGATGTTCAATGGCAAGAACCACAGATCTGTCTGGTCTGTTATTCCTTTCAACAACTCTGTGACAGTGAGCAGTTTGTCTCCTTGACAAATTAGCTTCAGCAAAGCCTGGTGCCACTTCGCTGAGGCAGTGCTGCAGAGCTTCCAGCTTCCAGCTGATGTGGACAACGTGCTCTGAGATAACAAATTGCAAATGGAGGATCATGAAGAGCAGAAAGTGGTGCAAAAAACTGATGTATGAGGTGGAGTCCAGCTACTGTTCACACATCTTCTCCTGCCTGCATATTTTAGCTACAATGCAATAAAGGATTTTTTAAAGGACAGTGATTGCAACCTTTTCTCCTCCTTTGGATACTGAGATGGAGGAAACCCTGATCGAAGTAGGGCCAGCAATCCTCGGCATCGGTACCACATGTGCCATGCCAGGGTCAGACTCGGCCCCGGCCTCCACAAGGTTCACCCAGTGTGCCATCAGGGAAATGCATCGTCCCTGGCTACAAGTGCTTGTCCACGTGTCTGTCGTTAAGCAGACAATCACAGTAACTGCTTTGTCAAGGGCATGGGTGATGTTCCTGGACATACGCTGGTACAAGGCGGGGACATCACACTGGGAGAAACTGTTGCAGCTGGGGACAAAGTACTGAGGGATGGCTGCCGCCATGAGTTAGCAAAATAATCCTGTGTCCACAAGCATAAATGGCAACATTTCCCCCGCAAGAAGCTTGGAAATGTACCTGTTTAACATTATGGCCTGTGGGTGGGTGGCTATGAACTTTCTTTTTCGTTCCAAGGCCTGGGGTAGGGACTGCTGAACTATGTGCTGGGACAAGGATTTGGAAGTGCCTAATGATGGTGCCTCAGAATGTGAAAGGACAGTTGAGTTGCTTAGGTGACATGTGCCTGATAATGCTGATGGTGAATAGGCTATTAGTAGTCAGGACCATAGGCGGATTATAATGAGGGCAATCCGGGCGACCGCCCGGGGCCCCGAGCCTGCAGAGGGCCCGTGGCTCCGGGCGGGGTGTCTAATGCCGGATTGCCCTCATTATATGTGCGGGCCGCCGCGGCACATACCGGGAGGGGGGGCCCCATACCGCTCCCCCAGCAGCAGCCGCCGCTACTTCTTCATCGGCCGGGCCAGCACTGCAGCAGTTAACTTCCCTGTGCTGGCCCGGCCGCGTCACTGCTAGGAGACACGGCCCTGTGCGCGGCCGTGTCTCCTAGCTGTGACGTCACGCAGTGCGTGTCCGGCCTGCACTGCTACTTACCGCGGGAGAGGAGCAGGAGCCAGGAGGACTGGAGCCGAGCCGGGGGATGGTGAGTGAGTGAGTGTGTGTGTGTATGTGTATGTGTGTGTGTGTATGTGTGTGTGTGGGCAGATGTCATTGTGTGATGTGTGTGTGTGTATGTATGTGTGTGTGTGTGTATGTGTGTGTGTATGTGTGTGTGTGGGCAGATGTCATTGTGTGATGTGTATGTGTGTGGGCAGATGTCATTGTGTGATGTGTATGTGTGTGTGTGTGTAGGCAGATGTCATTGTGTGATGTCTGTTTGTATGTGTGTGTGTGGGGGGGGCACATGTCATTGTGTGATGTCTGTTTGTGTGATGTCTGTGTGTGTGTGTGTGGGCAGATGTCATTGTGTGATGTCTGTTTGTGTGATGTCTGTGTGTGTGTGTGTGTGGGCAGATGTCATTGTGTGATGTCTGTTTGTGTGTGTGTGTGTAGGCAGATGTCATTGTGTGATGTCTGTTTGTGTGTGTATGTGTGTGTATATGTGTGTGTGTGTGTGTGTGTAGGCAGATGTCATTGTGTGATGTCTGTTTGTGTGTGTGTGGGCAGATGTCATTGTGTGATGTCTGTTTGTATGTGTGTGTGTGTGTGGGCAGATATCATTGTGTCATGTCTGTTTATATGTATTTTTGTGTTTCAAATGTGTTTATGTGTGTATGTATATGTCTGTATATGTTTGTGTGTGTGCGTGACTGCGTGCGGCCTCCTGCTGAGTATAGTTGGCGCCGTGCGGCCTCCTGCTGTATCTGGGGGGGGGCGTCGTGCGGCCCCCCGCTGTGTACAGATGGCTACGTGCGGCCCCCCGCTGTGTATAGATGGCTACGTGTGGCCCCCCGCTGTGTATAGATGGCTACGTGCGGCCCCCCGCTATGTATAGATGGCGCCGTGCGGCCCCCCGCCGTGTATTGATGGCGCCGTGCGGCCCCCTGCTGTGTAGAGATGGCGCCGTGCGGCCCCCTGCTGTGTAGAGATGGTGCCGTGCGGCTCCCCGCTGTGTATAGATGGCTACGTGCGGCCTCCCGCTGAGTATAGATGGCGCTGTGCGGCCTCCTGCTGTCTCTGGGGGGGGCGCCGTGCGGCCTTCCGCTGTGTATAGATGGCTATGTGCGGCCTCCCACTGAGTATAGATGGCGCTGTGCGGCCTCCTGCTGTCTCTGGGGGGGGAGCCGTGCGGCCTCCCGCTGTGTATAGATGGCTACGTGCGGCCTCCCACTGAGTATAGATGGCGCTGTGCGGCCTCCTGCTGTCTCTGGGGGGGGCGCCGTGCGGCCTTCCGCTGTGTATAGATGGCTATGTGCGGCCTCCCACTGAGTATAGATGGCGCTGTGCGGCCTCCTGCTGTCTCTGGGGGGGGCGCCGTGCGGCCTCCCGCTGTATATAGATGGCTACGTGCGGCCTACCGCTGAGTATAGATGGCGCTGTGCGGCCTCCTGCTGTCTCTGGGGGGGGTGCCGTGCGGCCTCCTGCTGTGTATAGATGGCTACGTGCGGTCTCCCGCTGAGTATAGATGGCGCTGTGCGGCCTCCTGCTGTCTCTGAGGGGAGCGCCGTGCGGCATCTATACTCAGCAGGAGGCCGCACGTAGCCATCTATACATGTATACTCAGCAGGAGGCCGCACGTAACCATCTATACGGCGCCATCTATACACAGCGGGAGGCCGCATGGCGCCATCTATACACAGCGGGAGGCCGCACGGCGCCATCTATACACAGCGGGAGGCCGCACGGCGCCATCTATACACAGCGGGAGGCCGCACTGCGCCATCTATACACAGCAGGAGTCTCAGTGCTTTGCAAGAGCAGTCAATAAATTCTGCTTGACTAATTCTGAGCACCATAAAGTCTGGTCCGCTTCTAACCTGCTGTCTTCATTTTCAGCTTGCTGAATTCTAACTCATTTACTGTCATTCGAGACGATGCCTTTGCTGGTCTCTTTCACCTTGAATACCTGTAAGTGCTCCACTTAATGTCATATTTTTGATTCTGTTCTTCATCTTTTGGCATGTGCAATTGTATGAGCAAGTATTCATATGAATTTATGACCTACTTAAACCTTCGAGGACCTTAAATTTTATTCAATCAAATTTTTTTCCAGTTTAAAACTATGGGACATATATGTGCCTTGGTCCTCAAAGGGTTTTTAAAGGGGCTGCAAACAAATACGAAAAAAAATAATTCAATTAGTGCTTTTTGTGTTCATTTAATTTTTATTTGAAGTCCATTTTTTTATATACCTTGAAATTAAGCCCTACCCCATGGAATGAAGCCCTACCTACATGACATCTGAGAGCTACATGGATCCCGCTTGTGAGGTGCCTGTCCATCACTACTATTCAGTTTTAGGGTCCACTCACTAAGCCATATATTCTCTCATGCAAGAGAATAGGGCCAATTATGCTAATGACACTCGGCTCAAACTCAGAGCTTCAACTGAGTGTGATCCGATTCTCTCGCAGCACAGATATGGAGAAGATGGAGAACTTACTTTCTCCATCTTCTCCATAGTCTCTGTGAGTGTTCATCGGACTGCACTTGGATGACATCCGAGTGCAGTCTAATGTTTTACGTGCACCCATAGACTTGTATGGATGCACATGGTCCGAATATCGAATGAGATTATTTTCTCATGCCAATAATCGCACTGTCCCATAGTATAACATAGGGCCGAGTCCTATCCGATAAAACATCACATAGCATTCGGCCGTGTTATACGACAGCGTGAGCGAGCCCTTAGAGTCAAGGAATATTTACATGCAGATGATGATATTACTCTCCAAGTGTATATTTTTTTAGGCGAGTTCATAGTAAATGCTTTGCCTTTTTGACATGTGATCAACTAAAGAACAAGAAAGATTTAGGACCTCCCCTATAGAGAAACGGAAAATAGTTTTGAGGACTTGTATGTCCTTTTTTATTTATTATGAGAAAATCATAAAAGATCCCGTTTTTTAACCATGCTGTGACTTTCTGCTGAGGGAGAGGGAGAGAGCTGCCCTATTCAGAGTCTGTAATAAGACCTGCTGACAAAAGTGTTGAAGATACAGTCTAATGTGAATTAACAATGAAAAAAAGTTAATTTCACAAATGGCTTGTATTTTTTTTAATACAAACCTTTTTGTGTTTACAGCTCCTTTAAAGGGAATCTGTCATCAGGTTTTTGCCACCTAATCGGAGAGCAGCATAATGTAGGGTTAGAGGCACTGATTCCAGTAATGTGTCACTTACTGGGCTGCTTAGTGTTGTTTTGATAAAATCATTGATTTGTCAGAAGGTAATTATCACTAGATGACTAGTAAGTTCTGTAGGACCCCACCCCCATCACTGATCAGTAGATTTCTGTGTACACTGAGCATGGGCAGAAAGCTGCCAATCAGTGGTGTGGGCGGGGCTATACAGAGCGCAGCATTCAGAGAGCTGCTAGATCTGCAGCAGATAAAACGGTGATTTTCTCAAAATAACAACAAGCAGCTGAAAAAGTGACACATCGCTGGAATCAGGGTATCTGCCCCTATATTGTGCTGCTCTCAGATGGGGCAGCACAATTAATATTGTGCCAAATTAATTTCCCATGAACTATCACATGATCTATCACAGGGGATCATGTGACATGTCACGTGATAAATCAGGTGGGGGGGGGGCCGCGCCTTCTAAACTGCCCGGGGCCCTTGCTACTCTTAATCCACCCCTGGTCAGGACCCTGCTGATCTTGGCATATCACAGGTTGCAAATGACAATTTATTGTCTCACAACTCGCTTTAAAAAGTTCCATACTAGAGAACACCTAACTTTTTGATGGAGAAATTCAAGAGTGTCAGTTCTCTGAGGAACAGCTGCCCACCTTCTCCCGCTGGTCACCCCTCTGCCTCTTCCTGCCTGTTTAAGTGCTGTCGACCTCTCCCTCTCAGAGCTGCTGGCCTCACTCTGCATGACAGCTTTCCAGGTTGGGTCAGTGACTTCCACCGCCGTACCCTGGTTCTCCTGACTTGATGACTTAACAACAACCTAACTTATCGGCAACTGTGTCTCATCATCTCCTTAGACAAAATTTGTTGTTACCCACTGTCATCTTCTTGTGACTGTGGCTACTCAAAGTTTTGTACATCACTAAACAGCTTGTTCTCCTGTCCCTCTTGGAACATGCAGTGTGAGAGGCCACAATCAAAAAATTATGATGTAAAGAGCTCCTTGGAGTGTCCTAGTGTGAGATCACTGGTCTCCTGGGACTTGACATGGTGGGAGGAAGAAGGATCAGGGTGAGGATTAAGTGTACAAACTCTTGGCTGGTAATACTGGACAATATGGAAGACTGGATGGTGCTGGCAAGCATGTTGGAAGCATTATTTGCTATCCAACTGACCATCTGTTCGCACTGGTGTGGCTTAAGAAGTGGTGTCCCGCGCCTCTCTGCAAAGTGGGACAGGAAGCTATGTGTTGTGGCTGGGCGTGTTTCTTGTGCACCAGCAACAGGTGCAGTCGCACCTGCCCCATGTCTTCGCTCTTCAGTGTCTCCGTGCACTATAATCAGCATTTCCACTTCCCCGTCCCTTACCGCACGCCTTATGGATTTTCAGATTGCTAGGTTTTTGGGAACCAAGTTTCCTTGATTAACTGAAAATATATATATATTTAAGAAAAAAAAAACGTGGCCACCTGCAGCAGCCAAAGAGTTTTTCTTTAGCTTAAAACCACCGTAATTTTACACAAAGCAGGTTAAACTGTGTGGATAACAATACAGTAAATTATTTTGAAGGAAATTTTTAGATTTATACCATCGTAATTTCACACAAAGCAGGTAAAACTGTATGAATGACAATATAGTTAATTTTTCACCCAAAAAAAATTGTGGCCACCTGCAAAGCTATATATTTAGCAATGGACTGCAAAGCCCTAAGCACTGCCTAGAGACTGTATTCAGTCACTCTCCCTGCTCCAGCAGCTGTTCCTAGGCTAAATGCAAAATATATTGCATAGAAACAGCAAAGCACAAGATTAGCCCTTAAAAGGTTGTTTTGGATGGTAGTTCAGCAACAGTATCACCACTAGAGGACTCTAATTCCTGAAACTGTGCACACAGGCTGGACAACTACTCTCTCTCTCCAATCAGAACTGTCCCTGATCTGTGTAGTGCAGTCAGTGTGCTGAGCGTAGTGGCACAGGTCCTTTTATAACCTCTGATGAGGTAATGCGGCCAGCCAATAACAGTAATGACACTACCAAGATGGCTATGGCATTACAGTGACTGGCAGGCAATCCCTGCATGTTTATTGGCTGTGTAACAGGCACCAAACATGTGGGGCAGGAAATGGAGCATTAAATCAGAGGACCAGCCAATGCTCGGCAAGTGCGGAGCACATCCGAGCATTCAGATACTCGAGTGATATCCGAGTATCACCAAGCACCTTCGCTCATCACTAGTGAGGATCTCATTGGCTGAGGTACATTGGTACGACTCCTCACCACTACTCTCAGAGTCCATTGGATGAGGGCCACACACTTCTTGGTGTGCCACTGCTTCTTCAGCTCCCTGTAGGGGAACCCGTGCCCCAGTCTTTCCATCTTCTCCTCTATGATCCTTAGGTCTGACTATACTCTAGCTTCCTATCTAGTATAGATTGTTTGATTAAGACTTGCTTGCCTGACAAATGAGGAATCCTTCCTCCACGTTAGTCCTCGCTTTAGGCCACCTTGCCTGAGATATAGGATTCCTTCCTTTCACTTAGTCCTTGATTTAGCCTCCTTGCCTGAATTTAGAAACCCATCTGCCACTCAGTCCTCATTTCCTTCATAACATGCTATCTGATATGGTTTATCTTTCTTGACACACAAACATTTCAATCCAGGTCTGAGAGCAACACCACCATAGGTCCGTTCACTTCTCAATACTTTTCCCTATCTGCCTAACAACAGGAAATTGTCTTCTCTTGTGCCCATGTAACTCCTCACTTTCTGGGCTAGTCCCAATAGTTAACCCTGTCTGCAGCAAACACACTGTTGCAGCACACAAACCAGATAAAACATTTAAACCATGGAAATGCATTATATAACCAATAACCATAAGGTCTTCAAGGAGGTGTGGACAGCTTATCCACTCCATCACAAGGGCAACACGTTACTGATAAAAATATATGTGCACACATATAGCAAAAAGTGCAAAATAACCTGACTTCAATGAAGGCAGGACAAGATGGAAATATGTGAGGATGATATAATGAAACGATGTATGGATTTGAATGTCCCAACTCTGCAGGACAGTAAAAAGGAACAGATAAGCGGTTTATAGCTGGTCTATTTCATACTTATACCACACCCCTAACATTACAAAGTCCTTTTCGTGCACCCACAAAGAAATGGTTTCCATAGTGAAGATCATTACTGTTCCCAAACAGTTTGATGACCCTCTTTTTTGCACTCGCACAGTATAAAGCCCCTGTAATGCCCCTCCACACAGAATGGTGCAGCAAACATGCTCACAAACAAACACTGATGTGGCCACAGTGCTGCCTTAAACACACAGTATTATGGCCCCCACACAAATTATAATACCTGGACAGTGTCCCTCCCACACAGCATGATGCCCCCACAAGTAATAATGATGCAGCCACAGTTCCGCGAAACACACACAATGTGATGGCTCCACGTACACATAATCATGCTTAGACAGTGCCCCTCTAACACTACATGATGTTCCCACAGTGCCCCCACATATGATGTCATCAGAACGCCTCCTCTACACTTTATGAACACCTCATATTGCCCCCAAACACTGTATATCTTCAGTGCCTACCATATAGTATGAAGCCCCCACAGTGCCCCGAGACACACAGTATGATGTCCCTACAGTTCCTTCTTTCCACCAGCATGGTGCTTCTCCGCAACAAATTAAAAAGTTACTCACCTTACTGCTCTGCGAGGACCTCACTGCAGGCATGATATAGTGTCATTATTGCGTATACTGAGCAGAGCCTCAGGTGGCACAGGTGAGTGGCGGAGTAGGAAACGTGCTCTATTATTATTTTTATCTGCATCCTAAAAATATAGACACAGTTTAAATTGGTACATGCCACCGACCACCCAGGACACCAGTACAGCTCCCCAAATCTGAAACAGTTGGGAGGTACAGTACAGACCAAAAGTTTGGACACACCTTCTCATTTAAAGATTTTTCTGTATTTTAATGACTTTGAAAATTGTACATTCACACTGAAGGCATCAAAACTATGTATTAACACATGTGGAATTATATACTTAACAAAAAAGTGTGAAAGAACTGAAAATATGTCTTATATTCTAGGTTCTTCAAAGTAGCCACCTTTTGCTTTGATGACTGCTTTGCACACTCTTGGCATTCTCTTGATGAGCTTCAAGAGGTAGTCACCGGAAATGGTCTTCCAACAATCTTGAAGGAGTTCCCAGAGATGCTTAGCACTTGTTGGCCCTTTTGCCTTCACTCTGCGGTTCTGCTCACCCCAAACCATCTCGATTGGGTTCAGGTCTGGTGACTGTGGAGGCCAGGTCATCTGGCGTAGCACCCCATCACTCTCCTTCTTGGTCAAATAGCCCTTACACAGCCTGGAGATGTGTTTGAGGTCATTGTCCTGTTGAAAAATAAATGATGGTCCAACTAAACGCAAACCGGATGGAATAGCATGCCGCTGCAAGATGCTGTGGTAGCCATGCTGGTTCAGAATGCCTTCAATTTTGAATAAATCCCCAACAGTGTCACCAGCAAAGCACCCCCACACCATCACACCTCCTCCTCCATGCTTCACGGTGGGAACCAGACATGTAGAGTCCATCCGATCACCTTTTCTGCGTCGCACAAAGACACGGTGGTTGGAACCAAAGATCTCAAATTTGGACTCATCAGACCAAAGCACAGATTTCCACTGGTCTAATGTCCTTTACTTGTGTTCTTTAGCCCAAACAAGTCTCTTCTGCTTGTTGCCTGTCCTTAGCAGTGGTTTCCTAGCAGCTATTTTACCATGAAGGCCTGCTGCACAAAGTCTCCTCTTAACAGTTGTTGAAGAGATGTGTCTGCTGCTAGAACTCTGTGTGGCATTGACCTGGTCTCTAATCTGAGCTGCTGTTAACCTGCGATTTCTGAGGCTGGTGACTCGGATAAACTTATCCTCAGAAGCAGAGGTGACTCTTGGTCTTCCTTTCCTGGGGCGGTACTCATGTGAGCCAGTTTCTTTGTAGCGCTTGATGGTTTTTGGGGAGACTTTCAAAGTTTTCCCAATTTTTCAGACTGACTGACCTTCATTTCTTAAAGTAATGATGGCCACTTGTTTTTCTTTACTTAGCTGCTTTTTTCTTGCCATAATACAAATTCTAACTGTCTATTCAGTAGGACTATCAGCTGTGTTTCCACCTGACTTCTGCACAACACAACTGATGGTCCCAACCCCATTTATAAGGCAAGAAATCCCACTTAATAAACCTGACAGGGCACACCTGTGAAGTGAAAACCATTTCCGGTGACTACCTCTTGAAGCTCATCAAGAGAATGCCAAAAGTGTGCAAAGCAGTCATCAAAGCAAAATGTGGCTACTTTGAAGAACCTAGAATGTAAGACATATTTTCAGTTGTTTCACACTTTTTTGTTAAGTATATAATTCCACATGTGTTAATTCATAGTTTTGATGCCTCCAGTGTGAATGTACAATTTTCATAGTCATGAAAATACAGAAAAATCTTTAAATGAGATGGTGTGTCCAAACTTTTGGTCTGTACTGTATGTGTATGGGCCTATAAAATTCAATGGATACGTGTATGTGTGAGGCCTCTACTCGAAAGCCCTTTTCTTTACCCTGGGAGATGGGGGACTCGGAGTCGGGTCCTATGATGAAGAGATGGGGTGCAGCCGTGGCCCGGACCCGACCCGTGCTCAGGGCCGTCACAATTTAAAAAGGATGGTGTGGGCTTATCCGGGTTGAGTGGCTGATTTACGACTGCGCCACCTGTGGCACCTGGTGAAAGCCACCAGCGCCGCTGCAGTCCGCTGAGGCATGGTGTCATGGCGGCCTCCGTAGAGGAGGAGCTTCACTAATGAGCATGTACATAAAGTGCAGCACAGATTCATCTCAACTAAAAGCAGTAATCCTTAGATCAGGAACAGAACAGACATTTATATGACATTTCATAACTTTCCCTAATCCTTACGAAAAAATATTCAGCGCATACTGCATTGAACTACTGTACCCAATTTATTATACATTGCTCAAAAAAATTAAGGGAACACTTAAGCAACAGAATATAACTCCAAGTACATCAAACTTCTGTGAAATCAAACTGTCCACTTAGGAAGCAACAATGATTGACAATCAATTTCACATGCTGTTGTGCAAATGGAATAGACAATACTTGGAAATTATTGGCAATTATCAAGACACCATCAATAAAGGAGTGGTTCTGCAGGTGGGGACCACAGACCACATCTCAGTACCAATGCTTTCTGGCTGATGTTTTGGTCACTTTTAAATGTTGGTTGTGCTTTCACACTCGTGGCAGCATGAGACGGACTCTACAACCCACAGAAGTTGCTCAGGTAGTGCAGCTCATCCAGGATGGCACATCAATGCGAGTTGTGGCAAGAAGGTTTGCTGTGTCTGTCAGCGTAGTGTCCAGAGGCTGGAGGTGCTACCAGGAGACAGGCCAGTACACCAGGAGATGTGGAGGGGGCCGTAGGATGGCAGCAACCCAGCAGCAGGATTGCTACCTCCGCCTTTGTGCAAGGAGGAACAGGAGCAGCACTGCCAGAGCCCAGCAAAATGACCTCCAGCAAGGCACAAATGTGCATGTGTCTGCACAAAAGGTTAGAAACTGACTCCATGAGGGTGGTATGAGGGCCCGACGTCCACAGATGGGGGTTGTGCTCACAGCCCAACACTGTGCAGGATGCTTGGCATTTTCCACAGAACACCAGGATTGGCAAAGTAGCCACTGGCGCCCTGTGCTCTTCACATATGAAAGCAGATTCACACTGAGCACATGTGACAGACGTGACAGAGTCTGGAGACGCCATGGAGAGCGATCTGCTGCCTGCAACATCCTTCAGCATGACCTTTTTGGCAGTGGGTCAGTAATGGTGTGGGGTGGCATTTCTTTGGAGGGCCACACAGCCCTCCATGTGCTCGTCAGAGGTAGACTGACTACTATTAGGTACCGAGATGAGATCCTCAGACCCCCTGTGAGACCATATGCTGGTGTGGTTGGCCCTGGGTTCCTCCTAATGCAGGACAATGCCAGACCTCATGTGGCTGGAGTGTGTCAACAGTTCCTGCAAGATGAAGGCATTGAAGCTATGGACTGGCCCGCCCATTCCCCAGACCTGAATCCGATTGAGCACATCTGGGACATCATGTCTCGCTCCATCCACCAACGTCACGTTGCACCACAGACTGTCCTGGAGTTGGCGGATGCTTTAGTCCAGGTCTGGGAGGAGATCCCACAGGAGACCATCTGCAACCACATCAGGAGCATGCCCAGGCGGTGTAGGGAGGTCATACAGGCACGTGGAGGCCGCACACAATACTGAGCCTCATTTTAACTTGTTTTAAGGACATTACACCAAAGTTGGATCAGCCTGTAGTGTGTTTTTCCACTTTAATTTTGGGGGTGTCTCCAAATCCAGGCCTCCATTGGTTAATAAATTTTATTTCCATTGATGATTTTTGTGTGATTTTGTTGTCAGCACATTCAACTTTGTACAGAACAAAGTATTCAATGAGAATATTTCATTCATTCAGATCTAGGATGTGTTATTTCAGTGTTCCCTTTATTGTTTTGAGCATACCAACTCCACCAAAATGGACACCAACTCCCACTCCACGACTCAGAATCCACAGCACTGATAGGATCCTTTACCAACTTTTGTGTTATGATATTAGGATAATGGCTTAATTTTCTGAAATGTTATTTATGGTAAATGTTTTTATGCATTTAAAAGATTCTTTGGATATTTGATTATATGAATTTGAACTATGTAAATGCGAGTGAGGTTCTTAAGGTCAACCTCTTCCAAACATAGGGCTCCATGTTATGTGAACAGAGCCCTAAATCATCAAGAAGTACACAACAGATCAAAGTGCACCGACCCTGTACAGAGTCCATGTCGCACCATACTACAGACCTGTAGGCTCTTCATGTGCCACTGTATGATGCTTCCATGTAGCACTGTTATAAATGTAGCAATGCTTCTAGTAAAGAATGGCTTCCTACTAAGTCAATTTATGAAGCATGCAACAATTACTTTCTGACAGATTTATAGCTCCCATAAAACTTTATGACTGTTTTCATGGCCTGATCAAGCATAGTAGAGGCCATAAATATTAGTAAAACCACATAATTATTAATTATGCCACCTACTAAACTTTTTTGTCCTGCAATTGAAAGTGTTTGAGAAGTGCAGAGACCCCTGAGCAATTGCCACTGTTGTCTTCTCCAAAGTCCAATATTGGGTGGCAAATTAAAGCTTTATATCACTTTCAATCACCTTTTTAACATGGTGGGAATGAATATCAGAAACCTTATTCTTCCTGAAAGGAAAAAAATCATTACCCTGTGCATAAAATTGCTATTTAATGTCCACATTTTCATCAAAGAATATTGGACTCACAAACTACAGACCCCTTGCTGCACGTTAGAGATGAGCATATCGATTCAATGAAAATCGAATTGGTGAAGCATATTGGGAAATTTGGTGTACCTGGCAAATCAAAACATTTTGCAATCTAATTTGGACAACTTGCAAAAATAAATAGCCCAGATTTCACATAAAGATTGCATCTCCTAGAAAATGCTCTCATGACCCTGGCCACAGCTGTGAGGCTTCCGATAATGCCTTGCATTTATCACATCACATAGTAAAGCCATACCTCCCAACCATCACAGATCCAGAATTTGGGAACCTACTTCACTGCCCCAGGAGGTTCAGGCTATGCTCCGACTTCAACTGTATCTGTATCTACAGCACAGAGATACAGCTGACTATGATGGTGCAGTTGGGAGCTGTTAGATCCCTGCTTCACCCCTTCTACTCAGGAGGGACTGAAGGTCCTTATGGTTATGTGACTGAACTATAGAGCAACTCAGTAGGAAGCCGAATATAGAGGTAAGTGGGATGTTTTTGTGTGGGAAATTCAAACTTTGGTGCCAATATACTGAGTATGGGGACATCATAATGTGGGGGTGCTGTAGGGTCATCATACTGTGTGTGAGCGACAGTGCGATGCATCAGATAGTATGGAGGAATGTACATTGAGGACATCGTACTGTGTAAGCTGGGGGCTGTGGGGAGTATAATATTGTATGGAGGAATTTATTTTGGGGGCATCATATTTTGTGGGGTGGGGACTGTGGGGGGCATCAAACTGTGTTGGGGGACTGTGGGAGAATCATATTGTATGGAGGAATATACATTTAGGCATCATACTGTGTGAAGTGGGGACTATGAGGGGCTTCATACTATGTGGGGTGACTGTGGTAGCATCATACTGTATGTGAGACTGATGGAGCATCATACTGTGTGCGGTGTGGACTGTGGTAGCATCATACTGTGTATGGGACTGTGGGAGCATCATACTGTGTGTGGCGGGGAGTGTGGTAGCATCATACTGTATGTAGGGGACTTTGGTAGCATCATACTGTATGTAGGGGACTGTGGTAGCATCATGCTGTGTGTGGGACTGTGGGAGCATCATACTGTGTGTGGCGGGGAGTGTGGGGGCATCATACTGTGTGTGGCGGGGAGTGTGGTAGCATCATACTGTATGTAGGGGACTTTGGTAGCATCATACTGTATGTAGGGGACTGTGGTAGCATCATACTGTGTGTGGGACTGTGGGAGCATCATACTGTGTGTGGCGGGGAGTGTGGGGGCATCATACTGTGTGTAGGGGACTGTGGTAGCACAATACTGTTTGTGGGACTGTGAGAGCATCATACTTTGTGTGGTGGGGAGTTTGGGGACATCATACAGTGTGTAGGGAGCCGTGGAGAAGATTTTTAATAAAAGGTGCATTGTTTTTACAAGCACTTTTCAGTTTTACCCATTTATGATGATAACCACCCTTTAATTCTTGCGTAAGTGACACAGGTGAAATGATTTGAGTTTATGATGACATGATGCTCTGCTAGGATCATTTTGGCATTGATTTCCTCTGGCTTTTCACATACCTCTCCTGGATGTCTGCAACAACGATGGGTGTCCAAACATGTGGTCATTATTTTTTTGTCCTGTGTGTACAGAGGCCTCCACTATCATAAAACGGCATATTGGCCATACACCACTATTACCCTCCACAATGAGTACCACTCTACCGACACAAAGGACTCAATGGGTCTCATACATTGCTTACACTGCTCTGGTGAAATGAGAGCTTCACAGTGAGGCAGTTTTTGATGAACGAGGCCCGATGAGCATTAACCTACAAAAACCGTACGAAGTAAAACTGGGGAATCTGATTTTCATAGTAAATGTAGATGTATTATAGAGCGATGTCTTGCATGAATTTAGCTCCATATAAACAAAATCCATTTTTGTGTTGTATTATGTAGATCAGCAGCGCTCAGCCTGTGAAGTATATTTATACCCAGAAGTGACATTACTTTAAGCCTTTTTAAGGGCTTAAGCACTCCGGCTTGAATAAACAATGATGTATGTGCCGTTTCGTCAGAAACATCATCCTTTCAGATCCTCCAGTCTAAAGAAGTTACGACAGTATTATGAATCTGACCTTCAGAGCACAGGACCCAGAAGAGCAATGTGGAGCGAGCTGCAATAATTCTGTCTGTCCCCTGCTCAGCGAGCGGTCTGAGAATATTATTACCCCTGGTATCTGCATAGCTTTCTCAATTCCTTTAGACCTTCAGCGGCAATACTTCACAAGTAGAAGTGCTGACACCACTTGGGGGTAAGAATTGTCAATGTAGATAGAGCAGAAGCTCCTGGGGAAACGTAAATGCAAAAAATGGGGCATAGTCATTATTATGGGTGTCTGCAAATCTGCAAAAAAACATTTGTTCCTCAGACGTGTCACATATATAGAGAGAGTTATTTGTAAATCCTTTCCAGCTTTATGTTGCCTAATGAAAAGCCGCAGATCCAAAGGGAATGATTCCTGCGACAACCGATTCATTAGGAGGCTCTGAACCTCCAGAAAGGGCAGAATTCCTGAGATAAACTGCTTTTTATTGTTCCAGATAAATAGTTTTAGGCTTTTTCAGCAACAAACATTTAGAATATTTCTAAAAATGATTCCAAATATACATAATGGAAAAAAAGATGGTGGTAAAGCCAAAGGCTTAATTGCAGGGCCCAAAAGTTAAATTTTAAATGGGTTTCGAAAGGTACTTTTATAAAGCAAGGAAATGGAGGTGGGTTATGTTGGCTACAGCTTTTATTATGGAAATTAATGTAAAATGTTTAAGAATTGTATAATTAGAAATACAACAATTAAAAAGGTCTTTTAAGTTTCAACAAATAAGTGTTATAGTTTGCATCATAAAAAGGTCCATTAATAAGGGAGACTAAAACACATATGAGATGTCTATGCCTTCTGTTTGTGGATTGTCATCTATAACAGGGTTCCCCAACTCCGGTCCTCAAGGCCCACCAACAGGTCATGTTTTCAGGATTTCCTTAGTATTGTACAGGTGGTGTAATTATTACCTGTGCAGGTGATGCAGTTATCACCTGAGCAATAGTAAGGAAATCCTGAAAACATGACCTGTTGGTGGGCCTTGAGGACTGGAGTTGGGGAACCCTGATCTATAATATAATGGGAGATGCGTGTCTCTGTCTGAAGCCTTTATAGACTGCCCAAGCGCTACACGCCTGCGCAGTCTGGCTCCAGACAGAAGCAGGCATGGAGCCGCTACAGGTAAGAGGAGTGTATGGGGCCGGAGATCACGGTATGCGCAGACACTAAACGCATACCGCGATCTCCGGCGCCATACTTACATACTTACCTGACCGGGAGGAGTGTTGCTGCGGCACCTCTCTTCTCGCCTGGGGCCGGAGTGAGGGCGTTGGAGTCGGCACATGCACATAGCGATATCCGGCGCCATTTTACTGAAGACACATTTGCCGTATGTCTTCAGCAAAATGGCGCCGGACAGCGCGGTATGGACACGTGCGTACCCTGGCACCACATTCCTTTCCCAGCCTCCCGCAGAACAGGAAACAGCAGCGCTGGAGCACAGGGAAGAAAGGTGAGTATAAGTGTTTATTTTTTTGTATGTGTGCAGCGTGAAAGGGATGAGGGGGGGCCATGCATACCAGGATTGGGGGTTGAGGGGGCCACACACACCAGGATTGGGGGATGGGGGGTACCATACATACCAGGGTTGGGGGGATGAGGAGTACCATACATACCAGGATTGTGGGGTGAGGGGTACCAAGCATACCAGGATTGGGGGTGAGGGGTGCCACACATACCAGGATTGGGGGGTGAGGGGACCATACATACCAGGATTGGGTGGTGAAGGGACCATGCATACCAGGATTGGAGGGTGAGGGGACCATGCATACCAGGATTGAGTAGTGAGGGGTGCCACACATACCAGGATTGGGGGATGAGGGGACCATGCATACCAGGATTGGGGGGTGAGGGGATCATGCATACCAGGATTGGGGGGTGATGGGACCATGCATACCAGGATTGGGGGGTGAGGGGTGCCATGCATACCAGAATAGAGATGAGGGGTACCATACATACCAGGATAGGAATGGGGTGCCATGCATACCAGGATGAGAAATGGGGTGCCATGCATTCCAGGATGAGGGGTACCATGCATACTAGGATAAGGGATGGGGTGCCATGCATACCAGGATAGGGATGAGGGAGCCATACATACCAGGATTGGGGATGAGGGGTGCCATGCATACCAGGATGAGGGACTGGGTGCGATGCATAACAGGTTTCTGGGATGGGGAGGCCATACCAACCAGAATTCAGATGAGGGGTGCCATGTATACCAGGATGAGGGGTACCATACATACCAGATTAGGGATGAGGGGTACCATGCATACCAGGATTGGAATGTGGGGTACCATGCATACCAGGATGAAGGATGGGGTGCCATGGATACCAGGATTGGAGGATGAGGGTTGCCATACATACCATAATAGGGATGAGGGGTACCATACATACCAGGATGAGGGATGGGGTGCCATGCATACCAGGATTGGGGAAAAAGTGGTACTATGCATACCAGGATGAGGGATTGGGTACCATACATACCAGGATTTGGATCAGGTCTGCCATGTATAAAAGATTTGGAATAAGGGGTGCCATGCATACCAGGATGCGAGATGGGGAGCCATTCATACCAGGATTGGGGATGAGGGGTGCCATGCATACCAGGATTGGGGATAAGGGGTGCCATGCATACCAGGATTGGGGATGAGGGGTGCCATGCATACCCGGATTGGGGATGAGGGGTGCCATGCATACCAGCATTGGGGATGAGGGGTGCTATGCATAACAAGATTGGGGATGAGGGGTGCCATGCATACCAGGATTGGGGATAAGGGGTGCCATTCATACCAGGATTGGGGATGAGGGGTCCCATGTATACCAGGATTGGGGATGAGGGGTGCCATGCATACCAGGATTGGGATGAGGGGTGCCATGCATACCAGGATTGGGGATGAGGGGTGCCATGCATATCAGAATTGGGGATGAGGGGTGCCATGCATACCAGGATTGGGAATGAGGGGTGCCATGCATATCAGGATTGGGATGAGGGGTGCCATGCATTCCAGAATTGTGGATGAGGGGTGCCATGCATACCAGGATTGGGAATGAGGGGTGCCATGCATATCAGGATTGGGATGAGGGGTACCATCCATACCAGGATGAGGGGTACCATGCATACCAGGATAGGGATGAGGGATGGGGTACCATGCATACCAGGATGGGGGTGAGGGGTGCCATGCATACCAGGATTGAGGATGAGGGGTGCCATGCATACCAGGATTGGGGATGAGGGATGCTATGCATACCAAGATTGGTGGGATGAGGGGTACCATACATACCAGGATTGGGATATGAGGGGAGCCATACATACCAGGATTAGGGGATGAGGGGTACGAAGCATACCAGGATTGGGGGGTGAGGGGACCATGTATACCAGGATTGGGGGGTGAGGGGTACCATAGCAACCAGGATTGTGGGGTGAGGGGACCATACATACCAGGATTGGGGGTTGAAGGGACCATGCATACCAGGATTGGAGGGTGAGGGGACCATGCATACCAGGATTGGGGGGTGAGGGGACCATGCATACCAGGATTGGGGGGTGAGGGGACCATGCACACCAGGATTGGGGGGTGAGGGGTGCCATACATACCAGAATAGGAATGAGGGGTACCATACATACCAGGATAGGAATTCAGGGTGCATACTAGGATGAGGGATGGGGTGACATGCATACCAGGATAGGGATGAGGGAGCCATACATACCAGGATTAGGGATGAGGGATGCCACGCATACCGCGATCTCCGGCCCCATACTTACATACTTACCTGACCGTTAGTAGTGCTGCTGTGGCGCCTCTCTTCTCACCCGGAGGCGGGGCAGGAGTGAAGACGTCGGAGTCGGCACATGCGCATAGCGCTCTTCGGCGCTATTTTACTGAAGACACATTTGCAGTATGTCTTCAGCAAAATGGCACCGGACAGCGCGGTATGGACACGTGCATACTCTGGCACCACATTCCTTCCCCGGCCTCCCGCAGAACAGGAAACAGCAGCACTGGAGCACAGGGAAGAAAGGTGAGTATAAGTGTTTATTTTTTGTATGTGTGCAGCGTGAAAGGGATTAGGGGTTGAGGGGGTCACAAACACCAGATTTGGGGGATGATGGGTACCATGCATACCAGGATTGGGGGGATGAGGGGTACCATACACACCAGGATTGGGAGGTGAGGGGACCATACATACCAGGATGGGGGGGGGATGGGACCATGCATACCAGGATTGGAGGGTGAGGGGACCATGCATACCAAGATTGGGTGGTGAGGGATGCCACACATACCAGGATTGGGGGGTGAGAGGATCATGCATACCAGGATTGGGGGGTGAGGTGACCATGCAAACCAGGATTGGGGGTTGAGGGGACCATGCATACCAGGATTGGGGGGTGAGGGGTGCCATGCATACCAGAATAGAGATGAGGAGTACCATACATACCAGGATAGGAATGCGGGGTGTCATGCATACCAGGATGAGGGATGGGGTGCTATGCATGCCAGAATGAGGCGTACCATGCATACCAGGATAAGGGATGGGGTGCCATGCATACCAGAATAGGGATGAGGGAGCCATACATACCAGGATTGGGGATGAGGGTTGCCATGCATACCAGGATGAGGGATTGGGTGCCATGCATACCAGGTTTCTGGGATGAGGAGGCCATACATACCAGATTTGGAGGATGAGGGGTGCCATACATACCAGAATTGGGATGAGGCGTGCCATGTATACTAGGATGACGGGTACCATACATACCAGAATAGGAATGCGGGGCACCATACCAGGATGAGAGATGGGGTGCTATGCATACCAGGATTGGGGGATGAGTGGTGCCATGCATACCAGGATGAGGTATTTGATATCATACATACCAGGATTAGGGGATGAGGGGAGCCATGTATACCAGATTTGGAATGAGGGGTGCCATGCATACCAGGATGAGAGATGGGGTGCCATGCATACCAGGATTGGGATGAGGGGTGCCATGCATACCAGATTTTGAATGAGGGGTACCATGCATACCAGGATTGGGGATGAGGGGTGCCATGCATACCAGGATTGGGGATGAGGGATGCTATGCATACCAGGATTGGAAATGAGGGGTGCCATGCATACCAGGATTGGGGATGAGGTGTGCTATGCATACCAGGATTGGGGATGAGGGGTGCATGCATACCAGAATTAGGGACGAGGATTGGGGATGAGGGGTGCCATGCATACCAGGATTGGGGATGAGGGGTGCCATGCATACCAGGCTTGGGGAAGAGGGGGCCATGCATACCAGGATTCGGATGAGGGGCCATGCATGCCAAGATAGGGATTATGGGTACCATGTATACCAGGATAGGGATGAGGGGTACCATGTATACCAGGATGAGGGATGGGGTGCCATGCATACCAGAATAGGGATGAGGGGTACCATCCATACGAGGATGAGGGGTACCATACAAACCAGGAGAGGGATGAGGGATGGGGTACTATGTATACCAGGATGGGGGTGATGGGTGCCATGCATATCAGGATTGGGGGTGAGGGGTGCCATGCATACCAGGATTGGGGATGAGGGATGCTATGCATACCAGGATCGGGGATGAAGGATGCCATGCATACCAGGATTGGGGGGATGAGGGGCACCATACATACCAGGTTTGGGGGATGAGGGGTACCAAACATACCAGGATTGGGGGGTAAGGGGACCATAACCGCGCGCCATTGAAGCTTTTTCAGTTTTCAGAACATTAACAGTAAGAACATGGAAGAGTCCAGCAGCCATTTGGTGAGCTGCATATCCTGCTACATGTTCACAGACTTGCCAGTGGAAAAGCCAAACTTCACATGCCAGAAATGCAAGCTTGTGTCCCTGTTGGAGGAAAAGTTGCGAAATCTAGAAGAGAGGTTAACTACCTTGAAAATCATTAAGGAAGGTGAAGAGTTCTTAGACAGAGCAGAATTATCTCTTCATGATTCAGAAAGAGAAGAAATTCGAACTGCACCTGACGAAACAGAGGAATGGAAGCATGGGACCCACAGAAGCAGGAGGATCGAGAGGCAGTCAGCACCTATACTGCTCAGGAACCAGTACCAGGCTCTCTCGCAGGAGAACCATGAAGAAATACAGCAAGATAACACTTTGCCAGCAATGAATAACCTTGTAAGCCCTCAGAATCCTCCTGGATGGAGAAAGAAGAATGTTGTGAAGAAAAAACGGAGAGTGGTGGTCATGGGGGATTCCCTGTTAAGAGGAACAGAGGCCGCTATCTGCAGACCAGACATAACCTCAAGAGAAATGTGCTGTCTTCCTGGAGCAAAAATTAAAGATGTGTCTGACAGGATATCAAGACTCTTCAGACCTACAGATCACTACCCATTCCTAATACATGTGGGGACAAATGACACCGCAAGAAAGGACCTGGAAACCATCTGCAGTGACTTTGAAGACTTAGGCAAGAAAGTGAAAGAATTGGGAGCGCAGGTGGTCTTCTCATCCATCCTCCCAGTGGATGGCCATGGAACAATGAGGTGGAATAAGATTCTACAGGTGAACAACTGGCTACGTCGATGGTGCCGTCAACAAGGATTTGGATTTCTGGATCACGGAATGAATTACCTATACGATGGACTACTTGCTAGAGATGGGGTGCACCTTACGAAGACTGGAAAACATGTATTTGGAAGTCGCCTTGCTACACTCATCAGGAGAGCTTTAAACTAGAACAATGTGGGAAGGGAAGCAAAAGGCCAGAAAAAGCCATACAGCTGACAAATACTATTGAGATCTCTGCTACTGGAAGTGGAAAGGAAGAACAAAGACAAAACAATTTAAATAATAAAAATATGGGAGGAAGAGAAACCAATCACAAACTAAAATGTTTTTATACAAATGCACAAAGCATGGGCAACAAACAAGGAGAATTGGAACTACTAATGCAGGAAAAGAAATATGATGTCATTGGAATCACTGAAACTTGGTGGGACGATACACATGATTGGAATAAAAGGCTAAAAGGATACAACTTATTTGCAAGAAACAGACTTGATAAACGAGGAGGAGGTGTCGCATTGTATGTTAGAAAAGCGTATATCTGCACAGAGATTGAAGCTTCAGAGACTGGGAGTTCTGTGGAAACTGTTTGGGTAAGAATACAAGGAGAGAACAACGGAAAGGACACCATTGTAGGCATTTACTACAGGCCACCTGGGCAAGCTGAAGATATGGATGAACTCTTTATGTATCAAATTACCAAGTTCTCCAAAAAATATGACGTAGTGGTCATGGGAGATTTCAACTATCCAGACATTTGTTGGGAATCTCTCTCAAGTAAAACTAACAGGTCAAGCAAATTCTTATCCTCTCTTGCTGACAACTTTATCTTCCAAAAGGTAGGGGAGAAAACAAGGGGATCTGCTACTTTGGATCTAATCCTTATAAACAGGGAGGAAATGGTTGAGGAGGTAAAGGTGGCTGGGACCCTAGGAGGCAGCGATCATGCTATTATAGAATTTTGGATAACTAGAGGAGGAAGACATGTGAAGACTCAAACTTCAAGGTTAGATTTTAGAAAGGCAGATTTTAAGAGACTCAGAAAGAGAATAGGAGGGATCGAATGGCTGGATGTCCTTAAGGACAAAAATGTCCAGGAAGGATGGGAAATTTTTAAAAATGAGATTCTCAAAGCACAATCGTTAACAATCCCGAAAAGTAGGAAGAATGGGAAGCATTTAAGGAAAAGCATTTAAGGAAACCAGGATGGATGAACACAGAACTTAAACACATGCTAAAAAAAAGAAAGAAATGTTTATTAAATGGAAAGAGGGAGGCATATCTAGAAAAGATTATAATGCAGTCTGCAGATCCTGTAGGGCACGTATCAGGTTAGCTAAAGCTGACAATGAATTAAGGCTTGCAAGAGATGTCAAAAGCAATAAAAAAGGATTTTGGGGGTATGTCAAAAGTAAAAGAAAAGTCAAAGATGCTATAGGATTTTTACAGGATGAAAATGGAGAAATGGTAAGAGAGGATGTTGAGAAGGCCAAACTTTTTAATTCCTATTTTGCATCTGTTTTCTCTCAGAAAGAAAATGTAACATCAACTGATCTTCACTGTCCTTTTAAAGGAATAGAAGAATCCAAGTTATCTGTAAACAGAAAGATTGTGAGGGAATATTTAGCTAACATAAATGAGTTCAAGTCTCCAGGTCCAGATGAATTACACCCCAGAGTACTGAAGGAGATCGTAGAAGAAATTTTAGAACCACTCTCCATAATCTTTGAAAATTCTTGGAGAACAGGAGAAGTCCCAGAAGACTGGAGAAGAGCAAATGTTGTTCCTATCTTCAAAAAGGGGAAGAAGGTGGACCCAGGGAACTATAGGCCGGTGAGTCTGACTTCTATACCAGGAAAGATCTTTGAACAAATTATTAAACAACATGTATGTAAGTACATGGATAAGAAGGAAGTGATTAACCAGAGTCAGCATGGGTTTGTAACTAACAAGTCATGTCAGACTAACTTAATTTCCTTCTATGACAGAATCACTGACTGGGTGGATCAGGGAAATGCTGTAGATATAGTATATCTTGACTTCAGCAAAGCATTTGACAAAGTATCTCACACCATCCTTATTGAAAAAATGACCAAGTATGCAATGGACCAGGCAACTGTTAGGTGGATTCATAACTGGCTTAGTGATCGGACTCAAAGGGTGGTTGTAAATGGCTTCACATCCAGCTGGATGAATGTCTCAAGTGGGGTACCACAGGGCTCTGTCCTGGGACCTGTATTGTTCAACATCTTCATCAATGATTTAGATGAAGGAATTGAGGGTAAACTGATTAAATTTGCTGATGACACAAAGCTAGGAGGGATAGCTAATACTAGAGAAGAGAGAGAGAGGATTCAAAAAGACCTAAATAAACTGGAGCAGTGGGCAGCAACCAACAGAATGGTTTTTAACAGGGAAAAATGCAAAGTACTACATCTGGGCAATAAAAATGAAAAAAGCATATACAGAATGGGAGGAATAGAGCTAAGCAACAGTACATGTGAAAAAGACTTAGGTATACTAATAGATCATAGACTGAACATGAGTCAACAGTGTGATGCAGCAGCAAAAAAGGCAAATACAATTCTGGGATGTATTAACAGAAGCATACAGTCTAGATCACGTGAAGTCATTATCGGTCTTTACTCCTCTTTGGTCAGACCTCATCTGGAATACTGTGTACAGTTTTGGGCACCACATTTTAAAAAAGACATCGACAAACTGGAGCAAGTTCAGAGAAGAGCGACCAGAATGGTGACTGGTCTGCAAGCCATGTCCTATGAGGAACGGTTGCAGGATTTGGGAATGTTTAGCTTGCAAAAAAGAAGACTGAGAGGAGACTTAATAGCTGTCTACAAATATGTCAAGGGCTGTCACATTGTAGAAGGATCATCTTTATTCTCATTTTCACAAGGAAAGACTAGAAGCAATGGGATGAAACTAAATGGGAGGAGACACAGATTAGATATTAGAAAAAACTTTTTGACAGTTAGGGTGATTAATGAGTGGAACAGGCTGCCACGAGAGGTGGTGAGTTCCCCTTCAATGGACGTCTTCAAACAGAGGCTGGACAGACATCTGTCTGAGATGATTTAGTGAATCCTGCTTTGAGCAGGGGGTTGGACCAGATGACCCAGGAGGTCCCTTCCAACTCTACCATTCTATGATTCTATGATTCTATGATTCTATGAGGAATGGGGTGTCATGCATACCAGGATGAGGGGTACCACACATACCAGGATTGGAGGGTGAGGGGTCCATGCATACCAGGGTTGGAGGGTAAGGGGACCATGCATACCAGGATTGGTTGATGAGGGGTACCATACATACTAGGATTGGGTGATGAGGGGTGCCATGCATACCTGTATTGGGGGATGATGGGTACCAAGCATACCAGGATTTGGAGGTGAGGGGACCATGCATACCAGGATGAGGAATGGGGTGCCATGCATACCAGGTTGAGTGATGCCACACATAAAAGGATTGGAGGGTGAGGGGACCATGCATACCAGGATTGGTGGGAGAGGGGACCATGCATACCAGGACTTGGGGGAGAGGGGACCATGCATACCAGGATTGGGGGGTTAGGGGACCATGCATACCAGGATTGGGGGGTGAGGAGTGTCATGCATACCAGAATAGGGATGAGGGGTACCATACATACCAGGATAGGAATGGGGGTGCCATGCATACCAGGATGAGGGATGGGGTGCCATGCATTCCAGGATGTGGGGTACCATGCATACCAGGATAAGGGATGGGGTGCCATGCATACCAGGATAGGGATGAGTGAGCCATACATACCAGGATTGGGGATGAAGAGTGCCATGCATACAAGGATGAGGGATTGGGAGCCATGCATGGGGAGGCAATACATACCAGAATTGGGATGAGGGGTACCATGTATACCAGGATGAGGAGAACCATACATACCAGAATAGGGATGAGGGGTACCATGCACACCAGGATAGGAATACGGGGTACCATGCATACCAGGATGAAGGATGGGGTGCCATGGATACCAGGATTGGAGGATGAGGGGTGCCATACATACCATAATAGGGATGAGTGGTGCCATACATACCAGGATGAGGGATTGGGTACCATACATACCAGGATTTGGGGATGAGGGGTGCCATACATACCAGGATTGGGATCAGGGCTGCCATGCATACCAGATTTGGAATGAGGGGTGCCATGCATACTAGAATGAGAGATGGGGTGACATGCATACCAGGATTGGGATGAGGGATGCAATGTATACCAGATTTGGAATGAGTGGTGCCATGCATACCAGGATGAGAGATGGGGTGCCATGCATACCAGGATTGGGGATGAGGGGTGCCATGCATACCAGGATTGGGGATGAGGGGTGCCATGCATGCCAGGATTGGGGATGAGGGGTGCCATGCATACCAGGATTGGGGATGAGGGGTGCCATGCATACCAGGATTGGGATGAGGGGTGTCATACATACCAGGATTGGGGGTGAGGGGTGCCATGCATACCAGGATTGGGGATGAGGGATGCTATGCATACCAGGATTGGGGATGAGGGGTGCCATGCATACCAGGATTGGGGGGATGAGGGGTACCATACATACCGGGTTTGGGGGATGAGGGGTGCCAAGCATACCAGGATTGGGGGTGAGGGGACCATGCATACCAGGATGAGTCATGGGGTGTCATGCATACCAGGATGAGTGGTACCACACATACCAGGATTGGAGGGTGAGGGGACCATGCATACCAGGATTGGTGGGTGAGGGGACCATGCATACCAGGATTGGGGGGTGAGGGGTGCCACACATACCAGGATTGGGGGTTGAGGGGATCATACGTCCCAGGATGGGGGGTGAAGGGACCATGCATACCAGGATTGGAGGGTGAGGGGTGCCACACATACCAGGATTGGGGGTGAGGGGACCATGCATACCAGGATTGGGAGATGAGGAGATCATGCATACCAGTATTGGTGGGTGAGGGGACCATGCATACCAGGATTGGGGGGTGAAGGGACCATGCATACCAGCATTGGGGGGTGAGGGGTTCCATGCATACCAGAATAGGGATGAGGGGTACCATACATACCAGTATAGGAATGCGGGGTGCCATACATACTAGGTTGAGGGATAGGGTGCCATGCATATCAGGATGAGTGGTACCATGCATACAAGGATAAGCGATGCAGTGTCATGCATACCAGTATAGGGATGAGGGAGCCATACATACCAGGATTGGGGATGAGGGGTGCCATGCATACCAGAATGAGGGATTGGGTGCCATTCATACCAGGTTTCTGGGATAATGGGGCCATACATACCAGAATTGGGATGAGGGGTGCCATGTATACCAGGATGAGGTGTACCATACATACCAGAATAGGGATGAGGGGTACAATGCATACCAGGATAGGAATGCAGGGTACCATGCATACCAGGATAAGGGATGGGGTGCCATGCATACCAGGGTGAGGGGATGAGTGGGGGCATGCATACCAGGATGAGGGATTGGGTACCATACATACCAGGATTGGGGGATGAGGGGTGCCATGCATGCTAGGATTGGGGTTGAGGGGTGCCGTGCATACCACGATTGGGGATGTGGGGTGCCATGCATTCCAGGATGGGGCTGAGGTGTGCCATGCATACCAGGATTGGGGATGAGGGGTGCCATGCATACCAGGATTGGGGATGTGGGGTGCCATGCATACCAGGATTGGGGATGAGGGATGCCTTTCATACCAGGATTGGGGATGAGGGATGCCATGCATATCAGGATTGGGGATGGGGGATGGGGTACCAAGCATACCAGGATGGGGCTGAGGGGTGCCATGCATACCAGGATTGGGGATGAGGGGTGCCATGAATACCAGGTTTGGGGATGAAGAGTGCCTTGCATACCAGGATTGGGGATGAGGGATGCCTTGCATACCAGGATTGGGGATGAGGGATGTCATGCATACCAGGATTGGGGATGAGGGGTGCCAAGCATACAAGGATTGGGGATGAGGGGACCATGCATACCAGGATACGGATGAGGGCCCATGCATACCAGGATTGGGAGGTGAGGGGATCATGCATACCAGGATTATGGGGTGAGGGGACCATGCATACCAGAATTGGGGGGTGAGGGGACCATGCATACCTGGATTGGGGGTTGAGGGGAACATACATACCAGGATGGGGTGTGAAGGGACCATGCATACCAGGATTGGAGGGTGAGGGGACCATGCATACCAGGATTGGATGGTGAGGGGTGCCACACATACCAGGATTGGGGGGTGAGGGGACCATGCATACTAGGATTGGGAGGTGAGGGGATCATGCAAACCAGGATTGGGGGATGAGATGACCATGCATACCAGGTTTGGGGGGCGAGGGGACCATGCATACCAGCATTGGGAGGTGAGGCGTGCCATGCATACTAGAATAGGGATGAAGGGTACCATACATACCAGGATAGGAATGCGGTTTGCCATGCATGCCAGGATGAGGAATGGGGTGCCATGCATACCAGGATAGGGATGAGGGAGCGATACATACCAGGATTGGGGATTAAGGGTGCCATGCATACCAGGATGAGGGATTGGGTGCCATGCATACCAGGTTTCTGGGATAAGGAGGCCATACATACCAGAATTGGGGTGAGGTGTGCCATGTATACCAGGATGAGGGGTACCATACATACCAGAGTAGGGATGAGTGGTACCATGCATACCAGAATAGGAATGCGGGATACCATGCATACCAGGATGCGGGATGGGGTGCCATGCATAGCAGGACTGGGGGAGGAGTGGTACCATGCATACAAGGATAAGGGATGCGGTGACATGCTTACCAGTATAGGGATGAGGGAGCCATACATACCAGGATTGGGGATGAGGGGTGCCATGCATACCAGGATGAGGGATTGGGTGCCATTCATACCAGGTTTCTGGGATAAGGAGGCCATACATACCAGAATTGGGATGAGGGGTGCCATGTATACCAGGATGAGGTGTACCATACATACCAGAATAGGGATGAGGGGTACCATGCATACCAGGATAGGAATGCAGGGTACCATGCATACCAGGATAAGGGATGGGGTGCCATGCATACCAGGATGAGGGGATGAGTGGGGCCATGCATACCAGGATGAGGGATTGGGTACCATACATACCAGGATTGGGGGATGAGGGGTGCCATGCATACCAGGATTGGGGTTGAGGGGTGCCATGCATACCACGATTGGGGATGTGGGGTGCCATGCATTCCAGGATGGGGCTGAGGTGTGCCATGCATACCAAGATTGGGAATGAGGGGACCATGCATACCAGGATACAGATGAGGGCCCTTGCATACCAGGATTGGGAGGTGAGGGGATCATGCGATCATGCATACCAGGATTAGGGGGTGAGGGGACCATGTATATCAGAATTGGGGGGTGAGGGGACCATGCATAACAGGATTGGGGGGTGAAGGGTGCCACACATACCAGGATTGGGGATTGAGGGGAACATACATACCAGGATGGGGTGTGAAGGGACCATGCATACCAGGATTGGAGGGTGAGGGGACCATGCATACCAGGATTGGACGTGAGGGGTGCCACACATACCAGGATTGGGGGGTGAGGGGACCATGCATACTAGGATTGGGAGGTGAGGGGATCATGCAAACCAGGATTGGGGGATGAGGGGACCATGCATGCCAGGTTTGGGGAAGAGTGGACCATGCATACCAGGATTGGGAGGTGAGGGGTGCCATGCATACTAGAATAGGGATGAGGGGTACCATACATACCAGGATAGGAATGCGGTTTGCCATGCATGCCAGGATGAGGAATGGGGTGCCATGCATACCAGGATAGGGATGAGGGAGCCATACATACCAGGATTGGGGATTAAGGGTGCCATGCATACCAGGATGAGGGATTGGGTGCCATGCATACCAGGTTTCTGGGATAAGGAGGCCATACATACCAGAATTGGGATGAGGTGTGCCATGTATACCCGGATGAGGGGTACCATACATACCAGAATAGGGATGAGTGGTACCATGCATACCAGAATAGGAATGCGAGATACCATGCATACCAGAATGAGGGATGGGGTGCCATGCATAGCAGGATTTGGGGATGAGTGGTGCCATGCATACCATGATGAGGGATTGGGTACCATACATACCAAGATTAGGGGATGAGCGGTGCCATACATACCAGGATTGGGATGAGGGGTACAATGTATACTAGATTTTGAATGAGGGGTGCCATGCATACCAATATTGGGGATGAGGGGTGCCATGCATACCAGGATTGCGGATGAGGGATGGGGTACAGGATTGGGGAATGAGCGGTGCCATACATACCAGGATTGGGATGAGGGGTGCAATGTATACTAGATTTTAAATGAGGGGTGCCATGCATACCAATATTGGGGATGAGGGGTGCCATGCATACCAGGATTGGGGATGAGGGATGGGGTACCAAGCATACCAGGATGGAGCTGAGGGGTGCCATGCATACCAGGATTGGGGATGAGGGGTGCCATGCATACCTGGGTTGAGGATGAGGGGTGCCATGCATACCAGGATTGGGGATGAGGGGTGCCATGCATACCAGGATTGGGGATGAGGGGTGCAATGCATACCAGGATTGGGGATGAGGGGACCATGCATACCAGGATTCAGATGAGGGGCCATGCATACCAGAATTGGGAGGTGAGGGGATCATGCATACCAGGATTAGGGGTTGAGGGTACCATGCATATCAGGATTAATGGGTGAGGGGACCATGCATACCAGAATAGGGATGAGGGATACCATACATACCAGGATAGGAATGCGCGGGGCCATGCATACCAGGATGAGGGTACCATGCATACCAGGATAAGGGATGGGGTGCCATGCATACCAGGATAGGGATGAGGGAGCCATACATACCAGGATTGGGGATTAAGGGTGCCATGCATACCAGGATGAGGGATTGGGTGCCAGGCATACCAGGTTTCTGGGATGAGGAGGCCATACATACGAGAATTGGGATGCGAGGTGTCATGCATACCAGGATTGTGGATAAGGGGTACCATGCATACCAGGATTGGGGATGAGGTGTGCCATACATACCAGGATTGGGGATGAGGGGACCATGCATACCAGGATTCGGATGAGGGGCCATGCATACCAGAATTGGGAGGTGAGGGGATCATGCATACCAGGATTAGGGGGTGAGGGGACCATGCATGCCAGGATTGGGGGGTGAGGGGACCATGCATACCAGGATTGGGGGGTGAGGGGTTCCATGCATACCAGAATAGGGATGAGGGGTACCATACATACCAGTGTAGGAATGCGGGGTGCCATGCATACCAGGATGAGGGATTGGGTGCCATGCATACCAGGATGAGGGGTACCATGCATACCAGGATGAGGGATTGGGTGCCATGCATACCAGGATGAGGGATTGGGTGCCATGCATACCAGGATGAGGGGTACCATGCATACCAGGATAAGGGATGGGGTGCCATGCATACCAGGATAGGGATGAGGGAGCCATACATACCAGGATTGGGGATGAGGGATTGGATGCCATGCATATCAGGATGAGAGATTGGGTGCCATGTTTCTGGGATGAGGATGCCATACATAACAGAATTGGGATGAGGGGTGCCATGTATACCAGGATGAGGGGTACCATAAATACCAGAATAGGGATGAGGGGCACCATGCATACCAGGATGAGGGATGGGGTGCCATGCATACCGGGATTGGGGCATGAGTGGTGCCATGCATACCAGGATAAGGGGTTGGGTACCATACATACCAGGATTGGAGGATGAGGGGTGCCATACATACCTGGATTGGGAATGACGCGAGACATGTATACCAGATTTGGAATGAGGGGTGCCATGCATACCAGGATGAGAGATGGGGTGCCATGCATACCAGGATTGGGATGAGGGGTGCAATGTATACCAGATTTTGAATAAGGGGTGCCATGCATACCAGGATTGGGGATGAGGGGTGTCATGCATACCAGGATTGGGGATGAGGGATGGGGTACCAAGCATACCAGGATGGGGCTGAGGGGTGCCATGCATACTAGGATTGGGGATGAGGGATGCAATGCATATCAGTATTGGGGATGAGGGGTGCCATACATACTAGGATTGGGGATGAGGGGTGCAATGCATACCAGGATTGGGGATGAGGGGTGCCATGCATACTAGGATTGGGGATGAGGGGGGCCATGCATACCAGAATTGGGAGGTGAGGGGATCATGCATACCAGGATTAGGGGGTGAGGGGACCATGCATACCAGGATTGGGGGGTGAGGGGACCATGCATACCAGGATTGGGGGGTGAGGGGTTCCATGCATACCAGAATAGGGATGAGGGGTACCATACATACCAGTATAGGAATGCGGGGTGCCATGCATACCAGGATGAGGGATGGGGTGCCATGCATACCACAATGAGGGGTACCATGCATACCAGGATAAGGGATGGGGTGCCATGCATACCAGGATAGGGATGAGGGAACCATACATACCAGGATTGGGGATGAGGGATTGGGTGCCATGCATATCAGGATGAGGGATTGGGTGCCATGCATACCATGTTTCTGGGATGAGGATGCCATGCATAACAGAATTGGGATGAGGGGTGCCATGTATACCAGGATGAGGGGTACCATAAATACCAGAATAGGGATGAGGGGCACCATGCATACCAGGATGAGGGATGGGGTGCCATGCATACCGGGATTGGGGCATGAGTGGTGCCATGCATACCAGGATAAGGGGTTGGGTACCATACATACCAGGATTGGAGGATGAGGGGTGCCATACCTGCCAGGATTGGGAATGAGGGGAGCCATGTATACCAGATTTGGAATGAGGGGTGCCATGCATACCAGGATGAGAGATGGGGTGCCATGCATACCAGGATTGGGGATGAGGGGTGTCATACATACCAGGATTGGGGATGAGGTATGGGGTACCAAGCATACCAGGATGGGGCTGAGGGGTGCCATGCATACTAGGATTGGGGATGAGGGATGCAATGCATATCAGTATTGGGGATGAGGGGTGCCATGCATACTAGGATCGGGGATGAGGGGTGCAATGCATACCAGGATTGGGGATGAGGGGTGCCATGCATACTAGGATTGGGAATGATGGGTGCCATGCATACCAGGATTGGGGAAGAGGGGTGCCTTGCATACCAGGATTGGGTACGAGGATTGGGGATGAGGGGTGCCATGCATGCAAGGATTGGGGATGAGGGGTGCCATGCATACCAGGATTGGGGGTGAGGGGTGCTATGCATACTAGGATTGGGGATGAGGGGTGCCATACATACCAGGATTGGGGATGAGGATTGGGGATGAGGGGTGCCATGCATGCAAGGATTGGGTATGAGGGGTGCCATGCATACCAGGATTGTGGATGAGGGGTGCCATGCATACCAGGATTGTGGATGAGGGGTGCCATGCATACCAGAATTGGGGATGAGGGGTGCCATACATACCAGGATTGGGGACGAGGATTGGGGATGAGGGGTGCCATGCATGCAAGGATTGGGTATGAGGGGTGCCATGCATACCAGGATTGGGGATGAGGGATACCATGCGTACCAGGATTGGGGATGAGGGGGCCATGCATACCAGGATTCGAATGAGGGGCCATGCATACCAGGATAGGTATGAGATGTACCATGTATACCAGGATGAGGGATGGGGTGTCATGCATACCAGGATAGGGATGAGGGCTACCATCCGTACCAGGATGAGGGGTACTATACATACCCGGATAGGGATGAGGGATGGGGTTCCATGCATACCAGGATGGGGATGAGGGGTGCCATGCATACCAGGATTGGGAGTAAGGGTTGCCATGCATACTAGGATTGGGGATGAGGGGTGCCATGCATGCCAGGATGGGGATGAGGGTTACCATGCATTCCAGGATAGGGATGAGGGGTGGCATGCATACCAGGATAGGGATGAGGGCTGCCATACATACCAAGATAGGGATGAGGGATGCCATGCATACCAATATAGAGATACGGGGTGCCATGCATACCAGGATAGGATGGTGGGGACAGGATGGGGGCAGCACAAATACCAGGATGGCGGCAGCACAAATACCAGGAGGGGGGCAGCACATACCAGCATTGGAGACCATATGCCAATAAAAATGCTCGCCACCCGGGCGTAGAACGGTTTCAATAGCTAGCTGGATATATGTATAGATGAGCAAATCTTTTGAATTTAAAATTCAATAAATTTTACCCTCCTCCAAAATGTAATTTGCAGGAATAATTTAACGTAAGTCTTAATACTAGAAATTGTTCAGAAAATACACTTAGGGGGAGAGAAGAGAAGAAGAGAGAGGACCCCACTGGCCATAAGACCTTACACTCTGCAGGAGAGCGGGAGAGAGAGAACCCCACTGACGATAAGACGTTACACTCTGCAGGAGAGAGAAAGAGAGAGAGGACCTCACTGACCATAACACCTTACACTCTGCAGGGAGGGAGAGAGAGGACCCCACTGACCTTAAGACCTTACACTCTACAGTAGAGAGGGAGAGAGAAAGGATCCCTCTGACCATGAACTTACACTTTACAGGTAAGATAGAGAGAGGACCCCGCTGACCAAAAAACCTTACACTCTGTAGGAGGGAGGAAGAAAGAGAGGACCCTACTGACCATAATATCTTACACTCTATATGAGAGAGGGAGAGAAAAAGGATCCTGCTGACCATGAGCTTACACTTACAGTTGAGAGAGAGGACCTCACTGACTATAAGATCTTACACTCTAGGAGAGAGGGAGAGAAAAAGGATCCTGCTGACCATGAGCTTACACTTACAGTTGAGAGAGAGGACCTCACTGACCATAAGAGCTTACACTCTACTGGAGAGAAAAACTTACCCAATAGCTCTGGCGATGAAAAATGACTGCCGTAAAAACTATTCTCAACTAGGAACCGCTGATCTGTGATGGCTTGGATATTGGCCACCATGATCAATGGGGTCCTCATAGCTGCAGGGAATTATGGGGAGGCCCATGCGGAAATGCAAAACATTAGCCCGCTCTCTTATGTTTCATCAGTGTGGGATATGGTGAGTGAATCAAATCGTAAAATGTTTGAGTTTGCATGAAACCGTGAATTTCTGGAAATTCAACTCAATTTTGATCTTCCGCAGATCGTTCAGCTCGTCTCTAGATATATGTTTTTAAACTGAAGAAATAAATTCAAGACTTTATCAATTTTTGGACGCTGGTTTTGGTTTCCGTTTTCATGCATTATGAAAAGCTACAACATTTTCTATCATAATTTCTATATCTGAGTTCAATATCTTTGCTGGCTGAACAGAACACTTTGCTTGCTATGGTATATTTTGATAAAATAACAAATAACATAATGGAAATCAGACGGACTCCATTATAGTCAATGAAAGATCTTTATCGCGGATTCGTCCTTTGCGTGAATACTGATTCTCTGTTCGTAGAATGAAAAAGAGGAATAAAATTGTCTAACGTGTGTGACCGGAGACTAACATGAGGTGGTGGGTGTTTAGTACTTTGTTGCACCAAATTTGGCAATTTGGCGTGGTTAGTTGCAAATTATATCTCTAATGAGATATAACCATTTTGCCTTTGTGCCCATTTGTGTTTTGTTTCTAACAAAGTTAGTTTTGAAGAAATCTGCAGTCAGCCAATGTTACATTCCTATTTATATTAAAGAAAAAAGGGAAAAATCATGTTATGCTCCTAAAAAAATACATAATGGAGAGCATACGCATGATATCAACAGTGCAGAATATGTAGAATAAGTAATTCATTAATAAATGTGATATATATACACCTACATAAAAGTTGGACAAGCATGTAACATTTTATACCTTTTACTCTGAAGTGTGAGCTTTTATCTATTGTGACAAATTTCTGCATCATTAGTGTAATTAGTATTCGAACTGACTGAGATAATAAAAATATAATTAAGCAACAAACAGAAAAATAAATATATAAACTATAAGGCCAAACATATCAGGTCGTCTACACATTGCACCTACTGGAGATTTTATGACATCACATTCTAAATCTACACTGTGTTCCAAATTATTATGCAAATAATATTTTCTCAGATTTTCCCAAATTACCTATATGAATTGCAGTCATTGTAATTTTCCTGTCAAATAACTATTAGAGTACAATTGAAAGGTTTTTGTACAAACTGCCTATGATAACAGTATATTTTAAAAAAAATAAAACACTCAAACTGCACTCAAAATGCATGTTCCAAATTATTATGCACAGCAGAGTTTTCAACCTTTTCATTTTAATAAAGAACAAAAAATGGTCATTTTTGAAATTATAAGCATTAGCAGGTTATTACAAACTGAAATCAAACAGTTTTCAACTCAAAACTTTATTCTAGGTGATGTTACATTTTCACATAGGACCCCTTGTTCGAAAGGAGCTTCTGAACTCTCTCGTCCATTGAATTTGTCAGGTTTTGGATGGTTTCTGCTTCAATTGTTTTGCATGAGGACAGAATACCCTCCCAGAGCTGTTGCTTAGATGTGAACTGCCTTCCGCCATCATAGACACTCCTTTTGATGATGCTCCAGAGGTTCTCAATGGGGTTGAGGTCAGGGGGCATGGGTGCCACACCATAAGTTTGTCCCCTTTTATGCCCATAGCAGCCAGAGATGCAGATGTGTTATGTGCAGCATGAGACGGGGCATTATCATGCATGAAATGATCTTGCTGCGGAATGCACGGTTCTTCTTCTTGAACCATGGAAGGAAGTGCTGTTTGAGAAACTCAACATGCATTATGGAGTTCATCTTTACCCCTTCAGGGATCCTAAAAGGGCCGACAATCTCTCTCCCCATGATTCCAGCCCAAAACATTACTCCACCTCCTCCTTGTTAGCGCCGTAGCCGTGTTTGCATGGGGTGTCCATCAACCAGCCATCCTCCACTCCATCCATCTGGACCATCGATATCATTTCATGCATGATAATGCCCCGTCTCATGCTGCACATAACACATCTGCATCTCTGGCTGCTATGGGCATAAAAGGGGACAAACTTATGGTGTGGCACCCATGCTCCCCTGACCTCAACCCCATTGAGAACCTCTGGAGCATCATCAAAAGGAGTGTCTATGATGGCGGGAGGCAGTTCACATCTAAGCAACAGCTCTGGGAGGGTATTCTGTCCTCATGCAAAGCAATTGAAGCAGAAACCATCCAAAACCTGACAAATTCAATGGATGAGAGAGTTCAGAAGCTCCTTTCGAACAAGCGGTCCTATGTGCAAATGTAACATCACCTAGAATAAAGTTTTGAGTTGAAAACTGTTTGATTTAAGTTTGTAATAACCTGCTAATGCTTATAATTTCAAAAATGACCATTTTTTTGTTCTTTATTAAAATGAAAAGGTTGAAAACTCTGCTGTGCATAATAATTTGGAAAATGCATTTTGTGTGCAGTTTGAGTTTTTTATTTTTTTAAAAATATACTGTTATCATAGGCAGTTTGTACAAAAACCTTTCAATTGTACTCTAATAGTTATTTGACTGGAAAATTACAATGACTGCAATTCATATAGGTAATTTGGGAAAATCTGAGAAAATATTATTTGCATAATAATTTGGAACACAGTGTATAGGCATTAGTGATGGGCGAGCACTAAAATGCTCGGGTGCTCGATGCTCGGGTCGCGCACATTGGAATGCTCGAGTGCTCAGACTGAGTAACGAGCCCAATGTAAGTCTATGGGAAACTCGAACATTTTTCAGGCGGCTCCCCCCGGCGGTCTGCAGAGTGCCTAAAAATTGCACAAGTCGATGGGAACAGTGCTCAAATGACATGGGAACAGCACGGGAAGACCCCTGGAAGCATTTCTGAGTCCCAGGTCACTGCAGTCAACAACGTTGTCAGAGTATTACGCCACTTTTACGAACTCACAATAAGACATGCAAAAAACGAAACCAAAATGGATTTTCCTGGGAAATATGTTAAAGAACAACCTTTCCAGGGTAATGACTTGTATATAAGGCAAAATAAATAACCAAAAACAAAAATACTCCTCCACACCTTGGGCTATATTCACACGTAGCGTTTTTGTTGCTTTTTTTGCACTTTTGCATTGCTTTCAGCCAAGACAAATGCATTCATCGGGAAATGTCATTTTAACATTTTACAACCTTATCTGGCCATGTGATATGTGACACATCATCAGACACATGCATACAGTGCTGAAAAGACATGGAAACAGCATGGGGAAGACCCCTGGAAGCATCTCTGATTCCCAGGTCACTGCCTAAAAGTGTGCCCATCATAAGTGATCCTTGGCGCATGCGAAGATGCCTCCCGCCATGCACCTGTTGTTGCAGACTTGCAACAATAAACGTCCACGTCCTTGTCCCAGCGCAGTGTTCTGTTGTCCCTACCCCATTCCTTGGAATGCAAGCACAAGTATGCAGCTAGACACCCACCCACAGGCTGCAATACTATACTGCCAAATTTTTTACAGCTGCTGGCACTTGAAATGTGGCCTTTTAGGCTTGTGGAGGTGGAAGCTGTCCACAACCTCATGGCAGCGGCCGGGTGTCCATACTAGGTCCCCAGCCGCCACTATTTCTCCCGGTGTCGTCTCCACCTTCCACAAGCACGAGTCCCACAACATTACCCATGCCCTCCCCAGTGCACTTACTCGGAAGGACCGCCTAACCACAAACACATTGACAGGTGAATGTGGCCAGGGATGGTACGGAGCCAGTCCACAATAAAAATGCAGCCATAGAGTGTCCGGGAACCTTCCCACACACTTTTCTTAGCGAGGGCTGCTTCTTGGCAGAGTTGGACGGGCCCACCAGAGAACCGGAGACTCCTCTGGTGGGCCCTGGCTTCTCTTTCAGGAGAGTTCATAGTGCTGCGGTGAGGCCATGATGATGATAGAGGCCACCATTTGCTTAGTTTTCTGTTACTTGGAATGTAAGCTCAATTATTCAGCCAGCCACCCACCCACAGGCTGCAATACTATACTGCCAAATTTTTGACAGCTGCTTGCACTTGAATGTGGCCTTTTAGACTCATGGAGGCGGAAGCTGTCCAGAACCTTATGGCGGCGGCGGTCGAGTGTCCATACTCGGTCCCTAGTCGCTACTATTTGTCCCAGTGTATTCTCTGCCTTCCACAAGCACGGGTCCTACAACATTACCCGTACCCTCCCCAGTGCACTTACTGGGAAGGACCGCCTAACCACAAACACGTGGTCAAGTGAATGTGGCCAGGGACGGTACGGAGCCAGTCCACAGCTTGTCAGTGAGTTGTATTTCACCACAACCATATTTTTTAGCTCGGTGAAAGGACTGACTTTTGGGAAATCGTATCTACTCTGGCTGTCATTTCTCCATCACCAGGTTCCGCCCATTGTCACACACGATCATGCCTGGCTGTATGTTTAGTGGTGACAGCCACAGATCAGGCTGCTGTGTTACAGCTTTCAACAACTCTGCAGCAGTGGGCGGTTTGTCACCTAAGCATTAAGCATGTTATCTTCAGCACAGCCTGCTGCCGCTTGGCCAAGGCAGTGCTGCAGTTCTTTCAGCTTGTGACTGATGTGGTCTTTTGGAGATGGAGGCCGAACTGGAGGAGGACGTGCAGGAGTTGAACAATGTGATTACATCGAGGTTACATTGGCGACTCTGGTTTTTATACTACTGTGTTGTTGTTTTTTTACATTATTTTTTAAGACAAATGCATTCACCAGGAAATGTAATTTTAACATTTTACAACCTATTCTGGCCATGTGGTTTATGACACATCATCAGACACATCCTGTTTCATTTATGATGGAGGGACTCTGAAAGTCACAAAGCCTATTTTTTATAGGGCCATCAGGCGGCCCTTACTATTCTTAAAGGGCCAGCAGTTGGCCCTCGCTATTGTTAGAGAGCCATCAGCTGGCTATGCTTTGTTGTTCCTATTATTAATGAGTCGGTGTATATAGTGACTGCAAGGGCTGCCAAAAATTTGGAGGCACTCCAATGCCCCTTGCAAGAGATGTAGGGGTCAGAGAGCCTCCTAAAAACAATGTTTCCATTATTAGGAAGTGCGTCTTCCATAGTGTTTGCCTATGCAGTGAAGCAACGGCTGCCAAAAATTTGGAGGCACTCCAATGCCCCTTGCAACAGACGTAGAGGTCAGAGAGCCTCCTAAAAACAATGCTTCCATTATTAGGAAGTGGGTCTCCCATAGTGTTTGCCTATGCAGTGTAGCAATGGCTGCCAAAAATTTGGAGGAACTCCAATGCCCCTTGCAAAAGACGTAGAGGTCAGAGAGCATCCTAAAAACAATCTTCCCATTATTAAGAAGTGGGTCTCCCATAGTGTTTGCCTACGCACCGAAGCAATGGCTGCCAAAAATTTGGAGGAACTCCAATGCTCCTTGCAAGATACGTAGATATGTTGATATGGTACATATGGTGGTGATATAGTGGTGGAGGATGAGGATGTGGAGAAGGAGGAGGACAAGAGTAAATAGACAAAATCAGGAAGCGTATACCCATGTCTGGGTGTGAAGACAGAGGTGCATGGGAATAGAGTTAGACCTGCCCAAAGACACTGTATTTGAGTTTATGTTATGCTGCTATCATTTGGTGGTGTTGAGAAGTCTGGCCCAATCCCGGGTTTGTTCATTTTTATGAGTCAGCCTGTCAGCATTTTCAGTTGACAGGCGAATGTGCCTATCGGTTAGAATTCTACCGGCGGCACTAAAAACCCGCTCTGACAAAACGCTAGCGGCAGGGCAGGCCAGGACCTCCAAGGCATAGAGAGCTAGTTCATGCCACGTGTCCAGCTTGGATACTCAATAATTATAAGGCACAGAGGAATCACGGAGGACGTTGGTATGGTCGGCAAAGTACTCCTTCACCATCTTCTGAAAATTTGCACTCCTTGTGAGAGTACCCCCCGCCTCAGGGCCTGTGCGATGGGAAGGTCTGGGAAAACTGTCCCAGAACTTTGACAGTGTTCCCCTGCCTCTGTTGAATTGCATTTGTGGCTGTCTTGCCTGTACTCCTTGTTTGTCCAACGAACTGTGACCTCTGCCGCCAGCGTTTTAAGATGGGAATTTTTTCAATAATTCCGCAACAAGAGCCTTCTCGTACTACCCCATTTTGTTAGGCTTGTCTTGCAAAGAAATAAGAGACATAAAATTCTCCCTGTAGCGTGGGTCTAGAAGCATCACCAACCAGTAATGACTGTCACCCAAAATTTGGACAACGCGAGGGTCAAGGGAAAGGCAGCGCAACATAAACTCAGCCGTGTGTGCCAGACTACAAAGAGGCAAGACTTTCCTCACCAAGAGGACGACTGACCATGCTCTCCTACACATCCTCCTCCTCCTCCCTGTCCTCAGACCATTTACGCTAAACAGACGGTATGGCAGTTGTTCAGGTAATACTGTCTATAGCTCAGGAAACTAGCTCCTGTACTTCCTCCTCCTTCTCCTCTTCCTCACTGTCACCCAATCCACATTGGGATGAGATGAGTCTGGGCTGTGTGTAATCACCCTGTATGGTTCCTTGCTCCATCTCATCGTGTTCTGCCTGTAATGCATCCTCTTTAATTGAGAGCGGAGAGCGTTTCAGAAACAGAGAAGCGGGATGGTGACGCTAATTATGGCGTCATCGCCGCTCACCATCTTGGTGGAGTCCTCAAAGTTTTGGAGGATGGTACATATGTCTGACATCTATGTCCACTCCTGAGGTTTAATGTGTGGAGTCTGACCTGAATACGGACAGCCTTGTTGATGCAGGTAATCAACAACTGCCCTCTTCTGCTCACAGATCCTTCCCAACAACTGCAATGTAGAGTTCCAATTCATGGGGACATCGCAGATCAGTCGGTGATCCAGAAGCTGCAAACGCTGCTGAAGCATGGCAAGAGCGGCGGAAGCAGTAGTTCACTTTCTAAAATGCGCACACAGGCGGCGTACTTTAACAAGCAGATCCGAAAGATCCGGGTAGGTTTTGAGAAACCGCTGAACCACGAGGTTAAGCACATGGGCCAGGCATGGTACATGTGTGAGCTTGCCTCGCCTCAGAACAGCCAGCAGGTTCCGGCCATTGTCACCCACAACTATGCCTGGCTGTAGGTTCAGTGGTGTGAGCCACAGATCTGCCTGCTCTTTCAGAGCTGTCAACAACTTTTCAGCGTATTGTGGTTTGTCACCTAAGCATATTAGCTTCAGCACAGCCTGTTACCGCTTGGCCGAGGCAGTGCTGCAGTGCTTCCAGCTTACGACTGATGTGGTCATTTCGGAGATGGATGCTGAAGAGGAGGAGGAGGTGCAGGTGCTGCAGAATGTGAGGACAACCGAGATTAACCCAGGGCCCGCAATCCTTGGCGTCGGGAGGACGTGTTCTGTCCCAGGGTCCGACTAGGTCCCGGCTTCCACTATGTTAATCCAGTGTGCCGTCAGCGAGATGTACCGTCCCTGCCTACAAGCAGTTGTCCACGTGTCCGTGGTTAGGTGGACTTTCCCAGTAACTGCGTTGTTGAGGGCACAGCTAATGCTGTGGGACACATGCTTGTGTAATGCGGGGACGGCACACCGGGAGAAATAGTGGCGGCTGGGGACCAAGTACCGAGGGACGGCGCCGCCATGAGGTTGTGGAAAGCTTCGGTCTCCATGAGCCTAAAAGGCAACATTTCGAGTGCAAGCATTTGCAAAATGTGTGAATTTAGTAGTGTGGCCTGTGGCGCGTTAGCTGCATATTTGCGTTTGGGTTCCAAGGACTGGGGTAGGGATAACTCAACGCTGGGCTGGGACAAGGATGTGGACGTTCTTGCTGATGGTGCTTGTTGAGAGTGTTCAACGACAGGTGCAGGGCGGGAGGCATCTTGGCATGCGCCATGGACAGGGGATTGGCATGCACGCACAACAGCGGAACAAGCAGTGCTGTTACCCACAGACACTGTTGCTGGACCCTGGGGTTCAGCCCACTCAGGTGCTTTGCTGCCATGTGCCTGATCATGCTGGTGGTGGTCAGGCTGCTAGTTTTGCTACCCCTGCGGATGCTGGCCTGGCAGGTGGTGCAAATGTCCTTTTAGGTGTTATCAGCAGAGTCTTTAAAAAACAACCAGACTCGGGAAGACCTAACAGTTGCACTGGCAACTTCCATCGTGTTGATGTTATGGGGAATGGTTGCCTGCCTTGTGTCTGCGGCAACCACACTGCTTTTTCTTGCCTGTTGTGGTGCTACACCTCCTTCCCCCTGTGTGCTGCTGTACTCGCTTTGCATGTCACCTTGCCAGGTTGAGTTAATGACTTCATCGTCCACCACCTCATCTTCCACTTCCGCACCCTGGTCCTCCTCCTGACTTTCTGGCAATTGTGTCTCATCATCATCCACCACTTGTGACAGTTACCCACCTTCGCCTTCGTGTGACCCTGGCTGCTCAAATATTTGCCCCGCTTCAAGTGGAACGGGCAAGAGGCCCCAATCTATAAATGGAAAAGTGAACTTGTCTTCGGAGTGTCCAAGTGTAGGACCAGTTGTCTCTGGGCACTCGGCATGGTGGGAGGAAGGAGGATCAGGGTGAGGAATATGCAGTAGACTCATGGCTACTGAGACTTGACCGTGTGGAAGACAGGGTGGTGATGGTGGTGGCTAAGTGACTGAAAGCATTATCTGCTATCCAACCAATAACCTTTTCACACTGCTCTGTGTTCAATAGTGGTGTTCTGCAGTCCCCTATTAATTGGGACAGGAAGGTCGAGCAACAAGATGTGGGTGTTTGTTGTGGCACAATTTCAGCTTGCTCACGTCCTCGGCCTCATCCTCTGCATGCACCATCATCACCATCATGTCCACTTCCCTGTCCCTTGCCACGTGCCTTGCCCATTTTAAATGGAGGACAATATTTTCCACGTTCACTACAAATGGCTGGATTTGAACCGCAGTGATATATAATATGTGTGATGGAAAACCACAGTTTTAAATAACTGGCCTGTAGTTTACTGTTTTTCACAGTGACCTGGTGTCAATAACTTCACTGACACGCTGCAACAAAATTTAAATGGAGGCCTGAAATGCCAGAATTTGGAGCATACTTATATGTGATACGTGTGATGGAAAACCACAGTTATAAATAGCTGACCTGTAGGTTACTATTTTTCACAACGACCTCGGGTCAATAACTTCACTGACACGCTGCAACAAAATTTAAATGGAGGCCAATATTTTCCACGTTCATTGCTGTAATATGGAAAGACACACTCCAGCCACATGAGATCTGGCATTGTCTTGCATTAGGAGGAACCCAGGGCCAATCGCACCAGCATATGGTCTCACAAGGGGTCTGAGGATCTCATCTCGGTACCTAATGGCAGTCAGGCTATCTCTGGCGAGCACATGGAGGGCTGTGCGGCCCTCCAAAGAAATGCCACCCCACACCATTACTGACCCACTGCCAAACCGGTCATGCTGAAGGATGTGGCAGGCAGCAGATCGCTCTCCATGGCGTCTCCAGACTCTGTCACGTCTGTCACATGTGCTCAGTGTGAACCTGCTTTCATCTGTGAAGAGCACAGGGTGCCAGTGGTGACTTTGCCAATCCTGATGTTCTGTGGCAAATGCCAAGCGTCCTGCACGGTGATGGGCTGTGAGCACAACCCCCATCTGTGGACATCGGGCCCTCATACCACCCTCTTGGAGTCGGTTTCTAACCATTTGTGCAGACACACGCACATTTGTGGCCTGCTGGAGGTCATTTTGCAAGGCTCTGGCAGTGCTCCTCCTCTTCCTCCTTGCACAAAGGCGGAGGTAGCGGTCCTGCTGCTGGATTGTTGCCCTCCTACGGCCCCCTCCACGTCTCCTGGTGTACTGTCCTGTCTCCTGGTAATGCCTCCAGCCTCTGGACACTACGCTGACAGACAAAGCAAACCTTGCCACAGCTCGCATTGATGTGCCATCCTGGATGAGCTGCACTACCCGAGCAACTTCTGTGGGTTGTAGAGATCGTCTCATGCTACCATGAGTGTGAAAGCACAACCAACATTCAAAAGTGACCAAAACACCAGCCAGAAAGCATTGGTACTGAGATGTGGTCTGTGGTCCCCCACCTGCAGAACCACTCCTTTATTGAGAGTATCTTGATAATTGGCAATAATTTCCATCTATTGTCTATTTCATTTGCACAACAGCATGTGAAATTGATTGTCAATCAGTGTGGTTTCCTAAGTGGACAGTTTTATTTCACAGAAGTTTGATATACTTGGAGTTATATTCTGTTGTTTAAGTGTTCCCTTTATTTTTTTGAGCAGTATATATATATATATATATATATATATATATATATATATACAGTACAGATCAAAAGTTTGGACAGACCTTCTCATTTAAAGATTTCACTGTATTTTCATGACTATGAAAATTGTACATTCACACTGAAGGCATCAAAACTATGAATTAACACATGTGGAATTATATACTTAACAAAAAAAGTGTGAAACAACTGAAAATATGTCTTATATTCTAGGTTCTTCAAAGTAGCCACCTTTTGCTTTGATGACTGCTTTGCACACTCTTGGCGTTCTCTTGATGAGCTTCAAGAGGTAGTCACCGGAAATGGCTTCGACATTACAGTGCGTGGCAGGCAATCCCTGCATGTTCATTGGCTCTCTATAGAGCGCCAAACATGCAGGGAGGAGACCTGAGCTCCCGCCCGAGTAACACGGAAATACTCGCAGAGCACCGAGCAACTCGAGCAGTGAGATGCTCGGGCGAGTACCGAGCAGTGGCGAGCACATTCGCTCATCACTAATAGGCATTAATAAGGAGTTGGTCCCCTCTTTGCAGCTATAACAGCTTCCACTCTTCTAGGAAGGATTTTGGGGTGCCTGAAGTTGGACGAGGGGGCATGGTTCACAATATTTGTTTAGTTCATCCCATATATGTTCAGTGTGGTTGAAGTCACGGTTCTGTGCAGTCAGTCGTTTTCTTCCACACCAAACTCAGCCACCCAGGACTGTATTTTGCGTTCTTGCCGCCCTAGGCACTTTGCATGGTCATGCCCCCTACTGGCAACTGGCAAGTCAGACTAAGGCCACCTTCACACGTTCAGTATTTGGTCAGTATTTTTTCTCAGGAGTGGGAGCCAAAACCAGTAGTGGGTGAGAAATACAGAAGTGGTGACTTGTTTCTATTATAGTTTTCTTCTGAATGTTCCACTCCTGGTTTTGGCTTACAAATACTGGTGTAAAATACTGATCAAATACTGAACATGTGAATGTAGCCTAGGAGTGTACATACCCTTTAAATAGTAGTAGAGGGGGTGTCCAGGACTATATTTATTTTTTTTACTATGAGTCAAAAAACTAAAAGGCAGCTATCTGCTAACTACCTCCCTGTTCTATCCGACCCTGGCTCAGAGCAGTCATTGACTGCCTCTGCAGCTAATTCAGTTGCTTCACATCAAAAGAGCATCGCTTCCTCTTCCAGCCTGCTCTGTCGATGGGGCGTGACTGCCGACGACATGCTGATTGGCAGATTCCCTCAGGCAGAGAAGAGCTGGCTGTCAATCACCATAACATTGGCAGTCACGTCCCATCAACAGAGCAGAGCGGAAGTGAAGCTGCTGCTCTGGCAATGTAATGTCAGCAGAAGCCAAAGAATCTCCAGCACAGATCGGTGCAGGGTAGAACAAGCAGGTTAGCAATTACCTGCCTGTTAGTTCCTAGGCCCATAGTAAAAAAAATGATATAGTCCATGATAACTCATTTAAGGGCCCCTATATTCATTAGACTAACATAGGCCGCACTCGCTGATTTGAAAGGGTTCAGTTCACAGTCTAAGGCTACGTTAAACATCTGTGTGAGTGTTACAATTTGAAAGAAATGGACCAATTTTCTCAGGTGTCATCCTAGTTGAATCCTAGTTGCTTCTGCTTGTGTAGAGGTGTCCTTGCTTCCAAGCCAATAATAAATCATAGTAACATAGTTTTTAAGGTTGAAGGAAGACTAAGTCCATCTAGTTCATCCCAATCCTTTGGGATATCACAGGTTTTCATGCAAGGTTATCACTAAGCAACAAATCTGTGATACAAAATGGAAGCAAATGTGAATCTTCTGATCTGCATCTGCATCTCACGGATCCCCATAGACTAGAATGGCCGAGACTGATCCACAAATGAGATCAGAATGAGACCTGCTCGGAGTCACGTGGATCTCATTATCAAATCCATGGTTTTAACGGATGTGTGAAAATATCCATTCTACTCTATGGGATAAAGTGCTGTCCGAGGAAAAAAAATTAGACAGTATTCTATTCGGACGTGTCACACGGATGTGAAAGTTCCCACAATGAGTATTTGGTGAGTTTTTAAAGCTGCGGATTTTCTGCACCAATTAGCCAAATTAGGTGACTTGTGCTTTTGAGTGCGTTTTTTACATGTGCTTTATTGCGTTTTTTCACCTGCGGTTTTTCTCTCTTTTTTATATATCATGCTTTCAATGAAACTGTTTTGTTTTTGAAGCTTCCTGTTACTTAGCATTGATAAAACTTCACTGATAAAGTCATGTGCAGGCTACATGTGCGTTTATTGCGCTTCCTCTGCGGAAAAGCACTAAAAACATAAACACTTTTTTTATTTGTGGATTTTCCTTATCAAATTCAAGTCCATGGTAAAAGCCGCAAAATAAAATATTTGCCGTAAAAGAAATTGACTTGTTGCAGATTTCAAAACTGCACCGCAGGTCAGTATACACAGCGAAAAAAAAGCTGAGATTTTTATAAATCCCATACAACCCAATGGCTAACGTGGAATGGAACTAAAAGGGGTTGTCTGGTCCAAATCGATAAGTCTACAGTCACTCTGAGTGACTGCAGACTTATGAATCCCCCTAGCACACGCGTTGTGCCCTTCGAGGATTCGCCGGTTTCTGACCCGGGATTGGAGGGTATGTATGAGTTATGCATACTCTCTGCCAAAGCCCGTCCATTTGGTGCAGCCTCGCTCCATACACTTCTATGGAGCGAGGCCGTGCCCAGACTAATGATGTGGCTGTCTAGTGGGTATTGTGGGCTAGAGGGTGCGGCCTCACTCCATACAAGTGCCACCAATTTCCAAACCATGTATTAAATAAAGGTTTTTTATATTAGTAATTTTTGTATCATCTGTGACTTTACAATTCGGGTTTTCATTATTGTATTAGTAAAATATAATGAAAGGAGAGTAGGGGTGGGAGAGAAGAAATTATAATGAATAGAAAGTGGCCGGTAGGAGAGAAGACATTATTTTATAATGAATTGAGGGCGGGAGGTAGGAGAGAGAACATTATATTATAATGAATTCAGGGTGTGGGGTGTGAGAGAACATGACAATGAATTGGTGGAGTGGGGCATGTAAATATAATGAATTGAAGATGCGGGAGGTGCACAGTGGTGGGGCTAGTCCCTGCTGTATTGAGCATGTGACGCGCCCCCCTGGGCCTAGTGTGAACGTGTGTGGGATACTAGGAGCCGGGTCTCTGGGGGTTGTAGAATCCGTGGTGGTGGCCGATGGCGGTATTTTGTGGGGGTTTTAGGTTAATTGTCCGACTACGCCACCCGTGGATTGCGGTCAGTGCGGACTGCCGCGGCAAGGCAGACCGCTGGGGCTGATGGTGTGTGCAGCTGAGGTAGTGTGACTTCCCACGGGAAGAGTGGAGCCCCAGGGCAGTGTAGTTGATGGTGAGGGTGATAGTGCACAGGAGTCCCAGCACTAGTAGTGCTGGTGCGGCGATGAAGCAGGAACGACTCAGAGTCTTTGCAGTGCAGTTCAGGGTCTTTACTGGTGGTATTAAGGCAGACCCTCCCGGGAGTACTGGCTAACATAAGGGGCCTGGTCAGTCTGTGAGCAAACAGGAGTTCCCCTGGCCAGGTGGAGTTGTAGGCCTCCCCGTCTATCTGCACTCTTTCTGGCTACCTTGCTGTAAGCGGGTAGAAGTAGCCCACGTCCCTGAGTATACCATGTGGTGCTCACCCGTATGGCTGGTGACTTGGGGCCTTCTGTTAGCCTCCGCTCCTGGATGGCGGTACTGGTTCCTAGATTCTTCTGCCAGGGCGAGCTATATCTCTGCTTAGCTTCCAGCCCCTGGTCTTCTGCTCCTAGCTCCTACAGAGCTCCTGCTGTTTCTTTCCCTGTGTCTGGAACTGTCTCCAGGCTCTGACTCCCAGACTCTGACTCCCTAATCCTGCCCCAGACCCAGTTTATAAGGGCAGATTCCTCCCCTCCCAGGTCTGGGCAGGAAGTGTTGCATGCTTAAGGGCTCCTGACCAGAGAAACCTCCCACTTGCTCTCAGATGTAATATTTCTATTACTGTGGCAACCAGACCCCTGGGGTGCCACATTCCCCCCTAGTGAATTTTAGTACTCCGGGACTAAACACATTTTTAAGAAAACACAAATACAAGGTATAAACAATAATACAACAACATATATACAAGAAGCTTTAGTCTTTAGAGGTCACGGTGTGTCCGTGACCGGGTGTCCATGTCACCCAACAAGGTGAAGTTTTGGCGCAGAGTAGGGGACCTGTCCAAAGCACACCCCAAGCGTTGGCCCTGGGCGTGGCTGCAAGGCTGAGGCTAGCTACTTTGGACCACAAGGAGGCCACGGCAGACAGGTTTTCTCTTCCGCGGCCATCTTCGCAAGAGGCACCAAGGTGCAACTATCTACATGTAGTTCCGGTTATTCAGCGTCCATAACCTGTCAGTCCAAATAAACCTGCAGGGTAACTAGAGAAACATAATTAGTAACCAGGCAACAAACATAAACCATTTTCAACATTTACAGTTTACAGGTATCACAGTTTAGATTCTCCAGCGAGCGGGCATCTGTCCTCTAGTACTCCTGGTGGACATACGTAACCCACTATCTGGTTCTGCACTACAGGGTGTAGAAGGTGTTGTGGGTAGGCCTGGCAGCTTTCTGCGTACTCTTTGGCTTACTAGGGGCACGGCAGACTCACTACTAGCAGAGGGTTGATTCTCCTGGGCTGCTGGTATGGATTCTTCTGCCTCCTGGGCCGGCTGCTCTTCTGACACTCCCTGTTCTTCTGTAGGTCCTTGAGGGGCTGGCTGGAGAAAGGTGAGGACGGGTACCACGACTGCGTTGTTGATTTGAGTCCAGAACCGGGGAAAGTCTCCGAGTACGGTACTGATCATTTCTTCCCTTTCCTCTGCGTGTTGGGGGTTTCCTTGATCTTCTTCAGGGCTTTGCAGCTGCTCGGGACACTTCTTCATGTGGTCTCTGGAGACAATGGCCGTGGTCTCTCCTCCATCCTTACTGATGACACATACTTTTGGGTTCTCATGACTTGAGGGCAGTACGGTGTACGGGTCCTTCTCCCACTGGTCATCCAACTTGTGGAGCCGTCTCTTTCTCTTCAAGACCTGCTCTCCAGGTACCAGGGGAACAGCGGGAGCATACTGGTTATAAGCCTTCTCTTGCCTTTCTCTTGCTTGAGACAGACTTCGCTCGACGCTCTCCTGTACTTTCCGATACTGCTGCTGCCGTTCTGTATCCCAGTCTGCCTCTGGCGAGGTGTCCTCGGGTGTCAGGACTCCCATATCCAGGTCAATAGGCAGCTTACCAGGTCTTGCTCTCATTAGGTAACCCGGGGTACAGTTGGTGGAGCCTACGGGGATGTGATTGTACAAGTCCACCAAATCAGGCAGTTTTTCAGGCCACAGACTGCGTTCCTCCAGGGGCAACGTTTTCAGCAAGTCCATCACCACCTGGTTCATTTTCTCACATAGTCCGTTGGTCTGAGGGTCATAGGGCGTTGTTCTTATCTTCCTACAGCCATATAGATTGCAGAACTCCTGGAAGACCTCCGCTTCGAAGGCTGGTCCTTGGTCCATCAGCACTTGCTCCGGATACCCGTGTGGACGGCAGAAGTGCAGCTGGAAGGCCCTAGCTGCTGTTTGGGCCATTAAGTCCTTGACAGGGACCACCACTAGGAACCGGGAGTAGTGATCTACGATGGTGAGGGCGTAGACGTACCCAGATTTGCTTGGAGCCAGTTTCACATGGTCCAGGGCTACCAGTTCCAGTGGCTGCCTGGTGATGATGGGCTGCAGGGGACTCTTCTGGCTGGCACGGTCATTTCTTCTTAGGTTGCACGGGCCACAGTCTCTGCACCACCTCTCAATGGCTCCTTTCATGCCTATCCAGTAGAACCGTTCACGCAACAAGAACTCCAGCTTTTTCCATCCGAAGTGTCCTGCTCCGTCGTGGTACGCCTCCAGAACCATAGCCGCGTCTCGTCTTGGGACCACTACCTGCCAGGTCAGCTCATGTGTTCTAGAGTTAACCATTCTCCGGCACAGCTTCTCCTTGTAAAGAAACAGCCTGCTTTTCTCCTTCCACAGTTGCTTGGTCTCCTCCGGAGCGTCTGGGTCAAGACGGGCATCAGCCTGTGTCAGCATTTCCTTCACCAGATGGACTGCGGGATCACTGTCTTGAGTCTCCACCCAGCTGTAGTGGGGTAAGGGATTGAACGTGGCAGAGCGCCTGTCCCTTACACGGTGGGAATACAGAGTAATCCCATGACGGTGGAACGCAGGGAGTTCGACTTCTTCTGGATCTTCCCCTACGTCCGGTAAGTTTGGCATTCTGGACAGGGCATCCGCGTTGGCATTTGAGCGTCCCGCCCGGTATTTGATGGTGAATTCGTAGTTGGACAGGCGGGCCATCCATCTGTGCTCCAGGGCACCAAGTCTTGCAGTGTCCAGGTGTGTCAACGGGTTGTTATCCGTGTACACGGTGAACTTGGAAGATGCAAGGTAATGCTTGAAACGTTCGGTCACTGCCCACACCACTGCCAGGAACTCTAGCTTGAATGAGCTTTAATTCTCAGGGTTTCTCTCTGTGGGCCGTAGTTTTCGGCTGGCGTAAGCGATTACCCGTTCTTTCCCCTGCTGGATCTGGGACAGTACGGCTCCTAGCCCGATGTTGCTCGCGTCCGTGTGGAGGATAAAGGGCTGGCTGTAGTCAGGGTACGCCAGGATTTCATCCCCCGTGAGGGCCATCTTCAGCTCGCAGAAGGACTCCTCTTCCAGCTTTTCCCATCTGAAGGGTGGATTCTGGTTTTTGGCCTTCCTGGATTGGCCTATCAGGAGGTCCTGCATAGGGGCTGCCATTTTGGTGAAACCGTGAATGAATCTTCGGTAGTAGCCTACCAACCCGAGGAACTGCCGCACTTCCTTTATGCTGGAGGGTCTTGGCCAGTCCTTAATCACGGTGATCTTATCGGGGTCGGGAGCCACTCCGTCAGCACTCACCACTTGTCCCAGGTACTGCACCTTTGGTTTCAGGAGGTGACACTTGGAGGGTTTCACCTTTAGGCCGTAGCTTGCCAGGGCCTCAAACACTTCTGCCAGGTGTTTCAGATGGTCCTCGTAGGTTTTGGAATAAACGATGACATCGTCCAGGTATAACAGGACCGTCTCGAAGTTCCGGTGTCCCAGACAGCATTCCATCAACCGCTGGAAGGTTCCTGGTGCATTGCAGAGCCCGAACGGCATACAATTGAATTCGCTGAGACCCATCGGGGTGGTGAACGCAGTCTTCTCCTTGTCCGCCTCTGCTACAGGAACCTGCCAGTACCCGCTAGTAAGATCCAAAGTGGAGAAGAAGTTAGAAGATTTTAATGCAGCTAAAGATTCTTCTATTCTAGGTAACGGGTACGCATCTTTGTGTGTGATACGGTTGACCTTTCTGTAGTCTACACACATTCTCATGGTGTTGTCCTTCTTTTTTACCAGAACTATTGGAGCTCCCCAGGGGCTACAGCTGTCCCTGATTACCCCAGCCTCCTTCATGTCCCGCAACATCCCCTTTGCATGCTGATAGTGTGCAGGGGGTACAGGTCGGTATCTTTCCTTTATGGGTGGATGGTCTCCTGTGGGGATGTGATGTTCTACCCCTTTTACTCGCCCGAAGTCTAGCGGGTGTTTACTAAAGACTCTTTCGTACTCCTGAACCATCCGGTAGGCTCCCTGTTTTTGGTATGAGGGAGTGGAGTCAGTACCCAAATGCAGTTGCTGACACCAGTCCTCCATTTGTTTCTTAGAGCCGTTACCTTCCTCTGGTTGAGATGGAGGCAAGGGTTCCACAGCCCTTACATAATTTTGGTTTATGGTGAACAATTTGGCTAGCGTGGCATACCGGGGCAGGTATACTTCTCTCTCCCCGATATTTATGATGCGGACGGGCACCCTCCCATGGCGTACATCGACCACCCCCTGTGCTGTCAAAATGGTGGGCCTACTGTCTGAGTAGACGGGTTCTACCATTGCTTAGTAGTCTCTACCTCTTAGACCAATAGCTGCCCGGCACCAGATCATCATCTCACTTTTCGGGGGCATGGCAATAGGGAACGGGTCACACATTCTCACGCTACCTATCTCACTACCAGATAGTTCCACTTGTTGCCGCTTCATCAGCGCCCGGATCTCTTTTTGGAGCACACGCTGCTGGCTGGAACTGGCGTTCTTGGCAACCTGCTGTAAAATGAGAATCACCTCTGCAAGACAATTTTCAATCACGTTAGTTCCCAAGGTTATTCTAGGGTGACTTTCATGACGGTCAATGTCCACAATAATCAGTCCTTGTGCCGCCAGTTCGACTTTACCGACCTTAATGGTCACCTACTTGAATCCCACCTGCGGCATGGGCTGACCATTGCTGGCGATGATACTCAGGTCGTCATCTGGGTAGCGGGTTATGTCCGAGTCATCCCAGTACCGCTTAAAGAGCACGTACGGGATGGTAGTCACTTGTGACCCAGTGTCCAGTAGGGCACTCATAGGAATGCCATCCAGTACCACAGGCAGGACCGGACGTCCCCCTACGTATTTATCACGCCAGTTCGATGGGCCTGATGATCTTATGCCTGGGGGTTGGCCCTCTCCCTCAGGTCGAGCCAGTTTAAATGACAGTACCTTGCCATGTGTCCGGGTTGATTGCAGCGGCGGCAGATGGGTTGACCGTCCTCGTTGTATCTGTCGCTGGGTCTTCCTCTGGATGTTGGGATCCTCCTCTGTCGGCGCCACGGGACGTCCTCCGGTCCGGATGCCAGCTGGATCTTCCCTGGAGGGGAAACCTGTAAAGACTGCACAGTTCTGGTTAGCGCGGCTATGCTTTTGGTTAACTCTTGGACCTGATGGTGCAGGTCTGTAGCCGGGTTGTCATCCAAAGCCTGCGCACCAGCTCCTACAAACTCTGTAGACAAGGGCGCCGCCTCCTGGTGATAGGTAATAGCAGGACGCCGGTGGGTTACAGCGCTACCCGGTGCCGGTTCTCGGAGCACCCGGATGGCCCTGTCTTTGAACTTTGCAAAGTCTAAACCAGGGTTCTGCAAGGCCATTGCACGTAACTGGGTTCGGTGGGCGTAGGACAGCAGACCCTCAATGAATTGCTCAGTTAGCAGTTCATCTGCATTCCGCACACTGTCAGGGTCTGCCTGTTTAATGGCTCCCAGGGCCTCTTGCAAATTCAAAGCATAGTTTCTTATACTGTCTTGGGCCCGCTGCTTGCACCCATAGAATTTCATTTTGATCTCTGCTGAGGTACGGGTATCAAAAGTGTCCCTCAGACGGGTTAAGATTTCTTTTTACAGTCTCCTTGTCCCGGACTGACCAGGACTTTACTTCACGTTGGGCTGCCCCGGTTAGCTGGCCTACCAGAATGCTCACTTTTTGTCCTTCTGTCAGGGGGTATACCTTAAACAGGCTGTACAGTCTTTCTTTAAAGTCGCTTAGGGTATGCGACTCCCCTGAGTACTGGGGTAGCCAGGCCGCTCCGGGGATATAGGGCATTGTAAATGGCATTACTGCGGCAGTGGCCGCGCTGGTGGTAGAGGGTCCCTCCATATCCGTCATCTTCCTCACCCCTAGTTAAGTGTGGCCTACCTTCTGTTGCTTTTTCTCCGTAGGCCGCGGCTCCGCAGACGATCGTCAGGGTGGAGGACCTTGCGTCGAGCTCTGGTGACGTCAGCGTTTCTCTCTCTCCCTTCCAGGACCATGCGCAGCGTCGATGCGTGGGGCGGAGCTTCGGGTCTCGCGCGCTTTCGGCATCCACGCCCCTCTTCTTCCCGCGCGGCGTCCCAAAGATGGCGTCCGATGGCGGGAAAATGACTGCGGATGGCGGGAAACTTTTGAAGATGGCGGGAAACTTTTGAAGATGCCGGGAAACGGCTCCGGATGGAGGGGACCTTCACCACGGCAGGTTTGACAGTCTTTTGAAGGCGCGCAGTACCCGGTGGTTGTGGGCACGAAATCCTGCCGACTATGCCAAAGCTGACGCGCCCCCCTGGGCCTAGTGTGGACGTGTGTGGGATACCCGGAGCCGGGTATCTGGGGGTTGTAGAATCTGTGGCGGTGACCCGGTCCCATGGCTCAGGGTGGTCAGGCCGATGGCGGTGTTTTGTGGGGGTTTTAGGTTAATTGTCCGACTACGCCACCTGTGGATTGCGGTCAGCGCGGACCGCCGCTGCAAGGCAGAACTCTGGGGCTGATGGTGTGTGCAGCTGAGGTAGTGTGACTCCCCACGGGAAGAGTGGAGCCCCAGGGCAGTGTAGTTGATGGTGAGGGTGATAGTGCACGGGAGTCCCAGCACTAGTAGTGCTGGTGCGACGATGAAGCAGGAACGACTCAGAGTCTTTGCAGTGCAGTTCAGGATCTTTACTGGTGGTATTAAGGCAGACCCTCGCGGGAGTACTGGCTAATATAAGGGGCCTGGTCAGTTTGTGAGCAAACAGGAGTTCCCCTGGCCAGGTGGAGTTGTAGGCCTCCCCGTCTATCTGCACTCTTTCTGGCTACCTTACTGTAAGCAGGTAGAAGTAGCCCAAGTCCCTGAGTATACCGTGTGGTGCTCACGCGTATGGCTGGTGAATTGGGGCCTTCTGTTAGCCTCCGCTCCTGGATGGCGGTGCTGGTCCCTTCCTTGTGACTGAGCCTCCGGGCTTCTATGGCCAGAGGACTTGGAATTCCCTGCCGGCTGGTTTCTGCTGCTGGGTGAATATCAGTCCCCACAGCCTCGGACTCCTGTGTCCGGTTCCTAGATTCTTCTGCCAGGGCGAGCTATATCTCTGCTTAGCTTCCAGCCCCTGGTCTTCTGCTCCTAGCTCCTACAGAGCTCCTGCTGTTTCTTTCCCTGTGTCTTGAACTGTCTCCAGGCTCTGACTCCCAGACTCTGACTCCCTAATCCCGCCCCAGACCCAGTTTATAAGGGCAGATTCCTCCCCTCCCAGGTCTGGGAAAGGAAGTGTTGCAAGCTTAAGGGCTCCTGCCCAGATAAACCTCCCACTTGCTCTCAGACGTAATATTTCTATTACTGTGGCAACCAGACCCCTGGGGTGCCACACATGTGTCGGTTGTCAATTCTGATGGACACTCAGTAGATTTCTCTCACTGTGCAACATGCATAGTGGCAGTGTGCTCTCTCGCTGGCTCTGATCAGAATTGATGCCACTTGCAATGGGCAGGGCTGGTCTCTGCTCGCTCATTCCTTACTTACTTTGTGCATTTTGTTGCCGGCTCATCACTTTCTTATCGCCGATGAGAGAGCATACTGTAACTGTGCACTGAGAAGAACAATGCACAGTGACAGGAATCTAATGAGCATACATCGGAATTGACAGCCGACACATGCTCAGTAGAGCAGGGACTAGCCCAGTCGCTGAAAGGGACATCACTGATGATGCTTCGTTTCAGGGAGAGGGCAGGACGTGCAGCAGTTTGCGCAGCCTCTGACCCCTGATGACACTTCATTTGAATATCATTCTCAAACAAAGCGTAATCAAAAAGAAAGTAGCAAAAAAATAAATAAAGCAGTTAGATAATGTACTGAGGGAAGGATAGGAATGCTTTTCGGAACTAAATAAATATATTTGAAAAAAGAAACGTGGGACATTTCTTTAACCTTTTGATTACTGTAGGACCTGGAGTGAGTATATAGGGTGCCTGGCTGACACCTCTTCATTACTAAAGCTAGAGTTAGCTTTCAGCGACACCTAATCCCATTAAGCCTAATCCCATTAATCCTAATGCTGCACTTATTTTGTCAGTACATGCGAATCCACCAGATGTAATGACATTTCAATCAGTCAAAATCTGCATCTCTGCTACAGAAATTGATATGCTGTAGGTGAGTTTGGGTACGTGCCCATGATAAGGAAATGCTGCGGGTTCAGTGTGAACACATGCGGATTTACCTGCGTTCAATAGAACGCTGCATTTTGGACGCAGAAAAAATATGCTGCGTCCAAAGCGCTGCTACATCCAGATCGTGGGCAGATACCCTTAAATTAAAAAAATGGTGTGTGTTCCCGTGTTATTTTCATAACAAGCATAAGGAAAGCCAACCCCTGTCGGCTGATATTACTAGCCGGGGAAGAGGCCATTAGTCAAAAATGTTCCCTGGCTATTAAGAACACTCCACAGCTGTTTGCTTAGCCTTTACTGGCTAGATCACAGGGGGACCCCAGAAAAAATTGAAGTAGGGTCCTCCTGTTAAATCTAACCAGCAAAGGCTAGGTATACAGCTGCAGGCTGATATTAATAGCCAGGGAAGGGGCGATGGATCCTGGCCCCATCCGAGGCTTATAATATCAGCTCTCAGCCACCCCAGAAATGGTGCATCCAAAAAATGCACCAAATATGGCACTTATCCTCCACTTTTCATACTTTCCTTGGTGCTGTGGCAAGTGGGGTAATAGGGTTGGAGTTCATGTCAGCCTTAAATAAAGACAAGGCCAGAATGCAGAATATAATCTTTTATTTTAAATAAAATTCCACATTGTTTCAATCATTAATTTAATAATAAAAAAACATCGTATACTCACCTGACACCCATTAGGTCAGATGATAAGCTCCAGTGACCTCACTTACTGCACCAGCATTGTGTGAGAAAATTCTCATGCAGCATCGGTGCTGTAAGTGAGGTCACCGGAGCTCGTCTGCTGATCATCAGCTGATTGAATTCCAGTTACCTCCATCCCGACAGCTCAGGGCTTGCGCTCCCGTCAGTGTATCATAGTGTGCTGCCAGGTGAGCCGATCGCCGTGGGACATTCGTGATGACGGCAGTAGGTGAGTATGAAGTGTTTTTTTATTTTAATAGCAATTTATTTTAACTGTTTGTTGTTTTTTTTTACACAGAGCAAAGGCGCCGGCTGAAGAGACTACTTCTCCCCTCAGCCACGCCTGGTCCCGCTGTTATCAGCGGGAACGGGCATAGGATGATGGGAGGAGTAGTCTTCCATGGGCAATTCTTTGTGCTGTTTTGCCGCGTTTTTGATTCATTGGCTTGAATTGAGTCAGTCAAATACGCAGCAAGAATCCACCGCAAATCCGAAAATTGTTTTATACTTGCGTTTTTGCTGAAGATTTGATTGACTTAATTGAAGTCAATGGGTGAAAAATGCTACAACAACGCACAAAGAGTTGACATGCTGCAGATTTAACCTCAATCACAATCCTGACAGGAAAATTCCTGATCATGTACACAGCACTTCAGGATTGTCATTGCATTGCATCACTTTGTGCACATGAATGTGTGGTCGGCCTAAGCAGGCTATTAAACAACTGCTGAATTTCTTCACTTAACCAGTCATTTCCCGTTTTTTTCAGACCATAAGATGCACTTTTTCCCCCCAAATTTCGGAGGAAAATGGGGAGTGCGTGTTATGGTCCGAATGTAGCTTACCGGGGAGTTGTGGTGGTGGTGCGGGATAGCAGGAAGCAGGGTCCCTCCCTCAGGAACCCTGCGACAGCAGAAGAGGTGTGATGCTGTGGGCCCGGTATCGGCAGACAGGCAGAGCTTTCCCAGCGGACAGTTTCCTGAAGCCATAGGCCTCAGGGAAATGGCTGCTGAGATCCCAGTCTGCGCATGCAATGGCTAGGGCGGCCATTTCTCTGTAGATCACGGCTTCAGGAAGATGGCCGTTGGAACAGCAATGCACTCTACTCTGCCTCACGCCGACCCTGGCCCCACAGCATTGCACCGCTTCTGCCGCCGCCAGTTTCCTGAAGAAGGGACCCTGCTTCCTGCAATCCTGCTCCCCCACGGCTGCAATCCCCCGCTGTTAGGGCACCCCCTCTCTCACACATGGCTCTCATCATTGCTCCACTTCTGCCACCGTCAGCTTCCTTGGGGCACATTACTCCTGTGACCCCCCCGCTCCACTGCCACCGCTCCCCAGATAAGATACCTATTCGGACTGACCCCCATCTTATAAAAAATATTTTTTTCCTATTTTCCACCCCAAAATTTTAGGTGTGTCTTATGGTCCTGTGCGTCTTATAGTCCGAAAAAAACGATAAGTGCCTCGCTTTACCAGGTAAATGCACCCTTCGATCCAGGTACCTTATTGGTGGCATCTTCTCCAATTGTACTTGCTCACATCCTTTTCTTCTTCATCTGCTCATGATGTCATATCCACAGACGTCCCTTTTCTCCGGTCTTCTGCAGCCCATGTGTGTCACCCAGGGGGAATATAGGGGACTCGGTACCCGAGCCTTTTACCTTGCTTAGGGGGTCACGGCAGTCGGCTCCCGGGCCCGTACTCTGGGTCTCTCTTTAAAAAGGGGTTTTAGTGTATAGTTTGTCTCGTGACGCCACCTGTGGTTTCCGGTAATGGTTACCGGCGCTGCTGCAGACCTCCGGGGGGAGATGGGATGGCAGCTGGGATGTTTCTGCTCCCCACAGGCGGAGCGGGCCCCTGGGGCAGTATTGGTGCAAATGGTGGTGATGCTGGGGCTTGCAGTGCAGGAGAGATGGCGCAGCAGAAATAACTGACGGAGGCAGTGCAGTGCAGTCATCCTAGTTTTACTCACAGTTCTTGATCAAGTTTCTCAGGTACACTGTACGGGTGTCAGCCTCTGCGTCTGCCAGGCAGGGGCTCTGCACTCATTCAGGTAGATTAGAAGCACTTAACGGGACCCCCTTTCTTATGTTCCTTTCCTTGACCGACTTCACACGCTGGGTCTTCTCCCTCCTGCCCTGCTCTCCCCCACACACAGTCCCGATCGGGTGCTCTGAAGTCCCTTCTGGGCAACATGGAGTTCCCGTACCTACTTGATGCCCTTCACGGCGACTAGGGTGAGGTTGTGGCAACTGCACCATTGAAGCCATGGAAGTGCAGAAGCCTCCGGTTTTTCCAGCCGAGACCTGAAGTAACACGGCTGGTCCAGGGTCCGGTTCCCTTCCTGCGGCCTGATCCCTCTGACACCTGGCAGATTCGGGGTGTACGGGTGCCATCCTGCACTCACCGTACCCCCTGGCATCCCTTCTGTTACCGGAGCCTTTCTCCTCTGCCTCTATTACTAGGCCTCACTTATGGAGCAGAGCTCCTGAAGAGACTCTGCTCCCCTCCTCTCCTTACTACTCACTGACTGACTGACTGACTCACCTGCCACCCTAAGATGGCTTCCCTTTATATACCTCCTACAATGGTGCTACCCTACTCTACATCCTCCACCCACACCCACTACTGGTTCCCCCTCTCTTTGGTTCCCCCCACTCCATCCAGGGACAGGGCTCAGCAGGAACATAATGCATCTTGCCCTTCCAGCCGGCCTGGAGTAGTGTAGTGTTGGATGTGGGTGTTGGGGTCCCGGGCTGCACTCCCTCCTTACCTGAGAGAAGGAGGCACCACATCTCTGGGTGAGGTGCAGTACCTCTGTGGCGACTGAAACCCCAGGGGCGCCACACATGCCAATAGTTAAAATTAAAAGTGTCATTATAATGCTGCCTGAATAAAAATAGCTGCCTCTACCGTGTCCTATATAATCCCTATGCTGTGCCCCTGAATAAATAATTGCCCCTCACTGTCCCTCTCATGGTAAATGACCTCCTCTCCTATAAAAGGTTGCCTCTACACCATCACCCCTTATATACTATATCCACCATCCCTCCCCCATAAACCATGACTGCCACACTGTCTTTTCTTATGAACAATAACTGTCAAAACATCCTCCCTTAACAACCATGGCCTATACACAGTCCGCCATACATACTGTACCTACATTATGAACTTTAGCCTCAACACTGTCCCCATCTTCACTGCCTCTCTTTACACTGTGTCCCCTTGTGGCACCCTGCTGTGCACAGGTACCACAGGACCCAGGGTGCATGGACGGACTTCTCCACAAGAGGCCCTCATTACATACAAACACCTCCACCCTTCCACCTCACACCACCAGAGGGAGCCCGTTAGGGATATATATGAAGGGTGGAGCCAGGCAGTTCAGTTAGTTAGTTGTTGGAGAGCGTGCTGACGCTGAGAGCAGCTAAGACGCAGCGCGTCTGCTGCTGAGCTCTGAGGGCCCTGAGTGGGGCCGAAGGCAAGGAGGAGAGGAGAGAGGAGTTGAGGGGGCAGAGGAGCATCATAGGCTCACCCCAGTATACAAACCAGACACCGGGTCCGCGCCTACAGCGTACCTTTATACCCAGTAGGGATCACCGGCATTCCAGGAGGACTACAAGCCCCTGGCAGACCTGAAGCTAGACCCATCACAGGACCAGGAACCACGAAGGCCCCAGCATTACCAGAGATAGTGGTTTCCTGCAGAAGGTCCTACTACCGAGCGACAGGTGAAGGAACAGCACGATACATAAGCTAGGTCCAGTTGCAGGCTGGCCAGGAGCATACAGAGAGGCAGACACAGACCAGGAGGCCTTATACCCGCTCATTGGGGAGAAGTCCTGAAGTGCACCCATCCTACTGAGCACCCTGGACCGTACCTGACATCCGCACCAGTAAAGGTATTGAAGCGAATCCCCTGTCTCTGTCAGTTACTCCTGCTGCGCCATCCGCCTGCACTACTGTCGGGGTCGTAACGACAATCCACTCGTCCTCTAGTCACTCCAAATTAAGGCTATGAGCATGGGTCAATTATTCAAAGAATGAGTCAGACAACGAGCTGGTTCAAACTCAGAGCACGCTCAGAAGGCTACTGGCAAGCCACGAACTCAGCAATGTTCTGCCTTTATTTCCGCATGCACAAACCTAAATACACTACATAATGGGGAGGGGAAAGGGATTGTTCGGGGCGGGGTAAGCCATAAATGTCTAGTATCCGGCCACTCCTGATTGGTCCATGTCTCCTTAACTCAGTCTCTGGGCAGATATTGCAACCGTCAGTTGATGATCCGGTTTCATTTCTCTGAAACAGGTGCTGGCCGATACCGGCGCCATCTTAGCATAAGTTTCGATGTAAGTAACACGTAGCAAGGAAAGCTTATTGTTATAAGACACAAAATGGTGGTTAGTACATAAGTAAAGCGTATAAAAGTATAAAAGTATAAAAGTGGAAAGAAAAAAATATATTCTTTCTGACCCTGACACTACAAGTCCCAGCATCACCACCATCAAACTCCACACTGCCCCGGGGGCCGGCTCCACCTGTGGGGAGCAGAAACACCTCAGCTGCCATCCCATCACCCCCCCGGAGGTCTGCAGCAGCGCTGGTAAACCTTACCAGGTACCACAGGTGGCATCACGAACTATTTACTTTATTTTTATTTTTCCTATCCAAGTTACTATCCCCTTTTTGGTTGACCGCCCTGGGCCACAGGCCGGGCCAGCCACTGTGACATATCCCCCACCAGCATCCATAGCCCCGGCTGCCGAATACCCCATTGCCCGGGGGCGCGTCAACTTCTGGCGTCACGAACAGGATTTAGTGCCTGTTGCAACGAACAGGATTCCATGCCCGTTGCCACCGGGTACTGTGCACCTTCAAAGACTGTAACACTTACTGTGGTGAAGATTTCCCGCCATTCCCGAGGTTTCCCGCCATTATCCGCCATTTTCCTGTCGCCGCGCGGGAAGAAGAGGGGCGTAACCGCGGGAATCGGAGAGGCGTAACCGCTGGAAGCGTGCGAAGCCCAGGCCCCGCCACGCGCCTTGACGCCGAACCAGGAAGCGTCAGTTCCTAGAAGGACACCGTTGTCAAGCGCACGTTCTGACGTCAGCCGCGAGGGAGACGCAAGGTCCTTGAAGGAGAACGTCGCCTGCGCAGCTGCGGCCTACCCGATCCAAGTAAAGAAGGTAGGCTATGGTTTACTAGGGGGGCGCAACCATGGCTGACGACCAGCAAGCCGCCGGAGCACCGGTTAATGCTCCTGATGCCCAACTTGCGCCCGGCGCTGCACAGGCCGGAACGGCAGCCCCACCAGCAGGGGTCATGACTCCATTGATACCCATGGCCCTGCCGTATATCGCTGGAGCAAAATGGCTTCCCCAGTATGATGGCAAACCAGACACCCTGTCTGGGTTCAAGAGAAAAATGTGTGGTGTACTGGACATGTATTCTATGACTGGTAAGCAGAGAGCCGCTGTTGTGCTGGGACAATTGACTGGTACCGCAGAGCGGGAAGTTGAAACCTGGCCAGCCGCAGACCAGGAATCGGTATCCATTATCTTTAAGAGACTGCAAACTGTGTTTGAAAACCGTTCTGAGACAGATCTCCGGATGAGGTTCTACCACTGTGTCCAGAAACCTGAGGACAGTATCCGGGACTACGCCAGGCGCTTACAGGAAGCCCTGCGGGCCCTGAAACTGGTTAGTCCAGCCAGCATACTAGATGAGAATAAAATGCTGACGGAACAATTCATCCGGGGGTTGAGGTCTCAGGAGGAGAGCAGAACTGTATGGTGGTGGGCCTTGGATCATCTAAATGCCACCTTTGACACCCTGAAGGAGATGGCTATTAAGGGTCTACAGCCCCTGGAAATATCAGGGACTGCTATCCAGTGTTACCAGGATGGGGCCACCCCAGTGCCTGCACCACCCACTGCTCCTTCATTAACGGCTGAAATAAAGATGCAAACAGTGCCCCCTAGCGAGCTGGACTGCTTGCGCTCTGAAGTGCGTCAGCTGAGTAAAACCCTGGCCACTGTCCTGAGCACCCTGCAGCTACAGGCGGAGCCCGAGTCGGAAGGAAGGATCCTACTCACCGACAGTCCTGAGGATGTCTCCTGGATGAGGAGAAGAAGGAGGACGACACCACCCTGTTGGAGGATGACACCACCCTGTAGGAGGACAACACCACTCCGTGGGAGGACCAACGACCAACGTCACCCTCCAGGAGACTTCATCTGCTACCACTGCCACAAGGCAGGCCACACCGCACGGAACTGTCCTTTAAATGGGCAAACCCTGGGGCCGAGGGCCGACACCCAGGAGTAAATCAACCAGGCCCATCAAGCTGGTACCACCGGTTCGTAGGAGGAAGGCCTTTCCTGTCCATCGTGCTGGATGGCATAGCAACACCTGCGTTACTGGACATCGGCTCACAGGTAACCATCATACTTGATGTCCTCTACAAAAGGTACTGGTCCATAGATGAACTCCACCCGCCAGCCCCCAACCTCTCTGTGTTTGCCTCTAATGGCCTTCCTCTTAACCTAGTAGGGGTTAAGGATGTGACAGTGAAGGTGGGGAGAGTGGAACTGAAGGACCAAGAACTAATTGTCATAGAATCTAACCCTGGTGATACAGACTTGTATATGATACTTGGTACAAATATTGTTGGTAACTGTTTGGGAGAAGTGTTGTTTTTGCTCCAACAGATTGCTGACACTGCCAAACCAGGGCAGAGGAAGGTGCTCCAGAGAGAGATTCGAGCCCTCCTGTACCAGCAACAGTTAAAGCTAACAGGTGGTGAGATTGGTAATGTACGGGTGACAGACCCGATACCCATTGTGATTCCCCCAATGAGTGAGATGCTGATTTGGTGTAGGGCAGCAATAGGTCTCAAGGGACAGAACTACCAGGCGGTAGTGGAGCCCATTAGCTCAGAGCACAGACCTACACTCTTAACTGCTAGAGGGGTAGTTGACGTACGCATTGGGAGGGTGCCCGTACGACTCCTAAATTGTGGGGAGGAGAAAGTCAAATTGCCAAGGTATGCCACTGTTGCCAGATTGTATACTGTGAATAATGATGCCAAACACACAGTGGAATCCTTGACCCCACCAGATACAGTGGAGGACAATGACTCCGAAGCTCAGCTGGAGGATTGGTGTCAACAGCTCCATGTTGAGACTGACGCCACTCCTGTCCATCAGAAACACGGTGTTTACAGAGTGGTTCAGGAATATGAACAAGTGTTTAGTAAACACTCACTTGACTTTGGAAGGGTTAAAGGGGTACAACACCACATACCCACTGGTAACCATACACCCATTAAGGAGCGTTACCGGCCCATACCACCAGCACATTATCAGAAAGCCAAGGAAATGTTACATGACATGAAAAAGGCAGGGGTAGTAAGGGATAGCTGTAGCCCTTGGGCAGCTCCCCTGGTCCTGGTCAGGAAAAAGGACGGTAGCATGAGGATGTGTGTAGATTATAGACAGATTAATCGCATAACACATAAAGATGTATACCCTCTGCCCCGTATAGAGGAATCCCTGGCTGCACTAAAATCTGCCAATTACTTCTCTACACTGGATCTCACTAGCGGGTACTGGCAAGTCTCTGTTGCTGAGGAAGACCGGGAGAAGACGGCCTTCACCACCCCGATGGGACTGTGCGAGTTCAATAGTATGCCGTTTGGACTCTGCAATGCACCCGGAACGTTCCAGAGGCTGATGGACAGTGCTGCTGTACCTGGATGACGTTATCGTGTACTCGAGGACATATGAGGACCATCTGAAGCACCTGGCAGAGGTATTTGAAGCATTGTCCCGGTATGGGATGAAACTAAAGCCTTCTAAATGCCACTTGCTCAAGCAGAAGGTTCAGTACCTGGGGCACGTAATCAGCTCGGAGGGAGTAGCACCAGACCCGGAGAAGGTCACTGCCATCCAGAAGTGGCCTGAACCGAGAAGCATCAAAGAAGTACGGCAATTCCTGGGACTGGTCGGGTACTACAGGAGGTTCATAAAGGACTAATCTAAAAAGGTAGCACCTCTACAAGACCTCCTGGTAGGAAAGTCCAAAAGAGGAAAGAGTCCCCCATTCCAGTGGTGCAAAGAACAGGCCGAATCCTTTGCAGTAATGAAGGAAATCCTGACTGGTGAAGAAATCCTGGCTTACCCTGACTACAGCCAGCCTTTCCTGCTGTACACCGACGTCAGCAACGAGGGACTGGGAGCTGTGTTGTCCCAGAAACAAAATGGAAGAGAGAAGGTAATTACTTATGCCAGCAGGAAGCTACGCCCTACCGAGAGGAACCCAGAGAACTACAGTTCCTTCAAGCTGGAGTTCCGGGCCTTGGTCTGGGCTATCACTGAAAGGTTCAAGCATTACCTAGCCTCAACTAAGTTTACAGCTTTTACTGACAACAATCCCTTGACACACCTGGAGACAGCCAGGTTGGGAGCCATGGAACAGCGTTGGGTGGCCAGACTGTCAAATTATCAGTTCACCATCAAGTACCGGGCAGGTCACAAGAACACCAATGCTGATCCTCTGTCAAGGATGCCTCACCAGTCAGACACCGAGGATGAAGTGGATGATTTAGAGGAAGTTGAATTACCTGCTTTCCACCGAAGCGGAGTGGTCCATGAGCAACACGTCACCAGAAGACGTCAGGGAAGGACGCTGAATCCTCTACCCTACCACAGTTGGAAGGAGACCCAGGACAGTGACCCGGTTGTCAGCCTTATCAAAAGACTGATCACCCGGGAAGGTTCCCACCTGGAGAAGGATGCTCCTCCACAAGCCAAGCAACGGTGGAATGAGAGAAGCTGGCTGTTCATCTATAGAGAGAAGCTGTGCAGAAGATATGTCAACCCCAAGACCCATGAAATGGTGTGGCAGATTGTTGTACCCAGAACGGATATCCAGATGGTGTTGGAGGCCTACCATGATCAAGCAGGTCACTTTGGCTGGAAGAAGCTGGAAACCCTGCTGAAGGACAGGTTCTATTGGGTTGGAATGCGGAGCTCCATAGAGAGGTGGTGCCGGAATTGTGGGCCCTGTTGCCTCAGAAGAAAAGACTACGGCAGCCAGAAAGCACCCTTGCAGTCCATCAAAACAACCCAGCCCCTGGAGATCATCGCTCTGGATTACGTCAAGTTGTCACGAAGCAGGTCAGGCTATTCCTATGCACTGACCATGGTGGATCATTATTCCCGGTTCCTGGTGGTAGCCCCTGTCAAGGATCTAACAGCAGAAACAGCAGCAAGAACGTTCCAAGCATACTTCTGCAGGCCACATGGATACCCGGACAACGTGCTGACGGATCAAGGCCCTGCCTTTGAAGCCGAGCTGTTTAAAGAATTCTGCCACCTGTACGGATGCAAAAAGATCCAGACTATGCCGTATCACCCTCAGACTAATGGTTTGTGTGAGAAAATGAACAACATCGTCATAGACCTGCTGAAAACCTTACCCTTGGAAGAAAGAAACCAGTGGCCATACAAACTACCTGACCTGGTCGATCTGTACAATCACATACCTGTGAGTTCTACAAATTGTACTCCAGCGTACCTCATGAGAGCAAGATCCGGAAAATTGCCCATGGACCTGGAACTCGGAGTGGTAGAACTGGAAGCAGATATGTCCACTGAAGACTGAGATACAAATCGGCAAGAGCAGTACAGGAGAGTACAGGCCTGTGTCGAAGACAGTCTGAACAGAGTAAGGGAAAAACAAGAAGAACAGTACAATAAACATGCACCAGCAGAACCCTTGGCACCTGGAGAGATAGTGCTAAAGCGGAAGAGATGAAGTCACAAGCTCGATGACCAGTGGGAAAGAGAGCCCTACACAGTGCTGAACTCCAGATTTGACAACAATAAAACTTGCCTGATTAGCAAAGATGGAGGTAAAACAACTGCAACAGTCTCAAGAGACCATCTGAAAGTGTGCCCAAGTCTACTGAAGACAACGGAAGAAGTGCCTCCTATAGCACCAGAAGAACCCAAGGAAGAAGTGCTTCACACAGTTCTAGGAGATTTCCCTGTGGACTGGCCTCAACTTGATGGAGCAGTGATTATACCCGTGATACACTTCTATCAACAACCAGAAGAACCTGTAAGCGCCCCGGAAGAGCCTGCTCAGGAACAGGAAGAGTCCCCAGTAAGAGGAGAATCACCCGTTGAAGCAGAGCCTGCAGGCCCAGTGGACAGTGCACTTGCCAGTCCCATAGAGAGATTAAGGCAGTTCTATAATCTACCAGCATGTACACCAGCTAGATTAACAGAAAGGGTACGCACAGACACTAGTGACACCCCAGTGCTACGAAGGTCCACACGCAGCACCCAAGGACAAATCTCTGCCAGGTTTAGGGAATAAGCAAGAAGTGCCTACCATTGTAAATAGTTACCCAGTTGGGTATTGCATATTGTTTGTTATGTAAACTGAAAATATATGTGCATTTAGTTACCCCTCAGGGTATAGAGACTTGTAGGCTGAGGACTGTGAGCAGCCAAAAACTTTACTTGTAAATAGTTGCACTTATCAAAGTGCCCCTTAAGTGACCACAGAACAAAAACCCGTTTGGCGTGGCCGAAGACGTGGTCCAGCACCTGGATCACTTATGCCCTGTAGCCACGCCCAGGGCCTACATTGAGGGTTTTCAGGCGGGTCCCTCATGTTCTTTCTTTGGTGAAATGGACACCTGGTTACGGGACTTGCTGTAACTTTATTAATGTTATTATACTTGCTGTTATTATTATTATTGTTGTAACCTGTTACAAAAATGCTTCAGTCTAGGAGTACTGAATTGTACTAGGGGGGAATGTGGCACCCTGCTGCGCACAGGTACCACAGGATCCAGGGTGCATGGACGGACTTCTCCACAAGAGGCCCTCATTACATACAAACACCTCCACCCTTCCACCTCACACCACCAGAGGGAGCCTGTTAGGGATATATATGAAGGGTGGAGCCAGGCAGTTCAGTTAGTTAGTTGCTGGAGAGCGTGCTGACGCTGAAAGCAGCGAAGGCGCAGCGCGTCTGCTGCTCAGTTCTGAGGGCTCTGAGTGGGACCGAAGGCAAGGAGGAGAGGAGTTGAGGGGGCAGAGGAGCATCATAGGCTCACCCCAGTATACAAACCGGACACCGGGTCCGCGCCTACAGGGTCCCTTTATATCCAGTAGGGATCACCGGCATTCCAGGAGGACTACAAGTCCCTGGCAGACCTGAAGCTAGACCCATCACTGGACCAGGAACCACGATGGCCCCAGCATTACCAGGGATAGTGGTTTCCAGCAGAAGTTCCTACTACCGAGCGACAGGTGAAGGAACAGCACGACACATAAGCTAGGCCCAGTTGCAGGCTGGCCAGGAGCCTACAGAGAGGCAGACACAGACAAGGAGGCCTTATACCCGCTCACTGGGGAGAAGTCCTGAAGTGCACCCATCCTACTGAGTAACCCGGACCGTACCTGACATCCGCACCAGTAAAGGTATTGAAGCGAATCCCGTGTCTCTGTCAGTTACTCCTGCTGCGCCATCCGTCTGCACTACAAGGCCCAGCATCACCACCATCAAACTGTTGGGAGCAGAAACACCTCAGCTGCCATCCTATCACTCCCCCGGAGGTCTGCGGTAGCACTGGTAAACCTTACCAGGTACCACAGGTGGCGTCCTGAACTATTTACTTTATTTTTATTTTTCCTATCCAAGTTACTATCCCCTTTTTGGCTGACCGCCCTGGGCCACGGGCCGGGCCAGCCACTGTGACATATCCCCCACCAGCATCCATAGCCCCGGCTGCCGCGTACCCCATTGCCCCGGGGGCGCGTCACCCTCTTTATACTATACTGCCTCCATATTGTGCCTACATAATGTCCCTCATGTACCCCCCATATACAGCATACATTCCTATATACAACCTGCACCCCGACGTACAGCCTGCATCATGTACCCCCATATAGAGCCTGCATCACCCCTCATATACAACCTGCACCACCAATAAACAGACTGCATCCTCATACAGTACAGACCAAAAGTTTGGACACACCTTCTCATTTAAAGATTTTTCTGTATTTTCATGACTATGAGAATTGTACATTCACACTGAAGGCATCAAAACTATCAATTAACACATGTGGAATTATATACTTAACAAAAAAGTGTGAAACAACTGAAAATATGTCTTATATTCTAGGTTCTTCAAAGTAGCCACCTTTTGCTTTGATGACTGTGTGGCACCCTGCTACACACAGGTACCACAGGACCCAAAAGGGTGCATGGACGGACTTCTCCACAAGAGGCCTTTACTACACACACACACCTCCACCCTTCCACCTCATACCACCAGAGGGAGCCCTGTTAGGGATTTATATATTGGAGGGTGGAGTTAGGGAGACAGAGTGTGCTGGCACTGGAGATCAGTGAAGAGGCAGCACCTGTTGAGATGCTGTGCAGAGGGCAAGCCAAGGTCTAAAGCACGTGCTGAAGCCTTAGGGCCTAGAGCGTGGCCGGAGGCAAGGAGAGGAGAGAGGAGTTAAGGGGGCAGAGGAGCATCTTAAGCTCACCCCAGAACACAAGCCGGACACCGGGTCCGCGCCTACAGGGTCCTCTACGCCCAGTAGGAATAACCGGTATACCAGGAGGATTCCAGACCCCTGATCAACCTGAAGCTACAATCATCTACAGAACTAGGAACCACGAAGGCCCCAACATCAAGGGATAGTGCTAGCCAGAGAAAAGTTCTTACTACCAAGCAGACAGGTGAGAGAGTGAAACAGTACAGAAGCTAGGCCTAGTTCCAGGCTGGTCAGGAGCTTCAGAGAGAGAGAGGAAGAAACGGATCAGGAGGCCTACTACCCGCTCACTGGGGAGAGTCCAGAAGTGCACCCTTCCTATCAAGTACCCTGGACCATACCTGCTGTTTACACCAGTAAAGGTACTGAAGTGAATCCCCAGTGTGCGGGCCTGTTATTCTCCCCTGACCTGGCCTGGCCACCTCTCACCTGCATCCCTTCCATCAACTCTGCCCCGGGGCCCACTCTGCCTGTGGGGAGCTGAAACATCTCAGCTGCCATCCCATCACCCCCGGAGGTCTGCACCAGCGTTGGTACCCATTACCAGGAACCACAGGTGGCGTCACGAGACAAAACTGTTTATCATCCCTTCAAGCAACAACCCCCTTTTAAGATTGACCCCAGGGTACAGGCCCGGGAGCCGACCGCCGTGACATCCCCAGAAGGTAAAGGCCTGGGTATCGAGTCCCCCATGTCACCCTGGGCGGGTCATCTCTTCCTGGCGTCACGAACAGGATTTCGTGCCCGTTGCCACCGGGTACTGTGTGCCGTATTGAACTGTGTCTGAACTGTGGTGAACATCGCCGCCATTACCGCGCGGGAAGAAGAGGGGCGTAACCGTGGGAACCAGAGAGGCGTGACCGTTGGTAGTGCGTGATGCCCAAGCCCCGCCTCACGCTCTGACGCTGCACCAGGAAGCGTCAGGTCCTGGAAGGAGACCGCGATCTGCGGAGCTGCGGCCTACCCGATAAAAGCAAAGAAGGTAGGCTACGGTTTACTGGGGGGCGCAACCATGGCCGATGACCAGCAAAACGCCGGAGCACCGGTTAACGCTCCTGATGCTCAACTCCTGCCCGACGCTGCTCAGGCCGGAGCGGCCGCCCCACCAACAGGGGTCGTGACTCCAGTGATACCCATGGCCCTGCCGTACATCCCCGGAGTGAAATGGCTTCCCCAGTATGACGGCAAACCAGACTCCCTGTGTGGGTTCAAAAGAAAAATATGCGGTGTATTGGACATGTACTTAATGACTGGTAAACAGAGAGCCGCTGTTGTGCTGGGACAATTGGCTGGTGCCGCAGAGCGGGAAGTTGAAACCTGGCCAGCCGCAGACCAGGAATCAATATCTATTATATTTAAGAGACTGCAAACTGTCTTTGAAAACCGCACTGAGACAGATCTTCAGATGAGGTTCTACCACTGTACCCAGAAACCTGAGGACAGTATCCGGGACTATGCCTGGCATTTACAAGAGGCCCTGCGGGCCCTGAAACAGGTTAGTCCAGCCAGCATACAAGATGAGGACAAAATGCTGACAGAACAATACATCCGGAGGTTAAGGTCCCAGGAGGAGAGCAGAACTGTACGGTGGTGGGCCTTAGATCATCCAAATGCCACCTTTGACACACTGAAGGACATAGCTATTAAGGGCCTCCAGCCCCTGGAAACATCAGATACTGCTATCCAGTGTTACCAGGGTGGGGCCACCCCAGTGCCCACAGCACTCACTGCCCCTTCATTAGCGGCTGAGGCAAAAGTGCCAACAGCGTCCCCTAGGGAGCTGGACAGCCTGCGCTTTGAAGTGCATCAGCTAAGTAAAGCCCTGACCACCGTCCTGAGCACCCTGCAGCTACAGGTAGAGCTCGAGCCGGATGGAAGGATCCTACTCGCCGACAGTCCTGAGGATGTCCCCTGGATGAGGAGAAGGAGGACAACGCCACCCCGTGGGAGGACCAATGACCGACGTCGCCCTCCAGGACAACCCATCTGCTACCGTTGCCACAAGGCAGGCCACATCACACGGACCTGTCCTTTAAATGGGCAAACCCTGGGGCCGAAGGCGAACACCCAGGAGTAGATCAACCAGGCCCATCGAGCTGGTATGACCGATTTGTAGGAGGAAGACCTTTCCTGTCCCTCGTGCTGGATGGCATAGCAACACCTGCACTACTGGACACCGGGTCACAGGTAACCATCATACCTGATGTCCTCTACAAAAGGTACTGGTCCATTGATGAACTCCACCCGCCAGACCCAAACCTCTCTGTGTATGCCTCCAATGGCCTTCCTCTTAACCTAGTCGGGGTTAAGGACGTGACAGTGAGGGTGGGAAGAGTGGAACTAAAGGACCAAGGACTGATTTTAATAGAGTCTAACCCTGGTGATATAAAGTGATCGAAGAGCACAAGTCTGATTTATACATTCATCTGCTTCCTGTGAAACAATGACCACACACATACCAAATTTATTGAATGGGGCAGTGCAGGTGAATGTTTATTTTTTTCACAGACCGAATCTGCAAATTTCTTCCATGTGTCAGATGGGACTCGCCCATTCATGTCTATGGGTGCTCGAAAATGAAATCCCTACTGAGCCACTTTATAGAATCCAATAATACGGCTATATTCCAATTCTTTAACATAGGAAGTTCCATTTAGTCTTGTGAATGTTTAATAACTACTGATGTATGAAAACAGTTTGCACACAGATGGCAAATGAGAAAAAATTGTCAGCGTTTTCTGGTTAAAACCTGGATTATATATTTTATACAATCGTGTGAATTTAGCCTTATAGTGGTACAAGTGACGCGCCCAGGAGACGGGGATGACTCGGCGCCTGGGCCTTGTTGCCTGGTCTTGGGGATGTCGCGGTGGTCGGCTCCTGGGCCCGTACCCTGGGCCTCTCTTTTAAAAGGGTGGATAATTATGTGAAAGTTCGTGACGCCACCCGTGGTGTCTGGTGAAGACCCCCAGCGCTGCTGCAGTCCTCTGACGCCGGTGATCAGGCAGCTAGATGGTGCGGCTCCTCACAGGTGGTGCAGGGCCTCAGGGCAGCGTAATAGGGGGTATGCAGGACCGAGGGGACCCAGCCGGGTCGGAGGAAGAATAGGCACACACACGATAGTTCACTTCAGTACCTTTACTGGTGGTGTTTCAGGCACGATCCAGGTCACTGTAGGGTGAAGGGTGCATTTCAGGACTCTCCCCAGTGAGCAGGTGTGGGGCCTCCTGTTTCTTGCCTTTTCCTTAATAAGTTTTGGACCTGCCTGGAGCTAGGCCTAATTTTGTCTCTTTCTTGCATCTGCTGATCCCGGTGATAGGGCCTTCTGTTGAAGTTCATACTCCCTGGTTTCTGGGGTTTTGGTAACTCCTGACCCTGGTACGCTGTCAGCGTTTGGGTTAACCTGGGACATATAGTTCGCCAAGGGTTCCGGTGGTTTCTGCTGGTCCTAGAGATCCTTGCAGACACGGACCCGGTGTCCGGTATATGGTTATGGGGTGAGCTGGTTAAGCTCCTCTGCCCCCTATGTAGCTTGCTTACTCCACTTGCCTTCGTCCACTCGGGCCCTCACTAGGCTACACACTGGCAGTAGGCCTCGCTACTCTTCAACGCTCTTATGGCGTCGGCACACCTTGGGCTCACTAACCTGAGCTCTTTGAGTCTGGACTGTGCTCCACTGCAGGATGGCTTCTGCTGGAGCTCCTCTCAACAGGCTTCCTTCTACAGACTGGATTCTCACAGACTGGAACTAGGTCTGTCCCCTGAGGAAACCGGACTTCAGACTTACTCCAGACTCCAGACCAGACTCGCTGAACTCTCCAGAGGAACTGACTGCCTAACTCCACCTTCCCTTTTTATATCCCTAACGGGCTCCCTCTGGTGGTCTGAGGTGGAAGGTGGAGGTGTGGGTTTGCTGTGAGGGCCTCTTGTGGAGGAATCCGTCCATGCACTCCTCTAGGATCTGTGGCACTAATGCGCAGCAGGGCGCCACACAAGGAGTTAAGAACTAGTTTTCTGCATCTTGCAATCATTCTGAATTTAGTTTTATCTGTTCTGCATCCATGCATGAAAGACGTTTTCAGCAGAGAATTTCTTTCCTTGATTATCACACAATGGCTCCTCTAACTTAAAAAATATTTTTTTATATTCTTAACCCCAAGTCAACATTTTGCTGGTCAAAATGGTTGGGAGATTGGTATAATTTTCAGGATTAGGGCTTGTGCAGACGACCGAATTATAAAAGTGTGATCCTGCAAAACTCTTGGACCAATGTTATCCCTTTTTTCTCGGATAGATATAACGCGCCTCCTGGGCCGTGGGGTACTCAGTAGCCGGGCCGGTCGGTGCTGGGGATGTCACGGTGGCAGTGACCTGGTCCGTGACCCAGGGGGGTCAATTAAAGGGAAAGTAAAAAGGGAATAAAGTTTTTAGAGATAATGTTTGTGACGCCAGCTGTGGTGTGCGGCTATATGGGGCCGCTGTTGTGGTGCAGATCCACTGGAGCTGATGCTGACGCAGCAGAGTTGGTTCAGCTCTCCACAGGTAGAGCTTAGCTCCAGGGCAGGAAATAATAAATTGCCTGAGGTAGATGTTGCTGGTGCTGTGTAGTGCTGTCTAGTGCAGGGCTGGTGCTGGCGCAGCAATTAATCAAGGACACAGTGGGGTGCAGTCTTCAGGTTTTACTCACAGTTGTTCAATTTTCCAGGTTACAATGGCCAGTGTGTAACCTCCCACGTCGTCCTGTGTCCTCCCGGGTAGGGGTTCAGCAATCTCTCAAGAATCTCAGGAGTACTTAAACGGGACCCCGTTCTATGTACCTTTCCCGTTTGTCTCACTGCACTGACTCTCGCCCTCCTGTCCTGCGCCTCACAATCAGTGTCCCAAGCCAGTGGCCTCAGGCCTTGTCGGGCGACGTGCAGTCCCCTGGACCTTATGCGGCCACCTTTTTGGCGATGTAATTGTGGATGTTGGCTGCAGCACCTTGAAAATGCAGCAGCCTCCGGTTAGCTGAGCCTGGTTGTTCGCCACTAGTTAGGGGCCGGTCCTCTTCTGCGTGAATGCGTGTGCATGGGTGGCCTCTGTGATGCGCCCCCTGGGCCGTGGGGTACCTGGTGCCGGGCCGGTAGATGCTAGGGGTTGTAGTCACTGTGGCGGTGACCCGGTCCATGACCCAGGACGGTCAATCCAAGGGGAATTTATATGTATAGGTTTTATAATGTCTCACTACGCCACCTGTGGAATGCGGCTAATAAGGGCCGCCGCTGCGGAACAGTCCTCTGAAGCTGATGGTTTTGCAGCAAGGGTGGTATAACTCCCCACAGGAAGAGTTAGCTTCAGGGCAGAGTGTGGATGATGGTGGTTGTGTAGGGTGTCAGTAATAACCACAGAGTCAGTGCAGTGCAGTCCCAGGGTCTTTACTCACAGTTGTTGCAGTTACAGGGACCCGTGTAATGGCCCTCGTCATTCCGTGCTTACTCAGGGAGGGGTTCAGTCCAGCCTCAGGTACTTCCAGAGTATTCATCAAGACCCCGTTCTGTGTGCCTTCCTCAGTCGTCTTCCTGCGCTGGCTCTCTCCCTCCTTCCCTGCGCCTCACAGTCAGTGTCCCAATCCGATGGCCTCGGGTCTTGGCGGGCGACCTGCAGTCCCCTGGACCCTCTGTGGCCGCCTTTTCTGTGGTGGTGGGCAACTGCACCCTGAAAGTACAGCCACCTCCGGTTGCTAGTTAGATTTGCAGTATCTTGACTAGTTAAGGGGCTGGTCCCCTCTGCGGCTTGATCCTTCCACGTTCCTGCAGATTCGGGCGTACGGGTGGCCTCCAGCACCCCTAGGATACCCTCTATCCTTCTGGAGCCTTCCTTGCTCTTCTCTCCTCTCTCCTTCTCCTTTAGTCCTGGGCCTCACAGGCTAGGCCTGCCTCTGGAGAAGAGCTCCTGCAGAGCCCCTGCTCTGTCACTTCTCCTCCTCTGACTGTCTGCTTCTAGATGGTTCCATCCCCTTTTATGCTGCTCCTGGCAAGTGCTTCCCTTTTCTACTTCCTCCACACCATCCACTACATGGTTCCCCCTCTCTAGGTGGTTCCCCCCACTCCAGCCAGGGACCAGGGACTGTGCTCTCCCGTAGGACCAATCTCACCCTGTCCCCCGGAAATGTGGTGTAGGGCATGCTGGTGTTAGGGTCCTGAGCCATACTCCTTCCTTACCTGAGAGTGAGGTACCACACCTCTGGTTGAGATGCAATACCCCTGTGGCGACCGAACCCTCAGGGGCGCCACATCTGCACTCACCGTGCCCCTGGGATCCCTTCTGTGTTTCTGGAGCCCTCCTCACTGCTCTTCTCTTCTTTCCTCTCTCTCTCTCTCCTCCTGGGCCTCTCTGACTGGGCCCTGACTGAACTCCCCTCCTGCTCCAAGCTCTGGAACAGGAGACTCACTGAACTGCTCCCCTTGCTCCCCTGAGCAGAACAGACCTCTCTAGAACCTTCCACCCTTGCTTTTATACTCCTACTCTCTGTGCTCCACTGAACTTCTTCCTCCACCCACCTCCTCTACCTAGTTCCACCCTCCAGCTAGGAAGCAGGGACTGTGCTTTCCCTTAGGAGCAATCTCGCCCTTCCCTACTGAAGTGGAGTGTATTGGATGTGGGTGTGTGGGTCCCGGGTAGTACTCCCTCCTTACCTGAGAGTGGGGTACCACACCACTGGGTGAGATGCAGTACATTTGTGGGGACTGAACCCGCAGGGGCGACACACATAGAGTTTATCCGAGGAAGAAATTGCTGGATGCCCTAGTTTGATCCGATATTTAGATCGCACTCGGCCATGCAAGTCAATGAGTCAGAGGAAACCATCGGACTGCACTAGGAGGACATCTGAGCACAGTCGGATTTCCACGGACTGACAGAATGAAGAAGATGGAGACAGAGAAAAAAATCTCTTCATCTTCTCATCCGAGAGAATCGTATCACACTATGATGACACTCTGATTAAACTCTGATCAGAGTGCGGTTAGCATAATTGATCAGATTTTCTCAGATGACTAAAAAAATTGCTCACCTGCACTTAGCCCTAGGGTGAGGTCCTCGCTTTTCAATGAAAGACAATTCAATGATATAAAATTCAATGGATGCCTTGGCTGGTATAACTTCATTATTGTCATTATGATCCTTAGACGATATTAGTCTTTTGGGAACAAAAACATGATCACTTATTGCCAGATTCTACTGATGAAACAGTAAAACTAGAAGTGCTGACCTGCAGCCACCTTCACTATGGAGGAAGGCAATTCCAGAAATGAATCTATTAACCTCGCTAAAATGCAGTTTAGATAGCATTTAAAATGGAAGTTGATGACCCGCTGCTAACTGCGTGAGCATAATGTTAGGGAATGTAGCGCAGAGTCAGCAAGGCACAGAATAATCAGAGTCGGGAGTCTGCAGACTGCAAATCCCATTACAGGTGGAAAGAATTGTATGTCACAGGACGCTCTTTACAAGCTAGACCTTCAAAAGAACATTGTGATGATAACAGATAACAATAGCTGTAGCCGTACAGTTATTTATTTACTTACTTTCTGTGAAATATTGGCTGCGCTTAATGGGTCTTCAAAGCCAAATAAAATCTCCACTTCTGAACATTTTTGCAGCATTTTACAATTTGCACCTACAAAAGAAAACTTATTTTGCACTTGACTTGACATTAAAAAATATTTCTGCTTCAATCACATTAACCCCTTAGTGTCACAGTCAATCTTGGCCATTATAACATACCATTTTTTTTAATCTTTTCCACTTTTTTATTGGGGAGTGCCAGGAGCTAAAACTTTATCATTATTTTTGGCAACAAAGTCATATGAGGACTTGTTGTTTTTCAGAATGAGTTTTGTTTGTCAGTGTCTTCATTTTAGGGTACATATAACTTATTAATAAACTTTTATTAACTTTTTGTGAGAAAGAAATGTAAACAAATAAACAAAACCGCAATTCTCCCCTTTTTTGTGTTTAAAATTTTACGTTATGTGACGTTTTGCACAAACAAAGTGTTAACTTTATTCTGTGGGTCAGTAAGAATATGGCAATGCCAAATTTTTAAGGTTTTATTACAATAAATACACTTTGTTTTTTGGGCTACCATATTCTGAAATTTCACAAGTTTCAAAGTTTTCTGTCAGGGCTTATTTTTTATGTGACAAGCTGTAGTCTTCATCTGTGCCATTTTGGGTTTCCTAATGGTTGGTCTCCCACTAATCATACATTTGCCATCTAAATCTTCTTTATGGGATTGGCCCCTTAAAGTCAACCTGTCAGATCTTCTGATACCTCTGTTTTGGTAAACATTTGTGTGACGACACAGCGTTTATTCTTAATTATGCCAGATGTATTTTTCAACAGGCACAGGCACTTGAACTATTTTTCATATGAGCCTGAACATTGTCTCTTATTGTAGGCTGAATTGATGTTTGTTAATTTGTTGAATGGCCGCTGATTACCTTTTGTATCAGTTCCTGCAACTTATTTTTCTGCTATCCTTGAGGGACAAAGGTGCAGGTTAATTGAACAATCAATGTTTGTTAATTTGGTGAATGCCTACTGACTACCTATTGCATCAGTCCATGCAGCTTGTTGTTCTGCAAACATTAAAGGACAAAATATGACCATCTCCCACCTCCCCCCAAACCTGTGGATAATGGCCTGAAGGACAGTTGTGGGTATAAAAAGGGACCTCTCTCCTCCTACAGAGAGAATCTAGAGGACAGCAGACAAGGCACCATGTCTCCAACCAGAGAAATATTGATGTGATCCACTGCTCATCACTGAAGCCATTGAAACATTTAGAGAACCCAGGTTGGGACAATCAGGTCACCAGGCCACATTCCTCAATGGACTCTGTCAGCTTCCTAATCTTGCCACTACCTCCCCTCTTTGGGTGCCCTCAAAAGCGGGGTGCCACTGGTTGGGGTAGTTTGCCCTGGAAGCCCTGAAGTTGCAGATGTTCTATTTCCCAGCGAGCCAGCAGAAGGGTGAGACTTTGTAATTTGCACCATCTTGTGTACTTGCTGGGACTGTACTATATGTTATTGTCTGTTGGTGGTTCAATAAATTATTTCCACATTGTGTTACTCTCACCCTGTGTTGTCGGAGTAGTATTCTGCCCATGGGGAAGGAGTGCAGGCATTCAGTGGGATGAGCCATGGCCCATTCGGTCTTTCTAAAGACAACAAGGCCAGCCGACGAGAGCACCCACTGACCCTCGTGTCTCCACAACTTGTATTCTTCATGAGATACTGGTTCTGGAGCATCTTTTTTAGAACGTTGTGTGTTATGCTGTTCTTCTGTTATTACTCCTAGAAATAAATGATTAAAAAGACCACTATGTGTTATAAATTGAGAGTGTGTACCTACACAGCTTTGGAAACTGTCCAATCAGTGATGGCAATGTGTGAGTGTATAAGGTCACAACATTTGATAAGTTGAATGGTAACACCCAGTTGTGAATTTATTCATACATTTCTAGTAGGAATAGCAGATGAATGGAACAATTTAGAGTTATTTTCTTTAATATTATACTTTTATTGAAAATGCAATTGAACATGATACAGCATGCCTTGGGTCAGAAAAACAAGATTACATATGTAACAGGCAACTTTTTAATGCAAAAAACACAAATCAGAACTTTTTCTTCTAGTCACTGGTGGCAGCTAGTTGAGTATATATTTTTCTTTACTGTGGAGCAATGCAGAGAAATAAAAGATAATTCATCATTGAAATCTCATAAAGAATACAAAACTACTAAAACTGGCATTTCAGGAGAGGGAACAGGTTTTCACTAAGCTAAAGATTTACCTTTATAAAGGGCACAGAGCCCAAAAATGGAGTAAAAACTGCCAAAATGGCTTAAAATTTTTAAAATGTAAAGAATTTGTTTTCAAAATTGAGCTTTTGAGTATTAAAAAGTAATTAATATAGTATTAAAAAGTAAACATAAGCAGTACAGGTTGTACCATGGCTACCAACCATCCCAGAATCAGAGGGACTGTCCCGCCATCCCAACATGTCAAGGCTTTGTCCCAGACTCCTAATACTCACCTCTCTCCGATGTCGTCATCTCTCCGTGGCATCTCCTCCTCCTCGGGGGTTAGGGGAGGGTGGATCATCTCTGTGATCTGACATAAATTAAGTAAACTATTTTCTTCTCTGGTCTCCCTGAGACTTATACTCACAATATTATGTTCACATAAGCCACAGCCACAGCCCACAATGATACACATAGGAGGATTTGGTAAAGTTGAGATGTATTGCAGGCAGTGAACTCAGAAGCAGATTATATAGGTACATAGAGATACATTGTATGTAGGAGTGTATTTACATGTACCTGTATTCTAGAAGTAAAGTGTGGCACCCCTGCGGGGGATTACCACAGGATCCATAGGTGCAGGGAGAGATGTACACTTGGGCACACACAACACCTTCCACCCCAGGTCTGAGGGGAGGAGTCAGTTTCCAGGGAGACAGCAAAGAGGCAGTTAGTCTAGAGACGGGTGAAGGAGGAGAGACAGAGAGAGCTGTTGGCTGAGGACCAGTTAAGCCCTGAACTAGGAAACAGGTCTGTGTTGTGAAGCGCCCTAGAGAGAGGGACGGAGGCTAAAAGGAGAGAGAAAGAGATAAAACTATTATCCCTTTAGCTCACCCGGACACCGGAGTCCGAGATTGCTATTAATTCAGGAATAGCATAGAAAAGCCGGACAGATCAGGAGGATCTACCCCCCTGAAGAAGAAGGGGAGACAGTTGCCAAACTTGACCAAATATAGGACCAGGGGCCCAGAAAGAGAATTGGTAGCCCCAAGGAAATGTCCTCATTGTCAGTTGTGGAGAAGGACCCCAAAGAAAGTGAAGGTGGCACATTCAGCTTAAGGCAGGACTGATCCCAAACAACGCACACATTGTAAGAGGAGGCTTCACAAATCTTCAGGGTGAATATCTCTACCTGCACTGAAAACCTGGTTACCCTCCTGAACTGTACCTGTTACCGGACATCAGTAAAAGAAAGGTACTGAAACAAAGACTTAATGTGTGTGTGTGCCTACTTTGACATTACTGCCTATAGCGTTCATACAAGCCATATGCTGATCACCTCAGCAACCATACACAGCGCTGGTAACCGATTTTACCAGTTACCACAGGAGGCGTCAGGACACAATACTACCATCATCCTCACCCCCATCCCTTTACTGATGGTCCAGGGCACGGAACCGGGAACCGACCAACCGTGATCCCCACAGAAGTAACCCATCCATCCCGGTATCCGAGTACCCCTTCCCCTGTCGACCGACTCAGTTTGGCGTCACGAACAGGATACCGGGCCCGATAGAACCGGGTACTGTGTGCTTAAATTGGACTTTATTGAAAGTTTGTGTACTGTAAAACTGGCCGTCATTACTGCGTCATAGAGAAATTAAACTGCGTCACAGAGCGGAGAGAGTCGCGGAGGCACGGCTAAAGGAGCGCGAGGATAGCCCAGCCGTTTTTTTTTTAGAGTCACCGGTTACTGAAGGAGTTGATCGTAGCGGCTGGCAACGGTTAACTAGGGGGGCACCGTCATGAATAAAACAGATGATGTCCGAGACCTTGAGGGAGGGGATGACCAAGACGCAGCAGCCGCCAGTTCCTCAGCTGGTGAGGGAGCCAGAGCATCTGGAGCGATGGCCCCGATAATGCCAATTGCCTTGCCGTATGTACCGGGGGCCAAATGGTTACCGACGTATGAAGGTAAACCCGGTACCTTAGCAGCTTTCAAACGTAAAATGTGTGTGGTGCTGGACATGTATTGTTATGATAGGCTACAAGCACTAAGGAAAGACAGGAGATCTGTCCCTACAATAGAACTAAGCTAGATCCCTACGATGTAAAGGGGAACCTGATCCTGCGATCAGACCCGCTAAAGTCCTCAGCTAGTCTGAACGAAGACCTATAGATGTGAGGGAGGGATCCCTACAAGAACTAGGGACTGGGAGAAAGATGGAAACCTCCTAGCAGAAATTGTAGCAGTAAAAAGACAAACAAACAACATAGAACATAGAGGTCAAAAGACCTAGCTAAACTGACTGAGAAAGGTAACAAAGCACCTGGCTAGCTTAAGAGTAGAAATTACAATGAAGTCCAGCAAGGCCAGAAGGGCGGAGCAGGATTAAATAGGCAAAAAAGGTCATGTGACCAGCAAAATAGAAAAAACCTAACAGGAGAGTTCTAACAGTACCCCCACTTCTATGAGGATCCTCCGGATCCCCTAGGCCCAGGCTTATCAGGAAACCTCATGTGAAACGCTCTGACAAGTCTGGAAGCAGAAACATCATCCGCCCTCACCCATGAGTTATCCTCGGGACCGAAACCCTTCCAAGCGACGAGATACTGCAAACTCCCCCTATACCGTCTAGAATTAAGGATGCGGGAAATTTAATATTCCCCGTCCTCCACCACCGGAGGAACAGTGGCAGTGGCGTCTCTATCTTTTTTCAATAGAGAAACATGAAACAACGGATTAATCTTCCAGAAGGTAGGAACCTCCAACCTAACAGCAGATTGGTTAACTACCTGAAGCACCTTAAAGGGCCCTACAAACTTGGGACCCAATTTTTTAGAAGGAATCCTCAACCGCAGATTCTTAGAGGACAACCAAACCATGTCACCAACCGTAAACAAAACCTCTTGACGTTTCCTGTCAAAGTACCTCTTAGATTTTTTGTTAGCCTCCTGAAGATTACCATGCACATCCATCCAAACTCTCTCCAAATCACCGGAAAAACTCTCCTCCTCAGGCACAGCCGATACCAATTTGGAGAATGACCCAAAAGACGGATGTCTCCCAGAACAACAAAAAAAAGGCGAACACCCAGCAGAAGAGGATGTATGGTTGTTAAGAGCAAATTCAGCAAGCGGCAGAAACTCAGACCACCCCTCTTGATTGTCTGCCACAAAACAACGCAAGAACTGCTCAACATCCTGATTCTTCCTTTCTGTCTGGCCATTAGACTCAGGATGATATCCAGATGAAAACGACAAATGAACTCCCAACCTGTCACAAAAGGCATGCCAAAAAAGAGCCACAAACTGAGGTCCCCTATCAGAAACAATGTCAGTAGGAACACCATGGAGTCTGACAATTTCCTTGACAAAGGCCTTAGCGAGTGTCTTAGCGCAGGGCAGTTTGAAGAAGGGAACCAAGTGACACATCTTGCTAAAACGGTCCACGACCACCCAGATGACCGTGAAACCCTCAGAGGAGGGAAGGTCAGTAATAAAGTCCATAGCCAGATGTGTCCAAGGTGCACTAGGAACCTCCAGAGGGCAAAGCAACCCCGCAGCAGGAGTATGAGAAGACTTAGATCTAGCACACACAGTACATTGACGCACCCACTTAATGACTTCCTTCTGCCATCCAGGCCACCAAAAACTGCGACCCACAAGTCTCTTGATCTCAGAAATTCCTGGATGACCGGCCAACCGAGACTCATGACACTCAACAAACAAATCTCTCCTAAAGGTCCTAGGCACAAACAACCTCCCATGGGGAGTGTTAGATGGGGCATTCTCCTGTGCTTTAAGAATCTCATCTTCCAACACGGAGTCCAATGCAGCAATCACAACACATTCTTGTAAAATGCTCTCCTCTTCCTCCTCAACACTGACCATGGGAGAAAAGCTGCGAGACAACGCATCAGCTTTAACATTCTTGGTACCCGGGATGTAAGTAAAGGAAAAATTAAACCGCGAAAAAAAAAGTGCCCACCTAGCCTGACGGGCATTCAAGCGCTTGGCAGCATCAAGATAGATCAGATTTTTATGATCAGTGAAAACCTGAATGGGAAAATCAGCACCTTCCAAGAGATGACGCCAGTGTTCAAATGCGAGTTTAATAGCCAGCAATTCCCGATTACCAATATCGTAATTAAGTTCAGTGTCAGAAATTTTTTTTGAAAAAAAGGCACAGGGATGTACTCCATCCTTGTTTTCCTGAAACACCGCACCGACCTCCACAGAAGAAGCGTCAACCTCAACCAAAAACGGCTTAGTCACATCAGGCTGCATAAGGATGGGGGCAGAGCTGAACCTCTCCCTTAGAAACACAAACGCTTCAATGGCCTCAATAGTCCACTGAACCGTATTAGCACCTTTCCTGGTGAGCTCGGTCAGTGGTTTAACAATAATAGAAAAATTTTTAATTAATTTTCTGTAATAATTGGCAAAACCCAAAAACCTCTGTATCGATTTCAAACCAATGGGCCTAGGCCATTCCTGCACAGCTTGAACTTTCACCGGGTCCATCTCAAAGCCCTCGCTGGAGATAATGTAGCCCAAAAAACGAATTCTCTGTACAGCGAACTCACATTTCTCTAGCTTAGCAAAAAGCGAATTGTCAATTAATAACTGTAATACCTCACGTACGCTCCGCCAATGAGACTCCAGATCAGGCGAATAAATCAAAATGTCATCCAAATACACAACCACATTTTTGTCGATCAAAGGTCTAAGGATGTCATTAATAAGATTCTGAAAAAATACTGGTGCATTGGTAAGACCAAAAGACATAACCAGATTCTCAAAATGACCCACAGGAGTGTTAAAAGCAGTCTTCTATTCATCACCCTCCTTCATGCGCAACAAATTGTATGCCCCCTGGAGATCAATTTTTAACCAGTAACTGGTTAAACAAATCAGGAATCAATGGCAGTGGGTAGGGATTGCGTACAGTAATTTTATTAATCTCGCGAAAGTCCAGACAAGGACGTAAACCGCCGTCCTTTTTTTTAACAAAAAAAAATCCAACAGCCACAGGTGACTTAGAGGGTCTGATATGACCGGTGGCCAAGCTTGTCTGTATGTATTCCTCCAAAGCCTTTCTCTCAGGAATAGCAAGATTAAATAAATGACTTTTAGGAAGAGTCGCTCCAGGGACAAATTCAATGGTACAATCATAGTCTCTATGGGTAGGCAAAATTTGCGACTCCTCCTCAGAAAAAAACTTTCCAAAAATCCTGAATAGGTACAGGTAATTCCCCTTTATCCACAGCAGCAATGCGCCCGTTACAACACTTGTCATAACACTTAGGGCTCCAGGACTTAATTTCATTAGTAGACCAATCCAGTACAGGATTGTGCAATTTTAACCAGGGTAACCCCAAAACTACTGGAGAAGGCAAATTATTTAATACTACCAAATCCAAATTTTCTTGGTGAATACCATTAATAGTGAGGGGAAATTCATAAATCTTGTGAGTAACACATTTCAAGGGAGAGCCATCGACTGAAACCACAGCAATAGCGGATGACAAAGGTTTGGGTTTTAATTTAAGTTTTTCCAAGAATCCCCCATCAATCACATTCAGAGTAGAACTACAATCCACAAATACCCAAAATTCAATTAATTCTTCCTGAGCTGCAGTAGTAGCAGAAAGAAATACCCCCTTAGTGTTTAAACAGGCTATACGGGCGTAACTGACCTTTTTTTTTTCTTCTTTGTTCATACGAAGCACACAGTTCTTAATGAAATGGTCAGCTTTTCCGCAATAAAAGCACAAACCTTCAGAAAACCTGCGGTCTTTTTCCTGAGAGCGGGGTGACATAGCCCCAATCTCCATCGGCTCTCCAATGTCAGTACAGACCCTCTCAAGACTAGGAGCTGACATGGCAAAGGATTTACTCTCATTTACCCTTGCACGCAGTCTCCTGTCCACCCGTATAGCTAATTGCATTGCCTCCTGCAAGTTTCCAGGTGTAGGATAAGCAATAAGCAGATCCTTAACCCTTTCACCTAGCCCAGCAAGAAACAAACTTTTCAGAGCTGAATCGTTCCACCCCACCTGAGCAGACCACCGACGGAAGTGAGTACAAAAATTTTCCACATTACCTGATCCCTGCCTCAAAAGTCTCAATTCCGTCTCAGCTGATGAGACACGATCAGGATCATCATACAACAACCCCAAAGCAGAAAAAAAAATATCCACTGATCTAAAGCACGGATCACTAGGTTGGAGAGAAAAGGCCCATCCCTGAGATTCTTTGCGCAAAAGTGACATTATGAACCCTATGCGCTGTGATTCATCACCAGAGGATCTGGGTCTCAAACGAAAATACAATAAACAAGCATTTTTAAAGGAAAAAAAATCTTGTTGTTCACCAAAAAATAAATCAGGCAATCGTACCTTTAGCTCCACAAAATGTGCTCCAGAACAGCTACTCACGTGTTGTTGGAGCTCGGCCACCTCCAGAGAGAGTCCCTGCAGGCGTTGAGCCAAATCTTGAACCGACACCATGATGGAAACTGGAGGTCTTTCCTTAGAGATATTTTTGGGCTGCACTTACTGTTATGATAGGCTACAAGCACTAAGGAAAGACAGGAGATCTGTCCCTACAATAGAACTAAGCTAGATCCCTACGATGTAACGGGGAACCTGATCCTACGATCTGACCCGCTAAAGTCCTCAGCTAGTCTGAACGAAGACCTATAGATGTGAGGGAGGGATCCCTACAAGAACTGGGGACTGGGAGAAAGATGGAAACCTCCTAGCAGAAATTGTAGCAGTAAAAAGACAAACAAACAACATAGAACATAGAGGTCAAAAGACCTAGCTAAACTGACTGAGAAAGGTAACAAAGCATCTGGCTAGCTTAAGAGTAGAAATTACAATGAAGTCCAGCAAGGCCAGAAGGGTGGAGCAGGATTAAATAGGCAAAAAAGGTCATGTGACCAGCAAAATAGAAAAAACCTAACAGTAGAGTTCTAACATGTATGCGATGACAGGAAAGCAGCGAGCCTCCGTTGTGCAGGGACAATTAATAGGTGCAGCGGAGCTAGAAGCTGAGACTTGGAGCGATGCTGATGGAGACTCTATAGAAAATGTGTTTGATAAGCTCAAAGCTGCTTTTGAAAAATGCACACAATCTGAACTAAGGATGCTATTCTACCAATGCAAGCAGAGACCGCAAGATACCATCAGAGACTTTGCCCTACGTTTACAAGCGGCACTCCGGTCCATAAAACAGGTAGATCCAGCAAATATGCAAGATGAAGATAAATTGCTTGCAGAACAGTTTATGACTGGGTTGAGATCAGACTTTCACCGTCAGCAGGTGCACATGTGGGTCCTAGATCATCCAGATGTGGATTTTAATACCTTAAAGGACCGTGCTATAACTGTACTACGAGACCCATTACCTGCAAAACCAGCAATCCCATCCTGGCAGGTTAATACCTCTCACATGAACTTAGAGCCTACCCATAAAAACTCTGTAGAAGCAGTAGGACAAGATGTCCCACCAGAATCTGCTGATGACCTATGTAATCAGGTGTTACAACTAACCAAAAACATGGACTACGTGGTAAAACTCTTGCAAGCCAGACCGGAGGCACAACCACCAAGCAAAATCCAGTTAGCTGAATCCCCTGAGGATGTTCTGTGGATGAGAAGAAAGCTCATGTCGCCCGTGCAGGGGACCAACGCACCATTTCGACGCAGAGCCATGTCGCCCGTGGAGGAGATCAACAAATCGCCCGTTCAGGGGACCAATGCACCATTCCAACGCAGAGCCACCGTCCAAACGGATTCTTCAGGACAACCCGCTTGCCTTCATTGCAACGAACCGGGCCACTTTGCAAGAAGATGTCGTTTAAACCCGAGATTCCTGGGTCCCAGGGCCAACCCCCAGGAATAAAATGGCAGGGCCCATATGACTGGCATAGTCGGTATGTGGGAGGCCATCCGTACCTCAACATTACGCTAGAAGGAATCCCCACATCGGCCCTATTGGACACTGGGTCGCAAGTCACCACCATCCCACATATCCTTTACAAGCAATTTTGGTCTGATGCTGATCTTAGCCCCCCAGACTCTAGTCTTGTCATTTTAGCAGCTAATGGTCAACCACTGAATCAGGTGGGGTTTAGAGAAGTGACAATAAAGCTGGGGAGGGTGGAGTTGAGAGGCCAAGGGTTATGTGTGGTAGAAGATGACCCCAATAACAAATGTCCTTACATGGTGCTTGGTAGTAATGTGATTGAAAACTGCCTTGAAGAAGTGATGTTTTTACTCCAACAGATTACAGAGACTGCTGGCATTGGGCAGAGGAGAGTCCTTCAAAGAGAAATCCGTGCCTTAATTCACAAGCAACAGGTAAATATGTCTGGGGGGAGACTGGCAGTGCGCGGGTAACAGACCCATTTCCCATTGTATTAACACCAAACAGTGAAATGATGATATGGTGTCAAGCAGCTATGGGTATCAGAAGAAAGGAATACCAGGCAATTGTAGAACCGGTATATTCAGAGCAAAGACCTACACTCCTGACAGCTAGAGGGGTTGTGGATGTACGCAGGGGAAGAGTACCAATCCGTGTGTTGAATTGTGGTGAGGAAGAAGTGAAACTACCCCGGTATGCTACTGTAGCAAAGCTGTACACTGTCAGTAATAACAACATGCAGACACTAGAGCCCTTGCCCCCATCAAGTCAGGCGGAGGATAACAATCCCAAGGGACAGCTAGAGGAGTGGTGTCAGCAGTTGCACATAGGGACTGATGCCACTCCCGACCACCAGAAGCAAGGAGTTTACAGGGTAGTACAAGAGTTTAGCCAAGTATTCAGTAAGCATCCATTAGATTTTGGGAGGATAAAAGGGGTACGCCATCACATACCCACAGGAGATCATCCCCCGATTAAAGTGAGACACAGACCCATCCCACCAAACCTCTACCAGTGTGCTAAAGAGATGCTGCAGGACATGAAGGAGGCCGGGGTTATAAGAGATAGCTGTAGTCCCTGGGCGGCCCCCTTAGTCTTAGTCAGAAAGAAGGATGGCACTATGAGGATGTGTGTGGATTACAGGGAGGTCAATAAGATCACTCACAAAGATGCTTACCCGTTAGAGGAGTCTCTTGCTGCATTAAAGACTGCTAAGTATTTCTCCACATTAGATCTCACTAGTGGGTATTGGCAGGTCTCCGTTGCAGAAGAAGACAGGGAGAAAACAGCATTCACAACACCAATGGGCCTATGCGAATTCAATAGCATGCCATTTTGGTTATGCAATGCACCGGGGACGTTTCAGAGACTCATGGAGTGCTGCCTGGGACACCGGAATTTTGAGACGGTACTTTTATACCTGGATGACGTCATAGTGTATTCCAAAACCTATGAAGAACATCTGGAACACCTGGTGGAGGTATTTACAGCTCTAACAAAGTATGGAATGAAGCTCAAGCCATCTAAATGTTACCTGCTGAAGCCAAAAGTCCATTACCTAGGGCATGTGGTCAGCGCGAATGGCGTAGCACCAGATCCGGAAAAAGTGACAGCTATCCTGGACTGGCAGAGGCCGACCACCATCAGAGAGGTAAGTCAGTTCTTAGGTTTGGTTGGGTATTACAGAAGATTTATTAAGGGCTACACGAAGATGGCAGCGCCCCTACAAGATCTTCTGGTAGACCAAGCTAAGAAGAGACGGACTTCAGAGCCGCCGTTGGAATGGGGAAAGAAACAAGAAGACTCCATCCAACAAATGAAACAGGCCCTGACCGGTGAGGAAATCTTGGCGTACCCAGATTATAACCTACCATTTGTCCTCTACACGGATGCAAGTAATGTAGGCCTGGGAGCAGTACTGTCCCAAATACAAGAAGGCAAGGAAAGAGTAATTGCCTATGCCAGTAGAAGACTTCGACCTACCGAGAGGAACCCGAAAAATTACAGTTCCTTTAAGTTGGAGTTCCTGGCCTTGGTCTGGGCAGTCACGGAGAGGTTCAAGCATTACTTAGCAGCTTCAAAATTTACCATCTTTACGGACAATAATCCGCTAACACACTTGGATACTGCAAAGTTTGGTGCATTGGAGCAGCGCTGGATGGCCCGGCTATCGAACTATAACTTTACCATCAAGTACCGAACAGGCCGTGGAAATGCAAATGCTGATGCCCTCTCCAGAAACCCTCAAGTACATTTGCAAGGGCTTGAAGAAGAAACAGATGACTTGGAGGAAATAGAACTTCCAGCTTTCCATAAAAGTAGAAAATGGAAAATGACAGAAACCCATATCTACCAGAACCATCAGGATGTTGCACTAAACCCACTGCCTCATTATGGATGGAAAGAAACCCAAGACAGCGATCCGGCAGTGAGCCTAGTGAAGAGGCTGGTAACCCAACCAGATTCCAAAATTGAGAAGAATGCTCCCCCAGAGGCCCAATACCTGTGGAAAGAAAGAAGCAGGTTATTTATCTATAAAAACCAATTGTGCAGACGGTATATCAATCCAAGGACACATGAAATGGTATGGCAAGTTGTGGTTCCAAAGAGAGACGTCCAAATGGTATTGGAAGCGTACCATAATGGAGCAGGACACTTTGGATGGAGAAAACTGGAAATACTGTTACGTGAGAGGTTTTATTGGATTGGCATGAGGTCTTCCATAGAAAAATGGTGTAAAAATTGTGGCCCATGCTCATTAAAAAGAGGAGATCGTAAAACCAGAAAGCACCACTCCAGCCTATCATAACCAAACAGCCCTTGGAACTAGTAGCCTTGGATCATGTCAAACTCACACCCAGTAGATCAGGCTATACTTATGCTCTTACCACGGTGGACCACTATTCCAGATTCCTAGTGGTAGCTCCTGTGAAGGACTTGACAGCTCAGACAGCAGCAAGAACCTTTCAAGCTTATTTCTGCAGGCCACATGGATATCCAGAACAGGTATTGACAGATCAGGGTCCTGCCTTTGAAGCGGAAATATTTCAAGAGTTCTGTAGCTTGTATGGATGCAAGAAAATTCGTACCACGCCTTACCATCCCCAAACTAACGGAATGTGCGAAAAAATGAATCGCGTGGTAATAGAATTGCTGAAGACTCTACCCTTGGAAGACAGAAACAGATGGCCAGAGAAATTACCAGATCTTATTGACATCTATAACAACATCCCAGTAAGCTCAACTAATTGTACCCCGGCATACTTGATGAGAGCGAGACCAGGAAAATTGCCAGTGGACTTTGAAATGGGCATTGTAGTTCCTGAGGAAGACGCCTCAAGTGCAGATTGGGATACTAGAAGAACAGAACAATACAAGAAAATACAAGAGTGTGTGGAGAAAAGTCTAGCAAAATCCAGAGAAAGACAAGAAACCAATTTCAATAAAAATGCACAAGGAATCCCGTTAACCCCCGGAGAATTGGTTTTGAAAAGGAAAAAGAGACTTCATAAGCTAGATAATCAATGGGAAGAAGAACCATACACTGTATTACCATTCAATTTTGACAACCAGAAAACTTGTCTAATCAGCAAGGATGACGGAAAAACAACAGCAACAGTGTCCCGAGACCACTTAAAGAAGTGTCATCAACCCTTACAACAAAAAGAATATATCCCTTGTCCCATACCAGAAGAAGAGACGCCAAGGACAATTAAGTCAATCTTAGGAGAGTTACCCGCAGATTGGCCCCAAATAGAAGGAGCATATTTAATTCCCATGTTGACATTCCCACAACCAGTAGAAGGATTAAGAGCAGAAGAACCACCTGCTGCAGCCGAGCTAGGGAATCCTGCAATCGGTGTACCTGCCATTCCCACTAGGGGAGTGGGAAGACACTCCGGCATACCTGTGCTACGTAGACCAACACATGAGTCAGTAAGTAGTGTTCGCTCCACACCAGGCTTACGCACCAGTGGGATACCAGTTTTACGGAGGTCATCACGTATTAATTTTGGACACCCACCACTCAGATACAGGGAGTAAACCATAACAAAAGGGAAATGTAAATAGGTTCAAAAATGTAAATATGTAGTTAAAGTCAGTATATAGAAGGGTGACGAGTAGACCAAAACAGGTTACACCAGGTACACAATATAAAAAAAAAGGGGAAAGGGGTGAGTAGAGTTGGCATAAGAAGCTGTCTAGGGAGAGCAAAATCTTGGCCAATAGGTGACCCCAGGGCCAAAGGGCCTACAGTGCTTATGACCGGGAGAGGCCCCTGCAGTACCTAGGACTCTTGCGCCGAGGCACACTTAGAATCATAGAATCATAGAATCATAGAATGGTAGAGTTGGAAGGGACCTCCTGGGTCATCTGGTCCAACCCCCTGCTCAAAGCAGGATTCACTAGATCATCTCAGACAGATGTCTGTCCAGCCTCTGTTTGAAGACGTCCATTGAAGGGGAACTCACCACCTCTCGTGGCAGCCTGTTCCACTCATTAATCACCCTAACTGTCAAAAAGTTTTTTCTAATATCTAATCTGTGTCTCCTCCCATTTAGTTTCATCCCATTGCTTCTAGTCTTTCCTTGTGCAAATGAGAATAAAGATGATCCTTCTACAATGTGACAGCCCTTGACATATTTGTAGACAGCTATTAAGTCTCCTCTCAGTCTTCTTTTTTGCAAGCTAAACATTCCCAAATCCTGCAACCGTTCCTCATAGGACATGGTTTGCAGACCAGTCACCATTCTGGTCGCTCTTCTCTGAACTTGCTCCAGTTTGTCGATGTCTTTTTTAAAATGTGGTGCCCAAAACTGTACACAGTATTCCAGATGAGGTCTGACCAAAGAGGAGTAAAGACCGATAATGACTTCACGTGATCTAGACTGTATGCTTCTGTTAATACATCCCAGAATTGTATTTGCCCTTTTTGCTGCTGCATCACACTGTTGACTCATGTTCAGTCTATGATCTATTAGTATACCTAAGTCTTTTTCACATGTACTGTTGCTTAGCTCTATTCCTCCCATTCTGTATATGCTTTTTTCATTTTTATTGCCCAGATGTAGTACTTTGCATTTTTCCCTGTTAAAAACCATTCTGTTGGTTGCTGCCCACTGCTCCAGTTTATTTAGGTCTTTTTGAATCCTCTCTCTCTCTTCTCTAGTATTAGCTATCCCTCCTAGCTTTGTGTCATCAGCAAATTTAATCAGTTTACCCTCAATTCCTTCATCTAAATCATTGATAAAGATGTTGAACAATACAGGTCCCAGGACGGAGCCCTGTGGTACCCCACTTGAGACATTCATCCAGCTGGATGTGAAGCCATTTACAATCACCCTTTGAGTCCGATCACTAAGCCAGTTATGAATCCACCTAACAGTTGCCTGGTCCATTGCATACTTGGTCATTTTTTCAATAAGGATAACTTAGTAAATGTTTTGTTGTGTATTGTGAATTATTAAGTCTATTTGAATCTTTAAGCCTACAGAGACTTTACCTGTTTGGACATCTGAAACTTTTTGCAAATTTTTAAAAGTGGACCGAAGCCACAGGACTGGTGGTAGCAAAAAGAATTTCCCTTTAACAGCCTGCAGCAGATTGACTAGCGTTGTATGGACTGGTTATCCATCTTTCCCATTATCCATGGTTTTTGTAAATTTTATTTTTGAGACTCTGTTCAAATTACAAATGTAAATGTCAATGTTATGTTATCTTTGTAAAAAAAAAAAAATGTTTCAGTCCCGGAGGACTGAAGTTAACTAGGGGGGAATGTGGCACCCCTGCGGGGGATTACCACAGGATCCATAGGTGCAGGGAGAGATGTACACTTGGGCACACACAACACCTTCCACCCCAGGTCTGAGGGGAGGAGTCAGTTTCCAGGGAGACAGAAAAAGCGGCAGTTAGTCTAGAGAAGGGTGAAGGAGGAGAGACAGAGAGAGCTGTTGGCTGAGGACCAGTTAAGCCCTGAACTAGGAAACAGGTCTGTGTTGTGAAGCGCCCTAGAGAGAGGGACGGAGGCTAAAAGGAGAGAGAAAGAGATAAAACTATTATCCCTTTAGCTCACTCGGACACCGGAGTCCGAGATTGCTATTAATTCAGAAATAGCATAGAAAACCCGGACAGATCAGGAGGATCTACTCCCCCAGAAGAAGAAGGGGAGACAGTTGCCAAACTTGACCAAATATAGGATCAGGGGCCCAGAAAGAGAATTGGCAGCCCCAAGGAAAGGTCCTCATTGTCAGTTGTGGAGAAGGACCCCAAAAAAAGTGAAGGTGGCACATTCAGCTTAAGGCAGGACTGATCCCAAACAACGCACACATTGTTAGAGGAGGCCTCACAAATCTCCAGAGTGAATATCTCTACCTGCACCGAAAACCTGGTTACCCTCCTGAACTGTACCTGTTACCGGACATCAGTAAAAGAAAGGTACTGAAACAAAGTCTTAATGTGTGTGTGTGCCTACTTTGACATTACTGCCTATAGCGTTCGTACAAGCCATATGCTGATCACCTCAGCAACCATACACAGCGCTGGTAACCGATTTCACCAGTTACCTCAGGAGGCGTCAGGACACAATACTCCCATCATCTTCACCCCCATCCCTTTACTGCCGGTCCAGGGCACGGAACCGGGAACCGACCAACCGTGATCCCCACAGAAGTAACCCGTCCATCCCGGTATCCGAGTACCCCTTCCCCTGTCTACCGACTCAAAAGAAAAGTCAGATTTTTTTACTTTGTTTCCCCAGTGATTTCAATGGGAGAATTTTGCACCCACTATCCCTATAGGTTGATTATACTCATATATATATAAAGATACAGTGTATATAAATGTGTATTTCTATGTCCCCATAATCTAGAGGGAGAATAAAAGATTTTTTTTCCCCATTAAATTACTAAAAAATAATGAAAAGCACAATAATTTCATTTTTAATGTGCTTTTTTTTTAAAAAAATAATAAACATCACAAATCAGTAAAAAACACAGATATATTTGTATCCCTATAATCATAACAACTCGCGCAACACAGCAATCAAATTTTTGATGAGGATCGGTAAATGGCATAGGAAAATGGCATCATTGATATTTTTTCTCTATTAAATCCCCAAAAAATAATAAACATGTAACGCTGAGGCAGTTTTCACGCGCAGCATAAATGCTGTATTTTTACTACTGTGTTTTTTCTGCACATTTTCTGCAGCTGTCCGTAATACACAACACAATAACAGTCTTCTCTGATTATTATTTTATGTATTTTCCCCATATCCATATTTGATACTTTTTGGCACAGATGTGAATCCACATTTTTAACGCTTTTTTAATACTACAGAAAAGCTTTGATTCTGCGCTTAAAAATACAAATGAGTTTTTTTTTATTTCCTTGCATTTTTCAGACTCCACATACAGTAGAAGCCTATAGAGAAAAAAAGCACCAAAACTGCACAGTTCAGCAGCGTCTTTAGACGCACCAAGGATGGAGTTTTCATGAAATCATATCCACTTTGCTTGGACATTTAGACTGCATATTTTTTTATGCTTTTTTTTTACTGCTCTTTTCCATGGAGGTTGGCCTCCAGTCCCTGGCAAAATGTGGGCAATAACAACATTTCAGGAGAGGGGTTAACTCTTAATATTCTAATTAGCTCTCTCCCTAAGTCACTAATTTCTATACAGCAGTTAGCTGCTCACCTCCCTCCTCTCCCTCCTCCTACCTTTCATCTTCTGAATAGATGCAGTTATAATCCCCAGCCCTGCAGCTTTCACAGCAAGTCTCCTCCAGGGAAAAATGGGACGAGAGTAGTGTTGAGCGAGTATGTTCTGTTAACCCTTTCGCCGAGTATGCTCGGGCCGAGCTCCGAGTATTTACAGCTGCTCGGTGATATGTTTGAATCGCTCCCGTGTGCATGATTTGCAACTGTTTGACAGTTTTAATACATGTGAGGAATGTCTATTTCTTACACATTCCTCACATGTAATAAAGCTGTCAAACAGTTGTAAATCATGCACACAGGAGCGATTCAAACATATCACCGAGCACGCTGTAAATATTCGGAGCTCGCCCGAGCATACTCGAAACAGAACATACTCGCTCAACACTAGACGGGAGCAAAAAAAAATGGCGCCTGATGTTAGAGGCGCTTTGCGCATGCGCGGGATGTGAAGGAGAAGAGTGCACGTCACAGGGCCCTGTGACGTGCGGGGAGGGGAGGAATATGGAAATTAAGCAGATAGGCGGGGATTTATTGGCGTCCCCCGGGCGCCAAGCATATGAAAACGGATTTTATAAAAGATATTTCTCTGCAATCAGACCGCTAATATGGGACATACAGGTATGTATAGATTTACATTTCTATAACCTGTATGCCCATATTAGAGGTCTGATAACTGCCAGGGGGTGACAGATTCCCTTTAAAATGCCTTGTTATGTCTATGTGTAAATACAGGGATAGCAGTGGAGACTACAGAAAAAACAACTGAGAACTGAATGTGTTATAGCAGAACCTGTACGGACCAATATAGTTCTAATACTGCAGTTCTACTAATCACCAGAGCTGTCACTCAAAGAGGAGAGCATGCCCTGCCAGACACCAGGAAGTAAGGAAGCTAAGGGGAATGCAGAGTTGTGTGCTGCTCAAGAGACAGCTTGAGAATACCTCTTTATCTAAGGAGATCAGCGGCAATTGAAATGAGTGAACTATTATAATGTACAGATTTACAGGGTCCTTTATTACAATAGTCTCTATTTCTAGCAGTTATCAGCTCTCCTAGGCCAGATTCACACATCCTTGTTGAGCGATCTGAGTACGATCACACTGCTTGAACCAGCAGCTGCTCTCCTGACCCTAATTCAACAGTCTCATACACACCTATCAGGTTGTTAAGTCCATATTCAGACACAAAACATGGATCTATGAATTTGGCCTAAGCTTGCGAGATGAAACAATTTTTCATGCAATTTGTTAAGGTGTTCTCACTGTGCACCAGTAGTCAACTGAGGGTAAGACATGAATCCTTATTTTTGTCTCCATAGTTTTAAAAGAGATAAAAAGTAACTACTTTTGGTCTAAGGCTATGTGCCCACGTTGCGGAAATGAAGCATATTTTTTACGCTTCTCCCTGGCAGGAAAAACGCATGCGGATTTTACATGCGTTTTTCCCGCCAGGTAGAAGCGTTTGTGAAGCATCTTTGCATGCATTTCCGCATGCGGGTTATCAAGCGCTTTTCCAAGCGATTTTAGCATCACTTGGAAAAGTGCTTGACAACTTGTTCACACTATATAAATCCATGCAACTGGCATGGATTTATATAGTGTGACCAAGTTAGTTAAAAAAAAGGAGAAGAATGGTGAAAAATAATAAAAAAAAAGTTTATACTCACCTACCGATGTCTTCCCGGTGTTTTGTCTGCTCCGTCCGGTGTCTTGCACTGCTTGCGGTAGTGTGAAGGACCTGCGGTGACGTCATTGAGCCATGTGATGGGTCACATGACTCAGTGACGTCATGGTAGGTCCTTCACATCAACGCGAACATTGCAAGACACCGTCCCGGAGCAGACAAAACACCGGGAAGACATCGGTAGGTGAGTATAAACTTTTTTCTTTTATTTTAAATTCTTTTTTTACAGTTTTCTATGGTACCTAGGTCTGGATGAGAGTCTCCTCTCCTCCAGACTTGGGTACCATCCGCTCATTGAAACGCATATAATCCGTGAGTACAAATGTACTGACACGGATTATATGCGTCTCAATGCAAGTCAATGGCGGCGATTACGCTGCGTGTCCGCAAAATTAATGGACATGCTGTGGATTTTTGAGCGCAGCATAAACGCTGCAGAAAAATCCGCAACATGGGCATTGAAAGTGCGGCTTGTCATTGGGGACCATGGGGGGCGGATTACCAAGCGTTTCCCAAGCATTTATGCTGCGGAAATTCCGCAGCATATATGCTTGTAAACGCTACGTGGGCACACAGCCTTAATATAACACCGTGGAAAGTCTAGTATTGTAGATCATCCCCACTTGCAATACCTTACAGTATATAAAAAAATGCTGCTGCCCCTTTAAATTAAAAAAAAATCCCTCAATATAGGTAAAAAAAAATCTGAAAGCCACAGAATTTTCCCCTTTTCGCTCATCTCTACACATAACCCTGCCGAGTTTCACATTTTGTATTGATTCCATTCTGTTTCATACACAATTCCCTAACGTCTTGAAAAAGAAAATTCTTTAGCAGAAAAGCTATAAAAATGTCTTGACAAGACACGCTTCATCACCAACTGCGCTACCTCCAGCCCGGGGAATCTTGTTCAGCCTCCATCTTCTTTTCTTTGCAGGACACAATCAACTAAAATAAAAGATTCCTAATAGAAAGTTTAACATGATAGAAGTCATCTAGAAGAAGAAGCTAACAAATCCTCCCGGTCTTCTAGTGGAGCTGCTCTTCTCTAAGTGATCTCAGACAGGATTGTAGTTTTGTTTCTCTGCTATATTTCCAAAATGTTCTTTTCAATTCATTTGGAATAACAGATGATCGTCAATGGGCGTTCTGAAGTTGGGCCTGCGGCAATCATCTGATCACCAGGCCGGCGTCAATTTGAAAACTGGTTCTTTTGATGAGACCATCCCTTTAAGGCCAAAAATATTAAAATCTAAAACTTGTTGTCCCTGTTTCTAAATCCTCTTAAGCAGTAGATGTGTGTGCCATGAATTTAATATTGCTCCAATATTGACCACACTACTTATCAGTCATGTTAGATATAATAGAACTAATGCTTTAGCTTCCACAACATGGAAGCACTACACATCAGAATCTGTAGGTATTACTTTCCTTGTGGCAAGCAGTCACATACAGTATCTCCCTCTCAATAACTGTGCAACAAAGGTTCCTAAACCTGCAAACAACTACTCAAAAAATGCGGTCATATATACATACTGTAAGGTAGCGCTATTCATCATGTTGGGGGGCAATCACTTCACCGGGTCAATTAGAGCACACATGCAACGTTCTCTGGTAATATGAAGTCCAGCAGTTTATTACACATCATAAACTGCTTATAACATAGTCCATCTCAGTGGCTAGAAGGAATGTTACACACGTAATATCCTAGAGCCTTTTCAGTGGCAGCTAAGCCCGCTTGGCTTTGGATACAGACTTAAGCAAGTAAACAACATCAATGTCCATATAAAGAACCGTTTTTACCTTTGCCGGGTCTTAGCTGCTTCTTTCAGCTTTGTTCTGCCACAGCTGTGGTTTAAGGCTCCCCAGACGTGGTCTCCAGGCCACGTGCCTTCCAGGGCTAATGGTGTCCCAGACACAGGGACCAGGTCTCTCGCCTCTCCAAGGCTAATGGTGTCCCAGACACAGGGACCAGGTCTCTCGCCTCTCCAAGGCTAATGGTGTCCCAGACACAGGGACCAGGCCTCATGCGTTTCCAAGGCTAATGGTGTCCCAGACACAGGGACCAGGCCTCTCACCTCTCCAGGCTAACGGTGTCCCAGACACAGGGATCAGGCCTCATGCCTTTCCAAGGCTAATGGTGTCCCAGACACAGGGACCAGGCCTAATGCCTTTCACACTGTTTCAAAACCACCAGGATTTATATATCCTTCTGTGCACACAGGACCTGTGATGATGTCATAGTCATGTAATCAGTCACCTGAAGGGGAGGTACGTGGTCAGCCAGACCACACCCCCTCTGACATTTTGGCAATGCAGCCAGCCACTGCATTACAATACAAGAAAAAACGACACAATATAGTGCCAAAATTATGTGGTCATGTAGTTTTCAAATAACCATATGGAGCCAACATAGAGCAGCCATATAGCCTACAAACATAGCATGGCCATAAAGTCTACAAACATAGCATGGCCATAAAGTCTACAACCATAGCATGGCCATATAGTCCACAAACATTGCATGGCCATATAGTCCACAAATATAGCATGGCCAAACAATCCACAAACATAGCATGGCCATATGGTCCACAAAAATAGCATGGCCATAAAATCCACAAACATAGAATGGACGCATAGAATTTTGAAAACTAATGATGAGTCCGGGTGGAAAAAGAAGCAGATGAATTCTCTGATAAGATATATTACATGGTTTCTTTTTTTCATGTGTACGTTTAATCCTTTCCCCCAATAGGACATACAGTTTTGTTCTACGGCAGCTCCCTGATTATAAAGCAAATTCACAAGTTGAGCCATCTTTCCTGGCAGATGATGGCTGAGATATTCACCCATCATCTGTCCCTAACAGCCTTATGTGGCAAATTAATCTGTTAAATGATATTGTCAATCTCTGAAAGTGGCACTAACAGCACACTGGCAAGGGAAGATCTGAAGACACTGAAGATCTCCGTGTAGGTCATGATGGTTCTACTGTGAACGCCACCTTATAATTTTTGCTATACACAACAGTACTGTAGTATTGCTATGTGTAGTACAATTAATCACATGTACTAATTTTCTAAGGTGTTCTCACTGTGCACCATTAGTCAACTGAGGCTAAAACATGAATCCTTATTTTTGTCTCCATAGTTTTAAAAGAGATAAAAAGTAATTCCTTTTGGCCTAAATATAACACCGTGGAAAGTCTAATATTGTAGATCATCCCCTCTTGCAATGCCATACAGTATATACAATAATGGTGCTGCTTTTTGGACTAAAAGGAGTCACTTATTTTCTAGCTATGGACCCCTTTAAATTAAAAAAGATCCCTTGTCCAAGTCCTCTAAGGAGACTAATGAATACAATGAAATGCAACAATGTCAATGGGCAACATTGAGTTTCAGCTCCCTCTAAAGATTTTTTATTGGGTTCAGGTCAGAAGACTGCCTAGGCCACTCCAGGACCTTGAAACCACTTCTTAGTAACCCTCGCTGTGTGTTTGGGGTCAATGTCATGCTGGAAGACCCAGCTACAACTCATTTTTAATGCTCTTACTGAGGGAAGCAGGTTGATGGCCAAAATCTCTCTATACATGACCCTATTCATCCGCCCTTCAATACAGTGCAGTCGTCCTGTCCCTTTTGCAGAAAAGCACCCCCAAAGTATGATGTTTCCCCCACCATGCTTCATGGTTGGGACAGTGTTCTTGGGGTTGTACTCATCCTTCTTCGTCCTCACAGCAAGGAAAGTTGATACCAAAGCGTTCTATTTTGCTCTCATCTGAACACATGACCTTCTCCCATGTCTCCTCTGGATCATTCAGATGATCATTGGCGAGCTTCAAAAGGGCCTGAACATGTGCTGGCATGAGCAGGGGGACCTTGCGTGCCCTGCAGGATTTTAATCCATGATCGTATAGTGTGTTACTAACAGTAATGTTTGAGACTATAGTGATAGTTCTCTTCAGGTCATTGACAAGGTCCTCCCAGTTCTGGGCTGATTCTTCACCTTTCTAAGAATCATCCTTACTAGTGTTGATCGAGCACTAAAATGCTCGGGTGCTCGAAGCTCGGGCCGAGCTCACTGTGATACTTGGGTGCTCGACCCGAGCAACGAGCCCAATGTTAGTCTATGGGAGACCCGACCATTTTTGCGGCGGCACCCTCGGCAGTCTGTAGAAAGCCTAAAAAGTGCCCAAAACGATTGTGACAGTGCTCAAATGACATGGGGACAGCATGGGGATCGCCCCAGGAAGCATTTCTGACCCCCAGGTCACTGCTGTCAACAACGTGGTCAGAGGTATTAAGCCACTTTTACGAGCTCACAATAAAACGTTCAAAAACGAAACTGAAACTGTTTTCCTGTGAAATATGTTAAGGAACATCCTTTCCAGGGTAAAGACTTGTGTATAAGGTAAAATAAATAACCAAAAACAAAAATACTCCTCCACACCTTGGGCTATGTTCACAAGTAGCATTTTTTATGCGTTTTTGCACTTTTGTATTGCTTTCAACCGTGACAAATGCATTCACCGGGAAATGTCATTTTAACAATCTACAACCTTATCTGGCCATGTGCTGTGTGACACATGCATACAGTGCTGAAAAGACATGGGAACAGCATGGGGAAGACCCCTGGAAGCATCTCTGACACCCAGGTCACTGCCTAAAAGTGTGCCCATCAGAAGTGATCCTTGCCGCATCAGAAGATGCAGACTTGCAACTAACCCCATGCAAGTCCTTGTCCCAGGGCAGTGTTCAATTGTACCTCCCCCATTCCTTGCAATGCAAGCGCAAGTATGCAGCCTGCCACCCACCCACCCCCAGGCTGCAATACCATACTGCTTGCTTGCTTGCACTTGAAATTAGGCCTTTTAGGCATGTGGAGGTGGAATCTGGCCACCACGTCATGGCTGCATCGGCGGCCTGGTATCCATACTCAGTTCCCAGCCGCCCGGCGGCCGGATGTCCACGCTTGGTCCCCAGCCGCCAGGGGGTGGCCAGGTGTCCATACTCGGTCCCCAGCTGCCCCGCGGCCGGGTGCCCACACACGGTCCCCAGCAGCCTGGGGGCGGCCGGGTGGCCATAAACGGTCCCCAGCCGCCCCTATTTGTCCCGGTGCGCCTTATACACAAGCGCGCATACCAAAACATTGCCTGTGCCCGCCCCAGTGCATTTAGTGGGAAGGACAGCCTAACCACAAACACATGGACATGTGAATGTGGCCAGGGATGGTCCATCTCACTGACGCCTTCACACTGGGTTAATATTGTGGAAGCCGGGACACAGTTGGACACTGGGATGCAACATGTCCTCCAGACATAGAGGATTGCGGGTCCTGGGTCAATCAGGCTTCAACACAAAGTTCAGAAGGTAGACAGCAGCAGTGGTCGGCCTCCTACACAATGAGTAAATTATTCATGATCATGAGGCCATCCATCTCCTTAGCTTTCTGTTCCTTGGAATGCAAGCGCATGTATGTAGTAGCGGCTAGGCCTGAGGTGGTCAGCGTTTTGGCGCATATCCTGCCTCCTCCGAGGATTGCTGGATGTTTTCCTGCTACTATCCCAGTTCTATGACTCCTGTTAAAACAAAGCTTCAGGTGATGAATGATGGATGAGGTGGTGGCAAAGGAGAAAGAGCAGGAGGAACAGGGACCATTCACATCAATATCAGGCCAGTCAACCACACATGTCTTGTAGGATATGTTTCTGTACCAAAAGGAGCGGTTCGGCTACACAGTTATAGGGCATACAGGGAGTGCAATGCCTACCAAAAATTTCGAGGCACTCCAATGCCCCTTGGAAGTGACATGGAGGTCAGAGGGCCTTAACTAAACCATTTTTTCCATTTATAGCAACTGGGTCTCCTGTACACTGTTGGCCTTAGCAGTGAATGGAAGACTTTCCAAAAATTATGAGGAACAGCAATGCCCCTTGAAACAGACGTGGATTACAGCGTACTAAAAACCTTCTACCCATTATTGGGGAGTGGGTCTCCCTTAGTGTTCGCCTATGCATTGAAAAGCAAAAGCTGACTAAAATTAGGAGGAAATGCAATGCCTATTGGAAGAGTTGTGGAGGTTAGAGGTAATTAAAAACAACATTTCAATGCCCCTTGGAAGAGCTGTGGAGTTCAGAGTGGTTTAACAAGATGGTTTTAATGCCCCTTGGAAGAGACGTGGAGGTCACAGTAGCTTAACAAGACGCTTTTAATGCCCCTTGAAAGAGACGTGGAGTTGAGAGTGGTTTAACAAGACGGTTTTAATGCCCCTTGGAAGAGACGTGGAGGTCCCAGTGGAATAAAAAGACAAAATCAATGCCCCTTGGAAGAGTGGTGGAGGTCCCAGTGGAATAAAAAGACAATATCAATGCCCCTTGGAAGAGTGGTGGAGGTTACAGTGGAATAAAAAGACAATATCAATGACCCTTGGAAGAGACGTGGAGGTCACAGTAGCTTAACAAGACGATTTTAATGCCCCTTGGAAGAGACGTGGAGTTCAGAGGGGTTTAACAAGACGGTTTTAATGCCCCTTGGAAGAGACGTGGAGGTCACAGTAGCTTAACAAGATGGTTTTAATGCTCCTTTCGAAGAGACGTGGAGTTCAGAGTGGTTTAACAAGACGGTTTTAATGCCCCTTGGAAGAGACGTGGAGGTCCCAGTGGAATAAAAAGACAATATCAATGCCCCTTGGAAGAGTGGTGGAGGTCCCAGTGGAATAAAAATGCAATATCAATGCCCCTTGGAAGAGACGTGGAGATCACAGTAGCTTAACAAGACGATTTTAATGCCCCTTGAAAGAGACGTGGAGTTCAGAGTGGTTTAACAAGGCGGTTTTAATGCCCCTTGGAAGAGATGTGGAAGTCACAGTAGCTTAACAAGACGGTTTTAATGCCCCTTGGAAGTGACCTGGAGGTCCCAGTGGAATAAAAAGACAATATCAATGCCCCTTGGAAGAGTGGTGGAGGTCGCAGTGGAATAGAAAGACAATATCAATGCCCCTTGGAAGAGTGGTGGAGGTCGCAGTGGAATAAAAAGACAATATCAATGCCCCTTGGAAGAGTCGTGGAGGTCGCAGTGGAATAAAAAGACAATATCAATGACCCTTGGAAAAGACGTGGAGGTCACAGTAGCTTAACAAGACGATTTTAATGCCCCTTGGAAGAGACGTGGAGTTCAGAGTGGTTTAACAAGACGGTTTTAATGCCCCTTGGTAGAGACGTGGAGGTCACAGTAGCTTTACAAGACGGTTTTAATGCCCCTTGGAAGAGACGTGGAGTTCAGAGTGGTTTAACAAGACGGTTTTAATGCCCCTTTGAAGAGACGTGGAGGTCCCAGTGGAATAAAAAGACAATATCAATGCCCCTTGGAAGAGACGTGGAGGTCCCAGTGGAATAAAAAGACAATATCAATGACCCTTGGAAGAGTGGTGGAGGTCGCTGTGGAATAAAAAGACAATATCAATGCCCCTTGGAAGAGTCGTGGAGGTCCCAGTGGAATAAAAAGACAATATCAATGCCCCTTGGAAGAGACGTGGAGGTCCCAGTGGAATAAAAAGACAATATCAATGCCCCTTGGAAGAGTGGTGGAGGTCGGAGTGGAATAAAAAGACAATATCAATGCCCCTTAGAAGAGTGGTGGAGGTCGCAGTGGAATAAAAAGACAATATCAATGACCCTTGGAAAAGACGTGGAGGTCACAGTAGCTTAACAAGACGATTTTAATGCCCCTTGGAAGAGACGTGGAGTTCAGAGAGGTTTAACAAGACGGTTTTAATGCCCCTTGGTAGAGATGTGGAGGTCACAGTAGCTTTACAAGACGGTTTTAATGCCCCTTGGAAGAGACGTGGAGTTCAGAGTGGTTTAACAAGACGGTTTTAATGCCCCTTTGAAGAGACGTGGAGGTCCCAGTGGAATAAAAAGACAATATCAATGCCCCTTGGAAGAGACGTGGAGGTCCCAGTGGAATAAAAAGACAATATCAATGACCCTTGGAAGACATGTGGAGGTCACAGTAGCTTAACAAGACGATTTTAATGCCCCTTACAAGAGCCATGCAGTACAGCATATTAAAAACATTATTCCCATTATTTGGGAGTAGGTCTCCCATAGTCTTTGCCTATGCCTTCCAAGCAAAAGCTGCCAAAAATTAGGACGGAGGAACTTGCATTGCCCCTTACAAGAGCCATGCAGTACAGCATATTACAAACATTATTCCCATTATTGGGGATTGGGTCTCCCATAGTCTTTGCCTATGCCTTCCAAGCAAAAGCTGCCAAAAATTAGGATGGAGGAACTTGCAATGCCCCTTACAAGAGCTATGCAGTACAGCATATTAAAAACATTATTCCCATTATTGGGGAGTGGGTCTCCCATAGACTTTGCCTATGCCTTCTAAGCAAAAGCTGCCAAAAATTAGGACGGAGGAACTTGCAATGCTGGCAACACGGACCACGGTCACCCTGGTGGTAAAGTGGTGGTGGAGGCTGAGGATAAGGAGAAGAGCAAAAAACAGCCAAACAGCGTTTACCCATGTGTGGGTGTGAAGCGGTGCATGGGAATACACCTCCCAAAATAACACAGTGGATTTGACTTTATGTTACTCTGCTGTCATTTTGTGGTGATGAGAAGTTTGGCCCAATCAAGCCCTTGTTCATTTTGATAAGGGTCAGCTTGTCAGCATTGCTAGTGGCAGGGCAGGCCAGGACCTCCAAGGCGTACAGAGCGAGTTCATTCCAAGTGTCCAGCTTGGATACCCAATAATTAAAAGGCACAGAGGAATCACTGAGGATGCTGATACGGTCAGCAAGGTACTCCCTCACCATCTTTTGAAACTTTCCACTCCTTGTGAGAGTACCCCGCGCCTCAGGGCCTGTAAGCTGGGCGGGTCTCAGAAAACTGTCTCAGAATGTTGACAGTGTTCCCCTGCCTCTGCTGGATTGGAGTTGCGTCTCTCTCGCCTGTAGCCTTGGTTGGGCAACAAACTGTGACTGGTACTGCCCCATTTTTGTAGACCTCTCCACCTCAGGAATAAGAGAGTGAAAGTTCTCCTTGTAGCGGGGGTCTAAAAGTGTCACCAACCAGTAATGACTGTCACCCAACATTTTGACAACGCGAGGGTCACGGTTAAGGCAGCGTAATATAAAGTCAGCCATGCGTGCCAGACTGGTAACGGGCAAGACTTCAATGTCCTCACCAAGATGACGACTGACCATGCTCTCCTCCTCCTCCTCCTCCCCCCAGGCCACCCACACTGAACCGACGGTATGACAGTTGTACAGGTATTACCGTCTAAAGCGCATGATACCAGCTCCTGTTCTTCCTCCTCCTCTCCCTCATTGTCCCCCAATGCATGTTGGGATGAGATGAGGCTGGGCTGTGTGTAATCGCCCGCTACGGCTTCTTGATCCATCTCATCATACTCTGGCTGCATTGCCTCCTCTTTAATTCTTTGCAGAAAGCATTGCAAAAGACAGACAAGTGGGATGCTGACGTTAATGATGGCGTCATCGCCACTCACCATCTTGGTGGAGTCCTCAAAGTCTGTCAGGATGGTACATATGTCAGACATCCAGGTCCACTCCTGAGGTCTTATGTGTGGAGTCTGACCTGAATATCGACGGCCTTGTTGCAGCTGGTACTCCACAACTGCTCTCTTCTGCTCACAAATCCTTTGCAACATGTGGAGGGTAGAGTTCTAACGTGTGGGGTCATCACACACCAGTCGGTGTGCCGGAAGCTGCAAACACTGCTGCAACACAGCAAGGGCGGTGGAAGCTGTAGCCGACTTCCGAAAATGAGCTAACAGGCGGCGTACTTTGACGAGCAGCTCTGGCAACTCTGAGTACGATTTAAGAAACCGCTGAACCACGAGGTTAAGCACATGAGCCAGGCATGGTACGTGTGTGATCTTGCCTCGCCTCAGAGCCGCCACTATTTTACGGCAATTGTCACACACGACAATGCCTCGATGTAGGTTCAGCGGTCTCAGCCACAGATCTGCCTGCTCTTTCACAGCTGTCCACAACTCACAAGCAGTGTGAGGTTTATCACCTAAGCTTATGAGTTTCAGCACAGCCTGTTGCTGCTTGGCTGAGGCAGTACTGCAATGCTTCCAGCTTGTAACTGATGTGGTGATATCTGAGATGGAGGCTGAACATGAGGAGGAGGATGATGCGCAGGAGCTGTACACTGTGGGGGCAACTCTGACAGACATAGGGCCCGCAATCCTCGGTGTGGGGAGGATGTGTTCTGTCCCAAGGTCCGACTGGGTCCCTTCTTCCACTATGTTTACCCAGTGTGCCGTCAGGGAGATGTACCATCCCTGGCCACAAGCACTTGTCCAAATGTCCGTTGTCAGGTGGACTCTCCTAGTAACTGCGTTGTTGAGGGCACGGCAGATGTTTTGGGACACTGTCGACTGGGGACCGAGTACCAAGGGACGGCCACCACCATAAGGTTGCGGAAGGATTCCGTCTCCACCAGCCTAAAAGGCAGCATTTCCAACGCAAGCAGTCGTGAAATGTGCGAATTTAGGAATGTGGCCTGTGGGTCGTTGGCTGTGAATTTGCGCTTTCGTTCAAAGGTCTGGGATATGGACAATTGAACGCTGCGGTGGGACATAGACGAGGACGTTGATGCTATTTCTTGAGAAACTGCCATAACAAGTGAAGACTGAGAGGAGGGGGCATCTTTGCATGCAGTATGGACAGGGGATTGCCTTGCATGCACAACAGGGGGTTCTCTTACATACACAACAGCGGAAGAAGCAGTGGTGACACCCGCTGATACTGGTCGTGGACCCTGGGTTTCGCCCCACAAAGTCGTGTGCTTTGCTGACATGTGCCTGATCATGCTGGCGGTGGTCAGGCTGGTAGTTTTGTCACCCCTGCTGATGCAGGCCTGGCAGGTGGTACAAATGGCCTTTTTGGGGTTATCAGCAGTGTCTTTAAAAAAATTCCAGACTCTGGAAGACCTACCGGTTGTACTGGCAACGTCCCTCGTGTTGGTGTTACTGGGAACGGTTGCCCGCCTTCTGTCTGCGACCACCACACTGCTTCTTCCTGCCTGTTGGGGTACTCTGCCTCCCTCCCCCTGTGTGCTGCTGACCTCGCTCTGCGTGTTCTCCTGCCTTGTTGGGTCAGTTACTAGATAATCCACCACCTCCTCCTCTTCCACTTCCGCACCACGGTCCTCCTCCTCACTTCGTGGCAATTGTGTCTCGTCATCGTCCACCTCTTGTGACAAATTGCCAGCGTCACCTAACTGTGGCCGTGGCTGTTCAAATATTTGGCCATCGCTACATGGGATCTCCTCTTCCACCACTTCAAGCGGAGCAGGCGAGGGGCACAAATATGGAAATGGACCAGTGAACAGCTCTTCAGAGTGTCCAACTGTGGTATCAATTGCTGTCTGACGACACTCGGCATGGTGGGAGGAAGGAGCACCAGGGTGAGGAGGAGTATGCAGTCGAGACTCATGGCTACTAACACTTGAGCGTGTGGAAGACAGACCGGAGGTGGTGGTGCCCAGGTGACTGGAAGTATCATCTGCTATTCAATTAATAATCTGTTCACACTGATCAGTTCGCAATAGTGGTGTTGTTGTGTGCATCCTTAGTAATTCAGTCAAGAAGTGGGAGCGAGAAGATGTGGCTGTTGGTTGTGGCACATTTTCACCTTGGTCACGGCCCCATCTTCTGCACGCACCATCACGAGAACGTCCAGTTCCACGTCCCTTGCCACGCGCCTTGCCCATTGTAAATCAAGTAAAATAGCTTACACTCGCACTATCAATGGCAAAAGGGTAATAAAATGGAGATTAGAACCGTGGAAGAGGAAAACCACAGTTCTATTTCTCTGGCCTACACCAGAATCTTTTAAACAGATATATTTGTGTCTGAACAGTCAGCGAGACACTCAAACTGTTTTTTTTTATGTAAAAGAGGCAAAAAGGTGGATTACACCCAGATTTGAACCGTGGAAGAGGAAAACCACAGTTATATTTCTCTGGCCTACACCAGAATCTTTTAAACATATATATTGGTGTCTGAACAGTCAGCGAGACACTCAATCTGTTTTTTTTTTATGTAAAAAAGGCAAAAAGGTGGATTACACCCAGATTTGAACCGTGGAAGAGGAAAACCACAATTCTATTTCTCTGGCCTACACCAGAATCTTTGAAACAGATATATTTGTGTCTGAGCAGTCAGCGAGACACTCAAACTGTTTTTTTTATGTAAAAAAGTCAAAAAGGTGGATTACACCCAGATTTGAACTGTGGAAGAGGAAAACCACAGTTCTAGTTCTCTGGCCTACACCAGAATCTTTTAAACAGATATATTTGTGTCTGAACAGTCAGCGAGACATTCAAACTGATTTTTTTATGCAAAAAGGTGGATTACACCTAGATTTGAACCGTGGAAGAGGAAAACCACAGTTCTATTTCTCTGGCCTACACCAGAATCTTTTAAACAGATATATTTGTGTCTGAACAGTGAGCGAGACACTGAAACTGTTTTTTTTTTATGTAAAAAGGTGGATTACACCCAGATTTGAACCGTGGAAGAGGAAAACCACAGTTCTATTTCTCTGGCCTACACCAGAATCTTTTAAACAGATATATTTGTGTCTGAACAGTCAGCGAGACACTCAAACTGTTTTTTTTATGTAAAAAAGGCAAAAAGGTGGATTACACCCAGATTTGAACTGTGGAAGAGGAAAACCACAGTTCTAGTTCTCTGGCCTACACCAGAATCTTTTAAACAGATATATTTGTGTCTGAACAGTCAGCGAGACACTCAAACTGTTTTTTTTATGCAAAAAGGTTGATTACACCCAGATTTGAACTGTGGAAGAGGAAAACCACAGTTCTATTTCTCTCGCCTACACCATAATCTTTTAAACAGATATATTTGTGTCTGAACAGTCAGCGAGACACTCAAACTGTTTTTTTTATGCAAAAAGGTTGATTACACCTAGATTTGAACCGTGGAAGAGGAAAACCACAGTTATATTTCTCTGGCCTACACCAGAATCTTTTAAACAGATATATTTGTGTCTGAACAGTCAGCGAGACACTCAAACTGTTTTTTTTTTATGTAAAAAAGGCAAAAAGGTGGATTACACCCAGATTTGAACCGTGGAAGAGGAAAACCACAGTTCTATTTCTCTGGCCTACACCAGAAACTTTTAAACAGATATATTTGTGTTTGAACAGTCAGCGAGACACTCAAACTGTTTTTTTTTTATGGAAAAAAGGCAAAAAAGTGGATAATACAGAGATTTGAACTGTGGAACTGCAAAACCACAGTTCTAGTTATCTGGCCGAAACCAGACTCTTTTAAACAGATATATTTTTGTCCGAACACTCACAAACACACTAAATTTTTTTTTTGGGGTGGAAAAATACCAAAAGGTTAATAAGACGGGTATTTGTACAGTCTGACTGAGGAAAAAAAAAATGAGGATTTAGATGAAAAAAAAAGGATTTTTCCTGGACCCTGAGACCTGGGGCTAAGTCTAGCAATTTGAGAAGCAGCACACAGGACTGTAATGCAGTGTTTGTTTGTATAACCACTAGAGATGAACGGTGTTCGACTAGAACTGTTCGCCAATCTCAAATTCCAGCTGTTTTGGGCAGTGTTAGAGTCGTTCGACGAACGCGAACGATTTGCAAAAAATTCGGCTGTTCGAGGTTATGTTCGATAACTGTTCGAGCACCAAAAGCGTAACTGGATTTTTTCACATCATGCAGGGATTGTCTGCCACTCACTGTAATGTCACAGCCATGGTCGTTGTGGCATTACAGTGGTTGCCCAAATCGAAGGGAACAGTGCTCACAGTGAAACATGTAAAGCCGGCAATTCAGCAGCGGCATACACTGGTACCCGACAATTTAGAACAGAAAGAATAGAGCATCACACATAGATTAGATATATATGTGACTGACATGTTTCTATCTAAGAAGTACAGTGACAGTGTTGGTTACTGTACTTGTCATTTAGTGTTAAAGGATTTATTAAAATAAATAATAGTGTTTTCATGCACCGTCTCTTTAAAAAAGCTGGCCGGCAATTCAGCATCGGTACCCGACAATTTAGAGCAGAAAGAATAGAGCATCACACATAGATTAGATAGATAGAAATGTAGCACCCTGAGGATTCGGCTGCTACAGGGGTATTACACCTCAACCCAGAGGTGTGGTATTCCACTCCCGGGTAAGGATGGAGTGTGGAACTGAGCTCAGTAGGCTGCATGCACTACATACATCCCATTTCCGGGGGACAGATCAATGGTACTCCCACTAGAGAAATGTGCAGGTACGACAGTGTCTGTCCCTGGCTGGAGTGGGAGGGGGGTGGAACATCCCAGTAGTGTAGGGGCAGATAGGGGGAGCAGTCTGGGTAGTGCTAGGAGCTCATTGGGTGCTGGTCACCTGAGCTCACACATAGAGGGAGTATATAAGGTGGGAACCATCTTAGATCAGGGTCAGTCAGTCTGTCAGTCTTTGGTAGAGTGAGTCAGAGGAAGAGAGCAGAGGAGGAGAGCAGCTCCAAGGCCCAGAGAGAGAGAGGAGAAAGAAGGACCCAGAGGGGGAGAAGAGAGAACTCCAAGAACCCAAGATTAGATCAGAGGGTGAAGAGTTGGCACAAGGGTACCGGATCCCAAGCTGGTGGAGGGCCCTAATCCTTAGCCAGAGACCGGAGGTCGTGGGCAGGATCTGCCACGACCACCCACTAAATCCACCCGGAAGGCAAACCAAGAATAGGGTCAGGGAACCCAGAGACAAGGGTTTACCAACAAGAGGCCCGAGGGAGCCGGACTTAGGTGGATCCCTGGTGGGGAAGGCCAGAGAGAAGGACAAGTCAGAAAGGGAGCTCAGGACCACGCTCCAGAATCACCTGGGGGTTGGCCGAGTCCAGGACCTGGTGGACGCAGCACGGCTCGGGCGGTCACTCAAGGCCGGAGTGACCAGAACAACAGCAGTAAGTAAAAACCCTGAACTGCACAGCCCGACTCTGAGACTCATTACCATCCTCACTGCACCTCCACAACCACCATCCTCTACACCTGACCCCCTGAGGCTATACCCCTCCCGTTGGGGGTTATACTACCTGAGCTGCACACACATCACCAGCCTCAGCGGACCCTGCTGCAGCGGCGGCCGTATTGACCGCAATTCAACGGGTGGCGTAGTCGACATAAAAGAACATCTAGTAACATCTATAAGGACTGCCACACACTGAGCTTGACACCCTGGGCACGGACCGGGTCACCGCCACTCGGAGACTACAACCCCCATCTGATCCGGCTCCGGGTATCCCCCAAACAACACTGGCCCAGGGGGCGCGTCAGAAACATGTCAGTCACATATATAATAAGTACAGTGATAGTGTTGATTACTGTACTTGTCATTTAGTGTTAAAATAAAGGATTTATTAAAAAAAAAATTGGCGTGGGGTTTCCCATAATTTTGGTCTCTAGCGGAGGTTAAGCAGATGGCTGGGGCAGATGTTTGAAGCCTGGGAAGGCGGTAATACCCACGGAGCTTCCCAGGCTACTAATATCAGCCCCCAGCTGAATACCTAGCCTTTACTAGCTATTAAAATGGGGGACCCCCCAAAAAAATTACGTGGGGTCCCCCCTATTTTAATAGCTAGCAAAGGCTAGGCAGACAGCTGGAGGCTGATATTAATAGCCCAGGAAGGGTACCATGAATATTGGCCCCCTCCCAGGCTAGAATCACCAGCCGTCAGCCGCCCCAGAAATTGCGCATCCATAGGATGCGCCAATTCAGACACTTAGCCTCGCTCTTTCCACTGCCCTGTAACGGTGGCAGTGGGGTAATAGGGCGGGGGTTGATGTCAGCTTATAATGCCAGCTGACATCAAGCCCAGGTTAGTAATGGAGAGGCGTCTATAAGACACCCCCATTACTAACCCCATAGTCAAAGTTAAAAAAAAACGATTTGAAAAAAATTCGGCTGCTCGAGGTTATGTTCGATAACTGTTCGTGCACCAAAATCATAACAGGATTTTTTCTCAGTAATGATGAAAATTAATGTTAATACGCAGTTTGAGTGTACAGCGGGGCGGGGGGAGGGGCAGGGGATGGATCTCTGCAGGAATAATGAAGATCTCCATTTTTTTTTTCTCTTTCCCGCATTTACAGTGGGGAGGTGCAATCTGTCAGCCTATCAGCAGTGCACACACGGAGCGAAGTGCTTTTTTTCACACAAGCAAGGGCATGTGTCATTGGCAGTGTATGTCACATGTCCTTGCCCTATAAGACCCAGCCATTTTCCCCGTCGCCACCATTTTCTCACTGCTGCAGCTGCGTGTTAGACGGCACCGCTGTTGCTGTGTGCGCTATACCTTGTTAATTTCAAGCCAATTTTCGCACAAATCTACAGATAGCTTGGGAGTAGGGAATAGTTGTGATTGCAGTCCTTTTAAGGACTAGGTTACAGCATTTCCTACGACTTTTATCAGGCAGGTCTGTGCTCTTAAATAGATAGGTTGTGGGAGTAAAGACTAATTGTAATTGCAGTCCTTTTCAGGACTAGGTTACATCAGTTCCTATCAGTTTTTGCCAAGCAGGTCTGTGCCAGTGCTGTGCAAGTTTTTTTTCACAGCATTTGGCTAAATCTAGCAAAGCTAATCCTTTTTGGCCTATTGCAGAGTGTGTTAGTCAGTAGAGTAGCCTATCTGTGTTGCAAGCTACACCACCTGTGTATAGAATACCAATTTTTTTACTGCACCTAGTGAAGTAAAACCTTTTGGGCATAGCATCATTCTATTAGTCCATCTATACTGACCTCCATAAGGATGCAAATTGAATATAATTTTTTTCTGCATCTAGCTCTGAAAAAATATTTGGCCTTCTAACTGTGTGTGGGACTTGTTCTATTAGTCCATCTATACTGACCTCCATCATTTTGCAAACTGAATATAATTTTTTTCTGCATCTACCTCTGAAAAAATATTTGGGCTTCTAGCTGTGTGTGGGACTTGTTCTATTAGTCCATCTATACTGACCTCCATCACGTTGCAAATTGAATATAATTTTTTTCTGCATCTAGCTCTGAAAAAATATTTGGCCTTCTAGCAGTGTGTGGGACTTGTTCTATTAGTCCATCTATACTGACCTCCATCAGGTTGCAAATTCAAAATAATTTTTATCTGCATCTAGCTCTGAAAAAATATTTGGCCTTCTAGCAGTGTGTGGGACTTGTTCTATTAGTCCATCTATACTGACCTCCATCAGGTTGCAAATTCAAAATAATTTTTATCTGCATCTAGCTCTGAAAAAATATTTGGCCTTCTAACTGTGTGTGGGACTTGTTCTATTAGTCCATCTATACTGACCTCCATCAGGTTGCAAACTGAATATAATTTTTTTCTGCATCTACCTCTGAAAAAATATTTGGGCTTCTAGCTGTGTGTGGGACTTGTTCTATTAGTCCATCTATACTGACCTCCATCACGTTGCAAATTGAATATAATTTTTTTCTGCATCTAGCTCTGAAAAAATATTTGGCCTTCTAGCAGTGTGTGGGACTTGTTCTATTAGTCCATCTATACTGACCTCCATCAGGTTGCAAATTCAAAATAATTTTTATCTGCATCTAGCTCTGAAAAAATATTTGGCCTTCTAGCAGTGTGTGGGACTTGTTCTATTAGTCCATCTATACTGACCTCCACCAGGTTGCAAATTGAATATAATTTTTTTCTGCATCTAGCTCTGAAAAAATATTTGGCTTTCTAGCAGTGTGTGGGACTTGTTCTATTAGTCCATCTATATTGACCTCCATCAGGTTGCAAACTGAATATAATTTTTTTCTGCATCTACCTCTGAAAAAATATTTGGGCTTCTAGCAGTGTGTGGGACTTGTTCTATTAGTCCATCTATACTGACCTCCATCAGGTTGCAAACTGAATATAATTTTTTTCTGCAGCTACATCTGAAAAAATATTTGGGCTTCTAGCTGTGTGTGGGACTTGTTCTATTAGTCCATCTATACTGACCTCCATCAGGTTGCAAACTGAATATAATTTTTTTCTGCATCTACCTCTGAAAAAATATTTGGGCTTCTAGCTGTGTGTGGGACTTGTTCTATTAGTTCATCTATACTGACCTCCATCATGTTGCAAATTGAATATAATTTTTTTCTGCATCTAGCTCTGAAAAAATATTTGGCCTTCTAGCAGTGTGTGGGACTTGTTCTATTAGTCCATCTATACTGACCTCCATCAGGTTGCAAATTCAAAATAATTTTTATCTGCATCTAGCTCTGAAAAAATATTTGGCCTTCTAGCAGTGTGTGGGACTTGTTCTATTAGTCCATCTATACTGACCTCCATCAGGTTGCAAATTGAATATAATTTTTTTCTGCATCTAGCTCTGAAAAAATATTTGACTTTCTAGCAGTGTGTGGGACTTGTTCTATTAGTCCATCTATACTGACCTCCATCAGGTTGCAAACTGAATATAATTTTTTTCTGCATCTACCTCTGAAAAAATATTTGGGCTTCTAGCAGTGTGTGGGACTTGTTCTATTAGTCCATCTATACTGACCTCCATCAGGTTGCAAACTGAATATAATTTTTTTCTGCAGCTACATCTGAAAAAATATTTGGGCTTCTAGCTGTGTGTGGGACTTGATCTATTAGTCCATCTATACTGACCTCCATCAGGTTGCAAATTGAATATAATATTTTTCTGCATCTAGCTCTGAAAAAATATTTGGCCTTCTAGCAGTGTGTGGGACTTGTTCTATTAGTCCATCTATACTGACCTCCATCAGGTTGCAAACTGAATATAATTTTTTTCTGCATCTACCTCTGAAAAAATATTTGGGCTTCTAGCTGTGTGTGGGACTTGTTTTATTAGTCCATCTATACTGACCTCCATCACGTTGCAAATTGAATATAATTTTTTTCTGCATCTAGCTCTGAAAAAATATTTGGCCTTCTAGCAGTGTGTGGGACTTGTTCTATTAGTCCATCTATACTGACCTCCATCAGGTTGCAAACTGAATATAATTTTTTTCTGCAGCTACATCTGAAAAAATATTTGGGCTTCTAGCTGTGTGTGGGACTTGTTCTATTAGTCCATCTATACTGACCTCCATCAGGTTGCAAACTGAATATAATTTTTTTCTGCATCTACCTCTGAAAAAATATTTGGGCTTCTAGCTGTGTGTGGGACTTGTTCTATTAGTTCATCTATACTGACCTCCATCATGTTGCAAATTGAATATAATTTTTTTCTACATCTAGCTCTGAAAAAATATTTGGCCTTCTAGCAGTGTGTGGGACTTGTTCTATTAGTCCATCTATACTGACCTCCATCAGGTTGCAAATTCAAAATAATTTTTATCTGCATCTAGCTCTGAAAAAATATTTGGCCTTCTAGCAGTGTGTGGGACTTGTTCTATTAGTCCATCTATACTGACCTCCATCAGGTTGCAAATTGAATATAATTTTTTTCTGCATCTAGCTCTGAAAAAATATTTGACTTTCTAGCAGTGTGTGGGACTTGTTCTATTAGTCCATCTATACTGACCTCCATCAGGTTGCAAACTGAATATAATTTTTTTCTGCATCTACCTCTGAAAAAATATTTGGGCTTCTAGCAGTGTGTGGGACTTGTTCTATTAGTCCATCTATACTGACCTCCATCAGGTTGCAAACTGAATATAATTTTTTTCTGCAGCTACATCTGAAAAAATATTTGGGCTTCTAGCTGTGTGTGGGACTTGATCTATTAGTCCATCTATACTGACCTCCATCAGGTTGCAAATTGAATATAATATTTTTCTGCATCTAGCTCTGAAAAAATATTTGGCCTTCTAGCAGTGTGTGGGACTTGTTCTATTAGTCCATCTATACTGACCTCCATCAGGTTGCAAATTGAATAGAATTTTTTTCTGCATCTACCTCTGAAAAAATATTTGGGCTTCTAGCAGTGTGTGGGACTTGTTCTATTAGTCCATCTATACTGACCTCCATCAGGTTGCAAACTGAATATAATTTTTTTCTGCATCTACCTCTGAAAAAATATTTGGGCTTATAGCAGTGTGTGGGACTTGTTCTATTAGTCCATCTATACTGACCTCCATCAGGTTGCAAACTGAATATAATTTTTTCTGCATCTACCTCTGAAAAAATATTTGGCCTTCTAGCAGTGTGTTGGACTTGTTCTATTAGTCCATCTATATTGACCTCCATAAGGTTGTAAATTGAATATAATTTTTTTCTGCATCTACCTCTGAAAAAATATTTGGCCTTCTAGCAGTGTGTGGGACTTGTTCTATTAGTCCATCTATACTGACCTCCATCAGGTTGCAAACTGAATATAATTTTTTTCTGCATCTACCTCTGAAAAAATATTTGGCCTTCTAGCAGTGTGTGGGACTTGTTCTATTAGTCCATCTATACTGACCTCCATCAGGTTGCAAACTGAATATAATTTTTTTCTGCATCTAGCTATGAAAAAATATTTGGCCTTCTAGCAGTCTGTGGGACTTGTTCTATTAGTCCATCTATACTGACCTCCATCAGGTTGCAAATTGAATATAATTTTTTTCTGCATCTATGCATCTAGCTCTGAAAAAATATTTGGCCTTCTAGCAGTGTGTGGGACTTGTTCTATTAGTCCATCTATACTGACCTCCATCAGGTTGCAAACTGAATATAATTTTTTTCTGCATCTAGCTCTGAAAAAATATTTGGCCTTCTAGCAGTGTGTGGGACTTGTTCTATTAGTCCATCTATACTGACCTCCATCAGGTTGCAAATTGAATATAATTTTTTTCTGCATCTAGTTCTGAAAAAATATTTGGCCTTCTAGCAGTGTGTGGGACTTGTTCTATTAGTCCATCTATACTGACCTCCATCAGGTTGCAAACTGAATATAATTTTTTTCTGCATCTACCTCTGAAAAAATATTTGGCCTTCTAGCAGTGTGTGGGACTTGTTCTATTAGTCCATCTATACTGACCTCCATCAGGTTGCAAATTGAATATAATTTTTTTCTGCATCTAGCTCTGAAAATATATTTGGGCTTCTAGCAGTGTGTGGGACTTGTTCTATTAGTCCATCTATACACCTCCATCAGGTTGCAAATTGAATATAATTTTTTTCTGCATCTAGCTCTGAAAAAATATTTGGCCTTCTAGCAGTGTGTGGGACTTGTTCTATTAGTCCATCTATACTGACCTCCATCAGGTTGCAAACTGAATATAATTTTTTTCTGCATCTACTTCTGAAAAAATATTTGGCCTTCTAGCAGTGTGTGGGACTTGTTCTATTAGTCCATCTATACTGACCTCCATCAGGTTGCAAATTGAATATAATTTTTTTCTGCATCTAGCTCTGAAAAAATATTTGGCCTTCTAGCAGTGTGTGGGACTTGTTCTATTAGTCCATCTATACTGACCTCCATCAGGTTGCAAATTGAATATAATTTTTTTCTGCATCTAGCTCTGAAAAAATATTTGGCCTTCTAGCAGTGTGTGGGACTTGTTCTATTAGTCCATCTATACTGACCTCCATCAGGTTGCAAACTGAATTTTTCTGCATCTAACCCTGACAATAGTTTTGGCCTAATACCACAGTTTGGCCACTCAGCTCTGCTCGGTTCCCATCCATTGTTTTTTTGTGCAAACAACTCCAGAGTTGTGAATTTGTTAACCACCAAAATGAGTGGAAAAAGGCCTGCTGCTGGTGGAAAGGGGAATAGGCGTGTTGGGAAGGGGAAAAAAGGTTGTGTCCGTGGAGTAGGTGTTAAAGCAACAGTAACATCTGCAGAAGAAAGACCATCTTCCAGCAAAACTAAAATGTCTACTTCTTTTAGCGGACAATGTGATAAGATCCCTTTATTACGGGGACGCCAATCGCTACAAATTCCAGATGAGGCACAAAAACAGCAGGTCCTTCAATGGATATCAAGTGCTCCTTTAAGTGGGCTCTCCTCCACATCAACTTCAACATCACAAATACTCCAGTCCTCAGAGGTGTCACCCCAATCGCACTTGCTTCCTCACAGCTCCCAAATCTCCAGCTGCCCGTCTGAGTATGAGGTAGAACAGATGGTTGAGTCTGCAGAGCTGTTTACTCATACTATAGCCTGGGAATCAGAGGTCGGCTCCAGCGCTTCTGTGAATCCAGACGAGGAAATGATCTGCACTGATGCCCAGAATCTTTATGAGTCGGATCCAGGACCAGACGCAGAAGGTTCTGACCATAATGTAGACCCTCATTCCCAAACTGTAACTCCTGTTGGTGGAGACAATGAGGAAGACGATGATGAAACTCAAATACCTGATTGGAGCGACAACTTTAGTTTTTTGTCAGGGCAGGAACAAGTTGGCTCTGAGGACGACGGGTGTGATAACACACAGGGTGATGATGATGAGGTTGGAGATCCCACTTACTGTCAACCCACAGTCAGCCAAGAGATGAGGTCAGCAGAGGAGGTGGAGGAGGATGCTAGTGACGATGAGGTCAGGTTGCGCCTTCCTGGACAGAGACGTAGTACTGGAAGCACGTCAACAACTGCATCCTCAAACACAACTCTGCCTCTGACCACAAGTCGTGGTGGCTCTTCAGGTCGCATGGGTGCTAAGCCTTGCATAGCCTGGGCATTTTTTCAGATCGATAAAGATGACCCAACTCGTGTTATCTGTAACATTTGTCAACAAAAGCTAAGTAGAGGCCAAAAAATACATAGTTTGAGTACTTCATGCATGAACCGGCACATGGACATGAAGCATAAGTTGCAGTGGGAAGCTCAATGTGCTACAATGCGGCCTAGCCGGCCGGGCCAACCACCGTCTGCCACATCTTGTGCATCTGCGGCCTCTTCATCCTCTGTGACTGGGGGGACAGCAGTCACACCTGTTTTGGGACGCAGACCTGCCACCTCTTTTCCCTGCAACTGCCAGCGTGATTGGCAGGTCATCATTTTCTTTGGAGGTTGTAACACCAGCTGGTGTTGAGCGCTGTCCGACATCGATAGCACCACCTTTGGATCAAGGCAACCTAACATGTCCGCCTGCATCTTCCTCACAGACCGGCAGTTTGCCGGGGACACCCTTATCAACCCCGTCTAAGCACAACAGCCAGCCCTCAGTCCCTCAGATGTGGACAAGTAAAAGACCATTTCCTCCTAGCAATGAGAAAGCTAAGAGGTTGAATTTCACCATCTGCAAGCTCTTGGCTACAGAAATGCTGCCTTTCCGCCTGGTGGACACAGAGGATTTTCGAGACTTTATGTCCATCGCAGTGCCCCAGTACCAGATGCCCAGTCGGCACTACTTCTCAAAGAAAGGTGTGCCTGCGCTCCACCAGCATGTCGCACACAACATCACCGCTTCTTTGAGAAACTCTGTGTGTGACAGGGTGCATTTCACCACAGACACTTGGACGAGTAGGCATGGACAGGGGCGTTACATGTCGCTGACTGGGCACTGGGTAACTATGGTGACAGCAGGACAAGGGGCTGCTGTCCAAGTCTTGCCGTCCCCACGAGTTGTGCGTCAATCCTCTTTATGTCAAAGTTCCTCCACTGCTTCTGCCTCCTCAACCTCCTCTCGGTCCTCCACCTGCACCCAAAGCCTGTCTGGTCATGCCACAAGCTTTCTAACTGCGCAGAAGGGATCCTGCACACCTCCTTACTATGCTGGCAGTAGGGCTCAACGTCATCAGGCGCTTTTTACTTTGAAATGTCTGGGAAATGTGAGTCACACAGCTGAGGAGTTGTGGTCAGCTCTGGAGAACCAATTTCATGAATGGTTGTCTCCACTGGACCTGAAACCAGGGAAGGCCGTGTGCGACAATGCTGCAAACCTGGGTGCGGCCCTTCGCCGGGGCAATGTCACACACGTGCCTTGTATGGCTCACGTGTTGAACCTGGTTGTCCAGCAATTTTTAGCCCACTATCCCGGACTAGATGGCCTTCTGCAGAGGGCACGGTCGCTGTGTGCTCACTTCCGCCGTTTGCATCCCGCAGCTCAGCGACTTACATCTCTACAAAAGTCGTTGGGCCTGCCACTTCACCTGCTAAAATGCGATGTGCCTACCCGGTGGAATTCAACTCTGCATATGTTGCAGCATCTGTGGCAGCACCGACAAGCCCTGGTGCAATACGTTCTGACGTATAGCCTGGGCCAACGGGATCCAGAGGTGGGGCAAATCATGCTGGAGGAGTGGTCTCAGATCAGGGACCTATGCACTCTTCTGCACAGTTTTGAAATGGCGACGAAGATGTTTAGTGCTGACGATGCCATTATCAGCATGACTATTCCGGTGATTTACATGCTGGGACACATGTTAAACAGAATTCGGAGTCAGGTGGTGGCACAAGAGGAGGTGGAGGAAGTAGAGGAGGAGGAGTTGTATGCAGAAGGGCTAACATCTGCAAGGTCCAGACGGTCGGCAGCACCAAGGCGGCAGGCATGTGAGGGTGGGGGAGATGGTTTTACCAGGGCGCATGGTAGCAGCCAAACTAGTGAGGAAGGTGCAGGAGCCCAGTAAGAAGTGGAGGACGAACTGATGGAAGACTCATCAGATGAGGGAGACCTTGATCACATTTCTGTTGTGCGAGGTTGGGGGGAGAGGACAGAGGAAGGAAGCATGATTGTTACCTCGCCACCAACACAACAGGGACTTAGTGCTCCTTAATGCGCAAGACACATGAGTGCCTTCTTGCTGCACTACCTGCAACATGACCCTCGAATTGGGAGAATTAGAAATAATCCTGACTACTGGGTTGCCACACTGTTAGATCCCCGGTACAAAAGTAAATTTGCAGAAATAATTCCTGCCATAGAAAGGGATGCACCCCTGCCGGAGTATCAGCAGAGACTGTTGCAGAATCTTACATGTGCTTTTCCACAAAACACCAGTGGTGCACGTAGTGAATCTCACAGTTCCAACTTGCCAACCGTGGGACCGTCGAGTGTTTAGCACTCAAACCGTAACAGAAACACAGTATCTGCTGGTAACATCAATTTTGCGGAATCATTTCACCACTTTTTTAGCTCATCCTTTGCAAGGCCACAGGAGACAAGAAGTCTGACACATAGTCAACGCCTAGAGACGATGGTACAGGAGTATCTCCAAGTAAACATTGAAGCCATGACTGTGTCACTGGACCCTTGCTCTTTTTGGGCTTCTAATCTGGATAAATGGCCGGAGCTTGCCACTTACGCCTTGGAGATCTTGTCATGCCCCGCAGCCAGCGTTCTGTCTGAACGTGTGTTCAGCGCTGCTGGTGGTGTGCTGACAGATAAGCGCACGCGGCTCTCCACTGATAACGTAGACAGACTCACGTTCATAAAGATGAACAAATCATGGATCCGAAATGACTTTTCTACCCCTGTGTCATCCTGGGGAGAGTAAAAGCTTGATGATTGGTTAAAATCACCTCACCAACCATTTTAAGCTTTCAAATTACTAATCATGTTTATCTGTATCTTGGCTGGAAAATTATTTGGACTTTGTAGCAGTGTGCAGTACTGATTCTATTAGGCCATCTATACTAAGCTCCACCAGATTTAAAATGAATAATAATTTTTAGCTGCATCTAGCCCGAAAAATAATTTTGGGGCTCCGAGATGCGCAAGACACATAAGTGCGTTCTTGCTGCACTACCTGCAACATGACCCTCAGATTGTCAGAATTCGAAGTAATCCTGACTACTGGGTTGCCACACTCTTAGATCCCCCACACTCTTCGATCAACCTTTTCATTTTAATAAAGACCAAAAAAATGGTCATTTTTGAAATTATAAGCATTAGCAGGTTATTAGAAACTGAAATCAAACAGTTTTCAACTCAAAACTTTATTCTAGGTGATGTTACATTTTCACATAGGACCCCTTGTTCGAAAGGAGCTTCTGAACTCTCTCGTCCATTGAATTTGTCAGGTTTTGGATGGTTTCTGCTTCAATTGTTTTGCATGAGGACAGAATACCCTCCCAGAGCTGTTGCTTAGATGTGAACTGCCTCCCGCCATCATAGACACTCCTTTTGATGATGCTCCAGAGGTTCTGAATGGGGTAGAGGTCAGGGGAGCATGGGGGTCACACCATAAGTTTGTACCCTTTTATGCCCATATCAGCCAGAGATGCAGATGTGTTATGTGCAGCATGAGATGGTGCATTATCATGCATGAAAATGATCTTGCTGTGGAATACACGGTTCTTCTTCTTGAACCATGGCAGGAAGTGCTGTTTGAGAAACTCCACATAAATTATGGAGTTCATCTTTACCCCTTCAGGGATCCTAAAGGGGCTGACAATCTCTCTCCCCATGATTCCAGCCCAAAACATTACTCCACCTCCTCCTTGTTGGCGCTGTAGCCGTGTTTGCGTGGGTGTCCATCAACCAGCCATCCTCCACTCCATCCATCTGGACCATCGAGCGTTGCACGGCAATCATCCGTGAACAAAACTGTTTTGAAATCAGTCTTCATGTAATGTTTGGCCCACTGGAGCCGTTTCTGCTTGTGTGCAGTGGATAGAGGAGGTCGACAGGATGGCGTACGCACAGCTGCAAACCTCTGAAGGACCCTGCATCTTGTTGTTCGGGGGACGTTGGAGGCACCAGCAGCTTCAAAAACTTGTCTGCTGCTATGACAAGGCTTTTTTGCCGCTGCTCTTTTAACCTGACATAATTGCCTGTAGGAAAGAGTCCTCAATTTGCCCTTATCAGCACGCACACGTGTGTACTGTGAATCAGCTACATACTTCTTGATTGCCAAGACACTTCATCCTGATCATCGCACAATGTTGATTGTAGTCATGCCTTGACCTAAACACTCCACAATTTGTTGCTTCTCAGCAGCCGACACATCCTTTTTCTTTCCCATTTTGGCAGAAAATGTAGGCTGCTTAATAATGTGGGACAGCCTTCTTAAGTAGTCTTGCCGTTCATTGGACACACCTGACAAACTAATTAGCACAGGTGTCTGCAATTGCTTACAGTGATATAAAGAGCCCTGACACACATCACCATCAATGAGTTTAACTGACAAACAAACAAATTCTTCCCTTATCACTCCTAAACACTTTTTGCATAATAATTTGGAACACAGTGTACATGTGCTTTTCCAAAAAACACCAGTGGTTCACGTAGTGAATCTTACAGTTCTAACTTGCCAACCGTGGTCTGTATGGAGTTGTTCAATAAAGGGCCCAAAATTAAGATAACATAGATGGGAGAGGTCTCTATGAATAGGAATTCCTAAGAATTTGATACCCTGTGAGGGCCAGGCAAAGGGAAAGTTGGACTGGATGGAATCCTGTATGGATTTGGGGAGGGAGACATCGAGGGCCTCAGACTTCGCTGTATTGATTTTAAAATTTGACCATGTAACAAAGTGATCTATTTCAGCCATTACAGCCTGCTGATGGATATATGTAATTGACATCATCAGCAAATGCAGAGCACTTGTACTCGGTGCCTCCCACCTCAATCCACCTAATATTGGGGTTATGGCGAATTGATGAGAGCAGGTGCTCCGTCACTAGGATGTATAAGAGAGGGGACAGAGGACATACCTGCCTTGTCCCATTGCTGATTATGAAAGGTGATGAAAATGTTCTGACGCGCCCCCTGGGCCTTGGGACATCCGGAGCCGGACCCTTTTTGGTGGATGCTGGTGGCTGTAGTCTCCGTGGCGGCGACCCGGTTCCGTGGCTCAGGTTGGTCAAACCAGTGGCAGAACTATTTATGTGGTTTTGATGTTTAAATGTCCGAATACGCCACCCGTGGATTGCGGTCAGAGTGAACCGCCGCTGCAGGGCAGACCGCTGAGGCTGGTGTTGTGGGTGCAGCAGAGCGTAGCATAACTCCCCACGGGAGGAGTATAGCCTCAGGGCAGTGTATGCGGAGGATGGGGGTGATGGTGCAGGGCAGCAGCAGTAACGACACAGAGTCAGTGATGCAGTCCAGGGCCTTTACTCACAGTTCTTATTATCCAGACCACTTCTGCAGGTAACGGCTGCCCACGTCGTACTGTGCTCACCAGGTGAGGGGCTCAGACAACTCCCAGATAACTTTGGAGCGCTTCACAGGACCACCTTTGTGTGTCCTTTGTCTGGCCTTTCTTACAAACCCTTCTGTCCAGCTGCCTCGTGCCTCCTCTTGGTAAACTTAGTGCCAGTTTCCCTGACCCTATGTGCTGCCCTCCTAGCGGGTGTAGCGAGGGGCTGCGCCACATAAAATGTCACAGCCTCCGGTTTCTAGCTGAGGGTCATTTCCCGCCTCCACTAGTTTCGGGGACCGGTCTCCCCCTTTGGCCTGACCCCTCCACGCAGGTGGAATCGGGCGTGCGGTGGCGACTCGCCCGTCCACACCCCTGGGATCCCTTCATTCCTCGTTCCTGGAGCCTTCTCCGCTCCTCTTCCTTCCTTCTCCCTCTTCCAGGCCTGGGCCTCGGTTACTAGGCCCGCCTCTGGAGCAGAGCTCATGCAGAGCCCCTGCTCCCTGTCATTTCTGCTCAGACTTCTCTGCACTGGACTAAGATGGTGCCCACCTTTTATACTCCCTTCTCAATGCTCCCAGGAACTGCTTCCTCCCTGCTCCTGCACTACAGGGTTCCCCTTCCTCAGTGTTCCCTCCCCCCACTCCAGCCAGGGACAGGGACTGTCATGCCCATCTCAGGGGCATATTGGTCGCCCTGCCCCACGGCAATGTGTTGTAATGCATGCAGGTGTCGGGGTCCTGATCCACACTCCATCCATACCTGAGAGTGAGTTATCACACCTCTGGGTGAGGTGCAATACCTCTGCAGCAACCGAGCCCTCGGGGTGCTACAGTTCCATTTATCTTCAGCCTAGGTGACGCATTGCGATACAGGGCCGTGATTTTGGCTATAAAAGGGTCCCCTAGACCCCTACCCCAAGCTTTTTAAGAGAATAATATATGGCATGCCAGGAGACTCTATGGAATGCTTTCTCAGCATCCAACGAGAGTATCTAATTACAAATTTTTAACTGCATCTAGCCCAGGAAATACTTTGTGCCTAGTAGCAGTGTCTGCTAGTCAGCGGATTATCCCAACTGTTAAGCAAGCTACACCAGCTGTAGTTTGGACACTTAATTTTTTCAAAGGTAATGCTTCGGGACCACGGGATACTCAGTGAAGAGCATCAGGAGGCACCCCAAGGCATAGGGGCTGGGACTGGCGGTAGGACGCCTTGCGGTGGACAGCCGAGCTCGATCCTTATAAAAGCTTTTTAACTGCAGCAGCTTTAGTGGACGCTACTGGAGCTGGAATTATGCGGCTGCTGGCATGAGACTTGCCCTTCAATAGATCCTTGTAAAAGGATTTAAAGTGTATTCATTCAAATTAGAGAGACAATTTAAATTAAAAAGCTTAGAGCTGCCTCCACCACAGGGGGGCTCGCTCGACCCACCAGCGGACAGGCACCAGTATTGGGAGAGGGGGGCTGGCCGTCAGGGTCCACCGCGGCTCTGGCACAAACGGAGGTGGCACGGGCAGGAACGGACTGGCCGTGTCGGCTTCTCACTTTTTGGATTTTAGAAGGGCATGACATGCCTATATCTGTGTCTCCCCCTCCTTTTACTCCTCCACCTCTTTTCTTTTCGCATGACTATATGTACTTGTCACTTTTCCATGTGTTAGTTATGTCTTCTGAGCAGTTTGTCAGCTTTTGGACACCTTTGAAGGTGTTTTCTATGTGTTTCTATTTGTTTTTGTTTGCCTGCCATTGGTTTTAACGGTGTTTGAAGGTGTTCGACGAACAGTTCGACGAACAGTTCGGCGAACACAAGGGTGTTCGACGAACCGAACCGAACTCGAACACTACGGGGGTGGCTCAACACTGGTAATGAGTGCAGAGTAGGAGGGCTTCTAAAAGAAAAACTAACTGGTCTGTGAGAGCCAGAATTCTTGCTGGTTGGTAGGTGATCAAATACTTATTTCATCTAATAAAATCCTATTTAATTATTTAAAAATCATACAATGTGATTTTGTGTTTTTTCATTTTTAGATTCTGTGTCCCCCCCCCCCCCCAGAGGTCTGCAAAGGGCCTAAAAAATGATTGCAGAAATAGATGGGAACAGTGCTCAAATAACATGGGAACAGCATGGGGAAGACCCCTGAAAACATCTCTGACTCCCAGGTCACTGCTGTGAACCATGTTGTCATAGTATTACGCCACTTTTACAGACTCACAGTAAAACATACAAAAACTAAATCAAAATGGATTTTCCTGGGAAAAATGTTAAGGAACATTCTTTCCAGGGTAATGACTTGTATATAAGGTAAAATAAATAACCAAAAGCAAAAATGCTCCTCCACACATTGGGCTATGTTCACACGTAGCATTTTTGCTGCATTTTTGCACTTTTGCATTGCTTTCAACGGTGAAAAATGCATTCACCAGTAAATGTAATTTTAACATTTTACTACCTTATCTGGCCATGTTGTGTGTGAGACATGATCAGACACATCCTGTTTCATTTATGAAGGAGGGACTCTGAAAGTCACAAAGCCTATTTTTATAGGTCCATCAGGCGGACCTTACTATTCTTAAAGGGCCAGCAGTCGTCCCTCACTAATGTTAGCGAGACATCAGCCGGCTATACTTTGTTGTTCCCATTATTAAAAAATGGGTCTCCTATACTGTTATTGCGCATGCAGTGACTGCAAGGACTGTCAAAAATTTGGATGCACTCCAATACCCCTTTGGAAAGACATAGAGGAGGGCCTCAGTAAAAAAAATGTTAACATTATAAAGGAGTGGGTCTCTTATAGTGGTAATGCCCATGCAGTGACTTCAAGGGCTTCCTAAATTTGTGAAAAACCTCAATACCAAATTATAGACACATATAGCTGGGCCTCAGTAACAACATGTTCCCATTAGAAAGGAGCGGTTCTTCTATACAGTTATTGCATATGCAGTGAGTACAATGGCTGCCTAAATTTGGGAAAAAACCCAATACCAATTTGAAGACACATACAGGTGGGCCTCAGTAACGACATGTTCCCATTAGAAAGGAGTGGTTCTTCTATACAGTTATTGTGTATGCAGTGAGTACAATGGCTGCCTAAATTTGGGAAAAACCCCAATACCAATTTAAAGACACATAGAGGTGGGCCTCAGTAACGACATGTTTCCATTAGAAAGGAGCGGTTCTACTATACAGTTATTGTGTATGCAGTGAGTACAACGGCTGCCTAAATTTGAGAAAAACCCCAATACCAATTTAAAGACACATAAAGGTGGGCCTTAGTAACGACATGTTCCCATTAGAAAGGAGCGGGTCTCCCATACTGTTCTTGCGTATGCAGTGACTGCAACGGCTGAAAAAATTTGAAAGCACTCCAATGTCCCTGGGAAGAGACGTAGAGGAGGGCTTCATTAAAAAAAAATGTTCTCATTATTAGGAAGTGGGTCTCCCATACTGTTATTGCCTATGCAGTGAATGCAAGGGCTGCCAAAAATTTAGACACACTCCAATGAGCCTTGCAAGAGACGTAGAGGAGGGCCTCATGAAAAAAATGTTCCCATTATTAGGAAGTGGGTCTCCCATACTGTTATTGCCTATGCAGTGAATGCAAGGGCTGCCAAAAATTTGGACACACTCCAATGCCCTTTGGAAGAGAGACGTAGAGGAGGGCCTCATGAAAAAAATGTTCCCATTATTAGGAAGTGGGTCTCCCATACTGATATTGCCTATGCAGTGAATGCAAGGGCTGCCAAAAATTTGGACACACTCCAATGCCCTTTGGAAGAGAGATGTAGAGGAGGGCCTCATGAAAAAAATATTCCCATTATTAGGAAGTGGGTCTCCCATACTGCTTGCCTATGCAGTGAATGCAAGGGCTGCCAAAAATTTGGAGGCACTCCAATGCCCCTTGCAAGAGACATAGATATGGTGATATGGTAGTGGAGGATGTGGATGAGAGGACGGAGGAGGACAAGAGCAAATAGACAAAATCAGGAAGCTTATACCCATGTCTAGGTGTGAAGAGATGCATGCGAATAGACCTCCCAAAAAAAAGACACTGGATTTGAGTTTATGTTATACTGCTATCACTTGGTGGTGTTGAGAAGTCTGGCCCAATTCAGCCCTTTTTCATTTTTATAAGAGTCAGCCTGTCAGCATTTTCATTTGACAGGTGGATGCACCTATCAGTTATAATTCTCCCGGCGGCACTAAAAACCTGCTCTGACAAAACGCTAGCGGCAGGGCAGGCCAGGACCTCCAAGGCAGACAGAGACAGTTCATGCCATGTGTCCAGCTTGGATACCCAATAATTATAAGGCATAGAGGAATCACGGAGGACGTTGTTACGGTCGGCACGGTACTCCTTCAGCATCTTCTCAAACTTTTCCCTCCTTGTGAGATTACCCTGCCCATCAGAGCTTGTGCGATGGGAGGGTCTGAGAAAACTGTCCCAGAACTTTGCCAGTGTTCCCCTGCCTCTGCTGGATTGGATTTATGTCTCTCTCGCCTGTACTCCTTAGTTGTCCAACGAACTGTGACTTCTGCCACCAGCGTTTTTAGATGGGAATTTTTTTAATAATTCCGCAACAAGGGCCTTCTGGTACTGCCTCATTTTAGCAAGCCTGTCCACCACGGAAATAAGAGATAAAGAGTTCTCCTTGTAGCATGGGTCTAGAAGTGTCACCAACCAGTAATGACTGTCACCCAAAATTTGGAGAATGCGAGGGTCACGGGAAAGGCAGTGTAACATAAGCCCAGCCGTGTGCCAGACTGCTAACAGGAAGACTTCTGTGTCCTCATCAAGAGAATGACTGATCATGCTCTCCTCCTCCTCCTCCTCCTCTTCCTCCCTGTCCTCAGGCCATCCACGCTGAACTGACGGCATGACAGTTGTGCGGGTAGTACCATCTATAGCGCAGAAAACTAGCTGCTGTTCTTCCTCATTGTCACCCAATTCACGTTGGGATGAGATGAGGCTGGGCTGTATGCAATCACCCTGTATGGTTCCTTGCTCCATCTCATCGTGCTCCGCCTGCAATGCATCCTCTTTAATTTTGAGCAGCGAGCGTTTCAGAAGACAGAAAAGTGGGATGCTAATTATGGTGTCACCGCCGCTCACCATCTTGGTGGAGTTCTCAAAGTTTTGTAGGATGGCATAGATGTCTGACATCAATTTCCACTCCTGAGGTCTTATGTGTGGAGGCTGACCTGTATACCGATGGCCGTGTTGATGCTGGTAGTCAATAACTGTCATCTGCTGCTCACAAATCCTTCCCAACATCTGAAACATTGAGTTCCAACGTGTGGGGACATCGCACACCAGTCGGTGAGCTGGAAGCTGCAAATGCTGCTTAATCATGGCAAGGGCGGTGGAATCTGGAGCTAACTTTCTAAAATGGGCACACACATGGTGTACTTTGACAAGCAGATCCGTCCAGGCAGGTTTTTAGAAATCGCTGAACCACGAGGTTAAGCACATGGACCAGGCATGGTACATGTGGGAGCTTGCTTCGCTTCAGAGCCGCCTTTAGGTTCTGGCCATTGTCACACACGACCATGCCTGACTGTAGATTCAGCGGTATCAGCCACAGATCTGCCTGCTCTTTCAGAGCTGTCCACAACTCTTCAGTGGTGTGTGGTTTGTCACCTAAGCATATTAGCTTCAGCACAGCCTGTTGCCGCTTGGCCAAGGCACTTTTGCAGTACTTCTGGCTTGTGACTGATGTGGTCATTTCGGAGGCTGAAGAGGAGAAGGTGCAGGAGCTGTAGAATGTGGGGGAAACCCTGATTGACCCAGGGCCCGCAATCCTCGGCGTCGGGAAGACATGTTCCGTCCCAAGGTCCGACTGGGTCCCGGCTTCCACTATATTAACCCAGTGTGCCGTCAGCAAGATGTACCTTCTCTGCGCACAAGCACTTGTCCACGTGTCCATGGTTACGTGGACCTTCCCAGTAACTGCGTTGTTGAGGGCGAGGCTAATGTTCTGGAACACGTGCTTGTGTAATGCGGGGATGGGACACTGGGATAAACAGTGGTGACTGGGGACCGAGTACCCAGGGATGGCCGCTGCCATCAGGTTGTGGAAAGCTTCCATTTCCATGATGGTGGTGGTGGTGGTGGCAAAGTGACTGGAAGCATTATCTGCTATTCAACCAACAACCTTTTGACACTGCTCTGGGTTCCATAGTGGTGTGCTGCAGTTCCCTAGCAATTGGGACAGGAAGGTTGAGCAACCGGATGTGGGTGTTTGTTGTGGCACAATTTCAGCTTGCACATTAGTTCAGATGGATATGTATATATGTTGTGGAATACCTATACTAACTGCAAACAAGCAAATCTCTCCCTCACTCAGCAGCAGCTCTCCCTACTCTGCCTGTTTCCGGGTTAGACTGTGTCGAGCATAGGGGCTCCGAATTTTTTTTCCCCACTTAAAAAAACACAAAACTATGCTTGTTTGTTATCATACTGACCTGCAGAATCATAGTGCCAGGTCAGTTTTACAGTATAGTGAACATGGTAAATAAAAAACCCAAAAAAGCAATTGCAGAAGTGCATTTTCTTCTCTATTTCGCCACACTTGGAAATTGGCTGATGAGGGGAGCGGTTAATTCATAAAATGAAAACTATCATGACGGTTATTCTTTAAGAAGGACACATCAGTAAATGTGCCAAAAGTAGCCATATGGAAAATACATGGGGAAAAGCGATTTGTTAACCCGATGCAGCTCTCTAAAACAAGAGGATTCCACAGAAGGAATTCTTGCTGAAAGAATTGTTTTATTATAGTGTAAAAAAAAGGCTGTGCGGCACTCAGTATATGGGTACTCAAATAGGAATCCACTCCAGTATCAGTAAAAAATAGATTTGGCACTCCAAAGATTCATGTAAAAAATAATATATTTATTGTACAAAATATCCACTTAAAAATTAACGTTTCAGACATTTATGGCCTTCCCCAGAACAGTATACTGTTTAGTAGGTTATATGTTTCTTGTAGGAGGCATAAGTACCGTAAGGAAACATATAGTGGCAGAAAGGCGCTGGAGAAAAAGCACGTCTGTGCTGGGAGAATTGCCTGTAGGAAAGGAATTGTTCCAAAACGCGTTGTGACTACACTATCATAAAGAGAAGTCTTTTAAAAAGTTTTGATTAGACTTGCAAATATTGGATTAAACAGAATAAAATTTCTCAGAAACATGTAGATAGGTTTAGTGTTCACAATGACACATGTCCCCTCATTTCACCAGGATCAGACATCTGATGACAGGTTTCACAAATCTTGGCAGGATATGCCAACACCTATGTCACAGCTATGGCGTATAAGAATATGGCCCTCCAACCTCATCCATAGTGGTCTCCAGGTTGGATTAGAACTAAAAACAAATACAAGAGATTCATTATTGGTGGACGCAAAGGTTCAAGACTATGCTGCATACATTCAAACAATTTGGACTCTAACCAGTGCCTGAAATGCATTTCACAGCTGTCTCATAGGAAGACTTGGCTGTTACCAAGTGAAGAACATATTGGCACTTTGGGATTAGAGGTGAATTGTTCACTAGATGTATTTCTGCGAGAAGCTGACTAGACGTCTGACACACACACAAAGATACTGTGAAGGGATACATGGTTTAAACAGGATCAGACATCTTGTTACACCTTTCTGAAAGTATTGATCGGATTTCTAGAGATACTGATGAGAAAACACATTTGTTAGTAGACCAGTTTAATATCTGTTAAATGCCGAAGAATGCAAACACGTATTCCCGAAATTTCAGTTCATTTTGTTTCTTCATTAGATGCATGACATCGTGAGACCGAAATGGGCATAAATTTGTCTGACCTCTAACGATTTATTTGAAATAATTATTCTGTATTTCAGAAATTTGCAACATGGCTGTTAGATCATTTTGAGAGTTTGAGATGTGCAACACACTGAATGCCCCAGGTTAAAGATATGCTACTGTAGAGTAGGAAAAAAATCACAAAAACTTTATTGGGTTTCCATGAAATGCATATACATTATTTGCAACAAGTACTGGTGTTATCTGCAATATTTTTGTTTTGGTCAACTTTCCCAATATTGTAAAGTTGGACAACACCTGCTTGTCAGAATAGTCTCTTATCAATACCATGATCCATCTACGATGATAGTCAAGGATAAATTGCAATTTGTGGAAAACCTTGGAAGTAAGTGTTAACTTTTCCTGCAGGGCCAAAACAGGAGAAATTAGCATTGTACAATTCTTATATAAATGGTGGAGCTTGTGTACTGTGGGACAGGACAGGTCCTCAAGAGAGAGAGACATGCTGTTTTTAACTGCTCTCCACTCCTGTGGGTGAATTGTTTGATACAGTATGTTAACATTGATTTTCCAAACTAGACATCGCCTGTAGTTCCCAAAGATGTTTTAAAACGTGATTACCTCTTGAATATTTACACTGTTATTCCTGCTTGTCAGATAATGATTGAGGAAATAAGTCCGAGATGAATAAATTATTGTAGACCAGTGTTCCCCTAAGAGTGGCTTGGGAGCCCCATAATGCCACAACTGACACCTCAGTAGTTAACACCTGCTGATATTACTGTGCACTAATGTTGTTGCAGTATTATGTAACTTGATGCCTGCCTTTTTTATTATTAGATAGATAGATAGAAATATGTGAGTAAGATATATAATCAGTGCTTTGTGTTTGTAGCTTACTGTACATGTAATTTATTAATAAATGATTAAATTTTAGAAAAAAATAGCATGGGATTCTCCTAAATTTTATTAACCAGCAGAGGGAAAGCAGGCAGCTGGAGCTGATGTTTACAGCCTGGGAAGAGGGTAATACCCATGGAGCTTCCTAGGCTATTAATATCATCTGACAGCTGTTTGCTTAGCCTTTACAGGTTATTTCAGGGGAGACCCCCCAAAAAAAATTGATGTGGGGTCCCCGCTTTATTCACAAACCAACAAAGGCTAAACAGACAGCTGCAGGCTGATATTAATAGCCTAGGAAGGGACTATTAGGTCCAAATGTTCCCTGGCTATTAATAACAGTCCACAGCTGTTTGATTAGTGTTAACTAGCTATATTACAGTGGGACCCAGAAAAAAAATGACATAGGGTTCCACTATAAATTATAACCAGCAAAGGCTTAACAGACAGCTGTGGGCTGATATTAATAGCCAGGGAAGGGGTCATGGATACTTGACCCCTCCGAGGCTAATAACATCAGCCCTCAGCCACCCCAGAAATGGTGCATCACGAATATGGGCCAATTAAAGCACTTAGCCTCGCTCTTCCCACTTGCTATGATGTGGTGTGATAGGGTTGGGGTTCATGTCAGCCTTGTATTGGCAGCTGACATGAAGCACAGGTTAGTAATGGAGAGAAGTCTATAAGACACCCCCATTACTAACCCCATAGTATCATTTTTTCAATAAAAACACAGCAAGAATAAAATCCTTTATTTTGAATAAAAGTCCACAAATTTTAAACATATTTATTTAAAAATAACACAGTTATACTCACCTAACACCTAATTCCTGAAGCCATTGTGTCATGTTAAAAACAGAAAATAAAAAAGTAACCTTATACTCACCCAACACCCAATCCATTTGAAGCGATTGTCACTTGTAAAAAAACAAAAATAAAAAACAACAATATGCCTCACCTGTTTGACATGATGAAATAATCCATACTGCGCCACACAGATCTCACTTGAAGAACAGTTCCATGAGCAGATGTGACTGCTCTACAGGACAGCCAGCTACACACTGACACAGGCAGTGTGTAGCGCTGAGCTACTGTGAGAATGGTCACAGGACCTCTCTCACGGCAGCTCAGCAGTTTACACTGCGGGAGCGATTACGCTCCTGTCAATTTATAGCCGGCGGCCGGGTAGAACATTCACATCTGCCGATGTGACTGTTCTACAAGTAAGATCCCCATGGGACAGTCTGGATTACCTGGATTACGGCTCATAGGTGAGTGTTATGGTGGTTTATTAATTTTTATTTTTTACAGGTGACATGGGCATGGGTTAGACATTAAGGTGAGTATCATGGTGTTTTTTTAAATTTTTTAGTTTTTACAGGGGGCAAGGGCTTCAGGCATTATATGTAGGTCATTATAACTGTGTTTTTTTATTTTTATTTGAATATTTATTTTCTAATTGTAACTTTTTTTTGTTAACTTGGAGCACAGGTGTTGGCTAATGAATATTCCCATCAGCGGCGCCTGTGCTCGCTGTTTACAGTGAAAGCAGGTGTCTGCTTATGGGAGTAGTAGTCTCATTAACTGACGCCTGTGACCTGCGGTAGGCTGACATCTGACATTGTGATCCCGCAACGTTTTGACCAGCGGTAACGATGTTACCACTGATCATAGGCCCTGTTTTCCTGCGCTGTCACGCAGATGACAGCAAGGGAAATGACAGATGTTCGGGACCCCATTTGGGTTCGGGATCGGATACCCGAACATGAACTTTTTATAGCTATAGGGCAAAAGTCGCCGAACCCGAACATCCAGAAGGTTGCTCATCTCTAGTTATCAGTAATATCAATATTACAGAATTGCTTTCAATGTAAACCTCTGATATAGCTTGAATACTATAGAGAAGTTTACACAAGAATTTTCCATGACAAAAATTAACTACTGTTACTTTCTTAATAGTCATCATTAAAAATGTCCTATTATTTTATCGTAGAATTTTTGTAACTCTTCCATACAAAGAATTGTCCTAGTGCTTCTGCCTTTACTGTCTTTCTTTGTTTTATTTGTTCCCTTTTTCAGTGTAATCGGTAGCAGTAGAGAGGGGTAGAAAGTTCTACAGGGTAGTAGAGGGTTCAGGAAGGGGGAAAAGCATCTAAGACTTCAAGAAGGGCAGATGACAAAGGCTGCAGATGGAGATAAAAGCACACACAGTAGTCTGCAGGGCAACTGGTTCAACACACACTAAGTATATGTTCAGTAAGAGAGGACGGTGACTCTGTCTACATCATTATAGTCAATTGCCCCGTTGGTGCTTACGGCCGAATCTTGTCTCGGGGTGCGGACATAAGCCCTAATGGGGCCACTGAACGTAGGAGAAAATGCAGTGTGAAAGGGCCTTTATGGAATGATCCCTAATTTAGTTCCTGGTATAGAAAATGTCAGTGACCTTATAGTCCATGCAGGTTGATGCTGAAAACTGATATTGTTAGTAGATAGTATCCTACTAGATGCGACCAATGCTTCACTTCCAGGTTCAATAGTCTGAACAAAATGAATGGCGTAATATCTCTGCCTGAAAATTCATTATTTTTATACCTAACAGAAACAAAGCTAAAGCAAAACATCTAAAAAAAATCTTCTCAGAATGCCTGACACTCCATTAGAAACAGCACAATTATGACAAAATAATCACCATAAAAGCTCACAAGACAAACCTGTCACCCCCTTGAAATCTCCAGAGGCATCCATTACCAATACAATGAGCAATTACACTCCTACACACTTGATCTTATTTTTAATATGTCATTAGATGACACAAACAAATAAAAACTTATCTAGAAAATGTAAATGTTGTATAGATCTTCATTTTAAGGAATCTTCAAGTGTGCGAGTTTATTGAGAGCATCATTGCATGAATACTTGCATATTGATTTTCACAATTGCTCTATCGACACTTTTTGCAATATAGAGAGCACCACATGACTGAGCAAAATACATTTATAACTTCAACATACAAAGAGTGTGTCAGGCTAAATTGTTTTCATTTAACGATAATCACACAGGAAAGTAGGAAACCAAGATTCGGAAGCTCTACTGTAGAGCCCTCATATTTGAGAAACCTGTTATCTCCACTGATCCTGTAAAATGGATCTGGCTTCTCTGGCCTAAATATAATTGATGTACCTTGCTCTTCAAATATGAGCTCTCCAGACACGTTTAAAGCTTAACTGCTTCCCATCACTGCAATAACTATTCAAGACATAGTGGAAAGTGTCACGTTCCATTAAGTAGTGAAAAGATACTTGTAGTTTTACCCAGGAACCATGATCCCTCTCTTTCCAAGCTTACTCTACAAGTCAAGCAAAGACACAGCAGCAGTGGTTTAGTTAATCCCATCGATGAGATGGCAAATAATGACTGCGGCATCTAAGAAGTTGTGCAGAGTGGGAGCTCCCTCTTTCCCTCCATCATTTTTCTGAAATACGATTACAACATGGCATTGTGTCACCCAGGGGGAATATAGGGGACTCGGTACCCGGGCCTTTTACCTTGTTTAGGAGGTCACGGCAGTCGGCTCCCGGGCCCGTACTCTGGGTCTCTCTTTAAAAACGGGTTTTAGTGTACAGTTTGTCTCGTGACACCACCTGTGGTTTCCGGTAATGGTTACCGGCGCTGCTGCAGACCTCTGGGGGGTGATGGGATGGCAGCTGGGATGTTTCTGCTCCCCACAGGCGGAGCGGGCTCCCGGGGCAGTGTAGATGCAAATGGTGGTGATGCTGGGGCTTGCAGTGCAGGCGAGATGGCACAGCAGGAGTAAATGACAGAGACAGGGGATTCACTTCAGTACCTTTACTGGTACGGATGTCAGGTACGGTCCAGGGTACTCGGTAGGAAGGGTGCACTTCAGGACTTCTCCCCAGTTAGCGGGTATAAGGTCTCCTGGTCCATGTCTCCCTCTCTCTAAGCTCCTGGTCAGCCTGCAACTGGGCCTAGCTTCTGTGTCGTGCTGTTCCTTCACCTGTCGCTTGGTAGTAGGACCTTTTTCTGGCAACCACTATCCCTGTACGCTGGGGCCTTCGTGGTTCCTAGTCCTGTCAAGGGTTTAGCTTCAGGTCTACCAGGGACTTGTAGTCCTCCTGGTATGCCGGTGATCCCTACTGGGTATAAAGGACCCTGTAGGCACAGACCCGGTGTCCGGTTTGTGTCTTGGGGTGAGCCTATGATGCTCCTCTGCCCCATCAACTCCTCTCTCCTCTCCTTACTGCCTCCGGCCACACTCGGGGCCCTCAATTCAGCAGCAGATGTGCTGCGTCTTCACTGCTCACAGTGGCAGCACACTCTCTGACTAAACAACTCTGTCTGAACTGCCTGGCTCCACCCTCCATATATATATATATATATATATCCCTAACGGGCTCCCTCTGGTGGTATGAGGTGGAAGGGTGGAGGTGTTTGTTTGTAATGAGGGCCTCTTGTGGAGAAGTCCGTCCATGCACCCTTTTGGGTCCTGTGGTACCTGTGAACAGCAGGGTGCCACAGCATGGCAACCCAAGGTATAAAAATGGCCTCTGTGACTGATAACTACGGGAACCTATTAGGCTCTGCAAGAGGTAGAGTCTAATTAGCTGATTATCAATAGAAGACAAGCAAGGTGAGGAATGGAGAAGAGGGATTATGGAATCCAGCACCGAGAAAAATATTTCATATAAATATAAAAGGGAAATTTATTGAAGTAACTCCATTAAAAAGAAAGAAAAAAGGCCATGCAAAATCAAGATACATATGAATCTTATGCATTTTGGACCAGCACTAGGACATGGGCTCCTATTTATATGCCAGTTTGAATCATATGGCTCATCTATGAATAAGGACTAGTGTTGAGCGAACATGCTCGACACTGCTCGGCACTCGCCCGAGCATCACGCTACTCGGGATGTTCGGCGAGCACCGAGCATTTCCGGGTTACTCGGGCGGGAGCTCGGGTCTCCGCCCTGCATGTTTGGCGCTCTTTACAGAGCCAATGAACATGCAGGGATTGCCAGCCAGTCACTGTAATGCCGCAGCCATGTTGTTTGTGGGCATTACAGTGATTGGCTGGCCGCACAGCGTCACCTCGAGTATTTAAAACCGGGCGCCGCCATCTTGGACACAGTCGCTCCGGATCAGACAGTGTAGGGACAGCGCTGCTGATTTAGGGAGAGATATATCCTGCAAAATAGTTAGTGTAGGGTCTGTAAAGGCTGGCAGATCAAACAAACAGTCCTTCTCAGGACTAATATCCATCCCAGGTATATCAGGCAGGCAGGCAGGCTGTATAGGAGATGCAGTGGTTATACCAGCAAACGCTGCATTACAGTCCTGTGTGCTGCTCCTGTTGCTGAAATTGCTGGACTGAGCTCCAGGTCCCGGGGGCCAGGAAAAATCCTTTTTTTTTTAATCTAAATCCTCTTTTTTTTTTCCTCCTTCACAATGTACAAATACCCATCTTATTAACCTTTTGGTGCCCCCCCCCCCCCCAAAAAAAAAAGTGTGCCTCTGATTTTTCAGACACAAATATATCTGTTGAAAATAGTCTGGTGTAGGCCAGAGAAATAGAAGTGTGGTTTTGCAGTTCTATGGGCCATTTGTATCTAAAAAAAATAGTTTGAGTGTGTTGCTCACTGTTCAGCCGCAAATATATATATATTCAAAAAAGTCTGGTATACACCAGTAAATTATAACTGTGGTTTTGCTGTTCCACGGTTCCACATCTCTATTATCCTGCTTTTGGCATTTTTTGCCGTAAAAAAATAAATAGTGTCTCCTGATTGTTCAGACACAAATATATCTGTTGAAAATAGTCTTGTGTAGGCCCGAGAAATACAAGTGTGGCTTTTCAGTTTCACGGTTCAAACCTCTGTTTTATCCACTTTTGGGCCATTTGTATCTAAAAAAAACAGTTTGAGTGTGTCGCTCACTGTTCAGCCGCAAATATCTCTATTTAAAAAAGTGTGGTATACCCCAGTAAACAATAACTGTGGTTTTGCCATCCCATGGTAAAAAATCTCTATTATTCAGGTTTTGGTAGTTTTTTCCGTAAAGAAAAACAGTAGTGTCTCCTGACTGTTGAGACACAAAAATAAATCTGTTGAAAATAGTTTTGTGTAGGCCCGACATCCCAGTGTGGTTTCGCAGTTCCACGGGTCAAATCGCTGTACTATCTAGTTTTGGGCCTTTGGTATCTAAAAAAAAAGCAGTTTGAGTGTGTCGCTCACTGTTCAGCCGCAAATATCTCTATTTAAAAAAGTGTGGTATACCCCAGTAAACAATAACTGTGGTTTTGCCATCCCACGGTAAAAAATCTCTATTATTCAGGTTTTGGTAGTTATTTCCGTAAAGAAAAACAGTAGTGTCTCCTGACTGTTGTGACACAAAAATATATCTGATGAAAATAGTCTTATGTAGGCCCGACATCCCAGTGTGGTTTCGCAGTTCCACGGGTCAAATCGCTGTACTATCCAGTTTTGGGCCTTTGGTATCTAAAAAAAAAGCAGTTTGAGTGTGTCGCTCACTGTTCAGCCACAAATATCTCTATTTAAAAAAGTGTGGTATACCCCAGTAAACAATAACTGTGGTTTTCCTCTTCCACGGTTCTAATCTACTCTTTATTACCCTTTTTCCATTGATAGTGCAAGTGTAAGCTATTTTACTTCATTTACAATGGGCAAGGCGCGTGGCAAGGGACGTGGAAGTGGACGTTCTGGTGATGGTTCGTGCAGAGGATGGGGCTGTGGCCAAGGTGAAAATGTGCCACAACCAACAGCCACATCTTCTCGCTCCCACTTCTTGACCGAATTACTAGGGAAGCACAGAACAACACCAGTATTGAGAACTGATCAGTGTGAACAGGTTATTAATTGGATAGCAGACAATACTTCCAGTTACCTGGGCACCACCACCTCCGGTCTGTCTTCCACACGGTCAACTCTTAGTAGCCATGAGTCTCGATCGCATACTCCTCCTCACCCTGATGCTCCTTCCTCCCACCATGCCGAGTGTCGTCAGACAGCAAGTGATCCCACACTTGGACACTCTGAAGAGCTGTTCACTGGTACATTTCAATATTTGGGCCCCTCGCCTGATACGCTTGAAGTGGTGGAAGAGGAGATCCCATGTTGCGATGCCCAAATATTTGAACAGCCACGGCCACAGGAAGTCGACGTTGGCAATCTGTCACAAGAGGTGGACGATGACGAGACACAATTGCCAGGAAGTGAGGAGGATCGTGGTGCGCAAGTGGAAGAGGAGGAGGTGGTGGATGATCTAGTAACTGACCCAACGTGGAAGGAGGACATGCAGAGTGAGGCCAGCAGCACACAGGGGGAGGGAGGCAGAGTACCCCAACAGGCAGGAAGAAGCAGTGTGGTGGCCGCAGACAGAAGGCAGGCAACCGTTCCCCGTAACACCAACACGAGGGACGTTGCCAGTACAAGCGGTAGGTCTTCCAGAGTCTGGAATTTTTTTAAAGACTCTGCTGATAACCCCAAAAAGGCCATATGTTCAACCTGCCATGCCAGCATCAGCAGGGGTGACAAAACTACCAGCCTGACCACCACCAGCATGATCAGGCACATGACAGCAAAGCACCCGACTTTGTGGGGCGAAACCCAGGGTCCACGACCAGTGTCAGCGGGTGTCACCACTGCTTCTTCCACTGTTGTGCATGCAATAGAACACCCTGTTGTGTGTGCAAGGCAATCCCCTGTCCATACTGCATGTATAGATGCCCCCTCCTCTCAGTCTTCACTTGTTATGGCAGCTTCTCAAGAAACAGCATCAACGTCCACGTCCACGTCCCACCGCAGCGTTCAATTGTCCATATCCCAGACCTTTGAACGAAAGCGGAAATTCGCAGCTAACGCCCCACAGGCCACAGTCCTAAATTCGCACATTTCACGACTGCTTGCATTGGAAATGCTGCCTTTTAGGTTGGTGGAGACGGAATCCTTCCGCAATCTTATGGCGGTGGCCGTCCCTCGGTACTCGGTCCCCAGCCGACACTATTTTGCCCGGTGTGCCATCCCTGCACTACACAAGCACGTGTCCCAAAGCATCTGCCGTGCCCTCAACAACGCAGTTACTGGGAGAGTCCACCTGACAACGGACACGTGGACAAGTGCTTGTGGCCAGGGACGGTACATCTCTCTGACGGCACACTGGGTAAACATAGTGGAAGCCGGGACCCAGTCGGACCTTGGGACGGAACACATCCTCCCCACACCGAGGATTGCGGGCCCTATGTCAGTCAGAGTTGCCCCCACAGTGTACAGCTCCTGCGCATCCTCCTCCTCCCCCTCCTCATGTTCAGCTGGAAGCATTGCAGTACTGCCTCCGCCAAGCGGCAACAGGCTGTGCTGAAACTCATAAGCTTAGGTGATAAACCTCACACTGCTTGTGAGTTGTGGACAGCTGTGAAAGAGCAGGCAGATCTGTGGCTGAGACTGCTGAACCTACATCCCGGCATGGTCGTGTGTGACAATGGCCGTAACCTGGTGGCGGCTCTGAGGCGAGGTGAGATCACACACGTACCATGCCTGGCTCATGTGCTTAACCTCGTGGTTCAGCGGTTTCTTAAATCGTACCCCGAGTTGCCACATCTGCTCGTGAAAGTACGCCGTCTGTCAGCTCATTTTCGCAAGTCGGCTACAGCTTCCGCCGCCCTTGCTGTGTTGCAGCAGCGTTTGCAGCTTCCGGCACACCGACTGGTGTGTGATGGCCCCACACGTTGGAACTCTACCCTCCACATGTTGCAAAGGATTTGTGAGCAGAAGAGAGCAGTTGTGGAGTACCAGCTGCAACAAGGCCGTCGATATTCAGTTCAGACTCCACACATAAGACCTCAGGAGTGGACCTGGATGTCTGACATATGTACCATCCTGACAAACTTTGAGGAGGCCACCAAGATGGTGAGTGGCGATGACGCCATCATTATTGTCAGTATCCCACTTGTCTGTCTTTTGCAATGCTCTCTGCAGAGAATTAAAGAGGAGGCATTGCAGCCAGAGTATGATGAAATGGATCAAGAAGCCGTAGCGGGCGATTACACACAGCCCAGCCTCATCTCATCCCAACGTGCATTGGGGGACAATGAGGGAGAGGAGGAGGAGGAGGAGGAGGAAGAACAGGAGCTGCTATCATGCGTTGTAGACGGTAGTACCTGTACAAGTGTCATACCGTCGGTTCAGCGTGGGTGGCCTGAGGACAATGGGGAGGAGGAAGAGGAGGAGGAGGAGGAGGAGAGCATGGTCAGTCGTCATCTTGGTGAGGACACGGAAATCTTGCCCGTTACCAGTCTGGCACGCATGGCTGACTTTATTTTACGCTGCCTTAACCGTGACCCTCGCGTTGTCAAAATGTTGGGTGACAGTCATTACTGGTTGGTGACACTTGTAGACCCCCGCTACAAGGAGAACTTTCACTCTCTTATTCCTGAGGTGGAGAGGTCTACAAAAATGGGGCAATACCAGAAGGCCCTTGCTGCAGAACTCTTAAAAAAATTCCCATCTGAACACGCTAGCGGCAGAGGTCACAGTTCGTTGCCCAACCAAGGCGTACAGACAGGCGAGAGAGATGCAACTCCAATCCAGCAGAGGCAGGGGAACACTGTCAATGTTCTGGGACAGTTTTCTGACACCCGCCCAGCTTACAGGCCCTGAGGCGCGGGGTACTCTCACAAGGAGTGGAAAGTTTCAAAAGATGGTGAGGGAGTACCTTGCCGATCGTACCAGCGTCCTCCGTGATTCCTCTGTGCCTTTTAATTATTGGGTATCCAAGCTGGACACTTGGAATGAACTCGCTCTGTACGCCTTGGAGGTCCTGGCCTGCCCTGCCGCTAGCGTGTTATCGGAGCGTGTTTTTAGTGCCTGCTGGCGGAATTATAACTGATAAGCGCACTCGCCTGTTAACTGACAATGCTGACAAGCTGACCCTTATCAAAATGAACAAGGGCTGGATTGGGCCAGACTTCTCATCACCACCAAATTACAGCAGAGTAACATAAAGTCAAATCCACTGTGTTATTTCGGGAGGTGTATTCCCATGCACCGCTTCACACCCACACATGGGTATACGCTTCCTCGTTTCGGCTGTTTAATCTTCTTCTCCTTATCCTCAGCCTCCACCACCACTATACCACCAGGGCGCCAGCATTGCAAGTTCCTCCGTCCTAATTTTTGGCAGCTTTTGCTGGGAAAGCACAAGCAAATACCATGGGACACCCACTCCCCAATAATGGGACTTTTGTTTGTAATATGCTGTACTGCATGGCTCTTGTAAGGGGCATTGCAAGTTGCTCCGTCCTAAGTTTTTACAGCTTTTGCTGGGAAAGCATAAGCAAATACTATGGGAGACCCACTCCCCAATAATGGGACTTATGTTTGTAATATGCTGTACTGCATGGCTCTTGTAAGGGGCATTGCAAGTTGCTCCGTCCTAATTTTTGGCAGCTTTTGCTGGGAAAGCATAAGCAAATACTATGGGAGACCCACTCCCCAATAATGGGACTTATGTTTGTAATATGCTGTACTGCATGGCTCTTGTAAGGGGCATTGCAAGTTGCTCCGTCCTAATTTTTGGCAGCTTTTGCTTGCAAGGCATAAGCAAATACTATGGGACACCCACTCCCCAATAATGGGACTTATGTTGGTAATATGCTGTACTGCATGTGACGCGCCCCCTGGGCCGTGTGTACACGTGTGTGGGATACCCGGTGCCGGATCTCTGGGGTCTGTAGTCTCCGTGGCGGTGACCCGGTCCCGTGGCTCAGGCTGGTCAAACCAGTGGCAGTTTTTCTTAGGTTTTGAGGTTAATTGTCCGACTGCGCCACCCGTGGATTGCGGTCAGGGAGTACCACCGCTGCGAGGCAGACCGCTGAGGCTGGTGCTGTGTGCGCAGCATAGAATGGGATAACTCCCCTCGGGAGGAGTATAGCCTCAGGGCAGTGAGTGTGGATGATAGGGGTGATGGTGCACGAGCGCAGCAGGAACGACTCAGAGTCTTTGCAGTGCAGTTCAGGGTGTTTACTGATGATTATAAGGTAGACCCTCCCGGGAATACTGGCTGGCATAAGAGGCCTGGTCAGTCTGTGAGCAAGCAGGAGTTCCCCTGGCCAGGTGGAGTTGTAGGCCTCCCCGTCTGTCTGCACTCTTCCTGGCTACCTTGCTGTAAGCGGGTAGAAGTAGCCCACGTCCCTGAGTGTACCGTGTAGTGCTCACCCGTATGGCTGATGACTTGGGACCTTCTGTTAGACTCCGCTCCATGACGGCGGTGCTGGTCCCTTGCTTGTGAATGAGCCTCCAGGCTTATATGGCCAGAGGACCTGAAATCCCCTGCCGGCTGGTTTCTGCTGCTGGATATATAAGTCCTCACAGCTTCGGACTCCTGTGTCCGGTTCCTATTGTCTTCTGCCAGGGCGAGCTCTGCTCAGCTTCCAGCCCCTGGTCTTTAGCTCCTAGCTCCTACAGAGCTCCTTGCTGTTACTTTCCCTTGCTCTCACTCTGACTCTGACTGTTCTCTTACTCACTCAACCCCGCCCCAGATCCAGTTTATAAGGGCAGAATTCTCCCCTTCCAGGACTGGGGCAGGAGGATGTTGCATGTTTAAGGGATCCTGATCAGGAAACCTCCCACTTGCTCTCCGACGTAATATCTCTATTACTGTGGTGACCAGACCCCTGGAGTGCCACACATAGCTCTTGTAAGGGGCATTGCAGTTCCTCATAATTTTTGGAAAGCCTTCCATTCACTGCTTAGGCCAACAGTGCACGGGAGACCCAGTTGCTATAAATCGAAAAAAAGATTTAGTTAACGCCCTCTGACCTCCATGTCATTTCCAAGGGGCATTGGAGTGGCTACAAATTTTTGGTAGGCATTGCACTCACTGTATGCCCTATAACTGTGTAGCCGAACCGCTCCTTTTGTTACAGAAACATATCCTACAAGACATATCTGGTTGACTGGCCTGATATTGATGTGAATGGTCCCTGTTCCTCCTGCTCTTTCTCCTTTGCCACCACCTCATCCATCATTTATCACCTGAAGCTTTGTTTTAACGGGAGTCATAGAACTGGGATAGTAGCAGGAAAACATCCAGCAATCCTCGGAGGAGGTAGGATATTCGCCAAAACACGGACCACCTCAGGCCTAGCCGCTACTACATACATGCGCTTGCATTCCAAAAAAACAAAGCAGATGCTAATTTCTATCATCATCATCATGCTCCTCACCTAGGCACTCTCAACTCCCCTGATGGAGAAGCCAGGGCCCACCAGAGGAGTCTTGTTCTTTGGTGGGCTCGTCCAATGCTGCCCTAAAGCAGGCCAGGCTAAGAAAAGTGTGGGGGAAGGTGACAGGAGAAATCAGGGCGGCTGGGGACCGAGTATGGACACCTGGCCGCCACCTGGCGGCTGGGGACCGAGTGTGGACACCCGGCCGCCGGGCGGCTGGGGACAGAGTATGGATACCTCGCTGCCGAAGCTGCCATGAGGTAGTGGCCAGCTTCGGCCTCCTCCAAACTAAAAGGCCCCATTTCAAGTGAAAGCTAGCAGTATGGTATTGCAGCCTGCGGGTGGGTGGGTGGTTGGCTGCATATTTTCGCTTGCATTGCAAGGAATGGGGGAGGTACAATTGAACACTGCCCTGGGACAAGGACTTGCACGGGGATAGTTGCAAGTCTGCATCTTCTGATGCGGCAAGGATCACTTCTGATGGGCACACTTTTAGACAGTGACCTGGGGGTCAGAGATGCTTCCAGGGGTCTTCCCCATGCTGATCCCTTGTCTTTTCAGCACTGTATGCATGTGTCACACAGCACATGGCCAGATAAGGTTGTAAAATGTTAAAATGACATTTCCCGGTGAACGCATTTGTCACGGTTGAAAGCAATGTAAAAGTGCAAAAACGCATGAAAAATGCTACTTGTGAACATAGCCCAAGGTGTGGAGGAGTATTTTTGATTTTGGTTATTTATTTTACCTTATACAAAAGTTTTTACCCTGGAAAGGAAATTCCTTAACATATTTCACAGGAAAACCGTTTCAGTTTCGTTTTTGAACGTTTTATTGTGAGCCTGCAAAAGTGGCTTAATACCTCTGACCACGTTGTTGACAGCAGTGACCTGGGGGTCAGAAATGCTTCCAGGGGCGATCCCCATGCTGCCCCCATGTCTTTTGAGCACTGTCACTATCGTTTTGGGCACTTTTTAGGCTTTCTACAGACTGCTGGGGGTGCTGCCGCAAAAATGCTTGGGTCTCTCATAGACTAACATTGGGCTCATTGCTCGGGTCGAGCACCCGAGTATCACGGTAAGCTCGGCCCGAGCTTCGAGCACCCGAGCATTTTAGTGATCGCTCAACACTATCAGTCGTCATCTTGATGAGGACACGGAAGTCTTGCCCGTTACCAGTCTGGCACCCATGGCTGACTTTATGTTACGCTGCCTTAACCGTGACCCTCGCATTGTCAAAATGTTGGGTGACAGTCATTACTGGTTGATGACACTTTTAGACCCCCTCTACAAGGAGAACTTTCACTCTCTTATTCCTGAGTTGGAGAGGTCTACAAAAATGGGGCAGTACCAGAAGGCCCTTGCTGCAGAACTATTAAAAAAATTCCCATCTGAACACGGTAGCGGCAGAGGTCACAGTTCGCTGCCCAACTAAGGCATACAGGCGAGAGAGACGCAACTCCAATCCAGCAGAGGCAGGGGAACACTGTCAATGTTCTAGGACAGTTTTCTGAGACCTGCCCAGCTTACAGGCCCTGAGGCGCAGGGTACTCTCACAAGGAGTGGAAAGTTTCAAAAGATGTTGAGGGAGTACCAGCGTCCTCCGTGATTCCTCTGTGCCTTTTAATTATTGGGTATCCAAGCTGGACACTTGGAATGAACTCACTCTGTATGCCTTGGAGGTCCTGGCCTGCCCTGCCGCTAGCGTGTTATCGGAGCGTGTTTTTAGTGCCGCTGGGGGAATTATAACTGATAAGCTCACTCGCCTGTCAACTGACAATGCTAACAAGCTGACCCTTATCAAAATGAACAAGGGCTGGATTGGGCCAGACTTCTCATCACCACCAAATGACAGCAGAGTAACATAAAGTCAAATCCACTGTGTTATTTCAGGAGGTGTATTCCCATGCATCGCTTCATACCCACACATGGGTATACGTTTCCTCATTTCGGCTGTTTTTTGCTCTTCTCCTTATCCTCAGCCTCCACGATCACTATACCACCAGGGTGACCGTGGTCCATGTTGCCAGCATTGCAAGTTCCTCTGTCCTAATTTTTGGCAGCTTTTGCTTGGAAGGCATAGGCAAAGACTATGGGAGACCCACTCCCCAATAATGGGAATAATGTTTTTAATATGCTGTACTGCATGGCTCTTGTAAGGGACATTGCAAGTTCCCCCTTCCTAATTTTTGGCAGCTTTTGCTTGGAAGGCATAGGCAAAGACTATGGGAGACCCACTCCCCAATAATGGGAATAATGTTTTTAATATGCTGTACTGCATGGCTCTTATAAGGGGCATTAAAATCGTCTTGTTAAGCTACTGTGACCTCCACGTCTCTTCCAAGGGTCGTTAATATTGTCTTTTTATTCCACTGCGACCTCCACCACTCTTCCAAGGGGCATTAAAAGCGTCTTGTTAAGCTACTGTGACCTCCACGTCTCTTCCACAGGGCGTTGATATTGTCTTTTTATTCCACTGTAACCTCCACCACTCTTCCAAGGGGCATTGATATTGTCTTTTTATTCCACTGCGACCTCCACCACTCTTCCAAGGGGCATTAAAACCGTCTTGTTAAGCTACTGTGACCTCCACGTCTCTTCCACGGGGCATTGATATTGTCTTTTTATTCCACTGTAACCTCCACCACTCTTCCAAGGGGCATTAAATCTGTCTTGTTAAGCTACTGTGACCTCCACATCTCTTCCAAGGGGCATTAAACCTGTCTTGTTAAACCACTCTGAACTCCACGTCTCTTCTAAGGGGCATTAAAACCGTCTTGTTAAACCACTCTGAACTCCACAGCTCTTCCAAGGGGCATTGACATGTTGTTTTTAATTACCTCTAACCTCCACGACTCTTGCAACGGGCATTGCATTTCCTCCTAATTTTTGTCAGCTTTTGCTTTTCAATGCATAGGTGAACACTAAGGGAGACCCACTCCCCAATAATGGATAGAAGGTTTTTAATACGCTGTATTCCACGTCTGTTTCAAGGGGCATTGCAGTGCCTAATAATTTTTGGAAAGCCTTCCATTCCCTGCTTAGGCCAACAGTGTACAGGAGACCCAGTTGCTATAAATGGAAAAAACAGTTTAGTTAAGGCCCTCTGACCTCCATGTCACTTCCAAGGGGCATTGGAGTGCCTCGAAATTTTTGGTAGGCATTGCATTCACTGTATGCCTTATAACTGTGTAGCTGAACCGCTCCTTTTGGTACAGAAACATATCCTACAAGACATGTGTGGTTGGCTGGCCTGATATTGATGTGAATGGTCCCTGTTCCTCCTGCTCTTTCTCCTTTGCCACCACCTCATCCATCATTCATCACCTGAAGCTTTGTTTTAACGGGAGTCATAGAACTGGGATAGTAGCAGGAAAACATCCAGCAATCCTCGAAGGAGGTAGAATATGCGCCAAAACGCTGACCACCTCAGGCCTAGCTGCTACTACATACATGCACTTGCATTCCAAGGAACAGAAAGCTAAGGAGGTGGATGGCCTCATGATCATGAATAATTTACTCGTTGTGTAGGAGGCCGACCACTGCTGCTGTCTACCTTCTGAACTTTGTGTTGAAGCTTGATTGACCCAGGACCCGCAATCCTCTATGTCTGGAGGACGTGTTGCATCCCAGTGTCCAACTGTGTCCCGGCTTCCACAATATTAACCCAGTGTGAAGGCGTCAGTGAGATGGACCATTCCTGGCCACATTCACTTGTCCACGTGTTTGTGGTTAGGCTGTCCTTCCCACTAAATGCACTGGGGAGGGCACAGGTAATGTTTTGGTATGCGCGCTTGTGTATAAGGCGCACTGGGACAAATAGGGGCGGCTGGGGACCGTTTATGGACACCCGGCCACCCCCACGGGGCTGGGGACTGAGTATGGACATCCGGCCGCCACCTGGCGGCTGGGGACCAAGCGTGGACACCCGGCCGCCGGGCGGCTGGGGACTGAGTATGAATACCAGGCTACCGACGCAGCCATGACGTGGTGGCCAGATTCCACCTCCACATGCCTAAAAGGCCCAATTTCAAGTGCAAGCAAGCTAGCAGTATGGTATTGCAGCCTGGGGGTGGGTGGGTGGCAGGCTGCATACTTGCGCTTGTATTGCAGGTTATGGGGGAGGTACAATTGAACACTGCCCTGGGACAAGGACTTGCACGGGGATAGTTGCAAGTCTGCATCTTCTGATGCGGCAAGGATCCCTTCTGATGGGCACACTTTTAGGCAGTGACCTGGGTGTCAGAGATGCTTCCAGGGGTCTTCCCCATGCTGTTCCCATGTCTTTTTAGCACTGTATGCATGTGTCACACAGCACATGGCCAGATAAGGTTGTAAAATGTTAAAATGACATTTCCCGGTGAATGCATTTGTCACGGTTGAAAGCAATACAAACGTGCAAAAACGCATAAAAAATGCTACTTGTGAACATAGCCCAAGGTGTGGAGGAGTATTTTTGTTTTTGGTTATTTATTTTACCTTATACACAAGTCTTTACCCTGGAAAGGATGTTCCTTAACCCTTTCCGACCTGGTCAGTAATAGTACGCACCAGGTCGGGAAGGCCGGTTCAGCGGGGGCTCCGGCGGTGAGCCCGCACTGAAGCGAGCACATGTCAGCTGATTATTGGAAACGCAATCCACCCGCGGCTGTTAACATGTTAAATATCTGACAGTGGCATTTAACTCGCGCTTCCGGGAGTCCTAAGCCCCGCCCATCAGTGACCCCGTCACATGATCGCGGGTCACCAATGGGTGGGCATGACAACTCAGGGTCTGCAGCAGACGCCTGTGGTTGTCATGTCTCAATTGCTATGAGTGCCACCTAGTGGTCAGCGCTCATAGCAAGTGAGCATTTCTCCTGCATACAAGCGATCTGCTCATCGCTTGTATGCAGTAGAAGCAATCAGACAACTGCTGCTTCTAGTCTCCTCTGGAGACTATAGAAGCAAGCAGAAAGTGTAAAAAAAAGTTTTCAAAAAAATAAAAAATATATAAAAGTTTAAGTCTCCCCCCTTTCGCCCCATTCAAAATAAAATATATATATATAAAAAAAAAAACACATACACATATTTGGTATCGCCGTGTTCAGAATCGCCCGATCTATCAATATAAAAGAAGAATTAATACAATGAGTAAACGGCGTAAGGAGAAAAAAATTTTAAACGCCAGAATTAAGTTTTTTTGGTCGCTACAACTTTGCAATAAAATGCAATAACGGGCGATCAAAACTTCGGATCTACCCCAAAATGGTATTAATAAAAACGTCAGCCCGGCACGCAAAAAATAAGCCCTCACCTGGCCCCAGATCCCGAAAAATGGAGAAGCTAAGGGTCTCGGAAAATGGTGTCATTTTTTTTGTTTTTTTTAGCAAGCTTTGGATTTTTTTTTCACCACTTAAATAAAAAAGAACCTATACATGTTTGGTGTCTATGAACTCGTAACGACCTGGAAAATAATGATGGCAGGTCAGTTTTAGCAATCTGTGAACGTGGTAAAAAAAGGACCCAAAAAACAACTGTGGAATTGCATTTTTTTTGCAGTTTCACTGCACTTGGAATTTTTTTCCCATTTTCCAGCACACGATATGGTAAAACCAGTGATGGTCTTTAAAAGTACAACTCGTCCCACAAAAAATAAGCCCTCACATGGCCATATTGAATGAAAATTAAAAAAGTTCTGGCTCTGGGAAGAAGGGGAGCAAAAAAGGAAAACACAAAAACAGAAAGACCCATGGTCGTTAAGGGGTTAACATATTTCACAGGAAAGCACTTTCACTTTCGTTTTTGAACGTTTTATTGTGAGCCTGTAAAAGTGGCTTAATACCTCTGACCACGTTGTTGACAGCAGTGACCTGGGGGTCAGAAATGCTTCCTGGGGCGATCCCCATGCAGTCCCCATGTCATTTGAGCACTGTCACTATCGTTTTGGGCACTTTTTAGGCTTTCTACAGACTGCCGGGGGAGCCGCCGCAAAAATGTTCGGGTCTCCCATAGACTAACATTGGGCTCGTTGCTCGGGTCGAGCACCCGAGTATCACAGTGAGCTCGGCCCGAGCTTCGAGCACCCGAGCATTTTAGTGCTCACTCAACACTAATAAGGACTAGTGCTGGTCCAAAATGCGCAAGGTTCAAAGGTATCTTGATTTTTTTTATATGTTTTTAATGGAGTTACTTCAATAAATTTAACTTTTACATTTACATGAAAATTTTTCTTGGTGCTGGATTCCACAATCCCTCCTCCCCATTCCACACCTTGCTTGCATTGTACATCCAGGAGTGCCGACCTGTATGATTTTGTGCACTGATGGCATGGTGATAGTGCTGACAGTGTAAGCTGATTTTTTCCTTTTTTTCTACACTCATTGTTTATCAGTAGAATGCTGCCAGGCAGGTATAAATACACTGCGCTACATCAGAAGTGCAGTGTATTACATAAATGATCCAAAAAATTGCGTGTTCAAGTCGCCATGTTAGACTAATAAATAATGTAAAAATAATTATAAAATGTATAAAGTCACAAAATAAGTAAAATAACACAGAAATTATTAAAAATAGATTTCAGCTACCATGTGTATTACAGGAGTTTGCCTCATCATGCACTTCACTCAGCTTTCTAATCATCTCGTTAGCAAACTCCTGCTTGCTACTTGTTTTTTGTTTGTTTCTTTAAATTTGTCCAATGGTTCAATAGCTATGGGTCTTTTTATTTAGTCCAAAATGTTCTGATCTTTGCAGACATGATTCAATGACATGGTGTCTTTAGGCTACTCTGCATTATTAGCCTGTAAGCAATGCTACCTTGGGTGCTCTAAATAAAAAGGCCCATATGGAAGTACCAGCCTAGCGTAAAGAGACCCAAGGATTCAGAGCTTGGCGGTGGTGATATGATAATTATGGAAGGGCTGGACCAGTTGACAGTGAGAAGAGGGGGTGCCTGAGAGGTGACTAAAGATTTTGCATGGAGGCCAAGTGCTCCCGGCTTCAACTCTACTCTTAACAGGACCTGATGCAAAATATGCAAGATGAAATGAAAAGACCTGCACCTATCATGCAGACATTAGTTATAGCATTGGTCTCAGTCTCCAATGAGTGGGCAGAGGAATCTTTTGAGCCTACTTGACCCCCAGGGTTTAGGTGTGACCTCAACCTCTATAGTCACTGTACTTACACATGCTGCTTATTCTATGATATCATTTTTCAGCCTTACACTTATTTGTAACTTATGTATCCCTTTCTTCAAGAACGCAGCATGGGATGGCCACTGCCTTCTAACAGATCAACACATTCTTCTGCTGAGATGATGTCAAGAAGTTTGTTCTTTCAATTCAAATCCAGGAATAATAAAAGAAATGGGGCTGAGAAAAGGGGAAGCAGTACACGTGAAGACTTCACAGCTTTTAATACTGAAGCCAAATAAACACTTGAAAGAGAAAGAGATGCAAAAGTAAAAAAAAAAATCCTAGAAAAAAATAAAAATAAAAAAAACCCCTAAAGGTAAGTCAGGTTCCAATTTTCCAACTTCCAGCCAGTAGATGACATAAAAGCATTGCTGTTTCCTTCACACCATAGATTGGCAAGGTACTTCCCCAGTAATATCATTTTTAACTCCAGTCTATAGGTGGGAGTTCAAAGCCAAAGACGTAGCATCCTCTTCAATATTCTTAAGAACACACAGCAGCATTCATATCAGAGACATAGATATGATCAAAGAGATTGATGCTGAGGAGAAACAGAATACATCACAGAAAACAGAGTATCGGTTAAATGGAGAGGGAAAGTGATGCTTTGCAGCAGTTTCTATTCAATTTAAAGTAATGTACTGTGGGACAAGTGTATGGGTATTTGGATTCTCTGTTTTCCTGAAATGCATATAGAGAGATTGATACAAAGATGACAGGTCTTCATGCAGTACAGCGTCATTCTAACATATTTCATATTTTAAAAAAAATTGCTAATGAAATTGAAAATGTCCATTTTTTTATTGTATAATAATAGGATTTAATTAAAAATAATTTTCAAAGGTGACTAAAAGTAAAAGTCATTGGTCCGTCAAAAATATTATAAGCTTACTTTTTTATATCGAGGGACTTTAAAGATGCTAGCTTATCGCATATATTTTTGGACTTTCACAGGAAATTATATAAAGCTCACTTGGCAGGGTAAAGAAACTTCTGACAGAGAAAGTAAAAAATAAACTATAAAAATTAAAGGGGTGGACCAAAGGCAAAGCATTTTTCTCCTAACTCCCTATCTATTTTATCGCAAAATTCTAAGCTATTTTCTAATATACTTGCTTTAACAATTCCCTACCGTTTCTTAACTACACTAACTGCTTTTGTATTTTTTTCCTATTTTCTGTCTGATGACAATCTATTTGAGTATCACCAGTGCATGCTGGGATATTTAAACTAAGCATCATCAGGGAGAGAGGCTGCAGTAACTGTCACAGCCTCTGCCCCCTTCCTGAATTGTAGTGTGGCACCCCAGGGGTCTGGTTTCCACAGTAATAGCAATATTACGTCTGTGAGCAGGTGGGAGGTCTCCTGTGCAGGAATCCTAAGCATGCCACACCTCCTGCCCAGTCCTGGGAGGGGAAGAACTTCCCCTACAAAAACTGGGGCTGAGGCAGGGTTAGGAGAGAGGAGTTCCAGACAGAGACGGAGTCTGGTCTGGACACGCAGAAACAGGGACAGATAGACATCAGGAGCTCTGTAGGAGCCAAGGAGAAGCGCCAGGGGCTGGAGCTGTGCAGAGCTCGCCCTGGGAGAAAGTACTAAAACCGGGCACAGGAGTCCGAGGCTGTGGGGACTAAGATATACCCAGCAGCAGAATCCATCCGGCAGGGGATTCCAGGTCCTCTGGCCATAAAAGCCCGGAGGCTCAGTCACAACGAAGGGACCAGCACCGCCATCCCGGAGCGGAGGCTAACAGGAGGCCCCAGGTCACCAGCCATACGGGTGAGCACCACACGGTATACCCAGGGACGTGGGCTACTTGTAACCGCCGAAAGCAGGGTAGCCAGGAAGGGTACAGACTAACGGGAAGGCCTACAACTCCACCTGGCCAGGGGAACTCCGGCTTACTCGCAGACTAACCAGGCCCCAACTACTAGCCAGTACTCCCGGGGGAATTTGCCTTGTACCATCAGTAAAGACCCTGAACTGTACCCTCGCATTTCCGTGCTTCCTTGTCGCACTGTTAGTGCTGGGACATCCACACCATCACTCCCAACATCATCCACATCCGCTGCCCTGAGGCCATACCTCTCCCGTTGGGGGTTATACCATCCACGCTGCACATCCGTACCACCGGCCTCAGCGGACTGCCCTGCAGCGGCGGCTTCATAGCCGCATTCAACGGGTGGCGTAGTCGGACACTAATACCATCATACCAATAACTGCCACTTAGTTTGACCACCCTGGGCACGGACCGGGTCACCGCCACACGAAGACTACTACCCCCATCGGATCCGGCTCCGGGTTTTGCCTCGCGCGCACGCGCGCCGCACTATAGCACTGGCCCAGGGGGCACGTCAGTAGCGTCATCAGTGACGCTCAATTCAGGGGCGGTACTGTCCCTGCTCTGTACCCGAGTGTCTCCTTAGTGGAGCCTCTCTCCCCAATGATGCTCCATTTAAGTATCCCAGCATGCACTGGGACACGCAAATGAATCGTCATCAGACAGGAAATAGGAAAAAAAATAAAGCAGCTAGATTGAGTAGTTAGGGAACTGTTAGAACCCTCCTGTTTGTTTTTTCCATCTTGTGTTTTGCGGTCACATGACCATCTGCCTTTATATTCCAGCTCCGCCCTTTTGGCTGTGCTGGACTTCAGTGTTTGACTGTTTCTCTATCCAGGAGCTTCGATGCCTTTCTCTGTCGGTTCACTTGGTCCTTCTGGGACCACTAGTACCTTTTTGTCACTTTATGTTCTGCAACAACTTCTCTGTTTAGGAGGTGTCCCATTTTTGTCCCAGTCCTTAGTTCTTTTAGGGACCCCTCCCCTTATGCTATAGGTCTTCATTCAGACTAGCCGAGGAGTAAGGCAGGTCTGCTCGCTAGGAACAGGCAGCACACTACATCGTAGGGATTCAGCTTAGTCTTACTGTAGGGACAGCTTTCCCCTATCTTTCCTTAGTACTTGTTGCAGATCATAACAGGAACAGTAGGGAATTTTTTAAGCAAGTATATTAGAAAATAACTTAGAATTATGGGTCTAAATAGATAGGAAATTAGGAGAAAAATGCTTTTCCTTCAGACCACCCCTTTAAATATGACCCCATGGGAATTATTTATTAGGCAGTTTTCACCAAGTCTTGAATTATCACAAGATAAACTCGATAACAAAGTGGACATAGTGGGGTATTTATTAAAGTGTTATTCTCGACTTGTATGTTCATCAGCACATTGTTGCTCAGTATTTCACTACCTTATTCCTGGGAGGACTTGCTCTCCTCCTTGAGTGACATTTCTGGTTCAGTAGATTTGCACTGCTACTGTAGCACACTCTAGTCTGTAAGTGCTTGTTTTGAAGTTCTTTCTGTTATCAATATATTTGCATATACATAAACTTTGAAAATTCACACAGCTGGAGAAAGTGAGAGCAGTGATTAGGTGCCCTGCTCTAGAAAAGACCAATAGTAGGGGGAGGGGGGATGGTGATTTTGCAGGACTGATAACAGGTCAGGTGCTGAGAGAGAAGTGAGCAGCTAACTACTACTGTATATACAAATCAAATGCCTGGAGTGAGGTGGTTGGTATCTCAAGAGTTAACTCCCCAGCTTGGAATGTAACTACTGCATGTATTCTGCGAGGCTCTTGTAGTCAATCTTCTTGGCAACAAATTGTACATTATGTAAGATAAAAGCTCTCATATCAAAAGAATTAAAGAAGATTAAAAAAGTATGTCAATTGCAAACTTACTTTTTTTCATGTAGTCTAATTAACTAAAGAAATTTAATAACATGAGAATTCTCCTTTAAGAATTTTCTATGCATCAAATATAAACAAAAACTCACTTGAGTAAAGGCCCCTATATACATCAGAGTAAAAAATAGCCAAAAATGCAGATTTTGACCATAATAAATGATCGTCAACTGCTTCGGCAAAACTATTATTCCTTTTGGCCTATTGCCAACTGATGAACTAACATGATGCAAAGTATTGATTAAGCATGTTGGATATTTTCAACCAGTCATAAGCAATAGCTGTCCAAAGAAACCTAATGATGCCAATGTAGTCTGAGATGCTTTTTTCCTGCCACTTGTGTACGGGGGCCTTAAGAAGTAAGACGCATGCCTCTTGAAAATGTTGATACATGCACCACAACCTAAAATGGTATCCAGTTATAAGCTGACATAGATTTCAACTAGAATTGAGTCAAATTCCTGACATAAATTGCAGTAAGCCCGCTGGGCTGTTGTATATGGTTCAAAATTAGCTTTCTTTTTCTCAATAATTCTGGTAGACAATTCTTGAAAAATTCCTCCATAGTGTTGGATAGGTTTACTGATTAAAACGGCTGGAATTGGTGCAAATGTTGATGCAAATCTATACCAGTTCATAACAGCAGTAAATTTAATTTCCTTGTCATTAGAAATTAGAAATTAAAAATGCACCAAATTTATTAAGAGGCTTGCACACTTTGAGCGTAAATTCAGACAGTACAGATTTGGTGCCATTTTCGTAGTGAATTTACTGCTTATCTTCTGTATTATTGCATAAAAATTCTCATTGGCTATGTGTGGATTTTGTCACAAATTTTGCTGTGCATCTAATCCTATGCATTGCAAAGGGAGAATAAACATTGAAGATCAGCAGAAAGAATTGACACGCTGAGGATTAAAAATTCTACAATGCAAACAAAAATGTATAAACTTTCTGCTGTTTGCAAAAAAAAACCCAATGAGAAGAGAACAATTTAAACAGCTCAACATAACTAATATAACATGGTTTCTCCAAATTCATCACACAATGCTATTTTTACTGACTACAGCAGTCTCAAATTTACTCAACCCTTTTGTAAACGTGCCCAGGTCGGTAGCCGTATGCGAATGTCATGTATCCGACGCCCCGGCACATTACAGAGAAACGGGATCTGTTTCCAGTGTGTGTGTGTTGCTGTTGTTACTGCAGACACTTCCTGACTACTTTGGCCCGCCATGCTTAGTGTGGCTGTGATTTCCCACAACCCCACGAAAGGAAACCACAACAGTCCATAAAAACAAGTTCAACTTTACTGTTAGTTTCATTTGTCATCAAAGCACAGCAGGAGATGCAGACGTCTTCCTTTGGGTTACAGTTCAGTGGCATGTCTTCAACAAACATTTTCAGAGGCACAGTTGGTGAAACGTTTCACTAGCAGAGTTAGGGACGTCCAAGCTTCCTTGCCAGCTATGACACTTTAGCTGCTCCTTCCTGTTTTCTCTTTCTTCAGCCCACTTTTCAGGAACCACATAAATGAAGCGCCTGTGGTAACTCGTTTACTGCATGTGCCCCCAGCCATACTTACTTGTTTCTTCTCAGGCTCACAGTTCTGAAGACTTGTCTGACACTCACCGTTCCCGGAGGCTCTTAGGGACTCTCACATATTTGATGATCAAACGTTCCCTTTCCCAACTCGCCTCCCAGGAGAACTCTTCTGCCACAACTCAAGGTCTTCTTCTTAGTTGTTTTCCTTCTCTGTCTGCTTCTCTGTTCTCTTCCACACACACACGCATACTCCGGTGAAGATCACCTTTAACAGAGGGGTGTCCTTACTTCTGTCCATGTCTGAACTCACTTACTAACTGAACGTCCTACAAAATCTCTAACTACCTAGAGATTCACAACCCTCCTCCCAACTATGGGACAGCCTTACAGTTAACCCTGACACTGTCCCTGCTGTCTGTCACTGGGCAGACGTAACCTTTCACACAGTTCTGTCTAAGAGGAAAGAGGAAGACAGGGACATCTTGTGACCATTGCTTAGTACTGCAGCCCACTGAAACATTACTATTAACTACATTGCAGAACAATTACTATGCAATATAGTAAAATACCTGTAAAATACACTTTCACACATATACAGTAGCTATCAGGGAGCTGTCAGAGGAGTGGAACGCCATCTTAATCATCTTCACACTTTCATAATAAATGTCTCTAGTAACTAGTTGGGCCCATTGGCTGTTATGACCTGCTGCTAAAACATACATAGGCAGACACCAGCTTCTGGCAGCGTTCCTAAAGAATTTTACATCATTTCTCATGAGCAATGGCCTCCAGTTCACTAACCTTTTTTGGTCATCAATATAGTGGTACAAAATGTACAAACAAGTAAAAGGATAGAAAAAGTTATAAAGGCATTGGATGTTCCTAGAGATGCAGTTGAAAGCAGAGCTCTCTAGTTCAAAATTAAGGAAAACTGTCTACACTATCTTGTGGCAGACAAAGTTAGCTGTCATCAGCAGCCGCCAGATTCATGAGGAAATGGGTGTTCAAAAACCCTTGGGTGACTGCAAAAGACCTACAGCAAGCTTTAGTGGCAGCAGCTGCTGAGGTTTCAGTACAATGCACAATAAGGCCCATACTACGCAATGAAGTTGTCCATGCCTGAACTCCTAGACATAGACCTCTGCTTACTCAAAAGCACATTATAGTTGATTCCAATGTACTACAAACCATATAGATAAGCCATAGAAGTTTTTGGATTCTGTTCCATGGAGCAATAAAACAAAACTGGACCGTTTCAGGACTGAAGTAGAACCTGAACAGAAACTTTCATGGATCAGTGGTATATCTGGAAAAAAGAAGATTACTTTGAAAAGACCACCCTGCCTAGTGAAGCATGGTGGTGGTTTCATGATGACTACAATGAAGCTTGGTGGTGGCTCTGTGATGCTCTGGGTCTGCTCTGCTTCTTCTAGACTTCAAGTCTGCAGCATTTGAAGAGCAAGATGGATTTAATCAAGCATTAAGAAATCCTAGGAGAAAATGTCATGCCTTCAGTTAGGAAGTGGCAACTTGGCTGCTATTTTAGCTTCTAACAGTACAATGATTTCAAGCACACCCCAAAGACCACCACCATAGCTACAGAAAAATTTCTGGAAGATATTGGAGTGGCCATCCTGGTTGCTTGACTTGAACCCCATAGAAAAATGTTGATGCTATTTAAAGGTGGTTACAGCACACAGATCTAAGAACATTAGAGAATTGGAGGCCAATGTTCATGAGGAATGAGGTAAAATGTCTCAGAAAAGCTGGCAAAAGCTGGTGTCTGTCTACTCATCAAGTTTTCAACAGGTTATAAACAGCCAGAAGTGCTCTACTAGCCGCTAAAGATGCTTGTCATAAAGAGGTTGGATAATTCTGAGACTGTAGAAGTCATTAAATGTGGCATTTTGTGTTGAATTTGAATAAGGCACTTTTATATTAGTTGTGTGGAACCATGTAATTTGTTCTCATTTGATTAATTTAATGCAAAAAGTAGAAAATGTGTAACTTTTGCTAATAAACTATGCTTGCAATGGGGCTTAATAATTTTGCTTTAACTATATATAGGGAAAGTCTTAGATGAAAAGAATGTTAAATATTTTGTGCAAAATATTAAAAAAACAACTAATATATAAGTAAATCACTCTAATCTTTGTCTATTTCTTAATACAACACAGTACATTACAGACCATGCAAAGCTAAAAAATATTAACAAGATGTAACTTCAATTAATAGTACTATTACATGAAGTAAATATTGCTTAAATATTGCTGTATCTCTGTGGCGAACAGTCTAGAAATTCCTAAAAATAGTCTGTCTGTAAAAAAAAATATGGAGGTGTCCATTATTTTTTTTGAAGGTGATGAAACTCATACAGATTATTCTGATTGTAATTATCATCATTTTATGGTTCACAGCCTGTGCAGCTGATGTCTTCATAACAGAATTGTGGGTTGCAGCCATACATCAATTAAAATCTTAATGTTTTTATTATGGTTTTCCAATGTTTCAACCCTGTAGGGGACTCATATGTCACCATGGCACATGGTAAATGAAGGCCTTGGTATTAATTTAGGGATTCATTAAAGGGGTGAACGGTCAATGATCATCTGGAATATGTGGGTAAACCTGGTGGTAAATGTTTCGTTCAGTTTCCTGCAGCGACACCAGATGAGTGATTATACAGTGTCCAATAAAACCAATGGGTTTGGACTGGTGGAATCGCCATGAGCGTGAAATGGCCGTTGTCCAACACCTCCCTTCCCCGCACTGCCATTCCCTGATCCTACATGCCACTCATATGTCTTATATGCATCAATAAAGGACTATCTTATCTTCTGGATTTGGTGAGTGCTGCCTTTCTTCTTTCCTTATCTGTTGAATCTAATGGGTTACCTGTGTACAGACAAGACTGGTCATCCAAAGTGGAAGACATGTTCTCCACTCTGTCCAGTAGGTGAGGATCCTTAATAGATGTCCCACCTCTTTTAAATTATTATTCCATAGAGGAACAAATTGAAAGGGATTTTCTACGCTAGATAACCCTCTTATTTATCATGTCTCCTATTGCTTTAGAAACCAATGAAATGTAAGAATTCCTTTATTACTTGGTGACCCACAAAAGTTGCATGTCATCCATGTATTGTCTAGACTGAGTTACATGGAGGACTATCATCTGAATACAATTCATTTGCTTGCCAAGGGTCAGACAACCCCTTTAAGGAAGTGTCCATAATGCAATTCCCTAATCCACAATTAAAAGTTGACTCCAGATAAGCCTTTGCTTTAATAGTGCTATTTTCCTTTCTGCGTTTGACAGCCAGCTCTTTCCTGCCCTGCAAAGGCCAGCAGAGCAGCTAAGCTCACGTATAAATGTATTAATATTCTTAATAATCTCTTTAACCAATGACCATGAATATTTCATACGGGTTACATCTCACTTTGAACGCAAACAATGAGGAACAATAGGAGCGCATTAATAATCAAGGAGAATTTTCTAGGGAATGGTAATGTACACTTGTTTTAATCTTGTTGAAAATAATACACATTCACAACTAGTGAGAGGGATTACTTATTAATGGCCAGAGGTTTAAATGCCTCACACGCCATATCAGGTTCAAAGCCTTCAAAGAACACATGCTTTCTTTACATTACGAATGTCTCCACTTATTAAATCTATATTTCTTTTCAGCGGTGAGACTGAACCTGTCATTAGGTAACAAGAACGTCCCATGTTGCTCTTCGTTTGCATGTAATAAAACTTTACAGTGAAGATTTGTCTTTGTAGCGATTGAAATATAACCCACTGCATCGCAACTTTAACCTCCCCCTATCGGAGGATAAATCACCTGCTCTTCTCATATAAAATAACTATGTAGATTTCAGTTTTTTACGATTCAATTTGAGGGTGTACATATACAAGACCATGCAGTATCCCTAGAGAGACGAAGAAGCCTATCCTTGGATGATCCCAATACTCTTTGCATTTTAGTGATTTTGTAGGACTACCCACTGAGACCTAGTTCATGGATTATGGAAAGTGGGTAAAGTGTGATCAAACATAATGCCTCACTGTTGTAGGTGACAAAAACTAGAACCAAAAGAGAGAGCTTTTTTTATGTTTGCAATGGAAAGGGATTTTTCTTCTTCAACTTGTACCAGATACTGTTAAGTTTTCTCCAGGTCATAGTAGCCACTCAGCATTCAGAGAGACAGTGTGAACTGTATTGTGCTTTTTACCTCTACACCCTTGATATCTCCAATATAAGATAAAATAGATAGGGTGGACTGCAGTGTGAGCAGCATCACCTTAGCTCAGCACAGCTGATATCTCCGGTATTAGATCAGAACGACAGGGTTAACAGCAGTGTCAGTGGCCTCTTCTTACCTCAAAATCCAAGGAATCTCCAGTATTAGCTCACAAAGTCATGGTGGACAAAAGTGTAAGCAACCTCTTCTTACCTCAGCACTACTGGTATGTCAATTATTAGATCAGAAAGACAGAGTGGACAGCAGTGTGAGCAGCTTATTTTTACTTCAGAACTCCTGGCATCTCCAGTATTAGATCAGATAGACAGGGTGGACAGCAGTGTGAGCGGCCTATTCTTACTTCAGCAATCCTAATATCTCCTGTAGTAGATAAGATAGACAGGGTTTATAGCAATGTGAGCAGCCTAATCTTACATTAGCAATCCAGGGATCTCCAGTGTTAAATCAGAAAGACAGGGTGCAGAGCAGTGTGAGCGTACTATTCTTACCTGAGCAGCCCTTGGTATGTCCAGGATCAGATCAGAATGACAGAGTGGACAGCAGTGTGAGCAGCCTCTTCTTACTTCAGCACCCCAAGTCTCTCCAGTATTATATCAGAATTTCCACAGGTGACACATCTTCTGATTTATGGAGGGAGGGGGCAGAGCTTCTACTGAACTTGCCCACCAGTACATGCCTGTTAGTATTTAAGACAGGTTTCTGTCAGTGGAACAAGACAACATCCGTTTTACTGTACTATGGTGATTACCTCGATAGACAAAGCAAGCTTGATTCACTCATTAAAGATATTTTGAAATTTATTTATAATGACATTTTTGTTCAATTATTTTTTCTATTCCTGAAGAACCCTTTTCAGTTCAACCTTTCATAATTGCAAACCCAAGATGATTAAGAGAAAGGCAAAAACCATCGGGAACTGACCAATTTACCATGACAGGGAGAAATTTCCTCATGATACCTGCTGATAACTGGATAGATAAGTAGATCAATATTCTACATTAATGCAGATAACCATGTGCAGCATATATATCGTTCGTCAAGAAAATTTTTACTCTCCTGTCTTGGTTCCAGTGTCAGGCCATGCTCTTTTCTCCTATGACATAACCTATAAGTAGACCAAAAAAATAATAGGCCCTCCTAACAAAACTTCTATATAACCTACAGAAAAAGCTAGGAGAAAAGCAGCCATATATAAAAATTCAATAATCTTTATTAGGTACATATAGAACAAAATTTATCAGACTTGATTAAAAGGAGATGTTAAAACAGAAGTAGGCTTTACCAAGGGTGCCAAGATACAGAGGACATAATTGTCACAAATTGATTGTACAAAATAAAAAAAATATATCTCATAGGCGATATATAAAGGTGTGTGAATGATCACAGCTATTGAGTCACTATAAAAAAAAAAAATCAGTAGATACCGTGAGACTCATAAAGTGATGATATATACCAAAGTATGCAAGATTGATGATATTATACATTTGTTGTTAAACTCAGAATTGAATGTGTCCAAGAATCACACAAAAGATAAAAAGCTTAATACATATACATACAAGGTAAGACTATCCAATCTTAAAGAGGCTAAAAGTGTTATTCAAATATATTAAATACTAGACAAAGTCCTACTGTTAAGAAAAACGAACTACAGTATTCATTCACTGCACATACACGTGGAGCCTATGAGTGACAAGTAGTGATGAGCGAGCACTAAAATGCTCGGGTACTCGTTACTCGGGTCGAGCAAATTAGAATGCTCGAGTGCTCGGTCCAAGTAACGAGCCCAATGTAAGTCTATGGGAAACTCGTGCATTTTTCCGGAGGCTCCCCCGGCGGTCTGCAGAGGGCCTAAACATTGCCAAAATCGATGGGAACAGTGCTCAAATAACATGGGAACAGCATGGGGAAGACCCCTGGAAGCATTTCTGACTCCCAGGTCACTGCTGTCAACAACGTTGTCAGAGGTATTACGCCACTTTTATGGACTCAAAATAAAACATACAAAAACAAAGCCAAAATGGATTTTCCTGGTAAATATGTTAAGGAACATCCTTTCCAGGATAATGACTTGTATATAAGGCAAAATAAATAACCAAAAACAAAAATGCTCCTCCACACCTTGGGCTATGTTCCGCATTTTTGATGCGTTTTTGCACTTTTGCATTGCTTTCAACCAAGACAAATGCATTCAGTTTCAGGTATGAAGGAGGGATTGTAAAAGTCACAAACACTATTTTTACAGCCTTACTATTCTTAAAGGGCCAGCAGTCGGCTATGCTTTGTTGTACCCATTATTAAAGAGTGGGTCTCCTATACTGTTATTGCAGATGCAGTGACTACAAGGGCTGCCAAAAATTTGGACGCAACCCAATACCCCTTTGAAGAGACATAGAGGAGGGTCTCAGTAAAAAAAAAATTCCCATTATAAAGGACTGGGTCTCCTATAGTGGTAATGCCCATGCTGTGACTGCAAGGGCTGCCAAAATTTGGGAAAAAACCCACTAACAATTTAAAGACACATAGAGCTGGGCCACAGTAACGACATGTTCCCATTAGAAAGGAGAGGGTCTGCTATACAGTTATAGGGTATGCAGTGAGTCCAACGGCTGCCAAAATATAGGAAAACCCCCACTAACAATTTAAAGACAAATAGAGTTGGGCTACAGTAACGACATGTTACCATTAGAAAGGAGTGGGTCTGCTATCCAGTTATAGGGTATGCAGTGAGTCCAATGGCTGCCAAAATTTAGGAAAAGCCCCACTAACAATTTAAAGATAGATAGAGCTGGGCCACAGTAAAGATAGATAGAGCTGGGCCACAGTAACGACATGTTCCCATTAGAAAGGAGCGGGTCTGCTATACAGTTATAGGGTATGCAGGGAGTCCAACAGCTGCCAAAATTTAGGAAAAACCCCACTAACAATTTAAAGACACATAGAGCTGGGTCACAGAAATGACATGTTCCCATTAGAAAGGAGAAGGTCTGCTATACAGTTATATGGTATGCAGTGAGTCCAACGGCTGCCAAAATGTAGGAAAAACCCCACCAACAATTTAAAGACACATGGAGCTGGGCTACAGCTATGAGTAAGACATGTTCCCATTAGAAAGGAGTGGGTCTCCCATACTGTTTGCCTATGGAGTGAATGCACCCGGTTCCAAAAATTTGGAGGAACTCCAATGCCCCTTGCAAGAGACGTAGAGGTCGGAGGGCCTCCTGAAAATAATGTTCCCATTATTAGGAAGTGGGTCTCCCATACTGTTTGCCTAGGTAGTGAATGCAACGGCTGCCAAAAATTTTGAGGCACTCCAATGCCCCTTGCAAGAGACGTAGAGGTCGAAGGGCCTCATAAAAACAATGTTCCCATTATTAGGAAGTGGGTCTCCCATACTGTTAGCCTATGCAGCAAATGCAACGGCTGCCAAAAATTTGGAGGCAGTCCAAGGGCTTGCAAGAGACGTAGAGGTCGGAGGACCTACTAAAAACAATGTTCCCATTATTAGGAAGTGGGTCTCCCATACTGTTAGCCTATGCAGTGAATGCAGCGGCTGCTAACAATTTGGAGGAACTCCAATGCCCCTTGCAAGAGATGTAGATATGGTGATATGATAGATATGGTGATGATATGGAGGAGGATGTGGAGGATGAGAATGAGGAAAAGGAGGAGGACAAGAGCAAATAGACAAAATCAGGAAGCATATACCCATGTCTGGGTGTGAAGACAGGTGAATGGGAATAGAGTTAGACCTCCCCCCAAAAAAACACTGTATTTGAGTTTATGTTACGCTGCTATCATTCGGTGGTGTTGAGAAGTCTGACCCAATCCAGCCCTTGTTCATATTTATAAGAGTCAGCCTGTCAGCATTATCAGTTGACAGGCGGATGCGCCTATCGGTTATAATCCAACCAGCGGCCCTAAAAACCCGCTCTGACAAAACGCTAGCGGCAGGGCAGGCCAGGACCTCCAAGGCGTAGAGAGCCAGTTCATGCCACGTGCCCAGCTTGGATACCCAATAATTATAAGGCACAGAGGAATCACGGAGGACGTTGGTACGGTTGGCAAGGTACTCCCTAACCATCTTCCAAAACTTTTCTCTCCTTGTGAGAGTACCCCGCGTCTCAGGGCCTGTGCGATGGGAGGGTCTGAGAAACTGTCCCAGAACTTTGATAGTGTTCCCCTGCCTCTGCTGGATTGCATTTGTGTCTCTCTTGCCTGTACTCCTTGGTTGTCCAACGAACTGTGACCTCTGCCGCCAGCGTTTTCAGATGCAAATTTTTTCAATAATTCCACAACAAGGGCCTTCTCGTACTGCCCCATTTTATTAGGCCTATCCTGCATGGGAATAAGAGACAGAAAGTTCCACTTGTAGCGTGGGTGTAGAAGTGTCACCAACCAATAATGACTGTCACCCAAAATTTGGACAACGGGAAAGGCAGCGTAACATAAACTCAGCCATGTGTGCCAGACTGCAAAGAGGCAAGACTTCCGTGTTCTCACCAAGAGGACAACTGACCATGCTCTCCTACTCATCCTCCTCCTCTTCCGCCTCCTCCCTGTCCTTATGCCATCCACGGTGAACAGACGGTATGACAGTTGTGCAGTTAGTACCATCTATAGCACAGGAAACTAGCTCCTGTTCTTCTTCCTCCTCCTCCTCCTCTTCCTCATTGTCACCCAATCCATGTTGGGATGAGAGGAGGCTGGGCTGTGTGGAATCACCCTGTATGGTTCCTTGCTCCATGTCATCATGCTCCGCCTGCAATGCATCCTCTTTAATTGTGAGCAGAGAGCATTTCAGAAGACAGAGAAGCAGGATGGTGACACTAAATATGGCGTCATCACCGCTCACCATCTTGGTGGAGTCCTCAAAGTTTTGGAGGATGGTACATATGTCTGACATCCATGTCCACTCCTGAGGTCTTATGTGTGGAGTCTAAACTGAAGTAGTCAACAACTTCCCTCTTCTGCTCACAAATCCTTTCCAACATCTGCAAGAGTTCCAATGCGTGGGGACATCGCAGATCAGTCGGTGAGCTGGAAGCTGAAAATGCTGTTAAAGCATGGCAAGGGCGGCAGAAGCTGTAGCTGACTTTCTAAAATGGGCACATAGGCGGCGTACTTTGACAAGCAGATCTGGCAGATCCGGGTAGTTTTTGAGAAAAAACCTCACCTCAGAGCTACAACCAGGTTCCAGCCATTGTCACACACGACCATGCCTGGCTGAAGTGTCAGCGGTGTCAGCCACAGATCTGCCTGCTCTTTCAGAGCTGTTCACAACTCTTCAGCGTTGTGCGGTTTTTCACCTAAGCATATTAGCTTCACCACAGCCTGTTGTCGCTTGGCCGAGACAGTGCTGCAGTGCTTCCAGCTTTCAACTCATGTGGTCATTTCGGAGATGGAGGCTGAAGAGGAGAAGAAGGTGCAGGAGCTGTAGAATGTGGGGGCAACCCTGATTGATTCAGGGCCCACAATCCTCGGCGTCGGGAGGATGTATTCCATCCCAAGGTCTGACTGGGTCCCTCTTTCACTAAATTAACCCAGTGTGCCGTCAGCGAGATGTACCGTCCCTGCCCACTAGCACTTGTCCATGTGTCCATGGTTAGGTGGACTTTCCCAGTAACTGCGTTGTTGAGGGCATGGCTAATGTTGTGGAACACGTGCTCGTATAATGTGGGGATGGCACACCGGGAGAAATAATGTCAGGCTGGGGACCGAGTACCGAGCGCAAGCACTCATGAAATGTGTGAATTTAGTAGTGTGGCCTGTGGGGCGTATTTGCGCTTGCGTTCCAAGGACTGGGTTAGGGACAACTGAACACTGCGTTGGGGCAAGGACGTGGACGTACTTGCTGATGGTGCTAGTTGAGAGTGTGCAATGACACGTGCAGGGCGGGAGGTATGTTGGCATGCGCCATGGACAGGGGATTGGCATGCAGAAGAAGCAGTGGTGTCACCCGCAGACACTGTTTCCTGACCCTGGGGTTCGGCCCACTTAGCCGGGTGCTTTGCAGCCATGTGCCTGATCATGCAGCTGGTGGTCAGGCTGCTAATTTTGCTACCCCCGCTGATGCTGGCCTGGCAGCTGGTGCAAATGGTCTTTTTGGGGTATTCTGCAGAGTCTTTAACCCTAGAACGCATGACCATAAAAATCTACTTTTTCACATACCTGGGGCCTTTTAGGCCCGTGTGCAAATAACATGGAATAACTCAAACAAAAATGACAAACAACTATATACCTGAGGAATACCTAGAGTTTCAAAATTCTAACTAAAGTAATCTTGCAGAAAATAGAAAACAATTAACAGGGCGGGCCTGCGAGGCCCCAGGTATGCGTTCTAGGGTTAAAAAACAACCAGACTCGGGAAGACCAAACAGTTTTACTGCCAACTTCCGTCGTGTTGGCGTTACGAGGAACGCTTTCCCGCCTTATTTCTGCAGTCACAACACTGTTTCTTCCTGCCTGTTGTGGTGCTACGCCTCCCTGCCACTGTGTGCTGCTGTCCTTGCTCTGTATGTCCCCCTGCCAGGTTGGGTCAGTTACTATATCATCCACCACCCCGTCTTCCACTTCCGCAACCTAGTCCTCCTCCTATGGCAATTGTGTGTCATCATCATCATCATCCACCTCTTGCGACAGTAATTGTACTTTACCACCATTGTCTTTGTGTGACCGTTGCTGCTCCAATATTTGGACATCGCTCCATGCGTTCTCCTCCTCACTCGCTGGCCGGGCGAGAGGCCCAAATCTACAAATGGAAAAGTGAAGAGCTCTTCGGAGTGTTCAAGTGTGGGATTAGTTGTCTCCGAGCACCTGGTGGGAGGAAGGAGGATCAGGGTGAGGAATATGCGATCCAGACTCACAGCTACTGAGACTTGACCATGTGTAAGACAGGGTGGTAGTGGTGGTGGCAAAGTGACTGGAAGCATTATCTGCTCTCCAACCAACAACCTTTTGACACTACTCTGGATTCAATAGTGGTGTACTGTGGTCCCCTAGTAATTGGGACAGGAAGGTCGAGCGACAAGATGTCGGTGTTTGCTGTGGCACAATTTCAGCTTGCCGACGGACACGTCCTCGGCCTTAGACTCTGCATGCACCATCACGTCCACTTCCCAGTCCCTTGCCACGCACCTTGCCCATTTTAAAAGGAGGACAATATTTTCCACATTCACGAGAAATGGCTGATTTTGGAATGCAGTTATATGTGATACATCTGACAGAGAACCACGATTTTAAATAGCAGGCCTGTAATTTACTAATATTATTCTGCACAGAGACCTAGTGTGAATAGCTTGACCAACACACTGCAACGAAATGAAAATGGAAGAAATGCCTGATTTTGGAACACTCTTATAGGTGATTTGTTTGACAAAGAACCACGGTTTTAAATAGCAGTCCTGTAATTTACTAATGCTATTCTTCACAGACATCTAGTGTGAATAGCTTGACCGACACACTGCAACAGAATGGAAAAGGAGACCAATATTTTCCACATTCAGTTCAAATTTTTGGATTTTTATCGCTGAAATATGGAACAAGTAAATGGAGCAGAAAAATTGTGTACTCTGGATTGCTTTTTAAGTCTGCAGAAGACCTCCATGCTAGTCATTGCAGATCCCCTCTTTGTCGTTGTAGATCTCAATGACAACCATCTCCTATGAATGGGCCAGCGTTCATAGGAGATGATGATTTTTGCTACACATAGCAGGGCTGAAGATAGCAGCTTCAAGTCAACTAAGGGGACTACTGAAGCAAATAAAAAGTAGAAAAATAATGTTTTTAAAAATATAAAAAAAAAAAAAAAATATAGAAAAGTTTAAATCATCCCCCTTTTGCCCCATTCAAAATAAAACAATAAAAAAAATTCAACAATACACAGATTTTGTATCGATGCATTCAGATTCGCCCGATCTATCAAAATATAAAAACAATTAATCCAATTGGTAAACAGCATAACGATAAAAAAACAAAATGGCAGAATTACGTTTTTTTGGTCTCCACAACATTGCAATAAAATGCAATAACAGGTGATCAAAACATCGTATCTACCCCAGAATGTTCAATAAAAGTGTCATGTCAGTTAGGCACGCAAAAAATAAGCCCTCACCAAGCCTCAGATCCTGAAAAATGGAGATGCTATGAGTATCTGAAAATGGCGCAATTTTTTTTTTTCACTTCTTAAATAAAAAAGAACCGATACATGTTTGGTATCTGTGTACTCGTACTGACCTGGGGAATCATATTGCCAGTTCAGTTTTAGCATATAGTGAACATGGCAAAAAACAAAAAAAAACAATTGTGGAATTGCACTTTTTTTTCAATTTTGTCGCACTTGGAATTTATTCCTATTTTCCAGTACACTATATGGTAAAATCAATGGTAAAATTCAAAAGCAGCTTGTCCCACAAAAACAAGCCCTCATATGGCTATTGACAGAAAAATAAAAAACATATGGCTCTGGGAAGAAGAAGGGAGAAAAAAATAAAACGCAAAAGTGGAAAATTCCAAGGTTGTGAAGAAGTTAGCAGCCACCCTGAGACCGCAGGTTGAAAACCCCTGGTATAGACCAATGAATACTCTACAAGTGTTTTTCTCATTGTTACAAAATCAGTTTTTATAGTCAGCGAGGAATGGATGATTAATAGTGTTGAGCGAACATGCTCGACACTACTCGGTACTCGCCCGAGCATCACGCTACTCGGGATGTTCGGCGAGCACCGAGCATTTCCAGGTTACTCGGGCGGGAGCTCGGGTCTCCGCCCTGCATGTTTGGCGCTCTTTACAGAGCCAATGAACATGCAGGGATTGCCAGCCAGTCACTGTAATGCTGCAGCCATGTTGGTTGTGGGCATTACAGTGATTGGCTGGCCTCACAGCGTCACCTCGAGTATTTAAAACCGGGCGCCGCCATCTTGGACACAGTCGCTCTGGATTAGACAGTGTAGGGACAGCGCTGCTGATTTAGGGAGAGATATAAACTGCGAAATAGTTAGTGTAGGGTCTGTAAAGGCTGCCAGAACAAACAAACAGTCCTTTTCAGGACTAATATCCATCCCAGATACCAGGCAGGCAGGCTGTATAGGAGACACAGTGGTTATACTAGCAAACGCTGCATTACAGTCCTGTGTGCTCCTGTTGCTGAAATTGCTGGACTTAGCACCTTTTTTTTCATCTAAAGCCTCCTTTTTTTTTCCTCCTTCACACTGTACAAATACCCGTCTTATTAACCTTTTGGTGCCCCCCCCCCCCCCCCAAAAAAAAAGCATGTCTCTGATTTTTCAGACACAAATATAACTGTTGAAAATAGTCTGGTGTAGGCTAGAGAAACAGAAGTGTTGTTTTGCACTTCCACGGTTCAAACCTCTGTATTATCCATTTTGGGCCATTTGCATCTAAAAAAAAAACAGTTTGAGTGTGTCGCTCACTGTTCAGCCGCAAATCTATATATTTAAAAAAGTCTGGTATACCCCAGTAAACAATAACTGTGGTTTTGCCATCCAACGGTAAAAAATCTCTATTATTCAGCTTTTGGTATTTTTTTCCGTAAAGAAAAACAGTAGTGTCTCCTGACTGTTGTGACACAAAAATATATCTGTTGAAAATAGTCTTGTGTAGGCCCGACATCCCAGTGTGGTTTGGCAGTTCCACGGGTCAAATCGCTGTACTATCCAGTTTTGGGCCTTTGGTATCTAAAAAAAAAGCAGTTTGAGTGTGTCGCTCACTGTTCAGCCGCAAATATCTCTATTTAAAAAAGTGTGGTATACCCCAGTAAACAATAACTGTGGTTTTGCCATCCCACGGTAAAAAATCTCTATTATTCAGGTTTTGGTATATTTTCCGTAAAGAAAAACAGTAGTGTCTCCTGACTGTTGTGACACAAAAATATATCTGTTGAAAATAGTCTTGTGTAGGCCCGACATCCCAGTGTGGTTTCGCAGTTCCACGGGTCAAATCGCTGTACTATCCAGTTTTGGGCCTTTAGTATCTAAAAAAAAAAGCAGTTTGAGTGTGTCGCTCACTGTTCAGCCGCAAATATCTCTATTTAAAAAAGTGTGGTATACCCCAGTAAACAATAACTGTGGTTTTCCTCTTCCACGGTTCTAATCTACTCTTTATTACCCTTTTTCCATTGATAGTGAAAGTGTAAGCTATTTTACTTCATTTACAATGGACAAGGCGCGTGGCAAGGGACGTGGAAGTGGACGTTCTGGTGATGGTTCGTGCAGAGGACGGGGCCGTGGCCAAGGTGAAAATGTGCCACAACCAACAGCCACATCTTCTCGCTCCCACTTCTTGACCGAATTACTAGGGAAGCACAGAACAACACCAGTATTGAGAACAGATCAGTGTGAACAGGTTATTAATTGGATAGCAGATAATACTTCCAGTTACCTGGGCACCACCACCTCCGGTCTGTCTTCCACACGGTCAACTCTTAGTAGCCGTGAGTCTCGACCGCATACTCCTCCTCACCCTGATGCTCCTTCCTCCCACCATGCCGAGTGTCGTCAGACAGCAAGTGATCCCACACTTGGACACTCTGAAGAGCTGTTTACTGGTCCATTTCCATATTTGGGCCCCTCGCCTGATACGCTTGAAGTGGTGGAAGAGGAGATCCCATGTTGTGATGCCCAAATATTTGAACAGCCATGGCCACAGGAAGTCGACGTTGGCAATCTGTCACAAGAGGTGGACGATGACGAGACACAATTGCCAGGAAGTGAGGAGGAGGATCGTGGTGTGCAAGTGGAAGAGGAGGAGGTGGGGGATGATCTAGTAACTGACCCAACGTGGAAGGAGGACATGAAGAGTGAGGCCAGCAGCACACAGGGTGAGGGAGGCAGAGTACCCCAACAGGCAGGAAGAAGCAGTGTGGTGGCCGCAGACAGAAGGCAGGCAACCGTTCCCCGTAACACCAACACGAGGGACGTTGCCAGTACAACCTGTAGGTCTTCCAGAGTCTGGAATTTTTTTAAAGACTCTGCTGATAACCCCAAAAAGGCCATATGTTCCACCTGCCATGCCAGCATCAGCAGGGGTGACAAAACTACCAGCCTGACCACCACCAGCATGATCAGTCACATGGCAGCAAAGCACGCGACTTTGTGGGGCGAAACCCAGGGTCCACGACCAGTGTCAGCGGGTGTCACCACTGCTTCTTCCACTGTTGTGCGTGCAATAGAACCCCCTGTTGTGTGTGCAAGGCAATCCCCTGTCCATACTGCATGTAAAGATGCCCCCTCCTCTCAGTCTTCACTTGTTATGGCAGTTTCTCAAGAAACAGCATCAACGTCCACGTCCCACCGCAGCGTTCAATTGTCCATATCCCAGACCTTTGAACGAAAGCGGAAATTCGCAGCTAACGCCCCACAGGCCACGGTCCTAAATTCGCACATTTCATGACTGCTTGCGTTGGAAATGCTGACTTTTAGGCTGGTGGAGACGGAATCCTTCCGCAATCTTATGGCGGTGGCCGTCCCTCGGTACTCGGTCCCCAGCCGACACTATTTTGCCTGGTGTGCCATCCCCGCACTACACAAGCACGTGTCCCAAAGCATCTGCCATGCCTTCAACAACGCAGTTGCTGGGAGAGTCCACCTGACAACGGACACGTGGACAAGTGCTTGTGGCCAGGGACGGTACATCTCTCTGACGGCACAATGGGTAAACATAGTGGAAGCCAGGACCAAGTCGGACCTTGGGACGGAACACATCCTCCCCACACCGAGGATTGCGGGCCCTATATCACTCAGAGTTGCCCCCACAGTGTACATCTCCTGCGTATCCTCCTCTTCCTCCTTCTTCTCATGGTCAGCCTCCATCTCAGATATCACCACATCAGTTACAAGCTGGAAGCATTGCAGTACTGCCTCCACCAAGCGGCAACAGGCTGTGCTGAAACTCATAAGCTTAGGTGATAAACCTCACACTGCTTGTGAGTTGTGGACAGCTGTGAAAGAGCAGGCAGATCTGTGGCTGAGACCGCTGAACCTACATCCCGGCATGGTCGTGTGTGACAATGGCCGTAACCTGGTGGCGGCTCTGAGGCGAGGTGAGATCACACACGTACCATGCCTGGCTCATGTGCTTAACCTCGTGGTTCAGCGGTTTCTTCAATCGTACCCCGAGTTGCCAGATCTGCTCGTGAAAGTAAGCCGCCTGTCAGCTCATTTTCTCAAGTCGGCTACAGTTCCGCCGCCCTTGCTGTGTTGCAGCAGCGTTTGCAGCTTCCGGCACACCGACTGGTGTGTGATGTCCCCACACGTTGGAACTCTACCCTCCACATGTTGCAAAGGATTTGTGAGCAGAAGAGAGCAGTTGTGGAGTACCAGCTGCAACAAGGCCGTCGATATTCAGGTCAGACTCCACACATAAGACCTCAGGAGTGGACCTGGATGTCTGACATATGTACCATCCTGGCAAACTTTGAGGAGGCCACCAAGATGGTGAGTGGCGATGACGCCATCATTAGTGTCAGCATCCCACTTGTCTGTCTTTTGCAACGCTCTCTGCAGAGAATTAAAGAGGAGGCATTGCAGCCAGAGTATGATGAGATGGATCAAGAAGCCGTAGCGGGCGATTACACACAGCCCAGCCTCATCTCATCCCAACGTGCATTGGGGGACAATGAGGGAGAGGAGGAGGAGGAGGAGGAGGAGGAAGAACAGGAGCTGCTATCATGCGTTGTAGACGGTAGTACCTGTACAAGTGTCATACCGTCGGTTCAGCGTGGGTGGCCTGAGGACAGGGGGGAGGAGGAAGAGGAGGAGGAGAGCATGGTCAGTCGTCATCTTGGTGAGGACACGGAAATCTTGCCCGTTACCAGTCTGGCACGCATGGCTGACTTTATGTTACGCTGCCTTAACCGTGACCCTCGCGTTGTCAAAATGTTGGGTGACAGTCATTACTGGTTGGTGACAATTGTAGACCCCCGCTACAAGGAGAACTTTCACTCTCTTATTCCTGAGGTGGAGAGGTCTACAAAAATGGGGCAGTACCAGAAGGCCCTTGCTGCAGAACTGTTAAAAAAATTCCCATCTGAACACACTAGCGGCAGAGGTCACAGTTCGTTGCCCAACCAAGGCGTACAGGCGAGAGAGATGCAACTCCAATCCAGCAGAGGCAGGGGAACACTGTCAACGTTCTGGGACAGTTTTCTGACACCCGCCCAGCTTACAGGCCCTGAGGCGCGGGGTACTCTCTCAAGGAGTGGAAAGTTTCAAAAGATGGTGAGGGAGTACCTTGCCGACCGTACCAGCGTCCTCCGTGATTCCTCTGTGCCTTTTAATTATTGGGTATCCAAGCTGGACACTTGGAATGAACTCGCTCTGTATGCCTTGGAGGTCCTGGCCTGCCCTGCCGCTAGCGTGTTATCGGAGCGTGTTTTTAGTGCCGCTGGGGGAATTATAACTGATATGCGCACTCGCTTGTCAACTGACAATGCTGACAAGCTGACCCTTATCAAAATGAACAAGGGCGGGATTGGGCCAGACTTCTCATCACGACCAAATGACAGCAGAGTAACATAAAGTCAAATCCACTGTGTTATTTTGGGAGGTGTGTTCACATGCACCGCTTCACACCCACACATGGTTATACCCTTCCTCATTTCGGCTGTTTTATCTTATCCTTATCCTCAGCCTCCACCACCACTATACCACCAGGGTGCCAGCATTGCAAGTTCCTCCGTCCTTATTTTTGGCAGCTTTTGCTTGCAAGGCATAAGCAACTACTATGGGACACCCACTCCCCAATAATGGGACTTAAGTTTGTAATATGCTGTACTACATGGCTCTTGTAAGGGGCATTGCAAGTTGCTCCGTCCTAATTTTTGGCAGCTTTTGCTTGGAAAGCATAAGCAAATACTATGGGAGACCCACTCCCCAATAATGGGACTTATGTTTGTAATATGCTGTACTGCATGGCTCTTGTAAGGGGCATTGCAAGTTGCTCCATCCTAATTTTTGGCAGCTTTTGCTTGAAAGGCATAAGCAAATACTATGGGAGACCCATTCCCCAATAATGGGACTTATGTTTGTAATATACTGTACTGCATGGCTCTTGTAAGGGGCATTGCAAGTTGCTCCGTCCTAATTTTTGGCAGCTTTTGCTTGCAAGGCATAAGCAAATACTATGGGAGACCCACTCCCCAATAATGGGACTTATGTTTGTAATATGCTGTACTGCATGGCTCTTGTAAGGGGCATTGCAAGTTGCTCCATCCTAATTTTTGGCAGCTTTGGCTTGCAAGGCATAAGCAAATACTATGGGAGACCCACTCCCCAATAATGGGACTTATGTTTGTAATATGCTGTACTGCATGGCTCTTGTAAGGGGCATTGCAAGTTGCTCCATCCTAATTTTTGGCAGCTTTTGCTTGCAAGGCATAAGCAAATACTATGGGAGACCCACTCCCCAATAATGGGACTTATGTTTGTAATATGCTGTACTGCATGTGACGCGCCCCCTGGGCCGTGTGTACATGTGTGTGGGATACCCGGTGCCGGGTCTCTGGGGTCTGTAGTCTCCGTGGTGGTGACCCGGTCCCGTGGCTCAGGCTGGTCAAACCAGTGGCAGTCTTTCTTAGGTTTTGAGGTTAATTGTCCGACTGCGCCACCCGTGGATTGCGGTCAGGGAGTACCACCGCTGCGAGGCAGACCGCTGAGTCTGGTGTTGTGTGCGCAGCAGAGAATGGGATAACTCCCCACGGGAGAAGTATAGCCTCAGGGCAGTGAGTGTGGATGATGGGGGTGATGGTGCACGAGCGCAGCAGGAATGATTCAGAGTCTTTGCAGTGCAGTTCAGGGTCTTTACTGATGATTATAAGGTAGACCCTCCCGGGAGTACTGGCTAGCATAAGAGGCCTGGTCAGTCTGTGAGCAAGCAGGAGTTCCCCTGGCCAGGTGGAGTTGTAGGCCTCCCCGTCTGTCTGCACTCTTCCTGGCTACATTGCTGTAAGCGGGTAGAAGTAGCCCACGTCCCTGAGTGTACCGTGTAGTGCTCACCCGTATGGCTGGTGACTTGGGGCCTTCTGTTAGCCTCCGCTCCACGACGGCGGTGCTGGTCCCTTGCTTGTGACTGAGCCTCCGGGCTTCTATGGCCAGAGGACCTGAAATCCCCTGCCGGCTGGTTTCTGCTGCTGGATATATAAGTCCTCACAGCTTCGGACTCCTGTGTCCGGTTCCTATTGTCTTCTGCCAGGGCGAGCTCTGCTCAGCTTCCAGCCCCTGGTCTTTAGCTCCTAGCTCCTACAGAGCTCCTTGCTGTTACTTTCCCTTGCTCTCACTCTGACTCTGACTGTTCTCTGTTCTCTGACTCACTCAACCCCGCTCCATATCCAGTTTATAAGGGCAGAATTCTCCCCTCCCAGGACTGGGGCAGGAGGATGTTGCATGTTTAAGGGATCCTGACCAGGAAACCTCCCACTTGCTCTCCGACGTAATATCTCTGGTGACCAGACCCCTGGGGTGCCACACATGGCTCTTGTAAGGGGCATTGCAGTTCCTCATAATTTTTGGAAAGCCTTCCATTCACTGCTTAGGCCAACAGTGCACAGGAGACCCAGTTGCTATAAATGGAAAAAAAGGTTTAGCTAACGCCCTCTGACCTCCATGTCATTTCCAAGGGGCATTGGAGTGCCTCGAAATTTTTGGTAGGCATTGCACTCACTGTATGCCCTATAACTGTGTAGCCGAACCGCTCCTTTTGTTACAGAAACATATCCTACAAGACATATCTGGTTGACTGGCCTGATATTGATGTGAATGGTCCCTGTTCCTCCTGCTCTTTCTCCTTTGCCACTACCTCATCCATCATTTATCACCTGAATCTTTGCTTTAACGGGAGTCATAGAACTTGGATAGTAGCAGGAAAACATCCAGCAATCCTCGGAGGAGGTAGGATATGCGCCAAAACGCTGACCACCTCAGGCCTAGCAGCTACTACATACATGCACTTGCATTACAACAAAACAAAGCAGATGCTAACTTCTATCATCCTCATCATGCTCCTCACCTTGGCACTCTCAACTCCCCTGATGGAGAAGCCAGGGCCCACCGGAGGAGTCTGATAGTCCGGTGGGCTCGGCCAATGCTGCCCTAAAGAAGGCCAGGCTAAGAAAAGTGTGGGAAAGGTTACCGGGACAAATAGGGGTGGCTGGGGACCGAGTATGGACACCCGGCCACCCCCTGGAGGCTGGGGAGCAAGCGGGGACACCCGGCCACCAGGCGGCTGGGGACTGAGTATGGATACCAGGCCGCCGACACAGCCATGGCGTGGTGGCCAGATTCCGCCTCCACATGCCTAAAAGGCCCAATTTAAAGTGCAAGCAAGCAAGCAGTATGGTATTGCAGCCTGGGGGTGGGTGGGTGGCAGGCTGCATACTTGCGCTTGCATTGCAAGGAATGCGAGAGGTACAATTGAACACTGCCCTGGGACAAGGACTTGAATGGGGATAGTTGCAAGTCTGCAACGACAGGTGCAAGGTGGGAGGCATCTTCGCATGTACCATGAACAGGGGTTTGGCATGCACACACTACAGCGGAATAGGCTCTCCTTTCCACTAAATGCACTGGGGAGGGCACAGGTAATGTTTTGGTATACGCGCTTAATCTTATGTATAAGGCACACCAGGACAAATAGGGGCGGCTGGGGACTGAGTATGGATACCTCTCTGCCGAAGCAGCCATGAGGTAGTGGCCAGCTTCGGCCTCCTCCAAACTAAAAGGCCCCATTTCAAATGCAAGCTAGCAGTATGGAATTGCAGTCTGGGGGTGGGTGGGTGGCAGGCAGCACACTTACACTTGCATTAAAAGAAAACATAGCAGATGCTAACTTCTGTCATCATTATAATGCTCCTCACCTTGGCACTCTCAACTCCACCGATGAAGAAGTCAGGGCCCACCGGAGGAGTCTGGTTCTCTGGTGGGCTCGTCCAATGCTGCCTAAAGCAGGCCAGGCTAAGAAAAGTGTGTGGGGGGATGTTCCAAGGAGAAATAGGGGCTGCTGGGGACCGTTTATGGACACCCGGCTGCCCCCAGGCGGCTGGTGACCGTGTGTGGACACCCGGCCGCGGGGTGGCTGGGGACCGAGTATGGACACCCGGCCGCTGGACGGCTGGGGACTGAGTATGGATTCCAGGCCGCCAACACAGCCATGACGTGGTAGCCAGATTCCGCCTCCACATGCCTAAAAGGCCCAATTTCAAGTTCAAGCAAGCAAGCAGTATGGTATTGCAGCCTGGGGGTGAGTGGGTGGCAGGCTGCATACTTGCGCTTGTATTGCAAGGAATGGGGGAGGTACAATTGAACACTGCCCTGGGACAAGGACTTGCATGGGGATAGTTGCAAGTCTGCATCTTCTGATGCGGCAAGGATCACTTATGATGGGCACACTTTTAGACAGTGACCTGGGAGTCAGAGATGCTTCCAGGGGTCTTCCCCATGCTGTTCCCATGTCTTTTCAGCACTTTATGCATGTGTCACACAGCACATGCCAAGATAAGGTTGTAAAATGTTATAATGACATTTCCCGGTCAATGCATTTGTCATAGTTGAAAGCAATACAAAAGTGCAAAAACGCATAAAAAATGCTACTTGTGAACATAGCCGAAAGTGTGGAGGAGTATTTTTGTTTTTGGTCATTTATTTTAACTTATACACAAGTCTTTTCCCTGGAAAGGATGTTCCTTAACATATTTCACAGGAAAAAAGTTTCACTTTCGTTTTTGAACGTTTTATTGTGAGCCTGTAAAAGTGGCTTAATACCTCTGACCACGTTGTTGACAGCAGTGACCTGGGGGTCAGAAATGCTTCCCGGGGCGATCCCCATGCTGTCCCCATGTCATTTGAGCACTGTCACTATCATTTTGGGCACTTGTTAGGCTTTTAAAAGACTGCCGGGGGTGCCACCGCAAAAATGCTCGAGTCTCCCATAGACCAACATTGGGTATCACGGCGAGCTCGGCCCGAGCTTCGAGCACCCGAGCATTTTAGTGCTCGCTCAACACTAATGATTAATGATTTGCTTGTTTCACCTTTACCCACAGTGGCAATACTGTTATTTTTTTCTAACTTGAATCTTCTCATTCATTGCCTAAACAAAGACTGTAATCAGAATACTGCCAATCTGTAGTAGTGGGGAAGGACGTAGCCTTCCTTTGACACTGAAAGAGTTAAAAGAGAATGTTCCCATAGCTAGATCTCTCTGAGCTGCCGTTAGGTCCAGTTAAGGGATTAGCTGTGATGATCCAGCCAGTAGAGTAGAGGGGGAACTTAGTTCCATGATCAAACATAAAGTGTGTATAAAGCTTGTCCCTGATATATTTCCTTGTGGGGCTGTAGTACTTTTAATCACCCACAAGATGCCACTGTCGGGCGCAGCTGTTAGTGAGAGCCTGCTACCAGAATGACAGTGAGGAATTAACTGCTGCAGGGGGCAGGGCATCCTAGGTAACAGCTGGAGAATTTTCCAGAAAGTGTCTGTTGGAGTCCTGTCAGAGTTGTGACAGGAAGCCTTAGAACATGCAGCCAGGGAAATTGGCTGCTAGGGTAGACAGAGTCTCCCTACCCTCAGACAGTGGATAAGCAGTGTAAATATCTCCTCATGCAGGAGTCCCATTAGCCAGCCAGAGAAACTCAACAGAGGTATTGAGGATCCCGAGGCACTTCTAGTCTGCAGGTAGCAGAGGAAGATAGGACTCCAGGTTAAGCCGTGAGGGAGATATAGGATCCGGACACACTGTCGCTGGTGAGGGAACTTCTCTTCAACTAGAGAAAAGAGTTAGAGAGATGCTTCACCTAAAGAGGGCACCAGGGCTGAAGATGTTTCTAGCACCTGTATGGGAGATGAAAACCTGTTGGGCCTTATCCAATGTACAGTGGCATGTAAAAGTTTGGGCACCCCTGGTCAAAATTTCTGTTATTGTGAACAGTTAAGCAAGTTGAAGATTAAATGATTTCTAAAAGGCCTAAAGTTAAAGATGACACATTTACTTTGTCTTTTAGGCAAGAAAAAAAAATATATTATAATTTTTTACTTTTTAAAGATTCCAAAAAGGGAAATGGGCCGATGCAAAAGTTTGAGCACCCTTGGAGATTTGTGTACTCAGATAACTATGAGCAAGGTTTCAGACCTTAATTATCCTGTTAGAATTATGGCTTGTTCACTATCATCGTTAGGAAAGGCCCGAAGATACAAATTTCCCAGCTTTATAAAAACCCAGCGTCCTCTAACCTTGTGCGAAAAACAGCAGCCATGGTTTCTTCTAAGCAGCTGCCTGGCACTCTGAAAATGAAAATAGTGGAGGCCCAAAAAGCAGGAGAAGGCTATAAGAAGATAGCAAAGTGTTTTCAAGTTGCCCTTTCCTCAGTTTGAAACGTAATTAAGAAATTGCAGTTAACAAGAAGAGTGGAGGTCAAGATATGGTCTGGAAGACCAAGCAAAATTTCAGTGAGAGCTGCTTGTAGGATTGCTAGAGAGGCAAATCAGAACCCCTGCTTGACTGCAAAAGACCTTCAGAAAGATTTAGCTGACTCTGGAGTTGCAGTACATTGTTCTACTGCTCAGAGACACCTGCTTAAATATGGCCTTCATGGAAGAGTCATAAGAAGAAAACCTCTCCTGCATCCTCACTATAATATTCAGCATCAGAACTATGAAAAAGAACATCTAAACAAGCCTGATGCATTTTTTAAACAAGTCCTGTAGACCGGTGAGGTTAAAATAGAACTCTTTGGTCACAATGATCAAAGGTATGTGTGGAGAACAAAGGGCACACAAAAGAACATCTCACCAACCATTAAGCATGGGGGTGGATCAATCATGCTTTGGGGTTGTGTTGCAGCTAATGACATGGGGAACATTTCATTGGTAGAGGGAAGAATGGATTCAATTAAATTTCAACAAATTCTTGATGCAAACATAACACCATCTGTAAAAAAGCTGAAGTTGAAAAGCGGAAAGGCTTCTACAAATGGATAATGATCCTAAACACGTCAAAATCCACAATACACAACCTCAAAAGGTGCAAGCTGAAGGTTTTACAATGGACCTCACAGTCCCATGATCTGAACATCATTGACCTCAAAATAGCAGTGCGTGCAAGACAACCCAGAAATCTCACAGAACTGGAAGAATTTTCCAAGGAAGAATGGATGAAAATCTCTCAAACAAGCATTGAAAGACTCTTGTCTGGCTACAAAAAGCGTTTATAACCTGTGAGACTTTCAAAAGGGGGTGCTACTAGGTACTAACCACGCAGGGTGCCCAAACTATTGCATCAGCTCATCTTCCTTTTTGTATTTTTTAAAATGTAAAATATTAAAATATATATACATTTTTGCCTAAAATACAAAGGAAAGGTGTCATCTTTAACTTTAGGCCTTTTAGAGATCAATCCATCTTCAACTTGCTTTACTGTTCACAATAACAGTAATTTTACCCAGGGGTGCACAAACTTTTACATGCCACTGTATCTGACTGTAAATACTGTATATACTCCTCTCCCCCAAGTAAAATCCCAGATATGGTTAAGAACTTCGTGTCCTCTGAATTTATTGCTGCCCTGGTCCCAGAAGAGAAATGCCTGGATACAGCCTTGATTGGATGGATTGAAGTAAATGAAGAATGTCACATACACAGCCACACATCAGAGGGAGGACACAAATTGTCTGTAGGGTGTCAAAGCGAGCAGGGGCTACAGCTCGCCCACGACTACCTCACTGGGGCACCTTACAAATCCTATAACTAGAACGGTTGCAAAGGTGAGCATCACATTTGCACTCTGGCTTGTGAAGTCCTAAGGGCTATTCTGCCAACATACAAGGATATCAGTAGTAGATGTCACATATAATGTTGACCCACAGTATATAATAATTTTTGGGATCCAAGAGATCCACTGTACAACTGTGCTAGAGATAACAACAGTTGTGTTAATTATAAATATTTTTTGCGTCTTTAAATGACGATGGATTTAGAAGAAATTTGGCTTTCAGAATTGTTACGTTGAGATACTGGAGGATGTGATCCTGCCATAGTCTCTTCCCAAAAATAGTTTTCCTGTTGACAATTGTCACACTGTCGCTAGACTTTATTTTGTTTATGTGGCTACAGTAGAGAACTTTAGGAAACTCAGAAGTCTGGCAGCTCCAGACACCAGAAAGAAAACAAACACGCTGTACTTTCCTTCGATAAGAATGAAAGGGGATTAAGGGTGACAGAGCTGTCTGTTCGTATCTGGAGCTTGGCTCGTGGACGTAAAGACACTTGTTTGAATTCGCATAAGCAACATAAATAAAATGCCTGGCTCCACTTATTCTACTTTTCACTTGAATAAGCTTTGGTGATTCCTGTGCTCAAACAGTAATGCCTTCAGAAAACAGAAGGGTTTTCTTTTTCTTTAGGTAAATCTAAGGTAATCATAACCACCTTCACTTTCAGATGAGGAACCTTTTATGAAAAGTTGCCTTGACGTGAAATAAGCGTTATGTTAGAACATGAGGTCACATCTTCATTGCCAGGATGTGGACAGAACGGAACAAAATATATAAAATAGTGGAAAAGGATTTGGCCACCTGGATGACGTGACATAGAAATGATAAAACAATGAAAGAACCTCCACTTTTCTGAACCTGGACTATGAAGTCCTCTACAACATCCATCAAGCCACAAGTATATCATGAACCAACACATTAGTTATGAAATGGTATTCAATCTAAAGAAGACAGTCCTTGCCTATAGACTCTCTTGAATAATTTCTTGTTCTGGACTGCACTCCATGACCAGAACGGAAAGCTGCTGAATGTTTTACATAGACAGCCATTAATTTCCACTTTCCTCTGCAGCAGACCTTTTTTTTGTCACAGAAGCTAAGATCTGGATCCACAGCATAATGTGGCTCCAAAATGATTTTATCTAATGAGACAACCCCTTTAAGCTTTTCTAAGACAAGTCGACAAATTATGGCAGTGTAATCATGCTACCAAAATAACCTGTGATCTGAAACTCTATGTTGCACCCAGGCGGCTTCAAGCTTCTGTGTTCCCTGAAGCATAGTTTTTGCCTTTCAACATTAAAATCCTCGGCCCCAGTACAAAATCTGTAAAAAGGCCCTCAACCACAGATGCAGCAGATATAAAACAAGGCCCCTTTTAGCATTTATGTGCTAATTGCATAACGTCACCGCTCTAACACAAAATAAATAATCATTTTTATTTGTATGGCGCCAACATATTCCGCATCACCTTACATTACAGAGAGGACTTGTACAAACAATAAAAACATTACAGAGTAACACATAATTCAACAGATACCAAGAGGAGTGAGGGCGCTGCTCACAAGATTACAATCTATGAGGAAATAGGGGAGACACAAAAGGTAAATGATAAAAAGTGATTACATTGTATGGTCCAGCCATCAATACAATAAATAGGATATTCACATTAAGCTGCATGAACCGGTCACCAGCCTGTATCTGTATAGTACAGATACAGAGCGCGATTAAGTGCATGGAGGGTGTGTAAACAGATGCTATGAGGGACTAGATTTGGAGAAAATTTTGTAATGGCAAAACGGGAATAGTTAGATAAGTAAGGCAAGGAGAAAAGCCAATCTAAAGAAATGCCTTTTCAGGCCACGCTTAAAACTATTGGTAATGGGAATTAGTAGAATTGTCCAGAGAATTGGCACAGTTTGTGAGAAGTCTTGGACTCGGGAATGGGAGGTTCGGATTATTGAGGATATTATCCTTAGGTCATTAGCAGAACTGAGGGCATGGACTGGTAGGGTAATGGACAGAGATGAGGAAGGAGATGGTGAGGTGATGCTGAACCTTGGAGCATTTTGTGGGTTAGAGTGATATATTTATATCGGACTCTGTTGGGGATTGGCAACCAGTGCAACTGCTGCCACAGGGTAGAGGCATTGGGGTAACGGTTGGAAAGGAATATGATCCTGGCTACAGTATTCGGGACAAACTGGAGAGGGGAGAGTTTGGAGAGACTGATTAGTAGAGAGTATTAAATGAGTTGCTGTACTACAATAGCGTGATAATTTTGCCATAATGCACCACAGCAGTATCGTTAATATTTACTGCATCTGTACATTGTGCTGGTTTTAATACAGTTTTTTTCTTCTGTGGCAGAACAGCATTTTAGACCCATATCCTGGTGTGACTGCTGCCTCCATACGATCAATAATATAGCAAGTCGATCGGTGCTCATCTTTTGAATACAAGAGAGAATATGCTGCCGACAAACAGTAATTTTTAGGTAATTATGTAAACATGAAAATACAATCAGCAAGCGCCCTCTCATTTGTAATGTGATGTCTGGGTATTATTACACTGGAGAATAACTAGGAACAAATATTTGTTCAAACAATCGTTTGGGCTATCAACCTTCTTGCTTTAGAATGTATCTTTTCCTCTACTGATTTCAAGGAAGGCACCATTAAGGCATGAGCAAATCTCCCCGAAAAGGGTAAGTAATGACTTTACCCTATAACTCCAGTTCTTGCCTGTTTCTACCAGAAGACTCCCCTCAGTGACTAGACCCTAGAATCTGCTATGGCTGCTACTTGAATAGTTATGCCTGTGTAATAATGCAACAGAACATTTTTTTAAGTGGGCAAAACCTGGTGTCAAAGCAGCACTGGTAGTGCCTGGGGTCTATCCAACATCTAATGATATCTAGGCAATAGCTATGACACCTAGAACTGTGTTTGTGTGCCTCAGGAAGAAATTGCCTCTTATTATGTTTAATTTGGAGCTGGTACCTCTAATTGCCGCTCATGTAACAGCTCAATATGTACAGAAAACACAAATCTGTTTTAAATAATTTTTGATAATTAGATGCTCCATATAAAGAAGTCTTAGAAAAGAAGAACCTGATATCATATAATTCTGTTTTTTATTTCACAAATATCTCCTGTAATAAATTCTTATTTCACTAATTTCTGAAGTTAAAGGGGTTTTCTGCGCTTAGAAGAAAAATATTGAAAAACCGGAGAAAGAATTGGAGTATAATGCTGAATAATTATGAATTTATTAGTACAAATATTTAAAAGAATTTACATGGATTATACTATAAGCCAAATAAAATAGTATGCAGACATCCAAACAAAACAGCACACACACAAAGTGTGTAGGGTATTAAAAGGATGCCTGCTTTATATAAGGTGAATACTAACATAATAGATACAGTGGTCACAAACTAAGAATGCAAGCATAAAAGAGTGACACTAAGATATTGAAGGATAGAGAATACCTTTCGTCATATCCATGGAGGTTCTCTGAGTGAAGACTGCCAGGAAGAAAGAGATCTCAGAGAGACCCTGATGCGTGCTTCGCGTATTAAAGTATGCATCTTTTTCAAGACCTCCCCTCCTTCCTAGCAGGCTTCACTCAGCGCACCTCCATATTACGATACTGGCGTAGTACTGCTGGAAACCAGTGGATGAAGGAGCACAAGCAGGAACAGCAAGTGGTAGTAGAAGTTCTTGGAGATAGCAAGGAGTTGTAGGAAACAATCCGTAGATAAATTACAATAGGCTGGGTAAGAATGTTGAGGAGCTGGAGACTGAAGTTAAGCTAACAGCTAGACACAATACTCAAGTAATGAGTGAGAGATTCAGGCGGCTTGAAGTAGGCCCAAACAGGAAACAAGAGAATCCACCATCTTGGAAAAGGGCAATTGTAGAACACAACAGTAGCCTCAAATGATAAGGAGTGAAACAGCACAGCACAATTATTAAACTGAGCAATAGCGGTCACTAGTGGTCAAAATGTAGAAGGCAACAGAATTCCTGACATTCCATGGGTATGACAAAAGTTTTTCTCTATGCTTCAATGCCTTAGTGTCACTTTTTCATGCTTGCATGCTTTTTCTATGCTTCCAAACCGTGATGGCGTCTTTATTAAGTGAAGAACCAAGTGTTCACATTTGCTTTTTCACTTGATAAAGACGCCGATACGGCTTTGAAAATCGTTGTGAATAAAAAACCTTTTTCTCATCACCATTTCTGAAGAATTGATTTACTCCAGCTGTGCAGCCCACCTACGTGTTCATCCAACTGGAACCACTATCTTCAGTAGGATTTATCCACCAGCAATGGGGCAGCAGCAGTTGTTTTTCTTAATGCCTACCAGGTGAGCACTCTCCTACTCTCCCTTCATAGGGTATCACCCTATTGTGCGCTTTGTTTCCCACTTCTAGATTTACACATCTTAAAGGGATTTCTCATGTTTGCAAATGGCGAACATTACAAAGTCATTGTAAAAACAAGCAACTTTACAATTTAGTACCTATTTAACATGAGAATTAAAAGTGTTGTCTGGTCTAAAATGGCAAGTCTGCAGACTCTCTATGCTAAATGGAAACAAATGAACTCATTTGTAAACGGGACTAGTTTATTTTTATATCTTTTCACAACACAAACTCAAAATTAAGTTTTCCTTCATATGAGGAAACGATACAGCTTGCAGCCATAGCTCTATATTTATTTTATTCACTTATGTAATGCCATTATTTCCACAGTACTTTACAGACATCATCATCACTGTCCCTATCGGGGTTCCCAATCTAAATTCCGTATCAGTATGTCTTTGGGAGGAAACCCACGCAAACACGGGGAGAACACGCAAACTTCTTGCAGATGTTGTTCTTGCTGGGATTAGAACCCAGGACCCCAGTATTGCAAAGCCACCATGGTGCCCAGGATATTTAAATGCCCTGTCTGAAATAGAAAGGTGGTTTGAAAGTGGTTTGTTGGCCTGTGCAACCAACATCAGGGGAACATCAGCCACCAGCCCCACTCCCTTTAGCTATATGCCTGCACTTCTTATCCCAAAAGCTTGTTTGCTGCATTGAATTCAAAAGGAATATACAAATTAGGCAAAAAAAAAATGTTCAGAAACTGATTATTCAGTACTCTCACATATTCTTATTAATGGAAACACTTGGACAGCGACAAGTAAAAAGGGAAAAGGTTAATGCATTGTTTTTTTATCCTAAATGTGTAAAATTCATTATTTCAGAAAATTAATAATGCTCCATATAAGAAAATATCAATATGTAGTGAGGGCAAGAAAATAGAGAGTAGTCGTGCTTTATACATGTAGCGATTCTCTTGCCTGTCTCTGCTTTCATTAAAGCCTGAAGCATTAAGTAATAGAGATTCACTGGAATGTGCTTTTAATTGAATACCAGTAAGTGAAAAGGACCCAGGCTTTCTGTTGGAGCTCGGAATGAGAATTAAAAGCTTCTCACGTAGTCCTCCGCACTAGCCCGTTGTGTGACTTATCCTAAAAGCCTCCTTCACTAGATGGATAAAGTAGATGCCATTTAACTCTGGAACATTGTACTTCAGCGCCACTTCAAAGGGTTTAATGCACCATATATATTTCAGACCCGTTACATGGAAAACACAGATATTTTTACTGCTAACACACTTTTAACTTGTCCACTTAAAGCCGTATAATAATTGTAAAGAGCAAATAAAGTGAAGTATGGGAAAAACTTTGGAGTACCACATTGTAGTCTTATCTGTAGAGCGGATGGAAGGAAAGATCTCACCCTTCTCAATTCTAGCCTTGGTAATTGACCACAAATATTATACTGTGAGGGGTGTCAAATGAAAAATTCAGCCAACATCTATCCATCTTCTATTTATCCAGGGGCATAGCTAGGGGGTGAAAAAAGGGCCTTTGCTGTGTCTCATAGTGTAGCACCAACAAGCCAATTTGATTAGCTGAGACATTTAGATACAAGGGAAGGACGAGACATTGAACCTTTTGTCCCAAGTAAATTAAGCCCTTTCTTTCTATCTTCCCATATATCTATATTCTTGTCTATGTATCACCAACTACATCACTGACTTTAGGTTGACACATGACTGTCCAAATGCATTTCCATGTCGAAACAGCTGACATATTAGTTGTGCCCCATGATGACTGCTGCAAAGTTCTCTACATCTTCCGGATGCATTTTACCCCAATTGCATATTCCCACTATATGTCTGACATGTTACAAATGATGCACAAGACAAGTGTGACATGCATAAGTAGTGCTGTTGCTTCAAAAGCATCCAGCAACTATTAGAGTTAACACAATCACAGGAGACAGGAAGTGTCGTGCTTCAGAAGCATCCAGCAACTAGAGGGGTTAACATAGTCACAGGAGACAGAAAGTGGTTAGCAGAGCCCTAGGGGGATTGTGGGGAACTTGTTTATTAATCTAGCTGGAGCCGAAGGGAAAGGTGGTATGTGCGTGATCTGTATCTCACAGAAGCGCCCGGGAAGTGCAGGATAAAGAATGCTGTGTACTACAGTGCCTTTGTGAAGGAAAAGCCTGTGGTTGTGGGTGCATAGAAGTGTGCTGCTAAAGAGACTTGATCTGTGCTGTACTGTGCTACTGGAAAAACTGTTTATTCTTGTGCTTCAAAAAGAAACTACTGTTTGTTACTTAAGCCTTTTGCGCAAGATACTTAAATTGCACTAGCTGTGCGGCTTCATATAAAATGCTACTGTTCTACCGTTTATGAGGACTCTTGTCAAATGCGTCTGGTCAGCAAGTGAATCAACCCACCTGTCTGTGCCTGAGGATCAATACTCCCTGTATGACTGAGAGAGCTGCAGCACATGGTTGCCCTGAGTAACGTTTCCCCCAGGATTCCAAAGAATTCATGTAACCTGTCTCGCCCCTATCTGAACCTAGCGACGTGCGTGTAACACAAGTCTTGTTATAAAGTAGGACTGAGAATTAAAGGGGTTGTCTTTTTTTTCGATGACCTATCACTTGGATAGGTCATCAATATTAGACCAGTGAAAGTCCAATGCCCAGTGGTCCTGATACTCAGCCGATACCTAATTTGTGGGTGCCAGAAGTACATAATGTATGGAGCTACTAGTCTATGGCACCAAGCACTATATAGTGGCCCTTTTCAGATATGGCAGCTTAGCTTACATTCAGTTCAAATGGGAGCTGAGCTGCGGTACCCAAGAATGGCCACTATACAGTGTAGAGTTCTGGCTTGGCACATTGTGAACTTCTGGCTGATGTGGCTTTATTTCTAGTTATTAGCTAAGTGATGGCAAAGCCGAGGATCATCTCCTTACCAATCTGATGTTGGAGACCTAACTTAAAGAAATCCCTTATAAAGTCTTGTGTATCTGTAGAAGTATTTCCTTAAAGGATTAATTTACAATATTCACATTGTAGAATTTGTGCCAGCCAGTGACATGCCAACAATGCTGCACATGATGAACAACACAAGTCGCCAAATCATCAAGGACTAGAACTTGAAGATGTTGTTTGCCACTTTGACTTTGACAACCTATCCATAAGATAGGTAATCAATAATAGACTGGTATGGGTCCAATGCCCAGCTTCCCCAAAACTCAACTGATACCTGATTCGTGGGTGCTGGAAATACACAGTGTATGGAGCCAATAGATCATAGCACCAAACACTGTGCAGTGGCTGTTCTTCTCCGGTACTGTAGTTCCATTTATTAGCTGAGTGGTGAGGTGCCTTGTGTTAGGATTTTACCAATATGACATTGAAGGACATCCCTTATAAAGTCTTGTGTAACTGTAGAACTGTTTACTTAAAGGATTAGCTTACAATATTCACATAGTAGCACACATGTGCCCGCTATGGCATGCCACTAGTGTTGAGCGAACATGCTCGACACTGCTCGGTACTCGCCCGAGCATCACGCTACTCGGGATGTTCGGCGAGCACCGAGCATTTCCGGGTTACTCGGGCGGGAGCTCGGGTCTCCGCCCTGCATGTTTGGTGCTCTTTACAGAGCCAATGAACATGCAGGGATTGCCAGCCAGTCACTGTAATGCCGCAGCCATCTTGGTTGTGGGCATTACATTGATTGGCTGTCGGCACAGCGTCACCTCGAGTATTTAAAACCGGGCGCCACCATCTTGGACACAGACGGCTGGGATCAGACAGTGTAGGGACAGCGCTGCTGATTTAGGGAGAGATATATACTGCGAAATAGTTAGTGTAGGGTCTGTAAAGGCTGCCAGATCAAACAAACAGTCCTTCTCAGGACTAATATCCATCCCAGATATCAGGCATGCAGGCAGACAGGCAGGTTGTATAGGAGATGCAGTGGTTATACCAGCAAACGCTGCAGTACAGTCCTGTGTGCTCCTGTTGCTGAAATTGCTGGACTTAGCTCCAGGGCTCGGGGGCCAGGAAAAATCCTTTTTTTTTTCATCAAAATCCTCTTTTTTTTTCCTCCTTCACACTGTACAAATACCCGTCTTATTAACCTTTTGGTGTCCCCCCCCTTAAAAAAAAAAGTGTGTCTGTGACAGTTTAGATACAAATATATCTTTTTAAAATAGTCTGGTGTAGGCCAGAGAAACAGAAGTGTGGTTTTGCAGTTCCACGGTTCACACCTCTGTATTATCCACTTTTGGGCCATTTGTACCTAAAAAAAAACAGTTTGAGGGTGTCGCTCACTGTTCAGCCGCAAATGTATATATTTAAAAAAGTCTGGTATACACCAGTAAATTATAACTGTGGTTTTGCTGTTCCACGGTAAAAAATCTCTAATATCCTGCTTTTGGCATTTTTTGCCGTAAAAAAAAAACTGTAATAGCGTCTCCCTGATTGTTCAGACACAAATATATCTGTTGAAAATAGTCTGGTGTAGGCCAGAGAAACAGAAGTGTTGTTTTGCAGTTCCACGGTTCAAACCTCTGTATTATCCACTTTTGGGCCATTTGTATCTAAAAAACACCAGTTTGAGTGTGTCGCTCTCTGTTCAGCCGCAAATATATATATTTAAAAAAGTCTGGTCAGTTTAGACACAAATATATCTGTTTAAAATAGTCTGGTGTAGGCCCGAGAAATAGAACTGTGGTTTTGCAGTTCCACGGGTCAAATATCTGTATTATCCTGCTTTTGGCATTTTTTGCCATAAAGAAAAACTGTAATAGTGTCTCCTGATTGTTCAAATATATCTGTTGAAAATAGTCTGGTGTAGGACCGAGAAATGGAACTGTGGTTTTGCAGTTCCACGGGTCAAATCTCTGTATTATCCTGCTTTTGGCATTTTTTGCCGTAAAGAAAAACAGTAATAGTGTCTCCTGATTGTTCAGACACCAATATATCTGTTTAAAAGAGTCTGGTATACACCAGCAAATTATAACTGTGGTTTTGCCGTCCCACAGTAAAAAATCTCTATTATCCAGCTTTTGGTATTTTTTCCGTAAAGAAAAACAGTAATAGTTTCTCCCTGATTGTTCAGATTGTTTAAAAGAGTCGGGTGTAGGCCAGAGAAATAGAACTGTGGTTTTCCTCTTCCACGGTTCTAATCTACTTTTTATTAACCTTTTTGAAATTGATAGTGCGATTGAAAGCTATTTTACTTCCTTTACAATAGGCAAGGCGCGTGGCAAGGGACGTGGAACTGGACGTTCTGGTGATGGTGCGTGCAGAGGATGGGGCCGTGGCCAAGGTGAAAATGTGCCACAACCAACAGCCACATCTTCTCGCTCCCACTTCTTGACCGAATTACTAGGGAAGCACAGAACAACACCAGTATTGAGAACAGATCAGTGTGAACAGGTTATTAATTGGATACCAGATAATACTTCCAGTTACCTGGGCACCACCACCTCCGGTCTGTCTTGCACACGGTCAAATCTTAGTAGCCGTGAGTCTCGACCGCATACTCCTCCTCACCCTGATGCTCCTTCCTACCACCATACCGAGTGTCATCAGAGAGCAACTGATCCCACACTTGGACACTCTGAAGAGCTGTTCACTGGTCCATTTCCAGATTTGTGCCCCTCGCCTGCTCCGCTTGAAGTGGTGGAAGAGGAGATCCCATGTAGCGATGCCCAAATATTTGAACAGCCACAGCCACATGAAGTCGACGCTGGCAATTTGTCACAAGACGTGGACGATGACGAGACACAATTGCCAGGAAGTGAGGAGGAGGATCGTGGTGTGCAAGTGGAAGAGGAGGAGGTGGTGGATGATCTAGTAACTGACCCAACGTGGCAGGAGGACATGCAGAGCGAGGCCAGCAGCACACAGGGTGAGGGAGGCAGAGTACCCCAACAGGCAGGAAGAAGCAGTGTGGTGGCCGCACACAAAAGGCAGGCAACAGTTCCCCGTAACACCAACACGAGGGACGTTGCCAGTACAACCTGTAGGTCTTCCAGAGTCTGGAATTTTTTTAAAGACTCTGCTGATAACCCCAAAAAGGTCATTTATACCACCTGCCATGCCAGCATCAGCAGGGGTGACAAAACTACCAGCCTGACCACCACAAGCATGATCAGGCATATGGCAGCAAAGCATCCGACTTTGTGGGGCAAACCCCAGGGTCCACGACCAGTGTCAGCAGGTATCACCACTGCTTCTTCCGCTGTTGTGCGTGCAGTAGAGTTCCCTGTTGTGTGTGCAAGGCAATCCCCTGTCCATACTGCATGCAAAGATGCCCCCTCCTCTCAGTCTTCACTTGTTATGGCAGTTTCTCAAGAAACAGCATCAACGTCCACGTCCACGTCCCACCGCTGCGTTCAATTGTCCATATCCCAGACCTTTGAACGAAAGCGGAAATTCGCAGCTAACGCCCCACAGGCCACAGTCCTAAATTCGCACATTTCACGACTGCTTGCGTTGGAAATGCTGACTTTTAGGCTGGTGGAGACGGAATCCTTCCGCAACCTTATGGCGGTGGCCGTCCCTCGGTACTCGGTCCCCAGCCGACACTATTTTGCCCCGTGTGCTATCTCCGCACTACACAAGCACGTGTCCCAAAACATCTGCCGTGCCCTCAACAACGCAGTTACTGGGAGAGTCCACCTGACAACGGAACACATCCTCCCCACACCGAGGATTGCGGGCCCTATGTCAGTCAGATTTGCCCCCACAGTGTATAGCTCCTGCGCATCATCCTCCTCCTCCTCCTCATGTTCAGCCTCCATCTCAGATATTACCACATCAGTTACAAGCTGGAAGCCCTGCAGTACTGCCTCCGCCAAGTGGCAACAGGCTGTGCTGAAACTCATAAGCTTAGGTGAGAAACCTCACACTGCTTGTGAGTTGTGGACAGCTGTGAAAGAGCTGGCAGATCTGTGGCTGACACCGCTGAACCTACATCCAGGCATGGTCGTGTGTGACAATGGCCGTAACCTGGTGGCAGCTCTGAGGCGAGGCGAGATCACACACGTACCATGCCTGGCTCATGTGCTTAACCTCGTGGTTCAGCGGTTTCTTAAATCGTACCCCGAGCTGCCAGATCTGCTCGTGAAAGTACGCCGCCTGTCAGCTCATTTTCACAAGTCGGCTACAGCTTCCGCCGCCCTTGCTGTGTGGCAGCAGCGTTTGCAGCTTCCGTCACACTGACTGGTGTGTCATGTCCCCACACGTTGTAACTCTACCCTCCACATGTTGCAAAGGATTTATGAGCAGAAGAGAGCAGTTGTGGACTACCAGCTGCAACAAGGCCGTCGATATTCAGGTCAGACTCCACAAATCACTCCACCTCAGGAGTAGACCTGGATGTCTGACATATGTACCATCTTGACAAACTTTGAGGAGTCCACCAAGATGGTGAGTGGCGATGACGCCATCATTAACGTCAGCATTCCAATTGTCTGTCTTTTGCAACGCTCTCTGCAGAAAATTACAGAGGAGGCATTGCAGCCAGAGTATGATGAGATGGATCAAGAAGCTGTAGCGGTCGATTACACACAGCCCAGCCTCATCTCATCCCAACATGCATTGGGGGACAATGAGGGAGAGGAGGAGGAGGAGGAGGAGGAAGAACAGGAGCTTGTATCATGCGCTGTAGAATGTAGTACCTGTACAACTGTCATACCATCGGTTCAGCGTGGGTGGCCTGAGGACAGGGGGGAGGAGGAGGAGAACATGGTCAGTCGTCATCTTGGTGAGGACACGGAAGTTTTGCCCGTTACCAGTCTGGCACGCATGGCTGATTTTATGTTACGCTGCCTTAACCGTGACCCTCGCGTTGTCAAAATGTTGGGTGACAGTCATTACTGGTTGGTGACACTTTTAGACCCCCGCTACAAGGACAACTTTCACTCTCTTATTCCTGAGGTGGAGAGGTCTACAAATATGGGGCAGTACCAGAAAGCCCTTGCTGCAGAACTGTTAAAAAAATTCCCATCTGAACACGCTAGCGGCAGAGGTCACAGTTCGCTGCCCAACCAAGGAGTACATGCGAGAGAAACGCAACTCCAATCCAGCAGAGGCAGGGGAACGCTGTCAACGTTCTGGGACAGTTTTCTCAGACCCTCCCTTCGGACAGACCCTGAGGCGTGGGGTACTCTCACAAGGAGTGGAAAGTTTCAAAAGATGATGAGGGAGTACCTTGCCAACCGTACCTGCATCCTCCGTGATTCCTCTGTGCCTTTTAATTATTGGGTATCCAAGCTGGACACTTGGAATGAACTCGCTCTGTACGCCTTGGAGGTCCTGGCCTGCCCTGCGACTAGCGTGTTATCGGAGCGTGTTTTTAGTGCCGCTGGGGGAATTATAACTGATAAGCGCACTCGCCTGTCAACTGACAATGCTGACAAGCTGACCCTTATCAAAATGAACGAGGGCTTGATTGGGCCAGACTTCTCATCACCACCAAATGACAGCAGAGTAACATAAAGTCAAATCCACTGCGTTATTTCGAGAGGTGTATTCCCATGCACAGCTTCACACCAACACATGGGTATACGCTTCCTCATTTCGGCTGTTTTATGTTTTTCTCCTTATCCTCAGCCTCCACCACCACTATACCACCAGGGTGACCGTGGTCCGTGTTGCCATTATAGAAAGTTCCTCCGTCCTTATTTTTGGCATCTTTTGCTTGGAAGGCATAGGCAAAGACTCAGGGAGACCCACTCCCCAATAATGGGAATAATGTTTGTAATATGCTGTACTGCATGGCTCTTGTAAGGGGCATTGCAAGTAGTGTTGAGCCACCCCCGTAGTGTTCGAGTTCGGTTCGGTTCGTCGAACACCCGTGTGTTCGCCGAACTGTTCGTCGAACTGTTCGTCGAACACCTTCGAACACCGTTAAAACCAATGGCAGGCAAACAAAAACACATAGAAACACATAGAAAACACCTTCAAAGGTGTCCAAAAGCTGACAAACTGCTCAGAAGACATAACTAACACATGGAAAAGTGACAAGTACATATAGTCATGCGAAAATAAAAGAGGTGGAGGAGTAAAAGGAGGGGGAGACACAGATATAGGCATGTCATGCCCTTCTAAAATCCAAAAAGTGAGAAGCCGACACGGCCAGTCCGCTCCTGCCCGTGCCACCTCCGTGTCGCCGGGTTTGTGCCAGAGCCGCGGTGAACCCTGACGGCCAGCCCCCCTCTCCCAATACTGGTGCCTGTCCGCTGGTGGGTCGAGCGAGCCCCCCTGTGGTGGAGGCAGCTCTAAGCTTTTTAATTTAAATTGTCTCTCTAATTTGAATGAATACACTTTAAATCCATTTACAAGGATCTATTGGAGGGCAAGTCTCATGCCAGCAGCCGCGGTAATTCCAGCTCCAGTAGCGTCCACTAAAGCTGCTGCAGTTAAAAAGCTTTTATAAGGATCGAGCTCGGCTGTCCACCGCAAGGCATCCTACTGCCAGTCCCAGCCCCTATGCCTTGGGGTGCCTCCTGATGCTCTTCACTAAGTATCCCATGGTCCCGAAGCATTTCCTTTGAAAAAATTAAGTGTCTAAACTACAGATGGTGTAGCTTGCTTAACAGCCGGGATAATCCGCTGACTAGCAGACACTGCTACTAGGCACAAAGTATTTCCTGGGCTAGATGCAGTTAAAAATTTGTAATTAGATACTCTCGTTGGATGCTGAGAAAGCATTCCATAGAGTCTCCTGGCACGCCATATATGATTCTCTTAAAAAGCTTGGGGTAGGGGTCTAGGGGACCCTTTTATAGCCAAAATCACGGCCCTGTATCGCAATACGTCACCTAGGCTGAAGATAAATGGAACTGTAGCACCCTGAGGGCTCGGTTGCTACAGACGTATTGCACCTCACCCAGAGGTGTGATATCTCACTCTCAGGTAAGGATGGAGTGTGGATCAGGACCCGACACCTGCATGCATTACACCACATTGCCGTGGGGCAGGGCGACCAATATGCCCCTGAGATGGGCACGACAGTCCCTGTCCCTGGCTGGAGTGGGGGGAGGGAACACTGAGGAAGGGGAACCCTGTAGTGCAGGAGCAGGTAGGAAGCAGTTCCTGGGTGCATTGAGAAGGGAGTATAAAAGGTGGGCACCATCTTAGTTCAGTGCAGAGAAGTCTGAGCAGAAGTGGCAGGGAGCAGGGGCTCTGCATGAGCTCTGCTCCGGAGGCGGGCCTAGTAACAGAGGCCCAGGCCTGGAAGAGGGAGAAGGAAGGAAGAGGAGCGGAGAAGGCTCCAGGAACGAGGAATGAAGGGATCCCAGGGGTGCGGACGGGCGAGTCGCCACCGCACGCCCGAATCCACCTGCGTGGAGGGGTCAGGCCAAAGGGGGAGACCGGTCCCCGAACTAGTGGAGGCAGGAAACGACCCTCAGCTAGAAACCGGAGGCTCTGACATTTTATGTGGCGCAGCCCCTCGCTACACCCGCTAGGAAGGCACCACATAGAGTCAGGGAAACTGGCGCCAAGTTTACCAAGAGGAGGCCCGAGGCAGCCGGACAGAAGTGTTGGTAAGAAAGGCCAGACAAAGGACACACAAAGGGGGTCCTGTGAAGTGCTCCAAAGTTATCTGGGAGTTGTCTGAGCCCCTCACCTGGTGAGCACAGTACGACGTGGGCAGCCGTTACCTGCAGACGTGGTCTGGATAATAAGAACTGTGAGTAAAGGCCCTGGACTGCATCACTGACTCCGTGTCCTTACTGCTGCTGCCCTGCACCATCACCCCCATCCTCCGCATACACTGCCCTGAGGCTATACTCCTCCCATGGGGAGTTATGCTACGCTCTGCTGCACCCACAACACCAGCCTCAGCGGTCTGCCCTGTAGCGACGGTTCACTCTGACCGCAATCCACGGGTGGCGTAGTCGGACATTTAAACATCAAAACCACATAAATAGTTCCGCCACTGGTTTGACCGCCCTGAGCCACGGAACCGGGTCGCCGCCACGAAGACTACAACCACCAGCATCCACCAAAAAGGGTCCGGCTCCGGGTGTCCCAAGGCCCAGGGGGTGCGTCAGAACATTTTCATCACCTTTCACAATCACCAATGGGACAAGGCAGGGATGTCCTCTGTCCCCTCTCTTATACATCCTAGTGACGGAGCACCTGCTCTCATCAATTCGCCATAACCCCAATATTAGGTGGATTGAGGTGGGAGGCACCGAGTACAAGTGCTCTCTATTTGCTGATGATGTCCTAGTATATATCACTCAATCACATATATCCATCCCTGCTGTTATGGCTGAAATAGATCACTTTGTTACATGGTAAAATTTTAAAATCAATGCAGCGAAGTCTGAGGCCCTCGATGTCTCCCTCCCCAAATCCATATAGGGTTCCATCCAGTCCAACTTTCCCTTTGCCTGGCCCTCACAGGGTATCAAATACTTAGGAATTCCTATTCATAGAGACCTCTCCCATCTATGTTATCTTAATTTTGGGCCCTTTATTGAACAATTCCATACAGACCACGGTTGGCAAGTTAGAACTGTAAGATTCACTACATGAACCACTGGTGTTTTGTGGAAAAGCACATGTACACTGCGTTCCAAATTATTATGCAAAAAGTGTTTAGGAGTGATAAGGGAAGAATTTGTTTGTTTGTCAGTTAAACTCATTGATGGTGATGTGTGTCAGGGCTCTTTATATCACTGTAAGCAATTGCAGACACCTGTGCTAATTAGTTTGGCAGGTGTGTCCAATGAAAGGCAAGACTACTTAAGAAGGCTCTCTCACATTATTAAGCAGCCTACATTTTCTGCCAAAATGGGAAAGAAAAAGGATGTGTCGGCTGCTGAGAAGCAACAAATTGTGGAGTGTTTAGGTCAAGGCATGACTACAATCAACATTGTGCGATGATCAGGATGAAGTGTCTTGGCAATCAAGAAGTATGTAGCTGATTCACAGTACACACGTGTGCGTGCTGATAAGGGCAAATTGAGGACTCTTTCCTACAGGCAATTACGTCAGGTTAAAAGAGCAGCGGCAAGAAAGCCTTGTCATAGCAGCAGACAAGTTTTTGAAGCTGCTGGTGCCTCCAACGTCCCCCGAACAACAAGATGCAGGGTCCTTCAGAGGTTTGCAGCTGTGCATACGCCATCCTTTCGACCTCCTCTATCCACTTCACACAAGCAGAAACAGCTCCAGTGGGCCAAACATTACATGAAGACTGATTTCAAAACTGTTTTGTTCACGGATGAGTGCCGTGCAGCGCTCGATGGTCCAGATGGATGGAGTGTAGGATGGCTGGTTGATGGACACCCCACGCAAACACGGCTACAGCGCCAACAAGGAGGAGGTGGAGTAATGTTTTGGGCTGGAATCATGGGGAGAGAGATTGTCGGCCCCTTTAGGATCCCTGAAGGCGCTAAAGATGAACTCCATAATGTATGTGGATTTTCTCAAACAGCACTTCCTGCCATGGTTCAAGAAGAAGAACCGTGTATTTCACAGCAAGATCATTTTTCTGCATGATAATGCACCATCTCATGCTGCACATAAAACATCTGCATCTCTGGCTGATATGGGCATAAAAGGGGACAAACTTATGGTGTGACCCCCATGCTCCCCTGACCTCTACCCCATTCAGAACCTTTGGAGCATCATTAAAAGGAGTGTCTATGATGGCGGGAGGCAGTTCACATCTAAGCAACAGCTCTGGGAGGGTATTCTGTCCTCATGCAAAACAATTGAAGCAGAAACCATCCAAAACCTGACAAATTCAATGGACGAGAGAGTTCAGAAGCTCCTTTCGAACAAGGAGTCCTATGTGAAAATGTAACATCACCTAGAATAAAGTTTTGAGTTGAAAACTGTTTGATTTCAGTTTCTAACAACCTGCTAATGCTTATAATTTCAAAAATGACCATTTTTTTGGTCTTTATTAAAATGAAAAGGTTGATCGAAAAGTTTGGGGGATCTAAGAGTGTGGCAACCCAGTAGTCATGATTACTTCGAATTCTGACAATATGAGGGTCATGCTGCAGGTAGTGCAGCAAGAAGGCACTTATGTGTCTTGCGCATCTCGGAGCCCCAAAATTATTTTCCGGGCTAGATGCAGCTAAAAATTATTTTTAATTTTAAATCTGGTGGAGCTTATTATAGATGGCCTAATAGGATCAGTGCTGCACACTGCTACAAAGCCCAAATTATTTTCCAGTCAAGATACAGATAAACATGATTAGTAATTTGAAAGCTTAAAACGGTTGGTAGGGTGATTTTAACCAGTCATCAAGCTTTTACTCTCCCCAGGATGACACAGGGGTAGAAAAGTCGTTTCGGATCCATGATTTGTTCATCTTTATGAACGTGAGTCTGTCTACATTATCAGTGGAGAGCCGCGTGCGCTTATCTGTCAGCACACCACCAGCAGAGCTGAACACACGTTCAGACAGAACGCTGGCTGCGGGGCATGACAAGATCTCCAAGGCGTAAGTGGCTAGCTCCGGCCATTTATCCAGATTGGAAGCCCAAAAAGAGCAAGGGTCCAGTGACACAGTCGTGGCTTCAATGTTTACATGGAGATACTCCTGTACCATCGTCTCTAGACGTTGACTATGTGTCAGACTTCTTGTCTCCTGTGGCCTTGCAAAGGATGGGCTAAAAAAGTGGTGAAATGATTCCGCAAAATTGATGTTACCAGCAGATACTGTGGTTCTGTTACGGTTTGAGTGCTGAACACTTGACGGTCCCACGGTTGGCAAGTTGGAACTGTGAGATTCACTACGTGCACCACTGGTATTTTGTGGAAAAGCACATGTAAGATTCTGCAACAGTCTCTGCTGATACTCCTGCATGCGTGCATCCCTTTCTATGGCAGGAATAATTTCTGCAAATTTACTTTTGTACCGGGGATCTAACAGTGTGGCAACCCAGTAGTCAGGATTATTTCTAATTCTCACAATTCGAGGGTCATGTTGCAGGTAGTGCAGCAAGAAGGCACTCATGTGTGTTGCGCATCCAGGAGCACCAAGTCCCTGTTGTGTTGGTGGCGAGGTAACAATCATGCTTCCTTCCTCTGTCCTCTCCCCCCAACCTCGCACAACAGAAATGTGATCAAGGTCTCCCTCATCTGATGAGTCTTCCATCAGTTCGTCCTCCACTTCTTCCTGGGCTCCTGCACCTTCCTCACTAGTTTGGCTGCTACCATGCGCCCTGGTAAAACCATCTCCCCCACCCTCACATGCCTGCCGCCTTGGTGCTGCCGACCGTCTGGACCTTGCAGATGTTAGCCCTTCCGCATACAACTCCTCCTCCTCTACTTCCTCCACCTCCTCTTGTGCCACCACCTGACTCCGAATTCTGTTTAACATGTGCTCCAGCATGTAAATCACCGGAATAGTCATGCTGATAATGGCATCGTCAGCACTAAACATCTTCGTCGCCATTTCATAACTGTGCAGAAGGGTGCATAGGTCCCTGATCTGAGACCACTCCTCCAGCGTGATTTGCCCCACCTCTGAATCTCGTTGGCCCAGGCTATACGTCAGAACGTATTGCACCAGGGCTTGTCGGTGCTGCCACAGTCGCTGCAACATGTGCAGAGTTGAATTCCACCGGGTAGGCACATCGCATTCTAGCCGGTGAAGTGGCAGGCCCAACGACTTCTGTAGAGATGTAAGTCGCTGAGCTGCGGGATGCGAACGGCGGAAGTGAGCACACAGCGACCGTGCCCTCTGCAGAAGGCCATCTAGTCTGGGATAGTGGGCTAAAAATTGCTGGACAACCAGGTTCAACACGTGAGCCATACAAGGCACGTGTGTGACATTGCCCCGGCGAAGGGCCGCACCCAGGTTTGCAGCATTGTCGCACACGACCTTCCCTGGTTTCAGGTCCAGTGGAGACAACCATTCATGAAATTGGTTCTCCAGAGCTGACCACAACTCCTCAGCTGTGTGACTCACATTTCCCAGACATTTCAAAGTAAAAAGCGCCTGATGACGTTGAGCCCTACTGCCAGCATAGTAAGGAGGTGTGCAGGATCCCTTCTGCGCAGTTAGAAAGCTTGTGGCATGACCAGACAGGCTTTGGGTGCAGGTGGAAGACCGAGAGGAGGTTGAGGAGGCAGAAGCAGTGGAGGAACTTTGACATAAAGAGGATTGACGCACAACTCGTGGGGACGGCAAGACTTGGACAGCAGCCCCTTGTCCTGCTGTCACCATAGTTACCCAGTGCCCAGTCAGCGACATGTAACGCCCTTATCCATGCCTACTCGTCCAAGTGTCTGTGGTGAAATCCACCCTGTCACACACAGAGTTTCTCAAAGAAGCGGTGATGTTGTGTGCGACATGCTGGTGGAGCGAAGGCACACCTTTCTTTGAGAAGTAGTGCCGACTGGGCATCTGGTACTGGGGCACTGCGACGGACATAAGGTCTCGAAAATCCTCTGTGTCCACCAGGCGGAAAAGCAGCATTTCTGTAGCCAAGAGCTTGCAGATGGTGAAATTCAACCTCTTAGCTTTCTCATGGCTAGGAGGAAATGGTCTTTTACTTGTCCACATCTGAGGGACCGAGGGCTGGCTATTGTGCTTAGACGGGGTTGATAAGGGTGTCCCCGGCAAACTGCCGGTCTGTGAGGAAGATGCAGGCGGACATGTTAGGTTGCCTTGATCCAAAGGTGGTGCTATCGATGTCGGACAGCGCTCAACACCAGCTGGTGTTAACACCTCCAAAGAAAATGATGACCTGCCAATCACGCTGGCTGTTGCGGGTAAAGAGGTGGCAGGTCTGCGCCCCAAAACAGGTGTGACTGCTGTCCCCCCAGTCACAGAGGATGAAGAGGCCGCGGATGCACAAGATATGGCAGACGGTGGTTGGCCCGGCCGGCTAGGCCGCATTGTAGCACACTGAGCTTCCCACTGCAACTTATGCTTCATGTCCATGTGCCGGTTCATGCATGAAGTACTCAAACTATGTATTTTTTGGCCTCTACTTAGCTTTTGCTGACAAATGTTACAGATAACACGAGTTGGGTCATCTTTATCGATCTGAAAAAATGCCCAGGCTATGCAAGGCTTAGCACCCATGCGACCTGAAGAGCCACCACGACTTGTGGTGAGAGGCAGAGTTGTGTTTGAGGATACAGTTGTTGACGTGCTTCCAGTACTACGTCTCTGTCCAGGAAGGCGCAACCTGACCTCGTCGTCACTAGCATCTTCCTCCACCTCCTCTGCTGACCTCATCTCTTGGCTGACTGTGGGTTGACAGTAAGTGGGATCTCCAACCTCATCATCATCACCCTGTGTGTTATCACACCCGTCGTCCTCAGAGCCAACCTGTTCCTGCCCTGACAAAAAACTAAAGTTGTCTCTCCAATCAGGTATTTGAGTCTTATCATCGTCTTCCTCATTGTCTCCACCAACAGGAGTTACAGTTTGGGAATGAGGGTCTACATTATGGTCAGAACCTTCTGCGTCTGGTCCTGGATCCGACTCATAAAGATTCTGGGCATCAGTGCAGATCATTTCCTCGTCTGGATTCACAGAAGCGCTGGAGTCGACCTCTGATTCCCAGGCTATAGTATGAGTAAACAGCTCTGCAGACTCAACCATCTGTTCTACCTCATACTCAGACGGGCAGCTGGAGATTTGGGAGCTGTGAGGAAGCAAGTGCGATTTGGGTGACACCTTTGAGGACTGGAGTATTTGTGATGTTGAAGTTGATGTGGAGGAGAGCCCACTTAAAGGAGCACTTGATATCCGTTGAAGCACCTGCTGTTTTTGTGCCTCATCTGGAATTTGTAGCGATTGGCGTGGCCGTAAGAAAGGGATCTTATCACATTGTCCGCTAAAAGAAGTAGACATTTTAGTTTGGCTGGAAGATGGTCTTTCTTCTGCAGATGTTACTGTTGCTTTAACACCTACCCCACGGACACAACCTTTTTTCCCCTTCCCAACACGCCTATTCCCCTTTCCACCAGCAGCAGGCCTTTTTCCACTCATTTTGGTGGTTAACTAATTCACAACTCTGGAGTTGTTTGCACAAAAAAACAATGGATGGTAACCGAGCAGAGCTGAGTGGCCAAACTGTGGTATTAGGCCAAAACTATTGGCTGGGTTAGATGCAGAAAAAAATTATATTCAATTTGCAACCTGATGGAGGTCAGTATAGATGGACTAATACAACAAGTCCCACACACAGCTAGAAGCCCAATATTTTTTCAGAGGTAGATGCAGAAAAAAATATATTCAGTTTGCAACCTGATGGAGGTCAGTATAGATGGACTAATACAACAAGTCCCACACACAGCTAGAAGCCCAATATTTTTTCAGAGGTAGATGCAGAAAAAAATATATTCAGTTTGCAACCTGATGGAGGTCAGTATAGATGGACTAATACAACAAGTCCCACACACAGCTAGAAGCCCAATATTTTTTCAGAGGTAGATGCAGAAAAAAATATATTCAGTTTGCAACCTGATGGAGGTCAGTATAGATGGACTAATACAACAAGTCCCACACACAGCTAGAAGCCCAAATATTTTTTCAGAGGTACTGTAGATGCAGATAAAAATTATTTTGAATTTGCAACTTGATGGAGGTCAGTATAGATGGACTAATAGAGAAAGTCCGACACACTGCTAGAAGGCCAAATATTTTTTCAGAGGTAGATGCAGAAAAAAATATATTCAGTTTGCAACCTGATGGAGGTCAGTATAGATGGACTAATACAACAAGTCCCACACACAGCTAGAAGCCCAATATTTTTTCAGAGGTAGATGCAGAAAAAAATATATTCAGTTTGCAACCTGATGGAGGTCAGTATAGATGGACTAATACAACAAGTCCCACACACAGCTAGAAGCCCAAATATTTTTTCAGAGGTACTGTAGATGCAGATAAAAATTATTTTGAATTTGCAACCTGATGGAGGTCAGTATAGATGGACTAATAGAGAAAGTCCGACACACTGCTAGAAGGCCAAATATTTTTTCAGAGCTAGATGCAGAAAAAAATTAGATTCAGTTTGCAACCTGATGGAGGTCAGTATAGATGGACTAATAGAATGATGCTATGCCCAAAAGATTTTACTTCACTAGGTGCAGTAAAAAAATTGGTATTCTATACACAGGTGGTATATCTTGCAACACAGATAGGCTACTCCAATGACTAACACACTCTGCAATAGGCCAAAAAGGATTAGCTTTGCTAGATTCAGCCAAATGCTGTGAAAAAAACTTGCACAGCACTGGCACAGACCTGCCTGGCAAAAACTGATAGGAACTGATGTAACCTAGTCCTGAAAAGGACTCCAATTACAATTAGTCTTTACTCCCACAACCTATCTATTTAAGAGCACAGACCTGCCTGATAAAAGTCGTAGGAAATGCTGTAACCTAGTCCTTAAAAGGACTGCAATCACAACTATTCCCTACTCCCAAGCTATCTGTATATTTGTGCGAAAATTGGCTTGAAATTAACAAGGTATAGCGCACACAGCAACAGCGGTGCCGTCTAACACGCAGCTGCAGCAGTGAGAAAATGGTGGCGACGGGGAAAATGGCTTGGTCTTATAGGGCAAGGACATGTGATATACACTGCCAATGACACATGCCCTTGCTTGTGTGAAAAAAAGCACTTCGCTCCGTGTGTGCGCTGCTGATAGGCTGACAGATTGCACCTCCCCACTGTAAATGCGGGAAAGAGAAAAAAAAATGGAGATTTTCATTGTTCCTGCAGAGATCCATCCCCTGCCCCTCCCCCCACCCCGCTGTACACTCAAACTGCGTATTAACATTAATTTTCATCATTACTGAGAAAAAATCCAGTTATGATTTTGGTGCACAAACAGTTATCGAACATAACCTCGAACAGCCGAATTTTTCTCAAATTGTTCGTGTTCGCCGAACGGCTCGAACACCGCCCAAAACAGCTCGAATTTGAGATTGGCGAACAGTTCGAGTAGAACAACGCTCATCTCTAATTGCAAGTTCCTCCATCCTAATTTTTGGCAGCTTTTGCTTGGAAGGCATAGGCAAAGACTATGGGAGACCCACTCCCCAATAATGGGAATAATGTTTGTAATATGCTGTACTGCATGGCTCTTGTAAGGGGCATTGCAAGTTCCTCCGTCCTAATTTTTGGCAGCTTTTGCTTGGAAGGCATAGGCAAAGACTATGGGAGACCCACTCCCCAATAATGGGAATAATGTTTGTAATATGCTGTACTGCATGGCTCTTGGAAGGGGCATTGCAAGTTCCTCCGTCCTAATTTTTGGCAGCTTTTGCTTGGAAGGAATAGGCAAAGACTATGGGAGACCCACTCCCCAATAATGGGAATAATGTTTGTAATATGCTGTACTGTATGGCTCTTGTAAGGGGCATTAAAACCATCTTGTTAAGATACTGGGACCTCCACGTCACTTCCAAGGGGCATTAAAACCGTCTTGTTAAGCTACTGTGATCTCCACCACTTTTCCAAGGGGCAATAAAATCATCTTGTTAAGCTACTGCGACCTCCACGTATCTTCCGAGGGGCATTAAAATTGTCTTGTTAAGCTACTGTGACCTCCACCACTTTTCCAAGGGGCATTAAAACCGTCTTGTTAAGCTACTGCGACCTCCACGTCTCTTCCGAGGGGCATTAAAAGCATCTTGTTAAACCACTGTGAACTCCACAGCTCTTCCAAGGGGCATTGAAATGTTGTTTTTAATTAACTCTAACCTCCACGACTCTTCGAACGGGCATTGCATTTCCTCCTAATTTTTGTCAGCTTTTGCTTGGAAGGCATAGGCAAAGACTATGGGAGACCCACTCCTCAATAATGGGAATAATGTTTGTAATATGCTGTACTGTATGGCTCTTGAAAGGGGCATTAAAACCATCTTGTTAAGCTACTGGGACCTCCAAGTCTCTTCCAAGGGGCATTAAAACCATCTTGTTAAGCTACTCTGACCTCCACCACTTTTCCAAGGGGCATTAAAACATTCTTGTTAAGCTACTGCGACCTCCACGTCTCTTCCGAGGGGCAAGTAAAAGCATCTTGTTAAACCACTGTGAACTCCACAGCTCTTCCAAGGGGCATTGAAATGTTATAATAATAATAATAATAATAATAGTTTATTTTTATAGCGCCAACATATTCCGCAGCACTTTACAAATTTTAGGGGGGACTTATACAGACAATACAGAATAAGCATATCTCATATCGAACGGAGTGAGGGCCCTGCTCGCGAGCTTACAGTCTATGAGGAAGTGGGGGAGACACAAAAGGTAAAAAGTACATATATTATATAATGCAGCCTTGATATACTGAATAGGATATATAATAATACATGGACTGGTCGCCAGCCAGTATGTGTGCAGTCCTGACATAGGCTTTTATGTGCATGGTTGGTTTGAACCCGAAGTTGAAGAAGATTTTAATATGGGGGAAAGCTGGGATGGACAGAGTGTGTTTAGGTGATACGCCAGTCTAAAAAAATGTGTTTTTAGGGTTCGCTTGAAACTGTGGGTATTGGGAATTAATCGAACTGTCCTGGGTAGTGCATTCCAGAGAATTGGCGCAGCACGCGAGAAATCTTGGAGACGGGAGTGGGAAGTTCGGATTATGGAGGATTTTAGTTTCAAGTCATTTGCAGAACGGAGGGCACGTGTAGGGTGGTAGACTGAGACAAGGGAGGAGATGTAGGGGGGTACTGAAGCATGGAGCGCTTTGTGGGTAAGCGTGATAAGTTTAAAACAAACTCTATATTGGATGGGCAACCAATGCAATGACTGGCACAGGGAAGAGGCATCTGAGTAGCGGTTGGCGAGGAATATGATCCTGGCTGCTGCGTTCAGGACGGATTGGAGAGGGGAGAGTTTAGTAAGAGGGAGACCGATTAGTAGAGCGTTGCAATAGTCAAGACGAGAATGAATAAGAGCGACAGTAAGAGTTTTTGCCGAGTCAAAGGTGAGAAAAGTCCTGATTCTTGAGATGTTTTTGAGGTGTAGATGACATGAACGAGCGAGTGATTTGATGTGAGGAGTGAAAGAAAGATCTGAATCAAAAATGACCCCAAGACAGCGGGCTTGTAGCTGGGGAGTAATGGTTGAGCCACAGACGGAGATGGCAATATCGGGCACAGGTAGATTAATGGAGGGAGGAAAGACGAGTAGTTCAGTTTTTGACAGATTCAGTTTTAGGTAGAGGGAGGACATAATGTTAGACACAGCAGAAAGACAATCACTGGTCTTTTGTAGTAATGCAGGGGTGATGTCCGGAGCAGAGGTGTATAATTGGGTGTCATCAGCATAGAGATGGTACTGAAAACCGAATCTAATGATTGTTTGTCCAATAGGAGCGGTGTATAAGGAGAAAAGAAGGGGGCCTAGGACTGATCCTTGAGGAACCCCGATAGTAAGAGGAAGTAGGGAGGAGGAGGAGCCGGCAAAAGACACAGAGAAGGAGCGGTCAGAGAGATAAGAGGAGAACCAGGAGAGAACCGTGTCCTTGAGGCCAATAGTGCGGAGCATAGTGAGGAGGAGCTGATGATCCACAGTGTCGAATGCTGCAGAGAGATCCAGGAGAATCAGCAGGGAGTAGTGACCATTAGATTTAGCTGTTAGTAGATCATTAGAGACTTTAGTGAGGGCAGTTTCAGTAGAATGTAAAGAGCGGAAACCAGATTGTAAAGGGTCAAGAAGAGAGTTGTCTGAGAGATAGCGGATTAGACGGGAGTGGACCAGGCGTTCCAGGAGTTTAGAGATAAAGGGAAGATTGGAAACAGGTCTGTAGTTGGCCGTGCAGTTCTGGTCGAGGGATGGTTTTTTAAGTAATGGTTGTATGCTGGCGTGTTTAAAAGAAGAGGGAAAGATACCAGATGAGAGGGAAAGGTTGAAAATTTTAGTTAGGTGAGAGGTGACAGCTGGAGCAAGGGACTGAAGGAGATGTGAGGGAATAGGGTCGCTGGTGCAGGTGGTAGGGCGAGAAGATGCAAGGAGCCTGATCACTTCATCTTCCGTGACTGGTTCGAAGTCAGAAAATGAGCAAGATACAATGTGGCGGGGGGGAGCATGCATAACATTTGGGGATTGGGAGAAAATTTCCTGTCGGATATGGTCAATTTTTTCTTTGAAATAGTTAGCCAGATCGTCAGCGCTGAGGTCGGTGGTCGGGGCCTGTGCTGTTTGATTGAGGAGAGAATGAAACGTGTCAAAGAGTCGTTTAGGATTATTGGAAAGTGAGATGATGAGGTTGTTAAAGTAGGTTTGTTTGGAGAGGTGAAGGGCAGAGTTATATGTTTTCAGCATAAATTTATAGTGGAGGAAATCTTCGGGCAGATTTGATTTTCTCCACAGCCGTTCAGCGCACCTGGAGTACCTCTGGAGAAGACGTGTTTGAGGCGTGTGCCAGGGTTGTCGCCGTCTATGCCGAATTGTTCTTTGTGTAGGAGGTGCGGCTTCATCCAGGGCGCATAGCATTATTTTGTTATAATGCTTCAATGCAGAGTCGGGACATGAGAGGGAGGAGATTGGGGCCAATGATGATTGCAACCTTTTTATAAATTTCTGGGTGTTAATGGCGCGTAAATTTCTATAAGTGTGGACGGTGGGAGTGTCTTGAGTAGAGTCACAGTTCTTGACAGAGAATGAAAGAAGATTATGGTCAGAGAGTGGAAGGGGAGAGTTAGTAAAGTCATGTACTGAGCAAAGCCGGGAGAAGATCAGGTCCAATGTGTTCCCGTCCTCATGTGTAGGAGAATTAGCAAGCTGTGAAAGGCCGAAGGAGGAGGTTAATGATAAAAGATGCGTGGCAGATGGGGAAAGAGGATCGCCAATTGGGATGTTAAAGTCTCCCATGATTATCGTGGGGATGTCGCAGGATAGAAAATTTGTAAGCCAGGCAGCAAAGTGATCCAGGAATTGACGGGGGGACCTGGGGGGCGATAGACAACCGCCACTCGCAGGGAGAAGGGCCGGTAGAGTCTGACTGTGTGGGCCTCAAAGGACGGGAAGATAAGGGAGGGTACAGGGGGGATAACCTGAAAAGTACATTTTGTTGAAAGAAGCAGACCAACACCTCCACCTGATCTGTTGTCAGGTCGCGGGGTATGAGAGAAATGTAGGCCACCATAGGAGAGAGCTGCAGCGGCGGTGGTGTCCGACTGCTGGATCCAGGTTTCAGTGAGAGCCAGAAGGTTGAGGGAATTAGAGAGGAAAAAGTCATGGATGTAAGAGAGTTTATTACAAGCTGAGCGTGCATTCCAAAGGGCACAGTTGAATGAGACAGACGATATGCAGGGAATATTAATGAGATTAGCAGGGTTTCTGAATGAAACAGGGGAAGAGTTAGTGTTATTATTACTGGAGGGTCCTGGGTTGGGAGAAATATCACCTGCGACTAATAGAAGGAAGATACAGAGAGTGAGCAGATGATTGAGTTATTTGTGAGAGCGTTTCCTGCGTTGTATGGTGGGAATGAATGGATCTGCGTGGTATAACATTGTGAAGAGAGCATGACAACTGTACATAGGAGAAGAGAGGAGTGAGGGATTAATATGGATGAAGTGTGCCGCATTTGTGGGAGAACGGTGAATGTGGATGATTGTAGCAACCAGAAAATAAATGGCACAGATACAAATGGTGAATACTGTTTGCCAAAAAGATGACCTGTAAGCAAGTTTGTTGGTTTGTCTTGCATGTCTTACCTGTCTCCTGCCCTGTCCAACTGCCATTTTCTAACTGCCAGGGCACTTTGCTAAATTATGGCACTTCAATAAAGTATGCATAAATGCTATATGCATAAATGCCCCCGCATAAATGCTGCCCCTTAACTAAGTCTCAATATATAGGGACGTATCTGCTTAGATCTGCACAGATTTAACTCATTAACAATCAATCACTAGCTTAAAAGACAACAGGAGACCATAAAGTGTAGGGAAAAAAAAACAAAAAAAAACAGACTAGTAAACTCGGCATGGATCATAAACTCTTAAAGTAAGTGTGATGACCTTTAAGTATCATGGAATAAAAACGCTAGAGGAGTGAAAAATATATACCAGAAATTGATAGGCTGCAGAGCATTGCATGGAGATATAATGCAGTTTTCAGGACAGATCACACAAGCAGTGAAAAATATATACCAGAAATTGATAGGCTGCAGAGCATTGCATGGAGATATAATGCAGTTTTCAGGACAGATCACACAAGCAGTGAAAAATATATACCAGAAATTGATAGGCTGCAGAGCATTGCATGGAGATATAATGCAGTTTTCAGGACAGATCACACAAGCAGTGAAAAATATATACCAGAAATTGATAGGCTGCAGAGCATTGCATGGAGATATAATGCAGTTTTCAGGACAGATCACACAAGCAGTGAAAAATATATACCAGAAATTGATAGGCTGCAGAGCATTGCATGGAGATATAATGCAGTTTTCAGGACAGATCACACAAGCAGTGAAAAATATATACCAGAAATTGATAGGCTGCAGAGCATTGCATGGAGATATAATGCAGTTTTCAGGACAGATCACACAAGCAGTGAAAAATATATACCTGTAAGAAGAGAAGAAAGATGAATATTAGCAATGCCATTTTCTAACTGCCAGGGCACTTTGCTAAATTATGGCACTTCGATAAAGTATGCATAAATGCTATATGCATAAATGCCCCGGCATAAATGTTGTTTTTAATTAACTCTAACCTCCACGATTCTTCGAACGGGCATTGCATTTCCTCCTAATTTTTGTCAGCTTTTGCTTGGAAGGCATAGGCATAGACTATGGGAGACCCACTTCCCAATAATGGGAATAATGTTTGTAATATGCTGTACTGTATGGCTCTTGAAAGGGGCATTAAAACTATCTTTTTAAGCTACTGGGACCTCCACGTCTCTTCTAAGGGGCATTAAAACCATCTTGTTAAGCTACTCTGACCTCCACCACTTTTCCAAGGGGCATTAAAACCGTCTTGTTAAGCTACTGCGACCTCCACGTCTCTTCCGAGGGGCATTAAAAGCATCTTGTTAAACCACTGTGAACTCCACAGCTCTTCCAAGGGGCATTGAAATGTTGTTTTTAATTAACTCTAACCTCCACGACTCTTCGAACGGGCATTGCATTTCCTCCTAATTTTTATCAGCTTTTGCTTGGAAGGCATAGGCAAAGACTATGTGAGACCCACTCCCCAATAATGGTAATAATGTTTGTAATATGCTGTACTGTATGGCTCTTGAAAGGGGCATTAAAACCATCTTGTTAAGCTACTGGGACCTCCACGTCTCTTCCAAGGGGCATTAAAACCATCTTGTTAAGCTACTCTGACCTCCACCACTTTTCCAAGGGGCATTAAAACATTCTTGTTTAGCTACTGCGACCTCTACGTCTCTTCCGAGGGGCATTAAAAGCATCTTGTTAAACCACTGTGAACTCCACAGCTCTTCCAAGGGGCATTGAAATGTTGTTTTTAATTAACTCTAACCTCCACGACTCTTCAAACGGGCATTGCATTTCCTCCTAATTTTTGTCAGCTTTTGCTTGGAAGGCATAGGCAAAGACTATGGGAGACCCACTCCCCAATAATGGGAATAATGTTTGTAATATGCTGTACTGTATGGCTCTTGAAAGGGGCATTAAAACTATCTTGTTAAGCTACTGGGACCTCCACGTCTCTTCCAAGGGGCATTAAAACCATCTTGTTAAGCTACTCTGACCTCCACCACTTTTCCAAGGGGCATTAAAACCGTCTTGTTAAGCTACTGCGACCTCCACGTCTCTTCCGAGGGGCATTAAAAGCATCTTGTTAAACCACTGTGAACTCCACAGCTCTTCCAAGGGGCATTGAAATGTTGTTTTTAATTAACTCTAACCTCCACGACTCTTCGAACGGGCATTGCATTTCCTCCTAATTTTTGTGAGCTTTTGCTTGGAAGGCATAGGCGAAGACTATGGGAGACCCACTCCCCAATAATGGGAATAATATTTGTAATATGCTGTACTGTATGGCTTTTGAAAGGGGCATTAAAACCATCTTGTTAAGCTACTGGGACCTCCACGTCTCTTCCAAGGGGCATTAAAACCATCTTGTTAAGCTACTCTGACCTCCACCACTTTTCCAAGGGGCATTAAACCGTCTTGTTAAGCTACTGCGACCTCCACGTCTCTTCCGAGGGGCATTAAAACCATCTTGTTAAGCTACTGCGACCTCCACGTCTCTTCCGAGGGGCATTAAAAGCATCTTGTTAAACCACTGTGAACTCCACAGCTCTTCCAAGGGGCATTGAAATGTTGTTTTTAATTAACTCTAACCTCCACGACTCTTCGAACGGGCATTGCATTTCCTCCTAATTTTTGTCAGCTTTTGCTTGGAAGGCATAGGCAAAGACTATGGGAGACCCACTCCTCAATAATGGGAATAATGTTTGTAATATGCTGTACTGTATGGCTCTTGAAAGGGGCATTAAAACCATCTTGTTAAGCTACTGGGACCTCCAAGTCTCTTCCAATGGGCATTAAAACCATCTTGTTAAGCTACTCTGACCTCCACCACTTTTCCAAGGGGCATTAAAACATTCTTGTTAAGGTACTGCGACCTCCACGTCTCTTCCGAGGGGCATTAAAAGCATCTTGTTAAACCACTGTGAACTCCACAGCTCTTCCAAGGGGCATTGAAATGTTGTTTTTAATTAACTCTAACCTCCACGATTCTTCGAACGGGCATTGCATTTCCTCCTAATTTTTGTCAGCTTTTGCTTGGAAGGCATAGGCATAGACTATGGGAGACCCACTCCCCAATAATGGGAATAATGTTTGTAATATGCTGTACTGTATGGCTCTTGAAAGGGGCATTAAAACTATCTTTTTAAGCTACTGGGACCTCCACGTCTCTTCTAAGGGGCATTAAAACCATCTTGTTAAGCTACTCTGACCTCCACCACTTTTCCAAGGGGCATTAAAACCGTCTTGTTAAGCTACTGCGACCTCCACGTCTCTTCCGAGGGGCATTAAAAGCATCTTGTTATACCACTGTGAACTCCACAGCTCTTCCAAGGGGCATTGAAATGTTGTTTTTAATTAACTCTAACCTCCACGACTCTTCGAACGGGCATTGTATTTCCTCCTAATTTTTGTCAGCTTTTGCTTGGAAGGCATAGGCAAAGACTATGTGAGACCCACTCCCCAATAATGGGAATAATGTTTGTAATATGCTGTACTGTATGGCTCTTGAAAGGGGCATTAAAACTATCTTGTTAAGCTACTGGGACCTCCACGTCTCTTCCAAGGGGCATTAAAACCATCTTGTTAAGCTACTCTGACCTCCACCACTTTTCCAAGGGGCATTAAAACCGTCTTGTTAAGCTACTGCGACCTCCACGTCTCTTCCGAGGGGCATTAAAAGCATCTTGTTAAACCACTGTGAACTCCACAGCTCTTCCAAGGGGCATTGAAATGTTGTTTTTAATTAACTCTAACCTCCACTACTCTTCGAACGGGCATTGCATTTCCTCCTAATTTTTGTCAGCTTTTGCTTGGAAGGCATAGGCGAAGACTATGGGAGACCCACTCCCCAATAATGGGAATAATATTTGTAATATGCTGTACTGTATGGCTTTTGAAAGGGGCATTAAAACCATCTTGTTAAGCTACTGGGACCTCCACGTCTCTTCCAAGGGGCATTAAAACCATCTTGTTAAGCTACTCTGACCTCCACCACTTTTCCAAGGGGCATTAAAACCGTCTTGTTAAGCTACTGCGACCTCCACGTCTCTTCCGAGGGGCATTAAAACCATCTTGTTAAGCTACTGCGACCTCCACGTCTCTTCCAAGGGGCATTAAAACCATCTTGTTAAGCTACTAGGACCTCCATGTCTCTTCCAAGGGGTATTAAAAACGTCTTGTTAAGCTACTGGGACCCCCACGTCTCTTCTGAGGGGCATTAAAACTGTCTTGTTAAGCTGCTGTGACCTCCACGTCTCTTCCGAGGGGCATTAAAACCATCTTGTTAAGCTACTTAGACCTCCACCTCTTTTCCAAGGGGCATTAAAACCGTCTTGTTAAGCTACTGGAACCTCCACCACTTTTCCAAGGGGCATTAAAACCGTCTTGTTAAGCTACTGCGACCTCCACGTCTCTTCCGAGGGGCAATAAAACTGTCTTGTTAAGCTACTGTGACCTCCACGTCTCTTCCAAGGGGCATTAAAACCGTCTTGTTAAGCTACTGCGACCTCCACGTCTCTTCCGAGGGGCATTAAAACCATCTTGTTAAACTTCTGCGACCTCCACGTCTCTTCCGAGGGGCATTAAAACGTCTTGTTAAGCTTCTGGAACCTCCACCACTTTTCCAAGGGGCATTAAAACCGTCTTGTTAAGCTACTGCGACCTCCACGTCTCTTCCGAGGGGCATTAAAACCGTCTTGTTAAGCTACTGTGACCTCCACCACTTTTCCAAGGGGCATTAAAACCATCAAGTTAAGCTACTGTGACCTCCACCACTTTTCCAAGGGGCATAAAACCGTCTTGTTAAGCTACTGTGACCTCCACCACTTTTCCAAGGGGCAATAAAACCGTTTTATTAAGCTACTGGGACCTCCACGTCTTTTCCGAGGGGCATTAAAAGCGTCTTATTAAACCACTGTGAACTCCACAGCTCTTCCAAGCTGCATTGAAATGTTTTTTTAATTAACTCTAACCTCCACGACTCATCGAACGGGCATTGCATTTCCTCCTAATTTTTATCAGCTTTTGCTTGGAAGGCATAGGCAAAGACTATGGGAGACCCACTCCCAATAATGGGAATAATGTTTGTAATATGCTGTACTGTATGGCTCTTGTAAGGGGCATTAAAACCATCTTGTTAAGCTACTGGGACCTCCACGTCTCTTCCGAGGGGCATTAAAACCGTCTTGTTAAGCTACTGTGACCTCCACCACATTTCCAAGGGGCATTAAAACCGTCTTTTTAAGCTACTGCGACCTCCACGTCTCTTCCGAGGGGCATTAAAACCGTCTTGTTAAGCTACTGCAACTAGTGTTGAGCGATACCTTCCGATATCGAGAAATATCGGATCGGATTGTATCGGACCGATACCTAAAAAATATCGGATATCGCCTATTCCGATACCGGAAACCAATGCAGGTCAATGGGACACAAATATCGGAATGAAAATAAACCCTTTATTTCCTTGTAGGTTAATTCTACATGAAGGAAAACAACTAAGAATAATGTAGAATGTATTGGGGGAGGAAGGGGAGACAATAAAGGCATAGAGGTTTAGCCCAATCAAATGGAATAGCAGGAATTAATATGTTTTTTAAGATGTTCTGAGTTACAAAAATATTGACTATGTTAAGTTTTTTTATATTTTGTCAGATATTTATGTTTCACTACTTCCATGCTCTTCACCTTCTTTTTTACTTCTCCCACACTTTCTCCTTCATCATCCTCAGCATCAGCATCAACTTCTTCTTCACCTTCTTCATCTTCTTCTTCTTCACCTTTTCGTATTATTCATTTTTTTTTACATTCTTCATATTCTTCTTATTCAACTATTATTCTTCTTCATATTCTACTTCTTCATCTTCTTCATATTCTTCTTCTTCATCATATTCTTATTTGTGACAGCCATTCCTGTAGTTGTTATCTATAAAAGTTTGAAGATTACACCTTTCGTTCTGCCTGTCACAAAAGATTTAAAACAGGATTTGTCCGCATTCAGTTTGGCCTGCAGTAGCAGGTCTTTTCCAGGGGCACCACGAGGAGGAACGGACTCACCCCATACACTGCTTAGTCTTCTTCTGCTTATAATTTAGATAATATCTTTTGCTCTGATTTTTAGTCTTATGCTTAATGTTCTTCCGCTTTTTGTTCTGCAGCTTCTTGTTCTTCTGCTTCTTGGTTTTCTGTCTCTTGTTCTTCTGTATGTTGGTGGTTGTCTTCTTGTTCTTTGCCCTCTTGGTCATCTTCTTCAGGGTCATCTTCTTGGTCTTCTTCGGGGTGGTCTTCAGGGTCCTCGTCTTCAGGGTCGTGGTCTTCGAGGTCCTCGTCTTCTTCGGGGTGGTCTTCAGGGTCGTTGTCTTCAGGGTCGTCATCTTCGGGTCCTCGTCTTCCTCAGGGTGGTCTTCAGGGTCGTCGTCTTCAGGTTCGTCATCTTCGGGGTCCTCGTCTTCTTCGGGGTGGTCTTCAGGGTCCTCGTCTTCAGTGTCATCGTCAGGGAGATCCAGAGTGATTACCAAGAACCATTTAAAAAAACTTGAACTTGGAAATGTAGCAGAAGGTACAAGAAGGCTGAGGAACTGTCGAGAACCAGCTGATGGTACTGGAACCCGGATGGGTAGCAGAAGGCACTAGAGCCAATGGAACTACTGAGGACCAGCTGACGGTACTGGAACCTGGTTACTAAGCAGGAGGTACCTGTGCCAGAAAGCACTACCAAGGACCAGCAGACGTTGGTGGAGCTTGGATACCGAGAAGGAGGCACCTAAGCCAAAGGCACTGCCGAGAACCAGCTGACGGTACTGGAACCCGGATGGGTAGCAGAAGGTACAAGAGCAAATGGAACTACCGAGAACCAGCTGACGGTACTGGAACCCGGATGGGTAGCAGAAGGTACAAGAGCCAATGGAACTACCGAGGACCAGCTGACGGTACTGGAACTCGGTTACTAAGCAGGAGGTACCTGTGCCAGAAAGCACTACCAAGAATCAGCAGACGTTGGTGGAACTTGGATACCGAGAAGGAAGCACCTAAGCCAAAGGCACTGCCGAAAGCCAGCTGACGGTACTGGAACTCGGATGGGTAGCAGAAGGTACCCATGAAAAAAAAAGTTGCAAGGCCGCGTGCCGGCCGGAGTTACCAAAACCCACAGTCCTACAGGGGGTGCTTGTCCTATTGGCACTATGGAAACAGCCTTCATTGCCAGATCCCGCAGCCCACATAGGAGTCACTTAAGCTGCAGGCACCATAGAGTCGGCTAACCCGACCGCAACACGACAGGACAACGTATTGGAGGCAAAATGACGTTGACACTACCCGGAAACAGCTGGCGTGCTGGAACCAGGCTGGGCAGGAGGGAGTACCCGTGCCAAAGACACTGCCGGGAACCAGATGACGATACTGGAACCCGGATGGGTAGCAGAAGGTACAAGAGCCAATGGAACTACCGAGGACCATCTGATGGTACTGGAACCCGGTTACTAAGCAGGAGGTACCTGTGCCCGAAAGCAATACCAAGGACCAGCAGACGTTGGTGGAACTTGGATACCGAGAAGGAGGCACCTAAGCCAAAGGCACTGCCGAGAACCAGCTGACGGTACTGGAACTCGGATGGGTAGCAGAAGGTACCCATGAAAAAAAAAGTTGCAAGGCCGCGAGCCGGCCTGAGTTACCGAAACCCACAGTCCTACAGGGGGTGCTTGTACTATTGGCACTATGGAACCAGCCTTCATTGCCAGATCCCGCAGCCCACATAGGAGTCACCTAAGCTGCAGGCACCATAGAGTCGGCTAACCCGACCGCAACACGACAGGACAACGTATTGGAGGCAAAGTGACGTTGACACTACCCGGAAACAGCTGGCGTGCTGGAACCAGGCTGGGCAGGAGGGAGTACCCGTGCCAAAGACACTGCCGGGAAACCGCTGGTGGGGCTGTAACCCAGGGTAAATACTGAAAAAAGAGTGGAGCCAGTGGTGTAATTGGAGCAAGTTTTAAATCTGTAGTACAGTGGATGTGGACAGATCAGGAGAATTTGCCGGACACACAGCTGGGGATCAGCTGACGTTACTGAACCGCAATAACACGGCAGCAAGTGTTGACTGTGCAGACGGCACTTCTGAGCAGCAACTGGCGGTGTTGGAGCTCAGGGATAATACTGAAAACAGAGAGGAGCCAAAGGTGTAATTGGAGCAAGTTTTAAATCTGTAGTAGTAGTGAGAATGTGGACAGAGCAGGAGAATTTGCCGGACACACAGCTGGGGATCAGCTGATGTTACTGAACCCCAATAACACTGGAGCAAGTGTTGACTGTGCTGACGGCACTTCTGAGCAGCAACTGGCGGTGTTGGAGCTCAGGGATAATACTGAAAACAGAGAGGAGCCAGAGGTGTAATTGGAGCAAGTTTTAAATCTGTAGTACAGAGGATGTGGACAGAGCAGGAGAATTTGCCGGACACACAGCTGGGGATCAGCTGACATTACTGAACCCCAATAACACGGCAGCAAATGTTGACTGTGCAGACGGCACTTCTGAGCAGCAACTGGCGGTATTGGAGCTCAGGGATAATACTGAAAACAGAGGAGCCAGAGGCCTAATTGGAGCAACTTTAAAATCTGTAGTAGTGTGAATATGGACAGAGCAGGAGAAATTGCTGTACACACAGCAGGGGAACAGCAGACGTTACTGAACCCCAATAACACTGGAGCAAGCGTTGACTGTGCAGACGGCACTTCTGAGCAGCAACTAGAGGTGTTGGAGCCCAGGGTAAATACTTAAAACAGAGGAGCCAGAGGTGTAATTGGAGCAAGTTTTAAATTAGTAGTAGAGTGGATGTGGACAGAGCAGGAGAATTTGCCGGACACACAGCAGGGGATCAGCTGACGTTACTGAACCCCAATAACACGGCAGCAAGCGTTGACTGTGCAGACGGCACTTATGAGTGGCAACTGGTGGTGTTGGAGCTCAGGGATAATACTGAAAACAGAGGAGCCAGAGGCCTAATTGGAGCAACTTTAAAATCTGTAGTAGTGTGAATGTGGACAGAGCAGTAGAAATTGCCGTACACACAGCATGGGAACAGCTGACGTTACTGAACCCCAATAACACTGGACCAAGCGTTGACTGTGCAGACGGCACTTCTGAGCAGCAACTGGCGGTCTTGGAGCCCAGGGTAAATACTGAAAGCAGAGGAGCCAGAAGTGTAATTGGAGCAAGTTTTAAATTAGTAGAAGAGTGGATGTGGACAGAGCAGGAGAATTTGCCGGACACACAGCAGGGGATCAGCTGACGTTGCTGAACCCCAATAACACGGCAGCAAGTGTTGACTGTGCAGACGGCACTTCTGAGCAGCAACTAGCGGTGTTGGAGCCCAGGGTAAATACTGAAAACAGAGGAGCCAGAGGTGTAATTGGAGCAAGTTTTAAATTAGTAGTAGAGTGGATGTGGACAGAGCAGGAGAATTTGCCGGACACACAGCAGGGGATCAGCTGACGTTACTGAACCCCAATAACATGGCAGCAAGTGTTGACTGTGCAGACGGCACTTCTGAGCGGCAACTGGCGGTGTTGGAGCTCAGGGATAATACTGAAAACAGAGGAGCCAGAGCCTAATTGGAGCAACTTTAAAATCTGTAGTAGTGTGAATGTGGACAGAGCAGGAGAAATTGCCATACACACAGCAGGGGAACAGCTGACGTTACTGAACCCCAATAACACTGGACCAAGCGTTGACTGTGCAGACGGCACTTCTGAGCAGCAACTTGCAGTGTTGGAGCCCAGGGTAAATACTGAAAACAGAGGATCCAGAGGTGTAATTGGAGCAAGTTTTAAATTAGTAGCAGAGTGGATGTGGACAGAGCAGGAGAATTTTCCGGACACACAGTAGGGGATCAGCTGACGTTACTGAACCACAATAACACGGCAGCAAGTGTTGACTGTGCAGACGGCACTTCTGAGCAGCAACTGGCGGTGTTGGAGCTCAGGGATTACAGTTCAGGTGGTAGAAACATGAACACAACAGGAGACCTGGATACTGTTGCCAACCAATTATTTATTCTGGAAGAGGACTGGCAAATTCATGCAAGATCCAGGCCTTGTTCATTTTCAGAAAAGTAAGCCGGTCAACGTTATCGGAGGATAGGCGCATGCGACGGTCTGTTAGTACACCACCTGCGGCACTAAAGACGAGTTCCGATAATACACTAGCAGCAGGGCAAGCCAGCACCTCCAATGCATACTGGCTAAGCTCTAGCCATGTATCCAGCTTAGAGACCAAAAACTTGAAGGGGGAAGAGCCATCTGGGAGTACACTGAGAGGGGAAGACAAGTAGTCTGTCACCATCTGACGGAAACGTTGCCTCCTGCTGACTGGAGCCGTCTGTGATGGTGTAGACATTTGTGGCGGCGGGGACACAAAACTTTGCCACATTTGGGTCATACTGGTCTTGCCTTGTGCTGAGTCGCTGCTTCTGCTCCCTCTTTGTGCAGTGCTTCCTCCACTGCCTCGACGCACTGAGCTGCTTTGTAAAGCACTAGCAGCACTGCTCTCGGTTGGAATGGAGAACATGATGGAATGCACCAGTGCGTCTTGGTACTCCCTCATTTTACGCTCCCGGTTCAACGGTGTTATAAGGCTTTGTAAGTTGTCCCGGTAGCGAGGATCTAGGAGGGTGGACACCCAATAATCAGCCGTGTTGAGAATGTGGGCGATGCGGCGGTCGTTTCTCAGGCACTGCAGCATGAAATCAACCATGTGCTGCAGACTGCCAACTGGCCAATAAACGCTGTCCCCTGCTTGAGGCGTGATCTCTGCCTGCTCTGCATTACCCCACCCTCGCTCTAGATACCGACTACTAGAGCATTGTGTACCTCCCTCCTCTGGACAGATGTCTTCCTCCTCCATTGACTCCTCCTCATCCTCCTCACAAAGTGTTCGCTACCTAGGCCTTTGTGAGGAACCACGTTGCGCAGACTGTACAGAAGCAGATGGCATTTGTGACTGCTCATCCTCCACCTCTTCCAAAACCTCCTCCCTTAGTGCTTGCAGTGTTTTTTCAAGCAGGCAGATAAGGGGGATAGTAATGCTGACTAGTGCATCATCTGCACTCGCCATCCGCGTGGAATAATCGAAGGCACGCAAAACGTGGCAAATGTCCTTCATAGAGGCCCACTCAGTGGTGGTGAAGTGTGAACGGCGCGCACTGCGACTTTTTTGCGCCTGCTGCAGCTGATACTCCATTACTGCTGCCTGCTGCTCACACAACCTCTCCAACATATGTAACGTTGAATTCCACCTGGTGGGTAGGTCACATATGATGCGATGTTCTGGAAGACGTAATCGGCACTGCGGAGCTGCAATTCGCAATTTTGCGTTGCTGGAATGCCGCAAGTGAGCGCACTCTATGCGGATCTTGTGCAGCAGTGCATCAAGATCCGGATAGTCCCTCAAAAACTCTGCACGACCAAGTTGAGCACATGTGCCAGACATGGGATGTGAGTGAGGTTGCCTAGGCCCAGAGCTGCCACCAGATTTCGGCCATTGTCACACACTACCATGCCTGGCTGGAGATTCGCTGGCACAAACCACACATCGCTCTGCTGCTTGATGGCATTCCAGAGCTCCTGCGTTGTGTGGCTTCGATTCCCCAAAGAAATTCATTTTAATACGGCCTGTTGACATTTGGCCACGGCTGTGCTCATATCGGTCATAATAACAGGTAACCGTTCACGGGTCGATGTGGAGGTAGACCGTGACGGCTCCTGCAGCGCTGATTCAGAGGAACTGGAGTATGTGGAGGAGTCAATGTGTACAGACTGGATTCCTGCAATCCTTGGAGTTGGCAGAACACATACAGCGCCACTCTCAAGATCTGTACCCGACTCCACAACATTTACCCAATGGGCAGTGAGGGAAAGGTATCATCCCTGTCCATGCTTACTGGTCCACGCATCGGTGGTCAGGTGGACCTTGCTACTGATGGCGTTTTGTAGCGCATGTTTAATTTTTCCCTTCACATGCTGTTGCAGGGCAGGGATGGCTTGCCTGCTGAAATAAAAGCGGCTGGGCACGTTGTAGTGTGGGACTGCCAATGCCATAAAGTTACGGAAGGTGTCAGTCTCCACCAGACTGAATGATAGCATTTCAAGGGCCAGTAGTTTTGCAATGCCAGCATTCAGAGCCTATGCTCGGGGGTGGTTTGCCGAGTATGGGTGCCTTTTCTCCCATGCCTGTGCTAATGATGGCTGTAGACTGGCCTGGGAGTGTGAGGATGACAGGGAACGTGGTGCTGTGGGTGGAATGACACTGTGTCTCTGTACAACAGTGCCAGAGGTTCTTCCATGGCGATCCTGTGAGGAAGCCGAACCAGCTGTGTGTGAGCTGGAGGAAGAGGCTACAACACGAGCTGAAGAGGTGGTAGGTGGCGCTGTAGGTTGGCCTAGGTCTTCAGTGTGTCTTTGTAACTCCACCACGTGCTGGGTCCGCACATGTTTCCACATATTTGTGGTATTGAGGTTGCAGACACCTTTCCCTCTTTTCACCTTCTGATTACACAGCTTGCATTTGACAAAGAAAATATCATCTGCAACTGTGTCAAAAAAGGACCAGGCACTGCAAGTCTTGGTAGCCCCCGCTTTGGGTTTTAGAAGAGCCATGCTCCTAATGGGTGCCGAAGTGGAGGCTACAGGCAACCAAGTCTGCCCCCTCCCTCTCCTTCCTTTTTGGGCCGTTCGGGAATCACTTCCTCAGAGCTGCTCCCACCACCTTCCTGTCCCTCACACCATGATGGGTCAAGGACCTCATCATCTACACCACCCTCTTCAAACAACTGCTTCTCCTGGGTAGTCTCGACAGCACAGTACGCACCAGAAAGTGGCACCTGAGTCTCATCATCATATGCGTACTGAGGTGTGCTGCTGACCATAGGCACTGGCCCACCCGCCTCTTCAGATTCAGAGAGACAAAACGGTTGCGCATCACTGCATACTACCTCTTCTTCAAATTCTCGAATTCTGCTTGGCTGGCCCCCTCTTTCCAAGCCAAGAAATTCAGAGAACATAAGTAGAGATGGCTCCTGTCCAGGGCTCTCTGACTGCCTGGGCAATTTGGCAGGTGGTGAAGAGACAGATGGGTGCTCTTCAGTGCTCAGGACCTGAGAGGATCTGGAACTAATTGAAGTTGATGTGTTAGCTGCCATCTATCCGACAACGGCTTCAATTTGGTCCTCCCGCAGCAGTGGGGTACGGCTAGCTCCTACAAAGCTGCGCATAAAGGACTGTTCCCTGGTAAAACTGGGGGATGCTGAGTCACTGGTGCCCGCAGCAGGCACAGAATCCCCACGTCCTCTCCCTGCAGGCACAGAATCCTCACGTCCTCTCCCTGCAGAAACTCCACGCCCACGACCACATGCCTTACTCCCTGCCTTCTTCATCTTGGTAGACTGATAAAGATAGGCAGAAAAGTACTAAGGTACTAAGGGCTTAGTGTGCTTATTCCGGAAGAGCTGCTAACAGGTATAAGAAACACTAATTTTATAAAGTGTGGACTAGACTTTAATATGAGCTAATGTGGCCTGCACAACTGTAAAGTGGAGTGTTTGGTGAACTTTATTTAGGTTTTTTTTGTCACAAAAAGACACTGGATGTGCCCAAAGATGTAATACCGATAGTATCACAAACTTTTTGTAGCTATTACAATGCAGGAAGGTAACCTACAATGCAATAGATGAGGCTACAAAAAATAGGCTAATACTAATCTGGCTGGGGCTGCAGGGCACAAGGCTGCAGAAAGGCTCCTCTATTACTCCTATATAGTGTGTTTGGAACCAATGTAGCTGGATACGGATGGAACCACCACACTAATAGGAGAAATCAGGAAAAATTATCAATTAGCAAAAAAGGACGATGTATGAGGCAATGACGCACGCTGAGCGCACTACAACCTGACGTGGCTGAAGCACACACTACAGCATGAGCTGCACTCACACACAGAGACCTTGCAGACAGCCGTGAACAGTGCAGATGCAGAGCACTGTGCACTAGCGCAGCAAGACAAAATAAAACTTCTCTATCTACTCCTATATAGTGTGTTTGGAACCATTGTAGCTGGATACGGATGGAACCACCACACTAATAGGAGAAATCAGGAAAAATGATCAATTAGCACACTACAGCGTGAGCTGCACTCACACACAGAGACCTTGCAGACAGCGGTGAACAGCACAGAGAACTGTGCACTAGCGCTGCAAGGCACAGCGGTTTATAAAGTAGCTTGGGTAAAGCAGAATAGAGCAAATAGGTAGCTAAAACTGTCCCTCAGAAAAAATGCGTCATATCCCTAACTGAATTCACAGCAGAGTGAGCTCAAAATGGTGGCGGCAGCTTTTATAGTGCATCATGACATCATTTCAGCAGCAAATCACAGCCATGCCATTAGTTAACATGAATACATGCCTAACAGGATGTGCCCACACTTCATAGGATCCTCATTGGCTGCATAAAATAAAACTGGCTCATTGCATTATGGGAACTTCCGATACCGGTATCCGATATTCTAAAAGTATAGGAACTAAGTATCGGAATTCTGATACCGCGAATATCGGCCAATATTTCAGTATCGGAATGCTCAACACTAACTGCGACCTCCACGTCTCTTCCGAGGGGCATTAAAACCGTCTTGTTAAGCTACTGTGACCTGCATGTTCCTTCCGAGGGGCATTTAAACCATCTTGTTTAGCTACTGGGACCTCCACGTCTCTTCCAAGGGGCATTAAAACCGTCTTGTTAAGCTACTGTGACCTTCACCACTTTTCCAAGGGGCATTAAAAGCGTCTTGTTAAGATATTGCAACCTCCACGTCTCTTCCGAGGGGCATTAAAACCATCTTGTTAAGCTACTGTGACCTCCACGTCTCTTCTGAGGGGCATTAAGACCGGCTTGTTAAGCTACTGGGACCTCCACGTCTCTTCCGAGGGGCATTAAAACCGTCTTGGTAAGCTACTGTGACCTTCACCACTTTTCCAAGGGGCATTAAAACCATCTTGTTAAGCTACTGTTACCTCCACCACTTTTCCAAGGGGTATTAAAACAGTCTTGTTAAGCTACTGTGACCTCCACCACTTTAACAAGGGGCATTAAAACCGTCTTGCTAAGCTACTGGGACCTCCATGTCTCTTCTGAGGGGCATTAAAAGCGTCTTGTTAAACCACTGTGAACTCCACAGCTCTTCCAAGGGGCATTGAAATGTGTTCTTAATTAACTCTAACCTTCACGACTCTTCGAACGGGCATTGCATTTCCTCCTAATTTTTGTCAGCTTTTGCTTGGAAGGCACAGGCAAAGACTATGGGAGACCCAATCCCCAATAATGGGAATAATGTTTGTATTATGCTGTACTGTATGGCTCTTGTAAAGGGAATTAAAACCATCTTGTTAAGCTACTGGGACCTCCACGTCTCTTCCAAGGGGCATTAAAATCGTCTTGTTAAGCTACTGGGAGCTCCACGTCTCTTCCGAGGGGCATTAAAACCGTCTTGTTAAGCTACTGGGACCTCTACGTCTCTTCCGAGGGGCATTAAAACCATCTTGTTAAGTTGCTGTGACCTCCACCACTTTTCCAAGGGGTATTAAAATTATCTTATTAAGCTACTGTGACCTCCACGTCTCTTCCGAGGGGCATTAAAACAGTCTTGTTAAGCTACTGTGACCTCCACCACTTTTCCAAGGGGCATTAAAACCGTGTTGTTCAGCTACTGTGACCTCCACCACTTTTCGAAGGTGCATTAAAACCGTCTTGTTAAGCTACTGAGACCTCCACGTCTATTCTGAGGGGCATTAAAACCATGTTGTTAAGCTACTGCGACCTCCACGTCTATTCCGAGGGGCATTAAAACCGTCTTGTTAAGCTACTGTGACCTCCACGTCTCTTCCGAGGGGCATTAAAACTGTCTTGTTAAGCTACTGGGACCTCCACGTCTCTTCCGAGGGGCATTAAAACTATCTTGTTAAGCTACTGGGACCTCCACGTCTCTTCCGAGGGGCTTTAAAACCGTCTTATTAAGCTACTGGGACGTCCACGTCTCTTCCGAGGGGCATTAAAACCGTCTTGTTAAGCTACTGTGACCTCCACCACTTTTCCAAGGAGCATTAAAATCGTCTTGTTAAGCTACTGCGACCTCCACGTCTCTTCCGAGTGGCATTGAAACCATCTTGTTAAGCTACTGCGACCTCCACGTCTCTTCCAAGGGGCATTAAAACCGTCTTGTTAAGCTACTGGGACCTCCATGTCTCTTCCAATGGGCATTAAAACCGTCTTGTTAAGCTCCTGGGACCTCCACGTCTCTTCCGAGGGGCATTAAAACTGTCTTGTTAAGCTACTGGGACCTCCACGCCTCTTCCGAGGGGCATTAAAACCATCTTGTTAAGCTACTTAGACCTCCACGTCTCTTCCGAGGAGCTTTAAAACCGTCTTGTTAAGCTACTGGGATGTCCACGTCTCTTCCGAGGGGCATTAAAACCGTCTTGTTAAGCAACTGTGACCTCCACCACTTTTCCAAGGGACATTAAAGCCGTCTTGTTAAGCTGCTGTGACCTCCACGTCTCTTCTGAGGGGCATTAAAACCGTCTTGTTAAGCTACTGTGACCTCCACGACTTTTCCAAGGGGCATTAAAACCGTCTTGTTAAGCTACTGCGACCTCAACGTCTCTTCCGAGGGGCATTAAAACCGTCTTGTTAAGCTACTGCGACTTCCACGTCTCTTCCGAGGGGCATTAAAACTATCTTGTTAAGCTACTGTGACCTCCACGTCTCTTCCGAGGGGCAATAAACCGTCTTGTTAAGCTACTTGAACCTCCACGTCTTTTTCGAGGGGCATGAAAACCGTCTTGTTAAGCTACTGTGACCTCCACCACTTTTCCAAGGGCCATTAAACCGTCTTGTTAAGCTACTGTGACCTCCACCACTATTCCAAGGGCCATTAAAACCGTCTTGTTAAGCTATTGGGTCCTCCATGTCTCTTCCGGGGGGCATTAAAACCGTCTTGGTAAGCTACTATGACCTCCACCACTTTTCCAAGGGGCATTAAAACCGTCTTGTTAAGCTTCTGGGATCTCCATGTCTCTTCCGAGGGGCATTAACACCGTCTTGTTAAGCTACTTTGACCTCCACGTCTCTTCCGAGGGGCATTGAAACCGTCTTGTTAAGCTACTGCGACCTCCACGTCTCTTCCGAGGGGCATTAAAACCGTCTTGTTAAGCTACTGCGACCTCCACGTCTCTTCTGAGGGGCATTAAAACCGTCTTGTTAAGCTACTGCGACCTCCACGTCTCTTCCGAGGGGCATTAAAACCGTCTTGTTAAGCTACTGTGACCTCCACGTCTCTTCCGAGGGGCATTGAAACCGTCATGTTAAGCTACTGGGACCTCCATGTCTCTTTCAATGGGCATTAAAACTGTCTTATTAAGCTCCTGGGACCTCCACGTCTCTTCCGAGGGGCATTAAAACCGTCTTGTTAAGCTACTGTGACCTCCACCACTTTTCCAAGGGACATTAAAGCCGTCTTGTTAAGCTGCTGTGACCTCCACGTCTCTTCTGAGGGGCATTAAAACCGTCTTGTTAAGCTACTGCGACCTCCACGTCTCTTCCGAGGGTCATCAAAACCGTTTTGTTAAGCCACTGCGACCTCCACGTCTCTTCCGAGGAGAATTAAAACCGTCTGGTTAAGCTACTGGGACGTCCACGTCTCTTCCAAGGGGCATTAAAACTGTCTACTTAAGCTCCTGGGGCCTCCACGTCTCTTCCGAGGGGCATTAAAACCGTCTTGTTAAGCTACTGTGACCTCCACCACTTTTCCAAGGGACATTAAAGCCGTCTTGGTAAGCTGCTGTGACCTCCACGTCTCTTCCGAGGGGCATTAAAACCATCTTGTTAAGCTACTGTGACCTCCACCACTTTTCCAAGGGGCATTAAAACCGTCTTGTTAAGCTACTGTGACCTCCACCACTTTTTCAAGGGGAATTAAAACCATCTTGTTAAGCTACTGCGACCTCCACGTCTCTTCCGAGGGGCATTAAAACTGTCTTGTTAAGCTACTGCGACTTCACGTCTCTTCCGAGGGGCATTAAAACTGTCTTGTTAAGCTACTGTGACCACCACGTCTCTTCCGAGGGGCAATAAACCGTCTTGTTAAGCTACTTGAACCTCCGCGTCTCTTTCGAGGGGCATTAAAACCGTCTCGTTAAGCTACTGTGACCTCCACCACTTTTCTAAGGGCCATTAAACCGTCTTGTTAAGCTACTGTGACCTCCACCACTTTTCCAAGGGCCATTAAAACCGTCTTGTTAAGCTACTGGGTCCTCCACGTCTCTTCCGGGGGGCATTAAAACCGTCTTGTTAAGCTACTATGACCTCCACCACTATTCCAAGGGGCATTAAAACCGTCTTGTTAAGCTACTGGGACCTCCACCACTTTTCCAAGGGGCATTAAAACCGTCTTGTTAAGCTACTGCGACCTCCACCACTTTTCCAAGTGGCATTAAAACCGTCTTGTTAAGCTGCTGGAATCTCCATGTCTCTTCCGAGGGGCATTAACACTGTCTTGTTAAGCTACTTTGACCTCCTCGTCTCTTCCGAGGGGCATTGAAACCGTCTTGTTAAGCTACTGGGACCTCCACGTCTCTTCCGAGGGACATTAAAACCGTCTTGTTAAGCTACTGGGACCTCAACGTCTCTTCCTAGGGGCATTAAAACCGTCTTGTTAAGCTTCTGTGACCTCCACCACTTTACCAAGGGGCATTAAATCCGTCTTGTTAAGCTACTGTGACCTCCACTACTTTTCCAAGGGGCATTAAAATCATCTTGTTAAGCTACTGCGACCTCCACGTCTCTTCCGAGGGGTATTGAAACCGTCTTGTTAAGCTACTGCGACCTTCACGTCTCTTCCGAGGAGCATTAAAACCGTCTTGTTAAGCTACTAGGACCTCCATGTCTCTTCCAAGGGGCAATAAAACTGTCTTGTTAAGCTCCTGCGACCTCCACGTCTCTTCCGAGGGGCATTAAAACCGTCTTGTTAAGCTACTGGGTCCTCCACGTCTCTTCAAAGGAACATTAAAACCATCTTGTTAAGCTACTATGACCTCCACCACTTTTCCAAGGGGCATTAAAACCGCCTTGTTAAGCTACTATGACCTCCACCACTATTCCACGGGGCATTAAAACCGTCTTGATAAGCTACTGGGACCTCCACCGCTTTTCCAAGGGGCATTAAAACCGTCTTGTTAAGCTACTGCGACCTCCACCACTTTTCCAAGTGGCATTAAAACCGTCTTGTTAAGCTGCTGGAATCTCCATGTCTCTTCCGAGGGGCATTAACACTGTCTTGTTAAGCTACTTTGACCTCCTCGTCTCTTCCGAGGGGCATTGAAACCGTCTTGTTAAGCTACTGCGACCTCCACGTCTCTTCCGAGGGGCATTAAAACCGTCTTGTTAACCTACTGTGACCTCCACCACTTTTCCAAGGGGTATTAAAACCATCTTATTAAGCTACTGTGACCTCCAAGTCTCTTCCGAGGGACATTAAAACCGTCTTGTTAAGCTACTGGGTGATCAACGTCTCTTCCTAGGGGCATTAAAACCGTCTTGTTAAGCTTCTGTGACCTCCACCACTTTACCAAGGGGCATTAAAACCGTCTTGTTAAGCTACTGTGACCTCCACTACTTTTCCAAGGGGCATTAAAATCATCTTGTTAAGCTACTGCGACCTTCACGTCTCTTCCGAGGGGTATTGAAACCGTCTTGTTAAGCTACTGCGACCTCCACGTCTCTTCCGAGGAGCATTAAAACCGTCTTGTTAAGCTACTAGGACCTCCATGTCTCTTCCAAGGGGCAATAAAACTGTCTTGTTAAGCTCCTGCGACCTCCATGTCTCTTCCGAGGGGCATTAAAACCGTCTTGTTAAGCTACTGGGTCCTCCACGTCTCTTCAAAGGAACATTAAAACCGTCTTGTTAAGCTACTATGACCTCCACCACTTTTCCAAGGGGCACTAAAACCGCCTTGTTAAGCTGCTGGGACCTCCACCACTTTTCCAAGGGGCATTAAAAACGTCTTGTTAAGCCACTGCGACCTCCACCACTTTTCCAAGGGGCATTAAAACTGTCTTGTTAAGCTGCTGGGATCTCAACTTCTCTTCCGAGGGGCATTAAAACCGTCTTGTTAAGCTGCTTTGACCTCTACGTCTCTTCCAAGGGGCATTTAAACCATCTTGTTAAGCTACTGCGACCTCCACGTCTCTTCCGAGGGGCATTAAAACCGTCTTGTTAAGCTACTGCGACCTCCACGTCTCTTCCGAGGAGAATTAAAACAGTCTTTTTAAGCTACTGGGACGTCCACGTCTCTTCCAAGGGGCATTAAAACTGTCTTCTTAAGCTCCTGGGACCTCCACGTCTCTTCCGAGGGGCATTAAAACCGTCTTGTTAAGCTACTGTGACCTCCAACACTTTTCCAAGGGACATTAAAGCCGTCTTGGTAAGCTGCTGTGACCTCCACGTCTCTTCCGAGGGGCATTAAAACCATCTTGTTAAGCTACTGTGACATCCACCACTTTTCCAAGGGGCATTAAAACCGTCTTGTTAAGCTACTGTGACCTCCACCACTTTTCCAAGGGGCATTAAAACCGTTTTGCTAAGCCACTGCGAACTCCACCAATTTTCCAAGGGGCATTAGAACCGTCTTGTTAAGCTGCTGGGATCTCGACGTCTCTTCCGAGGGGCATTAAAACCGTCTTGTTAAGCTGCTTTGACCTCTACGTCTCTTCCAAGGGGCATTGAAACCATCTTGTTAAGCTACAGCGACCTCCACGTCTCTTCCGAGGGGCATTAAAACCGTCTTGTTAAGCTACTGCGACTTCCACGTCTCTTCCGAGGGGCATTAAAACCGTCTTGTTAAGCTACTGTGACCTCCATGTCTCTTCCGAGGTGCATTCAAACCATCTTGTTAAGCTACTGTGACCTCCACGTCTCTTCCGAGGGTCATTAAAACTGTCTTGTTAAGCTACTGTGACCTCCACGTCTCTTCCAAGGGGCATTAAAACCGTCTTGTTAAGCTACATGGACCTCCACGTCTCTTCCGAGGGGCATTAAAACCGTCTTGTTAAGCTACTGTGACCTCCACTACTTTTCCAAGGGGCATTAAAATCATCTTGTTAAGCTACTGCGACCTCCACGTCTCTTCCGAGGGGTATTGAAACCGTCTTGTTAAGCTACTGCGACCTTCACGTCTCTTCCGAGGAGCATTAAAACCGTCTTGTTAAGCTACTAGGACCTCCATGTCTCTTCCAAGGGGCAATAAAACTGTCTTGTTAAGCTCCTGCGACCTCCACGTCTCTTCCGAGGGGCATTAAAACCGTCTTGTTAAGCTACTGGGTCCTCCACGTCTCTTCAAAGGAACATTAAAACCGTCTTGTTAAGCTACTATGACCTCCACCACTTTTCCAAGGGGCATTAAAACCGCCTTGTTAAGCTACTATGACCTCCACCACTATTCCAAGGGGCATTAAAACCGTCTTGATAAGCTACTGGGACCTCCACAGCTTTTCCAAGGGGCATTAAAACCGTCTTGTTAAGCTACTGCGACCTCCACCACTTTTCCAAGTGGCATTAAAACCGTCTTGTTAAGCTGCTGGAATCTCCACGTCTCTTCCGAGGGGCATTAAAACCGTCTTGTTAAGCTACTGTGACCTCCAACACTTTTCCAAGGGACATTAAAGCCGTCTTGGTAAGCTGCTGTGACCTCCACGTCTCTTCCGAGGGGCATTAAAACCATCTTGTTAAGCTACTGTGACATCCACCACTTTTCCAAGGGGCATTAAAACCGTCTTGTTAAGCTACTGTGACCTCCACCACTTTTCCAAGGGGCATTAAAACCGTTTTGCTAAGCCACTGCGAACTCCACCAATTTTCCAAGGGGCATTAAAACCGTCTTGTTAAGCTGCAGGGATCTCGACGTCTCTTCCGAGGGGCATTAAAACCGTCTTGTTAAGCTGCTTTGACCTCTACGTCTCTTCCAAGGGGCATTGAAACCATCTTGTTAAGCTACAGCGACCTCCACGTCTCTTCCGAGGGGCATTAAAACCGTCTTGTTAAGCTACTGCGACTTCCACGTCTCTTCCGAGGGGCATTAAAACCGTCTTGTTAAGCTACTGTGACCTCCATGTCTCTTCCGAGGTGCATTCAAACCATCTTGTTAAGCTACTGTGACCTCCACGTCTCTTCCGATGGGCATTAAAACCGTCTTGTTAAGCTACTGCGACATCCACGTCTCTTCCGAGGGTCATTAAAACTGTCTTGTTAAGCTACTGTGACCTCCACGTCTCTTCCAAGGGGCATTAAAACCGTCTTGTTAAGCTACATGGACCTCCACGTCTCTTCCGAGGGGCATTAAAACCGTCTTGTTAAGCTACTGTGACCTCCACCACTTTTCCAAGGGGCATTAAAACCGTCTTGTTAAGCTACTGTGACCTCCACCACTTTTCCAAGGGGCATTAAAACCGTCTTGTTAAGCTACTGCGACCTCCACGTCTCTTCCGAGGGGCATTGAAACCGTCTTGTTAAGCTACTGCGACCTCCACGTCTCTTCCAAGGGGCATTAAAACTGTCTTGTTAAGCTACTGGGACCTCCATGTCTCTTCCAAGGGGCATTAAAACCGTCTTGTTAAGCTCCTGGGACCTCCACGTCTCTTCCGAGGGGCATTAAAACCGTCTTGTGAAGCTACTGTGAGCTCCACCACTTTTCCAAGGGACATTAAAGTCGTCTTGTTAAGCTGCTGTGACCTCCACGTCTCTTCTGAGGGGCATTAAAACCGTCTTGTTAAGCTACTGTGACCTCCACGACTTCTCCAAGGGGCATTAAAACCGTCTTGTTAATCTACTGTGACCTCCACCACTTTTTCAAGGGGAATTAAAACCGTCTTGTTAAGCTACTGCGACCTCCACGTCTCTTCCGAGGGGCATTAAAACCGTCTTGTTAAGCTACTGCGACTTCCACGTCTCTTCTGAGGGGCATTAAAACTGTCTTGTTAAGCTACTGTGACCACCACGTCTCTTCCGAGGGGCAATAAACCGTCTTGTTAAGCTACTTGAACCTCCGCGTCTCTTTCGAGTGGCATTAAAACCGTCTTGTTAAGCTACTGTGACCTCCACCACTTTTCCAAGGGGCATTAAAACCGTCTTGTTAAGCTACTGGGTCCTCCACGTCTCTTCCGGGGGGCATTAAAACTGTCTTGTTAAGCTGCTTTGACCTCTACGTCTCTTCCAAGGGGCATTGAAACCATCTTGTTAAGCTACTGCGACCTCCACGTCTCTTCCGAGGAGAATTAAAACCGTCTTTTTAAGCTACTGGGACGTCCACGTCTCTTCCAAGGGGCATTAAAACTGTCTTCTTAAGCTCCTGGGACCTCCACGTCTCTTCCGAGGGGCATTAAAACCGTCTTGTTAAGCTACTGAGACCTCCAACACTTTTCCAAGGGACATTAAAGCCGTCTTGGTAAGCTGCTGTGACCTCCACGTCTCTTCCGAGGGGCATTAAAACCATCTTCTTAAGCTACTGTGACCTCCACCACTTTTCCAAGGGGCATTAAAACCGTCTTGTTAAGCTACTGTGACCTCCACCACTTTTTCAAGGGGCATTAAAACAGTCTTGTTAAGCTACTGCGACTTCCACATCCCTTCCGAGGGGCATTAAAACTCTTGTTAAGCTACTGTGACCTCCAAGTCTCTTCCGAGGGGCATTAAAACCGTCTTGTTAAGCTGCTTTGACCTCTACGTCTCTTCCAAGGGGCATTGAAACCATCTTGTTAAGCTACAGCGACCTCCACGTCTCTTCCGAGGGGCATTAAAACCGTCTTGTTAAGCTACTGCGACTTCCACGTCTCTTCCGAGGGGCATTAAAACCGTCTTGTTAAGCTACTGTGACCTCCATGTCTCTTCCGAGGTGCATTAAAACCATCTTGTTAAGCTACTGTGACCTCACGTCTCTTCCGAGGGGCATTAAAACCGTCTTGTTAAGCTACTGCGACATCCACGTCTCTTCCGAGGGGCATTAAAACTGTTTTGTTAAGCTACTGTGACCTCCACGTCTCTTCCAAGGGGCATTAAAACCGTCTTGTTAAGCTACATGGACCTCCACGTCTCTTCCGAGGGGCATTAAAACCGTCTTGTTAAGCTACTGTGACCTCCACCACTTTTCCAAGGGGCATTAAAACCGTCTTGTTAAGCTACTGTGACCTCCACGTCTCTTCCGAGGGGCATTGAAACCGTCTTGTTAAGCTACTGCGACCTCCACGTCTCTTCCAAGGGGCATTAAAATTGTCTTGTTAAGCTACTGGGACCTCCATGTCTCTTCCAAGCGGCATTAAAACCGTCTTGTTAAGCTCCTGGGACCTCCACGTCTCTTCCGAGGGGCATTAAAACCGTCTTGTGAAGCTACTGTGACCTCCACCACTTTTCCAAGGGACATTAAAGCCGTCTTGTTAAGCTGCTGTGACCTCCACGTCTCTTCTGAGGGGCATTAAAACCGTCTTGTTAAGCTACTGTGACCTCCACGACTTTTCCAAGGGGCATTAAAACCGTCTTGTTAAGCTACTGTGACCTCCACCACTTTTTCAAGGGGAATTAAAACCGTCTTGTTAAGCTACTGCGACCTCCACGTCTCTTCCGAGGGGCATTAAAACCGTCTTGTTAAGCTACTGCGACGTCCACGTCTCTTCCGAGGGGCATTAAAACTGTCTTGTTAAGCTACTGTGACCACCACGTCTCTTCCGAGGGGCAATAAACCGTCTTGTTAAGCTACTTGAACCTCCGCGTCTCTTTCGAGGGGCATTAAAACCGTCTTGTTAAGCTACTGTGACCTCCACCACTTTTCCAAGGGGCATTAAACCGTCTTGTTAAGCTACTGTGACCTCCACCACTTTTCCAAGGGCCATTAAAACCATCTTGTTAAGCTACTGGGTCCTCCACGTCTCTTCCGGGGGGCATTAAAACCGTCTTGTTAAGCTACTATGACCTCCACCACTTTTCCAAGGGGCATTAAAACCGTCTTGTTAAGCTACTGGGACCTCCACCACTTTTCCAAGGGGCATTAAAACCGTCTTGTTAAGCTACTGCGACCTCCACCACTTTTCCAAGGGGCATTAAAACCGTCTTGTTAAGCTGCTGGAATCTCCATGTCTCTTCCGAGGGGCATTAACACCGTCTTGTTAAGCTACTTTGACCACCACGTCTCTTCCGAGGGGCATTGAAACCGTCTTGTTAAGCTACTGCGACCTCCACGTCTCTTCCGAGGGGCTTTAAAACCGTCTTGTTAAGCTACTGCGACCTCCACGTCTCTTCCGAGGGGCATTAAAACCATTTTGTTAAGCTACTGTGACCTCCACCACTTTTCCAAGGGGCATTAAAACCGTCTTGTTCAGCTACTTTGACCTCCACCACTTTTCCAAGGTGCATTAAAACCGTCTTGTTAAGCTACTGCGACCTCCACGTCTCTTCCGAGGGGCATTAAAACCATCTTGTTAAGCTACTGCGACCTCCAAGTCTCTTCTGAGGTGCATTAAAACTGTCTTGTTAAGCTACTGTGACCTCCAAGTCTATTCCGAGGGGCATTAAAACTGTCTTGTTAAGCTACTGGGACCTCCACATCTCTTCCGAGGGGCATTAAAACCGTCTTGTTAAGCTACTGGGACCTCCACGTCTCTTCCGAGAGACATTAAAACCGTCTTGTTAAGCTACTGGGACCTCAACGTCTCTTCCTAGGGGCATTAAAACCGTCTTGTTAAGCTTCTGTGACCTCCACCACTTTAACAAGGGGCATTAAAACCGTCTTGTTAAGCTACTGTGACCTCCACCACTTTTCCAAGGGGCATTAAAATCGTCTTGTTAAGCTACTGCCACCTCCACGTCTCTTCCGAGGGGCATTGAAACCATCTTGTTAAGCTACTACGACCTCCACGTGTCTTCCGAGGAGCAGTAAAACCGTGTTGTTAAGCTACTAGTACCTCCATGTCTCTTCCAAGGGGCATTAAAACTGTCTTGTTAAGCTCCTGCGACCTCCACGTCTCTTCCGAGGGGCATTAAAACCGTCTTTTTAAGCTACTGTGACCTCCACCACTTTTCCAAGGGGCATTAAAACCGTCTTGTTAAGCTACTGTGACCTCCACCACTTTTCCAAGGGGCATTAAAACCGTCTTGTTAAGCTACTGTGACCTCCACGTCTCTTCCGAGGGGCATTGAAACCGTCTTGTTAAGCTACTGCGACCTCCACGTCTCTTCCAAGGGGCATTAAAATTGTCTTGTTAAGCTACTGGGACCTCCATGTCTCTTCCAAGCGGCATTAAAACCGTCTTGTTAAGCTCCTGGGACCTCCACATCTCTTCCGAGGGGCATTAAAACCGTCTTGTGAAGCTACTGTGACCTCCACCACTTTTCCAAGGGACATTAAAGCCGTCTTGTTAAGCTGCTGTGACCTCCACGTCTCTTCTGAGGGGCATTAAAACCGTCTTGTTAAGCTACTGTGACCTCCACGACTTTTCCAAGGGGCATTAAAACCGTCTTGTTAAGCTACTGTGACCTCCACCACTTTTTCAAGGGGAATTAAAACCGTCTTGTTAAGCTACTGCGACCTCCACGTCTCTTCCGAGGGGCATTAAAACCGTCTTGTTAAGCTACTGCGACGTCCACGTCTCTTCCGAGGGGCATTAAAACTGTCTTGTTAAGCTACTGTGACCACCACGTCTCTTCCGAGGGGCAATAAACCGTCTTGTTAAGCTACGTGAACCTCCGCGTCTCTTTCGAGGGGCATTAAAACCGTCTTGTTAAGCTACTGTGACCTCCACCACTTTTCCAAGGGGCATTAAACCGTCTTGTTAAGCTACTGTGACCTCCACCACTTTTCCAAGGGCCATTAAAACCATCTTGTTAAGCTACTGGGTCCTCCACGTCTCTTCCGGGGGGCATTAAAACCGTCTTGTTAAGCTACTATGACCTCCACCACATTTCCAAGGGGCATTAAAACCGTCTTGTTAAGCTACTGGGACCTCCACCACTTTTCCAAGGGGCATTAAAACCGTCTTGTTAAGCTACTGCGACCTCCACCACTTTTCCAAGGGGCATTAAAACCGTCTTGTTAAGCTACTGGAATCTCCATGTCTCTTCCGAGGGGCATTAACACCGTCTTGTTAAGCTACTTTGACCTCCACGTCTCTTCCGAGGGGCATTGAAACCGTCTTGTTAAGCTACTGCGACCTCCACGTCTCTTCCGAGGGGCTTTAAAACCGTCTTGTTAAGCTACTGCGACCTCCACGTCTCTTCCGAGGGGCATTAAAACCATTTTGTTAAGCTACTGTGACCTCCACCACTTTTCCAAGGGGCATTAAAACCGTCTTGTTCAGCTACTTTGACCTCCACCACTTTTCCAAGGTGCATTAAAACCGTCTTGTTAAGCTACTGCGACCTCCACGTCTCTTCCGAGGGGCATTAAAACCATCTTGTTAAGCTACTGCGACCTCCAAGTCTCTTCTGAGGTGCATTAAAACTGTCTTGTTAAGCTACTGTGACCTCCAAGTCTCTTCCGAGGGGCATTAAAACTGTCTTGTTAAGCTACTGGGACCTCCACATCTCTTCCGAGGGGCATTAAAACCGTCTTGTTAAGCTACTGGGACCTCCACGTCTCTTCCGAGGGACATTAAAACCGTCTTGTTAAGCTACTGGGACCTCAACGTCTCTTCCTAGGGGCATTAAAACCGTCTTGTTAAGCTTCTGTGACCTCCACCACTTTAACAAGGGGCATTAAAACCGTCTTGTTAAGCTACTGTGACCTCCACCACTTTTCCAAGGGGCATTAAAATCGTCTTGTTAAGCTACTGCGACCTCCACGTCTCTTCCGAGGGGCATTGAAACCGTCTTGTTAAGCTACTACGACCTCCACGTGTCTTCCGAGGAGCAGTAAAACCGTGTTGTAAAGCTACTAGTACCTCCATGTCTCTTCCAAGGGGCATTAAAACTGTCTTGTTAAGCTCCTGCGACCTCCACGTCTCTTCCGAGGGGCATTAAAACCGTCTTGTTAAGCTACTGTGACCTCCACCACTTTTCCAAGGGACATTAAAGCCGTCTTGTTAAGCTGCTGTGACCTCCACGTCTCTTCTGAGGGGCATTAAAACCGTCTTTTTAAGCTACTGTGACCTCCAGCACTTTTCCAAGGGGCATTAAAACCGTCTTGTTAAGCTACTGTGACCTCCACCACTTTTTCAAGGGGCATTAAAACTGTCTTGTTAAGCTACTGCGACTTCCACATCTCTTCCGAAGGGCATTAAAACTGTCTTGTTAAGCTACTGTGACCTCCAAGTCTCTTCCGAGGGGTATTAAAACCGTCTTGTTAAGCTACTGTGACCTCCACCACTTTTCCAAGGGGCATTAAACCGTCTTGTTAAGGTACTGTGACCTCCACCACTTTTCCAAGGGGCATTCAAACCGTCTTGTGAAGCTACTGGGTCCTCCACGTCTCTTCAAAGGAGCATTAAAACCGTATTGTTAAGCTACTATGACCTCCACCACTTTTCCAAGGGGCATTAAAACCGCCTTGTTAAGCTACTGGGACCTCCACCACTTTTCCAAGGGGCATTAAAAACGTCTTGTTAAGCCACTGCAACCTCCACCACTTTTCCAAGGGGCATTAAAACTGTCTTGTTAAGCTGCTGGGATCTCAACGTCTCTTCCGAGGGGCATTAAAACCATCTTGTTAAGCTGCTTTGACCTCTACGTCTCTTCCAAGGGGCATTGAAACCATCTTGTTAAGCTACTGCGACCTCAATGTCTCTTCAGATGTGCATTAAAACCGTCTTGTTAAGCTACTGTGACCTCCACCACTTTTCCAAGGGGCATTAAACCATCTTGTTAAGCTACTGTGACCTCCACCACTTTTCCAAGGGGCATTCAAACCGTCTTGTTAAGCTACTGGGTCCTCCACGTCTCTTCAAAGGAGCATTAAAACCGTCTTGTTAAGCTACTATGACCTCCACCACTTTTCCAAGGGGCATTAAAACCGCCTTGTTAAGCTACTGGGATCTCCACCACTTTTCCTAGGGGCAATAAAACCGTCTTGTTAAGCTACTGCGACTTCCACGTCCCTTCCGAGGGGCATTAAAACTGTCTTCTTAAGCTCCTGGGACCTCCACGTCTCTTCCGAGGGGCATTAAAACCGTCTTGTTAAGCTACTGAGACCTCCAACACTTTTCCAAGGGACATTAAAGCCGTCTTGGTAAGCTGCTGTGACCTCCACGTCTCTTCCGAGGGGCATTAAAACCATCTTCTTAAGCTACTGTGACCTCCACCACTTTTCCAAGGGGCATTAAAACCGTCTTGTTAAGCTACTGTGACCTCCACCACTTTTTCAAGGGGCATTAAAACTGTCTTGTTAAGCTACTGCGACTTCCACATCTCTTCCGAAGGGCATTAAAACTGTCTTGTTAAGCTACTGTGACCTCCAAGTCTCTTCCGAGGGGTATTAAAACCGTCTTGTTAAGCTACTGTGACCTCCACCACTTTTCCAAGGGGCATTAAACCGTCTTGTTAAGGTACTGTGACCTCCACCACTTTTCCAAGGGGCATTCAAACCGTCTTGTGAAGCTACTGGGTCCTCCACGTCTCTTCAAAGGAGCATTAAAACCGTATTGTTAAGCTACTATGACCTCCACCACTTTTCCAAGGATCATTAAAACCGCCTTGTTAAGCTACTGGGACCTCCACCAATTTTCCAAGGGGCATTAAAAACGTCTTGTTAAGCCACTGCAACCTCCACCACTTTTCCAAGGGGCATTAAAACTGTCTTGTTAAGCTGCTGGGATCTCACCGTCTCTTCCGAGGGGCATTAAAACCATCTTGTTAAGCTGCTTTGACCTCTACGTCTCTTCCAAGGGGCATTGAAACCATCTTGTTAAGCTACTGCGACCTCAATGTCTCTTCAGATGTGCATTAAAACCGTCTTGTTAAGCTACTGTGACCTCCACCACTTTTCCAAGGGGCATTAAACCATCTTGTTAAGCTACTGTGACCTCCACCACTTTTCCAAGGGGCATTCAAACCGTCTTGTTAAGCTACTGGGTCCTCCACGTCTCTTCAAAGGAGCATTAAAACCGTCTTGTTAAGCTACTATGACCTCCACCACTTTTCCAAGGGGCATTAAAACCGCCTTGTTAAGCTACTGGGACCTCCACCACTTTTCCTAGGGGCAATAAAACCGTCTTGTTAAGCTACTGCGACTTCCACGTCTCTTACGAGGGGCATTAAAACCGTCTTGTTAAGCTACTGTGACCTCAATGTCTCTTCTGAGGTGCATTAAAACCGTCTTGTTAAGCTACTGCGACCTCCACGTCTCTTCAAAGGGGCATTAAAACCGTCTTGTTAAGCTACTGTGACCTCCACCACTTTTCCAAGGGGCATTTAAACTGTCTTGTTAAGCTAGTGTGACCTCCACGTCTCTTCCGAGGGGCATTAAAACCGTCTTGTTAAGCTACTGCGACTTCCACGTCTCTTCCGAGGGGCATTAAAACTGTCTTGTTAAGCTACTGTGACCTCCACGTCTCTTCCGAGGGGCATTAAAACAGTCTTGTTAACCTACTTGGACCTCCACTTCTCTTCCGAGGGGCATTAAAACTGTCTTGTTAAGCTACTTGGACCTCCACGTGTCTTCCGAGGGGCATTTAAACCGTCTTGTTAAGCTACTGTGACCTCCACATCTCTTCCGAGGGGCATTAAAACCATCTTGTTAAGCTACTGCGACTTCCACGTCTCTTCCGAGGGGCATTAAAACTGTCTTGTTAAGCTACTGTGACCTCCACGTCTCTTCCGAGGGGCATTAAAAACGTCTTGTTAAGCTACTTGGACCTCCACGTCTCTTCCGAGGGGCATTAAAACTGTCTTGTTAAGCTACTGTGACCTCCACCACTTTTCCAAGGGGCATTAAAATCGTCTTGTTAAGCTACTGGGTCCTCCACGTCTCCTCCGAGGGGCATTAAAACCGTCTTGTTAAGCTACTGTGACCTCCACCACTTTTCCAAGAGGCATTAAGACCGTCTTGTTAAGCTACTGGGACCTCCACCACTTTTCCAAAGGGCATTAAAACCATCTTGTTAAGCTACTGCGACCTCCACCACTTTTCCAAGGGGCATTAAAACCGTCTTGTTAAGCTGCTGGGATCGCCACGTCTCTTCCGAGGGGCATTAAAACCGTCTTGTTAAGCTACTTTGACCTCCACGTCTCTATCGAGGGGCATTGAAACCGTCTTGTTAAGCAACTGCGACTTCTACGTCTCTTCCGAGGGGCATTAAAACTGTCTTGTTAAGCTACTATGACCTCCACTTCTCTTCCGAGGGGCATTAAAACCATCTTGTTAAGCTACTTGGACCTCCACGTCTCTTCCGAGGGGCATTGAAACCGTCTTGTTAAGCTACTGCGACCTCCACGTCTCTTCCGAGGGGCATTAAAATCGTCTTGTTAAGCTACTGATACCTCCATGTCTCTTCCGAGGGGCATTAAAACCAACTTGTTAAGCTACTGTGACCTCCATGTCTCTTCCGAGGTGCATTAAAACCGTCTTGTTAAGCAACTGCGACTTCTACGTCTCTTCCGAGGGGCATTAAAACTGTCTTGTTAAGCTACTATGTCCTCCACTTCTCTTCCGAGGGGCATTAAAACCATCTTGTTAAGCTACTTGGACCTCCACGTCTCTTCCGAGGGGCATTGAAACCGTCTTGTTAAGCTACTGCGACCTCCACGTCTCTTCCGAGGGGCATTAAAACCGTCTTGCTAAGCTACTGGGACCTCCACGTCTCTTCCAAGGGGCATTAAAACCATCTTGTTAAGCTCCAGGGACCTTCAAGTCTTTTCCGAGGGGCATTAAAACAGTCTTGTTAAGCTACTGTGACCTCCACCACTTTTCCAAGGGACATTAAAGCTGTCTTGTTAAGCTGCTGTGACCTCTGCGTCTCTTCCGAGGGGCATTAAAACCGTCTTGTTAAGCTATTGGGTCCTTAACGTCTCTTCCGAGGGGCATTAAAACCGTCTTATTAAGCTACTATAACTTAGACCACTTTTCCAAGGGGCATTAAAACCGTCTTGTTAAGCTACTGGGACCTCCACGACTTTTCCAAGGGGCATTAAAACCGTCTTGTTAAGCTACTGCGACCTCCACCACTTTTTCAAGGGGCATTAAAACCGTCTTGTTAAGCTGCTGGGATCTCCACGTCTCTTCCGAGGGGCATTAAAATCGTCTTGTTAAGCTACTTTTACCTCCACGTCTCTTCCGAGGGGCATTGAAACCGTCTTGTTAAGCTATTGCGACCTCCACGTCTCTTCCGAGGGGCATTAAAACTGTCTTGTTAAGCTACGGCGACCTCCACGTCTCTTCCGAGGGGCATTAAAACCGTCTTGTTAAGCTACTGTGACCTCCACCACTTTTCCAAGGGGCATTAAAACCGTCTTGTTAAGCTATTGGGTCCTCCACGTCTCTTCCGAGCAGCATTAAAAACGTCTTGTTAAGCTACTATGACCTCCACCACTTTTCCAAGGGGCATTAAAACCGCCTTGTTATGCTACTGGGACCTCCACCACTATTCCAAGGGGCATTAAAACCGTCTTGTTAAGCCACTGCGACCTCCGCCACTTTTCCAAGCGCATTAAAACCGTCTTGTTAAGCTACTGGGATCGCCACCACTTTTCCAAGGGGCATTAAAACCATCTTGTTAAGCAACTGCGACTTCTACGTCTCTTCCGAGGGGCATTAAAACTGTCTTGTTAAGCTACTATGACCTCCACGTCTCTTCCGAGGGGCATTAAAACCATCTTGTTAAGCTACTTGGACCTCCACGTCTCTTCCGAGGGACATCAAACTTGTCTTGTTAAGCTGCTGTGACCTCCACCACTTTTCCAAGGGGCATTAAACCGTCTTGTTAAGCTACTGGGACCTCCACCACTTTTCCAAGGGGCATTAAAACCGTCTTGTTAAGCTACTGGGTCCTCCACGTCTCTTCCGAGGGGCATAAAAATCATCTTGTTAAGCTACTATGACCTCCACCACTTTTCCAAGGGGCATTAAAACCGACTTGTTAAGCTACTGGGACCTCCACCACTTTTCAAAGGGGCATTAAAACCGTCTTGTTAAGCTATGGCGACCTCCACGTCTCTATCGAGGGGCACTGAAACCGTCTTGTTATGCTATTTTGACCTCCACGTCTCTTCCGAGGGGCATTAAAATCGTCTTGTTAAGCTACTGATAAATCCATGTCTCTTCCGAGGGGCATTAAAACCAACTTGTTAAGCTACTGTGACCTCAATGTCTCTTCCGAGGGGCATTAAAACCGTCTTGTTAAGCAACTGCGACTTCTACGTCTCTTCCGAGGGGCATTAAAACTGTCTTGTTAAGCTACTATGACCTCCACTTCTCTTCCGAGGGGCATTAAAACCATCTTGTTAAGCTACTTGGACCTCCACGTCTCTTCCGAGGGGCATTGAAACCGTCTTGTTAAGCTACTGCGACCTCCACGTCTCTTCCGAGGGGCATTAAAACCGTCTTGCTAAGCTACTGGGACCTCCATGTCTCTTCCAAGGGGCATTAAAACCGTCTTGTTAAGCTCCAGGGACCTTCAAGTCTTTTCCGAGGGGCATTAAAACAGTCTTGTTAAGCTACTGTGACCTCCACCACTTTTCCAAGGGACATTAAAGCTGTCTTGTTAAGCTGCTGTGACCTCTACGTCTCTTCCGAGGGGCATTAAAACCGTCTTGTTAAGCTACTGGGTTCTTAACGTCTCTTCCGAGGGGCATTAAAACCGTCTTATTAAGCTACTATAACTTAGACCACTTTTCCAAGGGGCATTAAAACCGTCTTGTTAAGCTACTGGGACCTCCACCACTTTTTCAAGGGGCATTAAAACCGTCTTGTTAAGCTGCTGGGATCTCCACGTCTCTTCCGAGGGGCATTAAAATCGTCTTGTTAAGCTACTTTGACCTCCACGTCTCTTCCGAGGGGCATTGAAACCGTCTTGTTAAGCTATTGCGACCTCCACGTCTCTTCCGAGGGGCATTAAAACTGTCTTGTTAAGCTACGGCGACCTCCATGTCTCTTCCGAGGGGCATTAAAACCGTCTTGTTAAGCTACTGTGACCTCCACCACTTTTCCAAGGGGCATTAAAACCGTCTTGTTAAGCTATTGGGTCCTCCACGTCTCTTCCGAGGAGCATTAAAAACGTCTTGTTAAGCTACTATGACCTCCACCACTTTTCCAAGGGGCATTAAAACCGCCTTGTTATGCTACTGGGACCTCCACCACTTTTCCAAGGGGCATTAAAACCGTCTTGTTAAGCCACTGCGACCTCCGCCACTTTTCCAAGTGCATTAAAACCGTCTTGTTAAGCTACTGGGATCGCCACCACTTTTCCAAGGGGCATTAAAACCATCTTGTTAAGCAACTGCGACTTCTACGTCTCTTCCGAGGGGCATTAAAACTGTCTTGTTAAGCTACTATGACCTCCACTTCTCTTCCGAGGTGCATTAAAACCATCTTGTTAAGCTACTTGGACCTCCACGTCTCTTCCGAGGGACATCAAACTTGTCTTGTTAAGCTGCTGTGACCTCCACCACTTTTCCAAGGGGCATTAAACCGTCTTGTTAAGCTACTGGGACCTCCACCACTTTTCCAAGGGGCATTAAAACCGTCTTGTTAAGCTACTGGGTCCTCCACGTCTCTTCCGAGGGGCATAAAAACCATCTTGTTAAGCTACTATGACCTCCACCACTTTTCCAAGGGGCATTAAAACCGACTTGTTAAGCTACTGGGACCTCCACCACTTTTCAAAGGGGCATTAAAACCGTCTTGTTAAGCTACGGCGACATCCACGTCTCTATCGAGGGGCACTGAAACCGTCTTGTTATGCTATTTTGACCTCCACGTCTCTTCCGAGGGGCATTAAAATCGTCTTGTTAAGCTACTGATAAATCCATGTCTCTTCCGAGGGGCATTAAAACCAACTTGTTAAGCTACTGTGACCTCCATGTCTCTTCCGAGGGGCATTAAAACCGTCTTGTTAAGCAACTGCGACTTCTACGTCTCTTCCGAGGGGCATTAAAACTGTCTTGTTAAGCTACTATGACCTCCACGTCTCTTCCGAGGGGCATTAAAACCATCTTGTTAAGCTACTTGGACCTCCACGTCTCTTCCGAGGGGCATCAAAACCGTCTTGTTAAGCTGCTGTGACCTCCACCACTTTTCAAAGTGGCATTAAACCGTCTTGTTAAGCTACTGGGACCTCCACCATTTTTCCAAGGGGCATTAAAACCGTCTTGTTAAGCAACTGCGACTTCTACGTCTCTTCCGAGGGGCATTAAAACTGTCTTGTTAAGCTACTATGACCTCCACGTCTCTTCCGAGGGGCATTAAAACCATCTTGTTAAGCTACTTGGATCTCCACGTCTCTTCCGAGGGGCATCAAAACCGTCTTGTTAAGCTGCTGTGACCTCCACCACCTTTCCAAGGGGCATTAAACCGTCTTGTTAAGCTACTGGGACCTCCACCACTTTTCCAAGGGGCAATAAAACCGTCTTGTTAAGCTACTGGATCCTCCACGTCTCTTCCGAGGGGCATAAAAACCGTCTTGTTAAGCTACTATGACCTCCACCACTTTTCCAAGGGGCATTAAAACCGACTTGCTAAGCTACTGGGACCTCCACCACTTTTCCAAGGGGCATTAAATCCATCTTGTTAAGCTGCTGGGATCTCCATGTCTCTTCCGAGTGGCATTAAAACTGTCTTGTTAAGCTACTTTCACCTCCACGTCTCTTCCGAGGAGCATTGAAACCATCTTGATAAGCTACTGCGACCTCCACGTCTCTTACTAGGGGCATTAAAACCATCTTCTTAACATACTGTGACCTCCACCACTTTTCCAAGGGGTATTAAAACCATCTTATTAAGCTACTGTGACCTCCACGTCTCTTCCGAGTGGCATTAAAACCGTCTTGTTAAGCTACTGGGACCTTCACGTCTCTTCCGAGGGGCATTAAAACCGTCTTGTTAAGCTACTGTGACCTCCACCACTTTTCCAAGGGGCATTAAAACCGACTTGTTAAGCTACTGGGACCTCCACCACTTTTCAAAGGGGCATTAAAACCGTCTTGTTAAGCTACGGCGACATCCACGTCTCTATCGAGGGGCACTGAAACCGTCTTGTTATGCTATTTTGACCTCCACGTCTATTCCGAGGGGCATTAAAATCGTCTTGTTAAGCTACTGATAAATCCATGTCTCTTCCGAGGGGCATTAAAACCAACTTGTTAAGCTACTGTGACCTCCATGTCTCTTCCGAGGGGCATTAAAACCGTCTTGTTAAGCAACTGCGACTTCTACGTCTCTTCCGAGGGGCATTAAAACTGTCTTGTTAAGCTACTATGACCTCCACGTCTCTTCCGAGGGGCATTAAAACCATCTTGTTAAGCTACTTGGACCTCCACGTCTCTTCCGAGGGGCATCAAAACCGTCTTGTTAAGCTGCTGTGACCTCCACCACTTTTCAAAGTGGCATTAAACCGTCTTGTTAAGCTACTGGGACCTCCACCATTTTTCCAAGGGGCATTAAAACCGTCTTGTTAAGCAACTGCGACTTCTACGTCTCTTCCGAGGGGCATTAAAACTGTCTTGTTAAGCTACTATGACCTCCACGTCTCTTCCGAGGGGCATTAAAACCATCTTGTTAAGCTACTTGGATCTCCACGTCTCTTCCGAGGGGCATCAAAACCGTCTTGTTAAGCTGCTGTGACCTCCACCACCTTTCCAAGGGGCATTAAACCGTCTTGTTAAGCTACTGGGACCTCCACCACTTTTCCAAGGGGCAATAAAACCGTCTTGTTAAGCTACTGGATCCTCCACGTCTCTTCCGAGGGGCATAAAAACCGTCTTGTTAAGCTACTATGACCTCCACCACTTTTCCAAGGGGCATTAAAACCGACTTGTTAAGCTACTGGGACCTCCACCACTTTTCCAAGGGGCATTAAATCCATCTTGTTAAGCTGCTGGGATCTCCATGTCTCTTCCGAGTGGCATTAAAACTGTCTTGTTAAGCTACTTTCACCTCCACGTCTCTTCCGAGGAGCATTGAAACCATCTTGATAAGCTACTGCGACCTCCACGTCTCTTACTAGGGGCATTAAAACCATCTTGTTAACATACTGTGACCTCCACCACTTTTCCAAGGGGTATTAAAACCATCTTATTAAGCTACTGTGACCTCCACGTCTCTTCCGAGTGGCATTAAAACCGTCTTGTTAAGCTACTGGGACCTTCACGTCTCTTCCGAGGGGCATTAAAACCGTCTTGTTAAGCTACTGTGACCTCCACCACTTTTCCAAGGGGCATTAAAACCGTCTTGTTAAGCTACTGGGTCCTCCACGTCTCTTCCGAGGAGCATTAAAAACGTCTTGTTAAGCTACTATGACCTCCACCACTTTTCCAAGGGGCATTAAAACCGCCTTGTTATGCTACTGGGACCTCCACCACTTTTCCAAGGGGCATTAAAACCGTCTTGTTAAGCCACTGCGACCTCCGCCACTTTTCCAAGGGCATTAAAACCGTCTTGTTAAGCTACTGGGATCTCCACCACTTTTCCAAGGGGCATTAAAACCGTCTTGTTAAGCAACTGCGACTTCTACGTCTCTTCCGAGGGGCATTAAAACTGTCTTGTTAAGCTACTATGACCTCCACGTCTCTTCCGAGGGGCATTAAAACCATCTTGTTAAGCTACTTGGACCTCCACGTCTCTTCCGAGGGGCATCAAAACCGTCTTGTTAAGCTGCTGTGACCTCCACCACTTTTCCAAGGGGCATTAAACCGTCTTGTTAAGCTACTGGGACCTCCACCACTTTTCCAAGGGGCATTAAAACCGTCTTGTTAAGCTACTGGGTCCTCCACGTCTCTTCCGAGGGGCATAAAAACCGTCTTGTTAAGCTACTATGACCTCCACCACTTTTCCAAGGGGCATTAAAACCGACTTGTTAAGCTACTGGGACCTCCACCACTTTTCCAAGGGCCATTAAAACCGTCTTGTTAAGCTACTGGGTCCTCCACGTCTCTTCCGGGGGGCATTAAAACCGTCTTCTTAAGCTACTATGACCTCCACCACTATTCCAAGGGGCATTAAAACCGTCTTGTTAAGCTACTGGGACCTCCACCACTTTTCCAAGGGGCATTAAAACCGTCTTGTTAAGCTACTGCAACCTCCACCACTTTTCCAAGTGGCATTAAAACCGTCTTGTTAAGCTGCTGGAATCTTCATGTCTCTTCCGAGGGGCATTAACACTGTCTTGTTAAGCTACTTTGACCTCCTCGTCTCTTCCGAGGGGCATTGAAACCGTCTTGTTAAGCTACTGCGACCTCCACGTCTCTTCCGAGGGGCATTAAAACCATCTTGTTAACCTACTGTGACCTCCACCACTTTTCCAAGGGGTATGAAAACCATCTTATTAAGCTACTGTGACCTCCAAGTCTCTTCCGAGGGGCATTAAAACCGTCTTGTTAAGCTACTGGGACCTCCACGTCTCTTCCGAGGGACATTAAAACCGTCTTGTTAAGCTACTGGGACCTCAACGTCTCTTCCTAGGGGCATTAAAACCGTCTTGTTAAGCTTCTGTGACCTCCACCACTTTACCAAGGGGCATTAAAACCGTCTTGTTAAGCTACTGTGACCTCCACTACTTTTCCAAGGGGCATTAAAATCGTCTTGTTAAGCTACTGCGACCTCCACGTCTCTTCCGAGGGGTATTGAAACCGTCTTGTTAAGCTACTGCGACCTCCACGTCTCTTCCGAGGAGCATTAAAACCGTCTTGTTAAGCTACTAGGACCTCCATGTCTCTTCCAAGGGGCAATAAAACTGTCTTGTTAAGCTCCTGCGACCTCCACGTCTCTTCCGAGGGGCATTAAAACCGTCTTGTTAAGCTACTGGGTCCTCCACGTCTCTTCAAAGGAACATTAAAACCGTCTTGTTAAGCTACTATGACCTCCACCACTTTTCCAAGCGGCATTAAAACCGCCTTGTTAAGCTACTGGGACCTCCACCACTTTTCCAAGGGGCATTAAAAACGTCTTGTTAAGCCACTGCGACCTCCACCACTTTTCCAAGGGGCATTAAAACTGTCTTGTTAAGCTGCTGGGATCTCAACGTCTCTTTCGAGGGGCATTAAAACCGTCTTGTTAAGCTGCTTTGACCTCTACGTCTCTTCCAAGGGGCATTGAAACCATCTTGTTAAGCTACTGCGACCTCCACGTCTCTTCCGAGGGGCATTAAAACCGTCTTGTTAAGCTACTGCGACCTCCACGTCTCTTCCGAGGAGAATTAAAACCGTCTTTTTAAGCTACTGGGACGTCCACGTCTCTTCCAAGGGGCATTAAAACTGTCTTCTTAAGCTCCTGGGACCTCCACGTCTCTTCCGAGGGGCATTAAAACCGTCTTGTTAAGCTACTGTGACCTCCAACACTTTTCCAAGGGACATTAAAGCCGTCTTGGTAAGCTGCTGTGACCTCCACGTCTCTTCCGAGGGGCATTAAAACCATCTTGTTAAGCTACTGTGACCTCCACCACTTTTCCAAGGGACATTAAAACCGTCTTGTTAAGCTACTATGACCTCCACCACTTTTCCAAGGGGCATTAAAACCGTCTTGCTAAGCCACTGCGAACTCCACCAATTTTCCAAGGGGCATTAAAACCGTCTTGTTAAGCTGCTGGGATCTCGACGTCTCTTCTGAGGGGCATTAAAACCGTCTTGTTAAGCTGCTTTGACCTCTACGTCTCTTCCAAGGGGCATTGAAACCATCTTGTTAAGCTACAGCGACCTCCACGTCTCTTCCGAGGGGCATTAAAACCGTCTTGTTAAGCTACTGCGACTTCCACGTCTCTTCCGAGGGGCATTAAAACCGTCTTGTTAAGCTACTGGGTCCTCCACGTCTCTTCCGGGGGGCATTAAAACTGTCTTGTTAAGCTGCTTTGACCTCTACGTCTCTTCCAAGGGGCATTGAAACCATCTTGTTAAGCTACTGCGACCTCCACGTCTCTTCCGAGGAGAATTAAAACCGTCTTTTTAAGCTACTGGGACGTCCACGTCTCTTCCAAGGGGCATTAAAACTGTCTTCTTAAGCTCCTGGGACCTCCACGTCTCTTCCGAGGGGCATTAAAACCGTCTTGTTAAGCTACTGGGTCCTCCACGTCTCTTCAAAGGAACATTAAAACGGTCTTGTTAAGCTACTATGACCTCCACCACTTTTCCAAGGGGCATTAAAACCGCCTTGTTAAGCTACTGGGACCTCCACCACTTTTCCAAGGGGCATTAAAAACGTCTTGTTAAGCCACTGCGACCTCCACCACTTTTCCAAGGGGCATTAAAACTGTCTTGTTAAGCTGCTGGGATCTCAACGTCTCTTCCGAGGGGCATTAAAACCGTCTTGTTAAGCTGCTTTGACCTCTATGTCTCTTCCAAGGGGCATTGAAACCATCTTGTTAAGCTACTGCGACCTCCACGTCTCTTCCGAGGGGCATTAAAACCGTCTTGTTAAGCTACTGCGACCTCCACGTCTCTTCCGAGGAGAATTAAAACCGTCTTTTTAAGCTACTGGGACGTCCACGTCTCTTCCAAGGGGCATTAAAACTGTCTTCTTAAGCTCCTGGGACCTCCACGTCTCTTCCGAGGGGCATTAAAACCGTCTTGTTAAGCTACTGTGACCTCCAACACTTTTCCAAGGGACATTAAAGCCGTCTTGGTAAGCTGCTGTGACCTCCACGTCTCTTCCGAGGGGCATTAAAACCATCTTGTTAAGCTACTGTGACCTCCACCACTTTTCCAAGGGACATTAAAACCGTCTTGTTAAGCTACTATGACCTCCAACACTTTTCCAAGGGGCATTAAAACCGTCTTGCTAAGCCACTGCGAACTCCACCAATTTTCCAAGGGGCATTAAATCCGTCTTGTTAAGCTGCTGGGATCTCGACGTCTCTTCCGAGGGGCATTAAAACCGTCTTGTTAAGCTGCTTTGACCTCTACGTCTCTTCCAAGGGGCATTGAAACCATCTTGTTAAGCTACAGCGACCTCCACGTCTCTTCCGAGGGGCATTAAAACCGTCTTGTTAAGCTACTGCGACTTCCACGTCTCTTCCGAGGGGCATTAAAACCGTCTTGTTAAGCTACTGTGACCTCCATGTCTCTTCCGAGGTGCATTAAAACCATCTTGTTAAGCTACTGTGACCTCCACGTCTCTTCCGAGGGGCATTAAAACCGTCTTGTTAAGCTACTGCGACATCCACGTCTCTTCCGAGGGTCATTAAAACTGTCTTGTTAAGCTACTGTGACCTCCACGTCTCTTCCAAGTGGCATTAAAACCGTCTTGTTAAGCTACATGGACCTCCACGTCTCTTCCGAGGGGCATTAAAACCGTCTTGTTAAGCTACTGTGACCTCCACCACTTTTCCAAGGGGCATTAAAACCGTCTTGTTAAGCTACTGTGACCTCCACCACTTTTCCAAGGGGCATTAAAACCGTCTTGTTAAGCTACTGCGACCTCCACGTCTCTTCCGAGGGGCATTGAAACCGTCTTGTTAAGCTACTGCGACCTCCACGTCTCTTCCAAGGGGCATTAAAACTGTCTTGTTAAGCTACTGGGACCTCCATGTCTCTTCCAAGGGGCATTAAAACCGTCTTGTTAATCTCCTGGGACCTCCACGTCTCTTCCGAGGGGCAGTAAAACCGTCTTGTGAAGCCACTGTGACCTCCACCACTTTTCCAAGGGACATTAAAGTCGTCTTGTTAAGCTGCTGTGACCTCCACGTCTCTTCTGAGGGGCATTAAAACCGTCTTGTTAAGCTACTGTGACCTCCACGACTTCTCCAAGGGGCATTAAAACCGTCTTGTTAATCTACTGTGACCTCCACCACTTTTTCAAGGGGAATTAAAACCGTCTTGTTAAGCTACTGCGACCTCCACGTCTCTTCCGAGGGGCATTAAAACCGTCTTGTTAAGCTACTGCGACTTCCACGTCTCTTCTGAGGGGCATTAAAACTGTCTTGTTAAGCTACTGTGACCACCACGTCTCTTCCGAGGGGCAATAAACCGTCTTGTTAAGCTACTTGAACCTCCGCGTCTCTTTCGAGGGGCATTAAAACTGTCTTGTTAAGCTACTGTGACCTCCACCACTTTTCCAAGGGGCATTAAACCGTCTTGTTAAGCTACTGTGACCTCCACCACTTTTCCAAGGGCCATTAAAACCGTCTTGTTAAGCTACTGGGTCCTCCACGTCTCTTCCGGGGGGCATTAAAACTGTCTTGTTAAGCTGCTTTGACCTCTACGTCTCTTCCAAGGGGCATTGAAACCATCTTGTTAAGCTACTGCGACCTCCACGTCTCTTCCGAGGAGAATTAAAACCGTCTTTTTAAGCTACTGGGACGTCCACGTCTCTTCCAAGGGGCATTAAAACTGTCTTCTTAAGCTCCTGGGACCTCCACGTCTCTTCCGAGGGGCATTAAAACCGTCTTGTTAAGCTACTGTGACCTCCAACACTTTTCCAAGGGACATTAAAGCCGTCTTGGTAAGCTGCTGTGACCTCCACGTCTCTTCCGAGGGGCATTAAAACCATCTTGTTAAGCTACTGTGACCTCCACCACTTTTCCAAGGGGCATTAAAACCGTCTTGTTAAGCTACTGTGACCTCCACCACTTTTTCAAGGGGCATTAAAACAGTCTTGTTAAGCTACTGCGACTTCCACATCTCTTCCGAGGGGCATTAAAACTGTCTTGTTAAGCTACTGTGACCTCCAAGTCTCTTCCGAGGGGCATTAAAACCGTCTTGTTAAGCCACTTGGACCTCCACGTCTCTTCTGAGGGGCATTAAAACCGTTTTGTTAAGCTACTGTGACCTCCACCACTTTTCCAAGTGGCATTAAAACCGTCTTGTTAAGCTGCTGGAATCTCCATGTCTCTTCCGAGGGGCATTAACACTGTCTTGTTAAGCTACTTTGACCTCCTCGTCTCTTCCGAGGGGCATTGAAACCGTCTTATTAAGCTACTGCGACCTCCATGTCTCTTCCGAGGGGCATTAAAACCGTCTTGTTAACCTACTGTGACCTCCACCACTTTTCCAAGGGGTATTAAAACCATCTTATTAAGCTACTGTGACCTCCAAGTCTCTTCCGAGGGGCATTAAAACCGTCTTGTTAAGCTACTTGGACCTCCACGTCCCTTCCGAGGGACATTAAAACCGTCTTGTTAAGCTACTGGGACCTCAACGTCTCTCCCTAGGGGCATTAAAACCGTCTTGTTAAGCTTCTGTGACCTCCACCACTTTACCAAGGGGCATTAAAACCGTCTTGTTAAGCTACTGTGACCTCCACTACTTTTCCAAGGGGCATTAAAATCGTCTTGTTAAGCTACTGCGACCTCCACGTCTCTTCCGAGGGGTATTGAAACCGTCTTGTTAAGCTACTGCGACCTCCACGTCTCTTCCGAGGAGCATTAAAACCATCTTGTTAAGCTACTAGGACCTCCATGTCTCTTCCAAGGGGCAATAAAACTGTCTTGTTAAGCTCCTGCGACCTCCACGTCTCTTCCGAGGGGCATTAAAACCATCTTGTTAAGCTACTGGGTCCTCCACGTCTCTTCAAAGGAACATTAAAACCGTCTTGTTAAGCTACTATGACCTCCACCACTTTTCCAAGGGGCATTAAAACCGCCTTGTTAAGCTACTGGGACCTCCACCACTTTTCCAAGGGGCATTAAAAACGTCTTGTTAAGCCACTGCGACCTCCACCACTTTTCCAAGGGGCATTAAAACTGTCTTGTTAAGCTGCTGGGATCTCAACGTCTCTTCCGAGGGCCATTAAAACCGTCTTGTTAAGCTGCTTTGACCTCTACGTCTCTTCCAAGGGGCATAGAAACCATCTTGTTAAGCTACTGCGACCTCCACGTCTCTTCCGAGGGGCATTAAAACCGTCTTGTTAAGCTACTGCGACCTCCACGTCTCTTCCGAGTAGAATTAAAACCGTCTTTTTAAGCTACTGGGACGTCCACGTCTCTTCCAAGGGGCATTAAAACTGTCTTCTTAAGCTCCTGGGACCTCCACGTCTCTTCCGAGGGGCATTAAAACCGTCTTGTTAAGCTACTGTGACCTCCAACACTTTTCCAAGGGACATTAAAGCCGTCTTGGTAAGCTGCTGTGACCTCCACGTCTCTTCCGAGGGGCATTAAAACCATCTTGTTAAGCTACTGTGACCTCCACCACTTTTCCAAGGGACATTAAAACCGTCTTGTTAAGCTACTGTGACCTCCACCACTTTTCCAAGGGGCATTAAAACCGTCTTGCTAAGCCACTGCGAACTCCACCAATTTTCCAAGGGGCATTAAAACCGTCTTGTTAAGCTGCTGGGATCTCGACGTCTCTTCCGAGGGGCATTAAAACCGTCTTGTTAAGCTGCTTTGACCTCTACGTCTCTTCCAAGGGGCATTGAAACCATTCTGTTAAGCTACAGCGACCTCCACGTCTCTTCCGAGGGGCATTAAAACCGTCTTGTTAAGCTACTGCGACTTCCACGTCTCTTCCGAGGGGCATTAAAACCGTCTTGTTAAGCTACTGTGACCTCCATGTCTCTTCCGAGGTGCATTAAAACCATCTTCTTAAGCTACTGTGACGTCCACGTCTCTTCCGAGGGGCATTAAAACCGTCTTGTTAAGCTACTGCGACATCCACGTCTCTTCCGAGGGTCATTAAAACTGTCTTGTTAAGCTACTGTGACCTCCACGTCTCTTCCAAGTGGCATTAAAACCGTCTTGTTAAGCTACATGGACCTCCACGTCTCTTCCGAGGGGCATTAAAACCGTCTTGTTAAGGTACTGTGACCTCCACCACTTTTCCAAGGGGCATTAAAACCGTCTTGTTAAGCTACTGCGACCTCCACGTCTCTTCCGAGGGGCATTGAAACCGTCTTGTTAAGCTACTGCGACCTCCACGTCTCTTCCAAGGGGCATTAAAACTGTCTTGTTAAGCTACTGGGACCTCCATGTCTCTTCCAAGGGGCATTAAAACCGTCTTGTTAAGCTCCTGGGACCTCCACGTCTCTTCCGAGGGGCATTAAAACCGTCTTGTGAAGCTAATGTGACCTCCACCACTTTTCCAAGGGACATTAAAGTCGTCTTGTTAAGCTGCTGTGACCTCCACGTCTCTTCTGAGGGGCATTAAAACCGTCTTGTTAAGCTACTGTGACCTCCACGACTTCTCCAAGGGGCATTAAAACCGTCTTGTTAATCTACTGTGACCTCCACCACTTTTTCAAGGGGAATTAAAACCGTCTTGTTAAGCTACTGCGACCTCCACGTCTCTTCCGAGGGGCATTAAAACCGTCTTGTTAAGCTACTGCGACTTCCACGTCTCTTCTGAGGGGCATTAAAACTGTCTTGTTAAGCTACTGTGACCACCACGTCTCTTCCGAAGGGCAATAAACCGTCTTGTTAAGCTACTTGAACCTCCGCGTCTCTTTCGAGGGGCATTAAAACCGTCTTGTTAAGCTACTGTGACCTCCACCACTTTTCCAAGGGGCATTAAACCGTCTTGTTAAGCTACTGTGACCTCCACCACTTTTCCAAGGGCCATTAAAACCATCTTGTTAAGCTACTGGGTCCTCCACGTCTCTTCCGGGGGGCATTAAAACCGTCTTGTTAAGCTACTATGACCTCCACCACTTTTCCAAGGGGCATTAAAACCGTCTTGTTAAGCTACTGGGACCTCCACCACTTTTCCAAGGGGCATTAAAACCGTCTTGTTAAGCTACTGCGACCTCCACCACTTTTCCAAGGGGCATTAAAACCGTCTTGTTAAGCTGCTGGAATCTCCATGTCTCTTCCGAGGGGCATTAACACCGTCTTGTTAAGCTACTTTGACCTCCACGTCTCTTCCGAGGGGCATTGAAACCGTCTTGTTAAGCTACTGAGACTTCCACGTCTCTTCCGAGGGGCTTTAAAACCGTCTTGTTAAGCTACTGCGACCTCCACGTCTCTTCCGAGGGGCATTAAAACAGTCTTGATAACATACTGTGACCTCCACCACTTTTTCAAGGGGTATTAAAACCATCTTATTAAGCTACTGTGACCTCCCTGTCTCTTCCGAGGGGCATTAAAACCATTTTGTTAAGCTACTGTGACCTCCACCACTTTTCCAAGGGGCATTAAAACCGTCTTGTTCAGCTACTTTGACCTCCATCACTTTTCCAAGGTGCATTAAAACCGTCTTTTTAAGCTACTGCGACCTCCACGTCTCTTCCGAGGGGCATTAAAACCATCTTGTTAAGCTACTGCGACCTCCACGTCTCTTCTGAGGTGCATTAAAACTGTCTTGTTAAGCTACTGTGACCTCCAAGTCTCTTCCGAGGGGCATTAAAACTGTCTTGTTAAGCTACTGGGACCTCTACGTCTCTTCCGCGGGGCATTAAAACCGTCTTGTTAAGCTACTGGGACCTCCACGTCTCTTCCGAGGGACATTAAAACCGTCTTGTTAAGCTACTGGGACCTCAACGTCTCTTCCTAGGGGCATTAAAACCGTCTTGCTAAGCTTCTGTGACCTCCACCACTTTAACAAGGGGCATTAAAACCGTCTTGTTAAGCTACTGTGACCTCCACCACTTTTCCAAGGGGCATTAAAACCGTCTTGTTAAGCTACTGCGACCTCCACGTCTCTTCCGAGGGGCATTAAAACCGTCTTGTTAAGCTACTGCGACTTCCACGTCTCTTCTGAGGGGCATTAAAACTGTCTTGTTAAGCTACTGTGACCACCACGTCTCTTCCGAGGGGCAATAAACCGTCTTGTTAAGCTACTTGAACCTCCGCGTCTCTTTCGAGGGGCATTAAAACCGTCTTGTTAAGCTACTGTGACCTCCACCACTTTTCCAAGGGGCATTAAACCGTCTTGTTAAGCTACTGTGACCTCCACCACTTTTCCAAGGGCCATTAAAACCATCTTGTTAAGCTACTGGGTCCTCCACGTCTCTTCCGGGGGGCATTAAAACTGTCTTGTTAAGCTGCTTTGACCTCTACGTCTCTTCCAAGGGGCATTGAAACCATCTTGTTAAGCTACTGCGACCTCCACGTCTCTTCCGAGGAGAATTAAAACCGTCTTTTTAAGCTACTGGGACGTCCACGTCTCTTCCAAGGGGCATTAAAACTGTCTTCTTAAGCTCCTGGGACCTCCACGTCTCTTCCGAGGGGCATTAAAACCGTCTTGTTAAGCTACTGTGACCTCCAACACTTTTCCAAGGGACATTAAAGCCGTCTTGGTAAGCTGCTGTGACCTCCACGTCTCTTCCGAGGGGCATTAAAACCATCTTGTTAAGCTACTGTGACCTCCACCACTTTTCCAAGGGGCATTAAAACCGTCTTGTTAAGCTACTGTGACCTCCACCACTTTTTCAAGGGGCATTAAAACAGTCTTGTTAAGCTACTGCGACTTCCACATCTCTTCCGAGGGGCATTAAATCTGTCTTGTTAAGCTACTGTGACCTCCAAGTCTCTTCCGAGGGGCATTAAAACCGTCTTGTTAAGCCACTTGGACCTCCACGTCTCTTCTGAGGGGCATTAAAACCATTTTGTTAAGCTACTGTGACCTCCACCACTTTTCCAAGTGGCATTAAAACCGTCTTGTTAAGCTGCTGGAATCTCCATGTCTCTTCCGAGGGGCATTAACACTGTCTTGTTAAGCTACTTTGACCTCCTCGTCTCTTCCGAGGGGCATTGAAACCGTCTTGTTAAGCTACTGCGACCTCCATGTCTCTTCCGAGGGGCATTAAAACCGTCTTGTTAACCTACTGTGACCTCCACCACTTTTCCAAGGGGTATTAAAACCATCTTATTAAGCTACTGTGACCTCCAAGTCTCTTCCGAGGGGCATTAAAACCGTCTTGTTAAGCTACTTGGACCTCCACGTCTCTTCCGAGGGACATTAAAACCGTCTTGTTAAGCTACTGGGACCTCAACGTCTCTTCCTAGGGGCATTAAAACCGTCTTGTTAAGCTTCTGTGACCTCCACCACTTTACCAAGGGGCATTAAAACCGTCTTGTTAAGCTACTGTGACCTCCACTACTTTTCCAAGGGGCATTAAAATCGTCTTGTTAAGCTACTGCGACCTCCACGTCTCTTCCGAGGGGTATTGAAACCGTCTTGTTAAGCTACTGCGACCTCCACGTCTCTTCCGAGGAGCATTAAAACCGTCTTGTTAAGCTACTAGGACCTCCATGTCTCTTCCAAGGGGCAATAAAACTGTCTTGTTAAGCTCCTGCGACCTCCACGTCTCTTCCGAGGGGCATTAAAACCGTCTTGTTAAGCTACTGGGTCCTCCACGTCTCTTCAAAGGAACATTAAAACCGTCTTGTTAAGCTACTATGACCTCCACCACTTTTCCAAGGGGCATTAAAACCGCCTTGTTAAGCTACTGGGACCTCCACCACTTTTCCAAGGGGCATTAAAAACGTCTTGTTAAGCCACTGCGACCTCCACCACTTTTCCAAGGGGCATTAAAACTGTCTTGTTAAGCTGCTGGGATCTCAACGTCTCTTCCGAGGGGCATGAAAACCATCTTGTTAAGCTGCTTTGACCTCTACGTCTCTTCCAAGGGGCATTGAAACCATCTTGTTAAGCTACTGCGACCTCCACGTCTCTTCCGAGGGGCATTAAAACCGTCTTGTTAAGCTACTGCGACCTCCACGTCTCTTCCGAGGAGAATTAAAACCGTCTTTTTAAGCTACTGGGACGTCCACGGCTCTTCCAAGGGGCATTAAAACTGTCTTCTTAAGCTCCTGGGACCTCCACGTCTCTTCCGAGGGGCATTAAAACCGTCTTGTTAAGCTACTGTGACCTCCAACACTTTTCCAAGGGACATTAAAGCCGTCTTGGTAAGCTGCTGTGACCTCCACGTCTCTTCCGAGGGGCATTAAAACCATCTTGTTAAGCTACTGTGACCTCCACCACTTTTCCAAGGGACATTAAAACCGTCTTGTTAAGCTACTGTGACCTCCACCACTTTTCCAAGGGGCATTAAAACCGTCTTGCTAAGCCACTGCGAACTCCACCAATTTTCCAAGGGGCATTAAAACCGTCTTGTTAAGCTGCTGGGATCTCGACGTCTCTTCCGAGGGGCATTAAAACCGTCTTGTTAAGCTGCTTTGACCTCTACGTCTCTTCCAAGGGGCATTGAAACCATCTTGTTAAGCTACAGCGACCTCCACGTCTCTTCCGAGGGGCATTAAAACCGTCTTGTTAAGCTACTGCGACTTCCACGTCTCTTCCGAGGGGCATTAAAACCGTCTTGTTAAGCTACTGTGACCTCCATGTCTCTTCCGAGGTGCATTAAAACCATCTTCTTAAGCTGCTGTGACCTCCACGTCTCTTCCGAGGGGCATTAAAACCGTCTTGTTAAGCTACTGCGACATCCACGTCTCTTCCGAGGGTCATTAAAACTGTCTTGTTAAGCTACTGTGACCTCCACGTCTCTTCCAAGTGGCATTAAAACCGTCTTGGTAAGCTACATGGACCTCCACGTCTCTTCCGAGGGGCATTAAAACCGTATTGTTAAGCTACTGTGACCTCCACCACTTTTCCAAGGGGCATTAAAACCGTCTTGTTAAGCTACTGTGACCTCCACCACTTTTCCAAGGGGCATTAAAACCGTCTTGTTAAGCTACTGCGACCTCCACGTCTCTTCCGAGGGGCATTGAAACCGTCTTGTTAAGCTACTGCGACCTCCACGTCTCTTCCAAGGGGCATTAAAACTGTCTTGTTAATCTACTGGGACCTCCATGTCTCTTCCAAGGGGCATTAAAACCGTCTTGTTAAGCTCCTGGGACCTCCACGTCTCTTCCGAGGGGCATTAAAACCGTCTTGTGAAGCTACTGTGACCTCCACCACTTTTCCAAGGGACATTAAAGTCATCTTGTTAAGCTGCTGTGACCTCCACGTCTCTTCTGAGGGGCATTAAAACCGTCTTGTTAAGCTACTGTGACCTCCACGACATCTCCAAGGGGCATTAAAACCGTCTTGTTAATCTACTGTGACCTCCACCACTTTTTCAAGGGGAATTAAAACGGTCTTTTTAAGCTACTGCGACCTCCACGTCTCTTCCGAGGGGCATTAAAACCGTCTTGTTAAGCTACTGCGACTTCCACGTCTCTTCTTAGGGGCATTAAAACTGTCTTGTTAAGCTACTGTGACCACCACGTCTCTTCCGAGGGGCAATAAACCGTCTTGTTAAGCTACTTGAACCTCCGCGTCTCTTTCGAGGGGCATTAAAACCGTCTTGTTAAGCTACTGTGACCTCCACCACTTTTCCAAGGGGCATTAAACCGTCTTGTTAAGCTACTGTGACCTCCACCACTTTTTCAAGGGCCATTAAAACCGTCTTGTTAAGCTACTGGGTCCTCCACGTCTCTTCCGGGGGGCATTAAAACTGTCTTGTTAAGCTGCTTTGACCTCTACGTCTCTTCCAAGGGGCATTGAAACCATCTTGTTAAGCTACTGCGACCTCCACGTCTCTTCCGAGGAGAATTAAAACCGTCTTTTTAAGTTACTGGGACGTCCACGTCTCTTCCAAGGGGCATTAAAACTGTCTTCTTAAGCTCCTGGGACCTCCACGTCTCTTCCGAGGGGCATTAAAACCGTCTTGTTAAGCTACTGTGACCTCCACCACTTTTTCAAGGGGAATTAAAACCGTCTTGTTAAGCTACTGCGACCTCCACGTCTCTTCCGAGGGGCATTAAAACCGTCTTGTTAAGCTACTGCGACTTCCACGTCTCTTCCGAGGGGCATTAAAGCTGTCTTGTTAAGCTACTGTGACCACCACGTCTCTTCCGAGGGGCAATAAACCGTCTTGTTAAGCTAATTGAACCTCCGCGTCTCTTTCGAGGGGCATTAAAACCGTCTTGTTAAGCTACTGTGACCTCCACCACTTTTCCAAGGGGCATTAAACCGTCTTGTTAAGCTACTGTGACCTCCACCACTTTTCCAAGGGCCATTAAAACCATCTTGTTAAGCTACTGGGTCCTCCACGTCTCTTCCGGGGGGCATTAAAACCGTCTTGTTAAGCTACTATGACCTCCACCACTTTTCCAAGGGGCATTAAAACCGTCTTGTTAAGCTACTGGGACCTCCACCACTTTTCCAAGGGGCATTAAACCGTCTTGTTAAGCTACTGTGACCTCCACTACTTTTCCAAGGGCCATTAAAACCGTCTTGTTAAGTTACTGGGTCCTCCACGTCTCTTCCGGGGGGCATTAAAACTGTCTTGTTAAGCTGCTTTGACCTCTACGTCTCTTCCAAGGGGCATTGAAACCATCTTGTTAAGCTACTGCGACCTCCACGTCTCTTCCGAGGAGAATTAAAACCGTCTTTTTAAGCTACTGGGACGTCCACGTCTCTTCCAAGGGGCATTAAAACTGTCTTCTTAAGCTCCTGGGACCTCCACGTCTCTTCCGAGGGGCATTAAAACCGTCTTGTTAAGCTACTGTGACCTCCAACACTTTTCCAAGGGACATTAAAGCCGTCTTGGTAAGCTGCTGTGACCTCCACGTCTCTTCCGAGGGGCATTAAAACCATCTTGTTAAGCTACTGTGACCTCCACCACTTTTCCAAGGGGCATTAAAACCGTCTTGTTAAGCTACTGTGACCTCCACCACTTTTTCAAGGGGCATTAAAACAGTCTTGTTAAGCTACTGCGACTTCCACATCTCTTCCGAGGGGCATTAAAACTGTCTTGTTAAGCTACTGTGACCTCCAAGTCTCTTCCGAGGGGCATTAAAACCGTCTTGTTAAGCCACTTGGACCTCCACGTCTCTTCTGAGGGGCATTAAAACCATTTTGTTAAGCTACTGTGACCTCCACCACTTTTCCAAGTGGCATTAAAACCGTCTTGTTAAGCTGCTGGAATCTCCATGTCTCTTCCGAGGGGCATTAACACTGTCTTGTTAAGCTACTTTGACCTCCTCGTCTCTTCCGAGGGGCATTGAAACCGTCTTGTTAAGCTACTGCGACCTCCATGTCTCTTCCGAGGGGCATTAAAACCGTCTTGTTAACCTACTGTGACCTCCACCACTTTTCCAAGGGGTATTAAAACCATCTTATTAAGCTACTGTGACCTCCAAGTCTCTTCCGAGGGGCATTAAAACCGTCTTGTTAAGCTACTTGGACCTCCACGTCTCTTCCGAGGGACATTAAAACCGTCTTGTTAAGCTACTCAGACCTCAACGTCTCTTCCTAGGGGCATTAAAACCGTCTTGTTAAGCTTCTGTGACCTCCACCACTTTACCAAGGGGCATTAAAACCGTCTTGTTAAGCTACTGTGACCTCCACTACTTTTCCAAGGGGCATTAAAATCGTCTTGTTAAGCTACTGCGACCTCCACGTCTCTTCCGAGGGGTATTGAAACCGTCTTGTTAAGCTACTGCGACCTCCACGTCTCTTCCGAGGAGCATTAAAACCGTCTTGTTAAGCTACTAGGACCTCCATGTCTCTTCCAAGGGGCAATAAAACTGTCTTGTTAAGCTCCTGCGACCTCCACGTCTCTTCCGAGGGGCATTAAAACCGTCTTGTTAAGCTACTGGGTCCTCCACGTCTCTTCAAAGGAACATTAAAACCGTCTTGTTAAGCTACTATGACCTCCACCACTTTTCCAAGGGGCATTAAAACCGCCTTGTTAAGCTACTGGGACCTCCACCACTTTTCCAAGGGGCATTAAAAACGTCTTGTTAAGCCACTGCGACCTCCACCACTTTTCCAAGGGGCATTAAAACTGTCTTGTTAAGCTGCTGGGATCTCAACGTCTCTTCCGAGGGGCATTAAAACCATCTTGTTAAGCTGCTTTGACCTCTACGTCTCTTCCAAGGGGCATTGAAACCATCTTGTTAAGCTACTGCGACCTCCACGTCTCTTCCGAGGGGCATTAAAAACGTCTTGTTAAGCTACTGCGACCTCCACGTCTCTTCCGAGGAGAATTAAAACCGTCTTTTTAAGCTACTGGGACGTCCACGTCTCTTCCAAGGGGCATTAAAACTGTCTTCTTAAGCTCCTGGGACCTCCACGTCTCTTCCGAGGGGCATTAAAACCGTCTTGTTAAGCTACTGTGACCTCCAACACTTTTCCAAGGGACATTAAAGCCGTCTTGGTAAGCTGCTGTGACCTCCACGTCTCTTCCGAGGGGCATTAAAACCATCTTGTTAAGCTACTGTGACCTCCACCACTTTTCCAAGGGACATTAAAACCGTCTTGTTAAGCTACTGTGACCTCCACCACTTTTCCAAGGGGCATTAAAACCGTCTTGCTAAGCCACTGCGAACTCCACCAATTTTCCAAGGGGCATTAAAACCGTCTTGTTAAGCTGCTGGGATCTCGACGTCTCTTCCGAGGGGCATTAAAACCGTCTTGTTAAGCTGCTTTGACCTCTACGTCTCTTCCAAGGGGCATTGAAACCATCTTGTTAAGCTACAGCGACCTCCACGTCTCTTCCGAGGGGCATTAAAACCGTCTTGTTAAGCTACTGCGACTTCCACGTCTCTTCCGAGGGGCATTAAAACCGTCTTGTTAAGCTACTGTGACCTCCATGTCTCTTCCGAGGTGCATTAAAACCATCTTCTTAAGCTGCTGTGACCTCCACGTCTCTTCCGAGGGGCATTAAAACCGTCTTGTTAAGCTACTGCGACATCCACGTCTCTTCCGAGGGTCATTAAAACTGTCTTGTTAAGCTACTGTGACCTCCACGTCTCTTCCAAGGGGCATTAAAACCGTCTTGGTAAGCTACATGGACCTCCACGTCTCTTCCGAGGGGCATTAAAACCGTATTGTTAAGCTACTGTGACCTCCACCACTTTTCCAAGGGGCATTAAAACCGTCTTGTTAAGCTACTGTGACCTCCACCACTTTTCCAAGGGGCATTAAAACCGTCTTGTTAAGCTACTGCGACCTCCACGTCTCTTCCGAGGGGCATTGAAACCGTCTTGTTAAGCTACTGCGACCTCCACGTCTCTTCCAAGGGGCATTAAAACTGTCTTGTTAATCTACTGGGACCTCCATGTCTCTTCCAAGGGGCATTAAAACCGTCTTGTTAAGCTCCTGGGACCTCCACGTCTCTTCCGAGGGGCATTAAAACCGTCTTGTGAAGCTACTGTGACCTCCACCACTTTTCCAAGGGACATTAAAGTCATCTTGTTAAGCTGCTGTGACCTCCACGTCTCTTCTGAGGGGCATTAAAACCGTCTTGTTAAGCTACTGTGACCTCCACGACATCTCCAAGGGGCATTAAAACCGTCTTGTTAATCTACTGTGACCTCCACCACTTTTTCAAGGGGAATTAAAACGGTCTTTTTAAGCTACTGCGACCTCCACGTCTCTTCCGAGGGGCATTAAAACCGTCTTGTTAAGCTACTGCGACTTCCACGTCTCTTCTTAGGGGCATTAAAACTGTCTTGTTAAGCTACTGTGACCACCACGTCTCTTCCGAGGGGCAATAAACCGTCTTGTTAAGCTACTTGAACCTCCGCGTCTCTTTCGAGGGGCATTAAAACCGTCTTGTTAAGCTACTGTGACCTCCACCACTTTTCCAAGGGGCATTAAACCGTCTTGTTAAGCTACTGTGACCTCCACCACTTTTTCAAGGGCCATTAAAACCGTCTTGTTAAGCTACTGGGTCCTCCACGTCTCTTCCGGGGGGCATTAAAACTGTCTTGTTAAGCTGCTTTGACCTCTACGTCTCTTCCAAGGGGCATTGAAACCATCTTGTTAAGCTACTGCGACCTCCACGTCTCTTCCGAGGAGAATTAAAACCGTCTTTTTAAGTTACTGGGACGTCCACGTCTCTTCCAAGGGGCATTAAAACTGTCTTCTTAAGCTCCTGGGACCTCCACGTCTCTTCCGAGGGGCATTAAAACCGTCTTGTTAAGCTACTGTGACCTCCACCACTTTTTCAAGGGGAATTAAAACCGTCTTGTTAAGCTACTGCGACCTCCACGTCTCTTCCGAGGGGCATTAAAACCGTCTTGTTAAGCTACTGCGACTTCCACGTCTCTTCCGAGGGGCATTAAAGCTGTCTTGTTAAGCTACTGTGACCACCACGTCTCTTCCGAGGGGCAATAAACCGTCTTGTTAAGCTAATTGAACCTCCGCGTCTCTTTCGAGGGGCATTAAAACCGTCTTGTTAAGCTACTGTGACCTCCACCACTTTTCCAAGGGGCATTAAACCGTATTGTTAAGCTACTGTGACCTCCACCACTTTTCCAAGGGCCATTAAAACCATCTTGTTAAGCTACTGGGTCCTCCACGTCTCTTCCGGGGGGCATTAAAACCGTCTTGTTAAGCTACTATGACCTCCACCACTTTTCCAAGGGGCATTAAAACCGTCTTGTTAAGCTACTGGGACCTCCACCACTTTTCCAAGGGGCATTAAAACCGTCTTGTTAAGCTACTACGACCTCCACCACTTTTCCAAGGGGCATTAAAACCGTCTTGTTAAGCTGCTGGAATCTCCATGTCTCTTCGAGGGGCATTAACACCGTCTTGTTAAGCTACTTTGACCTCCACGTCTCTTCCGAGGGGCATTGAAACCGTCTTGTTAAGCTACTGAGACTTCCACGTCTCTTCCGAGGGGCTTTAAAACCGTCTTGTTAAGCTACTGCGACCTCCACGTCTCTTCCGAGGGGCATTAAAACAGTCTTGATAACATACTGTGACCTCCACCACTTTTTCAAGGGGTATTAAAACCATCTTATTAAGCTACTGTGACCTCCATGTCTCTTCCGAGGGGCATTAAAACCATTTTGTTAAGCTACTGTGACCTCCACCACTTTTCCAAGGGGCATTAAAACCGTCTTGTTCAGCTACTTTGACCTCCATCACTTTTCCAAGGTGCATTAAAACCGTCTTTTTAAGCTACTGCGACCTCCACGTCTCTTCCGAGGGGCATTAAAACCATCTTGTTAAGCTACTGCGACCTCCACGTCTCTTCTGAGGTGCATTAAAACTGTCTTGTTAAGCTACTGTGACCTCCAAGTCTCTTCCGAGGTTCATTAAAACTGTCTTGTTAAGCTACTGGGACCTCTACGTCTCTTCCGCGGGGCATTAAAACCGTCTTGTTAAGCTACTGGGACCTCCACGTCTCTTCCGAGGGACATTAAAACCGTCTTGTTAAGCTACTGGGACCTCAACGTCTCTTCCTAGGGGCATTAAAACCGTCTTGCTAAGCTTCTGTGACCTCCACCACTTTAACAAGGGGCATTAAAACCGTCTTGTTAAGCTACTGTGACCTCCACCACTTTTCCAAGGGGCATTAAAACCGTCTTGTTAAGCTACTGCGACCTCCACGTCTCTTCCGAGGAGCATTAAAACCGTGTTGTTAAGCTACTAGTACCTCCATGTCTCTTCCAAGGGGCATTAAAACTGTCTTGTTAAGCTCCTGCGACCTCCACGTCTCTTCCGAGGGGCATTAAAACCGTCTTGTTAAGCTACTGTGACCTCCATGTCTCTTCCGAGGTGCATTAAAACCATCTTGTTAAGCTACTGTGACCTCCACGTCTCTTCCGAGGGGCATTAAAACCGTCTTGTTAAGCTACTGCGACATCCACGTCTCTTCCGAGGGGCATTAAAACTGTCTTGTTAAGCTACTGTGACCTCCACGTCTCTTCCAAGGGGCATTAAAACCGTATTGTTAAGCTACATGGACCTCCACGTCTCTTCCGAGGGGCATTAAAACCGTCTTGTTAAGCTACTGTGACCTCCACCACTTTTCCAAGGGGCATTAAAACCGTCTTGTTAAGCTACTGCGACCTCCATGTCTCTTCCGAGGGGCATTGAAACCGTCTTGTTAAGCTACTGCGACCTCCACGTCTCTTCCAAGGGGCATTAAAATTGTCTTGTTAAGCTACTGGGACCTCCATGTCTCTTCCAAGGGGCATTAAAACCGTCTTGTTAAGCTCCTGGGACCTCCACGTCTCTTCCGAGGGGCATTAAAACCGTCTTGTGAAGCTACTGTGACCTCCACCACTTTTCCAAGGGACATTAAAGCCGTCTTGTTAACCTGCTGTGACCTCCACGTCTCTTCTGAGGGGCATTAAAACCGTCTTGTTAAGCTACTGTGACCTCCACGACTTTTCCAAGGGGCATTAAAACCGTCTTGTTAAGCTACTGTGACCTCCACCACTTTTTCAAGGGGAATTAAAACCGTCTTGTTAAGCTACTGCGACCTCCACGTCTCTTCCGAGGGGCATTAAAACCGTCTTGTTAAGCTACTGCGACTTCCACGTCTCTTCCGAGGGGCATTAAAGCTGTCTTGTTAAGCTACTGTGACCACCACGTCTCTTCCGAGGGGCAATAAACCGTCTTGTTAAGCTACTTGAACCTCCGCGTCTCTTTCGAGGGGCATTAAAACCGTCTTGTTAAGCTACTGTGACCTCCACCACTTTTCCAAGGGGCATTAAACCGTCTTGTTAAGCTACTGTGACCTCCACCACTTTTCCAAGGGCCATTAAAACCATCTTGTTAAGCTACTGGGTCCTCCACGTCTCTTCCGGGGGGCATTAAAACCGTCTTGTTAAGCTACTATGACCTCCACCACTTTTCCAAGGGGCATTAAAACCGTCTTGTTAAGCTACTGGGACCTCCACCACTTTTCCAAGGGGCATTAAAACCGTCTTGTTAAGCTACTGCGACCTCCACGTCTCTTCCGAGGGGCATTAAAACCATCTTGTTAAGCTACTGCGACCTCCACGTCTCTTCTGAGGTGCATTAAAACTGTCTTGTTAAGCTACTGTGACCTCCAAGTCTCTTCCGAGGGGCATTAAAACAGTCTTGATAACATACTGTGACCTCCACCACTTTTCCAAGGGGTATTAAAACCATCTTATTAAGCTACTGTGACCTCCATGTCTCTTCCGAGGGGCATTAAAACCATTTTGTTAAGCTACTGTGACCTCCACCACTTTTCCAAGGGGCATTAAAACCGTCTTGTTCAGCCATTTTGACCTCCATCACTTTTCCAAGGTGCATTAAAACCGTCTTGTTAAGCTACTGCGACCTCCACGTCTCTTCCGAGGGGCATTAAAACCATCTTGTTAAGCTACTGCGACCTCCACGTCTCTTCTGAGGTGCATTAAAACTGTCTTGTTAAGCTACTGTGACCTCCAAGTCTCTTCCGAGGGGCATTAAAACTGTCTTGTTAAGCTACTGGGACCTCTACGTCTCTTCCGAGGGGCATTAAAACCGTCTTGTTAAGCTACTGGGACCTCCACGTCTCTTCCGAGGGACATTAAAACCGTCTTGTTAAGCTACTGGGACCTCAACGTCTCTTCCTAGGGGCATTAAAACCGTCTTGTTAAGCTTCTGTGACCTCCACCACTTTAACAAGGGGCATTAAAACCGTCTTGTTAAGCTACTGTGACCTCCACCACTTTTCCAAGGGGCATTAAAACCGTCTTGTTAAGCTACTGCGACCTCCACGTCTCTTCCGAGGGGCATTGAAACCGTCATGTTAAGCTACTACGACCTCCACGTCTCTTCCGAGGAGCATTAAAACCGTGTTGTTAAGCTACTAGTACCTCCATGTCTCTTCCAAGGGGCATTAAAACTGTCTTGTTAAGCTCCTGCGACCTCCACGTCTCTTCCGAGGGGCATTAAAACCGTCTTGTTAAGCTACTGTGACCTCCACCACTTTTCCAAGGGACATGAAAGCCGTCTTGTTAAGCTGCTGTGACCTCCACGTCTCTTCTGAGGGGCATTAAAACCGTCTTTTTAAGCTACTGTGACCTCCACCACTTTTCCAAGGGGCATTAAACCGTCTTGTTAAGCTACTGTGACCTCCACCACTTTTCCAAGGGGCATTCAAACCGTCTTGTTAAGCTACTGGGTCCACAACGTCTCTTCAAAGGAGCATTAAAACCGTATTGTTAAGCTACTATGACCTCCACCACTTTTTCAAGGGGCATTAAAACCGCCTTGTTAAGCTACTGGGACCTCCACCACTTTTCCAAGGGGCATTAAAAACGTCTTGTTAAGCCACTGCGACCTCCACCACTTTTCCAAGGGGCATTAAAACTGTCTTGTTAAGCTGCTGGGATCTCAACGTCTCTTCCGAGGGGCATTAAAACCATCTTGTTAAGCTGCTTTGACCTCTACGTCTCTTCCAAGGGGCATTGAAACCATCTTGTTAAGCTACTGCGACCTCAATGTCTCTTCTGAGGTGCATTAAAACCGTCTTGTTAAGCTACTGCGACCTCCACAACTTTTCCAAGGGGCATTAAACCGTCTTGTTAAGCTACTGTGACCTCCACCACTTTTCCAAGGGGCATTCAAACTGTCTTGTTAAACTACTGGGTCCTCCACGTCTCTTCAAAGGAGCATTAAAACCGTCTTGTTAAGCTACTATGACCTCCACCACTTTTCCAAGGGGCATTAAAACCGCCTTATTAAGCTACTGAGACCTCCACCACTTTTCCTAGGGGCAATAAAACCGTCTTGTTAAGCTACTGCGACTTCCACGTCTCTTACGAGGGGCATTAAAACCGTCTTGTTAAGCTACTGTGACCTCAATGTCTCTTCTGAGGTGCATTAAAACCGTCTTGTTAAGCTACTGCGACCTCCCCGTCTCTTCAAAGGGGCATTAAAACCGTCTTGTTAAGCTACTGTGACCTCCACCACTTTTTCAAGGGGCATATAAACTGTCTTGTTAAGCTACTGTGACCTCCACGTCTCTTCCGAGGGGCATTAAAACCGTCTTGTTAAGCTACTGCGACTTCCACGTCTCTTCCGAGGGGCATTAAAACTGTCTTGTTAAGCTACTGTGACCTCCACGTCTCTTCCGAGGGGCATTAAAACAGTCTTGTTAACCTACTTGGACCTCCACTTCTCTTCCGAGGGGCATTAAAACTGTCTTGTTAAGCTACTTGGACCTCCACGTGTCTTCCGAGGGGCATTTAAACCGTCTTGTTAAGCTACTGTGACCTCCACTTCTCTTCTGAGGGGCATTAAAACCATCTTGTTAAGCTACTGCGACTTCCACGTCTCTTCCGAGGGGCATTAAAACTGTCTTGTTAAGCTACTGTGACCTCCACGTCTCTTCCGAGGGGCATTAAAACCGTCTTGTTAAGCTACTTGGACCTCCACGTCTCTTCCGAGGGGCATTAAAACTGTCCTGTTAAGCTACTGTGACCTCCACCACTTTTCCAAGGGGCATTAAAATCGTCTTGTTAAGCTACTGGGTCCTCCACGTCTCCTCCGAGGGGCATTAAAACCGTCTTGTTAAGCTACTGTGAACTCCACCACTTTTCCAAGAGGCATTAAGACCGTCTTGTTAAGCTACTGGGACCTCCACCACTTTTCCAAAGGGCATTAAAACCATCTTGTTAAGCTACAGCGACCTCCACCACTTTTCCAAGGGGCATTAAAACCGTCTTGTTAAGCTGCTGGGATCGCCACGTCTCTTCCAAGGGGCATTAAAACCGTCTTGGTAAGCTACTTTGACCTCCACGTCTCTATCGAGGGGCATTGAAACCGTCTTGTTATGCTATTTTGACCTCCACGTCTCTTCCGAGGGGCATTAAAATCGTCTTGTTAAGCTACTGATACCTCCATGTCTCTTCCGAGGGGCATTAAAACCAACTTGTTAAGCTACTGTGACCTCCATGTCTCTTCCGAGGGGCATTAAAACCGTCTTGTTAAGCAACTGCGACTTCTACGTCTCTTCCGAGGGGCATTAAAACTGTCTTGTTAAGCTACTATGACCTCCACTTCTCTTCCGAGGGGCATTAAAACCATCTTGTTAAGCTACTTGGACCTCCACGTCTCTTCCGAGGGGCATTGAAACCGTCTTGTTAAGCTACTGCGACCTCCACGTCTCTTCCGAGGGGCATTAAAACCGTCTTGCTAAGCTACTGGGACCTCCACGTCTCTTCCAAGGGGCATTAAAACCGTCTTGTTAAGCTCCAGGGACCTTCAAGTCTTTTCCGAGGGGCATTAAAACAGTCTTGTTAAGCTACTGTGACCTCCACCACTTTTCCAAGGGACATTAAAGCTGTCTTGTTAAGCTGCTGTGACCTCTACGTCTCTTCCGAGGGCCATTAAAACCGTCTTGTTAAGCTACTGGGTCCTTAACGTCTCTTCCGAGGGGCATTAAAACCGTCTTATTAAGCTACTATAACTTAGACCACTTTTCCAAGGGGCATTAAAACCGTCTTGTTAAGCTACTGGGACCTCCACCACTTTTCCAAGGGGCATTAAGACCGTCTTGTTAAGCTACTGCGACCTCCACCACTTTTTCAAGGGGCATTAAAACCGTCTTGTTAAGCTGCTGGGATCTCCACGTCTCTTCCGAGGGGCATTAAAATCGTCTTGTTAAGCTACTTTGACCTCCACGTCTCTTCCGAGGGGCATTGAAACCGTCTTGTTAAGCTATTGCGACCTCCACGTCTCTTCCGAGGGGCATTAAAACTGTCTTGTTAAGCTACGGCGACCTCCACGTCTCTTCCGAGGGGCATTAAAACCGTCTTGTTAAGCTACTGTGACCTCCACCACTTTTGCAAGGGGCATTAAAACCGCCTTGTTATGCTACTGGGACCTCCACCACTTTTCGAAGGGACATTAAAACCGTCTTGTTAAGCCACTGCGACCTCCGCCACTTTTCCAAGGGCAATAAAACCGTCTTGTTAAGCTACTGGGATCTCCACCACTTTTCCAAGGGGCATTAAAACCGTCTTGTTAAGCAACTGCGACTTCTACGTCTCTTCCGAGGGGCATTAAAACTGTCTTGTTAAGCTACTATGACCTCCACGTCTCTTCCGAGGGGCATTAAAACCATCTTGTTAAGCTACTTGGACCTCCACGTCTCTTCCGAGGGGCATCAAACTTGTCTTGTTAAGCTGCTGTGGCCTCCACCACTTTTCCAAGGGGCATTAAACCGTCTTTTTAAGCTACTGGGACCTCCACCACTTTTCCAAGGGGCATTAAAACCGTCTTGTTAAGCTACTGGGTCCTCCACGTCTCTTCCGAGGGGCATAAAAACCATCTTGTTAAGCTACTTTGACCTCCACCACTTTTCCAAGGGGCATTAAAACCGACTTGTTAAGCTACTGGGACCTCCACCACTTTTGAAAGGGGCATTAAAACCGTCTTGTTAAGCTACGGCGACCTCCACGTCTCTATCGAGGGGCACTGAAACCGTCTTGTTATGCTATTTTGACCTCCACGTCTCTTCCGAGGGGCATTAAAATCGTCTTGTTAAGCTACTGATAAATCCATGTCTCTTCCGAGGGGCATTAAAACTGTCTTGTTAAGCTACTATGACCTCCACGTCTCTTCCGAGGGGCATTAAAACCATCTTGTTAAGCTACTTGGACCTCCACGTCTCTTCCGAGGGGCATCAAAACCGTCTTGTTAAGCTGCTGTGACCTCCAATACCTTTCCAAGGGGCATTAAACCGTCTTGTTAAGCTACTGGGACCTCCACCATTTTTCCAAGGGGCATTAAAACCGTCTTGTTAAGCAACTGCGACTTCTACGTCTCTTCCGAGGGGCATTAAAACTGTCTTGTTAAGCTACTATGACCTCCACGTCTCTTCCGAGGGGCATTAAAACGATCTTGTTAAGCTACTTGGACCTCCACGTCTCTTCCGAGGGGCATCAAAACCGTCTTGTTAAGCTGCTGTGACCTCCACCACCTTTCCAAGGGGCATTGAAACCGTCTTGTTAAGCTACTGCGACCTCCACGTCTCTTCCGAGGGGCATTAAAACCGTCTTGCTAAGCTACTGGGACCTCCACGTCTCTTCCAAGGGGCATTAAAACCGTCTTGTTAAGCTCCAGGGACCTTCAAGTCTTTTCCGAGGGGCATTAAAACAGTCTTGTTAAGCTACTGTGACCTCCACCACTTTTCCAAGGGACATTAAAGCTGTCTTGTTAAGCTGCTGTGACCTCTACGTCTCTTCCGAGGGCCATTAAAACCGTCTTGTTAAGCTACTGGGTCCTTAACGTCTCTTCCGAGGGGCATTAAAACCGTCTTATTAAGCTACTATAACTTAGACCACTTTTCCAAGGGGCATTAAAACCGTCTTGTTAAGCTACTGGGACCTCCACCACTTTTCCAAGGGGCATTAAGACCGTCTTGTTAAGCTACTGCGACCTCCACCACTTTTTCAAGGGGCATTAAAACCGTCTTGTTAAGCTGCTGGGATCTCCACGTCTCTTCCGAGGGGCATTAAAATCGTCTTGTTAAGCTACTTTGACCTCCACGTCTCTTCCGAGGGGCATTGAAACCGTCTTGTTAAGCTATTGCGACCTCCACGTCTCTTCCGAGGGGCATTAAAACTGTCTTGTTAAGCTACGGCGACCTCCACGTCTCTTCCGAGGGGCATTAAAACCGTCTTGTTAAGCTACTGTGACCTCCACCACTTTTGCAAGGGGCATTAAAACCGCCTTGTTATGCTACTGGGACCTCCACCACTTTTCGAAGGGACATTAAAACCGTCTTGTTAAGCCACTGCGACCTCCGCCACTTTTCCAAGGGCAATAAAACCGTCTTGTTAAGCTACTGGGATCTCCACCACTTTTCCAAGGGGCATTAAAACCGTCTTGTTAAGCAACTGCGACTTCTACGTCTCTTCCGAGGGGCATTAAAACTGTCTTGTTAAGCTACTATGACCTCCACGTCTCTTCCGAGGGGCATTAAAACCATCTTGTTAAGCTACTTGGACCTCCACGTCTCTTCCGAGGGGCATCAAACTTGTCTTGTTAAGCTGCTGTGGCCTCCACCACTTTTCCAAGGGGCATTAAACCGTCTTTTTAAGCTACTGGGACCTCCACCACTTTTCCAAGGGGCATTAAAACCGTCTTGTTAAGCTACTGGGTCCTCCACGTCTCTTCCGAGGGGCATAAAAACCATCTTGTTAAGCTACTTTGACCTCCACCACTTTTCCAAGGGGCATTAAAACCGACTTGTTAAGCTACTGGGACCTCCACCACTTTTGAAAGGGGCATTAAAACCGTCTTGTTAAGCTACGGCGACCTCCACGTCTCTATCGAGGGGCACTGAAACCGTCTTGTTATGCTATTTTGACCTCCACGTCTCTTCCGAGGGGCATTAAAATCGTCTTGTTAAGCTACTGATAAATCCATGTCTCTTCCGAGGGGCATTAAAACTGTCTTGTTAAGCTACTATGACCTCCACGTCTCTTCCGAGGGGCATTAAAACCATCTTGTTAAGCTACTTGGACCTCCACGTCTCTTCCGAGGGGCATCAAAACCGTCTTGTTAAGCTGCTGTGACCTCCAATACCTTTCCAAGGGGCATTAAACCGTCTTGTTAAGCTACTGGGACCTCCACCATTTTTCCAAGGGGCATTAAAACCGTCTTGTTAAGCAACTGCGACTTCTACGTCTCTTCCGAGGGGCATTAAAACTGTCTTGTTAAGCTACTATGACCTCCACGTCTCTTCCGAGGGGCATTAAAACGATCTTGTTAAGCTACTTGGACCTCCACGTCTCTTCCGAGGGGCATCAAAACCGTCTTGTTAAGCTGCTGTGACCTCCACCACCTTTCCAAGGGGCATTAAACCGTCTTGTTAAGCTACTGGGACCTCCACCATTTTTCCAAGGGGCATTAAAACCGTCTTGTTAAGCAACTGCGACTTCTACGTCTCTTCCGAGGGGCATTAAAACTGTCTTGTTAAGCTACTATGACCTCCACGTCTCTTCCGAGGGGCATTAAAACCATCTTGTTAAGCTACTTGGACCTCCACGTCTCTTCCGAGGGGCATCAAAACCGTCTTGTTAAGCTGCTGTGACTTCCACCACCTTTCCAAGGGGCATTAAACCGTCTTGGTAAGCTACTGGGACCTCCACCACTTTTCCAAGGGGCAATAAAACCGTCTTGTTAAGCTACTGGATCCTCCACGTCTCTTCCGAGGGGCATAAAAACCGTCTTGTTAAGCTACTATGACCTCCACCACTTTTCCAAAGGGCATTAAAACCGACTTGTTAAGCTACTGGGACCTCCACCACTTTTCCAAGGGGCATTAAAACCATCTTGTTAAGCTACTGCGACCTCCACCACTTTTCCAAGGGGCATTAAATCCATCTTGTTAAGCTGCTGGGATCTCCACGTCTCTTCCGAGTGGCATTAAAACCGTCTTGTTAAGCTATTTTGACCTCCACGTCTCTTCCGAGGAGCATTGAAACCATCTTGATAAGCTACTGCGACCTCCACGTCTCTTCCTAGGGGCATTAAAACCGTCTTGTTAAGCTACTGCGTCCTCCATGTCTCTTCCGAGGGGCATTAAAACCGTCTTGTTAACCTACTGTGACCTCCACCACTTTTCCAAGGGGTATTAAAACCATCTTATTAAGCTACTGTGACCTCCACGTCTCTTCCGAGGGGCATTAAAACCGTCTTGTCAAGCTACTGCAACCTCCACGTCTCTTCCGAGGGGCATTAAAGCTGTCTTGTTAAGCTACTATGACCTCCACGTCTCTTCCGAGGGGCATTAAAGCCATCTTGTTAAGCTACTTGGACCTCCACGTCTCTTCCGAGGGGCCTCAAAACCGTCTTGTTAAGCTGCTGTGACCTCCACCACTTTTCCAAGGGGCATTAAACCGTCTTGTTAAGCTACTGGGACCTCCACCACTTTTCCAAGGGGCATTAAAACCGTCTTGTTAAGCTACTGGGTCCTCCACGTCTCTTCCGAGGGGCATTAAAACCGTCTTGCTAAGCTACTATGACCTTCACCACTTTTCCAAGGGGTATTAAAACCATCTTATTAAGCTACTGTGATCTCCACGTCTCTTCCGAGGGGCATTAAAACCGTCTTGTTAAGCTACTGGGACCTCCACGTCTCTTCCGAGGGGCATTAAAACAATCTTGTTAAGCTACTGAGACCTCCAAGTCTCTTCCGAGGGGCATTAAAACCGTCTTTTTAAGTTACTGTGACCTCAACCACTTTTCCAAGGGGCATTAAAACCATCTTCTTAAGCTACTGTGAACTCCACCACTTTTCCAAGGGGCATTAAAACCGTCTTGTTAAGCTACTGCAACCTCCACGTCTCTTCCGAGGGGCATTGAAACCGTCTTGTTAAGCTACTGCGACCTCCACGTCTCTTCCGAGGGGCATTAAAACCGTCTTGCTAAGCTACTGGGACCTCCACGTCTCTTCCAAGGGGCATTAAAACCGTCTTGTTAAGCTCCAGGGACCTTCAAGTCTTTTCCGAGGGGCATTAAAACAGTCTTGTTAAGCTACTGTGACCTCCACCACTTTTCCAAGGGACATTAAAGCTGTCTTGTTAAGCTGCTGTGACCTCTACGTCTCTTCCGAAGGGCATTAAAACCGTCTTGTTAAGCTACTGGGTCCTTAACGTCTCTTCCGAGGGGCATTAAAACCGTCTTATTAAGCTACTATGACTTAGACCACTTTTCCAAGGGGCATTAAAACCGTCTTGTTAAGCTACTGGGTCCTCCACGTCTCTTCCGAGGAGCATTAAAAACGTCTTGTTAAGCTACTATGACCTCCACCACTTTTCCAAGGGGCATTAAAACCGCCTTGTTATGCTACTGGGACCTCCACCACTTTTCCAAGGGGCATTAAAACCGTCTTGTTAAGCCACTGCGACCTCCGCCACTTTTCCAAGGGCATTAAAACCGTCTTGTTAAGCTACTAGGATCTCCACCATTTTTCCAAGGGGCATTAAAACCGTCTTGTTAAGCAACTGCGACTTCTACGTCTCTTCCGAGGGGCATTAAAACTGTCTTGTTAAGCTACTATGACTTCCACGTCTCTTCCGAGGGGCATTAAAACCATCTTGTTAAGCTACTTGGACCTCCACGTCTCTTCCGGGGGGCATCAAATCCGTCTTGTTAAGCTGCTGTGACCTCCACCACTTTTCCAAGGGGCATTAAACCGTCTTGTTAAGCTACTGGGACCTCCACCACTTTTCCAAGGGGCATTAAAACCGTCTTGTTAAGCTACTGCGACCTCCACGTCTCTTCCGAGGGGCATTAAAACCGTCTTGTTAAGCTACTGGGACCTCCACGTCTCTTCCGAGGGGCATTAAAAGAATCTTGTTAAGCTACTAAGACCTCCAAGTCTCTTCCGAGGGGCATTAAAACCGTCTTTTTAAGTTACTGTGACCTCAACCACTTTTCCAAGGGGCATTAAAACCATCTTCTTAAGCTACTGTGAACTCCACCACTTTTCCAAGGGGCATTAAAACCGTCTTGTTAAGCTACTGCAACCTCCACGTCTCTTCCGAGGGGCATTGAAACCGTCTTGTTAAGCTACTGCGACCTCCACGTCTCTTCCGAGGGGCATTAAAACCGTCTTGCTAAGCTACTGGGACCTCCACGTCTCTTCCAAGGGGCATTAAAACATTCTTGTTAAGCTCCAGGGACCTTCAAGTCTTTTCCGAGGGGCATTAAAACAGTCTTGTTAAGCTACTGTGACCTCCACCACTTTTCCAAGGGACATTAAAGCTGTCTTGTTAAGCTGCTGTGACCTCTACGTCTCTTCCGAGGGGCATTAAAACCGTCTTGTTAAGCTACTGGGTCCTTAACGTCTCTTCCGAGGGGCATTAAAACCGTCTTATTAAGCTACTATGACTTAGACCACTTTTCCAAGGGGCATTAAAACCGTCTTGTTAAGCTACTGGGACCTCCACCACTTTTCCAAGGGGCATTAAAACCGTCTTGTTAAGCTACTGCGACCTCCACCACTTTTTCAAGGGGCATTAAAACCGTCTTGTTAAGCTGCTGGGATCTCCACGTCTCTTCCGAGGGGTATTAAAATCGTCTTATTAAGCTACTTTGACCTCCACGTCTTTTCCGAGGGGCATTGAAACCATCTTGTTAAGCTATTGCGACGTCCACGTCTCTTCCGAGGGGCATTAAAACTGTCTTGTTAAGCTACGGCGACCTCCACGTCTCTTCCGAGGGGCATTAAAACTGTCTTGTTAAGCTACTGTGACCTCCACCACTTTTCCTAGAGCATTAAAACCGTCTTGTTAAGCTACTGGGTCCTCCACGTCTCTTCCGAGGAGCATTAAAAACGTCTTGTTAAGCTACTATGACCTCCACCACTTTTCCAAGGGGCATTAAAACCGCCTTGTTATGCTACTGGGACCTCCACCACTTTTCCAAGGGGCATTAAAACCGTCTTGTTAAGCCACTGCGACCTCCGCCACTTTTCCAAGGGCATGAAAACCGTCTTGTTAAGCTACTAGGATCTACACCACTTTTCCAAGGGGCATTAAAACCGTCTTGTTAAGCAACTGCGACTTCTACGTCTCTTCCGAGGGGCATTAAAACTGTCTTGTTAAGCTACTATGACCTCCACGTCTCTTCCGAGGGGCATTAAAACCATCTTGTTAAGCTACTTGGACCTCCACGTCTCTTCCGAGGGGCATCAAAACCATCTTGTTAAGCTGCTGTGACCTCCACCACTTTTCCAAGGGGCATTAAACCGTCTTGTTAAGCTACTGGGACCTCCACCACTTTTCCAAGGGGCATTAAAACCGTCTTGTTAAGCTACTGCGACCTCCACGTCTCCTCCGAGGGGCATTAAAATCGTCTTGTTAAGCTACTGATACCTCCATGTCTCTTCCGAGGGGCATTAAAACCAACTTGTTAAGCTACTGTGACCTCCATGTCTCTTCCGAGGGGCATTAAAACCGTCTTGTTAAGCAACTGCGACTTCTACGTCTCTTCCGAGGTGCTTTAAATCTGTCTTGTTAAGCTATGACCTCCACGTCTCTTCCGAGGGGCATTAAAACCATCTTGTTAAGCTACTTGGACCTCCACGTCTCTTCCGAGGGGCATCAAAACCGTCTTGTTAAGCTGCTGTGACCTCCACCACTTTTCAAAGGGGCATTAAACCGTCTTGTTAAGCTACTGGGACCTCCACCACTTTTCCAAGGGGCATTAAAACCGTCTTGTTAAGCAACTGCGACTTCTACGTCTCTTCCGAGGGGCATTAAAACTGTCTTGTTAAGCTACTATGACCTCCACGTCTCTTCCGAGGGGCATTAAAACCATCTTGTTAAGCTACTTGGACCCCCACGTCTCTTCCGAGGGGCATCAAAACCGTCTTGTTAAGCTGCTGTGACCTCCACCACCTTTCCAAGGGGCATTAAACCGTCTTGGTAAGCTACTGGGACCTCCACCACTTTTCCAAGGGGCAATAAAACCGTCTTGTTAAGCTACTGGGTCCTCCACGTCTCTTCCGAGGGGCATAAAAACCGTCTTGTTAAGCTACTATGACCTCCACCACTTTTTCAAGGGGCATTAATACCGACTTGTTAAGCTACTGGGACCTCCACCACTTTTCCAAGGGGCATTAAAACCGTCTTGTTAAGCTACTGCGACCTCCACCACTTTTCCAAGGGGCATTAAATCCATCTTGTTAAGCTGCTGGGATCTCCATGTCTCTTCCGAGTGGCATTAAAACTGTCTTGTTAAGCTACTTTCACCTCCACGTCTCTTCCGAGGAGCATTGAAACCATCTTGATAAGCTACTGCGACCTCCACGTCTCTTACTACGGGCATTAAAACCATCTTGTTAAGCTACTGCGTCCTCCACGTCTCTTCCGAGGGGCATTAAAACCGTCTTGTTAACCTACTGTGACCTCCACCACTTTTCCAAGGGGTATTAAAACCATCTTATTAAGCTACTGTGACCTCCACGTCTCTTCCGAGGGGCATTAAAACCGTCTTGTTAAGCTACTTTGACCTCCACGTCTCTTCCGAGGGGCATTAAAACAATCTTGTTAAGCTACTGAGACCTCCAAGTCTCTTCCGAGGGGCATTAAAACCGTCTTTTTAAGTTACTGTGACCTCAACCACTTTTCCAAGGGGCATTAAAATCGTCTTGTTAAGCTACTGGGTCCTCCACGTCTCCTACGAGGGGCATTAAAACCGTCTTATTAAGCTACTGTGACCTCCACCACTTTTCCAAGAGGCATTAAGACCGTCTTGTTAAGCTACCTGGACCTCCACCACTTTTCCAAAGGGCATTAAAACCATCTTGTTAAGCTACTGCGACCTCCACCACTTTTCCAAGGGGCATTAAACCCGTCTTGTTAAGCTGCTGGGATCGCCACGTCTCTTCCGAGGGGCATTAAAACAGTCTTGGTAAGCTACTTTGACCTCCACGTCTCTATCGAGGGGCATTGAAACCGTCTTGTTATGCTATTTTGACCTCCACGTCTCTTCCGAGGGGCATTAAAATCGTCTTGTTAAGCTACTGATACCTCCATGTCTCTTCCGAGGGGCATTAAAACCAACTTGTTAAGCTACTGTGACCTCCATGTCTCTTCCGAGGGGCATTAAAACCGTCTTGTTAAGCAACTGCGACTTCTACGTCTCTTCCGAGGGGCATTAAAACTGTCTTGTTAAGCTACTATGACCTCCACGTCTCTTCCGAGGGGCATCAAAACCGTCTTGTTAAGCTGCTGTGACCTCCACCACTGTTCCAAGGGGCATTAAACCGTCTTGTTAAGCTACTGGGACCTCCACCACTTTTCCAAGGGGCATTAAAACCGTCTTGTTAAGCTACTGGGTCCTCCACGTCTCTTCCGAGGGGCATAAAAACCGTCTTGCTAAGGTACTATGACCTCCACCACTTTTCCAAGGGGCATTAAAACCGACTTGTTAAGCTACTGGGACCTCCACCACTGTTCCAAGGGGCATTAAAACCGTCTTGTTAAGCTACTGCGACCTCCACCACTTTTCCAAGGGGCATTAAAACCATCTTGTTAAGCTGCTGGGATCTCCACGTCTCTTCCGAGTGGCATTAAAACCGTCTTGTTAAGCTACTTTGACCTCCACGTCTCTTCCGAGGAGCATTGAAACCGTCTTGATAAGCTACTGTGACCTCCACCACTTTTCCAAGGGGTATTAAAACCATCTTATTAAGCTATTGTGACCTCCACGTCTCTTCCGAGGGGCATTAAAACCGTCTTGTTAAGCTACTGGGACCTCCACGTCTCTTCCGAGGGGCATTAAAACAATCTTGTTAAGCTACTGAGACCTCCACGTCTCTTCCGAGAGGCATTAAAACCGTCTTTTTAAGTTACTGTGACCTCAACCACTTTTCCAAGGGGCATTAAAACCATCTTCTTAAGCTACTGTGACCTCCACCACTTTTCCAAGGGGCATTAAAACCGTCTTGTTAAGCTACTGCAACCTCCACGTCTCTTCCGAGGGGCATTGAAACCGTCTTGTTAAGCTACTGCGACCTCCACGTCTCTTCCGAGGGGCATTAAAACCGTCTTGCTAAGCTACTGGGACCTCCACGTCTCTTCCAAGGAGCATTAAAACCGTCTTGTTAAGCTCCAGGGACCTTCAAGTCTTTTCCGAGGGGCATTAAAACAGTCTTGTTAAGCTACTGTGACCTCCACCACTTTTCCAAGGGACATTAAAGCTGTCTTGTTAAGCTACTGGGTCCTTAACGTCTATTCTGAGGGGCATTAAAACCGTCTTATTAAGCTACTATGACATAGACCACTTTTCCAAGGGGCATTAAAACCGTCTTGTTAAGCTACTGGGACCTCCAAGACTTTTCCAAGGGGCATTAAAACCGTCTTGTTAAGCTACTGCGACCTCCACCACTTTTTCAAGGGGCATTAAAACCGTCTTGTTAAGCTGCTGGGATCTCCACGTCTCTTCCGAGGGGCATTAAAATCGTCTTGTTAAGCTACTTTGACCTCCACGTCTCTTCCGAGGGGCATTGAAACCTTCTTGTTAAGCTATTGCGACCTACACATCTCTTCCGAGCGGCATTAAAACTGTCTTGTTAAGCTACGGCGACCTCCACGTCTCTTCCGAGGGGCATTAAAACCGTCTTGTTAAGCTACTGTGACCTCCACCACTTTTCCAAGGGGCATTAAAACCGTCTTGTTAAGCTACTGGGTCCTCCACGTCTCTTCCGAGGAGCATTAAAAACGTCTTGTTAAGCTACTATGACCTCCACCACTTTTCCAAGGGGCATTAAAACCGCCTTGTTATGCTACTGGGACCTCCACCACTTTTCCAAGGGGCATTAAAACCGTCTTGTTAAGCCACTGCGACCTCCGCCACTTTTCCAAGGGCATTAAAACCGCCTTGTTAAGCTGCTGGGATCTCAACGTCTCTTCCGAGGGGCATTAAAACCGTCTTGTGAAGCTACTGTGACCTCCACGTCTCTTCCGAGGGGCATTAAAACTGTCTTGCTAAGCTACAGGGACCTCCACGTCTCTTCTGAGGAGCATTAAAACCATCTTGTTAAGCAACTGGGAACTCCACGTGTCTTCCGAGGTTCATTAAAACCGTCTTGTTCAGCTACTGGGACCTCCATCACTTTTTCAAGGGGCATTAAAACCGTCTTGTTAAGCTACTGGGACCGCTACCACTTTTCCAAGGGGCATTAAAACAGTCTTGTTAAGCTACTGCGACCTCCACGTCTCTTCCGAGGAGCATTAAAACCGTCTTGTTAAGCTACTGGGACATCCACGTCTCATCCAAGGCGCATTATAACCGTCTTGTTAAGCTCCTGGGACCTCCACGTCTCTACCGAGGGGCATTAAATCCGTCTTGTTAAGCTACTGTGACTTCCACCACTTTTCCAAGGGACATTAAAGCCGTCTTGTTAAGCTACTGTGACCTCCACGTCTTTTCCGAGGGGCATTAAAACCGTCTTGTTAAGCTACTGTGACCTCCACCACTTTTCCAAGGGGTATTAAAACCGTCTTGTTAAGCTACTGTGACCTCCATCACTTTTTCAAGGGGCATTAAAACCGTCTTGTTAAGCTGCTGCGACTTCCACGTCTCTTCCAAGGGGCATTAAAACCATCTTGTTAAGCTACTGTGACCTCCAAGTCTCTTCCGAGGTGCATTAAAACCGTCTTGTTAAGCTACTGTGACCTCCACCACTTTTCCAAGGGGCATTAAACTGTCTTGTTAAGCTACTGTGACCTCCACCACTTTTCCAAGGGGCATTAAAACCGTCTTGTTAAGCTACTGGGTCCTCCACGTCTCTTCCGAGGAGCATTAAAAACGTCTTGTTAAGCTACTATGACCTCCACCACTTTTCCAAGGGGCATTAAAACCGCCTTGTTATGCTACTGGGACCTCCACCACTTTTCCAAGGGGCATTAAAACCGTCTTGTTAAGCCACTGCAACCTCCGCCACTTTTCCAAGGGCATTAAAACCGTCTTGTTAAGCTGCTGGGATCTCGACGTCTCTTGCGAGGGGCATTAAAACCGTCTTGTTAAGCTGCTTTGACCTCTACGTATCTTCCAAGGGGCATTGAAACCATCTTGTTAAGCAACTGCGACCTACACGTCTCTTCCGAGGGGCATTAAAACCGTCTTGTTAAGCTACTACGACTTCCACGTCTCTTCCGATGGGCATTAAAACCATCTTGTTACGCTACTGTGACCTCCATGTCTCTTAGGAGGTGCATTAAAACCATCTTGTTAAGCTACTGGGACCGCCACGTCTCTTCCGAGGGGCATTAATACCGTCTTGTTAAGCTACTGTGACCTCCACCACTTTTCCAAGGGGTATTTAAACCGTCTTGTTAAACTACTGTGACCTCCACGTCTCTTCCGAGGGGCATTAAAACCGTCTTGTTAAGCTACTGCGACTTCCACGTATCTTCCGAGGGGCATTAAAACTGTCTTGTTAAGCTACTGTGACCTCCACGTCTGTTCCGAGGGGCATTAAAACCGGTTTGTTAAGCTACTTGGACCTCCACGTCTCTTCCGAGGGGACATTAAAACCGTCTTGTTAAGCTACTGTGACCTCCACCACTTTTCCCAGGGGCATTAAAACCGTGTTGTTAAGCTACTGTGACCTCCACCACTTTTCCAAGGGGCATTAAAACCATCTTGTTAAGCTACTGCGACCTCCACGTCTCTTCCGAGGGGCATTTAAACAGTGTTGTTAACCTACTGTGACCTCCACCACTTCTTTAAGGGGTATTAAAACCATCTTATTAAGCTACTGTGACCTCCACGTCTTTTCCGAGGGGCATTAAAACCGTCTTGTTAAGCTACTGCGACCTCCACGTCTCCTCCGAGGGGCATTAAAACCATCTTGTTAAGCTACTGCGACCTCCACGTCTCTTACGAGGTGCATTAAAACCATCTTGTTAAGCTACTGTGACCTCCAAGTCTCTTCCGAGGGGCATTAAAACCATCTTGTTAAGCATCTGTGACCTCCACCACTTTACCAAGGGGCATTAAAACCATCTTGTTAAGCTACTGTGACCTCCACCACTTTTCCAAGGGGCATTAAAACCGTCTTGTTACGCTCCTGCGACCTCCACGTCTCTTCCGAGGGGCATTGAAACCGTATTGCTAAGCTACTGTGACCCCCACGTCTCTTTCGAGGAGTATTAAAACCGTCTTGTTAAGCTACTGGAACCCCCACGTCTCTTCCCAGGGGAATTAAAACTGTCCTATTAAGCTCCTGCGACCTCCACGTCTCTTCCGAGGGGCATTAAAACCGTCTTCTTAAGCTACTGTGACCTCCACCACTTTTCCAAGGGACATTAAAGCTGTCTTGTTAAGCTGCTGTGACCTCCACGTCTATTCCGAGGGGCATTAAAACCGTCTTGTTAAGCTACTGTGACCTCAACCACTTTTCCAAGGGGCACTAAAACCGTCTTGTTAACCTACTGTGACCTCCACCACTTTTTCAAGGGGCAATAAAACCGTCTTGTTCAGCTACTGCGACTTCCACGTCTCTTCCGAGGGGCATTAAAACTGTCTTGTTAAGCTACTGTGACCTCCAACTCTCTTCCGAGGGGCATTAAAACCGTCTTGTTAAGCTACTTGGACCTCCACGTCTCTTCCGAGAGGCAATAAAACCGTCTTGTTAAGCTACTGTGACCTCCACCACTTTTCCAAGGGGCATTAAACCGTCTTGTTAAGCTACTGTGACCTCCACCACTTTTCCAAGGGGCATTAAAACCGTCTTGGTAAGTTACTGGGTCTTCCACGTCTCTTCCGAGGAGCATTAAAACCGTCTTGTTATGCTACTATGACCTCCACCACTTTTCCAAGGGGCATTAAAACCGCCTTGTTATGCTACTGAGACCTCCACCACTTTTCCAAGGGGCAATAAAACCGTCTTGTTAAGCCACTCCGACCTCCACCACTTTTCCAAGGTGCATTAAAACCGTCTTGTTAAGCAGCTGGGATCTCGACGTCTCTTCCGAGGGGTATTAAAACCGGCTTGTTAAGCTGCTTTGACCTCTACGTCTCTTCCAAGGGCAATTGAAACCACCTTGTTAAGCTACTGCGACCTCCACGTCTCTTCCGAGGGGCATTCAAACCGTCTTGTTAAGCTACTGTGACCTCCACCACTTTTCCAAGGGGCATTAAAACAGTCTTGTTCAGCTACTGTGGCCTCCACCACTTTTCCAAGGTGCATTAAAACTGTCTTCTTAAGCTACTGCGACCTCCACGTCTCTTCCGATGGGCATTAAACCATGTTGTCAAGCTACTGCGACCTCCACGTCTCTATCGAGGGGCATTGAAACCGTCTTGTTATGCTATTTTGACCTCCACGTCTCTTTCGAGGGGCATTAAAACCGTCTTGTTAAGCTACTTTGACCTCCATGTTTCTTCCGAGGGGCATTGAAACCGTCTTGTTAAGCTACTGTGACCTCCACGTCTCTTCCAAGGGGCATTAAAACCGACTTGTTAAGCTACTGCGACCTCCACGTCTCTTCCGAGGTCTCTTCCGAGGGGCATTAAAACTGTCTTGTTAAGCTACTGTGACCTCCACGTCTCTTCCGAGGGGCATTAAAACCGTCTTGTTAAACTACTTGGACCTCCAAGTCTCTTCCGAGGGGCACTAAAACCGTCTTGTTAAGCTACTGTGACCTCCACCACTTTTCCAAGGGGCATTAAACCGTCTTGTTAAGCTACTGTGACCTCCACCACTTTTCCAAGGGGCATTAAAACCGTCTTGTTAAGCTACTGGGTCCTCCACATCTCTTCCGAGGAGCATTAAAACCATCTTGTTAAGCTACTATGCTCTCCACCACTTTTCCAAGGGGCATTAAAACCATCTTGTTAAGCTACTGCGACCTCCACCACTTTTCCAAGGGGCATTAAAACCGTCTTGTTAAGCTGCTGGGATCTCCACGTCTCTTCCGAGTGGCATTAAAACCGTGTTCTTAAGCTAATTTGACCTCCACGTCTCTTCTAAGGGGCATTGAAACCGTCTTGTTAAGCTACTGCGACCTCCATGTCTCTTCCGAGGGTCATTAAAACCGTCCTGTTAAGCTACTGCGACCTCCACGTCTCCTCCGAGGGGCATTAAAACCGTCTTGTTAAGCTACTGTGACCTCAATGTCTCTTCCTATGGGCATTAAAACCGTCTTGTTAAGCTACTGAGACCTCCACGTCTCATCCGAGGGGCATTAAAACCGTCTTGTTTAGCTACTTTGACCTCCACCACTTTTCCAAGGGGCATTAAAACTGTCTTGTTAAGCTACTGGGAACGCCACCACTTTTTCAAGGGGCATTAAAACCGTCTTGTTAAGCTACTGCGACCTCCCCGTCTCTTCCAAGGGGCATTAAAACCATCTTCTTAAGCTACTGTGACCTCCACCACTTTTCCAAGGGGCATTAAAACCGTCTTGTTAAGCTACTGCAACCTCCACGTCTCTTCCGAGGGGCATTGAAACCGTCTTGTTAAGCTACTGCGACCTCCACGTCTCTTCCGAGGGGCATTAAAACCGTCTTGCTAAGCTACTGGGACCTCCACGTCTCTTCCAAGGGGCATTAAAACCGTCTTGTTAAGCTCCAGGGACCTTCAAGTCTTTTCCGAGGGGCATTAAAACAGTCTTGTTAAGCTACTGTGACCTCCACCACTTTTCCAAGGGACATTAAAGCTGTCTTGTTAAGCTGCTGTGACCTCTACGTCTCTTCCGAGGGGCATTAAAACCGTCTTATTAAGCTACTATGACTTAGACCACTTTTCCAAGGGGCATTAAAACCGTTTTGTTAAGCTACTGGGACCTCCACCACTTTTCCAAGGGGCATTAAAACCATCTGGTTAAGCTACTGCGACCTCCACCACTTTTTCAAGGGGCATTAAAACCTTCTTGTTAAGCTGCTGGGATCTCCACGTCTCTTCCGAGGGGCATTAAAATCGTATTGTTAAGCTACTTTGACCTCCACGTCTCTTCCGAGGGGCATTGAAACCGTCTTGTTAAGCTATTGCGACCTCAACATCTCTTCCGAGCGGCATTAAAACTGTCTTGTTAAGCTACGGCGACCTCCACGTCTCTTCCGAGGGGCATTAAAACCGTCTTGTTAAGCTACTGTGACCTCCACCACTTTTCCAAGGGGCATTAAAACCGTCTTGTTAAGCTACTGGGTCCTGCACGTCTCTTCCGAGGAGCATTAAAAACGTCTTGTTAAGCTACTATGACCTCCACCACTTTTCCAAGGGGCATTAAAACCGCCTTGTTATGCTACTGGGACCTCCACCACTTTTCCAAGGGGCATTAAAACCGTCTTGTTAAGCTGCTGGGATCTCGACGTCTCTTCCGAGGGGCATTAAAACCGTCTTGTTAAGCTGCTTTGACCTCTACGTCTCTTCCAAGGGGCATTGAAACCATCTTGTTAAGCTACTGCGACCTACACGTCTCTTCCGAGGGGCATTAAAACCGTCTTGTTAAGCTACTACGACTTCCACGTCTCTTCCGAGGGGCATTAAAACCATCTTGTTACGCTACTGTGACCTCCATGTCTCTTGGGAGGTGCATTAAAACCGTCTTCTTAAGCTACTGGGACCTCCACGTCTCTTCCGATGGGCATTAAAACCATCTTGTCAAGCTACTGCAACCTCCACGTCTCTTCCGAGGGGCATTAAAACCGTCTTGTGAAGCTACTGTGACATCCACGTCTCTTCCGAGGGGCATTAAAACTGTCTTGCTAAGCTACAGGGACCTCCACGTCTCTTCTGAGGGGCATTAAAACCGTCTTGTTAAGCAACTGGGAACTGCACGTCTCTTCCGAGGTTCATTAAAACCGTCTTGTTCAGCTACTGGGACCTCCATCACTTTTTCAAGGGGCATTAAAACCGTCTTGTTAAGCTACTGGGACCGCTACCACTTTTCCAAAGGGCATTAAAACCGTCTTGTTAAGCTACTGCGACCTCCACGTCTCTTCCGAGGAGCATTAAAACCTTCTTGTTAAGCTACTGGGACATCCACGTCTCATCCAAGGCGCATTATAACCGTCTTGTTAAGCTCCTGGGACCTCCACGTCTCTACCGAGGGGCATTAGATCCGTCTTGTTAAGCTACTGTGACTTCCACCACTTTTCCAAGGGACATTAAAGCCGTCTTGTTAAGCTACTGTGACCTCCACGTCTTTTCCGAGGGGCATTAAAACCGTCTTGTTAAGCTACTGTGACCTCCACCACTTTTCCAAGGGGTATTAAAACCGTCTTGTTAAGCTACTGTGACCTCCATCACTTTTTCAAGGGGCATTAAAAACGTCTTGTTAAGCTGCTGCGACTTCCACGTCTCTTCCGAGGGGCATTAAAACCATCTTGTTAAGCTACTGTGACCTCCAAGTCTCTTCCGAGGTGCATTAAAACCGTCTTGTTAAGCTACTGTGACCTCCACCACTTTTCCAAGGGGCATTAAACCGTCTTGTTAAGCTACTGTGACCTCCACCACTTTTCCAAGGGGCATTAAAACCGTCTTGTTAAGCTACTGGGTCCTCCACGTCTCTTCCGAGGAGCATTAAAAACGTCTTGTTAAGCTACTATGACCTCCACCACTTTTCCAAGGGGCATTAAAACCGCCTTGTTATGCTACTGGGACCTCCACCACTTTTTCAAGGGGCATTAAAACCGTCTTGTTAAGCCACTGCGACCTCCGCCACTTTTCCAAGGGCATTAAAACCGTCTTGTTAAGCTGCTGGGATCTCGACGTCTCTTGCGAGGGGCATTAAAACCGTCTTGTTAAGCTGCTTTGACCTCTACGTATCTTCCAAGAGGCATTGAAACTATCTTGTTAAGCAACTGCGACCTACACGTCTCTTCCGAGGGGCATTAAAACCGTCTTGTTAAGCTACTACGACTTCCACGTCTCTTCCGAGGGGCATTAAAACCATCTTGTTACGCTACTGTGACCTCCATGTCTCTTAGGAGGTGCATGAAAACCGTCTTGTTAAGCTACTGGGACCGCCACGTCTCTTCCGAGGGGCATTAATACCGTCTTGTTAAGCTACTGTGACCTCCACCACGTTTCCAAGGGGTATTTAAACCGTCTTGTTAAGCTACTGTGACCTCCACGTCTCTTCCGAGGGGCATTAAAACCGTCTTGTTAAGCTACTGCGACTTCCACGTATCTTCCGAGGGGCATTAAAACTGTCTTGTTAAGCTACTGTGACCTCCACGTCTGTTCCGAGGGGCATTAAAACCGTATTGTTAAGCTACTTGGACCTCGACGTCTCTTCCGAGGGGACATTAAAACCGTCTTGTTAAGCTACTGTGACCTCCACCACTTTTCCAAGGGGCATTAAACTGTCTTGTTAAGCTACTGTGACCTCCACCACTTTTCCAAGGGGCATTAAAACCGTCTTGTTAAGCTACTGAGTCCTCCACGTCTCTTCCGAGGAGCATTAAAAACGTCTTGTTAAGCTACTATGACCTCCACCACTTTTCCAAGGGGCATTAAAACCGCCTTGTTATGCTACTGGGACCTCCACCACTTTTCCAAGGGGCATTAAAACCGTCTTGTTAAGCTGCTGGGATCTCGACGTCTCTTCCGAGGGGCATTAAAACCGTCTTGTTAAGCTGCTTTGACCTCTACGTCTCTTCCAAGGGGCATTGAAACCATCTTGTTAAGCTACTGCGACCTACACGTCTCTTCCGAGGGGCATTAAAACCGTCTTGTTAAGCTACTACGACTTCCACGTCTCTTCCGAGGGGCATTAAAACCATCTTGTTACGCTACTGTGACCTCCATGTCTCTTGGGAGGTGCATTAAAACCGTCTTCTTAAGCTACTGGGACCTCCACGTCTCTTCCGATGGGCATTAAAACCATCTTGTCAAGCTACTGCAACCTCCACGTCTCTTCCGAGGGGCATTAAAACCGTCTTGTGAAGCTACTGTGACATCCACGTCTCTTCCGAGGGGCATTAAAACTGTCTTGCTAAGCTACAGGGACCTCCACGTCTCTTCTGAGGGGCATTAAAACCGTCTTGTTAAGCAACTGGGAACTGCACGTCTCTTCCGAGGTTCATTAAAACCGTCTTGTTCAGCTACTGGGACCTCCATCACTTTTTCAAGGGGCATTAAAACCGTCTTGTTAAGCTACTGGGACCGCTACCACTTTTCCAAAGGGCATTAAAACCGTCTTGTTAAGCTACTGTGACCTCCACGTCTCTTCCGAGGAGCATTAAAACCGTCTTGTTAAGCTACTGGGACATCCACGTCTCATCCAAGGCGCATTATAACCGTCTTGTTAAGCTCCTGGGACCTCCACGTCTCTACCGAGGGGCATTAGATCCGTCTTATTAAGCTACTGTGACTTCCACCACTTTTCCAAGGGACATTAAAGTCGTCTTGTTAAGCTACTGTGACCTCCACGTCTTTTCCGAGGGGCATTAAAACCGTCTTGTTAAGCTACTGTGACCTCCATCACTTTTCCAAGGGGTATTAAAACCGTCTTGTTAAGCTACTGTGACCTCCATCACTTTTTCAAGGGGCATTAAAAACGTCTTGTTAAGCTGCTGCGACTTCCACGTCTCTTCCGAGGGGCATTAAAACCATCTTGTTAAGCTACTGTGACCTCCAAGTCTCTTCCGAGGTGCATTAAAACCGTCTTGTTAAGCTACTGTGACCTCCACCACTTTTCCAAGGGGCATTAAACCGTCTTGTTAAGCTACTGTGACCTCCACCACTTTTCCAAGGGGCATTAAAACCGTCTTGTTAAGCTACTGGGTCCTCCACGTCTCTTCCGAGGAGCATTAAAAACGTCTTGTTAAGCTACTATGACCTCCACCACTTTTCCAAGGGGCATTAAAACCGCCTTGTTATGCTACTGGGACCTCCACCACTTTTCCAAGGGGCATTAAAACCGTCTTGTTAAGCCACTGCGACCTCCGCCACTTTTCCAAGGGCATTAAAACCGTCTTGTTAAGCTGCTGGGATCTCGACGTCTTTTGCGAGGGGCATTAAAACCGTCTTGTTAAGCTGCTTTGACCTCTACGTATCTTCCAAGGGGCATTGAAACTATCTTGTTAAGCAACTGCGACCTACACGTCTCTTCCGAGGGGCATTAAAACCGTCTTGTTAAGCTACTACGACTTCCACGTCTATTCCGAGGGGCATTAAAACCATCTTGTTACGCTACTGTGACCTCCATGTCTCTTAGGAGGTGCATTAAAACCGTCTTGTTAAGCTACTGGGACCGCCACGTCTCTTCCGAGGGGCATTAATACCGTCTTGTTAAGCTACTGTGACCTCCACCACGTTTCCAAGGGGTATTTAAACCGTCTTGTTAAGCTACTGTGACCTCCACGTCTCTTCCGAGGGGCATTAAAACCGTCTTGTTAAGCTACTGCGACTTCCACGTATCTTCCGAGGGGCATTAAAACTGTCTTATTAAGCTACTGTGACCTCCACGTCTCTTCCGAGGGGCATTAAAACCGTCTTGTTAAGCTACTGCGACTTCCACGTATCTTCCGAGGGGCATTAAAACTGTCTTGTTAAGCTACTGTGACCTCCACATCTGTTCCGAGGGGCATTAAAACCGTATTGTTAAGCTACTTGGACCTCGACGTCTCTTCCGAGGGGACATTAAAACCGTCTTGTTAAGCTACTGTGACCTCCACCACTTTTCCAAGGGGCATTAAAACCGTCTTGTTAAGCTACTGTGAACTCCACCACTTTTCCAAGGGGCATTAAAACAGTCTTGTTAACCTACTGTGACCTCCACCACTTCTTTAAGGGGTATTAAAACCATCTTATTAAGCTACTGTGACCTCCACGTCTTTTCCGAGGGGCATTAAAACCGTCTTGTTAAGCTACTGCGACCTCCACGTCTCTTTCGAGGGGCATTAAAACCATCTTGTTAAGCTACTGCGACCTCCACGTCTCTTACGAGGTGCATTAAAACCATCTTGTTAAGCTACTGTGACCTCCAAGTCTCTTCCGAGGGGCATTAAAACCGTCTTGTTAAGCATCTGTGACCTCCACCACTTTACCAAGGGGCATTAAAACCATCTTGTTAAGCTACTGTGACCTCCACCACTTTTCCAAGGGGCATTAAAACCGTCTTGTTAAGCTCCTGCGACCTCCACGTCTCTTCCGAGGGGCATTGAAACCGTATTGCTAAGCTACTGTGACCTCCACGTCTCTTCCGAGGAGCATTAAAACCGTCTTGTTAAGCTACTGGAACCCCCACGTCTCTTCCCAGGGGCATTAAAACTGTCTTATTAAGCTCCTGCGGCCTCCACGTCTCTTCCGAGGGGCATTAAAACCGTCTTCTTAAGCTACTGTGACCTCCACCACTTTTCCATGGGACATTAAAGCTGTCTTGTTAAGCTGCTGTGACCTCCACGTCTCTTTCGAGGGGCATTAAAACCGTCTTGTTAAGCTACTGTGACCTCAACCACTTTTCCAAGGGGCACTAAAACCGTCTTGTTAAGCTACTGTGACCTCCACCACTTTTTCAAGGGGCAATAAAACCGTCTTGTTCAGCTACTGCGACTTCCACGTCTCTTCCGAGGGGCATTAAAACTGTCTTATTAAGCAACTGTGACCTCCAAGTCTCTTCCGAGGGGCATTAAAACCGTCATGTTAAGCCACTTGGACCTCCACGTCTCTTCCGAGGGGCAATAAAACCGTCTTGTTAAGCTACTGTGACCTCCACCACTTTTCCAAGGGGCATTAAACCGTCTTGTTAAGCTACTGTGACCTCCACCACTTTTCCAAGGGGCATTAAAACCATCTTGGTAAGCTACTGGGTCTTCCACGTCTCTTCCGAGGAGCATTAAAACCGTCTTGTTATGCTACTATGACCTCCACCACTTTTCCAAGGGGCATTAAAACCGCCTTGTAATGCTACTGAGACCTCCACCACTTTTCCAAGGGGCAATAAAACCGTCTTGTTAAGCCACTGCGACCTCCACCACTTTTCCAAGGTGCATTAAAACCGTCTTGTTAAGCAGCTGGGATCTCGACGTCTCTTCCGAGGGGCATTAAAACCGTCTTGTTAAGCTGCTTTGACCTCTACGTCTCTTCCGAGGGCAATTGAAACCACCTTGTTAAGCTACTGTGACCTCCACGTCTCTTCCGAGGGGCATTCAAACCGTCTTGTTAAGCTACTGTGACCTCCACCACTTTTCCAAGGGGCATTAAAACCGTCTTGTTCAGCTACTGTGGCCTCCACCACTTTTCCAAGGTGCATTAAAACTGTCTTCTTAAGCTACTGCGACCTCCACGTCTCTTCCGATGGGCATTAAAACCATCTTCTCAAGCTACTGCGACCTCCACGTCTCTATCGAGGGGCATTGAAACCGTCTTGTTATGCTATTTTGACCTCCACGTCTCTTCCGAGGGGCATTAAAACCGTCTTGTTAAGCTACTTTGACCTCCATGTCTCTTCCGAGGGGCATTGAAACCGTCTTGGTAAGCTACTGTGACCTCCACGTCTCTTCCAAGGGGCATTAAAACCGTCTTGTTAAGCTACTGCGACCTCCACGTCTCTTCCGAGGTCTCTTCCGAGGGGCATTAAAACTGTCTTGTTAAGCTACTGTGACCTCCACGTCTCTTCCGAGGGGCATTAAAACCGTCTTGTTAAGCTACTTGGACCTCCAAGTCTCTTCCGAGGGGCACTAAAACCGTCTTGTTAAGCTACAGTGACCTCCACCACTTTTCCAAGGGGCATTAAAACCATCTTGTTAAGCTACTGGGTCCTCCACATCTCTTCCGAGGAGCATTAAAACCATCTTGTTAAGCTACTATGCTCTCCACCACTTTTCCAAGGGGCATTAAAACCATCTTGTTAAGCTACTGCGACCTCCACCACTTTTCCAAGGGGCATTAAAACCGTCTTGTTAAGCTGCTGGGATCTCCACGTCTCTTCCGAGGGGCATTAAAACCGTGTTATTAAGCTACTTTGACCTCCACGTCTCTTCTAAGGGGAATTGAAACCGTCTTGTTAAGCTACTGCGACCTCCATGTCTCTTCCGAGGGGCATTAAAACCGTCCTGTTAAGCTACTGCGACCTCCACGTCTCTTCCGAGGGGCATTAAAACCGTCTTGTTAAGCTACTGTGACCTCAATGTCTCTTCCTAGGGGCATTAAAACCGTCTTGTTAAGCTACTGAGACCTCCACGTCTCATCCGAGGGGCATTAAAACCGTCTTGTTTAGCTACTGTGACCTCCACCACTTTTCCAAGGGGCATTAAAACTGTCTTGTTAAGCTACTGCGACCTCCCCGTCTCTTCCGAGGGGCATTAAAACCATCTTGTTAAGCTACTGTGACCTCCACCACTTTTCCAAGGGGCATTAAAATCGTCTTGTTAAGCTACTGTGACTTCCAAGTCTCTTCCGAGGGGCATTAAAACTGTCTTGTTAAGCTACTGTGACCTCCACTACTTTTCCAAGGGGCATTAAAACCGTCTTCTTAAGCTACTTTGACCTCCATGTCTCTTCCAAGGGGCATTAAAACCGTCTTGTTAAGCTACTTGGACCTTCAAGTCTCTTCCGAGGGGCATTAAAACCGTCTTGTTAAGCTACTGTGACCTCCACCACTTTTCCAAGGGGCATTAAACCGTCTTGTTAAGATACTGTGACCTCCACCACATTTCCAAGGGGCATTAAAACCGTCTTGTTAAGCTACTGGGTCCTCCACATCTCTTCCGAGGAGCATTAAAACCGTCTTGTTAAGCTACTATGCTCTCCACCACTTTTCCAAGGGGCATTAAAACCATCTTGTTAAGCTACTGCGACCTCCACCACTTTTCCAAGGGGCATTAAAACCATCTTGTTAAGCTGCTGGGATCTCCACGTATCTTCCGAGGGGCATTGAAACCGTGCTCTTAAGCTACTTTGACCTCCTAGTCTCTTCTAAGTGGCATTAAAACCGTCTTGTTAAGCTAATGCGACCTCCACGTCTCTTCCGAGGGGCATTAAAACCGTTTTGTTAAGCTACTGTGACCTCAATGTCTCTTCCGAGGGGCATTAAAACCGTCTTGTTAAGCTACTGAGACCTCCACGTCTCTTCCGAGGGGCAATAAAACCATCTTGTTAAGCTACTGCGACCTCCCCGTCTCTTCCGAGGGGCATTAAAACCGTGTTCTTAAGCTACTTTGACCTCCACGTCTCTTCTAAGTGGCACTGAAACCGTCTTGTTAAGCAACTGCGACCTCCCCGTCTCTTCCGAGGGGCATTAAAACCGTCTTGTTATGCAACTGGGACCTCCACCACTTTTTCAAGGGGCATTAAAACCGTCTTGTTAAGCTACTGTGACCTCCCCGTCTCTTCCGAGGGGCATTAAAACCGTGTTGTTAAGCTACTGCGACTTCCACGTCTCTTCCGAGGGGCATTAAAACCATCTTGTTAAGCTACTGTGACCTCCACCACTTTTCCAAGGGGCATTAAAACCGTCTTGTTAAGCTACTGGTTCCTCCACGTCTCTTCCGAGGGGCATTAAAACCGTCTTGTTAAGCTACTGTGACCTCCACCACTTTTCCAAGGGGCATTAAAACTGTCTTGTTAAGCTACTGGGACCTCCACCACTTTTCCAAGAGGCATTAAAACCGTCTTGTTAAGCTACTGCGACCTCCACCACTTTTCCAAGGGGCATTAAAACCATTTTCTTAAGCTGCTGGGATCTCCACGTCTCTTCCGAGGGGCATTAAAACCGTCTTGTTAAGCTACTTTGACCTCCACGTCTCTTCCGAGGGGCATTAAAACCGTCTTGTTAAGCTACTGATACCTCCATGTCTCTTCCGAGGGGCATTAAACCGTCTTGTTAAGCTACTGTGACCTCCATGTCTCTTCCGAGGGGCATTAAAACCATTTTGTTAAGCTACTGGGACCTCCACGTCTCTTCCGAGGGGCATTAAAACCGTCTTGTTAAGCTACAGTGACCTCCACCACTTTTCCAAGGGGCATTAAAACCGTCTTGTTAAGCTACTGTGACCTCCACGTCTCTTCCGAGGGGCATTAAAACCGTCTTGGTAAGCTACTGTGACCTCCACCACTTTTCCAAGGGGCATTAAAACCATCTTGTTAAGCTACTGGGACCTCCACCACTTTTTCAAGGTGCATTAAAACCGTCTTGTTAAGCTACTGTGACCTCCATGTCTCTTCTGAGGGGCATTAAAACCGTCTTGCTAAGCTACTTGGACCTCCACGTCTCTTCCGAGGGGCATTTAAACCGTCTTGTAAAGCTACTGTGACCTCCATCACTTTTCCAAGGGGCATTAAAACCGTCTTGTTAAGCTATTGGGTCCTCCACGTCTCTTCCGAGGGGCATTAAAACTGTTTATTAAGCTACTGTGACCTCCACCACTTTTCCAAGGGGCATTAAAACCGTCTTGTTAAGCTACTGGGACCTCCACCACTTTTCCAAGGGGCTTTAAAACCGTCTTGTTAAGCTACTGCGACCTCCACCACTTTTCGAAGTAGCATTAAAACCGTCTTCTTAAGCTGCTGGGATCTCCATGTCTGTTCCGAGGGGCATTAAAACCGTCTTGTTAAGCTACTGATATCTCCATGTCTCTTCCGTGGGCCATTAAAACCGTCTTGTTAAGCTACTGTGACCTCCATGTCTCTTCCGAGGGGCATTAAAACCATCTTGTTAAGCTACTGGGACCTCCACCACTTTTCCAAGGGGCATTAAAACCGTCTTGTTAAGCTACTGTGACCTCCACCACTTTTCCAAGGGGCATTAAAACCGTCTTGTTAAGCTACTGGGACCTCCACGTCTCTTCCGAGGGGCATTAAAACCATCTTGTTAAGCTACTGGGTCCTCCACGTCTCTTCCAAGGGGCATTAAAACCGTCTTGTTAAGCTACTGCGACCTCCACGACTCTTTCAACGGGCATTGCATTTCCTCCTAATTTTAGTCAGCTTTTGCTTTTCAATGTATAGGCGAACACTAAGGGAGACCCAGTCCCCAATAATGGGTAGAAGGTTTTTTGTACGCTGTGATCCACCTCTGTTTCAAGGGGCATTACAGTTCCTCATAATTTTTGGAAAGCCTTCCATTCACTGCTTAGGCCAACAGTGCACAGGAGACCCAGTTGCTATAAATGGAAAAAATGGTTTAGTTATGGCCCTCTGACCTCCATGTCACTTCCAAGGGGCATTGGAGTGCCTCTAAATTTTTGGTAGGCATTGCACTCACTGTATGCCCTATAACTGTGTAGCCGAACCGCTCCTTTTGGTACAGAAACATATCCTACAAGACATGTGTGGTTGACTGGCCTGATATTGATGTGAATGGTCCTCCACCACTTTTCCAAGTGACTTTAAAACCGTCTTGTTAAGCTACTGGGATCTCCACGTCTCTTCTGAGGGGCATTAAAACCGTCTTGTTAAGCTACTTTGACCTCCACGTCTCTTCAGAGGGGCATTAAAACCATCTTGTTAAGGTACTGCGACCTCCACGTCTCTTCTGAGCGGCATTAAAACCATCTTGTTATGCTACTGTGACCTCCATGTCTCTTCTGATGTGCATTAAAACCATCTTGTTAAGCTACTGTGACTTCCACGTATCTTCCGAGGGGCAGTAAAACTGTCTTGTTAAGCTACTGTGACCTCCACGTCTGTTCCGAGGGGCATTAAAACCGTATTGTTAAGCTACTTGGACCTCGACGTCTCTTCCGAGGGGACATTAAAACCGTCTTGTTAAGCTACTGTGACCTCCACCACATTTCCAAGGGGCATTAAAACCGTCTTGTTAAGCTACTGTGACCTCCACCACTTTTCCAAGGGGCATTAAAACCATCTTGTTAAGCTACTGCGACCTCCACGTCTCTTCCGAGGGGCATTAAAACAGTCTTGTTAACCTACTGTGACATCCACCACTTCTTTAAGGGGTATTAAAACCATCTTATTAAGCTGCTGTGACCTCCACGTCTTTTCCGAGGGGCATTAAAACCGTCTTGTTAAGCTACTGCGACCTCCACGTCTCTTCCGAGGGACATTAAAACCATCTTTTTAAGCTACTGCGACCTCCACGTCTCTTACGAGGTGCATTAAAACCATCTTGTTAAGCTACTGTGACCTACAATTCTCTTCCGAGGGGCATTAAAACCGTCTTGTTAAGCATCTGTGACCTCCACCACTTTACCAAGGGGCATTAAAACCATCTTGTTAAGCTACTGTGACCTCCACCACTTTTCCAAGGGGCATTAAAACCGTCTTGTTAAGCTCCTGCGACCTCCACGTCTCTTCCGAGGGGCATTGAAACCGTATTGCTAAGCTACTGTGACCTCCACGTCTCTTCCGAGGAGCATTAAAACCGTCTTGTTAAGCTACTGGAACCCCCACGTCTCTTCCCAGGGGCATTAAAACTGTCTTATTAAGCTCCTGCGACCTCCACGTCTCTTCCGAGGGGCATTAAAACTGTCTTGTTAAGCTACTGTGACCTCCACCACTTTTCCATGGGACATTAAAGCTGTCTTGTTAAGCTGCTGTGACCTCCACGTCTCTTCCGAGGGGCATTAAAACCGTCTTGTTAAGCTACTGTGACCTCAACCACTTTTCCAAGGGGCACTAAAACAGTCTTGTTAAGCTACTGTGACCTCCACCACTTTTTCAAGGGGCAATAAAACCGTCTTGTTCAGCTACTGCGACTTCCACGTCTCTTCCGAGGGGCATTAAAACTGTCTTGTTAAGCTACTGTGACCTCCAAGTCTCTTCCGAGGGGCATTAAAACCGTCATGTTAAGCTACTTGGACCTCCACGTCTCTTCCGAAGGGCAATAAAACCGTCTTGTTAAGCTACTGTGACCTCCACCACTTTTCCAAGGGGCATTAAACCGTCTTGTTAAGCTACTGTGACCTCCACCACTTTTCCAAGGGGCATTAAAACCGTCTTGGTAAGCTACTGGGTCTTCCACGTCTCTTCCGAGGAGCATTAAAACCGTCTTGTTATGCTACTATGACCTCCACCACTTTTCCAAGGGGCATTAAAACCGCCTTGTTATGCTATTGAGACCTCCACCACTTTTCCAAGGGGCAATAAAACCGTCTTGTTAAGCCACTGCGACCTCCACCACTTTTCCAAGGTGCATTACAACCGTCTTGTTAAGCAGCTGGGATCTCGACGTCTCTTCCGAGGGGCATTAAAACCGTCTTGTTAAGCTGCTTTGACCTCTACGTCTCTTCCGAGGGCAATTGAAACCACCTTGTTAAGCTACTGTGACCTCCACGTCTCTTCCGAGGGGCATTCAAACCGTCTTGTTAAGCTACTGTGACCTCCACCACTTTTCCAAGGGGCATTAAAACCGTCTTGTTCAACTACTGTGGCCTCCACCACTTTTCCAAGGTGCATTAAAACTGTCTTCTTAAGCTACTGCGACCTCCACGTCTCTTCCGATGGGCATTAAAACCATCTTGTCAAGCTACTGCGACCTCCACGTCTCTATCGAGGGGCATTGAAACCGTCTTGTTATGCTATTTTGACCTCTACGTCTCTTCCGAGGGGCATTAAAACCGTCTTGTTAAGCTACTTTGACCTCCATGTCTCTTCCGAGGGGCATTGAAACCGTCTTGGTAAGCTACTGTGACCTCCACGTCTCTTCCAAGGGGCATTAAAACCGTCTTGTTAAGCTACTGCGACCTCCACGTCTCTTCCGAGGTCTCTTCCGAGGGGCATTAAAACTGTCTTGTTAAGCTACTGTGACCTCCACGTCTCTTCCGAGGGGCATTAAAACCGTCTTGTTAAGCTACTTGGACCTCCAAGTCTCTTCCGAGGGGCACTAAAACCGTCTTGTTAAGCTACTGTGACCTCCACCAGTTTTCCAAGGGGCATTAAACCGTCTTGTTAAGCTCCTGTGACCTCCACCACTTTTCCAAGGGGCATTAAAACCATCTTGTTAAGCTACTGGGTCCTCCACATCTCTTCCGAGGAGCATTAAAACCATCTTGTTAAGCTACTATGCTCTCCACCACTTTTCCAAGGGGCATTAAAACCATCTTGTTAAGCTACTGCGACCTCCACCACTTTTCCAAGGGGCATTAAAACCGTCTTGTTAAGCTGCTGGGATCTCCACGTCTCTTCCGAGGGGCATTAAAACCGTGTTCTTAAGCTACTTTGACCTCCACGTCTCTTCTAAGGGGCATTGAAACCGTCTTGTTAAGCTACTGCGACCTCCATGTCTCTTCCGAGGGGCATTAAAACCGTCCTGTTAAGCTACTGCGACCTCCACGTCTCTTCCGAGGGGCATTAAAACCGTCTTGTTAAGCTACTGTGACCTCAATGTCTCTTCCTAGGGGCATTAAAACCGTCTTGTTAAGCTACTGAGACCTCCACGTCTCATCCGAGGGGCATTAGAACCGTCTTGTTTAGCTACTGTGACCTCCACCACTTTTCCAAGGGGCATTAAAACCGTCTTGTTAAGCTACTGCGACCTCCCCGTCTCTTCCGAGGGGCATTAAAACCATCTTGTTAAGCTACTGTGACCAACACCACTTTTCCAAGGGGCATTAAAATCATCTTGTTAAGCTACTGTGACTTCCAAGTCTCTTCCGAGGGGCATTAAAACTGTCTTGTTAAGCTACTGTGACCTCCACTACTTTTCCAAGGGGCATTAAAACCGTCTTGTTAAGCTACTTTGACCTCCATGTCTCTTCCAAGGGGCATTAAAACCGTCTTGTTAAGCTACTTGGACCTTCAAGTCTCTTCCGAGGGGCATTAAAACCGTATTGTTAAGCTACTGTGACCTCCACCACTTTTCCAAGGGGCATTAAACCGTCTTGTTAAGATACTGTGACCTCCACCACTTTTCCAAGGGGCATTAAAACCGTCTTGTTAAGCTACTGGGTCCTCCACATCTCTTCCGAGGAGCATTAAAACAGTCTTGTTAAGCTACTATGCTCTCCACCACTTTTCCAAGGGGCATTAAAACCATCTTGTTAAGCTACTGCGACCTCCACCACTTTTCCAAGGGGCATTAAAACCGTCTTGTTAAGCTGCTGGAACCCCCACGTCTCTTCCCAGGGGCATTAAAACTGTCTTATTAAGCTCCTGCGACCTCCACGTCTCTTCCGAGGGGCATTAAAACTGTCTTGTTAAGCTACTGTGACCTCCACCACTTTTCCATGGGACATTAAAGCTGTCTTGTTAAGCTGCTGTGACCTCCACGTCTCTTCCGAGGGGCATTAAAACCGTCTTGTTAAGCTACTGTGACCTCAACCACTTTTCCCAGGGGCACTAAAACAGTCTTGTTAAGCTACTGTGACCTCCACCACTTTTTCAAGGGGCAATAAAACCGTCTTGTTCAGCTACTGCGACTTCCACGTCTCTTCCGAAGGGCATTAAAACTGTCTTGTTAAGCTACTGTGACCTCCAAGTCTCTTCCGAGGGGCATTAAAACCGTCATGTTAAGCTACTTGGACCTCCACGTCTCTTCCGAAGGGCAATAAAACCGTCTTGTTAAGCTACTGTGACCTCCACCACTTTTCCAAGGGGCATTAAACCGTCTTGTTAAGCTACTGTGACCTCCACCACTTTTCCAAGGGGCATTAAAACCGTCTTGTTAAGCTACTGGGTCTTCCACGTCTCTTCCGAGGAGCATTAAAACCGTCTTGTTATGCTACTATGACCTCCACCACTTTTCCAAGGGGCATTAAAACCGCCTTGTTATACTATTGAGACCTCCACCACTTTTCCAAGGGGCAATAAAACCGTCTTGTTAAGCCACTGCGACCTCCACCACTTTTCCAAGGTGCATTACAACCGTCTTGTTAAGCAGCTGGGATCTCGACGTCTCTTCCGAGGGGCATTAAAACCGTCTTGTTAAGCTGCTTTGACCTCTACGTCTCTTCCGAGGGCAATTGAAACCACCTTGTTAAGCTACTGTGACCTCCACGTCTCTTCCGAGGGGCATTCAAACCGTCTTGTTAAGCTACTGTGACCTCCACCACTTTTCCAAGGGGCATTAAAACCGTCTTGTTCAACTACTGTGGCCTCCACCACTTTTCCAAGGTGCATTAAAACTGTCTTCTTATGCTACTGCGACCTCCACGTCTCTTCCGATGGGCATTAAAACCATCTTGTCAAGCTACTGCGACCTTCACGTCTCTATCGAGGGGCATTGAAACCGTCTTGTTATGCTATTTTGACCTCTACGTCTCTTCCGAGGGGCATTAAAACCGTCTTGTTAAGCTACTTTGACCTCCATGTCTCTTCCGAGGGGCATTGAAACCGTCTTGGTAAGCTACTGTGACCTCCACGTCTCTTCCAAGGGGCATTAAAACCGTCTTGTTAAGCTACTGCGACCTCCACGTCTCTTCCGAGGTCTCTTCCGAGGGGCATTAAAACTGTCTTGTTAAGCTACTGTGACCTCCACGTCTCTTCCGAGGGGCATTAAAACCGTCTTGTTAAGCTACTTGGACCTCCAAGTCTCTTCCGAGGGGCACTAAAACCGTCTTGTTAAGCTACTGTGACCTCCACCAGTTTTCCAAGGGGCATTAAACCGTCTTGTTAAGCTCCTGTGACCTCCACCACTTTTCCAAGGGGCATTAAAACCATCTTGTTAAGCTACTGGGTCCTCCACATCTCTTCCGAGGAGCATTAAAACCATCTTGTTAAGCTACTATGCTCTCCACCACTTTTCCAAGGGGCATTAAAACCATCTTGTTAAGCTACTGCGACCTCCACCACTTTTCCAAGGGGCATTAAAACCGTCTTGTTAAGCTGCTGGGATCTCCACGTCTCTTCCGAGGGGCATTAAAACCGTGTTCTTAAGCTACTTTGACCTCCACGTCTCTTCTAAGGGGCATTGAAACCGTCTTGTTAAGCTACTGCGACCTCCATGTCTCTTCCGAGGGGCATTAAAACCGTCCTGTTAAGCTACTGCGACCTCCACGTCTCTTCCGAGGGGCATTAAAACCGTCTTGTTAAGCTACTGTGACCTCAATGTCTCTTCCTAGGGGCATTAAAACCGTCTTGTTAAGCTACTGAGACCTCCACGTCTCATCCGAGGGGCATTAGAACCGTCTTGTTTAGCTACTGTGACCTCCACCACTTTTCCAAGGGGCATTAAAACCGTCTTGTTAAGCTACTGCGACCTCCCAGTCTCTTCCGAGGGGCATTAAAACCATCTTGTTAAGCTACTGTGACCAACACCACTTTTCCAAGGGGCATTAAAATCATCTTGTTAAGCTACTGTGACTTCCAAGTCTCTTCCGAGGGGCATTAAAACTGTCTTGTTAAGCTACTGTGACCTCCACTACTTTTCCAAGGGGCATTAAAACCGTCTTGTTAAGCTACTTTGACCTCCATGTCTCTTCCAAGGGGCATTAAAACCGTCTTGTTAAGCTACTTGGACCTTCAAGTCTCTTCCGAGGGGCATTAAAACCGTATTGTTAAGCTACTGTGACCTCCACCACTTTTCCAAGGGGCATTAAACCGTCTTGTTAAGATACTGTGACCTCCACCACTTTTCCAAGGGGCATTAAAACCGTCTTGTTAAGCTACTGGGTCCTCCACATCTCTTCCGAGGAGCATTAAAACAGTCTTGTTAAGCTACTATGCTCTCCACCACTTTTCCAAGGGGCATTAAAACCATCTTGTTAAGCTACTGCGACCTCCACCACTTTTCCAAGGGGCATTAAAACCGTCTTGTTAAGCTGCTGGGATCTCCACGTATCTTCCGAGGGGCATTAAAACCGTGCTCTTAAGCTACTTTGACCTCCACGTCTCTTCTAAGTGGCATTAAAACCGTCTTGTTAAACTAGTGCGACCTCCATGTCTCTTCTGAGGGGCATTAAAACCGTCTTGTTAAGCTAATGCGACCTCCACGTCTCTTCCGAGGGGCATTAAAACCGTCTTGTTAAGCTACTGTGACCTCAATGTCTCTTCCGAGGGGCATTAAAACCGTCTTGTTAAGCTACTGAGACCTCCACGTCTCTTCCGAGGGGCAATAAAACCATCTTGTTAAGCTACTGCGACCTCCCCGTCTCTTCCGAGGGGCATTAAAACCGTGTTCTTAAGCTACTTTGACCTCCACGTCTCTTCTAAGTGGCACTGAAACCGTCTTGTTAAGCAACTGCGACCTCCCCGTCTCTTCCGAGGGGCATTAAAACCGTCTTGTTATGCAACTGGGACCTCCACCACTTTTTCAAGGGGCATTAAAACCGTCTTGTTAAGCTACTGCGACCTCCCCATCTCTTCCGAGGGGCATTAAAACCGTGTTGTTAAGCTACTGCGACTTCCACCTCTCTTCCGAGGGGCATTAAAACCATCTTGTTAAGCTACTGTGACCTCCACCACTTTTCCAAGGGGTATTAAAACCGTCTTGTTAAGCTACTGGTTCCTCCACGTCTCTTCCGAGGGGCATTAAAACCGTCTTGTTAAGCTACTGTGACCTCCACCACTTTTCCAAGGGGCATTAAAACTGTCTTGTTAAGCTACTGGGACCTCCACCACTTTTCCAAGGGGCATTAAAACCGTCTTGTTAAGCTACTGCGACCTCCACCACTTTTCCAAGGGGCATTAAAACTATTTTCTTAAGCTGCTGGGATCTCCACGTCTCTTCCGAGGGGCATTAAAACCGTCTTGTTAAGCTACTTTGACCTCCACGTCTCTTCCGAGGGGCATTAAAACCGTCTTGTTAAGCTACTGATACCTCCATGTCTCTTCCGAGGGGCATTAAACCGTCTTGTTAAGCTACTGTGACCTCCATGTCTCTTCCGAGGGGCATTAAAACCATTTTGTTAAGCTACTGGGACCTCCACGTCTCTTCCGAGGGGCATTAAAACCGTCTTGTTAAGCTACAGTGACCTCCACCACTTTTCCAAGGGGCATTAAAACCGTCTTGTTAAGCTACTGTGACCTCCACGTCTCTTCCGAGGGGCATTAAAACCGTCTTGGTAAGCTACTGTGACCTCCACCACTTTTCCAAGGGGCATTAAAACCATCTTGTTAAGCTACTGGGACCTCCACCACTTTTTCAAGGTGCATTAAAACCGTCTTGTTAAGCTACTGCGACCTCCACGTCTCTTCCGAGGGGCATTAAAACCGCCTTGTTAAGCTACTGCGACTTCCACGTCTCTTCCGAGGGGCATTAAAACTGTCTTGTTAAGCTACTGTGACCTCCATGTCTCTTCCGAGGGGCATTAAAACCGTCTTGCTAAGCTACTTGGACCTCCACGTCTCTTCCGAGGGGCATTAAAACCGCCTTGTAAAGCTACTGTGACCTCCATCACTTTTCCAAGGGGCATTAAAACCGTCTTGTTAAGCTATTGGGTCCTCCACGTCTCTTCCGAGGGGCATTAAAACCGTTTATTAAGCTACTGTGACCTCCACCACTTTTCCAAGGGGCATTAAAACCGTCTTGTTAAGCTACTGGGACCTCCACCACTTTTCCAAGGGGCTTTAAAACCGTCTTGTTAAGCTACTGCGACCTCCACCACTTTTCGAAGGAGCATTAAAACCGTCTTCTTAAGCTGCTGGGATCTCCATGTCTGTTCCGAGGGGCATTATAACCGTCTTGTTAAGCTACTGATATCTCCATGTCTCTTCCGAGGGCCATTAAAACCGTCTTGTTAAGCTACTGTGACCTCCATGTCTCTTCCGAGGGGCATTAAAACCATCTTGTTAAGCTACTGGGACCTCCACCACTTTTCCAAGGGGCATTAAAACCGTCTTGTTAAGCTACTGTGACCTCCACCACTTTTCCAAGGGGCATTAAAACCGTCTTGTTAAGCTACTGGGACCTCCACGTCTCTTCCGAGGGGCATTAAAACCATCTTGTTAAGCTACTGGGTCCTCCACGTCTCTTCCAAGGGGCATTAAAACCGTCTTGTTAAGCTACTGCGACCTCCACGACTCTTTCAACGGGCATTGCATTTCCTCCTAATTTTAGTCAGCTTTTGCTTTTCAATGTATAGGCGAACACTAAGGGAGACCCAGTCCCCAATAATGGGTAGAAAGTTTTTTGTACGCTGTGATCCACCTCTGTTTCAAGGGACATTACAGTTCCTCATAATTTTTGGAAAGCCTTCCATTCACTGCTTAGGCCAACAGTGCACAGGAGACCCAGTTGCTATAAATTGAAAAAATGGTTTAGTTATGGCCCTCTGACCTCCATGTCACTTCCAAGGGGCATTGGAGTGCCTCTAAATTTTTGGTAGGCATTGCAGTCACTGTATGCCCTATAACTGTGTAGCCGAACCGCTCCTTTTGGTACAGAAACATATCCTACAATACATGTGTGGTTGACTGGCCTGATATTGATGTGAATGGTCCTCCACCACTTTTCCAAGTGGCTTTAAAACCGTCTTGTTAAGCTACTGGGATCTCCACGTCTCTTCTGAGGGGCATTAAAACCGTCTTGTTAAGCTACTTTGACCTCCACGTCTCTTCCGAGGGGCATTAAAACCATCTTGTTAAGGTACTGCGACCTCCACGTCTCTTCTGAGCGGCATTAAAACCATCTTGTTATGCTACTGTGACCTCCATGTCTCTTCTGATGTGCATTAAAACCATCTTGTTAAGCTACTGTGACCTCCACCACTATTCCAAGGGGCACTAAAACCATCTTGTTAAGCTACTGTGACCTCCACAACTTTTCCAAGGGGCATTAAAATCATCTTGTTAAGCTACTGGGACCTTCACGTCTCTTCCGAGGGGCAGTAAAACTGTCTTGTTAAGCTACTGTGACCTCCACCACTTTTCCAAGGGGCATTAAAATCGTCTTGTTAAGCTACTGGGACCTCCACCACTTTTCAAAGGGGCATTAAAACCGTCTTGTTAAGCTACTGCGACCTCCACCACTTTTCCAAGGGGCATTAAAACCGTCTTGTTAAGCTACTGCGACCTCCACGTCTCTTCCGAGGGGCATTAAAACCGTCTTGTTAAGCTACTGGGACCTCCATGTCTCTTCCGAGGGGCATTAAAACCATCTTGTTAAGCTACTGCTACCTCCACGATTCTTTAAATGGGCATTGCATTACCTCCTAATTTTAGTCAGCTTTTGCTTTTCAATGCATAGGCGAACACTAAGGGAGACCCACTCCCCAATAATGGGTAGAAAGTTTTCCGTACGCTGTAATCCACGTCTGTTTCAAGGGGCATTACAGTTCCTCATAATTTTTGGAAAGCCTTCAATTCACTGCTTAGGCCAACAGTGCACAGGAGACCCAGTTGCTATAAATGGAAAAAATGGTTTAGTTAAGGCCCTCTGACCTCCATGTCACTTCCAAGGGGCATTGGAGTGCCTTTAAATTTTTGGTAGGCATTGCACTCACTGTATGCCCTATAACTGTGTAGCCGAACCGCTCCTTTTGGTGCAGAAACATGTCCTATAAGACATGTGTGGTTGACTGGCCTGATATTGATGTGAATGGTCCCTGTTCCTCCTGCTCTTTCTCCTTTGCCACCAGCTCATCCATCATTTATCACCTGAAGCTTTGTTTTAACGGGATTCATAGAACTGGGATAGTAGCAGGAAAACATCCAGCAATCCTCGGAGGAGGCAGGATATGGGCCAAAATGCTGACCACCTCAGGCCTAGCCACTATTACATACATGCGCTTGCATTCCAAGAAAAAAAAGCAGATGCTAACTTCTATCATCATCATGCTCCTCACCTTGGCACTCTCAACTCCCCTGATGGAGAAGCCAGGGCCCTCCGGAGGAGTCTGCTTCTCTGGTTCTCTGGTGGGCTCGTCCAATGCTGCCCTAAAGCAGGCCAGGCTAAGAAAAGTGTGGGGAAGGTTACCTGGACAAATAGTGGCGGCTGGGGACTGAGTATGGAGACCTCGCTGCCGAAGCAGCCATGAGGTAGTGGGCAGCTTCAGCCTACTCTTAACTAAAAGGCCCCATTTCAAGTGCAAGCTATCAGTATGGTATTGCAGCCTGGGGGTGGGTGGGTGGCAGGCTGCATACTTGCGCTTGCATTGCAAGGAATGGGGGAGGTACAATTGAACACTGCCCTGGGACAAGGACTTGCAGGGGGATAGTTGCAAGTCTGCATCTTCTGATGCGGAAAGGATCACTTCTGATGGGCATACTTTTAGGCAGTGGCCTGGGTGTCAGAGATACTTCCAGGGGTCTTCCCTATGCTGTTCCCATGTCTTTTCAGCACTGTATGCATGTGTCACACAGCACATGGCCAGATAAGATTGTAAAATGTTAAAATGATATTTCCCGGTGAATGCATTTGTCACGGTTGAAAGCAATACGAAAGTGCAAAAACGCATAAAAAATGCTACTTGTGAACATAGCCCAAGGTGTGGAGGAGTATTTTTTTGGGGGGTTATTTATTTTACCTTATACACAAGTCTTTACTCTGGAAAGGAACTTCCTTAACATATTTCACAGGAAAGCAGTTTCAGTTTCGTTTTTGAACGTTTTATTGTGAGCCCTTAAAAGTGGCTTAATACCTCTGACCACGTTGTTGACAGCAGTGACCTGGGGGTCAGAAATGCTTTCTGCGGTGATCCCCATGCTGTCCCCATGTCATTTGAGCACTGTCACTATCATTTTGGGCACTTGTTAGACTTTTAAAAGACTGCCGGGGGTGCCGCTGCAAAAATGCTCGAGTCTTCCATAGACTAACCCATGGGCTCGTTGCTCAGGTCGAGCACCCGAGTATCACGGCGAGCTCGGCCCGAGCTTCGAGCACCCGAGCATTTTAGTGCTCGCTCAACACTACATGCCACCAATGGCGTCAGGCCACATGACCGCTATACATCTTGTGGGATTGGCGGCTCAGTTCCGATTGCCCCTACCACCTGACTGGCATTTACCCACTTCTTTTGGCATCCACTGTTTATATATGGCATTATTTGAGAGGTTCTGTATGGAGTGGGCTGAAGCGCCGAGTGCTTTACACAGCAGACACTCATCGGTAACTTCTGCGCTTGGACCTAGAAGTAGTTTAACCCCTTAGCTGCTTTGGAGAATAGCGATAATAGTGTCTTAGTGGCAAATGTGGGCTCTCTATCACCCCCATCAGTCCCCACGACACAATCACTAGAACCCAATGGGCTGTTTAATGTCAGCCATGGGTACTATTTATGCCCGTGACGCCCACTTTATATATTTTATCTTATCTCCATGGACATAGACCCCTTGCCAAAAAAACAGTTAACACTGTAAAGTTTTTTTTTCATTTTTTTCACCCTCATAATTTCTAGTTTTTAACTTTTAAGGCAACTTTTGCAACCTCCCAGATGTTGCCCTTCTCTCATTAGCAGTAAAATAATTAGAACATAAAGTCATAAAAAGGCAGAATCGATGTTGCACAGCTCCCCTCCAGCACACAGATTCATATTTCACACTTTCTAAGTACGCTATTTTCCCATTAACAGCATTTTTTAATTAAAACTGCAAAAAGCATTATGTGTCTGCAGTCGTAATACCCAAAACCAGTCTGTGTGTAAAATTGTCATTCAACAAAAGCTACGTTGTGAATTAGAAGCAGAAGCAGCCTCCACATAGACGCGCGTAGGTCCAAGGCAGTTACAAGGAAGACAGATGGAAGATAATCCAGTCCCAAGTCTACAGGAGAATCCCATAGAGGAGATCTTGGCAGGGCGCAATATATCAGCATTTCTCATTCAACACAAAACAAATCACCGCATTACTCTAAGATACTTGCTGCAATAATGGACAGAAAGTATCGCAATGAAGCCCTACTTATAGCACAGCAGGTATAATTGGTCATCATTATGTACCAGTGTAGATTGCATAAGCTGGAACAACACTCTTTACTCGTCCTACAGTCAATATATAAGAGGACGGCAAGGGAATCAGTTTAGGAATGAAAGATAACCTTTGTTCATCTTAATGCAAAATTATACCAATTCAGGTATTTTCATTTATTTTAGGCTATTTGTTGTATAAGAAAAACTTACAAAGTTAAAACAATAAATGGAGGCACTACCTTTACCATTTCATGAATTTTATTAATTACAATTTAGTACTAATTACTTATTAATACTAATTTAGTATAATATTGCATCATTTTGGAACACCTCAAAGTGTCAATTCACATCTCAAGCACGAGGTGGTCATGTAGACACATATAGCATTAGGGTATAATAAAATCAGTTTGTTTTTTAATGTATAGCTGACCATTCCTTTGTCACACATTTTTGGGTATGTAAAGCCAATATTATACTGACTCCTTAACTAGGCTGCAATTGTTGGGCGCTTGAGTCACCATTTCTATGGCTGTCTTTTTGTACCTTTACTCACACAAAGAGATTTAATCAGATAGCTTGAACTCGACTGCAGGAGGCATGTATGAAGATTTAAGAAAAAGGTTTATTTTCCAGCTGAATTCTTGAATTACGCACAAATATAATAGGTAAAAATACTTTTCTGAACCACAGATGCAACACATGAACTTTTAAGATGGCTGACAACAGTGAATGTGGAAGAAGAATAAGGAGGAAGGGAGGGGTTGCTGACATCAGAACTACATCAGAGCTAGAGGGAGAGACAGGGAGAGAGGAGGGACAAACGTCTAGAGAGGGGCAAATCTTATTTCATAGCAATGAAAAAGCACAATATACCAACAATAAAATATGGTCTGTATTATGTATTTCCAAGTCGGGGTACATGACAAATAGAAAAGGTAAGGGAGGTATGGTAAAATATATCAACAATTGAGGATTAAGAGCTGGGACCCCTACTAGTTGCTAGCTACGGCTCCTTTTCTTTCAGTCTTTATCACAGATTTTAGAAGGTTATGTGCAGCAATTTGCATAAACACATTTTTTTACATTTTTATTCATTTTCTGATATTTCTCAATGGCTTGTCTGTAAGATAGATAACACTGGAGAATTAAAGTGGTTATCTCAAGAAAGACACTCATGACATATTACTAGGATATAACATCAATGCCCAGTCGGTAATGGTTTGACTAATTTAACTTACCCTGATCGCTAGAATAGAGGCAAATGATTCTTGGCACATGAACTTCTTCTGCCTCCGCCTGGCCTTCTCCAAAGCCAACATAGTAGTTTCAATAATCTGTAATGGTTACAGTACTAATCCCCCAAATCTGAAATTGATTAAATATCCTAGTGATACTTCATCAATATCTCTAAGGAGACAGCCTCTTAAAGGGGACCTGACAGCTGATACATGCTATCCGATCAACGGACAGCATGTATCAGACATTGACTATATGATGTCAGCCAGGTATGCTGTGGCGTTTCAGAGAAAAAGATACTTTAAAAGCCACATGAGCCGCATAAGGTACTAGTCGGACAGGTGGGTCCTTTTCCCTTCCAAATTCCCTGGATTGACAGGTCTCTCCCTGTATGCACATATAGGAAGAGACCTGTCGGTCATTGCAGTCCTAGTGCAAAATTTGAACCTGGGCCCCCCCACCTGCATGTTGGTCAAATGTATGGGCCATAGCTTTATAAATCCTATAAAGATATAAGTGTTTCCCCATAATGTAGTGATATCTCCTCTCCTGTACTGATGTCACTCATCTTGGCCCCCTTCCTACTATAATGTCTGGGGCCCCTTCTGGTAATAATGTCTCCCATATTGGGTCTCTTCCAGTAATAATGTACAACATCTTGTGCCCTTCCAGTATTAATGTCCAACATCCTAGGCCCCTTCCAATAATAATGTCCCCATTCTGGCCCCTTACATTAGACCATGGGCAGTGCACGTGCCTCTTATAAAACACACACCCTGATTTAATAATTTAGCTACGGTATTTAAATGTAAGACTATAGTGTCTCAACGTGTTTTCAGAGATGATTGAATCGGTTTGAATGAGCTGAATTCTCCTCGAGTTTCACAAAAATTCATATATGCCAGAATCTGAACTTTCGGGAAACCAATTACAAATCAAGAAAAATGGTATCTGGCTACCATTTTTTGGATTCAAAAAGGCTGAGATGAGAAAAAAATAATAATCACCCTCACCTGTCCTTCTTCAATCTGGTCACTGGTGCGGTCTTAACTGTACCATCTTTCAGTGCATTTTTGGTGTCTTCTCGGGCTAGTTGGCATTTGCTGCATGACGTCATTATGTGTATCACACAACTTCATAATGTTGCAGCATTGCAAGCACAGGAGACATCAAAGTTGCCAGGTGCCCAATAAAGACCGCATCAGGGACTCGACTGCAAGACAGCACAGGTGAGGGCCAGGTGAGAATTATTTTTGTTTTTTTAAGTATATTTATTATACTTGGGGTCTGGGCATAATAGTGTATGTTCAATTTGAATCAAATATGTTCAATGCAAATTTAATTTCCTGGACAAAGTTGAGCAAATCTGCGAATATAATTTGGTCCGATTCGTTCATCATTGGTTCTTCTTTCTTTTATTAAATGTCTATGCTGTTGCCTTTACTCTGGCACAAATGACTCTTATCTTGTAGTCCCTGCCATCATTATGAGCTGTGCCTTTAAGAAACGCTGTCTCTTCCAGGCCATGGCGGGTAGAGCTATCACCGAAGAACAGGCGTATTAATCTTGACACAGTGCGGTGTTAGGCTGTAATGGAGCATTCCTCGCCTGCTCTCTGATTTACATGAGACTCTCAAACACCTGTCACTTTGGATGACCCTATTAACACCAAGATACTGTTCTTCAATGAAAAACACACCTTCACTCCAGCTGCCATGAATAAAACACTCGGTGCCAGACAAAGGGATCCAAAGGCATGTTGTATTAGCTGATGTCAGATAACCAGACCGTGTTCTATACTCCGTACATGCTAATGGATTAGCTCCGTTCCTGTCCTCTTTTGCAAATGGGGTTATGTAAAAATGTTTCAGAAGATGACATAAGATTTACAAATTGCTCAGTAACTGAGCCACCGAAACTGCGCAGGAAAAAAAGCAGAAAACTCCATGTTTTTATGAAACGACCCACAGTATGAAATGGAAGATAAAATCCACAGCTGCTCTTTGAATACTTTGAGCTTCAGAGGATCTGTCGAGCTCTATGGCAGCTTCAATGCACTGAAATGCCTGGTGTATAGCATACAGTGCCTTGTACATAATAGTGCAACATTGCTAAGGGCTCCCTTTATATCGTGTGTGTGATTAATCCGAAACTAGATATCGTGTAAAGACGAATGCAAAGAAAAATTACCAAGTTGCTAAAAAGACCTAGTTTTATTCAGTAGACTTTACGGCTATGTTCACACAGGTCGTATTAGCAGAAAATTTTTCTAGGTGGAAAATTTGAGTGATGTCGCGCCCAGGGGATGGGGACGACTCGGTACCCGGGCCTTTGCCTTGTTTTGGGGATGTCGCGGTGGTCGGCTCCCGGGCCCGTACCCTGGGGTCACTCTTGAAAAAGGGAATTGGAACTTGGATAAAATAAATAAACAGTTCGTGACGCCACCTGTGGTACCTGGTAATGATTACCAGCGCTGCTTCAGACCTCCGGGGGTGTTGGGATGGCAGCTGAGGTGTTTCTGCTCCCCACAGGTGGAGCGGGCCCCCGGGGCAGTGTGGAGTTTGATGGTGGGTGGTGATGCTGGGCCTTGTAGTGCAGGCGGGATGGCGGAGCAGGAGTAACTGAAAGAGACAAGGGATTCACTTCAATACCTTTACTGGTGCGGATGTCAGGTACGGTCCAGGGTACTCAGTAGGATGGGTGCACTTCAGGACTTCTCCCCAGTGAGCGGGTATAAGACCTTCTGGTCCCTGTCTGCCTCTCTGTATGCTCCTGGCCAGCCTGCAACTGGGCCTAGCTTATGTGTCGTGCTGTTCCTTCACCTGTTGCTTGGTAGTAGGACCTTCTGCTGGCAACCACTATCCCTGGGCACCGCGGCCTTCGTGGTTCCTGGTCCTGTGTAGGTCTAGCTTCAGGTCGTCCAGGGACTTGTAGTCCTTCTGGTATGCCGGTGATCCCTACTGGGTATAAAGGGACCCTGTAGGCGTGGACCCGGTGTCTGGTTTGTATATCGGGGTGAGCCTATAATGCTCCTCTGCCCCCTCAACTCCTCTCTCCTTTCTCCTCTTGCCTTCGGCCACACTTGGGGCCCTCAGAACTCAGCAGCAGACGTGCTGCGTCTTCGCTGCTCTCAGCGTCAGCACGCTCTCAGACTCTCTGACTAAACTGAGCTGCCTGGCTCCACACTCCATATATATATATCCCTAACAGGCTCCCTCTGGTCTGGTGGTATGAGGTGGAAGGGTGGAGGTGTTTGTATGTAATGAGGGCCTCTTGTGGAGAAGTTCGTCCATGCACCCTTGGTCCTGTGGTACCTGTGCACAGCAGGGTGCCACATTTGCTGAGTGTTATAATAGCAGTATTGTGAATGAGATGAAGGGCTCATGCAGAAGAGCGTATAAATAGGAGGTGTGCTGTCCGATTTTTAATCAGACAGCACACTTACCCATGTTATTCAATAGGGCTGTTCCGATGAACAATTTTTCTCAGTCCGACTGTCCATTAAAAAATTCACTGCGTGCACTATTTTCTTCTGAGTCTTGGATGAGGCTCATCCATTCAAGTCTATGGGTGCGTAAAAAAAAAAATTGTATGAGGCTCATCCATTCAAGTCTATGGGTGCGTAAAAAAAAAAATTGGAAACGATACGGAACATCCATGTGGCATCCGATTCTTACAGACACATTTTTATTATAAATCTAGGAAACTGAGATCATGTAATTTTTTTTATGTAGATGTATTAAAACAAATCACAGACGGAAGTCACACAGACATAAAAAATGAACACATGGATGGAACACCAAAGAAAACAGGATGAAAATTATCCGAATTTTCTGGATGAAATTCTGACGATTTTTTATACGCTCGTCAGCAGAGACTCTTAATGAAACTCTTATTTGCAGCCCATTTAAGAGTCTCTGCCAACGAGCGTATAAAAATATAAATATATAGTTAATCTGCAGGTAATCAGTGTTAGAATCCTGCTTGGCTGTCTTACTGGAAGGGCGACCACAGGGAAAAAATTAACTTACTACTTCCCTTGCTAGCCGCTTGCTTCTTGTTATCGAGAAAGTGAAAAGAGCAGTTTCAGTCACCCCTCACTATACAGTGAGCACCGCTGTAATCATTCTCCTGCACAGTGATTGACAGCCTGCTCTGCAGTGTATGTGTGCAGCGTATGTGTGCAGGACAGGCTGTCGAACAAAGTGCTGGGCAGCGATTGCACCCGTGCTTACTGTATAGTGAGAACTGACTGTAACCGCTCCTTGCAACCAACCCAATAACTAAAAGCAAGTGGCTACAGGTAGGATATAAGTTCATTTTTGCCCAGTTGCTGCTCTTCCAGTAAGACAGCCAGGCAGGACTTTACTGCTATTTACCAGCAGATTCACCCCATATCTGTAAGTAAATAGTGTTTTTGGACATGACAGGTAAGTAGCCCCCCTTATCAGGTCAATTTAATATTGTATGCATATCTACTGTAATGCGGATCTGTTACCAGGTCAAAAGGGCCAGTTTTTGCTTTTATTTTATTACTTCTGTTCCCCTGAACATCCTGTATTTTGTGAGGGGTTTTAACTCCGCGTACGGTTCCAGAGATATGTGCCTTTTTGTTTGATGCTAATTTTTATGTTTTTTACCAAATGGACGTGGCTCACAGGGTAATAATGCAGAGTAGCCTAAAGACACCGCCACCAAAGAATCCTGTGAGGCACACCCCTTTAGTAAAGACCCTAATAATTAGCACTTAATGAAAATGTCCATATCTCTGGAACCATAGGGTGGTTTTGTAATAAAAAAAAGGGAAAAAAAAACGCATTACTTTGAGGAGCAGTGGGAGTAAAATAAGAGCAAAGGCTGGCTTTTTTGACTTGGTGACAGGTCCTCTTTAAGGACCCAACTGGGGCTCCATGGAATCTCTATCAGGCGGTTCTTTTCTAGACTCTTTATAAGGTTTTTTTTGCACATTTCCTTTGCAGGTTCTCCAGTGCATACTTCCCAGCGACATTTGACAACCTCCAGATGCAGCTTAGACAGAGAGAGCTGTAAACCATGCATCCTAATAAATAGCAACAGTAAATGTCTCACCGGTTGTGATATCCGCACCTGTTAGGAAGGACACATTTTGCAACTCATCCTTATATCACTGATAACCTCTTATGTTTCATCTCTGGTTTGTCCTTGTCCCACTCATATAAATATAGTGGCTTAGTTGTCTCTGGAGTTAATAATGCCTGTGATATCCCACCTGACCTGACATGTACACTGCACCCCTTCCCTCTTCTGCACCGGGCTAATTAGTCATATCACAAGCCGTATAATTTCAGACACATGAACTAGGAATAAAAAGAGTCAGATTTATAATTCATTGGGTTGTCTGATATATAAAAAATCTTTTTATGGATTTAATTAGTATTAATATTCATGGAACTGAAGTAAAAAAATGAAATGTTATTTCTAATCAGCAGAGACAATGTTTTATAATGCAAATTAACATTTTGAAAGTAATCAACATCAGGTAACGCTTTAAAATGAGTTGTATATTTACATTAGTAAAGAAGAGAGGTAGATGAAGAACTCTCTAGCACATGAATTCTAAAATCTCCCCACCCGCTCGCTCCCAGTCAGGCGCCATCGAAGTCCTACATGACCTTCTGCCATGTTTTCTTCATTTCATAATGAAATACAGAGAAATGAGCGGTTCTGACGAGATTCAAATTTGCCAAATCCACCAGATTTTACCAAATAATTAGATTCTTAGTGAATTTATTCTCTTCGAATTGAATGTCCCTTATTATAATCTGGGGACCTGGAGTGACCCCATAGCATAATTATTGTAAGATGTAAAAAAAAAACACAACCAATACTCACCTCACTGTACATCTCCGCTGCTTTCTGTCCCAAATACGTCTCTTCTTATTGCTGCCGCATACTGAAACGTGGGCCTCTTCACACTAGGCCAGTACTTTCAGCTGCTATTAGGTCTGGTGGGACCCTGCACATATCAGCACTTCTCCCTGGATCGGTCCTCCTCCTCCTCCTCTTCCTCCGGTATGATAATCCCATGCAGCCAGGCTCCACACACACCACCATACCCTTCCCTCAATGCTGTTCCCTGCCTCCGTTCTCCACTGAAACCAACCTCGACACACCCCATCTTCTCCCACCCATCAAGCTGCTCCCTGGCTCTGTTCTCCTCTGCAGCCAGCCTCCACACCCATGTTGCCTCCCTCCCCTCAACATTACACCATTAATTTTCCTTCTGCAGCTTGCATCCCTCCAGAACAACAATTTTTGAATCAGCCACATGCCATGAGACACATGCCACAGCAGAGTATAAGAAAGGCTTCATTGACAGTATTATTTACTACAATGGCTCTTTTCTTACACTTGGACAGACTGTAACACCACGCGGGGTGGTCTCCCTTTACGCCCCGGTGTGCTACATGAAAGTGTGGGTACTGGCTGGGTGTGTGGACTTGTGCTGTGAGGTTGCCACGCCCGTGCAGACTGCGGGCAGAGCAATAATTTGATAACAGTCATGGGATAGCGGGTACAATGTCTTCTGGTCATTTCCTTTATGGTCGGACCCTTTTCTGGAAGGCCACTATGACTAGTCAATCACTTTTCCTCAGGATCTCGCTATCCATGTCCTCAGGTCTCCTCCTACTGTAGATCACCCGATGGCAGCACTGCTCCCTTCACTTTCCAAACTCTATCTGACTAACTACAGGAATCAGTCACTTACCCTAACACTAACCCATTCCACTATGGGCTAGTCCCAAACATTAACTCTATCCTATCTTACCCTATAGCATCCTATACTATAAATTATGCATTAAGGTACACTACAACACAATTCAAATGAGACAGTATATACAAAGACCCATGGCACTATACACATTACACAACATACATGATGAGATTAGTGTCTTCAGGGGTAGGAACGCTGCTGCACAGTGCACCATCCTTACAAGTCCATAATAAATATGCCTTGGAGAGGACACCTTTACTGTACTACCTGCAACAGTATCCACAGAGGCTGTATCTGATGAGCTGATTCATGTTGCTGCTGCTCTCTCCCTAACTCCTTACCTGTGCGCACAAAGATCTAAGATCACGCCCCTATAACATCATGGTTCACAGCTCATTGCTTCTGTGAGCTCCTGGCTGAGCCTCGCCCCCTGCATGCTGGGCTCAGCCAGAGTGACAAGCTATGTTCTAAGCAGAGACAGGAAGTCTCTGTACTCTGATCTTTTGTAGCAGGAAGTGAGGAGCTACCACATGTGACAGCTTAGGAACAAGTAAGAATTTTAATGGCAAGTAAATTATAAAGTTTCTTTCTTTTTCTGGGGCTTTGTAATGGGTTAATAATTAGTATGCCCAGGCAACCCCTTTAAGGCCCGTCCTGGGAAGGAACACTGTACTGAACGCCATTATTCCAGAATCCCAGGTGCTGTGTCAATTGGTGTATTAAGTATGGGCCTCTGTATACCTCAGATGTGAATCTGTTAAGTTTTTCCACTGTCATCTGTATCAGAAGTAAATTAAGTTCTTGTTTAACTATTACTTCTCAAGTTCTCTTCTCTCTGTTAGTCATAACGGGGTATGCTACTTCACCAACTGCCATGAGACGAACAGTGCAGCCGATGCCACCTCCGCACCTTACCATGTGCCCACCACTGCATCAGAACCTCAAGACACCAGACATATCCACCACCAGTAACACATCTCCAGACTGTAGGTGCGTAGAGCTGCTGAGAGATATTGAGAAATTGGTGTAAGATATTTTTTGGATCATGGCTTTGTGGTGAACTGTGAAGTGTTAAACCGCCAAATTGGGTACCATTGACTGTAACGCCGAACTGTGCAAAATCAACTGTAATCCCCAAGCTTCTTTCTAGTGATTATAAATGCCCAGATTCACACTCATTTTGGTGTAAAGTTTGGTGTAATGTTGTGTTTGGTTGAGTCATAAATGAGTCTTCATGAGTTTCTGTGCCATCATCTTGTGGGAAACTAGATAAGGCTGCAAAGACAAATATTGACAACTATGTCTTCTAACGATTAGAAGGTCCAACACATGACCCCAAATCAATTTTTTTCTGTCTCCAGCTATTCTTGTATCCGTTATTCCCGGGAGGGATCCAGAATTGAAGAAAACACTCAGAACTGTTTCAAGCCAAAAGATTGAAAGCCTGAAGATACAGTACCTTCTCTCCGCCTGGTAGCTCGCACCATGAGTCTCTGCTTCACTACTGTTGCTGTCCATTTTTGGCAGAAAAAGACCCATTTAGTGAGTAAAATAAATAAAAGATCTTTGTTATACCCAGACTGGCTGTTTTCCAGCCTGTGAGAAATTCATACTTCATTCTCCGCAACAGGCTTGATTTCTAAACGGCTGTTTAAAAAATGAGTACTGCCAGTGGATTATTCCCTTAACTGTAAGGGCACTAATTGGAGAAAAGATATTTTAATTACCAAATCAGGGAAGGGAATTGTGCCTGATTTAATGCCAGGTTTATAACAATGCCTAATGCCGTATGTATGGATGGGCTGCCGCCGCCTCTGATGTCGGCCATGTTACACTCTTCTATATTTCTTCCTGCCTGGCTCCCAGTGTGACGCACTTATTTGACTGTCAGTGTGATTGGTGACGTGCACAGTCAATATGAGCTGTTCTCAGTGTGTCGGTACACAAATGACTCCTGCGCAGCTTCAGATTGCGACTGCACATTTTTGTCAATTGTCACAGAGCTGAACCTCAAACTCACACTGTTCACTCCGAGTCGGGTACATGAGTCTCAGATGTCACATTGCATTTCTTACAATGTGCTACAATTTGTTAATGTGAACAATATATCCTGAAGTATCATTAGACTAGCTCCACAATAAAAAGAGGAGATTAAAACGGCAGTGCTGCTGGTTTTATCTGAAGCAATATGGTCTATATTATTGCTAATATACCGTAGTATCACATATGACATAATTCTATATTTTATATTTATAGAAGGAAAAATTGCAGTAATAGCAGGTCCCAATTTGCCACTTGGCCCATAGAGCGCAACACTGCTATTGTTAGTGACTCGCCCCCTGGGCCGTGGGGCACTCAGAACCGGGCAATAGGGAGACGATGGGGGTAGTAGTGGTGACCCGGTCCCGTGGCTCAGGGTGGTCAGACCAGTGGCAGTCTTTTTATAAGTTTTAAGTGATGTTCGACTACGCCACCCGTGGATTGCGGTTATTAGGAACCGCCGCTGCAAGGCAGACCGCTGGGGCTGATGATGTATGCAGCTGTGATGGTGTGACTCCCCACGGGAAGAGTGCGGCCCCAGGGCAGTGTAGTGGATGGTGGGAGTGATGGTGGTGAGAGTCTCGGTACCAATAGTGCTGGAGGCGCAAAGGAGCACACAGACAACAAGTTACAGTCCAGGGTCTTTACTCACAGTTCATTTGTTCCGGGTCACTTCTGTCAGCAGTGACCGCCCGAGCCGTGCTGCGTCCACCAGGTGTGGGGCTCGGTCAACTCCCAGACAGTTCAAGCATGGCCCAGGACCCCCTTCAAGCCTTTCTCTGGCCTGCCTCACCAGTGACCCACTTTTGTCCAGCTGACGCGAACTTATGCAGGTAAACGTGGATCCCGTTCCCCACTGTTCTATATGGTGCCTTCCTAGCAGGTTTGATGAGGTGTCGCACCAATAAATGATCACGACCTCCGGTCTTTGGCTGAGGGTAGTTTCTCCTCCACCAACTTGGGATCCAGTACCCTTAATCTGCCTGACCCTTCACCCTGTATTCTCGTGGGTTCTTAGGGTCCCTTCTGCCTTCTTGTTCCTGAGCCCTTCTGTTTCTCTCTCTCTCTTCTCCTTCTTTCCTGTTCCTTCTTCTTCTCCTTTCTCGTGGAGCTGGGCTGAGAAGGAACCACAGCTCCCCTTCACCTCCTCTCTCTCTCCACTTCACTCTCTTCCTCGGCCTCTCCCTAGGCCCACTCTGGAGTAGAGCTCCTACAGAGCCTCTACTCCCTGTCTTCTCCTCTCTCTGCACAGACTCTCTGACCTCTGTCCTAAGATGGTACCCACCTTTTATACCTCCCTCTAGCCATGAGCCCAGGTGACCAGCAACCAATGGGCTCCTACCTACGCTCAGGAACCGTCCCCTATCTGCTCCTACATCACTGGGTATTCCTCCCCCCTCCCCACTCCAGCCAGGGACATGGTCTGTCGTACCTGCATTTCTGTCTAATGGGAGCACCGTTGAGCTGTCCCTCGGAAATGGGGTGAGTGTGCTGAATGCAGCTAACTGAGCCCTGGTTCATACTCCATCCTCACCCAGGAGTGGAATATCACACCTCTGGCAGAGGTGCAATACCCCTGTAGCGACCGAACCCTCGGGGCGCTACATTAGGAAGGTAGCAGAAACATTATTAGATTTTTATGGAAAAGTATAGAAACATTATGATGAGCCATCTCCAGCCCCAAATGATAGAGATGAGTGGATCGGCCTGTGGATAATCGAGTTTGAGTCCAAGTTTCTGAAATTTGTGGTTTCACATGAACTCATACAGTCTGAGATTTGATTCGCGTAGGCTAAAATCTTTTTGCGTCGCCATCTGGGCTTCCCTATAATGCCCTGCAGCTCTGACATCTTATGGATTATCACACCTTGTACAGTGGTGGTCAGTACCTGGGCCATCACAGATCAGCAGGACCCAGTCTAGAACAGATTTCACGGACAGTCATTTTCCATCTCTATAGTCACTGGGTAAGTCTCTCTCCTGCAGAGTGTAAGCTCTTATGGTCATCAGGCTCCTCTTTCTCTCTGCTATAGAGTGTAAGTTCTTATGGTGAGCGAGTTCCCCTGTCTCTGCTATAGAATCTAAGCTCTTTTGATTAGTGGACACTTCTCTCTCTCTCCTGTAGAGTATAATCACTAATCGTGAGGAGGTTCCTATCTCTCTCTGTTATAGAGTGCAAGCTCTTATGGTGAGCAGGATCCCCTCTCTCTCTCCTGTAGAGTGTAAGCTCTTATGGTGAGCAGGGTCCTCTCTCTAGTATAGAGTGTAAGCTCTTATGGTGAGAAGGGTCCTCTGTCTTTCCTGTACAGTGTAAGTTCTAAGGCTATGTTCACACATCATTGTTTTTTCAGCGTTTTTTGATGCAGTCTTTTATGCAAGTTTTCAGCTGCCTTTTGCAGTACCAGCAAAGTCTATGAGAAACTAGAATTCTCTGTTCACACATCATGTTTTTTTTTGTTTAGGATTTTGTGCTTTGCATGTTTTTTTGGAAAATAGAGCATGTCACTTCTTTCAGCGTTTTTTCAGCGTTTCTTCAGCCATAGGAAGTAATGGGTGTGAAAAACAACACTGAAAAAAATGCAAAAAAGCACCAAAATTTGTTTCAGCCTTTTTTCAGCATTTTTGAAAGCAATTGCAAGCTTTCCAGTATTGTGCAAATTTATTTGCCACAAAGTGAATTTTCCATGAAAAATCAATGAGTGGCGAATTTGAATTTCAAAAGATCTGCTTATCTACACCCAATAAAGCATTTCTAGGGCACCATAGAAATGTTCTGGTAATGCTAGCATAAAACCCAAATAATGTTTATAGCTCACCTTACATTGCATCCATTGACACGCAGGTACAACATGATGCTAATCCTATAAAGTAGAAGATATTTGAATAAAAATATCCTAAAAAAGTAATATGTAGTTTTGCAAGCATCTTATTGTTAAAAGTGTCATCCCAACATCTCTAATATTGGTCAAACTTGAATTCCCAAGTGGCCGTGCTTCTAGTACTAGTCCTACATTTAGAAATTGGCACCTTTATGGCTCCCTTAGATTCTCTCCATTCCAATATAAAAATGGGTTTTCCATCTCGGCAGACCCAACATCAGCTTTATATTGCAGATTGCATTATCCATAAAGAGGGAATTAATGAGCAGAATAAAAATTGCAGCTAAGGGGAAAAGCGCTGCTTGGTAACTACTAGTGATGAGCGAATGTGCCCGCCACTGCTCAGGACTCATCTGAGCATCACTGTGCTCGACAAGCTCGATGCTCGGCGAGTATTTCCCGGTTGCTCGGTCGGGAATTCAGGTCCCCGCCTTGCATGTTTGGCGCTCTTTAGAGAGCCAATGAACATGCAGGGATTGTCTGCCACTCACTGTAATGCCGTAGCCATGGTGGTTGTGGCATTACAGTGATTGGCTGGCCGCACAGCATCATCAGGTCTATATCAGACCTGGCGCCACCATGCTTGTCACAGTCTACTCCGGAACCAGGCAGAGTAGGGAGAGGTGCTGCTGAGCTAGGGAGAGATTTGCTTGTTTATAGTTAGTATAGGTATACCACAACATATATATATATATCCATCTGAACTAACAGTCCTTCTGAGGACTAATCCAGATGCATATATTCAGTGGTGATAGCAGGAGTTAGGCAGGCAGGGTATGTGGCAGACTGAAGTGCATATACTGCAAGAGGGTCCATTGAACATCCTGTTAGTATAGGTATTCCACAACATATATATATATATATATATCCATCTGAACTAACAGTCCTTCTGAGGACTAATCCAGCTGCATATAATCAGTGCTAGGCAGGCAGGCAGTGTATGTGGCAGATTTCAGTGTATGATACAGCACAACGTCCTGCTGCTGCTGTAATAATTACAGATATTTGTAGACATAGCCCCAGATATCAGGTGTAACGGGTCTGGGAGGCGGAACCTCTGAGCTACTATACAAGGGGGCGGTCCTTGTAAGGGAGCGGGCGGCGACCAGGGAAGACGGGCAGGAAGTCACAGCAGGTGACCGGGACAGTCTCTGAGTGAACGGGCTGGAGGTCACGGCAAGTGACCGGGGCAGTCTCTGGATGAACGGGCAGATGGTCACGGCAAGTGACCGGGGCAGTCTCTGAATGAACGGGCAGATGGTCACGGCAAGTGACCGGGGCAGTCTCTGAATGAACGGGCAGATGGTCACGGCAAGTGACCGGGGCAGTCTCTGGATGAACGGGCAGATGGTCACGGCAAGTGACCGGGGCAGTCTCTGGGTAAAGGGTTGGTACGACCTGTGGCGGCTGATGATAGACGTGAGCTCCCAGGTGAGCAGGCGAGAGTCTCTGGATGAACGGGTGGTCACAGCATGTGACGGCGGAGCCTCCAGGAAGACCAACAGACAGACGGCAGATGAGCGCTCCCAGGTGAGCGGGCAGAAGTCTCTGGACAGGCGGGTGGTCACAGCACGTGACGGCAGAGCCTCCAGGTAGGCTAGCAGACAGGCAGCAGATGAGCGCTCCCAGGTGAGCGGGCAGGAGTCACTGGACAGGCAGGTGGTCACAGCACGTGACGGCGGAGCCTCCAGGTAGGCTAGCAGGCAGGTAGCAGATGTGTGCTCCCAGGTGAGCAGGCAAGCTGGTCCATAGACAGACTGACAGGAGTTGGAAGGCAGACCGTCGGACCTCAGGCAAGCAGGCAGGTGGCTGAAGTGCGCTCCCAGGTGAGCGGACAGGCTGGTCCTTAGACAGACTGACAGGAGTAGTAAGGCAGACCGTCGGACCTCAGACTAGCAGGCAGGTAGCAGATAATCAGGCAGGAAATAAGACAGCAAGCTGGCAGGAATCTGGCAGGTATCTGGCAGGTAACTGGCAACGGGACCTGAGGGCTGAAGCAGAGTAGTGAACAGTGCAACAACATTGCTCGGGCACCTCCATTTTGGAGGAGGTGCCTTATATATGGTGAAGTCCTCCGGCCATTGGCCAGGGACTCCTTAGGACGGCGCGCGCGGCCCCTTTAAGAGGGAGGGAGAGCGCGCGCCCTAAGCACAGTGGCCGGGAAGGAGCGCGCGCTGCCAGCAGAGCGGGAGGAGGACGCCGGGCACGGAGCAGAGAGGTGAGGGGAACAGCGTCCCTGCCTAGCAGAGGGCAGGGATGCCGGCGCTACATCAGGGGCCAGGGCAATTTTTTTTTATCTTAATCCTGGTTATTTGCTTAAAGAGCAATCCAGAGTAGACCATTTTTCTGCTCCATTTGCTTGTTCTCACTGCAGAATACAGCCAGATCTGTTCCATATTTCAGTGATAAAAATCCAGAAATTTAAACTGAATGTGGAAAATATTGGCCTCCTTTTCCGTTCTGTTGCAGTGTGAATAAAGCTATTCACACTAGGTCTCTGTGAAGAATAGTATTAGTAAATTACAGGCCTGCTATTTAAAACCGTGGTCCCCTGTCAGACATAACACGTATAAGACTGTTCCAAAATCAGACATTTCTTCCATTTTCATTCCGTTGCAGTGTGTCGGTCAAGCTATTCACACTAGGTCTCTGTGTGGAATAATATTAGTAAATTACAGGCCTGCTATTTAAAATTGTGGTTCTCTGTCAGACGTATCACATATAACTGCGTTCAAAAATCAGCCATTTCTCGTGAATGTGGAAAATATTGTTCTCCATGGGCAAGGTGCCTAGCAAGGGACGGAGAAGTGGACATGATGGTGGTGGTGCATGCAGAGGCTGAGGATGTGGCTGTGGGCAAGCTGAAATTGTGCCACAACAAACACCCACATCTTGTCGCTCGACCTTCCTGTCACAATTACTTGGGGACCGGAGAACACCACTATTGAACACAGAGCAGTGTCAAAAGGTTGTTGGTTGAATAGCAGATAATGCTTACAGTCACTTTGCCACCACCACCCTGTCTTCCACACAGTCAAGTCTCCGTAGCCGTGAGTCTGGACCGCATATCCCTCACCCTGATCCTCCTTCCTCCCACCATGCTGAGTACCCGGAGACAATTGATCCCATACTTGGACACTCAGAATAGCTGTTCACTTTTCCATTTGTAGATTCGGGCCTCTCGCCTGGCCAGCTTCAAGCGAGTCAAGAGGAGAACGCGTGTAGCGATACCCAAATATTGGAGCAGCCACGGTCAGATGAAGGCGATGGTGGGAAAGTGCAATTACTGTCGCAAGAGGTGGATGATGATGATGATGAGACACAATTGCTAGAAAGTCAGGAGGAGGACCAGGGTGCGGAAGTGGAAGACGAGGTGTTGGATGATTAAGTAACTGTCCCAACCTGGCAGGGGGACATACAGAGTGAGAACAGCAGCACACAGGGGGAGGGAGGCATAGCACCACAACAGTCAGGAAGAAGCAGTGTGGTGGCCGCAGACTCAAGGTGGGAAAGCGTTCCTCGTAACGCCAACACGACGGAAGTTGCCAGTACAACTGTTAGGTCTTCCCGAGTCTGGTTATACTTTAAAGACTCTGCATATAACCCCAAAAAGGCCATTTGCACCACCTGCCAGACCAGCATTAGCAGGGGTAGAAAAACTAGCAGTCTGCACCACCAGCATGATCAGGCACATGGCAGCAAAGCACCCGACTAAATGGGCCGGACCCCAGGGTCCAGGAACAGTGTCTGAGGGTGACACCACTGCTTTGCCAATACCCTGTCCATGGCGCATGCCAACATGTCTCCCGCCCTGTTCCTGTCGTTGAACACTCTCAACTTGCACCATCAACAAGCACGTCCACGTCCTTGTCCCAGCGCAGCGTTCATTTGTCCCTACCCCAATCCTTGTAACACAAGCGCAAATACGCAGCCAACGCCCCACAGGCACACTACTAAAATCACACATTTCGCAAATGCTTGCGCTCAAAATGTTGCCTTTTAGGCTCGTGGAGATGGAAGCTTTCCACAGCCTGATGGCGGCGGCCGTCCCTCGGTACTCGGTCCCCAGCTTCCACTATTTCTTCCGCTATGCCATCCCCGCATTACACAAGCACGTGTTCCACAACATTAGACATGCCCTCAACAACGCAGTTACTGGGAATGTCCACCTAACCACGGACACGTGAACAAGTGCTTGTGGGCAGGAACAGTACATCTCGCTGACGGCACACTGAGTTAATATAGTGGAAGCCGGGACCCAGTCGGACCTTGGGACTGAACATGTCCTCCCGACGCCGAGGATTGCGGGCCCTGGGTCAATTCGGGTTGCTCCCACATTCTACAGCTCCTGCACCTCCTCCTCTTCAGCCTCCATCTTCGAAATGACCATGATGTGTGACTTATCCCTGATCCCTGGCATTTCGTTTTGTGCTTATTGTTATGGTGATTATTGAGTCCATTTTAGTATATTTATATAAAAGTTATATTTTAGGGGTCTAATCTCCTGTTGGTTGTTTAGCTTCATAATTGAGCACCTCTTATATATTTTTTGTTCAGGTGTTGAATGGGCCCTCACTCTGTCTGGACCCTACTCCTCAACGGTCCTCACTCACTGGGCACCTCTGACTGTGCCCTCACTCTATCTGGACCCTACTCCTCAACGGTCCTCACTCACTGGGCACTTCAAGAAGTTTCTACCTATCTTTTTACACTGTCTGTCATGTGACCCACATCACTAACTGTCACTCTACATGGTCCCCTCTACCTTCAGTCCTTCCTTGTGTGGTCCCCTAAACTACTTTCTTCACCCACCTCCTCTACCTAGTTCCCTCCTCCAGAGAGGGACAGGGACTGTGCTCTCCCTCAGGAGCAATCTCGTCCTTCCCTACTGGAGTGATGTGGTGTTGGATGTGGGTGTGTTGTCCCGGATAGTGCTCCCTCCTTACCCGAGAGTGGGGTACCACACCTCTGGCTGAGATGCACCCCTGTGGCGACTGGACCCGCAGAGGCGCCACAACCACATCAGTCGCAAGCTGGAAGCACTGCAGCACTGCCTCGGCCAAGCGGCAACAGGCTGTGCTGAGGCTATTATACTTAGATGACAAACCGCACAATGCTGAAGAGTTGTGGACAGCTCTGAAAGAGCAGGCAGATATGTGGTGGACACCGCTGACACTTCAGCCAGGCATGGACATGTGTGACAATGGCCAGAACCTGGTGGCGGCTCTGAGGCGAGGTAAGCACACACACGTACCATGCCTGGCCCATGTGCTTAACCTTGTGGTTCAACGTTTTCTCAAAACTTACTCAGATCAGAGAGATCTGCTTGTCAAAGTACGCCGCCTGTGTACCCATTTTAGAAAGTTAGCTACAGCTTTGCCACCCTTGCCGTGCTTCAGCACCGTTTGCAGCTTCCAGCTCACAGACTGGTGTGGTGTGTGATGTCCCCATGCATTGGAACTCTACACTGAAGATGTTGGGAAGGATTTTTGAGCAGAAGAGGACAGTTGTTGAGTACCAGCATCAGCAAGGCCGTCGGTATTCAGGTCAGACTCCACACATAAGACCTCAGGAGTGGACATGGATGTCAGACGTATGTACCATCCTCCAAAACTTTGAGGACTCCACCAAGATGGTAAGCGGCGATGACGCCATAATTAGCGTCACCATCCTGTTTCTCTGTTTTCTAAAACGCCCTCTGCTCACAATTAAAGAGGATGCATTGCAGGTGGATCACAATGAGATGGAGCAAGGAACCATACTACCTTACACACAGCCCAGCCTCAACTCATCCTAACGTGTATTGGGTAACAATGAGGAAGAGGAGGAGGAGGAAGAATAGGAGCTAGTTTCCTGCGCTATAGAATGTACTACCTGCACAACTGTCATACCATCTGTTCAGCATGGATGGCCTGAGGACAGGGAGGAGAAGGAAGATGAGGAGGAGAGCATGGTCAGTTGTCCTCTTGGTGTGGACACGGAAGTCTTGCCTCTTTGCAGTCTGGCAAACATGGGTGAGTTTATGTTACGCTCCCTTTCCCGTGACCCTCGCGTTGTCCAAATTTTGGGTGACAGTCATTATTGGTTGGTGACACTTGTAGACCCTTGCTGCAAGGAAAACTTTCTGTCTCTTATTCCCGCAAAGAACAGGCCTAATAAAAAGGGGCAGTACGAGAAGGCCCTTTTTGCGGAATTATTAAAATAATTCCCATCTGAAAACGCTGGCGGCAGAGGTCACAGTTTGTTGGACAACCAGGAGTACAGAGGCGAGAGAGACACAAATGCAATCCAGCAAAGGCAGGAGAACACTGTCAAAGTTCTGGGACAGTTTTCTCAGACCCTCCCATCGCACAAGCCCTGATGCGCGGGGTACTCTCCCAAGGAGGGAAAAGTTGCGGAAGAACCTGAGGGAGTACCTTGCCGACCGTACCAACGTCCTCCGTGATTCCTCTGTGCCTTATAATTATTAGGTTTCCAAGCTGGACATGTGGCATGACCTGGCTCTCTGTGCCTTGGAGGTCCTGACCTCCCTGCCGCTAGCGTTTTGTCAGAGCGTGTTTTTAGTGACGCTGGTGTAATTTAACCGATAGGCGCATCCGCCTGTCAACTGAAAATGCTGACATGCTGAGTCTTATAACAATGAACAAGGTCTGGATTGGACCAGACTTCTCAACACCACCGAATGATAGCAGCGAAACATAAACTCAAATACAGGGTCTTTTTTTTGGGAGGTCTAACTCTATTCCCATGCACCTCTATCTTCACACCCAGACATGGGTAGAGGCTTAATGATTTTGTCTATTTGCTCTAGTCCTCCTCCTTCTCCGCATCGTCATCCTTCACCACCATATTACCACTATATGTACCATATCAACATATCTACGTCACTTGCAAGGGACATTGAAGTTCCTCCAAATTTTTGGCAGCCGTTGCTTCACTGCATAGTCAAACAGTATGGGAGACCCACTTCCCAATAATGGGAACATTGTTTTCAGGAGGCCCTCCGACCTCTACGTCTCTTGCAAGGAGCATTGGAGTTCCTCCAAATTTTTGGCAGCCGTTCCTTCACTGCATAGGCAAACCGTATTGGAGACCCACTTCCTAATAATGGGAACATTGTTTTCAGGAGGCCCTCTGACCTCTACGTCTCTTGCAAGGGGCATTGGCGTTCCTTCAAATTTTTGACAGCTATTGCAGTCACTGCATAGGCAAACAGTATGGGAGACCCTCTCCTTCTAATGGGAATATGTCGTTACTGAGGCTGACCTCTATGTGTCTTTAAATTGTTAGTGGGGTTTTTCCTAAATTTTGGCAGCCTTTGGATTCACTGCATACCCTATAACTGTATAGCAGTCCCCCTCCTTTCTAATGGGAACATGTCGTTACTGTGGCCCAGCTGTATGTGTCTTTAAATTGTTAGTGTGGTTTTTGTTAAATTTTGGCAGCTGTTGCACTCACTGCATACCCTATAACTGAATAGCAGACCCTCTCCTTTTCAATGGGAACATATCGTCCTCGTTACTGTGACCCAGCTCTTGGTGTCTTTAAATTGTAAGAGGGGTTTTTCCCAAATTTTGGCATCCCTTGAAGTCACGGCATGGGCATTACCATTATAGGAGACCCGCTCCTTTATAATGGGAAAAATTATTTTACTGAGACCCTCCTCTATGTCTCTTCAAAGGGGTATTGGGTTGCGTCCAAATTTTTGGCAGCCCTTGCAGTCACTGCATGCGCAATAACAGTATAGGAGACCCACTCGTTAATAATGGCAACAACAAAGCATAGCCGGCTTATGGCTCTCTAACAATTAGGAAGGCCAACTGCTGGCCATTTAAGAATAGTAAGGGCCGCATGATGGCCCTATAAAAATAGGCTTTGTGACTTTGAGTCCCTCCATCATAAATGAAACAGGATGTGTCTGATTATGTGTTACACACCACATGGCCAGATAAGGTTGTAAAATGTTAAAATTACATTTCCTGGTGAATGCATTTGTCTTGGTTGAAAGCAATACAAAAGTGCATAAACGCATCAAAAACGCATTGTGTGAACATAGCCCAAGGTGTGGAGGAGCATTTTTGTTTTTGTATATTTATTTTGCCTCATATACAAGTCATTTACCTGGAAAGGATGTTCCTTAACATATTTCCCAGGAAAATCCATTTTGGTTTCGTTTTCGTATGTTTTATTGTGAGTCTGTAAAAGTGGTGCAATACCTCTGATAACATTGTTGACAGCATTGACCTTGGCATCAGAAATGCTTCCAGGGGTCTTCCCCATGCTGTTCCCATGTCATTTGAGCACTGTTCCCATCTATTTTGGCAATTTTTAGGCCCTCTGCGGACCGCAGGGGGAGCCACCGGAAAAATGCTCGAGTTTCCCATAGACTTACATTGGGCTCGTTACTCGGACCGAGCACTTGAGTATTCCAATTTGCTGGACTCAAACAATGAGTTCCCGAGCATTTTATTGCTTGCTCATCACTAGTAACATCACTAGTGGCTTGTTATATAAAGTATTATTGGGGGACTTAACTTGGGGCTGCAAAGCTGCAACAAAACACTTGGATGTGGCATTTTGGAGTACTTAGAGTCATTTTAAGGAAACTCTAGCAATGAGTCCTTGAAGTTTCAAGTTATGCAGTTTAAAGATCAAAAATGCAATTCATTCTTTAAAGCGGCTTATATATTAAAGTACATCAAAATATACCATTTTTATATATTTACATGTGAGCTGATAGACAATTGAAAATGGCTCTGCTCTTCTGCTTATATTGTAGATCAAGCGTCATACATCTGACACATGATCAGTCAGGTTTGTTATCTTCGCCCAGTTGATAATGTTGTCATGAAGTTCATGAGTCAGCTTTAGTATGCCGGAAAAACAGACTTATAATGCACAGATGAAGATATAAGGTGAGAAAGCCCATTATATACTGTGCCCACATCATTTCATGCATGTGACTAGTGCAGTGGGATTGATCCATATAAGAAGTGTACTGGGTGGTGATGTGGCACCCCTGAGGGTTCGACCGCCACAGGGATGCTGCACTTCTCTAATGGAGTGTAGTGTTCCTCCTCTGAGGTAAGAGCAGTGCGATGGTCAGGACCCTACCTCCATATCCAGCACCACACTTCTCCCACCAGAGGGGGCTAGAAGGCACTAGGTGCTGCCCCTACTGGAAGTTGGGAGACTGGGGAACCAAGAGTTAGGGGGAACCAATTAGTGGGTGAGGGTGGAAGACTCACATTTTAGTGACACTTTAAATGTCATATTTAATCCACAGCCATTTTGGTGGCTTGTTCTTTGACTGTTCTTTGAACGTGACCTTCCTCCCTGAGCGTGGATCCTGTGTGGACCTGCAGAGGATGGAGGCACGGCCCTCGTACCCTGGCCAGGGGTCGAGGGGCAGGCTGCAGACGATGTATGTCTCGGCCCGGTCAAGGACCATGACCAAGAAGGCCCGGAGCTTAGGAGTGTAGCTCCACCGCAAATGGATCCCGGGGGGGGATGCAGACGGAGGGGTATACGCCACCTGTCCTCGCCTACCTGATCTATTCAGAGGGATTCCGGCAGCAAGAGGGGTACCGGCCCCCGACACCTGACCTTGCTACTCTACGTGCTGATCAGGGAAGCCCGGTAGGCCCAGAGGATCCCACCGGGTAACGGATGGAGCGGAGCTGCCACCCGTACCCTTTTTCTGAGTGAAGTTCAGAGGGAGACCCGGCCTATCTACACACACACAGACAGGAAAGGACCTGGTCTGAAGTCTAGGAACACTCTGGTGCGGGGTCCTGATTGAACACTTGACTTACTCGGAGGTTGATGGACCCTCGTCCCTGGTGACCGCAGAACTCCGCGAGGAGCAGGGAGAAACCTTGCAGCTGTACTCTACACCGTGAGTAAAAACCCTGGAAGTCAACCCCTATGGCCTCCGGACTCTTTATTCTGCACTTCACCGCACCACGTAGCACCAGATCTCCTATACTACGACTCCCTCCATCCTTGTCTCTGCCCTGAGGCCCTGCTCCGCCTGTGGGGAGTAGTAACAATGACGGCTGCCATAACATCCCACCTCAGAGGACTGCAGCAGCGCTGGTGGCCTTCACCAGGTACCACAGGTGGCGTAGTCGATAGCAACCACTCAACCCTGATAGCCCATTACATCCTTTTTTTAATGTGACATCCCTGGGCACGGAACGGGTCCAAGCCACGACTGCTTCCCCTCAACATCTGACCCGGCTCCGAGTACCCCCCATCTTCCCAGGGTAGGGCTTCCAGTGTACGTCACACAGTGATTGGAGATGTACTGTGCAGGGATGGATCGGGCTGTTGGATGGTAGTAAAGAGCTACATTTCGGACTCCTTACTACCATCGTAGGATGTAAGGAAGTGGACAAGAGAGAATACAGTTTAAGTTGATGCCTAGCTGAGTAATTGCAAGCGAACACCGCCATCTGCTGGTCAAAGGCGAAAGTAAAGAAAGAATTACAGTAGTAGGAACCTATTAGTGGGAACCTATGTTCCCAGAGGAGTAGGTTAAAGATTTGACTCGGTCAGGTAATACCTGTGTTGCAGGGATTAATTATAAAAGGCGTGGCCGGGCTGAGAAGAGACAGTTGGTGCCAGAACCTGTATCAGGATAGGTCGTGTGGCTGCTAGGTGGGACACCATTGACACAAAAGGGTTTCAGAGCGGTCAGATGCCGGAGAAGGCCTGAGCTGAGAGGAAGATCCATGCCCCACGCCAGTAGAAGATCCGTAAGCAGTGCGAGTAGAAGTCCGTAAGCAGCGCCAGGAGAAGACCACAACCAAATCAGAACCAGGCTCAGGAGACGATCTGGCAGTACCAGAGCATCGTTCCTGTTGGTCGTTATTTCCAGCGCAGACGTATGGTACAGTGTGTGGTCTGGGGCCATGCTTCAGGAAACGGAGATGGCTGGTACGACGAGCACACTGTATACCCAGTGACTCGCATATCTAGGACTTGTGGCCTAGCGAGAAATACCTATGACCCCTGCTAGGGCCAGTGTAACGATCAGAGGTGTTTATAGAGACTACGACGGGGACGGGACTAGTACTGAGAGTGATGCTCATGAAGTTGAGATATAAAGGCATTAACAGTTATTTAACTGCTATATAACAAGAACAGTGTATATAATAGAACGTTGTAAAGATATTGTATTTAGTCGTATTGCTGTGTCATAATATACTGTATTAACCCAGTTACTGTAACCCACTATATAGTGCTTACTTGTATATATATATAATGATAGATAGATTTTCTTTCTGTGTTAATTAAATAAATAGTGTTGGTAAAATACCACTGTCTCCTCATTGTCTGCGCTGTTGCGTTCAAGTAACCTGCTTACACTGATATGCCCCAAAGCTGTGTGCACCAAGGTAGAACTAATAATGTTGTAGAGAGGCGGTTCTGTTCAAAGAATGGGAATGTCCACAAAATACAGTGCTGGCCAAAAGTATTGGCACCCCTGCAATTCTGTCAGATAATACTCAGTTTCTTCCTGAAAATGATTGCAATCACAAATTCTTTGGTATTATTCTCTTCGTTTAATTTGCTTGCAAGGAAAAAACACAAAAGAGAATGAAGCAAAAATCAAATCATTGATCATTTCACACAAAACTCCAAAAAAGGGCCGAACAAAAGTATTGGCACCCTCAGCCTAATACTTGGTTGCACAACCTTTAGCCAAAATAACTGCGAACAACCGCTTCCGGTAACCATCAATGAGTTTCTTACAATGCTCTGCTGGAATTGTAGACCATTCTTCTTTGGCAAACTGCTCCAGGTCCCTGATATTTGAAGGGTGCCTTCTCCAAACTGCCATTTTGAGATCTCTCCACAGGTGTTCTATGGGATTCAGGTCTGGACTCATTGCTGGCCACCTTAGAAGTCTCCAGTGCTTTCTCTAAAACCATTTTATAGTGCTTTTGGAAGTGTATTTTTGGTCATTGTCCTGCTGGAAGTCCCATGACCTCTGAGGGAGACCCAGCTTTCTCACACTGGGCCCACAATTATGCTGCAAAATTTGTTGGTAGTCTTCAGACTTCATAATGCCATGCACACGGTCAAGCAGTCCAGTGCCACAGGCAGCAAAGCAACCCCAAAACATCAGGGAACCTCCGCCATGTTTGACTGTAGGGACCGTGTTCTTTTCTTTGAATGCCTCTTTTTTTTCCTGTACACTCTATGTTGATGCTTTTTCCCAAAAAGCTCTACTTTTGTATCATCTGACCAGAGAACATTCTTCCAAAACAATTTAGGCTTTCTCAGGTAAGTTTTGGCAAACTCCAGCCTGGCTTTTTTATGTCTCGGGGTAAGAAGTGGGGTCTTCCTGGGTATCCTACCATACAGTCCCTTTTCATTCAGACGCCGGCTGATAGTACGGGTTGACACTGTTCTACCCTTGGAATGCAGGGCAGCTTGAACTTGTTTGGATGTTAGTCGAGGTTCTTTATCCACCATCCGCACAATCTTGCGTTGAAATCTCTCGTCAATTTTTCTTTTCCGTCCACATCTAGGGAGGTTAGCCACAGTGCTATGGGCTTTAACTTCTTGATGACACTGCGCACGGAAGACACAGGAACATTCAGGTCTTTGGAGATGGACTTGTAGCCTTGAGATTGCTCATGCTTCCTCACAATTTGGTTTCTCAAGTCCTCAGACAGTTCTTTCGTCTTCTTTCTTTTCTCCATGCTCAATGTGGTACACACAAGGACACAGGACAGAGGTTGAGTCAACTTTAATCCATGTTAACTGGCTGCAAGTGTGATCTAGTTATTGCCAACACCTGTTAGGTGCCACATAGTTACATAGTTACATACATAGTTACATAGTTTATAAGGCCGAAAAAAAAAAGCGTCCACAGGTAAGTTACAGGTGCTGTTAATTACACGAATTAGAGAAGCATCACATGATTTTTCAAACAGTGCCAATACTTTTGTCCACCCCCTTTTTTAGGTTTGGTGTGGAATTGTATCCAATTTGGCTTTAGGACAATTCTTTTTGTGTTTTTTCATTGAAGACAAATTAAATGAAGAGAATAATACCAAAGAATTTGTGATTGCAATCATTTTCAGGAAGAAACTGAGTATTATCTCACAGAATTGCAGGGGTGCCAATACTTTTAGCCAGCACTGTAAATTAGAATAAGTATTGTGGTTTGATCTCTACGTATTTATAAAGTCCAACTGACTCCTTCATCAGGAGAACCACAAGACTTGTGGTTTCCCTGATGGAGTCAGTTGGTCTTCGAAACCCGTAGAGATTAAACCGCAATACTTATTCTAATTCCTTTTCTGGACATAACCAGTCAACAATAAAGCCTGTTGATTGGTTACTGCCCTATCTTGGGCTCTTTTGTTCTTTTAACCTGTAATAAAGATAGAACTAATGGCACTGACCAGAAGTATTGGAGAGCTGCATAAAGTTAATCAATAATCTTTATATCAAGTTTATGCAGCACTTTCATCATTTTGCACCTCGGCAAACCCTCCCTTTAAGGCCTCGGGAAGCTATAGTAAGCAGACAGATATGCAGCATATGTTGAACATAACTAGATTTTGCATAAATCATGCCCTAGCTTAGCCTTCAAATTATACTAGATAATAAGGATAGTTTATGCCAGGACACAATTCCTACTCCTCAAAAGAGAATAGTTAGATTTAGCAAGCGTGAAGTAGAGAATTATGATATAATTAACAGAGATGAGCGAATTTTTTGAAATTCAAAGTCGCCATCTTCACGAAATTTTTCCCAAAAATTTGATTCACAGTAAATTGATTCATCACAAATCGCAAGGACTACTGCGCCTGGGCGCATGTGAGCCTTCTCTGGCTGAGGCAATCTTCTGTTTTGTGTAAAATGTTGGCGAATATAATGCAAATCAAATCGTAAATTGTTGGACTCTACAGGGTCCAGCAAATTTCCTGAAATTTGACACAAATTTGATTTGCGTTAATTTGATTCACTTATCTCTTATAACTCCCATTGAAGTATGCTGTGCACTAACACTTTGTTTTCGTTTTGGCTGTGTGGCACAGCACCTATTAATTAGTGAGCTGCCGGTCTCATTTGCAGATTGTGCTTGAGGCTACATTTGCTTTGAATTGCTTGAAAAGGGTTCAATACAATTCTAGGAGACCCCACGCATCTCTTCAGGGCACTTGGAAGCTTTGCAGTACTTGCAATTCATGAAAAATTGATTCGCTGCAGATCACATTTTTGGGAAAAAAATTGGTAAAGTTGGCTAATGCATGACACTGTTTTGACCCAGAATATGAGGCCTTCTCCTTGTGGCCATTCATATCAATAGAGTACCTATCCTCGTCTTGATGGTCCAAGCACTTAAAGGGAATTAATCATCAGGTTTTGGATATTTAATCTCAGAGCAGTATAGTGTAGTGGCAGAGACCCTGGATTCAGTGATATGTCACTTATTGGGCTGCTTGTTTTCAATAAAATTAGTGTTTTATCAGCAGGAGATTATCATTAAGGACTAGTTGTCTCCTGCCATGTAGTTCTCCATATTCAGGAGAATATAATTCTGCCCCCATCACTGATTGGCAGCTTTTGCCAATGCACAGTGTACACAAAAAGCTGCCAATCAGTGGTGTGGACGGGTTATCCAGGGCTCAGAATTCTCATTTTATCACAGCTGCACCCACTAACCCAATGAGTGAAGTATTGTTGGATTCAGGGTCTCAGCCCCTTTATCCTGCTATTCTCAGATAACATAGCAAAAACCTGGTGAGAGATTCTCTTTAATTGCCTTACCTACAAATTCCTTTCTCTTGTAGGAGGGACAGGCAACATATTAATGTATTTTTGCTTATGTCATGATGGGCATAGTGTCACTTATTATTGATGCTCCTGTTCTCCTTGGGCCTCAAAGTGGTCATAAAGACAATGGGCTCAACTCATCAAGATCGTTGTTGTTCAAGCCAGTTTTGATGAGGGGCTGTGCTGGAGTCAAATAATCCTGATTCATTAATCTGAAGAATTTGATGAGTGGCATGAACCTCTGTGCGTTACGTTAGAAATGTCACTCCAGTCAGGTACTGGAGTAGGATTTCTGGTGTAGGAAATGCCACAGCTAGTTGTGAATTAGACGATCTGTGGCGTCCCACGTCAGCTTTGCCCATTTCAGTAGAGCTTGGAGAAACTGGCGTGAAGATGCCAATAGTTGGAAAATTTAGTCGTGCCTAAATTTTGTGACTTTTCAAACCTTACACACCAGAATTCTGGTGTGAAAGATTTGATGAATCAGGCCCCATTCCTTCAGTACATGGGACCTTGGGTCCAGAATAAAAATATCCCTATTATCTTCTAAGGAACCCTAATTTCTCAGTAAGTCGATTTTGTTTGAGTTAAAATAATTTAGCATTAAAATAAGTATTTTCCGGGATCTCTATAGATTAAGAATTGCAATAAGAGCAAGAAAATTAACACTGTCAGCTAGGCTTGGAAAGGCTTATCGTCTTATCGTGTTATAGATAACATTCTCCAACTGTGTTTGGAAAAACAGCAGACTTTGCAATGCATTCCTTTATAAATCTGAAAAAAATACTCTCCAAAACAGCAGCTTACATGGCAGGAAAGCATAGAGACGGCATTAAATATATATCCTCTCCCACGCACATACAGTCCAGGGTCTGTTCTGCTAAACTGAACAAGGAGATTGTAATGAAAGGTAGAAATGGAAATATGATGGAACAAGAGGGTATGCTAAAACCCCGGGAGGAGACAAAAGCACGCCAAGTAGAGGTGAGCTTCTCAGGAGATGGTGTCACCATGCAACGTCACCCAGCAGAAGTAGTAAGTTCATTACTTGGCAAAGGAAAACTCTTTTTTAATTTCCAAGTCTATGGATATTTAAAATAATAAAATCATCTACAGTCAAGAATATCAATTTGGTGGGATAAGAGCCTACAGAACCCCCTTTATTAAGCACGAACAAGTGCCCATGCAACAATATTTCTTACAACTGTGACTGTTCTTGGAACCACAGTTCATTCCATCCCAAGTAACTTGGACAAACTGCAGAACCAGCAAATGAGAGTGAATGGTGATGACTATATGGAATGGATCATGGCAAGGTGGACAAGAGTATATAAAAGTAATAGAAAAATATTAAGATTTGAGAGTCCTTAGTGGTCAACCCCTTTATAATGTGGTATGTAGTGTTGAGCGAGCACTAAAATGCTCGGGTGCTCGAAGCTCGGGCCGAGCTCACTGTGATACTCGCGTGCTCGACCCGAGCAACGAGCCCAATGTTAGTCTATGGGAGACCCGAACATTTTTGCGGCGGCTCCCCCGGCAGTCTGTAGAAAGCCTAAAAAGTGCCCAAAACGATAGTGACAGTGCTCAAATGACATGTGGACAGCATGGGGATCGCCCCTGGAAGCATTTCTGACCCCCAGGTCACTGCTGTCAACAACGTGGTCAGAGGTATTAAGCCACTTTTACGGGCTCACAATAAAACGTTCAAAAACTAAAGTGAAAGTGCTTTCCTGTGAAATATGTTAACCCCTTAACGACCATGGGTCTTTCTGTTTTTGTGTTTTCCTTTTTTGCTCCCCTTCTTCCCAGAGCCAGAACTTTTTTAATTTTCGTTCAATATAGCCATGTGAGGGCTTATTTTTTTGCGGGACGAGTTGTACTTTTAAAAACCATCACTGGTTTTACCATATCGTGTTCTGGAAAATGGGAAAAAAATTCCAAGTGCAGTGAAACTGCAAAAAAAATGCAATTCCACAGTTGTTTTTTGGGTCCTTTTTTTACCACGTTCACAGATTGCTAAAACTGACCTGCCATCATTATTTTCCAGGTCGTTACGAGTTCATAGACACCAAACATGTATAGGTTCTTTTTTATTTAAGTGGTGAAAAAAAAATCCAAAGCTTGCTAAAAAAAACAAAAAAAATGACGCCATTTTCCGAGACCCTTAGCTTCTCCATTTTTCGGGATCTGGGGCCAGGTGAGGGCTTATTTTTTGCGTGCCGGGCTGACGTTTTTATTGATACCATTTTGGGGTAGATCCGATGTTTTGATCGCCCGTTATTGCATTTTATTGCAAAGTTGTAGCGACCAAAAAAACGTAATTCTGGCGTTTAAAATTTTTTTCTCGTTACGCCGTTTACTGATTCTATTAATTCTTCTTTTATATTGATAGATCGGGCGATTCAGAACGCGGCGATACCAAATATGTGTATGTGGTTTTTTTTTTATATATATATATATATTTTATTTTGAATGGGGCGAAAGGGGGGTGACTTAAACTTTTATATATTTTTTATTTTTTTTATTTTTTTAAAAACTTTTTTTTTACACTTTCTGCTTGCTTCTATAGTCTCCAGAGGAGACTAGAAGCAGCAATTGTCTGATTGCTTCTACTGCATACAAGCGATGAGCAGATCGCTTGTATGCAGGAGAAATGCTCACTTGCTATGAGCGCTGACCACTAGGTGGCGCTCATAGCAATTGAGACATGACAACCACAGGCGTCTGCTGCAGACCCTGAGTTGTCATGCCCTCCCATTGGTGACCCGCGATCACGTGACGGGGTCACTGATGGGCGGGGCTTAGGACTCCCGGAAGCGCGAGTTAAATGCCACTGTCAGAGATTTAACATGTTAACAGCCGTGGGTGGATTGCGATTCCAATAATCAGCTGACATGTGCTCGCTTCAGTGCGGGCTCACCGCCGGAGCCCCCGCTGAACCGGCCTTCCCGACCTGGTGGGTACTATTACTGACCAGGTCGGAAAGGGGTTAAGGAACATCCTTTCCAGGGTAAAGACTTGTGTATAAGGTAAAATAAATAACCAAAAACAAAAATACTCCTCCACACCTTGGGCTATGTTCACAAGTAGCATTTTTTATGCGTTTTTGCACGTTTGTATTGCTTTCAACCGTGACAAATGCATTCACAGGGGAAATGTAATTTTAACATTTTACAACCTTATCTGGCCATGTGCTGTGTGACACATGCATACAGTGCTAAAAAGACATGGGAACAGCATGGGGAAGACTCCTGGAAGCATCTCTGACACCCAGGTCACTGCCTAAAAGTGTGCCCATCAGAAGTGATCGTTGCCGCATCAGAAGATGCAGACTTGCAACTATCCCCGTGCAAGTCCTTGTCCCAGGGCAGTGTTCAATTGTACCACCCCCATAACTTGCAATACAAGCGCAAGTATGCAGCCTGCCACCCACCCACCCCCAGGCTGCAATACCATACTGCTAGCTTGCTTGCACTTGAAATTGGGCCTTTTAGGCATGTGGAGGTGGAATCTGGCCACCACGTCATGGCTGCGTCAGTAGCCTGGTATTCATACTCAGTCCCCAGCCGCCCGGCGGCCGGGTGTCCACGCTTGGTCCCCAGCCGCCAGGGGGCGGCCGGGTGTCCATACTCAGTCCCCAGCCGCCCTGCGGCCGGGTGCCCACACACAGTCCCCAGCCGCGTGGGGGTGGCCGGGTGTCCATAAACGGTCCCCAGTCGCCCCTATTTGTCCCGGTGCGCCTTATACACAAGAGCGCATACCAAAACATTACCTGTGCCCTCCCCAGTGCATTTAGTGGGAAGGACAGCCTAACCACAAACACGTGGACAAGTGAATGTGGCCAGGAATGGTCCATCTCACTGACGCCTTCACACTGGGTTAATATTGTGGAAGCCGGGACACAGTTGGAAACTGGGATGCAACACGTCCTCCAGACATAGAGGATAGCGGGTCCTGGGTCAATCAGGCTTCAACACAAAGTTTAGAAGGTAGACAGCAGCAGTGGTCGGCCTCCTACACAACGAGTAAATTATTCATGATCATGAGGCCATCCACCTCCTTAGCTTTCTGTTCCTTGGAATGCAAGCGCATGTATGTAGTAGCAGCTAGGCCTGAGGTGGTCAGCGTTTTGGCGCATATTCTACCTCCTTCGAGGATTGCTGGATGTTTTCCTGCTACTATCCCAGTTCTATGACTCCCGATAAAACAAAGCTTCAGGTGATGAATGATGGATGAGGTGGTGGCAAAGGAGAAAGAGCAGGAGGAACAGGGACCATTCACATCAATATCAGGCCAGCCAACCACACATGTCTTGTAGGATATGTTTCTGTACCAAAAGGAGCGGTTCAGCTACACAGTTATAAGGCATACAGGGAATGCAATGCCTACCAAAAATTTCGAGGCACTCCAATGCCCCTTGGAAGTGACATGGAGGTCAGAGGGCCTTAACTAAACCATTTTTTCCATTTATAGCAACTGGGTCTCCTGTACACTGTTGGCCTAAGCAGGGAATGAAAGGCTTTCCAAAAATTATTAGGCACTGCAATGCCCCTTGAAACAGATGTGGATTACAGCGTATTAAAAACCTTCTACCCATTATTGGGGAGTGGGTCTCCCTTAGTGTTCGCCTATGCATTGAAAAGCAAAAGCTGACAAAAATTAGGAGGAAATGCAATGCCCGTTGCAAGAGTCGTGGAGGTTAGAGGTAATTAAAAACAACATGTCAATGCCCCTTGGAAGAGCTGTGGAGTTCAGAGTGGTTTAACAAGACAGTTTTAATGCCCCTTGGAAGAGATGTGGAGGTCGCAGTAGCTTAACAAGATGGTTTTAATGCCCCTTGGAAGAGTGGTGGAGGTCGCAGTGGAATAAAAAGACAATATCAATGCCCCTTGGAAGAGTGGTGGAGGTTACAGTGGAATGAAAGGACAATATCAACGCCCTGTGGAAGAGACGTGGAGGTCACAGTAGCTTAAAAAGATGCTTTTAATGCCCCTTGGAAGAGTGGTGGAGGTCGCAGTGGAATAAAAAGACAATATTAACGACCCTTGGAAGAGACGTGGAGGTCACAGTAGCTTAACAAGACGATTTTAATGCCTCTTACAAGAGCCATGCAGTACAGCATATTAAAAATATTATTCCCATTATTGGGGAGTGGGTCTCCCATAGTCTTTGCCTATGCCTTCCATGCAAAAGCTGCCAAAAATTAGGAAGGGGGAACTTGCAATGTCCCTTACAAGAGCCATGCAGTACAGCATATTAAAAACATTATTCCCATTATTGGGGAGTGGGTCTCCCATAGTCTTTGCCTATGCCTTCCAAGCAAAAGCTGCCAAAAATTAGGATAGAGGAACTTGCAATGCTGGCAACATGGACCACGGTCACCCTGGTGGTATAGTGGTCGTGGAGGCTGAGGATAAGGAGAAGTGCAAAAAACAGCCGAAATGAGGAAGCGTATACCCATGTGTGGTTGTGAAGCGATGCATGGGAATACACCTCCCGAAATAACACAGTGGATTTGACTTTATATTACTCTGCTGTCATTTGGTGGTGATGAGAAGTCTGGCCCAATCCAGCCCTTGTTCATTTTGATAAGGGTCAGCTTGTCAGCATTGTCAGTTGACAGGCGAGTGCGCTTATCAGTTATAATTCCCCCAGCGGCACTAAAAACACGCTCCGATAACACGCTAGCGGCAGGGCAGGCCAGGACCTCCAAGGCATACAGAGTGAGTTCATTCCAAGTGTCCAGCTTGGATACCCAATAATTAAAAGGCACAGAGGAATCACGGAGGACGCTGGTACTCCCTCACCATCTTTTGAAACTTTCCACTCCTTGTGAGAGTAGCCTGCGCCTCAGGGCCTGTAAGCTGGGCAGGTCTCAGAAAACTGTCCTAGAACATTGAGAGTGTTCCCCTGCCTCTGCTGGATTGGAGTTGCGTCTCTCTCGCCTGTATGCCTTAGTTGGGCAGCGAACTGTGTCCTCTGCCGCTACCGTGTTCAGATGGGAATTTTTTTAATAGTTCTGCAGCAAGGGCCTTCTGGTACTGCCCCATTTTTGTAGACCTCTCCAACTCAGGAATAATAGAGTGAAAGTTCTCCTTGTAGAGGTGGTCTAAAAGTGTCATCAACCAGTAATGACTGTCACCCAACATTTTGACAACGCGAGGGTCACGGTTAAGGCAGCGTAACATAAAGTCAGCCATGGGTGCCAGACTGGTAACGGGCAAGACTTCCGTGTCCTCACCAAGATGACGACTGATAGTGCTTAGCGATCACTAAAATGCTCGGGTGCTCGAAGCTCGGGCCGAGCTTACCGTGATACTTGGGTGCTCGACCCGAGCAACAAGCCCAATGTTAGTCTATGAGAGACCCGAGCATTTTTGCGGCAGCACCCCCGGCAGTCTGTAGAAAGCCTAAAAAGTGCCCAAAACGATAGTGACAGTGCTCAAAAGACATGGGGGCAGCATGGGGATCGCCCCTGGAAGCATTTCTGACCCCCAGGTCACTGCTGTCAACAACGTGGTCAGAGGTATTAAGCCACTTTTGAGGGCTCACAATAAAACGTTCAAAAACGAAAATGAAACGGTTTTCCTGTGAAATATGTTAAGGAATTTCCTTTCCAGGGTAAAAACTTGTGTATAAGGTAAAATAAATAACCAAAAACAAAAATACTCCTCCACACCTTGGGCTATGTTCACAAGTAGCATTTTTCATGCGTTTTTTGCACGTTTGTATTGCTTTCAACCGTGACAAATGCATTCACCGGGAAATGTCATTTTAACATTTTACAACCTTATCTGGCCATGTGCAGTGTGACACATGCATACAGTGCTGAAAAGACAAGGGATCAGCATGGGGAAGACCCCTGGAAGCATCTCTGACCCCCAGGTCACTGTCTAAAAGTGTGCCCATCAGAAGTGATCCTTGCCACATCAGAAGATGCAGACTTGCAACTATCCCCGTGCAAGTCCTTGTCCCAGGGCAGTGTTCAATTGTACCTCCCCCATTCCTTGCAATGCAAGCGAAAATATGCAGCCAACCACCCACCCACCCGCAGGCTGCAATACCATGCTGCTAGCTTTCACTTGAAATGGGGCCTTTTAGTTTGGAGGAGGCCGAAGCTGGCCACTACCTCATGGCCGCTTCGGCAGCGAGGTATCCATACTCTGTCCCCAGCCGCCCGGCGGCCGGGTGTCCACGCTCAGTCCCCAGCCGCCAGGTGGCGGCCAGGTGTCCATACTCGGTCCCCAGCCGCCCTGATTTCTCCTGTCACCTTCCCCCACACTTTTCTTAGCCTGGCCTGCTTTAGGGCAGCATTGGACGAGCCCACCAGAGAACCAGACTCCTCCGGTGGGCCCTGGCTTCTCCATCAGGGGAGTTGAGAGTGCCTAGGTGAGGAGCATGATGATGATGATAGAAGTTAGTATCTGCTTTGTTTTCTTGGAATGCAAGCGCATGTATGTAGTAGCGGCTAGGCCTGAGGTGGTCCGCGTTTTGGCGCATATCCTACCTCCTCCGAGGATTGCTTGATGTTTTCCTGCTACTATCCCAGTTCTATGACTCCCGTTAAAACAAAGCTTCAGGTGATAAATTATGGATGAGGTGGTGGCAAAGGAGAAAGAGCAGGAGGAACAGGGACCATTCACTTCAATATCAGGCCAGTCAACCAGATATGTCTTGTAGGATATGTTTCTGTAACAAAAGGAGCGGTTCGGCTACACAGTTATAGGGCATACAGTGAGTGCAATGCCTACCAAAAATTTCGAGCCACTCCAATGCCCTTTGGAAATGACATGGAGGTCAGAGGGCGTTAACTAAACCTTTTTTTCGATTTATAGCAACTGGGTCTCCCGTGCACTGTTGGCCTAAGCAGTGAATGGAAGGCTTTTCAAAAATTATGAGGAACTGCAATGCCCCTTACAAGAGCCATGTGTGGCACCCCAGGGGTCTGGTCACCACAGTAATAGAGATATTACGTCGGAGAGCAAGTGGGAGGTTTCCTGGTCAGGATCCCTTAAACATGCAACATCCTCCTGCCCCAGTCCTGGGAGGGGAGAATTCTGCCCTTATAAACTGGATCTGGGGCGGGGTTGAGTGAGTCAGAGAACAGTCAGAGTCAGAGTGAGAGCAAGGGAAAGTAACAGCAAGGAGCTCTGTAGGAGCTAGGAGCTAAAGACCAGGGGCTGGAAGCTGAGCAGAGCTCGCCCTGGCAGAAGACAATAGGAACCGGACACAGGAGTCCGAAGCTGTGAGGACTTATATATCCAGCAGCAGAAACCAGCCGGCAGGGGATTTCAGGTCCTCTGGCCATAGAAGCCCGGAGGCTCAGTCACAAGCAAGGGTCCAGCACCGCCGTCGTGGAGCGGAGGCTAACAGAAGGCCCCAAGTCACCAGCCATACAGGTGAGCACTACACGGTACACTCAGGGACGTGGGCTACTTCTACCCGCTTACAGCAAGGTAGCCAGGAAGAGTGCAGACAGACGGGGAGGCCTACAACTCCACCTGGCCAGGGGAACTCCTGCTTGCTCACAGACTGACCAGGCCTCTTATGCTAGCCAGTACTCCCGGGAGGGTCTACCTTATAATCATCAGTAAAGACCCTGAACTGCACTGCAAAGACTCTGAGTCGTTCCTGCTGCGCTCGTGCACCATCGCCCCCATCATCCACACTCACTGCCCTGAGGCTATACTCCTTCCGAGGGGAGTTATCCCATTCTATGCTGCGCACACAACACCAGCCTCAGCGGTCTGCCTCGCAGCGGTGGTACTCGCTGACCGCAATCCACGTGTGGCGCAGTCGGACAATTAACCTCAAAACCTAAGAAAGACTGCCACTGGTTTGACCAGCCTGAGCCACGGGACCGGGTCACCGCCACGGAGACTACAGACCCCAGAGACCCGGCACCGGGTATCCCACACACGTGTACACACGGCCCAGGGGGCGCGTCACATGCAGTACAGCATATTACAAACATAAGTCCCATTATTAGGGAGTGGGTGTCCCATAGTATTTGCTTATGCCTTGCAAGCAAAAGCTGCCAAAAATTAGGACGGAGCAACTTGCTATGCCCCTTACAAGAGCCATACAGTACAGCATATTACAAACATAAGTCCCATTATTGGGGAGTGGGTCTCCCATAGTATTTGCTTATGCTTTCCCAGCAAAAGCTGCCAAAAATTAGGACGGAGCAACTTGCAATGCCCCTTACAAGAGCCATGCAGTACAGCATATTACAAACATAAGTCCCATTATTGGGGAGTGGGTCTCCCATAGTATTTGCTTATGCTTTCCCAGCAAAAGCTGCCAAAAATTAGGACGGAGCAACTTGCAATGCCCCTTACAAGAGCCATGCAGTACAGCATATTACAAACATAAGTCCCATTATTGGGGAGTGGGTGTCCCATGGTATTTGCTTATGCTTTCCCAGCAAAAGCTGCCAAAAATTAGGACAGAGGAACTTGCAATGCTGGCACCCTAGTGGTATAGTGGTGGTGGAGGCTGAGGATAAGGAGAAGAAGATTAAACAGCCGAAACGAGGAAGCGTATACCCATGTGTGGGTGTGAAGCGGTGCATGTGAATAAACCTCCCGAAATAACACAGTGGATTTGACTTTATGTTACTCTGCTGTCATTTGGTGGTGATGAGAAGTCTGGCCCAATCCAGCCCTTGTTCATTTTGATAAGGGTCAGCTTGTCAGCATTGTCAGTTGACAGGCGAGTGCGCTAATCAGTTATAATTCCCCCAGCGGCACTAAAAACACGCTCCGATAACACGCTAGCGGCAGGGCAGGCCAGGACCTCCAAGGCGTACAGAGTGAGTTCATTCCAAGTGTCAAGCTTGGATACCCAATAATTAAAAGGCTCAGAGGAATCACGGAGGACGCTTTTACGATCGGCAAGGTACTCCCTCACCATCTTTTGAAACTTTCCACTCCTTGTGAGAGTACCCCGCGCCTCAGGGCCTGTAAGCTGGGCGGGTGTCAGAAAACTGTCCCAGAATGTTGACAGTGTTCCCCTGCCTCTGCTGGATTGGAGTTGTATCTCTCTCGCCTGTACGCCTTGGTTGGGCAACGAACTGTGACCTCTGCCGCTAGCGTGTTCAGATGGGAATTTTTTTAAGAGTTCTGCAGCAAGGGCCTTCTGGTATTGCCCCATTTTTGTAGACCTCTCCACCTCAGGAATAAGAGAGTGAAAGTTCTCCTTGTAGCGGGGGTCTACAAGTGTCACCAACCAGTAATGACTGTCACCCAATATTTTGACAACGCGAGGGTCACGGTTAAGGCAGCGTAACATAAAGTCAGCCATGCGTGCCAGACTGGTAACGGGCAAGATTTCCGTGTCCTCACCAAGATGACGACTGACCATGCTCTCCTCCTCCTCCTCTTCCTCCTCCCCCCTGTCCTCAGGCCACCCACGCTGAACCGACGGTATGACACTTGTACAGGTACTACCGTCTACAACGCATGATAGCAGCTCCTGTTCTTCCTCCCCCTCCTCCTCCTCCTCCTCTCCCTCATTGTCCCCCAATGCACGTTGGGATGAGATGAGGCTGGGCTGTGTGTAATCGCCCGCTACGGCTTCTTGATCAATCTCATCATACTCTGGCTGCAATGCCTCCTCTTTAATTCTCTGCAGAGAGCGTTGCAAAAGACAGACAAGTGGGATGCTGACACTAATGATGGCGTCATCGCCACTCACCATCTTGGTGGCCTCCTCAAAGTTTGTCAGGATGGTACATATGTCAGACATCCAGGTCCACTCCTGAGGTCTTATGTGTGGAGTATGACCTGAATATCGACGGCCTTGTTGCAGCTGGTACTCCACAACTGCTCTCTTCTGCTCACAAATCCTTTGCAACATGTGGAGGGTAGAGTTCCAACGTGTGGGGACATCACACACCAGTCGGTGTGCCAGAAGCTGCAAACGCTGCTGCAACACAGCAAGGGCGGCGGAAGCTGTAGCCGACTTGCGAAAATGAGCAGACAGGCGGCGTACTTTCACGAGAAGATCAGGCAACTCGGGGTACGATTTAAGAAACCGCTGAACCACGAGGTTAAGCACATGAGCCAGGCATGGTACGTGTGTGATCTCACCTCGCCTCAGAGCCGCCACCAGGTTACGGCCATTGTCACACACGACCATGCCGGGATGTAGGTTCAGCGGTCTCAGCCACAGATCTGCCTGCTCTTTCACAGCTGTCCACAACTCACAAGCAGTGTGAGGTTTATCACCTAAGCTTATGAGTTTCAGCACAGCCTGTTGCCGCTTGGCGGAGGCAGTACTGCAATGCTTCCAGCTTGTAACTGATGTGGTGATATCTGAGATGGAGGCTGAACATGAGGAGGAGGAGGAGGAGGAGGATGCGCAGGAGCTGTACACTGTGGGGGCAACTCTGACTGACATAGGGCCTGCAATCCTCGGTGTGGGGAGGATGTGTTCCGTCCCAAGGTCCGACTGGGTCCCGGCTTCCACTATGTTTACCCAGTGTGCCGTCAGAGAGATGTACCGTCCCTGGCCACAAGCACTTGTCCACGTGTCCGTTGTCAGGTGGACTCTCCCAGTAACTGCGTTGTTGAGGGCACGGCAGATGCTTTGGGACACGTGCTTGTGTAGTGCGGGGATGGCACACCGGGCAAAATAGTGTCGGCTGGGAACCGAGTACCGAGGGACGGCCACCGCCCTAAGATTGTGGAAGGATTCCGTCTCCACCAGCCTTCCAATGCAAGCAGTCGTGAAATGTGCGAATTTAGGACTGTGGCCTGTGGGGCGTTAGCTGCGAATTTCCGCTTTCGTTCAAAGGTCTGGGATATGGACAATTGAACGCTGCGGTGGGACGTGGACGTGGACGTTGATGCTGTTTCTTGAGAAACTGCCATAACAAGTGAAGACTGAGAGGAGGGGGCATCTTTACATGCAGTATGGAGAGGGGATTGCCTTGCACACACAACAGGGGGTTCTATTGCACGCACAACAGTGGAAGAAGCAGTGGTGACACCCGCTGACACTGGTCGAGGACCCTGGGTTTCACCCCACAAAGTCGGGTGCTTTGCTGCCATGTGCCTGATCATGCTGGTGGTGGTCAGGCTGGTAGTTTTGTCACCCCTGCTGATGCTGGCATGGCAGGTGGAACATATGGCCTTTTTGGGGTTATCAGCAGAGTCTTTAAAAAAATTCCAGACTCTGGAAGACCTACCGCTTGTACTGGCAACGTCCCTCGTGTTGGTGTTACGGGGAACGGTTGCCTGCCTTCTGTCTGCGGCCACCACACTGCTTCTTCCTGCCTGTTGGGGTACTCTGCCTCCCTCCCCCTGTGTGCTGCTGGCCTCACTCTGCATGTCCTCCTTCCACGTTGGGTCAGTTACTAGATCATCCACCACCTCCTCCTCTTCCACTTGCGCACCACGATCCTCCTCCTCACTTCCTGGCAATTGTGTCTCGTCATCGTCCACGTCTTGTGACAGATTGCCAACGTCGACTTCCTGTGGCCGTGGCTGTTCAAATATTTGGGCATCGCAACATGGGATCTCCTCTTCCACCACTTCAAGCGTATCAGGCGAGAGGCCCAAATATGAAAATGGACCAGTGAACAGCTCTTCAGAGTGTCCAAGTGTGGGATCACTTGCTGTCTGATGACACTCGGCATGGTGGGAGGAAGGAGCATCAGGGTGAGGAGGAGTATGCGGTCGAGACTCACGGCTACTAAGAGTTGACCGTGTGGAAGACAGACCGGAGGTGGTGGTGCCCAGGTAACTGGAAGTATTGTCTGCTATCCAATTAATAACCTGCTCACACTGATCAGTTCTCAATACTGGTGTTGTTCTGTGCTTCCCTAGTAATTCGGTCAAGAAGTGGGAGCGAGAAGATGTGGCTGTTGGTTGTGGCACATTTTCACCTTGGCCACGGCCCCGTCCTCTGCACGAACCATCACCAGAACGTCCACTTCCACATCCCTTGCCACGCGCCTTGCCCATTGTAAATGAAGTAAAATAGCTTACACTTGCACTATCAATGGAAAAAGGGTAATAAAGAGTAGATTAGAACCGTGGAAGAGGAAAACCACAGTTATTGTTTACAGGGGTATACTACACTTTTTAAAATAGAGATATTTGCGGCTGAACAGTGAGCGACACACTCAAACTGCTTTTTTTTTAGATACCAAAGGCCCAAAACTGGATAGTACAGCAATTTGACCCATGGAACTGCGAAACCACACTGGGATGTCGGGCCTACACAAGACTATTTTCAACAGATATATTTTTGTGTCACAACAGTCAGGAGACACTACTGTTTTTCTTTACGGAAAAAACTACCAAAACCTGAATAATAGAGATTTTTTACCGTGGGATGGCAAAACCACAGTTATTGTTTACTGCGGTATACCACACTTTTTTAAATAGAGATATTTGCGGCTGAACAGTGAGCGACACACTCAAACTGCTTTTTCTTTTTATGCCAAAGGCCCAAAGCTGGATAGTATAGCGATTTGACCCGTGGAACTGCGAAACCACACTGGGATGTTGGGCCTACACAAGACTATTTTCAACAGATATATTTTTGTGTCACAACAGTCAGGAGACACTACTGTTTTTCTTTACAGAAAAAACTACCAAAACCTGAATAATAGAGATTTTTTACCGTGGGATGGCAAAACCACAGTTATTGTTTACTGGTGTATACCAGACTTTTTTGAATATATATATATTTGCGGCTGAACAGTGAGCGACACACTCAAACTGTTTTTTTTAGATACAAATGGCCCAAAAGTGGATAATACAGAGGTTTGAACCGTGGAACTGCAAAACCACACTTGTGTTTCTCGGGCCTACACCAGACTATTTTCAACAGATATATTTGTGTCTGAACAATCAGGAGACACTATTTATTTTTTACGGCAAAAAATGCCAAAAGCAGGATAATAGAGATTTTTTACTGTGGAACAGCAAAACCACAGTTATAATTTACTGGTGTATACCAGGCATTTTAAAATATATATATATTTGCGGCTGAACAGTGAGCGACACACTCAAACTGTTTTTTTTAGATACAAATGGCCCAAAAGTGGATAATACAGAGGTTTGAACCGTGAAACTGCAAAGCCACACTTGTATTTCTCGGGCCTACACCAGACTATTTTCAACAGATATATTTGTGTCTGAACAATCAGGAGACACTATTTATTTTTTACGGCAAAAAATGCCAAAAGCAGGATAATAGAGATTTTTTACCGTGGAACAGCAAAACCACAGTTATAACTTACTGGTGTATACCAGGCTTTTTAAAATATATATATATTTGCGGCTGAACAGTGAGCGACACACTCAAACTGTTTTTTTTAGATACAAATGGCCCAAATGTGGATAATACAAAGGTTTGAACCGTGAAACTGCAAAGCCACACTTGTATTTCTCGGGCCTACACGAGACTATTTTCAACAGATATATTTGTGTCTGAACAATCAGGAGACACTATTTATTTTTTACGGCAAAAAATGCCACAAGCAGGATAATAGAGATGTTTTACTGTAGAACAGCAAAACCACAGTTATAATTTACTGGTGTATACCAGACTTTTTTGAATATATATATATTTGCGGCTGAACAGTGAGCGACACACTCAAACTGTTTTTTTTAGATACAAATGGCTCAAAAGTGGATAATACAGAGGTTTGAATCGTGAAACTGCAAAGCCACACATGTATTTCTCGGGCCTACACCAGACTATTTTCAACAGATATATTTGTGTCTGAACAATCAGGAGACACTATTTATTTTTTACGGCAAAAAATGCCAAAAGCAGGATAATAGAGATGTTTTACCGTGGAACAGCAAAACCACAGTTATAATTTACTGGTGTATACCAGACTTTTTTGAATATATATATATTTACGGCTGAACAGTGAGCGACACACTCAAACTGTTTTTTTTAGATACAAATGGCCCAAAAGTGGATAATACAGAGGTTTGAACCGTGAAACTGCAAAGCCACACTTGTATTTCTCGGGCCTTCACCAGACTATTTTCAAGAGATACATTTGTGTCTGAACAATCAGGAGACACTATTTATTTTTTACGGCAAAAAATGCCAAAAGCAGGATAATAGAGATGTTTTACCGTGGAACAGCAAAACCACAGTTATAATTTACTGGTGTATACCAGACTTTTTTGAATATATATATATATTTACGGCTGAACAGTGAGCGACACACTCAAACTGTTTTTTCTAGATACAAATGGCCCAAAAGTGGATAATACAGAGGTTTGAACCGTGGAACTGCAAAACCACACTTGTATTTCTCGGGCCTACACCAGACTATTTTCAACAGATATATTTGTGTCTGTACAATCAGGAGACACTATTTATTTTTTATGGCAAAAAATGGCAAAAGCAGGATAATAGAGATGTTTTACCGTGGAACAGCAAAACCACAGTTAGAATTTACTGGTGTATACCAGACTTTTTTGAATATATATATATTTACGGCTGAACAGTGAGCGACACACTCAAACTGTTTTTTTTAGATACAAATGGCCCAAAAGTGGATAATACAGAGGTTTGAACCGTGAAACTGCAAAGCCACACTTGTATTTCTCGGGCCTTCACCAGACTATTTTCAACAGATACATTTGTGTCTGAACAATCAGGAGACACTATTTATTTTTTACGGCAAAAAATGCCAAAAGCAGGATAATAGAGATGTTTTACCGTGGAACAGCAAAACCACAGTTATAATTTACTGGTGTATACCAGACTTTTTTGAATATATATATATATTTACGGCTGAACAGTGAGCGACACACTCAAACTGTTTTTTTTAGATACAAATGGCCCAAAAGTGGATAATACAGAGGTTTGAACCGTGGAACTGCAAAACCACACTTGTATTTCTCGGGCCTACACCAGACTATTTTCAACAGATATATTTGTGTCTGAACAATCAGGAGACACTATTTATTTTTTATGGCAAAAAATGGCAAAAGCAGGATAATAGAGATGTTTTACCGTGGAACAGCAAAACCACAGTTATAATTTACTGGTGTATACCAGACTTTTTTGAATATATATATATTTGCGGCTGAACAGTGAGCGACACACTCAAACTGTTTTTTTTAGATACAAATGGCCCAAAAGTGGATAATACAGAGGTTTGAACCGTGAAACTGCAAAGCCACACTTGTATTTCTCGGGCCTACACCAGACTATTTTCAACAGATATATTTGTGTCTGAACAATCAGGAGACACTATTTATTTTTTACGGCAAAAAAATGCCAAAAGCAGGATAATAGAGATTTTTTACTGTGGAACAGCAAAACCACAGTTATAATTTACTGGTGTATACCAGGCTTTTTAAAATATATATATATTTGCGGCTGAACAGTGAGCGACACACTCAAACTGTTTTTTTTAGATACAAATGGCCCAAAAGTGGATAATACAAAGGTTTGAACCGTGAAACTGCAAAGCCACACTTGTATTTCTCGGGCCTACACGAGACTATTTTCAACAGATATATTTGTGTCTGAACAATCAGGAGACACTATTTATTTTTTACGGCAAAAAATACCAAAAGCAGGATAATAGAGATGTTTTACTGTGGAACAGCAAAACCACAGTTACAATTTACTGGTGTATACCAGACTTTTTCGAATATATATATATTTGCGGCTGAACAGTGAGCGACACACTTAAACTGTTTTTTTTAGATACAAATGGCCCAAAAGTGGATAATACAGAGGTTTGAACCGTGGAACTGCAAAACCACACTTGTATTTCTCGGGCCTACACCAGACTATTTTCAACAGATATATTTGTGTCTGAACATCAGGAGACACTATTTATTTTTTACGGCAAAAAATGCCAAAAGCAGGATAATACAGATTTTTTACTGTGGAACAGCAAAACCACAGTTATAATTTACTGGTGTATACCAGGCTTTTTAAAATATATATATATTTGCGGCTGAACAGTGAGCGACACACTCAAACTGTTTTTTTTAGATACAAATGGCCCAAAAGTGGATAATACAGAGGTTTGAACCGTGAAACTGCAAAGCCACACTTGTATTTCTCGGGCCTACACCAGACTATTTTCAACAGATATATTTGTGTCTGAACAATCAGGAGACACTATTTATTTTTTACGGCAAAAAATGCCAAAAGCAGGATAATAGAGATGTTTTACTGTAGAACAGCAAAACCACAGTTATAATTTACTGGTGTATACCAGACTTTTTTGAATATATATATATTTGCGGCTGAACAGTGAGCGACACACTCAAACTGTTTTTTTTAGATACAAATGGCTCAAAAGTGGATAATACAGAGGTTTGAACCGTGAAACTGCAAAGCCACACTTGTATTTCTCGGGCCTACACCAGACTATTTTCAACAGATATATTTGTGTCTGAACAATCAGGAGACACTATTTATTTTTTACGGCAAAAAATGCCAAAAGCAGGATAATAGAGATGTTTTACCGTGGAACAGCAAAACCACAGTTATAATTTACTGGTGTATACCAGACTTTTTTGAATATATATTTACGGCTGAACAGTGAGCGACACACTCAAACTGTTTTTTTTAGATACAAATGGCCCAAAAGTGGATAATACAGAGGTTTGAACCGTGGAACTGCAAAACCACAGTTGTATTTCTCGGGCCTACACCAGACTATTTTCAACAGATATATTTGTGTCTGAACAATCAGGAGACACTATTTATTTTTTATGGCAAAAAATGGCAAAAGCAGGATAATAGAGATGTTTTACCGTGGAACAGCAAAACCACAGTTATAATTTACTGGTGTATACCAGACTTTTTTGAATATATATATATTTGCGGCTGAACAGTGAGCGACACACTCAAACTGTTTTTTTAGATACAAATGGCCCAAAAGTGGATAATACACAGGTTTGAACAGTGAAACTGCAAAGCCACACTTGTATTTATCGGGCCTACACCAGACTATTTTCAACAGATATATTTGTGTCTGAACAATCAGGAGACACTATTTATTTTTTACGGCAAAAAATGCCAAAAGCAGGATAATAGAGATGTTTTACCGTGGAACAGCAAAACCACAGTTATAATTTACTGGTGTATACCAGACTTTTTTGAATATATATGTATTTGCGGCTGAACAGTGAGTGACACACTCAAACTGTTTTTTTAGATACAAATGGCCCAAAAGTGGATAATACAGAGGTTTGAACCGTGGAACTGCAAAAGCACACTTGTATTTCTCGGGCCTACACCAGACTATTTTCAACAGATATATTTGTGTCTGAACAATCAGGAGACACTATTTATTTTTTACGGCAAAAAATGCCAAAAGCAGGATAATAGAGATGTTTTACCGTGGAACAGCAAAACCACAGTTAGAATTTAGTGGTGTATACCAGACTTTTTTGAATATATATATATTTACGGCTGAACAGTGAGCGACACACTCAAACTGTTTTTTTTAGATACAAATGGCCCAAAAGTGGATAATACAGAGGTTTGAACCGTGAAACTGCAAAGCCACACTTGTATTTCTTGGGCCTTCACCAGACTATTTTCAACAGATACATTTGTGTCTGAACAATCAGGAGACACTATTTATTTTTTACGGCAAAAAATGCCAAAAGCAGGATAATAGAGATGTTTTACCGTGGAACAGCAAAACCACAGTTATAATTTACTGGTGTATACCAGACTTTTTTGAATATATATATATATTTACGGCTGAACAGTGAGCGACACACTCAAACTGTTTTTTTTAGATACAAATGGCCCAAAAGTGGATAATACAGAGGTTTGAACCGTGGAACTGCAAAACCACACTTGTATTTCTCGGGCCTACACCAGACTATTTTCAACAGATATATTTGTGTCTGAACAATCAGGAGACACTATTTATTTTTTATGGCAAAAAATGGCAAAAGCAGGATAATAGAGATGTTTTACCGTGGAACAGCAAAACCACAGTTATAATTTACTGGTGTATACCAGACTTTTTTGAATATATATATATTTGCGGCTGAACAGTGAGCGACACACTCAAACTGTTTTTTTAGATACAAATGGCCCAAAAGTGGATAATACAGAGGTTTGAACAGTGAAACTGCAAAGCCACACTTGTATTTATCGGGCCTACACCAGACTATTTTCAACAGATATATTTGTGTCTGTACAATCAGGAGACACTATTTATTTTTTACGGCAAAAAATGCCAAAAGCAGGATAATAGAGATGTTTTACCGTGGAACAGCAAAACCACAGTTATAATTTACTGGTGTATACCAGACTTTTTTGAATATATATATATTTGCGGCTGAACAGTGAGTGACACACTCAAACTGTTTTTTTAGATACAAATGGCCCAAAAGTGGATAATACAGAGGTTTGAACCGTGGAACTGCAAAACCACACTTGTATTTCTCGGGCCTACACCAGACTATTTTCAACAGATATATTTGTGTCTGAACAATCAGGAGACACTATTTATTTTTTACGGCAAAAAATGCCAAAAGCAGGATAATAGAGATTTTTTACTGTGGAACAGCAAAACCACAGTTATAATTTACTGGTGTATACCAGGGTTTTTAAAATATATATATATTTGCGGCTGAACAGTGAGCGACACACTCAAACTGTTTTTTTTAGATACAAATGGCCCAAAAGTGGATAATACAGAGGTTTGAACCGTGAAACTGCAAAGCCACACTTGTATTTCTCGGTCCTGCAACAGACTATTTTCAACAGATATATTTGTGTCTGAACAATCAGGAGACACCATTTATTTTTTACGGCAAAAAATGCCAAAAGCAGGATAATAGAGATGTTTTACCGTGGAACAGCAAAACCACAGTTATAATTTACTGGTGTATACCAGACTTTTTTGAATATATATATATTTGCGGCTGAACAGTGAGCGACACACTCAAACTGTTTTTTTTTTTAGATACAAATGGCCCAAAAGTGGATAATACAGAGGTTTGAACCGTGGAACTGCAAAACCACACTTGTATTTCTCGGGCCTACACACTGTTTTCAACAGATATATTTGTGTCTGAACAATCAGGAGACACTATTTATTTTTTATGGCAAAAAATGCCAAAAGCAGAATAATAGAGATGTTTTACCGTGGAACAGCAAAACCACAGTTATAATTTACTGGTGTATACCAGACTTTTTTGAATATATATATATTTGCGGCTGAACAGTGAGCGACACACTCAAACTGTTTTTTTTAGATACAAATGGCCCAAAAGTGGATAATACAGAGGTTTGTACCGTGGAACTGCAAAACCACACTTGTATTTCTCAGGCCTACACCAGACTATTTTCAACAGATATATTTGTGTCTGAAAAATCAGGAAAACACTATTATTTTTTTTTTACAGCAAAAAATGCAAAAAGCAGGATAATAGAGATTTTTTACCGTGGAACAGCAAAAGCACACTTCTGTCTCTCTGGCCTACACCAGACTATTTTCAACAGATATATTTGTGTCTGAAAAATCAGGGAGACACTATTATTATTTTTATACAGCAAAAAATGCCAAAAACAGGATAATAGAGATGTTTTACCGTGGAACATCAAAACCACAGTAATAATTTACTGGTGTATACCAGACTTTTTTAAATATATATATTTGCGGCTGAACAGTGAGCGACACACTCAAACTGTTTTTTTTAGATACAAATGGCCCATAGAACTGCAAAACCACACTTCTATTTCTCTGGCCTACACCAGACTATTTTCAACAGATATATTTGTGTCTGAAAAATCAGAGGCACACTTTTTTTTTTTGCCGGGGGGGGACACACCAAAAGGTTAATAAGATGGGTATTTGTACATTGTGAAGGAGGTAAAAAAAAAGAGGATTTAGATAAAAAAAAAGGATTTTTCCTGGCCCCCGGGACCTGGAGCTAAGTCCAGCAATTTCAGCAACAGGAGCAGCACACAGGACTGTAATGCAGCGTTTGCTGGTATAACCACTGCGTCTCCTATACAGCCTGCCTGCCTGCCTGCCTGATATACCTGGGATGGATATTAGTCCTGAGAAGGACTGTTTGTTTGATCTGGCAGCCTTTACAGACCCTACACTAACTATTTTGCAGGATATATCTCTCCCTAAATCAGCAGCGCTGTCCCTACACTGTCTGATCCGGAGCGACTGTGTCCAAGATGGCGGCGCCCGGTTTTAAATACTCGAGGTGACGCTGTGCGGCCAGCCAATCACTGTAATGCCCACAAACAACATGGCTGCGGCATTACAGTGACTGGCTGGCAATCCCTGCATGTTCATTGGCTCTGTAAAGAGCGCCAAACATGCAGGGCGGAGACCCGAGCTCCCGCCCGAGTAACCCGGAAATGCTCGGTGCTCGCCGAACATCCCGAGTAGCGTGATGCTCGGGCGAGTACCGAGCATTGTCGAGCATCTTGGCTCAACACTAGTGGTATGTAATAGTACCATGTCATAACCCCCTCTTAACAGCAGACTCCGGCGCTGAACCCGGGCTAAACCGGGCGCATGTCAGCTGATTTATACAGCTGACATCTGCCCACAACAGCCACGGGTGGAATCGTAATCCACCTGCGGCTGTTAACTAATTAAATGCCGCTGTCAATCTCCGACAGCGGCATTTAACATCACCGTGCCGGAAGCGGGTCACTTACACCGCCCATCGGTGACCCGGTTACATGATCGCGGCTCACCAATGGGTTGGCATGACAACCCGGCGTCTGCAGCAGACCCCTGTGGTTATCATGGACAGATTGCTATGAGTGCCACCTAGTGGTCAGCGCTCATAGCAAGTGAGCATTTCTGCTACATAGAGGTGATCTGCTAATCGCCTATATGCAGCAGAGACGATCAGGCAAGTGCTGCTTCTAGTCTCCCATGGAGACTATTGAAGCAAGCAAAAAGTAAAAAAAAATGTTTTTAAAAATATTTAAAAAAAAGTTTAAATCACCCCCCTTTTGCCCCTTTCAAAATAAAACAATAAAAAAACACAAATACACATATTTGGTATCGCCGCATTCAGAATTGCCCGATCTATCAATATAAAAAAAGAATTAATCCGATCGGTAAACGGCGTAACGAGAAAAAAATTCTAAACGCCAGAATTACATTTTTTTGGTCGCCGCAACATTGCAATAACGGGCGATCAAAACATCGTATCTACCCCAAAATGATAACTATAAAAATATCAGCTTGGTGCACAAAAAATAAGCTCTCACTCGGCCCCAGAACACGAGAAATGGAGACGCTACGGAAAATTGCGCCATTTTTTTTTTAGCAAACTTTGGATCTTTTTTCACCACTTAAATAAAAAATAACCTATACATGTTTGGTGTCTACAAACTCATAGTGACCTGGAAAATAAGAATGGCAGGTCAGTTTTAGCAATCAGTGAACGTGGTAAAAAAAATAAAAAAAAAACTGTGGAATTGCACTTTTTTTGCAATTACATCGCAGTTGGATTTTTTTTCCCATTTTCCAGTACACGATATGGTAAAACCAGTGATGTTGTTCAAAAGTACAACTTGTCTCGTAAACAATAAGCCCTCACACGGCCATATTGATTGAAAAATAAAAAAGTTATGGCTCTGGGAACAAGGGGAGCAAAAAATGAAAATGCAAAAACGGAAAATGCTCCGGTCATGAGGGGTTAATACCTTTTATTGGCTAACTGAAAAGATGGTAGTGTGGCACCCCAGGGGTCTGGTTTTCCACAGTAATGTAATGTTATGTCTGAGAGCAGGTGGGAGGTCCTTTGGTCAGGGATCCTGTGCATGCCACACCTCCTGCCCAGTCTTGGGAGGGGAAGAACTTCCCCTGTATAAACCCTGGGCTGAGGCAGGGTTAGTGAGTCAAGGAGAGTAGAGACAAGAAACAGTCACAGGAAGAAACAGCAGAAGCTCAGTGGGAGCAATACTACTACAAGTCAGGGGCTGGCAGCTGCAGAGCTCGCCCTGACTGAGAAGCTTTCTTACCGGACCCGGCGTCCGAGGCTGTGGGGACTAACTCTTACTCAGCAGCAGAAGCCGACCGGCAGGGGATTTCAGGTCCTCAGGCCCAGAAACCCGAAGGCCTCGAGTCACCGGCCATACGGGTGAGCACCACACGGTACACTCAGGGACGTGGGCTACTTATATCCGCTTCCAGCAAGGTAGCCAGAAGAGTACAGTCAGTTTGGGAGGCCTACAACTCCGCCTGGCCAGGGGAGATCCCATCTGCTCAAGGACTGACCAGGCCCTGTTCACTAGCAAGTACTCCAGGAGGGTCTATCGTTGTTACCAGTAAAGACCCTGAATTACACCGCACCGTCTCTGAGTGGTTCCTGCTACCCTCATCATCCACATCTGCTGCCCTGAGGCCATACCCCTCCCGTTGGGGGTTATACCATCTACGCTGCACCATCCATCCACCGGCCTCAGCGGACTGTCCTGTGGCGGCAGCTCCATAGCTGCATTCAACGGGTGGCGTAGTCGTACAACATCTACCGCTGATACGTCGCCGCTCAGTTTGACTCCCTGGGCACGGACCGGGTCACCGCCACGAGACTACAACCCTCAAGAGATCCGGCTCCGGGTAAGCTCCCGCGTGCGCAACGCAGCGCGACACAGGCCCAGGGGCGCGTCAACTTTGGCGTAGTTGGCAGGATTTTGTGCCCGCAACCACCGGGTACTGCGTGCCTGAAAAAGAGACTTTTCAAACTTACCTGTGGTGAAGATTCCCGCCATCCGGCGCCATCTTCAGCCTTCTTCCCGCCATCGGTGAAGTTTCCCGCCATCCGGCGCCATCTTCTGCCTTCTTCCCGCCATCCGTGGATTTTTCCCGCCATTGGACGCCATCTTGAGGACGCCGCGCGGGAAGAAGAGGGGCGTGGACTCCGAAAGCGCGCGAGAACTGAAGCCCCGCCTCACGTCCGGACGTTGCGTAAGGTCCTGGAAGGAGCCCAGCAGACGCCGACGTCACAGGAGCGCGACGGAAGGTCCTCAACCCTGACGATCCACTGCGGAGCCGCGGCCTACGGAACAGGATCATCGCAAGGTAGGCCACGGTCCACTAGGGGGGAGGAAGATGTCGGATACGGAGGAGAGCTTCACTGCCTCAACCCCCGCCAGCGCTACCGCTGCTGCAGTTATGCCCTTCACCATGCCCTATATCCCGGGAGCAGCTTGGCTACCCCAGTACTCAGGGGAGTCACATACCCTGCATGACTTTAGAGAAAAGCTGGATAGCCTCTTCCAGGTGTACCCCCTCACAGAAGAGCAAAAAGTGAGCATCCTGGTGGCCCAACTAACCGGGGCAGCCAAAAGGGAAGTAAAATCCTGGCCACCTGGGAGGAAGACTGTCGCAGGGATACTAACCCGGCTGAAGGACACCTTTGATACCCGCACCTCAGCCGAGATTAAGCTTAGATTCTACGGGTGCAAGCAGCAAGCGCATGAGAGTATAAGGGACTATGCACTAAACCTACAAGAGGCCCTGAGGGCCATTAAGCAGACCGACCCTGATGGAGTGGGAAACGAGGACAGGCTGTTGACCGAACAGTTTATAGAGGGACTGTATTGTAATACCCACCGAACCCAGTTGCGGGCAATGGCCTTACAGGATCCCCATCTGGGCTTTGCACAGTTCAAGGACAGAGCCATCCGGGTGCTCCGAGAACCGGCACCGGGTGGCGTTGTGACCCACAAGCGCCCTGCTATCACTTACCACCAGGAGGCGGCGCCCTTGTCGGCAGGGCCTGTGGGAGCTGATGCGCAGGCTTTGGACAATGACCCGGCTCCAGACCTACACCATCAGGTCCAAGAGCTAGCTAAGAGCGTTGCTGCGCTAACCCGAACTGTGCAGTCTTTACAGGCTTCCACCCCAGGGAAGATCCAGCTGGCATCCGGACCGGAGGACATCCCGTGGCGTTGACCAAGGAGGACCCCACCGGCCAGAGGAAGACCCAGTGACCGATACAGCGAGGACGGACGACCCATCTGCCGCCGCTGCAATCAACCTGGACATATGGCAAGGTACTGTTCTTTAAACGGGCACAACCTGGGGTAGAGGGCCAACCCCCAGGAAAAAGATCACCAGGCCCATCGAACTGGCGCGACAGATATGTGGGAGGACGTCCAGTCTTGCCTGTGGTACTGGATGGCATTCCCATGAGTGCCCTACTGGACACCGGGTCACAGGTCACCACCATCCCGTACGTGCTCTTTAAGCAGTACTGGAATGACTCGGATATTACCCGCTACCCTGACGACGACTTGAGTATCATCGCCAGCAATGGCCAGCCCGTGCCACAGATCGGATTTAAAGAGGTGACCATCAAAATCGGTAGAGTCGAACTGGCAGCACAGGGACTGATCATTGTAGATATTGACAAACATGAGAGTCACCCAAAAATAACTCTAGGAACTAATGTAATTGAAAATTGTCTTGCAGAGGTGATTTTCCTTTTACAGCAGGTTGCCAAGAACGCCAGCTCCGGCGAGCAGCGGGTGCTCCAGAAAGAGATCCGGGCACTGATGCGACGGCAACAGGTGGAACTCTCCGGCGGTGAGATTCGTAGCGTAAGAATGTGTGACCCTTTTCCTATTGCCATGCCCCCAAAAAGTGAAATGATGATTTGGTGCCGGGCAGCTATTGGTCTGAGAGGTAGAGATTACCAGGCAATGGTAGAACCAGTTTACTCAGACAGTAGGCCCACCATTTTGACAGCACGGGGGGTGGTCAATGTACGCCATGGGAGGGTGCCCGTTCGCATAATCAATATCGGGGAGAGGGAAGTGTACCTGCCCCGGTATGCCACGCTAGCCAAATTATATACCATTAACCAAAATGCTATACAATCTGTGGAACCCTTGCCTCCATCTCACCCGGAGGAAGGTAACGGCTCTAAGAAAACAAAGGAGGACTGGTGTCAGCAACTACATTTGGGTACTGACTCCACTCCCTCACATCAGAAACAGGGAGTCTATCGGGTGGTTCAAGAGTACGAGAGAGTGTTTAGTAAACACCCGTTAGACTTCGGGTGAGTCAAGGGGGTAGAACACCACATCCCCACGGGAGACCATCCTCCCATAAAAGAGAGGTATCGACCCGTACCCCCTGCACACTACCAACACGCCAAGGGGATGCTTAGAGACATGAAGGAGGCTGGGGTGATCAGGGATAGCTGTAGCCCCTGGGCAGCTCCACTAGTCTTAGTCCGAAAGAAAGACAACACCATGAGGATGTGTGTAGATTACCGGAAAATCAATCGTATCACACACAAGGATGCGTACCCCTTACCAAGGATAGAGGAGTCATTGGCTGCTTTAAGATCTGCTAACTTCTTCTCTACCTTGGATCTCACTAGCGGGTACTGGCAGGTTCCTGTAGCAGAGGCGGACCGGGAGAAGACCGCATTCACCACCCCGATGGGACTTAGCGAGTTCACCTGCATGCCGTTCGGACTCTGCAACGCACCGGGAACCTTCCAACGACTAATGGAGTGTTGTCTGGGCCACAGAAACTTCGAGACGGTCCTGTTGTACCTGGACGATGTCATCGTATATTCCAAGACGTATGAGGACCACCTGAAACACCTGGCGGAAGTGTTCGAAGCTCTGGCGAGTTACGGCCTAAAGGTGAAACCCTCCAAGTGTCACCTCCTGAAACCAAAGGTGCAGTACCTGGGACACGTGGTGAGCGCTGACGGAGTGGCTCCCGACCCTGATAAGATCACCGCAATTAAGGAATGGCCAAGCCCCTCCAGCGTAAAAGAAGTGCGGCAGTTCCTCGGGTTGGTAGGCTACTACCGAAGGTTTATTCCCGGTTTCACCAAAAAGGCAGCACCTATGCAGGACCTCCTGATAGGCCAGTCCCGGAAGGCCAAGAACCAGAAGCCGCCCTTTAAATGGGAGGAGCTGGAAGAAGAGTCCTTCCGCCAGCTGAAGATGGCCCTCACGGGGGACGAAATCCTGGCATACCCGGATTATAGCCAGCCCTTTATCCTCTACACCGACGCCAGTAACATCGGGCTAGGAGCCGTACTGTCCCAGATCCAGCAGGGGAAGGAACGAGTAATCGCCTACGCCAGCCGAAAACTGCGACCCACCGAAAGGAACCCCGAGAATTACAGCTCATTTAAGCTAGAGTTCCTGGCCGTAGTATGGGCAGTCACCGAGCGCTTTAAGCATTACCTCGCTTCTTCCCGGTTCACCGTGTACACGGATAACAACCCGTTGACACACCTGGACACGGCAAGACTCGGTGCCCTGGAGCAGAGGTGGATGGCCCGTCTGTCCAACTACGAGTTCACAATCAAATACCGGGCAGGACGCTCCAATACCAACGCGGACGCTCTGTCCAGGATGCCCAACCTGCCGGACGGAGGAGAAGATCCGGAGGGACTGGAAGAAGTTGAACTCCCTGCGTTCCACCGTCATGGGACTATCCAGTATTCCCACCGGGTAAGGAGTAAGCAGGCTGCTACGTTGAACCCCTTACCCCACTACAACTGGGCGGAAACGCAAGACAGCGACCCTGCCGTCCGACTGGTGAAGGAGATGCTGACTCGGCCGGAGGCTTGCCTTGAACCAGACGCTCCGGAGGAAGCCAAACAACTATGGGCAGAGAAGAGTCGACTGTTCCTTTACAAAGGGAAGTTGTGCCGCAGAATGGTTAACTCCCGGACGCATGAATTACTCTGGCAAGTAGTGGTGCCACGAAGAGACGCAGCCATGGTGATGGAGGCATACCACGACGGAGCTGGACACTTCGGGTGGAAGAAGCTGGAGTTCCTGCTGCGCGAGCGGTTCCACTGGGTAGGCATGAGGGGAACCATCGAGAAGTGGTGCAGAGACTGTGGCCCGTGCAACCTGAGAAGGAAGGACCGTGCCAGCCAGAAGACTCCCCTGCAGTCCATCGTCACCCGGCAACCGTTGGAACTGGTAGCCTTGGATCATGTAAAACTGACCCCAAGAAGAAGTGGCTACGTCTACGCGTTAACCATCGTGGATCATTACTCCCGGTTTCTGGTTGTCGTCCCTGTCAAGGACTTAACGGCTCAAACAGCAGCTAGAGCCTTCCAGCAGCACTTTTGCCGTCCACACGGGTACCCGGACCAAGTGCTGACGGACCAGGGACCTGCCTTTGAAGCGGAGGTCTTCCAGGAATTCTGCAATCTGTATGGCTGCCGGAAGATAAGGACGACACCCTACCATCCGCAAACTAATGGACTTTGTAAGAAAATGAACCAGGTGGTAATGGATCTTCTAAAAACGTTGCCCCTGGAAGAACGCAGTCTGTGGCCTGAGAAGTTGCCCGATCTGGTGGACCTATACAACCACATCCCGGTAAGTTCCACCAACTGTACCCCGGCTTACCTAATGAGGGCAAGACCTGGTAAGTTACCTGTTGACCTGGAAATGGGAGTCCTGACACCCGAGGACACTTCACCAGAAACAGACTGGGACACAGAGAGGCAGCAGCAGTACCGGAGAGTACAGGAGAGCGTGGAGCGAAGTCTCTGTCAGGCTAGGGAAAGACAAGAGAAAACTTACAACCAGTATGCTCCCGCTGTTCCCCTGGTACCCGGAGAGCAGGTCTTGAAGAGGAAGAGACGGCTCCACAAGTTGGATGACCAGTGGGAGAAGGACCCGTACACCGTACTGCCCTCAAGCCACGAGAACCCGAAGGTTTGTACCATCAGTAAAGACGGAGGGGAAACCACAGCCATTGTATCCCGGGACCACCTGAAGAAGTGTCCCGAACAACTGAGGAACCCTGAAGAGGAACAAGAAGACCATCGACCCGTAGAGGAAAGGGAAGATATGGTTAGTACTGTGCTCGGGGACTTCCCTCGGTCTTGGACTCAAGTCAATGGTGCAGTTGTGGTACCCGTACTCACCTTCCTCCAACCAGCATCCCAAGCACCTACGGAGCAACAGGTAGAGCTGGAAGAACAGCCGGTCCAGTAGGCAGAAGACTCCACACAAGCAGAACAGGGGGATCAACCCTCTGCTTATAGTGAGCCTGCCGTACCCCTAGTGAGACAAAGAGCCGGTAGACAGCTGCCCAGTTTACCCTTGACAGCTCCTACACCCTGTAGTTCAGGGCTAGACAGTCAGCTCCGTAGGTCCACTAGGGCCACTAGAGGCCAGTTACCCGCACGCTGGAGGATTTGAAGTGTGTAAATTGTTTTATTTATGTTTATCTGTGTATTGTTGCTTGTGTATAATTTTGTGTTTCCAGTTATTTTTAGGAATCCTTGGTGGATTTACCGGGAATCCTTGTACATAGTTGGAGCGTAACCCAGGATGGACTAGAGACTGTTAAGGACTCGGGGTAGGACAGACCCCTACCTGGTTACGTCTCCCTGTTTTGGTGAAATGGACACCTTGCTTTCTTCAAAGACTGCACCCGGTTACGGACACGCCGTGACCAGCTTTATGTGTTTCCTTATTGTAATGTTATTGTTTATACTTTGTTATGTTACAAAAATATGTTTAGTCCCGGAGTACTAAATTTCACTAGGGGGGAATGTGGCACCCCAGGGGTCTGGTTTTCCACAGTAATGTAATGTTATGTCTGAGAGCAGGTGGGAGGTCCTTTGGTCAGGGATCCTGTGCATGCCACACCTCCTGCCCAGTCTTGGGAGGGGAAGAACTTCCCCTGTATAAACCCTGGGCTGAGGCAGGGTTAGTGAGTCAAGGAGAGTAGAGACAAGAAACAGTCACAGGAAGAAACAGCAGAAGCTCAGTGGGAGCAATACTACTACAAGTCAGGGGCTGGCAGCTGCAGAGCTCGCCCTGACTGAGAAGCTTTCTTACCGGACCCGGCGTCCGAGGCTGTGGGGACTAACTCTTACTCAGCAGCAGAAGCCGACCGGCAGGGGATTTCAGGTCCTCAGGCCCAGAAACCCGAAGGCCTCGAGTCACCGGCCATACGGGTGAGCACCACACGGTACACTCAGGGACGTGGGCTACTTATATCCGCTTCCAGCAAGGTAGCCAGAAGAGTACAGTCAGTTTGGGAGGCCTACAACTCCGCCTGGTCAGGGGAGATCCCATCTGCTCAAGGACTGACCAGGCCCCGTTCACTAGCAAGTACTCCGGGAGAGTCTATCGTTGTTACCAGTAAAGACCCTGAATTACACCGCACCGTCTCTGAGTGGTTCCTGCTACCCCCATCATCCACATCTGCTGCCCTGAGGCCATACCCCTCCCGTTGGGGGTTATACCATCTACGCTGCACCATCCATCCACCGGCCTCAGCGGACTGTCCTGTAGCGGCAGCTCCATAGCTGCATTCAACGGGTGGCGTAGTCGTACAACATCTACCGCTGATACGTCGCCGCTCAGTTTGACTCCCTGGGCACGGACCGGGTCACCGCCACGAGACTACAACCCTCAAGAGATCCGGCTCCGGGTAAGCTCCCGCGTGCGCAACGCAGCGCGACACAGGCCCAGGGGCGCGTCAGTAGCAAATAGAAAGCTTTTGAGACTACTCAGACCTCTTCATCAGGTATAGAATGAAGAGGCCTGAGTAGTCTCGAAAGCTTGCAATTTGTTACCATTTTTTAATAAAAGGTATCAACCACTGAGGACTCTCAAATCTTGATATTTTTCTATCTACTGGCTAACACAGTACAAAGACATATCTTTTTTCCTGTATGAAAGTAGTATGCACTCACCTTTGTTAGTAGACTGCTGTGACTTTTTCCTTCCTGATCAAACCGCTGGAAGAGAATATCCAAGTGCCTGGCACATTTTGATGTAATCCTTTCTTGAAGATAAAAATGTAGATAAAACAAAATGTTTTTTTTTGGCTCCGGATATTCATCTGACAAAGGCTCCAATTTAGAGACTAAATCTGATTTTTCTGATCTACATTCTTATCTTCAATAAAGGATCACATCGAAACTTACCAGGCACTTGGATTTACTATTCCACCAATGTAGACACCGCACTGAATTTTCCCTTTTAAAGGCTCATTCAGACGAAAAGTGGAAAAAATAGACAGCACTCAGACCAATGTTATTCAGTGGGGCAGTGCAGATGAGCGATTTTTGCCACTGGCTGATCCTGTGCGTGACAAAGATCACAGTGTGCAATTTGGATGCCATTCGGAGCCACAGTATAGCATACGATTTTTATGGATATATTACAATTCTGTAACATAGGAAACTGTAAATGGTCTTGTATATTATTAAAAGCTGCTGCTGTAAAAAATGATTTGCACACAGAAGTCAAGTTTGAAAGAAATGGTCCCACTTTTCTGGTTGAAACTCAATTTTCTTTAATTAACATAATTTTTTTTATATGTTCATGTGCACATGCCCTTACTACAATTCATCCAAACTGCAGTAGCAGGCACAGTCAGTGATAATGATGAGCTGTTGTACCTACAATGCCTCAAAAAAGTATTCATACCCAGTGAGCTTTTCCACATTTTCTCAGGTGCACCCACAAACTTAAAAGTATTTTATTGGGATTTTATGGGCTATATCAACACAAAGTAGCAAGTATTTGTGAAGTGTAAAGAGTGTAAAGGAAATAATACACGATTTTCTAATTATTTTAAAAATATAAATATGAAAATGGTGACATACATTTTGTAGTGCCGGCGTCCCTGCCCTCTGCTAGGCAGGGACGCTGTTCCCCTCACCGCTCTGCTCCGTGCCCGACGTCCCTCTCCCGCTCTGCTGGCAGCGCGCGCTCCTTCCCGGCCACTGTGCTTAGGGCGCGCGCGCGCGCCCTCCCTCTTAAAGGGGCCGCGCGCGCCGTCCTAAGGAGTCCCCGGCCAATGGCCGGAGGACTTTATCATATATAAGGCACCTCCTCCAAAATGGAGGTGCCCGAGCAATGTTGTTTGCACCTGTGTCTCACCTGTGCTTCAGCCCTCAGGTCCCGTTGCCAGTTACCTGCCAGTTACCTGCCAGATTCCTGCCTGATTACTTGCTACCTGCCTGCTAGTCTGAGGTCCGACGGTCTGCCTTACTAATCCTGTCAGTCTGTCTAAGGACCAGCCTGCCCGCTCACCTGGGAGCGCACATCAGCTACCTGCCTGCTTGCCTGTGGTCCGACGGTCTGCCTTCCAACTCCTGTCAGTCTGTCTATGGACCAGCTTGCCCGCTCACCTGGGAGCGCACATCTGCTACCTGCCTGCTAGCCTACCTGGAGGCTCCGCTGTCACGTGCTGTGACCACCTGCCTGTCCAGTGACTCCTGCCCGCTCACCTGGGAGCGCTCATCTGCTACCAGTCTGCTTGCCTACCCGGAGGCTCTGCCGTCACGTGCTGTGACCACCCGCCTGTCCAGAGACTTCTGCCCGCTCACCTGGGAGCGCTCATCTGTCGCCTGTCCGCTGGTCTTCCTGGAGGCTCCGCCGTCACATGCTGTGACCACCCGTTCATCCAGAGACTCTCGCCTGCTCACCTGGGAGCTCACGTCTATCTTCAGCCGCCACAGGTCGTACCAACCCTATACCTAGAGACTGCCCCGGTCACTTGCCGTGACCTCCAGCCCGTTCACTCAGAGACTGTCCCGTTCACTCAGAGACTGTCCCGTTCACCTGCTGAGACTTCCAGCCCGTCTTCCCTGGTCGCCACCCGCTCCTTTACAAGGACCGCCCCCTTGTATAGTAGCTCAGAGGTTCCGCCTCCCAGACCCGTTACAGTTTGCTCGGGCCATGGAACCCGGTGGCACCCAAGCTCTCTCGCTTTCGGACCTACGTCATGAACTGTCCCGTCAGAGGTCCCAACAGGAGTCCATCCTGAGTCATCTGCGGAATGTCAACTCTTTCCTGGACACTCTGACTGCTCCACCAGCAACCACCGCTAGTGTCATGACTCGCAGCCCGGCAGCGCCGCTGCCCACCAATACCATGGCATCCTGCCCCGGACCCCGGCTTTCTACACCTCCACGCTTCGGAGGCGACCCCGCTCAAGCTAGGGGCTTCATAAACCAGTGCACCCTGCACTTTGAACTGTTGTCCCTCCAGTTTAACTCCGACCGGGCCAAAATTGCCTTCATCATGTCCCATCTCACCGGGGAGGCCCTGGCCTGGCTAAATCCTCTATGGGAGAGAGGAGACCCCCTGGTGTCCGACTTGCCTGCCTTTCTCTCGGCTTTCCGGAAAGTCTTCGACGAACCCGGACGGAAGACCTCATCCGCATCATCGTTGCTACGCCTCCGTCAGGAGAGTCTCACCGTGGGCCAATATGCCATACGGTTCCGTACCCTTGCCTCGGAGCTGGCCTGGGATAACGACGCTCTGGTTTCCGTCTTCTGGGAGGGTCTGTCCGGCCGTATTAAAGATGAACTTGCCGGTCGGGACATTCCTACCACTCTCGATGACTTAATAACTCTTGCCACCCGGATTGACCTACGGTTCCAGGAGCGTGCCAGAGAGGTCACCCGTGAGAGGAGGTTACCACGTCTAGCTCCTACTTTTCAGAAACCCGTCACTCCTTATGTCTCTAACCAGGTACACCCTCCTGAGCCTATGCAGGTCGACCAGACCAAGATGGTCAAGACCCGTCAGGACTTACGCCGTGCCGAGGGGACCTGCTTCTACTGTGGCAGTAAGGAGAACCGGATCCGTGCCTGCCCGGAGAGGTCGGGAAACGCCTGTGTCTAGGTTCGCTCAGAGAGGTCCACCTAGACAAGAATAAATCCTCTCCATCCCTGCTGTTGTCAGTTTCAATCGTCTACGGGGAGAACCGTTATTTCGAACTAGCCCAACTGGACTCTGGAGCAGCCGGGAATCTTATTTCACAGTCCCTGGTAGAGAAATACCGCATCCCCACCAAACCTCTGGCTGTACCCTTGTCTGTTGCTGCCGTGGATGGGGGGCTCTTACCACACCCCATCCAACTCATCACCGAATCCATTACTCTGCAGGTGGGAATGCTGCATTCTGAAAGTATCTCCTTCCATGTTCTGCCTGGACTCTCTCACACCCTCTTGCTAGGCCTACCTTGGCTCCAGAAACATGCACCCGTTCTTGACTGGCAGACCGGAGAAGTCCTTCGCTGGGGACAGGGCTGCCATAAGACCTGTCTGGTTCCCGTTCATCCCGTCCGTCCTTCTCCTACCCCAGCTAATCTACCTGGACTTCCGATTCCTTATTGGTCTTATGCTGATGTCTTTAATAAAAAGGAGGCAGAGACACTACCCCCTCATAGACCATACGACTGCCCTATCGACCTGTTACCTGGTACTTCTCCTCCCCGTGGGCGTATTTATCCATTATCCGCTGCTGAGACCCGGTCGATGTCCGAATATATTGAGGAGAATCTGGCCAGGGGATTCATCCGGAAATCTACCTCCCCGGCGGGAGCAGGCTTCTTTTTCGTCAAAAAGAAGGACGGCTCTCTCCGTCCCTGTATAGACTATAGAGGCCTTAACCAGATCACGGTGAAGAATAAGTACCCCCTTCCGCTCATTCCGGAGTTATTTGATCGTCTGAGGGGGGCTAGAATCTTCACCAAACTGGACCTCCGTGGGGCGTACAACCTGGTTCGTATCCGTCAGGGGGATGAATGGAAGATGGCATTCAACACCCGGGACGGCCACTATGAATATCTGGTAATGCCCTTTGGCCTCTGTAACGCTCCTGCCGTCTTTCAAGAGTTGGTCAATGACATCTTCCGGGACCTTCTCTACTCCTGCGTAGTGGTGTACCTGGACGACATCTTGGTCTTCTCTCCGGATCTCCAAACTCACCGGAGGGATGTTCGTCAGGTCCTGCTCAGGCTCAGGCAGAACCATCTCTACGCTAAATATGAGAAGTGCCTCTTTGAGCAGACCTCGCTTCCGTTTCTGGGCTACATTATCTCTCAGACCGGCCTACGAATGGATCCTGAGAAACTGTCTGCCATCGAGAAATGGCCCCGACCAGAGGGGTTGAAGGCTATTCAACGGTTCCTGGGCTTCGCCAACTATTACCGCCTCTTCATCCCACACTTCTCTTCCCGGACTGCCCCAATTTCCGCGCTCACCTGTAAGGGTACTAATCCCAAAGAGTGGCCGCCCGAAGCAGAGGAGGCCTTTCTTTCCCTAAAACAGGCCTTCTCTTCCGCCCCGGTGCTGCATCGCCCGGACGGCAACAAGCAGTTCTTCCTGGAAGTTGACGCCTCCTCCTCTGGAGCCGGAGCGGTACTTACTCAAAAATCATCTTCCGGGAGAATGGTAACTTGTGGCTTCTTCTCCAAACTCTTCTCCTCTTCTGAGCGCAACTATTCCATAGGAGACCGAGAGTTATTGGCCATCAAGCTGGCGTTGGAGGAGTGGCGTTACCTACTCGAGGGGGCTCTTCATCCGGTAATAATTTACACTGACCACAAGAACTTGGCTTACCTCCAGCATGCCCAAAGACTTAACCCGCGCCAAGCCCGGTGGTCCTTGTTTTTTGCTCGCTTTGATTTTGTTCTTCATTTTCGCCCGGCTGACAAAAACGTCAAAGCAGACGCCTTGTCCCGATCCTTTCTGGTGTCCGATCTCGAGGAAGAACCTAAACATATCATCGATCCCGCCAGAGTAATGCAGGTGGCTCCCGTGAGTCTAAATCGTCTCCCTCCCGGTAAGACGTTTGTTTCAGTACCTGATCGGGAGAAGATCCTACACTGGGGCCATTCATCTAAACTAGCTGGCCACGCCGGTCAGAAAAAGACCCTCCAGCTTATTGCCCGGCACTAGGACATAATAGACTTTGTTTCTGCCTATGTGTCCTGCGCCCGCAACAAAGTCCTGAGACATCTGCCAGCCGGACGCTTCCTTCCGCTTCCTGTACCTGCTGCCCCCTGGCAGCATATAGCAATGGACTTTATAACAGATCTTCCCGTCTCTGCCGGTTGTACGGTCATTTGGGTGGTCGCTGACCGCTTTTCCAAGATGGCTCACTTTATTCCCCTGCCAGGCCTTCCGTCTGCACCCGAGCTGGCTAAAGACTTTATCCGCCACATCTTCCGTCTTCATGGCCTGCCCCTCCACATCGTGTCGGATCGTGGGGTACAGTTCACCTCACGTTTCTGGAGAGCCACTTGTAAACTACTAGACGTCACCCTGGACTTCTCTTCCGCTTACCACCCACAGTCCAATGGTCAAGTGGAGCGGATCAATCAGAACCTGACCAGTTACCTCCGGCACTTCGTTAATGCCCACCATTCTGACTGGGTGGATCTCCTACCATGGGCCGAGTTCTCTTATAATAATCACGAGAGCGAATCCTCCTCCAAATCCCCGTTTTTTGTAGTCTTTGGTCAGCATCCTCGGATTCCTTTTCCTGTCTCCACCTCTGTGGACAACCCGGCTGCGGAATCTCTCGTTAGCAAATTTTCCTCCATATGGGAGAGTACCCGGTCCGCACTCCTTCTGTCATCCGAGCGTATGAAAAGACACGCTGACAAAAAACGCCTGGATCCTCCACAATTTCGTCCAGGAGATAAAGTCTGGTTCTCATCTAAATATGTTCGACTCAAGATACCTTCTTACAAGTTAGGGCCTCGGTTCATCGGTCCTCTGGAGGTCATCAGTCAGATCAACCCGGTGGCCTATAAATTGAAACTCCCGGCCAACTTACAGATCCCTAACTCCTTCCATTTATCTCTCCTCAAACCCGTGGTGCTTAACTCTTTTTCCAAGTCTACAGGTACGCCTCCTGCTCCGGTTTCTGCTGAGGACGAGTTTGAGGTAGAGAACATTCTTGCCACCAAAAGGGTAAGAGGAAAGACCTTTTTTCTGGTAGATTGGAAGGGGTTTGGTCCTGAGGAGAGAACGTGGGAGCCCCGGGAGAACATCCATGCCCCTCTCATCCTAGCTAAATTTCTATCTGGCCTAAAAAAGGGGGGACCTAAAGGGGGGGTACTGTAGTGCCGGCGTCCCTGCCCTCTGCTAGGCAGGGACGCTGTTCCCCTCACCGCTCTGCTCCATGCCCGGCGTCCCTCTCCCGCTCTGCTGGCAGCGCGCGCTCCTTCCCGGCCACTGTGCTTAGGGCGCGCGCGCGCGCCCTCCCTCCCTCTTAAAGGGGCCGCGCGCGCCGTCCTAAGGAGTCCCCGGCCAATGGCCGGAGGACTTTACCATATATAAGGCACCTCCTCCAAAATGGAGGTGCCCGAGCAATGTTGTTTGCACCTGTGTCTCACCTGTGCTTCAGCCCTCAGGTCCCGTTGCCAGTTACCTGCCAGTTACCTGCCAGATTCCTGCCTGATTACTTGCTACCTGCCTGCTAGTCTGAGGTCCGACGGTCTGCCTTACTAATCCTGTCAGTCTGTCTAAGGACCAGCCTGCCCGCTCACCTGGGAGCGCACATCAGCTACCTGCCTGCTTGCCTGTGGTCCGACGGTCTGCCTTCCAACTCCTGTCAGTCTGTCTATGGACCAGCTTGCCCGCTCACCTGGTAGCGCACATCTGCTACCTGCCTGCTAGCCTACCTGGAGGCTCCGCCGTCACGTGCTGTGACCACCTGCCTGTCCAGTGACTCCTGCCCGCTCACCTGGGAGCGCTCATCTGCTACCAGTCTGCTTGCCTACCCGGAGGCTCTGCCGTCACGTGCTGTGACCACCCGCCTGTCCAGAGACTTCTGCCCGCTCACCTGGGAGCGCTCATCTGTCGCCTGTCCGCTGGTCTTCCTGGAGGCTCCGCCGTCACATGCTGTGACCACCCGTTCATCCAGAGACTCTCGCCTGCTCACCTGGGAGCTCACGTCTATCTTCAGCCGCCACAGGTCGTACCAACCCTATACCTAGAGACTGCCCCGGTCACTTGCCGTGACCTCCAGCCCGTTCACTCAGAGACTGTCCCGTTCACTCAGAGACTGTCCCGTTCACCTGCTGAGACTTCCAGCCCGTCTTCCCTGGTCGCCACCCGCTCCTTTACAAGGACCGCCCCCTTGTATAGTAGCTCAGAGGTTCCGCCTCCCAGACCCGTTACACATTTCCATTCAGCCCCCTGTAGTCTGATACCCCTAAATAAAATCTTGACTGAAAAATTGCCTCCAGAAGTCGCATAATTAGTAAATTCAGTCCACCTGTGTGTAATTTATTCAGTATACCTACAGCTGTTCTGTGAAGGTCTCAGAGGTTGTTAGAGAATATTATGGCTCAAACAGCATCATTGAAACCAAGGAACACATCAGACATGTCAAGAATAAAGTTGTGGTGAAGAGTAAAGCAGAGTTAGGTTATGAAAAATATTTTTCCACAAGCACCACCTTGACATACGGATCCATTTTATAAATAGCCCAATCTCTAACCATCTCATGGAGCACTGTTCAATTCATCATCCAAAAATAGAAGGTGTTTGACAAATCTGCAAGTCTACCAAGATATGGACGTCCATCTAAACTGACGGACCAAGCAAGCAGAGCGCTAATTGGAGAAGCAGCCAAGAGGCCAATGGTCACTGTGGAAGAGCTGCAGAGATCCAGAGCTCAAGTGGGAAAATCACTCCACAAATCTGACATTTATTTTGGAAGAGTGGTAAGAAGAAAGCCATTTTTAAAAGCAAATTAAGTCTAATTTGCAGTTTGCAAAAAGCCATGTAGTGAACACAGTCAGCATGTGGAGGAAAGTGTTCTGGTTAGATGAGACTAAAGTAGCTTTTTTTTGGCTAAATACAAAACACTATGGATGGCAGAAAACTAGTACTGCATATCACCCTGAAAACACCATCCCCACCATCAAACATGGTGGTGGCAGCATCATGCTGTGCAGATGCCTTCCTTCAGCAGGGACAGGGAAGCTGGTCAGAGTTGTGAGAAAATGGATGAAGCTAAACATAGGACAATCCTGGAGGAAAACCTGTAAAAGGCAGTAAAAGACTTAAGACTGGTGTGTAGGTTCACCTTCAAGCAGGACAACAACCCTAAACTTGCTGCCTGGGCTACAATGGAATGGTTTAGATCAAAGCATATTCTTCTGTTTGCATGGTCCAGTCACAGTCCAGTCATAAATCCCATTGAGAATCTTTGGCAAGACTTGAAAATTGCTGTTCACAGATGCTCTCTATCCAATCTCACTGAGCTAGAGAAAATGTACAAAGAAGAATGGGTACAAATTTCAGCCTTTAGATGTGTAAAGCTGGTAGAGATATACCCAAAAGACTTGCAACGGTTACTGCAACGAAAGGTTGTCCTACAAAGTATTGACTGAATACAAATGCACATCACAATTTTCGAATTTATATTTTTTAAATATTTAGAAAGCCACGTATCATTTCCTTTAGACTTCAAATTGTCTCTTCAGAGAGGAAGAGGACTAGAACTTTAGTGCTTAATTCAGCTAAAGCTGACAATGAATTAAGGCTTGCAAGAGATGTCAAAAGCAATAAAAAAGAATTTTGGGGGTATGTCAAAAGTAAAAGAAAAGTCAAAGATGCTATAGGATTTTTACAGGATGAAAATGGAGAAATGGTAAGAGAGGATGTTGAGAAGGCCGAACTTTTTAATTCCTATTTTGCATCTGTTTTCTCTCAGAAAGAAAATGTAACATCAACTGATCTTCACTGTCCTTTTAAAGGAATAGAGGAATCCAAGTTATCAGTAAACAGAAAGATTGTGAGGGAATATTTAGCTAACATAAATGAGTTCAAGTCTCCAGGTCCAGATGAATTACACCCCAGAGTACTGAAGGAGATTGTAGAAGAAATTTTAGAACCACTCTCCATAATCTTTGAAAATTCTTGGAGAACAGGAGAAGTCCCAGAAGACTGGAGAAGAGCAAATGTTGTTCCTATCTTCAAAAAGGGGAAGAAGGTGGACCCAGGGAACTATAGGCCGGTGAGTCTGACTTCTATACCAGGAAAGATCTTTGAACAAATTATTAAACAACATGTATGTAAGTACATGGATAAGAATGAAGTGATTAACCAGAGTCAGCATGGGTTTGTAACTAACAAGTCATGTCAGACTAACTTAATTTCCTTCTATGACAGAATCACTGACTGGGTGGATCAGGGAAATGCTGTAGATATAGTATATCTTGACTTCAGCAAAGCATTTGACAAAGTATCTCACATCATCCTTATTGAAAAAATGACCAAGTATGCAATGGACCAGGCAACTGTTAGGTGGATTCATAACTGGCTTAGTGATCGGACTCAAAGGGTGGTTGTAAATGGCTTCACATCCAGCTGGATGAATGTCTCAAGTGGGGTACCACAGGGCTCCGTCCTGGGACCTGTATTGTTCAACATCTTTATCAATGATTTAGATGAAGGAATTGAGGGTAAACTGATTAAATTTGCTGATGACACAAAGCTAGGAGGGATAGCTAATACTAGAGAAGAGAGAGAGAGGATTCAAAAAGACCTAAATAAACTGGAGCAGTGGGCAGCAACCAACAGAATGGTTTTTAACAGGGAAAAATGCAAAGTACTACATCTGGGCAATAAAAATGAAAAAAGCGTATACAGAATGGGAGGAATAGAGCTAAGCAACAGTACATGTGAAAAAGACTTAGGTATACTAATAGATCATAGACTGAACATGAGTCAACAGTGTGATGCAGCAGCAAAAAAGGCAAATACAATTCTGGGATGTATTAACAGAAGCATACAGTCTAGATCACGTGAAGTCATTATCGGTCTTTACTCCTCTTTGGTCAGACCTCATCTGGAATACTGTGTACAGTTTTGGGCACCACATTTTAAAAAAGACATAGACAAACTGGAGCAAGTTCAGAGAAGAGCGACCAGAATGGTGACTGGTCTGCAAACCATGTCCTATGAGGAACGGTTGCAGGATTTGGGAATGTTTAGCTTGCAAAAAAGAAGACTGAGAGGAGACTTAATAGCTGTCTACAAATATGTCAAGGGCTGTCACATTGTAGAAGGATCATCTTTATTCACATTTGCACAAGGAAAGACTAGAAGCAATGGGATGAAACTAAATGGGAGGAGACACAGATTAGATATTAGAAAAAACTTTTTGACAGTTAGGGTGATTAATGAGTGGAACAGGCTGCCACGAGAGGTGGTGAGTTCCCCTTCAATGGACGTCTTCAAACAGAGGCTGGACAGACATCTGTCTGAGATGATCTAGTGAATCCTGCTTTGAGCAGGGGGTTGGACCAGATGACCCAGGAGGTCCCTTCCAACGCTACCATTCTATGATTCTATGAGTGCCACCTACAGGAAGTAGCTATCCTAAAAGTCAATAGTGATCCTTTAGCGAGACTTATCACATGACTTAGGATAAAAGCCAATATCAGAAACTCAATTTGCAGACACTGTGTTTTGCGGTACTGCCTCTCGTCAGTGACCTACAGGAAGTAGCAATCCTAAAAAGTCAATAGTGACCCTTTAATGAGCCTTATCACATGACTTAGGATAAAAGCCAATACCAGAAACTCAATTTGCAGACACTGTGTTTCGGGGTACTGCCCCCTCGTCAGTGCAAAGTGTGAGTTCTGGTTTGGCTGGAGGAGAGGCGTCAGACTGGTATCTATCTAGGGGTAATATTTCTCCTTGCAGAGAGTGATGTGTTAAGCATGTTAGGTGAGGAGACTTTTAAAGGTTCGTTAAAGGGTTGCTATTGACTTTTAGGATAGCTACTTCCTGTAGGTGGCACTAGAGTTCTAGTCCTCTTCCTCTCTGAAGAGACAATTTGCATATTTCCCAGAGAAGCATTGCGGCTTTAAAAGTCTCCTCACCTGACGTGCTTAACAAGTCACTCTCCGTAAGGAGAAATATTACCCCTAGATACTTTTACACTTCACAAACATTTCTAATCTGTTGATATATCACATAAAATCCTAAGTAAAAAGATTTAAGTTTGTGAGTGTAACGTGAAAAAATGTGGAAATGTTCACACACTTTGAATACCTTTTCAAGACACTATACTGTATGTCCTAAAATGAACATCAATGTAAAAATCCTAGAGAAGCCTGTAATGAATAGTAAGCTAGACAGAAAGTTTTTGAAAATATGTGTCCCCAATTAACTAGAAGGAGCCGATGTATTGATCACATTTTTGTTAACAATTTATTTATTATGCATTGCTTATATAGCACCATTAATTTCACAGTGCTTTACAGACATTATCAGCACTGTCCCCATTGCAGCTCACAGTCTATATTCCCTATCAGTATGTCTTCGGAGTGTGGGAGGAAACCGGGGTACCCGGCGGAAACCCACACAAACATGGAAAAAACATACAAACTCTTTGCAGATGTTGTCCTTTGTGGGATTTGAACAGTGCTAACTACTGAGCCACCATAAAAGATTTCAATTTGCACCAAAAAGTGACCAAAAATTATCATCTTCTATTAGAAATAATTTACTTTGTCTGGCAGAGATATCTTACATTCAGCATGGCTTTGGCCATAATGTGTTGTCCAGCCTTCCCCTCTGATCAGGCTTCTTTTAATGGGTAAATTACCTATTGCCCCTGACAAAAAGAGAACTATCCTCCCCAGTCCCACAAGCTTGTTGCCTTGGGGTAACCCTGGACTCTGACCTCTCCTTCAAATCACATATCCAAGCCCTTTCCAGTTCCTGCCGACTCCATCTCAAAAATTTCTCCCAGATCCGCACATTCCTCAGCAGACTCTGCAAAAACTCTAGTCCATTCCCTCATCTCCCGCCTCGACTACTGCAACCTCCTGCTCTGTGGCCTCCCTTCTAACACTCTCACACCCCTTCAATCTATCCTAAACTCTGCTGCCCGACTAATCCACATGTCCGCCTGCTACTCCCCGGCTTCTTCCCTTTGTCAATCCCTTTACTGGCTCCACATTACCCAGAGACTCAAGTTCAAGACCCTAACCCTGGCATACAAAGCCATCCATAACCTGTCTCCCCCATACATCGGTGACCTAGTCTCCTGGTACTTACCTACATGCAACCTCTGATCTTCACAAGATCTCCTTCTCTACTCCCCTCTTATCTCCTCTTCCCACTATCGCGTACAAGATTTCTCCCGTGCATCCCCCCTACTCTGGAACTCTCTAACCCAATATATCAGACTCTCGCCTACCGTGGAAACCTTCAAAATGAACCTGAAGACCCACCTCTTCCGACAAGCCTACAGCCTGCAGTAACCCTCGCTCATAGGCGGATTATAATGAGGACAATCTGGGCTACCGCCCGGGGCCCGAGGCTCCGCGGGGGGCGCATGGTCAGATCACCCTCATTATAATGTTTTTGCCGAGGCAGGGGGAGGTGTACTGCACTGTACCATTAGACACCTGCCGCATCAGGAAGACAGACACGCCCCCTGCACGTTGTGTGCTGCGTCTCCAGGACTGACATCACACAGCGGCGCCTGGAGCTGCTTCACTTCAGCCTGCTGGAGCTCCTGCATCAGTGGATGGCGGTAAATAGTAAATACGAGATCGGGCCCAGGGCAGGATGTCTGGAGTGAGGAAGGGGCTGCAGGACGCTGCCCCCCTCCTGATGAGTTGACACGTATCCTTTAGTGTCAGGTCGGCGGCCGCTCTTCTGGGGCTCTGTGTGACTTATTGCCGGAGTCTGACCTTTGTTGCAGATCAGGTTACGCTGTCAGTGCCAGGTCATTGGCTCCATCGTCGCCAGATCTGCAGGAAGATTCACAGTCTTGCAATAAATCACTCTGAGCCCCAACAGAGACCACAGACATCACATACAGGATCCTGCACTGACTGATCAACCCAAAACCTACAGGACGTCACATACTATACTGTTCCATATGTAATATGTGAGGTCCTGTAGGCAGGTGTGATCAGTACAGTGTATAGCCCTGTACAATAAATGTCATCCAGTATACAGATTAGTGTATGGTATACTGTGGTACAGACATCAGATGGGATATAACAATGTGTATAGTATATAACATCTGATGTCTGTATCACAGTATATCATACTAGCTATTGAACTCATTCTATGCCTGGGTGGAGAGCTTTTTTATTGGTATATGTTCTCCCATCCTGGCCCTATATACTGGTATATGCTTCCCCATCCTAGTATGTGCTCCCCTATCCTGGTATATGCGCCCCCAACCTGGTATATGCTCCTCCATCCTGGTGTATGCTTCCCCATCCTGGTCCCCCATTCTGGTATATGCTCCCCCATCCCGATACCCCATTCTGGTATATGCTCCCCCATCCTGGTCCATGCTTTCCCCCATCCTGGTATATGTTCCCCCACCCTGGTATATGCTCCCCCATCCTGGTGTATGATCCCCCTTCCTGGTTCCCCATCCTGGTATATGCTCCCCCATCCTGGTATATGCTTCCCCATCCTGGTATATTTTCCCCCATCCTGGTATATGCTCCCCCATCCTGGTATATGCTTCCCCAACCGGGTGCATGCTTCCCCATCCTGGTATATGCTCTCCCATCCTTGTCCATGCTCCGCCATCCTGGTATATGCTCCCCCATCCTGGTTCCCCATCCTGGTATATGCTCCTCCATCCTGGTCCATGCTCCCCCATCCTGGTATATGCTCCCCCATCCTGGTTCCCTATCCTGGTCCATGCTCCCCCATCCTGATTCCCCATCCTGGTATAAGCTCCCCTATCCTGTTCCCCTATCCTGATATATGCTCCCCCCTCACCCTGGTCCATGCTCCCCATGTCCGCATAGCTCGATATCCGGTTTCATTTGAATGAATACAAATGAGCAGAGTGTATTCAACAAAATGGTGCCAGAGTACATGCATGCGCATACCATGCTGTCCATTTTGTCGAAGACACTGTTCATATTTGTCTTCACTAAAATAGCACCGGAAATCACAGTATGCACAGGCGCCACACTCCTCCCCCGGCCTCTCCAGAGATGACAGGTCCGAACAGGTATGTGTTTATGGTGCCTTTGCATACCGCGATCTCCGGCGTCACACTCCTCATCCCTGTCTGGGATGTGGATGTGTCTTTCTGTCTGCGGCCACACTGCGCAGGTATTGCACTTGCGCAGTCTATAGAGGCTTCTGACAGAAGGACACATCCTTGATTATACTATAGATACCAGTCATGTATTGTCATATAAACTGTACAGGGCCATACCTAGGGGAATCGGGGGGCATGTGACCTGGGTATAGCCGTCAGGGGGGTGCCTTTGTAACATGTTGACATGTCTTTTTAGTAATGAGTTCATATTACTGACAGTATAAATTTCTTCTGCAATGACTTAGTCCGGCCATTAGAGGTCAGCAAGAAACAAGTAAAGAAAAAGCCCGGGGATCTGTAAAAAAGCCCGGGAAACAGAGAACCAGGAAGTCCTCTGAGGAGACGAGTCATGTCTGATGCCCAGGGGGATGTTAGGGAATTTGTACAGACTGCAGCCACACGGGGTGTCCAAGAAGAAGCTGTGCCTTGTGTGTAACTTAGATATGTGACCAGTCACCAATTGTTTAGGCAGTTAGGGAAAGCTAGTTAGTGATTCCAGTAGTGCTGAGAACTGCCTGGTGTATATCACTGCTGATGAACTGATCAGGATTGATCCAGAGATTGTGAAGGATCTGACATACTAAGATTCTGTGTATGTGGATACTACAAAGGAGCCCTGTTGTGAACTACATTTTGAGACTGAGATTGATTCTAATTCCTGCTTACACCTGAATGTGCTGAAGAGCTTGGTGAGAAGGAGAAGCTGATCAAACCCTGTGGCCAGAGATCAGGGTCTAATAAAAGGTTTGGTTTGTTAACTGTTTGTATATGTATTAAGTCTGAGAGATTTCTCTTTGCTCTTGTAGGAAGAGAAACTGTACACTGTTTAGGTAACGTGTTGGCTAAATATATATATGAGTGTTCTCTAAGGGGAAAACAAGGGTACCCAGATCCCATTGTATTAGTGTGGGAGGGGGGTGTAAGGTTATATTCCTGGGAGGACCATGGGCCACGTCCACGGTAACATCCTGGGTAGGCCCTGTACTGAATAAGGGTGGGAGCGGCATAGCCCAGGGGTAGTTTGGCTCATTCCCGCGAGATTAGCAATTGGGCTCTCTCGGACTCCATAACTTGTATTTTGTGTTAGTGGCTGTTGTGGCCCAAATTTTGTAGAATCGTTTAAACCTATCATTTGTGTGACCAGTATAAAGAAAGTTATTTGCCACTATACGAGGTCGGAGTTATTCATCGCAGCACCGTAACCCTTATACACATTCGACCGGCGTTCCGGTTGTTACACCTTCGGGCCACCTCATGCGGTGGTCAGAGGTGTCTCCCAGGTAGCTGCATTTTGCATTCAACCATTCTCTGAGCTGGCTGTGGAACCGACAGTCGATCAGAGAAGGGAGCTATGTACGGGCCCATACTGTATATAGGGAGCTATGTGGGGCTCCTACTGTATATAGGGGGCTATGTGAGGGCTCATACTGTATATAGGGAGCTATGTGGATGCTCATACTGTATCCAGGGAGCTATGTGCGGGCTCATACTATATCTAGGGAGCTATGTGAGGGCTCATACTGTATCTAGGGAGCTATGTGCAGGCTCATACTGTATCTAGGGAGCTATGTGAGGGCTCATACTGTATCTAGGGAGCTATGTGTGGGCTCATACTGTATCTAGGCAGTTATGTGGGGGCTCATACTGTATCTAGGGGGATGTCAGCATACTTAATTCTGCTCAATATTAAGTCATACAATTAATATATATATTTTTTATTATTTTGTTAATATTATTAATATTGAGCAGAATTAATTTCAGCCTATTGGTTCGGCCTCCACAACAGTCATGGTCTCTCATGTGACCCCTCAAGGAAATTAATCTCCCACCGCTGCTCTACTATATATAGCGCTATGTTATTTATAGGGCTGTACATAATGGAAAAAATTTTCAAGCATTTTCCGTCTACAGATGTGACCAAAGCATCTGTGTGTTAGTCACATGACCTATCAAAGGGGATCATGTGACATGTCATGTGATACATCGGGTACCTGTGGGGGGGCCCACACTTTCTAAACTGCCCGGGGCCCTGGCTACTCTTAATCCACCCCTGCCCTCGCTTCACCATACCACTGCACGACCAGCTCTATCCTCACCTACTGTATCCTCACCCATCCCTTGTAGATTGTAAGTCCGCAAAGGCAGGGTCCTCTTCCATCTGTACCAGTCTATCATTGTAAGTTTGTTTACTGTAAGTGATATCTGGATTTGGTATGTAACCCCTTCTCACATACAGCACCATGGAAACAAAGGTGCTATATAAATAAATATATAATAATAATAATAATAATAATAATAATAATTCTCTATAGTCACTAATCTACTGTGTTAACAAGAAAATCTCAACAACTCAACTTTTTGTATTATTACCGGATTATGAAGAAATAGTTTTCCAGCATCCCCATCACACCAAAGAAAATATTCTCCCTAGCAAGCATCATTTTAGAAAAAAAATTGCAACTGAGCTATGATTTAATAAAACTTCCTCAGAAACTGTAACTATTGAATCTAAACTTTTCTATATTGAACCTGTCATGAGAGTGAAAAAATGATCTCAAAACTTTTTCAAAAATGCTTCTACTAAAATTGCCATTGAAATACTGCTGTCTCAAAAGACTGAATTGCCACATGTGAGGATCTGAGACATAAGAAATCTACAGTGAGAAATAAAATCTCCAGATCCAAATGCTGACTAGACGATAATGAATGTACAGTGGGAATTCTAGTAATGGAGAGTTTGTAACTAGAGATGTGCGAACCCGAATATCTCTCTCTGTCTCTCTGTCTCTCTAACTCACATATAGTAGACTAGTGGCCATCAAGTTCGTTTCAACACACAGAAGTTTACTTGAAAGTTCAAGAGCATCAGATTGGGCACAACACATCTCATTTATTTTTATAAACAGCAGTCAACATGTCAAATAACCCAAAAAAACGGGTTAGAATCCCGGATAACCGGGCCTTACCCAGACAGCCTACTCACAGCATATATAAAACCAAACAGAGACTAAGAGTATAAATGGCTTACAAAAGAAGATTGTTTATTAATAGATAAATATACAGTACAAAAATTCATTTTAAATATCATAAATGTAGGAAAGGGGGAAAAAGAGTGCAAAGTGCCTAAACCAAGGTCCCCAAAAGTTCACTGCATCCCATCCCAAATGCTGAGGAAGTTGCAGCCATCAGAATTTCAAGCCACACTCACCACTGCAGTAGTGGCCCGGATGGATGTGGGAAAACCCCACTTGCCAAGTAGGAAACAGTATGTACTCACCGCAAAGTAGATGGGAACGCAGGGAAGGGGGGAACCTCAGGGTAGCAGGCGCACCTCGACGCACGTTTCGCTGTCACAGGACAGCTTTCTCAAGAGACAGCGAAACGTGTGTCTGCTACCCTGAGGTTCCCCCCCTTCCCTGCGTTCCCATCTACTTTGCGGTGAGTACATACTGTTTCCTACTTGGCAAGTGGGGTTTTCCCACATCCATCCGGGCCACTACTGCAGTGGTGAGTGTGGCTTGAAATTCTGATGGCTGCAACTTCCTCAGCATTTGGGATGGGATGCAGTGAACTTTTGGGGACCTTGGTTTAGGCACTTTGCACTCTTTTTCCCCCTTTCCTACATTTATGATATTTAAAATGAATTTTTGTACTGTATATTTATCTATTAATAAACAATCTTCTTTTGTAAGCCATTTATACTCTTAGTCTCTGCTTGGTTTTACATCTCATTTCTTGTTTCCATAGTACAGTACATTTCCCGCTTTTCTTTCTATCCTACCTGGACTATCCGTACATTCACTGATCCAGTTAACCCCAGTCCAGTTCTGCAGTACACCCGAGATCCGTTACCACGTGCAGTTCCACATCCATCTTCTTCTGTATGGAAGGGATTGAGGTGCTCGCAATGGCACCTGAATCAAGCCTTGAGCTCTGGATGTTGCAGGAATGTCCACAGGGAATCTTTGTAGGGCCTCGTATCACCCACAACAATATGTGCTCAATATTGCTTTCAGCCCTAAGTGCTTTTGAACTTGATCTTATCTCACTCACGAATGAACTCCCTTCAAACAGAACAACAGAGTCCTTTTACTGGCACTCGTCCCTCCCACTATGGACCGGTCCCGAACACTAACACTTTTTTACCCTATTGTCATCATCTAACTACAGTCACTATTTTATGTCCTAAGTCATAATATATGTCTTACCCTGTGCTGTCCTATACCGTACACTAGGTATTACATTTACAATGCTTCTACACTTTATTCACATGACACAATATATAAAAGATGCATGACACTTTTCATATGATGTGATTGGTGTCTTCATGGGCAGGAATGTGTCAGTACAGTCCACACCCTTACGTTGACATCATAGAGTATTTGTAGAAAGTAGTTTACTGGTGTAACGACCCACTACGCCATCATTATTACTTCTTGACTCTTGTTTGTTGGCATTGCTAAAAGTAGCCTGTGACATAATGTTGGTTATCATGTATATCAATATATACAGTGGGTACGGAAAGTATTCGGATCGCTTTCAATTTTTCACTCTTCGTTTCATTGCAGCCATTCTGTAAATTCTGAAAAGTTATTTTTTTTCTCATTAAAGTACACTTTGCACCCCATCTTGACTGAAAAAAAAGAAATGTAGAAATTTTTGCAAATTTATTAAAAAAGAAAAACTGAAATATCACATGGTCATAAGTATTCAGACCCTTTGCTCAGTATTGAGTAGAAGCACCATTTTGAGCTAGTACAGCATGAGTCTTCTTGGGAATGATGCAACAAGTTTTTCACGTCTGGATTTGGGGATCCTCTGCCATACTTCCTTGCAGATCCTCTCCAGTTCCGTCAGGTTGGATGGTGAATATTGGAGGACAGCCATTTTCAGGTCTCTCCAGAGATGCTCAATTGGGTTTAGGTCAGGGCTCTGGCTGGACCAGTCAAGAATGGTCACAGAGTTGATCTGAAGCCACTCTGTTGTTATTTTAGCTGTGTGCTTAGGGTCATTGTCTTGTTGGAAGGTGAACCTTCGGCCAAGTCTGAGGTCCAGAGCACTCTGGAAGAGGTTTTTATCCAGGATATCTCTGTACTTGGCCGCATTCATGTTTCCTTCAATTGCAACCAGTCGTCCTGTCCCTGCAGCTGAAAAACACCCCCATAGCATGATGCTGCCACCACCATGTTTCACTGTTGGGATTGTATTGGTCAGATGATGAGCAGTGCCTGGTTTTCTCCACACATACCGCTTAGAATTATCACCAAAAAGTTCTATCTTTGTCTCATCAGACCAGAGAATCTTATTTCTCATCGTCTGGGAGTCCTTCATGTGTTTTTGAGCAAACTCTATGTGGGCTTTCATATGTCTTGCACTGAGGAGAGGCTTCCGTCGGGCCACTCTGCCATAAAGGCCCGACTGGTGGAGGGCTGCAGTGATAGTTGACTTTGTGGAACTTTCTCCCGTCTCCCTACAGCATCTCTGGAGCTCAGCCACAGTGATCTTGGTTCTTCTTTACCTCTCTCACCAAGGCTCTTCTCCCACGATTGCTCAGTTTGGCTGGACGGCCAGGTCTAGGAAGACTTCTGGTGGTCCCAAAATTCTTCCATTTAAGGATTATGGAGGCCACTGTGCTCTTAAGAACCTTGAGTAATGCAGAAATTATTTTGTAACCTTGGCCAAATCTGTGCCTTGCCATAATTCTGTCGCTGAGCTCCTTGGGCAGTTCCTTTGAGCTCATGATTCTCATTTGGTCTGACATGCACTGTGAACTGTGAGGTCTTATATAGACAGGTGTGTGCCTTTCCAAATCAAGTCCTATCAGTCTAATTAAACACAGCTGGACTGCAATGAAGGAGTAGAACCATCTCAAGGAGGATCACAAGGAAATGGACAGCATGTGACTTAAATATGAGTGTCTGAGCAAAGGGTCTGAATACTTATTACCATTTGATATTTAAGTTGTTTTTTTTTAATAAATTTGAAAAAATTTCTACATTTCTTGCTTTTTTCAGTCAAGATGGGGTGCAGAGTGTACTTTAATGAGAAAAAAAAATTAACTTTTTAGAATTTACCAAATGGCTGCAATGAAACAAAGGGTGAAAAATTTAAAGGGGTCTGAATATTTTCCGTACCCACTGTATCTTACTCTCAGCAATTTACTGCACAATCTCATCTCGGTTATATTCTATTTAAGTAAAATAAGTCAGAGAGATATTAACATTTAAGAGGATAGCCACATACAAGCACAAGTGGTCAAGAAGCATGTAACATATCTACGTCCTTCTCTATTCATATATAGACAGTAAGGGCCCAATTAATCATCGCATTTTTGCCAGTTTTTTTGGCATGAACAACACTCAATTAGTTTATTTTTGATTTGCGGCAAATTCATCAAATTATTAGGTTTCCTTTCATTTTTCATTTGTGGTTTAGTTACCGTATCTTTCGGACTATAAGATGCACCGGACCATAAGACGCACCCCAAATTTTGGGGTGGAAGATAGGAAAAAAATATTTTTTTATAAAATGAGGGTCTATCTTCTAGTTTGAATAGGTATATAGGTATCTTACCTGGGGGGCGGTGGAGCGGGGGGTCACAGGAGGCAAGGTCCCTCAGGAAGCCGGCGGCAGTGGAGGAATGATGGGAACCCGGGGTGCTCCAGCAGCGGGGAGTTGCGGTGGAGCAGGATCGTAGGAAGCAGGGCCCTCCGCTCCCTCCCTCAGGAACCCAGTGGCGGCAGCAGAAGAGGTGAGATGCTGCCGGGCCAGTGTATGGCTGTCAGTGGTGAGGCAGAGCGGCATGCGCTGCTTTTCTGGTGCCATGAGCCTCAGGGAAGAGGCTGCCGAGCTCCCAGTCTGTGAATGTGACGCGCCCCTGGGCCTGTGTCGCGCTGCGTTGCGCACGCGGGAGCTTACCCGGAGCCGGATCTGTTTAGGGTTGTAGTCTCGTGGCGGTGACCCGGTCCGTGCCCAGGGAGTCAAACTGGACGGCAGTCTGTTAGCGGTAGAAAATGGTTGATGACTACGCCACCCGTTGAATGCAGCCAGGGGGCTGCTGCTGCAGGGCAGACCGCTGAGGCCGGTGGAAGGATGGTGCAGCGTGATAGTATAACCCCCAACGGGAGGGGTATGGCCTCAGGGCAGCCGACGTGGATGATGGGGGTAGCAGGAACCACTCAGAGACGGTATGGTAGCGTTCAGGGTCTTTACTGGTAACAACGATAGACCCTCCCGGAGTACTTGCTAGCGAACGGGGCCTGGTCAGTCCTTGAGCAGATGGGATCTCCCCTGGCCAGGCGTAGTTGTAGGCCTCCCAAGCTGACTGTACTCTTCTGGCTACCTTGCTAGAAGCTGATGTAAGTAGCCCACGTCCCTGAGTGTACCGTGTGGTGCTCACCCGTATGGCCGGTGACTCGGGGCCTTCTAATGGCTTCCGCTCCACGATGGCGGTGCTGGTCCCATGCGTGTGACCGGGCCTTCGGGCTTCTGGGCCAGGGGACCTGAAATCCCCTGCCTGACGGATTCTGCTGCTGGGTAGAAGTTAGTCCCCACAGCCTCGGACTCCGGGTCCGGTAAAGAATCTTCTTAGTCAGGGCGAGCTCTTTAGTTGCCAGCCCCTGACTCCTTGTGACTCTGCTGCTTCCTATGCTGCTCTTGTCTCTACTCTTCCTGGACTCACTAACCCTGCCTCAGCCCCGGGTTTATACAGGGGAAGTTCTTCCCCTCCCAAGGCTGGGCAGGAGGTGTGGCATGCACAGGATCCCTGACCAAAGGACCTCCCACCTGCTCTCAGACGTAATATCTCTATCACTGTGACAACCAGACCCCTGGGGTGTCACACTCCCCCCTAGTGAAATTTAGTACTCCGGGACTAAACACTTTTTAGAAAAATATAACAAGGTATATCAAAGAACAATAAAATACAATAAGGAAACACAATAAGATGGTCACGGATGTCCGCAACCGGGTGCAGTCTTTGAAGAAAAGCAAAGGTGTCCATTTCACCAACACAGGGAGACGTAACCAGGTAGGGGTCTGTCCTACCCCGAGTCCTTAACAGTCTCTAGTCCATCCTGGGTTACGCTCCAACTATATACAAAGGATTCCCGGTAAATCCACCGAAGACTCCTAAAAACAACTAGAAACACAAAATTACACACAAGCAACAATAAACAGGTAAACATTGTAAAACAACTTAAACATTTAGATCCTCCAACGTGCGGGTAACTGGCCTCTAGTGGCCCTAGTGGACCTACGGAGCTGACTGTCTGGCCCTGAACTACAGGGTGTAGGAGCTGTCAAGGGTAAACTGGGCAGCTGTCTACCGGCTCTTTGTCTCACTAGGGGTACGGCAGGCTCACTATAAGCAGAGGGTGGATTCTCCTGTTCCGCTTGGGTGGAGTCTTCTGCCTCCTGGACCGGCTGCTCTTCCAGCTCTACCCGTTGCTCCGTAGGTTCTTGGGATGATGGTTGGAGGAAGGTGAGTACGGGTACCACAACTGCACCATTGACTTGAGTCCAAGACCGAGGGAAGTCCCCGAGCACGGTACTAACCATATCTTCCCTTTCTTCCACGGGTCGATGGTCTTCCTGTTCCTCCTCAGGGTTCCTCAGTTGTTCGGGGCACTTCTTCAGGTGGTCCCGGGATACAATGGCTGTGGTTTCCCCTCCGTCTTTACTGATGGTACAGACCTTCGGGTTCTCGTGGCTTGAGGGCAGTACGGTGTACGGGTCCTTCTCCCACTGGTCGTCCAACTTGTGGAGCCGTCTCTTCCTCTTCAAGACCTGCTCTCCGGGTACCAGGGGAACAGCGGGAGCATACTGGTTGTAAGTCTTCTCTTGTCTTTCCCTAGCCTGACAGAGACTTCGCTCCACACTCTCCTGTACTTTCCGGTACTGCTGCTGCCTCTCTGTGTCCCAGTCTGTTTCTGGTGAAGTGTCCTCGGGCGTCAGGACTCCCATTTCCAGGTCAACAGGTAACTTACCAGGTCTTGCCCTCATTAGGTAAGCCGGGGTACAGTTGGTGGAACCTACCGGGATGTGGTTGTATAGGTCCACCAGATCGGGCAACTTCTCAGGCCACAGACTGCGTTCTTCCAGGGGCAACGTTTTTAGAAGATCCATTACCACCTGGTTCATTTTCTCACAAAGTCCATTAGTTTGCGGATGGTAGGGTGTCGTCCTTATCTTCCGGCAGCCATACAGATTGCAGAATTCCTGGAAGACCTCCGCTTCAAAGGCAGGTCCCTGGTCCGTCAGCACTTGGTCCGGGTACCCGTGTGGACGGCAAAAGTGCTGCTGGAAGGCTCTAGCTGCTGTTCGAGCCGTTAAGTCCTTGACGGGGACGACAACCAGAAACCGGGAGTAATGATCCACGATGGTTAACGCGTAGACGTAGCCACTTCTGCTGGGGGTCAGTTTTACATGATCCAAGGCTACCAGTTCCAACGGTTGCCGGGTGACGATGGACTGCAGGGGAGTCTTCTGGCTGGCCCGGTCCTTCCTTCTCAGATTGCACGGGCCACAGTCTCTGCACCACTTCTCGATGGTTCCCCTCATGCCTACCCAGTGGAACCGCTCGCGCAGCAGGAACTCCAGCTTTTTCCACCCGAAGTGTCCAGCTCCGTCGTGGTATGCCTCCATCACCATGGCTGCGTCTCTTCGTGGCACCACTACTTGCCAGAGTAGTTCATGCGTCCTGGAGTTAACCATTCTGCGGCACAACTTCCCCTTGTAAAGGAACAGTCGACTCTTCTCTGCCCATAGTTGTTTGGCTTCCTCTGGAGCGTCTGATTCCAGGCTAGCCTCCGGGCGAGTCAGCATCTCCTTCACCAGTCGGACGGCAGGGTCGCTGTCTTGCGTTTCCGCCCAGTTGTAGTGAGGTAAGGGGTTCAACGTAGCAGCCTGCTTACTCCTTACCCGGTGGGAATACTGGATAGTCCCATGACGGTGGAACGCAGGGAGTTCAACTTCTTCCAGTCCCTCCGGATCTTCTCCTCCGTCCGGCAGGTTGGGCATCCTGGACAGGGCGTCCGCGTTGGTATTGGAGCGCCCTGCCCGGTATTTAATTGTGAACTCGTAGTTGGACAGACGGGCCATCCACCTCTGCTCCAGGGCACCGAGTCTTGCCGTGTCCAGGTGTGTCAGCGGGTTGTTATCCGTGTATACGGTGAACCGGGAAGAAGCGAGGTAATGCTTAAAGCGCTCGGTGACTGCCCATACCACGGCCAGGAACTCTAGCTTAAATGAGCTATAATTCTCGGGATTCCTTTCGGTGGGTCGCAGTTTTCGGCTGGCATAGGCGATTACTCGCTCTTTCCCCTGCTGAATCTGGGACAATACGGCTCCTAGCCCGACGTTACTGGCGTCGGTGTAGAGGATGAAGGGCTGGCTATAGTCTGGATACGCCAAGATTTCATCCCCCGTGAGGGCCATCTTCAGCTGGCGGAAGGACTCTTCCTCTAGCTCTTCCCATTTGAAGGGCGGCTTCTGGTTCTTGGCCTTCCGGGACTGGCCTATCAGGAGGTCCTGCATAGGCGCCGCCTTTTTGGTGAAACCGGGAATAAACCTTCGGTAGTAGCCTACCAACCCTAGGAACTGCCGCACTTCTTTTACGCTGGAAGGGCTTGGCCATCCTTTGATTGCGGTGATCTTATCGGGGTCGGGAGCCACTCCGTCAGCGCTCACCACGTGTCCCAGGTATTGCACCTTTGGTTTCAGGAGGTGACACTTGGAGGGTTTCACCTTTAGGCCGTAACTCGCCAGAGCTTCGAACACCTCCGCCAGGTGTTTCAGGTGGTCCTCATAAGTTTTTGAGTATACGATGACATCGTCCAGGTACAACAGGACCGTCTCGAAGTTTCTGTGGCCCAGACAGCACTCCATTAATCGTTGGAAGGTTCCTGGGGCGTTGCAGAGTCCGAACGGCATGCAGGTGAACTCGCTAAGTCCCATCGGGGTGGTGAATGCGGTCTTCTCCCGGTCCGCCTCTGCTACAGGAACCTGCCAGTACCCGCTAGTGAGATCCAAGGTAGAGAAGAAGTTAGCAGATCTTAAAGCAGCCAATGACTCCTCTATCCTTGGTAAGGGGTACGCATCCTTGTGTGTGATACGGTTGATTTTCCGGTAATCTACACACATCCTCATGGTGTTGTCTTTCTTTTTGACTAAAACTAGTGGGGCTGCCCAGGGGCTACAGCTATCCCGGATTACCCCAGCCTCCTTCATGTCTCTAAGCATCCCCTTGGCGTGTTGGTAATGTGCAGGGGGTACGGGTCGATACCTCTCTTTTATGGGAGGATGATCTCCCGTGGGGATGCGGTGTTCTACCCCCTTGACTCGCCCGAAGTCTAACGGGTGTTTACTAAACACTCTCTCATACTCTTGAACCACCTGATAGACTCCTTGTTTCTGGTGTGAGGGAGTGGAGTCAGTACCCAGATGTAGTTGCTGACACCAGTCCTCCATGTCTTTCTTAGAGCCGTTACCTTCCTCCGGGTGAGATGGAGGCAAGGGTTCCACAGATTGTATAGAATTTTGATTAGTGGTATATAATTTGGCTAGCGTGGCATACCGGGGCAGGTACACTTCCCTCTCCCCGATATTTATTATGCGAACGGGCACCCTCCCATGGTGTACATTGACCACCCCCCGTGCTGTCAAAATGGTGGGCCTACTGTCTGAGTAAACTGGTTCTACCATTGCCTGGTAATCTCTACCTCTCAGACCAATAGCTGCCCGGCACCAAATCATCATTTCACTTTTTGGGGGCATGGCAATAGGAAAAGGGTCACACATTCTTACGCTACCAATCTCACCGCCGGAGAGTTCCACTTGTTGCCGTTGCATCAGTGCCCGGATCTCTTTCTGGAGCACCCGCTGCTCGCCGGAGCTGGCATTCTTGGCAACCTGCTGTAAAAGGAAAATCACCTCTGCAAGACAATTTTCAATTACATTAGTTCCTAGAGTTATTTTTGGGTGACTCTCATGTTTGTCAATATCTACAATGATCAGTCCCTGTGCGGCCAGTTCGACTCTACCAATTTTGATGGTCACCTCTTTAAATCCGATCTGTGGCACGGGCTGACCATTGCTGGCGATGATACTCAAGTCGTCGTCAGGGTAGCGGGTAATATCCGAGTCATTCCAGTACTGCTTGAAGAGCACGTACGGGATGGTGGTGACCTGTGACCCGGTGTCCAGTAGGGCACTCATGGGAATGCCATCCAGTACCACAGGCAAGACTGGACGTCCTCCCACATATCTGTCGCGCCAGTTCGATGGGCCTGGTGATCTTTTTCCTGGGGGTTGGCCCTCTACCCCAGGTTGTGCCCGTTTAAAGAACAGTACCTTTCCATATGTCCGGGTTGATTGCAGCGGCGGCAGATGGGTCGTCCGTCCTCGCTGTATCGGTCACTGGGTCTTCCTCTGGCCGGTGGGGTCCTCCTTGGTCGACGCCACGGGATGTCCTCCGGTCCGGATGCCAGCTGGATCTTCCCTGGAGTGGAAACCTGTAAAGACTGCACAGTTCGGGTTAGCGCAGCAACGCTTTTAGCTAGCTCTTGGACCTGATGGTGTAGGTCTGGAGCCGGGTCATTGTCCAAAGCCTGCGCATCAGCTCCCACAGGCCCTGCTGACAAGGGCGCCGCCTCCTGGTAGTAAGTGGTATTGGGGCGTCTGTGGGTTACAACGCCACCTGGTGCCGGTTCTCGGAGCACGCGGATGGCTCTGTCCTTGAACTGTGCAAATTCTAGATGAGGGTCCTGTAAGGCCATTGCCCGCAACTGGGTGCGGTGGGCATTGCAATATAAACCCTCTATAAATTGTTCGGTCAACAGCCTGTCCTCGTTTCCCACTCCATTAGGGTCGGTCTGCTTAATGGCCCTCAGGGCCTCTTGTAGGTTGAGTGCATAGTCCCTTATACTCTCATGCGCTCGCTGCTTGCACCCGTAGAATCTAAGTTTAATCTCGGCTGAGGTGCGGGTATCAAAGGTGTCCTTCAGCCGGGTTAGTATCCCTGCGACAGTCTTCCTCCCAGGTGGCCAGGATTTTACTTCCCTTTTGGCTGCCCCAGTTAGTTGGGCCACCAGGATGCTCACTTTTTGCTCTTCTGTGAGGGGGTACACCTGGAAGAGGCTATCCAGCTTTTCTCTAAAGTCATGCAGGGTATGTGACTCCCCTGAGTACTGGGGTAGCCAAGCTGCTCCCGGGATATAGGGCATGGTGAAGGGCATAACTGCAACAGCGGTAGCGCTGGCGGGGGTTGAGGCAGTGGAGCTCTCCTCCGTATCCGACATCTTCCTCCCCCCTAGTGGACCGTGGCCTACCTTGCGATGATCCTGTTCCGTAGGCCGCGGCTCCGCAGTGGATCGTCAGGGTTGAGGACCTTCCGTCGCGCTCCTGTGACGTCGGCGTCTGCTGGGCTCCTTCCAGGACCTTACGCAACGTCCGGACGTGAGGCGGGGCTTCAGTTCTCGCGCGCTTTCGGAGTCCACGCCCCTCTTCTTCCCGCGCGGCGTCCTCAAGATGGCGTCCAATGGCGGGAAAACTCCACGGATGGCGGGAAGAAGGCTGAAGATGGCGCCGGATGGCGGGAAACTTCACCGATGGCGGGAAGAAGGCTGAAGATGGCGCCGGATGGCGGGAATCTTCACCACTGGTAAGTTTGAACAGTCTTTGCTTTTCAGGCACGCAGTACCCGGTGGTTGCGGGCACGTGATCCTGCCGACTACGCCAAAGTTGACGCGCCCCTGGGCCTGTGTCGCGCTGCGTTGCGCACGCGGGAGCTTACCCGGAGCCGGATCTGTTTAGGGTTGTAGTCTCGTGGCGGTGACCCGGTCCGTGCCCAGGGAGTCAAACTGGACGGCAGTCTGTTAGCGGTAGAAAATGGTTGATGACTACGCCACCCGTTGAATGCAGCCAGGGGGCTGCTGCTGCAGGGCAGACCGCTGAGGCCGGTGGAAGGATGGTGCAGCGTGATAGTATAACCCCCAACGGGAGGGGTATGGCCTCAGGGCAGCCGACGTGGATGATGGGGGTAGCAGGAACCACTCAGAGACGGTATGGTAGCGTTCAGGGTCTTTACTGGTAACAACGATAGACCCTCCCGGAGTACTTGCTAGCGAACGGGGCCTGGTCAGTCCTTGAGCAGATGGGATCTCCCCTGGCCAGGCGTAGTTGTAGGCCTCCCAAGCTGACTGTACTCTTCTGGCTACCTTGCTAGAAGCTGATGTAAGTAGCCCACGTCCCTGAGTGTACCGTGTGGTGCTCACCCGTATGGCCGGTGACTCGGGGCCTTCTAATGGCTTCCGCTCCACGATGGCGGTGCTGGTCCCATGCGTGTGACCGGGCCTTCGGGCTTCTGGGCCAGGGGACCTGAAATCCCCTGCCTGACGGATTCTGCTGCTGGGTAGAAGTTAGTCCCCACAGCCTCGGACTCCGGGTCCGGTAAAGAATCTTCTTAGTCAGGGCGAGCTCTTTAGTTGCCAGCCCCTGACTCCTTGTGACTCTGCTGCTTCCTATGCTGCTCTTGTCTCTACTCTTCCTGGACTCACTAACCCTGCCTCAGCCCCGGGTTTATACAGGGGAAGTTCTTCCCCTCCCAAGGCTGGGCAGGAGGTGTGGCATGCACAGGATCCCTGACCAAAGGACCTCCCACCTGCTCTCAGACGTAATATCTCTATCACTGTGACAACCAGACCCCTGGGGTGTCACAAATGCGCCTGCTTGGGCAGCCATTTTCCCATAGATGGCAGCTTCAGGAAGATGGCCGCGGCCGCCGGAAAAGCTGCGCACGCCCCTTGCTCTGCCTCACCCCCTACAACCAGACACCGGCCCTGCAGTGTCTCACCTTTTTTGCCGCCAACGGGTTCCTGAGGGAAGGAACTGAGGGCCCTGCTTCCTACGATCCTGCTCCACCACGACTCAATATGCAGTAACAATAGAGTTTGTATTTGGGATGGTCCTAACCTCTAGTATTAAAACATTACCATATGTCAAATGACATGAATGTGAATAAGGGCCAAGCAGGACCGAGATCCTGACTAATGAACACCCAGCCATGGGGAGCTATATAAACATAATGTCCAGCTCAAAGAAAAGGGAGGCAAAAAATTGAAACAAAAACCTAAAGAGATGAACTGGAATATAAGTTGGTATACATGCAGCTTTGCTACATTGACTAGAACACAATAAGAAGAGTCATTTCATTAAATGATGTAATGACATCTCTGTTGCACTACTAGAGGCCTAGATAACGCAGTAAAGCAAAGCTATCTTAATATATACTTACCTTGCAATGTCTTCACATCCGGTTCTGTCCAGATGTGTCCAGATCCCAGAATTTCAAGAGGCGAAAGTTCGTGGACTGCAATATTGGGACACCCAAGTGATGGGTGTTTCAATATGGAACCGCTGGTGGTACTAGCCTCTTGCACGGTACCACCAGCGGAACACCGTCGCGAACACGCCGCCGCCGGGATCACCCAAATGATTCACTGACCGCCCCCATCTTTGTACAGGAGGAGCGCATGCACACTTTTAATGTGACCGCCGCTATGTGCCTGCACAAAGATGGCAGCGGTCTGGGGTGAGTGCACATAGGAAAGAGAGGACACACAGGGGGGAGACAGCTCAAACGAGAGAACACATGAGGGAAGAAGACAGCACAGGTGTGGAGAGAGCAAACAAGGGGAAGAGCACATGGGGTACACAGGTCAAAGAAGAGATCACATGAGAGGTGAAGACAGCAGATGGGGAGAGAGAAAGCGCGCAGGAGGAGAGAGACAGAGCACAGGGGGGAGAGAGACAAAGCACAGGGGGGAGACAGATCAAACGAGACAGCACATGAGGGAGAACACAGCACAGGAAGGAGAGAGACCACAGACAAGGGGGATAGCACATGGGGTAGACAGGTCAAAGAAGAGAGCACAGAAGGGAGAAGTCAGCACATGGGGGAAAGAGAGAGTGGATAGGTGGGTGAGCACATGGGGGGGGGATTCTCAACACTGCAAAGCCTGCCCCCATCGTGACATTACTGCCCTATCGATGCAATAGCATCGGGTCTCCATCTAGTACTACATAAGCACAGATAAGTCTCTGTATACATCTATGCTGTCACTTCTTATTCTCTGGTGGGAAATGGCTGTACTTTATCACCTCTCAAAGATTTTAACAATCTAAAACATTTTTGTCTCAATTGACTTCCATTTGTTTCAGCTGCCTTATGGCTACACAGGAAAGAAGGTTTTCATAGATCAAAAATGCATGTCTGGCAATATGCAACATGGCCTCGTTTTTGAGACAGATGTGGCGCCCCTGAGGGTTCGACCGCCACAGGGATGCTGCACTTCTCTAATGGAGTGTAGTGTTCCTCCTCTGAGGTAAGAACAGTGTGATAGTCGTGACCCAACCTTTGCATCCAACACCACATTTCTCCACCAGAGGGAGCTAGTATGCACTAGGTGCTGCTCCCCTGGTTACAGGGAGACTGGGGAACCAAGAGTTAGGGGAACCAGTTAGTGGGTGAGGGTGGAGGACCTACAAGTTAGTTACACTTTAAATTTGATATTTAATAAAAAGCCATCTTGGTTCTTGGTTCTTTTGTGCTGTTAAATACTGTGTGTTACTGTGATCTCCCACCCTCAGCGTGGATCCTGTGTGGGCCCGCATCGGATGGAGACACAGTCCCCGTACCCTGGCCTTGGGTCGAGGGGCAGGTTGTAGACCAGGAATGTCTCAACCCGGCCAAGGACCAGGACCAAGAAGGCCCGGAGCTTAAGAGTGTGGCTGCACAGCAAATGGATCCCAGGCAGGATGCAGACGGAGCGGTGTACGCCACCTGTCCTCGCCATGCTGATATATTCAGAGGGAGTCCGGCTGCAAGAGGAGTACCGGCCCCCGACACCCAACCTTGCTATGTCCTGGTCCTGGTCGGGAAATCCCGGTAGGCCCTGAGGATCCCACCGGGTATCGGACGGAGCGGAGCTGCAACCCGTGCCCTTGTTCTGAGAGGAGTTCAGAGGGAGTCCCGGCCTATTTGCACACACTCGGACAGGAAAGGATTCGGTCTGTAGTTCAGGAACGCTCTGGTGTAGGGTCCCGACTGAACGCTGGACTTACTTGGAGGTTGTCGGACCCCCGTCCCTGGTGACGGCAGGACTCCGCGGGGAGCAGGGAGTCGCCTTCCTTCTGCCATCTATGTGAGTAAAGCCTTGGAAGTTGACCCCTATGGCCTCCGGACTGTTTATTCTGCGCTACACCGCACGACGCGGCGCCCGTCATCCTCTACTACTACCCCCTCCATCCTGTCCCTCTGCACTGAGGCCCTGCTCTGCCTGTGGGGAGTAGTAATAACTTTGGCCGCCATAACACCATGCCTCAGCGGACTGCAGCGACGCTGGTGGCCTTCAACAGGTGCCACAGGTGGCGTGGTCGTAAATTAGCCACTCAACCCGGATAAGCCCACACCATCCTTTTTAATGTGACGGCCCTGAGCACGGGTCGGGTCCGGGCCACGGCTGCACCCCATCTCTACATCATAGGACCCGACTCCGAGTCCCCCATCTCCCAGGGTAAAATAAAAGGGCTTCCGAGAAGAGGCGTCACACAGATAAAGTCCCATTTTATTAGAGGGAGCCACATCTTTCTGCCATATGGATTTGCCATAAATGCACAGGATGGGAAAACCCCTTTGACACTTAAAAAATAGGAGCAAACACATTTGCCCCTATTCATCAAATCTTTTATGCCCAAAAAGTGGCGTAAAAGCCTTGAAAAGTAAGAAAATTTTGGAGTTGTGCCCAAATTTTTGCAACTTTTGGCATTTTGACATCAATTTCTCCCGGCTCTGCCAAAATAGACAATGCTGGGGAGTGATGGGAGGAGTAGCAGGATCGTGATGCCACAGGTTGTCCAATTCATGTGTTCTCTATGCCAGAAATCTAACTCCAGACCCTAAGTGGAGTAAGATTTGTGGCATTGTGCACATAGATGCATGCCACTCATCCAGATTAGTGAAAAAGCGTGCACCTCATTATGAATTAGGAGCATCTCACTCCACCACGCTCCCTCATCAGGAACAGTGAGAAAATCACCAGTCTTGATGAAGCGGGGACATAATGTTTCTTCTACAGTCTTACATCTAATGAACAAAAATTTTATACATGAGACATTTCCTCTAAATAAGGTCAGTAAAGATGAGACTTAGGGTACAAGGATCAACGTCTGTTCAGAGCTGCAAACATGCAATATTTGGGGACATCTGGATGGGGCAGTTACTTTCTGATATCAGTGTAGCTGTTCAGCTGAGAGAACCATACAGAATATGAATTACTTATGACACAGTCTAGACGTCTCCATATTTCTTTCCCTTTCTTGCTGTATTGATAACAGCTAAGTGCCACCTAGTCATCATTTCCTCGTCTCACTTCCAAACAGATGCTTATGGGAATAACTTACATAGACAAACAGACTTGTTTTCATTTAGATAACCACCCAGGGACTCGAAATAATCTCTTTTTTGGAAACTTGTATAAATAGATATAAATTCTTTCGAGGCAGTAGTGCAGTTGTGTGCAGTGGGAATCTTTCTCTCACCGCAGCATGAGCTAATATAGATACACTCTCTGTCTGAGGCTCCGTATGTTTCTATACTCTTGCATAGTGATAATGTAGTAAACGCCAGTGGAGATATCTTTCCAGTTTTTGCATCCAATGACGCCACAGCAGGATGGCAGCTGTTAAGAGGACAATGGAATTCTACTTAGAGCTTTTGTGTCTATCCCAGCTCTTACGACTCATCAAGGATGTCACCGGCATGCAATTCTATCGGACCATCTATGGAAGACCTTCAAGTCAACTTGTAGATTTCACACCATAAATGTTTCTGAAAAGCAGTGACAGACTGAGTGGTTAGACTACTGACCAGAGTGGCCAACATCTTAGTGTACATTCAGGCCCCTCAATCCATCCCATATAGTCAAAAGAGTCTCGTAGTAGAATCATCCTGAAGACAATGAACCAAACCACGGACAGCAGGAATCAGACATGGGCTGCACAGTTATAGCCATACATGTATTACTTAGCAACACTTCTGTGTTTTAGAACTTCAAAAAACTGTCCAGGGACTATGGCCCGGATTCATCAAAGTGTTTTCACCAGAAATCTAGTGTAAAACACTTTAATAAGTCTCGAAATGTTGGCGCAACCTGAGGTTATGCGACTTTTGCCATTTTCACACCAGTATTGCCAAAATGTGTGGATTTGGGGTGCGACAGGGCTTCTACATGGGGCGTGACACCACACCTTGTCTGATTCGTGACGAGGCTCGACGTACCTTAAGATAGAAATCTTACTCCGGTCTGGAATTGATGATGAGGCATATCACTTTCAGAAGCCCCAGATTCATTAAGAGGCATGCGGCCTCTTAATGATTCAGGCGCCTCTGACTCCAACACGGAAAAAACTGACCGGCACTTCCAAAACAAGAAATAGGTGGGAACAGGTGCTTACTAGGAGCAGCTACCTCCATATACAACTAACAAACAAAGTACCACACTGCAAAGCTAAGTATGTGAACACGAAATATCTGAAATTTGAATAGCATTACTGCTCTAGAAAATAGAAATAAATGAGAAATCTTAGCGCATAAATTGGCCAATTCATGTGTACATGGTAGCCACGTTAAGGTGTTTCTCGTCATACCAGGAACCTGCCTGTGTGAACTCCTCTCTAAGAGACATAAGTCTGCTTGTGTGTAGGAAGGCAAGAACCTGATCCAATTAAAACCGCCTGTGGCCTAGAGGCAGAGTGGTCAGTCAAAGCTTATAACTAGAAACAGAAAAAACTGACCAGCACTTCCAAAACAAGAAAGAGGTGTGAACAGGTGCTTACTAGGAGCAGCTACCTCCATATATAACTAACAAACAAAGCAGCACACTGCAACGCTAAGTATGCAAACATGAAATATATGAAATTTGAATAGCATTACTGCTGTAGAAAATAGATTCCAACACGTCCACTCATAAAACAGGCCATTAAACAGACAAAACCCAAGATAGAAGAAAAATTAACATATACCCTGCAATAAGCAAGTAAAAAGCAACAGGTCATGTAAATAACATAGGGTACTTAGTAAAACTGTTTTTGATAAAAAAAAAAGCATAAAAGCCATCCCACTAGTGCCAAGGTGTACCGAGTCGGGACAGTCCTATCCTCTAGTCTTAGAACCTTAGCATGTGTTGAAAGGCATATTCAAGGCAGCAGCGGTAACAAAATAACAGCAAAAACTGGTCACTTCTGATCTGGTGACAGGTCCTATTTAACACTGCATGAACTGGACAGGAGCTAGCATCTGTATATGTCCAGGTACAAAGTGCTATTGAATACATGGAGTGTGTCGGAACAGATGATAGAAAAAGGACTAGGTTTTGAGGAAAATGTTAAATGGGTTGACTGAGTTTTAGGACACACTGAAACCTGTGCACCTGTGGAAATTGGGAATTAGCCAGACACATGACATCAAACAGCCCTAAAGATGTAAGATATTTTGCAGACTATGAATGTAACAAATGTTCCCATTCACTAACACAAGCTGAGATCTTGCAAATGGTTCATAATTGAAATGAAAGGATATCGAGCACTGCGTACTCAACGTGCAACCAGTTTTTTTCATTGCCATCATACATCTAAAATGAAAAATAAAGCTACTTTACGCATTGTCCTACCTTTTTCTTTTATACAGCTTCCATCAACCTACAAAAGTAGGCTACAGCACATGCAGTCCATACTGTGCTTATACCCACAGAGCAACAGAATATGGTCATTGATCTCTTTCTTTTGTGTGAAAATTTTCTAAGCAGATTTACCAGCAGTCCTATGAAAAAAACGGATACAACATGACACTAGAATGATTTCCTGTTTTTTATTGTGGACAATGCAAAGCTGGCTAAAGAATTGTTATAGGCCTGGCAATGCTCCATAGAAAAAAGTACACAAATTAGCTGTCTTCCAAAAGAAAGAAAGTTGTCTCTCTAGTGCCACACATTGAAAATAGCCATCCTGGCGATAAGAGGTTGATAAGAACCTTAAGTAGATTCAGCGCCTTATATCATATCTGTAGGAAAAGAGAAGGACCGCACATGCAAAACTGTTGCGGCTAAGCAAAAATTTACTAAACTAAATATGAGGTTCTTAGTTTAACATTCTGATCAGACTATATGAAGTCCACTGCCACGTCATGGCAAATCTGACCTTATAGATGTCGCGCCACAGCCACAGCGATAGGGCACAAGCAGGGTGAGCGACCTCGTGTTCTACAGCACCCATACTGCAAGGCTGAGCCCCCAAAACTCCAGGTTACAACACCCCGCAGGCATAATCTGACCTTATAGATGTCGCGCCATAGCCACAGCGATAGGGCACAAGCAGGGTGAGCGACCTCGTGTTCTACAGCACCCATACTGCAAGGCTGAGCCCCCAAAACTCCAGGCTACAACACCCCGCAGGCATAATCTGACCTTATAGATGACGCGCCACAGCCACAGCGATAGGGCACAAGCAGGGTGAGCGACCTCATGCTCTACAGCACCCATACTGCAAGGCTGAGCCCCCAAAACTCCAGGTTACAACACCCCGCAGGCATAATCTGACCTTATAGATGACGCGCCACAGCCACAGCGATAGGGCACAAGCAGGGTGAGCGACCTCGTGTTCTACAGCACCCATACTGCAAGGCTGAGCCCCCAAAACTCCAGGTTACAACACCCCACAGGCATAATCTGACCTTATAGATGTCGCGCCATAGCCACAGCGATAGGGCACAAGCAGGGTGAGCGACCTCGTGTTCTACAGCACCCATACTGCAAGGCTGAGCCCCCAAAACTCCAGGTTACAACACCCCGCAGGCATAATCTGACCTTATAGATGTCGCGCCATAGCCACAGCGATAGGGCACAAGCAGGGTGAGCGACCTCGTGTTCTACAGCACCCATACTGCAAGGCTGAGCCCCCAAAACTCCAGGTTACAACACCCCGCAGGCATAATCTGACCTTATAGATGACGCGCCACAGCCACAGCGATAGGGCACAAGCAGGGTGAGCGACCTCATGCTCTACAGCACCCATACTGCAAGGCTGAGCCCCCAAAACTCCAGGTTACAACACCCCGCAGGCATAATCTGACCTTATAGATGACGCGCCACAGCCACAGCGATAGGGCACAAGCAGGGTGAGCGACCTCATGCTCTACAGAACCCATACTGCAAGGCTGAGCCCTCAAAACTCCAGGTTACAACATCCCGCCGGCATCACAGCACCAATGCCCATCACACAGCACCAACATCAATTCAGCTCTTTATTGGCCCAATCTGTTGACGTTAATATCCGTGCCGGACCTGGGAGCTGAGACCCGGTTTCCAGAAGTGGGAGGATGTCGAGCAGGGGGCAGGGCAAGTCAGCATGCTCGGGTCGCTTCAATTGTAGGTACACCAATGTCTAGGAGAAGAGTAATCCAGTTTGGCATATGGCAAAAGGACTGGTAAATAGGACTTTAATGTGTTCAGAAAAAGATATGAGCAGAGCCTAAAATTAATGGACACTTTTTCCTGCTACATCTGTGTTCTACACACACAGCTCTGCTACAGATATAGTAAACACACTCACACAGCCTCAGCTCTGCTACAGCCATAGTACACACACACAGGTACACGCAGCTGTGCTACAGCTTTAGTACAAACATGCAGCTCTGCTACAGCCATAGTACACACAGATGCAGATAGCTATATTAGAGCCATAGATAACAAACTAACACACACACACAGCTCTGCTACAGCCATAGTACACACAGCTGCTCTACAGCCATAGTACAGACATGCAGCTCTGCTACAGCCATAGTACACACTGACGCAAATAGCTATATTAGAGCTTAGTTAACAAACGAACACAAATACGCAGCTGTGCTACAGCCATATTACAAGCATGTAGCTTTGCTACAGCCATAATACACACAGCTGCGTTATAGGCATAGTACAAACACACAACTCTGCTACAGCCATGGCACACACAGATGCAGATCGATATATGAGAGTCATAGATAACAAACTAAAACACACCCTCAGTTCCACTTCAGTCACAGTACACACAGCTGCACTACAGCCATAATACAAACACCCAACTCTGCTACAGCCATAGTACACAGATGCAGACTTGTCAGTTACAGCCATAGTAAGCACACACATGACAGATCTGCTACAGCTATAGTACACACACACTGCTCTGCTACAGTCATAGTACACACCCACAGCTCTGCTAACGCCATAGTACACACACAGCTACGCTGCAGCCATAGTACATATACACAGTTCCTATACAGCAATTCTACATACAGATGCACCTGGACGGGCTGCACCTCAGGGACGGGCTGCACCTCAATGGGGAGGGTGCAGCGGTGCTGGGGAAGAAGATGGCTAATAGGTTGGAGGAGTTTTTAAACTAGAGACGGGGGGGGGGAAACCAAGGAAATAGGTGGGATGTGAGGCAAGCAAGGGGGAAGGGGAGAAGTGAATATAATGAGGGTGGAGAGGGGGGTGGGGATAGTACAGTTAGATTGTTAGAGAAGAATAGGATGCTAAATAACCCCAAAGTTTTATCTTGCATGCTGACCAACGCAAGAAGCCTGACCAATAAGGCGGATGAGCTGCGGGCGCTTATATCGGAGGAGAGGTATGACATCGTAGATATAACAGAGACTTGGCTAGACGATAGCTACGACTGGGCGGTAAATTTAACAGATTATAGTTTATTTAGAAGGGACCGGAAACAGGGGAAGGGCGGAGGAGTGTGCTTATATGTAAAGTCACGTCTAAAGCCCAGACTAAGGGAAGATATAGGAGAGGGAGAAGAGGGGGTCGAGTCCATGTGGGTAGAGATAGAGGGGGCAAAAAATAATAATAAAATATTACTGGGGGTCTGCTATAAGCCACCCAATATAACAGAGGAGAATGAGAAACTGCTATTAGGACAAATAGACAAAGTAGCAAAACATAATGAGGTGATTGTAATGGGGGACTTCAACTACCCGGATATTGACTGGGAAACAGAAACCTGTAGATCGCAGAAAGGAAAAAGGTTCTTGACAAATATCAAGGATAATTATCTCTCCCAACTAGTGCAGGAACCAACGAGAGGGAAGGCAGTGTTGGACTTAATATTGACTAATAGGCCTGATAGAATAACTGAGGTACAGATAGGGGGGCACCTAGGTAATAGCGATCATAATATTATCAATTTCAAAATGCCCTTCAGTAGGGTTATCAATAAGGGAACAACTAAAACATTAAACTTTAGGAGGGCGAAGTTTGATCAGCTGAAAGAAAACCTTCAACTTATAGACTGGGACAAAGTTCTTAATCAAGGAAATACGAATAGTAAATGGGAAACCTTCAAAAGAATTCTGAATACTCAGTGCGAGAGGTATATACCGTATGGGAATAAAAGGGCCAGAAATAAGAGGAAACCAATATGGTTGAATAAGAACGTAAAAGGGGCGTTAAATAGCAAAAAAGAGGCATTCAAGAGATTAAAACAGGAAAACAGCAAGGAGGCACTAATGTGTTACAAGGAAAAAACGAGAACCTGCAAAAAACAAATAAAAATAGCAAAGGAGGAAACAGAGAGACGTATTGCTAGGGAAAGTAGATCAAATCCCAAACTGTTCTTTACGTATATAAATAGTAAAAGGATTAAATCGAATAATATTGGACCGATAAAAAGTGATGAAGGCAAAATCATAGAGAAAGATGAGGATAAAGCTAATCTATTAAATAAATTTTTTTCGTCAACTTTCACAAAGGAAAAAGAACTAACAGGCGAAATGAGAAGTGACAAGCTTAATCCTCCACTAAGTATGACAAATCTAACCCAAGCTGGGGTACAGAAACGCCTCAGTAACATTAAAATAAACAAATCACCAGGACCTGATGGCATACACCCACGGGTACTAAGGGAACTAAGTAATGTGATAGACAGACCGTTATATCTTATATTTAAGGACTCTGTTGAGACTGGGTCTGTACCACTTGATTGGCGACAGGCGAATGTAGTGCCAATATTCAAAAAGGGAGCAAAAAGTGACGCCGGAAACTATCGGCCGGTGAGTCTGACGTCCGTTGTGGGCAAAATTTTTGAAGGCTTTATTAATGAGGCAATCATGGAGCATCTTGACGCTAATAATCTATTAACCCCGAACCAACATGGATTCATGAGGAATCGCTCCTGCCAAACAAACCTGATTGACTTCTACGAGGAGGTTAGCTCTCGAGTAGATCAGGGGGAACCAGTGGATGTCGTGTATCTCGACTTCTCAAAAGCGTTCGATAGCGTGCCACATAATAGGTTGGTATACAAAATGAGAATGATGGGGCTGGGGGAAAATGTCTGCAAGTGGGTTGCTAACTGGCTAAAGGATAGAAGGCAGAGGGTGGTTATAAATGGAATATACTCAGATTGGGTAAGCGTCACTAGTGGGGTACCACAGGGGTCTGTACTAGGCCCAATGTTATTTAATATCTTTATTAACGACATAGTCAACGGGATAAATAGTAAAATATCAATATTTGCAGATGACACAAAGTTATGTAAAACAATTAATACAAAAGAGGACAGTGAAGACCTTCAGAGGGATTTGGATAAGCTGGGTAGGTGGAGCATTAAATGGCAAATGAGGTTTAACGAGGAGAAATGTAAGGTCATACATATGGGAAGGAAAAATGGAAGTCACCAGTACTCACTGAATGGGAAATCATTGGGGAATTCAGAGATGGAGAAGGACTTGGGCATCTTGATTGATAGCAAACTAAATTGGAGTGCCCAAAGTCAGGCCGCTGCTGTAAGGGCAAACAGGGTAATGGGATGTATCAGAAGAGGTATAGCTGCAAAGGATGAGAACATTGTTCTTCCACTGTACAAAGCACTGGTCAGACCACACTTGGAATACTGTGCTCAGTTATGGGCCCCAATATATAGAAAGGATATAAATGAGCTTGAAAAGGTACAAAGGAGGGCAACAAAATTAATAAAGGGAATGGAGGGACTGCAATACCCAGAGAGGTTGGCAAAACTAGGACTATTCAGCCTGGAAAAGAGAAGGTTGAGGGGGGACATAATAAATGTGTACAAATATGTTAGGGGACAGTATGGAGACCTTGCCCGGGATTTGTTCAAAAGGAGGGATATTACGGTAACAAGAGGGCACTCACTAAGACTGGAAGAGAAAAGGTTTCAGCACCAGCATAGGAAGGGGTTCTTTACGGTAAGAGCAGTGAGAATATGGAATTCACTGAGTGAGGAGACGGTAATGTCGGATTCACTACACCAGTTCAAGCGGGGACTGGATGCTTTTCTAGATACCAGGCAGATTTCTGCATATACTTAAAAATAGAATAAAATAGTAGGTTGATACAGGGATTTATTCTGACTGCTGGTTTCAGAGTCGGGAGGGAATTTTTCCTCAGGTGAAGATTGGCTAAATCATTTGGGGTTTTTGCCCTCCTCTGGATCAACTTTAGCAACTACAGAACTTACAGGTCGAACTTGATGGACGCAAGTCTTTATTCGTCTTTACAAACTACTATGTATGTATGCAGACAGCTCTGCTACAACCATAGTAAACATACTAACACTCACTTATAGCTCTGCTACAACAAAAGTACTGTACATACACACTGCTCTGCTACAATCATAGTACACACACTGCTCTGCTACAATCATAGTACATACACATCTCTACTATAGCTATAGTACACACAAGGCTCTAATAAAGCTACAGTAAACATACAGCTCTGCTACACCCATAGTACATGCGCACAGTGCTTTTACAGCCTTCATATATATAGACACTAAGCTTTTTTTAAATGATAGTACAAACACACAGTTTTTCTACAGGCAAATTACACATACTACAGCCATAGTACACACACAGCTCTGCTTCATCCGTAGTACATATGACGCGCCCCCTGGGCCTTGTTCAGGGGACACCCGGAGCTGGATCTGGATAGGGGTAGTAGTCCTTGTGGCGGTGACCCGGTCCGTGCCCAGGGTGGTCAAACTAAGTGTGTGGCAGTCTTTGTAGATGTTGCTTAAGTGTCGACTACGCCACCCGTTGATTGCGGTTAGGAGGCCGCCGCTGCAGAGCAGACCGCTGAGGCCGGTGGTAGGTTTGTGCAGCAAGGATGGTATAACCCCCAACGGGAGGGGTATGGCCTCAGGGCAGCAGATGTGGAAGTTGGTGGTTGTGATGGTGCAGCAAGGAAGCTCAGAGACAGGTGATGCAGTTTCAGGGTTTTTACTCACAGGTGTTGCTCCGGTCACTCCGGCCTTGAGTGACCACCCGAGCCGTGCTGCGTCCACCAGGTGTGGGACTCGGCCAACTCCCAGGCAGTCCAGAGCGTGGTCCTGAGCTCCCTTCTCTCTCTCTCTCTGCTGGCCGTTCCCACCAGGGATCCACCTTTGTCCGGCTCCCTCGGGCCTCTTGGTGGTAAAACCTTCTCTGGCTTTCCTGACCCTATTCGTGGTGTGCCTTCCTGGTGGATGTGGTGAGGGTCGTGGCAAAACTTAACCACGACCTCCGGTTCCTGGCTAAGGATCATTAGCCTCTGCCAGTTAGGGTTCCGGTACCTGTTTCTGCCAACCTTCACCCTTTTGGTTTACTTCTGGGATCTCAGGGTTCCCTCTTGTCTTGTGTCTCTGGGCCTTTCTTCCTCCTTCTCTCCACTACAGGCCTGGCCCTGGAGCTGGGCCCAGCCGGAGCCACAGCTCCCTGTCAGCCCTCCTGGCTGAGCTCCTCTGCTCTGCTCCTCCTCAGACTGACTGACTCTGTCCTAAGATGGTGCCCACCATATATACTCCCTCTATGTGTGAGCCCAGGTGACTAGCACCCAATGGGCTCCTACCTCTATGCCCAGAGTCCCTCCCCTATCTGCCCCTACACTACTGGGATGTTCCTCCCCCCCTCCCACTCCAGCCAGGGACAGACGCTGTCGTACCTGCACATCTAACTGGTGGGAGTACCGTAGTTCTGTCCCCCGGAAATGGGATGAGTGTAGTGCATGCAGCTGTCTGAGCTCAGTCCCACACTCCATCCTTACCCGGGAGTGGAATACCACACCTCTGGAGTGAGGTGCAATACCCCTGTAGCAGCCGAGTCCTCAGGGTGCTACATTCCCCCCTGGTAAACCACAGCACGTCCTCGGACTGTAAAAGAATAAAACATACCAAAACATACAAACTTTTTAAAACATACACTAACATATAAAACATTATAAACACATATAATATGACAGGTAACTTCTCATATATTATTTTAGCAATATAACTTTTGATATAAAACTTTTCATATAAAATGTTCTTAAGCTTCTGGCCACTGTGCAAATTGTGACCAGGTAAAGGGCCACAGTCACTAGAAGAAAACAGCAGTTTTCCTATAAAACCGGTAGGGGGCGCCTTGGGAAGCGCAACTATGTACAGGTTATGGCCGCTCTCAGTCCTCGGCCAGGTAGAGGGAAAGAACGACCGCTCTCAGTCCTCGGTCAGTGGGGATAAGGGATGGCTGCTCACAGTCCTCAGTCTGTGGGGAAAAGGGATGGCTGCTCACAGTCCTCAGCCTGTGGGGAAAAGGGGCACACAGGTAACAGTTCACACTAGTCCCAACAGGGACCACACTTCACTTAGCAGCAATGCACATAACAATTCTTGTAACAGTTCTCATACCCCGACGGGTAACTTTATACAGTTTTCTTTACCGTTCAGTGGTAACGATGCCCTCCTGCTCCTTCCTGAAGGTAATTTTCAGACCCGTCCGGGTCCTCTTGTTCTCCTCCATACTGCAGCTCTTCTTCCGTCAATCGGTGCACATGAAGGGCGTACGGTCCTTTGGCACACTGATGCCGGGTGAAGGTGACCTCGTCACCCAGGTAAAGGTCACGACCATGGTGTCCCTCCGGCAGATGAGACTCGACATCCCTGCGGGTGACAAAGACGTCGCCAGGGGTTTTGTGATCCCTGATAAAGCCCCAACCGTGCTCCAGTTGGAACTTGATGACAGTCCCGGTGGCGCGGGGACCGTGGGCCGCACGGCGGTCTCGCCGGGTCCGGCTTTTCTGCTCCGCGCTCTGGACCTGAAGCCGCTCCTCGCGGATCCGCCTCTCTCACCGTTCCCTCTGAAAGACCTCCAGCTGCTGACGGCAGCACTCCGCACGCTGGGCTGCGGCCGCCCGGGTCTCTTGGGTGAACCCCATGAGGTTTTCGCCGGTGGGGTCCCATTCGAACTGCGCCTCCTCCAACGGGAGTGGGGTGATCTTGGCGGGCGCCAGAGCCGGGATCAGGGGCTCACATAGGGGTCTTTCCTTCCGGAGTCGGGGATTGCGGTACTCCGGTGGCCACTCAAAGGGCTGCCCATCCGGGCAAGTATGTTGCGTGAACAGGTCTTCACCCAAGGGTAGCACAGTGGAGGTTGAGGGCGCGGTGGTGGTAGCGGCGCCCGGATGCACCAGGCCTTGCGACCAGGCCGGTGGCACCCTAAAGGTGAAGGGCACTGTGGAGACGGCAGCGCCCGGGGGTACTCGGCCTTGCGACCAGGCCGGTGGCGTTTCCTGCTTAGCCGCGCTCTGGATTGAGGTGCGTGACGTCACAGGAGGCGTGGCCGCGGCTCCTGCCGCTTGAGGCCTAGTTTGGAGCGGTGGCGGTGCAGCAACAGGAACGATCAGTGGGACTTCGGGCTCTGCGACGGGGAGCTGGGGCAGGCTTACGGCTTCTGTGCTCGGGGTGATGACGTCCCCATTACCTGCTTCCATCTCTGCGGCTCCCTCCGCGGCGGCGTCTCCGGCCTTCGTCCCTCCTGCACCATCCTCAGAGGCAGGCGTGCTCCTCGTTGCGGGTGGTGTCCTGTGCTGGCGGGTTCCAGCCTGCAGGGCCATTTCTCTGCTCCACTCGGCCAGTACTTCTTGCTGCACTCGGGCCATCTTCCGAGCCAAGCCCTCCAGCGCGGTCTGTGCATGCTCCCGATCTTTGGGGAGCTGTGCCAGGATCTCCACCAGGCCTTCTGGGGTGGCGGCCTGCAGCAGGCTCCTGACCATCGGGTCGGTGCTGCCTGACTCTCCCTCCATCTCCGGGTGCGATCTCTCCAGACTCCTCCAGGCTGCACCCATCCTCTCACTTTTGTTCTTGCTCCGCCCATATTGAGGGCGGTCCTGGGGCAACTTGGTGATTGTCAGTTCCAGGGGCAGCCCTCTCACGCTGATGGACATTTCTACCATTGCAGTCTCTGCTGGTGGGGGCGGTTTCCGCTTTTGGCGCCATTCCTGGACCTGGCCCACGATGGGAGGTGGCCTCTTGCCACCCTCTGGCACGCCCATAATGGCGTCCGCTCTGCCAGGGCAGGAAATCGTCTCAGATGGCGGGAATTGTCTCTTTATGGCGGGAAACTCCGTTTATGGCGGGAAAAGGCTGCAGATGGCGGGCAAACGGCGGGAAACGACCCGAGATGGCGTCCGACGGCGGGGACCCTCCGGAACCGGCGGGAGACTTCTTCTTACGGTAAATATGAACTTTTCTTCAGGCACGCAGTACCCGGTGATTGCGGGCACGTAATCCTGCCGACTACGCCAAAGTTGACGCGCCCCCTGGGCCATGTTCAAGGGACACCCGGAGCCGGATCTGGATAGGGGTAGTAGTCCTTGTGGCGGTGACCCGGTCCGTGCCCAGGGTGGTCAAACTAAGTGTGTGGCAGTCTTTGTAGATGTTGTTTAAGTGTCGACTACGCCACCCGTTGATTGCGGCTAGGAGGCCGCCGCTGCAGAGCAGACCGCTGAGGCCGGTGGTAGGTTTGTGCAGCAAGGATGGTATAACCCCCAACGGGAGGGGTATGGCCTCAGGGCAGCAGATGTGGAAGTTGGTGGTTGTGATGGTGCAGCAAGGAAGCTCAGAGACAGGTGATGCAGTTTCAGGGTTTTTACTCACAGGTGTTGCTCCGGTCACTCCGGCCTTGAGTGACCACCCGAGCCGTGCTGCGTCCACCAGGTGTGGGACTCGGCCAACTCCCAGGCAGTCCAGAGCGTGGTCCTGAGCTCCCTTCTCTCTCTCTCTCTGCTGGCCGTTCCCACCAGGGATCCACCTTTGTCCGGCTCCCTCGGGCCTCTTGGTGGTAAAACCTTCTCTGGCTTTCCTGACCCTATTCGTGGTGTGCCTTCCTGGTGGATGTGGTGAGGGTCGTGGCAAAACTTAACCACGACCTCCGGTTCCTGGCTAAGGATCATTAGCCTCTGCCAGTTAGGGTTCCGGTACCCGTTTCTGCCAACCCTTCACCCTTTTGGTTTACTTCTGGGATCTCAGGGTTCCCTCTTGTCTTGTGTCTCTGGGCCTTTCTTCCTCCTTCTCTCCACTACAGGCCTGGCCCTGGAGCTGGGCCCAGCCGGAGCCACAGCTCCCTGTCAGCCCTCTTGGCTGAGCTCCTCTGCTCTGCTCCTCCTCAGACTGACTGACTCTGTCCTAAGATGGTGCCCACCATATATATTCCCTCTATGTGTGAGCCCAGGTGACTAGCACCCAATGGGCTCCTACCTCTATGCCCAGAGTCCCTCCCCTATCTGCCCCTACACTACTGGGATGTTCCTCCCCCCCTCCCACTCCAGCCAGGGACAGACGCTGTCGTACCTGCACATCTAACTGGTGGGAGTACCGTAGTTCTGTCCCCCGGAAATGGGATGAGTGTAGTGCATGCAGCTGTCTGAGCTCAGTCCCACACTCCATCCTTACCCGGGAGTGGAATACCACACCTCTGGAGTGAGGTGCAATACCCCTGTAGCAGCCGAGTCCTCAGGGTGCTACACATACACACTACAACTATAGTACAGTTAGGATATACTTTAAAATAGGGCAATCCTCACAGACTGTGAAGTCATCGTTACTATCACACTGCTTCCAGTAAGGTCAATGAGTGACACTGTGATGACATTGCAGGGGCAGGTAGCACATTTACCAAGGTCTCATTCACACATCAGTTCCACTCCTGCTTTTGGCATACAAATAGTGATGAAATACTGATCAAAAATACTGACATGTGAATAAGGCCTAGGTTAGGATGTATTTGGCTGTGAAAATCAGCTCACTACGCACGCTCAGCCAGACATACAGGAAGGCAAGTGATGCACTGGCTGCCTATGGAGTAGAGAAGAATGGAGGAGCAATTGCTCGATCATTGCCGTTGGAATTACAAGCCAGTTCCAATGGCATCAGGAGGGTAAACAGAACTGGAGTGAGGAGGCCTAAAGAAATCTGTAAATCAGTCCATATTTAAAGATGTCTTCTATTAGCAAATTTGTTTAAATAAGCATGAAGGAAATTTTTATACTGTAAGGAGGGAATCTGGCCGATATCTATTTCTGTGCCCCTGAACACCTTACATAGGAATCCCTGGGCGTGTGCATGCGGCTGCGATACTGTTACTGGCACCTTCAAGATACGCTCTGGCGCAATTGATGCGGCGACAGATGGATTTGAAAAAAATAAAGTCTTGTTTACTGGGTTTAGAACATAAAGTGGCTTGCAACACTATTCACCCCCTTGGCCTTTTACTTATTTTGTTACATTACAACCTGTGTTTAAATAGTTTTGTAATACGATTTGTGTGTGATGCATCAGCACTAAATTGTCTAAGTTGGTGAAGTGAAGTGAGAAAAATATATGCATGAATTAAATTTATGGGATCAAATAACTTAAAATAGGCATGTGCATATGTATTCACCCCCTTTTTTTATGAAGCCCCTAAATGTACAGTATCTGGTGCAAGCAAGCAAGCAATTGCCTTCATAAGTCACATGCTTAGTGAAAGGAAGTCCACCTGTTTGTAATCTAAGTGTCGCATAATCTGTCAGTATATACACACCTTTTCTGAAAGGCCGCAGAGGATGCAACACCATTAAGTAAGAGGCACCACTAACCAAACAAACACCATGAAGGCCAAGGAGATCTCCAAACAAGTCAGGGACAAAGTTGTTGAGAAGAACAAGTCAGGTTTGGGTTATAAAAAAATATCCCAATCTCTGATGATCCCCAGGAGCAACATCGAATCAATTATCATCAAATTGAAAGAACATGGTACCACTACAAACTTGCCAAGAGAGGGCCACCTACCAAAACTCCCAGCCCAGGCAAGGAGCGCATTAATCAAAGAGGAAGAACAGAGACCAAAGTTAACCCTGAAGTAGCTGCAGAGTTCCCAAGCAGAGATTGGAGTATCTGTCAACACGAGCACAATAAGCCATACACTCTATAGAGGTGGCCTTTATGGAAGAATGGGCAGAAAACAGCCTTTGCTTACATACAAAAATTGTTAGGATCGTTTCCAGATTGCCAAAAGATACATGGGAGACTCACCAAATGTATCAAGGAAGATGTTGTGTGGTCAGATGAGACCAAAATTGAACTTTTTGGCCACCAAGGTAAACGCTATGTCTGGCGCCAAACAAACACAGCTCATTAACCTAAGAACACCATCCCCACAGTGAAACATGATGGTGGCAGCATCATGCGGTGGGGAGGTTTTTTGGCAGCATAGACAGTGAAAATGTCAGAGTCGAGGGGAAGATAAATGGTGCTAAATACAGGGATTTTCTTGAGCAAAACCTGTTTCAGACTGTCAGTGATTTTAGATGGGGATGGAGGTTCACCTTTCAACAAGAAAATGACACAAAGTGTACTGCTGAAGCAACATTCAAGTATGTAAATGTGGCGCCCCTGCGGGTCCAGTTGCCACAGAGGTACTGCATCTCAGCCAGAGGTGTGGTACCCCACTCTCAGGTAAGGAGGAAGCACTACCCGGAACCCACACACCTGCATCCAACACTACACCATTCCAGACCAGCAGGCGGGGCAAGATGCACTTGGTCACTGCTGAGCCCTGTCCCTGGATGGAAGGGGGGAACCAAAAGAGAGGGAACCATGTAGTGGGTGTGGGTGGAGGAAGTAGACTAGAAGAGCATAGAGAGAAAGAGTATAAAAAGAGAGGTAGAAAGTTCCAGAAGGAATTCTGCTCAGGGGATCAAGGGGAGCAGTTCAGTTAGTCTCCTGTTCCAGTGCTTGGAGCAGGAGGGGAGTTCAGTCAGGGCCCAGTCAGAGAGGCCCAGGAGGAGAGAGAGAGAGAGAGAGAGAGAGAGAGAGGAAAGAAGACAGGAGCAGTGGGAAAGGCTCCAGAGAGACAGAAGGGATCCCAGCGGCACAGCGAGTGCAGGAAGCCACCCGTGCGCCCGAATTCACGCTGACGTGGAGGGATCAGGCCGCAGTAGGGGACCGGCCCCAGGAGGGTGAGAGCCAGCGCAGTGAGACGACCTGGAGAGGTACACAGAACGGGGTCCCGTACATGTGCTCCTGAGATACCTGAGAGTTTGCTGGATCACTACCCCAGAGGATACTGAACGACGTGGGCGGGTATAACCGGCTGCAGCAGTAACCTGGAACTGCCTAGAACTGTGAGTAAAGCCTGAAGACTGCACCCCACCGTGTCCTTGACTAATTACTGCATCACCAGTCCTGCAGCTACACTGCACCAACAACATCTACCTCTTAAAATCATCTACACTGCCCTGCAGCTTAGTTCTGCCTGTGGAGAGCTGAACCAACTCTGCTGCGTCACCAGTGGATCAGCACCGCAGCAGCGGCCCCATACAGTCGCATACCACGGGTGGCGTCACGAACATTACCCCCTAAAAATTTATTCCCCTTATTCTTTATTTGACCGCCTAGGGCCACGGACTAAGTCACTGCCACCGTGACTATCCTGAAAATGACCGGCCCTGCTACCGAATACCCCACGGCTCCAGGGGCCGCGTCAACTTGGCGTCACGAACAGGATCTACCGACCCGTTAATCGGGTCCTGTGTGCCACAAAGACTGTATATAACTATAAACTGCAGCCATTACTGTAGCACATGCAGAGTTAATGATATGTTTGGTGTCCAATCGTGGACAGAGCCTCGGAAATGGCACCAAAATAGGCCCCTCCCACTTGCATAGACTGTACCAGAGTTTTCTGTCACTCAGGCTGAAAGGTGCCAACCTTCCCTTTAGCATCAGACTGAGGGGGCAGATTGTCGCCTCCCCCTGCAGAGGGCTGTGTGATCCTATCCATCCAGTTGCTGGAGCCCTGTGCTGTGTGATCCCATCTATCCATCTGCTGCAGCCCTGTGCTGTGTGATCCATCCACCCATCCAACGATCCCAGCTGCTGCAGCTGTGTGAATACAACACAAGTGTGAGAAGCTGTGCAGCAAGAGTGCAGCTGTACAGTGACCTTCAGAGCAGTCTCGGTGACCGGCTGTGTAAGAAGCGATGACATAAACATCCGGAGCGGTGAGTCCTACCCCGGCAAGGGTGAACTAGGAGGGGATAAAGATGCCCAACTTAGGTGAAGCTCCAACAGCGAGTGCTGCCGCAGCTCCAATAATGCCACTGTCTATGCCATACATCCCAGGAGCTGCCTGGTTACTACAATACTCAGGAGAAAGGGAGCAGTATGCGCTTGATGTGCGGAAGGCGAGCGTGGAGGACCTGCCCCTGACTTCTGGTGTCGCTGACCCTGGCCGTCCACAAGCAGCTTTCTGCTCTGGCTGCAGCTATGTACTCTGGTGACAGAGTCACTTATACCCGTCATCGCGGAGAACGGGGGTGGTACGCCCTACATGTTCACAGGGTGGTGGAGGAGGATAGCGTACCCCTGCCATCTAAGGCTGATGACCCGGCTGGGCCATCTAGTGGTGAATCACTCCCCCTGGAGGGGGCGCCACTGTTACAACTGAACTGCATCACTTAAAAGTTAAAGACTGTAAATAGTTACCCACAAAGGTATTGATAATCATTTAAAGAGTTTAAAAAGTTTTGGTTTGTTTATAGTTACCTGGTTAAGAGAAAGGACTTGTAGGTTGTGGACGTTGAACAGCCAAAAATTTTGTTTGTAAATAGTTAGCACTTCTTAAGGTGCTCCTTGTTGGTTTTATTAGACCACTGAACAAAAACCCGTCTGGCGTGGCCGAAGACATGGTCCAACGAGTGGATCAGCTATCCCTTGCAGCCACGCCCAGGGCCTACATTGGTGGTTTTCGGACGGGTCCCTCAAATTGCACTTACAACAGTGAGATGGACACCCTGTTAAGAATCTCACTACAGTTTGCTGAACTTACTTGAGAAATGATAAAAATGTTTTATGTGTGAAAAAAAAAAGTTATTTAAAGTAGTTTTATCTTGTTTTATATACTGATAGCAATATGAAACATTCAAGAAAAATGCCTCCCATAGAGGGAAGAAAAGTTATTTATTTGTTTATTGTTCTTCTATGTGATGCATCCTAAAAATATTGCATGTCTTAACATTCTTGTTTTTACTCAGTTACAGCCCGCGGACGTGCTGTGTTTAACGGGGGGGGGGGGGGGGTAGGTGGCGCCCCTGCGGGTCCAGCTGCCAGGTACTGCATCTCAGCCAGAGGTGTGGTACCCCACTCTCAGGTAAGGAGGAAGCACTACCCGGGACCCACACACTTGCATCCAACACTACACCATTCCAGACCAGCAGGCAGGGCAAGATGCACTTGGTCACTGCTGAGCCCTGTTCCTGGCTGGAAGAAGGGAGCCAAAAAAGAAGGAACCATGTAGTGGGTGTGGGTGGAGGAAGTAGACTAGGGAAGCACAGAGAGAAAGAGTATAAAAAGAGAGGTAGGAAGTTCCAGAAGGAGTTCTGCTCAGGGGAGCAAGGGGAGCAGTTCAGTCAGTCTCCTGTTATAGTGCTTGGAGCAGGAGGGGAGTTTCGTCAGGGCTTAGTCAGAGTGGCCCAGAAGGAGAGAGAGAGGAAAGAAGACAGGGGCAGTGGGAAAGGCTCCAGAGAGACAGAAGGGATCCCAGGGGCACGGCGAGTGCAGGAAGCCACCCATGCGCCTGAATTCACGCTGACATGGAGGGATCAGGCCGCAGTAGGGGACTGGCCCCTGCCTAGTGGAGTACTTTAGGTCTCAGCTAGCAAACCGGAGGCTGCAGCATTTCAGGTGCTGCAGCCACACTCCACACCTAGTCGCCAAAAAGGTGGCCATAAGAGGACCAAGGGGATAGAGAGGACGTCGCCCGACAAGGCCCGCTGTTAGAACCCTCCTGTTAAGTTTTTTCAAGTTTGCTGGTCACATGACCTTTTTTGCCTATTTAAACCTGCTCCGCCCTTCTGGCCTTGCTGGACTTCATTGTAATTTCAACTCTTAATCTAGCTAGGTGCTTTGTTACCTTACTCCGTCAGTTTAGCTAGGTCTCTTGACCTCTATTTTCTATGTTGTTTTGTTTGTCCTTTTCTGCTACAATTTCTGCTAGGAGGTGTCCATCTTACTCCCAGTCCCTAGTTCTTGTAGGGATCCCTCCCTCACATCTATAGGTCTTCGTACAGACTAGCTGAGGACTTTAGCGGGTCTGATCGCAGGATCAGGTTCCCCGTTACATCGTAGAGATTAAGCTTAGTTCTACTTTAGGGACAGATCTCCTTTCTTTCCTTAGTGCTTGTAGCAGATCATAACAGTAAGTCCAGCCCAAAAATTTCTCTAAGGAAAGACCTCCAGTTTCCATCATGGTGTCGGTTCAAGATTTGGCTCAACGCTTGCAGGGACTCTCTCTGGAGGTGGCCGAGCTCCAACAACACATGAGTAGCTGCTCTGGAGCGCATTTTGTAGAGCCAAAGGTACGTTTGCCTGATTTATTTTTTGGTGAACAACAAGATTTTTTTTTCCTTTAAAAATGCTTGTTTATTGTATTTTCGTTTAAGACCCAGATCCTCTGGTGATGAATCACAGCGCATAGGGTTCATAATGTCACTTTTGCGCAAGGAACCTCAGGGATGGGCCTTTTCTCTCCAACCTAGTGATCCGTGCTTTAGATCAGTGGATAGTTTTTTTTCTGCTTTGGGGTTGTTGTATGATGATCCTGATCGTGTCTCATCAGCTGAGACGGAATTGAGACATTTGAGGCAGGGATCAGGTAATGTGGAAAATTATTGTACTCACTTCCGTCGGTGGTCTGCTCAGGTAGGGTGGAACGATTCTGCTCTGAAAAGTTTGTTTCTTGCAGGGCTAGGTGAAAGGGTTAAAGATCTGCTGATTGCTTATCCTACACCTGGAAACTTGCAGGAGGCAATGCAATTAGCTATACGGGTGGACAGGAGACTGCGTGCAAGGGTTAATGAGAGTAAATCCTCTGCCATGTCAGCTCCGAGTTCTGAGAGGGTCTGTACTGACATTGGAGAGCCGATGGAGATTGGGGCGATGTCACCCCGCTCTCAGGAAAAAGACCGCAGATTTTCTGAAGGTTTGTGCTTTTATTGCGGAAAATCTGACCATTTCATTAAGAACTGTGTGCTTCGTATGAACAAAGAAAAAAAAAAGGTTAGTTACGCCCGTATAGCCTGTTTAAATACTAAGGGGGTATTTCTTTCTGCTACTACCGCTGCTCAGGAAGAATTAATTGAATTTCGGGTATTTGTGGATTGTGGTTCTACTCTGAATGTGATTGATGGGGGATTCTTGGAAAAACTTAAATTAAAACCCAAACCTTTGTCATCCCCAATTGCCGTGGTTTCTGTCGATTGTTCTCCCTTGAAATGTGTTACTCACAAGGTTTATGAATTTCCCCTCACTATTAATGGTATTCACCAAGAAAATTTGGATTTGCTGGTATTAAATAATTTGCCTTCTCCAGTAGTTTTGGGTTTGCCCTGGTTAAAATTGCACAATCCTGTACTGGATTGGTCTACCAATGAAATTAAGTCCTGGAGCCCTAAGTGTTATGACAAGTGTTGTAACGGGCGCATTGCTGCTGTGGATAAAGGGGAATTGCCTGTACCTATTCAGGATTTTTGGAAAGTTTTTTCTGAGGAGGAGTCGCAAATTTTGCCTCCTCATAGAGACTATGATTGTACCATTGAATTTGTCCCTGGAGAGACTCTCCCTAAAAGTCGTTTATTTAATCTTACTATTCCTGAGAGAAAGGCTTTGGAGGAATACATACAGACGAGCTTGGCCGCCGGTCATATCAGACCCTCTAAGTCACCTGTGGCTGTTGGATTTTTTTTTGTTAAAAAAAAGTACGGCGGTTTACGTCCTTGTCTGGACTTTCGCGAGATTAATAAAATTACTGTACGCAATCCCTACCCACTGCCATTGATTCCTGATTTGTTTAACCGGTTAGTGGGGGCCAAATGGTTCTCTAAAATTGATCTCCGGGGGGCATACAATTTGTTGCGCATGAAGGAGGGTGATGAATGGAAAACTGCTTTTAACACTCCTGTGGGTCATTTTGAGAATCTGGTGATGCCTTTTGGTCTTACCAATGCACCAGCATTTTTTTCAGAATCTAATGACATCCTTAGACCTTTGATCGGCAAAAATGTGGTTGTGTATTTGGATGACATTTTGATTTATTCGCCTGATCTTGAGTCTCATTGGCCGAGCGTACGTGAGGTATTGCAGTTATTGATTGACAATTCACTTTTTGCTAAGCTGGAGAAATGTGAGTTCGCTGTACAGAGAATTCGTTTTTTGGGCTACATTATCTCCAGTGAGGGTTTTGAGATGGACCCGGTGAAAGTTCAAGCTGTGCAGGAATGGCCTAGGCCTATTGGTTTGAAATCGATACAAAGGTTTTTGGGTTTCGCCAATTACTACAGAAAATTCATTAAAAATTTTTCTATTATTGTTAAACCACTGACCGATCTCACCAGGAAAGGTGCTAATACGGTTCAGTGGACTTCTGAGGCCATTGAAGCTTTTTTGTTTCTAAAGGAGAGGTTCAGCTATGTCCCCATCCTTATGCAGCTTGATGTGACTAAGCCGTTTTTGGTTGAGGTTGATGCTTCTTCTGTGGGGGTCGGTGCGGTGTTGTCTCAGGAAATCAAGGATTTTCTGAGACGGAACTTAATTACGATATTGGTAATCGTGAATTGCTGGCTATTAAACTCACATTTGAACACTGGCGTCATCTCTTGGAGGGTGCTGAATTTCCCATTCAGGTTTTCACTGATCATAAAAATCTGATCTATCTTGATGCTGCCAAGCGCCTGAAATGCCCGTCAGGCTAGGTGGGCACTTTTTTTTTCGCGGTTTAATTTTTCCGTTACTTACATCCCGGGTACCAAGAATGTTAAAGTTGATGCTTTGTCTCGCAGCTTTTCTCCCATGGTCGATGCTGAGGAGGAGGAGAGCATTTTACAAGAAGGTGTTGTGATTGCTGCATTGGACTCCGTTTTGGAAGATGAGATTCTTAAAGCACAGGAGAATGCCCCATCTAACACACTCCCCATGGGAGGTTGTTTGTGCCTAGGACCTTTAGGAGAGATTTGTTTGTTGAGTGTCATGAGTCTCGGTTGGCAGGTCATCCAGGAATTTCTGAGACGAAGAGACTTGTGGGTCGCAGTTTTTGGTGGCCTGGATGGCAGAGGGAGGTCATTAAGTGGGTGCGTCAATGTACTGTGTGTGCTAGATCTAAGTCTTCGCATACTCCTGCTGCGGGGTTGCTTTGCCCTCTGGAGGTTCCTAGTGCACCTTGGACACATCTGGCTATGGACTTTATTACTGACCTTCCCCCCTCTGAGGGTTTCACGGTCATCTGGGTGGTCGTGGAACGTTTTAGCAAGATGTGTCACTTGGTTCCCTTCATCAAACTGCCCTGCGCTAAGACACTCGCTAAGGCCTTTGTAAAGGAGATTGTCAGACTCCATGGTCTTCCTACTGACATTGTTTCTGATAGGGGACCTCAGTTCGTGGCTCTTTTTTGGCGTGCCTTTTGTGACAGGTTGGGAGTTCATTTGTCATTTTCATCTGGATATCATCCTGAGTCTAATGGCCAGACAGAAAGGAAGAACCAGGATGTTGAGCAGTTCTTGCGTTGTTTTGTGGCAGACAATCAAGAAGGGTGGTCTGAGTTTCTGCCGCTTGCTGAATTTGCTCTAAACAACCATACATCCTCTTCTGCTGGGTGTTCGCCTTTTTTTTGTTGCTCTGGGAGACATCCGTCTTTTGGGTCATTCTCCAAATTGGTATCGGCTGTGCCTGAGGAGGAGAGTTTTTCCGGTGATTTGGAAAGAGTTTGGACGGATGTGCGTGGTAATCTACAGGAGGCTAACAAAAAATCTAAGAGGTACTTTGACAGGAAACATCAAGAGGTTTTGTTTACGGCTGGTGACATGGTTTGGTTGTCCTCTAAGAATCTGCGGTTGAGGATTCCTTCTAAAAAATTGGGTCCCAAGTTTGTAGAGCCCTTTAAGGTGCTTCAGGTAGTTAACCAATCTGCTGTTAGGTTGGAGATTCCCACCTCCTGGAAGATTAATCCGGTGTTCCATGTTTCTCTATTGAAAAAAGCTGATGTTTCTGACAGAGACGCCACTGCCACTGTTCCTCCGGTGGTGGAGGACGGGGAATATGAAATTTCCCGCATTCTTAATTCTAGACGGTATAGGGGGAGTTTGCAGTATCTCGTCGCTTGGAAGGGTTTCGGTCCCGAGGATAACTCATGGGTGAGGGCGGATGATGTTTCTGCTTCCAGACTTGTCAGAGCATTTCACAGGAGGTTTCCTGATAAGCCTGGACCTAGGGGATCTGGAGGATCCTCATAGAAGAGGGGGTACTGTTAGAACCCTCCTGTTAGGTTTTTTCTAGTTTGCTGGTCACATGACCTTTTTTGCCTATTTAAACCTGCTCCGCCCTTCTGGCCTTGCTGGACTTCATTGTAATTTCAACTCTTAATCTAGCTAGGTGCTTTGTTACCTTACTCCGTCAGTTTAGCTAGGTCTCTTGACCTCTATTTTCTATGTTGTTTTGTTTGTCCTTTTCTGCTACAATTTCTGCTAGGAGGTGTCCATCTTACTGCCAGTCCCTAGTTCTTGTAGGGATCCCTCCCTCACATCTATAGGTCTTCGTACAGACTAGCTGAGGACTTTTACAGGTCTGATCGCAGGATCAGGTTCCCCGTTACATCGTAGAGATTAAGCTTAGTTCTATTTTAGGGACAGATCTCCTTTCTTTCCTTAGTGCTTGTAGCAGATCATAACACCCGCGGATACTGGCTTGGGACACTGAGTGTGAGGCACAGGGCAGGAGGGTGAGAGCCAGCGCAATGAGACGACCTGGAGAGGTACACAGAATGGGGTCCCGTCCAAGCGCTCCTGAGATACCGGAGAGTTTGCTGGATAACTACCCCGGAGGACACAGAACGACGTGGGTGGTTATAACTGGCTGCAGCAATAACCTGCAACTGCCGAGAACTGTGAGTAAAGCCCTCTGTGTCCTTGACTAATTACTGCGTCACCTGCCCTGCACTACACTGCACCAACAACATCTACCTCTTAAAATCATCTACACTGCCCTGGAGCTTAGCTCTGCCCGTGGAGAGCTGAACCAGCTCTGCTGCGTCACCATCAGCTCCAGTGGATCTGCACCGCAGCGGTGGTCCCATATAGCCACATACCACGGGTGGCGTCACTAACATTATCCCCAAATCTTTATTTCCCAAAATTGACTTTTACATTTCCTTTAATTGACCGTCCAGGGCCACGGACCAGGTCACTGCTACCGTGACTACCCTGAAAAGGACCAGCCCGGCTACTGTGTACCCCACGGCCCCAGGGGGTGTGTCATAAATGTTTTGGAGTGTCCTAATCAAAGTCCAGACCTTAATCCAATTGAGAATCTGTGGTCAGACTTGAAGATTGCTGTTCACCAGAGCAAACCATCTAACTTGAAGGAGCTGGAGCAGTTTTTCTTTGAGGAATGGGCAAAAATCCCAATGGCAAGATGTGGAAAGCTCATAGAGATTTATCCAAAGTGACTTGCAGCTATAATTGCCACAAAAGGAGGCTCTACAAAGTACTGACTTTAGGGGGGGTGAATAGTTATGTACACTGAAGTTTTCAGTTATTTTGTCCTATTTATTGTTTGCTTCACAATAAAAAGAAAACCAATGATTCACAGTTGTAGGCATGTTACTTATATGAACTGATGCAAACCCTCAAAAAAAACCTGTGAAATTCCAGGTTGTGAGGTAGCAAGACACAAAAAATGCCAAGGGGGTGAACGCGTTTGCATGCCACTGGAAATACAAGGCATAGCAGGAACACTTCTTAACATTTTCTTCTGCGCTGTATGACAGAAGTTCACTTTTGACGGTTACAGACGGCGGCACATTACTTGTTGGGAACATTGCATATACATAGCAAGCTGCACTGGCAGCCTCAATCTTCGTATTCTTTCACAAAGACCTCCAGGTCCTGGCTAACACCGAGACTTGCTTTAAATCTTTTTTAAATCTTCCTGCATAAGTGCACCAACTTGCCTGATATGAGGAAAACTGCTACAAGTGTAGATTGTTTACTGAATAACATTCTCCCTTGCAGGTCTGCTTCTTCACACACATGCATTGATGACAGAATTCTCTGAAGGTGTCCTCTCTTCTCTCTCCTCTAGACTAACCATATAAAACCAGGAACTAAAACACTAGTGTCCATTACTCCTCCGCAACTCTGGGCTTGCCTACAGTTCACCCTGTCACACCTGACTAACAGGAAACTTCAGCCTACTTGTGTCACGCAAGGTGTGGGAAAGACTTAGTGCAGCACAAAGGGAAGAGGGAAAGGGAACCCAGACTCTAGGGAAAGGGGGGAGTGGAGACCTCCTAGGCTGATCTAATATCACCCTGTCTCCACTAACGTCCCTATATTGGTTCTTCACCAATCGCTGCATGCGTACCTCACCCTGTCTTTCCCTGGCGTTTGGCCCTGGCTAGGGAAGGGAGGGGATGAGCGCTAGTCAATCCCCACTGAACACTAAAGACAACAATGGGGAACAAACAGGGGAAAATCGCTTAGCTTTAGTCAACTCCAGACAAATGCGCACACGTCCTCTAGCACCAGAGAGGAAGAAGTACTGCTCTTGCTCAAGTCTTCACAAGGAGTAATTAATATCTCCGGCACATCCCTCTGGCACACAGTAGGTATTTATACACCCAGGCCAGGGTGTTAATTAACCAGAGGAAGGTAGCCGCTGGGTCCTAGAGAGACAGCTTCAAGTTGTCTGTAATGACTAATGAAGAGTTCTCCTGCAACCAACTGCAGGGTGACTGTCCATCACTTCTGACACGCCTGTGACAACTTGAGGTTAAAACGCATAATAAAATACAATATAACAGGGGTCTTTAGAGAGGCTGCTGTGTCATCTTCTCAACCTTTCCAATACTGAGAATAATCCTGTAAATGGTCAATGCTATGTCAAAAAAATTAGCATAAATTAATAGCACAAGCTGTCATATAACAAACTTTCTAGTGCATCTTTTCAGAGAAATATGCTTATTTCTCCACTTCTAGACCAATTCCTCGGCACCTTTCCCCACCTTCTGTGATTATCATTCACTTTGAGAAACAGATAACATCAGTCATGGTCAAAACAAATCAGAGTGACAATTCTGCAGTCTATTGAAATCTGTGAAGAGTAAATGGGAAAGGAAGAGTAGAATGAGAAAGACACAAACAGAGATTAATTATGCTGTTTAATTCCAGTACAGGACTCACAGCTTCACTTCTCAGTACTGATGTTTAAAGAGGTTGTCCGGCTTCAGGCTACAAAAACTGCAGTCACTGTACTTGACTGCAGACTTGTGAATCCTCACTGAGCGTGTACTGCACGCTGTGAAGATTCTATGGTGCCGGCGCCGGGAGTGGGTGGCCATGTGACCGCAAGTATGCAATTTACATACTTCCAGCCACATTCCGACTAGAAGTGTCCCACCTTGCTCAATATACTTGCATTGAGTAAGTCCGCAAACGTCTAGTTGGCACGTGACCACATGAATGCAAATTGTACACTTTCTGTCACATGCCCGCTGCTCCCAGTGAAGCACCGGAGAATTCTCACATCACGTAGGGCATGCGATGTGAATATTCACAAGTTTTCAGTCACATCAAGAGACTGCAGACTTGTAATCAAAGGTGGGACAACCCCTTTAATGTCGGAAGCCTGCATCAGCCAGCTTCTGCATGTAACAGTAGCAATTGGAGCTGAACTCTGATCGCTTCTGTTAACTACTTATATTCCCTTTGTAAATCTCTGACAGTGGCATTTAAGGGGGACTTGCATTTCCAAGCACCAAGTGACTCCCTAGAATGCGATTATGGGGTGCTGATGGGTTGCCAAGGCAACCAAAAACCTGCTGAAGGCCATCATGACTCATGTTGGTATACCTGTGAGTCACAGGCTGGACTTTATAAGGGACATGATATTAATTATGATACTGTGGTATGACATTATATATAGCAAGTCATCTAATGGGAAGAAAAAATAAATAAAAATAATATTTAAAAAAAAATATTAAAAAAATAAAATCATACAATTTTGAATCATCCCTCTTTTCTCCATTTTAAAATAAAGAAAAAAAAAATATATATTTGGTATCATTGCAACTGTGTAAACGTCTGATCTATCAGAATATAAAATTAATTAACAATTACCCTTTAGAAAAAAATTCTAAATGCCAGAATTATGGGTTTCTTTTGCCACAACTCCACAAAAAAAAGCAATCAAAATGTTATATGTACCCCCAAATTTACAAATTTATCAGTTCTTTTCACCATTTTAATAAAAAAAAACCTTTTCAAGTTTGGTATTCCTTTCAACATAATAACATGGAGAATGGTATCAGACTTTTTTTTATCACAAAATGAATATAAACCATATAACCATATAAAGAAAACCCAAAATGCAAAGAGAAAAATTGCTTCTTACCATTTTTCATTCTACTTGGATTTTTTACCTTTTTCCTGTCCATTGTATGGCAGAATGAATGGTGTCATTCAAAACTTCAACTCGTCCCACAAAAAACTAGGCCTCGTACAACTATGTCAGTGGAAAAATAAAAAAAAGTTATGACTTTTGGAAGAAGAGGAGGAAAAAATGAAGATGCGAAAAAAAAAATTAAAAATTGCTCATTTCCATGAACGATGAAAAAAGACACTCAAAATACTCTGCTGCACTGGACATTTTTGGTCTGCAACATTTTAACTAAAGCTTTGAGAATTCAGGTAAACTGATACTATTAGATGAGTTTTCTTGAACAATAGTATTAAAAGTTTATGAATGATCATTCCCTGACACATCACCCTCCGGCTCTGACACTCTATTCCGTAGATCATATCTCCTCCTTGCCTTCCGCACTGTGTAATGTGAACATGTATGAGGAGAAATGGTCACTCTGTATCTATTCTCCTACAATAAATATTAAGCGCAACTGAAGAAACACATTAACAAGCCGCCTCTTGCCAAGGAAGCTAAAAGCCAAGCAGATTCTAAAATTTGCTGAGAGAGCAGACAGGTAAGTAAGTGGGGTCAGATAAAGGGGAAACAAAAGCAGTGCGGAAGTGAAAGCTCCCCGGGACAAATCACCGTTCTCCTACTGCATCCAAATCAGTACGATGTAGACTTCATTACCCAAATCCATCATGGAGAAGAAAAGCTAATGAAAAACTTCTACAAAGTATCATTTACACTATATTGTCCAGATATATAGTAGGGCCAAGGAGAAGACGCACGATACCTCTGTTATCGTAATGGAGATGTAGTTGAGATGAATCTCTCCACCAATTGGGGAACTATTGGCCCAACCAAGACTTCTACGTCTTCGTTTCAGAAAGAAGTATAGAAGTAAGAATGATAATGATACCTTTCTTAAAGGGAATCTGTCACCTCAGCTATGATGCCCTTTCTGTATATTAGCTGCGGAAATCACATCGCGTTTTGAGCCAGGACTCATTCATATTCATGAGCTGCAAAATAACTCCATCTGCCCTCAAGGGATTGATAGCGTTCTCTGAAATACTTATCAAAGGAAGAAAGGGCAGAGATAAGAATAATCACTTTAAGATATTCTGTTTAAAGGGGTGGTCCAGGATTATTCAGAAACAGCGTCACTCTTATGCATAGGCAGTGCCTGGTATTGCAGGTTGGCTCTATGAACTTGAGTGAGACTTGGATTTGCAATAATCAGATTTTTTTGTGAATCAATTTGCTTAAATCCAACAAAATGGTAGTCAGGCAGCTGCCATTTTCCTGAATAAAAAAAAATATATTTATATATCATTATTATTAACAGTTACCTCTACCCAACCCTCACCTGTACCACCATGCCGCTCCCTCCAACTCCAGTCACTCTTCCAGGCTCTCTGGCACTGACTCTGCTTCATGTGGCATCATGATGTCTTGAGCTGTAGTCAGCACCAAAGAGCCCAGAAGAGTGACCAGAACCAGAGGAGCTGTGCACCAGGACAGGTGAGGACCAGGGAAAGCTGAATATTATTTACTTTTTTAATCCTATGTTTAATACGATCTGGTCAATAGAGAGACTTCAGAACACGATAAAAGTCTTTAAATGGCAAATATGATGTGAATAGAATTTCATCGCTGAATACGAGCGAATCTGGCAAATTCGAATTTTGGCAGATTCGCTCATCTTTAGTGCTGCATCTAAACAAACTAAAACAAAAACATGCCCTTCTTGTATAATTCTCTGCACCCCTTTAAAGTAGGGAATACATCCCTTCAATGATTATATTGAGGAACTGAAAAATATGCAATCAAGGCTCCAGATTTGTGGCGTGCCTCTTAGTCCAACCATGCACCCACCAATGATTAGCACATTTCTCTCAAAGCACAGTGTCGACAGAAGTCAGCCAATCAGTGGTGTGGGCGGGGTTATACACAGCTCAGCATTCCGAGCACTGCTAGATCTGCAACAGAGAAAACTGTGCTAATTTCTGTCAAAATAATGATAAATCTGGTTAATCCCACATTTTTAGAATAGTGGCAAGTGAGTTGTAAAGGAAAAAAAATAAATCTGGTGTGTGCCATAATTTTTTCCCCAGAAAACTGTCACAAATAGCTTAACCCCTTCATCGCTATAAATATACATCATATGGTTGCATGGGCTGTTTGGTAAATATTAGGGAGCTGAGCCCACACCATACACAGTGGGCAAAGGACGTGTTACACAGCCAGAACCTGCCTGCAACTTCAGCAATCAGAGCTAGCTCAAATTGCTGTAGTTTAACCCTTTAGATGCTGCTGTCAGTAGCGACTGCAGCATCTACTGTAAGTGGATAGATAAAGGGGTGAGCCAATCAGTGACCTCCATCGCCTTGACCCCAATAGGAGATAACAAGATTTACATTATACCGCAATACAGAAGTATTACAGTGTATTGTACCTGCTCTATGTCCCTTGGACTAAAAAAAATGATAAAAATATTTCTACACTACTTTTAAAAAAAAAAAAAAAACACAAATATACGAGTTTTAATCATCTCCCTTTCCCCACTTTTGAAATAAAAAAATAAACAAAATTCATGTTAGTAAAAGTCCAAAATATTACATTATTTATCAAAGTGAATGTTAAGAAAAAAAATCACCTTCCATAAAAAATGATAAACCTTGTCCTCAAAACACTAGCCTTACCTCAGCTCCACTGTCAGAAAAGTAAAAAAGTTATAGGTCCCCAAATCTCCATAATTTTACTGACTCTCAGAGTAAATTTAAAGGGAATCTGTCAGTAAGATCAACCCAACACCCCCCAACCCACATCCCTTTCAAACTGTATATATAAGCATGATGGTCTATGAAATACAAATGCATCGACACCTTTATAGCTTCTATTTATTGCTGCATTCCCGGGATTTAGAGTTTTACGTTAATACTTGTAATCTCGAACGCTGGGCCCGGAGTGGGTAGTCATGCCATGTGACTGAAAGTATGCAATTTGCAGACTCCTGGCCACATTCCAACTAGACGTGTCTAGACTTGAACATTGAGCGAGGTCATGAGCATCTAGTGGGCATGGGACCGCATATTTGTGGTCACGCGACCACCGCTCCTAGCGCGCGAGAGTCCTCACGGTGTGCTCAATGTGAAGATTAACAAGTCTTTCGGTATATAGAGTGACTGCAGACTTGTACGTTAAGAACAGACAACCCCTATAACCTAGATATAGATGCAGGTGCTGGGGTGGGGAAACAACCTTTATAGGCAAAGTTTCCGGAAGTGCTCTGTCACACATAGAGCTCTTGACTAGTGATGAGCGAGCCCATTGCTCGGTACGCTACTGCTCGGTGCTCGCACAAGCATTTCACTGCTCGAGATGCTCGGCGCTCGCTGAGTATTTCCGGGTTGCTCGGGCGGGAACTTGGGTCCCCTCCTTGCATGATTGGCGCTCTTTAGAGAGCCAATGAACATGCAGGGATTGGCTGCCATAGACTGTAATGCCGTAGCCATGTTGGTTGTGGGCATTACAGTGATTGGCTGGCCACACAGCATCATCAGTTCTATATCAGACCTGGCGCCACCATGCTCGTCACAGTCACTCCGGATCAGACAGTGTAGGGAGAGGTGCTGCTGCGTCAGGGAGAGATTTGCTTGTGTATTTGGTAGTGTAGGGAGAAAAACTGTACATTACACATATCCATCTTAACACACAGTCCTTCTGAGGACTAATCCATCTGCAGAGATATCAGGCAGGCAGGGTGTATAGGCAGGCAGGGTATATAGCAGACTGCAGTGCATATAGCACAAGAGGCTCCATTCCAATTCTGCCTTTTGCTGCTGTTAGATATTTCTATACAAAGGCCCAGGTCTCAGGGGCCAGGAATACTTTTCTTTGGATCTTAATCCTCATTATTTGCTTAAAAAGCAATCCAGAGAACACCATTTTTCTGCGCCATTTGCTTGTGTAGGGAGAGGTGCTGCTGTGTCAGGGAGAGATTTGCTTGTGTATTAGGTAATGTAGGGAGAAAAACCGTACATTACACATATCCATTTTAACAAACAGTCCTTTTGAGGACTAACTAATCCATCTGAAGAGATATCAGGCAGGCAGGGTATATAGGCAGGCAGGCAGGTATATAGCAGACTGCAGTGCATATTGCACAAGAGGCTCCATTCCAATTCTGCCTTCTGCTGCTGTTAGATATTTCTATTCAAAGGCCCAGGTCTCAGGGGCCAGGAATACTTTTCTTTGGCTCTTAATCCTCATTATTTCCTTGAAAAGCAATCCAGAGAACAACGTTTTTCTGCGCCATTTGCTTGTTGGCACTGCAGAATACAGCCAGGTCCTTTCCATATTACAGCGCTAGAAATCCAGCTATTTAAAACTGTGTTTTCTCCGTCAAAAGGATCACATACAGTATAGACCAAAAGTTTGGACACACCTTCTCATTTATAGATTTTTCTGTATTTTCATGACTATGAAAATTGTACATTCACACTGAAGGCATCAAAACTATGAATTAACACATGTGGAATTATATACTTAACAAAAAAGTGTGAAACAACTGAAAATATGTCTTATATTCTAGGTTCTTCAAAATAGCCACCTTTTGCTTTGATGACTGATTTGGACACTCTTGGCATTCTCTTGATGAGCTTCAAGTGGTAGTCACCGGAAATGGTCTTCCAACAATCTTGAAGGAGTTCCCAGAGATGCTTAGCACTTGTTGGCCCTTTTGCCTTCACTCTGCGGTCCAGCTCACCCCAAACCATCTCGATTGGGTTCAGGTCTGGTGACTGTGGAGGCCAGGTCATCTGGCGTAGCACGTCATGACTCTCCTTCTTGGTCAAATAGCCTTACACAGCCTGGAGGTCTGTTTGGGGTCATTGTCCTGTTGAAAAATAAATGATGGTCCAACTAAACTCAAACTGGATGGAATAGCATGCCGCTGCAAGATGCTGTGGTAGCCATGCAGGTTCAGTATGCCTTCAATTTTGAATAAATCCTCAACAGTGTCACCAGCAAAGCACCCCCACACCATCACACCTCCTCCTCCATGCTTCACAGTGGGAACCAGGCATGTAGAGTCCATCCGTTCACCTTTTCTGCGTCGCACAAAGACACGGTGATTGGAACCAAAGATCTCAAATTTGGACTCATCAGACCAAAGCACAGATTTCCACTGGTTTAATGTCCATTCCTTGTGTTCTTTAGCCCAAACAAGTCTCTTCTGCTTGTTGCCTGTCCTTAGCAGTGGTTTCCTAGCAGCTATTTTACCATGAAGGCCTGCTGCACAAAGTCTCCTCTTAACAGTTGTTGAAGAGATGTGTCTGCTGCTAGAACTCTGTGTGGCATTGACCTGCTCTCTAATCTGAGCTGCTGTTAACCTGCGATTTCTGAGGCTGGTGAATCGGATAAACTTATCCTCAGAAGCAGAGGTGACTCTTGGTCTTCCTTTCCTGAGGCGGTCCTCATGTGAGCCAGTTTCTTTTTAGCGCTTGATGGTTTTTGCAACTGCACTTGGGGACACTTTCAAAGTTTTCCCAATTTTTCGCACTGACTGACCTTCATTTCTTAAAGTAATGATGGCCACTCGTTTTTCTTTACTTAGCTGTTTTTTTCTTGCCATAATACAAATTCTAACAGTCTATTCAGTAGGACTATCAGCTGTGTATCCACCAGACTTCTGCACAACACAACTGATGGTCCCAACCCCATTTATAAGGCAAGAAATCCCACTTATTAAACCTGACAGGGCACACCTGTGAAGTGAAAACCATTTCCGGTGACTACCTCTTGAAGCTTATCAAGAGAATGCAAAAAGTGTGCAAAGCAGTCATCAAAGCAAAAGGTTGCTACTTTGAAGAACCTAGAATATAAGACATATTTTCAGTTGTTTCACACTTTTTTGTTAAGTATATAATTCCACATGTGTTAATTCATAGTTTTGATGCCTTCAGTGTGAATGTACAATTTTCATAGTCATGAAAATACAGAAAAATCTTCAAATGAGAAGGTGTGTCCAAACTTTTGGTCTGTACTGTATACGTTGTCAGTAAATACTGCCATTTCTGACCTCCATTAAAAATTTCCTTTAGATTGTCATTGAAGCAATTCACCGCAGTTTGCTGTTCAAGCTACTTACCTACAGGCCAGGTATTTAAAACTCTGTTTTCTCCATCACACGGATCACATATACGTTGTCAGAAAATACTGCAATTTCTGACCTCCATTAAAAATTTCTTTCAGTGTGTCAGTGAAGCAATTCACAGCAGTTTGCTGTTCAAACTAGTTACCTACAGGCCAGGTATTTAAAACTCTGTTTTCTCTATCACACGGATCACGTATAAGTTCGCTCCAAACTCAGTCATTTGTAGTGAGCGTGGAAGACACTGTCCTCTATTGAAAATGGGCAAGGCACGTGGCAAGGGATGGGGAACCGGATGTGATGTTAATTGTGCATGCAGAGGCCGAGGACAAGGCCATGGGCAAGCTGAAATTGTGCCAAACAAACACCCACATCTTCTCGCCTGACCTTCCTGTCCCAATTTCTAGGGGACCGCAGCACACCACTATTGAACCCAGAGCAGTGTCAAAAGGTTGTTGGTTGGATAGCAGATAATGCTTCCAGCCACCACGACCGCCACCACCCTGTCTTCGACATGGTCAAGTCTCAGTAGCTGTGAGTCTGGACCGCATATTCCTCACCCTGATCCTCCTTCCTCCCACCATGCCGAGTACCCAGAGACAACTGATCCCACACTTGGACACTCTGAAGAGCTGTTCACTTTTCAATTTATAGATTCGGGCCTCTCGCCCGGTCCACTTAAAGCGGGGCAGGAGGAGATCGCATGTAGCGATGCCCAAATATTGAAGCAGCCACAGTCACACAAAGGCGACAGTGGGAAAGTGTCACAAGAGGTGGACAATGATGAGACACGATTGCCAAAAGTCAGGAGGAGGACCAGTTTGCGAAAGTGGAAGAGGAGATGGTGGATGATATAGTAACTGACCCAACCTGGCAGGAGCACATGCAGAGCGAGGACAGCAGCACACAGGGCGAGGGAGGCAGAGCACCCCAACAGGCAGGAAGAAGCAGTGTGGTGGCCGCAGACAGAAGGCAGGCAACCGTTCCCCGTAACACCAACACGAAGGAAGTTGCCAGTACAACTGTTAGCTCTTCCCGAGTCTGGTTGTTTTTTAAAGACTCTGCCAATAACCCCAAAAAGGCCATTTGCACTACCTGCCAGGCCAGCATTAGCAGGGGTGGCAAAACGACCAGCCTGACCACCACCAGCATGATCAGGCACATGGCAGCAAAGCACCCGACTTTGAGGGCCGAACCCCTGGGTCCAGGAACAGTGTCTGCAGGTGGCACCATTGCGTCTTCCGCTGTTGTACATGAAAGCAATTCCACTGTCCATGGTGCATGCGAAGATGCCTCCTGCCCTGCACCTGTCGTTGCACATTCTCAGGTAACAGCATCAGGAAGCACGTCCATGTCCTTGTCCCAGCGCAGCGTTCTGTTGTCCATACCCCAGTCCTCGGAACGCAAGCGCAAATATGCAGCCAACGGCCCACAGGCCACACTACTAAATTCTCACATTTCACGACTGCTTGCGCTCAAAATGTTGCCTTTTAGGCTCGTGGAGACCGAAGCATTCCGCAACCTGATGGCGGGGCCATCCCTCGGTACTCAGTGCCCAGCCCCCACTATTTCTCCTAGTGTGCCATCCCCGCATTACACAAGCACGTGTCCCAAAACATTAGCCGTGCCCTCAACAACGCAGTTACAGCTAAAGTCCACCTAATCACGGACACGTGGACAAGTGCTTGTGGGCAGGGATGGTACATCTCGCTGACGGCACACTGGGTTAACATAGTGGAAGCCGTGACCCAGTCAGACCTTGGGATGGAACATGTCCTCCCGACACCAAGGATTGCGGGCCCTAGGTCAATCAGGGTTGCCCCCACGGTCTACAGCTCCTGCACCTCAGCCTCCTCCTCTTCAGCCTCCATCTCCGAAATGACCACATCAGTCACAAGCTGGAAGCACTGCAGCACTGCCTCGGCCAAGCGGCAACAGGCTGTGCTGAAGCTAATATGTTTAGGGGAAAAACCGCACAATGCTGAAGAGTTGTGGACAGCTCTGAAAGAGCAGGCAAATCTGTGGCTCACACCGCTGAACCTACAGCCAGGCATGGTCGTGTGTGACAATGGCCAGAACCTGGAGGCGGCTCTGAGGCGAGGCGAGCTCACACACGTACCATGCCTGGCCCATGTGCTTAACCTGGTAGTTCAGCGGTTTCTCAAAACCTACCCGGAGCTATCAGATCTGCTTGTTAAAGTACGCCGCCTGTGTGCCCATTTTAGACAGTCAGCTACAGCTTCCGCCGCCCTTGCAGTGTTTCAACAGCGTTTGCAGCTTCCGGCTCACAGACTGGTGTGTGATGTCCCCACGCGTTGGAACTCTAAACTGCAGATGTTGGGAAGGATTTGTGAGCAGAAGAGTGCAGTTGTTGAGTACCAGCATCAACAAGGCCATCGGTATTCAGTTCAGACTCCACACATAAGACCTCAGGAGTGGACATGGATGTCAGACATATGTACCATCCTCCAAAATGTTGAGGACTCCACCAAGATGGTGAGTGAAGATGACGCCATAATTAGCGTCACCATCCCGCTTCTCTGTCTTTTGAAACGCTCTCTGCTCACAATCAAAGAGGATTCATTGCAGGCGGAGCACGATGAGATGGAGTAAGGAACCATACAGGGTGATTACACACAGCCAAGCCTCATCTCATCCCAACGTGGATTGGGTGACAATGAGGAAGAGGAGGAGGAGGAAGGACAGGAGCTAGTTTCATGCACTATAGACAGTACTACCTGCACAGCTGTCATACCGTCTGTTCAGCCTGGATGGCCAGAGGACAGAGAGGAGGAGAAGAGCATGGTCAGTCATCCTCTTGGTGAGGACACGGAAGTCTTGCCTGTTAGTAGTCTGGCACGCATGGCTGAGTTTATGTTACGCTGCCTTTCCCATGACCCTCGCATTCTCAAAATTTTGGGTGACAGTCATTACTGGTTGGTGACACTTCTAGACCCACGCTACAAGGAGAACTTTATATTTCTTATTCCTGAGGCGAAGGCGGACAGGTCTACAAAAATGGGGCTGTACCAGAAGGCCCTTGTTGCGAAACTATTAAAAAAATTCCCATCTGAAAATGCTGGCGGCAGAGGGCACTCTTCATTGGACAACCAAGGAGTACAGGCGAGAGAGTCACAACTTCAATCCAGCAGAGGCAGGGGAACACTGTCAAAGTTCTGGGAGAGTTTTCTCAGACCCTCCCATCGCACAGGCACTGAGGCGCGGTGTACTCTGACAAGGAGTGCAAAGTTTGGGAAGATGCTGAGGGAGTACTTTGCCGACTGTACCAACGTCCTCCGTGATTCCGCTGTGCCTTATAATTATTGGGAATCCAAGCTGGATACGTGGAATGAACTGGCTCTCTATGCCTTGGAGGTCATGGCCTGCCCTGCCGCCAGCATTTTATCAGAGCGGTTTTTAGTGCCGCTGGTGGAATTATAACTGATAAGCACAATTCGCCTGTCAACTGAAAATGCTGACAGGCTGACTCTTATAAAAATGAACAAGGGCTGGATTGGGCCAGACTTCTCAACACCACCGAATGACAGCAGGGTAACATAAACTCAAAACCAGTGTCTTTTCTTGGGAGGTGTATTCCCATGCACCTTTTCACACCGACACATGGGTATACGCTTCCTGATTTTGTCTATTTTCTCTTGTCCTCCTCCTTCTCGTCATCCTCCACCACCATATCACCAGGGTGACCGTGGTCCGTGATGCAACACCCACATAATTTTTTTAACCAGTACAGGACCGCCCACTGTACATAAATGGCGGCGCTGCCTGGGCTCTGTGCTGCGCCGACGTTTAAAAACGGTGGGTGGTCTCGCAGCCCTCAGGACCCCCAGGGTCCTGCAAGTGCTGCGGTTCCGGCGCAGAGCGATAGCTCTGACAGGGGACATCATCGGGACCTGATTTGATCAGGTCCCAATGATGTTAACCCTTTCCTAACTTCTATATGCCGCGATCTATAGTGATCGCGACATATAGAAGATAGTGAGAGGAGAGGGAGTCGTCAACGTACCTCTCCGACGGCCCCCTGATGCCTTCCAGGACCTGCCGTTGTTATGGCAGCTGGAGGTCACATGACCGCCTCCAGATCTGCCATATATGGTGTCCTGCTAGGCTCAGCCTGCAGCTGAACTCTAGCAGGAGACAGACAGTGTAAAATTGTCAGCAAAGATCTCATCCAATGCAATACATGTCTTTTACATTGTATGAAATCAGTGATTAGAAAAATAAAAATGAATGTCCCATACAGGGACTAAGTAAAAATGTAAAAAAAAAAGTCAAAAAAATGTTTTCAAACTGTTAAAAAAAATCACTAAATAAATAAAAATAAATAAATAAATTATTAAACCAATAAATCCGTATATTTATGCAAAAACAAAAAAGTACACATATTTGGTATCGCCGCATCCGAAACAACCCGATCTATAAATCTGTCACACTAATTAACTGCTTCTGTGCACACTGTAATAAAAATAAATAAAAAACGGAGCAAAAAACTATGCTTTTTCATCATATCGCCAAACAAAAAGTGGAAAAAAATGCGATCAAAAAGCAAAATGGAAATAAAAATTGTACCGCTGAAAACGTCATCTTGTTCTGCGAAAAAAAGCCGCCAAACAGCTCCATCAGCCGAAAAATAAAAAAGTTATAGCTCTCAGAATAAAGCGATGCAAAAAAAATATTTTTTCTATAAAATTGTTTTATTGTGTAAAAGCGCCAAAACATAAAAAAAATACAGTAAGTGTAGTATCGCTGTAAACGTACTGACCCGAAGAGTAACGCTGCCCTATCACTTTTACCACACGCAGAACGGCATAAAAAAACCTCAAAAAACAATTCCTGAATTGTTGTTTTTTGTTAATTTTACCTCGCAAAATCCGGAATATAAAGCGATCAAAAAATGTCACGTACCCAAAAATGGTACCAATAAAAATGTCAACTCGTCCCGCAAAAAACAAGCCGTCACATGCCTCTGTCGGCCAAAATATGGAAAAATTATAGCTCTCAAAATGTGGCGATGCAAAAACTAGATTTTGCAAAAAAAAGCGTCTATTAGTGTGTGACAGCTGTCAATCATAAAAACCCGATATAAATCTGGTATCTCTGTAATCGCACCGACCCAAAGAATAAAGTAATCTCATCACTTAAACCGCACGAGGAACGACGTAAAAAATAAATAAAACCAATTCTTCACCTGCTACTGATTTGTTTATTATGTCTCCCAAAGATAGCAGTAAGGCTCTGCTCACATTTATCCTGCGCTCTGCGCTGAGCACTTACACCAGAGTTTCCGTGTAAATCTCTGAAATACTTGATTCAGACGGAACCCATGACGGAAGATTCCCTGTAATGAGGCAGATTTAGGCCACTGTGCATGCCGTCTGGCCTGTGATCCCACGGTGTCAGTTTTTTTAGGCGTGCATAAAAGTGCGGTTGGCCACAGTTTTGTGCACTTCTGAAAAAAAGGACACCGCTAAACAGAGGCCAGACGGAGTCCAGAGTAACTCTGCTGCCTCATTACAGTGAATGGATCCCGCAGGGGTTTCATCTGAATAACATCACTTGGAAATTTAGATGGAAACCCCGATGTAAGTGCTCAGCCTAGAGCGCCGGATAAATGTTAAGTAAAATGTTCCCAATAAAAGCTTCAACTCAGTCCTCAAAAAAAGCTAGTCCCCACTCAGGTCCGTCATCTGTTAAAAATATTCCAAGTTATTGGTAGCAGAAAGGCTCTGGAAAAGCGAAATGGCCCTTGCCCCCCAAAAGAAATACAGAAAATTTTGTGCTCCCAAATCCAAATGCCTATTCTACAATAATTTGTTCTCAAATAGCACTCCGTCCCCCCCAGATCTCGCCGTATGGCTGAGCGGTACGATACAGCCACATATGGGGTATTGCCACTTTTAGAAGAAATTGTGTGACACATTTCCGCACAATTTTTACCCATTGCCCTGTGTGAAAATGTAAAATCTGAGGGTAAAACATTTTTTGTGGTAAAAATATAATTATGTTTTCTTCACTGCCCAATGGTATAAATTTAAAAATTAAAAAATACTCACTACTTCCCTAGATGAATTCCTTGAGAGGTGTAGTTTACAAAATGGGGTCACTTGTGGGGGTTTCTGCTGTTTTGGCATGTCAGCGACTCTTCAAATGTGACATGGTTTCTGCAACCTATCCCAGCCAACATAGCGCTCCTTTCTCTTCCGAACCCTTCGGTACACCAAAGCAGTGGTTTTCCCCCACATATGGGGTATCGGCATACTCAGGAGAAATTGCACAGCAAATTTCATGGTGCAATTTATCCTGTTACCCTTATGATAATGCAAAATTAGGGAATGAAAAACATTTTTTGTGCAAAAAATGTGAAAATTTTATTCTTACGGCTCAATATTATAAACTTCTGTGAAGCACCTGGGGGTGCAAGGTGCTCACCACACATCTAGATAAGTTCCCTAAGGGGTCTAGTTTCCAAAATGGTGTCACTTGTAGGGGGTTTCCATTGTTTAGGCACATCAGGTTCTCCAAACGCAACATGGCGTCTGCTAATTATTCAAACAAATTTTGCATTCAAAAAGTCTAATGGCGCTCCTTCCCTTCTGAACCCTGCAGTGCGCCCAAACAGTGGTTTTCCCTCACATATGGGGTATCAGCGCGCTAATGAGAAATGGCACTACAAATTGTGTATTCTATTTTTTCCTGTTACCCTTGTGAAAATAAAAAAATTGGGTCTAAAGTAACATTTTTGTGAAAAAAAGTTAAATGTTCATTGTTTTCTTCCACATTCCAAAAATTCCTTGAAACACCTGAAGGGTTAATAAACTTCTTGAATGTGGTTTTGAGCACGTTGAGGGGTGCAGTTTTTAGAATGGTGTCACTTTTGGGTATTTTCTGTCATAAAGGCCCCTAAAAGTCACTTCAAATAAGATGTGGTCCCTAAAACAATGTTTTTGTAAATTTTGTTAGAAAAATGAGAAATCGCTGGTCAACTTTTAACCCTTATAGCTTCCTAACAAAAAAAAATTTTGGTTCCAAAATTGTGCTGATGTAAAGTAGACATGTGGGAAATGTTATTTATTAACTATTTTGTGTGACATATCTCTCTGATTTAAGGGCATGAAAATTCAAAGTTTGAAAATTGCAAAATTTTTGCCAAATTTCTGATTTTTTCACAAATAAACGCAAATGATATCGAAGAAATTTTACCACTATCATGAAGTACAATACGTCACGAAAAAACAGTCTGATAATCAGGGGAATCCGTTGAAGCATTCCAGAGTAATTACTTCATAAAGTGACAGTGGTCAGAATTGAAAACATTGGCCCGGTCACGAAGGCAAAAACAGGCTCTGGCGCGAAGTGGTTTAAAGGGTTTTTATGATGCCCGTAAAAAAATTTTTTATACAGTATGTTCATGTATACCCCCCAGGGGTAAATGTTTGTCAGCCCATACACCTAGTGCGTGGGCATTACAAGTATAGGAGGACGCTCCTTTTTAATGGGAACATTTTTTTATGAGGCCCTCCTCCACGTCTCTTCCAAGGGGCATTGAAGTGCATCCAAATTTTTGGCAGCCCTTGCATTCACTGCATAGGCCAACACTATAGTAACATAGTAACATAGTTTGTAAAGCCGAATAAAGACTTGCGTCCATCAAGTTCGACCTGTTAGTTCTGTAATTGCTAAAGTTGATCCAGAGGAGGGCAAAAACCCCAAATGATTTAGCCAATCTTCACCTGAGGAAAAATTCCCTCCCGACTCTGAAACCAGCAGTCAGAATAAATCCCTGTATCAACCTACTATTTTATTTTATTTTTAAGTATATGCTGAAATCTGCCTGGTATCTAGAAATGCATCCAGTCCCCGCTTGAACTGGTGTAGTAAATCTGACATTACCGTCTCCTCACTCAGTGAATTCCATATTCTCACTGCTCTTACCGTAAAGAACCCCTTCCTATGCTGGTGCTGAAACCTTTTCTCTTCCAGTCTTAGTGAGTGCCCTCTTGTTACCGTAATATCCCTCCTTTTGAAGAAATCCCGGGCAAGATCTCTATACTGTCCCCTAACATATTTGTACACATTTATTATGTCCCCCTCAACCTTCTCTTTTCCAGGCTGAATAGTCCTAGTTTTGCCAACCTCTCTGGGTATTGCAGTCCCTCCATTCCCTTTATTAATTTTGTTGCCCTCCTTTGTACCTTTTCAAGCTCATTTATATCCTTTCTATATATTGGGGCCCATAACTGAGCACAGTATTCCAAGTGTGGTCTGACCAGTGCTTTGTACAGTGGAAGAACAATGTTCTCATCCTTTGCAGCTATACCTCTTCTGATACATCCCATTACCCTGTTTGCCCTTACAGCAGCGGCCTGACTTTGGGCACTCCAATTTAGTTTGCTATCAATCAAGATGCCCAAGTCCTTCTCCATCTCTGAATTCCCCAATGATTTCCCATTCAGTGAGTACTGGTGACTTCCATTTTTCCTTCCCATATGTATGACCTTACATTTCTCCTCGTTAAACCTCATTTGCCATTTAATGCTCCACCTACCCAGCTTATCCAAATCCCTCTGTAGGTCTGCACTGTCCTCTTTTGTATTAATTGTTTTACATAACTTTGTGTCATCTGCAAATATTGATATTTTACTATTTATTCCGTTGACTATGTCGTTAATAAAGATATTAAATAACATTGGGCCTAGTACAGACCCCTGTGGTACCCCACTAGTGACGCTTACCCAATCTTAGAATATTCCATTTATAACCACCCTCTGCCTTCTTTCCTTTAGCCAGTTAGCTACTCACTTGCAGACATTTTCCCCCAGCCCCATCATTCTCATTTTGTATACCAACCTATTATGTGGCACGCTATCGAACGCTTTTGAGAAGTCGAGATACACGACATCCACTGGTTCCCCCTGATCTAATCGAGAGCTAACCTCCTCGTAGAAGTCAATCAGGTTTGTTTGGCAGGAGCGATTCCTCATGAATCCATGTTGATTCGGGATTAAAAGATTATTAGCATCAAGATGCTCCGTAATTGCCTCTTTAATGAAGCTTTCAAAAATTTTGCCCACAACGGACGTCAGACTCACCGGCCGATAGTTTCCGGCGTCACTTTTTGCTCCCTTTTTGAATATTAGCACTACATTCGCCTGTCGCCAATCAAGTGGTACAGACCCAGTCTCAACAGAGTCCTTAAATATAAGATATAACGGTCTGTCTATCACATTACTTAGTTCCCTTAGTACCCGTGGGTGTATGCCATCAGGTCCTGGTGATTTGTTTATTTTAATGTTACTGAGGCGTTTCTGTACCCCAGCTTGGGTTAGATTAGTCATACTTAGTGGAGGATTAAGCTTGTCACTTCTCATTTCTCCTGTTAGTTCTATTTCCTTTGTGAAAGTTGTCGAAAAAAAATTATTTAATAGATTAGCTTTATCCTCATCTTTCTCTATGATTTTGCCTTCCTCACTTTTTATCGGTCCAATATTATCCGATTTAATCCTTTTACTATTTATATACGTAAAGAACAGTTTGGGATTTGATCTACTTTCCCTAGCAATACGTTTCTCTGTTTCCTCCTTCGCTATTTTTATTTGTTTTTTACAGGTTCTCGTTTTTTCCTTGTAACACATTAGTGCCTCCTTACTGTTTTCCTGTTTTAATCTCTTGAATGCCTCTTTTTTGCTATTTAACGCCCCTTTTACGTTCTTGTTCAACCATATTGGTTTCCTCTTATTTCTGGCCCTTTTATTCCCATACGGTATATATCTCTTGCACTGAGTATTCAGAATTCTTTTGAAGGTTTCCCATTTACTATTCATATTCCTTTGATTAAGAACTTTGTCCCAGTCAATAAGTTGAAGGTTTTCTATCAGCTGATCAAACTTCGCCCTCCTAAAGTTTAATGTTTTTATTGTTCCCTTATTGATAACCCTACTGAAGGGCATTTTGAAGTCGATAATATTATGATCGCTATTACCTAGGTGCCCCCCTATCTGTACCTCAGTTATTCTATCAGGCCTATTAGTCAATATTAAGTCCAACACGGCCTTCCATCTCGTTGGTTCCTGCACTAGTTGGGAGAGATAATTATCCTTAATATTTGTCAAGAACCTTTTTCCTTTCTGAGATCTACAGGTTTCTGTTTCCCAGTCAATATCCGGGTAGTTGAAATCCCCCATTACAATCACTTCATTATGTTTTGCTACTTTGTCTATTTGTCTTAATAGCAGATTCTCATTCTCCTCTGTTATATTTGGTGGCTTATAGCAGACCCCCAGTAATATTTTATTATTATTTTTTGCCCCCTCTATCTCTACCCACATGGACTCGACCCCCTCTTCTCCCTATCCTATATCTTCCCTTAGTCTGGGTTTTAGACATGACTTTACATATAAGCAGACTCCTCCGCCTTTCCCCTGTTTCCGGTCCCTTCTAAATAAACTATAATCTAATAAATTTACCGCCCAGTCGTAGCTATCGTCTAGCCAAGTCTCTGTTATACCTACGATGTCATACCTCTCCTCCGATATAAGCGCCCGCAGCTCATCCGCCTTATTGGTCAGGCTTCTTGCGTTGGTCAGCATGCAAGATAAAACTTTGGGGTTATTTAGCATCCTATTCTTCTCTAACGATCTAACTGTACTATCTCCACCCCCCTCTCCACCCTCATTATATTCACTTCTCCCCTTCCCCTTTGCTTGCCTCACATCCCACCTATTTCCTTGGTTCCCCCCCCGTCTCTAGTTTAAAAACTCCTCCAACCTATTAGCCATCTTCTTCCCCAGCACCGCTGCACCCTCCCCATTGAGGTGCAGCCCGTCCCTACGGTAGAGCCTGTAGCCGACCGCGAATTCGGCCCAGTTCTCCATGAACCCAAACCCTTCTGCCTTGCACCAACTCTTTAGCCACTTATTCACCTCCCTAACTTCCCGTTGGCGCTCCTGTGTGGCTCGCGGGATTGGTAGTATTTCTGAGAAAACTACCTTGGAGGTCCTTGCCCTAAGCTTCCTACCTAGGTCCCTGAAATCATTTTTAAGGACCCTCCATCTACCACTCACTTTGTCATTGGTGCCGATGTGGACCATGACCGCTGGGTCTTCGCCAGCCCCACCCAGTAACCTGTCAACCCGATCCGCGATGTGCCGGACTCGAGCGCCAGGGAGGCAGCACACCGTTCGGCGATCCCGGTCTTTGTGACAGATTGCCCTGTCTGTCCCCCTAATAATAGAGTCACCCACTACCAGAACCTGTCTTGCCTGCCCTACACTTCCCCCCTCCCCCTCATTACTGGAGCATACACTCCCCTGGCGGTCAGAGGATCTGTCGTGCTCCAATAATGCCGGTTCTGAACCAGCCTTCCTATACTTCTTCCCTCTATCCCTCCTAACTGTTATCCAGCTCCCTGCCTGTTCAGCCTGCACTTCCCCTCTATGCTCCACCCCCAGTATTGACCCATTGAGTGTCTGCTCGGTGAGCAGCAAACTCCGTTCCATGTTGTCGATGCTCCTCAGTATCGCTATCTGAGCACTTAGATCCAGAATTTGGGCTTCCAAGTGCACGATATGCTCACTTTTCTCGCAGCAGTATGGATCCTCGAGCGGTTGCTCACGGAATGTATACATTGCGCAAGATGTACACTGCACGGCTCCGGCCAACATGGACGTCATTCTAAATATGGGGATACAGTCAGTATATATATACAAGTACAAAACACAATTATTTATATATAGGTGTATGGACGGGGATCAATTAGGGATGTGCAAGTGTATCAATTAGATATCGGCGGGGGATCAGTTAAGTATGGACGGGGGATCAATTAAATATCAAGTATGGACGGGGGAATCAGATAAGTGGGTCAGGTGGATTAATTAAGTGTAAAGTAAAGAAAGAATGAAATACAGTCAGCAATTCAGTCCTAAGTCCTCCCTTCCAAACTCCCTGAATCCAAAGTCACTGAAAAACAAGTCACATACTTACTTTCGTTCGCACTTACGCTCCGGACACACGCAGCTGGTTCACACTCGCAAACTAAGAGATTTAAAGAGTTTTTTTTTTTTTTTTTTTTCCCTTTTCCAGCAATATACCCTTCACCTCAATGCACTTCCAAAGAACTTGATGCCCAACCAGCTGCCCCTTATAAACCCTTAATTATGACCCCTTCCCCTTAATTAACCCCTTGTGAGTAAATCTACACCTCAGGATTTTAGTGCAATGTAGTTAACCCTTAAATACACAGGTAGTAAACTAAGAAACTAAAACTGTAGTGAGAAAATAGGTTTTAAAAAGCCCAATAAATCTAAACAGGTAGAAAAGCACTCAGCAGGTCACAATGCAGCACTCACCGCAATTCACACAGGTATTTTCTGCAGGATTCCCAATACCTCTTCACTGATAAACAAGTCACACATTTACTTTCGTTCGCACTTACGCTCCGGACACACGCAGCTCGTTCACACTCGCAAACTAAGAGATTTAAAGAGGTTTTTTTTTTTTTTTTCCCTTTTCCAGCAATGTACCCTTCACCTCAATGCACTTCCAACGAACTTGATGCCCAACCAGCTGCCCCTTATAAACCCTTAATTATGACCCCTTCCCCTTAATTAACCCCTTGTGAGTAAATCTACACCTCAGGATTTTAGTGCAATGTAGTTAACCCTTAAAGACACAGGTAGTAAACTAAGAAACTAAAACTGTAGTGAGAAAACTAAAACTATGGGAGACTCTCTCCATTCTAATGGGAATTTGTCATTACTGTGGCCCTGCTCTAAGTGTATTTAAATTCTTAGTAGGGTTTTTCCTAAAATTGGTCAGCCATTGGACTCACTGCATAACCTATAACTGTATAGCAGACCCTCTCCTTTCTAATGGGAACATATCGTACCCTGTTGCTGTGGCCCTGCTCTGTGTGTCTTTAAATTCATAGAGGGGTTTTTCCTAAAATTGGTCAGCCATTGGACTCACTGCATACCCTATAACTGTATAGCAGACTCTCTCCTTTGTAATGGGAACATGTCGTACTTGTTACTGTGGCCCTGCTCTGTGTGTCTTTAAATTCTTAGAGGGGTTTTTCCTAAAATTGGTCAGCCGTTGGACTCACTGCATACCCTATAACTGTATAGAAGACCCTCTCCTTTCTAATGGGAACATGTCGTACCTTGTTACTGTGGCCCTGCTCTATGTGTCTTTAAATTCTTAGTGGGGTTTTTCCTAAAATTGGTCAGCCGTTGGACTCACTGCATACCTTATAACTGTATATCAAACCCTCCCCTTTCTAATGGGAACATGTCGTACCTTGTTACTGTGGCCCTGCTCTAAGTGTCTTTAAATTCTTAGTGGGGTTTTTCCTAAAATTGGTCAGCCATTGGACTCACTGCCTACCCTATAACTGTATAGCAGACTCTCTCCTTTCTAATGGGAACACGTTCTACTTGATACTGTGGCCCTGCTCTGTGTGTCTTTAAATTCTTAGTGGGGTTTTTCCTAAAATTTGTCAGCCATTGGACTCACTGCATACTCTATAACTGTATAGCAGACCCTCTCCTTTCTAATGGGAACATGTCGTACCTTGTTACTGTGGCCCTGCTCTGTGTGTCTTTATATTCTTAGTAGGGTTTTTCCTACCTAAAATTGGTCAGCCGTTGGACTCACTGCATACCCTATAACTGTATAGCAGACTCTCTCCTTTCTAATGGGAACATGTCATACTTGTTACTGTGGCCCTGCTCTGTGTGTCTTTAAATTCTTAGTGGGTTTTTTTCTCAAATTCGTCAGCCGTTGGACTCACTGCATACCCTATAACTGTATAGCAGACCCTCTCCTTTCTAATGGGAACATGTTGTACCTTGTTACTGTGGCCCTGCTCTATGTGTCTTTAAATTCTTAGAGGATTTTTTCCTAAAATTGATCAGCCGGTGGACTCACTGCATACCCTATAACTGTATAGCAGACTCTCTCCTTTCTAATGGGAGCATGTCGTATTTGTTACTGTGGCTCTGCTCTGTGTGTCTGTAATTCTTAGTGGGGTTTTTCCCAAATTTTGGCAGCCCTTGCATTCACAGCATGGGCATTACCACTATAGGAGACCCGTTCCTTTATAATGGGAACATTTTTTTTTCTGAGACCCTCCTCTATGTCTCTTCAAAGGGGTATTGGGTTGCGTCCAAATTTTTGGCAGCCCTTGCAGTCACTGGATACGCAATAAAAGTATAGGAGACCCACTTGTTAATAATAGGAACAACAAAGCATAGCCGGCTGATGGCTCTCTAACAATAGAGAGGGCCGACTGCTTGCCTTTTAAGAATAGTAAGGGCCATCTGATGTCCCTATAACAATAGGCTTTATTACTTTCAGAGTCCCTCCATCATAAATAAAGCAGGATGTGTCTGATGATGTGTCACACACCACATTGCCAGATAAGGTTGTAAAATGTTAAAATGACATTTCCCGGTGAATGCATTTGTCTTAAAAAATAATGTAAAAAAAGCAAAACAATAGGATCTTTCTTTAGTATTAAAAACAGTGTCACCAATTTAACCTCAATGTAATCACATTGTTCAGCTCATGCACCTCCTCCTCCATCTCCGAAATGACCACATCAGTCACGAGCTGACAGCACTGCAGCACTGCCTTGGCCACGCGGCAACAGGCTGTGATGAAGATAACATGCTTAATGCTTAATTGACAAACCGCCCAGCGCTGCAGAGTTGTTGAAAGCTGTAACACAGCAGCCTGATCTGTGGCTCTCACCGCTGAACATACAGCCAGGCATAGTCGTGTGTGACAATGGGCGGAACCTGGCGACGGAGAAATGACTGCCGGAGTAGATACGGTTTCCCTCTATGCCAGTCCTTTCACCAAGCTAAATACAACTCTCAGAAAAAATGTTGTGGACTAGCTTTGTACCGTCCCTGGCCACATTCACCTGTCCACGTGTTTGTGGTTAGGCGGTCCTTCCCAGTAAGTGCACTGGGGAGGGCACGGGTAATTTTGTGGGACCCATGCTTGTGGAAGGCGGAGACGATACCGGGAAAAATAGTGGCGGCTGGGGACCGAGTATGGACACCTGGCCGCCGCCGGCATGAGGCTGTGAAAAGCTTCCGCCTCCACGAGCTTAAAAGGCCATATTTCAAGTGCAAGCAGCTGCCCAAAAATCTGGCAGTTTAGTGTGGCGGCCTGTGGGTGGGTGTCTGGCTGCAGACTTGCACTTGCATTCCAAGTAACAGAAATCTAAGCAGATGGTGGCCTCTTTCATCATCATGGCCTCACCTCGCACTATGAACTCTCCTAAAGGAGAAGCCAGGGCCTGCAGGAGGAGTCTCTGGTTCTCTGGTGGGCCCATCCAAACCTGCCGAGAAGCAGCCCTGGCTAAGAAAAGTGTGGCGAAAGGTTCCCGGACACTCTATGGCTGCTTTTTTAATGTGGATCGGCCATGCTTATGCGTGTTATTTCTTAAACCGCATTACAGATCAGGCCATTGTCCAACTCTGTATTCAAGAAATTAAATGCGCAAAGAAAGATGTGTGTGTGTCAAAGCACCACCAACAAGTGCGAGTTGATGTTGGACGGGCTGCCATTGCTTCTGCAACAAGCTGCATTAGAGGACTTCCTGGGAGAAATGACACCCAGTGTAGGTACGGTTTCCCTCTATGCCAGTCCTTTGACCGAGCTAAATACAACTCTCAGCAAAAAAAGTTGTGGACTGGCTCCGTACCGTCCCTGGCCACATTCACCTCTCCACGTGTTTGTGGTTAGGCGGTCCTTCCCAGTAAGTGCACTGGGGAGGGAACGGGTAATGTTGTGGGACCCGTGCTTGTAGAAGGCAGAGATGATACCGGTAGTATGGACACCCAGCCGCCGCCGGCATGATGTTATGAAAAGCTTCTGCCTCCACGAGTCTAAAAGGCCACATTTCAAGTGCAAGCAGCTGACAAAAATTTGGCAGTATAGTATTGCAGCCTGTGGGTGGGTGGCTGGCTGCATACTTGCGTTTGCATTCCAAGGAATAGGGTAGGGACAACTGAACGCTGCACTCGGACAAGGACGTGGATGGTGATTGTTGCAAGTCTGCAACGACAGGTGCATGGCTGGAGGCATCTTCGCATGTGCCAAGGATCACTTATGATGGGCACACTTTTAGGCAGTGACCTGGGAGTAGCTTCCAGAGGTCTTCCCCATGCTGTTCCCATGTCTTTTCAGGACTGTATGCATGTGTCTGATGATGTGTCACACACCACATGGCCAAATAAGGTTGTAAAATGTTAAAATTACATTTCCCAGTGAATGCATTTGTCTTTGTTGAAAGCAATGCAAAAGTGCAAAAACGCATCAAAAACACTACGTGTGAACATAGCCCAAGGTGTGGAGGAGTATTTTTCTTTTTGGTTATTTATTTTGCTTTATATACATTGTACATGTCGTGGAAAGGATGTTCCTTAACAAATTTCCCAGGAAAATCCATTTTGGTTTAGTTTTGGTATGTTTTATTGTGAGTCCGTAAAAGTGGCGTAATACTCTGACAATGTTGTTGACAGCAGTGACCTGGGAGTCAGAAATGCTTCCAGCGGTCTTCCCCATGCTGTCCCCATGTCATTTGAGCACTGTTCCCATCGATTTGGGCAATTTTTAGGCCCTCTGCAGACCGCCGGGGGGAGCCGCCTGAAAAATGCTCGAGTTTCCCATAGACTTACATTGGGCTCGTTGCTCGGGTCGATCATCCGAGTATTCTAATGTGCTCGACCCGAGCAATGAGTACCCGGGCATTTTAGTGCTCGCTCATCACTACTCTTAACACCTCATTTACATATTAATGAACACATTAATCACTTGGAAATGTAGCAACTGATAGAAGATATAAAGGTGTCAATTGATTTTCATGCCCATATATGTGGTTTGTGGGGGTTGAATTTACTAAAATATTCTCTTTGACAAATATTATTTGCCACGCAATAGAAGCCATGAAAAAATCCAAACAAAAGTGTTTCTTTTTTCCATTCTACACCACTTAGAATTTTGTTCCCTGTTAGTACATTGTATGGTAAATGAATTGGCACTATTAAATAATTCAAATTATCCAGTCTACAGATGGTTATGTAGATTGAAAAAAAATAAAGATATACTTCTTGTAGAGAAGGAATGAAAAAATAAAATTGAAAAGATAAAAAATCTTCAACATAGAATCTTTGTAGTTACCAATGATTAGCATTTAATCCCAAAAATTGCTCACCTTTGGCGCTCCTATTGTCAATTTATTGTACCTTTATCCATATTACAGCAATTTTATTTTTCATTTTTTCCATATCGCTATTGCTATAGAATCATGTATAAAATATTCCATGCATCTGGGTATCCCCGTACGTTAAATTTTCTTGACTCTTATTAGTAAATGAGCAATCAAAACATGTTTCATGAAATTTTTAATTGGCAAGGTACGATATAGTAATAACATAAAATAATCTGCAATAACATGTTCACAAATTATTGTTTGAAGCCACTAATATGATCCATAATATAATCACGATGATACCATTATTATTATAATTGTTGTGTACTGGTTACACATTTCACTTAAAACAGTCTCAATTCATCTCATAATTAATGGCTTCCTTGTAGATTCGTCGTGTCAAGTAAATTATAGGAATAGAATATGTATTTCTCCGGCTGGGGATATTAGTGCTTTTATACACAAGCTGTTGCCAGTTTTGATATTGATGTGGCCCATTGTTTAGTTACGTAGTGACTTAGTTATCGTTATGATAATTATCAAGATTCCAAGTATAGTGGAAGATAGGGATAATGATATTATGGAAAACATTTCGAAGCCTCTATGTGTTACCCGAGCATATGGTTGCATAATTGTATATGATAATGTGTAATAAAAATAAAGTATAAATGGAGCAATTATGTGAATTTATGTTGCTTACATTAAAATTCAGAGCAAAATATTAACTATGCAAAAAAAATGAGTTAAACCAGTAGACACCATTTTATCTAATCACTGCCAAACAAGATTGGTAAGAGCATCACTCATAGTAATCTTACTGTTTTCCTATGGAAATAAGCCAGAGCTTAGACCCAAGCATATGGATTGAGATTGTCCCCAAGATACAGAGGTATCACTACCATATGCAGCTCCAGTATGTCTCTCCTAATATCACGGTATGTTGGAAGTTTGTGACCATTAAAGTAGCAATCCCGACAAAGTTTTTATCCTCTTAATACATATTATATAGAATTTTATACTTACAATTGCTCATTTTGCCTTTCTACCCATTTATTTCCTCTCTTTTCCATTAGGTCTATAACATCACGTGATTTAAAACAGGCTCGTTGAATTCTTCTAAGCTCTATGTAGAAAAAGGGAAGTCTCTTTTCCCTGCATGAGTAGTAATTAGAATTACAATTCTATATCACTACAAAGTCACTGGCAGGTGGAGAAACAGAACAGCAGGATCAGGAGTTGAGGAGGGAGATTACTCATGCAAGGAAAAGACACTTACTGTTTCGACACTGAGCTAGTGTGATGCTGGATACCAAGACGGCTCGTAACAAATAAAGGGGTAAGGCAAAGGCATAATCAGGTCACAGTCAGAGGTCAGAATTCCAGGAAGATAGCAGATCAAGGCAAAGGGGCAAGGCAAAACCGATGATAAAAAGCAAGGTCCAAGGCCAGGCAACAAAGGTCAAAATACGGGAGCACAGAGTAAAGAGCAAGCACACATCACTACAACTGGCAGTAATTGGAGGTGGAGAGCCATCTAAATAGCCAGGTAATTACTCCTAACAGGAGACACATGGAGGAAGCTCTGACACGCGTTGGCCATGATTGGACTGTTGAAATGTCACTCAAAACATGGACAGCTCAGCACGCCCCAGTCTCTGATTGGATGGCTGAACTGTCCATCACCATACTGACAGCTCATCACATCCCTAGCCTAGATTTGATGACTGAACTGTCACTCACTGCGTCCAGACAGTCCAATAGGCGGAATCATGACAGCTGTCTTTAATCCTGTGATGTTATAGACCTAATGGAAAAGAGAAGAATTAGCTGGGTAGAAGGGCAAAATAAGCAATTGTAAGTACACAGTACTATATAATATGATGATTGCAATATATTAAGAAGTTGAAAACTATGGAAGTGCGTTTTTAAAAGTCCCCCTATCAACTTTGTATTTTAAGTACCTTGGAAAAAAGAATGCGAAGGGCAGAACAGATCAACCTCTTTTGTGTGAAGGTTAAGTGGATGTAGGAAAAGTTTTTGAGTTTGCCACAGTGAAAGTGAGGATGTGAACATACACCTCTCCTTAGTGAGAAATGCTAGAGAATGATGTCCCTCTACTTCAATCCCAGTTGAACAGTATTTTCTGAATTAATTCTTTAAATATCTGTACACTTATATATTCATTTCAATTTTAATGTTCACTATTAAATCAGCTCTGAGTTTTTCTTACTAATGATTTAGTAGACCTCAATTCTTAATCATTCTGCACTTACTGTAACAGAAATCAGTCCTCTATATAATAATGTCTCTGGTGAGCTTGGGCTGAGCTTGTGTTTTTTACACAAAAGTCATTCTGAGGAAATGGTGCTGCAGTGAGAGGAAGGAGCAGCAGCCTTAACTAATAATGACATGTTGTCAAGTCTAAGAATATCTTATATTCCCTGTAATCATAGAAAACAACTCTGCCCCATAGGGACAGAGCTAAAAATCTGTGAAACAGGAAATTTTGAAAAACATAACTAGCAGATAGGCATCACTAAATTCTAAGCTCATGACTGGATAGTCACTATAAGTATACAGTGAAATCTCTACAAAGATTAGCTCTATTGGAAACCATTTTTAATGTAGATCAGACTTCAACATTATTGTAAGAGCTGGTCATCTCCATTAGTGCTGAGCAAGCACTAAAATGCTCGGGTGCTCGAAGCTCGGGCCGAGCTCACCGTGATACTCGGGTGCTCGACCCGAGCAACGAGCCCAATGTTAGTCTATGGGAGACCCAAGCATTTTTGCAGTGGCTCCCCCGGTAGTCTGTAGAAAGCCTAATAAGTGCCCAAAACGATAGTGTGGCGCCCCTGAGGGTTCGACCGCCACAGGGATGCTGCACTTCTTTAATGGAGTGTAGTGTTCCTCCTCTGAGGTAAGAACAGTGTGATAGTCGTGACCCAATCTTTGCATCCAACACCACATTTCTCCTCTCCACCAGAGGGGGCTAGTATGCACTAGGTGCTGCTCCCCTGGTTACAGGGAGACTGGGGAACCAAGAGTTAGGGGAACCAGTTAGTGGGTGAGGGTGGAGGACTTACAAGTTAGTTACACTTTAAATTTCATATTTAATAAAAAGCCATCTTGGGTCTTGGTTCTTTGATTGCCTTCAATCGCTCTTTGACTGTCTCTATGCTGTCAATTGCTGAGTGGACTGTGATCTCCCACCCTAACGCGGATCCTGTGTGAGCCCGCATTGGATGGAGACACAGCCCTCGTGCCCTGGCCTTGGGACGAGGGGTAGGTTGTAGACAAGGAATGTCTCGACCCGGTCAAGGACCAGGACCAAGAAGGCCCGGAGCTTAAGAGGGTGGCTCCATAGCAAATGCATCCCGGGGAGGATGCAGACGGAGCGGTGTACGCCACCTGTCCTCACCACCTGATATATTCAGAGGGAGTCCGGCTGCAAGAGGGGTACCGGCCCCCAACACCCGATCTTGCTACTCCAAGTCCTAGTCGGGAAAGCTCGGTAGGCCCTGAGGATCCCACCGGGTATCGGACAGAGCGGATCTGCCACCTGTGCCCTTGTTCTGAGAGGAGCTCAGAGGGAGACCCGGCCTATTCGCACACACACGGACAGGAAAGGATTCGGTCTGTAGTTCAGGAACACTCTGGTGTAGGGTCCCGATTGAACGCTGGACTTACTCAGAGGTTGTCGGACCCCCGTTCCTGGTGACCCGTTCCTACATCATAGGACCCATCTCCGAGTCCCCCATCTCCCAGGGTAAAATAAAGGGCTTCCGAGAAGAGGCATCACAATACAGTAGTGACAGTGCTCAAATGACATGGGGACAGTATGGGGATCGCCCCAGGAAGCATTTATGACCCCCAGGTCACTGCTGTCAACAATGTGGTCAGAGGTATTAAGCCTCATGGGCTCACAATAAAACGTTCAAAAACAAAACTGAAAGTGAAAGGTTAATAAGACGGGTATTTGTACAGTCTGACTGAGGAAAAAAAAGAGGATTTAGATGAAAAAAAATGATTTTTCCTGGCCCCTGAGACATGGGGCTAAGTCTAGCAATTTGAGCAGCAGCAGCACACAGGACTGTAATGCTGTGTTTGTTGGTATAACGACTGCGTCTCCTATACAGCCTGCCTGCCTGCCTGATATCTGGGATGGATATTAGTCCTCAGAAGGACTGTTTGTTTGATTTTGCAGGCTTTAGAGACCCTACACTACCTATTTCGCAGTATAAACCTCTCCCTAGCTGAGCAGCACTCTCCCTACACTGTCTGATCCGGAGCGACTGTGTCCAAGATGGCAGCACCCGATTTTAAATACTCGAGGTGACGCTGTGCGGCCAGCCAATCACTGTAATGCCCACAACCAACATGGCGGCGGCATTACAGTGACTGGCTGGCACCTGCCCGAGTAACCCGAAAATGCTCGGTGCTCGCCGAACATCCCGAGTAGTGAGATGCTCGGGCTAGTACCGAGCAGTGTCGAGCATGCTCGCTCCAGCTTTATAATTCTCTTATTGGTTACAATTTCCATCTTCAGTGAAACTGCACCCTGCTGCCACTCCTAAATCTCTTGGAAAATTGGATGTTGAACATCAAATTCAGGGATATGGAAAATATCAATGAGTCAAAGCATGTACCACCACTCTACTTGTGACATTCTTGTAAGAGTCTGCACCCTCTCTTTCAGTTTCTGTTCCTGGGTGCCTTCACGGTGGAGACAATACTAGGTGATATAACGTTGAGTTTGTATACTCCCTTGCCATTCAAATAGGTTAAGCGTCACTCCTGTCTCTGGTTTGTATTTGCTCCCTGCTGATTAACCCTTGGCGGGGCAGATGCCATTTAAGTGTGTGTATCCGTCTTGTACACTTCCAGTTATTAAGTTCAGGTTACCTGGTACACAAAACTTGCTCCCTGCTCCTGTGTTGCTATTTAACTGGCTTTGTTTCTAACTTTGATCTCCTGGCAATAACCTTGTGTGACAACCCTTCTTGCTGCCAATTTGCTCCACTGGCTAGTAGCTTAATCCATAGCCCAACCCAGAGACCCCTATATAAATTTACATCTATGTACATGGGTAAAGGGTTAAGGCCAGGTTAAAAACCCTGGAATCTGATAGATGGTCCAAAATATGACATAAAAAGGCAGCAACATTTACCAACACCGTGTCACAACACTAATGTACTACAGGTTGCTGCTCAAATGGTAGGCGTATGAGTACTTATTTCTTCAGTATTTTGCCACTGTGTTGTCTTTGCATTTATTGTTGGGGCCTACTGCATAAATCCTGCAGTAAATAAATATTGTTATCTGGTGTTTTAGTGGAGTAGATGGAGTTACAAGTGCTAAGCCTGCCCACGAAAGCCCTATCATAAGCTGCCACGCTCCCAAAAACAGTGCCCATGTGACCATACCACACTACCATTGGGATAGCCTTTATGGAATGCATTTTATAATAGCCATCATCTACACAATGTTGTTAGAAGATGGGAGAGTTCTCTGGATTGCTATTAAGTTGAAAGACCACCTATATTATCTCTGCAACCAACCTCATCAGCTCCCACCTAATCTTCTGATAATATTGATTTTACCTGTGTCTTATACATGGATAGTCGGGACATCTAACCTTTAGTCAATGCTAATAAACATGCAATAGGTGAGAATTAAGAAGGGTACATATGAAAGAGGGAACAGCTGCAGGATCAGAGCTCCGAGGGTTTGTTTCTTCTCTCTGGGCTATTTAGAGCTGCATACACAAAACCATAGGAAATGTTTTTATTCAGATCATTTGCAAAGTTGATTCATTTTTTACATTAGTTCCACTGGACCAAAAATAGGATGGTAAAAGGCTTTACATTTAGCAATATACAAGGTTGTTCTATGACATCCTTTTAGAGAAATGCATTACATTTTCACTTTAAATGCATGTACCCATTTTGACTTGACCTGAATTACATTTTTTCTTTAGTTCTTCCCTTATATTCTCCTGCACTAAATATTTTAGAGCTGCATAAAATGACAGATACTTTATTATAAGTATCCATTGATTAAACGGTATAAAAATGTGCCATCAATTTGTCCTTATGTGGTCACTTTATAGCGTACGTGCTAACATTATATTCTTTTCATTTGCCCCATTTGCTGATATTCGGAAATATTCTTGATCTGGATTATAAGTTATGTAGAAATGAATCCGACACTCCAATATCAAAGGAAATCTTGATTTTATTATGTAAAGTCCAGTATTGTGCAAATATGTTGTGACGATTCGGTCAATCCGCCCTTCCTCAAACATGTCCTATACAAATTAACTAAAAGAAGACATACGGTCGAAAATTAACATAAATAGGTACATATCATGTATAATCATGTAGAATCACACAAGTAGTAATATATAGGATGAAAATTGAGATATAAAGAATAAATGGAAATCATTTAAGAGCACAGATTCTTAAGTAAGGGGAGTGCCTCTAGTGTATAAGAAATTAGAAATTTGTCAGTCATAAATGAGTGCATATACTGTACATAAACATACACTTGTAGACATGGTATAATAGTATAATCAGGATATAGAATGAAATATGACACAAGAAAAAAGACATATACAGTGGCATATAAGGCCAGAGTAAAGGGGTAAGGCAGGGGTGGGGAACGTCAGGCACCAGATCCATTTACGGCTCTCGATAACCTTTCCTCTGGCCCCCGGGCAGATTCCCGGGGACCGCAGTGCTTGGGCCGGCAACTGTGTTTTTAAAATTGCATTATTGTTGGAGCGCGAGTGCATTGGCTCCCATCTGCCACCCAGCCGAAATAGTGGCTAACTGATGAGTGTCCATGGCAGCCAGGAAGTGGCTGAATGCAACTGCCATCTTGGTTCTCCTGTGAAGCCAAGCCACAGGCTGATCTTCATTGGAGAGCCAAGATTTTGCTGGATGCTGCAATACTGTGGTTTTGAAGTATACAGTATATGTGATCAAATGATCGCTGCCAGGTTCAAGTCCCCTAAAGGGGACAAAAACAATTAAGTGAAAAAAAATATAAACTATCAAAAAAATAAGGAAATTAATTCCTCCCCTTTTCCCACTTAAAATAAAAAACATGTTTGGTGTTGCTGACCTGGAGCATCATATTCCCACGTTATTTTTGCAGCACACTGAAAAAGCTGTGAAAACAAAACCCAAAAAATCATTGTTGACTTGTGTTTTTTTTATTGTAATTTCACTTCACTTAGAATTTGTTTCCTGTTTTCCATTTCATTAAATGTAGTGATGAGCAAGCATGCTCGCTACTGCTCGAGATGCTCGGCGCTCGCCGAGTATTTCCGGGTTGCTCGGGCGGGAACTCGGGTCCCCTCCCTGCATGATTGGCACTCTTTAGAGAGCCAATGAACATGCAGGGATTGCCTGCCATGCACTGTAATGCCGTAGCCATGTTGGTTGTGGGCATTACAGTGATTGGCTGGCCGCACAGCGTCATCAGGTCTATATCAGACCTGGCGCCGCCATGCTCGTCACAGTCACTCCGGAATCAGACAGTGTAGGGAGAGGTGCTGCTGTGTCAGGGAGAGATTTGATCGTGTATTTGGTAGTGTAGGGAGAAAAAACGTACATTACACATATCCATCTTAACAAACAGTCCTTCTGAAGACTAATTCATCTGCAGAGATATCAGGCAGGCAGGGTGTATAGGCAGGCAGTGTACATAGCAGACTGCAGTGCATATAGCACAAGAGGCTCCATTCCAATTCTGCCTTCTGCTGCTGTTAGATATTTCTATACAAAGGCCCAGGTCTCAGGGGCCAGGAATACTTTTCTTTGGATCTTAATCCTCATTATTCACTTAAAAAGCAATCCAGAGAACACCATTTTTTCTGCGCCATTTGCTTGTAGGCACTGCAGAATACAGCCAGGTCCTTTCCATATTAGAGCGCTAGAAATCCAGCTATTTAAAACCGTGTTTTCTCTGTCAAACAGATCACATATACATTGTCAGAAAATACTGCCATTTCTGGCCTCCATTAAAAATTTCCTTTAGTGTGTCATTGAAGCAATTCACTGCAGTTTGCTGTTCAAACTACATACCTACAGGCCAGGTATTTAAAACTCTGTTTTCTCCGTCAAACGGGTCACATATACGTTGTCAGAAAATACTGCCATTTCTGGCCTCCATTAAATTTTCCTTTAGTGTGTCATTGAAGCAATTCACTGCAGTTTGCTGTTCAAACTACTTACCTACAGGCCAGATATTTAAAACTCTTTTTTCTCTATCACACGGATCACATATAAGTTCGCTCCAAACTCAGTCATTTGTAGTGAGCGTGGAAGATACTGTCCTCCATTGAAAATGGGCAAGGCACATGGCAAGGGATGGGGAACTGGACGTGATGGTAATGGTGCATGCAGAGGCCGAGGACAAGGCCGTGGGCAAGCCAAAATTGTGCCACAACAAAAACCCACATCTTCTCACCTGACCTTCCTGTCCCAATTTCTAGGGGACCGCAGCACACCACTATTGAACCCAGAGCAGTGTCAAAAGGTTGTTGGTTGGATAGTGGAAAATGCTTCCAGTCACTTAGCAACCACCACCACCCTGTCTTCCACACGGTCAAGTCTCAGTAGCCATGAGTCTGGAACGCATATTCCTCACCTTGATCCTCCTTCCTCCCACCATGCCGAGTACCCAGAGACAACTGATCCCACACTTGGACACTCTGAAGAGCTGTTCACTTTTCCATTTATAGATTCGGGCCTCACTTGTAAAGCTCCGAGTTTGTGTGTTGTAAGTAATCACCTAGGCAGATTAACGATGCAACAGTATTTTATTGATCACAGCCATGGTAATAAGCAATTCCAGGTAAATGGCCGAAAAACAGTTCTCTCAGTCCTCAAATTCCCAATCTGGGTTCAGTAGTTCCACTGGCTTTGTATAAGCCATACTCACTGTCTCCCAACTCTTGGTTGGCCCACAGATTTCGTATCTTCAGATAGTATAGTCTGTAGCCACAGTCCATGATCCTCTAGATGGCAGATAAAACGATGAAAGCACAGGTATCCAGTAGCAGCAGTTCTTTTAAGAAAGTGTAAATCCAAACGACATAATCCATAATGGTAACATGTTTATCTATTCATCCTTCCAAGTCCACGGTCTCCATCCTCTTCCTTCAATCCGTCCACACAACTCTCCTAAAACATGTCTGTCCTTTCTTCCACTGGGCTCAGTCCCCTCCCAGGTCAGAAGTGATCACACCCTCCCTCTTAAACATTCACTGTTCACTAAACAATGAAGAATATTCTAGAAGCCTTCATCTGAGACTGCATGTAAAACCCCCTGTTGTGACGGCTCCACTGTGTCTACAATCTACACACACATAACGAGATTATTGGCTATTGGAACAATGGTTAGATACTCCTGAGATACAGATTAGTGGAATGCTGGACATTTTACAAGTGAATCTAGTGCACATACTGACAAGTTAGCAGAACTATATAAAACATAACAAGTAAATCACTAATAAAACACAATAATAATATTAACAAAAATGGTGGTCCGTTGCTGGAAAAGTATCATAGTCTTTAGAAAGTGGGCCGCTCCTCACATACCTCCCCCACTTTTTCAGCACGGACACGAATGTAAGAGGTCTTGCCTTTATGAGAAAGAAACTTTGTATCATCCAGTTTCCTCAAAGCATATTCCATGTCGTCCTTGCGAATATACTCCACAGTCCTCATTCCACCCTGGTATACGTCAGTGTAATAGACATCTCCAGCTTCTCTCATATGGTCTTTCAGATCCTGCCAACTTCCTGATGGGGATGCCCGGAGACAAGGACTCTGTATTTAGTTCGCTGGATCAGGGGTCTGTCCTTTCCGCGGGGTCCTACATTCCCCCCCCCCCGATCCCCAGTTTGTCCTGGGAAACTCCAGACGTGCCCAATGAGAACAAAACTTGTATCCATTGCGACCAACCCCAGAGTGCTGACACCCAGTTAGGGGGATGGTCACTTGGCAGCCTGATAAATAGTGTTCTGGGGGGACAATACCTGGGCTGACCAGAGTGATAGTAGAACCAGTGTCCCGAAGTCCCTGGCCCTCCTCCATGATGTCATTTCCCTCCCCCAGGTCACATTCCTTCATGGTAGCAGTTATTGTATTTTGTGTATTACTCACCACAGGTGGGGGGTTAGTCTGCAGATAGTGCCGTTCCCTCTCGGCTGAAGCATTGAGAACCGGTCTTCGGCTTTGGGTTACGACATTTGCCCAGTGGCACACCAATCCTCGTCCTAGGTTGTGATGTGGGCTAGAACGTTCCCAGCATTCCCTGGCAAAATGCCCCATGCGTCCACAGTTAAGGCAGTTAAGCCTTCCTCGCCCCAACACAGGCCGTACTTGGGGGCTTGGGCAACCTCCCCCTCTTTGTGAAGTCCGAACTCCCTGACGTTCCTTCTCTAGCCAGTCCATGGGTTTCAATAGCCTCCCTGTAAGCTCCTGTTCCCGACTCACTGGGGCTGTACTTCCACGTTGCCCTGGTCGATTAGCAGACCAATCATCAGCCAATCTTGCAGCCTCATCCAGGCTGAGTGGTTTTCTATCTGCCACCCATTCTTTTAAATTAACTGGGAGCTTTGACATAAATTGTTCCAGCATGATTATATCCATTACATGTTCTGCTTCCCGAGCCCTCATTCCTTCTATCCACTGAGTACATGCCGTATGTAGTGTGTTGGCAAACTCCCGATGTGTGTGTGCTGCGGGCTTGTCAGTCTCCCGAAACTTCCTCCGGTAGGTTTCCGGTGTGACGGTATACCTCTCTAACAGTGCACTGCGAATGGTAGATTAACATCTCTAATCCACCGAAGACAAGTTATTAAAAGCTTCTCTTGCTTTTCCGGTCAGGCCAACACTCAAATATCTGGGCCAGTCACTGACTGACACCTCATGCAGCAGGCAGAGATTCTCAAATAACTGGAGATGTTCATCAATATCCAAGGTGTCCTAATTGAACTGTGGTATTTCCCGGTACCTTAAAGATGTAGGCCCTTCTCTCCTGTTATCCATTGTCCTCTGCACTGGGGCAGGTGGGGGTATCGCTACATGCACACCCAGAAATTTGTTTAACACTGCCGCCCGCTCCATCTCCGTGGCCCGCTCTCCTAGCGCGTCCAGCATCCTCCTCAACTCAGTCGGTCCATCCTCCGTCATCTCTTCTGCCAAGTCACCGCTCGGTAACTTTCCCTGGTATGTTCTCCAGAGACAGGTGCTCCCACCGCTGCCACCACTTGTAAAGATCCGAGGTTGTGGCCTGTAAGTAATCACCTGGACAGATTAACGATGCAACAATATTTTATTGATCACAGCCATAGTAATAAGCAATTCCAGGTAAATGGCCAACAAACAGTTCTCTCAGTCCTCAAATTCCCAATCTGGGTTCAGTAGTTCAACTGGCTTTGTATAATGCCATACTCACTGTCTCCCAACTTTTGGTTGGCCCACAGATTTCGTATCTCCAGCCAGTACAGACTGTAGCCACAGTCCATAATCCTGTAGACGGCAGATAAAACGATGAAAGCACAGGTATCCAGTAGCAGCAGTCCTTTTAAGAAAGTCTAAATCCAAACGACATAATCCATAATGGTAACATGTTTATCCATTCATCCTTCCAAGTCCACAGTCTCCATCCTTTTCCTTCAATCCGTCCACACAACTCTCCTAAAACATATCTGTCCTTTCTTCCACTGGGCTCAGTCCCCTCCCAGGTCAGAAGTGATCACACCCTCCCCCTTAAACATTCACTGTTCGCTAAACAATGAAGAATATTCAAGAAGCCTTCATCTGAGACTGCATGTAAGACTCCCTGTGTTGACGGCTCCACTGTGTCTACAACCTACACACACATACCGAGATTATTGGCTATAGGAACAATGGTTAGATCCTCCTGAGATACAGATTAGTGGAATGCTGGACATTTTACAAGTGAATCTAGTGCACATACTGACAAGTTAGCAGAACTATATAAAACATAACAAGTAAATCACTAATAAAACACAATAATAATAGCAAAAATGGTGGTCCGTTGCTGTAAAAGTATTATAGTCTTTAGAAAGTGGGCAGCTGCTCACAGGGCCTCTCATCCAGTCCACTTGAAGCGGGGCAAGAGGAGATCGCGTGTAGCAATGCCCAAATATTTGAGCAGCCACGGTCACACGAAGGCGACGGTGGGAAAGTGTCACAAGAGGTGGACGATGATGAGACAATTGCCAAAAGTCAGGAGGAGGACCAGTTTGCGAAAGTGGAAGAGGAGATGGTGGATGATATAGTAACTGACCCAACCTGGCTGGAGGACATGGAGAGCGAGGACAGCAGCACACAGGGGGAGGGAGGAAGAGCACCCCAACAGGCAGGAAGAAGCAGTGCTGTGGCCGCAGACAGAAGGCAGGCAACCGTTCCCCGTAACACCAACACGAAGGAAGTTGCCAGTACAACTGTTAGGTCTTCCCGAGTTTGGTTGTTTTTTAAAGACTCTGCCGATAACCCCAAAAAGGCCATTTGCACCACCTGCCAGGCCAGCATCAGCAGGGGTGGCAAAAAGACCAGCCTGACCACCACCAGCATGATCAGGCACATGGCAGCAAAGCACCCGACTTTGTGGGCCGAACCCCAGGGTCCAAGAACAGTGTCTGCGGGTGGCACCATTGCTTCTTATGCTGTTGTGCATGCAAACCAATCCCCTGTCCATGGTGAATGCGAAGACGCCTCCTGCCCTGCACCTGTCGCTGCACACTCTCAAGTAGCAGCATCAGGAAGCACGTCAATGTCCTTGTCCCAGTGCAGCGTTCAGTTTTCCATACCCCTGTCCTTGGAACGCAAGCGCAAATATGCAGCCAACGCCCCACAGGCCACACTACTAAATTCTCACATTTCACCACTGCTTGCGCTCGAAATGTTGCCTTTTAGGCTCGTGGAGACTGAAGCATTCCACAACCTGATGGCAGCGGCCGTTCCTCGGTACTCGGTCCCCAGCCGCCACTATTTCTCCCGGTGTGCTGTTCCCGCATTACACAAGCACGTGTCCCAAAACATTAGTCGTGCTCTCAACAATGCAGTTACTGGTAAAGTCCACCTAACCACGGACACGTGGACAAGTGCTTGTGGGCAGGGATGGTACATCTCGCTGATGGCACACTGGGTTAACATAGTGGAAGCCGGGACCCAGTCAGGCCTTGGGACGGAACACTTCCTCCCAACGCCAAGGATTGCGGGCCCTAGGTCAATCAGGGTTGCCCCCACGGTCTAGAGCTCCTGCACCTCATCCTACTCAACTTCCTCCTCCTCTTCAGCCTCCATCTCCGAAATGATCACATCAGTCACAAGCTGGAAGCACTGCAGCACTGCCTCGGCCAAGCGGCAACAGGCTGTGCTGAAGCTAATATGCTTAGGTGAAAAACCACACAATGCTCAAGAGTTGTGGACAGCTCTGAAAGAGCAGGCAGATCTGTGGCTCACACCGCTGAACCTACAGCCAGGCATGGTCGTGTGTGACAATGGCCGGAACCAGGTGGCGGCTCTGAGGCCAGGCAAGCTCACACACATACCATGCCTGGCCCATGTGCTTAACCCTGCGGTTCAGCGGTTTCTCAAATCCTAACCGGAGCTGCCGGATCTGCTTGTTAAAGTACGCCACCTGTGTGCCCATTTAAGAAAGTCAGCTACAGCTTCCGCCACTCTTGCAGTGTTTCAGCAGCGTTTGCAGTTTCCGGCTCACAGACTGGTGTGTGATGTCCCCACGCGTTGGAACTCTACACTGCAGAGGTTAGGAAGGATTTGTGAGCAGAAGAGGGCAGTTGTTGAGTACCAGCATCAACAAGGCCATCGGTATTCAGTTCAGACTCAACACATAAGACCTCAGGAGTGGACATGGATGTCAGTCATATGTACCATCCCCCAAAACTTTGAGGACTCCACCAAGATGGTGAGCGGCGATGACGCCATAATTAGCATCACCATCCCGCTTCTCTGTCTTCTGAAACGCTCTCTGCTGACAATCAAAGAGGATGCATTGCAGGCGGAGCACGATGAGATGGAGCAAGGAACCATACAGGGTGATTACACACAGCCAAGCCTCATCTCATCCCAATGTGGATTGGGTGACAATGAGGAAGAGGAGGAGGAGGAAAGACAGGAGCTAGTTTCATGCACTATAGACGGTACTACATGCACAGCTGTCTTACCGTCTGTTCAGCGTGGATGGCCAGAGGACAGAGAGGAGGAGGAGAAGGAGGAGGAAAGCATGGTCAGTCAACCTCTTGGTGAGGACACGGAAGTCTTGCCTATTAGTAGTCTGACACGCATGGCTGAGTTTATGTTATGCTGCCTTTCCCATGACCGTTCTCAAAATTTTGGGTGACAGTCATTACTGGTAGGTGACACTACTAGACCCACGCTACAAGGAGAACTTTATATCTCTTATTCCTGAGGCAGACAGGTCTACAAAAATGGGGCTGTACCAGAAGGCCCTTGTAGCGGAACTATTAAAAAAATTCCCATTTGAAAACGCTTTGGGCAGGGGGCACACTTCGTTGGACAACCAAGGAGTACAGGCGAGAGAGACACAACTTCAATCCAGCAGAGGCAGGGGAACACTGTCAAAGTTCTGGGAGAGTTTTCTCAGACCCTCCCATCGCACAGGCCCTGAGGCGCGGGGTACTGTCACAAGGAGTGCAAAGTTTGGGAAGATGCTGAGGGAGTACCTTGCCGACCGTATCAAAGTCCTCCGTGATTCCTCTGTGCCTTATAATTATTGGGTATCCAAGCTGGATACATGGAATGAACTGGCTCCCTATGCTTTGGAGGTCCTGGCCTGCCCTGCCGCCAGCGTTTTATCAGAGTGGGTTTTTAGTGCCGCTGGTGGAATTATAACTGATAAGTGAATCCACCTGTCAACTGAAAATGCTGACAGGCTGACTCTTATAAAAATGAACAAGGGCTGGATTGGGCCAGACTTCTCAACACCACCGAATGATAGCAGCGTAACATAAACTCAAATCCAGTGTCTTTTCTTGGGAGGTGTATTCCCATGCACCTTTTCACACCCACACATGGGTTTACGCTTTCTGATTTTGTCTATTTTCTCTTGTCCTCCTCCTTCTCCTCATCCTCCACCACCATATCACCAGGGTGACCGTGGTCCGTGATGCAACACCCACATAATTTTTTTAAAGGGTGTTTATGATGCCCGTGAAAATTTTTTTTGATACAGTATGTTCATGTATACCCCCCAGGGGTAAATGTTTGTCAGCCCATACACTTAGTGCATGGGCATTACAAGTATAGGAGGCCCGCTCCTTTCTAATGGGAACATTTTTTTATGAGGCCCTCCTCCACGTTTCCTCCAAGGGGCATTGAAGTGCCTCCAAATTTTTGGCAGCCCCTGCATTCACTGCATAGGCCAACACTATGGGAGACTCTCTCCTTTTTAATGGGAATTTGTCGTTACTGTGGCCCTGCTCTGTGTGTCTTTAAATTCTTAGTGAGGTTTTTCCTAAAATTGGTCAGCCGTTGGATACACTGCATACCATATAACTGTATAGCAAACCTTCTCCTTTCTAATGGGAACATGTCACACCTTGTTACTGTGGCCCTGCTCTATGTGTCTTTAAATTCTTAGTGGGGTTTTTCTCCTAAAATTGGTCAGCCGCTGGACTCACTGTATTCTCTATAACTGTATAGCAGACCCTCTCCTTTCTAATGGAAACATGTTGTACCTTGTTACTGTGGCCCTGCTCCATGTGTCTTTAAATTCTTAGTATGGTTTTTCCTAAAATTGGTCAGCCGTTGGACTCACTGCATACCCTATAACTGTATAGCAGACCCTCTCCTTTCTAATGGGAACATGTCATACTTGTTACTGTGGCCCTGCTCTATGTGTATTTAAATTCTTAGTGGGTTTTTCCCAAATTTTGACAGCCCTTGCAGTCACAGCATGGGCATTACCACTTTAGGAGACCCGCTCCTTTATAATGGGAACATTTTCTTTACTGAGACTGTCCTTTATGTCTCTTCAAAGGGGTATTGGGTTGCGTCCAAATTTTTGGCAGCCCTTGCAGTCACTGGATACGCAATAAAAGTATAGGAGACCCACTTGTTAATAATAGGAACAACAAAGCATAGCCGGCTGATGGCTCTCTAACAATAGCTAGGGCCGACTGCTGGCCTTTTAAGAATAGTAAGGGCCGTCTGATGTCCCTGTAAAAATAGGCTTTATGACTTTCAGAGTCCCTCCATCATAAATAAAAATGGATGTGTCTAATGATGTGTCACACACCACATTGTCAGATAAGTTTGTAAAATGTTAAAATGACATTTCCCGGTGAATGCATTTGTCTTAAAAAATAACGTAAAAAAAAACAAAACAAGAGGATCTTTCTTTAGTATAAAAAACAGCGTCACCAATTTAACCTCATTGTAATCACATTGTTCAGCTCATGCACCTCCTCCTCCATCTCCGAAATGATCACATCAGTCACAAGCTGACAGTACTGCAGCACTGTCTTGGCCAAGCGGCAACAGGCTGTGCTGAAGATAACATGCTTAATGCTTAATTGACAAACCGCCCAGCGCTGCAGAGTTGTTGAAAGCTGTAACACAGCAGCCTGATCTGTGGCTCTCACCACTGAACATACAGCCAGGCATGGTCGTGTGTGACAATGGGAGGAACCTGGTGACGAAGAAATGATAGCCGAGGTAGATACGGTTTCCCTCTATGCCAGTCCTTTCACTGAGCTAAAGAATATGGCTGTGGTGAAATACAACTCCCACTGAGAAATATTGGAAAACATTGTGCCCACCAGAGGATTTGATTCTGAGGGCTAAACCTTTCTCCTCAGCTCAAGAGCCCCATAGCAGCTGCAAAGTTGGCGCTATCGTGAACTCTCCTGAGGTAGAAGCCAAGGCACACCAGAGGATTCTCTGGTGGGACCGCCAACCCTGCCGAGAAGCAGTCCTGGCTAAGAAAAGTGTGTGGGAAGGTTCCCGGACACTCTATGGCTGCTTTTTTACTGAGGAGGAAACACACGCAAACACGGGGAGAACATGCAAAGTCAATGCAGATGTTGTCCTTGCTGGGATTTGAATCCAGGATCCCAGCGCTGCAAGGCTTCAGTGCTAACCACTGATCCAATGTGCTGCCGTTCACCCTATAATATCTAACTGGCTGGAGAAACTTGCATCTACTGCCACTCTATCTTCAGCTCCTTTGTGAGAAAATGTATTTGGGCAGTGACGCGCCCAGGGGATGGGGACGACTCGGCGCCCGGGCCTTGTTGTTGCCTGACCTCGGGGAATGTTGCTGTGGTCGGCTCCCGGGCCCGTACCGTGGGGTCACTCTTAAAAGAAAGGGGGAAAGTTATATGGGATAGGGAATGTTCGTGACTAGTGTTGAGCGATACCTTCCGATATCGGGAAATATCGGATTGGATTGGATCGGACCGATACCCAAAAAGTATCGGATATCGCCAATTCTGATACAGGAACCCAATGCAAGTCAATGGGACAGAAAAATCGGAATAAAAATAAACCCTTTCTTTCCTTGTAGGTTAATTCTACATGAAGGAAAACAACTAAGAATAATGTAGAATGTATTGGGGGAGGTGGGGGAGACAATAAAGGCATAGAGGTTTAGCCCAATCAAATGGAATAGCAGGAATTAATATTTTTTTTAAGACGTTCTGAGTTACGGAAATATTGACTATGTTAATTTTTTTTATATTTTGTCAGATATTTATGTTTCACTACTTCCATGCTCTTCACCTTCTTTTTTACTTCTCCCACGCTTTCTCCTTCATCATCCTCAGCATCAGCATCTTTTTCATCAACTTCTTCACCTTCTTCATCTTCTTCTTCTTCACCTTCTTTGTATTATTCTTTTTTTTACATTGTTCATATTCTTCTTATTCAACTATTATTCTTCTTCATATTCTACTTCTTCATCTTCTTCATATTCTTCTTCTTCATCATATTCTTATTTGTGACAGGCATTCCTGTAGTTGTTATCTATAAAAGTTTGAACATTACACCTTTCGTTCTGCCCGTCACAAAAGATTTACAACAGGATTTGTCCACGTTCAGTTTGGCCTGCAGCAGCACGTCTTTTCCAGGGGCACCACGAGGAGGAATGGACTCACCCCCATACACTGCTTAGTGTTTAGATAATATCTGTTGCTCTGATTTTTAGTCTTATGCTTAATGTTCTTCTGCATTTTGTTCTGCAGCTTCTTGTACTACTGCTTCTTGGTTTTCTGTCTCTTGTTCGTCTGTATCTTGGTGGTTGTCTTCTTGTTCTTTGTCCTCTTGGTTAACTTCTTCAGGGTCATCTTCTTGGTCTTCGGGGTGGTCTTCAGGGTCGTCGTCTTTAGGGTCGTCGTCTTTGGGGTCATCGTCTTCTTCGGGGTGGTCTCCAGGGTCGTCGTCTTCAGGGTCGTCGTCTTCAGGATCGTTATCTTCAGGGTCCTCGTCTTCTTCGGGGTGGTCTTCAGGGTCCTCGTTTTCAGCGACCTCGTCTTTGGGGTCCTCGTCTTCTTCGGGGTGGTCTTCAGGGTCCTCATCTTCAGGGTCCTCGTCTTCGGGGTCCTAGTCTTCTTCGGGGTGGTCTTCAGGGTCGTCGTCTTCAGGGTCGTCGTCTTCGGGGTCCTCGACTTCTTCGGGTTGGTCTTCAGAGTCCTCGTCTTCAGGGTCCTCGTCTTCGGGGTCCTCGTCTTCTTCGGGGTGATCTTCAGGGTCCTTGTCTTCAGGGTCCTCGTCAGGGATATCCAGAGTGATTACCAAGAACCATTTCAAAAAGCTTGAACTTGGAAATGTAGCAGAAGGTACAAGAAGGCTGAGGAACTGCCGAGAACCAGCTGATGGTACTGGAACCCGGATGGGTAGCAGAAGGTACAAGAGCCAATGGAACTACCGAGGACCAGCTGACGGTACTGGAACTCGGTTACTAAGCAGGAGGTACCTGTGCCAGAAAGCACTACCAAGGACCAGCAGGCGTTGGTGGAACTTGGATACCGAGAAGGAGGCACCTAAGCCAAAGGCACTGCCAAGAACAAGTTGACGGTACTGGAACCCGGATGAGTAGCAGAAGGTACCCATGTAAAAAAAAGTTGCAAGGCCGCGAGCCAGCAGCAGTTACCGAAACCCACAGTCCTACAGGGGGTGCTTGTCTTATTGGCACTATGGAACCAGCCTTCATTGCCAGTTCCCACAGCCCACATAGGAGTCACCTAAACTGCAGGCACCATAGAGTCGGCTAACCCGACCGCAACACGACAGGACAACGCATTGGAGGCAAAGTGACGTTGACACTACCCGGAAACAGCTGGCGTGCTGGAACCAGGCTGGGCAGGAGGGAGTACCCGTGCCAAAGACACTGGTGAGAACAAGCTGACGGTACTGGAACCCGGATGGGTAGTAGAAGGTACAAGAGCAAATGAAACTACCGAGGACCAGCTGACGGTACTAGAACCCGGATGGGTAGCAGAAGGTACAAGAGCCAATGGAACTACCGAGGACCAGCTGACGGTACTGGAACTCGGTTACTAAGCAGGAGGTACCTGTGCCAGAAAGCACTACCAAGGATCAGCAGACGTTGGTGGAACTTGGATACCGAGAAGGAGGCATCGAAGCCAAACGCACTGCCGAGAACCAGCTGACGGTACTGGAACTCGGATGGGTAGCAGAAGGTACCCATGAAAAAAAAGTTGCAAGGCCGCGAGCCGGCCGCAGTTACCAAAACCCACAGTCCTACAGGGGGTGCTTGTCCTATTGGCACTATGGAACCAGCCTTCATTGCCAAATCCCGCAGCCCACATAGGAGTCACCTAATCTGCAGGCACCATAGAGTCGGCTAACCCGACCGCAACACGACAGGACAACGCATTAGAGGCAAAGTGACGTTGACACTACCCGGAAACAGCTGGCGTGCTGGAACCAGGCTGGGCAGGAGAGAGTACCCGTGCCAAAGACACTGCCGAGAACCAGCTGACGGTACTGGAACTCTGATGGGTAGCAGAAGGTACAAGAGCCAATGGAACTACCGAGGACCAGCTGACGGTACTGGAACCCGGATGGGTAGCAGAAGGTACAAGAGCCAATGGAACTACCGAGGACCAGCTGACGGTACTGGAACCCGGATGGGTAGCAGAAGGTACAAGAGCCAATGGAACTACCGAGGACCAGCTGACGGTACTGGAACTAGGTTACAAAGCAGGAGGTACCTGTGCCAGAAAGCACTACCAAGGACCAGCAGACGTTGGTGGAACTTGGATACTGAGAAGGAGGCACCTAAGCCAAAGGCTCTGCCGAGAACCAGCTGACGGTACTGGAACCCGGATGAGTAGCAGAAGGTACAAGTGCAAATGGATCTACCGAGGACCAGCTGATGGTACTGGAACCCGGATGGGTAGTAGAAAGTACAAGAGCCAATGGAACTACCGAGGACCAGCTGACGGTACTGGAACTCGGTTACTAAGCAGGAGGTACCTGTGCCAGAAAGCACTACCAAGGACCAGCAGACGTTGGTGGAACTTGGATACCGAGAAGGAGGCACCTAAGCCAAAGGCATTGCCGAGAACCAGCTGACGGTACTGGAACCCGGATGAGTAGCAGAAGGTACCCATGTAAAAAAAAGTTGCAAGGCCGCGAGCCGGCCGCAGTTACCGAAACCCACAGTCCTACAGGGGGTTCTTGTCTTATTGGCACTATGGAAACAGTCTTCATTGCCAGATCCCGCAGCCCACATAGGAGTCACCTAAACTGAAGGTACCATAGAGTCGGCTAACCAGACCGCAACACGACAGGACAACGCATTGGAGGCAAAGTGACGTTGACACTACCCGGAAACAGCTGGCGTGCTGGAACCAGGCTGGGCAGGAGAGAGTACCCATGCCAAAGACACTGCCGAGAACCAGCTGACGGTACTGGAACCCGGATGAGTGGCAGAAGGTACAAGAGCAAATGGAACTACCGAGGACAAGCCGTCGGTACTGGAACCCGGATGGGTAACTGAAGGTACAAGAGCCAATGGAACTACCGAGGACCAGCTGACGGTACTGGAACTCGGTTACTAAGCAGGAGGTACCTGTGCCAGAAAGCACTACCAAGGACCAGCAGACGTTGGTGGAACTTGGATACCGAGATGGAGGCACCTAAGCCAAAGGCACTGCCGAGAGCAAGCTGATGGTACTGGAACCCGGATGAGTAGCAGAAGGTACCCATGTTAAAAAAAAGTTCCAAGGCTGCGAGCCGGCCGCAGTTACCAAAACTCACAGTCCTACAGGGGGTGCTTGTCTTATTGGCACTATGGAACCAGCCTTCATTGCCAGATCCCTCAGCCCACATAGGAGTCACCTAAACTGCAGGCACCATAGAGTCGGGTAACCCGAAAGCAACACGACAGGACAACGCATTGGAGGCAAAGTGACGTTGACACTACCCGGAAACAGCTGGCGTGCTGGAACCAGGCTGGGCAGGAGGGAGTACCCGTGCCAAAGACACTGGTGAGAACCAGCTGACGGTACTGGAACCCGGATGGGTAGTAGAAGGTAAAAGAGCAAATGGAACTACCGAGGACCTGCTGACGGTACTGGAACCCGGATGGGTAGCAGAAGGCACAAGAGCCAATGGAACTACCGAGGACCAGCTGACGGTGCTGGAACTAGGTTACTAAGCAGGAGATATCTGTTCCAGAATGCACTACCAAGGACCAGCAGACGTTGGTGGAACTTGGATACCGAGAAGGAGGCACCTAAGCCAAAGACTCTGCCGAGAACCAGCTGACGGTACTGGAACCCGGATGAGTAGCAGAAGGTAAAAGAGCAAATGGAACTACCGAGGACAAGCTGTCGGTACTGGAACCCGGATGGGTAGCTGAAGGTACAAGAGCCAATGGAACTACCGAGTACCAGCTGACGGTACTGGAACTCGGCTACTAAGCAGGAGGTACCTGTGCCAGAAAGCACTACCAAGGACCAGCAGACGTTGGTGGAACTTGGATACTGAGAAGGAGGCACCTAAGCCAAAGGCACTGCCGAGAGCAAGCTTACGGTACTGGAACCCGGATGAGTAGCAGAAGGTACCCATGTTAAAAAAAAGTTCCAAGGCTGCGAGCCGGCCGCAGTTACCAAAACCCACAGTCCTACAGGGGGTGCTTGTCTTATTGGCGCTATGGAACCAGCCTTCATTGCCAGATCCCTCAGCCCACATAGGAGTCACCTAAACTGCAGGCACCATAGAGTCGGGTAACCCGAAAGCAACACGACAGGACAACGCATTGGAGGCAAAGTGACGTTGACACTACCCGGAAACAGCTGGCATGCTGGAACCAGGCTGGGCAGGAGGGAGTACCCGTGCCAAAGACACTGCCGAGAACCAGCTGACGGTACTGGAACCCAGATGGGTAGTAGAAGGTAAAAGAGCAAATGGAACTACCGAGGACCAGCTGACGGTACTGGAACCCGGATGGGTAGCAGAAGGTACAAGAGCCAATGGAACTATCGAGGACCAGCTGACGGTACTGGAACTCGGTTACTAAGCAGGAGGTACCTGTACCAGAAAGCACTACCAAGGACCAGCAGACGTTGGTGGAACTTGGATACTGAGAAGGAGGCACCTAAGCCGAAGGCACTGCCGAGAGCCAGCTGACGGTACTGGAACCTGGATGGGTAGCAGAAGGTACAAGAGCCAATGGAACTACCGAGGACCAGCTGACGGTACTGGAACTCGGTTACTAACAGGAGGTACCTGTGCCAGAAAGCACTACCAAGGACCAGCAGACGTTGGTGGAACTTGGATACCGAGAAGGAGGCACCTAAGCCAAAGGCTCTGCCGAGAACCAGCTGACGGTACAGGAACCCGGATGAGTAGCAGAAGGTACCCATGTTAAAAAAAAGTTGCAAGGCTGCGAGCCGGCCGCAGTTACCAAATCCCACAGTCCTACAGGGGGTGCTTGTCTTATTGGCACTATGGAACCAGCCTTCATTGCCAGATCCCTCAGCCCACATAGGAGTCACCTAAACTGCAAGCACCATACAGTCGGGTAACGCGAAAGCAACACGACAGGACAACGCATTGGAGGCAAAGTGACGTTGACACTACCCGGAAACAGCTGGCGTGCTGGAACCAGGCTGGGCAGGAGGGAGTACCCGTGCCAAAGACACTGCCGAGAACCAGCTGACGGTACTGGAACCCGGATGGGTAGTAGAAGGTAAAAGAGCAAATGGAACTACCGAGGACCAGCTGACGGTACTGGAACCCGGATGGGTAGCACAAGGTACAAGAGCCAATGGAACTATCGAGGACCAGCTGACGGTACTGGAACTCGGTTACTAAGCAGGAGGTACCTGTGCCAGAAAGCACTACCAAGGACCAGCAGACGTTGGTGGAACTTGGATACTGAGAAGGAGGCACCTAAGCCAAAGGCACTGCCGAGAGCCAGCTGACGGTACTGGAACCCGAATGGGTAGCAGAAGGTACAAGAGCCAATGGAACTACCGAGCACCAGCTGACGGTACTGGAACTCGGTTACTAACAGGAGGTACCTGTGCCAGAAAGCACTACCAAGGTCCAGCAGACGTTGCTGGAACTTGGATACCGAGAAGAAGGCACCTAAGCCAAAGGCACTGCCGAGAACCAGCTGACGGTACTGGAACCCGGATGGGTAGCAGAAGGCACAAGAGCAAATGGAACTACCGAGGACCAGCTGACGGTACTGCAACCCGGATGGGTAGCAGAAGGTACAAGATCCAATGGAACTACCGAGGACCAGCTGACGGTACTGGAACTCGGTTACTAAGCAGGAGGTACCTGTGCCAGAAAGCACAACCAAGGACAAGCAGACATTGGTGGAACTTGGATACCGAGAAGGAGTCACCTAAGCCAAAGGCACTGCCGAGAACCAGCTGACGGTACTGGAACCCGAATGGGTAGCATAAGGTACAAGAGCAAATGGAACTACCGAGGACCAGCTGACGGTACTGGAACCCGGATGGGTAGCAGAAGGTACAAGATCCAATGAAACTACCGAGGACCAGCTGACGGTACTGGAACTAGGTTACTAAGCAGGAGGTACCTCTGCCAGAAAGCACTACCAAGGACCAGCAGACGTTGGTGGAACTTGGATACCGAGAAGGAGGCACCTAAGCCAAAGGCACTGCCGAGAGCCAGCTGACGGTACTGGAACCCGGATGGGTAGCAGAAGGTACAAGAGCAAATGGAACTACCAAGGACCAGCTGACGGTACTGGAACCCGGATGGGTAGCAGAAGGTACAAGAGCCAATGGAACTACCGAGGACGAGCTGACCGTACTGGAACTCAGCTATTAAGCAGGAGGTACCTGTGCCAGAAAGCACTACCAAGAACCAGCAGACGTTGGTGGAACTTGGATACCGAGAAGGAGGCACCTAAGCCAAAGGCTCTGCCGAGAACCAGCTGACGGTACTGGAACCCAGATGAGTAGCAGAAGGTACCCATGTAAAAAAAAGTTGCAAGGCCGCGAGCCGGCTGCAGTTACCGAAACCCACAGTCCTACAGGGGGTGCTTGTCTTATTGGCACTATGGAACCTGCCTTCATTGCCAGATCCCGCAGCCCACATAGGAGTCACCTAAACTGCAGGCACCATAGAGTCGGCTAACCCGACCGCAACACGACAGGACAACGCATTGGAGGCAAAGTGACGTTGACACTACCCGGAAACAGCTGGAGTGCTGGAACCAGGCTGGGCAGGAGGGAGTACCCGTGCCAAAGACACTGCTTGGAAACAGCTGGCGGTGCTGGAACCCAGGGTAAATCCTAAAAACAGAGTGGAGCCAGAGGCCTAATTGGAGCAACCTTAAAATCTGTAGTAGTGTGAATGTGGACAGAGCAGGAGAAATTGCCGTACGCAAAGCAGGGGAACAGCTGACGTTACTGAACCCTAATAACACGGCAGCAAGTGTTGACTGTGCAGACAGCACTTCTGAGCGCCAACTGGCGGTGTTGGAGCTCAGGGATTAAGCTGAAAACAGAGGAGCCAGAAGTGTAATTGTAGCAACTTTAAAATCTTTAGTAGTGTGAATGTGGACAGAGCAGGAGAAATTACCATATGCACAGCAGGGGAACAGCTGACGTTACTGAACCCCAATAACACGGCAGCAAGTGTTGACTGTGCAGACAGCACTTCTGAGCGCCAACTGGCGGTGTTGGAGCTCAGGGATAATACTGAAAACAGAGGAGCCAGAGGTGTAATTGGAGCAAGTTTTAAATCTGTAGTAGTGTGAATGTGGACAGAGCAGGAGAATTTGCCGGACACACAGCTGGGGAACAGCTGACGTTACTGAACCCCAATAACACTGGAGCAAGCGTTGACTGTGCAGATGGCATTTCTGAGCAGCAACTAGCGGTGTTGGAGCCCAGGGTAAATACTAAAAACAGAGGAGCCAGAGGTGTAATTGGAGCAAGTTTTAAATCTGTAGTACAGTGGATGTGGACAGAGGAGGAGAATTTGCCGGACACACAGCAGGGGATCAGCTGACGTTACTGAACCCCAATAACACGGCAGCAAGCATTGACTGTGCAGATGGCACTTCTGAGCAGCAACTAGCGGTGTTGGAGCCCAGGGTAAATACTAAAAACAGAGGAGCCAGAGGTGTAATTGGAGCAAGTTTTAAATCTGTAGTACAGTGGATGTGGACAGAGCAGGAGAATTTGCCAGACACACAGCTGGGGATCAGCTGATGTTACTGAACCCCAATAACACTGGAGCAAGCGTTGATTGTGCAGATGGCACTTCTAAGCAGCAACTAGCGGTATTGGAGCCCAGGGTAAATACTAAAAACAGAGGAGCCAGAGATGTAATTGGAGCAAGTTTTAAATCTGTAGTACAGTGGATGTGGACCGAGCAGGAGAATTTGCCGGACACACAGCTGGGGATCAGCTGACGTTACTGAACCCCATTAACACTGGAGCAAGCGTTGACTGTGCAGACGGCACTTCTGAGCAGCAACTAGCGGTATTGGAGCCCAGGGTAAATACTAAAAACAGAGGAGCCAGAGGTGTAATTGGAGCAAGTTTTAAATTAGTAGTACAGTGGATGTGGACAGAGCAGGAGAATTTGCCGGACACACAGCAGGGGAACAGCTGACGTTACTGAACCCCAATAACATGGCAGCAAGCATTGACTGTGCAGACGGCACTTCTGAGCAGCAACTGGCGGTGTTGGAGCTCAGGGATTACAGTTCAGGTGGTAGAAACATGAGCACAACAGGAGACCTGGATACTGTTGCCAACCAATTATTTATTCTGGAAGAGGACTGGCAAATTCTTGTGAGATCCAGGCCTTTTTCATTTTGAGAAAAGTAAGCCGGTCAACGTTATCAGAGGATTGTCGCATGCGACGGTCTGTTAGTACACCACCTGCGGCACTAAAGACGCGTTCAGATAATACACTAGCAGCAGGGCAAGCCAGCACCTCCAATGCATTCTGGCTAAGCTCTGGCCATGTATCCAGCTTACAGACCCAAAACTTGAAGGGGGAAGAGCCGTCTGGGAGTACACTGAGAGGGCAAGACATGTAGTCTGTCACCATCTGACAGAAACGTTGCCTCCTGCTGACTGGAGCCGTCTGTGATGGTGTAGACATTTGTGGCAGCGGGGACACAAAACTTTGCCACATTTGGGCCATACTGGTCTTGCCTTGTGCTGAGGCGCTGCTTCTGCTCCCTCTTTGTGCAGAGCTTCCTCCACTGCCTCGACGCACTGAGCTGCTTTGTAAAGCACTAGCAGCACTGCTCTCGGTTGGAATGGAGAACATGATGGAATGCACCAGTGCGTCTTGGTACTCCCACATTTTACGCTCCCGGTTCAACGGTGTTATGAGGCTTTGTAAGTTGTCCCGGTAGCGAGGATCTAGGAGGGTGGACACCCAATAATCAGCCGTGTTGAGAATGTGGGCGATGCGGCGGTCGTTTCTCAGGCACTGAAGCATGAAATCAACCATGTGCTGCAGACTGCCAACTGGCCAAGAAACGCTGTCCCCTGCTTGAGGTGTGATCTCTGCCTGCTCTGCATCACCCCACCCTCGCTCTAGATACTGACTACTAGAGCATTGTGTACCTCCCTCCTCTGGACAGATGTCTTCCTCCTCCATTGACTCCTCCTCATCCTCCTCACAAAGTGTACCCTGCCTAGGCCTTTGTGAGGAACCACGTTGCGCAGACTGTAGAGAAGCAGATGGCATTTGTGACTGCCCATCCTCCACCTCTTCCAAAACCTCCTCCCTTAGTGCTTGCAGTGTTTTTTCAAGCAGGCAGATAAGGGGGATAGTAATGCTGACTAGTGCATCATCTGCACTCGACATCCGCGTGGAATAATCGAAGGCACGCAAAACGTGGCAAATGTCCTTCATAGAGGCCCACTCAGTGGTGGTGAAGTGTGAACGGCGCGCACTGCGACTTGTTTGCGCCTGCTGCACAACCTCTCCAACATATGTAACGTTGAATTCCACCTGGTGGGTAGGTCACATATGATGCGATGTTCCGGAAGACGTAATCGGCGCTGCAGAGCGGCAATGCGCAATCTTGTGTTGCTGGAATGCCGCAAGTGAGCGCACTCTATGCGGACCTTGTGAATCAGTGCATCAAGATCCGGAAAGTCCCTCAAAAAACTCTGCATTACCAAGTTGAGCACATGTGCCAGACATGGGATGTGAGTGAGGTTGCCTAGGCCCAGAGCTGCCACCAGATTTCGGCCATTGTCACACACTACCATGCCTGGCTGGAGATTCGCTGGCACAAACCACACGTCGCTCTGCTGCTTGATGGCATTCCAGAGCTCCTGCGCTGTGTGGCTTCGATTCCCCAAAGAAATTAATTTTAATACGGCCTGTTGACTTTGGCCACGGCTGTGCTCATATCGGTCATAATAACAGGTAACCGTTCACGGGTCGATGTGGAGGTAGACCGTGACGGCTCCTGCAGCGCTGATTCAGAGGAACTGGAGTATGAGGAGGAGTCAATGTGTACAGACTGGATTCCTGCAATCCTTGCAGTTGGCAGAACACTTACAGCGCCACTCTCAAGATCTGTACCCGGCTCCACAACATTTACCCAATGGGCAGTGAGTGAAAGGTATCGTCCCTGTCCATGTTTACTGGTCCACGCGTCTGTGGTCTGGTGGACCTTGCTACTGACGGTGTTTTGTAGCGCATGTTTAATTTTTCCCTCCACATGCTGTTGCAGGGCAGGGACGGCTTGCCTGCTGAAATAAAAGCGGCTGGGCACGTTGTATTGTGGGACTGCCAATGCCATAAAGTTACGGAAGGTGTCAGTCTCCACCAGCCTGAATGATAGCATTTCAAGGGCCAGTAGTTTAGCAATGCCAGCATTCAGAGCCTGTGCTCGGGGGTGGTTTGCCGAGTATGGGCACCTTTTCTCCCATGCCTGTGCTAACGATGTCTGTAGACTGGCCTGGGAGTGAGAGGATGACAGGGAAAGTGGTGCTGTGGGTGGAATTACACTGTCTCTGTACAACAGTGCCAGAGATTCTTCCATGGCGATCCTGTGAGGAAGCCGAACCAGCTGTGTGTGAGCTGGAGGAAGAAGCTACAACACGAGCTGAAGAGGAGGTAGGTGGCGCTGTAGGTTGGCCTAGGTCTTCAGTGTGTTTTTGTAACTCCACCACGTGCTTGGTCCGCACATTTTTCCACATATTTGTGGTATTGAGGTTGCTGACACTTTTCCATCTTTTCACCTTCTGATTACACAGCTTGCATTTGACAAAGCAAATGTCATCTGCAACTGTGTCAAAAAAGGACCAGGCACTGCATGTCTTGGGAGCGCCCGCTTTGGATTTTGGAAGAGCCATGCTCCTAATGGGTGCCGAAGTGGAGGCTACAGGCAACCAAGTCTGCCCCCTCCCTCTCCCTCCTTTTTGGGCCGTTCGGGGAATCTCTTCCTCAGAGCTGCTCCCACCACCTTCCTGTCCCTCACGCCATGATGGGTCAAGGACCTCATCATCTACACCACCCTCTTCAAACAGCTGCTTCTCCTGGGTAGTCTCGACAGCACAGTACGCACCAGAAAGTGCCACATGAGTCTCATCATCAGATGCGTACTGAGGTGTGCTGCTGACCATAGGCAGTGGCCCACCCGCCTCTTCAGATTCAGAGAGACAAAACGGTTGCGCATCACTGCATACTACCTCTTCTTCAAATTCTCGAATTCTGCTTGGCTGGCCCCCTCTTTCCAAGCCAAGAGATTCAGAGAACAGAAGTAGAGATAGCTCCTGTCCAGGGCTCTCTGACTGCCTGGGCAATTTGGCAGGTGGTGAAGAGACAGATGGGTGCTCTTCAGTGCTGAGGACCTGAGAGGATCTGGAACTAATTGAAGTCGATGCGTTAGCTGCCATCCATCCGACAATAGCTTCAATTTTGTCCTCCCGCAGCAGGGGGGTACGGCTAGCTCCTACAAAGCTGCGCATAAAGGACTGTTCCCTGGTAAAACTGTGGGATGCTGAGTCACTGGTGCCCGCAGCAGGCACAGAATCCCCACGTCCTCTCCCTGCAGGCACAGAATCCTCACGTCCTCTCCCTGCAGAAACTCCACGCCCATGCCCACGACCACGACCACATGCCTTACTCACTGCCTTCTTCATCTTGGTAGACTGATAAAGATAGGCAGAAAAGTACTAAGGGCTTAATGTGCTTATTCCTGAACAGCTGCTAACAGGCATAAGAAACACTAATTTTATAAAGTGTGGACTAGACTTTAATATGAGCTAATGTGGCCTACACAACTGTAAAGTGGAGTGTTTGGTGAACTTTATTTAGGTTTTTTTGTCACAAAAAGACACTTTATGTGCCCAAAGATGTAATACCGATAGTATCACAAACTTTTTGTAGCTATTACAATGTAGGAAGGTAACCTACAATGCAATAGATGAGGCTACAAAAAATAGGCTAATACTAATCTGGCTGGGGCTGCAGGGCACAATGTTGCTGAAAGGCTCCTCTATCTACTCCTATATAGTGTGTTTGGAACCAATGTAGCTGAATATGGATGGAATCACCACACTAATAGGAGAAATCAGGAAAAATGATCAATTAGCAAAAAAGGACAATGTATGAGGCAGTGATGCACGCTGAGCGCACTACAACCAGACGTGGCTGAAGCACACATCACAGCGTGAGCTGCACTCACACACAGAGACCTTGCAGACAGGCGTGAACAGTGCAGATGCAGAGCACTGTGCACTAGCGCTGCAAGACCAAAAAAAATTCTCTATCTACTCCTATATAGTGTGTTTGGAACCAATTTAGCTGAATACGGATGGAACCACCACACTAATAGGAGATATCAGGAAAAATTATCAATTAGCAAAAAAGGATAATGTATGAGGCAGTGACGCACGTTGAGCGCACTACAACCAGACGTGGCTGAAGCACACACTACAGCGTGAGCTGCACTCACACACACACACAGACCTTGCAGACAGCAGTGAACAGTGCAGATGCAGAGCACTGTGCACTAGCGCTGCAAGACAAAAAAAAAATTCTCTATCTACTCCTATATAGTGTGTTTCGAACCAATTTAGCTGAATACGGATGGAACCACCACATTAATAGGAGAAATCAGGAAAAATTATCAATTAGCAAAAAAAGACAATGTATGAGGCAGTGACGCACACTGAGCGCACTACAACCAGACTTGGCTGAAGCACACACTACAGCGTGAGCTGCACTCACACACACAGACCTTGCAGACAGCGGTGAACAGCACAGAGAACTGGGCACTAGCGCTGCAAGGCACAGCGATTTATAAAGTAGCTTGGGTAAAGCAGAATAGAGCAAATAGGTAGCTAAAACTGTCCCTCAGAACAACAGCGTCCTATCCCTTACTGAATTCACAGCAGAGTGAGCTCAAAATGGCGGCGGCGGCTTTTATAGTGCATCATAACATCATTTCAGCAGCCAATCACAGCCATGCCATTAGTCAACATGCCTACATGCCTAACAGGATGTGCCCACACTTCTTAGGATCCTCTTTGGCTGAATAAAATGAAACTGGCTCATTGCATTATGGGAACTTCCGATTCCGGTATACGATATTCTAAAAGTATCGGAATTAAGTATCGGAATTCCGATACCGCGAATATCGGCCGATACCCAATATTTTAGTATCGGAATGCTCAACACTATTCGTGACGCCACCTGTGGTGTCTGATGAAGATCACCAGCGCTGTGACAGTCCGCTGAGGCCGGTGTTCAGGCAGCTTAGTTGGTGCTGCTCCCCACAGGTGGAGCGGGGCCTCAGGGCAGCGTAAGTGTAGGGATGCAGGACGGACGGGACCCAGCCGGGTCAGATAGAAGAATAGGCACGCACACAGGAGCTCACTTCAGTACCTTTACTGGTGGTGTTTCAGACACGATCCAGGGCACTTTAGGGTGAAGGGTGCATATCAGGACTCTCCCCAGTGAGCGGGTGTGGGGCCTCCTGTTCCTTGCCTTTCCTTGATAAGTTTCTGACCTGCCTGGAGCTAGGCCTAACTTGGTCTTTGTCTTGCACCTGCTGACCTGGTGGTAGGGCCTTCTGTTGGAAATCACACTCCCTGGTCTCTTGGGGCTCCGTGACTCCTGGCCCTGGTATAACAGTCAGCTTTTGGTGTTCCTGGGACATATAGTTCGTCAGGGGTTCCGGTTGTTTCTGCTGGGCGTAAGGAATCCCTGCAGACACGGACCCGGTGTCTGGTAAATGGTTTTTGGGGTGAGCATGTAAAGCTACTCTGCCCCTTATGTTACTCTCTTTCCACTCGCCTTCGGCCACGCTCGGGGCCCTCACTAGGCTTCACACTGCAGCAGGCACACTGCGCTTCACCGCTCTATTGGCGTCGGCACGCCCTAGGCTCACTAACCTGAGCTCACTGAGTCTGAACTGACCTGACAACCTCTCTGGCTGCAGCAGACTGACTGCCTCACTCCACCCTCCATTATATATATCCCTATCCGGGCTCCCTCTGGTGGTCTGAGGTGGTAGGGTGGAGGTGTGTGAATGCTATGAGGGCCTCTTGTGGAGAAATCCATCCATGCACCCCTCTAGGATCTGTGGCACCAATGCGCAGCAGGGCGCCACACTCCCCCCTAGCAAAGCTCAGTATTCCCGGACTGAAGTAATTTTTATAACAGGTAATAACAATAACTCTTCCCTTTATGGGAGGCACTTTGCTTGAACGTTGCATATAAAACATTAGAGATAATAAATAGATATGTGCAATACAATAAGCAACCTCATAATTCAAGTCTCTTCCGGTGAGGTCCCCTAACAGGGTGTCCATCTCACAGGTTAAAGTACAAGGTAGCTTGAGGGACCTGTCCAAAGCAAACCCTCCACGTAGGCCCTGGGGAGGCTGCAGGGCATGGTGATTCCGAGTTGGACCTCCACTTGTGCCACACCAGACAGGTTTTTGTTCTGAGGTCACCTAAGGGGGCACTCCAGGAAGTGCAATTATTTACAGCAAACAGTTTTTGGGCTGCACACAGTCCTCAGCCACAAAGTTCTTTATATACCCTTACAGGGAACTAGAGACAACCAGAAAAGTGTCCATTTCACTTAGACTGTCCATTATAAGGCAAAACAGAAGGTAAAGAATTCATACATGAAAATACACAATATAATACCCCAGGGGCAACTATCTCCACTGTCAGAGTTTCCTTCTTTATTCTCTGTATCTGACAGGGGTCTGACCTCGTGTGCTACGTGTCGACCTACGTGGTACTGGGATGCATGAGGCACTAGTATTTGCACTACCTCCCATTCTGTCAGTTCTAAGTGTTGGGGGACTGCAGGGTTGCCTTAACCTCTCTACGGGACTGGCAAGTATACCATTGGCTGGGCCTTCTTGCTCTGCTCCAACTGGGGATCCTTCTTCCGGGGATTCTTCTTGAGCAGGCTCTTCTGAAGCACTTACAGGCTCTACTTGCTGTGGAGGGTCTTCTGGCTGTTGAAAGAAGTGGATCACAGGTATTATTACTGCTCCTCCTAGTTGAGGCCAATCTGCCGGGAAATCTCCTAAGTCAGTATGGAGTACTGCTTCTTTAGGCTCCTCCGGTATGGTGAGAGGCTCTTCTTCTTGGGGCTTTAGCAGGTCTGGACACAATTTCAGATGGTCTCTAGATACCGTTGCAGTCGTTATTCCTCCGTCTTTGCTAATCAAACAGGTCTTCTTGTTATCAAATCTTGAATTTAACACAGTGTAGGGTTCTCTCTCCCACTGGTCATCAAGTTTGTGGTTTCTCCTTTTCCTCTTTAACACCACTTCTCCTGGTATAAAGGGTTCTGCGGGCGCACTTTTATTGTAGTGGGCTTCCTGCTTGTCCCTTACCCGAGTGAGACTGTCTTCGACACAGGCCTGTACTCTTCTGTACTGCTCCTGTCTGGTCGTGTCCCAATCCTCAGTGGACATATATGCTTCTGGTTCTACTACACCAAGCTCCAGGTCCATGGGCAACTTCCCGGGTCTTGCTCGCATGAGATATGCTGGAGTACAATTGGTGGAACTCACAGGTATGTGGTTGTACAGATCTACCAGGTCAGGTAGTAGGTTTGGCCACTGATTTCTCTCCTCTAGTGGTAAGGTCTTCAGCAGGTCGATGACGATGTTATTCATCTTTTCACAGAGACCGTTGGTTTGGGGGTGGTACGGTGTAGTCCAGATCTTTTTACACCCGTACAGATGGCAGAAGTCCTTGAACAATTCGGCTTCAAAGGTTGAGCCTTGATCTGTCAGCACCTGATCCGGGTATCCATGGGGCCTGCAGAAGTATGCCTGAAACGTCTTCGCCGCAGTTTCTGCCGTCAGATCCTTGACGGGGGCGACCACCAGGAACCGGGAGTAGTGATCCACCATGGTCAGGGCATAAGAATATCCTGACCTCCTTGGTGACAGCTTGACATGATCCAGGACCACGATCTCCAAAGATCGAGTTGTCTTGATGGGTTGCAGGGGTGCCTTCTAGCTGCTGTAGTCTTTTCTTCTGAGGCTACATGGTCCACAATTCCGCCACCACCTCTCAATGGAACTGCGTATTCCTACCCAATAAAACCGACACTTCAGCAGGATTTCTAGCTTCTTCCAGACAAAGTGCCCCGCCTGATCATGGTAGGCTTCCAACACCATCTGGATGTCTGTCTTGGGCACCACTATCTGCCATACCATCTCATGGGTTTTGGGGTTGACGTACCTCCGGCACAGCTTCTCTCTATAGATGAACAGCCGGCTCATCTCATTCCACAGCTGCTTTGCTTGTAGAGACGCGTCCATCTCCAGGGAGGAACCTTCCTGGGTTATCAGCTCTTTGATACGGCTGACAACCGGGTCGCTGTCCTGGGTCTCCTTCCAGCTGTGGTGAGGCAAAGGGTTTAACATCTTACCGCGATGCCTCCTGGAGGTTTGTTGCTCGTGGACCATTCCATTCCGATGAAAGGCAGGTAGTTCAATCTCCTCCAGGTCATCCACTTCTTCTTCAGTGTGAGACTGGTGAGGCATCCTGGCCAGGGCATCGGCGTTGGCGTTCTTGCGGCCCGCCCGGTACTTAAAAGTGAATTGGTAGTTTGACAGCCGAGCCATCCATCGTTGTTCCATGGCTTCTAGCTTGGCTGTTTCCAGATGAGTCAAGGGGTTATTATCAGTGAAGGCAGTGAACTTACTGGAGGCTAGGTGGTGCTTGAACTGCTCGGTGATGGCCCAGACCAGGGCCATGAACTCCAACTTGAAGCTGCTATAGTTCACTAGGTTCCTCTCGGTCGGGTGGAGCTTCCTGCTTGCATATGCGATCACCTTCTCTCGGCCATTCTGCTTCTGACTCAGTACAGCTCCTAATCCTTCATTGCTGGCATCAGTGTACAGCAGGAACGGTTGGCTGTAGTCAGGGTAGGCTAGGATCTCTTCGCCGGTCAGGATCCCCTTCATCACCTCGAAGGATTCAGCTTGCTCCTTACCCCACTGGAACGGGGGGTTTCTGCCTCTCCCAGACTGTCCTACCAGGAGATCTTGCAAAGGCGCCGCTTTCTTGGTATAGTCCTTCACAAACCTCCGGTAATACCCGACTAGTCCCAGGAACTGACGTACCTCCTTGAGACTCTTCGGCTCTGGCCATTTCTGGATGGCAGTGACCTTCTCCGGGTCTGGTGCTACTCTCTCTGGACTAACGATGTGCCCCAGGTACTGTACCTTTCGCTTGAGCAGGTGGCACTTTGAGGGCTTCACCTTCATCCCATACCGGGACAGCGACTCAAATATCTCCGCCAGGTGCTTCAACTGGTCCTCATAGGTTTTGGAGTACACTATCACGTCGTCCAGGTATAGTAGTACAGTCTCGAAGTTGCGGTGTCCCAGGCAGCACTCCATCAATCTCTGGAACATTCCTGGGGTGTTGCAGAGTCCAAACGGCATACTATTGAACTTGCAGAGTCCCATCGGGGTGGTGAAGGCAGTCTTCTCCCGATCCTCCTCAGCAACAGCTACTTGCCAGTACCCACTAGTGAGATCAAGGGTGGAGAAGTAATTTGCAGACTTTAAGGCAGCCAGGGATTCCTCTATACGTGGTAAAGGGTATGCATCTTTATGTGTAATGCGATTTACTTGTCTGTAATCTACACACATTCTCATGCTTTCGTCCTTTTTCCTGACTAGAACTAAGGGAGCTGCCCAGGGACTACAACTATCCCTTACTACCCCTGCCTTCTTCATGTCGTGCAACATCTCCTTCGCCTTCTGGTAGTGTGCTGGTGGTATAGGCCTGTAACGTTCTTTGATGGGTGGATGGTCACCTGTGAGGATATGGTGTTGAACCCCCTTAATCCTCCCAAAGTCAAGTGGGTGCTTAGTGATTACCTGCGCGTATTCCTGAACCACCCGGTGTACACCCTGCTTCTGATGGGCAGGAGTGTTGTCTGTCCCAACATGGAGCTGTTGACACCAATCCTCCACCTGGGTTGCCGGGTCATTATCCTCTACTTCGTCTGGTGAGGTTAAGGACTCCGCTGTGTGTATGGAGTTGTTATTTACTGTGTACAGTTTGGCAACAGTGGCATAGCGTGGTAATCTAACCTCATCCTCCCCATAGTTTAAGAGGCGTACGGGCACCCTCCCATTGCATACATCCACTACCCCTCTGGCAGTCAAGAGTGTAGGTCTATGCTCCGAGCTAAGGGGCTCTACTACCGCCTGGTAGCTCCGTCCTTTGAGACCTATTGCTGCTCTACACCAAATCAGCATTTCACTCATCGGGGGAATCACAATGGGTACCGGGTCTGTCACCCGTACATTACCAATTTCACCACCTGTTATCTTTACCAGTTGCTGGTACATAAGGGCTCGGATCTCTTTCTGGAGCGCCCTTCTCTGCCCTGGTCTGGCAGTGTCAGCTATCTGTTGGAGCAAGAACACCACTTCTCCCAAACAGAAACTAACAATATTTGTGCCAAGTACCACATGCAAGTCTGTATCATCAGGATTAGTCTCTACTACAATTAGTCCCCACTAAGGAAAGATGGGAAAACTGTCCCTACGATGCCGTGGGGGACCTGTTCCTTGTGAACAGACCCGCCTAAGTCCTCGGCTAGTCTGAAAGCAGACCTATAGATATAAGGGAGGGGTCCCTACAAGAACTAAGGACTGGGATATAGATGGACACCTCCTAGAAGAAATTGTAGCAGAGCAAAGACAAACAAAAAAAAGTACTAGTGGTCCAAAGACCAAGCAAACTACAGAGTTAGGTACAAGGCACCTGGCTAGCTTAAGAGTGAAAGAAACACTGAAGTCCAGTAAGGCCAGAAGGGCGGAGCTGGATTATATAGACAGAAAGTCATGTGACCAACAAAATAGAAAAAACTAACAGGAGGGTTCTAACAGTACCCCCTCTTCTATGAGGATTCTCCAGATCCTCCAGGCCCAGGTCTATCAGGAAACTTCCTGTGAAACGCTCCGACAAGTCTAGGAGCAGAGACATCATCCGCCTTTACCCAGGAGTTATCCTCGGGAACGAAACCTTGCCAAGCGACGAGATACTGCAATCTCCCTCTATGCCATCTAGAATTAAGAATGCAAGAAATTTCATACTCACCGTCTTCCACCACCGGAGGAACAGAGACAGTGGCGTCCCTATCCGAAACATCAGCTTTTTTCAATAAGGAAACATGAAACACCGCGTTAGTCTTCCAGGAGGTGGGAACCTCCAACCTAACAGCAGATTGGTTAACTACCTGAAGTACCTTAAACCGCCCTACAAATTTCGGGCCCAATTTCTTAGAAGGAATCCTAAACCGCAGATTCTTAGAGGACAACCAAAACATGTCACCAACTGAAAACAAAACCTCTTGACGTTTCCTGTCAAAGTACCTCTTAGATTTTTTGTTAGCCTCTTGAAGGTTACAACGTACATCAGTCCAAACTCTCTCCAAATCACCGGAAAAATTCTCCTCCTCCGGCACAGCCGATACCAATTTGGAGAATGACCCAAACGACGGATGCCTTCCAGTACAACAAAAAAAAGGAGAAAACCCAGCAGAAGAGGATGTATGGTTGTTAAGAGCAAATTCAGCAAGTGGCAGAAACTCAGACCACCCCTCTTGATTGTCAGCCACAAAACAACGCAAAAACTGTTCAACATCCTGGTTCTTTCTTTCTGTCTGTCCATTAGACTCAGGATGATATCCAGATGAAAATGACAAATGAATTCCCAACCTGTCACAAAAGGCACGCCAAAAACGAGCCACGAACTGAGGTCCCCTATCGGAAACAATGTCGGTAGGAAAGCCATGGAGTCTGACAATTTCCTTAACAAAAGCCTTAGCGAGTGTCTTAGCGCAGGGCAGTTTTCCATTCATCACCTTCCTTCACTCGTAACAAACTGTATGCCCCCCGGAGATCAATTTTAGAGAACCACTTGGCCCCCACTAACTGGTTGAACAAGTCAGGAATTAATTGCAGTGGGTAGGAATTGCGTACGGTAATTTTATTAATTTCGCGAAAGTCCAGACATGGACGTAAACCGCCGTCCTTTTTCTTTACAAAAAAAATCCAACAGCCACAGGAGACTTAGAAGGTCTAATGTGACCGGCGGCCAAGCTTGTCTGTATGTATTCCTCCAAAGCCTTTCTCTCAGGGATAGTCAGATTAAATAAGCGACTCTTGGGAAGAGTAGCTCCAGGGACAAACTCAATGGTGCAATCATAGTCCCTATGAGGAGGCAAAACTTGCGACTCCTCCTCAGAAAAAACCTTCCAAAAATCCTGAATAGGTACAGGTAATTCCCCTCTTTCCACAGCAGCAATGCGACCATTACAACATTTATCATGACACTTAGGACTCCAAGATTTAATTTCATGGGTAGACCAGTCCAGTACAGGATTGTGCAATTTTAACCAACGTAACCACAAAACCACTGGAGAAGGCAAGTTATTTAATACCGCCAAATCCAAATTCTCTTGGTGAATACCATTAATGGTGAGGGGAAATTCAAAAACCTTGTGAGTAATACATTTCAAAGGAGAGCCATCAACAGCAACCACAGAAATAGGAGATGACAAAAGTTTGGATTCTAATTTAAATTTTTCCAAAAATCCCTTATCAATCACATTGAGTGTAGAACCACAATACACAAATACCCGAAATTCAATCAATTCCTCCTGAAATGAGGTGCTCCCAGAAAGAAATACTCCCTGTGAGTTTAAACAATCTATACGGGCGTAACTGACCTTTTTTTTTCTTTGTTCAAAGGAAGCACACAGTTCTTAATAAAGTGGTCAGATTTACCGCAATAAAAACATAATCCCTTAGCAAACCTGCGGTCTTTTTCCTGAGAATGGGGTGACATCGCCCCAATCTCCATCGGTTCTCCACCTTCCCAGCAGACCCTCTGAAAACTAGGAGCTGCCATAGCAGTAGATTTCTCTTCATTAATCCTAGCACGCAGTCTCCTGTCCACATGTATAGCTAATTGCATTGCCTCCTGCAAGGTTCCAGGTGTTGGGAAGGCAATCAGCAGATCCTTAACCCTTTCACCTAGACCAGCAAGAAACAGACATTTTAATGCCGAGTCATTCCATTCCACTTCGGCCGACCATCTTCTGAAGTATGTACAATAATTTTCCACATCACCTGATCCCTGCTTCAAACGTCTTAATTCAGTTTCAGCAGATGAGACTCGATCAGGATCGTCATACAACAACCCCATAGCAGAAAAAAAATCTTCCACTGATCTAAAACACGGATCATTAGGTTGGAGAGAAAAGGCCCATCCCTGTGGTTCTTTGCGAAAAAGTGACATTATAAACCTAATGCGCTGTGATTCATTCCCAGAGGATCTGGGTCTTAAACGAAAATATAATAAACAAGCGTTTTTAAAAGAAAAAAAATCTTGCTGTTTACCATAAAAAAAATCTGGCAGTCCTACCTTCGGTTCCACAAAATGTGTTCCAGGACAGCTACTCACGTCTTGCTGGAGCTCGGCCACCTCCAAAGACAGTCCCTGTAGGCGATGAGCCAACGCCTGAACCGACACCATGCTGATATCTGGATTTCTTTCCTTAGAGTGTTTTATTTTTGTTTTGGGCTGGACTTACTGTTATGAACTGTTACAAGCACTAAGGAAAGATGGGAAAACTGTCCCTACAATAGGACTAAGCTGATTACCTACGATGCAGCGGGGGACCTGTTCCTTGTGAACAGACCCGCCTAAGTCCTCGGCTAGTCTGAACGCAGACCTATAGATATAAGGGAGGGGTCCCTACAAGAACTAAGGACTGGGATATAGATGGACACCTCCTAGCAGAAATTGTAGCAGAGCAAAGACAAACAAACAAAAAGAACTAGTGGTCCAAAGACCAAGCAAACTACAGAGTTAGGTACAAGGTACCTGGCTATCTTAAGAGTAAAAGAAACACTGAAGTCCAGCAAGGCCAGAAGGGCGGAGCTGGATTATATAGACAGAAAGTCATGTGACCAACAAAATAGAAAAAGAACTAACAGGAGGGTTCTAACAAGAAACTTTTGAAGAGGACATCAGGCATGATGGTTACCTGAGATCCTGTGTACAGCAAGTGGCAGAAACTCAGACCACCCCTCTTGATTGTCAGCCACAAAACAACGCAAAAACTGTTCAACATCCTGGTTCTTTCTTTCTGTCTGTCCATTAGACTCAGGATGATATCCAGATGAAAATGACAAATGAATTCCCAACCTGTCACAAAAGGCACGCCAAAAACGAGCCACGAACTGATGTCCCCTATCGGAAACAATGTCAGTAGGAACGCCATGGAGTCTGACAATTTCCTTAACAAAAGCCTTAGCGAGTGTCTTAGCGCAGAGCAGTTTTCCATTCATCACCTTCCTTCATTCGTAACAAACTGTATGCCCCCCGGAGATCAATTTTAGAGAACCACTTGGCCCCCACTAACTGGTTGAACAAGTCAGGAATTAATTGCAGTGGGTAGGAATTGCGTACGGTAAGTTTATTAATTTTGCGAAAGTCCAGACATGGACGTAAACCGCCGTCCTTTTTTTTTACAAAAAAAATCCAACAGCCACAGGAGACTTAGAAGGTCTAATGTGACCGGCGGCCAAGCTTGTCTGTATGTATTCCTCCAAAGCCTTTCTCTCAGGGATAGTCAGATTAAATAAGCGACTCTTGGGAAGAGTAGCTCCAGGGACAAACTCAATGGTGCAATCATAGTCCCTATGAGGAGGCAAAACTTGCGACTCCTCCTCAGAAAAAACCTTCCAAAAATCCTGAATAGGTACAGGTAATTCCCCTCTTTCCACAGCAGCAATGCGACCATTACAACATTTATCATGACACTTAGGACTCCAAGACTTAATTTCATGGGTAGACCAGTCCAGTACAGGATTGTGCAATTTTAACCAACGTAACCACAAAACCACTGGAGAAGGCAAGTTATTTAATACCGCCAAATCCAAATTCTCTTGGTGAATACCATTAATGGTGAGGGGAAATTCAAAAACCTTGTGAGTAATACATTTCAAAGGAGAGCCATCAACAGCAACCACAGAAATAGGAGATGACAAAAGTTTGGATTCTAATTTAAATTTTTCCAAAAATCCCTTATCAATCACATTGAGTGTAGAACCACAATCCACAAATACCCGAAATTCAATCAATTCCTCCTGAAATGAGGTGCTCCCAGAAAGAAATACTCCCTGTGAGTTTAAACAATCTATACGGGCGTAACTGACCTTTTTTTTTCTTTGTTCAAAGGAAGCACACAGTTCTTAATAAAGTGGTCAGATTTACCGCAATAAAAACATAATCCCTTAGCAAACCTGCGGTCTTTTTCCTGAGAATGGGGTGACATCGCCCCAATCTCCATCGGTTCTCCACCTTCCCAGCAGACCCTCTGAAAACTAGGAGCTGCCATAGCAGTAGATTTCTCTTCATTAATCCTAGCACGCAGTCTCCTGTCCACATGTATAGCTAATTGCATTGCCTCCTGCAAGGTTCCAGGTGTTGGGAAGGCAATCAGCAGATCCTTAACCCTTTCACCTAGACCAGCAAGAAACAGACATTTTAATGCTGAGTCATTCCATTCCACTTCGGCCGACCATCTTCTGAAGTATGTACAATAATTTTCCACATCACCTGATCCCTGCTTCAAACGTCTTAATTCAGTTTCAGCAGATGAGACTCGATCAGGATCGTCATACAACAACCCCATAGCAGAAAAAAAATCTTCCACTGATCTAAAACACGGATCATTAGGTTGGAGAGAAAAGGCCCATCCCTGTGGTTCTTTGCGAAAAAGTGACATTATAAACCTAATGCGCTGTGATTCATTCCCAGAGGATCTGGGTCTTAAACGAAAATATAATAAACAAGCGTTTTTAAAAGAAAAAAAATCTTGCTGTTTACCATAAAAAAATCTGGCAGTCCTACCTTCGGTTCCACAAAATGTGTTCCAGGACAGCTACTCACGTCTTGCTGGAGCTCGGCCACCTCCAAAGACAGTCCCTGTAGGCGATGAGCCAACGCCTGAACCGACACCATGCTTATATCTGGATTTCTTTCCTTAGAGTGTTTTATTTTTGTTTTGGGCTGGACTTACTGTTATGAATTGTTACAAGCACTAAGGAAAGATGGGAAAACTGTCCCTACAATAGGACTAAGCTGATTCCCTATGATGCAGCGGGGGACCTGTTCCTTGTGAACAGACCCGCCTAAGTCCTCGGCTAGTCTGAACGCAGACCTATAGATATAAGGGAGGGGTCCCTACAAGAACTAAGGACTGGGATATAGATGGACACCTCCTAGCAGAAATTGTAGCAGAGCAAAGACAAACAAACAAAAAGAACTAGTGGTCCAAAGACCAAGCAAACTACAGAGTTAGGTACAAGGTACCTGGCTAGCTTAAGAGTAAAAGAAACACTGAAGTTCAGCAAGGCCAGAAGGGCGGAGCTGGATTATATAGACAGAAAGTCATGTGACCAACAAAATAGAAAAAGAACTAACAGGGGGGTTCTAACAAGAAACTTTTGAAGAGGACATCAGGCATGATGGTTACCTGAGATCCTGTGTCCAGCAGAGCAGGTGTCGCAATGCCGTCCAGCACGATGGACAGGAAAGGTCTTCCTCCCACGAACCTGCGGTACCAGTTTGATGGGCCTGAGGGGTCTACTCCTGGGTTTCGGCCCTCGGCCCCAGGGTTTGCTCGTTTAAAGGACAGCTCTGGACGGCGAGACCTGTCTTGTGGCAGTGGGGGCAGACAGGGTCCTTCCGCAGGCGGCATTGGTCACTGGTCCTCCCAGGGGGTGGCGTTGTCCTCCTCCTACTTCTCATCCAGGGGACATCCTCAGGGCTGACGGCTAGCAGGATCCTTCCTTCTGCCTCGGGCTCCGTACGCAGCTGCAGGGCACTCAGTACAGTGGTCAGGGTTTTGCTCAACTGACGCACTTCAGAGCACAGGATGTCTAGCTCACTAGGGGACGTTGCTGGAACCTTGGCTTCAGCAGCCACCGGGGAAAAGGTGGATGCTGCAGGCACTGGGGTGGCCCCACCCTGGTAACATTGGATAGCAGTTGTTTCCAGGGGCTGCAGTCCTTTTTTAGCCATGTCCTTAAGGGTGTCAAAGGTGGCATCTGGATGATCCAGGGACCACCAACGCACAGTCCTGCTCTCCTCTTGAGACCTCAGTCCCCGGATAAACTGTTCCTTCAGCATTTTATTTTCATTATTTATGCTAGTTGGGCTAACCTGTTTCAGAGCTCGCAGGGCCCCTTGTAAACGCCAGGCATAGTCCCGAACACTGTCCTCCGGTTGCTGAGAGCAGTTGTAGAACCTCATCCGGAGGTTTGTCTCAGTACGATCCTCAAAGACAGTCTGTAACTTTTTAAAGATTGCGGATACTGACTCCTGGTCTGCGGCCGACCAGGTTTCTACTTCTCGCTCCGCAGCACCAGTCAATTGTCCCAATACAACAGCGGCTCTTTGCTTGCCTGTCATAGAGTGTACATGTCCAGTATACTGCATATTTTCCTTTTGAATCCAGACAGGGTATCTGGTTTGCCGCTGTACTGGGGGAGCCACTTCGCTCCAGTAATGTACTGTAGGGCCATGGGTATGACTGTGGTTACAAGCCCTGCTGGTGGAGCGGCTGCTTCGGCCTGCTCGGCGCCGAGCGCGGGTTGATCATCAGGACCGTTAACCGGTACTCCGGCGTTGTGCTGTTCTTCGGACATTCTGGCGCCCCCCTAGCAAACCGTGGCCTACCTTATTTTCTTTTCTTATGGCAGGCCGCAGCTCCGCAGGTGACGGTCTTCCTTCAGGACCATGCGTCGCTTGCGTCCTACGTCAGAGAGCTCACCGGGGCTCCTTCCAGGACCTGGCGCTTCCTGGTTTGACGTCGAGGCATGGGCCGTGTCCGGGGCTTCGCTCGCTTCAGCAGGTACGCCTCTCAGTTTCCCGGGGTTACGCCCTTCTTCCCGCTCGGCGGCACAACAATGGCGGCGATCTTCGCCACATTTAAATACACAGTTCTGATTAAAGGCGCACAGTACCCGGTGGCAACCGGCACAACACTCCGTCGTTGCAGCGGGCACGGAATCCTGTTTGTGACGCCAGGAAGAGATGATGCGCCCTGGGGATGGGGACGACTCGGCGCCCGGGCCTTGTTGTTGCCTGATCTTTGGGGATGTCGCGGTGGTCGGCTCCTGGGCCCGTACCCTGTGGTCACTCTTAAAAGAAGGGGGGAAGTTGTATGGGATATGGATGTTCGTGACGCCACCTGTGGTGTCTGGTGAGGATCACCAGCGCTGCGACAGTCCTCTGAGGCTGGTGTTTAGGCAGCTTAGTTGGTACAACTCCCCACAGGTGGAGCGGGGCCTCAGGGCAATGTAGGAGAAGGGATGCAGGACAGAGGGGACCCAGCCGGGTCAGAGGAAGAATAGGCACACACACAACAGTTCACTTCAGTACCTTTACTGGTGGTGTTTCTGGCACGGTCCAGGGTACTTCAGGGTGAAGGGTGCATATCAGGACTCTCCCCAGTGAGTGGGTGTGGGGCCTCCTTTTCCTTGCCTTTCCTTGATAAGTTTCTGACCTGCCTGGAGCTAGGCCTAACTTGGTCTCTGTCTTGCACCTGCTGACCTGGTGGTAGGGCCTTCTGTTGGAGATCACACTCCCTGGTCTCTTGGGCCTCCGTGACTACTAACCCTGGTATGACAGTCAGCTTTTGTTGTTCCTGGGACATATAGTTCGCCAGGGGTTCCGGTGGTTGTTTCTGCTGGATGTAAGGAATCCCTGCAGACGCGGACCCGGTGTCCGGTAAATGGTTTTGGGGTGAGCTGGTTAAGCTCCTCTGCCCCTATGTTGCTTGCTTACTCCACTCGCCTTCGGCCACGCTCGGGGCCCTCACTAGGCTTCACACGGGCAGTGGGCCTCGCTACTCTTCACCGCTCTTTTGCGTCGGCACGCCCTAGGCTCACTAACTCGAGCTCTCTGAGTCTGGACTGAACTGACTGAGCTCCACTGCAGGATAGCTTCTGCAGGAGCTCCTCTCAACAGACAGACCTTCTTACAGACTGTAGACTCTAGACTGTAGACTCCAGACTGACTTTCTCACAGACTGAGCTGCCTAGTTCCACCTTCCCTTTTTATATCCCTAACGGGCTCCCTCTGCTGGTCTGAGATGGAAGGTGGAGGTGTGTGAATGCTATGAGGGCCTCTTGTGGAGAAATCCATCCATGCACCCCTCTGGGACCTGTGGCACCAATGTGCAGCAGAAGGCCACAGCAGCCACTCAGTCTACCAAACAAAGTTCCTGAGAAGGAAATTGGGGATGGCTTCACTACTGGTACTGGGGGCAGAGCTAATACAATGGCGTTATACCATAGTTTGCTGGAAATATTCCAGGCTGGTAGCAGGCAAGCAAATTCCCACAGAAAAGTACCAGCAGTAATGTTCAGGCCACATTTCAAGTGCAAGCAGCTTTAGAGGACTTCCTGGGAGAAATGACATGCAGGGTAGATACGGTTTCCCACTATGCCAGTCCTTTCACCGAGCTAAATACAACTCTTAGCAAAAAAAGTTGTGGATTGACTCCGTACCATCCCTGGCCACATTCACCAGTCCACGTGTTTGTGATTAGGCGGTCCTTCCCAGTAAGTGCACTGGGGAGGGCACTGGTAATGTTGTGGGACCCGTGCTTGTGGAAGGCGGAGGCGATACCGGGAATTATAGTGGCGGCTGTGGACCGAGTATGGACACCTGGCCGCCGCCGGCATGAGGTTGTGAAAAGCTTCTGCCTCCACGAGCCTAAAAGGCCACATTTCAAGTGCAAACAGCTGTCAAAAATTTGGCAGTATAGTATTGCAGCCTGTGGGTGGGTGGGTGGCTGCCTGCATACTTGCGCTTGCATTCCAAGGAATGGGGTAGGGACAACTGAACGCTGCAGTGGGACAAGGACGTGAACGGTGATTGTTGCAAGTCTGCAGCGACAGGTGCATGGCGGGAGGCATCTTCGCATGCGCCAAGGATCACTTATGATGGGCACACTTTTAGGCAGTGACCTGGGAGTCAGAGATGCTTCCAGAGATCTTTCCCATGCTGTTCCCATGTCTTTTCAGCACTGTATGCACGTGTCTGATGATGTGTCACACAGCACATGGCCAGATAAGGTTGTAAAATGTTAAAATGACATTTCCTGGTGAATGCATTTGTCTTGGTTGAAAGCAATTCAAAAGTGCAAAACGCATCAAAAACGCTACGTGTGAACATAGCCTAAGTTGTGGAGGAGTATTTTTGTTTTTGGTTATTCATTTTGCCTTATATACAAGTCATTACCCTGGAAAGGATGTTCCTTAACATTGACATGAGAAATGGATTTTCCTGGGAAATTTTGAGCACTGTTCCCATCGATTTGGGCAATTTTTAGGCCCTCTGACGACCGCCGGGTGGAGCCGCCTGAAAAATGCTCGAGTTACTCTCCACAAGAAGAAACATTATTCTTTGGACCCCAAAATTAATCATGTCATTCACAGCTACAACTGGTCCCCCAAAAAAACAAGCTCTTATATGGCTATGTCTACAGGAAAATTAAAAACTTATGACTCTGAAGAAAAGGAGGAAAAAATGAAGGTAGAAAAATGGAAAATCGGAAGAGGTTAATCCTTCTATAACATAGAACTCTTAATATCAGGCATAAACAGCCCTATGCAGCAGTGTACATCTCAGATTTTAAAAAAAATGAAAAGGGAAAGGATCAGAAAAACAAGCAATAATTTCAACATTCCAAACCAACTTTTATAAAAGTACCTTAGTGACTATCTTCCATTACCGCATGGGCTGAAGTTGAAATCCCAGCAGGCTTCTATCAGTAGGGAATTATAGGGCATACTTCACTTCCTCTTCATGTATAAGTACTGTGGAAATATTGAAACCAAAGAAAAGTAGCAGCAGAAAAAGTACATAGTGAATTATTGTAATTTTCTCCCAAATAGACATTTTGGTTGTGCGGAGTTTATGGATGCTGGTGAAGTAAAAAATGCTTCCAGGCTTGTCTGGATCAATGGGCAAATCACATTTGTAAGTCAGCAACAGGCAAAGGAATGATTTCATTTTTGTAGACTTTTTTTTTTTGCAGTAAATATCACTTCACATGCTGTACTTTATAGTTATTTAACAACACAATGGTTCAGTACATTTTCTAATAGATACTAGGTTTTGGAATCAAGTGACAAGTTTATATTGAATATAAAGGGTATGGACTAGTGGTGATCGAACATGCTCGTTGCTCGAGATTTACGAGCATGCTCAGGCGAGCACCTATTATCTTCAGCGTGCTCGGGCTTTAAGTTTTCGTCGCTCCATGAACATGATTTGCGATTGTTTGACAGCTTCAATACATGTGAGGAATGCCTGTTTTTCCAGCATTCCTCACATGTATTAAAGCTGTCAAACAGTCGCAAATCATGTTCACGGAGCGACGAAATCTTAAAGCCCGAGCACGCTGAAGATAATAGGTGCTCGCCCGAGCATGCTCGTAAATCTCGAGCAATGAGCATGCTCGATCCTCACTAATATGGACACTTTTAAAAATATTTAATTATTGTTAGAAAGTATCTATAATGAAAAATGAAGCAATATTTTTATTAAAAATATCCCACAGCTTTGTGTACACAGCCCCAGTGCAAACTTACGTATGTGTCCTCATAGTTAAAGAAAAGGGCGAAATGGCCCAACAAAGAATCCAAAGATCCTACAGTAGCCTTGTAAGGTGGAATATTGCTCGAGAAAGGCAGTTCACATCTATTAAAAACTGTAGAGAGTTGTTTTTTTTGTTTGTTTTTCATAGTACATTATACCTTTACAGTTTGTTGACTGTTCACAGTTTTATTGTGTGAGGTGCAGTGATGGCTAGCATCGGGCTATAAGGTTGTATCATACAGATGTCTTAACAAGAGGCACACTGCTACTTATGAGAGGAGGAGCAGAGACTTTAAAAGAGCATGGTCTAAAATTTGAATCAGAGTCGGTGGTGGAGTCGTTGAGTAGGGTATAAACAGAAATTTGCAGAACAGACGTGGAAATATGATAAGGCGTACAGATGAGCAGAGGATGGAGTTTGAGTTGAATTTCCTGGAATTTGCGGTTTCAAACAAATTCAAACATTTGGAGATTCAATTTTCAGTTTAAAAGAAACTTGCTGAAGCATGAAAGAGGGGCTAATTTTATGCTGTTCAGGTGTTACACGCACGCCGCCTAAGTTCAGATAGGGGCGAGACCGGTTACATGAATTCGTTGGAATCCTGGGGGAACCGTTACTCAGGGGGACCATAGGCTGCAGCTTCTCTCAGGCACACGATAGATTCAGTTGCTGACCAGACACATCTTACAAGAGTCTTCATAAACCTTCATAAACAGTAGAACAGTAACATTTAATGAGACACGGCCAGTGCAATGCAAATGTCTTTTTGAGCAACAGGCTCCAGTAATAACAGTACAGTCTCCTTTGCAGCACAGCAGTACACAGTCTATTATCCAGTAGCACAGTACAGCACAGTTTTAATGTATACACAACCACAGTCATTTCCTTCACAAATGCTCAAATATACACAGCATTCTTTATCCTGCATAGAGATGGAGGTGGGGAGGGGTTGGTGAGAGAGATCATCTCTGTGACACAATTCCTTCCAGTCCTTATCTTCCTGCCCGATGATAGACTTCCTGAACTAACAGTGCAGGGTATCTGACCTGTGTTGAGCTTCACCCTGGACTTGAATCCTGTTCTCTTTCCTGCACTTCTGTGAGATACAGATCACACACACCACTTCTCCCTTTGGCTGAAGCCAGACAGTAAACAACTTCCCCACAATCCCCCTGGGGCTCTGCTAAAACACTCCACTTCTCCTGTGACTGTGTTAACCCCTCTAGTTGCTGGATGCTTCTGGAGCACAACACTTCCTGTCTCCTGTGCTTGTGTTACTTCTAATAGTTGCTGGATGCTTTTAAAGCAACAGCACTACTTCTGTATGTCACACTCTGTAACAGCACTACTTCTGCATGTCACACTCTGCAACAGCACTACTTCTGCATGTCACACTCTGCAACAGCACTACTTCTGCATGTCACACAGGCCTCTCTCCCTATAATACCGTTCGGCATTGACATCTAGTGGATTGTCATACCTTTTACAGTGGTGGTCAGTACCTGGGCCATCACAGATCACAATTTGTACAACAGAGTCGTATTCCATCTCCAATGTCACTTGGAAAGTCTCTTTTCCCTGTAAGAGTGTAAGTTCTTATGATCAGTGGGGTCCACTCTCTTTCTCCTGTAGAGTGTAAGTTTATATGGTCAGTGGAATCTTCTATCTCTCTCACCTGTAAAGTGTAAGCTCCTATTATCAGTGAGGTCCTCTCTCTCTCCTCTTCCATACATGAATTTTACAAGCAGTTACAAGCTTTCCAGTATTGAGATTCACACAACTGTATTTGCCACAAATCAAATTTATTTAGAAAATATGACAAAGTCATCAAATTCAAATTTCACAAGATCCGCTCATCTCTAGACAATACTGGACAGATCTCAAGCTATTAGTTACTTAGTGAGTGCCAGGCAGGTAACGAGCTGGACAGTAAATTACTACCAGAGACTATAATTTACATGTGGAATTTCTTTGGATGGAAAAATCATTCCCCCACAACGTAAGCAAGTAACCATTGACTTGCCATCATGGTGTCCCTGTGAAGCTCAGCTGTGCTTGGTCTCACAAATCCTAGAAGGGTGTATTGAAGGATTCCTCCACAAGAGGCCCCCATATACATTCACACATCTCCACCTTCCACCTCAGACCACCAGAGGGAGCCCGTTAGGGAGATATAAAAGGGAAGGTGGAGCCAGGAAGCAGTCAGTTCAGAGTCTAGTTCAGTCTGGTTTAGCAGTAAGTCCAGTACAGCCTGAGAGGAGTTACCTCAGAGGACAAAAGCCTGTTCTAGCTCATGCAATTGCTATCCTGCAGTGGAGCTTATCCAGATCAAGACTCGGTGTGGCTCAGTGAGGTGAGCTTTAGGTGTGCCGGCGCCATAAGATCGGTGAAGAGTGGCACGCTGCCGTTAGTGTGAGTAGCCTATTGAGGGTCCGAGTAGGCCGAAAGCGAAAGAGTAGAGAGAGTTAGTTCATAGGGGGCAGAGGAGCTTAACTAGCTCACCCCGAAGAAGCAGTTACCGGACACCGGGTCCGAAGCTTACCGGGATCTCCACGACCCAGTAAGATAAACCGGAATCCCTGGAGAACTACAGGTCCCAGGATCGCTAAAGTGCTGATGCGTACCAGAGCCAGGAGACACATAGGCCCCGTAGGTCGGGAGCGTGCACTCCAAGAGAAGGCCCTACCACAAGGTCAGCCAGCGCAGGACAGAGACAAAGTTAGGCCTAGCTCCAGGCAGGTCAGAAACTTATTACGCAGCAGCAAGAACCAGGAGGCCCAAAACCTGCTCATTGGGGAGGATCCGGACATACACCCTTCACCCTACAGTGCTCCGGGGAGTGCCTGAATTTCCATCAGTAAAAGGTACTGAAGTGACTATTGTGTCCGTCCCTGTTCTTGCTCTGACCCGGCAGAGTCTCTCCGTCCTGCATACCCCGTCCGTACCCTGCCCTGAGGCCTAGCTCCACCTGTGGGGAGCCATACCATCTAGCTGCCTTATCACCGGCCTCAGTGGACTGCGCAGCGCTGGTGAATATGATCAGAAACCATAGGTGGCGTCACAAACTTTTATAAACTTAACATCTATCAACGCCTTTTTAAAGAGAGACCCCAGAGTACGGGCCCGGGAGCCGACCACCGCGACCTCCTTAAGGCTAAAGGCCCGGGTAACCGAGTCATCCCCCATCCCCTGGGCTGGTCATCTCTTCCTGGCGTCACGAACAGGATTGCGTGCCCGCTGCAACGACGAAGTGTTTTGCCCATTGCCACCGGGTACTGTGCGCCTTTATTTTGAACTGTGTACTTGAAGATGTGGTGAAGATAGCCGCCATTGTTGGGCCGCTGAGCGAGAAGAAGGGCGTAACCGCGGGAAAATAAGGGGCGTACCTGCAAAAGAGCGCGAAGTCCCAGACACGCCCCACGCCTCGACGTCAAATCAGGAAGCGCCAGGTCCTGTACGGAGCGTCGCTGAACGCTCTGACGTAGGACGCAAGCGACGCATGGTCCTGAAGATAACCGTCACCTGCGGAGCTGCGGCCTACCGGAAGAAAAACCAGAAGGTAGGCCACGGTTAACTAGGGGGGCACTAAGATGTCCGTCGAACAGCAGAACGCCGACCTGCTCCAGGCCGAAGCCGCAGCTCCACCGGCAGCTCCTGTAGCACCTATGACTTTACCGTACATTCCTGGAGCAAAGTGGCTCCCCCAGTACAACGGCAAACCAGATATCCTGTCTGGATTCAAGCGTAAGATATGTGGTATCTTAGACATGTACTCTATGACCGGCAAACAAAGAGCTGCCGTTGTATTAGGACAACTGACCGGTGCTGCGGAGCGGGAAGTGGAAACATGGTCAGCCGCAGACCAAGAGTCAGTGTCCGCAATATTCCAAAAACTACAGACTGTATTTGAGGACCTTACTGAGGCGGACCTCCGGATGAGGTTCTACAGCTGCTCCCAACAACCAGAGGACAATGTTCGGGACTACGCCTGGCGTCTCCAAGGGGCCCTGCGGCCTCTGAACCAGGTTAGTCCAACCAGCGTTGAGAATGAGAACAAAATGCTGAAGGAACAGTTTGTCCGGGGACTGAAGTCTCCAGAGGAGAGCAGGACTGTGCGTTGGTGGTCCCTGGATCATCCGGATGCCACCTTTGACAATCTTAAGGACATGGCTATAAAAGGACTGCAGCCCCTGGAAACAAATGCCATCCAACGTTACCAGGGTGGGGCTACTCCAGTGCCTGCTACACCCACCTTATCCCCAGTGGCTGCTGAAGTTAAAGTCCCAGCAATGTCCCCTAAAGAACTGGACAGTCTGCGCTCTGAGGTGCGTCAGTTGAGCAAAACTCTGACCACCGTGCTGAGTGCTCTGCAGCTGCGGACGGAGCCCGAGGAAGGAGGGAAGATCCTGCTAGCTGATAGCCCTGAGGATGTCCCCTGGATGCGCAGGAGGAGGAGGCCAACACCACCCTCACCAAGGACCAGTGACCAGCGCCGCCCACCGAGGGAACCAACTTGCTACCGATGCCGTAAGACTGGACACCTCGCCCAGAAGTGTCCTTTAAACGAGAAAACCCTGGGTCCGAGGGCCGACACCCAGGAGTAGACTCACCAGGCCCATCAGACTGGTACAACAGGTTTGTCGGAGGAAGACCTTTCCTGTCCATTGTACTGGACGGGATCCCGATGCATGCCTTGCTGGACACAGGATCTCAGGTAACCATCATGCCTGAAGTCCTCTACAAGAGGTTCTGGTCCATGGACGATCTACGTCCGCCAGCTCCAAATTTGTCTGTATATGCTTCAAATGGACTCCCCCTTAACCTACTCGGGGTTAAGAATGTGACTGTAAAGGTGGGGAGAGTGGAGCTGAAGGACCAGGGACTAATTGTAGTAGAGACCAATCCTGATGACACTAATCCGTATATGGTACTTGGCACTAACATTGTTGGTAACTGTTTGGGAGAGGTTGTGTTCTTGCTCCAACAGATCGCCGACACTGCCAAACCAGGACAGAGAAGGGCACTGCAAAGGGAGATCCGAGTCCTGATGTATCAACAGCAAGTAAGGCTAACAGATGGTGAAATCGGTAACGTGAGGGTAACAGACCCCATACCCATTGACCCATTGTCATCCCCCCAATGAGTGAAATGCTCATCTGGTGTAGGTCTTAGAGGACAGAGCTACCAGGCGGTAGTAGAACCCCTTTGCTCCGAGCATAGATCCACGCTCTTAACCGCCAGGGGAGTGGTAGATGTACGTAATGGGAGGGTGCCTGTCCGTCTCCTCAATTTAGGGGAAGATGAGGTCAAACTGCCACGTTATGCCACTGTTGCCAAATTACATGCTGTCAATAACAACTGCATCCATGAGGCGGAGTCCTTAACCTCACCAGATGAAGTAGAGGACAATGACCCTGCAACCCAGGTGGAGGATTGGTGTCAACAGCTCCATGTTGGGACGGACACCACTCCTGCCCATCAAAAACAGGGTGTACACCGGGTGGTTCAAGAGTACTCGCAGGTGTTCAGTAGAGATGAGCGGTGTTCGACTAGAACTGTTCGCCAATCTCAAATTCGAGCTGTTTTGGGCGGTGTTCGAGTTGTTCGACGAACCCGAACGATTTGCAAAAAATTCAGCTGTTCGAGGTTATGTTCGATAACTGTTCGTGCACCAAAAGCGTGTCCTGCATGTCTGGCGCTATTTAGAGCACCAATCATGCAGGGATTGTCTGCCACTCACTGTAATGCCACAGTCATGGTGGTTGTGGCATTAGAGTGATTGCCCAAATCGATGGGAACTGTGCTCACAGTGAAACATGAAAAGCCGGCAATTCAGCAGCGGCGTACACCGGTACCCGACAAATTAGAACCGAAAGAATAGAGCTTCACACATAGATTAGATAGATAGAAACATGTCAGTCACATATATAAGAAGTACAGTGACAGTGTTGCTTACTGTACTTGTCATTTAGTGTAAAGGATTTATTAAAAAAATATATTAGTGTTTTCATGCACCGTCTCTTTAAAAAAGCCGGCCGGCAATTCAGCAGCGGTACCCGACAATTTAGAATGGAAGGAATAGAGAATCACACATAGATTAGATAGATAGAAACATGTCAGTCACATATATAAGAAGTACAGTGACAGTGTTGATTACTGTACTTGCCATTTAGTGTAAAGGATTTATAAAAAAAAATAATAGTGTTTTCATGCACCGTCTCTTTAAAAAAGCTGGCCGGCAATTCAGCAGCGGTACCCGACAATTTAGAATGGAAGGAATAGAGCATCACACATAGATTAGATAGATAGAAACATGTCAGTCACATATATATGAAGTACAGTGACAGTGTTGATTACTGTACTTGTCATTTAGTGTTAAAATAAAGGATTTATTTAAAAAAAAAGTGGCGTGGGGTTCCCTGTAATTTTAGGCTCTAGCGGAGGTTAAGCAGACAGCTGGGGCAGATGTTTGAAGCCTGGGAAGGGATAATACCCACGGAGCTTCCCAGGCTACTAATATCAGCCCCCAGCTGAATGCCTAGCCTTTACTAGCTATTAAAATGGGGGACCCCCCAAAAAATTGACGTGGGGTCCCCCCTATTTTAATAGCTAGCAAAGGCCAGGCAGACAGCTGGGGGCTGATATTAATAGCCCAGGAAGGGTGCCATGAATATTGGCCCCCTCCCAGGCTAGAAACACCAGCCGTCAGCCGTCCCAGAAATGGCACATCCATAGGATGCGCCAATTCTGGCACTTAGCCTCACTCTTCCCACTGCCCTGTAGCGGTGGCAGTGGGGTAATAGGGCTGGGGTTGATGTCAGCTTATAATGCCAGCTGACATCAAGCCCAGGTTAGTAATGGAGAGGCGTCTATAAGACACCCCCATTACTAACCCCATAGTCAAAGTTAAAAAAAAACACAAACACCCAGAATAAAGTCCTTTAATTGAAATAAAGACACAATTCTTTAATGTTCTAAATTAAACCATACTTACAATCACGCCCATTCCAGCTGAAGCCAACTATCCCCTGCAATAAAAGAAAAATAATAAAGCAACATAATCCTCACCTTTCCATGGTTCCCACGACAGCTTCAGCTCTGTCGAGATGACAGGCTGGACCGCAGCAGAAAGCTGCCATCCAGCCTGTCATCCCGCAGACACTGAGAAGCGCAGGCTTGCTTGCGCTCCTCAGCGTCTCTCTGTGACGGCATCCAGATGAGCCGAGTTCATGTCCAATGAACTCGGATCACCTCATGCACATCACTGACAGCGTGGGAAAATTCTCACGCTGAAGCGCTGAGTGCAGGAGAATTCTCCCACGCTGTCAGTGACGTGCATGAGGTGAGCTCATGTCCAATGAACTCAGCTCACCTCATGCACGTCACTGACAGCGTGGGAAAATTCTCCTGCACTCAGCGCTTCAGCGTGAGAATTCTCCCACGCTGAAGCGCTGAGTGCAGGAGAATTTTCCCACGCTGTCAGTGACGTGCATGAGGTGAGCCGAGTTCATTGGACATGACCTCGGCTCATCTGGATGCCGTCACAGCGAGACACTGAGGAGCGCAAGCAAGCCTGCTCTTCTCAGTGTCTGCGGGTTGACAGGCTGGATGGCACCGTTCTGCTGCGGTCCAGCCTGTCATCTCGATGTAGCAGAGCTGGAGCTGTCCTCGGAACCATCGAAAGGTAAGGATGATGTTGGTTTTTATTTTATTTTTATTGCAGGAGATCGTTGGCTTCAGCTGGAATGGGCGTGACGGTAAGTATGGTTTAATTTAGAACAATAAAGAATTGTGTGTTTATTTCAATTAAAGGACTTTATTCTGGGTGTTTGTGTTTTTTTTAACTTTCACTATGGGGTTAGTAATGGGGGTGTCTTATAGACGCCTATCCATTACTAACCTGGGCTTGATGTCAGCTGGCATTATAAGCTGACATCAACCCCAGCCCTATTATCCCACTGCCACCGCTACAGGGCAGTGGGAAGAGCGAGGCTAAGTGCCAGAATTGGCGCATCCTATGGATGCGCCATTTCTGGGGCGGCTGACGGCTGGTGTTTCTAGCCTGGGAGGGGGCCAATATTCATGGCACCCTTCCTGAGCTATTAATATCAGCCCCCAGCTGTCTGCCTAGCCTTTGCTAGCTATTAAAATAGGGGGGACCGCACGTCATTTTTTTGGGGGGTCCCCCATTTTAATAGCTAGTAAAGGCTAGGTATTCAGCTGGGGGCTGATATGGGTAGCTCCGTGGGTATTACCCCCTTCCCAGGCTTCAAACATCTGCCCCAGCGGTCTGCTTAACCTCCTCTAGAGACTAAAATTACGGGGAACCCCACGCTAATTTTTTTTTTAATAAATCCTTTATTTTAACACTAAATGACAAGTACAGTAACCAACACTATCACTGTACTTATTATATATCTGACTGACATGTTTCTATCTATCTAATCTATGTGTGATGCTCTATCTTTCTGTTCTAAATTGTCGGGTACAGATGCTGAATTGCCGGCCGGCTTTTTTAAAGAGACGGTGCATGAAAACACTATTATTTTTTTAAATAAATCCTTTACACTAAATGACAAGTACAGTAAGCAACACTGTCACTGTACTTATTATATATGTGACTGACATGTTTCTATCTATCTAATCTATGTGTGAAGCTCTATTCTTTCTGTTCTAAATTGTCGGGTACCGCTGCTGAATTGCCGGCCGGCTTTTTTAAAGAGACGGTGCATGAAAACACTAATATTTTTTTTAATAAATCCTTTACACTAAATGACAAGTGCAGTAACCAACACTGTCACTGTGCTTCTTATATGTGTGACTGACATGTTTCTATCTATCTAATCTATGTGTGATGCTCTATTCCTTCTTGTCTAAATTTTCGGGTACCGGTGTATGCCGCTGCTGAATTTGTCGGCCGGCTTTTTTAAAGAGATTGTCTTCTGAGCAGTTTGTCAGCTTTTGGACACCTTTGAAGTTGTTTTCTATGTGTTTTTGTTTGCCTGCCATTGGTTTTAACGGTGTTCGACGGTGTTCTAAGGTGTTCCACGAACAGTTCGACGAACAGTTCCTCGAACATCCCGGTGTTCGACGAACCGAACCCGAACACTACGGAGGTGGCTCAACACTAGTGTTCAGTAAACATCCACTAGACTTCGGGAGGGTTAAGGGGGTTCAACATCATATCCCCACAGGCAACCATTCCCCAATCAAAGAACGTTATAGGCCTATACCCCCAGCTCACTACCAGAAGGCGAAAGAAATGCTACATGACATGAGGAAGGCGGGAGTGATAAGAGATAGTTGTAGTCCCTGGGCCGCTCCCCTAGTGCTGGTTAGGAAAAAGGACGGGAGCATGAGAATGTGTGTAGATTACCGTCAAGTAAATCGCATTACACATAAGGATGCATACCCTTTACCACGCATAGAGGAGTCCCTAGCTGCCTTAAAGTCTGCAAATTACTTTTCCACCCTTGACCTCACTAGTGGGTACTGGCAAGTAGCTGTGGCTGAGGAGGATCGGGAGAAGACGGCCTTCACCACCCCGATGGGACTCTGCGAGTTCAACAGCATGCCGTTTGGACTCTGCAATGCCCCCGGAACGTTCCAGAGATTGATGGAATGCTGCCTGCGACACCGCAACTTCGAGACTGTGTTACTTTACCTGGATGACGTAATTGTGCACTCCAGAACGTACGAGGACCACTTGAAACACTTGGCAGAGATATTTGAGTCACTGTCCCGGTACGGGATGAATTTGAAACCCTCAAAGTGCCATCTGCTCAAGAAGAAGGTACAGTACCTGGGACACATTGTCAGTCCGGAAGGCGTAGCACCAGACCCGGAGAAAGTCACAGCCATCCAGAAGTGGCCAGAGCCGAAGAACCTCAAGGAGGTGCGTCAGTTCTTGGGACTAGTAGGATACTACCGGAGGTTCGTAAAGGACTACTCAAAGAAAGCAGCTCCTCTGCAAGACCTCCTGGTAGGGCAGTCCCCCAAAGGCAAAAACCCTCCATTCCACTGGGGTAAGGAGCAAGCAGAGTCGTTTCAGGAGATGAAGGAGATCCTGACAGGTGATGAGATCCTAGCCTACCCTGACTACAGCCAACCGTTCCTGCTGTATACGGATGCCAGCAACGAAGGCCTGGGCACTGTCTTAAGTCAGAAGCAGAATGGGCAAGAGAAAGTCATCGCATACGCAAGCAGGAAGCTCCGTCCGACAGAGAGGAACCCAGAGAACTATAGCAGCTTCACGTTGGAGTTCCTGGGCTTGGTCTGGGCCATCACTGAAAGATTCAAGCACTATCTGGCTTCCAACAAATTCACTGCCTTTACTGATAACAACCCCTTGACCCATCTTGAAACAGCTAAGTTGGGGGCTCTGGAACAACGATGGATGGCTCGGCTGTCAAACTACCAATTTACAATTAAATACCGGGCGGGCCGCAAGAATGCCAACGCCGATGCCCTGTCTAGGATGCCTCACCAGTCAGACACAGAAGAAGAAGTGGATGACCTGGAAGAGATAGAGCTACCTGCCTTTCACCGGAGTGGGATGATCCATGAGCAACGAGCCTCCAGGAAGCCGCGTGAAAAGACGTTAAAACCCCTTCCTCACCACAGCTGGAAAGAGACCCAGGACAGCGACCTGGTTGTCAGCCGCATCAAACAGCTGATAACCCAAGAAGGTGCCTCCCTGGAGAAAGATGCGTCTCTGCAAGCAAAGCAGCTGTGGAACGAGAGAAGCCGGCTGTTTATCTACCGTGAGAAGCTGTGCCGGAGGTACGTTAATCCAAGAACCCATGAGATGGTATGGCAGATAGTGGTCCCGAAGACAGACATCCGGATGGTATTAGAGGCTTACCACGATCAAGCGGGGCACTTTGGCTGGAAAAAGCTAGAGACCCTGCTGAAATGTCGATTCTACTGAGTAGGAATGCGCAGTTCCATTGAAAGGTGGTGCCGGGACAGTGGACCCTGCGGCCTAAGAAGGAAAGACTTCAGCAGCCAGAAGGCACCCCTGCAACCCATCAAGACGACTCGACCCCTGGAGATCGTGACCCTGGACCATGTCAAGCTGTCCCCCAGCACGTCAGGGTACTCCTATGCTCTGACCATGGTAGATCACTACTCACGTTTCCTGGTGGTCGCCCCTGTCAAAGACCTGACAGCAGAGACAGCAGCAAAGACGTTCCAAGCGTACTTCTGCAGATCCCATGGATATCCTGAGCAGGTGCTGACGGACCAAGGCCCGGCCTTTGAGGCTGAGTTGTTCAAGGAGTTCTGCCATCTCTACGGGTGTAAAAAGATAAGAACTACACCTTACCAACCACAAACAAACGGTCTTTGCGAAAAGATGAACAAAATCATCATCGACCTGCTAAAGACCATACCACTTGAGGAAAGAAACCAGTGGCCAGACCTACTACCTGACCTAGTGGATCTGTACAATCATATACCAGTCAGTTCCACCAATTGCACTCCGGCATATCTCATGCGGGCAAGGCCAGAAAAGCTGCCCATGGATTTGGAGCTTGGTGTTGTTGAACCTGAAGCTGATATGACCACTGAGGACTGGGACACCACCAGACAAGAGCAGTACAGAAGGGTACAAGCTTGTGTCAAGGACAGTCTTACTCGGGTGAGAGAAAAGCAGGAAATCCACTACAACAAAAATGCACCAGCAGAACTTTTCACACCAGGTGAAACAGTATTGAAAAGGAAAAGACGCAACCACAAACTTGATGACCAGTGGGAAAAAGACCCCTACACTGTGTTACCGTCAAGATTTGACAACAGAAAGACTTGTATAATCAGTCGAGATGGAGGAAAAACATCTGCTACAGTGTCCAGGGACCATCTAAAATTGTGTCCACATCTACTAAAGACTCAGGAAGAAGTGTCTCTCACAACCCAGGAAGAACCTAAAGAAACAGTGATACACACTGACCTTGGAGACTTCCCAGCGGATTGGCCTCAGATAGGAGGTGCAGTAATCAGAAAACCCTCCACAGCAAGTTGTACCTGTAAGTGCTGCAGAAGAGCCAGCTCAAGAAGTATCCCCGGATGAAGGATCCCCGGCAGGAGCAGAGCAAGAGGGCCCAGCCAATGGTAGACTTGCCAGTCCAAGAGAGAGGTTAAGGCAGTTTTACAACATGGTTACACGTAGAACTGGTAGAGTAGCTGAGGATATAGACACTGACACCCCACCACCTATTGCACTACGTAGATCAGTACGCAGCACAAGAGGTAAACCTCCTGCTAGGTACACACAGTAGATGATCAAAATTTCTGAGAGTGTAGATAGTTTCCCCTGGGGTATTGTGTATTAAAATGTAATGTACTGCATAATTGTGTATTTCTCATGCAAATGTACATTATTTTGTGTTTTGCTTATTTTTGAACAGTTTAAGTATATGGACACTTTGCCTAATTACTGTCTTATTTACCAAAGGTCTTCGTGGCTGAGGACTGTGTGCAGCCCCAAAACAGCTTTGTATATAATTGCGCTCCCTGGAGTGCCCTTTAGGTGACCTCAGAAGGAAAACCTGTCTGGAGTGGCACGTGTGGAGGTCCAACACGGGATCTTCATGCCCTGCAGCCACCCCAGGGCCTACGTAGAGGGTTTAGGACAGTTCCCTCAAACCACCAAGTACTCTACCTTGTGAGATGGACATCCTTTTTGGGAACCTCACCACCAGAGACTTGGATTCTGAGGACACTCTGTAATTGTTATGCAACGTTTAAGATTCGTGCCTCCCATAAAGGGAAGATAGTCCTTATTGTTTTAGTATTGCTTAAGTTACTATTGTTACTGTTATATAAAATGTACTTCAGCCCGGGAGTGCTGAGTTTAACTAGGGGGGAATGTGAAGCCCAGCTGTGCTTGGTCTCACAAATCCTAGAAGGGTGTATTGAAGGATTCCTCCACAAGTGGCCCCCATATCCATTCACACATCTCCACCTTCCACCTCAGACCACCAGAGGGAGCCCGTTAGGGAGATATAAAAGGGAAGGTGGAGCCAGGCAGCAGTCAGTTCAGAGTCTAGTTCAGTCTGGTTTAGCAGTGAGTCCAGTACAGCCTGAGAGGAGTTACCTCAGAGGACAAAAGCCTGTTCTAGCTCCTGCAATTGCTATCCTGCAGTGGAGCTTATCCAGATCAAGACTCAGTGTGGCTCAGTGAGGTGAGCTTTAGGTGTGCTGGCGCCATAAGATCGGTGAAGAGCGGCACGCTGCCGTTAGTGTGAGTAGCCTATTGAGGGTCCGAGTAGGCCGAAGGCGAAAGAGTAGAGAGAGTTAGTTCATAGGGGGCAGAGGAGCTTAACTAGCTCACCCCGAAGAAGCAGTTACCGGACACCAGGTCCGAAGCTTACCGGGATCTCCACGACCCAGTAAGATAAACCGGAATCCCTGGAGAACTACAGGTCCCAGGATCGCTAAAGTGCTGATACGTACCAGAGCCAGGAGATACATAGGCCCCGTAGGTCGGGAGCGTGCACTCCAAGAGAAGGCCTTACCTCAAGGTCAGCCAGCGCAGGACAGAGACAAAGTTAAGCCTAGCTCCAGGCAGGTCAGAAACTTATTACGCAGCAGCAAGAACCAGGAGGCCCAAAACCTGCTCATTGGGGAGGATCCGGACATACACCCTTCACCCGACAGTGCTCCGGGGAGTGCCTGAATTTCCATCAGTAAAAGGTACTGAAGTGACTATTGTGTCCGTCCCTGTTCTTGCTCTGACCCTGCAGAGTCTCTCCGTCCTGCATACCTCGTCCGTACCCTGCCCTGAGGCCTAGCTCCACCTGTGGGGAGCCATACCATCTAGCTGCCTTATCACCGGCCTCAGTGGACTGCGCAGCGCTGGTGAATATCATCAGAAACCATAGGTGGCGTCACGAACTTTTATAAACTTAACATCGATCAACGCCTTTTTAAAGAGAGACCCCAGAGTACGGGCCCGGGAGCCGACCACCGCGACCTCCTTAAGGCTAAAGGCCCGGGTAACTGAGTCATCCCCCATCCCCTGGGCTAGTCATCCCTATTTTGCCTATTGAAATATATTTGCCAATGAACTGTGCCTTTTTTGCAACCGTGAAGACTGTTTGCCTCTAAGGCTATGTGCCCACGTAGCGTTTTTGTAGCGTTTTTGTAGCGTATTTACGGCCGCGAAAACGCCACGAAAACGCTTGTAAAACAGTCTGCCATGCAAACCAATGTGAATTCGGATGTGCTGTGCACATGATGCGCTAATATGCGCGCCGAATTCGCATTGCTTTGCAAAACGCAGCATGACCATTTCTACCGCGATTATGTAGCGCCCCGAGGGTTCGGCCGCTACAGGGGTATTGCACCTCTGCCAGAAGTGTGGTATTCCACTCCCGGGTAAGGATGGAGTGTGGACCAGGGCTCAGTTAGCTGCATACAGCACACACACCCCATTTCCGAGGGACAGCTCAACGGTGCTCCCACTAGACAGAAGTGCAGGCACGACCGACTATGTCCCTGTCTGGAGTGGGGAGGGGGGTGGAACACCCAGTGCTGTAGGGGCAGATAGGGGTTGGTTCCTGAGCATAGGAAGGAGCCCATTGGTTGCTGGTCACCTGGGCTCATGGTCAGAGGGAGGTATAAAAGGTGGGCACCATCTTAGAACAGTGTTCAGTCTGTGAGGAGAGGAGAGCTGACAGGGAGCAGCAGCTCAGGCTGAGTGCTGCTCCAGAGGCAGGCCTAGAGAAGAGGCCAGAGCCTGAGAGGAGAAGGAGAAGTGGGCCTGGAGAAGAGGCCAAGGGAAGGAGGAGAAGACAGAACAGGAAAGAAGAAGAGAGAGAGAGAAACAGAAGGGCTCAGGAACAAGAAGGTGGAAGGGACCCTAAGAACCCACGAGAATCCAGGGTGAAGGGTCGGGCAGATTAAGGGTACCGGATCCCAAGTTGGTGGAGGAGAAACTACCCTCAGCCAAAGACCGGTCGTCGTGATCATTTATTGGTGCGACACCTCATCAAACCTGCTAGGAAGGCACCATATAGGACAGCGGAGGACGGGGCCCACGTTTACCCGCACAAGTCCGCGGCAGCTGGACAAAAGTGGGTCACTGGTGAGGCAGACCAGAGAAAGGATTAAAGGGGGTCCTGTGCCATGCTCCTGAACTGCCTGGGAGTTGACCGAGCCCCTCACCTGGTGGACGCAGCACGGCTCGGGCAGTCATTCCCTGCAGAAGTGACTTGGATATTAACCGTGAGTAAAGACCCTGGACTGCAGTACGTTGTCTGTGTGCTTTTTCGCTCCTCCGGCACTACCGGTACTGGGACTCTCACCACCATCACTCCCACCATCCACTACACTGCCCTGGGGCCGCACTCTTCCCGTGGGGAGTCACACTACCCCAGCTGCACACCTCATCAGCCCCAGCGGTCTGCATGCAGCGGCAGTTCCTAATAACCGCAATCCACGGGTGGCGTAGTCGGACATTATCTAAAGTACAGTAGCAGACTACCACTGGTCTGACCACCCTGAGCCGCGGGACCGGGCCGCCACTACTACTCCCAGCGTCTCCTTATTGCCCGGTTCCGCGTGCCCCACGGCCCAGGGGGCGAGTCAATTACGCTGCAGCGTAATCGTGGTGCGTGTGGTACCTGGGATGAAGAGGAGACTACAACTCCTCTTCATGCCGGCTACCACGCGGTGAAGAAAAGAAATAAAAAAGTTAAAAATAAACAAAACCTGTATATTCACCTCTCCGGTGGCCCCCGGTCTCCTCCAGTCTGCTCCCGGCCGCGTCTTCTCTCTTCAGCGTTCCGCAGTGTACTGTCAGGACCTGCGGTGACGTCATTTAGTCGGCGGTCAGGTGATGGTCGCGGGACGCTGAAGAGAGAAGACGCGGCCAGGAGCAGACCGGAGAGCAGACCGGGGACCGCGGGAGAGGTGAATATACAGGTTTTTTTTATTTTTAACGTTTTAATTCTTTTTTTTTTTTACTATAGATGCTGCATTTAAAGCATCAGTTGTTCACACATTTTAAATCCATGCCGGTTGCATGGATTTATATTGTGTGATCAACTTGTCAAGCACTTTTCCAAGTGATGCTCAAAATCGCTTGGAAAAGTGCTTGAAAAAACGCATGTGAAAACGCATGTAAAAACGCTTCTCTCTGGCAGAAAAAACGCATGTAAATCTGCATACGTTTTTTCTGCCAGAGAGAGGCAAAAACGATCTGCATCAAATCTGCTACGTGGGCACATAGCCTAAAGAGTAGAAGTTTTGTTGCATCAGCTTGTTCATCTAGTGAGTCATTGCTGTGACATAATGTTGTGGTAGCGATTGACCAAAGCCCCATTTCTTACTTGTCAGCCAATCGAATCATAGACTCAGGCAAAATAATGATCGATTTCTGCAAAAGACAACTTCATTTGGAGTCAATCACTCCTATGGTTTATTTCTTATGTGTTGGATTATAAGTAACCTATGTATACACAACAGTGTTTACAATGTGATTAAAGGGGTTGTCCTCTACAATATTTAAATGTACAAATCAGTCCATTGTGCTTCTAACATTAAAAAAAGCAGACAGATAGCTATCAGATCCCTGCTATTCCTCTGTTATGTTGCCCGCAAGTCTTCTCATTTCAGTTTGACACCATAGCGGCCACTGAGTCGACTTGATTAGGTGCTGCTTCTTGTAGCCCTCTCTTTCATCTCAGACAGAATGTGCCAACTGCAGCCAATCACTGGCTGCTTCATCTGCGGCAGCGGTAACTTGACCCTGTCCACCAGAAATGGAAACGGGGAGATGGTCATAAAACAGTGGTGAGGAGAACTGAAGGGGTCTGGTAGGTATCTATTTTGAGATCCCAACGGGACCATTTGTTCAATAAAATGTATTGTAATGGACAATACAACAATCCTTTACGTCTAGACTCTAGAGTACTGAAGGTTTCACCATCATTGCAGACAGCGATTCTTTACTGTAAGAGCAGTGAGATTATGGACCTCTTTGCCACATGATGTAGCAATCGTTGATTCACTAAACAAATTCAAGGAGCGCCTGGATGCCTTTCTTGAAAAATATAATATTACAGGTTTTGGGTATTAGATTCTGTGATGGGGAGTTAATTCAGGGAACTAGTCTGATTGCTGTATGTGGAGTCAGGAAGGAATTTTTCTCCTAACATAGGGCAATTAGCATCTGCCTCATTGGATCTTTGCTTTCCTCTGGATCAACATATTCGGTTATAAGTTGAATGCAATGGACTTATGTCTAGTGTTGAGCCACCCCAGTAGTGTTCGGGTTCGGTTCGGTTCGTTGAACACCGGGATGTTCGAGGAACTGTTCGTCGAACTGTTCGTCGAACACCTTAGAACACCGTGGAACACCGTTAAAACCAATGGCAGGCAAACAAAAACACATAGGAACACATAGAAAACACCTTCAAAGGTGTCCAAAAGCTCACAAACTGCTCAGAAGACGCTTTCTTTAAAAAAGCCGGCCGGCAATTCAGCAGCGGCATACACCGGTACCCGACAATTTAGAATAGAAGGAATAGAGAATCACACATAGATTAGATAGATAGAAACATGTCAGCCACATATATATGAAGTACAGTGACAGTGTTGATTACTGTACTTGTCATTTAGTGTAAAGGATTTATCAAAAAAAATAATAGTGTTTTCATGCACCGTCTCTTTAAAAAAGCCGGCCGGCAATTCAGCATCTGTACCCGACAATTTAGAATAGAAGGAATAGAGAATCACACATAGATTAGATAGATAGAAACATGTCAGTCACATATATAATAAGTATAGTGATAGTGTTGGTTACTGTACTTGTCATTTAGTATTAAAATAAAGGATTTATTATTAAAAAAAATTGGCGTGGGGTTCCCCGTAATTTTAGGCTCTAGCGGAGGTTAAGCAGACAGCTGGGGCAGATGTTTGAAGCCTGGGAAGGGGGTAATACCCACGGAGCTTCCCAGGCTACTAATATCAGCCCCCAGCTGAATACCTAGCCTTTACATAGTTACATAGTTACATAGTTAGTAAAGCCGAATAAAGACTTGCGTCCATCAAGTTCGACCTGTTAGTTCTGTAATTGCTAAAGTTGATCCAGAGGAGGGCAAAAACCCCAAATGATTTAGCCAATCTTCACCTGAGGAAAAATTCCCTCCCGACTCTGAAACCAGCAGTCAGAATAAATCCCTGTATCAACCTACTATTTTATTTTATTTTTAAGTATATGCTGAAATCTGCCCGGTATCTAGAAAAGCATCCAGTCCCCGCTTGAACTGGTTTAGTGAATCCGACATTACCGTCTCCTCACTCAGTGAATTCCATATTCTCACTGCTCTTACCGTAAAGAACCCCTTCCTATGCTGGTGCTGAAACCTTTTCTCTTCCAGTCTTAGTGAGTGCCCTCTTGTTACCGTAATATCCCTCCTTTTGAACAAATCCCGGGCAAGGTCTCTATACTGTCCCCTAACATATTTGTACACATTTATTATGTCCCCCCTCAACCTTCTCTTTTCCAGGCTGAATAGTCCTAGTTTTGCCAACCTCTCTGGGTATTGCAGTCCCTCCATTCCCCTTATTAATTTTGTTGCCCTCCTTTGTACCTTTTCAAGCTCATTTATATCCTTTCTATATATTGGGGCCCATAACTGAGCACAGTATTCCAAGTGTGGTCTGAACAGTGCTTTGTACAGTGGAAGAACAATGTTCTCATCCTTTGCAGCTATACCTCTTCTGATACATCCCATTACCCTGTTTGCCCTTACAGCAGCGGCCTGACTTTGGGCACTCCAATTTAGTTTGCTATCAATCAAGATGCCCAAGTCCTTCTCCATCTCTGAATTCCCCAATGATTTCCCATTCAGTGAGTACTGGTGACTTCCATTTTTCCTTCCCATATGTATGACCTTACATTTCTCCTCGTTAAACCTCATTTGCCATTTAATGCTCCACCTACCCAGCTTATCCAAATCCCTCTGTAGGTCTTCACTATCCTCTTTTGTATTAATTGTTTTACATAACTTTGTGTCATCTGCAAATATTGATATTTTACTATTTATCCCGTTGACTATGTCGTTAATAAAGATATTAAATAACATTGGGCCTAGTACAGACCCCTGTGGTACCCCACTAGTGACGCTTACCCAATCTGAGTATATTCCATTTATAACCACCCTCTGCCTTCTATCCTTTAGCCAGTTAGCTACCCACTTGCAGACATTTTCCCCCAGCCCCATCATTCTCATTTTGTATACCAACCTATTATGTGGCACGCTATCAGACGCTTTTGAGAAGTCGAGATACACGACATCCACTGGTTCCCCCTGATCTACTCGAGAGCTAACCTCCTCGTAGAAGTCAATCAGGTTTGTTTGGCAGGAGCGATTCCTCATGAATCCATGTTGGGTCGGGGTTAATAGATTATTAGCATCAAGATGCTCCATGATTGCCTCATTAATAAAGCCTTCAAAAATTTTGCCCACAACGGACGTCAGACTCACCGGCCGATAGTTTCCGGTGTTACTTTTTGCTCCCTTTTTGAATATTGGCACTACATTCGCCTGTCGCCAATCAAGTGGTACAGACCCAGTCTCAACAGAGTCCTTAAATATAAGATATAACGGTCTGTCTATCACATTACTTAGTTCCCTTAGTACCCGTGGGTGTATGCCATCAGGTCCTGGTGATTTGTTTATTTTAATGTTACTGAGGCGTTTCTGTACCCCAGCTTGGGTTAGATTTGTCATACTTAGTGGAGGATTAAGTTTGTCACTTCTCATTTCGCCTGTTAGTTCTTTTTCCTTTGTGAAAGTTGACGAAAAAAATTTATTTAATAGATTAGCTTTATCCTCATCTTTCTCTATGATTTTGCCTTCATCACTTTTTATCGGTCCAATATTATTAGATTTAATCCTTTTACTATTTATATACGTAAAGAACAGTTTGGGATTTGATCTACTTTCCCTAGCAATACGTCTCTCTGTTTCCTCCTTTGCTATTTTCATTTGTTTTTTGCAGGTTCTCGTTTTTTCCTTGTAACACATTAGTGCCTCCTTGCTGTTTTCCTGTTTTAATCTCTTGAATGCCTCTTTTTTGCTATTTAACGCCCCTTTTACGTTCTTATTCAACCATATTGGTTTCCTCTTATTTCTGGCCCTTTTATTCCCATACGGTATATACCTCTCGCACTGAGTATTCAGAATTCTTTTGAAGGTTTCCCATTTACTATTCGTATTTCCTTGATTAAGAACTTTGTCCCAGTCAATAAGTTGAAGGTTTTCTTTCAGCTGATCAAACTTCGCCCTCCTAAAGTTTAATGTTTTAGTTGTTCCCTTATTGATAACCCTACTGAAGGGCATTTTGAAATTGATAATATTATGATCGCTATTACCTAGGTGCCCCCCTATCTGTACCTCAGTTATTCTATCAGGCCTATTAGTCAATATTAAGTCCAACACTGCCTTCCCTCTCGTTGGTTCCTGCACTAGTTGGGAGAGATAATTATCCTTGATATTTGTCAAGAACCTTTTTCCTTTCTGCGATCTACAGGTTTCTGTTTCCCAGTCAATATCCGGGTAGTTGAAGTCCCCCATTACAATCACCTCATTATGTTTTGCTACTTTGTCTATTTGTCCTAATAGCAGTTTCTCATTCTCCTCTGTTATATTAGGTGGCTTATAGCAGACCCCCAGTAATATTTTATTATTATTTTTTGCCCCCTCTATCTCTACCCACATGGACTCGACCCCCTCTTCTCCCTCTCCTATATCTTCCCTTAGTCTGGGCTTTAGACGTGACCTTACATATAAGCAGACTCCTCCGCCCTTCCCCTGTTTCCGGTTCCTTCTAAATAAACTATAATCTGTTAAATTTACCGCCCAGTCGTAGCTATCGTCTAGCCAATTCTCTGTTATACCTACGATGTCATACCTCTCCTCCGATATAAGCGCCCGCAGCTCATCCGCCTTATTGGTCAGGCTTCTTGCGTTGGTCAGCATGCAAGATAAAACTTTGGGGTTATTTAGCATCCTATTCTTCTCTAACGATCTAACTGTACTATCCCCACCCCCCTCTCCACCCTCATTATATTCACTTCTCCCCTTCCCCCTTGCTTGCCTCACATCCCACCTATTTCCTTGGTTTCCCCCCCCCGTCTCTAGTTTAAAAACTCCTCCAACCTATTAGCCATCTTCTTCCCCAGCACCGCTGCACCCTCCCCATTGAGGTGCAGCCCGTCCCTACGGTAGAGCCTGTAGCCGACAGCGAAGTCGGCCCAGTTCTCCATGAACCCAAACCCTTCTGCCTTGCACCAACTCTTTAGCCACTTATTCACCTCCCTAACCTCCCGTTTACTAGCTATTAAAATGGAGGACCCCCCCAAAAAAAATGACGTGGGGTCCCCCCTAATTTAATAGCTAGCAAAGGCTAGGCAAACAGCTGGGGGCTGATATTAATAGCCCAGGAAGGGAGCCATGAATATTGGCCCCCTCCCAGGCTAGAAACACCAGCCGTCAGCCGCCCCAGAAATGGCGCATCCATACGATGCGCCAATTCTGGCACTTAGCCTCGCTCTTCCACGCTGCCCTGGTGCGGTGGCAGGGGGTAATAGGGTTGGGGTTGATGTCAGCTTATAATGCCAGCTGACATCAAGCCCAGGTTAGTAATGGAGAGGCGTCTATAAGACACCCCCATTACTAACCCCATAGTCAAAGTTAAAAAAAAAACACAAACACCCAGAATAAAGTCCTTTAATTGAAATAAAGACACAATTCTTTATTGTTCTAAATTAAACCATACTTACCATCACGCCCATTCCAGCTGAAGCCAACGATCTCCTGCAATAAAAGAAAAATAATAAAGCAACCTCATCCTTACCTTTCCATGGTTCCCAGGACAGCTTCAGCTCTGCTACATCGAGATGACAGGCTGGACCTGCAGAACGCTGCCATCCAGCCTGTCATCCCGCAGACACTGAGAAGCGCAGGCATGCTTGCGCTCCTCAGTGTCTGACTGTGACGGCATCCAGATGAGCCGACAATGAACTCGGCGCACCTCATGCACGTCACTGACAGCGTGGGAAAATTCTCCTGCACTCAGCGCTTCAGCGTGAGAATTTTCCCACGCTGTCAGTGACGTGCATGAGGTGAGCCGAGTTCATTGGACATGACCTCGGCTCATCTGGATGCCGTCACAGCCAGACACTGAGGAGCGCAAGCATGCCTGCGCTTCTCAGTGTCTGCGGGATGACAGGCTGGATGGCAGCGTTTTGCTGCGGTCCAGCCTGTCATCTCGATGTAGCAGAGCTGAAGCTGTCGTGGGAGCCATGGAAAGGTAAGGATGATGTTGCTTTATTATTTTACTTTTATTGCAGGAGATCATTGGCTTCAGCTGGAATGGGCGTGATGGTAAGTATGGTTTAATTTAGAACAATAAAGAATTGTGTGTTTATTTCAATTAAAGGACTTTTTTCTGGGTGTTGTGTTTTTTTTAAATACTTTACTAGAAATTCATGGTGGTCATGTCTAATATTGGCGTGACCCCATGAATTTCGGGCTTAGGGCCAGCTGATAATGCCAAGCTGGCCTTAACCCCTTTATTACCCAGTAAGCCACCGCACCAGGGCCCTGGATGAGTTGGGTACAGCGCCAGAAGATGGCGCTTCTATGAACGCGCCATTTTCCGGGGCGGCTGCGGACTGCAATTTGCAGCGGGTGGGGCCCAGAAAGCTTGGGCCTCCCTGCGCTGCAGATTCCAGCCCCCAGCTGCCTAGTTGTACCTGGCTGGACACAAAAATAGGGCGAAGCTCCACGTATTTTTTTTTTAAATTCATGAAATTCATGGAATAATTAAGAAAAAAAGGGCTTCCCTATATTGTTGTGTCCGGCTAGGTACAAATAGGCAGCTGGTGGTTGGGAGCAGCCCGTTCCTGCCTGCTGTACCTGACTGGACACAAATATAGGGCGAAGCCCCACATCAATTTTTTTTTCATTATTTCATGAATTTCCTGAAATAATTTAAAAAAAATTGACGTGCGGCTTCGCCCTATATTTGTGTCCAGTCAGGTACAGCAGGCAGGAACGGGCTGCCCCCAACCACCAGCTGCCTATTTGTACCTGGCCAGACACAACAATATAGGGAAGCCGTTTTTTAAAAAAATTATTTCATGAAATAATTAAAAAAAAATTGACGTGGGGCTTCGCACTATATTTGTGTCCAGCCAGGTACAGCAGGCAGGGACGGGCTGCCCCCAACCACCAGCTGCCTATTTGTACCTGGTTGGACACAACAATATAGGGAAGCCCTTTTTTTTCTTAATTATTCCATGAATTTCATGAAATAATTTAAAAAAAAAATGCGTGGGGCTTCGCCCTATTTTTGTGCCCAGCCAGGTACAACTAGGCAGCTGGGAGCTGGAATCCGCAGCGCAGGGAGGCCCAAGCTTTCTGGGCCCCACCCGCTGCAAATTGCAGTCCGCAGCCGCCCCAGAAAATGGCGCGTTCATAGAAGCGCCATCTTCTGGCGCTGTACCCAACTCATCCAGGGCCCTGGTGCGGTGGCTCACTGGGTAATAAAGGGGTTAAGGCCAGCTTGGCATTATCAGCTGGCCCTAAGCCCGAAATTCATGGGGTCACGCCAATATTAGACATGACCACCATGAATTTCTAGTAAAGTATTTAAAAAAACACAAACACCCAGAAAAAAGTCCTTTAATTGAAATAAACACACAATTCTTTATTGTTCTAAATTAAACCATACTTACCGTCACGCCCATTCCAGCTGAAGCCAATGTCTTCTGCAATAAAAGTAAAATAATTAAGCAACCTCATCCTTACCTTTCCATGGTTCCCACGACAGCTTCAGCTCTGCTACATCGAGATGACAGGCTGGACCGCAGCAGAAAGCTGCCATCCAGCCTGTCATCCCGCAGACACTGAGAAGCGCAGGCATGCTTGCGCTCCTCAGGGTCTGGCTGTGACGGCATCCAGATGAGCCGAGGTCATGTCCAATGAACTCGGCTCACCTCATGCACGTCACTGACAGCGTGGGAAAATTCTCCTGCACTCAGCACTTCAGCGTGAAAATTCTCCCACGCTGTCAGTGACGTACATGAGGTCAGCTGAGTTCATTGGACATGAATGAGCTCACCTCATGCACGTCACTGACAGCGTGGGAAAATTCTCACGCTGAAGCGCTGAGTGCAGGAGAATTTTCCCACGCTGTCAGTGACATGCATGAGGTGAGCTCATTCATGTCCAATGATCTCAGCTCACCTCATGCACGTCACTGACAGCGTGGGAAAATTCTCCTGCACTCAGCGCTACAGCGTGAGAATTCTCCCACGCTGTCAGTGACGTGCATGAGGTGAGCTCATTCATGTCCAATGAACTCAGCTGACCTGATGTACGTCACTGACAGCGTGGGAGAATTCTCACGCTGAAGTGCTGAGTGCAGGAGAATTCTCCCACGCTGTCAGTGACGTGCATGAGGTGAGCTGAGATCATTGGACATGAATGAGCTCACTTCATGCACGTCACTGACAGCGTGGGAGAATTCTCACGCTGTAGCGCTGAGTGCAGGAGAATTTTCCCACGCTGTCAGTGACGTGCATGAGGTGAGCTGAGATCATTGGACATGACCTCGGCTCATCTGGATGCCGTCACAGCCAGACACTGCAGAGCGCAAGCATGCCTGCGCTTCTCAGTGTCTGCGGGATGACAGGCTGGATGGCAGCTTTCTGCTGCGGTCCAGCCTGTTATCTCGATGTAGCAGAGCTGAAGCTGTCGTGGGAACCATGGAAAGGTAAGGATGAGGTTGCTTTATTATTTTTCTTTTATTGCAGGAGATCGTTGGCTTCAGCTGGAATGGGCGTGACGGTAAGTATGGTTTAATTTAGAACAATAAAGGAATGTGTCTTTATTTCAATTAAAGGACTTTATTCTGGGTGTTTGTGTTTTTTTGTAACTTTGACTATGGGGTTAGTAATGGGGGTGTCTTATAGACGCCTCTCCATTACTAACCTGGGCTTGATGTCAGCTGGCATTATAAGCTGACATCAACCCCAACCCTATTACCCCACTGCCACCGCTACAGGGCAGTGGGAAGAGCGAGGCTAAGTGCCAGAATTGGCGCATCTTAAGGATGCGCCATTTCTGGGGCGGCTGACGGCTGGTGTTTCTAGCCTGGGAGGGGGCCAATATTCATGGAACCCTTCCTGGGCTATTAATATCAGCACCCAGCTGTCTGCCTAGCCTTTGCTAGCTATTAAAATAGGGGGGACCCCACGTCATTTTTTTGGGGGGTCCCCCATTTTAATAGCTAGTAAAGGCTAAGTATACAGCTGGGGGCTGATATTAGTAGCCTGGGAAGCTCCGTGGGTATTACCCCCTTCCCAGGCTTCAAACATCTGCCCCAGCTGTCTGGTTAACCTCCGCTAGAGCCTAAAATTATGGGGATCCCCACGCCAATTTTTTTTTAAATAAATCCTTTATTTTAACACTAAATGACAAGTACAGTAATCAACACTGTCACTGTACTTCATATATATGTGACTGACATGTTTCTATCTACCTAATCTATGTGTGATTCTCTATTCCTTCTATTCTAAATTGTCGGGTACAGATGCTGAATTGCCGGCCGGCTTTTTTAAAGAGACGGTGCATGAAAACACTATTATTTTTTTTAATAAATCCTTTACACTAAATGACAAGTACAGTAATCAACACTGTCACTGTACTTCATATATATGTGACTGACATGTTTCTATCTATCTAATCTATGTGTGATGCTCTATTCTGTCTGTTATAAATTGTCGGGTACCGCTGCTGAATTGCCGGCCGGCTTTTTTAAAGAGACGGTGCATGAAAACACTATTATATTTTTTGATAAATCCTTTACACTAAATGACAAGTACAGTAAGCAACACTGTCACTGTGCTTCTTATATATGTGACTGACATGTTTCTATCTATTTAATCTATGTGTGAAGCTCTATTCTTTCGGTTCTAAATTGTCGGGTACCGGTGTATGCCGCTGATGAATTGCCGGCTTTTCATGTTTCACTGTTGGCACTGTTCCCATCGATTTGGGCAATCACTGTAATGCCACAACCACCATGGCTGTGGCATTACAGTGAGTGGCAGACAATCCCTGCATGATTGGTGCTCTAAATAGCGCCAGACATGCAGGACACGCTTTTGGTGCACGAATAGTTATCGAACATAACCTCGAACAGCCGAATTTTTTGCAAATCGTTCGGGTTCGTCGAACAACTCGAACACCGCCCAAAACAGCTCGAATTTGAGATTGGCGAACAGTTCTAGTCAAACACCGCTCATCTCTACTTATGTCTTCTTTCAAACTTAAGCTATGAAAATATGAACCCCCTTTAAAAGTGGATGTGGTCATGTTATGTTTAGATAGACGCTTAGAATCATTTACCCTGATTGGCCCAAGGAACCGCAGTCTGATACTCGTCACAGACTACAAATGAACCTTAGGTGAAGCTCACTCCTTTGTACATGTGGGAAACTGTCAACACGTAATAAATCAAAGTTGGCAAACCTAACAATTTTGGAGGTATCTGCCCAGCATCTATCACATATTGGGATAGTCGGACAATCCACTGACTGCAGATGCTGTGATGAAAAGTGAATCAAGTTGGATTTCAGATAGGCTGGATTCACAGGCAATGTTTTGCAGCATATTCCAATGTGGGTTTTTTTGTCTTTTTTTACAACTTTTGTACATAAAAAATACTACTTTTAAATATCACTTTGGAGGGACTGTAGAAATGTATGTCCAACCCCGAAAATTATTTAAGTGTATTGCAAATTACTAAAAGGTCTAGATAGAGAGTGATTTATGTTAGTGATGTTATTATAGCCTTTTCAGGGTTTATGGAGTTTTTCTTTTATCTTGCACAATGCTTCAAGTATGGTTGTTTCCATGTAACATAAAGTCACACAAAGCCAGTATTAGCAAACAAAAAAATACACAATTGCATCCTGGCACTCATTTTTTTTTTGATTGGTAATCTTATTCTTTGGGAAATCAGGAATCAGGATAAGCAGCTAACAGCTGAATGACAGATATCTAATACTAATGTAACACGATGTTTCACACTCCTTTGCTTTCTCCATCAGGGGCTTCTGTCTAATGCTCAGCAAAACAGGAGTCAGATGAGACTTCATTAACTAAAGGTTAATAAGGGCCAAAGTCTGCAGCTTTGGGCTCTTTGACCTTGTTTTCCTGTTGTGACGCATTATATTGTGTGAAGGACCATGAGAGATGCATTATACTTGTATAGAGGACCATGGGGGGTACATTATATTGTGTGGAGGACCATGGAGATTGCATTATATTCTATGGAGGACCATGGGGAGTGCATTATACTATATGGAGGATTATGGGGGGTGCATTATACTATATGCAAGGGTATGTGGGGCCATTATAATATGTGGGGGTCCATTATACTGTATGCAAGCAATTATACAGTGTAACTGTTTGTGTGGAGTCCTTCATACTGTGTGGGGGCCATTATACTGTTTGGAGGGCTAGTGCGGGCCATTATACCGTATGTAGGCACCCATTATACTGCATGGAGAGCTGTGTGGTGGTCACAGTTGGGGGATCATACTGTGTTGGGGTCACCAAACTTTGCCTTGGGAGTTGAGGTGGGGTACAGTAGGGTCATCATACTGTGCATGTAGAGGCTAATGTGGAGGAATTCAACATGGAGGTATCATACTGTGTTTGGGGGGTATAAACAAAAATTTGCAGAACAGATGTGGAAATATGATAAGGCATACAGATGAGCAGAGGATGGAGTTTGAGTTGAATTTCCTGGAATTTGCGGTTTCAAACAAATTCAAATATTTGGAGATTCAATTTTCAGTTTAAAAGAAACTTGCTGAAGCATGAAAGAGGGGCTAATTTTATGCTGTTTGTTTGCATAATATTGTATGGGGGCAATGAAAAAGGAATCTAGGACTTCAGCAGGAGGAAAATTACTATGTAAAGGCTGGAATGTTGTCAGATATACTCCTCTGTGGCACAAACAATTATTATTTTTTTTCTTTTTTTTTGGGGGGGGGGGGGACCAATTAGAACTTCCTCTATGGGGTCCCATGATTCCTATGTACACACCTGCTCCTTCCCCTCAGATCCCTGATATGAGTAATCAGTGTTCTCAGGAGAAATTGCAATATACATTGTTTGCTCCATTTTCTTCGGAAAACCTTGTGAAAATGAAAAATTTGCGCAAAACTCTTTCTGGTGCATTTTCTCTTATCACAGCTTGTAAAAATTAAAAAAAAATTGCAGCTAAAACATTTTAGTTGAAAGAATGTATTTTTTTCACTTTTCATACCCCTTTGCATTAATTCTTGTAAAGCACCTGAAGGATTAACAAACTTCGAGAATGGAGTTTTGAATACTTCAAAGGATGCAGTTTGGAAACTGGAATTTTGTTTTAAAGTTTTTTGACACATAGACCCCTCAGAATCATAGGTTTTGTAAATTTTGTTGAAAAATTTAAATTGCTAAAATTTTAAGCCTTCAGGCATCCTAGCCAAATATAAGGATGTTTGAAAAATGATAAAGTAGACGTATGGTAAATGATCTTTATTTACTATTATGCGTGGCATGACTATTAGTGTTGAGCGAGCACTAAAATGCTCGGGTGCTCGAAGCTCGGGCCGAGCTCGCCGTGATACTCGGGTGCTCAACCTGAGCAACGAGCCCAATGTTAGTCTATGGGAGACTCGAGCATTTTTGCGGTGGCACCCCCGGCAGTCTTTTAAAAGCCTAACAAGTGCCCAAAACAATAGTGACAGTGCTCAAATGACATGGGGATAGCATGGGGATCGCCCCAGGAAGCATTTCTAACCCCCAGGTCACTGCTGTCAACAACGTGGTCAGAGGTATTAAGCCACTTTTACGGGCTCACAATAAAACGTTCAAAAACGAAAGTGAAACTTTTTTCCTGTGAAATATGTTAAGGAACATCCTTTCCAGGGAAAAGACTTGTGTATAAGTTAAAATAAATGACCAAAAAAAAAATACTCCTCCACACCTTCGGCTATGTTCACAAGTAGCATTTTTTATGCGTTTTTGCACTTTTGTATTGCTTTCAACTATGACAAATGCATTCACCGGGAAATGTCATTTTAACATTTTACAACCTTATCTGGCCATGTGTTGTGTGACACATGCATAAAGTGCTGAAAAGACATGGGAACAGCATGGGGAAGACCCCTGGAAGCATCTCTGACTCCCAGGTCACTGTCTAAAAGTGTGCCCATCATAAGTGATCCTTGCCGCATCAGAAGATGCAGACTTGCAACTATCCCCATGCAAGTTCTAGTCCCAGGGCAGTGTTCAATTGTACCACCCCCATTCCTTGCAATACAAGCGCAAGTATGCAGCCTGCCACCCACCCACCCGCAGGCTGCAATACCAAACTGCTTGCTTGCTTCAACTTGAAATTGGGCCTTTTCGGCATGTGGAGGCGGAATCTGGCCACCACGCCATGGCTGTGTCAGCGGCCTGGTATCCATACTCAGTCCCCAGCCGCCTGGTGGCCGGGTGTCCCCGCTTGCTCCCCAGCCTCCAGGGGGTGGCCGGGTGTCCATACTCGGTCCCCAGGCACCCCTATTTGTCCCGGTAACCTTTCCCACACTTTTCTTAGCCTGGCCTGCTTTAGGGCAGCATTGGCCGAGCCCACCGGACTATCAGACTCCTCCGGTGGGCCCTGGCTTCTCCATAAGGGGAGTTGAGAGTGCCAAGGTGAGGAGCATGATGAGGATGATAGAAGTTAGCATCTGCTTTGTTGTGTTGTAATGCAAGCGCATGTATGTAGTAGCGGCTAGGCCTGAGGTGGTCAGCGTTTTGGCACATATCCTACCTCCTCCGAGGATTGCTGGATGTTTTCCGGCTACTATCCAAGTTCTATGACTCCCGTTAAAACAAAGCTTCAGGTGATAAATGATGGATGAGGTAGTGGCAAAGGAGAAAGAGCAGGAGGAACAGGGACCATTCACATCAATATCAGGCCAGTCAACCAGATATGTCTTGTAGGATATGTTTCTGTAACAAAAGGAGCGGTTCGGCTACACAGTTATAGGGCATACAGTGAGTGCAATGCCTACCAAAAATTTCGAGGCACTCCAAAGCCCCTTGGAAATGACATGGAGGTCCGAGGGTGTTAACTAAACCTTTTTTTCCATTTATAGCAACTGGGTCTCCTGTGCACTGTTGGCCTAAGCAGTGAATGGAAGGCTTTCCAAAAATTGATATGAAAATATGATATGGGGCGGGGTTGAGTGAGTCAGAGAACAGAGAACAGTCAGAGTCAGAGTGAGAGCAAGGGAAAGTAACAGCAAGGAGCTCTGTAGGAGCTAGGAGCTAAAGACCAAGACAATAGGAACCGGACACAGGAGTCCGAGGCTGTGAGGACTTATATATCCAGCAGCAGAAACCAGCCGGCAGGGGATTTCAGGTCCACTGGCCATAGAAGCCCGGAGGCTCAGTCACAAGCAAGGGACCAGCACCGCCATCGTGGAGCGGATGCTAACAGAAGGCCCCAAGTCACCAGCCATACGGGTGAGCACTACACGGTACACTCAGTGACGTGGGCTACTTCTACCCGCTTACAGCAAGGTAGCCAGGAAGAGTGCAGACAGACGGGGAGGCCTACAACTCCACCTTGCCAGGGGAACTCCTGCTTGTTCACAGACTGACCAGGCCTCTTACGCTAGCCAGTACTCCCGGGAGGGTCTACCTTATAATCATCAGTAAAGACCCTGAACTGCACTGCAAAGACTCTGAGTGTTCCTGCTGCGCTCGTGCACCATCACCCCCATCATCCACACTCACTGCCCTGAGGCTATACTCCTCCCGTGAGGAGTTATTCCATTCTCTGCTGCGCACACAACACCAGCCTCAGCGGTCTGCCTCGCAGCGGTGGTACTCCCTGACCGCAATCCACGGGTGGCGCAGTAGGACAATTAACCTCAAAACCTAAGAAAGACTGCCACTGGTTTGACCAGCTTGAGCCACGGGACCGGGTCACCGCCACGGAGACTACAGACCCCAGAGACCCGGCACCGGGTATCCTACACACGTGTACACACGGCCCAGGGGGCGCGTCACATGCAGTACAGCATATTACAAACATAAGTCCCATTATTGGGGAGTGGGTCTCCCATAGTATTTGCTTATGCCTTGCAAGCAAAAGCTGCCAAAAATTAGGACGGAGCAACTTGCAATGCCCCTTACAAGAGCCATGCAGTACAGCATATTACAAACATAGGTCCCATTATTGGGGAGTGGGTCTCCCATAGTATTTGCTTATGCCTTGCAAGCAAAAGCTGCCAAAAATTAGGACGGAGCAACTTGCAATGCCCCTTACAAGAGCCATGCAGTACAGCATATTACAAACATAAGTCCCATTATTGGGGAGTGGGTCTCCCATAGTATTTGCTTATGCCTTACAAGCAAAAGCTGCCAAAAATTAGGACGGAGCAACTTGCAATGCCCCTTACAAGACCCATGCAGTACAGCATATTACAAACATAGGTCCCATTATTGGGGAGTGGGTCTCCCATAGTATTTGCTTATGCCTTGCAAGCAAAAGCTGCCAAAAATTAGGACGGAGCAACTTGCAATGCCCCTTACAAGAGCCATGCAGTACAGCATATTACAAACATAAGTCCCATTATTGGGGAGTGGGTCTCCCATAGTATTTGCTTATGCCTTGCAAGCAAAAGCTGCCAAAAATTAGGACGGAGCAACTTGCAATGCCCCTTACAAGAGCCATGCAGTACAGCATATTACAATCATAAGTCCCGTTATTGGGGAGTGGGTCTCCCATAGTATTTGCTTATGCTTTCCAAGCAAAAGCTGCCAAAAATTAGGACGGAGCAACTTGCAATGCCCCTTACAAGAGCCATGCAGTACAGCATATTACAAACATAAGTCCCATTATTGGGGAGTGGGTGTCCCATAGTATTTGCTTATGCCTTGCAAGCAAAAGCTGCCAAAAATAAGGACAGAGGAACTTGCAATGCTCGCACCCTGGTGGTATAGTGGTGGTGGAGGCTGAGGATAAGGAGAAGAAGATAAAACAGCCGAAACGAGGAAGCGTTTACCCATGTGTGGGTGTGAAGCGGTGCATGTGAATACACCTCCCGAAATAACACAGTGGATTTGACTTTATGTTACTCTGCTGTCATTTGGTGGTGATGAGAAGTCTGGCCCAATCCAGCCCTTGCTCATTTTGATAAGGGTCAGCTTGTCAGCATTGTCAGTTGACAGGCGAGTGCGCTTATCAGTTATAATTCCCCCAGCGGCACTAAAAACATGCTCCGATAACACGCTAGCGGCAGGGCAGGCCAGGACCTCCAAGGCGTACAGAGCAAGTTCATTCCAAGTGTCCAGCTTGGATACCCAATAATTAAAAGGCACAGAGGAATCACGGAGGACGCTGGTACAGTCGGCAAGGTACTCCCTCACCATCTTTTGAAACTTTCCACTCCTTGTGAGAGTACCCCGCGCCTCAGGGCCTGTAAGCTGGGCGGGTGTCAGAAAACTGTCCCAGAACGTTGACAGTGTTCCCCTGCCTCTGCCGGATTGGAGTTGCATCTCTCTTGCCTGTACACCTTGGTTGGGCAACGAACTGTGACCTCTGCCGCTAGCGTGTTCAGATGGGAATTTTTTTAACCGTTCTGCAGCAAGGGCCTTCTGGTACTGCCCCATTTTTGTAGACCTCTCCACCTCAGGAATAAGAGAGTGAAAGTTCTCCTTGTAGCGGGGGTCTACAAGTGTCACCAACCAGTAATGACTGTCACCCAACATTTTGACAACACGAGGGTCACGGTTAAGGCAGCGTAACATAAAGTCAGCCATGCGTGCCAGACTGGTAACGGGCAAGAATTCCGTGTCCTCACCACTATGACGACTGACCATGCTCTCCTCCTCCTCCTCCGCTTCCTCCTCCCCCCTGTCCTCAGGCCACCCACGCCGAACCGACGGTATGACACTTGTACAGGTACTACCGTCTACAATGCATGATAGCAGCTCCTGTTCTTCCTCCTCCTCCTCCTCCTCCTCTCCCTCATTGTCCCCCAATGCACGTTGGGATGAGATGAGGCTGGGCTGTGTGTAATCGCCCGCTACGGCTTCTTGATCCATCTCATCATACTCTGGCTGCAATGCCTCCTCTTTAATTCTCTGCAGAGAGCGTTGCAAAAGACAGACAAGTGGGATGCTGACACTAATGATGGCGTCATCGCCACTCACCATCTTGGTGGCCTCCTCAAAGTTTGTCAGGATGGTACATATGTCAGACATCCTGGTCCACTCCTGAGGTCTTATGTGTGGAGTCTGACCTGAATATCGACGGCCTTGTTGCAGCTGGTACTCCACAACTGCTCTCTTCTGCTCATAAATCCTTTGCAACATGTGGAGGGTAGAGTTCCAACGTGTGGGGACATCACACACCAGTCGGTGTGCCGGAAGCTGCTAACGCTGCTGCAACACAGCAAGGGCGGCAGAAGCTGTAGCCGACTTGCGAAAATGAGCTGACAGGCGGCGTACTTTCACGAGCAGATCTGGCAACTCGGGGTACGATTTAAGAAACCGCTGAACCACGAGGTTAAGCACATGAGCCAGGCATGGTACGTGTGTGATCTCACCTCGCCTCAGAGCCGCCACCAGGTTACGGCCATTGTCACACACGACCATGCCGGGATGTAGGTTCAGCGGTCTCAGCCACAGATCTGCCTGCTCTTTCACAGCTGTCCACAACTCACAAGCAGTGTGAGGTTTATCACCTAAGATTATGAGTTTCAGCACAGCCTGTTGCCGCTTGGCGGAGGCAGTACTGCAATGCTTCCAGCTTGTAACTGATGTGGTGATATCTGAGATGGAGGCTGAACATGAGGAGGAGGATGCGCAGGAGCTGTACACTGTGGGGGCAACTCTGACTGACATAGGGCCCGCAATCCTCAGTGTGGGGAGGATGTATTCCGTCCCAAGGACCGACTGGGTCCCGGCTTCCACTATGTTTACCCAGTGTGCCGTCAGAGAGATGTACCATCCCTGGCCACAAGCACTTGTCCACGTGTCCGTTGTCAGGTGGACTCTCCCAGTAACTGCGTTGTTGAGGGCACGGCAGATGCTTTGGGACACGTGCTTGTGTAGTGCGGGTATGGCACACTGGGCAAAATAGTGTTGGCTGGGGACCGAGTACCGAGGGACGGCCACTGCCATAAGATTGCGGAAGGATTCCGTCTCTACCAGCCTAAAAGGCAGCATTTCCAACGCAAGCAGTCGTGAAATGTGCGAATTTAGGACTGTGGCCTGTGGGGCGTTAGCTGCGAATTTCCGCTTTCGTTCAAATGTCTGGGATATGGACAATTGAACACTGCGGTGGAACGTGGACGTGGACGTTGATGCTGTTTCTTGAGAAACTGCCATAACAAGTGAAGACTCAGAGGAGAGGGCATCTTTACATGCAGTATGGACAGGGGATTGCCTTGCACACACAACAGTGGAAGAAGCAGTGGTGACACCCGCTGACACTGGTCGTGGACCCTGGGTTTCGCCCCACAAAGTCGGGTGCTTTGCTGCTATGTGCCTGATCATGCTGGTGGTGGTCAGGCTGGTAGTTATGTCACCCCTGCTGATGCTGGCATGGCAGGTGGAACATATGGCCTTTTTGGGGTTATCAGCAGAGTCTTTAAAAAAATTCCAGACTCTGGAAGACCTACCGCTTGTACTGGCAACGTCCCTCGTGTTGGTGTTACGGGGAACGGTTGCCTGCCTTCTGTCTGCGGCCACCACACTGCTTCTTCCTGCCTGTTGGGGTACTCTGCCTCCCTCCCCCTGTGTGCTGCTGGCCTCATTCTGCATGTCCTCCTTCCACGTTGGGTCAGTTACTAGATCATCCACCACCTCCTCCTCTTCCACTTGCGCACCACGATCCTCCTCCTCACTTCCTGGCAATTGTGTCTCGTCATCGTCCACCTCTTGTGACAGATTGCCAACGTCGACTTCCTGTGGCCGTGGCTGTTCAAATATTTGGGCATCGCAACATGGGATCTCCTCTTCCACCACTTCAAGCGTATCAGGCGAGGGGCCCAAATATGGAAATGGACCAGTGAACAGCTCTTCAGAGTGTCCAAGTGTGGGATTACTTGCTATCTGACGACACTCGGCATGGTGGGAGGAAGGAGCATCAGGGTGAGGAGGAGTATGCGGTCGAGACTCACGGCTACTAAGAGTTGACCGTGTGGAAGACAGACCGGAGGTGGTGGTGCCCAGGTAACTGGAAGTATTATCTGCTATCCAATTAATAACCTGTTCACACTGATCAGTTCTCAATACTGGTGTTGTTCTGTGCTTCCCTAGTAATTCGGTCAAGAAGTGGGAGCGAGAAGATGTGGCTGTTGGTTGTGGCACATTTTCACCTTGGCCACGGCCCCGTCCTCTGCACGAACCATCACCAGAAAGTCCACTTCCACGTCCCTTGCCACGCACCTTGCCCATTGTAAATGAAGTAAAATAGCTTACACTTGCACTATCAATGGAAAAAGGGTAATAAAGAGTAGATTAGAACCGTGGAAGAGGAAAGCCACAGTTATTGTTTACTGGGGTATACCACACTTTTTTAAATAGAGATATTTGTGGCTGAACAGTGAGCGACACACATTAAAACTGCTTTTTTTTTAGATACCAAAGGTCCAAAACTGGATAGTACAGCGATTTGACCCGTGGAACTGCGAAACCACACTGGGATGTCGGGCCTACACAAGACTATTTTCAACAGATATATTTTTGTGTCACAACAGTTAGGAGACACTACTGTTTTTCTTTACGGAAAATATACCAAAACCTGAATAATAGAGATTTTTTACCGTGGGATGGCAAAACCACAGTTATTGTTTACTGGGGTATACCACACTTTTTTAAATAGAGATATTTGCGGCTGAACAGTGAGCGACACACTCAAACTGCTTTTTTTTTAGATACCGAAGGCCCAAAACTGGATAGTACAGCGATTTGACCCATGGAACTGTGAAACCACACTGGGATGTCGGGCCTACACCAGACTATTTTAAACAGATTTATTTTTGTGTCACAACAGTCAGGAGACACTACTGTTTTTCTTTATGGAAAATATAAGAAAACCTGAATAATAGAGATTTTTTACCGTGGGATGGCAAAACCACAGCTATTGTTTACTGGGGTATACCAGACTTTTTTAAATATATAGATTTGCGGCTGAACAGTGAGCGACACACTCAAACTGTTTTTTTTTTTAGATACAAATGGCCCAAAATGGATAATACAGAGGTTTGAACCGTGGAAGTGCAAAACAACACTTCTGTTTCTCTAGCCTACACCAGACTATTTTCAACAGTTATATTTGTGTCTGAAAAATCTAAGACACGCTTTTTTTTGGGGCGGGACACACCAAAAGGTTAATAAGACGGGTATTTGTACAGTGTGAAGGAGGAAAAAAAAGGAGGATTTAGATGAAAAAAAAAGGATTTTTCCTGGCCCCCGACACCTGGTGCTAAGTCCAGCAATTTCAGCAACAGGAGCACACAGGACTGTAATGCAGCGTTTGCTGGTATAACCACTGTGTCTCCTATACAGCCTGCCTGCCTGGTATCTGGGATGGATATTAGTCCTGAAAAGGACTGTTTGTTCTGGCAGCCTTTACAGACCCTACACTAACTATTTTGCAGTTTATATCTCTCCCTAAATCAGCAGCGCTGTCCCTACACTGTCTAATCCGGAGCGACTGTGTCCAAGATGGCGGCGCCTGGTTTTAAATACTCGAGGTGACGCTGTGCGGCCAGCCAATCACTGTAATGCCCACAACCAACATGGCTGCAGCATTACAGTGACTGGCTGGCAATCCCTGCATGTTCATTGGCTCTGTAAAGAGCGCCAAACATGCAGGGCGGAGACCCGAGCTCCCGCCCGAGTAACCCGGAAATGCTCGGAGCTCGCCGAACATCCCGAGTAGCGTGATGCTCGGGCGAGTACCGAGCAGTGTCGAGCATGTTCGCTCAATACTAATGACTATCTGTTTAAAGGGCATAACAATTAAAAGCTTAAAAATTGTTACATTTGTAACATTTTCAGCAAATTATAGGTGTTTTCATAATTATATGCAAATCACATTGTCCTAAATTTACCATTAACATAAAGTGCAATGTAATATCTAATTTTCACTATTGAAGATTAAATGGCCTAAGAAAAGTAGGAATATATTAAAAATTAACCCTAAAAGGAACAAAGCCCAACTAGATATAAACTCTTCTCTACCAGGTGAATGAAACTTAAACTTTAATCCATTTTATTAAAATCAATTCATTTCAATGGGGTAATAAGTTAAAAAAGTCCATATTTGCCAATATTATTTAATAAGTATATTCCAAGTAGAAAATGTTTAGTAGCAGCATTATGAGAAAATTTTAATAATGCAAATGCTTTTTAGGCATTTCCTAACCAAAGTGTTCTAAGTGATCCACAACCTCCTCTGAACTCTTGAGTGACAGCTGTAAAGTCCAACCAGGAGCCCTCTACTTTCTTCTCTCAAGAGCAGACGTTAATGTGAAGAGTCGCAGACAGTTCAGCACTTGGGAACACATCGAAGGCATCTTTGCAGCAAATCTTTGCATGGTAATTATAATCTTCAAGTGTAGAAAATAAAAGTTTCTCTATTTTAAAGAATAGGTACAATATTAAAAAGAAAAGTCCAATTTCCTCTCTATAAAGTCTGCAAACTTCCCTACTTTCTAGCCCCCTCCTCATCATTCCCTCCCTCTTCATCATGGTGATAAATATTCCTGGAGAGTTCCCGGCAGTTTATAATGTTTGCAGCTGGTGTAAATTTTCATCTTGGGTCTCAGCATTTGGTAATCCGTCCTGGGAGATGGATGTGTTTTGTAATGCAATGCTGTCCAATCAATAACTTATTATTATATTAAAATAAAGCGTAGAGTACAGAACAAATATTTCTTTACTGTGGTGCAAAGAGATGACCGAAGATTTCTGATTAACCCTGTAATAATCCACAGTTGTGGATTATTAATGAATATTTCAATACAATAAACACCCCCAGGCTATAATCCGTGATTAGTTGACTGTACCTACAAATTACTCCCATTATGAGGTAGAGAACATTATGCCATGGAAATAACTAGCTACTACAAGTCTAGCTACAGTAAAAGGTGAGAGACAGAAACACAGATGCAAACAACACAGTGAAGATAAATCTAATCCCAATGGACCCATGTTATTGCATATAGGACTAATAAAGAGAACGGGCCATCATTTTGTAACAGTAAAGGAAAGGGGGGATTGTCCCTCTGTGAAGCAGAGAAACAAAAAGATGGCCACACAAGTTCAAAATTGTAAAGAAGTAAGAAAATTCCTTTATTAACCCATGTAGTAAACACAAATTACAAAGATAAATGCGGACGACAGAGTAGACACAGAGTGCTGGATCCACATGAATAAAACAATGTTAAAAACTGTGACACAGCGCCCGAAAGGTCAGCCTATATAGCAAGTGGAAATATAAGGGGGACAGCGACAGGGTCACATGTATTAATAAATATATACCACCCATCAAGAATACCTTTTCCAAATAGTACCCCCAAAACAATAATATCCCATCACAATCAAAATACCCAGAAACAAAAGGGTTAAAACCCTTATATAGATGGAAGAATACAACCAATTGGTCATAAATAAGCTAAAATAGCTATGTACCTGGGTAAGGCCACCAGACAGGCTCTGCTACCGTCACCCCGACGCACGTTTCGGTACAAAAACCTTTTTCAAGGGGTAATACTGCACACCAACCATTCACCTTTTATACCCCCACATCCATATCTGCAGCGTGCACATGTTGCACAGTAAAGCGGAAGTGCCGTGTAACTGACTTCCTGTTTCACTCACTGCATGTAACTGACTTCCTGCCTCACTCACAGCGTCTCCATGGAGAGGCGTCAACAGCCCTGTCATGTGGCTCCAGGCTCCACCCCCTCGCTTCACATGATCAAGCCCAAGTAACTGACTTCCTGTCTCACTCACTGCTTGTAACTGACTTCCTGCCACATTCACAACGTCTCCATGGCGAGGCATAAACAGCCCTATCATGTGGCTCCAAGTTCCACCCCCTTTCTTCACATGATCAAGCCCAAGGTGCCACCCCCATGATCATGGGATATAAACACCACTGCTGCCCGGCCAAAAATGACGCGGAAACCCCGCCGCACCACAGGCGCACAGCGGCGTCGGCATCACAAGGACGTCGAGAGCCACTGGGCGCATGCGCGAAGCGGAGGGACCGCGTACCGGCCGGACAGCGATGGCGTGCACCGGAGCCACCACCAAGGCACCTGACAGCTGGCAGAAGACAAAGAAAGGGAACGAAAGAAGAAAGATTTAAAGGAGAAGGAGGAGAGGACAAAATTGACTCAGGTGGAACATAGGAGGCAGACAAGAAAGGGAGCAAATAGGAAATGTGTATACAAATAAGTACTGCAATCAAAAGTATTACCATAATAGGTGGAAGACATATATATATCCAAAACTGTTAACCTATATCCATATCAGTACATACAATATAGAGTACATAAATATCAATCCCATTAGAGCATTGTACAATACAATCTTCTGCAGATTCGTCTCATTAGAAGAAAAAAAAAAAAAAAATACATTGATGTAACAGCAAAAACCACACATATCTCTCAATATATGCTATATCGGTGGATTATGCAATCATCTTCTCATGGTGTCTGCAAGACTACATCATCACCATCCTCCATGGAATCCAGGTAGATAGCTGCATGATGTCAAACAATGGAGAACCGGCAGGTAAGGGCAACTCACTCATCACTGGTAACAGGGCAGACAATATGTCACGGGCAACAATCTAGTGGAGAGTCAATGTGCAGCATTAAAATAAGAACAATGATAAAATATGAAATGCAAAAAAGAATATAAAAACAACTGAGGACATCACATGCAGACCGGAAATTAAAGAAATGGGACGAAGCTAATACTCTCGTTCAACCCCTTCGGTTGCAGGGTTTTAAGTGCCCATATCCATTTAGACTCCAGCTGGGCCAACCTCTGGGTCACTCGACCACCACGGATACCTACAACTATATTGTCTATACCTCTCACTCTCAGCCCAGTGGAGTCACATCCATGGTATAATTTGAAGTGGCGTGGGATGGTCTTGAGGGTGGATGCATCAGTGTGGCCAAGTGCCGCCTCTATGCCCAGTACGTGTTCCCTTACCCGTGTTTTAAAATGACGAGTAGTCATGCCCACATAGATGAGACCACACGGGCAGGTTGCATGGTATATCACGTACCGTGTTTGGCAGGTGATGTAACTAGTGATCGGAAATCTATTACCGTCAGAGTCCCAAAATTCATTACTTCGATCAATGTTGGGACAGGCGACACACCGGCCACACGGACTACATCCATGCCGTACACCACCCACACCACTCAAAAAAGTCTGTCGGGGTACCCCCTCATAATGACTCCGCACGAGATGATCCCTTAAATTTTTAGCGCGTCTGAAAGTTATGCATGGTTTTTCAGACACATATCTCGTTAGAATCGGGTCATTCATGAGCACCGGCCATGCTTTCTCCAGTGCTCTCCTCATAGCCGGTGCTTGAGTGTGGTACTTAGTGATGAACCTAACGATCTCAGTGTTGGTATCTGTAACATACCTGGCGGCGTCCTTGCATAGTGGTCCATCTCCCACTGTGCAAGAGCGCGCACTTGATCTCCAGTCCAGGGTGTCTCTCTGGCTTCCCTCCATGCTGTCTGTTTGCTTCTGTGTCTGCTGCTTAAGGGCGGCGCCCGATCACTTCCTGCTTTTTGTACCTGCTGCAGGCACACCCCTTGTGCGTCCTCAGCCTATTGCTATCTGTCACCTGGTATTTAAACCAGCTGCCCCAATTAACCCATGCCTGAGCATCTTGCCCTGTCAGTTGGCTTTTGTCTCTGACATGCCAGGTCCTGTCTATGTTACCTGTCTTGCAGTATCTGTTCCCATGTCTGTACTGTGTCCTATCTGTGTACCTTAACCTGCAGTCTGTACTCGTTCCTTGCCTGTTCGTTCCGCCTTCCTGGAGGCTGTATTTCCAGGCCAGTCTGAACACGCTCCTTGCCTGTTCGTCCTGCCTCTCTGGGGGCCGTATTCCCAGACCCGCTCCTGTACCCCGCTGCAGTGTCGGTCTCCTCCATACACTCAGTTCCAGTCTGAACTCTCTCCTATCTTTTACCTGTTTTTTCTCTATGTCCGTTCCATTCCTTTTTCTGCAAAGTCTGAACTCGTACCTAACTCCTGCTCGTTGTCACTGTACTTCCGTTTGTGAGTTTGTGGTCCACTCGCTACTTCTCTGCAAGTACCCTGTGGGTATCTGGTTCTGCCTTTCCCTTCTAGTCTGTTCCGTGTGAACAGAGCCCTGTTCCCACCGCGTCTGCGGTTTTCGCTTTGCTCAGCTCTGTCCGCCGCGTCTGCGGTTTTCGCTTTGCTCAGCTCTGTCCGCCGCGTCTGCGGTTTTCGCTTTGCTCAGCTCTGTCCGCCGCGTCTCCGGTTTTCGCTTTGCTCAGCTCTGTCCGCCGCGTCTGCGGTTTTCGCTTTGCTCGGCTCTGTCCGCCGCGTCTGCGGTTTTCGCTTTGCTCGGCTCTGTCCGCCGCATCTGCGGTTTTCGCTTTGCTCGGCTCTGTCCGCCGCGTCTGCGGTTTTCGCTTTGCTCGGCTCTGTCCGCCGCGTCTGCGGTTTTCGCTTTGCTCGGCTCTGTCCGCCGCGTCTGCGGTTTTCGCTTTGCTCGGCTCTGTCCGCCGCGTCTGCGGTTTTCGCTTTGCTCGGCTCTGTCCGCCGCGTCTGCGGTTTTCGCTTTGCTCGGCTCTGTCCGCCGCGTCTGCGGTTTTCGCTTTGCTCGGCTCTGTCCGCCGCGTCTGCGGTTTTCGCTTTGCTCGGCTCTGTCCGCCGCGTCTGCGGTTTTCGCTTTGCTCGGCTCTGTCCGCCGCGTCTGCGGTTTTCGCTTTGCTCGGCTCTGTCCGCCGCGTCGGCGGTTTTCGCTTTGCTCGGCCCTGTCCGCCGCGTCTGCGGTTTCGAATTTGTCTCCCAGTCTGTACTGGACCCTACCCAGCCTGCGCTCTAGTCTGCCTGTTCCAGTATTCCCCGGTGTGGGTCAACAGCCGTGTCCGGAGTCTGACCTGGAGTAGACCCTGGTTCCTCTGCACGGTTCCTCCCTGGTGCACTGGCATCGTATGCCGTCGTGCGACCTTGGTCGGATCGGGCAGATACTTAGTTATGCCCCTCCAGGCACTCTCCGGTTCATGGCACAGTGGAATCACTACATAAACACGCACACGCCAGTCAGTCCGGGCGTGTGCATTACAGCATGCTCAGGCCATGGTTCCCGTTGAGCCCCACGGCCTTCGCTCTCTGAGACTTTTTCCAGCGACTACGTGCATTAAAAATAAATAAATTTTTTTTTTTTTTCTCTAGCTGAGTTCCAGGCGAATTACGCACCCGTCCAGATGGATCTATCCGCTCTCGTTCCTGCTGATCCGCCACGTTACTATGGGGATCCAAGACAGAGTCGTGCATTTGTGGAGCAATGCATGCTACACTTCAAGTTCTACCCTCTTTGTTTTCCCACCGATCGGGTTAAGGTGGGATTCATTATGTCTAACCTAGCGGGTGATGCCTTGGAATGGATCAACCCCCTATGGGAAACACAGGATCCTATTGTCCTGGACATAATGGCCTTCCTGGTGGCCTTTCTAATGGTCTTCGATGATCCTAACCCGGAGGCTCCTGCTGAAGCTTCACTTCCCAGTATCCCGGAGCAGCCCCGATGGGTAATGTGTGTGGGTAGCGCAATCCTCACCCAGAATCCTCACAGGGTGACTACACTCTCCGGAATACTTCTCCCAACCTCAAGAGGCAGTCCAGATGTGCTAGACGTAGAGGCAAGCCGTCACGCCAGGGTCTGTCCTCCCTGAGACCTCCTGACCCCAACCTTGAAGTCCCTACTGAAGCTTCATCTCCCTGTATCCCGGAGAAGCCCCAACGGGTAATGTGCGTGGGTAGTGCACCAGTTCTCCTGCCCGAAGAGACTGCTGCCCACCCAGAATTCACACCGGAGGACCCCCTGTTGCCTCCTGAATCCCCCGGGATACCACTTGAGGACAATTGGAGAGAGACTTCCCTATACCCTGCACTTGATACCTCGCCAGCTTCGTCCAGTGAGTCCAACCTAGTGTTCTCCGAAGCAGAGGTTACCCCTGAGTCTCTACACCCCTCCGATCAGGCGGAGGATCTCCAGTTGTCTCCTGAACCCTTCGGGGTGCTACCTGGTAGCGAATGGACAGAGACTTTCCTATACTCGGTACCTGATATCTCGGTTGCTTCATCCAGTGAGTCCAACCTAGTGTACTCTGAAGCAGAGGTTACCCATGAGTCTCTTCACCCCTCCGACCTGGCGGAGGACCTCCAGTTGTCTCCTGAGCCCTTCGGGGTGCTACCTGGTAGCGAAAGGACAGAGACTCTCCTATACTCTGTACCTGATACCTTGCTCGCTTCGTCCAGTGAGTCCCACCTAGTGTACTCCGAAGCAGAGGTTACTCCCGAGTCTCTACACCCCTCCGACCAGGCGGAGGACCTCCAGTTGTCTCTAGAACCCTTCGGGGTGCCACCTGGTGGTGAATGGACAGAGACTTTCCTATATCCTGGATCTGATACCTCGCTTGCTTCGTCCAGTGAGTCCGACCTAGTGTACTCTGAAGCAGAGGTTACCCATGAGTCTCTACACCCCTCTGACCAGGCGGAGAACCTCCAGATGTCTCCAGAACCCTTCGGGGTGCCACCTGGTGGTGAATGGACAGAGACTTTCCAATACTCGGTACCCGATACCTCGCCTGCTTCGTCCAGTGAGTCCGACCTAGTGTACTCTGAAGCAGATGTTTTCCCCAAGCCTCTGCACTCTTCTGACCCGGCAGAGGACCTCCAGTTGTTTCCTGACTCCTCCGGGGTACCACCAGATAACAAAAAGACAGTGACTTTTTCTCACCCTGTACCTGATAACCCGTCTATTTCTTCCTGTGAATTTGACAAGATGTACCTCGAAGCAGAGGTTATCCCCGAGTCTCTACACCCCTCCGACCAGGCGGAGGACCTCCAGTTGTCTCCTGAACCCTTCGGGGTGCTACCTGATAACGAATGGACAGGAACTCTTCTATATTCGGTACCTGATACCTCGCCTGCTTCATCCAGCGAGTCCGACCTAGTGTACTCCGAAGCAGAGGTTACCCCCGAGTCTCTGCACTATTCCGACCCGGCGGAGGACCCCCAGTTGTTTTCTGAATCATAGAATCATAGAATCATAGAATGGTAGAGTTGGAAGGGACCTCCTGGGTCATCTGGTCCAACCCCCTGCTCAAAGCAGGATTCACTAGATCATCTCAGACAGATGTCTGTCCAGCCTCTGTTTGAAGACGTCCATTGAAGGGGAACTCACCACCTCTCGTGGCAGCCTGTTCCACTCATTAATCACCCTAACTGTCAAAAAGTTTTTTCTAATATCTAATCTGTGTCTCCTCCCATTTAGTTTCATCCCATTGCTTCTAGTCTTTCCTTGTGCAAATGAGAATAAAGATGATCCTTCTACAATGTGACAGCCCTTGACATATTTGTAGACAGCTATTAAGTCTCCTCTCAGTCTTCTTTTTTGCAAGCTAAACATTCCCAAATCCTGCAACCGTTCCTCATAGGACATGGTTTGCAGACCAGTCACCATTCTGGTCGCTCTTCTCTGAACTTGCTCCAGTTTGTCGATGTCTTTTTTAAAATGTGGTGCCCAAAACTGTACACAGTATTCCAGATGAGGTCTGACCAAAGAGGAGTAAAGACCGATAATGACTTCACGTGATCTAGACTGTATGCTTCTGTTAATACATCCCAGAATTGTATTTGCCTTTTTTGCTGCTGCATCACACTGTTGACTCATGTTCAGTCTATGATCTATTAGTATACCTAAGTCTTTTTCACATGTACTGTTGCTTAGCTCTATTCCTCCCATTCTGTATATGCTTTTTTCATTTTTATTGCCCAGATGTAGTACTTTGCATTTTTCCCGGTTAAAAACCATTCTGTTGGTTGCTGCTCACTGCTCCAGTTTATTTAGGTCTTTTTGAATCCTCTCTCTCTCTTCTCTAGTATTAGCTATCCCTCCTAGCTTTGTGTCATCAGCAAATTTAATCAGTTTACCCTCAATTCCTTCATCTAAATCATTGATAAAGATGTTGAACAATACAGGTCCCAGGACGGAGCCCTGTGGTACCCCACTTGAGACATTCATCCAGCTGGATGTGAAGCCATTTACAACCACCCTTTGAGTCCGATCACTAAGCCAGTTATGAATCCACCTAACAGTTGCCTGGTCCATTGCATACTTGGTCATTTTTTCAATAAGGATGATGTGAGATACTTTGTCAAATGCTTTGCTGAAGTCAAGATATACTATATCTACAGCATTTCCCTGATCCACCCAGTCAGTGATTCTGTCATAGAAGGAAATTAAGTTAGTCTGACATGACTTGTTAGTTACAAACCCATGCTGACTCTGGTTAATCACTTCATTCTTATCCATGTACTTACATACATGTTGTTTAATAATTTGTTCAAAGATCTTTCCTGGTATAGAAGTCAGACTCACCGGCCTATAGTTCCCTGGGTCCACCTTCTTCCCCTTTTTGAAGATAGGAACAACATTTGCTCTTCTCCAGTCTTCTGGGACTTCTCCTGTTCTCCAAGAATTTTCAAAGATTATGGAGAGTGGTTCTAAAATTTCTTCTACAATCTCCTTCAGTACTCTGGGGTGTAATTCATCTGGACCTGGAGACTTGAACTCATTTATGTTAGCTAAATATTCCCTCACAATCTTTCTGTTTACTGATAACTTGGATTCCTCTATTCCTTTAAAAGGACAGTGAAGATCAGTTGATGTTACATTTTCTTTCTGAGAGAAAACAGATGCAAAATAGGAATTAAAAAGTTCGGCCTTCTCAACATCCTCTCTTACCATTTCTCCATTTTCATCCTGTAAAAATCCTATAGCATCTTTGACTTTTCTTTTACTTTTGACATACCCCCAAAATCCTTTTTTATTGCTTTTGACATCTCTTGCAAGCCTTAATCCTCCTGGGTACCACCAGATAACAAGGTAACAGGGACTTTTCTACACCTTGTACCTGATACCTCGCCCATTTCATCCTGTGAGTTTGACAAGATGTACCCCGAAGCAGAGGTTACCCCTGAGTCTCTGCACTCCTCCAACCTGGCGGAGGACTTCTAGTTGTCTCCTGAACCCTCTGGGGTGCTACCTGATAATAAGTGGAGAGAGACTTCCCTGTGTGCTGTTCCTGGTACTCCACCTGTTTCGTCTGTTGCTGAGGATGGCTGGATAGGAGGTAGCATCCTAGCTACCCAGATGAGACCAGTTTCTCCAGTGGACAGTGGAAGTGATCTCCTTGAAGTAAAGGATTAGCCCTCGAATTCCCTGCGGAACATTCTGGCAGGCCTGAAGAAGAGGGGGCGTAAGGGGGGGGGTACTCTAACATACCTGGCGGCGTCCTTGCATAGTGGTCCATCTCCCACTGTGCAAGAGCGTGCACTTGATCTCCAGTCCAGGGTGTCTCTCTGGCTTCCCTCCATGCTGTCTGTTTGCTTCTGTGTCTGCTGCTTAAGGGCGGCGCCCGATCACTTCCTGCTTTTTGTACCTGCTGCAGGCACACCCCTTGTGCGTCCTCAGCCTATTGCTGTCTGTCACCTGGTATTTAAACCAGCTGCCCCAATTAACCCATGCCTGAGCATCTTGCCCTGTCAGTTGGCTTTTGTCTCTGACATGCCAGGTCCTGTCTATGTTACCTGTCTTGCAGTATCTGTTCCCATGTCTGTACTGTGTCCTATCTGTGTACCTTAACCTGCAGTCTGTACTCGTTCCTTGCCTGTTCGTTCCGCCTTCCTGGAGGCTGTATTTCCAGGCCAGTCTGAACAAGCTCCTTGCCTGTTCGTCCTGCCTCTCTGGGGGCCGTATTCCCAGACCCGCTCCTGTATCCCGCTGCAGTGTCGGTCTCCTCCGTACAATCAGTTCCAGTCTGAACTCTCTCCTATCTTTTACCTGTTTTTTCTCTATGTCCGTTCCATTCCTTTTTCTGCAGAGTCTGAACTCGTACCTAACTCCTGCTCGTTGTCACTGTACTTCCGTTTGTGAGTTTGTGGCCCACTCGCTACTTCTCTGCAAGTACCCTGTGGGAATCTGGTTCTGCCTTTCCCTTCTAGTCTGTTCCGTGTGAACAGAGCCCTGTTCCCACCACGTCTGCGGTTTTCGCTTTGCTCAGCTCTGTCCGCCGCGTCTGCGGTTTTCGCTTTGCTCAGCTCTGTCCGCCGCGTCTGCGGTTTTCGCTTTGCTCAGCTCTGTCCGCCGCGTCTGCGGTTTTCGCTTTGCTCAGCTCTGTCCGCCGCGTCTGCGGTTTTCGCTTTGCTCGGCTCTGTCCGCCGCGTCTGCGGTTTTCGCTTTGCTCGGCTCTGTCCGCCGAGTCTGCGGTTTTCGCTTTGCTCGGCTCTGTCCGCCGTGTCTGCGGTTTTCGCTTTGCTCGGCTCTGTCCGCCGCGCCTGCGGTTTTCGCTTTGCCCGGCTCTGTCCGCCGCGTCTGCGATTTTCGCTTTGCTCGGCTCTGTCCGCCGCGTCTGTGGTTTTCGCTTTGCTCGGCTCTGTCCGCCGCGTCTGCGGTTTTCGCTTTGCTCGGCTCTGTCCGCCGCGTCTGCGGTTTTTGCTTTGCTCGGCCCTGTCCGCCGCGTCTGCAGTTTCGAATTTGTCTCCCAGTCTGTACTGGACCCTACCCAGCCTGCGCTCTAGTCTGCCTGTTCCAGTATTCCCCGGTGTGGGTCAACATCCGTGTCCGGAGTCTGACCTGGAGTAGACCCTGGTTCCTCTGCTCGGTTCCTCCCTGGTGCACTGGCGTCGTATGCCGTCGTGCGACCTTGGTCGGATCGGGCAGATACTTAGTTACGCCCCTCCAGGCACTCTCCGGTTCATGGCACAGTGGAATCACTACATAAACACGCACACGCCAGTCAGTCCGGGCGTGTGCATTACAGTATCATCTCTTGACCCATATAAGAGATCATCTCGTGCAGAGTATTTAGCCCTATTAAAGGCCTTTTTCACAGATCTACGGCTATAACCACGGGCATAAAACCTCTCCATTAACTCCCTGGACTGAGCGAGAAAATCACTGTCCGTTGAGCAGAGCCGTCTTAAACGCAGAAATTGGCCCACCGGAACCGACCTTATCATGTGTTGTGGGTGGGATGACGATGCATGCAGCAATGTATTGGTGGATGTGGGTTTCCTGAATATATTGGTCTTAATGCTCTGATTCGCTTCTCTATTAAGAGTCACGTCCAGAAATTCAGCCCTGTTGGGATCACACTGATATGTAACGTGGATATTTACGTTATTGCAATTGAGTTTGTCCATAAATTCAATTAAGCATTGCTGTGAGCCCTGCCAGATCAGGAAGATGTCGTCGATGTAGCGTGCCCAAAAGAGGACACGGTCCATCGACGACCCTAGATCTGACAGGGAGAGATCTCTCTCCCACAGCCCCAGGAAGAGGTTAGCTTATGAAGGGGCGAAAGTAAAAGGTGAATAACTTTAATTTTTGGAAAAAATGTTTAGTGTCATAATTCATGGTAATTTTGTAAAAATTATTGCAAAACATGATTGAAATGCACAGAAAGTGTAAGGGTTAACTGTACATTGAAAACTGGTAGCTCTTAATTGGGCTTTTTACTAGCCACTTTGCTAAGTAGATACAAGGGAAAGCTTGGCCTTTTTACCCTTTAACCGCTATACAGGGATCTGGACTTACAGCAGGGTACTCTGGGTTCAGTACACGGAGTAGCTAGCTGACAGTGGAGTAAGCTGACAGAGGAGTGTTGACAATTTTTCTGATCCGATGTGCTGCGGCGTTCTAACGCAGTTGACATAGCTGCAGCACGATGAGATCACCTCACCACACTGCAGACGTCACAGCAGAGCGCCACAAAGGAGGAGAAACAATGGTGTCAGGGCAGGTAAGCGGTAATAGAGCTAAAGATTCAGGGGGGCTATTACTTTAGACTGGGGGTTAGGAGGGCTGTTACTGTAAACTGGGTGTTAGGTGGCAATTAGAGATGAGCGTTGTTCTACTCGAACTGTTCGCCAATCTCAAATTCGAGCTGTTTTGGGCGGTGTTCGAGCCGTTCGGCGAACACGAACAATTTGAGAAAAATTCGGCTGTTCGAGGTTATGTTCGATAACTGTTCGTGCACCAAAATCATAACTGGATTTTTTCTCAGTAATGATGAAAATTAATGTTAATACGCAGTTTGAGTGTACAGCGGGGTGGGGGGAGGGGCAGGGGATGGATCTCTGCAGGAACAATGAAGATCTCCATTTTTTTTTTCTCTTTCCCGCATTTACAGTGGGGAGGTGCAATCTGTCAGCCTATCAGCAGCGCACACACGGAGCAAAGTGCTTTTTTTCACACAAGCAAGGGCATGTGTCATTGGCAGTGTATGTCACATGTCCTTGCCCTATAAGACCAAGCCATTTTCCCCGTCGCCACCATTTTCTCACTGCTGCAGCTGCGTGTTAGACGGCACCGCTGTTGCTGTGTGCGCTATACCTTGTTAATTTCAAGCCAATTTTCGCACAAATCTACAGATAGCTTGGGAGTAGGGAATAGTTGTGATTGCAGTCCTTTTAAGGACTAGGTTACAGCATTTCCTATGACTTTTATCAGGCAGGTCTGTGCTCTTAAATAGATAGGTTGTGGGAGTAAAGACTAATTGTAATTGGAGTCCTTTTCAGGACTAGGTTACATCAGTTCCTATCAGTTTTTGCCAGGCAGGTCTGTGCAAGTGCTGTGCAAGTTTTTTTCACAGCATTTGGCTGAATCTAGCAAAGCTAATCCTTTTTGGCCTATTGCAGAGTGTGTTAGTCAGTGGAGTAGCCTATCTGTGTTGCAAGAAATACCACCTGTGTATAGAATACCAATTTTTTTACTGCACCTAGTGAAGTAAAATCTTTTGGGCATAGCATCATTCTATTAGTCCATCTATACTGACCTCCATCAGGTTGCAAATTGAATATAATTTTTTTCTGCATCTAGCTCTGAAAAAATATTGGGCTTCTAGCTGTGTGTGGGACTTGTTGTATTAGTCCATCTATACTGACCTCCATCAGGTTGCAAACTGAATATATTTTTTTCTGCATCTACCTCTGAAAAAATATTGGGCTTCTAGCTGTGTGTGGGACTTGTTCTATTAATCCATCTATATAGACCTCCATCAGGTTGCAAACTGAATATATTTTTTTCTGCATCTACCTCTGAAAAAATATTGGGCTTCTAGCTGTGTGTGGGACTTGTTGTATTAGTCCATCTATACTGACCTCCATCAGGTTGCAAATTAAAAATAATTTTTATCTGCATCTACAGTACCTCTGAAAAAATATTTGGGCTTCTAGCTGTGTGTGGGACTCGTTCTATTAGTCCATCTATACTGACCTCCATCAGGTTGCAAATTGAATATAATTTTTATCTGCATCTAGCTCTGAAAAAATATTTGGCCTTCTAGCAGTATGTGGGACTTTCTCTATTAGTCCATCTATACTGACCTCCATCAGGTTGCAAATTAAAAATAATTTTTATCTGCATCTACCTCTGAAAAAATATTTGGGCTTCTAGCTGTGTGTGGGACTTGTTCTATTAATCCATCTATACAGACCTCCATCAGGTTGCAAACTGAATATATTTTTTTCTGCATCTACCTCTGAAAAAATATTGGGCTTCTAGCTGTGTGTGGGACTTGTTGTATTAGTCCATCTATACTGACCTCCATCAGGTTGCAAACTGAATATATTTTTTTCTGCATCTACCTCTGAAAAAATATTGGGCATCTAGCTGTGTGTGGGACTTGTTCTATTAATCCATCTATACAGACCTCCATCAGGTTGCAAACTGAATATATTTTTTTCTGCATCTACCTCTGAAAAAATATTGGGCTTCTAGCTGTGTGTGGGACTTGTTCTATTAATCCATCTATACAGACCTCCATCAGGTTGCAAACTGAATATATTTTTTTCTGCATCTACCTCTGAAAAAATATTGGGCTTCTAGCTGTGTGTGGGACTTGTTCTATTAATCCATCTATACAGACCTCCATCAGGTTGCAAACTGAATATATTTTTTTCTGCATCTACCTCTGAAAAAATATTGGGCTTCTAGCTGTGTGTGGGACTTGTTCTATTAATCCATCTATACAGACCTCCATGAGGTTGCAAGCTGAATATATTTTTTTCTGCATCTACCTCTGAAAAAATATTGGGCTTCTAGCTGTGTGTGGGACTTGTTGTATTAGTCCATCTATACTGACCTCCATCAGGTTGCAAACTGAATATATTTTTTTCTGCATCTACCTCTGAAAAAATATTGGGCCTTCTAGCAGTGTGTGGGACTTTCTCTATTAGTCCATCTATACTGACCTCCATCAGGTTGCAAATTCAAAATAATTTTTTGTCTGCATCTAGCTCTGAAAAAATATTGGGCTTCTAGCTGTGTGTGGGACTTGTTGTATTAGTCCATCTATACTGACCTCCATCAGGTTGCAAATTAAAAATCATTTTTATCTGCATCTACAGTACCTCTGAAAAAATATTTGGGCTTCTAGCTGTGTGTGGGACTTGTTCTATTAGTCCATCTATACTGACCTCCATCAGGTTGCAAATTGAATATAATTTTTATCTGCATCTAGCTCTGAAAAAATATTTGGCCTTCTAGCAGTGTGTGGGACTTTCTCTATTAGTCCATCTATACTGACCTCCATCAGGTTGCAAATTGAATATAATTTTTATCTGCATCTAGCTCTGAAAAAATATTTGGCCTTCTAGCAGTGTGTGGGACTTTCTCTGTTAGTCCATCTATACTGACCTCCATCAGGTTGCAAATTAAAAATAATTTTTATCTGCATCTACCTCTGAAAAAATATTTGTGTGGGACTCATTGTATTAGGCCATCTATACCAAGCTCCACCAGCTTTGAAATTAATAATAATTTTTAGCTGCATCTAGCCCTGAAAATAATTTTTCCCAATAGTGGTAGCAATAGAAATATGGGGTCGCGCGCCTGGCTAACAAAAATATACGCTTCATAACACAAAACACCAGCCTAGCGCACTGCATTAATAAGATGGCATCATCGTCTCTCCCAGTGCTAGGCCTACTACGCAGGCTAGTATTCCTGTGCCTAAAACACAATGTATGGGTCCGCGCTAGCCACTATGCTGAGGGGTATAAAGCTGCTGCTAACGCTTTATAACAATTCAATTGGCAGATTTTCACAGAGCTCTTCCACAACGCCCACCCATCGGGCAACAGTTGCCCACCCTCCCTATGGGATCTAGTGGCGAATAGTTGATGCCATTAATCAGAGCGTCAGTTGCCCCGTCAACGTGGCAAGCATACAGTAAGGCATGGGAAGAGTGGACACGACTTGTAGCAGGCAGACGGGTTGACCAATGTGAACAAGCCAGATCACAAGTCACCATATAATTTCTCTACCAGCTAATGATGAGGGGCATATCAGGGGCGTCAGCGCAGTGGTGTCTGACCGGAGTAGCATTTCACTTCCAACTACTGAATTGGGGAGATGTGACAAAGATTCATCATCAGACAATCCATAAAAGGGTGGAAAAGGGGTCAGCCAAGTCAGGAATATAGACGTCCCGTCCCGTGTCACTAAAACTGATTTCTCACATCTTATCCCTAACACCATTAACATGACACTCACAATTTGAAGCAACACTAATGTCTACTGCATTTGTGATCGCCTTCTTCGGGGCGATATGTATAAGCAAATTAGTCCCTCAATCCAAAATTACCACCAGTGGACGCTTATTACACCAGGAAGTAGTCATAGCCAATAATGCAATACGTGTACGCATACACCAATCGAAAACGGTTCCAGCGGGCAGAGGTACTTGGGTACTTCTACAACCCACAAACGGTACACTGAGTCGGGTAACAATAGTAAAAACATATCTAACCATCAGATCACAAAGTAATTTCTTCGTATCACACATTGATGGAACGCCATTATCAAGATACCTGTTCCAAGCTATATTTAATAAATGCATAACATCGGCAGGGAACCACCCCAAAGATTACGGGACACACTCATTCCGCATAGGTGCAGCCACGGAAGCAGCAAGAGCAGGACTGTCAGAAACGGAAGTTCAGAGGATAGGGAGATGGCGATCCACGTGTTTGGCGAGATACATAAGACCAGACTTGTTATCCTAACGTGGTTTGTTTCTTTTACAGGTGACGCTAAGCCAACAGTGTGAGTGATAGGCCACTCGTATATATATTGGGCACAAAAAAGGGCAAAAGTCCGCCCAGGCGGGAGGAAATTAGAGTTTCATAACACATATTTCAACTGGAGAGGTATTAGAGGCCTGCTATGGGCACAGGTACTAATGGAGGTAATCAAGGTAGGGAGAGAGGCAAGAGGTCCGGTCATCTTAGTTATACAGGCCGGGGGAAACAACCTAGGTCATCACAAGAGCGCATAACTAATGGCAATAATGAAACTAGACACTGAGCGCTTCAGAGAATTTTTCACAAAATTAGCTATAGTATGGTCAGAGATTGTGCCGATAGCGGTATGGCAAGGTGCGCGAGACATCACGGCCATCGAATGGACAAGGTGGGTAATAAATATTCGGATGGCAAAATTTAGAAGAGACAGAGGCGGTGTAGTGATACGACACCGACAACTGGAAGGAGATAAAGCAGGCCTCATACGGCCAGACGGTGTTCACTTAATAGATATTGGACTGGACATATTCCTGTCAGGACTCCAGGACGGAGTGGAACAGGCGTTAAGAGTGATGGGTGGGGGTCAGAGTCCTGCATACGAGTATGCTGGATCCTCCGTGGCCTGGAAATAGAAAGGACATGTTGGAGAGTTACACTTGTTGGCCAACTTGCCGGAGTGGGGACCCAGGGCATGCTGCAACAAGCTGAATTATTTTAGAAATAAAATGCCTTTCTAATGAAATGAGTATAAAGAGTTAATAAAGCTGTGACCGATCCTCACCCATCCAGTTGTAAGAGTTACATTATTGGGTTGTCCATGAAAGGGGGGCAGTAGGGGGGCTGAGCATCTGGGTTTGGTTGGGGGTCCCCACAGTCTGCCTAGGCTAGATTAATTTAAAAATTCTTATTAGATACACAGGCGGTGCAGCTTGCTTCGCAGCTGGGCTACTACGCCCAAAGTATTGCCTAGGCTAGATGCAGTTAAAAATTCTACGCTGACTAGCAGACACTGAAGATTTGGAGCAGACCTCTGAGTAAACAGCTCTTCAGACTCAACCATCTGTGTTACCCCAAGCCATAGTGTATGTAGTTTCTTACAGTTAAAAGGGAGGGGTGCGACCCAACCCACCTGGAATTGACGATGCCAATGTCACGTAAGACACAGCAAGGGGACTCCCAAAATTGTGGCACAGACACCACTTAACCCTAGAACGCATACCTGTGGCCTTGCAGGCCCGCCCAGTTAATTGTTTTCTATTTTCTGCAAGATTGCTTTAGTTAGAATTTTGAAACTCTAGGTATTCTTCATGTATATAGTTGTTTGTCATTTGAGTTTGAGTTATTCCATGTTATTTGCACACGGGCCTAAAGGGCCCCAGGTATGTGAAAGTGTAGATTTTTATGGTCATGCGTTCTAGGGTTAAGTGGCATCAATTGCCCCACTGTTGCTTAAAACGGTTGGTGAGGTGATTTTACCAAATCCCCAAGCTTTTAGTCTCCCAAGGATGACACAGGGGTAGAAATGTCCTTGCGAATCCATGATTTGATCATCTTTATGAACGTGAGTCTGTCTACATTCTCAGTGGACAGCCGCGTGCGCTTATCTGTCAGCACACCACCAGCAGCCCTGAACACACGTTCAGAGAGAACGCTGGCTGCATGGCATGACAAGATCTCCAAGGCGTGAGTGGCGAGCTCCGGAGATTTTTCAAGATTGGAATACCAAAATGAGCAAGGGTCCAGTGACACAGTCATGGCTTCGATGTTCACTTGGAGATTCTCCTGTACCATCCTCTCTAGGCATTGACTATGTGTCAGACTTCTTGTCTCCTGTGGCCTTGCAAAGGATGGTCTAAAAAAGTGGTGAAACGATTCCACAAAATTGCTGTTACCAGCAGATACTGTGTTACTGTTACTGTTTGAGTGATGAAGACTCGACAGTCCCACCGTTGGCAAGTTAGAACTGTGAGATTCACTACGTGCACCACTGGTGTTTTGTGGAAAAGCACATGTAAGATTCTGCAACAGATACTCCTGCATTCGTTAATACCTTTTTATGGCAGGAATTATTTCGGCAAATATACTTTTGTACCGGGGATCTAAGAGTGTGGCAACCCAGTAGTCGGGATTACTTCGAATTCTGACAAGCCGGGGGTCATGTTGCAGGTAGTGCAGCAAGAAGGCACTCATGTGTCTTGCGCATCCAGAAGGACCAAGTCCTTGTTGTGTTGGTAGCGAGGTAAGAATCATGCTTCCTTCCTCTGCCCTCTCCCTCCAACCTCGCACAACAGAAATGTGATCAAGGTCTCCCTCATCTGATGAGTCTTCCATGCCCATTGCCAGTTCGTCCTCCACTTCTTCCTCGGCTCCTGCACCTTCCTCAACAGTTTGGCTGCTACCATGCGCCCTGGTTAATCCCTCTCCCCCACCCTCCCATGCCTGCCGCCTTGGTGCTGCCAACCGTCTGGACCTTGGAGATGTTATCCCTTCCGCATACGACTCCTCCTCTACTTCCTCCACCTCCTCTTGTCCCACCACCTGACTCCGAATTCTGTTTAACATGTGCTCCAGCATGTAAATCACCGTAATAGTCATGCTGATAATTGCATCGTCAGCACTAAACATCTTCGTCGCCATTTCAAGACTGTGCAGTAGGGTGCATAGGTCCCTGATCTGAGACCACTCCTCCAGCGTGATTTGCCCCACCTCTGGATCTCGTTGGCCCAGGCTATACGTCAGAACGTATTGCACCAGGGCTTGTCGGTGCTGCCACAGTCGCTGCAACATGTGCAGAGTTGAATTCCACCGTGTCGGCACATCGCATTTCAGCCGGTGAACTGGCAGGCCCAACGACTTCTGTAGAGATGTAAGTCGTTGAACTGCGGGATGCGAACGGCGGAAGTGAGCACCCAGCGACCGTGCACTCTGCAGAAGGCCATCTAGTCCGGGATAGTGGGCTAAAAATTGCTGGACAACCAGGTTCAACACGTGAGCCATACAAGGCACGTGTGTGACATTGCCCCGGCGAAGTGCCGCACCCAGGTTTGCAGCATTGTCGCACATGGCCTTCCCTGGTTGCAGGTCCAGTGGAGACAACCTTTCATGAAACTGGGTCTCCAGAGCTGACCAAAACTCCTCAGCTGTGTGACTCACATTTCCCAGACATTTCAAAGTAAACACTGATGCGTTGAGCCCTGCTGCCAGCATAGTAAGGAGGTGTGCAGGATTCCTTCTGCGCAGTTAGAAAGCAGGTGGCATTACCAGACAGGCTTTGGGTGCAGGTGGAGGACTGAGAGGAGGTTGAGGAGGCAGAAGCAGTGGAGGAAGTTCGAGATAAAGAGGATTAACACACAACTCGTGGGGACGGTAAGACTTGGACAGCAGCCCCTTGTCCTGCTGTCACCATAGTTACCCAGTGCCCAGTCAGCGACAGGTAACGCCCCTGTCCATGCCTTCTCGTCCAAGTGTCTGTGGTGAAGTGCACCCTGTCACACACAGAGTTTCTCAAAGAAGCGGTGATGTTGTGTGCGACATGCTAGTGGAGCGCAGGCACACCTTTCTTTGAGAAGTAGTGCCGACTGGGCATCTGGTACTGGGGCACTGTGACGGACATAAGGTCTTGAAAATCCTCTGTGTCCTCCAGGTGGAAAGGCAGCATTTCTGTAGCCAACAGCTTGCAGATGGTGAAATTCAACCTCTTAGCTTTCTCATGCATAGGAGGAAATGGTCTTTTACTTTTCCACATCTGAGGGACCGAGGGCTGGCTGTTGTGATTAGACGGTGTTGAGTAGGGTGTCCCCGGCAACTGCCGGTCTGTGAGGAAGATGCAGGCGGACATGTTAGGTTGCCTTGATCCAAAGGTGGTGCTCTCGATGTCGGAGAGCGCTCAACACTAGCAGGTGTTTCCACTTCCCAATGAACTGACGACCTGCCAATCACACTGGCTGTTGCGGGTAAAGAGGTGGCAGGTCTGCGTCTAAAAACATGTGTGACTGCTGTCCCCCCAGTCACAGAGGATGAAGAGGCTGCGGATAATAATAATAATAATAATAGTTTATTTTTATAGCGCCAACATATTCCGCAGCACTTTACAAATTTTAGGGGGGACTTATACAGACAATACAGAATAAGCATATCTCATATCGAACGGAGTGAGGGCCCTGCTCGCGAGCTTACAGTCTATGAGGAAGTGGGGGAGACACAAAAGGTAAAAAGTACATATATTGTATAATGCAGCCTTAATATACTGAATAGGATAAATAATAATACATGGACTGGTCGCCAGCCAGTATGTGTGCAGTCCTGACAGAGGCTTTTATGTGCATGGTTGGTTTGAACCCGAAGTTGAAGAAGATTTTAATATGGGGGAAAGCTGGGATGGACAGAGTGTGTTTAGGTGATACGCCAGTCTAAAGAAATGTGTTTTTAGGGTTCACTTGAAACTGTGGGTATTGGGAATTAATCGAACTGTCCTGGGTAGTGCATTCCAGAGAATTGGCGCAGCACGCGAGAAATCTTGGAGACGGGAGTGGGAAGTTCGGATTATGGAGGATTTTAGTTTCAAGTCATTTGCAGAACGGAGGGCACGTGTAGGGTGGTAGACTGAGACAAGGGAGGAGATGTAGGGGGGTACTGAAGCATGGAGCGCTTTGTGGGTAAGCGTGATAAGTTTAAAACGAACTCTATATTGGATGGGCAACCAATGCAATGACTGGCACAGGGAAGAGGCATCTGAGTAGCGGTTGGCGAGGAATATGATCCTGGCTGCTGCGTTCAGGACGGATTGGAGAGGGGAGAGTTTAGTAAGAGGGAGACCGATTAGTAGAGCGTTGCAATAGTCAAGACGAGAATGAATAAGAGCGACAGTAAGAGTTTTTGCCGAGTCAAAGGTGAGAAAAGTCCTGATTCTTGAGATGTTTTTGAGGTGTAGATGACATGAACGAGCGAGTGATTTGATGTGAGGAGTGAAAGAAAGATCTGAATCAAAAATGACCCCAAGACAGCGGGCTTGTAGCTGGGGAGTAATGGTTGAGCCACAAACGGAGATGGCAATATCGGTCACAGGTAGATTAATGGAGGGAGGAAAGACGAGTAGTTCAGTTTTTGACAGATTCAGTTTTAGGTAGAGGGAGGACATAATGTTAGACACAGCAGAAAGACAATCACTGGTCTTTTGTAGTAATGCAGGGGTGATGTCCGGAGCAGAGGTGTATAATTGGGTGTCATCAGCATAGAGATGGTACTGAAAACCGAATCTACTGATTGTTTGTCCAATAGGAGCGGTGTATAAGGAGAAAAGAAGGGGGCCTAGGACTGATCCTTGAGGAACCCCGACAGTAAGAGGAAGTAGGGAGGAGGAGGAGCCGGCAAAAGACACAGAGAAGGAGCGGTCAGAGAGATAAGAGGAGAACCAGGAGAGAACCGTGTCATTGAGGCCAATAGTGCGGAGCATAGTGAGGAGGAGCTGGTGATCCACAGTGTCAAATGCTGCAGAGAGATCCAGGAGAATCAGCAGGGAGTAGTGACCATTAGATTTAGCTGTTAGTAGATCATTAGAGACTTTAGTGAGGGCAGTTTCAGTAGAATGTAAAGAGCGGAAACCAGATTGTAAAGGGTCAAGAAGAGAGTTGTCTGAGAGATAGCGGATTAGACGGGAGTGGACCAGGCGTTCCAGGAGTTTAGAGATAAAGGGAAGATTGGAAACAGGTCTGTAGTTGGCCGTGCAGTTCTGGTCGAGGGATGGTTTTTTAAGTAATGGTTGTATGCTGGCGTGTTTAAAAGAAGAGGGAAAGATACCAGATGAGAGGGAAAGGTTGAAAATTTTAGTTAGGTGAGAGGTGACAGCTGGAGCAAGGGACTGAAGGAGATGTGAGGGAATAGGGTCGCTGGTGCAGGTGGTAGGGCGAGAAGATGCAAGGAGCCTGATCACTTCATCTTCCGTGACTGGTTCGAAGTCAGAAAATGAGCAAGGTACAATGTGGCGGGGGGGAGCATGCATAACATTTGGGGATTGGGAGAAAATTTCCTGTCGGATATGGTCAATTTTTTCTTTGAAATAGTTAGCCAGATCGTCAGCGCTGAGGTCGGTGGTCGGGGCCTGTGCTGTTTGATTGAGGAGAGAATGAAACGTGTCAAAGAGTCGTTTAGGATTATTGGACAGTGAGATGATGAGGTTGTTAAAGTAGGTTTGTTTGGAGAGGTGAAGGGCAGAGTTATATGTTTTCAGCATAAATTTATAGTGGAGGAAATCTTCGGGCAGATTTGATTTTCTCCACAGCCGTTCAGCGCACCTGGAGTACCTCTGGAGAAGACGTGTTTGAGGCGTGTGCCAGGGTTGTCGCCGTCTATGCCGAATTGTTCTTTGTGTAGGAGGTGCGGCTTCATCCAGGGCGCATAGCATTATTTTGTTATAATGCTTCAATGCAGATTCAGGACATGAGAGGGAGGAGATTGGGGCCAATGATGATTGCAACCTTTTTATAAATTTCTGGGTGTTAATGGCGCGTAAATTTCTATAAGTGTGGACGGTGGGAGTGTCTTGAGTAGAGTCACAGTTCTTGACAGAGAATGAAAGAAGATTATGGTCAGAGAGTGGAAGGGGAGAGTTAGTAAAGTCATGTACTGAGCAAAGCCGGGAGAAAATCAGGTCCAATGTGTTCCCGTCCTCATGTGTAGGAGAATTAGCAAGCTGTGAAAGGCCGAAGGAGGAGGTTAATGATAAAAGATGCGTGGCAGATGGGGAAAGAGGATCGCCAATTGGGATGTTAAAGTCTCCCATGATTATCGTGGGGATGTCGCAGGATAGAAAATTTGTAAGCCAGGCAGCAAAGTGATCCAGGAATTGATGGGGGGGACCTGGGGGGCGATAGACAACCGCCACTCGCAGGGAGAAGGGCCGGTAGAGTCTGACTGTGTGGGCCTCAAAGGACGGGAAGATAAGGGAGGGTACAGGGGGGATAACCTGAAAAGTACATTTTGTTGAAAGAAGCAGACCAACACCTCCACCTGATCTGTTGTCAGGTCGCGGGGTATGAGAGAAATGTAGGCCACCATAGGAGAGAGCTGCAGCGGCGGTGGTGTCCGACTGCTGGATCCAGGTTTCAGTGAGAGCCAGAAGGTTGAGGGAATTAGAGAGGAAAAAGTCATGGATGTAAGAGAGTTTATTACAAGCTGAGCGTGCATTCCAAAGGGCACAGTTGAATGAGACAGAAGATATGCAGGGAATATTAATGAGATTAGCAGGGTTTCTGAATGTAACAGGGAAAGAGTTAGTGTTATTATTACTGGAGGGTCCTGGGTTGGGAGAAATATCACCTGCGACTAATAGAAGGAAGATACAGAGAGTGAGCAGATGATTGAGTGATTTGTGAGAGCGTTTCCTGCGTTGTATGGTGGGAATGAATGGATCTGCGTGGTATAACATTGTGAAGAGAGCATGACAACTGTACATAGGAGAAGAGAGGAGTGAGGGATTAATATGGATGAAGTGTGCCGCATTTGTGGGTGAACGGTGAATGTGGATGATTGTAGCAACCAGAGTATAAATGGCACAGATACAAATGGTGAATACTGTTTGCCAAAAAGATGACCTGGAAGCAAGTTTGTTTAATTGTCTTGCATGTCTTACCTGTCTCCTGCCCTGTCCAACTGCCATTTTCTAACTGCCAGGGCACTTTGCTAAATTATGGCACTTCGATAAAGTATGCATAAATGCTATATGCATAAATGCCCCCGCATAAATGCCTCCCCTTAACTAAGTCTCAATATATAGGGACGTATCTGCTTAGATCTGCACAGATTTAACTCATTAACAATCAATCACTAGCTTAAAAGACAACAGGAGACCATAAAGTGCAGGGAAAAAAAAAAAAAAAAAAAAACAGACTAGTAAACTCGGCATGGATCATAAACTCTTAAAGTAAGTGTGATGACCTTTAAGTATCATGGAATAAAAAAGCTAGAGGAGTGAAAAAATATATACCAGAAATTGATAGGCTGCAGAGCATTGCATGGAGATATAATGCAGTTTTCAGGACAGATCACACAAGCAGTGAAAAATATATACCAGAAATTGATAGGCTGCAGAGCATTGCATGGAGATATAATGCAGTTTTCAGGACAGATCACACAAGCAGTGAAAAATATATACCAGAAATTGATAGGCTGCAGAGCATTGCATGGAGATATAATGCAGTTTTCAGGACAGATCACACAAGCAGTGAAAAATATATACCAGAAATTGATAGGCTGCAGAGCATTGCATGGAGATATAATGCAGTTTTCAGGACAGATCACACAAGCAGTGAAAAATATATACCAGAAATTGATAGGCTGCAGAGCATTGCATGGAGATATAATGCAGTTTTCAGGACAGATCACACAAGCAGTGAAAAATATATACCAGAAATTGATAGGCTGCAGAGCATTGCATGGAGATATAATGCAGTTTTCAGGACAGATCACACAAGCAGTGAAAAATATATACCAGAAATTGATAGGCTGCAGAGCATTGCATGGAGATATAATGCAGTTTTCAGGACAGATCACACAAGCAGTGAAAAATATATACCAGAAATTGATAGGCTGCAGAGCATTGCATGGAGATATAATGCAGTTTTCAGGACAGATCACACAAGCAGTGAAAAATATATACCAGAAATTGATAGGCTGCAGAGCATTGCATGGAGATATAATGCAGTTTTCAGGACAGATCACACAAGCAGTGAAAAATATATACCTGTAAGAAGAGAAGAAAGATGAATATTAGCAATGCCATTTTCTAACTGCCAGGGCACTTTGCTAAATTATGGCACTTCGATAAAGTATGCATAAATGCTATATGCATAAATGCCCCCGCATTGTGCGGATGCACAAGATGGGGCAGACGGTGGTTGGCCCAGCCGGCTAGGCCGCATTGTAGCACAGTGAGCTTCCCACTGCAACTTATGCTTCATATCCATGTGACGGTACATGCATGAAGTACTCAAACTATGTATTTTTTGGCCTCTACTTAGCTTTTGCTGACAAATATTACAGATAACACGAGTTGGGTCATCCTTATCGATCTGAATAAATGCCCAGGCTATGCAAGGCTTAGAGCCCATGTGACCTGAAGAGCCACTACGACTTGTGGTCAGAGGCAGAGTTGTGGTTGAGGATGCAGTTGTTGACGTGCTTCCAGTACTCCGTCTCTGTTCAGGAAGGCGCAACCTAACCTCGTCATCAATAGCATCTGTGATGCCCCGCTGCGCTTGGTATCACAGATCCTACAAGAGTACATTGATGGAATCCTCCACAAGAGGCCAGCATAAACATTCACACATCTCCACCTTCCACCTCAGACCAGCAGAGGGAGCCCATTAGGGATATAAATAGGGAAGGTGGAGCTAGGCAGTTCAGTTCCTCTGAAGAGTTCCTGCAGTAGAGAAGCCTAAGAGAGGTCAGTCTGCAGTGGAGCTCAGTCTAGTCTAGAGAACGCAGTTAATAGTTCAGCAGTGGAGCACGAGGCTCCTGCTTGCTAGATTCAGGGAGCCCAGATAGAGCTTAAGGTGTGCCGGTGCCGTAAGATCAGTGAAGCGCGGCAAGCTGCCGTTAGTGTGTATAGCCTAGTGAGGGCCCGAGTAGGCCGAAGGCGAGTGGCGAGTTAGTACATAAGGGGCAGAGGAGCTTAACCAGCTCACCCCGAAGCATTTACCGGACACAGGATCCGAGCTTACCGGTATCTCTATGACCCAGTAAGGCATAACCGGAATCCCTGGAGAACTACAAGTCCCAGGATCGCTAAGGTGCTGATATGTAACAGAGCCAGGAGACGCTTAGGCCCCGCATACTGGGAGCGTGAACTCCAAGAGAAGGCCCTACCACAAGGTCAGCCAGCGCAGGACAGAGACAAAGTTAGGCCTAGCTCCAGGCAGGTCAGAAACTTACTACGCAGAGGCAAGAAACAGGAGGCCCTACACCCGCTCATTGGGGAGGATCCTGATATGCACCCTTCACCCTACAGTGCTCCGGGATGTGCCTGAATTTCCACCAGTAAAAGGTACTGAAGTGACTACCGTGTCCGTTCCCGTTCTTGCTCTGACCCAGCTGGGTCTCGCCTGTCCTGCATTCCCCCTGCATACGCTGCCCTGAGACCTAGCTCCACCTGTGGGGAGCTATACCATCAAGCTGCCTTATCACCGGCCTCATTGGACTGCTGCAGCGCTGGTGCTTGTCACCAGATACCACAGGTGGCGTCATGAACTCTTATAAAATTAACAATTATCCACCCTTTTAAAGAGAGACCCCAGGGTACGGGCCAGGGAGCCGACCACCGCGACACCCCCAAGGCCAGGCAAATGCCCGGCTACCGAGTCATCCCCATCCCCAGGGCTAGTCACATCCTCCTCCACCTCCTCTGCTGACCTCATCGACTGTCTGACTGTGGGTTGACAGTAAGTGGGATCTCCAACCTCGTCATCATCACCCTGTGTGTTATCACACCCGTCGCCCTCAGAGCCAACCTCTTCCTGCCCTGACCGAAAAGTCAAGTTGTCGCTCCAATCAGGTATTTGAGTCTCATCATCGTCTTCATCATTGTCTCCACCAACAGGAGTTACAGTTTGGGAACAAGGGTCTACATTATGCTCAGAACCTTCTTCATCTGGTCCTGGATCCAACTTATAAAGATTCTGGGCATCGGATTAGATCATTTCCTCATCTGGATTAACAGAAGCTCTGGAGCAGACCTCCGTTTCCCAGGCTATAGTATGAGTAAACAGCTGGGCAGACTCAGCCATCTGTGTTACCCCATACTCAGACGGGCAGCTGGAGACTTGGGAGCTGTGAGGAAGCAATTGCGATTGGGGTGACACCTCTGAGGACTGGAGTATTTGTGATGTTGAAATTGAGGTGATGGAGAGCCCACTTGAAGGAGCACTTGATATCCGTTGAAGCACCTGCTGTTTTTGTGCCTCATCTAGAATTTGTAGCGATGGGCGTGTCCGTAAGAATGGGATCGTATCACATTGTCCACGAAAAGAAGTCGACATCTTAGTTTGGCTGGAAGATGGTCTTTCTTCTGCAGATGTTACTCCCCCCCCCACCGTGGGGGGCCTCGACCCACCGTCGGACAGGCACCAGTATTGGGATAGGGGGGCAGGCCGTCAGGGTCCACCGCGGCTCTGGCACAAACCCGGCGACACAGAGGTGGCACAGGCAGGAACGGACTGGCCGTGTCGGCTTCTCACTTTTTGGATTTTAGAAGGGCATGACATGCCTATATCTGTGTCTCCCCCTCCTTTTACTCCTCCACCTCTTTTCTTTTCGCATGACTATATGTACTTGTCACTTTTCTATGTGTTAGTTGTGTCTTCTGAGCAGTTTGTCAGCTTTTGGACACCTTTGAAGGTGTTTTCTATGTGTTTCTATGTGTTTTTGTTTGCCTGCCATTGGTTTTAACGGTGTTCGAAGGTGTTCGACGAACAGTTCGGCGAACACACGGGTATTCGACGAACCGAACCGAACTCGAACACTACGGGGGTGGCTCAACACTAGTGGCAATTACTATGGAATAAGTGTTAGGGGTACTATTCCTGTAGACTGGGGGTTAAGCCATACCATTCAGCTCAGAATTGGACCTAAAACATATAAGCTATCTCTTCATGTACTGATGGTGGTTCTGGTGCTATATTCATGTACTAATGGTGATTCTGATGATGTAGTCATGTACTGATGGTGGTTCTGGTGATGTAGCTGTGTACTTACAGTGGTTCTGGTGATGTCGTATACTGACAGTGGTTCTGGTGTTGTAGTCATGTACTGATGGTGGTTATAGTGATGAAGTTGTGTATTTATGGTGATTCAATTGTGTAGTGACCGTGACTCACATGGTTATGTAGTTGTGTTCTCACTGGTGTTCTGGTGTTGTATTCGTGTACTGATGGTGGTTCTGTTGATGTGTTCATGTACTAACAATGGTCTAGGGGATGTATTCCTGTACTTATGGTGGTTTTGGTGATGTATTAATTTAGATGTTGCAATCCTTAATTTATTAGACTTGATACTAGAGCATTAGATTGTCACTGTACTGGACTAAAAATACAGCCGTTTGAATGAGGTAATATATTTCATCCAAAGAAGTATTTGACTAAAACCTCCATGTATGGGTGCCTTAACTACTATCTAAAGGTTATGTCTTTTAGATGTCTGCAAACCATGTGGGTTTTTCAAGCGGAATACACACTGCTGTCTTTTTTGTCCTGAAGCAACTTTTTTTTTGCTTATTAGACATGTCTTCTGACAACTTTTGGCCATAGTTTTTAATTTGAATTATGTTAAATACCTGTGGAAACCTTCAAAAGGAATCTGAAGACCTACCTGTTCTGACAAGCCTACAACCTGCAGTAACCCTCACTCCACTACACCACTGCACAACCAGCTGTACCTCCACCTACTGTGTCCTCTGCCATCCTTTGTAGACTGTGAGCCCTCGTGGGCAGGGTCCTCTCTCATCCTGTACCAGTCTGTGACTTGTATTGTTCATGACTATTGTACTTGTTTTTTATTATGTATACCCCTTTTCAAATATAAAGCGCCATGGAATGGATATCGCTATAATAATAAATAATAATAATAATGAGCGGTTTCCAAGTGGAAGCCACCTGAAAAATGGTCAGGTTACTTCTTGTCACTTCATCATGACGTCTTTGAAAACCTGAAGAAGTTAAAAGAAGTAAAATATCAAAAGACTGAACTTTCAATCAGAAAGCTTGCAATGAAATGAAGTATTCTTGTGGGGAAGGGGTTCTCGAAGATGGCTAGTATTCATAATACAGTATATGATGGTGCGGAAAATCTGTCACAGTAAATCCAGTCTGAATAAGAATGGAGTTTTTTTCATATGGGTTTGAAGCACATTCCTTATTTCACAGTCTGAGTACAGACCACAATGTATGGACCAGCCACGGGTCTTCAGTCTTCAGCTTAAACAATGTGTAAATCTGACCCAAAACCTACATAAAACACATACTCTATTAAATAAGCTTCTTTATTAAATTCAGTGGAAAAACATGCCTATAATTCCAAAAGTACTTTATTTAGTATGGGAAAAAAGCATCATGTCAACTTTTTGCTTGAAAATTACTCAATCTGGAAGAAGAAAAAAAAAATCCTCCAACGGCATCAAAAAGGGCACTAAAAACCATTTGTCAGATTTTTATGACAGGAAAATATATGTAAAAAAATCTGTGTGAACATTCGCTATGGGGTTGATCTGTTCAAAGAGATGGTCTTTTAGATAATTTCATTGTATATCCCTCTGTTCCTAAGAAGAAGAAAAGAGAAGGTTGTTCTACCAGTCAAAAATACCCCTATCGGTGTCAGTTTCAGTTGTTCCGCAAAGGATCAGTCACTGATGGTCCCAGAGCACTGAATCTGTGGCACATGTCCCCCAAAGTGCTAGCCACAACCACAGATATCCTCTTGTCTGTGTATCAAGGAATCAGTCATTAGCATTTACCTTAATTTTATGCATGCTTACTCAATTGTAGACTTCTCGTTTAAGAGGTGCCAGGATTTTTTATACAGGCTGCCTGAATTTATTACTCTGTACAATACACAATGTATTGTCATGTTTCAAATGAACTTTACAAAAGCCTAATGATACCATGATTATGATCGCTATAGCTCATCTTTTGTATTAGGGTCCACATAATGGACCCTAACATGAACATTGCCTTAAAGCGAATCTGTCAGCAGGATTTCATCTTCCAAACTATTTGTATGCTCATGTAGCTCTTTCAAAGAAAAGTTAAGCAATATCTTTACTTGACCAGTTTCTTTCACCATTACTGAGAAATCAGTGTTTAATTGATATGCAAATGAGGTTATAGATCGGAAGCCTCTGTCACTGCAGGTCTATTACCCACACAGCTCCACATGCTCCTGCATGACAGTCAGACTCTATGCTGTGTGACTTCAGGCAAAGGATCAGCCAATCAAGTAGGAGGAGATGGCGCTGGGTGGAGGAATAGAGCTGGAGTGGCAGAGGCTTCAGATCTAATCATTTGCATATCAATTAAAATGCTGATTTCTCAGGAATGGAGGAACAAACTGGCCATGTAAAGGTATTGCTGGACTTGTCTTTGAAAGAGCTGACATATTCACTTTAAAGTGTCTGTCTGGTGAAAACCTCAAGATAGCTGATAACCTACTAATCAGTAGGGGTCTCATTGTTGGGATCCACACTGATCAGCAGAATGGGGAATTTTTTTACACGGGGTACAGAGGCAAGTTGGATGCCCAACTAAAGATCCATTCATTCTAAATCAGCTGCTAAAAAAGTCGATTGCAGCACTCGGCAGCCTGATAGAAAATGAATGGAGCAGTGGTGCTCCATTGTAACTGGAATACAAAGTGTCTCATTCTACTGGTCCCAGTGATCGGACTCCCACTGATCAATGAGTTAACCTATCCTGTGAATAGGTGATAGATTGTTTTCAACAGACAACCCCGTTAAGTTCCCTTTACATATTAGAGAAAGATAGGCAAAACCCACTAATTTTAGTAGGACCTGCATACCATCCATTTTTTGGAGATGTCCGGCAGTGCCTTACTCCCCTCTTCCCATTGTAATTACATTCAACCATGGCCGACTGAACATGTATGTATATAGGGTGGTTGGTAGGACTTCAGTGGTTTGAACAAGCATTCAGCTGACAGCTATTGAAGGTGTATGGGCATCTTTAAGGTACACAGGATATGAAGCCAAAAAAAGTTATAAGACAGTTTTACAAATTGTCAGTGGTTGAAAACTAACTTTAGTGAAAAAAACTCTCAGTACTTCTACATCAATCTGTGAGATTTTGTAGAGTTCTAATTACCATTTTAGAAATTTCTGCTCCTCTGTAGTTATTGCTTCTGCTGTCAGATCTGGACAGTTTTAACAAAGCGAAGCAAAATGTCAGTAAAATGCTACATTGTCAGTAACATTTTGTCAAAAAATTGACAAAAAGACTTTTGACGAGTTGACAACACAGTTCCGAATTAGCCAGAGAACCTTGAAGCACATTTGTATAAGTAACCTCTGCAATTTTCTTTTATATACTTTATTAATTTTATTTTGGGTAGTGACTAGTGACATTTGAAAACGCACGTTTTAAATAATGATTTTAGCTGTAAAATCTGAAAAATCTGTTATTCAGGCTTTTACAAAAAAAGGAAGGGCATGTAAGGTCATTAAACCGTAGGGAAAGAAAACATTTCTTAACTTTTCTATTAATTGTAGAGTTACCATAAAGGGCAAGGACAAACTGCAAATTTTAAAGGAGATTTTATTTTATTAACATGTTATTTTTCTCATAACTTGTCATTTTTACTGTTTTTTTTATTTTCTAATGTAAATCTCTATTTAAAGAGATATTATTGCAAAAAAATGTATTTTGCTTAAAAAATACATGTCAAAAATTGAGCAAATAAATTCTCAGGACCCTGGTCCGGCAGCCATGACGGTAATCCATGGCTGCCACACTAGAGTTCGTACTAATTGCTGGCATTCCTAACTCATCGTCTGATTAGTAATTCTATTGCAACGTCATTGTTGTTGTATAAAAAATATAAACAGCTAAAGAGAAAAGATGGCACAAAAAATGTGATCTTATCTGGTAATAATTATCAAGGATGGTACTAATATATGCTGACTTCATCCCAGGTTGTGTGGTTGCTGCAGATCAATGGGTGATTGCACCAGAAAAAGATAAAAAGCAAGTGGAAAGTTTGTGGTCTGCCAAACGTCAACGTCAAATGCCAGAGATAATGTAAAACAACATTTTTTTTATTTTTCTACGCATTTCGAAATGTAACCCACTTCTTCTTCAGGAAACAAAAACCATATCTGTATATTTTTGCAGTTTTCTAGGCCTACATATAACTCCTTGCATTCATTTTTCATTCCCTCCCTCCTCCGTACTCTCATTCTCTCCCACATGTACGTATATTCTTTTCAGTACAATATTATTTGTATTTGATATTTATACATAACTGTTTTTGTTTTCTTAAGAAGAAGTGGGCTACACTTCGAAACTCATAGAAAAATAAAGAAAAACACTATTTTACATTGTCTCTGGCATTTGACGTTTCTTCATCATCTGGCAGAGCAGATACAGAGCACAAACTTTCCACTTTCTTTATATTGTTGTGGTGTGATGCATGCATGACTTTGCCCTGGGCCTACGGAACACAGAAAAATTGAAATCATCCCACTCTACAAGAAGAACACCTGGCATCAAGAGACCAGATTTTCCTGCATGCCGGGAATTCTTCTTACAGTGCACACTGACAGTGCACTCTCTTGCAGGCTTGTTACTTCTGATCAGAGCCTGGGAGCAAGTGCACTGCCACTGTGCCTATTGCCTTGTGACAAGAATCTACTGAGCAAACTTCAGAATTGACAACCGACACATGCTCTGTACATATGCCCAGCCCCTGAAACGGATGTTACTGATGATGCTTCATTTCAGGGAGGGGCAGAGGCTTCTCCCTGAGAGATTCTCAAACAAAGCCTCATCAAAAAGGAAGAAGTAAAAAGAAGCAGTGAGAACGAGTAGGGACACTTTTATTTAGTGTATTAGAAAAGAGATTAAATTGTTGCATTAGATAGATAGGCATTTGGGATTAAAATACATTTTGATTCCGGACCACTCCTTTAATGTTCACCCTTTATCAGTTTATGCCCTATGTACTGTTTTTTTTCGCTTCTGCACCCTCTTAGTCTAGTTTTTTGACCACATATTTGCCTCATCCTTTGGTGCTGAGTTTTCTAATTTGACATGGCTGCTTAACTATTGTTTGACAGCCCCTTCTCTGATGAAGCTGGGGGAAACGCGTGCTTTGGCGCATGGCTACACACCTAACAGGGCTCAACATTATTCCTATGTACGTTTGCCTCCTATACTTTTCTATCTGATGTACTGTATATGTTAACCATTTGAGAATGTTTCTTGTGCATTAGATATGTGGGTATACTAATTATATACTGTTTATAGGCTGGGGAGGTTTGTTGTTAGCCCTCCATTGTGATACTCTGTTTTTTAACTAAATGTGTTATATATTAAATTTAAAAAGGTTGATACATTTTAATTTTTCTCTTGGTTGATGTAATTTCTAATAGAAACATCTTCCGTTTCTAAATTTTCATCTATTTTCCTCAACCTTGTTTGTCATATAACCAACTTGGTGCTAGCAGAGTATCTAGATCTTAATCAAGGTGACAGGAACAGGGGGAGCTATAGATTAAATCAGAAATCCTATTTAAAGGTTTGAAGGACTGTATTATACTTCCTCTTTTTTATTTTACAATTCAGACTAGCAGCATTGTCATGACATTGACCCAAAGTGTGTGCTCTCCATTGAATAAAAGCAGGAACATCTTTGCCTCTGCAGCAATTGAGGAGCATGGCGATCCATCCAGCTTTAGAACAGCTCTATTGGAAAGAGCTTGTAAGTGCTGCGCTCCATACTTAGGATTTAGACTAAGACTGATAGACTGCAGAGGTGGCTGGTAACCCAGGCAATGAACAGTAAACTATAACATTTGTTCTTATTTTTTCTTTTTACAAGCATTTTGCAATTTTAACTGTTTATGATTATGATAATCCTTTAATTAATACTTTGTGTATCCTAAAGAATGATCCATACATTTGACTTTCACAGATTACTTGATCTTTTCTCCCTCCACTTTTTATGTTTTTGATGTACTCAACACAAATCCCCAGCACAGGAGATGAAAGAGGAAAATCAGTGACATTCAATCTGTAAGCTTTTATTATATCTTGCAATATAATAATCAGATATAGAAAAGCGTTTGGGCCTGTACAAATGTCTTTGTCAAGGACATCTGTAGAGCAAATAATTAATGATATAAACACATATACCGTATTTTTCGGACCATAAGAAGCACTTTTTTTCACCCACATTTGGGAGGAAAATGGGTGGTGCGTCTTATGGTCCGAATACAGGCTTACCGGGGAGTTTCAGTGGTGGTGGAGTGGGATCACAAGGAAGCAGGGTCCCTCCACATTGAAGCCAGCAGGTGCAGAAGCTGTGCGATGCTGTGGGTTCAGTATCAGCAGCATGCCCGGCGTCAGCACCCGGTGCACCCGGGCAAGTGTCGGGGCCCTGAGCAGGCAGGGGGGCCCACTCACCGTTGGTCACCCAGTCGTGCTTTCGGACTCGTGAGCAGTGAGGTGTGGTGTCAGCGCCCTCCACTCCCCACTTGATCAGGGCCCCGGCAGCCGGTGGCACAATACTTATCTCTCCCCATGCCTCTGCAGCAGCTCCAGTCTCTTCCGCGGCTGCTGTACTGTGACGTCTCAGGTCAGAGGGCGCGGTGACGTCTTTACACCCCGCTCTCTCCTGAGCCGTCACAGCGCAGAGCGGGAAGACGCCGGCGACTCTGAGAAGTCCGGAGCAGCGGCAGCAGGTGAGAAGGGAGGTGAGTATTTTAGCTTTTTTTTATATCTATGTGGCATGTGGCATTATATGGGGCTGGGGACAAGTGACATCCTGCATGGGGCATTATATGGGGGGGTAACAAGTGACATCCTGCATGTGGCATTATATGGAGGGGGGACAAGTGACATCCTGCATGGGGCATTATATGGGGGGGGACAAGTGACATCTTGCATGGGGCATTATTTGAGGGGGGAACAAGTGACATCCTGCATGGGGCATTATATGGGGGGAGTGACATCCTGCATGGGGCATTATATGGGGGGGATGACATCCTGAATGGGGCATTATATGGGGGGAGAGGTGACATCTTGCATGGGGCATTATATGGGTGGGGGAAGTGACATCCTGCATGGGGCATTATATGGGGGGAACTGACATCCTGCATGGGGCATTATGTGGGGGCACAGCCTGCATGGGGAATTATGTGGGGGCCAGTATTCTGTATGGAGCATTATAATTGGGCCAGTATCCTGTATGGAGCGTTATATGGGGCCAGTATCCTGTATGGAGCATTATATGAGGACCAGTATCATGCATGGAGCGTTATATGGGGACCAGTATCCTGTATGGAGTGTTATATAGGGACCAGTATCCTGTATGGAGCGTTATATGGGTCCATTATTCTGTATGGAGCAATATATGGGGCCCATAATACTGTATGGAGGACTATGTGGTGCCAATAATACTGTACGGAGGACTATGTGGGGTCATTATTCTGTTTGGAGCAACATATGGGGCACATAATACTGTATGGAGGACTATACTGTCCGGTCTGCACTGTGCGCAGCGAGGATTCGCCGGTTTCTGAGCTATTGTAGAATTTACAATAAATATCACTCATGCAATATAAGAAGTGAAATCTTTGGCATTGTACTATATATATATTTTTGTGCATCATGAATCGTGGTATGTGTTAAAGGGGCACACTGAGACTCTTTCGCCCAGGGCCCACAAAAACCTGAAGCCGGCCCTGATCAGCTGTCAGGCAGAGCTTTACTGGTGGCCGCATGCGCAGACTGGGATCTCGACTCAGCCAAGATCTCATCTGCGCATGCGCTGCCTCCGGCAGCAAACATCCTGAAGCTGTGGGCCTCCGGGAAATGGCTGCCTAGATCCTATACTGCGCATGCGCAGGCTCGGGCAGCCATTTTCCTGTAGACGCAGAGAAAAATGGCCGCCGGAAAATAAGTGCACTGCGCTCTGCTTCACCGCTGACACCAGGCCCACAGCATCTCAACTCTCCTACCACCGCTGGCTTCCTGAGGGAGGGACCCTGCTTCCTGTTATGCTGCTCCAGCACCACCGCAACCACCTGCTGCTGGGGCACCATGTTCTCCCACCCAGGGCCCTCTGCAATGCTACACTTCTGTCGGCTTCCTGAGGGACCATGCCTCCTGTGACCCCCACTCCATCGCCCCCCAGGTAAGATACCTATTTGGACTATAAGATGGACCCCCATCTTATAAAAAAATAATTTTTCCCATTTTCCATACCAAAATTTGCGGTGCGTCTTATGGTTCGATGCATCTTATAGTCCGAAAAAATATGGTATCTGCAGAGTGAACAGTAAAAAGATACAAAAAAATAATATTATACAGAAGGGAAGAAATGAAAAAAAGAATACAAGGAGTTAGGCCTAGAAAACTACAAAAAGCAAAAATTTACAAAACACATACGGATCCAAGAGAAGAATATATACTGAGATGAATAATCCTCATGATATAGTCTTCTAGAGAGCTCCAAGGGTTAAGTTGAGTATACAAAAAGTATATAGTGGTCAAGAAAAGGCCTGGAGGGAAAAGAATTGAAAATAATTGATGACGCGCCCCCAGGGCCGTGGGGTACTCGGCAGCCGGGCCTATGGATGCTGCTGGTGGGGGATATCACGGTGGCTGGCCCGGTCCATGGCCCAGGGCGGTCAACAAAAATGGGAAATATTTATAGGGGATTTGTAAAGTTCGTGACGCCACCTGTGGAATGTGGCCAAAGGGAGCCGCCGCTGCAGAGCAGTCCTCTGAAGCTGATGTTACGGCAGCAGGGATGGTGTGTCTCTCCACAGGAAGAGCTAGCTCCAGGGCAGTGTAGGGGTTGTTGGTTGTGCTGGGTGTTGTAGTTCAGGGGGAAAGATGGTGCAGCTGAAATAATGGACGGAGGCAGTGCGGTGCAGTCATCCGAGTCTTTCCTCACAGTTGTTAAGTTCCTCAGGTTGCACTGTCGAGCTTACAGCCTCCCACGTCGCGCTGCGTTCACCAGAATGGGGGTTCAGCTCTTCCTCAGGTAGTTTAGGAGCACCTGACGGAACCCCGCTTTCTTGTGTTCCTCTCTAGACCATCTTCACGCTTGGTCTTCTCCCTCCTGCCCTGCGCTTCCCCACTCTCAGTCCTGCTTGGGTGCTCTGAAGTCCCTCCTGTCTAACTGCAGTTCTCGGACCTGCTTGACCCTCATGGAGATTAGAATGAGGCTTTGGCAACTGGACTATGAAAGCCAGAAGCCTCCGGTTTTTCCAGCCGAGACCTGAAGTAACAGGGCTGGTCCAGGGGCCGGTCCCCTTCTTGCGGCCTACGATCCCTCTGTCTTCTGACAGATTCGGGGCGTACGGGTGCCGACCTGCACTCACCGTACCCCCTGGGATCCCTTTACTAGAATGGAGCCTACTCCTCTGCTCCCTTCCTGGGCCTCTAGGACTGGGCCCTACTTGTGGAGCAGAGCTCCTAAAGAGACTCTGCTCCCAGACTGTCTGTCCTCTCTACTCCACTCACTCCTCTGACCTGCCACCCTAAGATGGCTTCCCTTTTTATACCTACTGTCAAAGTGCTCCCCTAAACTTCTTCCTCCACCCACACCTACTACTGCTTCCCCCTACCTTTGGGTTCCCCCCACTCCAGCCAGGGACAGGGCTCAGCACTGCGCATGCTTCTTGCCCCTCCTGCCGGCCTGGAGCAGTGTAGTGTTGGATGCAGGTGTTGGGGTTCCGGGCAGCACTCCCTCCTTACCTGAGAGAAGGAGACACCCCACCTCTGGGTGAGGTGCAGTACCTCTGTGGCGACTGAACCCTCAGGGGCGCCACAATTGACATAAAAGATAAAAATAACAAATTCCATATAATACAAATTAGAACAAGGTGCATCATAAATGCGAGGGTTCAAGAGGAGTAGACGAAGCAAGAGCAGAAGAAGTGACTGGATGGGGGAGGAGGTAGTAAAGAGGTATGCAGAAGTATTGAGAACTGAGAACTGATGAGAACTGTGAAATTTTGTGACTATTGGATATGGTTTAGTGTATGTGGATACCAGTATTGGGGTAGGGTGTATAAGTATGAAAGTATGAAATGTAAATATGAAATTAGTGTGTGGAACTTGGTATGTAAATATGATTGTTCACTGAAATATTTGAAACTGACAAAAGTCATTTCCAATTTAAATTTACTGATTATCAACTAATGAAAATCAGACAGAGCTATTGAATTGTGGTTCAACAGAAGAATTTAAAAATATATACAGTTGAAACCAGAAGCTTCCATACACTATATAAAAAGACACATATGCAGGTTTTTCTCAATATCTGACATGAAATCAGAATAAACCTTTCCTGTTTTAGGACAATTAGCATTACCATAATTTTTAATATTTGCCAAATGCCAGAATAATGAGAGCGAGAGAATGTTTTAAGGCATTTTTATTACTTACTGCAAAGTCAAAAGTTTACATGCATTTCATTAGTATTTGGTACCATTGCCCTTAAACTGAATGACTTCGGTCAAATGTTTGGGATATCCTTCCACAAGCTTCTCACAATAGTTGGTCGGAATTTGGGCCCATTCCTCCTGACAAAACTGGTGTAACTGATCCAGGTTTGTAGGTCATCTAGCTCGCTCCTGCCTTTCCAGCTTTGCCCATACATTTTCTATAGGATTGAGATCAGGGCTTTGTGATGGCCACTCCAAAACATTGACTTTGTTATCCTTAAGCCACTTTGTTACCATTTTTGCAGTATGCTTCGGGTCATTCATTATCCATTTGGAAGACCCATTTCCACCCAAGCTTTAACTTCCTGGCTGATGTCTTGAGATGTTGCTTCAGCATTGCCACATAATCTTCTTCTCTCATAATGCCATCTATTTTGTGAAGTGCACCAGTCCCTTCTGCAGCAAAACAACCCCACAACATGATGCTGCCACCCCCGTGTTTCAGAAGTTGGGATGGTGTTCTTAGGCTTCCAAGCTTCTCCCTTTTTCCTCCTAACGTAAAGATGGTCATTAGGCCCAAAAAGTTAAATTTTAGTTTCATCAGACCACAGGACATGTCTCCAAAAATTAAGTTATTTGTTCCTGTGTGCATTTGAAAACATTAATCTGGCTTTTTTATGTTTCTTTTGGAGTAATGGCTTCTTCCTAGAAGAGTGGCCTTTCAGCCTATGTTGATACAGTACTCGTTTCACTGTGATTATTGACACAATCTTACCAGCTTCCACCATCATCTTCACAAGGTCTTTTGCTTTTGTCCTTGGGTTGATATGCACATGTCAGACCAAAGCACATTCATCTCTGGGACACAGAACCCGTCTCCTTCCTGAGTGGTATGATGGCTGGACATTCCCATCTTGTGTGTATTTGCGTATAATTGTTTGTACAGATGAACGAGGCACCTTCAGGTATCTTGAAATTGTACCCAAGGATGAGGCAGACTTGTGCAAGTCCCTAATTCCCTTCCTGATATCTTAGCTGATTTCTTTAGACTTTCCCATGATGCTACACAAAGAAGCAGTGTGTTTCAGGTGTGCATTAAAATACATCCACATACATCCATAGGTGTGTCTCTACTTAACTCAGATGTGGCCAAAAAACCTATTAGAAGCTTCCAAACACATGACATCATCATATTGGCAGTCCAGAATTATTTAAAGGCATAGTAATCTTAGTGTATGTAAACTTTTGACTTCGCAGTAAGTAATAAAAATGCCTTAAAACATTCTCTCTCTCTCATTATTCTGGTATTTGGCAAATATTAAAAATTATGGTAATCCTAATTGACCTAAAACAGGAAAGGTTTATTCTGATTTCATGTCAGATATTGAGAAAAACATGCATATGTGTCTTTTCATATAGTGTAAACTTGTGGTTTCAACTGTATGTTATCGTAAATAAAAATGATACAGAAAGTAATCAGTAGCATAGCTACTGATGGTGTGGGGAGCAGAGGGTACGGTCGCCCAGAGCCCCGCGCTACCCAGAGCTAAGCAACCCTTAACTGTATCGGCATGCGGTCAACAGAATGGCCGAGGGGCTGACACATGCTCAGAATGTCAAGGTCCTGGTGCGGTGATGTCATCACACTGCGCCGGGAATTTGATGTCCAGTAGCACGTTGGTCCACCTGAGCTTCGCCGGTGGAGTCCTCAGGATCCTAGATTAGGTGAGTATATGATGTTTTTTTATTTTAATTAAAACTTGTGGGAGCGTCATAAACAAAGGGGGACCCTGAAACATAAATAATAGAGAACACTGTGGGGGCCCTGATTATTTAGTTTACAGTCTAATGTTGGGCCCATTATACAGTATAGGAGCTAATGTGGGGCCATTATACATTGTGGAAGCTAATGTGGGGGCCGCTATACAGTTTGAGGGTTAAAGAGAACCTGTCATCAGGGTTATGCATATTAAACTGAAGGCATTGCCATAATGGCGCTGTCATACTGATTTAACACATACTTTCAGTGAAAAAATCTGTAGCCTTGCTTTTAAAAAATCATCAATAGAAGTTTTGGTCTCTGTGCATCGGGGTGGGCCAGTGGGACGGGACTGTGGGTAATGTCTTCAGCTCTGCCATGACACCTCTGCTGCTTAACTTCTTCCTTATTTAAATTCCACGCCAGCACCATCCTAGTCGCAGGCGGCGCAACAGCAGATTGATCTTCTGGAAATCTTCGGGAAAATGGCACCGATTGCCTTTTGTTTAATATGTATAACATGAAAGGTTCTCTTTAATGCAGTGGCCATTATACAGTTTGGAGGCTAATGCAGGGGTCATTATATAGCATGAAAGCTAATGTAGAGGCTATTATACAGTTTGGGGGCTAATGTGAGGGTCATTATGCAGTTTGAGGTCTAATGTGGGAGCTATTGTAGGGCCATTATACAGTGAGGGGGCCATTTATACATTGTGAGGTCTTCTGCTGGGGTTATTATACGGAATTTTGTGGGAGCAGTGGAAATATCATATTATATATAGAGGAGCTGTGGAGGTATCATACTGCATATAGTGAAGCTGTGGAACCACCAAATAGTGTATAGTGGAGCTGTGGGGACATCATACTGTATATAATGGAGCTGTGGCTAACATACTGTGTATAGAGGCGCTGTACATTGGGGGACTCAGTGGACATTATTAAATGTTAAGTGGGTACTTAAGAAGCATTATTGTTTATAGGGGCACTCAGAGTATTGAGACTGTTAAAGGCGCAAAATGTGGACACTGTTTGTAAGGCATTTGGACAGGCAATTAATATTTTATAGACTGCATTTTTACCATCTAGAAGGCACAAAGGAGGCATTATTATTATGTAAGGGGCACAGTGGTGGGTTCTCCTACTGAACTACTTTCAGAATACATCAACTGGTTATTAAGACCACTGTTAATACATATGTAGCACCCCGAGGGCTCGGCTGCTACAGGAGTATTGCACCTCGAACCAGAGGTGTGGTATTCCACTCCCGGGTAAGGATGGAGTGTGGAACAGGGCTCAGTTAGCTGCATACACCACACACACCCCATTTCCGGGGGACAGATCAACGGTACTCCCACCAGATAGATGTGCAGGTACGACAGCGTCTGTCCCTGGCTGGAGTGGGGAGGGGGGAGGAATATCCCAGTGGTGTAGGAGCAGAGAGGGGAGGGACTCTGGGTATAGGTAGGAGCCCATTGGGTGCTGGTCACCTGGGCTCGGGTGTCAGAAGGGAGGTATATAAGGTGGGCACCATCTTAGATCGGTGTGGAGTCCGGTTAGTTCAGTTCAGAGAGGAGCTCAGCCAGAGAGGGCTGACAGGGAGCTGTGGCTCAGTCCGGGCCCAGTTCCAGAGGCAGGCCTGAAGTGGAGGCCTGAGGCAGAGAGAGAGAGAAAAGGAAGAAGAAGAAGGAACCGAAACACAAGGAAAGGCCCAGAGACGCAAGCAAAGAGGGAACCCTAAGATCCCACGAGATAACGGGTGAAGGGTTGGCAGAGCAGGGTACCGGATCCCAAACTGGTGGAGGCCAATTATCCTTAGCCAGGAACCGGAGGTTGTGGTCAAGTCTTGGCGCGACCCCTCACCATATCCACCAGGAAGGCACGCCATATAGGGTCAGGGAAACCGGAGAGAGGTTTGACCAACAGAAGGCCCGAGGAAGCTGGACAAAGGTGGGTCCCTGGTGGGGACGGCCAGTAGAGAGGAAGAGAAGGGAGCCCTGGACCACGCTCTGAAATTGCCTGGGAGTTGGCCGAGTCCCGCACCTGGTGGGCGCAGCACGGCTCGGGTGGTCACTCTCGGCCGGGGGTGATCTGAACCAAAATCGTGAGTAAAGATTTGGAAACTGCAACACACGTCTCTGGGGGTTCCTTGTCGCACCAGCACCATCAGTACTGGGACACTCGCACCATCACTCCCATCATGATCCACACTAGCTGCCCTGAGGCAATACTCCTCCCGTGGGGAGTCATCCCATACTAAGCTGCACGAACAACATCAGCCTCAGCGGTCTGCAGTGCAGCGGCGGTTCCCACTGACCGCAATCCACGGGTGGCGTAGTCGAACACTATAACAGCTTATACTAAATTCCGCCACTTAGTTTGACACCCTGGGCACGGACCGGGTCACCGCCACGAGGACTACTAACCCGATCGGATCCGGCTCCGGGTATTCCCCGCGTGCGCAACGTTCCCCGAACATGGCCCAGGGGGCGCGTCACATACACCATCTTATGACAAAGATACAGATTCATCTTTCAGTATTTTAAAAATAATCTGTCACCAGGTTTTTGCTATATAATCTGAGAACAGCATAATGTAGAGGCAGAGACCCTGATTCCGGCAATGTGTTACTTACTGGTTTCATTGGTGTAGTTTTTTTTTTTAAATCACCATTATATCAGCAGTAGGTTATCACTAGAAGACTACTTGGCCTGCTGCCAACTAGTCTAGCCATGCCCCCACCGCTGCGTGGCAGCTTTCTGCCTATGCACAGTGTACACAGAAAGCTGCCAATCAGTGGTGTGGGCGAGGTTGTCCAGAGCTCAGCATTTAGAGAACGCATAGATCTGCAGCAAATAAATCAGTTTTTAATTAAAACTGCAGCAAGCAGTAAAGTAAGTGATACATGAAATCAGGGCCTCCCCCCCTACATTATGATACTCTCAGGAGGAGAGAGCAAAAATCTGGTGACAGATTTCCTTTAAGGGTGACCACATGTAAGCCTGATTTTAAATTAGCATTGGAGATGAGCGAACACTAAAATGCTCGGATGCTTGTTACTCGAACCGAGCAAATTCCTAATACTCGGATGCATGTTTTCAGTAACGAGTATAATGGGAGTCAATGGGAAATCCGAGCAATTTTCTGCCATACTCAACAAAGAGGTCTTGGTGGCATTGAAAATGTTGAAATGGATGGGAAAAGTGCTGAATGTAAGGAGAACATCATGGGGAAGACCCCTGGAAGCATCTCTGACTCCAAGATCTCTGCGGAGAACAATGGTGTCATACTTTTACTGACTGACTGAAAATAAAACATTCAAAATTGAAGAGAACTTTGAGTTCACAGGAAAAAAAATGTTAAGAAACATTTTTTCCTGTATAATGACTTTTATATAAGGCAAAATTAAATAAGGATTTAAAAAATAATAATAATTTAAGTAAACCAAAATTGAATTTTTTTTTATGAAAATTTTTTTAAAATTTTAGTGTAATTTATAAAGGAAGCAAGAAGTGGCAACAACTAGGGACTCATATGCACTGTGTATTAGACAAAGGAGAGTCTCATACACATTCTGTTCAAATTGTAATGTAGTGGTACTTCTAGACTCATAAAGGTTCTGTGCACAGTACAAACACTGCTAAAAATTACAAGCAGGGTCACACATACACCCTTCAAGACACCAACTGGAGTGCCTCATAAAAAATTAAGAAAGTGTAGTTATGGTACTTCTACATTCATAAAAGCTTTGCACAGCGTGCAAAGACAGGAAAAAATTATAGTAGGGTCAGCCATAGACTCTAGAAGGCAACAACTGGCGGGCCTCATTCAAATATTGAACATTAAACATAGCCCTGTGAATACAGTGATAAAATACCATATCCTATAGAAATTGGCATTGGTTAGCTAAAGATCTTGATCTGCTTTTAAACCAGTTACCTTACTAAAGAAATCGTAACACAAAAGACCATCTTGTAAGAAGTAGGTTTAATATGTGTACATCTACTGTACCTGGATAGATAAAAGAGCTCTAGAGGGAAACTACAAGTGCAGTAATTGTAAGTACAACATGAGATACAAACATTTAAAGGGAACCTGACAACTGCTGTCCCAACCATTGGCAGGATATCAGGCATTGGCTGAATGGTCTCAGCCATGTATATCTTGTTCTATCTCCGCCAGGACTGATCATTCATTTTCAAAATTCTCAATTCCTGGCTAAAATCTGTCTTCAGTGAAGACAGATTTTTAAATAACTGAGATAAAATCTTATCAGTAGCAAATGACATCTTCTATGTAGCAAGGAGGGTGAGGAAGGAGGGAGAAACTAGAAGCAGAGATACCACCTCCTCTTTCATCCTCTTATGTTAATTAGTGATGGGCGAGCACTAAAATGCTCGGGTGCTCGTTGCTCGGGTCGAGCACATTGAAATACTCGGGTGCTCGACTCGAGCAACGAGCCCAATATAAGTCTATGGGAAACTCAAGCAGTTTTCCGGCAGCTCCCCTCGGCAGTCTGCAGAGGGCCTAAAAATTGCCCAAATCAATGGGAACAGTACTCAAATGACATGGGAACAGCATGGGGAAGACCCCTTGAAGCATTTCTGACTCCCAGGTCACTGATGTCAACAACATTGTCAGAGGTATTAAGCCACTTTTACGAACTCACAATAAAACATACCAAAAGGAAACCAAAATGGATTTTCCTGGGAAATATGTTAAGGAGCATCCTTTCCAGGGTAATGACTTGTATATAAGGCAAAATAAATAACCAAAAACAAAAATACTCCTCCACACCTTGGGCTATGTTCACACGTAGCGTTTTTGATGCGTTTTTGCACTTTCGCATTGCTTTCAACCGTGACAAATGCATTCACTGGGAAATGTCATTTTAACATTTTAAAACCTTTTCGGGCCATGTGGTGTGTGAGACATGATCAGACACATTCTGTTTCATTTATGAAGGAGGGACTCTGAAAGTCACAAAGCCTATTTTTATAGGGCCATCAGGCGGCATTTACTATTCTTAAAGGGCCAGCAGGCGGCCCTCGCTATTCTTAGAGAGTCATCAGCCGGTTATGCTTTGTTGTTCCCATTACTAAAGAGTGGGTCTCCTATACTATTATTGCGTATGCAGTGAGTGGCAGGTCTGCCCAAAATTCTGACGCACCCCAATACCCCTTTGAAAATGTGAACGCACCCCAATACCTCTTTGAAGAGACTTAAAGGAGGGCCTCCTGAAAACAATGTTCCCATTATTAGGAAGTGGGTCTCCCATGCTGTTTGCCTATGCAGTGAATGCAAGGGCTGCCAAAAATTTGGGCCTACTCCAATGCCCCTTGGAAGAGACGTAGAAGAGGGACTCCTGAAAAAAAAAATTCCCATTATTAGGAAGTGGGTCTCCCATTGTGTTTGCCTATGCAGTGAATGCAAGGGTTGCCAAAAATTTGGAGGCACTCCAGTGCCCTTTGGAAGAGACGTGGAGGTCAGAGGTCCTCCTGAAAACAATGTTTCCATTATTAAGAAGTGTGTCTCCCATTGTGTTTGCTTATGCAGTGAATTGGGAGGCACTACAATGCACTTTGGAAAAGACATGGAAGAGGGCCTCATAAAAAAATGTTCCCATTAGAAAGGAGCAGGTCTCCTATACTTGTAATGCCCATGCACTAAATTTATGGGCTGACAAACATTTACCCCTGGGGGGTATACATGAACATACTGTATAAAAATAAAATCATAAACACCCTTTAAAAAATCGTGTGGGTGTTGCATCACGGACCATGGTCACCCTGGTGATATGGTGGTAGAGAATGAGGAGAAGGAGGAGGACAAGAGCAAATAGCCAAAATCAGGAAGCGTATACCCATGTGTGGGTGTGAAAAGGTGCATGGGAATACACCAAAAAAAGACACTGGATTTGAGTTTATGTTTCGCTGCTATCATTTGGTGGTGTTGAGAAGTCTGGCCCAATCCAGTCCTTGTTTATTTTTATAAGAGTCAGCCTGTCTGCATTTTCAGTTGACAGGCGGATGCGCTTATCAGTTATAATTCCACCAGTGGCACTAAAAATCCGTTCTGATAAAACGCTAGCGCCAGGGCAGGCCATGACCTCCAAGGTGTAGAGAGCCAGTTCATTCCATGTGTCCAGCTTGGATACCCAATAATAATAAGGCACAGAGGAATCACAGAGGACGTTGGTACGGTCGACAAGATACTCCCTCAGCATCTTCCCAAATTTGCACTCCTTTTGAGAGTACCCTGCGCCTCAGGGCCGGTGCGATGGGAGGGGCTAACAAAACTCTCCCAGAACTTTGACAGTGTTCCCCTGCCTCTGCAGGATTGGAGTTGTGTCTCTGCCGCCTGTACTCCTTGGTTGTCCAATGAACTGTGACCTCTGCCACCAGCGTTTTCTCCTCCTTGTCCTCAGGCCATCCACGCGGAACCAACGGTATGACAGTTGTGCAGGTAGTTCTGTCTATAGCGCATGAAACTAGCTCCTGTTCTTCCTCCTCCACCTCCTCTTCCTCATTGTCATCCAATTCACAATGGGATGAGATGAGTCTGGGCTGTGTGTAATCACCCTGTATGGTTCCTTGCTCCATCTCATCGTGCTCCGCCTGCAATGCATCCTCTTTGATTGTGAGCAGAGAGCGTTTCAGAAGACAGAGAAGTGGGATAGTGACACTATTATGGCGTCATCGCCGCTCACCATCGTGGTGGAGTCCTAAAAGTTTTGGAGGATGGTACATATGTCGTCTGACATCCATATCCACTCCTGAGGTCTTATGTGTGGAGTCTGAACTGAATACCAATGGCCTTGTTGATGCTGGTAGTCAATAACTGCCCTCTTCTGCTCACAATTCCTTCCCAACATCTGCAATGTAGAGTTCCAATGCGTGGGGACATCACACACCAGTCGGTGAGCCAGAAGCTGCAAACGCTGCTGAAGCATGGCAAGGGCGGCGGAAGCTGTAGCTGACTTTCTAAAATGGGCACACAGGCAGCGTACTTTGACAAGCCGATCAGGCAGCTCCGGGTAGGTTTTGAGAAACCGCTGAACCATAATGTTAAGCACATGGGCCAGGCATGGTACATGTGTGAGCTCGCCTCGCCTCAGAGCCGCCACCAGGTTCTGGCCATTGGCACACAAGACCACGCCTGGCTGTAACATAGTAACATAGTTTTTAAGGTTGAAGGAAGACTAAGTCCATCTAGTTCAACCCATAGCCTAACTTGTTGATCCAGAGGAAGGCAAAAAAAAAACATGTGGCAAACACTAAGCTCCACATTGGGGAAACAATTTCCTTCCCGACTCCATACAACAATCAGACTAGTTCCCTGGATCAGCGCCCCATCAAGGAATCTAGTATCTATAACCTGTAATATTATACTTTTCAAGAAAGGCATCCATGCCCTTCTTAAATTTTAACAGTGAATCACTCATTACAACATCATGCGGCAGAGAGTTCCATAGTCTCACTGCTCTTACAGTAAAGAATCCCCGTCTGTGATTATGATTAAACCTTCTTTCCTCCAGACGTAGAAGATGCCCCCTTGTCCCCGTCTCCGGCCTCAGAGTAAAAAGATCAGTAGAAAGGTCTTTGTACTGTCCCCTCATATACTTGTACATAGTAATAAGATCACCCCTAAGCCTTCTTTTTTCCACAGTAAATAACCCCAAGTGTAATAACCTGTCTTGGTATTGCAGACCTCCCAGTCCTCTAGTAACCTTGGTCGCTCTTCTCTGCACCCGCTCTAGTTCAGCTAATTCTTCTTATACACCGGAGACCAGAACTGTACACAGTATTCTAAGTGTGGTCGCACTAATGACTTGTATAGAGGTAAAATTATGTTCTCCTCATGAGCATCTATGCCTCTTTTAATGCATCCCATTATTTGATTTGCCTTTGCAGCAGCAGCCTGACACTGGCCACTAAACGTGAACTTGTCATCCACCAATACACCCAGATCTTTTTCAGTTACAGTTTTGCCCAGTGTTTTACAATTAAGCATATAATGATACATTTTATTTCCTCTGCCCAAGTGCATTACCTTACATTTATCCCCATTAAAGCTCATTTGCCATTTATCAGCCCAAGCTTCTAGTTTACATAGATCCTCCTGTAATATAAAATTGTCCTCCTCTGTATTGATTACCCTGCAGAGTTTAGTGTCATCTGCAAATATTGAAATATTACTCTGTATGCCTCTACAAGGTCATTATTAAATATGTTAAAAAGAAGGGGGCCCAATACTGACCCCTGTGGTACCTCACTGTTAACTGAGACCCAGTCTGAGTGTTTTCCATTAATAACCACCCTTTGTTTCCTATCACTGAGCCAATTCTTAACCCACATACATATATTTTCCCCTATCCCCAATGTTCTCATTTTATGTATCAACCTTTTGTGTGGAACCGTATCAAAAGCTTTTGAAAAGTCCATATACACAACATCCACTGCATTTCCTTGGTCCAGTCCAGAACTTGCCTCCTCATAAAAACTGATCAGATTGGTTTGACAGGAACGGTCCCTCGTAAACCCATGTTGATATTGGGTCATGAGGTTATTCTTCTTCAGATACTCTATCATAGCATCTCTTAGGAAACCCTCCAGGATTTTACCCACAGTAGAGGTTAAGCTTACCGGCCTATAATTTCCAATTCAGTTTTTGTCCCCTTTTTGAATATTGGCGCCACATTTGTCCTGTGGTACAGACCCTGTTATTATGGAATCTTTAAGATTAAAAATAATGGTCTATCTATGACATTACTTAATTCCTGCAGTACTCGCGGGTGTATCCCATCCGGGCCCGGGGATTTGTCAACTTTAGTGATTTTTAGACGCTGCCGTACTTCCTGCTGGGTTAAGCAAGTGACATTTACTGGAGAATTTTTGTTATCACTAATCATGTTTTCTGTCATGCGATTTTCTTGTGTAAATACGGTTGAAAAAAAAATCATTTAGCATATTGGCTTTTTCCTCATCCTCATCCACCATTTCACCCAGACTATTTTTAAGGGGGCCAACACTATCATTTTTTATTTTTTTACTATTTATGTAGTTAAAGAATATTTTGGGGTTATTTTACTTTCTCTGGCAATGATTCTCTCTGCCTCAATCTTTGCTGCCTTGATTTATTTTTTTACATAATTTATTTAATTTTCTATATTTATTTAATACCTCATCACTACCTACTTGCTTTAGTTCTCTAAATGCTTTCTTTTTGTCACTTATTGCGCCCCTTACAGCTCTATTTAGCCATAGTGGTTTCCTCCTATTTCTGGCATGTTTATTCCCAAGGGGTATATATTGTGCACAGGTCCTATTCAGGATGTTAATAAATGTCTCCCATTTGCTTTGTGTAGCTTTATGTCTCAGGATATCGTCCCAGTTTATTGCACTAAGATCATCTCTTAACCGTTGGAAATTTGCCTTCCTGAAGTTTAGTGTCCTTGTAACCCCTCTACTACACATCTTATTAAAGGTTACAAGAAAACGTATTATTTTGTGATCACTAGTACCCAAGTGACCCCCAACTCGTATATTTGATATGCGGTCTGGCCTATTGGTTAATATTAGGTCTAGCAGTGCCCCCCTTCTTGTTGGGTCCTGAACCAGTTGTGAAAGGTAATTGTCTATCATAGTAGTCAAAAACCTATTTCCTTTGCTTGAACTACATGTTTCTGTCCCCCAATGTATTTCAGGGTAGTTGAAGTCTCCCATAATAATGACTTCTCCTTGAGTCGCTGCTTCATCTATTTGCTTTACGAGGATATTCTCCGCTACTTCCATTATTTTTGGAGACTTATAACAAACCCCTATCAGTAATTTATTATTTTTTCCCCCTCCCCTTATCTCCACCCACAGGGACTCTACATTTTCATTAGATTCACATATAAACACACACCCCCTCGCTTGTTTGTACGGTCATTTCTGAACAGACTATAGCCCTGTAAATTAACTGCCCATTCATGGTTCTCGTCCAGCCACGTCTCAGATATCCCTACCATGTCATAATTATTTTCCAACAAAATTAATTCTAATTCCTCCATTTTGTTGGTGAGGCTTCTGGCATTCGTGTACATGCATTTTATGTATCTCTCTGTACCTCTATTCCTTCTTACTTTATTGACTGTTCTAACCCCACCCCCAATTTGTTTATTTGTGCCCAGGTCACTATCTGCACTATCTTCCCCACCTATAAAATGAATACCCTCCCCCCCAATCCCTAGTTTAAACACTTCTCCAACCTTCTAGCCATTTTCTCCCCCAGCACAGCTGCACCCTCCCCATTAAGGTGCAGCTGGTCCCTAGCGTAGAGTCTGTAGCCAACTGAGAAGTCGGCCCAGTTCTCCAGGAACCCAAATTCCTCCTTCCTACACCAGTTCTTAAGCCACTTATTTATCTCCCTAATCTCCCGTTGCCTCTCTGGCGTGGCACGTGGTACCGGTAGTATTTCAGAGACTACCACCTTGGAGGTCCTTGCTTTCAGCTTGCAGCCTAATTCCCTGAAATCATCTTTAAGGACCTTCCACCTACCTCTAACTTTGTCATTTGTGCCAATGTGCACCATGACCGCTGGGTCCTCACCAGCCCCTCCCAGTAATCTGTCAACCCGATCAGCGATGTGCCGGACTCGAGCGCCAGGTAGGCAGCACACTGTTCGATGATCCCTGTCTTTGTGACAGATTGCCCTATCTGTTCCCCTAATAATTGAGTCCCCCACTACCAGCACCTACCTGGCCTGCCCTACTCTCCTATTTCCCTCTTTACTGGAGCTGACACTCCTTCGGCTTTCAGGGGACATGCCTTGCGGCAGTAGTGCTACCCCTGTACCGTCACTCCCCTCATCTGCCAACTTTGCAAACTTATTGGGGTATGCCAGATCAGGACTAGCCTCCCTGGCACTCTTCCCTCTACCACCCCTTCTAACTGTCACCCAGCTAGCGACCTCACTGTCCTGCAGCTCCCGACTACCACCCTCCCCCCACATCTACCCCAGTGAGCTGCTGCTCAGTGAGCAGCAGACTCCTTTCCATGTTGTCAATGGATCTCAGTGTTGCCAGCTGCTCATTTAGATCCAGTATCTGGGCTTCCAAACGCACAACGTGCACACATCTCGCGCAGCAGTAAGCAACCTCGACCGGCTGTTCAAGGAATACATACATGTGGCAAGATGTACACTGGATAGCATTGTCAATAATGGAGCTCATTTCCTAATGGGGATTGCAATATACAGAATAAAAAGAAAAGTAAAGAATTAATGAAATACAGTCAGCAGTTCAGTCCAAAGTCCTCCCTTCCAAACTCCCTGAATACAAAGTCACTGAAAAACAAGTCACACACTTACTTTCGTTCGCACTTACGCTCCGGATGCACGCAGCTCGTTCACACTCGCAAACTAAGAGATTTAAAGAGTTTTTTTTTTTTTTTTCCCTTTTCCAGCAATGCACCCTTCACCTCAATGCACTTCCAAAGGACTGGATGCCCAACTAGCTGCCACTTATAAACCCTTAATTATGATCCCTTCCCCTTAATTAACCCCATGTGAGTAAAGCTACACCTCAGGATTTTAGTGCAATATATTTAACCCTTAAATACACAGGTAGTAAACTAAGAAACTAAAACTGTAGTGAGAAAATAGGTTCTAAAAAGCCCAATAAATCTAAACAGGTAGAAAAGCACTCAGCAGGTCACAATGCTGCACTCACCGCAATTCACACAGGTATTTTCTGCAGTATTCCCAATACCTCTTCACTGAAAAACAAGTCACACACTTACTTTCGTTGGCACTTACGCTCCGGAAACACGCAGCTCGTTCACACTTGCAAACTAAGAGATTTAAAGAGATTTTTTTTCCCTTTTCCAGCAATGCACCCTTCACCTCAATGCACACAAGACCACGCCTGGCTGTAGGTTCAGCAGTGTCAGCCATAGATTTGCCTGCTCTTTTAGAGCTGTCCACAACTATTCAACATTGTGCGATTTGTCACCTAAGCATATTAGCTTCAGTACAGCCTGCTGCTGCTTGGCTGAGGCAGTGCTGCAGTGCTTCCAGCTTGTGACTTGGTCATTTTGGAGATGGAGGTTGAAGAGGAGGAGCAGGCTGAGGAGGATGAGGTGTAGGAGCTGTAGACTGTGGGGGCAACCCTAATTGACCTAGGGCCCGCAATCCTCGGCATCGGGAGGATGTGTTCCGTCCCAATGTCCGACTGGGTCCCGGCTTCCACTATGTTAACCCAGTGTGCCATCAGCAAGATGTACCATCCCTGCCCACAAGAACTTGTCCACGTGTCCATGGTTAGGTGGACTTTCCCAGTAACTGCATTGTTGAGGGCACGGCTAATGTTGTGGGACACGTGCTTGCGTAATGCGGGACGGCACACCGGGAGAAAATTGTGGCGGCTGGGGACCGAGTACTGAGGGATGGCCGCCGCCATCAGGTTGCGGAAAGCTTCCATCTCCATGAGCCTAAAAGAAACATTTTTAGCACAGGCAGTCACGAAATGTGTGAATTTAGTAGTGTGGCCTGTGGGGCGATGGCTGCGTATTTGTGCTTGCGTTCCAAGGACTGGGGTAGGGACACTGAACGGTGTGCTGGGACAAGGACATGCTTGCTGTTGGTGCTAATTGAGAGTGTGCAATGACAGCTGCAGGGCAGGAGGCATCTTGTCATGCACTATGGACAGGGGATTGGCTTGCACGCAGAACAGCGGAAGAAGCAGTGGTGTCACCCGCAGACACTGTCCCTGGACCCTGGGGTTTGGCCCACAAAGTGAGGTGCTTTGCTGCCATGTGCCTGATCGTGCTGATAGTGGTCAGGCTGGTATTTTTGCTACCCCTGCTGATGCTGGCCTGTCAGGTGGTGCAAATGGACTTTCTGGGGTTATCGGCAGAGTCTTTAAAAAACAACCAGACTCGGGAAGACCTGACAGTTGTACTGGCAACTTCCTTCGTGTTGGTGTTACGGGGAACGGTTACCCGCCTTCTGTCTGGGGCCACCACACTGCTTCTTCCTGCCTGTTGTGGTGCTACGCCTCCCTCCCCCTGTGTGCTGCTGTCCTCGCTCTATATGTCCTCCTGCTAGGTTCGGTCAGTTACTATATCATCCACCACCTCGTCTTCCACTTCCACACCCTGGTCCTCCTCCTGACTTTCTGGCAATTGTGTCTTGACGCGCCCCCTGGGCCGTGGGAGTACTCGACAGATGGGCCTCTGCGTGTGCCGGTGGGGGATATCATGGTGGCTGGCCCGGTCCGTGACTAAGGGCGGTCAGTAAAAAGGGGAATTTATAGGGGATTTGGAAAGTTCGTGACGCCACCTGTGGAATGCGGCAAAAGGGGTGCCGCCGCTGCGGAGCAGTCCTTTGGAGCGGGTGTTATGGCAGCAGGGATGGTGTGGCTCTTCACAGGTAGAGCTAGCTCCAGGGCAGCGTGGGGTGTAATGGAGGATGCTGGGGAGAGACGGCAGGACGGTCCCGGAGGAAAGACGGACACTCACATGGGGGTAAGCTTCAGTACCTTTACTGGTGATGGTGCAGGCATGGTCCAAGGTACTCCGGGCGAAGGGTGCACTTTTGGACTCTCCCCAGTGAGTGGGTATAGGGCCTCCTGATCCGTGGCTTTTCTCGCTAAGCTTCTAGCCTGCCTGGAACTAGGCCTAGCTTGGTTACTGTCTCTCTCTAACTTGCGCCTGCTGACCTGGTGGTAGGGCCTTCTCTTTGGAGATAACTCTCCCTGGACTCTGGGGCCTCCGTGACTCCTAGCCCTGGTACTGTAGTCAGCTTTTGGTAAACCTGGGACCTGTAGTCCTCCAGGTGTTCGGTGGTCCTTACTGGGTATAAAGAGACCCCGTAGGCGCGGACCCGGTGTCCGGTATAAATGTCTGGGTGAGCCTGGTATGCTCCTCTGCCCCCTCGCTACTTCTTCCTTCTCCTCTCGCCTTCGGCCCACTCAAGGCACTCACTAGGCCTTCATACGTGCTGTAGGCCTTGGCTCGCCTAAGCACTGCAGCCAGCGTGCTGCCTCTTCGCTGCTCTCTGAGCGTTAGCACGCTCTCAGCTCACTCTGAGCTCTGTCCCTCTCTGTGCCTGAGCAGGAACTGAACACTAGACTGAACTGCCTGGCTCCACCCTCCCTATATATATCCCTATCAGGGCTCCCTCTGCTGGTCTGAGGTGGTAGGGTGGAGGTGTGTGAATGTGTGAGGGCCTCTTGTGGGGAAGTCCATTCATGCACCCTTCTGGGTTCTGTGGTACCAATGCGCAGCAGGGCGCCACAGTCTTATCATTGTTCACCGCTTGTGACCCTTTCCCATCGTCGCCTTCATATGACCGTGGCTGCTCAAATATTTGGACAACGCTACATGCGATCTCCTCTTGCCCCGTTTCAAGTAGACCAGGCAAGAGGCCCGAATCTATAAATGGAAAAGTGAACAGCTCTTCGGATTGTCCAAGTGTGGGATCAGTTGTCTCTGGGCACTCGGCATGGTGGGAGGAAGGAGGATCAGGGTGATTAATATGCAGTCTAGACTCACGGCTACTCAGACTTGACCTTGTGGAAGACAGGGTGGTGCTGCTGGTGGCTAAGTGACTGGAAGCATTATCTGCTAGCCAACCAATAGCCTTTTCACACTGCTCTGGGTTTAATAGTGGTGTTCTGCGATCCCCTATTAATTGGATCAGGAAGGTCGAGCGAGAAGATGTGGGTGTTTGTTGTGGCACAATTTCAGTTTGCCCACAGCCTCGGCCTCTGCATGCACCATCACCATCACATCCAGTTCTCCGTCCCTTGCCACGTGCCTTGCCCATTTTAAATGGAGGACAATATCTTCGATGCTCACTACAAATGGCTTAATTTGGAGCAAACTTATATGTGATCCGTGTGACGGACAAACCACAATTTTAAATAGCTGGCCTGTAGGTAACTATTTTTAACAGCAAACTAGTGTCCATAACTTCGCTGACACAATGAAACAAAATTTTAATGGAGGCCAGAAATGGCAGAATTTTCAGCACAATTATATGTTATCCGTGTGACAGACAATCCACAGTTTTAAATTGCTGGCCTGTAGGTAACTATTTTTAACAGCGCCAACCTTGTGTCAATAAGTTCACTGACACACTGCAACAAAATTTCAATGGAGGCCAGAAATGGAAATATTTTCTGCGCAATTATATATGATCAGTGTGATGAACAAACCACAGTTTTAAATAGCTGGCCTGTAGGTAACTATGTTTAACAGCAAACTGGTGTCAATAACTTCACTGACACACTGAAACAAAATTTTAACGCAGGCCAGAAATGACAGAATTTTCAGCGCAATTATATGTGATCCATGTGACGGACAAACCACAGTTTTAAATAGCTGGCCTGTAGGTAACTATTTTTAACAGCGCCGACCTCGTGTCAATAAGTTCACTGACACACTGCAACAAAATTTCAATGGAGGCCAGAAATGGCAATATTTTCAGCCCAATTATATGTGATCCGTGTGATGGACAAACCACAGTTTTAAATAGCTGGCCTGTAGGTAACTATTTTTAACAGCGCCAACCTCATGTCAATAAGTTCACTGACACACTGCAACAAAATTTCAATGGAGGCCAGAAATGGAATTATTTTCAGCGCAATTATATGTGATCCGTGTGATGGACAAACACAGTTTTAAATAGCTGGACTGTAGGTAACTATTTTTAACAGCGCCGACCTCGTTTCAATAAGTTCACTGACACACTGAAACAAAATTTCAATGGAGGCCAGAAATGGAAATATTTTCAGCACAAATATATGTGATCCGTGTGACGGACAAACCACAGTCTTAAATAGCTGGCCTGTAGGTAACTATTGTTAACAGTGCTGACCTCGTGTCAATAAGTTCACTGACACACAGCAACAAAATTTCAATGAAGGCCAAAAATGGAAATATTTTCAGCGCAATTATATGTGATCTATGTGACAGACAAACCACAGTTTTAAATAGCTGGATTTTTAACGCTGTAATATGGAAAGGATCTGGCTGTATTCTGCAGTGCCAACAAGCAAATGGCGCAGAAAAACGTTGTTCTCTGGATAGCTTTATAAGCAAATAATCAGGATTAAGATAAAAAAAATGATTCCTGACCCCTGATACCTGGGGCTATTTCTACAAATATCTGTAAAAGCACCAGCAGACAGAACTGGAATGGACCCTCTTGCTATGTGCACTGCAGTCTGCTATATACCCTGCCTGCCTGCCTAGCACTGATATCTCTGCAGCTGGATTAGTTCTCAGAAGGACTGTTAGTTGAGATGGATATGTAGAGAATCTTGTAGAATACCTACACTAACTAATAAACAACCAAATCTCTCCTTAGCTCAGCAGCAGCTCTCCCTACATTGCCTGATTGCGGAGTAGACTGTGACGAGCATGGCGGCGCCAAGTCTGATATAGACCTGATGACGCTGTGTGGTGAGCCAATCACTCTAATGCCACAGCCAAAGAGCGCCAAACATGCAGGGATGGGACCCGAGCTCCCGCCGAGCAGCCCCTGAAATACTCGGCGAGCGCCGAGCATCTCGAGCAGTGAGATGCTCGGGCGAGCACCGAACAGTAGCGAGCATGCTCGCTCATCACTAATCTTTATAGATTCTTTCCAGTAGTAACTGCCATCTCCTATCTCAGCAATGTAACATTGTGTTTTCACTAAATACAGAATTTACCTATGAATTCAGAATTTTATGAATGAATGATCAGTCCTGATAATATATATTACAAAGTTTCTCCTTTTCAGTTGCACTATTGATTTAGGAAATAAAAATGAAAACGATGATTCTTCTTTAACCTCTTCACGACCTTGAGATTTTCTGCTTTTGTGTTTTTGTTTTCTGCTCCCCTTTTTTCCAGAGCCATCTGGGGCTGAGTCAGGGCTTACAAGCTGACATTTTTATTGATACCATTTTGTGGTAGATACGATCTTTTGATCGTCTGTTATGGCATTTTATTGCAATGCTGAGGCAACTAAAAAACATAATTTTGGCATTTTGATTTTTGTTCTAAGTACGCTGTTTACTGATTGGATTAATTTAGTTTATATTTTGGTAGATCGGGCGATTCTGAATGCGGTGATACCAAATGTGTGTATTTTTTTTTTTTAATCTTGAATGGGGAGTGATTTGAACTTTTAGATTTTCTTTATTTTTTTAATATTTTTGAAAACATTTTTTTTTACCTTTTACTGACTTCAATAGTCCCTTTAGGAGACTTGAAGCTGCGATCGTCAGTTCACTTGTGCTGCACACAGTAGGGCTTTAGCCTCTGGCCGGCGTTCATAGCAGATTAACAATGACAAGGACGGGGTTGTCATGCAGGGTTTGCTTCCGGCTCGATCATATTAAATGCCGCTGTCAGAGATTGACAGCGGAATTTAATATTTTAACAGCCGTGGGAGGATCGCGATCAAATCAACTGTCATGTGCCGGTAAAGATGCAGGCTCAAAGCCGGAGCCCGCATCAAAGGGAGGTACACGACCTATGATGTATTTATAAGAAACAGCTACTGTATAAATGTGGAATAATTAGAAATATAGCATGTGCTATCATAGTGCACCATGTGGATCTATGTTACATGCATAGCATGGCTATTCTAATGCAAAGTGAATGAATGGCTGTACTACACAGATAGGATAGGCGTGCTGCCTTAAATGTGCTCTAAATGTGTTGATTGTTCCTGGTTATCCAGGTCCTGAGGCCTCCATCGATCTCTCAAAACCAAGGGTCAGAAGTTCTTAGCTTTTGCTTGAGTGTGAACAGAGTGGCTCAATAGAAAGTCGATGGTTTGGTATATTTCTTGGCTTGCACTTGAGAATTACCCGAGTGCTTCTGCCTCGAGATTTGAGGGACCAATGAGGGTGTCAAGACCCCACTGATCAACAGATCTAAAAATGAGCTACCAATATTTTAAAGTTTGGTAACCCTTCTATTCCCTTTCTAATATTTTCATTACCATAGCTTCAATTTCAAACAAAATCTATTAGGCAGACAGCCAGTAGATGATGGTCTATAGATATTTTGGGAGCTTACCCTACTGACTTAATGGCAAGACTTGTTGGACCATCAATGTGCTGCAACATTTACATTCTGTAGAAATGGGCTACATTTTTTTGAACATTTTTCTCTCTTTTGTTTGGTCAAAAAAGTACAAACCATGCTTCCACAATAACCTCATGTCATCTCAGGGCTGAAAGAAACCTCAGTGAACCTCTTTACTTAATAATAGTAATCATGTCCTTGTAATTAGGGGGCTGAATGTGGAGAGGTTGAATGTGATTGTTATCATAAATAGATCTTAATATCAGCAGTAGTGCTGGAAAAATGAATGATAATCACATTGTGAAGAAGAGTGGCTCCTGTTTGCCATCTCCTGTCCTGGGCTGCCTCCGTGACGTGAGCCTTGCCTGTGTTCTTTAGAAATACTGCTCTTGCTCTCTATTAATTTAAGTATGTGGAGGTGACAGGACAGCCCGGTATAATTAGTTCACGTTATTAATGATTTAATATTGTCCTTTTTGTGCAGCTCGCTGGCTTTATGAAACTGAACAGTTCATCTCTGCCAGAAGTGTTTTATGTCTGGAGTGAATGAGATCACTTTGTTATAACGTCTCCCGAGATTGAATGACCAATCACAGTCAAAGGCCGGGTGGTTTGATTGGTGTAGAAGGTGAGCGGTTAAAGCTCCGCTATTTTCATTTAACTGTCTCCATTCCAAATATTTATCTCCTGTCGCCTATGCTGTATAGCACTAATACATTCTGCTGCAATGTACAAAGATTATCATTACATATGTCACTCCTGGTCATGAAGGAACCTATAATCCAGATCCTCTATTCTATTTTAATTGCAAGCATACATACTAGTGGGATAGTAAGACATTAAAATTAATTCCTTGGAATGTCGGAGGGAAAAAAAAATACTTGGAGGTAAGCCATGCAGACCCCAGGAAAATGCTTATTTTAGAAGGGTGGTACAAAAGGAGGTGACAGAGACAGTTTCTAAACTCAACTGTTTTTGATTATTTCTTAAAGAGACACGTAAGCCCGTTGTACACATTAGATAGCCGTTGGCTGAACAATGTTTCAGTCAATTATTCAGCTGGAAGCCAAGTTGGCCATCTCTCCCAAACATAGGCACGCTCGTTCGGCTGAGGGATCCCGTGTTCTCTCTAAGTGAGCCTTATATCTGGGATAGCTAAAGGATTGGCAGTTTGTGATCGCACGTGCCTGATTAACTCTCAAAACAACCAATTGACAAAGCCCTTGTACACATTAGACTTTCAGCCGAACCTGTCAATATTGGCGGATTCAGCTGACATTAGTCTAATGAGAATGGGGGTCTTTACACTTCCATGAAGGAGAAAATCAATGAGGCACACATGCATAGTTGTTCTCATGGAGAGGCATTTTGGAGGAGTGGTGAATACCTGCTTACCACTGAGGGACTGATCTCTAGGACCCTAACAAATCTAGAGGAGGAACTCTAAAATACCACAAGACCAATATATGTGAGATCATAGAAAGAACAGCTACACAATTTAACAGGCATCAGGATCACTTCAGAATCAAGGAATATTTTCTGCAAGCATACTACATTACGAAAGTTTTATGTATGATTAGGATTAGAGTTTAAAAAAAACATTGGAAAACCATTTTAAAGGGAACCTGTCATGTAAAATAATGCTATTAACGTGCAGATATGGGTTTAATCTGCAGGTTAATAGCAATATGACAATGTTCGGCGTGGGTATTGAGAGCCCTGCTGCTGAGAGGAAATTAACTTTATTCCCTCTGGTAGCATTTGGCTTCCAGTCACCGGAGTGGGGCTGGCATGGTTTCAGCCACCACTCTGTGCATAGAGGGTGGCGGCTGTAACTGCGCCCTTGGCACTGACTGACAGCAGAATCAGCATTAGAGCAGGCTGTCACTCAGTGCCAGGGTGCGGTTATAGCTTCGCTCTATATACACACAACGGTGACTGAAACCGTACCAGAACCACCCCGGTGACTGGAAGCCGAACGTTACTGGAGGGCATAAAGTTAAAGGGGTTGTCCAGTACTAGGACAACCCCTTCTTGATCTAAATGTTTGATGCAGAAAAAATAAAAAAGCTTATATTCACCTCTTGTGCCGATGCCGTTCTGGCAGTGTCAGCACACACATGCCCAGAGCTCTTATGCAGTTATGATACGTGAGCGTAGCGCAATCAGTGCTAGCTTCACTGTCCCCACCTTTGAACCTATTGAACATCAAGAGGAAGTCAGGGCTGAGACTGCTCTCTCACGTCTTCTTGATGCTTGATTTGTCTGAAGGTGGAGACTGTGACATCAGTAGTGTTGAGCCACCCCCGTATTGTTCGAGTTCGGTTCGGTTCGTTGAGCACCCGTATGTTCGCCGAACTGTTCGTCGAACACCTTCGAACACCGTTAAAACCAATGGCAGGCAAACAAAGACACATAGAAACACATAGAAAACACATAGAAAACACTTCAAAGGTGTCCAAAAGCTGACAAACGTCTCAGAAGACACAACTAACACATGGAAAAGTGACAAGTACATATAGTCATGCGAAAAGAAAAGAGGTGGAGGAGTAAAAGGAGGGGGAGACACAGATATAGGCATGTCATGCCCTTCTAAAATCAAGAAAGGCTGGAGTAAAAATCTAAAATCAGCCTACCAACACCCAGACGTCGTGACAAGAAAATTAAAAAAAGAAATATCTTTATGTAGAATGGCGGTTCCATTCAGAACACTTTCCTTACAAGACGTAGTGGTATCCCCGTTGTGAGTTGTGCCAAAAACGGAACCCAATACATTCGGACTAATCCACCATTTGTCATATCCAAGGGGCAGGTCAGTAAACGAAAACATCGACGCGGAACCAAGTACAGTAGTATATACTGTACATCCTTTGACAAGGCAATCAGGCGGATCAAGAAGTTGGGAAGGGTCACCCTAATGGCCAAAACAGACATTGATGCGGCGTTCCGGTTACTTACTACCTGTGCCTATGAATACTGTCCGCCTATTGGGCTGCTTCTGGGAAGGAGCATACTATATAGATCGCTGTTTGCCCATGGGGTGCTCCAGATCCTGCTCACTATTTGAGGCGTTTAGTTGCTTCCTTGAATGGGTTGTAATGGACGTTTCTAAGGGGGCACATATTATCCATTACCTCGACAACTTCTTATGCCTGGGCCCAAAAGATTTGCCACAGTGTGAATACACGCGGTAGTCCACCTGTGAGAAGGAGAGAGCTGGAGGGTGAGCGGACAGCACAGAGCCGAGGGGTTAGATGGAGAACAGAAGAAGGAAAGAGGGCGAGGGAGGTAAGGGAGTACAGTGGAAGGCCGACCTGAGCTCCCCCACGTTCCTGCTGGGCGGGGAACAGCCCTGGGAAGAAAAGCCGCTTGCGCATCCCTTTGAGGTTACGGGCGCGAGCGGGCAGAGGGACTATGCTGGAGTGCGAAGCCGACACGGCCAGTCCGTTCCTGCCCGTGCCACCTCCGTGTCGCCGGGTTTGTGCCAGAGCCACGGTGGACCCTGATGGCCAGCCCCCCTCTCCCTATACTGGTGCCTGTCCGCTGGTGGGTCGAGCCCCCCCGCGGTGGGGGGGAGTAACATCTGCAGAAGAAAGACCATCTTCCAGCCAAACTAAGATAACTACTTCTTTTCGTAGACAATGTGATACGATCCCTTTCTTACGGACACGCCCATCGCTACAAATTCCAAATGAGGCACAAAAACAGTAGGTGCTTCAACGGATATCAAGTGCTCCTTCAAGTGGGCTCTCCTCCACCTCAACTTCAACATCACAAATACTCCAGTCCCCAGAGGTGTCACCCCAATCGCACTTGCTTCCTCACAGCTCCCAAGTCTCCAGCTGCCCGTCTGAGTATGGGGTAACACAGATGGTTGAGTCTGCACAGCTGTTTACTCATACTATAGCCTGGGAAACGGAGGTCTGCTCCAGAGCTTCTGTTAATCCAGACGAGGAAATGATCTGCACTGATGCCCAGAATCTTTATGAGTCAGATCCAGGACCAGATGAAGAAGGTTCTGAGCATAATGTAGACCCTCGTTCCCAAACTGTAACTCCTGTTGGTGGAGACAATGATGAAGACGATGATGAGACTCAAATACCTGATTGAAGCGACAACTTGACTTTTCGGTCAGGGCAGGAAGAGGTTGGCTCTGAGGACGACGGGTGTGAGAACACACAAGGTGATGATGACGAGGTTGGAGATACCACTTACTGTCAACCCACAGTCAGCCAGTCGATGAGGTCAGCAGAGGAGGTGGAGGAGGATGTGACTAGCCCAGGGGATGGGGATGACTTGGTACCCGGGCCTTTGCCTGGCCTTGGGGATGTCGCGGTGGTCGGCTCCCGGACCCGTACCCTGGGGTCACTCTTTAAAAGGGTGGATAATTGTTAATTTTATAAGAGTTCGTGACACCACTGTGGTATCTGGTGAGAAGCACCAGCGCTGCAGCAGTCCACTGAAGCCGGTGATAAGGCAGCTCGATGGTATAGCTCCCCACAGGTGGAGCTAGGCCTCAGAAAAGCGTAAGCAGGGGGAATACAGGACAGGCAAGACCCAGCTGGGTCAGAGCAAGAACGGGAACGGACACGGTAGTCACTTCAGTACCTTTTACTGGAGGAAATTCAGGCACATCCCCGAGCACTGTAGGGTGAAGGGTGCATATCAGGATCCTCCCCAATAAGCGGGTGTAGGGCCTCCTATTTCTTGCCTCTGCGTAGTAAGTTTCTGACCTGCCTGGAGCTAGGCCTAACTTTGTCTCTGTCCTGCGCTGGCTGACCTTGTGGTAGGGCCTTGTCTTGGAGTTCACGCTCCCAGTATGCGGGGCCTAAGCGTCTCCTGGCTCTGTTACGTATCAGCACCTTAGCGATCCTGGGACTTGTAGTTCTCCAGGGATTCCGGTTATGCCTTACTGGGTCATAGAGATCCCGGTAAGCTCGGATCCGGTGTCCGGTAAATGCTTCGGGGTGAGCTGGTTAAGCTCCTCTGCCCCCTATGTACTAACTCTCCACTCGCCTTCGGCCTACTCTGGCCCTCACTAGGCTATACACACTAACGGCAGCTTGCCGCGCTTCACCGATCTTATGGCGCCGGCACACCTTAAGCTCTAACTGGGCTCCCTGAATCTAGCTAACAGGAGCCTCGTGCTCCACTGCTGAACTATTAACTGAGTTCTCTAGACTAGACTGAGCTCCACTGCAGACTGACCTCTCTTAGGCTTCTCTACTGCAGGAACTCTTTAGAGGAACTGAACTGCCTAGCTCCACCTTCCCTATTTATATCCCTAACGGGCTCCCTCTGCTGGTCTGAGATGGAAGGTGGAGATGTTTGAATGTTTATGGGGGCCTCTTGTGGAGGATTCCATCAATGCACTCTTCTAGGATCTGTTCCCACTCCTCTCTTCTCTCCTTCAGTCCTGGGCCTCCCAGGCTAGGCCCGCCTCCGGAGCAGAGCTCATGCAGAGTCTCTGCTCCTGTCACTTCTCCTCCTCTGACTGGCTTGCTCTTTCTAAGATGGCTTCCTATTTATACTCTCCCTGTCATGTGCTCCCCTAAGCTGCTTTCTCCACGCACACGCACTACATAGCACCCTCCCACCAGCTAGGGACCTGGGACTGTGCTCTCCCTTAGGAGCAATCTCACCCTACCCCCACTGCGGGTATGTGTTGGATGCAGGTGTTAGGGTCCCGAGCCATACTCCTTCCTTACCTGAGGGTGAGATACCACACCTCTGGGTGAGATGCAGTACCTATGTGGCGACTGAACACTCAGGGGCGCCAAACACCCTTCTGCACAGTTTTGAAATGGCGACGAAGATGTTTAGTGCTGACGATGCCATTATTAGCATGACTATTCCGGTGATTTACATGCTGGAGCACACGTTAAACAGAATTCAGAGTCAGGTGGTGGGACAAGAGGAGGTGGAGGCAGTAGAGGAGGAGTTGTATGTGGAAGGGATAACATCTCCAAGAACCAGACAGTCGGCAGCACCAAGGCGGCAGGCATGGGAGGGTGGGGGAGAGGGATTAACCAGGGCGCATGGTAGCAGCCAAACTGTTGAGGAAGGTGCAGGAGCCGAGGAAGAAGTGGAGGACGAACTGGCGATGGGCATGTAAGACTCATCAGATGAGGGAGACCTTGATCACATTTCTGTTGTGTGAGGTTGGGGGGAGAGGGCAGAGGAAGGAAGCATGATTCTTACCTCGCTACCAACACAACAAGGACTTGGTCCTCCTGGATGCGCAAGACACATGAGTGCCTTCTTGCTGCACTACCTGCAACATGACCCTTGGATTGTCAGAATTCGAAGTAATCCCGACTACTGGGTTGCCACACTCTTAGATCCCCGGTACAAAAGTAAATTTGCCAAAATAATTCCTGCCATAGAAAAGGATTCACGCATGCAGGAGTATCAGCAGAGGCTGTTGCAGAATCTTACATGTGCTTTTCCACAAAACACCAGTGGTGCACGTAGTGAATCTCACAGTTTTAACTTGCAAACCGTGGAACTGTCGAGTCTTCATCACTCAAACCGTAACAGTAACACAGTATCTGCTGGTAACAGCAATTTTGTGGAATCGTTTCACCACTTTTTTAGACCATCCTTTGCAAGGCCACAGGAGACAAGAAGTCTGACACATAGTCAACGCGTAGAGAGGATGGTACAGGAGTATCTCCAAGTGAACATCGAAGCCATGACTGTGTTACTGGACCCTTGCTCATTTTAGGATTCCAATCTAGAAAAATGTCCGGAGCTCGCCACTCTCGCCTTGGAGATCTTCTCATGCCCTGCAGCCAGCGTTCTCTCTGAATGTGTGTTCAGCGCTGCTGGTGGTGTGCTGACAGATAAGCGCACGCGGCTGTCCACTGAGAATGTAGACAGACTCACGTTCATAAAGATGAACAAATCAAGGATCCGCAAGGACTTTTCTACCCCTGTGTCATCCTGGGGAGACTAAAAGCTTGAGGATTTGGTCAAATCACCTCACCAACCGTTTTAAGCAACTCTGGGGCAATTGATGCCACTTAAGTGCTGTCTGTGCCACAATTTTTGGAAAAAATGGAGACTCTTTTTGGAGTCCCCTTGCTGTGTTTTACGTGGTGCGTTGGGTCGCCCCCCCCTTTTAACTCTAAGAAACTGCATACACTATGGCTTGGGGTAACACAGATCGTTGAGTCTGAAGAGCTGTTTACTCAGAGATCTGCTCCAAAGCTTCAGTGTCTGCTAGTCAGCGTAGAATTTTTAACTGCATCTAGCCTAGGCAATACTTTGGGCGTAGTAGCCCAGCTGTGAAGCAAGCTGCACCGCCTGTGTATCTAATAAGAATTTTTAAATGCATTTAGCCTAGGCAGATTGTGGGGACCCCCAACCAAACCCAGACACTCAGCCCCCCTACCGCCCCCATTTCCTTGACAATACAATAATGTAACTCTTACAACTGGATGGGTGAGGATCAGTCACAGCTTTATTAACTCTTTATACTCATTCCATTAGAAAGGCATTTTATTTCTAAATTAATTCAGCTTGTTGCAGCATGCCCTGGGTCTCCACACCGGCAAGTTGGCCAACAAGTGTAACTCTCCAACATGTCCTTTCTATTTCCATGCCATGGAGGATCCTGCGTACTCGTATGCAGGACTCTGACCCCCATCCATCACTCTTAACGCTTCTTCCACTCCGTCCTGGAGTCCTGACAGGAATATGTCCAGTCCAATAACCATTAAGTGAACTCCGTCGGGCCGTATGAGGCCTGCTTTATCTCCTTCCAGTTGTCGGTGTTGTATCACTACACTGCCTCTATCTCTTCTAAATTTTGCCATCCGAATATTTATTACCTGCCTTGTCCGTTCGATGGCCGTGATGTCTCGCGCACCTTGCCATACTGCTATCGGCACAATCTCTGACCATACTATAGTTAGTTTTGTGAAAAATTCTCTGAATCGCTCAGTGTCTAGTTTCATTATTGCCATTAGTTATGTGCTCTTGTGATGACCTAGGTCATTTCCCCCGGCCTTTATAACTAAGATGACCGGACCTCTTGCCTCTCTCCCTACCTTGATTACCTCCATTAGTACCTGTGGCCATAGCAGGCCTCTAATACCTCTCCAGTTGAAATATGTGTTATGAAACTCTAATTTCCTCCCACCTGGGTGGACTTTCGCCCTCTTTTCTGCCCAATATATATACGAGTGGCCTATCACCTACACTGTTGGCTTAGCGTGACCTGTAAAAGAAACAAACCACGTTAGGATAACAAGTCTGGTCTTATGTATCTCGCCAAACACGTGGATCGCCATCTCCCTATCCTCTGAACTTCCGTTTCTGACAGTCCTGCTCTTGCTGCTTCCGTGGCCGCGCCTATGCGGAATGAGTGTGTCCCATAATCTTTGGGGTGGTTCCCTGCTGAGGTTATGCATTTATTAAATATAGCTTGGAACTGGTATCTTGATAATGGCATTCCATCAATGTGTGATAGGAAGAAATTACTTTGTGATCTGATGGTTATATATGTTTTTACTATTGTTACCCGACTCAGTGTACCGTTTGTGGGTTGTAGAAGTACCCAAGTGCCCCTGCCCACTGGAACCGTTTTCGATTGGCATATGCGTAGACGTATTGCATTATTGGCTATGACTACGTCCTGGTGTAATAAGCCTCCACTGGTGGTAATTTTGTATTGAGGGACTAATTCGCTTATGCATAGCGCCCCGAAGAAGGCGATCGCAAATGCAGTAGACAGTAGTGTTACTTCAAAGTGTGAGTGTCATGTTAGTGGTGTTAGGGATATGATGTGAGAAATCAGTTTTAGTGACATGGGACGGGACGTCTACACTCCTGACTTGGCTGACCCGTTTTCCACCCTTTTAAGGATTGTCTGATGATGAATCTCTTTGTCACATCTCCCCAATTCAGTAGTTGGAAGTGAAATGCTACTCCGGTCAGACACCGCTGCACTGACGCCCCTGATATGCCCCTCATCATTAGCTGGTGGAGAAATTCTATGGTGACTTGTGATCTGGCTTGTTCACATTGGTCAACCCGTCTGCCTGCTACTAGTCGTGTCCACTCTTCCCATGCCTTACCGTATGCTTGCCACGTCGACGGGGCAACTGACGCTCAGATTAATTGCATCAACTATTCGCCACTAGATCCCATAGGGAGGGTGGGCAACTGTTGCCCGATGGGTGGGCATTGGGGAGGAGCTCTGTGAAAATCTGCCAATTGAATTGTGATAAAGCGTTAGCAGCAGCTTTAGACCCCTCAGCATCGTGGCTAGCACGGACCCATACATTGTGTTTTAGGCACAGGAATGCTAGCCGGCGTAGTAGGCCTAGCACTGGGAGAGACGATGATGCCATCTTATCAATGCAGTGCGCTAGGCTGGTGTTTTGTGTTATGAAGCGTATATTTTTGTTAGCCAGACGCGCGCCCCATATTTCTATTGCTACCACTATTGGGAAGAAAAATTATTTTCCGGGCTAGATGCAGCTAAAAATTATTATTAATTTCAAAGCTGGTGGAGCTTGGTATAGATGGCCTAATACAATGAGTACCACACACTGCTACAAGCCCAAATATTTTTTCAGAGCTAGATGCAGATAAAAATTATTTTTAATTTGCAACCTGGTGGAGGTTAGTATAGATGGACTAATAGAACAAGTCCCACACACTGCTACAAGCCCAAATATTTTTTCAGAGCTAGATGCAGATAAAAATTATTTTTAATTTGCAACCTAGTGGAAGTTAGTATAGATGGACTAATAGAACAAGTCCCACACACTGCTACAAGCCCAAATATTTTTTCAGAGCTAGATGCAGATAAAAATTATTATTAATTTCAAAGCTGGTGGAGCTTGGTATAGATGGCCTAATAGAATGAGTACCACACACTGCTATAAGCCCAAATATTTTTTCAGAGCTAGATGCAGATAAAAATTATTTTTAATTTGCAACCTGGTGGAGGTTAGTATAGATGGACTAGTAGAACAAGTCCCACACACTGCTACAAGCCCAAATATTTTTTCAGAGCTAGATGCAGATAAAAATTATTTTTAATTTGCAACCTGGTGGAGGTTAGTATAGATGGACTAATAGAACAAGTCCCACACACTGCTACAAGCCCAAATATTGTTTCCAAGCTAGATGCAGAAAAAAAATTATTTTAAATTTGCAACCTGGTGGAGGTTAGTATAGATGGACTAATAGAACAAGTCCCACACATTGCTACGAGCCCAAATATTTTTTCTGAGCTAGATGCAGATAAAAGTTATTTTTAATTTGCAACCTGGTGGAGGTTAGTATAGATGGACTAATAGAACAAGTACCACACACTGCTACAAGCCCAAATATTTTTTCAGAGCTAGATGCAGATAAAAATTATTTTTAATTTGCAACCTGGTGGAGGTTAGTATAGATGGACTAATAGAACAAGTGCCACACACTGCTACAAGCCCAAATATTTTTTCAGAGCTAGATGCAGATAAAAATTATTTTTAATTTGCAACCTGGTGGAGGTTAGTATGGATGGACTAATAGAACAAGTCCCACACACTGCTACAAGCCCAAATATTTTTTCCGAGCTAGATGCAGATAAAAATTATCTTTAATTTGCAACTTGGTAGAGGTTAGTATAGATGGACTAATAGAACAAGTCCCACACACTGCTAGAAGCCCAAATATTTTTTCAGAGCTAGATGCAGATAAAAATTATTTTTAATTTGCAACCTAGTGGAAGTTAGTATAGATGGACTAATAGAACAAGTCCCACACACTGCTACAAGCCCAAATATTTTTTCAGAGCTAGATGCAGATAAAAATTATTATTAATTTCAAAGCTGGTGGAGCTTGGTATAGATGGCCTAATAGAATGAGTACCACACACTGCTATAAGCCCAAATATTTTTTCAGAGCTAGATGCAGATAAAAATTATTTTTAATTTGCAACCTGGTGGAGGTTAGTATAGATGGACTAGTAGAACAAGTCCCACACACTGCTACAAGCCCAAATATTTTTTCAGAGCTAGATGCAGATAAAAATTATTTTTAATTTGCAACCTGGTGGAGGTTAGTATAGATGGACTAATAGAACAAGTCCCACACACTGCTACAAGCCCAAATATTGTTTCCAAGCTAGATGCAGAAAAAAAATTATTTTTAATTTGCAACCTGGTGGAGGTTAGTATAGATGGACTAATAGAACAAGTCCCACACATTGCTACAAGCCCAAATATTTTTTCTGAGCTAGATGCAGATAAAAGTTATTTTTAATTTGCAACCTGGTGGAGGTTAGTATAGATGGACTAATAGAACAAGTCCCACACACTGCTACAAGCCCAAATATTTTTTCAGAGCTAGATGCAGATAAAAATTATTTTTAATTTGCAACCTGGTGGAGGTTAGTATAGATGGACTAATAGAACAAGTGCCACACACTGCTACAAGCCCAAATATTTTTTCAGAGCTAGATGCAGATAAAAATTATTTTTAGTTTGCAACTTGGTGGAGGTTAGTCTAGATGGACTAGTAGAAAAAGTCCCACACACTGCTACAAGCCCAAATATTTTTTCAGAGCTAGATGCAGAGAAAAATTATTTTTAATTTGCAACCTGGTGGAGGTTAGTATAGATGGACTAATAGAACAAGTCCCACACACTGCTACAAGCCCAAATATTTTTTCCGAGCTAGATGCAGATAAAAATTATCTTTAATTTGCAACTTGGTAGAGGTTAGTATAGATGGACTAATAGAACAAGTCCCACACACTGCTAGAAGCCCAAATATTTTTTCAGAGCTAGATGCAGATAAAAATTATTTTTAATTTGCAACCTAGTGGAAGTTAGTATAGATGGACTAATAGAACAAGTCCCACACACTGCTACAAGCCCAAATATTTTTTCAGAGCTAGATGCAGATAAAAATTATTATTAATTTCAAAGCTGGTGGAGCTTGGTATAGATGGCCTAATAGAATGAGTACCACACACTGCTATAAGCCCAAATATTTTTTCAGAGCTAGATGCAGATAAAAATTATTTTTAATTTGCAACCTGGTGGAGGTTAGTATAGATGGACTAGTAGAACAAGTCCCACACACTGCTACAAGCCCAAATATTTTTTCAGAGCTAGATGCAGATAAAAATTATTTTTAATTTGCAACCTGGTGGAGGTTAGTATAGATGGACTAATAGAACAAGTCCCACACACTGCTACAAGCCCAAATATTGTTTCCAAGCTAGATGCAGAAAAAAAATTATTTTTAATTTGCAACCTGGTGGAGGTTAGTATAGATGGACTAATAGAACAAGTCCCACACATTGCTACAAGCCCAAATATTTTTTCTGAGCTAGATGCAGATAAAAGTTATTTTTAATTTGCAACCTGGTGGAGGTTAGTATAGATGGACTAATAGAACAAGTCCCACACACTGCTACAAGCCCAAATATTTTTTCAGAGCTAGATGCAGATAAAAATTATTTTTAATTTGCAACCTGGTGGAGGTTAGTATAGATGGACTAATAGAACAAGTGCCACACACTGCTACAAGCCCAAATATTTTTTCAGAGCTAGATGCAGATAAAAATTATTTTTAGTTTGCAACTTGGTGGAGGTTAGTCTAGATGGACTAGTAGAAAAAGTCCCACACACTGCTACAAGCCCAAATATTTTTTCAGAGCTAGATGCAGAGAAAAATTATTTTTAATTTGCAACCTGGTGGAGGTTAGTATAGATGGACTAATAGAACAAGTCCCACACACTGCTACAAGCCCAAATATTTTTTCCGAGCTAGATGCAGATAAAAATTATCTTTAATTTGCAACTTGGTAGAGGTTAGTATAGATGGACTAATAGAACAAGTCCCACACACTGCTAGAAGCCCAAATATTTTTTCAGAGCTAGATGCAGATAAAAATTATTTTTAATTTGCAACCTGGTGGAGGTTAGTATAGATGGACTAATAGAATGATGCTATGCCCAAAAGGTTTTACTTGGCTAGGTGCAGTAAAAAAAATTTGTATTCTATACACAGGTGGTGTAGCTTGCAACACAGATAGGCTACTCCACTGACTAACACACATTGCAAGAGGCCAAAAAGGATTTACTTAGCTAGATTTAGCCAAATGCTGTGAAAAAAACTTGTACAGCACTGTCACAGACCTGCCTGGCAAAAAGTGATAGGAACTGATGTAACCTAGCCCTCAAAAGGACTGCAATTACAATTAGTCCCTACTCCCAACCTATCTATTTAAGAGCACAGACCTGCCTGATAAAAGTCGTAGAAAATGATGTAACCTAGTCCTCAAAAGGACTGCAATCACAACTATTCCCTTCTCCCAAGCTGTCTGCAGATTTGTGCGAAAATTGGCTTGAAATTAACACTCAAAGTATAGCGCACACAGCAACAGCGGTGCCGTCTAACATGCAGCTGCAGCAGTGAGAAAATGGTGGCTATGTGGAAAATGGCTGGGTGTTATAGGGCAAGGACATGTGACATACACTGCCAATGACACATGCCCTTGCTTGTTTAAAAAAAGCAGTTCGCTCCGTGTGTCCGTTGCTGATGGGCTGACAGATTGCACCTCCCCACTGTAAATGCGGGAAAGAGAAAAAAAAATGGAGATCTTCATTATTTATGCAGAGATCCATCCCCTGCCCCTCCCCCCGCCCCGCTGTACACTCAAACTGCGTATTAAAATTAATTTTCAGCATTACTGAGAAAAAATCCAGTTATGATTTTGGTGCACGAACAGTTATCGAACATAACCTCGAACAGCCGAATATTTTTCAAATCGTTCGGCTCGAACACCGCTCAAAACAGCTCGAATTTGAGACTGGCGAACAGTTCGAGTCGAACACCGCTCATCTCTAGACTTCAGGACTGATTGGGCTCCAGGCTCATGTGTCATAACAACCACATGAAAGCTCCAGGAACACAAGTGTCAACACTACTGGAACAGCACTGGAACGGGAGGTGAGTATAAGCTTTTTTATTTTATCGGTGCCAAACATTAAGATCAAGAAGGGCATGTTCTAGTAGTGGACAACTCCTTTAATTTCCTCCTGGCAGTGGGACTCTTAGTGCCAGCACCGCACAGTGTCAGAACACTATTAACCTGCAGATTAACCCCAAATCTGCAGGTTAACAGAGACATTTTACATGACAGGTTGCCTTTAAATTCTTGCCCTTTATATGATCATCCACATTAGGTAAAAATAAGATAATGGTCAAACAACAGTTGAATGAACAATCATCTTGTGAGTGATCATTATATTAGGGCAGACATATACCATTTTCAACACCCATCAAAATTCCTATAGATAAGTGTGAGCCACTATACAAACCACACAACAAAACACCTAAGAAGAGAAATTTTATTTAACTACTTCTAGACTGCCCATACAGTCTAAATGTCTGGGCTATTCTCTCTTGTCCCTACACTGACAATCTAAAAGGTTAGTGCAATCTAATCAACTTTCATAAGATTATGAAGCTGTAAGGGAGGAAAGCTGTTGTCAGACACAGCCAGACTTCCAGAGAGAAGATAAATGTGTTTTATCATCATGATTACCCTATTGATCTCTGTATACACAAATCTGAACTAGTGCTGTGTATACAGATGAGGAAGTACTCACCCTGCTTTCATCTCCGAACCCAGTGATTATGTGATCACTGGGTTCAGGGAGGTAACAAGAGCTCTGCTATGTAGCCTGCATATTGAATTTTTCTTGTAGATAGGGCTAACATACCAGCTCTAGTTATAAGGTAAAGCAGCAAATAAAAAAAGAATGTATTGATGCATTAAAATGCCCAACCCCACCCTTCACATAGGTCTTTCAAGACCTTCAAGGGTACACAGTTTATGAAATAAATTCAAATAAGTATATAAAAATAGTGAAAATAAAATAGAAAAAGAAATATAATTTAAAAAAAAACTAAACTGAAAAAAAGAAACAATGCCTGTTTAAAATGATGCTTCTGGGGTTACCCCCATGGAAAAAGATGGACAATTTATACAAATAATTTCTATGGTCGTAAATAAAAAATAAAAAAGTGGAAAAGAGACATGTATTTTCTATTTTTCTTTACAATCTCCACCAATATCTAAATAAGGGCACAAATTATTTGAATATTCAAACTAGAATTAATTATAGAGGAATTAAAAGTGCATGTTAGATAAAACCCGAAAATGTACCTGGTCAGGAATGGCCCTGTCATGAACTGTTTAATCATTATTACAAATATTGTATTTACAGAACACAGTATAACTGGTGCGAGCATAGGGCAAACATTATAATGGTACATAAGATAAATTTGTAAATAATAGATTTGAAAAAAATGACAACGGTTAATAAATAACAAGTATTCTAATGCCCATATTGCCATTAAAGCGACCCTCCACTCCTGAACCTAAATGTGACTATACAGTTGCCATTTATAGACACCATATCTAGTGCCTTCCATCCTGCTGCCATTGCCTCCCTCTATAAGATCAATGTCCCATTCTCTTCTTCTTGAGGCATTGGAGAATTGCTGAAATCCTGAACTCCCCTGCCCTTTCATTGGTGCAGGATGGAGCAGTGTCAATGAAAAGAAAGCCAGATCTGTGAGCAACTTTACAGACTAATCTGAATGTGATAAGTTACAAGTTGTACCATGGTATTTATACAGTACTCAAACAGAGTAATGGGCAAACATCGATACTTGTCACGAATGGTGGCTGTACCCACCATCTCACATAAATGACAGCAGTAAAAAATGAAGTGTGGAGCTGACGGCAGATGGCACTGTATATCATGATGTTAAGTAAGAATTGAACAGATTGCAGAGACATAAGAAATATACTAGGCTTCTTTCGACCCATTTACCAAATATAGAAATGGCACTTCGGCATTAGTAGAGTGGAAATCGGTCACAACTTTACTTGAAAATTAGTAGTAAACAAATGGTCATTGTCATAAACCAACTTGAAATACGGACCAGATATGCTGATGACGCGCCTCCTGGGCCGTGGGGTACTTGGCAGCCGGGCCTCTGGTTGCTGGGGGATATCACGGTAGCTGGCCCGGTCCGTGACCCAGGGCAGTCAGTAAAAGGGGGATAGATATGGAGGATTTGGACAGTTCGTGACGCCACCTGTGGTGTCTGGTGAGGATTAGTGTTGAGCCACCCCCGTAGTGTTCGAGTTCGGTTCGGTTCGTCGAACACCCGTGTGTTCGCCGAACTGTTCGTTGAACTGTTCGTCGAACACCTTCGAACACCGTTAAAACCAATGGCAGGCAAACAAAAACACATAGAAACACATAGAAAACACCTTCAAAGGTGTCCAAAAGCTGACAAACTGCTCAGAAGACACAACTAACACATGGAAAAGTGACAAGTACATATAGTCATGCGAAAAGAAAAGAGGTGGAGGAGTAAAAGGAGGGGGAAACACAGATATAGGCATGTCATGCCCTTCTAAAATCCAAAAAGTGAGAAGCCGACACGTTCAGTCCGCTCCTGCCCGTGCCAACTCCGCGTCGCCGGGTTTGTGCCAGAGCCGCGGTGAACCCTGACGGCCAGCCCCCCTCTCCCAATACTGGTGCCTGTCCGCTGGTGGGTCGAGCGAGCCCCCCTGTGGTGGAGGCAGCTCTAAGCTTTTTAATTTAAATTGTCTCTCTAATTTGAATGAATACACTTTAAATCCATTTACAAGGATCTATTAGAGGGCAAGTCTCATGCCAGCAGCCGCGTAATTCCAGCTCCAGTAGCGTCCACTAAAGCTGCTGCAGTTAAAAAGCTTTTATAAGGATCGAGCTCGGCTGTCCACCGCAAGGCATCCTACTGCCAGTCCCAGCCCCTATGCCTTGGGGTGCCTCCTGATGCTCTTCACTGAGTATCCCGTGGTCCCGAAGCATTTCCTTTGAAAAAATTAAGTGTCCAAACTACAGGTGGTGTAGCTTGCTTAACAGCCGGGATAATCCGCTGACTAGCAGACACTGCTACTAGGCACAAAGTATTTCCTGGGCTAGATGCAGTTAAAAATATGTAATTAGATACTCTCGTTGGATGCTGAGAAAGCATTCCATAGAGTCTCCTGGCACGCCATATATGATTCTCTTAAAAAGCTTGGGGTAGGGGTCTAGGGGACCCTTTTATAGCCAAAATCACGGCCCTGTATCGCAATACGTCACCTAGGCTGAAGATAAATGGAACTGTAGCACCCTGAGGGCTCGGTAGCTACAGAGGTATTGCACCTCACCCAGAGGTGTGATATCTCACTCTCAGGTAAGGATGTAGTGTGGATCAGGACCCGACACCTGCATGCATTACACCACATTGCCGTGGGGCAGGGCGACCAATATGCCCCTGAGATGGGCACGACAGTCCCTGTCCCTGGCTGGAGTGGGGGGAGGGAACACTGAGGAAGGGGAATCCTGTAGTGCAGGAGCAGGCAGGAAGCAGTTCCTGGGTGCATTAAGAAGGGAGTATAAAAGGTGGGCACCATCTTAGTTCAGTGCAGAGAAGTCTGAGCAGAAGTGGCAGGGAGCAGGGGCTCTGCATGAGCTCTGCTCCGGAGGCGGGCCTAGTAACAGAGGCCCAGGCCTGGAAGAGGGAGAAGGAAGGAAGAGGAGCGGAGAAGGCTCCAGGAACGAGGAACGAAGGGATCCCAGGGGTGCGGACGGGCGAGTCGCCACCGCACGCCCGAATCCACCTGCGTGGAGGGGTCAGGCCAAAGGGGGAGACCGGTCCCCGAAACTAGTGGAGGCAGGAAACGACGCTCAGCTAGAAACAGGAGGCTGTGACATTTTATGTGGAGCAGCCCCTCGCTACACCCGCTAGGAAGGCACCACATAGGGTCAGGGAAACTGGCGCCAAGTTTACCAAGAGGAGGCCCGAGGCAGCCGGACAGAAGGGTTGGTAAGAAAGGCCAGACAAAGGACACACAAAGGGGGTCCTGTGAAGCGCTCCAAAGTTATCTGGGAGTTGTCTGAGCCCCTCACCTGGTGAGCACAGTACGACGTGGGCAGCCGTTACCTGCAGACGTGGTCTAGATAATAAGAACTGTGAGTAAAGGCCCTGGACTGCATCACTGACTCCGTGTCGTTACTGCTGCTGCCCTGCACCATCACCCCCATCCTCCGCATACACTGCCCTGAGGCTATACTCCTCCCGTGGGGAGTTATGCTATGCTCTGCTGCACCCACAACACCAGCCTCAGCGGTCTGCCCTGGAGCGGCGGTTCACTCTGACCGCAATCCACGGGTGGCGTAGTCGGACATTTAAACATCAAAACCACATAAATAGTTCCGCCACTGGTTTGACCGCCCTGAGCCACGGAACCGGGTCGCCGCCACGGAGACTACAACCACCAGCATCCACCGAAAAGGGTCCGGCTCCGGGTGTCCCAAGGCCCAGGGAGCGCGTCAGAACATTTTCATCACCTTTCACAATCACCAATGGGACAAGGCAGGGATGTTCTCTGTCCCCTCTCTTATACATCCTAGTGACGGAGCACCTGCTCTCATCAATTCGCCATAACCCCAATATTAGGTGGATTGAGGTGGGAGGCACCGAGTACAAGTGCTCTCTATTTGCTGATGATGTCCTAGTATATATCACTCAATCACATATATCCATCCATGCTGTTATGGCTGAAATAGATCACTTTGTTACATGGTCAAATTTTAAAATCAATGCAGCGAAGTCTGAGGCCCTCGATGTCTCCCTCCCCAAATCCATATAGGATTCCATCCAGTCCAACTTTCCCTTTGCCTGGCCCTCACAGGGTATCAAATACTTAGGAATTCCTATTCATAGAGACCTCTCCCATCTATGTTATCTTAATTTTGGGCCCTTTATTGAACAACTCCATACAGACCACGGTTGGCAAGTTAGAACTGTAAGATTCACTACGTGAACCACTGGTGTTTTGTGGAAAAGCACATGTACACTGTGTTCCAAATTATTATGCAAAAAGTGTTTAGGAGTGATAAGGGAAGAATTTGTTTGTCAGTTAAACTCATTGATGGTGATGTGTGTCAGGGCTCTTTATATCACTGTAAGCAATTGCAGACACCTGTGCTAATTAGTTTGACAGGTGTGTCCAATGAAAGGCAAGACTACTTAAGAAGGCTGTCTCACATTATTAAGCAGCCTACATTTTCTGCCAAAATGGGAAAGAAAAAGGATGTGTCGGCTGCTGAGAAGCAACAAATTGTGGAGTGTTTAGGTCAAGGCATGACTACAATCAACATTGTGCGATGATCAGGATGAAGTGTCTTGGCAATCAAGAAGTATGTAGCTGATTCACAGTACACACGTGTGCGTGCTGATAAGGGCAAATTGAGGACTCTTTCCTACAGGCAATTACGTCAGGTTGAAAGAGCAGCGGCAAAAAAGCCTTGTCATAGCAGCAGACAAGTTTTTGAAGCTGCTGGTGCCTCCAACGTCCCCCGAACAACAAGATGCAGGGTCCTTCAGAGGTTTGCAGCTGTGCATACGCCATCCTGTCGACCTCCTCTATCCACTTCACACAAGCAGAAACGGCTCCAGTGGGCCAAACATTACATGAAGACTGATTTCAAAACAGTTTTGTTCACGGATGAGTGCCGTGCAGCGCTCGATGGTCCAGATGGATGGAGTGGAGGATGGCTGGTTGATGGACACCCCACGCAAACACGGCTACAGCGCCAACAAGGAGGAGGTGGAGTAATGTTTTGGGCTGGAATCATGGGGAGAGAGATTGTCGGCCCCTTTAGGATCCCTGAAGGCGCTAAAGATGAACTCCATAATGTATGTGGATTTTCTCAAACAGCACTTCCTGCCATGGTTCAAGAAGAAGAACCGTGTATTTCACAGCAAGATAATTTTTTTGCATGATAATGCACCATCTCATGCTGCACATAAAACATCTGCATCTCTGGCTGATATGTTCATAAAAGGGGACAAACTTATGGTGTGACCCCCATGCTCCCCTGACCTCTACCCCATTCAGAACCTTTGGAGCATCATTAAAAGGAGTGTCTATGATGGCGGGAGGCAGTTCACATCTAAGCAAAAGCTCTGGGAGGGTATTCTGTCCTCATGCAAAACAATTGAAGCAGAAACCATCCAAAACCTGACAAATTCAATGGACGAGAGAGTTCAGAAGCTCCTTTCGAACAAGGGGTCCTATGTGAAAATGTAACATCACCTAGAATAAAGTTTTGAGTTGAAAACTGTTTGATTTCAGTTTCTAACAACCTGCTAATGCTTATAATTTCAAAAATGACCATTTTTTTGGTCTTTATTAAAATGAAAAGGTTGATCGAAAAGTTTGGGGGATCTAAGAGTGTGGCAACCCAGTAGTCATGATTACTTCGAATTCTGACAATATGAGGGTCATGCTGCAGGTAGTGCAGCAAGAAGGCACTTATGTGTCTTGCGCATCTCGGAGCCCCAAAATTATTTTCCGGGCTAGATGCAGCTAAAAATTATTATTAATTTTAAATCTGGTGAAGCTTTAGTATAGATGGCCTAATAGGATCAGTGCTGCACACTGCTACAAAGCCCAAATTATTTTCCAGTCAAGATACAGATAAACATGATTAGTAATTTTAAATCTGGTGGAGCTTATTATAGGTGGCCTAATAGAATCAGTGCTGCACACTGCTACAAAGCCCAAATTATTTTCCAGCCAAGATACAGATAAACATGATTAGTAATTTGAAAGCTTAAAACGGTTGGTAGGGTGATTTTAACCAATCATCAAGCTTTTACTCTCCCCAGGATGACACAGGGGTAGAAAAGTAATTTCGGATCCATGATTTGTTCATCTTTATGAACGTGAGTCTGTCTACATTATCAGTGGAGAGCCGCGTGCGCTTATCTGTCAGCACACCACCAGTAGCGCTGAACACACGTTCAGACAGAACGCTGGCTGCGGGGCATGACAAGATCTCCAAGGCGTAAGTGGCTAGCTCCGGCCATTTATCCAGATTGGAAGCCCAAAAAGAGCAAGGGTCCAGTGACACAGTCATGGCTTCAATGTTTACTTGGAGATACTCCTGTACCATCGTCTCTAGGCGTTGACTATGTGTCAGACTTCTTGTCTCCTGTGGCCTTGCAAAGGATGGGCTAAAAAAGTGGTGAAATGATTCCGCAAAATTGATGTTACCAGCAGATACTGTGGTTCTGTTACGGTTTGAGTGCTGAACACTTGACGGTCCCACGGTTGGCAAGTTGGAACTGTGAGATTCACTACGTGCACCACTGGTATTTTGTGGAAAAGCACATGTAAGATTCTGCAACAGTCTCTGCTGATAATCCTGCATGCGTGCATCCCTTTCTATGGCAGGAATAATTTCTGCAAATTTACTTTTGTACCGGGGATCTAACAGTGTGGCAACCCAGTAGTCAGGATTATTTCTAATTCTCACAATTCGAGGGTCATGTTGCAGGTAGTGCAGCAAGAAGGCACTCATTTGTGTTGCGCATCCAGGAGCACCAAGTCCCTGTTGTGTTGGTGGCGAGGTAACAATCATGCTTCCTTCCTCTGTCCTCTCCCCCCAACCTCGCACAACAGAAATGTGATCAAGGTCTCCCTCATCTGATGAGTCTTCCATCAGTTCGTCCTCCACTTCTTCCTGGGCTCCTGCACCTTCCTCACTAGTTTGGCTGCTACCATGCGCCCTGGTAAAACCATCTCCCCCACCCTCACATGCCTGCCGCCTTGGTGCTGCCGACCGTCTGGACCTTGCAGATGTTAGCCCTTCCGCATACAACTCCTCCTCCTCTACTTCCTCCACCTCCTCTTGTGCCACCACCTGACTCCGAATTCTGTTTAACATGTGCTCCAGCATGTAAATCACCGGAATAGTCATGCTGATAATGGCATCGTCAGCACTAAACATCTTCGTCGCCATTTCAAAACTGTGCAGAAGGGTGCATAGGTCCCTGATCTGAGACCACTCCTCCAGCCTGATTTGCCCCACCTCTGGATCTCGTTGGCCCAGGCTATACGTCAGAACGTATTGCACCAGGGCTTGTCGGTGCTGCCACAGTCGCTGCAACATGTGCAGAGTTGAATTCCACCGGGTAGGCACATCGCATTTTAGCCGGTGAAGTGGCAGGCCCAACGACTTCTGTAGAGATGTAAGTCGCTGAGCTGCGGGATGCGAACGGCGGAAGTGAGCACACAGCGACCGTGCCCTCTGCAGAAGGCCATCTAGTCTGGGATAGTGGGCTAAAAATTGCTGGACAACACGTCAGGTTCAGGTTCAACACGTGAGCCATACAAGGCACGTGTGTGACATTGCCCCGGCGAAGGGCCGCACCCAGGTTTGCAGCATTGTCGCACACGGCCTTCCCTGGTTTCAGGTCCAGTGGAGACAACCATTCATGAAATTGGTTCTCCAGAGCTGACCACAACTCCTCAGCTGTGTGACTCACATTTCCCAGACATTTGAATGTAAAAACCGCCTGATGACGTTGAGCCCTACTGCCAGCATAATAAGGAGGTGTGCAGGATCCCTTCTGCGCAGTTAGAAAGCTTGTGGCATGACCAGACAGGCTTTGGGTGCAGGTGGAAGACCGAGAGGAGGTTGAGGAGGCAGAAGCAGTGGAGGAACTTTGACATAAAGAGGATTGACGCACAACTCGTGGGGACGGCAAGACTTGGACAGCAGCCCCTTGTCCTGCTGTCACCATAGTTACCCAGTGCCCAGTCAGCGACATGTAACGCCCCTATCCATGCCTACTCGTCCAAGTGTCTGTGGTGAAATGCACCCTGTCACACACAGAGTTTCTCAAAGAAGCGGTGATGTTGTGTGCGACATGCTGGTGGAGCGCAGGCACACCTTTCTTTGAGAAGTAGTGCCGACTGGGCATCTGGTACTGGGGCACTGCGACGGACATAAGGTCTCGAAAATCCTCTGTGTCCACCAGGCGGAAAGGCAGCATTTCTGTAGCCAAGAGCTTGCAGATGGTGAAATTCAACCTCTTAGCTTTCTCATGGCTAGGAGGAAATGGTCTTTTACTTGTCCACATCTGAGGGACCGAGGGCGGGCTATTGTGCTTAGACGGGTTTGATAAGGGTGTCCCCGGCAAACTGCCGGTCTGTGAGGAAGATGCAGGAGGACATGTTAGGTTGCCTTGATCCAAAGGTGGTGCTATCGATGTCGGACAGCGCTCAACACCAGCTGGTGTTACCACCTCCAAAGAAAATGATGACCTGCCAATCACGCTGGCTGTTGCGGATAAAGAGGTGGCAGGTCTGCGCCCCAAAACAGGTGTGACTGCTGTCCCCCCAGTCACAGAGGATGAAGAGGCCGCGGATGCACAAGATATGGCAGACGGTGGTTGGCCCGGCCGGCTAGGCCGCATTGTAGCACACTGAGCTTCCCACTGCAACTTATGTTTCATGTCCATGTGCCGGTTCATGCATGAAGTACTCAAACTATGTATTTTTTGACCTCTACTTAGCTTTTGCTGACAAATGTTACAGATAACACGAGTTGGGTCATCTTTATCGATCTGAAAAAATGCCCAGGCTATGCAAGGCTTAGCACCCATGCGACCTGAAGAGCCACCACGACTTGTGGTGAGAGGCAGAGTTGTGTTTGAGGATGCAGTTGTTGACGTGCTTCCAGTACTACGTCTCTGTCCAGGAAGGCGCAACCTGACCTCGTCGTCACTAGCATCTTCCTCCACCTCCTCTGCTGACCTCATCTCTTGGCTGACTGTGGGTTGACAGTAAGTGGGATCTCCAACCTCATCATCATCACCCTGTGCGTTATCACACCCGTCGTCCTCAGAGCCAACCTGTTCCTGCCCTGACAAAAAACTAAAGTTGTCGCTCCAATCAGGTATTTGAGTCTTATCATCGTCTTCCTCATTGTCTCCACCAACAGGAGTTACAGTTTGGGAATGAGGGTCTACATTATGGTCAGAACCTTCTGCGTCTGGTCCTGGATCCGACTCATAAAGATTCTGGGCATCAGTGCAGATCATTTCCTCGTCTGGATTCACAGAAGCGCTGGAGTCGACCTCTGATTCCCAGGCTATAGTATGAGTAAACAGCTCTGCAGACTCAACCATCTGTTCTACCTCATACTCAGACGGGCAGCTGGAGATTTGGGAGCTGTGAGGAAGCAAGTGCGATTGGGGTGACACCTTTGAGGACTGGAGTATTTGTGATGTTGAAGTTGATGTGGAGGAGAGCCCACTTAAAGGAGCACTTGATATCCGTTGAAGCACCTGCTGTTTTTGTGCCTCATCTGGAATTTGTAGCGATTGGCGTGGCCGTAAGAAAGGGATCTTATCACATTGTCCGCTAAAAGAAGTAGACATTTTAGTTTGGCTGGAAGATGGTCTTTCTTCTGCAGATGTTACTGTTGCTTTAACACCTACCCCACGGACACAACCTTTTTTCCCCTTCCCAACACGCCTATTCCCCTTTCCACCAGCAGCAGGCCTTTTTCCACTCATTTTGGTGGTTAACTAATTCACAACTCTGGAGTTGTTTGCACAAAAAAACAATGGATGGGAACCGAGCAGAGCTGAGTGGCCAAACTGTGGTATTAGGCCAAAACTATTGGCTGGGTTAGATGCAGAAAAAAATTATATTCAATTTGCAACCTGATGGAGGTCAGTATAGATGGACTAATAGAACAAGTCCCACACACAGCTAGAAGCCCAAATATTTTTTCAGAGGTAGATGCAGAAAAATTTTTTATTCAGTTTGCAACCTGATGGAGGTCTGTATAGATGGATTAATAGAACAAGTCCCACACACAGCTACAAGCCCAATATTTTTTCAGAGGTAGATGCAGAAAAAAAATATATTCAGTTTGCAACCTGATGGAGGTCAGTATAGATGGACTAATAGAGAAAGTCCCACACACTGCTAGAAGGCCAAATATTTTTTCAGAGCTAGATGCAGACAAAAAATTATTTTGAATTTGCAACCTGATGGAGGTCAGTATAGGTGGACTAATAGAACAAGTCCCACACACTGCTAGAAGGCCAAATATTTTTTCAGAGCTAGATGCAGAAAAAAATTATATTCAGTTTGCAACCTGATGGAGGTCTGTATAGATGGATTAATAGAACAAGTCCCACACACAGCTAGAAGCCCAAATATTTTTTCAGAGGTAGATGCAGATAAAAATTATTTTTAATTTGCAACCTGATGGAGGTCAGTATAGTTGGACTAATAGAGAAAGTCCCACACACTGCTAGAAGGCCAAATATTTTTTCAGAGCTAGATGCAGATAAAAATTATTTCTAATTTGCAACCTGATGGAGGTCAGTATAGATGGACTAATAGAGAAAGTCCCACACACTGCTAGAAGGCCAAATATTTTTTCAGAGCTAGATGCAGATAAAAATTATATTCAATTTGCAACCTGATGGAGGTCAGTATAGATGGACTAATAGAACAAGTCCCACACACAGCTAGAAGCCCAAATATTTTTTCAGAGGTACTGTAGATGCAGATAAAAATTATTTTTAATTTGCAACCTGATGGAGGTCAGTATAGATGGACTAATAGAGAAAGTCCCACAAACTGCTAGAAGGCCAAATATTTTTTCAGAGCTAGATGCAGATAAAAATTATATTCAATTTGCAACCTGATGGAGGTCAGTATAGATGGACTAATAGAGAAAGTCCCACACACTGCTAGAAGGCCAAATATTTTTTCAGAGCTAGATGCAGATAAAAATTATATTCAATTTGCAACCTGATGGAGGTCAGTATAGATGGACTAATAGAACAAGTCCCACACACAGCTAGAAGCCCAAATATTTTTTCAGAGGTACTGTAGATGCAGATAAAAATTATTTTTAATTTGCAACCTGATGGAGGTCAGTATAGATGGACTAATAGAGAAAGTCCCACACACTGCTAGAAGGCCAAATATTTTTTCAGAGCTAGATGCAGAAAAAAATTATATTCAGTTTGCAACCTGATGGAGGTCAGTATAGATGGACTAATAGAGAAAGTCCCACACACTGCTAGAAGGCCACATATTTTTTCAGAGGTAGATGCAGAAAAAAATATATTCAGTTTGCAACCTGATGGAGGTCTGTATAGATGGATTAATAGAACAAGTCCCACACACAGCTAGAAGCAAAATATTTTTTCAGAGGTAGATGCAGAAAAAAATATATTCAGTTTGCAACCTGATGGAGGTCAGTATAGATGGACTAATACAACAAGTCCCACACACAGCTAGAAGCCCAATATTTTTTCAGAGGTAGATGCAGAAAAAAATATATTCAGTTTGCAACCTGATGGAGGTCTGTATAGATGGATTAATAGAACAAGTCCCACACACAGCTAGAAGCCCAATATTTTTTCAGAGGTAGATGCAGAAAAAAATATATTCAGTTTGCAACCTGATGGAGGTCAGTATAGATGGACTAATACAACAAGTCCCACACACAGCTAGAAGCCCAATATTTTTTCAGAGGTAGATGCAGAAAAAAATATATTCAGTTTGCAACCTGATGGAGGTCTGTATAGATGGATTAATAGAACAAGTCCCACACACAGCTAGAAGCCCAATATTTTTTCAGAGGTAGATGCAGAAAAAAATATATTCAGTTTGCAACCTGATGGAGGTCAGTATAGATGGACTAATACAACAAGTCCCACACACAGCTAGAAGCCCAATATTTTTTCAGAGCTAGATGCAGAAAAAAATTATTTTTAATTTGCAACCTGATGGAGGTCAGTATAGATGGACTAATAGAGAAAGTCCCACACACTGCTAGAAGGCCAAATATTTTTTCAGAGCTAGATGCAGAAAAAAATTATATTCAGTTTGCAACCTGATGGAGGTCAGTATAGATGGACTAATAGAGAAAGTCCCACACACTGCTAGAAGGCCACATATTTTTTCAGAGGTAGATGCAGAAAAAAATATATTCAGTTTGCAACCTGATGGAGGTCTGTATAGATGGATTAATAGAACAAGTCCCACACACAGCTAGAAGCCCAATATTTTTTCAGAGGTAGATGCAGAAAAAAATATATTCAGTTTGCAACCTGATGGAGGTCAGTATAGATGGACTAATACAACAAGTCCCACACACAGCTAGAAGCCCAATATTTTTTCAGAGGTAGATGCAGAAAAAAATATATTCAGTTTGCAACCTGATGGAGGTCTGTATAGATGGATTAATAGAACAAGTCCCACACACAGCTAGAAGCCCAATATTTTTTCAGAGGTAGATGCAGAAAAAAATATATTCAGTTTGCAACCTGATGGAGGTCAGTATAGATGGACTAATACAACAAGTCCCACACACAGCTAGAAGCCCAATATTTTTTCAGAGGTAGATGCAGAAAAAAATATATTCAGTTTGCAACCTGATGGAGGTCTGTATAGATGGATTAATAGAACAAGTCCCACACACAGCTAGAAGCCCAATATTTTTTCAGAGGTAGATGCAGAAAAAAATATATTCAGTTTGCAACCTGATGGAGGTCAGTATAGATGGACTAATACAACAAGTCCCACACACAGCTAGAAGCCCAATATTTTTTCAGAGCTAGATGCAGAAAAAAATTATTTTTAATTTGCAACCTGATGGAGGTCAGTATAGATGGACTAATAGAGAAAGTCCCACACACTGCTAGAAGGCCAAATATTTTTTCAGAGCTAGATGCAGAAAAAAATTATATTCAGTTTGCAACCTGATGGAGGTCAGTATAGATGGACTAATAGAGAAAGTCCCACACACTGCTAGAAGGCCAAATATTTTTTCAGAGGTAGATGCAGAAAAAAATATATTCAGTTTGCAACCTGATGGAGGTCTGTATAGATGGATTAATAGAACAAGTCCCACACACAGCTAGAAGCCCAATATTTTTTCAGAGGTAGATGCAGAAAAAAATATATTCAGTTTGCAACCTGATGGAGGTCAGTATAGATGGACTAATACAACAAGTCCCACACACAGCTAGAAGCCCAATATTTTTTCAGAGGTAGATGCAGAAAAAAATATATTCAGTTTGCAACCTGATGGAGGTCTGTATAGATGGATTAATAGAACAAGTCCCACAAACAGCTAGAAGCCCAATATTTTTTCAGAGGTAGATGCAGAAAAAAATATATTCAGTTTGCAACCTGATGGAGGTCAGTATAGATGGACTAATACAACAAGTCCCACACACAGCTAGAAGCCCAATATTTTTTCAGAGGTAGATGCAGAAAAAAATATATTCAGTTTGCAACCTGATGGAGGTCTGTATAGATGGATTAATAGAACAAGTCCCACACACAGCTAGAAGCCCAATATTTTTTCAGAGGTAGATGCAGAAAAAAATATATTCAGTTTGCAACCTGATGGAGGTCAGTATAGATGGACTAATACAACAAGTCCCACACACAGCTAGAAGCCCAATATTTTTTCAGAGCTAGATGCAGAAAAAAATTATTTTTAATTTGCAACCTGATGGAGGTCAGTATAGATGGACTAATAGAGAAAGTCCCACACACTGCTAGAAGGCCAAATATTTTTTCAGAGCTAGATGCAGAAAAAAATTATATTCAGTTTGCAACCTGATGGAGGTCAGTATAGATGGACTAATAGAGAAAGTCCCACACACAGCTAGAAGCCCAATATTTTTTCAGAGCTAGATGCAGAAAAAAATTATATTCAATTTGCAACCTGATGGAGGTCAGTATAGATGGACTAATAGAATGATGCTATGCCCAAAAGATTTTACTTCACTAGGTGCAGTAAAAAAATTGGTATTCTATACACAGGTGGTATATCTTGCAACACAGATAGGCTACTCCACTGACTAACACACTCTGCAATAGGCCAAAAAGGATTAGCTTTGCTAGATTCTCCCAAATGCTGTGAAAAAAACTTGCACAGCACTGGCACAGACCTGCCTGGCAAAAACTGATAGGAACTGATGTAACCTAGTCCTGAAAAGGACTCCAATTACAATTAGTCTTTACTCCCACAATCTATCTATTTAAGAGCACAGACCTGCCTGATAAAAGTCATAGGAAATGCTGTAACCTAGTCCTTAAAAGGACTGCAATCACAACTATTCCCTACTCCCAAGCTATCTGTAGATTTGTGCGAAAATTGGCTTGAAATTAACAAGGTATAGCGCACACAGCAATAGCGGTGCCGTCTAACACGCAGCTGCAGCAGTGAGAAAATGGTGGCGACGGGGAAAATGGCTTGGTCTTATAGGGCAAGGACATGTGACATACACTGCCAATGACACATGCCCTTGCTTGTGTGAAAAAAAGCACTTCGCTCCGTGTGTGCACTGCTGATAGGCTGACAGATTGCACCTCCCCACTGTAAATGCGGGAAAGAGAAAAAAAAAATGGAGATCTTCATTATTTCTGCAGAGATCCATCCCCTGCCCCTCCCCCCGCCCCGCTGTACACTCAAACTGCGTATTAACATTAATTTTCATCATTACTGAGAAAAAATCCAGTTATGATTTTGGTGCACGAACAGTTATCGAACATAACCTCGAACAGCCGAATTTTTCTCAAATTGTTCGTGTTCGCCGAACGGCTCGAACACCGCCCAAAACAGCTCGAATTTGAGATTGGCGAACAGTTCGAGTAGAACAACGCTCATCTCTAGTGAGGATCACCAGCGCTGCAACAGTCCTCTGAGGCAGATGTTAGGGCAGCTTATGATGGGACGGCTCCCCACAGGTGGAGCAGGCCTCAGGGCAGTGAAGTGTAGTGTTGAGCCACCCCCGTAGTGTTCGAGTTCGGTTCGGTTCGTCGAACACCCGTGTGTTCGCCGAACTGTTCGTCTAACTGTTCGTCGAACACCTTCGAACACCGTTAAAACCAATGGCAGGCAAACAAAAACACATAGAAACACATAGAAAACACCTTCAAAGGTGTCCAAAAGCTGACAAACTGCTCAGAAGACACAACTAACACATGGAAAAGTGACAAGTACATATAGTCATGCGAAAAGAAAAGAGGTGGAGGAGTAAAAGGAGGGGGAGACACAGATATAGGCATGTCATGCCCTTCTAAAATCCAAAAAGTGAGAAGCCGAGACGGCCAGTCCGCTCCTGCCCGTGCCACCTCCGTGTCGCCGGGTTTGTGCCAGAGCCGCGGTGAACCCTGACGGCCAGCCCCCCTCTCCCAATACTGGTGCCTGTCCGCTGGTGGGTCGAGAGAGCCCCCCTGTGGTGGAGGCAGCTCTAAGCTTTTTAATTTAAATTGTCCCTCTAATTTGAATGAATACACTTTAAATCCATTTACAAGGATCTATTGGAGGGCAAGTCTCATGCCAGCAGCCGCGTAATTCCAGCTCCAGTAGCGTCCACTAAAGCTGCTGCAGTTAAAAAGCTTTTATAAGGATCGAGCTCGGCTGTCCACCGCAAGGCATCCTAGTGCCAGTCCCAGCCCCTATGCCTTGGGGTGCCTCCTGATGCTCTTCACTAAGTATCCCGTGGTCCCGAAGCATTTCCTTTGAAAAAATTAAGTGTCCAAACTACAGGTGGTGTAGCTTGCTTAACAGCCGGGATAATCCGCTGACTAGCAGACACTGCTACTAGGCACAAAGTATTTCCTGGGCTAGATGCAGTTAAAAATTTGTAAGTAGATACTCTCGTTGGATGCTGAGAAAGCATTCCATAGAGTCTCCTGGCACGCCATATATGATTCTCTTAAAAAGCTTGGGGTAGGGGTCTAGGGTACCCTTTTATAGCCAAAATCACGGCCCTGTATCACAATACGTCACCTAGGCTGAAGATAAATGGAACTGTAGCACCGAGGGCTCGGTTGCTACAGACGTATTGCACCTCACCCAGAGGTGTGATATCTCACTCTCAGATAAGGATAGAGTGTGGATCAGGACCCGACACCTGCATGCATTACACCACATTGCCGTGGGGCAGGGCGACCAATATGCCCCTGAGATGGGCACGACAGTCCCTGTCCCTGGCTGGAGTGGGGGGAGGGAACACTGAGGAAGGGGAACCCTGCAGTGCAGGAGCAGGGAGGAAGCAGTTCCTGGGTGCATTGAGAAGGGAGTATAAAAGGTGGGCACCATCTTAGTTCAGTGCAGAGAAGTCTGAGCAGAAGTGGCAGGGAGCAGGGGCTCTGCATGAGCTCTGCTCCGGAGGCGGGCCTAGTAACAGAGGCCCAGGCCTGCAAGAGGGAGAAGGAAGGAAGAGGAGCGGAGAAGGCTCCAGGAACGAGGAATGAAGGGATCCCAGGGGTGCGGACGGGCGAGTCGCCACCGCACGCCCGAATCCACCTGCGTGGAGGGGTCAGGCCAAAGGGGGAGACCGGTCCCCGAACTAGTGGAGGCAGGAAACGACCCTCAGCTAGAAACCGGAGGCTCTGACATTTTATGTGGCGCAGCCCCTTGCTCCACCCGCTAGGAAGGCACCACATAGGGTCAGGGAAACTGGCGCCAAGTTTACCAAGAGGAGGCCCGAGGCAGCCGGACAGAAGTGTTGGTAAGAAAGGCCAGACAAAGGACACACAAAGGGGGTCCTGTGAAGCGCTCCAAAGTTATCTGGGAGTTGTCTGAGCCCCTCACCTGGTGAGCACAGTACGACGTGGGCAGCCGTTACCTGCAGACGTGGTCTGGATAATAAGAACTGTGAGTAAAGGCCCTGAACTGCATCACTGACTCCGTGTGGTTACTGCCCTGCACCATCACCCCCATCCTCCGCATACACTGCCCTGAGGCTATACTCCTCCCGTGGGGAGTTATGCTACGCTCTGCTGCACCCACAACACCAGCCTTAGCGGTCTGCCCTGTAGCGGCGGTTCACTCTGACCGCAATCCACGGGTGGCGTAGTCGGACATTTAAACATCAAAACCACATAAATAGTTCCGCCACTGGTTTGACCGCCCTGAGCCACGGAACCGGATCGCCGCCACGAAGACTACAACCACCAGTATCCACCAAAAAGGGTCCGGCTCCGGGTGTCCCAAGGCCCAGGGGGTGCGTCAGAACATTTTCATCACCTTTCACAATCACCAATGGGACAAGGCAGGGATGTCCTCTGTCCCCTCTCTTATACATCCTAGTGACGGAGCACCTGCTCTCATCAATTCGCCATAACCCCAATATTAGGTGGATTGAGGTGGGAGGCACCGAGTACAAGTGCTCTCTATTTGCTGATGATGTCCTAGTATATATCACTCAATCACATATATCCATCCCTGCTGTTATGGCTGAAATAGATCACTTTGTTACATGGTAAAATTTTAAAATCAATGCAGCGAAGTCTGAGGCCCTCCATGTCTCCCTCCCTAAATCCATATAGGATTCCATCCAGTCCAACTTTCCCTTTGCCTGGCCCTCACAGGGTATCAAATACTTAGGAATTCCTATTCATAGAGACCTCTCCCATCTATGTTATCTTAATTTTGGGCCCTTTATTGAACAATTCCATACAGACCACGGTTGGCAAGTTAGAACTGTAAGATTCACTACGTGAACCACTGGTGTTTTGTGGAAAAGCACATGTACGCCGCGTTCCAAATTATTATGCAAAAAGTGTTTAGGAGTGATAAGGGAAGAATTTGTTTGTTTGTCAGTTAAACTCATTGATGGTGATGTGTGTCAGGGCTCTTTATATCACTGTAAGCAATTGCAGACACCTGTGCTAATTAGTTTGGCAGGTGTGTCCAATGAAAGGCAAGACTACTTAAGAAGGCTCTCTCACATTATTAAGCAGCCTACATTTTCTGCCAAAATGGGAAAGAAAAAGGATGTGTCGGCTGCTGAGAAGCAACAAATTGTGGAGTGTTTAGGTCAAGGCATGACTACAATCAACATTGTGCGATGATCAGGATGAAGTGTCTTGGCAATCAAGAAGTATGTAGCTGATTCACAGTACACACGTGTGCGTGCTGATAAGGGCAAATTGAGGACTCTTTCCTACAGGCAATTACGTCAGGTTGAAAGAGCAGCGGCAAAAAAGCCTTGTCATAGCAGCAGACAAGTTTTTGAAGCTGCTTGTGCCTCCAACGTCCCCCGAACAACAAGATGCAGGGTCCTTCAGAGGTTTGCAGCTGTGCATACGCCATCCTGTCGACCTCCTCTATCCACTTCACACAAGCAGAAACGGCTCCAGTGGGCCAAACATTACATGAAGACTGATTTCAAAACTGTTTTGTTCACGGATGAGTGCCGTGCAGCGCTCGATGGTCCAGATGAATGGAGTGGAGGATGGCTGGTTGATGGACACCCCACGCAAACACGGCTACAGCGCCAACAAGGAGGAGGTGGAGTAATGTTTTGGGCTGGAATCATGGGGAGAGAGATTGTCGGCCCCTTTAGGATCCCTGAAGGCGCTAAAGATGAACTCCATAATGTATGTGGATTTTCTCAAACAGCACTTCCTGCCATGGTTCAAGAAGAAGAACCGTGTATTTCACAGCAAGATCATTTTTCTGCATAATGCACCATCTCATGCTGCACATAAAACATCTGCATCTCTGGCTGATATGGGCATAAAAGGGGACAAACTTATGGTGTGACCCCCATGCTCCCCTGACCTCTACCCCATTCAGAACCTTTGGAGCATCATTAAAAGGAGTGTCTATGATGGCGGGAGGCAGTTCACATCTAAGCAACAGCTCTGGGAGGGTATTCTGTCCTCATGCAAAACAATTGAAGCAGAAACCATCCAAAACCTGACAAATTCAATGGACGAGAGAGTTCAGAAGCTCCTTTCGAACAAGGGGTCCTATGTGAAAATGTAACATCACCTAGAATAAAGTTTTGAGTTGAAAACTGTTTGATTTCAGTTTCTAACAACCTGCTAATGCTTATAATTTCAAAAATGACCATTTTTTTGGTCTTTATTAAAATGAAAAGGTTGATCGAAAAGTTTGGGGGATCTAAGAGTGTGGCAACCCAGTAGTCATGATTACTTAGAATTCTGACAATATGAGGGTCATGCTGCAGGTAGTGCAGCAAGAAGGCACTTATGTGTCTTGCGCATCTCGGAGCCCCAAAATTATTTTCCGGGCTAGATGCAGCTAAATATTATTTTTAATTTTAAATCTGGTGAAGCTTATTATAGATGGCCTAATAGGATCAGTGCTGCACACTGCTACAAAGCCCAAATTATTTTCCAGTCAAGATACAGATAAACATGATTAGTAATTTGAAAGCTTAAAACGGTTGGTAGGGTGATTTTAACCAATCATCAAGCTTTTACTCTCCCCAGGATGACACAGGGGTAGAAAAGTCGTTTCGGATCCATGATTTGTTCATCTTTATGAACGTGAGTCTGTCTACATTATCAGTGGAGAGCCGCGTGCGCTTATCTGTCAGCACACCACCAGCAGCGCTGAACACACGTTCAGACAGAACGCTGGCTGCGGGGCATGACAAGATCTCCAAGGCGTAAGTGGCTAGCTCCGGCCATTTATCCAGATTGGAAGCCCAAAAAGAGCAAGGGTCCAGTGACACAGTCGTGGCTTCAATGTTTACTTGGAGATACTCCTGTACCATCGTCTCAAGGCGTTGACTATGTGTCAGACTTCTTGTCTCCTGTGGCCTTGCAAAGGATGGGCTAAAAAAGTGGTGAAATGATTCCGCAAAATTGATGTTACCAGCAGATACTGTGGTTCTGTTACGGTTTGAGTGCTGAACACTTGACGGTCCCACGGTTGGCAAGTTGGAACTGTGAGATTCACTACGTGCACCACTGGTATTTTGTGGAAAAGCACATGTAAGATTCTGCAACAGTCTCTGCTGATACTCCTGCATGCGTGCATCCCTTTCTATGGCAGGAATAATTTCTGCAAATTTACTTTTGTACCGGGGATCTAACAGTGTGGCAACCTAGTGTCAGGATTATTTCTAATTCTCACAATTCGAGGGTCATGTTGCAGGTAGTGCAGCAAGAAGGCACTCATGTGTGTTGCGCATCCAGGAGCACCAAGTCCCTGTTGTGTTGGTGGCGAGGTAACAATCATGCTTCCTTCCTCTGTCCTCTCCCCCCAACCTCGCACAACAGAAATGTGATCAAGGTCTCCCTCATCTGATGAGTCTTCCATCAGTTCGTCCTCCACTTCTTCCTGGGCTCCTGCACCTTCCTCACTAGTTTGGCTGCTACCATGCGCCCTGGTTAAACCATCTCCCCCACCCTCACATGCCTGCCGCCTTGGTGCTGCCGACCGTCTGGACCTTGCAGATGTTAGCCCTTCCGCATACAACTCCTCCTCCTCTACTTCCTCCACCTCCTCTTGTGCCACCACCTGACTCCGAATTCTGTTTAACATGTGCTCCAGCATGTAAATCACCGGAATAGTCATGCTGATAATGGCATCGTCAGCACTAAACATCTTCGTCGCCATTTCAAAACTGTGCAGAAGGGTGCATAGGTCCCTGATCTGAGACCACTCCTCCAGCGTGATTTGCCCCACCTCTGAATCTCGTTGGCCCAGGCTATACGTCAGAACGTATTGCACCAGGGCTTGTCGGTGCTGCCACAGTCGCTGCAACATGTGCAGAGTTGAATTCCACCGGGTAGGCACATCGCATTTTAGCCGGTGAAGTGGCAGGCCCAACGACTTCTGTAGAGATGTAAGTCGCTGAGCTGCGGGATGCGAACGGTGGAAGTGAGCACACAGCGACCGTGCCCTCTGCAGAAGGCCATCTAGTCTGGGATAGTGGGCTAAAAATTGCTGGACAACCAGGTTCAACACGTGAGCCATACAAGGCACGTGTGTGACATTGCCCCGGCGAAGGGCCGCAACCAGGTTTACAGCATTGTCGCACACGGCCTTCCCTGGTTTCAGGTCCAGTGGAGACAACCATTCATGAAATTGGTTCTCCAGAGCTGACCACAACTCCTCAGCTGTGTGACTCACATTTCCCAGACATTTCAATGTAAAAACCGCCTGATGACGTTGAGCCCTACTGCCAGCATAGTAAGGAGGTGTGCAGGATCCCTTCTGCGCAGTTAGAAAGCTTGTGGCATGACCAGACAGGCTTTGGGTGCAGGTGGAAGACCGAGAGGAGGTTGAGGAGGCAGAAGCAGTGGAGGAAAAATGACATAAAGAGGATTGACGCACAACTCGTGGGGACGGCAAGACTTGGACAGCAGCCCCTTGTCCTGCTGTCACCATAGTTACCCAGTGCCCAGTCAGCGACATGTAACGCCCCTGTCCATGCCTACTCGTCCAAGTGTCTGTGGTGAAATGCACCCTGTCACACACAGAGTTTCTCAAAGAAGCGGTGATGTTGTGTGCGACATGCTGGTGGAGCGCAGGCACACCTTTCTTTGAGAAGTAGTGCCGACTGGGCATCTGGTACTGGGGCACTGCGACGGACATAAGGTCTCGAAAATCCTCTGTGTCCACCAGGCGGAAAGGCAGCATTTCTGTAGCCAAGAGCTTGCAGATGGTGAAATTCAACCTCTTAGCTTTCTCATGGCTAGGAGGAAATGGTCTTTTACTTGTCCACATCTGAGGGACCGAGGGCTGGCTATTGTGCTTAGACGGGGTTGATAAGGGTGTCCCCGGCAAACTGCCGGTCTGTGAGGAAGATGCAGGCGGACATGTTAGGTTGCCTTGATCCAAAGGTGGTGCTATCGATGTCGGACAGCGCTCAAGACCAGCTGGTGTTACCACCTCCAAAGAAAATGATGACCTGCCAATCACGCTGGCTGTTGCGGGTAAAGAGGTGGCAGGTCTGCGCCCCAAAACAGGTGTGACTGCTGTCCCCCCAGTCACAGAGGATGAAGAGGCCGCGGATGCACAAGATATGGCAGACGGTGGTTGGCCCGGCCGGCTAGACCGCATTGTAGCACACTGAGCTTCCCACTGCAACTTATGCTTCATGTCCATGTGCCGGTTCATGCATGAAGTACTCAAACTATGTATTTTTTGGCCTCTACTTAGCTTTTGCTGACAAATGTTACAGATAACACGAGTTGGGTCATCTTTATCGATCTGAAAAAATGCCCAGGCTATGCAAGGCTTAGCACCCATGCGACCTGAAGAGCCACCACGACTTGTGGTGAGAGGCAGAGTTGTGTTTGAGGATGCAGTTGTTGACGTGCTTCCAGTACTACGTCTCTGTCCAGGAAGGCGCAACCTGACCTCGTCGTCACTAGCATCTTCCTCCACCTCCTCTGCTGACCTCATCTCTTGGCTGACTGTGGGTTGACAGTAAGTGGGATCTCCGACCTCATCATCATCACCCTGTGCGTTATCACACCCGTCGTCCTCAGAGCCAACCTGTTCCTGCCCTGACAAAAAACTAAAGTTGTCGCTCCAATCAGGTATTTGAGTCTTATCATCGTCTTCCTCATTGTCTCCACCAACAGGAGTTACAGTTTGGGAATGAGGGTCTACATTATGGTCAGAACCTTCTGCGTCTGGTCCTGGATCCGACTCATAAAGATTCTGGGCATCAGTGCAGATCATTTCCTCGTCTGGATTCACAGAAGCGCTGGAGTCGACCTCTGATTCCCAGGCTATAGTATGAGTAAACAGCTCTGCAGACTCAACCATCTGTTCTACCTCATACTCAGACGGGCAGCTGGAGATTTGGGAGCTGTGAGGAAGCAAGAGCGATTTGGGTGACACCTTTGAGGACTGGAGTATTTGTGATGTTGAAGTTGATGTGGAGGAGAGCCCACTTAAAGGAGCACTTGATATCCGTTGAAGCACCTGCTGTTTTTGTGCCTCATCTGGAATTTGTAGCGATTGGCGTGGCCGTAAGAAAGGGATCTTATCACATTGTCCGCTAAAAGAAGTAGACATTTTAGTTTGGCTGGAAGATGGTCTTTCTTCTGCACCTACCCCACGGACACAACCTTTTTTCCCCTTCCCAACACGCCTATTCCCCTTTCCACCAGCAGCAGGCCTTTTTCCACTCATTTTGGTGGTTAACTAATTCACAACTCTGGAGTTTTTTGCACAAAAAAACAATGGATGGTAACCGAGCAGAGCTGAGTGGCCAAACTGTGGTATTAGGCCAAAACTATTGGCTGGGTTAGATGCAGAAAAAAATTATTTTTAATTTGCAACCTGATGGAGGTCAGTATAGATGGACTAATAGACCAAGTCCCACACACCGCTAGAAGCCCAAATATTTTTTCAGAGCTAGATGCAGAAATTTTTTTTATTCAATTTGCAACCTGATGGAGGTCAGTATAGATGGACTAATAGACCAAGTCCCACACACTGCTAGAAGCCCAAATATTTTTTCAGAGCTAGATGCAGAAAAAAATTATTTTTAATTTGCAACCTGATGGAGGTCAGTATAGATGGACTAATAGACCAAGTCCCACACACTGCTAGAAGCCCAAATATTTTTTCAGAGCTAGATGCAGAAAAAAATTATTTTTAATTTGCAACCTGATGGAGGTCAGTATAGATGGACTAATAGACCAAGTCCCACACACTGCTAGAAGCCCAAATATTTTTTCAGAGCTAGATGCAGAAAAAAATTATTTTTAATTTGCAACCTGATGGAGGTCAGTATAGATGGACTAATAGAACAAGTCCCACACGCTGCTAGAAGCCCAAATATTTTTTCAGAGATAAGTGAAGAAAAAAATTATTTTTAATTTGCAACCTGATGGAGGTCAGTATAGATGGACTAATAGACCAAGTCCCACACACTGCTAGAAGCCCAAATATTTTTTCAGAGATAGATGCAGAAAAAAATTATTTTTAATTTGCAACCTGATGGAGGTCAGTATAGATGGACTAATAGACCAAGTCCCACACACTGCTAGAAGCCCAAATATTTTTTCAGAGCTAGATGCAGAAAAAAATTATTTTTAATTTGCAACCTGATGGAGGTCAGTATAGATGGACTAATAGAACAAGTCCCACACGCTGCTAGAAGCCCAAATATTTTTTCAGAGATAAATGAAGAAAAAAATTATTTTTAATTTGCAACCTGATGGAGGTCAGTATAGATGGACTAATAGACCAAGTCCCACACACTGCTAGAAGCCCAAATATTTTTTCAGAGCTAGATGCAGAAAAAAATTATTTTTAATTTGCAACCTGATGGAGGTCAGTATAGATGGACTAATAGACCAAGTCCCACACACCGCTAGAAGCCCAAATATTTTTTCAGAGATAAATGAAGAAAAAAATTATTTTTAATTTGCAACCTGATGGAGGTCAGTATAGATGGACTAATAGACCAAGTCCCACACACTGCTAGAAGCCCAAATATTTTTTCAGAGCTAGATGCAGAAAAAAATTATTTTTAATTTGCAACCTGATGGAGGTCAGTATAGATGGACTAATAGACCAAGTCCCACACACCGCTAGAAGCCCAAATATTTTTTCAGAGCTAGATGCAGAAAAAAATTATATTCAGTTTGCAACCTGATGGAGGTCAGTATAGATGGACTAATAGAATGATGCTATGCCCAAAAGATTTTACTTCACTAGGTGCAGTAAAAAAATTGGTATTCTATACACAGGTGGTATATCTTGCAACACAGATAGGCTACTCTACTGACTAACACACTCTGCAATAGGCCAAAAAGGATTAGCTTTGCTAGATTCAGCCAAATGCTGTGAAAAAAACTTGCACAGCACTGGCACAGACCTGCCTGGCAAAAACTGATAGGAACTGATGTAACCTAGTCCTGAAAAGGACTCCAATTACAATTAGTCTTTACTCCCACAATCTATCTATTTAAGAGCACAGACCTGCCTGATAAAAGTCGTAGGAAATGCTGTAACCTAGTCCTTAAAAGGACTGCAATCACAACTATTCCCTACTCCCAAGCTATCTGTATATTTGTGCGAAAATTGGCTTGAAATTAACAAGGTATAGCGCACACAGCAACAGCGGTGCCGTCTAACACGCAGCTGCAGCAGTGAGAAAATGGTGGCGACGGGGAAAATGGCTTGGTCTTATAGGGCAAGGACATGTGACATACACTGCCAATCACACATGCCCTTGCTTGTGTGAAAAAAAGCACTTCGCTCCGTGTGTGCGCTGCTGATAGGCTGACAGATTGCACCTCCCCACTGCAAATGCGGGAAAGAGAAAAAAAAATGGAGATCTTCATTGTTCCTGCAGAGATCCATCCCCTGCCCCTCCCCCCGCCCCGCTGTACACTCAAACTGCGTATTAACATTAATTTTCATCATTACTGAGAAAAAATCCAGTTATGATTTTGGTGCACGAACAGTTATCGAACATAACCTCGAACAGCCGAATTTTTCTCAAATTGTTCGTGTTCGCCGACCGGCTCGAACACCGCCCAAAACAGCTCGAATTTGAGATTGGCGAACAGTTCGAGTAGAACAACGCTCATCTCTAGTGAAGTGATGGAGAGTGGGTTGCGCTGATGAAAGAATGAACGGAGGCAGTATAGTGCAGTCATCCGTGTCTTTACTCATAGTTCTTAAGGCAGTCCACAGGTGCACTGTACAGGTTAAGGCCTCCCGCGTCACGCGGCGTTCACCAGGCAGGGGTTGAATCCTTCCTCAGGCAACTTGGGAATACCTGGCAGAACCCCACTTTCTCGTGTTCCTATTTTGACCGTCTTCACACTGGTCCGTCTCCCTCCTGCTCTGCGCTGCCCACTCTCAGTCCCGTTCAGGTACTCTGAAGTCCCTCCTGTCTGTCGGAGTTACACAGACTTGCTTGACACTCAAGGGACTAGAATGCGGCCGCGATCCCTCTGTCTTCTGGCAGATGCGGGGCGTACGGGTGCCTTCCTGCACCTTCTTCCACCATAAGTTTGTCCCCTTTTATGCCCACAGCAGCCAGAGATGCAGATGTGTTATGTGCAGCATGAGACAGGGCATTATCATGCATGAAATGATCTCTATGGTCCAGATGGATGGAGTGGAGGATGGCTGGTTGATGGACACCCCATGCAAACACGGCTATGGCGCCAACAAGGAGGAGGTGGAGTAATGTTTTGGGCTGGAATCAAGGGGAGAGAGATTGTCGGCCCTTTTAGGATCCCTGAAGGGGTAAAGATGAACTCCATAATGTATGTTGAGTTTCTCAAACAGCACTTCCTTCCATGGTTCAAGAAGAAGAACCGTGCATTCCGCAGCAAGATCATTTTCATGCATGATAATGCCCCGTCTCATGCTGCACATAACACATCTGCATCTCTGGCTGATATGGGCATGAAAGGGGACAAACTTATGGTGTGGCACCCATGCTCCCCTGACCTCAACCCCATTGAGAACCTCTGGAGCATCATCAAAAGGAGTGTCTATGATGGAGGGAGGCAGTTTGTAAGGGACTCAGGGTGGTAGTTATGGCCGGAGGCTGATGTGTTCCCTTACCCTGGTCCCCTGACAAAGATAAAAGTCCCCATTTTCCTGTATTGTGTGTGTGGTGCAGAACACTCACATCTGGATCATAGATCTCTGCCGTCTTCAGTCTTCTCATCTCAGGAACGGCCGCACACACATTTAAGGAGTTCTGTTCCATTTTATAAAAAAGAACTTTACTAGAACATTGGTAAATATCTTCATACAGCACATTACATTGTATACCGACTCCACCAGGGTCACCGTTCGACACACCGCACGTAGAGATGTTCAGCGTCCATTTGTCCCGAGTTGTCCCTTTCATAGTGAACACTCCTGGTCTATAAGACCCTTGCAGTAGTAAGAATCCCTGTACGGACTGTTTCCCGTCCGGCTTCCCCTTCTCTGAAGGCTTGTGGAGACACAACTCACTGTGAATCCTATGGACCGTAGGTCCCGAACGTACGGAAATGTCTATTCAGATTATCTGAGTACAGGTTCTTCTCTGCTGGACAACTTGTGCCAAAGGTGCCCCCTGGACCACCAACTGTACTTGTCTTACATCTTTCTCTTTCTCCTAGGAACTGACTGCAACCAGGAAACTGCTCTCTGATCCACTGTATCAGCTCCTCCCACACTCAGCAGCTCCCAAACTCCTTAACCCTTTCCTACACTACCCTCTACTAACATGTAGGGCAATTAATCATAAAACATTTTCATATTGCAAACAGGATACGGCATCATATGTACACATACAGACAAGGTGCATGACCAGGTCCTGGTCACCCTCTTACATTTCCTCCCTCCTTAAACATGGTCGTCCCGACCATGAGAGCACCTGTAAAAACACAATGCACATTTAAAACATTCGACACATATATTTATATTAAAACACACAATATATTAATTCACTTTTTCTTGTCTTCTTGGTGGTCAATCTTGACCTCGGTCCCACTCGGTTGGGACCCTGGAACACAAAGTTCAAGTTCTTTTGGATATGAGTCCGTTGGACTCCGGTCCCCTTGCTCCTGGGACCAAAAACAAATAAACACACAAAAAAAAATTTTGTCCACCACAGGCCCGCTGGCCAACAAATCCTGCTCCGACAGTCCTGGAGCAGTGACCCGGCTCGATCCTCAGGTCGTCCTGACAGTTTCTCCCCCTCCCTCCTTTTACTGAGTACGGTCCCGTTGAAGACCATGAACCGCTTGACAGTTCTTTACTAGGACACAGTCCATGAAGCAGTTGCGCACAGTCCTTTGTTAACCCTGTTAGGGTTCAGTCTCGTAATCCAGCAGGGGAATGCGCAAACGTGCGCAACAGAACTTCGAGGGGGAAAAACACACACATAAAAAATTATCTTCTGGCCGTCCGGCCAGCACCATTGCTCCATGGTGCTATAAGGGCTGGTTGCCCTTTAAGAGACGTGGAACAGTCTCTCTTTAATGACCACATCCTGGGCCACCTCCGGTCATCACCAGGCTGAACAGGGACTCCTGCCCCTAGGAACGCAGAACAGTTCCTTATCTTCCTCCGTGCAACGAGCACAACCAGATGCTTTCCTTCTTTTCTTTTTAAAGCAGCAACTCACTCAGGGATTCCCCTGTGTCCACCGTAATGGGCCACTCCTTGACCTTGAATATAAATAACGGTGGTCCCAGAGGACGAATCAATGGAGGCCGATCCACTGCTGTTACTCCGGCTCCTCGTCTGCGACGCAGATAAACTCGGAGACTCCGACTGTATACTCCCCTGGGAGCCGGCCGTCGCCCTCAGTGACTCCGGAGGCGGGGATGCTGCTCTGGTGCTCACGCTCTCACTCGCGCCCACAGCCAGCTGCACCGCGGCCATCACTGTCGGCCGCACAGGCCAATTTATCATCCGCTCCTCAGTGTCGGACAACACAGTAACGGCCACCACATACGGGCCTCGTGGCCCATGTTCCTTAATAAATTTAACTCGGCTACCCACAAGCAAGGGACCGGGGGCATCGATAGACCCCTTGTTGATGTACACCCTCTCGCCAGTCCCCGTTTCCCGTACGAATCCGTAGCCGCGAGCCAGGTCAAAATGTCGTACTAGGCTGCAAGTCATCCGGCCGGTCATTGCTCCTCCCCCCGGCCTCCGCAGCTCCTCGCGGATGCGGCACTCCCGCCTCTTCTTTTCCGAGATTACCCCGGCGATCCACATGGTCTCCTCTTCCCCAGGGGCTCTTACTACTTCCTGGTAAGAAGGGGGTTGGGGGCTGGGGACAGGGCCCGCATCGGGACTCACCGCTACCACGGTCATCGGGGCCAGCTCGCCGTCACTTGATGGCACGTCCGCGGTCGTTGCTTCTCCAGCTGCTTCCTCCTGGACCGCTTCCTGTTTCTCTCTGGGGCTTGCGACCACGAGCCCCTTCAAGGCCTTTGCAAGGGAGACGGCATCCTCACGCGGATCGTGGAAGGGGTACCAGCCTGGTACGAATGGTAAGCCGCTCTCTACGAGATAGTCATGGAGGTCAAAGACCCCCCAGCGACCTCCTGGGCGTCCCTCCTTCTCTTCGCGCTCCCTGCGCCGGCTCCACTCCATTCTTCCACAGCCACCTCGATGAGACATGTTGTTCTGCTGCTCCAGCTTCACTGTCTTTCCCAGCAATGGCGCCGCACTGCTCACCACACGAGGTCTTCCTTCTACACTCCGCCCCTCCATGGGCGGGGCTACCTTCGGCAGATCTTCGCACTCTGTCTCTGGGATTTTCAGTGGTAGGCGGAACTTCTTCTTTCGCCGCGCCCACCGTGGGCGGATACCGCTCACAGGGGGCTGTAATCTTCTTCTGGGCCGGCATCCATACCATACTGCTTTCCGCGCCGTTTTGTGCTCAGGACGCCCACGATGGGCGGAACCTTCGCCAATCTCCACGCAATCCTCCGCCATCTTTGGACTCACATTACCGGCCACCATCTTGGCATCGCCATGTTCATCCGCAATCTCATTTCGTACATTCTTCAATTCTCTCCGCTGCATTTGTTTATCTTCAGGCGCCTCATCTGCGCCCCGGGTCTTCTCCATCCCGCTCTCTTCATGCGAGGTAATCGCATCCTGCCGACTACGCCAATTTTGTAAGGGACTCAGGGTGGTAGTTATGGCCGGAGGCTGATGTGTTCCCATACCCTGGTCCCCTGACAAAGATAAAAGTCCCCATTTTCCTGTATTGTGTGTGTGGTGCAGAACACTCACATCTGGATCATAGATCTCTGCCGTCTTCAGTCTTCTCATCTCAGGAACGGCCGCACACACATTTAAGGAGTTCTGTTCCATTTTATAAAAAAGAACTTTACTAGAACATTGGTAAATATCTTCATACAGCACATTACATTGTATACCGACTCCACCAGGGTCACCGTTCGACACACCGCACGTAGAGATGTTCAGCGTCCATTTGTCCCGAGTTGTCCCTTTCATAGTGAACACTCCTGGTCTATAAGACCCTTGCAGTAGTAAGAATCCCTGTACGGACTGTTTCCCGTCCGGCTTCCCCTTCTCTGAAGGCTTGTGGAGACGCAACTCACTGTGAATCCTATGGACCGTAGGTCCCGAACGTACAGAAATGTCTATTCAGATTATCTGAGTACAGGTTCTTCTCTGCTGGACAACTTGTGCCAAAGGTGCCCCCTGGACCACCAACTGTACTTGTCTTACATCTTTCTCTTTCTCCCAGGAACTGACTGCAACCAGGAAACTGCTCTCTGATCCACTGTATCAGCTCCTCCCACACTCAGCAGCTCCCAAACTCCTTAACCCTTTCCTACACTACCCTCTACTAACATGTAGGGCAATTAATCATAAAACATTTTCATATTGCAAACAGGATACGGCATCATATGTACACATACAGACAAGGTGCATGACCAGGTCCTGGTCACCCTCTTACAAGTTCACATCTAAGCAACAGCTCTGAGAGGGTTTTCTGTCCTCATGCAAAACAATTGAAGCAGAAACCGTCCAAAACCTGACAAATTCAATGGACGAGAGAGTTCAGAAGCTCCATTCGAACAAGCGGTCCTATGTGCAAATGTAACATCACCTAGAATAAAATTTTGAGTTGAAAACTGTTTGATTTCAGTGTGTAATAACCTGCTAATGCTTAGAATTTCAAAAATAACCATTTTTTTGTTCTTTATTAAAATGAAAAGGTTGAAAACTCTGCTGTGCATAATAATTTGGAACATGCATTTTGAGTGCAGTTTGAGGTTTTTATTTTTTTAAAAATATACTGTTATCATAGGCAGTTTGTACAAAAACCTTTCAATTGTACTCTAATAGTGATTTGACTGGAAAATTACAATGACTGCAATTCATATAGGTAATTTGGGAAAATCTGAGAAAATATTATTTGCATAATAATTTGGAACACAGTGTAGTTTATAAAGTTCGTGACGCCACCTGTAGTATGCGGCTAAGGGAGCCGCCGCTGCGGAGCAGGTCCTCTGGAGCTGATGTTACTGCAGCAGGGATGGTGTGGCTCTCCACAGGTAGAGCTTAGCTCCAGGGCAGTGTAGATGGTATGGGTTATGCTGGGCGTTGTAGTGCAGGGTTTGATGGCGCAGCAATAATCACAGAGACAATGAAGTGCAGTCCTCAGGGTCTTTGCTCACGGTTATTGCAGTCCAAGTTACAGGCGCCAAAGTAACTTCCATCGTCGTGCTGCGCTTACTCAGGGAGGGGTTCAGTCCACCCTCAGATATCTCCGGAGTACTTATCAGGACCCCCTTCTGTGTCCTCTCTCTGGCCGTCTCCCTGCACCTCATACCTAGTGTCTCAATCCGGTACCTGCGGGCCTTGTCGGGCGATGTCTGTTCCGTCCCCTGGGTCCTATATAGCTACCTTCTTGGTGAGACTGATACGGACTGTTTGCTGCAGGACTTGAAATACTGCAGCCTCCGGTTTCTAGTTGAGTCAAAGTTCTCTGCTAGTTGAGGGACCGGTCCCCTTTGTGTGGCCTGACCCCTCCACCTCCTGGTAGATTCGGGCATACGGGTGGCCTCCAACACTACCTGTACCCCTGGGGTCCCTTCTTCCGTTCCTGGAGCCCTTCCTGCTCCCTCTCCTCTTTCTTCAGTCCTGGGCCTCTCCTCAGGCCCTCTGCCTGAGCAGAGCTCCTGCAGAGCCCTGCCCCACTCCTCTCACTGTAGACTGTTCTCTCTCTCTCTCTCCTCAGACTGAACTGAACTTCTAAGATGGCTTCCCTTTTTATACCTTCCTCTCATGTGCTCCCCTAAGCTATTTGTTCCACCCACACCCACTACATGGTTCTTCCTCTCTGGGTTCCCCCCCACTCCAGCCAGGAAAGGGGCTCAGCAAGAACCAGAGGCATCTTGCCCCTCATGCTGGCCTGGAGTGGTGTGTTGGATGCAGATGTTAGGGTCCCGAGCAGTACTCCTTCCTTACCTGAGAGTGAGATACCACACCTCTGGTTGACATGCAGTACCTCTGTGGTGACCGAACCCTCAGGGGCGCCACATATACACTTTACCTTTTTTGAAAGGCCACAGAGGCTGCAGCAACATTAATCAATAGGTACCACTAAAAAAAAAAACAACACCATGAACACCAAGGAGATCTCCAAACAAATGAGGGACAAAGTTGAAAAGTACAAGACAGTGTTGGGTTATAAAAAAATATCCCGATCTCTGATGATCCCTTGGAGCACCATCAAATCCATTATCTTTAAATGGAAAGAACATGATACCACAACAAACCTGCCAAGAGAGGGCCGCCCACCGAAACTCTCAACCCAGGCTAAGAGGGAATTAGTCAGAGAAGCAGCACAGAGACCAAAGGTAACCCTGAAGGAGCTGCAAAGTTCCCAAGCAGAGATTAGAGTATATGACTATATGACCACAATAAGCTATACACTCCATAGAGGTGGTGTTTATGGAAGAATGGGCAGAAAAAAGCCTTTACTTATACACAAAAATTGTGAGGGATATTTTTGAGCAAAAACAGTCTGTCAGTGATTTGAGACTGGGACAGAGGTTCACCTTCCAACAAGACTCTGAGCCAAAGCATACTGCTAAAGCAACACTTGAAGGGTTTAAGGGGAAACATTTAAATGTTTTTGAGTGGCCTAGTCAAAGCCCAGACCTTAATCCTATTGAGAATCTGTGGTCGGACTTGAAGATTGCTGTTCAACAATGGAAACCATCTAACTTGAAACGAAACAGTTTTGCCTTGAGGAATGGGCAAAAATCCCAGTGGTAACATGTGGAAACCTTATAAAGACTTATCCAAGGCAACTTGCAGCTGTAACTGCTGCCAAAGGAGGCTCTACAAAGTACTGACTTTAGGGGGTGAGTAGTTATGCACAGTGAAGTTTTCAGTAATTTTGCCCTGGTTGTTGTTTGCTTCACACAAAAAACAAATGTTCACAGTTGTAGGCATGTTCTTTACAAGAACTGATGCAAACCCTCAAAAAACAGTAATATTCCAGGTCGTGAGGTAACAAAACATGAAAAATGCCAAAGGTGGTAAGTACTTTTGCACTGCAGCCTCTTAGTGTTCTGGTGTACAAATTTCACCCTGTTCATCTACCGTAAAAATATTCTCCCCAGTGGGCATTAATATCCAACTTCCACTGAAAAATTCTTCATCTAATGTACCGGAGTAACACTTTATTACATCTTTAGTTTCTGCCTCACAGCTCTCCTGTGGCCATTCTGGCAATATCCCCTTCTTAAGGGTTTGCAGGCAATAAGACTATATGTCGTTCATACTCAAAAGCTGTTCTTACAAGTTTCACCATCTTGGACCAAACCACCTACTGCATCTAACTGTTCTGCTCCTTTGAGCTCCTGTAAATTATAACCTGTGACTGTGAACTATACGAAACATTAAAGGAGTATTCTCAAGTTGTCTTTCAACAAGCCTCCTTACTTCATGGTTTCTGGCAGGGTGTGCTCTCCTCTTTGAGTGACAGCTCTCGTGAATAGCAGAACTGTAGTATTAGTGAAACCTTAGCACAAGATCTATAACAAATTTAGCTAACAATTTTTTTTTCTGAAGTCTACACTATTATCACGGTATCTACAAACAAAGATAACAAGGCATTTGAACGAGCACACAGCTCTGGACAACAAGAGCAAAGAGCCTGATTTGGGGACCTCCTGTGAAAGATGCAGGTTGGTGATTTTGAAAGATCTATAACATCACCTCTTCAGAAGATGAGAAAGAAGGAAAGGGAGGTGAGCAGGTAACTGCTGTATATAAATGGGCTGAGAAGAGGTGGTTTGGATATTAAAAGATAACACCTCTCCTGGAATGTAACTACGGTACACTCTTGCCCATGGTCTGGAAGTCAAGCTTCATGGAAACCAGCTGTACACTATGTAAGATAAAGCTCTAATTGCAGCAGAATGACAGAAGATAGAAAAAGCAAGTCAAGTGAAAACTTGCTTAATTTCATTCTGTCTAACTAATTAAATTAATTTAAGAACTTGAGAATAGCCCTTTAGTCCCTCCCAATAAGATGACATTTTTTTGGTGTATGCATATGAAATTTAGGAAATTCCTTAATTTGGTTAATTATTAGTGTTGAGCGAGCACTAAAATGCTCGGGTGCTCGAAGCTCGGGTCGAGCTCGCCGTGATACTCGGGTGCTCGACCCGAGCAACGAGCCCAATGTTAGTCTATGGGAGACTCGAGCATTTTTGCGGTGGCACCCCCGGCAGTCTTTTAAAAGCCTAACAAGTGCCCAAAACGATAGTGACAGTGCTCAAATGACATGGGGACAGCATGGGGATCGCCCCAGGAAGCATTTCTGACCCCCAGGTCACTGCTGTCAACAACGTGGTCAGAGGTATTAAGCCACTTTTACAGGCTCACAATAAAACGAAAGTGAAACTTTTTTCCTGTGAAATATGTTAAGGAACATCCTTTCCAGGGAAAAGACTTATGTATAAGTTAAAATAAATGACCAAAAACAAAAATACTCCTCCACACCTTCGGCTATTTTCACAAGTAGCATTTTTTATGCGTTTTTGCACTTTTGTATTGCTTTCAACTATGACAAATGCATTCACCGGGAAATGTCATTTTAACATTTTACAACCTTATCTGGCCATGTGCTGTGTGACACATGCATAAAGTGCTGAAAAGACATGGGAACAGCATGGGGAAGACCCCTGGAAGCATCTCTGACTCCCAGGTCACTGTCTAAAAGTGTGCCCATCATAAGTGATCCTTGCCGCATCAGAAGATGCAGACTTGCAACTATCCCCATGCAAGTTCTAGTCCCAGGGCAGTGTTCAATTGTACCTCCCCCATTCCTTGCAATACAAGCGCAAGTATGCAGCCTGCCACCCACCCTCCCCCAGGCTGCAATACCATACTGCTTGAACTTGAAATTGGGCCTTTTAGGCATGTGGAGGCGGAATCTGGCCACCACGTCATGGCTGTGTTGGCGGCCTGGAATCCATACTCAGTCCCCAGCCGCCCAGCGGCCGGGTGTCCATACTCAGTCCCCAGCCGCCCCGCGGCCGAGTGTCCACACGGTCCCCAGCCGCCTGGGGGCAGTCGGGTGTCCATAAACGGTCCCCAGCCGCCCCCATTTCTCCTTGGAACATCCCCCCACACACTTTTCTTAGCCCGGCCTGCTTTAGGTAGCATTGGACGAGCCCACCAGAGAACCAGACTCCTTCGGTGGGCCCTGACTTCTCCATCGGTGGAGTTGAGAGTGCCAAGGTGAGGAGCATGATGATGATGATGACAGAAGTTAGCATCTGCTATGTTTTATTTTAATGCAAGTGTAAGTGTGCAGCCTGCCACCCACCCACCCCCAGACTGCAATTCATACTGCTAGCTTGCACTTGAAATGGGGCCTTTTAGTTTAGAGGAGGCCAAAGCTGGCCACTACCTCAGCGTCGGCAGCGAGGTATCCATACTCAGTCCCCAGCCGCCCCTATTTGTCCTAGTGTGCCTTATACATAAGATTAAGCGCGTATACCAAAACATTACCTGTGCCCTCCCCAGTGCATTTAGTGGGAAGGAGAGCCTATTCCGCTGTAGTGTGTGCATGCCAAACCCCTGTTCATGGTACATGCGAAGATGCCTCCCACCTTGCACCTGTCGTTGCAGACTTGCAACTATCCCCATTCAAGTCCTTGTCCCAGGGCAGTGTTCAATTGTACCTCTCCCATTCCTTGCAATGCAAGCGCAAGTATGCAGCCTGCCACCCACCCACCCCCAGGGCTGCAATACCATACTGCTTGCTTGCTTGCACTTTAAATTGGGCCTTTTAGGCATGTGGAGGCAGAATCTGGCCACCACGCCATGGCTGTGTCGGCGGCCTGGTATCCATACTCAGTCCCCAGCCGCCTGGTGGCCGGGTGTCCCCGCTTGCTCCCCAGCCTCCAGGGGGTGGCCGGGTGTCCATACTTGGTCCCCAGCCACCCCTATTTGTACCGGTAACCTTTCCCACACTTTTCTTAGCCTGGCCTGCTTTAGGGCAGCATTGGCCGAGCCCACCAGACTATCAGACATCTCCGGTGGGCCCTGGCTTCTCCATCAGGGGAGTTGAGAGTGCCAAGGTGAGGAGCATGATGAGGATGATAGAAGTTAGCATCTGCTTTGTTTTGTTGTAATGCAAGCGCATGTATGTAGTAGCGGCTAGGCCTGAGGAGGTCAGCGTTTTATCCTACCTCCTCCGAGGATTGCTGGATGTTTTCCAGCTACTATCCAAGTTCTATGACTCCCGTTAAAACAAAGCTTCAGGTGATAAATGATGGATGAGGTAGTGGCAAAGGAGAAAGAGCAGGAGGAACAGGGACCATTCACATCAATATCAGGCCAGTCAACCAGATATGTCTTGTAGGATATGTTTCTGTAACAAAAGGAGCGGTTTGGCTACACAGTTATAGGGCATACAGTGAGTGCAATGCCTACCAAAAATTTCGAGGCACTCCAATGCCCCTTGGAAATGACATGGAGGTCAGAGGGCGTTAACTAAACCTTTTTTTCCATTTATAGCAACTGGGTCTCCTGTGCACTGTTGGCCTAAGCAGTGAATGGAATGCTTTCCAAAAATTATGAGGTACTGCAATGCCCCTTACAAGAGCCATGTGTGGCACCCCAGGGGTCTGGTCACCACAGTAATAGAGATTACGTCGGAGAGCAAGTGGGAGGTTTCCTGGTCAGGATCCCTTAAACATGCAACATCCTCCTGCCCCAGTCCTGGGAGGGGAGAATTCTGCCCTTATAAACTGGATCTGGGGTGGGGTTGAGTGAGTCAGAGAACAGAGAACAGTCAGAGTCAGAGTGAGAGCAAGGGAAAGTAACAGCAAGGAGCTCTGTAGGAGCTAGGAGCTAAAGATGAGGGGCTGGAAGATGAGCAGAGCTCGCCCTGGCAGAAGACAATAGGAACCGGACACAGGAGTCCGAAGCTGTGAGGACTTATATATCCAGCAGCAGAAACCAGCCGGCAGGGGATTTCAGGTCCTCTGGCCATAGAAGCCCGGAGGCTCAGTCACAAGCAAGGGACCAGCACCGCCGTCGTGGAGCGGAGGCTAACAGAAGGCCCCAAGTCACCAGCCATACGGGTGAGCACTACACGGTACACTCAGGGACGTGGGCTACTTCTACCCGCTTACAGCAAGGTAGCCAGGAAGAGTGCAGACAGACGGGGAGGCCTACAACTCCACCTGGCCAGGGGAACTCCTGCTTGCTCACAGACTGACCAGGCCTCTTATGCTAGCCAGTACTCCCGGGAGGGTCTACCTTATAATCATCAGTAAAGACCCTGAACTGCACTGCAAAGACTCTGAATCGTTCCTGCTGCGCTCGTGCACCATCACCCCCATCATCCACACTCACTGCCCTGAGGCTATACTCCTCCCGAGGGGAGTTATCCCATTTTATGCTGCGCACACAACACCAGCCTCAGCTGTCTGCCTCGCAGCGGTGGTACTCCCTGACCGCAATCCACGGGTGGCGCAGTCGGACAATTAACCTCAAAACCTAAGAAAGATTGCCACTGGTTTGACCAGCCTGAGCCACGGGACCGGGTCACCGCCACGGAGACTACAGACCCCAGAGACCCGGCACCGGGTATCCCACACACGTGTACACACGGCCCAGGGGGCGCGTCACATGCAGTACAGCATATTACAAACATAAGTCCCATTATTGGTGAGTGGGTGTCCCATAGTATTTGCTTATGCCTTGCAAGCAAAAGCTGCCAAAAATTAGGACGGAGCAACTTGCAATGCCCCTTACAAGAGCCATGCAGTACAGAATATTACAAACATAAGTCCCATTATTGGGGAGTGGGTCTCCCATAGTATTTGCTTATGCTTTCCCAGCAAAAGCTGCCAAAAATTAGGATGGAGCAACTTGCAATGCCCCTTACAAGAGCCATGCAGTACAGCATATTACAAACATAAGTCCCATTATTGGGGAGTAGGTCTCCCATAGTATTTGCTTATGCTTTCCCAGCAAAAGCTGCCAAAAATTAGGACGGAGCAAATTGCAATGCCCCTTACAAGAGCCATGCAGTACAGCATATTACAAACATAAGTCCCATTATTGGGGAGTGGGTGTCCCATGGTATTTGCTTATGCTTTCCCAGCAAAAGCTGCCAAAAATAAGGACGGAGGAACTTGCAATGCTGGCACCCTGGTGGTATAGTGGTGGTGGAGGCTGAGGATAAGGAGAAGAAGATTAAACAGCCGAAACGAGGAAGCGTATACCCATGGGTGGGTGTGAAGAGGTGCATGTGAATACACCTCCCGAAATAACACAGTGGATTTGACTTTATGTTACTCTGCTGTCATTTGGTGGTGATGAGAAGTCTGGCCCAATCCAGCCCTTGTTCATTTTGATAAGGGTCAGCTTGTCAGCATTGTCAGTTGACAGGCGAGTGCGCTTATCAGTTATAATTCCCCCAGCGGCACTAAAAACACGCTCCGATAACACGCTAGCAGCAGGGCAGGCCAGGACCTCCAAGGCATACAGAGCGAGTTCATTCCAAGTGTCCAGCTTGGATACCCAATAATTAAAAGGCACAGAGGAATCACGGAGGATGCTGGTACGATCGGCAAGGTACTCCCTCACCATCTTTTGAAACTTTCCACTCCTTGTGAGAGTACCCCGCGCCTCAGGGCCTGTAAGCTGGGCGGGTGTCAGAAAACTGTCCCAGAACGTTGACAGTGTTCCCCTGCCTCTGCTGGATTGGAGTTGCATCTCTCTCGCCTGTACGCCTTTGAGCAACGAACTGTGACCTCTGCCGCTAGCGTGTTCAGATGGGAATTTTTTTAAGAGTTCTGCAGAAAGGGCCTTCTGGTATTGCCCCATTTTTGTAGACCTCTCCACCTCAGGAATAAGAGAGTGAAAGTTCTCCTTGTAGCGGGGGTCTACAAGTGTCACCAACCAGTAATGACTGTCACCCAACATTTTGACAACGCGAGGGTCACGATTAAGGCAGCGTAACATAAAGCCAGCCATGCGTGCCAGACTGGTAACTGTCAAGATTTCCGTGTCCTCACCAAGATGACGACTGACCATGCTCTCCTCCTCCTCCTCCTCCTCCTCTTCCTCCTCCCCCCTGTCCTCAGGCCACCCACGCTGAACCGACGGTATGACACTTGTACAGGTACTACCGTCTACAACGCATGATAGCAGCTCCTGTTCTTCCTCCTCCTCCTCCTCCTCCTCTCCCTCATTGTCCCCCAATGCACGTTGGGATGAGATGAGGCTGGGCTGTGTGTAATCGCCCGCTACGGCTTCTTGATCCATCTCATCATACTCTGGCTGCAATGCCTCCTCTTTAATTCTCTGCAGAGAGCGTTGCAAAAGACAGACAAGTGGGATGCTGACACTAATGGTGGCGTCATCGCCACTCACCATCTTGGTGGCGTCCTCAAAGTTTGTCAGGATGGTACATATGTCAGACATCCAGGTCCACTCCTGAGGTCTTATGTGTGGAGTCTGACCTGAATATCGACGGCCTTGTTGCAGCTGGTACTCCACAACTGCTCTCTTCTGCTCACAAATCCTTTGCAACATGTGGAGGGTAAAGTTCCAACGTGTGGGGACATCACACACCAGTCGGTGTGCCGGAAGCTGTAAACGCTGCTGCAACACAGCAAGGGCGGCGGAAGCTGTAGCCGACTTGCGAAAATGAGCTGACAGGCGGCGTACTTTCACGAGCAGATCTGGCAACTCGGGGTACGATTTAAGAAACCGCTGAACCACGAGGTTAAGCACATGAGCCAGGCATGGTACGTGTGTGATCTCACCTCGCCTCAGAGCCGCCACCAGGTTACGGCCATTGTCACACACGACCATGCCGGGATGTAGGTTCAGCGGTCTCAGCCACAGATCTGCCTGCTCTTTCACAGCTGTCCACAACTCACAAGCAGTGTGAGGTTTATCACCTAAGCTTATGAGTTTCAGCACAGCCTGTTGCGCTTGGCGGAGGCAGTACTGAAATGCTTCCAGCTTGTAACTGATGTGGTGATATCTGAGATGGAGGCTGAACATGAGGAGGAGGAGGAGGAGGATGCGCAGGAGCTGTACACTGTGGGGGCAACTCTGACTGACATAGGGCCCGCAATGCTCGGTGTGGGGAGGATGTGTTCCGTCCCAAGGTCCGACTGGGTCTCGGCTTCCACTATGTTTACCCAGTGTGCCGTCAGAGAGATGTACCGTCCCTGGCCACAAGCACTTGTCCACATGTCCGTTGTCAGGTGGACTCTCCCAGTAACTGCGTTGTTGAGGGCATGGCAGATGCTTTGGGACACGTGCTTGTGTAGTGCGGGGATGGCACACCGGGCAAAATAGTGTCGGCTGGGGACCGAGTACCAAGGGACGGCCACCGCCATAAGATTGCGGAAGGATTCCGTCTCTACCAGCCTAAAAGGCAGCATTTCCAATGCAAGCAGTCGTGAAATGTGCGAATTTAGGACTGTGGCCTGTGGGGCGTTAGCTGCGAATTTCCGCTTTCGTTCAAAGGTCTGGGATATGGACAATTGAACGCTGCGGTGGGACGTGGACGTGGACGTTGATGCTGTTTCTTGAGAAACTGCCATAACAAGTGAAGACTGAGAGGAAGGGGCATCTTTACATGCAGTATGGACAGGGGATTGCCTTGCACACACAACAGGGGGTTCTATTGCACGCACAACAGTGGAAGAAGCAGTGGTGACACCCGCTGACACTGGTCGTGGACCCTGGGTTTCGCCCCACAAAGTCGGGTGCTTTGCTGCCATGTGCCTGATCATGCTGGTGGTGGTCAGGCTTGTAGTTTTGTCACCCCTGCTGATGCTGGCATGGCAGGTGAAACATATGGCCTTTTTGGGGTTATCAGCAGAGTCTTTAAAAAAATTCCAGACTCTGGAAGACCTACCGCTTGTACTGGCAACGTCCCTCGTGTTGGTGTTACGGGGAACGGTTGCCTGCCTTCTGTCTGCGGCCACCACACTGCTTCTTCCTGCCTGTTGGGGTATTCTGCCTCCCTCCCCCTGTGTGCTGCTGGCCTCACTCTGCATGTCCTCCTTCCACGTTGGGTTACTAGATCATCCACCACCTCCTCCTCTTCCACTTGCGCACCACGATCCTCCTCCTCACTTCCTGGCAATTGTGTCTCGTCATCGTCCACCTCTTGTGACAGATTGCCAACGTCGACTTCCTGTGGCCGTGGCTGTTCAAATATTTGGGCATCGCAACATGGGATCTCCTCTTCCACCACTTCAAGCGTATCAGGCGAGGGGCCCAAATATGGAAATGGACCAGTGAACAGCTCTTCAGAGTGTCCAAGTGTGGGACCACTTGCTGTCTGACGACACTCGGCATGGTGGGAGGAAGGAGCATCAGGGTGAGGAGGAGTATGCGGTCGAGACTCACGGCTACTAAGAGTTGACCGTGTGGAAGACAGACCGGAGGTGGTGGTGCCCAGGTAACTGGAAGTATTGTCTGCTATCCAATTAATAACCTGTTCACACTGATCAGTTCTCAATACTGGTGTTGTTCTGTGCTTCCCTAGTAATTCGGTCAAGAAGTGGGAGCGAGAAGATGTGGCTGTTGGTTGTGGCACATTTTCACCTTGGCCACGGCCCCGTCCTCTGCACGAACCATCACCAGAACGTCCACTTCCACGTCCCTTGCCACGCGCCTTGCCCATTGTAAATGAAGTAAAATAGCTTACACTTGCACTATCAATGGAAAAAGGGTAATAAAGAGTAGATTAGAACCGTGGAAGAGGAAAACCACAGTTATTGTTTACTGGGGTATACCACACTTTTTTAAATAGAGATATTTGCGGCTGAACAGTGAGCGACACACTCAAACTGCTTTTTTTTTAGATACCAAAGGCCCAAAACTGGATAGTACAGCGATTTGACCCGTGAAACTGCGAAACCACACTGGGATGTCGGGCCTACACAAGACTATTTTCAACAGATATGTTTTTGTGTCACAACAGTCAGGAGACACTACTGTTTTTCTTTACGGAAAAAAATACCAAAACCTGAATAATAGAGATTTTTTACCGTGGAACAGCAAAACCACAGTTATAATTTACTGGTGTATACCAGGCTTTTTAAAATATATATATATTTGCGGCTGAACAGTGAGCGACACACTCAAACTGTTTTTTTTATATACAAATGGCCCAAAAGTGGATAATACAGAGGTTTGTACCGTGGAACTGCAAAACCACACTTGTATTTCTCGGGCCTACACCAGACTATTTTCAACAAATATATTTGTGTCTGAAAAATCAGGGAGACACTATTTTTTTTTTTTTTACAGCAAAAAATGCAAAAAACAGGATAATAGAGATTTTTTACTGTGGAACAGCAAAAGCACACTTCTGTCTCTCTGGCCTACACCAGACTATTTTCAACAGATATATTTGTGTCTGAAAAATAAGGGAGACACTATTATTATTTTTATACAGCAAAAAATGCCAAAAACAGGATAATAGAGATGTTTTACCGTGGAACATCAAAACGACAGTAATAATTTACTGGTGTATACCAGGCTTTTTAAAATATATATATATTTGCGGCTGATAAAAAAAAAGGATTTTTCCTGGCCCCCGGGACCTGGAGCTAAGTCCAGCAATTTCAGCAACAGGAGCAGCACACAGGACTGTAATGCAGCGTTTGCTGGTATAACCACTGCGTCTCCTATACAGCCTGCCCGCCTGCCTGCCTGATATACCTGGGATGGATATTAGTCCTGAGAAGGACTGCTTGTTTGATCTGGCAGCCTTTACAGACCCTACACTAACTATTTTGCAGGATATATCTCTCCCTAAATCAGCAGCGCTGTCCCTACACTGTCTGATCCGGAGCGACTGTGTCCAAGATGGCGGCGCCCGGTTTTAAATACTCGAGGTGACGCTGTGCGGCCAGCCAATCACTGTAATGCCCACAAACAACATGACTGCGGCATTACAGTGACTGGCTGGCAATCCCTGCATGTTCATTGGCTCTGTAAAGAGCGCCAAACATGCAGGGCGGAGACCCGAGCTCCCGCCCGAGTAACCCGGAAATGCTCGGTGGTCGCCGAACATCCCGAGTAGCGTGATGCTCGGGCGAGTACCGAGCAGTGTCGAGCATGTTCGCTCAACACTATTAATTATCTAACAGTGCTTATAAAATTAGAATGAATGTTATACAATAATATTATAAACACTATAGATTATAATTCTAATTATAAAATGGAACAGTTTTGAGATCTTTCTTATGATCTTTTTGCACCTTAGCCTGCAATAGTACACTGAAGCATCCTCTATATCTAGTGGAAAGATTCTGGTGAATCTGGATAATGAGAGGACATCATAGCTCACAGCTTAGCCATAGAGATAGGGAGAGAAAGTCATGAAATACTGTATAGAAAGTGTGTGGCAGTAGATCAGCGAAGAAGATTAGTGTGTGAGAAAAAAATAATACAGATATATTTGATAAAGAATGAGAGATAGGAGAGTCATTGCGTTACCGATTACAATCCATATACCCATATACTGTATGTTCAGGTCACTTTGACATTTCCAAGGCTATGTTAGTGTTATGAGCTTGAAAAGGATTGGATACAGACATAGGGGACCTCAAAGTGTCATACGCATCTTTACAGAGCATTTGGAGGTTTTGGAGTACTTTTGATTCACGGCAAATCAATTCGTTGCAAATCAAATTTTGGTAAAGCTGGTGAACTCGTATTTCAAAAAATTCACTCATCAATGAAAATCCCCATAATCAGAACCATATAAGAACCATGCAAACATTAAATAACATTAGATCAAATTATTAACACTTGACAGTTAGATAATACCAATAGCGTGAGTATTACATCTGCCCTGTACAAAAACCGGGAGGGCTCTGATCATTGTAAGTGGCAACCACCTATTGTATAAGTTAAATAAAGTTTCACCATTTTGTTACGTAACCACTAAATGTGGTCCTACAGTATGATAGCAAATGTCCAAGCTCATTGTCACAGTATTGCAGTGTAACCATCAAGCTAAGAGACTACCTGTAACCGTGTAACTGCCAAGCTCTTGGCCTCAGGATTGAGCTGCCAAGATCTATGCTAACACTGTTGTGTAACTGTTAAATCCCTGTGATGATGGAACCGTTAGTAAACCAAGTGTGAGCTCAGCTTTGCGTTGACTATATCAATGGCTGGATTATCCTCATATTGGTCCACATAAAATCCCAGTCGCTTATGTACAGTCACCCTAACAATTGAGCTGCAAAAAAACAGAAGATCTCAACCTACTGAGAGTGCTTCACTGCCCAACGTGATCACAGGAATGTTTTCTGTTAAGAAAAAAAAACGTGACTTATATTTTGCTATTTTGATGAAACAACCCCTTTACAGAAAATAACATCCTTGGATATAATATTCTCTAATACTAAATTGGCAGTTTTCTTTTTCTTTTTTTGTCGTTACTTCCCACGCTAAAAAGGTTTAACATATAGTAAATAGTTATGGGCTGAGAAAGTTGTGATCTTGATTGACAATGAGTAGGTTTCCAACATCAAAACAAGTATTTACATTACACAAAAGTAATGTGCTGTATCCTATTATAGCCTAATATTGACTCCGTAGATAGTAGATAAAAATATTTCTGTGTTGTTTTTTTTTAACATAAATATAAAATGTGATTTTACTGGAGGAAAATGCATAGGGATATCATTCAGTGCAAGCACCAAATGTTCTGTAGCTTAGCAGTACCTCTCAGCCCCTCCAAACATAACTTGTTTCCTAGCTTTTCCTCCTAATGTTTCTTTAATCCATAAACATATGCCTGAAGCCCTCTGTAATTATACAGTCTATCTGCATTGAACCTAAACAGTATTTGATCACTTCAAATGTGAAAATCCACAAGATGCAAACAAACCAGACAAAAAATAAAAAATGTTGACAAAAAAAGGAAAATATATATTCTTGTACCGTGTTAGCCAGTAGATAGAAAAATATTTAGATTTGAGAGTCCTCAGTGGTTGATACCTTTTAATGGCTAACTGAAAAGATGGTAACAAATTGCAAGCTTTCAAGACTATTCAGGTCTCTTCATCAGGCATAGTATAGCACAAAATCTGAAGAGTCACATATTTATACACAATAAGACACATGTGTGACTCTTCAGATTTTGTGGTATACTCTGCCTGATGAAGAGACCTGAGTAGTCTCGAAAGCTTGCAATTTGTTACCATCTTTTCAGTTAGCCATTAAAAGGTATCAACCACTGAGGACTCTCAAATCTAAATATTTGACAACAAAGAAAATTTATTATTGGAAGTGGAAAAGAAATAATTAATCAAAGACATACAGGCATGTCCTTTCTTACTTTTAGGTGTTTGTATGCCAAAACCAGGAGTGGAACATACAGAGAAAAACTATAATTGAAAGGCTGACTCCTGTTCTGTGCTTTGGAAACACTCCTGGTGTTGGCATACAAATACTGATGAAAAATATTCATGTGTGAATAAAGCCTTACTGTTGACTGAATAATGAAGAGGTGTGAAATGACCTGCTCTAGAATATAACATGATATCACAATGCCATGTAAGGAGATATACAGGGCTGGACTGAGCAAAAAAAAACACTAGCCCACATACTATACCCCTGTCCCCCAACCAAGACACAATGCAAAGCTTGCTTGAAAAGGGATCATTTTTGAATTGCTGGGGGTACAACCAATGGCATTCCCAAAGATCCGGAGAACAGGGACTCTTAATAACCCGTATGAATTGAGGGGATATGCAGATTATCGACCACAGCTCCATTCACCATGAATTTTTGGAGCCTTGGTTCTCAGGCTCAGTGGGGGTTCAAGCTGTTGAATAAGGTATAAATTCCAAACTTTAGATAACCCCATTAAATATGTTGTCCAATATTAATCTTTATTTGCTCACTTGGTGGTAGACATACAAAATAATAAACACACAAATAATTACCCTCCCCAGGTCCAATACTGCCTTTACTTCAACATGAAAGGATAAATGATACTGTACAGTGTGAGCACATTTATATGCATTGAGACTGTTGGGTATACATCACGTAGGAGATACTGAAAATGTTTTGTATATATCATATAGGAGAAAATGAGGCTGCTGTATATACATCATATTCGATACAATGGATACTGTAAAAATCACATAGGATACAATGATGCTACCATGAGGCTGCTGTATACATTACATAGTTTACACTGTGCCTGCTATATATATACAGGGTGGTCCAAAAGTAGGTGGCCAGAAAATAACAACATTTATTTTGATTTATATATAAAATTATATTTACTAACACAAGCATAACATTGACAATTAAATTTTATTCTGAACAATAATACAAAAGCCCTTAAATGTTATCAACGCAGGTGCTCAAACTGTTTTCCATTACAATTTGCACAGCTTTGAAGTCTGCCTCTTACGCTACAACAAACTTTTTTGCACAAGTCTCTTTGGGTATTAATTTCTTGAAATGCATCTCTTATGTAATTTTTCAAATCACTGACACTTTTTGGTTTTCAACTATAAACTTTGTCCTTGACTACTCCCCAAAAGAAAAAATCCATTGGGGTCAGGTCTGGTGAATGTGCCAGCCAATCAAGTGGGCCTCTTCGGCCAATCCATTTATTAGGAAATGTTTCATCAAGATACTCGCGGACTACTCTTGAATAATGTGGAGGGCCCCATCTTGTTGGAAATAACGGTCATTTGAATTAGGCTGTTGCTGTAACTGGGGAACAACTTGATTCATTAGAATTTCGAGATACTTTTCTCCTGTGACTGTTCCATCAAAAAATATTGGTCCTAAAGCACCAAAACTTGAAATACCACCCAAAACATTGACACCAGGCTCATTTAGTTGTAAGTAATGTTATCCAAAGGCAAAGTTTCGGTTCACAGAACCTTTCTCAAGGCTTGAGAAAGGTTCTGTGAACCGAAATGTTGCTTTTGGGCTCATTAAAGTCTATTTTTTCTAAAGAATTTTTGGAGTGCTGCCTTTTGATATACTTTCTATTGATATGCAACAGTTAGGACAGACTGTGTGGAGGCCTGGCACCCACTAGTGAGTAATGATTAAATGGTGCTGTCTTTAATATATATATATTTTATATATATATATATATATATATATACATTCCAGACCAAAAGTTTGGACACACCTTCTCATTTAAAGATTTTTCTGTATTTTCATGACTTTGAAAATTGTACATTCACACTGAAGGCATCACAACTATGAATTAACACATGTGGAATTATATATTTAACAAAAAAGTGTGAAGCAACTGAAAATATGTCTTATATTCTAGGTTCTTCAAAGTAGCCACCTTTTGCTTTGATGACTGCTTTGCACACTCTTGGCATTCTCTTGATGAGCTTCAAGAGGTAGTCACCGGAAATGGTTTTCACTTCACAGGTGTGCCCTGTCAGGTTTAAAAAGTGGGATTTCTTGCCTTATAAATGGGGTTGGGACCATCAGTTGTGTTGTGCAGAAGTCTGGTGGATACACAGCTGATAGTCCTACTGAATAGACTGTTAGAATTTGAATTATGGCAAGAAAAAAGCAGCTAAGTAAAGAAAAACGAGTGGCCATCATTACTTTAAGACATGAAGGTCAGTCAGTGTGAAAAATTGGGAAAACTTTGAAAGTGTCCCCAAGTGCAGTTGCAAAAACCATCAAGCGCTACAAAGAAACTGGCTCACATGAGGACCGCTCCAGGAAAGGAAGACCAAGAGTCACCTCTGCTTCTGAGGATAAGTTTATCCGAGTCACCAGCCTCAGAAATCGCAGGTTAACAGCAGCTCAGATTAGAGACCAGGTCAATGCCACACAGAGTTCTAGCAGCAGAGACATCTCTTCAACAACTGTTAAGAGGAGACTTTGTGCAGCAGGCCTTCATGGTAAAATAGCTGCTAGGAAACCACTGCTAAGGACAGGCAACAAGCAGAAGAGACTTGTTTGGGCTAAAGAACACAAGGAATGGACATTAGACCAGTGGAAATCTGTGCTTTGGTCTGATGAGTCCAAATTTGAGATCTTTGGTTCCAACAACCATGTCTTTGTGTGACGCAGAAAAGGTGAACGGATGGACTCTACATGCCTGGTTCCCACCGTGAAGCATGGAGGAGGAGGTGTGATGGTGTGGGGGTACTTTGCTGGTGACACTGTTGGGGATTTATTCAAAATTGAGGGCATACTGAACCAGCATGGCTACCACAGCATCTTGCAGCGGCATGCTATTCCACCCGGTTTGCGTTTAGTTGGATCATCACTTATTTTTCAACAGGACAATGACCCCAAACACACCTCCAGGCTGTGTAAGGGCTATTTGACCAAGGAGGAGAGTGATGGAGTGCTACGCCAGATGACCTGGCCTCCACAGTCACCAGACCTGAACCCAATCGAGATGGTTTGGGGTGAGCTGGACCGCAGAGTGAAGGCAAAAGGGCCAACAAGTGCTAAGCATCTCTGGGAACTCCTTCAAGATTGTTGGAAGACCATTTCCGGTGACTACATCTTGGAGCTCATCAAGAGAATGCCAAGAGTGTGCAAAGCAGTCATCAAAGCAAAAGGTGGCTACTTTGAAGAACCTAGAATATAAGACATATTTTCAGTTATTTCACACTTTTTTGTTAAGTATATAATTCCACATGTGTTAATTCATAGTTTTGATGCCTTCAGTGTGAATGTACAATTTTCACAGTCAAGAAAATACAGAAAAAATCTTTAAATGAGAAGGTGTGTCCAAACTTTTGGTCTGTACTGTATATATATATATATATATATATATATACAGTCATATGAAAAAGTTTGGGCACCCCTATTAATCTTAAGCTTAATGTTTTATAAAAATTGGTGTTTTTGCAACAGCTATTTCAGTTTGATATATGTAATAACTGTTGGACACAGTAATGTTTCTGCCTTGAAATGAGGTTTATTGTACTAACAGAAAATGTGCAATCTGCATTCAAATAAAATTTGACAGGTGCATAAGTATGGGCACCTCACCAGAAAAGTGACATTAATATTTAGTAGATCCTCCTTTTGCAAAAATAACAGCCTCTAGTTGCTTCCTGTAGCTTTTAATGAGTTCCTGGATCCTGGATGAAGGTATTTTTGACCATTCCTCTTTACAAAACAATTCCAGTTCAGTAAAGTTTGATGGTCGCCGAGCATGGACAGCCCTCTTCAAATGATCCCACAGATGTTCAATGATATTCAGGTCTGGGGACTGGGATGGCCATTCCAGAACATTGTAATTGTTCCTCTGCATGAATGCCTGAGTAGATTTGGAGTGGTGTTTTGGATCATTGTCTTGCTGAAAGATCCATCCCCTGCGTAACTTCAACTTTATCACTGATTCTTGAACATTATTGTCAAGAATCTGCTGATACTGAGTGGAATCCATGCGTCTCTCAACTTTAACAAGATTCCCAGTGCCGGCATTGGCCACACAGCCCCAAAGCATGATGGAACCTCCACCAAATTTTACTGTGGGTAGCAAGTGTTTTTCTTGGAATGCTGTGTTTTTTTGCCACCATGCATAACGCCTTTTTGTATGACCAAACAACTCAATCTTGGTTTCATCAGTCCACAGGACCTTCTTCCAAAGAGAAATTGGCTTCTCCAAATGTGCTTTTGCATACCTCAGCCAACTCTGTTTGTGGCATGCTTGCAGAAATGGCTTCTTTCGCATCACTCTCCCATACAGCTTCTCCTTGTGCAAAGTGCGTTGTATAGTTGACCGATGCACAGTGACACCATCTGCAGCAAGTTGATGCTGCAGCTGTCTGGAGGTGGTCTGAGGATTGTCCTTGACTGATCTCACCATTCTTCTTCTCTGCCTTTCTGATGTTTTTCTTGGCCTGCCACTTCTGGCCTTAACAAGAACTGTCCATGTGTTCTTCCATTTCCTTACTATGTTCCTCACAGTGGAAACTGACAGGTTAAATCTCTGAGACAGCTTTTTGTATCCTTCCCCTGAACAGCTATGTTGAATAATCTTTGTTTTCAGATCATTTGACAGTTGTTTTGAGGAGCCCATGATGCCACTCTTCAGAGGAGATTCAAACAGGAGAACAACTTGCAAGTGGCCACTTTAAGTAGCTTTTCTCATGATTGCATACACCTGGCTATGAAGTTCAAAGCTCAATGAGGTTACAAAACCAAAAAAAGTGCTTTAGTAAGTCAGTAAAAAGTAGGTAGGAGTATTTAAAACAGGAAAATGATAAGGGTGCCCATACTTATGCACCTGTCAAATTTTGTTTGAATGCAGATTGCACATTTTCTATTAGTACAATAAGCCTCATTTCAAGGCAGAAACATTACTGTGTCCAACAGTTATTACATATATCAAACTGAAATAGCTGTTGCAAAAGCACCAATTTTTATAAAACATTAAGCTTAAGATTAATAGGGGTGCCCAAACTTTTTCATATGACTGTATATATATATATATATATATATACTGCTCAAAAAAATAAAGGGAACACTCAAATAACACATCCTAGATCTGAATGAATGAAATATCCTCATTGAATACTTTGTTTTGTACAAAGTTGAATGTGCTGACAACAAAATCACACAAAAAATCATCAATGGAAATCAAATTTATTAACCAATGGAGGCTTGGATTTGGAGTCACCCCCAAAATTAAAGTGGAAAAACACACTACAGGCTGATCCAACTTTGATGTAATGTCCTTAAAACAAGTCAAAATGAGTCTCAGTATTGTGTGTGGCCTCCACGTGCCTGTATGACCTCCCTACAATGCTTGGGCATGCTCCTGATAAGGATGCAGATGGTCTCCTGTGGGATGTCCTCCCAGACCTAGACTAAAGCATCTGCCAACTCCTTGACAGTCTGTGGTGCAACGTGACGTTGGTGGATGGAGCGAGACATGATATCCCAGATGTGCTCAATCGGATTCAGGTCTGGGGAACGGGCGGGCCAGTCCATAGCTTCAATGCCTTCATCTTGCAGGAACTGCTGACACACTCCAGCCACATGAGGTCTGGCATTGTCCTGCATTAGGAGGAAACCAGGGCCAACCGCACCAGCATATGGTCTCACAAGGGGTCTGAGGATCTAATCTCGGTACCTAATGGCAGTCAGGCTACCTCTGGCGAGCACATGGAGGGCTGTGTGGCCCTCCAAAGAAATGCCACCCCACACCATGTGGAGATATTCCCTAGTAGCTGTAATGCTGTCGATCAAGCATGCTCAGATGCACCTAATGACCCTACCTAATAAAACTTCTGACAGCCGGGTTTTAGCACAGCTCAGCTATTCTGTGCTGACAAACCCACTGTTACCAGCTGCAATTGTATTTAATGACCCTGTCTACTAGTCACTGCATTCAAACTATCAACTATCTATCTCATCCATCCTTGTTGATCGGTGGTCAGGCCCTTGGGACCCACATCAATTTGGATAATAGTGAACTTTTATCCCCATTAGAAAGGAGCAGCCATGCTCAGGCTCGACCTGCACTCCAATCATCCTCTAAGGGGCTGCCAAGCACTGTGTTCAGTTTTGTCTGACAGCCCCAAAATGAATGGATCAGCACTTGGGCATCTGACCTGCCACACCATTTTATAACATTTTACAAAAAGCAGGCCTTGCAATATTGAGTTTCATACAGTGTTCCTAATTTCCCAAATGTCTTTTGGAGCATATTCAGGAATTTTCCTGAATTTTCGGTGATACAAATTCCCAAATTTGTTGATCGGGACACCTACCCTATAATGTTGGACTTCTACTGTCTATTAACAATAGTCATGCAGATAACGGGCTTTGTAAAAAAAAATATTGCCTTTGTAAAGTAACCCTTTAAGGGTTTTGCAAGCTTATTGCCGTAAAAATATATTTAAATTTTATTAGAAGAAATTTGAATTCTTACTGAATTTTGTGAAAATATAAGGAGGACACGTGTATGCACCTTAGAGAACGCCATACAGGCTCTGAAGTGAAGATGTTAACCACAGGTTAGTCTCCATTTTCTCCAGTGGTGAGAACCTGCACAGGGATCAGATCTCGTCATGGCATGCAGCACAAAAGTGTAACATGTTCTCAAGTTATTAGGAATGTGACAGTGTAAAGCAGCTCCTGAAAGGGGCATTATTTTTATCATTTCTATCTTCTCCATATACAGTACATCCTATGCTTGGACGGATTCTGAAAAAAAAGAGAAGTTCTGAAATTATTAATTAAAAACATTAGCATCAATTTGATTAAACAACAAGTTTGAAATCCAATGTTTTATAAAAGAAGAATTTAGTTTAGTAATATGAGTGTGACATGGGCAATAAGAGAGGAGAATTAAGTAGTAGCATATTAGTTTGGGGAAAAAAATTGATTTTATCTTGTAGGATTTGGAATTTTATTATTTATTTGTCAATTTAAATCACAACTCAAAAATTGAATAATCTCATGAAACCAAATTTAATGAAAATACAAGAACAAAAATTAGGACAAAAACCAGTTTATAACAATTAGAAATACAAACTTTATAGGTTGCACAAGAATAACCTTAAAAAAAATACCAACAGAGCACAGCATGAGCTGAATAGTAAAATAGGTGTAGAAAAGCAGAGAGCAAGAACCCAGGCTAAACGTGACCTATCTTAAAAAATGCAAATAGAAAGATGAGAAAAACATTACTAATTGGATTTTGATGTTGAAAAAAACCCTGACTTTTTATGTAACATGTAAGCTTTAATCTTGTGAAATTAAGAAAGTTTGTATGTTTTCGTTTTGTAATCTGGGCTTTGTTGCTATATTTTGTTCTTTTACATGTATCAGTTTTATTGTCTAGTATTTTATATAGGACATCGAGGAATGAAATTTGGGAAGTAAAATCCATTTAGTGTATGTTAAAACTGTTAATGAGTTGACCGCCTATTCCACAGACAGCTGTTTCATGGCGCTTATCCCTTATCAATTTAGAGTAGAACTTGGCTGGTTACATGAGGCACCATTGCGGCAACTTGGAAAAAAATACTCCTCCCGATGTACAGTACAGACCAAAAGTTTGGACACACCTTCTCATTTAAAGATTTTTCTGTATTTTCATGACTATGAAAATTGTACATTCACACTGAAGGCATCACAACTATGAATTAACACATGTGGAATTATATACTTAACAAAAAAGTGTGAAACAACTGAAAATATGTCATATATTCTAGGTTCTTCAAAGTAGCCACATTTTGCTTTGATGACTGCTTGGCATACTCTTGATGAGCTTCAAGAGGTAGTCACCGGAAATGGTTTTCACTTCACAGGTGTGCCCTGTCAGGTTTAATAAGTGGGATTTCTTGCCTTATAAATGGGGTTGGGACCATCAGTTGTGTTGTGCAGAAGTCTGGTGGATACACAGCTGATAGTCCTACTGAATAGACTTTTAGAATTTGTATTATGGAAAGAAAAAAGCAGCTAAGTAAAGAAAAACGAGTGGCCATCATTACTTTAAGAAATGAAGGTCAGTCTGTGCAAAAAATTAGGAAAACTTTGAAAGTGTCCCCGAGTGCAGTTGCAAAAACCATCAAGCGCTACAAAGAAACTGGCTCACATGAGGACGGCCCCAGGAAAGGAAGACCAAGAGTCACCTCTGCTTCTGAGGATAAGTTTATCCGAGTCACCAGCCTCAGAAATCGCAGGTTAACAGCAGCTCAGATTAGAGACCAGGTCAATGCCACACAGAGTTTTAGCAGCAGACACATCTCTTCAACAACTGTTAAGAGGAGACTTTGTGCAGCAGGCCTTCATGGTAAAATAGCTGCTAGGAAACCACTGCTAAGGACAGGCAAAAAGCAGAAGAGACTTGTTTATGCTAAAGAACACAAGGAATGGACATTAGACCAGTGAAAATCTGTGCTTTGGTCTGATGAGTCCAAATTTGTGATCTTTGTTTCCAACCAACGTGTCTTTGCGCGATACAGAAAAGGTGAACAGATGGACTCTACATGCCTGGTTCCCACCGTGAAGCATGGAGGAGGAGGTGTGATGGTGTGGGGGTGCTTTGCTTGGGACAATGTGGGGGATTTATTCAAAATTGAAGGCATATTGAAACAGCATAGCTACCACAGCATCTTGCAGCGGCATGCTATTCCATCCGGTTTGCGTTTAGTTGGACCATCACTTATTTTTCAACAGGACAATGACCCCAAACACACTTCCAGGCTGTGTAAGGGCTATTTGACCAAGAAGGAGTGTGATGTGGTGCTACGCCAGATGACCTGGCCTCCACAGTCACCAGACCTGAACCCAATCGAGATGGTTTGGGATGAGCTGGACCGCAGAGTGAAGGCAAAAGGGCCAACAAGTGCTAAGCATCTCTGGGAACTCCTTCAAGATTGTTGGAAGACCATTTCCGGTGACTACCTCTTGAAGCTCATCAAGAGAATGCCAAGAGTGTGCAAAGCAGTCATCAAAGCAAAAGGTGGCTACTTTGAAGAACCTATAATATAAGACATATTTTCAGTTGTTTCACATTTTTTTGTTAAGTATATAATTCCACATGTGTTAATTCATAGTTTTGATGCCTTCAGTGTGAATGTACAATTTTCACAGTCAAGAAAATACAGAAAAATCTTTAAATGAGAAAGTGTGTCCAAACTTTTGGTCTGTACTGTACACCAGCCAAGTATGAAGTTGTTGGGCCCCTGTGGGTCCAGCCACCACAGAGATTCTGCATCTTAGCCAGAGGTGTGCTACCCCACTCTCGGGTAAGGAGGGAGCGCTACCCGGGATCCACACACTCACATCTAACACTACATCACTCCATTAGGGAAGGATAAGATTTTTTCCTGAGGGAGAGCACAGACCCGGTCCCTGTCTGGAGGATTGAACTAGGTAGAGGAGGTGGGTGGAGGAAGGAGTTTAGGGGAGCACTGAAGGAAGTACCAAAGGTAGAGGGGACCACGTAGAGTGACAGTTGGTGACGTGGGTCACATGACAGAGAATATAAAAGGAAGGGTAGAAAGATCTAGGAAGCGGCCTAGGAGCAAGAGCCCAGTGAGTGAGGACCGAAGAGGAGTTAGAGAGTTAGTCAGTCAGAGCAGTTGGCGACAGGAGTCTGTCACAGGGAGTAAAGAGAGAAGACCGGAGCCGTGAGAAGGGCTCCAGAGGCAGAGAAAGGATCTTAGGGACACGGGCAGTGCAGAGTCGACCTGTGTGCCAGCGTTCACGTCGACCGTGAAGGGATCAGGTCGCAGTAGGGGACCGGCCCCAGACTAGTGGAGGACTACAAGACTCAGCTAGCGGAGGCTGCGGTATCTCTAAATGCCGTAGCCAAAGCCACACATATTCGCTGAAAAGGTGGCCATATAGGACAAAGGGGACAGAGAGGACGTTGCCAGACAAGGCCCGCGGCAGCTGGCTCGGGACACTGTGTGTGAAGCGCAGGGCAGGAGGGCGAGAGCCAGTGCAGAGAGACGACCCGGGAAGGTACACAAGAAGGGGTCCCGATCAAGTGCACCCAAGTTATCTGAGAGTTGCTGGATCACTTCCCCGGAGGACACAGGAATCGGTGGGCTATTATAACCTGGCTAGCAGTTGTAACCTGGAGCACCGTAAAAACAGTGAGTGAAAACTTGAAGACTGCACCCCGCTGTGTCCGTGACTTAATTGCTGCATCACCTGCCTTGCACTACGCCACCAGCATCAGAATTTACCTTTTTAACTGCCCTGGGGCCTACCTCTACCCGTGGAAAGCTGAACCAACTCTGCTGCGTTACCAACGGCCCCAGTGGATCTGAACAGCAGTGGCGGCCACCTATAGCTGCGTACCATGGGTAGAGTCTCAAAACTTTATCCCCAAAACTTTATTCCCCACATTTCTTTATTGACCGCCCTGGGCCACGGACCGGGTCACTGCCACCGTGACTACGCCAAAAGAAACCGACCGGCCCAGCCTCCGAGTACCCCACGGCCACAGGGGGCGCGTAAAAGTCTTATTGGTAATATTTCATGGGAGAAAAGTATGCAATAACTAAAGAAACTATCTTGCAATGACTGCCTAAGCGCAGTATCTATGCTTTAGGTTAATATAAATACCTTTAACCAGTCTTGAAACTAAAGTTTAGTAAAAATATTCCTGCTGTCCTGCAGCCTCTTGATCTTATTAGGAACACATGATGACTAGTGTTGAGCGATACCTTCCGATATCGGGAAATATCGGATCGGATTGGATTGGACCGATACCCCAAAAATATCGGATATCGCCGATTCCGATACCGGAAACTAATGCAAGTCAATGGGACACAAATATCGGAATGAAAATAAACCCTTTCTTTCCTTGTAGGTTATTTCTACATGAAGGAAAACAACTAAGAATAATGTAGAATGTATTTGGGGAGGTGGGGGAGACAATAAAGGCATAGAGGTTTAGCCCAATCAAATGGAATAGCAGGAATTAATATTTTTTTTAAGACGTTCTGAGTTACAAAAATATTGACTATGTTAAGTTTTTTTATATTTTGTCAGATATTTATGTTTCACTACTTCCATGCTCTTCACCTTCTTTTTTACTTCTCCCACACCTTCTTCTTCTTCACCTTCTTCGTATTATTCTTTTTTTTTACATTCTTCATATTCTTCTTATTCAACTATTATTCTTCTTCATATTCTACTTCTTCATCATATTCTTATTTGTGACAGGCATTCCTGTAGTTGTTATCTATAAAAGTTTGAAGATTACACCTTTCATTCTGCCTGTCACAAAAGATTTACAAGAGGATTTGTCCACGTTCAGTTTGGCCTGCAGCAGCAGGTCTTTTCCAGGGGCACCACGAGGAGGAACGAACTCACCCCCATACACTGCTTAGTCTTCTTCTGCTTATAATTTAGATAATATCTTTTGCTCTGATTTTTAGTCTTATGCTTAATGTTCTTCTGCTTTTTGTTCTGCAGCTTCTTGTTCTTCTGCTTCTTGGTTTTCTGTCTCTTGTTCTTCTGTATCTGGGTGGTTGTCTTCTTGTTCTTTGTCCTCTTGGTCATCTTCTTCAGGGTCATCTTCTTGGTCTTCTTCGGGGTGGTCTTCAAGGTCGTCGTCTTCACGGTCATCGTCTTCGGGGTCCTCGTCTTCTTCGGGATGGTCTTCAGGGTCCTCGTCTTCAGGGTCCTCGTCTTCGTGGTCCTCGTCTTCTTCGGGGTGGTCTTCAGGGTCCTCGTCTTCAGGGTCGTCTTCTTCGGGGTGGTCTTCAGGGTCGTCGTCTTCAGGGTCGTCGTCTTCGGGGTCCTCGTCTTCTTCGGGGAGGTCTTCAGGGTCCTCGTCTTCAGGGTCGTCGTCTTCGGGGTCCTCGTCTTCTTCGGGGAGGTCTTCAGGGTCCTCGTCTTCAGGGTCGTCGTCATCAGGGTCCTCGTCTTCTTCGGGGTGGTCTTCAGGGTCCTCGTCTTCAGGGTCCTCGTCTTCGGGGTCCTCGTCTTCTTCGGGGTGGTCTTCAGGGTCGTCGTCTTCAGGGTCGTCGTCAGGGAGATCCAGAGTGGTTATCAAAAACCATTTCCAAAACCTTGAACTTGGAAATGTAGCAGAAGGTACAAGAAGGCTGAGGAACTGCCGAGAACCAGCTGACGGTACTGGAACCTGGATGGGTTGCAGAAGATACTAGAGCCAATGGAAATACCGAGGACCAGCTGATGGTACTGGAACCCGGTTACTAAGCAGGAAGTACCTGTGCCAGAAAGCACTACCAAGGACCAGCAGACGTTGATGGAACTTGGATACCGAGAAGGAGGCACCTAAGCCAAAGGCACTGCCGAGAGCCAGCTGACGGTACTGGAACCTGGATGGGTAGCAGAAGGTACACATGAAAAAAAAGTTGCAAGGCCGCGAGCCGGCCTGAGTTACTGAAACCCACAGTCCTACAGGGGGTGCTTGTCCTATTGGCACTATGGAACCAGCCTTCATTGCCAGATCCCGCAGCCCACATAGGAGTCACCTAAAGTGCAGGCACCATAGAGTCGGCTAACCCGACCGCAACACGACAGGACAACGTATTGGAGGCAAAGTGACGGTGACACTACCCGGAAACAGCTGGGGTGCTGGAACCAGGCTGGGCAGGAGGGAGTACCCGTGCCAAAGACACTGCCGGGAAACAGCTGACGGTACTGGAACCCGGATGGGTAGCAGAAGGTACTAGAGCCAATGGAACTACTGAGGAGCAGCTGACGGTACTGGAACCCGGTTACTAAGCAGGAGGTACCTGTGCCAGAAAGCACTACCAAGGACAAGCAGACGTTGATGGAACTTGGATACCGAGAAGGAGGCACCTAAGCCAAAGGCACTGCCGAGAACCAACTGACGGTACTGGAACCCGGATGGGTAGCAGAAGGTACAAGAGCAAATGGAACTAACGATGACCAGCTGACGATACTGGAACCCGGATGGGTAGCAGAAGGTACAAGAGCCAATGGAACTACCGAGGACCAGCTGATGGTACTGGAACCTGGTTACTAAGCAGGAGGTACCTGTGCCAGAAAGCACTACCAAGGACCAGCAGACGTTGGTGGAACTTGGATACCGAGAAGGAGGCACCTAAGCCAAAGGCACTGCCGAGAACCAGCTGACGGTACTGGAACCCGGATGGGTAGCAGAAGGTACACATGAAAAAAAAAGTTGCAAGGCCACGAGCCGGCCTGAATTACCAAAACCCACAGTCCTACAGGGGGTGTTTGTCCTATTGGCACTATGGAACCAGCCTTCATTGCCAGATCCCGCAGTCCACATAGGAGTCACCTAAACTGCAGGCACCATAGAGTCGGCTAACCCGACCGCAACACGACAAGACAACGTATTGGAGGCAAAGTGACGTTGACACTACCCGGAAACAGCTGGCATGCTGGAACCAGGCTGGGCAGGAGGGAGTACCCGTGCCAAAGACACTGCCGGGAAACAGCTGGCAGGGCTGTAACCCAGGGTAAATACTGAAAACAGAGAAGAGCCAGAGGTGTAATTGGAGCAAGTTTTAAATCTGTAGTAGAGTGGATGCGGACAGAGCAGGAGATATTGCCGGACACACAGCTGGGGATCAGCTGACGTTACTGAACCCCAATAACACTGGAGCAAGCGTTGACTGTGCAGATGGCACTTCTGAGCAGCAACTGGCGGTGTTGGAGCTCAGGGATAATACTGAAAACAAAGAGGAGCCAGAGGTGTAATTGGAGCAAGTTTTAAATCTGTAGTAGACTGGATGCGGACAGAGCAGGAGATATTGCCGGACACACAGCTGGGGATCATCTAACATTACTGAACCCCAATAACACTGGAGCAAGTGTTGACTGTGCAGACGGCACTTCTGAGCAGCAACTGGCGGTGTTGGAGCTCAGGGATAATACTGAAAACAGAGAGGAGCCAGAGGTGTAATTGGAGCAAGTTTTAAATCTGTAGTAGAGTGGATGTGGACAGAGCAGGAGATATTGCCGGACACACAGCTGGGGATCAGCTGACGTACTGAACCCCAATAACAAAGGACCATGTGTTGACTGTGCAGACAGCACTTCTGAGCAGCAAATGGCGGTGCTGGAGCTCAGGGATAATACTGAAAACAGAGAAGAGCCAGAGGTGTAATTGGAGCTAGTTTTAAATTAGTATTTTACTTAGAAAAACAGAGTAATTACACATGCAGCAATTTTTGTGAAAAAGTATAAATCCATTTATTTTACATATATGCTGAAAAACAATTAAAAACAGTTATTTAGCAGACAGTGAGCCATAGTAAATGGATGTGGACAGAGCAGGAGAATTTGCCGGACACACAGCAGGGGATCAACTGACGTTACTGAACCCCAATAACACTGAACCAAGCGTTGACTGTGCAGGCGGCACTTCTGAGCAGCAGCTGGCTGTGTTGGAGCCCAGGGATTACAGTTCATGTGGTAGAAACATGAACACAACAGGAGACCTGGATTCTGTTGCCAATCAATTATTTATTCTGGAAGAGGACTGGCAAATTCATGTGAGATCCAGGCCTTGTTCAATTTCCGAAAAGTAAGCCGGTCAAGGTTATCGGAGGATAGTTGCATGCAACGGTCTGTTAGTACACCACCTGCGGCACTAAAGACGCGTTCCGATAATACAGTAGCAGCAGGGCAAGCCAGCACCTCCAATGCATACTGGCTAAGCTCTGGCCATGTATCCAGCTTAGAGACCTAAAACTTGAAAGGGGAAGAGACGTCTGGGAGTACACTGAGAGGGCAAGACATGTAGTCTGTCACTATCTAACGGAAACGTTGCCTCCTGCTGACTGGAGCAGTCTGTGATGGTGTAGACTTTTGTGGTGGGGACACAAAACTTTGCCACATTTGGGCCATACTGGTCTTGCCTTGTGCTGAGGCCATGCTTCTGCTCCCTCTTTGTGCAGAGCTTCCTCCACTGCCTCGACGCACTGAGATGCTTTGTAAAGCACTAGCAGCATTGCTCTCTGGTGGAATGGAGAACATGATGGAATGCACCAGTGCGTCTTGGTACTCCCGCATTTTACGCTCCCGGTTCAACGGTGTTATGAGGCTTTGTAGGTTGTCCCGGTAGTGAGGATCTAGGAGGGTGGACACCCAATAATCAGCCGTGTTGAGAATGTGGGCGATGCGGCGGTCGTTTCTCAGGCACTGCAGCATGAAATCAATCATGTGCTGCAGACTGCCAACTGGCCAAGAAACGCTATCCCCTGCTTGAGGCGTGATCTCTGCCTGCTCTGCATCACCCCACCCTCGCTCTAGATATTGACTACTAGAGCATTGTGTACCTCCCTCCTCTGGACAGATGTCTTCCTCCTCCATTGACTCCTCCTGATCCTCCTCATAAAATGTCCCCTGCCTAGGCCTTTGTGAGGAACCACGTTGCGCAGACTGTACTGAAGCAGATGGCATTTGTGACTCCTCATCCTCCACCTCTTCCAAAACCTCCTCCCTTAGTGCTTGCAATGTTTTTTCAAGCAGGCAGATAAGGGGGATAGTCAAGCTGACTAGGGCATCATCTGCACTCGGCATCCGCGTGGAATAATCGAAGGCACGCAAAATGTGGCAAATGTCCTTCATAGAGGCCCACTCAGTGGTGGTGAAGTGTGAATGGCGTGCACTGCGACTTGTTTGCGCCTGCTGCAGCTGGTACTCCATTACTGCTGCCTGCTGCTCACACAACCTCCCCAACATATTTATCTTTGAATTCCACCGCTTGGGTAGGTAACATATGATGCGCTGTTCCGGAAGACGTAATCGGCGCTGCAGAGCTGCAATGCGCGATCTTGCGTTGCTGGAACACCGCACGTGAGCGCACTCTATGAGGACCTTGTGCAGCAGTGCATCAAGATCCGGATAGTCCCTCAAAAAACTCTGCACAACCAAGTTGAGCACATGTGCCAGACATGGGATGTGAGTGAGATTGCCTAGGCCCAGAGCTGCCACCAGATTTCGGCCATTGTCACACACTACCATGCCTGGCTGGAGATTCGCTGGCACAAACCACACGTTGCTCTGCTGCTTGATGGCATTCCAGAGCTCCTGCACTGTGTGGCTTTGATTCCCCAAAGAAATTAATTTTAATACGGCCTGTTGACGTTTGGCCACGGCTGTGCTCATATCGGTCATCATAACAGGTAACCGTTCACGGGTCGATGTGGAGGTAAACCGTGACAGCTCCTGCAGCGCTGATTCAGAGGAACTGGAGTATGAGGAGGAGTCAATGTGTACAGACTGGATTCCTGCAATCCTTGGAGTTGGCAGAACACGTACAGCGCCACTCTCAAGATCTGTACCCGGCTCCACAACATTTACCCAATGGGCAGTGAGGGAAAGGTATCGTCTCTGTCCATGTTTACTGGTCCACGCATCGGTGGTCAGGTGGACCTTGCTACTGACGGTGTTTTGTAGCGCATGTTTAATTTTTCCCTCCACATGCTGTTGCAGGGCAGGGACGGCTTGCCTGCTGAAATAAAAGCGGCTGGGCACGTTGTATTGTGGGACTGCCAATGCCATCAAGTAACGGAAGGTGTCAGTCTCCACCAGCCTGAATGATAGCATTTCAAGGGCCAGTAGTTTTGCAATGCCAGCATTCAGAGCCTGTGCTCGGGGGTGGTTTGCCGAGTATAGGCGCCTTTTCTCCCATGCCTGTGCTAACGATGGCTGTAGACTGGCCTGGGAGTGTGAGGATGACAGGGAACGTGGTGCTGTGGGTGGAATGACACTGGTTCTCTGTACAACAGTGCCAGAGGTTCTTCCATGGCGATCCTGTGAGGAAGCCGAACAAGCTGTGTGTGAGCTGGAGGAAGAGGCTACAACACGAGCTGAAGAGGTGGTAGGTGGCGCTGTAGGTTGGTCTAGGTCTTCAGTGTGTCTTTGTAACTCCACCACATGCTTAGTCCGCACGTTTCCACATATTTGTGGTATTGAGGTTGCTGACACTTTTCCCTCTTTTCACCTTCTGATTACACAGCTTGCATTTGACAAAGGAAATGTCATCTGCAACTGTGTCAAAAAAGGACCAGGCACTGCAAGTCTTGGGAGCGCCCTCTTTGGGATTTGGAAGAGCCATGCTCCTAATGGGTGCCGAAGTGGAGTCTACAGGCAACCAAGTCTGCCCCCTCCCTCTCCCTCCTTTTTGGGCCGTTCGGGGAATCTCTTCCTCAGAGCTGCTCCCACCACCTTCCTGTCCCTCACGCCATGATGGGTCAAGGACCTCATCATCTACACCACCCTCTTCTAACAACTGCTTGTCCTGGGTAGTCTCGACAGCACAGTACGCACCAGAAAGTGGCACCTGAGTCTCATCATCAGTTGTGTACTGAGGTGTGCTGCTGACCATAGGCACTGGCCCACCCGTCTACTCAGATTCAGAGAGACAAAACGGTTGCGTATCACTGCATACTACCTCTTCTTCAAATTCTCGAATTCTGCTTGGCTGGCCCCCTCTATCCAAGCCAAGAGATTCAGAGAACAGAAGTAGAGATGGCTCCTGTCCAGGGCTCTCTGACTGCCTGGGCAATTTGGCAGGTGGTGAAGAGACAGATGGGTGCTCTTCAGTGCTCAGGACCTGAGAGGATCTGGAACTAATTGAAGTCGATACATTAGCTGCCATCCATCCGACAACGGCTTCAATTTGTTCCTCCCGCAGGAGTGGGGTACGGCTAGCTCCTACAAAGCTGCGCATAAAGGACTGTTCCCTGGTAAATCTGGGGGATGCTGAGTCACTGGTGCCCACAGCAGGCACAGAATCCCCACTTCCTCTCCCTGCAGGCACAGAATCCTCACGTCCTCTCCCTGCAGAAACTCCAAGCCCACGACCACATGCCTTACTCCCTGCCTTCTTCATCTTGGTAGACTGATAAAGAAAAGCAGAAAAGTACAAAGGGCTTAGTGTGCTTATTCCTGAACAGCTGCTAACAGGTATAAGAAAAACTAATTTTATAAAGTGTGGACTAGACTATAATATGAGCTAATGTGGCCTACACAACTGTAAAGTGGAGTGTTTGGTGAACTTTATTTAGGTTTTTTTTTGTCACAAAAAGACACTGGGTGTGCCCAAAGATGTAATACCGATAGTATCACAAACTTTTTGTAGCTATTACAATGCAGGAAGGTAACGTACAATGCAATAGATGAGGCTACAAAAAATAGGCTAATACTAATCGGGCTGGGGCAGCAGGGCACAAGGCTGCAGAAAGGCTCCTCTATCTACTCCTATATAGTGTGTTTGGAACCAATCTAGCTGGATACGAATGGAAACCCAACACTAATAGGAGAAATCAGGAAAAATGATCAATTAGCAAAAGAGGACAATGTATCAGGCAGTGACGCACGCTGAGCGCACTACAAGCAGACGTGGCTGAAGCACACACTACAGCGTGAGCTGCACTCGCACATAGAGACCTTGCAGACACCCGTGAATAGTGCAGATGCAGATGCAGAGCACTGTGCACTAGCGCTGCAAGGCAAAATAAAACTTCTCTATCTACTCCTATATAGTGTGTTTGGAACCAATCTAGCTGGATATGGATGGAACCACCACACTAATAGGAGAAATCAGGAAAAATGATCAATTAGCAAAAAGCACAATGTATGAGGCAGTGACGCACGCTGAGCGCACTACAACCAGACGTGGCTGAAGCACACACTACAGCATGAGCTGCACTCACACACAGAGACCTTGCAGACAGCCGTGAACAGCACAGAGAACTGTGCACTAGCGCTGCAAGGCACAGCGATTTATAAAGTAGCTTGGGTAAAGCAGAATATAGCAAATAGGTAGCTAAAACTCTCCCTCAGAACAGCAGCATCCTATCCCTAACTGAATTCACAGGAGAGTGAGCTCAAAATGGCGGAGGCGACTTTTATAGTGCATCATAACATCATTTCAGCAGCCAATCACAGCCATGCCATTAGTTAACATGCCTACATGCCTAACAGGATGTGCCCACACTTCTTAGGATCCTCATTGGCTGAATAAAATGAAACTGGCTCATTGCATTATGGTATCCGATATTCTAAAAGTATCAGAACTAAGTATCGGAAATCCGATACCGCGAATATCGGCCGATACCCGATATTTCAGTATCGGAATGCTCAAGATTAATGATGACTAGTCACTAATGATGTAGGCATGTTAACTAATGGCATGGCTGTGATTGGCTGCTGAAATTATGTCATGATGTACTATAAAAGCCGCCGCCGCCATTTTGAGCTCACTCTGCTGTGAATTCAGTTAGGGATAGGACGCTTCTGTTCTGAGGGACAGTTTTACTTACCTATTTGCTCTATTCTGCTTTACCCAAGCTACTTTATAAAATGCTGTGCCTTGCAGCACTAGTGCACAGTTCTCTGTGCTGTTCATGGCTGTCTGCAAGGTCTCTGTGTGTGAGTGCAGCTCACGCTGTAGTGTGTGCTTCAGCCACGTCTGGTTGTAGTGAGCTCAGCGTGCGGCACTGCCTCATACACTGTCCTTTTTTGCTAATTGATAATTTTTCCTGATTTCTCCTATTAGTGTGGTGGTTCCATCCGTATCCTGCTAGATTGGTTCAAAACACACTATATAGGAGTAGATAGAGGAGCCTTTCTGCAGCCTTGTGCCCTGCAGCCCCAGCCAGATTAGTATTAGCCTATTTTTTGTAGCCTCATATATTGCATTGTACGTTACCTTCCTGCATTGTAATAGCTACAAAAAGTTTGTGATACTATCGGTATTACATCTTTGGGCACATCCAGTGTCTTTTTGTGACAAAAAAAACTAAATAAAGTTCACCAAACACTCCACTTTACAGTTGTGTAGGCCACATTAGCTTATATTAAAGTCTAGTCCACACTTTATAAAATTAGTGTTTCTTATACCTGTTATCATCTGTTCAGGAATAAGCACACTAAGCCCTTAGTACTTTTCTGCCTATCTTTATCAGTCTACCAAGATGAAGAAGGCATGTGGTCATGGTCGTGGGCGTGGAGTTTCTGCAGGGAGAGGACGTGAGGATTCTGTGCCTGCAGGGAGAGGACGTGGGGATTCTGTGCCTGCTTCGGGCACCAGTGACTCAGCATCCCCCAGTTTTACCAGGGAACAGTTCTTTATGCGCAGCTTTGTAGGAGCTAGCCATACCCCACTGCTGCGGGAGGACCAAATTGAAGCCGTTGTCGGATGGATGGCAGCTAACGCATCGACTTCAATTAGTTCCAGATCCTCTCAGGTCCTGAGCACTGAAGAGCACCCATCTGTCTCTTCACCACCTGCCAAATTGCCCAGGCAGTCAGAGAGCCCTGGACAGGAGCCATCTCTACTTCTGTTCTCTGAAACTCTTGGCTTGGAAAGAGGGGGCCAGCCAAGCAGACTTCGAGCATTTGAAGAAGAGGTAGTATACAGTGATGCGCAACCGTTTTGTCTCTCTGAATCTGAAGAGGCGGGTGGACCAGTGCCTATGGTCAGCAGCACACCTCAGTATGCATCTGATGATGAGACTCAGGTGCCACTTTCTGGTGCGTACTGTGCTGTCGAGACTACCCAGGACAAGCAGTTGTTAGAAGAGGGTGGTGTAGATGATGAGGTCCTTGACCCATCATGGCGTGAGGGACAGGAAGGTGGTGGGAGCAGCTCTGAGGAAGAGATTCCCCGAACGGCCCAAAAAGAAGGGAGAGGGAGGGGGCAGACTTGGTTTCCTGTAGCCTCCACTTCAGCACCCATTAAGAGCATGGCTCTTCCAAAACCCAAAGCGGGCGCTCCCAAGACTTGCAGTGCCTTGTCCTTTTTTGACACAGTTGCAGATGACATTTGCTTTGTCAAATGCAAGCTGTGTAATCAGAAGGTGAAAAGAGGGAAAAAGTGTCAGCAACCTCAATACCACAAATATGTGGAAATGTGCAGACCAAGCATGTGGCGGAGTTACAAAGACACACTGAAGACCTAGGCCAACCTACAGCGCCACCTACCATCTCTTCAGCTCGTGTTGTAGCCTCTTCCTCCAGCTCACACACAGCTGGTTCGGCTTCCTCACAGGATCGCCATGGAATAACCTCTGGCACTGTTGTACAGAGAACCAGTGTCATTCCACCCACAGCACCACATTCCCTGTCATCCTCACACTCCCAGGCCAGTCTACAGCCATCGTTAGCACAGGCATGGGAGAAAAGGCGCCCGTACTCGGCAAACCACCCCCGAGCACAGGCTCTAAATGCTGGCATTGCAAAACTACTGGCCCTTGAAATGCTATCATTCAGGCTGTTGGAGACTGACACCTTAGGTAACTTGATGGCATTGGCAGTGCCACAATACAACGTGCCCAGCCGCTTTTATTTCAGCAGGCAAGCCGTCCCTGCCCTGCAACAGCATGTTGAGGGAAAAATTAAACATGCACTACAAAACGCCGCCAGTAGCAAGGTACACCTGACCACCGATGCGTGGACCAGTAAGCATGGACAGGGACGATACCTTTCCCTCACTGCCCATTGGGTAAAGGTTGTGGAGCCTGGTACAGATCTTGAGAGTGGCGCTGTACGTGTTCTGCCAACTCCAAGGATTGCAGGAATCCAGTCTGTACACATTAACTCCTCCACATACTCCAGTTCCTCTAAATCAGCGCTGCCGGGGCCGTCACGGTCTACCTCCACATCGACCCGTGAACGGTTACCTGTTATGATGACCGATATGAGCACAGCTGTGGCCAAACGTCAACAGGCCGTATTAAAATTAATTTCTTTGGGGAATCGAAGCCACACAGAGCAGGAGCTCTGGAATGCCATCAAGCAGCAGAGCGACGTGTGGTTTGTGTCAGCGAATCTCCAGCCAGGCATGGTAGTGTGTGACAATGGCCGAAATCTGGTGGCAGCTCTGGGCCTAGGCAACCTCACTCACATCCCATGTCTGGCACATGTGCTCAACTTGGTTGTGCAGAGTTTTTTGAGGGACTATCTGGATCTTGATGCACTGCTGCAAAAGGTCAGCATAGAGTGCGCTGACTTGCGGTATTCCAGCAACGCAAGATCGCGCATTGCATCTCTGCAGCGCCGATTACGCCTTCCGGAACATTGCATCATATGTGACCTACTCACCAGGTGGAATTCAACGTTACATATGTTGGAGAAGTTGTATGAGCAGCAGGCAGCAGTAATGGAGTACCAGCAGCAGCAGGCGCAAACAAGTCGCAGTGCGCGCCGTTCACACTTCACCACCACTGAGTGGGCCTCTATGAAGGACATTTGCCAAGTTTCGCGTGCCTTCGATTATTCCACGTGAGTGCAGATGATGCACTAGTCAGCATGACTATCCCCCTTATCTGCCTGCTTGAAAAAACACTGCAAGCACTAAGGGAGGAAGTTTTGGAAGAGGTGGAGGATGAGGAGTCACAAATGCCATCTGCTTCTGTACAGTCTGCGCAACGTGGTTCCTCACAAAGGCCTAGGCAGGGGACACTTTGTGAGGAGGATGAGGAGGAGTCAATGGAGGAAGAAGACATCTGTCCAGAGGAGGGAGGTACACAATGCTCTAGTAGTTAGTATCTAGAGCGAGGGTGGGGTGACGCAGAGCAGGCAGAGATCACACCTCAAGCAGGGAACAGCGTTTCTTGGCCAGTTGGCAGTCTGCAGCACATGGTTGATTTCATGCTGCAGTGCCTGAGAAACGACCGCCGCATCGCCCTCATTCTCAAGATGGCTGATTATTGGGTGTCCACCCTCCTAGATCCTCGCTACCGGGACAACTTACAAAGCCTCATAACACCGTTGAACCGGGAGCGTAAAATGCGGGAGTACCAAGACTCACTGGTGCATTCCATCATGTTCTCCATTCCACCCGAGAGCAATGCTGCTAGTGCTTTACAAAGAATCTCAGTGCATCGAGGCAGTGGAGGAAGCTCTGCACAAAGAGGGAGCAGAAGCATGGCCTCAGCACAAGGCAAGACCAGTATGGCCCAAATGTGGTCAATAACGTTGACCGGCTCACTTTTCTGAAAATGAACAAGGCCTGGATCTCGCATGAATTTGCCAGTCCTCTTCCAGAATAAATAATTGGTTGGCAACAGTATCCAGGTCTCCTGTTGTGTTCATGTTTCTACCACCTGAACTGTAATCCCTTGTGCTCAAACACCGTCTGCACAGTCAACGCTCGGTTCAGTGTTATTGGCGTTCAGTAACGTCAGATGATCCCCTGCTGTGTGTCCGGCAAATTCTCCAGATCTGTCCACATCCACTCTACTACTAATTTAAAACTTGCTCCAATTACACCTCTGGCTCTTCTCTGTTTTCAGTATTATCCCTGAGCTCCAACACCGCCAGTTGCTGCTCAGAAGTGCTGTCTGCACAGTCAACACTTGGTCCAGTGTTATTGGGTTCAGTAACGTCAGCTGATCCCCTGCTGTGTGTCCGGCAAATTCTCCTACTCTGTCCACATCCACTCTACTGCAAATTTAAAACTTGCTCCAATTACACCTCTGGCTCCTCTCTGTTTTCAGTATTATACTTGAGCTCCAACACCGCCAGTTGCCGCTCAGAAGTGTCGTCTGCACAGTCAACGCTTGCTCCAGTGTTATTGGGGTTCAGTAACATCAGCTGATCCCCAGCTGTGTGTCCGGCAAATTCTCCTGCTCTGTCCATATTCTCACTACTACTACAGATTTAAAACTTGCTCCAATTACACCTCTGTCTTTTCTCTGTTTTCAGTATTATCCCTGAGCTCCAACACCGCCAGTTGCCGCTTAGAAGTGCCGTCTGCACAGTCAACACTTGCTCCAGTGTTATTGGGGTTCAGTAACGTCAGCTGATCCCCTGCTGTGTGTCCGGCAAATTCTCCTGCTCTGTCCACATCCACTCTACTACTAATTTAAAACTTGCTCCAATTACACCTCTGGCTCCTCTCTGTTTTCAGTATTATCCCTGAGCTCCAACACCACCAGTTGCCGCTCAAAAGTGCCGTTTGCACAGTCAACGCTTGCTCCAGTGTTATTGGGGTTCAGTAACGTCAGCTGATCCCCTGCTGTGTGTCCGGCAAATTCTCCTGCTCTGTCTGCATCCACTCTACTACAGATTTAAAACTTGCTCCAATTACACCTCTGGCTCTTCTCTGTTTTCAGTATTATCCCTGAGCTCCAACACCGCCAGTTGCTGCTCAGAAGTGCCATCTGCACAGTCAACGCTTGCTCCAGTGTTATTGGGGTTCAGTAACGTCAGCTGATCCCCAGCTGTGTGTCCGGCAAATTCTCCTGCTCTGTCCACATCCACTCTACTACAGATGTAAAGCTTGCTCCAATTACACCTCTGGCTCCTCTCTGTTTTCAGTATTATCCCTGAGCTCCAACACCGCCAGTTGCTGCTCAGAAGTGCCGTCTGCACAGTCAACGCTTGCTCCAGTGTTATTGGGGTTCAGTAACGTCAGCTGATCCCCAGCTGTGTGTCCGGCAATATCTCCTGCTCTGTCCGCATCCACTCTACTACAGATTTAAAACTTGCTCCAATTACACCTCTGGCTCTTCTCTGTTTTCAGTATTTACCCTGGGTTACAGCCCCGCCAGCTGTTTCCCGGCAGAGTCTTTGGCACGGGTACTCCCTCCTGCCCAGCCTGGTTCCAGCAAGCCAGCTGTTTCCGGGTAGTGTCAACGTCACTTTGCCTCCAATACGTTGTCTTGTCATGTTGCGGTCGGGTTAGCTGACTCTATGGTGCCTGCAGTTTAGGTGACTCCTATGTGGACTGCAGGATCTGGCAATGAAGGCTGGTTCCATAGTGCCAATAGGACAAGCACCCCCTGTAGGACTGTGGGTTTTGGTAACTCAGGCCGGCTCGCGGCCTTGCAACTTTTTTTTTCATGTACCTTCTGCTACCCATCCGGGTTCCAGTACCGTCAGCTGGTTCTCGGCAGTGCCTTTGGCTTAGGTGCCTCCTTCTCGGTATCCAAGTTCCACCAACATCTGCTGGTCCTTGGTAGTGCTTTCTGGCACAGGTACCTCCTGCTTAGTAACCAGGTTCCAGTACCATCAGCTGGTACTCGGTAGTTCCATTGGCTCTTGTACCTTCTGCTACCCATCCGAGTTCCAGTACCGTCAGCTGGTCCTCGGTAGTTCCATTTGCTCTTCTACCTTCTGCTACCCATCCGGGTTCCAGTACCGTCAGCTGGTTCTCGGCAGTGCCTTTGGGTTAGGTGCCTCCTTCTCGGTATCCAAGTTCTACCAACGTCTGCTGGTCCTTGGTAGTTCTTTCTGGCACAGGTACCTCCTGCTTAGTAACCGGGTTCCAGTACCGTCAGCTGGTCCTCGGTAGTTCTATTGGCTCTAGTACCTTCTGCTACCCATCCGGGTTCCAGTACCGTCAGCTGGTTCTCGGCAGTTCCTCAGCCTTCTTGTACCTTCTGCTACATTTCCAAGTTCAAGGTTTTTGAAATGGATTTTGGTAATCACTCTGGATCTCCCTGACGACGACCCTGAAGACGAGGACCCTGATGACCACCCCGAAGAAGACAAGGACCCCGAAGACGAGGACCCTGAAGACCACCCTGAAGAAGACGAGGACCCCGAAGACGATGAACCTGAAGATGAGGACCCTGAAGACCACCTCGAAGAAGACGAGGACCCCGAAGACGATGACCCTGAAGACGAGGACCCTGAAGACCACCCCGAAGAAGACGAGGACCCCGAAGACGACGACCCTGAAGACCACCCCGAAGAAGACGACGACCCTGAAGACGAGGACCCTGAAGACCACCCCGAAGAAGATGAGGACCCTGAAGATGACGACCCTGAAGACCATCCCGAAGAAGACCAAGAAGATGACCCTGAAGAAAATGACCAAGAGGACAAAGAACAAGAAGACAACCACCAAGATACAGAAGAACAAGAGACAGAAAACCAAGAAGCTGCAGAACAAAAAGCAGAAGAACATTAAGCATAAGACTAAAAATCAGAGCAAAAGATATTATCTAAATTATAAGCAGAAGAAGACTAAGCAGTGTATGGGGGTGAGTCCGTTCCTCCTCGTGGTGCCCCTGGAAAAGACCTGCTGCTGCAGGCCAAACTGAACGCTGACAAATCCTGTTGTAAATCTTTTGTGACAGGCAGAACGAAAGGTGTAATCTTCAAACTTTTATAGATAACAACTACAGGAATGCCTGTCGCAAATAAGAATATGATGAAGAAGAAGAAGATGAAGAAGATGAAGAAGTAGAATATGAAGAATAATAATAGTTGAATAAGAAGAATATGAAGAATGTAAAAAAAAGAATAATACGAAGAAGGTGAAGAAGAAGATGATGAAGAAGGTGAAGAAGAAGTTGATGAAAAAGATGCTGATGCTGAGGATGATGAAGGAGAAAGTGTGGGAGAAGTAAAAAAGAAGGTGAAGAGCATGGAAGTAGTGAAACATAAATATCTGACAAAATATTAAAAATCTTAACATAGTCAATATTTTTGTAACTCAGAACGTCTTAAAAAAAATATTAATTCCTGCTATTCCATTTGATTGGGCTAAACCGCTATGCCTTTATTGTCTCCCCCACCTCCCCCAATACATTCTAGATTATTCTCAGTTGTTTTCCTTCATGTAGAATAAACCTACAAGGAAAGAAAGGGTTTATTTTCATTCCGATATTTGTGTCCCTGATATTTGATATCCGATATTTTTTGGGTATCGGTCCGATCCAATCCGATCCGATATTTCCCGATATCGCTCAACACTAATGATGACGTGTGAGACCAAGTGACGAGATCTCATGTGACTCATTATGTCTCAGAGTCTAGTAACTGTAAGAAATGCCCAGGATGACAAGATGAGGATGCTGGGTGCATAAGATAAAGGAAACCAGTCACCAGGTTTTCCCAATATACTGTATGGCCATCACTATTAGGGCTTCTTTAACAGCATGCTAGTAAGCTGTATGCATGTTGCCAATCCCCTTTGCATAGCACAAAAAAGAGCTTTTATTATACCCACAGGAACCATGCTCTGGTCCAATGGTTATCTGTGGTCTGGATACGGCATCTCCTCTCTTCCTACAATTGTCGTCCTCCTTCCCTGTTTCATGTGGATGTTGCATCCTATGTCATCCACACAGTATTCCCCAATTGCATCGCTGTGCAGTCACACTTCTCTCTGCCCTGCCTTCTCTCTGCCCTGTAAGACGCATGCATCGGGAAAGACCAAATAGCCCCGATGACGAGGAAGTAAAGTCGGCACATGCGCACTACAACACTCGGCAGAGCAGAGCGAAATATGCATGCACAGGAGTGTGATTGTGGGACACTGTGGGGATGACGTAGGATGAAGCAGTGATGAAGGATGGCGCTTGTATGAAGAGAGGAGACACCAGATCAAGACCAATTGGATCAAACCATGCTGTCTGTGAGTATAAAAAAAGGTATTTTTTGTGTTATGCAGAGGGGATTAGGAACATAAATAAAGCATACTAGGATGCTGTAATAGAGGCCTGGTGGTGGCTGTACTTTATATTGGGAAAACCTGGCGACTGGTTCCCTTTAAGCTTGTCCTTATCCATCTGCCACTAAGGACTTGATTGGATGTCATATCAGGGTAGTGTGAATCTTTTTACTCAACTCTGCTTGCAACATTGCCAAGTATAAAAAACAGGAACTCAGACAGCTGTTATGGGGTGCTTGCCCCTTTTCAGTGTGGACAGAATTTGGGTTTCCAAACCTTAGAGCAGACCGTGAACCTTACATTTCTCAATACATCTTTACTGCTTCACGATCAAATCTGTGGTTTGTAAAGCCATACTCTGCTCTACAATAAAAATAAAAATGTATGTATGTTTATTTTACTCACTTACTCTATATAGCACCATCACATTCATAAATGTCCCCATTAGGGTTCACAATCTAAATTCCCTATCAGTATGTCTTTGGAGTTTGGAAGGAAACTCACAGAAACATGGGGAGGATAAACTCCTTGCAGATCTTGTCTATGGAGGGGTTTAAACCAAGAGTCCCACCACTGCGAGGTTATAGTGCTAACCATTAAACCACCATGTTGCCCAAGGTCATGCATAGACGTTATCAAAATTGTAATTTATCCCATATGGTTAGGAGATAGCTTACATATTGTTGGGGATCCAACAGCTGGATCTCCTGATCCCAAGAACGAATTCAACAGAACTTTGTCTGAATGGAGCAGAGGTTGAGCATCCGCACCACCACTCTATTTATTGTCAATGGGGAGACAGAAATAGCCATGTACAGTGCTTGGCTCTCTCTGGCAGTCCAATAAAAAATAAATTAAGTAAGTTCGTACTCAGATAGGGATGTGGTGGCTACTGCTCTTAGGATCCATGGAAGTCCCAGTGTTTGGCCATTGTGATCAGTTAGATGTTCCCTATCCAATGAATAATGGATGATTTACAGACTTGGTGTAATCCTTTTAACACTGATGAAATCACTGTAGATCTTTACACTCAACTTCTATTTCAATGGCATAAGGACGGTCGACAAGCAAGCGGAGACATGCTTTATTTCCACAGGCTTCTCTGCAGGAAGGAAATCCTGTGTGCTTGTGGAGAACCCTTGTTCAACAAAGCCAGAAATACTGTGAAATGGATTCTAATAGGGATTACATTTTATATTGAAGAAAAGGCTGAGAACAGTAAGTAAAACTGAAAACTGTGATGTTAACATTTCCATGAATAGAGAGTTAGGTCTCGGGGGATTCCTCGTTTGCTGTTAGTGGAGTACTTTCCATAGTAGGTTCAATAAGAATACATGTAGCATTAATGTAAACCATTTCTTATGGAGCTCTCTAGCAAACAAATCTCAAGAAATCATTCACGAAAAAAATTTTTATGTTCACGGGTCTAGAATTTGTAAAATTATTATTTTTCGTGCACGTAGGGAAAACACAATTATGTTGCTGCAGTGTCAGTGTTAAGGGGCAAACAACTTTATTAATAATGGAAAGTAATCGAACCCGGGGTCCGCGTTGCAGCCTGGAGGACTGCGGCCGAATACCTTCCGGGTAAGAAGGAAAAACAACCAACTGAAATAACAATCCCTTCTGTGTTGCTGCACACCGGAACGGGAATAGGGATTCGCACTATCTCCGTTAACTGCACGAGAGATGTGCGACAAATAATGTATCCGTAGCGCTGTTTACTGCACAGGGACTACACAGCAGGCGCTAGGATGCATGTGTGATTCACGCCGGCATATGGGTGCTCCCAGCCGGCATGCTACTGGACTGAGGAGTATCTCTCCACGTGGCTAACAGGCGTTGCCGGGAATAAGGAGTCTGCAGACTGCTCGGGGTGTATAGCGACCCCTTTGTCGGAGCCAGACTGTCAGAAGAAGCTACCTGCCTCCCACCATCTAAGGCTGCCTATCCCCCACTAAACCTGCCTGTCAGAAGCTATAACAGCAATAGCACACGTAGAGCCCAAACAACCAAGCGTCCACACAATAACACCATCTCAGCTCAATGATCAGAGCGCACCACCATGTTTGTGGGCGGGCTATTTAAAGATTAAGCCCTGCCCACCGTCGCATTATTGGTGACGTCACCTGCGACCAATCAGGCGGTGCCAGGTCACCGGATCAGCTGACTCCCAAACCACCAATCACGGTCCGCCATGTCACGGGCATGCTCAGTGCAGTGTATCCTGGACTTGGGCTGTAGCAGACCCGTTTCCCTCCGCAACCTATGCTTCATGTTGCTAGGAACAAAGACCTGAGAGACAACTTGTACATCTCATGCACCAGCTAGGCGTTGGGACTGACGGTGATGCTGAGCAGCATCAGTCTTGGCTGGACTGGAATGGGAGACCACAGAATCCACTGATGCTTCTGAACCCATTTCAGATCCAGCAAACACCTGACACCTACCAGTATGACATCTTTACAGTATGTTACACATGAATGATATGTGATATTGATATGTTTTAACATGTGAGTGGTAAATGGCAGTCACAGTATCCTGTGGGTGGTGTGTCACATCGTACTTAAGAATATCGGCCCCCATCCCATTTTATTGGAAATTGCTGAGTGGGTCCGACTCCTAAGTAAAAAGTGACCAAGTGTGGAGTGGCACTGGGAGGCGGCGTCTGACTTCACTGTAAAGGGTGTATTAGACAAATATTATCTGAGATAGTTTCGGAGCTTTTTAGAGAGTTGGTCAAGATTCTGCAGTGTAATATAACTCCGTGTCATTGAACACATCTCTTTGGAGTAAGAAACAATGCCTTAGGTACCCCGGTAGTTTGACAAGAAGTGGTGAATGAAATGTGTATGCATACACAAATTACATCAGAACAGTCCCTGTTAGAGGAGGGATCTGGAGAAGCAAGGGGCCAACAAGTAAGTCTCCCCATAAGTGAGGCCTCAGAGAAAGATCCACCTGAGAACTGAAACAAGTAAATTACAGATAAAGCATTAACGAACCACCAGCAGCTCCACTACTGTTCAAGTTTTGTGCCTCTTTGTTAGTAATGCTGCGATTGAATTATTCTTAGGATCTACAATATACAGTAACTATAAAGTGTGTTCCTCTTTGGATATATAATCATTATGTACCTCTTCCAATGTGTAACCTCTAGCATGGCATGGGTCTTGGACTCATTGCTTGGTACTACAGATCTCGAGCAACACTTTGAACTATATTGGTACGAGCATTGCGCCAATTCAATCTTATGTTAACCCCTTCTTCCAAGAGGCAAAACTTTTACCTTTTAGGCATATCCGTATGAGGGTTTGTTCTTTGCGGGACCAGTTGTACTTTGGAATGACACCATTCACTTTATTATGTGATACACTGGAAAGTGGGAAAAAAATTCCAAATGCATTGAAATTGCAAAAATAGTACATTTGTTTTTTAGGTTTTTATTCACCATGTTCACCATACGCTAAAACTGCCCAGGTAATATGATTCTCCAGGTCAGTATGAATACGCCCATACCAAATATGTATAGTTTTTTTTATTTAAGTGATGAAAAAATTCTGAAATTTGTAAATAAAAACAAATTTGGTTTTTGTTGCCATTTTCTGAGAGCCGTAACGTTTTCAGTTTTTGAAATATGGGGCTGTGTGACGGCTTATTTTTTGTACCCTGAGAGAACGGTTTTACTGATACCATTTTGTGATAGATACGATGTTTTGATCACCTTTCATTGCAATGTTTCGGAGGCCAAAAAAACGTAAATCTGCTGTTTTGATTTTTTTCTTGTTACGCCGTTTATTGATCAAATTATTTTTTTTATGTTTTGATAGATTGGACTTTTACGAAGGCAGCAATACCAAATATTTGTATTTTTTATTATTTTATTTTGATTGTTTTATTTTTATTGGGGCAAAAGGCGGATGATTTGAACTTTTGTCTTTATTTTTTACATGTATTTAAAAACTTTTTTTTACTTTTTAGTGTATTTAATAGTCCCTTTAGGGGACTTGAAGCTGCGATCGTCTGATCACTTGTACTATACAAGCAGTGCATCAGCAATGACGCTGCTACTCCGGGCGGTTCTTCAGTACAGGGTGGAAGAGAACTTGATGTGGATAATATCCGATGAGTATAAGTTTTTCTTTTTTGCTGGCTATGCAGCTCACAGGGGGAATAATCACTGAAGGGGGCACTCAGGGGAGTCATTAGTACTGAAGTGAGGTTATTACTGAAAGGTACAATGTTATTAGGGGTCATTATTAATGAAGAAATGTTTTCCTTGGAAATGCAGTATTATTGGGTCCAGTGGGAGTCCTAGTGGTCAGACTCTACCAATCAGACATTTATGGCATTTCTTATTTCTTTGCAATACATAACCCAATGTACTGAAAAGTTTTGCTGTTTGTAATAAAACCTTTCCGCTGTGCACCCTTCCCCTCCGCTAGTACTGGAACATTATAACATAAAGGTGATTGACGTAGAAGTGACGTTAAGGTGAATCGCTCCCAGCATTAAACATTGTTTCTATTACTTCTGATATTGTAAATCACCTTGAGTCTCATTAATAGTAATTTCCATTATTGGTGCCATTCCAACAAGTATGGCATTTGTCTCAGTAATTCCCAGTCGTCCTCTACAGCTGATGACTTCTAAGTATCTTTGCAGCTTCCACGTTTTTCGTAATTGGATGTGACATCAGCAAACGGCCAACACTTGTCTCGTAGAAAGATTCGCTTTCAAGGGATGGAAAATTTTTCAAGAGTCAACTTGTTGTTATCTCATTAGCTGTCTCGTCAGCTTGTTAAATTCACAGCAACACAAGCGAGGAGGTAGGCAAAAGTCAAGTGAGGAGAGACGACACAGCACGAGGCTTTCATGTGAACGAAGAACGACCTGTTGAAACCAAGTGCTCCATTATTCACCTTAATGTTCCGGACTAGAACCATTCTTTTCACTTTTTTTTCATTATGCTACTGTGCTAATGGGTAGAAATTCAAATTTATAACATAACCACAAAAAATGTGTTAACCAGATATATTCTGCATAAATGATGTGAAGTAGTTGTCCAGTTTTAAACAATCTGTTTCATAACCCATTTAGTAAATTCTAAGTTAATAGAGAGGGGTCCTCAGTTCAGCATCCTCATCTCTTCCATATCCAGTATAAGGATTGGCTGCAAAGAGTATCTATCGCTCAGGAAGACCTGTTCTGTCCTGCATTACAACCATTTATATTAATGCCAACTTCCTAATGCCTTTGCCCATAGGTAAAAGATGATCACCAGGCAATATTATGACAATTTGCCATCTACTTTTGGCCAAATTATGGATGGACATTTGACTATCACCCATTTTAGTTAAAGGACACCTCTGTACTGTCAAAGATCGAAATACATTGTAGATACATCCCGATTAGTACACTGATAGAACCCCCATTGATCAGCTGTAATCTGTGGGGAATCCCACTAGCAATTCACACCTCAGGATAAATTAGGCATAAGATTGCCAATTAAATATCTATGGGATACTGGTTGTAACGGGTCTGTGAGGCGGAACCTCTGAGCAACTATGCAAGGGGGTGGTCCTTGTAAGGAAGCGGGTGGCTCCCAGGGAAGACGGGCAGGTAGTCACGGAAAGTGACAGGGACAGTATCTGGGTAGAAGGGCAGGTAGTCACGGCAAGTGACAGGGACAGTCTCTGGGTAGAAGGGCAGGTAGTCACAGCAAGTGACAGGGACAGTCTCTGGGTAGACTAGCAGACAGGTAGCAGGTGGACGCTCCCAGGTGAGCGGGCAAGAGTCTCTGGACGGGCAGGTGGTCACAGCAAGTGACGGCAGAGCCTCCAGGTAGGCTAGCAGGCAGGTAGCAGGTGAGCGCTCCCAGGTGAGCGGGCAAGAGTCTCTGGACAGGCAGGTGGTCACGGCAAGTGACGGCAGAGCCTCCAGGTAGGCTAGCAGGCAGGTAGCAGGTGAGCACTCCCAGGTGAGCGGGCAAGAGTCTCTGGACTGGCAGGTGGTCACGGCAAGTGACGGCAGAGCCTCCAGGTAGGCTAGCAGGCAGGTAGCAGGTGAGCGCTCCCAGGTGAGCGGGCAGGCTGGTCCATAGACAGACTGACAGGTGTCGGAAGGCAGACCGTCGGACCGCAGGCTTGCAAGCAGGTAAGCGGATATCAGGCAGGTATCAAGCAGGAATCTGGCAGGTGACTGGCAGGTAACTGGTAACGGGACCTGAGGGCTGAAGCAGAGTGAAGGCTTTGCAACAACAATGCTCGGGCACCTCCATTTTGGAGGAGGTGCCTTATATATGGTGAGGTCCTCCGGCCATTGGCCGGGGACTCCTTAGGATGGCGCGCGCGGCCCCTTTAAGAGAGGGGGAGCACGCGCGTGCGATCCCTAAGCACACTGGCCGGGAAGCAGCGCGCGCTGCCTGCAGAGTTGGAGGAGGACGCCGGGCACGGAGCGGAGAGGTGAGGGGAACAGCGTCCCTGCCTAGCAGGAGGCAGGGACGCCGACGCTACAGTACCCCCCCTTTAGGCCCCCCCTTTTTTAGGCCAGACAGAAATTTATCAAGGATGAGAGGGGCATGGATGTTCTCCCGGGGCTCCCACGTTCTCTCCTCAGGACCAAACCCCTTCCAATCTACCAGAAAAAAGGTTTTTCCTCTTACCCTTTTGGTGGCCAGAATGTTCTCTACCTCAAACTCGTTTTCAGCGGAAACCGGAGCAGGAGGCGTACCTGTAGACTTGGAAAAAGAGTTAAGTACCACGGGTTTGAGGAGAGATACATGGAAGGAGTTAGGGATCCGCAAGTTGGCCGGGAGTTTCAATTTATAGGCCACTGGGTTGATTTGTTTGATAACTTCTAGTGGGCCGATGAACCGAGGCCCTAACTTGTAGGAAGGAATCTTGAGCCGGACATACTTGGACGAGAGCCAGACTTTATCTCCAGGACGGAATTGTGGAGGATCCAGGCGTTTTTTGTCAGCGTGTTTTTTCATCCGCTCGGACGACTGAAGGAGTGCGGATCGGGTACTCTCCCAAATGGAGGAAAATTTGCTAACGAGAGATTCCGCAGCCGGATTGTCCACCGAGGTGGAGACGGGAAATGGGATCCGAGGATGCTCACCGAAGACTACAAAAAACGGGTATTTGGAGGAAGATTCGCTCTCGTGATTATTGTAAGAGAATTCAGCCCATGGCAGGAGATCCACCCAGTCTGAATGGTGGGCATTAACGAAGTGCCGGAGGTAACTGGTCAGGATCTGATTGATCCGCTCCACTTGACCATTGGACTGTGGATGGTATGCGGAGGAGAAGTCCAGGGTGACGTCTAGCAGCTTACATGTGGCTCTCCAGAAGCGTGAGGTGAACTGAACTCCACGATCCAACACGATGTGGAGGGGCAGGCCATGGAGACGGAAGATGTGGCGGATAAAGTCTTTAGCCAGCTCGGGTGCAGACGGGAGGCCTGGCAGGGGAATGAAATGAGCCATTTTGGAAAAGCGGTCAGTGACCACCCAAATGACCGTACAACCGGCAGAGACAGGAAGATCTGTTATGAAGTCCATAGCTATATGCTGCCAGGGGGCAGCAGGTACTGGAAGAGGAAGGAGGCGACCGGCTGGCAGGTGTCTCGGAACCTTGTTGCGGGCGCAGGACACACAGGCAGAAACAAAGTCTATTACGTCCTTGTGCAGGGTAGGCCACCAGTAGTGCCGGGTGATAAGCTGGAGGGTCTCTTTCAGACCGGCATGGCCAGCAAGCTTAGACGAGTGACCCCAGTGTAGGATCTTCTCCCGATCAGGTACCGTTACGAACGTCTTTCCGGGAGGGAGACGATTTAGACTCACGGGGGCCACCTGCATTACTCTGGCGGGATCGATGATGTGTTTAGGTTCCTCCTCAAGATCAGACACCAGGAAGGATCGGGACAAGGCGTCAGCTTTGATGTTTTTGTCAGCCGGGCGAAAATGAAGACCAGGTTATACGCCCCACGGAGGTCCAGCTTGGTGAAGATTCTAGCCCCCCTCAGATGGTCAAATAATTCCGGAATGAGCGGAAGGGGGTATTTATTCTTCACCGTGATCTGGTTAAGGCCTCTATAGTCTATACAGGGACGGAGTGAGCTGTCCTTCTTTTTGACGAAGAAGAAACCTGCTCCCGCCGGGGAAGTAGATTTCCGGATGAATCCCCGGGCCAGATTCTCCTCAATATATTTTGACATGGATCGGGTCTCAGCAGCGGACAAAGGGTAAATGCGCCCACGGGGAGGAGTAGCGCCGGGCATCAGGTCGATAGGGCAGTCGTATGGTCTATGAGGGGGTAATGTCTCTGCCTCCTTTTTATTAAAGACGTCCGCATACGACCAATAAGGAGCCGGAAGACCAGGTAGATTGGCTGGAGTAGGAGAAGGACGGACAGGATGGACGGGGACTAAACAAGTCTTATGGCAGTCCTGTCCCCAGCGAAGGACTTCTCCGGTCTGCCAATCAAGCACGGGTGCATGTCTCTGAAGCCAAGGTAGGCCTAGTAAGAGGGCATGAGAGAGTCCAGGCAGAACATGAAAGAAGATGCTCTCAGAGTGCAGCATTCCCACCTGCAGGGTTATGGATTCGGTGATGAGTTGGATGGGATGTGGTAAGAGGCCCCCATCCACGGCAGCGACAGATAAGGGTACAGCTAGAGGTTTGGTGGGAATGCGGTATTTCTCTACCAGAGACTGAGAAATGAGATTTTCGGCAGCTCCAGAGTCAAGTTGGGCTAGTTCAAAATAACTGTTCTCCCCGCAGATGATAGAGACCGACAGCAACAGAGATGGAGAGGGTTTACTCTTGTCTAGGACGACCTCTCTGAGCGATCCTAGACACAGGCGTTTCCCGACCTCTCCGGGCAGGAACGGATACGGTACTCCTTACTGCCACAGTGGAAGAAGCTCCCCTCGGCACGGCGTAACTCTTGACGGGTTTTGACCATCTTGGCCTGGTCGACCTGCATAGGCTCGGGTGAGTGCGCCTGGGGAGTAGCGGGAGAAGTGACAGGTTTCTGAAAGGTAGAGGCTAGACGTGGAAACCTCCTCTCACGGTTGACCTCTTTGGCGCGTTCCTGGAACCGGATGTCAATCCGGGTGGCAAGAGTTATTAAGTCGTCGAGAGTGGTAGGTATGTCCCGACCGGCGAGTTCATCTTTAATACGGCAGGTAGCAGGTGAGCGCTCCCAGGTGAGCGGGCAAGAGTCTCTGGACTGGCAGGTGGTCACGGCAAGTGACGGCAGAGACTCCAGGTAGGCTAGCAGGCAGGTAGCAGGTGAGCGCTCCCAGGTGAGCGGGCAAGAGTCTCTGGACTGGCAGGTGGTCACGGCAAGTGACGGCAGAGCCTCCAGGTAGGCTAGCAGGCAGGTAGCAGGTGAGTGCTCCCAGGTGAGCGGGCAAGAGTCTCTGGACTGGCAGGTGGTCACGGCAAGTGACGGCAGAGCCTCCAGGTAGGCTAGCAGGCAGGTAGCAGGTGAGCGCTCCCAGGTGAGCGGGCAGGCTGGTCCATAGACAGACTGACAGGTGTCGGAAGGCAGACCGTCGGACTGCAGGCTTGCAAGCAGGTAAGCGGATATCAGGCAGGTATCAAGCAGGAATCTGGCAGGTGACTGGCAGGTAACTGGTAACGGGACCTGAGGGCTGAAGCAGAGTGAAGGCTTTGCAACAACATTGCTCGGGCACCTCCATTTTGGAGGAGGTGCCTTATATATGGTGAGGTCCTCCGGCCATTGGCCGGGGACTCCTTAGGACGGCGCGCGCGGCCCCCTCAAGAGAGGGGGAGCGCGCGCGCCCTAAGCACAGTGGCCGGGAAGCAGCGCGCGCTGCCAGCAGAGCGGGAGGAGGAAGCCGGGCACGGAGCGGAGAGGTGAGGGGAACAGCGTCCCTGCCTAGCAGGAGGCAGGGACGCCGACGCTACACTGGTGTCATGCTCTGTAGGTCTTAAAAAAACAGCTGCTGATTTTCTGCTTACACCCAAGTTGGAGGAACATTTCCAAGAGACCTTAACTACTTACAGCCTACTCATAGATTTTAAACATCCAGGTGGTCTCCCCTCCTCCTCTCCTTAGTAACAGTGTTATTAAGAACCCTATTTTATTTCAATGCACTTGCTTTTTATTTATTTACAGCAGGGTTTTTGTTGATTTTGCTTCTTGCAGGTTTTTCTGATTCATGGCCATTATGAAACATGCATTTATGTGCTGCATGTATACCAACTTAAACCAAGCTCAAATTTTGTGTTTTTTCTTTGTATTTTTTGCATTCTGTGCAAACCTGGATGTGGCCTCCCTCCCTAGAGCTGGATAATATGTGGCACCCCAGGGGTCTGGTTGCCCCAGTAATAGAAATATTATGTCTGAGAGCAAGTGGGAGGTTTCTCTGGTCAGGAGCCCTAAGCATGCAACACTGCCCGCCCAGACCTGGGAGGGTAAGAATTTGCGCTATATAAACTGGGTCTGGGGCGGGATTAGGAGAGACAGAGCCTGAACAAGCAGAGCAGTCAGAGCCTGGAGAGGGAAAGCAAGAACTAGGAGCTCTGTAGGAGCAGGAGCGAGTGCCAGAGGCTGGAAGCTAGATAGCTCGCCTTGGCTGAAGACACTAAACCCGGACACGGAGTCCGAGGCTGTGGGGTCACCCAGGTCCAGCAGCAGAATCCAACCGGCAGGGGATTCCATGCCCGGAGGCACGGTCACCAGCAAGGGACCAGCACCGCCATCGTGAAGCGGAGGCTAATGGAAGGCCCCAAGTCACCGGCCATACGGGTGAGCACCACACGGTATACTCAGGGACATGGGCTACTTCTACCCGCATAGAGCAAGGTAGCCAGGAAAGAGTGCAGATAGTCGGGGAGGCCTACAACTCCACCTGGCCAGGGTAGATCCTACTTGCTTACAGACTGACCAGGCCCCTACTGCTAGCCAGTACTCCCGGGAGGGTCTGCGTTATACCATCAGTAAAGACCCTGAACTGCACCACACGTCTCTGTGTTTCATCGCCGCACCAGCACCATTAGTACTGGGACGCTCACACCATCACTCTCATCATCCATACTAGCTGCCCTGAGGCAATACTTCTCCCGTGGGGAGTTATCCCATACTTGGCTGCGCATAAAACATCAGCCTCAGCGGTCTGCAGCGCAGCGGCGGTCCCCACTGACCGCAATCCACGGGTGGCGTAGTCGGACATTTGTCACATTACTAAGACTGCCACTGGTTTGACCGCCCTGGGCACGGACCGGGTCACAGCCACAGAGGACTACAACCCCCAGCGATCCGGCTCCAGGTATCCCCTGCACAGCACAGGCCCAGGGGGCGCGTCAACTTTGGCGTAGTTGGCAGGATTTCGTGCCCGCAACCACCGGGTACTGCGTGCCTGAAAAAGACTTTTGTACTTACCTGTGGCGAAGTTTCCCGCCGTCCGGAGCCGTTTCCCGCCATCTGACGCCATCTTGGGTCGTTTCCCGCCACCTTCTGCCGTCTTCCCACCATCCGCAGCTGCTTCCCGCCATCTTCAGGACGCCGCACGGGAAGAAGAGGGGCGTGGACGCTGAAAGCGCGCGAGATCCGAAGCTCCGCCCCACGCACTGACGCTGCGCAAGGTCCTGGAAGGGAGGAAGAGCGACGCTGACGTCATCGGAGCGCGACGCCATGTCCTCTACCCCGACGATTGACTGCGGAGCCGCGGCCTACGGAAGAAGAGCATCGCAAGGTAGGCCACGGTCTACTAGGGGGGAAGGAGGATGTCGGACACCGAGGGGAGCTCCACCGCCACACCGGCCGCCAGCGCAACCGCTGCTGCGGTCATGCCCTTCACCATGCCCTATATCCCGGGGGCAACCTGGCTACCCCAGTACTCAGGGGAGTCACATACCCTAAGTGACTTTAGGGAAAGACTGGATAGCCTCTTCCAGGTATACCCCCTCACGGAAGAGCAAAAAGTGAGCATCCTGGTGGCCCAGTTAATCGGGGCAGCCCAAAGGGAGGTAAAGTCCTGGTCACCTGGGAAGAAGAGGACTGTCAGAGAAATACTAGCCCGGCTGAAAGACACATTTGATACCCGCACCTCAGCCGAAATAAAGCTCAGATTTTACGGGTGCAAAGAACGGGCACATGAAAGTATAAGAGTCTATGCTCTAAACCTACAAGAGGCCCTGAGAGCCATTAAGCAGGCAGACCCTGACAGCGTGGGAAATGAAGACAAGCTGTTGACCGAACAATTTATTGAGGGTCAACTGTGCAATGCCCACCAAACCCAGTTGCGGTCAATGGCCTCACAGGACCCTGACCTGGACTTTGCACAGTTCAAGGACAGAGCCATCCGGGTGCTCTGAGAACCGGCACCAGGTGGCGCTGTGACCCACAGGCGCCCTGCTATCACTTATCACCAGGACGTGGCACCCTTGTCTGCAGGGCCTGTGGGAGCTGATGCGCAGGCTTTGAACAATAACCCGGCTACAGACCTGCACCATCAGGTCCAAGAGCTGACTAAGAGCGTTGCCGCGCTAACCAGAACTGTGCAGTCTTTACAGGTCTCTTCTCCAGGAAAGATCCAGCTGGCATCTGGACCGGAGGATGTCCCGTGGCGCCGACTGAGGAGGACCCCACCGGCCAGAGGAAGACCCAGCGACAGATACAACGAGGACGGACGACCCATCTGCCGCCGCTGCAATCAACCCGGACATATGGCAAGGTACTGTCATTTAAACGGGCACAACCTGGGGTAGAGGGCCAACCCCCAGGTTTAAGATCATCAGGCCCATCAAACTGGCGTGACAAATACGTAGGGGGACGTCCGGTCTTGCCTGTGGTACTGAATGGCATTCCTATGAGTGCCCTACTAGACACTGGGTCACAGGTGACTACCATCACGTACCTGCTCTTCAAGCGGTACTGGAATGACTCGGACATAACCCGCTACCCAGATGACGACCTGAGCATTATAGCCAGCAATGGTCAGCCCGTGCCCCAGATAGGATTTAAAGAGGTGACCATCAAGGTCGGTAAAGTTGAACTGCCGGCACAAGGACTGATCATTGTGGACATTGACCGTCGCGAGAGTCACCCAAAAATAACCCTAGGTACTAAAGTAATTGAAAACTGTCTTGCAGAGGTGATTCTTATTTTGCAACAGCTTGCCAAGAACGCCAGTTCCAGCCAGCAGCGTGTCCTCCAAAAAGAGATCCGGGCACTGATGAAACGGCAACAGGTGGAACTATCTGGTGGTGAGATTGGTAGCGTGAGAATGTGTGACCCGTTCCCTATTGCCATGCCCCTGGAAAGTGAGATTATGATTTGGTGCTGGGTAGCTATTGGTCTAAGAGGTAGAGACTACCAAGCAATGGTAGAACCCGTCTACTCAGACAGTAGGCCCACCATTTTGACAGCATGGGGGGTGGTCGATGTACGCCATGGGAGGGTGCCCGTCCGCATCATAAATATCGGGGAGAGAGAAGTATACCTGCCCCAGTATGCCACGCTAGCCAAATTGTTCACCATAAACCAGAACTCTGTACAGGCCGTGGAACCCTTGCCTCCATCTCAACCAGAGGAAGGTAACGGCTCTAAGAAACCAATGGAGGACTGGTGTCAGCAACTGCATTTGGGTACTGACTCCACTCCCTCACACCAAAAACAGGGAGTCTATCGGGTGGTCCAAGAGTACGAGAGAGTGTTTAGTAAACACCCGCTGGACTTCGGGCGAGTAAAGGGGGTAGAACATCACATCCCCACGGGAGACCATCCTCCCATAAAGGAGAGATACCGACCCGTACCCCCTGCACACTATCAACACGCCAAGGGGATGCTAAAAGACATGAAGGAGGCTGGGGTAATTAGGGGCAGCTGTAGCCCCTGGGCAGCTCCACTAGTCTTAGTGAAAAAGAAAGACAACACCATGAGAATGTGTGTAGACTACAGGAAGGCCAACCGTATCACACACAAAGATGCGTACCCGTTACCAAGGATAGAAGAATCTTTAGCTGCATTAAAATCTGCTAACTTCTTCTCTACTTTGGACCTCACTAGCGGGTACTGGCAGGTTCCTGTAGCAGAGGCGGACCGGGAGAAGACCGCATTCACCACCCCGATGGGACTCAGCGAATTTAACTGTATGCCGTTCGGGCTCTGCAACGCACCAGGAACCTTCCAACGGTTGATGGAATGCTGTCTGGGACACCGGAACTTCGAGACGGTCCTATTATACCTGGACGATGTCATCGTCTATTCCAAGACCTATGAGGACCATCTGGAACACCTGGCAGAAGTGTTTGAAGCCCTGGCAAACTATGGCCTAAAGGTAAAACCCTCAAAGTGTCATCTACTGAAGCCAAAGGTACAGTACCTGGGACACGTGGTGAGTGCTGACGGAGTAGCCCCCGACCCTAACAAGATCACCGTGATTAAGGACTGGCCAAGACCATCCAGCATAAAGGAAGTGCGGCAGTTCCTCGGGTTGGTAGGCTACTACCGAAGATTCATTCTCGGTTTTACCAAGAAGGCAGCTCCTATGCATGACCTCCTGATAGGCCAGTCCAGGAAGGCCAAAAACCAGAAGCCACCCTTCAAATGGGAAAAGCTGGAAGAGGAGCCCTTCCGCCAGCTGAAGATGGCCCTCACGGGGGATGAAATCCTGGCGTACCCTGATTACAGCCAGCCCTTTATCCTCCACACGGACGCAAGCAACATCGGGCTAGGAGCCGTAGTGTCCCAGATCCAGCAGGGGAGAGAACGGGTAATTGCTTACGCCAGCTGAAAACTGCGACCCACGGAAAGAAACCCTGAGAATTACAGCTCGTTCAAGCTAGAGTTCCTGGCAGTGGTGTGGGCAGTAACCGAACGTTTTAAGCATAACCTTGCCTCTTCCAGGTTCACCGTGTACACGGACAACAACCCGTTGACACACCTGGACACTGCAAGACTGGGTGCCCTGGAGCAGAGATGGATGGCCCGCCTGTCCAATTTTGAGTTCACGATCAAATACCGGGCAGGACGCTCCAATACCAATGCGGACGCCCTGTCCAGGATGCCAAACCTACCGGACTGAGGGGAAGATCCAGAAGAACTGGAAGAGGTCGAACTCCCTGCGTTCCACCGTCATGGGATTACCCAGTATTCCCACCGTGTGAGGGGCCAGCGAACCGCTACGTTCAACCCCTTACCCCACTACAACTGGGCAGAGAGGCAAGACAGTGACCCTGCAGTCCGTCTGGTGAAGGAGATGCTAACCCATGCTGACGCCCGCCTGGACCCAGACTCTCCGGAAGAGACCAAGCAACTGTGGACGGAAAAGAGCAGACTGTTTCTCTACAAGGAGAAGTTGTGCCGCAGAATGGTCAATTCCCGGACACATGAGCTGATCTGGCAGGTGGTGGTACCGAGACGGGACGCAGCTATGGTGCTGGAGGCCTACCACAATGGGGCAGGGCACTTCGGATGGAAGAAGCTGGAGTTCCTGCTGCGTGAACGGTTCTACTGGATAGGCATGAGAGGAGCCATTGAGAGGTGGTGTAGAGACTGTGGCCCGTGCAATCTAAGAAGAAGGGACCGTGCCAGCCAGAGGACTCCCCTGTAGCCCATCATCACCAGGCAGCCGCTGGAACTGGTCGCTCTGGACCATGTTAAACTGGCTCCAAGCAGAAGCGGGTATGCCTACACCCTAACCATCGTGGATCACTACTCCCGGTTCCTGGTGGTGGTCCCTGTCAAAGACTTAACGGCTCAGACAGCAGCCAGAGCCTTCCAACTGCACTTCTGCCGCCCACACGGGTACCCGGACCAAGTGCTGACGGACCAAGGACCAGCCTTCGAAGCGGAGGTCTTCCAGGAGTTCTGCAACCTGTATGGCTGCAAGAAGATAAGAACAACGCCCTATCACCCCCAAACCAATGGACTCTGCGAGAAGATGAACCAGATGGTGATAGATCTGCTAAAAACATTGCCCCTGGAAGAACGCAGTCTGTGGCCTGAGAAACTGCCCGATCTGGTGGTCCTGTATAACCACATCCCGGTAGGTTCCACCAACTGTACCCCGGCTTACCTAATGCGAGCAAGACCTGGTAAGCTGCCTGTTGACCTGGATATGGGAGTCCTGACACCCGAGGACACCTCGCCAGAGACAGACTGGGATACAGAACGGCAGCAGCAGTACCGGAAAGTACAGGAGAGCGTCGAGCGAAGTCTCTGTCAGTCAAGAGAAAGGCAGGAGAGGACTTATAACCAACATGCTCCCGCTGTTCCCCTGGTACCTGGAGAGCAGGTCTTGAAAAGAAAAGAGGCGGCTCCATAAATTGGACGACCAGTGGGAAAAGGACCCGTACACCGTACTGCCCTCAAGCCACAATAATCCAAAGGTGTACGTCATCAGCAAGGATGGAGGAGAGACCACAGCCACTGTCTCCAGAGACCACCTGAAAAAGTGCCCCGAGAAGTTGCAAAGCACGGATGAAGATCAGGAAGACCCTCAACCCGTAGAGGAAAAGGAGGAAATGATCAGCACTGTACTCGGAGACTTTCCCCGGTCCTGGACACAAGTAAACAACGCTATCGTGGTGCCCGTCCTCACCTTTCTCCAGCCAGCCCCTCAAGTGCCTACAGAAGACCAGGTAGAGCTGGAAGAGCATCCGGCCCAGGAGGCAGAAGAGTCCACACCAGCAACACAGGAGGATCAACCCTCTGCTAGTAGTGAGCCTGCCGTGCCCCTAGTGAGCCAATGAGTACGCAGACAGCTGCCCAGCTTACCCATAACACCTCCAACACCCTGTAGTGCAGGACCAGTTTGTGAGCTCCGTAGGTCCACTAGAGTCACTAGAGGTCAGATGCCCGCTCGCTGGAAACTCTAAACTAATGCACTATGAATTTATCTGTTTAACTGTTTATGGTTTATGTTTGTTGCCTGTTATTAATTATGTTTCTCAGTTACCCTGCAGATTTCTATGGACTAACAGATTATGGACACTGGATAACCGGAACAATGCTTGTAGATAGTTGCACCTTGGTGCCTCTTGAGAAGACGGCCGCGGAAGAGAAAACCTGTCTGGCGTGGCCTACTTGCGGCCCAAAGTAGCTAGCTCCAGCCTTGCAGCCACGCCCAAGGCCAACGCAAGGGGTTTGCTTTGGACAGGTCCCCTACTTCGCTTAAAGCTTCACCTTGGGTGACATGGACACCCTCTTGTTTCACAAACTTCACCTTGGGTGATATGGACACCCGATTACGGAAATGCTGTGACCTTTAAAGAACTAAAGCTTCTTGTAAATATGTTATTGTATTATTGTTATACCCTGCATTTATGTTTCTTTAAAAATGTGTTTAGTCCCGGAGTACTAAAATTTACTAGGGGGGAACATGGCACCCCAGGGGTCTGGTTGCCATAGTAATAGAAATATTATGTCTGAGAGCAAGTGGGAGGTTTCTCTGGTCAGGAGCCCTAAGCATGCAACACCGCCCACCCAGACCTGGGAGGGGAAGAATTTGCCCTATATAAACTGGGTCTGGGGCGGGATTAGGAGAGACAGAGCCTGCAGAACAAGCAGAGCAGTCAGAGTCTGGAGAGGGAAAGCAAGAACTAGGAGCTCTGTAGGAGCAGGAGCGAGTGCCAGAGGCTGGAAGCAGAGCAGTCAGAGTCTGGAGAGGGAAAGCAAGAACTAGGAGCTCTGTAGGAGCAGGAGCGAGTGCCAGAGGCTGGAAGCTAGATAGCTCGCCTTGGCTGAAGACACTAAACCCGGACACGGAGTCCGAGGCTGTGGGGACATCCAGGTCCAGCAGCAGAATCCAACCAGCAGTGGATTCCATGTCCTCTGGCCAGAGAAGCCCGGAGGCACGGTCACAAGCAAGGGACCAGCACCGCCATCATGAAGCGGAGGCTAATGGAAGGCCCCAAGTCACCGGCCATACGGGTGAGCACCACACGGTATACTCAGGGACGTGGGCTACTTCTACCCGCATAGAGCAAGGTAGCCAGGAAAGAGTGCAGATAGTCGGGGAGGCCTACAACTCCACCTGGCCAGGGGAGATCCTACTTGCTTACAGACTGACCAGGCCCCTACTGCTAGCCAGTACTCCCGGGAGGGTCTGCATTATACCATCAGTAAAGACCCTGAACTGCACCACACGTCTCTGTGTTTCATCGCCGCACCAGCACCATTAGTACTGGGATGCTCACACCATCACTCTCATCATCCATACTAGCTGCCCTGAGGCAATACTTCTCCCATGGGGAGTTATGCCATACTTGGCTGCGCATACAACATCAGCCTCAGCGGTCTGCAGCGCAGCGGTGGTCCCCACTGACCGCAATCCACGGGTGGCGTAGTCGGACATTTGTCACATTACTAAGACTGCCACTGGTTTGACCGCCCTGGGCACGGACCGGGTCACAGCCAAGGAGGACTACAACCCCCAGCGATCCGGCTCCGGGTATCCCCTGCACAGCACAGGCCCAGGGGGCGTGTCAACTTCATGTAAAGCTTCCCTAGGCAGGCGTTCACAGTTTGGGACTCAGTCCTTTGTCTGCCCTTATTCACACACAGAGGTCAACTTTGACACATGGTAAAGTTTTTAATATTAGACAGTATAGGACCGTCCTGAACGGGCTCACCTTGTCGATGGTGGGATGGCTTATTTACTATTTTTTATCAAAAACAGCGTTATTAAGAACCTTATTTTATTTCAATGCACTTGCCTTTTATTTATTTACACCAGGTTTTTGTTAATTTTGCTTCTTGTATGTTTCCCCCCCCCTCCTACTCTGCAGTGTCATTCCTAAAAAAATTTTTTAACATATTCAGAGGGCAGAGTGTATTTTTTAGATTTGTTCAGAAAGCACAATAAATGTAGTTTTCCTTAAATTCAGGGGCACGGTGTATTTATTTTATATTCAGGAACACAGTATATTTTTTATATTCAGGGGGCACAGTGTAATTTTAAAATACTCAGTGATACAGTGAATTTATTTTATAATCTGGGGCACAGTGTATTTTTTATATTCAGGGGTACAGTATATTTATTTCATATTCAGGGGCACAGTGTATTTTTTATATTCAGGGGCACAGTGTATTTTCTATATTCAGGGGCACAGTATATTTTATATTCAGGGGCACAGTGTATTTATTTTATATTCAGGGGCACAGTGTATTTTCTATATTCAGGGGCACAGTATATTTTATATTCAGGGGCACAGTGTATTTTTTATATTCAGGGGGCACAGTGTAATTTTAAAATACTCAGATATACAGTGAATTTATTTTATATTCAGGGGCGCAGTGTATTTTTTATATTTAGGGGCACAGTATATTTATTTTATATTTAGGGGCACAGTATATTTTTATATTCAGGGGGCACAGTATATTTATTTTATATTCAGGGGCGCAGTGTATTTTTTATATTCAGGGGCACAGTATATTTATTTTATATTCAGGGGCACAGTATATTTTTTATATTCAGGGGCACAGTATATTTATTTTATATTCAGGGGCACAGTGTATTTTCTATACTCAGGGGCACAGTGTATTTTCTATATTCAGGGGCACAGTATATTTTATAATCAGGGGCACAGTATATTTATTTTATATTCAGGGGCACAATGTATTTTCTATATTCAGGGGCACAGTATATTTTATATTCAGGGGCACAGTGTATTTTTTATATTCAGGGGCACAGTGTATTTTCTATATTCAGGGGCACAGTGTATTTTTTATATTCAGGGGCACAGTATGTTTTATAATCAGGGGCACAGTATATTTATTTTATATTCAGGGGCACAATGTATTTTCTATATTCAGGGGCACAGTATTTTTTATATTCAGGGGCACAGTGTATTTTTTATATTCAGGGGCACAGTGTATTTTCTATATTCAGGGGCACAGTGTATTTTTTATATTCAGGGGGCACAGTGTAATTTTAAAATACTCAGTGATACAGTGAATTTATTTTAGAATGAGGGGCACAGTGTATTTTTTATATTCAGGGGTACAGTATATTTATTTTATATTTAGGGGCACAGTATATTTTTATATTCAGGGGGCACAGTATATTTATTTTATATTCAGGGGCACAGTGTATTTTTTATATTCAGGGGCACAGTGTATTTTCTATATTCAGGGGCACAGTATATTTTATATTCAGGGGCACAGTATATTTATTTTATATTCAGGGGCACAGTGTATTTATTTTATATTCAGGGGCACAGTATATTTATTTTATATTCAGGGGCACAGTGTATTTATTTTATATTCAGGGGCACAGTGTATTTTTTATATTCAGGGGCACAGTGTATTTTTTATATTCAGGGGCACAGTGTATTTTTTATATTCAGGGGCACAGTATGTTTTATATTCAGGAACACAGTATATTTTTTATATTCAGGGGTCACAGTGTCATTATAAAATACTCAGTGATACAGTGAATTTATTTTAGATTCAGGGGCGCAGTGTATTTTTTATATTCAGGGGCACAGTGTCATTATAAAATACTCAGTGATACAGTGAATTTATTTTATATTCAGGGGCACAGTGTATTTTTTATATTCAGGGGCACAGTATATTTATTTTATATTTAGGGGCACAGTATATTTTTAGATTCATGGGGCACAGTATATTTTATAATCAGGGGCACAGTGTATTTTTTATATTCAGGGGCACAGTGTGTTTTATATTCAGGGGCACAGTGTATTTTTTATATTCAGGGGCACAGTGTGTTTTTTATATTCAGGGGGCACAGTGTGAATATATGTTTCTTTAATTTAGGGGACATTATGCATTTTTTTATATTCAGAGGTCACATCATTTTTTTATATTCAGTGGTACAGTGTATTTTATATCAGGGGGCACAGTGTATTTATTTTACATTCAGGTGCACAGTGTATTTTATATGTTCAGGGATCACATGATATATTTTTTTTTTTTAAATTAAGGTGCCATAATGATTTTTTTTATTTTGAGGGCACATTGCATTTTTTTTTTTATATTCCGTGGGCACAGAATATATTTTTTTACCTTCAGGGGCACATTAAATGTTTTTTGGTCATTTGTGAAAAATCACTTTTTAAGCATGCTCCAAGGTAAATGTTTTTTCACCAGGGATGAAAAAGGCCTAAAAATTGGAAGACTCAGGAAAGACAGCTTATGAGTCTTTGGATTAATTAGTTATTTCCTCAGGTGATAGTATTTACTGTTGCACCCCCAATATCTTGGAGATCAACACAAGTAGTGAGCTACTTTTCTACAGTCTTTACGTTGCTTCCTTATTTACCAGGTGCATATATAAGGGCACTTAGGTCTTGTTGCTCTATGGGGCTGGACATTGTGATAAATGTAAGGCTCACTCAATCCAATATGTCAGATAGTAAGGTGTAATGGACTCTGCATAATGTGCACATTTTACCCATAGCATATAGTTGTGAGTTGCTTTGTCTCCAGATAAAAGCACTAAAAATGTGACCCATTCCCATAGAAATTCTAGGTTACACAAAAACAACAAATTTACAGTAAGTAAAAATGTCAATTTTTCCCTTGAGGGTAAGTTGTAGAAACAAACTAAAAAAAAGGTGACCGTTTATTAGACCTTGTCAATGTAATGGGTCTTCTATCTGTCTCCTGACCCAAATAGGTCAAGCCGTAAAAGAAGAGATAAAGCCAGAGATTAAAAGTGGACAACCCCAAGCGAGAAGTGAGAAAATCTCTAGTGTGATATTACTTTTGAATGTTTATTTTGTACCTGTAAGAGTTACAGCTCACACTTTACAATAAATACTGCAGACCATTAAAATTAACGTAATATGGCTCATTTTTTACTGTCAACAATATTAAATTCTAAAAGTATATTCACCACCATAGACTGAATACATTAACATTATGGCAACATAACTTATTTTGCAAAAAATTGGGATAAAACCACCCGGTTTTCCAAAACAGATGTATTTTTTTCTTTGATTTTACAATGCAAAAAAATGCCATGAAATCATCACCCATGAATTTATAGTCAATACTTAACTGCATTTGTACTTTTTCTGTATTGCGCTTGTTAATTGCTTGTTTTCCCAGTTTTCTTGCTCAGTATTATGATCATGAACTTTTGATTTCTCACTGGAAAGCAATCCTTTCATATAACAAGAATGTTGTGCCGATGCTGAATGAATCCCATGTAGACATTGTATAAAAGCTGTATTGAAAACATGATACAGAGTACAGATTATATGTTAGCTTCCTTTACACAAGAAATCATATATAGAGAGAAGGAGGTTTAGGAAAGAACATAAATACACATTGTTATTCCTACTTTGTTCCAAAGGTGAATGCTGTGCGTAAATATCAACAAGCTTGTAAGTAAAGCTTTGATCACATCTGCGTCTTGGTATTTGTTATAGGCGGAAATCACAATGCTGTAATGAATCAGTCACACGACAGTTGTAAGCAGCACCCAGTGGAACCCATTGGCACTGGTGGTCCACCTGGTTCTGTGAAATATCCCTCAAATCAAGAAGCAAGAATCTTCACTGGAGACTCTCAGCTGTGCAGAACTATTATTACCTGGTAGTTTTATGCTTTTACAGGTGGTGCAATTGGCAAGGATCAGCCTTGGTTCTAACTTGTTTTTCCAGCACATCCCATAGATGCTCAATCAAAATGTGGAGTCAAGTCATCATCAACTTAAACTCTTTGGGCCCAATTCATCAAGATTGACATTTTGTACACCAGTCATTTTTGTACACCAGTCTTAACGATCTATGTGCTGCAGTAAGATGCACAAATTCATTAAAGGGGGTTGACCGAGAATGTGACAAAAATAGCCACCGTCACATATTTCAAGCTGCAATCTGTTCTAGGTACATGTCGTCACAGGTTGCAGACTGGAGAAACACTGCTCGAGACATATATCTCGACTGTAAGGCTAAGAAGTATTATCATATATACATAACTGATCTGTCACTCAGCCATGTAGCAGGAGTGAAGCAAGAGAAAACAGTTCTCTTCGAGTGACTGAGTAGAATGTTTTTTTTTTCTCCTGTGTCCGATTCGCAACACTGTATATTGCCCCCACAGTGACCTCTCCACACATTATGATACCCACACAGTATGATGGCCTGCAAGGCACCTCACAAACAATATGATACCTCCACAGCTACATTCATTCCATGATGGCTCTTCACCTACTCAAATAAGATCTCTCGCTTTGCACTGACGATGGGCAAACCCTCTGAAACACTTATGTGCTAATCGAGTTTCTATTTTTGCTTATTATCCTAAGTCCTGTGGCAAAGAAAATTAAAGGGAACAAGCCACCATGAAATGTAGTCCAATCTGCAGGCACAATGTTATAGAACAGGAAGAACAGATCAGATTGATATATAGTTTTGTGAAAAAAGACTCAGTATGACCTGCGTTTTCATAATTTAATTCTCTTCTCTTTCTGGTATTTTCGAATCAGTGGGCAGTCCTATCAGTGATTGGCAGCTTTCTTTCTATAAGTGTGCATACCACCCACTAGATCAAAAATCAGAAAGAGCAGAGGATTAGTAACATAGTAACATAGTAACGTAGGTTGAATAAAGACCTAGGTCCATCAAGTTCAACCTTTCTAGCCCAATTGTACTCCCTACACTAACTTACTCGGACTAGGCCTTACAAATGTATTTTAATTTTTGTCATTACTGCACTATTACAATTACAAATGAACCAGTTTATATTTTTTTAATTAGTTTTATTTATTTGTATTACTATTATGGTATTACTAAAATCCTTGTACCTAAATCTGTTGATCCAGAAGAATGCAAAAAAAACCAGGACACAGTCAACCAAAAATTGCATCACGGGGAAAAATTCCTTCTTGATCCCGAGAAAAGGCGATCAGTCCTAGAACCGTGGATCAAATGTACTACTATAAGTGTAACATTTTGTCTAATTTAACTTTAACCCACAATGTTACCTGTATCGAGGAAATCATCCACCCTTCTTTGAAAGCTGTTATAGTGTCTGCTATTATTACCTCTTGTGGTAGGGAATTCCACAGCCCAGCTGCTCTGACTGTAAAGAACCCTTTCCTGTTTAGGTGCCGGAATCGCCTTTCTTCCAAGTGCCCCCTGGTCCTTAGTATAGTCTTTGGAAGGAATAAGTCATGTGCTAGACCTTTGTACTGACCACATATATATTTATACATGTAAATGAGATCCCCTCTGAGGCGTCATTTTTCTAAGCTAAACAAGTTCAACTTTTTCAACCTCTCATCATAGGAGAGACCTTCCATCCCGTATAACAATCTAGTTGCCCACCTTTGAACTGACTCTAACTTCTGAATATCCTTTTTAAAATGTGGAGCCCAAAACTGGATCCCATATTCCAGATGTAGCCTCACCAGTGATTTATAAAAGGGTAACAATACATTGGGATCGCAGGATTTTATTTCTCTTTTTATACAACCTAAAATCTTGTTTGCTTTTGCAGCTGCTGCTTGAAATTGAGTACTGCTGCTCAGCTTACTTGTAACCAGAATACCCAAATCCTTCTCCTGTTCTGTAGTCCCGAGTACACTCCCATTTAATGTACAGTATATATAGCAATAGGATTACTCCGTCCTAGGTGCATTACTCTACATTTATCTACATTAAACTTCATCTGCCAAGTGTTAGCCCATTCAGTCATCTTATCCAGATCGTTCTGCAATATCGTAATGTCAAGATTAGTGATGAGCGAACGTGCTCGCCACTGCTCGGCACTCGCCCGAGCATCACTGTGCTCGACGAGCTCAGCGCTCGGCGAGTATTTCTGGGTTGCTCGGGCGGGAACTCGGATCCCCTCCCTGCATGTTTGGCGCTCTTTAGAAAGCCAATGAACATGCAGGGATTGACTGCCATGCACTGTAATGCCATAGTCATGTTGGTTGTGGGCATTACAGTGATTGGCTGGCTGCACAGCATCATCAGGTCTTTATAAGACCTGGCAATGCTATCCTTGTCACAGTCTACCCCGGAATCAGGCAGAGTAGGGAGAGCTGTGCTGCGTCAGGGAGAGATTTGCTTGTTTATAGTTAGTATAGGTATTTCACAACATATATATGACGTGCCCCCTGGGCCATGTTCAAGGGATACCCGGAGCCGGATCTAGATAGGGGTAGTAGTCCTTGTGGCGGTGACCCGGTCCGTGCCCAGGGTGGTCAAACTAAGTGTGTGGCAGTCTTGGTAGATGTTGTTTCAGTGTCGACTACGCCACCCGTTGATTTGCGGTCACAAGGCCGCCGCTGCAGAACAGTCCGCTGAGGCCGGTAGTATGTGTGCAGCAATGGTGGTATAACCCCCAACGGGAGGGGTATGGCCTCAGGGCAGCTGGTGCGGATGATGGAGGTAGTGATAGTGCAGAAAGGAGAGTCAGAGTCAGGAGATGCAGTTTCAGGGGTTTTACTCACAAGTGTTCTCTCAGTCACTCTGGCCTTGAGTGACCACCCGAGCCGTGCTGCGTCCACCAGGTCCTGGACTCGGCTAACCCCCAGGTAGTTCTGGAGCGTGGTCCTGAGCTCCCTTCTCCCTCTCTGTCTCTGGCCATTCCCACCAGGGATCCACCTTTGGCCGGCTCCCTCGGGTCTCTTAGTGGTCAAACCTCCTCTGGGTTCCCTGACCCTATGCTTGGTGTGCCTTTCTGGTGGATTTGGTGAGGGTCGTGGCAAATCTTGACCACGACCTCTGGTTCCTGGCTAAGGGTTACTTTTGCCTCCGCCAGCTTGGGATCCGGTGCCCTTTTCTGCCAACCCTTCACCCTTTTTGGTCTGATTCTGGGTTCTTAGGGTTCCCTCTGATCTTCCACTCTGGGTCCTTCTTTCTCCTCTCTCCTCTGCAGGCTTGGCTCTGGAGCTGAGCCCAGCCGGAGCCACAGCTCCCTGTCAGCCCTCCTGGCTGAACTCTTCTCCTCTTCTCCTCCTGCTTGAACTGAACCCTGATCTAAGATGGTGCCCACCTTATATACCTCCCTCTATGTGTGAGCCCAGGTGACTAGCACCCAATGAGCTCCTAGCTTTACCCAGAGTACTCCCCCTATCTGCCCCTACACTACTGGGATGCTCCACCCCCCTCCCACTCCAGCCAGGGACAGACGCTGTCGTACCTGCACATATACTTGGTGGGAGTACCGTAGTTCTGTCCCCCGGAAATGGGATGTATGTAGTGCATGCAGCCTACTGAGCTCAGTCCCACACTCCATCCTTACCCGGGAGTGGAATACCACACCTCTGGAGTGAGGTGCAATACCCCTGTAGCAGCCGAGTCCTCAGGGTGCTACATATACAGTATATATGCATCTGAACTAACAGTCCTTCTGAGGACTAATCCAGCTGCATGTATTCAGTGGTGATAACAGGAGTTAGGCAGGCAGGCAGGGTATGTGGCAGACTGCAGTGCATGTTACAGCACAAGGGGTCCATTGAACATCCTGTTAGTATAGGCATTCCAGAACATATATATATATATATCCATCTGAACTAGCAGTCATTCTTAGGACTAGTCCAGCTGCATATAATCAGTGCTCGGCAGGCAGGCAGTGGTTGCGGCAGACTGCAGTGTATGATACAGCACAAGAGGGTCCATTGAACGTCCTGTGTGCTGTTGCTGTAATAATTACAAATATTTCTAGACATAGCCCCAGATATCAGGGGCTAGGGAATTTTTTTTTTTTTATCTTAATCCTGGTTACTTGCTTAAAAAGCTATCCAGAGTACACCATTTTTCTGCTCCATTTGCTTGCTCTCACTGCAGAATACAGCCAGATCTGTTCCATAATTCAGCGGTAAAAATCCAGAAATTTAAACTGAACGTGGAAAATATTGGCCTCCTTTTCCATTCTGTTGCAGTGCGTCGGTGAAGCTATTCACACAAGGTCTCTGTGTAGAATAATATTAGTAAATTACAGGCCTGCTATTTAAAACTGTGGGTCTCTGTCACTCTGTCAGACATATCACCTATAAGACTGTTCAAAAATCATACATTTCTTCCATTTTCATTCCGGTGCAGTGTGTCGGTGAAGCTATTCACACTAGGTCTCTGTGTAGAATAATATTAGTAAATTGCAGGCCTGCTATTTAAAATTGTCGTTCTATGTCAGACGTATCACATATAACTGCGTTCCAAAATCAGCCATTTCTCGTGAACGTGGAAAATATTATCCTCCATTTAAAATGGACAAGGTGCATGGCAAGGGACGGGGAAGTGGACATGATGGTGATGGTGCATGCCGAGGCCAAGGACGTGGCCATGGGCAAGGTGAAATTGTGCTACAACAAACATCCACATCTTGTTGCTCGACCTTCCTGTCCCAATTACTAGAGGATCGTAGAACACCACTATTGAACACAGAGCAGTGTCAAAAGGTTGTTGGTTGGATAGCAGTAGCAGATAATGCTTTCAGTCACTTTGCCACCACCACCACCCTGTCTTCCACATGGTCAAGTCTCAGTAGCCGTGAGTCTGGACCGCATATTCCTCACCCTGATTCTCCTTCCTCCCACCATGCCGAGTGCCCGGAGACAACTGATCCCACACTTGGACACTCAGAAAAGCTGTTCTCTTTTCCATTTGTAGATTCGGGCCTCTCGCCCGAACAGCTTCAAGCGAGTCAAGAGGAGAACGCGTGTAGCAATGCCCAAATATTGGAGCAGCCACGGTCACATGAAGTCAATGGTGGGAAAGTGCAATTACTGTCGCAAGAGGTGGATGATGATGAGACACAATTGCCAGAAAGTCAGGAGGAGGACCAGGGTGCGGAAGTGGAAGACGAGGTGGTGGATGATATAGTAACTGATCCAACCTGGCAGGGGGACATACAGAGTGAGGACAGCAGCACACAGAGGGAGGGAGGCGTAGCACCACAACAGGCAGGAAGAAGCAGTGTGGTGGCCGCAGACACAAGGCGGGAAAGCGTTCTTCGTAACGCCAACACGATGGAAGTTGCCAGTACAACTGTTAGGTCTTCCCAAGTCTGGTTATTTTCTAAAGACTCTGCATATAACCCCAAAAAGGCCATTTGTACCACCTGCTAGGCCAGCATCAGCCTGACCACTACCAGCATGATCAGGCACATGGCATCAAAGAACCCGACTAAGTGGGCCCAAACCCAGGGTCCAGTAACAGTGTCTGTGGGTGACAAAGCTGCTTCTTCCACTGTTGTGCGTGCATGCAAATCCTTTGTTCATGGCGCATGCAAAGTTGCCTCCCACCCTTCACTTGTCGTTGCACACTCTCAAGTAGCACCATCAGCAAACACATCGATGTCCTTGTCCTAGCTCAGCGTTCAGTTGTCTCTACCCCAGTCCTTGGAACACAAGAGCAAATACGGAGCCAATGCCCCACAGGCCACACTACTAAATTCACACATTTCGCGAATGCTTGTGCTTGAAGTGTTGCCTTTTAAGCTTATGGAGACGGAAGCTTTCCACAACCTGATGGTGACGGCCGTCCCTCAGTACTTGGTCCACAGCGCCCACTGTTTCTCCCGGTGTGCTGTCCCCGCATTACACGAGCACGTGTTCCACAATATTAGACGTGCCCTCAACAACGCAGTTACTGGGAAAGTCCACCTAACCACGCACACGTGGACAAGTGCTTGTGGGCAGGGATGGTACATCTCGCTGACGGCACACTGGGTTTGTAAAGGACATATCGATATTCATGCTATAGTTACTTTTATAGTTACTTCATTTCTGTTGCTTGCTCTTAAAATCATGTTATTATTACTCCTTGCATACCATACATTCTTTCATTCTTTTCTCCTGCTTCACATGCAATTTTCTCTCAAGAACATTCTATGAAACACACTGCTCCTGTTATCTAACTAGTCTGAGCCGGGATATATAACCTTGTAACTTTCCATCATGTGCCGAACTAACGATAATATGACCATATGTATGTTTCCGTAATAATTGGACTAACATTGGTTTAAGCCTGTAGCGTGGCTGTAGGTGATTGGCTATTGATATACTCAAAACAATATATAATGCTAAGTAGAATAAACTGGGGTTAGAGATTCTCCGGATCCTCCCATACAGAGCTCTGTCTCCATCTGGCTTTCTGTTGAATTGTGCAATCAACCTTGTAACATAATAATTTGACACTCACTTGGTCAACCGTGAAGGGTCATAGCTGCCCTCCCTCAACAGCTTGGTGCCGTGACTCGGATCCCTTACCAGGGACGCCCCACCACCTCTGAACGTCCACAAAGAGAGACTTGCTTTCGGCCTCCCCCATTGGAATTGGGACTGATCATGCCCCACAAAAGCCATGGTAAGTGCACGAGTTCTATACTAGTGGTACTGACCGTTTGGCGTGGTTTCCATGTGGTGCGTGGTTGTTTGCAGTATCTCTGGACTTCTTGGTTGGATATAGTCAAAGGTGAGACTATAGGGGTGTAGTCCCATTAGGGGTCTAATATTCATAACTTTTAAAGCAGTATCACCTCGGATTGACAAGTGAATATTGTATGAATCTTCCTTAACTTCTGACAAAGATTCTTAGGTGACTGAACACTATTAGTATCAGTCACGGCAGATGATCGAAGATTGGGTAGGACATGCACGCAGATCTAAGTATATCGAGTGTCCGGAGAGCTGCAGACGAGAGCTCTCCTCCTTTCACCTAGTACCGTACGTGACTTCCCCAAAGGGAGGGGGTGAGTCAGTGGAACAGTTGAGGCCGGCCGGACTCATACTGTGCACAAATCAAGGATCTTTGTCAGTCGAAAGACAGCAGTGCAGTGATTAATCAATGTTTCCGTGGAGCAGAAAGAAAGTGTCTCCCCCTAAGGAGGGAGAGGATGTGATGACCATCATGGTCAGTCGAGAAGGGAAAAGATCATTTAAGAATGCACCAAAAGTGTTTAAGTTGTTAAACTTTCCCGTGGAGGGGAGACTTCTGCCTACATTGTGGGACGAAGGAATCCAGCAGAAAAGGGGTAGACTAGTTAACTGTGGATGGTTGGAAGATGCTGAAAAGTTTAGGAAAGTTGCACATGAGATTTGTGGAGATGGATATGTTGAAATAGAGGAGGAGATGAAGCCTGGTTATTTCAATTATTTTTATGTCAAGAAAGGAAAATTATCTAGCACTGTAACAGAGACTGGCTGTTTTGTGCTACAAAATGAAGCTGATGGGGAAAAGGTAGAGGAGGAAGCAGATTCCCCTTCCCAACTTATGTGTCCACAAACCGAATCTGAAGCCCCTGAATCCGGAAACTGAGCAAATTATACCTAAGGAGATTAAATACCCTGCACTTCCCACTGGTGGCCAGCCACCACCATATAACCCAGATGGCTGGCTCTGTAATGTGTGTTGGGCCACTAATCCGGGATATCGCGAGATGTGTTATCATTGTGGAACACGCAGACCCGGTGTTGTAGCACCAACCTTCCCATTACTTAACGCTGACGGCGGGTATTATAAACCATTGCCCCCACCTGCCATGATTCATACTCCATTCGGAGAGACCCAAGGTCCTCTGAACTCTACCCTATTCACCCTCCCCCAAACTGGGGAAATAGAACATGGACACGAGTACCAGGAGGTGGCATCTGTTTTACTGAAGGGTCCTTCGGAATATTCCACTATACTAAGAACAGGCATAGGGAGTATACCGGAACAGCAAGTTGGGATCATTGTAAACGCAGCAAATGCAAAACTACATGGGGTCCCTCATTTTAATAGCCAGGAAAGGCTAGGTATTCAGCTGGGGGCTGATATTAGTAGCCTGGGAAGCTCCGTGGGTATTACCCCCTTCCCAGGCTTCAAACATTTGCCCCAGCCGTCTGCTTAACCTCCGCTAGAGACTAAAATTACGGAAAACCCCACACCAATTTTTTTTTTAATAAATCCTTTATTTTAACACTAAATGACAAGTACAGTAACCAACACTGTCACTGTACTTCTTATATATGTGACTGACATGTTTCTATCTATCTAATCTATGTGTGATGCTCTATTCTTTCTGTTATAAATTGTCGGGAACCGATGCTGAATTGCCAGCCGGCTTTTTTAAAGAGACGGTGCATGAAAACACTATTATTTTTTTAAATAAATCCTTTAACACTAAATGACAAGTACAGTAACCAACACTGTCACTGTACTTCTTATATATGTGACTGACATGTTTCTATCTATCTAATCTATGTGTGATGCTCTATTCCTTCTTGTCTAAATTGTCGGGTACCGGTGTATGCCGCTGCTGAATTGCCAGCGGCTTTTTTAAAGAGAGTGTCTTCTGAGCAGTTTGTCAGCTTTTGCACACCTTTGAAGGTATTTTCTATGTGTTTCTATGTGTTTTTGTTTGCCTTCTATTGGTTTTAATGGTGTTCGACGGTGTTCTAAGGTGTTCGACAAACAGTTCCACGAACATCCCGGTGTTCGACGAACCGAACCGAACCCGAACACTACGGGGGTGGCTCAACACTACTCAGGATAAGTTGGCTGATCAATCCACTACCCTCACAGATGTCACTCAAGAGAAGGGAGAGTCGTCTGAAAAGTTTTATGGGCGCCTTATGCAGGTCTATAAGGACCTTGGGTTCTCCTTACATACTAAAACTCATTGCCAGCTTTTAGTGTCCGCCTTTATCCAGGGTTTACGTACTGAAATCAAGGACGCGATATTGGCTGTAAGACGAGATGTTGAGTCAGCCACCCCAGGAGATGCCCTAAAAGTAGCAAAAAGCTTCCGGAAAAATGTTGCCCGGACCACTTCTGCGGTTAAGCCTAAATCCAAACCCATAACACAGTATCCTCCCTTACAGCCCCACTATTACCCCATGGCGGTACCTGATCAGCGAGTAATGTATCACGGGAAAAGACCAGTAGTGAATTCCCGTCTTCAGTGTTGGAGGTGTGGCCGGACAGGACACTTCCAAAGGGACTGTCACACCCCTGCTTGCCAGTGCACCGCCCAAGCCCCCTCATCTAGATATAGGACGCCCGGCCCACGAGACTCACGAGAAAATGTCCCCCAACACCGTCCATACTGAAATGGAGGCCAACCAGAGTCTGCCTTCGTGATGCCCGCAACCACCCCCGGGCTCTGTTCATCTGTAGTTCTCCCAGTAGGAGGGAATCCGGTGAAGGTCATGGTAGACCCTGGGGTGGCCAACTCCATTTTAAAATCCACTGAACTGCCCCAGGGTCTCCCAGTCCAATTTTCTAACGATCATCTATCGCAGCCTGGTTTACAGTAATCGATTTGGCAAACGCCTTTTTCAGTATTCCACTACAGTTTCTGTTTGCATTTACATATCAGAGCAGGCAATTGACTTGGACGGTGATGCCACAGGGAGCGCAGAATAGCCCTAATGAGTTTACAAAGAACATGTCTAGCTGTCTGCTGCCGTGGCAGCTGGACAACTCTGAGGTAGTACTATTACAATACATTGATGATCTTCTTTTGTGTGCCCCCACGTAGCAAATGTCCATCAGGACCAGTGTTAGCCTCCTCAAGCATCTAGCAGAACTGAATTGTCGAGTCTCTGCCTTGAAACTTCAGTTTTGCCTCGGTCAAGAGATTTTCTTAGGCCACTGCCTTACTCAGGGTTCCAGACATCTCACAGAAGAAAGAAAGACGGCCATCTACCTACTACCATTCCCAAAAGATTCCATAGAGCTGCAACGGTTCCTCGGACTATGTACATATTGCAGACAATGGATCCCAGATGCCTCACGTCTGATGCAACCCCTATATGATGCATTAAAAGAAGACACTCTGGCTGATGTAAACAACAAGGACCACCAAAAACTGCTGCAACAAGCCTTTGAGCAATTAAAATCAAGGATAATGACAGCCCCTGCCCTTGGAAATCCAGATTATGCTCAACCTTTCCATTTATATGTACTCACGCAGAGACACTGTACAAAGCAGCGCCCGGTCGGTTATTACTCAGCGCGTCTGGACCCGGTAGCTAGGGCCTCCCCCAGCTGTCTACAAGTGATTCATGCCACACAACAGTTACTTGAAAAAACGGCGGATATCATCCTTGGACATGAGACTCACATTTATGCTCCACACTATATTGCGGCAGTTTTGGCTTTACAGCAACCTAAACATCTGTCCACACAGAGACACCTGCGGCTGCAGTGTACGTTGATTTTGCCAGAAAATGTGATATTACACCGGTGCACAACCATCAACCCAGCAACCCTGATACCAGCACCTGACGGAGAGGGGAAAGAGGCTCCACCACATGATTATCTGGAACAAATTACTGCGGAGACAACTCCACTTGTTTTAGTGGGGAAAGTACCCTTGGATGACCCAGAACTTACGTTATATACGGATGGATCCAGATATGCTGATACCTCTGGCAGGTTTCATACTGGATATGCTGTCACGACTGAAGATACATTGGTAGAGGCTGCAGCCTTATCACTGCCAAGAAGCTGGTCTCTGAAGTTGTTTGCCGGTATGGAGTCCCAGAAGTTATCGAAAGTGATCAGGAACCAGCCTTTTCCTCATGTGTACAGTACAGATCAAAAGTTTGGACACACCTTCTCATTTAAAGATTTTTCTGTATTTTCATGACTTTGAAAACTGTACATTCACACAGAAGGCATCAAAACTATGAATTAGCACATGTGGAATTATATACTTAACAAAAAAGTGTGAAACAACTGAAAATATGTCTTATATTCTAGGTTCTTCAAAGTAGCCACCTTTTGCTTTGATGACTGCTTTGCACACTCTTGGCATTCTCTTGATGCGCTTTAAGAGGTGGTCACCGGAAATGGTCTTCCAACAATCTTAAAGGAGTTCCCAGAGATGCTTAGCACTTGTTGGCCCTTTTGCCTTCACTCTGCGGTCCAGCTCACCCCAAACCATCTCGATTGGGTTCAGCTCTGGTGACTGTGGAGGCCTGGTCATCTGGCGTAGCACCCCATCACTCTCCTTCTTGGTCAAATAGCCCTTGCACAGCCTGGAGGTGTGTTTTGGGTCATTGTCCTGTTGAAAAATAAATGATGGTCCAACTAAATGCAAACCGGATGGAATAGCATGCCGCTGCAAGATGCTGTGGCAGCCATGCTGGTTCAGTATGCCTTCAATTGTGAATAAATCCCCAAGAGTGTCACCAGCAAAGCACCCCCACACCATCACACCTCCTCCTCCATGCTTCACGGTGGGAACCAGGCATGTAGAGTCCATCCGTTCACCTTTTCTGCGTCGCACAAAGACACAGTGGTTGGAACCAAAGATCTCAAATTTGGACTCATCAGACCAAAGCACAGATTTCCACTGGTCTAATATCCATTCCTTGTGTTCTTTAGCCCAAACAAGTCACTTCTGCTTGTTGCCTGTCCTTAGCAGTGGTTTCCTAGTAGCTATTTTACCATGAAGGCCTGCTGCACAAAATCTCCTCTTAACAGTTGTTGTAGAGATGTGTCTGCTGCTAGAACTCTGTGTGGCATTGACCTGGTCTCTAATCTGAGCTGCTGTTAACCTGCGATTTCTGAGGCTGGTGACTAGGATAAACTTATCCTCAGAAGCAGAGGTGACTCCTGGTCTTCCTTTCCTGGGGCGGTCCCCATGTGAGCCAGTTTCTTTGTAGCGCTTGATGGCTTTTGCAACTGCACTTGGGGACACATTCAAAGTTTGCCCAATTTTTCGGACTGACTGACCTTCATTTCTTAAAGTAAACCTGACAGGGCACACCTGTGAAGTGAAAACAATTTCCGGTGACTACCTCTTGAAGCTCATCAAGAGAATGCCAAGAGTGTGCAAATCAGTCATCAAAGCAAAAGGTAGCTACTTTGAAGAACCTAGAATATAAGACATGTTTTCAGTTTTTTCACACTTTTTTGTTAAGTATATAATTCCACATGTGTTAATTCATAGTTTTGATGCCGTCAGTGTGAATGTACAATTTTCATAGTCATGAAAATACAGAAAAATCTTCAAATGAGAAGGTGTGTCCAAACTTTTGGTCTGTACTGTATATGAAGAAATACTTACCATGATCGGATCAACAGTGGCGTTACATACTCCTTACCATCCACAGTCAAGCGGCAAGGTGGAGAGATTGAATGGCAAACTGAAAAGGCAATTGACCAAAATGATGCAGGAGACTACGGCCCAGTGACCTGAGCTCCTTCCCATTGCACTATATCACATACGCGCTACCCCCATAGAGAAACATAAACTGAGATACTATTTGGGTCACAACCAGCTATAGCTCGATTTACCCCACAACAATTATCAGAAGAAACAGATCATGTTGTGCAATATGTGATTCAGCTTGCCAAAGCCTTAACTAACACCCATGCGTTAGTATCATCTTCTATTCCAGATCCAGCTGATGCAGAAGGTTGTCATACCCTCAAGCCCGGAGGTTATGTGTATGTGAAGAGGCATGTTCGAAAACACGGACTAGAACCATTGTATGACGGACCATACCAAGTGCTCCTGACAACCCCAACAGCAGTAAAACTTGAAGGGAAGTCAACATGGATCCATGCTTCACACTGCAAATGCCAACCATCCTGAGATGTTTTATGATAATATGTATGGGTTTGTGGGAATAATGCGTATAAATGGCTCCCAGTCGGAGTAGGGGGGACTTGTACGTTGGCCCGGCTAACACCAGCCACTTATCTTATTCCCCATAGTAAAGTAGATATGAGAGCCATCCCTCTTCATACAATCTATAAACGTGCCAAGGACAACACCCCACGCCCATCAGGAATACAAATGAGTATACCCAATAAGATAGCCAGTACCGTCTTCCTCTACCCTATGGTAACACAAATGTGGGACAAATTAGTGGAAGTCACTGACTACTTAGATGACCAGATTTGGAGTGTATTGGAAGTAATTAATACTACTGTTGCGGTGCAGAATCAACTTATTATAGTGACCAATCAACATACCTTAGTGCTGAACTATTTGACAGCATGTCAAGGAGGGATGTGTCAGGTTATAGGTCCAGCCTGTTGCCACTATATTGACCCCGACTCTACCATACGGTTAAAGACTAAAATGGAAGACATTAGGAAACTCAGGGAAAAATATAACAAACATAACGAATTGACCAAAGACAGTTGGTGGTCTGATACGTTCTCCTTTTTAAATCCTGCTAATTGGTTTAAAGGGATTGGTGGATGGATTGCTGGAATATTACAAGGAGTGTTGCATATTACTGTTTGCATTTTGTTAATATATATCTTACTAAAACTAGTCTTTTATTGTATCCCAAATTGCATGAGGAAAACCTGCCAGTCGTCAGAGAGCAAGGAGGACGCTGTCAACCAACATTCAGTGCTACTATACATTGACCTCCCAGATGTAACCAGCATTGAGGACCTGGATGGAAAGGGAATGATGACCTTTACCCGCTCGCCCCGACCATCCTCACGTCTGAAGGTCAGAGCTTTATGATTATATCAACGGACAAGGGGGGATGGACATGCCGCGACAGCCTCAATTGGTAACAAGGGCACTAATTGAGTGAAGACCAATGTCCCTTAGGCTCAAAATATGACCCTGGGAAAGCACCTCTATTGTTGATAATAACATAATTTTTAGGGGGGGAAATGTAAAGGACATATCGATATTCATGCTATAGTTACTTTTATAGTTACTTCATTTCTGTTGCTTGCTCCTAAAATCATGTTATTATTACTCCTTGCATAGCATACATTCTTTCATTCTTTTCTCCTGCTTCACATGCAATTTTCTCTCAAGAACATTCTATGAAACACCTTGCTCCTGTTATCTGACTAGTCTGAGCCGGGATGTATAACTTTGTAATTTTCCATCATGTGCCGAACTAACAATAATATGGCCATATGTGTGTTTCCGTAATAATTGTACTAACCTTGGTTTAAGCATGTAGCGTGGCTGTAGGTGATTGGCTATTGATATACTCAAAACAATATATAATTCTAAGTAGAATAAACGGGGGTTAGAGATTCTCCGGATCCTCCCATGCAGAGCTCTGTCTCCGTCTGGCTTTCTGTTGAATTTCACAATCAACCTTGTAACATAATAATTTGACACTCACTTGGTCAACCGTGAAGGGTCATTGCTGCCCTCCCTCAACAGCTTAATATAGTGGAAGCTGGGACCCAGTCGGACCTTGAGATGGAACACGTCCTCCCAACGCCGAGGATTGCGGGCCCTGGGTCAATCAGGGTTGCCCCCACATTCTACAGCTTCTGCACCTCCAGCTCCTCTTCAGCATTCATCACTGAAAAGACCACATCAGTCGCAAGCTGGAAGCACTGCAGCTCTGCCTCGGTCAAGCGGCAACAGGATGTGCTGAAGCTAATATGCTTAGGTGACAAACCACACAACCCTGAGGAGTTGTGGACAGCTTTGAAAGAGCAGGCAGATCTGTGGCTGACGCCACTGACCCTACGGCCAGGCATGGTCATGTGTGACAATTTGCGGAACCTGGTGGCGGAGAAATGACATCTGTAGTAGATACGGTTTCCCTCTATGCCACCGAGCTAAAGAATATGGCTGTGGTGAAATACAACTCCCACTGAGAAGCAGTTTTAGTCTGAAAAACATTGGGCCCACCAGAGGATTTGAATCCAAGGGCTCACCTTTCTCCCCCGCTCAAGAGCCCCATAACTGCTGCAAAGTTTGCGCTATCATGAACTCTCCTGATGGAGAAGCCAGGACCCAACCGAGGATTCTCTGGTGGGACCGTACAACCCTGCTGAGAAGCAGTCATGGCTAAGAAAAGTGTGTGGGAAGGTTCCCAGACACTCTATGGCTGCCTTTTTACTGAAATAGAAACCCACACAAACACGGGGAGAACATACAAAATCCTTGCAGATGTTGTCCTTGCTGGGATTTGAACCCAAGATCCCAGCGCTGTAAGGCTTCAGTGCTAACCACTGAGCCAATGTGCTGCCGTTCACCCTCTGATATCTAACAGGCTGAAGAAACTTGCACCTACTGTCACTCTATCTTCAACTCCTTTGTGAGAAACGAATGTATTTGGGCAGCCACGCAATCTATCAAATAAAATTCCTGAGAAGGAAATTGGGGATGGCTTTGTTACTGGCAAAAGTGAAAAAAACGCATCAAAAACGCTACATGTGAACATAGCCAAAGGTGTGGAGGAGCATTTTTGTTTTTGGTTATTTATTTTGCCTTATATACAAGCCATTACCCTGGAAAGGATGTTGCCTAACATATTTCCCAGGAAAATCCATTTTGGTTTAAATTTTGCATGTTTTATTTTGATTCCGTAAAAGTGGCATAATACCCCTGATAACAATGTTGACAGCAGTAACCTGGGCATCTGAAATGCTTCCAGGGGTCTTCCCCATGCTGATCCCATGTCATTTGAGCACTGTTCCCATCGATTTGGGCAATTTTTAGGCCCTCTGCAGACTGTCAGGGGGAGCCGTCAGAAAAATATTTGAGTTTCCCATAGACTTACATTGGGCTCGTTACTCGGACTGAGCTCTCGAGTATTCCAATTTGCTCGACTCGAACAACGAGTACTCGAGCATTTTAGTGCTTGCTTATCACTAGTCAAGATCAGATTTTAATATCCTGCATAGTTTTGTATAGTCAGCAAAAATTGACACTTTACTCACAATCCCATCCCCAAGGTCCTTATTAAAAAGGTTAAAAAGAATCGGTCCTAGCACCGATCCCTGTGGCACCCCACTGCTTACTATTTCCCATTTAGAGAATGTACCATTTATGACGACCCTTTGTTTCCCATCATTTAGCCAATTCCTTAGCCATGTACATATAGTTCCCTGAAGTCCTTGCTTCTGTTGCTTCAGTATAAGGCTGCTATGTGGTACAGTATCAAATGCCTTTGTAAAGTCCAGATAAATCACATCAGCCGCATTACCAACATCCAGATTTGCACTTACCTACTCATAGAACCCCAACATGTCAGTTAAACACAACCTATTTTTCATGAATCCGTGCTGATTATCATTTATTATGTTATTCTCTGTGATATAACTCTGCAGGTCATTTCTTATGATGCCCTAAAAAACTTTGCACACTACTGATGTCAGACTTACCGGACGGTAGTTACCTGAATTCACCTTCTTAGCTTTCTTAAATATTGGTACCACGTAGGCTATCCTCCAAACCTGTGTCACTACCCCTGTTACAAGACAGTCTAAGAATATGAGATACAGCGGTTTGTCAATTACTGAGCTCAATTCAGTTTGTCGGTGAACACGGATGAAAAGTGTCTGTTTAATATCTCAGCCTTTTCTTTGTCCTCTATAATTATCTTGTTATTATAATCTTTTAAAGGGCCTATACCATCTGATTTATTCATTTTGGCATTGATGTATGTATGCAATTTTTTGGTATTTAATTTAATGTCTCTGGTGATTTGTTGCTCTGTAGATAATTTTGCTAGCTTGATTTCTTCTTTACATTTTTTATTTATGTCTTTATACTCCTGAAATGCTATTTCCGTATACTCGACCTTCAAGATTTTGAATGACCTTTGTTTTTGTCTCATTAAACTTTGTACTGTTTTATTTATGCATTATGGTTTCTTTTTATTCCTATACATTTTATTACCAGAGGGTTTAAATTTTCTACAGGATTCTAGTAGTATTTCCTTAAACATGCCCCATTTACATTCGGTATCCCCAGTTACCATGACATGGTCCCAGTCTACACAAGTAAGACTCAGGTTATACTGAGTCTTTTCCCACAAAACTATATATCAATTTGATCTGTTATTCCTGTTCTATAACATTGTGCCTGCAGATAGGACTGCATATTGATGGAGAAGGGTTCCCTTTAAAGAGTCATTGTTGACTGTTAGGACTTTTGCTTCCAGTAGGTGGCACAAGAGTTCCTTTCCTCTTCCTCTCCAAAGAGGCTATTTACTCACATCACAAAGTACTTATTTGTTTTTCACAGTAGTTAACAAAAATATTGATTGAGATTTATAATAGGCAAGATACAGAAAATCATATTTCTGACACTTGTGAATGTTTTCCACAGATTACTGATGCCACCTCCAGCAACATAGACATCAGCAAATTCAAGTATCCATCAGATATAACATAATAACATAATTACCAGTGATTTTATGGGATTTTATTGACTGGGGCATTGCCACATCCTATTGTAGTGTTTGTCTCAATATACAAAGCAAATCTGATCCAAATACATCAGTTTACCCATTGCAACCTGGATATACTGTATGAAGCTATACATCACATAATGGAACTTCATGAGATTTTTAAAGGGGTTGTCCATGAGAGCTGCACACAATCAGTGGCTGCTGAATGGATGTAGCCCAGAGAGGTGATAAAAAAAAATTAAACCATCTCCTGGACTGATGCTTCTCATTCATTCTCAGTGCTGCTTTCCCTGCTTGTCTGCTGTAGCCAATCAGTGGCGATTGATCAGCTGCAATGTTCATATCAACAGGGTTTCTTTTACACTGACAAAATATGAACACCATTCAGCAGCCACTGATTAGGTGCAGCTCTCATCTGTCTTCTCTCATTTCCAACCCCACTACAAAAATACTGTATATTGAACTTACTGAGATAGTAGAATGTTTTTCCCATTTAAACCCCTAAAAAAGTTTTGAGTTTTCTCAGTTGGGTTTCCAATTGTCCATCCCTACTGTATTCATCAATTGGTTATAGCAGTGTTCTACAACTCCAGTTCTCAAGAGTAGAGATGAGCAAACCCAAACTGTAAAGTTCAGGGTTCGTACAGGACACCTAGTGCCGGGACTGATCTCCAAAAAGTGATTTCTCCATTTAGGAGTCCGGGAAGGACTCAAAAAGAGAGAGAGAGATTTTTCTAGAAGCAATGGGATGAAACGGAATGGGAGAAGACACAGATTAGATATTAGAAAACATTTTTTGACAGTTAGGGTGATCAATGAGTGGAATAGGCTGCCACGAGAGGTGGTGAGTTGACCTTCAATGGACGTCTTCAAACAGAGGCTGGACAGACATATATATATATATATATATACAGTACAGACCAAAAGTTTGGACACACCTTCTCATTTAAAGATTTTTCTGTATTTTCATGACTTTGAAAATTCATAGAATCATAGAATGGTAGAGTTGGAGGGGACCTCCTGGGTCATCTGGTCCAACCCCCTGCTCAAAGCAGGATTCACTAAATCATCTCAGACAGATGTCTGTCCAGCCTCTGTTTGAAGACGTCCATTGATGGTGAACTCACCACCTCTCGTGGCCGCCTGTTCCACTCATTGATCACATTAACTGTCAAAAAGTTTTTTCTAATATCGAATCTGTGTCTCCTCCCATTCAGTTTCATCCCATTGCTTCTAGTCTTTCCTTGTGCAAATGAGAATAAAGATGATCCTTCTTCAATGTGACAGCCCTTGAGATATTTATAGACATCTATTAAGTCTCCTCTCAGTCTTCTTTTTTGCAAGCTAAACATTCCCAAATCCTGTAACAGTTCCTCATAGGACATGGTTTGCAGACCGGTCACCATTCTGGTCGCTCTTCTCTGAACTTGCTCCAGTTTGTCGATGTCTCTTTTAAAATGTGGTGCCCAAAACTGGACGCAGTATTCCAGATGAGGTCTGACCAAAGAGGAGTAAAGTCCGATAATGACTTCACGTGATCTAGACTGTATGCTTCTGTTAATACATCCCAGAATTGTATTTGCCTTTTTTGCTGCTGCACCACACTGTTGACTCATGTTCAGTCTATGATCTATTAGTATACCTAAGTCTTTTTCACATGTACTGTTGCTTAGCTCTATTCCTCCCATTTTGCATATGCTTTTTTCATTTTTATTGCCCAGATGTAGTACTTTGCATTTTTCCCTGTTAAAAACCATTCTATTAGTTACTGCCCACTGCTCCAGTTTATTTAGGTCTTTTTGAATCCTCTCTCTCTCTTCTCTAGTGTTAGCTATCCCTCCTAGCTTTGTGTCATCAGCAAATTTAATCAGTTTACCCTCAATTCCTTCATCTAAATCATTGATAAAGATGTTGAACAATACAGGTCCCAGGACAGAGCCCTGTGGTACCCCACTTGAGACATTCATCCAACTGGATGCGAAGCCATTTACGACCACTCTTTGAGTCCGATCACTAAGCCAGTTATTAATCCACCTAACAGTTGCCTTGTCCATTCCATACTTGGTCATTTTTTCAATAAGGATGGTGTGAGATGCTTTGTCAAATGCTTTGCTAAAGTCAAGATATACTATATCTACAGCATTTCCCTGATCCACCCAGTCAGTGATTCTGTCATAGAAGGAAATTAAGTTAGTCTGACATGACTTGTTAGTTATAAACCCATGCTGACTCTGGTTAATCACTTCATTCTTATCCAGGTACTTACATACATGTTGTTTAATAATTTGTTCAAAGGTCTTTCCTGGTATAGAAGTCAGACTCACCGGCCTATAGTTCCCTGGGTCCACCTTCTTCCCCTTTTTGAAGATAGGAACAACATTTGCTCTTCTCCAGTCTTCTGGGACTTCTCCTGTTCTCCAAGAATTTTCAAAGATTATGGAGAGTGGTTCTAAAATTTCTTCTACGATCTCCTTCAGTACTCTGGGGTGTAATTCATCCGGACCTGGAGACTTGAACTCATTTATGTTAGCTAAATATTCCCTCACAATCTCTCTGTTTACAGATAACTTGGATTCTTCTATTCCTTTAATAGGACAGTGAAGATCAGTTGATGTTACATTTTCTTTCTGAGAGAAAACAGATGCAAAATAGGAATTAAAAAGTTCGGCCTTCTCAACATCCTCTCTTACCATTTCACCATTTTCATTCTGTAAAAATTCTATAGCATCTTTGACTTTTCTTTTACTTTTGACATACCCCCAAAATCCTTTTTTATTGCTTTTGACATCTCTTGCAAGCCTTAATTCATTGTCAGCTTTAGTTAACCTGATACGTGCCCTACAGGATCTGCAGACTGCATTATAATCTTCTTTAGATATGCCTCCCTCTTTCCATTTGATAAACATTTCTTTCTTTCTTTTTAGCATGTGTTTAAGTTCTGTGTTCATCCATCCTGGTTTCCTTAAATGCTTCCCATGCCTCCTACTTTTCGGGATTGTTAACGATTGCGCTTTGAGAATCTCATTTTTAAAAATGTCCATCCTTCTAGGACATTTTTGTCCTTAAGGACATCCAGCCATTGGATCCCTCCTATTCTCTTTCTGAGTCGCTTAAAATCAGCTTTTCTGAAATCTAACCTTGAAGTTTGAGTCTTCACATGTCTTCCTCTTCTAGTTATCCAAAATGCTATAATAGCATGATCGCTGCCTCCTAGGGTCCCAGCCACTTTTACCTCCTGTAGCGTCGGCGTCCCTGCCCCCTGCTAGGCAGGGACGCTGTTCCCCTCACCTCTCCACTCCGTGCCCGGCGTCCTCCTCCCGCTCTGCTGGCAGCGCGCGCTGCTCCCCGGCCACTGTGCTTAGGGCGCGCGCGCGCTCCCCCTCTCTTAAAGGGGCCGCGCGCGCCGTCCTAAGGAGTCCCCGGCCAATGGCCGGAGGACCTCACCATATATAAGGCACCTCCTCCAAAATGGAGGTGCCCGAGCAATGTTGTTGCAAAGCCTTCACTCTGCTTCAGCCCTCAGGTCCCGTTACCAGTTACCTGCCCAGAGACTCTTGCCTGCTCACCTGGGAGCGCTCACCTGCTACCTGTCTGCTAGCCTACCTGGAGGCTCCGTCGTCACTTGCCGTGACCACCTGCCTGTCCAGAGACTCTTGCCTGCTCACCTGGGAGCGCTCACCTGCTACCTGCTGCTAGCCTACCTGGAGGCTCCGCCGTCACTTGCCGTGACCACCTGCCTGTCCAGAGACTCTTGCCTGCTCACCTGGGAGCGCTCACCTGCTACCTATCTGCTAGCCTACCGGGAGGCTCTGCCGTCACTTGCCGTGACCACCTGCCTGTCCAAAGACTCTCGCCCGCTCACCTGGGAGCGCTCACCAGCCACCTGCCTGCTGTCCTTCTACCCAGAGACTGTCCCTGTCACTTGCCGTGAGAACTCGTCCTTCTACCCAGAAACTGTCCCTGTCACTTGCAGTGAGTACCCGTCCTTCTACTCAGAGACTGTCCCTGTCACTTGCCGTGACTACCTGCCCGTCTTCCCTGGGAGCCACCCGCTTCCTTACAAGGACCGCCCCCTTGTATAGTTGCTCAGAGGTTCCGCCTCCCAGACCCGTTACAGTTTGCTCGGGCCATGGAACCCGGTAGCACCCAAGCTCCCTCGCTCTCGGACCTATGTCATGAACTGTCCCGTCAGAGGTCCCAACAGGAGTCCATCCTGAGTCATCTGCGGATTGTCAACTCTCGCCTGGACACTCTGACTGCTCCACCAGCAACCACCGCTAGTGTCATGACTCGCAGCCCGGCAGCGCCGCTGCCCACCAATACCATGGCTTCCTGCCCCGGACCCTGGCTTTCTGCACCTCCACGCTTCGGAGGCGACCCCGCTCAAGCTCGGGGCTTCATAAACCAGTGCACCCTGCACTTTGAACTCCTGTCCCACCAGTTTATCTCCGACCGGGCCAAAGTAGCCTTCTTCATGTCCCATCTCACGGGGGAGGCACTGACTTGGCTAAATCCTCTATGGGAGAGAGGAGACCCCCTGGTGTCCAACCTGCCAGCCTTTCTCACGGCTTTCCGGAAAGTCTTCGACGAACCCGGACGGAAGACCTCATCCGCATCATCTCTGCTACGCCTCCATCAAGGAAATCTCACCGTGGGCCAATATGCCATACGGTTCCGTACCCTTGCTTCGGAGCTGGCATGGGATAACGACGCCCTGGTGTCTGTCTTTTGGGAGGGTCTGTCCGGCCGTATTAAAGATGAACTCGCCGGTCGGGACATACCTACCACTCTCGACGACTTAATAACTCTTGCCACCCGGATTAACATCCGGTTCCAGGAACGCGCCAAAGAGGTCACCCGTGAGAGGAGGTTTCCACGTCTAGCCTCTACTTTTCAGAAACCTGTCACTTCTCCCGCTACTCCCCAGGCGCACTCATCCGAGCCTATGCAGGTCGACCAGACCAAGATGGTCAAAACCCGTCAAGAGCTACGCCGTCCCGAGGGGAGCTGCTTCTACTGTGGCAGTAAGGAGCACCGGATCCGTTCCTGCCCGGAGAGGTCGGGAAACGCCTGTGTCTAGGATCGCTCAGAGAGGTCGTCCTAGACAAGAGTAAACCCTCTCCATCTCTGTTGCTGTCGGTCTCTATCATCTGCGGGGAGAACCGTTATTTTGAACTAGCCCAACTTGACTCTGGAGCTGCCGGAAATCTCATTTCTCAGTCTCTGGTAGAGAAATACCGCATTCCCACCAAACCTCTAGCTGTACCCTTATCTGTCGCTGCCGTGGATGGGGGCCTCTTACCACATCCCATCCAACTCATCACCGAATCCATAACCCTGCAGGTGGGAATGCTGCACTCTGAGAGCATCTTCTTTCATGTTCTGCCTGGACTCTCTCACGCCCTCTTACTAGGCCTACCTTGGCTTCAGAAACATGCACCCGTGCTTGATTGGCAGACCGGAGAAGTCCTTCGCTGGGGACAGGACTGCCATAAGACTTGTTTAGTTCCCGTCCATCCTGTCCATCCTTCTCCTACTCCAGCCAATCTACCTGGTCTTCCGGCTCCTTATTGGTCGTATGCGGACGTCTTTAATAAAAAGGAGGCAGAGACATTACCCCCTCATAGACCATACGACTGCCCAATCGACCTGATGCCCGGCGCTACTCCTCCCCGTGGGCGCATTTACCCTTTGTCCGCTGCTGAGACCCGATCCATGTCAGAATATATTGAGGAGAATCTGGCCAGGGGATTCATCCTGAAATCTACTTCCCCGGCGGGAGCAGGCTTCTTCTTCGTCAAAAAGAAGGATGGCTCACTCCGTCCCTGTATAGACTATAGAGGCCTTAACCAGATCACGGTGAAGAATAAATACCCCCTTCCACTCATTCCGGAATTATTTGACCGTCTGATGGGGGGCTAGAATCTTTACCAAGCTGGACCTCCGTGGGGCGTATAACCTGGTCCGTATCCGTCAGGGGGATGAATGGAAGACGGCATTCAACACCCGGGACGGCCACTATGAATACCTGGTAATGCCCTTCGGTCTCTGTAACGCTCCCGCCGTCTTTCAAGAGTTGGTCAATGACATCTTCCGGGACCTTCTCTACTCCTGCGTAGTGGTGTACCTGGACGACATCTTGGTCTTCTCCCCGGATCTCCCCACACACCGGAGGGATGTTCGTCAGGTTCTGCTCAGGCTCAGGCAGAACCACCTCTACGCTAAATATGAGAAGTGCCTCTTTGAGCAGACCTCGCTTCCGTTTTTGGGCTACATAATTTCTCAGACCGGCCTATGAATGGATCCTGAGAAACTGTCTGCCATCGAGAAGTGGCCTCGACCAGAGGGGTTGAAGGCTATTCAGCGGTTCCTGGGCTTCGCCAACTACTACCGCCTCTTCATACCGCACTTCTCTTCCCGGACTGCCCCAATCTCTGCGCTCACCCGTAAAGGCACTAATCCCAGAGAATGGCCGCCCGAAGCTGAGGAAGCCTTTCTTTCCTTAAAACAGGCTTTCTCTTCCGCCAGAGTGCTGCATCGCCCGGACGGCAACAAGCAATTCTTCCTGGAAGTTGACGCCTCCTCCTCTGGAGCCGGAGCGGTACTTACCCAAAAATCGTCTTCCGGGAGAATGGTAACTTGCGGCTTCTTCTCCAAACTCTTCTCCTCTTCCGAGCGCAACTATTCTATAGGAGACCGAGAGTTATTGGCCATTAAGCTGGCATTGGAGGAGTGGCGTTACCTGCTCGAGGGGGCTCTTCACCCGGTAATAATTTACACGGACCACAAGAACTTGGCTTACCTCCAGAGTGCCCAGAGACTTAACCCGCGCCAAGCCCGGTGGTCCTTGTTTTTTGCGCGCTTTGATTTTGTTCTTCATTTTCGCCCGGCTGACAAAAACATCAAAGCTGACGCCTTGTCCCGATCCTTCCTGGTGTCTGATCTTGAGGAGGAACCTAAACACATCATCGATCCCGCCAGAGTAATGCAGGTGGCCCCCGTGAGTCTAAATCGTCTCCCTCCCGGAAAGACGTTCGTAACGGTACCTGATCGGTAGAAGATCCTACACTGGGGTCACTCGTCTAAGCTTGCTGGCCATGCCGGTCAGAAAAAGACCCTCCAGCTTATCACCCGGCACTACTGGTGGCCTACCCTGCACAAGGACGTAATAGACTTTGTTTCTGCCTGTGTGTCCTGCGCCCGCAACAAGGTTCCGAGACACCTGCCAGCTGGTCGCCTCCTTCCTCTTCCAGTACCTGCTGCCCCCTGGCAGCATATAGCTATGGACTTCATAACAGATCTCCCTGTCTCTGCCGGTTGTACGGTCATTTGGGTGGTCGCTGACCGCTTTTCCAAAATGGCTCATTTCATTCCCCTGCCAGGCCTCCCGTCTGCACCCGAGCTGGCTAAAGACTTTATCCATCACATCTTCCGTCTCCATGGCCTGCCCCTCCACATTGTGTTGGATCGTGGGGTTCAGTTCACCTCACGCTTCTGGAGAGCCACATGTAAGCTGCTAGACGTCACCCTGGACTTCTCCTCCGCATACCATCCACAGTCCAATGGTCAAGTGGAGCGGATCAATCAGATCCTGACCAGTTACCTCCGGCACTTCGTTAATGCCCACCATTCAGACTGGGTGGATCTCCTGCCATGGGCTGAATTCTCTTCAATAATCACGAGAGCGAATCTTCCTCCAAATCCCCGTTTTTTGTAGTCTTCGGTCAGCATCCTCGGATCCCATTTCCCGTCTCCACCTCGGTGGACAATCCGGCTGCGGAATCTCTCGTTAGCAAATTTTCCTCCATTTGGGAGAGTACCCGATCCGCACTCCTTCAGTCATCCGAGCGGATGAAAAAACACGCTGACAAAAAACGCCTGGATCCTCCACAATTCCGTCCTGGAGATAAAGTCTGGCTCTTGTCCAAGTATGTCCGGCTCAAGATTCCTTCCTACAAGTTAGGGCCTCGGTTCATCGGCCCACTAGAAGTTATCAAACAAATCAACCCAGTGGCCTATAAATTGAAACTCCCGGCCAACTTGCGGATCCCTAACTCCTTCCATGTATCTCTCCTCAAACCCGTGGTACTTAACTCTTTTTCCAAGTCTACAGGTACGCCTCCTGCTCCGGTTTCCGCTGAAAACGAGTTTGAGGTAGAGAACATTCTGGCCACCGAAAGGGTAAGAGAAAAAACCTTTTTTCTGGTAGATTGGAATTGGTTTGGTCCTGAGGAGAGAACGTGGGAGCCCCGGGAGAACATCCATGCCCCTCTCATCCTTGATAAATTTCTGTCTGGCCTAAAAAAGGGGGGGCCTAAAAGGGGGGGTACTGTAGCGTCGGCGTCCCTGCCTCCTGCTAGGCAGGGACGCTGTTCCCCTCACCTCTCCACTCCGTGCCCGGCGTCCTCCTCCCGCTCTGCTGGCAGCCCACGCTGCTTCCCGGCCACTGTGCTTAGGGCGCGCGCGCTCTCCCCCTCTCTTAAAGGGGCCGCGCGCGCCGTCCTAAGGAGTCCCCGGCCAATGGCCGGAGGACCTCACCATATATAAGGCACCTCCTCCAAAATGGAGGTGCCCGAGCAATGTTGTTGCAAAGCCTTCACTCTGCTTCAGCCCTCAGGTCCCGTTACCAGTTACCTGCCCAGAGACTCTTGCCTGCTCACCTGGGAGCGCTCACCTGCTACCTGTCTGCTAGCCTACCTGGAGGCTCCGCCGTCACTTGCCGTGACCACCTGCCTGTCCAGAGACTCTTGCCTGCTCACCTGGGAGCGCTCACCTGCTACCTGTCTGCTAGCCTACATGGAGGCTCCGCCGTCACTTGCCGTGACCACCTGCCTGTCCAGAGACTCTTGCCTGCTCACCTGGGAGCGCTCACCTGCTACCTGTCTGCTAGCCTACATGGAGGCTCTGCCGTCACTTGCCGTGACCACCTGCCTGTCCAGAGACTCTTGCCTGCTCACCTGGGAGCGCTCACCTGCTACCTGTCTGCTAGCCTACCTGGAGGCTCTGCCGTCACTTGCCGTGACCACCTGCCTGTCCAAAGACTCTCGCCCGCTCACCTGGGAGCGCTCACCAGCCACCTGCCTGCTGTCCTTCTACCCAGAGACTGTCCCTGTCACTTGCCGTGAGAACCCGTCCTTCTACCCAGAGACTGTCCCTGTCACTTGCCGTGAGTACCCGTCCTTCTACTCAGAGACTGTCCCTGTCACTTGCCTTGACTACCTGCCCTTCTACCCAGAGACTGTCCCTGTCACTTGCCGTGACTACCTGCCCGTCTTCCCTGGGAGCCACCCGCTTCCTTACAAGGACCGCCCCCTTGTATAGTTGCTCAGAGGTTCCGCCTCCCAGACCCGTTACACCTCCTCAACCATTTCATCCCTGTTTATAAGGATTAGATCCAAAGTAGCAGATCCCCTTGTTTTCTCCCCTACCTTTAGGAAGATAAAGTTGTCAGCAAGAGAGGATAAGAATTTGCTTGACCTGTTAGTTTTACCTGAGAGAGATTCCCAACAAATGTCTGGATAGTTGAAATCTCCCATGACCAGTACGTCATATTTTTTGGAGAACTTGGTAATTTGATACATAAAGAGTTCATCTATATCTTCAGCTTGCCCAGGTGGCCTGTAGTAAATGCCTACAATGGTGTCCTTTCCGTTGTTCTCTCCTTGTATTCTTACCCAAATAGTTTCCACAGAACTCCCAGTCTCTGATTCAATCTCTGTGCAGATATACGCTTTTCTAACATACAATGCGATACCTTCTCCTCGTTTGTACATTCACACTGAAGGCATCAAAACTATGAATTAACACATTTGGAATTATATACTTAACAAAAAAGTGTGAAACAACTGAAAATATGTCTTATATTCTAGGTTCTTCAAAGTAGCCACCTTTTGCTTTGATGACTGCTTTGCACACTCTTGGCATTCTCTTGATGAGCTTCAAGAGGTAGTCACTGGAAATGGTCTTCCAACAATCTTGAAGGAGTTCCCAGAGATGCTTAGCACTTGTTGGCCCTTTTGCCTTCACTCTGCGGTCGAGCTCACCCCAAACCATCTCGATTGGGTTCAGGTCTGGTGACTGTGGAGGCCAGGTCATCTGGCATAGCACTCTATTACTCACCTTCTTGGTCAAATAGCCCTTACACAGCCTGGAGGTGTGTTTGGGGTCATTGTCCTGTTGAAAAATATATGATGGTCCGCTGCAAGATGCTGTGGTAGCCATGCTGGTTTAGTATGCCTTCAATTTTGAATAAATCCCCAACAGTGTCACCAGTTAAGCACCCCCACAACATCACACCTCCTCCTCCATGCTTCACGGTGGGAACCAGGCATGTAGAGTCCAACCGTTCACCTTTTCTGCGTTGCACAAAGACACGGTGGTTGGAACTAGTGTTGAGCCACCCCCGTAGTGTTCGAGCTCGGTTCGGTTCGTCGAACACCCGTATGTTCGCTGAACTGTTCGTTGAACTGTTCGTCGAACACCGTCGAACACCGTTAAAACCAATGGCAAGCAAACAAAAACACATAGAAACACATAGAAAACACCTTCAAAGGTGTCCAAAAGCTGACAAACTGCTCAGAAGACACAACTAACACATGGAAATGTGACAAGTACATATAGTCATGCGAAAAGAAAAGAGGTGGAGGAGTAAAAGGAGGGGGAGACACAGATATAGGCATGTCATGCCCTTCTAAAACCAAAAAGTGCGAAGCCGACACGGCCAGTCCGCTCCTGCCCGTGCGACCTCCGTGTCGCCGGGTTTGTGCCAGAGCTGCGGTGGACCCTGACGGCCAGCCCCCCTCTCCCAATACTGGTGCCTGTCCGCTGGTGGGTCGAGCGAGCCCCCCTGCGGTGGAGGCAGGTCTAAGCTTTTTAATTTAAATTGTCTCTCTAATTTGAATGAATACACTTTAAATCCTTTTACAAGGATCTATTGGAGGGCAAGTCTCATGCCAGCAGCCGCACAATTCCAGCTCCAGTAGCGTCCACTAAAGCTGCTGCAGTTAAAAAGCTTTTATAAGGATCAAGCTCGGCGGTCCACCGCAAGGCGTCCTACTGCCAGTCCCAGTCCCTATGCCTTGGGGTGCCTCCCCGATGCTCTTCACTGAGTGTCCCGGGGGCCCGAACCATTTCCTTTAAAAAAATTAAGTGTCCAAGCTACAGGTGGTGTAGCTTGCTTAACAGCTGGGATAATCCGCTGACTAGAAGAAACTGCTACTAGGCACAAAGTATTTCCTGGGCTAGATGCAGTTAAATATTTATAATTAGATACTCTCGTTGGATGCTGAGAAAGCACTCCATAGAGTCTCCTGGCACGCCATATATTATTCCCTTAAAAAGCTTGGGGTAGGTGTCTAGGGGACCTTTTTATAGGCAAAATCACGTCCCTGTATCGCAATGCGTCACCTAGGCTGAAGATAAATGGAACATTTTCATCACCTTTCATAATCACCAATGGGACAAGGCAGGGATGTCCTCTGTCCCCTCTCTTATACATCCTAGTGACGGAGCACCTGCTCTCATCAATTCACCATAACCCCAATATTAGGTGGATTGAGGTGGGAGGCACCGAGTACAAGTGCTCTGCATTTGCTGATGATGTCCTAGTATATACCACTCAATCACATATATCCATCCCTGCTGTTATGGCTGAAATAGATCACCTTGTTACATGGTCAAATTTTAAAATCAATGCAGCGAAGTCTGAGGCCCTCGAGGTCTCCCTCCCCAAATCCATACAGGATTCCATCCAGTCCAACTTTCCCTTTGCCTGGCCCTCACAGGGTATCAAATACTTAGGAATTCCTATTCATATAGACCTCTCCCGTCTATGTTATCTTAATTTTGGGCCCTTTATTGAACAACTACATACAGACCATGGTTGGCAAGTTAGAACTGAAAGGCAAGACTACTTAAGAAGGCTGTCCCACATTATTAAGCAGCCTACATTTTCTGCTAAAATGAGAAAGAAAAGGATGTGTCGGCTGCTGAGAAGCAACAAATTGTGGAGTGTTTAGGTCAAGGCATGACTACAATCAACATTGCCAAGACACTTCATCCTGATCATCGCACAATCAAGAAGTATGTAGCTGATTCACAGTACACACGTGTGCGTGCTGATAAGGGAAAATTGAGGACTCTTTCCCACAGGCAATTACATCAGGTTAAAAGAGCAGCGGCAAAAAAGCCTTGTCATAGCAGCAGACAAGTTTTTGAAGCTGCTGGTGCCTCCAACGTCCCCCGAACAACAAGATGCAGAGTCCTTCAGAGGTTTGCAGCTGTGCGTAAGCCATCCTGTCGACCTCCTCTATCCACTGCACACAAGCAGAAACGGCTCCAGTGGGCCAAACAATACATGAAGACTGACTTCAAAACTGTTTTGTTCACCGATGAGTGCCGTGCAACGCTCGATGGTCCAAATGGATGGAGTGGAGGATGGCTGGTTGATGGACACCCCACGCAAACACGGCTACAGCACCAACAAGGAGGAGGTGGAGTAATGTTTTGGGCTGGAATCATGGTGAGAGAGATTGTCGGCCACTTTAGGATCCCTGAAGGGGTAAAGATGAACTCCATAATGTATGTGGAGTTTCTCAAACAGCACTTCCTGCCATGGTTCAAGAAGAAGAACCGTGTATTCCACAGCAAGATCATTTTCATGCATGACAATGCACAGTCTCATGCTGCACATAACACATCTGCATCTCTGGCTGATATGGGCATAAAAGGGGACAAACTTATGGTGTGACCCCCATGCTCCCCTGACCTCAACCCCATTCAGAACCTCTGGAGCATCATCAAAAGAAGTGTCTATGATGGCGGGAGGCAGTTCACATCTAAGCAACAGCTCTGGGAGGGTATTCTGTCCTCATGCAAAACAATTGAAGCAGAAACCATCCAAAACCTGACAAATTCAATGGACGAGACAGTTCAGAAACTCCTTTCGAACAAGGGGTCCTATGTGCAAATGTAACATCACCTAGAATAAAGTTTTGAGTTGAAAACTGTTTGATTTCAGTTTCTAATAACCTGCCAATGCTTATAATTTCAAAAATTACAATTTTTTTGTTCTTTATTAAAATGAAAAGGTTGATCGAAGAGTGTGGGAGATCTAAGAGTGTGGCAACCCAGTAGTCAGGATTACTTCGAATTCTGACAATCTGAGGGTCATGTTGCAGGTAGTGCAGCAAGAAGGCACTCATGTGTCTTGCGCATCTAGGAGACCCAAAATTATTTTCCGGGCTAGATGCAGCTAAAAATTATTATTAATTTGAAAGCTGGTGGAGCTTAGTATAGATGGCCTAATAGAATCAGTACTGCACACTGCTGCAAAGCCCAAATTATTTTCCAGCCAAGATACAGATAAACATGATTAGTAATTTTAAATCTGGTGGAGCTTAGTATAGATGGCCTAATAGAATCAGTACTGCACACTGCTACAAAGCCCAAATTATTTTCCAGCCAAGATGCAGATAAACATGATTAGTAATTTTAAAGCTTAAAACGGTTGGTGAGGTGATTTTAACAAATCATCAAGCTTTTACTCTCCCCAGGATGACACAGGGGTAGAAAAGTCGTTTCGGATCCATGATTTGTTCATCTTTATGAACGTGAGTCTGTCTACATTATGAGTGGAGAGTCGCGTGCGCTTATCTGTCAGCACACCACCAGCAGCGCTGAACACACGTTCAGACAGAACGCTGACTGCGGGGCATGACAAGATCTCCAAGGCGTAAGTGGCGAGCTCCGGCCATTTATCCAGATTGGAAGCCCAAAAAGAGCAAGGGTCTAGTGACACAGTCATGGCTTCAATGTTTACTTGGAGATACTCCTGTACCATCGTCTCTAGGCGTTGACTATGTGTCAGACTTCTTGTCTCCTGTGGCCTTGCAAAGGATGAGCTAAAAAAGTGGTGAAATGATTCCGCAAAATTGATGTTACCAGCAGATACTGTGTTTCTGTTACGGTTTGAGTGCTAAACACTCGACGGTCCCACGGTTGGCAAGTTGGAACTGTGAGATTCACCACGTGCACCACTGGTGTTCTGTGGAAAAGCACATGTAAGATTCTGCAACAGTCTCTGCTGATACTCCTGCATGCATGCATCCCTTTCTATGGCAGGAATAATTTCTGAAAATTTACTTTTGTACCGGGGATCTAACAGTGTTGCAACCCAGTAGTCAGGATTATTTCTAATTCTCACAATTCGAAGGTCATGTTGCAGGTAGTGCAGCAAGAAGGCACTCATGTGTGTTGCGCATCCAGGAGCACCAAGTCCCTGTTGTGTTGGTGGCGAGGTAACAATCATGCTTCCTTCCTCTGTCCTCTCCCCCCAACCTCGCACAACAGACATGTGATCAAGGTCTCCCTCATCTGATGAGTCTTCCATCAGTTCGTCCTCCACTTCTTCCTGGGCTCCTGCACCTTCCTCACTAGTTTGGCTGCTACCATGCGCCCTGGTAAAACCATCTCCCCCACCCTCACATGCCTGCCGCCTTGGTGCTGCCAACCGTCTGGACCTTGCAGATGTTAGCCCTTCCGCATACAACTCCTCCTCCTCTACTTCCTCCACCTCCTCTTGTGCCACCACCTGACTCCGAATTCTGTTTAACATGTGCTCCAGCATGTAAATCACTGGAATAGTCATGCTGATAATGGCATCGTCAGCACTAAACATCTTCGTCGCCATTTCAAAACTGTGCAGAAGGGTGCATAGGTCCCTGATCTGAGACCACTCCTCCAGCGTGATTTGCCCCACCTCTGGATCTCGTTGGCCCAGGCTATACGTCAGAACGTATTGCACCAGGGCTTGTCGGTGCTGCCACAGTCGCTGCAACATGTGCAGAGTTGAATTCCACCAGGTAGGCACATCGCATTTTAGCCGGTGAAGTGGCAGGCCCAACGACTTCTGTAGAGATGTAAGTCGCTGAGCTGCGGGATGCGAACTGCGGAAGTGAGCACACAGCGACAGTGCCCTCTGCAGAAAGCCATCTAGTCCGGGATAGTGGGCTAAAAATTGCTGGACAACCAGGTTCAACACATGAGCCATACAAGGCACGTGTGTGACATTGCCCCGATGAAGGGCCGCACCCAGGTTTGCAGCATTGTCGCACACGGCCTTCCTTGGTTTCAGGTCCAGTGGAGACAACCATTCATGAAACTGGTTCTCCAGAGCTGACCACAGCTCCTCAGCTGTGTGACTCACATTTCCCAGACATTTCAAAGTAAAAACCACCTGATGATGTTGAGCCCTGCTGCCAGCATAGTAAGGAGGTGTGCAGGAACCCTTCTGTGCAGTTAGAAAGCTTGTGGCATGACCAGACAGGCTTTGGGTGCAGGTGGAGGACCGAGAGGAGGTTGAGGAGGCAGAAGCAGTGGAGGAACTTTGAGATAAAGAGGATTGACACACAACTCGTGGGGACGGCAAGACTTGGACAGCAGCCCCTTGTCCTCCTGTCACCATAGTTACCCAGTGCCCAGTCAGCGACATGTAACGCCCCTGTCCATGCCTACTCGTCCAAGTGTCTGTGGTGAAATGCACCCTGTCACACACAGAGTTTCTCAAAGAAGCGGTGATGTTATGTGCGACATGCTGGTGGAGCGCAGGCACACCTTTCTTTGAGAAGTAGTGCCGACTGGGCATCTGGTACTGGGGCACTGCGACGGACATAAGGTCTCGAAAATCCTCTGTGTCCACCAGGCGTAAAGTCAGAATTTCTGTAGCCAAGAGCTTGCAGATGGTGAAATTCAACCTCTTAGCTTTCTCATGGCTAGGAGGAAATGGTCTTTTACTTGTCCACATCTGAGGGACCGAGGGCTGGCTGTTGTGCTTAGACGGGGTTGATATGAGTGTCCCCGGCAAACTGCCGGTCTGTGAGGAAGATGCAGGCGCACATGTTAGGTTGCCTTGATCCAAAGGTGGTGCTATCGATGTCGGACAGCGCTCAACACCAGCTGGTGTTACCACCTCCAAAGAAAATGATGACCTGCCAATCACGCTGGCTGTTGCAGGTAAAGAGGTGGCAGGTCTGCGTCCCAAAACAGGTGTGACTGCTGTCTCCCCAGTCACAGAGGATGAAGAGGCCACGGATGCACAAGATGTGGCAGACGGTGGTTGGCCCGGCCGGCTAGGCCGCGTTGTAGCACAGTGAGCTTCCCACTGCAACTTATGCTTCATGTCCATGTGCCGGTTCATGCATGAAGTACTCAAACTATGTATTTTTTGGCCTCTACTTAGCTTTTGCTGACAAATGTTACAGATAACACGAGTTGGGTCATCTTTATCGATCTTAAAAAATGCCCAGGCTATGCAAGGCTTAGCACCCATGCGACCTGAAGAGCCACCACGACTTGTGGTCAGAGGCAGAGTTGTGTTTGAGGATGCAGTTGTTGACGTGCCTCCAGTACTATGTCTCTGTCCAGGAAGGCGCAACCTGACCTCGTCGTCACTAGCATCCTCCTCCACCTCCTCTGCTGACCTCATCTCTTGGCTGACTGTGGGTTGATAGTAAGTGGGATCTACAACCTCTACATCATCACCCTGTGTGTTATCACACCCGTCATCCTCAGAGCCAACCTGTTCCTGCCCTGACAAAAAACTAAAGTTGTCGCTCCAATCAGGTATTTGAGTCTCATCATCGTCTTCCTCATTGTCTCCACCAACAGGAGTTACAGTTTGGGAACGAGGGTCTACATTATGGTCAGAACCTTCTGCGTCTGGTCCTGGATCCGACTCATAAAGATTCTGGGCATCAGTGCAGATCATTTCCTCGTCTGGATTCACAGAAGCTCTGGAGCCGACCTCTGATTCCCAGGCTATAGTATGAGTAAACAGCTCTGCAGACTCAACCATCTGTTCTACCCCATACTCAGACGGGCAGCTGGAGACTTGGGAGCTGTGAGGAAGCAAGTGCGATTGGGGTGACACCTCTGAGGACTGGAGAATTTGTGATGTTGAAGTTGAGGTGGAGGAGAGCCCACTTAAAGGAGCACTTGATATCCATTGAAGCACCTGCTGTTTTTGTGCCTCATCAGGAATTTGTAGCGATTGGCGTGGCCGTAAGAAAGGGATCTTATCACATTGTCCGCTAAAAGAAGTAGACATTTTAGTTTGGTTGGAAGATGGTCTTTCTTCTGCACATGTTACTGTTGCTTTAACACCTACACCACGGACACAACCTTTTTTCCCCTTCCCAACACTCCTATTCCCCTTTCCACCAGCAGCAGGCCTTTTTCCACTCATTTTGGTGCTTATCTAATTCACAACTCTGGAGTTGTTTGCACAAAAAACAAGGGATGGGAACCGAGCAGAGCTGAGTGGCCAAACTGTGGTATTTGGCCAAAAGTATTGGCTGGGTTAGATGCAGATAAAAATTATATTGAATTGGCAACCTGATGGAGGTCAGTATAGATGGACTAACAGAACAAGTCCCACACACTGCTACAAGCCAAAATATTTTTTCAGAGCTACATGCAGAAAAAAATTATATTGAATTTGCAACCTGATGGAGGTTAGTATAGATGGACTAATAGAACAAGTCCCACACACTGCTAGAAGCCTAAATATTTTTTCAGAGCTAGATGCAGAAAAAAATTATATTGAATTTGCAACCTGATGGACGTCAGTATAGATGGACTAATAGAACAAGTTCCACACACTGCTGCAAGCTGAAATATTTTTTCAAAGCTACATGCAGTAAAAAATTATATTGAATTTGCAACCTGATGAAGGTTAGCATAGATGGACTAATAGAACAAGTCCCACACACTGCTACAAGAGAAAATATTTTTTCAGAGCTAGATGCAGAAAAAAATTATATTGAATTTGCAACCTGATGGAGGTCAGTATAGATGAACTAATAGAACAAGTCCCACACACTGCTACAAGCCGAAATATTTTTTCAGAGCTAGATGCAGAAAAAAATTATATTGAATTTGCAACCTGATGGAGGTTAGTATAGATGGACTAATAGAACAAGTCCCACACACTGCTAGAAGCTGAAATATTTTTTCAGAGCTAGATGCAGGAAAAAATTATATTGAATTTGCAGCCTGATGGAGGTTAGTATAGATGGACTAATAGAACAAGTCCCACACACTGCTACAAGCCGAAATATTTTTTCAGAGCTAGATGCAGAAAAAAATTATATTGAATTTGCAACCTGATGGAGGTTAGTATAGATAGACTAATAGAACAAGTCCCACACACTGCTACAAGCCGAAATATTTTTTCAGAGCTAGATGCAGAAAAAAATTATATTGAATTTGCAACCTGAAGGAGGTTAGTATAGATCGACTAATAGAACAAGTCCCACACACTGCTACAAGCCGAAATATTTTTTCAGACCTAGATGCAGAAAAAAATTATATTGAATTTGCAACCTGAAGGAGGTTAGTATAGATGGACCAATAGAACAAGTCCCACACACTGCTACAAGCCGAAATAGTTTTTCAGAGCTAGATGCAGAAAAAAATTATATTGAATTTGCATCCTGATGGAGGTTAGTATAGATGGACTAATAGAACAAGTCCCACACACTGCTAGAAGCCTAAATATTTTTTCAGCGCTAGATGCAGAAAAAAAATATATTGAATTTGCAACCTGATGGAGGTTAGTATAGATGGACTAATAGAACAAGTCCCACACACTGCTACAAGCCGAAATAGTTTTTCAGAGCTAGATGCAAAAAAAAATTATATTGAATATGCAACCTGATGGAGGTTAGTATAAATGGACTAATAGAACAAGTCCCACACACTGCTAGAAGCCAAAATTTTTTTTCAGAGCTAGATGCAGAAAAAAATTATATTGAATTTGCAACCTGATGGAGGTTAGTATAGATGGACTAATAGAACAAGTCCCACACACTGCTAGAAGCCGAAATATTTTTTCAGAGCTAGATGCAGAAAAAAATTATATTGAATTTGCAACCTGATGGAGGTTAGTATAGATGGACTAATAGAACAAGTCCCACACACTCTAGAAGCCGAAATATTCTTTCAGAGCTAGATGCAGAAAAAAATTATATTGAATTTGCAACCTGATGGAGGTTAGTATAGATGGACTAATAGAACAAGTCCCACACACTGCTAGAAGCCGAAATATTTTTTCAGAGCTAGATGCAGAAAAAAATTATATTGAATTTGCAACCTGATGGAGGTTAGTATAGATGGACTAATAGAATGATGCTATGCCCAAAAGGTTTTACTTCACTAGGTGCAGTAAAAAAAATTGTATTCTATACACAGGTGGTGTAGCTTGCAGCACAGATAGGCTTCTCCACTGACTAACACACACTGCAAGAGGACAAAAAGGATTTGCTTTGCTAGATTTGGCCAAATGCTGTGAAAAAACTTGCACAGACCTGCCTGGCAAAAAGTGATAGGAACTGATGTAACCTAGCACTGAAAAGGACTGCAATTACAATTAGTCTTTACTCCCAACCTATCTATTTAAGAGCAGAGACCTGCCTGATAAAAGTCATAGGAAATGATGTAACCTAGTCCTTAAAAGGACTGCAATCACAACTATTCCCTACTCCCAAGCTATCTGTAGATTTGTGCGAAAATTGGCTTGAAATTAACAAAGTATAGCGCACACAGCAACAGCGGTGCCGTCTAACACGCAGCTGCAGCAGTGAGAAAATGGTGGCGACGGGGAAAATGGCTGGGTCTTATAGGGCAAGGACATGTGACCTACACTGCCAATGACACATGCCCTTGCTTGTGTGAAAAAAAGCAGTTCGCTCCGTGTGTGCGCTGCTGATAGGCTGACAGATTGCACCTCCCCACTGTAAATGCGGGAAAGAGAAAAAAAAAATGGAGATCTTCATTATTTCTGCAGAGATCCATCCCCTGCCCCTCCCCCCGCCCCGCTGTACACTCAAACTGAGTATTAACATTCATTTTCAGCATTACTGATAAAAAATCCAGTTATGATTTTGGTGCACGAACAGTTATCGAGCATAACCTCGAACAGCTGAATTATTTTCAAATCGTTCGTGTTCACCGAACGGCTCGAACACCGCCCAAAAAAAAGGTTGTGTCCGTGGGGTAGGTGTTAAAGCAACAGTAACATCTGCAGAAGAAAGACCATCTTCCAGCCAAACTAAAATGTCTACTTCTTTTAGCGGACAATGTGATAAGATCCCTTTCTTACGGCCACGCCAATCGCTACAAATTCCAGATGAGGCACAAAAACAGCAGGTGCTTCAACGGATATCAAGTGCTCCTTTAAGTGGGCTCTCCTCCACATCAACTTCAACATCACAAATACTCCAGTCCTCAAAGGTGTCACCCCAATCGCACTTGCTTCCTCACAGCTCCCAAATCTCCAGCTGCCCGTCTGAGTATGAGGTAGAACAGATGGTTGAGTCTGCAGAGCTGTTTACTCATACTATAGCCTGGGAATCAGAGGTCGGCTCCAGCGCTTCTGTGAATCCAGACGAGGAAATGATCTGCACTGATGCCCAGAATCTTTATGAGTCGGATCCAGGACCAGACGCTGAAGGTTCTGACTAGAGATGAGCGGTGTTCGACTAGAACTGTTCGCCAATCTCAAATTCGAGCTGTTTTGGGCGGTGTTCGAGTTGTTCGACGAACCCGAACGATTTGCAAAAAATTCGGCTGTTCGAGGTTATGTTCGATAACTGTTCGTGCACCAAAAGCGTGTCCTGCATGTCTGGCGCTATTTAGAGCACCAATCATGCAGGGATTGTCTGCCACTCACTGTAATGCAACAGCCATGGTGGTTGTGGCATTACAGTGGTTGCCCAAATCGATGGGAACAGTGCCAACAGTGAAACATGAAAAGCCGGCAATTCAGCAGCGGCATACACCTGTACCCGACAATTTAGAACCGAAAGAATAGGGCATCACACATAGATTAGATAGATAGAAACATGTCAGCCACATATATACGAAGTACAGTGACAGTGTTGCTTACTGTACTTGTCATTTAGCGTAAAGGATTTATCAAAAAAAATAATAGTGTTTTCATGCACCGTCTCTTTAAAAAAGCCGGCCGGCAATTCAGCAGCGGTACCCGACAATTTATAACAGACAGAATAGAGCTTCACACATAGATTAGATAGATAGAAACATGTCAGTCACATATATATGAAGTACAGTGATAGTGTTGGTTACTGTACTTGTCATTTAGTATTAAAATAAAGGATTTATTATTAAAAAAATTGGCGTGGGGTTCCCCTTAATTTTAGGCTCTAGCGGAGGTTAAGCAGACGGCTGGGGCAGATGTTTGAAGCCTGGGAAGGGGGTAATACCCACGGAGCTTCCCAGGCTACTAATATCAGCCCCCAGCTGAATACATAGCCTTTACTAGCTATTAAAATGGGGGACCCCCCAAAAAAAATGACGTGGGGTCCCCCCTAATTTAATAGCTAGCAAAGGCTAGGCAGACAGCTGGGGGCTGATATTAATAGCCCAGGAAGGGAGCCATGAATATTGGCCCCCTCCCAGGCTAGAAACACCAGCCGTCAGCCGCCCCAGAAATGGCGCATTCATAGGATGCGCCAATTCTGGCACTTAGCCTCGCTCTTCCACGCTGCCCTGGTGCGGTGGCAGGGGGTAATAGGGTTGGGGTTGATGTCAGCTTATAATGCCAGCTGACATCAAGCCCAGGTTAGTAATGGAGAGGCGTCTATAAGACACCCCCATTACTAACCCCATAGTCAAAGTTAAAAAAAACACAAACACCCAGAATAAAGTCCTTTAATTGAAATAAAGACACAATCCTTTATTGTTCTAAATTAAACCATACTTACTGTCACGCCCATTCCAGCTGAAGCCAACGATCTCCTGCAATAAAAGAAAAATAATAAAGCAACCTCATCCTTACCTTTCCATGGTTCCCACGACAGCTTCAGCTCTGCTACATCGAGATGACAGGCTGGACCGCAGCAGAACGCCGCCATCCAGCCTGTCATCCCGCAGACACTGAGAAGCGCAGGCTTGCTTGCGCTGCTCAGCGTCTCTCTGTGACGACATCCAGATGAGCCGAGTTCATGTCCAATGAACTCGGCTCACCTCATGCACGTCACTGACAGCGTGGGAAAATTCTCACGCTGAAGCGGTGAGTGCAGGAGAATTCTCCCACGCTGTCAGTGACGTGCATAAGGTGAGCTCATGTCCAATGAACTCAGCTCACCTCCTGCACTTCACTGACAGCGTGGGAGAATTCTCCTGCACTCAGCGCTTCAGCGTGAGAATTCTCCCACGCTGAAGCGCTGAGTGCAGGAGAATTTTCCCACGCTGTCAGTGACGTGCATAAGGTGAGCTCATGTCCAATGAACTCAGCTCACCTCCTGCACGTCACTGACAGCGTGGGAGAATTCTCCTGCACTCAGCGCTTCAGTGTGAGAATTCTCCCACGCTGAAGCGCTGAGTGCAGGAGAATTTTCCCACGCTGTCAGTGACGTGCATGAGGTGAGCCGAGTTCATTGGACATTAACTCGGCTCATCTGGATGCCCTCACAGAGAGACACTGTGGAGCGCAAGCAAGCCTGCGCTTCTCAGTGTCTGCGGGATGAGAGGCTGGATGGCAGCGTTCTGCTGCGGTCCAGCCTGTCATCTCGATGTAGCAGAGCTGAAGCTGTCATGGGAACCATGGAAAGGTAAGGATGATGTTGCTTTATTATTTTTCTTTTATTTCAGGAGATCGTTGGCTTCAGCTGGAATGGGCGTGATGGTAAGTATGGTTTAATTTAGAACAATAAAGAATTGTGTGTTTATTTCAATTAAAGGACTTTTTTCTGGGTGTTGTGTTTTTTTTAAATACTTTACTAGAAATTCATGGTGGTCATGTCTAATATTGGCGTGACCCCATGAATTTCGGGCTTAGGGCCAGCTGATAATGCCAAGCTGGCCCTAACCCCTTTATTACCCAGTGAGCCACCGCACCAGGGCCCTGGATGAGTTGGGTACAGCGCCAGAAGATGGCGCTTCTATGAACGCGCCATTTTCCGGGGTGGCTGCGGACTGCAATTTGTAGCGGGGGGGGGCCCAGAAAGCTTGGGCCTCCCTGCGCTGCAGATTCCAGCCCCCAGCTGCCTAGTTGTACCTGGCTGGACACAAAAATAGGGCGAAGCCCCACGTACTTTTTTTTTAATTATTTCATGAATTTCATGAAATAATTAAGAAAAAAAGGCCTTCCCTATATTGTTGTGTCCGGCCAGGTACAAATAGGCAGCTGGTGGTTGGGGGCAGCCCGTTCCTGCCTGCTGTACCTGGCTGGACACAAATATAGTGCGAAGCCCCACGTCAATTTTTTTTAAATTATTTCATGAATTTCCTGAAATAATTTAAAAAAATTGAAGTGGGGCTTCGCACTATATTTGTGTCCAGCCAGGTACAGCAGGCAGGAACGGGCTGCCCCCATCCACCAGCTGCCTATTTGTACCTGGCCGGACACAACAATATAGGGAAGCCCTTTTTTTCTTAATTATTTCATGAATTTCATGAAATAATTAAAAAAAATTGAAGTGGGGCTTCGCACTATATTTGTGTCCAGCCAGGTACAGCAGGCAGGAACGGGCTGCCCCCAACCACCAGCTGCCTATTTGTACCTGGCCGGACACAACAATATAGGGAAGGCCTTTTTTTCTTAATTATTTCATGAAATTCATGAAATAATTAAAAAAAATTGAAGTGGGGCTTCGCACTATATTTGTGTCCAGCCAGGTACAGCAGGCAGGAACGGGCTGCCCCCATCCACCAGCTGCCTATTTGTACCTGGCCGGACACAACAATATAGGGAAGCCCTTTTTTTCTTAATTATTTCATGAATTTCATGAAATAATTAAAAAAAATTGAAGTGGGGCTTCGCACTATATTTGTGTCCAGCCAGGTACAGCAGGCAGGAACGGGCTGCCCCCAACCACCAGCTGCCTATTTGTACCTGGCCGGACACAACAATATAGGGAAGGCCTTTTTTTCTTAATTATTTCATGAAATTCATGAAATAATTAAAAAAAAAGTACGTGGGGCTTCGCCCTATTTTTGTGTCCAGCCAGGTACAACTAGGCAGCTGGGGGCTGGAATCTGCAGCGCAGGGAGGCCCAAGCTTTCTGGGCCCCCCCCCCGCTACAAATTGCAGTCCGCAGCCACCCCGGAAAATGGCGCGTTCATAGAAGCGCCATCTTCTGGCGCTGTACCCAACTCATCCAGGGCCCTGGTGCGGTGGCTCACTGGGTAATAAAGGGGTTAGGGCCAGCTTGGTATTATCAGCTGGCCCCAAGCCCAAAATTCATGGGGTCACGCCAGTATTAGACATGACCGCCATGAATTTCTAGTAAATGAACTCGGCTCACCTCATGCACGTCACTGACAGCGTGGGAAAATTCTCACGCTGAAGTGCTGAGTGCAGGAGAATTCTCCCACGCTGTCAGTGATGTGCATGAGGTGAGCTCATGTCCAATGAACTCAGCTCACCTCCTGCACGTCACTGACAGCGTGGGAAAATTCTCCTGCAATCAGCGCTTCAGCGTGAGAATTTTCCCACGCTGTCAGTGACGTGCATGAGGTGAGCCGAGTTCATTGGACATGAACTCGGCTCATCTGGATGTCGTCACAGAGAGACGCTGAGCAGCGCAAGCAAGCCTGCGCTTCTCAGTGTCTGCGGGATGACAGGCTGGATGGCGGCGTTCTGCTGCGGTCCAGCCTGTCATCTCGATGTAGCAGAGCTGAAGCTGTCGTGGGAACCATGGAAAGGTAAGGATGAGGTTGCTTTATTATTTTTCTTTTATTGCAGGAGATCGTTGGCTTCAGCTGGAATGGGCGTGATGGTAGGTATGGTTTAATTTAGAACAATAAAGGATTGTGTCTTTATTTCAATTAAAGGACTTTATTCTGGGTGTTTGTGTTTTTTTTAACTTTGACTATGGGGTTAGTAATGGGGGTGTCTTATAGACGCCTCTCCATTACTAACCTGGGCTTGATGTCAGCTGGCATTATAAGCTGACATCAACCCCAACCCTATTACCCCCTGCCACCGCACCAGGGCAGCGTGGAAGAGCGAGGCTAAGTGCCAGAATTGGCGCATCCTATGAATGCGCCATTTCTGGGGCGGCTGACGGCTGGTGTTTCTAGCCTAGGAGGGGGCCAATATTCATGGCTCCCTTCCTGGGCTATTAATATCAGCCCCCAGCTGTCTGCCTAGCCTTTGCTAGCTATTAAATTAGGGGGGACCCCACGTCATTTTTTTTGGGGGGTCCCCCATTTTAATAGCTAGTAAAGGCTATGTATTCAGCTGGGGGCTGATATTAGTAGCCTGGGAAGCTCCGTGGGTATTACCCCCTTCCCAGGCTTCAAACATCTGCCCCAGCCGTCTGCTTAACCTCCGCTAGAGCCTAAAATTAAGGGGAACCCCACGCCAATTTTTTTAATAATAAATCCTTTATTTTAATACTAAATGACAAGTACAGTAACCAACACTATCACTGTACTTCATATATATGTGACTGACATGTTTCTATCTATCTAATCTATGTGTGATGCTCTATCTTTCTGTTCTAAATTGTCGGGTACCGCTGCTGAATTGCCGGCCGGCTTTTTTAAAGAGACAGTGCATGAAAACACTATTATTTTTTAAAATAAATCCTTTACACTAAATGACAAGTACAGTAAGCAACACTATCACTGTACTTATTATATATGTGACTGACATGTTTCTATCTATCTAATCTATGTGTGAAGCTCTATTCTTTCTGTTCTAAATTGTCGGGTACAGATGCTGAATTGCCGGCCGGCTTTTTTAAAGAGACGGTGCATGAAAACACTAATATTTTTTTTAATAAATCCTTTACACTAAATGACAAATGCAGTAACCAACACTGTCACTGTGCTTCTTATATGTGTGACTGACATGTTTCTATCTATCTAATCTATGTGTGATGCTCTATTCCTTCTTGTCTAAATTGTCGGGTACCGGTGTATGCCGCTGCTGAATTTGCCGGCCGGCATTTTTAAACAGAGTGTCTTCTGAGCAGTTTGTCAGCTTTTGGACACCTTTGCAGGTGTTTTCTATGTGTTTCTATGTGTTTTTGTTTGCCTGCCATTGGTTTTAACGGTGTTCAACGGTGTTCTAAGGTGTTCGACGAACAGTTCGACGAACAGTTCCTCGAACATCCCCGTGTTCGACGAACCGAACCGAACCCGAACACTACGGGGGTGGCTCAACACTAGTTCTGACCATAATGTAGACCCTCCTTCCCAAACTGTAAGCGTCAATCCTCTTTATCTCAAAGTTCCTCCACTGCTTCTGCCTCCTCAACCTCCTCTCGGTCCTACACCTGCACCCAAAGCCTGTCTGGTCATGCCACAAGCTTTCTAACTGCGCAGAAAGGATCCTGCACACCTCCTTACTATGCTGGCAGTAGGGCTCAACGTCATCAGGCGGATTTTACTTTGAAATGTCTGGGAAATGTGAGTCACACAGCTGAGGAGTTGTGGTCAGCTCTGGAGAACCAATTTCATGAATGGTTGTCTCCACTGGTCCTGAAACCAAGGAAGGCCGTGTGCGACAATGCTGCAAACCTGGGTGCGGCCCTTCGCCGGGGCAATGTCACACACGTGCCTTGTATGGCTCACGTGTTGAACCTGGTTGTCCAGCAATTTTTAGCCCACTATCCCGGACTAGATGGCCTTCTGCAGAGGGCACGGTCGCTGTGTGCTCACTTCCGCCGTTAGCATCCCGCAGCTCAGCGACTTACATCTCTACAGAAGTCGTTGGGCCTGCCACTTCACCGGCTAAAATGCGATGTGCCTACCCGGTGGAATTCAACTCTGCACATGTTGCAGCGACTGTGGCAGCACCGACAAGCCCTGGTGCAATACGTTCTGACGTATAGCCTGGGCCAACGAGATCCAGAGGTGGGGCAAATCACGCTGGAGGAGTGGTCTCAGATCAGGGACCTATGCACCCTTCTGCACAGTTTTGAAATGGCGACGAAGATGTTTAGTGCTGACGATGCCATTATCAGCATGACTATTCCGGTGATTTACATGCTGGAGCACATGTTAAACAGAATTCGGAGTCAGGTGGTGGCACAAGAGGAGGTGGAGGAAGTAGAGGAGGAGGAGTTGTATGCGGAAGGGCTAACATCTGCAAGGTCCAGACGGTCGGCAGCACCAAGGCGGCAGGCATGTGAGGGTGGGGGAGATGGTTTTACCAGGGCGCATGGTAGCAGCCAAACTAGTGAGGAAGGTGCAGGAGCCCAGGAAGAATTGGAGGACGACCTGATGGAAGACTCATCAGATGAGGGAGACCTTGATCACATTTCTGTTGTGCAAGGTTGGGGGGAGAGGACAGAGGAAGGAAGCATGATTGTTACCTCGCCACCAACACAACAGGGACTTGGTGCTCCTGGATGCGCAAGACACATGAGGGCCTTCTTGCTGCACTACCTGCAACATGACCCTCGAATTGTGAAAATTAGAAATAATCCTGACTACTGGGTTGCCACACTGTTAGATCCCCGGTACAAAAGTAAATTTGCAGAAATTATTCCTGCCATAGAAAGGGATGCACGCATGCAGGAGTATCAGCAGAGACTGTTGCAGAATCTTACATGTGCTTTTCCACAAAACACCAGTGGTGCACGTAGTGAATCTCACAGTTCCAACTTGCCAACCGTGGGACCGTCGAGTGTTCAGCACTCAAACCGTAACAGAAACACAGTATCTGCTGGTAACATCAATTTTGCGGAATCATTACACCACTTTTTTAGCCCATCCTTTGCAAGGCCACAGGAGACAAGAAGTCTGACACATAGTCAACACCTAGAGACGATGGTACAGGAGTATCTCCAAGTAAAAATTGAAGCCATGACTGTGTCACTGGACCCTTGCTCTTTTTGGGCTTCCAATCTGGATAAATGGCCGGAGCTAGCCACTTACACCTTGGAGATCTTGTCATGCCCCGCAGCCAGCGTTCTGTCTGAACGTGTGTTCAGCGCTGCTGGTGGTGTGCTGACAGATAAGCGCACGTGGCTCTCCACTGATAATGTAGACAGACTCACGTTCATAAAGATGAACAAATCATGGATCCGAAATGACTTTTCTACCCCTGTGTCATCCTGGGGAGAGTAAAAGCTTGATGATTGGTTAAAATCACCTCACCAACCGTTTTAAGCTTTCAAATTACTAATCAGGTTTATCTGTATCTTTGCTGGAAAATAATTTTGGCTTTGTAGCAGTGTGCAGCACTATTCTATAGGCCATCTATACTAAGCTCCACCAGATTTAAAATTACTAATCATGTTTATCTGTATCTTGGCTGGAAAATAATTTGGGCTTTGTAGCAGTGTGCAGTACTGATTCTATTAGGCCATCTATACTAAGCTACACCAGATTTAAAATTACTAATCATGTTTATCTGTATCTTGGCAGGAAAATAATTTGGGCTTTGTAGCAGTGTGCAGTACTGATTCTATTAGGCCATCTATACTAAGCTCCACCAGATTTAAAATTAATAATAATTTTTAGCTGCATCTAGCCCGGAAAATAATTTTGGGGCTCCGAGATGCGCAAGACGCATAAGTGCCTTCTTGCTGCACTACCTGCAACATGACCCTCAGATGGTCAGAATTCGAAGTAATCCTGACTACTGGGTTGCCACACTCTTAGATCCCCCACACTCTTCGATCAACCTTTTCATTTTAATAAAGACCAAAAAAATGGTCATTTTTGAAATTATAAGCATTTGCAGGTTATTAGAAACTGAAATCAAACAGTTTTCAACTCAAAACTTTATTCTAGGTGATGTTACATTTGCACATAGGACCCCTTGTTCGAAAGGAGCTTCTGAACTCTCTCGTCCATTGAATTTGTCAGGTTTTGGATGGTTTCTGCTTCAATTGTTTTGCATGAGGACAGAATACCCTCCCAGAGCTGTTGCTTAGATGTGAACTGCCTCCCGCCACATAGACACTCCTTTTGATGATGCTCCAGAGGTTCTGAATGGGGTAGAGGTCAGGGGAGCATGGGGGTCACACCATAAGTTTGTCCCCTTTTATTCCCATATCAGCCAGAGATGCAGATGTGTTATGTGCAGCATGAGACGGTGCATTATCATGCATAAAAATGATCTTGCTGTGGAATACACGGTTCTTCTTCTTGAACCATGGCAGGAAGTGCTGTTTGAGAAACTCCACATACATTATGGAGTTCATCTTTATCCCTTCAGGGATCCTAAAGGGGCCGACAATCTCTCTCCCCATGATTCCAGCCCAAAACATTACTCCACCTCCTCCTTGTTGGCGCTGTAGCCGTGTTTGCGTGGGGTGTACATCAACCAGCCATCCTCCACTCCATCCATCTGGACCATCGAGCGTTGCACGTCACTCATCCGTGAACAAAACAGTTTTGAAATCAGTCTTCATGTAATGTTTGGCCCACTGGAGCCGTTTCTGCTTGTGTGAAGTGGATAGAGGAGGTCGACAGGATGGCGTACGCACAGCTGCAAACCTCTGAAGGACCCTGCATCTTGTTGTTCGGAGGACGTTGGAGGCACCAGCAGCTTCAAAAACTTGTCTGCTGCTATGACAAGGCTTTTTTGCCGCTGCTCTTTTAACCTGACGTAATTGCCTGTAGGAAAGAGTCCTCAATTTGCCCTTATCAGCACGCACACATGTGTACTGTGAATCAGCTACATACTTCTTGATTGCCAAGACACTTCATCCTGATCATCGCACAGTGTTGATTGTAGTCATGCCTTGACCTAAACACTCCACAATTTGTTGCTTCTCAGCAGCCGACACATCCTTTTTCTTTCCCATTTTGGCAGAAAATGTAGGCTGCTTAATAATGTGAGACAGCCTTCTCAAGTAGTCTTGTCTTTCATTGGACACACCTGCCAAACTAATTAGCACAGGTGTCTGCAATTTCTTACAGTGATATAAAGAGCCCTGACACACATCACCATCAATGAGTTTAACTGACAAACAAACAAATTCTTCCCTTTTCACTCCTAAACACTTTTTGCATAATAATTTGGAACACAGTGTACATGTGCTTTTCCACAAAACACCAGTGGTTCACGTAGTGAATCTTACAGTTCTAACTTGCCAACCGTGGTCTGTATGGAGTTGTTCAATAAAGAGCCCAAAATTAAGATAACATAGACGGGAGAGGTCTCTATGAATAGGATTTCCTAAGTATTTGATGCCCTGTGAGGGCCAGGCAAAGGGAAAGTTGGACTGGATGAATCCTGTATGAATTTGGGGAGGGAGACATCGAGGGCCTCAGACTTCGCTGCATTGATTTTAAAATTTGACCATGTAACAAAGTGATCTATTTCAGCCATAACAGCAGGGATGGATATATGTGATTGAGTGATATATACTAGGACATCATCAGCAAATAGAGAGCGCTTGTACTCGGTGCCTCCCACCTCAATCCACTTAATATTGGGGTTATGGCGAATTGATGAGAGCAGGTGCTCCGTCACTAGGATGTATAAGAGAGGGGACAGAGGACATCGATGCCTTGTCCCATTGGTGATTATGAAAGGTGATGAAAATGTTCTGATGCGCCCCTTGGGCCTTGGGACACCCGGAGACGGACCCTTTTTGGTGGATGCAGGTGGTTGTAGTTTCCGTGGCGGCGACCCGGTTCCGTGGCTCAGGGCGGTCAAACCAGTGGCGGAACTATTTATGTGGTTTTGATGTTTAAATGTCCGACTACGCCACCCGTGGATTGCGGTCAGAGTGAACCGCCGCTGCAGGGCAGACCGCTGAGGCTGGTGTTGTGGGTGCAGCAGAGCGTAGCATAACTCCCCACGGGAGGAGTATAGCCTCAGGGCAGTGTATGCGGAGGATGGGGGTGATGGTGCAGGGCAGCAGCAGTAACGACACGGAGTCAGTGATGCAGTCCAGGGCCTTCACTCACAGTTCTTATTATCCAGACCACTTCTGCAGGTAACGGCTGCCCACGTCGTACTGTGCTCACCAGGTGAGGGGCTCAGACAACTCCCAGATAACTTTGGAATGCTTCACAGGACCCCCTTTGTGTGTCCTTTGTCTGGCCTTTCTTACCAACCCTTCTGTCCGGCTGCCTCGGGCCTCCTCTTGGTAAACTTGGCGCCAGTTTCCCTGACCCTATGTGGTGCCTTCCTAGCGGGTGTAGCGAGGGGCTGCGCCACATAAAATGTCACAGCCTCCGGTTTCTAGCTGAGGGTCGTTTCCCGCCTCCACTAGTTTCGGGGACCGGTCTCCCCCTTTGGCCTGACCCCTCCACGCAGGTGGATTCGGGCGTGCGGTGGCGACTCGCCCGTCCACACCCCTGGGATCCCTTCGTCCCTCGTTCCTGGAGCCTTCTCCGCTCCTCTTCCTTCCTTCTCACTCTTCCAGGCCTGGGCCTCTGTTACTAGGCCCACCTCCGGAGCAGAGCTCATGCAGAGCCCCTGCTCCCTGTCACTTCTGCTCAGACTTCTCTGCACTGAACTAAGATGGTTCCCACATTTTATACTCCCTTCTCAATGCACCCAGGAACTGCTTCCTCCCTGCTCCTGCACTTCAGGGTTCCCCTTCCTCAGTGTTCCCTCCCCCCACTCCAGCCAGGGACAGGGACTGTCGTGCCCATCTCAGGGGCATATTGGTCGCCCTGCCCCACGGCAATGTGGTGTAATGCATGCAGGTGTCGGGTCCTGATCCACACTCCATCCTTACCTGAGAGTGAGATATCACACCTCTGGGTGAGGTGCAATACCTCTGTAGCAACCGAGCCCTCAGGGTGCTACAGTTCCATTTATCTTCAGCCTAGGTGACGTATTGTGATACAGGGCCGTGATTTTGGCTATAAAAGGGTCCCCTAGACCCCTACCCCAAGCTTTTTAAGAGAATAATATATGGCGTGCTAGGAGACTCTATGGAATGCTTTCTCAGCATCCAACGAGAGTATCTAATTACAAATTTTTAACTGCATCTAGCCCAGGAAATACTTTGCGCCTAGTAGCAATGTCTGATAGTCAGCGGATTATCCCGGCTGTTAAGCAAGCTACACCACCTGTAGTTTGGACACTTAATTTTTTCAAAGGACATGCTTCGGGACCACGGGATACTCAGTGAAGAGCATCAGGAGGCACTCCAAGGCATAGGGGCTGGGACTGGGGGTAGGATGCCTTGCGGTGGACAGCCGAGCTCGATCCTTATAAAAGCTTTTTAACTGCAGCAGCTTTAGTGGACGCTACTGGAGCTGGAATTACGCGGCTGCTGGCATGAGACTTGCCCTCCAATAGATCCTTGTAAAAGGATTTAAAGTGTATTCATTCAAATTAGAGAGACAATTTAAATTAAAAAGCTTAGAGCTGCCTCCACCACAGGGGGGCTCGCTTGACCCACCAGCGGACAGGCACCAGTATTGGGAGAGGGGGGCTGGCCGTCAGGATCCACCGCGGCTCTGGCACAAACCCGGCGACACGGAGGTGGCACGGGCAGGAACGGACTGGCCGTGTCGGCTTCTCACTTTTTGGATTTTAGAAGGGCATGACATGCCTATATCTGTGTCTCCCCCTCCTTTTACTCCTCCACCTCTTTTCTTTTCGCATGACTATATGTACTTGTCACTTTTCCATGTGTTAGTTATGTCTTCTGAGCAGTTTGTCAGCTTTTGGACACCTTTGAAGGTGTTTTCTATGTGTTTCTATGTGTTTTTGTTTGCCTGCCATTGGTTTTAACGGTGTTCGAAGGTGTTCGACGAACAGTTCGACGAACAGTTCGGCGAACACACGGGTGTTCGACGAACCGAACCGAACTCGAACACTACGGGGGTGGCTCAACACTACTGGTGACTTGGATAAACTTATCCTCAGAAGCAGAGGTGACTCTTGGTCTTCCTTTCCTGGGGCGGTCCTCATGTGAGCCACTTTCTTTATAGCGCTTGATGGTTTTTGCAACTGCACTTGGGGACACTTTCCAAGTTTTCACAATTTTTCGCACTGACTGACCTTCATTTCTTAAAGTTATGATGGCCACTGGTTTTTCTTTACTTAGCTGCTTTTTTTCTTGCCATAATACAAATTCTAACAGTCTGTTCAGTAGGACTATCAGCTGTGTATCTACCAGACTTCTGCACAACACAACTGATGGTCCCAACCCCTTTTATAAGGCAAGAAATCCCACTTATTAAACCTGACAGGGCACACCTGTGAAGTGAAAACCATTTCCGGTGACTACCTCTTGAAGCTCATCAAGAGAATGCCAAGAGTGTGCAAAGCAGTCATCAAAGCAAAATGTGGCTACTTTGAAGAACATAGAATATAAGACATATTTTCAGTTGTTTCCCACTTTTTTGTTAAGTATATAATTCCACATGTGTTAATTCATAGTTTTGATGCCTTCAGTGTGAATGTACAATTTTCAAAGTTATGAAAATACAGAAAAAATTTTAAATGAGAAGGTGTGTCCAAACTTTTGGTCTGTACTATATATATATATATATATATATATATAAATTGTTTTTACACATCTCTGACTGCCCTCACTTCGTGTCTCTGCGCGTTACATTTCTGACACCTGCTTTACAATGATATTTCTATAGTGGCATATTTAAATGCAACTGATTAGTGATGCGGAGCTGTGTCAGTTGGCGTGTAGCCGAGCACAGACCTTCAGCGGGCGATGCTATAGGATTGTATAGTGGCTCCTTAACATATAAATGTGTCCATTAATACCTCTCTCTTGGCTCCTCATATTTCAAGATACAGTGCTGCTTACCAGTATTGGCACCTGTGAAGACATGGGGGTCTGCCGTGGACAACATACTACTCAAACAACACAGGGTGAAGGTAAAACAGCATGGCAATACTTTATTGAACCATTCAAAACAGACAATAACATATAGAACAGTCCCAGCAAAATACCCAAGATGGTGCAAAATTACAGAGTTTCACTCTTCTGCTTACTCTCGGAGATTAGAGCAGCTGTGACTCCGGGCCTTCCGGGTCCGACTACCCCCACCAGTGGCATTCCGGTTTTGGCGGGCACTCACAGCGAGATGGTAATGACAAGCTTAGGAAGCTGAAAGTCCATTGAGGTACGTGACCAGGTGACTGGATGGTCCCCAACCTGACTTCTCCAAACGTCTCCATGACGCCAGGCAACTGGATGGTCCCAACCTGGCTTCTCCAAACATATCCATTGGGCCAGGTGACCGGAGGGTCACAATTCTCGCTTCCCCTAATGTATCCATGGGTTCCAGTGATGATCGATGAAGCAGATCTGTGTTCTTCAAGCTTGGGCCTTGGTCCCCTGAGCTGACATCCTGTAAAGTCAAATCTGTGTCCCTCTTGATGGAGCCATGTTATCACCCACAAGTCAGGGGGAGGTGGTAGGGGCTCATCTCTCATTGTTTGAGAATTTAATTAATTTGCATAGTTTGTCCTCCACTGCTCTGCAAGTCAACAAGCCACAAGAACTTATACAATGGTCATCAACATATTAGCAAATATCAATATTCAATGACCCTGCGTCCCTGTCTTGCAAAGTTACCAGAAAATAAGTTGCAGTAAATATCAACTCACCTGTCAACATCCAGGCTTATACAAATAATAGTCTGTGTTTCTTGACCAACCAAAGGAAAACACATAAATTCAAAAGTCAACATAAAGATAATAGCTATGTCTCCTGGCCTACTGAATTGACGTCTGGATAATTAAGATTAAATGTTGCGTTGTCACAGCAGCTCTTCACTTTTTTCCTAGACTGTACAATATCTTCAGAAATAAATGGAAATGTACCAAAGTTATATCGTCAGGATTTTTTAATTAGTGGTCCAAAGTAATACAGCAATAAAACATAACTTCCATGTTAGGATTTCAAAGTAAAAAAAGAATAAACAACATGTGCAGCAATAAAGGCACCCTTAATTTATAATTGGTTGCACACCCTTTGGCATTGCTGACAACCTCCAGTCAATTTTTGTAGCCATCTATAAGCATTTTGCACTTCTCACATGGAATTTTCTCCCACTCTTCCTTTGCAGTTTGTTCAGGCTCTTGAATGTTTGCAGGGTTCTTTTTCCCAATGGCAGATTTCAGCTCACTCCAAAGATTTTCAATGGGATTGAGGTCAGGACTCATTGCTGGAAATTTTAAAAAAGTCCATTTTTTTTCAACCATTCCTGTGTACTTTTGGATGTGTGGTTTGGATCATTGTCTTGCTTGAGGACCCATAATCTTCGACTCAAATCAAGTTTTCTTACACTGGGTAGGACATTTCACTGTAAAATCTGTTGATAATTCTCTGATTTCATGATTCCTGTGACAAGGTCAAGGTCTCCAGCAAAGCAATCCCATATCATTATGGATCCTCCAGCATGCTTAACTGTTGGTAAGGTGTTCTTTTCCTTATATGCTTTATTGCACCATCTGTAAACAAATTGTTGCTTTGCATTGCCAAAAAGCTCTATTTTTGTTTCATTTGTTCACAGAACACTTTCCCAGAAGGATTGTAGTTTGTCAAGGTTTAGTATGCAGCTTATGTTACTTGTTGAAACCATGACCCCAGACTGCTACAGGTTGCCTTCAGGTCTTTGGATGTTTGACGTGGTGTTTCTTCCACTATTCGAATCAACCTTCGAAGACATCTCTTATCAATATTACTGTTTCCACCAGGTCCAGGGAGGTTCTTGACAGTTCAATGCTTAGCAAACTTCTTAATAACATTGAACACTGTTGAAACTGGGATACCAAGTTCTTTGGAAATGGCTTTGTACCCTTTGGAAGTCTTGTGTTTGCTAATAATAGCAATTCTGATGTCTTCAGAATGCTCCTTTGTCTTCAGTATTGTGACATTGAAGTCATTATTCATTGGCTAATTCATGTCAAATGGGCACCAACAATTAATCACAGGTGAATCTCTTTTGTTATTTACCACAGGTGAGTCAAAATGTGTTTCCATACTAATTTAATGTAAAGGGTGCCAATACCGGTGACACAACAAGCTTTAGGTTTTTCTATTTTTCCCTACAATTGTTTTTTGTTTTAAATGATTGTTTATTATTTACTCTTTTGTATTTAACATGGGTGCCCTATACAAAAAAGTGTTTCACTTGATTCATTTTTTTTCAGGAGATATTCCACATTATGAACTTAAACTTCATGGGTGCCAATAACAATGAGCAGGACTGTATGTGACATGGTTTGTCCACCTTTAAAAAAAATATTTTGCAATTCTCCATTGAGAGATGCTTATGCTATTGACGCGCCCCCTGGGCCGTGTGGGGAACCCGGAACCGGGCCTTTTTGTGGATGCTGGGGGTTGTAGCCACAGTAGCGGTGACCCGGTCCCGTGGCTCAGGGTGGTCAAACCAAATGGCAGTCTATATGCTGAATGTCAGACTACGCCACCCGTGGATTGCGGTCAGAGTGAACCGCCGCTGCAGGGCAGACCGCTGAGGCTGGTGTTGTGGGTGCAGCAGAGTGTAATATAACTCCCCACGGGAGAAGTGTAGCCTCAGGGCAGTGAGTGCAGATAATGGGGGTGATGGTGCATGGGAATAATGACTCAGAGTCTCTGTGATGCAGTCCAGGATCTTTACTCACAATTCGTTACTCCACGATACTCCGGCCGGCTGTAACTTCCCGCGTCGCACTGTGTTCACCAGGTGAGGGGCTCGGGCTACTCCCAGATAACTTTGGAGCATTTCACAGGACCCCCTCTATGTGTCCTTTCTCTGGCCTGTCATACTCCGCCAGTGACCTCGCTTCTGTCCGGCAACCTCGGGTCTTCTCTGGTAAACCTTGGCGCCAGTTTCCTCGACCCTATGTGGTGCCTTCCTAGCGGGTGTAGCGAGGGGCTGCACCACATGAAATGTCAGAGCCTCCGGTTTCTAGCTGAGCGTAGTTCCCTGCCTCCACTAGTTTCGGGGACCGGTCTCCCCCTTTGGCCTGACCCTTCTACGCAGGTAGATTCGGGCGTGCGGTGCGACTCGCCGGTCCACACCCCTGGGGCCCCATCATTCCTTGTTCCTGGAGCCTCCTCCGCTCCTCTTCCTTCCTTCTCCTTCCTCCAGGCTCCGGTCGTTCTCTCTGGCCTGCCTGCGGAGCAGAGCTCGGCCTGAGCCTCTGCTCCCTGTCTAATCCTCTCTATTTGCTCTTTCAGTGCTGGCTGGGCCTCACAGGCGAGGCCCGCCTACAGAGCAGAGCCCCATGCAGAGGCCCTTACTCTGTCACTTCCTCTCTCAGATTGCACTGAACTAAGAAGGTGCCCACCTTTTATACCTCCCTCTAGGTGCACCGAGTAACTGCTTCCTCCCTGTTCCTGCACTACAGGGTTCCCCTTCCTCGGTGTTCCTCCCCCCACTCCAGCCAGAGACAGGGACTGTCGTGCCCATCTCAGGGGCATATCGGTCACCCTGCCCCCCGGAAATGTGGTGTAATGCATGCAGGTGTCGGGGTCCTGATTCACACTCCATCCTTACCTGGAAGTGAGATATCGCACATCTGGATGAGATGCAATACATCTGTAGCGGCCGAACTCTCGGGGCGCTACACTATATGTGTTTATATGTGACTACCCAATGGTTATGACGTGGATTACAGTCCGTCAAGGATTTTGCTAGCATTTCTCCATAATGTGTCAAAATTGTATTATCAGTAATTGAAATCCTTAAAGGAGTTGTATTAGTCACTCTGTGAATCCTCAAAGCGCGCACAATGCATTATGAGGATTCTCCAGTGGCGGGTGCATGACTGCAAGGATGCAATTTACATGCATGTGGCCTTGTACCATCTTGATGTGCGTGGCCTCTCTAAATGCAAGTGTATTGAGTTAGGCTGGACACGGCTAGTCGTAATGTGGCCAGAATCATGCAAATAACATACTTGCAGTCACATGACCATCCTCTCCCAGTGCCGCTACTGGAGAATCCTCAAAATGCATAGCATGTCCACTGGTGAAGATTAACAAGTCTGCATTCATAGAGTGACTATAGACTTGCAGTCCAAAGCCAGACAATGACTAAAAAGGAGACCTGTCACAGGGTCAAAAGTGACTAGTTTTTGCTCTTTTATTATTCCTGCTTGTTCTGAGTAATCTGTTTTTCATTTCTTTTGGGCGTTTTTCAAATCCATCATACAGTTCTAGAGATATGGTCATTTTTATTTACTGTTAATTTGTATGGTCTTTACCAAAAGGACATGCCTCCAAAGATTCTCGGGGATGAGTCTTTAGGATGCTCTGCATAATTACCCTGTAAGCATTGCCCCCTTGGTAATGACCATAAAAATTGATGCAAAATGAAATCATATACTGATTTTTAAAAATAATTTGGGAGCTGCAAGAATATAATAGGAGTAAAACCTGGCGACTTTTGAACTGCTGACAGGTCTTCTTTAATAAAGTTCTCGGAAAGCTAAAGGTGGACATGTCTGTAGAACTGAAGGAGGCCTTAGTGGAAAGTGTAGTAAATTTCATTTTATATACAAAATTGAATCTGGTTGACAAAGACGATGGGACACGATTCCTTCAAACCTGGACTGGTCACAATAAATTAACAATCTCTAATTTAAAACTAAAAATGGTGACATTACGTGGTGATGTTTGATTCCACCCTGCAGACTTTGGCATATACTAATCTCTTGCAATCAGAGCCAACGAGACTGTAATGTTCCATTTCCAGGGCATCATGTGATGTTCCGATAGCTTCATAATTTAATACATGCAACGGTTCAATTGGTTAAGATCAAACAACAGATAAAAACCCAATTTAGCTCAGTTTGACATAACGATCTTATTAGTGTTCTGCATTATGGTATATGAAATCTCATTAGCCACACTAAGAGCTAATGTAAAACATATCATTAATTCTTCAGGCAGTTACAAATAAAACTCATTTAAACTGACTATGATTTAACCCCAGCCACATGGCAAGCAACAGTAATTTAGTGCTACTCAGCAACTCCGGCAATAGAGAGTCCTTCTAGTAATCATTGGGTCACCGTGCATTCTCAGCGCTGCAAGCGTTAAAATGCAAGAGTAATAACTTTTAAATTATGCTATACTCTGCAAAAAATACAAAACATTATCTGAAGCCTAGTGCTGAAAAAATCTAAGGGTTGAAATTCTAGAGGCAAGGGCCCAGGGAATATATTAAAATAATTACCACGTAAAATTAATTAATATACAGTACTGTGTGATAATGAGTTAAAGCTGTTGTCTGGTTTAGGAAACTTATTTTCATATAATCTATTAAAGGGATTTTCCTATGCTCAAAAAAATGTTCTCAGTGGAAAGCCCTTTAGGCATGGAAGGGATACCCATCTGCTGCCTCCTCGACGTCCCCTCCTCTGTGGATCACTCCATTGGTTGGTATCAGCTTTGGAAGCAATGATAAGGGTCACAGGACCAATGATGCTTGTGATTTGATGGAGGGGTCAGGTGATTGGAACAGCGCATCATCAGATTTCTCTGATGATGTGCTTCCGGAATCTGGATCCATAACAGGGGAATCATCAGATAAGTATCCCTCTTTTGGATATTTTTTGGATATTTTTTGTAATAATATATGCAAAAGAAGTTTTCCTTTTTAATCGGACAACCGCTTTAAGAAATTATGCTTAATCTTGGAGTTACATGTTTAAAACATTCATTTATTGACGAGAACAGGGGGCTCTCCATGGAGACCACTGGAAAGGAGGAAAAGGGAAATAGGAGAGTCAGCTCACCGGTAGATGCAGATACTCAGTCCATGTGGATATCGCAAGGAAACGCCCTGGTTCGGGTCGGATAAATGCAGTCGAACAAAAAGGTAGAATATCCAGCAATAAAAATAAAAATATCTTCCTTTATTGAAATTCATGTAAAAACTCCTGTATTGCGGACAAACACCAACCACCAGACAGACCAGCCCGATCGAAAGTCGAAATGTGTCAGCAATACAGGACTTTTTACATGAATTTCAATAAAGGAAGATATTTTCATTTTTATCGCTGGATATTCTACCTTTTTGTCTGACTCCTTGGAGACCACCTCTCACACTGGAAGACCTAGACAGCATATTGATTTATTATCATTGTATAATAACTAATCTCTCCCACGATGGCACTGCAGTAGAATTAAACACTTTTTAGCTTGTCTCCCCCATAGTTTACAGCTGATTCGTGGTGGACCCCATTTCATAGATATGTAAGATTGCGGTACAAAGCTTGGAGTTTCAACTTCAGTTGGAGGCACAACAACAACTGAGGAAAGTCTCCAAAATGTCTCTTAGATAAACTAGATCTCATCTCCTGTTGAATCAATCCTGTAGGCAAGGGGGTTGCTCCCCTGCGAGATTGTTGCATCTACTGATACCAGATTTGATGGCTCGGTATCAGATAGCAATTCTCTACCCAACATACCTTGTCAAGTCCTTTTATCACACATCTGTTGTCCTGGCAAGACTCCATGTACCTCTCATTAGATTTAAGCTCTTGGGTCATTCCCTACACCACACTGTCTCCATTGGGCATCTTCTGTCTTTGCACAGATCCCTTATCAGAAGCTCTAAGTCCAGCACAAACATTATTCCCCTCTGTGATCAGTCCGGTTCTCTCTTTTGGATTCTCTTGACCATACATCATGTAGAGACTTCTTATTCTGCCCTCAGACTCAAACACTAGGCTTCAACTTATAACCTTAAATTGTGTCACCAGCATCTCCCCCATACAACCCAATGCCTATGTGGTCACACATTGCTGTCACCGCTCAGGATTTTTCAGCAATGATCCCTAAGGGTATGTTCACACAGACATATGTTCATGAAAAAATACATATTACAAATGTAAGCTAGGGAGGTGAATTGTTCAGGAATAGTTTACCTAAGACATTGGCAGTGCATTGAATGTCTAAGACACTATTTACTTTCACACTTTGGTCGGCCATTGAGTTGCTCAGGTATTGTTCAATTTCACACCTAGGTCTGCCACAGGTATTGTTCAATCTCACACCTTGGGTGGCCAATGTTTACTTTTTATACATCACTAATTTAATTAAACTGTAATAATTCAAACTGTCATCTCAGGTGATTAATACAAGTTGGTAAACTTGGGAAAATCACAAAAATAAATGGGCTTCACATACTGCTGTACTTGCTTTTTTTCACTAAAAATGCACCAAAACATTTACACTAGGCATTTTTTTTAGCACCACCCATTGCTTTTATTGGGTGAAAAATGCTGAAAAAATGCTGAAGGAAATGACATGCTCTATTGTGCAAAAAAACATGCAAAGCACAAAATACTGAGAACAAAAATAACAATCTGTGTGCATGAGATTTCTGAAATCTCATAGACTTAGCTGGTACTGTAAAACGCAGCTGAAAATTTGCATAAAAAAATGCTGAAAAAACGTCTAGTGTGAGCATAGCCTTAGGGCTTGTGCACATGACCGAGTTTTTCATACAAGTGCTATCCATGGTTTTCACCAATACCACTTGTGCCTATGGTACTTTACGGGGCTGTGCATATGTCCGATTTTGATTCAAATGTCTGATCAAAATTGCCAATGCAAGTCTATGGAAGCATGAAAATTATCTTTTCACAAACTGACAGACTGGAGAAGATGGAGAATTTTTCTTTCTTTCCACCTCCGAGAAAAACTGTTGCCACTCTCATCAAAGTCTGTTAATAGTCTAGCCAGAATAATCTGACCATTTTTCTCGGATGTGGAGAATACGGTCATGTGAAACTACCCTTTAAGTGACAGGTTCTGATGTCTCCAGATCCACAAGGTCCACTCCCTACCACCACCATATCTTGAGTCTTGAGTTATTCTACAATGGATGGATGTAAGGGCCACGAAACCAATGCTAAAGCAATCATTTTGACCTAGAAAATTCAGAAGTGTCCTGTATTTTAATATATATGCTCCTGTCTTGCCTATGCCTTTGACTACAGTCTCTTATACTTTATCTTAATGATATCTTTATTGTAGTGGCCTGACTGTCTTCTGATCACAGATACCCTTCATATGTCTTTGCTGAGATTTTCCCTTTCGCACTTTTTTTTTTGTCACTTGACAATAACAATCTTATTACATTGCTAGAAAAAAAAACAAGATACCTGAAATTGAAAATACATCTTGTTTGTTACCGGAATGCTTACTCTATATAAGCCCCTTTCCTTATTTCCGAGTTCCAGTATAACCTTCTCCGCATCCAGATATCTCATGTAACTTTATCCTGGTGAAAAACACATGCATTACTTAGGAACTGTAGATTTATTGGACATGTGGAAGAAAAGCACACACTGCACATATCACTGGGAGCCCAAGTATTCCCGGACATTATTGCAAAATTATCAACATTCAGACAGGAAAATAATAAAGGAAGACATTTAAAGTAGCAGAACATATTTTATTACTAAGGAACTTGTGGCAAGAATTTCCAATTTTGTTGGAGGACAGACAAGCAAAACTACATTATTTTCACATTATTAAATTGTAAATCATAGTACACAGAAGAACAATATCATTCTTGGGAATTTTTGGTCAAGTAAAGTCAATTATTCTTCAGTTCCACCCTCCATCTACAGTATTTATAATATGCACATTTATTCACATCCAACTTTGTCAGCTATTTTCATAATTTCATAGTTTAAAGGTTGAAGGTAGACATAAGTCCATTGAGTTCAACCTATAGCCAAACATGCTGAATTTAAGACTCTTCTTAAAAAAGAAAAAAAATCCTAGTGCAGAGGTGCATAACGTTTTTAGGACAAAGTGCTAAATTTTAAGATTGTACCACTCCAAAGGGCCACATACAATGTAAATGGGGTATTCTGATACTAGGTATATATCGATAGTACTATATGTATGATAATGTGTTAAGTTGGGGTTCCATATCTGGACCTTCCACTGCTGCAGAATTAGAAACTCCGCTGATTCTCAGTTTAGCAGTAAAAAAATAAGTCAAGATGTCCACACAATGAATGCAACTATGCCCATCGTTTCTGAGCGTTACTGAACACAGAGGAGTCAGAGATGGCTGGGTACCACAAAGAATGGCATTACAGGCCGGATGTGGCCCCGGGGCTGCAGGTTGTTCACCCCTACTCTAGTGGGTAGTGATTGGCTTTATAGTCATCTACTACTGGGCAGTTGGGCCATTAAATAAGTTTACCCAAGATAATAAATTTGTATAGTATAAATGATAACTTACTGAATGGCGGGGTGCGGCTGTCTGCTATGACGTTCAGCAATTCTGAGAACGGAGCACTGATGAGACCCTTCTGAGTGGAGCAGAGCACTATTACATTTACTGTATATGGGACTGCCAGAAAAAGCAAAGTGCTTTACTCAGCAATCTCCAAATCTAGTCCATAGCCACTGAGTGGAGATGAGTATTTTCTCCCATCTCTCTATTCAGGTGGTCCTCTGCCGAGCCCTTTCTCAAAATTTCTGGAGAGGTTGGACCCCCAGTAATAAGGAATAATTTGAAGAAAAAAACCTTTAATGTATCAAAGTCAAGACCCACTTTAGAATTTTTTTGCACTTAGGTGGGCATGTCCACGCTGCAGTAAAAGATAACTGATAGAGGAAGTTTAGTATCCCCATGGTAACAGACAACAAACAATACTTTGTGTAGTCTGACTTCCTTCCACATTTCCCTAACTTGCTAACCTGCCGTATATACAATACATTAGCATGAAGCAATGGAACAAAAAAAGAATAAATCATAATTTCTGCAGGATCAGATTACACAGTCTGTGACCATTGAAAAGCTTAAGTCTATATAAGACGGTAGTTTTTAAATGGTATGTTAATATATTATTGATTGAATTTTCATGCACAGTTACTTCATTTTCCATATTAGATACAGTGGAAAAATAATAATTGTCTTTAAAAGTGGAAAAGCAGATTGCTCAAGTTGCAAATTTAAAGGGAATCCATCAGCAGGTTTGTGCTATGTAATCTGATTTCAGCATAATGTAGCAGCTGAGACACTGATTTCAGGGATGTGTCAGTTATTAGGCTGTGTGCTGTTGTTTCCATACAATGAAGGTTTTATCACCAGGAGGATATCACTGACGGGATTGATGCACAAGTGAGTAGTCCGACAAGCCCCCACTGTCAATAGACAATGTACACAGGAAGCTGTGGTGTGGGTGGCGGCAGCTTCCTGAGCTCTGCTACATGCTACATCTAAAAACTCTGATTGTGTCACAATTGCTGCACCCAGTAAACTAAGTGATACATCACTGGAATCAGGTTTTCTTTTCCTACATTATACTGCTCTCAGATGAGGTAGCAAAAACCTGATGACAGATTCATTTTGAATGGGCTTTCCCGCTTCAGAAAATGTTAGTCCCTGGATGCAACTTGTTCTAAAAAAACATAACGCTTTACTTTCCTCTTCGACCTCCAACAATCCTACATCCAGTAATGAATCTCTGACACTGTTCCCAGTATGTAGCTGATGTCACATCGACAGCGTGGCAGTCAATTAGCAAGTTCAGGAGCTCTGACTGTGAAGATGGAGCGCTCCCCTCACAGCTGCTGAGCTCACGGATTGGCTGCTGCACTGTAGATGTGTCATCGATATCACAGCCAATATCGTGTACCGAGAGTAGCAGCAGAGACTCAGCATTTTTGTCATGCTCCTGGATTCAATGCCTTGAGTTTGTGTTCTGTGGTCGGCTTCTCTTTCTGCCAGTCACAGGAGACACACCTTTTCTCTGGGTTCTGTTTTCTGGCTGCAGTCTGTCTAGCTTAACCCAGGTGTTGCCATTTCCCTTCCTATTACCTGTTGGGTGCAGCTTTATAATCTGTCCCTCCTGCTGGTGTTTCCTGCTGGTGATAGACTCATTTAGATGTTCTGACATTCTATTGATGTTTGGAGCCAGTCTGTGAGCTCTCATCTGAGGATTTTCACTTTGCTGTTTCTTTGCACCTATCTTCTGTTCATCATTAGGAACTAGGCAGTTTATTTGTTATCAGTACTTGATTTATTCTTTGTTTGGTAATTCGTTATTTTCCTTACTCACTGTGGGAACTTTCCTTTTTTCAGCACACTTCTCCTCTTGTAGGTAATGCACACTCTGCTCTGCCATTTGTTCTTTAGGAAAAATGTGAAGCAACTTGACAGCCATTTAGGCAGGTTAGGTCCAAGTTGCCATCTCCTAGTCTGGTTAGGGCTATATATGCACCCGCAGCACCTCTAGAAAATGCAGTGTCAGGATATCCAGTCTGTGCAGGAACCGGCAGGGTCAGTTGCAGTTTTTTAGTGTATAACCAATTTTCCTGAGTGAGTTGCTACACAGGCATAACAGCTGGACCTGGAGATGGTGAGTAAAATTCAGTTTGTTTGTTTTTTATAACAAGCTACAGCAAGGGATGAAGATATTCTAAAAGAGGAAAACCCATTTAATGTCTGGACTAAAATTTTGCCTCCATTTCCGGCTTTGCTTTTATGAGTGGAGAATTCAAACAATTATAAAGCTTAGAAATAGTGGATATTTTTTTCCATTTTGACCACTACAAAACGCCTTACTCTTACTGAGAATTGGCAATCTTGGTAAATATCCCATATGAGGATTATAACATTGGCTTCCCAGCTCTGAATGCAAACCGAGTTGTGAAATAATTGCTTTCCTTTATAATTTTGCAGTTGTTTTCCTACAACCATAAAACGTTCGCATCCCGAGGTTATGAGCCGAACACAATTAACCAGTGTGCCAACCCTTGTCGGATGAGCTTATAGGGCATTTCTATGGCAGTTTGTCTGATAGTAACATATATTGAAAGCCTTAAACAGCATTTACTAATGTTTACCAAAAAGAACTATCTGTACAAATAGGGATCATTTCCAACAACTGCACCTGTTCTATAGAATAATTGTATTACATCCATCCCACCAGTCTGTGCTATAAGGAGAAATAACAAATAGGTTACAAAAACTCATTAATATCCATTGCGGGTTAATGCACCCGAGGGTCTGCTCCTTTAATATGTCAATGCCATTAGTGCAATTTGCTCCTAGGAGAAGCTGATTCATTTAACATGTCACTGCCAATAATGATAAGCCTAATAGATTTCATAACTATTTCTGGGTTCGAGATAAAAGGTGCACAGTCCTCATACTATTAAATATATAAATATATCATACCATAAAATATAACGTAATATATCTATAAAAGAGAACATCTTCAGACATATCTGATGCAGCAGATGAAGACGCTCCGAATCCCTTATTTATATGCAGTAGCCATCTAAGTTATACTAACTTTGATTTAGTCTATCTATCCAGATGTATTGATATCTGTGTCATTTACTTGTTACAAAATATTTGCATTTAAAGAGAGAAAAATGAGGATGCCGGGGCGCAGCATGATCACTTTGAACTGAGAATAATGTATTGCTTGGATTTCTGTAGAAAAAAAGCTACGATTATGGCATCTATCAATGTGACGTATTGATTATGCCGTTTACTAGGTATGTTTAAATTGCAGTATTCATCAGCCCTGTGCCTTGAAACTTTTATACTGTAAGCAAATTAGATGTTTCTTTACTGATGGATGATATTCTTAAATTATAACTCTGGAACTAACAGATTCTGGAAGGCATTACTTAGTTTTCTAAAGGCACAAAATAAAGGAATTAGCTCATTTTAAGTGACTGTCCAGATATAAGATACAAATGTGGATATGGAGTTAGACAGTTATTATCATTAAGATATTCTACAATAGCATCTCTAAGAAATCCTTCAAACAATTTACCCACAACAGACGTTAAGGTGACTGGTCTATAGTTCCCAGGGTCACTTTTAGACCCCTTTTTGAATATTGGTACTGACGCGCCCCCTGGGCCTGTGTTGTGCAGGGGAACCCGGAACCTGGCCTGTTGTAGAATGCTGGGGGTTGTAGTCTCAGTGTGGCGGTGACCCGGTCCGTGCCCAGGGTGGTCAAACCAGTGGCAGTCTTAATGTATAGCAAATGTCCGACTACGCCACCCGTGGATTGCGGTCAGTGGGGACCGCCGCTGCGCTGCAGACCGCTGAGGCTGATGTTGTTTGCGCAGCTGAGTATGGGATAACTCCCCACGGGAGAAGTATTGCCTCAGGGCAGCTAATGTGAGAGATGATGGGAGTGATGGTGTGAGGGTCCCAGTGCTAATGGTGCTGGTGCGGCAAGGAACCACAGAGACGTGCGGTTGCAGTTTTCAATGCTTTACTCACAGTTGTTGTTCATGTCAATGCTGCAGGCGATGACTGCCCGAGCCGTGCTGCGTCCACCAGGTGAGGGACTCGGTCAACTCCCAGGTAATTTCAGAGCGTGGCACAGGGCTCCCTTCCTTTCCTTTCTCTGGCCGTCCCCACCAGCGACCCACCTTTGTCCAGCTCCCTCGGGCCTTCTCTGGGCACGCTGATCTCTGCGTCCCTGACCCTATATGGTATGCCTTCCTGGTGGATGTAGTGAGGGGTCGCACCAAGATGTGGTAACAACCTCCAGTCTTTGGCTGAGGAATCTGTTGCCTCCACCAATTTGGGTTCCGGTACCCTGTTCTGCCAACCCTTCACCCTGTATCTCCTGGGCATATGGGGTTCCTTCTGTCCTCGTGTCTCTGGGCCTTTCTCTGGGTTCCTTGCTTCCTTTCTCCTCTGTTCCAGTTCCTTTCTTACTTTCCTTTCCGTTCCTTCTCCTCTCTCTTTCTGCTGTTTCTGGCCTCCACTCTAGGCCTGCCTCTGGAGCTGGGCCCAGACTGAGCCACAGCTCCCTGTCAGCCCTCTCTGGCTGAGCTCCTGTCTTCTTCTCCTCCTCTCTGAACTGGACCCTGTCCTAAGATGGTGTCCACCTTATATACCTCCTTCTGACACCCGAGCCCAGGTGACTAGCAACCAATGGGCTCCTGCCTATGCCCAGAGACCCACCCCAATCTGCTCCTACACCACTGGGTGTACTTTCCCCTCCCCACTCCAGTCAGGGACAGATGCTGTCGTGCCTGCACTTTTATCTTGTGGGAGCACCGTTGAGCTGTCCCTCGGAAATGGGGTGTGTGTGGTGCATGCAGCTACTGAGTCCTGGTCCACACTCCATCCTTACCCGGGAGTGGAATACCACACCTCTGGTCTGAGGTGCAATACCCCTTTAGCAGCCGAGCCCTCGGGGTGCTACATTCCCCCTTGATAAATCACAGCACGTCCTCGGGCTGGAAGAGAACAAAACAATTTGAAACATACAAGTTTTTAGAATGCATTCGTATATAAGACAATAACTTTTCACTCATCCCTTTATGGGAGGTATTCTTCTCTTTTTACTTTTACTGGTACTCTTTTTCTTTTCTTTAACATTCTTCTGTCACTAGCTATGGTCAAAACTACCGGAACTCTTTTATCATATAAAACATCACATAAAACATTTGCAGTATTATTCTAGCAGCATATAAAACTTTTTCATTTTAAACATTTTCAAGTAGAACATTCTTGAGCTCTGGCCGCTGTGCAACTTGCGACCAGGTAAAGGTGCAACAGTCCATTTAATCCGTCTTGAGGTAGACGTTGCGGTTCTTGTATAAAACCAGTAGGGGGCGCTTTAAGAAGCGCAACTATTTACAGGGATGGCCGCTCTCAGTCCTCGGCCAGTGGGGATAAGGGAGTGGCTGCTCACAGTCCTCAGCCTGGTAATTTAGGAAGGGGCACACAAGTAACAGTTCTTGTACCCTGACGGGTAACTATATACAGTTCCATTTTACCGTTTACTGGTAATGGTGTCCTTCTCGCTCTTCCGGGTAATCTTCTGGTCCGTCCGGACCCTCAGTGTACTCAGTGTCTGGGCGGTACTGCAGTTCCTCCTCCGTGAGACGGTGAACGTGGAGGGCGTACAGTCCTTTTGCGCCTGGGGAGTTCAGGCCTTGCAACCGGGCCTGGAGAGTGCCGCCGTTGATGACGCCCGGGATCAGAGGGTGCGACTTTGGGCCTGGGTGCGGGATGGTGGTGGCGGTGTCCAGGGCTGGAGGGCTCGGCTGCAGGGCTTGTTGCGGGGTCTGGAGCAGGTCGGTGTCTGCAGCGCCCGGGATCGGTGGCTCCACCAGGGGGCCCGGGAGCAGGCTGACGCTGGCAGCGTCCGGGACAGGTAGACTCCTCTTACCTGCTCCCGCGACCGCTTCTGCATCACGTGTCTTCTCCTGGTGCTGGTCGGGGCCTGCGACGGCTGGGACACTGCCGATGCTGGGCAGGTTGGTCTGCTGCCGGTCCGCCATCTTGCTCTCCGTTCCTGGTGTCCTCCTCCCCCCTGGTGGACCGTGGCCTACCTTGCGATGATCTTCCTCCGTAGGCCGCGGCTCCGCAGTCGATCGTCGGGGTTGAGGACCCTGCGTCGCGCTCCTGTGACGTCAGCGTCGCTCCCTTCCAGGACCTTACGCAGCGTCAGTGTGTGGGGCGGAGCTTCGGATCTCGCGCGCTTTCGGCGTCCACGCCCCTCTTCTTCCCGCGCGGCGTCCCGAAGATGGCGTTCGATGGCGGGAAGCGGCTGCGGATGGCGGGAAACGACCTAAGATGGCGTCCGATGGTGGGAAATGACCCAAGATGGCGCCTGATGGCAGGAATCGGCTCCGGATGGCGGGAAACGACTCCGGACGGCGGGAAACTTCTGGAAATGGCGGGAGACTTCTTTTTAAGGTATATGTGCAGTTTTCTTCAGGCACGCAATACCCACTTTTGGCGGGTTGGTAATGATCCTGCCGACTACGCCAAAGTTGACGTGCCCCCTGGGCCTGTGCTATGCAGGGGGATACCTGGAGCCGGATCGCTGGGGGTTGTAGTCTCAATGTGGCGGTGACCCGGTCCGTGCCCAGGGCGGTCAAACCAGTGGCAGTCTTAAATAATAACAATGTCCGACTACGCCACCCGTGGATTGCGGTCAGTGGGGACCGCCGCTGTGCTGCCAACCGCTGAGGCTGATGTTGTTTGCGCAGCCGAGTATGGGATAACTCCCCACGGGAGAAGTATTGCCTCAGGGCAGCTAATGTGAGAGATGATGGGAGTGATGGTGTGAGGGTCCCAGTGCTAATGGTGCTGGTGCGGCAAGGAACCACAGAGACGTGCGGTTGCAGTTTTCAATGCTTTACTCACAGTTGTTGTTCATGTCAATGCTGCAGGCGATGACTGCCCGAGCCGTGCTGCGTCCACCAGGTGAGGGACTCGGTCAACTCCCAGGTAATTCCAGAGCGTGGCACAGGGCTCCCTTCCTTTCCTTTCTCTGGCCGTCCCCACCAGCGACCCACCTTTGTCCAGCTCCCTCGGGCCTTCTCTGGGCACGCTGATCTCTGCGTCCCTGACCCTATATGGTATGCCTTCCTGGTGGATGTAGTGAGGGGTCGCACCAAGATGTGGTAACAACCTCCGGTCTTTGGCTGAGGAATCTGTTGCCTCCACCAATTTGGGTTCCGGTACCCTGTTCTGCCAACCCTTCACCCTGTATCTCCTGGGCATATGGGGTTCCTTCTGTCCTCGTGTCTCTGGGCCTTTCTCTGGGTTCCTTGCTTCCTTTCTCCTCTGTTCCAGTTCCTTTCTTACTTTCCTTTCCATTCCTTCTCCTCTCTCTTTCTGCTGTTTCTGGCCTCCACTCTAGGCCTGCCTCTGGAGCTGGGCCCAGACTGAGCCACAGCTCCCTGTCAGCCCTCTCTGGCTGAGCTCCTGTCTTCTTCTCCTCCTCTCTGAACTGGACCCTGTCCTAAGATGGTGCCCACCTTATATACCTCCTTCTGACACCCGAGCCCAGGTGACTAGCAACCAATGGGCTCCTGCCTATGCCCAGAGACCCACCCCAATCTGCTCCTACACCACTGGGTGTACTTTCCCCTCCCCACTCCAGTCAGGGACAGATGCTGTCGTGCCTGCACTTCTATCTTGTGGGAGCACCGTTGAGCTGTCCCTCGGAAATGGGGTGTGTGTGGTGCATGCAGCTACTGAGTCCTGGTCCACACTCCATCCTTACCCGGGAGTGGAATACCACACCTCTGGTCTGAGGTGCAATACCCCTGTAGCAGCCCAGCCCTCGGGGTGCTACAGTACCACATTTGCTTGGCGCCAGTCTAGTAGGACAGTCCCTGTCCATAAAGAGTGCTTGAATATAAGATACAGCGGTCTTTCTATCACATTACTTAATTCTTTTAGTACCCGGGGGTGTATGCCATCTGGGCCTGGTGACTTGTCTATTTTGATATTATTTAGGCGTTTCTGAACTTCTTCCTGGGTTATGTGGGTGATATTTAGCGGAGGGTTTACTTTATCACTCGGCATTTCCTCCGATAAATTGTTTTCTTTTGTGAAAACAGTGGAGAAGAAGCTATTGAGTAGGTTTGCTTTACCCTCATCGCCCTCTATGATTTTACCCAGGTTATTTTTCAATGGGCCAACTCCATCAGTTTTAATCCTTTTACTGTTTATATAGTTAAAGAACAGTTTGGGATTCGTTTTACTTTCCTTGGCAATTAGTCTCTCTGTCTCCTCTTTTGCTATTCTTATTTGTTTCTTACAGATTTTGTTTTTTTCCCTATAAGATATTAGCGCTTCCTCGCTGCCTTCTTGTTTAAGTTTACCGAAAGCCCTTTTTTTGTTTTTCATTGCCCTCTTGACTTCCTTATTTAGCCACATTGGCTTCCTCCTATTCCTAGCCCTTTTATTCCCATAAGGTATGTACCTTCTACAGTGACTATGTAGGACTGTTTTGAAAATTTCCCATTTTCTATCCGTGCTCCTATTACTAAAGATACTATCCCAGTCTATAAGGTGAAGGGCATCTCTTAGCTGATCAAACTTTGCCCTCCTAAAGTTCAGTGTTTTTGTGACTCCCTTGCTGGGCACCCTACTGAAGCACATGTGGAATTGTATAATGTTGTGGTCACTATTTCCCAGTTGCCCCCCGACTTGCACCTCAGTTATTCTGTCTGGCCTGTTAGTTAATATTAAGTCTAAAAGGGCCGTCCCTCTAGTTGGTTCCTGCACAAGTTGTGACAAATAATTGTCTTTGATAATTGACAGAAACCTGTTTCCTTTCAGAGATCTACAGCTTTCGGTTTCCCAGTCTATATCGGGGTAGTTGAAGTCCCCCATAATAATCACCTCGTTATTTTTTGCTACTTCGCCTATTTGTCTCATTAATAGACTCTCCGTGGCTTCTGCTATATTTGGTGGTTTATAACAGACTCCTATGATAATTTTATTATTGTTTTTTGCCCCATGTATCTCCACCCATAAGGACTCGACCTCCTCATTTCCCTCCCATACATCCTCCCGCATTGTAGGCTTTAGACACGTCTTTACATATAGACAGACTCCACCCCCTTTCCGACTTATTCGATCCCTTCTAAACAGACTGTAACCCTGTAAGTTAACTGCCCAGTCATAGCTTTCATCTAACCATGTCTCGGTTATTCCCACTATGTCATAGTTACCTGTAGATATTTCTGCTTCCAGTTCATCCATCTTGTTTGTCAGGCTCCTGGCATTTGCTAGCATGCAGTTTACACGATTTTGTTTTGTTCCAATCTTCTCCCTGTGGATTGTATTAGAAATTTTCTTACCTCCTTTCCAAGTATCTTGTCTTGGAACTTCTTTGTCGCACTTCATATCTTTCATTAGTATGTTCTCTGGTTGCATGTTCGTGTCCGGCGTTTTTGTTCCCATCCCCTCTTCTTCTAGTTTAACGCCCTCCTGATGAGTGTTGCGCGTCTCCTGGAGAATGTGTGTTTCCCGGGTTTGTTGAGGTGTAGTCCGTCTCTGGCAAGGAGTCCGTCATAGAGGTAATTCACACCGTGGTCCAGGAATCCAAATCCTTGTTGTCTGCACCATCGTCTCAGCCAGTTGTTCACATCAAGGATCCTGTTCCATCTCCTGACGCCATACCCGTCTACTGGAAGGATAGAAGAAAAAACTACCTGCGCATCCAGTTCTTTTACTTTCTTCCCCAATGCTTCAAAGTCCTTGCAGATTGTCGGTAGGTCCTTCTTTGCCGTGTCATTGGTGCCAACATGTATCAGAAGAAATGGGTGGACATCCTTGGAACTGATGAGCTTCGGTATCCTATCGGTAACATCCTTGATCTTAGCCCCTGGGAGGCAGCATACTTCTCTTGCGGTTATGTCCGGTCTGCAGATAGCTGCTTCTGTTCCTCTCAGTAGTGAGTCTCCCACCACCACCACTCTTCTTCCCTTCTTGGCTGTCCTTTTTCTTGTCGCTTCTGGGTGTTCTTTTCTTTTTTGCTTGCTGGTAGTTCCTCATCCTTAGGTGTGCCATCTTCATCCTCCACAAGTCCTTGGAATCTGTTTCTCAGTTGTGTGGTGTCTCCATGGTCTTCTTGCTTCTTTTGGTCACTTGCCTCCACTTGTCTGCCTCTGGAGGTTCCCTGACGCTTCCTTCACTTTCCGTGACTAGTAGTGAAGCTTCTGTTCTGTCCAGGAAGACTTCATTTGCCTTGATGAGTTTTAATGTCGCAATTCTTTCTTCCAGTCCCCGCACCTTTTCTTCTAAAAGAGCCAGTAGTCTACACTTCTGGCAGGTGAAGTTGGTTTCAGCTTCTGGTCGATCTGTGAACATGTAGCACATGTTGCAGCTCACCATGTAGGTTGTCACATCTGCCATGCTGCTCCTTGTCCCTGCTGACTTGATGTCTGTCTTCTTTCTTGCGATACCCTAGGATAAACAAATTAAACAAATTCACGTGCCGTTAGACGCGCGGTTTGGCGATGCTTTCCAAGCGGCTGGTCCCGGCTGTACCCAACAATCTTCTAGCTGAAGGAGACTCTTCGCTTTTCCCAGAAGGCACTTGGAATATGCAAATTGTCCTCTTCAAGCTTCAATCCCTGGTTTGGCGATGCTTTCCAAGCAGCTGGTCCCGGCTGTACCCAACGATTTTCTAGCTGAAGGAGACTCTTCGCTTTTCCCAGAAGGCACCTGGAATATGCAAATTGTCCTCTTCAAGCTTCAATCCCTGGTTTGGCGATGCTTTCCAAGCGGCTGGTCCTGGCTGTACCCAACGATCTTCTAGCTGAAAGAGACTCTTCGCTTTTCCCAAAAGGCACCTGGAATATGCAAATTGTCCTCTTCAAGCTTCAATCCCTGGTTTGGCAATGCTTTCCAAGCAGCTGGCCCCGGCTGTACCCAACGATCTTCTAGCTGAAGGAGACTCTTCGCTTTTCCCAGAAGGCACCTGGAATATGCAAATTGTCCTCTTCAAGCTTCAATCCCTGGTTTGGCGATGCTTTCCAAGCAGCTGGCCCCGGCTGTACCCAACGATCTTCTAGCTGAAGGAGACTCTTTGCTTTTCCCAGAAGGCACCTAGAATATGCAAATTGTCCTCTTCAAGCTTCAATCCCTGGTTTGGCGATGCTTTCCAAGCAGCTGGTCCCGGCTGTACCCAACAATCTTCTAGCTGAAGGAGACTCTTCGCTTTTTCCCAGAAGGCACCTGGAATATGCAAATTGTCCTCTTCAAGCTTCAATCCCTGGTTTGGCAATGCTTTCCAAGCAGCTGGCCCCGGCTGTACCCAACGATCTTCTAGCTGAAGGAGACTCTTCGCTTTTCCCAGAAGGCACCTGGAATATGCAAATTGTCCTCTTCAAGCTTCAATCCCTGGTTTGGCGATGCTTTCCAAGCAGCTGGTCCCGGCTGTACCCAACGATCTTCTAGCTGAAGGAGACTCTTCGCTTTTCCCAGAAGGCACCTGGAATATGCAAATTGTCCTCTTCAAGCTTCAGTCCCTGGTTTGGCGATGCTTTCCAAGCAGCTGGTCCCGGCTGTACCCAACGATCTTCTAGCTGAAGGAGACTCTTCGCTTTTCCCAGAAGGCACCTGGAATATGCAAATTGTCCTCTTCAAGCTTCAGTCCCTGGTTTGGCGATGCTTTCCAAGCAGCTGGTCCCGGCTGTACCCAACGATCTTCTAGCTGAAGGAGACTCTTCGCTTTTCCCAGAAGGCACCTGGAATATGCAAATTGTCCTCTTCAAGCTTCAATCCCTGGTTTGGCGATGCTTTCCAAGCAGCTGGTCTCGGCTGTACCCAACGATCTTCTAGCTGAAGGAGACTCTTCGCTTTTCCCAGAAGGCACCTGGAATATGCAAATTGTCCTCTTCAAGCTTCAATCCCAGCGGTGTGGGACTGAGCAGCAGCGTGAACCAGAAGGCACCTGAGACACACCCCCTGTTTCATCATTGGTTCACGCTGCTGCTCAGTCCCACAGCACCGCAGCTCTGCTTTTTCTGATTGGTGTAATGGCAGTCTGAGACACACTCCCTGTTTCATCATTGGTTCACGCTGCTGCTCAGTCCCACACCGCTGTAGCTCTGCTTTTTCTGATTGGTGTAATGGCAGTCTGAGACATACCGCCTGTTTCATCATTGGTTCACGCTGCTGCTCAGTCCCAAACCGCTACAGCTCTGCTTTTTCTGATTGGTGTAATGGAAGTCTGAGACACACTCCCTGTTTCATCATTGGTTCATGCTGCTGCTCAGTCCCACACCGCTACAGCTCTGCTTTTTATGATTTATGTAATGGAAGTCTGAGACACACTCCCTGTTTCATCATTGGTTCATGCTGCTGCTCAGTCCCACACCGCTACAGCTCTGCTTTTTATGATTGGTGTAATGGAAGTCTGAGACACACTCCCTGTTTCATCATTGGTTCACGCTGCTGCTCAGTCCCACACCGCTACAGCTCTGCTTTTTATGACTGGTGTAATGGAAGTCTGAGACACACTCCCTGTTTCATCATTGGTTCACGCTGCTGCTCAGTCCCACACTGCTACAGCTCTGCTTTTTATGACTGGTGTAATGGAAGTCTGAGACACACCCCCTGTTTCATCATTGGTTCACGCTGCTGCTCAGTCCCACACCACTACAGCTCTGCTTTTTATGACTGGTATAATGGAAGTCTGAGACACTCTCCCTGTTTCATCATTGGTTCACGCTGCTGCTCAGTCCCACACCGCTACAGCTCTGCTTTTTATGACTGGTGTAATGGAAGTCTGAGACACACTCCCTGTTTCATCATTGGTTCACGCTGCTGCTCAGTCCCATGCCAGAGCTACTCTGCTTTTTCTGTTTGGTGTAAGGAGAGCACTGTTCATAGTCACCTGGCAGCTCAAAAATGGCTGCCACAAACAGGTGTGGCACAAGCTACTCTGTTTCCCAGAGCCCAGGGATAGACCTGGCCTTCACTCTTTAACTCCTGTACTGGAATCTGGACTTACACAGGGTTCCCCGGGCGAAGGCCACAGAGTCAGCTGCTGTTCGGTGGCGCAAGTGTGAGATGTGTGCCGGTTCATCAGAGTGATATAATTGTGTAAACATGTATCCACGCCATTATAACTCTGTACTTGTTGTAAATAGAATTGCTTCTTAAAAAAATGATTTAAATGCATTGTATTACATGATTATATAGGGATGTAAGAATACGCAGTGAATATATTGATTATAGGGAGTTCAGTGCATGCTGTTAGAGGTTAGTAATGGTGAAATTTGCCCAACAATCAAAGGAGAGTTGGTGATTGGTCTAGCTCCAGTTTGGGAGGGGCTTAGTTCATGTGCCCAGGGGGTTTTCCAGTTGACAGTTGAAACTACATGACAGGAAGAAGTGGAGCGGCCATCTTGGGGTTAGTCTGGAATATATCCTGAACAGAAGAGGACGCACTGGAAGTGAATTCAGCAGCATCTGCTTGTGAGAACACTCGATTGACACCAGAGAAGCGGCATATTGGAGCTGAGCTTGCTCGTGACCAGAACCTGTCCCGGTTTGAGGAGATTCCTGTCAGAAATGCTGTTAAGAAATGATAAAGGCCGGGACCTTACAACACCGCTGAGGAATTAAGCCACAAGCATCAATGGTACCACTCACTGGTTGAAGGGGCCCCATAGTGAGTAACTGTTCACGCATCACATAACATTTTGGTGCCAAAATATTTAATGCTAAGATATAGCTTGTAGTTAGCTAGGTATGTTGACTGCTTCACACAACGTTTGTTGCTAATACCAGCATTCAGGACTTTCAGATTCGCTGCTGCGGTTTCTGTTTGTTTAATAACTAAAAATCACAATCCACTTTGAGGTGCCGACACGGCACACAATGGACTCCGGACCACACTTGAACTCCATTTTGTTACAGGAGAAAGTTTCTGCTGAGCATTTTAGTACTGGACAGTTATTCAACTGTGTAAGACTTTATTTACGGCTAAACGGCCGTCACCATACTTTTTTTGGGGTATCTTCGATACAGTTGAGGACAGACTGCTCCTCTGAGTATGCTGGAGACACCACTGGAAGGGACAGGGAAATTTGATTGGGGAAATAGAGGAAATATTTGTGAGATTGTAAACTTCAGTGCTGTACCGCAGGCTAGCCTTTACTTTACACTCATACAATTAATCCAATTCTCATGGTGTAAAATGGCAATAGGTGGCCGGTTTAGACAGGCATACCAGCAGGCAAATCTATATAAAAATAGTAAATACAGATTGCTTAGGTGCCATGCTGTATAGCACAGAGGTTCCAGGCATTGGCTAATATCCGCATAATGTTTAATTTTTTTTTTATTGTCCGGGTAAAATTAGTCACTTAAATAAGTCAAATAGTTATTTTGGGAACAAACTGTGTACGAGTTGGTTTTCTCGCCCGTGGCTCCACCGTATCCTAAAGAACACTTCCAGTACACGACTTACACAACCGGTAAGATGGATAGTCAGGTAGCCGGGTAAGAATAAGGAGGTCATGTCAGGAACAAAATTCTGAAGCTAGCAGATAGTCAAAAGTTAAGCTGAGGTCAAGGAACAGGAAAATCAGAACAATAAAAAGGAGCACAGCACAGCTGTATACACCAGGATAGCAACACTATTTATGGGAGTGGGAACTGGCACTCATGGGTTTATATAGAATGGCCCCTCTCAGTGCTGACAGCAGATAGAAACCAAATTAACAAGATTAACCACGTAGCTTCTGGACTGGCTATAGGAACAAGTCGTAGGAATAAAATAAGATCGAACATCACTTGTAACAACTGTGTGGCACGGCCTGGCGTCCGAAGAAATAGCCAGCACAGATGTTGCAATTGGCTACCCATTCCAAGGGCGCTAGAAAATGAATGCATGGAGAGTTTATTTCTAATGCACTAGGGCCAGAATGTTAATAAAGTACAGACTACTAAACCATCAGTGAGAAACAAATATCATTAGGAAACTGTCACATAAATTTTAAGCCAAATTGAGTGACGTCAGTTGTCCAATTTCAGACAAAATTGGATCAAAAGCAGGCAATAATGTAAAACAACAAAATAAGTGTTACTTACCCATGAACAAAACCCTATCTGATCACTTTTAATTCTCAACTATGGTCTTTGGAAAGAAAAGAATAAAAGCAACATATTAATGAGGAACTAATGAGCCCAGTTGCAAATTTGGAACCAAATTATTTCCAAAGCATGCAGCGTAGACGAAACTGTGCTGCTGCAGCACAACCTATCCTCTATTCCCAGATAATCATTGTTTAACGGGCTACACCAGTGACAATTTTTGTCTACAACGTGATCAATTCAACCAATATCCAGCTACAGTGGTGATAACTAGTGATGAGCGAGCGAGTTCTGTTAACCCTTTCGGCGAGCATGCTCGGGTGTTTTCCAAGTATTTGCGACGTGCTCGAACGTCACCACAATTACGACTAGCCGGATCACTCTATGATCTGTGCATGAGCAGGAAGTCACTTTTGCAGTGTAAGTCATTCTGATGCTTCACAGACTTACATTGTAAAAGCCACTTATGAGTCACACAGAGCACAGCGTGGCCCGTAAAGTCTGAAGAGCGGTGACATCACTGAAAAGAGGAGCAGAACTGCGCTGGACACAGGAGAAAGCAGCGGTGGGTGAGTATATTAATACATTCACGCTACATAACATGCACATACACAAACATTTAATAAATAAAAACTTAATGGGAGTGCTTCTTTATAGAAGACATTTCCCCAAATTTTTAATGTTGCGCTTGACACAAAATGTAATAATGGCTGCAGAGCGGAATAAAACTTTTTACTTATTTTTAATTTCACCTCTCTGTGCAGAGATATTAGCTGTCAAAGTATGTGGCACCTAATGAGTTACTTTTAATTAAGTCTAAGTGGGTGTAATGGCTGGGTCTTGTACTTCTCCTCCCTGTATTAGTTGATATCTGATAAAGCTCACTTGGACTTAACAAACGTTAACTCTTTAGGTGCCAAATACTTTGATTCTTAATATCTCCCCCAACAGAGAGGCGAAATAAAAAAAAAATCAACTTTTTTTCGCTCTGCAGCCGATATTACATCGTGCATCCAGTTCAACATGAAAAATTTTGCTAAAGATCCCCTTTAAAAGACAGAGCATGCTATAGTAGTATAGCTGCAGTATTGTCTCAGATTTTCAAGTTGATGCCTGGTGGTCTGCATAAGTAGTCAAGCTATTGATTTGTGAGGTTGAACCAACTGCTTATCTAAGATGGCCCTGGCACCTCTCGGGAGCATCCAACCACCTGGCCATTACCCACCTCTGAAATCACCCTGACCATCCATATTAAATGCTTGTATGACTTCAATGTCCATAGTAGAATCATAAAATTATAGAGTGTTAGAGTTGGAGGGGACCTCCAGGGTCATCGTGTCCCACCCCCTGCTCAATGCAGGATTCACTAAACCATCTCAGACAGATGTCTGTCCAGCCTCTGTGTGAAGACTTCCATTGAAGGAGAACTCACCACCTCTCGTGGCCGCCTGTTCCACTCATTGATCACCCTCACTGTCAGAAAGGTTTTTTCTAATATCTAACATGTATTTTTTCCCTTTCAGTTTCATCCCATTGCCTCTCGTGTTTTATTTGCAAATAAGAATAAAGCTGATCCCTCTACAGTGTGACATCCCCCAGATATTTGTAGACAGCTATTAAGTCTCCTCTCTGTCTTCTCTTTTGCAAGCTAAACATTCCCAACATTACCAGTTTTATCCCTCGTTCTCCTGCAGGATGACATTCAGGTACTCTATTCATGCTAATGTGTCACCCTGTCCTGGATGCCACAAATATAATAAAGCTGTGTCTGAGAGGAAGGGGGAGGTTCTCTGGTCAGGGGAACTTTAGCATGCAATATCTCCTGTCTCAGGCCAGTAGGGGGAGCAGGCTGCCCCTATAAAAGCTGGAACTGGGGGCAGGGTTAGGGAGAACTGGACAACCTGTCTCTGGATTGAGAGGTGTCCCAGAGCAGAGAGAGACAGTTGTATAGCACCCTAAGAGGACGTGTGGCGGTAGGAGAGCCACAAGCCAGGGACAAGAGGTGAAGTGCGCCTGTCCTGGCAGAAAAAGAACCCAATTTACCAGACTTTGGCGTCTGAGGCTGTGTGGATTCCACGTCTTACAGGCGATAACCAGTCCGCAGGGGACTGTATGTTCCTTGGCCTAAGAAGCCCGAAAGTTCCGCCACACCAGAAGGGATCAGCAAAGCCGTACCAGGCCGGGAATAGAAAGGGACCCAAGTTGCAGGCCATACGGGCGAGAAGACACGGTGAGCTCGGGAACATGGGCTGTTACCCTATAAGGAGGAACTAGCCAGAAGGAGCGCAGAGAGCACGGTAGGCCTACACCCTCACCCTGACCAGGGCCAATTTCCCGTTTGCTCTCAGACGTCCAGGCCCCCCCTCCTAGCCGGCCCTGTTTGTGGGTCAGTTCACCTGTTCTAGTAAAGACCCTGGACTGCAACCTGTTGTCTGTGTGCTCCTTTCTCCTCCAGCACTAACGGCGCTGGGACGCCCTACACCATCACCCCCATCTTCTACTATACTGCCCTGGGGCCGCACTCTTCATGTGGGGAGTCACACTACCCCAGCTGCATACACCATCAGCCCCAGCGGTCTGCCTTGCAGTGGCAGTTCGCACTGACCGCAATCCACGGGTGGCGTAGTCGGACATTACCAACAGCGCATGGCAGAGTACCAATGGTCTGACCACCCTGAGCCACGGAACCGGGTTGCCACTACTACCCCCATCGTTTCACGATTGCCCGGCTCCGAGTGCCCCACGGCCCAGGGGGCGTGTCACTATCATCAACTAACACAGGAAAGGACATATTGTTGAGATGATGGTTCACCACTTCCTACTCTACTTTACATGGCAAATGGTGCCCAAACTCTGTGGGTACAACTTGAATAAATTAACATTACAGCATTATCTCAATGTAAGACACATTAACATTTTTAACATTATCACAAAATATAACATTATAACTTTGTAAGTGCGGACAGTACAGTACTACCGGCATCACCAGCCAGTGCTGAGCTATGATTCCAGTAAGTATAGTATGTGATTGCTGCTGCCAATCACTGGTACTGAGTGAAGACATTCATTTATAAGCACATTTATGATTAATTATTACGGTTTAGGTGCTTTAAAATATTGTTTTCAGATGGAGAAGACTTTGCGCTGGTCAGAAAGTAATATTAATTTGATTACAATTGTCTAATATATCTTCTATAAGTTCAGCTGTCTGCAACTCTGCTCTAGGTGTTTGGTGCATGACAATCTACTCCACCCCATCTGTAGGCAGCACATCCATCAATCACCTTCAGATTAGATAAAATCATTTCTTGCTGTTTTATTCTGTAGGGCTAAATTTCTCTCTGCCTCATGCATCTTGCTGAATGATGAATTGGCCCCACAGAACATAATATGAAGTGATGTATTATGTTACATGAGATAATATCAGCAACTTAATGAAGAAACTCTGGGTCTCTGGAGTCCCTCAGAGATCAATGAGCTGGGTCAATTGTCCTAAGACTTGTATGGAAATTAGTGAATTCCAGCTGAATTCATTTCCAGGGCAAATAAACCCTTTATAACTATTCGTTCTTAGAGAAGAGAAGAACGGAAGACGGTCGGTGTCAGTGTGCCAAATTTAGCTTACAAACACGCAACAGTTGAAGGTGATGTTAATCAACCGCCATTACATTCCCCTCCATTACGGGTATTTTCTGTACACTTTGCAAGAGTAAAATTGTTTGATGCACTAAAGCAGAAAATATGATGTTGAATAGTTATAGGGCTGAACACATCTTACCGTAGTATAGCAATAGGCCCCTGTACAGCCTCCGTGCATTTGAGTTGAAGGTGAGTCTGGTATAAAAATTGGATAAGAAAATCAAGGCTGTAATCAAAGTAATTTTCATGTGGCTGAAGCAGTTTATTACACAGATACGGCTGTATGCACATTCAGAAAGAGAAAGGTGAGGCTGCTCCGAGAGAGAAAATCCGTTAGCATCTCACTCTGCTCTGCCCCATAGAGGATGGTCCAGAGCAAAGGCCTTCAATTATGACCTTCATATGACCAAATGGGGCATATGGAAAATGGTTGTCTTGATAAAGCCATTCCTCTTCAATCTTTGGACTGTCTTGCGAGAGGATGTTGTAATGAAATATCTGCACGCCATGAGCGACGGCTTAGAGTGCCGCAATTACACATTACTCACCTCTCTTTCAGCAAATCGCAACGATTCCTATGAAGGTCCGGATGTTGGACCGAAACATCATAATTGCTTTCCAGAATTTTGGACTAAACTTTTTTTCTACTTCGATTGCCGAGTTTTACATATTATTAAGGTAGCGAAACATCTCATTCTCATTCATTGTGTTAAAATCGCCAATCCTACTACATCTAACTCTTCGGAAATGGGATAGAAGTTAGAAATGCACGAAGGGGCTGTTCAGCCATGATTCTGAAAACAGCTTAAAATGTAATAAAGCAATAAAAAAAGAAGTCAAGCTCATCTAAATGACCACCTGATCCTACACATTTTGATCCCAAAAACATACTTTGTACTTCCCCTAAAGCTGAACACATGCTGTCCAGCCACATTGTCACGTGCTGTCTAGTCATTGATTAGCCAATACTTGGTTGGATGCAGTAATCATATAGCTAGAGCAGGGCACATAATGAGCTGTAGTCACGTACAAAGGCTTCATGTCGTGTTCAGCTACATGACCACTGCAGCCAACCAGTGATTGGCTGCAGCAGTCACATGGCTGAACAGAACAGATCAACGGTGGGAAGTACAGAGACTGGTGGGGGACCATGAAGCATCAGAAATGGATCAGTGGGGATCAGTAAGGCTAGTATCATAGTTGCCAAAAGTGTCACATTTTTGGAAATAATTCCAGTTAAATTTGGCATATCTGTCAGAAGGGGGGGGGGGCTTATTTAAACCCCATGTGAAAATTTCTACTTAATGGAGGGATATCTAGAAATGAGGGTTAAAGTAGATTGTTGGGAAGTTGTAATATTCTTTTCCATGGACATACCTGTACGAGGGCTTGCATCACTATTTTAAGATAATTAATACCATTCATTTTTATCATTTTTATTTGGATAGTTTTGAAAAAAACTGTCATTTCAGATTGATTTTACACAGCAGTTTTTGCATTTTTTTGTGCCCTTGTCACGCAATTTTGCAAAATGGTAAGTAATTTTCTCTTTAAAAAAAATTATATTTGTTTCTTGATACTTCAAATTATATTTGTTTCCTGATTTTTTGATCGCATTAATGATGTAGAATATTAAGTATGCAAAAGAATCATTGCCTGTATGTAGTATACTGGCACAATCTATTATACTGTCTGTGTCTTTCTTAACTCCTTGCCTGCCAAGGTAACTCCATTCTATCCTGCTTTCACGTGACACAATGAAGTGTGTGTGGGGTACGCTCTCTCTGACAAAAAGATGAAGGGTATCTATTGCTCTCCACATCTATCACCATGCTCCTTCAAATTCACCTTCATTTCAAGGGGATCCTATACGTCCATTTCACTTCATTATCAGGCCCCTGATATCTCCTTCACTGCAGTCTGAGGTGAAGGGGCATGGTGGGGGCATGGCCTGTTTCCACTTCTAATAGCAGCCAGCACCCTGTTAATGTCTCCTTCACTGCAGTCTGAGGTGATGGGCATGGTGAGGGTGTGGCCTGCTCCCGGCTTCTAGCCAGCCCCCTGATAATATCTACTTGTCTTAAGTCCGAGATGAGGGGGGCATGGCCTGCTCCAAGCTTGTAGTCCTGCAGATAAGGAGACCCTATTAGGGGGCTGGCTGCTACTACTAGAACACGGGATCAGGCCACACCCCACCATGCCCCCTTCACCTTGGACAGCAGTGGAGGAGACATTATCAGAGGGTTGGCTGCTGCTACTATAAGCTGGGAGCAAAAGGCTACGCCCCCTCACCTCAAACTAAAAAATTATCAGGGGGCTGGCTGCTGCTACTAGAAACTGGGAGCAGGCCATGCCTCCGCCATGCCCCTAGACTCGGACTGCAGTGAAGGAGACATTATCAGGGGGCTTGCTGCTACTAGAAGTGGGAGCAAGTCATGCCCCCACCACACCCCCTCGCCTCAGACTGCAGTGAAGGAGACATTATCAGGGGGTTGGCTGCTGCTACTAGAAGCTGACAGCAGATCACGCCCCCGCAGTGCCACCTCACCTCAGACTGCAATGAAGGAGACATTATCAGGGGGCTGGCTGCTGCTACTAGAAACAGGGAGCAGGCCACACCTCCTGTTCTGTGACCTAATGCCCCATAAGGGAGGAGGAGCAGTGAGGAGCAGCTCCAGTGTCACATGAAATTACAGGTACTCAGAGGTTACAAACAGCACTGTTCATGTTATCTTTATTTTTTATGAAGGCTGGGGCATTAGAATATTTTTTTATCTCCCCGGAGTACCCCTTTAAGGTACTTACAAGCAGAGACAAGACAGCACAATAGTTTTTCCTGAAAAAAAGTGAAATCAGCATCAGTCAGATATGGTGTGTTTGATGATCCTAAATGACTGTACTGTGTTTTTTAATTTCTTGTGCAATCATTTTTATGAGGTGGGGGAGTGATTGTGTAATGAAAATACAAAAGAAACTTCCCCAAAATCTAGAATTTTAAATGTGGCTGTTTATCTCACCAAGTGGGTATGTCACAAGCAATTTTTTTTTGCACATCTGTTTTTCTAGTCAAATTTGATGTCAATACTCACCACACCAATACAGTACCCTGTTGCAGGTGCTGACTATTTGGACATGTATCTACCTAGCATTTATTACATTATTTTTGGGAAAAGGAATGAATTTCATAGAAAAAAAATAGATGTTTTTTTAAATGTAGACATTTAACTCGCATGTCTGTTTTGCACATTTGTTTTACTAGTCCAATTTGACGACAACCGTACATGCCACATCTTTACTGTGACTTGCTGCAACATTTTGGTTTCTGTACATGTAACTAACCTAACAACATTTCTTGTTATGTACTTTTTGGTATAAGTTGATTAATTGGTGCTCAGAAAATTTTTAAAAGTTAAAGTATATCGTTTTGCAAAATGTATGGTAAACTAAAGATTGACAAAAGCAATGAACAAGTTATACAAAATAATAAAAAAGAATACAACAGCTAAGGATGTGGGAGCTGCCACCAGCGGTTTGGGCAGTAATACTACAAAACGCAGGTCAAAATTGGCCTCTTTTGATTCCCACAAGCATTTAAGTAAGATGAAATGGATGATGTCATGGAATATATGGCACATCACTCATATCAGTCACATCAGGATGATGTTACCTCTGTCAGCAACAGAGTCAGTTTGAGTCCATGTTCTACACAGAACCATCTGCCTGATTATAAATGACTAAGAGGAATACATTTTGGACCATTTTGCACTTTTAAAAGACTTGAAAATTTTGTCAGTGTCCTGTTTTTAACTGGACTGTTGGATACTAATGGCTTTCCATCCATTCATATGCTAAGGTAACTCTTACATTATTAAGGCTGTTTGTGTTAAAGAGCTTGAAAGGCATTGGATACAGTCCTGGGAGACCTCAGAGTGTTACACACATCGTTTCAGGGAAATTGGAGCCTTTGCATTATTGTGATTAGTTACATATTGATTAGCTGCAAACCATTTTTTTATTTTTATTTATTGAACCTGGCAAATTTGAATGTCAAAAGATTTTATCATCTCTATTATAGACCCTTTTTTTCTGCGTCACAAATGACAGAACTGCAACAAATACACACTTTCCAACCTTTTGCTTGGTCAAGAGGCACAGTTTTGATGTATTGTGTGAAATATTACCTAATTTATAAATACAGACATTTTATTAGCACAAAAATCATATAAATATAGTAATTTCTAAGAGTAAAATTCTACCAGATTATAAAATATTGTATATACTATAATTTTACAACTCTCCTGGCCATTAAAAATAGTCTGGGTGAAATGGTGGATGAGGATGAGGAAAAAGCCAATATGCTAAATGATTTTTTTTCAAACGTATTTATACAAGAAAATCGCATGACAGAAAACATGATTAGTGATAACAAAAATTCTCCATTAAATGTCACTTGCTTAACCCAGCAGGAAGTACGGCGGCGTCTAAAAATCACTAAAGTTGACAAATCCCCGGGCCCAGATGGGATACACCCGCGAGTACTGCAGGAATTAAGTAACGTCATAGATAGACCATTATTTTTAATCTTTAAAGATTCCATAATAACAGGGTCTGTACCACAGGACTGGCGTATAGCAAATGTGGTGCCAATATTCAAAAAGGGGACAAAAACTGAACTTGGAAATTATAGGCCAGTAAGCTTAACCTCTACTGTGGGTCAAATCCTGGAGGGTTTCCTAAGAGATGCTATACTAGAGTATCTGAAGAAGAATAACCTCATGACCCAATATCAACATGGGTTTACGAGGGACCGTTCCTGTCAAACTAATCTGATCAGTTTTTATGAGGAGGCAAGTTCGGGACTGGACCAAGGAAATGCAGTGGATGTTGTGTATATGGACTTTTCAAAAGCTTTTGATACGGTTCCACACAAAGGGTTGATACATAAAATGAGAACAATGGGGATAGGGGAAAATATATGTATGTGGGTTAAGAATTGGCTCAGGGATAGGAAACAAAGGGTGGTTATTAATGGAAAACACTCAGACTGGGTCTCAGTTAACAGTGGGGTACCACAGGGGTCAGTATTGGGCCCCCTTCTTTTTAACATATTTATTAATGACCTTGTAGGGGGCATACAGAGTAATATTTCAATATTTGCAGATGACACTAAACTCTGCAGGGTAATCAATACAGAGGAGGACAATTTTATATTACAGGAGGATCTATGTAAACTAGAAGCTTGGGCTGATAAATGGCAAATGAGCTTTAATGGGGATAAATGTAAGGTAATGCACTTGGGTAGAGGACATAAAATGTATAATTATATGCTTAATTGTAAAACACTGGGCAAAACTGTAATAGAAAAAGACCTGGGTGTATTGGTGGACGACAAGCTCACGTTTAGTGGCCAGTGTCAGGCAGCTGCTGCAAAGGCAAATAAAATAATGGGATGCATTAAAAGAGGCATAGATGCTCATGAGGAGAACATAATTTTACCTCTATACAAGTCATTAGTGCGACCACACTTAGAATACTGTGTACAGTTCTGGTCTCCGGTGTATAAGAAAGACATAGCTGAACTAGAGCGGGTGCAGAGAAGAGCGACCAAGGTTATTAGAGGACTGGGGGGTCTGCAATACCAAGACAGGTTATTATGTAGCGCCCCGAGGGTTCGGCCGCTACAGGGGTATTGCACCTCAGACCAGAGGTGTGATATTCCACTCCCAGGTAAGGATGGAGTATGGGCCAGGGCTCAGTTAGCTGCATACAGCACACACACCCCATTTCCGAGGGACAGCTCAACGGTGCTCCCACTAGACAGAAGTGCAGGCACGACCAACTATGTCCCTGTCTGGAGTGGGGAGGGGGGTGGAACACCCAGTGCTGTAGGGGCAGATAGGGGTTGGTTCCTGAGCGTAGGTAGGAGCCCATTGGTTGCTGGTCACCTGGGCTCATGGTCAGAGGGAGGTATAAAAGGTGGGCACCATCTTAGTTCTGGGTCAGTTCAGCCAGAGGAGAAGACACGGAGTAGAGGCTCTGTAGGAGCTCTACTCCAGAAGGGCCTAGTGAGAGGCCGAGGAGGAGGTGAAGGGGAGCTGAGATTTTGGCTCATCTCAGCTCCAAGAGAACGGAACAGAAAGGAACAGGAAGGAACGGAAAGGGAGAAGAAGAGACAGAGAAACAGAAGGGCTCAGGAACAAGAAGGTGGAAGGGACCCTAAGAACCCACGAGAATCCAGGGTGAAGGGTCGGGCAGATTAAGGGTACCGGATCCCAAGTTGGTGGAGGAGAAACTACCCTCAGCCAAAGACCGGTCGTCGTGATCATCTATTGGTGCGACACCTCATCAAACCTGCTAGGAAGGCACCATATAGGACAGCGGAGGACGGGGCCCACGTTTAACCGCACAAGTCCGCGGCAGCTGGACAAAAGTGGGTCACTGGTGAGGCAGGCCAGAGAAAGGATTAAAGGGGGTCCTGTGCCATGCTCCTGAACTGCCTGGGAGTTGACCGAGCCCCACACCTGGTGGACGCAGCACGGCTCGGGCGGTCACTACCTGTACAGAAGTGACCTGGAGTACCTGAACTGTGAGTAAACAACATTGGACTGCAGTACGTTGTCTGTGTGCTCTTTCGCTCCTCCAGCACTATCAGCACCGGGACTCTCACTACCATCACTCCCATCATCTACTACACTGCCCTGGGGCCACACTCTCCCCGTGGGGAGTCACACCATCCCAGCTGCACACATCATCAGCCCCAGCGGACTGCCTTGCAGCGGCGGTTCCTAATAACCGCAATCCACGGGTGGCGTAGTCGGACATTATCTAAAGCACGTAGCAGACTACCATTGGCCTGACCACCCTGAGCCGCGGGACCGGGTCGCCACTACTACCCCCATCGTTCCCCTATCGCCCGGATACGCGTGCCCCACGGCGCAGGGGGCGAGTCAATTACACTTGGGGTTATTTACTGTGGAAAAAAGAAGGCTTAGGGGTGATCTTATTACTATGTACAAGTATATGAGGGGACAGTACAAAGACCTGTCTACTGATCTTTTTACTCTGAGGCCTGAGACGGGGACAAGGGGGCATCTTCTACGTCTTGAGGAAAGAAGGTTTAATCATAATCACAGACGGGGATTCTTTACTGTAAGAGCAGTGAGACTATGGAACTCTCTGCCGCATGATGTTGTATTGAGTGATTCACTATTAAAATTTAAGAAGGGCATGGATGCCTTTCTTGAAAAGTATAATATTACAGGTTATAAATACTAGATTCCTTGATAGGGCGTTGATCCAGGGAACTAGTCTGATTGTCATATGGAGTCGGGAAGGAATTTTTTTCCCCAATGTGGAGCTTAGTGTTTGCCACGTGTTTTTTTTTTCCTTCCTCTGGATCAACATGTTAGGCTATGGGTTGAACTAGATGGACTTAGTCTTCCTTCAACCTTAAAAACTATGTTACTATGTTACTATGTTATTAACAAAGTTTTGGCTATTTCAAGGCAGAAAAAAAATGAAGAAATAAAATCAGTGTCAATAGTTCCCCGGGTCTAGATTGGCTGCATCCTTGAGCTCTTAAAGAACTTAGTTCACTTATTGTTGCACCACTATACATAATTTATAGTGACTCTCTAATGACTGTTACTGTGCCAAGCTAATGGTACAATGCTTATGTGGTGCCCATTTTCATAAATGGCTACAGGTCTTTTGTGGGTAATTACAGATCAGTAAACTTAAAATCCATTATGGGAAAAATGGTTAAGGGCCATGGAATTGACTATAAACCGGTTTTTAAGAAGAGACCTGAAGAAAGGGGTAGCTGTAGCTTTACTGTTTTAAACTTAGCAGCAGCATATGAAACTTTCCCATATAGATCCTCAATGGATAAATTAAGGTCTTTAGGCTTAGAAAGCAAGGTTTGTAATTGAATTAAAAACTGGCTTAAAGATCGCACCCAGAAAGTTGTGGTGAATAACTGCTACTCTGAATGGTCCCGCAAGCTTCAGCGCTGCGTGCACTATCATTAAACGTATTTATTATTGATATACAATACGGGATTAATAGTGTTTTTTTTATTTTTGCAGATAACATCAATCAATGTATTATAATGCAGTCTGTGGAAGTTGTTCATAAGTTACAAGCTGACTTGGACAAACTGAGTGCTTGGCCATCCACTTGGCAGATGAGGTCCAGTTTAGGTCAATTCACATGGGGATAAAACTAGGAGAGTCACTTATAGAGAAAGGTCTGGGTGTACTTTAGATCACGCACTAAATAACAGCATGCAATGTCACTCAGTGGTTTTCTTAGTCCAGAAGAATATTGTCATGTATTAAAAAAAGCATGTAATAATGTAATACTACCGCTTTACAAAGCATAAATGCAACATTATCTGGAATATGCAGTTCAGTTCCGAGCACCAGTTCATAGGAAGGATGCCCTGCAGTTACAAAAAGTATAAAGAAGAGCCACAAAAATGATCAGGGAAACGGAGGATATTAGTTAAGAGAAAACTTTTAAATAATAAAATTTATTTAATCTTGAGAAGAGAATATTAAGAGGGACATGATTAACGTATACAAATGCACTAATGGACCATACAAAAAATATGGTCAAAAGCAGTAAAATTCACTCAAAAGACAAGATGGCACTTCCTCCATCTGGAGAAAGAAAGCTTCATTCTTCAGCGGAAACAAGACTTTTTTTTACCACAAGCTATTCATTTGTGGAACAGCCAACCTCAGATTCTGGTAACAGCTGGAACCATTGATGGTTTCAAAAAGGGATTAGTGCTTTTATTACAAAAAAATAAATACTTATGTACATGTATAAAATTCAGGTTCTGAATGTTGATCCGGTCGATCAACACTTGGGATCAGGAGGGAAAAATTTGCTCTTTAGGGCAGACTGGATCTTGGATTATAGATATACTTATACCCCTTCTCTTTATCCTTTCTCTTCCCTTGGTTGAACTTGATGGACATGTGTCTTATTTCAGTCGTACTAACTGTGTAACTTGAACAAAGAATGAAATGTATGATTGATTGACTTAAAGATTAGAAAACCAACTCTCTGGAGATTTGATCCTCTTTCCTTGTACCATCAGATTCTTAGCGTAGAAGATAATTCATGGAATTCTATTTAGCGTTTCATAAAACAGAAGTACCTTCTATCTCATCAAACTCCTAGTTGGTGAGTCTGTTTCTTCTATGAGATAAGTAACCTTAACATAGTATCAGAACACAATATTTCATTGTTAAAAGCTTCTGGCGCCATGCACTTGATCACCTCTAAAGAAAAGGTAATCTACTTTTTGAACAGATATGACATAAGAGCCACTAAGTAATGGCCAGCTTGTAATTATGAAAAATGGCGAGCCAGCCTGAAATGTCTGAATTTTGGAGTCAGCAGTCTGTTTCCTGTTATCTTAAAGTGAGCCATCTGTTTTGGTCTAACCATATAGAATTTGTAACACCCACATTTTCCGGACTTCAGTTCTGACTGTTCTTAGGGAGTCGATATAACCAAAATGTTTAAATGAGCATCAATAAATATAAAGTTAGTCACTTACTTAAAGCATATGGACACTTTCAGGATTTTTTTTTACTTAATTGTGTTTTGGGCTGAAGTCATTCTTTAATTTGTATTTCTCTAGTTTTCACTGCTTGCCTTATATAGTCTCTCTCTGTTGCACTAACTTGCTGTAGAATGATTTTACTGAGGATCTGTCAGTGAACTTATTTTAATGGTGAGTCTGTCTTTTTGTTATCCTTTTCTGAGCGCCTCTTAGCTGATTCATGACCACATTAAAGTTCAGCTCAACTTTGATGTGGTCTGTGGTCTTAAGTCTGCACAGGAGAGAAAAAACAGATAAAAGAGTTACAAACCTACAAAACTGTCAAAATAAGTCTACTTACTGATTCGCTGATAACTTTTTCTGTATCCAGAAATCGACAATGAAACACAGAGACTACAGAAGGTAATCAGCACGAAATATTTAATGGAACCCAGTTGCAAAAATTATTTTTAAACCAAAATAAATACAATTAACCCCAAAAAAGTGCATACAAAGTTTTCTACATCCTTTAAATGTACAATAAAAAAAATAAAAGAAATCCCAGTTTTACCAGATTTTATTTTACCTAATAAGGCAACCAAAACTATGAGAAGTATATAAAGAGCTTTTGCATATGTAAAAATCAGCCATTTTCCCCCGATCTTCCTGAGTCTGTCTGTAAAACAACTAAATTTGAATCCCATACGAATCAACTCTATAGAATCTGATTTTTAAGGACACATTACAATTCTATAACATAGGATTTATATATGGTCTTGCAAATTTTAATAACAGCTGATGCATAAAAACGGATGCCATACAGATTGCATACGGATGCCATACAGATTGCTTACGGATGACAACACAGATGAAATATTGTCTGCTTTTTCTAAATGAAAATCAGGCAACTTTTTATATGGTTGTATGAACTTACCCTTAAAGCGGTTTTCCGGCTTCGTGAAACCCCTTTACCTTGGCTGCACTTTGTTTAAAAAAAAAACAACTGTGCTTTATTCACCCTCTTTGGGTCTGGCACTGCGTCTTTGTTGCTGCGCCTCATGTTTGTTAATTTCTGCAGCACTGATGTCATGTTTACAGCGCTGCAGACAATCAGTGAGCTCAGCTGCTCTGAGGAGCTCTGAACCTGGCTAATGTGATCTATACAGTATTTACCTCCCAAACTGGCTTTGATCCTTTGTTCTCAGCCCTTTATGCCTAGCAGGTCTCTTGACAAAGGTACACAAGATTCAGGGTAGAGGATCAGTTCTGGTCTTGATGGTAAGTGTGAAGACCCGGGGTCTTCCGTGGGTGTTGCACTACTCAGACAACACAGGGTGAGGGTAAAACAGCGTGGCAATACTTTATTGAACCACAAAGCGGACAATAAACACATAGATCAGTCCCAGCAAATACCCAAGATGGTACAACATTACACAGTCTTACCCTTCCACTTAGCCCGCCTGGGATAGAACAGCTGCAACTTTGGGACTTCCAGAGCCAACTACCTCAACCAGTGGCCCCTTGCTTGTGGTGGGCCCCCACAGAGAGGAGGTAGCAGCAAGCTTAGGAAGCTGACAGTCCATCGAGGTACAAGGCCAGGACACCTGAGGGTCCCACCACGGGCCTCTCCGAAAGTTTCCATGGGGCCATATGACCGGTGGGTCCCAATCTGGCTTCTCCGAATGTCTCCATGAGTTCCAGGCGCCCGATGGGTCCCTCCTGGCAACCCCAAACAACATATCCATGGAGTCAGGTGACTTCATCGTCCCAACCTGGTCTCCCCAAATGAATCCATGGTCTCTCTGATGGTTAATGGAGCAGATCTGTATCTTTCCAGTAAGGGCCGATACCTTTAGACCAGATTCATGTAGAATCCAAATCTTTGTCTCTTTGGATGGAGCCGCCATGCTATCCATCTACTATCCTGAAGGATGTATCTCATTCTCCTTGTAAAGCCTTTCTGATTCTCCTTGATTCTGCTTGCAGCACTACATACATCCCTGTTTATATTTACCTCTTCACAGGTCAGAGATAAAGGTGCATGGCTCACCAGGTCTCATTGTTTGATCTAATCAATTTACATAGCTGGTATAGCAGGGGCTCTTTAAATCAACATTCAGCTGACTTAGTATAATGTGCAATTAGCATAGTAGCAAACATCATTGTTTCCATACCCAAGAGGAGACAACAATCAGGGTTATACAAATACTGAAAAACACAAGAGAAAACTGAGTGTACAGCATATAGAAAAGGGCTTTATTAGTAGAAGTATAAGTATAAATACATCATATTACATATATAATAAATAGATACAGATAGGGAGATGACGCGCCCCCTGGGCCAGTGCTGTTTGGGGGATACCCGGAGCCGGATCAGATGGGGGTTGTAGTCTCCGAGTGGCGGTGACCCGGTCCGTGCCCAGGGTGTCAAGCTCAGTGTGTGGCAGTCTTTACAGATGTTATTAGTTGTTCTTTGCGTCGACTACGCCACCCGTTGATTTGCGGTCAATACGGCCGCCGCTGCAGCAGGGTCCGCTGAGGCTGGTGGTATGTGTGCAGCTTCGGGTAGTATAACCCCCAACGGGAGGGGTATAGCCTCAGGGGGTCAGGTGTAGAGGATGGTGGTAGTGGTGGTGCAGTGTGGATGGTAAGAAGACTCAGAGTCGGGCTGTGCAGTTCAGGGTTTTTACTTACTGCTGTTCTGTTGGTCACTCTGGCCTTGAGTGACCGCCCGAGCCGTGCTGCGTCCACCAGGTCCTGGACTCGGCCAACCCCCAAGCAATTCTGGAGTGTGGTCCTGAGCTCCCTTTCTGACTGTCCTCTCTACTGGCCTTTCTCACCAGGGGTCCACTTATATCCGGCTCCCTCGGGCCTCTTGGTGGGTGCACCTCTTCGGGGTTCCCTGACCCTATGCCTGGTGTGCCTTCTTAGTGGACTTAGTGAGGGGCTGCTCCACATGTAATGTCACAGCCTCCGGTTCTTAGCTGAGGGTTGTTTCTCTCCTCCACTAATTTGGGATCCGGTTCCCTTGCGTGCCAACCCTTCACCCTTCTGGTTTAATTCTGGGTTCTTGGGGTTCCTTCTTCTCCCCCTCTGGGTCCTTCTCTTCTCCTCTCTCTTCTCTCTGCAGGCGCTCCTGGACCTCTCTCAGGACTCACTAACCCTCTACAGAAGACTGACCCTGATCTAAGATGGTTCCCACCTTATATACTCCCTCTATGTGTGAGCTCAGGTGACCAGCACCCAATGAGCTCCTAGCATTGCCCTGACTGCTCCCCCTATCTGCCCCTACACTACTGGGATGTTCCACCCCCCTCCCACTCCAGCCAGGGACAGACACTGTCGTACCTGCACATATACCTAGTGGGAGTACCATCGGTCTGTCCCTCGGAAATGGGATGTATGTAGTGTATGCAGCTAACTGAGCTCAGTTCCACACTCCATCCTTACCCGGGAGTGGAATATCACACCTCTGGGTTGAGGTGCAATACCCCTGTAGCAGCCGAATCCTCAGGGTGCTACATTCCCCCCTGGTAAATCACAGCACGTCCTCGGGCTGTAAGAAAACAAAACATCCATAAACATACAAATTTTCATAACAACATAAACATATAAAATATTATAAACACTTTCAGCAGCATAAACTTTTTCTTGTTCCTTCGGCCACGGTGCGACTTGTGACCGGGTACAGTGCGACAGTCTCTTGTAGAATAACACGGCTTTCCTATAAAACCAGTAGGGGGCGCCTTAAAAAGCGCAACTATGTACAAGGGGAAATATGGCCGCTCTCAGTCCTCGGCCAGGTATTAGGAAAGGAATGACCGCTCTCAGTCCTCGGTCAGTGGGAATAGGGACACACGGGTTTCAGTTCAATTTGCTGGTCCCAACGGGGACTATATTTTAACTAGCAGTAACAGTTCTTATACCCTGACGGGTAACTATTTACAGTCTCTTTACCGTACTTTAACGACGGCGTCCTCCTGCTCCTTCTTTGTCTTCAGACCCGTCCGGGTCCTCTTGCTCCTCCTCACACCGCAGCTCCTCCTCCGTCAGGCGATGTACATGGAGGGCGTAGGGTCCTTTGGCACACTTGTGCCGGGTGAACGTGACCTCGTCCCCTACGTACAGGTCATGACCTCTGTGTCCCTCCGGCAGATGGCTTTCTACGTCTCTGCGGGTGACAAAGACGTCGCCGGGGGTATGATGATCCCTGATGAAACCCCAACCGTGCTGCAGTTGGAATTTAATTACAGTCCCGGTGGCACGGGGACCGTGGGCTGCACGGGGGTTCCTCCTGGTCCGGCTCTTCTGCTCTGCGCTCTGTTCCTGCAGCCGCTGCTCTCGGACCCGCCTCTCTCTCCTCTCCCGGTCGAAGACCTCTAACTGCTGCCGGCAGCACTCCGCACGTTCAGCTGCGGCTGCCCGCGTTTCTTGAGTGAACCCCATGAGGTCTCCTCCGGTGGGGTCCCACTAGAACTGCGCTTCTTCCAGCGGGAGCGGGGTCCTCTTAACGGGCTTCGGAGCCGGAATCAGGGGCTCGCACAGGGGCCTTGCTTTTTGGAGTTCCAGCTGATAGTACTCCGGTGGCCATATAAAGGGCTGCCCATCCGGGCAAGTGTGCTGGGCAAACAAGTCTTCACCCAGGTGCGGTACTCTAGATGTTGAGGGCGCGGTGGTGGAAGCGGCGCCCAGGTTCGCCAGGCCTTGCGACCAGGCCTGGGGTACCCTGAACGTAAAGGGCACCGTGAAGACGGCGGCGCCCGGGGTTACTTGGCCCAGCGACCAGGCCGGTGGCTCCGCGGAGGTAGGGGGCGCTGTTGGTACTGCGGCGCCCGGGGGTACCAGACCTTGCGACCAGGCCGGTGGTGTTTCCTGCTTTGCCGCGCTCAGGGTTGAGGCGCGTAACGTCACAGGGGTCGCGGCCGCGGCTTCTGCTTGAGGCCTAGTCTGGCACGGTGACGATGCAGCGACGGGCACGGCAGGGGGAATTTCGGGCTCTGCGACGGGGAGCTGGGACAGGTACTCGGTTTCTCGGCTCGGGGTAGAGACGTCCCCTTTACCTGCCTCCGTCCGTTCAGCTCCCTTCTCGGCGCCGTCTCCTGCCTTCATTCCTCCTGCGCCATCCTCAGAGGCGGTCTGTCTCCTCGTCTCGGGCGGCGTGCTCCGCTGACGGGTTCCGGTCTGCTGGGCCATCTCACGGCTCCACTCCGTCAGCGTGTCTTGCTGCACCTGGGCCATCCTCCGTGCGAGGCCCTCCAGCGCGGTCTGTGCACACTCCCGGTCTCGGGGGAGCTGTGCTAGGATCTCCACTAAGCCTAGTGGGGTTGTTGCTTGCAGCAGGCTCCTGACCACTGGGTCGGTGCTGCCTGTCTCTCCCTCCATCTCCGGGTACGCTTTCTCTGGACTCCTCTCCAGACTTCTTGTCTCCGGGTGCGCTCTCTCCAGACTCCTCCAGGCTGCACCCATCTTCGTTCTTTTGTTCTGTCTCCGCCCACACTGAGGGTGGTCCCGGGGCAACTTAGTGATTGTCAGTTCCAGGGGCAGTTCTCTCACGCTGATGGACACTTCCAGCATCACAGTCTCTGTTGGTGGGCGCGATTTCCGCTTTTGGCGCCATTCTTCGACCTGGCCCACGATGGGAGGTGGCCTTTTGCCACCCTCTGGCACGCCCATAATGGCGTCCGCTCTTCCAAGGCGGGAAATCTTTGGAAATGCCGGGAATCGTCTCCCAGTGGCGGGAAACTCCATGGATGGCGGGAAAAAGCTGCACATGGCGGACAACCGGTGGGAAACGACCTGTGATGGGGTCCGTTGGCGGGGACCCTCCGGAACCGGCGGGAGACTTCTTTTTGAGGTAACGGTGAACTTTTCTTCAGGCACGCAGTACCCGGTTGTTGCGGGCACGTTATCCTGCCGACTACGCCAAAGTTGACGCGCCCCCTAGGCCAGTGCTGTTTGGGGGATACCCGGAGCCGGATCAGATGGGGGTTGTAGTCTCCGAATGGCGGTGACCCGGTCCGTGCCCAGGGTGTCAAGCTCAGTGTGTGGCAGTCTTTACAGATGTTATTAGTTACTTTGTGTCGACTACGCCACCCGTTGATTTGCGGTCAATACGGCCGCCGCTGCAGCAGGGTCCGCTGAGGCTGGTGGTATGTGTGCAGCTTCGGGTAGTATAACCCCCAACGGGAGGGGTGTAGCCTCAGGGGGTCAGGTGTAGAGGATGGTGGTAGTGGTGGTGCAGTGTGGATGGTAAGAAGACTCAGAGTCGGGCTGTGCAGTTCAGGGTTTTTACTTACTGCTGTTCTGTTGGTCACTCTGGCCTTGAGTGACCGCCCGAGCCGTGCTGCGTCCACCAGGTCCTGGACTCGGCCAACCCCCAAGCAATTCTGGAGCGTGGTCCTGAGCTCCCTTTCTGACTGTCCTCTCTACTGGCCTTTCTCACCAGGGGTCCACTTATATCCGGCTCCCTCGGGCCTCTTGGTGGGTGCACCTCTTCGGGGTTCCCTGGCCCTATGCCTGGTGTGCCTTCTTAGTGGACTTAGTGAGGGGCTGCTCCACATGTAATGTCGCAGCCTCCGGTTCTTAGCTGAGGGTTGTTTCTCTCCTCCACTAATTTGGGATCCGGTTCCCTTGCGTGCCAACCCTTCACCCTTCTGGTTTAATTCTGGGTTCTTGGGGTTCCTTCTTCTCCCCCTCTGGGTCCTTCTCTTCTCCTCTCTCTTCTCTCTGCAGGCGCTCCTGGACCTCTCTCAGGACTCACTAACCCTCTACAGAAGACTGACCCTGATCTAAGATGGTTCCCACCTTATATACTCCCTCTATGTGTGAGCTCAGGTGACCAGCACCCAATGAGCTCCTAGCATTACCCAGACTGCTCCCCCTATCTGCCCCTACACTACTGGGATGTTCCACCCCCCTCCCACTCCAGCCAGGGACAGACACTGTCGTACCTGCACATATACCTAGTGGGAGTACCATCGGTCTGTCCCTCGGAAATGGGATGTATGTAGTGTATGCAGCTAACTGAGCTCAGTTCCACACTCCATCCTTACCCGGGAGTGGAATATCACACCTCTGGGTTGAGGTGCAATACCCCTGTAGCAGCCGAATCCTCAGGGTGCTACAGAGACGATACAGAACCACGGAAGTACGTAGCAGTTATCCGCAGCTAACCATTGTAGCAGGATAATTATCCTGCTACAATGGTTAGCTGCGGATAACTGCTACGTACTTCCGTGGTTCTGTATCGTCTCCCTATCTGTATCTATTTATTATATATGTAATATGATGTATTTATACTTACAGTATACTTCTACTAATAAAGCCCTTTTCTATATGCTGTACACTCAGTTTTCTCTTGTGTTTTTCATATTTATCGTGAGTTAGCAACCTTTTGTGTGACTATGGGGTGTGAGTTGTGGCTCTTCCGCACTCCATCCTCGTGATTCTCATTATGCAGGCCGAAGTGTTTATCTTTATACAAATACTGGTCTGTTCTTCTTGACCAGACACATAAATACACATAGATTTACAAGTCAACCCAAAGATAATACTGTATTTCTCTTGGATTAACAAACCTAAACGTCTGGCTTATTACGATTTTAGGCTTTATCGTCACAGTAAGTGTAGATTTTTAAACATTTATCCAGCAGGGACTATCTAGTAGTGGATAATGACTGTAAGACTGAGAAATACTGTAGGAGGGTTTTCTTCTATTTAGCCTCATTGCTCATTTTTAAGTTTAGTATTCTTTTAAATGTTACTTAAGTATGATCTTTCAGTGCCACATAAATCATGATCGCAAATCCAATTACCTGACCTGGCAAGATCACTGAACTCAATAAAAGCTCTACAAATCGGTTTGTAGAATGTTTCTTCTAGTGGCAGCCGAGAGTAGCTATCATTTTGTAATGCCCCAAAATTGGGGATTACATTAATCTTTTATAATGTGAAGTGTACTTGACATATGCCTTTGTATACTTGAATTGTTGCACTGTTTGGTTGAGTAATATTCAGCAGCACACACTAAAGAGATGGTCTGTATGCCGTCCGTTTTTTTTCTCGCACCCATTGAATTGTATTGGCAAGGCTCGTCCGATATATGCGGCAAATTGCAGCATGCTGCGATTTTTTTCTCAGTCCGATTTCAGCAGAGAAAAAATTAGCAGATGAGCTGTAACTCATAGATTAACATTGGTCAGAGTGCAATTTGTTTTTTTATGGGATTGCACTCGTCCATATTTCTCTCTAAAGAGTATGAGCCCAAAATCTGTATTCAGTGAAGACAGACTTTCCCATTACTGAGATAAGAGATGACAGCTGCTACTGATGAGATTCTATCTAGTTAGAAGGGGGAGGAGGAGGAACTCTGCCTCTAACTCCTCCCTCCTTCCATATAAATAGAATTACAGCTGCCACCTCCTATCTCAGTAATGGGAAAGTCTGTCTTCAGTGAATAAAAAATAGTATATTAATGCAGAAAAAAGGGGCACATTGTGGGTCACCTTCTCCAGTCTCCTAACAAATAGCTTTTAAAAGTTTACAACTATAATGCATGTTATCAAGTATATTTAATGGTGTTAAAAGAGCACTCTAGCATTTTTATTATTGCCCACTCTTTTAGCAATCAGTATTGGGTGCACAGGGTATGCATTTAAATACTTACCCATTGCTGTCCACTTCTACCATTTCCAGCGCTGCTCCAGTGCTCTCCTGTGTTATGTCATTCTGAGTCTCATAGACTTACATTGAGAAAATGTCCACAGTGAAGAAGCTGTGTAAGCTGGCTTGTCAGACTTGTGGTCACATGATGCAGGAGAGGACCGGAGTAGCACTGGAAACGGCAGTAGACAACAATCGATAAGTATTTTATTGCACAAACATTACTGATTGTAAACTAAGGAGGCAATTTAAAAAAAATTGATGGAGTGGTCTTTTAAAATATGGTTGCATTACAACCATAGGAAAGCAACTGTACAGTTACATACATTTTATTCTGCATTTACTTACTACCTCTGCCTAATCTGTATGCCAATTGTATAGATATAAATGGGAGATTTATCAAAATTTGTGCAGTAGCCAATCATATACAATGTTACCTTTAAAAAGGGTCTATAAAAAATAAGAACTGGAATTTGATTGCGTACTATAGTGCAGTATAATAACAATGCCCTATGTATATACTGTATGGGAAATGAACGCTGTAAAGTACATTTTTTTAATTGGTTATTTCTGAGCTAGGTGTAATCCTCTCTACTTAGAAGATAGTTGTCTGACTGTTGATTTGCGACTGTTTGATAGTTTTAATACATAATACATGCTTGTTTCTTAGGCATTCCTCACATGTATTAAAGCTGTCGAACAGTCTCAAATCATGCACACGGGAGTGATTCAAACACATCACTGAGCACGCTGAAGATTCTCAGTACTCGCCCAAGCATACTTGCCGAAAGGGTTAACAAAACATACTCGCTCATTACTATTGGTAAGCAACCTTAAATAGAGTTTTCAGCTGCCAGGCTGGTGCGAAAGTGAATAGATATATGTTTTTTGCCTATTTGTGGAAACGCTCCAAACACTGACACAAATACTGATCAGATTCGCCTTCACAAAGTTTTTAGAAACATTTTAGACATCAACTTGTATGCAATAAACGTAATTCTTAACATTGATTACTTACAAATTTAATACATTACTTTATGCCGTGGTACACAAGAATATTATTACATCTGCCAGGCCCTTATGCCAGTCACTAGAATCAAGGCATATTCAATAAATGTTATATACCCGTATGCCTAACCACTTGTTATGTTACATACAGTCATATGAAAAAGTTTGGGCACCCCTATTAATCTTAAGCTTAATGTTTTATAAAAATTAGTGTTTTTGCAACAGCTATTTCAGTTTGATATATGTAATAACTGTTGGACACAGTAATGTTTCTGCCTTGAAATGAGGTTTATTGTACTAACAGAAAATGTGCAATCTGCATTCAAACAAAATTTGACAGGTGCATAAGTATGGGCACCCTTATCATTTTCTTGTTTTAAATACTCCTACCTACTTTTTACTGACTTACTAACGCACGTTTTTTTGTTTTGTAACCTCAATGAGCTTTGAACTTCATAGCCAGGTGTATGCAATCATGAGAAAAGCTACTTAAAGTGGCCACTTGCAAGTTGTTCTCCTGTTTGAATCTCCTCTGAAGAGTGGCATCATGGGCTCCTCAAAACAACTGTCAAATGTTCTGAAAACAAAGATTATTCAACATAGTTGTTCAGGGGAAGGATGCAAAAAGCTGTCTCAGAGATTTAACCTGTCAGTTTCCACTGTGAGGAACATAGTAAGGAAATGGAAGAACACAGGGACAGTTCTTGTTAAGGCTAGAAGTGGCAGGCCAAGAAAAACATCAGAGAGGCAGAGAAGAAGAATGGTGAGATCAGTCAAGGACAATCCACAGACCACCTCCAGAGAGCTGCAGCATCAACTTGCTGCAGATGGTGTCACTGTGCATCGGTCAACTATACAACGCACTTTGCACAAGGAGAAGCTGTATGGGAGAGTGATGCAAAAGAAGCCGTTTCTGCAAGCACGCCACAAACAGAGTCGGCTGAGGTATGCAAAAGCACATTTGGAGAAGCCAATTTCTTTTTGGAAGAAGGTCCTGTGGACTGATGAAACCAAGATTGAGTTGTTTGGTCATACAAAAAGGCGTTATGCATGGCAGCAAAAACACACAGCATTCCAAGAAAAACACTTGCTACCCACAGTAAAATTTGATGGAGGTTCCATCATGCTTTGGGGCTGTGTGGCCAATGCCGGCACTGGGAATCTTGTTAAAGTTGAGGGACGCATGGATTCCACTCAGTATCAGCAGATTCTTGACAATAATGTTCAAGAATCAGTGATAAAGTTGAAGTTACGCAGGGGATGGATCTTTCAGAAAGACAATAATCCAAAACACCGCTCCAAATCTACTCAGGCATTCATGCAGAGGAACAATTACAATGTTCTGGAATGGCAATCCCAGTCCTCAGACCTGAATATCATTGAACATCTGTGGGATCATTTGAAGAGGGCTGTCCATGCTCGGTGACCATCAAACTTAACTGAACTGGAATTGTTTTGTAAAGAGGAATGGTCAAAAATACCTTCATCCAGGATCCAGGAAATCATTAAAAGCTACCGGAAGCGACTAGAGGCTGTTATTTTTGCAAAAGGAGGATCTACTAAATATTAATGTCACTTTTCTGGTGAGGTGCCCATACTTATGCACCTGTCAAATTTTGTTTGAATGCAGATTGCACATTTTCTGTTAGTACAAAAAACCTCATTTCAAGGCAGAAACATTACTGTGTCCAACAGTTATTACACATATCAAACTGAAATAGCTGTTGCAAAAACACCAATTTTTATAAAACATTAAGCTTAAGATTAATAGGGGTGCCCAAACTTTTTCATATAACTGTATACCTTATGCATATATAGAAGTAATTGTTGCTAATAAAAATAAATATACAGTAGTAGATCCCATACAGATGATTTTCATGTACATCTTCTATCCATTTTTTAAGCAGATATCACACAAGTACTTTATATTCTATGTGCATTTTTACATTAACTTTGAAATTCATATTAAAAAAAAAATGAAAACTTGTCTGAGTTTGCTATCGAAACTTGACCATTCAAGTGAACGAGTCTGCAAGCTGAAACTCAATGTTGCCCATTGTCATGTTGGGCCTGCTGCACTGATTAATATGATACCTGAGGTGAAGAAATCCATCTTGTGGTTCTTGAGAAATCAGTGTTTGCAGTTTTGAGTTAATGAAATGCTCGTGCTCTGGGACGGGACTGTAGGCAGGGTCTTTACTTGGTGCTCTAGGCCAGATCAGCAAGATAAGACCTGCCCACTGGTCCGCCCTGAAGCACAAGTATGTTCCTCATCATAGAGAAAGTCAGACAGAGAGACAGGGGTATAATTTTAATCAGTTCAGCAGCCCCAACATGACACTGCCTGTAGCTTTAAGGTTTAGGTTCGCTTTAAGTTCTGTTTATCTATTGTATCAAATTCTTATTTCATGCAATAAAATGCAAATTAATTATGTAAAAATCATACAATGTGATTTTCTTGTTTTTATTTTTAGATTCTGCCTCTCACAGGTGAAGTGTACCAACAATAAAAATCATTATTATTAGTGTTCAGGGTCCCCTGTGTACATCTATTCTGCTTTTTCAACTCTATATTTTAATTGTTTACTAATAAAATATGTTTTTATGTTAATGGATCACTTCTATGCTCAGATTATTTTATTGTGGGTTTTTTATTGAGACATTTCATAATTATGTAACATGGCACGGGACGGAAACCGTGGACGAGTTACTTGTCTGTTGCACCCCGCCACGTTACATGAAGGGGATGGTCCTGCTTGGATGTCTGGACTTGTGCTATACAGGCCGCATGTAGCCAATGTTGCTGGTTTTCCAGCACCAGGTGTTGGACAGTTCAATGAGGGAGACCACCATTTAAACATAAACTTTTTACTGAACAGGAACTTGGTAAAGAATAAATACAAGAGAGCGGGTACACAGTCTTATTAACGTTTCCTTTACAACTCAAAACATTTTCCACACAGTTTCCTCTGTTTTATTTTTCTATTGTTATCTATCTTCACCTTGTCTTTTTATACTTTCTACTTGTCCTCTATTTCCACTGTTTCTCACTACTTCACCACAACACAGCTCAACACTACAGTCCTCCTTAGCAAGAGTGATGTACTCATACCGTGGTTCCGCTTCTTCTTTCCCCTAAGGGTGCCAGTATGGCCGGTGCTTTTCTCCACTTATACTGATGCACTGTATCTCCCCGGGCACTTTACTCATCTCACAAACTCAGTCCTGTTTAGGCCCATTTCCTCCAAGAGTTAAAGGCTTTGGGCCTTTGAAGCTAGGCATCCTCTCCCAGTACCCATCTCCAGTAGCTCACTCTGTCTCTCAGTCTCTTCTGCTCAGAATCTTGCTATCTCTTTCTTTATGGTGTCCTCTCGTTTAGGGACATCCAAAATGCAGCACTGATCACATTGATCCTTAGGTTCACTTGCTATGCACTCCAGGCCCTATCTGCCTTACTAACAAAAAAACTGTCACTTTGCCTTCAACTAAACCCCTCCCACTCTGGGCTAGTCCCAAACATTAACTCTCACTATCCCTACTGTCAAACAACACACTCTATCAAAAGACATTTTTAAATTTTTAACGCACATCACAATTCAAATTTTACTTCACATTTCACGTTACACCAAATAACTAGTGATGAGTGAAGACTAAAATGCTCGGATGCTCGTTTCTCGGGTAGAGCAAATCGTAATGCCTGGGTGCTCAACCCGAGCAACGAGCCCAATGTAAGTCTATGGGAAACTCGAGAATTTTTCCGGCGGTTCCCCTCCTGGAGGTCTGGAGGGGGCCTAAAAATTGGCCAAATCAATGGGAACAGTGCTAAAATTATATGGACACAGCATGGGGAAGACCCCTGGAAGCAAGTCTGACTCCCAGGTCACTGTTGTGAACAATGTTGCCAAAGTATTATGCCATTTTTACGGACTGACAATAAAACATACAAAAACAAAGCCAAAATGGATTTTCCTGGAAAAAATGTTAAGGAACATTCTTTCCAGGGTAATGACTTGTAAATAAAGCAAAATAAATAACCAAAAACAAAAATGCTCCTCCAGACCTTGGGCTATGTTCATACATAGCGTTTTTGATGCGTTATTGCACTTTTGCATTGCTTTCAATGGTGAAAAATACATTCATCGGTAAATGTCATTTTAACATTTTACTACCTTATCTGGCCTTGTGGTGTGTGAGACATGATCAGACACATCCTGATTCATTTATAATGGAGGGACTGTGAAAGTCACAAAGCATATTTTTAAAAAGCCATCAGGTGGTCCTTACTATTGTTAGAGGGCCAGCAGTCGTCCCTCACTATTGATAGAGGGCCATCAGCCGGCTATGCTTTGTTATTCCCATTATTAAGGAGTGGGTCTCCTTTACTGTTATTGCCTATGCAGTGACTGCAAGGGCTGCCAAAAAATAGGATGCACTGCAATACCCCTTTGAAGAGACACAGAGGAGGGCCTAGTTAAAAAAAAGTTCCCATTATAAAGCAGTGGGTCTCGTATACTGTTATTGTGTATGCAATGACTGAAAGGGCTGCCAAAAATTAGGACGCACTCCAATAAACCTTTGAAGAGACATAGAGGACAGCCTCAGTAAAAAAAATTGTCCCATTATTAAGGAGTTGGTCACCTAAACTGGTAATGCCCATGCAGTGCCTGCAAGGGCTGCCAAAATATTGGACGCACTCCAATACTCCTTTGAAAAGATGTAGAGGAGGGCCTCAGTAAAAAAAATAGTTCCCATTATTTAGGAGTGGGTCTCCTATAGTGGTAATACCCATGCAGTGACTGCAAGGGCTGAAAAACATTTACCCCTGGGGGGTATACATGAACATATTGTATAACATACAGAATGTTAGAGGCAGGCCTCTAAAACAATTTCCTACAGGCATCATAAACACCCTTAAAAAAAATTATGTGGGCATTGCATCACGGTCACCATGGTGATATAAAGGTGGAGGATGAGGAGAAGAAGGAGTACAACAGAAAATAGACAAAATCAGGAAGCGTATACCCATGTCTGGGTGTGAAGAGGTGCATGGGGAATAGACCTCCCCAAAAAACACTGGATTTGACTTTATGTTCTGCTGCTATCATCCGGTTGTGTTGAGAAGTCTGGTCCAATCCAGCCTTTGGATAAGAGTCAGCCTATCAGTTATAATACCCCCGGCGGCACTAAAAACCCGTTCTGACAAAACACTAGCGGCAGGGCAGGCCAGGACCTCCAAGGAGTAGAGAGCCAGTTCGTGCCACATGTCCAGTTGGATACCCAATAATTATAAGGAACAGAGGAATCATGGAGGATGTTGGTACGGTCGGCAAGGTACTCCTTCAGCATCTTCCAACACTTTTCCCTCCTTGACAGAATACCACGCGCATCAGGGCCTGGGCACCTGGGCACCGGGAGGGACTGAGAAAACTGTCCCACACCTTTGACAGTGTTCCCTGCCTCTGCTGCATCATATTTGTGTCTCCCTCTCCTGTACTCCTTGGTTGTCCAACAAACTGTGACATCTGCCACCAGCGTTTTCAGATGGGATTTTTTTTAATAATTCCTCAACAAGAACCTTTACATACTGCAACATTTTTCCGTCACTGGAAAAAGAAATAGAAATTTCTCTTTGTAGTGTGGGTCTAGAAGTGTGACCAACCAGTAATTACTCTCACCCCAAAATGTGTACAACGTGAGGGTCACAGGAAAGGCAGCGGAACATAAAGTCAGCCATGTGTGCCAGACTGCCACCAGCCAAGACTTCCCTGTCCTGACCAAGAGGACGACTGTCCATGCTCTCCTCCTCCTCATCCTCCTGTTATGTGACTGTGTGGGTAGTACCATCTGCAGTGCAGGAAAACAGTTCATGTCCCTTCTCCTCTTCCTCCTCCTCCTAATTATCACCCAATCCGCATTAAGATGAGATGAGGCTGGGCTGTATGCTCCTATATGGCTCCCTGCTCCATCTCATCTTGTTCCTCCTGCAATTTCTCCTCTTTAAATGTGAGCAGCGAGTGTTTCAGAAGACAGATAAGAGGGATGGTGACGCTAATTTTGGCTTCATCGCCACTCACCATCTTGTTGGAGTCCTCAAAGTTTTGGAGGACGATACAGATGTCAGACATCCATGCCCACTCATCAGCTCTTATGTGTGGAGGCTGACCTGAATACCGATGGGCGCGTTGAAGTTGGTACTCAACAATTGCCCTTTGCTGCTCACAAATCCTTCCCAACATATGCAAGGTTGAGTTCCAATGCATTGTGACATCGCACACCAGTGAGCTGAAAGCTGCAAACACTGCTAAAGCACGGCGAGGGCGACGAAAGCTTTGCTGACTTTCGGAAATGGGAACACAGGCGGCGTACTTCCTTAACAAACAGATCAGGTAGAACAGAGGTGAGCTTTGAGAAACCGCTGAAACACTAGGTTTAGCACATGGGCCAGGTATGGTACGTATGCAAGCTTGCCTAACTTCAGAGCCGTCACCAGGTTTAGGCCATTGTCACACACAATGTCTTGCTGTAGGTTCAGCACAGCCACAGATCTGCCTGCTCTGTTACAGCTGTCAATAAATCTTCAGCAGTGTGCGGTTTGTCCCCTAAGCATATTAGCTTCAGCACAGCCTGTTGCCGCTTGGCCGAGTCAGTGCTGCTGTGCTTCCAGCTTCTGATTGATGTGGTCATTTTAAAGATGGAGGCTAAAGAGGAGGAGGAGGAGGAGGTGCAGGAGCTGTAGAATGTAGGGGCAATCCTGATTGACCCAGGGCCTGCAATCCTCGGCGTCGGGATGACGTACTCTGTCCCAGAGTACAACTGGGTCTCGGCTTCCAATATATTAACCCAGTGTGCCGTCAGCGAGATGTACCCTCCCTGGCCACAAGCACTTGTCCACGTGTCCGAGGTTAGGTGGACTTTCCCAGTAACTGCGTTGTTGGGGGCACGGGTAATGTTCTGGGACACGTGCTTGTGTAATGCAGGGATGTACACCTGGAGAAATAGTGGCGGCTGGGGACCAAGTGCCGAGGAATGGCCACGGCCATCAGGTTGTCGAAAGATTCCGTCTCCACTAGCCTAAAAGGCAACATTTCAAGTGCAAGCAGTCGAGAAATGTGGCAGTTTAGCAGGGAGGCATCTTTGTCTGCTCCATGTACAGGGGATTGGCGTGCATGCACAACAGCAGAACAGGCAATGGTGTCACCTGCAGACACTGTTTCTGGACCCTGGAGTTTGGCCTAACTAGTTGGGTGCTTTGCTGTCATGTGTCTGAGCATGGTGATGGTGGTCAGGCTGGTAGTTTTGCTGCCCATGCTGATGCTGACATGGCAGATGTTGCAAATGGCCTTTTTGGGGTTATCTGGACAGTCTTTAAAAAAGAGCCAGGCTCTGGAAGACCTAACAGTTTGGCTGGCAACTTCCCTCGTATTGGTGTTCAGGGGAACAGTTGCCCACCTTGTATCTGTGGCTACCCCACTGCTTGTTCCTGCTTGTTGTGGTGCTATGCCTCCCTCGCAGTCTGTGCTGCTGTCCTCGCTATGCATGTCACCTTGCCAGGTCGTCTTCCATGTATGCACCCTGGGCCTCTTCCTGACTTGCTGGCAATTTTGTCTTATCATCATCATTCACCTCTAGCGACAGTAATTGTACTTTCCCAACAGGGTGAGGAATATGTGGTCCAGACTCACGGCTACTGGGACTGGACCGTGTGGGAGACAGGGTAGTGGTGGTGGTGGCAAACTGACTGAAAGCATTATCTGCTATCCAACCAACAACCTTTTCACACTGCTCTGGCTTCAAGAGTGATGTTCCGTGACTGCCTAGAAATTAGGAAACGAAGGTAGTTCGACATGATGTGAGTGTTTGTTATGCTCCCTCAGCAGGCACAGTTTTATCTTGCCCATGGCCTCGGCCTCTGTGTCACCACCAGCATCACGTCAACTTTCCCGTCCCTTGCCACGTATCTTGCCCATTTTAAATGGAGTGTAATATTTTCACGCTCCAAAAAATGTGACGATAATTACCGCAGTAATATCATGTCTGATGACCACGGTTTTAGGCAGTGGCGTAAGAGATATGGTTTTGGTCAGTGACCAGGTGTAGAAAAGGTTGAACAACACACAACTGGCAGACTTTAACTGGAGTGTAATATGTGGCACGCTCCAAAAAATGTGCCAATTATTACCGCAGAAATATCGGCTCACATCTGATGACCACGGTTTTAGGCAATGGCCTCATTGATATGGTATTGGTCAGCGACTAAGTGTGAATAGCTTGAACAACACAAAACTGGATTTTAACAGGAGTGTAATATTTGGCACGCTCAAAAAAATGTAACGATTATTACGGCAGTAATATTGGATCACGTCTGATGACCACGGTTTTAGGCAGTAGCATTGACAAGCAATAGATGCTACTGCACACGCGCGGGCGCCATTTTGCTAGAGGAAAAATAAATTTGCCTGCAGCAATATGGCCCCCGCCTGCACTTGCACAGTAGCATTTCTCGATTGCCGATATGCTACTGCGCACGCGTGGCACCATATTGCTGAGCCCACACTCCTTTTCCAAAAGCAAAATGGTGCCCGCGCATTTGCAGTAGCATCTCTTGGCAACAAAAACATGTTACAGCACTTGCTCGGGCGTCGGGAGGCCATTTTTGGATATGTAAATTTCACGTGGGTATAGAAATTACACAGTCAGTATTTAAAATAGTAGGCAGGTCATTGAAAGCACAGTGACCTGTCAGAGGCCAGAGATAGGAATACATGGATACAGAAGTAGAGCACCAGAGCACGAGCATATCATTATGCCAGAACTGAAACTAAAGATTATAAAAGAACCACTGGACGGATTTCATCATCAAAAGTATCATTTTACTCAGTGTAACGGCACCCACCTGACAGTGTATGCAGTTTACTAAGCAATCCTGTTGACAGGTGCGCTTTAAACTTGTTTCTTCAAGGGGGAACGTTGGCAACTAGTCCATCTCCTTACAGTTATATAATGCATTGTGAAGTTTGTAATGCAGCAGCTTGCTAGCATTACTGTAAATGGTCCAGGATGTGTTTTACCTGACCATGTACCTTCCCCTTTAACTGACTGGTCACATGACTGTGACATCACACAGGTCCTGTATGCACTGTAAAGGTCTGTACACATGACTGGGACAGCACACAGGACCTATACACACAGCTGACTGATCACATGACTGTGACATCAGCAAGGTCTTGTCAGTATGGGTGTATGTGTGCATAGGATATATAAACCCCGGTAATTGGAGACAGGTGTGTTCGGTGTGAGAGACATGAGGCCAGTTCCCCATGTGTGTGGGACACCGTTCTGCCTAGTGAGGCTGAGTGAAGCCTGGCAGCCTGAAAGGCTGAGACTGGATCCTCTGAGTGGATGCTAGTGGCCTTGGAAGGCAGAGGCTTAGTGAAGAGTCCAGAAAGGCGCAGACTGGATGTGTGTGAGTGAAACATTCCAGCAGCCTTAGACGGGACGACGACTAGAGACCCCTACCTGGGAAGCCACAAAGCCACAGTGGTGGCGGATTAAAGGGACTGCAGCAACTAAACCCGGCAAAGGTAATACACTTTGTTACATGGACTGTGTTATGGACATTGCTATAGTATTACCTTGCTGGAGGCTGTGACCTGGGCCAATTGGGCCTGTCTGCTATTTGAGAGACTCCCGGATGTTAAGTGTGTAAACATGCCGGTGACAAACTAAGATGGACATTATGTGTGTGAACAGCGGTTTATGATAACATAATAAACTGCTGTATTGAGAAAATACCGGAAGGACATTGCACGTGTGCTTAATTTACCCGGTGCAGCGAGTATCCCCCAGTATGATGACTAGCGTTGCCTTACAAGTTTTAAAATGTTATTTTATCTATTTTCTGCCCAACAATAACATAAGCAGCGGACAGGGTTAATTATTGGGAACAGTACAGGATGGGAGAAGTTACATAGGCACATAGCAAAGACAGTTTGCTGTTGATTAATTAGATAGAGAAGGTCCTGGAGAAGTAACAGACCTATGGTCCAGCTGCTTGCAGACCTGCAAAGAAATGGTGTTGTGTGCGAAGAGTGAAGACCTCAATATGTCAGAAAGTATATTCTGAAAGAAATCAAGGGTCTAGTGGAAGCAGGAGTGCAGATCTCAAACAGGGAGCCTAGCAGAGTTAAATTGGTGGACGAGGTCCTTACCCCAAGCCAGGAGACCTAATTAACAGATTGGAAAATATTGTTCAGGAGAGCAGCAGGAAGAGGTCTTTAGACTAGGCCAGGAGGTATATTTAAACCATACGGAATTTTGCCCAGGGGGAGCAGAAGGCCAGGTGGCCCAATTAAAGGGAATTAAACTGAAGGAAGGATTCCTTATCTCAGATAAAGAGGATACTGGGACACAAGTTCTCCTATGGAGAACTGAAGATGCAGTGACACAGCAAGGAGTGTGTGGCACTCATCGAATTAACTTTGAGAGGACTAGTGAGGAGTCGTACTGACGCACCTCAGTCAGTGAGGTCTTCACAAATCAACTGGGAGTTGAAACTAGTTGTGAGAGGCCGTAGCGACACACATCTACCCATACGGTCTTCACAGAGGAAGATGGAGGTTCCCATAATGGTTTGCTAGACTGTTGTAACTTGAAACTAAAGTAATGTACTGCAACATGTAACCATACAGTTCCTGTCTCTGAAGAAAGCATTAGGCTGTATGCCCACTATGCGTTTTTTAAGCGTTTCTGCAGCGGCAATTCCGCTGCAGAAACGCTTAAAAAACACTTGATAGAAGGTCTGCATTGTTCCCCAATGATAATCCGCATGTACTGTGCACATACTGCGGAAATTTCCGCTGCGGATTATCATTGAGGAAAAATACGCAGCACTACCAATTATTTTGTGGAAGCCCTGCGTTTTCGCCGCTATTGACTTGCATTGGAACGCATGGAATCCGCATCACTGCATCTGTACATGCGGAATCCATGCGTTTCAATGTGCGGATAGTACCCGGGTTTGGAGAAGAGGAGACTCTCCTCCGGACCCAGGTACCATAGTAACTGTAAAAAAAAGAATAAAATAAAAAATATACATTATACTTACCTTCTGATGGCCCCGGGTGTCCTTGTCTCGGCTTGCCGGCAGCTCGCAGTGGACTCAAGGACCTGCGGTGACGTCATTTAGTCATGTGATGGGTCACACGACCGCTGACGTCGGCAGGTCCTTTAGTCTACCGCGAGCTGCCGGCAAGCCAGGATGCATTGGATAAAGAAGGTAAGTATAATATTTATTCTTTATTTTTTACCATTCTTTCAGTCTCACTATATAAATCCATGCCGGTTGCATGGATTTATATAGTGTGACCAAGTTGTCAATCACTTTCCAAGTAATGCTAAAATCGCTTGGAAGCGCTTGACAACCCGCATGCGGAAATGCATGTGAAGAACGTTTCACATCCGCATGTCCCTGGCAGGAAAAACGCATGTACAATCTGCATGTACAATCCGCATGTACAATCCGCATGTACAGTCTGCATGCGTTTTTTCTGCCAGAGAGATGCAGAAATGCTCAGGAAAAAATCCGGAGCATTTCTGCATCGTGGGCACATAGCCTTAGAGACATTGCTGAAGTTGTGCCTGCTATGCTTCTCATCAAGTTCTTGTAAAGTAAAGAAAAGTTTATATTTGGACTTTTGTCTCCCTCATTCATCTCTAGTAGTGTTGAGCCACCCCCGTAGTGTTCGGGTTCGGTTCGGTTCGTCGAACACAGGGATGTTCGAGGAACTGTTCGTCGAACTGTTCGTCGAACACCTTAGAACACCATCGAACACCGTTAAAACCAATGGCAGGCAAACAAAAACACATAGAAACACATAGAAAACACCTGCAAAGGTGTCCAAAAGCTGACAAACTGCTCAGAAGACACTCTCTTTAAAAAAGCCGGCCGGCAAATTCAGCAGCGGCATACACCGGTACCCGACAATTTAGACAAGAAGGAATAGAGCATCACACATAGATTAGATAGATAGAAACATGTCAGTCACACATATAAGAAGCACAGTGACAGTGTTGGTTACTGCACTTGTCATTTAGCGTAAAGGATTTATTAAAAAAAATATTAGTGTTTTCATGCACCGTCTCTTTAAAAAAGCCGGCCGGCAATTCAGCATCTGTACCCGACAATTTAAAACAGAAAGAATAGAGCTTCACACATAGATTAGATAGATAGAAACATGTCAGTCACATATATAATAAGTACAGTGACAGTGTTGCTTACTCTACTTGTCATTTAGTGTAAAGGATTTATTTAAAAAAATAATAGTGTTTTCATGCACTGTCTCTTTAAAAAAGCCGGCCGGCAATTCAGCAGCGGTACCCGACAATTTAGAACAGAAAGATAGAGCATCACACATAGATTAGATAGATAGAAACATGTCAGTCACATATATATGAAGTACAGTGACAGTGTTGGTTACTGTACTTGTCATTTAGTGTTAAAATAAAGGATTTATTAAAATAAAAATTGGCGTGGGATCCCCCATAATTTTAGGCTCTAGCGGAGGTTAAGCAGACGGCTGGGGCAGATGTTTGAAGCCTCGGAAGGGGGTAATACCCACGGAGCTTACCAGGCTACTAATATCAGCCCCCAGCTGAATACTTAGCCTTTACTAGCTATTAAAATGGGGGACCCCCGCAAAAAAATGACGTGGGGTCCCCCCTATTTTAATAGCTAGCAAAGGCTAGGCAGACAGCTGGGGGCTGATATTAATAGCTCAGGAAGGGTGCCATGAATATTGGCCCCCTCCCAGGCTAGTAACACCAGCCGTCAGCCGCCCCAGAAATGGCGCATCCATAGAATGCGCCAATTCTGGCACTTAGCCTCGCTCTTCCCACTGCCCTGTAGCGGTGGCAGTGGGGTAATAGGGCTGGGGTTGATGTCAGCTTATAATGCCAGCTGACATCAAGCTCAGGTTAGTAATGGAGAGGCGTCTATAAGACACCTCCATTACTAACCCCATAGTCAAAGTTAAAAAAAACACAAACACCCAGAATAAAGTCCTTTAATTGAAATAAACACACAATTCTTTATTGTTCTAAATTAAACCATACTTACCGTCACGCCCATTCCAGCTGAAGCCAACGATCTCCTGTAATAAAAATAAAATAATAAACCAACATCATCCTTACCTTTCCATGGTTCCCAGGACAGCTCCAGCTCTGCTACATCGAGATGACTGGCTGGACCGCAGCAGAAAGCTGCCATCCAGCCTGTCATCCCGCGGACACTGAGAAGCGCAGGCATGCTTGCGCTCCTCACTGTCTCGCTGTGACGGCATCCAGATGAGCCGAGGTCATGTCCAATGAACTCGGCTCACCTCATGCACGTCACTGACAGCGTGGGAAAATTCTCACGCTGAAGCGCTGAGTGCAGGAGAATTTTCCCACGCTGTCAGTGAGGTGCATGAGGTGAGCTGAGTTCATTGGACATGAGCTCACCTCATGCACGTCACTGACAGCGTGGGAGAATTCTCCTGCACTCAGCACTTCAGCGTGAGAATTTTCCCACGCTGTCAGTGACGTGCATGAGGTGAGCCGAGTTCATTGGACATGACCTCGGCTCATCTGGATGCCGTCACAGCGAGACAGTGAGGAGCGCAAGCATGCCTGCGCTTCTCAGTGTCCGCGGGATGACAGGCTGGATGGCAGCGTTCTGCTGCGGTCCAGCCAGTCATCTCGATGTAGCAGAGCTGAAGCTGTCGTGGGAACCATGGAAAGGTAAGGATGAGGTTGGTTTATTATTTTTCTTTTATTGCAGGAGATCGTTGGCTTCAGCTGGAATGGGTGTGATGGTAAGTATGGTTTAATTTAGAACAATAAAGAATTGTGTGTTTATTTCAATTAAAGGACTTTATTCTGGGTGTTGTGTTTTTTTTAAATACTTTACTAGAAATTCATGGCGGTCATGTCTAATACTGGCGTGACCCCATGAATTTTGGGCTTGGGGCCAGCTGATAATACCAAGCTGGCCCTAACCCCTTTATTACCCAGTGAGCCACCGCACCAGGGCCCTGGATGAGTTGGGTACAGCGCCAGAAGATGGCGCTTATATGAACGCGTCATTTTCCGGGGTGGCTGCGGACTGCAATTTGCAGCGGGGGGGGGCCCAGAAAGCTTGGCCCTCCCTGCGCTGCAGATTCCAGCCCCCAGCTGCCTAGTTGTACCTGCCTGGACACAAAAATAGGGCGAAGCCCCACGTATTTTTTTTTAAATTATTTCATGAAATTCATGAAATAATTAAGAAAAAAAGGCCTTCCCTATATTGTTGTATCCGGCCAGGTACAAATAGTCAGCTGGTGGTTGGGGGCAGCCCGTTCCTGCCTGCTGTACCTGGCTGGACACAAATATAGTGCGAAGCCCCACTTCAATTTTTTTTAATTATTTCAGGAAATTCATGAAATAATTAAAAAAAAATTGACGTGGGGCTTCGCACTATATTTGTGTCCAGTCAGGTGCAGCAGGCAGGAACGGGCTGCCCCCAACCACCAGCTGCCTATTTGTACCTGGCCGGACACAACAATATAGGGAAGCCCTTTTTTTCTTAATTATTTCATGAAATAATTTAAAGAAAATTGACGTTGGGCTTCGCCCTGTTTTTGTGTCCAGCCAGGTACAACTAGGCAGCTGGGGGCTGGAATCCGCAGTGCAGGGAGGCCCAAGCTTTCTGGGCCACCCCCGCTGCAAATTGCAGTCCGCAGCCACCCCGGAAAATGGCGTGTTCATAGAAGCGCCATCTTCTGGCGCTGTACCCAACTCATCCAGGGCCCTGATGCGGTGGCTCACTGGGTAATAAAGGGGTTAGGGCCAGCTTGGCATTATCAGCTGGCCCTAAGCCCGAAATTCATGGGGTCACGCCAATATTAGACATGACCACCATGAATTTCTAGTAAAGTATTTAAAAAAAACACAACACCCAGAAAAAAGTCCTTTAATTGAAATAAACACACAATTCTTTATTGTTCTAAATTAAACCATACTTACCATCACGCCCATTCCAGCTGAAGCCAACGATCTCCTGAAATAAAAGAAAAATAATAAAGCAACATCATCCTTACCTTTCCATGGTTCCCATGACAGCTTCAGCTCTGCTACATCGAGATGACAGGCTGGACCGCAGCAGAACGCTGCCATCCAGCCTGTCATCCCGCAGACACTGAGAAGCGCAGGCTTGCTTGCGCTCCACAGTGTCTCTCTGTGAGGGCATCCAGATGAGCCGAGTTAATGTCCAATGAACTCGGCTCACCTCATGCACGTCACTGACAGCGTGGGAAAATTCTCCTGCACTCAGCGCTTCAGCGTGGGAGAATTCTCACGCTGAAGCGCTGAGTGCAGGAGAATTCTCCCACACTGTCAGTGACGTGCAGGAGGTGAGCTGAGTTCATTGGACATGAGCTCACCTTATGCACGTCACTGACAGCATGGGAGAATTCTCCTGCACTCACCGCTTCAGCGTGAGAATTTTCCCACGCTGTCAGTGACGTGCATGAGGTGAGCCGAGTTCATTGGACATGAACTCGGCTCATCTGGATGCCGTCACAGAGAGACGCTGAGCAGCGCAAGCAAGCCTGCGCTTCTCAGTGTCTGCGGGATGACAGGCTGGATGGCAGCTTTCTGCTGCGGTCCAGCCTGTCATCTCGATGTAGCAGAGCTGAAGCTGTCGTGGGAACCATGGGAAGGTAAGGATTATGTTGCTTTATTATTTTTCTTTTATTGCAGGGGATCGTTGGCTTCAGCTGGAATGGGCGTGATTGTAAGTATGGTTTAATTTAGAACAATAAAGAATTGTGTCTTTATTTCAATTAAAGGACTTTATTCTGGGTGTTTGTGTTTTTTTTTAACTTTGACTATGGGGTTAGTAATGGGGGTGTCTTATAGACGCCTCTCCATTACTAACCTGGGCTTGATGTCAGCTGGCATTATAAGCTGACATCAACCCCAGCCCTATTACCCCACTGCCACCGCTACAGGGCAGTGGGAAGAGCGAGGCTAAGTGCCAGAATTGGCGCATCCTATGGATGTGCCATTTCTGGGGCGGCTGACGGCTGGTGTTTCTAGCCTGGGAGGGGGCCAATATTCATGGCACCCTTCCTGGGCTATTAATATCAGCCCCCAGCTGTCTGCCTAGCCTTTGCTAGCTATTAAAATAGGGGGGACCCCACGTCAATTTTTTGGGGGGTCCCCCATTTTAATAGCTAGTAAAGGCTAGGCATTCAGCTGGGGGCTGATATTAGTAGCCTGGGAAGCTCCGTGGGTATTACCCCTTCCCAGGCTTCAAACATCTGCCCCAGCCGTCTGCTTAACCTCCGCTAGAGACTAAAATTATGGGGAATCCCACGCCAATTTTTTTTAAAATAAATCCTTTATTTTAACACTAAATGACAAGTACAGTAATCAACACTGTCACTGTACTTCATATATATGTGACTGACATGTTTCTATCTATCTAATCTATGTGTGATGCTCTATTGCTTCCATTCTAAATTGTCGGGTACAGATGCTGAAATGCCGGCGGCTTTTTTAAAGAGACGGTGCATGAAAACACTATTATTTTTTTTAATAAATCCTTTACACTAAATGGCAAGTACAGTAATCAACACTGTCACTGTACTTCTTATATATGTGGCTGACATGTTTCTATCTATCTAATCTATGTGTGATTCTCTATTCCTTCTATTCTAAATTGTCGGGTACCGCTGCTGAATTGCCGGCCGGCTTTTTTAAAGAGACGGTGCATGAAAACACTAATATTTTTTTTTATAAATCCTTTACACTAAATGACAAGTACAGTAATCAACACTGTCACTGTACTTCTTATATATGTGACTGACATGTTTCTATCTATCTAATCTATGTGTGATGCTCTATTCTTTCGGTTCTAAATTGTCGGGTACCGGTGTACCACTGCTGAATTGCCGGCTTTTCATGTTTCACTGTGAGCACAGTTCCCATAGATTTGGGCAATCACTCTAATGCCACAACCACCATGGCTGTGGCATTACAGTGAGTGGCAGACAATCCCTGCATGATTGGTGCTCTAAATAGCGCCAGACATGCAGGACACGCTTTTGGTGCACGAACAGTTATGGAACATAACCTCGAACAGCCGAATTTTTTGCAAATCGTTCGGGTTCGTCGAACAACTCGAACACCGCCCAAAACAGCTTGAATTTGAGATTGGCGAACAGTTCTAGTCGAACACCGCTCATCTCTAATCTCTACCTTATCTGGTTCTGGCCTGACATGTAAAACGACAGTATGCGGTCTGCAGAGGCATATTGCCAAGGTAATATCAGTGTGTGGAGGATGCTCCATTGACCCACAACTGCCACCTCGCACCAGATTACAGATGTCCACCGGTAATGCGCTGTTCAGTGAGGTCAGATATTGCACTTACGCAGATGTTGTATTTACATTGTGCAGATGTCTATAAGCACTAGAGGAGCTACATCAGACAAGACAATATAAATACCAAGCAAACCATTATGACTCTTTACCTGTTAACTAAATTTCTATACTGTGTAATTAATTTTCTTACACACCGTCAGCTAACAGGGACGTCTGGTAATTACACCTGACCTTTCAGGGAGGAGAATAAGGGGCAGACCCAGTGACAGTGGAGAAGAACCTCTATATAGTAGGAAGACAGATAATTAATAGAGGTGGATGTTCTCGTGTCATCTTCTTATTACACATACAATAGGAGTTAAGACAGCAAGGAGGAAACAACTGAATTAGCAAACCCACTTTTGTGGCAACCTTACATTAAGCCATGGATTATAACCTGTATAACAGTGCTTTGAAAAATGAAGACGGTAAAGTCATTTTCACATTCTCTCCATCTTTCACTCCTGATTTTGGCCTACAAATACTAATGAACCACTGACCAAATACTGACATGTGAATAAGTCCTAGGACAGGATATGAAAATCTAGGCCAATCTGCAAACACACAGCTCTTTAGGTTTACTGTAAATAGATATGTCTTATTATTCTAGTACATGGATGTAAAACTCAAACAAGCAGTGGGTCAAAATGAAAAATTTGGACAAAGTCGCGGGCCAACCAGTATACAGTATAATGGGCCAAGCTTAGTCCTCCATACAGAATAATGGGCCCTACATAGTCCTCCATACAGTATAATAGCCCCACAAAGCTTTTCATACAGTATAATGGGCCCCACACAGTCCTCCATACAGTTGAATGGCCCCACATAGTCCTCCATACAGTATAATAACCCCACATAGATTTTCATACAGTATAATGGGTCCCACAAAGTCCTCCATTCAGAATAATGGCCCCACATAGGGGTAGTGATTCTGGTGTCGTGGGCCAAATATAATAACCCTGCGGACCAGATTTGGCCCATGGGCCAGAGTTTGACACGTGTGTTCTAGTATGTGAAATGTTAAGTGTAGTTAAAGGGGTTTTCTTTAGTTGGTACCTTCTGGAGCACACCACTCCCAGAACCCAGCTTCTTGCTTTGTTGGGGGAGGTGTGCTTCTGAAGATTGACAGTTTGGACCAGCAGCATGGTTGCACTTTGGCTGCTCACCCCTCAATAAAAGTCCAGTGAATTTTGCGCTTCCAAATCCAAGTGCCCCTTCCCTTCTGAGCCCCACAGTGTGCCTAAACCGCAGTTAGCATCCACGTTTCGCATTTCTGTTCAATGAGAGCCTCTATAATTTTCGGTGTTCATGTCTCCAGAAGCACAATCTGGGCACAATGTATGGGTACTACAATGTATGGACACTACAATAGATAGGCACTACAATGGCAGATTTGCAATTTTCACTCAGCAATATGGCTCCCACTCCCGAGAAAAAATACTGACTGAATAATGAATAAATACTGACAGTGGGGTCGTGGCTATAAAGTGACACTGGTCAGAATTGTAAAATTTGACCTGGTCAGGAAGATGAAAACAGGCTCTGGGGTGAAGGGGTTAAAGGGCAGGTAGGATCCAGCATTAATCAAAAATAGCCTTAGACTGATGGGAGTCGTGCACAGTCAGAAAAGGAGGCAGTCACACAACCTCCAAATATACTGCAAAAACAAAAAAATTGACTAGCACTTCCAAACAGAATAAAGCAAGTGTGAACAGGTGCAAGCGGCCACGACTGCATAATATACAAACAAAAACAAAAGAATACAGCAGCACCCTGCAATTACTAAAATGTATGCAAATGTATGCAAATTTGAGGTGAATTACTGCTATATGGAATATGCTTATAAAAATGAAGGAGCATACATTGGCCAATTCATGAGAGCCCATACGTCGTGACAAAGTGTCTTTCTTTCATGGGACCCTAACCTATATTATTCTTTTGCTTGCATATATAGTTGTATACATAGTTCAAGGGAGAAGGAGTGAAGGTTATAGGTCATAAATGGTGATGGTATATTATAGTTCATAAGTAGTATGACAAAGTCACTGGCAGAATGCTGGAGGAGAGATATGTTTCACTGAGGCTATTAGCTTCAGTGATGTAAAACATGGAAGTTTTCACCTGCATGGTAGGTGCAGAAAAGGTTAATCAGCCATGTTTGAAAGGGCTTGTTTTATGAGAACAACCACAGAGCGGGCGGGTGGGTGTTCTCCATATCTCCACCTCACTGTATGGTCTGGGCTATAGATAGCCAGCCTTTTAACTCAGGTGTTGGTCAGTATCTGGAGAGGCTTGCTCCAGAGAGGAGCTTGGATATGTTGTGCTGAACCGTGTGTTTTGCTAAACCCTGTGTGGCCAGACCCTGGCAGGTACTAGGACTATGCTGGACATTTTCTTTTTGTTTTGCTATTATGCCAGAAGGGCCGTGTTTATTTTTTATTAACTCTATATTGGTTTATGCCATTTAATAAACCAACAAGAAATTTAAAGAGACAGTGTTCCGTGTCTACCTCCGTGTGCAGCCGAGTGAGCCGATCTACCACAGGTGGTGTTAGAAGTGCGGGCAGCATTCCCAGCAAATACGTGTGACTGCTATAAAAGGCACTGCATGTCCTGGGTAAAGGTGGCAGTGAGCCAAGAAGCAGAGTCAGACAGCATGGAGGACCTGATTAAGAACCTTGTAAAATCCCAAGAGCCGCAATAGCTGGCCCAACAGCAGCAACAACTGGCACATCAGGAGATGAGTAAGCTGCTGATGCAAAAGATCCAACAACAGCAGCAGCACCTGCAGTAGCAGCAACAAGACCAGTACCGACAACAGCAGCAATAGATTGAGTTGCTGGCAGAGTCGATTCGTGGGAGGCCGGCAGCCCCTCCCCCAAGTCCAGGTGATAACGACACATATGTGCAGAAGGCGGTAAGATAAGCGATGCAAAAAATGACCATGGGAGATGATGTGGAAGCCTGTTTGACTGTGTTTGAAAGGGTATTAGAGCGGGAGAAGCTGCCGCAGGAGCAGTGGGCGGAGGTGCTGGCCCCTTATTTGACTGGCAAGCCCCAGAAGGCTTATTATGACCTGACCTTACAGGATGCCTAGGAATATTCCAAACTAAAAACTGAAATAATTGCAAGCTCAGGGGTAGTCTGGCCAAGCTCAAAGGGTCCACCACTGGGCGTATTCGGTGATGAACCCCCTCTCTCACAAATGTTCGATCTGCAGCATCTAGTACAGAAGTGATTGCATCCGAAGTCCTCCACCCCAGCCCAGATGGTACAGCGGGTCGTAATGGACATACTAATCCCTTCCCTGACTAGTGCAGACCTGGGTTGCCCAGGGGCACCCTCGAAATGCAGATGACCTAGTGGGCCTAGTAGAAAGGTAACAGGTGATCGAGAGATCCCTGAGGAAGCCAGGAATTGTTGCATCCCCATACTGGGGTACCCATAAGGAGTCCGAATCTCAAATGAGGGGCAGTAGAGCCACCACTGGGGGAAGTTTGAGGTCCCAAGGGGTTGCTGAGGGTTTGCCAAAGGCCGCTGGTAAGGACTTGACCTGTTGGAGATGTCGCGATCCTGGACATATAGCGCCCGTTGTCCTATGTCCTCCGAACAGATGGACTGCAGCATGGGGAGGCGCTATTCATATTATGCCTATCCAGCCTGCAGTGTGGACTGTCAGCCCAGTGAGGGGCCGCAGGCATGTCCCATAACAATAAATGGTATACTGGTGACGGAACTCTTGAACTCAGGGAGTTTGGTGACTCTGATAAGGGAAACACTCCCCAACCAGTTGGGCCTCCGCTGTATTCACAGGGAAACACTCCCCAACCAGTTGGGCCTCCGCTGTATTCACAGGGACGCCAAAGACTACCCTGTTGCCAGAATTACTATAAAAATGAACTGCGGCACTGAGTCCAATGAGGTTGGAGTAGTTAAGGACCTGCTACACCCAATAATAATAGGGCGGGACATTCGCCTGTTCTGGGACTTATGGCGGTAAGCAGGCGTAACACGTGACTCAGGAAGGAGCTGGTTTCACCATGTTGAATTTCCAATGCAGTCAGAGACAGATGAATTCTCCCTGTGTGTCCTTGCCAGTGATGAGGACGAGACGCTGACCGAAAAGGGGAATTTTGGTACTGCTCAGATGCAGGATCTCACATTAAAAAAATGCATTTGATAATGTGTACATTAAACGGGGTTGTTCAAGAGCCGGAGGTTGACACCTGGCTTCCATATTTCACAATAAATGAGGAACTGCTTTATCGGGTCACTAAACCAAGAGGGGAAGTGGTAGAGCAGTTGGTGGTGCTGGTTCCTATAGGCGTAGGGTGTTAGACCTGGCCCTTTCTCATATCTTGGGTGGGCATCTGGGAGTAGAGAAAACACAAGAGCGGGTCCTGCAGAGGTTCTACTGGCCTGGATGTCACAGAGAGATTGTTAATTACTGCCGGTCCTGTACCACCTGTTAGTTAACTGCTCCAATGTCCCACTTCTGAAGCCTTCTAGTGCTATTGCATATTATAGAGGTCCCATTTGACAGGATCACCATGGACCTTGTAGGGCCCTTGGTTAAGTCTGCCAGGGGACACCAGTTCATCCTGGTAGTGCTGGACTATGCCACTCGGTATCCGGAGGTGGTACTGTGTCACCCCAGGCCTGGATGCCACAAATATTAAAGGCTGTGTCTGAGAGCAGGAGGGAGGTTCCCTGGTTAGGGACCATTAGCATGCAGCACCTCCTGTCCCAGGCCAGTAGGGGGAGCTGGCTGCCCTATAAAAGCTGGAATTTGGGCAGGGTTAGAGAGACCAGAACCCACTTCTGAAGTGACCAGAGGGGTTCTCAGAGAAGAGGGACAGGTCAGCAGCAGCTGAGGAGTCCGTGAGGCAGAGGAGAGACTGCGAGCCAGGGACAGAGGCGACGAGAGCCGGTCCTGGCTGAGAGAATCACACAACCGGACATTGGGGTCCGAGGCTGTCAGGGTTATAAGCCCAGCAGCCGAGAACCAACCCGCGAGGGATTTCAGGTCCCTTGGCCTAAGATGTTTGGAGGCTCCGCCACACAGAGGCACCAGTACAGCGAGGAGAAAGCAAAAGGTACCCAAGGCCCGAGTCGCAAGCCATACAGGCGAGAAGTACACGGCCAGCTTAGGGACGTGGGCTATTACACCACGAAGAGAGGGATAGTCAGAAAGAGCATAGAGAGAACGGTAGGCCTACACACACCCTGACCAGTGGGGCTCCCCCGAATGCTCTCAGACACCCAGGCCCATTCCTAACTGGTACTACTGTTGGGTCATTAATAATATCTACAATAAAGACCCTGAACTGTTTGAAGCGGACTCTGAACTCTTACTATTGCGGCCCGCACTATCACCCCCAACATCCACCTACACTGCCCTGAGGCTACACTCTTCCCGTGGGGAGTTCTCCTACCCCTGTGCTGCACACCAACAACAGCCTCAGTGGTCTGCCTCGCAGCGGCGGTTATCCCTGACCAATCCACGGGTGGCGTAGTCGGATATTCACAAAACACTGATAAATAGACCGCCACAATTTGGTCTGACCACCCAGAGTCACGGGATCGGGTTGCCACTACTACCCCCAGCATCGTACAGAAGCCCGGTTCCGGGTACCCCACGGCCCAGGGAGCGAGTCAGTTTTGGCGTAGTCGGCAGGATGGTGATCAACCCGCCACAAACAGGTATTGCGTGCCTGAAAAAGACTTTATACATACCTGAGTGAAGTTTCCCACCATTCGGGGCCATTTCCCGCCAAACGGAGCCTTTTCCCGCCATCGGGCGCCATCTTCGGGATGCCGCGCGGGAAGAAGAGGGGCGTGGACGTCAAAAACGCGCGAGACCTGAAGCTCCGCCCTACGCTGAGACGCTGCGCATAGTCCTGGAAGGAGATCCAGCGGACGCCGACGTCATCACCGAGCGACGCAAGGTCCTCGCCCAGAGCATCACGAGCGGAGCCGTGGCCTACAGAAGAGGATCGCCGGAAGGTAGGCCACGGTTAACTAGGGGGGAGGAAGATGTCGGACGCGGAGGGACCGTCTACCACCAGCGTTGCCGCTGCAGCTGTGATGCCGTTTTCCATGCCCTATATCCCTGGAGCGGCCTGGCTGCCACAGTATGCCGGCGAGTCGCATAACTTGGGCGACTTTAAAGAAAGGCTGTATAGCTTGTTCAAAGTTTATCCCCTGACAGAAGAACAGAAAGTAAGCATACTGATAGGGCAGTTAACTGGTGCGGCCCAGCGGGAGGTAAAGTCTTGGACAGCTGAGGAGAAAAGGACTGTAAGGGGGGTTCTGACCCGTCTACGGGACACCTTTGATACCCGTACCTCCGCTGAAATTAAAATGCGGTTCTACGGATGTAAGCAGCGGACACAGGACAGCATCAGAGACTATGCCCTAAATTTACAGGAAGCCTTGGGAGCAATCAAGCAAGCTGACCCTGGCAGCATGCAGGATACAGATAAACTATTGACTGACCAGTTCATAGAAGGTCTGCTGTCCAGCGCCCACAGAACTCAGCTGCGCCTCATGGCCCTACAGAACCCCGATTTGACTTTGGCACAGTTCAAAGATAGGGCCATCCGGGTTCTCCGAGAACCCGCACCGGGTGGCGCTGTAGCTTCCCGGCACCCTGCCATCACTTACCACCAGGGGGCGGCGCCCTACCCCCAGACCTTGTGGGGGCTGATGCGCAGGCCCTAAACCCATCCCCGCCTGCAAACCTGCACCATCAGGTCCAAGAACTAACAAAGAGTGTTGCTGCATTGACCAGGACCGTACAGTCGTTGCAGATGGACCCGTCAGGACCAATCAAGTTGGCTTCCAGTCCAGAGGATGTCCCGTGGCGTTGACAGAGGAGGATCCCATCGTTCAGAGGGAGGCCCACGGACCGTTACACTGAGGATGGACAGCCGATTTGCCGCCGTTGCAGCCAGCCGGGACACGTAGCCAGGTACTGTAGTTTAAACGGGTCCGACCTGGGGCAGAGGGCCAACCCCCAGGCATAAGGTCATCAGGCCCGTCTAATTGGCGTGATAAGTACGTGGGGGGACGCCCTGTTTTACCCGTAGTGCTGGACGGTATCCCCATGAGTGCACTGCTGGATACCGGGTCACAAGTAACTACCATCCCCTATGTACTTTTTAAGCAGTATTGGAGTGACACTGACATAACCCGCTATCCAGACAATGACTTGAGTATCATCGCCAGCAATGGCCAGCCCGTGCCGCAGGTGGGGTTCAGAGAGATGACCATTAAGATTGGTAAAGTTGAACTGCCGGCACAGGGAGTGATCATTGTGGACATTGACCGTCGAGAAAGTCACCCTAAAATAACCTTGGGTACTAACGTGATTGAAAATTGTCTTTCAGAAGTAATTGTAATTTTGCAGCAGGTGGCGATGAATGCGAGCTCCAGCCAACAGAGGGTCCTCCAGAAAGAGATAAGAGCCCTGATGAGACGGCAACAAGTAGAACTGTCTGGTGGTGAGATCGGTAGCATGAGGATGAGCGACCCGTTCCCCATTACCATGCCTCCCAAAAGTGAAATGATGATCTGGTGTCGGACTGCAATCGGGTTAAGAGGGAGAGACTACCAAGCCATGGTAGAACCCGTGTACTCAGACAGCAGGCCCACCATTTTGACAGCCCAGGGGGTGGTTGATGTCCGCCATGGAAGGGTGCCCGTTCGGATCTTAAACATTGGGGAAAGGGAAGTACACTTGCCCCGGTACGCTACACTAGCCAAATTGTATACTGTTGAACACAATGCTGTCAGGGCCGTGGAACCCTTGCCTCCATCTCCCCAGGTGGAGGGTAATGGCTCCCAGAAACCCAAGGAGGACTGGTGCCAGAAGCTCCACGTGGGTGCTGACTCCACTCCCCTGCACCAAAAACAAGGAGTCTACCGGGTGGTTCAGGAGTACGAGAGAATCTTTAGTAAGCACCCACTAGACTTCGACCGAGTAAAGGGAGTGGAACACCACATCCCCACGGGGAGCCACCCACCAATAAAAGAGAGAGACACAGACCTGTACCCCCTGCACAGAACCCAAAGGGCATGCTGAGAGAAATGAAAGAAGCCGGGGTCATTAGAGACAGCTGTAGCCCCTGGGCAGCCCCCTTGGTTCTGGTAAAAAAGAAAGACGGTACCATGAGAATGTGCGTGGACTATAGAAAGGTCAATCGTATCACCCATAAAGACGCGTACCCGTTACCTAGGATAGAGGAGTCTTTAGCCGCACTAAAAAACTTCTTCTCTACTTTGGATCTTTCTAGCGGGTACTGGCAGGTTCCTGTGGCAGAGGCTGACAAGGAGAAGACCGCCTTCACCACCCCGATGGGATTAAGTGAATTCAACTGTATGCCATTCGGGCTCTGCAACGCACCCGGGACCTTCCAGAGGCTGATGGAATGCTGTCTAGGGCACCGAAACTTTGAGACGGTCCTACTTTACCTGGACGACGTGATTGTCTATTCGAAGACTTACGAGGACCATCTAAAGCACCTGGCCGAGGTGTTCGAGGCCCTGGCAGGCTTTGGCATGAAAGTGAAACCCTCCAAGTGCCATCTGTTAAAGCCGAAGGTACAGTACCTGGGACACGTGGTGAGTGCAGAAGGAGTAGCCCCCGACCCTGACAAAATCACGGCAACAAAGAACTGGCCAAGCCCCTCTAACATAAAAGAAGTGAGGCAGTTCCTCGGGTTGGTAGTGTAAAGAGCTGATTCATGTATCTGTTCTGTCCGGTTTGTGCCCTTATCCAAGATGGAGCCGCATGTATTTGTATTGCCCTTATCCAAGATGGAGTTGCATGTACCTGTTCTGTTGGTTCTGCCCTTATCCAAAATGGAGTTGACAGCCTCGGGGGCCATCTTGTTTCCTGTCTGATATCTCCTGTTTCCTGTTTGCTATATATATATAAAGAGACTCTGGCCAACTATACTTTGCTTGTGTATCTTGTATCTTACCTGCTGCCAAGCTTGAAGGACTTGCATCGTGCCTGTTGCTTCTCTACACTGGGATTCCCCACCTGTTACCTGCCTGCCTTTTACCCGGACTCTCACCTGTGTGCAAAGACCCGCTCTGCATCCACCTGCAGTTCAGCCTGCTCTCTGCAAGGAGCCTTGTCCGGACTCGGGACCCTGTGGACTGTGCGTTTCTGGACCTGGGACATCTATCGGTTTGTACTGATATCACAACCGTTTCCAGAGACTGTTTACTTATCGCTTATTGCCTATACCCGCCTGCCATAATATATGCTTGCCTGCTTCAATATATCCTGTTACTACGATATATCGTGTTTGTCTTCACTCCGACCCACGCTATCGATCTCCATAAGTATAAAGTATATATTTGACAGAATACACAAGCCTCAAAAGAATGGAGTTCGCTGGGTCTGATACTGTGGAGGTGCGTCTAAAGAAAGTATGCACTTATATCACAGGACTTCATGGGGACCTGCAGGTACTAAAACAAAACTAGCGGCATTAGAGACTCAAATTCATCATAATGCTAATGTGGCCAACTCGTCCATTCACGCATTAGCAAATCGCCTGTCAACTCAAGAGACTGCAGCTGCAGCTTCGGTTTCAGTATCAATGCCAACTCCGGCTCCGGCTTTTCCTAAACTCCCGCCATTCAGGTTTGGTGGAGAAAGAGAAAAATTCCGTGGGTTTTTAAATCAGTGCCAACTGTATTTTTCTACACAGGCAGCTCATTTCCCAACTGAACGAGCGAAAGTATTAACCATGATAATGCTGTTAACTAACAAAGCTCTTGCCTGGGCAAATCCTCTGATTGAAACTGATGATTTGTGTTTAAATTCGCTGAAAGACTTTATTGCTGCAATGGGTCAAATGTTTGGTGACCCCAATCGGAGTGCCACAGCAGAAGCCGCACTATTGACACTCCAACAGGGAAAGTGCTCTGTCGAAGAAAATGCAATGGGGTTTCGGAGGTGGGTGCTGGACACTACATGGTGCGATTCGGCAAGACATGCAGTGTTTAGGAGGGGTTTATCCGCTGCAATTAAGGATGAGCTGGTGCGAGGGGAGTCACCTGTTGCCCTGGGAGACTTTATCAACCATTGTGTTCGGATAGATGTTCGCCTCACAGAACGTCGGCAAGAGAAATGGGCAGATACTAATTGTAACAACTTGCTATCTTTTTCTCCTCCCTCCAGAGAAACTCAAAGTAAATCCTCTCTTCAGGTGGAGTCGGAACCTATGCAGGTGGATGCAATTCAAAGAACTCGTCCTGACGCACGCAAGGAACATCGTTTCAGAGAAAATTTATGCTTCTATTGCGGAAAATTGGGTCACTATATTTCAAATTGTCCCAGTAAAATTCGCAGGACTACGGCTGCAGTGATCGAATACGACATGTCAGATGAAGTCTCAGTAATTTCTCATCAAAGTCCTCCTCGGGATAAAGAAACCGACCAGGATTACAATTTCTCCGACTGTGCTTCTGAAACATCTTCACCCGTGAATGCAGCCGTTCTTTCAGTAGGCTCCACTACTTCGGCCTCGGAGAGCTCAAAGAAAAATTCACACTGCTACATTCCTCTCAAGATAAAGATTCAGTCCGGCTGGGTTACTAGCTGTGCTATGGTTGACTCTGGAGCCAGTGGTAATTTCATGGACATCGCATTCGCTAAAAGACACGGTATACGTCCACAGAGGAGAATCGCACTGGTATTAATGGAGACCGTGGATGGGTCCCCGTTAGCATCCGGGCCTGTTGACCTTGAAACAGCAGCATTGAAGGTTCGTATGGGGGCGGACCATGCAGAAAGACTGTCGTTTTTGCTGATCTCTTCTCCCCACTTTCCTGTAATCTTAGGCTTACCGTGGCTACAATTACAAAACCCTACTATCAACTGGGCAACAAAGGAATTGCAATTTCCAGAACGGCAGATGTCTTCCAGGGAATCAGCTTTAATCGGGTCAGCATGTGTAAGTGATCTAAAACTACCAATGGAATATCAAGATTTTGCAGATGTATGTGATAAAAAGAACACGGACAAGCTGCCACCACACCGGCAGTATGATTGCCCCATAGAACTCTTACCTGGCGCAGCTATTCCGTTCGGTAGCATTTATCCTCTGGCCGGACCTAAACTGAAAGCTCTCAAAGAGTATATCGATGAGAATTTAACTAAGGGGTTTATACAACCATCTTCCTCTCCAGCCGGTGCCCCAATCTTCTTCATGAAAAAGAAGGACAGTTCACTTCAACCATGTATTGATTATCGTGAGCTCAACAAAATTACTGTCAGAAATTCTTATATGCTTCCACTAATTCCTGAATTACTTGAGAGGATACGACATGCCAAAATCTTCACAAAATTAGACCTTCGTGGAGCTTACAATTTAGTACGGATTCGCCCTGGTGACGAATGGAAAACAGCTTTCCGGTCACGTTACAGACATTTTGAGTACCTTGTTATGCCTTTTGGACTTCGTAACGCACCGGCTACCTTTCACCACTTGGCAAATGATATATTTAGAGACATACTCGATATTTTTGTTGTGGTTTATTTGGATGACATTTTAATTTTTTCCAGCAACTTCGAGGATCATCAGCGGCATGTGAGAATGGTGTTGGATCGTCTACGGCAAAATCAGTTGTACATCAAGTTGGAGAAATGCGAGTTTCACAAATCGGAAATTCAATATTTGGGGTATGTTATTTCTCCCCAGGGTCTCAGCATGGATCCAAGCAAGACTCAAGCCATTCAGGAGTGGCCAATTCCAAACACACTAAAGGAGGTGCAACGATTTATTGGGTTCGCCAATTTCTACAGACGGTTCATTAAAAATTTCTCGGAGATTGTCTCACCCATTACCCAACTGACACGGAAAAAGACGCCGTTGGTCTGGTCGCCACAAGCGCAGACAGCATTTGACAGGTTGAAGCCTAAATTCACGTCAGCTCCCATTCTCATACATCCGGATCGGGCCTTCATAGTGGAAGTGGATGCCTCGGACTGTGCGTTAGGGGCTATACTTTCGCAGAGAACAGGTGAGAAAGATCTTTTGCATCCCTGTGCTTTTCTTTCACAGAAGTTATCACCTGCAGAAAGGAACTAAGACGTTGGAAACAAAGAATTGTTGGCCATTATAACGGCATTCAAAGAATGGAGACATTTGCTACAGGGGGCATCCCAACAAATTGTCGTACTTACAGACCATCGTAATCTTGAATTCATGAGGTCGGCAAGGTGTCTAAAACCCAGACAGGCTCGGTGGAATCTTTTTCTTAATCAGTTTGATTTTGTTATCTCCTATAGGCCGGGTTCTCGTAATGGGAAAGCAGATGCACTATCCAGAATTCATTCGGTTGATATAAACCCGGCTACACCTCCAAGAACCATACTCTCGGAAAACAACTTTATAGGTCTGTTACACAATCAAGATCTATTAACAGCTATCAGGGAAGCGTACGCTGGAAACCCGTTCCTGATTCAACCGTCCAGCCAGGTAAATGTAACCTTGAAAAATAGACTTTTGTTCCAGGGACAACGTCTGTATTATCCGGAAACGGTTAGATTAAGGGTGCTAAAATTAATGCATGACTCTAAGATCGCGGGTCATAGAGGAGTTCAGAAGACTCAGGAATTCTTGTCTCGCTTCTTCTGGTGGCCAACTTATCGGAAAGACGTTCAGCATTACGTCTCATCTTGTGAGGTATGTGCAAGTTCAAAGGTTCCTCGCTCCTCACCTACCGGACTGTTGCAACCCCTTCCTATTCCATCCCGTCCCTGGGGGTCTATTTCAATGGATTTTATTGTAGAGTTGCCTATGTCAAAAGGAAAGAACACTATCCTAGTATTAGTTGACCGCTTAACCCAGGCTGCTCATTTCATTCCCTGTACCGGCTTACCAACAGCGAAACAGACAGGGGATCTTATTGTACAAGAGGTTTTTCGCCAACATGGGGTTCCTGATGAAGTGATATCAGATCGAGGGGTCCAATTTACTTCAAAATTTTGGCGACGCTTTTGTGCTGCTCTGGACATTAAGGTAAATCTGTCATCTGCTTTTCATCTGCAGTCTAACGGCCAAACGGAACGGACAAACCAGACTTTGGAGCAGTATCTGCGTTGCTACGTGTGTCATTTGCAGGATGATTGGGTAAACTTACTTCCGTTGGCCGAATTCACATATAATAATTCACAGAGTGCATCCACCAAACAGTCTCCGTTCTTTGCTAACAAGGGGTATCATCCCAGCATTCTTCCATGGTTTCCAATAGATACATCCGTACCCGCAGTAGCCGATCGGATTACGCTTCTTCAACAGAATCTAGAGGTCTTAAAAGAAACGCTGGGCACAGCTAAAGAAAGATATAAGAAGGCGGCAGATAGGTTCCGCAAGCCAGCACCAACATACAAGGTAGGAGACATGGTTTGACTTTCAACAAAGAACTTAAAACTAAGAACTCCAACGTCTAAATTGGGGCAGAAGAATGTTGGGCCATACAAAATCGGCAAATTAGTAAGTCCTGTAGCCTGCCAACTCAAGTTGCCAAAATCCTTGAAAGTACACCCTGTTTTTCATGTCTCTCTGCTCAAACCGGTAGTACCAAATCTTTTTCCCGGACGCATACCTGTTCCACCCGATCCAGTTCTTATTGACGGGCAAGAGGAATTCATCGTGGAGGGGATCATCGATTCTCGGATTCATAGAGGACGGCTCCAGTACCTGGTGAAATGGCAAGGCTATCCATCGGAGGAGAATTCTTGGGAACCTCGGGAAAACATCCACGCTACTCGTTTGATTGAACGGTTCCACAGCAGATACCCCAACAAACCGGCTCCAAGGTTGTCCGGAGGGGGGAGTAATGTAAAGCGCTGAATCATGTATCTGTTCTGTCCTATTTGTGCCCTTATCCAAGATGGAGCCGCATGTATTTGTATTGCCCTTATCCAAGATGGAGTTGCATGTACCTGTTCTGTTGGTTCTGCCCTTATCCAAAATGGAGTTGACAGCCTCGGGGGCCATCTTGTTTCCTGTCTGATATCTCCTGTTTCCTGTTTGCTATATATATATAAAGAGACTCTGGCCAACTATACTTTGCTTGTGTATCTTGTATCTTACCTGCTGCCAAGCTTGAAGGACTTGCATCGTGCCTGTTGCTTCTCTTCACTGGGATTCCCCACCTGTTACCTGCCTGCCTTTTACCCGGACTCTCACCTGTGTGCAAAGACCCGTTCTGCATCCACCTGCACTTCAGCTTGCTCTCTGCAAGGAGCCTGGTCCGGCTCGGGACCCTGTGGACTGTGCGTTTCTGGACCTGGGACATCTATCGGTTTGTACTGACATCACAACCGTTTCCAGAGACTGTTTACTTATCGCTTATTGCCTATACCCGCCTGCTATAATATATGCTTGCCTGCTTCAATATATCCTGTTACTACGATATATCGTGTTTGTCTTCACTCCGACCCACGCTATCGATCTCCATAAGTATAAAGTATATATTTGACAGGTAGGCTACTACCGAAGGTTCATCCCCGGGTTCACCAAGATGGCAGCCCCTATGCAGGACCTCCTTATAGGACAATCTAAGACCAGAAGCCAAAAGCCACCCTTCAAGTGGGACAAGCCGGAAGAGGAGTCCTTCCGCCAGCTGAAGATGACCCTCACGGGGGATGAGATCCTGGCCTACCCCGATTATGGCCAGCCTTTTATCCTCCACACGGACGCCAGTAATGTGGGGCTGGGAGCCGTACTGTCACAGAACCAACAGGGCAGAGAAAGGGTGATCGCGTATGCCAGCCGGAAGCTGAGGCCCACCGAGAGAAACCCGGAGAATTACAGCTCCTTTAAGCTGGAGTTCTTGGCCGTGGTGTGGGCCGTAACGGAACGTTTCAAGCATTACCTGGCCTCTGCGAAGTTCACTGTGTACACGGACAACAATCCGTTGACGCACCTGGACACTGCGAGACTTTGTGCCCTAGAGCAGCGGTGGATGGCCCAGCTAGCAAACTATGACTTCACCCTCAAGTACCGGGCAGGCCGAGCCAATGCCAATGCAGATGCCCTATTGAGAATGCCCCACTTGCCCGATGAGGGAGAAGATCCAGACGAGCTGGAGGAAATAGAGCTCCCTGCATTCCACAGGTATGGGGCCACTCAGTACTCCCACCGTGTAAGAGACAAAGACTCGACCACCGTCATGTTCAATCCCTTACCTCACCACGGCTGGGCTGAAATGCAGGATAGTGACCCTGCAGTTCGCTTGGTGAAGGAAATGCTGACTCAGGCAGATGCCTATCCCAATCCGGATGCCCCTGAGGAGGCTAAGCAGCTGTGGAAGGAGAAGAGCAGACTATTTCTCTACGAAGGTAAACTGTGCAGAAGGCTTGTCAACCACCAGACACACGAGTTAACCTGGCAAGTAGTAGTTCGCAGGCGGCTATGGTCCTGGAGGCCTACCATGACGGAGCAGGACTCTTTGGGTGGAAGAAACTGGAGTTCCTGTTACGGGAGCGGTTCTTCTGGATAGGAATGAGAGGGGCCATAGAAAGATGGTGCAGAGATTGAGGCCCATGTAACTTTAGAAGGAAGGACCGTGCCAGCCAGAAGACTCCGTTGAGGCCTGTTAGGATCATTCAGCCATGGAGGGTCCTTGTTGGAGTCGGGGTATCCCCGTAACAAGAAATACACAGACACGTAGTGTATAATCAAGTACTGGGAAGCCCCTGAGCGCGTCTGCCTCTATAGGTGCAGTCCCTTTATTTATATTAATAATCATAGTTTGTTGTCATACATGCGCAGTAAAATGCCTTTGTTTCACAGGCAGCGAAATGATGATTCATAACAGTGGAATGTTGATAAGAAAGTTTCATAAACAGAAAAGTGATAATTAGTAGAAGGTTGCTGAGACAGCTAAAACAAGTTACAATCTAGTTTCTGGGCGTCAGTCCAAATGTCCAGATAAGGGAAGAATAACTTCATCTGTGTCTTACATCATAGTCTTGCGTGAAGTACAACTCCCATCATCCTCTCAGTCCCCCCTTTGATTCTTCCTTATGGACTTTTGGTAGAAGACCTGGTCCGGGAGTTCTTTTCTTTCATATTCTTGAGTCCATATTACAAAGCTTATTTATGCATATTAAAATAATTTTTAATCCTATTTTAAACACTACATATATGACTACTATAACTAGCACAATCTGTAATATACCTTGCAGAATTCCAGCCACCCAACCTCCAATACCCTTAAACCAGTTCTTTGGGTTGAGAAAGGAGAAGGTGTCTGACCACCAGCTATCTTTATTTTGATCATTGTGTCTGTCATATTCATCCCACATCTGCATCAACATTGGATACACAAAGAAAGTGCTGAATATTTTATTAGGAATTCCCATTTGGACCACATGTGGCCTACCTGAAGGTCTAGGCGAGTTGTCGGCTGCTCTTTTGTATAGTGTGTGTTTAGGTACTGCTTGCATATCTACCTGCTGATTCTGAACTATAAATGTGGCCGGTGTTAAGCGTCCTAGAGTACATGCACCTTTTATTCCTACTGGGAGCCATTTGTATGCTCCATTTCCACAAATCCAGAAGGTTCCTTCAGGCAGATCCCATATTGCAGAGTGTTGGAGCACCAACCTATGTACCAAATCTAAAAATTTAGATACATTCTGAAGTATACACCAAGGGGGTTTTTGACCTAATGGACTACAGTATCCTGCATCTGGATTTTCACAAGTCGGTGTACCTGGGTCATATGCACTTGACTCATTACATAATATATTACCTGGTATCTTTGAACATGTATCATTGTTTCCATCGGGGAATAATTGTGAATATTTCCAACCATTATTGTGTATGTATTTTTCTACTATATCAGGTTTAAAAGGTTGAGAAGAAGATACTGTGCTACTAAAACTGAGTTGTATATTTTCTGTAGGAATTAACCCTAAGTCTGTTAGTCCCGTCTTATTTCTAGGAACCCATACACCTCCTTTAAACGCTAAATATTGTAAGTTGTTTATTTTTCCGGTCATATTACCTTGCCACCAGGGAAATCCCACCCACCCCACAACTGGGATGGCAACAGTAGTGTTCCATAATCTAGAATTAACGGTTTGGTTATTTGCTAATTTGTCTGAGCAATTAGTCCATGTAAACACTTCCTCAGGGGTCATGGGTACGGCCAGGAAGGGTATGCTCGTGGCTGATATTGGAGAATGCGTACAAATCCAACAGTCTGCTATTTTCTGTCCGCCATCGAGCAGCCCGTTTACCAATGTCTCATGATGTTTTATAAATTTATTATCTGTAGGTTTTGGGGAACTTAGTTTATCCCACAGGTCTCCCTGATCTATCGTTATAGCTAACACAAGTACAATCACCACTATTTCTTTTTGCAATGGCTTGCATGTACCCATGCTGATTTTCCTTCCAATTTTACTGCAGTTGGAGTTGTCAATAACACCTGATATGGACCCTCAAATCTGGGTTCTAGCGTTCTTCTGTTATGTCTTTTTACGTAGACTTCGTCTCCTGGTTGCAGCTTGTGCGTTCCCTCAATGGAATCAGGATCTGGAATGGAAGAGAACACTAAAGAGTGTATTTTAGACACATGCTTACATAAATTTTGTACATAAGCAGTTAAGCTTTCAGTTTCTAACATTAAAGTCTGTGGGAAATACAATCCTGTATTGGCAACTCTACCAAACAATATTTCATGGGGGGTGAGTTTGCTCTTTCCCTGGGGGGTGTTTCTGACTGAATACAATGCTATTGGGAGACACTCAGTCCATGGTTTCTGTGTTTCTGCCATGGCTTTCTGTATTTTTAACTTAAGTGTTCCATTCATTCTCTCAACCTTACCAGAACTCTGTGGGTGGTAAGGGGTGTGTAGTTCACTTTTTATACACAACATTTTCATTACATTCTGAAAAATCTCTCCAGTAAAATGTGTACCTCTATCTGACTCGATCACTTCTGGGATACCATAACGGGGTACCAGTTCATGTGCTATTTTTACTGCAGTGACTTTAGCCGTGGCTGTATGAACTGGATAAGCCTCTGGCCACCCCGAAAACATGTCCACACATACCAGTACATACTCATAGTGTCCATGCTTAGGCATCTGGATGTAATCGATCTGAAGTCTCTGGAACGGATATAGTGGTCTTACATGGTGCTTCTGGGGGGTCTTAACAGTCTGTCCTGGATTGTGGGCTAAACAGATTTCACAAGAACCACATTTTGCTCGAGCTACCTGGCCGAACCCTGGGGCTAACCACTTCTGTCTGACCCTCTGTATCATACCGTTTGCAGACACATGTGTAGGTCCGTGGGCTTCACTGACCACAACAGGGTACCACGCTCGGGGGAGACAAAGCTCATCTCCTTTTCTCCATAGTCCTTCTTTTTCTTCTGCCCCCTGTTTCTGCCACTCTTCTTTTTCTTCTCTACTCACCTGCTGGTGGGCTTCTTTGAGCCGTGTAATTAAGTCAAATTCTGATACTGCACTAATAGTGTGGTCAGTTGTCAGAGGTTTTACTGCAGCTCGCTTAGCAGCCTTGTCGGCTCGGTCATTACCCCTAGCTATCTCGGTGTCGAGTCTTACATGTGCAGGTACTTTTATTACTGCTACTTGTTTGGTTGAGGCAGCTGATTCTAGGATTTGTCTAATCATTTGTCCATGTTTTACTGGTTGACCTGAAGCTGTCATGTAACCTCTAGCTCTCCATATACATCCAAAATCATGTACAATACCATATGCATATCTAGAATCGGTAAAAATATTAGCGTTTTTTTCTTTTGCTAACTGTAATGCTCGTATTAGAGCTAATAGTTCAGCTTCCTGGGCTGAACAGCTGGCCTGCATTGGCTCAGCTTCAATAACATCATAATCTGATACAATGGCATAACCTGTGTGAAAGTTACCAGTTTCATCTGCATACCTACTACCATCTATATACATATGTAGGTCTGGATTGTCAAGAGGGGTGTCCTGTACATTAGGTAGCCCTTGTGTTTCTTGTTCTATACACTGTAAGCAATCATGTATTATATTGTCTTGTTCGTGGTATTGTAAAAAATTTTCATCTTCGTCTTCCTGACCTCCTTCCACTCCCCCCTTTGTCTCTAGTGGTAACAGAGTGGCTAAATTTAGAGACAATATGCGGCGAAAAGTGAGGTTTGGTGGCATTAGTAAGGAGCATTGTAATCTAAGATGTCTAGCCACTGAAATGTGTTTTGGCAATACCTGATTCAGTATGCCATGTACATCATGTGTAGTTTGTACTATTAGGGCATGGTCTAGTACTATTTCTGAGGCTTTTTCTACCAAAAGAGAGACAGCTGCTACTACTCTGACACATGATGGTGCAGCTTTGGTAACATTATCTAATTGAGCAGAATAGTATGCGACAGGTCTTTGTTTATTTTCATGTTTCTGTGTTAGTACTCCTGTAGCATGATTAGACATTTCCGCAGCCATTAATTGGAATGGTTTGGCGTAGTCTGGGATTCCCAAGGCCGGGGCTGACATGAGACCTTTCTTGAGGTCTTGAAAGGCTATGAGCGCTGATTCAGTTAACTGAAAAGGCTCGATTTTTAAACAATCATATAGAGGTTGCATAAGCTGACTAGCATGTATAACCCATTGTCTGCAGTGTGATACTATTCCCAAAAATGCTCTTAATGTTTTGTAGTTCTTGGGAGGAACAAGATCTCTAATGATTTTTAGTCTGTCGGCGGTGAGGTGCCGAATACCTTGTGAAATGCAGTGACCTAGAAATACTACCGTAGTCATACAAAGTTGTACTTTTTTCTTGTTAACTTTACAGCTCATGTCTACTAGAAATATTAACAACCTTATTGTGTTGCTGTTTGCGGACTCTTGAGCAGGGGCACATAACAATAGGTCATCAACATATTGGAGAATTACAACCTCATCCGTAGGTTTGAAATTTTGAAGAACTGATCTCATAGCTTCTGAGTACAAGGTAGGTGAATGTATCATACCCTGTGGTAATCTTGTCCATGCTAATTGTCTATTCTTAAATGTAAATGCAAACAGTTTGTAACAGTCTGGGTGTAATGGTACTGAAAAAAAAATGCATTTGATAAGTCTATGACAGAAAATACTCGTGCTGTTGCTGGGATCTGTGATAGCAACGTGTGTGGATTTGGCACAACAGGAGTAATAGGTTCCAAAATTTTATTTATCTCTCTTAAATCATGTACCATCCGGTATCTAGCAGCTGACCCCTCAGTAGATTTCTTTTTTACGGGGTACAACGGTGTATTGGCTGGTGACTTTACTTCTATCAGTACTCCAGTTTTTAGATAATCTTTTATCTGTTCTCCTATGGCGTGTTCTTGTTGGGCACTAATAGGATACTGTCTCAATTGGGGTAGTGTCACACCTGGAACAGGAGTGACTTTTACAGGAGCTATTGGCATTAGTCCTACATCGGTGTCATGTTGTGCCCATAATTTTTCTGGTACCTCAGAAAGATCTAAAATAATTTGGGTAGGGGCAGGATCTTTCTCATCCTCTAAGGCTTGGACTTTTACAATGTTTTCTAGAGACTCTTGGTCATCAGGCACCAAAATTTGGACTCTACCATCCTTTGTCTCTTACCACTCCTGCTTTTCTAGCCCGAATGTCCTCCCATAGTTTCCTGTTAAACCTGTCATGCCTTGCTACCTGAAAAGTTTTGCAAACTTTCCCTAAATTCTTAGTTGCTTCTACACCACACCTTTCTTTCACGATTGTATAGACATCTTGTTCATCATTTGTGGTCTTAGTCTGTTTGTTGCCCATTTTTCCTGACTATTCTTACCTTAGGAGGATTTTTGGGTTAGATAAAATATATTCTATATTTTACCTTTCCTCATTACCTATTCTGTCCTAAGGAGCCAGTATCTTGTTGCCCATTTTTCCTGACTATTCCTACCTTAGGAGGCTTTTTGGGTTAGATAAAATATATTCTATATTCTACCTTTCCTCGTTACCTATTCTGTCCTAAGGAGCCAGTATCTGAAACGGTTTCTCTGGACCGTTTTGTCTGAAGTGTAGAGTAATTCTAACACACATATATATGGCAACAAGGGCAAGACCAACAATACATAAAATGAACCATACAGTCTCCATTATATATCGTGTCCCTGGAGTATTATCATTACTTCCATGGGCTCATTCTGTCAATCTCTTATCCGTCAAAAAGGAGGACAAAGGTTCGGGAGTTAAGCGTGAGCGAAGGTTTCCCCGAAAGGACACAACCTTATGACTCAGTTAGGCAATCTCCGTAATACTTATGTCATCTACCTTAGTGCGGCTTATGAGGCTATTCCCGACATCCACATCTCTTTCATACCATCCGTTCCATAACCTTCTCTGACCTCTCCTTCGGCAGATCCTACAGTATATACATGAATGACCCGAGCTATAGGTATCCTTCTCTACTAGTTCCTCAATCCCAACACAAGATATGCATGAAATTTACGGACTATCGCAGAGCAGATGTAAGAGAACTAACAGTGTCTCTTACCTGGCCAGGTTTGTCATCTGCTGTTCCGATGTCCCAATCTCAGCGGTTACTCGTGCCGGTCGATGAACTTGAAGGAATACGCAGACCTCGGGTCCCTGTTTCGGGCGCCAGGAATTGTTAGGATCATTCAGCCATGGAGGGTCCTTGTTGGAGTCGGGGTATCCCCGTAACAAGAAATACACAGACACGTAGTGTATAATCAAGTACTGGGAAGCCCCTGAGCGCGTCTGCCTCTATAGGTGCAGTCCCTTTATTTATATTAATAATCATAGTTTGTTGTCATACATGCGCAGTAAAATGCCTTTGTTTCACAGGCAGCGAAATGATGATTCATAACAGTGGAATGTTGATAAGAAAGTTTCATAAACAGAAAAGTGATAATTAGTAGAAGGTTGCTGAGACAGCTAAAACAAGTTACAATCTAGTTTCTGGGCGTCAGTCCAAATGTCCAGATAAGGGAAGAATAACTTCATCTGTGTCTTACATCGTAGTCTTGCGTGAAGTACAACTCCCATCATCCTCTCAGGCCCATCATTACCAGGCAGCCTCTGGAGCTGGAAGAGCTAGATCATGTGAAGTTGGCTCCAAGCCGGTCCGGCTACATCTATGCCCTCACGATTGTGGACCAATACTCCCGGTTCCTGGTGGTGGTTCCTGTTAAAGACTTCACAGCCAAAACAGCGGCCAGAGCCTTCCAACAACACTTCTGCCGTCCACACGGGTATCCGGAACAGGTCTTGACAGATCAAGGTCCAGCGTTTGAGGCTGAAGTCTTCCAGGAGTTCTGCAACCTCTACGGCTGTAAGAAGATTCAGACAACGCCTTACCACCCGCAAACCAACGGGCTGTGTGAGAAAATGAATAATATCGTCATTGATCTCCTCAAGACGTTGCCCCTGGAAGAACGTAGCCTGTGGCCAGAGAAGCTGCCAGACCTGATAGACTTATACAACCATATCCCGGTGAATGCTACAAATTGCACCCCGGCTTACCTGATGCGAGCAAGACCAGGTAAGCTGCCGGTAGACCTGGAGATGGGAGTCCTGACACCCGAGGACACCTCCCCAGACGCGGACTGGGATACGGAACGGCGGCTACAGTACAAGAAGGTACAGGAGAGTGTGGAGAGGAGTCTGGCTCAAGCGAGAGAAAAGCAAGAGAGGCTCTTCAACCAACACGCCCCTGCTGGTCCTCTGTAACCTGGCGAGCAGGTCCTGAAGTGGAAGAGAAAGCTTCACAAGCTAGATGACCAGTGGGAGAGAGACCCGTACACAGTACTGCCGTCCAACCACAACAACTCGAAGGTATGTGTAATTACCAAGGATGGAGGAGAAACCACTAGCACCGTCTCCAGAGACCACCTAAAACGGTGCCCCGAGAAACTGCAGAGTCCAAGTGAAGATCAAGATGACCTTGAGCCCGCAGTGGACAAGGAAAAAACGGTCAGCACCGTTCTCGGAGAGTTTCCCCGGTCTTGGACTCGGATAAACGACGCAATAGTGGTACGCGTCCTACACTTCCTTCAACCAACCCAGCAGGAACCTACAGGAGAGCAGGAAGAACAAGAGGAACAAGCAGCCCCGGAGGCAGAAGAACCCATGCCAGCAGCCCAGGAGAGTCAACCCTCTGCTGACAGTGAGCCTGCCATGCCTGCGGTAAACCAAAGGACCCGCAGACAGCAGCTTGCACTGCCTGTAAACCCAGCTAGTAGCTGTACCCTAAATGCTAGTGGGGAAAGCCAGGTTAGACCACCACCAGACAGTGGGTTACGCAGCTCAACCCGGAGCACTAGGGGTCAAATACCAGCTCGCTGGAGAATCAAAATGCAAAGTATATAGTTAATGTTTTTATGTTTGGTACCTGGTTATTAATAATGTTTTTCCAGTTTTTCCTAGTTCAATGGACTGACAGGTCATGAACACTGAATGGCCGGAACTGTCTTGTAGATAGTTGCACTTGGTGCCCTCTTGCGAAGATGGCCACAGAAGAAAAACCTGTCTGGCGTGGCCTCCTCGTGGCCCAAAGTAGGTAGCTCAGCCTTGTCGCCACGCCCAAGGCCAGGAACTTGGGGTTTATGGAGACAGGTCCCCGCATCGTTCAAGACTTCACCTAGTCGGGTGATATGGACACCCGGTCACGGAAGCGCCATGGCCTTAAGGACAAAATGTACTTGTATATATGTTATGTTATTGTTTATACCCTGTATTTGTGTTTCCTAAAAAAATTGTGTTTAGTCCGGAGTACTAAATTTTACTACGGGGGAATGTGTCACCCCCGGCCTGGATACCACAAATATTAAAGGCTGTGTCTGAGAGCAGGAGGGAGGTTCCCTGGTTAGGGACCATTAGCATGCAGCACCTCCTGTCCCAGGCCAGTAGGGGGAGCTGGCTGCCCTATAAAAGCTGGAACTGGGGCAGGGTTAAAGAGACCAGAACCCACTTCTGAAGTGACCAGAAGGGTTCTCAGAGAAGAGGGACAGGTCAGCAGCAGATGAGGAGTCCGTGAGGCAGAGGAGAGACTGCGAGCCAGGGACAGAGGCGACGAGAGCCAGTCCTGGCTGAGAGAATCACACAACCAGACATTGGGGTCCGAGGCTGTCAGGGTTATAAGCCCAGCAGCAGAGAACCAACCCGCGAGGGATTTCAGGTCCCTTGGCCTAAGAAGCCCGGAGGCTCCGCCACACAGAGGGACCAGTACAGCGAGGAGAAAGCAAAAGGTACCCAAGGCCCGAGTCGCAAGTCATACAGGCGAGAAGTACACGGCCAGCTCAGGGACGTGGGCTATTACACCACAAAGAGGGGGATAGTGAGAAAGAGCATAGAGAGAACGGTAGGCCTACACACTCACCCTGACCAGTGGGGTTCCCCCGAATGCTCTCAGACACCCAGGCCCATTCCTAACCGGTATTACTGTTGAGTCATTAATAATATCTACAATAAAGACCCTGAACTGTTTGAAGCGGACTCTGAACTCTTACTATTGCGGCCTGCACTATCACCCCCAACATCCACCTACACTGCCCTGAGGCTACACTCTTCCAGTGGGGAGTTCTCCTACCCTGTGCTGCACACCAACATCAGCCTCAGCGGTCTGCCTCGCAGCGGCGGTTATCCCTGACCGCAATCCCCGGGTGGCGTAGTCGGATATTCACAAAACACTGATAAATAGACCGCCACAATTTGGTCTGACCACTCTGAGCCACGAGATCGGGTTGCCACTACTACCCCCAGCATTGTACAGAAGCCCAGTTCCGGGTACCCCACGGCCCAGGGGGCGAGTCATTACCACTGAGAAACTCCTCCGCCAGGAGTATAGCCAGAGAGCTAGTGCATATTTCTCCCGGACAGGCCTGCTAAAGGAGATCCTGACTGACCAGGGAACTCCTTTTATGTCCAAGGTAATGAGGGACTTGTGTAAAGCTCTCCAGATTACACAGCTCTGGACGTCGGTATACCATCCACAGACGGACAGCCTGGTGGATAGATTCAACAAGACCTTGAAGTCTATGCTGAAGAAGGTCATAGAGAAGGATGGGCAAGATTGGGATGTTATACCTGCTGTTCTCCATCAGGAAAGCTCCCCAGAGTTCTACGGGATTCTCACCATTTGAGCGGCTATACGGATGGCATCCTCGGGACTTCTGGATATAGCAAAGCAGATCTGGGAAGCAGAGGTTACACCTCATCAGAGCATCATCGAGCATGTGACCCAGATGCAGGTTTGAATCGCAAAGGTGATGCCGATTGTGAAGGAGAGCCTCCTTCAAGCACAAGAAGCCCAGGCAACGGTCTACAATCGGGCCTCAAAGCTGAGTCAATTTGGTCCTGGAGACCGGGTATTGGTGTTAGTACCCACAGTCAAAAGTAAATTTCTGGCCAAGTGGCAAGTGCCGTACGAGGTGGTCGAGAAGTTGAGTGATGTCAACTATAAAGTCTACCAGCCAGGAAGAAGAAAGCCTTATCAGATATACCACATCAATCTGCTTAAACCGTAGCAAGACAGAGAACCGGTGGAGGTTACCTGTCTGGGGGCCAATCCTGAAGCCAGGGTCGAGGATGCCACAGTGGCAGAGACACTGTCACCGGCCCAAAAGCAACAGTGCCGAGAACAGCTTCAGCAAAACAGAGACCTGTTTTCAGAGTTGTCAGGGTGTATGCAGGTTGTGAAGCATGAAATCTTGACAGAACCGCATGTACGGGTGAACCAGAGGGCATATCGAATCCCCAAAGCCCGCAGCGAGGTGACTTCCAAGGAGGTGCGTAGAATGTTGAACCTGGGCATCATCGAGGAGTCAAAGAGGGGCTGGTCCAGCCCCATTGTTCTTGTACCAAAGGCGGACGGAGAATGGTGCTTCTGAATCGACTACAGAAAGCTAAATGAAGTGTCTAAATTAAACGCTTATACAATTCCCCCAGTCGAGTAACTTATTGAAAGGCTAGGGCCTGTCAGATACATCACCATCCTGGACCTAACAAAAGGGTATTGGCAAATTTCTCCTGTCTCCGAGTGCTAAGGGGAAGATGGCTTTCTCTACACCCGATGGGTGTTTTCAGTACACCAGGATGCTGTTCAGTCTGCAGGGTGCCCCAGCTACCTTCCAGTGGGCAATGGACCGGATCCTAGCCCCGCACGAGAAGTACGCCGCCGCGTACCTGGACGACATTGTGATCTTCAGTCCAGATTGGGTAAGTCACCTACAGAAGGTCCAGGCAGTACTGGATGCACTGAGGAAGGTTGGCTTTACCATAAATCCGAAGAAGTGCGCTAAGGAAAAGAAGAGGCAAAATACTTGGGCTACATTGTCGAAAGGGGCAAAATAAAGCCGCAAGTGAAGAAGGTAGAAGCAATCCAAAGTTGTCTGCAACTGGCTTCCAAAAAACAGGTTCAAGCATTTCTAGGACTTGTGTTATACTATCGGCAATTTATCCCGAATGTCTCCATGATAGCAGCATCCCTGATCGACCTGCTTAAAGGTACGAAGACAGAAATGGCCAAGCAGTCTTCTGAGGCGGAGATTGCTTTCCAGGAATTGAAACTTGCTTTGTGTAAGCAGCCGGTTTTGATTGCACTTGACTTCAATAAGGAGTTCATAGTCTAGATGGATGCCTCAGATGTTGGAGTAGGAGCCATGTTGTCTCAAGAAATAAGCGGGGAGGAACATCCCATTTTATATCTCAGCAAAAAACTCTCTGTCAGTGAGAAAAACTATGCTATTGTGGAAAAAGAGTGCTTGGCCATCAAATGGGCAATTGACACCCTGAGGTACTACCTATTAGGCTGGAAGTTCAGATTAGTGTCAGACCATGCACCATGAAACATGGAAGTTTTCTCCTGCATGGTAGGAGCAGAGAGGGTTAATCAGCCATGTTTAAAAGGGCGTGTTTTATGAGAACAACCATAGAGCGAGTAGCTTTCTCCTTGTTAGTAGTGTGCTGTGGCCTCCCCTCTGGCTCCTCAGAAGGTACAAGAAACCCAACAGCCTTATAGGGAGCCAGGTCCTAGGTTGTGTTTTATTAGCTGTGCAGCTAGGGTCTTTCAAGTCTGTACAGGGACCAGTTGAGTGTTGGTGTGGCGTTTCCCTGGTGTAAGTGTCAACACGTTCACAACACAACTCTCAGTATCTCTTTACCATTGCTGAGGACATACTGGAAGTTGTAGATGCATGTGATACCAATGTGTACAGTTGCGACTGACCTGACATTACAATTGATTGCTGTACTAAATTTGGTGCTATATGAAGCAGTGTGTTTCAGGTGTGCACTAAAATACATCCACAGGTGTGTCTCTAATTAACTCAGATGTTGCCAAAAAACCTATCAGAAGCTTCCAAACACATGACATCATCATATGGACAGTTCAGAAATGTTTAAAGACATAGTAATCTTAGTGTATGTAAACTTTTGACTTTGCAGTAAGTAATAAAAATGCCTTAACACATTCTCTCTCTCATTATTCTGGCTTTTGGCAAATATTAAAAATCATAGTAATCCTAACTGACCTAAAACGGAAAAGGTTTATTCAGATTTCATGTCAGATATTGAGGAAAACATGCATATGTGTCTTTTTATATACTGTATGTAAACTTCTTGTTTCAACTGTAAATATATACTGTATATATATGTTTAAATTTTTTTTATATATAATAACTGTAGATTATTTTTCAGCACAATCTACCATATTTTGCAGTTTGGCACTGATTATGGAACATCTTGGTCATGGATCATTCTTTATCCAGTGTGATTTAATCCCCCTAATTGTCGTGTGCACATTACATGCGTTAGCTACAACCTTGTAAATTGATATTTTCAACATAAAGTCCTTATGTATCTCTAATGTTGTAGATTAGCAAACGATCTAATGATCTGAGTTTCCTGCAGTACACATTACAGATAGATCACAAGATCTCTCAGGCTTGATATGTAGGCCCATTAAAGATATCACAACCTTAACTATAGAACAGGGGTCCCAGGAGGTCAAATAAAAACACTCTTGGGTTCTATCTCCGTGCTCTAATCTCCGTGATGGAACACTTTTGTCTTTCTCCTACCATTACATGATTGAACCTGGGTTATAAATTTCAGCAAATACTGTCAGAAAATCTTTCATGATCCTGGAGAAAGAATTAATAGCTTTGAGTGGACATGAACTTGTTTTTTTGCCCTGCATGCCTTTATCACCTACTGTAAAATCAGCCATATCTTTTCAGCAGCCTGGTATTGCATCTTTGGGACCTTCAGTTCTGTAAAAAACAGCCTTGTTATTTTATTAGTGCTCTGCCTAGAAAGTCTAAAGAAATATCCGGATGAGAAAGCGTTCTGATAACAGCTCAGAGCTAATGCCACAGTCTGTATACTTAATTAGCATCTTCAGAGACACCCCTCCTGTGCCTGTCTGATCATCAGAAATGTTCTCTTTTTACCTGCTCCCATGAGAAATATGTTGATGCTGCTTTATGTATACAAAAGCCTAAATCCTTGAATCACCTGAAGCAGGGCTCAGGGCTGGTGCTGTGGTCCTGCTGCTACTTATCTTCACCCTGACACACCACTAATAAAGTCCTATTCCATGTGCTGTGCTGTAAGGTTTACTTTGTACTCACTTGTAGGTCTGAAGCCTCCACTACATCCATCCTCATGGGTCCAGGATCAGCCAAATACACATCAAGCGACACTCAGTTCATTTCAACAAGGTTAATGTTACTGGACAGTTCAGATACAACAGTCTGCAACATGCGGTATCTGGCACAGCACCATCTGGTTGTTGTTTCATTCACTCATTTCGTACATTGCAAGGCTTTGCTTCAAACTGTCCTTATCTCTGCAGATTCTGTTGGCCCTAAGGGCTCCCCGTCTAGCAACACAACTTTTCTGAGATCCACTACCATTCCCTCTCACTTTTTCACGTCCGGCCTCTTCCCCATAGAAGAGAATAAGACACGCATTCGAGTGCCTACTTTGGGCCACAGGCCCCAGACCTCACAGGGATTTCCGCAAGACTTCTAATGCGACCTCATGCTGTCAGAATGTTATGTACTTTTCGTGCCCACTGCAACTTGTACCTGAACTTCCCACTTGAATTTCCAGCTCTATCTGTCTTAAACTCCCTATCCTGGAAGTGCTGCCCCTTTATGTTTACTGTAGCCCATCCCCATACCGAATATATGAGCTATTTCCAAAACATTTAACTGTATCTAAACCTGTGCAATACTAACATGCCCACCACTGCATATTTCCCTTTCTTAATCTAATATCTATGCCCTATACTATACTTGTCTTTCAGGAGGGAAGGCACATGACAGTCCTTGTCACCACCTTACACACCTCCCTGCTCATTTCTGTATTTCCCTGTGAAATGGGGTTGTCTGGCTTATGAAACATCTTAGTGATTAGCTTGAATTGCCAGGTGTGGTGGCATTTGAACAATCAATGGCTGGCCAATTCATAGATTAGCCAAGTTTGGAAAAGTGGCAGGTGCTAAAGAACCCGCTCTATGACATTCTGTACCTATTATCTTATAAGGCATACATCATGCACTGAGCTTCATTTGATGATCTCCTGTGTATAACACCTTCTTCAGGTCAACCCACAGATTTTCCAGTGGATTCAGATTTAGGCTCTAATTAGGCTATTCCAAAATTTTGATATTCTTCTAGAAAAGCCATTCTTTTGTTGATTTGGAGGTTTGCTTAGGGTCATTGTCATGTTAATAGGTGATATTCTTCTATTCTTCTTTATTTTTAGCTTTTTAGCAGAGGGTTGAAGGTTTTGATGCGAAATTCACTGATATTTGGAACTGTTCATAAATCACACCACTTTGAATAAACTCCAAGTTCCACCTGCCCAAAAACAGTCCCAAAACATAATGCTGTCTCCATCATGCTTGACTATGAGGATGCTGTTCTTTTGGTAACGTACAGTGCTGACTTTGAATGTAGGTCTAGGCAAAATATAGTCGGGCTTGGATGTTTTTCTTTGTAAGACAAAGTTTCCATCTTGCCACCCTACCCCAAAGGCCAGACATATCAATAATAAAGGAGATTGTCCTCACATCCAGTACACAATGTTACGGATCCGGGTGGTGGAACCTCTGTGCTGCGGTGCAAGGAGGGACCCAGAGGGACGTAACTAGGTATCAACTCGGACCGACCCTGGTCGTACGGCGGCTAACGACTCCGTGACCAGGGAGGGACCGAGCAGAGGGACCAGGTGCTACTCTGGGGACGACCTTGTAAGAGAGCAGGTGACTCCCACGGGTCAGATGGCTGAGACTGACCGATACTGCAGATGGGCACAGCAGGCAGGCTGACGAGAGGTCCGGGTAGATGAACAGGCAGAGACAGCAGGCGACTGGCGAAAGTCTCTAGGAAGGCTGTCAGGTGGTCACGGCAAGTGACGGGCAGGAGCCTCCGGGCAGGCAGACAGGTGGTCACAGCAAGTGACAGGCGGGGGGCCTCTGGGTAAGCAGACAGGTGGTCACGGCAAGTGACAGGCGGGAGGGAGCCTCTAGGTAGGCTGTCAGGTGGTCACGGCAAGTGACAGGCAGGAGCCTCCGGGTAGGCAGACAGGTGGTCACGGCAAGTGGCAGGCGGGAGTCTCCAGGTAGGCTGATAGGTAACAGGCAGGTGCTCCCAGGTAAGCAGGTGGGCGAATCCCATAGACAGACTGGCGGACTGAACGGAAGAAGGACTGTCGGGCTGGAGAGAAGTCAGGCTGGCGGACTGGACTGATAGTCAGGCTGGCGGGCAGGACTAGTAGTCAGGCTAGCAGCGGGACCTGAGGGCTGAAGCAGAGGTAAGTACACTGTGCATCAACTATTGCTCGGGCACCTCCATTTTGGAGGAGGTGCCTTATATATCGGAGGACCTCCAGCAATTAGCCGGGGACTCCCTAGGGCAGCGCGCGCGGCCCCCTTAAGAGGAAGGGCGCGCGCGAGCGCGCGCCCTAAGTGTGACACCCAGCTGCGCTCGGTATCACAGATCCTAGAAGAATGCATTGATGGATTCCTCCACAAGAGGCCCCCATAACCATTCACACATCTCCACCTTCCACCTCAGACCAGCAGACGGAGCCCGTTAGGGAGACAAATAGGGTAGGTGGAGCCAGGCAGCAGTTAGTCTGGAGTCGACAGTGAGTCAAGAGCCGAGTTCAGTCTGGTTTAGCAGTGAGTCCAGTACAGTCTGAGAAGGGTTACCTCAGAGGACAAAAGCCTGTTCCAGCTCCTGCAATTGCTATCCTGCAGTGGAGCTTATCCAGACCAAGACTCAGTGTAGCTCAGAGAAGTGAGCTTTAGGTGTGCCGGCGCCATAAGATAGGTGAAGCGCGGCAAGCTGCCGTTAGTGTGAGTAGCCTAGTGAGGGCCCGAGTAGGCCGAAGGCGAGTGGAGAGTTAGTATATAGGGGGCAGAGGAGCTTAACTAGCTCACCCTGAAGCATTTACCGGACACCGGGTCCGAAGCTTACTGGGATCTCTATGACCCAGTAAGGCACAACCGGAATCCCTGGAGAACTACAAGTCCCAGGATCGCTAAAGAACTGATACATAACAGAGCAGGGAGACGCTTAGGCCCCGCATACTGGGAGCGTGTACTCCAAGAAAAGGCCCTACCACAAGGTCAGCCAGCGCAGGACAATGACAAAGTTCGGCCTAGCTCCAGGCAGGTCAGAAACTTACTACGCAGAGGCAAGAGACAGGAGGCCCTAAACCCGCTCATTGGGGAGGATCCTGACATGCACCCTTCACCCTACAGTGCTCCGGGACGTGCCTGAATTTCCATCAGTAAAAGGTACTGAAGTGACTATCGTGTCTGTCCCTGTTCTTGCTCTGACCCGGCTGAGGCCTAGTTCCACCTGTGGGGAGCTATACCATCGAGCTGCCTTATCATCGGCCTCAGTGGACTGCGCAGCGCTGGTGATTCTCACCAGAAGCCACAGGTGGCGTCACAAACATTCATAAAAATAACCAACAATTATCCACCCTTTTAAAGAGTGACCCCAGGGTACGGGCCCGGGAGCCGACCACTGCGACATCCCTAAAGGCAAAGGCCCGGGTACCGAGTCATCCCCATCCCCTAGGCTAGTCATCTCTTTCCTGGCGTCATGAACAGGATAGCGTGCCCGCTGCAACGCCGCAGTGTTATGCCCGTTGCCACCGGGTACTGTGCGCCTTTATTGAAGTAAACTGTATATTTGACTGTGGTAAAGATTGCCGCCATTGTTGGGCCGCCAAGCGAGAAGAAGGGCGTAACAGCGGGAAAAACGTCTCGACGTCAAACCAGGAAGCGCCAGGTCCTGTAAGGAGCGTCGTTGCACGCTCTGACGTGGGACGCAAGCGACATAAGGTCCTGAAGACGACCATCACCTGCGGTGCTGCGGCCTACCGGAAGAAAAACTTCGAAGTTAAGCCACGGGTAACTAGGGGGGCGCCAGAATGTCCGACGAACAGCAGAACGCTGACATGCCGGCCAACGTCCCTGAAGTGCAACCCGCGCCCGATGATGAGCAGGCCGAAGCCGCCGCTCCACCAGCAACGCCTGTAACACCTGTCATTCTTATGACTCTGCCGTACATTCCTGGAGCAAAGTGGCTCCCCCAGTATAACGGCAAACCAGATACCCTGTCTGGATTCAAACGGAAGATATGTGGTATCTTGGACATGTACTTCATGACAGGTAAACAAAGAGCAGCTGTTGTATTGGGACAACTGACCGGTGCTGCGGAACGGGAAGTGGAAACATGGTCAGCCGCAGACCAGGAGTCAGTGTCCGCAATATTCCAAAAACTACAGACTGTCTTTGAGGACCTCACTGGGGCGGACCTTCAGATGAGGTTCTACAACTGTTCCCAACAACCGGAGGACAATGTTCAGGACTACGCCTGGCATCTACAGGGGGCCCTGTGGGCTCTTAAACAGGTCAGTCCAACCAACATTGAAAATGAACACAAAATGCTGAAGGACCAGTTTGTCCGGGGACTGAGGTCTCCAGAGGAGAGCAGGACTGTACGTTGGTGGTCCTTGGATCATCCAGAGGCCACCTTTGACAATCCGAAGGACATGGCTATAAAAGGACTGCAGCCCCTGGAAATAAATGCCATCCAATGCTACCAGGGTGGGCCTACCCCAGTGCCTGCTACACCCACCTTTTCCCCAGTGGCTGCTGAAGCCAAGGTTCCAGCAACGTCCCCCAGAGAGCTGGACAGCCTGCGCTCTGAAGTGCGTCAGTTGAGCAAAACCCTGACCACTGTGCTGAGTGCTCTGCAGCTGCGGACGGAGCCCGAGGAAGGAGGGAAGATCCGGTTAGCCGATAGCCCTGAGGATGTCCCCTGGATGCGAAGGAGGAGGAGGCCAACATCACCCTCTTCGAGGACCAGTGACCAGCGCCGTCCACCGAAGGACCCTGACTGCTACCGCTGCCGCAAGACCGGGCACATCGCCCAGAATTGTCCTTTAAACGAGAAAACCCTGGGTCCGAGGGCCGACACCCAGGAGTAAACTCACCAGGCCCATCAGATTGGTACAGCAGGTTCGTCGGAGGAAGACCTTTCCTGTCCATTGTACTGGATGGGATCCCGACGCACGGCCTGCTGGACACAGGATCTCAGGTAACCATCGTCCTCTACAAGAGGTTCTGGTCCATGGACGACCTACGCCCGCCAGCTCCAAATCTTTCTTTATATGCCTTGAACGGACTCCACCTTAACCTACTTGGGGTTAAGAATGTGACTGTAAAGGTGGGGAGAGTGGAGCTGAAGGACCAGGGGCTAATTGTAGTAGAGACTAATCCTGATGACACCAATCCGTATATGGTACTTGGCACTAACATTGTTGGTAACTGTTTGGGAGAGGTTGTGTTCTTGCTCCAACAGATAGCCGACACTGCCAGACCAAGACAGAGGAGGGCGCTGCAGAAGGAAATCCGAGTCCTGATGTATCAACAGCAAGTAAGGTTAACAGACGGTGAAATCGGTAACGTGCGGGTAACGGACCGAATACCCATTGTCATCCCCCCAATGAGTGAAATGCTCATCTGGTGTAGAGCTGCTATAGGTCTTAGAGGACAGAGCTACCAGGCGGTAGTAGAACTCCTTTGCTCCGAGCATAGACCCACGCTCTTAACGGCCAGGGGAGTGGTAGATGTACGCAATGGGAGGGTGCCCGTCCATCTTCTCAACTTAGGGGAAGATGAGGTCAGACTGCCACATTATGCCACTGTTGCCAAATTACATGCTGTCAATTACAACTGCATTCACGAGGCGGAGTCCTTAACTTCACCAGACGAAGTGGAGGATAATGACCCTGCAACCCAGGTGGAGGATTGGTGTCAACAGCTCCATGTTGGGACAGATACCACTCCTACCCATCAAAAACAGGGTGTACACCGGGTGGTTCAAGAATACTCGCAGGTGTTCAGTAAACATCAACTTGACTTCGGGAGGATTAAGGGGGTTCAACATCATATCCCCACAGGCGACCATCCCCCAATCAAAGAACGTTACAGGCCTATACCACCAGCACACTACCAGAAGGCTAAGGAAATGCTGCAGGACATGAGAAAGGCGGGGGTAATAAGGGATAGTTGTAGTCCCTGGGCAGCTCCCCTAATGCTAGTTAGGAAAAAGGACTGGAGCATGAGAATGTGTGTAGATTACCGTCAAGTAAATCGCATTACACATAAAGATGCATACCCTTTACCACGCATAGAGGAGTCCCTAGCTGCCTTAAAGTCTGCAAATTACTTTTCCACCCTTGACCTCACTAGTGGGTACTGGCAAGTAGCTGTGGCTGAGGAGGATCGGGAGAAGACGGCCTTCACTACCCCGATGGGACTCTGCGAGTTCAACAGTATGCCGTTTGGACTCTCCAATGCCCCCGGAACGTTCCAGAGATTGATGGAGTACTGACTGGGACACCGCAACTTCGAGACTGTGTTACTTTACCTGGACGACGTGATAGTGTACTCCAGAACGTACGAGGACCACTTGAAACACCTGGCAGAGGTATTTGAGTCACTATCCCGGTACGGGATGAAGTTGAAGCCCTCAAAGTGCCACCTGCTCAAGAGAAAGGTACAGTACCTGGGGCACATTGTCTGTCCGGAAGGGGTAGCACCAGACCCGGAGAAGGTCACAGCCATCCAGAAGTGGCCGGAGCCGAAGAACCTCAAGGAGGTGCGTCAGTTCCTGGGACTAGTAGGATACTACCGGAGGTTTGTAAAAGATTACACCAAGAAAGCAGCTCCTCTGCAAGACCTCCTGGTAGGGCAGTCCCTCAAAGGCAAAAACCCCCCATTCCACTGGGGTAAGGAGCAAGCTGAGTCGTTTCAGGAAATGAAGGAGATCCTGACAGGTGATGAGATCCTAGCCTACCCTGACTACAGCCAACCGTTCCTGCTGTATACAGATGCCAGCAACGAAGGGCTGGGTGCTGTCCTAAGTCAGAAGCAGAATGGACAAGAGAAAGTGATCGCATACGCAAGCAGGAAGCTCCGCCCGACTGAGAGGAACCCAGAGAACTATAGCAGCTTTAAGTTGGAGTTCCAGTCCTTGGTTTGGGCCATAACTGAAAGGTTCAAGCACTACCTAGCCTCCAGCAAGTTCACTGCCATTAATGATAACAACCCCTTGACCCATCTTGAAACAGCTAAGCTCGGGGCACTGGAACAACGATGGATTGCATCGTCTGTCAAACTACCAATTTACAATTAAATACAGAGCGGGCCGCAAGAACGCCAATGCCGATACCCTGTCTAGGATGCATCACCAGTCAGACACAGAAGAAGAAGTGGATGACCTGGAAGAGATAGAGCTACCTGCCTTTCACTGGAATGGGATAATAAACGAGCAATGAGCCTCCAGGAAGCAGCGTGGGAAGACGTTAAACCCCCTGCCTCACCACAGCTGGAAAGAGACCTAGGACAGTGACCCGGTTGTCAGCCGCATTAATGAGCTGATAACCCAAGAAGGTGCCTCCCTGGAGAAAGATGCGTCTCTGCAAGCAAAACAGCTATGGAAAGAGAGAAGCCGGCTGTTTATTTACCGTGAGAAGCTGTGCCGGAGGTACGTTAATCCAAAAACCCATGAGATGGTATGGCAGATAGTGGTCCCGAAGACAGACATCCAGATGGTATTAGAAGCTTACCACGATCAGGCGGGGCACTTTGGCTGGAAAAAGCTAGAGACCCTGCTGAAGTGTCGATTCTACTGGGTGGGAATGCGCAGCTCCATTGAACGGTGGTGCCGAGACTGTGGACCCTGTAGTATAAGAAGAAAAGACTTCAGCAGCCAGAAGGCACCCCTGCAACCCATCAAGACGACTCGACCCCTGGAGATCGTGGCCCAGGACCATATCAAGCTGTCCCCCAGCAGGTCAGGGTACTCCTACGCTCTGACCATGGTGGATCACTACTCACGTTTCCTGGTGGTCGCCCCTGTCAAAGACCTGACGGCAGAGACAGCAGCAAAGACGTTCCAAGCGTATTTCTGTAGACCCCATGGTTATCCTGAGCAGGTGCTGAAGGACCAAGGCCCGGCCTTTGAGGCTGAGTTGTTCAATGAGTTCTGCCATTTGTACGGTTGTAAGAAGATAAGAACTACAACATACCACCCACAAACAAACGGTCTCTGTGAGAAGATGAACAACATCATCATCGACCTGCTAAAGACTATACCACTTGAGGAGAGAAATCAGTGGCCAGACCTACTACCTGACCTAGTGGATCTGTATAATCATATACCAGTAAGTTCCACCAATTGCACTCCGGCATATCTCATGCGGGCAAGGCCAGGAAAGCTGCCCATGGATCTGGAGCTTGGTGTTGTTGAGCCTGAAGCTGATATGACCACTGAGGACTGGGACACGACCAGACAAGAGCAGTACAGAAGGGTACAAGCCTGTGTCGAGGACAGTCTCACTCGGGTGAGAGAAAAGCAGGAGGCGCATTGCAACAAAAACGCACGCCCACAGAACCCTTCACACCTGGTGAAACAGTATTGAAAAGGAAAAGACGCAACCACAAACTTGATGACCAGTGGGAAAAAGAACCCTACACTGTGTTACCGTCAAGATTTGACAATAAGAAGACATGCTTAATCAGTCGAGATGGAGGAAGAATGTCTGCAACAGTGTCCAGGGACCACCTAAAGTTGTGTCCAGATTTACTGAAACCCCAAGAAGAAGTGCCTCTCACAATCCCAGAAGAACGTAAAGAAACAGTGATCCACACTGACTTAGGAGACTTCCCAATGGATTGGCCTCAGATAGGAGGAGCAATAATCATCCCAGTACTCCAATTCTATGAGCAGCCAGAAAATCCTCCACAGCAAGTTGAACCTGTAAGTGCTGTAGAAGAGCCAGCTCAAGAAGTATCCCCGGATGAAGGATCCCCGGTAGGAGCAGAGCAAGAGGGCAGTTTTACAACTTAATCACACGTAGAACTGGTAGGCTAACTGAAAATACAGACTCTGATACCCCACAGACCACCGCACTACGCAGATCAACACGTAGCACGAGAGGTAAACCCCCTGTTAGGTACACTCAGTAAGTAGTCAAATTTCAGAAAATGTAGATAGTTACCCCTGGGGTATTAAAATTGTAATGTACTGTATTATTGTGTACTTTCTTATATGTATGTCTTTATTAATTTGTGTTTTACCTAATGACTTCCTTCCTTATTTACCTAAGAACTTCGTGGCTGAGGACTGTGTGCAGCCCAAAAACTGCTTTTGTATATAATTTTGCTCCCTGGAGTGCCCCTTTTAGGTGACCTCAGAAGGAAAACCTGTCGGGAGTGGCTCTATTGGAGGTCCAACTCGGGAGCTTCATGCCCTGCAGCCACCTCAGGGCCTACGTTGAGGGTTTGGGACAGGTCCCTCAAAACCACCAAGTACTCTACCCTGTGGGATGGACATCCTTCCTGGGAACCTCACCACAAGAGACTTGAATTCTCAGGACGCTTTGCATTGGTTATTGTTATGTAACGTTCAAGCTTGGTGCCTCCCATAAAGGGAAGATTGTTTTTGCATTGTTCATGTTTCCTATTGTTTTATAAAATGTACTTCAGCCCGGGAGTGCTGAGCTTTACTAGGGGGGAATGTGACGCCCAGCTGCGCTTGGTATCACAGATCCTAGAAGAGTGCATTGATGGATTCCTCCACAAGAGGCCCCCATAACCATTCACACATCTCCACCTTCCACCTCAGACCAGCAGAGGGAGCCCGTTAGGGAGATAAATAGGGAAGGTGGAGCCAGGCAGCAGTTAGTCTGGAGTCGACAGTGAGTCAAGAGCCGAGTTCAGTCTGGTTTAGCAGTGAGTCCAGTACAGTCTGAGAAGGGTTACCTCAGAGGACAAAAGCCTGTTCCAGCTCCTGCAATTGCTATCCTGCAGTGGAGCTTATCCAGACCAAGACTCAGTGTAGCTCAGAGAAGTGAGCTTTAGGTGTGCTGGCGCCATAAGATCGGTGAAGCGCGGCAAGCTGCCATTAGTTTGAGTAGCCTAGTGAGGGCCCGAGTAGGCCGAAGGAGAGTGGAGAGTTAGCATATAGGGGGCAGAGAAGCTTAACTAGCTCACCCCGAAGAATTTACCGGACACCGGGTCCGAAGCTTACCGGGATCTCTATGACCCAGTAAGGCACAACCGGAATCCCTGGAGAACTACAAGTCCTAGGATCGCTAAAGAGCTGATACGTAACAGAGCTGGGAGACGCTTAGGCCCTGCATACTGGGAGCGTGTACTCCAAGAAAAGGCCCTACCACAAGGTCAGCCAGCGCAGGACAGAGACAAAGTTAGGCTTAGCTCCAGGCAGGTCAGAAATTTACTACGCAGAGGCAAGAGACAGGAGGCCCTAAACCCGCTCATTGGGGAGGATCCTGACATGCACCCTTCACCCTACAGTGCTCCGGGACGTGAATGAATTTCCATCAGTAAAAGGTACTGAAGTGACTACCCGGCTGGGTCTCGCCTGTCCTGCATCCCCTTTTCCGTACGCTGCCCTGAGGCCTAGCTCCACCTGTGGAGAGCTATACCATCGAGCTGCCTTATCATCGGCCTCAGTGGACTGCGCAGCGCTGGTGATTCTCACCAGAAGCCACAGGTGGCGTCACGAACTTTCATAAAAATAACCAACAATTATCCACCCTTTTAAAGAGTGACACCAGGGTACGGGCCCGGGAGCCGACCACTGCGACATCCCTAAAGGCAAAGGCCAAAGTACCGAGTCATCCCCATCCCCTGGGCTAGTCATAAGCACAGTGCCCGGGAAGCTGCGCGTGCCGGCAGCAGAAGCAGGAAGAGGAGCACTGGAGGACGCCGGGCAGGGAGCGCGGCAGTGAGAGGGACGGCGTCTCTGCCTGGCAGAGGGCAGAGACGCCGATGCTACACACAACCAGTATTTACTAGTGTTGAGCGAGCACTAAAATGCTCGGGTGCTAGAAGCTCAGGCTGAGCTCACCGTGATACTCGGGTGCTCGACCCGAGCAACGAGCCCAATGTTAGTCTATGGGAGACCCCAGCATTTTTGCGGCGGCACCCCCGGCAGTCTGTAGAAAGCCTAAAAAGTGCCCAAAACGATAGTGACAAAGAACATGGGGACAGCATGGGGATCGCCCCAGGAAGCATTTCTGACCCCATGGTCACTGCTGTCAACAACGTGGTCAGAGGTATTAAGCCACTTTTAAGGGCTCACAATAAAACGTTCAAAAACGAAACTGAAACGGTTTTCCTGTGAAATATGTTAAGGAACTTCCTTTCCAGGGTAAAGACTTGTGTATAAGGTAAAATAAATAAGCAAAAACAAAAATATTCCTCCACACCTTGGGCTATGTTCACAAGTAGCATTTTTTATGCGTTTTTGCACTTTTGTATTGCTTTCAACCGTGACAAATGCATTCACCGGACAAATGTAATTTTAACATTTTACAATCTTATCTGGCCATGTGCTGCGTGACACATGCATACAGTGCTGAAAAGACATGGGAATAGCATGGGGAAGACCCCTGGAAGCATCTCTGACACCCAGGTCACTGCCTAAAAGTGTGCCCATCAGAAGTGATCCTTGCTGCATCAGAAGATGCGGACTTGCAACTATCCCCGTGCAAGTCCTTGTCCCATGGCAGTGTTCAATTGTACCTCCCCCATTCCTTGCAATGCAAGCGCAAGTATGCAGCCTGCCACCCACCCACCCCCAGGCTGCAATACCATACTGCTAGCTTGCACGTGAAATGGGGCCTTTTAGTTTGGAGGAGGCTGAAGCTGGCCACTAACTCATGGCTGCTTCGGCAGCGAGGTATCCATACTCAGTCCCCAGCCGCCCGGCGGCCGGGTGTCCACGCTCGGTCCCCAGCCGCCAGGGGGCAGCTGGGTGTCCATAATCGGTGCCCAGCCGCCCCGCGGCCGGGTGTCCACACACGGTCCCCAGCCGCATGGGGGCGGCCGGGTGTCCATAAACGGTCCCCAGCTGCCCCTATTTCTCCTGTCAACTTCCCCCACACTTTTCTTAGCCTGGCCTGCTTTAGGGCAGCATTAGACGAGCCCACCAGAGAACCACACTCTTCCGGTGGGTCCTGGCTTCTCCATCAGGGGAGTTGAGAGTGCTGCTTTGTTTTCTTGGAATGCAAGCGTAAGTGTGCAACCTGCCACCCACCCACCCCCAGGCTGCAATACCTTACTGCTAGCTTGCTTGCACTTGAAATTGGGCCTTTTAGGCATGTGGAGGCAGACGCCGGCCACCATGTCATGGCTGCGTCGGCTACTTGGTATCCATACTCAGTCCCCAGCCGCCCGGCGACCGGGTGTCCGCGCTCGATCCCCAGCCGCCAGGGGACGGCCGGGTGTCCATACCCGGTCCCCAGCCCCCCGCGGCCGGGTGTCCACACACGGTCCCAAGCTGCCTGGGGGCGGCCGGGTGTCCATAAACGGTCCCCAGCCCCTATTTCTCCTGTCAACTCCCCCCACACTTTTCTTAGCCTGGCCTGCTTTAGGGCACTATTGGATGAGCCCACCAGAGAACCAGACTCCTCCGGTAGACCCTGGCTTCTACATCAGGGGAGTTGAGAGTGCCAAGGTGAGGAGCATGATGAGGATGATAGAAGTTAGCATCTGCTTTGTTTTCTTGGAATGCAAGCACATGTGACGCGCCCCCTGGGCCGTGTGTGCACGTGTGTGGGTTACCCGGAGCCGGGTCTCTGGGGGTTGTAGTCTCCGTGGCGGCGACCCGGTCCCGTGGCTCAGTGGCAGTCTTTATAGGGTTTATGTGGTTTAATGTCCGACTACGCCACCCGTGGATTGCGGTCAGGGTGTACCGTCGCTGCGAGGCAGTCCGCTGAGGCTGGTGTGGTGTGCGCAGCTAAAGATGGGATAACTCCCCACGGGAAGAGTATGGCCTCAGGGCAGGGAATGTGGATGATGGGAGTAATGGTGCACGGGCGTCCCAGTACTAGTAGTGCTGTATGCGGTGAGAAAGCAGGAACGACTTAGAGTCTTTGCAGTGCAGTTCAGGGTCTTTACTGATGATATTAAGGCAGACCCTCCCGGGAGTACTGGCTAGCATAAGGGGACTGGTCAGTCTGCGAGCAAGCAGGAGTTCCCCTGGCCAGGTGGAGTTGTAGGCCTCCCCGTCTATCTGCACTCTTCCTGGCTACCTTGCTGTAAGTGAGTGGAAGTAGCCCACGTCCCTGAGTATACCGTGTGGTGCTCACCCGTATGGCTGGTGACTTGGGGCCTTCTGACAGCTTCCGCTCCTCGATGGCGGTGCTGGTCCCTTCCTTGTGACTGAGCCTCCGGGCTTCTATGGCCAAAGGACCTGGAATCCCCTGCCGGCTGGTTTCTGCTGCTGGACTTAGAGGTTCCCACGGCCTCGGACTCCGTTGTCCGGTCGTAGTCTCTTCAGCCAGGACGAGCAATATCTGCTTCCAGTCCCTGGCACTCAACTCCCGCTCCTACAGAGCTCCTAGCTGTTTCTTGCCCTCTGTCTGGAACTTCACTCCAGGCTCTGTCTGACTAACCCCGCCCCAAACCCAGTTTACATAGGGCAGATTCCTCCCCTCCCAGGTCTGGGCAGGAGGTGTTGCGTGCTTAAGGGCTCCTGACCAGGAAACCTCCCACCTGCTCTCAGACGTAATATTTCTATTACTGTGGTAACCAGACCCCTGGGGTGCCACACATGTATGTGTAGCACCCTGAGGATTCGGCTGCTACAGGGGTATTGCACCTCAACCCAGAGGTGTGATATTCCACTCCCGGGTAAGGATGGAGTGTGGAGCTGAGCTCAGAAGGCTGCATGCACTACACACATCCCATTTCCGGAGGGCAGACCAACGGTACTCCCACTTAGAAATGTGCAGGTACGATCGAGTCTGTCCTTGGCTGGAGTGGGAGGGGGGTGGACCATCCCAGTAGTGTAGGGGCAGATAGGGGGAGCAGTCTGGGTAGTGCTAGGAGCTCATTGGGTGCTGGTCACCTGAGCTCACACATAGAGGGAGTATAAAAGGTGGGAACCATCTAAGATCAGGGTCAGTCTGTGAGAAGTCAGTCAGTAAGTCTTTGCAGAGGAAGAGAGCAGAGGAGAAGAGCAGCTCCAAGGCCAAGAGAGAGAGAGAGGAGAAAGAAAGATCCAGAGGGGGAGAAAGAAGGAACTCCAAGAGCCCAAATTAGACCAGAGGGTGAAGAGTTGGCAACAGGGTACCGGATCCCAAGCTGGCAGAGGCTACAGCACACCTTAGCCAGGAACCGGAGGTCGTGGGCAGGATTGATCTGCCACGATCACCCACTAAATCCACCCGGAAGGCAGACCACGAATAGGGTCAGGGAACCCAGAGACAAGGGTTTACCACCAAGAGGCCCGAGGGAGCCGGACATAGGTGGATCCCTGGTGGGGAAGGCCAGAGAAGAGGACAGGACAGAAAGGGAGCTCAGGACCACGCTCCAGAATCACCTGGGGGTTGGCCGAGTCCAGGACCTGGTGGACGCAGCACGGCTCGGGTGGTCACTTAAGGCCGGAGTGACCAGAACAACTGCAGTAAGTAAACAAACCCTGAACTGCACAGCCCGACTCTGAGTCTCATTTCCATCCCCGCTGCACCACCACAACCCCCATCCTCTGCAACTGACCCCCTGAGGCTATACCCCTCCCGTTGGGGGTTATACTACCTGGGCTGCACAAACACCATCAGCCTCAGCGGACCCTGCTGCAGCGGCGGCCGTAGTGACCGCAATTCAACGGGTGGCGTAGTCGACATAAAGAACTTTAGTAACATCAGTAAGGACTGCCACACACTGAGCTTGACACCCTGGGCACGGACCGGGTCACAGCCACTCGGAGACTACAACCCCCATCTGATCCGGCTCCGGGTATCCCCAACAACACTGGCCCAGGGGGCGCGTCATATGTAGTAGCGGCTAGGCCAGAGGGGGTCAGCGTTTTGGCGCATATCCTACCTAATCCGAGGATTGCTGGATGTTTTCCTGCTACTATCCCAGTTCTATGACTCCCGTTAAAACAAAGCTTCAGGTGATGAATGATGGATGAGGTGGTGGCAAAGGAGAAAGAGCAGGAGGAACAGGGACCATTCACATCAATTTCAGGCCAGTCAACCACACATGTCTTGTAGGATATGTTTCTGTACCAAAAGGAGCGGTTCGGCTACACAGTTATAGGGCATGCAGTGAGTGCAATGCCTACCAAAAATTTCGAGGCACTCCAATGCCCCTTGGAAGTGACATGGAGGTCAGAGGACATTAACTAAACCGTTTCTTCCATTTATAGCAACTGGGTCTCCTGTGAACTGTTGGCCTAAGCAGTGAATGGAAGGCTTTCCAAAAATTATGAGGAACTGCAATGCCCCTTGAAACAGACGTGGATTGCAGCATACTAAAAACCTTCTACCCATTATTGGGGAGTGGGTCTCCCTTAGTGTTTGCCTATGCATTGAAAAGCAAAAGATGGCTAAAATTAGGAGGAAATGCAATGCCCGTTGGAAGAGTCGTGGAGGTTAGAGTTAATTAAAAACAACATTTCATTGCCCCTTGGAAGAGCTGTGGAGTTCTGAGTGGTTTACCAAGACGGTTTTAATGCCCCTTGGAAGAATGGTTGAGGTCGCAGTGGAATAAAAAGACAATATCAATGCCCCTTGGAAAAGTGGTGGAGGTCGCAGTATGTTATGTGTCTGGGAGGTGGAACCTCTGTGCTACGGTGCAAGGAGGGACCCAGAGGGGCGTAACTAAGTATCAACTCGGACCGACCCTGGTCGTACGGCGGCTAACGACTCCGTGACCAGGGAGGGACCGAGCCGAGGGACCAGGTGCTACTCTGGGGACGACCTTGTAAGGGAGCAGGTGACTCCCACAGTACAGATGGTAGGGACTGACCGGAATAGCAGGTAGGCACAGCAGGCAGGCTGGCGAGCAGAAGCCTCCAGGTAGGCTATCAGGTAGACACAGCAAGTGATGGCAAGAGTCTCTAGGTGGGCTGGCAGGTGGTCACGGCAAGTGACGGCAGGAGCCTCCGGGTAGGCAGGGCAGGTAACAAGCGGGTAACAGGCAGGTCACAGGAAAGTGCTCCCAGGTGAGCGGGCTGGCAGGCACGGTAGGTAACAGACAGGCAAGTGCTCCCAGGTGAGCAGACTGACAGGCACGGCAGGTAACTGGCAGGCAACAGGTAAGTGCTCCCAGGTGAGCGGGCTGGCAGGCACGGCAGGTAACAGGCAGGCAACAGGCAAGTGCTCCCAGGTGAGCGGGCTGGCAGGCACGGCAGGTAACAGGCTGGCGGGCAAGACTGGTAGTCAGGCTAGCAGCGGGACCTGAGGGCTGAAGCAGAGGTCAGAAACACTGTGCAACAACTTTTGCTCGGGCACCTCCATTTTGGAGGAGGTGCCTTATATATGGGAGGACCCTCGGCTATTGGCCGGGGACTCCTTAGAACAGCGCGCGCGGCCCCTTTAAGAGGGAGGAAGTGCGCGCGCGCCCTAAGCACAGTGCCCGGGGAGCTGCGCGCGCCGGCAGCAGGAAGAGGAGCGCTGGAGAACGCAGAGCGGGGAGCGCGGGAAGCAAGGAGGTGAGTGGGATGGCGTCTCTGCCTGGCAGGGGGCAGAGACGCCGATGCTACAGTACCCCCCCTTTACGCCCCCTCTTTTTTAGGCCAGAAAGGAATTTTTCAAGGAGAAGCGGGGCATGAATGTTCTCCCTGGGTTCCCAAGTTCTCTCCTCTGGGCCAAACCCCTTCAAATAAACTAGAAAAAGGGTGTTTTCTCTTACCCTCTTAGTGGCCAGATTGTTCTCTACCTCAAAAACGTCCTCAGCGGAAACCGGAGCAGGGGGAGTACCTGGATTCTTGGAAAAAGAGTTAAACACAACAGGTTTGAGGAAAGATACATGGAATCCGTAAGGTGGCCGGGAGTTTTAACTTGTAGGCCACTGGGTTGATTTGTTTGAGAACTTCAAATGGACCGATGAACCGAGGGCCCAACTTATAGGAGGGTATTTTGAGTCGGACATGTTTGAAAGAGAGCCAGACTTTATCTCCCGGGCGGAATTGAGGCGGATCCAGACGTCTCTTGTCAGCATGTTTCTTCATCCGCTCGGAGGACTGAAGAAGTGCGGACCTAGTATTTTCCCAAATGGTGGAGAATTTGCTGACAAGAGCCTCCGCGGCAGGGTTGTCCACCGAGGCGGAGATGGGAAACGGAATCTGAGGAAGTTGACCGTAGACCACGAAGAACGGGGATTTAGAAGTAGATTCGCTCTCATGGTTGTTGTAGGAGAATTCGGCCCATGGTAGGAGCTCCACCAAATCGGTATGGTGAGCGTTAACAAAGTGCCGGAGGTAGCTGGTAAGGATTTGGTTGATACGCTCCACTTGGCCATTGGACTGTGGATGGTAGGCGGAGGAGAAATCCAGGGTGACATCCAGTAGCTTACAGGTAGCTCTCCAGAAACGTGAGGTGAACTGAACCCCTCAATCCGACACAATGTGGAGGGGAAGGCAATGGAGACGGAAGATATGATGGAAGAAATCCTTGGCCAGCTCCGATGCAGACGGGAGACCAGGCAGAGGGATGAAATGAAACCTCGGTCCTATATTAGAGGGATTGGACAGAGGTGTCCCTAATTTGCCCTACACTTCATCTGGCCAGACTTATTAGTGGGTACCATCTCTATACTTTAATAGATGGTTACCTTATATGCATCTATAGACGCATTAGATATTTTACATTTTAAGATTTAATAAATTAATAAAGGTTATGAATTTTAAAAATTTCTATATATCCACACTTCTCCTACTTCCCCTTTCCCCTATCTAATATGACTATTTTGGTGGTGTACACCTGTGGATATAGATCTGATGAGAATAGACCATCTCCTTGACAGAGGGATGAAATGGGCCATCTTAGAGAAGCGATCGGCGACCACCCAAAAGACAGTACAACCGGCAGAAACAGGGAGATCAGTAATAAAGTTCATGGCCATGTGCTGCCACGGGGCAGCAGGTACGGGAAGAGGCAGGAGGCGACCGGCTGGAAGATGTCTGGGAACTTTGTTGCGGGCACAGGACGAACAGGCCGAGACGAAGTCTACCACATCCTTGCGCAGGGTAGGCCACCAGTAATGCCGGGTAATGAGTAGGAAGGTCTTCTTTTGGCCAGCATGGCCGGCTAGTTTAGATGAATGACTCCAGTGAAGAACCTTCTCACGATCTGGTACCGCTACAAACGTCTTACCGGGTGGAAGACGAGTCAGATCCAAGGGGGCCACATTCATCACTTTGGAGGGGTCGATGATGTGCATAGGCTCCTCCTCTTGATCGGAGGACAGGAAGGATTGGGACAAGGCGTCGGCTTTGACATTCTTGTCCGCCGGGCGGAAATGTAGGACGAAGTCGAAGCGGGCGAAGAACAAAGACCACCGGGCCTGACGCGGATTGAGTCTTTGGGCATTCTGGAGATATGCCAGGTTTTTGTGATCCGTATAGATGATCACCGGGTATAGAGCCCCTTCAAGCAGGTAACGCCACTCCTCCAGTGCCAATTTAACGGCTAACAGTTCTCGGTCTCCTATGGAGTAGTTGCGCTCAGACGAGGAGAAGAGTTTGGAGAAGAAGCCGCAGGTTACCATTCTCCCGGATGAAGACTTTTGGGTGAGCACCGCTCCGGTTCCGGAGGAGGAAGCATCAACCTTCAGGTAGAACTGTTTATTGCAGTCCGGACGGTGCAGCACTGGGGCAGAGGAGAAGGCTTGCTTTAAGGAAAGGAAGGCCTCCTCAGCTTTGGGCGACCATTCCTTGGGATTTGCTCCCTTACGGGTGAGCGCAGATATGGGAGCAGTCCGGGAAGAGAAGTGCGGGATGAAGAGACGATAATAGTTGGCGAAGCCCAGGAATCGCTGAATCGCCTTCAACCCCTCTGGACGGGGCCACTTTAGGACAGCAGAGAGCTTCTCGGGATCCATTCGTAGGCCTGTCAGGGAGATAACATAGCCCAGGAAAGGAAGAGAGGTCTGCTCGAAGAGGCACTTCTCGAATTTTGCATAGAGGTGATTCTGCCTGAGCCTAAGCAGGACCTGACGAACATCCCTCCGGTGTGTGGGAAGATCCGGAGAGAAGACCAAGATATTGTCCAGGTACACCACCACGCAAGAGTAAAGAAGATCGTGGAAGATGTCGTTGACCAATTCTTGGAAGACAGCGGGAGCATTGCAGAGACCGAAGGGCATCACACCATATTCATAGTGACCGTCCCGGGTATTGAATGCCGTCTTCCACTCGTCTCCTTGATGGATTCGGACCAGGTTATACGCCCCATGTAGATCTAGCTTGGTAAAGATCCTAGCTCCCTTAAGACGGTCAAACAACTCGGAGATGAGCGGCAGGGGGTATTTGTTTTTTACCGTGATTTGGTTGAGTCCTCTATAGTCAATACAGGGGGCGTAATGAACCATCTTTCTTCTTGCCGAAGAAGAATCCGGCTCCAGCCGGGGAGGTAGATTTCTGGATGAATCCCCTGGCCAGATTCTCCTCCATGTACTCCGACATGGCCCGGGTTTCGGCCGACGACAACGGGAAAATACGCCCATGGGGTGGAGTGGCGCCGGGTACCAGGTCGATCGGGCAATCATATGGTCTATGAGGTGGCAGTGTCTCTGCTTCCTATTTACCGAAGACATCTGCATAGGACCAGTAAGGTGCCGGTAGACCGAGTAAATTAGCCGGGGTAGGTGGAGGACGAGCCGGGTGAACCAGAACCAGGCAGGTCCTATGGCAATCCTGCCCCCACCGGAGTACTTCACCGGATTGCCAGTTCAGCAAGGGTTCATGTGTCTGGAGCCAGGGTAGACCTAGCAATAGGGAGTGAGAGAGTCCGGATAGCACATGGAAGGAGATCTTCTCAGAGTGCAGCATTCCCAACTGCAGGGTTATGGGTTCAGTGACGAGCAAGATGGTCACCGGAAGGAGTCTTCCATCCACGGAGGCGACTGACAATGGTTCAGCCAGAGGTTTGGTGGGAATCCGGTATCTGTCTACCAGGGACAGGGAAATGAGGTTTCTAGCAGCTCCAGAATCCAGGTGAGCAATTTCAAAGTGACGGTTCTCTCCCCAGGAGATAGAGACAGACAAAGTCAGCGACGGAGAGGGCTTACTTTTGCCTAGGATGACCTCTCCGAGCGGTCCTAGACACTGGAGTTTCCCGGCTTCTCCGGGCAAGGACGGATGAAGTGCTCCTTACTGCCACAATAGAAACCCCTCGGCTCAGCGTGACTCTTGGCGAGATTTGACCATCTTGGTCGGGTCGATCTGCATAGGTTCGAGGGAGTGCGCCCGGGGAGTGACAGGTTGAGAGGCAGGTCTCTGGAAAGTAGAAGCAAGGCGAGGAAACTTTCTCTCCCGGGTAGTCTCTTTGGTACGTTCTTGGAAACGGTTGTCAATCCGGGTAGCTAGCGACACCAGGTCATCCAAGGTGGTAGGAATGTCCCGACCGGCTAACTCTTCCTTAATCCGACCGGAAAGACCCTCCCAGAAGACGGACACCAGAGCCTCGTTGTACCAGGCAAGCTCAGAAGCGAGGGTACGGAATCGTATGGCATATTGGCCCACGGTGAGACTCTCTTGGCGGAGACGTAGCAGAGAGGAGGCTGAAGTGGATTTTCGTCCTGGTTCATCGAAGACTTTCCGGAAAGCAGCGAGGAAAGACGATAGGTCGGACACCAAGGGATCCCCTCTCTCCCACAGGGGATTTAGCCATGCCAGTGCTTCCCCCGTGAGATGGGACATGATGAATGCCACCTTGGCCCGGTCAGAGATGAACTGATGTGCCAAGAGTTCAAAGTGCAGGGTGCACTGGTTTATGAAACCTCGAGCTAAGGCGGGGTTGCCAGCAAAACGTGGAGGTGCCGAGAGCCGGGGTCCATAACCGGACGCAGGCGCTGCTTGACCAGAGACGGACACAGACGGATCGGACAATGCGCCTAGGCGAGAGTTAACAGACCGCAGGGAAGGACAGGACCTGACTCATGTTGAGCCCTCTGACATAAGACCTCCTGGTGCAGGTCGGAGATTGTGGGGGTCTGGGGGCCACCGGGTTCCATGGCCCGAGCAAAACTGTTACGAGTCCGGGAGGGGGAACCTCTGTGCTACGGTGCAAGGAGGGACCCAGAGGGGCGTAACTAAGTATCAACTCGGACCGACCCTGGTCGTACGGCGGCTAACGACTCCGTGACCAGGGAGGGACCGAGCCAAGGGACCAGGTGCTACTCTGGGGATGACCTTATAAGGGAGCAGGTGAATCCCACGGTACAGATGGCAGGGACTGACCGGAATAGCAGGTAGCACAGCAGGCAGGCTGGCGAGCAGAAGCCTCCAGGTAGGCTATCAGGTAGACATGGCAAGTGACGGCAGGAGTCTCTAGGTGGGCTGGCAGGTGGTCACGGAAAGTGACGGCAGGAGTCTCTAGGTGGGCTGGCAGGTGGTCTCGGCAAGTGACGGCAGGAGCCTCTGTGTAGGCACGGCAGGTGACAAGCGGGTAACAGGCAGGTCACAGGCAAGTGCTCCCAGGTGAGCAGGCTGACAGGCATGGCAGGTAACTGGCAGGCAACAGGCAAGTGCTCCCAGGTGAGCGGACTGGCAGGCATGGCAGGTAACAGGCAGGAAACAGGCAAGTGCTCCCAGGTGAGCAGGCTGGCAGGCACGGCAGGTAACAGGCTGGTGGGCAAGACTGGTAGTCAGGCTAGCAGCGGGACCTGAGGGCTGAAGCAGAGGTCAGAAACACTGTGCAACAACTTTTGCTCGGGCACCTCCATTTTGGAGGAGGTGCCTTATATATGGGAGGACCCTCGGCTATTGGCCGGGGACTCCTTAGGACAGCGCGCGCGGCCACTTTAAGAGGGAGGAAGCACACGCGCGCCCTAAGCACAGTACCCGGGAAGCTGCGGGCTCCGGCATCAGAAAGAGGAGCGCTGGAGAACGCAGAGTGGGGAGCGCGGGGAGCGAGGAGGTGAGTGGGACGGCGTCTCTGCCAGGTAGGGGGCAGAGATGCCGATGCTACACAGTAGCTTAACAAGACGGTTTTAATGCCCCTTGGTAAAGTGGTGGAAGTCGCAGTAGCTTAACAAGACGGTTTTAATGCCCCTTGGAAGAGACGTGGAGGTCGCAGTAGCTTAACAAGATGGTTTTAATGCCCCTTGGAAAAGTGGTGGAGGTCGCAGTAGCTTATCAAGACGGTTTTCATGCCCCTTGGAAGAGACGTGGAGTTCAGAGTAGCTTAACGAGACAGTTTTCACGCCCCTTACAAGAGCCATGCAGTACAGCATATTAAAAACATTATTCCCATTATTGGGGAGTGGGTCTCCCATAGTCTTTGCCTATGCCTTCCAAACGAAAGCTGTCAAAAATTAGGATGGAGGAACTTGCAATGCTGGCCACACAGACCACGGTCACCCTGGTGGTATAGCGGTGGTGGAGGCTGAGGATAAGGAGAAGACCAAAATACAGCCGAAATGAGGAAGCGTATACCCCTGTGTGGGTGTGAAGCGGTGCATGGGAATACACCTCCCGAAATAACACACTGGATTTGACTTTATGTTACTCTGCTGTCATTTGGTGGTGATGAGAAGTCTGGCCCAATCCAGCCCTTGTTCATTTTGATAAGGGTCAGCTTGTCAGCATTGTCAGTTGACAGGCGAGTGCGCTTATCAGTTATAATTCCCCCAGCGGCACTAATAACACGCTCCGATAACACACTAGCGGCAGGGCAGGCCAGGACCTCCAAGGCGTACAGAGCGAGTTCATTCCAAGTGTCCAGCTTGGATACCCAATAATTTAAAGGCACAGAGGAATCACGGAGGACGCTGGTACGGTCGGCAAGGTACTCCCTCACCATCCTTTGAAACTTTCCACTCCTTGTAAGAGTACCCTGCGCCTCAGGGCCTGTAAGCTGGGTGGGTCTCAGAAAACTGTCCCAGAATGTTGACAGTGTTCCCCTGCCTCTGCTGGATTGGAGTTGCGTCTCTCTCGTCTGTACGCCTTGTTTGGTCATCGAACTGAGACCTCTGCCGCTAGCGTGTTCAGATGGGAATTTTTTTAAGAGTTCTGCAGCAAGGGCCTTCTGGTACTGCCCCATTTTTGTAGACCTCTCCACCTCAGGAATAAGAGAGTGAAAGTTCTCCTTGTAGCGGGTGTCTAAAAGTGTCACCAACCAGTAATGACTGTCACCCAACATTTTGACAACGCGAGGGTCACGGTTAAGGCAGCGTAACATAAAGTCAGCCATGCGTGCCAGACTGGTAACGGGCAAGACTTCTGTGTCACCACCAAGATGACGACTGACCATGCTCTCCTCCTCCTCCCCCCTGTCCTCAGGCCACCCACGCTGAACCGACTGTATGACAGTTGTACAGGTACTACCATCTACAGCGCATGATACTAGCTCCTGTTATTCTTCCTCCTCCTCCTCTCCCTCATTGTCCCCCAATACACGTTGGGATGAGATGAGGCAGGGTTGTGTGTAATCGCTCATTATGGCTTCTTGATCCATCTCATCATACTCTGGCTGCAATGCCTCCTCTTTAATTCTCTGCAGAGAGCATTGCAAAAGACAGACAAGTGGGAAGCTGATGCTAATGATGGCGTCATCGCCACTCACCATCTTGGTGGACTCCTCAAAGTTTGTCAGGATGGTACATATGTCAGACATCCAGGTCCACTCCTGAGGTCTTATGTGTGGAGTCTGACCTGAATATCGACGGCCTTGTTGCAGCTGGTACTTCACAACTGCTCTCTTCTGCTCACAAATCCTTTGCAACATGTGGAGGGTAGAGTTCCAAGGTGTGGGGACATCACACACCAGTTGGTGTGCCGGAAGCTGCAAATGCTGCTGCAACACAGCAAGGGCGGCGGAAGCTGTAGCCAACTTCCGAAAATGAGCTGACAGGCGGCGTGCTTTGACAAGCAGATATGGCAACTCGGGGTACGATTTAAGAAACCGCTGAACCACGAGGTTAAGCACATGAGCCAGGCATGGTACGTGTGTGATCTCGCCTCGCCTCAGAGCCGCCACCAAGTTACGGCCATTGTCACACACGACCATGCCTGGATGTAGGTTGAAAGGTCTCAGCCACAGATCTGCCTGCTCTTTCACAGGTGTCCACAACTCACAAGCAGTATGAGGTTTATCACCTAAGCTTATGAGTTTCAGCACAGCCTGTTGCCGCTTGGCTGAGGCAGTACTGCAGTGCTTCCAGCTTGTAACTGATGTGGTGATATCTGAGATGGAGGCTGAACATGAGGAGGAGGAGGAGGATGATGCGCAGGAGCTGTACACTGTGGGGGCAACTCTGACTGACATAGGGCCCGCAATCCTCGGTGTGGGGAGGATGTGTTCCGTCCCAAGGTCCGACTGGGTCCTGGCTTCCACTATGTTTACCCAGTGTGCCATCAGGGAGATGTACCATCCCTGGCCACAAGCACTTGTCCACGTGTCCGTTGTCAGGTGGACTCTCCCAGTAACTGCGTTGTTGAGGGCACGGCAGATGTTTTGGGACACGTGCTTGTGTAGTGCGGGGATGGCACACCGGGCAAAATAGTGTCGGCTGGGGACTGAGTACCGAGGGACGGCCACCGCCATAAGGTTGCCAAAGGATTCCATCTCCACCAGCCTAAAAGGCAGCATTTCCAATGCAAGCAGTCGTGAAATGTGCGAATTTAGGACTGTGGCCTGTGGGGCATTGGCTGCGAATTTGCGCTTTCGTTCAAAGCTCTGGGATATGGACAATTGAACGCTGCGGTGGGACGTGGACATGGACGTTGATGTTGTTTCTTGAGAAACTGCCATAACAAGAGAAGACTGAGAGGAGGGGGCATCTTTGCATGCAGTATGGACAGGGGATTGCCTTGCACGCACAACAGGGGGTTCTATTACACGCACAACAGCGGAAGAAGCAGTGGTGACACCCGCTGACACTGGTCGTGGACCCTGGCGTTCGCCCCACAAAGTCGGGTGCTTTGCTGACATGTGCCTGATCATGCTGGTGGTGGTCAGGCTGGTAGTTTTGTCACCCCTGCTGATGCTGGCATGGCAGGTGGTACAAATGGCCTTTTTGGGGTTATCAGCAGAGTCTTTAAAAAAATTCCAGACTCTGGAAGACCTACCGGTGTACTGGCAACGTCCCTCGTGTTGGTGTTACGGCGAACTGTTGCCCGCCTTCTGTGTGCGGCCACCACACTGCTTCTTCCTGCCTGTTGGGGTACTCTGCCTCCCCCCTCCTGTGTGCTGCTGGCCTCGTTCTGCGTGTCCTCCTGCCACGTTGGGTCAGTTACTAGATCATCCACCACCTCCTCCTCTTCCACTTGCACACCACGATCCTCCTCCTCACTTCGTGGCAATTGTGTCTCGTCATCGTCCACCTCTTGTGACAAATTGCCAGCGTCGACTTCCTCTGGCCGTGGCTGTTCAAATATTTGGACATCACTACATGGGATCTCCTCTTCCACCACTTTAAGCAGAGCAGTCGAGGGGTACAAATATGGAAATGGACCAGTGAACAGCTCTTCAGAGTTTCCAACTGTGGGATCAGATGCTGTCTGACGACACTCGACATGGTGGGAGGAAGGAGCATCAGGGTGAGGAGGAGTATGTGGTCGAGACTCACGGCTACTAAAACTTGACCGTGTGGAAGACAGATCGGAGGTGGTGGTGCCCAGGTAACTGGAAGTATTATCTGCTATCCAATAAATAACCTGTTCACACTGATCAGTTCGCAATACTAGTGTTGTTCTGTGCTACCCTAGTAATTCGGTCAAGAAGTGGGAGCGAGAAGATGTGGCTGTTGGTTGTGGCACATTTTCACCTTGGCCACGGCCCCGTCCTCTACACGCACCATCACCAGAACGTCCAGTTCCACGTCCCTTGCCACGCACCTTGCCCATTGTAAATGAAGTAAAATAGCTTACACTCGCACTATCAATGGAAAAAGGGTAATAAAAAGGAGATTAGAACTGTGGAAGAGGAACGCCACAGTTCTATTTCTCTGGCATACACCAGACTCTTTAAACAGATATATTGGTGTCTGAACAGTCAGGGAGACACTATTACAGTTTTTTTTTATGGCAAAAAATGCCAAAAGCAGGATAATACAGAGATTTGACCTTTGGAACTGCAAAACCACAGTTCTATTTCTCTGGCCTACACCAGACTCTTTTAAACAGATATATTTGTGTCTGAACAGTCAGGGAGACACTATTACATTTTTTTTTACGGAAAAAATGCCAAAAGCAGGATAATACAGAGATTTGACCCATGGAACTGCAAAACCACAGTTCTATTTCTCTGGCCTACACCAGACTCTTTTAAACAGATATATTGGTGTCTGAACAGTCACAGACACACTGAATTTTTTTTTTTGGGGGGGGGGGATACGAAAAGGTTAATAAGACGCGTATTTGTACAGTCTGACTGAGGAAAAAAAAATACAGGATTTAGTTGAAAAAAAAAGGATTTTTCCTGGCCCCTGAGACCGGGGGATAAGTCTAGCAATTTGACCAACAGGAGCACACAGGACTGTAATGCAGTGTTTGCTGGTATAACCACTGCGTCTTCTATACAGCCTGCCTGCCTGCCTGATATCTGGGATGGATATTAGTCCTGAGAAGGACTGTTTGATTTGGCAGGCTTTAGAGACCCTACACTACCTATTTCACACTGTATATCTCTCCCTAACTCAGCAGCACTCTCACTACACTGTCTGATCCGAAGCGACTGTGTCCAAGATGGCGGCACCTGGTTTTAAATACTCGAGGTCACGCTGTGCGGCCAGCCAATCACTGTAATGCCCACAAACAACATGGCTGCGGCATTTCAGTGACTAGATGGCAATCCCTGCATGTTCATTGACTCTGTAAAGAGCGCCAAAAGTGCAGGGCGGAGACCCGAGCTCCCGCCCGAGTAACCTGAAAATGCTCGGTGCTCGCCGAACATCCCGAGTAGTGAGATGCTCAGGCGAGTACCGAGCAGTGTCGAGCATGCTCGCTCAACACTAGTATTTAGCAGAAATTACGGCAGCTCCTTTAATGTTGCTGTAGGCCTGTCATAGAAATGTTTTTGTAACTTTCTCCTGACTGATAACTTTCAACAATGAGATTCCTTTGCTCTGTTGTAAGCTCTTTATGGACCTTGGCTTTTGCTGTAAAATGCAACAAATAAACTGTCAAGAAAATCCTACTAAAACAGCTTAACTTAATATGCTGATAATCAGAAACAGTGTAAATAATGGCGGCTGTGTACTGACTACAATCTAGCATGAGTTTAAATGAGATTTGCTAATTCTGAACAAAACCACATCCCCAATTATAAGAGGGTGTTCAAACTTATGCGACCACATTATTTTAGTCTTATTTTTATTTCCCCTGCAAAATAATTTCAGTTTTTTTTTCCTCAATTGAATGGTACATATTATAGTTAAATTAAAGGTGAAAAAGTTTTAAAATGATTCTTCTTGGTATGGTGTTTTTACAAGACAAAAATCTGGCAAGTTAACAGAGGTTTGTACACTTTATATATCCACTGTACACTGTGCACAATGATTAGTCATTTGATGTTTTTAATGATTAACTATTGAACAACTACAGGGTGGGCCATTTATGTGGATACACCTAAATAAAATGGTAATGGTTGGTGATATCAACTTTCTGTTTGTGGCACATTAGTATATGGGAGGGGGAAAACTTTTCCAGATGGGTGGTGACCATGGCAGCCATTTTGAAGTTGGCCATTTTGGATCTAACTTTATTTTTTTCAATGGGAAGAGGGTCATGTGACACATCAAACTTATTGAGAATTTCATAAGAAAAACAATGGTGTGCTTGGTTTTAACGTAACTTTATTCTTGCAATGTAGATTGAAAAAAATAAAGTTGGATCGAAAATGGCCAACTTCAAAATGGCCGCCATGGTCACCACCCATCTGGAAAAGTTTTCCCCCTCCCATATACTAATGTGCCACAAACAGGAAGTTGCTATCATCAACCATTCCCATTTTATTTAGGTGCATCCATATAAATGGCCCACCCTGTACACTGTTATAGGTCAATGAAAGGGTGAATAAAACTGAAACCTGAATATGTAAAAAAGCAAAAGTGAGGGGTTTAATTTTCATAAGAGAATATCTATGTCTATAAGTATTAAGTGACTATTAATGTGCAGAATTATTATGCAACTAAATTAAAAATGTAAATTTTACATCTCAATTGTTTAATTTTCACCAGTTAAAGTGAGAATAATAACCAAACAATTCAATCTGTACCAAAATACATCACATGCAGTTTTAATACATGTAAGGAATGCCCGTTTTTCCAGCATTCCTCACATATATTAAAGCTGTCAAACAGTCACAAATAATGTTCACGGAGTGACGAAAACTTAACCCCCGAGCACGCTGAAGATAATACGTACTCGCCCGAGCATGCTCGTAAATCTTGAGCAACGAGCATGCTCGATCCTCACTACTTCTGAGCCCTCCTTAATTCGTCAGATTTACGGTGAAGAAAAACAGTACACTTTTCTGAACAGTGTCTGGGAGGCTGTGGCGCTGCTGCCCAAAAAGTTGATCAAGATTAAGAAACTGGCAGACTGCACGGATAAAAAGCTTATGGCTGTTATTGAAAAAAAAAGGTGATATATTGGACACTGATATATATTTTTTAAATATTAGAAATTTATTTTTTAAAATGAATCATTAAAAATGCAAAATGTTTGTACACATATGCATCCCAGGTGTACAATAACAAATCATTTTATTAAATTATTTTTAAAAATATAAAAAAGCACAAAAAATGTAAAAGTTTAAACAAAGTCTCTTGTTCTAAAATGTAAATAAAAAATACATATATTTTGTATTACCAAATCTCTAACAATGGAAGTTAGTAAAATATCAAAATATTAATTTTGGTTATTTTTAGCAAAAAAGACAAAAAAAGTGGTGACACAAAGAATTAGTTCTTTAGTATTTTTAAAAAAGTAAAACAAAAAAAAATCTTTACAAATTTGATATCACTATAACCATAATGACTGTAGAACAAGGTAACATGTCACTTTTTCCGCTAAGTGAACATTGTAGAAACAAAGCTCAAAAAATCAATGTCGAAATTGTTTTTTTTTCTTAATACCACTTGGAATGTATTTTTGTGATTATCAGTACATGGCAAAATTAATGGTTTAATTAAAAACTAAAAGTCGCCCTGCAAAAAACAAGCCTCATCCAGCTATGTAGACAGAAAAATAAAAAGTTATGGATCATGTAAGAGAAGAAAAAAAAAGTCTCTAAGTGGTTGAAGTACAGAATATTACTTTAGACCTTTGTCAGTCTTAGGCCACTGCCCCACTATCAGTATTCAGTCAGTATTTTTTGTCAGGAGTGAGAGCCAAAACCAGGAGTACGTGATAAAGGCAGAATTGGTGACTTGTTTCTATTATACCTTTTCTCTGATTGTTCCTTACCTGGTTATGGCTCCCACTCCTGAGAAAAAGTACTGACTGAATACTGACCAAATACTGATAGCGGGGCCATGGCCTTAGGCCAGGTTCAGACAAGTGTATGAAAAATCAACTGTTTTACATCCAGAAAAAAAATGTACGATTTTCATCCATGTTGTCATCCGTACTGCATCGTGTGCCACCTTTGTCATCCATATCTCCATTTTTTTTTACATTCTTATGACATCCACATAGTTTTGTACAGCATCAGTAAATAAAATTTAAAAGACCAAACACAATTTTCTATGCAAATAACAGCAATGTATCCGCAAAAATTGAATGCTAAACGGTTGATCCGTATGGAATCTGATTTTTTTTTGCACACTCATAGACTTAAATAGGTGAGTTTCATTCAAAATGTTCAAGAGACTGGTGCATACTGCAATTTTTTTTACACTGTGTGACAACGTCACTGTCAGAATACTGGAGGGAAGATATGTTTCACTGAGGCTGTAAGCTTCAGTGATGTAAAACATGGAAGTTTTCTCCTGCATAGTTGTTACAGAGAGGGTTAATCAGCTATAAATACAAGGGCATGCTTTACAAGTGGATGGCTAAAGTGCAGGCAGGAGGCCATCCACCATATCTCCACCCTAGGGTGTGGTTTGGGAATATAAAGAGCCAGCCTTTTGACCAGTCTTGATACTGGTGTTCAGTATCTGGAGAGGCTTTTTCCAGAGAGGAGCTTGCATGTATTGTGCTGAACCATGTGTGGTTAACCCTGAGTGGCCAGACCTTGGCCAACATATGGACTGTGCTGCAACTTTATATTTTGTTTTGCCTTTATGCCGAATGGGCTGTTTAATAAACTAACCCGAAATTTAAAGAGACAGTGCTCCGTGTTTACCTCTGTGTACAGCCAAGCAAGCCGCTTTACCACAACGGATACTCAGTCCGCATAAAAAACTATCATCTGAAAAGCCTTATTGAATAACATTGGTCATTGTCATTGTGCGCTCTGTAAGCTTTTCGATTTTACCACGGACAGCACAGATGTGTATAATACGTTCTTAACGAATCCTTAGAGAGACACTTTTTTTTTAGACAACCATGACTTCGGACATATTTAATATTTAATAATACAATATAATCTAAAATATAAATTCATAGATTGTAAGCTTACGAGCAGGGCCATCTCTCCTCCTGGTATCTGTTAATTTATGTGATTATTGTTGTTATGTAATGTCTTTTATTGTCTGTACAAGTCCCCTCTAAAATGTAAAGTTTTGCGGAATATGTTGGCGCCATAGAAATAAAAATGATTATTATTATCCATTTGGTAGCTTAGTTTGACCATCATAAATTTAGTAACATGGTAAGAAAAAAGGATATATATATTTTTAAATAAAATCGGAAGTTTTTGGAAGTCATTTGGAAACAGTCTCCAAAGAAGTTGCACGAGAAACACGTTTCTCCTCTGAATGCTCCCGGAAGAGGTGACTGGGAAGCACATTAGCAACTCAGAACCAAGAACTCCACCAAACATTAAGAGCAAAAGAAACAGAATGAACGCAAGTCTGTCAAGATAATTAGCATGATGGGTAAGAATGACCTTTATTGCAGGAAGTATAATTGCATTGTCATGCTCTATTATGTGACCTTCCGAAGACCATCTCTCACAAGCTCTAATGAGACCTTTTTGAATGCTGATTGCTGGAATGTTGTCAAGAAAAAAAATATATAAGAGAATACCAAGCAAGAGACAAGATATGGAAATGTGTATTAACCACTTAATATCCTGATCATTCATAACCTTTCTAGCATCTAATCTCAAGGGTTTGCAACCTCATGATATTCAATAATGGAGCACTAAATCCATAATACTTGTACAAAACTTCTAAGTGTATCCATTTTGGTGGTATGGTACTTAAAGGGAATATGTCACCAGGTAGTTGTGATAGTTGCAGAATAGTTGGTGCATGCTGACGTGAAAACACTTGTGAGGTCTAGAGATGAACAGATCTGTTGAAATTGGAATTCACCGGCTTCGCTGAATTTACCCCCCAAATTGGAATTACGACAAAAAAGTTTACGCAAATCTCAATACTGGAAAGTTTGTAATTTCTCAGAAAATGCTGCTGACCATAAGAGCTTACACTCTACAAAAGAAAGAAACAGGGCCCGGCTGACCATACGAGCTTATGCTCCACTACACAGGAGAGAGTGGACCTCGCTGACCATAAGAATTTGCACTCTATGGAAGAGAGAAGGATACAGGGAGAGAGAACCCCACAGATCATAAGAGCTTACATGCTATGGATGAGAGAGAGAGAGAGGGGACTACACTGGCCATAAGAGCTTACATACTATAAAATAAAGAGACTTACCCAGTGACTCTGGAGAAGTAAAATGACTCTGCCTTACAAACTATGCTCCACTGGGTGTAACATGGGTATGGAACCACTGCGCCAGTGGCCAGCTTAGCCTGGAGGGGTGTAACTAAGAAACTACATGGTATTCACTAGAGCCTCTGATGGTGAGGACAGGCTTGACTGCAGGTAGTCACCAGATACAACTCTATAGCAGTCTCCGGACCCGCAAAAGCTGACCGAAGGGTCAGAGGCACTGGTACGAAGTACAGGTAGACGAAGGCAAAGACGTGGTCAGACAATCTGAGGTCAGGGAAGGCAGTACAGGTTCAATATACATAGCCAAGGTCAGCAACGGAAAGATCAGGATAAACGATAAACGAGCTGGGTCAATAGCAGGAGAATAGACAGAACGAACATGCACCAACAGGATCTAGAAACCAGCAACTAGAGACCTACGTTCAGACATGCAGTGGTGTGAGGAGCTGCCTAATAAACCTCCTGCTGCCTAGAGATAGGCTGAGGAAGCAAAACTCTGCACGATACAAGTTGTTAAGTTCCTGCAAAGTCTAGCCCTATAGCCAGGCGGAGACTCAACAGCAGCAGTAGGATGCAGAAAAGCTGGAAATGCTGCAAGAGGCAACACGGTGAGGCAACCCGAGACAGGGAGGAGCGGAGCAGTGACCGCAGTGAGGAGGATGGCGGTTACTGCCCATGCAAGTCGCCAGTGAGACACTGGGAACCACTGATCTATGATGTCTCAGGTACTGACCACCACTGTACAAGGTATGATAATCCACTAGATGTCATAGCTGCAGGGCATTAGGGGGAGACCCGTAAAATACATTAACCCACTTTCTGATTCTTCATCAGTGTGGAAATTTTGTTTTGCGAACTGCAAATCGAATCTCAAAGTGTCTGAATTTACGTAAAACTGCGAATTTCAGGAAATTTGACTTGAACTTGATCATCCGCAGATCGATCGGCTCATCTCTAGTGATGTAAATACTGGAGCAACTGTACTGTAGCTACAGCAGATATGGGATATCAGTGATTCAGACATTTATGGCAATAATATTTGGTAAGGCACTCAAGGAAGCGTCTGTGACTGAGAATCCAAAGCACTTCAGGAGACTTCTGAAGCTGATACACATAAAGGAAAGATGTTAGATGTATGATCACTGGGCATCTAGCTACTGAGATCCTCTCCTATCTCAAGAACTTGAGTTCTAAATTCATCTTTGTGAATAAAGCAGTGCGACCACAATTCCTACGGACAATAAATGTACCAGTAGTTGGCTGCTCACATATGATCTGTTCTGCTCTGTTTTGATACCCCTTTCTTGCCCAGTGGTCAGACTGCTAGTGATCATACATTTATCATCTATTCTGTGGACAGGTGATAAATATGTTAATTATAAGACAATTCCTTCAAGGAGAAATCCATTGTTTCAAAAAGACTGTTGTTGGGGATTTAGTGACTTGCACACAAGCCAAACAGGCATCTATGTCTATGGAACTTTTAAGAGTATTTATGATTGAGGCATTTATAGTGGCATCTTTGACTGAGGCACTGATGACGAAAAACTACTATGGGACATGTGTGGCTGAAACAATGTTATGTTTGAATCTGTGACCTGGTGCACTGTTATGGGGCATCTGTGGCTGGAGCAATGATCTACTGACATCTGTTACCTGGAGCACTGTTATGGGGCATCTGTTGCTGGAGCAATGATATAGTAGCTTCCATGACCTGATACACCATTATGGGACAGCTGTGGCTAGAGCAATGTTATGTTGGTATCTGTGATCTGTTACACCGTTATGAGGCATCCATAGCTAAATCAATGTTATGGTGGCATTTGTGACCTGGTACACTGTTATGGGACTTGTGTGACTAGAGCAATGATATGGTGTCATCTGTTACCTGCTTCACTGTTATGGGACGTGTGGCTGAAGCAATGTTATCTTGGCATTTGTGACCTGGTACACCATTATGGGGCATCCATAGCTAGAACAATGTTATATTGACATCTGTGACCCACTGTTATGGGACATCTATGTCTGGAGAAATGGTATACAGTATATGGTGGCATCTATGGCAAGCACTGGGTTTCAATATCCTTTGTCCTTTGTAGTAGTACACTTATGAGCTATATGTGTCAAGATCCATCTGCCCTTTCTGTTGCCATAGATACACATAGGTCGGCACAGAAACTGTACACATAAAACAGTAGGATATTTTTAAGATTCTAGATTCTAGACTCATCACAAACTTGCTTAATGTATTTCTAAGAGCAATTCATTAAAGCAATAAAAATGTTGATAAAAGTACACATAAAAAAGGGCGTAACGACCACAGTCACAGAGGTCACAACCGGGCCCGTGCGGGTGGGTGCCCATGTTGGGGAGGGGCCCGCCGATGCCAGCAGAGACTTCAACTGGATGTTCGTCATCGGACGTATATCCAGTTGAAGTATATTGCGGCACACAGATTCATCAGGTCCGTGCTCAGAAATACACGTTGCCGGCCAATCAGGGTCCAGCAGCTGATGTCGGAGTGCACGTGACTGGGGGCACATTGCAGTGACATCATGTGTGTTAAGGGGACGGTTGCAAACAACTTTATTATAATGGAACGCAACCGACACCGGGGTCCGCAATGCAGCCTGGTGGACTGCTGCCGAACACCTTCCGGGTGAGAAGGAAAACAACCAACTTAAATGATGAACCCTTCGGTGTTACTGCACACGGGAACGGGTATAGCGGTTCGCTCAATCTCCGTTAACTGCACGGGAGATGTGCGACCGGGGAAGTAGCTGTAGCCCTGTTAACTACACAGGGACTACGCTGTAGGCGCTAGGATGCATGTTTGATTCACGCCGGGTATACGTGCTCTTAGCCGTTGTGCTACCGGACTGAGGAGAACCACTCCACGTGGCCCACAGGCGGTACCGGGAATATGGCGTCTGCAGACTGCTCGGGCTGTATGGTGACCCCCTTGTAAGAGCCAGACTGCCAGACCAAACTACCTGCCTATTTCAACTATAGCACACGTGGAGCTCAAACGACCAAGCGTCCATACAACAGCATAACTGCTCACTGATCAGAGCGCGCCGCCATGTTTGTGGGCGGGCTTTTTAAAGATTAAGCCCTGCCCACCGTCGCACCATTGGTGACGTCACCCTCGACCAATCAGGCGGCGCCAGGTCACCGGATCAGCTGACTCCAAAACCACCAATCACGGTCCGCCATGTCACGGGCATGCTCAGTGCAGAGAATCCTGGACTTAGGCTGTAGCAGCCCTGTTTCCCTCCGCAACCTACGCTTCATGTTGCTAGGGATAAAGACCCAGGAAACAACTCGTCCATCTTGTGCACCAGCTAGGTGTTGGGATTGATGAAAATGCTGAGCAGCATCATCTCTGGCTGGACCAGAATGGAAAACTACAGAATTCCTTGATGGCTCTGAACCCATTTCAAATCCAACAGATGCATAACATTCTGCTCCCTTCATTTGTATGCTGAAGTCAGCTACCGGCTTCAGAAGAGGATGCCGTGTGGTGAGAGAGCATGCGAAAGGTGAGTATAATGGTTTATTTTTTCTATGCATTAAAGAACAGCGAAAAAAAGAGAAAAAAACACCTCACCCTCCGTGAAGTCGATGGATCCAGGATCATGCAGTCAGCGCTCTGACAGCGCTTAGCAATGTAGATTGAAGGATCAAGATGACTCAGCTCACCGGAAATCGACATATAAAATCCCCCAAAAAATGTATTTCTTACTTGGATAAAACAGTGCAAATCATAGTGAAAAAATTGTATGGATTGAGATTTTCACTATGTTTTATCCAAGTAAGAAATAAAAATTTGGGGGGATTTTATACGTATTCCAAGATAAAGGACATATTACTTGTATATTACTTGAGGCCTAGGATAAGGGACATATTAGTAGGATGGGGCCCAGGATAAGGGACATACAGTACAGACCCAAAGTTTGGACACACCTTCTCATTTAAAGATTTTTCTGTATTTTCATGACTATGAAAATTGTACATTCACACTGAAGGCATCAAAACTATGAATTAACACATGTGGAATTATATACTTAACAAAAAAGTGTGAAACAACTGAAAATATGTCTTATATTCTAGGTTCTTCAAAGTATCCACCTTTTGCTTTGATGACTCCTTTGCACACTCTTGGCATTCTCTTGATGAGCTTCAAGAGGTAGTCACCGGAAATGGTCTTCCAACAATCTTGAAGGAGTTCCCAGAGATGCTTAGCACTTGTTGGCCCTTTTGCCTTCACTCTGCGGTCCAGCTCACCCCAAACCATCTCGATTGGATTCAGGTCTGGTGACTCTGGAGGCCAGGTCATCTGGCGTAGCACCCCATCACTCTCCTTCTTGGTCAAATAGCCCTTACACAGCCTGGAGGTGTGTTTGGGGTCATTGTCCTGTTGAAAAATAAATGATGGTCCAACTAAACGCAAACCGGATGGAATAGCATGCTGCTGCAAGATGCTGTGGTAGCCATGCTGGTTCAGTATGCTTTCAATTTTGAATAAATCCCCAACAGTGTCACCAGCAAAGCACCCCCACACCATCACACCTCCTCCTCCATGCTTCACGGTGGGAATCAGGCATGTAGAGTGCATCCGTTCACCTTTTCTGCGTCGTCCAAAGACACGGTGGTTGGAACCAAAGATCTCAAATTTGGACTCATCAGACCAAAGCACAGATTTCCACTGGTCTAATGTCCATTTCTTGTGTTCTTTATCCCCAAAAAGTCTCTTCTGCTTGTTGCCTGTGCTTAGCAGTGGTTTCCTAGCAGCTATTTTATCACGAAGGCCTGCTGCACAGTCTACTCTTAACAGTTGTTGTAGAGATGTGTCTGCTGCTAGAACTCTGTGTGGCATTGACCTGGTCTCTAATCTGAGCTGCTGTTAACCTGCGATTTCTGAGGCTGGTGACTCGGATAAACTTATGCTCAGAAGCAGAGGTGACTCTTGGTCTTCCTTTCCTGTCCCGTCCTCATGTGAGCCAGTTTCTTTGTAGAGCTTGATGGTTTTTGCAACTGCACTTAGGGACACTTTCAAAGTTTGCCCAATTTTTCGCACTGACTGACCTTAATTTCTTAAAGTAATGATGGCCACTCGTTTTTCTTTACTTATCTGCTTTTTTCTTGCCATAATACAAATTCTAACAGTCTATTCAGTAGGACTATCAGCTGTGTATCCAACAGACTTCTGAACAACACTACTGATAGTCCCAACCCCATTTATAAGGCAAGAAATCCCACTTACTAAACCTGGAATGGACCATTTCCGGTAACTACCTCTTGAAGCTCATCAAGAGAATGCCAAGAGTGTGCAAAGCAGTCATCAAAGCAAAAGGTGGCTACTTTGAAGAACCTAGAATATAAGACATATTTTCTGTTGTTTCACACTTTTTTGTTAAGTATATAATTCCATATGTGTTAATTCATAGTTTTGATGCCTTCAGTGTGAATGTATAATTTTCATAGTCATTAAAATACAGAAAAATCTTTAAATGACAAGGTGTGGCCAAACTTTTGGTCTGTACTGTATACCAGGATGAGAGACATATACCAGGATGGGGGGTATATACCGTATTTTTCGGACTACACTTTTTTCCTCCAAAGGAGGAAAATGGGGGATGCGTCTTATAGTCCGAATGTTGGGGTGGGGATATATATATATATACTATGTGGGGTGTGAGGGGAGCGGTAGCGGCGGAGAAGTGGGGCACAGGAGGCAACAGCTGCCTGCTGCAGCCTACACTGTCCCCGTTGCTAAAGAAAATTAATATTCACTGCTCCCCACGCCCATGGGAGTAGTGAATATTCATTGTCCTTAATAGCCCGCATACAGTGTAGCCGCAGCGTTACTCCTGCTGCAGCCGGGCGATCGCATGTGTCCGCTATTAAAGGGCATGAATATTCACCCCCTCTCCACACCCATGAGAGTGGAGAGGGGTGAATATTCATGGCCATTTTAGCGGGCACACGCGATCACCCGGCTACAATGTGTGCGGCTATTAATTAGCATGAAGTCACTGCTCCCCACGCACACAGTCCCGGCATGGGGAGCAGTGACTTTTCCAACAGCTGATCTCACCTTGTGAGCCAAGCATGGCAGTGACGCCATGCGCGGCTCACATGGCCAGCTCAGTGTGGGCAGACAGGACGCAGCGCTGGAGGAGAGAGAAGGAAGGTGAGTAAGATTGTTTATTTTTTTATGTGCAGCGTGATGGGGATTAGGGAAGCCATGCGTACCAGGATAAGGATGAGGGGACCATGCATACCAGGATAAGGATGAGGGGGCCATGCATACCAGGATAAGGATCAGGGGTGCCATGCATACAAGGATAAGGATGAGGGGGCCATGCATACCAGGATAAGGATGAGGGGTGCCATTCATACCAGGATTGGGATGAGGGGACCATGCATACCAGGATAGGGATGAGGTTTGCCATGCATACCATGATAGGGATGAAGGGTGCCATGCATACCATTATAAGGATGAGGAGTGCCATGCATACCAGGATGAGGGGTGCCATGCATACCAGGATAGGGATGAGGGGTGTCATTCATACTAGGATGGGGATTGCTGTGCCATGCATACCAGGATAGTGATGAGGAGTGCCATGCATACCAGGATAGGGATGAGGGGTGCCATGCATACCAGGATGGAGGGGTGCCATGCATACCAGGTTGGAGGGGTGACACGCATATCAGGATAGAGGGGTGCCATCAGGGCCGGTGTCAGCACCCGGCGTACCCGGGCAAGTGCCGGGGCCCTGGAAAATCAGAGGGGCCCAGCCGCCCACTCACTGTCGGGGCCCGGCCCACACACCCGCCCGCCCACTCACTCACTGTCGGGGCCGAGCCCACACACCCACCCGCCCACTCACTGTCGGGGCCGGGCTCACACACCCGCCCGCCCACTCACTGTCGGGGCCGGGCCCACACACCCACCCGCCCACTCACTGTCGGGGCCATGGCCGCATCTTCGGCACCTGTTCAGTGACGCAGGCGCTGCTTGATTGCCGGCACTCCCCCAGTCCCAGAAATGGCAGCGCGCTGTCAGGCTGTGTCTGCTAGTAATGACATAGCAGGGTCGACGGCACTGCACCTTTAATTTTGCTTGTGTGTCGCCCCTGCTGCGTCATTACTAGCAGACACAGTCGCACAGCGCGCAGCCATGTCTGGGGGAGTGCCATCAAACACCGTCGGAGCGGAGGTCCTGCACAGATGGCTGGGGAGCGGCCCGGACCCGACCGCAAGTGGACCCCTCTGATGGTCCAGGGCCATGAAGTCTGTGACACGCCGGGGGCCCTGCACTGCCCCATACCTGAGGAGCTGCTGGACAGGACACTGGACCGGGGACAGGTGAGTGAGGCTTCCCCAATCCCCATATTAAAAATACTTGTAATGGGTCTGTGTGAGTGCATGTATGTGAATGTCAGTGTGTATGACTGTGTATATATATTTGTCTGTTTTATATATGTCTTTAAGAATTTGTGTAAAAATATGTGTTTGTCTGTATGTGTATATATCTGTGTACCGTGTGTGCATGTCTGCGTACCGTGTGTGCATGTCTGCGTACCGTGTGTGCATGTCTGCGTACCGTGTGTGCGCGTGTGTCTGCGTACCGTGTGTGCGCGTGTGTCTGCGTACCGTGTGTGCGCGTGTGTCTGCGTACCGTGTGTGCGCGTGTGTCTGCGTACCGTGTGTGCGCGCGTGTCTGCGTACCGTGTGTGCGCGCGTGTCTGCGTACCGTGTGTGCCCGCGTGTCTGCGTACCGTGTGTGCGCGTGTCTGCGTACCGTGTGTGCGTGCGCATGTCTGCATATGTGAAGGATGAGGTGGCAGGCTGGGCCCTGTGTACTATATATATATATTTCTCCGCCGTATCTGTGCATCATGAATCGTGTATGTGTTAAAAGGGCCCACTGAGACTCTTTCGCCCGGGGCCCAGAAAAACCTGGAGCCGGCCCTGGGTGCCATGCATACCAGGATGGGGTGGGGGGCCACGTATAATAGGAAAGGGGGGCATATGTACCAGGATGGGGGATATTAACAGAATTGGGGGACATTATCCCTATACCAGTGTCAGCAGCAGGCCCCCTCCCCCTTAACAGTGCATCTTGACCACATTTTTTGCTTAATTTTTTTTTCTATTTTCCTCCTCTAAAACCTAGGTGCGCCTTATGGTCCTGTGCATCTTATAGTCCAAAAAATATGGTATATACCAGGAGAAGGGACATATTACCAGAATTGGGCCCAGGATAAGGGATGTATTTACCAGGATGAGGCCGGGGATAAGGGACATATATATATCAGATTAAATAGAAAAAACTTGCTGACAGATTCCCTTTAATGAATCATGAGAGTCTGAAAAGTTGCATATGCCTCCATGTGCCTCACAACAAAGTTTATTCCAGTCAGGGACTGGAATAAAATTTCTGCCATAAGAAATGCTGCTGCTTGTCATGTATTAGATGAGCTGTCAGGTTCTGTCCCTGTTCTGCCCCTGATCTGTACATTTTACAGAGCTGAGTGAAACTGGCATAAAAACTCCAAAAGCCACTAAATTTTTGCGCAACAAATTTTGCAACTTTTCAAAGTGATTAACGTCAGAATTCTGGAGTTTTTGCTTTAGTGAATCAGGGCCACAGCCTTTAAAAGAAATCTCGCACCTCAGCGCAAATTCACTTGCTACTATTATTTTCCAGTAACATAAAGCCTCACAAACAGGAGAGCTAAAATACCTTAAAATATGGCTCCATTAAACATAATAAATGTGCCCTATAAATATCTTCATACGGACGTTCATACTGTTATTCTAATTTAAGAACAGAATATACAAGCCATTAATACCCGTACATATCCCCCGGTATTTCTATGGACAGCGTGCTCTGAATGATTTCCTGAATTTACAAATAACATAAAAATAACTTAAGTAAATCCGTTATTTATGGCGCTTGTTACTTCATTTATTTTCTACCACCATAATAAGTGCGTTCAGTCATTTATTCCTATTATTTTGTGTTGGTGAATACACAAATCATGGCTATTTATTTCAATTACTTGTTTGGCCATTTATACCCGGACTATGCTGTATATTTATACCCAGCCATTTCTAATGAGTTGATTTTCGTACAATTTGTCAGTAACCCTTAATTGTGCTGAATTTCCTTCGTATTTTCCTGTAATGCTTCAATAAGGATATAACACTACAAGACCGTGTTAAAGTAAGCCAAATAACTATGCAGGACTCGTCATTTGTTTCCGGCAAGGTATATATTTCACTTATGTGTTAAATGATGATCAAATACAAAATTCTATAAGGCAGGGGTATAACCCAAAAAAAAATGGTTACCATGGCAACCAAAAATCTGTGCCACTGTCTAAAAATTTTAAATTGCCTCTGGCTTCTATCACTGTCAGTTTCCTAATAGTTTCTTTTGCAGCCTCACACACTAGTTCTCCCACCTCATGCCTACCCATCACTTAAAGGGAATGCACTTTCTATCCTAATATCAGCATAGATGCAGTTGGGAATATTTGCATTTTGGGCAAAATAAACCCCCCGGATTAACATACAGTTAGGCAATGAACCCTTATATGCTCTATTATATAATTATTATTACATCTCATGCCCCCCTCCATGAGCTAGAATGGAGAATTGATCCCACCCGCTCTAATTCTTACAGACCCACTTCATCCATTCATTTAAATACTGGCATTTAAAGGGATTGACCACTGTATTTTTTTTTAATAAATGTTTAAGGGACATGATTTTGTAGTACTTACTAATATATTATTACAATGGCTTTTCCTCCTTGATAGTGCAGCCTTCCTCGCAGACTGCACAGTTCTCCTCTTCTTAAAATGCATCATGTGACCAGAGTTGTCCATCAGTCTCATCCAATTGAAAGGAACTGTGCAAGGGTCTGGTCACATACCCCTATATTTTTAGAAATGAAGAGCTGTGCTATCTGTGATGAGGGCTGTCCTTACAAGTGCAGAAGGAGAACCTGTAATACTTGTATATTAGTAAGTGCCACAAAATTACCCCTTAAATAACTGATGTTGGAACCACTGTGGGCAGCTGATCGACAAGCTGGCCTGAAATCTAGAGGCTTTTCTCACACCAGGAGGGAGTCAGTGAAGAAAAGTTTCTCAAATGCCAACCAATAGAATGGTTAGTTTTTAATAATAAATTTTAACTGTGGCCAAGAATGTGACAATTCAGGAAAGCTCCAGAAGGTTCTAAAAAAAAGACATTTCAGAACCAATGGAGAAGTTTTTGTTCCGCAATTAAAGTACATTTTAATGAACAGATCTTGAGACATTAATACGCTCCACAATTAGATGTGTTTGAAAAATGTTCCTGTGCTGAGAAAATCTTATAAATGTGCCCCTGCTATGTATTGTGTTATGATTGTGTCTTAACATGTAGAAGTGTTGCAGTTCATGGTCGCACAAACACAGACAGATCCTCAGGGGAGGAAGCATAAATAAATATAAAGATGACACTGCAAGGACTCACAGCTATTTGTTTGTGTGAGGGAACACATTTTCTTGCCTGTTTGTTTTATCATAGGAATATGTAAATGAGCTGTTCAGGACTATAAGCCGGACACTGATCTGCATGAGAATCCGCATCCAAAGCTTCATATAAAATAAAGGGGACATTATCAGTGTGATGTGTGATGGTTGCTCTCCGCTTTTACTGCAGAGCTGTGTGTGATTATATCTAACACAGCTGCAGGTTCCTCCAACTCACAGGAAGCCAGTGTTATTATACAGCAGAGCTCTAGAGCGAGAGACAGTTCAGTTCTACTGTTTTGTGTTAGTTGCATGTCTTACACTGGTAACGCATCCTTTCATTTATAATAATATCTGGAGGCAGAATCTCATGCAGCTCAGGATCCAGTCCATAGTCCTAAACAGCTCATTTACAGGTAAAAAAAAAACACATGGATTTGCCTGGAATAAGACATCAGATTACAGATATCAAGGTGTCATTGTATTCAACTTTCTATGACCTAGACCCCATATAGACGTCTTAGGAGGGTTCATCCTGCTGACAGATTCCCCTCATCCCCTCATGAAAATAAAAATTTCTAAACAAGAACATGCAAAAAGTAATATCTACTTTAGTTAAAATAAATAAATAAATAAAACATTCATGACTAATAATCTAATCTGTGCATGGGCTGAATGCGTATTATGAAGGGTAGTGTTGTAGATTAATATCTGATGACAATATGGACAAGCAATACAACAACAGAACTCAGATTGAAATAAAATGAATGAAAGGTGAGGTTCTTCAATGAGGTGACTTCTGTTTCCTGCTAAGCAAATGGAAATTATGTAATGAGTTTATATGGAAATCTTACTTTCAATTTTTGTGTGGTGCATCCGACATGAATCATATTGCACAATGAGGAAACAAACGTGAGTTTAACATGACACTTTATATTTTTTTGTATGTAGGAAAAAGTCTGCATTTTCCCCATTTAAGAAGTTGAGACAAGCTGTTTAAAATAATATAATATCTTTAAGTTTGTCATTTTTCAACAGAAAAATATTAAAACCCAAAACATCTCTAGCATCACAACTGGCAAATGTTTCTGAAAGCCATCTTCTGCCCAATAACAACACTAACATGTATAGAACAGAGGAGGCAACATACAAAGATTCAAAGAGTCCTTCCATTATGTTGCCAGGCTTTCTCTAGTGATTGTTTCTCTATGAGTGGTATTCCCATGACTTTCAGCAAAATTTTTCTTCCCTTAGTTGGCTTAGAATGAAGTTCCTCTGGAGATTCGAGGCCTGTGCCGGTTCTTGCCTATCTAACCTGCGCCCTTGCCTTCAAGGTGCCCATAACAACCTCAGGGTCTGCTTCTGAGGTCCTTATGACTTACATGACTATCCCGGGTGGAAAACAGAGCATCATTTTCATCAATGATATCATTATTATTGGTTGATACGTAGTCTGCCGGATCGCCATCATTTAGGAAGCATCAGCCAATGCCGGATCTCATCTTAGCCATGAACTTTGCTTAATTTCCAATAATCTGCTCGTCACATTTATTAGCAGTCTGCCTTACATGATCTTTCTGATTTCATTCTTGATTGACATTTCCACATTTTCTTCCAGTCGACTTCGGAAGGGCCCAGCTATTTATTTTAATACCTTGTTTTAATCTGACAAGGTTTTTTCCCCGGCCCGGAGATGAAAAGTTTGCAGCTGTTCAGGTGGAAAAGGGCCTCTTTTCATCACGTTGTTTGATCACCTCGATAAAATGTTCCTCACTACAGAGATTTGCTCCTGGCATCGCTGCTAATCCAAGCTGAATGTGTGTCCTGCTTTACGCTGACAGCTGAACGGAGCCTTATTGTCTATGCCAGCAAGTGCTCAGAAACTTTACATTGGAGGTCAAACTGTATAACATTGTAACTCAGGATAAGCTGATCTTTATGTTTCACTGTTTGTTCTTATTCCCCGCATTCTGTAATCCTCTTAAAACAATTGTGAGTCGGGCTTCTTTGACACCAAATTATAATAGCTTAAAGGGAATCTGTCAGCAAGTCTCTGCTACCCCATCTGAGAGCGGCATGGAATAGGAGCAAAGACCCTGTTCCTAGAGATGCATCACTTACTGGGCTGCTTGCTGCAGTTTTGATAAAATCCGTGTTTTCTCTGCTGCAGATCTAGCAGTTCTCCGAATGCTCAGCTTTGTATAACCCCACCCACACCACTGATTGGCAGCTTTCTGTGTACACTGTGCATAGGCAGAAAGCTTCCTATCAGTGGTGGGGGAGGAGTTACACAGAGCTCATGACTATGTATGACTGCATGGCAGCAATCCTCTAGTGATAATCTCCTGCTGATAAAAAAAAAACCCTGATTTTTATCAAAACTACAGTAAGCAGTCCAGTAAGTGAGACATCACTGGAATCAGGGTTTTTGCCCCTTTATTTCTGGACAACCTGGACTTTAAACTTAATTTAGCCTGGATGGGGTTTTTTCTGTTCTAAGTAACTAACAGAAACCAAGTGAACCCTAATTTTGAATGATGGAAACAATATGTTGCCTATCTTCATACTACATTTTGTTAAATTCCCAATGCATTATACTGTATATAAATAAAAAGCACATTTACAAATAGTCTTGATAAAATCTATCACAATGTTTTCTCTCTATTATTTATTTTTCTTGCTTATATAGTGCCATTAGTTTCACAGCGCTTACAGACATTATTGACACTGTCCCCATTAGGACTCACAATCTCCATTCCCTATCAGTGTGTCTTTGGAGAGTGGGAGGAAACTGGAGAGCCTGGAGGAAACCAACACAAACACAGAGAGAACATACAGACTCCTTGCAAATGTTGTCCTCGGTGGGATTTGTACCCAGGACCCCAGCGCTGCAAGGCTGCAGTGCTAACCACTGAGCCACCTTGCTGCCCCTACAGCTTCTATGCAGACCCATGTGTCTCTATGGTTACAGACTACCAACAAAACCTTTTGTAGTCACATCCTAAAGTCATATTCCCTTCTATATAGTTCCTAACATGACAGGAGATGGAGGCAGCACTTCAATAAAATAGAATCCTACAAAAAATAAAGATTATATTTAAATCTCCTGTTTTGTTTGACTAGTGGATCAGTTTTTTTTGGCTTGGACCTATATAATGTCCAGAGTTGCTTGTTTTCCCTTGTATTTAAAGTTTTCGGTCTCTAACATATATGGAAGTTTAGCAAGAAGAAGGGGCTGATGGAAGTTCATTGCAGCAGGATCTGACTACATAGGGTGTGTTTGTAGTCTGTAACCATGGAGACACATAGGTCCACACAGGCGCTGTAATCACAATGAACGTTCCCACTTATTTTTAATTAAGATTATGTAAAGTTGGTTCTTCTTATTGTTATTGAGATGAATTAAAACAATAAAAAGATGGATATCACATTAAAAGAGGATTTATGTGTCAAATTCTTCAGTGAATTAAATGTAGCATTTATAATGATGATGTGATGTCTCCTCGAAGTTAGAGGAAGGTTTTCAAAAAATATTCTTGTAGTTCTGAAGTTGTCACACTGTCTGCCCTCATAACAACACTTTTTGGATGTCCCCTGGAGATTTAGTGACTATTTTGGTCAGGGGCAGAGGGGTGGCAGTGGGTGACTGCAGGTGACTGGCAGCTGTCAGTACTGGAAACTGCTAGAAAACATGAAACATAAAAAGTCAGAGAACAGGCGAAATCCACAATAATGAAATAAATAGGAGCGCGCTCAGCCTCACACCTGATGTGCGATCGGAAATCTTTGTTTTAATTATGTAGCTTCTTAGCCTCTTGGTTGCAATAAATTAGAGTGGAGACAACAGCTTGATTCTCCTGTGTGGGAGATTTAGGGGCAGACGAGCTGCCTAGAAAGAAAGAGATAAAGGCTCCTGATGAAAATTAGGATCACATAAAAATCTATAATAAGGATAGAACATATTTGTAGAGGGTATTGCATCTACTTCTCTGGGGAAAGATAACTTCTTGTACTTCCATTTGTAAATATCAACTGAGATTGATAGAGACTAAGAGAAGAAATCCTAAGATATATGGAGATGATAGATAGATACAGTACAGACCAAAAGTTTGGACACACCTCATGTAAAGATTTTTCTGTATTTTCATGACTTCGAAAATTGTACATTCACACTGAAGGCATCAAAACTATGAATTAACACATGTGGAATTATATACTTAACAAAAAAGTGTGAAACAACTAAAAATATGTCTTATATTCTAGGTTCTTCAAAGTAGCCACCTTTTGCTTTGATGACTGCTTTGCACACTCTAGGCATTCTCTTGATGAGATAGATAGATAGATAGATAGATAGATAGATAGATAGATAGATAGATAGATAATAGATAGATAGATTTTAGATTGCACGCAAAATTATTCACTCCCTTTTCCAAATTAAGTTTATTAGCAAAATTTGACAAATTGTATGCTGTTTGCGGTTAACCAAACAAGAACAATTTAAATAAGTCGACACAACTAATATAATAAGTAGTTTCTCCAAATTCAATGTAAACTGACATATAGTTAATACTGCAGTCTCAGAATTATTCAACCCCTTTATGACATGCATTTTAAGTATTTGGTACAGCACCCGGATGTGGCAGAGAAAGGAAACTGTCACCGACTGCAAAGTAAGGCTAGGATGAGATGGCTGTAGATTCTGTCATCCCAGAGAATCGGACCGATTATGCAAATGCAGGGGTGGATTAAGAGTAGCAAGGGCCCCGGGCAGTTTAGAAGGCGCGGCCCCCCCCACACACACACACACACACACCTGATGTATCACGTGACATGTCACATGTAACCCTTTGATAGATCATGTGATAGTTCACGTGAAATTAATTTTGCACAATATTAATATATTATAATCATTTTTTTACATTAATTGTATGACTTAATATTGAGCTGACATCCCCTATATACAGTATGAGACCCTACACACAATATGAGCTGCCACATAATCCTCCTATACACACAGCAGGAGGCCGCACGTAGCCATCTATACACAGCAGGAGGCCGCACGTAGCCATCTATACACAGCAGGAGGTCGCATGTAGCCATCTATACACAGCGGAAGGACGCACGTAGCCATCTAGACACAGTGGGAGGCCGCACGTAGCCATCTATACACAGCAGGAGGCCACATGTAGCCATCTATACACAGCGGAAGGACGCACATAGCCATCTGTACACAGTGGGAGGCCGCACGGTGAGATCTATACACAGTAGGAGGCCACACGTAGCCATCTATACACAGCGGGAGGCCGCACGGAGCCATCTATACACAGCAGGAGGCCTCACATAGCCATCTATACACAGCAGGAGGCCACACGTAGCCATCTATACACAGCAGGAGGCCGCACGTAGCCATCTATACACAGCAGGGGGCCGCACAGAGCCATCTATACACAGCGGGAGGCCACTGTTATGTTCTGCTACCAGAGCTAAGGAAAGAGAGGAGATCTGTCCCTACGATAGAACTCAGCTTAATCCCTACGATGTAACAGGGAACCTGATCCTGCGATCAGACCTGCTAAAGTCCTAAGCTAGTCTGTACGGAGACCTATAGATGTGGGGAAGGAATCCCTACAAGTACTAAGGACTGGGAGGAATATGGGACACCTCCTAACAGAAATAGTAGCAGACAGACGAACAAACAAAATATATAGAACATAGAGGTCAGTAGACCAAGCAAACTAACAGAGCAAGACACAGAGCACAGGCTAGCTAGAAAGTAGATATACAATGAAGTCCAGCAAAGCCAGAAGGGCGGAGCAGGATTAAATAGGCCAACAAGGTCATGTGACCAGCAAAGGAAAAAAAACCTAAGAGCAAGGTTCTAACAGCCACACATAGCCATCTATACACAGCGGGAGGCCGCACGTAGCCATCTATACACAGCGGGAGGCCGCACGTAGCCATCTATATACAGTGGGAGGCCGCACGGTGCCATCTATACACAGCAGGGGGCCGCAGGTAGCCATCTATACACAGCAGGAGGCCACACGTAGCCATCTATGCACAGCAGAGGGCCGCACGTAGCCATGTATACACAGCAGGGGGCCGCACATAGCCATCTATACACAGCAGGGGGCCACAGGTAGCCATCTATACACAGCAGGGGGCCGCAGTAGCCATCTATACACAGCAGGGGGCCACACATAGTCATCTATACACAGCAGGGGGCCGCACGTAGCCATCTATACACACCAGGCGGCCGCATGTAGCCATCTATACACAGCAGGGGGCCGAATGGAGCCATCTATACACAGCAGGAGGCCGCACGTAACCATCTATACACAGCGAGAGGCCGCACGTAGCCATCTATACACAGCAGGGGGCCGCAAGTAGACATCTATACACAGCGGGAGGCCGCACATAGCCATCTATACACAGCAGGAGGCCGCACGTAACCATCTATACACAGCGGGAGGCCCCCCAGATATAGCGGGAGGAGGTCGCACGGCGCCCCCCAGATACAGCGAGAGGAGGCCACACGGTGCCCCCCAGATACAGCGGGAGGAGGCCGCACAGCACCCCTCAGATACAGTGGGAGGAGGCCACATGGCGCCCCCCATATACAGCGGGAGGAGACCGCACAGCATCCCCCAGATACAGCGGGAGGAGGCCGCACGCAGTCACGCACACGCACACAAACATATACAGACATATACAGTACAGACCAAAAGTTTGGACACACTTTCTCATTTAAAGATTTTTCTGTATTTTCATGACTATGAAAATTTTACATTCACACTGAAGGCATCAAAACTATGAATTAACACACGTGGAATTATATACTTAACAAAAAAGTGCGAAACAACTGAAAATATGTCTTATATTCTAGGTTCTTCAAAGTAACCACCTTTTGCTTTGATGACTGCTTTGCACACTCTTGGCATTCTCTTGATGAGCTTCAAGAGGTAGTCACCGGAAATGGTCTTCCAACAATCTTGAAGGAGTTCTCAGAGATGCTTAGCACTTGTTGGCCCTTTTGCCTTCACTCTGCGGTTCAGCTCACCCCAAACCATCTCGATTGGATTCAGGTCTGGTGACTGTGGAGGCCAGGTCATCTGGCGTAGCACCCCATCACTCTAATTCTTGGTCAAATAGCCCTTACACAGCCTGGAGGTGTGTTTGGGGTCATTGTCCTGTTGAAAAATAAATGATGGTCCAACTAAATGCAAACCGTATGGAATAGCATGCCGCTGCAAGATGCTGTGGTAGCCATGCTGGTTCAGTATGCCTTCAATTTTGAATAAATCCACAACAGTGTCACCCCCACACCACCACACCTCCTCCTCCATGCTTCACGGTGGGAACCAGGCATGTAGAGTCCATCCGTTCACCTTTTCTGCATCGCACAAAGACACGGTGGTTGGAACCAAAGATCTCAAATTTGGACTCATCAGACCAAAGCACAGATTTCCACTGGTCTAATGTCCATTCCTTGTGTTCTTTAGCCCAAACAAGTCTCTTCTACTTGTTGCCTGTCATTAGCAGTGGTTTGCTAGCAGCTATTTTACCATGAAGGCCTGCTGCACAAAGTCTCCTCTTAACAGTTGTTGTAGAGATGTGTCTGCTCCTAGAACTCCGTGTGGCATTGACCTGGTCTCTAATCTGAACTGCTGTTAACCTGCTATTTCTGAGGCTGGTGACTCGGATAAACTTATCCTCAGAAGCAGAGGTGACTCTTGGTCTTCCTGTCCTGGGGCGGTCCTCATGTGAGCCAGTTTCTTTGTAGCGCTTAATGGTTTTTGCAACCGCACTTGGGGACACTTTCAAAGTTTGCCCAATTTTTCGGACTGACTGACCTTCATTTCTTAAAGTAATGATGGCCACTCATTTTTCTTTATTTAGCTGCTTTTTTCTTGCCATAATACAAATTCTAACAGTCTATTCAGTAGGACTATCAGCTGTGTATCCACCTGACTTCTGCACAACACAACTGATGGTCCCAACCGCATTTATAAGGCAAGAAATCCCACTTATTAAACCTGACAGGGCACACCTGTGAAGTGAAAACCATTTCCGGTGACTACCTCTTGAAGCTCATCAAGAGAATGCCAAGAAGAAGAACCTAGAATGTAAGACATATTTTCAGTTTTTTCACACTTTTTTGTTAAGTATATAATTCCACATGTGTTAATTCATAGTTTTGATGCCTTCAGTGTGAATGTACAATTTTCAAAGTCATGAAAATACAGAAAAATCTTTAAATGAGAAGGTGTGTCCAAACTTTTGGTCTGTACTGTACATACACGCATAAACACATTTGAAACACAAAAATACATATAAACAGACATCACACAATGATATCGGCACACACAGACACTCTGTGACATGCACGCACACACACATCACTCACCATCCCTCCGGTACAGCAATGCAGGGCACGCACTGCGTGACCTCACACTAGCAGACACGGCCGCGCACAGGGCCGTGTCTCCTAGCTGTGACACGGGCGGGCCAGCACAAGCACACAGGGAAGTTAACAGGTGCAGTGCTGGCCCGGCCGAAGAAGAAGCAGGGGCCCTGCGCAGCAGCTGGGGGAGGGGTCCGGGGGCCCCCCTGCCTCTGCCTGCCGGTGTGTGCCGCATTGGCGGCGCCGCGCCGCACATATTATAGTGAGGGCAATATGGCCATGGGCCCCCCGGGGGTAGCCCAGATTGCCCTCATTATAATCCGCCTATGTGCACATGGCACTCTGATCAAACTCTAATCAGAGTTTGATCAGAGTGTGATTCGATTCTCTCGGATGAGGAGCAGATGGAGGACAAAAATTTTTCCATCTTCTCCATTCTGTCAGTGTGATCAGACTGTGCTCAGATGTGGTGTGCTGTTCACGATTCCTACGGCGGAGCATGCTAAACACCCAAGGTCTCCATGCCTGAACTCCAAGACTTGAACCCCATAGAAAATATTTGATGAAATTCAAAGAAGGAGGTTGCAGCACATAAACCTATGAATATTAGTACAATTTAGGCAACTGTTCATGAGTAATAGGCTAAGATGACTCAGGAATGCTGCCGGAAGCTAGTGTTTGGCTATTCATTACTTTTACAGCTGGTTTTAACAGCCAAATGTGCCACACTAAGATGCTGCATAATTCTTAGATAGCAATAGTCATTAAAAGTGGCCTTTTGTATTGAATTTGGAGAATATGTTGGGTTGACCTATTTACATTGTTCTTGCTACTTGTTTTTTTGCAAACAGCAGAAACCTTTGCTAATAAACCTAATTTGCAATGGGGGCTGAATAATTTTGATTACAAACCATACAAGCTGATAATAGATCAACATATACCCCGAGTGTCAGCATATTGTGATTAATGTACATGAACTCCACTATTCCTATATACGTAAAAACCATAAAGTGTATATTTGAGATTTCTCTAATGACTCAATTCTGCATGTGCCCAGACAGGACTCAAATGAATTAGGGAAGAGATAAGGACCCAGGCTTAGCTCTTAATGAACTTTCTTATTTTGTTTTTATGTTGGGTTTTGTCTTTTCACTGGCCAGTGTGAACATGCGCCTACACGCTGCATGTATACCAATTTATATTCCAGTTCATCTCTTTAGGTTTTTGATTCAGTTTTTTTGCACTCTGTGAAAATAAGGGTGTGGAGTCCCTTTTCTTTGAGCTGGACATTACATTCATGTAGTTCCCCATGGCTGGGCGTCAATTAGCCAGGTCTCAGCCCTTACTCACATTTTATGTCACTTGACAATTGGTAAGGTTTTAATACAAGAGGTTAAGACCATCCCGATTTGGGTGCACCTTGACGTGGTGGGATGACTTTTACATTTTTTTAAATTATGTTAACTAAGTACTAGTGTTGAGCGAGTATGTTCTATTAACCCTTTCGCCAAGTATGCTCGGGCCGAGCTCCGAGTATTTATAGCTGCTCGGTGATATGGTTGAATCACTCCCAAGTGTGCATGATTTGCAACTGTTTGACAGTTTTATTACATGTGAGGAATGTCTATTTCTTACACATTCCTCACATGTAATAAAGCTGTCAAACAGTTGCAAATCATGCACACGGGAGCGATATAACCATACCACCGAGCAGCTGTAAATACTCGGAGCTCGGCCCGAGCATACTCGGACAGAACATACTCGCTCAACCCTACTAAGTACCCTAGATTATTCTCATGCACTATTGCTGTTTATTTTTTTACGGCAGGGTATTAGCTTATTATGTTTTTATCTTGGGTTTTGTCTGTTTATTGGCCAATGGGAACATGCACCTACACACTGTGATTAATGATGGCCCTTCATAAGATGCTTTTTTTTTTTGATAAAAAAAATTTAACTGTTAATTTTTACGTGTATATCAATATTGGAGTTCATGTATTCATGAATCGCAGTGTGCTGAAACACGGTGTATGTATTTGTAAGTATATTGTCCACATAGAATATGGGTGCACATATACGTTAATTTAATACTAAAGGTGTACAGGCCAGTTTTTGTTTTTTTTGTAGATAGATAGATGGTAGATACATGGACTTGACTATTGGAGGTGCAGAGGTAGTAGTCAGCCATGCTGTCTTTTTTTGAGGTGATTCAAAGACCCCTTTGATATGTAGCAAGCCATCAGTATTATAATAGCACAAGGTACTGTAGGTAGGAGCCCTATTAAAGATTTTGTATTGGGATCTAAGAACTTTAAGCCTCTCTATAAAGAGATAAATAATGTCCATATCTCTAAAATACTAATAGTAATATGATATTAATAATAATAATCATCATATATTGGATGAATTCTTTGGGTGACAGATGAAGGTGTGTTGGTGTAAAATAATCTGTATAATATTTGGGTCGGAGTTTGTCTTCTTCTCATGCAGAGATCTGCTTTATTCCTCGAGCATTGTAACCAATGGGTTAACAGAATTCTGTTTCAGAGTCATCATGAGCTGCTTTGTGTTTTTAATGGATTAACCAGGACAGTGTCTCCGTACTCCCAAGGTTCGAAAATATATTGCAAGTCTATTACATCCTTTCCCAGCTATAAATAAGATTTATACATAACCCATGGGGATTTTCCATTAAAAGTTCATAAATCAAGTTGTGCTTTTTCGTCTTTTCATCCGCAGTCATGCGAAGCTGGCAACTGGGAAAATAGTCTGAATTAAAAGATGAGCAGGTGAAAAAAAAAAAAAAATAGCCTTAAAATATATATACTTCCAATAGGAAAATAAATGAGCGAGATTCGTGCTTTTTAATCTAGCCTAAACTCCCTTTATAATCAGCCTGGAACTTATTTACTCTTGCGGAAATGCAGAAAGAAAGAAGAAACAGCAGCACAAGCAGAAAATCCATGACAACAGCACTTGTGAGTGTAATTGGGGAAGGAAACTGGGGAGAACTGAAATATGTTCCATACATCATAGAAATATAGAAATTCCCATACAACCATCTTGTAATTTTCCATTTGATTATATGCTGAGCCGTACACTGCACTTATTTATTGATGTGTAGGGAGACAGGCATTTTATTCGTTTATGGTTCCAGAAACATTTCCCCTACAAATAAGATCCTCGTTACAAGAGTCCTGGGATGAAAATGTAATCTTCCATATTTAGTGTTATCCTGCTCTGGAGGACATGCCAGGACATCACTTCTATTATTAAAAGAGTTGTCAGGAGTTGGGTAGGGTAGTTATTCCCTTTAGGCATATTGAGATTTTAATCAGATCAAGAGCTTCCGCCATGACTGTCAGACCCTCCATAGTCCAATGAAATGGACAAGTGCCCATAGAGGTCATGAGCTGTGGCCGTTCACCACAAATCTATTTATTTTCTATGGGCCAACCAGGTATAGCCACGTGCAGAGCTTAAATCTTTTTCATCAGTACAATAAAGAAAAATGAAATCAATGGAGCATATGCCACTAGGGATGAGTGAACCCGAATACAGACTTCTTACTGTACCTCCGATTAACTGTTTGAGTTCGGCAGACTAATAAAGCTTGTTGAAAGGTTGCAGCACAGTCAATCAACAAGATTTTCTGGTATGGGAACTTCCGGCACCAAGTATTAGCGTGGCTGTGATAGGTCGGCATACCATGTTAGCAAAAAAAAATAAGACGTGGTTCCCTCTTATTTTTAATAACAAGCGCAGGTAAAGCTAACAGCTGCAGCACGCAGCCCTCAGCTGTCTGCTTTATCATGGCTTGTTATCAAAAATAGAGGTGACCCCACGCCATTTTTTTTAGTTATTTGAATAAAGAATTTAAAAAGTGGTGTGGGGTCAACCCCATTTTTGATAACCTGCCAAAGTAAAGTAGACAGCTGGGGGCTGGCATTCTCAGACTGGGAAGATCCATGGATATTTGGCCCTCCCTAGCATAAAAAAAGAAGGCCTCAGCCACCTCAGAAAAGACGCATCTATTAGATTTGCCAAATCTGGCGCTTTTCCTGGCTCATTCTGCTTGCCCTAGTGTGTTGGCAAGTGGGATAAAATTTGAGGTTGATGTTAGCTGTGTAATGTCCACTGACATCAAGCTCAGAGGTTAGTAATGGAGCGACGTCTATCAGACACCCCGATTACTAACCCGGTAAGTGAATAGTTAAAAAGAAAACAGACACAGCCTGCCACTAACCGCGAGTAACCCTATGGAGTCTTGTTCTAAGAAAGTTCTGAGACCGAGGCTCAATAGGGTTACTCGTGGTCAGCGGCAGGCATGAGCGTGAGAATTTCTGTGACTGACGCTGAAAGGGAGTGAACTGTGAAGTCTCGTTCTGAGGACTTTCTCACAACGAGACTCCATAGAATTTAATGAGCGTCGTCGGACATTTCACTATTGGATTACTGTCAGAACTTCTTGGATTTATTTTTAATTAATAAATGGGTAAATGAGGGAGTGTGGGGGAGTCTTTATTCAAATAAAGTATTTTTTCTGTGTGTTAGTTTATTTTTTCTACTAGGTTCGTAATGGGGGTTTCTGACTGACACCTGTCCATTACTAATCCCTGGGCTTGGTGTCTAGCAGCTGCTCACATCAACCCCAAAAACAATTGTCTCGATTTACACCACACCAGGGCGATCGGGAAGAGCCGCGGCTAAGCGCCAGTATTGGCCCAGTTACCATGGGCATTCCCAGCCTATTAATATCAGCCCCCAGCTGTCTGCTTTTCCTTAGCTGGCTATTAAAAATAGGGGCTACCCCACACCGTTTTTTATTTACTTATTATCAATAAATAAATAAAAAATAATAATAAATTAATTAACGAAAAAAACGATGTGGGGTCCCCCCTACTTTTAATAACCACAGACACACAGAAGTGATAGATGCCTTTTCATTACTAACAAGTGGGCTTGATGTCAGCAGACATTACACAGCTAACATCAACCCCACAATCCCATTACCCAGATTGCCAACGCACCAGGGCAATCGGGAAAAGCAGAGGCTAAGCGCCAGAATTGGTGCATCTAATGGATGCACCATTTCTGGGGCAGCTGAGGGCTGGTATTATTCAGCTGGGAAGGGGCCAATATCCATGGCCCCTCCCAGCCTATTAATATCAGCCCCCAGCTGTCTGCTTTGCCTTAGCTGGTTCTTTTGTGCAGCTGCTGGTGAGTCACTGTTACTTCAGTAGCAGTGACTCACTGGCACCTGCGCAGAAAGACGATGAAGCTACTGGCCATGGAAAGTAGGAATAGGTAAGTATAATTGCGCGATTGCAGGGCACAGATGCTGGATTCCATGGCCAGAAATGCATGTCACAGGCCAGTGTGACACTGATGGGTGGGGGGTGCTATTCAAATGAAGACAGGAGGCAGAGATTTCTTTGAAGCACCTCACGCCCCAGAGCCTGGAAGAAATCATTAGCATAACAGAATGAAAGACGATTTCTGCACATCAAGACCGCCGATATGGGCATACAGGTAAGAATAGTTTAACCATTCTATTACCTGTATGCCCATATAAATAGGTAAAAATGTCTCAGGGGGTGAAAGATTCCCTTTAAAGTCTGTGCAGTTTATTGAAGGTTAGTAAATACTTTCGATGAAACTAGGAGCAATAAAATAACAAGCAATCAGTACATGCATTCAGGTAACACAGAGTTACATGTTACAAAATAGCTGAACAGTTCATAAACAACATATGTAAACCAGCTTGCTATCCTGTCTTATAAATGCAGCTAACTAATGCAGGGGTGAGAGTCTTGAGCAGCTGATGGCTGCAAACAGGTGCCTCATAGTTCTTCTTACCAGTGATGCTATCACAAGAGGGAGAGAATGGTGGATGTATTGTCCTCTGTACTCCAGTATGAGGAAACCAGCTCCTTCTTCTCACAATGCACCACTACAAAGAGAGAGGATGGTGGCAAGAGAGGGACAAAAAACTAGTGCTGACAGGCAAATTCAGCTACTAGATGGAGCCTGTGTACTTCAAAAAACTCAACAATGAAACTGAATGCTGAAGGCATGACACAGCCAGCTGTCTAAAATGTATGGTCAAACACTAGATAAACTGACATATATCGCCTCATTCAAATGGCTATATTTTTAGTTTGACACACTGACCTTATAATGATCTAGTATCAAGCTTAATAAATGAAATATTACTACATCTACATGACTATATCACCAGACCCACCATCAGTAAAGGTATACAACACTAGAACCACCATCAAAACAGGAATACAGCACCAAAACCACCATAAATACATAATTAAATCACCAGAGCCACCATCAGTACATGAATTCAGCACTAGGACCGCCATCAGCACCAGACTAGTGATGAGCGAACGTGCTGGCCACTGCTGGGTACTCGCCCGAGCATCACTGTGCTCGAAGAGCTCGACGCCCGGGTCCTCTCCCTGCATGTTTGGCGCTCTTCAGAGCGCCAATGAACATGCAGGGATTGCCTGCCACACACTGTAATGCCGTAGCCATGTTGGTTGTGGGCATTACAGTGATTGGCTGGCCGCACAGCATCATCAGGTGTATATAAGACCGGGCGCCGCCATGCTCATCACAGTCTACCCTGGAATCAGGCAGAGTAGGGAGAGCTGCTGCTGCATCAGGGAGAGATTTGCTTGTTTATAGTTAGTATAGGTATTCCACAAGATATATCAATAATATCCATCTGAACTAACAGTCCTTCTGAGGACTAATCTAGCTGCATATAATCCGTGCTAGGCAGGCAGGCAGTGTATGTTGCAGACTGCAGTGCATGATACAGCAAAAGAGGGTCCATTGAACGTCCTGTTAGTACAGGTATTCCACAACATCTTTAATATAGCGCTACAAGCGTCCCTCTGTCTGAATCCTTTATAGACTGTGCAAGCGCGACTCGCCTGCACAGTCTGGCTCCAGAAAGAAGAAAGCATGGAGTCATTACAGGTAAGAGGAGTGTATGGCGCCGGAGATGGCGGTATGCGTAGACACTGAACGCATACCGCGATCTCCGGCTCCATACTTATATGCTTACCTGCCCGGGAGGATCGTTGCCCCGGCGCCGGGTCAGGAGTGAAGGCATCGGAATCGGCGCCATGCGCATAGCGCTATCTGGCACCATTTTACTGAAGACACCTGCGCAGAAAGACGAAGCCACTGCCCATGGAAGGGAAGAATAGGTAAGTATAATCGCGCGATTGCAGGGCACAGGTGCTGGATTCCATAGCCAGAAATGCACGTCACAGGCCAGTGTGACACTGATGGGTGGGGGGTGCTATCCAAATGAAGACAGGAGTAGTGTTGAGCCACCCCCGTAGTGTTCGAGTTCGGTTCGGTTCGTCGAACACCCGTGTGTTCGCCGAACTGTTCGTCGAACTGTTCGTCGAACACCTTCGAACACCGTTAAAACCAATGGCAGGCAAACAAAAACACATAGAAACACATAGAAAACACCTTCAAAGGTGTCCAAAAGCTGACAAACTGCTCAGAAGACACAACTAACACATGGAAAAGTGACAAGTACATATAGTCATGCGAAAAGAAAAGAGGTGGAGGAGTAAAAGGAGGGGGAGACACAGATATAGGCATGTCATGCCCTTCTAAAATCCAAAAAGTGAGAAGCCGACACGTTCAGTCCGCTCCTGCCCGTGCCACCTCCGTGTCGCCGGGTTTGTGCCAGAGCCGCGGTGAACCCTGACGGCCAGCCCCCCTCTCCCAATACTGGTGCCTGTCCGCTGGTGGGTCGAGCGAGCCCCCCTGTGGTGGAGGCAGCTCTAAGCTTTTTAATTTAAATTGTCTCTCTAATTTGAATAAATACACTTTAAATCCATTTACAAGGATCTATTGGAGGGCAAGTCTCATGCCAGCAGCCGCGTAATTCCAGCTCCAGTAGCGTCCACTAAAGCTGCTGCAGTTAAAAAGCTTTTATAAGGATCGAGCTCGGCTGTCCACCGCAAGGCATCCTACTGCCAGTCCGAGCCCCTATGCCTTGGGGTGCCTCCTGATGCTCTTCACTGAGTATCCCGTGGTCCCGAAGCATTTCCTTTGAAAAAATGAAGTGTCCAAACTACAGGTGGTGTAGCTTGCTTAACAGCCGGGATAATCCGCTGACTAGCAGACCCTGCTACTAGGCACAAAGTATTTCCTGGGCTAGATGCAGTTAAAAATTTGTAATTAGATACTCTCGTTGGATGCTGAGAAAGCATTCCATAGAGTCTCCTGGCACGCCATATATGATTCTCTTAAAAAGCTTGGGGTAGGGGTCTAGGGGACCCTTTTATAGCCAAAATCACGGCCCTGTATCGCAATACGTCACCTAGGCTGAAGATAATTGGAACTGTAGCACCCTGAGGGCTCGGTTGCTACAGAGGTATTGCACCTCACCCAGAGGTGTGATATCTCACTCTCAGGTAAGGATGTATTGTGGATCAGGACCCGACACCTGCATGCATTACACCACATTGCCGTGGGGCAGGGCGACCAATATGCCCCTGAGATGGGCACGACAGTCCCTGTCCCTGGCTGGAGTGGGGGGAGGGAACACTGAGGAAGGGGAACCCTGTAGTGCAGGAGCAGGGAGGAAGCAGTTCCTGGGTGCATTGAGAAGGGAGTATAAAATATGGGCACCATCTTAGTTCAGTGCAGAGAAGTCTGAGCAGAAGTGGCAGGGAGCAGGGGCTCTGCATGAGCTCTGCTCCAGAGGCGGGCCTAGTAACAGAGGCTCAGGCCTGGAAGAGGGAGAAGGAAGGAAGAGGAGCGGAGAAGGCTCCAGGAACGAGGAGCGAAGGGATCTCAGGGGTGCGGACAGGCGAGTCGCCACCGCACGCCCGAATCCACCTGCGTGGAGGGGTCAGGCCAAAGGGGGAGACCGGTCCCCGAAACTAGTGGAGGCAGGAAATGACCCTCAGCTAGAAACAGGAGGCTGTGACATTTTATGTGGTGCAGCCCTTCGCTACACCCGCTAGGAAGGCACCACATAGGGTCAGGGAAACTGGCGCCAAGTTTACCAAGAGGAGGCCCGAGGCAGCCGGACAGAAGGGTTGGTAAGAAAGGCCAGACAAAGGACACACAAAGGGGGTCCTGCGAAGCACTCCAAAGTTATCTGGGAGTTGTCTGAGCCCCTCACCTGGTGAGCACAGTACGACGTGGGCAGCCGTTACCTGCAGACGTGGTCTGGATAATAAGAACTGTGAGTAAAGGCCCTGGACTGCATCACTGACTCCGTGTCATTACTGCTGCTGCCCTGCACCATCACCCCCATCCTCCGCATACACTGCCCTGAGGCTATACTCCTCCCGTGGGGAGTTATGCTACGCTCTGCTGCACCCACAACACCAGCCTCAGCGGTCTGCCCTGCAGCGGCGGTTCACTCTGACCGCAATCCACGGGTGGCATAGTCGGACATTTAAACATCAAAACCACATAAATAGTTCCGCCACTGGTTTGACCGCCCTGAGCCACGGAATCGGGTTGCCGCCACGGAGACTACAACCACCAGCATCCACCAAAAAGGGTCCGGCTCCGGGTGTCCCAAGGCCCAGGGGGCGCGTCAGAACATTTTCATCACCTTTCACAATCACCAATGGGACAAGGCAGGGATGTTCTCTGTCCCCTCTCTTATACATCCTAGTGACGGAGCACCTGCTCTCATCAATTCGCCATAACCCCAATATTAGGTGGATTGAGGTGGGAGGCACCGAGTACAAGTGCTCTCTATTTGCTGATGATGTCCTAGTATATATCACTCAATCACATATATCCATCCATGCTGTTATGGCTGAAATAGATCACTTTGTTACATGGTCAAATTTTAAAATCAATGCAGCGAAGTCTGAGGCCCTCGATGTCTCCCTCCCCAAATCCATATAGGATTCCATCCAGTCCAACTTTCCCTTTGCCTGGCCCTCACAGGGTATCAAATACTTAGGAATTCCTATTCATAGAGACCTCTCCCATCTATGTTATCTTAATTTTGGGCCCTTTATTGAACAACTCCATACAGACCACGGTTGGCAAGTTAGAACTGTAAGATTCACTACGTGAACCACTGGTGTTTTGTGGAAAAGCACATGTACACTGTGTTCCAAATTATTATGCAAAAAGTGTTTAGGAGTGATAAGGGAAGAATTTGTTTGTTTGTCAGTTAAACTCATTGATGGTGATGTGCGTCAGGGCTCTTTATATCACTGTAAGCAATTGCAGACACCTGTGCTAATTAGTTTGGCAGGTGTGTCCAATGAAAGGCAAGACTACTTAAGAAGGCTGTCTCACATTATTAAGCAGCCTACATTTTCTGCCAAAATGGGAAAGAAAAAGGATGTGTCGGCTGCTGAGAAGCAACAAATTGTGGAGTGTTTAGGTCAAGGCATGACTACAATCAACATTGTGCGATGATCAGGATGAAGTGTCTTGGCAATCAAGAAGTATGTAGCTGATTCACAGTACACACGTGTGCGTGCTGATAAGGGCAAATTGAGGACTCTTTCCTACAGGCAATTATGTCAGGTTGAAAGAGCAGCGGCAAAAAAGCCTTGTCATAGCAGCAGACAAGTTTTTTAAGCTGCTTGTGCCTCCAACGTCCCCCGAACAACAAGATGCAGGGTCCTTCAGAGGTTTGCAGCTGTGCATACGCCATCCTGTCGACCTCCTCTATCCACTTCACACAAGCAGAAACGGCTCCAGTGGGCCAAACATTACATGAAGACTGATTTCAAAACTGTTTTGTTCACGGATGAGTGCCGTGCAGCGCTCGATGGTCCAGATGGATGGAGTGGAGGATGGCTGGTTGATGGACACCCCACGCAAACACGGCTACAGCGCCAACAAGGAGGAGGTGGAGTAATGTTTTGGGCTGGAATCATGGGGAGAGAGATTGTCGGCCCCTTTAGGATCCCTGAAGGCGCTAAAGATGAACTCCATAATGTATGTGGATTTTCTCAAACAGCACTTCCTGCCATGGTTCAAGAAGAAGAACCGTGTATTTCACAGCAAGATCATTTTTCTGCATGATAATGCACCATCTCATGCTGCACATAAAACATCTGCATCTCTGGCTGATATGGGCATAAAAGGGGACAAACTTATGGTGTGACCCCCATGCTCCCCTGACCTCTACCCCATTCAGAACCTTTGGAGCATCATTAAAAGGAGTGTCTATGATGGCGGGAGGCAGTTCACATCTAAGCAACAGCTCTGGGAGGGTATTCTGTCCTCATGCAAAACAATTGAAGCAGAAACCATCCAAAACCTGACAAATTCAATGGACGAGAGAGTTCAGAAGCTCCTTTCGAACAAGGGGTCCTATGTGAAAATGTAACATCACCTAGAATAAAGTTTTGAGTTGAAAACTGTTTGATTTCAGTTTCTAACAACCTGCTAATGCTTATAATTTCAAAAATGACCATTTTTTTGGTCTTTATTAAAATGAAAAGGTTGATCGAAAAGTTTGGGGGATCTAAGAGTGTGGCAACCCAGTAGTCATGATTACTTCGAATTCTGACAATATGAGGGTCATGCTGCAGGTAGTGCAGCAAGAAGGCACTTATGTGTCTTGCGCATCTCGGAGCCCCAAAATTATTTTCCGGGCTAGATGCAGCTAAAAATTATTATTAATTTTAAATCTGGTGAAGCTTTAGTATAGATGGCCTAATAGGATCAGTGCTGCACACTGCTACAAAGCCCAAATTATTTTCCAGTCAAGATACAGATAAACATGATTAGTAATTTTAAATCTGGTGGAGCTTATTATAGATGGCCTAATAGAATCAGTGCTGCACACTGCTACAAAGCCCAAATTATTTTCCAGCCAAGATACAGATAAACATGATTAGTAATTTGAAAGCTTAAAACGGTTGGTAGGGTGATTTTAACCAATCATCAAGCTTTTACTCTCCCCAGGATGACACAGGGGTAAAAAAGTCGTTTCGGATCCATGATTTGTTCATCTTTATGAACATGAGTCTGTCTACATTATCAGTGGAGAGCCGCGTGCGCTTATCTGTCAGCACACCACCAGCAGCGCTGAACACACGTTCAGACAGAACGCTGGCTGCGGGGCATGACAAGATCTCCAAGGCGTAAGTGGCTAGCTCCGGCCATTTATCCAGATTGGAAGCCCAAAAAGAGCAAGGGTCCAGTGACACAGTCGTGGCTTCAATGTTTACTTGGAGATACTCCTGTACCATCGTCTCTAGGCGTTGACTATGTGTCAGACTTCTTGTCTCCTGTGGCCTTGCAAAGGATGGGCTAAAAAAGTGGTGAAATGATTCCGCAAAATTGATGTTACCAGCAGATACTGTGGTTCTGTTACGGTTTGAGTGCTGAACACTTGACGGTCCCACGGTTGGCAAGTTGGAACTGTGAGATTCACTACGTGCACCACTGGTATTTTGTGGAAAAGCACATGTAAGATTCTGCAACAGTCTCTGCTGATACTCCTGCATGCGTGCATCCCTTTCTATGGCAGGAATAATTTCTGCAAATTTACTTTTGTACCGGGGATCTAACAGTGTGGCAACCCAGTAGTCAGGATTATTTCTAATTCTCACAATTCGAGGGTCATGTTGCAGGTAGTGCAGCAAGAAGGCACTCATGTGTGTTGCGCATCCAGGAGCACCAAGTCCCTGTTGTGTTGGTGGCGAGGTAACAATCATGCTTCCTTCCTCTGTCCTCTCCCCCCAACCTCGCACAACAGAAATGTGATCAAGGTCTCCCTCATCTGATGAGTCTTCCATCAGTTCGTCCTCCACTTCTTCCTGGGCTCCTGCACCTTCCTCACTAGTTTGGCTGCTACCATGCGCCCTGGTAAAACCATCTCCCCCACCCTCACATGCCTGCCGCCTTGGTGCTGCCGACCGTCTGGACCTTGCAGATGTTAGCCCTTCCGCATACAACTCCTCCTCCTCTACTTCCTCCACCTCCTCTTGTGCCACCACCTGACTCCGAATTCTGTTTAACATGTGCTCCAGCATGTAAATCACCGGAATAGTCATGCTGATAATGGCATCGTCAGCACTAAACATCTTCGTCGCCATTTCAAAACTGTGCAGAAGGGTGCATAGGTCCCTGATCTGAGACCACTCCTCCAGCGTGATTTGCCCCACCTCTGGATCTCGTTGGCCCAGGCTATACGTCAGAACGTATTGCACCAGGGCTTGTCGGTGCTGCTACAGTCGCTGCAACATGTGCAGAGTTGAATTCCACCGGGTAGGCACATCGCATTTTAGCCGGTGAAGTGGCAGGCCCAACGACTTCTGTAGAGATGTAAGTCGCTGAGCTGCGGGATGCGAACGGCGAAAGTGAGCACACAGCGACCGTGCCCTCTGCAGAAGGCCATCTAGTCTGGGATAGTGGGCTAAAAATTGCTGGACAACCAGGTTCAACACGTGAGCCATACAAGGCACGTGTGTGACATTGCCCCGGCGAAGGGCCGCACCCAGGTTTGCAGCATTGTCGCACACGGCCTTCCCTGGTTTCAGGTCCAGTGGAGACAACCATTCATGAAATTGGTTCTCCAGAGCTGACCACAACTCCTCAGCTGTGTGACTCACATTTCCCAGACATTTCAATGTAAAAACCGCCTGATGACGTTGAGCCCTACTGCCCGCATAGTAAGGAGGTGTGCAGGATCCCTTCTGCGCAGTTAGAAAGCTTGTGGCATGACCAGACAGGCTTTGGGTGCAGGTGGAAGACCGAGAGGAAATTGAGGAGGCAGAAGCAGTGGAGGAACTTTGACATAAAGAGGATTGACGCACAACTCGTGGGGACGGCAAGACTTGGACAGCAGCCCCTTGTCCTGCTGTCACCATAGTTACCCAGTGCCCAGTCAGCGACATGTAATGCCCCTGTCCATGCCTACTCGTCCAAGTGTCTGTGGTGAAATGCACCCTGTCACACACAGAGTTTCTCAAAGAAGCGGTGATGTTGTGTGCGACATGCTGTTGGAGCGCAGGCACACCTTTCTTTGAGAAGTAGTGCCGACTGGGCATCTGGTACTGGGGCACTGTGACGGACATAAGGTCTCGAAAATCCTCTGTGTCCACCAGGCGGAAAGGCAGCATTTCTGTAGCCAAGAACTTGCAGATGGTGAAATTCAACCTCTTAGCTTTCTCATGGCTAGGAGGAAATGGTCTTTTACTTGTCCACATCTGAGGGACCGAGGGCTGGCTATTGTGCTTAGACGGGGTTGATAAGGGTGTCCCCGGCAAACTGCCGGTCTGTGAGGAAGATGCAGGCGGACATGTTAGGTTGCCTTGATCCAAAGGTGGTGCTATCGATGTCGGACAGCGCTCAACACCAGCTGGTGTTACCACCTCCAAAGAAAATGATGACCTGCCAATCACGCTGGCTGTTGCGGGTAAAGAGGTGGCAGGTCTGCGCCCCAAAACAGGTGTGACTGCTGTCCCCCCAGTCACAGAGGATGAAGAGGCCGCGGATGCACAAGATATGGCAGACGGTGGTTGGCCCGGCCGGCTAGGCCGCATTGTAGCACACTGAGCTTCCCACTGCAACTTATGCTTCATGTCCATGTGCCGGTTCATGCATGAAGTACTCAAACTATGTATTTTTTGGCCTCTACTTAGCTTTTGCTGACAAATGTTACAGATAACACGAGTTGGGTCATCTTTATCGATCTGAAAAAATGCCCAGGCTATGCAAGGCTTAGCACCCATGCGACCTGAAGAGCCACCACGACTTGTGGTGAGAGGCAGAGTTGTGTTTGAGGATGCAGTTGTTGACGTGCTTCCAGTACTACATCTCTGTCCAGGAAGGCGCAACCTGACCTCGTCGGCACTAGCATCTTCCTCCACCTCCTCTGCTGACCTCATCTCTTGGCTGACTGTGGGTTGACAGTAAGTGGGATCTCCAACCTCATCATCATCACCCTGTGCGTTATCACACCCGTCGTCCTCAGAGCCAACCTGTTCCTGCCCTGACAAAAAACTAAAGTTGTCGCTCCAATCAGGTATTTGAGTCTTATCATCGTCTTCCTCATTGTCTCCACCAACAGGAGTTACAGTTTGGGAATGAGGGTCTACATTATGGTCAGAACCTTCTGCGTCTGGTCCTGGATCCGACTCATAAAGATTCTGGGCATCAGTGCAGATCATTTCCTCGTCTGGATTCACAGAAGCGCTGGAGTCGACCTCTGATTCCCAGGCTATAGTATGAGTAAACAGCTCTGCAGACTCAACCATCTGTTCTACCTCATACTCAGACGGGCAGCTGGAGATTTGGGAGCTGTGAGGAAGCAAGTGCGATTGGGGTGACACCTTTGAGGACTGGAGTATTTGTGATGTTGAAGTTGATGTGGAGGAGAGCCCACTTAAAGGAGCACTTGATATCTGTTGAAGCACCTGCTGTTTTTGTGCCTCATCTGGAATTTGTAGCGATTGGCGTGGCCGTAAGAAAGGGATCTTATCACATTGTCCGCTAAAAGAAGTAGACATTTTAGTTTGGCTGGAAGATGGTCTTTCTTCTGCAGATGTTACTGTTGCTTTAACACCTACCCCACGGACACAACCTTTTTTCCCCTTCCCAACACGCCTATTCCCCTTTCCACCAGCAGCAGGCCTTTTTCCACTCATTTTGGTGGTTAACTAATTAACAACTCTGGAGTTGTTTGCACAAAAAAACAATGGATGGGAACCGAGCAGAGCTGAGTGGCCAAACTGTGGTATTAGGCCAAAACTATTGGCTGGGTTAGATGCAGAAAAAAATTATATTCAATTTGCAACCTGATGGAGGTCAGTATAGATGGACTAATAGAGAAAGTCCCACACACTGCTAGAAGGCCAAATATTTTTTCAGAGCTAGATGCAGAAAAAAATATATTCAGTTTGCAACCTGATGGAGGTCTGTATAGATGGATTAATAGAACAAGTCCCACACACAGCTAGAAGCCCAATATTTTTTCAGAGGTAGATGCAGAAAAAAATATATTCAGTTTGCAACCTGATGGAGGTCAGTATAGATGGACTAATACAACAAGTCCCACACACAGCTAGAAGCAAAATATTTTTTCAGAAGTAGATGCAGAAAAAAATATATTCAGTTTGCAACCTGATGGAGGTCTGTATAGATGGATTAATAGAACAAGTCCCACACACAGCTAGAAGCCCAATATTTTTTCAGAGGTAGATGCAGAAAAAAATATATTCAGTTTGCAACCTGATGGAGGTCAGTATAGATGGACTAATACAACAAGTCCCACACACAGCTAGAAGCCCAATATTTTTTCAGAGGTAGATGCAGAAAAAAATATATTCAGTTTGCAACCTGATGGAGGTCTGTATAGATGGATTAATAGAACAAGTCCCACACACAGCTAGAAGCCCAATATTTTTTCAGAGGTAGATGCAGAAAAAAATATATTCAGTTTGCAACCTGATGGAGGTCTGTATAGATGGATTAATAAAACAAGTCCCACACACAGCTAGAAGCCCAATATTTTTTCAGAGGTAGATGCAGAAAAAAATATATTCAGTTTGCAACCTGATGGAGGTCAGTATAGATGGACTAATACAACAAGTCCCACACACAGCTAGAAGCCCAATATTTTTTCAGAGGTAGATGCAGAAAAAAATATATTCAGTTTGCAACCTGATGGAGGTCTGTATAGATGGACTAATACAACAAGTCCCACACACAGCTAGAAGCCCAATATTTTTTCAGAGGTAGATGCAGAAAAAAATATATTCAGTTTGCAACCTGATGGAGGTCTGTATAGATGGATTAATAGAACAAGTCCCACACACAGCTAGAAGCCCAATATTTTTTCAGAGGTAGATGCAGAAAAAAATATATGCAGTTTGCAACCTGATGGAGGTCAGTATAGATGGACTAATACAACAAGTCCCACACACAGCTAGAAGCCCAATATTTTTTCAGAGGTAGATGCAGAAAAAAATATATTCAGTTTGCAACCTGATGGAGGTCTGTATAGATGGATTAATAGAACAAGTCCCACACACAGCTAGAAGCCCAATATTTTTTCAGAAGTAGATGAAGAAAAAAATATATGCAGTTTGCAACCTGATGGAGGTCAGTATAGATGGACTAATACAACAAGTCCCACACACAGCTAGACGCCCAATATTTTTTCAGAGCTAGATGCAGAAAAAAATTATATTCAATTTGCAACCTGATGGAGGTCAGTATAGATGGACTAATAGAATGATGCTATGCCCAAAAGATTTTACTTCACTAGGTGCAGTAAAAAAATTGGTATTCTATACACAGGTGGTATATCTTGCAACACAGATAGGCTACTCCACTGACAAACACACTCTGCAATAGGCCAAAAAGGATTAGCTTTGCTAGATTCAGCCAAATGCTGTGAAAAAAACTTGCACAGCACTGGCACAGACCTGCCTGGCAAAAACTGATAGGAACTGATGTAACCTAGTCCTGAAAAGGACTCCAATTACAATTAGTCTTTACTCCCACAATCTATCTATTTAAGAGCACAGACCTGCCTGATAAAAGTCGTAGGAAATGCTGTAACCTAGTCCTTAAAAGGACTGCAATCACAACTATTCCCTACTCCCAAGCTATCTGTAGATTTGTGCGAAAATTGGCTTGAAATTAACAAGGTATAGCGCACACAGTGAGAAAATGGTGGCGACGGGGAAAATGGCTTGGTCTTATAGGGCAAGGACATGTGACATACACTGCCAATGACACATGCCCTTGCTTGTGTGAAAAAAAGCACTTCGCTCCGTGTGTGCGCTTCTGATAGGCTGACAGATTGCACCTCCCCACTGAAAATGCGGGAAAGAGAAAAAAAAAATGGAGATCTTCATTGTTCCTGCAGAGATCCATCCCCTGCCCCTCCCCCCACCCTGCTGTACACTCAAACTGCGTATTAACATTAATTTTCATCATTACTGAGAAAAAATCCAGTTATGATTTTGGTGCACGAACAGTTATCGAACATAACCTCGAACAGCCGAATTTTTCTCAAATTGTTCGTGTTCGCCGAACGGCTCGAACACCGCCCAAAGCAGCTCGAATTTGAGATTGGCGAACAGTTCGAGTAGAACAACGCTCATCTCTAGACAGGAGGCAGAGATTTCTTTGAAGCACCTCACGCCCCAGAGCCTGGAAGAAATCATTAGCATAACAGAATTAAAGACGATTTCTGCACATCTGCACAGTCTGGCTCCAGAAAGAAGAACTCATGGAGTCATTACAGGTAAGAGGAATGTGTATGGTGCCGGAGATCTCGGTATGCATAGACACTGAACGCATACCGCGATCTCCGGTGCCATACTTACATGCTTACCCGACTGGGAGGAGCGTTGTCGCGGCTCCGGGGCAGGAGCGAAGGCATCGAAATCGGCGCATGCGCATAGCGCTATACGGCGCCATTTTACTAAAGACACATTTGCAGTACCATCCATATCAGGATGAGGATTACCATACATACCAGGATAGGGATGAGGGATGGGGTACCATGCATACCAGGATGGAGGTGAGGGGCCCATGCATACCAGGATAAGGCTGAGGGGGCCATGCATACCAGGATTGGGTATGAGGGCGCCATGCATACCAAGATGAGGGATAAGGGGCGCCATGCATGCCAGGATTGGGATGAGGGGTGCCATGCATACCAGGATTGGGGGTGAGGGGTGCCATGCATACCAGGATTGGGAGTGAGGGGTGTCTTGAATACCAGGATTGGGGGTGAGCGATGCCATGCATACCAGGATTGGGGGTGAAGGGTGCCATGCATACCAGGATGGGGATGAGGGGTGCCATGCATACCAGTATGGGGATGAGAGGTGCCATGCATACCAGGATAGGATGGGGAGACAGGATGGGGGCAGCACAAATATCAGGATGGGGGGCAGCACAAATACCAGAATGGGGGGCAGCACATACCAGCATGGGAGACCATATACCAATAAAAATGCTCGCCACCTGGGCGTAGAATGGGTTCAAGGGTTCAATAGCTAGTATATATATATCCATCTGAACTAACAGTCCTTCAGAGGACTAATCCAGCTACATATAATCAGTGCTAGGCAGGCAGTCAGTGTATGTGGCAGACTGCAGTGTATGATACAGCACAAGAGGGTCCATTGAACATCCTGTCTGCTGCTGCTGTAATAATTACAGATATTTCTAGACATAGAAAGGCAATTTTTTTTATCTTAATCCTGGTTATTTGCTTAAAAAGCATTCCAGAATACACCATATTTCTGCTCACTGCAGAATAAAGCCAGATCTGTTCCTTATTTCAGCGATAAAAATCCAGAAATTTGAACTTAACGTGGAAAATATTGGCTTCCTTTTCCATTCCATTGCAGTGTGTCGATGAAGCTATTCCCACTAGGTCTCCGTGTACAATAATAAAAGTAAATTACAGGCCTACAATTTAAAACCGTGGTTCTCTATCAGACATATCACCGAAAAGACTTCAAAAATCATACATTTCTTCCATTTTCATTCAGTTGCAGTGTGTCTTCGTGGTTCTCTGACAGATGTATCACATATAACTGCGTTCCAAAATCTGCCATTTCTAGTGAGCAAGGAAAATATTGTCCTCCATTTAAATGGGAAAAGTGCGTGGCAAGGGACGGGGAGGTGGACGTTACGGTGATGGTGCATGCAGAAGCCGAGGCCGAGGACATGGTCGTGGGCAAGCAAAAATTGTGCCACAACAAACACCCACATCTTGTCGCTCGACCTTCCAGTCCCAATTAATAGGGGACCGCAGAACACCACTATTGAACACAGAGCAGTGTCAAAATGTTATTGGTTGGCTAGCAGATAATGCTTCCAGTCACTTAGCCACCACCATCACCACCCAGTCTTCCATACGGTCAAGTCTCAGTAGCCATGAGTCTGGACCGCATATTTCTCACCCTGATCCTCCTTCCTCCCACCATGCCGAGTGCTCGGAGACAACTGATCCCAAACTTGGACACTCAGAAGAGCTGTTCACTTTTCCATTTGTAGATTCGGGCCTCTCGCCGAGCCAGCTTCAAGCGAGTCAAGAGGAGAACGCGTATAGCGATGCTCAAATATTGAAGCAGCCACGATCACATGAAGGCAACGGTGGGAAAGTGCAATTACTGTTGCAAGAGGTGAATGATGATGATGAGACACAATTGCCAGAAAGTCAGGAGGAGGACCAGGGTGCGGAAGTGGAAGACGAGGTGGTGGATGATATAGTAACTGATCCAACCTGCCAGGGGGACACACAGAGGGAGGACAGCAGCACACAGGGGAGGGAGGCATAGCACCACAACAGGCAGGAAGAAGCAGTGTGGTGGCTGCAGACACAAGGCGGGAAAGCGTTCCTCGTAAAGCCAACATGACGGAAGTTGCCAGTACAACTGTTTGGTCTTCACGAGTCTGGTTATTTTTTAAAGACTCTGCAGATGACCCCAAAAGGCCATTTGCACCACCTGCCAGGCCAGCATCAGCAGGAGTAGCAAAACTACCAGCCTTCCACCACCAGCATGATCAGGCACATGGCAGCAAAGCACCCGACTAAGTGGGCTGAACCCCAGGGTCCAGCAACAGTGTCTGCGGGTGACACCACTGCTTCTTCCGCTGTTGTGCTTGCACACCAATCCTCTGTCCATGGCACATGCTAAGATGCTTCCTGCCCTGTACCTGTCGTTGCACACTCTCAAGTAGCACCATCAGCAAGCACGTCCACGTCCTTTTCCTAGCGCAGCGTTCAGGTGTCCCTACCCCAGTCCTTGGAATGCAAGCGCAAATATGCAGCCAACACCTCACAGGCCACACAACTAAATTCACACATTTTGCAAATGCTTGTGCTCGAAATGTTGCCTTTTAGGCTCATGGAGACAGAAGCTTTCCGCAACCTAATGGCGGCAGCCGTCACACCGCACTGGGTCATCAGCCGCGGCGCCGTCCCCGTATTACATGAGCATATGTCCCACAATATTAGATGTGCCTTCAACAGCGCAGTTACTGGGAAAGTCCACCTAACCACGGATACGTGGACAAGTGCTTGTGGGCAGGGACGGTACATCTCGCTCATGGAACATTGGGTTCATAGTGTGGAAGCCGGGACCCAGTCAGACCTTGGGACGGAACAGGTCCTCCCAACTCCGAGAATTGCGGGTCCTTTGTCAGTCAGGGTTGCCCCCACATTCTACAGCTCCTGCACCTCCTCCTCTTCAGTATCCATCTCCGAAAAGACCACATCAGTCGCAAGTTGGAAGCACAGCAGCACTGCCTCGGCCAAGCGTTAACAGGCTGAGCTGAAGCTAATATGCTTAGGTGACAAACTGCACAACGCTGAAGAGCTGTGGACAGCTCTGAAAGAGCAGGCAGATCTGTGGCTGACACCACAGACTCTGCAGCCAGGCATGGTCGTGTGTGACAATGGCCGGAATTTGGTGGCGACTCTGAGGTGAGGCGAACTCACACACGTATCATGCCTGGCCCATGTGCTTGTATATAAAAAAAGTAGACGTGTCACTCCAAAAGAGTAATTTGAATAATTTTTTTTAATTTCAGACATAGAACGTGGTGTCCACCACTAGTCCAGGAGCTGCCTCATGCCTTGCCTCCTGCACCACTTTCCTCATGGGGTGCTCCCCTCTTTGATTGGGACACTGCATCCGTATTCACTTTCCTCTATCTACACAGTCTGCCCATGCTGATGAAGGTCTTGCCGACTGAAACATCTATTTTCTCACCTGTGCTGCACTGAAATTAAAAAAATGTATTCAAATTACTCTTTTGGAGTGCCAAGTCTTGTTTACTATATGGCACATGTGATTAACCTCGTGGTTCAACGATTTCTCAAAACCTACCCGGATCTGCTGAATTTGCTTGTCAAAGTACTTCGCCTGTGTGCCTATTTTAGAAAGTCAGCTACAGCTTCCGCCGACCTTGCCGTGCATCATCAGCGTTTGCACCTTCCAGCTCACTGACTGATCTGCAATGTCCCCACACGTTGGACCTCTACATTGCAGATGTTGGGAATAGAGATGAGCGGTGTTCGACTAGAACTGTTCGCGAATCTCAAATTCGAGCTGTTTTGGGCGGTGTTCGAGTCGTTCGACGAACGCAAACGATTTGCAAAAAATTCGGCTGTTCGAGGTTATGTTCAATAACTGTTCGTGCACCAAAAGTGTGTCCTGCATGTCTAGCGCTATTTAGAGCACCAATCGTGCAGGGATTGTCTGCCACTCACTGTAATGCCACAGCCATGGTGGTTGTGGCATTACAGTGGTTGCCCAAATCGATGGGAACAGTGCTCACAGTGAAACATGAAAAGCCGGTAATTCAGCAGCGGCATACACCGGTACCCGACAATTTAGAACCGAAAGAATAGAGTATCACACATAGATTAGATAGATAGAAACATGTCAGTCACATATATAAGAAGTACAGTGACAGTGTTGGTTACTGTACTTGTCATTTAGTGTAAAGGATTTATTAAAAAAAATATTAGTGTTTTCATGCACCGTCTCTTTAAAAAAGCCGGCCGGCAATTCAGCATCGGTACCCGACAATTTATAACAGAAAGAATAGAGCATCACACATAGATTAGATAGATAGAAACATGTCAGTCACATATATAAGAAGTACAGTGATAGTGTTGATTACTGTACTTGTCATTTAGTGTTAAAATAAAGGATTTATTAAAAAAAAAATTGGCGTGGGGTTTCCCGTAATTTTAGTCTCTAGCGGAGGTTAAGCAGACGGCTGGGGCAGATGTTTGAAGCCTGGGAAGGGGGTAATACCCATGGAGCTTGCCAGGCTACTAATATCAGCCCGCAGCTGAATACCTAGCCTTTACTAGCTATTAAAATGGGGGACCTCCAAAAAAATGACATGGGGTCCCCCTATTTTAATAGCTAGCAAAGGCTAGGCAGACAGCTGGGGGCTGATATTAATAGCCCAGGAAGGGTGCCATGAATATTGGCCCCCTCCCAGGCTAGAAACACCAGCCGTCAGCCGCCCCAGAAATGGCGCATCCATAGGATGCTTCAATTCTGGCACTTAGCCTCGCTCTTCCCACTGCCCTGTAGCGGTGGCAGTGGGGTAATAGGGTTGGGGTTGATGTCAGCTTATAATGCCAGCTGACATCAAGCCCAGGTTAGTAATGGAGAGGCATCTATAAGACACCCCCATTACTAACCCCATAGTCAAAGTTACAAAAAAACACAAACACCCAGAATAAAGTCCTTTAATTGAAATAAAGACACAATTCTTTATTGTTCTAAATTAAACCATACTTACCATCATGCCCATTCCAGCTGAAGCCAACGATCTCCTGCAATAAAAGTAAAATAATAAAGCAACATCATACTTACCTTTCCATGGTTCCCACGACAGTTTCAGCTCTGCTACATTCACATGACAGGCTGGACCGCAGCAGAACGCTGCCATCCAGCTTACCATGCGGCAGACACTGAGAAGCGCAGGCATGCTTGCGCTCCTCAGTGTCTGACTGTGACGGCATCCAGATGAGCCGAGTTCATGTCCAATGAACTCAGCTCACCTCATGCACGTCATTGACAGCGTGGGAAAATTCTCAGCGCTGAGCGCTTGAGCAGGGGAATTCTCCCACGCTGGGATGGCATTGAGATGACAGGCTGGATCACAGCTGAGCGCTGCCATCTAGCATGCCATCATTCATAGACACTGCAGAGCGCAGGCATGCTTGCGCTCTGCAGTGTCTCTGAAGGATGACAAGCTGGATGGCAGCGCTCAGCTGTGATCCAGCCTGTCATCTCAATGCCATCCCAGCGTGGGAGAATTCCCCTGCTCAAGCGCTCAGCGCTGAGAATTTTCCCACGCTGTCAATGACGTGCATGAGGTGAGCCGAGTTCATTTGACTTGAGCTCACCTCATGCACGTCACTGACAGCGTGGGAAAATTCTCCTGCACTCACCGCATGCGCAGGAGAATTTTCCCACGCTGTCAGTGACGTGCATGAGGTGAGCTGAGTTCATTGGACATGAACTCGGCTCATCTGGATGCCGTCACAGCCAGACACTGAGGAGCGCAAGCATGCCTGTGCTTCTCAGTGTCTGCGGCATGGCAAGCTGGATGGCAGCGTTCTGCTGCGGTTCAGCCTGTCATGTGAATGTAGCAGAGCTGAAGCTGTCCTGGGAACCATGGAAAGGTAAGTATGATGTTGCTTTATTATTTTACTTTTATTGCAGGAGATCGTTGGCTTCAGCTGGAATGGGCGTGATGGTAAGTATGGTTTAATTTAGAACAATAAAGAATTGTGTCTTTATTTCAATTAAAGGACTTTATTCTGGGTGTTTGTGTTTTTTTGTAACTTTGACTATGGGGTTAGTAATGGGGGTGTCTTATAGACGCCTCTCCATTACTAACCTGGGCTTGATGTCAGCTGGCATTATAAGCTGACATCAACCCAACCCTATTACCCCACTGCCACCGCTACAGGGCAGTGGGAAGAGCGAGGCTAAGTGCCAGAATTGGCGCATCCTATGGATGCGCCATTTCTGGGGCGGCTGACGGCTGGTGTTTCTAGCCTGGGAGGGGGCCAATATTCATGGCATCCTTCCTGAGCTATTAATATCAGCCCCCAGCTGTCTGCCTAGCCTTTGCTAGCTATTAAAATAGGGGGGACCCCACGTCATTTTTTTGGGGGTCCCCCATTTTAATAGCTAGTAAAGGCTAGGTATTCAGCTGGGGGCTGATATTAGTAGCCTGGGAAGCTCCGTGGGTATTACCCTCTTCCCAGGCTTCAAACATCTGCCCCAGCCGTCTGCTTAACCTCCGCTAGAGACTAAAATTACGGGGAACCCCACGCCAATTTTTTTTTTAATAAATCCTTTATTTTAACACTAAATGACAAGTACAGTAATCAACACTATCACTGTACTTCTTATAAATGAGACTGACATGTTTCTATCTATCTAATCTATGTGTGATGCTCTATTCTTTCTGTTATAAATTGTCAGGTACCGCTGCTGAATTGCCGGCCGGCTTTTTTAAAGAGACGGTGCATGAAAACACTAATATTTTTTTTAATAAATCCTTTGACACTAAATGACAAGTACAGTAAGCAACACTGTTACTGTACTTCTTATATATGTCACTGACATGTTTCTATCTATCTAATCTATGTGTGATGCTCTATTCCTTCTTGTCTAAATTGTCGGGTACCGGTGTATGCCGCTGCTGAATTGCCGGCCGGCTTTTTTAAAGAGAGTGTCTTCTGAGCAGTTTGTCAGCTTTTGGGCACCTTTGAAGGTGTTTTCTATGTGTTTCTTTGTGTTTTTGTTTGCCTGCCATTGGTTTTAACGGTGTTCGACGGTGTTCCAAGGTGTTCTAAGGTGTTCGACGAACAGTTCCTCGAACATCCCGGTGTTCGAAGAACCGAACCGAACCCGAACACTACGGGGGTGGCTCAACACTAGTTGGGAAGGATTTGTAAGCAAAAGAAGGCAGTTGTTGAGTACCAGCATCAACAAGGCCGTCGGTATTCAGGTCAGGCTCCACACATAAAACCTCAGGAGTGGACATGGATGTCAGACATTTGTACCATCCTCCAAAACTTTGAGGACTCCACCAAGATGGTAAGCGGTGATGATGCCATAATTAGCGTCATCATCCCACTTCTCTGTCTTCTGAAATGCTCTCTGCTCGCAATTAAAGAGGATGCATTGCCGGGGGAGCATGATGAGATGGAGCAAGGAACCATACAGGGTGATTACACACAGCCCAGCCTCATCTCATCCCAACTTGGATTGGGTGACAATGATGAAAGGGAGGAGGAGTAAGAACAGGAGCTAGTTTCCTGCGCTATAGTCCGTACTACCTGCACAACTGTCATACCGTCTGTTCAGAGTGGATGGCCTGAGGACAGGGAGGAGGAGGAAGAGGAAGAGGATGAGGAGGAGAGCATGGTCAGTCGTCCTCTTGGTGAGGACATGGAAGTCTTGCCTCTTTGCAGTCTGGCACACATGGCTGAGTTTATGTTACGCTGCCTTTCCCGTGAACCTCGCGTTGTCCAAATTTTGGGTGACAGTCATTACTGGTTGGTGACGCTTCTAGACCCACACTACAGGGAGAAATTTATGTCTCTTATTCCCTTGCAGGACTGGCCTAATAAAATGTTGCAGTACGAGAATGCCCTTGTTGCGGAATTATTAAAAAAAAATCCCGTGTGAAAACGCTGGCGACAGAGGTCACAGTTCGTTGGACAACCAAGGAGTACAGGCGAGAGAGCCACAAATGCATTTCAGCAGAGGCAGGGGAACACTGTCAAAGTTCTGGGACAATTTTTTCAGACCCTCCCATCGCACAGGCCCTGAGGCGCGGGGTGCTCTCCCAAGGAGTGCAAAGTTTCAGAAGATGGCGAGGGAGTACCTTGCCGACTGTACCAACATCCTCTTTGATTCCTCTGTGCCTTATAATTACTGGGTATCCAAGCTGGACACGTGGCATGAACTGGCTCTCTACACCTTGGAGTTCCTGGCCTGCCCTGCCGCTAGTGTTTTGTCAGAGCGAGTTTTTAGTGCCGCCGGTGGAATTATAACTGAGAGGCGCATTTGCCTGTCAACTGAAAATGCTGACAGACTGACTCTTATAAAAATGAACAAGGGCTGGATTGGGCCAGACTTCTCAACACCACTCAATGATAGCAGCGTAACTTCACACCCAGACATGGGTATATGCTTCCTGATTTTGTTTATTTGCTCTTGTCCTCCTCCTTCTCCACATCCTCATCCTCCACCACCATATCACTACCATATGTACCATATCAACATATCTACGTCTCTTGCAAGGGACATTGGAGTTCCTCCAAATTTTTGGCAGCCTTTGCTTCACTGCATAGGCAAACAGTATGGGAGACACACTTTCTAATAATGGGAACATTGTTTTCAGGAGGCCCTCTGACCTCTACGTCTCTTGCAAGGGGCATTGGAGTTCCTCCAAATTTTTGGCAGCAGTTGCTTCACTGAATAGGCAAACAGTATGGGAGACTTAGTTCCTAATAATGGGAACAATGTTTTCAGGAGGACCTCCGACCTCTACGTCTATTGCAAGGGGCGTTGGAGTTCCTGCAAATTTTTGGCAGCCGTTGCTTCACCCCATAGGCAAACAGAATGGGAGACACACTTCCTAATAATGGGAACATTGTTTTCAGGAGGCCCACCGACCTCTACGTCTCTTGCAAGGGGCATTGGAGTTCCTCCAAATTTTTGACAGCTGTTGCTTCACTGCATAGGCAAACAATATGGGAGACACACTTCCTAATAATGGGAACATTATTTTCAGGAGGCCCTCCAACCTCTACGTTTCTTGCAAGGGGTATCGGAGTTCCTCCAAATTTTTTGCAACCGTTGCATTCACTGCATACCCTTTAACTGTATAGCAGACCCTCTCCTTTCTAATGGGAAGATGTCATTACTGCGTCTCAGCTCTATGTGTCTTTAAATTGTTAGTGGGGTTTTTCCCAAATTTTGGCAGCCCTTGCAGTCATAGCATGGGCATTACCACTATAGGAGACCTGCTCCTTTATAATGGGAACTTTTTTTTACTGAGATCCTCCTCTATGTCTCTTCAAAGGGGTATTGGGTTGCGTCCAAATTTTTGGCAGCCTTTGCAGTCACTGCATACGCAATAACAGTATGGGAGACCCACTTGTTAATAATGGGAACAACAAAGCATAGCCGGCTGATGGCTCTCTAACAATAGCGAGGGTCGACTGCTAGCCCTTTAAGAATAGTAAGGGCCGTCTGATGACCCTATAAAAATAGGCTTTGTGACTTTCAGAGTCCCTCCATCATAAATGAATCAGGATGTGTCTGATGATGTGTCACACACTACATGGCCAGATAAGGTTGTAAAATGTTAAAATGACATTTCTCGGTGAATATATTTGTCTTAAAAAATAACGTAAAAAAATTAAATAAAAAATAAAAACAGAGTAGGATCTTTGTTTAGCATAAAAACCAGACTCGCCAATGTAACCTCAATGTAATCACATTGTTCAGCTCCTGCACCTCCTCCTCCAGTTCGGCCTCCATCTCCAAAATGACCACATCAGTCAGAAGCTGAAAGCACTGCAGAACTGCCTTGGCCAAGCGGCAACAGGCTGTGCTGAAGATAACATACTTAATGCTTAGGTGACAAACCGCCCACTTCTGCAGAGTTGTTGAAAGCTGTAACACAGCATCCTGATCTGTGGCTCTCACCGCTGAACATACAGCCAGACATGGTCTTGTGTGACAATGGGTGGAAACTGGTGGTGACGAATAAATGACAGCCGGAGTAGATACGGTTTCCCTCTATGCCAGTCCTTTCACTGAGCTAAAGAATATGGCTATGGTGAAATACAACTCCCACTGAGAAGCAGTTTCAAACTGAAAAACATTGGGCCCACCAGAGCATTTGATTATGAGGGGTCAATTTTCTCCCCCGCTCAAGAGCCCCATAGCTGCTACAAAGTTTGCTCTATCATGAACTTTCCTGATGGAGAAGCCAGGGCTCACCCGAGGATTCTGTGATGGGCCCGTCCAACCCTGGCTAGAAGCAGCCCTGTCTAAGAAATGTGTTTCCCAGACACTCTATGGCTGCATTTTTAATGTGGACTGGCTACCATCCCTGGCCACATTCACCTGTCCACGTGTTTGTGGTTAGGCAGTATTTCCCACCTAAGTGCACTGTGGAAGGCACGGGTAATGTTCTGGGACCCGTGCTTGTATGGACACCCGGCTGCCACTGGCATAAGGTTGTGAAAAGCTTCTGCCTCCACGAGCCTAAAAGGCCACATTTCAAGTGCAAGCAGCTGCCCAGAAATCTGGCAGTTTACTATTGCGGCCTGTGGGTGGGTGGCTGGCTGCATACTTGCGCTTGCATTCCAAATAACAGAAAACTAAGCAGATGGTGGCCTCTATCATCATCATGGCCTCACCTCAGCACTGTAAACCCTCCCAATGGAGAACCTAGGGCCCACCGGAGGAGTCTCTGGTTCTCTGGTGGGCCCGTCCAACTCTGCCGAGAAGCAGCCCTGGCTAAGAAAAATGTGTGGGAAGGTTCACGGACACTCTTTGGCTACTTTTTTAATGTGAATTGGAAATGCTTATGCATGTTATTTCTCAAACTGCATTGCTGATCAGGCCATTGTCCAACTCTGTAGTCATGAAATTAAAGGCGCAAAGAAAGATGTTTGTGTGTCAAAGCACCACCGACAAGCGTGAGCTGATGTTGGATGGGCTGCCATTGCTTATGCAACAAGCTGCATAAGAGGACTTCCTGGGAGAAATGACACCCAGAGTAGATACCGTTTTCCTCTATGCCAGTCCTTTCACAAAGCTAAAGAATATGGCTGTGGTGAATTATAACTGTCACTGAGAAGCAGTGTCAGACTGAAAAACATTGGGCCCACCAGAGCATTTAATTCTGTGGGACCACCTTTCTCCCCCGCTCAAGAGCCCCATAGCAGCTGCAAAGTTTGCGACTATCATGAACTCTCCTGATGGAGAAGCCAGGGCCCACCCGAGGATTCTCTGGTCGGCCCGTCCAACCCTGCCGAGGAGCAGCCCTGTCTAAGAAATGTGTTTGGGACATTCTATGGCTGCATTTTTAATGTGGACTGACTCCGTACCATCCCTGGCCACATTCACCTGTCCACGTGTTTGTGGTTAGGCGGTACTTTCCATGTAAGTGCATTGGGGAGGGCACAGGTAATGTTGTGGGACCCGTGCTTGTGGAAGGCGGAGACGACACAGGGAGAAATAGCGGCGGCTGGGGACCGAGTATGGACACCGGGCCGCCGCCGCCATGAGGTTGTGGACAGCTTCCGCATCCACGACCCTAAAAGGCCACATTTCAAGTTCAAACAGCTGTCAAAAATTTGGCAGTATAGTATTGCAGCATGTGTGGGTGGCTGGCTGCATACTTGCTTTTGCATTCCAAGGAATGGGGTAGGGACAACCGAACACTGACCTGGGACAAGGGCATGGACGGTGATTGTTGCAAGTCTGCAACAACAGGTGCATGGCGGGAGGCATCTTTGCATGCGCCAAGGATCACTTATGATGGGCGCACTTTTAGGCAGTGATCTGGAAGTCAGAGATGCTTCCAGGGGTCTTCCCCTTGCTGTTCCCATGTCTTTTCAGCACTGTATGCATGTGTCTGATGATGTGTCACACACCACATGGCCAGATAAGGTTGTAAAATGTTAAAATGACATTTCCCAGTGAATGCATTTGTCTTGGTTGAAAGCAATGCAAAAGTGCAAAAATGAATCAAAAACTCTACGTGTGAATAGAGCCCAAGGTGTGAAGGAGCATTTTTGGTTTTGGTTATTTATTTCGCCTTATATACAAGTCATTACCCTGGAAAGGATGTTCCTTAACATATTTCCCAGGAAAATGCATTTTGGTTTTGTTTTTGCATGCTTTATTGTGAGTCCGTAAAAGTGGCGTAATACCTCTGACAACATTGTTGACAGCAGTGGCCTGGGAGTCAGAAATACTTCCAGGGGTCTTCCCCATGCTGTTCCCATGTCATTTGAGCACTGTTCCCATCGATTTGGGCAATTTTTAGGCCCTCTTCAGACCACCAGGGGGAGCCGCCTGAAAAATGCTCAAGTCTCACATAGACTTACATTGGGCCCGTTACTCAGACCGAGCACTCGAGCATTCCAATTTGCTCTACTCGAACAACGAGTACCCGAGCATTTTACTGCTCGCCCATCACTACACCAGACCTATCATCACTGCACAAATACAGTACCAAGCTTGGTACAGTAATTAAATGCAAAGTCAGGTCAGTCACCAGTATATACAATTTATCGCATGAAACTGCAACTCCCAGTATTTCCGAGGCCTTAATAATAACAGTGTAATTATAATGCCATTTGAATAAAAATAAACACAAATGCTGTGCCCTAAAATAGCCATATGTTGTGCCCCTGAATAAATAAGTGTCCCTCACTGTGCTCCTTGCACAAACAAATGACCCCCACATTGTCTTTCCTATGTTACATAGTGTCCACCTTGTCCAGACCTATAAAAATTCCCATCATACCATCCTCTCTTTCATACCATGACGCCCACCATACTGTACTCGCTGGTGAGCTACAACCTCCACACTCTCCTCCCTTATCACACCTTCCTCTTTTATGAACTATGACCTCCACATTGTTCCCCCATGCAGACCCCCACTATGCTTACTCTCCATATTTATCCCCCTCTTCAAACTGAACAACCCCTCCATACTGAGTCTAGTCTTCACACTGTCCTTTCCATGCTGCACTTCTTCAAACTGACCCCATACAGCCCTCATGTCATAGACAGTCCCCGTACTGCCCTATCTCCATTTATAGACTCCCCAAACTACTCCATCTTCATACTGAGCCCTCATATACTGCCCCATTTCTCTTTGAGTCCCCTATACCTGTCCCATCTCCATACAGAGCCCCCCATACTGCCCCATTTTCATACTGAGCCCCTCATAACTGCCTCACTTTTACACTGAGTTCACCTATACTGCCCCATCTAAACAAAAATAAAAAGTTTTATATCCAGCTCACCATTTGTGGTTACTAGTATTCCTCCAGAGGTGCAAGGACTGGAAGCCTGTGTTGGCAGCAGGGTGAAACAATTGCAGGAGAAAAGTTTGTATCCAGCACCAATTTCAGGGAAGTGAGTTTTAAAAACTGAAGTTTATTATAAACATGATTAAAAAAATATCATCTTGAAAAATAGCGATTTTCAGTGGCATGCACATTTGACGCTTTTCAAACTATGTGTTCTTATTCATAGTATGACATAGTGTGATGCTAGATGTTAGTTAAATAGTGTGGAACATAGGATATGACAACCCATAGGATATGCTCCATCTAAACACAGAGACCCAAACACTGTCCCATCTCCATATAGAGCCTCCCTATGCTGACCTCTCTTCATACAGAGTTTCCCTATACTGCCCTATTTCCATAGAGAGCAATTCCATACTACCCAGTCTCCACACCAATACTGCCCCATTTCTATATAGAGCCCCATCTCCATATTGAGCCTCCTATACTGCACTCCACACAGCTCCATACAAAGACCCAAATACTGCTAAATTTCCATATAAAGGCTCTCCATAATGCCCCATCTTCATACAGAGTCCCCTTTACTGTCTCAACTCCATACAAAGCCCTTACATACTGCCCCATCTCTATATAAAGCCCCCTGTACTTCCCCATCTATATACTTAACCCCCATAACTGCCACATCTCCACAATGAGTCCCCCTATACTGCCTCATCTTCACACAAAGACCCAAATACTGCTCCGTCTCTATATAGAGCCCCCTGTACTGCACCATTTCTATATTAAGCCATCTTATACTGCCCCATCTTCATATTGAGACCCCTATACTGCCCCATCTCCAAACAGAGACCCAAACATTGCCCCATCTCCATATAAAACCCCTCTATGCTGGCCCCTATTCATATAGAGTTTCTCTATACTTCTCCATCTCCATAGAGAGCCCTTCCATACTGCCCAATTGCCAAACAGAGACCCAATTAATGCCCAATCTCCATATAGAGCCACCTCTACTGTCCTATCTCCATATTGAGCCCCCTACGCTCTCATCTCCATACAGAGCCCCCTATGCTGTCCCATCTCCATATTGAGCCACCATATTCTGCCCATCTCCATACAGAGCCCCCTATACTGCCTCATCTCCAAACAGAACCCCCCATACTTCCCTATCTCCTAATAGACCCCCTTATACTGCCCAATCTCCATACTGAGCCACCCTATACTGCCCAATCCTCATACTTTGCTTAGTCCACCCCTACTCCCTTTACTTCCCTGTCTTCATAAAGAGCTACCCTAACCCTAGCTATATTGGCCCATCTCCATACTAAGACCACCACCCCCATGCTGGTCCTTCTCCACATTAAGCCCCTTGTCATAGAAAATGTAAGCAATTTTTCTGTCTCCCTCTGGAATCCCTCTTCCTCCAAACCCCTCATTCCCCCTCCCCTATCTTACTCGCAAGGAGCAAGAGCTCACACTCTAGCCAGTTGCACTATGCAAATAGCCATGTACAAAAGAGGTGGCAAACTCAATCCAGGCTAATTACCATACAAATGTAGTCCCTAGTAGCAGAGACCTGTGATGAGTATACACCTGGCTAAATAGGAAACCGCTCCTTAACTATCAAAGGAAAACTAAATCACCCCACACAATAGCCAGGACATCCCCACTTACATGTGTTCAATCTGCAGTCTCGCAGCGACCAACACTAAATATGGAATATCAGAAGTTCTATAATTCTGATTGTAATGGGACATATACTTTTAGCAGCAGAGTTAGCTAAGGAGCAATAAGCATATTTTTCCATATCTGAGAGCCCTGCCGGTGAGCTATAACGCAAAAGTACCAAAATAACGGACAGCAGCCATGTCATGTCTGGTCTCTACAGAAAGTTAAATTCACAATAAAAAATATGTTGTCACTTGCGAACTTCTGCGATCAATGAGAGAGAAGTTATCGCAGAAGTTAGAGATTTTAATAAAACCATGACGGGTGGAGACCAACTCACATGAGGTCACCACAGGGGAGTGTGTGGGCAGGGCCCTCCTTTGGCATAAAAGATTCAGCTGAGCCTGCATCTATACTCATGCCGAGAGATGCATATTTTGTAAGCAGGGGTCCCGTTCGATAACGGTCCATTGGAGCGCCTCCCCTCCTGCTAAACTGAATCGTCTCTGCGATCTGTCTAGTAAGTTTCTTCCTTTAATCCCTTTTTATTTTGTATAACTGTATATTCTGTATTGCATTGTCCCCTTTTGTAAAATCTTTTGTATATTTTTTCATAAATACTGCCTCCCTTTTGGATTAAAAATAAAATGTAATAGTTCTGTTTCTTCTATTTTGTAATCATTCCTCCCCCAAAGCTATACGCTACTAGAAAGCAGGAGTCCAATCAGGCCTGTCTTGTAGTTCAATATTTAAAACTATTTGGTGGTGGCATAGAATAATCTTAATTGGGGTACCGTAAAGCTAACAGTGATCGTACAGGGGCATATACACATATTTCATGCATTGGCATTCGGAGGTGTGTACACCATACGCTCACTGCTCGCTTGGCGATAGCTACGTAGTTAGTAATCGGGATCGTGCAGGTGCATGAATCCCTGACACCCCTCTATCTATAATAAGCTCATATCTTCAGTTCTACGAGCACGTACTGTGTCCAGGCTGCCACTCCGGCATCGTCTCGTCCTCTGCGGTGCTCTCATAATGTCTGCAGTGAGATAAGATTGCATTATCTCGCTGCACATCTGGCAGGGTGCTGATCCCAGAAGTATTGGTGTTCGCACCTTCTTTTGTATTTGCGTAATTACAGGTGCCAACATAAACGGATTCTTGGCATTGCTTTGATTATTTGCAAAAAGTGCTGAGTGACATTTATAAATAATATTAATAAAATATATGCACATTGTATGATGTATGAGTATGATGTTTTTATTTGTAATTTAGGTTTTATCATAATTCTGAAAATACATATTATAATAATAATGTCCTATAATAACGAAAAACCTCTGAAATTAAAAAGTTAATGGCTGAGACTGGTTAAAACTAATGCAAAAGAAATATAGAAGAGATGCCCATAGCAGTCATTATCAAAATGGCCTTCCAAATAATAGCTCCAATCTGACTGGTTACTAGTATAAGAATCTCCTCTATATTTCTTTTTCGATAAATCCCTCCCGTGTCTTATGGATTCTTTATACAGTATTATATATCAGCCTTCTGACATTCAAGTGTTAAGCTCATTCACTTTTATGTCAACATGTCACTTCTCATTGCCTTCAATTGTCTGATTTACTACGTTGCTGCTATTATATGGCAAGGATGCGGACATATAATATATTATGTTACGTTGATAAAATGCCTTCAGTTGTTATTTCACATTTACAATATATAAGAAGCCATAATGATCATTCATGTTTCTGTTACATAACATAAAGTGTATAGGCTCTCGTCAGCCAAAACTCATGTGAACAGCAAAGCCCTTTTTCTTCAAAGACGATTGATTATTGACTTTCTTATATAATAACTAGATACTTACAGGCTTCAGAAAGATAAAACCAGCTCATGAGATTCCTTGCATCCTTCCAGTCAGTGGACAGTCAGTGGGGAGAGCCCTTCTTTGATATCTGCCACAAATGCACAAATTGCCTGTAGTAGTAAGGGAATTGGAAATGTTAGCAGTAAACATAAGACAGAACTGAATATTCACGAAAGCCTAGGACCAAATAGACAAAGAAAATGGGAATGAATGTATTTTTTGTAGAACAAAAAAAATGGATTGAAAGTAAAAATTACTGTTGCTTTCGGCTGCCAGATGTCTTCTTATAACAAGCAGTACTAGAAAAATGAGAAGTGGCATTCCATTGGTTTCTATGGGTAACAATGACGCGTTTCAGGCTTTATAGAAACCCTTATTCATGAAGTAGCTGTACAAAGCCCATAATTGTGGATTTTAATGGAGTTTTCAAGTACATTTAATTGATAGCTAAGTCATTAATATAAGATCATTAGGGGTCTGTCTCGTGACACCTGCATCGATCAACGGATTAAAGGGGGTGCAGCTACAAGAAAATGTAAAGATCTGTGCCTGAGAAATAATTAAGAGGACATTACTAGTGATGAGTGTATTTTGTGAAAATTAATTTCAGGGTCTTTAGTCTGTATAGTCCAAAAATGTTAATTTGTTACACAATGAAAGTGACACTTAAAGAAAGGGACGAGTTAAAAAAAACAGTAAAAGATTTATTTTATTTGTCTGTCCTAGATTATACTCATCCAACACTCACCTGTCCTGTTACCGCGGCTCCTCACCTGGTCTTCGCTTAAGATCTTTTTCTGCCTCTGGACTTTGGGTCTTCCAGCATTGACTAGGCCTCATACCTTCACATCGGATGAGACCACAATTGATGTGCATCATGCCCTTACGTGCCCATCAACTAGGCCTGATTTCACTGTCTATGCCTCACATAGTGATGTGGGCCATGACACACATCAATGATATGAGAGCTAGTCATCACTGAAAGATCTGAAGACCAGAGGCCAGAAGATCCAAAGGGAATATAGGAGTGTTAGGCGGGGAACAGCTCTGTACATTTTAAGGTAATTGAAACTTGTACTTCAGTTTATGAGAACATCGTATCCCCCTACAATCAGCTTATTGCCAGAGTATCAGGAGTTGGACCACCACAGAACTGACATTGTCTACCTATCCTAAGGGTAGTCCATTAATATCAAAGCTCTATACAACCCATTTAATACAAAAATCTTGCTTAATTTCTTTATAGTTATATTTTTTTGATAATCAAAGGATCAAAATCTTAGGCTCTGTTCACAGTAGCATCATGGCTTGATTACTAATGAAGCCACAAATAATATAACAAATCCACTTTCTAGAAGACCTCAATGAATCCTGATGGATCCTATTGGCTTATAATGTGTCTGTCAGTTTACCTTTATGGTTTGGATTTTTTTTTACAAGATATTTTCATGATATACGAGGGGCGTTCACTAAAAATTTCCCCTGACCCACTTCCTGTGGACTGAGAGCAATGATACTTGGCACAGTTATTAGTCCTTCTCTACATAGGTGCCACCTAGGGACACACACTTCTCCCATCTCTTTAAGCAACTGTAAGCACCTCGCTTGCAGAAGTCGACAGATTGCTCCAAAAGCCATGTTGTGACTTCGGAAAGCAGAGTCTCATCATCTAGAAAATGCTTTCCCTTCAAAAATAACTATATTTTTGGAAAGAAGTGGAAGACCGATGGTGCGAGGTCGGGTGAATAAGAGGGATGCGGTAGAATTTCAAAGCCACAGGAGCATGCTTCCATTTGGGCAACATGTGAGTTGTGAACTAGTGCATTGTCTTGCAGAAGACGGACACCATTGGTGAGCATGTCACGTCTCTTGGGTTTGATGGCCAATTTCTGCAGCAGTGAAGCATAGTATGCCCCAGTGATCATGGTACCCTTTGCTAGGAAATCCAACAATACTACTCCGTGCTTGTCCCAAAATACTATGAGCATGACCTTGCCTGCTGAGGGTTGGGCACGGGCACGGGCCTTCTTTGGAGGCAATGAGTCATGATTAGTGTTGAGCATTCCGATACTGAAATATCGGGTATCGGCCGATATTCGCGGTATCGGAATTCCGATACTTAATTCCGATACTTTTGCAATATCGTATACCGGAATCGGAAGTTCCCATAATGCAATGAGCCATTTTCATTTTATTCAGCCAATGAGGATCCTAAGAAGTGTGGGCGCATCCTGTTAGGCATGTAGGCATCTGAACTAATGGCATGGCTGTGATTGGCTGCTGAAATGATGTCATGATGCACTATAAGAGCCGCCGCCGCCATTTTGAGCTCACTCTGCTGTGAATTCAGTTAGGGATAGGATGCTGTTGTTCTGAGGGACAGTTTTAGCTACCTATTTGGTCTATTCTGCTTTACCCAAGCTACTTTATAAATCGCTGTGCCTTGCAGTGCTAGTGCACAGTTCTCTGTGCTGTTCACCGCTTTCTGCAAGGTCTGTGTGTGTGAGTGCAGCTCACCCTGTAGTGTGTGCTTCAGCCACGTCTGGTTGTAGTGCACTCAGTGTGTGTCACTGCCTCATACATTGTCCTATTTTGCCAATTCATAATTTTTCCTGATATCTCCTATTAGTGTGGTGGTTCCATCCGTATTCAGCTAAATTGGTTCCAAACACACTATATAGGAGTAGATAGAGAATTTTTTTTGGTCTTGCAGCGCTAGTGCACAGTGCTCTGCATCTGTACTGTTCACCGCTGTCTGCAAGGTCTGGTGTGTGAGTGCAGCTCACCCTGTAGTGTGTGCTTCAAACACGTCTGGTTGTAGTGCACTCAGTGTGTGTCACTGCCTCATACATTGTCCTTTTTTGCCAATTCATAATTTTTCCTGATATCTCCTATTAGTGTGGTGGTTCCATCCGTATTCAGCTAAATTGGTTCCAAACACACTATATAGGAGTAGATAGAGAAATTTTTTTGGTCTTGCAGCGCTAGTGCACAGTGCTCTGCATCTGTACTGTTCACCGCTGTCTGCAAGGTCTGGTGTGTGAGTGCAGCTCACCCTGTAGTGTGTGCTTCAACCACGTCTGGTTGTAGTGCACTCAGTGTGTGTCACTGCCTCATACATTGTCCTTTTTTGCCAATTCATAATTTTTCCTATTAGTGTGGTGGTTCCATCCGTATTCAGCTAAATTGGTTCCAAACACACTATATAGGAGTAGTTAGAGGAGCCTTTCTGCAGCATTGGGCCCTGCAGCCCCAGCCAGATTAGTATTAGCCTATTTTTTGTAGCCTCATCTATTGCATTGTAGGTTACCTTCCTACATTGTAATAGCTACAAAAAGTTTGTGATACTATCGTTATTACATCTTTAGGCACATCCAGTGTCTTTTTGTGACAAAAAAAACCTAAATAAAGTTCACCAAACACTCCACTTTACAGTTGTGTAGGCCACATTAGCTCATATTAAAGTCTAGTCCACACTTTATAAAATTAGTGTTTCTTATACCTGTTAGCAGCTGTTCAGGAATAAGCACACTAAGCCCTTAGTACTTTTCTGCCTATCTTTATCAGTCTACCAAGATGAAGAAGGCAGGGAGTAAGGCATGTGGTCATGGGCGTGGGCGTGGGTGTGGGTGTGGAGTTTCTGCAGGGAGAGGACGTGAGGATTCTGTGCCTGCAGGGAGAGGACGTGGGGATTCTGTGCCTGCTGCGGGCACCAGTGACTCAGCATCCCCCAGTTTTACCAGGGAACAGTCCTTTATGCGCAGCTTTGTAGGAGCTAGCCGTACCCCACTGCTGCGGGAGGACCAAATTGAAGCCGTTGTCGGATGGATGGCAGCTAACGCATCGACTTCAATTAGTTCCAGATCCTCTCAGGTCCTGAGCACTGAAGAGCACCCATCTGTCTCTTCACCACCTGCCAAATTGCCCAGGCAGTCAGAGAGCCCTGGACAGGAGCCATCTCTACTTCTGTTCTCTGAATCTCTTGGCTTGGAAAGAGGGGGCCAGCCAAGCAGAATTCGAGAATTTGAAGAAGAGGTAGTATGCAGTAAGGCGCAACCGTTTTGTCTCTCTGAATCTGAAGAGGCGGGTGGGCCAGTGCCTATGGTCAGCAGCACACCTCAGTACGCATCTGATGATGAGACTCAGGTGCCACTTTCTGGTGCGTACTGTGCTGTCGAGACTACCCAGGAGAAGCAGTTGTTTGAAGAGGGTGGTGTAGATGATGAGGTCCTTGACCCATCATGGCGTGAGGGACAGGAAGGTGGTGGGAGCAGCTCTGAGGAAGAGATTTCCCGAACAGCCCAAAAAGGAGGGAGAGGGAGGGGGCAGACTTGGTTGCCTGTAGCCTCCACTTCGGCACCCATTAGGAGCATGGCTCTTTCAAAATCCAAAGCGGGCGCTCCCAAGACTTGCAGTGCCTGGTCCTTTTTTGACACAGTTGCAGATGACATTTGCTTTGTCAAATGCAAGCTGTGTAATCAGAAGGTGAAAAGAGGGAAAAGTGTCAGCAACCTCAATACCACAAATATGTGGAAACATGTGCGGACCAAGCACGTGGTGGAGTTACAAAATCACACTGAAGACCTAGGCCAACCTACAGCGCCACCTACCACCTCTTCAGCTCGTGTTGTAGCCTCTTCCTCCAGCTCACACACAGCTGGTTCGGCTTCCTCACAGGATCGCCATGGAAGAATCTCTGGCACTGTTGTACAGAGACACAGTGTAATTCCACCCACAGCACCACTTTCCCAGTCATCCTCACACTCCCAGGCCAGTCTACAGCCATCGTTAGCACAGGCATGGGAGAAAAGGCGCCCATACTCGGCAAACCACCCCCGAGCACAGGCTCTGAATGCTGGCATTGCTAAACTACTGGCCCTTGAAATGCTATCATTCAGGCTGGTGGAGACTGACACATTCCGTAACTTTATGGCATTGGCAGTCCCACAATACAACGTGCCCAGCCGCTTTTATTTCAGCAGGCAAGCCGTCCCTGCCCTGCAACATCATGTGGAGGGAAAAATTAAACATGCGCTACAAAACGCCGTCAGTAGCAAGGTCCACCTGACCACCGATTCGTGGACCAGTAAGCATGGACAGGGACGATACCTTTCCCTCACTGCCCATTGGGTAAATGTTGTGGAGCCGGGTACAGATCTTGAGAGTGGCGCTGTACGTGTTCTGCCAACTCCAAGGATTGCAGGAATCCAGTCTGTACACATTGACTCCTCCTCATACTCCAGTTCCTCTGAATCAGCGCTGCAGGAGCCATCACGGTCTACCTCCACATCGACCCGTGAACGGTTACCTGTTATGGTGACCAATATGAGCACAGCCGTGGCCAAACGTCAACAGGCCGTATTAAAATTAATTTCTTTGGGAAATCGAAGCCACACAGCGCAGGAGCTCTGGAATGCCATCAAGCAGCAGAGCGACGTGTGGTTTGTGCCAGCGAATCTCCAGCCAGGCATGGTAGTGTGTGACAATGGCCGAAATCTGGTGGCAGCTCTGGGCCTAGGCAACCTCACTCACATCCCATGTCTGGCACATGTGCTCAACTTGGTCGTGCAGAGTTTTTTGAGGGACTATCCGGATCTTGATGCACTGCTTCACAAGGTCCGCATAGAGTGCGCTCACTTGTGGCGTTCCAGCAATGCAAGATCACGCATTGCAGCTCTGCAGCGCCGATTACGTCTTCCGGAACATCGCATCATATGTGACCTACCCACCAGGTGGAATTCAACGTTACATATGTTGGAGAGGTTGTGTGAGCAGCAGGCAGCAGTAATGGAGTACCAGCTGCAGCAGGCGCAAACAAGTCGCAGTGCGCGCCGTTCACACTTCACCACCACTGAGTGGGCCTCTATGAAGGACATTTGCCACGTTTTGCGTGCCTTCGATTATTCCACGCGGATGGCGAGTGCAGATGATGCACTAGTCAGCATGACTATCCCCCTTATCTGCCTGCTTGAAAAAACACTGCAAGCACTAAGGGACGAGGTTTTGGAAGAGGTGGAGGATGAGGAGTCACAAATGCCATCTGCTTCTCTACAGTCTGCGCAACGTGGTTCCTCACAAAGGCCTAGGCAGGGGACACTTTGTGAGGAGGATGAGGAGGAGTCAATGGATGAGGAAGACATCTGTCCAGAGGAGGGAGGTACACAATGCTCTAGTAGTCAGTATCTAGAGCGAGGGTGGGGTGATGCAGAGCAGGCAGAGATCACGCCTCAAGCAGGGGACAGCGTTTCTTGGCCAGTTGGCAGTCTGCAGCACATGGTTGATTTCATGCTGCAGTGCCTGAGAAACGACCGCCGCATCGCCTACATTCTCAACACGGCTGATTATTGGGTGTCCACCCTCCTAGATCCTCGCCACCGGGACAACTTACAAAGCCTCATAACACCGTTGAACCGGGAGCGTAAAATGCGGGAGTACCAAGACGCACTGGTGCATTCCATCATGTTCTCCATTCCAACCGAGAGCAGTGCTGCTAGTGCTTTACAAAGCAGCTCAGTGCGTCGAGGCAGTGGAGGAAGCTCTGCACAAAGAGGGAGCAGAAGCAGCGCCTCAGCACAAGGCAAGACCAGTATGGCCGAAATGTGGCAAAGTTTTGTGTCCCCGCCGCCACAAATGTCTACACCATCACAGATGGCTCCAGTCAGCAGGAGGCAACGTTTCGGTCAGATGTTGACAGACTACATGTCTTGCCCTCTTAGTGTACTCCCAGACGGCTCTTCTCCCTTCAAGTTTTGGGTCTGTAAGCTGGATACATGGCCAGAGCTTAGTCAGTATGCATTGGAGGTGCTAGCATGCCCTGTGGCTAGTGTATTAACGGAACGCGTCGTTAGTGCCGCAGGTGGTGTACTAACAGACCGTCGCATGCGACTATCCTCCGATAACGTTGACCGGCTTACTTTTCTCAAAATGAACAAGGCCTGGATCTCTCATGAATTTGCCAGTCCTCTTCCAGAATAAATAATTGGTTGGCAACAGTATCCAGGTCTCCTGTTCTGTTCATGTTTCTACCACCTGAACTGTAATCCCTGAGCTCCAACACCGCCAGTTGGCTCTCGGAAGTGCCGTCTGCACAGTCAACACTTGCTGCCGTGTCATTGGGGTTCAGTAACGCCAGCTGTTCCCCGGCTGTGCGGACGGCAATTTCTCCTGCTCTGTCCACATTCTCACTACTACAGATTTTAAAGTTGCTCCAATTACACCTCTGGCTCCTCTGTTTTCAGTATTATCCCTGAGCTCCAACACCGCCAGTTGGCGCTCGGAAGTGCCGTCTGCACAGTCAACACTTGCTGCCGTGTTATTGGGGTTCAGTAACGTCAGCTGTTCCCCTGCTGTGCGGACGGCAATTTCTCCTGCTCTGTCCACATTCTTACTACTACAGATTTTAAAGTTGCTCCAATTACACCTCTGGCTCCTCTGTTTTCAGTATTATCCCTGAGCTCCAACACCGCTGTAATGCACACGCCCGGGCTGAGCGGCGTGTGCGTGTGATTCCACTGGACCGTGCCGGAGAGTGAATGCCTGGAGGGGCGTAACTAGGTATTCACCCGATCCGACCAGGATCGCACGACGGCATACGACGCCAGTGCACCAAGGAGGAACCGAGCAGAGGGACCAGGTGCTACTCCAGGACAGACCCCGGACACGGCTGTTGACCCACACAGGGGAATACAGGAACAGACTGGTTAGGCTGGCACACAGACTGGTGGGAATAGGCAGGCACGACTGGTATGCAGGCAGGTGGGTATGCAGGCAGGGGGGTACAGGCAAGCACGGCTAGAGTGCAGACAGGAAGGCACTAGCAGGTAGGAACACAGGCGGGATAGGACCCAGTACACACTGGGACTCAGGAACAGAACCACAGATGTGGCGGACAAACACAGCAGAGAGAGGCCGCCCAGAGAGGTGAGCGAGAGCAGGGCAGGACGAGACCGCCCGGAGCGGTGAGCAAGAGCAGGGCAGGACGAGACCGCCTGGAGCGGTGAGCAAGAGCAGGGCAGGACGAGACCGCCTGGAGCGGTGAGCAAGAGCAGAGCAGGACGAGGCCGCCTGGAGCGGTGAGCAAGAGCAGAGCAGGACGAGACCGCCTGGAGCGGTGAGCAAGAGCAGAGCAGGATGAGACCGCCTGGAGCGGTGAGCAAGAGCAGAGCAGGACGAGACCGCCTGGAGCGGTGAGCAAGAGCAGAGCAGGATGAGACCGCCTGGAGCGGTGAGCAAGAGCAGAGCAGGACGAGACCGCCTGGAGTGGTGAGCAAGAGCAGAGCAGGACGAGACCACCAGGAGCGGTGAGCAAGAGCAGAGCAGGACGAGACCGCCTGGAGCGGTGAGCAAGAGCAGAGCAGGACGAGACCGCCTGGAGCGGTGAGCAAGAGCAGAGCAGGACGTGACCGCCTGGAGCGGTGTGCAAGAGCAGAGCAGGACGAGACCGCCTGGAGCGGTGAGCAAGAGCAGAGCAGGACGAGACCGCCTGGAGCGGTGAGCAAGAGCAGAGCAGAACGAAACCGCCTGGAGCGGTGAGCAAGAGCAGAGCAGGACGAGACCGCCTGGAGCTGTGAGCAAGAGCAGAGCAGGACGAGACCGCCTGGAGCGGTGAGCAAGAGCAGAGCAGGACGAGACCGCCTGGAGCGGTGAGCAAGAGCAGAGCAGGACGAGAACGCCTGGAGCGGTGAGCAAGAGCAGAGCAGGACGAGACCGCCTGGAGCGGTGAGCAAGAGCAGAGCAGGACGGACAGGGCTCTGTTCACACGGAACAGACAGGAAGGGAAAGGCAGAGCCAGATACCCACAGGGTACTTGCAGTGAAGTAGCGTGTGGACCACAAACTCACAAACGGGAGTACAGAGACAACAAGCAGGAGTTAGGTACGAGTTCAGACTCTGCAGAAAAAGGAAAGGAACAGACATAGAGGCAAAACAGGTAAAGGATAGGAGAGAGTTCAGACTGGAACTGAGTGTACGGAAGAGACCGACACTGCAGCGGGATACAGGAGCGGGTCTGGGAATACGGCCCCCAGAGAGGCGGGACGAACAGGCAAGGAGCGTGTTCAGACAGGACAGACAAGATACAGGAGCGGGTCTAGGTAATCGACCCCTAGAAGGCGGGAGGAACAGGCTAGGAGCGTGTTCAGACAGGACAGACAAGATACAGGAGAGGGTCGAGGTAATCGGCCCCTAGAAGGCGGGAGGAACAGGCTGGGAGCGTGTTCAGACAGGACAGACAAGATACAGGAGCGGGTCTAGGTAATCGGCCCCTAGAAGGCGGGAGGAACAGACTAGGAGCGTGTTCAGACAGGCCTGGAAATACAGCCTCCAGGATAGGCAGACAAGAGAACACAGAACGGGACCTGGCACCTTCAGAGTGCAAGCACACACTGAATGAAACACAATGCTCAGGCAGGGATTGATTGGAGCAGCTGGGTTATATACCAGGTGACAGACAGCAATAGGCTGAGGACGCACAAGGGGTGTGACCCACAGCAGGTACAAAAAGCAGGAAGTGATCGGGCGCCACCCTTAAGCAGCAGAAACAGACACAAACAGACAGCATAGAGGGAAGCCAGAGAGACATTCTGGACTGGAGATCAAGTGCGCGCTCTTGCACAGTGGGAGATGGACCACTATGCAAGGGCGCCGCCAGGTATGTTACAACCACCAGTTGGCGCTCGGAAGTGCGTCTGCACAGTCAACACTTGCTGCCGTGTTATTGGGGTTCAGTAACGTCAGCTGTTCCCCTGCTGTGCGGACGGCAATTTCTCCTGCTCTGTCCACATCCACTGTACTACTGATTTAAAACCTCCTCCAAATACACCTCTGGCTCCTCTGTTTTCAGTATTATCCCTGAGCTCCAACACCGCCAGTTGGCGCTCGGAAGTGCCGTCTGCACAGTCAACACTTGCTGCCATGTTATTGGGGTTCAGTAACGTCAGCTGTTCCCCTGCTGTGCGGACGGCAATTTCTCCTGCTCTGTCCACATTCTCACTACTACAGATTTTAAAGTTGCTCCAATTACACCTCTGGCTCCTCTGTTTTCAGTATTATTCCTGAGCTCCAACATCGCCAGTTGGCGCTCGGAAGTGCCGTCTGCACAGTCAACACTTGCTGCCGTGTTATTGGGGTTCAGTAACGTCAGCTGTTCCCCTGCTGTGCGGACGGCAATTTCTCCTGCTCTGTCCACATCCACTGTACTATTGATTTAAAACCTCCTCCAAATACACCTCTGGCTCCTCTGTTTTCAGTATTATCCCTGAGCTCCAACACCGCCAGTTGGCGCTCGGAAGTGCCGTCTGCACAGTCAACACTTGCTGCCATGTTATTGGGGTTCAGTAACGTCTGCTTTGCCCCTGCTGTGCGGACGGCAATTTCTCCTGCTCTGTCCACATTCTCACTACTACAGATTTTAAAGTTGCTCCAATTACACCTCTGGCTCCTCTGTTTTCAGTATTATCCCTGAGCTCCAACATCGCCAGTTGGCGCTCGGAAGTGCCGTCTGCACAGTCAACACTTGCTGCCGTGTTATTGGGGTTCAGTAACGTCAGCTGTTCCCCTGCTGTGCGGACGGCAATTTCTCCTGCTCTGTCCACATCCACTGTACTACTGATTTAAAACCTCCTCCAAATACACCTCTGGCTCCTCTGTTTTCAGTATTATCCCTGAGCTCCAACACCGCCAGTTGGCGCTCGGAAGTGCCGTCTGCACAGTCAACACTTGCTGCCATGTTATTGGGGTTCAGTAACGTCAGCTGTTCCCCTGCTGTGCGGACGGCAATTTCTCCTTCTCTGTCCACATTCTCACTACTACAGATTTTAAAGTTGCTCCAATTACACCTCTGGCTCCTCTGTTTTCAGTATTATCCCTGAGCTCCAACACCGCCAGTTGGCGCTCGGAAGTGCGTCTGCACAGTCAACATTTGCTGCCGTGTTATTGGGGTTCAGTAACGTCAGCTGTTCCCCTGCTGTACGGACGGCAATTTCTCCTGCTCTGTCCACATCCACTGTACTACTGATTTAAAACCTCCTCCAAATACACCTCTGGCTCCTCTGTTTTCAGTATTATCCCTGAGCTCCAACACCGCCAGTTGGCGCTCGGAAGTGCCGTCTGCACAGTCAACACTTGCTGCCGTGTTATTGGGGTTCGGTAACGTCAGCTGTTCCCCTGCTGTGCGGACGGCAATTTTTCCTGCTTTGTCCACATCCACTGTACTACTGATTTAAAACCTCCTCCAAATACACCTCTGGCTCCTCTGTTTTTAGTATTTACCCTGGGCTCCAATACCGCTAGTTGCTGCTCAGAAGTGCCGTCTGCACAGTCAACGCTTGCGCCAGTGTTATTGGGGTTCAGTAACGTCAGCTGTTCCCCTGCTGTGTGTCCGGCAAATTCTCCTGCTTTGTCCACATCCACTGTACTACTGATTTAAAACTTGCTCCAATTACACCTCTGGCTCCACTCTGTTTTTAGTATTTACCCGGGGTTCCAGCACCGCCAGCTGGTTCTCGGTAGTTCCATTTGCTCTTGTACCTTCTACTACCCATTCGGGTTCCAGTACCGTCAGCTGGTTCTCGGCAGTGCCTTTGGATTAGGTGCCTCCTTCTCGGTATCCAAGTTCCACCAACGTCTGCTGGTTCTTGGTAGTGCTTTCTGGCACAGGTACCTCCTGCTTAGTAACCGAGTTCCAGTACCGTCAGCTGGTCTTCGGCAGTTCCATTGGCTCTTGTACCTTCTGCTACCCATCCGGGTTCCAGTACTGTCAGCTGGTCCTCGGTAGTTCCATTGGCTCTTGTACCTTCTACTACCCATCCGGGGTCCAGTACCGTCAGCTGGTTCTCGGCAGTGACTTTGGCATGGGTACTCCCTCCTGCCCAGCCTGGTTTCAGCACGCCAGCTGTTTCCGGGTAGTGTCAACGTCACTTTGCCTCCAATGCGTTGTCCTGTCGTGTTGCGGTCGGGTTAGCCGACTCTATGGTGCCTGCAGTTTAGGTGACTCCTATGTGGGCTGCGGGATCTGGCAATGAAGGCTGGTTCCATAGTGCCAAAAGGACAAGCACTCCCTGTAGGACTGTGGGTTTTGGTAACTGCGGCCGGCTCGCGGCCTTGAACTTTTTTTTACATGGGTACCTTCTGCTACCCATCCGGGTTCCAGTACCGTCAGCTGGTTCTCGGCAGTGCCTTTGGATTAGGTGCCTCCTTCTCGGTATCCAAGTTCCACCAACGTCTGCTGGTCCTTGGTAGTGCTTTCTGGCACAGGTACCTCCTGCTTAGTAACCGAGTTCCAGTACCGTCAGCTGGTCTTCGGCAGTTCCATTGGCTCTTGTACCTTCTACTACCCATCCGGGTTCCAGTACCGTCAGCTGGTTCTCGGCAGTGTCTTTGGCACGGGTACTCCCTCCTGCCCAGCCTGGTTCCAGCACGCCAGCTGTTTCCGGGTAGTGTCAACGTCACTTTGCCTCCAATGCGTTGTCCTGTCGTCTTGCGGTCGGGTTAGCCGACTCTATGGTGCCTGCAGTTTAGGTGACTCCTATGTGGGCTGCGGGATCTGGCAATGAAGGCTGGTTCCATAGTGCCAATAGGATAAGCACTCCCTGTAGGACTGTGGGTTTTGGTAACTGCGGCCGGCTCGTGGCCTTGAACTTTTTTTTACATGGGTACCTTCTGCTACCCATCCGGGTTCCAGTACCGTCAGCTGGTTCTCGGCAGTGCCTTTGGATTAGGTGCTTCCTTCTCGGTATCCAAGTTCCACCAACGTCTGCTGGTCCTTGGTAGTGCTTTCTGGCACAGGTACCTCCTGCTTAGTAACCGATTTCCAGTACCGTCAGCTGGTCTTCGGCAGTTCCATTGGCTCTTGTACCTTCTGCTACCCATCCGGGTTCCAGTACTGTCAGCTGGTCCTCGGTAGTTCCTCAGCTTTCTTGTACCTTCTGCTACATTTCCAAGTTCAAGCTTTTTGAAATGGTTCTTGGTAATCACTCTGGATCTCCCTGACGAGGACCCTGAAGACGAGGACCCTGAAGACCAACCCTAAGAAGACGAGGACCCCGAAGACGACGACCCTGAAGACGAGGACCCTGAAGACCACCCCGAAGAAGACGAGGACCCTGAAGACCACCCCAAAGAAGACGAGGATCCTGAAGACCACCCCGAAGAAGACGAGGACCCTGAAGACCACCCCGAAGAAGACGAGGACCCCGAAGACGAGGACCCAGAAGACCAACCCGAAGAATACGAGGACCCCGAAGACCAGGACCCCCGAAGACAATGACCCTGAAGACCACCCCGAAGAAGACCAAGAAGATGACCCTGAAGAAGTTGACCAAGAGGACAAAGAAGAGAAGACAAGCACCAAGATACAGAAGAACAAGAGACAGAAAACCAAGAAGCAGAAATACAAGAAGCTGCAGAACAAAAAACGAAAGAACATTAAGCATAAGACTAAAAATCAGAGCAAAAGATAATATCTAAATTATAAGCAGAAGATGACTAAGCAGTGTATGGGGGTGAGTCCGTTCCTCCTCGTGGTGCCCCTGGAAAAGACCTGCTGCTGCAGGCCAAACTGAACGCGGACAAATCCTGTTGTAAATCTTTTGTGACGGGCAGAACGAAAGGTGTAATGTCCAACCTTTTATAGATAACAACTACAGGAATGCCTGTCACAAATAAGAATATGATGTGACGCGCCCCTGGGCCTGTGTCGCGCTGCGTTGCGCACGCGGGAGCCTACCCGGAGCCGGATCAGTGGAGGGTTGTAGTCTCGTGGCGGTGACCCGGTCCGTGCCCAGGGAGTCAAACTAGACGGCAGTCTATTAGTAGTAAATAGTTGAGGACTACGCCACCCGTTGAGTGCAGCCAGGGAGCTGCTGCTGCAGGGCAGACCGCTGAGGCCGGTGGTAGGATTGTGCAGCGTGATAGTATAACCCCCAACGGGAGGGGTATGGCCTCAGGGCAGCCGACGTGGATGATGGGGGTAGCAGGAACCACTCAGAGACGGTACGGTGTAGTTCAGGGTCTTTACTGGTAACAACGACAGACCCTCCCGGAGTACTTGCTAGCAAACGGGGCCTGGTCAGTCTTTGAGCAGATGGGATCTCCCCTGGCCAGGCGTAGTTGTAGGCCTCCCAAACTGACTGTACTCTTCTGGCTACCTTGCTAGAAGCTGATGTAAGTAGCCCACGTCCCTGAGTGTACCGTGTGGTGCTCACCCGTATGGCCGGTGACTCGGGGCCTTCTAATGGCTTCCGCTCCACGATGGCGGTGCTGGTCCCACGCGTGTGACCGTGCCTTCGGGCTTCTGGGCCAGAGGACCTGAAATCCCCTGCCTGACGGATTCTGCTGCTGGGTAGGAGTTAGTCCCCACAGCCTCGGACTCCGGGTCCGGTAAAGAATCTTCTTAGTCAGGGCGAACTCTGCAGCTGCCAGCCCCTGACTCCTTGTAACTCTGCTGTTTCCTATGCTGCTTCTTGTCTCCACTCTCCTTGTCTGACTCACCCTGCCTCAGCCCCGGGTTTATACAGGGGAAGTTCTTCCCCTCCCAAGACTGGGCAGGAGGTGTGGCATGCACAGGATCCCTGACCAAAGGACCTCCCACCTGCTCTCAGACATAACATTACATTACTGTGGAAAACCAGACCCCTGGGGTGCCACATTCCCCCCTAGTGAAATTTAGTACTCCGGGACTAAACACATTTAGAAAAACATAACAAGGCAAAAAAACATTAATAATACAATAAGAAAACATATAAAGATGGTTACGGCGTGTCCGCAACCGGGTGCAGTCTCTGAAAGAAGCAAGGTGTCCATTTCACCAACACAGGGAGACGTAACCAGGTAGGGGTCTGTCCTACCCCGAGTCCTTAACAGTCTCTAGTCCATCCTGGGTTACGCTCCAACTATGTACAAGGATTCCCGGTAAATCCACCAAGGTTTCCTAAAAACAACTGGAAACACAAAATTATACACAAGCAACAATACACAGATAAACATAAATAAAACTATTTTTACACTTCAAATTCTCCAGCGTGCGGGTAACTGGCCTCTAGTGGCCCTAGTGGACCTACGGAGCTGACTGTCTGGCCCTGAACTACAGGGTGTAGGAGCTGTCAAGGGTAAACTGGGCAGCTGTCTACCGGCTCTTTGTCTCACTAGGGGTACGGCAGGCTCACTATAAGCAGAGGGTTGATTCTCCTGTTCTACTCGTGTGGAGTCTTCTGCCTCCTGGACCGGCTGTTCTTCCAGCTCTACCCGTTGCTCCGTTGGTTCTTGGGATGATGGTTGGAGGAAGGTGAGTACGGGTACCACAACTGCACCATTGACTTGAGTCCAAGACCGAGGGAAGTCCCCGAGCACGGTACTAACCATATCTTCCCTTTCTCCCACGGGTCGATGGTCTTCTTGTTCCTCTTCAGGGTTCCTCAGTTGTTCGGGACACTTCTTCAGGTGGTCCCGGGACACAATGGCTGTGGTTTCCCCTCCGTCTTTACTGATGGTACAGACCTTCGGGTTCTCGTGGCTTGAGGGCAGTACGGTGTACGGGTCCTTCTCCCACTGGTCATCCAACTTGTGGAGCCGTCTTTTCCTCTTCAAGACCTGCTCTCCGGGTACCAGGGGAACAGCGGGAGCATACTGGTTGTAAGTCTTCTCTTGTCTTTCCCTAGCCTGACAGAGACTTCGCTCCACGCTCTCTTGTACTCTCCGGTACTGCTGCTGCCTCTCTGTGTCCCAGTCTGTTTCTGGTGAAGTGTCCTCAGGTGTCAGGACTCCCATTTCCAGGTCAACAGGTAACTTACCAGGTCTCGCCCTCATTAGGTAAGCCGGGGTACAGTTGGTGGAACCTACCGGGATGTGGTTGTATAGGTCCACCAGATCGGGCAACTTCTCAGGCCACAGACTGCGTTCTTCCAGGGGCAATGTTTTTAGAAGATCCATTACCTCCTGGTTCATTTTTTCACAAAGTCCATTAGTTTGCGGATGGTAGGGTGTCGTCCTTATCTTCCGGCAGCCATACAGATTGCAGAATTCCTGGAAGACCTCCGCTTCAAAGGCAGGTCCCTGGTCCGTCAGCACTTGGTCCGGGTACCCGTGTGGACGGCAGAAGTGCTGCTGGAAGGCTCTAGCTGCTGTTTGAGCCGTTAAGTCCTTGACGGGGACGACAACCAAGAACCGGGAGTAATGATCCACGATGGTTAACGCGTAGACGTAGCCACTTCTGCTTGGGGTCAGTTTTACATGATCCAAGGCTACCAGTTCCAACGGTTGCCGGGTGACGATGGACTGCAGGGGAGTCTTCTGGCTGGCCCGGTCCTTCCTTCTCAGATTGCACGGGCCACAGTCTCTGCACCACTTCTCGATGGTTCCCCTCATGCCTACCCAGTGGAACCGCTCGCGCAGCAGGAACTCCAGCTTTTTCCACCCGAAGTGTCCAGCTCCGTCGTGGTATGCCTCCATCACCATGGCTGCGTCTCTTCGTGGCACCACTACTTGCCAGAGTAGTTCATGCGTCCGGGAGTTGACCATTCTGCGGCACAACTTCCCCTTGTAAAGGAATAGTCGACTCTTCTCCGCCCATAGTTGTTTGGCTTCCTCCGGAGCGTCTGGTTCAAGGCGAGCCTCCGGCCGAGTCAGCATCTCCTTCACTAGTCGGACGGCAGGGTCGCTGTCTTGCGTTTCCGCCCAGTTGTAGTGGGGTAAGGGGTTCAACGTAGCAGCCTGCTTACCCCTTACCCGGTGGGAATACTGGATAGTCCCATGACGGTGGAACGCAGGGAGTTCAACTTCTTCCAGTCCCTCCGGATCTTCTCCTTCGTCCGGCAGGTTGGGCATCCTGGACAGGGCATCCGCGTTAGTATTGGAGCGTCCTGCCCGGTATTTGATTGTGAACTCGTAGTTGGACAGACGGGCCATCCACCTCTGCTCCAGGGCACCGAGTCTTGCCGTGTCCAGGTGTATCAACGGGTTGTTATCCGTGTATACGGTGAACCGGGAAGAAGCGAGGTAATGCCTAAAGCGCTCGGTGACTGCCCATACCACGGCCAGGAACTCTAACTTAAATGAGCTGTAATTCTCGGGGTTCCTTTCGGTGGGTCGCAGTTTTCGGCTGGCATAGGAGATTACTCGTTCTCTCCCCTGCTGAATCTGGGACAGTACGGCTCCTAGCCCGATGTTACTGGCGTCGGTGTAGAGGATGAAGGGCTGGCTATAGTCCGGGTACGCCAAGATTTCATCCCCCGTGAGGGCCATCTTCAGCTGGCGGAAGGACTCCTCTTCTAGCTCTTCCCATTTGAAGGGCGGCTTCTGGTTCTTGGCCTTCCGGGACTGGCCTATCAGGAGGTCCTGCATAGGCGCTGCCTTTTTGGTGAAACCGGGAATAAACCTTCGGTAGTAGCCTACCAACCCTAGGAACTGCCGCACTTCTTTTACGCTGGAGGGGCTTGGCCATCCCTTAATTGCGGTGATCTTATCGGGGTCGGGAGCCACTCCGTCAGCGCTCACCACGTGTCCCAGGTATTGCACCTTTGGTTTCAGGAGGTGACACTTGGAGGGTTTCACCTTTAGGCCGTAACTCGCCAGAGCTTCGAACACCTCCGCCAGGTGTTTCAGGTGGTCCTCATAAGTTTTGGAGTATACGATGACATCGTCCAGGTACAACAGGACCGTCTCAAAGTTTCTGTGGCCCAGACAGCACTCCATTAATCGTTGGAAGGTTCCTGGGGCGTTGCAGAGTCCGAACGGCATGCAGGTGAACTCGCTAAGTCCCATCGGGGTGGTGAATGCGGTCTTCTCCCGGTCCGCCTCTGCTACAGGAACCTGCCAGTACCCGCTAGTGAGATCCAAGGTAGAGAAGAAGTTAGCAGATCTTAAAGCAGCCAATGACTCCTCTATCCTTGGTAAGGGGTACGCATCCTTGTGTGTGATACGGTTGATTTTCCGGTAATCTACACACATCCTCATGGTGTTGTCTTTCTTTTTGACTAAAACTAGTGGGGCTGCCCAGGGGCTACAGCTATCCCGGATTACCCCAGCCTCCTTCATGTCTCGAAGCATCCCCTTGGCGTGTTGGTAGTGTGCAGGGGGTACGGGTCGATACCTCTCCTTTATGGGAGGATGATCTCCCGTGGGGATGCGGTGTTCTACCCCCTTGACCCGCCCAAAGTCTAACGGGTGTTTACTAAACACTCTCTCATACTCTTGAACCACCCGATAGACTCCTTGTTTCTGATGTGAGGGAGTGGAATCAGTACCCAAATGTAGTTGCTGACACCAGTCCTCCATGTCTTTCTTAGAGCCGTTACCTTCCTCCGGGTGAGATGGAGGCAAGGGTTCCACAGATTGTATAGAATTTTGATTAGTGGTATATAATTTGGCTAGCGTGGCATACCGGGGCAGGTACACTTCCCTCTCCCCGATATTTATTATGCGAATGGGCACCCTCCCATGGCGTACATTGACCACCCCCCGTGCTGTCAAAATGGTGGGCCTACTGTCTGAGTAAACTGGTTCCACCATTGCCTGGTAATCTCTTCCTCTCAGACCAATAGCTGCCCGGCACCAAATCATCATTTCACTTTTTGGGGGCATGGCAATAGGAAAAGGGTCACACATTCTTACGCTACCAATCTCACCGCCGGAGAGTTCCACTTGTTGCCGTTGCATCAGTGCCCGGATCTCTTTCTGGAGCACCCGCTGCTCGCCGGAGCTGGCGTTCTTGGCAACCTGCTGTAAAAGGAAAATCACCTCTGCAAGACAATTTTCAATTACGTTAGTTCCCAGAGTTATTTTTGGGTGACTCTCATGTTTATCAATATCTACAATGATCAGTCCCTGTGCGGCCAGTTCGACTCTACCGATTTTGAGGGCCACCTCTTTAAATCCGATCTGTGGCACGGGCTGGCCATTGCTGGCGATGATACTCAAGTCGTCGTCAGGGTAGTGGGTAATATCCGAGTCATTCCAGTACTGCTTGAAGAGCACGTACGGGATGGTGGTGACCTGTGACCCGGTATCCAGTAGGGCACTCATGGGAATGCCATCCAGTACCACAGGCAAGACTGGACGTCCTCCCACATATCTGTCGCGCCAGTTCGATGGGCCTGGTGATCTTTTTCCTGGGGGTTGGCCCTCTACCCCAGGTTGTGCCCGTTTAAAGAACAGTACCTTTCCATATGTCCGGATTGATTGCAGCGGCGGCAGATGGGTCGTCCGTCCTCGCTGTATCGGTCACTGGGTCTTCCTCTGGCCGGTGGGGTCCTCCTTGGTCGACGCCACGGGATGTCCTCCGGTCCGGATGCCAGCTGGATCTTCCCTGGGGTGGAAACCTGTAAAGACTGCACAGTTCGGGTTAGCGCAGCAACGCTCTTAGCTAGCTCTTGGACCTGATGGTGTAGGTCTGGAGCCGGGTCATTGTCCAAAGCCTGCGCATCAGCTCCCACAGGCCCTGCTGACAAGGGCGCCGCCTCCTGGTAGTAAGTGGTAGTGGGGCGTCTGTGGGTCACAACGCCACCTGGTGCCGGTTCTCGGAGCACCCGGATGGCTCTGTCCTTGAACTGTGCAAAGTCCAGATGGGGATCCTGTAAGGCCATTGCCCGCAACTGGGTTCGGTGGACATTGCAATATAAACCCTCTATAAATTGTTCAGTCAACAGCCTGTCCTCGTTTCCCACCCCATCAGGGTCGGTCTGCTTTATGGCCCTCAGGGCCTCTTGTAGGTTTAGTGCATAGTCCCTTATACTCTCATGCGCTCGCTGCTTGCACCCGTAGAATCTAAGCTTAATCTCGGCTGAGGTGCGGGTATCAAAGGTGTCCTTCAGCCGGGTTAGTATCCCTGCGACAGTCTTCCTCCCAGGTGGCCAGGATTTTACTTCCCTTTTGGATGCCCCGGTTAGTTGGGCCACCAGGATGCTCACTTTTTGCTCTTCTGTGAGGGGGTACACCTGGAAGAGGCTATCCAGCTTTTCTCTAAAGTCATGCAGGGTATGTGACTCCCCTGAGTACTGGGGTAGCCAGGCTGCTCCCGGGATATAGGGCATGGTGAAGGGCATAACTGCAGCAGCGGTAGCGCTGGCGGGGGTTGGGGCAGTGAAGCTCTCCTCCGTATCCGACATCTTCCTCCCCCCTAGTGGACCGTGGCCTACCTTGCGATGATCCTCTTCCGTAGGCCGCGGCTCCGCCGTGGATCGTCAGGGTTGAGGACCTTCCGTCGCGCTCCTGTGACGTCGGCGTCTGCTGGGCTCCTTCCAGGACCTTACGCAACGTCCGGACGTGAGGCGGGGCTTCAGTTCTCGCGCGCTTTCAGAGTCCACGCCCCTCTTCTTCCCGCGCGGCATCCCCAAGATGGCGTCCAACGGCGGGAAAACTCCACGGATGGCGGGAAGAAGGCCGAAGATGGCGCCGGATGGCGGGAAACTTCACCGATGGCGGGAAGAAGGTAGAAGATGGCGCCGGATGGCGGGAAACCTCCACGGATAGCGGGAATCTTCACCACTGGTAAGTTTGAACAGTCTTTGCTTTTCAGGCACGCAGTACCCGGTGGTTGCGGGCACGAGATCCTGCCGACTACGCCAAAGTTGACGCGCCCCTGGGCCTGTGTCGCGCTGCGTTGCGCACGCGGGAGCCTACCCGGAGCCGGATCAGTGGAGGGTTGTAGTCTCGTGGCGGTGACCCGGTCCGTGCCCAGGGAGTCAAACTAGACGGCAGTCTATTAGTAGTAAATAGTTGAGGACTACGCCACCCGTTGAGTGCAGCCAGGGAGCTGCTGCTGCAGGGCAGACCGCTGAGGCCGGTGGTAGGATTGTGCAGCGTGATAGTATAACCCCCAACGGGAGGGGTATGGCCTCAGGGCAGCCGACGTGGATGATGGGGGTAGCAGGAACCACTCAGAGACGGTACGGTGTAGTTCAGGGTCTTTACTGGTAACAACGACAGACCCTCCCGGAGTACTTGCTAGCAAACGGGGCCTGGTCAGTCTTTGAGCAGATGGGATCTCCCCTGGCCAGGCGTAGTTGTAGGCCTCCCAAACTGACTGTACTCTTCTGGCTACCTTGCTAGAAGCTGATGTAAGTAGCCCACGTCCCTGAGTGTACCGTGTGGTGCTCACCCGTATGGCCGGTGACTCGGGGCCTTCTAATGGCTTCCGCTCCACGATGGCGGTGCTGGTCCCACGCGTGTGACCGTGCCTTCGGGCTTCTGGGCCAGAGGACCTGAAATCCCCTGCCTGACGGATTCTGCTGCTGGGTAGGAGTTAGTCCCCACAGCCTCGGACTCCGGGTCCGGTAAAGAATCTTCTTAGTCAGGGCGAACTCTGCAGCTGCCAGCCCCTGACTCCTTGTAACTCTGCTGTTTCCTATGCTGCTTCTTGTCTCCACTCTCCTTGTCTGACTCACCCTGCCTCAGCCCCGGGTTTATACAGGGGAAGTTCTTCCCCTCCCAAGACTGGGCAGGAGGTGTGGCATGCACAGGATCCCTGACCAAAGGACCTCCCACCTGCTCTCAGACATAACATTACATTACTGTGGAAAACCAGACCCCTGGGGTGCCACAGATGAAGAAGAAGAATATGAAGAAGATGAAGAAGTAGAATATGAAGAATGTAAAAAAAAAGAATAATACGAAGAAGGTGAAGAAGAAGAAGATGAAGAAGGTGAAGAAGAAGTGGATGAAAAAGATGCTGAGGATGATGAAGGAGAAAGTTTGGGAGAAGTAAAAAAGAAGGTGAAGAGCATGGAAGTAGTGAAACATAAATATCTGACAAAATATAAAAATACTTAACATAGTCAATATTTCCGTAACTTAGAACGTCTTAAAAAAAATATTAATTCCTGCTATTCCATTTGCTTGGGCTAAACCTCTATGCCTTTATTGTCTCCCCCACCTCCCCCAATCCATTCTACATTATTCTTAGTTGTTTTCCTTCATGTATAATTAACCTACAAGGAAAGAAAGGGTTTATTTTCATTCCGATATTTCTGTCCCATTGACTTGCATTGGTTTCCGGTATCGGAATCGGCGATATCCGATACTTTTTCGGTATCGGTCCGATCCAATCCGATCCGATATTTCCCGATATCGGAAGGTATCGCTCAACACTAGTCATGATGCTTCCATTGCATCGATTGGACTTTAGTCTCAGGATCATAGTGATGGACCCAGCTTTCATCCTGTGTGATCAGACTGTTGAAAAATTCCTCCTGGTTTCCCCGGCACATCGTCAATAGAGCCTGAGAGCATTTGACTCGTTCCTGCTCTTGGAAAGGTGTGAGCAGCCGGGGAACCCAGCGAGCGGATACCTTATGCATATGAAGATGGTCTTGGATGATTTTTTTCCACGGACCCCACACTAGTATTGACATTTTGGGCTAGGTTGCAAATGATTATGCCGCAATTTTCCAAAATGGTGACCTCCACTTGCTGGATGTAATTATGGATGGATGCATCATGTAATTATTTTACTGAGGAAAGGATTTCAACAGTACTTACAATCCAATGCCAACATACAAAAGCCCCATAGACCATGCTGGTATACAATAAGGCAGTGGGACAGATAAGTGATGACATTTTCACAATCGTTAAGGAAATGCTGGTAGGTTCTAGGTGAACGGGAGAAATTTCTTTCACCACATAGAAAATATCTACAAATCTATACATTGCTACTTACTGTGTCTCGGTACAAAAACTCAGGAGCTTGAGCATGGGAGGAAGAGACGCCAACAGTAAGAAACATGTCTAAACGCCCTAACAGAACATGCAGTAAATCCTGACACCTTTAAAGGGAATAATGGGAGCCTGTCACATTATATATGCACCTTCATCTGTGGACAGCACTGTATGAAGAAGGAGAAGCTGAGCAGAATGTTGCATAGATTGGAAAAGATTTAGTGTAACTTGTACTTTATTCATTGAAATCCCTAGTGTTTGTATGTATAGGAGTTCAGTGGGCAGTCCTACTAGTGATTGACTAGCTATCTCTACAAGCACAATCATAATGGAAAGACTGTCAGTTACTCAATAGGACCACCCACTTGACTCATGTACATACAAACACTAGGGATTTCAATGAATAAAATACAAGTTTTACAGAAACTTTTCCCAAAAAAATGTATATTAATCTGACAGCTCCTCCCACTCTGTAACATCCTGCCTGCAGATCAGATACCATTTTCAACCTGGCAGGTTCCCTTTAAGCACACAGCATTCAACTGTTGGGTTGGTAGATTGATATTATCACAAGATGCACTAATATTACCTGCATAAAGTGATTATCATGGTTCACAAAAAATGATCTGCTTTTTTGTTGGCACAAAAAGCTCTTTTCTTGTCCATGGGTTGTGTCTTGAATTGCAACTTAGCCTCACGACCAGTCAGCTTTCCTGACATACCTGATTTTGTAAATTCTTATATTCCCATGAAAATATAATTCTACTGCTATTTGTTGTGCTTTTCCACTGTTATTTCTCCTGGAAATGTATAAGTAAATTGACAGCTGAGTGATGCCATTCTTCCTTTCAGTAATGGTAGTTTCATACAATGTACAGACAAACCCTACTGATGGGGAGAATGGTAAAGCCAAGTTGTCAATTTATTCATTAATTTTCAGAAGGAATTACATAGGAACCGCTCAAGTAAGAATTTATTTTATGAGAAAAAAAAATATTTTTATATTTTACTAACCAGGCATGTCAGGAGAGTGGACAGATCATTTTTGGGACCACATTGCTATCTACGGTACATGTAGATCATAATTGCTTTTCACAGAAGCTGAAAAAAAATAATATTTTGATTCAGGCCAGTTTCACTCTTCTAACTTTCACAGTCTAAATTCGGATCACAAGGTCCAGACTGGACATGTAATCCCTGAGCCGAACTCAACAGCCTCATATCTGCCTTTGATCCTCTTGGGCTTGGATCAGGAGACCTGTGTCCAGTCCATATTTGAACCTGGAAAGTTGAACGTGTGACACCAGCTTAACACTCATCACAATACTCATTTAGCACCGGGTGAAATAAATAAAGCCGCCACCATAACTACATGCAGTGTCATAATTTGAATATTGTGAGCACCAATGGAAAATCTCCAGGAACAGGAACCCCAACTATCACAGGTCTTTAAAAGCATTAGTCTTCTCAAATGTGCCAAAGAGACCATTTGGGCATCCTTTCGCACCAGGGTCCAGGTGCGACTGCAACCTCTGCACCCAATATTGTTAAACCACTGGCTATGTACAACTCATGCCATGATGTAGCTGACGCGCCACCTGGGCCGTGGGGTACCCGGTGCCGGGCCAGTAGATGCTGGGGGATGTCACAGTGGCGGTGACCCGGTCCGTGACCAAGGGGTTATTGATAGGGGATTTATAGTGATTGTATAAAGTTTGTGACGCCACCTGTGGTATGCGGCTAAGGGAGCCACCGCTGCGGAGCAGGTCCTCTGGAGCTGATGTTACTGCAGCAGGGATGGTGTGGCTCTCCACAGGTAGAGCTTAGCTCCAGGGCAGTGTAGATGTTATGAGTTATGCTGGGCTTTGTAGTGCAGGGGTTGATGGCGCAGCAATAATCAGTCCACAACTTAATGGCGGTTTCCTCTTATCTTTACTGGTAGTGATTAGACAAGCCGGGACTAGGGTACTGGCTAGAAGTGGAAGTCCGGGCAGCCTGGAAGCAAGTAAAGAATCCTCCTTGCCAGGTGAAGTTGGAGGCCTTCCCTTTCCACTAAACTCTTTGGCCCTGCTGCTTGTAGCTGTGCGGTGGCCCTCATCCCTGAGTGCAATGTTTCTGTGCTCACCCATATAGCAGGCAGCTCGGGCCTGGCTGGTGCGTCGCTCCCACATGGCGGTGCTGGGCCCTCTGCGCTGCTGAGCCTCCGGGCGTCTGATGGGGCCAGGAGACCTTCAGTGCCCCACAGCCTCGGACTCCGGTGTCCGGTTCTTCTGTGTTGGTTCCTTCTGGGATGAGCTGCCGTGCAGCTCCAGTCCCCAGCTCCTCTCTCTTCGACGTCCTGACTTCAACTCCTCACACTAAGTCTAACAAACCCCGCCTCCAGATCCCAGTTGCCAAGGGGAGGAACTCCCCTTGCTGGTCTGGAGCCAGGAAAGTGTTGCATGCTTAGTAAAACCTGATTAGGGGACCCCTGCTTGCTTCCAGGCATGGCATCACCTCTTGTGAGGGAGGCAATGCCACTGTGGCAACCGGACCCCTGGGGTGCCACATTCCCCCCTAGTTAACTTCAGTACTCCCGGACTGAGGATACCTTTTAAAATTAACAGTCAACAATTCACATTACAAACAGTGTAACAAGTCAAAAATTACAAAAACCCAACAAAAATTGAAAGCAGTCACTGCGGCGCTTAGTCCTTACGCCACAATCCGGGTAACTGTAATTTGGCTGGTGGGAACCGCATCAACCCACTTTGTGTATCGTCCCTGGGCGTGGCTTCAGGGCACTCTTTCGGTGGGCCTGGTCTTCAGCCACGCCTGCGGTTTATTTTCTAGGCCAATTAGTAACCATATTCAATATTGTCCTGACCACACCTAGTCCTGTGGTCCTATTGTCTATAAATTCAACAAATATACTTTTCCAAGACTCTTTAACGGGTACAACTATAAACAACATACACTTTAGTTCTCTTATACTTTATACTTTAGTTTCTCCAGCGAGCAGGGAGCTAACCTTTTGTACTCCTGGTTGATCTACGTAGTACGTTAGTTGTCACTGTCCTACCCTGGTCCCTAGTGTCTACCCCTGGTGTGGTGGATTCAGTGTGAACTACACTACAGGTAGTCTGAGGTAACACCAGTAGGCTGGGTAATCTCCTACGAATTCTTTGGCTCACCATGGGTATGACAGGTTCACTGCTAGTAGAGGGTCGATTCTCCTGGTCTGCTGATGATGAAACCTCTGTCTCTGGGGCAGACTGGTCTTCCAGCTATTCTGGGACTTCTGCAGCTTCCGGTGAGGCCGCTTTGAGAAAGGTCAAGACCGGTACCACAATCGCTTTGTTCACCTGCGTCCAAGACCGGGGAAATTCTCCGAGGACTGTCTGAACCATTTCCTCCACTTTTTCTGTGGGCCGAGGGCTGTCTGGATCTTCTTCTGTGTGTTTCAACTGTTCAGGACATATCTTCAAGTGATCTCTTGAGACTGCCGCTGAAGTTTCCCCTCCATCTTTGCTGATGAGGCACACTTTGGTGTTGTCGTAATTCGAGGGTAGGACGGTGTATGGCTCAACCTCCCACTGGTCATCTAATTTATGGACTCATCTCTTCCTTTTAAGTACCTGTTCTCCAGGTGATAAGGGAATGGCAGGTGCATGCTGATTGTAAGTTTTCTCTTGCTTCTGTCTCGCCTGGGACAAACTTCTCTCAACACATTCTTGCACCTTGCGGTATTGTTGCTGCCGCTCGGTATCCCAATCCGCATCTAGTGATGTTGTCTCTGGTGTCAAGACTCCCATGTCCAAATCAATGGGTAGCTTACCAGGTCTTGCTCTCATCAGGTAAGCGGTTGTACAGTTGGTGGAGTTCACTGGGATGTGGTTATACAGGTCCACCAAATCTGGTAACTTCTCTGGCCACAGGCTATGTTCTTCAAGGGCAACGTCTTCAACAGGTCTATTACCACCTGGTTCATCTTCTCACACAACCCGTTGGTCTGGGGATGATACGGCGTCGTCCTTATTTTCTTGCAGCCGTACAAGTTACAGAATTCCTGGAACACCTCTGCTTCAAAGGCTGGACCTTGATCAGTAAGCACCCGTTCAGGGTAACCGTGGGGACGACAAAAGTGCTGTTGGAACGCTTTGGCTGCTGTCTGAGCCGTCTGGTCTTTCACTGGCACTACTACCAAGAACCTGGCGTAGTGGACTACTATGGTGAGAGCGTAGACATAGCCTGACTGGCTTGGGGCTAGCTTCACGTGGTCCAAGGCTACCAGTTCTAGTGGCTGTTTGGTGATGATGTGCTGCAGGGGAGCCCTCTGACTGCCACGGTCTTTTCGTCTCAGGTTGCATGGACCACATTCTCGACACCACCTCTCGATTGCTTTCCTCATGCCAGCCCAGTAGAATCGCTCACGTAGCAGGACTTCAAACTTCTTCCAACCGAAGTGTCCTGCTCCATCATGGTATGCTTCTAAGACCATTGACGCATCCCGCCTCGGGACTACCAACTGCCAGACCAGTTCATGTGTCCGGGAGTTGATGCTTCTTCGACACAGCTTTCCTTCATAGATGAACAGTTTGCCCTTCTCCTTCCACAACTGTTGGGTCTCCTGTGGGGCATCTGGATCAGGGTACGAGTCAGCTTGCGTCAGCAACTCCTTAACTAGGCGGACAGCCGGGTCGCTATCCTGCGTTTCTGCCCATCCATAGTAGGGCAATGGGTTGAACGTGGCCTCTCTGTTGGCGGAGCGCTTGTCCCTTACACAGTGGGAGCACTGGGTCACCCCGTAACGATGGAAAGCGGGTAGCTCTATTGCCTCTTGCTCTTCCGGGTCTTCTCCCCCATCTGGCAAGTTGGGCATCCTGGACAGCGCATCAGCATTTGCATTTTTATGCCCCACCCAATACTTGATGGTAAACTCGTAGTTAGACAGTCGGGCCATCCATTGTTGCTCTAGGGCACCAAGCTTCGCAGTCTCCAGGTGCGTCAGCGGGTTGTTATCTGTGAAGACTGTAAATTTGGAGGAGGCGAGATAGTGCTTGAAGCGCTCTGTTACAGCCCAGACTATGGCGAGAAACTCCAACTTGAAGGAACTGTAGTTGTCAGGGTTCCTTTCCGTGGGCCGGAGCTTCCTGCTGACGTAGGCAATCACTCTCTCTCTGCCTTGCTGTACCTGGGACAGCACCACTCCCAATCCCAAGTTGCTGGCATCTGTATGAAGTATAAAGGGTTGGCCATAGTCGGGGTAGGCCAGGACTTCGTCTCCGGTCAGAGCCATCTTCAGTCGGGTGAAAGATTCGCCTTCTGGTTTACCCCATTTGAACGGAGGTTTGGGGTTCTTGGCCTTCTTGGACTGGCCTACCAGGATGTCCTGCATGGGTGCTGCTATCCTGGTGAAACCCTTGATAAATCTCCTGTAGTAGCCTACCAGCGCGAGGAACTGCCGAACTTTCTTGATAGTGGAGGGTCTTGGCCAGTCCTTGATTACGGTGACTTTTTCAGGGTCTGGCGCTACACCTTCGGCGCTTACCACAGGTACTGCACCTTGGGCTTCAAAAGGTGGCATTTGGAAGGCTTTACCTTCAGGCCAAAACCAGATAGGGCTTCAAACACCTCGGCCAGGTGCTCCAGGTGGTCTTCATATGTCTTTGAGTAGACAATTACGTCGTCCAGGTACAGCAGGACAGTTTCGAATTTCTTGTGTCCTAGGCAGCACTCCATTAACCGCTGGAAGGTTCCTGGGGCGTTGCAGAGCCCGAATGGCATGCAGTTGAACTCGCTGAGGCCCATTGGTGTTGTAAACGCGGTCTTTTCTTTGTCCGCCACAGGAACCTGCCAGTACCGACTGGTGAGATCCAAAGTGGAGAAATAATTAGCAGATCTTAGTGCAGCTAATGGACTCCTCAATCCTGGGTAATGGGTAGGCGTCCTTATGTGTAATGCGGTTAATCTGCGTGTAATCAACACACATCCTCATTGTACCATCTTTATTTCTAACGAGAACTAATGGAGCTGCCCAGGGGCTACAACTATCTCCGATCACCCCAGCCTCCTTCATCTCCCGTAGCATTCCTTTGGCACATTGATAGTGAGCTGGGGGTACAGGCCTGTACCTTTCTTTAATGGGGGGATGATCTCCCGTGGGGATATGATGTTGGACCCCTTTTACCTGCCCAAAATCTAGTGGGTGTTTGCTGAAGACCCGCTCATACTCTCGGACCATCCGGTATACTCCATGCTTTTGGTGCAACGGGGTGTAGTCAGTGCCCACTTGTAGCTTCTGGCACCAATCCTCCATCTGTCCCTTGGAACCATTATCCTCTGCCGGTTTGGATGGAGGCAAGGGTTCCACTGTCTTTATTGAGTTGTTACTGACAGTGAATAGCTTAGCGAGGGTAGCATACCGGGGTAAATGGACCTCTTTCTCCCCACAATTCAGGATGCATATCGGAACTCTCCCATTGCGGACATCGACCACCCCCCTGGCTGTCAAGATGGTGGGCCTACTGTCAGAGTACACGGGTTCTACCAGGGCCTGATAATCTTGACCCCTGAGACCAATTGCTGCTCGACACCATATTAACATTTGACTCCTAGGGGGCATTGCAATGGGGAATGGATCACTCATCCTGACACTGCCAATTTCCCCTCCAGACAGCTCTACCTGTTGTCTTTTCATCAGGGCTCTGATCTCCTTCTGCAGAACTCGCTGCTGACTGGAACTGGCAGTCTCTGCGACCTGTTGCAACAAAACAATAATTTCTCCAAGACAATTTTCTATCACATTAGTGCCTAAGGTTATCATGGGATGACTTTCTCGGCGGTCAATATCAACAATAATCATTCCTTGTGATGGCAATTCTACTGGTCACCTCTTTATACCCCACCTGAGGCAAGGGCTGACCATTGCTGGCATAGATGTTAAGATGTTCATCTGGACTGTGGGTAATGTCTGAATCAGTCCAGTATTGTTTATAAAGGATACATGGCATCGTGGTCACCTGGGACCCAGTGTCCAGCAACGCGTTCATTGGGATGTCATCAAGCACGACAGGTAGGACCGGTGGTCCTCCCACGTACTTGTCTCGCCAGATTTGTGGGCCTGGTCATTAGAGATGAGCGGTGTTCGACTAGAACTGTTCGCCAATCTCAAATTCGAGCTGTTTTGGGCGGTGTTCGAGTTGTTCGACGAACCCGAACGATTTGCAAAAAATTCGGCTGTTCGAGGTTATGTTCGATAACTGTTCGTGCACCAAAAGCGTGTCCTGCATGTCTGGCGCTATTTAGAGCACCAATCATGCAGGGATTGTCTGCCACTCACTGTAATGCCACAGCCATGGTGGTTGTGGCATTACAGTGATTGCCCAAATCGATGGGAACAGTGCCAACAGTGAAACGTGAAAAGCCGGCAATTCAGCAGCGGCATACACCTGTACCCGACAATTTAGAACCGAAAGAATAGAGCTTCACACATAGATTAGATAGATATAAACATGTCAGCCGCATATATACGAAGTACAGTGAAAGTGCTGCTTACTGTACTTGTCATTTAGCGTAAAGGATTTATCAAAAAAAATAATAGTGTTTTCATGCACTGTCTCTTTAAAAAAGCCGGCCGGCAATTCAGCAGCGGTACCCGACAATTTAGAATAGAAGGAATAGAGAATCACACATAGATTAGATAGATAGAAACATGTCAGTCACATATATAAGAAGTGCAGTGACAGTGTTGATTACTGTACTTGTCATTTAGTGTAAAGGATTTATTTTAAAAAATAATAGTGTTTTCATGCACTGTCTCTTTAAAAAAGCCGGCCGGCAATTCAGCAGCGGTACCCGACAATTTATAACAGACAGAATAGAGCATCATACATAGATTAGATAGATAGAAACATGTCAGCCACATATATACGAAGTACAGTGACAGTGTTGCTTACTGTACTTGTCATTTAGCGTAAAGGATTTATCAAAAAAAATAATAGTGTTTTCATGCACCGTCTCTTTAAAAAAGCCGGCCGGCAATTCAGCATCTGTACCCGACAATTTATAACAGACAGAATAGAGCTTCACACATAGATTAGATAGATAGAAACATGTCAGTCACATATATATGAAGTACAGTGATAGTGTTGGTTACTGTACTTGTCATTTAGTATTAAAATAAAGGATTTATTATTAAAAAAATTGGCGTGGGGTTCCCCTTAATTTTAGGCTCTAGCGGAGGTTAAGCAGACGGCTGGGGCAGATGTTTGAAGCCTGGGAAGGGGGTAATACCCACGGAGCTTCCCAGGCTACTAATATCAGCCCCCAGCTGAATACATAGCCTTTACTAGCTATTAAAATGGGGGACCCCCCAAAAAAAATGACGTGGGGTCCCCCCTAATTTAATAGCTAGCAAAGGCTAGGCAGACAGCTGGGGGCTGATATTAATAGCCCAGGAAGGGAGCCATGAATATTGGCCCCCTCCCAGGCTAGAAACACCAGCCGTCAGCCGCCCCAGAAATGGCGCATTCATAGGATGCGCCAATTCTGGCACTTAGCCTCGCTCTTCCACGCTGCCCTGGTGCGGTGGCAGGGGGTAATAGGGTTGGGGTTGATGTCAGCTTATAATGCCAGCTGACATCAAGCCCAGGTTAGTAATGGAGAGGCGTCTATAAGACACCCCCATTACTAACCCCATAGTCAAAGTTAAAAAAAACACAAACACCCAGAATAAAGTCCTTTAATTGAAATAAAGACACAATCCTTTATTGTTCTAAATTAAACCATACTTACCGTCACGCCCATTCCAGCTGAAGCCAACGATCTCCTGCAATAAAAGAAAAATAATAAAGCAACCTCATCCTTACCTTTCCATGGTTCCCACGACAGCTTCAGCTCTGCTACATCGAGATGACAGGCTGGACCGCAGCAGAACGCTGCCATCCAGCCTCTCATCCCGCAGACACTGAGAAGCGCAGGCTTGCTTGCGCTGCTCAGCGTCTCTCTGTGACAACATCCAGATGAGCCGAGTTCATGTCCAATGAACTCGGCTCACCTCATGCACGTCACTGACAGCGTGGGAAAATTCTCAAGCTGAAGCGGTGAGTGCAGGAGAATTCTCCCACGCTATCAGTGACGTGCATAAGGTGAGCTCATGTCCAATGAACTCAGCTCACCTCCTGCACGTCACTGACAGCGTGGGAGAATTCTCCTGCACTCAGCGCTTCAGCGTGAGAATTCTCCCGCTGAAGCGCTGAGTGCAGGAGAATTTTCCCACTCTGTCAGTGACGTGCATAAGGTGAGCTCATGTCCAATGAACTCAGCTCACCTCCTGCACGTCACTGACAGCGTGGGAGAATTCTCCTGCACTCAGCGCTTCAGTGTGAGAATTCTCCCACGCTGAAGCGCTGAGTGCAGGAGAATTTTCCCACGCTGTCAGTGACGTGCATGAGGTGAGCCGAGTTCATTGGACATTAACTCGGCTCATCTGGATGCCCTCACAGAGAGACACTGTGGAGCGCAAGCAAGCCTGCGCTTCTCAGTGTCTGCGGGATGACAGGCTGGATGGCAGCGTTCTGCTGCGGTCCAGCCTGTCATCTCGATGTAGCAGAGCTGAAGCTGTCATGGGAACCATGGAAAGGTAAGGATGATGTTGCTTTATTATTTTTCTTTTATTTCAGGAGATCGTTGGCTTCAGCTGGAATGGGCGTGATGGTAAGTATGGTTTAATTTAGAACAATAAAGAATTGTGTGTTTATTTCAATTAAAGGACTTTTTTCTGGGTGTTGTGTTTTTTTTAAATACTTTACTAGAAATTCATGGTGGTCATGTCTAATATTGGCGTGACCCCATGAATTTCGGGCTTAGGGCCAGCTGATAATGCCAAGCTGGCCCTAACCCCTTTATTACCCAGTGAGCCACCGCATCAGGGCCCTGGATGAGTTGGGTACAGCGCCAGAAGATGGCGCTTCTATGAACGCGCCATTTTCCGGGGTGGCTGCGGACTGCAATTTGCAGCGGGGGTGGCCCAGAAAGCTTGGGCCTCCCTGCGCTGCGGATTCCAGCCCCCAGCTGCCTAGTTGTACCTGGCTGGACACAAAAACAGGGCGAAGCCCCACGTCAATTTTCTTTAAATTATTTCATGAAATAATTAAGAAAAAAAGGGCTTCCCTATATTGTTGTGTCCGGCCAGGTACAAATAGGCAGCTGGTGGTTGGGGGCAGCCCGTTCCTGCCTGCTGTACCTGGCTGGACACAAATATAGTGCGAAGCCCCACGTCAATTTTTTTTAAATTATTTCATGAATTTCCTGAAATAATTTAAAAAAATTGAAGTGGGGCTTCGCACTATATTTGTGTCCAGCCAGGTACAGCAGGCAGGAACGGGCTGCCCCCATCCACCAGCTGCCTATTTGTACCTGGCCGGACACAACAATATAGGGAAGCCCTTTTTTTCTTAATTATTTCATGAATTTCATGAAATAATTAAAAAAAATTGAAGTGGGGCTTCGCACTATATTTGTGTCCAGCCAGGTACAGCAGGCAGGAACGGGCTGCCCCCATCCACCAGCTGCCTATTTGTACCTGGCCAGACACAACAATATAGGGAAGCCCTTTTTTTCTTAATTATTTCATGAATTTCATGAAATAATTAAAAAAAATTGAAGTGGGGCTTCGCACTATATTTGTGTCCAGCCAGGTACAGCAGGCAGGAACGGGCTGCCCCCAACCACCAGCTGCCTATTTGTACCTGGCCGGACACAACAATATAGGGAAGGCCTTTTTTTCTTAATTATTTCATGAATTTCATGAAATAATTAAAAAAAAAGTACGTGGGGCTTCGCCCTATTTTTGTGTCCAGCCAGGTACAACTAGGCAGCTGGGGGCTGGAATCTGCAGCGCAGGGAGGCCCAAGCTTTCTGGGCCCCCCCCCCCGCTACAAATTGCAGTCCGCAGCCACCCCGGAAAATGGCGCGTTCATAGAAGCGCCATCTTCTGGCGCTGTACCCAACTCATCCAGGGCCCTGGTGCGGTGGCTCACTGGGTAATAAAGGGGTTAGGGCCAGCTTGGTATTATCAGCTGGCCCCAAGCCCAAAATTCATGGGGTCACGCCAGTATTAGACATGACCGCCATGAATTTCTAGTAAAGTATTTAAAAAAAACACAACACCCAGAATAAAGTCCTTTAATTGAAATAAAGACACAATTCTTTATTGTTCTAAATTAAACCATGCTTACCATCACACCCATTCCAGCTGAAGCCAACGATCTCCTGCAATAAAAGAAAAATAATTAACCAACCTCATCCTTACCTTTCCATGGTTCCCACGACAGCTTCAGCTCTGCTACATCGAGATGACTGGCTGGACCGCAGCAGAACGCTGCCATCCAGTCTGTCATCCCGCAGACACTGAGAAGCGCAGGCATGCTTGCGCTCCTCACTGTCTCGCTGTGACGGCATCCAGATGAGCCGAGGTCATGTCCAATGAACTCGGCTCACCTCATGCACGTCACTGACAGCGTGGGAAAATTCTCACGCTGAAGTGCTGAGTGCAGGAGAATTCTCCCACGCTGTCAGTGATGTGCATGAGGTGAGCTCATGTCCAATGAACTCAGCTCACCTCCTGCACGTCACTGACAGCGTGGGAAAATTCTCCTGCAATCAGCGCTTCAGCGTGAGAATTTTCCCACGCTGTCAGTGACGTGCATGAGGTGAGCCGAGTTCATTGGACATGAACTCGGCTCATCTGGATGTCGTCACAGAGAGACTCTGAGCAGCGCAAGCAAGCCTGCGCTTCTCAGTGTCTGCGGGATGACAGGCTGGATGGCAGCGTTCTGCTGCGGTCCAGCCTGTCATCTCGATGTAGCAGAGCTGAAGCTGTCGTGGGAACCATGGAAAGGTAAGGATGAGGTTGCTTTATTATTTTTCTTTTATTGCAGGAGATCGTTGGCTTCAGCTGGAATGGGCGTGATGGTAAGTATGGTTTAATTTAGAACAATAAAGGATTGTGTCTTTATTTCAATTAAAGGACTTTATTCTGGGTGTTTGTGTTTTTTTTAACTTTGACTATGGGGTTAGTAATGGGGGTGTCTTATAGACGCCTCTCCATTACTAACCTGGGCTTGATGTCAGCTGGCATTATAAGCTGACATCAACCCCAACCCTATTACCCCCTGCCACCGCAACAGGGCAGCGTGGAAGAGCGAGGCTAAGTGCCAGAATTGGCGCATCCTATGAATGCGCCATTTCTGGGGCGGCTGACGGCTGGTGTTTCTAGCCTGGGAGGGGGCCAATATTCATGGCTCCCTTCCTGGGCTATTAATATCAGCCCCCAGCTGTCTGCCTAGCCTTTGCTAGCTATTAAATTAGGGGGGACCCCACGTCATTTTTTTGGGGGGGTCCCCCATTTTAATAGCTAGTAAAGGCTATGTATTCAGCTGGGGGCTGATATTAGTAGCCTGGGAAGCTCCGTGGGTATTACCCCCTTCCCAGGCTTCAAACATCTGCCCCAGCCATCTGCTTAACCTCCGCTAGAGCCTAAAATTAAGGGGAACCCCACGCCAATTTTTTTAATAATAAATCCTTTATTTTAATACTAAATGACAAGTACAGTAACCAACACTATCACTGTACTTCATATATATGTGACTGACATGTTTCTATCTATCTAATCTATGTGTGATGCTCTATCTTTCTGTTCTAAATTGTCGGGTACCGCTGCTGAATTGCCGGCCGGCTTTTTTAAAGAGACAGTGCATGAAAACACTATTATTTTTTTAAATAAATCCTTTACACTAAATGACAAGTACAGTAAGCAACACTATCACTGTACTTATTATATATGTGATTGACATGTTTCTATCTATCTAATCTATGTGTGAAGCTCTTTTCTTTCTGTTCTAAATTGTCGGGTACAGATGCTGAATTGCCGGCCGGCTTTTTTAAAGAGACGGTGCATGAAAACACTAATATTTTTTTTAATAAATCCTTTACACTAAATGACAAGTGCAGTAACCAACACTGTCACTCTGCTTCTTATATGTGTGACTGACATGTTTCTATCTATCTAATCTATGTGTGATGCTCTATTCCTTCTTGTCTAAATTGTCGGGTACCGGTGTATGCCGCTGCTGAATTTGCCGGCCGGCTTTTTTAAAGAGAGTGTCTTCTGAGCAGTTTGTCAGCTTTTGGACACCTTTGCAGGTGTTTTCTATGTGTTTCTATGTGTTTTTGTTTGCCTGCCATTGGTTTTAACGGTGTTCGACGGTGTTCTAAGGTGTTCGACGAACAGTTCGACGAACAGTTCCTCGAACATCCCGGTGTTCGACGAACCGAACCGAACCCGAACACTACGGGGGTGGCTCAACACTACTGGTCATCTTACTCCTGGTGGTTGGCCCTCTGCCCCAGGGGTTGCTCATTTTAAAAAGCAGAATCTTGCAAAGTGCCCCGCCTTTTGACAGCGGCGGCAGATGGGTTGTCCGTCCTGGTCGTAGTGATCGCTGTTCCTCCCTCTGATCGGTGGAATCCTTCTCTGTCGTCGCCATGGGATGTCATCTGGACTGGAAGCCAGCTGGATCTTTTCCTTGGGAGACACTTGCATGGCCTGCATGGTTTTAGTTAGTGTAGCCATACTTTTGGTCAGCTCCTGGACCTGAAGGCGCAGGTCGGGGTCGGCAGACGGGTCGTTGTCCAGAGTCTGCGCGTCAGCCTCCACAGGTTCTGGGGAAAAGGATGCCACCTCCTGGTGGTAGGTGATAGCTGGGCGCCGGTGGGATGCAGCGCCTCCTGGTGTTGATTCCCGCAGCACGCGGATGGCTCTGTCTTTAAATTGCGCAAAGTCCAGATTAGGGTTTTGCAGAGCCTTAATGCGCAGCTGTGTCCTGTGAGCGCTGGACAGGAGCCCCTCAATAAACTGCTCAGTTAGCAATCTGTCCTCATCATGCACACTGTCGGGGTCTACCTGTTTCATGGCTCGCAGCGCCTCCTGCAGGTTTAGAGCATAGTCCCGTACACTGTCTTGCACCCTTTGCTTGCACCCGTAAAACTTCATTTTAATTTCTGCTGCGGTGCGGGTGTCAAAGGTATCTTTCAATTGGCCAGTATTTCTTTTACAGTGCCTTTGTCTCTGCCCGGCCAGGACTTCACCTCTCTCTGGGCTGCACCGATTAGCTGGCCTATGAGGATGCTGACTTTCTGCTCCTCAGACAGGGGGTATACTTTAAACAAACTGCGCAGTCTCTCCTCAAAGTCGTTCAGGGTGTGCGACTCCCCTGAGTACTGGGGCAACCACGCCGCCCCCGGTATATATGGCATTGATAACGGCATCACAGTGGCAGCGGCCGCGCCTGTGGCTGAACCCTCCTCGATGTTGGGCATCCCACCCTCCCCCAAGTGAACCTCAGCCAGGTCCTGGGCGTCTGTTGACGTACCAGTATGCTGCTTTGCAGGCGGAGGGATCTCTTACCCGGCGGTTCCAGATCGGGGCTTCTTTCTTCCCCCTCGGCGGGCGGCAAACCACGTGATAACACAGTTCAATAAAGTCTATGGCACACAGGACCCGGTTATACCGGGCTTCGTGAATCCTTTTCGTGACGCCAAGTTGACGCGCCCCCTGGGCCGTGGGGTGCCCGGTGCCGGGCCGGTAGATGCTGGGGGATGTCACAGTGGCGGTGACCCGGTCCGTGACCCAGGGCGGTCAATAAAAAGGGGTTATTGATAGGGGATTTATAGTGATTGTATAAAGTTCGTGACGCCACCTGTGGTATGCGGCTAAGGAAGCCACCGCTGCGGAGCAGGTCCTCTGGAGCTGATGTTACTGCAGCAGGGATGGTGTGGCTCTCCACAGGTAGAGCTTAGCTCCAGGGCAGTGTAGATGTTATTGGTTATGCTGGGCGTTTTAGTGCAGGGGTTGATGGCGCATCAATAATCAGTCCACAACTTAATGGCGGTTTCCTCTTATCTTTACTGGTGGTGATTAGACAAGCCGGAACTAGGGTACTGGCTAGAAGTGGAAGTCCGGGCAGCCTGGAAGCAAGTAAAGAATCCTCCTTTCCAGGTAAAGTTGGAGGCCTTCCCTTTCCACTAAACTCTTTGGCCCTGCTGCTTGTAGCTGTGCGGTGGCCCTCGTCCCTGAGTGCAACCTTTCTGTGCTCACCCGTATGGGAGGCAGGTCGGGCCTTGCTGGTGCGTCGCTCCCACATGGCGGTGCTGGGCCCTCTGTGCTGCTGAGCCTCTGGGCGTCTGATGGGGCCAGGAGACCTGCAGTCTCCTGCCCTCCGGTTTCTGCCGCTGGGCCTTCAGTGCCCCACAGCCTCGGACTCAGGTGTCCGGTTTTTCTGTGTTGGTTCCTTCTGGGATGAGCTGCCACACAGCTCCAGTCCCCAGCTCCTCTCTCTTCGACGTCCTGACTTCAACTCCTCACACTAAGTCTAACTAACCCCGTCTCCAGATCCCAGTTGCCAAGGGGAGGAACTCCCCTTGCTGGTCTGGAGCCAGGAAAGTGTTGCATGCTTAGTAAAACCTGATTAGGGGACCCCTGCTTGCTTCCAGGCATGGCATCACCTCTTGTGAGGGAGGCAATGCCACTGTGGCAATCGGACCCCTGGGGTGCCACATAGCGAGGGCTCCAAACAGACTCTTTGTACTGGGACAGTGCAACTGAGATTTTGATGTGACTGGGGCTAGAGAAGCAACTTGAGAGTGCAGGGGTCTTAGAGCCATTTTAGGCAGCAAGCCCTGAATGGAATTTTTACTTCTTATATGTATAACACTGATAAAGACAAATTTGTGAGATTCTGGCATCATATCTATATTAAGTATAGGCACAGCCCAAAAATAATGTGGCAGAGACATTTTATTTTAAAAATATTAGTTTGAAGTAACATCCTGTGTCTGCAAGGGGGGGCAGGGCCGAAAAACTCTTTTTATGTAAAAGCTTCCAGGCAGCGTCCGTTCGTGACTCTCATACAAGATACAGAAGAGGTTGAAGAGCGAGTGAGAGAATTATAGATTTTTCTGGTGGGCACTGGCCAGATAAGAAACTTAATTCATTTTATTTGGGACTTCAGGCTTGCAATACATTTTAATGTGATCCTTTTTTTAGATTTCCTTTTGAACATTATCTTTGGATTATTTCCATATAGTTTAGCTGAATCTGTATTTTGGAGTCTGAGAGGTGAATTACCCATCAGTTTATAACCTCAATCTCTGGTAGGTTGCCCCAATCAGAATGTGATATAGTTTATTAGTCTGTTTGTTAGTCAGAACATATTATATTTTGTGTATAATCAGCCATAACTTTTAAACCACTGACAGGTGAAGAGAACAATCTTGATGTTGACTGGTGGAATATATCATGGAGCAAGTGAACAATCAGTACTTGAAGTTGGTTCGTTGTAAGAGAAGACATGATTGACTTTCAAAAGGACTAAATTGTGATGGCTGGAGGACAGGGGCAAATCATCCTCAAAATGACTCCTGCAAGTTTCCACCTCTAAAAATACCTCTATATTGCATAACGGCATCAAAACCGAGCCAAAAAGCAATGGGAGAAGTTGGTCTGATCTAATGAATTACATTTTCTTTTACATTATGTGGACATCCAGGTGAGGGCACATTACTTACCTAGGAAATATATGGCAATAAGATAGACTATGGGAAAAGAGTAAGCTGGTGGAAGCAGTCAATGCTCTGGGCAATTTCCTGTTGGGAAACTTTGGGTCCTAACATTCATGTGAATGTTACTTTCACATGTACCGCTACATTGTATAGACCAAAACCAAATGTGTAGGTATAAATGCAATGTGTAGGGTGCACATTCACACTGTGGCCATTTAACAGACAAAATGCAGTAGTGATTTTCAGCTGGGTTTCGCCCCTGCCACACTGCACAAAGTGATCAGGAACTGTTTGACGAATGTGATAAAGAGTTCTAGATTCTAGATATCAATAAAATTGAGCATCTTTGCATTGTGCTGTATAAACTAGTCAGAATCATGAACACTGCACTTCACAGGAATGAAAGTAATCTTCCGCTACTATCTTGGTATCAGATACAATAGGACTCCTTCAGTAGGGGTCCATGCCACTGTAAGGATCTAAGGGTTAATTGCAGTTTACTGTATTGTTGGAGATTTGTGATGTAAAATATGATCTGGCCAGTAGAGGGCAGTGGCGAGAGACTGGAGTTGGAACAGGGGGGGTTGGTGGTTGGTGGATGGTTGGGAAAAGTTGAAGCGCATCCTTGGAGAAAATCTGTGTAGAGCGGTATGACTCTGGATCTGTTGTTGGTGACTCTGGGATGTGTTGTTCAGCTTGACATGAGCCAACTCGGTGAGGGCAACCAAGTACACAGCATCGTGGGCTAGGCCATGTGAGGCCTTATCTCTAAGGACTTAGGGAAGCCCTGCGTTGGAGAGATCGGCATTCCCTAAGAGATTCAAGATGGTGTTTATGATTATTCGGAACTCAGCCCAGCAAGGACCCTTCTACTTCAGTCTCAGGACATACTGGTACCATCTTACATCTGAATATATATGCTCATGTATAAATAGTCTTATAGAAGTCCAGTTAGCTAGGAGAAAAGGCCTTTTCTGTAAGAGTCAGTTTGAAAACTGCTCTGAGTAGGTGATTACTAAAGTGCTAGTACAGCACTGTTGTCTTATTGATTTATGCATAGAAAGAGTTAATCGCGTTGTATTTTGCTCGCATATAAGTGTTAATTCTGCTTAAATGTACCTGCATATACTGTTGTTCATTGTTATTGAGAGTAACTGCTGTCATTGTATTTGTTACTTATACACTGTTTACCTACCATCCTTTCCTTTGTTTTATAAATTAGTTAGTAAATATTTATAACATATTATCTAATCTTTGTGTGTGTCTGCTGATTGTTGCTGTGCCTCTCGTCCTGTGGCCATCCCTCATCCATGTTTCAAGGAGACAGACAAGTGAGAAGATGCCCACAGTTAATGTCTAACAGAGTGTCTGCAAGCAAATATCACCATCTGTTGGTCAAAGATAATAGAGAAAGTGAAATCCAAAAGAATTGCAGTAGCAGGTACTCAAAGGTGAAGTGCATGTTCCCTTGGTGAAGAGATTGGAGGAGATATCAGGTAATGTGATAGCTGTGGCACAGTTAGTAATCGTAAATGGCCCAGGAGGGCTGTGAAGGGAAGGAGTTAGTGCCTGAACCTGTAGCAGGATGGACGTGCGGTACATCGAGCTGGCTTATAGCCGCCATTATGAGAGACCAGAGCCGGGTAAAGAATAGTGTTGAGCCACCCCCGTAGTGTTCGGGTTCGGTTCGGTTCGTCGAACACCGGGATGTTCGAGGAACTGTTCGTCGAACTGTTCGTCGAACACCTTAGAACACCGTCGAACACCGTTAAAACCAATGGCAGGCAAACAAAAACACATAGAAACACATAGAAAACACCTTCAAAGGTGTCCAAAAGCTGACAAACTGCTCAGAAGACGCTTTCTTTAAAAAAGCCGGCCGGCAATTCAGCAGCGGCATACACCAGTACCCGACAATTTAGACAAGAAGGAATAGAGCCTCACACATAGATTAGATAGAAACATGTCACTCACATATATATGAAGTACAGTGACAGTGTTGCTTACTGTACTTGTCATTTAGTGTAAAGGATTTATTAAAAAATATAATAGTGTTTTCATGCACCGTCTCTTTAAAAAAGCCGGCCGGCAATTCAGCATCTGTACCCGACAATTTATAACAGACAGAATAGAGCTTCACACATAGATTAGATAGATAGAAACATGTCAGTCACATATATATGAAGTACAGTGATAGTGTTGGTTACTGTACTTGTCATTTAGTATTAAAATAAAGGATTTATTATTAAAAAAAATTGGCGTGGGGTTCCCCTTAATTTTAGTCTCTAGCGGAGGTTAAGCAGACAGCTGGGGCAGATGTTTGAAGCCTGGGAAGGGGGTAATACCCACGGAGCTTCCCAGGCTACTAATATCAGCCCCCAGCTGAATACATAGCCTTTACTAGCTATTAAAATGGGGGACCCCCCCAAAAAAATGACGTGGGGTCCCCCCTAATTTAATAGCTAGCAAAGGCTAGGCAGACAGCTGGGGGCTGATATTAATAGCCCAGGAAGGGAGCCATGAATATTGGCCCCCTCCCAGGCTAGAAACACCAGCCGTCAGCCGCCCCAGAAATGGCGCATTCATAGGATGCGCCAATTCTGGCACTTAGCCTCGCTCTTCCACGCTGCCCTGTAGCGGTGGCAGGGGGTAATAGGGCTGGGGTTGATGTCAGCTTATAATGCCAGCTGACATCAAGCCCAGGTTAGTAATGGAGAGGCGTCTATAAGACACCCCCATTACTAACCCCATAGTCAAAGTTAAAAGAAAACACAAACACCCAGAATAAAGTCCTTTAATTGAAATAAAGACACAATCCTTTATTGTTCTAAATTAAACCATACTTACCATCACGCCCATTCCAGCTGAAGCCAACGATCTCCTGCAATAAAAGAAAAATAATAAAGCAACATCATCCTTACCTTTCCATGGTTCCCACGACAGCTTCAGCTCTGCTACATCGAGATGACAGGCTGGACCGCAGCAGAACGCTGCCATCCAGCCTGTCATCCCGCAGACACTGAGAAGCGCAGGCATGCTTGCGCTCTGCAGTGTCTGGCTGTGACGGCATAAAGATGAGACGAGTTCATGTCCAATGAACTTGGCGCACCTCATGCACGTCACTGACAGCGTGGGAAAATTCTCACGCTGAAGCGCTGAGTGCAGGAGAATTCTCCCACGCTGTCAGTGACGTGCATAAGGTGAGCTCATGTCCAATGAACTCAGCTCACCTCCTGCACGTCACTGACAGCGTGGGAGAATTCTCCTGCACTCAGCGCTTCAGCGTGAGAATTCTCCCACGCTGAAGCGCTGAGTGCAGGAGAATTTTCCCACGCTGCCAGTGACGTGCATAAGGTGAGCTCATGTCCAATGAACTCAGCTCACCTCCTGCACGTCACTGACAGCGTGGGAGAATTCTCCTGCACTCAACGCTTCAGTGTGAGAATTCTCCCACGCTGAAGCGCTGAGTGCAGGAGAATTTTCCCACGCTGTCAGTGACGTGCATGAGGTGAGCTGAGTTCATTGGACATTAACTCGGCTCATCTGGATGCCCTCACAGAGAGACACTGTGGAGCGCAAGCAAGCCTGCGCTTCTCAGTGTCTGCGGGATGACAGGCTGGATGGCAGCGTTCTGCTGCGGTCCAGCCTGTCATCTCGATGTAGCAGAGCTGAAGCTGTCATGGGAACCATGGAAAGGTAAGGATGATGTTGCTTTATTATTTTTCTTTTATTTCAGGAGATCGTTGGCTTCAGCTGGAATGGGCGTGACGGTAAGTATGGTTTAATTTAGAACAATAAAGAATTGTGTCTTTATTTCAATTAAAGGACTTTTTTCTGGGTGTTGTGTTTTTTTTAAATACTTTACTAGAAATTCATGGTGGTCATGTCTAATATTGGCGTGACCCCATGAATTTTGGGCTTAGGGCCAGCTGATAATGCCAAGCTGACCCTAACCCCTTTATTACCCAGTGAGCCACCGCATCAGGGCCCTGGATAAGTTGGGTACAGCGCCAGAAGATGGCGCTTCTATGAACGCGCCATTTTCCGGGGTGGCTGCGGACTGCAATTTGCAGCGGGGGTGGCCCAGAAAGCTTGGGCCTCCCTGCGCTGCGGATTCCAGCCCCCAGCTGCCTAGTTGTACCTGGCTGGACACAAAAACAGGGCGAAGCCCCACGTCAATTTTCTTTAAATTATTTCATGAAATAATTAAGAAAAAAAGGGCTTCCCTATATTGTTGTGTCTGGCCAGGTACAAATAGGCAGCTGGTGGTTGGGGGCAGCCCGTTCCTGCCTGCTGCACCTGACTGGACACAAATATAGTGCGAAGCCCCACGTCAATTTTTTTTTAATTATTTCATGAATTTCCTGAAATAATTTAAAAAAATTGAAGTGGGGCTTCGCACTATATTTGTGTCCAGCCAGGTACAGCAGGCAGGAATGGGCTGCCCCCAACCACCAGCTGACTATTTGTACCTGGCCGGACACAACAATATAGGGAAGGCCTTTTTTTCTTAATTATTTCATGAATTTCATGAAATAATTAAAAAAAAAATACGTGGGGCTTCGCCCTATTTTTGTGTCCAGCCAGGTACAACTATGCAGCTGGGGGCTGGAATCTGCAGCGCAGGGAGGCCCAAGCTTTCTGGGCCCCCCCCGCTGCAAATTGCAGTCCGCAGCCACCCCGGAAAATGGCGCGTTCATAGAAGCGCCATCTTCTGGCGCTGTACCCAACTCATCCAGGGCCCTGGTGCGGTGGCTCACTGGGTAATAAAGGGGTTAGGGCCAGCTTGGTATTATCAGCTGGCCCCAAGCCCAAAATTCATGGGGTCACGCCAGTATTAGACATGACCGCCATGAATTTCTAGTAAAGTATTTAAAAAAAACACAACACCCAGAATAAAGTCCTTTAATTGAAATAAACACACAATTCTTTATTGTTCTAAATTAAACTATACTTACCATCACGCCCATTCCAGCTGAAGCCAACGATCTCCTGCAATAAAAGAAAAATAATAAACCAACCTCATCCTTACCTTTCCATGGTTCCCACGACAGCTTCAGCTCTGCTACATCGAGATGACAGGCCGGACCGCAGCAGAACGCTGCCATCCAGCCTGTCATGCCGCAGACACTGAGAAGAGCAGGCATGCTTGCGCTCCTCAGTGTCTCGCTGTGACAGCATCCAGTGAGCCGAGGTCATGTCCAATGAACTCGGCTCACCTCATGCACGTCACTGACAGCGTGGGAAAATTCTCACGCTGAAGTGCTGAGTGCAGGAGAATTCTCCCACGCTGTCAGTGACGTGCATGAGGTGAGCTCATGTCCAATGAACTCAGCTCACCTCATGCACCTCACTGACAGCGTGGGAAAATTCTCCTGCACTCAGCGCTTCAGCGTGAGAATTCTCCCACGCTGTAAGTGACGTGCATGAGGTGAGCCGAGTTCATTGGACATGACCTCGGCTCATCTTTATGCCGTCACAGAGAGACAATGTGGAGCGCAAGCAAGCCTGCGCTTCTCAGTGTCTGCGGGATGACAGGCTGGATGGCAGCGTTCTGCTGCGGTCCAGCCTGTCATCTCGATGTAGCAGAGCTGAAGCTGTCGTGGGAACCATGGAAAGGTAAGGATGAGGTTGCTTTATTATTTTATTTTTATTACAGGAGATCGTTGGCTTCAGCTGGAATGGGCGTGACGGTAAGTATGGTTTAATTTAGAACAATAAAGAATTGTGTCTTTATTTCAATTAAAGGACTTTATTCTGGGTGTTTGTGTTTTTTTTAACTTTGACTATGGGGTTAGTAATGGGGGTGTCTTATAGACGCCTCTCCATTACTAACCTGGGCTTGATGTCAGCTGGCATTATAAGCTGACATCAACCCCAGCCCTATTACCCCCTGCCACCGCACCAGGGCAGCGTGGAAGAGCGAGGCTAAGTGCCAGAATTGGCGCATCCTATGAATGCGCCATTTCTGGGGCGGCTGACGGCTGGTGTTTCTAGCCTGGGAGGGGGCCAATATTCATGGCTCCCTTCCTGGGCTATTAATATCAGCCCCCAGCTGTCTGCCTAGCCTTTGCTAGCTATTAAATTAGGGGGGACCCCACGTCATTTTTTTGGGGGGGTCCCCCATTTTAATAGCTAGTAAAGGCTATGTATTCAGCTGGGGGCTGATATTAGTAGCCTGGGAAGCTCCGTGGGTATTACCCCCTTCCCAGGCTTCAAACATCTGCCCCAGTTGTCTGCTTAACCTCCGCTAGAGCCTAAAATTAAGGGGAACCCCACGCCAATTTTTTTAATAATAAATCCTTTATTTTAATACTAAATGACAAGTACAGTAACCAACACTATCACTGTACTTCATATATATGTGACTGACATGTTTCTATCTATCTCATCTATGTGTGAAGCTCTATTCTGTCTGTTATAAATTGTCGGGTACAGATGCTGAATTGCCGGCCGGCTTTCTTAAAGAGACGGTGCATGAAAACACTATTATTTTTTTTAATAAATCCTTTACACTAAATGACAAGTACAGTAAGCAACATTGTCACTGTACTTCATATATATGTGACTGACATGTTTCTATCTATCTAATCTATGTGTGATTCTCTATTCCTTCTATTCTAAATTGGCGGGTACCGCTGCTGAATTGCCGGCCGGCTTTTTTAAAGAGACGGTGCATGAAAACACTATTATTTTTTTTGATAAATCCTTTACGCTAAATGACAAGTACAGTAAGCAGCACTTTCACTGTACTTCGTATATATGTGACTGACATGTTTCTATCTATCTAATCTATGTGTGAAGCTCTATTCTTTCGGTTCTAAATTGTCGGGTACCGGTGTATGCCGCTGCTGAATTGCCGGCTTTTCATGTTTCACTGTTGGCACTGTTCCCATCGATTTGGGCAATCACTGTAATGCCACAACCACCATGGCTGTGGCATTACAGTGAGTGGCAGACAATCCTTGCATGATTGGTGCTCTAAATAGCACCAGACATGCAGGACACGCTTTTGGTGCACGAACAGTTATCGAACATAACCTCGAACAGCCGAATTTTTTGCAAATCGTTCGGGTTCGTCGAACAACTCGAACACCGCCCAAAACAGCTCGAATTTGAGATTGGCGAACAGTTCTAGTCGAACAACGCTCATCTCTAGTAAAGAACCGAGAGAGACCAGAGCTGAGTAAAGGGGGCCTAAAAATTGGTCAACTCGATGGAAACAGTTCTCATATAACATGGGAACAGCATGGGGAAGACCCCTGGAAGCATCTCTGACTACCAGGTCATTGCTGTGAACAATGTTGTCAGAGTATTACGCCGATACAAAAATGAAGCAAAAATAGATTTTCCTGGAAAAAATGTTAAGAAACATTCTTTCCAGGGTAATGACTTATATATAAGGCAAAGTAAATAATCAAAAAAAAATGCTCCTCCACACCTTGGGCTATGTTCACACGTAGAGTTTTTGATGTGTTTTTGCACTTTTGCATTTCTTTCAACTGTAAAAAATACATTCACCAGTAAATGTAATTTTAACATTTTAATACCTTATCTGGCCATGCAGTATGTGAGAAATGATCAGACACATCCAGAATGAACACTCATTTCCAGCTGATAATACTATATAGTACCTGTCCCTATTTTAAAAGCATCTTACAGCATTGGGGAATAGATTTTTTTTTCAGCACGGAGTATAATACAATAATCTCTGACTAGATGCCTGTAAGACGCTATCCCAACTATATAGGTCACCCGTATATGAATCTCAGATAAGAGAGATAATATAGTACAATAAAAAATTGAGTTTAACTGTCTCTGAAGATTTTTTTTTGGTACGTTGCGCTACCAAGCTGTGAAGTAACACAAACAACCCTGTCTGCTTTCATCAATTTCTAATTACAGATTAAAAATTATGAATCGGCCAACGAATGCATGGAAAATATGTATCAAGTTATGGATCGTTGTAGGGATGTATGAGACCAGAATGAAAACTTATTTCCAGCTGATAACACCATCTAGTTCCTGTCCCTATTTTAAAAGCAGCTAACAGCGTTATCAATAGGGAATAGATTTTTTTTTAGCACTGAGTATAATACAATAATCCCTGACTACATGCCTGTAAGACGCTATCCCTACTGCTATAAGTCACCTGTACACAAATCTCAGATAAGAGAGGTAATATTGTACAATAAAAAATAGATTTTAACCGACCCCAAAAAGTTTTTTTGGACGTAACACCAACAAACTGTGAAAGGACGCAAGCAACCCTGCCTGCTTTCATGAATTTGTGAGTAAAGATCACCGTTAAAAAATAAATATGAATCGGTCAACGAGTGCATGGAAAATATCAATCAAGTAATGCACTGTGGAAGAGATGTATTCAATGACAATGAACAATACTCATCTCCAGCTGATGATACTTTGCACCTATCCCTATTGTAAATGCAGCTAACAGCGGTATCAATAGGGAATAAAATAGATTTTTTGCAGAAGCAGTACACCATATAAGGCAATAATAACTGTCTGGATTGGTGTAATAAGCTATCCATACTGCGATAGTTCACCAGTAAATGAATTTCATGTAAGAGAGGTAATATTATAGAATATAGAATAAATTGGAATTGGCTTTCCCATTATTAAGGAGTGGGTCTCCTATACTGTTATTGTGTATATGTTATAATACCCCCGGTGGCACTAAAAATAATCTCAACAAAATGCTAGCGGCCACGACCTCCAAGGCGTAGAGAGACAGTTCATGCTACATGTCCAGCTTGCATACCCAATAGTTCTAAGGCGCAGGGGAATCACAGAGGTGACGCTAGTACTGTCACCAAGGTAGTCCTTCAGCCTCTTCCAAAACTTTTCTCTCCTTGTCAGAGTAACCCATGCATCAGAGTCTGGGTGCTGGGAGGGGCTGAGAAAACTATCCTAGACCTTTGACAGCGTTCCACTGCCTCCGCTGCATCTGCTTTGTTTCTCCCTCGCCTGTACTCCTTGGTTGTCCAGGAAACTGTGACCTCTGCCGCCAGCATAATTCTTCAACAAGGGCCATCTGGTACTGCAACATACAACATAGGAGTGGGTCTCCTATACTGTTATTGCATATGCAGCAAGTTCAAGGGCCGCTCAAATTTAGGACACACTCCAAAACACAGTTTGAATAGATGTAGTGAAGGACTTCAGTACTTTTTTTCCCTTCTTAAGGAGTAGGTCTCCTATACTGTTATTGCAAATACAGCAAGTTCAAAGGCTGCTAAAAATGAGGACATGCTCCAAAATCCCTTTGAAGAGACACAGTGGATTGCCTCATTAAAAAATTTTTTCCCATTATAAAGGAGAGGGTCTCCTATACTGTTATTGCATATGCAGTGACTGTAAGGACTGCCAAAAATTAGGACGCACTCCAATACTCCTTTGAAGAGACGTAGAGGAGGGCCTCATTAAAACAAAATTGTTCCCATTATTAAGGAGTGGGTCTCCTATACTGTTATTCCATATGCAGCAAGTTCAAAGGCTGCCAAAAATTAGGACGCGCTCCAATACCTCTTTGATAAGACATAGTGGAGAGCCTCATTAAAAAAAGTCTTCCCATTATAAAGTAGTGTGTCTCCTATACTGTTATTGCTTATGCAGTGACTGCAAGGGCTGTCAAAAATTAGGACGCACTCCAATATCCCTTTGAAGAGATGTAGAGGAGGGCCTCATTAAAAAAAATTGTTGCCATTATTAAGGAGTGGGTCTCCTATACTGGTAATGCCCATGCATAATGGGTTGAAAAACATTTACCCCTGGGGGGTATACATGAACATACTGTGTACATGAACATACTGTATAACATACAGAATGTTAGAGGTAGGCCTCTAAAAATATTTCCTACGGGCATCATAAACACCCTTAAAAAAATTATGTAGGGGGTTGCATGTGGTGGAGGATGAGGAGAAGGAGGAGGGTGACATAAAATAGACAAAATCAGGAGGCATATACCCATGTCTGGATGTGAAGAGGTGCATGGAAATAGACCCCCTCTAAAAAACCACTAGATTTGACATTATGTTCTGCTGCTATCGTCCAGTGGTGTCGAGAAGTCTGGCCCAATCCAGCCCTTGTTCATTTTGATAAGAGTCAGCCTGTCAGCATTTTCAGTTGACAGGCGGATGCGCCTATCAGTTATAATACCTTTGGAAGCACTAAACCCGCTCTGACAAAACTCTAGTGGCAGGGCAGGCCAGCAGGCCTCCAAGGTGTAGAGAGCCAGTTAATACCCCGTGTCCAGCTGAGATACCCAATAGTTATAATGCACAGAGGAATCATCAGAGTAACCTGCACATCAGGACCTGGGCACTGGGAGGGTCTGAGAAAACTGTCCCAGACCTTTGATAGTGTTCCCCTGCTTCTGCTGCATCGTATTTGTGTCTCCCTTGCCTGTACTCCTTGTTTGTCCAACAAACTGTGACCTTATCACCAGCGTTTTCAGATGGGAACTTTTTTAATAATTCTTCAACAAGGGCCTTCTGGTCCTGCAACATTTTATTAGACCTCTCTGCCCTGGGAAGGAGAGATAGAAAGTTCTCCTTGTAGCGTGGGTCTAGAAGTGTGACCAACCAGTAATTAGTGTTGGCCAAAATGTATACATCGCAAGGGTCACAAGAAAAGCAGCGGAACATAAAGTCAGCCATGTGTGCCGGACTGCCATCAGCCATGACTTCCCTGTCATGACCAAGAGGACGACTGTCCATGCTCTCCTCCTTCTCATCCTCCTCCTGGTCCTGCTCCCCATTCTCTCTCTCCTCAGGCTATCCACTCTGAACAGATGGTATGAATGTTGTATGGGTAGTACCATCTGTAGCGCAGGAAACTAGCTCCTGTTCCTTCTCCACTTCCTCCTCCTCCTCAATAGGACCCAATTTGTGTTCAGATGAGATGAGGCAGGGCTGTGTGGCATCACCCTGTATAGTTCGTTGCTCCATCTCATCATGCTCCGCCTGCAATGCCTCCTCTTTAATTGTAAGCAGCCAGTGTTTCAGTAGACAGAGAAGCGGGATGGTGACGCTAATTATGACATCACCACCACTCACCATCTGGGTGGAGTCCTCAAAGTTTTGGAGGATGGCAGAGATGTCAGACATCCATGCCCACTCATCAGCTCTTATGTGCGGAGGCTGACCTGAATACCGACGGACGTGTTGAAGCTGGTACTCTACAACTGCCCTCTGCTGCTCACAAATCCTTCCCAACATATGCAAAGTTGAGTTACAAAACGTGGCGATGAATATATGTGGAGAGGGGTGCACCATACACAAGTCACTAAATATATCAATGAATAGCGGGTGTTACATCCTGCATTGTAATAATCATATGTGGCAAAAAGAGGGTGGACAAGAATAAAAATTAAAGTGTGAGCAGAGCCCACGCGTATCGCTGTCCAAGCACCTTCGTCAGGGCAGGTCCACCTTGTCCACCTCTGCCCACCCTCTAATCCAATTACATAGGTACTCACTTGAGAAACTCTGCCTTGACAAGTTAAATCGGGTATCTTAACTCTGATTAGAGCTTCTGCCTCTATTTGATTACTATATGGTGACACATATACAAGACGCTGGGTTTTAAAACAGGTATTGAATTGTGGCTGTTAACTCCTTCCAGGGACGCGTGGTTTTGTGGGCCCACTTGCACTATTGCTATATTGCATAAATCTGTGTATTATTGATCTTTGATTATTTTTTACCCTGTTGTGGATACATTTTGGTATACCTAATCTCCATGGCATATGGTGGCTATAACTAAAATACTATTTTGTGGGTGGGAGTGGATCTATCTTGACCCATGTTATAATCATTCTTATATGAACTTTCATATTATTGGCCTCTTCGTGATTTTCGGACATGGTATTTTCTTATGGTCTTTGATTTAATTGCTTTTAGCATGTCAGTGTACAATAAACTTTGCAATCTTGATATTATTGATTTGAATCCTGGTGTGCACATCCAATTTTGCATTGTCTCTTTCCTCTCTTTTTGCCACAACGCGTGGTGACATCGCACACAAATCAGTGAGCTGGAAGCTGCAAACGCTGCTGAAGCACGGGGAAGGCGGCGGAAGCTGTAGGTGACTTTCTGAAATCGGCACACAGACGGCGTACTTTCACAAGCAGCTCAGGCAGATTCGGGTAGATTTTGAGAAACTGCTGAATCACTAGGTTGAGAGCATAGGCCAGGCATGGTACGTGTGCGAGGTTGCCAAGCCTCAAAGCCGCCATTGTCACACACGACCGGCAGAACGGCACATGTCTGGCCATTGTCACACACCACCATGCCTGGCTGTAAGATTATTACCGCAGTAATATAGGATCACGTCTGATAACCATAGTTTTAGGCAGTGGCCTAATCGATATGGTATTGGTCAGCGACCAAGGGTGAATAGGTTTAAACACACAACTGACAGACTTTAAATGGAGTAGAATATTTGTCACATTCCCAAAAATGTCAGGATTATTACCGCAGTAATATAGGATTATGTCTGATGATGGACAAGTTTCTCTGCTTCCACAATACAGCAATGCTATTAAAATCAACCAAATCTGGCTGTATGCTGCTAACAAGCAAACGGAGCAGTAAAAATGGTGTATTATATTGCCTTTCACCAATTCTCTCCCTCCCTCAGCAGCACCTGTCCCTATTCTGCCTGCTTGACCAGTAGACTGTGACGAGCATAGGATCCCGGGTCTTATATAAATCAGATTATGCTATGCTGCCAGCCAATCACTGTAATGCCACAACCAACATGGCTGCGGCATTACAGTGACTGGCAGACAATCCATGCATGTTCATTCACTGTCTAAAAAGCGCAAACATGTGGGGCGGGGAATCGATCTCCTGCAGTACTCGCCGAGCCCCGAGTATCTCGAGCACTGAGATGCTCGGGTGAGTTCTAAGTAGTGGCGAGTATGATCGCTCATCACTAGTAATAATAGAACAATAGTGTGTAAATAGCATTGTGCCAATATCCTTTTCATCTGAAGTACTATATTCATCGTGTAACATAACTTGTTTAATTTTCACTATCCCCAGATATTGTGCCGAAGGCACCCCTTTGATTGTGTTAATCGAATAAATGGTTGTTGGTTCAAGGACCACTGTCTTCTCATTGTCTGTGCTGTTGCATCCGTGTACCTGGTAACACCCCCACATATCAGAGCTGTTTTGGCTGCATGAGGGGAAACTACATAATGTTAGGCAGATCGTTTTCGTGTTATGACTGACCAATGTCTAAATACACTGTGTGCCAAATTATTAGGCAAATGAGTATTTTGATCACATGATACTTTTTATACATGTTGTCCTACTCCAAGCTGCATAGGCTTGAGATCCAACTACCAATTAAGTAAATCTGGTGATGTGCATCTCTGTAATGAGGAGGGGTGTTGACTAATGACATCAACACCCAATATAAGGTGTGCTTAATTATTAAGCAACTTCCTTTCCTTTGGCAAAATGGGTCAGAAGAGAGATTTGATGGGCTCTGAAAAGTCCAAAATTGTGAGATGTCTTGCAGAGGGATGCAGCAGTCTTGAAATTTCCAAACTTTTGAAGCGTGATCATCACCGAACAATCAAGCGTTTCATGGCAAATAGCCAACAGGGTCGCAAGAAGCGTGTTGGCCAAAAAAGGCGCAAAATAACTGCCCATGAATTGAGGAAAATCAAGTGTGAAGCTGCCAAGATGCCAAACACCACCAGTTTTGCCATATTTCAGAGCTGCAACATTACTGGAGTATCAAAAATCACAAGGTGTGCGATACTCAGGGACATGGCCAAGGTAAGGAAGGCTGAAAAACGACCACCTTTGAACAAGAAACATAAGATAAAACGTCAAGAATGGGCCAAGAAATATCTTAAGACTGATTTTTCAAAGGTTTTATGGACTGATGAAATGAGAGTGACTCTTGATGGGCCAGATGGATGGGCCAGAGGCTGGATCTGTAAAGGGCAGAGAGCTCCACTCCGACTCAGAGCTGGTATCATCAAAGATGAACTTGTGGGACCTTTTCGGGTTGAAGATGGAGTGAAGCTCAACTCCCAGACCTACTGCCAGTTTCTGGAAGACAACTTCTTCAAGCAGTGGTACAGGAAGAAGTCGGTATCGTTCAAGAAAAACATGATTTTCATGCAGGACAATGCTCCATCACATGCATCCAACTACTCCACAGTGTGGCTGGCCAGTAAAGGTCTAAAAGAAGAAAAAATAATGACATGGCCCCCTTGTTCACCTGATCTGAACCCCATAGAGAACCTGTGGTCCATCATAAAATGTGAGATCTTCAGGGAGGGAAAACAGTACACCTCTCAGAACAGTGTCTGGGAGGCTGTGGTGGCTGCTGAACGCAATGTTGTTCGAAAACAGATCAAGCAACTGACAGAATCTCTGGATGGAAGGCTGTTGAGTGTCATCATAAAGAAAGGTGGCTATATTGATCACTAATTTTTTTGTTTTTTGTTTTTGCATGTCAGAAATGTTTATTTCTAAATTTTGTGCACTGATATTGGTTTACCTTGTGAAAATAAACAAGTGAGATGGGATTATATTTGTTTTTAATTAAGTTGCCTAATAATTCATCACAGTAGTAGTTACCTGCACAAACAGATATCCTCATAAGATAGCCAATTCTAAAAAAAAACCACTCCAACTTCCAAAAATATTAAGCTTGGATATTTATGAGTCTTTTGGGTTGATTGAGAACATAGTTGTTGATCAATAATAAAAATAATCCTCTAAAATACAACTTGCCTAATAATTCTGAACACAGTGTATACAAATACAGAGGTAGTTTCACTACCATATAGTGTTTAGGATGCAGTGCTACTGAATTAGAATATAGGATCTTGTGTATGGATCCAGAAATAGTGGCACTGTTTCTAGGGAAAATTTTTATCTATATCTGTAGATATAGATATATATATCTATTAGTGTTGATCGAGCACTAAAATGATCGGGTGCTCGAAGCTCAGGCCGAGCTCACCGTGATACTCGGGTGCTCGACCTGAGCAACGAGCCCAATGTTAGTCTATGGGAGACCCGAGCATTTTTGCGGCGGCACCACCAGCAGTCTGTAGAAAGCCTAAAAAGTGCCCAAACCGATAGTGACAGTGCTCAAATGACATGGGGACAGCATGGGGATCGCCCCAGGAAGCATTTCTGACCCCCAGGTCACTGCTGTCAACAACGTGGTCAGAGGTATTAAGCCACTTTTACGGGCTCACAATAAAACATACAAAAACGAAACTGAAACTGTTTTCCTGTGAAATATGTTAAGGAACATCCTTTCCAGGGTAAAGACTTGTGTATAAGGTAAAATAAATAGCCAAAAACAAAAATACTCCTCCACACCTTGGGCTATGTTCACAAGTAGCATTTTTTATGCGTTTTTGCACTTTTGTATTGCTTTCAACCATGACAAATGCATTCACCGGGAAATGTCATTTTAACATTTTACAACCTTATCTGGCCATGTGCTGTGTGACACATGCATACAGTGCTGAAAAGACATGGGAACAGCATGGGGAAGACCCCTGGAAGCATCTCTGACACCCAGGTCACTGCCTAAAAGTGTGCCCATCAGAAGTCATCCTTGCCGCATCAGAAGATGCAGACTTGCAACTATCCCCGTGCAAGTCCTTGTCCCAGGGCAGTGTTCAATTGTACCTCCCCATTCCTTGAAATGCAAGCGCAAGTATGCAGCCTGCCACCCACCCACCCCCAGGCTGCAATACCATACTGCTAGCTTGCACTTGAAATTGGGCCTTTTAGGCATGTGGAGGCAGAATCTGGCCACCAAGTCATGGCTGCGTCGGCGGCCTGGTATCCATACTCAGTCCCCAGCCGCCCGGCGGCCGGATGTCCACGCTTGGTCCCCAGCCGCCAGGGGGCGGCCGGGTGTCCATACTCGGTCCCCAGCCGCCCCTATTTGTCCCGGTGCACCTTATACACAAGCGTGCATACCAAAACATTACCTGTGCCCTCCCCAGAGCATTTAGTGGGAAGGACAGCCTAACCACAAACACGTGGACAAGTGAATGTTGCCAGGGATGGTCCATCTCACTGACGCCTTCACATTGGGTTAATATTGTGGAAGCCGGGACACAGTTGGACACTGGGATGCAACACGTCCTTCAGACATAGAGGATTGCGGGTCCTGGGTCAATCATGCTTCAACACAAAGTTCAGAAGGTAGACAGCAGCAGTGGTCGGCCTCCTACACAACGAGTAAATTATTCATGATCATGAGGCCATCCATCTCCTTAGCTTTCTGTTCCTTAGAATGCAAGCGCATGTATGTAGTAGCGGCTAGGCCTGAGGTGGTCAGCATTCTGGCGCATATCCTACCTCCTCCGAGGATTGCTGGATGTTTTCCTACTACTATCCCAGTTCTATGACTCCCGTTAAAACAAAGCTTCAGGTGATGAATGATGGATGAGGTGGTGGAAAGGAGAAAGAGCAGGAGGAACAGGGACCATTTGCATCAATATGAGGCCAATGAACCATACATGTCTTGTAGGATATGTTTCTGTACCAAAAGGAGCGGTTCGGCTACACAGTTATAGGGCATACAGTGAGTGCAATGCCTACCAAAATTTTCGAGGCATTCCAATGCCCCTTGGAAGTGACATGGAGGTTAGAGGGCTTTAACTAAACAGTTTTTTCCATTTATAGCAACTGGATCTCCTGTACACTGTTGGCCTAAGCAGTGAGTGGAAGGCTTTCCAAAAATTATGAGGAACTGCAATGCCCCTTGAAACAGACGTGGATTACAGCGTACTAAAACCTTCTACCCATTATTGGGGAGTGGGTCTCTCTTAGTGTTCACCTATGCATTGAAAAGCAAAAGCTGACTAAAATTAGGAGGAAATGCAATGCCCGATGGAAGAGTCGTGGAGGTTAGAGGTAATTAAAAACAACATTTCAATGCCCCTTGGAAGAGACGAGGAGTTCAGAGTGGTTTAACAAGATGGTTTTAATGCCCCTTGGAAGAGACGTGGAGTTCAGAGTGGTTTAACAAGACGGTTTTAATGCCCATTGGAAGAGACGTGGAGGTCACAGTAGCTTAACAAGATGGTTTTAATGCCCCTTGGAAGAGATGTGGAGGTCCCAGTGGAATAAAAAGACAATATCAATGCCCCTTGGAAGAGTGGTGGAGGTCGCAGTGGAATAAAAAGACAATATCAATGACCCTTGGAAGAGTGGTGGAGGTCGCAGTGGAATAAAAAGACAATATCAATGCCCCTTGGAAGAGTGGTGGAGGTCCGAGTGGAATAAAAAGACAATATCAATGACCTTTGGAAGAGACGTAGAGGTCACAGTAGCTTAAGAAGAAGATTTTAATGCCCCTTGGAAGAGACGTGGAGGTCAGAGTGGTTTAACAAGACGGTTTTAATGCCCCTTGGAAGAGACGTGGAGGTCCCAGTGGAATAAAAAGACAATATCAATGCCCCTTGGAAGAGTGGTGGAGGTCCCAGTGGAATAAAAAGACAATATCAATGCCCCTTGGAAGAGTGGTGGAGGTCCCAGTGGAATAAAAAGACAATATCAATGCCCCTTGGAAGAGTGGTGGAGGTCGCAGTGGAATACAAAGACAATATCAATGCCCCTTGGAGGAGACGTGGAGGTCACAGTAGCTTAACAAGATGGTTTTAATGCCCCTTGGAAGAGACGTGGAGGTCCCAGTGGAATGAAAAGACAATATCAATGCCCCTTGGAAGAGTGGTGGAGGTCGCAGTGGAATAAAAAGACAATATCAATGCCCCTTGGAAGAGTGGTGGAGGTCGCAGTGGAATAAAAAGACAATATTAATGACCCCTGGAAGAGTGGTGGAGGTCGCAGTGGAATGAAAAGACAATATCAATGCCCCTTGGAAGAGTGATGGAGGTCCCAGTGGAATAAAAAGACAATATCAATGACCCTTGGAAGAGACGTGGAGGTCACAGTAGCTTAACAAGATGATTTTAATGCCCCTTGGAAGAGACATGGAGTTCAGCGTGGTTTAACAAGACGGTTTTAATGCCCCTTGGAAGAGACGTGGAGGTCACAGTAGCTTAACAAGACGGTTTTAATGCCCCTTGGAAGAGACGTGGAGGTCAGAGTGGTTTAACAAGACGGTTTTAATGCCCCTTGGAAGAGACATGGAGGTCCCAGTGGAATAAAAAGACAATATCAATGCCCCTTGGAAGAGTGGTGGAGGTCACAGTGGAATAAAAAGACAATATCAATGCCCCTTGGAAGAGTGGTGGAGGTCCCAGTGGAATAAAAAAACAATATCAATGCTCCTTGGAAGAGTGGTGGAGGATACAGTGAAATAAAAAGACAATATCAATGACAGTGGAAGAGACGTGGAGGTCACAGTAGCTTAACAAGACGATTTTAATGCCCCTTGGACGAGACGTGGAGTTCAGAGTGGTTTAACAAGACGGTTTTAATGCCCCTTGGAAGAGAAGTGGATGGCACAGTAGCTTAACAAGAAGGTTTTAATGCCCCTTGGAAGAGACGTGGAGTTCAGAGTGGTTGAAAAAGACGGTTTTAATGCCCCTTGGAAAAGACGTGGAGGTCCCAGTGGAATAAAAAGACAATATCAATGCCCCTTGGAAGAGTGGTGGAGGTCCCAGTGGAATAAAAAGACAATATCAATGCCCCTTGGAAGGGTGGTGGAGGTTACAGTAGAATAAAAAGACAATATCAATGACCCTTGGAAGAGACGTGGAGGTCACAGTAGCTTAACAAGACAATTTTAATGCCCCTTACAAGAGCCATGCAGTACAGCATATTAAAAACATTATTCCCATTATTGGGGAGTGGGTCTCCCATAGTCTTTGCCTATGCCTTCCATGCAAAAGCTGCCAAAATTTAGGATGGAGCAACTTGCAATGCCCCTTACAAGAGCCATGCAGTACAGCATATTAAAAACATTATTCCCATTATTGGGGAGTGAGTCTCCCATAGCCTTTGCCTATGCCTTCCAAGCAAAAGCTGACAAAAATTAGGACGGAGGAACTTGCAATGCCCCTTACAAGAGCCATGCAGTGCAGCATATTAAAAACGTTATTCCCATTATTGGGGAGTGGGTCTCCCATAGTCTTTGCCTATGCCTTCCAAGCAAAAGCTGCCAAAAATTAGGACGGAGGAACTTGCAATGCCCCTTACAAGAGCCATGCAGTGCAGCATATTAAAAACGTTATTCCCATTATTGGGGAGTGGGTCTCCCATAGTCTTTGCCTATGCCTTCCAAGCAAAAGCTGCCAAAAATTAGGACGGAGGAACTTGCAATGCACCTTACAAGAGCCATGCAGTACAGCATATTAAAAACATTATTCCCATTATTGGGGAGTGGGTCTCCCATAGTCTTTGCCTATGCCTTCCAAGCAAAAGCGGCCAAAAATTAGGACGGAGGAACTTGCAATGCTGCCAACACGGTCCACGGTCAACCTGGTGGTATAGTGGTGGTGGAGGCTGAGGATAAGGAGAAGAGCAAAAAACAGCCGAAATGAGGAAGCGTATACCCATGTGTGGGTGTGAAGCGATGCATGGGAATACACCTCCCGAAATAACACAGTGGATTTGACGTTATGTTACTCTGCTGTCATTTGGTGGTGATGAGAAGCCTGGCCCAATCCAGCCCTTGTTCATTTTGATAAGGGTCAGCTTGTCAGCATTGTCAGTTGACAGGGAGTGCGCTTATCAGTTATAATTCCCCCCAGCGGCACTAAAAACACGCTCCGATAACACGCTAGCGGCAGGGCAGGCCAGGACCTCCAAGGCGTACAGAGCGAGTTCATTCCAAGTGTCCAGCTTGGATACCCAATAATTAAAAGGCACAGAGGAATCACGGAGGATGCTGGTACGGTCAGCAAGGTACTCCCTCACCATCTTTTGAAACTTTTCACTCCTTGTGAGAGTACCCCGCGTCTCAGGGCCTGTAAGCTGGGCGGGTCTCAGAAAACTGTCCCAGAATGTTGACAGTGTTCCCCTGCCTCTGCTGGATTGGAGTTACGTCTCTCTCGCCTGTACGCCTTGGTTGGGCAACAAACTGTGACCTCTGCTGCTAGCGTGTTCAGATGGGAATCTTTTTAACAGTTCTGCAGCAAGGGCCTTCTGGTACTGCCCCATTTTTGTAGACCTCTCCAACTCAGGAATAAGAGAGTGAAAGTTCTCCTTGTAGCGGGTGTCTAAAAGTGTCACCAACCAGTAATGACTGTCACCCAACATTTTGACAAGGCGAAGGTCATGGTTAAAGCAGCGTAGCAAAAAGTCAGCCATGCGTGCCAGACTGGTAACGGGCAAGACTTTCGTGTCCTCACTAAGATGACGACTGACCATATCTCCTCCTCCCCCTCCTTCCTGTCCTCAGGCCACCCACGCTGAACCGACAGTATGACAGTTGTACAGGTACTACTGTCTACACCGCATGATACCAGCTCCTGTTCTTCCTCCTCCTCCTCCTCCTCTCCCTCATTGTCCCCCAATGCACGTTGGGATGAGATGAGGCTGGGCTGTGTGTAATCGCCCGCTACGGCTTCTTGACCCATCTCATCATACTCTGGCTGCAATGCCTCCTCTTTAATTCTCTTCAGAAAGCGTTGCAAAAGACAGAAAAGAGGGATGCTGACGCTAATGATGGCATCATCGCCACTCACCATCTTGGTGGACTCCTCAAAGTTTGTCAGGATGGTACATATGTCAGACATCTAGGTCCACTCCTGAGGTCTTATGTGTTGAGTCTGACCTGAATATCGACGGCCTTGTTGCAGCTGGTACTCCACAACTGCTCTCTTCTGCTCACAAATCCTTTGCAACATGTGGAGGGTTGCCGGAAGCTGCAAACGATGCTGCAACACAGCAAGGGCGGCGGAAGCTGCAGCCGGCTTCCGAAAATGAGCTGACAGGCGGCGTACTTTGACGAGAAGATCTGGCAGCTCGGGGTATGATTTAAGAAACCGCTGAACCACGAGGTTAAGCACATGAGCCAGGCATGGTACGTGTGTGATCTCGCCTCGCCTCAGAGCCGCCACCAGGTTACGGCCATTGTCACACACAACCATGCCTGGATGTAGGTTCAGCGGTCTCAGCCACAGATCTGCCTGTCCACAACTCACAAGCAGTGTGAGGTTTATCACCTAAGCCTATGAGTTTCAGCACAGCCTGTTGCCACTTGGCTGAGGCAGTACTGCAGTGCTTCCAGCTTGTAACTGATGTGGTGATATCTGAGATGGAGGCTGAACATGAGGAGGAGGAGGAGGATGATGCGCTGGAGCTGTACACTGTGGGGGCAACTCTGACTGACATAGGGCCCGCAATCCTCGGTGTGGGGAGAATGTGTTCAGTCCCAAGGTCGAACTGGGTCCCGGCTTCCACTATGTTTACCCAGTGTGCCGTCACGTGTCCATTGTCAGGTGGACTCTCCCAGTAACTGCATTGTTGAGGGCTTGGCAGATGTTTTGGGACATGTGCTTGTGTAGTGCGGGGATGGCACACAGGGCAAAACAGTGTCGGCTGGGGACCAAGTACCGAGGGACAGCCATCGCCATAAGGTTGCGGAAGGATTCCGTCTTCACCAGCCTAAAAGGCAGCATTTCCAACGCAAGCGGTCGTGAAATGTACGAATTTAGGACTGTGGCCTGTGGGGCGTTGGCTGCGAATTTGCGCTTTCGTTCAAAGGTCTGGGATATGGACAATTGAACGCTGCGGTGGGATGTGGATGTGGACGTTGATGCTGTTTCTTGAGAAACTGCCATAACAAGTGAAGACTGAGAGGAGGGGGCATCTTTGCATGCAGTATGGACAGGGGATTGCCTTGCACGCACAACAGGGGGTTCTCTTACATGCACAACAGCGGAAGAAGCAGTGGTGACACCCGCTGACTCTGGTCGTGGACCCTGGGGTTCACCCCACAAAGTCGGGTGCTTTGCTGACATGTGCCTGATCATGCTGGTGGTGGTCAGGCTGGTAGTTTTGTCACCTCTGCTGATGCTGGCCTGGCAGGTGGTACAAATGGCCTTTTTGGGGTTATCAGCAGAGTCTTTAAAAAAATTCCAGACTCAGGAAGACCTACCGGTTGTACTGGCAGCGTCCCTAGTGTTGGTGTTATGGGGAACGGTTGCCCGCCTTCTGTCTGCGGCCACCACACTGCTTCTTTCTGCCTGTTGGGGTACTCTGCCTCCCTCCCCCTGTGTGCTGCTGGCCTCGCTCTGCGTGTCCTCCTGCCACGTGGGTCAGTTACTACATCATCCACCACCTCCTCCTCTTCCACTTCCGCATCACGATCCTTCTCCTCACTTCGTGGCAATTGTGTCTCGTCATCGTCCACCTCTTGTGACAAATTGCCAGCGTCTTTTAAACAGATATATTTGTGTCTGAACAGTCAGCAAGACACTGAAACTGTTATTTTTATGCAAAAAGGTGGACTACACCCAGATTTGAACCGTGGAAGAGGAAAACCACAGTTCTAGTCCTCTGGCCTTCACCAGAATCTTTTAAACAGATATATTTGTGTCTGAACAGTCAGCGAGACACTCAAACTGTTTTTTTTTTATGCAAAAAGGTGGATTACACCAAGATTTGAACCGTAGAAGAGGAAAACCACAGTTCTAGTTCTCTGGCCTACACCAGAATCTTTTCAACAGATATATTTGTGTCTGAACAGTCAGCAAGACACTCAAACTGATTTTTTTTATGTAAAAAAGGCAAAAAGGTGGATTAGAATCATAGAATCATAGAATGGTATAGTTGGAAGAGACGTCCTGGGTCATCTGGTCCAACCCCCTGCTCAAAGCAGGATTCACTAAATCATCTCAGACAGATGTCTGTCCAGCCTCTGTTTGAAGATGTCCATTGAAGGTGAACTCACCACCTCTCGTGGCAGCCTGTTCCACTCATTAATCACCCTAACTGTCAAAAAGTTTTTTCTAATATCTAATCTGTGTCTCCTCCCATTTAGTTTCATCCCATTGCTTCTAGTCTTGCAACCGTTCCTCATAGGACATGGTTTGCAGACCAGTCACCATTCTGGTCACTCTTCTCTGAACTTGCTCCAGTTTGTCGATGTCTTTTTTAAAATGTGGTGCCCAAAACTGTACACAGTATTCCAGATGAGGTCTGACCAAAGAGGAGTAAAGACCGATAATGACTTCACGTGATCTAGACTGTATGCTTCTGTTAATACATCCCAGAATTGTATTTGCCTTTTTTGCTGCTGCATCACACTGTTGACTCATGTTCAGTCTATGATCTATTAGTATACCTAAGTCTTTTTCACATGTACTGTTGCTTAGCTCTATTCCTCCCATTTTGTATATGCTTTTTTCATTTTTATTGCCCAGATGTAGTACTTTGCATTTTTCCCTGTTAAAAAACATTCTGTTGGTTGCTGCCCACTGCTCCAGTTTATTTAGGTCTTTTTGAATCCTCTCTCTCTCTTCTCTAGTATTAGCTATCCCTCCTAGCTTTGTGTCATCAGCAAATTTAATCAGTTTACCCTCAATTCCTTCATCTAAATCATTGATGAAGATGTTGAACAATACAGGTCCCAGGACAGAGCCCTGTGGTACCCCACTTGAGACATTCATCCAGCTGGATGTGAAGCCATTTACAACCACCCTTTGAGTCCGATCACTAAGCCAGTTATGAATCCACCTAACAGTTGCCTGGTCCATTGCATACTTGGTCATTTTTTCAATAAGGATGGTGTGAGATACTTTGTCAAATGCTTTGCTGAAGTCAAGATATACTATATCTACAGCATTTCCCTGATCCACCCAGTCAGTGATTCTGTCATAGAAGGAAATTAAGCTAGTCTGACATGACTTGTTAGTTACAAACCCATGCTGACTCTGGTTAATCACTTCATTCTTATCCAGGTACTTACATACATGTTGTTTAATAATTTGTTCAAAGCTCTTTCCTGGTATAGAAGTCAGACTCACCGGCCTATAGTTCCCTGGGTCCATCTTCTTCCCCTTTTTGAAGATAGGAACAACATTTGCTCTTCTCCAGTCTTCTGGGACTTCTCCTGTTCTCCAAGAATTTTCAAAGATTATGGAGAGTGGTTCTAATCTGGTACTCCCAGATTTGAACCGTGGAAGAGGAAAACCACAGTTCTAGTTCTCTGGCCTACACCAGAATCTTTTAAACAGATATATTTGTGTCTGAACAGTCAGTGAGACACTGAAACAGTTTTTTTTATGCAAAAAGGTGGATTACACCCAGATTTGAACCGTGGAAGAGGAAAACCACAGTTCTAGTTCTCTGGCCTACACCAGAATCTTTTAAACAGATATATTTGTGTCTGAACAGTCAGCGAGACACTCAAACTGTTTTTTTTTTATGCAAAAAGCTGGATTACACCAAGATTTGAACCGTGGAAGAGGAAAACCACAGTTCTAGTTCTCTGGCCTACACCAGAATCTTTTTGTAATGCACACGCCCGGGCTGAGTGGCGTGTGCATGTGTATGTAGTGATTCCACTGTGCCATGAACCGGAGAGTGCCTGGAGGGGCGTAACTAAGTATCTGCCCGATCCGACCAAGGTCGCACGACGGCATACGACGCCAGTGCACCAGGGAAGTACCGAGCAGAGGGACCAGGGTCTACTCCAGGTCAGACTCCGGACACGGCTGTTGACCCACACCGGGGAATACAAGAACAGGCAGACTAGAGCGCAGGCTGGGTAGGGTCCAGTACAGACTAGGAGACAAATTCGAAACCGCAGACGCGGTGGACAGGGCAGAGCAAAGCGAAACCGCAGACGCGGTGGACAGGGCTGAGCAAAGCGAAACCGCAGACGCGGTGGACAGGGCAAAGCAAAGCGAAACCGCAGACGTGGTGGACAGGGCTGAGCAAAGCGAAACCGCAGACGCGGTGGACAGGGCTGAGCAAAGCGAAACCGCAGACGCGGTGGACAGTGCTGAGCAAAGCGAAACCGCAGACGCGGTGGACAGGGCTGAGCAAAGCGAAACCGCAGACGCGGTGGACAGGGCTGAGCAAAGCAAAACCGCAGACGCGGTGGACAGGGCTGAGCAAAGCGAAACCGCAGACGCGGTGGACAGGGCTGAGCAAAGCGAAACCACAGACGCGGTGGACAGGGCTGAGCAAAGCGAAACCGCAGACGCGGTGGACAGGGCAGAGCAAAGTGAAACCGCAGACGCGGTGGACAAGGTTGAGCAAAGTGAAACTGCAGACGCGGTGGACAGGACTGAGCAAAGCGAAACCGCAGACGCGGTGGACAGGGCTGAGCAAAGCGAAACCGCAGATGCGGAGGAGACAGGGCTCTGTTCACACGGAACAGACTGGAAGAGAAAGGCAGAACCAGGTACACACAGGATACTTGCAATGAAGTAGCGAGTGGATTCCAAACTCACAAACGGGAGTACAGAGACAACGAGTAGGAGATAGGTACGGGATCAAATTCTGCAAGAAAAGGGAAGGTACGGACATAGAGAAAAACAGATAACAGGCTAGAAAAGTATACAAACAAGAGCAGGCAAGATACAGGAACGGGTCTAGGTATGCGATCCCTAGTAGTGTTGAGCCACCCCCGTAGTGTTCGAGTTCGGTTCGGTTCGTCGAACACCCGTGTGTTCGCCGAACTGTTCGTCGAACTGTTCGTCGAACACCTTCGAACACCGTTAAAACCAATGGCAGGCAAACAAAAACACATAGAAACACATAGAAAACACCTTCAAAGGTGTCCAAAAGCTGACAAACTGCTCAGAAGACACAACTAACACATGGAAAAGTGACAAGTACATATAGTCATGAGAAAAGAAAAGAGGTGGAGGAGTAAAAGGAGGGGGAGACACAGATATAGGCATGTCATGCCCTTCTAAAATCCAAAAAGTGAGAAGCCGACACGTTCAGTCCGCTCCTGCCCGTGCCACCTCCGTGTCGCCGGGTTTGTGCCAGAGCCGCGGTGAACCCTGACGGCCAGCCCCCCTCTCCCAATACTGGTGCCTGTCCGCTGGTGGGTCAAGCGAGCCCCCCTGTGGTGGAGGCAGCTCTAAGCTTTTTAATTTAAATTGTCTCTCTAATTTGAATGAATACACTTTAAATCCATTTACAAGGATCTATTGGAGGGCAAGTCTCATGCCAGCAGCTGCGTAATTCCAGCTCCAGTAGCGTCCACTAAAGCTGCTGCAGTTAAAAAGCTTTTATAAGGATCGAGCTCGGCTGTCCACCGCAAGGCATCCTACTGCCAGTCCCAGCCCCTATGCCTTGGGGTGCTTCCTGATGCTCTTCACTGAGTATCCCGTGGTCCCGAAGCATTTCCTTTGAAAAAATTAAGTGTCCAAACTACAGGTGGTGTAGCTTGCTTAACAGCCGGGATAATCCGCTGACTAGCAGACCCTGCTACTAGGCACAAAGTATTTCCTGGGCTAGATGCAGTTAAAAATTTGTAATTAGATACTCTCGTTGGATGCTGAGAAAGCATTCCATAGAGTCTCCTGGCACGCCATATATGATTCTCTTAAAAAGCTTGAGGTAGGGGTCTAGGGGACCCTTTTATAGCCAAAATCACGGCCCTGTATCGCAATACGTCACCTAGGCTGAAGATAAATGGAACTGTAGCACCCTGAGGGCTCGGTTGCTACAGAGGTATTGCACCTCACCCAGAGGTGTGATATCTCACTCTCAGGTAAGGATGGAGTGTGGATCAGGACCCGACACCTGCATGCATTACACCACATTGCCGTGGGGCAGGGCGACCAATATGCCCCTGAGATGGGCACGACAGTCCCTGTCCCTGGCTGGAGTGGGGGGAGGGAACACTGAGGAAGGGGAACCCTGTAGTGCAGGAGCAGGGAGGAAGCAGTTCCTGGGTGCATTGAGAAGGGAGTATAAAAGGTGGGCACCATTTTAGTTCAGTGCAGAGAAGTCTGAGCAGAAGTGGCAGGGAGCAGGGGCTCTGCATGAGCTCTGCTCCGGAGGCGGGCCTAGTAACAGAGGCCCAGGCCTGGAAGAGGGAGAAGGAAGGAAGAGGAGCGGAGAAGGCTCCAGGAACGAGGAACGAAGGGATCCCAGGGGTGCGGACGGGCGAGTCGCCACCGCACGCCCGAATCCACCTGCATGGAGGGGTCAGGCCAAAGGGGGAGACCGGTCCCCGAAACTAGTGGAGGCAGGAAACGACCCTCAGCTAGAAACCGGAGGCTGTGACATTTTATGTGGCGCAGCCCCTCGCTACACCCGCTAGGAGGGCAGCACATAGGGTCAGGGAAACTGGCACCAAGTTTACCAAGAGGAGGCCCGAGGCAGCCGGACAGAAGGGTTGGTAAGAAAGGCCAGACAAAGGACACACAAAGGGGGTCCTGTGAAGCGCTCCAAAGTTATCTGGGAGTTGTCTGAGCCCCTCACCTGGTGAGCACAGTACGACATGGGCAGCCGTTACCTGCAGACGTGGTCTGGATAATAAGAACTGTGAGGAAAGGCCCTGGACTGCATCACTGACTCCGTGTCATTACTGCTGCTGCCCTGCACCATCACCCCCATCCTCCGCATACACTGCCCTGAGGCTATACTCCTCCCGTGGGGAGTTATGCTACGCTCTGCTGCACCCACAACACCAGCCTCAGCGGTCTGCCCTGCAGCGGCGGTTCACTCTGACCGCAATCCACGGGTGGCGTAGTCGGACATTTAAACATCAAAACCACATAAATAGTTCCGCCACTGGTTTGACCACCCTGAGCCACGGAACCGGGTCGCCGCCACGAAGACTACAACCACCAGCATCCACCAAAAAGGGTCCGGCTCCGGGTGTCCCAAAGCCCAGGGGGTGCATCAGAACATTTTCATCACCTTTCACAATCACCAATGGGACAAGGCAGGGATGTCCTCTGTCCCCTCTCTTATACATCCTAGTGACGGAGCACCTGCTCTCATCAATTCGCCATAACCCCAATATTAGGTGGATTGAGGTGGGAGGCACCGAGTACAAGTGCTCTCTATTTGCTGATGATGTACTAGTATATATCACTCAATCACATATATCCATCCATGCTGTTATGGCTGAAATAGATCACTTTGTTACATGGTCAAATTTTAAAATCAATGCAGCGAAGTCTGAGGCCCTCGATGTCTCCCTCCCCAAATCCATATAGGATTCCATCCAGTCCAACTTTCCCTTTGCCTGGCCCTCACAGGGTATCAAATACTTAGGAATTCCTATTCATAGAGACCTCTCCCATCTATGTTATCTTAATTTTGGGCCCTTTATTGAACAACTCCATACAGACCACGGTTGGCAAGTTAGAACTGTAAGATTCACTACGTGAACCACTGGTGTTTTGTGGAAAAGCACATGTACACTGTGTTCCAAATTATTATGCAAAAAGTGTTTAGGAGTGATAAGGGAAGAATTTGTTTGTTTGTCAGTTAAACTCATTGATGGTGATGTGTGTCAGGGCTCTTTATATCACTGTAAGCAATTGCAGACACCTGTGCTAATTAGTTTGGCAGGTGTGTCCAATGAAAGGCAAGACTACTTAAGAAGGCTGTCTCACATTATTAAGCAGCCTACATTTTCTGCCAAAATGGGAAAGAAAAAGGATGTGTCGGCTGCTGAGAAGCAACAAATTGTGGAGTGTTTAGGTCAAGGCATGACTACAATCAACATTGTGCGATGATCAGGATGAAGTGTCTTGGCAATCAAGAAGTATGTAGCTGATTCACAGTACACACGTGTGCGTGCTGATAAGGGCAAATTGAGGACTCCTTCCTACAGGCAATTACGTCAGGTTAAAAGAGTAGCGGCAAAAAAGCCTTGTCATAGCAGCAGACAAGTTTTTGAAGCTGCTGGTGCCTCCAACGTCCCCCGAACAACAAGATGCAGGGTCCTTCAGAGGTTTGCAGCTGTGCATATGCCATCCTGTCGACCTCCCCTATCCACTTCACACAAGCAGAAACGGCTCCAGTGGGCCAAACATTACATGAAGACTGATTTCAAAACTGTTTTGTTCACGGATGAGTGCCGTGCAGAGCTCGATGGTCCAGATGGATGGAGTGGAGGATGGCTGGTTGATGGACACCCCACGCAAACACGGCTACAGCGCCAACAAGGAGGAGGTGGAGTAATGTTTTGGGCTGGAATCATGGGGAGAGAGATTGTCAGCCCCTTTAGGATCCCTGAAGGCGCTAAAGATGAACTCCATAATGTATGTGGATTTTCTCAAACAGCACTTCCTGCCATGGTTCAAGAAGAAGAACCATGTATTTCACAGCAAGATCATTTTTTTGCATGATAATGCACCATCTCATGCTGCACATAAAACATCTGCATCTCTGGCTGATATGGGCATAAAAGGGGACAAACTTATGGTGTGACCCCCATGCTCCCCTGACCTCTACCCCATTCAGAACCTCTGGAGCATCATCAAAAGGAGTGTCTATGATGGCGGGAGGCAGTTCACATCTAAGCAACAGCTCTGGGAGGGTATTCTGTCCTCATGCAAAACAATTGAAGCAGAAACCATCCAAAACCTGACAAATTCAATGGACGAGAGAGTTCAGAAGCTCTTTTCGAACAAGGGGTCCTATGTGAAAATGTAACATCACCTAGAATAAAGTTTTGAGTTGAAAACTGTTTGATTTCAGTTTCTAATAACCTGCTAATGCTTATAATTTCAAAAATGACCATTTTTTTGGTCTTTATTAAAATGAAAAGGTTGATCGAAAAGTTTGGGGGATCTAAGAGTGTGGCAACCCAGTAGTCATGATTACTTCGAATTCTGACAATATGAGGGTCATGTTGCTGGTAGTGCAGCAAGAAGGCACTTATGTGTCTTGCGCATTTCGAAGCCCCAAAATTATTTTCCGGGCTAGATGCAGCTACAAATTATTATTAATTTTAAATCTGGTGGAGCTTAGTATAGATGGGCTAATAGGATCAGTGCTGCACACTGCTACAAAGCCCAAATTATTTTCCAGTCAAGATACAGATAAACATGATTAGTAATTTGAAAGCTTAAAACGGTTGGTAGGGTGATTTTAACCAATCATCAAGCTTTTACTCTCCCCAGGATGACACAGGGGTAGAAAAGTCGTTTCGGATCCATGATTTGTTCATCTTTATGAACGTGAGTCTGTCTACATTATCAGTGGAGAGCCGCGTGCGCTTATCTGTCAGCACACCACCAGCAGCGCTGAACACACGTTCAGACAGAACGCTGGCTGCGGGGCATGACAAGATCTCCAAGGCGTAAGTGGCTAGCTCCGGCCATTTATCCAGATTGGAAGCCCAAAAAGAGCAAGGGTCCAGTGACACAGTCATGGCTTCAATGTTTACTTGGAGATACTCCTGTACCATCGTCTCTAGGCGTTGACTATGTGTCAGACTTCTTGTCTCCTGTGGCCTTGCAAAGGATGGGCTAAAAAAGTGGTGAAATGATTCCGCAAAATTGATGTTACCAGCAGATACTGTGGTTCTGTTACGGTTTGAGTGCTGAACACTTGACGGTCCCACGGTTGGCAAGTTGGAACTGTGAGATTCACTACGTGCACCACTGGTGTTTTGTGGAAAAGCACATGTAAGATTCTGCAACAGTCTCTGCTGATACTCCTGCATGCGTGCATCCCTTTCTATGGCAGGAATAATTTCTGCAAATTTACTTTTGTATCGGGGATCTAACAGTGTGGCAACCCAGTAGTCAGGATTATTTCTAATTCTCACAATTCGAGGGTCATGTTGCAGGTAGTGCAGCAAGAAGGCACTCATGTGTGTTGCGCATCCAGGAGCACCAAGTCCCTGTTGTGTTGGTGGTGAGGTAACAATCATGCTTCCTTCCTCTGTCCTCTCCCCCCAACCTCGCACAACAGAAATGTGATCAAGGTCTCCCTCATCTGATGAGTCTTCCATCAGTTCGTCCTCCACTTCTTCCTGGGCTCCTGCACCTTCCTCACTAGTTTGGCTGCTACCATGCGCCCTGGTAAAACCATCTCCCCCACCCTCACATGCCTGCCGCCTTGGTGCTGCCGACCGTCTGGACCTTGCAGATGTTAGCCCTTCCGCATACAACTCCTCCTCCTCTACTTCCTCCACCTCCTCTTGTGCCACCACCTGACTCCGAATTCTGTTTAACATGTGCTCCAGCATGTAAATCACCGGAATAGTCATGCTGATAATGGCATCGTCAGCACTAAACATCTTCGTCGCCATTTCAAAACTGTGCAGAAGGGTGCATAGGTCCCTGATCTGAGACCACTCCTCCAGCGTGATTTGCCCCACCTCCGGATCTCGTTGGCCCAGGCTATACGTCTGAACGTATTGCACCAGGGCTTGTCGGTGCTGCCACAGTCGCTGCAACATGTGCAGAGTTGAATTCCACCGGGTAGGCACATCGCATTTTAGCCGGTGAAGTGGCAGGCCCAACGACTTCTGTAGAGATGTAAGTCGCTGAGCTGCGGGATGCGAACGGCGGAAGTGAGCACACAGCGACCGTGCCCTCTGCAGAAGGCCATCTAGTCTGGGATAGTGGGCTAAAAATTGCTGGACAACCAGGTTCAACACGTGAGCCATACAAGGCACGTGTGTGACATTGCCCCGGCGAAGGGCCGCACCCAGGTTTGCAGCATTGTCGCACACGGCCTTCCCTGGTTTCAGGTCCAGTGGAGACAACCATTCATGAAATTGGTTCTCCAGAGCTGACCACAACTCCTCAGCTGTGTGACTCACATTTCCCAGACATTTCAAAGTAAAAACCGCCTGATGACGTTGAGCCCTACTGCCAGCATAGTAAGGAGGTGTGCAGGATCCCTTCTGCGCAGTTAGAAAGTTTGTGGCATGACCAGACAGGCTTTGGGTGCAGGTGGAAGACCGAGAGGAGGTTGAGGAGGCAGAAGCAGTGGAGGAACTTTGACATAAAGAGGATTGACGCACAACTCGTGGGGACGGCAAGACTTGGACAGCAACCCCTTGTCCTGCTATCACCATAGTTACCCAGTGCCCAGTCAGCGACATGTAACGCCCCTGTCCATGCCTACTCGTCCAAGTGTCTGTGGTGAAATGCACCCTGTCACACACAGAGTTTCTCAAAGAAGCGGTGATGTTGTGTGCGACATGCTGGTGGAGCGCAGGCACACCTTTCTTTGAGAAGTAGTGCCGACTGGGCATCTGGTACTGGGGCACTGCGACGGACATAAGGTCTCGAAAATCCTCTGTGTCCACCAGGCGGAAAGGCAGCATTTTTGTAGCCAAGAGCTTGCAGATGGTGAAATTCAACCTCTTAGCTTTCTCATGGCTAGGAGGAAATGGTCTTTTACTTGTCCACATCTGAGGGACCGAGGGCTGGCTATTGTGCTTAGACGGGGTTGATAAGGGTGTCCCCGGCAAACTGCCGGTCTGTCAGGAAGATGCAGGCGGACATGTAAGGTTGCCTTGATCCAAAGGTGGTGCTATCGATGTCGGACAGCGCTCAACACCAGCTGGTGTTACCACCTCGAAAGAAAATGATGACCTGCCAATCACACTGGCTGTTGCGGGTAAATGACGCGCCCCTGGGCCTGTGTCGCGCTGCGCTGCGCATGCGGGAGCTTACCCGGAGCCGGATCTGTGGAGGGTTGTAGTCTCGTGGCGGTGACCCGGTCCGTGCCCAGGGAGTCAAATTAGACGGCAGTCCATTAGTAGTAAATGGTTGATGACTACGCCACCCGTTGAGTGCAGCCAGGGGGCTGCTGCTGCAGGGCAGACCGCTGAGGCCGATGGTGGGATTGTGCAGCGTGATAGTATAACCCCCAACGGGAGGGGTATGGCCTCAGGGCAGCCGACGTGGATGATGGGGGTAGCAGGAACCACTCAGAGACGGTACGGTGTAGTTCAGGGTCTTTACTGGTAACAACAAAAGACCCTCCCGGAGTACTTGCTAGCGGATGGGGCCTGGTCTGTCCTTGAGCAGATGGGATCTCCCCTGGCCAGGCGTAGTTGTAGGCCTCCCAAACTGACTGTACTCTTCTGGCTACCTTGCTAGGAGCTGATGTAAGTAGCCCACGTCCCTGAGTGTACCGTGTGGTGCTCACCCGTATGGCCGGTGACTCGGGGCCTTCTAATGGCTTCCGCTCCACGATGGCGGTGCTGGTCCCACGCGTGTGACCGTGCCTTCGGGCTTCTGGGCCAGAGGACCTGAAATCCCCTGCCTGACGGATTCTGCTGCTGGGCAGGAATTAGTCCCCACAGCCTCGGACTCCGGGTCCGGTAAAAAGTCTTCTTAGTCAGGGCGAACTCTGCAGCTGCCAGCCCCTGACTCCTTGTAACTGCTGTTTCTTCCTATGCTGTCTCTACTTCTTCTCTTCTTCTACTCACTCACCCTGCCTCAGCCCCAGGTTTATATAGGGGAAGTTCTTCCCCTCCCAAGACTGGGCAGGAGGTGTGGCATGCACAGGATCCCTGACTAAAGGACCTCCCACCTGCTCTCAGACATAACATTACGTTACTGTGGCAACCAGACCCCTGGGGTGTCACATTCCCCCCTAGTAAAATTTAGTACTCCGGGACTAAACACATTTAGAAAACATAACAAGGCAAAACATTAATAATACAATAAGAAAACACATAAAGATGGTTACGGCGTGTCCGCAACCGGGTGCAGTCTCTGAAGAAAGCAAAGTGTCCATTTCACCAACACAGGGAGACGTAACCAGGTAGGGGTCTGTTCTACCCCGAGTCCTTGACAGTCTTTAGTCCATCCTGGGTTACGCTCCAACTATATACAAGGATTCCCGGTAAATCCACCAAGGATTCCTAAAAACAACTAGAAATACAAAATTACACACAAGCAACTATAGACAGGTAAACATTATTAAATAGCTTAAACATTTAGATCCTCCAACGTGCGGGTAACTGGCCTCTAGTGGCCCTAGTGGACCTACGGAGCTGACTGTCTGGCCCTGAACTACAGGGTGTAGGAGCTGTCAAGGGTAAACTGGGCAGCTGTCTACCGGCTCTTTGTCTCACTAGGGGTACGGCAGGCTCACTATAAGCAGAGGGTTGATTCTCCTGTTCTACTTGTGTGGAGTCTTCTGCCTCCTGGACCGGCTGTTCTTCCAGCTCTACCCGTTGCTCCGTAGGTTCTTGGGATGATGGTTGGAGGAAGGTGAGTACGGGTACCACAACTGCACCATTGACTTGAGTCCAAGACCGAGGGAAGTCCCCGAGCACGGTACTAACCATATCTTCCCTTTCTCCCACGGGTCGATGGTCTTCTTGTTCCTCTTCAGGGTTCCTCAGTTGTTCGGGACACTTCTTCAGGTGGTCCCGGGATACAATGGCTGTGGTTTCTCCTCCGTCTTTACTGATGGTACAGACCTTCGGGTTCTCGTGGCTTGAGGGCAGTACGGTGTACGGGTCCTTCTCCCACTGGTCATCCAACTTGTGGAGCCGTCTTTTCCTCTTCAAGACCTGCTCTCCGGGTACCAGGGGAACAGCGGGAGCATACTGGTTGTAAGTCTTCTCTTGTCTTTCCCTAGCCTGACAGAGACTTCGCTCCACGCTCTCCTGTACTCTCCGGTACTGCTGCTGCCTCTCTGTGTCCCAGTCTGTTTCTGGTGAAGTGTCCTCAGGTGTCAGGACTCCCATTTCCAGGTCAACAGGTAACTTACCAGGTCTCGCCCTCATTAGGTAAGCCGGGGTACAGTTGGTGGAACCTACCGGGATGTGGTTGTATAGGTCCACCAGATCGGGCAACTTCTCAGGCCACAGACTGCGTTCTTCCAGGGGCAATGTTTTTAGAAGATCCATTACCACCTGGTTCATTTTTTCACAAAGTCCATTAGTTTGCGGATGGTAGGGTGTCGTCCTTATCTTCCGGCAGCCATACAGATTGCAGGATTCCTGGAAGACCTCCGCTTCAAAGGCAGGTCCCTGGTCCGTCAGCACTTGGTCCGGGTACCCGTGTGGACGGCAGAAGTGCTGCTGGAAGGCCCTAGCTGCTGTTTGAGCCGTTAAGTCCTTGACGGGGACGACAACCAAGAACCGGGAGTAATGATCCACGATGGTTAACGCGTAGACGTAGCCACTTCTGCTTGGGGTCAGTTTTACATGATCCAAGGCTACCAGTTCCAACGGTTGCCGGGTGACGATGGACTGCAGGGGAGTCTTCTGGCTGGCCCGGTCCTTCCTTCTCAGATTGCACGGGCCACAGTCTCTGCACCACTTCTCGATGGTTCCCCTCATGCCTACCCAGTGGAACCGCTCGCGCAGCAGGAACTCCAGCTTTTTCCACCCGAAGTGTCCAGCTCCGTCGTGGTATGCCTCCATCACCATGGCTGCGTCTCTTCGGGGCACCACTACTTGCCAGAGTAGTTCATGCGTCCGGGAGTTGACCATTCTGCGGCACAACTTCCCCTTGTAAAGGAATAGTCGACTCTTCTCCGCCCATAGTTGTTTGGCTTCCTCCGGAGCGTCTGGTTCAAGGCGAGCCTCCGGCCGAGTCAGCATCTCCTTCACCAGTCGGACGGCAGGGTCGCTGTCTTGCGTTTCCGCCCAGTTGTAGTGGGGTAAGGGGTTCAACGTAGCAGCTTGCTTACCCCTTACCCGGTGGGAATACTGGATAGTCCCATGACGGTGGAACGCAGGGAGTTCAACTTCTTCCAGTCCCTCCGGATCTTCTCCTTCGTCCGGCAGGTTGGGCATCCTGGACAGGGCGTCCGCGTTAGTATTGGAGCGTCCTGCCCGGTATTTGATTGTGAACTCGTAGTTGGACAGACGGGCCATCCACCTCTGCTCCAGGGCACCGAGTCTTGCCGTGTCCAGGTGTATCAACGGGTTGTTATCCGTGTATACGGTGAACCGGGAAGAAGCGAGGTAATGCCTAAAGCGCTCGGTGACTGCCCATACCACGGCCAGGAACTCTAGCTTAAATGAGCTGTAATTCTCGAGGTTCCTTTCGGTGGGTCGCAGTTTTCGGCTGGCATAGGAGATCACTCGTTCTCTCCCCTGCTGAATCTGGGATAGTACGGCTCCTAGCCCGATGTTACTGGCGTCGGTGTAGAGGATGAAGGGCTGGCTATAGTCTGGGTACGCCAAGATTTCATCCCCCGTGAGGGCCATCTTCAGCTGGCGGAAGGACTCTTCTTCTAGCTCTTCCCATTTGAAGGGCGGCTTCTGGTTCTTGGCCTTCCGGGACTGGCCTATCAGGAGGTCCTGCATAGGCGCTGCCTTTTTGGTGAAACCGGGAATAAACCTTCGGTAGTAGCCTACCAACCCCAGGAACTGCCGCACTTCTTTTACGCTGGAGGGGCTTGGCCATCCCTTAATTGCGGTGATCTTATCGGGGTCGGGAGCCACTCCGTCAGCGCTCACCACGTGTCCCAGGTATTGCACCTTTGGTTTCAGGAGGTGACACTTGGAGGGTTTCACCTTTAGGCCGTAACTCGCCAGAGCTTCGAACACCTCCGCCAGGTGTTTCAGGTGGTCCTCATAAGTTTTGGAGTATACGATGACATCGTCCAGGTACAACAGGACCGTCTCGAAGTTTCTGTGGCCCAGACAGCACTCCATTAATCGTTGGAAGGTTCCTGGGGCGTTGCAGAGTCCGAACGGCATGCAGGTGAACTCACTAAGTCCCATCGGGGTGGTGAATGCGGTCTTCTCCCGGTCCGCCTCTGCTACAGGAACCTGCCAGTACCCGCTAGTGAGATCCAAGGTAGAGAAGAAGTTAGCAGATCTTAAAGCAGCCAATGACTCCTCTATCCTTGGTAAGGGGTACGCATCCTTGTGTGTGATACGGTTGATTTTCCGGTAATCTACACACATCCTCATGGTGTTGTCTTTCTTTTTGACTAAAACTAGTGGGGCTGCCCAGGGGCTACAGCTATCCCGGATTACCCCAGCCTCCTTCATGTCTCTAAGCATCCCCTTGGCGTGTTGGTAATGTGCAGGGGGTACGGGTCGATACCTCTCTTTTATGGGAGGATGATCTCCCGTGGGGATGCGGTGTTCTACCCCCTTGACTCGCCCGAAGTCTAACGGGTGTTTACTAAACACTCTCTCATACTCTTGAACCACCCGATAGACTCCTTGTTTCTGATGTGAGGGAGTGGAATCAGTACCCAAATGTAGTTGCTGACACCAGTCCTCCATGTCTTTCTTAGAGCCGTTACCTTCCTCCGGGTGAGATGGAGGCAAGGGTTCCACAGATTGTATAGAATTTTGATTAGTGGTATATAATTTGGCTAGCGTGGCATACCGGGGCAGGTACACTTCCCTCTCCCCGATATTTATTATGCGAATGGGCACCCTCCCATGGCGTACATTGACCACCCCCCGTGCTGTCAAAATGGTGGGCCTACTGTCTGAGTAAACTGGTTCTACCATTGCCTGGTAATCTCTTCCTCTCAGACCAATAGCTGCCCAGCACCAAATCATCATTTCACTTTTTGGGGGCATGGCAATAGGAAAAGGGTCACACATTCTTACGCTACCAATCTCACCGCCGGAGAGTTCCACTTGTTGCCGTTGCATCAGTGCCCGGATCTCTTTCTGGAGCACCCGCTGCTCGCCGGAGCTGGCGTTCTTGGCAACCTGCTGTAAAAGGAAACTCACCTCTGCAAGACAATTTTCAATTACGTTAGTTCCTAGAGTTATTTTTGGGTGACTCTCATGTTTATCAATATCTACAATGATCAGTCCCTGTGCGGCCAGTTCGACTCTACCGATTTTGAGGGCCACCTCCTTAAATCCGATCTGTGGCACGGGCTGGCCATTGCTGGCGATGATACTCAAGTCGTCGTCAGGGTAGTGGGTAATATCCGAGTCATTCCAGTACTGCTTGAAGAGCACGTACGGGATGGTGGTGACCTGTGACCCGGTATCCAGTAGGGCACTCATGGGAATGCCATCCAGTACCACAGGCAAGACTGGACGTCCTCCCACATATCTGTCGCGCCAGTTCGATGGGCCTGGTGATCTTTTTCCTGGGGGTTGGCCCTCTACCCCAGGTTGTGCCCGTTTAAAGAACAGTACCTTTCCATATGTCCGGGTTGATTGCAGCGGCGGCAGATGGGTCGTCCGTCCTCGCTGTATCGGTCACTGGGTCTTCCTCTGACCGGTAGGGTCCTCCTTGGTCGACGCCACGGGATGTCCTCCGGTCCGGATGCCAGCTGGATCTTCCCTGGGGTGGAGACCTGTAAAGACTGCACAGTTCGGGTTAGCGCAGCAACGCTCTTAGCTAGCTCTTGGACCTGATGGTGTAGGTCTGGAGCCGGGTCATTGTCCAAAGCCTGCGCATCAGCTCCCACAGGCCCTGCTGACAAGGGCGCCGCCTCCTGGTAGTAAGTGGTAGTGGGGCGTCTGTGGGTCACAACGCCACCTGGTGCCGGTTCTCGGAGCACCCGGATGGCTCTGTCCTTGAACTGTGCAAAGTCCAGATGGGGATCCTGTAAGGCCATTGCCCGCAACTGGGTTCGGTGGGCATTGCAATATAAACCCTCTATAAATTGTTCAGTCAACAGCCTGTCCTCGTTTCCCACCCCATCAGGGTCGGTCTGCTTTATGGCCCTCAGGGCCTCTTGTAGGTTTAGTGCATAGTCCCTTATACTCTCATGCGCTCGCTGCTTGCACCCGTAGAATCTAAGCTTAATCTCGGCTGAGGTGCGGGTATCAAAGGTGTCCTTCAGCCGGGTTAGTATCCCTGCGACAGTCTTCCTCCCAGGTGGCCAGGATTTTACTTCCCTTTTGGCTGCCCCGGTTAGTTGGGCCACCAGGATGCTCACTTTTTGCTCTTCTGTGAGGGGGTACACCTGGAAGAGGCTATCCAGCTTTTCTCTAAAGTCATGCAGGGTATGTGACTCCCCTGAGTACTGGGGTAGCCAAGCTGCTCCCGGGATATAGGGCATTGTGAAGGGCATAACTGCAGCAGCGGTAGCGCTGGCGGGGGTTGGGGCAGTGAAGCTCTCCTCCGTATCCGACATCTTCCTCCCCCCTAGTGGACCGTGGCCTACCTTGCGATGATCCTCTTCCGTAGGCCGCGGCTCCGCAGTGGATCGTCAGGGTTGAGGACCTTCCGTCGCGCTCCTGTGACGTCGGCGTCTGCTGGGCTCCTTCCAGGACCTTACGCAACGTCCGGACGTGAGGCGGGGCTTCAGTTCTCGCGCGCTTTCGGAGTCCACGCCCCTCTTCTTCCAGCGCGGCGTCTCCAAGATGGCGCCGGATGGCGGGAAAACTCCTCGGATGGCGGGAAGAAGGCAGAAGATGGCGCCGGATGACGGGAAAACTCCTCGGATGGCGGGAAGAAGGCAGAAGATGGCGCCGGATGGCGGGAAAACTCCACGGATGGCGGGAATCTTCACCACTGGTAAGTTTGAACAGTCTTTTTCAGGCACGCAGTACCCGGTGGTTGCGGGCACGAAATCCTGCCGACTACGCCAAAGTTGACGCGCCCCTGGGCCTGTGTCGCGCTGCGCTGCGCATGCGGGAGCTTACCCGGAGCCGGATCTGTGGAGGGTTGTAGTCTCGTGGCGGTGACCCGGTCCGTGCCCAGGGAGTCAAACTAGACGGCAGTCCATTAGTAGTAAATGGTTGATGACTACGCCACCCGTTGAGTGCAGCCAGGGGGCTGCTGCTGCAGGGCAGACCGCTGAGGCCGATGGTGGGATTGTGCAGCGTGATAGTATAACCCCCAACGGGAGGGGTATGGCCTCAGGGCAGCCGACGTGGATGATGGGGGTAGCAGGAACCACTCAGAGACGGTACGGTGTAGTTCAGGGTCTTTACTGGTAACAACAAAAGTCCCTCCCGGAGTACTTGCTAGCGGATGGGGCCTGGTCAGTCCTTGAGCAGATGGGATCTCCCCTGGCCAGGCGTAGTTGTAGGCCTCCCAAACTGACTGTACTCTTCTGGCTACCTTGCTAGGAGCTGATGTAAGTAGCCCACGTCCCTGAGTGTACCGTGTGGTGCTCACCCGTATGGCCGGTGACTCGGGGCCTTCTAATGGCTTCCGCTCCACGATGGCGGTGCTGGTCCCACGCGTGTGACCGTGCCTTCGGGCTTCTGGGCCAGAGGACCTGAAATCCCCTGCCTGACGGATTCTGCTGCTGGGCAGGAATTAGTCCCCACAGCCTCGGACTCCGGGTCCGGTAAAAAGTCTTCTTAGTCAGGGCGAACTCTGCAGCTGCCAGCCCCTGACTCCTTGTAACTGCTGTTTCTTCCTATGCTGTCTCTACTTCTTCTCTTCTTCTACTCACTCACCCTGCCTCAGCCCCAGGTTTATATAGGGGAAGTTCTTCCCCTCCCAAGACTGGGCAGGAGGTGTGGCATGCACAGGATCCCTGACTAAAGGACCTCCCACCTGCTCTCAGACATAACATTACGTTACTGTGGCAACCAGACCCCTGGGGTGTCACATAAAGAGGTGGCAGGTCTGCGCCCCAAAACAGGTGTGAGGGTCATGTTGCAGGTAGTGCAGCAAGAAGGCACTTATGTGTCTTGCGCATCTCGGAGCCCCAAAATTATTTTCCGGGCTAGATGCAGCTATAAATTATTATTAATTTTAAATCTGGTGGAGCTTAGTATAGATGGGCTAATAGGATCAGTGCTGCACACTGCTACAAAGCCCAAATTATTTTCCAGTCAAGATACAGATAAACATGATTAGTAATTTGAAAGCTTAAAACGGTTGGTAGGGTGATTTTAACCAATCATCAAGCTTTTACTCTCCCCAGGATGACACAGGGGTAGAAAAGTTGTTTCGGATCCATGATTTGTTCATCTTTATGAACGTGAGTCTGTCTACATTATCAGTGGAGAGCCGCGTGCGCTTATCTGTCAGCACACCACCAGCAGCGCTGAACACACGTTCAGACAGAACGCTGGCTGCGGGGCATGACAAGATCTCCATGGCGTAAGTGGCTAGCTCCGGCCATTTATCCAGATTGGAAGCCCAAAAAGAGCAAGGGTCCAATGACACAGTCATGGCTTCAATGTTTACTTGGAGATACTCCTGTACCATCGTCTCTAGGCGTTGACTATGTGTCAGACTTCTTGTCTCCTGTGGCCTTGCAAAGGATGGGCTAAAAAAGTGGTGAAATGATTCCGCAAAATTGATGTTACCAGCAGATACTGTGGTTCTGTTACGGTTTGAGTGCTGAACACTTGACGGTCCCACGGTTGGCAAGTTGGAACTGTGAGATTCACTACGTGCACCACTGGTGTTTTGTGGAAAAGCACATGTAAGATTCTGTAACAGTCTCTGCTGATACTCCTGCATGCGTGCATCCCTTTCTATGGCAGGAATAATTTCTGCAAATTTACTTTTGTACCGGGGATCTAACAGTGTGGCAACCCAGTAGTCAGGAGTATTTCTAATTCTCACAATTCGAGGGTCATGTTGCAGGTAGTGCAGCAAGAAGGCACTCATGTGTGTTGCGCATCCAGGAGCACCAAGTCCCTGTTGTGTTGGTGGCGAGGTAACAATCATGCTTCCTTCCTCTGTCCTCTCCCCCCAACCTCGCACAACAGAAATGTGATCAAGGTCTCCCTCATCTGATGAGTCTTCCATCAGTTCGTCCTCCACTTCTTCCTGGGCTCCTGCACCTTCCTCACTAGTTTGGCTGCTACCATGTGCCCTGGTAAAACCATCTCCCCCACCCTCACATGCCTGCCGCCTTGGTGCTGCCGACCGTCTGGACCTTGCAGATGTTAGCCCTTCCGCATACAACTCCTCCTCCTCTACTTCCTCCACCTCCTCTTGTGCCACCACCTGACTCCGAATTCTGTTTAACATGTGCTCCAGCATGTAAATCACCGGAATAGTCATGCTGATAATGGCATCGTCAGCACTAAACATCTTCGTCGCCATTTCAAAACTGTGCAGAAGGGTGCATAGGTCCCTGATCTGAGACCACTCCTCCAGCGTGATTTGCCCCACCTCCGGATCTCGTTGGCCCAGGCTATACGTCAGAACGTATTGCACCAGGGCTTGTCGGTGCTGCCACAGTCGCTGCAACATGTGCAGAGTTGAATTCCACCGGGTAGGCACATCGCATTTTAGCCGGTGAAGTGGCAGGCCCAACGACTTCTGTAGAGATGTAAGTCGCTGAGCTGCGGGATGCGAACGGCGGAAGTGAGCACACAGCGACCGTGCCCTCTGCAGAAGGCCATCTAGTCTGGGATAGTGGGCTAAAAATTGCTGGACAACCAGGTTCAACACGTGAGCCATACAAGGCACGTGTGTGACATTGCCCCGGCGAAGGGCCGCACCCAGGTTTGCAGCATTGTCGCACACGGCCTTCCCTGGTTTCAGGTCCAGTGGAGACAACCATTCATGAAATTGGTTCTCCAGAGCTGACCACAACTCCTCAGCTGTGTGACTCACATTTCCCAGACATTTCAAAGTAAAAACCGCCTGATGGCGTTGAGCCCTACTGCCAGCATAGTAAGGAGGTGTGCAGGATCCCTTCTGCGCAGTTAGAAAGTTTGTGGCATGACCAGACAGGCTTTGGGTGCAGGTGGAAGACCGAGAGGAGGTTGAGGAGGCAGAAGCAGTGGAGGAACTTTGACATAAAGAGGATTGACGCACAACTCGTGGGGACGGCAAGACTTGGACAGCAGCCCCTTGTCCTGCTATCACCATAGTTACCCAAAGCCCAGTCAGCGACATGTAACGCCCCTGTCCATGCCTACTCGTCCAAGTGTCTGTGGTGAAATGCACCCTGTCACACACAGAGTTTCTCAAAGAAGCGGTGATGTTGTGTGCGACATGCTGGTGGAGCGCAGGCACACCTTTCTTTGAGAAGTAGTGCCGACTGGGCATCTGGTACTGGGGCACTGCGACGGACATAAGGTCTCGAAAATCCTCTGTGTCCACCAGGCGGAAAGGCAGCATTTTTGTAGCCAAGAGCTTGCAGATGGTGAAATTCAACCTCTTAGCTTTCTCATGGCTAGGAGGAAATGGTCTTTTACTTGTCCACATCTGAGGGACCGAGGGCTGGCTATTGTGCTTAGACGGGGTTGATAAGGGTGACCCCGGCAAACTGCCGGTCTGTCAGGAAGATGCAGGCGGACATGTTAGGTTGCCTTGATCCAAAGGTGGTGCTATCGATGTCGGACAGCGCTCAACACCAGCTGGTGTTACCAACTCCAAAGAAAATGATGACCTGCCAATCACGCTGGCTGTTGCGGGTAAAGAGGTGGCAGGTCTGCGCCCCAAAACAGGTGTGAGGGTCATGTTGCAGGTAGTGCAGCAAGAAGGCACTTATGTGTCTTGCGCATCTCGGAGCCCCAAAATTATTTTCCGGGCTAGATGCAGCTACAAATTATTATTAATTTTAAATCTGGTGGAGCTTAGTATAGATGGGCTAATAGGATCAGTGCTGCACACTGCTACAAAGCCCAAATTATTTTCCAGTCAAGATACAGATAAACATGATTAGTAATTTGAAAGCTTAAAACGGTTGGTAGGGTGATTTTAACCAATCATCAAGCTTTTACTCTCCCCAGGATGACACAGGGGTAGAAAAGTCGTTTCGGATCCATGATTTGTTCATCTTTATGAACGTGAGTCTGTCTACATTATCAGTGGAGAGCCGCGTGCGCTTATCTGTCAGCACACCACCAGCAGCGCTGAACACACGTTCAGACAGAACGCTGGCTGCGGGGCATGACAAGATCTCCAAGGCGTAAGTGGCTAGCTCCGGCCATTTATCCAGATTGGAAGCCCAAAAAGAGCAAGGGTCCAGTGACACAGTCATGGCTTCAATGTTTACTTGGAGATACTCCTGTACCATCGTCTCTAGGCGTTGACTATGTGTCAGACTTCTTGTCTCCTGTGGCCTTGCAAAGGATGGGCTAAAAAAGTGGTGAAATGATTCCGCAAAATTGATGTTACCAGCAGATACTGTGGTTCTGTTACGGTTTGAGTGCTGAACACTTGACGGTCCCACGGTTGGCAAGTTGGAACTGTGAGATTCACTACGTGCACCACTGGTGTTTTGTGGAAAAGCACATGTAAGATTCTGCAACAGTCTCTGCTGATACTCCTGCATGCGTGCATCCCTTTCTATGGCAGGAATAATTTCTGCAAATTTACTTTTGTACCGGGGATCTAACAGTGTGGCAACCCAGTAGTCAGGATTATTTCTAATTCTCACAATTCGAGGGTCATGTTGCAGGTAGTGCAGCAAGAAGGCACTCATGTGTGTTGCGCATCCAGGAGCACCAAGTCCCTGTTGTGTTGGTGGTGAGGTAACAATCATGCTTCCTTCCTCTGTCCTCTCCCCCCAACCTCGCACAACAGAAATGTGATCAAGGTCTCCCTCATCTGATGAGTCTTCCATCAGTTCGTCCTCCACTTCTTCCTGGGCTCCTGCACCTTCCTCACTAGTTTGGCTGCTACCATGCGCCCTGGTAAAACCATCTCCCCCACCCTCACATGCCTGCCGCCTTGGTGCTGCTGACCGTCTGGACCTTGCAGATGTTAGCCCTTACGCATACAACTCCTCCTCCTCTACTTCCTCCACCTCCTCTTGTGCCACCACCTGACTCCGAATTCTGTTTAACATGTGCTCCAGCATGTAAATCACCGGAATAGTCATGCTGATAATGGCATCGTCAGCACTAAACATCTTCGTCGCCATTTCAAAACTGTGCAGAAGGGTGCATAGGTCCCTGATCTGAGACCACTCCTCCAGAGTGATTTGCCCCACCTCCGGATCTCGTTGGCCCAGGCTATACGTCAGAACGTATTGCACCAGGGCTTGTCGGTGCTGCCACAGTCGCTGCAACATGTGCAGAGTTGAATTCCACCGGGTAGGCACATCGCATTTTAGCCGGTGAAGTGGCAGGCCCAACGACTTCTGTAGAGATGTAAGTCGCTGAGCTGCGGGATGCGAACGGCGGAAGTGAGCACACAGCGACCGTGCCCTCTGCAGAAGGCCATCTAGTCTGGGATAGTGGGCTAAAAATTGCTGGACAACCAGGTTCAACACGTGAGCCATACAAGGCACGTGTGTGACATTGCCCCGGCGAAGGGCCGCACCCAGGTTTGCAGCATTGTCGCACACGGCCTTCCCTGGTTTCAGGTCCAGTGGAGACAACCATTCATGAAATTGGTTCTCCAGAGCTGACCACAACTCCTCAGCTGTGTGACTCACATTTCCCAGACATTTCAAAGTAAAAACCGCCTGATGACGTTGAGCCCTACTGCCAGCATAGTAAGGAGGTGTGCAGGATCCCTTCTGCGCAGTTAGAAAGTTTGTGGCATGACCAGACAGGCTTTGGGTGCAGGTGGAAGACCGAGAGGAGGTTGAGGAGGCAGAAGCAGTGGAGGAACTTTGACATAAAGAGGATTGACGCACAACTCGTGGGGACGGCAAGACTTGGACAGCAACCCCTTGTCCTGCTATCACCATAGTTACCCAGTGCCCAGTCAGCGACATGTAACGCCCCTGTCCATGCCTACTCGTCCAAGTGTCTGTGGTGAAATGCACCCTGTCACACACAGAGTTTCTCAAAGAAGCGGTGATGTTGTGTGCGACATGCTGGTGGAGCGCAGGCACACCTTTCTTTGAGAAGTAGTGCCGACTGGGCATCTGGTACTGGGGCACTGCGACGGACATAAGGTCTCGAAAATCCTCTGTGTCCACCAGGCGGAAAGGCAGCATTTTTGTAGCCAAGAGCTTGCAGATGGTGAAATTCAACCTCTTAGCTTTCTCATGGCTAGGAGGAAATGGTCTTTTACTTGTCCACATCTGAGGGACCGAGGGCTGGCTATTGTGCTTAGACGGGGTTGATAAGGGTGTCCCCGGCAAACTGCCGGTCTGTCAGGAAGATGCAGGCGGACATGTTAGGTTGCCTTGATCCAAAGGTGGTGCTATCGATGTCGGACAGCGCTCAACACCAGCTGGTGTTACCACCTCCAAAGAAAATGATGACCTGCCAATCATGCCGGCTGTTGCGGGTAAAGAGGTGGCAGGTCTGCGCCCCAAAACAGGTGTGACTGCTGTCCCCCCAGTCACAGAGGATGAAGAGGCCGCGGATGCATAAGATATGGCAGACTGTGGGTGGCCCGGCCGGCTAGGCCGCATTGTAGCACACTGAGCTTCCCACTGCAACTTATGCTTCATGTCCATGTGCCAGTTCATATATGAAGTACTCAAACTATGTATTTTTTGGCCTCTACTTAGCTTTTGCTGACAAATGTTACAGATAACACTAGTTGGGTCATCTTTATCGATCTGAAAAAATGCCCAGGCTATGCAAGGCTTAGCACCCATGCGACCTGAAGAGCCACCACGACTTGTGGTGAGAGGCAGAGTTGTGTTTGAGGATGCAGTTGTTGACGTGCTTCCAGTACTACGTCTCTGTCCAGGAAGGCGCAACCTGACCTCGTCGTCACTAGCATCTTCCTCCACCTCCTCTGCTGACCTCATCTCTTGGCTGACTGTGGGTTGACAGTAAGTGGGATCTCCAACCTCATCATCATCACCCTGTGCGTTATCACACCCGTCGTCCTCAGAGCCAACCTGTTCCTGCCCTGACAAAAAACTAAAGTTGTCGCTCCAATCAGGTATTTGAGTCTCATCATCGTCTTCCTCATTGTCTCCACCAACAGGAGTTACAGTTTGGGAATGAGGGTCTACATTATGGTCAGAACCTTCTGCGTCTGGTCCTGGATCCGATTCATAAAGATTCTGGGCATCAGTGCAGATCATTTCCTCGTCTGGATTCACAGAAGCGCTGGAGTCGACCTCTGATTCCCAGGCTATAGTATGAGTAAACAGCTCTGCAGACTCAACCATCTGTTCTACCTCATACTCAGACGGGCAGCTGGAGATTTGGGAGCTGTGAGGAAGCAAGTGCGATTGGGGTGACACCTTTGAGGACTGGAGTATTTGTGATGTTGAAGTTGATGTGGAGGAGAGCCCACTTAAAGGAGCACTTGATATCCGTTGAAGCACCTGCTGTTTTTGTGCCTCATCTGGAATTTGTAGCGATTGGCGTGGCCGTAAGAAAGGGATCTTATCACATTGTCCGCTAAAAGAAGTAGACATTTTAGTTTGGCTGGAAGATGGTCTTTCTTCTGCAGATGTTACTGTTGCTTTAACACCTACCCCACGGACACAACTTTTTTTCCCCTTCCCAACACGCCTATTCCCCTTTCCACCAGCAGCAGGCCTTTTTCCACTCATTTTGGTGGTTAACTAATTCACAACTCTGGAGTTGTTTGCACAAAAAAACAATGGATGGGAACCGAGCAGAGCTGAGTGGCCAAACTGTGGTATTAGGCCAAAACTATTGGCTGGGTTAGATGCAGAAAAAAATTATATTCAATTTGCAACCTGATGGAGGTCAGTATAGATGGACTAATAGAGAAAGTCCCACACACAGCTAGAAGCCCAAATATTTTTTCAGAGGTAGATGCAGAAAAAAAATATATTCAGTTTGCAACCTGATGGAGGTCAGTATAGATGGACTAATAGAGAAAGTCCCACACACTGCTAGAAGGCCAAATATTTTTTCAGAGGTAGATGCAGAAAAAAATTATTTTCAGTTTGCAACCTGATGGAGGTCAGTATAGATGGACTAATAGAACAAGTCCCACACACAGCTATAAGCCCAAATATTTTTTCAGAGGTAGATGCAGATAAAAATTATTTTTAATTTGCAACCCGATGGAGGTCAGTATAGATGGACTAATAGAGAAAGTCCCACACACTGCTAGAAGGCCAAATATTTTTTCAGAGCTAGATGCAGACAAAAAATTATTTTCAGTTTGCAACCTGATGGAGGTCATTATAGATGGACTTATAGAGAAAGTCCCACACACAGCTAGAATCCCAAATATTTTTTCAGAGGTAGATGCAGAAAAAAATTACATTCAGTTTGCAACCTGATGGAGGTCTGTATAGATGGATTAATAGAACAAGTCCCACACACAGCTAGAAGCCCAATATTTTTTCAGAGGTAGATGCAGAAAAAAAATATATTCAGTTTGCAACCTGATGGAGGTCAGTATAGATGGACTAATAGAGAAAGTCCCACACACTGCTAGAAGGCCAAATATTTTTTCAGAGGTAGATGCAGACAAAAAATTATTTTTAATTTGCAACCTGATGGAGGTCAGTATAGATCGACTAATAGAGAAAGTCCCACACACTGCTAGAAGGCCAAATATTTTTTCAGAGCTGGATGCAGATAAAAATTATTTTTAATTTGCAACCTGATGGAGGTCAGTATAGATGGACTAATAGAGAAAGTCCCACACACTACTAGAAGGCCAAATATTTTTTCAGAGCTAGATGCAGAAAAAAATTATATTCAGTTTGCAACCTGATGGAGGTCAGTATAGATGGACTAATAGAACAAGTCCCACACACAGCTAGAAGCCCAAATATTTTTTCAGAGGTAGATGCAGATAAAAATTATTTTTAATTTGCAACCTGATGGAGGTCAGTATAGATGGACTAATAGAGAAAGTCCCACACACTGCTAGAAGGCCAAATATTTTTTCAGAGCTAGATGCAGACAAAAAATTATTTTCAGTTTGCAACCTGATGGAGGTCAGTATAGATGGACTAATAGAACAAGTCCCACACACAGCTAGAAGCCCAAATATTTTTTCAGAGGTAGATGCAGAAAAAAATTATATTCAGTTTGCAACCTGATGGAGGTCTGTATAGATGGATTAATAAAACAAGTCCCACACACAGCTAGAAGCCCAATATTTTTTCAGAGGTAGATGCAGAAAAAAAATATATTCATTCTGCAACCTGATGGAGGTCAGTATAGATGGACTAATAGAGAAAGTCCCACACACTGCTAGAAGGCCAAATATTTTTTCAGAGCTAGATGCAGACAAAAAATTATTTTTAATTTGCAACCTGATGGAGGTCAGTATAGATGGACTAATAGAGAAAGTCCCACACACAGCTAGAAGCCCAAATATTTTTTCAGAGGTAGATGCAGAAAAAAATTATATTCAGTTTGCAACCTGATGGAGGTCTGTATAGATGGATTAATAGAACAAGTCCCACACACAGCTAGAAGCCCAATATTTTTTCAGAGGTAGATGCAGAAAAAAAATATATTAAGTTTTCAACCTGATGGAGGTCAGTATAGATGGACTAATAGAGAAAGTCCCACACACAGCTAGAAGCCCAAATATTTTTCAGAGCTAGATGCAGACAAAAAATTATTTTTAATTTGCAACCTGATGGAGGTCAGTATAGATGGACTAATAGAGAAAGTCCCACACACTGCTAGATGGCCAAATATTTTTCAGAGCTAGATGCAGACAAAAAATTATTTTTAATTTGCAACCTGATGGAGGTCAGTATAGATGGACTAATAGAGAAAGTCCCACACACAGCTAGAAGCCCAAATATTTTTTCAGAGCTAGATGCAGAAAAAAATTATATTCAGTTTGCAACCTGATGGAGGTCAGTATAGATGGACTAATAGAACAAGTCCCACACACAGCTAGAAGCCCAAATATTTTTTCAGAGGTAGATGCAGAAAAAAATTATATTCAGTTTGCAACCTGATGGAGGTCTGTATAGATGGATTAATAGAACAAGTCCCACACACAGCTAGAAGCCCAATATTTTTTCAGAGGTAGATGCAGAAAAAAAATATATTCAGTTTGCAACCTGATGGAGGTCAGTATAGATGGACTAATAGAACAAGTCCCACACACTGCTAGAAGCCCAAATATTTTTTCAGAGCTAGATGCAGAAAAAAATTATATTCAATTTGCAACCTGATGGAGGTCAGTATAGATGGACTAATAGAATGATGCTATGCCCAAAAGATTTTACTTCACTAGGTGCAGTAAAAAAATTGGTATTCTATACACAGGTGGTATATCTTGCAACACAGATAGGCTACTCCACTGACTAACACACTCTGCAATAGGCCAAAAAGGATTAGCTTTGCTAGATTCAGCCAAATGCTGTGAAAAAAACTTGCACAGCACTGGCACAGACCTGCCTGGCAAAAACTGATAGGAACTGATGTAACCTAGTCCTGAAAAGGACTGCAATTACAATTAGTCTTTACTCCCACAATCTATCTATTTAAGAGCACAGACCTGCCTGATAAAAGTCGTAGGAAATGCTGTAACCTAGTCCTTAAAAGGACTGCAATCACAACTATTCCCTACTCCCAAGCTATCTGTAGATTTGTGCGAAAATTGGCTTGAAATTAACAAGGTATAGCGCGCACAGCAACAGCGGTGCCGTCTAACACGCAGCTGCAGCAGTGAGAAAATGGTGGCGACGGGGAAAATGGCTTGGTCTTATAGGGCAAGGACATGTGACATACACTGCCAATGACACATGCCCTTGCTTGTGTGAAAAAAGCACTTCGCTCCGTGTGTGCGCTGCTGATAGGCTGAAAGATTGCACCTCCCCACTGTAACTGCGGGAAAGAGAAAAAAAAATGGAGATCTTCATTATTCCTGCAGAGATCCATCCCCTGCCCCTCTCCCCACCCCGCTGTACACTCAAACTGCGTATTAACATTAATTTTCATGATTACTGAGAAAAAATCCAGTTATGATTTTGGTGCACGAACAGTTATCGAACATAACCTCGAACAGCCGAATTTTTCTCAAATCGTTCGTGTTCGCCGAACGGCTCGAACACCGCCCAAAACAGCTCGAATTTGAGATTGGCGAACAGTTCGAGTAGAACAACGCTCATCTCTAGTCCCTAGAAGGCGGAAAGAACAGGCTAGGAGCGTGTTCACACTGGCCTGGAAATACAGCCTCCAGGATAGGCAGAAGACAACAGGCTAGAGAGCGTGTACAGACTGCAAGTTAGAGTACACAGGTAGGACACAATACAGACACGGGAAAAAATACTGCAAGACAGGTAACATACACAGGACCTGGCATGTCAGAGACAAAAAGCCAACTGACAGGGCAAGATGCTCAGGCATGGGTTAATTGGAGCAGCTGGTTTAAATACCAGGTGACAGACAGCAATAGGCTGAGGACGCACAAGGGGTGTGCCTGCAGCAGGTACAAAAAGCAAGAAGTGATCGGGCGCCGCCCTTAAGCAGCAGAAATAGAGACAAACAAACAGCATGGAGGGAAGCCAGGCTAGCAGACTGGACTGGAGATCAAGTGCACGCTCTTGCACAGTGGGAGATGGACCACTATGCAAGGACGCCGCCAGGTATGTTACACTTTTCAACAGATATATTTGTGTCTGAACAGTCAGCGAGACACTCAAACTGATTTTTTTTATGTAAAAAAGGCAAAAAGGTGGATTACTCCCAGATTTGAACCGTGGAAGAGGAAAACCACAGTTCTATTTCTCTGGCCTACACCAGAATCTTTTAAACAGATATATTTGTGCCTGAACAGTCAGCGAGACATTGAAACTGTTTTTTTTATGCCAAAAGGTGGATTACACCCAGATTTGAACCGTGGAAGAGGAAAACCACAGTTCTATTTCTCTGGCCTACACCAGAATCTTTTAAACAGATATATTTGTGCCTGAACAGTCAGCGAGACACTGAAACTGTTTTTTTTATGCCAAAAGGTGGATTACACCCAGATTTGAACCGTGGAAGAGGAAAAACACAGTTCTACTTCTCTGGCCTACACCAGAATCTTTTAAACAGATATATTTGTGTCTGAACAGTCAGTGAGACACTCAAACTGTTTTTTTTATGCAAAAAGGTGGATTACACCCAGATTTGAACTATGGAAGAGGAAAACCACAGTTCTAGTTCTCTGGCCTACACCAGAATCTTTTAAACAGATATATTTGTGTCTGAACAGTCAGCGAGACACTCAAACTGTTTTTTTTATGGAAAAAATGCAAAAAAGTGGATAATACAGAGATTTGAACCGTGGAACTGCAAAACCACAGTTCTAGTTATCTGGCCTACACCAGACTCTTTTAAACAGATATATTTGCGTCTGAACACTCACAGACACACTCAATTTTTTTTTTTTTGGGGGGGGGGGATACCAAAAGGTTAATAAGACGGGTATTTGTTGTCTGACTGAGGAAAATAAAAAAAAGAGGATTTAGATGAAAAAAAAGGATTTTTCCTGGCCCCTGAGACCTGGGGCTAAGTCTAGCAATTTGAAAAGCAGCACACAGGACTGTAATGCAGTGTTTGTTGGTATAACCACTGCGTCTCCTATACAGCCTGCCTGCCTGCCTGCCTGATATCTGGGATGGATATTAGTCCTGAGAAGGACTGTTTATTTGATTTTGCAGGCTTTAGAGACCCTACACTACCTATTTCGCAGTATAAATCTCTCCCTAGCTCAGCAGCACTCTCCCTACACCGTCTGATCCGGAGTGACTGTGTCCAAGATGGCAGCGCCCGGTTTTAAATACTCGAGGTGACGCTGTGCGGCCAGCCAATCACTGTAATGCCCACAACCAACATGGCTGCGGCATTACAGTGACTGGCTGGCAATCCCTGCATGTTCATTTGCTCTGTAAAGAGCGCCAAACATGCAGGGCGGAGACCCGAGCTCCCGCCCGAGTAACCCGAAAATGCTCGGTGCTCGCCGAACATCCCGAGTAGTGAGATGCTCGGGCAAGTACCGAGCAGTGTCGAGCATGCTCGCTCAACACTAATATCTATATATACAATTTTTTTTTTTTTTCTGATCCAACAACTTTAACTCAAGTCCTTTATAAAGCAATATTGTGTTACCTCAGTGAGTTGGGAGTCAGGCTCAGTGGTCAGGTAACCGAAGAACTGGAAATTTCTTCTTACATGTACGGCCACCATCCATTTCTCCATGGTTTAGCTCTCATAGAACAGGCAATACAAGTACCCTGGACTGTTTGCAACTACACAGCCTCAAATATAGCAAGCTACAATGCTCACCTCTTTCTATCAGAGTATCATAGTCAGAAGTGTCTTTTCCATTAATTTGTGGTTTAGCATTCCCTCTGTGATATCAGACCAGACAAATTAGGCCTTTGTCCCAATGTATCATATTAGCTAAAGTTGAAATATATGTTACCATTTTTAGTATCGGCTGCACACCAAAAACACCTAACAATGTCTGCCATAGTGGAGATTCTCTGACCCAGTCATCTAGATATCACAATTTGCCCATGTTAATGTAACTCAATTATATAGGGTAGTCACACAAAAAGTAGAAACATAATTTTGTGTTGCAGTGGGCACATGCAGCAAAGACCCAGTTTTCAAATTGATTTATTACAGTTTCCACATTTCTTGTTAATGGCTCCTTGGTTTTGCTGAAAAACTGCTCATTACCTGCAGAATCATGCAACCATTAATCCAGTTTGAAAATTAAATCTCAACGGCTGTTTTTGGCAACGTACAGCTGTTGCCCCATGTGTCCATAGAATTAGCCACTTTTCCTGCTTCATACACATCAACTTTACTGGGTGTCACAGTTTCATAACTGATGGGGCCTACGGACGCTGTGAGTGACAGTGTGGCGCCCCAGGGGTCTGGTTGCCACAGTGGTAGAAATACCATGTCTGAGAGCGAGCATGGGTTTTCCTGGTCAGGAGCAATATTGCATGCCACACCTCCTGCCCCAGTCCAGGGAGGGGAGGAACCTGCCCTTTATAAACTGGATCTGGGGCGGGGTTAGGGAGTCAAGTCTAGTTCCAGAGTAAGGGACAGAGCAGCAGCAAGGAGCTCTGTAGGAGCCAGAAGCTGAAGACCAGGGACTGGAAGCTAGTAGAGCTCGTCTTGGCAGAAGACGCGAGAAACGGACACTGGAGTCCGAGGCTGTGGGTATATTCATTCACATCCAGCAGCAGAAACCACCTGGCAGGGGATTTCAGGTCCTCTGGCCATAGAAAGCCCGGAGGCTCAGTCACACGCAAGGGACCGGCACCGCCATCGAGGAGCAGAAGGTACCAAAGGCCCCAAGTCACCAGCCATACGGGTGAGCACCACACGGTACACTCAGGGACTTGGGCTACTACACGACTACAGCAGGTAGCCATGAAGAGTGCAGTCAGACAGGAAGGCCTATATCTCCACCTGGCCAGGGGGACTCTTGTTCGCTCACAGACTGACCAGGCCTCTAATGTTAGCCAGTACTCCCGGCAGGGCCTTCTTCATTACCAACAGTAAAGACCCTGGACTGCACTGCACGGACTCTGAGTCATTTCTGCTGCGCCCATGCACCACGACCCTCACCATCTATACACGCTGCCCTGAGGCTATACTCCTCCCATGGGGAGTTATACTACTCTCTGCTGCGCACACAACATCAGCCTCAGTGGTCTGCCCCGCAGCGGCGGTTCTCAGTGACCGCAATCCACGGGTGGCGTAGTCGGACATTTAAACATTGAAAACCAAATAAACATATCCGCCACTGGTTTGACCACCCTGAGCCACGGGACCGGGTCGCCGCCACGGAGACTACAACCCCCAGCATTACACAGAGACCCGGCTCTGGGTATTCCCCCACACACGGCCCAGGGGGCGCGTCTACTTTGGCGTAGTCGGCAGGATTTCATGCCCGCAACCACCGGGTACTGCGTGCCTGAAGAAAGACTGTGATACGTACCGTGGTGAAGTTTCCCGCCATCCGCAGCCATTTTCCCGCCATCTGCAGCCATTTTCCCGCCACTGGGCACCATTTTTGGGACACCGTGCGGGAAGAAGAGGGGCGTGGACGCCAAAAGCGCGCGAGAGCTGAAGCCCCGCCTTACGCACTGACGCTGCGCAAGGTCCTGGAAGGAGCCCAGCGGACGCGGACATCACCAGAGCGCGACGCAAGGTCCTCGACCCCGACGATCGCCTGCGGAACCGCGGCCTACGGAGAAGAAGCAACGGAAGGTAGGCCACGGTTAACTAGGGGGGAGGAAGACACCAGGAATGGAGGGAGCTCCCACCGCCAGCGCGGCTGCTGCCGCAGTAATGCCGTTCACGATGACGTATATCCCCGGAGCGGCATGGTTACCCCAGTACTCAGGGGAGTCGCATACCCTGAGCGACTTTAAAGAAAGACTGTATAGCCTATTCAAAGTATACCCCCTGTCCGAGGAACAAAAAGTGAGCATCCTGACAGGCCAGTTAATTGGAGCGGCCCAAAGAGAAGTGAAGTCCTGGTCAGCCAGGGAAAAGAGGACTGTAAAGGAAATACTGGCCCGTCTAAAGGACACTTTTGATACCCGCACCTCAGCAGAGATCAAACTAAAATTTTATGGATGCAAACAGCGGGCACAAGACAGTATACGGGACTATGCTTTGAATTTGCAGGAGGCCCTGAGAGCCATTAAGCAGGCAGACCCTGACAGCGTGCGGAATGAGGATAAGCTGTTGACTGAACAGTTCATTGAGGGTCTACAGTCCAGCGCCCACCGAACCCAGTTGCGTGTAATGGCCTTGCAGAACCCTGATTTGGACTTTGCGCAGTTCAAAGACAGGGCCATCCGGGTGCTCTGAGAACCGGCACCAGGTGGCGCTGTAACCTACAGGCGCCCTGCTATCACCTATCACCAGGAGGCGGCGCCCTTGTCTGCAGACCCTGTGGGAGCTGATGCACAGGCTTTGGACAAAGACCCGGCTGCAGACCTGCACCATCAGGTCCAAGAGCTGACCAAAAGAGTTGCCGCGCTAACCAGAACTGTGCAGTCTTTACAGGTGTCCCCTACAGGAAAGATCCAGCTGGCTTCCAGTCCGGAGGACGTCCCTTGGCGCCGACAGAAGAGGATCCCATCGTCCAACGGAAGATCCAGCGACCGCTACGACGAGGACGGACAACCCATCTGCCGCCGCTGCAACCAACCAGGACATATGGCAAGGTACTGTTATTTAAACGGGCCCAACCTGGGGCAGAGGGCCGACCCCCAGGCATAAGATCATCAGGCCCATCGAGCTGGCGTGATAAGTACGTAGGGGGACGACCGGTCTTGCCTGTGGTGCTGGATGGCATTCCTATGAGTGCACTACTGGACACCGGGTCACAGGTAACCACCATCCCCTATGTGCTTTTTAAGTGGTACTGGAATGACTCGGATATTACCCGCTACCCAGATGACGATTTGAGCATCATCGCCAGCAATGGTCAGCCCGTACCACACGTGGGATTCAAAGAGGTGACCATAAAAATTGGTAAAGTTGAACTGCCAGCGCAAGGACTGATTATTGTGGACATTGGCCGTCGTGAAAGCCACCCTAAGATAACCTTGGGTACTAATGTTATTGAAAATTGTCTTGCAGAGATAATTGTCATATTACAGCAGGTTGCGGTGAATGCCAGCTCCAGCCAGCAGCGTGTCCTACAAAAAGAGATCAGAGCCCTGATGAAAAGGCAACAGGTAGAACTATCTGGTAGTGAGATTGGTAGCGTTAGGATGAGTGACCCGTTCCCTATCACAATGCCCCCAAAAAGTGAGATGATGATCTGGTGCCGGACTGCAATCGGGTTAAGAGGAAGAGACTACCAAGCCATGGTAGAACCCGTCTAATCAGACAGTAGGCCCACCATTTTGACAGCATGTGGGGTCGTCGATGTACGCCATGGGAGGGTACCCGTCCGCATCCTAAACATTGGGGAAATCGAAGTATACTTGCCCCGGTATGCCACTCTAGCCAAATTGTTCACCGTTAACCAAAACTCTGTAAAGGCCATGGAACCCTTGCCTCCATCTCAACCAGAGGAGGGTAATGGCTCCAAGAAACAAATGGAGGACTGGTGTCAGAAACTGCATGTGGGCACCGACTCCACTCCCTCACACCACAAACAGGGAGTCTACCGGGTGGTTCAGGAGTACAAAAGAGTTTTTGGCAAACACCCGCTAGACTTTGGGCAAGTAAAGGGGGTAGAACACCACATCCCCACGGGAGCCCATCCACCCATAAAGGAAAGATACCGACCTGTACCCCCTGCACACTATCAGAATGCCAAGGGAATGTTGCGAGAAATGAAGGAGGCTGGGGTAATCAGGGACAGCTGTAGCCCCTAGGCAGCTCCACTAGTTCTTGTGAAAAAGAAAGATGGCACCATGAGAATGTGTGCAGAATACAGGAAGGTCAAAAGAATCACCAACAAAGATGTGTACCCGTTACCTAGGATAGAGGAATCTTTAGCTGCATTAAAATCTGCTAACTTCTTCTCCACTTTGGATCTTACTAGCGGGTACTGGCAGGTTCCTGTAGCAGAGGCCGACAAGGAGAAGACCGCGATCACCACCCCGATGGGTCTCAGCGAAATCAACTGTATGCCTTTGGGGCTCTGCAACGCACCAGGAACCTTCCAGCGGTTGATGGAGTGCTGTCTGGGGCACAGGAATTTCGAGACAGTCCTGCTATACCTGGACGATGTCATCGTGTATTCCAGAACATATGAGGACCATCTGAAACACCTGACAGAGGTGTTTGACGCCCTGGCAGGCTACGGCCTAAAGGTGAAACCTTCCAAGTGTCATTTACTGAAGCCAAAGGTACAGTACCTGGGACACGTGGTGAGTGCTGACGGAGTAGCTCCAGACCCTGATAAGATCACAGTGATTAAGGACTGGCCAAGACCCTCCAGCATAAAGGAAGTGCGGCAGTTCCTCGGGTTGGTAGGCTACTACCGAAGATTCATCTCCGGGTTCACCAAAATGGCAGCTCCTATGCAGGACCTCCTGATAGGCCAGTCTAGGAAGGCCAAAAAACAGAAGCTGCCCTTCAAATGGGACAAGCTGGAGGATGAGTCTTTCCACCAGCTGAAGATGGCCCTCACGGGGGATGAAATCCTGGCGTACCCTGATTACAGCCAGCCTTTTATTCTCCACACAGACGCGAGCAACATCGGGCTAGGGGTGGTGCTGTCCCAGATCCAACAGGGCAGAGAACGGGTGATCGCTTATGCCAGCAGGAAGCTCCGGCCCACAGAAAGGAATCCTGAAAATTACAGCTCCTTCAAGCTAGAGTTCCTCGCGGTGGTATGGGCAGTGACCGAGCACTTTAAACATTACCTTGCCTCTTCCAAGTTCACCGTGTACACGGACAACAACCCGTTGACACACCTGGACACTGCAAAACTTGGTGCCCTGGAGCAGAGATGGATGGCCCGCCTATCCAACTATGAGTTCACCATCAAATACTGGGCGGCACGTACAAATGTGAAAACAGATGCCCTGTCTAGGATGCCGAACTTGCCGGAGGGAGGGGAAGATCCAGAAGAACTGGAAGAGATTGAACTCACTGCGTTCCACCGTCGTGGGATTACCCAGTGTTCCCACCGTGTAAGGGACAGGCACTCTGCCACATTCAATCCCTTACCCCACTACAGCTGGGCGGAGACGCAAGACAGTGACCCAGCCGTCCACTTGGTAAAAGAGATGCTGACACAGGCTGATGCCCGCCTTGACCCAGACGCTCCGGAAGAAACTAAACAGCTGTGGAAGAAGAAGAGTAAACTGTTTCTCTTCAAGGGGAAGCTGTGCCAGAGAATTGTCAACTCCGGGACACATGAGCTGACCTGGCAGGTAGTGGTCCCGAGACGAGACGCGGCTATGGTCCTGGAGGCATACCACGACGGAGCAGGGCACTTTGGATGGAAGAAGTTGGAGTTCCTGTTGCGTGAACGGTTCTTCTGGGTAGGCATGAGAGGGGCCATTCAGAAATGGTGCAGAGACTGCGGCCCGTGCAACCTGAGAAGAAAGGACCGTGCCAGCCACAAGACTCCCCTGCAGTCCATCATCACCAAGCAGCCACTAGAACTGGTAGCCCTGGACCATGTGAAGCTGGCTCCAAGTAGGTCCGGGTATGTCTACGCCCTCACCATTGTAGACCACTACTCCCAGTTCCTGGTGGTGGTCCCTGTCAAGGACTTAACAGCTCAGACAGCAGCTAGAGCCTTCCAGCAGCACTTCTGCTGTCCACACGGGTATCCAGAGCAAGTGTTGACTGACCAAGGTCCAGCCTTCGAAGCGGAGGTCTTCCAGGAGTTCTGCAACCTGTATGGCGGCAAGAAGATAAGGACAATGCCCTATCACCCCCAAACCAACGGATTGTGCGAGAAGATGAACCAGTTGGTGATAGACTTGCTGAAAACGGTGCCCCTGGAAGAACGCAGTCTGTGGCCTGAAAAACTGCCTGATCTGGTGGACTTGTATAACCACATCCCAATAAATTCCACCAACTGCACCCCGGCTTACCTAATGAGAGCAAGACCTGGTAAGCTGCACATTGACCTGGATATGTGGGTCCTGACACCCAAGGACACCTCGCCAGAGGCAGACTGGGATACAGAACGGCAGCAGCAGTACCGGAAAGTGCAGGAGAGTGTTGAGAGAAGTCTGTCTCAAGCAAGAGAAAGGCAAGAGAGGACTTACAACCAGCATGCTCCCGCTGTTCCCCTGGCACCTGGAGAGCAGGTCTTGAAGAGGAAGAGGCGGCTCCATAAGTTGGATGACCAGTGGGAGAAAGACCCGTACACAGTACTGCCCTCAAGCCATGAAAATCCGAAAGTATGCGTTATCAGTAAGGATGGAGGAGAGACCACAGCCTCTGTCTCCAGAGACCACCTGAAGAAGTGTCCTGAGCAGCTGCAGAGCACTGATGAAGACCAAGATAGCCCTCAACCAGCAGAGGAAAGGGAATAAATGGTCAGTACAGTACTCGGAGAATTTCCCCGGTCCTGGACACAAATTAACAATGCTATTGTGGTACCTGTCCTTACCTTTCTCCAGCCAGCCCCTCAAGGGCCTACAGAAGAGCAAGTAGAGTTGGGAGAGCAACCGGCTCCGGAGGCAGAAGATTCCATACCAGCAGCCCAGGAGAATCTACCCTCTGCTAGTAGTGAGCCTGCCGTGCCCGTAGTAAGCCAAAGAGTACGCAGAAAGCTGCCCAACCTACCCTTAACATCTCTAGACACCTGTAGTGCAGACACTAGCAAGCCCACTACACAAGGGGTGGAGACAGAGGACCCAAAAAGAACACCACCAGATAGTGTGTTACGTAGGTCCACCAGGAGCACTAGAGGTCAGATGCCCGCTCGCTGGAGAATCTAAATGCAGTGTATATGTACCAGTATATTGCAACTGTTGAAACGTTTAATGTTTGTTGCCTGCATAATAATTGTGTTTTTCTAGTTACCCGACAGGGTTCATGAACTGACAGGTTATGGACAGTGAATAACCGGAACTGTACCTTGTAAATAGTGGCACCTGTAAAGTGCCCCTTTTTGTCCCAGACCACAGAACAAAAACCAGTGGAGGTGGCTGAAGACGTGGTCCAACGCCGGATCATCAATGCCCTGTAGCCACCCCAGGGCCTACGTGGAGGGTTTGGGACGGGTCCCTCAAAAGACATCTTGGGTGACATGGACACCTGGCTACGGAAGCACCGTGACCTATAAAAACTAAACTTCTTGTATATATGTTGTATTATTACTTATACCCTGTTATGTTATGTTTTCATAAAATATGTTTTGTCCCAGAGTACTAAAATTCACTAGGGGGGAATGTGGCACCCCAGGGGTCTGGTTGCCACAGTGGTAGAAATACCATGTCTGAGAGCGAGCATGGGTTTTCCTGGTCAGGAGCAATATTGCATGCCACACCTCCTGCCCCAGTCCAGGGAGGGGAGGAACCTGCCCTTTATAAACTGGATCTGGTGCGGGGTTAGGGAGTCAAGTCTAGTTCCAGAGTAAGGGACAGAGCAGCAGCTAGGAGCTCTGTAGGAGCCAGGAGCTGAAGACCAGGGACTGGAAGCTAGCAGAGCTCGTCCTGGCAGAAGACGCGAGAACCGGACACTGGAGTCTAAGGCTGTGGGGATATTCACATCCAGCAGCAGAAACCACCTGGCAGGGGATTTCAGGTCCTCTGGCCATAGAAAGCCCAGAGGCTCAGTCACACGCAAGGGACCGGCACCGCCATCGACGAGCGGAAGGTACCAAAGGCCCCAAGTCACCAGCCATACGGGTGAACACCACACGGTACACTCAGGGACGTGGGCTACTACACGACTACAGCAGGGTAGCCAGGAAGAGTGCAGTCAGACGGGAAGGCCTATATCTCCACCTGGCCAGGGGGACTCTTGTTCGCTCACAGACTGACCAGGCCTCTAATGTTAGCCAGTACTCCCGGCAGGGCCTTCTTCATTACCAACAGTAAAGACCCTGATCTGCACTGCACAGACTCTGAGTCATTTCTGCTGCGCCCATGCACCACGACCCTCACCATCTATACACGCTGCCCTGAGGCTATACTCCTCCCGTGGGGAGTTATACTACTCTCTGCTGCGCACACAGCATCAGCCTCAGTGGTCTGCCCCGCAGCGGCGGTTCTCAGTGACCGCAATCCACGGGTGGCGTAGTCGGACATTTGAACATTGAAAACCAAATAAACATATCCGCCACTGGTTTGACCACCCTGAGCCACAGGACCGGGTCGCCGCCACGGAGACTACAACCCCCAGCATTACACAGAGACCCGGCTCCGGGTATTCCCCCACACACGGCCCAGGGGGCGCATCCACAGCTCAGCTGCCATATGGAATCTGGAGTGTGTTGGGTTGTCAGCATTTTGATTGTCAGCCCAGATGTCCTATCTGGTTTAGTCTGTGTGCATTTCCCCCAGGTCTCTTCCAACCTTAATCATTTGCCATGTATTCAGCTGGCTAGCTGCTAGTAGTCTATGTCAGTTGTAGCTTTGCTTAGCTGGACGTGTTTGCTTAGCTCTGTGTCTCTTTCCTCTGACCCTGTTGCATAACCTAGGATTTGTCATGACTATTCTTATGGATTCCCCCTTCTGGTTTTGACTCACCCTCCTGGCATCTGACCTCGGATTTGACCTCTGACTATCTGTTTGTTGTACCCCCTGGTTTTGACGTACTCTCATGACATTTGAACCTGGACTGTTTCCTGACCATTAGTAACAGAAATCCCAGATACATAATGGCTGAAGGCACATCAACACCCATAAGCGAGAGTGTGCCACAGCAGCAACATCACTCCAAAAAGCATGTAAAAACAGGAGACAAATGGAGTTTTTGGATGTAATTAGAATGAAAAAATCTTTATTAAATACATATTTTACATATAAAAAACATGTGAAATGCACTAAAATACAGTGTGCTACTGTGTTATTAATAGTTGCTTCTGTGTTTTTCACAGCTTTTCCCAGTTCCACTATGGACTTCAGGGCCCGTGACGACCTGTGGCTCTCACTTTTAGACGATGTGTGCAAGGACAGTGCCGACAACAGCACTGAGGGGACTAACATGAATACCAATGCGATGGCCATACAACTGAAAGAGTTAATTAGAAAACGTACACGCATTTGGTGGAATCACGCATTCTTAGACAAATATTTACAGAAAGGGCTTATTCCTAGAGGCCTACGTATCCAGGTCTTCCCGTCATTTCCTATCGAAGATGATGTATTTAAGAATCAATGGGAGGAACTGGCCAATAGTTGCTCTCGGGGTTTCATGCAACTTCTTAAAGAAAGGAATTATTCATCTCTGGCCACTTTGGAGCCAGAAATAGATGGGTTACTTTCTACACTTAAAAAAGAATTACCATCAGGTGCCCTTAAAAAATTAAATGAGGAAATAGATCTGGAAATGCAGAAGTGGGTTGAGGAGTTACAAAAAAACAAAACGAGAAAATTCCTAAGGGATATTAATGACTTCAAAATTAATAAAGTCTATAAATGGAGGAATCCCCAGGACAGATCACGACCTCAGAATAGGGGTGAATCATCCTCCAGATCGAGATCATCATCTCTCAGGTCCACATCATCATATGAGAATCCGCAACCTACTACGAAAATTCCTAATTCAGCAGCCAAAGGATATATGAATAATACTAATTGTGTCAAAACATGACAGAACGCTAAGCGTCAGGGTCCATGGGGTAGCCAGCCAAAGACGGATGCACAAGGAGGGCTACAGGTGATTAATTTGTCTACCCGTGTCCTCTCTAAAAATGAACTTGATGTATTAAGTAAGGGTCTTACTTTCTCACCAACTATTGGTTTCCATTATTTTACAGCTCTGAAAGATCTGCAGCTCTTTTCCTGGAAATTGATCCTTAAAAAACTATACCACAAAAATTGTATCACTCCTTCACTTGTGAGTCCGGCCGAGAGGGAGGCCATTCAGGTGCTGGAGGACCTCCTCAATGAACAGACACCTGCTACTCAAGGTCGGTTCCCTCAGAATATTTTACATGTTTCCTGACAATGCCTTTGTACTACGAGCCCTCCTGGTATCTGACCTCGGACCTTCTGACTACCCTGTCTCACGGTTTTCCCGTGAGTAGTGACTCAGCGTCACACTTGGCTTGTACAGTGTATTTTCTCATGGGCCATGGAGAGACGCTGCTACAACACTGTTGTGGCCAACTTTAGTTGTCCCATAGGTATCATCCACATATCCTATTCCTTAGGTCCTAGTCAGAAGCCTCTCATAAAGCCAAATCAGATCTCATGCTTTGCTCTGACGAGGGGCAGCACTCCAAAACATGTGACTGCAAATTGAGATTCTGATTTGGCTTTTATCCTAAGTCATACGGCAAGACTCGTTAAAGGGTCTATATTAACTTTTAGGATTGCTACTTCCAATAAGTGGCACTAGAGTTCAAGTCCTCTTCCTCTCTGAAGAGACAATTTGCATGTTTAATTTCCCACAGGAGGCACTGCATGTCCTATTGTGGCACCCTGCTACCACAGGTACCACAGGACCCAAAATGGTGCATGGACGGACTTCTCCACAAGAGGCCCTCATTACAAACACCTCCACCCTTCCACCTCATACCACCAGAGGGAGCCTGTTAGGGATATATATATGGAGGGTGGAGTCAGGCAGTTCAGTCAGAGTCTGAGAGTGAGTTCAGTCAGACAGTGTGCTGGCACTTAGACCAGTGAAGAAGCAGCACGTCTGCTGCTGTGTTGAGGGCCCTGAGTGTGGCCGAGGCAAGGAGAGAGGAGAGAGGAGTTGAGGGGGCAGAGGAGCATCCCAGGCTCACCCCAAGACACAATCCGGACACCGGGTCCGCGCCTACAGGTTTCTCTACACCCAGTAGGGACAACCGGCACACCAGGAGGCTTCCAGACCCCTGGTCATCCAGAAGCTACCATCAAATACAGGACTAGGAGCCACGAAGGCCCCAGCGTCCAGGGATAGTGGTTGCCAAAGAAAAGTCCTACTACCAAGTGGTCAGGTGAGAGAGCAATGCACATAGAGGCTAGGCCAAGATCCAGGCTGGCCAGAAGCTTAGAGAGAGGGAGACACGGATCTGGAGGCCTTATACCCGCTCACTGGGGAGAGTCCTGAAGTGCACCCTTCCTAGCAAGTACCCTGGACCATACCTGCCGTTACACCAGTAAAGGTACTGAAGCGAATCCCCTGTGTGAGTGTCCGTCATTCCCCTTGACCCAACCGGGCCATCTCTCACCTGCATCCCATCCATCAACCCTGTCCCGGGGGCCCGCTCCGCCTGTGGGGAGCAGAAACATCCAAGCTGCCATCCCATCACCCTCGGAGGTCTGCAGCCATTACCGGAAACGACAGGTGGCGTCACGAGACAAACTAAAAACATTAACACCCTTTTTAAAGAGTGACCCAGAGGACGGGGCCGAGAGCCGACTGCGTGATATCCTACAAAGAAGGTAAAGACCCGGGTACCGAGTCTCCCCCATATATACCCCTGGGCGAGTCACCACTCTTCTTGGCGTCACGAACAGGATTTCGTACCCGTTGCCACTGGGTACTGTGTGCCGTAACTGAATTGTGTTTAAACTGTGGTGAACATCGCCGCCATTACCGCTCCGCCGCGAGGGAAGAAGAAGGGCGTAACCGCGGGAACCAGAGAGGCGTGACTGTTGGTAGTGCGCGAAACTCAAGCCCCGCCTCGGGCTCTGACGCAACACCAGGAAGCGTCAGGTCCTGGAAAGAGACAGTCGTCTGCTGAGCTGCGGCCTACTCGAAAAAGAAAGAGAAGGTAGGCTACGGTTTACTAGGGGGGCGCAACCATGGCCAACGACCAGCAAGACGCCGGAGTACCAGTTAACGCTCCCGATGTTCAACTCGCGCCCGGCGCTGCTCAGGCCGGAGTGGCTGCCCCACCAGCAGGGGTCATGACTCCATTGATACCCATGGCCCTGCCGTATATCCCCGGAGCGAAATGGCTTCCCCAGTATGACGGCAAACCGGACACCCTGTCTGGATTCAGAAGGAAAATATGCGGTGTCCTAGACATGTACTCAATGACTGGTAAACAGAGAGCCGCTGTTGTGTTGGGACAATTGACTGGTGCCGCAGAGCGGGAAGTTGAGACCTGGCCAGCTGCAGACCAGGAATCAGTATCCATTATATTTAAGAGACTGCAAACTGTGTTTGAAAACCGCACTGAGACAGATCTTCGGATGAGGTTCTATCACTGTACCCAGAAACCTGAGGACAATATCCGGGACTATGCCTGGTGTCTACAAGAGGCACTGCGAGCCCTGAAACAGGTTAGTCCAGCCAGCATACATGATGAGAACAAAATGCTGACAGAACAATTCATCCGGGGGTTGAGGTCCCAGGAGGAGAGCAGAACTGTACGGTGGTGGGCCTTAGATCATCCAAATGCCACCTTTGACACCCTGAAGGACATGGCTATTAAGGGCCTTCAGCCCCTGGAAATATCAGATACTGCTATCCAGCGTTACCAGGGTGGGGCCACCCCAATGGCCACAGCACTCACTGCCCCTTGATTAGCGGCTGAGACAAAAGTGCAAACAGCGCCCCCTAACGAGCTGGACAGCCTGCGCTCTGAAGTGCGTCAGCTAAGTAAAACCCTGACCACTGTCCTGAGTGCCCTGCAGCTACAGACAGAGCCCGAGCCGGAGGGAAGGATCCTACTCGCCGACAGTCCTGAGGATGTCCCCTGGATGAGGAGAAGAAGGAGGACAATGCCACCCCATGGGAGGACCAACGACCAACGTCGCCCTCCAGGAGAACTCATCTGCTACCGTTGCCACAAGGCAGGCCACAACGCGCGGATCTGTCCTTTAAACGGACAAACCCTGGGGCCAAGGGCCTACACCCAGGAGTAGATCAACCAGGCCCATCAAGCTGGTACGACCGGTTTGTAGGAGGAAGGCCTTTCCGGTCCATCGTGCTGGATGGCATAGCAACACCTGCTCTACTGGACACTGGCTCACAGGTAACCATCATACCTGATGTCCTCTACAAAAGGTACTGGTCCATAGACGAACTCCACCCGCCAGCCCCAAATCTCTCTGTGTATGCCTCCAATGGCCTCCCTCTTAACCTAGTAGGGGTTAAGGACGTGACAGTAAAGGTGGGGAGAGTGGAACTAAAGGACCAAGGACTGATTGTGATAGAATCTAACGCTGGTGATACCAATCCGTATATGATACTTAGTACAAATATTGTTGGTAACTGTTTGGGAGAAGTGTTGTTTTTACTCCAACAGATTGCTGACACTGCCAGACCAGGGCATAGGAAGGTGCTCCAGAAGGAAATTCGCGCCCTCCTGTACCAGCAGCAGGTAAAACTAACAGGTGGTGAGATTGGTAGTGTACGGGTGACAGACCCGATACCCATTATGACTCCCCCAGTGAGTGAAATGCTGATTTGGTGTAGGGCAGCAATAGGTCTCAAGGGACAGAACTACCAGGCGGTAGTAGAGCCCATCAACTCAGAACACAGACCTACACTCCTAACTGCTAGAGGGGTAGTTGATGTGCGCAATGGAAGGGTGCCCGTACGTCTCCTAAATTGCGGGGAGGAGGAAGTTAAATTGCCACGATGCGCCACTGTTGCCAGACTGTATACTGTGAATAATGATGCCATACACACAGTGAAATCCTTGACCCCATCGGATACAGTGGAGGACAATGACTCCGAAGCTCAGCTGGAGGAATGGTGTCAAAAGCTCCATGTTGGGACTGACGCCACTCCTGTCCATCAGAAACACGGTGTTTAAAGAGTGGTTCAGGAATCTGAACAGGTGATTAGTAAACACCCACTCGATTTTGTAAGGGTTAAAGGGGTACAACACCACATACCCACCGGTAACCATCCACCTATTAAGGAGCGTTACAGACCCATACCACCAGCACATTACCAAAAATCGAAGGAAATGTTGCATGATATGAAAAAGGCAGGGGTAGTAAGGGATAGCTGTAGCCCCTGGGCAGCTCCCCTGGTCCTGGTCAGGAAAAAGGACCGTAGCATGAGGATGTGTGTAGATTACAGACAAATTAATCGAATAACACATAAAGATGCATACCCTTTGCCCCGTATAGAGGAATCCCTTGCTGCTCTGGAATCTGCCAATTATTTCTCTACATTGGATCTCACTAGCGGGTACTGGCAAGTCTCTGTTGCAGAGGAAGACCGGGAGAAGACAGCCTTCACCACCCCAATGGGATTATGCGAGTTCAACAGCATGCCATTTGGACTCTGCAATGCACTCGGAATGTTCCAGAGGTTGATGGAGTGTTGCTTGGGACACCGGAACTTTGAGACAGTGCTGCTATACCTGGATGACGTTATCGTGTACTCGAGGATGTATGAAGACCATCTAAAGCACCTGGCGGAGGTATTTTAGGCATTGTCCCGGTATGGGATGAAACTAAAACCTTCCAAGTGTCACCTGCTCAAACGGAAGGTTTAGTACCTGGGACACGTGGTCAGCCCAGAGGGAGTAGCACCAGACCTGGAGAAGGTCACTGCCATCCAGAAGTGGCCTGAACCAAGGAACATCAAAGAGATACGTTAATTTCTGGGACTGGTCGGGTACTACAGGAGGTTCATTAAGGACTATACCAAAAAGGCAGCACCTTTACAAGATCTCCTTGTAGGACAGTCCAAAAGAGGTAAAAGTCCCCCATTCCAGTGGGGCAAGGAGCAGAGTCCTTTGCATCAATGAAGGAAGTCCTAACCGGTGAGGAAATCCTGGCTTACCCCGACTACAGCCAACCTTTCCTGTTGCACACCGATGCCAGCAATGAGGGACTGGGAGCTGTGTTGTCCCAGAAGCAAAACGGCAGAGAAAATGTAATCGCTTATGCCAGTAGAAAGCTTCGCCCTACTGAGAGGAACGCGGAGAATTACAATTCCTTCAAGCTGGAGTTCCTGGCCTTGGTCTGAGCTATCACTGAAAGATTCAAGCATTACCTAGCCTCAACCAAATTCACAGCCTTTACCAGCAATAATCCCTTGACACACCTGGAGACACCCAGGTTGGGAGCCATGGACCAGCGTTCGGTAGCCAGGTTGTTGAATTATCAGTTCACAATCAAGTACCGGGCAGGTCACAAGAACACCAATGCAGACGCCTTGTCAAGAATGCCCCACCAGTCGGACACCGAGGATGAAGTGGATGACCTAGAAGAAATTGAATTACCTGCTTTCCACAGAAGCAGAGTGGTCCACGAGCAACATGCCTCCAGAAGACGTCATGGTAGGACGCTGAATCCTTTACCTCATCACAGTTGGAAGGAGACCCAGGACAGTGACCCGGTTGTCAGCCTCATCAAAAGACTGATAATCCAAGAAGGTTCTCACCTGGAGAAGGATGCTCCTCCACAAGCCAAACACCTGTGGAATGAGAGAAGCCGGCTGTTCATCTACAAAGAATAGCTGTGCAGAATGTATGTCAACCCCAGAACCCATGAAATGGTGTGGTAGATTGTTGTACCCAGGACGGATATCCAGATGGTGTTAGAAGCCTACCACGACCAAGCAGGTCACTTTGGCTGGAAGAAGCTGGAAACCCTGCTGAAGGACCGATTCTATTGGGTTAGAATGCGGAGTTCCATAGAAAGGTGGTGCCGGAATTGTGGGCCCTGTAGCCTCAGAAGGAAAGACTACGGCAGCCAGAAAGCACCCTTGTAGTCCATCAAGACGACCTAACCCCTGGAGATTGTCGCTCTGGATCACGTCAAACTGTCGCAGAGCAGGTCAGGCTATTCCTATGCCCTGACCATGGTGGATCACTATTCCCGGTTCTTGGTGGTAGCCCCTGTCAAGGATCTGACAGCAGAAACTGCAGCAAGAATGTTCCAAGCCTACTTCTGCAGACCCCATGGACATCCGGACAAGGTGCTAACAGATCAAGGCCCTGCTTTTGAAGCTGAGCTATTCAAGGAATTCTGTCACCTGTATGGATGCAAGAAGATCCGGACTACGCCATATCATCCGCAAACCAACGGTATGTGCTAGAAAATGAACAACATCATTACAGACCTGTTGAAAACCCTACCTTTGGAAGAAAGGAACCAGTGGCCAGAAAAACTACCTGACCTAGTGGACCTGTATAACCACATACCCGTGAGTTCTACTAATTGTACCCCAGCGCACCTCATGAGAGCAAGACCTGGAAAATTGCCCATGGACCTAGAGCTCAGAGTGGTAGAACCTGCTGCATATACTTCCACTGAAGATTGGGACACAAGTCGGCAAGAGCAGTACAGGAAAGTACAGGCCTGTGTCGAAGACAGTCTAAACAAAGTGAGGCAAAGACAAGAAGAGCAGTATAACAAACATGCACCAGCAGAACCTTTGGCACCAGGAGAAATAGTGCTCAAGCGGAAAAGAAGAGGTCACAAGCTTGATGACCAGTGGGAAAGAAAGCCCTACACAGTGTTAAATTCCAAATTTGATAACACCAAAACCTGCCTGATCAGCAAGGATGGAGGTAAGACGACCGCAACACTTGAAGTTGTGCCCAGGTCTACTGAAGACACCGGAGGAAGAAGCACCTCTTGTAATACCGGAAAAACCCAAGGAAGATGTACTTCATACAGTTCTAGGAGACTTCCCTGCGGACTGGCCTCAACTTGATGGAGCAGTTATTATACCAGTAATACACTTCTGTCAACCACCAGAAGAGCCTCCACCACAAGAAGAACCTGCTCAGGAACAGGAATTGTCCTCAGTAAGAGGAGGATCACCCATTGAGGCAGAGCCTGAAGGCCTAGTAAACAGTGTACTTGCCAGTCCCATAGAGAGATTGAGGCAGTCAACAGAGAGTGCATGCACAGACACCAGTAAATCCCCAGTGCTACGAAGGTCCACACGCAGCACACAAGGCCAAATCCCTGTCAGGTATAGGGAATAAATACAGAATGCCTACATTGTAAATAGTTACCCAGTTGGGTATTGTTACTGTTATTTATGGTGTGACCTAAAAATAATGTGTGCATTTAGTTACCCGTAAGGGTATAAAGACTTGTAGGCTGAGGACTGTGAACAGCCAAAAACTGTCTCTGTAAATAGTTGCACTTACCAAAGTGCCCCCTTATTTATTTCATATTAAAAAGACCACAGAACAAAAAACCATTTGGCGTGGCCGAAGACGTGGTCCAAGACCTGGATCACTTATGCCCTGGGCTTACGTTGAGGGTTTTCAGGCGGGTCCCTCATGTTCTTTATGTTACACCTTCATCAGTGAAATGGACACCTGGTGACGAGACTTACTGTAACACTGTTATTGTTATTATTATGATTGCTAATTTTTGTTACCTGTTTGAAATGCTTCAGTCCAGGAGTACTGAATTGTACTAGGGGGGAATGTGGCACCCTGCTACCACAGGTACCACAGGACCCAAAAGGGTGCATGGACGGACTTCTCCACAAGAGGCCCTCATTACAAACAAACACCTCCACCTTTCCACCTCATACCACCAGAGGGAGCCTGTTAGGGATATATATATGGAGGGTGGAGTCAGGCAGTTCAGTCAGAGTCTGAGAGTGAGTTCAGTCAGACAGTGTGCTGGCTCTTAGACCAGTGAAGAAGCAGCACGTCTGCTGCTGTGTTGAGGCCCCTGAGTGTGGCCGAGGCAAGGAGAGAGGAGAGAGGAGTTGAGGGGGCAGAGGAGCATCCCAGGCTCACCCCAAGACACAATCCGGACACCGTGTCCACTCCTACAGGGTCCTCTACACCCAGTAGGGACAACCGGCATACCAGGAGACTTCCAGACCCCTGGTCATCCTGAAGCTACCATCAAATACAGGACTAGGAACCACGAAGGCCCCGGCATCCAGGGATAGTGGTTGCCAAAGAAAAGTCCTACTACCAAGCGGTCAGGTGAGAGAGCAACGCACATAGAGGCTAGACCAAGTTCCAGGCTGGCCAGAAGCTTAGAGAGAGGGAGACACAGATCAGGAGGCCTTATACCTGCTCACTGGGGAGAGTCCTGAAGTGCACCCTTCCTAGCAAGTACCCTGGACCATACCTGCCATTACACCAATCGAACAAAAGTAATTAATTAAATACCTTTATTAGAGTTATGGTTAAAGTGACACTACATGCACAAGGAAAGCCGCATTACAGTGACCATACAATGTTGTTATATTGCAATGTGTGCTGGACTATAGAATATGCTGGTGAATACCAGGGTAGGTAAATACAAAACAGATGATCAGTTATACTATAGATGGAAAAAAGAGGAGCAAAATAGGCTTGGGTCACCAAATAAACAACTCCAGGTAGCACATGAATGGCCAAATCATGTATACATATTTAACAATATGGAGAGGAAAATTCCTATGTACTCCATATCAATGACCATTCATGTGCCCCATACACATCTATGTAATAATCAAGGTAAACAAAATACTGACTCGGATCATAAAAGAGTTAAGAGTATATACCTGCACACTAGTCCAGCGTATGTAAACGGCACCAAGCGGCGTAACCCCGGGGTTGCAGGTATATACTCTTAACTCTTTTATGATCCGAGTCAGTATTTTGTTTACCTTGATTATTACATAGATGTGTATGGGGCACATGAATGGTCATTGATATGGAGTACATAGGAATTTTCCTCTCCATATTGTTAAATATGTATACATGATTTGGCCATTCATGTGCTACCTGGAGTTGTTTATTTGGTGACCCAAGCCTATTTTGCTCCTCTCTTTTCCATCTATAGTATATCTGATCATCTGTTTTGTATTTACCTACCCTGGTATTCACCAGCATATTCTATAGTCCAGCACACATTGCAATATAACAACATTGTATGGTCACTGTAATGCGGCTTTCCTTGTGCATGTAGTGTCACTTTAACCATAACTCTAATAAAGGTATTTAATTAATTACTTTTGTTCGATTGGACCTATCATTCGGTGGTTCTCTTTATTCATGTGTCTTACCGAATGGTCTGCCATTCCACATTGGTCCATATAATAAGTACACGATTATTGATCGGCCTGCTGATCTGCGGGTCTGAATATGGTCAGTGTCTTATACTGTTACATTCAGTGTTGTATATATCTGCCATTACACCAGTAAAGGTACTGAAGCGAATCCCCTGTGTGCGTGTCCGTCATTCCCCCTGACCAGACCGGGCCATCTCTCACCTGCATCCCATACATCAACCCTGTCTCGGGGGCCCGCTCTGCCTGTGGGGAGCAGAAACATCCCAGCTGCCATCCCATCACCCTCGGAGGTCTGCAGCTGCGCCGGTAACCATTACCGGAAACCACAGGTGGCGTCACGAGACAAACAAAAAACATTAAAACCCCTTTTAAAGAGTGACCCAGAGGACGGGCCCGAGAGCCGACTGCCGTGATATCCTACAAAGAAGGTAAAGGGCCGGGTACCGAGTCTCCCCCATATATCCCCCTGGGCGAGTCACCACTCTTCTTGGCGTCACTATAAGTCTCTTTACACCGGCATGCGAGGCATGTCATGTTCCAGAAGGAGAAATGTTACTCCTTAGATCCCAGTCAGAAGCCTCTCATACAGCCAACTCAGATCTCATGCTTTGCACTGATAAGGGGCAACACCCTGAAACACTGTGTCTGCAAATTGGGATTCTGGTCTGGCTTTTATCCTAAGTCATATGGCAAAGCTTGTTAAAGGGTCAATATTGACGTTTAGGATTACTACTTCCAATAGATGGCACTAGAGTTGATGCTCCCTTCCTCTCTGAAGAGGCAATTTTCATATTCTAATTAATAGTACAGGTGTGTAATACCTACGGGGCATCTGGTATCGTCTCAGCAACTGTCCCTGAAATGATAGACGTTACACAACCCCTTTCAGACCTGTTTATTTGCTGCCTAATATATTCTATCCTTTAACAGATCCTTTAGCAGCTCACTGGGGTAGATGTGGGGGAGGGTGGTAGTCGGGAGCTGCAGGACAGTGAGGTCGCTAGTTAGATGACAGTTAGAAGGGGGGGTAGAGGGAAGAGTGCCAGGGAGGCTAGTCCTGATCTGGCACACCCCAATAAGTTTGCAAAGTTGGCAGATGAGGGGAGTGATGGTACAGGGGTAGCACTGCTGCAGCAAGGCATGTCCCCTGAAAGCCGGAGGAGTGTCAGCTCCAGTAAAGAGGGAAATAGGAGAGCAGGGCAGGCCAGGCAGGTGGTGGTAGTGGGGGACTCAATTATTAGGGGAACAGGTAGGGCAATCTGTCACAAAGACAGGGATCGTCGAACAGTGTGCTGCCTACCTGGCGCTCGAGTCCGGCACATCGCTGATCGGGTTGACAGATTACTGGGAGGGGCTGGTGATGACCCAGCGGTCATGGTGCACATTGGCACAAATGACAAAGTTAGAGGTAGGTGGAAGGTCCTTAAAGATGATTTCAGGGAATTAGGCTGCAAGCTGAAAGCAAGGACCTCCAAGGTGGTATTCTCTGAAATACTACTGGTACCACGTGCCACGCCAGAGAGGCAACGGGAGATTAGGTAGATAAATAAGTGGCTCAAGAACTGGTGTAGGAAGGAGGGATTTGGGTTCCTGGAGAACTGGGCCAACTTCTCAGTTGGCTACAGACTCTACGCTAGGGACCGGCTGCACCTCAATGGGGAGGGTGCAGCTGTGCTGGGGGAGAAAATGGCTAGAAGGTTGGAGGAGTGTTAAAACTAGGGATTGGGGGTGAGGGTATTCATTTTATAGGTGGAGAAGATAGTGCAGATAGTGACCTGGGCACAAATAAAGAAATTGGGGGTGGGGTTAGAACAGTCAATAAAGTAAGAAGGAATAGAGGTACAGAGAGATAAATAAAATGCATATACACTAATGCCAGAAGCCTCACCAACAAAATGGAGGAATTAGAATAAATTTTGTTGGAAAATAATTATGGCATGGTAGGGATATCTGAGACGTGGCTGGACGAGAGCCATGACTGGGCAGTTAATTTACAGGGCTATAGTCTGTTCAGAAATGACCGTACAAACAAGCGAGGGGGGGGTGTTTATATGTAAAATCATCCTTAAAACCAATCTTGCGGGAGGATATATGTGGATCTAATGAAAATGTAGAGTCCCTGTGGGTGGAGATAAGGGGAGGGGGAAAAAATAATAAATTACTGATAGGGGTTTGTTATAAGTCTCCAAAAATAATGGAAGTAGCGGAGAATATCCTCGTAAAGCAAATAGATGAAGCAGCGACTCAAGGAGAAGTCATTTAATGGGAGACTTTAACTACCCTGAAATATATTGGGGGACAGAAACATGTAGTTCAAGCAAAGGTAATAGGTTTTTGACAACTATGAGAGACAATTACCTTTCACAACTGGTTCAGGACCCAACAAGAAGGGGGGCACTGCTAGACCTAATATTAACCAATAGGCCAGACCGCATATCAAATATACGAGTTGGTGGTCACTTAGGTAATAGTGATCACAAAATAATACGTTTTCATGTAACCTTTAATAAGATGTGTAGTAGAGGGGTTACAAGGACACTAAACTTCAGGAAGGCAAATTTCCAACGGTTGAGAGATGATCTTAGTGCAATAAACTGGGGCGATATCTTGAGACATAAAGCTACACAAAGCAAATGGGAGACATTTAGTAACATCCTGAATAGGACCTGTGCACAATATATACCCTTTGGGAATAAACATGCTAGAAATAGGAGGAAACCACTATGGCTAAATAGAGCTGTAAGGGGCACAATAAGTGACAAAAAGAAAGCATTTAGAGAACTAAAGCAAGTAGGTAGTGATGAGGCATTAAATAAATATAGAAAATTAAATAAATTATGTAAAAAACAAATCAAGGCAGCAAAGATTGAGGCAGAGAGAATCATTGCCAGAGAAAGTAAAAATAACCCCAAAATATTCTTTAACTACATAAATAGTAAAAAACTAAAAAATGATAGTGTTGGCCCCCTTAAAAATAGTCTGGGTGAAATGGTGGATGAGGATGAGGTAAAAGCCAATATGCTAAATGATTTTTTTTCAACCGTATTTACACAAGAAAATCGCATGACAGAAAACATGATTAGTGATAACAAAAAATCTCCATTAAATGTCACTTGCTTAACCCAGCAGGAAGTACGGCGGCGTCTAAAAATCACTAAGGTTGACAAATCCCCGGGCCGGATGGGATACACCCGCGAGTACTGCAGGAATTAAGTAATGTCATAGATAGACCATTATTTTTAATCTTTAAAGATTCCATAATAACAGGGTCGGTACCACACGACTGGCGTATAGCAAATGTGGTGCCAATATTCAAAAAGGGGACAAAAACTGAACTTGGAAATTATAGGCCGGTAAGCTTAACCTCTACTGTGGGTAAAATCCTTGAGGGTTTCCTAAGAGATGCTATACTAGAGTATCTGAAGAAGAATAACCTCATGACCCAATATCAACATGTGTTTACGAGGGACCGTTCCTGTCAAACTAATTTGATCAGTTTTTATGAGGAGGCAAGTTCTGGACTGGACCAAGGAAATGCAGTGGATGTTGTGTATATGGACTTTTCAAAAGCTTTTGATACGGTTCCACACAAAAGGTTGATACATAAAATGAGAACAATGGGGATAAGGGAAAATATATGTATGTGGGTTAAGAATTGGCTCAGTGATAGGAAACAAAGGGTGGTTATTAATGGAAAACACTCAGACTGGGTCTCAGTTAACAGTGGGGTACCACAGGGGTCAGTAGTGGGCCCCCTTTTTAACATATTTATTAATGACCTTGTAGGGCGCATACAGAGTAATATTTCAATATTTGCAGATGACACTAAACTCTGCAGGGTAATCAATACAGAGGAGGACAATTTTATATTACAGAAGGATCAATGTAAAGTAGAAGCTTGGGCTGATAAATGGCAAATGAGCTTTAATGGGGATAAATGTTAGGTTATGCACTTGGGCAGAGGAAATAAAATGTATAATTATATGCTTAATTGTAAAACACTGGGCAAAACTGTAACTGAAAAAGACCTGGGTGTATTGGTGGACGACAAGCTCACGTTTAGTGGCCAGTGTCAGGCAGCTGCTGCAAAGGCAAATAAAATAATGGGATGCATTAAAAGAGGCATAGATGCTCATGAGGAGAACATAATTTTACCTCTATACAAGTCATTAGTGCGACCACACTTAGAATACTGTGTACAGTTCTGGTCTCCGGTGTATAAGAAAGACATAGCTGAACTAGAGCGGGTGCAGAGAAGAGCGACCAAGGTTATTAGAGGACTGGGGGGTCTGCAATACCAAGACAGGTTATTACACTTGGGGTTATTTACGGTGAAAAAAAGAAGGCTTAGGGGTGATCTTATTACTATGTACAAGCATATGAGGGGACAGTACAAAGACCTGTCTACTGATCTTTTTACTCTGAGGCCTGAGACGGGGACAAGGGGGCATCTTCTACGTTTTGAGGAAAGAAGGTTTAATCATAATCACAGACGCGGATTCTTTACTGTAAGAGCAGTGAGACTATGGAACTCTCTGCCGCATGATGTAGTAATGAGTGATTCACTGTTAAAATTTAAGAAGGGCATGGATGCCTTTCTTGAAAAGTATAATATTACAGGTTATAAATACTAGATTCCTTGATAGGGCGTTGATCCAGGGAACTAGTCTGATTGTCATATGGAGTCGGGAAGGAATTTTTTTCCCCAATGTGGAGCTTAGTGTTTGCCACATGGGGTTTTTTGCCTTCCTCTGGATCAACATGTTAGGCTATGGGTTGAACTAGATGGACTTAGTCTTCCTTCAACCTTAAAAACTATGTAATGTAATAAGATAATGTTATTTTCCTTCATTTACCAGTGGTTTTAATATTGCAGCTGATCCATACAGTTAATGCTGATTTTTTAGTTATTATATTTTTAGCTCTACCTAACTGAATTGGATGATCTGAGGATTTTATTTTTCCTGCCCCAGCATCTGATGAGCTTGATACAGATTAGTTACAGCATTCTTACTTTTATTGTGAAACTGTTTGCAATTAAAGGTGTGAATACTGATGTCTGCTTTTCTGCTGTGTCTTCCAACGGGTGTGATATACACAAACAATTATATCATAATGTGTCAATACAGTGATGGGAATATTCCTGCAATTTCCAGTATAGCAATGTACGACACTTTAAAAAATATATAAAACAGAAAACTTCACTGTGGCTTATCTCTTCTGCTGTGCAGGTGCCATAGAAACATTCCCAGCGCGGCTTCTTTATACTGTTACAGTTTCTACTGCCAGGAAATTGGATGAATTAAATGTTACTGTGGGAGCGTTAGACATGTTATTATCAGGGTTTGAAGCCTCGGTTTCAATTTTTTACTAACACCTGCTCCAAAAATAACAGGGAGCTTTTTGTTTTCTCAAATATATACAAAAATAAAAAGTACTAATTAAAGTAGCACTGCAGGTTTTTTTTTTCAATTCATCCTGTCATTAGTCCCCCACTATATACTGTATGTAAGCTAGTATTCCCTTAAATACTTATTACTCTTTGCTTGGAAATGTATAGTATACTAGGTCTTGTGATCACATGTGTAATTCTCTGAAGGGAGTCTGTATGATATAATTGAATAGACTGTACTACTGAAGATCATCACAATGTAGGTGCAGAACCTCATATCAAAGATAATGATGATGACTGCACAGTTCCTACCACACAGATATAATGTACAAGATCACAGTCGAGCCTCTTGGTATATTAGATTTATTAGTATATTTTGGAGAATATTGAGGAGAGGCATGGTTGGACATACCACTGGTGAGATCATTGGTACAACCTGTGCAGCTGTGTAGGGGCCAAAACAGTAAGGGGGCCACTTTCACTACCAATGCAGTAAGCAGCTACTGTCACAGTACTAATAGTGCTGTATGCTGTGAGAAAGCAGGAACGACTCAGAGCCTTTGCTGTGCAGTTCAGGGTCTTTACTGATGATATTAAGGCAGACCCTCCCGGGAGTACTGGCTAGCATAAGGGGCCTGGTCAGTCTGCGAGCAAGCAGGAGTTCCCCTGGCCAGGTGGAGTTGTAGGCCTCCCCGTCTATCTGCACTCTTCCTGGCTACCTTGCTGTAAGCGAGTGGAAGTTGCCCACGTCCCTGAGTATACCGTGTGGTGCTCACCCGTATGGCTGGTGACTTGGGGCCTTCTGATAGCCTCCGCTCCTCGATGGCGGTGCTGGTCCCTTCCTTGTGACTGAGCCTCCGGGCTTCTATGGCCAGAGGACCTGGAATCCCCTGCCGGCTGGTTTCTGCTGCTGGACTTAGAGGTTCCCACAGCCTCGGACTCCGTTGTCATAGTCATAGTCTCTTCATAGTCTTCATAGTCTCTTCAGCCAGGACGAGCAATATCTGCTTCCAGTCCCTGGCACTCAGCTCCTGCTCCTACAGAGCTCCTAGCTGTCTCTTGCCCTGTGTCTGGAACTTCACTCCAGGCTCTGACTGTCTAACCCCGCCCCAGACCCAGTTTATATAGGGCAGATTCCTCCCCTCCCAGGTCTGGACAGGAGGTGTTGCATGCTTAAGGGCTCCTGACCAGGAAACCTCCCACTTGCTCTCAGACTTAATATTTCTATTACTGTGGTAACCAGACCCCTGGGGTGCTTCTGATGAACTGAAGACACAGAAGACTGTTTTGTCGGATTGTTGTGGGGGAGAGTGGGTCTTAGTGTTAGGGTGCAGTACGAGCAGCATGAGGGGGACACTCTGGGGAACAGTATTTAAAAGGGCGGGCTACCTTTAGAGTGCACAGTATGGACATAGCAATATGCATAATGCACAGTATGGAGAGAAGTAACAGGTGGGGGACAATATGGGGAGAGTCATCTTGCCACATGCACAGTATGGAGACAAGCAACTTGTGGAAGGTACAGCATGAAGAGGGGACAGTATGGAAGGGGGCAGCATGCTGGGGAACTTATCTAGAAGGAGCAGCTTGTGGGGGACAGTGTGGTAAATAGCAGCTTGTGGGGGACAGTTTCGAGAGGGGCAGCATGTAGGGTGCACAGTAAGGAGAAGGGTAGTTTGTGGGATGCCCAGTATGGACATGGCCAGATTATGAGATGCACAGTATATAAAATTGCTGCTTGCGGGGTGCACAGTAGGGAGAGGAGCAGAATGTGAGGGGAAGTATGGAGAGTGGCAGCTTGTGGGTGACAGTATGGAGAAAGGCAGCATGTGGAGGACAATAGCTTGTGGGGGACATGGAGAGGGACATACTGTCGGGGAACAGTATAGAAAGTGGCAGTGTGTAGAGGACAGTTTGGAGAAGGGCAGCATGTGGAAGACTGTATCTAAAGCGGCAATTTGTGGGGAACAGTATGAAGAGGAAGTAACTTGTGGGGGACATGGAGAGGGGCAGCATGTGGGGACAGTATGGAGAGAGGGCAGTGTGGAGATAAGGAGTAAGCTACAACATAAGGATAAACAGTGGAAAGGGGAGAGTGTGAACAGGGGATGTTTTGGAGGCCATAGTTCATAAAGGTCTACAGTGTGGAAGTTATAGCTAATAAGGGGTTACAGTGTGGCGGTCATAGTGCTTAAGGTAGAACTGTATGGAGACAGTAGTTCATAAGGTAGATAATGTGATGGGTATAGTTCATAGGGGGGTACCTTAAGAGTAACATTGTGGGAGGTCATATTTTATGCAGTCAGCACAATGAGGGGCAATTATTTAATCAGGGGCACAGAATAAGGCAGATATTTTTATTCTGGTGCATTATAATGACATTGCTATATTTAAGCGCACTATATTGGCGTGTTCTACAGAAAAATGGAGAAGATGGAAGACTACAGAGATGAACTTTGAATGTGAAAAGTCATCATGTCTGGATGAGATGAAGATGAAAGGGGTGAGAACAACACAAATTAGAGAAGATGTAATGTGGTGCGGAGGTACTCACGATTTGCACTTGCACACTATATGAAAATAGGGGTCCTGGCTGGGTGTGTGGACTTTGGCTATCTTGATGATTTGCCTCTGCAGACCACATTTTGCCTTTGTACATGGCTGCCCAGGACTGGATGGTTATGGAGGTAATTGAGGGAGACCACAGTTCAAAAATAAACTTCTATTTACTGAAGAATAACTTAGTGGGAACTACAGTGGTGTGAAAAAGTGTTTGCCCCCTTCCTGATTTCTTATTCTTTTGCATGGTCACACTTAAATGTTTTAGATCACAAAACAAATTTAAATATTAGGCAAAGATAGCACAAGTAAACACAAAATGCAGTTTTTAAATCACGATCTTTATTATTAACCCCTTAAGCCCCGGAGCATTTTTCGTTTTTGCATTTTCGTTTTTGCTCCCCTTGTTCCCAGAGCCATAGCGTTTTTATTTTTTGGACAATATGGCCATGTGAGGGCTTATTTTTTGCGGGACGAGTTGTACTTTTCAACGCCATTACTAGTTTTATCATATCCTGTACGGGAAAACGGGAAAAAAATTCCAAGTGCGGTAAAATTGCAAAAAAAGTGCAATACCACAGTTGTTTTTTATTTATTTTTTTTACCATGTTCACTGAATGCTAAAACTGACCTGCCCTTCTTATTCTACAGGTCATTACGAGTTCATAGACACCAAACATGTATAGGTTCTTTTATATTTAAGTGGTGAAAAAAATTCCAAAATTTGGTAAAAAAAAAAATAAAAAAATAGCGCCATTTTCTAAGACCCGTAGCGTCTCCATTTTTCGTGATCTGGGGCTGGTTGATGGCTTATTTTTTGCGTGCCAGGCTGACGTTTTTATTGATAACATTTGGGGTATATCCGATGTTTTGATCGCCCGTTATTGCATTTTATTGCAATTTTGCGGCGACCAAAAAACGTAATTCTGCCGTTTAGAATTTTTTTCTCGCTACGCCGTTTACCGATCGGAATAATTCTTTTTTTATATTGATAGATCGGGCGATTCTGAACGCGGCGATACCAAATATGTGTATGTGGGTTTTTTTTTTATATATTTTATTTTGAATGGGGCGAAAGGGGGGTGATTTAAACTTTTATATTTTTTTATTTTTTTTAATATTTTTAAAAACTTTTTTTTTTTACCTTTTGCATGCTTCTATAGTCTCCATAGGAGACTAGAAGCAGCAACTGTCCGATCACCTCTGCTACATACAGGGGACGAGCAGGTCCCCTGCATGCAGCAGAAATGGTCCTGTGCTATGAGCGCCGACCACTAGGTGGCGCTCATAGCGACAAGATCATGACAACCACAGGCGTCTGCTGCAGACCCTGGGTTGTCATGCACGCCCATCGGCGACCCGCGATCACGTGACGGGGTCGCCGGTGGGCGGGGCTTATGACGCGCTACCCGGAAGCGCGCGTTAAATGCTGCTGTCGGAGATTGACAGCAGCATTTAACTGGTTAACAGCCGCGGGTGGATCGCGATTCCACCCGCGGCTGTTGCGGGCACATGTCAGCTGTAAGAATCAGCTGACATGTGCTCCGTTCAGTGAGGGCTCAGCGCAGCAGCCCTCACTGAACGGAGGGTACGCAAATATGCGTACTAATACATCCCCGGGGGTTAAGTGGTTAAGGGCAAAAGAAATCCAAATCTACAGGGCCTGTGTGAAAAAGTGATTGTCCCCCCACTTAAAACATAAATTAACTGTGGTTTATTACATCTTTGGGAAGCTGAGTTCAATTTAACTAGACACACACAGGCCTGATTATTACCACACATGTTCTGCCTAACAAAGTGAAATAGACAAAAAGATCCTCAAAAGATAGACATCATGCTGCGATCCAAAGTAATTCAGGAACAAATTACAAACAAAGTAATTGAGATCTATCAGTCTGGAAAAGGTTATAAAACCATTTCTAAATCTTTGAGATTCCAGCGAACCACAGTGAGAGTCATTATCCACAAATAGCAAAAACGTGGAACAGGGTGAACGTGCCCAGGAGTGGCCGACTGACCAAAATTACCTCAGGAGCGCAGTAATGACTCATCCAAGAAGACACAAAAGATCTCACAACAACATCCAAAGAACTGCAGGCCTCACTTGCCTCAGTTAAGGTCAGTGTTCATGACTCCACCGTAAGAAAGAGAATGGGCAAAAATGGAATGCATGGCAGAGCTCCAAGACGAAAACCACTACTGAGCAAAAAGAACATAAAGGCTTGTCTCAGTTTTACCAGAAAACATCTTGATGATCGCCAAGACTTTTGGGAGAATACTCTTTGGACTGACGAGACAAAAGTTTAACTTTTTGGAAGGTGTATGTTCCATTACATCTGGCATAGGAGTAACACAGCATTTCAGAAAAGGAACCTCATACCAAGAGTAAAATATGGTGGTGGTAGTGTGATAGTCTGGGGCTGTTTTGCTGCTGCAGGACCTGGAAGATTTGCTGTGGTAAATAGAACCATGAATTCTGCTGTCTACCAAAAAATCCTGAAGGAGAATATCCTGCCATCTGTTCATGACCTCAAGCTGAAGCGCACTTTGGTTATGCAGCAGGACAATGATCCCAAACACATAAGCAAGTCCACCTCTGAATAGCTTAAGGAAAAGAAAATTAAGGGTCTAGTCAAAGTCCTGACCTTTATCCAATTGAGATGTTGTTGCATGACCTTAAAAAGGCGGTTCATGCTCGAAAATTCTCCAATGTGGCTACATTACAACAATTTTCCAAAGATGAGTGGGCCAGAGCATTGTAAAAGACTCATTGCCAGTTATTACAAATGCTTGATTGCAGTTGTTGCTGTTAAGGATGGCCCAACCATTTAGTTTAGGGGGCAATCACTTTTTCACACAGGGCCCTGTAGGTTTGGATTTTTTTTTCCCATAATATAACCTTTTTCATCTCAAAACTCCATACCATCCTGCTAGGTTTCCTTCCTCCAGCCCCTGTACTTCTTCCTTTTCTCCCTCTCTATCTCTGTTCCGCCTCCAGACTACTACTTGATTTTCTATCAGTTGTCTCTCCTCTACAGAGTCTTACTATCTGCCTCATTTGTCTCCCTCTTGCCACAGGAACACCCACTACATGCAGTTCTACTACTGAATCTAGCCAGACCTGAGGTCTGCTACAGCTGCAAGCTGAGCCCTATCTCAACAACTACCAGTAAGTTGTCTCCTGTACTTTTACACAGCCCCTCCCATCCTGGTCTTGCCCAACTGTTAACTCTATATATGCCTACTAACTACCGGTTGCTGGGCAGAACACAACCGCATCACATAATAATGCAGAACAGTAAATGTTTAAAACAATGTATTATATTTAACACCATTTATTTTATTCTATAATTATTTAATCCCTCGACACCACCTTCGCTACCCTCTAAACACTTTCCTTTTGTCATTTATTGCGTATTTAGTGAAGATTATGCATACAAGCAAATCCTCCCCCTCACTTATTTGTAGTCATTGCTGAACAGACTGTAGCCCTATAAATTAACAGTCCAGTCTTAGCTCTTGTCAAGCCTGTCTCTGTCATCCTCACAATATCATAATTTTCTTCCAACAATATTAATTCTAATTCCTCTATCTTGTTGGTTTCTGTCATTAGTACACATGTACTTTATGTATTTTTCTGTATCTCAGGTGACTATCTACACTATCCCTCCCACTCCTCTATCCTTCCATCCATTTTTCCCCCTGCACTGCTGCACTCTTCCCGTTGAGGTGCAGCCCATCTCTTGCATAGAGCCTGTTTCCAACAGAGAAGCCATCCCTGTTTTCCAGGACACGTGGCCTGTTGTACAAGAAGTATTTCAAATACTAGGTACTAGCATCAAGCTTGTGGCTTAATCCCATGAAATTATTTAAAAGGGTCTTTCACCAACTCCTAAACTTTGTCATTGGTACCAATGTGCACCATGACCGCTGAGACCTAATCAGTCGCTCTCAGTATCTGTCTACCCAACCCACATTGTGACAAACTCAAGCTCCAAGAAGACAGCACACCGTTTGACTATCCCGGTCTTTGTGATTGATTACCCTATCTTTTCCCCTAATTATGGAATTCCCCACTATCAAGACCTCTCTGGCCTACTCCATCTCTACACTTGTATTCTCCCCCTTACTGGAGTAGACACTCCGTTGGTTTTCAGAGGACAAGTCTTGCTTCAGCAATGCTACTCCTCTACTGACACCCCAATCATCTGCCAACTTAGCAAACTTGTCGGGGTGTGCAAGATCAGGACTAGCCAGCCTGATACTTTTTCCTCTACCCCGCCTTCTTTCGCCAAGCTAGCTGCCTCACTGTCCTGCAGCTCTAAGCTACTGTCCTCCCCCCACATCTACCCGAGCGAGCACCTGCACACTCCTTTCCATACTGTCTATGTATCTCAGTGTTGTCAGCTGTTCATTTAAATCCAGTACGTAGGCTTCCAAATGTACAACTCACACACATCTCGCACAGCAGTATCCACCCTCAGTGTATCTTGCAATGACAATATTATAATTCAACCCTCGGACAATGGAGGCTCGCTGGTCATTTTAGACAAGTGTCTATACAGACAAGAGGTAATGTCTATTATTGGACACTAATACTTATCGACATGTCCCTCATGATGATCCCACAAGTTCTGTTAGTAGCCAATTAGACCTGATTCTAATGTGTTTTGATGACACATTAATACATTTTATATGTTTTATTTTTCCGTTGGTGCTGGAATTTTAACTCACTGCAATGTTGCAATTAATAAATCTGTCGAAAAACATTTGAAATGTTAAACCACACCCGCTTTGTCTATAAAAATAACCTTAGATATGGCAAAGAAGAAGGTAAACTTGTTAAAAATATATTATAGATTTGGCACACCAGAAAACACACATTTTACTCCAAATAACTGGAGTAAAAGCAATAATAACTGAACCTCAGTATAGAAGCACCATCTAGTGCTCACAAGATAATGAACCAAAAGAGGAAGAGATCGAGAGGAAGAAAGAGACAGAAGAATATTAACAAAAAAAAGAAGAGGTGAAATGTGGAGAAATAAAACGAAGAATAAGGGACGGAAGAAAACGAGCAAAGCAGAGGGCTTGTTAAACAGTATATCAACAGTGTTTTCAGGCAGAATTGATTTGGACTCCCCTTCTAACTCCATCTGTATGAAGTCCCTTCAGCATGATGCTATGTGTGTATCTGTAGTCTAGAGAGACAATTTGCTTCCGGCAACATGTACTTTGTGTGTTTAATAATGAAATAGTAACATTTATTGGAGGATTATTTACCCAGGATAGCAGCAGGAGTAATGCAAGATAAATACTAACAGTACATATCCTTAACCTATTAAGGAAAGTGGCAATTTTCATTTTTGCTCTTTTGTTTTTTCCTCCCATTTTTCATTATATCCATAACTTTTTATTCTTCATTGACATTGGCTTGTTCTTTTGTGGAACCAGTACTGAAAAACAGTAAAAATATTCCAAGTGATGAAACATGATGAAATTTCAAAGATGTCCTAACAGCATGATTCTCCAGGCCATATGATTGTGTTAATGCCTAGCATTCATTTTTTTTTACTATTTTGGTGGGCTAAATTAAATTTGTGAACTCAAAAAAATAAATAAATTGGGATTTGTGAAACCATTTTCCAAGATTTATAACTTTTTTGTTTTTCCATCTTTGGATCGAAGTGGAGGGGTGGGGGTTAAGCGCTAAGAGGTACATTATATTGTCATCATTTTGTGTTTCATTATTTTTTTTGCATCGCTTTTTATTGATTTTCATGAGTGGTGCAGTGATTAAAATCTGTCAATTTTGGTCACTGTACCACCACCAAGGTTTAGAAATCTTATATTTTAATAGATCAGACTTTTATGAATACCAAATATGTGCATTTTTTAACTTTTTTAGTATTTTTAGCAGGGGAAAAGAGAGAGTGATTAGCATTTTTATCTTTTTTTAAACTTTAAATTTTTGACTTTTCACACTTTTCTTAAATTGCCATTGGGGATTGAACCTGAAACTTTTAGATTACTTGTTCTATATACTGCAATATTATAGTATATAGAACAAGTAATTATAGAGTTATTGCAGTATATGGTTCTAATAACGGTCTCCTTCTTCAAAGAAATTCCAATATGGTAGTGAGAGGAGCCTTCAGCATGCAGATGGTTGCCATTGTAACCTATCAACAACTTTCAATTGCATTGAGGTGGAGCTAATCAGTGCCCAGAATGAATGCCAAGAGAAGATTATCTAGCTTAAATGCATTTGAGGGTTTAACGGAAATGATCAGCACTTAGGTCCAATCACTGCTATTAGAGGCAGATGCTGGCTGTGTAACTCAGTCGGCATCTACATTGTGTGAAGCAGGCTTAGTTCATGAGCCCATTCCATACACCCTGGCCCACTACATGACAAAATGTCATGGAGAGTCAAGGGATTAAAGTTTAGTTACAATTTTTATCCAAGCTAAAAAGTAGCCATGATTTGTAGTAGTGGTTGCTTGGATGCAACATGTATTTTAACACCATCAGTCTACCTTATTTTACAGGTACAAGTGTGAACCTAGTCTTATGCTGTTAATAATAGCCATAATATTTATTGAATAGGTTTTGTTTCTACATGACCATGTCCACATGTACAGTTGGTACGATCATGTATATGGTCATCCAGAAGATTACATGTTGTTATGTGTGATTTACGTGAGGGAGCATTGGTCAGAAGTGGTTGAGTAAGGAGAACCATCCTTAGCAACAAGTGTCTTCTCAAAGAAAGGTTTCCTGTGCCGCTGGTTGAGGCCTGATGGTCAAGTGAGAGGAGCTGAGGTGACAGGTGTGCTTCACGACAGGAGCAGCTAGAGATGTCATGCCAGCTAAATGTTCAACTGAGAGGCTATCCCGGATACAACATGAGCCAACTCAGAAAGGAGAAACTGAGGAATATATTTTACTAACTTATATAGTGCCATTAACCCATTACCCCCCCCCCCCCCGAGCCTGTTTTCACCTTCCTGACCAGGCCAAATTTTACAATTCTGAGCAGTGTCACTTTATGTGGTAATAATTCTGGAAAGCTTCAACGGATCCCATTGATTCTGAGAGAGTTTTTTTTCAAGAAACATTGTACTTCAAGCTAGTTGTAATTTAGGTTGAAATTTTTTCCGTTTTGTGAAAATATCGAAATTATGGCGAAATTGTAGAAAATGTTGCAATTTTCAAACTTTTAATTTTTATACCCTTAAACCAGAGTATTATGTCACACGAAATAGTTAATAAGTAACATTTACCACATGTCTACTTTACATCAGCATCATTTTTTAAGCAAATTTTTGTTGAGCATTTAGAAGGGTTAAAAGATTATCAGCAATTTCTCATTTTTCAAAATTTGCAAAACCAATTTTTTTAGGGACCTCATCACATTTTAAGTGACTTTGAGAGGCCTATAAGACAGAAAATACCAAAAAGTGACACGATTTTAAAAATGGACAATTTAATTTGTTGTGCAATTTTTTCAGAGTACATTAATAATAATAGGGCTCAGAATGGAAGGAGCACCATTTGACTTTTGGAACGTAAAATTGGCTGGAATCGATAGCGGACACCATGTTGCGTATGCAGAGCCCCTTATGTGCCTAAACAGTGGAAATACCCACAAGTAACCCCATTTTGGAAATAAGACCCCTCAAGGAATTTATCTGGATGTGTGGTGTGTACCTTAAACTTTCAGGTGCTTCTCAGAAGTTTATAACATACAGTGGGTACGGAAAGTATTCAGACCCCTTTACAGTTTTCACTCTTTGTTTCATTGCAGCCATTTAGTAAATTCTAAAAAGTTCATTTTTTTATCATTAAAGTACACTCTGCACCCCATCTTGACTGAAAAAAAACAGAAATGTAGAAATTTTTGCAAATTTATTAAAAAAGAAAAACTGAAATATCACATGGTCAAAAGTATTCAGACCCTTTGCTCAGACACTCATATTTAAGTCACATGCTGTCCATTTCCTTGTGATCCTCCTTGAGATGGTTCTACTCCTTCATTGGAGTCCAGCTGTGTTTAATTAAACTGATAGGACTTGATTTGGAAAGGCACACACCTGTCTATATAAGACATCACAGCTCACAGTGCATGTCAAACCAAATGAGAATCATGAGCTCAAAGGAACTGCCCAAGGAGCTCAGAGACAGAATTGTGGCAAGGCACAGATCTGGCCAAGGTTACAAAAGAATTTCTGCATTACTCAAGGTTCCTAAGAGCACAGTGGCCTCCATAATCCTTAAATGAAAGAAGTTTGGGACCACCAAAAGTTTTCTTAGACCTGGCCGTCCAGCCAAACTGAGCAATCGTGGGAGAAGAGCCTTAGTGAGAGAGGTAAAGAAGAACCCCAAGATCACTGTGGCTAAGCTCCAGAGATGCTGTAGGGAGATGGGAGAAAGTTCCACAAAGTCATTGAAGCCCTCCACCAGTCAGGCCTCTATGGTAGAGTGGCCCGATGGAAGCCTCTCCTCAGTGGAAGACATATGAATGCAAGCATACAGTTTGCTCAAAAACACATGAAGGACTCCCAGGTTATGAGAAATATGATTCTCTGGTCTGATGAGACAAAGATAGAACTTTTTAGTGATAATTCTAAGCGTCTGTGTGGAGAAAACCAAGCACTGCTCATCACCTGCCCATTACAATCCCAACAGTGAAACATGGTGGTGGCAGCATCATGTTATGGGGGTGTTTATCAGCAGTAGGGACAGGACGACTGGTTGCAATTGAAGGAAACATAAATGCGGCCAAGTACAGAGATATCCTGGATGAAAACCTCTTCCAGAGTGCTCTGGATCTCAGACTTGGCCGAAGGTTCACCTTCCAATAAGACAATGACCCTAAGCACACAGCTAAAATAACAAAGGAGTGGCTTCAGAACAACTCTGTGCCCATTCTTGACTGGCCCAGCCAGAGCCCTGACCTAAACCCAATTGAGCATCTCTGGAAAGACCTGAAAATGGCTGCCCACCAACGTTCACCATCCAACCTGACAGAACTGGAGAGTATCTGCAAGAAAGAATGGCAGAGGATCCCCAAATCCAGGTGAGAAAAACTTGTTGCATCATTCCCAAGAAGATTCATGGCTGTACTACCTCAAAAGGGTGCTTCTACTCAATACTGAGCAAAGTGTCTGAATACTTATGACCATGTGATATTTCAGTTTCTTTTCTAATAAATTTGCAAAAATTTATACATTTCTGTTTTTTTCAGTCAAGATGGGGTGCAGGGTGTACATTAACCCCTTAAGCCCCGAGGGTGGTTTGCACGTTAATGACCAGGCCAATTTTTACAATTCTGACCACTGTCACTTTATGACGTAATTACTCTGGAACGCTTCAACAGATCCCCCTGATTCTGAGACTGTTTTTTCGTGACATATTGTACTTCATGATTGTAGTAAAACTTCTTCGATATCACTTGCGTTTATTTGTGAAAAAAATGGAAATTTGGCGAAAATTTTGAAAATTTTGCAATTTTCAAAATTTGAATTTTTATGCCCTTAAATCAGAGAGATATGTCACACAAAAGAGTTAATAAATAACATTTCCCACATGTCTACTTTACATCAGCACAATTTTGGAATCAAATTTTTTTTTGTTAGGGAGCTATAAGGGTTAAAAGTTGACCAGCGATTTCTCATTTTTCCATCAAAATTTACAAAACCATTTTTTTAGGGACCACATCACATTTGAAGTCACTTTGAGAGGTCTTTATGACAGAAAATACCCAAAAGTGACACCATTCTAAAAACTGCACCCCTCAAGGTGCTCAAAACCACATTCAAGAACTTTATTAACCCTTCAGGTGCTTCACAGGAATTTTTTGAATGTGGAAGAAAAAAATGAACATTTAACTTTTTTCACAAAAATGTTACTTTAGACCCAATTTTTTTTATTTTCACAGAGGTAGCAAGAAAAAATGGACCCCAAAATTTGTTGTGCAATTTCCCCTGGGCACGTAGATACCCAATATGTGGGAAAAAAACACTGTTTGGGTGCACGGCAGGGCTCGGAAGGGAAGGAGCGCCATTTGACTTTTTGATTGTAAAATTTGCTTGAATAATTAGCGGATGCCATGTTGTGTTTGGAGAGCCCCTGTGTGCCCAAAGATTGGAGCTCCCCCACAAGTGACCCCATTTTGGAAACTAGACCCCCCAAGGCACCTATCTAGATGCATAGTGAGCACTTGGAACCCCCAGGTGCTTCACAAATTGATTCGTAAAAATGAAAAAGTGAAAAAAAAAACACTTTTTCATTTTTATGAATCAATTTGTGAAGCACCTGGGGGTTCCAAGTGCTCACTATGCATCTAGATAGGTGCCTTGGGGGGTCTAGTTTCCAAAATGGGGTCACTTGTGGGAGAGCTCCAATGTTTGGGCACACAGGGACTCTCCAAATGCAACATGGTATGCGCTAACAAATTGAATGGAAATTCGGCTCAAATTGTTAGCGGACACCAAGTTGCGTTTGGAGAGCCCCTGTGTGCCCAAACTTTGGAGCTCCCCCACAAGTGACCCCATTTTGGAAACTAGACCCCCAAAGGCACCTATCTAGATGCATAGTGAGCACTTGGAACCCCCAGGTGCTTCACAAATTGATTCGTAAAAATGAAAAAGTGAAAAAAAAAACACTTTTTCATTTTTATGAATCAATTTGTGAAGCACCTGGGGGTTCTAAGTGCTCACTATGCATCTAGATAGGTGCCTTGGGGGGTCTAGTTTCCAAAATGGGGTCACTTGTGGGGGAGCTCCAATGTTTGGGCACAAAGGGGCTCTCCAAACGCAACATGATGTCCGCTAACAATTTGAGCCGACAATTTGTTAGCGGATACCATGTTGCATTTGGAGAGTCCCTGTATGCACCATGTACAGCGTGTGCTCGAGTGACATGCTCGAGTCCCTGCTCCGCATGTTTCACGGTCATTAGACACCCAAAAAAAACCATGCGGGGATCGCTCGTGCATGGCAGGCAATCCCCGTAAAGTTTTTTTGGCCGCGAAGCATATGGGGCAGAGACTCGAGCATGTCACTCAAATACCCACGATACTCAATGCATACCAGAGCACCCGATGCAAACTCAAGTAGCGAGCATTTGCGCTCAACACTAGTCGCCATATCGTCATCTTTTTTCTTACTTTTGAAAAAAATCCCAACCCCATCACAACCCTAACCCCAACCTTAACCCCAACCCCAGCCCTAACCGTAGCACAACCCTAACCGTAGCACAACCCTAACCCCAAACCCAGCCCTAACCCTAGCCCAATCCTAACCCAAGAGTTTATTTTTGACGCCGTTCCTCGTGCGGTATAAGTGATTAGACGACTTTATTCTTCGGGTCGGTGTGATTACAGCAATACCAGAATCATATGGGGGTTTTTATGACTGACAGCTGTCACACACAAAAAGATGCATTTTTTGTAAAATCTAGTTTTTGCATCGCCATATTTTGAGAGCTATAATTTTTCCAGATTTTGGCAGACAGTCATGTGACAGCTCGTTTTTTGCAGTATGAGTTGACGTTGTTATTGGTGCGATTTTCAGGCACGTGACAATTTTTGATCGCTTTCTATTCCGATTTTTGGGAGGCAGAATAAACAAAAACCAACAATTCAGGAATTGTTGTTTTTTTTTTTTATTCTGTTCCGCGTGTGGTAAAAGTGATAAGGCAGCTTTATTCTTCGGGTCAGTACGTTTACAGCGGTACCACATTTATATCGTTTTACTATGTTTTGCACTTTTACATAATAAAAGCAATTTTATAGAAAAAAATATTTTTTAGCATAGCTTTATTCTGAGAGCTATAACTTTTTTATTTTTCGGCTGATGGAGCTGTATGTCAGCTTGTTTTTTGCGGGACGAGATGACGTTTTCAGAGGTACCATTTTAATTTATATTTGTCTTTTTGATTGCGTGTTATTCCATTTTTTATTTGGCGGTATGGTGATAAAGCATTGTTTTTTGCTTTGTTTTCTTTTTTTTTTTTTACCGTGTTCACTGAAGGGGTTAACTAGTGGGACAGTTTTATAGGTCAGGTTGTTCCGGACGCGGCGATGCCAAATATGTGTACTTTTATTGTTTTTTTTGTTTTTTTTTATAATAATATTTATTGATGGGTACATTATATTTTTATTTTTGGTGGATTATTTTATTTTATTTTTTTTAATATTTTTGCAATTTTATTTTATTTTTTTTTTCACTTTCTGGGTGTTTTTATACTTTATTACTTTGTCCCACTATGGGACTTTCACTTTTTTTTCTCTGATCGCCTGCATGGCACAGGAATGCAACACCATCCCTGTGTCATACAGGCTATCAGCGCTGCACAGTGAGAAGATTGTTTGGAGATGCACTGCGCATGTCCAAACAATCTTCCTGCTGTCTGGTGACCCGGATGTTGTCATGACGACATCGGGTCGTCATGGCAACACCCGGGAAGCCTTTGCAGACAGCGCTGGAAGCCGGAAGAGGAGGTGAGTATCTGCGATCACCTCCCCTTGCCCCCGCAATGCTGCGATCGGCTGCGATCGACTTCGATCGCAGCATCGCAGGGGTTAATGTGCTGGGAGCGGTGCAGGACCGCTCCCTGCACATAGTACCGGGTGTCAGCTGTGACAATCAGCTGACACCCGGCGGCGATCGCGCCCGCACAGCCTGTGTGCGCGCGCGATCGCGATGACGTACTAATACGGGTCTGGCTCTTAAGTCCCAGGGCACAGACGTGTATTAGTACGTCAGATGTTATTAAGGGGTTAATGAGAAAAAAATGAACTTTTTAGAATTTACCAAATGGCTGCAATGAAACAAAGAGTGAAAAATTTAAAGGGCTCTGAATACTTTCCGTACCCAATGTAAAGCAATGAAAATAAAAAATCACATTTTTCCAACAAAAAAATAGTTTTAGCCCCACATTTTTTATTTTCACAAGGGTAGAGCTCAGAAGGGAAGGAGCACCATTTGACTTTTTGAACGCAAAAATGGCTGGAATCGAGAGCGGGCGCCATGTCGCATTTGGAAAGCCCCTGATGTGCCTAAACAGTATAAATCCCCACAAGTCACCCCATTTTGGAAACTACACCCCTCACTGAATTTATCTAGATGTGTGGTGAGCACTTTGAACCCACAGGTGTTTCACAGAATTTTACAACGTTGAACCGTGAAAATGAAAAAATTTGATGTTGCTTTAGCCCCATTTTTTTCATTTTTACAAGGTTAGGAGAAAATGAACCCCAAAATTTGTTGTGCAATTTCTCTTCAATACAACGATCCCCCTTTTCTGGTGTAAAACTACTGTTTGGGCACATTGCTGAGCTCCAAATGGAAGGATTGACGTTTTCAAGCGCAGACTTTGATGGCATTGTTTGTGGGCGCCATGACGCGTTTGCAGAGCCCTTGAGATGCCAAAAAGGTAGAAACCCCCCCACAAGTGACCCTATATTGGAATTGATCTAGTGTTTTTCTGGTATGTGAATTTTATAATGTGATGTCATATGTGAGTTTTGTAGAGTGCATGACGTTGGCATATGTGAGTTGTGCACAGTACATCAGCTTGGCATATGTAAGTTTTATAGAGTACATCAAGTCATGCAATTAATTAGCGTAATTCAGAAATAAATTTAGTGATCCATGGATGAGTGGTACAGTTTGAAACAGTCTTTTATGCAAAGGCCAGGTGTTACACTGAAAAATGTTGTCCTTTCTTATCCCTCTTCTGTAACACACTTTGCACCTTTTTTGTGACCCCCCTTTCTTTACAGTTTAAGGGAGCTCATCTGGGAAATTTTGCCCTGGTATTATACGGGCACCTTTAGTACCAAAAGTATTGGGGCCATCCCCTTCCTGACTCCAAACATTATGCCCTTTATCACTATCTTTTAAAACTGAAGAAATGTGCCAGTCTGGGCTGCAGATTGTAATAGCACATAAGTGTTATACATTGCCATCTGTACGATGTGCACGGCCAGCTTTTTGTATCACACCTTAGCTTTCCTCATGGCATTGTAGGGCTGGATGACTTGATCAGAGAGATCAACTCCCCCCATGTTCTTATTGTACCACAGGACACACTCTGGTTTGGGGATATGTGTAGCTGTAGCTCGTACAGCGGTTGGGGTGCTGCCATTACCATGTATTTTTCTCAAGAGCAGAACATCCCTCTTGTCCTTGTACTTGACTTTGCACACAGTATGCTGCAGTAGCTCTAGCAGAGAAGGACTAGAAGAGTGGGATGCTGGTATAATAGTTATCTATGTAGATGTGATAACCCCCATCCAGCAGTGGGTGCACCAAATCCCACACAATGTTCCCACTCACTCCCAGGAAAGCGGGACATTAAAGGGGTTGAATCAGTGTGTCCTTCCCTTCATAAAACCCAAAACTGTGGGTGTACCCTGAGGTACTCTCGCACAGCTTGTACAAAAATTGTTGCTGAAGTGATCATTGACCAGCCTAACTTTGAAAAGTCGGTCAAATTTGGCATAATCTCGGTGTGGACATTGTGCATTATCGTTGTAACGCAAAAAAATTCGAATGGCCTTAAAGTGTGACTGAGATGTAACGGGGGGTAGGGTGGTAGTCATGGGCGAGTGGCATGTTTGTTTCAGTGACTTTCTCTTTACCCTGGCCCGCTACAGAAATATGGGGACGTGCCTGGGTGTGTGTGTGCTGTGGTGCTTCTGTGGAGCGAGCCTCCATACTCACTTGTGGCCCGCCGTCCCAGGTGTCGATTCTTTTAGCCTTCAGAAGGAGGAGACCGGACAGTTTGATAAAAACCACGTCTATTTTACTTGTCAAACTATCAGCATACAAAGGATAGCAGGAATTACACTTATTCAATTCTGCACCAAGCAGAGGCACGTTCTTGGCGGTTACTGATGACGGCACATTACTTGTGGCAAATGTTACTGACAATTCACAGTCTAGGCAGGGGATCTGCATATTACCAATGCAGCGCCACCCGGGTCAATGTGTTTCACTGTGGAACTGCACTCAGACCAATCTTTCCTCGGGAACAGAAGTGAGGGAGTTTCTCCCACTATCTTCTTCCAATATGTGCCCAGACTTTGCTGTCTCCATCCATCTGACTGCAACACCCAGGCCTATACAGCACTAGGGTTCCCGCCACCTCTCTTAGATACGTTCCTCAAATGTTTCTTGTTCACTGTAGGTCCCCCAACTTGCCTGTGTCCGGAGAACACTGTCGCACTGTAGTTTTGCTGAGAACACTTGCTTCCTTTTACACAGGCTCCCACACACACCCTTCTGTCTTACTGGTTCCTGTGTCCTCCTGACACGTCCTTACAAATCACTGTCCCTCACTCAACTCCCTAAGATGGCCGAAACTAACTTCCCAGAGATCCCTCAGTTCCCCCTTGTCACCGAGGGCGGCCCATCCTAGGTTAACCCTCTATGTGCTCCCAACTACCATGAAGGTAAGATAATACAAGTATAAACCTCTGCTGCAATCTAATAGCCGTACCTGAAAACAACAGTTTTTTTTAAGATGACTAAAACATACACAGTTATTAAAACAGTACAGTTCTATAGGGGAGTGGAGTAGACAATCTCTCTGTGGCACCCTGCTGTTCACAGGTACCACAGGACCCAAAAGGGTGCATGGACGGACTTCTCCCCAAGAGGCCTTCACTACAAACAGACACCTCCACCCTTCCACCTCATACCACCAGACGGAGCCTATTAGGGATATATATATGGAGGGTGGAGTCAGGCAGTTTAGTTTAGTCAGAGAGTGTGCTGCCACTGAGAGCAGTGAAGATGCAGCAAGTCTGCTGCTGGATTGAGGGCCCCGAGTGTGGCTGGAGGCAGTAAGTAGAGGAGAGAGGAGTTGAGGGGGCAGAGGAGCATCATAGGCTCACCCCAAGACACAAACCGGACGCCGGATCTGTGCCTACAGGGTCCTCTATACCCAGTAGGGACTACCGGCATACCAGGAGGATTACAGATCCCTGGTCGACCTGAAGCTACCAGCAATAACTGGACTAGGAACCACGAAGGCCCCGGCGTCCAGGGATAGTGGTTGCCAAAGAAAGGTCCTACTACCAAGCGACAGGTGAGAGAGCAATGCAACACAGAAGCTAGGCCCAGTTGCAGGCTGGCTAGAAGCTTAGAGAGAGGGAGACATGGATCAGGAGGCCTTATACCCGCTCACTGGGGAGAAGTGCTGAAGTGCACCCTTCCTAGCAAGTACCCTGGACCATACCTGCCGTTACACCAGTAAAGGTACTGAAGAGAATCCCCTGTGTGAGTGTCCGTCATTCCCCCTGACCTGGCCATCTCTCACCTGCATCCTTTCCATCTACACTGCCCCGGGGTCTCGCTCCGCCTGTGGGGAGCGGAAACATCCCAGATGCCATCCCATCACCACCGGAGGTCTGCAGCAGCGCCGGTAACCGTTACCAGAAACCACAGGTGGCATCACAAAACAAACTGTACACCAAAAAAAACCTTTTTCAAGAGAGAGCCCAGAGGAAAGGCCTGGGAGCTGACTGCCGTGACTTCCTAAACAAGGTAAAAGGCCCGGGTACCGAGTCCCCTATATCCCCCTGGGTGACACGTCTCCACACCCCTTACATCCTCCCACTCTTAAAACATTGCCGTCCCCGGCAATACGGACCTATAAAAGAATGGAGGGTTAGAACAGTTTTAAAACATTTTTTTTTTAAAACTACTGGTGACTATTTTGCTCACGACGTCTTCTCCTCTCTGACGCCGGCCCTTCTCGGTCAAAGGCCCTGGAACTGGAAGCAAGAAAGAGTCCATTTGTCTTCCAGTAGGTCACACACAGTCCCTTTCAAGACAAAGCTGGAGCCGGTTCTCCTTGGTGAGGACCCTGGAAACAAGTATGCAGTCCATATTTGGCTGACGAGACTTGTAGCACCGGTCCTTCTAGGTAAGGACCCTGGAAACAGTTGTGTCCAAACAGTCTTTAGTTTGTGCACCTGTGCCTTTGGATTCCAGCAGAAAAAGGTGCAACAGGCGCAACAAAAAAAAAAAGAATAGTAATAAAAGTTAAGCCTAGTCGGCAGTATCGTGCTCTCCTCTTAGCCCCGAGGGTACCTCCTCCTCTCTTCACTGGAACAGGCCATCCGGCCTTGGGGGTTTTGTGGAACTAACCCCCCTTCTCTTTGTCGGGGAAAAGAACTTCAGGCCACCCGGCCACTTAAAGAACAGTCCTTAATGACAACAAGCAGGCCTCCTGGCCACAAAGAAAGGAAACCCCTTCACTTAAAGCGGACAGCTCATAATAACTGGGGTTTTTCCTCCAGACACACTGGCGAGCGGTCACAGTGGTGTCACTTTAGACTTTCCAGGAATTTGGGGAAGGTGGTCTCCTGGAATTTCTCCATCTACTTTGTTACGCTCGCGCCAGGACTGACTGGCGTGAGCGTGATTAGTGATCCCACTGTACCATGAACCGAGGAGTGCCTGGAGGGGCGTAACTAAGTATCAACCCGATCCAACCAAGGTCGCACGGCGGCTTAGTCGACTCCGTGGACCATGGAGGAACCGAGCAGAGGGACCAGGTGCGACTCCAGGTCAGACCCCGGTCACAGTTGTTGACCCACACCGGGGAATGTAGGAACAGGCAGGTTAGACTGGCATACAGGCAGGTGGGTATTGTCAAGTACGGCTGGTATGCAGACTGGTGGGTACTAGCAAGTATGGCTGGTATGCAGACAGGTGGGCACTGGCAAGCACGGCTGGTATGCAGACAGGTGGGCACTGGCAAGCACGGCTGGTATGCAGACAGGGAGATACTGGCAAGCACGGCTGGAGTGCAGACTGGGAGGTACTAGCAGGTTGGAGCGCAGGCTGGATAGGGTCTAGTACAGACTGGGAGACAGGTACAGAGCCGCAGATGCAGTAGACAAGCAGAGTAAAGCGAAACCGCCGGAGCGGAGGACAAGGCAGAGCAGAGAGGAACTGCTGGTGCGATGAGCAAGCAGAGCGGAGCGAAAACCGCAGGTGCGGTGGGCAAGGCAGAGCAGAGCGGAACCACCGGAGCAGTAGACAAGGCAGAGCAGAGAGAAACCGCAGGTGCGGTGGACAAGGCAGAGCAGAGCGGAACCGCCGGAGCGGTGGGCAAGGCAGAGCAGAGAGATGCCGCCGGAGCGGTAAGCAAGTCAGAGCGGAGAGAAACCGGCGGAGCAGTGGGTAAGGCAGAGCAGAGGGAAGCCGCCGGAGCGGTGGGCAAGTCAGAGCAGAGAGAAACCACCGGAGCGATGGGTAAGGCAGAGCAGAGGGAAACCGCCGGAGCAGTGGGCAAGTCAGAGCAGAGAGAAACCGCCGGAGCAGTGGGTAAGGTGGAGCAGAGGGAAACCGCAGGAGCGGTGGGCAAGTCAGAGCAGAGAGAAACCGCCGGAGCGGTGGGCAAGGCAGAGAGGACAGGGCTCTGTTCACAAGGAGCAGACTGGAAAATACAGGAAGATATGGAGGAAGGGAAAAGGGACAAGCAGAACCAGATACACACAAGGTATTTCCTATGAAGTAGCGAATGGACACAAAACTCACAAACACAAGTACAGAGACAACGAGTTGGAGTTAGGTGCAAGTTCAAATACTGCAGGAAAAGGGAAGGTACGGACATAGAGACAAACAGGTAACAGGCTAGGATACAGTTCAGACAGGAACTGCTACTGCAATGAGATACAAAAAACGAGCCTGGGAATACAGCCCCCAGAGTGGCGGAAACAGACTAGAAGTCACAGGTAACAGACCTGGGAATACAGCCCCCAGAGTAGCGGAAACAGACTAGAAGTCAGAGATAACAGGTCTGGGAATGCAGCCCCCAGAGTGGCGGAAACAGACTAGAAGTCAGAGATAACAGTACAGGACCTGGCAATACAGTTGCAAAGACAAACTGAGTGAAGGTGTTGCTCAGGCACCTCCTACTGGGTGGAGGGTGTTTAAATATCCAGTGACTCACAGCAATAGGCTGGAGACTCATTAGGGGTGCGCCCACAGCAGCTATAAGAATCAGGAAGTAACCGGGCCGCCGCCCTAAGCAGTCAGTCAAGGGACATGCACACAACATGAACTGGAGCAAGGTTTGTACGCTGGACTGACAGGTAAGATTGCGGTCTTGCATAGTGGGAGGTGGTGCACTATGAAAGCACGCCGCCAGGGATGTTACATTCTTCCAGGCTTCTCTCAGTCAAAGTGGAGCCATACCTGAAAATAACAGTTTTTTTTCAGATGACTAAAACATACACAGTTATTAAAACAGTACAGTTCTATAGGGGAGTGGAGTAGACAATCTCCCCACACCCCTCACAGAGACATAGCCATCCGGAAAACTGGATTGTTATATAAAATATTAACACTCCAATATTGTCGAATGTCTGGCTTCTTCACTATCCCCATGTGAAGGACAAGGGCCCAAAACTTCATCATTTCTACTGCGTCTATGGAGGTTTATTATCACTAGGTGAAGGAGAGGAAAAATAGAGGAAGGTGGCATCTTCTCCCTCACTCACAGTGTCGGAGGCAAGGAAAGCGCATGCTTCCTCGGCTGAACACTGTCTTTGGGAAGAGTGGGACATTTTATTTTTCACGTGAGTGGTGTGTGTGTCCGTTGTGTTTTCAAGTCTGTGTGTATGTGTGTGTGTGTGCGTATGTGTGTGTTGGATAACCAAATTTTATTCAGGTGTGTGTTTGGTGTAAACTTTTTTTTATCAATTTGTTACATTTAGAATAGAGGAAAAGATAAAAAAAGAATAGAAAGAATAGAAGAAAAGAATTTAGGAAAAAAAAAGATAAAAATAAAAGGGAGAATATAAAAATTTGGGAAAATAAAATAAACTTACTAAACAGACGATAGTAAAAACAATTACTAATTGCCCGCAACTAAGTTACGCTAATCATAATTCTACATAGTATAATTAATACAAGGATTTTCCACTAAAATCGCAAACGCTTGATTGCAGTTGTTGCAGCTAAGGGTGGCCCAACCAGTTTATTAGGTTTAGGGGGCAATCACTTTTTCACACAGGGCCCTGTATGTTTGGATTTCTTTTTTCCCTTAATAATAAAGACCTTCATTTAAAAACTGCATTTTGTGTTCATTTGTGTTATCTTTGCCTTATATTTAAATTTGTTTTGTGATCTGAAACATTTAAGTGTGACAAACATGCAAAAAAATAAGAAATCAGGAAGGGGGCAAACACTTTTTCACACCACTGTAAGTACTATAAGAATAAGTAAAAAATAATTACTAGGCACCCGCATCTATCTGACGCTAATTTAGATTCTATATACACTGCTCAAAAAAATAAAGGGAACACTCAAATAACACATCCTAGATCTGAATGAATGAAATATTCTCATTGAATACTTTGTTCTGTACAAAGTTGAATGTGCTGACAATGAAATCACAAAAAAATCATCAATGGAAATCAAATTTATTAACCAATGGAGGCCTGGATTTTGAGTCACCCCCAAAATTAAAGTGGAAAAACACACTACAGGATGATCCAACTTTGATGTAATGTCCTTAAAACAAGTTAAAATTAGGCTCAGAATTGTGTGTGGCCTCCACGTGCCTGTGTGACCTCCCTACAATGCCTGGGCATGCTCCTGATGAGGTTGCGGATAGTCTCCTGTGGGATCTCCTCCCAGACCTGGACTAAAGCATCCGCCATCTCCTGGACAGTCTGTGGTGCAACGTGACGTTGGTGGATGGAGCGAGATATGATGTCCCATATGTGCTCAATCAGATTCAAGTCTGGGGAACAGGCGGGCCAGTCCATAGCTTCAATGCCTTCATCTTGCAGGAACTGCTGACACACTCCAGCCACATGAGCTCTGGCATTGTCCTGCATTAGGAGAAACCCAGGGCCAACCGCACCAGCATATGGTCTCACAAGTGGTCTGAGGATCTCATCTCGGTACCTAATGGCAGTCAGGCTACCTCTGGCGAGCACATGGAGGGCTGTGCGGCCCTCCAAAGAAATGCCACCCCACACCATTACTGACCCACTGCCAAACTGGTCATGCTGAAGGATGTTGCAGGCAGCAGATCGCTCTCCACGGCGTCTCCAGACTATGTTACGTCTGTCACATGTGCTCAGTGTGAATCTGCTTTCATCTGTGAAGAGCACAGGGCGCCAGTGGCGACTTTACCAATCCTAGTGTTCTGTGGCAAATGCCAAGCGTCCTGCACGGTGTTGGGCTGTGAGCACAACCCCCATCTGTGGATGTCGGGCCCTTATACCACCCTCATGCAGTCGGTTTCTAACCGTTTGTGCAGACACATGCACATGTGTGGCCTGCTGGAGGTCATTTTGCAGGGCTCTGGCAGTGCTCCTCCTGTTCCTCCTTGCACAAAGGCGGAGGTAGCGGTCCTGCTGCTGAGTTGCTGCCCTCCTACGGCCCCCTCCATATCTCCTGGTGTACTGGCCTGTCTCCTGGTAGTGCCTCCAGCCTCTGGACACTACGCTGACAGGCACAGCAAACCTTCTTGCCACAGCTCGCATTGATGTGCCATCCTGGATGAGCTGCACTACCTGAGCAACTTCTGTGGGTTGTAGAGTCCGTTTCATGCTACCACGAGTGTGAAAGCACAACCAACATTCAAAAGTGACCAAAACATCAGCCAGAAAGCATTGGAACTGAGATGTGGTCTGTGGTCCCCACCTGCAGAACCACTCCTTTATTGACGGTGTCTTGATAATTGCCAATAATTTCCATCTATTGTCTATTCCATTTGCACAACAGCATGTGAAATTGATTGTCAGTGTTGCTTCCTGAGTGGACAGTTTGATTTCACAGAAGTTTGATTTACTTGGAGTTATATTCTGCTGTTTAAGTGTTCCCTTATTTTTTTGAGCAGTGTATATATCTATAATATAAGGCGGGATGCGTGTCTCTGTCTGAAGCCTCGATAGACTGCGCATGTGTGACGCGCAGTCTGGCTCCAGAGAGAAGCACGCATCCAGCCGTTACAGGTAAGAGGAGTGTATGGCGCCGGAGATCGAGGTATGCGTAGACACTGAACGCATACCGCGATCTCCGGCGCCATACTTACATACTTACCTGACCGGGAGGAGCGTTGCGCGGCGCCTCTCTTCGCTGGAGACCAGGGGCGGAGTGAAGGCGCCGGACCGGCGCGTGCGCATTGCGCTATCCAGCGCCATTTTACTGAAGACACATTTACAGTGTGTCCTCAGCAAAATGGCACCGGACAGCGCAGTGCTCCTGCGCCGCACTCCTCCCCCGGCCTCCGGCAGAAGAGGATGCAGCAGCGCTGGAGTACAGAGAAGAAAGGTGAGTATAACTGTTTATTTTTTTTGTATGTGTGTACAGTGTGAAAGGGATGAGGGGGGCACACATAACAGGATTGGGGGTGAGGGGACCATGCATATATCAGGATTGGGGGGTGAGGGGTACCATACATACCAGGATTGGGGGTGAGGGGTACCACGCATACCAGGATTGGGGGGTGAGGGGTACCACACATACCAGGATTGGGGGTGAGGGGTACCACACATACCAGGATTGGGGGGTGAGGGGTACCACGCATACCAGGATTGGGCGGTGAGGGGTGCCACACATACCAGGATTGGGGGGTGAGGGGTGCCACACATACCAGGATTGGGGGGTGAGGGGTACCACGCATACCAGGATTGGGGGGTGAGGGGTACCACACATACCAGGATTGGGGATGAGGGGTGCCACGCATACCGGGATTGGGGATGAGGGGTGCCACGCATACCGGGATTGGGGATGAGGGGTGCCACACATACAAGGATTGGGGACGAGGGGTGCCATGCATGCCGGGATTGGGGATGAGGGGTGCCACGCATGCCGGGATTGGGGATGAGGGGTGCCACGCATGTCGGGATTGGGGATGAGGGGTGCCACGCATGCCGGGATTGGGGATGAGGGATGGAGTGCCATGCATACCGGGATGAGGGATGGGGTACCATGCATGCCAGCATGAGGGATACCATACACACCAGGATAGTGATGAGGGGTGCCATACATACCAGGATAGGGATGTGGGGTGCCACGCATACTGGGATGAGGGGTGAGGGGTGCCAAGCATAACGGGATTGGGGGTGAGGGGTGCCACGCATACCGGAATTGGGGGTGAGGAGTGCCACGCATACTGGGATTGGGGGTGAGGGGTGCCACGCTTACCGGGATTGGGGGTGAGGGGTGCCACGCATATCGGGATTGGGGGTGAGGGGTGCCACGCATACCGGGATTGGGGATGAGGGGTGCCAGGCATACCGGGATTGGGGATGAGGGGTGCCATGCATACTGGGATTGGGGATGAGGGGTGCCACGCATACCAGGATTGGGAATGAGGGATGGGGTGCCATGCATACCAGGATGAGGGATACCATACACACCAGGATAGGGATGAGGGATGGGGTACCATGCATACCAGGATGAGGGATACCATACACACCAGGATAAGGATGAGGGGTGCCACGCATACCGGGATTGGGGGTGAGGGGTGCCACGCATACCGGGATTGAGGGTGAGGGGTGCAACGCATACCGGGATAAGGGGTGCCACGCATACCAGAATTGGGGGTGAGGGGTGCCATGCATACCGGGATTGGGGGTGAGGGGTACCACGCATACCAGGATTGGATGGTGGGCACAGGATGGGGGCAGCACAAATACAAGGAGGGGGGCAGCACATACCAGCATGGGAGACCATATACCAATAAAAATGCTCGCCACCCGGGCGTAGAACGGGTTCAATAGCTAGTATACATATATATATATATATATATATATATATATATATATATATATATATATATATGTAACTGATGTTCTAAACAAGGGAATAGTTACAGGGATAACAAACGGTAATTTGAAGTACTAATGCAAAGTCTCTCAAGGTAGTGTGATACACCCAATTGTGGGAGTCACCACGTTAGTTCTTTAATTCTGTATATGGCATTAGCGGGGTTCACCGTTATTCCCGCTAGGCCGCAAGTCTTTTCCAGACAAAGTCAATCAAATCAAGTTTAGCTTCTCCCACTCCCACAGGTCCCCTCCCAACCTAAGATCCTAAGCCCAACTGCCCCTGGTACCGTAGTTGAACAGTGGAAGTGACAGCCCTGTTCACTTGTGCAGCTCCTCTGCTTCCGCTGGCGTGACTCTCCTGGCACAGCCTTCTCCCAGCTCCTCTCTGCTTGGTCGTTGGAGGCAGTCTCTCAAGCCTTGGGTAGGGGGATCCAGACCTCGTCTGTTGGAGGGCGACGTCGGGTCATGCAAACTCACTCAGCACCGCAAGCAGGTCCCGACTCTCCTCAGCAGGCGCAGCACTCGAGGAACCTCTGTGGGGAATCCGGAGTTCATCCACCAATATCTGGCTGTTATATATATGTCGCAGGCCTCTGGCTCAGGCCTGCTACGCTGGGCTTCTCAACACGTGCGGAGCTGCGCGTCTGCTCCTCTCTGAAGCTTGGCGCCAATTCTGCCTCAGGCTTGGCGCGCTGGACTTTTATATTCAGGAAATCCTTCCTGAAAGTCATCTAACCGGGTCCAGCGTTTAAATCTGCTCTTCCTTCAACTTTCCTAACACATCTTGGTTCTGTTTGACCAGCAGATGGCAATCTCTCCTCATCTTTGACACATCCTGCAAGAATTCTTCTGAAGGCTTTTTTTCTTCTACTACATGGTGTAACGGGTCTGGGAGGCGGAACCTCTGAGCAACTATACAAGGGGGCGGTCCTTGTAAGGAAGCGGGTGGCTCCCAGGGAAGACGGGCAGGTAGTCACGGCAAGTGACAGGGACAGTCTCTGGGTAGAAGGGCAGGTAGTCACGGCAAGTGACAGGGACAGTCTCTGAGTAGAAGGACGGGTACTCACGGCAAGTGACAGGGACAGTCTCTGGGTAGAAGGACAGCAGGCAGGTGGCTGGTGAGCGCTCCCAGGTGAGCGGGCGAGAGTCTTTGGACAGGCAGGTGGTCACGGCAAGTGACGGAAAAGCTTCCAAGTAGGCTAGCAGGCAGGTAGCAGGTGAGCGCTCCCAGGTGAGCGGGCAAGAGTCTCTGGACGGGCAGGTGATCACGGCAAGTGACGGCAGAGCCTCCAGGTAGGCTAGCAGACAGGTAGCAGGTGAGCGCTCCCAGGTGAGCAGGCAAGAGTCTCTGGACAGGCAGGTGGTCACGGCAAGTGACGGCGGAGCCTCCAGGTAGGCTAGCAGGCAGGTAGCAGATGAGCGCTCCCAGGTGAGCGGGCAGGCTGGTCCATAGACAGACTGACAGGTGTCGGAAGGCAGACCGTCGGACCGCAGGCTTGCAAGCAGGTAAACGGATATCTGGCAGGTATCAAGCAGGAATCTGGCAGGAGACTGGCAGGTAACAGGCAGGAATGTGGCAGGTGACTGTCAGGTAACAGGCAGGAATCTGGCAGGTGACTGGCAGGTAACTGGCAACGGGACCTGAGGGCTGAAGCAGAGTGAAGGCTTTGCAACAACCTTGCTCGGCCACCTCCATTTTGGAGGAGGTGCCTTATATATGGTGAGGTCCTCCGGCCATTGGCCGGGGACTCCTTAGGACGGCGCGCGCGGCCCCTTTAAGAGAGGGGGAGCGCGCGTGCGCCCTAAGCACAGTGGCCAGGAAGCAGCGCGCGCTGCCAGCAGAGCAGGAGGAGGACGCCGGGCACGGAGTGGAGAGGTGAGGGGAACAGCGTCCCTGCCTAGCAGGAGGCAGGGACGCCGACGCTACACATGGGAGTGCAGCCATTTTTTATTCTATTCATCTAAAGACCTGCAGTGATTTAAATTTCTTTTACATTGTCCCAAACAGAATTGAGTGAGGAATGCACAGCATAGAGCACATTTTTAAGCTTCAAATTAGCAACTTGATTTTACTCATATACATGCCTCCTAACTCTCTAAGAAGAAAATGTGGGACAGGTTATGATATACAGAGATGTACTTATTTTTACTGGTACAAAGTGCCTATAAAGAAGAAAAACATCATGTAGAGATATAGCCAAAAGAATTTCTCTTACCCTTGACAGTACTGCTTGTGGCTCACAGCTCAAACTACTGCCTACCATGTAAGAGGGTGTGAGTATGAATCCAGGGGAGACTTCAGAAAAGTCAAAGAATTAATCAATGGATGTACAGCACACATGTAGATGCCATCCCTCCTCCAAAGTCTTGTGTTAGAGGAGGAACTGAAGAATCACAGCATCTTAACTTGCAAAGAGGACACATCATCAATCTGAAGTTGGGAAATAGTCCTGACCTTGTGGAATATCTCATCCAAGTCATGACTGACCTGCTGAATCCAAGACAGATGGAAGATATGTGACGCGCCCCTAGGGCAATGGGGTACTCGGCAGCCGGGCCTATGGATGCTGGTGGGGGATAGGTCACAGTGGCTGGCCCGGTCCGTGGCCCAGGGCGGTCAACTAAAAGAGGATTGAAACTTGGATAGAAAATAAAAATAAAGTAAATAGTTTGTGACGCCACCTGTGGTACCTGGTAAGGTTTACCAGTGCTTCTGCAGACCTCCGGGGTGTGATGGGATGGCAGCTGAGGTGTTTCTGCTCCCCACAGGTGGAGCGGGCCCCCGGGGCAGTATGGAGTTTGGTGGGTGGTGATGCTGGGACTTGTAGTGCAGGCGGGATGGCGCAGCAGGAGTACCTGACAGAGACAGGGGATTCGCTTCAATACCTTTACTGGTGCGGATGTGAGGTACAGTCCAGGGTACTCAGTAGGATGGGTGCACTTCAGGACTTCTTCCCAGTGAGCGGGTATAAGGCCTCCTGGTCCGTGTCTGCCTCTCTGTATGCTCCTGGCCAGCCTGCAACTGGGCCTAGCTTATGTGTCGTGCTGTTCCTTCACCTGTCGCTCGGTAGTAGCACCTTCTGTTGGCAACCACTCTCCCTGGACGCTGGGGCCTTGTGGTTCCTGGTCCTGTAATGGGTCTAGCTTCAGGTCAGCCAGGGACTTGTAGTCATCCTGGGATGCCGGTGATCCCTACTGGGTATAAAGGGACCCTGTAGGCGCGGACCCGGTGTTCGGTTTGTATATCAGGGTGAGCCTATGATGCTCCTCTGCCCCCTCAACTCCTCTCTCCTTTCTCCTCTGAGCCTTCGGCCACACTCAGGGCCCTCAGAACTTAGCAGCAGATGTGCTGCGTCTTCGCTGCTCTCAGCGTCAGCATGCTCTCGGACTCTCTCTGTCTGACTGATCTCTAAACTGACTGACTGCCTGGCTCCACCCTCCATATATATATCCCTAACGGGCTCCCTCTGGTGGTGTGAGGTGGAAGGGTGGAGGTGTTTGTATGTAGTGAGGGCCTCTTGTGGAGAAGTCCATCCATGCACCCTGGGTCCTGTGGTACCTGTGCATAGCAGGGTGCCACATATGCATATAAGTTAGAGAGATTTTTTTGGTGGGGAATCATTTAAATCACCATATTATGGATCTTTGTTATAGACTATGTGCCTTTTTGTGCTCCTAATTTTCTATAGAGGCACAGTGTTCTTTTCATGGTTTATATGGAAGATTCATATTGTAGCACATGTGTACCCTGTACACTGCTGCATAAAGTAGAAATATCAGTAATGCTAGGAATACAGTTTTTCTAAACGTGAGCAATCCAACTACTGCAGGGCTCAGTGTGTCACACAATTCTTATCCCAAGATAGCCGAACTTATCAAACAACCTAAACACAGCAATTGACCTCATTATGGAGAACCCACAGTCACAGCGGATGTTTGGAAGGTCCAGATGCTGACTGAGCATTCTGAGAGCTTGGCATGTCCTCCCTCCACCACCAAAAAAGGTTTTCATTTCATTGCACATTGCTAACCAAGCATGTTCTTTAATTATATGGTTTTTCTTTTTCTCTTTTAGCTATGCCTGGGTAACCTAACCTTGCACTTTGAGGTGGCAGAGATGTGCTAGGAGAATTTCAAATATGGGTCCTGCATTGCTTGTGTATCAGCATGTTCTCTCATATTAAAAATCCTTATCGTATCTTGCACTGAAGACAAGTAACATTAATCTGTTATGGAGAACTACTGGGAATAGAATAATCACTTTATTTTTGTGCAAATACTTATATTGTGCATCTTACTGCTGATAGGGAGAGGTACAGTTTACTTATGGCTACCTCCATCACCTCTATGCTGATGACACACAGATCTACCTCTCTGGACCCGATATCTCCTCCCTACTAACCAAAATCCCACAATGTCTGTCCGCTATTTCATCCTTCTTCTCTGCTAGATTTCTAAAACTTAACATGGACAAAACAGAATTCATCATCTTTCCGCCATCTCACTCAATCCCCCCAACTGACCTATCTATCAACATCAATGACTCTCCCCAGTCCCTCAAGCTCGCTGCTTTGGGGTAACCCTGGACTCTGGACTCTCCTTCAAACCACATATGCAAGCCCTTTCCACTTCCTGCCGACTCCAACTCAAAAATATCTCCTGGATCCGCACATTCCTCAACCATGAATCTGCAAAAACACTAGTGCACGCCCTCATCATCTCCCGCCTTGACTACTGCAACCTCCTGCTCTGTGGCCTCCCTTCCAACACTTTTGCACCCCTCCAATCCATCCTAAACTCTGCTGTCTGATTAATCCACCTGTCCCCCCGCTATACCCAGGCCTCTCCTCTCTGTCAATCTCTTCACTGGCTCCCCATTGCTCAGAGAATCCAGTTCAAAACCCTAACCATGGCATACAAATCCAATCACAACCTGTCTCCTCCATATATCTCTGACCTAGTCTCCCGTTACATACCCGCACGTGATGCGCCCCCTGGGCCGTGAGGTACTCAGTGCCGGGCCGGGAGTTGCTGGGGGTGATGTCACTGTGGCGACCGAACCCTCAGGGGCGCCACACACGCCGCCTCCGATCCTCACAAGATCTCCTTCTCTACTCCCCTCTTATCTCCTCCTCCCACAATCGCATACAAGATTTCTCCCGTGCCTCCCCCCTACTCTGGAACTCTCTACCCTAACACATCAGACTCTCGTCAACCATGGAAACCTTCAAAAGGAGCCTGAAGACCCACCTCTTCCAAGAAGCAAACAACCTGCAGTAACCACCGCTCCACCATACCGCTGCATGACCAGCTCTACCCTCACTTACTGTATCCTCACCCATCCCTTGTAGATTGTGAGCCCTCGCGGCCAGGGTCCTCGCTCCTTCTGTACCAGTCGCTGTCACATTGTGTTGTGTTTTTTACATGTAAAGCGCCATGGAATAAATGGCGCTGTAATAATAAATAATAACAATAATAACTTATCCTACAAAAACAGGTCACCTAGTCCTGGCACTTGGAGCTAATGGTAGACATGGGATCACTGTACACTCTGTCCTTAGGTGTGTGCTGCAATATATAAGTTCCTATAACACGTAAATTATGTAGGTACAGCAGTTTGGATCAGGAATAACACAGGATATTGATTTAGATTTTTTTTATAATGAGAACCATAATTTTACTGGCAGAATACTGATCCGTCCTAGACAATATAATTAACCATGCGATGTTGAGCCACAGAAATTATAATTATAACCACTAAAATCTGAAAATATTACATATTAATGAAAGGGGGATATTGGGAGTAGTAAGATAGATAGATAGATAGATAGATAGATAGATAGATAGATAGATAGATAGATAGATAGATAGACAGATAGATAGGTAACACCTGCAGTGAGACCTATGTGTACAGAGACTGGAGCTGCTGCTGAGATTACACAGACATTCACGGTAGCAGACATTAAAGTGGTTGTCCACTACTATTAACAATGCCCCCATGGATTTGAATTGTGTAAACAAGTGTTTTTGTAAATAGCTTGCGTGGTCAGTGTTGCCTGTGAGCGGCGCTATTGCTGACCACTCACCAAGCATCACATGACCTGGCTGCAGCCGGCTCCGACATCCGCTGATGTCAAGTCAAGTTCCAGCTGCAGCTGGGCGTGCACCCCGCTGATTGATGACCCGTGGGCGGAGTTTCACACCACGCGTCACACCCCAACATCCAGCACGCTTTCACTCTCCTCTGCTTTAGTTGGGAAAGCGCTCGGTGGATGCTGAGCTGTGACGTGCAGTGAAACCCCACCCACAGCCCATCAATCAGGGGGGATCGCGTCACTGGGTCAAGCCCGGCTGCAATTGAAAAAGGTATTGGGACTTACGCTTTAATTTATTAAATTCAGGTTTTTCTTTTATTCCCATTGCTAGAGGTGTATAAAATCTAACATTTGTGACAGAATTGCTCATTCTGAAGATCTCAGTGATACCAGCGCGATCGTCTAACTGTTATGATCTGCTACAAGCACTAAGGAAAGAAAGGAGATCTGTCCCTACAATAGAACTAAGCTAGATCCCTACAATGTAACGGGGAACCTGATCCTGCGATCAGACCCGCTAAAGTCCTCGGCTAGTCTGTACGAAGACCTATAGATGCAAGGGAGGGATCCCTAGAAGAACTAGGGATTGGGATAAAGTTGGACACCTCCTAGCAGAGATTGTAGCAGTAAAAGACAAACACACAACATAGAACATAAAGGTCCGAAGACCTAGCTAAACTGACTGAGAAAGGTAACTAAGCACCAGGCTAGCTTAAGAGTAGAAATTACAATGAAGTCCAGCAAGGCCAGCAGGGCGGAGCAGGATTAAATAGGCAAAAAAGGTCATGTGACCAGCAAGATAGAAAAAACCTAACAGGAGAGTTCTAACACTAACAAGTTCATGTAATTTATTATCTCCTATATATTTTCAGAACACCTCTGAGTGCTATTATTGAAAAGTAGAAGTGTGTCACCCAGGGGGATATAGGGGACTCGGTACCCGGGCCTTTTACTTTGTTTAGGATGTCACGGCAGTCGGCTCCCGGGCCCGTACTCTGGGGTCTCTCTTGAAAAAGGGGGTTCTTTAGTGTAAAGTTTGTTTCGTGACGCCACCTGTGGCTTCCGGTAACGGTTACCGGCGCAGCTGAAGACCTCCGGGGGTGATGGGATGGCAGCTGGGATGTTTCCGCTCCCCACAGGCGGAGCGAGCCCCCGGGGCAGTGTAGATGGAAGGGGTGCAGGTGAGAGATGGCCAGGTCAGGGGGAATGACAGACACTCACACAGGGGATTTGCTTCAGTACCTTTACTGGTGTAACGGAAGGTATGGTCCAGGGTACTTGCTAGGAAGGGTGCACTTCAGGACTTCTCCCCAGTGAGTGGGTATAAGGCCTCCTAATCCGTGTCTCCCTCTCTCTAAGCTTCTAGCCAGCCTGAAACTTGGCCTAGCTTCTGTGTTGTGTTGCTCTCTCACCTGACTGCTTAGTAGTAGGACCTTTCTTTGACAAACCACTATCCCTGGACGCCGGGGCCTTCGTGGTTCCTAGTCCGGTTATTGCTGGTAGCTTCAGGATGACCAGGGGTCTGGAAGCCTCCTGGTAAACCAGTAGTCCCTACAGGGTATAGAGGACCCTGTAGGCGTGGACCCAGTGTCCGGTTTGAGTCTTGGGGTGTGCCTATGATGCTCCTCTACCCCCTCAACTCCTTTCTCCTCTACTTACTGCCTCCGGCCACACTTGGGGCCCTCAGAACACAGCAGCAGACGTGCTCCTTCACTGGTCTCAGCGCCAGCATGCTCTCCCACTTTCTGCTCACGGCCTAACTCCACCCTCCATATATATATCCCTAACAGGGCTCCCTCTGGTGGTATAAGGTGGAAGGGTGGAGGTGTCTGCATGTAATGAGGGCATCTTGTGGAGAAGTCCATCCATGCACCCTTTTTGTGTCCTGTGGTACCTGTGAACAGCAGGGTGCCACATTCCCCCCTAGTACAATTCAGTACTCCTGGACTGAAGTATTTTTTAAAACAGGTAACAACAATAACAATAATAAAGTTACAGTAAGTCCCGTAACCCGGTGTCCATTTCACCGAAGAAAGCATAAAAATGAGTAACATGAGGGACCCGCCTGAAAACCCTCAACGGGTTTTTGTTCAGTGGTCAAACAAGGGGGGCACTTTTTGATGAGTGCAACTATTTACAAGGACAGTTTTTGGCTGCTCATAGTCCTCAGCCTACAAGTCTCTGTACCCTGACGGGTAACTACAGGCACACATTAATTTCAGTTTACACAATTAACAATACCCAACTGGGTAACTATTTATACTTTAGGCATTTTGTATTTTAATCCCTAAACCTGGCAGGGATTTGGCCTTTTCTGCTGCGTGTGGACCTTCGTAGCACTGGGGTGATACTAGTGTCTGTGCATGCACTCTCTACTAACCTATCAGGTGTACATGCTGGTAGATTATAAAACTGCCTCAATCTCTCTATGGGACTGGCAAGTGTACTGATTACTGGGCCTTCAGGCTCTGCTTCAACGGGTGATCCTCCTCTGACTGGGGACTCTTCCTGTTCCTGAGCAGGTTCCTCTAGGGCACTCACAGGTTCTTCTTGTGGTTGATGGAAGTGTATTACTGGTATAATAACTGCTACATCAAGTTGAGGCCAGTCCGCAGGGAAATCCCCTAGAACTGTGTGAAGCACATCTTCCTTGGGTTCTTCCGATGCTATAGGAGGTACTTCTTCCTCCCTTGTCTTCAGTAGACCTGGGCACACCTTCAAGTGATCTCTTGAGACTGTTGCGGTTGTCTTACCTCCATCCTTACTAATCAGGCAGGTTTTACTGTTGTCAAATCTGGAGTTTAACACAGTGTAGGGCACTCTTTCCCACTGGTCATCGAGCTTGTGACCTCTTCTTTTCCGCTTTAGCACTATCTCTCCAGGTGCCAAGGGTTCTGCTGGTGCATGTTTGTTATACTGCTCTTCCTGTCCTTCCCTCACCTTGTTTAGACTGTCTTCGACACAGGCCTGTACCTTCCTGTACTGCTCTTGCCGACTTGTGTCCCAGTCTTCAGTGGACGTATCTGAAGCAGGTTCTACCACTCCGAGCTCCAGGTCCATGGGCAATTTTCCAGGTCTTGCTCTCATAAGGTACGCTGGGGTACAATTAGTAGAACTCACGGGTATGTGGTTATACAGGTCCACTAGGTCAGGAAGCTTTTCTGGCCACTGGTTCCTTTCTTCCAAAGGTAGGGTTTTCAACAGGTCTATAACGATGTTGTTCATTTTCTCGCACATACCGTTGGTTTGCAGATGATATGGCGTTGTCCGGATATTCTTGCATCCATACAGGTGCCAGAATTTCTTGAATAGCTCAGCTTCGAAAGCAGGGCCTTGATCTGTGAGCACCTTTTCTGGGTATCCATGGGGTCTGCAGAAGTAGGCTTGGAATGTTCTTGCTGCATTTTCTGCTGTCAGGTCCTTGACAGGGGCTACCACCAGGAACCGGGAATAGTGATCCACCATGGTCAGGGCATAGGAGTAGCCTGATCTGCTGGGTGACAGTTTGACGTGATCTAGAGCGACAATCTCCAGGAGTTGGGTTGTTTTGATGGACTGCAAGGGTGCTTTCTGGCTGCCGTAGTCTTTCCTTCTGAGGCTACAGGGTCCACAATTCCGGCACCACCTTTCTATGGAACTCCGCATTCCAACCCAATAGAACCGGTCCTTCAGCAAGGTTTCCAGCTTCTTCCAGCCAAAGTGACCTGCTTGGTCGTGGTAGGCCTCTAACACCATCTGGATATCTGTCCTAGGTACAACAATCTGCCACACCATTTCATAGGTCTTGGGGTTGACGTACCTTCTGAACAGCTTCTCTCTGTAGATGAACAGCCGGCTTCTCTCATTCCACAGGTGCTTGGCTTGTGGGGGGAGCATCCTTCTCCAGGTGAGAACCTTCTTGGGTTATTAGTGAGGCTGACAACCGGGTCACTGTCCTGGGTCTCCATCCAGCTGTGATGAGGTAGATGGTTTGGTGTTCTACCATGGCATCTTCTGGAGGCGTGTTGCTCATGGACCATTCCATTTCTGTGGAAAGCAGGTAGTTCAATTTCTTCGAGATCATCCACTTCATCCTCGGTGTCCGACTGGTGGGGCATTCTTGACAAGGCATCAGCATTGGTATTCTTGTGACCTGCCCGGTACTTGATTGAGAACTGATAATTCGACAACCTGGCTACCCAACGCTGTTCCATGGCTCCCAACCTGGCTGTCTCCAGGTGTGTCAAGGGATTATTGTCGGTAAAGGCTGTGAATTTAGCTGAGGCTAGGTAATGCTTGAATCTTTCAGTGAAAGCCCAGACCAAGGCCAGGAACTCCAGCTTGAAGGAACTGTAATTCTCCGGGTTCCTCTCAGTAGGGCGAAGCTTCCTACTGGCATAGGTAATTACCTTCTCTCTGCCGTTTTGCTTCTGGGACAACACAGCTCCCAGTCCCTTGTTGCTGGCATTGGTATACAACAGGAAAGGCTGGCTATAGCCAGGGTAAGCCAGGATTTCTTCACCAGTTAGGACTTCCTTCATTACTGCAAAGGATTCAGCCTGTCCCTTACCCCACTGGAATGGGGGATTTTTACCTCTCTTGGACTGTCCCACCAGGAGATCATGTAAAGGTGCTGCCTTTTTGGTGTAATCCTTTATGAACCTCCTGTAACACCCGACCAGTCCCAGAAACTGACGTACTTCCTTGATGTTTCTCGGTTCGGGCCACTTCTGGATGGCAGTGACCTTCTCCGGGTCTGGTGCTACTCCCTCAGAGCTGACTACGTGTCCCAGGTACTGAACCTTCTGTTTGAGCAGGTGGCACTTGGAAGGTTTTAGTTTCATCCCATACCGGGACAATGCTTCAAATACCTCCGCCAGGTGCTTCAGATGGTCTTCATACGTCCTCGAGTACATGATAACGTCATCCAGGTACAGCAGCACTGTCTCAAAGTTCCGGTGTCCTAAGCAACACTCCATCAGCCTCTGGAACGTCCCGGGGGTGTTGCAGAGCCCAAACGGCATACTGTTGAACTCGCATAATCCCATCGGGGTGGTGAAGGCTGTCTTCTCCCGGTCTTCCTCAGCAAAAGAAACTTGCCAGTACCCGCTAGTGAGATCCAATGTAGAGAAGTAATTGGCAGATTTTAGTGCAGCTAGGGATTCCTCTATACGGGGCAAAGGGTATGCATCTTTATGTGTTATTCGATTAATTTGTCTATAATCTACACACATCCTCATGCTACCGTCCTTCTTTCTGACCAGGACCAGGGGAGCTGCCCCGGGGCTACAGATATCTCTTACTACCCCTGCCTTTTTCATGGCATGCAACATTTCCTTGGCTTTTTGGTAATGTGCTGGTGTAACGCTCCTTAATGGGTGGATGGTTACCGGTGGGTATGTGGTGTTGTACCCCTTTAACCCTTCCAAAATCAACTGGATGCTTACTAAACACTTGTTCAAATTCCTGAACCACTCCGTGTTTCTGATGGACAGGAGTGGCGTCAGTTCCAACATGGAGCTTTTGACACCAATCCTCCAGCTAAGCTTCGGAGTCATTGTCCTCCACTGTGTCTGGTGGGGTCAAGGATTCCACGTGTGTATGGCATTATTATTCACAGTATACAATCTGGCAACAGTGGCGTATCTTGGCAATTTAACTTCCCCCCCCCCCCACAATTTAGGAGACGCACAAGTACCCTTCCGTTGCGTACATCAACTACCCCTCTGGCAGTTAGAAGTGTAGGTCTGTGCTCTGAGCTAATGGGCTCCACTACCACCTGGTAGTTCTGTCCCTTGAGACCTATTGCTGCCCTACACCAAATCAGCATTTCACTCATTGGGGGAATCACAATGGGTATCGGGTCTGTCACCCATACATTGCCAATCTCACCACCTGTTAGTTTTACCTGTTGCTGGTACGGAAGGGCTCGAATTTCTTTCTGGAGCACCTTCCTCTGCCCTGGTTTGGCAGTGTCAGCAATATGTTGGAGTAAAAACAACACTTCTCCCAAACAGTTACCAACAATATTTGTACCAAGTATCATATACAGATTGGTATCACCAGGGTTAGATTCTATGACAATTAGTCCTTGGTCCTTTAGTTCCACTCTCCCCACCTTCACTGTCACGTCCTTAACACCTACTAAGTTAAGAGGAAGGCCATTAGAGGCATACACAGAGAGGTTCGGGGCTGGCGGGTGGAGTTCATCTATGGACCAGTACCTTTTGTAGAGGACATCAGGTAGGATGGTTACCCGTCAGCCGGTGTCCAGTAATGCTGGTGTTGCTATTCCGTCCAGCATGATGGACAGGAAAGGTCTTCCTCCTACTAACCGGTCGTACCAGCTGGATGGGCCTGGTTGATCTACTCCTGGGTGTTGGCCCTTGGCCCCAGGGTTTGCCCATTTAAAGGACAGTTCTGCGCGGTGTGGCCTGCCTTGTGGCAACGGTAGCAGATGAATTGTCCCAGAGGGCGACGTTGGTCATTGGTCCTCCCACGGGGTGGCGTTGTCCTCCTACGGGGTGGCGTTGTCCTTCTTCTTCTCCTCATCCAGGGGACATCCTCAGGACTGTCGGCGAGTAGGATCCTTCCCTCCGGCTCAGGCTCCGCCTGTAGCTGCAGGGCACTCAGGACAGTGGTCAGGGTTTCACTTAGCTGACGCACTTCAGAGCGCAGGCTGTCCAGCTCACTAGGGGGCACTGTTTGCATCTTTGTTTCAGCTGTTAATGAAGGAGCAGTGGGTGCTGCGGGCACTGGGGTGGCCCCACCCTAGTAATGCTGGATAGCAGTATCTGATGGTTCCAGGGGCTGCAGACCCTTAATAGCCATGTCCTTCAGGGCGTCAAAGGTGGCATTTGGATGATCTAAGGCCCACCACCGTACGGTTCTGCTCTCCTCCTGGGACCTCAACCCCCAGATGAACTGTTCTGTCAGCATTTTGTCCTCACTATGTATGCTGGCTGGACTAACCTGTTTCAGGGCCCGCAGGGCTTCCTGTAAGCGCCAGGCATAGTCCCGGATACTGTCCTCAGGTTTCTGGGCACAGTGGTAGAACCTCATCCGGAGATCTGTCTCAGTGCGGTTTTCAAAGACAGTTTGCTGTCTCTTAAAGATAATGGATACTGATTCCTGGTCTGCGGCTGGCCAGGTTTCAACTTCCCGCTCTGCGGCACCAGTCAATTGTCCCAGCACAACAGCGGCTCTCTGTTTACCAGTCATTGAGTACATATCCAGTACACCGCATATTTTCCTTTTGAATCCAGACAGGGTGTCTGGTTTTCCGTCATACTGGGGAAGCCATTTCGCTCCGGGGATATACGGCAGGGCCATGGGTATCAACAGAGTCACGACCCCTGCTGGTGGGGCGGCCGCTCCGGCCTGAGCAACGCCGGGTGCGAGTTGAACATCGGGAGCGTTAACTGGTGCTCCGGCGTCTTGCTGGTCGTCGGCCATGGTTGCGTCCCCCCTAGTAAACCGTAGCCTACCTCCTCTTTCTTTTTCGGGTAGGCTGCAGCTCCGCAGACGACGGTCTCCTTCCAGGACCTGACGCTTCCTGGTGCTGCGTCAGAGCGCAAGGTGGGGCTTGAGCTTCGCGCACTACCAATGGTCACGCCTCTCTGGTTCCCGCCGTTACGCCCCTCTTCTTCCCGCGCGGCGACGCGGTAATGGCGGAGATGTTCACCACAGTTCAAACACAGTTCAATTATGGCACACAGTACCCGGTGACAACAGGCACGAAATCCTGTTCGTGACGCCAGGAAGAGAGATGTGTCACCCAGGGGGATATAGGGGACTCAGCACCCGGGCCTTTTACTTTGTTTAGGATGTCACGGCAGTTGGCTCTCGGGCCCATACTCTGGGGTCTCTCTTGAAAAAGGGGGTTCTTTAGTGTAAAGTTTGTTTCATGACGCCACCTGTGGCTTCTGGTAATGGTTACCGGCGCTGCTGCAGACCTCCGGGGGTGATGGGATGGCAGCTGGGATGTTTCCGCTCCCCACAGGCGGAGCGAGCCCCCGGGGCAGTGTAGATGGAAGGGGTGCAGGTGAGAGATGGCCAGGTCGGGGGAATGACGGACACTCACACAGGGGATTCGCTTCAGTACCTTTACTGGTGTAACGGAAGGTATGGTCCAGGGTACTTGCTAGGAAGGGTGCACTTCAGGACTTCTCCCCAGTGAGTGGGTATAAGGCCTCCTGATCCGTGTCTCCCTCTCTCTAAGCTTCTAGCCAGCCTGAAACTTGGCCTAGCTTCTGTGTTGTGTTGCTCTCTCACCTGACCGCTTGGTAGTAGGACCTTTCTTTGGCAACCACTGTCCCTGGACGCCGGGGCCTTCGTGGTTCCTAGTCCGGTTATTGCTGGTAGCTTCAGGATGACCAGGGGTCTGGAAGCCTCCTGGTAAGCCGGTAGTCCCTACTGGGTATAGAGGACCCTGTAGGTGTCCGGTTTGTGTCTTGGGATGAGCCTATGATGCTACTTTACCCCCTCAACTCGTCTCTCCTCTCCTTACTGCCTCCGGCCACACTCGGGACCCTCAGAATACAGCAGCAGACGTGCTGCTCCTTCACTGGTCTCAGCGCCAACACGCTCTCCCACTTTCTGCTCACGGCCTAACTCCACCCTCCATATATATATCCCTAACAGGGCTCCCTCTGGTGGTATAAGATGGAAGGGTGGAGGTGTCTGCATGTAATGAGGGTCTCTTGTGGAGAAGTTCATCCATGCACCCTTTTGGGTCTTGTGGTACCTGTGAACAGCAGGGTGCCACAGAAGCATTTAGGAACCACAAAAACTCAGCCACAAAGTGGAGACGATGTTCATTTAAAGAGGGGGGTCACCTAGTGCTGAGGGGTAGAGTGCATTAAAGTCAACAGCGCTTTGCTGACTCCATGGCTGCAGGAACGAAACCTTCTTCAGTAATAACATCAGAACAAAAAATGTGTGCAGGATATTGGTGGCATGGAAACATGTCCGAACAGCTGTATGCAAGTCTTACGTCACCAAGCACAAGCATCAGATGGAGCAGTGTAAAGCCTCCACCACTGGACTCTGGGGCAGTGGAAACGTGTTTTGTGCAGTGATGAACCATCCATCTCTACTTGGTGTCTGATGAACAAGTCTATATTTGGTGAATGCCAGGAGAACGTTACCTGCCTGACTCCATTGTGCCAACTGTAAAGCTTGGTGGAGGAGAATTTATGATATGGGATTGGGGTTGTTTTTCAGGTGTCAATCTCAGCCCCTTAGTTCATTGAAAAGAAATCTTAATACTTCAGCAGACCAAGACATTTTGGACAATTGTAGCCTCCAACTTTGTGAGAACAGTTTGGGAAAGGTCCATTTCTGTTCCCCATGAATGTGCCCAGTGAACAAGCAAGGTCCAAAAAGACATGTTTGCGGGAGTTTGGTGTAGCAGAACATCACTGGACTGATAAAGCCTTGACTTCAACCCAATCCAACATCTTTGAGATAAACTACAGTAGAGATTTTGAGCCCGTCCCTCTCGTCCAACCCCAAGGTCCGTGTGGGCACATGGGCCATGGACGTCTGTGCAGCGGACAGCAGAAGCACATGGGAAACAGGTAGCAGAGTTACTGGAGACCATAGGCAGACAGGAGAGGTTCTGGAGACCACAGGCGGACAGGAGACCGGGAACAGGTAGCAGAGGTCCCGGAGACCGCAGACAGGTAGTAGAGGTCCTGAAGACCGCAAACAGATAACAGAGGTCCTGGGGACTGCAAACAGGTAGCTGAAGTTCTGGAGACCGTAGGCAGACAGGACACAGAGAAACAGGTGTGGAGCAGGTAGTGGTGCACAGTCAAACTGAGAGTCTTAATATGAAACCACAGAAGTGTGTTTTGATAGGCCTTATATAGGTCTAGGTAGACATGGAAGTATGGCGGGCTACTTGCAAAGTCTGACGTGGAGCACAAAAGAGTTTAGTGGACCGGTGTACCAGTCCAACAGCATCTGACCTCACAAATGGAAAAAAAAGTAGCAAAAACTCTCACAGACACCCTCCAAAATTTTATATAAAACCTTCCCAGAAGAGTGGAAGCTGTTTTAGGACCAACTCCATATTAATACCTTTTACCTTTGGATTTAGAATGGTATGTGATAAATGCTCCTATTGGTGTCATGTGCAAGTTTCCAAATACAGTTGTGCATATAATGTGTGGATATGTGTATATATACTGTATATATATATATATATATATATATATATATATATATATATATACATATATATATATATATACATATTAACGCATAAAATACAACTTCTACATCAGCAATGACCCATACTAAGCTACAATAATACTGTAATACTGTATGCAATACATTGCACTAAGAGAAGATTTGCAGCAAGCAAAAAAAAAATCTGTCTCCTTCTCAAATCAATTTCCATTTTGTTTATTAGAATTTTTATATACAGTTCAGTGCGGCTCACATTGATTTCCATTGAAAACTCACAATGTAGGATGCAGTGTATCTGTTAGTACCAAGTCTTCTGATTATTTTAAGTTATATTTAACTTCTCCTATCCCAGCAGCAAGTGCAGGTAATAAAAGGAGAGAAAATTCCTCTCCAGCAGAGCTTGCAATCTAAGTTGACATATTTCCCTTTCTAGTAACATAAGTACTGCTTATGCATAGCCCACTGTACATTTAATTAACGACTCCTCCGCTCGCGCAACTACATGATTAATGTAGAAGGTAGGAACTTGCAGCTCAGCTGCTAATAGAAAATGACTGGCTCTCTGGTGCTGGTGTTCTCCAGGTACTTCCGAGTAATGAGAGGTTGATGTAGGCAAAAAGCAGGATTCCTCAACTCATTAATTACAACTGCCCAGAGTGGAAAATTTATAATTAAACACTGTTTACTCCCTTTACTTTTGAAAAAAGTAAATTAAAGGTAATTATGAATCTCCTCTGTTCTGTGCTGGGATTTGTAAGGCAGCTGCAGTTAGGAGAGTTTATGAGAGGAAATGCCTTGCCGTACTTATTTATCGTCTTACTGATGTGATGTTAATATGGAACTTTTAATATCTTAATAAGCCTATACAATCCTCCAATGGCTGCTACTCAATCACAACGTGGAAACAAGATATTGCCTGCTGAGACACGATTGTTGCTTTATAGGATGATGTATTGCAGAAAGTCAATGTGCACTGGGATATCCATGGTGAGGTTCCTGAGTATTTATGATCTTACAGTTAGAATCTGTGCATAAATGCAACATGAAGGGTATCAGAAAATTGAAAAATTCTATTTTTATATGCCATACATATCAAATAGATGCACCTCTGGGACCTGCAACTATCTCTAGAATGGAGGTCCTCATATCCCATGTACTGACGGGGGCTGGACCTGCAGTGATGGTAGAGGTGGACAAATAAGCATCGGCTCTCTCCATCCACTGCTGTGGTAGTTCCATATGTGTTCAGCTCTACTCCAGAAGTGAATAGATTGAGCTGGTGAATGCATGGCATCACGGGATAAGGGGACCATTTTCTGGAGATACAGTGCTGCTCACCATTATGGGCACCCCTTCATTTTATTTCATAGACTGTACAATATCTTCAGAAATAAAAGGAAATGTACCAAAGTTATATCCTCAGGATTTTTTAATTAGTGGTCCAAAGTAATATAACAATAAAACATTGTTTTTAAACTTCTTTGTTGCAATTTCAAAGAAAAAACTGAATACACAGCATGTGCAGCAATAAAGGCACCCCTAATTAATACTTGGTTGCACACCCTTTGGCATTGCTGACAGCCTCCAAATGTTTCTTGTAGCCATCTATAAGCTTCTTGCACTTCTCAGCTGGAATTTTCTCCCATTCTTCCTTTGCAGTTTGTTCAGGCTCTTGAATGTTTGCAGTCTTCTTTTTCCCAATGGCAGATTTCAGCTCACGCTAAGATTTACAATGGGATTGAGGTCAGGATTCATTTCTGGCCATTTTAAAACAGTCAGTTTTTTCTTTTTGATGTGTGCTTTGGGTCATTGTCTTGCTGGAGGACTCATGATCTTTGACTCAAGCCAAGTTTTCTTACACTGGGTAGGACATTTTGCTCTAAAATCTCTTGATAATTCTCTGATTTCATGATTGCTGTGATGCGGTCAAGGACTCCAGTAGCAGACGCAGCAAAGAAACCCCACAGCTTTATGGATCCTCCACCATGCTTAACGGTTGGTAAGGTTTTCTTTTCCTTGTAAGCTTCATTGTGCTGTCTGTAAACAAATTGTTGCTTTGCATTGTCAAATTTTTGTTTCATCTCTCCACAAAATTTTCTCAGAAGGATTGTGGTTTGTCAAGGTACTCTTTGGCAAAGATCAGTCATTCCTTTTTATGTCTTTTCTTCAGTAATGGTTTCTTCCTAGGCCTTCGCCCCTAAAGTTCTGCTTGGTTTAGTGTGCAGTGTATGGTACTTGTTGAAACCATGACCAAAGACAGTTCCAGGTTGTTCTTCAGGCCTTTGGATGTTTGACGTGGTGTTTTTTCGACCATTCGCACCAACCTTTGAAGACATCTCTTGTTAATTTTCCTCCTTCCCCCAAATCCACTGAGGTTCTCGATGGTTCCATGCTTGGCAAACTTCTTAATAACATTGCGCACTGTTGAAACTGGGATACCAATGTCTTTGGAAATAGCCTTATTTTCTTTAGAAGTCTTATGTTTGCTAATAATAGCAGTTCTGATGTCCTCAGACAGCTCCTTTGTCTTTACCATTGTGACAAAGGAACAGGGCCTACCATGTAGCTTTTTAAAACACTGAAGTCATCATTCATTGGCTAATTCATGTCACATGGGCACCGACAATTAATCACAGGTGAATCTCTTTTGTGATTTACCACATGCGAGTCAAAATATGTTTCCATACTAAATAATGTAAAAGGTGCCAATACCAGTGACACAGCAAGCTTTATTTTTTTTTATTTTTCCATCCCACTTGATTCAATTTTTCAGGAGATATTCCACATTATGTACTTAAACTTCATGAGTGCCAATAATGATGAGCAGGACTTTAGGTGCAGGCCCCAAAGATTAGACTCACATTTATTATACATTTATGACATATACCATGGATATACCATAAGTGTATGCCATTAGACCGCCTTTTAAGTTACTGGGCAGCAGGTGGATGGTACCAGAAAGTCTCTTACCTTGGCCAAGATACTTAGAAACAGAACAAGTGCAGCAAACGGGATCTATGCCCCAGGAAGTACAAGTCTGCAGAACCTTATATAAAATAGGTCAAAAAGCAATCCTAATAATGAGAATAAAATGGTATGATCACTAATGTTAATTGTTCATCATAAATAAGTAAAAAACAGTAATCAACTTATCAGCTCACCTTGACTCTTGTTGTCATGTGGATCCAAAGTGAAGTGTCTTCTCCTTGAAAAATGATGTTTTTGACTGTCGGAAAAAGTTGAAGTGTGAACATACAGTTAGAAGTCCTGACTGATCTCTAGGTAAAAACACAAAATTTCAAAATTTGAGCTTGGTTTAAGTTGGTATACATGCAGCACATAAATGCATGTTTCACAAGGCCATGAATCAGAAAAACCTACAAGAAGCAAAATAAATATAAACCCTGCTGTAAATAAATAAAAAGCAAGTGTATATTAAATAAAATAGGGTTCTTAGTAACAATTTTTTTGATCAAAAATAGTATGAAAGCTCTCCTACCGCGACCAGGTGAACCCGTTCCGGAAAGTCCTACACTGTCTAATATTAAAAACATTTCCATGTGTCAAAGTTGACCTCTGTGTGAATAAGGGCAGGCAAAGGACTGGGTCCCGAATAGTGTTGAGCCACCCCCGTAGTGTTCGGGTTCGGTTCGGTTCGTCGAACACCGGTATGTTCGCCGAACTGTTCGTCGAACTATTCGTCGAACACCGTCGAACACCGTTAAAACCAATGGCAGGCAAACAAAAACACATAGAAAACACCTTCAAAGGTGTCCAAAAGCTGACAAACTGCTCAGAAGACACAACTAACACATGGAAAAGTGACAAGTACATATAGTCATGCGAAAAGAAAAGAGGTGGAGGAGTAAAAGGAGGGGGAGACACAGATATAGGCATGTCAAGCCCTTCTAAAATCAAGAAAGGCTGGAGTAAAAATCTAAAATCAGCCTACCAACACCCAGACGTCGTGACAAGAAAATTAAAAAAAGAAATATCTTTAGGTAGAATGGCGGTTCCATTCAGAACACTTTCCTTACAAGACGTAGTGGTATCCCCGTTGTGAGTTGTGCCAAAAATGGAACCCAATACATTCGGACTAATTCACCATTTGTCATATCCAAGGGGCAGGTCAGTAAACGACAACATCGACGCGGAACCAAGTACAGTAGTATATACTGTACATCCTTTGACAAGGCAAATAGGCGGATCAAGAAGTTGGGAAGGGTCACCCTAATGGCCAAAACAGACATTGATGCGGCATTCCGGTTACTTACTACCTGTGCCTCCGAATAGTGTCCACCTATTGGGCTGCTTCTGGGAAGGAGCATACTATATAGATCGCTGTTTGCCCAAGGGGTGCTCCAGATCCTGCTCACTATTTGAGGCGTTTAGTTGCTTCCTTGAATGGGTTGTAATGGACGTTTCTAAGGGGGCACATATTATCCATTACCTCGACAACTTCTTATGCCTGGGCCCAAAAGATTTGCCACAGTGTGAATACACGCGGTAGTCCACCTGTGAGAAGGAGAGAGCTGGAGGGAGAGCGGACACCACAGAGCCAAGGGGTTAGATGGAGAACGGAAGAAGGAAAGAGGGCGAGGGAGGTAAGGGAGTACAGTGGAAGGCCGACCTGAGTCGCTTGCACATCCCTTTGAGGTTACGGGCGCGAGCGGGCAGAGAGACTACGCTGGAGTGCGAAGCCGACACGGCCAGTCCGTTCCTGCCCGTGCGACCTCCATGTCGCCGGGTTTGTGCCAGACCCGCGGTGGACCCTGACAGCCAGCCCCCCTCTCCCAATACTGGTGCCTGTCCGCTGGTGGGTCGAGCCCCCCCCCCCCCCGCGGTGGGGGGAGAGTAACATCTGCAGAAGAAAAACCATCTTCCAGCCAAACTAAGATGTCTACTTCTTTTCGTGGACAATGTGATACGATCCCTTTGTTACGGACATGCCCATCGCTACAAATTCCAGATGAGGCACAAAAACAGCAGGTGCTTCAACGGATATCAAGTGCTCCTTCAAGTGGGCTCTCCTCCTCCTCAACTTCAACATCACAAATACTCCAGTCCTCAGAGGTGTCACCCCAATCGCACTTGCTTCCTCACAGCTCCCAAATCTCCAGCTGCCCGTCTGAGTATGAGGTAACACAGATGGTTGAGTCTGCACAGCTGTTTACTCATACTGACGAAGCCACGCAGGCGAAACACGCGTCGAGGCGCGCTGCCAGCCCTCTGTAACCAGCACCTGCACACCTATATGCCAAATATGTCTCAAGGTAATTACATTACGTTTAATATTATGCATTTAATATAACCTTGACCATTCACATATGCATATTATGTGTCACTCACAATACTTTCCTTGCCTCGCTTAATAACATTTAGGATTTAGTTCACACAGCCCAGCAAGACTTATAGATTTCTATACTGACCAACAGTATTAACTGCTACTTACTCTTGCAGACAGGCATTCTGAATGACTATTATAATATCATTTTTGCATGATCATTTTGATATATATGTCTAAACTGACTGATGTATATGATACAATTGTATATTCATTTACTAGTCTAGCATTTTTTCCTATACGCATGTGACCAACTTGGATTTATGGGTGTGTTCAGACTCTGCGGACAGAGGTTTGGTCTCCCCTTCTTTGGCACTTTTTCATCTGCCTTAATCTAGTTATGCTTCTCACATTACCACGTTTACTCATTGTGACTTTTAACTATTAAATATCTTTTCTATTGTAAGGATTAATTAATAAAAACGTATATATTGTTTAATAGCTTATTCTCCGGCTATTCTCTTTGGAATGCGGTCTTTATTCAGAATATTATAGACATTCCCTTTATTTAATTCCTCCCTTTTTGGTCTTATATTCTAAGTAGGAGCAAATCTTTAATAGGTGTCTTACTCATACTATAGCCTGGGAAACGGAGGTCTGCTCCAGAGCTTCTGTTAATCCAGACGAGGAAATGATCTGCACTGATGCCCAGAATCTTTATGAGTCGGATCCAGGACCAGATGAAGAAGGTTCTGAGCATAATCTAGACCCTTGTTCCCAAACTGTAACTCCTGTTGGTGGAGACAATGATGAAGACGATGATGAGACTCAAATACCTGATTGGAGCGACAACTTGACTTTTCGGTCAGGGCAGGAAGAGGTTGGCTCTGTGGACGACGGATGTGAGAACACACAGGGTGATGATGACGAGGTTGGAGATCCCACTTACTGTCAACCCACAGTCAGCCAGTCGATGAGGTCAGCAGAGGAGGTGGAGGAGGATGCTATTGACGACGAGGTTAGGTTGTGCCTTCCTGGACAGAGACGGAGTACTGGAAGCACGTCAACAACTGCATCCTCAACCACAACTCTGCCTCTGACCATAAGTCGTGGTGGCTCTTCAGGTCGCATGGGCTCTAAGCCTTGCATATCCTGGGCATTTTTTCAGATCGATAAGGATGACCCAACTCGTGTTATCTGTAATATTTGTCACCAAAAGCTAAGAAGAGGCCAAAAAATCCATAGTTTGAGTCCTTCATGCATTAACCGTCACATTGATATGAAGCATAAGTTGCAGTGGGAAGCTCACTGTGCTACAATGCGGCCTAGCGGGCCGGGCCAACCACCGTCTGCCCCATCTTGTGCATCCGCGGCCTCTTCATCCTCTGTGACTGGGGGGACAGCAGTTACACATGTTTTTGGACGCAGACCTGCCACCTCTTTACCCTCAACAGCCTGTGTGATTGGCAGGTCATCATTTCATTTGGAAGTGGAAACACCAGCTGGTGTTGAGCGCTCTCCGACATCGAGAGCATCACCTTTGGATCAAGGCAACCTAACTTTTGCGCCTGCATCTTCCTCACAGACCGGCAGTTTGCCGGGGACACCCTACTCAACCCCGTCTAAGCACAACAGCCAGCCCTCGGTCCCTCAGATGTGGACAAGTAAAAGACCATTTCCTCCTAGCCATGACAAAGCTACGAGGTTGAATTTCACCATCTGCAAGCTGTTGGCTACAGAAATGCTGCCTTTCCGCCTGGTGGACACAGAGGATTTTCGAGACCTTATGTCCGTCGCAGTGCCCCAGTACCAGATGCCCAGTTGGCACTACTTCTCAAAGAAAGGTGTGCCTGCGCTCCACCAGCATGTCGCACACAACATCACCGCTTCTTAGAGAAACTCTGTGTGTGACAGGGTGCATTTCACCACAGACACTTGGATGAGTAGGCATGGACAGGGGCGTTACATGTCGCTGACTGGGCACTGGGTAACTATGGTGACAGCAGGACAAGGGGCTGCTGTCCAAGTCTTGCCATCCCCACGAGTTGTGCGTCAATCCTCTTTATCTAGAAGTTCCTCCACTGCTTCTGCCTCCTCAACCTCCTCTCGGTCCTCCACCTGCACCCAAAGCCTGTCTGGTAATGCTACCCGCTTTCTAACTGTGCAGAAGGAATCCTGCACACCTCTTTACTATGCTGGCAGCAGGGCTCAACGGCATCAGGCGGTGTTTACTTTGAAATGTCTGGGAAATGTGAGTCACACAGCTGAGGAGTTGTGGTCAGCTCTGGAGACCCAATTTCATGAATGGTTGACTCCCCTGGACCTGCAACCAGGGAAGGCCGTGTACGACAATGCTGCAAACCTGGGTGCAGCCCTTCGCTGGGGCAATGTCACACACGTGCCTTGTATGGCCTACGTGTTGAACCTGGTTGTCCAGCAATTTTTAGCCCACTATCCCGGACTAGATGGCTTTCTGCAGAGGGCACAGTCGCTGTGTGCTCACTTCCGCCGTTCGCATCCCGCAGCTCAACGACTTACATCTCTACAGAAGTTGTTGGGCCTGCCAGTTCACCGGCTGAAATGCGATGTGCCGACACGGTGGAATTCAACTCTGCACATGTTGCAGCGACTGTGGGAGCACCGACAAGCCCTGGTGCAATACGTTCTGACGTATAGCCTGGGCCAATGAGATCCAGAGGTGGGGCAAATCACGCTGCAGGAGTGGTCTCAGATCAGGGACCTATGCACCCTTCTGCACAGTTTTGAAATGGCGACGAAGATGTTTAGTGCTGACGATGCCATTATCAGCATGACTATTCCGGTGATTGACATGCTGGAGCACACGTTAAACAGAATTCGGAGTCAGGTGGTGGGAAAAGAGGAGGTGGAGGAAGTAGAGGAGAAGTCGTATGCGGAAGGGATAACATCTCCAAGGTCCAGACGGTTGGCAGCACCAAGGCTGCAGGCATGGGAGGGTGGGGGTAGAGGGATTAACCAGGGCACATGGTAGCAGCCAAACTGTTGAGGAAGGTGCAGGAGCCGAGGAAGAAGTGGAGGATGAACTGGCGATGGGCATGGAAGACTCATCAGATGAGGGAGACCTTGATCACATTTCTGTTGTGCAAGGTTGGGGGGAGAGGGCAGAGGAAGGAAGCATGATTCTTACCTTGCTACCAACACAACAAGGACTTGGTCCTCCTGGATGCGCAAGACACATGAGTGCCTTCTTGCTGCACTACCTGCAACATGACCCTCGGATTGTCAGAATTCGAAGTAATCCTGACTACTGGGTTGCCACACTCTTAGATCCCCGGTACAAAAGTAAATTTGCCGAAATAATTCCTGCCATAGAAAGGGATTCACACATGCAGGAGTATCAGCAGAGGCTGTTGCAGAATCTTACATGTGCTTTTCCACAAAACACCAGTGGTGCACGTAGTGAATCTCACAGTTCTAACTTGCCAACCGTGGGACTGTCGAGTCTTCATCACTCAAACGTAACAGTAACACAGTATCTGCTGGTAACAGCAATTTTGTGGAATCGTTTCACCCCTTTTTTAGACCATCCTTTGCAAGGCCACAGGAGACAAGAAGTCTGACACATAGTCAACGCCTAGAGAGGATGGTACAGGAGTATCTCCAAGTGAACATCAAAGCCATGACTGTGTCACTGGACCCGTGCTCATTTTGGGCTTCTAATCTGGAAAAATGTCCGGAGCTCGCCACTCACGCCTTGGAGATCTTGTCATGCCCTGCAGCCAGCGTTCTCTCTGAACGTGTGTTCAGCGCTGCTGGTGGTGTGCTGACAGATAGGCGCACGCAGCTGTCCACTGAGAATGTAGACAGACTCACGTTCATAAAAATGAACAAATCATGGATCTGCAAGGACTTTTCTACCCCTGTGTCATCCTGGGGAGACTAAAAGCTTGAGGATTTGGTAAAATCACCTCACCAACCGTTTTAAGCAACTCTGGGGCAATTGATGCCACTTAAGTGGTGTCAGTGCCACAATTTTTGGAAGAAATGGAGACTCTTTTTGGAGTCCCCTTTCTGTGTTTTACGTGACGTTGGCATCATCAATTCCACGTTGGTTGGGTCGCTCCCCCCCCCTTTTAACCATAAGAAACTACACACACTATGGCTTGGGGTAACACAGATGGTTGAGTCTGAAGAACTGTTTACTCAGAGGTCTGCTCCAAAGCTTCAGTGTCTGCTAGTCAGCGTAGTAGCCCAGCTCTGAAGCAAGCTGCACCGCCTGTGTATCTAATAAGTATTTTTAACTGCATCTAGCCTAGGCGGACTGTGGGGACCCCCAACCAAACCCAGACGCTCAGCCCCCCTACTGCCCCCCTTTCCTTGACAATACAATAATGTAACTCTTACAACTGGATGGGTGAGGATCGGTCACAGCTTTATTAACTCTTTATACTCATTCCATTAGAAAGGCATTTTATTTCTAAAATAATTCAGCTTGTTGCAGCATGCCCTGTGTCTCCACACCGGCAAGTTGGCCAACAAGTGTAACTCTCCAACATGTCCTTTCTATTTCCAGGCCATGGAGGATCCTGCGTACTCGTATGCAGGACTCTGACCCCCATCCATCACTCTTAACGCTTCTTCCACTCCATCCTGGAGTCCTGACAGGAATATGTCCAGTCCAATATCCATTAAGTGAACACCGTCGGGCCGTATGAGGCCTGCTTTATCTCCTTCCAGTTGTCGGTGTCGTATCACTACACCGCCTCTGTCTCTTCTAAATTTTGCCATCCGAATATTTATTACCCGCCTTTTCCGTTCGATGGCCGTGATGTCTCATGCACCGTGCCATACCGCTATCGGCACAATCTCTGACCATACTATAGTTAGTTTTGTGAAAAAGATAAAAATTATTATTAATTTCAAAGCTGGTGGAGCTTGGTATAGATGGCCTAATACAATGAGTACCACACACTGCTACTATGCCCAAAATTATTTTCCAGGCTAGATGCAGCTAAAAAATATTATTAATTTCAAAGCTGGTGGAGCTTGGTATAGATGGCCTAATACAATGAGAACCACACACTGCTTCTATGCCCAAAATTATTTTCCGGGCTAGATGCAGCTAAAAATTATTATTAATTTCAAAGCTGGTGGAGCTTAGTATAGATGGCCTAATAGAATGAGTACCACACGCTGCTACAGGCCCAAAATTATTTTCCGGGCTAGATGCAGCTAAAAATTATTATTAATTTCAAAGCTGGTGGAGCTTGGTATAGATGGCCTAATACAATGAGTACCACACACTGCTACTATGCCCTAAATTATTTTCCGGGCTAGATGCAGCTAAAAATTATTATTAATTTCAAAGCTGGTGGAGCTTAGTATAGATGGCCTAATAGATTGAGTACCACACACTGCTACTATGCCCAAAAGGTTTTACTTGGCTAGGAGCAGTAAAAAATTCGTATTACATACACAGCTGGTGTAGCTTGCAACACAGAGAGGCTACTCCACTGACTAACACACACTGCAAGAGGTCCAAAAGGATTTGCTTAGCTAGATTTAGCCAAATGCTGTGAAAAACACTTGCACAACACTAAAACAGACCTGCCTGGCAAAAAGTCCTAGGAAATGCTGTAACCTAGCCCTCAAAAGGGCTGCAATTACAACTAGTCCCTACTTCCAACCTATCTGTCTATTTAAGAGCAAATTCGCTTGCAATTCACACAGTTAGAAAGTATAGCGCCCACAGCAGCAGCGGTGCCATCTAACACTCAGCTGCAGCAGTGAGAAAATGGTGGCGACGTGGAAAATGGCTGGGTCTTATAGGGCAAGGACATGTGACATACACAGCCAATGACACATGCCCTTGCTTGTGTGAAAAAAAGCACTTCGCTGCGTGTGTGCTCTGCTGATAGGCTGACAGACTGCACCTCCCCACTGTAAATGCGGGAAAGAGAAAAAAAAATGGAGATCTTCATTATTCCTGCAGAGATCCATCCCCTGCCCCTCCCCCCACCCCGCTGTACACTCAAACTGCGTATTAACATTGATTAACAGCATTACTGTGAAAAAATCCAGTTATGATTTTGGTGCACGAACAGTTATCGAACATAACCTCGAACAGCCGGATTTTTTTCAAATCGTTCGTGTTCGTCGAACGGCTCGAACACCGCCCAAAACAGCTCGAATTTGAGATTGGCGAACAGTTCGAGTCGAACACCGCTCATCTCTAGTCCCGAACTGTAGACACCAGCCAGGGGGAGCTTTTTAAATGTACTATCCAGCTCTAGGAAGGGCTGATCTCTAGGTAAGTAGTGTTAGAGGGATTATCTTACCATTACAATTCAGTAGCACATCACTCCTCTACCTTTCAGTTTCTCGCTTGCTGGGAAGCTGTGTGGTCCTGATGAATAACAGTATGAACCAGCGGCATCGTGGTGCTGCTGGCAAAAAGTGTGCACTATTGACGTGTAGTCTTCATAGGAGAACAACAGAGCGGTCCTACTCCTGCTATTAAGGTGTGGGGTGGAATAGTGTATGGTAACCAAACCTCTCTAGTCTTCATTCCAGGTACACTAACAGCCTGACATTACATTGATTTAGTTGTGCTACTGTGAGCAGCCTGTGTGGCTTTATTGTGTTACCATGGCCTGCAGCGTCTCTGGACTTGTCTTCCCATCACATCTGAGACATTATTGGTTGGCAATTGCAAAGGGAGCTGCCAGCAAAGGATCTTGATGGCTTGCTGCCCAAGTGCAGTCAATGTGGCAGAACATTCCTCAGACAACCAGTAGTAACCTAACTTATAACAGCCAAATCATGTACAGTAAGTGCGGGAATCATTATTGTTGTCAACACATGTCCTGTTCACACAGGGTGATCAACAGCCAAAAATATTGAGCTTGTTGGGTAATTGGCAGCCTGTTTAGACAGGCTGATTATCAAGAAACAAATGTTCCTAACACTGCACGTTCCCGGTTATTGGCTAGTGGAAATGCCGTCCTAGATATTGATGACCTATCCAATGATTAGGTGCAGACAACATTATATTCTCTCATCCGAGAGAATTGGGCCAATTATTGAAATCACACTCTGATCAAACTCCAATCAGAGTTTGATAAGAGTTTGATCATAGTGGGATCCGATTTTCTCGGATGAAAAGCAGATGGAAAAAAAATTCTCCATCTTCTCCATTGTGTCAGTCCGTATATATACAGTACAGACCAAAAGTTTGGACACACCTTCTCATTTAAAGATTTTTCTGTCTTTTCGTGACTTTGAAAATTGTACATTCACACTGAAGGCATCAAAACTATGAATTAACACGTGTGGAATTATATACTTAACAACAAAGTGTGAAACAACTGAAAATATGTCTTATATTCTAGGTTCTTCAAAGTAGCCACCTTTTGCTTTGATGACTGCTTTGCACACTCTTGGCATTCACTTGATGAGCTTCAAGAGGTTGTCACCGGAAATGGTCTTCCAACAATCTTGAAGGAGTTCCCAGAGAAGCTTAGCACTTGTTGGCCCTATTGCTTAACTCTGCGGTCAAGCTCACCCAAAACCATCTCGATTGGGTTCAGGTCTGGTGACTGTGGTGGCCAAGTCATTTGGTGTAGCACCCCATCACTCTCCTTCTTGGTCAAACAGCCCTTACACAGCCTGGAGGTGTGTTTGGGGTCAATGTTCTGTTGAAAAATAAATGATGGTCCAACTAAACGCAAACCGGATGGAATAGCATGCCCCTGCAAGATGCTGTGGTAGCCATGCTGGTTCAGTATGCCTTCAATTTTGAATAAATCCCCAACAATGTCACCAGCAAAGCATCATCACACCTCCTCCTCCATGCTTCACGGTGGGAACCAGGCATGTAGAGTCCATCCGTTCACCTTTTCTGCGTTGCACAAAGACACGGTGGTTGGAACCAAAGATCTCAAATTTGGACTCATCAGAACAAAGCACAGATTTCCACTGGTCTAATGTCCATTCCTTGTGTTCTTTAGCCCAAAAAAAGTCTCTTCTGCTTGTTGCCTGTCCTTAACAGTGGTTTCCTAGCAGCTATTTTACCATGAAGGCCTGCTGCACAAAGTCTCCTCTTAACAGTTGTTGTAGAGATATGTCTGCTGCTAGAACTCTGTGTGGCGTTGACCTGGTCTCTAATCTGAGCTGCTGTTAACCTGCGATTTCTGAGGCTGGTGACTCGGATAAACTTATCCTCAGAAGCAGAGGTGACTCTTGGTCTTCCTTTCCTGGGGCGGTCCTCATGTGAGCCAGTTTCTTTGTAGCGCTTGTTGCTTTTTGCAACTGCACTTGGGGACACATTCAAAGTTTGCCAAATTTTTCGGACTGACTGACCTTCATTTCTTAAAGTAATGATGGCCATTCGTTTTTCTTTACTTAGCTGCTTTTTTCTTGCCATAATACAAATTCTAACTGTCTATTCAGTAGGACTATCAGCTGTTTATCCACCTGACTTCTGCACAACACAACTGATGGTTCCAACCCCATTTATAAGGCAATAAATCCCACTTATTAAACCTGACAGGGCACACCTGTGAAGTGAAAACCATTTTCGGTGACTACCTCTTGAAGCTCATCAAGAGAATGCCAAGAGTGTGCAAAGCAGTCATCAAAGCAAAAGGTGGCTACTTTGAAGAACCTAGAATATAAGACATATTTCCAGATGTTTCACACTTTTTTGTTAAGTATATAATTCCACGTGTCAATTTATAGTTTTGATGCCTTCAGTGTGAATGTACAATTTTCAAAGTCATGAAAATACAGAAAAATCTTTAAATGAGAAGGTGTGTCCAAACTTTTGGTCTGTACTGTATATATATACAGTATATACAACCAGAGCACTATAGATCCTTACATTGTAAAGTGGCCGTTCTCCATTACTGCAGATAAGCTCCCATTCACTTCAACAGGAGCTGAGCTACAGCACCCAAGATACCAATACAAAAAGTATGGAGCTATGCTATTCCTGTTTTATTCATTGGTTACTTCTGGCTACCATGGAAGCTACAAACAGTGGACTGGTGGTGGTGCCACGTGTCAGAGGAAATTTTGTGTCCCCTTTCTCCAATGGCCATGAGGACCCACCTTGTTGCTCTCTGTAGTATGGATGCCACTATATCTAGCCCATTGCTTACCATTTGCTTGTTAGCTGCACTTTAAGCACTACAACAAGAAATAAGCAAATAAAAACCCATAGGAAAACTATAGTACTGGTGCATTCCCTTTAACGCTACCCATGGAAGGTATCTATAAGAGTGGTGGACTGTACTAACACATTCCTTCCCCTGAAGTCACCAATCACGTCATGTATATAGTGTTATGTGTCTTTTGTATATCTTGTGTAATGTATTGTGATGGGATAATGTATAGAGCATGAGTAATGTAGAGGTAATACATAAGTGTAACATGTATACTGTTATGGTAGTGTACAGCATAGAGTAAGATAGATTAGGATATAAGAGAAAGGCAATAGGCTTAGTACATACTGGTATAAGATAGTAGCTGTAGTTCGCTGAGTACATAGGATAAGGTACAGTTAATGTTTGGGACTAGCCCACAATGGGATGGGGATTATGCTAGTATAAAGCAGACTACTTCCTGATAGTTAGTCAGATAGGGAAATACAGTAACCAAGGTTAAGTTCAAGTGCAATGGGCTGCTGGTGTTATGATCTGCTACAAGCACTAAGGAAAGACAGGAGATCTGTCCCTACAATAGATCTAAGCTGGACCCCTACGATGTAACGGGGAACCTGATCCTGCGATCAGACCTGCTAAAGTCCTCGGCTAGTCTGAACGAAGACCTATAGATGTGAGGAAGGGATCCCTACAAGAACTAGGGACTGGGAGAAAGATGGACACCTCCTAGCAGAAATTGTAGCAGAAATAAGACAAACAAACAACAAAGAACATAGAGGTCCGAAGACCTAGTAAAACTGACTGAGAAAGGTAACAGAGCACCAAGCTAGCTAAAGTGTAGAAATTACAATGAAGTCCAGCAAGGCCAGGAGGGCGGAGCAGGATTAAATAGGCAAAAAAGTTCATGTGACCAGCAAACTAGAAAAAACCTAACAGGAGAGTTCTAACAGTACCCCCTCTTCTAAGAGGATCCTCCGGATCCCCTAGGCCCGGGCTTATCAGGAAACCTCCTGTGAAACGCTCTGACAAGTCTGGAAGCAGAAACATCATCCGCCCTCACCCATGAGTTATCCTCGGGACCGAAACCCTTCCAAGCGACGAGATACTGCAAACTCCCTCTATACCGTCTAGAATTTAGGATGCGGGAAATTTCATATTCCCCGTCCTCCACCACCGGAGGAACAGTGGCAGAGGCGTCACCATCCGACACATCAGCTCTTTTCAACAGAGAAACATGAAACACCGGATTAATCTTCCAGGAGGTAGGAACCTCCAACCTAACAGCAGATTGGTTAACTATCTGAAGCACCTTAAAGGGCCCTACAAACTTGGGACCCAATTTTTTAGAAGGAATCCTCAATCGCAGATTCTTAGAGGACAACCAAACCATGTCACCAATAGCAAACAAAACCTCTTGCCGCTTCCTATCAAAGTACCTCTTAGATTTTTTGTTAGCCTCCTGAAGATTACCACGCACATCCGTCCAAACTCTCTCCAAATCACCGGAAAAACTCTCCTCCTCAGGCACAGCCGATACCAATTTGGAGAATGACCCAAAAGACGGATGTCTCCCAGAACAACAAAAAAAAGGCGAACACCCAGCAGAAGAGGATGTATGGTTGTTAAGAGCAAATTCAGCAAGTGGCAGAAACTCAGACCACCCCTCTTGATTGTCTGCCACAAAACAACGCAAGAACTGCTCAACATCCTGGTTATTTCTTTCTGTCTGGCCATTAGACTCAGGATGATATCCGGATGAAAACGACAAATGAACTCCCAACCTGTCACAAAAGGCACGCCAAAAAAGAGCCACGAACTGAGGTCCCCTATCTGAAACAATGTCAGTAGGAACTCCATGTAGTCTGACAATTTCCTTGACAAAGACCTTAGCGAGTGTCTTAGCGCAGGGCAGTTTGATGAAGGGAACCAAGTGACACATCTTGCTAAAACGGTCCATGACCACCCAGATAACCGTGAAACCCTCAGAGGGGGGAAGGTCAGTAATAAAGTCCATAGCCAGATGTGTCCAAGGTGCACTAGGAACCTCCAGAGGGCAAAGCAACCCCGCAGCAGGAGCATGCGAAGACTTAGATCTAGCACACACAGTACATTGACGCACCCACTTAATGACTTCCTTCTGCTATCCAGGCCACCAAAAACTGCGACCCAGAAGTCTCTTGGTCTCATAAATTCCTGGATGACCTGCCAACCGAGACTCATGACACTCAACAAACAAATCTCTCCTAAAGGTCCTAGGCACAAACAACCTCCCATGGGGAGTGTTAGATGGGGCATTCTCCTGCGCTTTAAGAATCTCATCCTCCAAAACGGAGTCCAAAGCAGCAATCACCACACCTTCTTGTAAAATGCTCTCCTCCTCCTCAGCACCGACCATGGGAGAAAAGCTGCGAGACAAAGCATCAGCTTTAACATTCTTGGTACCCGGGATGTAAGTAACGGAAAAATTAAACCGCGAGAAAAAAATGCCCACCTAGCCTGATGGGCATTCAAGCGCTTGGCAGCATCAAGATAGATCAGATTTTATGATCAGTGAAAATCTGAATGGGAAATTCAGCACCTTCCAAGAGATGACGCCAGTGTTCAAATGCGAGTTTAATAGCCAGCAATTCCAGATGACCAATATCGTAATTAAGTTCAGTCTCAGAAATTTTTTTTGAAAAAAAGGCACAGGGATGTACTCCATCCTTATTTTCCTGAGACAACACCGCACCGACCCCCACAGAAGAAGCATCAACCTCAACCAAAAACGGCTTAGTCACATCAGGCTGCATAAGGATGGGAGCAGAGGTGAACCTCTCCTTTAGAAACACAAAAGCTTCAATGGCCTCAGAAGTCCACTGAACCGTATTAGCACCTTTCCTGGTGAGATCGGTCAGTTGTTTGACAATAATAGAAAAATTTTTTATGAATTTTCTGTAATAATTGGCGAAACCCAAAAACCTCTGTATCGATTTCAAACCAATAGGCCTAGGCCATTCCTGCACAGCTTGAACTTTCACCGGGTCCATCTCAAAGCCCTCACTGGAGATAATGTAGCCCAAAAAACTAATTCTCTGAACAGCGAATTCACATTTCTCCAGCTTAGCAAAAAGCGAATTGTCAATCAATAACTGCAATATCTCACGTACGCTCCGCCAATGAGACTCCAGATCCGGCGAATAAATCAAAATGTCATCCAAATACACAACCACATTTTTGCTGCTCAAAGGTCTAAGGATGTCATTAATAAGATTCTGAAAAAATGCTGGAGCATTGGTAAGACCAAAAGGCATAACCAGATTCTCAAAATGACCCACAGGAGTGTTAAAACCAGTCTTCCGTTCATCACCCTCCTTCATACGCAACAAATTGTATGCCCCCCGGAGATCAATTTTAGAGAACCACTTGGCCCCCACTAACTGGTTAAACAAATGAGGAATCAATGGCAGTGGGTAAGGATTGCGTACAGTAATTTTATTAATATCACGAAAGTCCAGACAAGGACGTAAACCGCCGTCCTTTTTTTTAACAAAAAAAAATCCAACAGCCACAGGAGACTTGGAAGGCCTAATGTGACCGGGGGCCAAGCTTGTCTGTATGCATTCCTCCAAAGCCTTTCTCTCAGGAATAGTAAGATTAAATAAACGACTTTTAGGAAGAGTCGCTCCAGGGACAAATTCAATGGTACAATCATAGTCTCTATGGGGAGGCAAAATTTGCGATTCCTTCTCAGAAAAAACTTTCCAAAAATCCTGAATAGGTACAGGTAATTCCCCTTTATCCACAGCAGCAATGCGACCGTTACAACACTTGTCATAACACTTAGGGCTCCAGGACTTAATTTCATTGGTAGACCAATCCAGTACAGGATTGTGCAATTTTAACCAGGGTAACCCCAACACTACTGGAGAAGGCAAATTATTTAATACTACCAAATCCAAATTCTCTTGGTGAATACCATTAATAGTGAGGGGAAATTCACAGACCTTGTGAGTAAAACTCTTTAAGGGAGAGCCATCGACAGAAACCACGGCAACAGGGGATGACAAAGGTTTGGGTTTTAATTTAAGTTTTTCCAAGAAACCCCCATCAATCACATTCAGAGTAGAGCCACAATCCACAAATACCCAAAATTCAATTAATTCTTCCTGAGCAGTGGTAGTAGCAGATAGAAGTACACCCTTAGTATTTAAACAGGCTATACGGGCGTAACTTTTTTTTTCTTTGTTCATACGAAGCACACAGTTCCTAATGAAATGGTCAGATCCACTGCAATAAAAGCACAAACCTTCAGAAAATCTGCGGTCTTTTTCCTGAGAGCGGGGTGACATCGCCCCAATCTCCATCAGCTCTCCAATGTCAGTACAGACCCTCTCAAGACTCGGAGCTGACATGGCAGAGGATTTACTCTCATTAACCCTTGCACGCAGTCTCCTGTCCACCCGTATAGCTAATTGCATTGCCTCCTGCAAGTTTCCAGGTGAAGGATAAGCAATCAGCAGATCCTTAACCCTTTCACCTAGCCCCGCAAGAAACAAACTTTTCAAAGCTGAATCGTTCCACCCCACCTGAGCAGGCCACCGACGGAAGTGAGTACAATAATTTTCCACATTACCTGATCCCAGCCTCAAACATCTTAATTCAGACTCAGCAGATGAGACACGATCAGGATCATCATACAACAACCCCAAAGCAGAAAAAAACTATCCACTGATCTAAAGCACGGATCACTAGGTTGGAGAGAAAAGGCCCATCCCTGAGGTTCTTTGCGCAAAAGTGAAATTATGAACCCTATGCGCTGTGATTCATCACCAGAGGATCTGGGCCTCAAATGAAAATACAGCAAACAAGCATTTTTAAAGGAAAAAAATATTGCTGTTCACCAAAAAATAGATCAGGCAGACGTACCTTTGGCTCCACAAAATGCGCTCCAGAACAGCTACTCACGTGTTGTTGGAGCTCGGCCACCTCCAGAGAGAGTCCCTGCAAAGAACAATAAAAACAAAGAACATAGAGGTCCGAAGACCTAGCAAAACTGACTGAGAAGGGTAACAGAGCACCAAGCTAGCTAAAGTGTAGAAATTACAATGAAGTCCAGCAAGGCCAGGAGGGCGGAGCAGGATTAAATAGGCAAAAAAGGTCATGTGACCAGCAAACTAGAAAAAAACTAACAGGAGAGTTCTAACAGCTGGCGGCAGCGAGGAGCTATCATTCATGGCAGTGGGAGGCCTTACTAGAATCCCTTGCGGATATTCCTGGAATGTCTGGAGCTCTGGGCTCGGTACAGGTTTTGGGAGGAGTGCTTTATTCCCTGGTGTACAGGGGACGATGGATGCGAAATCGTGAGAAGGAAAGGTAATGGATCCCGGGTGCACTTCCGGACTGGATAGGAAATCCTTGGGGCAGAAAGGAATAGCCAACGTAGGGATAGTCCAAGAGGAACGGATAGTAATGCTGAAAATGGACTGTGTAAAGGAAACCTACTGTGTCAAGGAAACAAGTAACAAGAAGTGTTATGCCTGATACTGCGTGCTACAATCTGATGGACTTGAACTGTCCAGTAAACTTTTGTTGGTTAGTACGAACTGCGTGTCCTCTGAGTTATGTGCGGGGGCCCCGGAAGATGGAGGGCTGGAAGTAATTGAGGCCTGTGGCCTACACGTGAGTGTGATGCACCCCACCCTGGACAGCACATTGGGACTTGGACACAATTTTCCTGAAAAGTGCCGGGGCATAATGAGATAGCAGCTCAGTCATGGCTACCGCTCTCGAACACTTTACACATCCTGTGGATTGTTTTTTCTTTGACCTGCTCCTTTACCCTTAAAAGATTAATTTCTGGTCACTGTCTATGTGCTGTACTATAAAATAGATGGAAATTTCCATCCTGACATTAAGAATACATGACGAGTTTTCTTCCCTCAGGAATCCTTTCAGGTACGTGAGAACTTTCACCTTGTAACTCTGGTAATAGAATTTCTTCTGCGCCAACACTCAATTAGCATGATAAATAAACAAATTCTTTTTCTGCCGCTTGCCATATTTTGCTGACGTCAGCGTTAATGCGATGATTGTATTTTAGGCTGATTTAAAGAGCTGTTCGCTCTCCCTAAATATTAATAAGAGTAAGACGTCTTCTATAGAGCAGCGGCAGGCTGAAGAGCTGTGATTAAGCACTTTTAGAAGGCAACTTAACATTGTGTCAACATTTTTGCATGATTTGACATACTATAAGGAGAATGAAGAAATCCGGTTTATTAAAATGCTTCTGCTTATCAGTGTCTAATAAGTCACTGCTTAAAGCTATGGTTTTAAAGAGACCCTTATAAAACTATTCTAAAGGGGTTCTGAAGTTTTGCATGTGAGGATCATTTACTAAATAAACACTTTCTACTGCATTTTGGATTTTGTGGCTGAAGGGGGTTCCTGTTTAATTGCATTTCCATGTAGCTGAGAGATTAAGCAATGCACTGTAACCGCATACACTGTTAAATGGATTTTCCTTATAAATATATGAGGTTCTCTGTCCGGGAAGGGAACTATAAGGCGTAATAAAAGAGGGGTAAATATTAGAGATGAGCGGATCGATCCGCGAAGGATCCAGCTTGAGTTGAATTTCGTAAAATTCCCGGCTTCACATGAATTCAAACATTTTGAGATTCAATTTGCGGATTCGCAAAAACGTGTCCAGCACCATTTCCCACACTGGTAAAGCATCAGAGAGTGGGCTAACATCATTTTGCATTGCCGCACGGGCCTCTCCTTAATAGTAGTTATGACAACTAAGCGGATTATCATACCTCGTACAAAGGTGGTCAGTACCTGAGCCAACATGGATTAGCGGTTCCCAATGGACCACAGATTGTAGAGTGTAAGCTCCTGTAGAGTGTAAGCTCTTACAGTCAGCTGGGTCCTCTCTCTCTCTCCTGCACAATGTAAGCTCTTATGGTCAGTAGGATCCTCTCCCTCTTGTTGAGTGTAAAATCTTAAGGTTAGTGAGTCCTCTCTCTCTCTTCTGTATTGTGTAGGCTCTTTGGGTCAGTGGGGTTCTATCACTCTCTCGTAGAGTGTAAGCACTTATGGTCACCGTGGTTTTATCTCTCTTCTGTAGAGTTTAAGCTCTTATGGTCTGCGTGGTCCTCTCTTTCTTCTGTAGAATGTAAACTCTTATGGTCAGTGGTGTTCTCTCTCTTTCTCTTAGGGTTTAAGCTCTTATGGTCAACGAGGTTCTCTCTCTCTCTCTTGCTCTCCTCTCACCATGTGATTTTCTTCTGAGCAAATAAAAGCTTTCTAGTAATGAGATTTGTGCAAATTTATTTGCCGCAAATTAAAAATATTGGGGGAAAATTTGTTGAAGTTGTCAAATTCAAATTTCAAAAGATCCACTCATCTCTAGTAAATATTACCCCTTGCTGAGACAACTAAAAATTGAACACGAAACATATGCCACAGCCACACTACCAGAAAAACCAATGCTGTCACCACTTATTGATAATGGCTGATATGTCCCAGCACCACATACAATGTACTAACTGGCACCGAATGCTCACTGGCAGAAAACAAGTAACATGGACAATACACAATGCTATTATATGGCACTGTGGAGGGGATTCTTATGTCAATAAGGCAAAGTTGCTAAAAGGAGCCTGTCATGTTGAAAATGGCATCTGACCCGACCTGGTATCTGATGTTGTAGAGCAGGAGGAGCTGATCAGATTGATATATATATATATATATATATATATATATATATATATATATATATATATATGAATATGAAAAAAGTTTCAGTAAAGCTTTAATTTTATCCATTAAAATCTGTGGTGTTTGTTTGAATGAGTTATAAGTTATATTGAATCTTTTCCAACAAACCTACATGTAATGCTGCTCAGCGTCTCCTTCTCTATACCGTACTGTTCACCAATGGGACTGAATGGACAGGTTCCCCTTAAAATTTTCAACATTAATATACACAAAGGTATTGACCTTAGGAGTTACAAAAATGTAGACACAAAGGACATGCATAAAATGTACAATAAAATGGTTCAAAAAGCAATTAAATAAAAAAAAGAAACTTTTCTTTGTGTGATCCCAGGGATATTGGCAGCAAATATGCACAAATCCTAATGCATTGTGTACCCAATTTGTGTCATTTGATGTGGATTAAGCCATTATTTTTATATCTTTAGGCATTGATAGATAGAAAGAATGATCATTCTCTTGGGAAGGGGCTTCATTACATATAATCTGGGCTCTGGGCAATGTCCTAATTGACATTACTGTTCATGTGTCACATCTTTGTGCTGAACACTAAGATGACGAAGCCAAGAACATTGAGACTTCTGCACATGCCCCATCTACATGAAGCTGAGAATTTTACAATAATCTTGAACAAAACGTGACGGCAACTGGTACAGGAGTGAGGACCCTGCCTGCGAGGGCCACAGTCTACAAGACTTATAATGTTTCAAATAAATATTTTAAAAACTTATGGAAAGGTAAAAGTGGACACTTCCCCGATGAAGCAAAGAACCATCCGAAAGCAAAAAGTGAACTGGACCCTTTTGTCAGCTAATTGTTTTCTAATCAGGTAAAATGAACTTTTACCACATAGAACAAGAGAAATAGTCAAGATGGCCATCAACTTCTTATGTTTTCATGATGTTGGCATGCAAACTAAATCCCAGTATTCCTGTTGAAAATTCTCTGTACACGTGGATGGCATGAATCCAACTGTGCATGATGTTAGCAGGACCTGTTGTCTCACTCGGAGATTGCTGCTGGCAAGTCCTCATTCACACATTCAGTTTTTGGTCAGTATTATGGCTTATAAATACTTATGTAAAATACTGACCAATTACTGAACGTGTGAATGTGGCCTAAGCATCAATAAGAGATGACCTCCACAAAGAGAAACGTTACCCCTTAGACCTCAGTCCAGAGCCTCACACCTAGCCAAATCAGTTCTCATACTTTGCACTGATGAGGGGTAATACCCCGAAACACTGTGTCTGCAAATTGAGATTCTGATTTGGCTATTATCCTAAGTCATATTGCAAGACTCGTTAAAGGGTCGATAGTGACTTGTAGGATTGCTGCTTCCAACAAGTGACACTATAGAGTTCAATTATGATAACAAACACTGCACTTCTGGGTATACTTCAGTGCACAAGTAGGACCCCGATCCTTTAAACAGAGTAAGAAAGATTTGACACTCGCTTCGTCAAACAGACTGAATTATTTGATTGTTCATAGAAATTCCAGATTTAATAAAGACGTTTCGGTCAGTAAGACCTTCATCAGTCATCTGAGCGGTGGATATTTGTCTCAGCGGAGGACACCGCAGACACCTTTTCAGCGTTGCCTGCTGCAGTGTAATCAACTCCCAGATGACTGATGAAGGTCTTACTGACCGAAATGTCTTTATTAAATCTGCAATTTCTATGAACAATAAAATAATTCAGTCTGTTTGAAGAAGCGAGTGCCAAGTCTTTCTTACACATTAGAGTTCAAGTCCTCTTCCTCTCTGAAGAGGCAATTTGCATATAAAATTTCACATAGGTGCATTGCACAGCGAATAAGCCTCCTTACATTGGCATGCCAGAGCTGGTATGTCACTGTCCACAAGGAGAAATGTTACCTCTTAGACCTCAGTACAAGATGACCGACATTCTTCAGACACTTGTAAAAAAATACTGGTGTTAAACACTTTTAGGCTGTGTGCCCACTTTGCGTTTTTTTTAAGCGTTTCCGCAGCGGGTACTTAGGCTAAGTGCCCACGATGCAGAAATGCTGCATATTTTTTCCGCTTCTCCCTGGCAGGAAAAACGCATGCGGTTTTTACATGCGTTTTTCCCGCCAGGTAGAAGCGTTTGTCAAGCATTTTTGCATGCATTTCTGCATGCGGGTTATCAAGCGCTTTTCCAAGCGATTTTAGCATCTCTTGGAAAAGTGCTTGACAACTGGTTCACACTATATAAATCCATGCAACCGGCATGGATTTATAGTAGTGTGACCAAGTTAGTTAAAAAAAAAAGAAGAAGAATGGTAAAAAATAAAAAATAAAGCTTATACTTACCTTCCGATGTCCTTCTGGTGTTTTCTCTGCTGCGTCCGGTGTCTTGGGCGGCTCGCGGTGTTGTGAAGGACCTGCGGTGACGTCATTGAGTCATGTGTCAGGTCACATGACTCAATGACGTCATGGCAGGTCCTTCTCAACACCACGACCCATACAGCAGACCAGACGGAGGGGAGAAAACACCGGGAGGACATCGGAAGGTAAGTATAAGCTTTATTTTTTATTTTAAATTCTTTTTTTTACAGTTTCTATGGTACCCAGGTCTGGATGAGAGTCTTCCCTCCTCCAGACCTGGGTACCATCCGCACATTAAACCGTGTGATATCCACATGTGCAGATGTAGTCATGCGGATGTCACGCGGTCCAATGCAAGTCAATGGCGGCGATTACGCTGCGTGTCCGCAAAATTAATGGACATGCTGCGTATTTTTCCGCAATGATAATCCGCAGCGGAAATTTCCACAGCATGTGCACAGCATGTATTACCAAGCGTTTTTTAAGCGTTTTCGCTGCGGAAATTCCGCAGCAAAAACGCTTGAAAAATGCATGGTGGGCACGCAGCCTTAGGGACAATTTTTTTTTACTTAAATTCATATATTTTGGTATAAAATACAATATAAATAATATAAAAATCTTTTTTGCTACTGAGTTTTCACTAAAAATGTTACACTGTTTGCCATAGGCTAGGTGCAGACGACCATGTGTTTTCTCATCTGAGAGAATCAGGCAAATTACACATATGATACTTTGATCAGAGTTTGAGCAGAGTGTGAACATAATGTGATCCGTTTCTCTCGGATGAGAAATTTCGTTCTCCATCTTCTCCTTTCTGTGATTTTGTGGAAATGGGACTACAGTCAAATGTCATCCGAGCGCAGTTTGATGATTTCCACCAACTCATTGACACGTATAACTGAGTGCGATCTGAATATCAGATCAAACTCAGGCATGCTGCTATTTTTTTCCCTGGACTGGCTGTGTCCGAGAAAAAAATCAGACGTGTGCCCGGCCCCATAACATAACATTGGTTCAGGTGCAATCTGATGTATTGACACGAGCCTTTATACAGACTTTTTGTTTCCCTGTACATTGTGCTATTATCTGTGGTCAGAAATCAGCTGAAAGGATCTTAGAAAAAAAGAAAAAAAAGTTACAACTCTCATATCAGATGTTAGAATGAGCTCACTAACGGATTCTCAGTTACCTCATTCTGCAACCAGCACTGAACAGTGCAACACAGAATTGCAAAATTTTTAATTAAATCAAATTATCAAAATGATTTTTTAACAAAAAATACATGTATTTAGGTTTTTAAAAAAAGTGGACAACTCATCTCACTTAGGTTAGATAGAATATAAACATCTGGATTGATAGTGTCAGCTGAATATCTGTTTTGGGTATGTCAAGCCTTCATAATGCTGTTGCTTTAATGCAGAGAAATTTCCCATGTAAAGGCTGCAGCGTTCTGCATTACAGAGAAGTTCTGGTCACCTTAAGTATTAATCATCCACCTGGGCTGAGAACACTCTGCTGCATTACTGTCTGTTCTCCCACTTTTCATTCTACATTATTAGTGATGGCTTCTGTGCACAGTGGGGATGGAAGCAGATCTTAGCAAGGCCATCTGTCCCTCTCCTCTCCTGCCATGTGGCCTTATGGATGCCATTTTCCAGAATGGCAAGTGACAATATTCGCTCTCAACTCTGCTTTACTGCATTTTCATGATAATAGCCGGACCTATCTTTTGCTGCAGCCTCATAATTCATAGGGCAGAACAGGTGCGACTAGTCTCTGTGCTCACTGGAGCTTGCAGCTCATTGCGGGGACTAGTTCTAGTGAAATTGTTGGTACTAGATTTAGTCCGTTTTTTATGCAACTTATTATAGACCAGATGTAAAGGAAAGCAGATATTCCAGAGAAATATTCTTACCATAATTAAAATGAAGGATTCTATTATAATCTTATTATTTAATATATATGAACATACCATACTTGCCAACTCTCATTTTCACAGACCTATAGGCTTTCATTGCCAATTTTAATCTGAGACGTGAATCAATGTTGAACATTTATCCACGATTGCACGGAAAGCTCGGTCCATGAAAAATCACAGACATGTCAACAGCCCTGTTCACTATTAGGGTAGGGTCACATGAATGTTTTCTCCGCATACAAGAAAAATGGTCAGTTTATTCAGGTCAGGTTTTGATCAGAGCAGCATCAGTTTTACTGTGACGTGGAGAGAAAAAAAAAGAAAGTCTCTCCAACTTCTCCATTATGTCAGTCCATGAAAATCGGACCGCACTTGGATGTCATTCGAGTGCAGTCCAAATTTTTTCACGGACTCATAGACTTGCATTGCCGATTTTGATCCGACACTTGAATCAAAATTGGACATATCTCTGATTTTTTACTCGGACCACTCGGTCCAAATAAAACATCAGACGTGGACACAGCCCCATCGAATATCATAGGTACAAGTGCTATCCATGAAAACCACGGACCGCACTCAGACATGTGCACGAGCCCTTATAGGCACGAGTGCTATTTGGGAGAAACACAGATACCACTCATACGTAACAAACTGTAGTCTTAATGAACTCTGGTAGCAGTGTTCCACATCTGAAGCCCTCAAGAGTCACCAACAGATCGTGTTTAAAGAATGTCCTTAGTATTGCTCAGGTAATAATTACATCACCTGTGCTGTGGCGCCCTGCTGCGCATTGGTGCCACAGAACCCCGAAGGGTGTATGGATGGATTTCTCCACAAGAGGCCCTCACACATTCACACACATCCACCCTACCACCTCAGACCAGCAGAGGGAGCCCCGATAGGGATATATACAGGGAGGGTGGAGTTAGGTAGCTAGTGAGTTCAGATCCTGCTCAGACACAGAGAGGGACAGAGCTCAGAGTTGAGCACAGAGCGTGCTGACGCTCAGAGAGCAGCAAAGAGGCAGCACGCTGGCTGCTGTGCTTAGGCGAGCCAAGGCCTACAGCACGTGTGAAGGCCTAGTGAGGGCCTTGAGTGGGCTGAAGATGAGAGGAGAAGGAAGAAGTAGCAAGGGCGCAGAGGAGCATACCAGGCTCACCCCGAGATATATACCGGACACCGGGTCCACGCCTACAGGGACTCTTTACACCCAGTAGGGACCACCGGAACCCCTGGAGGACTACAGGTCCCAGGTTTGCCAAACGTTAACTACAGTACCAGGGCTAGGAGGCACGGAGGCCCCAACGTCCAGGGAGAGTGATCTCCAAAAGAAGGCCCTACCACCAGGTCAGCAGGTGCAAGGGAGAGAGAGACAGTAACCAAGCTAGGCCTAGTTCCAGGCAGGCCAGAAGCTTAACGAGAAAAGCCACGGATCAGGAGGCCCTATACCCGCTCACTGGGGAGAGTCCAAAAGTGCACCCTTCGCCCGGAGTACCCTGGACCGTGCCTGGAGCATAACCAGTAAAGGTACTGAAGCTTACCCCGGTGTGAGTGTCCGTCTTTCCTCCGGGACCATCCTGCCGTCTCTCCCTAGCATCCACCATCTACCCCTACACTGCCCTGGAGCTAGCTCTACCTGTAGAGAGCCACACTATCCCTGCTGCCGTACACCAGCTCCAGAGGACTGCTCCGCAGCGGCGGCACCCTTTTGCCGTATTCCACAGGTGGTGTCACGAACTTTCCAAATCCCCTAGAAATTCCCCTTTTTACTGACCGCCCTAGGTCACGGACCGGGCCAGCCACCATGATATCCCGCACCGGCATACGCAGAGGCCCGGCAAACGAGTACCCCACGGCCCAGGGGGCGTGTCATGTTTTGGCGTCACGAACAGGATTTCGTGCCTGTTGCAACGAACAGGATTCCGTGCCCGTTGCCACCGGGTACTGTGTGCCTTTATTGAACTGAACTGTGTGTTAAACTGCGGTGAGGATCGCCGCCATTATCGCGCTGCAGCGCGGGAAGAAGAGGGGCGTAACCACGGGAATCGGAGAGGCGTAACCGCTGGAAGCGCACGAAGCCTAAGACACGCCCTGCCTCTGACGTCGAACCAGGAAGCTTCAGGTCCTGAAAGGAGTCCAGTGGACGCTCTGACGTCAGACACGAGCGACGCAAGTTCCTGGAAGAAGGCCGTCGCCCGCGGAGCTACGGTCTACCTGATACGAAGTAAAGAAGGTAGGCCACGGTTCGCTAGGGGGGCGCAACGATGTCCGAAGCCCAGCAGAACGCCGGAGTACCGGTTAACGACCCCGATGTAACACTTGCGCTCGACGTTGAGCAGGCTGAAGCAGCCGCTCCACCAGCAGGGCCTGTAATCCCTTTCATACCCATGGCCCTACCGTACATCCCTGGAGTGAAGTGGCTCTCCCAGTACAGTGGCAGACTAGATACGCTGTCCGGATTTAAAAGGAGAATATGTGGTGTGCTGGACATGTACTCGATGACAGGCAAACAGAGAGCCGCTGTTGTACTTGGACAATTGACTGGTGCTGCAGAACGGGAAGTTGAAACCTGGTCAGCCGCAGACCAAGAGTCAGTATCCGCGATATTTAAAAAGCTGCAAACTGTTTTTGAGAATCGCACTGAGACAGACCTCCGGATGAGGTTCTACAATTGCTTTCAGAAACCTGAGGACAGTGTCCGGGACTACGCCTGGCGCTTACAGGAAGCCCTGCGGGCCCTGAAGCAGGTTAGTCCAGCCAGCATACAAAATGAAAATAAAATGCTGACGGAACAGTTAATCCGGGGGTTGAGGTCCCAGGAGGAGAGCAGAACTGTACGGTGGTGGGCCTTAGATCATCCAGATGCCACCTTCGACACCCTTAAGGATATGGCTATAAAGGGGCTGCAGCCCCTGGAAACAACAGATACTCCTATCCAAGGTTACCAGGGTGGGGCCACCCCAGTGCCCGCAGCGTCCACCGTTCCCTCGTTGACCGCTGAAGCCAAGGTGCAAGCAGCGCCCCCTAGTGAGCTGGACAGCCTGCGCTCTGAAGTGCGTCAGTTAAGCAAAACTCTGACCACTGTCATGAGCGACCTGCAGCTACGGACGGAGCCTGAGACAGAAGGAAGGATCCTGCTAGCCGACAGCCCTGAGGATGTCCCCTGGATGAGGAGAAGAAGGAGAGCAACGCCACCCCGTGGGAGGACAAGCGACCAACGCCACCCTCCAAAGGAACTCGTCTGCTACCGTTGCCACAAGGCGGCCCACGCTGCCCGGACCTATCCTTTAAACGAGAAAACCCTGGGGCCGAGGGCCGACACCCAGGGGTAGACCAACCAGGCCCATCAAACTGGTACCACCGGTTCATGGGAGGAAGACCTTTCCTGTCCATTGTGCTGGACGGCATCACGACACCTGCCCTGCTGGACACTGGATCTCTGGTAACCGTCATGCCTGATGTCCTCTACAAAAGGTTCTGGTCCATATACGAACTTCACCCGCCAGATCCAAACGTTTCCGTGCATGCCTCCAATGGCCTTCCCCTTAACCTAGTCGGGGTTAAGGATGTGGCAGTAAAGGTGGGAAGAGTGGAACTGAAGGACCAGGGACTAATTGTAGTAGAGACTAATCCTGGTGATACAGATTTGTATATGGTACTTGGCACAAATATTGTTGGTAACTGTTTGGGAGAAGTGTTGTTCTTGCTCCAACAGATGGCCAACACTGCCAAACCAGGGCAGAGGAGGGTGCTCCAGAAAGAGATACGAGCCCTTATGTACCAGCAACAGGTAAAGCTAACAGGTGGTGAAATTGGTAATGTACGGGTGACAGACCCGACACCCATTGTGATTCCCCCGATGAGTGAAATGCTGATTTGGTGTAGAGCAGCAATAGGTCTCAGAGGACAGAGCTACCAGGCGGTAGTAGAGCCCCTTAGTTCGGAACATATACCTACACTCTTAACTGCCAGAGGGGTAGTGGATGTACGCAATGGGAGGGTGCCCGTACGCCTCCTAAACTATGGAGAGGATGAAGTCAAATTACCACGATATGCCACTGTTGCCAGATTGTACACTGTAAATAACAACGCTATCCATACAGTGGAGTCCTTAACCTCACCAGACAGAGTGGAGGATAACGACTCGGAAACCCAGGTGGGGGATTGGTGTCAACAGCTCCATGTTGGGACTGACGCCACTCCTGTCCATCAAAAACAGGGTGTACACAGGGTGGTTCAGGAATACGAGGGAGTATTCAGCAAACACCCACTTGATTTCGGGAGGATTAAAGGGGTCCAACACCATATACCCACAGGTGACCATCCATCCATCAAAGAACGTTACTGGCCCATACCACCAGCACAGTACCAGAAAGCGAAGTAAATGTTGCATGACATGAAGAAGGCAGGGGTAATAAGAGATAGCTGTAGCCCCTGGGCAGCTCCCCTGGTCCTAGTTAGGAAAAAGGATGGAAGCATGAGGATGTGTGTAGATTACAGACAGATTAATCGCATAACACATAAAGATGCATACCCTTTGCCCCGTATAGAGGAATCCCTGGCTGCACTAAAGTCTGCAAATTACTTCTCCACCCTTGACCCCACTAGTGGGTACTGGCAAGTAGCAGTTGGTGAGGAGGACCGGGAGAAGACGGCCTTCACTACCCCGATGGGACTCTGCGAGTTCAACAGTATGCCGTTCGGACTCTGCAATGCCCCTGGAAGTTCCAGAGATTGATGGAGTGCTGTTTTGGACACCGTAACTCCGAGACCGTGCTGCTATATCTGGATGACGTGATAGTGTACTCCAGGACGTATGAGGACAATTTGAAGCACCTGGCGGAGGTATTTGTCCCAGTATGGGATGAAATTGAAGCCTTCCAAGTGCCACCTGCTCAAACAGAAGGTTCAGTACATGGGGCACATCGTCAGTCCAGAAGGAGTAGCACCAGACCCGGAGAAGGTCACTGCCATCCAGAAATGGCCAGAACCGAAGAATCTCAAGGAGGTACGTCAGTTCCTGGGACTGGTCGGGTATTACCGGAGATTTGTAAAGGACTACACCAAGAAGGCAGCACCTTTGCAAGATCTCCTGGTAGGACAGTCCAACAGAGGCAAAAACCCCCCCTTCCAGTGGGGTAATGACTCGCCCAGGTGGATGGGGACGACTCAGTACCCGGGCCTTTGCCTGGCCTTTAGGATGTCGCGGTGGTCGGCTCCCGGGCCCGTACTCTGGGGTCAGCTTTTAAAAGGGGATTGTTTGTTAATTTTATGAAAGTTCGTGATGCCACCTGTGGTTTCTGGTGAGAATCACCAGCGCTGCGGCAGTCCACTGAGGCCGGTGATAAGGCAGCTCGATGGTATAGCTCCCCACAGGTGGAGCTAGGCCTCAGGGCAGCGTACGGAGAGGGGGATGTGACGCGCCCCCTGGGCCGTGGGGGTACCCGAAGCCAGGCCTTGTAGATGCTGGTGGTAGTAGTCACAGTGGAAGTGACCCGGTCCGTGACCCAGGGCGGTCCAACCAGGGTAGTAGTCTATGTGCACAAATATATATGTCCGACTACGTCACCTGTGGATTGCGGTTATCGGTAACCGCCGCTGCGGGGCAGTCAATGGTGGTATGCTAGATGATGTGACTCCCCACAGGTGGAGTGTAGCTTCAGGGCAGCGTGGGCGGATGATAGTGGTGGTAGTGCCGGGATCAGTAATGATAACACGGAGCCTTTGCAATGCAGTCTCAGGGTGTTTACTCACAGTTCTTTCACTCCAAGTTATTACTGCAGGTTCATAACTTCCCACGTCGTCCTGTGTTTACCGAGTGAGGGGCTCAGTCGACTCCCAGGTAGCTCTGGAGCATTTAGCAGGACCCCCTTCTGTGTGTCCTCTCTGGCCTCTCTCCTTGTACCTCACACCTAGCGGCACCTCTGTACAGTGTCCTCGGGCCTTAGTGGGTGACGTGTGTTCCGTCCCCTGACCCTATATGGCTACTTTCCTAGTGGCTGGTGTGGACGGCCTGCTGTACTTGAAGTGCTGCAGCCTCCGGTTCCCTGTTGAGCCCTGTAGTCTCCGCTGGCTGGGGGACCTGGTTCTCCTTCTTTGACCTGACCCCCATACCTACTGGTAGCGGCGGGCGTACGGGTGGCGGCTGCACGGCCCGTACCCCTAGGGTACCTTCCCTCCTCGTCCTGGAGCCTTCCTGCTCCCTCTTTCCTCTCTTCTCTCTTTTCAGGCTCAGGCCTCCTGGCTTGGCCCGCCTGTGGGGCAGAGCTCGTACAGAGCCTGTGCCCCCTGTCAGCACCTCAGTCTGACTGACTGGAACTGAACTCTCTCCACTCTTCACTGACTGAACTAAGATGGTTCCTTACTTTTATACTTCCTACTAATGTGCTCCCAGGATCTACGTCCTCCTCCCATCCACTACATAGTTCCCCCTCTCTAAGTGGTCCCTCCCCACTCCAGCCAGGGATCAGGGACTGTGCTCTCCAGTAGGAGCAATCTCACCCTGTCCCCCGGAAATGTGGTGTAGTGGATGTAGTGTTAGGGTCCTGAGCCATACTCCTTCCTTACCTAAGAGTGAGATACCACACCTCTGGGTGAGATGCAATACCTCTGTGGCGACCGAACCCTCAGGGGCGCCACAGATGCAGGACAGGCGAGACCCAGCTGGGTCAGAGCAAGAACAGGGACAGACACGATAGTCACTTCAGTACCTTTTACTGATGGAAATTCAGGCACGTCCCGGAGCACTGTAGGGTGAAGGGTGCATATCAGGATTCTCCCCAATGAGCGGGTGTAGGGCCTTCTGTCTCTTGCCTCTGCGTAGTAAGTTTCTGACCTGCCTGAAGCTAGGCCTAACTTTATCTCTGTCCTGCACCGGCTGACGTTGTGGTAGGGTCTTTTCTTGGAATGCACGCTCCCAGCTTACGGGGCCTATGTGTCTCCTGGGTCTGTTACGTATCAGCTCTCTGGTGAACCTGGGACCTGTAGTTCTCCAAGGATTCCGGTTATGCCTTACTGGGTCGTAGAGATCCTGGTAAGCTCGGACCCGGTGTCCGGTATATGTTTCGGGGTGAGCTGGGTAAGCTCCTCTGCCCCCACTGCTACTCACTTTCCACTCGCCTTCGGCCACGCTCGGGCCCTCACTAGGCTACTCACACTAAAGGCAGCTTGCCGCTCTTCACCACTCTTACAGGCGTCGGCCCACCTTGGGCTCACTTACTTGAGCTCCTGAGTCTAGACTGGGCTTCAGGGCCACTGGGGCCTAGCTTGCCTACACAGCAACCCACGTGCTTCTCTGCACACACAGCTTTTCACTCTCTGTGCACTCCAGACTAAAAACTAAACTGCCTAGCTCCACCTTCCCTATTTATATCCCTAACGGGCTCCCTCTGCTGGTCTGAGGTGGAAGGTGGAGATGTGTGAATGTTTATGGGGGCCTCTTGTGGAGGATTCCATCAATACACCCTTCTAGGATTTGTGGTACCAAGCACAGCTGGGCGCCACATTCCCCCCTAGTAAAGCTCAGCACTCCCGGGCTGAAGTACATTTTAAAACAACAATTGTAAACATTAACAATGCAATAACTCTTCCCTTTATGGGAGGCACATTTCTTAAATGTTGCATAATAACATAAACAGGTATAAAGCGTCCTCAGAATTCAAGTCTCTTATGGTTAGGTTCCCAGACAGGATGTCTGACTCGGCCCCTGGGCCGTGGGGCACTCGAAGCCGGGCAATAGGGAGACAATGGGGGTAGTAGTGGCAACCCGGTCCGTGGCTCAGGGTGGTCAGACCAGTGGTAGTCCTTTATCAGTTCTGAGTGATGTCCGACTACGCCACCCGTGGATTGCGGCTGTTATGAACCGCCACTGCAAGGCAGACTGCTGGGGCTGATGGTATATGCAGCTGAGGTAGTGTAACTCCCCACGGGAAGAGTGTAACCCCAGGGCAGTGCAGTGAATGGTGGGGGTGATGGTGAAGAGAGTCCCAGTACCGTTAGTGCTGGAGGAGCGAAAAAGTACACAGACAACGTACTGCAATCCAATGTCTTTTACTCACAGTTCATATGCTCCGGATCACTTCTGTACAGGTAGTGACCGCTCAAGCCGTGCTGCGTCCACCAGGTGTGGGGCTCGGTCAACCCCCAGGCAGTTCAGAAGTATGGCACAGGACCCCCTTCTATCCTTTCTCTGGCCTGCCTCACCAGTGACCCACTTTTGTCCAGCTGCCGCGGATCTGCGCGGGTAAACGTGGGCCCCGTTCCCCGCTGTCCTATATCGTGCCTTCCTAGCTGGTTTGATGAGGTGTCGCACCAATAAATGATCGCGATCTCCGGTCTTTGGCTGAGGGTAGTTTCTCCTCCACCAACTTGGGATCTGGTACCCTTAATCAGCCTGACCCTTCACCCGGTATTCTCATGGGTTCTTAGGGTCCCTTCCACCTTCTTGTTCTTGAGCCCTTCTGTTTCTCTATCTCTCCTCCTCCTTTCCTGTTCCTTCTTCTCCTGTTCCTTCTTCTCCTGTTCTTCTTCTCCTGTTCCTTCTTCTCCTGTTCCTTCTTCTCCTCCTTCCTCGGCCTCTTCTCTAGGCCCACTTCTGAGCGGAGCTCCAACAGAGCCTCCAATCCCTGTCTTCTCCTCTCACTGAACACTGTTCTAAGATGGTGCCCACCTTTTATACTTCCCTCTAGAACATGAGCCCAGGTGACCAGCAACCAATGAGCTCCTACCTATGCTCAGGAACCGTCCCCTTCTGCTCCTACATCACCGGGTTTTCCTCCCCCCTCCCCACTCCAGCCAGGGACATGGTCTGTCGTGCCTGCATTTCTGTCTAATGGGAGCACCGTTGAGCTGTCCCCTGGGAAATGGGGTGAGTGTGCTGTATGCAGCTACCTGAGCCCTGGTCCATACTCCATCCTTACCTGGGAGTGGAATATCACACTTCTGGCAGAGGTGCAATACCTCTGTAGCGACCGAGCCCTCGGGGCGCTACATGTCCATCTCACAGGGTAGAGTACTTGATGGTTTGAGGGACCTGTCCCAAACCCTCAACGTAGGCCCTGGGGTGGCTGCAGGGCATGAAGATCCCGAGTTGGACCTCCAGTAGAGCCACTCCAGACAGGTTTTTCTTCTGAGGTTACCTAAAGGGGCACTCCAGGTAGCGCAATTATATACAATAAATAGTTTTTCGGCTGCACACAGTCCTCAGCCACGGAGTTCTTAAATAAATAAGGAAGTAAATAGGCAAAGTGTCCATATAACTTGAACTGTTCAGTAATAAAGCAAAGCACAAAATAATATACATATGCATGAAAACACACAGAAATACAGTTTAATACCGCAGGGGTAACTATCTACACTTTTCAGAGTTTAGCTATCTTACTTGATTATACCTGACAGGGGTTTGACCTTTAGTACTACGCGTGGACTTGCGTGGTACTGGAATGCGTGAGGCACTAATAGGTGCTCTACCTCCCAATGTGTCAGTACTAGGTGTGGAGGGGCTACAAGGCTGCATTGACCTCTCTACAGGACTGACAAGTTCACCATTGGCTGGGCTTTCTTGCTCTTCTCCTACCGGGGATCCTTCGTCCGGGGATTCTTCTTGAGCTGGCTCCTCTTCAGCACTTACAGGTTCTTCTTGCTGTAGGTAGAAGGTAATTACAGGGATGATTACTGCTCCTCTTAGTTGGGGCCAATCTGCCGGGAAATCTCCTAAGTCAGGGTGTATTACTGCTTCTTTAGGCTCCTCCGGGATAACGAGAGGCACTTCCTCTTGGGGTTTTAGCAGATCTGGACACAAATTTAGGTGATCCCTGGATACTGTTGCAGTCGTCTTTTCTCTGTCTCTACTAATTATGCAGGTCTTCTTATTATCAAATCTTGAAGTCAGCACAGTGTAGGGTTCTTTCTCCCACTGGTCATCAAGTTTGTGGTTCCTTCTGTTCCTCTTCAATACTATTTCACCAGGTGTGAAAGGCTCTGCGGGCACACTTTTGTTGTAGTGAGCCTCCTGCTTATCCCTCACCCAAGTGAGACTGTCCTCGACACAGGCCTGTACCCTTCTGTACTGCTCTTGTCTGGTCGTGTCCAAGTCCTCAGTGGTCACATCTGCTTCTGGTTCTACAACACCAAGCTCCAGGTCGATGGGCAGCTTTCCTGACCTTGCCCGCATGAGATATGCCGGAGTACAGTTGGTGGAAATTACTGGTATGTGATTGTACAGATCTACTAGGTCAGGTAGTAGGTCTGGCCACTGATTTCTCTCCTCAAGTGGTATGGTCTTTAGCAGGTCGATGATGATGTTATTCATCTTCTCACAGAGACCATTGGTTTGTGGGTGGTACGGTGTAGTTCTTATCTTCTTACACCCGTATAGATGGCAGAACTCCTTGAACAACTCAGCCTCAAAGGCCGGGCCTTGGTCCGTCAGCACCTGCTCAGGATAACCATGGGGTCTACAGAAATACGCTTGGAAAGTCTTTGCTGCTGTCTCTGCCATCAGGTATTTGATGGGGGCGACCACCAGGAAACATGAGTAGTGATCCACCATGGTCAGAGCATAAGAGTACCCTGACCTGCTGGGGGACAGCTTGACATGGTCCAGGGCCACGATCTCCAGGGGTCGAGTCGTCTTGATGGGTTGCAGGGGTGCCTTCTGGCTGCTGTAGTCTTTTCTTCTGAGGCTACAGGGTCCACAGTCCCGGCACCACCACTCAATGGAGCTGCGCATTCCTACCCAGTAGAATCGACACTTCAGCAGGGTCTCTAGCTTTTTCCAGCTAAAGTGCCCCGCCTGATCGTGGTAGGCCTCCAACACCATTTGGATGTCTGTCTTGGGAACCACTATCTGCCATACCATCTCATGGGTTTTTGGATTGACGTACCTCCGGCACAGCTTCTCACGTAGATAAACAGCCGGCTTCTCTCGTTCCACAGCTGCTTTGCTTACAGAGACGCTTCTTTTTCCAGGGAGGAACCTTCTTGGGTTATCAGCTCCTTGATGCGGCTGACAACCGGGTCACTGTCCTGGGTCTCTTTCCAGCTGTGGTGAGGCAGGGGGTTTAACGTTTTCCCACGCTGCCTCCTGGAGGCTCGTTGCTCATGGATCATCCCATTCCGGTGAAAGGCAGGTAGCTCTATCTCTTCCAGGTCATCCACTTCTTCTTCTGTGTCTGACTGGTGAGGCATCCTGGACAGGGTACCGGCGTTGGCGTTCTTGCGGCCCGCCCGGTATTTAATTGTGAATTGATAATTTGACAGCCGAGCCATCCATCGTTGTTCCAGTGCTCCTAGCTTAGCTGTTTAAAGATGGGTCAAGGGGTTGTTATCAGTGAAGGCAGTGAACTTACTGGAGGCTAGATAGTGCTTGAACCTTTCAGTGATGGCCCAGACCAAGGCCAGGAACTCCAACTTAAAGCTGCTATAGTTCTCTGGGTTCCTCTCGGTCGGGCGGAGCTTCCTGCTTGCCTATGCGATCACTTTCTCTTGGCCATTCTGCTTCTGACTTAAGACAGCTCCCAGTCCTTCGTTGCTGGCATCAGTATACAGCAGGAACGGTTGGCTGTAGTCAGGGTAGGCTATGGTCTCATCACCTGTCAGGATTACCTTCATCTCCTGAAACGACTCGGCTTGCTCCTTACCCCAGTGGAATGGGGGATTTCTGCCTTTGGGGGACTGCCCTACGAGGAGGTCTTGCAGAGGAGCTGTTTTCTTGGTGTAGTCTTTTACAAACCTCCGGTAGTATCCTACTAGTCCCAAGAACTGACGCACCTCTTTGAGGTTCTTCGGCTCCGGCCACTTCTGGATGGCAGTGACCTTCTCCGGGTCTGGTGCTACCCCTTCTGGACTGACAATGTGCCCCAGGTACTGTACCTTTCTCTTGAGCAAGTGGCACTTTGAGGGCTTCAGCTTCATCCCGTACCGGGACAGTGACTCAAAGACCTCTGCCAGGTGCTTCAAGTGGTCCTCGTATGTTTTGGAGTACACTATCACGTCATCCAGGTATAGTAACACAGTCTCGAAGTTGCGGTGTCCCAGGCAGCACTCCATCAATCTCTGAAACGTTCCAGGGGCATTGCAGAGTCCAAACGGCATACTGTTGAACTCGCAGAGTCCCATCGGGGTAGTGAAGGCCGTCTTCTCCCGATGCTCCTCAGCCACAGCTACTTGCCAGTACCCACTAGTGAGGTCAAGGGTGGAAAAGTAATTTGCAGACTTTAAGGCAGCTAGGGACTCCTCTATGCGTGGTAAAGGGTATGCATCTTTATGTGTTATGCGATTTACTTGTCGGTAATCTACACACATTCAATGCTCCCGTCCTTCTTCCTAACTAGCACTAGGGGAGCTGCCCAGGGACTACAACTATCCCTTACTACCAAGCCTTTCTCATGTCGTGCAACATTTCCCTAGCCCTCTGGTAGTGTGCTGGTGGTATAGGCCTGTAACGTTCTTTGATGGGTGGATGGTCACCTGTGGGGATATGATGTTGAACCCCCTTAATCCTCCCGAAGTCAAGTGGATGCTTACTGAACACCTACGCGTATTCTTGAACCACCCGGTGTACACCCTGTTTCTGATGGGCAGGAGTGGTGTCTGTCCCACAATTGGAGCTGTTGACACCAATCCTCCACCTGGGTTGCAGGGTCATCATCCTCCACTTCGTCTGGTGAGGTTAAGGACTCCGCCTTGTGAATGCAGTTGTTATTTATAGCATGTAATTTGGCAACAGTGGCATAACGTGGCAATCTGACCTCATCTTCCCCACAGTTGAGAAGACGGACGGGCACCCTCCCATTGCGTACATCTATCACTCCTCTGGCGGTTAAGAGCGTGGGTCTGTGCTCGGAGAAAAGGGGTTCTACTACCGTCTGGTAGCTCTGTCCTCTAAGACCTATAGCAGCTCTACACCAGATAAGCATTTCACTCATTGGGTGAATCACAATGGGTATGGGGTCCATCACCCGCACATTACCGATTTCACCATCAGTTAACCTTACTTGCTGTTGGTCCATCAGGACTCGGATCTCCTTCTGCAGCGCCCTCCTCTGTCTTGGTCTGGCAGTGACAGCTATCTGTTGGAGCAAGAACACAATTTCTCCCAAACAGTTACCAACAATGTTAGTGCCTAGTACCATATACGGATTGGTATCATCAGGATTAGTCTCTACGACAATTAGTCCCTGGTCCTTCAGCTCCACTCTCCCCACTTTTACTGTCACATTCTTAACCCTGATTAGGTTAAGGGGGAGTCCATTTGAGGCATAAACAGAAAGATTTGGAGCTGGCGGACGTAGGTCGTCCATGGACCAGAACCTCTTGTAGAGGACGTCAGACATTATGGTTACCTGAGATCCTGTGTCCAGCAGAGCATGCGTCGGGATGCCGTCCAGCACAATGGACAGGAAAGGTCTTCCTCCGACGAACCTGTTGTACCAGTCTGATGGGCCTGGGGAGTTTACTCCTGGGTGTCGGCCCTCGGCCCCAGGGTTTTCTCGTTTAAAGGACAATTCTGGGCGGTGTGTCCGGTCTTACGGCAGGGGTAGCAGGTAGGGTCCTTCTGTGGACGGCGCTGGTCACCGATCCTCGTAGAGGGTGGTGTTGTCCTCCTCCTCCTTCGCATCCAGGGGACATCCTCAGGGCTGTCGGCTAACAGGATTTTTCCTCCTTCCTCGGGCTCCGTCCGCAGCTGCAGAGCACTCAGCACAGTGGTCAGGGTTATGTTCAACTGGCGCACTTCAGAGCGCAGACTGTCCAGCTCTCTAGGGGACATTGCCGGAACCTTGGTTTCAGCAGCCACTGGGGAAAAGGTGGGTGTAGCAGGCACTGGGGTAGCCCCACCCTGGTAACATTGGATGGCATTTGTTTCCAGGGGCTGCAGTCCTTTTATAGCCATGTCCTTAAGACTGTCAAAGGTAGCATCTGGATGATCTAAGGACCACCAACGCACAGTCCTGCTCTCCTCTGGAGACCTCAGTCCCCGGACAAACTGTTCCTTCAGCATTTTGTTTTCATTTTCGATGCTGGTCGGACTAACCTGTTTCAGAGCCCGCAGGGCCCCTTGTAGACGCCAGGCATAGTCCCGAACATTGTCCTCCGGCTGTTGGGAACAGTTGTAGAACCTCATCCGGAGGTCCTCCTCAGTATGATCCTCAAAAATAGTCTGTAGCCTTTTAAAGATTGCGGACACTGACTCCTGGTCTGCGGCCGACCATGTTTCCACTTCCCGTTCCGCAGCACCAGTCAGTTGTCCTAATACAACCGCGGCCCTCTGCTTGCCTGTCATAGAGTACATGTCTAAGATACCGCATATCTTCCGTTTGAATCCAGACAGGGTATCTGGTTTGCCTTTGTACTGGGGGAGCCACTTTGCTCCAGGAATGTACGGTAGAGTTATGGGGACGACAGGAGTTACAGGCGCTGCTGGTGGAGCGGCCACCTCGGCCTGCCCGGCGTCGGGCGCGGGTTAAACATCAGGGCCGTTAACCGGTATTCCGGCGTCGTGCTGTTCCTCGGACATTCTGACGCCCCCCTAGCGAACCGTGGCCTACCTTCCTTTCTTTTCTTCCGGTAGGCCACAGCTCCGCAGGTGACGGTCGTCTTCAGGACCTTGCGTCGCTTGCGTCCTACGTCAGAGCGTTCAGCGACGCTCCTTCCAGGACCTGGCGCTTCCTGGTTTGACGTCGAGGCGTGGGGCGTGTCCAGGGCTTTGCGCGCTTTTGCAGGTACGCCACTCAGTTTCCCGCGGTTATGCCCTTCTTCTCGCTCGGCGGCCCAGCAATGGCGGCAATCTTCACCACAGTTTAACGTACACAGTTTTTAATTAAAGGCGCACAGTACCCGGTGGCAATGGGCATAACACTCCGTCGTTGCCGCGGGCACGCTATCCTGTTCGTGATGCCAGGAAAGATGACTCGCCCAGGGGGATGGGGACGACTCGGTACCCGGGCCTTTGCCTGGCCTTGAGGATGTCGCGGTGGTCGGCTCCCGGGCACGTACTCTGGGGTCAGCTTTTAAAAGGGGATTGTTTGTTAATTTTATGAAAGTTCGTGATGCCACCTGTGGTTTCTGGTGAGAATCACCAGCACTGCGGCAGTCCACTGAGGCCGGGGATAAGGCAGCTCGATGGTATAGCTCCCCACAGGTGGAGCTAGGCCTCAGGGCAGCGTACGGAGAGGGGGATGCAGGACAGGCGAGACCTAGCCGGGTCAGAGCAAGAACAGGGACAGACACGATAGTCACTTCAGTACCTTTTACTGATGGAAATTCAGGCACGTCCCGGAGCACTGTAGGGTGAAGGATGCATATCAGGATCCTCCCCAATGAGCGGGTGTAGGGCCTCCTGTCTCTTGCCTCTGAGTATTAAGTTTCTGACCTGCCTGAAGCTAGGCCTAACTTTATCTCTGTCCTGCACCGGCTGACGTTGTGGTAGGGACTTCTCTTGGAATGCACGCTCCCAGCTTACGGGCCTATGTGTCTCCTGTCTCTGTTATGTATCAGCTCTCTGGTAAACCTGGGACCTGTAGTTCTCCAGGGATTACGGTTATGCCTTACTGGGTCATAGAGATCCCGGTAAGCTCAGACCCGGTGTCCGGTATATGTTTCGGGGTGAGCTGGGTAAGCTCCTCTGCCCCCACTGCTACTCACTTTCCACTCGCCTTCGGCCACGCTCGGGCCCTCACTAGGCTACTCACACTAACGGCAGCTTGCCGCTCTTACAGGCGTCGGCACACCTTGGGCTCACTTACTCCTGAGTCTAGACTGGGCTTCAGGGCCACTTGGGCCTAGCTTGCCTACACAGCAACCCACGTGCTTCTCTGCACACACAGCTTTTCACTCTCTGTGCACTCCAGACTAAAAACTAAACTGCCTAGCTCCACCTTCCCTATTTATATCCCTAACGGGCTCCCTCTGCTGGTCTGAGGTGGAAGGTGGAGATGTGTGAATGTTTATGGGGGCCTCTTGTGGAGGATTCCATCAATACACCCTTCTAGGATCTGTGGTACCAAGCGCAGCTGGGCGCCACATTAAAGAACAGGCTGAGTCCTTTGCAGTGATGAAAGAGATCCTGACTGGCGAAGAAATCCTGGCCTACCCTGACTACAGCCAACCTTTCCTGCTGTACACTGATGCCAGCAGCGAGGGACTAGGAGCTGTGTTGTGCCAGAAGCAGAATGGCAAAGAGATGGTGATTGCCTATGCCAGCAGGAAGCTTCGTCCTACCGAGAGGAATCCAGAAAACGATAGCTCCTTCAAGTTGGAGTTCCTGGCCTTGGTCTGGGCCATCACTGAACGATTCAAGCACTACCTGGCCTCCACTAAGTTCACGGCCTATACTGACAACAACCCCTTGACGCATCTAGAGACAGCCAAGTTGGGAGCCATGGAACAACGTTGGATGGCCTGACTGTCAAACTATCAGTTCACCATCAAGTACCGGGCAGGCCACAAGAACGCCAACACCGATGCCCTATCCAGAATGCCTCACCAGTCAGACACTGAAGAAGAAGTGGATAACCTGGAGGAGATTGAGCTACCTGCCTTCCACAGAAATGGGATGGTCCACGAGTAGCGCACCTCCAGGAGGTATCGTGGTAAGACACTAAACCCTTTTCCTCACCACAGTTGGAAGGAGACCCAGGACAGTGACCCAGTTGTCAGCCGTATCAAAGAACTGATAACCCAGGAAGGTTCCTCCCTGGAGAAGGACGCGTCTCCACAAGCCAAGCAACTGTGGAATGAGAGAAGCCGGCTGTTCATCTATAGAGAGAAGCTGTGCCGAAGGTATGTCAACCCTAGGACCCATGAGATGGTATGGCAGATCGTAGTGCCCAGGACAGACATCCAGATGGTGTTGGAGGCCTACCACGATCAAGCTGGGCACTTTGGCTGGAAGAAGCTGGAAACCCTCCTGAAGAATCGGTTTTATTGGGTTGGAATGCTGAGTTCCATAGAGAGGTGGTGCCGGGATTGTGGACCCTGTAGCCTCAGAAGAAAAGACTACAGCAGCCAGAAGGCACTCCTGCAGTCCATCAAGACAACCCAGCCTCTGGAGATCATCGCTCTGGATCACGTCAAGCTGTCACCCAGCAGGTCAGGCTACTAGTATGCCCTGACCATGGTGGATCGCTACTCCCGGTTCCTGGTGGTAGCCCCCGCCAAGGATCTGATGGCAGAAACTGCAGCAAGGACATTTCAAGCATACTTCTGCAGGCCCCATGGATACCCGGATAAGGTGCTGATGGATCAAGGCCCAGCCTTTGAAGCCGAGCTGTTCAAAGAGTTTTGCCATCTGTACGGGTGTAAGAAGATCCGGACTGCAGCGTACCACCCCCAAACCAATGGGTTATGTGAAAAGATGTATAACATAGTCATCGACCTGTTGAAGACCTTACCTCTAGAGGAAAGAAACCAGTGGCCAGACAAACTACCTGTCCTGGTAGATCTGTACAATCACATACCTGTGAGTTCCACCAATTGTACTCCAGCGTACCTCATGAGAGGAAGACCCGGGAAGTTGCCCATGGACCTGGAGCTTGGAGTGGTAGAGCCAGAAGCAGATATGTCCACTGAAGACTGGGACACGATGCGACAGGAGCAGTACAGGAGAGTACAGGCCTGTGTCGAAGACAGTCTGAATCAGGTAAGAGACAAACAAGAAGCACAGTACAACAAGAGTGCACCAGCAGAACCCTTAACACCTGGAGAGGTTGTGCTAAAATGAAAAAGGAGAAACCACAAACTTGATGACCAGTGGGAAAGAGAACCTTACACTGTGTTGAATTCCAGATTCGACAATAGGAAAACCTGTCTAATTAGCAAAGACGGAGGAAGAACAACTGCACCGGTATCAAGAGACTATCTGAAGTTGTGCCCAAGTCCGCTGAAGCCCCAGGAGGAAGTGCCTCTCACCGTACCGGAGGAGCCTAAAGAAGAAGTACTCCATACTGACTTAGGAGATTTCCCAGCAGATTGGCCTAAATTGGATGGTAATAATACCTGTGATACACTTCTACCAACAGCCGCAAGACCCTCCACTGCAAGTAAGACCTGTAAGTGCCCCAGAAGAGCCTGCTCAGGAAGAATCCCCGAAAGAAGGATCACCGGCAGAAGCAGAGCCAGTAGGCCCAGTAACCAGTGTACTTGCCAGTCCCGTAGAGAGGTTAAGGCAGTCTTGCACTCCACCAACACATAGAGCGGAAAATAGCGCAAGCATCCACACTACACGCATCCCAGTACTACGTAGGTCAACGCGTAGCACAAAAGGCCAGACCCCTGTCAGGTATAAGGAGTAAGTTAAAAATACCTGCAGTATAAATAGTTACCCAGTAGGGTATTGCATAATGTTTATTGTATAAACTGAAAGATATGTGTTTATTTAGCAACCCGTAAGGGTATATATAAAGGACTCGGTGGCGGAGGACAGTGAGCAGCCCAAAAACTGTCATGTACATAATTGTACTCCCTGAAGTGCCCCTTAAGTGACCACGGAACAAAAACCCATTTGGCGTGACCAAAGACGTGGTCCAGGACCTGGATCACCTATGCCCTGTAGCCACGCCCAGGGCCTACGTTGAGGGTTTCCAGGCGGGTCCCTCATGTTCCTTCATCGGTGAAATGGACACCAGGTTACGGGACTTGCTGTAACTTTAATGTTAATATAATTATTATACTTGTTATTGTTGTTACCTGTAACGTTCAAGAAAAGTGCCTCCCATAAAGGGAAGAAATGTTATTGTTAAACCTGTTTTTGAAAAATGATTCAGTCCAGGAGTACTGAGTTTTACTAGGGGGGAATGTGGCGCCCTGCTGCGCATTGGTGCCACAGAACCCAGAAGGGTGCATGGATGGACTTCTCCACAAGAGGCCCTCACACATTCACACACCTCCACCCTACCACCTCAGACCAGCAGAGGGAGCCCCGATAGGGATATATATAGGGAGGGTGGAGTTAGGCAGCTAGTGAGTTCAGTTCCTGCTCAGACACAGAGAGGGACAGAGCTCAGAGTTGAGCAGAGAGCGTGCTGACGCTCCGAGAGCAGCGAAGAGGCAGCGCGCTGGCTCCTGTGCTTAGGCGAGCCAAGGCCTACAGCACGTGTGAAAGCCTAGTGAGGGCCATGAGTGGGCCGAAGGCGAGAGGAGAAGGAAGAAGTAGCAAGGGGGCAGAGGAGCATACCAGGCTCACCCCGAGATATATACCGGACACCGGGTCCGCGCCTACAGGGACTCTTTACGCCCAGTAGGGACCACCGGAACCCCTGGAGGACTACAGGTCCCAGGTTTGCCAAATGCTGACTACAGTACCAGGGCTAGGAGTCACGGAGGCCCCAACGTCCAAGGACAGTGATCTCCAAAAGAAGGCCCTACCACCAGGTCAGCAGGTGCAAGGGAGAGAGAGACAGTAACCAAGCTAGACCTAGTTCCAGGCAGGCCAGAAGCTTAACGAGAAAAGCCACGGATCAGGAGGCCCTATACCCGCTCACTGGGGAGAGTCCAAAAGTGCACCCTTCGCCCAGAGTACCCTGGACCGTGCCTGCAGCATCAACAGTAAAGGTACTGAAGCTTACCCCCGTGTGAGTGTCCGTCTTTCCTCCGGGACCGTCCTGCCGTCTCTCCCTAGCATCCACCATCTACCCCTACACTGCCCTGGAGCTAGCTCTACCTGTGGAGAGCCACACTATCCCTGCTGCCGTAACACCAGCTCCAGAGGACTGCTCCACAGCGGCGGCACCCTTTTGCCGCATTCCACAGGTGGCGTCACGAACTTTCCAAATCCCCTATAAATTCCCCTTTTTACTGACCGCCCTAGGTCACGGACCGGGCCAGCCACCGTGATATCCCCCACCGGCATACGCAGAGGCCCGGCTGCCAAGTACCCCACGGCCCAGGGGGCGCGTTATGTTTAATATTAAGGAAATCCTGAAAACGTGATCTGTTGGTGGCTCTTGAGGACTAGAGTTGGGGAATAGGGATGAGCGGACCCTTGGAAGTTGGGGTTCTGGTACCCGACCCGAACTTTAGTCCAAAGTTCAGTTCGGGTATCAGAACTGTACCTGAGCTTGAACCTGAACAGCAAACCCATTGAAAACAATGGGCAACGAACTTTGGATTTGGAAAATTCTCTCTCTCTTCTCTCTTTCTACTCTCCATTCCTCCCGGACTTTCCCTGGTTTGGATTTGGAAAATTCTCTCTCTCTTCTCTCTTTCTACTCTCATTTCCTCCCGGACTTTCCCTGGAACTCCGAATATTAAAGCAGACTTCTGAGAGAAGTCCGTGTTCTGAGTTTAGCACCAGACATGGTATGAACCCCAAACTTTTAAGTTCGGGTTCGCTCATCTCTATTGGGGAACAATGTTGTTGACCGTGTACCGTAATGGTCTCCCCAGGCTGAGTTATTCTGGAAACACAAGGGAAAACACAGTAAAGTTTTACACACACCTTGTAAGTGTTGACTAGGACCCCTGTCCTGCACAACCTATGGGCCCAAAATGTTCTATCAAATACACTATAATTTTCCTGAACTATGTTTCCACCTAATGCGGTAGCCGAGGAGTAGACCACAGACAGCAATGCAATTAGATGAGTGCGAGGGGCCAGTCCAGGAGTGGTGCAGCACAGCAGTTCACAAACTTAACAATTTTCTAACCCACCCTTTCCTCCCACCCACAGGTGATTCTCCAAGGTGAGAAATTTTGTTAAAAGTAAATGTATATAAGTCTCTCTGATGCTGTGAGCATCTAGCTAAAGGTCATACAGTTCTGCTAGCAAACAATATGTCTGCCTGAGTATCTACGTTTGGTGCACACTCCCACCAAGATCTTAGGCCCACCAAGTCGGGTGCTTAAATTACATGTGCCTGACCATGCTGGTGGTGGTTAGGCTCTTAGTGGTCAGGCCCCTGCTGATCTTGGCAAGGAACAGGTTGAAAATTACCATTTTTTTGTCTCAGAGCTCTTTAAAAAGTTCCAGACTGGGGAACACTCCAATGCCTCTTCCTGCCTGTTTCGGTGCTGCCGATCCATCCACTTCAGCGCTGCTGGCGTCGCTCTGCGTGCCAGCTTCCCAGGTTGGGTCAGTGACTTTTTCATCCTCCACCTCGTCTTCTCCTAACGCACCCTGGTTCCCCTGATTTGGTGACTTAACAACAACCTGACTTATCGGCAACTGTGTCTCATCATCATCTTCCTCCTTAGACAAAATTTGCCGTTCCCCACTGTAATCTTCTTGTGGCCGTGGCTGCTCTAAATTTTGTGCATTTATTTTTAATAAAAACAAAAAATTTGGTCACCTGCAGCTGTGTTTTTTTGCAGTTTAATACCACCGTAATGTAACACAAACATGTAAAAGTGTATGGATGACAAATTCAATCCAGAAAAAAAATTAAACGCTTTTTTTGGAGTGTTATATACCACCAAAATGTACTACAGAGCACGTAATACTCTATGAATGAGTAATTAAACCAGAAAAAATCTTCAACACTTTTTTGGAGTTTTATATACCACAGAAATGCACCACAGAGCACATAATACGGTATGGATGAGTAATTTAATACAGAAAAAAAAATTCTCCACTTTTTTGGAGTGTTATATACCACAGAAATGTAGCACAAAGCACATAATACTCTATGGATGAGTAATTGAATCCAGAAAAAATGTTCAATGATTTTTTGGAGTGTTATATACTACAGAAGTCTACCATAAAGCCCGTAATACTCTATGGATGACTAATTGAATACAGAAAAACATTTCAATGCTTTTTTGGAGTGTTATATAACATTGAAATGTACCACAAAGCACATAATACTCTGTTGATGATAATATAGTCAATTTTTTAAACCCCCTCCCCTCCCCACCCAAAAAAATATATATTTAGCAACAAACTGCAAAGCCCTAAGCCCTGCCTAGAGGCTGTATTCAGCCAATCTCCCTGTGCCTGCAACTGTCCCTCCCTACGCTAAATGCAGAATATGTCTGATACAAACAGCAAAGTACATGATTAGCCATTAGAAGGACTGTTAGTATGATGGTTCAGCATCAGCACCAGTATCAACACTATAGGACTTGGATTCATTAAACTGTGAACACAAAGGCCTTGACAAGCACTTTCTTCCTTCACAAATGTATATTTTATGGGCCGTCAGCTGTGATTTAAATAAAACAATATCAATGCATAAATTAATATATTATCAATGAAAAACCAAAGCATAAAGGCATGGTGGGTGGAAAACTCCACAGGAACCAAGCAAGAGGAAGTCAGTGGGCCATATATGACCAAGGGATGATACAAAACAAAAAAAAAGCTGGGGGGCGAAAATGGGATGCACATTAAAAAGGCCACAGCAGTCCTTTTTATGGTAGGTGGTCCATATTGCAACCAGAGGTGCATGGCCAGACTGCCCATCTGGCAAAAGCCAAAGGGGCCGGTTAACAGTTATTGCCTCCTCACAACGTGTATACTGACAACTGTAGCAGAGCAAAGAGCCATTGGTTCCCTGATCCACCATTAAACAGGCAGAAGACCACTTCCGTCCTGCAGCCTGCAAGAGTCCAGCACCACGAAGAGGACATCGGGTGGCGCAATAATATTGCTGCTGCATCATGCTGCCTGTGCCAGTCCAGAGACTGCAGTGAGATGGAGCGCACAACCACTCGGCCTTGGGAGAAGGGTTAGGTGAGTATTACTTCATTTTTATTCTTTGTCAGGGTATATTATTATAAGGAGGCATAATGTGGAGGCATTTTTATAAGGAGGTGTAATGTGGGACATTATTATAAGAAGGCACAATGGAGACATTATTATAAGGAAGCACAGAGAGCCATTATAAAGAAGCTCACAATGAAGTGGACAATATTATGACACGGAAGCACAGGGATCATTATTATCATAAGGCACGGGTAGACATTATTACTACAAGGAGGTACTGGGGGCATTATTAATATCAGGAGGAACAGGAACAATAAAGGGGTTGTTCGGACCAAATCGATAAGTCTGCAGTCACTCCTGGCCAGGGCCCATCTAGTGGGCGTGACCTCACGTCATACACTTGTATTGAGCGAGGCCATGCCCCTCTAGTGACCTGGACGTCCAGTGGGCATGGCTGACTATAGGGCACGGCCTCGCACTATACAAGTGTATGGAAGCAAGGTCATGCCCATTGGATGGGCTCTGGCCGGGAGTATGTATAACTCATACATACCCTCCAGTCCCAGCTCAGAAACCAGTGAATCTCAGTGTGTGCACTGTAGGAATTCATAAGTCTGCAGTCACAAAGAGTGGGAAGGGTACAAAGGCATTATTACTATATAGGGAGCTGGTTATAGCACTATATGGTGGGAAAATGTGAGACAGTGCTAGAAAAGCAGTAAGCCAAAGATATCTCTGTTATATTATGCAGAAATGAGCTATGGATGGGAGAAATGGTCATAGTGTTCTGGGCCCAATGGAAGAGAAAAGGGAAAGTGAATGACTTATTTCTCAACAGTGAGTCACTGGATTTATCTGAAAAATATACACAAATGGTCTGCAGAGCACTGGTGTAAAACTGATATCTACCATTACATGGTCACTGTATGGTGGTAATATCAGACTCAAAGCAGTAGTTTTGGTTAAAGGTCATTATGGTGATATTATCATTACTATATTTAGTAGTATAAAATATAGTAGTAGTAGTAATAGTACTGTATGCTGGTAATATTTGGTTATGATTTGGTGCTATTATTTGATTCTAATATTGCAGTATTAATGGTAATATTGTAATATTGGTCTTGGAACAGTCATGATTGTTAAAGGGAATCTGTCACCCCCTGGGACTTATCTGACCTCTAATATGAGCATACAGGTGATAGAAATGTAAATCTATACCTACCTGTATGCCTCATATTAGAGGTCTTGTTGCTGTGAAATGTATTTTTATTCCTACAAGTTTCTGATGTGTTCCAGTCCCAGGGACTGGAAGAAATCCCTGACTCCTGTGTGAATTACAATTTCCCCCCCCCCTGCATTGCATATCACAGTGCCTGGATTTGGCTGCTCCAACTGCACATCACAGGGCACTGTGACATGCAGGGGAGAGGGGAAACATTGTAACTCACACAGGAGGCAGGGATTTCTTCCCGGGCCTGGGCCTGCAAGCATCAGAAACTTGATTGAATAAAAAAAAATTTCACACCAACAAGACCTCTAATATGAGGCATACAGGTAGGTATAGATTCACATTTCTATCACCTGTATGCCTTTATTAGAGGTCAGATAAGTGCCAAGGGGTGACAGATTCCCTTTAATGATCAGTATGGTGGCATTATTCTGTCATGTTATTTGGTCATTGCATGACGGTATATTTTCACCTTATCTAACAGCATTATTGGAAATATTGGTCTTGCAGTAAATCTTGACTGGCTCCAATGTCAGACAGAAAAATATTTGTAATAGAAACACCAATTTGGGAAAGTAGATGAGGGCATCTTGGGCCTGCTTTCAACTGCCGGGGCTGAATTTCAATCCGATTTCCACCCTGTAAAGATACAGAGGAAGGATGAGTTAAATATATTGGAGCCCTCTTAGGCAGTCAGGTGCAACACTTCTACATCCCTATGTGGAGTATTGCCCTACAGGCACAGAAAGAGGATGCCGTACAGCAGTGTGGATCAGAGAAGCAGCTATAAAGAATCCAAGATTAATAGGTTATCACTCATAACTGGGCTCTAAAGGCTGAGAGGGACAAAAGTCAATAATGCTGGAAACTGGACTTGATAGGTTTAGGGACTTGGTTTAAATTTTGCATACATACCTGAGTAATTTCTGCAGCACAGCTTTCATAGTTCACTTGTTTTAGACAACATGGGGTTAGGAAAACAAGTAGCCTAAAATAATACAATTGACAAGAGCCCTTATAAAATAACGCTTTCATGTTACAGATCAATAAAGCAGCCTATGATCCTATGATTTGCACTTCCACTTTTGAACACAGGAACCTATTTATTAAGCAAATGCAGAGTGCATGACAGGCAATTATATACTTCTGAGATAACCACAGCACTACAACAAAATACCAGTGATTGTCTATCCGCTGTCTCTAACATCACGTCCCCTCTTGATCCGAAGCTGATTTTTTCCAAAAACTGAACTTATTGTGTTTCCTCCTTCTACTAAGCTACCCAAACGTAAAAATGTCATTTTCTGTGTATGGTACTACAATACCCCCTAAGCAGCATGTCCACTTTCTTGCAAATATATCTAACTCAGACATTTTCTTCACTCCCTATATCCCATCCCTTGCGTGCTTATGTCATGATCATGATGGTCAAAGCAGAGCAAATGTAACACACAATGCCAGCGCCCCCGCATGGTTTCCCTTCTCCATCCATTCAGGTCGCCGACATATTCACCCACCCGGCCACGGCAGCGTCCTCATGCTCCTCTGCCTCCTCCTCCTGTGCACGCTACGCAGGTTTCTAATGGCGCGCTAAATGCACGCAAGCGAGCGCTCCCCTGTTATTAAAGGGGCAGCGTGTGCACTTGCAAAGATGTCCCCAGTCAACAGCTGGGAGGCATCTTGTATAAAATGCACCCTCCCCAACTGGGAGGTGCCTGGGCAACCCCCTATAGTTTCTTAGCGGTAGTGTGTGTGCAACTGTATGTTGCCAGGTCCCCCGCCCTCAGTCTATTATAGTTATTTCTTTATCCAGCATTATCCCTGTAGTCTTGTGTAATGTATACGTGACCCTGAAGCCGCTCCCGCGGTACCTGAACCGTTTCCCGAAACCTGTGTGTTTGAACGAGAACCTATTCCCGAATACGACATTGTCCTGACTGTCTCAGTCTCTGAATCGTGCTCGTCAGTGACTTCATACCCATGTCCTCGTCCAGTGAACCCAACCCCTTGGGTCGGCAGCTGCGGTACTGGGAACTGCCTAGGAATAGTACCTGGTGGTTACCTGCAGATCAAATGTGGCACCCCAGGGGTCTGGTTTTCCACAGTAATGTAATGTTATGTCTGAGAGCAGGTGGGAGGTCCTTTGGTCAGGGATCCTGTGCATGCCACACCTCCTGCCCAGCCTTGGGAGGGGAAGAACTTCCCCTGTATAAACCCGGGGCTGAGGCAGGGTTAGTGAGTCCAGGAAGAGTAGAGACAAGAGCAGCATAGGAAGCAGCAGAGTCACAAGGAGTCAGGGGCTGGCAGCTAAAGAGCTCGCCCTGACTAAGAAGATTCTTTACCGGACCCGGAGTCCGAGGCTGTGGGGACTAACTTCTACCCAGCAGCAGAATCCGTCAGGCAGGGGATTTCAGGTCCCCTGGCCCAGAAGCCCGAAGGCCCGGTCACACGCGTGGGACCAGCACCGCCATCATGGAGCGGAAGCCATTAGAAGGCCCCGAGTCACCGGCCATACGGGTGAGCACCACACGGTACACTCAGGGACGTGGGCTACTTATATCCGCTTCTAGCAAGGTAGCCAGAAGAGTACAGTCAGTTTGGGAGGCCTACAACTCCGCCTGGCCAGGGGAGATCCCATCTGCTCAAGGACTGACCAGGCCCCGTTCACTAGCAAGTACTCCGGGAGGGTCTATCGTTGTTACCAGTAAAGACCCTGAATTACACCGCACCGTCTCTGAGTGGTTCCTGCTACCCCCATCATCCACATCTGCTGCCCTGAGGCCATACCCCTCCCGTTGGGGGTTATACCATCTACGCTGCACCATCCATCCACCGGCCTCAGCGGACTGTCTTGCAGCGGCAGCTCCATTGCTGCATTCAACGGGTGGCGTAGTCGTCCTACATCTACCGCTGTTACATCGCCGCTCAGTTTGACTCCCTGGGCACGGACCGGGTCACCGCCACGAGACTACAACCCTCAAGAGATCCGGCTCCGGGTAAGCTCCCGCGTGCGCAACGCAGCGCGACACAGGCCCAGGGGTGCGTCACAAACATGATTCTTTTAACAAAGCAAAGGAATAGTCTCACCAGAGAAAGTCAATGATGATGCCAGTATGTGTAGAGGCGTGCTACACCAGAGATGCCGAAGAGACTGGTACCTCTGTTTGAGGGACTTTGACATTATGACTGTGTGGGTAGGCCACAAGAATGCAGAAAATGGCAGACAAGTTACTACCAAAAGAGGTGACCTTAAAAGAGGTTATGTCAAGCATTATTGTGTATTAAACTGTATTTAGAGTGACACAGAGACTGTGCCGGTGTGGAGGAGAAAGTGCTGAAAAGATTAACAGAAAGCTATCTCAAGTAATAATCAAGTGTAAGACAAAACCAAGAAAAGAAACAAAAAAACAAAATGAGCATATACAGCAAGTAAATAAGTAAATAGTAATAGTACACGTAAACAATATAAGGTATTTAATTATGGCTAATTTGAGAAAAAAAGCATAAAAGCCATCCGACTATGACAAAATGTACCCATCGGGAAGGTCCAAACCTGTCAAGAATTAAAACCTTACCATGTGTCATACGATGTCAATGTGAATAAGGGCAGAGCAGGACAGGGAGACTCCCATCCATGGGAAGCTGTATAGATTAAATACTTAGCTTTGAAAGAGTGGGCCATGCCTCTTGTTTGTACAAAGTACAAGAGATTATTGCAAAACCAAATAAATGAGCCGGACTAATAATCAAGTGTAGTAGTTCTTAGCTCCATGTGGTAAATATGAAGTTCAAGACATTATCTCTTGATTGTTGAAACCATGAAGCCTTTTGCCTCATGCAAGACTCTGTAACCATCAAGCTTTATGCCTCTCTGTGAGTAAAGTTGTTTAACTGTCATCTGTGTACTTTTACACTCCTTTCAAGATCTCTGAGAGGGGAAACAGCTCTAACACCATGAGCCGCTATATCCTATAATATAATTTTAAGGAGCTCATAATCACCCAACCACTACTTACATGTGTTTCAATATCTTTTGTGCCTTCCTTCCAAGTTGCAATAAGTGTATGTAAATATATATATATGACTCGCCCCCTGGGCCGTGCGGCACTCGGAACCGGGCTTCAGGGCAATGCTGGGAGTAGTAGTGGCAACCCGATCCCGTGGCTCAGGGTGGTCAGACCAGTGGCAGTCTCTTATATGTTTTAGGTAATGTCCGACTACGCCACCCGTGGATTGCGGCTATTATGAACCGCCGCTGCAAGGCAGTCCCCGGAGGCTGATGGTGTGTGCAGCTGAGATAGTATAACTCCCCACGGGAAGAGTGTAGCCTCAGGGCAGTGTAGTAGATGGTGGGGGTGATGGTGCAGGGAGTCCCAGTACCGTTAGTGCTGGCGAAGTAAGAAGCACAAAGACAACGTGTTGCAGTCCAGGGTCTTTTACTCACAGTTCATATACTCCAAGCCACTTCTGTACAGGTAGTGACTGCCCAAGCCGTGCTGCGTCCACCAGGTGAGGGGCTCGGTCAACCCCCAGGCAATTCAGGAGCATGGCACAGGACTCCCTTCTATCCTTCCTCTGGCTCGTGCCCCGCCAGTGACCAAGCTTTTGTCCAGCTGCCGCGGATCTATGCTGGTAAACGTGGGCCCCGTTTCCCGCTATCCTATATGGTGCCTTCCTAGCAAGGTTTAGCAGGGAGTCGCACCAAGTGATGATCACGACCTCCGGTTCTTGGCTGAGGATTATTTGCCTCCACCAACTTGGGATCCGGTACCCTTTTCTTGCCTGACCTGTCACCCGTAATTTACTGGGTCCTTAGGGTCCCTTCTGCCTTATTGTTTCTGAGCCCTTCTGTTTCTCTGTCACTCCTCCTCCTTTCCTGTTACTTATTCTCCTCCTTCCCTCGGCCTCTTCTCCAGGCCTACTTCTCCTTCTCCTCCCAGGCTCCGGCCTTCACCCTAGGCCCGCCTTTGAGCAGAGCTCCTACAGAGCCTCCGCTCCCTGTCTTCTCCTCACAGACTGAACTGAACCCTGATCTAAGATGGTGCCCACCTTTTATACCTCCCCTCTGACTGTGAGCTCAGGTGACCAGCACCCAATGAGCTCCTACCTATGCTCAGAAACCGTCCCCTTCTCCTCCTACATCACTGGGTTTTCCTCCCCCCTCCCCACTCCAGCCAGGGACATGGTCTGTCGTGCCTGCATTACTGTATAAATGGGAGCACCGTTGAGCTGTCCCCCGGAAATGGGGTGTGTGTGATGCATGCAGCTAACTGAGCCCTGGTCCACACACCATCCTTACCCGGGAGTGGAATATCACACCTCTGGCAGAGGTGCAATAACCCTGTAGCGGCCGAACCCTCGGGGTGCTACATATACATCATGCGATACTGTAAGAAAGGGAAATGTGTCTAATATGGCTAGGGAATGTCTCATGCCATATGCACTAGTTGAATAAATTTGGTGTAACTGTAGTAGAAAGCAACGAACCATCAGGAGGATTCTTGGAGGATGGGCCAGAGATGAGGAAAGATTACTATCTGCTGGACAGGTGAAATAAAGCGGAACAAAGTTGTGCTAGAAGAATTGAAAGGGGAAAAAATTCAGATGCTGGACCTGGTCAGGTGGCCTCCAGGAGGGATTTTCTGGATATAAAAGTCCAGCGCTGCAAGACACAGGTGGAAATTTGGCACCAGGCTGCAGAGTGGAGCAGACGTGCTCCAGAGGGACTGCAGAGCCCAGAGCGACAGGCCTCTGGCAGAGGCCTACACTGTACCAGAGTCAGACACCGCCTGAGAGGCTCCAGAATCCACACAGAAGTGCCCCGAGTTCTGCGCATGTTGGTAAGAGTCAGGACCTACACCACACACTGAATAATTTCCCGGGACCCGATGCCGCCTGTCAACAGCCGAGGTCTGGATCCCCTTATCGCAAGCATGAGAGACTACCGTAGACGGTCAAGCCGAGAAGAGCTCAGAGAGAACTGAGACAGCAGAGACGCACCAGCACACAGGGCCGTCACTTCCAACTCTCACCTACGGTACCAGGGAAAGTTGGGATTAGGACTTCAGGTTGGAAGGGGATCGGTTGGTGCGTGGGAGGCTAAACGGGATCTGATAGACTTTATCCGGAAGAGACTTGCGGCCTAGCGGGAAGTACCGGTGACCCCCGCTAGGGCCATACAAAGAGAACTCACGTGGTGACTCTCACTACTGGGTGCATCACACTTTTGCAAAGAACTTTACTGTTATTCACTGAAAGATATTTCTTATTGTTATTACAAGTTGTTGTTTATTACCCTTGTTACTAACCCCCTTGCATAATAGTTATTATACATTACATATACATATACATTTAAATCTTTAACTGAATCAAGAACTTTAAGTAAAATTGTTAAAGACATCCTCACCTGCAGCAAAGATGAAGTCGTTTGGCTCATGGAGGGATTAGGTCAGGGGTGTAGCTTAGGGAGTGGCTGGGAATGGCTCATGGAGGGATGAGGTCAGTGGTGTAGCTTAGGGAGTGGCTGGGAATGGCTCATGGAGGGATGAGGTCAGGGGTGTAACTTAGGGAGTGGCTGGGAATGGCTCATGGAGTGATGAGGTCAGGGCTGTAGCTTAGGGAGTGGCTGGGAATGGCTCATGGAGGAATGAGGTCAGGGGTGTAGCTTAGGGAGTGGCTGGGAATGGCTCATGGAGTGATGAGGTCAGGGGTGTAACTTAGGGAGTGGCTGGGAATGGCTCATGGAGGTATGAGGTCAGTGGTGTAGCTTAAGGAGTGGCTGGGAATGGCTCATGGAGGAATGAGGTCAGGGGTGTAGCTTAGGGAGTGGCTGGGAATGGCTCATGGAGTGATGAGGTCGGGGCTGTAGCTTAGGGAGTGGCTGGGAATGGCTCATGGAGGAATGAGGTGAGGGGTGTAGCTTAGAAAGTGGCTGGGAATGTGTAGTGCCGGCGTCCCTGCCCTCTGCTAGGCAGGGACGCTGCTCCCCTCACCGCTCTGCTCCGTGCCCGGCGTCCTCTCCCCGCTCTGCTGTCAGCGCGCGCTCCTTCCCGGCGTCCTCCTCCCGCTCTGCTCTCAGCGCGCGCTCCTTCCCGGCCCCTGTGCTTAGGGCGCGCGCGCGCGCGCTCCCCTCCTCTTAAAGGGGCCGCGCGCGCCGTCCTAAGGAGTCCCCGGCCAATGGCCGGAGGACTTCATCATATATAAGGCACCTCCTCCAAAATGGAGGTGCCCGAGCAATGTTGTTTGCACCTGTGTCTCACCTGTGCTTCAGCCCTCAGGTCCCGCTGCCAGTTACCTGCCAGTTTCCTGCCAGTTACCTGCCTGATTCCTGCCTGAATACTTGTTACCTGTCTGCCAGTCTGAGGTCTGACGGTCTGCCTTACTACTCCTGTCAGTCTGTCTGAAGGACCAGCCTGCCCGCTCACCTGGGAGCGCTTCTCCGTTACCTGCCTGCTTGCCAGCCCGGAGGCTCCGTTGTCACGTGCTGTGACCACCAGCTATTCCAGACTCTTGCCCGCTCACCTGGGAGCGCTTCTCCGTTACCTGCCTGCTTGCCTACCTGGAGGCTCCGCCGTCACGTGCTGTGACCACCAGCTATTCCAGACTCTTGCCCGCTCACCTGGGAGCGCTTCTCCGTTACCTGCCTGCTCGCCTGCCCGGAGGCTCCGTTGTCACGTGCTGTGACCATCAGCTACTTCAGACTCTTGTCCGCTCACCTGGGAGCGCTTCTCCGTTACCTGCCTGCTTGCCAGCCCGGAGGTTCCGCCGTCACGTGCCGTGACCACCTGCTATTCCAGAGACTCTCGCTTGCTCACCTGGGAGCACACATCTACCATCTGCCTGCTAGCCTACCCGGAGGCTCTGCCATCACAGGTCGTACCTACCCTTTACCCAGAGACTGCCCTGATCACTTGCCGTATCTCCCTGTCCGTTCATCCAGAGACTGCCACCCGCTCCCTTACAAGGGCCGCCCCCTTGTATAGTAGCTCAGAGGTTCCGCCTCCCAGACCCGTTACAGTTTGCTCGGGCCATGGAACCCGGTGGCACCCAAGCTCCCTCGCTCTCGGACCTCTGTCTTGAACTGTCCCGTCAGAGGTCCCAACAGGAGTCCATCCTGGGTCACCTGCGGAATGTTAATACTCGCCTGAACACTGTGTCTGATCCACCAACAACCTCCGCCAGTGCCATATCTTGCAATCCGGCAGCTCCGCTGCCCACTAATACCATGGTATCCTACCCCGGACCCCGGCTTTCTGCACCTCCTCGCTTCGGAGGCGACTCCGTCCAGGCTCGGGGCTTCTTAAATCAGTGCACCCTGCATTTCGAACTTTTGTCCTACCAGTTTAACTCCGACCGGGCCAAAATTGCCTTCATCATGTCCCATCTCACCGGGGAGGCCCTGGCCTGGCTAAATCCTCTATGGGAGAGAGGAGACCCCCTGGTGTCCAACTTGCCTGCTTTTCTCACGGCTTTCCGGAAAGTCTTCGACGAACCCGGACGGAAGACCTCATCTGCATCATCGTTGCTACGCCTCCGTCAGGGGAGTCTCTCCGTGGGCCAATATGCCATACGGTTCCGTACCCTTGCCTCGGAGCTGGCCTGGGATAACGACGCTCTGGTTTCAGTCTTCTGGGAGGGTCTGTCCGGCCGTATTAAAGATGAACTCGCCGGTCGGGACATTCCTACCACTCTCGATGACTTAATAACTCTTGCCACCCGGATTGACCTACGGTTCCAGGAGCGTGCCAGAGAGGTCACCCGTGAGAGGAGGTTACCACGTCTAGCTCCTACTTTTCAGAAACCCGTCACTCCTTCTGTCTCTAACCAGGTACACCCTCCTGAGCCTATGCAGGTCGACCAGACCAAGATGGTCAAGACCCATCAGGACTTACGCCGTGCCGAGGGGACCTGCTTCTACTGTGGCAGTAAGGAGCACCGGATCCGTGCCTGCCCGGAGAGGTCGGGAAACGCCTGTGTCTAGGTTCGCTCAGAGAGGTCCACCTAGACAAGAATAAATCCTCTCCATCCCTGCTGTTGTCAGTTTCAATCGTCTACGGGGAGAACCGTTATTTCGAACTAGCCCAACTGGACTCTGGAGCAGCCGGGAATCTTATTTCACAGTCCCTGGTAGAGAAATACCGCATCCCCACCAAACCTCTGGCTGTACCCTTGTCTGTGGCTGCCGTGGATGGGGGTCTCTTACCACGCCCCATCCAACTCATCACCGAATCCATTACTCTGCAGGTGGGAATGCTGCATTCTGAGAGTATCTCCTTTCATGTTCTGCCTGGACTCTCTCACACCCTCTTGCTAGGTCTGCCTTGGCTCCAGAAACATGCACCCGTGCTTGACTGGCAAACCGGAGAAGTCCTTCGCTGGGGACAAGACTGTCATAAGACCTGCCTGGTTCCCGTCCATCCCGTCCGTCCCTCTCCTACCCCAGCTAATCTACCTGGACTTCCAATTCCTTATTGGTCTTATGCTGATGTCTTTAATAAAAAGGAGGCAGAGACATTACCCCCTCATAGACCATACGACTGTCCCATCGACCTGTTACCCGGTACTACTCCTCCCCGTGGGCGTATTTATCCTTTATCCGCTGCTGAGACCCGGTCGATGTCCGAATATATTGAGGAGAATCTGGCCAGGGGATTCATCCGGAAATCTACCTCCCCGGCGGGAGCAGGCTTCTTTTTCGTCAAAAAGAAGGACGGCTCTCTCCGTCCCTGTATAGACTATAGAGGCCTAAACCAGATCACGGTGAAGAATAAGTATCCCCTTCCGCTCATTCCAGAATTATTTGATCGTCTGAGGGGGGCTAGAATCTTCACCAAACTAGACCTCCGTGGGGCGTACAACCTGGTTCGTATCCGTCAAGGGGATGAATGGAAGACGGCATTCAACACCCGGGACGGCCACTATGAATACCTGGTAATGCCCTTTGGTCTCTGTAACGCTCCTGCCGTCTTTCAAGAGTTGGTCAATGACATCTTCCGGGACCTTCTCTACTCCTGCGTAGTGGTGTACCTGGACGACATCTTGGTCTTCTCTCCGGATCTCCAGACTCACCGGAGGGACGTTCGTCAGGTCCTGCTCAGGCTCAGGCAGAATCACCTCTTCGCTAAATACGAGAAGTGCCTCTTTGAGCAGACCTCGCTTCCGTTTTTGGGCTACATTATTTCTCAGACCTGCCTACGAATGGATCCAGAGAAACTGTCTGCCATCGAGAAATGGCCTCGACCGGAGGGGCTGAAGGCCATTCAGCGGTTCCTGGGCTTCGCCAACTACTACCGCTTCTTCATACCACACTTCTCTTCCCGGACTGCCCCAATTTCCGCGCTCACCCGTAAGGGTACTAATCCCAAAGAGTGGCCGCCCGAAGCAGAAGAAGCCTTTCTTTCCTTAAAACAGGCCTTCTCTTCCGCCCCGGTGCTGCATCGCCCGGACGGCAACAAGCAGTTCTTCCTGGAAGTGGACGCCTCCTCCTCTGGAGCTGGAGCGGTACTTACTCAAAAATCTTCTTCCGGGAGGATGGTAACTTGCGGCTTCTTCTCTAAACTCTTCTCCTCCTCAGAGCGCAATTATTCCATAGGAGATCGAGAGTTATTGGCCATCAAACTGGCATTGGAGGAGTGGCGTTACCTGCTTGAGGGGGCTCTTCACCCGGTAATAATTTACACTGACCACAAGAACTTGGCTTACCTCCAGCATGCCCAGAGACTTTACCCGCGCCAAGCCCGGTGGTCCTTGTTTTTTGCTCGTTTTGATTTTGTCCTTCATTTTCGCCCGGCTGACAAAAACGTCAAGGCGGACGCCTTGTCTCGATCCTTTCTGGTATCTGATCTCGAGGAAGATCCGAAACACATCATCGATCCCGCCAGAGTAATGCAGGTGGCTCCCGTGAGTCTAAATCGTCTCCCTCCCGGAAAGACGTTCGTATCAATACCTGATCGGGAGAAGATCCTTCACTGGGGTCACTCGTCTAAACTGGCTGGCCACGCTGGTCAGAAGAAGACCCTCCAGCTTATTTCCCGGCACTACTGGTGGCCTACCCTGCACAAGGATGTGATAGACTTTGTTTCTGCCTGTGTGTCCTGCGCCCGCAACAAGATTCCGAGACATCTGCCAGCCGGTCGCCTCCTTCCGCTCCCAGTACCTGCTGCCCCCTGGCAGCATATTGCAATGGACTTCATAACTGACCTCCCACTCTCTGCCGGTTGTACGGTCATTTGGGTGGTCGCTGACCGCTTCTCCAAGATGGCTCGTTTCGTTCCCCTGTCAGGCCTCCCGTCTGCACCCGAGCTAGCTAGAGATTTTATTCGTCACATCTTCCGTCTTCATGGCCTGCCTCTCCACATCGTGTCGGATCGTGGGGTACAGTTCACCTCACGCTTCTGGAGAGCCACTTGTAAACTACTAGACGTCACCCTGGACTTCTCTTCCGCTTACCACCCACAGTCCAATGGTCAAGTGGAGCGGATCAATCAGAACCTGACCAGTTACCTCCGGCACTTCGTTAATGCCCACCATTCTGACTGGGTGGATCTCCTACCATGGGCCGAGTTCTCTTACAATAATCACGATAGCGAATCCTCCTCCAATCCCCGTTTTTTGTAGTCTTTGGTCAGCATCCTCGGATTCCTTTTCCTGTCTCCACCTCGGTGGACAACCCGGCTGCGGAATCTCTCGTTAGCAAATTTTCCTCCATTTGGGAGAGTACCCGATCCGCACTCCTTCAGTCTTCCGAGCGTATGAAAAGACACGCTGACAAAAAACGTCTGGACCCTCCTCAATTCCGTCCTGGGGATAAAGTCTGGCTCTCGTCCAAATATGTCCGGCTCAAGATCCCTTCCTATAAGTTAGGGCCTCGGTTCATCGGCCCACTGGAGGTCATCAGTCAGATCAACCCGGTGGCCTATAAATTGAAACTCCCGGCCAACTTACGGATCCCTAACTCCTTCCATGTATCTCTCCTCAAACCTGTGGTACTTAACTCTTTTTCCAAGTCTACAGGTACGCCTCCTGCTCCGGTTTCTGCTGAGGACGAGTTTGAGGTAGAGAACATTCTTGCCACCAAAAGGGTAAGAGGAAAGACCTTTTTTCTGGTAGATTGGAAGGGGTTTGGTCCTGAGGAGAGAACGTGGGAGCCCCGGGAGAACATCCATGCCCCTCTCATCCTAGCTAAATTTCTATCTGGCCTAAAAAAGGGGGGGCCTAAAGGGGGGGGTACTGTAGTGCCGGCGTCCCTGCCCTCTGCTAGGCAGGGACGCTGCTCCCCTCACCGCTCTGCTCCGTGCCCGGCGTCCTCTCCCCGCTCTGCTGTCAGCGCGCGCTCCTTCCCGGCGTCCTCCTCCCGCTCTGCTCTCAGCGCGCGCTCCTTCCCGGCCCCTGTGCTTAGGGCGCGCGCGCGCGCGCTCCCCTACTCTTAAAGGGGCCGCGCGCGCCGTCCTAAGGAGTCCCCGGCCAATGGCCGGAGGACTTCATCATATATAAGGCACCTCCTCCAAAATGGAGGTGCCCGAGCAATGTTGTTTGCACCTGTGTCTCACCTGTGCTTCAGCCCTCAGGTCCCGCTGCCAGTTACCTGCCAGTTTCCTGCCAGTTACCTGCCTGATTCCTGCCTGAATACTTGTTACCTGTCTGCCAGTCTGAGGTCCGACGGTCTGCCTTACTACTCCTGTCAGTCTTTCTGAAGGACCAGCCTGCCCGCTCACCTGGGAGCGCTTCTCCGTTACCTGCCTGCTTGCCAGCCCGGAGGCTCCGTTGTCACGTGCTGTGACCACCAGCTATTCCAGACTCTTGCCCGCTCACCTGGGAGCGCTTCTCCGTTACCTGCCTGCTTTCCTACCTGGAGGCTCCGCCGTCACGTGCTGTGACCACCAGCTATTCCAGACTCTTGCCCGCTCACCTGGGAGCGCTTCTCCGTTACCTGCCTGCTCGCCTGCCCGGAGGCTCCGTTGTCACGTGCTGTGACCATCAGCTACTTCAGACTCTTGTCCGCTCACCTGGGAGCGCTTCTCCGTTACCTGCCTGCTTGCCAGCCCGGAGGTTCCGCCGTCACGTGCCGTGACCACCTGCTATTCCAGAGACTCTCGCTTGCTCACCTGGGAGCACACATCTACCATCTGCCTGCTAGCCAACCCGGAGGCTCTGCCATCACAGGTCGTACCTACCCTTTACCCAGAGACTGCCCTGATCACTTGCCGTATCTCCCTGTCCGTTCATCCAGAGACTGCCACCCGCTCCCTTACAAGGGCCGCCCCCTTGTATAGTAGCTCAGAGGTTCCGCCTCCCAGACCCGTTACAGAATGGCTCATGGAGCGATGACGTCAGGGGTGTAGCTTAGGGAGTGGCTGGGAACTATCACAGAAGTCAGTTATTTTTTAGCATCTTAAGAGCCAAGCTAGAATTTACTTAGCATCACATCCCTCTCAGAGACTTGTTACATAACCAAGAGCACAACACCGAAAAACTTCAGAAAATAATATCATATCAAAAGCTAAAATATGGATATTCATGCAGTCCATATTAATTCTGTTGCATTTGTTCAGCAGTGAGAGAGTTACTGTCTTCCAGCTAGCTGTGCTAAGTAAAACCATGTCATAAAAATCGATGAAGTATGTTAACGGCATTCAAATAAGGCTTCAGCGTAGACAGATTCAATCACAAACACAATCTCATAGAGTACTCTTCTGGCATAGCTACGGCTGCAAGCTTCAGAATCATATTGCGCTCTATACAGTATGTCACAGGCAGTTACTGATGTTCAGCCTGATGGGTCCTATGCATGCTGATACTCAGCGGCGGCCTTCTGTGCGTAATGTATATTAATGATCTCTGTAGAACAGAATAACTATATTCACCCAAAATTTGTTTTGCTGAGAAATATCATTGACCATGCGCACAAGTGGGCTGGTGGTTAAGACTGCATGTCTGAGAAGGTCTGGGATGAAGTCACTTGCTTCATGCAATTTAACCCATATATGTAAGGTTTTTTGAGCAATGCTAACCCAATTAATATTTGTCAAGTGGATCTTATATTTCCCATCTCCCTGTACAAAGAAAATGTGACCTTTTTTTGGATCACATACTGGATATATGTAGGACAACTTTGATCAACTGCAGTTCTACAGACTGCATCATGAGTCCCTATGGTCTCTAGGGCATTTTACGATACTGCATGTGAGGAGCTGCCCACTTTCTAAAGACTATGATACTTTTCCAGCAACGGACCACCATTTTTGTTAATATTATTATTGTGTTTTATTAGTGATTTACTTGTTATTTTTTATATAGTTCTGCTAACTTGTCAGTATGTGCACTAGATTCACTTGTAAAATGTCCAGCATTCCACTAATCTGTATCTCAGAAGTATCTAACCATTGTTCCAATAGCCAATAATCTCGTTATGTGTGTGTAGATTGTAGACACAGTGGAGCCGTCACCACAGGGGGTCTTACATGTTGTCTCAGATGAAGGCTTCTAGGATATTCTTCATTGTTTAGCGAACAGTGAATGGTTAAGGGGGAGGATGTGATCACTTCTGACCTGGGAGGGGATTGAGCCCAGTGGAAGAAAGGACAGACATGTTTTACACCAACCTTTCCTTTACTCCCTATATCCGATCACTCACTCGCTCTTGTCACCTGCATCTTAAAAACATCTCCAGAATCCGATCTTTTCTCACTTTTGAAACTGCTAAAACTCTTACTGTTGCTCTTATTCACTCTCGCCTGGACTACTGCAACTCTCTCCTGATCGGTCTCCCTCTTACTAAAATATCCCCTCTCCAATCTGTCCTGAATGCGGCAGCCAGGGTTGTATTTCTGTCCAGCCGTTTCACCGATGCCTCAACCTTGTGCCAGTCATTACACTGGTTACCCATTCGCTACAGGGTCCAATATAAACTCATTGCTCTCACCCACAAAGCTCTCCACAGTTCTGCACCACCTTATATCTCCTCTCTCATCTCAGTCTATCGTCCTACCCGTGCCCTCCATTCCACAAATGACCTAAGACTAACATCCCCCATAATCCGAACCTCGCACCTCCGTCTCCAAGACTTCTCTCGTGCTGCGCCAGTTCTCTGGAATGCTCTACCCCAGACTATCCGATTGATGCCTAGCCCTGATGTCTTCAAGCGCGCTTTAAAAACCCATCTCTTTATACAAGCCTACCACCTCAAATACCCAGTAAACTAACTTTCCCCTGTTCCCTCCTAAATACTATTCAGAATCCGCCCCCCACTGTTCATCCTTCTCTATACCCTCCATGCACATAACTGCACCCGGTAATTGAGTACCGCACTTAAACATACAGGCTGATGACCACATCATACAGCTTTATATGACAATCCCGACTTATTATAATTGCCCGACCTGATATAACAAGCACTCTCCATCTATTGTGTCCCCCCATTTCCTTGTAGAATGTAAGCTTGCGAGCAGGGACCTCACTCCTGATGTTACTGTTAAAGTGTCTCACCTGTATTGAATTTATTGTTTGTACATGTCCCCGCTTAATTGTAAAGTGCTGTGGAATATGCTGGCGCTATATAAATAAAAAATTATTATTATTAATTATTATTATTAGGAGAGTTGGGTGGAAGGATTGAAGGAAGAGGATCATGGAATGTGGCTACAGACTATAGATACGAAATCTGTGGGCCAACCAAAAGTTGGGAGACAGTGAGTATGGCCTTATACAAAGCCAGTGGAACTACTGAACCCAGATTGGGAATTTGAGGACTGAGAGAACTGTTTTTGGCCATTAACCTGGAATTGCTTTATTACCATGGCTGTGATCAACAAAATATTGTTGCATCGTTAATCTGCCTAGGTGATTACTTACAACCCACAACCTCGGATCTTTACACTGCCCATCATATTTCTTGATTGTTTTTAGGGCAGAGAAAGGATTAAAATAATAATAAATTATGCTCATATCTCCCTTTACCTGTCCTGACATCGCAGATCGCAACCTACCAATTCCTCGGCTGGCTCACTTGCCCCCTTCGAACTCTGATCTTCTCTTCGATCTCTTTGGTCTCTTGGGTACCTCTTGTACTGACTAAGTCTCCTGACACCATAGTTCAATGCACAGCATGACAACGCATGAGACCTCCTGAGCACCTGGGGTACCAAAGATTGAAGAAGACTGAAGATGGAAGAAAAGACTGGAGATGGAGCAAGTAAAGTAAACTATTGGAGGAATGGGGAAGGGTGCACCACCAGCACAGGTGAAAAACAAGGCCATTATAATACTTATTATTTTTTAAGCTTATCCAATAAGAATATCTTATTATTTTTTAACTAGAGATGACCAAATTTATTTAAATAGGATTGAACGCTCCTTGAACTTTACAAAAAAATGTCGTCTCTAGAATATGGATCTTTTGTAATTCACTCAGTGTAAATTCATCAAACTGGCTGCTAGTTGCAAGTCTGTCCTTGGTGGCCGTGTTAGATCTTTACAATACAACGCCCTCTTTTCCTTTTACTTTGTTGATCACAATATAAACCATACGTATTCTGTATGTACAGGGATGTGTTAAACAATTTAACAGAGCTGAAGCTGCTTCGAAACATCTAGAGTACAAAGTAATAAATACAGGAGAAAGAAAAGGGAAAAAAATGAACAAAACCCACAACGGTTTTCTAAGCTCCTCAAACAACACTGTTCTAATTTAATATCAATATTAATCAAGTCTAAAATCGCAGCTAATATTCTCTCAGGTGCCGGGGTGATTAAACAATAAAGTTCAGACTGAAACCGTCAGAGTCGCTCATGGCAGGATTTGGAAATTTTCTGTTACAGTATCTCAGTCTTCTTTGCTCTCCAGAGATAATAGGATCAATCCACATGATAGGTAAAACAGTCCTTTAATTCATAGCTGTACCCTTTCTCTTACAATAGTTACATGCATTTCCTTTTATTGCTTTGGCCTAATTACAGTGATATCTGTCAATTATAATCTCCAGAAATAGCAATTTATTAAATAGGAAAAGCTAAAGCGGAACTATCACAGAATACAACCGGGGCTTACTAATTAATCTTGTAAAGGGATTTTTATCCTCAGGTTCTTTTTTTTTAATGTTCCCTTTTTAACGTGTTTCTTAAGACCTGAGATCTGACCTCTTCCTCGGCTTCTCCTAGGTATAACTGGGGAATTACAGTTTTAATTAGAAATAGTTTACAACAGTTAAAACAATTTTTCAGATATTACAGAAACTTTCCCCTTTGTTGTAGCTCTGGGGTGGTAGTGGGGCATTTGCCCAAGTGTTAGGTTTAGAAATGAGCAATTCCATTCATATGACTCTGGCCTGGCATTCAGTTCTGTCCTCTGTGGCAGCTGTTCTTCACTTCTGTACCCGGAACCCTAATTACTAGGTCTCACATGACGTCATGACATTGAGGGGCCTAGTAGGCACCTTTCACCTGAGCTGTATCCACAAAAATCTCCACATCAGTTGGCAAGACAATGCACCCAACATGGCAATCCTGGAACAAGCTGAGCTTTGCAGTGTCTACACTCTCCTGCTGAAAGCCCAGGCCAGGTAGGTTGGTCATGTGGTCAGAATTCCAGACAGCCGATTGCCTAAACAACTCCTGTGTCAGGGAGTGCAAACAGTCGGAGGGCAGAAAAAGTGTTACAAAGACTGCCTTAGGCTGTGTGCCCACGATGCATTTTTTAAGCGTTTCCGCAGAACGCTGCAGAAACGCTTAAAAAACGCATGTTAGAAGGCCTGCCATGTTCCACAATGATAATCCGCATGTGCTGTGCACATGCTGCGGAAATTTCCGCTGCGGACTATCATTGCGGAAAAAAACGCAGCACTACCAATTATTTTGCGGAAGTGCTGCATTTTCGCCGCCATTGACTTGCATTAGAACGCGCCAATTCCGCAAGACTGCATCTGTACTTGCGTAATTGGCGCATTCTAATGTGCAGATGGTACCCAGGTGTAGAGGAGAGGAGACTCTGTTCCACACCCAGGTACCATTAAAAAAGCTGTAAAAAAAGAATAAAATAAAAAATATATATACTTACCTTCCGGCGGCCCGCACTGCGCTCCTCCTTGCTTCCCGGCACTTCGCGATGGAATGAAGGACCTTCGCTGACGTCAGAGTCATGTGACGGGTCACGTGACGCTGACGTCGGCAGGTCCTTCAATCCACAGCTGCCGGCAGCCGGGACGGTGAAGCAAGACAGCGCGGGCCATCGGAGGGTAAGTATACATTTATTTTTTTATTTTTTGACATTCTCTCGGTCACACTATATAAATCCATGCCATTTGCATGGATTTATATAGTGTGACCAAGTTGACAAGCACTATCCAAGTGATGCTAAAATTGCTTGGAAAGCGCTTGTCAACCCGCATGCGGAAATGCAAGTGAAGAACGCTTCACATCCGCATGTCCCTGGCAGGAAAACGCATGTACAATCCGCATGTACAATCCACATGCGTTTTTTTCTGCCAGGGAGATGCAGAAACGCTCAGGAAAAAATCCTGAGCATTTCTGCATTGTGGGCACATAGCCTTAAAATGTTCCTGAAAATCCTCGGAGTCGACATCAATCAATGGGAGAAGTTTGCCCTGGACTGTCCAATTTGGCGAAAGCAAGATCACCTCAGGAGCTTGTGCAGTTCAAGATAGTAGAATCTTTGAGGCAAAACAAAAGTGAGCTGTGTGCAAGGCATAAGCAGTATCTACTGTCCTGACTACACCTACTTACTTATGTCCCGTATGTGGGCGAGCCAAGAATGGCCTCATCAGCCATCTCCACAGCCACTGATCCTCCTCTAAAGCCTGAAGTCATGGTCATCTGTGACTACAAAGTATGAACAAGAACAGACACCAGAAGCGCACAGAATGCCAGGCTAAGATATTGGGCACAGAACTGAAGACTGGTTTCCATAAAGAACTGGACTTGACACCAGACCAAGTGAGTGCAAATCTAATTGCTCAGCTCCAGTTAGGTGCTAGGTAGATTGCCAACAAGCCATCCTGATCTTGCCACAGTATTTAGATCCAAGGTTAAAGCAACAATCTTTCAGTCTAGGTGATCCTATCCACACATGGACATTTAAATACCAGGGGAGCATCTCAGACTGTCTGTCATGTTGTAGTTGGAACTATGGGCACTAACCAGGTCTCTAGAACAAGGGGCACCCTAGTCTATCCCTGTCCCCCGGATTACTCCTGAACGTGGAGATGCCAGGTTCACATGCCTTGCTATGCTCCTATATTAACCCTGATCTATCCCCTCCTCCACCCAGGGTAGTGGGAAGCTGAAGTGTATAGGAACACATAAACCAGACAAACAAGGGAAGATGGACAGGGATAAATGAAGATAACAATAATACAAAATACACACACCAACCAACAGAGTTAAATGGAGGGGAAACCAAATAGGAGAGGATGAGGATGTGCACACAGACACAACTCCAAGTAAAAATCTCCTGAATAAATCTCTAAACGCCAACTCCAACCACAAACTACACCTTCAAATCCAAACCAGGCAGTAAGAACTAACACTGGCAATTTCTAAATGCCAAAAACAAGCATATATAGCAGAGGGGGTGGCCAACACAGAACAGCTGAGACAATCAAGGTAGGAAAGCTTGAGGAGCTTCAATTTAACAGATTAACTATTGCACTGCTAGCAAGGAGAAAACCTGCACTGTTTAATAAGATGGTGAAGTACTTCTAACCAGTGAAGGAGTTTGTGAAACCAGACGCTGCAGTCTTCTGGCCCCTCTGTTTTGTGGTATCCCCATGACACTGTCTCTTCTTCCTAACCTATAGGTATTGAGAGCTTTTACTGAACTCTTTAAAGCACTTAGCATATAAAAGAAAAATCGTAGGTCTGTAACATGTTGACATGTCTTTCTGGTAATGAGCTCATTTTTTATGACAGTGTAAATTTCTCCTGCAATGACTTAGTCCGGCCATTAGGGGTCAGCAAGAAACAAGTAAAGAAAAAGCCCGGGAAAACACTGATCCAGGAAGTCCAGAAAGAAGGCAACAGGCGTCTGAATGCTGTTTTGATGTTGGAGAGCTTATACAGACTGGGGCCATACTCTGTGTCCAAGGAGAAGCTGTGCCCTGTGAGTAACTGAGATATGTGACCGGTCACCAACTGTGTAGTCAGTTAGGGAAAGCTAGTTAGTGATTCCAGTGTGCTGAGAACTGCCTGGTGTATATCACTGCTGATGGACTGAGCAGGCATGATCCAGAGATTGTGAAGGATCTGGTATACTAAGACTGTGCACGTGAATACTACAAAGGAGCCCTGTTGTGAACTACACTTTGAGACTGAGATTGATTCTAATTCCTGCTGACACCTGGATTTGCTGGAGAGCTTGGTGAGAAGGAGAAGCAGATCAAACCCTGTGGCCGGAGATCAGAGTCTAGTTAAAGGTTTAGTTTGTTAACTGTTTGTGTATGTATTAAGTCTGAGAGATTTCTCTTTGCTCTTGTAAGAAGAGAAACTGTATACTGTATAGGTAACTCGTTGGCTAAATATATATATGAGTGTTCTCTAAGGGGAAAACAAGGGTACCCAGATCCCATTGTATTAGTGTGGGAGGGGGGTGTAAGGTTATATTCCTGTGAGGACCACTTGCCACGTCCGCGGTAATGTCCTGGGTAGGCCCTGTGCTGAATAAGGGTGGGAGCGGCATAGCCCAGGGGTAGATTGGCTCATCCCCGCGAGATTGGCACTTGGGCTCTCTCGGGCTGCATAACTTGTATTTTATGTTAGTGGCTGTTGTGGCCCATATTTTGTAGAATTGCTTAACCCTGTCATTTTTGTGACCAGTAAAAAGAAAGTTATTTGCCACTATACAAAGGTCAGAGTCATTCATAGCAGCACAGTATTCCTTATACACATTCGACCGGCGTTCCGGTCGTTACATCTTGGTGTAGTCGGCAGGATACGGTGCTCGCCATGAATAGTGACAGTAACGCGGAAGGTGCTGCCGCGTCCACTGTAGTACTCCAACCCCATTCTCCCGTTGTGACGGGTAGGGACAAGTTAGTTGGTTGCTCTGCAACGGGCGTGCTACTTAACCACCTGGCCAAGTTTGATGGGTATAACTTGCTGTTCAGTGATTGGGTAGGCAGGTTGAAGAATGCCATTGCCTTGCACGGTGTCAGCTCTCAGCTGCAACCGGAAGTCGCGCTGAATGCTCTGGAGGGGGATGCCCGTAAAGTTGTCTTGTTAAAATCCGAGGATAGGCGAAAGACGATAGACGACATCATCCGGATACTAGGGAAAGCCTTTGATCACGTGGCGGCAGCAGGGCAACTACGAGTACAGTTTTTCGCCCGGACCCAGAGAGGCGGCGAAAGCCTGATCCAGTATGCTATAGCGCTGGAGGAATTGCATCAAGAGATCAAAAAGAAGTCGCCTGTAACCGTGGGTACTGAAGCCGATGTCGACAGCATTCTTCGGGATCAGTTCATCGAGGGGATACGGAGTGAGGCGCTAAGGAGCGAATTGTTGCTGAAGGCGCGGAATACCCCTGGTGTCACCTATGCAGAAATACAGGAAGAGGCGGTAGCACGGACTTTGGAAGTGAAGCCTGCTCTGCAGTGGAGTAGCCTGCAAGTGGCTAACACAAGAGAGCCGAGACCAGATCCTGTTCAGGCACAACTGGTTGCTTTGCAGAAAACCGTGGAAAACCTGACGGAACAGGTACAACAGATGCAAGTTCGGGGAACGCCTCAGATATGCTCGGTCTTGACGAATCCCTCTATTCCCCTTTATGATCAACCCCCCTATACCTCAGGAAGGACGCCGACTGCTCCTAGACCTGAGGCATCCGGAGGTAGGGCAAGAAGACCAGTTCAATGTTGGCGATGCCGAGAACTGGGGCATATGCAGCGGTACTGCCCGAGGAGTCTGCCAGCTGAAGTCCCACCATCGGTAAAAGTGAGGCCCTTGCTGTAGTTGGGCATACGGCAAGGCAGGAATGAAAATCAGCGCCCAATGTCTGTTCCGAGGATCTGATTGCAGAGAGTCCCACGTTGGATGTTCAGTTTGCAGGAAAAAAGGTGGCGTGCTTGGTGGATACCGGATCGGAGGTGACGACCATGCCGATGGAATTTTTCAAGACCCACTTCAAAGAGACTGTCAAAACGGAGTCAGGACACCTGCTAAGGCTGAAGGCCGCTAATAATGAAGAAATTCCAGTGGCAGGCATCGCTTGGATGAGAGTACAGCTGTGCGGCCAGGAGTCTGGAACCAAAGGAGTGGTGCTCGTGAAGACTCAGGTGAGGCCGAATCTCCCGGTGGTTCTGGGAATGAATATCCTGAGAGAACTGGACTCTCTTTTGTTTGAGCGTGATGGTCCAAGATACTGGAAACGAGCGACACCCCACAAAGCCACTCAGAGGGCCCTGCAACAGGTGGTCCGTTCGTGCGGCATTCAAAAGAGTTCGGCTGAAGGAAGAGCAGTGGGAGCGGTGTATGTCCCACGCGGGTCTGCCGTTGTAATCGCTCCGGGTCAAGAGAAGCTTGTGTTGATGCCGGTAGAGACGCACAGGAAACTGAATGGTGTGGAGGTGATTCTGGAACCGGTGGGACGGTCAGAAGATAAGGATAGCCCGATGATAGCCCGAACACTGACCATTGTGCAAGATGGAAGTGTACCAGTGAGGTGTCTGAATCTGCAGAATCATGAGGTGACTCTGGCAGTGGGCACGAAGCTGGCTGACGTGTATGTGTGTGGTGAAGGAGTCATCCCCAAAAGCCAGTTCACACTGAGGGCAGACCGCCGGACCGCCTGGAACCTGTCGATGCAGACGACAGCTAAAGAATCCCTCACGCCTGAGTGGAATGGCAGAAGGATTATGGAAATAATGGTAGTGGATGAGTCCCAGTTGACTCCCGAACAGGCTCGCAGACTGGAGGCTGCGCTGTGGGAATATCAGGCTGCCTTCTCCAGGGGAGATGAAGACTTTGGTTGCACCAAGGCTGTGGAGCACGAGATACCCACGGGAAACACCCCCCCAATTCGGGAGAGATATCGCCTGATCCCACCGAGTCTTTATCAGGAGGTCAAAGGAATGCTGGCGCAGATGCTGGATAATGGGGTGATCCGGCCGAGTCAAAGCCCTTGGGCCGCACCGGTCATGCTGGTCCGGAAAAAGGATGGGACCATACGGTTTTGTGTTGATTACCGTAAGCTGAATGCGCATACAGTACATGATTCCTACCCATTGCCCCGGATCGAGGAATCCCTGTCTGCCCTGGGAAAGGCAAAGTACTTCTCCACTCTTGACCTGGCCAGCGGCTACTGGCAGGTGCCCGTGGCAGCTCTAGATCGTCAAAAGACAGCATTCATCTTGCCAATGGGACTGTACGAATTTAATCAAATGCCCTTCGGACTGACTAATGCTCCAGGAACATTTCAGCGGTTAATAGAATACTGCTTGGGCGATTACAATTTCGAGTCCATGCTGATCTATTTGGATGATGTGATTATATTTGGAGATTCGTTCGACTACCACCTGAAGAAGCGCCGGCAAGTGTTGCACCGACTGAGAGACAATGGACTTAAGATCAAGCCAAAGAAATGTCACTTGTTCCAGACACAGATCGAGTATCTGGGGCATGTAGTGTCTGCTGAGGGTGTGCGACCAGCACCGAGTAAAATTGAGGCCATTCAGGGGTGGCCCCGTCCCAAGACCGTGAGAGAAGTACGAGCGTTCCTTGGTTTAGCTGGATACTACCATCGGTTTGTGAAGGACTTTGCTAAGGTGGCTGAACCACTAAATGAGTTGTTGAGAGGGATGGCACAGGGGCCGAAGAATCAGCCAATTCGGTGGACTGACCGACAGCAACAGGCATTTGATCGGGTCAGGGCCGCCCTCGTACAGGCTTCTTTATTGGCGTATGCTCGCTTTGACCAACCGTTCACCCTGTACACGGATGGAAGTCTCCATGGTCTGGGAGCTGTGTTAGCCCAGGAACAAGATGGGCGTGAGAGGGTCATCGCATATGCTAGCCGGTCTCTACGGGACACCGAGCGAAATCCGGACAATTACAGCTCGTTTAAGCTGGAGATGTTGGCCCTGGTGTGGGCCATGACTGAGAAGTTGCGGAGTATCTGGCTGGTTCCGAGATTCTCGTGATGACGGACAATAATCCGCTTGCACACTTGGAAAACGCTAAGCTTGGAGCCCTGAAGCAGAGATGGGTAACTCGGATGTCCAAGTTTAATTACCGGATTCGGTTGCGTTCGGGTAAAGAGAACTCCAATGCTGACGCATTATCACGAGTGACCCGAGGCGCACCCGAGCATGGGGTGGATGAAGACCTCGAGGATACTGAGATCCCCGATTTGAGGCGATTGCCTGTGTTTGTGGACGTGGCACGTTCAAGTGGGGTGGCGTCACGGGTCGCCATGTTGCTGGGCAAGACTCATCAAGAGTGGGCTGAGTTACAGGACGCGGACTCCGAACTGTCACGAGTAAAGAAATGGCTGAGTCAAAAGTCCTGGCCCGATGGGAGAGCAAGAGTCCGGCTGGGAGCCGAAGGACAAAAGCTGCTAAGGCAGTGGGATTGTTTGGTCATAGCGAAGGGGATACTGTATCGCTGGATCTACATAGCAGCGGAGCTGGGGTACCGTTGGCAGGTAGTAATTCCAGCTTCAGTGGCTCTGGACATTGCCCAGGAAGCTCATACACGGGGTGCACATTTCGGGCCTGAGAAGACTTATCGTTGGCTGCACCAGTACGTGTACACGCCTGGCTTAGAAGAAGTTGTGAGAGAGGTGTGTGGTAGGTTCCGGGCATGTGAGCTGAATATGTCCCCAGAGCAGAGCGCTCCTGTCCAGACAATCGTGACGTCTGCCCCACTGGAAGTGCTAATGGTGGATTATTTGTCAATTTGGTACGCCAGAAGGGGTCATCAGTCATGTCTGGTCATGACTGATCACTTTACTAAGTTTGCCGTCGCTGTCCCCACCAAGGATCAGACTGCTAAGTCTGCAGTGGAGGCAATTTGTAAGCATTTCATCCAGGTTTATGGATGTCCTCAAAGGATACATTCAGATCAAGGTGCTTGCTTCCAAGGTCAGCTCATAACGGAGTTGCTGCAAGTCTATGGGATTCAGCAATCCCGGACAACGCCCTACCATCCACAGGGAAATGGGGCCTGTGAATGGTTCAACCGAACCTTGCTCCAGATGCTAAGAACGCTTGAACAGAGGCAGAAGGAGCGATGGACTGAGTTCCTTCCAGAACTTATGTGGGCCTATAACAATCGGGTCCATAGCACCATAGGATTCACTCCGTACGCGATGATGTTCAGTCGGCCTGGGCGAGAGATTGAAGAACTTAGTCTCACTGTACCCGATGAACCAGAATATCGTACAGCCAGTGAGTGGGTCCAGGATCATCGCCGAAGGTTGCGTGAAATCCACTGGATAGTAAAAGACCGTGTGCAGGATCATCCCCACCGAGATCGGGGGCCGGTGCACCTAGATGAGTTCCGGGTGGGTGATAAGGTGCTAGTATGAGTCACGCGTCCGGGAGGGAAGTTGAGCGACAGGTGGGAGGAAACGCCCTACACAGTAGTGGAAAGGGTATTCCCAGGGGGAAGTGTGTACACAGTGGTTCCCGAAGGGTACATTGGACCCCGTCGCACAATGCACCGGAACTGGCTAAAGAGGTGTATGTCTGGCACATCTGCCTGTCACCCTGAGTCACCTGCGCCACCTACGGCAGTTGCACCGAGCAATGTTGAATGCGACTGTTGGGATGACTTCGGGGTGAGACCATCGGACGTGCAGAGTCCGATAGCGCAAGTTCCAGGTGTTCCAGACACCGCCCCTGATGTTACTGTTCCACTAGATGCGGTGGACCCTCCATCGAGCTCAGCAGGTACTGGTTTGCGGAGATCAGAGAGGAACACTGCTGGTGTTCCCCCGATACGATATAATCCTGAGGAGTATGTGTTACATATGAGTGGTATGAAACCATTTGTCGGGACGCCAAATTGTAAGTGGGGTGGAGTGTAACATGTTGACATGTCTTTCTGGTAATGAGCTCATTTTTTATGACAGTGTAAATTTCTCCTGCAATGACTTAGTCCGGCCATTAGGGGTCAGCAAGAAACAAGTAAAGAAAAAGCCCGGGAAAACACTGATCCAGGAAGTCCAGAAAGAAGGCAACAGGCGTCTGAATGCTGTTTTGATGTTGGAAAGCTTATACAGACTGGGGCCATACTCTGTGTCCAAGGAGAAGCTGTGCCCTGTGAGTAACTGAGATATGTGACCGGTCACCAACTGTGTAGTCGGTTAGGGAAAGCTAGTTAGTGATTCCAGTGTGCTGAGAACTGCCTGGTGTATATCACTGCTGATGGACTGAGCAGGCATGATCCAGAGATTGTGAAGGATCTGGTATACTAAGACTGCACGTGGATACTACAAAGGAGCCTTGTTGTGAACTACACTTTGAGACTGAGATTGATTCTAATTCCTGCTGACACCTGGATTTTCTGGAGAGCTTGGTTAGAAGGAGAAGCAGATCAAACCCTGTGGCCGGAGATCAGAGTCTAGTTAAAGGTTTAGTTTGTTAACTGTTTGTGTATGTATTAAGTCTGAGAGATTTCTCTTTGCTCTTGTAAGAAGAGAAGCTGTATACTGTATAGGTAACTCGTTGGCTAAATATATATATGAGTGTTCTCTAAGGGGAAAACAAGGGTACCCAGATCCCATTTTATTAGTGTGGGAGGGGGGTGTAAGGTTATATTCCTGTGAGGACCACTTGCCACGTCCACGGTAACGTCCTGGGTAGGCCCTGTACTGAATAAGGGTGGGAACGGCATAGCCCAGGGGTAGATTGGCTCATCCCCGCGAGATTGGCACTTGGGCTCTCTCGGGCTGCATAACTTGTATTTTGTGTTAGTGGCTGTTGTGGCCCATATTTTGTAGAATTGCTTAACCCTATCATTTTTGTGACCAGTAAAAAGAAAGTTATTTGCCACTATACAAAGGTCAGAGTCATTCATAGCAGCACCGTATTCCTTAATACACATTCGACCGGCGTTCCGGTCGTTACAGGTCAATTGTGCCCTATCTTAAAAGTAGATTCGTTTTTACTGCCACAAATTTCTCTTAATAATAATTTTGGGGGTAATTATGTGGTTTTCAAGAATCTGAAGCTTATTTACCTCCACAACTGGTGTTGGTTCCTTCTTAATTTCTAGCTATTATTACTGCTTTTGTCTATGCTTTGCTTCACCTAAGATTTCTTTAAGCCTTAGCTTGCCTCAATTGAGTCATATTTGGGTGTTTAGTTTTTTTCATTTGTGTTATTATAGGCCATCTGTAAGTAGGTGGGGAACAAGTTCTTGGGGTGCCTTAGGCATGTTTTTCAGAATGGCACTATCTTTGGTCACTGAAGTTCGGTGTGCTAGCTAACTGGTGAAAAATCATTTATTTAATGGCCGTCTGTTGCATCAATGGGATGCCGAGCCATGTGTTTCTGAGTATGGGGAAGTAAGGAGAAATAACCTAACAATTGTTTGGCTAAAAGCTATGTAATGTTTTTGGGGGTCTTTACAGCCTTATTTGCAGCTTAGTCCAGGTGTACACAGAAATGTAAAAACAGGGTATTGTTTTTTCCCCTTTTTTAATGGTACCCTAGTGGCTCCCAAATCTTAATTCATCACTTCTTGGTCCTGCCTGCTGAAGCATAAATTGTTTGCTTTTCAGCCCATGCTCCCTTCGGTTTATGCAAGGCCCTATAAACACATGGTGCAAAACAGAGTGTTTTTGCCATTACATTCTACATGTAGATGTTCACCAACACATCTACTACTTTATAGAGTACCTGTCCCTTAGCACAAAACCTGCAGAAAAAAATAGTCTTGCTGACCTTGTTCCCTACAACAAGGTAAAATTGCATTTGGTGAAAATACCAGTCAAATATGTCCAGAAACTATCCCAATTCTCATGCTTGCCTTTCTCCTTTCCTCAGCATTCGGCCAGTACTGTTAGTGCTGGAACTTCCTTTCCCTCACTTCTGAGTATACAATGATTCTGCCATTGCCCAATGACTTTCTTACACTGAATTCAATGTCCATCTCTCATTAATGCCTGTATGCATCTTGATAGACAGGAGAACAGGAGCAGAGAGACAAAGACCAGCCTTCAATTCCTGTGGAAAGACAAAGACTGGCCTCCATTTACTGTAGAGAGAAAAAGACCCACCCCTACTTATTGTGGAGAAGCAAAGGCCAACCCTTACTTTCTGTAGAGAGAGAAAGACCCGACCTAACTATCTTTAGTGGTCCTGTCGTGATTGTTTTCGAACCCCTAGCAAAAAAGGATTCCGGCATATGCGCCGTCGGGGCCATTGAGTATAATGGTGCTGATAGAGTCAACATGTGCTCTGGCGGGCATCATTTTTGGACGTATACGCCAACTGGAGGTGGACACTCAGCCACAGTCTGCTACATCTGGGTATCCACCTTCAGTAGGCATATATGCCTGAAAATGATGCAATGTGAAAGGAGCCTAATCCATTTTAGTTTCTTTGGTACTACTGATGGATTACACTTGCTAACAGGTAATGGACATCAAATTAAACAAAAAAGAGAGACACCTAGTGGCCGGAACTTTGAAGAATTTTTTTTGCGGGTAAGATAACGTAATTTTTAAATAAAGTGACTTGCAAATTGTCCATTTTTGTACAGTAGCAAATATGAAAATTACAGTCACCATTTAAATTTTATGAACAAAGAACTATAGAGCCTGTAGTGCTAATATTATAGATACTAGAGAATGATCAATTTTGCATTAAAAAAAATATTGTGCATATCAATAAAAACACCTCTGTCCCTTTTATCTGCAGCTTTTCAGGGTATTTGTAGGAAAAATTGTAAAGCAAACTAAGTGACTCAATCAGAGATAGCTTTCTTTTGATTAAAGAAATGTCTTGGTAAAACCAAGAAGAAGATGTAGTAAGGTAGGAAAACCATAATATACAGTACCTCATACTATTAGCTATTTGCTTCAAACTATAGCAATATGCAGCTTTGTTAAGACAAATTGTTTTAAAAATGATGTCAAACAGAAAAAAGCCTGTTATTTTCCAGAAACGGCACCACGCTTGTTAACAGTCTGTATCTAGTATTGCAGCTCATTACCATTCAGGTGAGTAGTAGGGGAAGCATTTATAAGTCAATGCCTGAATCTTTAACATGCCTTGCAATATGACCAAGAATAAATACAAAGCTAGAAACTCATCAAGTCAGCATGCTTTTATACAGACTCTGCTCCACACTGATGAGAGGCAAACTCCCCTAATTAAGGGCTCTTTCACACGTCAGTGTGTCTGGTACTTGTGGTGACAGTTTCGACATGTACTGGAGACACTGACGCATGCAGACCCATTCAAATCTATGGGTCTGCACACATGTTGGTGTGTTTCAATGGACCGTGTGTCCATAGGCAAAACACGCTGACATATCTGTTTTTTACACGCTGCATGGTCCGCAAAATATCTCACACTGAATCAGTAGTGTAACACATAATGAAGCCTGGGAATCAGTGTACAGTTAGCGCTGTTCCCAAGAGCCGAGTGCTGAACGCTGCCCTCATCATTGTTCCTTACTCACGCTGTGATCAGCACGAGCAAGGGACAATATTGGGAGTAGTATTCTGCTCCCGCAGTGTCCATGTGTTAAAATAAGAATAAAATAATAACATGGACACTGCGGGAACAGAATACTACTCCCAACATTGTCCCTTGCTCATGCTGATCACAGCACGAGCAAGGGACAATGATGAGGGCATTGTTCAGCACCCGATGCTTGGGAACAGCGCTAACTGTAGAGCTGATTCCCAAACGCAGGTATGTGTGCTCCTGATGCGGCACATAGACACACAGACACGGATATCTCCAGTACGGGTTTTTCCAGTGCCGGAAATATCCGGACGTGTGAAACAGGTGTCTGTAGATAGGTTTTGGTCTCGACATTTATCCCTAGTTATGTGGCAGGTATCACCAAATCATCATTTTTACCTATACTATATAATTAGTTTATTATCTACCCTCAAAGGAAATCTGTCACCATGAAAAAAGTATAATCTGCAGGCATCATGTTATAAAGCAGGGGGAGTTCAGCAGATTGATGTATATTGTTGTGAGAAAACACTAGGTATAACCTGTATTGTCATCATTTAATCCTCTGCCCTTTCTGGGATCTTTGGTCCAGTGGGCAGGGCTATCATTAACTGACAGCTTTCCTTGTATAAGTGTGCATACAGAAATAACTGTCAGTCACTGATAGGACCGCCCACTGGACCAGAAACCCCAGAAAGAGCAGAGGTATAAATGAATAAATCACAGGTTATACTGAATCTTTTCTCACAAAACCACATATCATTCTGCTCACCTCCTCCTTCTATATAACATGGTGCCCTCAGATCGCATTGCATTTTCTTGGTGACAGGTTTGCTTTAAATTTATTAATATATTTTTAAAACAGTCAGAGCTCTATTTAAAATGTCTTTAGAGCCGTGAGACTTAATTACTAACTCTTGGCTGCCTGTAGCTAGCACTAGAGGAAACCTAAAAGCTTTTTGCAGACTGTCTTATTATTGAATTCAATATGTGAATAGCAGCAGTAAGCTCACAATCTCCCTCTAGTGGTGGTTGTAGACAGCCAAAAGTTTTTAATTTAAAGGATTATTCCCAACTCCAACTTTGGAGATGGAGCTACATCAAAAGCAAAGAATGGAAGCGCTACACTGTTTCCATAACTTGCATAGAAATGAATAGGAGTTACCAGTGGCATTACTTAAAGCTGGTGGACCCTGATGCAAAAGCTTCAACGAGGCCCCAAATTATTACAAATCTTCAATAGTAATTGTGGTGCCCCTGCTGCGCATGAGTGCCACAGATCCTAGAGGGGTGCATGAATGGATTCCTCCACAAGAGGCCCTCACAGCACACACACACCTCCACCTTCCACCTCAGACCAAGGTGGAGCTAGGTGGAGCTAGGCAGTCAGTCTGTTGAGAGAGTTCCTGCAGTAGTTAAGCCTGAGAGAGGTCAGCCTGCAGTGGAGCACAGTCCAGACTCAGTTGTAGCTCAGAATAGTGAGCTTAAGGTGTGCCGACGCCATAAGAACAGTGAAGCGCGGCAAGCTGCCGCTAGTGTGTATAGCCTAGTGAGGGCCGAAGGCTAGAGGAGTGAGTAGCATCGGGGGCAGAGGAGCTGTACAAGCTCACCCCAGAAAACATATACCGGACACCGAGTCCACGTCTACAGGGTCGTATAACCCCCTGTAGAGACAACCGGAGACCCCTGGAAGACTTCAGGTCCCAGGATCACCAAAGAGCTGATACGTACCAGAGCCAGGAGTCACGGAGGCCACGCAAGCTGGGGGTGCGTACTCCATGAGAAGGCCCTACCACAAAGTCAGCCGGTGCAGGACAGAGACAAAGTTAGGCCTAGCTCCAGGCAGGTCAGAAACTTACTACACAAAGGCAAGAAACAGAAGGCCCTATACCCGCTCACTGGGGAGGATCCTGATATGCACCCTTCACCCTACAGTGCTCCAGATTGTGCCTTGAATAACATCAGTAAAAGGTACTGAAGTGACTATCGTGTCTGTCCCTGTTCTTGCTCTGACCCAGCTGGGTCCCATCTGTCCTGCATCCTTTCTTCCCCGCTGCCCTGAGGCCTAGCTCCACGCGTGGGGAGCTATACCACGCAAGCTGCCTTAACACCGGCCTCAGTGGGCTGCCGCAGCGCTGGTGATTCTCACCAGACACCACAGGTGGCGTCACGAACTTATAAACGTAATTATCCACCCCTTCCTTTTAAAGAGAGGCCCAGGGTACGGGCCCGGGAGCCGACTACCGCGACATCCCCCCAAAATCAGGCAACAAGGCCCGGGCACCGAGTCATCCCCATCCCCTGGGCTCGGCATTCTCTTTCCTGGCGTCACGAACAGGATCGCGTGCCCGCTGCAACGACGGAGTGTTATGCCCGTTGCCACCGGGTACTGTGCGCCTTTAATCAAAAACTGTTTATTAAACTGCCGCCATTGCTGGGCCGCCGAGCGGGAAGAAGGGCGTAACCTTGGGAAACTGAGTGGCGTACCTGCAAAAGCGCGCGAAGCCCCGGACACACCCCACGCCTGGACATCAAACCAGGAAGCGCCAGGTCCTGGAAGGAGCGTCGCTGAACGCTCTGACGTAGGACGCAAGCGACGCTAGGTCCTGAAGAAGACCGTCACCTGCGGAGCTGTGGCCTACCGGAAGAAAAGAAAAGAAGGTAGGTCACGGTTCACTAGGGGGGCGTCAGAATGTCCAAAGACCAGCACAATGCCAGAATACCGGTTAACGGCCCTGATGTTCAACCCGAGCTCGAAGCCGAGCAGGCCGAAGCAGCCGCTCCACCAGCAGGGCCTGTAACCCCTGTCATACCCATGGCCCTACCGTACATCCCTGGAGCGAAGTGGCTCCCCCAGTACAGCGGCAAACCAGATACCCTGTGTGGATTTAAGCCTAAAATCTGCAGTATACTGGACATGTACTCTATGACAGCCAAGCAGAGAGCAGCTGTAGTATTAGGACAATTGACTGGTGCTGCGGAGCGATAAGTAGAAACCTGGTCGGCCGCAGACCAGGAGTCAGTGTCCCCCATCTTTAAAAAATTACAGACTGTCTTTAAGAATCGTACTGAGACAGACCTCCGGATGAGGTTCTACAACTGCTCTCAGCAACCGGAAGACAGTGTTCGGGACTATGCCTGGCGTCTTCAAGGGGCCCTGCGAGCTCTGAAACAGGTTAGTCCAACCAGCATCAATGCTGAAAATAAAATGCTGAAAGAACAGTTTATCCGGGGACTGAGGTCCCAAGAGGAGAGCAGGACTGTGCGTTGGTGGTCCCTGGATCATCCAGATGCCACCTTTGACACCCTTAAGGACATGGTTATAAAAGGACTGCAGCCCCTGGAAACAACTGCTATCCAATGTTACCAGGGTGGGGCCACCCCAGTGCCTGCAGCGTCCACCTTTTCCCAGGTGGCTGCTGAAGCCAAGGTTCAAGCAACGTCCCCTAGTGAGCTGGACAGCCTGCGCTCTGAAGTGCGCCAGTTGAGCAAAACCCTGACCACTGTATTGAGTGCCCTGCAGCTGCGGACAGAGCCCGAGGAAGAAGGAAGGATCCTGCTAGCTGACAGCCCTGAGGATGTCCCCTGGATGAGAAGGAGGAAGAGGACAAAGCTACCCCCTGGGAGGATTAGCGACCAACGCCGTCCACCGAGGGACCCTGTCTGCCACCGCTGCCACAAGTCCGGCCACACCATTCAGAGCTGTCCTTTAAACGAGAAAACCCTGGGGCCGAGGGCCGACACCCAGGAGTAAGTTCCCCAGGCCCATCAGACTGGTACAGCAGGTTCGTGGGAGGAAGACCTTTCCTGTCCATTGTGCTGGACGGCATCCCGAAACATGCTCTGCTAGACACAGGATCTCAGGTAACCATCATTACCCATTAATGTATCTCCTTCATTAGTTTCAAATATTATATAAAATAGTCATATTCATTCATATTTGATCAATACTTTTATTAAATCACAGCAGACAGAAAAGTGATAAAAAAATCTTCATTATGCCCATAAAAACATTTAAAACCCTTTCGGGCAATGTGGTATACATACATAGCCTAAGGCACATAGATTAGACCATTAACATCACATATTGACAATATTTAAACACAAGATCTTTCTAATGTTGTAGATTAGATTGTGTACACCATAATGTTCTGTGCACTATTAAGTCAATAAATATATATCATGGTAAAGATTAGCTTATTATATTTAGTAAAGCATTACACAATCAATTAACAGATATATACCAAGGTAAAGGTTAGCTTATTATATCCAATAGAGCATTGCATGATCAATCATATGGGTTGCCACATTGTCTTGTACCCCAATGCAGTGCTATATTAAACATTTGTATACCTTAGTAAACAGTTAATATATTATATTCAAATAAATCATTGTATTACCAACCATGTGCCATATTAAAGGCTACCACATTGTCCAGCACCCCAACGCGCGTGTCGCGTATATTGCTTCCTCAGGTAACCATCATGCCTGACGTCCTCTACAGAAGATTCATGGACGATCTACGACCGCCAGCTCCAAATCTTTCCGTTTATGCCTCAAACGGCCTCCCCCTTAATCTAGTCGGAGTTAAGAATGTGGCAGTGAAGGTGAGGAGAGTGGAACTGAAGGACCAGGGACTAATTGTAGTAGAGACTAATCCTGATGATACCAATTTGTATATGGCACTTGGCACTAATATTGTTGGTAACTGTTTGGGAGAAGTTGTGTTCTTGCTCCAACAGATAGCTGACACTGCCAGGCCAGGGTAGAGAAGGGCGCTGCAGAAGGAGATCCGAGCCCTGATGTACCAGCAGCAAGTAAAGCTATCCGGTGGTGAGATTGGTAATGTGCGGGTAACAGACCCCATACCCATTGTGATTCCCCCAATGAGTGAAATGCTTATCTGGTGTAGAGCAGCAATAGGTCTTAAAGGACAGAGCTATCAGGCGGTGGTAGAACCCCTTAGCTCAGAGCACAGACCTACACTCTTAACTGCCAGAGGGGTAGTGGATGTATGCAATGGGAGGGTGCCCGTCCGTCTTCTCAAATATGGGGAAGATGAGGTCAGATTACCACGCTATGCCACTGTTGCCAAGTTACATGCTGTAAATAACAACTCCATTCACACGGCGGAGTCCTTAACATCACCAGACGAAGTGGAGGATAATGACCCTGCAACCCAGGTGGAGGAATGGTGTCAACAGCTCCATGTTGGGACAGACACCACTCCTGCCCACCAGAAGCAGGGGGTACACCGGGTGGTTCAGGAGTAAGCGCAGGTATTCAGTAAGCACCCACTTGACTTTGGGAGGATTAAGGGGGTTCAAAACCATATCCCCACAGGTGACCATCCACCCATCAAGGAACGTTACAGGCCTATACCACCAGCACACCACCAGAAGGCCAAGGAGATGTTGCACAACATGAAGAAGGCAGGGGTAGTAAGGGATAGTTATAGTCCCTGGGCAGCTCCCCTAGTGCTAGTCAGGAAAAAGAATGGAAGCATGAGAATGTGTGTAGATTACAGACAAGTAAATCGCATTACATATAAAGATGCATACCCTTTACCACGTATTGAGGAATACCTGGCTGCCTTGAAGTCTGCAAATTACTTTTCCACCCTTGACCTCACTAGTGGGTACGGGCAAGTAGCTGTGGCTGAGGAGGATCAGGAGCAAATGGCCTTCACCACCCCGATGGGACTCTGCGAGTTCAACAGTATGCCGTTTGGACTCTGCAATGCCCCCGGAATGTTCCAGAGATTGATGGAGTGCTGCCTGGGACACTGCAACTTCGAGACTGTGTTACTATACCTGGATGACGTGATAGTGTACTCCAAGACGTATGAGGATCACTTGAAGCACCTGGCAGAGGTATTTGAGTCACTGTCCCGATACGGGATGAAGCTGAAGCCCTCAAAGTGCCACCTGCTCAAGAGAAAAGTACAGTACCTGGGGCACATTGTCAGCCCAGAAGGGGTAGCACCAGACCCAGAGAAGGTCACTGCCATCCAGAAATGGCTGGAGCCGAAGAGCCTCAAGGAGGTGCGTCAGTTCCTGGGACTAATAGGATACTACCGGAGGTTTGTAAAAGACTACACTAAGAAAGCAGCCCCTCTGCAGGACCTCCTGGTAGGACAGTCCCCCAAAGGCAGAAATCCCCCATTCCACTGGGGTAAGGAGCAAACCGAGTCATTTCAAGAGATGAAGGAGATCCTGACAGGCGACGAGATCCTAGCCTACCCTGACTACAGCCAACCATTCCTGCTGTATACTGATGGCAGCAATGAAGGACTGGGAGCTGTCCTAAGTCAGAAGCAGAATGGCCAAGAGAAAATGATCTCCTACGCAAGCAGGAAGCTCCGCCCGACCGAGAGGAACCCAGAGAACTATAGCAGCTTTAAGTTAGAGTTCCTGGCCTTGGTCTGGGCCATCACTGAAAGGTTCAAGCACTATCTAGCCTCCAGTAAGTTCACTGCCTTCATTGATAACAACCCCTTGACCCATCTTGAGACAGCCAAGTTAGGAGCCTTGTAGCAACGATGGATGGCTCAGCTGTCAAACTACCAATTCACAATTAAATACCAGGCGGGCCGCAAGAACGCCAATGCCAATGCCCTGTCCAGGATGCCTCACCAGTCAGACACAGAAGAAGAAGTGGATGACCTGGAAGAGATTGAGCTACCTGCCTTTCTCCGGAATGGGGTGATCCACGAGCAACGAGCCTCCAGGAGGCAGCGTGGGAAGACGTTAAACCCTCTGCCTCACCACAGCTGGAAAGAGACCCAGGACAGTGACCCGGTTGTCAACCATATCAAGGAGCTGATAACCCAAGAAGGTTCCTCCCTGGAGAAGGAGGCGTCTCTCCAAGCAAAGCAGCTGTGGAACGAGAGAAGCCGGCTGTTTATCTACCGTGAGAAGCTGTGCCAGAGGTACGTCAATCCAAAAACCCATGAGATGGTATGGCAGATAGTGGTCCCCAAGACAGACATCCAAATTGTGTTGGAGGCCTACCACGATCAGGCGGGGCACTTTGGCTGGAAGAAGCTAAAGATCCTGCTGAAGTGTCGATTCTACTGGGTAGAAATGCGCAGCTCCATCGAGCGGTGGTGCTGAAACTGTGGACCCTGTAGCCTCAGGAGAAAAGACTTCAGCAGCCAGAAGGCACCCCTGCAACCCATTAAGTCGACTCGATCCCTGGAGATCGTGGCCCTGGACCATGTCAAGCTGTCACCCAGCAGATCAGGGTACTCCTATGCCCTGACCGTGGTGGATCACTAATCCAGGTTCCTGGTGGTCGCCCCCGTCAAAGACCTGACGGCAGAGACAGCAGCAAAAACGTTCCAGGCATGTTTCTGCAGACCCCATGGATACCCTGAGCAGGTGGTGACGGACCAATGCCCAGCCTTTGAGGATGAGTTGTTCAAAGAGTTCTGCCATTTGTACGGGTGTAAGAAGATAAGAACTACACCGTACCACCCACAAACCAATGGTCTCTGTGAAAATATGAACAACATCATCAGCGACCTGAAGACCATACCACTAGAGGAGAGAAACCAGTGGCCAGACCTACTACCTGACCTAGTAGATCTGTACACAATCACATACCAGTAAGTTCCACCAACTGCACTCCGGCATATCTCATGCGGGCAAGGCCAGGAAAGCTGCCCATGGACCTGGAGCTTGGTGTTGTAGAACCAGAAGTGGATGTGACCACTGAGGACTGGGACACGACCAGACAGGAGTAGTACAGAAGAGTACAGGCCTGTGTCGAAGACAGTCTCGCTCGGGTGAGAGACAAGCAGGAGGCCCACTACAACAAAAGTGCGCCAGCAGAACCCTTCACACCTGGTGAAGTAGTGTTAAAAAGGAAGAGAAGAAACCACAAACTTGATGACCAGTGGGAGAGAGAACCCTACACTGTGTTAAACTCAAGGTTTGATAATAGGAAGACCTGCCTAATTAGTAGAGACGGAGGAAGAATGACTGCAACAGTATCCAGGGACCATCTGAAGTTGTGTCCAGGTCTGCTAAAGCCCCAAGGAGAAGTGCCTCTCACCGTACCGGAGGAGCCTAAAGAAGCGGTAATACACACTGACTTAGGAGATTTCCCAGCAGATTGGCCTCAACTAGGAGGAGCAGTAATCATACCCGTAATCACCTTCTACCCACAGCAAGAAGAGCTTGCTCAAGAAGAATTCCCGGATGAAAGATCACCGGCTGGAGCAGAGCAAGAAGGCCCAGCTAATGGTATACTTGCCAGTCCCGCAGAGAGGCCAAGGCAGTCTTGTAGCCCCTCCACACCTAGTACTGACAGAATGGGAGGTAGTGCAAGTACTAGTGCCTCACGCATTCCAGTACCACGCAGGTCCATACGTAGTACTAAAGGTCAACCCCCTGTCAGATACACTGAGTAAAGTAGTTAAACTTCTGACAAGTGTAGATAGTTGCCCCTGGGGTATTATATAGCATTGTATTGTATTATATTGAATTATATTATGTATTTTCTGGTGGATGCATTTAACTTATATTTTTGCCTTGCAATGGACAATCTAAGTGATACGGACACTTCCCTTGACACATACAGAACTTTGTGGCTGAGGACTATGTTCAGCCCAAAAACTATTACTTGTAAATAATTGCACTCCCTGGAGTGCCCCCTTTAGGTGACCTCAGAAGAAAAACCTGTCTGGAGTGGCTCTGCTGGAGGTCCAACTTGGGATCTTCATGCCCTGCAGCCACCCCATGGCCTACGTTGAGGGTTTGGGAACAGGTACCTCAAGCTACCAAGTACTCTGCGCTGTGAGATGGACATCCTTTCGGGGAACCTCACAAAAGGAGACTTAAATTCTGAGGTTGCTTATGGTCTATATGTATATATTAGTTATTTATATTGTTATATGCAACGTTTAAGAATGTGCCTCCCACAAAGGGAAGATTGTTATTGTTAATGTTTATTCAAAATGTACTTCAGCCCGGGAGTGCTGAGCTTTGCTAGGGGGGAATGTGGCGCCCCTGCTGCGCATGAGTGCCACAGATCCTAGAGGGGTGCATGAACGGATTCCTCCACAAGAGGCCCTCACAGCACACACACCTCCACCTTCCACCTCAGAACACCAGAGGGAGCCCGTTAGGGATATAAATAGGGAAGGTGGAGCTAGGCAGTCAGTCTGTTGAGAGAGTTCCTGCAGTAGTTAAGCCTGAGAGAGGTCAGCCTGCAGTGGAGCACAGTCCAGACTCAGTTGTAGCTCAGAATAGTGAGCTTAAGGTGTGCCGACGCCATAAGAGCAGTGAAGCGCGGCAAGCTGCCCCTAGTGTGTATAGCCTAGTGAGGGCCTCGAGCGAGGCCGAAGGCTAGAGGAGTGAGTAGCATCGGGGGCAGAGGAGCTGTACAAGCTCACCCCAGAAAACATATACCGGACACCGGGTCCGCGTCTACAGGGTCGTATAACCCCCTGTAGAGACAACCGGAGACCCCTGGAAGACTTCAGGTCCCAGGATCACCCAAGAGCAGATACGTACCAGAGCCAGGAGTCACGGAGGCCCCGCAAGCTGGGAGCACGTACTCCAAGAGAAGGCCCTACCACAAAGTCAGCCGGTGCAGGAGAGAGACAAAGTTAGGCCTAGCTCAAGGCAGGTCAGAAACTTACTACACAAAGGCAAGAAACAGGAGGCCCTATACCCGCTCACTGGGGAGGATCCTGATATGCACCCTTCACCCTACAGTGCTCCGGATTGTGACTTGAATAACATCAGTAAAAGGTACTGAAGTGACTATCGTGTCTGTCCCTGTTCTTGCTCTGACCCGGCTGGGTCCCATCTGTCCTGCATCCTCTCTTCCCCACTGCCCTGAGGCCTAGCTCCACGCGTGGGGAGCTGTACCACGCAAGCTGCCTTAACACCGGCCTCAGTGGGCTGCCGCAACGCTGGTGATTCTCACCAGACGCCACAGGTGGCGTCACGAACTTATAAACATAATTATCCACCCCTTCCTTTTAAAGAGAGGCCCAGGGTACAGGCCCGGGGGCCGACTACCGTGACATCCCCCAAAATCAGGCAACAAGGCCTGGGCGCCGAGTCATCCCCATCCCCTGGGCTCGACATAATGGTCTTTTCATATAGGAAAAACTGCCGTTTTGGGCCCCTTAGGCTCCAGGGCACTGGTGCGATTGCAATTCCTGCACCTATTATTATAGTTTCGCCCTTGGGAGTTACAGACATATCACAACTAGTGTTGAGCGATACCTTCCGATATCAGGAAGTATCGTATCGGATTGGATCGGACCGATACCCAAAAAGTATCGGATATCGCCGATTCCGATACCGGAAACCAATGTAAGTCAATGGGACACAAATATCGGAATGAAAATAAACCCTTTCTTTCCTTGTAGGTTAATTCTACATGAAGTAAAACAACTAAGAATAATGTAGAATGTATTACGCGAAAAGCCGGCAATTCATCAGCGGCATACACCGGTACCCGACAATTTACAACAGAAAGAATAGAGTATCACACATAGATTAGATAGATAGAAACATGTCAGTCACATATATAATAAGTACAGTGATAGTGTTGGTTACTGTACTTGTCATTTAGTGTAAAGGATTTATTTAAAAATATAATAGTGTTTTCATGCACCGTCTCTTTAAAAAAGCCGGCCGGCAATTCAGCATCTGTACCCGACAATTTAGAATAGAAGGAATAGAGAATCATACATAGATTAGATAGATAGATAGAAACATGTCAGTCACATATATATGAAGTACAGTGACAGTGTTGATTACTGTACTTGTCATTTAGTGTTAAAATAAAGGATTTATTTAAAAAAAAATTGGCGTGGGGTTCCCCTTAATTTTAGGCTCTAGCGGAGGTTAAGCAGACGGCTGGGGCAGATGGTTGAAGCCTGGGAAGGGGGTAATACCCACGGAGCTTCCCAGGCTACTAATATGAGCCCCCAGCTGAATACCTAGCCTTTACTAGCTATTAAAATGGGGGACCCCCTCAAAAAAATGACATGGGGTCCCCCCTAATTTAATAGCTAGCAAAGGCTAGGCAGACAGCTGGGGGCTGATATTAATAGCCCAGGAAGGGTGCCATGAATATTGGCCCCCTCCCAGGCTAGAAACACCAGCCGTCAGCCGCCCCAGAAATGGCGCATCCATAGGATGTGCCAATTCTGGCACTTAGCCTCGCTCTTCCCACTGCCCTGTAGCGGTGGCAGTGGGGTAATAGGGTTGGGGTTGATGTCAGCTTATAATGCCAGCTGACATCAAGCCCAGGTTAGTAATGGAGAGGCGTCTATAAGACACCCCCATTACTAACCCCATAGTCAAAGTTAAAAAAAAAACACAAACACCCAGAATAAAGTCCTTTAATTGAAATAAACACACAATTCTTTATTGCTCTAAATTAAACTCTACTTACCATCACGCCCATTCCAGCTGAAGCCAACGATCTCCTGCAATAAAAGAAAAATAATAAAGCAACCTCATCCTTACCTTTCCATGGTTCCCAGGACAGCTTCAGTTCTGCTACATCGAGATGACAGGCTGGACCGCAGCAGAACGCTGCCATCCAGCCTGTCATCCCGCAGACACTGAGAAGCGCAGGCATGCTTGCGCTCCTCAGTGTCTCTCTGTGACGGCATCCAGATGAGCCGAGTTCATGTCCAATGAACTCAGCTCACCTCATGCACGTCACTGACAGCGTGGGAGAATTCTCCTGCACTCAGCGCTTCAGCGTGAGAATTTTCCCACGCTGTCAGTGACGTGCATGAGGTGAGCTGAGTTCATTGGACATGACCTCACCTCATTCACGTCACTGACAGCGTGGGAAAATTCTCACGCTGAAGCGCTGAGTGCAGGAGAATTCTCCCACGCTGTCAGTGACGTGCATGAGGTGAGCCGAGTTCATTGGACATGACCTCGGCTCATCTTTATGCCGTCACAGAGAGACACTGAGGAGCGCAAGCAAGCCTGCGCTTCTCAGTGTCTGCGGGATGACAGGCTGGATGGCAGCTTTCTGCTGCGGTCCAGCCTGTCATCTCGATGTAGCAGAGCTGAAGCTGTCCTGGGAACCATGGAAAGGTAAGGATGAGGTTGCTTTATTATTTTTCTTTTATTGCAGGAGATCGTTGGCTTCAGCTGGAATGGGCGTGATGGTAAGTATAGTTTAATTTAGAACAATAAAGAATTGTGTGTTTATTTCAATTAAAGGACTTTTTTCTGGGTGTTGTGTTTTTTTTAAATACTTTACTAGAAATTCATGGTGGTCATGTCTAATATTGGCGTGACCCCATGAATTTCGGGCTTAGTGCCAGCTGATAATGCCAAGCTGGCCTTAACCCCTTTATTACCCAGTGAGCCACCGCACCAGGGCCCTGGATGAGTTGGGTACAGCGCCAGAAGATGGCGCTTCTATGAACGCGCCATTTTCCGGGGTGGCTGCGGACTGCAATTTGCAGCGGGTGGGGCCCAGAAAGCTTGGGCCTCCCTACGCTGCGGATTCCAGACCCCAGCTGCCTAGTTGTACCTGGCTGGACACAAAAATAGGGCGAAGCCCCACGTATTTTTTTTTTTAATTATTTCATGAAATTCATGAAATAATTAAGAAAAAAGGGGCTTCCCTATATTGTTGTGTCCAACCAGGTACAAATAGGCAGCTGGTGGTTGGGCGCAGCCCGTTCCTGCCTGCTGTACCTGGCTGGACGCAAATATAGGGCGAAGCCCCACATCAATTTTTTTTTAATTATTTCATGAATTTCCTGAAGTAATTAAAAAAAAATTGACATGGGACTTCGCACTATATTTGTGTCCAGCCAGGTACAACAGGCAGGAACGGGCTGCGCCCAACCACCAGCTGCCTATTTGTACCTGGCCGGACACAACAATATAGGGAAGCCCTTTTTTTCTTTATTATTTCATGAATTTCATGAAATAATTGAAAAAAAAAATACGTGGGGCTTCTCCCTATTTGTGTGTCCAGCCAGGTACAACTAGGCAGCTGGGGGATGGAATCTGCAGCGCAGGGAGGCCCAAGCTTTCTGCCCCCCCCCCCCCCCCTGTGCAAATTGCAGTCCGCAGCCACCCTGGAAAATGGCGTGTTCATAGAAGCTGGATGCTGTACCTGGCTGGCATACAAAAATATGGCAAAGCCCACGTCAAAATTTTTGGGAAAAATTAATTAAAAAATAAATAATAATTTAGGGACTGCATCTTTATTAACTCCTCAAATGTCATTTAGTGTTAAAATAAAGGATTTATTTAAAAAAAAATTGGCGTGGGATCCCCCATAATTTTAGGCTCTAGCGGAGGTTAAGCAGACGGCTGGGGCAGATGTAATAGGGTTGGGGTTCATGTCAGCGCCAGCTGCCATGAAGCCCAGGTTAGTAATGATGGGCGTCTATAAGACACCCCCATTACTAACCTACAAAGTGTTAAAAAGAAAAAACACACTACACCCAGAAAAAATAATTTATTTGAAATAAAACACACTATTTTATTTAATTCTTAGTTTACTAAAAAAAATAGTTACCTGTCCACGTTCCTGCGCTGATCTCCCATGCACAGCTGTCACATCTGGAGATGGTGACAGCTGTGCATGGCTGCTGTAAGCTCACTCTGCCGGGAACACGTCCGCTCCCAGCAGCGTGAGCCCTGACTGAGGTCACCGGAGTGCATTCAGTCAGCGCAGCTCCGGAGACCTCCTTTACGGCACTGCTGTACCGTGGGAATTTCTCACGGTACAGCAGGGCCGTAAAGGAGCTAACCGGAGCAGCGCTGCCTGAACTCCGGCGAACCCGCTTATGCAATGACGGGGCTGCTTTACGGCCCCATCATTCTAGCGGCGGCAGCGGTTCAGAGCGGTCACATTCTATGTGGCTGCTCTAAACTGGAGATCATCGTGGGACACTCGTGGACTACTACGGAGGGGTAAGGATAAGGTTGTGGTTTAATATTTTATATTTTATTACAGGAGATCGATGGCTTCGGGGAATTAGGTGTCTAGGTGAGTATAGGTGTAGTTTTTTATTTTTTACTTTATTTTAGGTGGCGATCGGCGGGGACAGGTAATTTATGAACTAATTTATTGTAGGTAACCACTGGCCACCAATGACATGTATTTAAAATTTATTGGGGAAACAGTAGGGCAATTTAAATAACAGGATCAGGCTGATGGGAACTACTGCTCCCATCGAGCTGATCCTGCTGGCACGAGTGGACGGGGGACAGACATAGACCGATGGGAGTAGTAGTGTCACATCGGCCTATGTCTGCCTGCACGCACACACCCGCACACACTCGCAGACATCGCACAGACACCGCACACACCCGCAGACATCGCACAGACACCGCACACACTCGCAGACATCGCACAGACACCGCGCACACCCGCACACATCGCACAGACATCGCACAGACACCCCGCACACACTCGCAGACACACGCACAGACACCCACACACACCAATCATGACGGGCTAATCGTCTGGGAGGTGAGGCTGACCTGTGCGGCCGTGGGAAAGTTCATGTGAGTTCATGCAATGCAGTCAAGCATGAACTCACGTGAACCCTCTGAGGGCACCGCGGCTACTTCAAATGAACAGCTGATCAGCATCACCTGATACCTCAGCTGTTCATTTGAAATAACCAGCGGGAAAGCGCAGCACAGAACGGGAAAGCCGGCGGTGAAGTCTTTTCACTGCCGGCTTCCCCGCCCGGGTCCTTCGCTCCCCGCTCCTTGGTGCTGCGCTCCCCGCCCGGTCCTAACTTACGATCGGGATGGGAGGTGGCGAGGGGAGCGGAGGATCGGGGTGGGAGGCTGCGGGGAAGCAGTATGGGGCTGTGTGATTGTTTAAAAGCCGGCGGCTTTTTACCGCCCGCCGGCTTTTAAACGATCAGGAGAATTCTCCCACGCTGGGATGGCATTCTGATGACAGGCTGGATCGCAGCTGAGCGCTGCCATCCAGCTTGTCATCCTTCAGAGACACTGCAGAGCGCAGGCATTATGGGAACTTCCGATTCCGGTATTCGATATTGTAAAAGTATCGGAATTAAGTATCGGAATTCCAATACCGCGAATATCGGCCGATACCCGATATTTCAGTATCGGAATTCTCAACACTGATCACAACTGCTCTTGGCTGTTTCCACACCTTCACTTCTAGTGGTTCAGCCCTGGATGAAAGTACCAAAATTTAACTATATGCTCTTGCAGTGGATTTGAACTTTTATATCAGGAAAACTAATGCATTGATTGGCATAAAGATAAAATCATATATCAACCAGTAAACATGTTGACATGGGGGGTAATCATGATAAAGATGTTCTCCAGGAATAGAAAAAAATATTTCACTAAAGGAAACGTCATTATAAACTTCTAAATACGCTCCTCAACATTGAAATTGAAACACCAAGAAGAAAAGCCATGGGATTATGGAAACCACAGGATCAATAGACATGTTAATGATTAACTGTTATCATGCATTTCGATCCTGTGATTTTCATAATTTCATGACTTTTTCTTCTTGGTGTTGCAGTTTCAATGTTGAGTGTATTACTGTAGTACATTAAAATGGCTGCCGTCTTTTTACATTGAAAGAAACTTGTCTTAGAACGTTAATAGGACTTGAGCCTGCGAGCAGGGTATATCCCATTTCTTCATGTGTCAAAAGATGTGATTCCAGTGGACATCCAAATCTAATACTGGAGATAAAAGGGATGCTGAGGTAAGAACATGCTACTCACAATGCTGTCTACCCTGACTATCTAATACTTGAGATACCGGGAGTGCTGAGGTAAGAAGAGGCTGCTCACACTGCTTTCCACCCTGACTATCCGACCTAATATTGGAGATACCACTGATGCTGAGGTAATAAGAGGCTGATCACACTGCTGTCCACCCTGTTTATATGATTTAATACTGGAGATATCAGGGGAGCTGAGATAAGATGAAGCTGCTTACACTGCTGTCCACCCTGCCTATATGATCTAATACTGGAGATATCAGGGGTGCTGAGATAAGAAGCGGATGCTCACACTGCTATCCATCCTGTCTTTCTGATCTAATACTATAGATACAAGTGGTGCTGAGGTAAGAAGAAGATGCTAATACTGCTGTCCATTCTGTCTATCTGATATAATACCTTAAGATACCACCGATGCTGAGATAAGAAAAGGGTGCTCACACTACTGTCCACTCTGTCAGTCTGATCAAATACTAGAGATACCAGGGGTGCTGAGGTAAGAAGAGGCTGCTCATACTGCTTTCCATCCTGTGTGTCTAATCTAATACTGGAAATAACGGTCAACAAAGTAGCTTGTACAAAAACACTTTTATTTCCATTGCTTCTTTATAACAAATTCCAATTCACAGTCTACTTTTTATTCCATATAAATACAGTATATAATAGGAAAATCCATGTGCTCTCACAAGGGTGATGTTAGTCCATATAGACAAGGTGCTTCATTCCTGCCATATTCACCAGAGACGGTGCATCAGGGACCAAATGTTGGCACCTGTTCAACAATGAACAGGTGAAACTTAAGTAGGGCAAGTATGCAATAAAAACACTGTTTGGATTAAGTGCTGGAAACTACTTTTTATTGCCTTTATTCATTGGAATTTTGTGAGTATAATACAGGGAAAATATATATTTTTGTGCCGTGTTAGCCAGTAGATAAAAAAATATTTAGATTTGAGTGTCCTCAGTGGTTGATACCTTTTAATGGCTAAAGCTGCATGCCCACGTTGCGGATTACAAAAATGCTTGTAAAACGCTTAGTAAGCCGCACCCCATGGTCCCCAGTGAGAATCCGCAAGTTCTATGCCCATGCTGCGGATTTTTCCGCAGCGTTTATGCTGCGTTCAAAAATCCGCAGCATGTTCATTAATTTTGCGTTTCCGCATGCGGAATTGCCTTATTTAATGCATGAAAAAACGCAAGGCAATTCCGCATGTTGAAAACGCGTGAAAAACGCACGATAAACGAGCTATAAACGCTTGCGGAATTCCGCATGCGTTTTTCCTGGAGAGGACATGCGGAAATGAAGCAGAAATTTTCTGCTTCATTTCCGCAACGTGGGCACATAGCCTAACTGAAAATATGGTAACAAGTTGCAAGTTTTCGAGACTACTCAGGCCTCTTCTACTAGCTACTACTAGCCTGATGAAGAGGCCTGAGTAGTCTAGAAAGCTTGCAACTTGTTACCATCTTTTCAGTTAGCCATTAAAAGGTATCAACCACTGAGGACTCTCAAATGTGAGTATAATAATAGCTTTGGGGCGCTGTGCCTCATTATTAGTGGTCTTTTACTATTGGAGTATTCTTTGCCTGTCTCCACACCATTAGATCAGTGGAAATTTTACATTCAAACATCGCTGAATATTTCATCTCCATGTTTTTTATTCAGAACCTGGTTGTGGGACCTGACACCTTCACCGAAGTTTTTTTTTACCTGCATGGTGTATCTACAATTTGAGTATTAGAACAGACACACAGGGAGGACAGCAGTGTAAGCAGCCTCTTCTTGCCTCAGCATTCTTGATAGTGGTGATGGCTTTTTCTATTTGTATATTTATATGGAAGAAAAAAAATGTACTATGAGTTGGAATTTGTTATAAAGAGGAATTGGAAAGGAAAGAGTTTTTAAAAAAAAAAAAAAAAATCTGATTCTTTTTATTGAACATTTTTCAAATAATAACCACAACAATATATATGGTCACAAAAATAGGTGATTCACCCCCCGCCCACAACCCGGAACACAAATCCTGGAACTTTTTTTATAGGGAGAAACTGAAGAGTATCTTCTGTGGTATATAATGATATTAATATGTGTTCAGTAAAGACGAAGAATGTCTATATGGTACAATGTACAAACTGAGGTTATCATCCAGCCAATGTCCATTTATAATATTCATATACAGGCTACTTTATTGACCATCAGCAAATGGCAGCTTTGGGGAGAAACTGTGTTTATGGTATTTGAATAATGAGGTGTCTTACTATATTGTGTAAAAAGTTGATTTATTTAATTGATTTAATACTGGAAATACCAGGGCTACTGAGGTAAGAAAAGGCTGCTCTCACTGCTGTCCTGCATGTCTTTATGATCTAATACTGTAGATATCAAGAGTGCTCAGGTAAGAAGAGACTGCTCACATGGTTGTTTATCCTGTTTTTCTGATCTTATGCTGGAGATATTGGGTATACTAAGTTAAGAAGAGATTGACATTGCTATTCTACCTGACTTTCTGATTTCGTAGCAGAGATACCAGGGGTGCTGAGGTAAGAAGAAGTTACTCACACTGCTGTCCATCTTGTCTTTCTGATCGAAGACTAGTGTCCACCCTGTCTATCTGATCTAATACTGCAGATAACAGGAGATCGGAGGTAAGAAGAGGCTGCTCACAGTGCTGTCTACCCTGTCTATGTGATCTAATACTGGAGATACCAGAGGTGATGATGTAAGGAGAGGCTGCTCACACTGCTGTTCACCTCGTCTAGCTGATTTAATACTGGAGAAACTAAAGGTTGCTGAGGTAAAAAGAGGTAACTCACACTGATGTCCTCCTGAAGTCTTTCTGAATGCTGTGGGGCAGCAGAGACCTGGATAAAATACCACATAAAGTCACAATGACAGAGATTCCTACTGCACATGCTAACTAGCACCTATCAAATATTCTAGGTTTCTGTCAGTGTAACAAGATAAAGGATAATTTAATGTACAACAATGATTACCTCCATAGAGAAAATTAGCGTAATTTGCTAATTAGGGTATGTGCACGCGTTCAGGATTTAATTGCAGAAAATTCTACAAGGTTTCTGCATCTCTTGGCAAGAAAAATGCGGCGGCAAAAACGCATTTTTTGTTGCGTTTTTTATGTGTTTTTTTATGCATTTTTGTACAGCAATGAATGCTTTTTGGAGCTAAATAAAGATATTTGAAAAAGAAACCTGGGACATCGCTTTAACCCTTGGATTACCATCGGACCTGAGGTGAGTATATTGGTTAATTTAAATTATTAAAGAATGTGTCTGTTGTATTTCAAATAAAGTGTTTTACTCTCAGTGTGTGTGTATTTATTTAACTCTTTACTTAGAGCTTACAGGTTTAGTAATGAGGGTGTCTGGTTGACACCTCTTCATCACTAAAGAAAGGGCTAGGTGTCAGCGATACCTAATCCCATAAACACTAATCTTATTAGCCCTAATTCCCATTCATGTAATTTCTGGGGCAGCTGAGAGCTGCTAGTTTTAGCCTAGTAAGGGTTCCCTGGCTATTAATAACAGCTCACAGCTGTTTGGTTAGCTGCTATGTACCCATGATCAATAACTAGCAATGCTTTGGATGCAGCGTATTTTCACAGCGCCCAAAACGTAGTGTTCTAATCCCACAATTTTTCTGTCAGTATATACGGATCCACCGCATGTAATGACATTTTAGTCGGTCAAAATGGGCAGCGTCTCCGCTACAGAAATTGACATGCTGTGAATGAGTTTGGGTACATGCCCATGATCAGGAAATGCTGCGAGTTTGACACTGCATGTTTATGCACCATCAAACCAGCAGCAGCCAAATGCTGCAGCATAGTGGATTAGATTTCTATAAATCCAATTTCCACTATGCATGCATCTGAGGCAGCAGATCACTCGTGGACACTGACATGTGGCGGGTCTTTCAGGACCGCAGAATGTCAAATACACTTGTAGAGTCGCTAGTCTCCGTAACAAAAATTTGATCACTAGAATGTATTAAATGCGGTAAAGCCGCATGGTTCAGTGAACACATGCAGATTCACCTGTGTTCAATAGAACACAGTGTTTTGGACGCAGCAAAAATATGCTGCGTCCAAAGAGCTTCTGTTATGTTCTGCAACTTAGAACTAAGGAATAGGAGGGAAAAGCTGTACATGCAGTGAGACTCAGCTTAACCCTACGCTGGGGTGGGTGCCCTATTCCTTGTGAATATCCCCACCGAAACTCCTGCAATGAACTCAAACGAAGACCTGAAGGAAGGGAAAGGGGTCCCGAAAAGATCCAAGGACTGGGAGCAAAAACAGGAGACCTCCCAACAGAAAAGTTAGTTGCAGAAACGAAGTTTAAAGGGAACAAAACTGGTGGAACAAGAAGTTCCACGATATCAACTGTCCAAATCATAAGAACTAAACAAGGCAACTTAGCCAGAGCACAAGCATAACAACATTGATGTCCAGCGGGGAATGGGAGACAGGTGCTGAGTAATAAAGAGTTAAGAGATAATGTGACCAAGACACCCAGCACCAGAGGAAAAGACTAGAAGCCCGCAAGCCACAAGATGGCCGATAGTAAAACAACATAGATTCTAACACCTTCTACGTCTGGAGCGTGGGCACATAGCCTAAAATGAAAAAAAATAGCATTGTCCACCATGTCATTTTCATAACCAGCAAAGGGAAAGCCGACCACTGGGGGCTAATATTATTAGCCGGGGAAGGGACCATTAGCCAAAAATGTTCCCTGGCTAATTAATTGTAGCCAACAGCTATTTGCTTAGCCTTTACTGGATAGATTACAGGGGGACCCCAGAAAAAAATTGAGTCCCCCTAAAAAATCTAACCAGCAAAGGTTAGGCAGACAGCTGCGGGCTGATATTAATGTCCAGGGATGGATCCTGGCACCATCCGAGGCTAATAATATCAGCTCTCAGTGGCCCCAAAAATAACGCATGCATAAGATGAGCCAAATCTGGAGCTTAGCTTCCACTCTTCCCACTTGCCCTGGTGTGGTAGGAAATGGGGTAATAGAGTTGGGGTCCATGTCAGCCTTGTATATGCAGCTGACATGAAGCCCAGGTTTTCAATGGCAGGCTTCTATGTGACGCCCCCATTACTAACCCCGTAGTAAAGGTTTTGAAATAAGGACATGGCCAGAATAATGTCTTTTATTTTAAATAAAATTCCACATGGTTTTAATCATTTATTTAGTAATAAAAAACACTGTATACTCACCTAACACCTAATCCCTGAAGCCATTGTCTCCTGTAGGAAACAAAAAATAAAAAACAACAATATCCCTCATCTGTCCCTGCATAATGTCATAATCCACAGTGCCCCACGAAGATCTGGGTCACTTCTACAGCAGCCACATCAGCAATCACAGAGAGTGTAATCACTTCTGTCAGTGTATAGCTCTGTGCTGCAAAAGTGAGGTCACTTAAGTTCATCAGCTGAAGATCAGCTGAGAGCTCAGGTGACTTCACTTACTGCATCAATGTTGCGTGAGAAATTTCTCATGCAGCACCGATGCTGTAAGTGAGGCGCCGGAGCCCTCAGCTGATCTTCAGTTGATGAACTCCGGTGAACTCAGTCCCAGCAGTGCAGCGCTATACATTGCTGGGAGCGATCGCACTCTCATTAGTGTATCGCCGGCTGCCGGGTGATCGGATCGCCGTGGGACATCGGGGTATGGCATACCGGTGAATATAAGGTATATTTTATTTTATTATGGATTTATTTTTAATTTTTTTTTTTTACACAGTGCACAGACGCCAGCTGAGGAGTCTACTTCTCGCCTCAGCAGCACCTGCTCCCGTTAATGTTTACGGGAGCGGCCGTGCGATGATGGGAGGAATAGTCTCCCGTGGGTAATACTTTGTGTGTTTTTGCTGCGTTTTTGACTCATTGACTTGTATTGAGTCACTCAAATTCGCAGAAAACATCATGCAAAAGTCAATGGGTGAGAAACATTACAACAAAAAAAAAAGAATTGACATGGTGCAGATTTAACCGCAATGACAATCCTGATAGGAAAATTCCTGATCATGCGCACAGCACTTTAGAATTGTCATTGCATTAGCTGACACACGGATAACCTAGCATTTTTGGCCCATTTCTGCATGGAAAAAATGCCGCGAAAATGCACCAAAAATGCACCGTGTGCACATAGCCTGAATGTGTTTAGAAATTTACTTACAATAACACTTCCTTTAGTTTTTTCTATCTTCTTTTTTGTTGATAAAAAATATAAATTATTTCTAATACTGAATCCATTTCAATTTTCTATTTATGTTTTTATTTTATAATGCTGAATTTTATTTGGATCTTGAAAGAATGGTAAAGTCATACTGTAGGTCTGCCTGCCAGCACTTTAATGATAGAATTGGTTAAGAAAACAATATACAAATTTTCAATGCAATGCCCCAATACCCCTCAGGGTCAGCGTGCATCAAGCTGATCACATGACAGCAGCGGAGACAGCGTGTTCTTTCAAAAATTCTAATTAAAAAGCTTGGTTAATTTTCAAAATGAATTAATAATGAAACTGCCTTTACTGATTAAGACTGGCAGATGAATCCCAGAAAGAGAGAGAAGGGGGGGGGGGAAGCACAGCAAATACTAAGCCATTTAAAATCTCCATGGCTCCAGGGCCACAGAACCAGTTAATGTCCTGTGCTATCACTCCCCAAATCTTCCGTTTTCTGCTAACCGCTTCTGACTTCAATAGAGATCTGGGAATCAAAGTTTATATCGCGGCCACAACAATCAGACTCTGTAGATTTCTTTTAAACTTATGTCATACAGGCATATTCATGGCTTACAGTAGAGATCTTTATGGCTTACTATTCTATTGACTCCAATAAGAATGTCTTCACAGTGCGAGGGTCACTTCAGGATAGAGATATGACGCGCCCCCTGGGCCATGGGGTACTCGATAGCCAGGCCGGTCGTTGCTAGGGGAGATGTCACAGTGGCGGTGACCCGGTCCGTGACCCAGGGCGGTCAATAAAAGGGGAATTTGGAAAGGGGATTATAGTTTTTATATAATGTTCGTGACGCCACCTGTGGTATGCGGCTATATGGAGCTTCCGCTGCAGTGCAGAACCTCTGGAGCCGATGATGACGCAGCAGAGTTGGTTCAGCTCTCCACAGGCAAAGCTTAGCTCCAGGGCAAGAAGGGGTGATTTTATAGATGTTGCTGTGTGGTGTAGTGCAGAGGATGGCGCAGTTAATAATCAGCCCACAACTTAATGGCGGTTTCCTCTTATCTTTACTTGCAGAGGTTAGGCAGACCGGGGCACGGGTACTAGCTGGTAGTAGAGGTCCGGGTGGCCTGGAAGCAAGTTGGGAATCCACCTCGCCAGGTGAAGTTGTAGGCCTTCCCCTTGTGCTAATCTCTTTGGCCCTGCTGCTTGTAGCTATGCTGTGGCCCTCGTCCCTGAGTAAAACGTCTTTGTGCTCACCCATATAGCAGGCAGCTCGGGCCTTCCTGGAGTGTCGCTCCCACGTGGCGGTGCTGGGCCCTATGTGCTGATGAGCCTCCGGGCGTCTGATGGGGCCAGGAGACCTGCAGTCTCCTGCCCTCCGGTTTCTGCTGCTTAGCCTTCAGTGCCCCACAACCTCGGACTCCGGTGTCCGGTTCTTCTGCGCTTCTCTCCTCTGGGGTGAACTGCCGTGCAGCTCCACTCCCTAGGTTTTTCCTCGTCGACATCCTGACTTCAACTCCTCTCTGCTCTCCACACACTAACTAACCCCGCCTCCAGATCCCAGTTGCTAAGGGGAAGAGCTCCCCTTGCAGGTCTGGAGCCAGGAAAGTGTTGCATGCTAGCAATACCTGATTAGAGGACCCCTCCTTGCTTCCAGGCATGGCATCACCCCCTTGTGAGGGAGGCAATGCCAGGGTGGCAACCGGACTCCTGGGGTGCCACATTCCCCCCTAGTTAACTTCAGTACTCCCGGACTGAGGATACCTTTTTGAATTAACAATCAACAATAACAATTCACATTACAAACAGTTTACAAAATCTCAAAAGTTAAAAACTACAAAAACCCAAGCAAAAATGTACAGCAGTCACTGCGGCGCTTAGTCTCTGGGGATTGTCTTTTTCCGGATAATTGAAATTTGGCTGGTGGGAACCGCATCAACCCACTTTGTGTATCGTCCCTGGGCGTGGCTTCAGGGCACTCTTTCGGTGGGCCTGGTTTTCAGCCACGCCTGCGGTTTATTTTCAAGGCCACTTACTATTTTCAATATTGTCCTGACCACACCTAGTCCTGTGGTCCAATTGTCCATAAATTTAACAAATATATATATCTATTATTTAATGATTACAACTATATGTGGCGCCCCTGAGGGTTCAGTCGCCACAGAGGTACTGCACCTCACCCAGAGGTGTGGTGTCTCCCTTCTCTCAGGTAAGATGGGAGTGCTGCACGGAACCCCCAAACATCTGCATCCAACACTACACTACTGCAGGCCGGCTGGAGGGGCAACATGCAGAGCGCAGCTGCTGAGCCCTGACCCTGACTGGAGTGGGGGGAACCCAAAGGTAGGGGGAACCAGTAGTGGGTGTGGGTGGAGGAAGTAGTTAGAGGGAGCACTTTAGCAGGAGTATAAATAGGGAAGCCATCTTACGGTGGCAGTAGAGTTCTATGGAGCTGTTCAGAAGAAAAGCTCGGGACTGTTAGGAGGAACAGTCCGGGAGCAGAGTCTCATTAGGAGATCCGCTCCACAGTTAGGGCCAGGTCAGAAGGCCCCGGAGGGAGCAGTGAGTAGGCACCGTTCTACAGAAAGGATCCCAGGGGGTACGGCGAGTGCAGGACGGCACCCGTATGCCCTACATCTGTCAGAAGACAGAGGGATTTCTGCTGCATTCTAATCTCCCAGGAGAGTCAAGTAGGTCCCGGATCCGACGTACTGGAAGGACTTCAGAGCATCCGAGCGGGATTGAGAGTGGGCAGCGCAGAGCAGGAGGGAGAAGAACCAGAGTAAAAACGGTCAAAATAGGAACACGAGAAAGTGGGGTTCTGCCAGGTACTCCCAAACTGTCTGAGGGAGCACTGAACCCCTGCCAGCGCGACGAGGGAGGCCTTTACCTGTAAAGTGCACCTGTGAAGTGTCTAAAGAACTGTGAGTAAAATCTTGGATGACTGCACTGCACTGCCTCTGTCTATTCTTCATCGGCACTATCGTTCCCACTGCACTACAACGCTCAATGCGACCCACTCTCTTCAACTACACTGCCCTGAGGCCTGCTCCACCTGTTCTGGAGCCGTCCCATCTCAAGCTGCCCTAACATCTGCCTCAGAGGACTGTTGCAGCGCTGGTGGTCCTCACCAGGTACCACAGGTGGCGTCACGAACTTCCCCAAATCCCCATATATATACTATCCCCCCCTTTTTGAGTCACCACCCTGGGCCATGGACCGGGCCAGCCACCGTGATATCCCCCTGCTATCGGAGGCCCGGCTGCCGAGTACCCAACGGCCATGGGGGCGTGTCATATATATAACATACACTGTTATTCTCTTACACTTCAATTCCTCCAGGGGGAAGGGAGCTGACCTTTAGTACTCCGGGTCGATCTACGTAGTAAATTTGTTGTCACTAACTTACCCTGGTCCCTAGTGTCTGCCCCTGGTGTGGTGGGTTCAGTGTGAACTACACTACAGGTAGTCTGAGGTAACCATGGTAGGCTGGGTTATCTCCTACGAATTCTTTGACTCACCCTGGGTACAACACGTTCACTGCTAGCAGAGGGTAGATTCTCCTGATCTGCTGCTGATGAAGCACCTCTCTCTGGGGCCGACTCGTCTTCCAGATGTTCTGGAGCCTCTGCAGCTTCCGGTGAGGCAGCTTGGAGAAAGGTCAGGACCGGTACCACAATTGCTCTGTTCACCTGCGTCCAAGACCGGGGAAATGCTCCAAGAACTGTCTGGACCGTTTCTTCCACCTCTTCTGTGGGCTTAGGGCTGTCTTGGTCTTCTTCTTTGTGTTTCAACTGTTCAGGACATATCTTCAAGTGGTCTCTTGAGACTGCCGCTGAAGTTTCCCTTCCATCTTTACTGATGAGGCAGACTTTGGTGTTATCGTAATTCGATGGTAGGACGGTGTACGGCTGTACTTCCCACTGGTCATCTAATTTATGGACTCGTCTCTTCCTCTTGAGTACCTGTTCTCCAGGTGATATGGGAACTGCAGGTGCATGCTGATTGTAAGTTTTCTCCTGCTTCTGTCTCGCCTGGGACAAACTTCTTTCCACACATTCTTGCACCTTGCGGTATTGCTGCTGCCGCTCCATATCCCAATCTGCATCTGGTGATGTCGTCTCAGGTGTTAAGACTCCCATGTCTAAGTCAATGGGTAGCTTGCCAGGTCTTGCTCTCATCAGGTAAGCGGGTGTACAGTTGGTGGAGTTCACCGGGATGGGGTTATATAGATCCACCAAATCTGGTAACCTCTCTGGCCACAGGCTACGTTCTTCAAGGGGCAACATCTTCAACAGGTCTATTACCACCTGGTTCATTTTCTCGCACAACCAGTTGGTCTGGGGATGGCACGGCGTCGTCCTTATTTTCTTGCAGCCGTACAAGTTACAGAATTCCTGAAACACTTCTGCTTCAAAGGCTGGACCTTGGTCGGTCAACACTCGTTCAGGGTAACCGTGCGGGCGACAAAAGTGTTGTTTAAACGCTTTGGCTGCCGTCTGATGTTTCACTGGCACTACTACAAGGAATCGGGAGTAGTGGTCTACTATAGTGAGAGCATAGACATAGCCTGACCAGCTTTGGGCTAGCTTCACATGGTCCAAGGCTACCAGTTCAAGTGGTTGTTTGGTGATTATGGGCTGCAGGGGAGCCCTCTGGCTGTCACGGTCTTTCCGTCTCAGGTTGCATGGACCACATTCTCGACACCATCTCTCGATTGCTTTCCTCATGCCAGCCCAGTAGAATCGCTCACGTAGCAGGGCTTCCAACTTCTTCCACCCGAACAGTCCTGCTCCATTGTGGTACACTTCTAAGACCATTGGTGCATCCTACCTCGGGACTACCACCTGCCAGACCAGTTTGTGTGTCCGGGAGTTGATACTTCTTCGACACAGCTTTACCTCGTAGATGAACAGTTTGCCCTTCTCCTTCCACAACTGTTGGGTCTCCTGTGGAGCATCTGGATCAGGGTGCGAGTCAGCTTGTGTCAGCAACTCCTTTACCAGGCGGACAGCCGGGTCGCTATCCTGCGTCTCTGCCCATCCATGATAGGGCAATGGGTTGAACGTGGCCTCTCTGCTGGCGGAGCGCTTGTCCCTCACACAGTAGGAGCACTGGGTCACCCCGTGGCGATGGAAAGCGGGTAGCTCTATCTCCTCCTGATCTTCCTGGTCTTCTGCCCCATCTGGCAAGTTGGGCATCCTGGACAGCGCATCAGCATTAGTGTTTTTATGCCCCGCCCGATACTTGATGGTAAACTCGTAGTTAGACAGTCAGGCCATCCATCATTGCTCTAGGGCACTAAGCTTCGCAGTCTCCAGGTACATCAGCGGGTTGTTGTCTGTGAAGACTGTAAATCTGGAGGAGGCGAGGTAGTGTTTGAAGCGCTCTGTTACAGCCCAGACTATGGCTAAAAACTCCAACTTGAAGGAACTATAGTTGTCGTGGTTCCTTTCCGTAGGACGGAGCTTCCTGCTGGCGTAGGCAATCACTCTCTCTCTGCCCTGCTGTACCTGGGACAGCACCGCTCCCAATCCCACGTTGCCAACATCTGTATGGAGTACAAATGGTTGGCCATAGTCGGGCTAGGCCAGGACTTCGTCTCCAGTAAGAGCCATTTTCAGTCGAGTGAAAGATTTGTCTTCTGGTTTACCCCATTTGAACGGAGGTTTCGGGTTCTTGGCCTTCTTGGACTGGCCCACTAAGAGGTCCTGCATGGGTGCCACTGTCTTGGTGAAACCCTTGATGAATCTCATGTAGTAGCCCACCAGCCCGAGGAACTGCCGCACTTCCTTGATAGTGGAGGGTCTTGGCCAGTCCTTGATCATGGTGATTTTTTCAGGGTCTGGTGCTACACCTTCGGCGCTTACCACATGACCTAGGTACTGCACCTTGGGCTTCAACAGGTGGCACTTGGACAGCTTTACCTTCAGGCCAAAACCAGAAAGGGCTTCGAACACCTCGGCTAGGTGCTCCAGGTGGTCTTCATATGTCTTTTGTAACATACCTGGTGGCGGGCTTGCATGGTGCACCATCTCTCACCATGCAAGATCGCAAACTTGATCTTCAGTCCAGTCTGCTAGCCTGGCTTCTATTCTTGCTGTCTGTTTGTCTCTGTTCTGACTGCTTAGGGCGGCGGCCCGGTTACTTCCTGTTTCTTGTAGCTGCTGTGGGCACACCCCTAATGCATCCTCAGCCTATTGCTGTCTGTCACTGGATATTTAAACCAGCTTCACCTGGAAGCTGATGCCTGAGCAACGCTATCATTCAGTGTGCTTCTTGTCTCTGAATGTGCCAGGTCCTGTTCAGTTCTTGTCTAATTCTGCCACTCTGGGGACTGTATTCCCAGACTGGCTTCTGTATCTCTTTCAGTAGCAGTTCCTGTCTGAACTGTATCCTAGTCTGTTCATCCCACCTTCTAGGGGCCGCATACCTAGATCTGTTATCTGTGTTTTCTTGCCTGTCTGTCCGCCTTCCTGGAGGCTGTATTTCCAGGCCAGTCTGAACACGCTCCTAGCCTGTTCATTCCGCCTTTTCTGGGGGCCGCATACCCAGACTCGCTCCTGTATTTCGCTGCAGTGTCAGTTCCTCTCTGAACACTCAGTTCCTGTCTGAACACTCTCCTAGCCTGTTACCTGTCTTTCTCTATGTCCGTACCTTCCCTTTTTCTGCAGAGTCTGAACCTGCACCTAACTCCTACTCGTTGTCGCTGTACTTCCGTTTGTGAGTTTAGAGTCCACTCGCTACTTCATTGCAAGTACCTTGTGTGTATCTGGTTCTGCCTTTCCCTTCCAGTCTGTTCTGTGTGAACAGAGCCCTGTCCCCTCCGCTCTGCCTTTGCTCACCGCTCCGGCGGTTTCTGCCCGCTCTGCCTTGCTCACCGCTCCAGGCGGTCTCGCTCAGCTCTGCCTTGCTCACCGCTCCAGGTGGTCTCACTCTGCTCTGCCTTTGCTCACCGCTCCAGGCGGTCTCACTTTGCTCTGCCTTTGCTCACCGCTCCAGGCGGTCTCGCTCTGCTCTGCCTTTGCTCACCGCTCCAGGCAGTCTCGTTCTGCTCTGCCTTTGCTCGCCGCTCCAGGCGGTCTCGCTCTGCTCTGCCTTTGCTCGCCGCTCCAGGCGGTCTCGCTCTGCTCTGCCTTTGCTCGCCGCTCCAGGCGGTCTCGCTCTGCTCTGCCTTTGCTCGCCGCTCCAGGCAGGTTGGAGAATCCCAAGACATTAGGCCTGTACGAGAGGCTGCCCTGGGCATTGGTGTTTCCTCTCCACAGATGACCATGACTGTCTCCGTGGCAAGTAAAAGCCTCGGATTAATCGGAAGTTTTGGGCTTAAAGCCTTGAAGAGTCAGTGTCTGATTCCCGTCCGAAAACTCCAGAAGCTGGTTTGGGCATTGTCTGCAGAAGGACGAGCCCTACTCAGAAACAGTCAAAAGATGTCTGTACAAATTAAGCTCCAGATTGGAGCATTACACTTGAAGAAGCTTTCCTTTCAGGTGCTAACTAGTTTACCCACAAGTCGTCCAGAGTCGAGAAATCTAGTGCCCGCTCAGGTCTGGAGACCTTGCATGGTGTATCGTGGGGGACTGTTAAGGTACAAGGGGTGTCCAGTCCCCATATCTTCAGGACAGTCAGCAATGTCTTCTTCTTCTTCACCAGATCTGCTAGTCGCTGACTCGCTGTGCGCTGATGTCTCCGAAGGAAGAGAAGCGGAGGCAATGTCCCCACACAGTCTCGACGATTGTACCAATGATCTGGCTTCAGGTACCGTCCCGCCTCACAGACATGTCATCTCTGAAACCAGTTTGAGGATGGTCCCAAAGCATGGACCCTCCATCTTTAATAAATCTGGCCTGGCGTCCATCGAGGCGGTGGATACCCCCAAGTCTCTGCACCCCTCCAACCAGGCAGAGGACCTCCAGTTGCCTCATGAATCCTCCGGGGTGCTACCTGATAACAAATGGAGAGAGACTTTCCTACACCCTGTACCTGATACCTTTCTCACTTCGTACAATGAGCTTGACCAAGTGTACCCCGAAGCAGTGGTTACCCCCGAGTCTCTGTACCCCTCCAACCAGGCGGAGGACCTCCAGTTGTCTCCTGAATCCTCCGGGGTGCTACCTGATAACAAATGGACAGAGACTTTCTTACACCCTGTACCTGGTACTTCACCCACTTCATCCGTTGCTGAGGATGGCTTGATGGGAGGAAGCATCCTAGTTACCAAGATGATGAGACCAGTTTCGTTTCCTCTAGTGGACAGAGGAGGTAATCCTCTTGAAGAGAAGGATTGGCCTCCCAATTCTCTGCAGAACACTCTTGCAGGCTTGAAGAAGAGGGGGAGTAAGGGGGGGGTACCTGTTACCTGTCTTTCTCTATGTCCGTACCTTCCCTTTTTCTGCAGAGTCTGAACCTGCACCTAACTCCTACTCGTTGTCGCTGTACTTCCGTTTGTGAGTTTAGAGTCCACTTGCTACTTCATTGCAAGTATCTTGTGTGTATCTGGTTCTGCCTTTCCCTTCCAGTCTGTTCCGTGTGAACAGAGCCCTGTCCCCTCCGCTCTGCCTTTGCTCACTGCTCCGGCGGTTTTTGCCCGCTCTGCCTTGCTCACCACTCCAGGCGGTCTCGCTCCGCTCTGCCTTGCTCACCACTCCAGGCGGTCTCGCTCTTCTCTGCCTTTGCTCACCGCTCCAGGCAGTCTCGCTCCGCTCTGCCTTGCTCACCGCTCCAGGCGGTCTCGCTCTGCTCTGCCTTTGCTCACCGCTTCAGGCGGTCTCGCTCTGCTCTGCCTTTGCTCGCCGCTCCAGGCGGTCTCGCTCTGCTCTGCCTTTGCTCGCCGCTCCAGGCGGTCTCGCTCTGCTCTGCCTTTGCTCACCGCTCCAGGCGGCCTCGCTCTGCCCTGCCTTTGCTCACCGCTCCAGGCGGTCTCGCTCTGCTCTGCCTTTGCTCACCGCTCCAGGCGGTCTCGCTCTGCTCTGCCTTTGCTCACCACTCCAGGCGGCCTCGCTCTGCCCTGCCTTTGCTCACCGCTCCAGGCGGTCTCACTCTGCTCTGCCTTTGCTCACCGCTCCAGGCGGTCTCGCTCTGCTCTGCCTTTGCTCGCCGCTCCAGGCGGTCTCGCTCTGCTCTGCCTTTGCTCACCACTCCAGGCGGCCTCGCTCTGCCCTGCCTTTGCTCACCGCTCCAGGCGGTCTCACTCTGCTCTGCCTTTGCTCACCGCTCCAGGCGGTCTTGCTCTGCTTTGCCTTTGCTCACCGCTCTAGGCGGTCTCGCTCTGCTCTGCCTTTGCTTACCGCTCCTAGCGGTCTTGCTCTGCCCTGTCTTTGCTCACCGCTCCAGGCGGTCTCGCCCTGCTCTGCTCTTGCTCACTGCTCCGGCGGTCTCGCCCTGCTCTTCTCTTGCTCACCGCTCCGGCGGCCTCACCCTGCTCTGCTCTTTTTCACAGCTCCGGCGGTCTCGCTCTGCTCTGCTTGTCTACAGCATCTGCGGTTCTGTTCCTGAGTCCCAGTCTGTACTGGACCTTATCCAGTCTGTGCTCCAACCTGCTATTGCCTCCCCGTCTGCACGCCAGCTGTACTTGTCAGTACCCCCCCTGTCTTCATACCAGCCGTGCCTGCCAGCATCCTCCTGTCTGCACTCCAGACGTGCCTGCCAATGCCCACCTGTCTGCATGCCAGCCTAACCTGCCTGTTCTTTTATTCTCCGGTGTGGGTCAGCCGTGTCCGGGGTCTGACCTGGAGTAGCACCTGGTCCCTCTGCTCGGTTCCTCTCTGGTGCACTGGCGTCGTTAGCCGTCGTGCGACCTTGGTCGGATTGGGTAGATACTTAGTTACGCCCCTCCTGGCACTCTCCGGTTCATGGTCCAGTGGGATCACTAAACACGCACACGCCAGTCAGTCCAGGCGTGTGCATAACATCTTTGAGTAGACAATTACGTCGTCTAGGTACAGCAGGACGGTTTCAAAGTTTTTGTGTCCTAAGCAACACTCCATTAACCGCTGGAAGGTTCCTAGGGTGTTGCAGAGCCCGAATGGCATGCAGTTGAACTCGCTGAGGCCCATTGGTGTTGTAAACGCGGTCTTTTCTCTGTCCGCCTCTGCCACAGGAACCTGCCAGTACCCACTGGTGAGATCCAAAGTGGAGAAATCGTTAGCTGATCTCAATGCTGCTAATGATTCCTCAATTCTGGGTAGTGGGTAGGCGTCCTTATGTGTAATGCGGTTAAACTGCTTGTAATCAACACACATCCTCATTGTACCATCTTTCTTTCTAACGAGAACTAATGGAGCTGCCCAGGGGCTACAACTATCTCTGATCACCCCAGCCTCCTTCATCTCCCATAACATTCCTTTGGCACATTGATAGTGAGCTGGGGGTACAGGCCGGTACCTCTCTTTAATGGGTGGATGATCTCCTGTGGGGATATGATGTTGGACCCCTTTTACCTGCCCAAAGTCTAGTGGGTGTTTGCTGAAGACTCGCTCATATTCTTGGACCACCCAGTATACTCCATGCTTTTGGTGCAAAGGGGTGGAGTCAGTGCCCACTTGTAGCTTCTGACACCAATCCTCCATCTGCCCCTTGGAGCCATTATCCTCTGCCGGTTTGGACGGAGGCAAGTGTTCCACTGCCTTTATTGCGTTGTTACTGACAGTGAACAGCTTAGCAAGGGTAGCATACCGGGGTAAATGGACCTCTTTCTCCCCACAGTTCAGGATGCATATCGGTACTCTCCCCTTGCGAACATCGACTACCCCCCTGGCCGTCAAGATGGTGGGCCTACTAGCAGAGTACACGGGTTCTACCAGGGCCTGATAATCTTGACCCCTGAGACCGATTGCTGCCCGACACCATATTAACATTTCACTCCTAGGGGGCATTGCAATGGGAAATGGATCACTAATTCTGACACTGCCAACTTCCCCTCCAGACAGCTCTACCTGTTGTCTTTTCATCAGGGCTCTGATTTCCTTCTGCAGAACTCGCTGCTGACTGGAACTGGCAGTCTCTGCGACCTGTTGCAACAAAAGAATAATTTCCCCAAGACAATTGTCTATCACATTGGTGCCTATAGTTATCATAGGATGACTTTCTCCGCAATCAATATCAACAGTTATCATTCCTTGTGATGGCAGTTCTACTCGGCCAACTTTTATGGTCACCTCTTTATACCCCACCTGAGGCAAGGGCTGACCATTGCTGGCATAGATGCTAAGATGTTCATCTGGACGGCGGGTAATTTCTGAATCAGTCCAGTATTGTTTATAAAGGATATATGGCATCGTTGTCACCTGAGACCCAGTGTCCAGCAGTGCATTTGTCAGGATGCCGTCAAGCATGACAGGTAGGACCGGTCGTCCTCCCACGTATTTTTCTCGCCAGCTTTGTGGGCCTGGTTGTCTTACTCCTGGGGGTTGGCCCTCTGCCCCAGGGGTTGCTCGTTTTAAATTACAGAATTTTGCGTAGTGACCCACCTTTTGACAGCGGCGACAGATGGGTTGTCGGTCCTGGTCGTTGCGATCGCTGTTCCTCCCTCTAGTCGGTGAAATTCTTCTCTGCCGTCGCCACGGGACGTCATCTGGATTGGAAGCCAGCTGGATTCTTCCTTTTGGAGACACTTGCATGGCTTGCACGGTTTTGGTTAACGCAGCCACACTTTTGGTCAGCTCCTGTACCTGAAGGCGTAGGTCTGCAGACGGGTCATTGTCCAGAGTCTGCGCGTCAGCCTCCACAGGTGCTGGGGGAAAGGACGCCACCTCCTGGTGGTATGTGATAGCTGGGCGACGGAGGAGTGCAGTGCCACCTGGGGGTGTTTCTCACAGCACCTGGATGGCTCGGTCCTTAAATTGCGCAAAGTCCAGATCAGGGTTTTGCAGAGCCATAATGCGCAGCTGTGTCCGGTGAGCGTTAGACAGGAGCCCCTCAATAAACTGTTCAGTTAGCAATCTGTCCTCCTCTGGCACACTGTTGGGGTCTACCTGTTTGATGGCTCGCAGTGCCTCCGGCAGGTTTAGAGCATAGTTCCGTACACTGTCCTGCACCCTTTGTTTGCACCCGTAGAACTTCATCTTAATTTCTGCTGCGGTGCGGGTGTCAAAGGTATCCTTCAACCGGGCCAGTATTTCCTTAACAGTGCCTTTGTCCCTGCCCGGCCAGGACTTCACCTCTCTCTGGGCTGCACCGATTAGCTGACCTATGAGGATGCTGACTTTTTGCTCCTCAGACAGGGGGTACACTTTAAACAAACTGCGCAGTCGATCCTCAATGTCGTTCAGGGTGTGCGACTCCCCTGAGTACTGGGGCAACCACGCCGCCCCTGGTATATACGGCATTGATAACGGCATTACAGTGGCGGCGGCCACGGCTAAATCTTCTCCTCGGTTGGGCATCCTCCTTCCCCCTAGTGAACCTCAGCCAGGTCCTGGGTGTCTGCTGACGTACCAGTATGCTGCTCTGCAGGAGGAAGGATCTCTTACCCGGCGGTTCCGGATCGGGGCCTTCTGCTTCCCCTCGGCTGATGGCAAATGGCGTGATAACACAGTTCTGTACAGTCTATGGCGCACAAGACCCGGTTATAGTGGGCTTCGTGAATCCTGTTCGTGACGCCAAGTTGACGCGCTACCTGGGCCGTGGGGTACTCGATAGCCAGGCCGGTCGTTGCTAGGGAAGATGTCACAGTGGTTGTGACCCGGTCCGTGACCCAGGGTGGTCAATAAAAGGGGAATTTGGGAAAGGGGATTATAGTTTTTATATAATGTTCGTGACGCCACCTGTGGTATGCGGCTATATGGCGCTGCCGCTGCGGTGCAGAACCTCTGGAGCCGATGATGACGCAGCAGAGTTGGTTCAGATCTCCACAGGCAGAGCTTAGCTCCAGGGCAGGAAGTGGTGATTTTATAGATGTTGCTGTGCGGTGTAGTGCAGAGGATGGCGCAGTTAATAATCAGCCCACAACTTAATGGTGGTTTCCTCTTATCTCTACTTGCGGTAGTTAGGCAGACTGGGGCACGGGTACTAGCTGGTAGTAGAGGTCCGGGTGGCCTGGAAGCAAGTTGGGAATCCACCTCGCCAGGTGAAGTTGTAGGCCTTCCCCTTGTGCTAATCTCTTTGGCCCTGCTGCTTATAGCTGTGCTGTGGTCCTCATCGCTGAGTAAAACGTCTTTGTGCTCACCCGTATAGCAGGCAGCTCGGGCCTTCCTGGAGTGTCAATCCCATGTGGCGGTGCTGGGCCCTATCGTGCTACTGAGCCTCCGGGCGTCTGATGGGGCCAAGAGACCTGCAGTCTCCTGCACTCCGGTTTCTGCTACTGGGCCTTCAGTGCCCTACAACCTCGGACTCCGGTGTCCGGTTCTTCTGCGCTTCTCTCCTCTGGGGTGAACTGCCATGCAGCTCCACTCCCTAGGTCTTTCCTCATTGACATCCTGACTTCAACTCCTCTCTGCTCTCCTCACACTAACTGACCCCGCCTCCAGATCCCAGTTGCTAAGGGGAGGAGCTCCCCTTGCTGGTCTGGAGCCAGGAAAGTGTTGCATGCTAGCAAAACCTGATTAGGGGACCCCTCCTTGCTTCCAGGCATGGCATCACCCCCTTGTGAAGGAGGCAATGCCACTGTGGCAACCGGACTCCTGGGGTGCCACAGATACACCTCATGGCACTGCCACTTTGAACTATATAGGAGTAACAAGAGACTAATATAGTTTGAACCTGTAGTAGAGCGGGGAGAAGTGGGTTCCCTGCTCTACCACTTTTTGTCATGTAAGGTCTGGGGCTTACAAGACATCAACAATCTGGTGCAGGAAGCACAATGATATTGGGAACTACACAGCCACACTGTGCAGACGCAGGGAGCCGCGGCTGGCCATGTAAAACTGCGCAGGCGCCCCACATACATTAGCGCTCGCTGGGAGCAAAATTCAAATGAGTGGGCAGCGCCAGCTCTGACTGAATGCGGCGCCACCAATGGCTGAATACGAGGATTACACCCCTGTGACTAAAACGAGCAGGTAGGATATAAGTATAGAAAATGTTATAGACTCAATATATTACCACCAATTTTAATGAAAAAAACTTGTTAGTGATGCACATTGCATCACTAAAAGCGCTATGGGGCAGTTTACATAGTAGATAGAACATGACAGTTCCCCTTTAATGATATCGTCTGTATGTTTTAACAACTTTCCTGCCAAGTTCCTTTAAAAACTGTGTGCAAGTGTACCGAGAGGAATTGATGTGTTGATGCTGTTTTTAAGGTAAAGGGCGGTCACACCGCATATTGATTTAATTTAGATTGTCCTTTTGTTCATTCATTTTGCATTTTTTTTCATTGATAATTTGATTGATTGCGGTCAGCAATAGCGCCGCTCACAGGCAATAAAGATCACGCAAGGTATTTACAGAAAGACTTGTTTCCACAATTTAAATCAATGGGGGCATTGTTAATAGTAGTGGAGAACCTCTTTAATATTATAATTAAAACAGAGAAATATGTAAAGAAATATTGTTTATTTCAGGACATTAGCCATGTTCTCCTTCTTTACTACCCTGTGTCTGGCTGTTAGACAACTGGCTGCAGCAGGAGCACCCCCCCCCCCACACACACACACTTGCTTTGTCTACTGGAGGACAAAATCAGAAGATTAAGAAGTCTTAATTAAGGTGGCAGGGCTTCAGTCAACATCAATGTGAAGAAAATAAGCAGTAGATTAGTCTTGCCAGGAGATAGTGGGTAGCTCTTAAATTGTTGGCCAATCTTTAATCAGGAGCCTATGGGACCTTAACAAATAGTAAGAGCAACTATCATTTATTTTTACAGTAGTTTTAGGCTTCCTTAAAAGAAAATAATTACTACAACTAGGTTGAAAATTTTATTATAGATATACTTTAAGGTTCATATACACATTGAGTTATGTGCATCACTTCTTGGCTACGGGGGTTGATGTAGTATAAGTTATATCATCCTGTCTCATAAATGCTTGCAATCAACAGGCTCTGTTTTATACCAAAGTCATGCCGCCGCCATCATTTCCACTAAGTACACTAATTGTCCGTTCAGATTATGAAATCATTTTTCCCATACTAGTAATGCATCTTGTCCATTTTATACTGTGCTACAAAGATGCATCAATCTATTCAAAATATTACTATATATCACCGCCAACACAAATTGCTCATTTCCTCTTGTACTTAATTTTGTGGCTTGGACGAGGTATCTGGAAGCCATTATTGAACCAGTAATTTCTGATGAGCGTGTTTCAGGAAACGGCATCAGTTACAGCTGTGTAAGGTCTTATTAATTCACTTTATTAGCCGCAAATTAGTTATTTTAGAACAAGCTGCTGAACTCGTAGGATGAATGAATGACAAACGAGAATTCTGGTTATAAAGCGGCCGTTGTGCTGTGCTCCACCATGTTCATGTTTCCTTTATTTCTCCACTAAATTAGGACTTTTGAGGTGAACCTCCTTCTTTGTAGATTGCCACCATCATTTTGAGATTTTTAACTGATATTAAATTAAACTTTCAGATTTGGCCACCAGGGATTAGACTATGGCCCAGATTGATCAAGACTGGCATTTTGTGAGTCAGTCTTGATGAAAAGTGTGCTGGACTAAGATGCACCAAATTCATTAAGAGTTGAGTTCCCATTAACGAATTTTGGTGATTCGTTCAGCTGCCATGTTCCATCTCAAGAAACGTACTCCATATTGGAGTACATTCCTATCATAATTTGCAAGACTTTTTAGTGCAAATTCAGATGAATTTGCTGTCCTCAAAAGGTATCTTCGAAATTTTGACCACTTATCAAAAAATTGATGGAGTGGTCCGAGACTGACTCAGTAACTGATTAAAGCTGCAGGATGGATCAGGCACTTATCATCTCTTGCCTAATTGGCAGCCAAACTCACTAATTCCACCAGGACTGACCAACCACTTAATATTGAAGGGAGAGTCCTAACTTTTCCTTGTAGGTAGCTATAAGAAAAAAAATGTATGTATTAGTCAGTTTTAGATTTCAAAATGTCCAAATGTTTAGTTTTTGAAAAGTTTCCATCAGAGTAGTATGGTAGAGATTTACTCTTCTCTCTCCATACAGAATACTTGTACACTCAACCAAATTGAGCATGACGAATGTAGGAATAGGTTCTAGTCTTCTTCTTCTCTGAAGAGGCAATTTTCAGATTTAATTTCCCATAGGATCATTTTATGGTTTATAAGCCTCCTCACACACATTGGCATTCGACCCCTGCCATGTTACTCTACACAAGGAGAAAACGTACCCCTTGGATCCCAGTCAGAAGCCTCTCATACAGACAAATCAGATACTTTGAACTGATAGAATCATAGAATCATAGAATGTTAGAGTTGGAAGGGACCTCCTGGGTCATCTGGTCCAACCCCCTGCTCAAAGCAGGATTCACTAAATCATCTCAGACAGATGTCTGTCCAGCCTCTTTTTGAAGATGTCCATTGAAGCGGAACTCACCACTTCTCACGGCAGCCTGTTCCACTCATTGATCACCCTAACTGTCAAAAAAAAATTTCTAATATCTAATCTGTGTCTCCTCCCATTCAGTTTCATCCCATTGCTTCTAGTCTTTCCTTGTGCAAATGAGAATAAAGATGATCCTTCTACAATGTGACAACCCTTGAGATATTTGTAGACAGCTATTAAGTCTCCTCTCAGTCTTCTTTTTTGCAAGCTAAACATTTCCAAATCCAGTAACTGTTCCTCATAGGACATGGTTTGCAGACCAGTCACCATTCTGGTCGCTCTTCTCTGAACTTGCTACAGTTTGTCAATGTCTTTTTTAAACTGTGGTGCCCAAAACTGGACACAGTATTCCAGATGACGCCTGACCAAAGAGGAGTAAAGTGTGATAATGACTTCACGTGATCTAGACTGTATGCTTCTGTTAATACATCCCAGAATTGTATTTGCCTTTTTTGCTGCTGCATCACACTGTTGACTCATGTTCAGTCTATGATTTATTAGTATACCTAAGTCATTTTTCACATGTACTGTTGCTTAGCTTTATTCCTCCCATTCTGTATAAGCTTTTTTCATTTTTATTGCCCAGATGTAGTACTTTGCATTTTTCCCTATTAAAAAACATTCTGTTAGTTGCTGCCCACTGCTCCAGTTTATTTAGGTCTTTATGAATCCTCTCTCTTTCTTCTCTAGTGTTAGCTATCCCTCCTAGCTTTGTGTCATCAGCAAATTTAATCAGTTTACCCTCAATTCCTTCATCTAAATCATTGATAAAGATGTTGAACAATACAGGTCCCAGGGCAGAGCCCTGTGGTACCCCACTTGAGACATTCATCCAACTGGATGTGAAGCCATTTATGACCACTCTTTGAGTCCGATCGCTAAGCCAGTTATGAATCCACCTTACAGTTGCCTTGTCCATTCCATACTTGGTCATTTTTTCAATAAGGATGGTGTGAGATACTTCGTCAAATGCTTTGCCGATGTCAAGATATACTATATCTACAGCATTTCCCTGATCCACCCAGTCAGTCATTCTGTCATAGAAGGAAATTAAGTTAGTCTGACATGACTTGTTAGCTACAAACCCATGCTGACTCTGGTTAATCACTTCATTCTTATCCAGGTACTTACATACATGTTGTTTAATAATTTGTTCAAAGATCTTTCCTGGTATAGAAGTCAGACTCACCGGCCTATAGTTCCCTGGGTCCACCTTCTTCCCCTTTTTGAAGATAGGAACAACATTTTCTCTTCACCAGTCTTCTGGGACTTCTCCGGTTCTCCAAGAATTTTCAAAGATTATGGAGAGTGGTTCTAAAATTTCTTCTACGATCTCCTTCAGTACTCTGGGGTGTAATTCATCTGGACCTGGAGACTTGTACTCATTTATGTTAGCTAAATATTCCCTCACAATCTTTCTGTTTACAGATAACCTGGATTCTTCTATTCCTTTAATAGGACAGTGAAGATCAGTTGATGTTACATTTTCTTTCTGAGAGAAAACTGATGCAAAATAGGAATTAAAAAGTTCGGCCTTCTCAACATTCTTTCTTACCATTTCACCATTTTCATCCTGTAAAAATCCTATAGCATCTTTGACTTTTCTTTTACTTTTGATATACCCCCAAAATCCTTTTTTATTGCTTTTGACATCTCTTGCAAGCCTTAATTCATTGTCAGCTTTAGCTAACCTGATACGTGCCCTACAGGTTCTGCAGACTGCATTATAATGTTCTTTAGATATGCCTTCCCCTTTCCGTTTGATAAACATTTCTTTCTTTCTTTTTAGCATGTGTTTAAGTTCGGTGTACATATATCCTAGTTTCCTTAAATGCTTCCCATTCTTCCTACTTTTCGGGATTGTTAATGATTGTGCTTTGAGAATCTCATTTGATGAGTGGTGACACCCTGAAACACCTGGTCTGCAAATATAGATTCTCATTTAGCTTTTATTCTAAGTTATATGGCAAGGTGTTAAGTTGAACAATGCCTAAGTAAGTCAATTGCAGACCAAAGTGTGAAAGTAAACAGTGTCCTAAAAACTCCATGCTCTGCCAATGTCTTAGGTAAACTATTCTTGACCAATTCACCTCCTCCTGCTGTTACATTTGTAATTCTGGTTAATATGGTTTCACGTATGTGTAGCACCCCGAGGACTCGGCTGCTACAGGGGTATTGCACCTCGAACCAGAGGTGCGGTATTCCACTCCCGGGTAAGGATGGAGTGTGGAACGGGGCTCAGTTAGCTGCATACACTACACTCACCCCATTTCCGGGGGACAGATCAACGGTACTCCCACCAGATAGATGTGCAGGTACGACAGCGTCTGTCCCTGGCTGGAGTGGGGAGGGGGGAGGAATATCCCAGTGGTGTAGGAGCAGACAGGGGAGGGACTCTGGGCATAGGTAGGAGCCCATTGGGTGCTGGTCACCTGGGCTCGGGTGTCAGAAGGGAGTATAAAAGGTGGGCACCATGATAGAAAGGAGGAGAGGTGCAGAGGAGTGCAGTCTGAGAGAGTTCAGCCAGAGAGGGCTGACAGGTAGCTGTGGCTCAGTCCGGGCCCAGCTCCAGAGCCAGGCCTGAAGTGGAGGCCTGAAGCAGAGAGAGAGAGAGAGAAGTAAGAGGAAGAAGGAACATAAACACCAGGAAAGGCCCAGAGACGCAAGAAAAGAGGGAACCCTAAGATCCCACGGAATAACGGGTGAAGGGTTGGCAGAACAGGGTACCGGATCCCAAACTGGTGGAGGCCAATTATCCTTAGCCAGGAACCGGAGGTCGTGGTCAAGTCTTGGCGCGACCCCTCACCATATCCACCAGGAAGGCATACCGTATAGGGTCAGGGAAACCGGGAAAGGCTTCGCCACCAGAAGGCCCGAGGGAGCCGGACAAAGGTGGGTCCCTGGTGGGGACGGCCAGTACGAAGGAAGAGAGGGGAGCTCTGGACCACGCTCTGGAATTGCCTGGGAGTTGGCCGAGTCCCTGACCTGGTGGACGCAGCATGACTCGGGCGGTCTTGACTGCGCACAAGGGACCTGATAAAGAACTGTGAGTAAAGCATTGAAAACTGCAGCTGTACGTCTCACTGATTCCTTGTCGCATTAGCACTATAAGGACGGGGACTACTATAACATCACTACCATCATCCCCTCTTTGCCTGCTGCCCTGGGGCCATACCCCTCCCGTTGGGGGTTATACTATCCACGCTGCACACCCGTACCACCGGCCTCAGCGGTCTGCCCTGCAGCGGCGGCTTCATAGCCGCAATCAACGGGTGGCGTAGTCGAACAATATAACATCTTATTCTAAGTTCTGCCACTTGGTTTGACACCCTGGGCACGGACCGGGTCACCGCCACGAGGACTACTACCCCTATCAGATCCGGCTCCGGGTATTCCCCGCATGCGCAACGCTGCACAACAGAGGCCCAGGGGGTGCGTCAACTTTGGCGTAGTCGGCAGGATCTCGTGCCCGCAACCACCGGGTACTGCGTGCCTGAAGAAAAGTTCACATGTACCTCAAAAAGAAGTCTCCCGCCAATTCCAGAGGATTCCCGCCATCGGACGCCATCTCGGGTCGTTTCCCGCCGTTTGCCCGCCATCTGCAGCTTTTACCCGCCATCCGTGGAGCTTCCCGCCATCAGGGGACGATTCTCGCCATCTTGGACGGTTTCCCGCCCTGGCAGAGCGGACGCCATTGTGGGCGTGCCAGAGGGTGGCAAGAGACCACCTCCCATCGAGGGCATGGTCCCAGAGTGGCGCCAAGGGAGGGGACCGCCCCCATCAGCCGAGACTACAACAATGGAGATGTCCATCAGAGTGGGGGGTCTGCCCCTGAAACTGACTGTCACTAAGTTGCCCCGGGACCACTCCCAATGGGGGCGGATAGGGAACAAAACTGAGGGGCTGGGTGCGGCCTGGAGGAGTCTGGACAGACCGCACCCGGGAATGGAGGAAGCGTCCAGCAGTGCCAACACCGTGGTCCGGAGCCTGCTGCAGGCCGCACCGCCAGCCAGCCTAGTGGAGATCCTGGCACAGCTCCCCAGAGATCCGGAGCGTGCGCAGGCTGCGCTGGAGGACTTGGACCGGAGGATGGTCCGGGCACAGCAGGATGCGCTGGCCGAGTGGAGAAGGGAGATGGCCCGGCAGGCTGGGATCCGCCAGCAGGAGGCGTCACCTGCAACAAGGAGCATGTCCGCCTCTGAGGATGGTATAGGAAGGACGAAGGCCGGAGACGACGCCGCGGAGGGAGCTGCAAGGATGGAAGCAGGTAATGGGGACGTCATTACCCCGAGCCCAGTAGCCGTAAGCCTGCCCCAGCTCCCCGTCGCAGAGCCCGAAGTCCTACTCACCGCGCCCGTTGCCGCACCGCCACTGCTCCCAACTAGGCCTCAAGCGGCAGGAGCCGCGGTCACGCCCTCTTCCGCGCCACGCCCCTTGACCCTGAGCGCGGCGAAACAGGAAGTGCCACCGGCCTGGTCGCAAGGCCTGGTGGACCAGGGCGCCGCTGCCCCTCCAGCGCCCTCTGCCTCAATGGTGCCATCCCTAGTACAGAACAGAATTCCCCCGGCCTGGTCGCAAGGCCGAGTACCCCCGGGCGCTGCCGCCCCTACGGCGCCCTCTACCTCCACAGTGCCACCCCTGGGCGCAGATCTTTACGCACAACATACCAGCCCGGACGGGCTGCCCTTCGTGTGGCCACCGGAGTACGTCAACCCCCGACTCCGGAAGGAACGGCCCCTATGTGAGCCTCTGATCCCGGCTCCGGCGCCCGCCAAGATTGCTCCGATCCCGTTAGAGGACGCCCAATTTGAATGGGATCCGACCGGTGAGAACCTCATGGGGTTCACCCAGGAGACCCGGGTGGACGCAGTCCGGCGTGAGGAGTGCTGCCGTCAACAGCTGGAGGTCTTTGGAAGAGAACGGCGAGAGAGGCGGATCCGCGAGGAACAGCTGCAGGCCCGGAGCGCGGAACAGAAGTGCAGGGCCCGACAAGACCCCCGAACAGCCCACGGTCCCCGCACCGACGGGACCGTAATAAAGTTCCAGCTAGAGCATGGCTGGGGTTTTATCAGAGACCATCGAACCCCCGGCGACGTCTTTGTCACCCGCAGGGATGTCGAGAGCCACCTGCCGGAGGGACACCGCGGACGTGATCTCTACCCGGGTGATGTGGTCACCTTCACCCGGCACAAGGGTGCCAAAGGACCATACGCCCTCCACGTTCACAGGCTCACGGAGGAGGAGCTACAGTACCACCAAGAAACAGAGTACATCGAGGGTCCGGACAGACCTGAAGACTACCCGGAAGAACAAGGAGGACACCATTATTAGAGAATGGTAAAGTGGAACTGTATATAGTTACCCGTCGGGGTACAAGGACTCTTGCTGATTGAAGTGTGGTCCCCGTTGGGACTAGTATGGAACTGTTAAAGAACTGTTACCTGTGTGCCCCTAATCCCTAACCAGACTGAGGACTGTGAGCAGCCATTCCCCTATTCCCACTGGCCGAGGACTGAGAGCGGCTATACCCTTGTACATAGTTGCGCTTCTTAAAGCGCCCCCTATTGGTTTTATAAGAACTGCCTTTCTACCTTGGAAGTAGTGTCTGTTGCACTTTACCTGGTCGCAAGTTGCACAGTGGCCGGAGCTCAAGGATATGTGTTGAAAATGTTTGTGTAAAAAAAAAAAAAATGTCTTATAATGGAAAGTTTAATATGCTGCTAAAATGATAATGCCAAAAGTTTTATATAGTGTTTTACAAAAGAGTTCCGGTGGCATTAGTAGAATGTTTTAAAAATGTTTTATGCCAGTAACGTTAAGAAGAACAGAGTACCTCCCATAAAGGGGATGAGTTCATAGTTAATGTCTTATATGCGAGTGCACTTTAAAAATATTTGTATGTTTAAAATGTTTTTATTCTATTCCAGCCCGAGGACGTGCTGTGATTTACCAGGGAGGAATGTAGCACCCCGAGGACTCGGCTGCTACAGGGGTATTGCACCTCGAACCAGAGGTGCGGTATTCCACTCCCGGGTAAGGATGGAGTGTGGAACGGGGCTCAGTTAGCTGCATACACTACACTCACCCCATTTCCGGGGGACAGATCAACGGTACTCCCACCAGATAGATGTGCAGGTACGACAGCATCTGTCCCTGGCTAGAGTGGGGAGGGGGGAGGAATATCCCAGTGGTGTAGGAGCAGACAGGGGATGGACTCTGGGCATAGGTAGGAGCCCATTGGGTGCTGGTCACCTGGGCTCGGGTGTCAGAAGGGAGTATAAAAGGTGGGCACCATGATAGAACGGAGGAGAGGTGCAGAGGAGTGCAGTCTGAGAGAGTTCAGCCAGAGAGGGCTGACAGGGAGCTGTGGCTCAGTCCGGGCCCAGCTCCAGAGCCAGGCCTGAAGTGGAGGCCTGAAGCAGAGAGAGAGAGAGAGAAGTAAGAGGAAGAAGGAACATAAACACCAGGAAAGGCCCAGAGACGCAAGAAAAGAGGGAACCCTAAGATCCCACGGAATAACGGGTGAAGGGTTGGCAGAACAGGGTACCGGATCCCAAACTGGTGGAGGCCAATTATCCTTAGCCAGGAACCGGAGGTCGTGGTCAAGACTTGGCGCGACCCCTCACCATATCCACCAGGAAGGCATACCGTATAGGGTCAGGGAAACCGGGAAAGGCTTCGCCACCAGAAGGCCCGAGGGAGCCGGACAAAGGTGGGTCCCTGGTGGGGACGGCCAGTAGGAAGGAAGAGAGGGGAGCTCTGGACCACGCTCTGGAATTGCCTGGGAGTTGGCCGAGTCCCTGACCTGGTGGACGCAGCATGACTCGGGCGGTCTTGACTGCGCACAAGGGACCTGATAAAGAACTGTGAGTAAAGCATTGAAAACTGCAGCTGTACGTCTCACTGATTCCTTGTCGCATTAGCACTATAAGGACGGGGACTACTATAACATCACTACCATCATCCCCTCTTTGCCTGCTGCCCTGGGGCCATACCCCTCCCGTTGGGGGTTATACTATCCACGCTGCACACCCGTACCACCGGCCTCAGCGGTCTGCCCTGCAGCGGCGGCTTCATAGCCGCAATCAACGGGTGGCGTAGTCGAACAATATAACATCTTATTCTAAGTTCTGCCACTTGGTTTGACACCCTGGGCACGGACCGGGTCACCGCCACGAGGACTACTACCCCTATCAGATCCGGCTCCGGGTATTCCCCGCATGCGCAACGCTGCACAACAGAGGCCCAGGGGGTGCGTCATATGTCTTGCATTGGTGACCTGTGTTCAGGTGGAAGCAAAGGTAAACTTTTGGATCCTGAAAAATGCAACAAAACCTGCATTGACGCTTTTTCTTTTTATGCCAAGAGACCAGGTTTTCCTGCAGAAAAAAATGCAACAAAAACACCCTGTGTGAACATACCCATACAGTGGTCCTACAATTGATTACGTTTGCCCTAGAGTATAATATCAATATCATAACTAGAACTTAAAACTGATATATTGAATTTCTAGCCAAAGGGGCATCAGCCAGCACAAGAGGCAAAAACAGCATTAGAATTTATTAGCTACTCAATTATCTAGAAGACAGCTGGAGCTTTTATTGAGCCACGGCCGAGGGGAACCATTTGAGGGCTGTGAAAATTGACTGAATATGTTAGACACAGCAATACATTTGTAGGCATTAATGCTATATGGCTTATGACATGTCAATAAATTATGGTTCTTTTAATTTAACTCTGGTGTACTTGATCAAGCCAACACAAATCTAGGATGTCTAATGTCAAACTGTGTTTTATATCTGCCTAGGTTAAATGGACAAGATAGCACCATCGGCTGCTCCTAACACAAACAAGGGGTAATTGATAGCAAATCTACTTCAAGGTTAGATAAAATTATTTATCAATTACGCAAGCTTGAAAGGCACCGGGGTTCATTATGGCTGGTGATTAATTGAGGCACTGCCGAGAGTTTGCTGCTTTTGCAATATGAAAAATGGCACTTTGTAATTCATTGCTATGTTCATAGTGAGATTCATCAAGCTTCAGGAATAGAGAGAACCTCTTGTACCCACTGGAATGATCCAGCTTTCATGTGTTACATGTCATACTGGTTTGACTATACCAGGAAAAGTCAATAATAATGCACCAACACGATTAGGCTGAGAACAGCGCACAATTCCTCTTATCCATTGTGAATTAATAGTATTGTATGTTACGTGTGGGCAGAATGGTTCTCACTAGCTCAATCTAATCTAAATAAAAAACAAGTGTTAAAAAAGCCAAAAAGGTTTTCAATCTGCATTAATTTCTAGAAAAGATATATGTAATATCATTGCAAGGTATGGGTAATGACTTGACTTTTGACTAGCTACTTTTTCTCTTCCCTGCCACAGCACAATGCCAATTCCGGTGAGCTGAATAGTATGTCTTGTCTATAATTTTGGTTAGGACATGCTAACAACCAGCAGCCAAATGGAATTTCAGCACCTTCTTGACTTAAAGGGAATCTGTCAGCAGGATTTCACACCCCAAACTATTTATATGTACTTAGAAATCAGAATTTGAATTTATATGTCAATGAGGCTGAAGAACTATTTGTAGGTCTGAAGCCTCTGTCACTCCAGCTCTATTCCTCACTTAGCCTCCTTCTGCTTGACTGACGGCTCCTTTGTCTGAAGTCAAACAGCATAGAGGCTGTCAGTCAAGAAGCAGGAGGCTCTAGGCAGGGAATAGAGCTGGAGTGACAGAGGCTTCAGACCTACAAATAGTTCTTCCGTCTCATTTGCATTTTAATTCAAATGCTTAGTAATGGAGGAACGGACTGGCCCTGTAAAGGTATTGATGGACTTTTCTTTGAAAGAACTACATGCACATATACAGTATATAGTTTAGGTAGGGTGAAATCTTGCTGACAAATTCCCTTTAAATAACTTTAAAAAGTTGCACTGTACTTTAGACATGTACCACTTTTGTACCCATGCCGCCATCTGCCGAAGATCCTCCATTCTGCATTCTGTCAGAGAGCATTGGAAGGGGAGTATGCATTTGAGTTAATATCAGCATTCTCCATCGAAAAATCTGAGAAAGTACTTTGCAACACGGAGAATCAAATAGTAAAATGGAGGAATGGCTGCAGGAGGTGGTTTGTGATAATCATCAGGTATGTTGTTCCGCATGTCGAATGTGAAGTAAAATTTTGAGTTTTAACTGGAGGATTGCTTCAAAGCCTGTACAATCCCAACAAACAGCTCAATATGGCAGAACTACTCAGTCTTAGATAACCTAACCACTGAAAGAGAAGGGGAACTTATACCCTATTTATTGTATTGATGGCTGGACCATACAATACAAGCACTTTTTACCATTTATCTTCCGTATCTCCTCCATTCCTCATAGATTGTAGCTTGTGAGCAGGGCCCTCACTCCTCTTGGTATCTGTTGAATTATGTGTTACTCTGTTATTTCTTTATTGTATGTACAAATACCCTCTGAAATGTAAAGTGCTGCAGAGTATGTTGGCGCTATAGAAATAAAAATTATTATTATTTTACTAATGTTATTATTTCTTACTACAAAATTTCTCTTTTCAAGAACAATTCTGTTTTTTTTTTGTCATTGCTCTGTTATTCCGCGTGGAACAAGTGGTAGTTACTTCCCCATTGGCAAGTGGGTGTGTCCTTATACTCTCTGAAACTGTCCAATCAGTGCCATCAGTACGCACCTTATTGACAATGGGAATTGTAACACCCAGTTGCTAATTTAGTCATACATTTCCAGAAGAAATAATTAAAGGAGTGCTTGGAATATACTTGGAAGATAACGCAAATTAACTCAAAGGGGTGTCTAAGTGATTTCCAAAATAACCTAGATTTCTAATATATTTAACCCCTTCACAACCTTTGATGTACCCATACGTTAAAGGTTGTGAAGGTCAGGACGGAAACGTTAAAGAGAGAACAGATAAATGTGAACCGATCCAAAATGTTATTTACCCCTAAATACCACCAATAAAAACTTAAATTAAACCCACAAAAAACAAGTCCCACTTTGGTCCATCACCTGTTAAGAGAAATATAGGGGGTGTCCAAATTACTGGTAGCAAAAAGGCTCTGTAAAAGCGACATGGCTCCCACCAAAAGAAATCTAGTGAAATCTCTGCTCGTAAATCGAAATGCCCTCCTCCCTTCTGAGCCCCACAATGTGCCTAAACCACAGTTAGCATCCACATGTTTGACATTAACATAATGAGGAGAGCCCACTTACTTCACCGGTGCTTGGCTTCAGAAACACAAGCTAGGCACAATGTATTGGGCACTACAATGTATTGGGCACTACAATGTACTGGGCACTACAATGGCATATTTGCAATTTTCACCCTGCAACTTCCCTTGCATGTTTGTTTCTGAGAAACGCCCATAATGTAAAAATCGTCACTTCACCAATAGATGAATTCCCAGAGGGGTGTAAATTCCAATAAGGCATCACTTGAGGGGGGTTTCCACTGTATAGGCACATCAGAGGCTCTGCAAAGGGAGTCCGCAAACGATTTTAGAAAAATCAGCACCACAAAAGTCAAATAGCGCTCATCCCTCTCGAGCCCTGCCTTGTGGCCAAACAGCACTGCACAGGCTTATATGGAGTATTGTCACATTCAGGAGAAATTGTGTAACATATTATGGGGTCTTTTTTTTATTAATTTTCCATAGTGAAAATAAAAAATCTTAAACAGCCTAAACAGTATTTTAGTGATAAAAATTTAATTATTAGTTTTTCCCCACAGAACGGTATACAATTCTGTAACACAGTTATGGTGTCAATATCCTCACTGCATCACTAGATGTATTCACTGAGGGGTGCAGTTTGTAAAATGGGGTCACTGATAGAGGGTTCTGCTGTTCTGGCACCTCAGGGGCTCTGCCAATGTGACATGACGCCCGCAAACCATTCCAGCAAAATCTGCATTTCAATATGGCGCTCCTTTCCTTCTGAGCTTTGCACTGTGCCTGAATAGTAGTTTCCGAAAACATACAGGATATTGGCGAACTCAGGAGAAATTGTGTAACAAATGATGTAGTCCATTTTCTCCCAATACCCTTTTGAAAATTAAATTTTTAATATCCTCATTACACCCGTAGACAAACTCCTCAAGAGGTATAGTTTCCAAAATGGGGTAACATGTGGGTTTCTGTTGTTCTGGCACAATAACGGCTCTTTAACCACTTCGCACCAGAGCCTGTTTTTGCCTTCGTGACCGGGCCAATTTTTTCAATTCTGACCACTGTCACTTTATGAAGTAATTACTCTGGAACGCTTCAACGTATTCCCCTGATTCTGAGATTGTTTTTTCATGACATATTGTACTTCATGATACTGGTAAAATTTCTACGATATAACTTGCGTTTATTTGTGAAAAAATCAGAAATTTGGCAAAAAATTTGAAAATTTTGCAATTTTCTAACTTTGAATTTTCATGCCCTTAAATCAGAGAGATGTGTCACACAAAATAGTTAATGAATAACATTTCCCACATGTCTACTTTACATCAGCACAATTTTGGAACCAAAATTTTTTTTTGTTAGGGAGCTATAAGGGTTAAAAGTTGACCAGCGATTTCTAATTTTTCCAACAAAATTTACAAAAACATTTTTTTAGGGACCACATCATATTTGAAGTCACTTTGAGGGGTCTTTATGACAGAAAATACCAAAAAGTGACACCATTCTAAAAACTGCACCCCTCAAGGTGCTCAAAACCACATTCAAGAACTTTATTAACCCTTCAGGTGCTTCACAGGAATTTTTGGAATGTGGAAGAAAAAAATTAACATTTAACTTTTTTCACAAAAATGTTACTTTACTTTAAAAATGGACCCCAAATTTTTTTGTGCAATTTCTCTTGAGCGTGCTGATACCCCATATGTGAGGGAAAACCACTGTTTGGGCGCACTGCAGGGTTCGGAAGGGAAGGAGCGCCATTAGACTTTTTGAATATAAAATTTGTCTGAATAATTAGCAGACGCCATGTTGCGTTTGGAGAGCTCCTGATGTGCCTAAACAGTGGAAACCCCCCACAAGTGACACCATTTTGGAAACTAGACCCCTTAGGGAACTTATCTAGATGTGTGGTGAGCACCTTGAACCCCAAGGTGCTTCACAGAAGTTTATAATATTGAGCTGTAAAAATAAAATTTTCACATTTTTCCCACAAAAACGTTTTTCATCTCTTAATTTTGCATTATCATAAGGGTAATAGGAAAAATTGCACCATGAAATTTGTTGTGCAATTTCTCCTGAACACGCTGATACCCCATATGTGGAGGCAAAACACTGTTTGGGCGCACGGCAGGGTTTGAAAGGGAGGGAGCGCCATTTGACTTTTTGAATGTAAAATTTGTCTGAATAATTAGCAGACGCCGTGTTGCGTTTGGAGAGCTCCTGATGTGCCTAATGTAGCGCCGGCGTCCCTGCCCTCTGCTAGGCAGGGACGCTGTTCCCCTCACCTCTCTGCTCCGTGCACGGCGTCCTCCTCCCGCTCTGCTGGCAGCGCGCGCTCCTTCCCGGCCACTGTGCTCTCCCTCCCTCTTAAAGGGGCCGCGCACGCCGTCCTAAGGAGTCCCCGGCCAATGGCCGGAGGACTTCACCATATATAAGGCACCTCCTAAAAAATGGAGGTGCCCGAGCAATGTTGTTGCACTGTTCACTACTCTGCTTCAGCCCTCAGGTCCCGTTGCCAGTTACCTGCCAGATACCTGCCAGATTCCTGCCAGCTTGCTGTCTTATTCCTGCCTGATATTCTGCTACCTGCCTGCTAGCCTGAGGTCCGACGGTCTGCCTTACTACTCCTGTCAGTCTGTCTAAGGACCAGCTTGCCCGCTCACCTGGGAGCGCACATCAACTACCTGCCTGCTTGCCTGAGGTCCGACGGTCTGCCTTCCAACTATTGTCAGTGTGTCTATGGACCAGCTTGCCCGCTCACCTGGGAGCGCACATCTGCTACCTGCCTGCTAGCCTACCTGGAGGCTCTGCCGTCACGTGCTGTGACCACCTGCCTGTCCAGTGACTCCTGCCCGCTCACCTGGGAGCGCTCATCTGCTGCCTGTCTGCTAGCCTACCTGGAGGCTCTGCCGTCACGTGCTGTGACCACCCGCCTGTCCAGAAACTTCTGCCCGCTCACCTGGGAGCGCTCATCTGCCGCCTGTCTGTTGGTCTTCCTGGAGGCCCCGCCGTCACATGCTGTGACCACCCGTTTATCCAGAGACTCTCGCCTGCTCACCTGGGAGCTCACGTCTACCATCAGCCGCCACAGGTCGTACCAACCCTTTACCCAGAGACTGCCCCGGTCACTTGCCGTGACCATCTGCCCGTTCACCCAGAGACTGCCCCGGTCTCTTGCCGTGACCATCTGCCCGTTCACCCAGAGACTGCCCCGGTCACTTGCCGTGACCATCTGCCCGTTCATCCAGAGACTGCCCCGGTCACTTGCCGTGACCTCCTGCCCGTTCTTCTAGAGACTGTCCCGATCACCTGCTGTGACTGCCTGCCTGGTCGCCACCCGCTTCCTTACAAGGACCGCCCCCTTGTATAGTAGCTCAGAGGTTCCGCCTCCCAGACCCGTTACAGTTTGCTCGGGCCATGGAACCCGGTGGCACCCAAGCTCCCTCGCTCTCGGACCTGTGTCATGAACTGCCCCGTCAGAGGTCCCAACAGGAGTCCATCCTGGGTCACCTGCGGAATGTCAATTCTCGCCTGGACACTCTGACTACTCCGCCAGCAACCTCCGCCAGTGCCATGACTCGCAATCTGGCAGCTCCGCTGTCCACTAATACCATGGTATCCTACCCCGGACCCCGGCTTTCTGCACCTCCTCGCTTCGGAGGCGACTCCGCCCAGGCTCGGGGCTTCATAAATCAGTGCACCCTGCACTTTGAACTCCTGTCCCACCAGTTTAACTCCGACCGGGCCAAAATTGCCTTCATCATGTCCCATCTCACCGGGGAGGCCCTGGCCTGGCTAAATCCTCTATGGGAGAGAGGAGACCCCCTGGTGTCCGACTTGCCTGCCTTTCTCATGGCTTTCCGGAAAGTCTTCGACGAACCCGGACGGAAGACCTCATCCGCATCATCACTGCTACGCCTTCGTCAGGGAAGTCTCACCGTGGGCCAATATGTCATACGGTTCCGTACCCTTGCCTCGGAGCTGGCCTGGGATAACGACGCTCTGGTATCCGTCTTCTGGGAGGGTCTGTCCGGCCGTATTAAAGATGAACTTGCCGGTCGGGACATTCCTACCACTCTCGATGACCTAATAACTCTTGCCACCCGGATTGACCTACGGTTCCAGGAGCGTGCCAAAGAGGTCACCCGTGAGAGGAGGTTTCCACGTCTAGCTCCTACTTTTCAGAAATCCGTCTCTCCCCAGGTACACTCTCCTGAGCCTATGCAGGTCGACCAGACCAAGATGGTCAAAACCCGTCAGGACTTACGCCGTGCCGAGGGGAGCTGCTTCTACTGTGGCAGTAAGGAGCACCGGATCCGTGCCTGCCCGGAGAGGTCGGGAAACGCCTGTGTCTAGGTTCGCTCAGAGAGGTCGACCTAGACAAGAATAAATCCTCTCCATCTCTGCTGTTGTCAGTCTCAATCGTCTGCGGGGAGAACCGTTATTTCGAACTAGCCCAACTTGACTCTGGAGCAGCCGGGAATCTTATTTCACAGTCCCTGGTAGAGAAATACCGCATCCCCACCAAACCTCTGGCTGTACCCTTGTCTGTTGCTGCCGTGGATGGGGGTCTCTTACCACGCCCCATCCAACTCATCACCGAATCCATTACTCTGCAGGTGGGAATGCTGCATTCTGAGAGTATCTCCTTTCATGTTCTGCCTGGACTCTCTCACGCCCTCTTGCTAGGTCTACCTTGGCTCCAGAGACATGCACCCGTGCTTGACTGGCAGACCGGAGAAGTCCTTCGCTGGGGACAGGACTGCCATAAGACCTGTCTGGTTCCCGTCCATCCCGTCCGTCCTTCTCCTACCCCAGCTAATCTACCTGGACTTCCGATTCCTTATTGGTCTTATGCTGATGTCTTTAATAAAAAGGAGGCAGAGACACTACCCCCTCATAGACCATACGACTGCCCTATCGACCTGTTACCTGGTACTACTCCTCCCCGTGGGCGTATTTATCCATTATCCGCTGCTGAGACCCGGTCGATGTCCGAATATATTGAGGAGAATCTGGCCAGGGGATTCATCCGGAAATCTACCTCCCCGGCGGGAGCAGGCTTCTTTTTCGTCAAAAAGAAGGACGGCTCTCTCCGTCCCTGTATAGACTATAGAGGCCTTAACCAGATCACGGTGAAGAATAAGTACCCCCTTCCGCTCATTCCGGAGTTATTTGATCGTCTGAGGGGGGCTAGAATCTTCACCAAACTGGACCTCCATGGGGCGTACAACCTGGTTCGTATCCATCAGGGGGATGAATGGAAGACGGCATTCAACACCCGGGATGGCCACTATGAATATCTGGTAATGCCCTTTGGTCTCTGTAACGCTCCTGCCGTCTTTCAAGAGTTGGTCAATGACATCTTCCGGGACCTTCTCTACTCCTGCGTAGTGGTGTACCTGGACGACATCTTGGTCTTCTCTCCGGATCTCCAGACTCACCGGAGGGACGTTCGTCAGGTCCTGCTCAGGCTCAGGCAGAATCACCTCTTCGCTAAATACGAGAAGTGCCTCTTTGAGCAGACCTCGCTTCAGTTTTTGGGCTACATTATTTCTCAGACCGGCCTACGAATGGATCCAGAGAAACTGTCTGCCATCGAGAAATGGCCTCGACCGGAGGGGTTGAAGGCCATTCAGCGGTTCCTGGGCTTCGCCAACTACTACCGCCTCTTCATACCGCACTTCTCTTCCCGGACTGCCCCAATTTCCGCGCTCACCCGTAAGGGTACTAATCCCAAAGAGTGGCCGCCCGAAGCAGAGGAGGCCTTTCTTTCCTTAAAACAGGCCTTCTCTTCCGCCCCGGTGCTGCATCGCCCGGACGGCAACAAGCAGTTCTTCCTGGAAGTTGACGCCTCCTCCTCTGGAGCCGGAGCGGTACTTACTCAAAAATCATCTTCCGGGAGGATGGTAACTTGCGGCTTCTTCTCTAAACTCTTCTCCTCCTCAGAGCGCAATTATTCCATAGGAGACCGAGAGTTATTGGCCATCAAACTGGCATTGGAGGAGTGGCGTTACCTGCTCGAGGGGGCTCTTCACCCGGTAATAATTTACACTGACCACAAGAACTTGGCTTACCTCCAGCATGCCCAGAGACTTAACCCGCGCCAAGCCCGCTGGTCCTTGTTTTTTGCTCGCTTTGATTTTGTTCTTCATTTTCGCCCGGCTGACAAAAACGTCAAGGCGGACGCCTTGTCTCGATCCTTTCTGGTGTCTGATCTCGAGGAAGATCCGAAACACATCATCGATCCCGCCAGAGTAATGCAGGTGGTTCCCGTGAGTCTAAATCGTCTCCCTCCCGGAAAGACGTTCGTATCAGTACCTGATCGGGAGAAGATCCTTCACTGGGGTCACTCGTCTAAACTGGCTGGCCACGCCGGTCAGAAAAAGACCCTCCAGCTTATTACCCGGCACTACTGGTGGCCTACCCTGCACAAGGACGTAATAGACTTTGTTTCTGCCTGTGTGTCCTGCGCCCGCAACAAGGTTCCGAGACATCTGCCAGCCGGTCGCCTCCTTCCGCTTTCTGTACCTGCTGCCCCCTGGCAGCATATAGCAATGGACTTTAAACTGACCTCCCAGTCTCTGCCGGTTGTACGGTCATTTGGGTGGTCGCTGACCGCTTCTCCAAGATGGCTCATTTCGTTCCCCTGCCAGGCCTCCCGTCTGCACCCGAGCTAGCTAAAGACTTTATTCGTCACATCTTTCGTCTTCATGGCCTGCCCCTCCACATCGTGTCAGATCGTGGGGTACAGTTCACCTCACGCTTCTGGAGAGCCACTTGTAAACTGCTAGACGTCACCCTGGACTTCTCTTCCGCTTACCACCCACAGTCCAATGGTCAAGTGGAGCGGATCAATCAGAACCTGACCAGTTACCTCCGGCACTTCGTTAATGCCCATCATTCAGATTGGGTGGATCTCCTACCATGGGCCGAGTTCTCTTATAACAATCACGAGAGCGAATCCTCCTCCAAATCCCCGTTTTTTGTAGTCTTCGGTCAGCATCCTCGGATTCCTTTTCCTGTCTCCACCTCTGTGGACAACCCGGCTGCGGAATCTCTCGTTAGCAAATTTTCCTCCATTTGGGAGAGTACCCGATCCGCACTCCTTCAGTCGTCCGAACGGATGAAAAGACACGCTGACAAAAAACGCCTGGATCCTCCACAATTTCGTCCTGGAGATAAAGTCTGGCTCTCATCTAAATATGTCCGACTCAAGATACCTTCTTACAAGTTAGGGCCTCGGTTCATCGGTCCTCTGGAGGTCATCAGTCAGATCAACCCGGTGGCCTATAAATTGAAACTCCCGGCCAACTTACGGATCCCTAACTCCTTCCATGTATCTCTCCTCAAACCTGTGGTACTTAACTCTTTTTCCAAGTCTACAGGTACGCCTTCTGCTCCGGTTTCTGCTGAGGACGAGTTTGAGGTAGAGAACATTCTTGCCACCAAAAGGGTAAGAGGAAAGACCTTTTTTCTAGTAGATTGGAAGGGGTTTGGTCCTGAGGAGATAACGTGGGAGCCCCGGGAGAACATCCATGCCCCGCTCATCCTTGCTAAATTTCTGTCTGGCCTAAAAAAGGGGGGGCCTAAAGGGGGGGTACTGTAGCGCCGGCGTCCCTGCCCTCTGCTAGGCAGGGACGCTGTTCCCCTCACCTCTCTGCTCCGTGCACGGCGTCCTCCTCCCGCTCTGCTGGCAGCGCGCGCTCCTTCCCGGCCACTGTGCTTAGGGCGCGCGCGCGCGCTCTCCCTCCCTCTTAAAGGGGCCGCGCGCGCCGTCCTAAGGAGTCCCCGGCCAATGGCCGGAGGACTTCACCATATATAAGGCACCTCCTCCAAAATGGAGGTGCCCGAGCAATGTTGTTGCACTGTTCACTACTCTGCTTCAGCCCTCAGGTCCCGTTGCCAGTTACCTGCCAGATACCTGCCAGATTCCTGCCAGCTTGCTGTCTTATTCCTGCCTGATATTCTACTACCTGCCTGCTAGCCTGAGGTCCGACGGTCTGCCTTACTACTCCTGTCAGTCTGTCTAAGGACCAGCTTGCCCGCTCACCTGGGAGCGCACATCAACTACCTGCCTGCTTGCCTGAGGTCCGACGGTCTGCCTTCCAACTCTTGTCAGTGTGTCTATGGACCAGCTTGCCCGCTCACCTGGGAGCGCACATCTGCTACCTGCCTGCTAGCCTACCTGGAGGCTCTGCCGTCACGTGCTGTGACCACCTGCCTGTCCAGTGACTCCTGCCCGCTCACCTGGGAGCGCTCATCTGCTGCCTGTCTGCTAGCCTACCTGGAGGCTCTGCCGTCACGTGCTGTGACCACCCGCCTGTCCAGAGACTTCTGCCCGCTCACCTGGGAGCACTCATCTGCCGCCTGTCTGTTGGTCTTCCTGGAGGCTCCGCCGTCACATGCTGTGACCACCCGTTTATCCAGAGACTCTCGCCTGCTCACCTGGGAGCTCACGTCTACCATCAGCCGCCACAGGTCGTACCAACCCTTTACCCAGAGACTGCCCCGGTCACTTGCCGTGACCATCTGCCCGTTCACCCAGAGACTGCCCCGGTCACTTGCCGTGACCATCTGCCCGTTCACCCAGAGACTGCCCCGGTCACTTGCCGTGACCATCTGCCCGTTCATCCAGAGACTGCCCCGGTCACTTGCCGTGACCTCCTGCCCGTTCTTCTAGAGACTGTCCCGGTCACCTGCTGTGACTGCCTGCCTGGTCGCCACCCGCTCCCTTACAAGGACCGCCCCCTTGTATAGTAGCTCAGAGGTTCCGCCTCCCAGACCCGTTACACCTAAACAGTGGAAACCCCCCACAAGTGACACCATTTTGGAAACTAGACCCCTTAGGGAACTTATCTAGATGTGTGGTGAGCACCTTGAACCCCAAGGTGCTTCACAGAAGTTTATAATATTGAGCTGTAAAAATAAAATTTTCACATTTTTCCCACAAAAACGTTTTTCATCCCTTAATTTTGCATTATCATAAGGGTAATAGGAAAAATTGCACCATGAAATTTGTTATGCAATTTCTCCTGAACACGCTGATACCCCATATGTGGAGGCAAACCACTGTTTGGGCGCACGGCAGGGTTTGAAAGGGAAGGAGCGCCATTTGACTTTTTGAATGTAAAATTTGTCTGAATAATTAGCGGACGCCATGTTGCGTTTGGAGAGCTTCTGAAGTGCCTAAACAGTGGAAACCCCCCACAAGTGACACCATTTTGGAAACTAGACCCCTTAGGGAACTTATCTAGATGTGTGGTGAGCACCTTGAACCCCAAGGTGCTTCACAGAAGTTTATAATATTGAGCTGTAAAAATAAAATTTTCACATTTTTCCCACAAAAACGTTTTTCAGCCCTTAATTTTGCATTATCATAAGGGTAATAGGAAAAATTGCACCATGAAATTTGTTGTGCAATTTCTCCTGAACACGCTGATACCCCATATGTGGAGGCAAACCACTGTTTGGGCGCACGGCAGGGTTTGAAAGGGAAGGAGCGCCATTTGACTTTTTGAATGTAAAATTTGTTTGAATAATTAGCGGACGCCATGTTGCATTTGGGGAGCCCCTGATGTGCCTAAACAGTGGAAACCCCCCACAAGTGACACCATTTTGGAAACTAGACCCCTTAGGGAACTTATCTAGATGTGTGGTGAGCACCTTGAACCCCAAGGTGCTTCACAGAAGATTATAATATTGAGCTGTAAAAGTAAAATTTTCAAATTTTTCCCACAAAGCCGTTTTTCATCCCTTAATTTTGCATTATCATAAGGGTAATAGGATAAATTGCACCATGAAATTTGTTGTGCAATTTCTCCTGAGTACGCCGATACCCCATATGTGGGGGAAAACCACTGCTTTGGTGTACGGCAGGGTTCGGAAGAGAAAAGAGCGCTATGTTGGCTGGGATAGGTGGCAGACACCATGTCACATTTGAAGAGTCGCTGAAACCCCCACAAGTGACCCCATTTTGTAAACTACACCTCTCAAGGAATTCATCTAGGGAAGTAGTGAGTATTTTTTAATTTTTTAATTTATACCATTGGACAGTGAAAAAAGCATAATTATATTTTTACCACAAAAAAATGTTTTACCCTCAGATTTTACATTTTCACACAGGGCAATGGGTAAAAATGGTGCCGAAATGTGTCACACAATTTCTTCTAAAAGTGGCAATACCCCATATGTGGCTGTATCGTACCGCTCAGCCATACGGCGAGATCTGGGGGGGACGGAGTGCTATTTGACAATTGGAGAACAAATTATTGTACAATAGGCATTTGGATTTGGGAGCACAAAATTTTCTGAATTTCTTTTGGGGGGCAATGGCCATTTCGCTTTTCCAGAGCCTTTCTGCTACCAGTAACTTGGAAGTCCCTTATATTTTTAACAGATGACAGACCTGAGTGGGGACTAGCTTTTTTTGAGGACTGAGTTGAAGCTTTTATTGGGAACATTTTATGTAACATTTATCCGGCGCTCTAGGCTGAGCACTTACATCGGGGTTTCCACCTAAATTTCCAAGTGATATAATTCAGATGAAACCCCTGCGGGATCCATTCACTGTAATGAGGCAGCAGAGTTACTCTGGACTCCGTCTGGCCTTTGTTTAGCGGTGTCCTTTTTTTCAGAAGTGCACAAAACTGGCCAACCGCACTTTTATGCACGCCTAAAACAAATGACACCGTGGGATCCCAGGCTAGACGGCGTCCACAGTGGTCTACAGTGCCTACAAGTAGCATTCAACCCCCTGCAGATTTAGCTGGTTTGATAAGATGCAAATAAGTTAGAGCCTTCAAACTGCAAACGAGAGTAGGTTTTATGAACAGAAGCATAAATCTTACAAACCAAAAAGTTATGTTGCTCAGTTGAATTTTATTAAATTTTAAACATAAAAGTGTGGGTCAATTATTATACAACCCCTATGTTTAATATTTTGTGGAATAACCCTTGTTTGCAATTACAGCTAATAATCGTCTTTTATAAGACCTGATCAGGCCGGCACAGGTCTGTGGAGTTATCTTGGCCCACTCCTCCATGCAGATCTTCTCCAAGTTATCTAGGTTCTTTGGGTGTCTCATGTGGACTTTATTTTTGAGCTCCTTCCACAAGTTTTCAATTGGGTTAAGGTCAGGAGACTGACTAGGCCACTCCAACACCTTGACTTTTTCCCTATTGAACCAGGCCTTGGTTTTCTTGGCTGTGTGCTTTGGGTCGTTGTCTTGTTGGAAGATGAAATTACGACCCATCTTAAGATCCTTGATGGAGGAGCGGAGGTTCTTGGCCAAAATCTCCAGGTAGGCCGTGCTATCCATCTTCCCATGGATGCGGACCAGATGGCCAGGCCCCTTGGCAGAGAAACAGCCCCACAGCATGATGCTGCCACCACCATGCTTGACTGTAGGGAAGGTATTCTTGGGGTCGTATGCAGTGCCATCCAGTCTCCAAACGTCACGTGTGTGGTTGGCACCAAGGATCTCGATCTTGGTCTCATCAGACCATAGAACCTTGAACCAGTCTGTCTCAGAGTCCTCCAAGTGATCATGAGCAAACTGTAGACGAGTCTTGACATGACGCTTTGAAAGTAAAGGTACCTTACGGGCTCGTCTGGAACGGAGACCATTGCGGTGGATTACGTTACTTATGGTATTGACTGAAACCAATGTCCCCACTGCCATGAGATCTTCCCCGAGCTCCTTCCTTGTTGTCCTTGGGTTAACCTTGACTCTTCGGACAAGCCTGGCCTCGGCACGGGAGGACACTTTCAAAGGCTGTCCTGGCCGTAGAAGGCTAACAGTAGTTCCATAAGCCTTCCACTTACGGATGATGTTCCCAACAGTGGAGACAGGTAGGCCCAACTCCTTGGAAAGGGTTTTGTACCCCTTGCCAGCCTTGTGACCCTCCACGATCTTGTCTCTGATGGGCTTGGAATGCTCCTTTGTCTTTCCCATGTTGACCATGTCTGAGTGCTGTTCACAAGTTTGGGGAGGGTCTTAAATAGTCAGAAAAGGCTGGCAAAAGAGATCTTTAATCCACACATGTGAAGCTCATTATTCTTGGTGCCTGAACTACTTCTTAATACTTTAGGGGGACCAAACAGAATTCTTGTGGTTTGAGGGGTTGAATAATAAATGACACTCTGAATTAACTTTTTACGTTTTAAAAAAAAAAATAAAAAAAAAATTGCTGCAGTGCATTTCCCACTTCCAGGCTGATCTACAGTACAAATGTCACAATGCCAAGTTAATTCCGCATGTGTCAACCAGCTAAATCTGCAGGGGGTTGAATACTACTTGTAGGCACTGCATATCTGCCTCATTACAGGGAATCTTCCGTCATGGGTTCTGGCTGAATCACGTATTTCAGAGATTTACACGGAAACTCTGGTGTAAGTGCTCAGCGCAGAGCGCAGGATAAATGTGAGCAGAGCCTTACTGCGATCTTTCGCAGACATAATAAACAAATCAGTAGCAGGCGAAGAATTGGTTTTATTTATTTTTTACGCCGCTCCTCGTGCGGTATAAGTGATGAGATTACTTTATTCTTCGGGTCGGTGCGATTACAGAGATACCAGATTTATATCGGGTTTTTATGACTGACAGCTGTCACACACTAAAAGACGCTTTTTTTTGCAAAATCTAGTTTTTGCATCACCATATTTTGAGAGCTATAATTTTTCCATATTTCGGCCGACAGTCATGTGATGGCTTGTTTTTTGCGGGACGAGTTGACATTTTTATTGGTACCATTTTTGGGTACGTGACATTTTTTGATCGCTTTCTATTCCGTTTTTTGGGAGGTAAAATTAACAAAAAACAATTCAGGAATTGTTCTTTGAGGGTTTTTTTTATGCCGTTCTGCGTGTGGTAAAAGTGATCAGGCAGCGTTATTCTTCGGGTCAGTACATTTACAGCGATACTACACTTACTGTATATTTTTTTATGTTTTGGCGCTTTTACACAATAAAACAAATTTATAGAAAAAAATATTTTTTTTGCATTGCTTTATTCTGAGCACTATAACTTTTTTATTTTTCGACAGATGAAGCTGTATGGTGGCTTGTTTTTTGCGGAACAAGATGACGTTTTCAGCGGTACCATTTTTATTTCTATTTTGCTTTTTGATCACATTTTTTTCCACTTTTTGTTTGGCGATATGATGAAAAAGCATATTTTTTTGCTCCGTTTTTTTATTTATTTTTATTACGGTGTGCACAGAAGGAGTTAATTAGTGTGACAGTTTTATAGCTCGGGTTGTTTTGGACGCAGCGATACCAAATATGTGTTCTTTTTTTGGTTTTGTAAAAATATACGGATTTATTGGTTTAATATTTTATTTATTTATTTTTATTTATTTTGTGATTTTTTTTAACAGTTTAAAAACTTTTTTTTTTACTTTTTTTTTACATTTTTACTTAGTCCCTGTATGGGACATTAATTTTTATTTTTCTGATCACTGATCTCATGTAATGTAATAGACATATATTACATTACATTAAATTAGATCTTCCCTGTTTCAGTCAGAGTCTCCTGTCTGGCTCAGCTTGCAGGCTGAGCCAGACAGGACACCATATATGGCAGAGCTGGAGGCGGTCATGTGACCTCCAGCTGCCATAGCAACCCCAGGTCCTGGAAGGAATCGGAGGTCTTCGGAGAGGTAAGTAAGACGACCCCCTCTCCTCCTGCTGTCTCCTATATGCCGCGATCACTATAGATCGCAGCATATAGAAGACAGCAAAGGGTTAACATCACTGGGACCTGATCCAATCAGGTCCCGATGATGTTCCCTGTTAGAGCTAACGCTCTGCAGCGGAATCGCAGCGCTTGCAGGTCACTGGGGGTCCTGAGCGCTGCGAGACCACCCACCATTTTTAAACGTCCGCGCTGCACAGAGCCCAGGCAGCGCGGACGTTTATGTACAGTGGGCGGTCGGGAACCGGTTAAATGCAACATTTCGCCTGCAGTCTATTCCTGCCAAATCTGCCCTGAAAAGTCAAGTAGAGCTCCTTCCCATCCGAGTCCTGCCATGTGCCCAAATAGTTGCTTTCCCCCCATATGGGGCATCAGTGTACTCAGGAGAAATTGATAACAAATTATATGGTTCATTTTCTCCTATTAGAATTGTGAAAATGAACAACTTGGGGTTAGAGCAACAGCTTTGTGTGAAAAATTAGATTTTTTATTTTCATGGCTCAACCTAATCAATTTATGTGAAGCACCTGTGGGTTCCAGATGCTCAAAACACCTCTAGATAAATTCATAAATTCCTTGAGGGGAGTAGTTTACAAAATGGGGTCACTTGTGGGGGGTTTCCACTGTTTAGGCACATCAGAGGCTCTGCAAAAATGACATGGTGTCCGCTATGTATTCCAGCCATTTTTGCCCTCCAAAAGTCAAATGGTGCTCCTTCCCTTCCAAGTCATGCCGTGTGCCCAAAGGGTATTTTTTTTTTCACATGGAATATTAGTGTATTCAGGAAAAATTGCACAACAAATTGTACAGTCCATATTTTTCCTGTTACGCTTGTGAAAATGCAAAGTTTGGGGCTAAAGCAATATTTTTGTGGGAAAAGTAAAATTTTCATTTTTTCCTTCCACATTGCTTTAATTCCTGTGAAGTACCTTAATGTTAATAAACTTCTTGAATGTGGTTTTGAGCACTTTGATGGGCTTACTTTTTAAAATGGTGTAATTTTTGGGTATTTTAGATCACATAGGCCACTCAAAGACACTTCAAATGTGATATGGTCCCTAAAAATGGTTTATAAATGTTTCAGACAAGAGAAATTACTGATCAACTTTTAATAAAAGTTATTTATTAACTATTTTGTGTAATATAACTATCTTGTTTAAGGGCATAAAAATTAAAATCTGCCTTACATATGGCACTTTTTTAATGGAACTAATAAAATGGACGTTTTAACTTTACAGCTCTTGTGATGGATATGGAGAAGGGGCTGGAGTTTTTCTAATCTACTTCTTACTATAAAAATTAAAAATTTGAAATTTGATAAATTTTCGCCAAAATTCTGATATTTTCACAAATAAACACAAAAAATATTGACCAAAATTTACCACTAACATAAAGTACAATGTGTCATGACAAAACAATCTCAGCATCACTGGGATCTGTTGAAACGTTCCAAAAAGTGACACTCGTCAGAATTGTAAAATTTGGCCTCATCAGGAAGGTGAAAACAGGCTCAGGTGTAAACGAGTTAACTTACTAATTATTCAGAGATTCTTATTGCCACTCACTAAGGATAGACTAAGGACAGGGCATCAAAGCTACAACACATAACTGATCATCACCCCAACCATAATGCCATGTATCCCCATTATGAACTACATGTCTTTACAGAAGAAGCTTTGGGACATGCATGAAAAACAGGAAGCAGAAGAATCAGTAAGATAGGTATATTAACACATGTAAGTTGATCTTACCCAAACTTACTAGCATATAGAATGACAATTTGGATAGTTAAGCCCCACTACTATGAATGCCCCCGAAACAGCTGATCTTGTGCATGACTAAGCTATTCTATAAATTTTATAATTGTATAAAGGAAGAGGACTTGAGCTCTAGTGCCACATATTGGAAGTAATAATCCTAAAAGTCAATATCAACCTTTTAACAAGCTTTTGCAAATGACTAAGGATAAAAGCCAAACCAGAATCTCAATTTGCAGACACAAGTTTCAGGGTGTTGCCCCTCCTCAGTGCAAAGCATGAGATCTGATTTGACTGTATGAGAGGCTTCTGACTAGGCTCTAAGGGGTAAAATCTCTCTTTGAGGAAAGTGACATGCCAGACATGCTAGTGTAAGGAGACTTATAGGCCATGCAATTCTCCTCTGGAAAATTTAATATTAAAATTGCAACTTTAGAGAGGAAGAGGACTTAAACTCTAGTACCACCTATTGGAAGTAGCAATCCTAAAAGTCAATATCAATCCTTTAATGAGCCTTGCCATATGACTTAGGATAAAATCCATACCAGAATCTCAATCTGCAGACATGTGTATCACTAGAGTTCTGGTAATCTTCCTTTCTGAAGTGGCAATTTGCATATTTAATTTCCCAGAAGAGCATTGCATAGCCTATAAGCCTCTTTACATTGACATGTCAGGCGTGTCACATTCCACGACAAGAGACATTATCCCTTAGATCCCAGTTAGAGGCCTCTTATACAGCCAAAGCAGATCTCATGCTTTGCACTGAGGAGAGGCGATCCCCGAAACATGTGTCTGCAAATTGAGATTCTGGTTTGACTGATTATCCTAAGTGATATGGCAAGGCTCATTAAAGTGCAAATATTTACTTTTAGGATTGCTACTTCTAAGAGGTGACAGTAGGGTTCAAGTCCTCTTTCTTGTTGAAGAAGCAATTTACATATTTAATTTCCCAGAGGATTATTGCATGGCCTATAAGTCTCCATACACTGACATGTCACTGTCCACAAGAAAAGACATTATCCCTTTGAATTAGCTAAAACATGACCCTTTTGTGGTTTAGTTCACAGGATTGACCCAACAAAATTAGGGATGTTGCAAAGTATGAATATCCACATGAAAACTTTATGAAACTTTATTAACCTCTATTTATGCTCCCATCGGGGACGCTAGTTGTAAAAAAATAAGACTCAAGTTAAAAGATGCCCAAAAACATTCCCCTATTACCTTTCCTATAACCGAGTACTGAATGCTTTTTCATGTCCATGACAGTCTATTACTCATGAGTCTTTTCCTCAAGAGGTTTGCCACCTCACTTTATCACTTGATAATCACCTACTTTGGGCTCACATAATCTGCAGGGGTTACCACTTGTCCCCCCAGGATCTAAAATCATAATAAACCTTTCCGTTTCTGTTGCCTCCTGAACCACTACAAGCAAATCCTGACACATCACAACATCCAGCTTTCATCCTTACAGATTGTACATATCGTGTTCTGTCTACAATGCTTCTTCAAAACTAGCTGAAATAGCCTTCCAGAGCTATAAACAACGAGACGACGGGCATCAATAAAGTTTGATTTAATCAAGAAATGACATCCATTTCATCAGACCCATCCATCACCTCTCGTTGTTCTTAGTGCCAGAATGGTTTATGTTACCCAGTTTAAAAGGAAAAAAGTCTGGGTAGACAATTCAGCAAATACACATGCATTCTGCTGTGAGATTAGGTGGCATTGATTGATAATCCCACCCACAGACCTTCTATATGTGTATGACAATTATTAATTTTAATGGTTTTAACTATTTATATTTCTACTATTTGCACTGAAACATATTTATAAAGGCATGTTAGTAGTGCAGGGCCGTAATCATGACAGTCGAACAATTGTTACGCCAAACTATTTTTGTGCATCTGGTAGCTCAGCTTTAGTGGCTCTCTATCATTAATGGGGTGCCTTTGATTCTCTTGCTACACACAACACTAAAATTGCACCAAGAAAGAAAAGTCAAAGAAATCTGAAAATCCCACGATTAATAGGCATGTTAATAATATGCAAATGATTAAAACAATGAAAACTAAATTTTCAAAACAGCTAATTTTATTCAGTATCGAGTATGAGAGCCATATGCAGAAATCCCCATACTTACGGCCTTGGCTGCTATCAATAAGGTTATTAATGGCTCTCTGAGGAAGTCTCTGAATGCACTTTGGCAGCAAATCATCAAGACCCGCTGCTGGCAGCTTCCTTTACATGTGAATATAAGAAACTATGCAAAATATTTTATCAAACAAATATGATTCTTTATATAGTAATGATCCTCTTCTTCCCTGGCCTTCAGACCTACTCATTTACTCTGAAAAACCTGTGGAACAAACTACGAACAGATAAACTGCTAACTCAATGAGGGATCATGTTACAGCTGCCCATTTAAGTCTTTGTAGAAGAAAGGGTGAGGAGTTGCAAAGAGATAGAGGCAAAGAGACAAACAGAAAGTGCTGCTGCTGTACATTAAGTCTTTTATCTCACCTCACAGCTGTATTCTCAGCTCTAGGGTGCCATATTGCATCGCAGTACACGGACTGGCCCGGCACCTCTACTGACCTCAGCGTGACAGAGTGATGTGTTTCTATGCAGCTGTCATGTTCAGGTCAGGAGAGACAATGGTCAGTCCAAGAATTCCATTGCGATCTTACTGTTCAATATTCATGTACAGTACAGACCAAAAGTTTGGACACACCTTCTCATTTAAAGATTTTTCTGTATTTTCACGACTATGAAAATTGTACATTCACACTGAAGGCATCAAAACGATGAATTAACACATGTGGAATTATATACTTAACAAAAAAGTGTGAAACAACTGAAAATATGTCTTATATTCTAGGTTCTTCAAAGTAGCCACCTTTTGCTTTGATGACTGCTTTGCACACTCTTGGCATTCTCTTGATGAGCTTCAAGAGGTAGTCACCGGAAATGGTCTTCCAACAATCTTGAAGGAGTTCCCAGAGATGCTTAGTACTTGTTGGCCCTTTTGCCTTCACTCTACAGTCCAGCTCACCCCAAACCATCTCGATTGGGTTCAGGTCTGGTGACTGTGGAGGCCAGGTCATCTGGCGTAGCACCCCATCACTCTCCTTATTGGTCAAATAGCCCTTACGCAGCCTGGAGGTGTGTTTGGGGTCATTGTCCTGTTGAAAAATAAATGATGGTCCAACAAAACGCAAACCGGATGGAATAGCATGCCGCTGCAAGATGCTGTCGTACCCATGCTGGTTCAGTATGCCTTCAATTTTGAATAAATCCTCAACAGTCACCAGCAAAGCACCCCCACACCATCACACCTCCTCCTCCATGCTTCACGGTGGGAACCAGGCATGTAGAGTCCATCCATTCACCTTTTCTGCGTCGCACAAAGACATGGTGTTTGGAACCAAAGATCTCAAATTTGGACTCATCAGACCAAAGCACAGATTTCCACTGGTCTAATGTCCATTCCTTGTGTTCTTTAGCCCAAACAAGTCTCTTCTGCTTGTTGCCTGTCCTTAGCAGTGGTTTCCTAGCAGCTATTTTACTATGAAGGCCTGCTGCACAAAGTCTCCTCTTAACAGTTGTTGTAGAGATGTGTCTGCTGCTAGAACTCTGTGTGGCATTGACCTGGTCTCTAATCTGAGCTGCTGTTAACCTGCGATTTCTGAGGCTGGTGACTCGGATAAACTTATCCTCAGAAGCAGAGGTGACTCTTGGTCTTCCTTTCCTGGGGCGGTCCTCATGTGAGCCAGTTTCTTTGTAGCGCTTGATGGTTTTTGCAACTGCACTTGGGGACACTTTCAAAGCTTGCCCAATTTTTTGCACTGACTGACCTTCATTTCTTAAAGTAATGATGGCCACTCGTTTTTCTTTACTTTGCTGCTTTTTTCTTGCCATAATACAAATTCTAACAGTCTATTCAGCAGGACTATCAGCTGTGTATCCACCAGACTTCTCAAAAACACAACTGATGGTCCCAACCCCATTTATAAGGCAAGAAATCCCACTTATTAAACCTGACATGGCACACCTGTGAAGTGAAAACCATTTCCGGTGACTACCTCTTGAAGCTCATCAAGAGAATGCCAAAAGTGTGCAAAGCAGTCATCAAAGCAAAAGGTGGCTTCTTGGAAGAACCTAGATTATAAGGCATATTTTCAGTTGTTTCATACTTTTTTGATAAGTATATAATTCCACATGTGTTAATTCATAGTTTTGATGCCTTCAGTGTGAATGTACAATTTTCATAGTCATGAAAATACAGAAAAATCTTTAAATGAGAAGATGTGTCCAAACTTTTGGTCTGTACTGTACAATGTTCTCCTTGCAGCACCTTCTGAACATGGGCTACTTATACTCAGGAGAGCAGGAATCCCTCAAGTCTTTGTGTACAATGTATTGGAAACCTCATATCAGCTAGTCTCCACCCACTAGTTCGGAGACAACAGAACTGAAATGTAACGATAGAGCCTGTAGAAAAGAACATTGGTGAAGAATTTAGGACACCAATTAAACAATGGCCAGTAATAGTGTTATTTCTCATATACACACATTTGTTATTCTAAAAAGTCACATAAAATAACAGATTTCATCAATGTAAGGAGGAGTCATAATAGGCTTTTACGACTCATATTTTTACGACTCATATTTACGACTCATAATAGGCTCATACGACTCATATGTGAACTCCCAATCCCACTCCCAGTCATGATACTGTTTGTTTCATTTGCAACAATGTTTTCATCTGAATTATAGCCATTATATTGTTTTGACTGATTCTGCCATTCTCGATAACTATGCACCTTCTCAGATGCCTTCAGAAATCCATTCCAGGGAAAGATAAAAAGCCAGCCCATGTTTCCAAATGCCTGATGTGAGAGCCATCAGAGAGATTAGAATCCTTTAATCTCTATAGATATGGATAGGCATTTTTGGCAGAGCACAACATGTATGTTAATCAGCGGGTTAATGATGTTAATTTTTTCTAGGAGATCCTTTGGCCATCAATGAAATTGTAATGGCTAATTTTACATAATCGCACATGATGCTAATGTTATAAGCGGCTGCACTCAAATGTGTAATCTCCTTTGCACATTTGAAAGATCTGCTTGGAAAACCCCAATAACACTTCCAAGTGCAGGTATATTAAAGAAAACCTGTTAGAGTCTGACTTTGTGATTGCAGCCAAGTATTTTTATTCTGAAATGTCGCATTTCAGAGAAGACATAGTCTTAAGAGTTGGCTGGGACCATAAAGAAAGATCTGACTAATCTAGTTAAAGCTCACAGGCTTCTGCCCACCCTACTGTATGTGATTGACAGGTCTCTCCCATGTGTGTGGTGTTAGCGACATCTCTCCCTATAGTCCTAGGTCGGCTTTACAAACTATGTTTTTTCTACCCCAATGGCATATTAAGGTAAAGAACACCTAGCTGCGATTGCGTGGCCAGGCTTTGATTTATTCTGCCCGTGTTACAGGCAGCATGAATCTAGTGGCAGATTCCCTTTAACCATTGCAGATTAGTCTTTATTTTAGAACTTCTTTCAGGAGTGAACATGAGGTTTGTGGGCCCCCAACTATCATGGGTCTTTAATACTATTAGTCTTTTCATAAGACCTTTTGGGACCCTAGGCTTGGGTGCTTCCACAACCTTTGAATCCATTATAATTATAACCTTCGATTTTTAATGTCATAGAATCATAGAATGGTAGAGTTGGAAGGGACCTCCTGGGTCATCTGGTCCAACCCCCTGCTCAAAGCAGGATTCACTAGATCATCTCAGACAGATGTCTGTCCAGCCTCTGTTTGAAGACGTCCATTGAAGGGGAACTCACCACCTCTCGTGGCAGCCTGTTCCACTCATTAATCACCCTAACTGTCAAAAAGTTTTTTCTAATATCTAATCTGTGTCTCCTCCCATTTAGTTTCATCCCATTGCTTCTAGTCTTTCCTTGTGCAAATGAGAATAAAGATGATCCTTCTACAATGTGACAGCCCTTGACATATTTGTAGACAGCTATTAAGTCTCCTCTCAGTCTTCTTTTTTGCAAGCTAAACATTCCCAAATCCTGCAACCGTTCCTCATAGGACATGGTTTGCAGACCAGTCACCATTCTGGTCGCTCTTCTCTGAACTTGCTCCAGTTTGTCTGTCTTTTTTAAAATGTGGTGCCCAAAACTGTACACAGTATTCCAGATGAGGTCTGACCAAAGAGGAGTAAAGACCGATAATGACTTCACGTGATCTAGACTGTATGCTTCTGTTAATACATCCCAGAATTGTATTTGCCTTTTTTGCTGCTGCATCACACTGTTGACTCATGTTCAGTTTATGATCTATTAGTATGCCTAAGTCTTTTTCACATGTACTGTTGCTTAGCTCTATTCCTCCCATTCTGTATATGCTTTTTTCATTTTTATTGCCCAGATGTAGTACTTTGCATTTTTCCCTGTTAAAAACCATTCTGTTGGTTGCTGCCCACTGCTCCAGTTTATTTAGGTCTTTTTGAATCCTCTCTCTCTCTTCTCTAGTATTAGCTATCCCTCCTAGCTTTGTGTCATCAGCAAATTTAATCAGTTTACCCTCAATTCCTTCATCTAAATCATTGATAAAGATGTTGAACAATACAGGTCCCAGGACGGAGCCCTGTGGTACCCCACTTGAGACATTCATCCAGCTGGATGTGAAGCCATTTACAACCACCCTTTGAGTCCGATCACTAAGCCAGTTATGAATCCACCTAACAGTTGCCTGGTCCATTGCATACTTGGTCATTTTTTCAATAAGGATGGTGTGAGATACTTTGTCAAATGCTTTTCTGAAGTCAAGATATACTATATCTACAGCATTTCCCTGATCCACCCAGTCAGTGATTCTGTCATAGAAGGAAATTAAGTTAGTCTGACATGACTTGTTAGTTACAAACCCATGCTGACTCTGGTTAATCACTTCATTCTTATCCATGTACTTACATACATGTTGTTTAATAATTTGTTCAAAGATCTTTCCTGGTATAGAAGTCAGACTCACCGGCCTATAGTTCCCAGGGTCCACCTTCTTCCCCTTTTTGAAGATAGGAACAACATTTGCTCTTCTCCAGTCTTCTGGGACTTCTCCTGTTCTCCAAGAATTTTCAAAGATTATGGAGAGTGGTTCTAAAATTTCTTCTACGATCTCCTTCAGTACTCTGGGGTGTAATTCATCTGGACCTGGAGACTTGAACTCATTTATGTTAGCTAAATATTCCCTCACAATCTTTCTGTTTACAGATAACTTGGATTCCTCTATTCCTTTAAAAGGACAGTGAAGATCAGTTGATGTTACATTTTCTTTCTGAGAGAAAACAGATGCAAAATAGGAATTAAAAAGTTCGGCCTTCTCAACATCCTCTCTTACCATTTCTCCATTTTCATCCTGTAAAAATCCTATAGCATCTTTGACTTTTCTTTTACTTTTGACATACCCCCAAAATCCTTTTTTATTGCTTTTGACATCTCTTGCAAGCCTTAATTCATTGTCAGCTTTAGCTAACCTGATACGTGCCCTACAGGATCTGCAGACTGCATTATAATCTTCTTTAGATATGCCTCCCTCTTTCCATTTAATAAACATTTCTTTCTTTCTTTTTAGCATGTGTTTAAGTTCTGTGTTCATCCATCCTGGTTTCCTTAAATGCTTCCCATTCTTCCTACTTTTCGGGATTGTTAACGATTGTGCTTTGAGAATCTCATTTTTAAAAATTTCCCATCCTTCCTGGACATTTTTGTCCTTAAGGACATCCAGCCATTGGATCCCTCCTATTCTGTTTCTGAGTCTCTTAAAATCTGCCTTTCTAAAATCTAACCTTGAAGTTTGAGTCTTCACATGTCTTCCTCCTCTAGTTATCCAAAATTCTATAATAGCATGATCGCTGCCTCCTAGGGTCCCAGCCACCTTTACCTCCTCAACCATTTCCTCCCTGTTTATAAGGATTAGATCCAAAGTAGCAGATCCCCTTGTTTTCTCCCCTACCTTTTGGAAGATAAAGTTGTCAGCAAGAGAGGATAACAATTTGCTTGACCTGTTAGTTTTACTTGAGAGAGATTCCCAACAAATGTCTGGATAGTTGAAATCTCCCATGACCACTACGTCATATTTTTTGGAGAACTTGGTCATTTGATACATAAAGAGTTCATCCATATCTTCAGCTTGCCCAGGTGGCCTGTAGTAAATGCCTACAATGGTGTCCTTTCCGTTGTTTTCTCCTTGTATTCTTACCCAAACAGTTTCCACAGAACTCCCAGTCTCTGAAGCTTCAATCTCTGTGCAGATATACGCTTTTCTAACATACAATGCAACACCTCCTCCTCGTTTATCAAGTCTGTTTCTTGCAAATAAGTTGTATCCTTTTAGCCTTTTATTCCAATCATGTGTATCGTCCCACCAAGTTTCAGTGATTCCAATGACATCATATTCCTTTTCCTGCATTAGTAGTTCCAATTCTCCTTGTTTGTTGCCCATGCTTTGTGCATTTGTATAAAAACATTTTAGTAATATATGTAACATTTTAGTAATTTTATGTAATATATCACTGCTTAAAATTCTGCAAACACCGAGTCATATCACATCAACATATGAAAAGCTCTTGGTGCATGCAGATAGGCTCCAAGTAAATGAAAGGACAATTTTTTGGCCTCTATCAAGGTGGTATATGTCAGCATGCCTTTTTTAGCTGCAGCAGACTGCGGTTTCCTATAAAGTGGTTTACCCAAGAAAGTATATCACATGGTAAACAAAACAACTTGCCCAAATGTTGTCAAACTCATGAAAAATCCATCACAATAGACAATCCACAGTTCTACATTTGTCCTTATCCTGCTCGTAGTTTTCCATTATGACTTGTTCCAGTGATTGCGGCTTCTCAACCAACCTGTTGAATAAGCCTCTAAGCTATTGTGTCATCATAAAAAAGCAAAAAAAAGTTTAGCACCTTCTTTTGTGGACCTTAAAGGCGGGTCTACAACATCACAAACTAGTCCTGTGCAAAGTGTATCCCGTGGGCAATATCAACGGTGCTGATGTGCGAATCTGGGGGTTGTATGGCTTAGTGTGCACCTGACCTGCGTAGATGCGTAGAGATGCAGTTCAGGTACACACAGCAGTTTGCAAGATGAACGCGTCTGAATGCAGAGGCTTTGCTCACTTTGTGTGTGTTGGCACTAATCACAGTATTGATGCCTGATCAACGCATCCACCTGCAGCACACCAAGCAGCAACGCTGGAGTGGTGCTTTGATTTTGACATTTTTAATACATTGAATGGTCCAAATATCTTTTTCACCCAACACAAAGTGTGATCCTGTAAAATTACAATTTTTCTGTTCCCGAAGCATTCTTTAGGTCTGGTGACAAGATATTTGGGCCTTATATACAGATGCATCTCACTAAATTAGAATATCATCAAAAAGTTAATTTATTTCAGTTCTTCAATACAAAAAGTGAAACTCCTATATTATATAGAGTCATTACCAACAGAGTGATCTATTTCAAGTGTTTATTTCTGTTAATGTTGATGATTATGGCTTACAACCAATGGAAGCACAAAAGTCATTATCTCAGTAAATTAGAATACTTTACAACAACAGCTTGAAAAATGTTTTTAAAATCCGAAATGTTGTCCTACTGAAATGTATGTTCAGTAAATGCACTCAGTACTTGGTCGGGGCTCCTTTTGCATCAATTACTGCATCAATGCGGCGTGGCATGGAGGCGATCAGCCTGTGGCTCTGCTGAGGAGTTATGGAAGCCCAGGTTGCTTTGATAGCCGCCTTCAGCTCGTCTGCATTGTTGGGTCTGGTGTCTCTCATCTTCCTCTTGACAATACCCCATAGATTCTCTATAATAGATTCTCTATGGGGTTAAGGTCAGGCGAGTTTGCTGCCAATCAAGCACAGTGATACTGTTGTGTGTAAACCAGGTGTTGGTACTTTTGGCAGTGTGGACAGGGGCCAAGTCCTGCTGGAGAAAGAAATTTCCATCTCCAAAAAGCTTGTCGGCAGAGGGAAACATGAAGTGCTATAAAATTTCCTGGTAGACGGCTGCGCTGACTTTGGTTTTGATAAAACAAAGTGGACCTACACCAGCAGATGACATGGCTCCCCAAACCATGACTGATTGTGGAAACTTCACACTAGACCTCAAGCAGCTTGGATTGTGGCCTCTCCACTCTTCCTCCAGACTCTGGGACTTATTTCCAAATGAAAATTGGAACTCTGGGACCTTGTGGAGTGTGTCAATGACTGCCTTCTGGACATCTGTCAAGTCAGCAGTCTTCCACATGATTGTGAAGCCTACTGAAACAGACTAAGGGACCTTTTTAAACACTTAGGAAGCCTTTGCAGGTGTTTTTGTTAATTATTCTAATTTACTGAGATAATGACTTTTGTGCTTTCATTGGCTGTAAGCCATAATCATCAACATTAACAGAAATAAACACTTGAAATAGATCACTCTGTTTGTAATAACTCTTTATAATATATGAGTTTCACTTTTTGTATTGAAGAACTGAAATAAATTAACTCATATGTGCCTCATATGTGCCTGATGCCCAAACACATTTTATTACAAGTTGAATAATGCATGTTAATTACATAATCATAATGGGTACACCCACCCTTAAAGGGGTTTTCCTCTACTGTACAACCAATTTTAAATACCTACAGACCACTGCATGAAATAAAAAAAAGTATATGTGCCTCATGCCCAGCACCGTTCAGTTACCTTGATACCTATGTCCCCCTCCCCTCCCCCCAGTGGCTGTGGATGCTGATTGCTGCATTTGTCATGTAACATTATTTATGTCACAGGACTGGTAGGAGAAACAAGGTTTTTTCCAGCTGATACCCAGCTGCCATCGTGCGAACACAGCCTTTGTGCGTGCAAAATCGCCTGGACGTATGTATACATCCAAGGTCATGAAGGGACTCCTATGGACAGTGGGGTCCTCTCTCTCTTTCTCTTTTGTAGAGTGTAAGCTCCTATAGACAGTGGGGTCCTGCCTCTCTCTCTCTTCTGTAGAGTGTAAGCTCTTATCATCAGCGGGGTTCTCTCTCTCGTGCTGCATGTAAGCTCTTATGGTCAGCGGGGTTTTCTCTCTCTTCTATAGAGTGTAGGCTCTTATGGTCAGCGGGGTTTTCTCTCTCTTCTATAGAGTGTAAGCTCTTATGGTCAGTGGGATCGTCACTCTCTCTCTTGCAAAGCGTAAACTCTTATGGTAAGCAGGGTCTTCACTCTCTCTCTTCAGAGTGTAAGCTCTTATGGTCAGCGGGGTTCTCTCTCTCTCTCCTATAGAGTGTAAGCTCTTATGGTCAGCAGGGTCCTCGCTCTCTCTCTTGCAGAGTGTAAGCTCTTATGGTCAGCGGGGTTCCCTCTCTCCTATAGAGTGTAAGCTCTTATGGTCAGCAGGGTCCTCACTCTCTCTCTTGCAGAGTGTAAGCTCTTATGGTCAGCAGGGTTCTCTCTCTCTCCTATAGAGTGTAAGCTCTTATGGTCAGTGGGGTCGTCGCTCTCTCTCTTGCAGAGTGTAAGCTCTTATGGTCAGCAGGGTCCTCACTCTCTTTCTTGCAGAGTGTAAGCTCCTATGGTCAGCAGGGTCCTCACTCTCACTCTTGCAGAGTGTTAGCTCTTATGGTCAGCGGGGTTTTCTCTCTCTCCTATAGAGTGTAAGCTTTTATGGTCAGCAGGGTCCTCACTCTCTCTCTTGCAGAGTGTATGCTCTTATGGTCAGCAGGGTCCTCACTTTCTCTCTTGCAGAATGTAAGCTCTTATGGTCAGCAGGGTCCTCTCTCTCTTGCAGAGAGTAAGCTCTTCTGGTCAGCAGGGTTCTCTCTCTCTCTCCTATAGAGTGTAAGCTATTATGGTCAGCAGGGTCCTCGCTCTCTCTCTTGCAGAGTGTAAGTTCTTATGGTCAGCGGGGTTCTCTCTCTCTCTCTTGCAGAGTGTAAGCTCTTATGGTCAGCAGGGTCCTTGCTCTCTCTCTTGCAGAGTGTAAGCTCATATGGTCAGTCGGGTGGTCTCTCTCTCTTCCTTAGAGTTGAAGCTCTTCTGGTCAGTGGGGTCCTCTCTTTCTCTTCTGTAGAGTGTAAGCTCTTATGGTCAGAAGGGCCCTCTTTCTCTTTCTCCTGTAGAGTGTAAGCTCCTCTCTCCCACTTGTATTTTCTGAGCAATTACAAGATTCCAGTATTAATATTCGCGCTAATTTAATATATATCAAATTTTAAAAGATTCGCTCATCTCTAGCAGCTTTTTAACTTTTCTTCTTTATTTAGGCATATGAGAAATACTGATGAAAGACTGATGGTAAAAACTGACACACTGACCAAACACTGATGAAAATCAGACCATATTTTTACAAATGAGAAAAATCACTGACTTTTGTACCATGTCTACACCTACCCCTTACTATATCGCTGGTGACACTGGCCCCAACGTAGACATATGCAGGCAGTACTGGTATTGATGCTGTACCCTTGTGTTAATGCTTTCCTCCACACATACATTTTTTTCATACAGACAATAGTGCATTATTGATCCATGCAATAAAAGAGGATTTTAGATAAAGACTCAACATTTTTGGGGGGGAATTACCTTGAAAGCTATTTGGATTCATGTAGATGAGTCACTGCCAAGAAAAGGAAATCTGCAAAAACAAAGATTGATTTCTTGAAGTGAGTAGCAATTCGGAATAACTATAAGCAATTCCGAAGCAAAAATGCCTGTAATTTGTTCATTCAGAAGCTATCATACATGACAACGTGTACAGCCACTATAGCATCGGAAAGCAATACATTCAATCTGGCCACATTACAGCCGGTCACATTTTCTATATGAGCCATTGTTATTATTTATAAAGCCATCATGGCTTCCAGCATCTTCAATAATGATGTATGAACAGAAGCTTTATTGCACTATGTGACCTGTAACCCTTTCTGTGGGATTCTGTATCCTAAGGATTACATATATTATTCAGGAACGCTATCAGTAAGGGACACAGGCAAAACGGTACATAAATATCATTTTCTCTTATTCATGCAACTCACATGTCTGTGATACCAGCTCCGGAGATGGATTATTATTAGATTAGTAGAGAAGTCACATGAGCAATGAATAGAAACAGCATATGATATAATATGATGAAATTCAATTAGTATATGGATCATTGGTAAAACCAGAGTCAGTCTGGTCCACCAGAGTACCAGAGGATTCTGCTACAATGTTGGGCCCCAAAGATCCATAGAAGACAACCCGTTTTGGAGTTTGACTATGAATCCAATCACTTATACTTAGCTGTGTTTTTTATCACTTGATTTGCAAATTACCTTTTAGATCTTCTTAATACTATATACTTCAATGGAGCCTAAGATAAAAACCCTGCAGCAAGTCAATAAATAGTAATACTACATGTAAATGACATAGGGTACTTCGTTGACACTATTTTGATTAAAAAAAAAGCGTAAAGGCCATCACACCACGTCAGGGTGTACCCCAGTCGGGATGGACCCTAACTCTTGTAGTTCACCTCACTATGTGTCACCAGACCTCAAAATAAATGGGGGCAGAGCAGGACCCAGACCTGACTGCTCAGGCACGTATTAATGCAATGGACAAAATCCCAAGCCCAAAAGAGGGAGCCCCGCCCCTGTTTGTACAAAGTACAAAAAAATTAAAGCAGAACTATGTTGGTATATGTACAACATTGTCTATTAAATGGCCACAGTGTGAATGTGCACCTATACATTGTATTTATTCCAACATATGTTCTGGCTCATTTCTTTCGTTCTGCTATATATTTCAGTGGTCTGCGTGGGGTTGTTGAATATGATCCCTTTTAAATATAGAAAATGTAATATATTTAGATTTTGGTGGCAGAGGTGTTTGCTATTCAGGGATGGCAAAAGGAATGAAGACACGGCTAAAGGACATCTAAAGGATCGTTATAGAGTCTTTCAAGACAACTAGCTTGACAGTTATAGCAATCTCACAAAAACTGCTTGAATAGAGAAACATAATCAATATTGACTATACACTTGCAACATTTCACCCAGTCTTTTGGTAATTTTTTTAGCAACTCCTTGTTTACTACTGCAAAACCCACTCAATTCTGATTCCAGCCCCATCTCTTGGTCTTCGTTCTTGATACTTATGTATTTCTGTAGTTTGCCAGCGTTTAGCTCATCGTTACTGATCCTTGGTCTCTCACACATAGAAACCAGTTTCCTTGCCAACTCGGACGAGACACACATATTTACCGGCAGACATCAGTTTACCGATTACAACTGGTGTGGCTTTCTCCTTGCCCCTTGTGGGTGTACAATTTAGCCATTGTGGTGGATGCACTCTTCACTAAACAAAATAAACCCTTCTGCTCCCATATATTTTGGAACTTCTCACCCTCTTTCAATAATGGAGGTACTCTCTTGCAGGAAGGAAGAACTCCATCACTTAGGACCAACAATATCTACAGCAGTACAAGATGGAGCGTACTTCTCTGCTCCTCCTTGGTTATCGCTATAGCCTTGGAGTAGTGACCAATACTTAGCAAGTTATACTCACCTCCACTTGTTAGCAAGCTGAGCATCACAGTTCTCTTTCCATGCATGCCTGACCTCTACCGGTGCAAAATAGGATTTTTTTTGTACTATGCCATTTCACTAGGGTCATAGTCACACCTTGTAATGTTGACCCTACCCTGCCCTTTGACCATTTTTAACCCTCTTACAGGCCCACTCAATAATCCTTGGTCCTCAGTGAGCTATGAACCTAAAGAACCAAAGTCTAACCCTCATGGAAACTTCAGTTATTAGGGCCTAGACTCCTGTTGTACAGAATATGTTAATGTCCACTTTTTTATTTACTGTAATTTTAAATAGCAATACCTAATTTTAATCTAATTATTGGGATTTCTCAGTTTAAACAACTACAGTTTTAACAAGTTTCCCTTTTGAATGATAAACTTTTTTAGTACTTAACTTACTTTTTTTTTATACTGTACTTTCTTCAACTTACTTTAACCTATTTTCCTTGATTTTCACCTTAAATCCCCCTGTCAGCCTTTTCAATTTGTTATCTTCTTGCCCATGTACATGATATCACAGTTGTAAGTGAGAAGGGATTGTAAATGTATATACATATAGAAAGGACATAGCAAATCTTGCAGGTGCTGCTGCTGCCCGTGGCAATTCCGGCTGAATGAATATTGAAATGGACAGGGTGAGCAAAGTTTTCCATGTCCCAATCTCAAGCTGCAGAGCACAGGGACAGCGAAAAACATGGCAATCAGAAGACAAACTATTTATTCTATGCTTGTTAGAAGGAGCTGGAACAGGGAAAAGTTCAAAGGAATCACAAGTCTTATGGGTGAGAGCCGAGGTGTGACAAAATGTTACAAACTGGCAGACGCAAGGATGGTTTATTGGCTCTGAACATTGCCAGACTCTGAACATTTCACCATATATAATATGGACTGTACATATCGTTGTGTCACTTAAATATTAAAAAAGTTGTGTAACCTATTTTAAAAGGGATATACATAAATGAGGTTGCACCGAAAATTATTCAACCCGCTTTGAAAATTAAGATTATTAGCAAAATTTTCAGCTTTCTCCTGTTTGCAATAAAACAACCTAACAAGAATCATTTAAATACACAACTAATATAACAAGTGGTTTATCAAAACTCAACACAAAATACCACTTTTACTGACTACTGCAGTATCAGAATCATTTAAGCCCCCTAAATACAATCCATCATAAGAGTATACATTTCTCTCAATGATACCATTTATGGGCCTCAATAGTTGCATAAGATGTGATTTAGATAAAACACATCAAATACCTGGACTGGCTAGGAGTTTGTTGACTGTGATGTTTGAATGAATGCAGCGGCATTGATAGGGTCTAAAAAGATCAGAGTACCAAACCTCAAAGTACATGTCTCCCCATACGACAGCCCTTTCCCATCAATTAAATCTAAATTTAAATAATCATTGTTAACACTATATAAGACCCTCAAAAAATGGTACATAGTAAATATATAATATTATATTACCACACTTTCATAGTACAAAACACACTATACAAAAAAACAATATTACCAATAAGGCTTTGTGCGCACTTTGAGTATTTGATTGCAGAAATTGCTGCACGGTTTCTGCATCTCTTGGCAGCAAAAACGGTGCAGAAAAAAAAGCTAGTTTTTGCCGCGTTTTAGGTGCTTTTTTGCATGCATTTTTTAAGCATTTTTGTACAGCAATGTATACTTTTTCGATCTAAATAAAGATACTTGAAAAAAGAAACGTGGGACGTCGCTTTAACCCTTGGATTACCGTCGGACCTGGGGTGAGTATATTGGGGTAATTTAAATGATTAAAGAATGTGTTTTAGTTCAAATAAAGTGCTTTATTCTTGGTGTCTGTGTTTATTTAACTCTTTACTTACAGGTTTAGTAATGAGGGTGTCTGGCTGACACCTCTTCATTACTAAAGCTAGGGCTTGGTGTCAGTGACACCTAATCCCATAACCCCTAATCTCATTACTAGTGTTGAGCCACCCCCGTAGTGTTCGAGTTCGGTTCGGTTCCTCGAACACCCTTGTGTTCGCTGAACAGTTCGTCGAACTGTTCGTCGAACACCTTCGAACACCGTTAAAACCAATGGCAGGCAAACAAAAACACATAGAAACACATAGAAAACACCTTCAAAGGTGTCCAAAAGCTGACAAACTGCTCAGAAGACACAACTAACATATGGAAAAGTAACAAGTACATATAGTCATGCGAAAAGAAAAGAGGTGGAGGAGTAAAAGGAGGGAGAGACACAGATATAGGCATGTCATGCCCTTCTAAAATCCAAAAAGTAAGAAGCCGACACGGCCAGTCCGTTCCTGCCCGTGCCACCTCCGTGTCGCCGGGTTTGTGCCAGAGCCACGGTGGACCCTGACGGCCAGCCCCCCTCTCCCAATACTGGTGCCTGTCCGCTAGTGGGTCGAGCCCCCCCCACTGTGGGGGGGGAGTAACATCTGCAGAAGAAAAACCATCTTCCAGCCAAACTAACATGTCGACTTCTTTTTGTGGATAATGTGATACGATCCCTTTGTTACGGACACGCCCATCGCTATAAATTACAGATGAGGCACAAAAACAGCAGGTGCTTCAGCGGATATCAAGTGCTCCTTCAAGTGGGCTCTCCTCCACCTCAATTTCAACATCACAAATACTCCAGTCCTCAGAGGTGTCACCCCAATCGCACTTGCTTCCTGACAGCTCCCAAGTCTCCAGCTGCCCGTCTGAGTATGGGGTAACACAGATGGTTGAGTCTGCAGAGCTATTTACTCATACTATAGTCTGGGAAACGGAGGTCTGCTCCAGAGCTTCTGTTAATCCAGATGAGGAAATGATCTGCACTGATGCCCAGAATCTTTATAAGTCGGATCCAGGACCAGATGAAGAAGGTTCTGAGCATAATGTAGACCCTCGTTCCCAAACTGTAACTCCTGTTGGTGGAGACAATGATGAAGACGATGATGAGACTCAAATACCTGATTGGAGCGACAACTTGACTTTTCGGTCAGGGCGGGAAGAGGTTGGCTTTGAGGACGACGGGTGTGATAACACACAGGGTGATGAAGACAAGGTTGGAGATCCCACTTACTGTCAACCCACAATCAGCCAGTCGATGAGGTCACCCGGGCCTTTGCCTGGCCTTGGGGATGTCGCGGTGGTCGGCTCCCTGGCCCGTACCCTGGAGTCACTCTTTAAAAGGGTGGATAATTGTTAATTTTATAAGAGTTCGTGACGCCACCTGTGGTATCTGGTGAGAAGCACCAGCGCTGCAGCAGTCCACTGAGGCCCGTGATAAGGCAGCTCGATTGTATAGCTCCCCTCAGGTGGAGCTAGGTCTCAGGGCAGCGTATGCAGGGGGAATGCAGGACAGGCGAGACCCAGCTGGGTCAGAGCAAGAACGGGAACGGACACGGTAGTCACTTCAGTACCTTTTACTGGAGGAAATTCAGGCACATCCCGGAGCACTGTAGGGTGAAGGGTGCATATCAGGATCCTCCCCAATGAGCGGGTGTAGGGCCTCCTGTTTCTTGCCTCTGCGTAGTAAGTTTCTGACCTGCCTGGAGCTAGGCCTAACTTTGTCTCTGTCCTGCGCTGGCTGACCTTGTGGTAGGGCCTTCTCTTGGAGTTCACGCTCCCAGTATGCGGGGCCTAAGCGTCTCCTGGCTCTGTTACGTATCAGCACCTTAGCGATCCTGGGACTTGTAGTTCTCCAGGGATTCCGGTTATGCCTTACTGAGTCATAGAGATCCCGGTAAGCTCGGATCCGGTGTCCGGTAAATGCTTCGGGGTGAGCTGGTTAAGCTCCTCTGCCCCTTATGTACTAACTCGCCACTCGCCTTCGGCCTACTCGGGCCCTCACTAGGCTATACACACTAACGGCAGCTTGCCACGCTTCACCGATCTTATGGCGCCGGCACACCTTAAGCTCTATCTGGGCTCCCTGAATCTAGCTAGCAGGAGCCTCGTGCTCCACTGCTGAACTATTAACTGAGTTCTCTAGACTAGACTGAGCTCCACTGCAGACTGACCTCTCTTAGGCTTCTCTACTGCAGGAACTCTTCAGAGGAACTGAACTGCCTAGCTCCACCTTCCCTATTTATATCCCTAACGGGCTCCCTCTGCTGGTCTGAGGTGGAAGGTGGAGATGTGTGAATGGTTATGGGGGCCTCTTGTGGAGGAATCCATCAATACACTCTTCTAGGATCTGTGATACCAAGCACAGCGGGGAGTCACAGATGCTATTGATGACGAGGTTAGGTTGCGTCTTCCTGGACAGAGACGGCGTACTGGAAGCACGTCAACAACTGCATCCTCAACCACAACTCTGCCTCTGACCACAAGTCGTAGTGGCTCTTCAGGTCACATGGGCTCTAAGCCTTGCATAGCCTAGGCATTTATTCAGATCGATAAGGATGACCCAACTCGTGTTATCTGTAATATTTGTCACCAAAAGCTAAGTAGAGGCCAAAAAATCCATAGTTTGAGTACTTCATGCATGTACCGTCACATGGATTTGAAGCATAAGTTGCAGTGGGAAGCTCACTGTGCTACAATGTGGCCTAACAGGCTGGGCCAACCACCGTCTGCCCCATCTTGTGCATCCGCAGCCTCTTCATCCTCTGTGACTGGGGGGACAGCAGTCACACATGTTTTTGGACGCAGACCTGCCACTTCTTTACCTGCAACAGCCAGTGTGATTGGCAGGTCGTCAGTTCATTGGGAAGTGGAAACACCTGCTGGTGTTGAGCGCTCTCCTACATCGAGAGCACCACCTTTGGATCAAGGCAACCTAACATGTTTGCCTGCATCTTCCTCACAGACCGGCAGTTTGCCGGGGACACCCTACTCAACCCCGTCAAAGCACAACAGCCAGCCCTCGGTCCCTCTGATGTGGAAAAGTAAAATACCATTTCCTCCTAGCCATGAGAAAGCTAAGAGGTTGAATTTCACCATCTGCAAGCTCTTGGCTACAGAAATGCTGCCTTTCCGCCTGGAGGACACAGTGGATTTTCGAGACCTTATGTAAGTTGCAGTGCCCCAGTACCAGATGCCCAGTCGGCACTACTTCTCAAAGAAAGGTGTGCCTGCGCTCCACCAGCATGTCGCACACAACATCACCGCTTCTTTGAGAAACTCTGTGTGTGACAGGGTGCATTTCACCACAGACACTTAGACGAGTAGGCATGGACAGGGGCGTTACATGTCGCTGACTGGGCACTGGGTAACTATGGTGACAGCAGGACAAGGGGCTGCTGTCCAAGTCTTACCGTCCCCATGAGTTTTGCGTCAATCCTCTTTATCTCGAAGTTCCTCCACTGCTTCTGCCTCCTCAACCTCCTCTCGGTCCTCCACCTGCACCCAAAGCCTGTCTGGTAATGCTACCTGCTTTCTAACTGCGCAGAAGGAATCCTGCACACCTCCTTACTATGCTGGCAGCAGGGCTCAACGGCATCAGTGTTTACTTTGAAATGTCTGGGAAATGTGAGTCACACAGCTGAGGACTTGTGGTCAGCTCTGGAGACCCAGTTTCATGAATGGTTGTCTCCACTGGACCTGCAACCAGGGAAGGCCGTGTGCAACAATGCTGCAAACCTGGGTACGGCCCTTCGCCGGGGCAATGTCACACACGTGCCTTGTATGGCTCACGTGTTGAACCTGGTTGTCCATAAATTTTTAGCCCACTATCCCGGACTAGATGGTCTTCTGCAGAGGGCACGGTCGCTGTGTGCTCACTTCCGCCGTTCGCATCCCGCAGCTCAACTACTTACATCTCTACAGAAGTCGTTGGGCCTGCCAGTTCACCGGCTGAAATGCGATGTGCCGACACGGTGGAATTCAACTCTGCACATGTTGCAGCAACTGTGGCAGCACCGACAAGCCCTGGTGCAGTACGTTCTGACGTATAGCCTGGGCCAACGAGATCCAGAGGTGGGGCAAATCACGCTGCAGGAGTGGTCTCAGATCAGGGACCTATGAAGTTGACGCGCCCCCTGGGCCGTGGGGTACCCTGAGCCGGGCCGGTAGACACTGGGGGTTGTAGTCACTGTGGCGGTGACCCGGTCCGTGACCCAGGGCGGTCAATCCAACGGTAATTTGTATATATGGATTTTATAATGTCCGACTACGCCACCTGTGGAGTGCGGCCAAAGGGGCTGCCGCTGCGGAACAGTCCTCTGAAGCTGGTGGTTTTGCAGCAATGGTATTATTACTCACCACAGGAAGAGTGTAGCTTCAGGGCAGTGTGGGTGGATGATGGTGGTTGTAGTGCAGGGAGTCAGTAATGAACACAGAGTCCGTGTGATGCAGTCCCAAGATCTTTACTCACAGTTGTTGCAGTCCAGATTACAGGTACCAGAGCAATCTCACCCGTCGTGCTGTGCGTACTCAGTGAGGGGCTCAGTCCACCCCCAGAAAGCTCCGGAGTACTTAGCAGGACCCCCTTCTGTGTGTCCTTTCTCTGGCCTTCTCCTTGCACCTCACACCCAGTGACACTTCTATCCGGTATCCTCGGGCCTTGGCGGGCAACTTGTGTTCCGTCCCCTGGGTCCTATGTGGCTACCTTCTTAGTGAGACTGGTGTGAACTTTTGCCTGCAGTACATGAAATGCTGCAGCCTCCGGTTTCTAGTTGAGCCTTGCTGTTTCTCCTCTAGTTGAGGGACTGGTTTCCCTTATCTGGCCTGACCCCTCTACCTGCTGGTAGCAGCGGGAGTACGGGTGGCCTTCTGCACGGCCCGTAGCCCTAGGGTCCCTTCGGTTCCTGGAGCCTTCCTGCTCCCACTCCTCTCTTCTCTCCTTCAGTGCTGGGCCTCCCAGGCTAGGCCCGCCTCCGGAGCAGAGCTCATGCCGAGCCTCTGCTCCTGTCACTTTTCCTCCTCTGACTGGCTTGCTCTTTCTAAGATGGCTTCCTATTTATACTCTCCCTGTCATGTGCTCCCCTAAGCTGCTCCCCTAAGCACCCACTACATAGGACCCTCCCACCAGATAGAGACCTGTGACTGCGCTCTCCCTTAGGAGCAATCTCGCCCTACCCCCACTGTGGGTATGTGTTGGATGCAGGTGTTAGGGTCCCGAGCCATACGCCTTCCTTACCTGAGGGTGAGATACCACACCTCTGGGTGAGATGCAGTAACTCTGTGGCGACTGAACCCTCAGGGGCACCACACACCCTTCTGCACAGTTTTGAAATGGCGACGAAGATGTTTAGTGCTGACGATGATGCCATTATCAGCATGACTATTCCGGTGATTTACATGCTGGAGCACACATTAAACAGAATTCAGAGTCAGGTGGTGGGACAAGAGGAGGTGGAGGAAGTAGAGTAGGAGTCGTATGCGGAAGGGATAACATCTTCAAGGTCCAGACGGTTGGCAGCACCAAGGCGGCAGGCATGGGAGGGTGGGGGAGAGGGATTAACCAGGGCGCATGGTAGCAGCCAAAATGTTGAGGAAGGTGCAGGAGCTGAGGAAGAAGTGGAGGATGAACTGGCGATGGGCATGGAAGACTCATCAGATGAGGGAGACCTTGATCACATTTCTGTTGTGCGAGGTTGGGGGGAGAGAGCATGATTCTTACCTCGCTACCAACACAACAAGGACTTGGTCCTCCTGGATGCGCAAGACACATGAGTGCCTTCTTGCTGCACTACCTGCAACATGACCCTCAGATTGCAGAATTCGAAGTAATCCCGACTACTGGGTTGCCACACTCTTAGATCCCCCGGTACAAAAGTAATTTTGCCGAAATAATTCCTGCCATAAAAAGGGATTGACGCATGCAGGAGTATCTGCAGACGCTGTTGCAGAATCTTACATGTGCTTTTCCACAAAACACCAGTGGTGCATGAAGTGAATCTCACAGTTCTAACTTGCCAACCGTGGGACTGTCGAGTCTTCATCACTCAAACCGTAACAGTAACACAGTATCTGCTGGTAACAGCAATTTTGTGGAATCGTTTCACCACTTTTTTAGACCATCCTTTGCAAGGCCACAGGAGACAAGAAGTCTGACACATAGTCAATGCCTAGAGAGGATGGTGCAGGAGTATCTCCAAGTGAACATCGAAGCCATGACTGTGTCACTGGACCCTTGCTCATTTTGGTATTCCAATCTGGAAAAATGGCCGGAGCTCGCCACTCACGCCTTGGAGATCTTGTCATGCCCTGCAGCCAGTGTTCTGTCTGAACGTGTGTTCAGCGCTGCTGATGGTGTGCTGACAGATAAGCGCACGCAGCTGTCCACTGAGAATGTAGACAGACTCACGTTCATAAAGATGAACAAATCATGGATTCGCAAGGACTTTTCTAACCCTGTGTTATCCTTGGGAGACTAAAAGCTTGAGGATTTGGTAACATCACCTCACCAACCGTTTTAAGCAACTGTGGGGCAATTGATGCCACTTAACCCTAGAACGCATGACCATAAAAATCTACACTTTCGTATACCTGGGGCCTTTTAGGCCCGTGTGCAAATAACATGGAATAACTCAAACTCAAATGACAAACAACTATATACATGAAGAATACCTAGAGTTTCAAAATTTTAACTAAAGTAATCTTGCAGAAAATAGAAAACAATTAACAGGGCGGGACTGCGAGGCCCCAGGTATGCGTTCTAGGGTTAAGTGGTGTCTGTGCCACAATTTTGGGAAAAAATGGAGACTCTTTTTGGAGTCCCCTTGCTGTGTCTTATGTGACGTTGGCATCGTCAATTCCAGGTGGGTTGGGTCGCTCCCCCCCCCTTTTAACTGTAAGAAACTACATACACTATGGCTTGGGGTAACACAGATGGTTGAGTCTGAAGAGCTGTTTACTCAGAGGTCTGCTCCAAATCTTCAGTGTCTGCTAGTCAGCGTAGAATTTTTAACTGCATCTAGCCTAGGCAATACTTTGGGTGTAGTAGCCCAGCTGCGAAGCCAGCTGCACCGCCTGTGTATCTAATAAGAATTTTTAAATGCATCTAGCCTAGGCAGACTGTGGGGACCCCCAACCAAACCCAGACGCTCAGCCCACCTACCGCCCCCCTTTCCTTGACAATACAATAATGTAACTCTTACATGGGTGGGGATCGGTCACAGCTTTATTAACTCTTTATACTCATTCCATTAGAAAGGCATTTTATTTCTAAAATAATTCAGCTTGTTGCAGCATGCCCTGGGTCTCCACTCCGGCAACTTGGCCAACAAGTGTAACTCTCCAACATGTCCTTTCTATTTCCAGGCCACGGAGGATCCTGCGTACTCGTATGCAGGACTCTGACCCCCACCCATCACTCTTAACGCTTGTTCCACTCCGTTCTGGAGTCCTGACAGGAATATGTCCAGTCCAATATCCATTAAGTGAACACCGTCGGGCCTTATGAGGCCTGCTTTATCTCCTTCCAGTTGTCGGTGCCGTACCACTACACCGCCTCTGTCTCTTCTAAATTTTGCCATCCGAATATTTATTACCCGCCTTGTCCGTTCGATGGCCGTGATGTCTCGCGCACCTTGCCATACCGCTATCGGCACAATCTCTGACCATACTATAGCTAGTATTGTGAAAAATTCTCTGAAGCGCTCAGTGTCTAGTTTCATTATTGCCATTAGTTATGCGCTCTTGTGATGACCTAGGTTGTTTCCCCCGGCCTGTATAACTAAGATGACTGGACATCTTGCCTCTCTCCCTACCTTGATTACCTCCATTAGTACCTGTGGCCATAGCAGGCCTTTAATACCTCTCCAGTTGAAATATGTGTTATGAAACTCTAATTTCCTCCCGCCTGGGCGGACTTTCGCCCTTTTTTCTGCCCAATATATAAACGAGTGGCCTATCACCCACACTGCTGGCTTAGCGTCACCTGTAAAAGAAACAAACCACGTTAGGATAACAAGTCCAGTCTTATGTATCTTGCCAAACACGTGGATCGCCATCTCCCTATCCTCTGAACTTCCGTTTCTGACAGTCCTGCTCTTGCTGCTTCCGTGGCCGTGCCTATGCGGAATGAGTGTGTCCCGTAATCTTTGGGGTGGTTCCCTGCCGATGATATGCATTTATTAAATGGAACTGATATCTTGATAATGGCGTTCCATCAATGTGTGATAGGAAGAAATTACTTTGTGATCTGATGGTTATATATGTTTTTACTATTGTTACCCGACTCAGTGTACCGTTTGTGGGTTGTAGAACTACCCAAGTGCCCCTGCCCGCTGGAACCATTTTCGATTTGTGTATGCGTAGATGTATTGCATTATTGGCTATGACTACGTCCTGGTGTAATAAGCCTCCACTGGTGGTAATTTTGGATTGAGGGACTAATTCACTTATGCATAGCGCCCCGAAGAAGGCGATCACAAATGCAGTAGACAGTAGTGTTGCTTCAAATTATGAGTGTCATGTTAATGGTGTTAGGGATATGATGTGAGAAATCAGTTTTAGTGACACGGGACGGGACGTCTACACTCCTGACTTGGCTGACCCCTTTTCCACCCTTTTATGGATTGTCTGATGATGAATCTTTGTCACATCTCCCCAATTCAGTAGTTGAAAGTGAAATGCTACTCCGGTCAGACACCGCTGCGCTGACGCCCCTGATATGCCCCTCATCATTAGCTGGTGGAGAAATTCTATGGTGACTTGTGATCTGGCTTGTTCACATTGGTCAACCCGTCTGCCTGCTACTAGTCGTGTCCACTCTTCTCATGCCTTACCGTATGCTTGCTACGTCGACGGGGCAACTGATGCTCTGATTAATGGCATCAACTATTCGCCACTAGATCCCATAGGGAAGGTGGGCAACTGTTGCCCGATGGGTGGGCGTTGTGGAAGAGCTCTGTGAAAATCTGCCAATTGAATTGTTATAAAGCGCTAGCAGCAGCTTTAGACCCCTCAGCATAGTGGCTAGCGCGGACCCATACATTGTGTTTTAGGCACAGGAATGCTAGCCTGGGTAGTAGGCCTAGCACTGGGAGAGACGATGATGCCATCTTATTAATGCAGTGCGCTAGGCTGCTGTTTTTTGTTATGAAGCGTATATTTTTGTAAGCCAGGAGCGCGCCCCATATTTCTATTGCTACAACTATTGGGAAGAAAAATAATTTTCAGGGCTAGATGCAGCTAAAATTATTATTAATTTAAAAGCTGGTGGAGCTTGGTATAGACGGCCTAATACAATGAGTCCCACACACTGCTAGAAGGCCAAATATTTTTTCAGAGGTAGATGCAGAAAAAAATTATATTTAGTTTGCAACCTGATGGAGGTCAGTATAGATGGACTAATAGAACAAGTCCCACACACTGCTTGAAGGCCAAATATTTTTTCAGAGCTAAATGCAGATAAAAAATATTTTTAATTTGCAACCTGATGGAGGTCAGTATAGATGGACTAATAGAACAAGTCCCACACACTGCTAGTAGGCCAAATATTTTTTCAGAGCTAGATGCAGATAAAAATTATTTTTAATTTGCAACCTGATGGAGGTCAGTATAGATGGACTAATAGAACAAGTCCCACACACTGCTAGAAGGTCAAATATTTTTTCAGAGCTAGATGCAGACAAAAAATTATTTTGAATTTGCAACATGATGGAGGTCAGTATAGATGGACTAATAGAACAAGTCCCACACACTGCTAGAAGACCAAATATTTTTTCAGAGCTAGATGCAGAAAAAAATTATATTCAATTTGCAACCTGATGGAGGTCAGTATAGATGGACTAATAGAACAAGTCCCACACACAGCTAGAAGCCCAAATATTTTTTCAGAGGTAGATGCAGAAAAAAATTATATTCAGTTTGCAACCTGATGGAGGTCAGTATAGATGGACTAATAGAACAAGTCCCACACACTGCTAGAAGGCCTAATATTTTTTCAGAGCTAGATGCAGAAAAATATTATATTCAATTTGCAACCTGATGGAGGTCAGTATAGATAGACTAATAGAACAAGTCCCACGCACAGCTAGAAGCCCAAATATTTTTTCAGAGGTAGATGCAGAAAAAAATTATATTCAGTTTGCAACCTGATGGAGGTCAGTATGGATGGACTAATAGAACAAGTCCCACACACTGCTAGAAGGCCAAATATTTTTTCATAGCTAGATGCAGATAAAAAATATTTTTAATTTGCAGCCTGATGGAGGTCAGTATAGATGGACTAATAGAACAAGTCCCACACACAGCTAGAAGCCCAAATATTTTTTCAGAGGTAGATGCAGAAAAAAATTATATTCAGTTTGCAACCTGATGGAGGTCAGTATAGATGGACTAATAGAACAAGTCCCACACACTGCTAGAAGGCCAAATATTTTTTCAGAGCTAAATGCAGATAAAAAATATTTTTAATTTGCAACCTGATGGAGGTCAGTATAGATGGACTAATAGAACAAGTCCCACACACTGCTAGTAGGCCAAATATTTTTTCAGAGCTAGATGCAGATAAAAATTATTTTTAATTTGCAACCTGATGGAGGTCAGTATAGATGGACTAATAGAACAAGTCCCACACACTGCTAGAAGGTCAAATATTTTTTCAGAGCTAGATGCAGACAAAAAATTATTTTGAATTTGCAACCTGATGGAGGTCAGTGTAGATGGACTAATAGAACAAGTCCCACACACTGCTAGAAGGCCAAATATTTTTTCAGAGCTAGATGCAGAAAAAAATTATATTCAATTTGCAACCTGATGGAGGTCAGTATAGATGGACTAATAGAACAAGTCCCACACACAGCTAGAAGCCCAAATATTTTTTCAGAGGTAGATGCAGAAAAAAATTATATTCAGTTTGCAACCTGATGGAGGTCAGTATAGATGGACTAATAGAACAAGTCCCACACACTGCTAGAAGGCCTAATATTTTTTCAGAGCTAGATGCAGAAAAATATTATATTCAATTTGCAACCTGATGGAGGTCAGTATAGATAGACTAATAGAACAAGTCCCACGCACAGCTAGAAGCCCAAATATTTTTTCAGAGGTAGATGCAGAAAAATATTATATTCAGTTTGCAACCTGATGGAGGTCAGTATAGATGGACTAATAGAACAAGTCCCACACACTGCTAGAAGGCCAAATATTTTTTCAGAGCTAGATGCAGATAAAAATTATTTTTAATTTGCAACCTGATGGAGGTCAGTATAGATGGACTAATAGAACAAGTCCCACACACTGCTAGAAGGCCAAATATTTTTTCAGAGCTAGATGCAGATAAAAATTATTTTGAATTTGCAACCTGATGGAGGTAAGTATAGATGGACTAATAGAACAAGTCCCACACACTGCTAGAAGGCCAAATATTTTTTCAGAGCTAGATGCAGAAAAATATTATATTCAATTTGCAACCTGACGGAGGTCAGTATAGATAGACTAATAGAACAAGTCCCAGACACAGCTAGAAGCCCAAATATTTTTTCAGAGGTAGATGCAGAAAAAAATTATATTCAGTTTGCAACCTGATGGAGGTCAGTATAGATGGACTAATAGAACAAGTCCCACACACTGCTGGAAGGCCAAATATTTTTTCAGAGCTAGATGCAGATAAAAATTATTTTTAATTTGCAACCTGATGGAGGTCAGTATAGATGGACTAATAGAACAAGTCCCACACACAGCTAGAAGCCCAAATATTTTTTCAGAGGTAGATGCAGAAAAAAATTATATTCAGTTTGCAACCTGATGGAGGTCAGTATAGATGGACTAATAGAACAAGCCCCACACACTGCTAGAAGGCCTAATATTTTTTCAGAGCTAGATGCAGAAAAATATTATATTCAATTTGCAACCTGATGGAGGTCAGTATAGATGGACTAATAGAACAAGTCCCACGCACAGCTAGAAGCCCAAATATTTTTTCAGAGGTAGATGCAGAAAAAAATTATATTCAGTTTGCAACCTGATGGAGGTCAGTATAGGTGGACTAATAGAACAAGTCCCACACACTGCTAGAAGGCCAAATATTTTTTCAGAGCTAGATGCAGATAAAAATTATTTTTAATTTGCAACCTGATGGAGGTCAGTATAGATGGACTAATAGAACAAGTCCCACACACTGCTAGAAGGCCAAATATTTTTTCAGAGCTAGATGCAGATAAATTTATTTTGAATTTGCAACCTGATGGAGGTAAGTATAGATGGACTAATAGAACAAGTCCCACACACTGCTAGAAGGCCAAATATTTTTTCAGAGCTAGATGCAGAAAAATATTATATTCAATTTGCAACCTGATGGAGGTCAGTATAGATAGACTAATAGAACAAGTCCCAGACACAGCTAGAAGCCCAAATATTTTTTCAGAGGTAGATGCAGAAAAAAATTATATTCAGTTTGCAACCTGATGGAGGTCAGTATAGATGGACTAATAGAACAAGTCCCACACACTGCTGGAAGGCCAAATATTTTTCCAGAGCTAGATGCAGATAAAAATTATTTTTAATTTGCAACCTGATGGAGGTAAGTATAGATGGACTAATAGAACAAGTCCCACACACTGCTAGAAGGCCAAATATTTTTTCAGAACTAGATGCAGACAAAAAATTATTTTGAATTTGCAACCTGATGGAGGTCAGTATAGATGGACTAATAGAACAAGTCCCACACACTGCTAGAAGGCCAAATATTTTTTCAGAGCTAGATGCAGAAAAAAATTATATTCAATTTGCAACCTGATGGAGGTCAGTATAGATGGACTCATAGAACAAGTCCCACACACAGCTAGAAGCCCAAATATTTTTTCAGAGGTAGATGCAGAAAAAAATTATATTCAGTTTGCAACCTGATGGAGGTCAGTATAGAAGGACTAATAGAACAAGTCCCACACACTGCTAGAAGGCCAAATATTTTTTCAGAGCTAGATGCAGATAAAAATTATTTTTAATTTGCAACCTGATGGAGGTCAGTATAGATGGACTAATAGAACAAGTCCCACACACAGCTAGAAGCCCAAATATTTTTTCAGAGGTAGATGCAGAAAAAAATTATATTCAGTTTGCAACCTGATGGAGGTCAGTATAGATGGACTAATAGAACAAGTCCCACACACAGCTAGAAGGCCAAATATTTTTTCAGAGCTAGATGCAGAAAAAAATTATATTCAATTTGCAACCTTATGGAGGTCAGTATAGATGGACTAATAGAATGATGCTATGCCCAAAAGGTTTTACTTCACTAGGTGCAGTAAAAAAATTGGTATTCTATACACAGGTGGTGTAGCTTGCAACACAGATAGGCTACTCCACTGACTAACACACTCTGCAATAGGCCAAAAGGGATTAGCTTTGCTAGATTTAGCCAAATGCTGTGAAAAAAACTTGCACAGCACTGGCACAGACTTGCCTGGCAACAACTGATAGGAACCGATGTAACTTAGTCCTGAAAAGGACTGCAATTACAATTAGTCTTTACTCCCACAACCTATCTATTTAAGAGCACAGACCTGCCTGATAAAAGTCGTAGGAAATGCTGTAACCTAGTCCTTAAAAGGACTGCAATCACAACTATTCCCTACTCCCAAGCTATCTGTAGATTTGTGCGAAAATTGGCTTGAAATTAGCAAGGTATAGCGCACACAGCAACAGCGGTGCCGTCTAACACGCAGCTGCAGCAGTGAGAAAATGGTGGCGACGGGGAAAATGGCTGGGTCTTATAGGGCAAGGACATGTGACATACACTGCCAATGACACATGCCCTTGCTTGTGTGAAAAAAAGCACTTCGCTCCGTGTGTGCGCTGCTGATAGGCTGACAGATTGCACCTCCCCACTGTAAATGCGGGAAAGAGAAAAAAAAATGGAGATCTTCATTATTCCTGCAGAGATCCATCCCCTGCCCCTCCCCCCGCCCCGCTGTACACTCAAACTGCGTATTAACATTAATTTTCATCATTACTGAGAAAAAATCCACTTATGATTTTGGTGCACGAACAGTTATCGAACATAACCTCGAACAGCCGAATTTTTTTCAAATCGTTCGTGTTCGCCGAACGGCTCGAACACCGCCCAAAACAGCTCGAATTTGAGATTGGCGAACAGTTCGAGTCGAACAACGCTCATCTCTACTCATTACTCCTAATGCCGCACTTTTTTTGTCATTATATGCGGATCCACCGCATGTAATGACATTTCAATAGGTCCAAATCTGCAGCGGAGACTAGCATCTCCGCTACAAAAATTGACATGCTGCAGGTAAGTTTGGGAAATAAAATGAATAATTACATTAAAAAAATGGCGTGGGCTCCTGCATCATTTTCATAACTAGCAGAGGGAAAGCCAACCACTGGGGGCTGAGATTACTAGCCGTGGAAGGGGCCATTAGTCAAAAATGTTCCCTGGCTATTAATAACAACCAACAGCTGTTTGCTTAGCGTTTACTGACTAGATTACAGGGGGACCCCTGAAAAAAATTGATGTATCAAATCTAACCACCAATGACTAAACAGACAGCTGTGAGCTGATATTAATAGCCAGGGAAGGGGCCAAGGATACTAGTCCACTCCAAGGCTCATAATATCAGCCCTCAGCGGCCCCAGAAAGGCTGCATCCATAAGATGCTCCAAATCTGAAGCTTAGCCTCGCTCTTCCCACTTTCCCTGGTGCAGTGGCAAGTGGGGTAATAGGGTTCTGGTTCATGTCAGCTTTGTATTGGTAGCTGACAAGAAGCCCAGGTTAGTAATGGATAGGCGTCTATAAGATGCCCCCCCATTACTAACTTCATAATAAAGGTTTTTAAATAATAATAAAGGTTTTTAAATAAACACACAGTCTGAAAAAAAAACCTTTATTTTAAAATAAATTTCCACATGGTTTTAATCATTTATTTAACAATAAAAAAACACAGTATAATCACCTAACACCTAATCTGCTGAAGCCATTTGTTATCTGTAAAAAAAACAAAAATAAAAAACAACCATATCCCTCACCTGTCCGACGTGATGACATAATCCAGAGTGTCCCACAAAGATCTGGGTCACTTCTAGAGCAGTCACATCAGCAAGCACTGATGTGACTGCTCTAGAGGACAGCAGGCTATACACTGACGGGAGTGTAATCACTTCTGTGTCAGTGTATAGCGCTGAGCTGCCGGGACAGAGGTCACATGAATTCATCAGCTGATGATCTGCTGATAAGCTCCGGTGACTTCACTGGCTGCACCACCGCTACATGAGAAAATTTTCTCGCAGCGGTGCAGTATGTGAGGTCATCGGAGCTCATCAGCTGATGAACTCATGTGACCTCTGTTACGGCAGTTCAGTGCTATACACTGTCGGGAGCTATTGCGCTCCTGTCAGTGTATAGAGTCCTACCGGGTGATCCAATCGCTGTGGGACACTTGGGATTACAGTGGATAGATGAGTATAATGTGTTTTTTATTTTAAAATCTATTTATTTTAACTTTTTTTTTTTTTTACACTGTGAGCAGAGACGCCGGCTAATGAGATTATTTTTCCCATCAGCGGCACCTGCTCTTGCTGTTATCAGCGGCAGCAGCCATAGGCAATAGGCATTATTACAGTAGAGGGGTCAGTACAGAGAACTTTATTCCAAGACGAGGGACATTATTCCAGGACGAGGGACAGAATGGGAGATATCATTACAGAATGGAGTCCCAAATGGGTGACATTATTACAGGATGGGAAAATATTACAGGCTAGGGGCCAGGATGGTGGACATTATTATAAGATTGGTAACATAAGAAGTGTATGGGGGCCAGAATGAGGAACATATGTAAGGGTGTGACAGGGGCTGTCATATGCCTCTCCCTCTCTAAACTCTGCCTGTATAAAATGTGTGTTGATTTATGACTATTATACTATGTGTATCTGCATAGAGTTTCATAGGCATATCGTATTGTGAGTAATGTATGATGGTATTCATGTATAGTTTATAGGGAAAGTCTAGGGATTAAGTGGGGGAAGATTTAGTTGGGGGCACATTAGATACAGGAAATTCAGTGCATGCTGTTAGTGTAGTGACTGCAGTTACGTGGTGAAGGGTGAAGTTTGCCCAGCAACCAAAGGAGACAGTTGGTGATTGGTCCAGATAAAAGTGGGAGGGGTTTGGGCCAGAGAAGAGCAACGGCTTTCCTGTTTGTTTAGTCAGTCAGTCAGAGATAGAAAGAGTGGAGTAACATAGTTGTAATATTAAGATAGTGCTGGAGAGAAATTTAAGGGAAGGCAGAATAGGCCATTGGGTGACACAGTATGAAAAAGCATGGTACTATGGGAAAATAGGATGTGGACGGCCACCATAATGTTCAGCAGTATCTCCAGGAAAATCAGGGGCTCGAATCAGGTACGGACACGAGTGCCTTTTTCATTTCCCAACAAGGGGAGCCGGATGGGGAACCAGAGCAGGAATTGGGCCAGGAAGCGAGGAGGTTGTAGAGCCGGAAAGAGCATTTCAGGGGCCAGAGGAGCCCGGAATGAAAGGGAGAGCTCAGGCTGCAAAAACGGACTCGTGCTGTATGGACACTGCCATGGATTCTATGCTGTTGAGAAAGTTGGACTGGTAAAAATGAATACAGAGTCTGTCCTTGAATGTGTTACCAATGTATTATTCAATACACCCATATCACACGACAAACTGGACATTATCTTTTAAGTGTGGGAGAACAACAGCCATTTCCCACAACTACCACCCTGTGCCCCTCACTAAACATACATTATAAGTTTATGGTAGCAAGTGGGGGACATAATTACTTTAGGAGGTCAATTGTGGGACATTATTACTATAGGGGGACAAGTGGGGACATTATTACTGTATTGGGCCATATGGGGTAGAATATTATTATATAGGGGCAAGAATGGAGGACACTATTACTTCACAATGGAGGCATTAATAATATTCCCCATTGTGGTCCATATATTATTAATTAATCATTTATAGATCCACAATATTAGATATTGCAACTTGTTGAGGCATAAAAAGGTGAACATTATTACTGTTTGCAGATATGGTGTACGTTACTACTATATTGTTGCCACTGGTGAGAGGGGAAGAACTGTTATATTATACACAAAGATGGAAATTACTACTGAATGGGGGCACAAAGAAGAATTTTATTATTGCACAGCTGCTACATACTGGACCTATGCATTAATACTGTATGGGCGCCACAGAGGGGTGTGTTCCTACTGTGAAGGGGTCATATAGAGAAACATCACTAAGGCAATATATTTTATATTTGCGGATACTGTTACTATGGTGGGAACAAAAATGAGGTTCTATTATTGTGTAGAACCGCAGGGCAGTATTATTGCACTTTTCTTCTTCATCTGGCACAATGAATAAGTTGGGGGAAAAGTGTGGTGGATGCTGTAGAAATGATCAGTCACAGATGTTTGTGTGTTACTTTCTGCAGAGACGTGTCCTAGCTGGAAGAAGTCATGGCATTCAGCACTGGATGAAGAAGAAAAGGGAAACTGAATGACTTCAATTACTATTAATGCATTAAAAAAGTCACTTGATTTACCTATACTATATTCACTTGTATGATCTACAAAACTCCTGGTGGTGATATTGGTGTTAGCACTGTGATTTTTTTTTATAATGACTGGTGTGGTGGTATTATTTAGTTACTATGTGGTTGTAATATGTGGTCTGTTCATGGTGTGGTGGTATTTATCCTTTGTATGTGATATTATTAGTATATTGGTAGTGATGAGCGAGCACTAAAATGCTCGGGTACTCGTTGCTCGGGTCGAGCAAATTGGAATGCTCGAGTGCTCGGTCCGAGCAACGAGCCCAATGTAAGTCTATGGGAAACTCAAGCATTTTTCCGGTGGCCCCCCAGGCCTTATGCAGAGGGCCTAAAAATTGCCCAAATCGATGGGAACAGTGCTCAAATGACATGGGAACAGCATGGGGAAGACCCCTGAAAGCATTTCTGACTCCCAGGTCACTGTAGTGAACAATGTTGTCAGAGGTATTACTCCACTCTTATGGACTCACAATAAAACATACAAAAACAAAGCCAAAATGGATTTTCCAGGGAAAAATGTTAAGGAACATCGTTTCCAGGGTAAGGACTTGTATATAAGGCAAAATAAATAAACCCCCAAAAATTTTTTGCACTTTTGCATTGCTTTCGCCCAAGACAAATGCATTCAACAGGAAATGTAATTTTAACATTTTACTACCTTATGTGGCCATGTGGTTTGTGACACATCATCAGACACATCCTGTTTCATTTATGATGGAGGGACTCTGAAAGTCACAAAGCCTATTTTTATAGGGCCATCAGACGGCCCTTACTATTCTTAAAGGGCCAGTAGTCGGCTATGCTTTGTTGTTCCCATTATTAAAGAGTGGGTCTACTATACTGTTATTGCGTATACAGTGACTGCAAAGGCTGCCAAAAATATGAACGCATCCCAATACCCCTTTGAAGAGACATAGAGGAGGGTCACTGTAGGAGTGGGTCTCCTACAGTGGCAATGCCTATGCAGTGACAGCATTATTAGGAAGTGGGTCTCCCATACTGTTTGCCTATGTAGTGAATGCAGCGGCTGCAAAAAATTTGGAGGAACTCCAATGTCCCTTGCAAGAAACGTAGATGTCGGAGGGCCTCCTGAAAACAATGTTCCCAATATTAGGAAAAGGGGCTCCTATACTGTTTACCTATTGAATGCAACAGCTGCCAGAAATTTGGAGGAACTCCAATGTCCCTTGCAAGAGACGTAGAGGTCGGAGAGCCTCCTGAAAACAATGTTCCCATTAATAGGGAGTGGGTCTCCCATACTTTTTGAGTATGCAGTGAATACAACAGCTGCCAGAAATTTGAAGGAACTCCAATGCCCCTTGTAGATATGGTGGTGATATAGTGGTGGAGGATGAGGAAGAGGAGAAGGAGGAGGACAAGAGCTATTAGACAAAATCAGGAAGCGTATACCCATGTCTGGATGTAAAGACTGAGGTGCATGGGAATAGAATTAGACCTCCTCAAAAAAATAAACTGTATTTGAGTTTATGTTATGCTGCTATCATTCAGTGTTGTTGAGAAGTGTGGCCCAATCCAGTCCTTGTTCATTTTTAGAAGAATCACCTGTCAGAATTTTCAGTTGACAGGCGGATGCGCCTATCGGTTATAATTCCACCAGCGGCACTAAAAACCTGCTCTGACAAAACGCTAGCGGCAGAGCAGGCCAGGACCTTCAAGGCATAGAGAGCCAGTTCATGTCATGTGTCCAGCTTGGATACCGAATAATTATAAGGCACAGAGGAATCACGGAGGACATTGGTAAGTTTGGCAAGGTACTCCCTCACCATCTTCCGAAACGTTTCCCTCTTTGTGAGAGTAACCCGCGCCTCAGGGCCTGTGCGATGGGACGGTCTGAGAAAGCTGTCCCAGAACTTTGACAGTGTTTCCCTGCCTCTGCTGGATTGCATTTGTGTCTGTCTCGCCTGTACTCCTTGGTTGTCCAATGAACTGTGACCTCAGCCGCCAGCATTTTCATATGGGAATTTTTATAATAATTCCGCAACAAGGGCATTCTAGTACTGCCCCATTTTATTAGGTCTATCCGGCGTGGGAATAAGAGACAGAAAGTTCTCCTTGTAGCATGGGTCTAGAAGTGTTACCAACCAGTAATGACTGTCACCCAAAATTTGGACAACGCGAGCGTCATAGGAAAGGCAGCATAACATAAACTCAGCCATGTGTGCCAGTCTGCTAACAGGCAAGACTTTCGTGGCCTCACCAAGAGGACAACTGACCATGCTCTCCTCGTCATCCTCTTCCTCCTCCTCCCTGTCCTCATGCCATCCACATTGAACAAACGGTATTACATTTGTGCAGGTACTACCATCTATAGCGCAAGAGAAAAGCTCCTGTTCTACTTCCTCCTCCTCCTCTTCCTCATTGTCACCCAATCCACGTTGGGATGAGATGAGGCTGGGCTGTGTGGAATCACCCTGTATGGTTCCTTGCTCCATCTTATCATGCTCCGCCTGCAATGCATCCTCTTTAATTGTGAGCAGAGAGCGTTTCAGAAGACAAGCAGGATGGTGATGCTAATTATGGCGGCATCGCCGCTTACCATCTTGGTGAAGTCCTCAAAGTTTTGGAGGATGGTACATATGTCTGACATCCATGTCCACTTCTGAGGTCTTATGTGTGGAGTCTGACCTGAATGCCGATGGCCTTGATGATGCTGGTAGTCAACAACTGCCCTCTTCTGCTCACAAATCCTTCCCAACACCTGCAATGTAGAGTTCCAACGTGTGGGGACATTGCACACCAGTCGGTGAGCTGGAGGCTGCAAACGCTGCTGAAGCTTGACAAGGGCGGCGGAAGCGGTAGCTGACTTTTTAAAATGAGCAAACAGGCGGCGTACTTTGACAAGCAGATCCGACAAATCCGGGTAGGTTTTGAAAAACCACTGAACCACGAGGTTAAGCACATGGGCCAGATATGGTACGTGTGTGAGCTCACCTCGCTTCAGAGCTGCCACCAGGTTCCGGCCATTGACACACACGACCATGCTTTGCTGTAGGGTCTGTGGCATCAGCCACAGATCTTCCTGTTCTTTCAGAGTTGTCCACAACTCTTCAGTGTTGTGCGGTTTGTCACCTAAGCATATTAGCTTCAGCACAGCATGTTGCCGCTTGACCGAGGCAGTGCTGCAGTGCTTCCAGCTTCTGACTGATGTGTTCATTTCGGAGATGGAGGCTGAAGAGGAGGAGAAGGAGGTGCAGGAGCTGTAGAATGTGAGGAAAACCCTGATTGACCCAGGGCCTGCAATCCTCAGCATCGCAAGGACGTGTTCCGTCCCAAGGTCCAACTGGGTCCTGTCTTGCACTATATTAACCCACAAGCACTTGTCCAAATGTCCGTGGTTAGGTGGACTTTCCCAGTAACTGCATTGTTGAGGGCACGGCTAATGTGGAACACATGCTTGTGCAATGCGGGATCAGCACACAGGGAGAAATAGTGGCGGCTGGGGACCGAGTTCAGAGGGACAGCCGCCGCCATCAGGTTGCGAAAAGCTTCCATCTCCACGAGCCTAAAAGGCAATTTTTCAAGCATAAGCAATCGCGAAATGTGTGAATTTAGTAGTGTGGCTTGTGGGGCGTTGGCTGCATATTTGCGCTTGCATTCCAAGGATTGGGGTAGGGACAACTGAACACTTCATTGGAACAAGGACGTGGACGTGCTTGCTGATGGTGCTAGTTGGGGTAGGGACAACTGAACACTGCATTGGAACAAGGACGTGGACGTGCTTGCTGATGGTGCTAGTTGAGAGTGTGCAACAGCAAGAAGCAGTGGTGTCACCCGCAGACTCTGTTTATGGACCCTGGGGTTCGGCCCACTTTATTTGGGTACTTTGCTGCCATGTGCCCGATCATGCTAGTGGTGGTCAGGCTGCTAGTTTTGCTACCCCTGCTGATTCTGGCTTGGCAGGTGGTGCAAATGGCCTTTTTGGGGTTATCTGCAGAGTCTTTATAAAACAACCAGACTCGTAAAGGAAATGCTTTCCCCCCTTGTCTCTGCAGCCACAACACTGCTTCTTCTTGCCTGTTGTGGTGCAATGCCTCCCTCCCCCTGTGTGCTGCTGTCCTTGCTCTGCATGTCCTCCTGCCAGGTTGGGTCAGTTACTATATCATCCACCAACTCGTCTTCCACTTCCACATCCTGGTCCTTCTCCTGACTTTCTGGCAACTGTGTTTCATCATCCACCTCTTGCGACAGTAATTGCACTTTCCCACCGTTGCCTTCGTGTGACCGTGGCTGCTCAAATATTTGGGCAATATTTGGCTACACGTGCCGTTCTCCTCTTGATTCATTTGAAGCTGGCTAGGCAAGAGGCCCGAATCTACAAATGGAAAAGTGAACAGCTCTTCTGAGTGTCCAAGTGTGGGTTCAGTTGTTTTCGGGCACTCAGCATGGTGAGGAATATGCGGTCCAGACTCATGGCTACTGAGACTTGACCGTGTCGAAGACAGGGTGGTGGTGGTGGCAAAGTGACTGGAAGCATTATCTACTATCCAACCAACAACCTTTTGACACTGCTCAGGGTTCAATAGTGGAGTGCTGCGGTCCCCTAGTAATTGGGACAGGAAGGTCGAGCGAAAAGATGTGGATGTTTGTTGTGGCACAATTTCAGCTTGCCCACGGCCACGTCCTTGGCCTCTGCATGCACCATCACCATCACGTCCACTTCCCCGTCCCTTGCCACGCACCTTGCCCATTTTGGAGGACATGGAGGACAATATTTTCCACGTTCCCTAGAAATGGCTGAGTTCTGAACACTGTTATATGTAATACGTCTGACAGATAACCACGGTATTAAATAGCGGGCCTGTAGTTTACTAATAGTATTCTTCACAGAGACCTAGTGTGACTAGCTTGTCCGACACACTGCGACGAAATGGAAATGAAAGCCAGAAATGGCTGATTTTGGAACGCAGTTATATGTGAGATGCGTCTGACAGAAAACCATGGTTTTAAATAGCGGGCCTGTAGTTTACTAATACTATTCTTCACAAAGACCTAGTGTGAACAGCTTCACTGACACACTGCAACAAAATGGAAGGCAGAAATGGCTGATTTTGGAACGCTGTTATATGTGATACGTCTGACAGAGAAGAATGGTTTGAAATAGCAGGCCTGTAGTTTACTAATCCTATTCTTCACAGAGACCAAGTGTGAGTAGCTTCACCGACACACTGCAATGAAATGGAAGGCAGAAATGGCTGATTTTGGAACGCTGTTATATGTGATATGTCTGACAGAGAACCACGGTTTTAAATAGCAGGCCTGTAGTTTACTAATACTATTCTTCACAGAGACCTAGTGTGAATAGCTTGACAGACACACTGCAACGAAATGGAAAAGGAGGCCAATATTTTTCACGTTCAGTATAAATTTCTGGATTTTTATCGCTGTAATATGGAAAAGATCTGGCTGTATTCTGCAGTGCTAACAAGCAAATGGAGCAGAAAAATGGTGTACTCTGGATTGCTTTTTAAGCAAATTACCAGGATTAAGATAAAAAAAAATTGCCCTGGCCCCTGATACCTGGGTCTACAGTATGTCTACAAATATTTGTCACAGCAGGATCAGTCAGAAGTTGAACATTCAGTAGACCCTCTTGTGCTGTATCATACACTACCATCTGTTATATACTCTGCCTACCTTGGTTTTTAAGCAAATAACCAAGATAAAAACAAAATTGCCCTGGCCCCTGATATATGGGGCTACGTCTACAAATATCTATAAGAACAGCAGCAGCAGGAACGTGCTATGCACTGCAGTCTACCACATACACAGTCTGCCTGCCTAACTCCTGCTATCACCACTGAATATATGCAGCTGGATTAGTCCTCAGAAGGACTGTTAGTTCAGTTGGATATATAGATATGCTGTGGAATACTTTTACTAACTATAAACAAGCTAATCTCTCCCTGACTCAGCAGCAGCTCTCCCTACTCTGCCTGGTTCTGGGGTAGACTGTGATGAGCATAGCGGCGCCAGGTCTTATATAGAACTAATGACGCTGTGCGGCCAGCCAATCACTGTAATGTCCACAACCAACATGGCTACGGCATTACAGTATGTGGCAAGCAATCTCTACATGTTCATTGGCTCTCTAAAGAGCGCTAAACATGCAAGGAGGCGACCTGAGTTCCCGCCCGAGCAACCCGGAAATACTCGCCGAGCTTGTCGAGCATCGTGATGCTCGTCACTAGTAGTTATATTCAGACACTCTGTGGTGATATTATATGGTCATTATGGGGCAGTATTTATCCCCTTTATGTGGTTTATGATACTTTAATATACTATTTATAGGTATTACTTAGAAAATTATGTTATTGATGTGTTCTCTATGAGATTTATATATTTTATCTGTAATCGTTTTTTATTATGGTGGGGGGAGCGAACACGTGTCTACAGATCTAGGAGGTTTCATATACAGTCATGGCCAAAAATGTTTGCACCCTTGATATTGTTCCAGAAACTGAAGTATTTATCCCAGAAAATTATTGTAATTACACATGATTTGTTAGACACATGTTTATTTCCTTTGTGTGTATTGGAACAACACAAAAAAATAGATAAAAAGGCAAATTGGACATAATTTCACACAAAACCCCAAAATTGGACAGGACAAAACTGTTGGCACCTTTCCAAAATTGTGAGTAAACAAGTTTGTTTCAAACATGTGATGCTCATTCAGACTCACCTGTGGCAAGTAATAGGTGAGGGCAATATGAAAATCACACCTGAAACCAGAAAAAAGAGAAGCTGACTCAATCTTTTCATTGTGTGTCTGTGTGTCACACTAAGCATGGAGAACAGAAAGAGGAGAAGAAAATTGTGTGAGGCCTAAAGAACTAAAATTGTTGAAAAATATCAACAATCTCAAGGTTACAAGTCCATCTACAGAGATCTTTCTATTCCTTTGCCCATGATGCACAACATAATCAAGAAGTTTGCAACTCATTGCACTGTAGTTAATCTCCCTGGAAGTGGACGGCAAAGAAAAATTGATGAAAGGCTGCAACGCAGAATAGTCCAGATGGTGGATAAGCAGCCCAAATCAAGTTCCAAAGAAGTTCAAGCTGTCTTGCAGTGTCATGAAAGGTGTGGGAAAGACTAAGTGCAACACAAATGGAAGAGGGAAAGGGAGCCCAGACTCTATGGAAAGGGGGGAGTGGAGACCTCTTAGGCTGATCTAGTGTCACCCTGTTTCCACTAAAGTATATTGGTTCTTCACCAATCGGCGCACATATACCTCGCCATGTCTTTCCCTGGCGTTAGGCTCAGGCTAGGAAAGGGAGGGGATGAGCACTAGTCGATCCCCACTGAACACTAAAGACAACAAGGGGGGATAAACAAGGGAAAATCGCTTAGCTTTAGTCCACTCCCGACAAATGCGCACACGTCCTCTAGCACCAGAAAGGAAGAAGTACTGCTCTTGCTCAAGCCTTCACAAGGAGTAATGAATATCGCAGGCACCTCCCTCTGGCACACAGCAGGTATTTATACACCCAGGCCAGGGTGTTAGTTAGCCAGAGGAAGGTAGCCGCTGGGTCCTAGAGATACAGCTTCTAAGAAGTTGTCTGTAATGCCAAATGAAGAGATCTCCTGCAACCAACTGCAGGGTGCTGTCTGTCACTTCTGACACACCCTTGACAGTACCCCCCCTCTACGAGTGGCCTCCAGACACTCAGGACCGGATTTCTCAGGATAAGATGTGTGAAATGAACGAACCAACCTGGAAGCGTTCACCTCTGATGCTGAAACCCACATCCTCTCCTCTGGACCATAGCCCTTCCAGTGCACCAAGTATTGTAGAGAACGACGTTGGAGACAAGAATCTACAATCCTCAAAATCTGGAACTCCAGATTACCATCAACCATTATTGGGGTCGGTGGTAGAGGTGAGAGCTCAAGAGGTTCCACATACTTCTTGAGTAAGGCTCTGTGGAACACGTTGTGGACCTTAAGAGCCTGAGGAAGTTCAAGACGAAACGCTGCTGGCTTAATGACGGCGGTTATTTTATAGGGACTAGTGATGAGCGAACGTGCTCGCCACTGCTCGGTACTCACCCGACCATCACTGTGCTCAACAAGCTCGGCGCGTATTTCCAGGTTGCTCGGGTGGGAACTCGGGTCGCCTCCCTGCATGTTTGGCGCTCTTTAGAGAGCCAATGAACATGCAGGGATTGCCTGCCATGCACTGTAATGCCATAGCCATGTTGGTTGTGGGCATTACCGTTATTGGCTGGCCGCAAAGCATTATCAGGTCTATATAAGACCTGGCGCCGCTATGCTCGTCACAGTCTACCCCGGAACCAGGCAGAGTAGGGAGATCTGCTGCTGCGTCAGGCAGAAATTTGCTTGCTTATAGTTAGTATAGGTGTTCCACAACGTATATATATATCCAACTGAACTAACAAGTCCTTCTGAGGACTAATCCAGCTGCATATATTCAGTGGTGATAGCAGGAGTTAGGCAGGCAGGCAGGGTATGTGGCAAACTGCAGTGCATGATACAGCACAAGAGGGTTTATTGAACGTCCTGTTAGTATAGGTATTCCACAACATATACACTGTGTTCCAAATTATTATGCAAATAATATTTTCTCAGATTTTCCCAAATTACCTTTATGAATTGCAGTCATTGTAATTTTCCAGTCAAATAACTATTAGAGTACAATTGAAAGGTTTTTGTACAAACTGCCTATGATAACAGTATATTTTTAAAAAAATAAAACACTCAAACTGCACTCAAAATGCATGTTCCAAATTATTATGCACAGCAGAGTTTTCAACCTTTTCATTTTAATAAAGAACAAAAAAATGGTCATTTTTGAAATTATAAGCATTAGCAGGTTATTACAAACTGAAATCAAACAGTTTTCAACTCAAAACTTTATTCTAGGTGATGTTACATTTGCACATAGGACCCCTTGTTCGAAAGGAGCTTCTGAACTCTCTCATTCATTGAATTTGTCAGGTTTTGGATGGTTTCTGCTTCAATTGTTTTGCATGAGGACAGAATACCCTCCCAGAGCTGTTGCTTAGATGTGAACTGCCTCCCGCCATCATAGACACTCCTTTTGATGATGCTCCAGAGGTTCTCAATGGGGTTGAGGTCAGGGGAGCATGGGGGCCACACCATAAGTTTGTCCCCTTTTATGCCCACAGCAGCCAGAGATGCAGATGTGTTATGTGTTACGGTCAAATCTCAGTAGCCGTGAGTCTGGACCGCATATTCCTCACCCTGATCCTCCTTCCTCCCACCATGCCGAGTGACCGGAGACAACTGATCCCACACTTGGACACTCAGAAGAGCTGTTCACTTTTCCATTTGTAGATTCGGGCCTCTCGCCCGGCCAGCTTCAAGCGAGTCAAGAGGAGAACGAATGTAGCGATTCCCAAATATTTGAGCAGCCACAGTCACACAAAGGTGGGAAAGTGCAATTACTGTCGCAAGAGGTGAATGATGATGATGATGATGAAACACAAATGCCAGAAAGTCAGGAGGAGGACCAGGGTGCGGAAGTGGAAGACGAGGTGGTGGATGATATAGTAACTGACCCAACCTGGCAGCGGGACATACAGAGCAAGGACAACAACACACAGGGGGAGGGAGGCGTAGCACCACAACAGGCTGGAAGAAGCAGTGTTGTGGCTGCAGACACAAAGTGGGAAAGCGTTCCTCGTAATGCCAACACAACGGAAGTTGCCAGTACAACTGTTAGTTCTTCCCGAGGCTGGTTGTTTTTTAAAGACTCTGCAGATAACCCCAAAAAGGCCATTTGCACCACTTGCCAGGAAAGCATCAGCAGGGGTAACAAAACTAGCAGCCTGACCACCACCAGCATGATCAGGCACATGGCAGCAAAGCACCCGACTAAGTGGGCCGAACCCCAGTGTCGATAAACAGTGTCTGCGGGTGACACCACTGCTTCTTCCACTGTTGTGCGTGCACGCCAATCCCTTGTCCATGGCGCATGCCAAGATGCCTCCCGCTCTGCACGTGTCGTTGCACACTCTCAACTAGCACCATCAGCAACGATGTCCACGTCCTTGTCCCAGCGCAGCGTTCAGTTGTCCCTACCCCAGTCCTTGGAATGCAAGCACAAATACGCAGCCAACACCCCACAGGCCACACTACTAAATTCACACATTTTGCGAATGCTTGCGCTCGAAATGTTGCCTTTTAGGCTCATGGAGACGGAAGCTTTCCACAACCTGATGGCGGTGGCTGTCCCTCGGTACTCGGTCCCCAGCCGCCACTATTTCTCCAGGTTTGCCTTCCCCGCATTACACGAGCACATGTCCCACTACATTAGCAGTGCCCTCAACAACGCAGTTACTGGGAAAGTCCACCTAACCACGGACACGTGGACAAGTGCTTGTGGGCAGGGACGGTACACCTTGCTGATGGCACACTGGGTTAATATAGTGGAAGCCGGGACCTAGTCGGACCTTGGGACGAAACACGTCCTTTCGATGTCGAGGATTGCAGGTCCTGGGTCAATTAGGGTTGCCCCCACATTCTACAGCTCCTGCACCTCCTCCTCCTCTTCAGCCTCCATCTCCGAAATGACCACATCAGTCGCAAGCTGAAAGCACTGCAGCACTGTCTCGGCCAAGCAGCAACAGGTTGTGCTGAAGTTAATATGCTTAGGTGACAAATTGCACAACGCTGAAGAGTTGTGGACAGCTCTAAAAGAGCAGGCAGATCTGTGGCTGACACAACTGACCCTACAGCCAGGCATGGTCGTGTGTGACAATGGCCAGAACCTGGTGGTGCCTCTGAGGTGTGGCGAACTCACACACGTACCATACCTGTCAAAGTATGCCACCTGTGTGCCCATTTTAGAAAGTCAGCTACAGCTTTCGCCGCCCTTGCCGTGCTTCAGCAGCGTTTGCAGCTTCCAGCTCACCGACTAGTGTGCGATGTCCCCACGCATTGGAACTCTGCATTGCAGATGTTGGGAAGGATTTGTGAGCAGAAGAGGGCAGTTGTTGACTATCAGTATCAACAAGGCCATCAGTATTCAGGTAAGATTCCACACATAAGACCTTAGGAGTGGACATGCATGTCAGACATCTGTACCATCCTCCAAAGCTTTGAAGACTCCACTAAGATGGTGAGCGGCGATGACACCATAATTAGAGTCACCATCCCACTTATCTGTCTTCTGAAATGCTCTCTGCTCACAATTAAAGAGGATGCATTGCAGGCGGAGCACGATGAGATTGAGCAAGGAACCATACAGGGTGACTCTACACAGCCCAGCCTCATCTCATCCTAATGTGGATTGGGTGACAATGAGGAAGAGGAGTAAGAACAGGAGCTAGTTTCCTTTTCTATAGATGGTACTACCTGCACAACTGTCATAGCGTCTGTTCAGCGTGGATGACCTGAGGACAGGGAGGAGGAGAGGGAGGAGGATGAGTAGGAAAGCATGGTCAATCGTCCTCTTGGTAAGGACACGGAAGTCTTGCCTGTTAGCAGTCTGGCACACATGGCTGAGTTTATGTTACGGTGCTTTTCCCATGACCCTCGCATTGTTCAAATTTTGGGTGACAGTCATTACTGATTGATGACACTTCTAGACCCACGCTACAAGGAGAACTTACTGTCTCTTATTCCCACGCCGGACAGGCCTAATAAAATGGGGCAGTACCAGAATGCCCTTGTTGCAGAATTATTAAAATAAATTCCCATCTGAAAATGCTGGTGGCAGAGGTCACAGTTCGTTGGACAACCAAGGAGAGAGAGACACAAATGCAATCCAGCAGAGGCAGGGGAACACTGTCAAAGTTCTGGGACAGTTTTCTCAGACCCTCCCATTGCACAGGCCCTGAGGCGCGAGGTACTCTCACAAGGAGGGAAAAGTTTCGGAAGATGCTGAGGGAGTACCTTGCTGACCGTACCAATGTCCTCCATGATTCCTCTGTGCCTTACAATTATTGGGTATCCAACCTGAACATGTGGCATGAACTGGCTCTCTACGCCTTGGAGGTCCTGGCTTCCCCTCCCGCTAGCGTTTTGTTGGAGCAGGTTTTTAGTGCCGCTGGTGGAATTATAACCAATAGGCACATCCGCCTGTCAACTGAAAATACTGACAGGCTGATTCTTATAAAAATGAACAAGGACTGGAATGGGCCAGACTTCTCAACACCACAGAATGATAACAGCTCAACATAAACTCAAATTCAGTGTCTTTTTTTGGGGAGGTCTAACTCTTTTCCCATGCACCTCTGTCTTCACACCCAGACATCGGTATACGCTTCCTGATTTTGTCTATTTGTTCTTGTCCTCCTCCGCCTCATCCTCCACCACCATATCACCACAATATTTACCATATTACCATATCTACATCTCTTGCAAGGGGCATTGGAGTTCCTCCAAATTTTGGGCAGCTGTAGCATTCACTTCATAGGCAAACAGTATGGGAGACCCACTTCCTAATAATGGGAGAATGCTTGAGTTTCCCATAGAGTTACATTGGGCTCGTTGCACGGGTTGAGCACTCGAGCATTCCAATGTGCTCGACCCGAGCAACGAGTACCCGAGCATTTTATTGCTCGCTCATCACTAGTAATTATGGCTTGTATTAAATCTTTACCATTTTGTGGTTACAATAGTGGCTTGTTTAGCTGTTCTGCTTGTCTTTCTGCCATCTGGAGTAACTCCATTAATTGAAATATATTGGGGAATTACTATTTATGTAGTTTTCTAATATATTATGTGGCTGATGTTTGGATTTAAAGGAACATTTCAGGAAAAACAGATGGAAAGACAGACAGAGAGGAATGAGAGTAGGACAATGCCTGTGAAGGACAGTACTATCAAGCTTTGTTTCCAGTTCCACACTGTACAGGTGCTGCCGGATGCCTCATTGCATTAGATATGGGGATTTAATGAGTTCTAGAATCTAGAGCCAGTCAGATGAGCACATGTCATCCCTCACCCACCTGAAGGACGTCCAATGTCATTCCTGCTTCCAAATGCTAAACCGCTTCACCTGAGCCTCCCCAACAAACCAGCGTCTTGGAATATGAGACCTTTATGTTAGTTATTTTCCTATTTAATGGCTTCTACTTACAATTAAAGTAATTAATTACAGTCATTAAACATGACCCCAAGTCTACGGTAAACCTCACAGAACAATTTACTGTTTCCATGTTCTCTGTAAGTTATTTTTCTAGCATACCTTCGCCCCCAAGCCGATATTGCAGCTGAAAATGTATCTCTACCCTCATCTCTGCTTCCATTAAAAGTGACAGCGCTGACAATACCAAAAAAAAAACAAAATGGACCTTAATTGCAGCCCTCCGAGTGTCTGGGCAGACAATGTCTTAGCTGCTGTGTGACAGGGATAGGAAATAGGATTAATGCACCTGAATTTGGAAATTTTGTATCACACTTCCATTTTCTGGTACATTGCTGATATTTCTACATTGTGTATTTCATTACGAGGTGAATATACAGTTTATTCAATGCAATATATTTCTAAGTATTCCTAGCACACAACAGGGTTCAGATGCAGCAGGTTAACTGGTGGTCATAAAATAGCTACAGTAACAATTACTCAAACACAATCTTTTCAAGCCTCCAGCAAACAGGGCTAAGACCTAGAGCACTACTACAGGGACATATTTATGTTTCCATCATGTATCATGTGTACTTAGGTATAGAAAAGCAATGAACAATAAGACCTGCTTATGAGAAACCTGGCAAGCACACAAACAGGGGAGTGCGGAGCTAAAGAGCTTCCTTGTTACATCCATTGTAGAAGATGAGGCATATAATAACTAGAATTGCACACATCCCAAACTGCTGACCTGCTACAGCCCTTAATAAAAAACTGCCACTGTAAGTGTTAAATTCACAAAGCTTAATTAAAACATTAACATAAATAAGCAGAATGACAAACTAAGCATTATAGAACAACACATATCATGCAATATATATAACTAACAGCCTAACTCCATTCAAAACCTGGAAACACAGATGTCAATGAAATTAAAGGCTCTGCTCCCTTCACCTCAGTCCGCTTCCCTCTGTTGTGCTCCACATTGAGTTTTTCAGGTTGTCTAGTGTGGCTCAGTGACATCTTCTGTATGATTCAATTTAAGGTCCATTAGGACACACTCCTGCGTCTTTGGATTGGGATTCAAGACACTAATTTTGTGTACTCCACCTCCTGTGCACACCATACTTAACTTGCTTCTATTCCGGTTGACTTCACTTAATCTGTTCTGCTGCTGCCAAGACTCCAGTGTGTACCACATCCTGCACATGTCATCCTGCCAGCTGCATTGACACCCAGGGTCCGAATACCTATCCGGCTTAGCATGTCCACTTCACAAGTGTAACGGGTCCGGGAGGCGGAACCTCTGAGCTACTATACAAGGGGGCGGCCCTTGTAAGGGAGCGGGTGGCAGTCTCTGGGTGAACGGACAGGGAGTTACGGCAAGTGATCAGGGCAGTCTCTGGGTAAGGGGTAGGTACGACCTGTGATGGCAGAGCCTCCGGGTAGGCTAGCAGGCAGATGGTAGATGTGTGCTCCCAGGTGAGCAAGCGAGAGTCTCTGGAATAGCAGGTGGTCACGGCACGTGACGGCGGAACCTCCGGGCTGGCAGGCAGGTAGGTAACGGAGAAGCGCTCCCAGGTGAGCGGGCAAGAGTCTCTGGAATAGCTGGTGGTCACCGCACGTGACAACGGGACCTCCGGGCTGGCAAGCAGGCAGGTAACGGAGATGCGCTCCCAGGTGAGCGGGCAAGAGTCTCTGAGATAGCTGGTGGTCACAGCACGTGACAACGGAGCCTCCGGGCTGGCAAGCAGGCAGATAACGGAGAAGCGCTCCCAGGTGAGCGGGCAAGCTGGTCCATAGACAGACTGACCGGAGTAGTAAGGCAGACCGTCGGACCTCAGGCAAGCAGGCAGGTAGCTGATATGCGCTCCCAGGTGAGCGGGCAGGCTGGTCCTTTAGACAGACTGACAGGAGTAGTAAGGCAGACCGTCGGACCTCAGACTGGCAGACAGGTAACAAGTATTCAGGCAGGAATCAGGCAGGTAACTGGCAGGTAACTAGCAGGAAACTGGCAGGAAACTGGCAGGGAACTGGCAGGAAACTGGCAACGGGACCTGAGGGCTGAAGCACAGGTGAGACACAGGTGCAAACAACATTGCTCGGGCACCTCCATTTTGGAGGAGGTGCCTTATATATGATGAAGTCCTCCGGCCATTGGCCGGGGACTCTTTAGGGCGGCGTGCGCGGCCCCTTTAAGAGGAGGGGAGCGCGCGCGCGCGCGCCCTAAGCACAGGGGCCGGGAAGGAGCGCGCGCTGAGAGCAGAGCAGGAGGAGGACGCCGGGACGGAGCGCGCGCTGACAGCAGAGCGGGGGGAGGAAGCCGGGCACGGAGCAGAGCGGTGAGGGGAGCAGCGTCCCTGCCTAGCAGAGGGCAGGGACGCCGGCACTACAGTACCCCCCCCTTTAGGCCCCCCCTTTTTTAGGCCAGACAGAAATTTAGCTAGGATGAGAGGGGCATGGATGTTCTCCCGGGGCTCCCACGTTCTCTCCTCAGGACCAAACCCCTTCCAATCTACCAGGAAAAAGGTCTTTCCTCTTACCCTTTTGGTGGCAAGAATGTTCTCTACCTCAAACTCGTCCTCAGCAGAAACCGGAGCAGGAGGCGTACCTGTAGACTTGGAAAAAGAGTTAAGCACCACAGGTTTGAGGAGAGACACATGGAAGGAGTTAGGGATCCGTAAGTTGGCCGGGAGTTTCAATTTATAGGCCACCGGGTTGATCTGACTGATGACCTCCAGTGGGCCGATGAACCGAGGCCCTAACTTATAGGAAGGGATCTTGAGCCGGACATATTTGGACGAGAGCCAGACTTTATCCCCAGGGCGGAATTGAGGAGGGTCCAGACGTTTTTTGTCAGCGTGTCTTTTCATACGCTCGGATGACAGAAGGAGTGCGGACCGGGTACTCTCCCATATGGAGGAAAATTTGTTAACAAGAGATTCCGCAGCCGGATTGTCCGCCAAGGTGGAGATGGGAAACGGGATCCGAGGATGCTGACCGTAGACTACAAAAAACGGGGATTTGGAGGAAGACTCGCTCTCGTGATTGTTGTACGAGAATTCGGCCCATGGCAGGAGATCCACCCAGTCAGAATGGTGGGCATTAACGAAGTGCCGAAGGTAACTGGTCAGGTTCTGATTGATCCGCTCCACTTGACCATTAGACTGTGGGTGGTAAGCGGAGGAGAAGTCCAGGGTGACGTCCAGCAATTTACAAGTGGCTCTCCAGAAACGGGAAGTGAACTGTACCCCACGATCCGACACGATGTGACGGGGCAGGCCATGAAGACGGAAGATGTGGCGGATAAAGTCTTTAGCCAGCTCGGGTGCAGACGGAAGACCTGGCAGTGGAATGAAGTGAGCCATCTTGGAGAAGCGGTCAGCGACCACCCAAATGACCGTACAACCGGCAGAGACGGGCAGATCAGTAATGAAGTCCATCGCTATATGCTGCCAGGGGGCAGCAGGTACTGGCAGAGGTAGGAGGCGGCCGGCTGGCAGGTGTCTCGGAACTTTGTTGCGGGCGCAGGACACACAGGCAGAAACAAAGTCTATTACATCCTTGTGCAGGTTAGGCCACCAGTAGTGCCGGGTAATAAGCTGGAGGGTCTTTTTCTGACCGGCGTGGCCAGCTAGTTTAGACGAATGACCCCAGTGTAGGATCTTCTCCCGATCAGGTACTGGTACGAACGTCTTACCAGGAGGAAGACGATTTAGACTCACGGGAGCCACCTGCATTACTCTGGCGGGATCGATGATATGTTTCGGATCCTCCTCGAGATCAGACACCAGAAAGGATCGAGACAAGGCGTCCGCCTTGACGTTTTTGTCAGCCGGGCGAAAATGAAGGACAAAATCAAAACGAGCAAAAAACAAGGACCACCGGGCTTGGCGCGGGTTAAGTCTCTGGGCATGCTGGAGGTAAGCCAAGTTCTTGTGGTCAGTGTAAATTATTACCGGGTGAAGAGCCCCCTCGAGCAGGTAACGCCACTCCTCCAATGCCAGTTTGATGGCCAATAACTCTCGGTCTCCTATGGAATAGTTGCGCTCAGAGGAGGAGAAGAGTTTAGAGAAGAAGCCACAAGTTACCATCCTCCCGGAAGATGATTTTTGAGTAAGTACCGCTCCGGCTCCAGAGGAGGAGGCGTCAACTTCCAGGAAGAACTGCTTGTTGCCATCTGGGCGATGCAGCACCGGGGCGGAAGAGAAGGCCTGTTTAAGGGAAAGAAAGGCCTCCTCTGCTTCGGGTGGCCACTCTTTGGGATTAGTACCTTTACGGGTGAGCGCAGAAATTGGGGCCGTCCGGGAAGAGAAGTGTGGTATGAAGAGGCGGTAGTAGTTGGCGAAGCCCAGGAATCGCTGAATGGCCTTCAACCCCTCCGGTCGGGGCCATTTCTCGATGGCAGACAGTTTCTCAGGATCCATTTGTAGGCCGGTCTGAGAGATAATGTAGCCCAGAAACGGAAGCGAGGTCTGCTCAAAGAGGCACTTCTCAAATTTAGCGTAGAGATGGTTCTGCCTTAGCCTGAGCAGGACCTGACGAACGTCCCTCCGGTGAGTCTGGAGATCCGGAGAGAAGACCAAGATGTCGTCCAGGTACACCACTACGCAGGAGTAGAGAAGGTCCCGGAAGATGTCATTGACCAACTCTTGAAAGACGGCAGGAGCGTTACAGAGACCAAAGGGCATTACCAGGTATTCATAGTGGCCGTCCCGGGTGTTGAATGCCGTCTTCCATTCATCCCCCTGACGAATACGAACCAGGTTGTACGCCCCACGAAGGTCCAGTTTGGTGAAGATCCTAGCCCCCCTCAGACGATCAAATAATTCTGGAATGAGCGGAAGGGGGTACTTATTCTTCACCGTGATCAGGTTTAGGCCTCTATAGTCTATACAGGGACGGAGAGAGCCGTCCTTCTTTTTGACGAAAAAGAAGCCTGCTCCCGCCGGGGAGGTAGATTTCCGGATGAATCCTCTGGCCAGATTCTCCTCAATATATTCGGACATTGACCGGGTCTCAGCAGCGGATAAAGGATAGATACGCCCACGGGGAGGAGTAGTACCGGGTAGCAGATCGATGGGACAGTCGTATGGTCTATGTGGTGGTAATGTCTCTGCCTCCTTTTTATTAAAGACATCTGCATAAGACCAATAAGGAATCGGAAGTCCAGGTAGATTAGCTGGGGTAGGAGAGGGACGGACGGGATGGACGGGAACCAGGCAGGTTTTATGACAGTCTTGTCCCCAGCGAAGGACCTCTCCGGTTTGCCAGTCTAGCACGGGTGCATGTCTCTGGAGCCAGGGCAGACCTAGCAAGAGGGCGTGAGAGAGTCCAGGCAGAACATGAAAGGAGATACTTTCAGAATGCAGCATTCCCACCTGCAGGGTAATGGATTCGGTGATGAGTTGAATGGGGCGAGGTAAGAGGCCCCCATCCACGGCAGCGACAGACAAGGGTACAGCCAGAGGTTTGGTGGGGATGCGGTATTTCTCAACCAGGGACTGTGAAATAAGGTTCCCGGCTGCTCCAGAGTCAAGTTGGGCTAGTTCGAAATAACGGTTCTCCCCGTAGATGATCGAAACTGACAACAGCAGGGATGGAGAGGATTTATTCTTGTCTAGGTGGACCTCTCTGAGCGAACCTAGACACAGGCGTTTCCCGACCTCTCCGGGCAGGCACGGATCCGGTGCTCCTTACTGCCACAGTAGAAGCAGCTCCCCTCGGCACGGCGTGAGTCCTGACGGGTTTTGACCATCTTGGTCTGGTCGACCTGCATAGGCTCAGGAGAGTGTACCTGGGGAGAGATGGAGGGAATGACGGGTTTCTGGAAAGTAGGAGCTAAACGTGGAATCCTTCTCTCACGGGTGACCTCTTTGGCACGCTCCTGGAACCGTAGGTCAATCCGGGTGGCAAGAGTTATTAAGTCATCGAGAGTGGTAGGAATGTCCCGACCGGCAAGTTCATCTTTAATACGGCCGGACAGACCCTCCCAGAAGACGGAAACCAGAGCGTCGTTATCCCAGGCCAGCTCCGAGGCAAGGGTACGGAACCGTATGGCATATTGGCCCACGGTGAGACTCCCCTGACGGAGGCGTAGCAACGATGATGCAGATGAGGTCTTCCGTCCGGGTTCGTCGAAGACTTTCCGGAAAGCCGTGAGAAAAGCAGGCAAGTTGGACACCAGGGGGTCTCCTCTCTCCCATAGAGGATTCAGCCAGGCCAGGGCCTCCCCGGTGAGATGGGACATGATGAAGGCAATTTTGGCCCGGTCGGAGTTAAACTGGTAGGACAAAAGTTCAAAATGCAGGGTGCACTGATTTAAGAAGCCCCGAGCCTGGACGGGGTCGCCTCCGAAGCGAGGAGGTGCAGAAAGCCGGGGTCCGGGGTAGGATACCATAGTATTAGTGGGCAGCGGAGCTGCCGGATTGCAAGATATGGCACTGGCGGAGGTTGTTGGTGGATCAGACAGAGTGTTCAGGCGAGTATTAACATTCCGCAGGTGACCCAGGATGGCCTCCTGTTGGGACCTCTGACGGGACAGTTCAAGACAGAGGTCCGAGAGCGAGGGAGCTTGGGTGCCACCGGGTTCCATGGCCCGAGCAAACTGTAACGGGTCCGGGAGGCGGAACCTCTGAGCTACTATACAAGGGGGCGGCCCTTGTAAGGGAGCGGGTGGCAGTCTCTGGGTGAACGGACAGGGAGTTACGGCAAGTGATCAGGGCAGTCTCTGGGTAAGGGGTAGGTACGACCTGTGATGGCAGAGCCTCCGGGTAGGCTAGCAGGCAGATGGTAGATGTGTGCTCCCAGGTGAGCAAGCGAGAGTCTCTGGAATAGCAGGTGGTCACGGCACGTGACGGCGGAACCTCCGGGCTGGCAGGCAGGTAGGTAACGGAGAAGCGCTCCCAGGTGAGCGGGCAAGAGTCTCTGGAATAGCTGGTGGTCACCGCACGTGACAACGGGACCTCCGGGCTGGCAAGCAGGCAGGTAACGGAGATGCGCTCCCAGGTGAGCGGGCAAGAGTCTCTGAGATAGCTGGTGGTCACAGCACGTGACAACGGAGCCTCCGGGCTGGCAAGCAGGCAGATAACGGAGAAGCGCTCCCAGGTGAGCGGGCAAGCTGGTCCATAGACAGACTGACCGGAGTAGTAAGGCAGACCGTCAGACCTCAGGCAAGCAGGCAGGTAGCTGATATGCGCTCCCAGGTGAGCGGGCAGGCTGGTCCTTTAGACAGACTGACAGGAGTAGTAAGGCAGACCGTCGGACCTCAGACTGGCAGACAGGTAACAAGTATTCAGGCAGGAATCAGGCAGGTAACTGGCAGGTAACTAGCAGGAAACTGGCAGGAAACTGGCAGGAAACTGGCAGGAAACTGGCAACGGGACCTGAGGGCTGAAGCACAGGTGAGACACAGGTGCAAACAACATTGCTCGGGCACCTCCATTTTGGAGGAGGTGCCTTATATATGATGAAGTCCTCCGGCCATTGGCCGGGGACTCTTTAGGGCGGTGCGCGCGGCCCCTTTAAGAGGAGGGGAGCGCGCGCGCCCTAAGCACAGGGGCCGGGAAGGAGCGCGCGCTGAGAGCAGAGCAGGAGGAGGACGCCGGGACGGAGCGCGCGCTGACAGCAGAGCGGGGGGAGGAAGCCGGGCACGGAGCAGAGCGGTGAGGGGAGCAGCGTCCCTGCCTAGCAGAGGGCAGGGACGCCGGCACTACAACAAGGTGTGCATAACACATGCGAACCAGGTCATATTAGGTAAAATCACCATAGATATTGAAGTCATATTTTTCTAACACCTGGGTCCTTCAGAGGCAAATTTATCTTGTAAGTTGGGGATCTCATGAAATCCTGAAGGGCTGAGAACATCTCACAATCTGCCCCCACTTGAACTCATCAAGGGAAGGTATGTGGGCATAATATAGACCTAATAAAAAGTAGTAGTTGGGTTGGGTCAATTGTCAGCCCTTGGAATACATAGTTCAATGTGGGGGTTCTGTCCATTTTCTCAATCAAAGAGCTTCCCTTCACTAAGCTCTGAGCCATTTCTGTGATCAGTGTTTAGTATGTTTCTTACGTTATTCCTTTTTATTTTATGTAATTGTATATATCATATTGTTTCTTCCCATTTTGTATCATCTTGTATATTTTTATAAACACTGCCTATTTTTCTGTATTAAATATAAAATGTAATTGCTTTATTCCTCTTGCTCTGGAAACCCCTGCAACCCTGAAGCCATACAGTACTTGTAAAGGGTGTCCATAACGATTGCTGGTGGCAACTAGTGGTTCTTTTTGTTATTGTGGAGTTGGCAGTGACCGTACAGGGGTAAATATATATATTCCATGCATTGGAATTGCAGGTGTATAGACCATACACTCGCTGTTAGTTTCCCAATAACCGGCCTAGTAGTGGAAGCAGTTGCGGCCTCATCCATCAATCATCAGACAATTGCATAACTGTCCTGACGATTGGAGGCAGCGGAGTTGCATTCCCTTGACAATTGGTGGCAGCGGTGGGATCTGTGTGACCTCTCCGGTGTCATCTGTGGCACAGTGGTAACAGTGGTGGGTTCTGCATGCCCCACCCACCTGTGTATCCTTCACAATTGGTGGCAGCAGTGGGATCTGCGTGATTCCCCCAGCTGTGTATCCATGATATTGAAAATGAATGATCAGTTCAATAGAAAGAAATAGATTTCTCTGATATGTTATTTTGCAAAGTGCCTTATTTTCACTATTGATTTATGGAATAAAAATTAAAATGATGGTCACTCGTCTTTAAAAATGTAGAAAATTCTGTTTCCAATACCCTATAAGCATGCCTGCGCACACTGTATTTTTTTTGTATTTTTCATCCCACAAAAAAAGAAGCCCTAATGTGACTCAGCAAAATAAAAAATGTATAACCATCAGAATATGACAATGATTGTATGCAAAAGTAGCAAAACATAAAAACCTATATACATGTTATTTACAGTGATCGTACCAACTAAAAGAATAAAATTTTCTTATCACTTTTAGGGAATGAGCACACAACGTCTTTTTTGGCACATTCTGCCATGGAAACCAGAAAATGCTCAAAAGACTGAACATATGCATTGCTATATAAAAACTACTAGCTGTACATATGGTCAGGCTGTTGAACGTGTTTTAACCATCTCAGGTTTCTAAAAAGGCTAGCAGTTTTCTTTATTATTTAAGAAAGTGAAAAAAAGAAAATGACAGTAAAAAAAGATTCCACAAAAACCACAGGAAAACCCTCCCCAAAAAACGCCGCACCCAAAACCTAAGGAAAAACGCCAAGGAAACGACCGAAAAAATGACACAAAAGACTTTTCCTGAAGCGGGTTTGTCTGAATTTAAAAGACATATGACTCGCCCAGGGGGATATATGGGGGACTCGGTACCCAGGCCTTGACCTTCTGTGGGATGTCACGGCAGTCGGCTCTCGGGCCCGTACCCTGGGGCCACTCTTTAAAAGGGGGTTTTTGTTAACAGTTTGTTTTGTCTCGTGACGCCACCTGTGGTTCCCAGTAATGAGTACCGGCGCTGCTGCAGACCTCCGGGGGTGATGGGATGGCAGCTGGGATGTTTCTGCTCCCCACAGCCGGAGCAAGCCCCCGGGGCAGTGTAGTTGCAGATGGTGATGCTGGGCGTTGTAGTGCAGGCGCGGTAGCATGGAGGAAATAACTGACAGAGACAGTGGAGTGCAGTCATCCGAATTTACTCACAGTTCTTTAAGGTTCCTCAGGTACACTGTCCAGGTGTCAGACTCCCCCGTCGCACTGCGTTTGCCAGGCAGGGGTTCAGCACTCCTTCAGGTATATTAGAAGCACTTAACGGGACCCCCTTTCTTTATGTTCCTTTCTTGGCCGACTTCCCGCGCTGGGTCTTCTCCCTCCTGCCCTGCGCTCCCCACACACAGTCCCGATCGGGTACTCTGAGATCCCTCTGGGCAACTTGGAGTTCCCGGACCTACTTGGTGACCTTCACGGCGGCTAGGGTGAGGTTGTGGCAACTGCACCATGGAAGTGCAGAAGCCTCCGGTTTTTCCAGCCGAGACCTGGAGTAACACGGCTGGTCCAGGGACCGGTTCCCTTCTTGCGGCCTGATCCCTCTGACTCTTGGCAGATTCGGGCATACGGGTGCCGTCCTGCACTCACCGTACCCCCTGGGATCCCTTCTGTTACCGGAGCCTTCCTCCCTGACTCCCCTCTCACTCCTGGGCCTCTCTTACTAGGCCCCACTATGGAGCAGAGCTCCTGAAGAGACTCTGCTCCCCTCCTCTCCTTACTACTCACTGACTGTCTGACCCTCCACCCTAAGATGGCTACCCTTTATATATCTATTCTAACAAGTGCTCCCCTGTTCTACGTCCTCCACCTACACCCACTACTGGTTCCCCCTCACTTTGGTTCCCCCCACTCCAGCCAGGGACAGGGCAGCAAAAGAAGTGCATAATGCCCTTCCAGCCGGCCTGGAGTAGTGTAGTGTTGAATGCGGGTGTTGGGGTCCCAGGGCAGTACTCCATCCTTACCTGAAAGAAGGAGATGCCACACCTCTGGGTGAGGTGCAGTACCTCTGTGGCGACTGAACCCTCAGGGGCGCCACACATAGTGTGGATTTACCCTTACTGCACAGTGAACAAAGAAAAATAAGATACAACACCCAACGATCAGCTGGAAAATGCTCCAGCACTGGTCAGAACAAAGTGATGTATGGGCAGAACACAGCAACACCATTCTTTGCTTACTGGACTTGATCCCCCATTGACGTGAATGTACTGCACTACTCGGCAGTGGCCACTAAGGAACGTACAGGGTCCTTGCGTTCCTCCCATGTATCACTTAGTACAAGCTGCTGATAAAGAAGTTTTCAGTTGATTGTTAGGTGTGTCAGACCAACACCCCTAAAAAAAATCAGAAATTTATGAAAATAAAAAATTTAGTTTGTGTCACCAACTATATTATGAGACCCAAAACTTTATTTTTACAATTGAACTGGGGGAGTATTTGTTTTTTGCGGAGAAAGCTAATGTTTTTGCAGTTACCATTTTGGGGTAAATACAATGTTTTAATCACTTTGTTTGCATTGATGCGGAGATTATTTACTTTTTTTTTGCAGTATGACGTTTACCTCTCTGATTTTGGACACAACAACACTAAATATGTACCGTATATGTTTTATTCTTTTTGGTTTTAATTTTTTCTTTATTATTTTTACACCCAAACCTAACTTCCACCATATATGTGGGCCAGATTCCTGGAAAAGATTAATATACTGCCTTTCCCTGCTTGGAAAGCAGCTAAAAAGAGCATCTCTCCCTATGGAAAACCCCATTATCCATCAAGCCAATTGATTTCTATGAGAATTGTGTAATCATTTCCCCTGTGATTGCACTGCAGGGAAGTTGAACACTTGCTGCTTAATTCCCACAGATCATAGCTGATTACCGAGGGTCTCATGAACGAGGCAAACTGGGACCAGCTCATAATAGCGGGACCCTTATAAATAAAAGGTATACTCAAAAGTGAACAAGGCATTTCCCAAGACTGTAATCCATAAAATAGGCTCCCAGCATTCCCGATAATCCTTTTTATTGAACCAGACATATCTCATAGCAGCTTTTATCCACGTGCATGTCTATTATTGCTGCTTATCCACTATTTAAGTGAAGGGAATTGAGCTGCAATTACAGACATAGCCTATTGACAACAGGGGCGCCGTTTCTCTTTCAATGGAAAACTCCACTAAAATAGTAAATATTAAGATTATAATCCTTCAGTTACAATGGGGGCTCTGCAGTGGAACGAGCCATTATAAAGAGAACCTGTCAGCAGGTTTAACTAATACAAACCAAATACATCCATGTTAGGTTACTGTAATCCAGAATCAATCCATATATTCATTTTTGTAATCCTTCTTTGTGTTCCAAAGTAACCCTCCATTTGAATTTTTATGCTTATGATCCGCAAGTGCAAGGGGCTTGACCCTGCACTTGCAGATCCTCCGTCCTCTTTCCGATACTCCCGCTGCCTTCCTTGATCTGCACATACGCTACCCTCTCTGGGAAGATGACTGTTGCGGAGAGTGGCATCACCAGCTCAAGATTTTCAGCAGGAGAGGCAGGTCAGTAAAAGGAGAGTGACCTGTCAATCAGAGAGAAAAGTATGCTGGCAATGTAATGGGCAAGACTCACATCTGTGTTCCGCCTCGCTGCAGAAAAATGGAGATCCTGGCTGGGTGTGTGTGCTTTCACCATAGCAATACGCCACTGCAGATAGCATTCTGCTGCTTTACATGGCCAGCCAGGATCCGATGAAGTAGAGATGAAGAGGGAGGCTAGAGTCCAAAAAAAACTGAACAAACTAGTTTAACATATATAAACCAGATAGCAGGCAGGACACTTTAAGAACACATCTTCACACACCAAAGGCAGGAACTTCATGGTTACATGTGGGGGTACATTCTTTTCATTACATGTTACAGTCCACAGCCAGATAACGATGGTATTTGATGGTAATTTTTACACTTCAACTGTGAGAGACAGAATCTTAAAAAAATCCAGAAAAGCACATTGTATGATTTTTACATAATTAATTTCCCTTTTATTGCATGAATTGAGTATTTGATACAATAGAAAAACAGAACTTAATATTTGGTACAGAAACATTTTTTTTGCAATTACAGAGGTCAGACGTTTCCTGTAGTTCTTGACCAAGTTTGCACGCACTGCAGCAGGGATTTTGGCCCACTCCTCCATACAGATCTTCTCCAGATCTTTCAGGTTTTGGGGTTGAAAAAAGTAGGGAGCGGGGCGCAAATAGCGCTGTTACCCGGTAACACAATCGTGATGTGATTAAAATCTGCTCACCTTATTGAGTTGTGATGATGCACACCTCATATAAACAGCATATTGAAGGGCTGCAGGAAACACCGATCCGCAGGTTTTGGGGTTGTCGCTGGGCAACATTGAGTTTTAGCTCCCTCCAAAGATTTTCTATTGGATTCAGTTCTGGAGACTGGCTAGGCCATTCCAGGACCTTGAAATGCTTCTTACGGAGTCACTCCATAGTTGCCCTGGCTGTGTGCTGAGGGAAGGAAGTTGCTGACTAAAATCTCACGATACATGACCCCATCCATCCTCCTTTCAATACGGTGCAGTTGTCCTGTCCCCCTTGCACAAAAGCACTCCCAAAGTATGATGTTTCCTGCACCATGGTTCACGGTTGGGATGGTGTTCTTGGAGTTGTACTCATCCTTCTTCTTTCTCCAAACACGGCGAATGGAGTTGATACCAAAAAGTTATATTTTGGTCTCATTTGACCACATGACCTTCTCCCTTGTCTCATCTGGATCATCCAGATGGTCATTGGCGAACTTTAAATGGGCCTGGACATGTGCTACCGTGAGCAGGGGGACCTTGCGTGCCCTGCAGGATTTTAATCCATGACGGAGGGCATAGTGTGTTACTAACAGTAATGTTTGAGACTGTGGTCCCAGATCTCTTCAGGTCTTAACCAGGTCCTCCCCCTTAGTTCTGGGCTGATTCCTGACTGTTCTCAGAATCATCCTTACCCCACGAGGCGAGATTTTGCATGGAGCCCCAGACCGAGGAAGATTTACAGTCATCTTGTGTTTCTTCCATTTTCTAATAATTGCGCCAACAGTTGTTGCCTTCTCAACAAGCTGCTTGCCTATTGTCCTGTAACCCATGCCATCCTTGTGCAAGTTTACAATTTTGCCCCTGCATGTCCTTAGACAGTTCTTTGGTCTTGGTCATGGTGGAGAGGTTGGAGTGTGATTGACTGAGTGTGTGGACAGGTGTCTTTTATAAAGGTAATGAGTTCAAACAGGTGCAATTAATAAAGGTAATGAGTGCAGCGTAGGAGGGCTTATTAAAGAAAAATTAACCTGTCTGTGAGAGACAGAATTCTTGCTGGTTGGCAGGTGATCAAATACTTATTTCATGCAATAAAATGTAATTTAATTATTTAAAAATCATGCAATGTGATTTTCTGGTTTTTATTTTTAGATTTTGTCTTTCACAAGTGAAGTGTACCTACAATAAAAATGACAGACCTCTTCATTCTTTGTAGGTGGGAAAACTTGCAAAATCGGCAGTGTATCAAATACTTATTTTCCCCACTGCATATGAATGTAATGTCCAGCTCAAAGAAAAGGGAGGCTACAGCCTTATTTGCACACAGTGCAAAAAAACTGAAACAAAAAGCTAGAGATGAACTGGAATATAAGTTTGTGTACATGCAGCTTGTAGGTGCATAATGTGAGCAAGGCTGAGAAGTACTGAGTTTTTTTGCGCTCTGTGCAAATAAGGTTGTGGATTCCCATAACTCCCCATGACTGGGTGTCCATTAGTTGGGTCTCAGTTCTTCTCAGCCCTTATTCAAATTACGTCACTTGACATATGGTAAGTTTTTAATGCTAGAGATTAGAACCAACCCGAATAGGGTCACCATGACGTGGTGGGATGGCTTTTACGTTTTTTTTATCAAAATTATGTTAATTAAGTACCATATATTATTTTCATGCACTACTGCTATTTATTTATTTATTTACTACAGGGTATTTGCTCATTTTGTTTTTATCTTGGGTTTTACTGCCACCATGGGTTTGCCCCAGTAGTTAACCCAATCCACCGGTTTGCAAAGTGCTGCAGACCTCAAAATAGATAAAACAACATATAAAATATGGCAATGCACTATATTACAATAAGATATCCAAGGGGAAGTGGCTACAGCTTTTCCACTCCTTTACAGCAGGAGGGGGAAATTGGAAAGAGAAAAGGACAGAGAGCTGTAAATGTAGAGCCAAGCCCTCTGTATTTGCCAATTATTAGCATAAAATTGAATACATTAATTGATTACTTTGGAACTCAAAGAAGGATTAAGGAAACAAAGGTATGGATCGGTTTTGGATAACAGTGACCTAACATAGATGATTTTGGTTTGTGATAGTAAAACTTTCTGACAGGTTCCCTTTAATTCTTCACCCAGGCCCTCTCTTCTACCACCGCTTTAGAGAACATTAATCTCATTTCTGACCTAATACTTTATTTGTTCGTAATTAAAAAATATATCTGTCTCCTAAAGTCTCAATTTCTCTGTTAAAATATATTTTTTGCCAATTTGAGAAATGGATTTTTTTTTCTACACTTACGATTTGATTTTTTTCTTTCTTGACACGAGCCAGTATTTATGCTAAATTGGGGTGACATTGCAATTAGGGGCAGTCTAATAATACAAGCATTAATTAAAAGACTTCCTAAAATACATGCATGCATCCCAATATTCAAAGCCCATGTATATTCCCCTGGGGGTTTAGAGACTTTTAAGCAGCCAATTTTGCTTTTGGTAAGAAAGGAAATATAATGATTTATTAGTGAGCCGCGTGTAACTTCTAATTTTACAAAGAGAATTATTTTTGTAACATTGTTGGCAATTAGTGCTCAGTGGGATTATGGTAAACTTGTAACTATCACAGTGTGCAGAGAGATTAACACCTACATTGTCCTTTGGCTAATGGCCTTAACCCCTAAATACTAAGACGGCTGCACATTTTCCATTATCACTGGCTTCAAAATTAGAATTTGAAAAGAATCCTCCACCTTCACTTCAGAAATAATGAATATCTCCCACTGAGAACTAATATACAGAAAGCATTTCTTAATTACAAAAAAAAACATGAATCTCCCCAAACTTCCTTTGGGCATAGTGGAATATTGGATTAATAGTTCTCATCCTCCGCCACCTGCATTTGGGTTCTCCAGGTATGCACATTACATGTCTCATTACCTTCAGATCAACGACCCCAGAGCTTGACAGCAAAGGCTTGAAGCTCCTGTGCCCCAATGCAAAATAACATCCCTCACACCTACCATGTAGAGATGAGCAAAAAGATGCACACTCCAAGGTCCTTGTCACTAGATTGTGGTTGCCGGGCCACAATACTATAATCTTCTTTGGCCTGCACTCGAATGCCAGCATCTAGTGCACTGTTCTCCAACTGCAGTCCTCAAGAGCCACCAACAGGTCATGTTTTCAGGATTTTCTTAGTATTGCACATGTGATGGAATTCTTGTCTGTCCAGATGATGCAATTATCACCTGGGCGATACTAAGGAAATTCTGAAAACATGACTTGTTGGTGGCTCTTGAGGACCGGAGTTGGGGAACACTGATCAATTGGATATCTGACATTTACAAGTCTCCAACAATGTCATGATGGAGTGCTAGTGGGGGCACCAGAACAGGGTATTTTTACTCATCTCTACTATCATGTAAATCTTATGTGGCAAGGGGACCTTTGGGCCACACCAAACACCAGGGTCACATCAACTGCTTCCCTTATAGATACATCTATGCTTGACGGTTCTTCTGGATGTCCACATTCATGGTTAATTAATGACACTTTTTGAAAAGAAGTCACTTATAAACTACCGTTCAAAAGTTTGGGGTCATTTAGAAATTTCATTATTTTTTAAAGAAAAGCACATTTTTTTTCAATGAAGCTAACATTAAATGAATCAGAAATTCACTCTATACATTGGTAATGTGGTAAATGACTATTCTAGCTGCAAATGTCTTGTTTTTATTGCAATATCTACATAGGTGTATAGAGGCCCATTTCCAACAACCACCACTTCAGTGTTTTAATGGTACATTGTGTTTGCTAACTGTGTAAGAAGGCTAATGGATGTTTAGAAAACCCTAAAAAACCCTTGCACAAGTATGTTAGCCCAGCTGAAAACGGTTTGGCTGATTTAAGAAGCTATAAAATTGACCTTCCTTTGAGCTAGTTGAGAAACTGGAGCATTACATGTGTTTGTTCTATGAAACTCTCAAAATGGCCAGAAAAAGAGAACTTTCATGTGAAACTCGACAGTCTATTCTTGTTCTTAGAAATGAGGGCTATTCCATGCGAGAAATTGCCAAGAAACTGAAGATTCCCTACAACGGTGTGTACTACTCCCTTCAGAGGAGAGCACAAACAGGCTCTAACCAGAGTAGAAAGAGAAGTGGGAGGCCCCGCTGCACAACTGAGCAACAAGACAAGTACATTAGAGTCTCTAGTTTGAGAAATCGACGACTCACAGCTCCTCAACTGGCAGCTTCATTAAATAGTACACGCAAAACGCCAGTGTCAATGTCTACAGTGAAGAGGCGACTCCGGGATGTTGGCCTTCAGGGCAAAGTGGCAAAGAAAAAGCCATATCTGAGACTGGCTAATAAAAGGAAAAGATTAATATGGGCAAAAGAACACAGACATTGGACAGAGGAAGATTGGAAAAAAGTTTTATGGACAGACGAATCCAAGTTTGAGGTGTTTGGATCACACAGAAGAACATTTGTGAGATGCAGAACAACTGAAAAGATGCTGGAAGAGTGCCTGACACCATCTGTCAAGCATGGTGGAGGTAATGTGATGGTGTGGGGTTGCTTTGGTGCTGGTAAAGTGGGAGATTTGTACAAGGTAAATGGGATTTTGAATAAGGAAGGCTATCATTCCATTTTGCAACGCCATGCCATACCCTGTGGACAGTGCTTGATTGGAGCCAATTTCATCCTACAACAGGACAATGACCCAAAACACACCTCCAAAGTATGCATGAACTATTTAGGGAAGAAGCAGGCAGCTGGTATTCTATCTGTAATGGAGTGGCCAGCGCAGTGACCAGATCTCAACCCCATTGAGCTGTTGTGGGAGCAGCTTGACCGTATGGTAGCAAAAAGTGCCCATCAAACAAATCCAACTTGTGGGAGGGTCTTCAGGAAGCATGGGGGGAAATTTCTCAAGATTATCTCAGCAGATTAACAGCTAGAATGCCAAAGGTCAGCAATGCTGGAATTGCTGCAAAGGGAGCATTCTTTGACGAAAGCAAAGTTTGAAGGAGAAAATTATTCTTTCTAATAAAAATCATAATTTCTAACCTTGTCAATGTCTAGACTATATTTTCTAATCATTTTGCAACTCATTTGATAAATAAAAGTATGAGTTTTCATGGAAAACACAAAATTGTCTGAGTGACCCGAAACTTTTGAACGGTAGTGTATATCTAGTACATATCTAGTACTACGGACATGCCCAATAAAAAAAATGAAGCTACTTGGTGATGGCTACTAAATTTCGCTATATCATCCATATCTAAATTTGAGGATCCTTTTCTTCCACTTTTGATCAACTTTTTTCACTACCTTTCCTTGTCATTTGACTGTAGAACTTTCTCTTGGTCTTTAACATTGTGGACGTGGTGTCTGTAGTAAAGGGGTTTGTACCATGGGATATCTTTTGGTGTTTTTTGTAAGGTGGAGTAATATCACAGTAAGGCCATGGCCCCACTATCAGTATTTGGTTAGTATTTTTTCTCAGTAGTGGGAGGCAAAACCAGGAGTGGGTGATAAATGCAGAATTGGTGATTGTTTCTATTACACCTTTTCTCTGATTGTTCCTCACGTAGTTTTGGCTCCCACTCCTGAGAAAAATACTGACCCAATACTGACCAAATACTGATAGTGGGGCCATGGCCTAAGACCTCATTCAGATATTCAGATGTCAGTGATTTTTCGCAGACACAAAATATGGTCAGTGTTTTGGATCCCAGTATCATCAGTGTTTGGACAGTATCAGTTTTTACCATCAGTATTTGATCATTGATTTTCACATATGGATAAATAAATAAATTACAAAGCTTTTCCTATTCATTACAATGTTAATTGCACACCACATAAGAATTGTACACTGATACCGTCCATGATTCTCACAGACACGTATGGGAAATTTTCATCCATGATGCTGACAAAAAATGAACATTTTTGCAGACATATGAACAGATTAAAATGGGTACGTGCTCTATCCGTGAAAATCAAGAATAAAAATGTACATGATTTACGGATGTGTAAAAGAGGCCTTAGAGGTATAGTCGTAGCAGGTGTGCTACATGTATTTTCACTTTGCTTACCAGATGATTATGTTGCCTTCTGCTCCTTCCCCTCCTTGGATTAAGTAAGAATTATTCTAAGATTCTAAAATCACAATGCATGGGATGGGACGGAATTTTTCTGCAACACATTTGCAACTTTATTATTTTTACTATCCAATCAGTGGGATAACTTAAAGTTCATAGACCCCAATGCAAAATCTGTGTCTCCCCAACCACCACCACCTACCATGTACCATTTATAATAATAATAATAATCTTTATTTCTACAGCGCCAACATATTCGGCAGCACTTTTCATTTCAGAGGGGACTTGTACAGACAATAAAAGACATTACAGAATAACAATAGTCACATAAATTAACAGATACCAGGAGGATGAGGGCCCTGCTCATAAGCTTACAATCTATGAGGAAATAGGATTGACACAAAAGGTGGATGGTAACAATTGCTTGTACTGTACGGTCCAGCCATCAATACAATAAATAGGGTAATCACATAATTCTAAATGAACCAGTCACCATCCAGTATATGAACAAGTACAGACACAGAAGTCTATTAAGTGCATGGGGGTGTGTGAACAGATGATAAAAGGGTCCTGATAGTTAGATAAGTGTGGTGAGGTGATAGGCCAATCTAAAGAAATGTGTTTTTAGTGCACGCTTAAAACTGTTGGTATTGGGGATTAATCGAAGAGTCCTGGGTAGTGCGTTCCAAAGAATTGGAGCAGCACGTGAGAAATCTTGGAGACGGGAATGGGAGGTTCGGATTATTGAGGATGTTAACCTTAGGTCATTAGCAGAACGGAGGGCACCAGTAGGGAGGTAGACTGAGACGAGGGAGGAGATGTAGAGTAGTGCTGAAGCATGGAGCACTTTGTGGGTGAGGGTGATGAGTTTATAATGAACTCTGTAGCGGATGGGTAACCAGTGCAATGACTGGCATAGGGTGGAGGTAATCGGTGTAGCGGTTGGCATTTATTATAATACTGATGTTTTCTTGTATTGCACAGAGACACATGGTGACCTCGACATCTCCACCTCCTATAATTACATCAGAGCTCACAGTTACTGCTTTTATCACAGCAACCACAAGCCTGATGTCACACTGGGCATAATCAGAAGAGAAGCCACATGCCCTGGCAGGTAGGGGGAGCTTCACAAAGCTCTGATTCAGCAGCTACGGACTACTGAAATGGCTTCTGGACCAAGGTCCTGGAGATCTTTTTGATCATCCTTATAAACTCCACTTTCTCTTTTTTAATATCCACTTTTCTGCCAAGACAGACCACCCAGGCATCATCTACACCTGTTTACAGGTGTCCTTTTTGTGCCCTCTTGTTGTACAATAATTTTGTGAAACATTGCATGTATGACTTATTACCATCTGTCCTATGCTGTAATACGCATCAATGTATTTTTGTAATGTTCTATACAGTAGCTCTTTATCATTTGATTCCTATTGCTTTTGATTGCAACATAAATTTCTTCCTCTACATTTAAATGGAACCTGTCACGTCCTATCTACTATCTACACTGCCCCCATAGCATTGTTAGTGATGCAATGTACTGTACATCACTAACAAGCTTTTTTCATTAAAATCGGTGGTAGTATAATGATTTTATAACATTATATACACTTTGTCCTACTTGCTCGTATTCAGTCATAGGGGTGTGATTCTCTCATTCAGTCATAGGGGTGTGATTCTCTCATCCAGTCACTGCTGGCGCCGCCCATGTATTTGAATACTGCTCCCGGAAAGGTTGTGTCTACATCGGAGGGGATTTTTTGAGGCCCTCACTCCATCAACTACGATCTATTCTCCTCAGCAGTGAAGCGTCTAGAGGCTAAAGTGAGGAGCGCAAAAAATCAACTCTGATCTAGATCCAACCTCGCCGGGAGCAGTATTCAAATACATGGGGGCGCCAGCAGTGACTAAATGAGAGAATTACACCCCTATGACTGAATACGAGCAGGTAGGACAACGTGGACAAACTGCAAACAGGAGCAGAATGCATGGACGTTACGTATTCACATGGATGTATCACATAGACTTTGAATATTGGAGACCAAAGCAGGCATGGTAAGGGAAGTGAAGAATGGTCATCCATGTAATACATTAACAGGTCAGGACCACAAGAGCGTGAGCAGCTGACACTTAGTGACACTTTTCTTCAGGGATGTATATGAAAACGTGAGCTGCACTCAATAAACTGGACAAATTTCCCCAGCTAAAAAAAAAAATGATGGATAAAAGAGAAAAGGTCTGTTTTTGGAAATTCTGTTTCTGATCTACTTCCAATCAGCCATATTGGCTCTCAAGAGGTCACATCTTGGTCCCAACATGCAATAAAAGCTGTAGACCAATCAAATATTCAATAGCTCTTCACTGGTTGACAGCCGATCAGTATCCACTATATCATGTTATGTCACGACATGCGTAGTATGTACTGCTAGCAATATACTACTACTAGATAAAACTATGCTACTTAGTTAGAAATGTTCAGTAATGCCATACCAATGTAAATGTAAAGCCATTTTATTATGTATTTGATGCGACAGATGTGTGACATTATATACAGTATATACGTGATATGCTGCATGAGAGATGTGAGTGAGAAGTGAAGTCATGGCTGGTGAATTCTTACAGAGATATGGCACTGTCAGGAGATTCCTAGAGCATGTTGTCGCTAAGTAGTTTCTGAGGTCCTATTGATTAAAGATGGAGCTTTTGCACTGTGCTTAAGATTTAATGTCCATTAGGGTGTTGGTGACATGACTGGCACAGAGGGCAGTGTGAGGTCAACGCCATAAGTGCTACCATTTGAGGTCAGATACACACAAATGACGCAGACAGACAGAAGATGAGGAAGTTGTGTAGCAGCAGAGAAGCACCTGCGCAATAGCTAACTAGCAAGTGTGGTAGAGTAGTCACATTGAGGAGTACACAAATCTCCAGCCTTAGCAGAAATTAGTGTAGTTTGACCACTGTTCAGGGGACCAGTACACCTGTATGACAATTCCACCATTAGAAGAGGGCAAGGATTGCTATGAAAGAGCAAAAAAGGCTTATTCTTTAATATAAAGAGTGCATCCATCAGATAGGGACGTAATTATCTATTCATGTGGTTTAAGAAGAATCACACTAAAGAGTTAAGCTGATGCATAAGTGTAAAGAAGAGTGCCAAGCCAGAGATTGCTAGCAGGCTGGTGTATGAGAGGCAACTGTAAGAGATGGGTCGCAAGAGAGTGCAACGTGCAAGACAAATTACTGCACAAGACATTGCTGCCAAGAGAGGTGTACATGAGAGGGGTTGTGTCACACACTGTCAATGTGTGCTGAACTGCATAGAAGATGCTAAGAGATTGCATGAAGATGCCAAGTGAAAAGGGTGCTCCTAAAGGAATTGCAAAAAAAAAATCACGGAAAAAGGCAGCCATAATGCACTGCAGGATGCAGCAGGCCTCCATGGTGAAGAGGCAGAACAGGTTAAAAATACTGATGAAACAGACACTCATACACCCAGTGTCAGGCCGAGGGGCCAAGAGCCCACCAGTAACCAACTTCAGGGCCCCACTTTTCAGCTTTAAGCAAATGTGTATAACAATGAACTGGGTAGATTGTTAGATGAATAAGATGCTGCCTTTGTCTGTACATAATGATTCAAGTATATTGTGCCAAGTACGGCTCATATAAGAGGGTGGTGGCCCACCAGAGGATTCTCCTGTTCTCCTGTGGGCCAGTCCAAGCCTGCATACACCTATCAATCATGGAGGTAGTGGTATCCTAGTAGAAATGCACATGGATAAGGCTAGTATAGGGTGCCGTGTGCTGCCTCCACCTTTTTCATGGGAGCCTGCTGCATCCTGCCATATATTATTATTATCACCTGGTGTTTATAAATAAGGTTGTCTTTTTACTCTGATGTTTTTTTTGTTTTTTTTTATTTTATGTCCTTTTCAGTGAGTTGCCTTTAAAGAGATTGCTAGAAGACTGCCACAAGTATTCATAAAGCGTCACGAGTGTCATTAAAGTGTCAGCCCAACATATACAAATGGTCTGTGAGTAAAGTTTATGATGTATGTATACTGGCATCCTCCAGTGTTCATTGAGTGGGGATCCACTCCGCCACAAGGGCCACCACATCAATCTCATATTTTATCTCTTATTTTAAGGGGCATACAACTATCTAAAGCATGCCAGTGAAGGCAACCCTCCTCTAGACTTGATGTGCTGGGATTTGTAGCTCCAGAACAGTTGACGTTCTTTATATGCTGCCACTTAGACCACAAGTGAGCATTGAAAACGTACTATACCATATGTTGCCACATCGATGGGACTGTAATTTTATATTTATTAATATGCCATATTGAGCTATAATCAGCAGTAAGTGCCCATTCTTTTGACGTTCCCGTGTAGGACCTGTGCACCACAGGTTAAAGTCTTATAGCTAAAGAAGGAGATGGGACTGTGATAAGATGTACAGTATATGGATTTATATCTAGTTTATGATAGCAGAGGCATATGTTAGGAGGTTAGATATGTGTACAGTAAAATATACTGTATGTGAGAATGATGTCATCACCTCCATCAATTAATCCAAAAGCTGTCTAACATGTATCGAGCGACCATATTACAGAAAGATTCTGTTTTGCTGCTTTCGTCTTTATCCTGCTTTCCTTATTAGATTGCAGTATTTCCAGAGCCTGCTTTCCTAAAATCCCAACATGACATTGACACTTAGCTAAATAGCCATTTTTATTTGTGGTGATACAGCACCATCCAGTGGTTTGTGTTTGATGTTCTTGTTCATAGAAATTCTGCATGACAAAAGTAAATTAAATGATTTGCAGGCTTTTTTTTGTATGTCTTTTGACTGTAGGGTACATAGAAGAGAGCAAAGATCAAACTGGGCTTCCTATTATGGTGCCGGATTTTATCTCTTCTATTGCCTTTTCAAAACCATTGGCACAATTTCCCATCTCTTTATTTGTTAATAGTGCAGTCCCTTTGTAGAGGGGCAATACTCTAAAAGATTTGAGAAATGGATGTGACCAACCAAGATTTAGCCTCTTCTCTACAAAGGTTCCATCCCAATAACAGTTGCAAAGTCTATGTCTTTGGAACATATGGACCATACAGGTAGACGGGTGCTGCTGCCTTCTCACCACTGCCATACCTATTTACTTGTCTTGTCCCAGCGCAGTATATATCCTTCCATGAAGACACATCTTCATGGAAGGATATACATTTTATACTAACATAAAACACAGATAAGGAGTTGAAAGTTAGACTTTTCATTCTAAAAAAATAACTAAATTAGAAATGAATGGCAGCAAAATATCTAAAAAAAAAAACTTAGGACGGGCTTTGGTCTACCAATATGTAGCATCCCCGTTTCTTTTTATAACAGTCTGTAAACGTCTTGAAAGTGGGGAGAGAATTGCTGGAGTTTTGGGAAAGGAATTTTGTCCCATTCGTGTCTGATATAGAATTCTAAACGAAAAAACTGACCGCCACATCCAAAACAGAAAACTGGTGTGTACAGGTGCTTACTAAGAGTAGCCATCTCCATATACACCTAACAAATAAAGTAGCACTCTGTAACGCTAAGTATGCAAACATGAAATATCTGAAACCAGAATAGCATTACTGCTCAAGAAAAATAGAAATAATTGAGAAATCTCAGTGCATAAATTAGCAGACGCAAGTACAATTGAAGCTCTGACCGTCGGCTTAGAGTAACGTCAGCAGCGCGATCAGGTCATGTGACACATGCTCCTTTTGTACACAGGCATATTAAAATTGACCCCACAGCTGTTGTTTTTCATTGGTACCACTTACTTTTCCAGCCTTTTGTTAACCCAGTCCCAACTCTTCTGAGATGTGTTGCTGCCAACAATTTCTAAATGAGTTAATTTTTTCAAATGAATTGGAATGTCAAATTTTCACCTTCTGATCTGTGTTCTATTGGTGTTCTGAATAAAATATGGCTATAAGAGATTTCCAGAACATTGCATTCTAGTTTACATTACATTCTACAAAGCGTCCCAAGTTTTTGGGAATTGGGGTGTATGTTAATTTGTATCAATCAGTTACAAGTTTACATATACAGTGCAGACCAAAAGTTTGGACACACCTTCTCATTTAAAGATTTTTCTGTATTTTCATGACTATGAAAATTGTACATTCACACTGAAGGCATCAAAACTATGGATTAACACATGTGGAATTATATACTTAACAAAAAAGTGTGAAACAACTGAAAATATGTCTTATATTCTAGGTTCTTCAAAGTAGCCACCTTTTGCTTTGATGACTGCTTTGCACACTCTTGGCATTCTCTTGATGAGCTTCAAGAGGTAGTCACCGGAAATGGTCTTCCAACAATCTTGAAGGAGTTCCCAGAGATGCTTAGCACTTGTTGGCCCTTTTGCCTTCACTCTGCGGTCCAGCTCACCCCAAACAATCTCGATTGGGTTCAGGTCTGGTGATTGTGGAGGCCAGGTCATCTGGCGTAGCACCTCATCACTCTCCTTCTTGGTAAAATAGCCCTAACACAGCCTGGAGGTGTGCTTGGGGTCATTGTTCTGTTGAAAAATAAATGATGGTCCAACTAAATACAAACCGGATGGAATAGCATGCCGCTGCAAGATGCTGTGGTGGCCATGCTGGTTCTGTATGCCTTCAATTTTGAATAAATCCCCAACAGTGTCACCAGCAAAGTACCCCCACACCATCACACCTCCTCCTCCATGCTTCACAGTGGGAACCAGGCATGTAGAGTCCATCCGTTCACCTTTTCTGCGTCGCACAAAGACACGGTGGTTGGAACCAAAGATCTCAAATTTGGACTCATCAGACCAAAGCACAGATTTCCACTGGTCTAATGTCCATTCCTTGTGTTCTTTAGCCCAAACAAGTCTCTTCTGCTTGTTGCCTGTCGTTAGCAGTGGTTTCCTAGCAGCTATTTTACCATGAAGGCCTGCTGCACAAAGTCTCCTCTTAACAGTTGTTGTAGAGATGTGTCTGCTGCTAGAACTCTGTGTGGCATTGACCTGGTCTCTAATCTGAGCTGCTGTTAACCTGCGATTTCTGAGGCTGGTGACTCGGATAAACTTATCCTCAGAAGCAGAGGTGACTCTTGGTCTTCCTTTCCTCGGGTGGTCCTCATGTGAGCCAGTTTCTTTGTAGCGCTTGATGGTTTTTGCAACTGCACTTGGGGACACTTTCAAAGTTTGCCCAATTTTTCAGACTGACTGACCTTCATTTCTTAAAGTAATGATGGCCACTCGTTTTTCTTTACTTAACTGCTTTTTTCTTGCCATAATACAAATTCTAACAGTCTATTCAGTAGGACTATCAGTTGTGTATCCACCTGACTTCCGCACAACACAGCTGATGGTCCCAACCCCATTTATAAGGCAAGAAATCCCACTTATTAAACCTGACAGGGCACACCTGTGAAGTGAAACCATTTCCAGTGACTACCTCTTGAAGCTCATGAAGAGAATGCCAAGAGTGTGCAAAGCAGTCATCAAAGCAAAAGGTGGCTTTTTGTTAAGTATATAATTCCACATGTGTTAATTCATAGTTTTGATGCGTGTGAATGTACAATTTGCATAGTCATGAAAATACAGAAAAATCTTTAAATGAGAAGGTGTGTCCAAACTTTTGGTCTGTACTGTAAATTATATATGTGAAATTTCCAGGTGTGAGAACACTGGCCTATGCTACAGTAAATCTAGACTTGCAATCTTTGGTATCCAATCTCATAGTTGCTATTATTTTTCCACACCTTGTATGTAGATATTCTTACCTTTTGTATGGCTTTTTAAGCACAACCCATAAAGAGACCTATGCACCTGTGTAGTTAGAGACCTACAATCACTGTAAAGCCTAATCCTGAAGGTATAAGGCACTTTACCAAGTGACCATTGCCTAGCAAACAATGAAGTCTGCAGTGATATTTGAAGCCTGAATTTATATGTTGCACTTTTTTTTTTAAATCCGCAGCTATGGCCAAGTACACTGCGGAATTTCTTAAAACCCAATCACAATGCTTTTGTTGTAATATGCGGTGGACATTGAGTACACAAATTACCCTCATAGCCCATTTTGACAAGCCAATAACCAGCAAACTTTTGTTTTAGTGTTAAAACTCTAGTATCTAGTGTTTGGTGTGCTCCACCATTTGTTTTCCCACTCTGATCCTGTTTAGTCGGTGAACCCTCATTTTTCCCTTCCCTGCATTCACCCTTGCTTTAACCTACTGCACCTGTACTTCTCGTCCTGAGTCTCCTGCGTGTGCTGACTCATGGTTTCCCACATACCTTCTTTGCCTGCTGCACCGACACCCTGGATTGTGTGCCCATGCAGACCTGGGGCTTTGAGCATCCACCTCACCAGGTGACCAAAACATCGCCTATAATAGCTCTACCAAATTATCTCTCCTATAGTAGCTTTGCTGCAGTACTTTCCTACAGCAGCTCTTCTACAACAGCTGTCCTACCACAGCAACCCCAAGGCAGTTTTCCAACAGCAGCTCCACTGTAGCATCTCTCCTATGACAGCTTTTCTACTGGAGCTCCCTTACATTTAATTGCCTACAGCAGCTTGTCTAGAGATGATTCACTGCAGGAACTCTTCTATAATAGCTTCCCTACTGCAGCTCCCCTACAGCAGCATCCCTTCAGCTGCAGCTCCACTGCAGCAGCTCTTGTACACCAGTTTCCTTACAGCAGGTCTTTTACAATAATTCCCCTACAGCAAATCCCTTACAGAAACTCTCCTACAATGCCTTTACTACAGCAGCTTCCTTGCAGCAGCTCTTCTACAACAGATCCCTTATATCCCTTATATCAAATCCCCCACAGCAGCTCTTCTACAATGTCTTCAATACAGTATCTACCCCTACAAGAGCTTTCCTATAGCACCTCTTCTATACCATTACTATTTTACAGCACCTCCGAAAACAGCCACTTTTGTACAACTCAATATTCTCCAGGCTTCAGAGTGTTTCTCATAGGTAAACTAAAGATTGCGAGAAATTGTGAGGGGGATTTTGTCTGTCGTTAAACTCACTGCCCCATCCTATATATATGTAGAGCTAAACTTCAAATATTTTGATGAGAGTGGGATCATGTTAAAGTTACAGTGGATCCCATTTAAGGGGTATTTCAAATCATAAGGTGATAGCTTAAAGCTAGAATATGGCATGAATTTATGGTCTCACTTATGGGACCTCATATGTAGAGCGAGCACCAGTAATATATATGGAAAGTGGGTACCATATTACTGTATTGTATTGTGACCATATTACTGTATTGTATTGTGATTCCTGAGTTTCAGGTTATATCTTAAACATTGCATGTCAGGTTGTATGTCAAGAATCAAATGTAAAAGGGGAATGAACTGTAAAAAACGTGTCTTATTGGTGACCAGCATGCTTTAAGAAGTAAATGTAGAATAAGGAGTTGACAATAGGAGTGATACTGCTGTGTTATGAAATGTGAGTTTCAGAATAAGCTGCAATATCTGGGACAGGCAAACCTCATCTGCTGCCAATTTTTATCTTCTCCGTAAGTAAAAAATAAAATGAAACCCATTCCTCTCCTCGATGTTGCAATATCTTCAAAACTGATTCCTGAAATAGACATTTTTTTTTTCTTAAGTTGTCGGCCAGAATTGAAAAGATGGACGGAGCCTTCAAAGCCAAGGAAGGTTTTAGCCTTGCAAATCTTCAAAGATTTCCAAAAAATCATTTCTAAGACAAGTTGTTAGAGACCCTACTGTCAGCCCGAAGCTTCTATGAGAGCTAGTTAAAAGATATTTCCAAATATCCATCCACAGGTAGATTTTTTTTTGCAAGATGCCTATGACTCAGTTAATCAAATGCATCGAATTTTATTTCTTCCTCGTTTTACAAACTTATACATTTCTTTCTGAGCCGTTATGGTAGGTTAACTCTTTCATGTTAAGGCGCCCATAGTCAAAGCTTGTAGTCATGGCTACTGATCCAACGGTGAGTGCGTTAAACAATGTGCTGGAATCTATTTCTTCTCTTTTCTTCTTTTGATCCTGATAGTCTTTCATGTTGAAGACAGGACTCTTTGCATTTACTCCTCTGCTTATATCAAATAAGGATTTAAGTGTGCGCCATGTCATTGTGAAATAATGAACCTATATTTACATATATAGGCAAATTCATGTGAAGAGATCGCGATCTATCAAGATAACACCATATAATGTTACTTTTACACAGGCTGATCAGAATCTCTGACTACCACTTGTATGGCTGCAGGCTACATCCGTGTATATTTTTTACAGTGTGCATCCATACACCGATCAGCCATTAAAACATTAACACCACCAGCCTGATATTGTGTAGGTCTCCTGTACCACCTAAACAGCTCTGATCTATCAGAGAATAGACTCCACAAGGTGTTTTATGGTTTCTGACATCAAGACATTAGCAGCATATCCATTAAGTTGCAAGGTTGGATTTCCTTAAATTGAACTTGTTTTCCAGCCCATTCTTCAGATGCTTTCTTAGGCCAAGATCTGTAAATTTGGAGACCATCTTGAACTCTTTGTCAAGGTCCTCAAACTGTTCCTAAAGAATGTTTTTAATATGGAAGGAAGTGATATCTGGCTTAAAAAAGGCTGCTGCTGTTAGGAAATACGGTTACCATGAAGAGTTGTATCAGATCTGTGACATGATAACATCCACATAAATACTAGGACCAAAGATTTCCCAGCAGAACGTTGCCCAGAGCATCACACTGTCTCTGCTGGTGCCATCTCTTCCCCAAGTAAGAGACACACCCAGCTCTAAACTTCATGAAAAAGAAGACATGATTCATCAGAGCAGGCTACCGTCTTTCATTCCTTCATCATCTAGTTTGATGCTCACTTGCCTATTCTTGGTACTCATGGTGGGGGAGCATGGTCAATATGACACCGTTCTATCACCCAATTGATAAACATTGGGCTCTCATGACATTCTGACTTTCTAAGGGGCAATTTTACTATCTAGAGGGAGCAAAGCTGTTGTTTTACTATGGTGGGCATTATCACTATGTAACATAGTAACATAGTTTTTAAGGTTGAAGGAAGATTAAGTCCATCTAGGTCAACCCATAGCCTAACATGTTGATCCAGAGGAAGGCAAAAAAAAACCATGTGGCAAACACTAAGCTCCACATTGGGGAAAAAAATTCCTTCCTGACTCCATACGGCAATCAAACTAGTTCCCTCGATCAACGCCCTATCAAGGAATCTAGTATATATAACCTGTAATATTATACTTTTCAAGAAAGGCATCCACGCCCTTCTTAAATTTTAGTAGTGAATCACTCATTACAACATCATGCGGCAGAGAGTTCCATAGTCTCACAGCTCTTACAGTAAAGAATCCGCGTCTGTGATTATGATTAAACCTTCTTTCCTCCTGGCGTAGAAGATGCCCCTTGTCCCCGTCACAGGCCTCAGAGTAAAAAGATCAGTAGAAAGGTCTTTGTACTGTCCCCTCATATATTTGTACATAGTATTAAGATCACCCCTAAGCCTTCGTTTTTCCAAAGTAAATAACCCCAAGTGTAATAACCTGTCTTGGTATTGCAGACCCCCTAGTCCTCTAATAACCTTGGTCGCTCTTCTCTGCACCCGCTCTAGTTCAGCTATGTCTTTCTTATACACTGGAGACCAGAACTGTACACAGTATTCTAAGTGTGGTCGCATTAGTGACTTGTATAGAGGTAAAATTATGTTCTCCTCATGAGCATCTATGCCTCTTTTAATGCATCCCATTATTTTATTTGCCTTTGCAGCAGCTGCCTGACACTGGCCACTAAACGTGAGCTTGTCGTCCACCAATACACCCAGGTCTTTTTCAGTGACAGTTTTGCCCAGTGTTTTACAATTAAGCATATAATTATACATTTTATTTCCTCTGCCCAAGTGCATTACCTTACATTTATCCCCATTAAAGCTCATTTTCTATTTATCAGCCCAAGCTTCTAGTTTACATACATCCTCCTGTAATATAAAATTGTCCTCCTCTGTATTGATTACCCTGCAGAGTTTAGTGTCATCTGCAAATTTTGAAATATTACTCTGTATACCGCCTACACGGTCATTAATAAATATGTTAAAAAGAAGTGTGCCCAATACTGACCCCTGTGGTACCCCACTGTTAAATGTGGGGCAGTAAGAGGAGTTCTGCTTCCATGTCACACAGCAAATACAGTAAAAGGGACAAATTCAGCAGTGGCTCAACATTGGGCATCAGCAGGATGGGGAGTTTGTGTAGACTGGGAATATATGAGGATGGTGCTGTAAACTTTGGAAGTGCATTGAGCTGTAGGGTGCATTACTGCAAAAGGGGAAAAAAAAAAAAAAACTCTTTAAATCTTCTTCCTTAGCGAGTGTGAATGAGCTGAGTGTGACCGGAGCGTAAGTGCAAACGGAAGTAAGTCTGTGACTTGCTGTTCAGTGACTTGGATTCAGGGAGTTTGGAAGGGAAGAATTTGGACTGAATTGCTGTCTGTATTTTATTAATTCTTTACATTTCTTTTTACATAACATTTCTGTCTAGTGCAATCCCCATTAGGAAATGAGCTCCATTATTGGCAATGCTATCTAGTGTACATCTTGCCACATGTATGCAATCCTTGAACAGCCGGGGTTACATACTGCTGTGCGGGATGTGTGCACGTTGTGCGTTTGGAAGCCCAGGTACTGGATCTAAATGAGCAGCTGGCAACACTGAGATCCATTGACAATATGGAAAGGAGTCTGCTGCTCATTGAGCAGCTGCTCACTGGGGTAGATGTGGGGGAGGGTGGTAGTAGGGAGCTGCAGGACAGTGAGGCAGCTAGCTGGGTGACAGTTAGAAGGTGGGTAGAGGGAAGAGTGCCAGGGAGGCTAGTCCTGATCTGGCATACCCCAATAAGTTTGCAAAGTTGGCAGATGATGGGGGTGTTGGTACAGGGGTAGCACTGCTGCAGCAAGGCATGTCCCCTGAAAGCCGGAGGAGTGTCAGCTCCAGTAAGAGGGGAAATAGGAGAGCAGGGCAGGCCAGGCAGGTGCTGGTAGTGGGGGACTCAATTATTAGGGGAACAGATAGGGCAATCTGTCACAAAGACAGGGATCGTCGAACAGTGTGCTGCCTACCTGGTGCTCGAGTCCGGCACATCGCTGATCGGGTTGACAGATTACTGGGAGGGGCTGGTGAGGACCCAGTGGTCATGGTGCACATTGGCACAAATGACAAAGTTAGAGGTAGGTGGAAGGTCCTTAAAGATGATTTCAGGGAATTCGGCTGCAAGCTTAAAGCAAGGGGCGTATAATTACAGGTCCTGGTGGCGCTCCAACTATGCGCCTCTTGAGAAAGACCGGCGAAACGCGCGTCGGGGCGCGTTCCTTGTCACTGTGCCAGCGGGGGACTCTCTGGGACCTGTGGGCCTTTTTTCCTCTCACCATTACTTGGGTGAGTGAAACTGTCCAGGACTTTGGGAATGTATTGGGACACTATTTAAACTCATCCTTTTCTGTTGATGCGTACCATTGTGGTTACACTTTCATAATATTTGAGACCTCACCCCCTGTTACTATGCATTATTTGTGATTTGTACATACTTTTTATCATGTATTTATTGTGAGGTTTCTTCTGCCTTATGAGGGGATGAGCCCTCTAACTGCCCCATATTCATTCTCCCCTTTTTACTTATTTATACTTGCCCTTGGTCATGTATTTATGCATTTACCAACTGTGATTGTCCTGCCCTTCCAGGGATTCCCCATTCTCCGGCACCTTGCACCTTACTCCCCTATCTTTTCTGACTTTGTACATTTTAAAACTCGGAAATTTTTCCACTAATAAAACTATATTTTGTTATGCCAAGTTACTCATTTGTTCTCCTCTTTTCAAACTTTATGTTATGAGTAGGCTTATCCGGACCCAGGACTCGACATGCCTGTTCAGGTACCGTGGTCCGTCTAGCGTTATATGGTTGGCCATTGTTTGTTCAATAAAGTTAGAGGTAGGTGAAAGGTCCTTAAAGATGATTTCAGGGAATTAGGCTGCAAGCTTAAAGCAAGGACCTCCAAGATGGTATTCTCTGAAATACTACCTGTACCACGTGCAACGTCAGAGAGGCAACGGGAGATTAGGGAGATAAATAAGTGGCTCAAGAACTGGTGTAGGAAGGAGGGATTTGGGTTACGGGAGAACTGTGCCGACTTCTCAGTTGGCTGCAGACTCTATGCTAGGGACCGACTGCACCTCAATGGGGAGGGTGCAGCTGTGCTGGGGGAGAAAATGGCTAGAAGGTTGGAGGAGTGTTTAAACTAGGGATTGGGAGGGAGGGTATTCATTTTATAGGTGGGGAAGATAGTACAGATAGTGACCTGGGCACAAATAAAGAAATTGGGGGTGGGGTTAGAATAGTCAATAAAGTAAGAAGGAATAGAGGTACAGAGAGATACATAAAATGCATGTACACTAATGCCAGAAGCCTCACCAACAAAATGGAGGAATTAGAATTAATTTTGTTGGAAAATAATTATGACATGGAGGGGATACCTGAGACAAGGCTAGACGAGAGCCATGACTGGGAAGTTAATTTACAGGGCTATAGTCTGTTCAGAAGTGAGCATACAAACAAGCGAGGGGGGGGTGTTTATATGTAAAATCATCCTTAAAACCCATCTTGCGGGAGGATATATGTGAATCTAATGAAAATGTAGAGTCCCTGTGGGTGGAGATAAGGGGAGGGGGAAAAAATAATTAATTACTGATAGGGATTTGTTATAAGTCTCCAAAAATAATGGAAGCAGCAGAGAATATCCTCGTAAAGCAAATAGATGAAGCTGCGACTCAGGGAGAAGTCATTATTATGGGGGACTTCAACTACCCTGAAATACATTGGGGGACAGAAACCTGTAGTTCAAGCAAAGATAATAGGTTTTTGAGACTATGAGAGACAATTACCTTTCACAACTGGTTCAGGACCCAACAACAAGGGGGGCACTGCTAGACCTAATATTAACCAACAGGCCAGACCGCATATCAAATATACGAGTTGGGGGTCACTTGGGTAATAGTGATCACAAAATAATACGTTTTCATGTAACCTTTAATAAGATGTGTAGTAGAGGGGTTACAAGGACACTAAACTTCAGGAAGGCAAATTTCCAACGGTTGAGAGATGATCTTAGTGCAATAAACTGGGACAATATCCTGAGACATAAAGCTACACAAAGCAAATGGGAGACATTTATTAGCATCCTGAATAGGACCTGTGCACAATATATACGCTATGGGAATAAACATGCTAGAAATAGGAGGAAACCACTATGGCTAAATAGAGCTGTAAGGGGCGCAATAAGTGACAAAGAGAAAGCATTTAGAGAACTAAAGCAAGTAGGTAGTGATGAGGCATTAAATAAATATAGAAAATTAAATAAATTCTGTAAAAACCAAATCAAGGCAGCAAAGATTGAGGCAGAGAGAATCATTGCCAGAGAAAGTAAAAAAAATCCCAAAATATTCCTTAACTACATAAATAGTAAAAAACTAAAAAATGATTGTGTTGGCCCCCTTAAAAATAGTCTGGGTGAAATGGTGGATGAGGATGAGGAAAAAGCCAATGTGCTAAATGATTTTTTTTCAACCGTATTTACACAAGAAAATCGCATGACAGAAAACATAATTAGTGATAACAAAAATTCTCCATTAAATGTCACTTGCTTAACCCAGCAGGAAGTACGGCGGCGTCTAAAAATCACTAAAGTTGACAAATCCCCGGGCCCGGATGGGATACACCCGCGAGTACTGCAGGAATTAAGTAATGTCATAGATAAACCATTATTTTTAATCTTTAAAGATTCCATAATAACAGGATCTGTACCACAGGACTGGCGTATAGCAAATGTGGTGCCAATATTCAAAAAGGGGACAAAAACCGAACTTGGAAATTATAGGCCAGTAAGCTTAACCTTTACTGTGGGTAAAATCCTTGAGGGTTTCCTAAGAGATGCTATACTAGAGTATCTGAAGAAGAATAACCTCATGACATGACCCAATATCAACATGGGTTTACGAGGGACCGTTCCTGTCAAACTAATTTGATCAGTTTTTATGAGGAGGCAAGTTCCGGACTGGACCAAGGAAATGCAGTTTATGTTGTGTATATGGACTTTTCAAAAGCTTTTGATACGGTTCCACGCAAAAGGTTGATACATAAAATGAGAACAATGGGGATAGGGGAAAATATATGTATGTGGGTTAAGAATTAGCTCAGTGACAGGAAACAAAGAGTGGTTATTAATGGAACACGCTCAGACTGGGTCTCAGTTAACAGTGGGGTACCACATGGGTCAGTATTGGGTCCCCTTCTTTTTAACATATTTATTAATGACCTTGTAGGGGCATACAGAGTAATATTTCAATATTTGCAGATGACACTAAACTCTGCAGGGTAATCAATACAGAGGAGGACAATTTTATATTACAGGAGGATCTATGTAAACTAGAAGCTTGGGCTGATAAATAGCAAATGAGCTTTAATGGGGATAAATGTAAGGTAATGCACTTGGGCAGAGGAAATAAAATGTATAATTATATGCTTAATTGTAAAACACTGGGCAAAACTGTCACTGAAAAAAACCTGGGTGTATTGGTGGACGACAAGCTCACGTTTAGTGGCCAGTGTCAGGCAGCTGCTGCAAAGGCAAATAAAATAATGGGATGCATTAAAAGTGGCATAGATGCTCATGAGGAGAAAATAATTTTACCTCTATACAAGTCATTAGTGCGACCACACTTAGAATACTGTGTACAGTTCTGGTCTCCGGTGTATAAGAAAGACATAGCTGAACTAGAGAGGGTGCAGAGTGGAGCGACTAAGGTTATTAGAGGACTGGGGGGTCTGCAATACCAAGACAGGTTATTACACTTGGGGTTATTTACTTTGTAAAAATGAAGGCTTAGGGGTGATCTTATTACTATGTACAAGTATATGAGGGGACAGTACAAAGACCTTTCTACTGGGACTGGGACAAGGGGGCATCTTCTACGTCTGGAGGAAAGAAGGTTTAGTCATAATCACAGACGGGGATTCTTTACTGTAAGAGCAGTGAGACTATGGAACTCTCTGCCGCATGATGTTGTAATGAGTGATTCACTACTGAAATTTAAGAAGGGCATGGATGCCTTTCTTGAAAAGTATAATATTACAGGTTATAAATACTAGATTCCTTGATAGGGCGTTGATCCAGGGAACTAGTCTGATTGTCGTATGGAGTCGGGAAGGAATTTTTTTCACCAATGTGGAGCTTAGTGTTTTCCACATGGTTTTTTTTTGCCTTCCTCTGGATCAACATGTTCGGCTATGGGTTGAACTAGATGGACTTAGTCTTCCTTCAACCTTAAAAACTATGTTACTATGTTACTAACGTGAAAAGTCAAATGTCTTTGTTATAAACTCTACAGACACTTATTGCTGGAGAAATCATGTCGTTCTGAGCCAGATGGAGAAGACAGGAAAAATGAATGACTCAGTGAGAAAGAACATCCGCTGTAAGTCACTATCTATATCTGCACTGTAGTCTCTTCACATGATCTTCAGAACTGGTATCTACCACGATTCCATCCCCATATAGAAGTAATATCAGTTTTGGTTTTTGTATATCGTTTACCAAAAATCATTATTCTTTGCAGCACAACGCCATGTTTAAACAGAAGATGTGCTTCCGATACCATGATCTGTATGGGGATAGAGAGATGTACTGGTGACCCCTGCAACACAAACTGTGTCAAATTGTGTAAATAGGCCAGGAAACAAGCATCGAAAGACTCAGTATAGTGAAGTGGCGCCGGTATAATGGTCTGAAATCATCTAGCACCCGAAATTTTGGTACAAATATGTTAGCATTTGGGAACCCACTTTTAATTTTTGCCCACGGCTACACTTTATCTAAAAGACAATGAATCAGCTCTGGGACCTATTCAGTGTAAAAGAAATGAAATACGGTAAAATTATAATAAATATACCTACTGTATATGTACTGGAACCAAAGTCCACCATAACTAATATCCTTAAGCCCTTCACAAAATATTAGATAACGATCATCCAATCTAGACCAGATACATCAAACCCACTACCAACATCCGCTGAACATGTTTGGAGCAAGTCGGTAGCGGGCTCACGGGGTGAGCGTGATTCATATCTGGAGGGAATGTCTTTTGTTACAGCAAGGACCTGCCTCTAACAGCCGTGTGTGGAGTGGAGCTCTGCCCACGACTATTAACCTATTAATTATGACAGCAGCATTAACAGAGCCCATCGGCACTCCTGTGACGCGATCGCAGGTTGCCCATGGGTTGCTATGACAGCCGGGGGTCTGTTTAAGATCTCCGCGCCTGTCATCACAGAGATCCCTTGAAACCCAGCCTGTGGCTCGATTTCAAAGGAAACGCGATTTTTACTATACGCAGCAATACTGTGGTATTGCTGTGTACAGTACAAGCGATCAGACGATTGCAGGTTCAAATTTTTTAAAAGGACTATCAAATATTTTTTTTCCTGTTTTCCAGTAAAATATGTGGTAAAATGAATGGTGTCATTCAAAAGTACAATTTGTCTTGCAAAAAACAAGCCCTCATACATTTATGTGGACAGAGAAATAAAAAAAGTTATGGCTCTTGGAAGAGTGGGGGGGGGGCAAAAATGAAAAAAAAAACTGAAATTTGCTATGTTGGGAAGATATTAATTATACTGTAGCTGTCCATGGCTATGTCATAAGGTAATATAGGTATTGAGGATACATAATTTGTACTATGTGCCCTTTAATGTAAATTATGTATAAAAGGCCTGAGAGACGAAAGCAGTATATAAAAATACAACACTGAAGTGTTTCTTAATTGTACAAGGTATGATGATCATCCCTGTATAATATATGGAGATTCCACATGGTGTGAATTTTTTGTACAAAGAAGTACCTGACAATGGTGGGTGGCCCTGACTACGAAGCATCTATACCTCTAGGACTATGCACACAGTGGTATAATATGGTAGAACTCTGCTGGCAGAGCTTTCCATTGAAATGAATCAACACGCCAAGAAACAGCTTATTTTTAGGCACCATAGTGTATGTTGGCAGTCATGTAGCACTGTCTTTCCCTTATGTCAATGGCTTACATAGTAGAAAAGGGGCCCAATGTAAAAAAAAAAAAAAAACTGGCCCCAACTTATAAGGCGACTTAGAAGAAGTCTTGTTCTTCATGTAATTCTGCGTGATGTGATTATACAGATAATGGTTGCCGTACGTCCCAGTTCATTCTCACACAAGGTGTGAGTGTTGGATGATTGAGCTGAAGGCTGAAATCTGCAAGAGGCGATGAGCCCAGACACCGCACAGCTTGGAAAATAGACTGATACAAGGAATCTTCCTGAGGTTCTCATCTACAGAATACAAGAAACTCAGTACATACACACAAAGGAGAGAAAGAATATCTGAGCAGTGGGAGTGCAACACCCGGCACCCCTACTAATGAGCTGTGACTTGAGCTGGATAGAAATTCTCAGGTGCTGCCATAATACAACGGCTCCGTCATTTTTATAGTCGCAGCGGCTAGGTACTGCAGATCCACCCCCTATTCAAATGAATTAGGGGTTAATCTGTAGTACCCAGCTGCGGCCACTATAGTTTTGTTGGCGCTGATGTGTTACAGTGGCATCCAAGAGCTTCCAGCTGCCGCTGGCGCTGGTAACAGCTGATCGCACCTCCACCAATCAGATATTGATGGCCTATACTAAGCATAAGCCATTAATGACAATTACCAGCTATTGAAGTTTAAAGTGGAAATTTTACTTTCCAGAGATGACTTATAGGAAGTTATTACTACAGAGAGACCACAGACTAATTATCAGGAATGTGACAAGAAAACAGACGGGCCAGAGGCATTTTAAGCTTCTTAATGAAGAATGACCAACTGGTCCTCAAAAGATACGAAAATATTTTTAAAAAATTTTGGGATGATTTGCAAAAACTGTGACTCGGTGGGTGAAGATATAAAAGACAGCCATGTTGTAGTCATATTGCTATGCAGTTTATCTGGCACATCATACAGTGCACTGAGACAAGGACTCCTGGCTGGAGCTAAGCCAAACAGAACAAGAAGCAGACTCCTGACAAACAAGTGTCAGATAGAAACAATATTTTCTACAACCTTAGGCACACATTGGTGCCTAAGCCAGCTTTAAGCGTCTTTGACCTCAGAGATGCTCGGACTAGTACTTAGGGAGTAAGGTCTGAAACTGGGAAAAGTGAATAACAGTACACCTCTTTTGGGGCCCCTCCCAGAAAAGTGTCTAACAGAAGAAAGAGATTGTTTGGAATGAAATTTCCTTAGTAAGACTGAAGCTTTATTATCCTTTTTTGGAACCTAGTATCTCTATTCAGCACTGTATCTCGTCCAGTCTATCAAGTAGAAAAGATTCAAATGAATCTTTTTTACAGTCCAAAATTTGGATAACCTAATACTTCATGTCAATATCAGTGGAAGAAGCAGGAGCTTTGCTAACAGAAAAGGGAGAGGACCAGACAGTGTCAGACTGGGATAACAAGGGCCCACTAGCAACATCAACTTCACGGCGCCCACTTTTTAGCTATATGCAAATTGACTTTATAATCATTCACAAATTTCTATAGCAATAAAATGAGTTGATTGTTGAATAAGAAAGATGCTGCCTTTGTCTGTACATAGTGAATCATGTGTATTGTGCCAAGCACTGCTCATATAAGAGGGTGATGGCCCACTCAGGAACAGGGGCCCCCCCAGAGGTTTCTCCTGTTCTCCTGTGGGCCAGTCCGAGCCTGGGACCAGAGAACATAGTATGGAGATAAGAGAATCAATGGGAATTTTTAACGTGGAAGGTAATTTCATACAGAAAGTGATTGGATTGATTTGATGAATAATTTGGAATGGACCAATAAACTTAGGAGTCAGCTTCTTGCAACAAGTCTTTAAATCGATGTTTTTGGATGGATTGCCATACTATATTACTAAGGGAGATGTTGAGAACAGGCCAACCATTCTTATTAGCAGTAAGAGACGGGGAGAGTCAGCTCATCCACTGGAGGATCCGGAGGCACGGAACAATTTGTGCTGCAACAGGTGCCAAAGATTCAGGGAGATGAATCCAGCTTCCAGGCATGTCTATTTAAGTTCCAAAATTAATTCTATTTAGAAAAAGACATTTTAAAAAATATCACAGCTACACATCCTAATATAAAAGCAAATGCGTTTCAAACACCACCTTCCTTAGTCATTGCAACAATGACTAAGGATGGTTGCATCTGAAACGCATTTGCTTAACTTAAATGGACATTCCTGGAAGCTGGATTTATCTCCCTGATTCTTATTAGAACTTTTCTTCGCTATAGACACAGATGGAAGTTGACTTTCTGATGCAATTGGCAGTGGAAGACGAGACTGTGTACCAATCACTGTGACAATGGGAGATTTCCAGAAGAGTAAAAACTGATTTGATCCAGATAAATCTGGCCCATTGAAGTAAATCTGGTCAATTATCTGGATGGGAATCAGAGAAAATTCTTAGGTACTATTCCATAGGCTGATTGATTCCCTTAGTTTGCTCATTACTTTGGTGGTGATAGGCAGAAGTCTAAGGAAATTCAGCTCATTCTTCAAAACCTGGAGCTAAATTGTAAGCTACAGCCAGACACTGAAGACAGTGGAACTCAGAAAAATTCTTTGAAGAATACTTGACCAATCTGTGAAGTGGAAGTCAAGGTAATGAAACAAAACAAGACATTTTGGAAAAATTGTCCACCACAACCCAGATTGTAATGAATGTTTGTACCTCGGGAAGTCCTGTAACAAAGTACATAGAAATATCAGCCTAAGGTTCTTGTGAAGGAGGTAGAGGCTGAAGCGGATGGAGAAGTGCTTGAAATTAGGATCTGAACTCCGCACACTGAGGACAAATTGCTTAATTCTATTTAGGCCACAATTAGAAATGGGAAAGGCGTTCTGCAGTACTTTTAATTCCTAGATGGCCAGAAAGTAAGAAGTATGAAGAATGGACTCCAGTTAAGACCCTCCTGCAAAGTGCTTTCGAGAAGAGGGAGTGTCCTTTAAATTAAGAAATAGAAGAAGGAGAAATAGAAATAGAATCAAGAATACATTTTGGTTCTATTACACTTGAGGCTGCGTCTCAGAGGCATCACTTGGATCAAAAGACCTGGAAAGAATATCAGCATTTCATTTTTTTCTGGTTATATAATAGATGAGGATGAAATCAAATAATGAAAAGAGTGACCATACAGCTTTGTTGTCATTCAGCTTATGGGTTGACAATTGACATACTACAGATTTTTATGATCTATATAGATGGTCACTGGAAACTTAACCTTCTAGTAGATATCTCCATTCTTCCGTTCTTTCAAACGGGAATTTTTTTGAGATGAAACACCAAAGAACATTCCTAAATTAACAAGAATTTTGTGATAGAACTGCTCCTACACCAATAGCAGAGGCATATACTTATATGAAGAATGGTCCGTTGACATAAGGGTAATATACAACCGGCGAAGTGGAAATACAAGATTTAAGTTGATTGAAGACTTCAACAGCAGAATCAGACCAGTTCCGACAATCAGTGCCCTTTCGAGTGAGGGCCATAAAAAGAGTTAACACTTTAAAGTTGTTTTAATTAAGTGGCAATAAATGTTTGCATAGCCTAGGAATCGTTGGAGGACTTTAAAATCAACATGTTGAGGCCAGTTTACAATGGCTGAAACTCTCTCCGGATCTACAGTTCAGACCAAAAGTTTGGACACACCTTCTCATTTAAAGATTTTTCTGTATTTTCATGACTATGAAAATTGTACATTCACACTGAAGGCATCAAAACTATGAATTAACACATGTGGAATTGTATACTTAACAAAAAAGTGTGAAACAACTGAAAATATGTCTGATATTCTAGGTTCTTCAAAGTAACCACCTTTTGCTTTGATGACTGCTTTGCACACTCTTGGCATTCTCTTGATGAGCTTCAAGAGGTAGTCACCGGAAATGGTTTTCATTTCACAGGTGCGCCCTGTCAGGTTTAATAAGTGGGATTTCTTGCCTTATAAATGGGGTTGGGACCATCAGTTGTGCTGTGCAGAAGTCAGGTGGATACACAGCTAATAGTCCTACTGAATAGACTGTTAGAATTTGTATTATGGCAAGAAAAAAGCAGCTAAGTAAAGAAAAGCGAGTGGCCATCATTACTTTAAGAAATGAAGGTCCGTCAGTGCGAAAAATTGGGAAAACTTTGAAAGTGTCCCCAAGTGCAGTTGCAAAAACCATCAAGCGCTACAAAGAAACTGGCTCACATGAGGACCGCCCCAGGAAAGGAAGACCAAGAGTCACCTCTGCTTCTGAGGATAAGTTTATCTGAGTCACCAGCCTCAGAAATCGCAGGTTAACAGCAGCTCAGATTAGAGACCAGGTCAATGCCACACAGAGTTCTAGCAGCAGACACATCTCTACAACTACTGTTAAGAGGAGACTTTGTGCAGCAGGCCTTCATGGTAAAATAGCTGCTAGGAAACCACTGCTAAGGACAGGCAACAAGCAGAAGAGACTTGTTTGGGTTAAAGAACACAAGGAATGGACATTAGACCAGTGGAAATCTGTGCTTTGGTCTGATGAGTGCAAATTTGAGATCTTTGGTTCCAACCACCGTGTCTTTGTGCGACGCAGAAAAGGTGAACGGATGGACTCTACATGCCTGGTTCCCACCGTGAAGCATGGAGGAGGAGGTGTGATGGTGTGGGGGTGCTTTGCTGGTGACACTGTTGGGGATTTATTCAAAATTGAAGGCATACTGAACCAGCATGGCTACTACAGCATCTTGCAGCAGCATGCTATTCCATCTGGTTTGCATTTAGTTGGACCATCATTTATTTTTCAACAGGACAATGACCCCAAGCACACCTCCAGGCTGTGTAAGGGCTATTTGACCAAGGAGGAGAGTGATGGAGTGCTACGCCAGATGACCTGGCCTCCACAGTCACCAGACCTGAACCCAATCGAGATGGTTTGGGGTGAGCTGGACCGCAGAGTGAAGGCAAAAGGGACAACAAGTGCTAAGCACCTCTGGGAACTCCTTCAAGATTGTTGGAAGACCATTTCCGGTGACTACCTCTTGAAGCTCATCAAGAGAATGCCAAGAGTGTGCAAAGCAGTCATCAAAGCAAAAGGTGGCTACTTTGAAGAACCTAGAATATAAGACATATTTTCAGTTGTTTCATACTTTTTTGCTAAGAATATAATTCCACATGTGTTAATTCATAGTTTTGATGTCTTCAGTGTGAATGTACAATTTTCATAGTCATGAAAATACAGAAAAATCTTTAAATGAGAAGGTGTGTCCAAACTTTTGGTCTGTACTGTATATGCAGACCTCCTGATGACATAATGTAACCGAGAAATGGTAGTTCATGATGCACAAAGAGAGACTTTTCCAGTGTGGCATAAAAATATTTTTGATGCAGTCTCTTCAGAATGGATCAAATATGATAAAAGTGTGAGCCCAATCTCTGGAGAAGATTAGGATGTCATCTAGATACACTAAAATATACTGGTTAATAATATTACATTAGATTTCATAAAAAAAAACATTGAAATGCAGTTTGTGTTTTGAAAAATCTGAAAGATATGATGAGATATTGATATTGACCGCCACAGGTGCCCAACAGTCTTCCTTTCGTCACCCTCTTTAACCCCTTTACCCCCGAGGTGGTTTGCATGTTAATGACCAGGCCAATTTTTACAATTCTGACCACTGTCACTTTATGAGGTAATTACTCTGGAACGCTTCAATGGATCCCCCTGATTCTGAGACTGTTTTTTCGTGACATATTGTACTTCATGATTGTGGTAAAATTTATTCGATATCACTTGCGTTTATTTGTGAAAAAAATGGAAATTTGGAGAAAATTTTGAAAATGTAGCAATTTTTAAAAATTTGAATCTTTATGCCCTTAAATCAGAGAGATATGTCACACAAAATAGTTAATAAATAACATTTACCCCATGTCTACTTTACATCAGCACAATTTTGGAACCAAATTTTTTTTTATTAGGGAGCTATAAGGGTTAAAAGTTGATCAGCAATTTCTAATTTTTCCAACAAAATTTAAAAAAAAACATTTTTTTAGGGACCACATCACATTTGAAGTCACTTTGTGGGGTCTTTATGACAGAAAATGCCCAAAAGTGACACCATTCTACAAACTGCACCCCTCAAGGTGCTCAAAACCACATTCAAGAACTTTATTAACCCTTCAGGTTCTTCACAGGAATTTTTGGAATGTGGAAGAAAAAAATTAACATTTAACTTTTTTCACAAAAATGTTACTTTAGGGGTAACAGGAAAAAATGGACCCCAAAATTTGTTGTGCAATTTCCCCTGAGCACACCGATACTCCATATGTGGGGAAAAACCACTGTTTGGGCGCACAGCAGGGTTCGGAAGGGAAGGAGCGCCATTTGACTTTTTGAATGTAAAATTTGCTTGAATAATTAGCGGACGCCATGTTGCGTTTGGGGAGCCCCTGATGTGCCTAAACAGTGAAAACTCCCCACAAGTGACACCATTTTGGAAACTAGACCCCTCAGGGAACTTATCTAGATGTGTGGTGAGCACCTGAAACCCCCAGGTGCTTCACAGAAGTTTATAACCTGGAGCTGTGAAAATAACATTTTCACATTTTTCCCACAAAAATGTTTTTCAGCCCCCAGTTTTGCATTTTCATAAGGGTAACAGGAAAAATTGCACCATGCAACTTGTTATGCAATTTCTCCTGAGTACTCCAATACTCCATATGTTGGGAAAATACAGTGTTTGGGCGCACGGCAGGGTTCAGAAGGGATGGAGCACTGTGTGACTTTTTGAACGCAAAATTGACTGGAATCAAGAACGGACGCCAAGTCCCATTTGGAGAGCCCCTGATGTGCCTAAATAGTGGAAACCTCCCCCAAAAGTGACCCCATTTTGGAAACTACACCCCTCAAAGGATTTTATCAAGGGGTATAGTGAACATTTTGAACCCAGAGGTACGACACAGAATTTGATAACATTAGGTCATCATATTGAATAAATTGTCATTAGTCTTGAGCGCAAGTGCTCGCTATTTGAGTTTGCATCAGGTACTTAGGTATGCACCATGTATCGCGCGTGCTCGAGTGACATGCTCGAGTCCCCGCCCACATGTTTCACAGTTATTAAACACCCAAAAAAAAACATGTGAGGATCGCTGGTGCACGGCAGGCAATCCCCGCGAGTTTTTTTTGGACGCGAAGCATATGGAGCGGAGACTCAAGCATGTCACTCGAGCACCCGCAATACTCAGTGCATACCCGAGCACCCGATGCAAACTCAAGTAGCGAGCACTTGCGCTCAACACTAGTCACCATATCGTCATCTTTTTTTTTACTTTTGAAAAAAAATCCCAACCCTAACCCCAACCCTAATACAACCCCAACCCTAGCTCAACCCTAACCCCAAACTCAAGCCTAACCCCGAGCCCAACCCTAACTCCAACCCCAGCCCAACCCCAATCCTAACCCTAGCCCAACCCTAGCCCTAGCCCGACCCTAACCCTAGCACAACCCTAACCCTAGCACAACCCTAACCCTAGAGTTTATTTTTTACGCCGTTCCTCGTGCGGTATAAATGATTAGATGACTTTATTCTTCGGGTCGGTTCGATTACAGCGATACCAGAATCATATCGGGTTTTTATGATTGACAGCTGTCACACACTAAAAGACGCATTTTTGCAAAATCTAGTTTTTGCATCGCCATATTTTGGCCGACAGATTCATGTGACAGCTTGTTTTTTGCAAGATGAGTTGACGTTATTATTGGTACCATTTTCAGGCACGTGACATTTTTTGATCGCTTTCTATTCTGATTTTTGGGAGGCAGAATAAACAAAAACCAACAATTCAGGAATAGTTTTTTTTTATTTTTAATGCTGTTCCCCATGTGGTAAAATTGATAAGGTAGCTTTATTCTTCGGGTCAGTACGTTTACAGTGGTACCACATTTATATTGTTTTTCTATGTTTTGCCGCTTTTACACAATAAAAGCTATTTTATAGAAAAAATTATTTTTTTGCATTGCTTTATTCTGAGAGCTATAACTTTTTTATTTTTCGGTTGATAGAGCTGTATGGTGGCTTGTTTTTTGCGGGACAAGATGATGTTTTCAGCGGTACCATTTTTATTTATATTCGTATTTTTGATCGCGTGTTATTCCATTTTTTGTTTGGCGGTATGATGATAAAGCATTGTTTTTTGATTCGTTTTTTTTTTTTTTACCGTGTTCACTAAAGGGGTTAACTAGTGGGACAGTTTTATAGGTCAGATATGTGTACTTTTATTGTTTTGTTTTTTTTCATAATAATATTTATTGATGGGTACATTATATTTTTAGTGGATTATTTTTGGGATTTTTTTTTATATTTTTACAATTATTTTTTTTTTTTAATTTTTAACACTTTTTTTACTTTTATACTTTGTCCCACTATGGGACTTTCACTTTTTTTACTCTGATCGCCTGCATAGCATAGGGTGGAGCACCATCCCTTTGCTATACAGGCTGTCAATGCTGCAGATGCAGAAGATACTTTGGTCATGCACTGCGCATGACCAAAGTATCTTCCTGCTGTCTGGTGACCCGGATGTTGTCATGACGACATGTTGTCATGGTAACGTCCGGGAAGCCGCGGCAGACAGCGTTGGACTCCGGCAGGAGAGGTGAGTATCGCAATCACCTCTCATTGCCCCCGCAATGCTGCGATCGACTTCGATCACAGCATTGCGGGGATTAATGTGCCGGGAGTGGTGCGGGACCGCTCCCAGCACATAGCACCGGGTGTCAGCTGTGACAATCAGCTGACACCTGGGGGCGATCGCGCCCGCACAGCCTGTGCGCGGGCGAAATCATCAGGGCGTACTAATACGTACCAGGCTCTTAAGTCCCAGGGCGCAGATACGTATTAGTACGTCCTGGGCTTTAAAGGGGTTAACATTGATTGGGTTATAAACTACAAACTGGTCTAGTTTGGTAAAGATAGTAGCACCCCTAATTTGATCAAACAGCAGATATTGTTTGGTTTAGATGTTAGCTCCCTTAATCGGATTAAACAACTCAGAGATTAAAGATAATGGATAACAGTCTTTCAGAGCGATTTTATTCAGATACTCTATGCATGGCCACATACTTATGAATGTTCTTCACAAAGAAGCTTGCAATCCTGCAGACAGGTGTGCTTTAATTTAAGCAGGCACTCCTTCAGTCTCAGGGAGAGATAGTGAATAAACTCTTCCTCTGGATGGTTCAATACCTGGAAGAAAGGGTAAGGGATAGTCAAATGGCTGCTGTGGAGGAAGAGTCTCAGTTTTAAGCTTGGAAAAGATATATGTGAATTTCTGATAAGGAGCAGACAAGTTTGAGGATAAGTAAGCAGAGTAGAATTTCAGAGAATGTTGTTCAGGTTTAAGTCAATATTTCATTTCAAACTAATCCCCACAGGGCAATTTTTTTAGACACCTCATTTAATAACTGGACCGTGTATCATTAGCCATGGAAGACTTAAAAGACTTAAAAGAATCAGTGCATTAGAAAGTCTCAAAATTAAAAAAGAAATGTCCTCATCCTCAACTCTAATCTGAATTGTTCCCTTCTCAGTCTGGAATTGAATACAACTTCCATGAATTGTTTTTGGTGAGAAAACTAAGGGGCTTCATTAGGGGCAAAATAATTGTGCAAGTATTGCAATATAAATCCTTTTCCCTATCTTTAAAAGTTGGGAGGTATGCCGTTCTGTAACTGTGACTGTGTGCCTTAACCCCAACTACTCTACCAAATTATTTTTTTTATCAGCGTTAGTGGGGACAGGAAGATTTTTTACTATGAGGCCGCATGATTTCTAGGTATGCCCCTGTGGCTGCACCTTTGGAATCCATGGCCTGAGAATTCTGTTATGGGCTAACCTGGTGAAGTGAGCTGCAGATCAGGCAATACTACTGTGGGACCGATCTTGACGGATGTTATGTGGATTGGTATATGCACGATGAAGTAGATATAGATGTGAAGCTACACACAGGAACTCTAGATATATGCAATCTAGGACATGCAGCAGGGTTATTGTTAATTGCAGAGATGTACAGTATGCAATCAGGAACTTGTAGCAGGGAAAGAGATAACAACATGATAGCAGTGAAGTATTGGCAATCTTGCTGGAAGAGATTTAGTTTGCGCAGAAATGTTTTGGCCAATTTGTAACTTGCTTGCAGAGTTGTCTTACCCTGCAAAAAAAAAATGAGACGTGAACAGTGCCGACAACAGGTGCAAGAAGTTGGTAATCTTTAATATTGATGGCAAAATTATAAGTAGGTGTGGATAAAACCTAAATGGACTGGACTGAACTTGATAATAGCACTGGTAGTAAAATAGAAGTCAGGAGTAACAGAAGAGATAATTAGACAATTGGCTGGAGCTGAGCCAAGTGGAATGAGAATTAATCTCCCAGCAAGTCTAAGCTGGAAACATGGCTTTCTGAATTTCTAAATACATATGCACACATAGATGTCTGAGCTGGACGTAAAAGGTTTTGGGTGATGACTAGTGATGGGCGAACCCCTGACTGTTCAGGTTTGGCGGGTTCAGCCAAACAGTTTATTAAAAGCTCAGCCTCAGTAACTAGCAGTGACATCTTAGAGTTCACCGCCGGTCATTGAGGCTGCGTTCCCAGCCGGGCCGCTAGCGGTGATCTCACAGAGGTGACCGCAGTTCATTGTCCCAGCTGGGAACGCAGCCTCAATGACCAGCGGTGAACTCTATGACATCACCTCTAGTCACTGAGGCTGAGCTCGCAGCAGCTCATTCCTCAGTGGTTTTCAGCCGGGACAGTCGCTTCGGACAGGTGAGGGATATTTTAGTTTTTTATTTTTGTTTTCTTACAGGAGAAAAGGGCATCGGGGATTAGGTGTTAGGTGAGTATAACTGTGTTTGTTATTTTTAAATAAAAAAGTAAAACTGTGTGCGTTTTATTTCAAATAAAAGAATTTATTCTGGGTGTTTGTCTTCATTTAACAATTTGACTATAGGATTAGGAAGGAGAGGCGTCTTATAGACGCCTCTCCATTACTAACCTGTGCAGTTGATGTCACTGTACAATACAAAGGTGATATCAACCCCACAAATATTACCCCACTTGTCATCGCCACAGGGCAATGGGGAGAGCTGGGCAAAGCACCAGAATTGGCGCATCTAATAGATGCGCCTTTTCTGGGGTGGCTGCAGGCTGCTATGTTTAGGCTGGGATGGGCAATATCCATGGCCCCTTACCAGCCTGACAATACCAGGCCCCCGGCTGTCTGCTTTAGCTTGGCTGGTTGTCAAAAATGGGGGGAACCCCATGCGTTTTTTTAAATTATTTCTTTAAATAATTAAAAAAACAGCATGGATACCCCTCTCTTTTTGATAACCAGCCTTGCTGAAGCTGACACCTGGGGGTTGCAGCCCGCATTTGTCAGTTTTTCCGTGGCAAACACCCAATGTTTGGGCCCCTATTCCCATGCTGTCATCTGACAGCATGGGAACCGCAGCGCTCTGACCGGTGGTATTAATCTTACTACCGATTAGAGCCGCTGGGGTTTCTCACGCTGTCATGCAGATGATAGCGTGAGGAACACCCAGTGTTCGGGGTGCCGATCCCAAACAGTAACACGGACTTCCTAGTGTAGTCCGTGTTCGGGGTCCATGCCTGAACAGTAGATGTTCGGTATGGACCCCAAACTTTACTGTTCGGGTTTGCCCATCTCTAGTGATGACCTCAGAGATGCTTGCATGGTTACCAAAAAAAACTTAGTGTGGACTAGTGCAGAGATAGAGACAGCCATAGAAGAAGAAAGCAAAGCCTGGCACTGGAGCTGGAACAGGTGAGTATTGGGCAGCATGGTGGCTCAGGGGTTTGCACTATTTCTTTGCAGCGCTGGGGTCCTGGGTTTAAATCCTACCAAGAACAACATCTGCAAGGAGTTTGCATGTTCTCCACGTGATTGTGTGGGTTTCCTCTGAGTACTCCAATTTTGTCCAACATCCCAAAGACATACCAATGGGGAATTTAGATAGTGAGCCACAATGGGGACAGTGATGCAGATGACTATAAAGTGCTGTGCGATTAATGGCGCTATATAAGTGAGTAAAATAAATAAAACCTGACAAGGAATCATCCTAAATATAATGTGTTCACATCACTGGAAAAAAGAACAGAAGAGAAAGCTGAGAGAGGTTAGACTACTTCTGAAAAAAAGTCAGTGAAAGTCCAAACACTATCAGGGAGCAGATTCAGTAATACCAAACCCAGATACAGAAGTAAGGCGTTCAATAAGCAAAAACAAAGGTGAGCCACCTGTACATCTCTTATACAAGGCAGTGTATGACTCCTCGTCTTGGGAAGACATAGCTCTCAGAAGGTGAAGACAATAAATGGATAAAGGCTGTTCAGGACGAAAATATTACCATAAAAAATAAAGCTGTCAAAACTATCAAAAGATCCACTGAAGAAGGATGAAGAACCAGAAGGCATGAAATGGTAGATGAATCTTTTGAGGGAACAGATAAAACAGCTGAGACAAAGCTTTGTAGATAAAGAGCAAGAGAGCAAGAAGCATGAAGAGGAGAAAAAGTGTCTTGAGACAGAAAGTGTTAGGACTTGTTCAGGCAACAGAAGAAAAAGAGAATGAGACAGACATGATTATTGAAAAGAAACTCTGAAGGTGAAGATCGGAGAACTTAGACAAGTCATGATGGATATTTTTGTCATGACTGCAAGAAGAGATTTTTTGGGCTGATCAAGAAGTTGGACCTAATGGACTAAGGCAATTTTTGAGCACAGGTGTTGGAGTATACAAGTGCAGGCTTATGCTGTATAGGGCAAAAAAAGGAGCATGGACCGCACCTCCAAAAAATCATACATTTGATCTAATGCCTCTCGGCAAAAATATATATAACTGAGGTTCTTAGTTTAACATTCTGATCAGACTGAGCCGTGAGCCAACCACCGCCGCAGCGACAATGCACCAGCAGGGCGGGCGGCACAGTGCCTCACAGCACCCATGCTGTAAGACCGAGTCCCCATGACTCCAGGCCATGCCACCCCACAAGCACAAAACCACAGCAACAATGCCCGACACACGGCACCAACACCACATGTGACACGCCCCCTGGGCCGTGGGGTACCCGGAGCCGGGCCGGTAGACGCTGGGGGTTGTAGTCACTGTGGCGGTGACCCGGTCCGTGACCCAGGGCGGTCAATCCAAGGCGTGTTTATACATATGGGTGTAAATGTCCGACTACGCCACCTGTGGAGTGCGGCTAGTGAGGCCGCCGCTGCGGAGCAGTCCTCTGAAGCTGATGGTTTGGCAGCAAGGGTGATATAACTCCCCACAGGAAGAGTGTAGCTTCAGGGCAGTGTGCGTGGATGATGGTGGTTGTGCAGGGCGTTCCAGTGCAGTGAGTGCTGGCGCAGCAAGGAACACAGAGACAAGATAGTGCAGTCCCAGGGTCTTTACTCACAGTTGTTGCAGTCCAGATTACAGGTACCAGAGCAATCTCCTCCGTCGTGCTGTGCGTACGCAGTGAGGGGCTCAGTCCACCCCCAGATAGCTCCGGAGTACTTAGCAGGACCCCCTTCTGTGTGTCCTTTCTCTGGCCTTCTCCCTGCACCTCACACCTAGCGACACTTCTATCCGATACCCTCGGGCCTTGGCGGGTGACATATGTTCCGTCCCCTGGGTCCTATGTGGCTACCTTCTTAGTGAAGCTGGCGTGGACTTCTGGCTTACAGTACATAAAGTGCTGCAGCCTCCGGTTTCTAGTTGAGCCTTCGTAGTTTTCTCCACTAGTTGAGGGACCGGTTCCCCTTATCTGGCCTGACCCCTCTACCTCCTGGTAGCAGCGGGCGTACGGGTGGCTTGCTGCACGGCCCGTACCCCTAGGGTCCCTTCACTCCTCATTCCTGGAGCCATCCTGCTCCCTCTCCTCTCAGACTTGGGCCTCAGTGCTAGGTCCGCCTCCGGAGCAGAGCTCGTGCAGAGCCTCTGCTCCTGTCACTTTCCTCCTCTGAACCAACTGACTGACCACTGATCTAAGATGGTTCCCTGTTTTTATACCTCCTTCCAAAAGTGCTCCCAGGATCTACGTTCTCCACCCCATCCACTACATGGTTCCCCCTCTCTAGGTGGTTCCCCCCACTCCAGCCAGGGATCAGGGACTGTGCTCTCCCGTAGGAGCAATCTCGCCCTGTCCCCCGGAAATGTGGTGTAGTGAATGCAGGTGTTAGGGTCCTGAGCTGTACTCCCTCCTTACCTGAGGGTGAGATACCACACCTCTGGGTGAGAATGCAGTACCTCTGTGGCGACTGAACCCTCAGGGGCGCCACACATGAAAGGAGCATTGTGACTCACCTTCCTCAAGCTCTCAAGTGAGAGCAAAAAAAGGCTAGACCCTCTTTGCAGTCTCCTGCTAATTAAAATTGCCTGTGCCAAATGGGAGGAGTGCTGGTCCAAGAAAGGGGAAAGAATATGCAATGCAAAAAAAGGAGCATGGACCGCACCTCCAAAAATTTGCTGTAGTTTTGTGCTTGTGGGGCGGTATGGCCTAGAGTCATGGGGACTCGGTCTTACAGCATGGGTGCTGTGAGGCATCAGGCCACCCAACCTGCTGGTGCATTGTCGCTGCAGCGGTGGCTGGCACACGGCTCCGCTCCCTTTCAGGCAGGAAATGTTAGGACCCACTACAAGCTTTGTCGTGAGGTGACAGTGGGCTTCATACAGTCTGATCACAATGTTAAACTAAGAACTAATTTAACATATATAACTAATTTATTATATATAACTAAGTTCAGTTATATACAGTATATTTTTGCCGAGAAGCATTAGATCAAATGTATGATTTTTTGGAGGTGCGGTCTGTGCTCCTTTTTTTGCACTCCTCTCATTTGGCACAGGAGATTTTAGTTAGCAGGAGACTGCAAAGAGGGTCTAGCTGTTTTTGCTGTCACTTGAGAGCTTGAGGAAGGTGAGTCACAATGCTCCTTTCCAGGGGTGGATTAAGAGTAGCAAGGGCCCCGGGCAGTTTAGAAGGTGCAGACCCCACCCCACACACACACACACCTGATGTATCACGTGACATGTCACATGATCCCCTGTGATAGATCATGTGATAGTTCACGTGAAATTAATTTGGCACAATATTAATTATAATAATTTTTTTTAGGCTGTGTGCCCACTATGCGTTTTTTAAGCATTTCCGCAGCGGCAATTCCGCTGCAGAAACGCTTAAAAAACGCTTGGTAGAAGGTCTGCCATGTTCCCCAATGATAATCCGCATGTGCTGTGCACATGCCGCGGAAATTTCCGCTGCGGATTATCATTGCGGAAAAATCCGCAGCATTACCAATTATTTTGCGGAAGCGCGGCGCTTTCGCCACCATTGATTTGCATTGGAACACATGGAATCCGCATCACAGCATCTGTACATGCGGAATCCAAGCGTTTCAATGTGCGGATGGTACCCGGGTTTGGAGAAGAGGAGACTCTCCTCCGGACCCGGGTACTATAGAACCTATAAAAAAAGAATAAAATAAAAAATAAATAGTATACTTACCTTCTGATGGCCCCCGGTGTCTTTATCCGATGCGTCCTGGCTTGCCGGCAGCTCGCGATGGTCTGAAAAGGACCTGCCGTGACATTTAGTCATGTGATGGGTCACGCGACCGCTGACGTCGGCAGGCCATCAGAAGGTAATTATATATTTATTTTTTACCATTCGTTTACGGTCACACTATATAAATCCATGCCGGTTGCATGGATTTATATAGTGTGACCAAGTTGTCAAGCACTTTCCAAGTGATGCTAAAATCGCTTGGAAAGCGCTTGTCAACCCGCATGCGGAAATGCATGTGAAGAACGCTTCACATCCGCAAGTCCCTGGCAGGAAAAATGCATGTACAATCCACATGTACAATCCGCATGTACAATCCGCATGCGTTTTTTCTGCCAGGGAGATGCAGAAACGCAAAAAAAAAATCCGGAGCATTTCTGCATCGTGGGCACATAGCCTTACATTAATTGTATGACTCAATATTGAGCACACGTAGCCATCTATACACAGCAGGAGGCCGCACGTAGCCATCTACAGTATACACAGCAGGAGGCCGCATATAGCCATCTATACACAGCAGGAGTCCGCACATAGCCATCTATACACAGCGGGAGGCCGCACGTAGCCATCTATACACAGCGGGAGGCCGCACAGCGCCATCTATACACAGCGGGAGGCCGCACGTAGCCATCTATACACAGCAGGAGGCCGCACAGTGCCATCTATACACAGCGGGAGGCCGCACGTAGTCATCTATACACAGCGGGAGGCCGCACGTAGCCATCTATACACAGCGGGAGGCCACATGGAGCCATCTATACACAGCAGGAGGCCGCACGTAGCCATCTATAAACAGCGGGAGGCCGCACGGTGCCACCTATACACAGCGGGAGGCCGCACGTAGCCATCTATACACAGCGGGAAGAAGCACGTAGCCATCTATACACAGCGGGAGGCCGCACGGTGCCATCTATACACAGCGGGAGGCCGCATGAAGCCATCTATACACAGCGGGAGACCGCACGTAGCCATCTATACACAGCGGGAGGCCGCACGGCGCCATCTATACACAGCGGGAGGCCACACGGTGCCATCTATACACAGCGGGAGGCCGCACGGCACCATCTATACACAGCGGGAGGCCGCACGGCGCGATCTATACACAGCGGGAGGCCGCACGGCGCCATCTATACATAGCAGGAGGCCGCACGGCGCCATCTATAAACAGCAGGAGGCCGCACACAGTCACACACGCAGTCACGAACACACACAAATATATACAGACATATACATACACGCATAAACACATTTGAAACACAAAAATACATATAGACAAACATCACACAATGATATCTGCCTGCACACACACACACACATACATACACACACCCACACTCACACTCGCTCACACACACACAGACACACACACTCACCATCCCCCGGCTCAGCTCCAGTCCTCCTGCTCTTTTCCGGTGCAGCACTGCAGGCCAGGCGCGCACTGTGTGATGTCACAGCTAGGAGACACGGCCGCGCACAGGGCCGTGTCTCCTAGCAGTGATGTGGCAGGGCCAGCACAGGGAAGTTAACTGCTTCAGTGCTGGCCCGGCCGAAGAAGAAGCAGCGGCCGTGCGCCGCTGCTGGGGGAGCGGTCCGGGGGCCCATCCCGCCACTGTCTGCCGGTATGTGCCGCGGCGCCGCACATATAATGAGCGAAATCTGGCCATAGACACCCCGGCGCCCCGGGCCTCCTGGAGGTTCGGGGCCCCGGGCGGTAGCCCAGATTGCCCTCATTATAATCCGCCTATGCTCCTTTCATGTGGTGTTGGTGCAGTGTGTCGGCCATTGTTGCTGTGGTTTTGTGCTTGTGGGGCAGCATGGCATGGGGACTGGTGCATTGTCACTGCGGCGGTGGTTGGCGAGAATTTTGCCGAGCGGCATTAGATCAAATGTATGATTTTTTGGAGGTGCAGTCCATGCTCCTTTTTTTGCATTTTATGCTGTATAGGGGCTCTCTTTAGCATAGAGCAGATGCTGTTGTGTGCTATATTGCGATGGCCTCTGCAGTTTATTTTTGTCTTGTTTCTCCTGTAATTCTCCATGTTGTAATAGTGCAGATAATGGTTGCTCTATGCCCCAAGTAAACCAATTCATTCTCCTAAAGTTTGTGACTGCTGAATGATTTGCACCAGTTCTTTGGTTCAATTTAGTTGAACCACGTTTTGAAGGAGTTGGCCTTTGGAGTTATTTCTATAATACAAGAAGGTAGATATAGAATATAAAATTCTATGGAAATTTGTATCTACGTTGAGTCATCCGTACCTGCTGAAACATCTAATTATTCTTTCCAACTTGCAGGAGGAAACACACCTCTGGAGCTTAAAGAAGCACTCTCATCAAAGTTTTTATCTTCTTAATATATTGCAGTCATCATATTATATGATACTGTGTACTTACAATTGCTCATTTTGTCTTTCTACCCAGTAATTTTTTTTCTCTGCTCTATGTAGAAACAGGAAGTCTCTTCTCCCTGCATTTATCATCCCCCTCTTCAACTCCTGACCCAACTGCTCCCTCTTCCCCCCTGCCAGGGACTTTTGCAGTAACTTATGACTTATACAGCGAAAATTGACCTCCTGTTTCTACATAGAGCTTAGAAGGATTCAGCTAGTAAGTTTTTAATCATGTGATGTCATAGACCTAATGGAAAAGAGAAGAATTAGCTGGGCAGAAAGGAAAAATGAGCAATTGTAAGTACACAGTGCTATATAATATGATGATTGCAGTATATTAAGAGGATACAAATTTTGATGGGAGGAGTGCTTCTTTAAGCTTCTGATCTAATATTAAATTCTGGGAACCAAAGAACATTAATGAGCACATGCAAGCTTTCTTTTTCTAATAGAATTGCACTTTAAATTGGTGCTCTCAAACATTTAATAAATATTGAACTATAAAAGTCATTATTTCTTTAATTATTAAACTAAAGAAAATTAAACTATATTAATGTATTTTAATGAACAGTTGATTTTTTCTTAAACTACACTATCTTACAAAATAAAGCACAAAATGACAGACTTGTACTGGCAATTTCCATGGCTTTAACCATGTAATGAGATAAGTCAAATTAGCCAAAACAGATTGCGGTTGCTTCACATTCTTGTTCTGGAGAATGAGAAACTGCTCACCAGGTGTTATGGGCTTAAATTCTTCAATCACAGCATTGCAATTAACTGATGAAGGCAATTATTGTTCAATGTATAAAATAATGAGTCATGGCACTGAGGGAGCGTTTTAATAGTTTCATAAAGGCTTTTTCACTTGAATAGCTAGCTATAAAGAAACCAGGCCCAGACTGACAACCGGCCTCACTGGGCAGATTCCCTGTGTGCCGATCTAGTGTGGGTTGCTCTACCTGCCAATGTACAACTGTATTTGTATGGAGTACAACATTATCTCCACCTCCCTATGCTCCCAGAATTGGGACCAGAGGCCATGCAGACACTGGAAGAAACTGGTAAGCGAGGGACTACAGCTGTTTAGGTCAGGTTTATCAGCGGGTGAAGGAGGATGCTTTACACAGCTGACATCAACCCCAAAAACTATTACCCCAATTGCCACCACACCAGGGCAAACGGGAAGAGCCAAAGCTAAGCCCCACAATTGGTGAAACTATTAAATGTGCCATTTCTGGGGCGGCTGAGGGCTGGTCTTATTAGGCTGGGAAGGTTTCAATATCCATGGACCTTCCCAGACTATTATTATAAGCGCCTAGCTGTCTGCTTTGCCTTAGCTGATTATTAAATTATTTTTTGGGTCCCTCCCTTTTTAATTACCAGCAAAGGCAAAGCAGACAGTTGGGGGTTATATAAATAGGCTAGGAAGCTCCATGGATATTGGCCCTTTCCCAGCATAATAAGACCAGTGCACAGCTGTCTGCTTTCCCTTGGCTGATTATTAAAAATAGGAGGGACCCCACATAGTTTTTTTTTTATTATTTATTTATTTTACACCGTCCCTACGCTAGTCAGAGCAAAATGGAGGAGCCACCCGTTATCCAGCATATCCACAGATCAGGTCACATATTGGCCTGCCAATCAGAGCCATGACAATACTTGGCATGGCTGTGATGGCTCCGGAAGTGCCCACAGCCTAAAAGTTTGTTGATTGGCTGCACTGCAGCCTTTCAATAAACTTTATTAGGCACCGAACCCAGACAGTAAAATGGACTTCCTGGAAAAAGTCTGTGTTTGGATTTTGGTACCGGACACTAGAACCCCAAACTTTACAGCTCGAGTTCACTCATACCTTTTATGTGATGTTTCATGCAATTGTTTAATGTGTATTAATGCCCCCCATCAGGGTTGCCAACTTGGCTTTTGATTTATTTTGACAATATTTTTCACAGACACTTTGGAAAACCTTAATAAATTATTATGATTGCAAATGATAAATGTTTACAATCCAGAATTCTGATATAAAGATATAGAGCATTCACTGGGCACAGGGCACAGAAGAGTTAACAGTTTGCCAGCTCTGCATATGGGAGGAATAATTGGGAGCAACCAGAGAGTTACTTCCAGGATAGAGTGAATCAGCAGTTAGTGAGTCATTCTGAGAGGAGAAGAACCTGGGTCACACTATGTGTGTGTGTGTAATAGGAAGATTGATGAGGTAGCAAGCCCTGAAGTAACTGTACTGAAGAAAAAGTGGCAGAGATACCCAAACATGATCAGAAGATCCACAAGAAAGAGGGAAGGCTGACAGCACTCACTAAGATGGACACTCATTCAAAGTTCCAAGGAACCCACTTGGAGGATTAGCATAGGGGCAAACAAACAGCGTCCAGTCCAGGGTGATGCATTTCAAAAGTTGAAGCTTATTCCGCCATCATACAACATTTTGACCTGTGATACGTCTTTATCAAGTATACATAGAAACATACAGAGCAGGTTTATATAGTATGGCTGACATGTATGAACCAATCACCACAAAAGCCAAACCCACTCATTTAAAATACAACAGTTAAAAAAAACATCAATCCAGGGCATATAATCCCTCACAGCAATACACATTAGCAATACATTGTAAAATAACAAGATAGAAAATAATCCCCATATACAATATTATGCCAATTGCTTACAAAGGAACATTAAAAATGGTCCACCAATCCATTAATGGCTATCTTATAGCCATGGTTACCTAGGTCCAATCACTCCCAAGTGGATTATGAATATGTATTAGGCTGCATATAGGGAGCCAATAGAAGACTTCCATCAAAAAAGCACCTAATACCTAATAACGAGGTGTGTACAAGGCTTAAGTGCATGCATGGGCAGCGCACACAGCCAGGCAACATCACAGGGTGTCACCAGAACTGCAGTCATGTGACCACAGCAGAGGGCCGCCCACTGATGTAAGGAATCAACCCATCCAGGTCCTAGTCCACGCGATCAATGCATATCACTATGTCAACCCCCTCTAATAAAAAGGAGATTTTAGTCGCAAAGCAAAAAAATGGAAAAGAAGAAAGGGGAGGGGAGGAGTCCGAATATACACATGGCAACAATCATCAGATTTATGTTTCAACATATAAATCACATATCGATCATCTCTATTTCAGTGGTGTTTTTTCATGCTCTGTCCCCACATCTTTGTTCATTCCAATTCATTCCTGCAGAGGGGAACCATCTATAAATACAAAAACAAAAAGAAAGTGCTAAAAACATACTGATGACAACAAAACCAGAGGGGGGTTGGTTGAAGGCAGGGAACTATGCAGATTGTATTCAATATTCAAACCTTTGGGTTGCAAAGACCCCAACTCAAAAATCCACTGCAATTCCTTACTTTTCAACAACTTCTGCCTATCACCACCCCTTCTCTGCACAGGGACACTGTCCATGACCCTAAATCTCAGTTGGTTCACCGAATGCCTGTTACCCATAAAATGTCTGGGAATAGGCAAATCGGTAAGCCCAGCCCTGATGGTGCTTTTGTGTTTACTTATACGAGCTCTGATTTCCATACTGCTCTCCGCCACATATACTAACCCGCAAGGGCATAAAATCATGTATATAGCAAAGCTTGATGAGCACGTATATATTTCTTTCAATGTATATCTCTTTCCCGTATGGGGATCATGGAACGAGTCCTCCTTGATCATGTTACTACAACATGCACAACCCAGGCAGGGAAAATTTCCCAACCTGGGAGTGCTAAGTGTCATTTGCAATGATAACTTAGAGGTGCCGAAATCCGATTTAACTAAACGATCTTTCAAATTAAGACCGCGTCTATATGACAGAAGGGGTCGGGAGGTAAAATCTTATATTAAAGTTAACCCCTATGTAGCAAGGGCCAATGTCTATTCAAAATGACCGCTATCCGTCCACCATCTGGGCAATATGTCCCCGCTAATAAATGTTCACGTCTCAATTTTAGTGCCCTATCTTTATGCATATGGATATCCCTATCAGGGTAACCTCTGGATATACAGTACAGACCAAAAGTTTGGACACACCTTCTCATTTAAAGATTTTTCTGTATTTTCATGACTATGAAAATTGTACATTCACACTGAAGGCATCAAAACTATGAATTAACACATGTGGAATTATATACTTAACAAAAAAGTGTGAAACAGCTGAAAATATGTCTTATATTCCAGGTTCTTCAAAGTAGCCACCTTTTGCTTTGATGGCTGCTTTGCACACTCTTGGCATTCTCTTGATGAGCTTTCTCATCAACTTTCTCCTCACATGATACTATCCTCCTAACTCCAAGGGAGAGAGCTGATCATTTTACTTGGGTGATTGCTATCAAAATTGTTCCTTTCTGTACTTTTGACAAATATGTCTGTTTTTAAGTTACAATTACCCTTATATACCATAGTGTCATGGAACTGGAACTGAGTCGAAGAATGGGTCAGCATTAGCTGCAATTCTGGAAAAATCTGATTGATCTGATTCCGGAAGGAAAAAAGTTCAACAACATTACCTTCCCACACCAAAAACACATCATCAACATACCCACCAGGGTCAGACATGACGCCAGAGGGTGGAATTGTACACGTACGTGTCCTCGAATACCACCATGTAGATGTTAGTATAAGTGGGCGCCATGTTGGACCTCATAACGATACCGCGACGCTGCAGGAAAGAGAAAATAATTCCTCCCAATAATAAATTCCAGCGGCGTCAGGACAAGTCGTGCACACTCTGGAGCCATGTCCGAGCCCGATAGCATATCTGCCACAGCCTGGAGCCCCTTTCCATGTTCAATCGATGTGTATAAGGAAACTACATCTAATGATGCTAAAATAGTAGATTCCGTAACTCTTATATCTTTAACTTTATCCAAAAAATCGTTAGTGTCTCTAATAAATGAACGAGCTCTAGTGGCAAATTTACACAAGAAGAGATCAAGAAAAATAGCTGTCTTATTGAAAAGGGAGCCTTATTGAAAAGGGAGTTACGGAGTATACTATTTTAGCATCAAAAGTGCTCACCACAAATCTAGATAAGGTCCTTAAGAGGTCTAGTTTCCAAAATGGGGTCATTTGTGGGAGGTTTCCACTGTTTAGGCCCATCAGGGGCTCTGCAAATGCGACATGGCGTCCACTCTCAATTCCAGCGAGTTTTGCGTTGAAAAAGTCAAAAGGTGCTCCTTCCCTTCCGAGCCCTGCCATGCGCCCAAACAGATGTTTTCCCCCACATATTGGGTAGCAGCGCACTCAGGAGAAATTGAGGTCCAATTTCCCCTGTTACCTTTGTGAAAATAAAAAAAATTGGGGTCTAAAGTAAAATTTTAGTGAAAAAAAGTTAAATGTTAATTTTTTCCTTTCACATTCCATTAAGTGCTGTGAAGCACCTGAAGGGTTAATACACTTCTTGAATGTAGTTTTCAGCACCTTGAGGGGTACAGTTTCTAGAATGATGTCACTCTACAGTGTTTTCTGTCATATAGACCCCTCAAAGACACTTTAAATGTGATGTGGTCCCTAAAAAAAATTTTGTTGGAAATTTTGTTGGAAAAATGAGAAATCGCTGGTCAACTTTTAACCCTTATAACTTCCTAACAAAAAATAATGTTGGTTCCAAAATTGTGCTGATGTAAAATAGATATATGGGAAATGTTATTTATTAACTATTTTACATGACATATCTCTCTCATTTCAGGGTATGAAAATTCAAAGTTTGAAAATTGCGAAATTTTCTAATTTTCCCCAAATTTCAATTTTTTTCACAAATTTTACCACTATTATGAAGTACAATATGTCACACAAAAAACAATCCGAGAATCAGTGGGATCCGTTGAAGCGTTCCAGAGTCATTACCTCATAAATTGACACTGGTCAGAATTTTAAAAATTGGCCTGATCATTAATGTGCAAACAGCCATCGGGGTAAAGGTGTTAATGATGCAGCCATATTTTTTTTTTACATCAACATAGACGTATGATAGCTTGCATTTTTTACAGCATTATTGTGCAGTGAATATGACCTGGGTTAGTACGATTACGGTAATACAAACATGTAAGGTTCTTTTTACTATTTTAGAGGCTTAAAAAATTTCTGAACGTTCTAAAAAAAAAATTTGGTTTGCGACCCCATTTTCTGAGACCAATAACTTTTTTATTTTTCCGTCAATGGGGCTGTGTGAGGCGCCTAATTTTCCCATGGTGAGCTGGTGTTTTTATTTATCCTATTTTTCGGACTATAAGACGCACCAAACCATAAGATGCACCTAGGTTTTAGAGAAGGAAAATATAAAAAAAAAAATTTAAGCACAAAATGGGGTAATGACTCACTGTTATGGGGGGGGGGGTCAGCTGCTGACACTGTTATAGGCGTAATGTCTCCCAATTCTCTACTAATATCCCTCATCCTGGTATATATATGTCCCCATCCTGGTATATATGACTCCCCATCCTGATATATATATATTTCCCCATCCTGGTATACATGGCACCCTCATCCCCATCCTGTTATATTGGTATATATGGCCCCCTCATCCCCATCCTGGTATATATTGCCCCCTCATCACTATCCTGTTATATATGGCCTCCTCATCGCCATCCTGGTATATATGGCGTCCTCATCGCCATCTTCGTATATATGGCCCCCTCATCCCCATCCTGGTATACATGGCCCTTCATCATGGCATATATGGCCCCCAACACGCTGCAAAGCACAAATAAATAACGCACGGCTTCCCTAAGTCCTTAGAGATAGGGCCTCACGTAGCCTAGCCCAAGATGCTGTGTACTTGGTTGTTCTCACCAAGTCGGGTCATATCAAGCCGAACAACGCATCGCAGAGTCACCAACAACACATCCAGAGTTGCACTACTCTATCCAGACTTTCAAGGATGCGCAGCTTTACTTCCATCCGGACTCTCCTTCGACTCCTCCCAACTACCCACCAACCGCCAAACCCCCATGATCCAACTCTGGTTTCTCGTCGCTGCTGTCTTCTGGTCAGATCATATATTACATCACAAATCTCCAAAAATACAGCAAACTGTGATTAACCCTTACAAAAGCACCAAAAAACGGGTAACTTTGAAGACCATAGACACCATGGTTGGCCAAGGAAACTTAGTTCAGCAGATGAAAGATACATCGTACTTACTTCCCTTGAATATCAGAAGATGTACAGCAGTGCCATCAACTCAGAACTGACAGCTATCAGTTGGACCCAGCTACACCCATCTACTGGTAAAATAAGTCTGGCCAGAAGTGGCTTTCATGGAATTGTGGCCAAAAAGTCATATCTTTGACATGGAAACAAGACATAGCGAACTATTCACGAAAACATTGGACTGGGGTGAAGAAAAATAGCCGCAGGTGCTCTGGACTGATATGAAATATTTGACTGTAACAGTAGACAGTTTGTTCCCTGAAGGGATAGAGCACAGTACAATAATGAGTGTCGTGAAGCATAGTGGAGGTTCCTTGAAAGTTTGGGGCTGCATTTCTGCACATGGTGTTGGGGATTTGGGCAGTATTAATAGTGTTTTCAATGCTGAAAATTTAGGCAGAAAATAATCCATCATGCAATTTCATCAGGGATGCATTTGATTGGCTCAAAATTTATTCTGTAGCAGAACAATGACCACAAATATACAGCCAATGTAATTAAGAATGATCTTCAGCATAAAGAAGAACAAGGAGTACTGGAATTGATGATATCACCCCAAACAACCTTGATCTCAACATCATCGTGTCTGTCTGCGATTATATGATCAGACAGAAGGATTTGCACAAGCAACATCCACAAAAGATGTGTGGTTAGTTCTTCAAAAACTGTGTACAAGTGTATCTTAAGGATTTGATGCTGTTTTGAAGACAAAGGATGAACCTCTGTGCTACCTCCAATCTAAAAGCTTGACAACACCATTTTGTTTATCTTACTTCTTTTCCCTTTTACGGGTCACCACACAAGACCCATGACTCTGTTCCCAGCTCTTAGATTTTCCTTCTCACAATCCTCTTGTGTGCTAGTGTATATTTACAATATTTATTCTAATTTAAAACAACTTTATTCAGACAATGCAGTAAGTGTAAGGATTAAAGTCTCTCCGTGAGAACGCAAGCCTAATGACTATAAAGCAATATGCAGGCACAGGTCCTATTGGTTGAACATCACAGGTGAGCTTGGTATTTGTGATACAGCAAGAACAGTCTCTTAGATTGGTGGTTACACTTCTGTTTAGATGCATTAAGTGACAGTATGAGGCACTAGGTGACAGTACGAGGCACATGTTTGGAGATACTAGTCTTATGATTGGTTTAGTAGGCCACTGGCAAACTTGACCTAACCAATCATGGGCTTTGAGCAGTATTCACTATACAAGGCACAAGTTTTCCAGAAACGTTCTATTCCTTAGTACAGGGCCACTGTTACAGGCCATATTCTCTACATTCCTTCTTAAGCTGGAAGATCACAAATTATCACTCCTCACTCCTGGTCACCTGCCATGACAGAGCTCATCACCACTAGCCACACATTCTCCCGTCTCAAACCAATGTCCAGTCCACAATTGCACATCACACATGAGCCACAGTCTCTATTGCTATCTGAGGCTACACTCTTCATACAGGCAATCTCAGGGCAGGTGTTACACACTAGTCCCGAGTCTGAACTCTGCTCCCTTCACCCGGATCAACTAAACTCTGTTGTGCTCCACGTCGGGCATTGCAAGTAGCCCGGTGTGCTGCCATGTGATCATCTACCTAGGCCTATGTAAGGCCAATCAAGACACACACCTATGTTTTGGTATTAAGCCTTTTAGTTTGACTTTGCACCGCTTCCTGTTCCATACCTGTTTCCCTGTGTCCTGTCTGCCTGCAGCCTCTATTGCTCCTTGTGGTGCCTTGCCTGCCTGCTGCCCCGACACCCGTAGCCTGTGTGCCCACCCGGACCTGAAGCTTAGAGGATCCACCTCCCAAGGAGAACCTATAACGGCAGTCATTATTATGAAGGTCACCTTATTCGGTCCTAGGCCAGGTTATATCTTTAGCTCAGCGGGTGTCCTAATTAACCAAGGTCACACAAAAATAAACTAAACTTCAATGAGCAATTCATAAAAACTGTCTTCTGAGCCGCCTCCATACTCAATGCTACAGCAGTCCAACCAGCTGCCGACTGACTAGCTATGCTTATTTGACACTATGCCTAACAACAGCAGTGTCTGACCACAAGGGGAGGAAGCGATAACACTCCAAGTAATTAACAAATAATCAAAATCAATGAAAAAAAAATATTGGCACAAAAAGAGAAAGGCCCCTGCTCATCAGATCTTACAACCTAAATGGAACGAGAGGCTTAACATTATAGGTACATAGTGCTCCAAAGTTATTAGCGTTTGCTCACAAATACTTGTTTGCAGGATATGCAGAATTTAAAGCAAGGCTTTGCGGCACATTGAGATTACAAAAGTTTGTCTTCTGCAATCTGCAATATGTGAAATAACCGCTAGAGGTCACTTTTAGACAACATTATTCAACCATGGATACAGTAAAATATGGGTAAAAGAAGCAATTTAACTATGTTTGATACACAAAGTATCCTTTTTTGTCATTTTTGCAAACTATATAAAATGTTGCATGTATCGAAGATCTGACTTACCATATATTGGAAAGATGAGCAAATCAATTCAACATTAACAGAAATAAACACTTGAAATAGATCACTCTGTTTGTAATGACTCTATATAATATATGAGTTTCACTTTTTGCATTGAAGAACTGAAATAAATTAACTTTTTGATGATATTCTAATTTAGTGAGATGCACCTGTATCATTAACACTTCAAGTGGTTCTTTGGTCCATATGGTCAGTATGGGTGCTTTTGGTGAGGTCACACATTCGGCACTGTTGGCACACTTCTTCAACTGTCTCCTCCAGTCAAGGGCAATATATGTAATGCTGCAGCCACTTGTAAGTCTTCCCCGGGCCGAAGAGAGCCCCAAACTCATGAGCTTCCTTGGCAATTTCTCATGCCACTCTTCCAGGGACTACTACTTGCCATCTCGCCTCTAAGTCAGCAGGCTGTTGCCACTTGCGATATAGAATAGCTTTTCGAACTTTCAATCTATCACACTGGTGTATCACGGATTTCGTTTCGAGATTTAGGGCAGCTCTTTCTTCCTTGTCAGGCCATTTTCCTTGGGCTACCCAGCTTTTCACTTGCTGCAACCCTGCATCCTCATCTTGGACCTGACTCCATTCTTCATTAGTCCTTCCCAGTCACTTGGGTAGAGGTCGAGACTCCCCAATTGACTGCGCCACTACTGCGATGGGTGTGAATTTGCGGAAATCTGGGATCTCCTCTTCCTCTAGGTGCTCATCGTGGTCTTCACCCGGAGTCTCAAAGGTTACTCTTGAAAATCCATCAGCGTTGGTATTGTCCGTGGCAAAATGGTAGCAAATCGAGAAATCTAATTTTGCAAGACGGGCAACCCAGCATTGCTCCAGGGCCCCCAGCTTGGCAGTGTCCAGATGGGCCAACGGGTTGTTATCCGTTCGCACTTGGATCTTGGCTCCCGTCAGGTACTCTGCAAATTTCTCTGTCATAGCCCATACTAGGGCGAGGAGCTCCAGCCGGAAGGAACTATAGTTGTGGGGGTTCCGCTCCGTATCCCTCAAGGCCCTACTGGCATAGGCTATGACTCTTTCATGCCCATCTTGAATCTGTGAGAGGACTGCTCCTAGTCCATGAAGACTTCCATCCGTGTATAAGAGGAACGGCCGGTCGAAATCAGAGTAGGCTAAGATGGGGGTTGATGTTAGGGCATCTTTCAGTGTCTGAAAGGCCTCCTCCTGTTTCTGCTCCCAGGGTATGCCCTGGTTCCTTGGTCCCCCAACAGTCCGTCTCAGCAGTTCATGCAGAGGTCCGCTATTTTTGCATAATTTTTGATGAACTGTCGGTAGTACCCGGTCAATCCGAGGAAGGCCTTTAACTAGGGTTCTAGGTGCTGGCCACTGTTGTATCGCAGTTACTTTAGCTTAGGAAGGCAAGACTCCATCCTGAGACACATTGTGGCTGAGGTACTCGATCTCTTTCTTGAAAAGATGACACTTCTTTGGCTTTATCTTCAAGCCATGGGTGTTATGTTCTGCTACCAAAGCTAAGGAAAGAGAGGAGATCTGTCCCTACTATAGGACTCAGCTGAATCCCTACGATGTAACAGGGAACCTGATCCTGCGATCAGACCTGCTAAAGTCCTAATCTAGTCTGTACGAAGACCTATAGATGTGAGGAGGGAATCCCTACAAGTACTAAGGACTGGGAGGAATATGGGACACCTCCTAACAGAAATAGTAGCAGACAGACGAACAAACAAAATAGATAGAACATAGAGGTCCGTAGACCAAGCAAACTAACAGAGTTAGATACAGAGCACAGGCTAGCTAGAAAGTAGATATACAATGAAGTCCAGCAAAGCCAGAAGGGCGGAGCAGGACTAAATAGGCCAACAAGGTCATGTGACCAGCAAAGGAAAAAAAACCTAACAGCAAGGTTCTAACAGTACCCCCCCTTCTAAGAGGATCCTCCGGATCCCCTAGGACCAGGCTTATCAGGAAATCTCCTGTGAAACGCTCTGATAAGTCTGGACGCGGAAACATCATCTGACCTCACCCAAGAGTTATCCTCGGGTCCGAAACCTTTCCAGGCCACAAGATACTGCAAACTACCTCTATACCGTCTAGAGTCAAGGATGCGAGAAATTTCATATTCCCCGTCCTCCACCACCGGAGGAACAGAGGCAGAGGCGTCACCATCCGACACAACAGCTTTTTTTAACAGAGAGACATGAAAGACCGGATTAATTCTCCAGGAGGTAGGAACCTCCAACCTAACAGCAGATTGGTTGACAACCTGAAGCACCTTAAAGGGCCCTACAAACTTGGGACCCAATTTCTTAGAAGGAATCCTCAACCGCAGATTCCTAGAGGACAACCAAACCATGTCACCAACAGCGAACAAAACCTCCTGTCGTTTCCTATCAAAGTAGTCTTTAGATTTTCTGTTGGCCTCCTGAAGATTACCACGCACATCCGTCCAAACTCTTTCCAAATCACCGGAAAAATTCTCCTCCTCAGGCACGGCAGATCTCAACTTGGAGAACGACCCAAACGACGGATGTCTCCCAGAACAACAAAAAAAAGGCGAACAACCAGCAGAAGAAGATGTATGATTGTTCAGAGCAAATTCGGCAAGTGGCAGAAACTCAGACCACCCCTCCTGATTGTCTGCCACAAAACAACGCAAGAACTGCTCAACATCCTGGTTTTTCCTTTCAGTCTGGCCATTAGATTCAGGATGATATCCGGACGAAAACGACAAATGAATTCCCAACCTGTCACAAAAGGCACACCAAAAACGAGCCACGAACTGAGGACCCCTATCAGAAACAATGTCAGTAGGAACGCCATGAAGTCTGACAATTTCCTTGACAAAGGCCTTAGCGAGAGTTTTAGCGCAGGGCAGTTTGACGAAGGGAACCAAGTGACACATCTTGCTAAAGCGGTCCACGACCACCCAGATGACAGTAAAACCCTCAGAGGGGGGAAGGTCAGTTATAAAGTCCATAGCCAAATGTGTCCAAGGAGCACTGGGGACCTCCAAAGGACAAAGCAACCCCGCAGCAGGAGTATGTGAGGACTTAGATCTAGCACATATAGTACATTGGCGCACCCACTTAATGACTTCCTTCTGCCATCCAGGCCACCAAAAACTGCGACCCACCAGTCTCTTGGTCTCAGAGATTCCGGGATGACCTGCCAACCGAGATTCGTGACACTCAACAAACAAATCTCTCCTAAAGGTCTCAGGCACAAACAACCTCCCATGAGGAGTGTTAGATGGGGCATTCTCCTGAGCTTTAAGAATCTCATCTTCCAAAACGGAGTCTAAAGCAGCTATCACAACACCTTCTTGTAAAATGTTTTCCTCTTTCTCAGCACCGACTATGGGAGAAAAACTGCGAGACAAGGCATCCGCCTTTACATTCTTAGTACCAGGGATGTAAGTAACGGAGAAATTAAACCGCGAGAAAAACAGTGCCCACCTAGCCTGACGGGCATTCAGGCGCTTGGCAGCATCAAGATATATCAGATTTTTATGATCCGTAAGAACCTGAACGGGAAATTCCGCACCTTCCAAGAAGTGGCGCCAGTGTTCAAATGCGAGTTTAATAGCCAATAATTCCCGATTACCAATATCGTAATTCAATTCAGTCTCCGAAAATTTTTTTGAAAAAAAAGGCACAGGGATGTAATCCATCCCCGTTATCCTGAGACAATACTGCGCCAACCCCCACAGAGGAAGCATCAACCTCAACCAAAAACGGCCTAGTAACATCAGGCTGCATAAGGATGGGAGCAGAGGTGAACCTCTCCTTGAGATACACAAAAGCTTCAATGGCCTCAGAAGACCACTGAACCGCATCAGCACCTTTCCTGGTGAGATCAGTCAGAGGTTTGACAATACTAGAAAAATTTTTTATGAACTTTCTATAGTAATTGGCGAAACCCAAAAACCTCTGTATCGATTTCAAACCAATAGGCCTAGGCCATTCCTGCACAGCCTGAACCTTAACCGGATCCATCTCAAAACCTTTGCTGGAGATAATGTAGCCCAAAAAACTAATTCTCTGTACAGCGAACTCACATTTCTCCAGCTTAGCAAAAAGCGAATTGTCCATTAATAACTGTAATACCTCACGCACGCTCCGCCAATGAGACTCCAGATCTGGCGAATAAATCAAAATGTCATCCAAATACACAACCACATTTTTACCGATCAAAGGTCTAAGGATGTCATTAATCAGATTCTGAAAAAATGCAGGAGCATTAGTGAGACCAAAAGGCATAACCAGATTCTCAAAATGACCCACAGGAGTGTTAAAAACAGTCTTCCATTCATCACCCTCCTTCATGCGCAACAGATTGTATGCCCCCTTAAGGTCAATTTTAGAGAACCACTTGGCCCCCAATAACTGGTTAAACAGATCAGGAATCAATGGCAGTGGGTAAGGATTGCGTACCGTAATTTTGTTAATCTCACGAAAATCCAGACAAGGACGTAAACCGCCGTCCTTTTTTTTTACAAAAAAAAATCCAACCGCCACAGGAGACTTAGAGGGCCTAATGTGACCGGCGGCCAAACTTGTCTGTATGTATTCCTCCAAAGCCTTCCTCTCAGGAATAGTAAGGTTAAATAAACGACTCTTAGGAAGAGTCGCTCCAGGGACAAATTCAATAGAACAATCATAGTCTCTATGGGGAGGCAAAACCTGCGATTCCTTCTCAGAAAAAACTCTCCAAAAATCCTGAATAGGAACAGGCAATTCACCCCTATCCAAAGCTGCAATACGCCCGTTACAACACTTGTCATAACATTTATGGCTCCAGGATTTAATTTCACTGGTAGACCAATCCAGTACAGGATTGTGAAATTTTAACCAGGGCAAACCCAATATTACTGGAGAAGGCAAGTTATTCAACACTACCAAATCCAATTTCTCATGGTGAACACCATTAATAGTGAGAGGAAATTCACTGACCTTGAGAGTAATATTCTTCAAAGGGGAGCCATCCACAGAAACCACAGCAATGGGGGATGACAAAGGTTCAGGTTTTAAATTGAGTTTTTCCACGAATCCCCCATCAATTACATTCAGTGTAGACCCGCAATCAACAAACACCCGAAATTCCATTAATTTTTCCTGAGCAATCGTGGAAGCAGCTAAAAATATACCCTTGGAATTTAAACAGGCAATACGGGCGTGACTGACCATTTTTTTTTCTTTCTTCATACGAAGCTCACAGCCTTTAATCAAATGACCAGATTTTCCGCAGTAGAAACACAAGCCTTGCGAAAAACGACGGTCTTTTTCTTGAGAGCGAGGTGCCACCGATCCAATCTCCATCGGTTCACCACTGTTAGTACACACATTATCATAACCAGAAACTGACATAGCAGAGGATTTGCTCTCATTAACCCTAGCACGCAGTCTTCTATCCACCCGTATAGCTAATTGCATAGCCTGTTGCAAATCTTCAGGTGTAGGATAAGCAATTAGCAGGTCTTTAACCCTTTCACTGAGCCCAGCAAGAAATAGACTTTTCAGAGCAGAATCGTTCCACCCTGTTTGAGTGGACCAACGACGAAAATGTGTACAATATTTTTCCACATTACCCGATCCTTGTTTTAGACGTCTCAACTCAGTCTCAGCTGATGCGACACGGTCAGGATCATCATATAATAGTCCCAAAGCAGAAAAAAAACTATCCACTGATCTGAAGCATGAATCACTAGGTTGCAAAGAAAAGGCCCACTCCTGAGGCTCTTTGCGCAAAAGTGACATTATGAACCCTACGCGCTGGGATTCATCCCCAGAGGACTTAGGTCTCAAACGAAAATACAATAAGCAAGCATTTTTAAATGAAAAAAATTCTCGGTGTTCACCAAAAAACAAATCCGGCAAACATACCTTAGGCTCCAAGAAATGTGCTCCAGGACAGTTACTCACGTGCTGACGGAGCTCGGCCACCTCCAGAGAGAGTCCCTGCAGGCGATGAGCCAAATCCTGAACCGACACCATGATGGAACAGAAAAATCTTTCCTTAGAGAATTTGCTGGCTGGACTTACTGTTATGTTCTGCTACCAAAGCTAAGGAAAGAGAGGAGATCTGTCCCTACTATGAGACTCAGCTGAATCCCTACGATGTAACAGGGAACCTGATCCTGCGATCAGACCTGCTAAAGTCCTAATCTAGTCTGTACGAAGACCTATAGATGTGAGGAGGGAATCCCTACAAGTACTAAGGACTGGGAGGAATATGGGACACCTCCTAACAGAAATAGTAGCAGACAGACGAACAAACAAAATAGATAGAACATAGAGGTCCGTAGACCAAGCAAACTAACAGAGTTAGATACAGAGCACAGGCTAGCTAGAAAGTAGATATACAATGAAGTCCAGCAAAGCCAGAAGGGCGGAGCAGGACTAAATAGGCCAACAAGGTCATGTGACCAGCAAAGGAAAAAAAACCTAACAGCAAGGTTCTAACATGCCTGCTACGGAGACTCGGAACCTGCTTGCGGTGCTGAGTGAGTTCGCGGAACCCGACATCGCCCGCCGACAGACCAGGTTTGGACCCCCCTACCCAAGGCTTGAGAGATTGCCTCCAACAGTCAAGCAGAGAGGAGTTGAGAGATGGCTGCCCCAGGAAAGTCACACCAGTGAAGGCAGAGGAGCTGCATATGTGAACAGGGCCGTCACTTCTACTGTTCACTCACGGTACTGGGGCCAATTGGGTTTAGGTATTTAGGTTGGGAGGGGAACTGTTGGGGCTAAAGAAGCTCAACGTGATCTAATTGAACTTGTTCGGAAAAGACTTTCGGCCTAGCGGGAATAACTGGTGACCCCCACTAGGGCCATATGCAGAGTTAAAGAACTCACGTGGTGAGTTTATATTCATCTCTGACTGTTCTCGCCTTGTGTCTCTGTGCGTTGCATTCCGGCACCTGCATTACACATGAAGAGTTTAAGAAGGCCGTGGGAGCCTGTAAGGTGTACTCGACCTCAGAAGCTAAACAACTGGTGGTCCTGTCCACAACTGAAGTCACAGAGAAGAGGGTGACATGCACTGGCGATGTATTCACACAAAGCGGTTTGTCCGGTTGAAGACGAAACAAGCCATTAGACAACTGGAGCTTATGAGAAAAGCTCACAGTCTGCGGGAAGAGGTCATCTGGGTGCCTCATGTTCTGGTGAGAAAGCTCATTGGGAGAAATGGCCAAGCCATGCAAATGATGGTAAAGAAGTCTGGCGTGATAAAAGTAAGCAGTCCACGTGATCGTCAAGACTGGATACCAGATGAAGACGGCATGGTGTCATTCTCCGCTGTAGGAACGGAAGAAAGTCTTGCATATATACGCATGCTGATGGAATACCGAGTGACCTACCTGTGAGAAGTAGAACAGTTGAATCTCGCCAGACTGCGAATGGAAAGGCAGCATCGCCTGAGCAGCAGAAGGTGGCAGCCGTCTAGAAATTGTGAGACCAGACAGAGAAAGGGCCCCCTAAATAACAGAACAGCTACAGCTGAAGTTAGAGACCTTTCAAGATATCCTGAGAGTAGTGGGCGTGGGTTTAGGGGTAGTGAGACCTCCAGTAAATCAGGTCTGAGAGGCCCATACAAACTACCCAATAGCGTACGGCACAGTACGGAGTCGAACTGGACCTTAGATACAAGGGCATGTGAGTCACACTGCTGTATTGACCACTGGGAGTGGGGAGGTCTGACAAGGTTACGACTGACCGCTGGGAGCGGGGGAGGTCTGACAAGGTTACGACCCGGAAATGTGACTTGACGAAGTCAGTGACAATGACAGATGGTAGGTCCCTAAGGAATGGGCTAATGTCAATGACTAATGTTCCAGGGGCTGAGCAGCGCAATTGTCAAGTACATGGTCTCGGAGTGAACTGTGGGTTATAATGTGATTGTGTATATTATGTGTTCAACCCCACAAGTTTGAACAGAGGGGGGGGGGGTATGTAATGCAGTGGCTTGTGGCATTACTGTAATGGTCCAGGGTGTGTTCTGGCTGACCATGTACCTCTCCATCAGGTGACTGACCACATGACTGTGACATCAGCACTGGATGATATATAAATCTTGGTGCTTTTGAAACAGTGTGAAAGGCGTGAGGCTTGTTCCCCATGTGTGGGACACCATTAGAGTGTGAGGCCTGGAGAAGCCTGAAAGGCAAAGGCTGGATCCCCCTGTGTTTAGGATGCCAGTAGCCTTGGAGGGCGAAAGGCCTGGTCCCTGTGTGGGACTCCACTAGCCTGGAAGGCAGAGGCTGGATCTTCCCTGTGTTTTGAGATACCAGTAGCCTTTGAAGGTACGAGGCCCGGAGGCCCATCTGGGAAGCCGTGAAGCCACAGCGGTGGCAGAACCGAGCTGAGAGAAGCAGCTAAAACCCGGCAAAGGTAAAAACGCTGCTTGATGTGGACATTTATATTGTTACCTTGCTGAAGGCTGTAACTGGAGCCGAGTGGACATATCTGTCACTGGAAAGGCTCTTGGATATTATATGTGTAATATGTCGACGAGCCACTGAGATGGACTTGGTTATGAGCGGTTTATGATAAATAATAAACTGCTGGATTGTGAAATACCGGAAAGACGTTGCATGTGTGCTTTAATTGACCCAGTGAAGTGGTATTCTAATCCCCCAGGAGGGTCAAGTAGGTCCCGGATCCGACGTACTGGAAGGACTTCAGAGCACCCGAGTGGGATTGAGTGTGGGCAGCGCAGAGCAGGAGGGAGAAGGACCAGAGTAAAGACAGTCAAAATAGGAACACGAGAAAGTGTGGTTCTGCCTGGTACTCCCAAGTTGTCTGAGGAATGATTGAACCTCTGCCCAGTGAACGCAGCACAACGTAGGAGGCCTTTACCTGTATAGTGCACCTGTGAAGTGTCTAAAGAACTGTGAGTAAAATCTTGGATGACTGCACTGCACTGCCTCTGTCTATTCTTCATCGGCACTATCATTCCCCCTGCACTACAACGCCCAGCGTGATCCACTCTCTACTACCACACTGCCCTGAGGCCTGCTCCACCTGTGGGGAGCCGTCCCATCTCAAGCTGCCCTAACATCTGCCTTAGAGGACTGTAGCAGCACTGGTGATCTTCACCAGGTACCACAGGTGGCGTCATGAACTTTCCCCAAATCCCCATATATATAATATCCCCCTTTTTGAGTGACCGCCCTGGGCCATGGACCGGGCCAGCCACCGTGATATCCCCCGGCTATCGGAGGCCCGGCTGCCGAGTACCCCACGGACCTGGGGGCGCGTCAGATACAATCATTGCCTCCCTTCCTAGGAGGGGAGAGGAAAGGGAATGATTGATATAAGTGGTATATATGATTTGGAAACATCTTTATTATTATTATGTCAGTGTAATTATTGGAAGGGGGAAATCTGTCTGCGCTCGGGCAGCAATGCATGGACTGCGCGCCCAACTCCTGACCCGCATCCTCATACATGCTGTGAGGCTGCTGAGTTCAGGTCAGGAGATCCGCGGCCAGTCCATGCACTGCGGTCCGAGCGCAGACAGATATTCACTGACGGCTGAAGGAGCCTTAAAGGGGTTGTCCAGTTTAAATCCACGAGCCTACAGTCCCTCTGTGTCACTCTGACTGCAGACTTGTGAATCCTCATATCGTACGCAATGTGCGCTGTGAGGATTCGCCGTTGTCAGAGCCAGGAACGGCGGTCACTTGGCTTCAAGGATGGGAAATGCAGACTCCCGGCCAGAAGGAGGGTGGGCATAGAGGGAAAACAAACAGGTGGGCAGTTGAATTTAAATGATTGGCTCCGCCGTGAAGCCCCAGTGGTGGGACTTTGTTGGAATAGTCATCCTGTGCTGACAGAGTCCCTTTAAACATAAGTCATACTCACCTTCCGGCGTCTTCATCAATTTTCAGCATCGCTCTGGTCTTGCGGCGCCATTTTGTGAGCGCAGCTTCTGACTGGCTGGAAGTCAGAAGCTACGTCACAATCTCTCAGTGCCTGAAAGCCTGAACAATGCTCTCATAGACTTGATCTGGTCATGGTGTGGCAATATTTGTCCCCTGCGTGTGATATTATTCAGTCATTATTTGGTGGTAATATGTGGTCTGGTCACGGTGTGGCAGAAAGTAGGATTTTTCCAAGAGTGGTCGGTGGGACTGTGGAAGGTTTTAGAGGGTGGAGCCTGGGTGGAATTTCAATGGGGCCCGAAAATTTTGCCAGTATGGGGCCCCTAAATTCCTAGCGGCAGCCCTGGTGGTTGGATATCAAACTGGGCAGAGATGGATTATTCACTACTTCGACGACGACTTCTTCTTTATGGCACATGCGGCAATGGTATCTGTCAATATACAGTACAGACCAAAAGTTTGGACACACCTTCTCATTTAAAGATTTTTCTGTATTTTCATGACTATGAAAATTGTACATTCACACTGAAGACATCAAAACTATGAATTAACACATGTGGAATTATATACTTAACAAAAAAGTGTGAAACAACTGAAAATATGTCTTATATTCTAGGTTCTTCAAAGTAGCCACCTTTTGCTTTGATGACTGCTTTGCACATTCTTGGCATTCTCTTGATGAGCTTCAAGAGGTAGTCACCGGAAATGGTTTTCACTTCACAGGTGAGCCCTGTCAGGTTTAATAAGTGGGATTTCTTGCCTTATAAATGGGGTTGGGGCCATCAGTTGTGTTGTGCAGAAGTCTGGTGGATACACAGCTAATAGTCCTACTGAATAGACTGTTAGCTGCTTTTAACTTGCCATAATAAAAATTCTAAGTAAAGAAAAACGAGTGGCCATCATTACTTTAAGAAATAAAGGTCAGTCAGTCCGAAAAATTGGGAAACTTTGAAAGTGTCCCCAAGTACAGTTGCAAAAACCATCAAGCGCTACAAAGAAACTGGCTCACATGAGGACTGCCCCAGGAAAGGAAGACCAAGAGTCACCTCTGCTTCTGAGGTTAAGTTTATCCGAATCATTAGCCTCAGAAATCGCAGGTTAACAGCAGCTCAGATTAGAGCCCGGGTCAATGCCACACAGAGTTCTAGCAACAGACACATCTCTACAACAACTGTTAAGAGGAGACTTTGTGCAGCAGGCCTTCATGGTAAAATAGCTGCTAGGAAACCACTGCTAAGGACAGGCAACAAGCAGAAGAGACTTGTTTGGGCTAAAGAACACAAGGAATGGACATTAGACCAGTGGAAATCTGTGCTTTGGTCTGATGAGTCCGAATTTGAGATCTTTGGTTCCAACCACCGTGTCTTTGTGAGACGCAGAAAAGGTGAACGGATGGACTCTACATGCCTGGTTCCCACCATGAAGCATAGAGGAGGAGGTGTGATGGTGTGGGGGTGCTTTGCTGGTGACTCTGTTGGGGATTTATTCAACATTGAAGGCATACTGAACCAGCATGGCTACTACAGCATCTTGCAGCGGCATGCTATTCCATCCGGTTTGCGTTTAGTTGGACCATCATTTATTTTTCAACAGGACATTGACCTCAAACACACCTCCAGGCTGTGTAAGGGCTATTTGACCAAGAGGGAGAGTGATGGGGTGCTACGCCAGATGACCTGGCCTCCACAGTCACCCGACCTGAACCATATCGAGATGGTTTGGGGTGAGCTGGACCGCAGAGTGAAGGCAAAAGGGCCAACAAGTGCTAAGCATCTCTGGGAACTCCTTCAAGATTGTTGGAAGACCATTTCCGGTGACTACCTCTTGAAGCTCATCAAGAGAATGCCAAGTGTGTGCAAAGCAGTCATCAAAGCAAAAGGTGGCTACTTTGAAGAACCTAGAATATAAGACATATTTTCAGTTGTTTCACACTTTTTTGTTAAGTATATAATTCCACATTTGTTAATTCATAGTTTTGATGCCTTCAGTGTGAATGGACAATTTTCATAGTCATGAAAATACAGAAAAATCTTTAAATGAGAATGTGTGTCCAAACTTTTGGTCTGTACTGTACGTTGAACACCTTTTTGTTCCTTGAGAAAAGATCTGATGTTCCTATTTCTGAAACGACAGATGACCCTGTTATGACTCATTAAAATTGACACCCACATCTAAGATATTTTGTTTTTCATGGGACTAATAGTAGTTTCCAAAATGACACTCAAGCAAATGAAATCCTTGATGAGTCTCTTTCTTAGTATTCTCTTGCCCAGTCATGCGGGGTTCTTTGAAAGCCTGTCGCTGCCCACTCAGAGTGAAGGCAGTGGTTCACCATATCCAACTGAATAAATCAATGAAGGCTGACTTGCAGATACAATGTTCACACATGTTGCATGGATGTTGTTCACTGATGCCCCGGGCTCGTGTAGATTTGGGCTGGTCATTTCTTCAGAATGGTGTGAGCTGGCTTCCCTGCGGCAACATGGTGTGAATATGGTCCTTGTAAGAATTTCAACTTATTACAATTTTTCCACATCACTGTAGACATTGAAATATGGGAGGAACATATTAAAACTAGGTTACCTGAGGCAGAAGGCATGGACACTTATATTTGCCTAGATTTTTTTTGTAGTTTGCTTACTTTCAATTTTTTGTTCCTTTTGGTTCAGCCAGGTCAGTTTTATGGATGTTAGGCCACTCTTACATCCTATGGGCCATGCCACACATCGAGCAAAATACATGTCCAGTGGATGCTCCTTATTTTGTTTATTTGAAAGGTCAGGGGTAGTCAGGTCCCCCCTGGAGGTGGTGGATAGCAGCAGACATACAGTGAGGACAGCAAATGACAGGGGGAATTGTGGGGAATTAAATAGGGTGCAGTTCACCCCCATTGGCAAAGAACCCACCCTGTAATTGATCTGCTGACCAGCCCTAGTGATTGTCTACCACTAGGACCTTTCCTTGGGGGTTTCCGTCTATTTTTTTTTTTTTTTGCGCAACACAGGTTTAGCATCATCCAGTTTCACCCTTTTCGGCTAGCCAATTAAATGCTAATTAATAATTTTGGGTACATTTTTGCACGACTCATTAGCATAACCAATTTAAAGTAAGAAGTATTCTGCAAGTCAACTTTCGGCAATCCTGAGTCATAACATCTAAAAGGAGCCGAGCTGGATCTCCTTCTTCAATAAACTGCCATATTGTGACCTCAATACTTTGGCTCAAATGAAAAATCTAGATTGTCATAAATCAACTCTTTATAGAGTCCACCATGGTGCCGCCGGTGTTATTTCTAGTTTTCACCACATTGAATCTTAATTCAAATTTCATCCTAAATCATCATATATTTTGGATTTTCTATACAAACGCATTGGTGTTTCTGTGTATGCATTTGTTATATACTGATATTTAGGTAACCTGCTGAACCAGTTCTGAACCACCCACAAAAGGTTATGTGAATGAGTTAATTCCTAATTACATTCTATTGAACATGTGCCGTGAAGTAAGGTGGAACTGATCTCTTCACCTGTCACTAGCTCAGCAGTTCTGGAAGTGATTCTGGTCAACGTCAAGAGTATATAGGAATGATCCTTCATGCTGCATTTATGTACATAGTATTTTTATCACCTATGTGGTCATTCTTGCGGTTGTGTCCTGTTAGCATCTTTAACTGCTCTACAGCTGCAATTTTCAGAGCTTTATTGGAACAAAATGAAAATATTCCACATACACTAGACTATCACTGACTGCGGTGGAACATAATAAAATATAACCTTTATTGAATTTATAAAATAATACTCTAAATCCACCGTGCACAAGCAGAACACACCATGGGTAATAATAGACCTAAAATGACAATTAAATGTCCAGAATCAGCTCATAATATACAGAGGTACTAGACTCACTAATATTCAAATCCCCAACTGACGAAAGAGGGCATAGAAAAACTAAACCAAGAAGGGAGAACACCCCCTTTCATAGAGTGCAATTAGCTGTATATTGCACACTAGCCCAAATGCTTGTCATAGAGCCCTGTCACAGAGCTCCTTATCTCATAAAGTGCATCAGTTGTATATTGCACAATAGCCCAATTGCCTATCATAGAGCCCTGACATAGAGCTCCTTCTTAAAACCCTCATTCACCCAGGGCACCTTAGAGTTTACTACAGATAGCTCCCACAAATATTATGGTCTATATCACAGGTCAGTGCCTTGAGATTAATTACCAGCTCCTAATACTATAGCTCACACTGCTTCATTCATAGCAGGGGGGCACATTTGTGGCACCCCTGAGGGTTCGGTCGCCACAGAGGTATTGCACCTCATCCAGAGGTGTGGTATCTCACTCTCAGGTAAGGAAGGAGTGCGGCTCAGGACCCTAACACTACATTCACTACACCACATTTCCGGGGGACAGGGCGACAATGCTCCTGCGGGGAAGCACAACTGTCCCTGATCCCTGGCTGGAGTGGGGAGGAACCACCTAGAGAGGGGGAACCAGGTAGTAGATGGGTGGAGGAAGTAGTTAAGGGGAGCACTGGAGTAGGAGGTATAAAAGGAAGGAACCATTTTGGTTCAGGGAGAAGAGAGAAGGGAGAGTCGGAGGAGTAGTGAGGAGGAGACAGGGGGCAGAGGCTCCGTACGAGCTCTGCTCCACAGGCAGGCCTAGTTATGAGGCCTGAGCCTGAAAGGAGAGAACAGAGGAAAGAGGGAGCAGGAAGGCTCCAGGAAAGGAACCGAAGGGACCCCAGGGGTACTGGCCGTGCAGCTGCCACCCGTACGCCCGCCGCTGCCAGGAGGTAGGGGGGTCAGGCCAGAAGAAAGGGAACCAGATCCCTCAACCAGCAGAGACTACAAGGCTCAACTGGGAACTGGAGGCTGCAGCACTTTAAGTCAGCAGGCCTCCCACACCAGCCATCAGGAAGGTAGCCACATAGGGCCAGGGGACGGAACACACGTCGCCCTCCAAGGCCCGAGGACACTCGACAGAGGTGCCGCTAGGTGTGAGGTACAAGGAGAGAGGCCAGAGAAAGGTACACAGAATGGGGTCCTGAAAAGTGCTCTGGAGATACCTGAGGGTGGACCGAGCCCCTCACTGAGTACGCACAGCACGACGTGGGAAGTTATGATCTGCAGTGTAACTTGGAAACTGATAACCGTGAGTAAAGACCCTGGGACTGCATCACCTTGTCTCCGTGTTTCTTACCGCGCCAGCACTCACTGCACTGGGACACCCCGCACAACCACCATCATTCACCTGCGCTGCCCTGAAGCTACACTCTTCCTGTGGGGAGTTATACTACATTGCTGCGCATACCACCAGCTTCAGTGGACTGCTCCGCAGCGGCGGTTCTCCATAACCGCAATCCACAGGTGGCGTAGTTGGACTATATAAACTTACACACATAGACCGCCACTGGTTTGACTGCCCTGGGTCACGGACCGGGTCGCCGCCACGGTGACTACAGCCCCCAGCATTTACAAGGCCCTGCTCCGGGTACCCCCCACCACGGCCCATGGGGCGCGTCACATTCATATCATACCTCGACACATTTCATCCCTTTTTAATGCTCATAGGGATTCATCAGGAGGCTTATTAGAATACGGTGCATTAGTTTAGCAACGGAGCTCAACAGATACCGGCCACGATATGAGGTGTGATATGAATGTGCTCCACTGCTATGAATTAAGCACCTGTAGTATGCGGCTATATGGAGCAGCCGCTGCAGTGCAAATCCTCTGGAGCTGATGGTGACGCAGCAGAGTTGGTTCAGCTCTCCACGGGTAGAGCTAATCTCCAAGGTGGTGCAGTGATGATTAATGAGGTAGATGTTGCTGTGCAGTGTAGTGCAGGGAATGGCGCAGATAATAATTCCAGGACACAGTGGGGTGCAGTCTTCAAGGTTTACTCACAGTTGTTGAACTCCAGGCTACCAGTACCAGAGCAACCTCCCACGTCATCCTGCATTCACCAAGGAAAGGGTTCAGCAATCCCTCAGGTATTTCAGGAGTACATAACGGGACCCCATTCTGTGTGCCTTCCTCGGTCGTCTTCCTGCGCTGGCTCTTACCCTCCTGCCCTGCGCCTCGCAACCATTATCCCAAGCCGGTAACCTCAGATTTTGGTGGGCAACCTGCAGTCCCCTGAACCCTATATGGCTACCTTTTCGGCGATATAGTTGCAGCTGTGAGCAACTGCACCCTGAAAGCACAGAAGCCTCCGGTTTCTAGCTGAGCCTTGTAGTTCTCCACTAGTTAGGGGCCGGTCCCCTTTATGGCCTGATCCCTCCACGTTCCTGCAGATTCGGGCGCTCGGGTGGTTTCTGCACTCTCCGTGCCCCTGGGATTCCCTCACTCTTGGAGCCTTCCCTCTGCTCCCGTCCTCTTCCAGCCTTTCCTCCTGGGCCTCTCAACTCAGGCCCGCTCCTCTCCTCTGAGCAGAGCACCTACAGAGCTCCTGCTCCCACTACTTCTCCTCAGACTGAACTCACTCTTTCAAGATGGTTCTCTTCTTATACACCTACTGAAGTGCTCCCCTAAACTACTTCCTCCACCCACACCCACTACATGGTTTCACCCTCCAGCCAGGGAAAGGGACTGTGCTCTCCCTTAGGAGCAATCTCGCCTTTCCCTACTGAAGTGGAGTGTAATGGATGCAAGTGAGTGGGTCCCGGGTAGTACTCCATCCTTACCTGAGAGTGGGGTACCACACCTCTGGGTGAGATGCAACACCTATGTGGCGACTGAACCCGCAGGGGCGCCACACTTGCTTTCCATCCTTCTCAGATTCTCTGAAGCTAGAGCTGTCTATTAAATAGGAGGGGATGGAGATTGAGAGAAAATAAGCAGGTGGGAAGGTGTATTTAAATGATTGTCAGCGCCGTGAAGCACTGAGCGGCGGGTCTTAGTTTGAACAGTCATTCGATGCTGACAAAGTCCCTTTAATGTTCTTAATCATTGAATCATTACCAAAAATCTGTTTAATCCACATCTAGCTTCAGAAAAGTTATCTGGCTGTTGAAATTATGCAAACTATCACCAAATCTTGTTGGGAGGAAAATATATTACACCTTAAAGAATTAGTCAACTTTGGAAAAAAAAATGTATTCCCTGCATATCAGTGGGGGTCCGGGTCCTGAGATCGTCCCCAATGTCTCAAAAGACAGCTCTTAAGTCCACTCAATACTCGTGTCTCATGCTGAGTAGCAGTAGCTGTGAGTTTCAGCTTCCTCAGCTTTTGCACTTCAGAGCGTTCTTTTGAGCAATCTGTGGTGGTCCAAGGATCTGGCGTCCCACCAATCTTCAAGAAATTTTAGGACTTTAAAAAAAACATTACAAACTTTGCAAAAAAATAGTTACTAATTAAGGCTTTAATAACACCTATTCTTTTTGGAATGGCTGGATGCTACCTCAAAAATGTTCTCTGCTATTGGTATGAATAGAAATTCCATATACGCAATGTTTCAGAAATCCAAATAATCAACCAGCCAATCATAGGCTGATACCAGAAAAGGAAGAAGCTTTATTCAATGATTAAAACAAATCTAATACTAAACTATCCATTGTAATATATGAAAGGATAAAGGCCAGTGCAAAAATTAATATGCAATACAATAAAAACATCCAAGAGCCACTAGTAAAATAAGCTTCTTTTGGTCGTATACTGTATATAACATGTCAATACGTCAGTTTATGATATGTCAATCAGAACAAATGGTTCCATGCTCAGACAGACTGCTCTGACATACGTGATGGTTATTACATAGTTACATAGTTACATAGTTACATAGTTTATAAGGCCAAAAAAAGTCAAGCGTCCATCCAGTTCAGCCCATTTCTTGTGAACTGCAGCTATTCCGCAGCGTTGATCCAGGGGAAGGCAAAAAAAACCCATGCGGTATAGGCCAATTTACATCATTGAGGAAAAATTCACTTCCCGACTCCAATCTGGCAGTCAGATTAAATCCCTGGATTAATTAACTATCACTAAGCATAAGATGTAATTTTATTGTTCTCAAGAAAGGCGTCCAGGCCTCTCTTGAACTCATTAATGTAGCGTCGGCGTCCCTGCCTCCTGCTAGGCAGGGACGCTGTTCCCCTCACCTCTCCGCTCCGTGCCCGGCGTCTTCCTCCCGCTCTGCTGGCAGCGCGCGCTGCTTCCCGGCCACTGTGCTTAGGGCGCGCGCGCGCGCTCCCCCTCTCTTAATGGGGCCGCGCGCGCCATCCTAAGGAGTCCCCGGCCAATGGCCGGAGGACCTCACCATATATAAGGCACCTCCTCCAAAATGGAGGTGCCCGAGCAATGTTGTTGCATAGCCTATCACTCTGCTTCAGCCCTCAGGTCCCGTTACCAGATACCTGCCAGTTACCTGCCAGATTCCTGCTTGATACCTGCCTGATACTTGTCTATCTACTTGCATTCCTGCGGTCCGACAGTCTGCCTACCAGCCCTGCCAGTCTGTCTATGGATCTGATTGCCCGCTCACCTGGGAGCGCTCATCTGCTACCTGCCTGCTAGCCTACCTGGAGGCTCTGCCGTCACGTGCTGTGACCACCTGCTTGTCCAGAGACTCTTACCCGCTCACCTGGGAGCGCTCATCTGCTACCTGCCTGCTAGCCTACCTGGAGGCTCTGCCGTCATGTGCTGTGACCACCTGCCTGTCCAGAGACTCTTACCCGCTCACCTGGGAGCGTCCGCCTGCTACCTGCCTGCTAGCCTACCTGGAGGCTCTGCCGTCACGTGCTGTGACCACCTGCCTGTCCAGAGACTCTTACCCGCTCACCTGGGAGCGTCCGCCTGCTACCTGCCTGCTAGCCTACCTGAAGGCTCTGCCGTCACCTGCTGTGACCACCTGCCTGTCCAGAGACTCTTGCCCGCTCACCTGGGAGCGTCCACCTGCTACCTGCCTGCTAGCCTACTTGGAGGCTTAGCCATCACTTGCTGTGACCACCTGCCTGTCCAGAGACTCTTGCCCGCTCACCTGGGAGAGTCCACCTGCTTCCCGCCTGCTAGCCTATCTGGAGGCTTAGCCGTCACTTGCCGTGACCACCCGCCTGTCAAGAGACTGTTCCCGTCACTTGCCGTGACCTCCTGCCCTTCTACCCAGAGACTGTCCCCGTCACTTGCCGTGACCTCCTGCCCTTCTACCCAGAGACTGTCCCCGTCACTTGCTGTGACCTCCTGCCCTTCTACCCAGAGACTGTCCCTGTCACTTGCCGTGACTACCTGCCCGCCTATCCTGGGAGCCACCCGCTTCCTTACAAGGACTGCCCCTTTGTATTGTTGCTCAGAGGTTCCACCTCCCAGACCCGTTACAATTAAGTGAGTTCGACATCCATTCCATTCCATTCCATCCATTTTCCATTCCAGTTGAACATCATCAACTGGAATGGAAAACATCTAAAGGTAAGAAAAAATCTTTTCAAAAGTTATTCCTATAGTTTAGCAATAGTGTTGAGCGATACCTTCCGATATCGGGAAATATCGGATCGGATTGGATCGGACCGATACCCAAAAAGTATCGGATATCGCCGATTCCGATACCGGAAACCAATGCAAGTCAATGGGACAGAAATATCGGAATAAAAATAAACCCTTTCTTTCCTTGTAGGTTAATTCTACATGAAGGAAAACAACTAAGAATAATGTAGAATGTATTGGGGGAGGTGGGGGAGACAATAAAGGCATAGAGGTTTAGCCCAATCAAATGGAATAGCAGGAATTAATATATTTTTTAAGACGTTCTGAGTTACGGAAATATTGACTATGTTACGTTTTTTTATATTTTGTCAGCTATTTATGTTTCACTACTTCCATGCTCTTCACCTTCTATTTTACTTCTCCCACACTTTCTCCTTCATCATCCTCAGCATCAGCATCTTTTTCATCAACTTCTTCTTCACCTTCTTCATCTTCTTCTTCTTCACCTTCTTCGTATTATTCTTTTTTTTTACATTCTTCATATTCTTCTTATTCAACTATTATTCTTCTTCATATTTTACTTCTTCATCTTCTTCATATTCTTCTTCTTCATCATATTCTTATTTGTGACAGGCATTCCTGTAGTTGTTATCTATAAAAGTTTGAACATTACACCTTTCGTTCTGCCCGTCACAAAAGATTTACAACAGGATTTGTCCGCGTTCAGTTTGGCCTGCAGCAGCAGGTCTTTTCCAGGGGCACCATGAGGAGGAACAGACTCACCCCCATACACTGCTTAGTCATCTTCTGCTTATAATTTAGATATTATCTTTTGCTCTGATTTTTAGTCTTATGCTTAATGTTCTTCCGCTTTTTGTTCTGCAGCTTCTTGTACTTCTGCTTCTTGGTTTTCTGTCTCTTGTTCTTCTGTATCTTGGTGGTTGTCTGCTTCTTCTTTGTCCTCTTGGTCAACTTCTTCAGGGTCATCTTCTTGGTCTTCTTCGGGGTGGTCTTCAGGGTCATCGTCTTCAGGGTCGTCGTCTTCGGGGTCATCGTCTTCAGGGTCCTCGTCTTCGGGGTCCTCGTCTTCTTTGGGGTGGTCTTCAGGGTCCTCGTGTTCAGGGTCATCATCTTCGGGGTCCTCGTCTTCTTCAGGGTGGTCTTCAGGGTCCTTGTCTTCAGGGTCGTCATCTTCGGGGTCCTCGTCTTCTTCGGGTTGGTCTTTAGGGTCCTCGTCTTCAGGGTCGTCATCTTCGGGGTCCTCGTCTTCTTCGGGTTGGTCTTCAGGGTCCTCGTCTTCAGGGTCCTCGTCTTTGGGGTCCTCGTCTTCTTCGGGGTGGTCTTCAGGGTCCTCGTCTTCAGGGTCCTCATCAAGAAGATCCAGAGTGATTACCAAGAACCATTTCAAAAAGCTTGAACTTGGAAATGTAGCAGAAGGTACAAGAAGGCTGAGGAACTGCCGAGAACCAGCTGACGGTACTGGAACCCGGATGGGTAGCAGAAGGTACAAGAGCAAATGGAATTACCGAGGACCAGCTGACGGTACTGGAACCCGGATGGGTAGCAGAAGGTACAAGAGCCAATGGAACTACCGAGGACCAGCTGACGGTACTGGAACTCGGTTACTAAGCAGGAGGTACCTGTGCCAGAAAGCACTACCAAGGACCAGCAGACGTTGGTGGAACTTGGATACCGAGAAGGAGGCACCTAAGCCAAAGGCACTGCCGAGAACCAGCTGACGGTACTGGAACCCGGATGGGTAGCAGAAGGTACCCATGTAAAAAAAAGTTGAAAGGCCGCGAGCCGGCCGCAGTTACCGAAACCCACAGTCCTACAGGGGGTGCTTGTCTTATTGGCACTATGGAACCAGCCTTCATTGCCAGATCCCGCAGCCCACATAGGAGTCACCTAAACTGCAGGCACCATAGAGTCGGCTAACCCGACCGCAACACGACAGGACAATGCATTGGAGGCAAAGTGACGTTGACACTACCCGGAAACAGCTGGCGTGCTGGAACCAGGCTGGGCAGGAGGGAGTACCCGTGCCAAAGACACTGCCAAGAACCAGCTGACGGTACTGGAACCCGGATGGGTAGCAGAAGGTACAAGAGCAAATGGAATTACCGAGGACCAGCTGACGGTACTGGAACCCGGATGGGTAGCAGTAGGTACAAGAGCCAATGGAACTACCGAGGACCAGCTAATGGTACTGGAACTTGGTTACTAAGCAGGAGGTACCTGTGCCAGAAAGGACTACCAAGGACCAGCAGACGTTGGTGGAACTTGGATACCGAGAAGGAGGCACCTAAGCCAAAGGCACTGCCGAGAACCAGCTGACGGTACTGGAACCCGGATGGGTAGCAGAAGGTACAAGAGCAAATGGAATTACCGAGGACCAGCTGATGGTTCTGGAACCCGGATGGGTAGCAGAAGGTACAAGAGCCAATGGAACTATCGAGGACCAGCTGACGGTACTGGAACTCGGTTACTAAGCAGGAGGTACCTGTGCCAGAAAGCACTACTAAGGACCAGCAGACGTTGGTGGAACTTGGATACCGAGAAGGAGGCACCTAAGCCAAATGCACTGCCGAGAACCAGCTGACGGTACTGGAACCCGGATGGGTAGCAGAAGGTACCCATGTAAAAAAAAGTTGAAAGGCCGCGAGCCGGCCGCAGTTACCGAAACCCACAGTCCTACAGGGGGTGCTTGTCTTATTGGCACTATGGAACCAGCCTTCATTGCCAGATCCCGCAGCCCACATAGGAGTCACCTAAACTGCAGGCACCATAGAGTCGGCTAACCCGACCGCAACACGACAGGACAATGCATTGGAGGCAAAGTGACGTTGACACTACCCGGAAACAGCTGGCGTGCTGGAACCAGGCTGGGCAGGAGGGAGTACCCGTGCCAAAGACACTGCCAAGAACCAGCTGACGGTACTGGAACCCGGATGGGTAGCAGAAGGTACAAGAGCAAATGGAATTACCGAGGACGAGCTGACGGTACTGGAACCCGGATGGTTAGCAGTAGGTACAAGAGCCAATGGAACTACCGAGGACCAGCTGACGGTACTGGAATTTGGTTACTAAGCAGGAGGTACCTGTGCCAGAAAGGACTACCAAGGACCAGCAGACGTTGGTGGAACTTGGATACCGAGAAGGAGGCACCTAAGCCAAAGGCACTGCCGAGAACCAGCTGATGGTACTGGAACCCGGATGGGTAGCAGAAGGTACAAGAGCAAATGGAATTACCGAGGACCAGCTGATGGTTCTGGAACCCGGATGGGTAGCAGAAGGTACAAGAGCCAATGGAACTATCGAGGACCAGCTGACGGTACTGGAACTCGGTTACTAAGCAGGAGGTACCTGTGCCAGAAAGCACTACCAAGGACCAGCAGACGTTGGTGGAACTTGGATACCGAGAAGGAGGCACCTAAGCCAAAGGCACTGCCGAGAACCAGCTGACGGTACTGGAACCCGGATGGGTAGCAGAAGGTACCCATGTAAAAAAAAGTTGAAAGGCCGCGAGCCGGCCGCAGTTACCGAAACCCACAGTCCTACAGGGGGTGCTTGTCTTTTTGGCACTATGGAACCAGCCTTCATTGCCAGATCCCGCAGCCCACATAGGAGTCACCTAAACTGCAGGCACCATAGAGTCGGCTAACCCGACCGCAACACGACAGGACAATGCATTGGAGGCAAAGTGACGTTGACACTACCCGGAAACAGCTGGCGTGCTGGAACCAGGCTGGGCAGGAGGGAGTACCCGTGCCAAAGACACTGCCAAGAACCAGCTGACGGTACTGGAACCCGGATGGGTAGCAGAAGGTACAAGAGCAAATGGAATTACCGAGGACCAGCTGACGGTACTGGAACTTGGTTACTAAGCAGGAGGTACCTGTGCCAGAAAGGACTACCAAGGACCAGCAGACGTTGGTGGAACTTTGATACCGAGAAGGAGGCACCTAAGCCAAAGGCACTGCCGAGAACCAGCTGACTGTACTGGAACCCGAATGGGTAGCAGAAGGTACAAGAGCAAATGGAATTACCGAGGACCAGCTGATGGTTCTGGAACCCGGATGGGTAGCAGAAGGTACAAGAGCCAATGGAACTATCGAGGACCAGCTGACGGTACTGGAACTCGGATACTAAGCAGGAGGTACCTGTGCCAGAAAACACTACCAAGGACCAGCAGACGTTGGTGGAACTTGGATACCGAGAAGGAGGCACCTAAGCCAAAGGCACTGCCGAGAACCAGCTGACGGTACTGGAACCCGGATGGGTAGCAGAAGGTACCCATGTAAAAAAAAGTTGAAAGGCCGCGAGCCGGCTGCAGTTACCGAAACCTACAGTCCTACAGGGGGTGCTTGTCTTATTGGCACTATGGAACCAGCCTTCATTGCCAGATCCCGCAGCCCACATAGGAGTCACCTAAACTGCAGGCACCATAGAGTCGGCTAACCCGACCGCAACATGACAGGACAACGCATTGGAAGCAAAGTGACGTTTACACTACCCGGAAACAGCAGACGTGCTGGAATCAGGCTGGGCAGGAGGGAGTACCCGTGCCAAAGACACTGCTGGGAAACAGCTGGCGGTGCTGGAACCCAGGGTAAATACTAAAAACAGAGTGGAGCCAGAGGCGTAATTGGAGCAACTTTAAAATCTGTAGTAGTGTGAATGTGGACAGAGCAGGAGAATTTTCCGGACACACAGCTGGGGATCAGCTGACGTTACTGAACCCCAATAACACTGGAGCAAGCGTTGACTGTGCAGACGGCACTTCTGAGCAGCAACTAGCGGTATTGGAGCCCAGGGTAAATACTAAAAACAGAGGAGCCAGAGGTGTAATTGGAGCAAGTTTTAAATCTGTAGTACAGTGGATGTGGACAAAGCAGGAGAATTTGCCGGACACACAGCTGGGGATCAGCTGACGTTACTGAACCCCAATAACACTGGAGCAAGCGTTGACTGTGCAGACGGCACTTCTGAGCAGCAACTAGCGGTATTGGAGCCCAGGGTAAATACTAAAAACAGAGAAGCCAGAGGTGTAATTGGAGCAAGTTTTAAATCAGTAGTACAGTGGATGTGGACAAAGCAGGAGAATTTGCCGGACACACAGCTGGGGATCAGCTGACGTTACTGAACCCCAATAACACGGCAGCAAGTGTTGACTGTGCAGACAGCACTTCCGAGCGCCAACTGGCGGTGTTGGAGCTCAGGGATAATACTGAAAACAGAGGAGCCAGAGGTGTAATTGGAGCAACTTTAAAATCTGTAGTAGTGTGAATGTGGACAGAGCAGGAGAAATTGCCGTCCGCACAGCAGGGGAACAGCTGACATTACTGAACCCCAATAACACAGCAGCAAGTGTTGACTGTGCAGACAGCACTTCCGAGCGCCAACTGGCAGTGTTGGAGCTCAGGGATAATACTGAAAACAGAGGAGCCAGAGGTGTAATTGGAGCAACTTTAAAATCTGTAGTAGTGTGAATGTGGATAGAGCAGGAGAAATTGCCGTCCGCACAGCAGGGGAACAGCTGACGTTACTGAACCCCAATAACACGGCAGCATGTATTGACTGTGCAGACAGCACTTCCGAGCGCCAACTGGCGGTGTTGGAGCTCAGGGATAATACTGAAAACAGAGGAGCCAGAGGTGTAATTGGAGCAACTTTAACCCCTTCGCAACCTTGGGTTTTGTCGTTTTTGCTTTTTCGTTTTTTGCTCCCCTTGTTCCCAGAGCCATAGCGTCTTTATTTTTTGGACAATATGGCCGTGTGAGGGCTTATTTTTTGCGGGACAAGTTGTACTTTTCAACGCCATTACTAGTTTTACCATATCGTGTACGGTAAAACGGGAATAAAATTCCAAGTGCGGTAAAATTGCAAAAAAAGTGCAATACCACAGTTGTTTTTTATTTATTTTTTTTACCACGTTCACTGAATGCTAAAACTGATTTGCCATTCTTATTCTCCAGGTCATTACGAGTTCGTAGACACCAAACATGTATAGGTTATTTTATATTTAAGTGGTGAAAAAAAATTCCAAAATTTGGTAAAAAAAACTAAAAAAAAATAGCGCCATTTTCCGAGACCTGTAGCGTCTCCATTTTTCGGGATCTGGGGCTGGGTGAGGGCTTATTTTTTGCGCGCTGGGCTGACGTTTTTATTGATAACATTTTGGGGTAGATCCGATGTTTTGATCGCCCGTTATTGCATTTTATTGCAATTTTGCGGCAACCAAAAAACGTAATTCTGGCGTTTAGAATTTTTTTATCGTTACACCGTTTACCGATCGGATTAATTCTTTTTTCATATTGATAGATGGGGCGATTCTGAACGTGGCGATACCAAATATGTGTATGTGGGGGTTTTTTTTTATATTTTATTTTGAATGGGGCGAAAGGGGGGTGATTTAAACTTTTATATTTTTTTTATTTTTTTATATTTTTAAAAACATTTTTTTCCACTTACTGCATGCTTCAATAGTCTCCATAGGAGACTAGAAGCAGCAGTTGTCTGATCGTCTCTGCTACATACAGGGGACGAGCAGATCCCCTGCATATAGCAGAAATGGTCCTGTGCTATGAGCGCCAACCACTAAGTGGCGCTCATAGCGACGAGATCATGACAACCACAGGCGTCTGCTGCAGACCCTGGGTTGTCATGCACGCCCATCGGTGACCCGCGATCACGTGACGCGGTCGCCGGTGGGCGGGGCTTATGTCAAGAATATGTAAGAATCAGCTGACATGTGCTCGGTTCAGTGAGGGCTCAGCGCAGCAGCCCTCACTGAACGGGGGGTACGCAAATGTGCGTACTAATACGGCATGGGCTCTAAAGGGGTTAAAATCTGTAGTAGTGTGAATGTGGACAGAGCAGGAGAAATTGCTGTCCGCACAGCAGGGGAGCAGCTGACGTTACTGAACCCCAATAACACGGCAGCAAGTGTTGACTGTGCAGACAGCACTTCCGAGCGCCAACTGGCGGTGTTGGAGCTCAGGGATAATACTGAAAACAGAGGAGCCAGAGGTGTAATTGGAGCAACTTTAAAATCTGTAGTAGTGTGAATGTGGACAGAGCAGGAGAAATTGCCGTCCGCACAGCAGGGGAACAGCTGACATTACTGAACCCCAATAACACGGCAGCAAGTGTTGACTGTGCAGACAGCACTTCCAAGCGCCAACTGGCGGTGTTGGAGCTCAGGGATAATACGAAAACAGAGGAGCCAGAGGTGTAATTGGAGCAACTTTAAAATCTGTAGTAGTGTGAATGTGGACAGAGCAGGAGAAATTGCCGTCCGCACAGCAGGGGAACAGCTGACGTTACTGAACCCCAATAACACGGCAGCAAGTGTTGACTGTGCAGACAGCACTTCCGAGCGCCAACTGGCGGTGTTGGAGCTCAGGGATAATACTGGAAACAGAGGAGCCAGAGGTGTAATTGGAGCAACTTTAAAATCTGTAGTAGTGTGAATGTGGACAGAGCAGGAGAAATTGCCGTCCGCACAGTAGGGGAACAGCTGACGTTACTGAACCCCAATAACACGGCAGCAAGTGTTGACTGTGCAGACAGCACTTCCGAGCGCCAACTGGCGGTGTTGGAGCTCAGGGATAATACTGAAAACAAAGGAGCCAGAGGTGTAATTGGAGCAACTTTAAAATCTGTAGTAGTGTGAATGTGGACAGAGCAGGAGAAATTGCCGTCCGCACAGCAGGGGAACAGCTGACATTACTGAACCCCAATAACACGGCAGCAAGTGTTGACTGTGCAGACAGCACTTCCGAGCGCCAACTGGCGGTGTTGGAGCTCAGGGATAATACGAAAACAGAGGAGCCAGAGGTGTAATTGGAGCAACTTTAAAATCTGTAGCAGTGTGAATGTGGACAGAGCAGGAGAAATTGCCGTCCGCACAGCAGGGGAACAGCTGACGTTACTGAACCCCAATAACACGGCAGCAAGTGTTGACTGTGCAGACAGCACTTCCGAGTGCCAACTGGCGGTGTTGGAGCTCAGGGATAATACTGGAAACAGAGGAGCCAGAGGCCTAATTGAAGCAACTTTAAAATCTGTAGTAGTGTGAATGTGGACAGAGCAGGAGAAATTGCCGTCCGCACAGCAGGGGAACAGCTGACGTTACTGAACCCCAATAACACGGCAGCAAGTGTTCACTGTGCAGACAGCACTTCCGAGCGCCAACTGGCGGTGTTGGAGCTCAGGGATAACAGTTCAGGTGGTAGAAACATGAACACAACAGGAGACCTGGATACTGTTGCCAACCAATTATTTATTCTGGAAGAGGACTTTAAAATTCATGCGAGATCCAGGCCTTGTTCATTTTGAGAAAAGTAAGCCGGTCAATGTTATCGGAGGATAGTCGCATGCGACGGTCTGTTAGTACACCACCTGCGTCACTAAAGACGCGTTCCGATAATACACTAGCAGCAGGGAAAGCTAGCACCTCCAATGCATACTGGCTAAGCTCTGGCCATGTATTTAGCTTACAGACCCAAAACTTGAAGGGAGAAGAGCCGTCTGGGAGTACACTGAGAGGGCAAGACATGTAGTCTGTCACCATCTGATGGAAACGTTGCCTCCTGCTGACTGGAGCCATCTGTGATGGTGTAGACATTTGTGGCGGCGGGGAAACAAAACTTTGCCACATTTCGGCCATACTGGTCTTGCCTTGTGCTGAGGCGCTGCTTCTGCTCCCTCTTTGTGCAGAGCTTCCTTCACTGCCTCGACGCACTGAGCTGCTTTGTAATGCACTAGCAGCACTGCTCTCGGTTGGAATGGAGAACATGATGGAATGCACCAGTGCGTCTTCGTACTCCCGCATTTTACGCTCCCGGTTCAACGGTGTTATGAGGCTTTGTAAGTTGTCCCGGTAGCGAGGATCTAGGAGGGTGGACACCCAATAATCAGCCGTGTTGAGAATGTGGGCGATGCGGCGGTCGTTTCTCAGGCACTGCAGCATGAAATCAACCATGTGCTGCAGACTGCCAACTGGCCAAGAAACGCTGTCCCCTGCTTGAGGCGTGATCTCTGCCTGCTCTGCATCACCCCACCCTCGCTCTAGATACTGACTACTAGAGCATTGTGTACCTCCCTCCTCTGGACAGATGTCTTCCTCCTCCATTGACTCCTCCTCATCCTCCTCACAAAGTGTCCCCTGCCTAGGCCTTTGTGAGGAACCACGTTGCGCACACTGTAGAGAAGAAGATGGCATTTGTGACTCCTCATCCTCCACCTCTTCCAAAACCTCGTCCCTTAGTGCTTGCAGTATTTTTTCAAGCAGGCAGATAAGGGGGATAGTCATGCTGACTAGTGCATCATCTGCACTCGCCATCCGCGTGGAATAATCGAAGGCACGCAAAACGTGGCAAATGTCCTTCATAGAGGCCCACTCAGTGGTGGTGAAGTGTGAACTGCGCGCACTGCGACTTGTCTGCGCCTGCTGCTGCTTGTACTCCATTACTGCTGCCTGCTGCTCACACAACCTCTCCAACATATGTAACGTTGAATTCCACCTGGTGGGTAGGTCACATATGATGCGATGTTCCGGAAGGCGTAATCGGCGCTGCAGAGCTGCAATGCGCGATCTTGCGTTGCTGGAACGCCGCAAGTGAGCGCACTCTATGCGGACCTTGTGAAGCAGTGCATCAAGATCCGGATAGTCCCTCAAAAAACTCTGCACGACCAAGTTGAGCATATGTGCCAGACATGGGATGTGAGTGAGGTTGCCTAGGCCCAGAGCTGCCACCAGATTTCGGCCATTGTCACACACTACCATGCCTGGCTGGAGATTCGCTGGCACAAACCACACGTCGCTCTGCTGCTTGATGGCATTCCAGAGCTCCTGCGCTGTGTGGCTTCGATTCCCCAAAGAAATTAATTTTAATACGGCCTGTTGACGTTTGGCCACGGCTGTGCTCATATCGGTCACCATAACAGGTAACCGTTCACGGGTCGATGTGGAGGTAGACCGTGACGGCTCCTGCAGCGCTGATTCAGAGGAACTGGAGTATGAGGAGGAGTCAATGTGTACAGACTAGATTCCTGGAATCCTTGGAGTTGGCAGAACACGTACAGCGCCACTATCAAGATCTGTACCCCGCTCCACAACATTTACCCAATGGGCAGTGAGGGAAAGGTATCATCCCTGTCCATGCTTACTGGTCCACGCATCGGTGGTCAGGTGGACCTTGCTACTGACGGCGTTTTGTAGCGCATGTTTAATTTTTCCCTCCACATGCTGTTGCAGGGCAGGGACGGCTTGCCTGCTGAAATAAAAGCGGCTGGGCACGTTGTATTGTGGGACTGCCAATGCCATAAAGTTACGGAAGGTGTCAGTCTCCACCAGCCTGAATGATAGCATTTCAAGGGCCAGTAGTTTAGCAATGCCAGCATTCAGAGCCTGTGCTCGGGGGTGGTTTGCCGAGTATGGGCGCCTTTTCTCCCATGCCTGTGCTAACGATGGCTGTAGACTGGCCTGGGAGTGTGAGGATGACAGGGAAAGTGGTGCTGTGGGTGGAATTACACTGTGTCTCTGTACAACAGTGCCAGAGATTCTTCCATGGCGATCCTGTGAGGAAGCCGAACCAGCTGTGTGTGAGCTGGAGGAAGAGGCTACAACACGAGCTGAAGAAGTGGTAGGTGGCGCTGTAGGTTGGCCTAGGTCTTCAGTGTGTTTTTGTAACTCCACCACGTGCTTGGCAGGGCCGGCTCCAGGTTTTTCTGGGCCCCGGGCGAAAGAGTCTCAGTGGACCCCTTTTAACACATACACGATTCATGATGCACAGATACTGCAGAGAAATATATGTATAGTACACAGGGCCCAGCCTGCCACCTCATCCTTCACATATGCAGACATGCGCACACACACGGTACGCAGACATATGCACATACACACATGGTACGCAGACATATGCATGCACACACAGTACGCAGACATATGCACGCACACACACGGTACGCAGACATATGCATGTACACACATGGTACGCAGACATATGCACGCACGCACACGGTACGCAGACATATGCACCCACACACGGTACGCAGACATATGCACGCATACACACGGTACGCAGACATATGCACGCACACACACGGTACGCAGACATATGCATGTACACACATGGTACGCAGACATATGCACGCACGCACACGGTACGCAGACATATGCACCCACACACGGTACGCAGACATATGCACGCATACACACGGTACGCAGACATATGCACGCACACACACGGTACGCAGACATATGCACCCACACACGGTACGCAGACATATGCACGCACACACGGTACGCAGACATATGCACGCACACACGGTATGCAGACATATGCACGCACACACACGGTACGCAGACATATGCACGCACACACGGTACGCAGACATATGCACGCACACATTGTACGCAGACATATGCACGCACACGGTACGCAGACATATGCACGCACACACGGTACGCAGACATATGCACGCACACACACGGTACGCAGACATATGCACACACACGGTACGCAGACATATGCACGCACACACATGGTTCGCGGACATATGCACGCACACACACGGTACGCAGACATATGCACGCACACACGGTACGCAGACATATGCACGCACACACACGGTACGCAGACATATGCATGTACACACATGGTACGCAGACATATGCACGCACGCACACGGTACGCAGACATATGCACCCACACACGGTACGCAGACATATGCACGCATACACACGGTACGCAGACATATGCACGCACACACACGGTACGCAGACATATGCATGTACACACATGGTACGCAGACATATGCACGCACGCACACGGTACGCAGACATATGCACCCACACACGGTACGCAGACATATGCACGCATACACACGGTACGCAGACATATGCACGCACACACACGGTACGCAGACATATGCACCCACACACGGTACGCAGACATATGCACGCACACACGGTACGCAGACATATGCACGCACACACGGTATGCAGACATATGCACGCACACACACGGTACGCAGACATATGCACGCACACACGGTACGCAGACATATGCACGCACACATTGTACGCAGACATATGCACGCACACGGTACGCAGACATATGCACGCACACACGGTACGCAGACATATGCACGCACACACACGGTACGCAGACATATGCACACACACGGTACGCAGACATATGCACGCACACACATGGTACGCGGACATATGCACGCACACACACGGTACGCAGACATATGCACGCACACACGGTACGCAGACATATGCACGCACACACGGTACACAGACATATGCACGCACACACGGTACACAGACACATGCACGCACACACGGTACACAGATATGTAGACATACACACATTTTTACACAAATTCTTAAAAACATATATAAAACAGACAAATATATATACACAGTCATACACACTGACATTCACATACATGCACACACACAGACCCATTACAAATATTTTTAATATGGGGATTGGGGAAGCCTCACTCACCTGTCCCCGGTCCTGTCCAGCAGCTCCTCAGGTATGGGGCAGTGCAGGGCCCCCGGCGTGTCACAGACATCATAGCCCTGGACCATCAGAGGGGCCCACTTGCGGTCGGGTCCGGGCCGCTCCCCCCCATCTGTGCAGGACCTCCGACGGTGCTTGATTGCCAGCACTCCCTCAGACATGGCCGCGCGCTGTGTCTGCTAGTAATGACGCGGCAGGGGCGACACACAAGCACAATTAAAGGTGCAGTGCCGTCGGTCCTGCCATGTCATTACTAGCAGACACAGCCGCACAGCGCGCGGCCAAGTCTGGGACTGGGGGAGCGCCGGCAATCAAGTGATTTCACTGAACAGGTGCCGAGGAAGCGGTCAGGGCCCCGACAGTGAGTGGGCGGTGGGCCCCGACAGTGAGTGGGCGGTGGGCCCCGACAGTGAGTGGGCGGTGGGCCCCTCTGATTTTCCAGGGCCCCGGCACTTGCCCGGGTACGCCGGGTGCTGACGCCGGCCCTGGTGCTTGGTCCGCACATGTTTGCACATATTTGTGGTATTGAGGTTGCTGACACTTTTCCCTCTTTTCACCTTCTGATTACACAGCTTGCATTTGACAAAGCAAATGTCATCTGCAACTCTGTCAAAAAAGGACCAGGCACTGCAAGTCTTGGGAGAGCCCACTTTGGATTTTGGAATAGCCATGTTCCTAATGGATGCCGAAGTGGAGGCTACAGGCAACCAAGTCTGCCCCCTCCCTCTCCCTCTTTTTTGGGCCGTTGGGGAATCTCTTCCTCAGAGCTGCTCCCACCACCTTCCTGTCCCTCATGCCATGATGGGTCAAGGACCTCATCATCTACACCACCCTGTTCAAACAACTGCTTCTCCTGGGTAGTCTCGATAGCACAGTACGCACCAGAAAGTGGCACCTGAGTCTCATCATCAGATGCGTACTGAGGTGTGCTGCTGACCATAGGCACTGGCCCACCCGCCTCTTCAGATTCAGAGAGACAAAACGGTTGCGCATCACTGCATACTACCTCTTCTTCAAATTCTCAAATTCTGCTTGGCTGGCCCCCTCTTTCCAAGCCAAGAGATTCAGAGAACAGAAGTAGAGATGGCTCCTGTCCAGGGCTCTCTGTGACTCGCCCCCTGGGCCGCGTGGGGAACCCGGAACCGGGCCTCTGGTGGGATGCTGGGGGTGGTAGTCTCAGTGTGGCGGCGACCCGGTCCGTGGCTCAGGGTGGTCAAACCAGTGGCAGTCTTAGTGTAATAACAAATGTCCGACTACGCCACCCATGGATTGCGGTCAGTGGGGACTGCCGCTGCGCTGCAGGCCGCTGAGGCTGATGTTGTAAGCGCAGCCAAGTATGGGATAACTCCCCACGGGAGAAGTATTGCCTCAGGGCAGCTAGTGTGGATGATGGGAGTGATGGTGTGAGCGTCCCAGTACTAATGGTGCTGGTGCGGCGATGAAACACAGAGACGTGTGGTGCAGTTCAGGGTCTTTACTGATGGCATAAAGCAGACCCTCCCGGGAGTACTGGTTAGCAGTAGAGGCCTGGTCAGTCTGTGAGCAAGCAGGATCTCCCCCTGGCCAGGTGGAGTTGTAGGCCTCTCCGTCTATCTGCACTCTTTCCTGGCTACCTTGCTCTATGCGGGTAGAAGGAGCCCACGTCCCTGAGTATACCGTGTGGTGCTCACCCGTATGGCCGGTGACTTGGGGCCTTCTGTTAGCCTCCGCTCCACGACGGCGGTGCTGGTCCCTTGCTTGTGACCGTGCCTCCGGGCTTCTAAGGCCAGAGGACCTGGAATCCCCTGCCGGTTGGATTCTGCTGCTGGACCTGGATGTCCCCATAGCCTCGGACTCCGTGTCCGGGTTTAGTGTCTTCAGCCAAGGCGAGCTATCTAGCTTCCAGCCTCTGGCACTCACTCCTGCTCCTACAGAGCTCCTGCTGTATCTTTCCCTCTCCAAGCTCTGACTCACTTAATCCCGCCCCAGACCCAGTTTATAAGGGCAGATTCCTCCCCTCCCAGGTCTGGGCGGGCAGTGTTGCATGCTTAGGGCTCCTGACCAGAGAAACCTCCCACTTGCTCTCAGACATAATATTTCTATTACTGTGGCAACCAGACCCCTGGGGTGCCACATCTGACTGCCTGGCCAATTTGGCAGGTGGTGAAGAGACAGATGGGTGCTCTTCAGTGCTCAAGACCTGAGAGGATCTGGAACTACTTGAAGTCGATGCGTTAGCTGCCATCCATCCGACAACGGCTTCAATTTGGTCCTCCCGCAGCAGTGGGGTATGGCTAGCTCCTACAAAGCTGGCATAAAGGACAGTTCCCTGGTAAAACTGGGGGATGCTGAGTCACTGGTGCCCACAGCAGGCACAGAATCCCCACGTCCTCTCCCTGCAGGCACAGAATCCTCACGTCCTCTCCCTGCAGAAACTCCACGACCACGACCACATGCCTTACTCCCTGCCTTCTTCATCTTGGTAGACTGATAAAGATAGGCAGAAAAGTACTAAGGGCTTAGTGTGCTTATTCCTGAACAGCTGCTAACAGGTATAAGAAACACTAATTTTATAAAATGTGGACTAGATGTTAATATGAGCTAATGTGGCCTACACAACTGTAAAGTGGAGTGTTTGTTGAACTTTATTTAGGTTTTTTTGTCACAAAAAGACACTGGATGTGCCCAAAGATGTAATACCGATAGTATCACAAACTTTTTGTAGCTATTACAATGTAGGAAGGTAACCTACAATGCAATAGATGAGGCTGCAAAAAATAGGCTAATACTAATCTGGCTGGGGCTGCAGGGCACAATGCTGCAGAAAGGCTCCTCTATCTACTCCTATATAGTGTGTTTGGAACCAATTTAGCTGAATACGGATGGAACCACCACACTAATAGGAGAAATCAGGAAAAATTATGAATTGTCAAAAAAGGACAATGTATGAGGCAGTGACACACACTGAGTGCACTACAACCAGATGTGGCTGAAGCACACACTACAGGGTGAGCTGCACTCACACACCAGACCTTGCAGAAAGCGGTGAACAGTACAGATGCAGAGCACTGTGCACTAGCGCTGCAAGACAAAAAAAAATTCTCTATCTACTCCTATATAGTGTGTTTGGAACCAATTTAGCTGAATACGGATGGAACCACCACACTAATAGGAGATATCAGGAAAAATTATGAATTAGCAAAAAAGGACAATGTATGAGGCAGTGACGCACGCTGAGCGCACTACAACCAGACGTGGTTGAAGCACACACTACAGGGTGAGCTGCACTCACACACAGAGACCTTGCAGACAGCGGTGAGCAGCACAGAGAACTGTGCACGGCACAGCGATTTATAAAGTAGCTTGGGTAAAGCAGAATAGACCAAATAGGTAGCTAAAACTGTCCCTCAGAACAACAGCGTCCTATCCCTAACTGAATTCACAGCAGAGTGAGCTGAAAATGGCGGCGGCTGCTTTTATAGTGCATCATGACATCATTTCAGCAGCCAATCACAGCCATGCCATTAGTTAAGATGCTTACATGCCTAACAGGATGTGCCCACACTTCTTAGGATCCTCATTGGCTGAATAAAATGAAACTGGCTCATTGCATTATGGGAACTTCCGATTCCGGTATACGATATTGTAAAAGTATCGGAATTAAGTATCGGAATTCCGATACCGCGAATATCGGCCGATACCCGATATTTCAGTATCGGAATGCTCAACACTATTTAGCAAGTTATCAACTCTTCACAGTTATCATCTCTTTATTGTCTATAGAACGGCTAAAATAGTGATATTCAAGGCTATCTCCACAGTCCTATAGACTATAAATGAAGCCAGTGGCGTGTATGTGATCTCGCTGCTCCATTCTACTGGTGCATTTCAGAGCCCTGTTCTCGGGATCAGTGAGTGTCCCAGCCACTTGTTTAGTTGGAAATAGCTTTTTAAGTCATATAGTAAAAATATCCCTTTTTCATGGTGTTCTAATGTTAAAGGTAACCTGTCATGTCTCCATACCCTCTAACACAACAGCATTCACATATGTATTACGACTTGTTAAACAGTCGATTGTGACTTGTAGGATTGCTGCTTCCAATAGGTAGCGCTATAGAGTTCAAATCCTCTTTTTCTCTGAAGAGGCAATTTGCATATTAAATTTCCCAGAGGAGCATTGCGCGGCGGATAAACCTCCTTACCTTGACATGCCATAGCCGGTGTGTCACTCTCCACAAGGAGAAACGTTACCCCTTAGACCTTAGTCCAGAGCCTCTCACCTAGGCAAATTAGGTCTCATACTTTGCACTGATGAGGGCCAATAGCCTGAAACACTGTGTCTGCAAATTGAGATTCTGATTTGGCTTATATCCTAAGTCATATTGCAAGACTCATTAAAGGGTCGATTGTGACTTGTAGGATTGCTGCTTCCAATAGGTGGCGCTATAGAGTTCAAGTCCTCTTTTTTTCTGAAGAGGCAATTTGCACATGTGTCACCCTGGCCTGGATGCCACAAATATAATAAAGCTGTGTCTGAGAGCAAGGGGGAGGTTCTCTGGTCAGGGGAACATTAGCATGCAATACCTCCTGTCTCAGGCCAGTAGGGGGAGCAAGCTGCCCCTATAAAAGCTGGAACTGGGGGCAGGGTTAGAGAGAACTGGACGACCTGTCTCAGGATTGAGAGTTGTCCCAGAGCAGAGAGGGACAGTTGTATTGCACCCTAAGAGGAAGTGTGGCACACAGACGCCAGTAATGTGGGACTGGGAGCCGTACTGTCACAAAACCAACAGGGCAGAGAAAGGGTGATCGCGTACGCCAGCCGGAAGCTGAGGCCCACCGAGAGGAACCGGTAGAATTACAGCTCCTTCAAGCTAGAATTCTTGGCGGTGGTGTGGGCCGAAAAAGAATGCTTCAAGCATTACCTGGCCTCCGCAAAGTTCACTGTGTACACGGACAACAACCCGTTAACACACCTAGACAGTGCAAGACTTGATGCCCTGGAACAGCGGTGGATGGCCCGTCTCTCCAATTATGACTTCGTGATCAAGTACCGGGCAGGCAAAACCAATGCCAACGCTGACGCCCTATCGAGAATGCCTCACTTATCTGAAGGTGATGAAGACCCAGAAGAGCTGGAGGAGGTAGAACTCCCCGCGTTTCACCGGTACGGAGCCACTCAATACTCCCACTGCGTGAAGGAGGAAGATTTAACCACCGTTATGATCAATCCCCTACCTCACCACAGCTGGGCCGAGACCCAAGATAGTGACCCTGTAATCCGCCTGATGAAAGATCTGCTGACCCAGGAAGACGCCCGCATAGATCCGGATGCTCCAGAGGAAGCCAAGCAGATATGGAAAGAGAAGAGCAAGCTGTTCCTCTACGAAGGCAAGCTGTGTAGAAGGATTGTCAACCACCGGACACATGAGCTGACCTGGCAAGTCGTGGTCCCAAGGCGGGATGCAGCTATGGTCCTGGGGGCTTACCATGACAGAGCGGGGCACTTCGGTTGGAAGAAACTGGAGTTCCTGCTAAGAGGACGGTTCTTTTGGGTCGGCATGAGAGGGGCTGTAGAAAAGTGGTGCAGAGACTGTGGCCCTTGTCACGTAAGGAGGAAGGACCGTGCCAGCCAGAAGACACCCTTGAGGCCCATCGTCACCACGCAGCCTCTTGAGCTGGTAGCTCTGGACCACGTCAAATTGGCTCCAAGCCGGTCAGGATACATCTATGCCCTGACCATCGTGGACCACTATTCCCGTTTTCTAGTGGTGGTCCCGGTAAAAGACTTGACAGCCCAAACAGCGGCCAGAGCCTTCCAGCAATACTTCTGCCGTCCACACAGGTATCCGGAACAGGTCCTGACGGACCAGGGTCCAGCGTTCGAGGCTGAAATCTTCCAAGAATTCTGCAACCTCTATGGCTGTAAGAAGATTCGGACAACGCCTTACCACCCACAAACCAACGGGATGTGTGAGAAAATGAGCAACATAGTCATTGATCTCCTGAAGACGTTGCCCCTGGAGGAACGCAGCCTGTGGCCAGAAAAACTGCCGGATCTAATAGACTTATACAACCATATCCCGGTGAATGCTACAAACTGCACCCCGGCTTACCTGATGCGAGCTAGACCAGGTAAGCTGCCCGTAGACCTGGAGATGGGAGTCCTAACACCTGAGGACACCTCCCCGGATGTGGACTGGGATACGGAAAGGCAACTGCAGTTCAAGAAGGTACAGGAGAGTGTGGAGAAGAGCCTGGCCCAGGTGAGAGAGAGGCAAGAAAAACTCTTCAACCAACACGCCCCTGCTGGTCCCCTAGAACCTGGTGAGCAGGTCCTGAAGCGAAAGAGAAGGCTTCACAAGATGGACGACCAGTGGGAAAGGGAACCCTACACCGTACTGCAGTCTGACCATGACAACCCGAAGGTGTGCGTGATCACCAAGGACGGAGGAGAAACCACTAGTACCGTCTCCAGGGACCACCTCAAAAGATGCCCCGAGCAACTCCGCAGTGCAGAAGAGGATCAAAGTGACCTTGAACCCGCAGAGGACAAGGAAGAAATGATCAGCACCGTTCTCGGAGAGTTCCCTCAGTCCTGGACTCGGATAAACGATGCCATAGTGGTACCCGTCCTGCATTTCCTGCAACCGGCTCAGCAACAACCTACACCAGAGCCGGAAGGTGAAGAAGAGCAAGCAGCTCCAGAGGCAGAAGAGCCTGTACCAGCAGCCCAGGAGAGTCAACCCTCTGCTGACAGTGAGCCTGCCATGCCTGCGGAAAGCCAAAGGACCCGCAGACAGCTGCCTGCCCTACCTGTACACCAAGCTGGTAGCTGTACCCCTAACGCTAGTGGGGAAAGCCAGGTCGGTCCACCACCAGACAGTGGGTTAAGGAGGTCAACCAGGAGCACAAAGGGGCAGATACCCGCTCGCTGGAGAATATAGGGTGCACTAAAATTGTAAATAACCCTGTTGCCAAATGTTGAAATGTTTGCCAAGTTACATGCATGTTTGGCAATTCTGTGTTTCAGTTTCTTGCAGTTATCGTAAGGACTCAAAGGTTATGGACTTTTTTATAACCGGGACCTTGTATGGACTGCGTTCGGAGCCTAACCAAGGAATGAACTAAGACTGTAAAGGACTTGGGGTAGGACAGACCCCCACCTGGTTAAGGCTCCCCGTTGTGTTGGTGATATGGACACCCGGTCACAGACCACACTGTGACCTTAAGAACTCAATCTGTGCGTCACTTTCCTGATAATGTTTTATAGTCATGCATATTGTCTTTGTTTACTGTTTAGTCCCGGAGTACTAAATTTTACTAGGGGGGAATGTGTCACCCTGGCCTAGATGCCACAAATATAATAAAGCTGTGTCTGAGAGCAAGGGGGAGGTTCTCTGGTCAGGGGAACTTTAGCATGCAATACCTCCTGTCTCAGGCCAGTAGGGGGAGCAGGCTGCCCCTATAAAAGCTGGAACTGGGGGCAGGGTTAGAGAGAACTGGACGACCTGTCTCAGGATTGAGAGTTGTCCCAGAGCAGAGAGGGACAGTTGTATTGCACCCTAAGAGGAAGTGTGGCAGTAGAAGAGCCACAAGCCAGAGACAAGAGGCGAAGTGAGCCTGTCTTGGCAGACAAAGAACTCCATTTTACCAGACTTTGGTGTCTGAGGCTGTGAGGATTCCTCGTCCTGCAGCAGATAACCAGTCCGCAGGGGACTGTATGTTCCTTGGCCTAAGAAGCCCGGAGGCTCTGCCACAAAAGAAGGGACCAGCAAAGCCGTACCAGGCCGGGAGTAGAAAGGGACCCACGTTGCAGGCCATACAGGTGAGAATACACGGTGAGCTCGAACCATGGGCTGTTACCCTATCAGGAGGAGATAGCCAGAAGGAGCACAGAGAGCACGGTAGGCCTACACCCTCACCCTGACCAGGGCCAATTTCCCAATTGCTCTCAGACATCCAGGTCCCCTCCTAGCCGGGACAGTTTGTGGGTCAGTTCACCTGTTCTAGTAAAGACCCTGGACTGCAACCTGTTGTCTGTGTGCTCCTTGCTCCTCCAGCACTAACGGTACTGGGACGCCCTACACCATCACCCCCATCTTCCATTATATTGCCCTGGGGCCGCACTGTTCCCGTGGGGAGTCACACTATCCCAGCTGCATACATCATCAGCCCCAGCGGTCTGCCTTGCAGCGGCGGTCCGCACTGACCACAATCCACGGGTGGCGTAGTCGGACATCACTTAAAACTTATAAAGGGACTACCACTGGTCTGACCACCCTGAGCGACGGACCGGGTCTCCACTACTACCCCCATTGTTCCCCTATTGCCCGGATCCGATTGCCCCACGGTCCAGGGGGCGAGTCACACATATGTATTACTAAATTCCCTACCTAACCAGCCCTTTATACTGTTATTAAATCCATGTTTAAAAAAAGTGTAAGCTCTGTTTTTCTTATGCCAATTAGGCCTTTGACTAGTCGATGGGGCGTTAGTTTACCCAGATTAGTCAGTCCTCTGCCCATGTTATCTTGCCCCTGTGGGTGTGATAACATGATTTGCAAGAACTGGTGTCATCGCCAGTCCCCTGCAAATCAAATCTCACGTATGTGTGCGGCTCTATTTGGCAGTATAATTTCACCTCTGAAGCCAGGTGTATTCTTCCTGACTTTAGAGGCGCTCTGCGGATGACCGAAAGTGCAGAAGATGTACGTGAGTCATTTTCTGCACCTCCGGCCATGCGCAGTGCGTCTTTGAAGCCGGGAAGAGAACCCCCGGCTTCAGAAGTTCAGTGACGTGCCTAAATAAAGCCACACACATCTGTGTCGCCCCTGAGGGTTCGACCGCCACAGGGATGCTGCACCTCTTTAATGGGGTGTGGTGTTCCTCCTTCGAGGTAAGAACGGTGCAATGGTCAGGAACCCACCTCCACATCCAACACCACACTTCTTCCACCAAAGGGGGCTAGTAGGCACTAGTGTGCTGCCCCTACTGGAAAATGTGAGACTGGGGAACCAAGAGATAGGGGGAACCATGTAGTGGGTGAGGGTGGAGGACGCACATTTAGATACGCTTAATATTTCATATTTAATAAACAGCCATCTTGGGCTCATGGTTCTTTGATTGTGATCTCCATCCCTGAACGTGGCTTCTGGGTGAACCTGCAGCGGATGGAGACACGGCCCTCGTACCCTGGCCTTGAGTCGAGGGGCAGGTTGGAGTTAACATATGTCTCAACCCAGTCAAGGACCATACCCAAGAAGGCCTGGAGCTTAGGAGTGTAGCTCCATCGCAAAAGGATCCCAGGGGGATGCAGACGGAGCTTTATACGCCACCTGTCCTCGCTATTCTGGCCTAGTCAGAGGGATTCCAGCTGCAAGAGGGGTACCGGCCCCCGACACCTGATTTGGCTACTCTATGTCCTAGTCAGGGTAGCCCGGCAGGCCCAGAGGATCCCACCGAGTAACGGAAGGAGCGGCGCTGCCACCCGTACCCTTTTTCTGAGCGTAGTCCAGAGGGAGACCCGGCCTATCTACACACACAGACAGGAGAGGACTCAGTCTGAAGTCTAGGAACACTCTGGTGCGGGGTCCTGATTAAGCACTTGAATTACTTGGAGGTTGTCGGACCCCCGTCCCTGGTGACCGCAGAACACCGTGAGGAGCAGGGAGAAGCCTTGCAGCTGTATTCACCACCGTGAGTAAAAAACCCTGGAAGTCAACCCCTATGGCCTCTGGACTCTTTATTTCTGCACTGCACCGCACCACGCAGCACCAGACCTCCTACACTACAACTCCTTCCATCCTCGTCTCTGCCCTGAGGCCCTGCTCCGCCTGTGGGGAGTAGTATCAACTTCGGCTGCCACAACATCCTGCCTCAGAGGACTGCAGTGGCGCTGGTGACTTTCACCAGGTACCACAGGTGGCATAGTCGATAAGAACCACTCAACCCTGTAAGCCCATTACTTTTCTGTGACAGCCCTGGGCACGGAGCGGTTCCAGGCCACGACTGCTCCCCCAACATCTGACCCGGCTCCGAGTTCCCCATCTCCCAGGCAGGGCTGTGAGCATCACAGATCTGGCGTAGTCGGCAGGATCGCGTGCCCGCAGCAACGGGAGGAAATTGCCCATTGCTACCGGGTACTGTGTGCCTTACACCGTAGACTGTCGTTTCCACCTAAAATGGCGCCCGCCCAAGAAGAACGGACGCCATAGTGCAGCAAAAAGACAGTCTCCTAGCACCTCCTATCGTTGGCCTGGCTCGACTATAGCGCCAAAAGAGCAGGCCGCCCCTTCCATCAGAGACTATCCGTGGGGTAATGCCCGTCAAAACGTATGGGATGTACGAAGGCGTGCCTGTCAGCCTACCGCCCGGAGCCGCCCCAAAAAGAGGAGGGAATGGAAAAACAACAAGGTGCGGCCATAGCAGTTAGAGACTTGCAATCCTCAGGAGCGGACATGGACGCTGCTGAAGCGAGTCAATCGGAGCCTTCCGAACCCGGCCCAGGTTCTTCTCCCGTCAGAGAGCGGAGTAGCATAACCCTAACAGCGGGAGATATGGAGTTTCTCTGCCAGGAAACCCCGGACCTCGCTCGGAGAGTAGCTGAGGCCCAGCAAGCGGCATTCGCTGCGTGATGGGAAGAAATACTGCAACGCATCCGGGCCCGCCGCCAAGGAGCAGAAGCTCAGGAGGAGGCAGCAACAGAGGTCGCATGCAGCCCAGGAGCGGGTGAGTGTGATACCCCTGTCCCGGCTGCTGAGCCCACCGTGCCCCCCTGGATCTCATGACCGAGTACCTGCTGCCCGGCTCGGTCACCTGGGAGCAGGTCTTTGCCCCGGAGCTTGAAGCCTCTGCTATCGGCGGGGACCTGCACTGCCTCCCAACTCCAGGCTCGGAAGAACCTGAGTCTGCTTGGGTATCCATCGACCCCAACCCGGACTGGTCCGCACTTCTTGAGGACCCGCGGCAGCCCCTGCTGTCACCGCTGCCCGCATCTACAGTCACCTGGCCGGCGGCTGAAGAGTGGGCCTGGGACAACCAGGGGGGAAACCTGATGGGCTTCCCCCGGGAGACCCAGGCTGAAGCGCGTAGGAGGAGCGAGCTGTGTCGCCAGCAGATCCTCCAGCTCGGCCGGGAGCAACGCCAGAGGGAAGTTTGCTGCGAGTGCCTCGAGGTACGTGCCAAGGCTGCAAAGTCCAGGGCCCGCCAGGAGGAGGTAACCCGTCCAAGCCCCCATGTGGAGGGGCAAGTTGTCCGCTTCCACCACGAGGCGGGGTGGGGCTTCATCCGGAGTTCCCAGCATGAGCACGACGTCTTCGTCAGCCGGCGGAACGTCGAGCCGCTGCTGAAAAAGGGACACCCTGGCCGGAACCTCTTTCCGGGTGACATAGTTACATACACCCGTCACCACGGGGTGCGGGGGTAGTACGCACTGGATGTCCACAAGGTGTCCAGGAACGATGCTCCCTCGTGCTCGGCCATGGAGGACCGGTCAGCCTCCGTCGGGAGGAATGAGCCTTTTCCCCGGTGGGGACCCCTGGATTGAGCAGCCACGGCGGCTGTAACCTGTTTAAAGTTATGTTTTATATTAATGTTTTGCCATGTTTTTCCTCCCGGTTTATCTAGAGACATTTGTCCCTGCGGACTTGCAGTAGGCAGGCTCTTTAACTGTAAATAGTTTGCATCTCTTTAGGTGCTCCTTATTGGTTTTATGTAAAACCGCGGATATTTCTACCTCAGACCTCGGTAGAAAAACCTGTCTGGAGTGGCTCTCCTGGAGGTCCAACTCAGGATCTTCATGCCCTGCAGCCACCCCAGGGCCTACGTTGGGGGTTCGGGACAGGTCCCTCGCGCTTCTGAACTGACTCTTCGTCCTTGCACTTTTACCAGTCTGTCTAAGCATGATGTCTCTGGATGGTTTTATATTTTTATACTTTTGTAATTTGTGCAGTTTGTAACGTTAAAGGAGAAGTGCCTCCCATATTGGGAAGATTGTTTACTGTTATCTAAAATATAAAAAGACTGTACCAGGTTTTGCTCTCTTTGCAGTCCGCGGACGTGCTGTGTTTCACCAGGGGGGATGTGGCACCCCTGAGGGTTCGACCGCCACAGGGATGCTGCACCTCTTTAATGGGGTGTGGTGTTCCTCCTTCAAGGTAAGAACAGTGCAATGGTCAGGACCCCACCTCCACATCCAGCACCACACTTCTTCCACCAGAGAGGGCTAGTAGGCACTAGTGTGCTGCCCCTACTGGAAAATGGGAGACTGGGGAACCAAGAGATAGGGGGAACCATGTAGTGGGTGAGGGTGGAGGACGCACATTTAGTTACACTCAATATTTCATATTTAATAAACAGCCATCTTGGGCTCACGGTTCTTTGATTGTGATCTCCATCCCTGAACGTGGCTTCTGCGTGAACCTGCAGCGGATGGAGACACGGCCCTCGTACCCTGGCCTTGAGTCGAGGGGCAGGTTGGAGTTAACGTATGTCTCAACCCGGTCAAGGACCATACCCAAGAAGGCCCGGAGCTTAGGAGTGTAGCTCCATCGCAAAAGGATCCCAGGGGGATGCAGACGGAGCGGTATACGCCACCTATCCTCGCTATTCTGGCCTAGTCAGAGGGATTCCGGCTGCAAGAGGGGTACCGGCCCTCGACACCTGACTTTGCTACTCTATGTCTTAGTCAGGGAAGCCCGGCAGGCCCAGAGGATCCCACTGGGTAACGGAAGGAGCGGCGCTGCCACCCGTACCTTTTTTCTGAGCGTAGTCCAGAGGGAGACCCGGCCTATCTACACACACAGACAGGAGAGGACTCAGTCTGAAGTCTAGGAACACTCTGGTGCGGGGTCCTGATTACGCTCTTGAATTACTCGGAGGTTGTCGGACCCCCGTCCCTGGTGACCGCAGAACTCCATGAGGAGCAGGGAGAAGCCTTGCAGCTGTATTCACCACCGTGAGTAAAAAACCCTGGAAGTCAACCCCTATGGCCTCCGGACTCTTTATTTCTGCACGGCACCGCACCACGCAGCACCAGACCTCCTACACTACTACTCCCTCCATCCTCGTCTCTGCCCTGAGGCCCTGCTCCGCCTGTGGGGAGTAGTATCAACTTCGGCTGCTACAACATCCTGCCTCAGAGGACTGCAGCAGCGCTGGTGGCTTTCACCAAGTACCACAGGTGGCGTAGTCGATAAGAACCACTCAACCCTGTAAGCCCATTACTTTTCTGTGACGGCCCTGGGCACGGAGCGGTTCCAGGCCACGACTGCTCCCCCAACATCTGACCCGGCTCCGAGTTTCCCATCTCCCAGGGAGGGCTGTGAGCGTCACACATCCACGAGGTTTGTAGAGAGATGGCAATGATGCCTGTTCTTATAAATCATGTTATCACACCCACAAGGCCGTGATAACATGCAAAGAGGGTCTAGTCTGGGGAAACTAACACCCCATCAACTAGTCAAAGGCCTAATTAGCATAAGAAAAACTGAGCTTATAAATACTTTTTTTAAACATGGATTTAAGTGAATAACATTGTACAGGGCTGGTTAGGCAGGAAATTTAGTAATACATATGTGAACGCTGCTGGGTTGCAGGGCATAGGGCACCTGACAGGTTCCCTTTAAGTTTGAAGATGGAACCATATACTTGGTGTAATAGGCTGTTGTGTGCACTTCATTCATTGAAGCCTGTGACACGTACTACATTGCTATGCTTATGTCAGTGAAACTTGTTGACTTACATCTAAGACTATACAAATGACTCATAAGTAAGGTGGAGTTTTCCACGTGGATGAATATACCCAATGAAATCCTAATTGTATTACTAGGAAACCAAGCACCCGTGTAAGGAGCCTGCAGGTCTATCTAATAGCTAATGAAATATAATATATAATTTAGTCTAAAAGGTAAAGGTCTGCCACATCCAGTTCTTCCCGATCTTTGGCTACAAACCACCAAACAAGAGTAAGACTTAGTTAGTTTTACCTCTCTTTAGGCTCCACGACTAATTGTACATTTCTCCTAAACTGAGCTCCAGAGTCAGCAGATACTTGGTGCTATGATGTCCCAATAAACTGCACTCAGAGAGAAGAGCAGAGCCCAGTCCCCTATCTCGCTGTAAGAACAACAGCGGGCGTTATTCAGCAGAAATAACAAGTTTAGCTTTGAATCTAACACTGATGTGAGAGTAGGAAACTTATGCTAGGGGCCCCCGAAGCATCGTAGCTTGGGGGGATGCATGGTTGCACATGTCTTAACATAATTATATCCCTTTCCCAGCCCTGGGTTCAGCTCTGACTTGCCTGGAGAATCTTCTTCCTTTTGATTGGGAAGAGGTTCTTTAATCAGAATGAATTGGATCTCATGCGCAGCGGTGGGAAGGATTTTCTAATATGAGAACCAGTTTTGGAGAATATCCAGCAGTTGCATGAAGACCTGAAGAAGCAGCAGCCCACCCTCCCTCAATTAATGTTATTAATTTTTCATTATTGTCGTGACGTTTATTAAGCAGGGCATAGTCGCCCAGCTAATGCTCAATGAACTTGGTGTATTAAAAGTAAGGCTATGTTCACACATCATGGTTTTTTATGCGTCACCAATCTGCAGCAAAACTTTATCTTCACGGGCATTTTGTTCAGTATTTTTCTTGCAGTTTTGGTGCTTTTTTCAGTGTCCTTCGGTCTCTTTTTGTGCATGTGACGCGCCCCCTGGGCCATATTCTTTAGGGGGAATATCCGGAGCCGGATCAGATGGGAGTTGTAGTCTTCCGAGTGGCTGTGACCCGGTCCGTGCCCAGGGTGTCAAACTCAGTTGTATGTGGCAGTCCTACAGATGTTATTAAGTTCTTAATGTCGACTACGCCACCCGTTGTATTGCGGTCACTATGGCCGCCGCTGCAGCAGGGTCCGCTGAGGCTGATGGTGTAGGTGCAGCTTTTGATGGTATAACCCCCAACGGGTGGGGTATAGCCTCAGGGGGTCAGGTGCAGAGAATGGGGGTTGTGGTGGTGCAGCATAGATGTTAAAGGAAGACAGAGTCGGGTTATGCAGTTAAGGGTATTTACTCACTGCTGATGTTCCGGTCACTCCAGCTTCAAGTGACCTCCCGAGCCGTGCTGCATCCACCAGGTCCTGGATCCAGCCAACCCCCAAGCGAGTCCGGAGCGTGACCCTGAGCTCTCCTTCTGTCCTTTCTCTGGCCGTCCCCACTAGTGATCCACCCAGGTCCAGCTCCCTCGGGCCTTCTGTTGGGAGACCCTTGGCCTTGGGTTCCCTGACCCTCCACGTGGTATGCCTTCGGGGTGGATGTGGTGGGTGGCCGTGGCAGACGCTGCCCACGGCCTCCGGTCTCTGGCTGGGGTGTGTTTTTGCCCCCACCAGCTTGGGTTCCGGTACCCTGATGCCGACTCTTCACCCGTGGATTGGATTTGGGGTCTCAGAGTCCTCTCTTCTGTTTCCCCCTCTGGGTCTCTCTTGCTTTCTCCTCTCTCTCTCTGGGGCTTCTCTGCTCTGCTCTGACAAAAGGCTGACAGACTGACCCTGTTCTCTGATGGTGCCCACCTTATATACACCCTCTATGTGTGAGCTCAGGTGACCAGCACCCAATGAGCTCCTATCTTTACCCAGGCTGCTCCCCCTATCTGCCCCTACACTACTTGGGATGTACCACCCCCCTCCCACTCCAGCCAGGAACAGACTCGGTCGTACCTGCACATTTCTAAGTGGGAGTACCGTCGGCCTGTTCCTCGGAAATGGGATGTGTGTAGTGCATGCAGCCTACCGAGCTCAGTTCCACACTCCATCCTTACCCGGGAGTGGAATATCACACCTCTGGGTTGAGGTGCAATACCCCTGTAGCAGCCGAATCCTCAGGGTGCTACATTCCCCCCCGGTAAATCACAGCACGTCCTCGGGCTGTAAGACATAAATAACACCAAAACATACAAATTTTTGCATAAACATATAAAACATATAAAACATTATATATATATATATCAATATAAAACATTCTCGTCGCCTCTGGCTCCTCCTCCGGTCACTGTGCAACGTGTGACCGGGTAAAGTGCGACAGTCTCTCTGGAAAACTGGTTTTCCTATAAAACCGGTAGGGGGCGCTTTAGGACGCGCAACTATATACAGGGATATGGCCGCTCTCAGTCCTCGGCCAGGTATTGGGGAGGAATGACCGCTCTCAGTCCTCGGTCAGTGGGATTAAGGGAAATACGGGTAACAGTTCACACTTGCTGGTCCCAACGGGGACTATATTAGCAACAGCAACAGTTTCAGTTTTCAGTTTCAGTTCACGGTTTCAGTTTACTGTGCCCCGACGGGCAACTATATACAGCTTCTGCTTCGCTGTCCTTAGCGACGGCGTCCTCCTGCTCTTGCTTTTTGGTTACCTTTGGCTCTAGTTTCAGACCCGTCCGGGTCCTCTTGTTCTTCCTCCTCACACCGCAGCTCTTCCTCCGTCAGGCGGTGTACGTGGAGGGCGTAAGGTCCTTTGGCACACTTGTGCCGGGTGAAGGTGACCTCGTCTCCGATGTAGAGGTCACGACCTCTGTGCCCCTCCGGCAGATGGGACTCCACGTCTCTGCGCGTGACAAAGACGTCGCCGGGGGTGTTGTTGTCTCGGATGAAGCCCCACCCATGCTGCTGGTTGAACTTGATCACTGTCCCGATGGTGCGGGGACAATGCGCTGCACGGGGGTCCCTCCTGGTCCGGCTCTTCTGCTCGGCACTCCGTACTTGGGCCTGCTGTTCCCGGACCCGCCTCTCTCTCCGCTCCCTCGCAAACTCTTCGAGCTGCTGTCGGCAACACTCAGCACGCTCCGCTGCAGCTGCCCTGGTTTCCTGAGTGAACCCCATTAGGTCTTCTCCGGTGGGGTCCCACTCAAATTGGGCCTCTTCAAGCGGGGGCGAGATCCGTGCCACGGGCGTCGGAGCCGGAATCAGGGGCTCACACAAGGGCCCTAGTCTCTGCTGCCGTTCCAGCTCATGGAATTCTTCGGGCCAGATGAAGGGCCGCCCGTCCGGCCATGTGAGCTGGCTGAACAAGTCCTCCCCCAGGTGTGGCACCCTTGGTTTTACGGGCGCGGGTGCGGTGGTGGTGGCGCCCGGGTTGCCCAGGCCTTGCGGCCAGGCCTGGGGCACCTGGAAGGTGAAGGGCACCGTTAGGACGGCGGCGCCCTGGGCTACCTGGCCTTGCGGCCAGGCCGGAGGCTCCGCGGAGGTAGGAGGCGCTGTTGGTGATGCGGCGCCCGGGGGTACTAGGCCTTGCGACCAGGCTGGTGGTATTTCCTGCTTTGTCACGCTCCGGGTCGAGGCGCGTGACGTCACAGGGGTCGCTGCGGCGGCTTCCAGTCGGGGCCTAGTCCATAGCGGTGACATGGCGGCTACGGGCACAGCAGGGGGACTCTCGGGCTCTGCGACGGGGAGCTGGGGCAGGTGGGCGGTTTCCCGGCTTGGGGTATAGGCGTCCCCTTTACCTGCCTCCATGCGTTCGGCTCCCTTCTCGGCGTCGTCTCCGGCCTTTGGTCCTCCCGCGCCATCCTCAGAGGCGGTCTGTTTCCTCTTCCAGGGTAGCGTGCTCCGTTGACTGGTCTCAGCTTGCTGGGCCATCTCCCGGCTCCATTCCGCCAATGTCTCTCGCTGTACCCGGGCCATCCTCCGTGCGAGGCCCTCCAGGGCAGTCTGTGCACACTCCCGGTCTCGGGGGAGCTGTGCAAGGACCTCCACTAGGCCTAGTGGGGTCGTGGTTTCTAGCAGGCTCCTGACCAACGGGTCGGTGCTGCTCTGCTCTCCTTCCTCGGTCTCTAGCAGACTCCTGGCCAGCGGGCCGGTGCTGTTCTGCTTTCTCTCCATCTCCGGGCAAGCTCCTCCGCCACTCCTCTCCAGGCTTCTTGCCTCCGGGTGCGCTCGCTCCAGACTCCTCGTTAGACTTCTTGTCTCCGGGTGCGCTCGCTCCAGACTGCTCCAGGCGGCACCCATCTTTGTTCTCTCCTTTCGTCTCCTCCCACCTCGAGGGCGGTCCCGGGGCCACTTGGTGACTGTCAGCTCCAGGGGCAGTTCTTTTACGCTGACAGACACCTCTAGCATCACAGTCTCTGTTGGTGGGGGCGGTTTCCACTTTTGGCGCCATTTTCTGTCCTGGCCCACGATGGGAGGCGGCCTCTTGCCCTCCTTTGGCACGCCCATAATGGCGTCCGCTGCTCTTCCAAGGCGGGAAATCTGCGGATTTGGCGGGAAGCGTCGCCCAGTGGCGGGAAACTCTGCAGATGGCGGGAACAAGCTGGAAATGGCGGACAATCGGCGGGAAACGACCTGTGATGGGGTCCGATGGCGTGGACCCTCCGGAACCGGCGGGAGACTTCTTTCTGAGGTAAACTTGCACTTTTCTTCAGGCACGCAGTACCCGGTTGTTGTGGGCACGTAATCCTGCCGACTACGCCAAAGTTGACGCGCCCCCTGGGCCATATTCTTTAGGGGGAATATCCGGAGCCGGATCAGATGGGAGTTGTAGTCTTCCGAGTGGCTGTGACCCGGTCCGTGCCCAGGGTGTCAAACTCAGTTGTATGTGGCAGTCCTACAGATGTTATTAAGTTCTTAATGTCGACTACGCCACCCGTTGTATTGCGGTCACTATGGCCGCCGCTGCAGCAGGGTCCGCTGAGGCTGATGGTGTAGGTGCAGCTTTTGATGGTATAACCCCCAACGGGTGGGGTATAGCCTCAGGGGGTCAGGTGCAGAGAATGGGGGTTGTGGTGGTGCAGCATAGATGTTAAAGGAAGACAGAGTCGGGTTATGCAGTTAAGGGTATTTACTCACTGCTGATGTTCCGGTCACTCCAGCTTCAAGTGACCTCCCGAGCCGTGCTGCATCCACCAGGTCCTGGATCCAGCCAACCCCCAAGCGAGTCCGGAGCGTGACCCTGAGCTCTCCTTCTGTCCTTTCTCTGGCCGTCCCCACTAGTGATCCACCCAGGTCCAGCTCCCTCGGGCCTTCTGTTGGGAGACCCTTGGCCTTGGGTTCCCTGACCCTCCACGTGGTATGCCTTCGGGGTGGATGTGGTGGGTGGCCGTGGCAGACGCTGCCCACGGCCTCCGGTCTCTGGCTGGGGTGTGTTTTTGCCCCCACCAGCTTGGGTTCCGGTACCCTGATGCCGACTCTTCACCCGTGGATTGGATTTGGGGTCTCAGAGTCCTCTCTTCTGTTTCCCCCTCTGGGTCTCTCTTGCTTTCTCCTCTCTCTCTCTGGGGCTTCTCTGCTCTGCTCTGACAAAAGGCTGACAGACTGACCCTGTTCTCTGATGGTGCCCACCTTATATACACCCTCTATGTGTGAGCTCAGGTGACCAGCACCCAATGAGCTCCTATCTTTACCCAGGCTGCTCCCCCTATCTGCCCCTACACTACTTGGGATGTACCACCCCCCTCCCACTCCAGCCAGGAACAGACTCGGTCGTACCTGCACATTTCTAAGTGGGAGTACCGTCGGCCTGTTCCTCGGAAATGGGATGTGTGTAGTGCATGCAGCCTACCGAGCTCAGTTCCACACTCCATCCTTACCCGGGAGTGGAATATCACACCTCTGGGTTGAGGTGCAATACCCCTGTAGCAGCCGAATCCTCAGGGTGCTACATTCCCCCCCGGTAAATCACAGCACGTCCTCGGGCTGTAAGACATAAATAACACCAAAACATACAAATTTTTGCATAAACATATAAAACATATAAAACATTATATATATATATATCAATATAAAACATTCTCGTCGCCTCTGGCTCCTCCTCCGGTCACTGTGCAACGTGTGACCGGGTAAAGTGCGACAGTCTCTCTGGAAAACTGGTTTTCCTATAAAACCGGTAGGGGGCGCTTTAGGACGCGCAACTATATACAGGGATATGGCCGCTCTCAGTCCTCGGCCAGGTATTGGGGAGGAATGACCGCTCTCAGTCCTCGGTCAGTGGGATTAAGGGAAATACGGGTAACAGTTCACACTTGCTGGTCCCAACGGGGACTATATTAGCAACAGCAACAGTTTCAGTTTTCAGTTTCAGTTCACGGTTTCAGTTTACTGTGCCCCGACGGGCAACTATATACAGCTTCTGCTTCGCTGTCCTTAGCGACGGCGTCCTCCTGCTCTTGCTTTTTGGTTACCTTTGGCTCTAGTTTCAGACCCGTCCGGGTCCTCTTGTTCTTCCTCCTCACACCGCAGCTCTTCCTCCGTCAGGCGGTGTACGTGGAGGGCGTAAGGTCCTTTGGCACACTTGTGCCGGGTGAAGGTGACCTCGTCTCCGATGTAGAGGTCACGACCTCTGTGCCCCTCCGGCAGATGGGACTCCACGTCTCTGCGCGTGACAAAGACGTCGCCGGGGGTGTTGTTGTCTCGGATGAAGCCCCACCCATGCTGCTGGTTGAACTTGATCACTGTCCCGATGGTGCGGGGACAATGCGCTGCACGGGGGTCCCTCCTGGTCCGGCTCTTCTGCTCGGCACTCCGTACTTGGGCCTGCTGTTCCCGGACCCGCCTCTCTCTCCGCTCCCTCGCAAACTCTTCGAGCTGCTGTCGGCAACACTCAGCACGCTCCGCTGCAGCTGCCCTGGTTTCCTGAGTGAACCCCATTAGGTCTTCTCCGGTGGGGTCCCACTCAAATTGGGCCTCTTCAAGCGGGGGCGAGATCCGTGCCACGGGCGTCGGAGCCGGAATCAGGGGCTCACACAAGGGCCCTAGTCTCTGCTGCCGTTCCAGCTCATGGAATTCTTCGGGCCAGATGAAGGGCCGCCCGTCCGGCCATGTGAGCTGGCTGAACAAGTCCTCCCCCAGGTGTGGCACCCTTGGTTTTACGGGCGCGGGCGCGGTGGTGGTGGCGCCCGGGTTGCCCAGGCCTTGCGGCCAGGCCTGGGGCACCTGGAAGGTGAAGGGCACCGTTAGGACGGCGGCGCCCTGGGCTACCTGGCCTTGCGGCCAGGCCGGAGGCTCCGCGGAGGTAGGGGGCGCTGTTGGTGATGCGGCGCCCGGGGGTACTAGGCCTTGCGACCAGGCTGGTGGTATTTCCTGCTTTGTCACGCTCCGGGTCGAGGCGCGTGACGTCACAGGGGTCGCTGCGGCGGCTTCCGGTCGGGGCCTAGTCCATAGCGGTGACATGGCGGCTACGGGCACAGCAGGGGGACTCTCGGGCTCTGCGACGGGGAGCTGGGGCAGGTGGGCGGTTTCCCGGCTTGGGGTATAGGCGTCCCCTTTACCTGCCTCCATGCGTTCGGCTCCCTTCTCGGCGTCGTCTCCGGCCTTTGGTCCTCCCGCGCCATCCTCAGAGGCGGTCTGTTTCCTCTTCCAGGGTAGCGTGCTCCGTTGACTGGTCTCAGCTTGCTGGGCCATCTCCCGGCTCCATTCCGCCAATGTCTCTCGCTGTACCCGGGCCATCCTCCGTGCGAGGCCCTCCAGGGCAGTCTGTGCACACTCCCGGTCTCGGGGGAGCTGTGCAAGGACCTCCACTAGGCCTAGTGGGGTCGTGGTTTCTAGCAGGCTCCTGACCAATGGGTCGGTGCTGCTCTGCTCTCCTTCCTCGGTCTCTAGCAGACTCCTGGCCAGCGGGCCGGTGCTGTTCTGCTTTCTCTCCATCTCCGGGCAAGCTCCTCCGCCACTCCTCTCCAGGCTTCTTGCCTCCGGGTGCGCTCGCTCCAGACTCCTCGTTAGACTTCTTGTCTCCGGGTGCGCTCGCTCCAGACTGCTCCAGGCGGCACCCATCTTTGTTCTCTCCTTTCGTCTCCTCCCACCTCGAGGGCGGTCCCGGGGCCACTTGGTGACTGTCAGCTCCAGGGGCAGTTCTTTTACGCTGACAGACACCTCTAGCATCACAGTCTCTGTTGGTGGGGGCGGTTTCCACTTTTGGCGCCATTTTCTGTCCTGGCCCACGATGGGAGGCGGCCTCTTGCCCTCCTTTGGCACGCCCATAATGGCGTCCGCTGCTCTTCCAAGGCGGGAAATCTGCGGATTTGGCGGGAAGCGTCGCCCAGTGGCGGGAAACTCTGCAGATGGCGGGAACAAGCTGGAAATGGCGGACAATCGGCGGGAAACGACCTGTGATGGGGTCCGATGGCGTGGACCCTCCGGAACCGGCGGGAGACTTCTTTCTGAGGTAAACTTGCACTTTTCTTCAGGCACGCAGTACCCGGTTGTTGTGGGCACGTAATCCTGCCGACTACGCCAAAGTTGACGCGCCCCCTGGGCCATATTCTTTAGGGGGAATATCCGGAGCCGGATCAGATGGGAGTTGTAGTCTTCCGAGTGGCTGTGACCCGGTCCGTGCCCAGGGTGTCAAACTCAGTTGTATGTGGCAGTCCTACAGATGTTATTAAGTTCTTAATGTCGACTACGCCACCCGTTGTATTGCGGTCACTATGGCCGCCGCTGCAGCAGGGTCCGCTGAGGCTGATGGTGTAGGTGCAGCTTTTGATGGTATAACCCCCAACGGGTGGGGTATAGCCTCAGGGGGTCAGGTGCAGAGAATGGGGGTTGTGGTGGTGCAGCATAGATGTTAAAGGAAGACAGAGTCGGGTTATGCAGTTAAGGGTATTTACTCACTGCTGATGTTCCGGTCACTCCAGCTTCAAGTGACCTCCCGAGCCGTGCTGCATCCACCAGGTCCTGGATCCAGCCAACCCCCAAGCGAGTCCGGAGCGTGACCCTGAGCTCTCCTTCTGTCCTTTCTCTGGCCGTCCCCACTAGTGATCCACCCAGGTCCAGCTCCCTCGGGCCTTCTGTTGGGAGACCCTTGGCCTTGGGTTCCCTGACCCTCCACGTGGTATGCCTTCGGGGTGGATGTGGTGGGTGGCCGTGGCAGACGCTGCCCACGGCCTCCGGTCTCTGGCTGGGGTGTGTTTTTGCCCCCACCAGCTTGGGTTCCGGTACCCTGATGCCGACTCTTCACCCGTGGATTGGATTTGGGGTCTCAGAGTCCTCTCTTCTGTTTCCCCCTCTGGGTCTCTCTTGCTTTCTCCTCTCTCTCTCTGGGGCTTCTCTGCTCTGCTCTGACAAAAGGCTGACAGACTGACCCTGTTCTCTGATGGTGCCCACCTTATATACACCCTCTATGTGTGAGCTCAGGTGACCAGCACCCAATGAGCTCCTATCTTTACCCAGGCTGCTCCCCCTATCTGCCCCTACACTACTTGGGATGTACCACCCCCCTCCCACTCCAGCCAGGAACAGACTCGGTCGTACCTGCACATTTCTAAGTGGGAGTACCGTCGGCCTGTTCCTCGGAAATGGGATGTGTGTAGTGCATGCAGCCTACCGAGCTCAGTTCCACACTCCATCCTTACCCGGGAGTGGAATATCACACCTCTGGGTTGAGGTGCAATACCCCTGTAGCAGCCGAATCCTCAGGGTGCTACACATGTACATAAAGTTCTGTGAAAAAAAAGAACCCCATTCTATTCTGCCATCAAAAACGCTGATTCAAATTTTGGTGCGTTTTTTCAGCGTTCTTTTTCACCACCCATTACTTCCTATGGGTGAAATGACGCTGAAAGAAGTGACATGCTCTATTTTCCAAAAAAGGCAGCAAGACATGTGACACAGGTACTTTAGATGCAGTGACACAGAAACACACAGCTGCCAGTACAGGGTTAATAAACAGGGGGGGGGATTTATTGGAGCAGGGTCAATCTCCACGCAGGGAGTAACAAGGAAAATATGGGGACAACAAGGGGAGTAGCAGGTAAAAGGCTATAACCGACAATCCACAGTTTGGCTAGATGTAGCAGAGTCGAGACGGTTGTAATCGGCAGTTTTACACTTAGCTGACTCTTGTTCCCCACAAGGCCGTTGCCGGCTGATGCCAGTGTTGTTTTCTTCCGGCTTCCCCGCCTAAACAATGCTCCATCTTCTGGCGGCAGCGGGCGGTCTCCGGTTTGACCCGGTCTCCGGGTTGGACATGCTGACCCTGGAGGTCCCTTCCAACTCTAACATTCTATGATTCTATGATAGGGTAAAGCTATTTTCTCTGATAAAGCCTCCTTTGCACTCTTTGGGACACCTGGAAGAATGATTGTCAGGAGAAGAAAAGGTGATCTCTAGCGTGAGTCTTGTGTCCGCCAGCAGAAAAGCATCCTGAGACCATTCATCTGTGCAGTTGCTCACTCACAATTTTGCCATGTCACACTGCTGTTAATAAGAAATATTTTCTCTGATGAAGCCCCCTTCAGACTGTTTGGGGCTAAGAACACTGCCATGAATAAATAATAGTATTTAAATATCCTCAAAGATCAACTTCTCCCAACGATCAAGGAGCAATTTGGTGATGATCAATGCTTTTTTCCAGCATAATGGAGCAACATGGCACAAAAAAAAGCGATAACTAAATGGTTCGTTGAACAAAATATTGAAATTTGAGTCCATAGCCCAGAATTCCTTTGCTTTCAACACCATTGAAAACCTGTGGTAAATCCTCAAAAAGCGAGTGGGCCAACAGCCCAAAACACCGTGTCTGCGAATTGAGATTCCGATTTGGCTTTTATCCTAAGTCATATTGCAAGACTCATTAAAGGGTTGATTGTGGTGTGTAGGATTGCTGCTTCCAATAGGTGGCGTTATAGAGTTAAGTCCTCTTTCTCTGAAGAGGCAATTTGCATATTACATTTCCCAGAGAAGCATTGCACAGCGATTAAGCCTCCTTACCTTGAAATGCCAGAGCCGGTGTGTCACTCTTCACAAGGAGAAATGTGGGACCCCAGGGGTCCGGTTGCCACAGTGGCATTGCCTCCCTCACAAGGGGTGATGCCATGCCTGGAAGCAAGGACGGGTCCCCTTATCAGGTTTACCAGCATACAACATTTTCTTGGCTCCAGACCAGAAAGGGGAGCTTCTCCCCTTTAAAACTGGAATCTGGAGGCGGGGTTAGTAAGAGTGAGTAGAGAAGAGTTGGAGACAAGGCAGTGACGAGGAAGGACCTGGGGAAGGGAGCTGTGAACAAGCTCACCCAAGAGAGAGGCGCAAAGGGACCGGACACCGGAGTCCAGGGTTGCCCAGCAGCAAATTCCGGAGGGCAGGAGACTGCAGGTCTCCTGGCCCCACCAGACGCCCAGCGGCACAGCAGCATCATAGGGCCCAGCACCACCACGTAGGAGTGACAATTGAGGAATGGCAGAGCTGCCTACCATACGGGTGAGGAAAGAGACGATTTACTCAGGGACGAGGGCCGCAGCATAGCATCAAGCAGCAGGGCCAAAGAGAATAGAGCAGAGGTAAGCCCTACAACTCCACCTGGCAAGGTGGATCCCCAACTTGCTTACAGGCTGCCCTGACCTTCACTACCAGCTAGTACCCGTGCCCCTGTCTGCTGTGAATAACCACAAGTAAGGCTAGAGGAAACCGCCAATAATGTGTTGTCTGTTCATTACCTGCGCCCTCAGCCCTGCACAACACTGTACCAGCCGACAACATCTACTCTTCAAATCATCTACACTGCCCTGGAGCTTAGCTCTGCCTGTGGAGAGCTGAACCAACTCTGCTGCGTCACCATCAGCTCCAGTGGATCTGCACCTCAGCGGCGGCCCCATGTAGCCGCATACCACAGGTGGCATCATGAACATTATCTCTAAAAATTTTATTCCCCTTTTACTTTTCCTTTAATTGACAACCCTGGGTCAGCACCAACCGGCCCGGCTACCGAGTACCCCACGGCCCAGGGGGTGCGTCAAACTTGGCGTCACAAACAGGATTCGAAGCCCGGTGTAACCGGGTACTGTGTGCCATAGACTTTGCTAAACTGTATCATCACGTCATTTGCCGTCAGCTGAGGGGAAGCAGGAGGCCCCAATCTGGAAACGCCGGGTAAGCGATCCCTCTCGCCTGCAGAGCAGCATACTGGTATGTCAGCAGAAACCCAGGACCTGGCTGAGGTTCACTTGGGGAGAGGAAGATGCCCAACCTGGAAGTGGAACCCTCTGCGGGCGCGGCCTCCACCGCTGTAATGCCGTTATCCAACCATGCCGTATATTACAGCGGCGGCGTGGTTGCCCCAGTACTCAGGTGAGTTGCACACCCTGAGCAAATTTGAGGAGAGACTGCGCAGTTTGTTTCAAGTGTACCCCCTGTCTGAGGAGCAGAAAGTCAGCATCCTTATAGGCCAGCTAATCGGTGTAGCCCAGAGAGAGGTGAAGAGAGGTGAAGTCTTGGCCAGGCATCGACAAAAGCGCTGTTAAGGAAATACTGGCCCGGTTGAAGGATACCTTTGACACCCGCACGGCAGCGGAGATTAAAATGAAGTTCAACGGGTGCAAACAAAGGGTGGAGGACAGTGTACGGGGCTATGCTCTAAACCTGCAGGAGGCGCTGCGGGCCATTAAACAGGTAAACCCCAACAGTGTGCGAGACGAGGACAGATTGCTAACCAAACAGTTTATTGAGCGGCTCCTGTCTAACGCTCACCGGACACAGCTGCGCATTATGGCTCTGCAAAACCCTGATCTGGACTTTGTGCAATTTAAAGACCAAGCCATTCGGGTGCTGTGAGAATCAACCCCAAGTGGCACTGCACCCCTCTGGCGCCCAGCTATCACATACCACCAGGAGGTGGTGTCATTTTCCCAGGCACCTGTGGAGGCTGATGCGCAGATGCTAGATAATGACCCGTCTGCAGACCTACGCCTTTAGGTCCAGGAGCTGACCAAAAGTGTGGCTGCACTAACCAAAACCGTGCAAGCCATACAAGTGTCTCCAAAGGAAAAGATCCAGCTGGCTTCCAGTCCAGATGACGTCCCGTGGTGAGGGTAGAGAAGGATTCCACTGACCAGAGGGAGAAACAGCGATCGCTACGACCAGAAAGGACAACCCATCTGTCGCCGCTGTCAAGAGGCGGGTCACCTCGCAAGATTCTGCAATTTAAACGAGCAACCCCTGGGGCAGAGGGCCAACCTCCAGGAGTAAGATGACCAGGCCCACAAAGATGGAGAGACAAGTACGTGGGAGGACGACTGGTCCTACCTGTCGTGCTTGATGGCATCCCGATGAACACATTACTGGACACTGGTTACCAGGTGACAACGATGCCGTATATTCTTTATAAACGATACTGGACTGATTCAGACATTACCCGCAGTCCAGATAAACATATTAACATCTTTGCCAGCAATGGTCAGCCCTTGTCTCAGGTAAGGTATAAAGGTTGGCCGAGTAGAATTGCTATCACAAGGAATGATTATTGTTGATATTGATCGCCGAGAAAGCCATCCTATGATAACTATAGGCACCAATGTGATAGAGAATTGTCTTGGGGAAATTATTGTTTTGTTGCAACAGGTCGCACAGACTGCCAGCTCTGGCAGCAGCGAGTTCTGCAGAAGGAGATCAAAGTTTTTATGCTTAATGTTCGTTACACCACCTATGGTATGCGGCTATATGGAGCCACCGCTGCGGAGCAGGTCCTCTGGAGCTGTTGGTAATGCAGCAGAGTTGGTTCAGCTCTCCACAGGTAGAGCTAAGCTCCAAGGCGTTGCTGAGGTGATTATAGATGAGGCAGATGTTGTTGTGCAGTGTGGTGCAGGGGATGATGGCGCAGCAATAATTCACAGACACAGTGGGGTGCAGTCTTCAGGGTTTACTCACGGTGACCATGTTGCTCCTGGTTACAACGGGCAATTATCACCACCCACGTCGTGCTGCGTTCACCGAGGCAGGGGTTCAGCAATCCCTCAGGTATGTCAGAAATACTTAAGGGGAACCCGTTCTGTGTGCCTTTCTCAGTCATCTTCCTGCGCTGGCTCTCACCCTCCTGCCCTGCACCTCACAATCAGTGTCCCAAGCCGGTAACCTCAGATCTTGGCGGGCAACCTGGAGTTCCCTGGATCCTGTGCGGCTATCTTTTTAGCGATTAATTGTGGCTGTAGCAACTACACCCTGAAAGTGCAGAAGCCTCTGGTTTCTAGTTGAATATTGCAATTCTCACTAGTCATGGGCCGGTCCCCTCTGCGGCTTGATCCTTCCACTCCTGGTAGATTCGGGCGTACGGGTGGCCTCCAGCACTTCCCGTACCCCTAGGATCCCCTCTTTCTTCCTTGGAACCATCCTCCCTGCTCCTCTCTTCTCTTTAGTTTCTCTTCCTGGCCTCTCTCACTCAGGCCCGCTCCTCCCGAGCAGAGCTCCTGCTCCTTTCACTGTCCTCCTCTGACTGAACACACACCCAAGATGACTATCCTCCTCCTGAAGTGCTCCCCTGACTGCTTCCTCCACCCACACCCACTACATGGTTCCCCCTCTCTTGGTTCCCCCCACTCCAGCCAGGGACAGGGCTCAGCAGCGCAGCAGTGCATCTTGCCCCTCCTGCTGGTCTGGCATGGTGTAGTGTTGGATGCAGGTGTTTGGGTCCCGGGCAGTACTCCATCCTTACCTGAGAGTGGGATACTACACCTCTGGGTGAGATGCAGTACCTCTGCGGTGACTGAACCCGCAGGGGCGCCACATCAGAATCTACAATTAAGCACTGACTCCACCCCTTTGCACCAAAAGCATGGGGTGTACCGGGTGGTCCAAGAATATGAGCGAGTCTTTAGCAAACCCCCACTAGACTTTGGGCAGGTAAAAGGGGTCCAACATCTATCCCCACCGGAGGTCATCCGCCCATTAAAGAGAGGTACCGGCCTGTACCTCTAGCTCACTATCAATGTGTCAAGGGAATGCTACGGGAGATAAAGGAGGCTGGGCTGATCAAAGATAGTTGTAGCCCCTGGGCAGCTCCATTAGTCCTCGTTAGAAAGAAAGATGGTACAATGTGGATGTGTGTTGATTATAGGTAGATTAACCGCATTACACATAAGGATGCCTACCCATTACCCAGAATTAAGGAATCATTAGCAGCACTGAGATCCGCTAACTATTTCTCCATTTTGGATCTCACCAGTGGGTATTGGCAGGTTCCCGTGGCAGAGGCGGACAGAGAGAAGACCGCGTTTACAACACCAATGGGCCTCTTCGAGTTCAAATGCATGCCATTTGGGCTCTGCAACGCCCCAGGAACATTCCAGCAGTTAATGGAGTGTTGCCTAGGACACAAAAACTTCTAAACTGTTCTGCTGTACCTAGACGTCGTAATCGTCTACTCAAAGACATACGAAGACCACCTGGAGCACCTGGCCGAGGTGTTCGAGGCCCTATCCAGTTTTGGCCTGAAAGTAAAGCCGTCCAAGTGCCACCTGTTGAAGCCCAAGGTGCAGTACCCAGGTCATGTGGTAAGCGAAGAAGGTGTAGCACCAGACCCTGAAAAAGTCACCGTGATCAAGGACTGGCCAAGACCCTCCACTATCAAGGAAGTGCGGCAGCTCCTCGGGCTGGTAGGCTACTACAGGAGATTCATAAAGGGTTTCACTAAGATAGCTCCGTCCCACGGAAAGGAACCCCGACAACTATAGTTCCTTCAAATTGGATTTTTCAGCCATAGTCTGGGCTGTAACAGAGCGCTTCAAACACTACCTGGCTTCAGCAAAGTTTACAATTTTCGCTGACCCACCTTGAAACGGCAAAGCTAGGTGCACTGGAGCTGCGATGGATGGCCCGGCTGTCCAACTACGAGTTTACCATCAAGTATCGGTCAGGGCATAAAAACGCTAATGCTGATGCGCTGCCAGGATGCCCAACTTGCCAGATGGGGGAGAAGACACGGAAGAGCTGGAGGAGATAGAGCTACCGGCTTTCCATCGTCATGGGGTGACCCAGTGCTCCCACTGTGTGAAGTACAAGCACTCCGCCAACAGGGAGGCCACGTTTAACCCATTGCCCCACCAAGGATGGGCAGAGATGCAGGATAGCGACCCGGCTGTCCACCTAGTAAAGGAGTTGCTGACACAAGCTGACTCGCACTCTGTTCCCGATGCTCGACAGGAGACCCAACAGTTGTGGAAGGAGAAGGGCAAGCTGCTCATGTACGAGGGAAAGCTGAGTCGAAGAAGCATCAACTCCCGGACACACAAACTGGTCTGGCAGGTGGTAGTCCCGAAGCGGGATGTGCCAATGGTCTTAGAGGCGTACCACGATGGAACAGGACACTTCGGGTGGAAGAAGTTGGAAGTCCTGCTAAGTGAACGATTCTACTGGGATGAGGAAAGCAATCGAGAGATGGTGTCGAGAATGTGCTCCATGCAACCTGAGACGGAAAGGCCGTGATAGCCAGAGGGCTCCCCTGAAGCCCATAATCACCAAACAACCACTTGAACTGGTAGCCTTGGACCATGTGAAGCCAGCCCCAAGTCGGTCAGGCTATGTCTACGCTCTCACCATAGTAGACCACTACTCCCGGTTCCTGTTAGTAGTGCCAATGAAGGATGAGTGTAACATCCCTGGTGGCGGGCTTGCATGGCTTACCATCTCCCACCATGCAAGACCGCAATTTTAACTTTCAGGCCAGGCTGCACACTTTTGTTCCAGTACCTGCTGTTTGTATGTCTCTTGTCTGCTGGCTTAGGGCGTCGGCGCTGTTGCTTTCTGATTCTTAAAGCTACAGTGTGCGCAGTCCTAATGCGTCCCCAGCCTATTGCTGTGAGTCACTAGATACTTAAACCACCTCCACCCAGTAGGAGGGGCCTGAGCAACACTTTATTACAGTCTGTTCTGTGCAACTGTGAGTTGCCAGGTCCTGTCCTGACTCTAGTCTGTCCGCCACCCTGGGGGCTGAGTACCCAGGGCCTCTACCTGTACCTGTGACTTCTAGTCACTTTCTGCCACCCTGGGGGCTGAGTTCCCAGGCTCGTTCCTGTATCTTGTTCTTGGTTCAGATCCTGTCTGAACAGTGTCCTAGTCCGTTACTTTTTTGTCTCTATGTCTGTATCTTCCCTCTTTCCTGCAGTGTCTGAACCTGCACCTGACTCCAACTCGTTGTCTCTGTACGTCTGTTTGTGAGTTTTGTGTCCACTCGCTACTTCATTGTAAGTACCTTGCGTGTATCTGGTTCTGCTCGTTCTGTTTCCCTCCCTCTGTATCTAACTCCTGTGTTCCAGCTGTCTTCTTGTGTTTTCCAGTCTGTTCCATGTGAACAGAGCCCTGTCCTGTCTACCGCATCTGCGGGTTTTGCTTTGCTCTGCTTGCTCACCGCACCTGCGGTTTTGCTCTGCTTTGCTTGTTCACCGCATCTGCGGGTTTTACTCTGCTTTGCTAGTTCACCGCATCTGCGGTTTTGCTCTGCTTTGCTTGTTCACCGCATCTGCGGGTTTTGCTCTGCTTTGCTTGTTCACCGCATCTGCGGTTTTGCTCTGCTTTGCTTGTTCACTGCATCTGCGGGTTTTGCTCTGCTTTGCTTGTTCACCACATCTGCGGTTTTGCTCTGCTTTGCTTGTTCACCACATCTGCGGGTTTTGCTCTGCTTTGCTTGTTCACCGCATCTGCGGGTTTTGCTCCGCTCTGCTTGTTTACCGCACCTGCGGCTCTGTTCCTGTATCCCAGTCTGTACTGGCCCTATCCTGCCTGCGTTCCTACTTGCCAGTACCCGCCTGTCTGCATGTCAGCCGTGCCTCCCTGTGCCCACCTGTCTGCATGCCAGCCGTGCCTGCCAGTGCCCACCTGTCTGCATACCAGCTGTGCCTGTCAATATCCACCTGTCTGCAAACCAGCCGTGCCTGCCAGTACCCACCAGTCAATATGCCAGTTTAACCTGCCTGTTCCTGCATTCCCTGGTGTGGGACAACAGCTGTGACCAGGGTCTGACCTGGAGTAGCACCTGGTCCCTCTGCTCGGTTCCTCCCTGGTTCACGGAGTCGACTGAGCCGCCGTGTGACCTTGGTCGGATCGGGTTGATACTTATTTACGCCCCTCCAGGCACTCCTCGGTTCATGGTACAGTGGGATCACTAATCACACTCACGCTAGTCTGCCTGGGCGTGTGCGTAACAATGAGACGGCTAAGACGGCAGCAAAAGCGTTTCAACAACACTTTTGTCGCCCGTACAGTTACCCTGAACAAGTGCTTACCGACCAAGGCCCAGCCTTTGAAGCAGAAGTGTTTCAGGAATTCTGGAACTTGTACAGCTGCAAGAAAATAAGGAGGATGCCGTATCATCCCAAGACCAACGGGATGTGCAAGAAAATGAACCAGGTGGTAATAGACCTGTTGAAGACGTTGCCCCTTGAAGAACGCAGCCTGTGACCAGAGAGGTTACCAGATTGGGTAGACCTATATAACCACATCCCGGTGAACTCCACCAATGGTACACCCGCCTACCATGAGGGCAAGACCTGGCAAGCTATCCATTGACTTAGACATGGGAGTTTTAACACCTGAGGCGACATCACCAGATGCAGATTGGTATACGGAGCGGCAGCAACAATACCGCAAGTTGCAAGAATGTGTAGAGAGAAGTTTGTCCCAGGTGAGACAGAAGCAGGAGAGAACTTATAATCAGCACGTACCTGCAGTTCCCTTGTCACCTGGAGAACAGGTACTCAAAAGGAAGAGACGAGTTCACAAATTAGACGATCAGTGGGAGGTTGAGCCATACACCGTCTTACCTTCAAATTTCGATAACGCCAAGGTATGCCACATCAGTAAAGATGGAGGAGACACTTCGGCGGCAGTCTCAAGAGACCACCTGAACATATGCCCTGATCAATTGAGACACCAAGAGGAAGACCAAAACAGCCCTCAGCACACAGAAAAGGTGGAAGAGACGGTTCAAACCATCCTTGGAGAATTTCCCCGGTCTTGGATGCAGGTGAACCAAGCAATCGTGGTACCTGTCCTAACCTTTCCCCAAGTAGCCTCACCGGAAGCCGCAGAGACTCTAGAACAGCAGAGAGACCAGTCAGCCCCAGCAACAGATGCCACAACTGCAGTGGAACTAGTGAATCTACCCCCTGCTAGTGGTGAATCTGTCATACCCATGGTGAGTCAAAGAATTCATAGAAGACTACCAAGCCTACTGGTGTTACCTCAGACTAACCGTAGTGTAGTCCACACTGAGCCCACCACACCAGCGGTAGACACTAGAGACCCGGGTAGGTCATTGGCAACAAATGTACTACATAGATCAACCCATAGTACCATAGGTCAGCTCCCTGCCCATTATAGGGACTAGAGTGTATTAAAATAAAAGTGTATAGTATATAGTTGCAACCGTTAAGTATGAGAGCCTACAGAGACTTCCTGTAAGAACTTTTAAGTAATCGTGAGTGTATATAGTTATTAAATTTATGGACAAATGGACCACAGGACTAGGTGTGGTCAGGACAATGTTGAAGAACGTTAAGTGTTGGCCTTGAAAATAAACTGCAGGCTTGGCCGAAAACCAGGCCCACCGGCAGAGTACCCTGAAGCCATGCCCAGGGACGATACACAAAGTGGGTTGAGGCGGTTCCCACCAACCAACCTTCAGAAGCCTGGAAAAAAGACAATTCCCGGACTGTGGCATAAAGACTAAGCGCCGCAGTGACTGCTACCAATTTTTGTTGGGTTTTTGTGATTTTTGCTTATTGAGACTTTGTAAACTATTTGTAATGTGAATTGTTATTGTTGTTAATTCTAAAAGGTGTCCTCAGTCCGGGAGTACTGAATTTAACTAGGGGGGAATGTGGCATCCCAGGGGTCCGGTTGCCACAGTGGCATTGCCTCCCTCACAAGGGGTGATGCCATGCCTGGAAGCAAGGAGGGGTCCCCTTATCAGGTTTACCAGCATACAACACTTTCCTGGCTCCAGACCAGAAAGGGGAGCTCCTCCCCTTTAAAACTGGAATCTGGAGGCGGACTTAGTAAGAGTGAGTAGAGAGGAGTTGGAGACAAGGCAGAAACGAGGAAGGACCTGGGGAAGGGAGCTGTGAACAAGCTCACCCCAGAGAGAGGCGCAAAGGAACCGGACAACGGAGTCCGTGGTTGTGGGGCACTGAAGGCCCAGCAGAAAATTCCTGAGGGCAGGAGACTGCAAGTCTCCTGGCCCGTCCAGATGCCCGGCAGCACAGCAGCATCATAGGGCCCAACACCGCCACATGGGAGCGACAATTGAGGAAGGCTCGAGCTGCCTTCCATACGGGTAAGGAAAGAGACATTTTACTCAGGGACGGGGGCTGCAGCATAGCTTCATGCAGCAGGGCCAAAGAGAATAGTGCAGAGGGAAGGCCTACAACTCCACCTGGCGAGGTGGATCCCCAACTTGCTTACAGGCCGCCCTGACCTTCACTACCAGGTAGTACCCGTGCCCCTGTCTGCTCTGACAAACCGCAGGTAATGCTAGAGGAAACCGCCATTAATGTGTTGTCTGTTCATTACCTGCGCCCTCAGCCCTGCACAACACTGTCCCAGCTGACAACATCTACTCTTCAAATCATCTACACTGCCCTGGAGCTTAGCTCTGTCTGTGGAGAGCTGAACCAACTCTGCTGCGTCACCATCAGCTCCAGTGGATCTGCACCATAGCGGCAGCCCCATATAGCCGCATACCACAGGTGGCATCACGAACATTATCTCTAAAAACTTTTTTGCCCTTTTACTTTTCCTTTAATTGACCACCCTGGGTCACGGACCGGGTCACGGCCACCGTGACACCCCCAGCACTGACCAGCCCGGCTACGGAGTACCCCACTTCCCAGGGGGTCAGAAACGTTACGCCTTAGACCCCAGTCCAGATCCTCTCTTCCAGCCAAATCAGTTCTCAAGTCATTTTGCAAGACTCGTTAAGGGGTTGATTGTGACTTATAGGATTGCTGCTTCCAATAGATGGCGCTATAGAGTTCAAGTCCTCTTTTTATCTGAAGAGGCAATTTGCACAAACAAAAACAGAGATTGAATCATAGAATCATAGAATGGTAGAGTTGGAAGGGACCTCCTGGGTCATCTGGTCCAACCCCCTGCTCAAAGCAGGATTCACTAGATCATCTCAGACAGATGTCTGTCCAGCCTCTGTTTGAAGACGTCCATTGAAGGGGAACTCACCACCTCTCGTGGCAGCCTGTTCCACTCATTAATCACCCTAACTGTCAAAAAGTTTTTTCTAATATCTAATCTGTGTCTCCTCCCATTTAGTTTCATCCCATTGCTTCTAGTCTTTCCTTGTGCAAATGAGAATAAAGATGATCCTTCTACAATGTGACAGCCCTTGACATATTTGTAGACAGCTATTAAGTCTCCTCTCAGTCTTCTTTTTTGCAAGCTAAACATTCCCAAATCCTGTAACCGTTCCTCATAGGACATGGTTTGCAGACCAGTCACCATTCTGGTCGCTCTTCTCTGAACTTGCTCCAGTTTGTCTATGTCTTTTTTAAAATGTGGTGCCCAAAACTGTACACAGTATTCCAGATGAGGTCTGACCAAAGAGGAGTAAAGACCGATAATGACTTCACGTGATCTAGACTGTATGCTTCTGTTAATACATCCCAGAATTGTATTTGCCTTTTTTGCTGCTGCATCACACTGTTGACTCATGTTCAGTCTATGATCTATTAGTATACCTAAGTCTTTTTCACATGTACTGTTGCTTAGCTCTATTCCTCCCATTCTGTATATGCTTTTTTCATTTTTATTGCCCAGATGTAGTACTTTGCATTTTTCCCTGTTAAAAACCATTCTGTTGGTTGCTGCCCACTGCTCCAGTTTATTTAGGTCTTTTTGAATCCTCTCTCTCTCTTCTCTAGTATTAGCTATCCCTCCTAGCTTTGTGTCATCAGCAAATTTAAATTGTGATTGTGATAAACTCCAAGCACCGATTAAGCGAGAATGGGCAGTCATCAGTGAGTGATTCAAATTTTTATAGAATTTTTCCATTTTTACTTGAACCTGTGATCGTTCTTCGCTAATACTATATACTACAATACTACTGTATTGCAGTATGTAGAGAAATAATGGTCCACCTATGGAGTACTGCCTATGGCTGAATAACATGGCATGTATATGGAATAACATGACAGGTACAATGGCCTTCAGCAGGCTGCCATTGTAACTCATCGGTACCCCATGATCCTGTTGCTGCAGGGCCAATGGAATCCAGTGCGCATGTGCAACAACACAATTTCAGTGCCGCCGTCAGAGATTGATAGCGACTAAACTGCAGCCATTGAAGCAAGCTCCGGTCACTGAAGTTACTGGCCGATGCCGTCTACGTAATACAGCTGGCATCAAACTTTACTTAGCACATATGACAAAAATGTACATCATAGATCGTTAATAGGCTTCTTAAAGTTGTCTACCAGCCACCCTTATTTTTCCAGTGAAGGCTCTCCATGAATCCATTAATTCATCTATCCCACCACTTGATGATCCATATCCAAGAATGCAGAAAATATAGGGACTTTTGTTTGTGGCCGGTGATAATAATTAAGCATGAGACTCACCTGTTCATTCCCAGGTATTTGTGACTCACAGGAGGATGTACCTTGGATGCTCTTGCAAAATACTGGTACTGTCCCAACACAAATAAACAGGTACAGCAGGTTCATCGAAACACATGCTTGTATACTCTCTGCAGTCCCAGGAGTGCCTGCTCCTCAGCTGCTGAGCAGTCTGAGCCAGAGACAGATGTGTTGGATGCTGCAAAGGTAGAAGAAGACCTGACGAGTCTGAGGAATGAAATCTTTGAACTTTGGCTGGTGACATTGACACTTTTTGAAGATGGCATCCTTGGATTTTAGGATCGGCTGCTTGAACGTCTTGCATTGGTTGATCTGTCTCCAACTCCTCAGTATGGGGTCAGTGGCTCCGCAGAGGTGCAAGTTAGTCAGTGACTCTGGAGTTCTAGAGTTTGACACATTGGAAAATAATAATAATATTTCCATAATTAAGCAAGATTCTGGTGGAATGGCCCCACTCTATAGGATGCAAAGGTTGTTTCTGAATGCTGTTCAGCCAAACCCCTTCCCAAAAGGTAGGACAACTGAAAACCTGATTGATTATAATGGATGGGTACAAAGAACTTATAGGTTTTCTGAAATGTAGGAATAGTGAATACATGGTAGCATACAGTGGGTACGGAAAGTATTCAGACCCCTTTAAATTTTTCACTCTTTGTCTCATTGAAGCCATTTGGTAAATTCTAAAAAAATTCCGTTTTTCTTTTTTAATAAATTTGCAAAAAAATCTACATTTCTGTTTTTTTTCAGTCAAGATGGGGTGCAGAGTGTACATTAACCCCTTAATAACATCTGACGTACTAATACGCGTCTGTGCCCTGGGACTTAAGAGCCAGACCCGTATTAGTACGTCATGGCGATCGCGCGCGCACACAGGCTGTGCGGGCGCGATCGCCGCCGGGTGTCAGCTGATTGTCACAGCTGACACCCGGTACTATGTGCAGGGAGCGGTCACGCACCGCTCCCAGCACATTAACCCCCGCGATGCTGCGATCGAAGTCGATCGAAGTCGATCGCGGCATTGCGGGGGCAAGGGGAGGTGATCGCCGATACTCACCTCCTCTTCCGGCTTCCAGCGCAGTCTGCAAAGGCTTCCCGGGTGTTGCCATGACGACCCGATGTCGTCATGACAACATCCGGGTCACCAGAGAGCAGGAAGATTGCTTGGACATGCGCAGTGCATCTCCAAGCAATCTTCACACTGTGCACTTCTGACAGCCTTCATGGCATAGGGATGGTGCTCCATTCCTGTGCCATGCAGGCGATCAGAAAAAAAAAAGTGAAAGTCCCAGAGTGGGACAAAGTAATAAAGTGTATAAACTGTGTGAAAGTGGAAAAAAAAAAAAAAAAAAAATGTGCAAAAATATTATAAAAAAATAAAAAAAATAATACACCAAAAATAAAAATATAATGTACCCATCAATAAATATTATTATAAAAAAAATAAAAAAAAAACAATAAAAGTACACATATTTGGTATCGCCGCGTCCGGAACAACCTGACCTATAAAACTGTCCCACTAGTTAACCCCTTCAGTGAACACGGTAAAAAAAAAAAAAAAAAAAACAAGCAAAAAACAATCCTTTATCACCATACCGCCAAACAAAAAGTGGAATAACACGCGATCAAAAAGACGCATATAAATAAAAATGATACCGCTGAAAACGTCATCTCGTCCCGCAAAAAACAAGCCGCCATATAGCTCCATCAGCCGAAAAATAAAAAAGTTATAGCTCTCAGAATAAAGCGATACTAAAAAATATTTTTTTCTATAAAATAGCTTTTATTGTGTATAAGCGCCAAAACATAGAAAAATTATACAAATGTGGTACCGCTGTAAACGTACTGACCCAAAGAGTAAAGCTGCCTCATAAATTTTACCACACGCGGAACAGAATAAAAAAAAAAAAAAAAAAACAATTCCTGAATTGTTGGTTTTTGTTTATTCTGCCTCCCAAAAATCGGAATAGAAAGCGATCAAAAAATGTCACGTGCCTGAAAATGGCACCAATAACAACGTCAAGTCATCCCGCAAAAAACGAGCCGTCACATGACTGTCTGCCAAAATTTGGAAAAATTATAGCTCTCAAAATATGGCGATGCAAAAACTAGATTTTACAAAAAATGCGTCTTTTAGTGTGTGACAGCTGTCAGTCATAAAAACCCCATATGATTCTGGCATTGCTGTAATCACACCGACCCGAAGAATAAAGTCGTCTAATCACTTATACCGCACAAGGAACGGCGTCAAAAATAAACTCTTGAGTTAGGATTGGGCTAGGGTTAGGGCTGGGTTTGGGGCTAGGGTTGTGCTGGGGCTAGGGTTGTGCTGGGGCTAGGGTTGTGCTGGGGCTAGGGTTGTGCTGGGGCTAGGGTTGTGCTAGGGTTAGGGCTGGGGTTGGGATTTTTTTCAAAAGTAAGAAAAAAAGATGACGATATGGCGACTAGTGTTGAGAGCAAGTGCTCGCTACTTGAGTTTGCATCGGGTGCTCTGGTATGCATTTAGTATCGTGGGTATTTGAGTGACATGCTCGAGTCTCTGCCCCATATGCTTCGCGGCCAAAAAACTTTACGGGGATTGCCTGCCATGCACGAGCGATCCCCGCATGTTTTTTTTTGGGTGTCTAATAACCGTGAAACATGCGGAGCAGGGACTCGAGCATGTCACTCGAGCACACGCTGTACATGGTGCATACCTGAGTACCCGATGCAAACTCAAGTAGCGAGCACTTGCGCTCAAGAATAATGAAAACTTATTCAATATGATGACCTAATGTAAACAAATAATGTGCCGTACCTCTGGGTTCAAAATGTTCACTATACACCTTAATAAAATCTTTGAGGGGTATAGTTTCCAAAATGGGGACACTTGTGGGGGAGCTCCACTGTTTAGGCACATCACGGGCTCTCCAAACGCGACATGGTGTCCGCTAACAAATTGAATGGAAAATCGGCTCAAATTGTTAGCGGACGCCATGTTGCGTTTGGAGAGCCCCTGTGTGTCCAAACATTGGAGCTCCCCCACAAGTGACCCCATTTTGGAAACTAGACCCCCCAAGGCACCTATCTAGATGCATAGTGAGCACTTAGAACCCCCAGGTGCTTCACAAATTGATTCGTAAAAATGAAAAAGTGAAAATAAAACACTTTTTCATTTTTATGAATCAATTTGTGAAGCACCTGGGGTTCCAAGTGCTCACTATGAATCTAGATAGGTGCCTTGGGGGGTCTAGTTTCCAAAATGGGGTCACTTGTGGGGGAGCTCCAATGTTTGGGCACACAGGGACTCTCTAAATGCAACATGGTATCCGCTAACAAATTGAATGGAAAATCGGCTCAAATTGTTAGCGGACACCACATTGCGTTTGGAGAGCCCCTCTGTGCCCAAACTTTGGAGCTCCCCCACAAGTGACCCCATTTTGGAAACTAGACCCCCCAAGGCACCTTTCTAGATGCATAGTGAGCACTTGGAACCTCCAGGTGCTTCACAAATTGATTCGTAAAAATGAAAAAGTGAAAAAAAAAACACTTTTTCATTTTTATGAATCAATTTGTGAAGCACCTGGGGTTCCAAGTGCTCACTATGAATCTAGATAGGTGCCTTGGGGGGTCTAGTTTCCAAAATGGGGTCACTTGTGGGGGAGCTCCAATGTTTGAGCACACAGGGACTCTCCAAATGCAACATGATATCCGCTAACAAATTGTCGGCTCAAATTGTTAGCGGATATCATGTTGCATTTGGAGAGTCCCTGTGTGCCCAAACATTGGAGCTCCTCCACAAGTGACCCCATTTTGGAAACTAGACCCCCCAAGGCACCTATCTAGATGCATAGTGAGCACTTGGAACCCCTAGGTGCTTCACAAATTAATTCGTAAAAATGAAAAAGTGTTTTTTTTTTCACTTTTTCATTATTACGAATCAATTTGTGAAGCACCTGGGGGTTCCAAGTGCTCACTATGCATCTAGAAAGGTGCCTTGGGGGGTCTAGTTTCCAAAATGGGGTCACTTGTGGGGGAGCTCCAAAGTTTGGGCACAGAGGGGCTCTCCAAACGCAATGTGGCGTCCGCTAACAATTTGAGCCGATTTTCCATTCAATTTGTTAGCGGATACCATGTTGCATTTAGAGAGTCCCTGTGTGCCCAAACATTGGAGCTCCCCCACAAGTGACCCCATTTTGGAAACTAGACCCCCCAAGGCACCTATCTAGATGCATAGTGAGCACTTGGAACCCCTAGGTGCTTCACAAATTGATTCGTAAAAATGAAAAAGTGTTTTTTTTTTCACTTTTTCATTATTACGAATCAATTTGTGAAGCACCTGGGGGTTCCAAGTGCTCACTATGCATCTAGAAAGGTGCCTTGGGGGGTCTAGTTTCCAAAATGGGGTCACTTGTGGGGGAGCTCCAAAGTTTGGGCACAGAGAAGCTCTCCAAACGCAATGTGGTGTCCGCTAACAATTTGAGCCGATTTTCCATTCAATTTGTTAGCGGATACCATGTTGCATTTAGAGAGTCCCTGTGTGCCCAAACATTGGAGCTCTCCCACAAGTGACCCCATTTTGGAAACTAGACCCCCCAAGGCACCTATCTAGATGCATAGTGAGCAGTTGGAACCCCCAGGTGCTTCACAAATTGATTCATAAAAATGAAAAAGTGTTTTTTTTTTCACTTTTTCATTGTTACGAATCAATTTGTGAAGCACCTGGGGGTTCCAAGTGCTCACTATGCATCTAGATAGGTGCCTTGGGGGGTCTAGTTTCCAAAATGGGGTCACTTGTGGGGGAGCTCCAATGTTTGGGCACACAGCAGCTCTCCAAACGCAACATGGTGTCGCTAACAATTTGAGCCAATTTTGCGTTAAATTTGTTAGCGGACACCATGTTGCATTTAGAGAGCCGCTGTGTGCCCAAATATTGGAGCTCCCCCACAAGTGACCCCATTTTGGAAACTAGACCACCCAAGGCACCTATCTAGATGCATACTGAGCACTTGGAACCCTCAGGTGCTTCACAAATTGATTCATACAAATGAAAAAGTGTTTTTTTTTTCACTTTTTCATTGTTACGAATCAATTTGTGAAGCACCTGGGGGTTCCAAGTGCTCACTATGCATCTAGATAGGTGCCTTGGGGGGTCTAGTTTCCAAAATGGGGTCACTTGTGGGGGAGCTCCAATGTTTGGGCACACAGGGACTCTCTAAATGCAACATGGTGTCCTCTAACAAATTTAACGGAAAATCGGCTCAAATTGTTAGCGACACCATGTTGCGTTTGGAGAGCCGCTGTGTGCCCAAACATTGGAGCTCCCCCACAAGTTACCCCATTTTGGAAACTAGACCCCCCAAGGCACCTATCTAGATGCATTGTGAGCACTTGGAACACTCAGGTGCTTCACAAATTGATTCATAAAAATGAAAAAGTGTTTTTTTTTTCACTTTTTCATTGTTACGAATCAATTTGTGAAGCACCTGGGGGTTCCAAGTGCTCACTATGCATCTAGATAGGTGCCTTGGGGGGTCTAGTTTCCAAAATGGGGTCACTTGTGGGGGAGCTCCAATGTTTGGGCACACAGGGACTCTCTAAATGCAACATGGTGTCCTCTAACAAATTTAACGGAAAATCGGCTCAAATTGTTAGCGACACCATGTTGCGTTTGGAGAGCCGCTGTGTGCCCAAACATTGGAGCTCCCCCACAAGTTACCCCATTTTGGAAACTAGACCCCCCAAGGCACCTATCTAGATGCATTGTGAGCACTTGGAACACTCAGGTGCTTCACAAATTGATTCATAAAAATGAAAAAGTGTTTTTTTTTTCACTTTTTCATTGTTACGAATCAATTTGTGAAGCACCTGGGGGTTCCAAGTGCTCACTATGCATCTAGAAAGGTGCCTTGGGGGGTCTAGTTTCCAAAATGGGGTCACTTGTGGGGGAGCTCCAAAGTTTGGGCACACATGGGCTCTCCAAACACAACATGGCGTCCGCTAATTATTCAAGCAAATTTTACAATCAAAAAGTCAAATAGCGCTCCTTCCCTTCCGAGCCCTGCCGTGCGCCCAAACAGTATTTTTTCCCCAAATATTGGGTATCTGCGTGCCCAGGGGAAATTGCACAACAAATTTTGGGGTCCATTTTTTCTTGTTACCCCTGTGAAAATAAAAAAAATTGGGTCTAAATTAACATTTTTGTGAAAAAAGTTAAATGTTCATTTTTTTCTTCCACATTCAAAAAATTCCTGTGAAGCACCTGAAGGGTTAATAAAGTTCTTGAATGTGGTTTTGAGCACCTTGAGGGGTGCAGTTTTTAGAATGGTGTCACTTTTGGGTATTTTCTGTCATAAAGACCTCTCAAAGTGACTTCAAATGTGATGTGGTCCCTAAAAAAATGGTTTTGTAAATTTTGTTGGAAAAATGAGAAATCGCTGGTCAACTTTTAACCCTTATAGCTCCCTAACAAAAAAAAATTTTGGTTCCAAAATTGTGCTGATGTAAAGTAGACATGTGGGAAATGTTATTTATTAACTCTTTTGTGTGACATATCGCTCTGATTTCAGGGCTTAAAAATTCAAATTTTGAAAATTGCAAAATTTTCAAAATTTTCGCCAAATTTCCGTTTTTTTCACAAATAAACGCAAGTGATATCGAAGAAATTTTTCCACAATCATGAAGTACAATATGTCACGAAAAAACAATCTCAGAATCAGGGGGATCCGTTGAAGCGTTCGAGAGTAATTACCTCATAAAGTGACAGTGGTCAGAATTGTAAAAATTGGCCCGGTCATTAACGTGCAAACCACCCGCGGGGCTTAAGGGGTTAATGAGAAAAAAAATGAATTTTTTAAAATGTACCAAATGGCTGCAATGAAACAAAGAGTGAAAAATTTAAAGGGGTCTGAATACTTTCCGTACCCACTGTAGGTCAGGAGTGTGCTACTATTTCATTGTCTACGAAATGGTCAGAGATAGCAGAGCGCTGTACTAAGCCATCCTAGACTTGTACTAGGCATGTTTGACCATCACTCCATTTAATAGTGTCATTCCCATTCAGGATCCATCAAGACCCCAGCCATTGGACCCCTAAATATTAAATACTTTTCCTACGGTTGTATCCTATAGTTATTAGAGTGGACTTAACCCTTTAAGCTCCTTACATTTTGTATGCCTCTGGAGGACTGAAGCCTCTGGAGCCCTGAAGATAGTGTTTTCTTATGTCTTACCTGGAGATGTATGAATGAAGTCAATTACACTATGTCAGGTGGGCTATGCCATAGACCTATAAATCAGCGTTTTAGGCTATTGTCCATTATGACAGTGATAAATGCCTTCAGGTGAAATGAATACAGTGCAATCAGGAGATATAGACTATTGTTACAAACATTTGTCAGGATCCTTAATATAACAAAGGAGGAACACCAAAAAAAAACATGCTAAGATTATATGAGTGTAGACGGATATCTTATAAAAATGGACTCAAAATCACTGTATAGGAAAGGAGTCATCTGAAAATGAATGACCTATTGATAAAATCAAGTTTTATTGTTACATTTATTCATTCCATTTTTTTCATTTTCCATATCATTATGTATGTAAACAAAAGCAGAAATCAATTAATTTGTCCACTAATCCTAATCCCTTTCACAAATCTCATTATCATTGCAACAGGATTACATTGACAGATAACACGTAGACAATACAGGATCCACCATTCACAATGACCTTTGCCCAGATGAAAGTGTGCCTAGAAAAAAATCAGGCCATTTTATTGCTGCCTATGTCTACGTAGCTGCTGAAAAGAACAGGAAGTATGAGCCCAATATTAGGACTGGTGGCTAATGTGAAAATTGCTACATTTCTACTATTTTTTATATACCAGTCACATTGAAAATAAAAAAAAAAGATTTTTGCATTAGCTTGCAGTAGTCTAATTGAATATTCATTAAAGTGTTCCCTATACATAACAGTAAGATGTAACAGAGGTGAGTTGGTTGTTTGTTTTTCTGTCCACCATAGTAACTCAAGACAGTAAGGACCTATTCACATGATCGTGTCAGTAGATGAGATATCACTCGGACTGAACAGTGACATATTAAAGTCATTCAACCAATTCATGTAAGCACCATGCAGAATTTTGGTCTGATTTTTGGATGAGTCTACTCCAGGGGTGGGCAATTAATTTTCCCAAGGGGCCACATGAGAGACCATGACTGTTGTGGATGACCGAACCAATAGGCTGAAATTAATTCTGCTCCATAGTAATGTTACAGTTAATGTAAAATAATTATAATTGATATGTTATATCACTTAATATTCAGCAGAAGTAAGTATGCTGACATCCCCCTATATACCGTATGAACTCACATACATCCCCCTATATACCATAAGAGCCCATACACAGATCCCTGTATAACGTAAGAGCCCACATACAACCTCCTATATACAGCATGAGTCCCCACATAGCCTCCTATATATGCGATGAGCTCCCATGTAGCCTTTTATATACAGCATGAACCCCCACGTAGCCTCCTATATAAAGTATAAACCCCCACGTAGCCGCCCATATACTGTATGAGTCCCCACATAGCCTCCTATATACAGTATGAGTCCCCACATAGCCTCCTATATACAGTATGAGCCCACACATAGCCTCCTATATAAAGTATAAACCCCCATGTAGCCGCCTATATACAGTATGAGTCCCCACATAGCCTCCTATATACAGTATGACACCACACGTAGCCTCCTATACACAGTATGAGCCCCCATGTAGCTTCCTATATACAGTATGAGCCCCCATGTAGCCTCCTATATACAGTATGAGCTCCCACATAGCCTCCTATATACAGTATGAGCCCCCACAAAGCCACCTATATATAGTATGAGCCCCCATGTTGCCTCCTATATACAGTATGAGCCCCATGAAGCTTCCTATATACAGTATGAGCCCCCACGTAGCCTCCTATATACAGTATGAGCTCCCACATATCCTTCTATATACAGTGTGAGCCCCGCAAAGCCTCCTATATACAGTATGAGCCCCCATGTAGCCTCCTATATACAGTATGAGCCCCATGAAGCTTCCTATATATAGTATGCTGTCTCACACTATGATTGGTGGAAGAAGGAGCGAAGGGTCCCTCCTCCACCAATGTATTCACCGCTACCTGCATCCCGAGGGTCTGGAGAGTGGTGACAGCTGTGGCGGATGAATGGTGGGGGAAAGCAGGTTGAGGCCCGTGGGCCACTGTTTCAGCACTTTGGCTTTCTCGGGTCACACTTTGCACAGGTCTGGTCTACCCCATTCACATCAAAGGGTCTGCGAAAACAGAAAGCATGCGGGCACAAAACTAATTCAACTCGGTTGTAAAATCGCCCGTTCTTCACTTTCATAGTTCTAGTGCAGCCTTAGAATATCAATCACATCAACAATTCATGACAAACTCAGTTCTGCTACATCAATGTTGTATTAGTTGGAAGATTATTACTTTCTTATTTGTATCCCATTGACAACTGTTGTGATTTATATTTTAGAATTACTGCGTTCACTTTTCAGAAACTCCTCAACTTTGGAAACTTCTCAGGTAAGTAAACCATTGGGTAACTCGACAAATTAATTACAATAAACTCCAGAAAATGGGTGTGAATTGTAGTTGAAATTTTACTTCTGGTCAAAGCTAGAGAAGATTTCACTTTGTAGCACATGAACAAAGATGCACAAAAGATGTGGATCCCAGAAAAGAATGTTTGCATTCAGATCTACACTGACTAAAGGTTCCTATTAAATGACAGTAAGCAGAGATCTTGAAAACCGTGAGAATTACCTGGAGCTAATTACAGAAAGTATCACACACCCATCACCATATCAGTATGTTGCCAAAACATATTTTGAATACATGGAGTCATGGACTTTATGTTTTTTCCTTGCATCAACTAGATGTTAGAAGAAACATAAATTATCTAAATGATCCTATCGGCTGACATTTCTCTTGATCGAGGCTTATGAGGTTATTGAAGATGGATTTATTAATGAATTTAATAGGAGCTGTATAACCTGCTCTCAGTTAGCTCCCTCTAGGCGCGGCTGCAGCCACCCAGAATTTTATTTAAAGAGGACCTCTCACCAGATCAGAAGTGGCCAGTTTTTGCTCTAACTTTATTCCCACTGATCCCCCATGGAGGCAGTTTTTTGTTTTGTTTTTGTTAGATATGTGATTTATAAATCTAGTACAAATTTTTCTGGTCTTTACCAAGGGGGTGTAGCTCACAGGCTGATTAATCCTAAAGACATGCCCTCAGAGAATCCTGTGAGAACCTCCCCATTGGTAAAAACCAGAAAAAGGACCACTAAATAAAAAGGCCCCATATGGTGGATTTAAAAAAAATGGCACATTTAAGGGAGAAGTGGAAATGAAGTAAGCGCAAAAACTGCCCACTTTTGACCTGGTGACAGGTCTTCTTTTAAGAGATAGTCCCACCTCACAAAGCAATTCCATATTGCAAGGATTTGTTATCATTTTTTGACCATGTGGGTTTCACCTGTGGCTCTTTTTGGTGATCTAACTGGATCACTTGGATATGCTCACTAAAAAGAGCCGGCTCTTTTGGATCCTAAATGGATTGCTACTATATATGTTCACCATAGGTGAACACACATTTAAGATGAAATTATGGCAGCCAAAACCCTACCCATCCGTGGCTTGGGTGGGTTTCGACCACCAAAAACAGTCGTATTATGCTCAGTGAGAGCCATTCAGAGGATTTAGTGACTCTTACTTGGGTGCCGGCTCTCGACCTTCCCATCAGGGACGGCTCCTTGTCCCGAATTGGTTACGAACGACCCATAACTAGTATCCCCCTGTCTAGAGAGGCCTCAACTAGCTGGCTAGGTGGTGCCACCATGCATGAATAAAAATGAAGGTTCTTCTTCATTCTCAGGATCAGTCAGGTTTCAAGAGATCACCCCCCTCAACAATCATGAGGCAATGCCATATTCACGTAATAAGATGGTAATACCGTTTTAACGCTTTGGACTTCTTTTCCAAGAGGAGCTGCATTGTTCTTGTACTGTATTCTGAGGAATTGGCCCAAGGGTCATGGAAAGGGAGACAAATGTCGCCAAATCATGGCCAGAACAAGGGCACAGTTGAGCTTTGTGTATTATATACTATGAAATTGATTATTATTCTGTTTCTTTTATCTTTCAACATCACTAATAGGTTCATTTGTTTTTCATTGCAGATTGTGAAGTATGAAGCGGGCTATGTGACCTGTGCCATCATCACCATCCTTTTCTTTATTTTCATGCTGGTGTTTGGGTTAACATTCTGCATATTCCAGCATCGTGGAAGAACGGTCCTACCGTGTGAAGGAGGTGTCTGCCAGCCGACCCCCATATTCGTTCTCCTGCTGTGCACGTTCTGCTTATTGTTGTAAGTTATCTATTATGTAATGTCCTAGATAAATATTATATATGGTAATCCATAGCTGCCAGACCAGAGCAGTGTGAATCCCCTTAATACCTGCTGCATCCTTGGCGCTTCTTCTGATTAGCAGACCCCTGTGCCATCATGCATGCGTCACACTATAAACATAATGACTCCATGGGGCCTACTAATCAGAAGAAGGGCTGGAATTGCAGGGGGTTCTCAGTGCTCTCAGATTGCCAACGTAGCCGCTGGGCCAGGATTGTGCAAATCTCCATATATAAGGCCTTTTTTCACCATAAATTCTACTGTGTTCTACTAAATTCGCTGTATGATTAGTTTAGGCTTGCTTATGACTAAGTGCAAAAAGTAAATAGTTACATAACATATTCAGTTCTGAAACTTCGGGTTGCACCAAAATATTGCGACAAAAGCAATTTACACCAGAATTCTATCAAAATTGCTTAGATGAATTGGGTCCTATGTGTAAGAAATCATAGTAAAAAAATAAAATAAGCTTTGTTGGCTTATTCAAGCCCCTGCCGATCCAGCGCCACTTCTCCAGTGTTCTCTGTTGGTTCTGCATTGATTAAGTCACCTACATCATTCCCATGACTGCTGTAGGAAATGACTGGCCTCAGTGGTGATGCTGGTATGTATAGCATGTGACGACTAAGGCCAGTAGTTGGCTGCAGTGGTCAGGCGAACGATGAACATGATGTCATTACCACAGGTACCACAATAGTAGTTTCACTGTAATGGCATGGGACTGAATAAAATAACAAGTAATGCTTACTTTATTATTTTATATTACAGATGTAGAAAGGTTATCATGACTCACAAATGACCATCCTGAGAACTTGTCACATTTACCTTACTGTACTTGAGGATAACGTAACATTGTGTAAAGCGACCAAGAGCGGTAGCTGCGGACGAGCTGCTGCTTCATGTTGCCCTGGCACTTTACAGGAAAATCGTGTCCCAGTCCCAATGTGCTGTCAGGTGTGGGTGAATCACATTCATTTGTAGGCTGCAGACCTCTGCTGTCTCAAGATCTCCATCTCCCGGAGCCGCAGCACATAACTCAGGGGACACCCAGTTTGTTTCAACATACAGAAGCTTACTGGACAGTTCAACTTCATCAGATTGTAACATGCAGAATCGGGCGTAACACTTCTCATTTCTTGTTTCATTAAAACAGCACATTTTCAGCATTACTATCCATCCCTCCTGGACTATCCCTACATTTAGTGGCTCTGTCAGCCCCATGGATTTCCCGTCCAGTTCTGCAGTACACCTGGGATCCGTTACCTTCTCTTCACGTGGTTCCAAGTCTATCTTCCCCTGTATGCCAGAGGATAAGGCACTCTTCATAGTACCTGTATCGAGCCATGAGTTCTGGACGTGGCAGGAATGTCCACAAGGGATCCAAGTAAAGCCTCCCACTGCCCCGAACAATAGATCCATACTTCTGCTATCAGCCCACTGCAACTTGAACGTGACCTTGGTTAACGAACTTCCCTATCTGACTCCTATCTGAAAGCAATCTCTTTTTACTGGGGATAGCTCCTCCCACTATGGGCTAGTCCCAAACTTTAACTATGTCTGTCCCTAAGTCTACAGCTGACAGATCTACTTTTACCAACATTATGCATTGTATTTGTGTGGCACCCCAGGGGTCTGGTTTCCCCTGTAATGCAATGTTATGTCTGAGAGCAGGTGGGAGGTCTCTTGGTCAGGAATCCTATGCATGCCACACCTCCTGCCCAGTCCTGGGAGGGGAAGGACTTCCCCTATATAAACCTGGGGCTGAGGCAGGGTTAGGGAGTTCAGAGGGAGAGTTCAGCCAGGAGGGCTGACAGGGAGCTGTGGCCCCGGCTGGGCCCAGCTCCTGGGCCATGCCAGAAGTAGAGAAGAGAAGCAGCATAGGAAGAAACAACAGGAGCTCTGTGGGAGCAGTGTTACAAGGAGTCAGGGGCTGGCAGCTGCAGAGCTCGCCCTGACTGAGAAGATTTCTTACCGGACCCGGAGTCCGAGGCTGTGGGGACTAACTCCTACCCAGCAGCAGAATCCGTCAGGCAGGGGATTTCAGGTCCTCTGGCCAAGAAACCCGAAGGCACGGTCACACGCATGGGACCAGCACCGCCGTCGTGGAGCGGAAGCTACTAGAAGGCCCCGAGTCACCGGCCATACGGGTGAGCACCACACGGTACACTTAGGGACGTGGGCTACTTATACCCGCCTCTAGCAAGGTAGCCAGAAGAGTACAGTTAGTTTGGGAGGCCTACAACTCCGCCTGGCCAGGGGAGATCCCATCTGCTCAAGGACTGACCAGGCCCCAATCGCTAGCCAGTACTCCGGGAGGGTCTATCTTTATCACCAGTAAAGACCCTGAACTACACCGCATCGTCTCTGAGTGGTTTCTACTACCCCCATCATCCACGTCGGCTGCCCTGAGGCCATACCCCTCCTGTTGGGGGTTTCACCATCTACGCTGCACAATCGTACCACCGGCCTCAGCGGTCTGCCCTGCAGCGGCAGCTCCATAGCTGCATTCAACGGGTGGCGTAGTCGTCCAACATCTACTGCTAATACAGCGCCACTTAGTCTGACTCCCTGGGCACGGACCGGATCACCGCCACGAGACTACAACCCTCAAGAGATCCGGCTCCGGGTAAGCTCCCGCGTGCGCAACGCAGCGCGACACAGGCCCAGGGGCGCGTCATTTGCATGCATCAGAGATATTACCCTTATAATACTTCAAAGTATATCTATCTTACCCTATAGTCACTACCTTACATCCTAAAACCTAACCTATGTCTACTCTATACTTTATGTAAAGTGGCCACGAGTGGTAGTCATGACCGAGTTGCTGTCCAGTTACATTCTGGCACTTTACAAGAAAACAGTGTCCCAGTGTGCTGATAGGTGTGGGGTGCATCATTCTCACTTGTAGGCTGCAGGCCTCCGCTGTCTCCAGGCTTCCGTCCTCAGGAGCCGCCGCACACAATTCAGTGTCACAAAGTTCATTGCAAGAAGCAAACGTTTACTGATCAATTCAAGTTCATGAAGGTGTAACAAGTGGGATATGGCACAGCACTTCACGTTTCTTACTTCCTTAGTACAACGTATCTTCTACCACTCTTTTGTCCTGGACTATCCTTAAGCCCAATGACTTAGTCAGCCTCAGGGATTTTCTGTCCACTTCTGCAGTGCACCCAGGACCAACCCTTCACGTGAGTCCACAACCACCTACCCTGAGGTGTCAGAAGACCAGGCCCTCTCCCTGGTACCTGGCTAGAGCCCTAGTCACCGGACATTGCAGGAATGTCCACAAGGGATGTCAGTATGGCCTCCCACTGCCTCAAACGATTGGCACATGCTGGTCCTAGCAGCCCACAGCACCTAAATTTGAACTTGTCACGGTACTTGCCTATCTGACTCCCTACCAGGAAGTGGCCACTCTTCACTAACACTAGTCCCCACCCACTGTGCTAGTTCTATCCATTAACTATAGCCTATCCTATAGACTAAACCTATTGTCCTCATCTTATGTCCAATGCCATTGCTAAGCAACTTACTTTATGAACAGTGCTTATCTTATCCCTAGTTTAATCCTGTGCTTACCTTGCACTAGGAACTACTCACATTGTACATTAAGGCTATGTACCCACGATGCAGAAATGCTGCGGAGCGTTACTGCATCTCCATGGCAGAAAAACCGCATGCTGATTTTACATGTGTTTTTTCTGCCAGGTAGAAGCGTTTGTGAAGCGTTTTTAGCATGCGATATCGCATGCGGGTTGTCAAGCGCTTTTCCAAGCGATTTTAGCATCACTTGGAAAAGATAACTTGGTCACACTATATAAATCCATGCAACCGGCATGAATTTATGTTGTGTGACCAAGTTACGATGCTGCAAATGCAGCATCAATAGTAAAAAAAAGAATAAAATGTTGAAAAATAAAAAAAAACATTATACTCACCTTCCGATGGCCCCCGGTCTCCTTCTCCAGTGCGTCTGGTGTCTTCGGCTGCTTGTGGTGGTGTAAAAGGACCTTCCATGATGTCATTTAGTCATGTGACAGGTCATGCGACCGCCGACGTCGAGGTCCTTTTATACCACCGCGAGCAGCCGAAGAGCCAGCAGCGCCGCCGGGAGCAGACAGGGGGCTACCAGAAGGTAAGTATATATTTTTTTTATTTTAATTCTTTTTTAACTACAGGTACTATGGTACCCGGGTCTGGAGGAGAGTCTCCTCTTCTCCAGACCCGGTTACCATCTGCACATTGAATCGCATAACATCCGCATGCATACTTGTATGCATGCGGATGTTATGCGGATCAATGCAAGTCAATGGCGGCTATTTCGCCAAATTAATGGTAGTGCTGCAGATTTTTCCGCAATGATAATCCGCAGCGGAAATTTCCTCAGCATGTGCACAGCAGATGCAGATTATCATTGGGAAACATGGCAGACAACTTTACATGCGTTTTTAATGCGTTTTCGTTGCGGAAATGCAGCCGTGGAAATGCATTAAATCCGCATCATGGTCACGCAGCCTAACACTTTAGATTCTTATATGCTGTACATTACAATCATACAATATGAAAGACACACATCACTATTCATATTATATATGAGACCCCATAACACAGTACACATAGTACTTCACATTGTTGTCTTCAGGGGTCGAAACATAGCAGAACAGTGCATCATTATTACATTCCTCCCACCTTTGAACATGGTCATCCTCAACCATTTTGGAACCTGGAAGATAACACACGGCATATAAAATACACATAAAACACATAAAAGCAGTAGTCTCTTGTTCCCAGGCTATCGAGTGTCCATTGCCGGAGAGTGTGCTGACCCTGGAGCCAAAAGAGCTCAAGTTATTGAGCCTGTAGGCCAACATAACAGCCGCCCAGTAGTCCTTGGGGACATACCAAGTCCTTCTCTTGTACAATACTTAAGTCGGTCCTCTTGGTTAGAACTGCAGAACTAATGTTCATCCAAGTCCATGTATAATGTAAAACAATGTCCCTTAGCCCACACAACAACCGCTCCAGCAGTCCAGGAGCACAGTCTCTAGAGATCCCTCATCAGTCCTTTAAGACAAGGGTACAGTTCACACAGTTCTGACGCGGCTCGAACATTAGGTCGTCCATTTCCTCCCCTCCCCCTTTTGCAAACAACAGTTCATTTCAATTGCACAATGCTGCCCTAGTGTCAGGCTTGCAGTCCCTTGGGATAAAGTGTAAGGAAAACAGGAGGCAAAGTTCATGGGGAGATGAGACAGGGTCCATGGGGCAATGTGCATAGTCCATAGAGACAGAAAGGGTTTGAGACCCTTAAACAGTTCACAGTATCTCAATCCAGCTGGTGAATACGCAAATGATGCGCCCTGGGCCTATGTGATGCAGCGTTGCGCATGCAGGGACTACCCGGAGCCGGATCTGATAGGGGTAGTAGTCTCGTGGCGGTGACCCGGTCCGTGCCCAGGGAGTCAGACTAAGTGGCGGTATATTAGCAGTAGATGTAGAACGACTACGCCACCCGTTGAATGCAGCTATGGAGCTGCCGCTGCAGGGCAAACCGCTGAGGCCGGTGGGAGGATGGTGCAGCGTGGATGGTATAACCCCCAACGGGAGGGGTATGGCCTCAGTGCAGCCGACGTGGATGATGGGGGTAGCAGGAATCACTCAGAGACGATACGGTGTAGTTCAGGGTCTTTACTGGTGACAAAGATAGACCCTCCCGGAGTACTGGCTAGCGGTCGGGGCCTGGTCAGTCCTTGAGCAGATGGGATCCACCTTGGCCAGGCGGAGTTGTAGGCCTCCCCAACTAATTGTACTCTTCTGGCTACCTTGCTAGAGGCGGGTAAAGGTAGCCCACGTCCCTGAGTGTACCGTGTGGTGCTCACCCGTATGGCCGGTGACTCGGGGCCTTCTAGTAGCTTCCGCTCCACGACGGCGGTGCTGGTCCCACACGTGTGACCGAGCCTTCGGGTTTCTGGGCCAGAGGACCTGAAATCCCCTGCCGGTCGGTTTCTGCTGCTGGGTAGGAGTTAGTCCCCACAGCCTCGGACTCCGGGTCCGGTAAGAAATCTTCAATCAGGGCGAGCTCTACAGCTTCCAGCCCTGATCTCCTCTTAGCATGACTCCCACAGAGCTCCTGATCTTTCTTTCCTATCACTGCTTCTCTTCTTCTCTCTACTCTTCTTCTCTAACCCTGCCTCAGCCCCAGGTTTATATAGGGGAAGTCCTTCCCCTCCCAGGACTGGGCAGGAGGTGTGGCATGCATAGGATTCCTGACCAAGAGACCTCCCACCTGCTCTCAGACATAACACTGCTGTTACTGTGGAAACCAGACCCCTGGGGTGCCACATTCCCCCCTAGTGAAATTTAGTACTCCGGGACTAAACATATTTTAGAAAAACATAACCAATACAAACAGAAACGGTACAATAGAAAAAAAAACATATTAGAATGGTCACGGCGTGTCCGCAACCGGGTGCAGTTTTTGAAGAAAAGCAAGGTGTCCATTTCACCAAAACAGGGAGACGTAACCAGGTAGGGGTCTGTCCTGCCCCGAGTCCTTAACAGTCTTTAGTCCATTCCTAAGTTACGCTCCAACCAATTGTACAAGGATTCCCGGTAAATCCACCAAGGACTCCTAAAAATAACTAGAAACACATAATTATTTACAAGTAACAGACAGGTGACCACAAATAAAACAATTTAAACACTTCAAATTCTCCAACGTGCGGGTAACTGGCCTTTAGTGGCCCTAGTGGACCTACGGAGCTGACTGTCTGGCCCTGAACTACAGGGTGTAGGAGCTGTCAAGGGTAAACTGGGCAGCTGTCTACAGGCTCTTTGGCTCACTAGGGGTATGGCAGGCTCACTATAAACAGAGGGTTGATCCTCCTGATCTGCTTGTGTGGAGTCTTCTGCCTCCTGGACCGGCTGTTCTTCCAGCTCTACCGGTTGCTCCGTGAGTACTTGGGATGCTGGTTGGAGGAACGTGAGGACGGGTACCACAACTGCACCATTGACTTGAGTCCAGGACCGAGGGAAGTCTCCGAGCACAGTACTAACCACATCTTCCCTTTCCTCTACGGGTCGAGGGTCTTCTTGTTCCTCTTCAGGATTCCGTAGCTGTTCGGGACACTTCTTCAGGTGATCCCGGGATACAATGGTTGTGGTTTCCCCTCCGTCTTTACTGATGGTACAGACCTTCGGGTTGTCGTGGCTTGAGGGCAGTACGATGTACGGGTCCTTCTCCCACTGGTCGTCCAACTTGTGGAGCCGTCTTTTCCTCTTCAAGACCTGCTCTCCGGGTACCAAGGGAACAGCGGGAGCATACTGGTTGTAAGTTTTCTCTTGTCTTTCCCTAGCTAGACAGAGACTTCGCTCCACGCTCTCCTGTACTTTCCGGTACTGCTGCTGCCTCTCTGTGTCCCAGTCTGCTTCCGGTGAAGTGTCCTCGGGTGTCAGGACTCCCATCTCCAGGTCAACAGGTAGCTTACCGGGTCTTGCCCTCATTAGGTAAGCCGGGGTACAGTTGGTGGAACCTACAGGGATGTAGTTGTATAGGTCCACCAGGTCGGGCAGCTTCTCAGGCCACAGACTGCGTTCTTCCAGGGGCAATGTTTTTAGAAGATCTATCACCACCTGGTTCATTTTCTCACAAAGTCCATTAGTTTGCGGATGATAGGGTGTCGTCCTGATCTTCCGGCAGCCATACAGAGTACAGAACTCTTGGAAGACCTCCGCTTCAAAGGCAGGTCCCTGGTCCATCAGCACCTGCTCTGGGTAGCCGTGTGGACGGCAGAAGTGCTGCTGGAAGGCTCTAGCTGCTGTTTGAGCCGTTAAGTCCTTGACGGGGACGACAACCAAGAACCGGGAGTAGTGATCCACGATGGTTAATGCGTAGACGTAGCCACTTCTGCTTGGGGTCAGTTTTACATGATCCAAGGCTACCAGTTCCAACGGCTGCCGGGTGACGATGGACTGAAGGGGGGTCTTCTGGCTGGCACGGTCCTTCCTTCTTAGGTTGCATGGGCCACAGTCTCTGCACCACCTCTCGATGGTTCCTCTCATGCCTACCCAATGGAACCGCCCGCGCAGCAGGAACTCCAGCTTCTTCCATCCGAAGTGCCCAGCCCCGTCGTGGTATGCCTCCATCACCATAGCTGCGTCCCTTCTTGGCACCACTACTTGCCAGATTAGTTCATGCGTCCGGGAGTTAACCATTCTGCGGCACAACTTCCCCTTGTAAAGGAACAGTCGACTCTTCTCTGCCCACAGTTGCTTGGCCTCCTCCGGAGCGTCTGGGTCAAGGCGAGCTTCTGGCTGAGTCAGCATCTCCTTCACCAGCCGGACGGCAGGGTCACTGTCTTGCGTTTCCGCCGAGTTGTAGTGAGGTAAGGGGTTGAATGTAGCGGCTTGCTTACCCCTTACACGGTGGGAATACTGGATAGTCCCATGACGGTGGAACGCAGGGAGTTCGACCTCTTCCAAATCTTCTGAATCCTCACCCTCGTCCGGTAGGTTTGGCATCCTGGACAGGGCGTCCGCGTTGGTATTGGAGCGTCCTGCCCGGTATTTGATTGTAAACTCATAGTTGGACAAGCGGGCCATCCATCTCTGCTCTAGGGCACCGAGTCTTGCAGTGTCCAGGTGTGTCAACGGGTTGTTATCCGTGTACACGGTGAACCGGGAAGAAGCGAGGTAGTGCTTAAAGCGTTCGGTGACTGCCCACACCACTGCCAGGAACTCTAGCTTAAATGAGCTGTAATTCTCAGGATTTCTTTCGGTGGGTCGCAGTTTTCGGCTGGCGTAAGCAATTACCCGTTCTTTCTCCTGCTGGATCTGGGATAGTACGGCTCCTAGCCCGATGTTACTGGCGTCGGTGTAGAGGATAAAGGGTTGGCTATAATCAGGGTACGCCAGGATTTCATCCCCCGTGAGGGCCATCTTCAGCTGGCGGAAGGACTCTTCTTCCAACTTCTCCCATCTGAAGGGCGGCTTCTGGTTCTTGGCCTTCCTGGACTGGCCTATCAGGAGGTCCTGCATAGGAGCTGCCTTTTTGGTGAAACCGGGTATGAACCTTCGGTAGTAGCCTACCAACCCGAGGAACTGCCTCACTTCCTTTACACTGGAGGGGCTTGGCCATTCCTTAATTGCGGTGATCTTATCAGGGTCGGGAGCCACTCCGTCAGCACTCACCACGTGTCCCAGGTACTGCACCTTTGGCTTCAGGAGGTGACACTTGGAGGGTTTCACCTTTAGGCCGTAACTTGCCAGAGCTTCAAACACTTCCGCCAGGTGCTTCAGGTGGCCCTCGTAGGTTTTGGAGTAGACGATGACATCGTCCAGGTATAACAGGACCGTCTCAAAGTTCCGGTGTCCCAGACAGCACTCCATCAATCGCTGGAAGGTTCCTGGTGCGTTGCAGAGTCCAAACGGCATGCAGGTAAACTCACTAAGTCCCATCGGGGTGGTGAATGCGGTCTTTTCCCGATCCGCCTCTGCTACAGGAACCTGCCAGTACCCGCTAGTGAGATCCAAGGTGGAGAAGAAGTTAGCAGATTTTAAAGCAGCCAAAGACTCCTCTATTCTTGGTAAGGGGTACGCATCTTTGTGTGTGATACTGTTTATTTTCCGGTAATCTACACACATTCTCATGGTGTTGTCTTTCTTTTTGACCAAGACTAGTGGAGCTGCCCAGGGGCTACAGCTTTCCCTGATTACCCCAGCCTCCTTCATGTCTCTAAGCATCCCCTTGGCGTGTTGGTAGTGTGCAGGGGGTACGGGTCGATACCTCTCTTTTATGGGAGGATGGTCTCCCGTGGGGATGTGATGTTCTACCCCCTTGACTCGCCCGAAGTCTAACGGGTGTTTACTAAACACTCTCTCGTACTCTTGAACCACCCGGTAGACTCCCTGTTTCTGGTGGGAGGGAGTGGAGTCAGTACCCAAATGTAGTTGCTGACACCAATCCTCCATTTGTTGTTTAGAGCCGTTACCTTCCTCCGGAGAAGATGGAGGCAAGGGTTCTATGGACTGTATAGAATTCTGATTGATGGTATACAATTTGGCTAGCGTGGCATACCGGGGCAGGTACACTTCCCTCTTCCCGATATTTATTATGCGAACGGGCACCCTCCCATGGCGTACATTGACCACCCCCCGTGCTGTCAAAATGGTGGGCCTACTGTCTGAGTAAACTGGTTCTACCATTGCCTGGTAATCTCTACCTCTCAGACCAATAGCCGCCCGGCACCAAATCATCATTTCACTTTTTGGGGGCATGGCAATAGGAAAAGGGTCACACATTCTCACGCTACCAATCTCACCGCTGGAGAGTTCCACCTGTTGCCGTCGCATCAGTGCCCGGATCTCTTTTTGGAGCACTCGCTGCTGGCCGGAGCTGGCGTTCTTGGCAACCTGCTGTAAAATAAAAATCACCTCTGCAAGACAATTTTCAATTACATTAGTTCCTAGAGTTATCTTAGGGTGACTCTCGCGCTTATCAATGTCCACAATGATCAGTCCCTGGGCTGCCAGCTCGACTCTACCGATTTTAATGGTCACCTCTTTAAATCCGATCTGTGGCACGGGTTGACCATTGCTGGCGATGATACTCAAGTCGTCGTCAGGGTAGCGGGTTATATCCGAGTCATTCCAGTACTGCTTGAAGAGCACGTACGGGATGGTGGTGACCTGTGACCCAGTGTCCAGTAGGGCACTCATAGGAATGCCATCCAGTACCACAGGCAAGACTGGACGTCCTCCCACATATTTGTCACGCCAGTTTGATGGGCCTGATGATCTTTTTCCTAGGGGTTGGCCCTCTACCCTAGGTTGTGCCAGTTTAAAGGACAGTACCTTGCCATATGTCCGGGTTGATTGCAGCGGCGGCAGATAGGTTGTCCGTCCTCGTTGTATCGGTCGCTGGGTCTTCCTCTGGCCGGTGGGGTCCTCCTTGGTCGGCGCCACGGGATGTCCTCCGGTCCGGATGCCAGCTGGATCTTCCTTGGAGTAGAAACCTGTAAAGACTGCACAGTTCGGGTTAGCGCAGCAACGCTTTTAGCTAGCTCTTGGACCTGATGGTGCAGGTCGGGAGCCGGGTCATTGTTCAAAGCCTGCGCATCAGCTCCCACAGGCCCTGCCGACAAGGGCGCCGCCTCTTGGTGGTAAGTGGTAGTGGGGCGTCTGTGGGTCACAACGCCACCTGGTGCCGGTTCTCGGAGCACCCGGATGGCTCTGTCCTTGAACTGTGCAAATCCCAGATGAGGGTCCTGTAAGGCCATTGCCCGCAACTGGGTTCGGTGGGCATTGCAATATAAACCCTCTATAAATTGTTCAGTCAACAGCCGGTCCTCGTCTCCCACGCCGTCAGGGTCGGTTTGCTTAATGGCTCTCAGGGCCTCTTGTAGGTTTAGTGCATAGTCCCTTATACTCTCTTGTGCTCGCTGCTTGCACCCGTAGAATCTAAGCTTGATCTCGGCTGAGGTGCGGGTATCAAAGGTATCCTTCAGCCGGGTTAGTATCCCTGCGACAGTCCTTCCCCCAGGTGGCCAGGACTTTACCTCCCTTTGGGCTGCCCCAGTTAATTGGGCCACCAGGATGCTCACTTTTTGCTCTTCTGTGAGGGGGTACACCTGGAAGAGGCTATCCAGCTTTTCTCTAAAGTCATGCAGAGTATGTGACTCCCCTGAGTACTGGGGTAGCCAGGCCGCTCCCGGGATATAGGGCATGGTGAAAGGCATGACTGCAGCAGCGGTGGCGCTGGCGGGGGTTGAGGCAGTGAAGCTCTCCTCCGTATCCGACATCTTCCTCCCCCCTAGTGGACCGTGGCCTACCTTGCGATGATCCTCTTCCGTAGGCCGCGGCTCCGCAGTGGATCGTCAGGGTTGAGGACCTTCCGTCGCGCTCCTGTGACGTCGGCGTCTGCTGGGCTCCTTCCAGGACCTTACGCAACGTCCGGACGTGAGGCGGGGCTTCAGTTCTCGCGCGCTTTCGGAGTCCACGCCCCTCTTCTTCCCGCGCGGCGTCTTCAAGATGGCGTCCAACGGCGGGAAAACTCCACGGATGGCGGGAAGAAGGCAGAAGATGGCGCCGGATGGCGGGAAAACTTCACGGATGGCGGGAAGAAGGTAGAAGATGGCGCCGGATGGCGGGAATCTTCACCACTGGTAAGTTTGAACAGTCTTTTTCAGGCACGCAGTACCCGGTGGTTGCGGGCACGAGATCCTGCCGACTACGCCAAAAGTTGACGCGCCCTGGGCCTATGTGATGCAGCGTTGCGCACGCAGGGACTACCCAGAGCCGGATCTGATAGGGGTAGTAGTCTCGTGGCGGTGACCCGGTCCGTGCCCAGGGAGTCAGACTAAGTGGCGGTATATTAGCAGTAGATGTAGAACGACTACGCCACCCGTTGAATGCAGCTATGGAGCTGCCGCTGCAGGGCAAACCGCTGAGGCCGGTGGGAGGATGGTGCAGCGTGGATGGTATAACCCCCAACGGGAGGGGTATGGCCTCAGTGCAGCCGACGTGGATGATGGGGGTAGCAGGAATCACTCAGAGACGATACGGTGTAGTTCAGGGTCTTTACTGGTGACAAAGATAGACCCTCCCGGAGTACTGGCTAGCGGTCGGGGCCTGGTCAGTCCTTGAGCAGATGGGATCCCCCTTGGCCAGGCGGAGTTGTAGGCCTCCCCAACTAATTGTACTCTTCTGGCTACCTTGCTAGAGGCGGGTAAAGGTAGCCCACGTCCCTGAGTGTACCGTGTGGTGCTCACCCGTATGGCCGGTGACTCGGGGCCTTCTAGTAGCTTCCGCTCGACGACGGCGGTGCTGGTCCCACACGTGTGACCGAGCCTTCGGGTTTCTGGGCCAGAGGACCTGAAATCCCCTGCCGGTCGGTTTCTGCTGCTGGGTAGGAGTTAGTCCCCACAGCCTCGGACTCCGGGTCCGGTAAGAAATCTTCAATCAGGGCGAGCTCTACAGCTTCCAGCCCTGATCTCCTCTTAGCACGACTCCCACAGAGCTCCTGATCTTTATTTCCTATCACTGCTTCTCTTCTTCTCTCTACTCTTCTTCTCTAACCCTGCCTTAGCCCCAGGTCTATATAGGGGAAGTCCTTCCCCTCCCAGGACTGGGCAGGAGGTGTGGCATGCATAGGATTCCTGACCAAGAGACCTCCCACCTGCTCTCAGACATAACACTGCTGTTACTGTGGAAACCAGACCCCTGGGGTGCCACACAAACGTGCATAAAACAAACTGGGACGGGGGAAGAAACACACACCTTCAGCCGTCCAAGCCAACACCTGAGGTTCCTAGTACATTCAGGGCCTCCTGTGCTCTGGAATGCAGAACAGTTCATTTAGTGACTCTCTTTGTGCAACAAGCACAACTGAGCTTGCTGGGTCACCCTTTTAGGTACCACGGCCGTCTTTAGACTCACGTTTCCCTTGCTCCGGACCGCCCAACATAGGTAGTAGAGTGGAGGCCCTGGAATTGTATCACTATGGCCGGAGAACTAGCCATTTCAGTCAGGGACACGTCTTTGGCGTGACGGTGGAAGATGCAGTTCTGGACCCCGTCTCCCCACTGTTCTTCAGGCCCGTTTTCCCCACTGTTCTTTGGGGTAGCAGATTTAAAGCACATTTTCCCCTGTGTATCAGCAGCAAAACTGCAGTAAAATCCATATGAGTTTGGTTTTGTTGAGATGTCAGAATTTTTTCCCCAATTTTTCATCAGTTTTTTGGATTTGATTTTCATCAATGTTTGGTCAGTGTAATTTTTTGATCATCAGAGTTTTCACCAGTTTTTCTTATATGAAAAAAACTGATGGTGGCTTCTCAAGCTTCTCCTATCACTCAGTAAAAAATGAAGAGCACAAAGATGGCAAAGCGAACATCACCACTTGGTGGTCTACAAAAAAAAGCAGGACATGTGAACATCTGCATAAACTATAATAGGTGCTAATGCGATCCGTGAAAAACATTGATAGAACTTGTACATGAAAAACTGATTTCTGAATGAGCCTTTAGATTGTGCTGCAGAATATACCCTAAGCATTGCAAAAAGTGAAATTGGCAATGAAAATCCACAGAAACAATTTACAACGCAGATTTTAAAAGCTGCACAGAAGATCAATCTATTCCTGGAATATTTCCACAACATATACTGTACATGAGTGTGAAAAAAATCCAATTTGCATTACTTTGCTCACCAAGAAAGCATTGTATAAACTTATAATTAGGGAATGTTTTTCAAGCACAAACTGCTTCACAGTTTGCTCCTTTTTTGGGGAGGTTTTGGAAGAATTTTCCTGAAGTGGTTTTGCATGTTTAAGCTTTTTCGAAGAGTTTTTTCCAAAAGCATTCTTTGCAGCCTTTTGATTGGACAGTGCTTAGCTTGGAGCGGATTCCTTCAGGATCTGTGTCAAAGTAGTGACAGGCACTTTTTTTGTTCCAACAAACATTCTTCCAAACAGCTTTAGGAGAAAATACTCAACAAACTCCTTACGTGAACAGCAAAGTGGATTTTGCATACAAATGAATAGTAAGAGTTTTTCAAGCATTTTTTTCAGGAGGATTTTGAAGCAGAGCCTCTCAGAAAAAAAGCTCCTCAAAAAAACTCTGTGTGAACATAGCCTCAAAATGCAAAGGGCAAACTCTGCACTAAATCTGCAACAAAATTTGCATGTAATTCAGATTTTGATCTAGATCAGCTTAGGAAAAATCTACAACAAATCAGCTGCATATGAACAAATCCTAAGAATTAGGCTATGTTCCCACAATGAGCTTTTGGTGAGTCTTTGATGTTGCAGATTTTCTTCACCATTTCTGCACCTATTAAGTAAAATAGGTTATTTGCGTTTTTTAAAAAAAAAACTCACCAAAAACTCATCTAGGGAACGCAGCCTTATAAAAATCTCATGCCCACTGTGCTTTATTTTTAACTGAGCATAAACTGACCTGCGGTGCATGTTTCAAATCCACAACATGTCAATTTCTCTTGCAGGTGTACTGAGTTTTCTGTTCAGATTTTCCCCATAGACTTGCAATAGAGGCGGAAAATCTGCAGGTAAAAAATGCACATGTGTTTTGCAGTGCGTTTCTGCGGCAAAATGCATCAAAAACGTATGCAATAAGCACATGACTGTGTGGCACCCCAGGGGTCTGGTTTCCACAGTAACGGCAATGTTATGTCTGAGAGCAGGTGGGAGGTCTCTTGGTCAGGAATCCTATGCATGCCACACCTCCTGCCCAGTCCTGGGAGGGGAAGGACTTCCCCTAGATAAACCTGGGGCTGAGGCAGGGTTAGAGAGTTCAGAGGGAGAGTGCAGCCAGGAGGGCTGACAGGGAGCTGTGGCTCCGGCTGGGCCCAGCTCCTGGGCCATGCCAGAAGTAGAGAAGAGAAGCAGCATAGGAAGAAACAACAGGAGCTCTGTGGGAGCAGTGTTACAAAGAGTCAGGGGCTGGCAGCTGCAGAGCTCGCCCTGACTGAGAAGATTTCTTACCGGACCCGGAGTCCGAGGCTGTGGGGACTAACTCCTACCCAGCAGCAGAATCCGTCAGGCAGGGGATTTCAGGTCCTCTGGCCAAGAAACCCAAAGGCACGGTCACACGCATGGGACCAGCACCGCCGTCGTGGAGCGGAAGCTACTAGAAGGCCCCGAGTCACCGGCCATACGGGTGAGCACCACACGGTACACTCAGGGATGTGGGCTACTTATACTCGCTTCTAGCAAGGTAGCCAGAAGAGTATCGTTAGTTTGGGAGGCCTACAACTCCGCCTGGCCAGGGGAGATCCCATCTGCTCAAGGACTGACCAGGCCCCAACCGCTAGCCAGTACTCCGGGAGGGTCTATCTTTGTCACCAGTAAAGACCCTGAACTACACCGCATCGTCTCTGAGTGGTTCCTGCTACCCCCATCATCCACGTCGGCTGCCCTGAGGCCATACCCCTCCCGTTGGGGGTTATACCATCCCCGCTGCACCATCCTTCCACCGGCCTCAGCGGTCTGCCCTGCAGCGGCAGCTCCAAAGCTGCATTCAACGGGTGGCGTAGTCATCCAACATCCACTGCTAATAGACCGCCACTTAGTTTGACTCCCTGGGCACGGACCGGGTCACCGCCACGAGACTACAACCCTCAAAAGATCCGGCTCCGGGTAAGCTTCCGCGTGCGCAACGCTGCGCGACACAGGCCCAGGGGCGCGTCAACTTTTGGCGTAGTCGGCAGGATTTCGTGCCCGCAACCACCGGGTACTGCGTGCCTGAAAAAGACTGTTCAAACTTACCTGTGGTGAAGATTCCCGCCATCCGGCGCCATCTTCCGCTTCCTTCCCGCCATCGGTGGAGTTTTCCCGCCATCCGGCGCCATCTTCAGCCTTCTTCCCGCCATACGTGGAGTTTTCCCGCCATTGGATGCCATCTTGAGGACGCCGCACGGGAAGAAGAGGGGCGTGGACTCCGAAAGCGCGCGAGAACTGAAGCCCCGCCTCACGTCCGGACGTTGCGTAAGGTCCTGGAAGGAGCCCAACAGACGCCGACGTCCCAGGAGCGCGACGGAAGGTCCTCGACCCTGACGATCCACTGCGGAGCCGCGGCCTACGGAAGAGGATCATCGCAAGGTAGGCCACGGTCCACTAGGGGGGAGGAAGATGTCGGATACGGAGGAGAGCTTCACTGCCGCAGCCACCGCCAGCGCCACCGCTGCTGCGGTCATGCCTTTCACGATGCCCTATATCCCAGGGGCAGCCTGGCTACCCCAGTACTCAGGGGAGTCACATACCCTGAATGACTTTAGAGAAAAGCTGGATAGCCTCTTCCAGGTGTACCCCCTCACAGAAGAGCAAAAAGTGAGCATCCTGGTGGCCCAATTAACCGGGGCAGCCCAAAGGGAGGTAAAGTCCTGGCCACCTGGGAGGAGGACTGTCGCAGAGATACTAACCCAGCTAACCGAGGAGGAGCTGCAGTACTACCAATACGAGGAAAGCCAAGAGGACCCGGACGGGTCTGAGGACTACCCTCAGGAGGGAGCACAAAGAGGACATAGCTACTGAAGGGAAGTAGCGTGAATAAAGAGCTGTACATAGTTACCCGTTAGGGTACAAGGACTGCTGCTAATTAAAATATGGTCCCCGTTGGGATTAGTGAATTGTTCCCCGTGTGTCCCTATCCCTTACCAGGCTGAGGACTGTGAGCAGCCATCCCCTATCCCTTACCAGGCTGAGGACTGTGAGCAGCCAATCCTTATCCCCACTGGCCGAGGACTGAGAGCGGCCATATCCTGTAAATAATTATGTGTTTCTAGTAATTTATAGGAGTCCTTGGTGGATTTACCGGGAATCCTTTGTACAGTTAATGGAGCGTAACCCAGGATGGACTAAAAGACTGTTAAGGACTCGGGGCAGGACAGACCCCTACCTGGTTACGTCTCCTTGTTTTGGTGAAATGGACACCTTTGTTTCCTTCAAAGACTGCACCCGGTTGCGGACACGCCGTAACCATCTTTATGTGTTTTTCTTATTGTATTATTATTGTTTATACCTTGTTATATTTTTCTAAAAATATGTTTAGTCCCGGAGTACTATATTTCACTAGGGGGGAATGTGGCACCCCAGGGGTCTGGTTTCCACAGTAACGGCAATGTTATGTCTGAGAGCAGGTGGGAGGTCTCTTGGTCAGGAATCCTATGCATGCCACACCTCCTGCCCAGTCCTGGGAGGGGAAGGACTTCCCCTAGATAAACCTGGGGCTGAGGCAGGGTTAGAGAGTTCAGAGGGAGAGTGCAGCCAGGAGGGCTGACAGGGAGCTGTGGCTCCGGCTGGGCCCAGCTCCTGGGCCATGCCAGAAGTAGAGAAGAGAAGCAGCATAGGAAGAAACAACAGGAGCTCTGTGGGAGCAGTGTTACAAAGAGTCAGGGGCTGGCAGCTGCAGAGCTCGCCCTGACTGAGAAGATTTCTTACCGGACCCGGAGTCCGAGGCTGTGGGGACTAACTCCTACCCAGCAGCAGAATCCGTCAGGCAGGGGATTTCAGGTCCTCTGGCCAAGAAACCCGAAGGCACGGTCACACGCATGGGACCAGCACCGCCGTCGTGGAGCGGAAGCTACTAGAAGGCCCCGAGTCACCGGCCATACGGGTGAGCACCACACGGTACACTCAGGGATGTGGGCTACTTATACTCGCTTCTAGCAAGGTAGCCAGAAGAGTATCGTTAGTTTGGGAGGCCTACAACTCCGCCTGGCCAGGGGAGATCCCATCTGCTCAAGGACTGACCAGGCCCCAACCGCTAGCCAGTACTCCGGGAGGGTCTATCTTTGTCACCAGTAAAGACCCTGAACTACACCGCATCGTCTCTGAGTGGTTCCTGCTACCCCCATCATCCACGTCGGCTGCCCTGAGGCCATACCCCTCCCGTTGGGGGTTATACCATCCCCGCTGCACCATCCTTCCACCGGCCTCAGCGGTCTGCCCTGCAGCGGCAGCTCCAAAGCTGCATTCAACGGGTGGCGTAGTCATCCAACATCCACTGCTAATAGACCGCCACTTAGTTTGACTCCCTGGGCACGGACCAGGTCACCGCCACGAGACTACAACCCTCAAAAGATCCGGCTCCGGGTAAGCTTCCGCGTGCGCAACGCTGCGCGACACAGGCCCAGGGGCGCGTCAACTGTATCATAAAGTTTTGTCAAAGCCAAATACCAAGAAGTATCAAAAACAAAGAAGCTTTATTTATAGCATGACACACCAGAAAAGACATAAAAGGTAGCATCGAAACCGTGATAAAAATGCACAGAAAAATGCAAGAAACCAAATTTACTTAATAGGTGCAGAAATTGTGAAGTAAATCTGCAACATCAAAAGCTTATCGTGGGAATATAGCCTTAAATTTGATGCCCGGCACAACTCCTCGTTGTGTTTGTACCTTGACGCCTTAAATTTCTCATTGTAAAAAAAAAAAAAAGCTAATGATAAGAATCTTTTCCAGGAGTGATCACTTCGAGTAGCAGGACTGTAAAATACAGACCGTGTATGAAAGAGCTTTCATTTTTAATTATCTCCACATAGAGGACCTGATGCAGTGAGTGTGGCAGGCAGGGCTGTCAGTCCACTGTCACTTGACCCATTTTAGTGTTGCTGTCATTTCATTTTACCTCTAAAGAGCCTGAGAGCTCGCTAATGCACCTGAATGGCGGAAGAACAAGTGCTGGTAGTTTACCCTTCCTCCTCTCATTGCCGTTCCAGCAATGCAGGAGTTATACAAAAATTTCATATCAAAAGTCTTCATCTTCACATGGAGGTAAATTCATAGCTGCAGACAATGGAATAGCCGCAAAGAGGAGAGTAAGGCTATGTGCCCACGATGCAGAAATGCTCCGGATTTTTTCCTGAGCGTTTCTGCATGTCCCTGGCAGAAAAAAACGCATGCGGATTGTACATGCAGATTGTACATGTAGATTGTACATGCGGATTGTACATGCGTTTTTCATGCCAGGGACATGCGGAAGTGAAGCGTTCTTCACTTGCATTTCCGCATGCGGGTTGACAAGCGCTTTCCAAGCAATTTTAGCATCACTTGGAAAGTGCTTGACAACTTGGTCACACTATATAAATCCATGCAAACAGCATGGATTTACACTGTGTTCCAAATTATTATTCAAATAATATTTTCTCAGATTTTCCCAAATTACCTATATGAATTGCAGTGGTAATTTTCCAGTCAAATAACTATTAGAGTACAATTGAAAGGTTTTTGTACAAACTGCCTATGATAACAGTATATTTTTTTAAAAAATAAAAAACTCAAACTGCACTCAAAATGCATGTTCAAGTCAATGAGTCTGTGAAAAAATCGGACCACAGTCGGATGACATCCAATTTTCACAGACTGTCAGAATGAAGAAGGTGGAGCAATGTTTTAATTTCTTCATGCATGAGAAAATTGGACCACTCTCGTACCACACTCTGGTTAGTGATGAGCGAGCACTAGAATGCTCGAGTGATCATTGCTAGGATGGAGCAAATCGTAATGCTCAGTTGCTTGACCCAAACAACGAGCCCAATGTAAGTTTATGGGAAACTCGAGCATTTTTCCAGCAGCCGCTTCCCCCCCGGAGGTCTGCAGGGGACCTAAAAATTGCCCAAATCGATGGGAACACTGCTTAAATGACATGGGAACAGCAAGGGGAAGACCCCTGGAAGAATCTCTGACTCCCAGGTCACTGCTGTGAACAATGTTGTCAGAGTATTATGCCACTTTTAAGGACTGACAATAAAACATACAAAAGCTAAACCAAAATGGATTTTCCTGGAAAAAAACGTTAAGGAACATCCTTTCCAGGGTAATGACCTGCATATAAGGCAAAATAAATAACCCCCAAAAAACATGCTCCTCCACACCTTGGCCTATGTTCACACGTAGAGTTTTTGATGCATTTTTTCACTTTTGCATTGCTTTCAACGGTGAAAAATACCTTCACCGGTAAATGTAATTTTAACATTTTACTACCTTATCTGGCCACGTGGTGTGTGACACATCATCATACACATGCTGTTTCATTTATGAAGGAGGGACTCTGAAAGTCACAAAACCTATTTTTATAGGGCTATCAGGCTGCCCTTACTATTGTTAAAGGGCCAGCAGTCGGCCCTCACTATTGTTAGAGGGCCATCAGCCAGCTATGTTTTGTTGTTCCCATTATTAAGAAACGGGTTCTCTATATTGTTATTGCGTATGCAGTAACTGCAAGGCCTGCCCAAAATTAGTAAAAACCCCAATACACCTTTGAAGACACATAGAGGGCCTGATTTAAAAAAAAGTTCCATTATTAAGGAGCTAGTCTCCTAGACTGTTATAGTCTATGCAATAACTGTAAGGCCTGCCCAAAATTTGGAAAAACCCCAATACACCTTTGAAGACACATAGAGGGCCTGATATTAAAAAAAAAAAAACATTATTAAGGAGCGGGTCTCCTATAGTGTTATAGCGTATGCAGTAACTGTAAGGCCTGCCCAAACTTTGGAAAAACCCCAATACACCTTTGAAGACACATAGCAGGCCTGATTTAAAGCATACCTGTCAGCAGGATTGTGTCCAGTAAACTACATACACTGTCAGGTGGGTGACATTACACTGATTAAAATGATACCTTGGTTGATGAAATCCATCCTGTGGTTCTTGTTTAATCTTTACTTTCAGTTTTGAGATAATGATATGCTCATGCTTCGGGGCGGCCTGTGGGGTGGGCTCTATCTGGTGCTCTGCTTACATATTCATCTGTATGCTCTTATGACAGGTCACTGTGCCTTCACTGACCTGCTTCCTATCTTACCTAGCCCCGCACTACTAGATGCATTATGTAAAATAGGAGGCAGGTCAATGAATGCACAGTGAGTTGTCATAAGAACATGCAGGTGAATATTTAAGCAGAGCACCAGTTAGACCCCCCCCCCCCCCCAACAGGCTGCCCCGGAGCATGGGCATATCATTATCTTCAAACTGAAAGTAAAGATTACACAAGAACCACAGGACGGATTTAATCAACCCAGGTATCATTTTAATCAGTGTAATGTCGCCCACCTGGCAGTGTATGTGGTTTCCTGAGGACAATTCTGCTGACAGGTGCGCTTTAAAAAAAAATTCTCATTATTAAGGAGTGGGTCTCCTATAGTAGTAATGCCCATGCAGTGACTGCAAGGGCTGCCAAAAACTAGGACACACTCCAATACCCCCTTGAACAGACACAGAGGAGGGCCTCAGTAAAAAAAAAATGTTCCCATTATAAAAGAGTGGGTCTCCTATACTGTTATTGCCTATGCAGTGACTGCAAGGATTGGCAAATAATTGGACGCACACCAGTACCCCTTTGAAGAGACGTAGAAGAGGTCTTCATTAAAAAAAATGTTACCATTGTTAAGGAATGGGTCTCCTATACTGGTAATGCCCATGCAGTGACAGCAAGGGCTGGCAAAAAATTGGACGCACTCCAATACCCCTTTGAAGAGACATAGAGTAGGTCCTCATTAAAAAAATTGTTACCATTGTTAAGGAATGGGTCTCCTATACTGGTAATGCCCATGCACTAAGTGCATGGGCTGAAAAACATTTACCCCTGGGGGGTATACATGAACATACTGTATATCATACAGAATGTTAGAGGTAGGCCTCTAAAAAAAATTTCTACGGGCATCATAAACACCCTTACAAAAAAAATTATGTGGGTGTTGCATCATGGTCACCCTGGTGATATGGTGGTAGAGGATGAGGAGAAGGAGAAGGAGGAGTACAACAGAAAATAGAAAAAAATCAGGCAGTGAATACTCATGTCTGGGTGTGAAGAGGTGCATGGGAATAGACCTCTCCAAAAAAAGCCACTGGATTTGACTTTATGTTCCACTGCTATCATCCAGTGGTGTTGAGAAGACTGGCCCAATCCAGCCCTTGTTCATTTTTATAAGAGCCTGAATGTGAATGACTTTGTGTGGTTGTCTACCAGGAATATAAGATTGAACGTTCCTTGTTGGAAGCTGGGACCTAGGTTTATTGGTCCCTATAAAATAACCGCCGTCATTAACCCAGCAGCGTTTTGTCTTGAACTTCCTCAGGCCCTTAACATCCACAATGTGTACCACAGGTCCTTACTCAAAAAGTATGTGGAACCTCTTGAGCCCTCACCTCTAACATCGCCCCCAGTAATGGTTGATGGTAATCTGGAGTTTCAGATTTCGAGGATTGTAGATTTAGTCTCCAACGTAGTTCTCTATAATACTTGGTGCACTGGAATGGTCCAGAGGAAAGGATGTAGGTTTCAGCGTCAGAGGTGAATGCTCCCAGATTGGTTCGCTCATTCCACACCTCTTTGCCTGAGAAACCCGGTCCTGAGTGTCCGGAGGCCACTCGTAGAGGGGGGGGGTACTGTCACGGGTATATCAGAGGTGACAGACAGTCACCCTGCAGTTGGTTGCAGGAGACATTTGGTATTACAGACATCTTAGATGAGAGGCTGTCTCTAGGACCTAGTGGCTACCTCCCTCTGGTAATTGGCTCCCTGGCCTGGGTGTATATATACCTGGTGTGTCTCAGAGGGAGGTGCTGGCTATATTCATTTCTACTTGTGAAGGCTTAGCAAGAGCAGTACTTCATCCTCTCTGGAGCTTGAGGCTGAGTTCACATTTGTCTGGAGTCGTCTAAAGTTAAGCATTCTTCACCTGTTTGTGTGTGACGCTCACAGCCCTCCCTGGGAAATGGGGTAATCGGAGCCAGGTCAGATGTTGGGGAGGCAGTCGTGGCCAGGACCCGTTCCGTGCCCAGGGCCGTCACACTAAAAAAAAAGGTTGTAATGGGCTATCAGGGTTGAGTGGTTGCTATCGACTACGTCACCTGTGGTACCTGGTGAAGGCCACCAACGCTGCTGCAGTCCTCTGAGGCTGGTTGTTGTGGCAGCCGACGATGATACTACTCCCCACAGGCGGAGCAGGGCCTCAGGGCAGAGAGGCGGATGGAGGGAGTGATAGTCAGAAGTTCTGGTGCTGTGCGGTGCGGTGCAGAAATAAAGAGACCCTTTGGCTCTGCATCCACCAGGACCGGGGGTCCGACAACCTCCGAGTAATTCAGGTGCTTTAATCAGGACCCCGCACCAGAGTGTTCCTAGACTTCAAACTAAGTCCTCTCCTGTCCGTGTGTGTGTAGAAAGGCCGGGTCTCCCTCTGGACTATGCACAGAACAAGGGTACGGGTGGCAACTCAGCTCCATCCGTTACCCGGTGGGATCCACTGAGCCTTCCGGGCTTCCCTGACTAGGACGTAGAGTAGCAAAGTCAGGTATCGGGGGTCGGTACCCCTCTTGCAGCCAGAATCCCTCTGACTAGGCCAGAATAGCGAGGACAGGTGGCGTATACCGCTCCATCTGCATCCCCCTGGGATCCTTTTGCGATGAAGCTAAACTCCTAAGCTCCAGGCCTTCTTGGGTAGGGACTTTGACCGGGTAGAGACAGCCGTTAACTCTTGCCCGCTCCTCGCCTCAAGGCCGGAGGACGAGGACCGTGTCCCCATCAACTGCAGGTTCACACAGAAAGCCACGTTCAGTCATGGAGATCACAATCAAAAGACCATAAGCCCAAGATGGCTGTTTATTAAATATGAATTATTAAGTGTAACCTATATGTGCGTCCTCCACCCTCACCCACTACATGGTTCCCCCTATCTTTTGGTTCCCCAATCTCCACTTATCCTGGAAGGGGCAGCACTGTAATGCCTATTAGCCCCCCTCTGCAGGTGGGAGAAGTGTGGTGTTGGATGTAGAGGTGGGGTTCTGACGATTGCACCATCCTTACCTCGAAGGAGAGATACCACACTCCATTAAAGAGGTGCAGCATCCCTGTGGCGGTCGAACCCCCAGGGGCGCCACATTTGTCTACCCTTGTTGTCTATAGAGTTTAGTGGAGATCGACTAGTGCTCATCTCCTCCCATCGCTAGCCTTAGCCATACGCCAGGGAAAGACAGGGCGAGGCACGCATGCGATGATTGCTGAAGAGGCAATATAGGGATGGTAGTTGAGACAGGGTGACACTAGACCAGACTAGGAGGTCTCCACTTTCCCCTTTCCCTAGTGTCTGGACTCCCTTTCCCTCTTCCCTCTGTGTTGCACTAAGTCTTTCTCACACCTGGCGTGACAATACCCTCAACTTATGATATGCCAACTCCTTCCTGGTGGGAAACACCCCATCAGCTGATTTTGCCTAAATCAGTGGGTTCTGCTAACAAAAATGTATCACCTATCCCAAGGATAGATGACTGAAAAATGAATCACGGCTGAGGATTTGACTGCTGATACCCCCACTAATCAAGAGAATGGTAGCCTAAAGTCCCCCATGTGAATTGAGCAGTAGTGAATATAGGTGTCCTCCACTCCTAAACTTACTACATGCTTACCACCTCTCCATTCATGTTAGGAATTGTGGTTCTGTGCTCCCACCTGGGAATGGATAAGGTCTAGTGTTACGCTACTCTGGTCACAGGTGCTGCCATTGTTCTGACCCTGGAGGCAGAGCTACTATGCATACATGGAGACTGTCCCAATCTTATGGAGCATCTCGTTCTGGTGTTGTACAATGTGCGAGGACACGGGACTCTGTGTCTCTCACTGATTTCTCTGGTTGCCAGGCAACATAGGACACTGCTGTGACTGGCACTATGCAGTTGTGGGAGGTTGTCCATTCTGCATTTCAAACTAGCAGGGAGTGGCTGTCTGGGGATGACTGGGAGGTATTCAACACTAATCATTAGGCGAGCTATTTAATCCTGCTCCCTGCTCAGTCCTGTGCTGTTTATTGCAGTTCCTATGTGCTGTGGTGGTGAGTGGTGCTAGCATTAGTGTTGCTATCTTTTCAGGGGTTTTCTCTTCTGGTTACACTTCCTGGGGTCTTGCAGAGGTACTCACCTGGTTCTTGACTAGGCACCAGCCACATCACCAGACGCCAGCTGTCCGGCAACAGTGAGCCTGGGAAGGGCTCTGCCAAAGTCCCCCTTGCATTTTCTGGGAGCTGGGTGGAGAGTATTCCCGGCCCTCAAAGGCTCACCTAGCTGGGCTGCTTGTGCCAAGTGTGTCTGTGGCTGCACCTTTGCTGGTTTGATGCCAGTCCTGCTGGGTCCCTCTGCAAAGCACATAACAATTCACAAAGGTGACTTGGAGACCTTTGTTCCCATGATCGGCGGGGATTCCAAAGGTTTGACACATATTTATCACCCTGTGGATAGGTCATATATATCCCCTTGAAGGGGAGGTGAGCCCCCACTAGACATCAGGAATCAGGTAAAGCCTGACCACTCTTCAGTTTGCCCTGTCTCCGGCTGATCCCCTTTACATATCTATTACCATCGGTCTATTGATGTCTCTTCTCATCAGATGTTTTATTAATGCACTGTTTCTGTAGTCTCTTTTCATACATAACAAGAAACTAACAACATTGGTCACGTATCAAAGACGAGGCCTTTATAGAGTCATTGATACTCGTGGACAGCGTCTCATCTTCTCATGTGCTGTAAATCTACCCAGCATTAACTATTCAGCTTCACATGTACCATTGTACTAGTAGGTTCTCATCCAGCCGTCTACAAAGAAGCGTCAATTATAAGTCCATCCGTCTAGGTGTGTGTCATGGTATCTACCGGTGCATATAAATGACTGTTCTCACTTACATGCCATACATTCCTGCTGACCTTATTCACTTCACATTAATAGACTCTGTTTAACATATGTTCTGAGAAAAAAAACTCCCAATGTAAATGTGGCACCCCAGGGGTCTGGTTTTCCACAGTAATGTAATGTTATGTCTGAGAGCAGGTGGGAGGTCCTTTGGTCAGGGATCCTGTGCATGCCACACCTCCTGCCCAGTCTTGGGAGGGGAAGAACTTCCCCTGTATAAACCCTGGGCTGAGGCAGGGTTAGTCAGTCAAGGAGAGTAGAGACAAGAAACAGCAGAAGCAATACTACTACGAGTCAGGGGCTGGCAGCTGCAGAGCTCGCCCTGACTGAGAAGCTTTCTTACCGGACCCGGCGTCCGAGGCTGTGGGGACTAACTCTTACCCAGCAGCAGAAGCCGACCGGCAGGGGATTTCAGGTCCTCAGGCCCAGAAACCCGAAGGCACGGTCACACGCGTGGGACCAGCACCGCCATCGTGGAGCGGAAGCCATTAGAAGGCCCCGAGTCACCGGCCATACGGGTGAGCACCACACGGTACACTCAGGGACGTGGGCTACTTATATCCGCTTCTAGCAAGGTAGCCAGAAGAGTACAGTCAGTTTGGGAGGCCTACAACTCCGCCTGGCCAGGGGAGATCCCATCTGCTCAAGGACTGACCAGGCCCCGTTCACTAGCAAGTACTCCGGGAGGGTCTATCATTGTTACCAGTAAAGACCCTGAATTACACCGCACCGTCTCTGAGTGGTTCCTGCTACCCCCATCATCCACATCTGCTGCCCTGAGGCCATACCCCTCCCGTTGGGGGTTATACCATCTACGCTGCACCATCCATCCACCGGCCTCAGCGGACTGTCCTGCAGCGGCAGCTCCATAGCTGCATTCAACGGGTGGCGTAGTCGTCCTACATCTACCGCTGTTACATCGCCGCTCAGTTTGACTCCCTGGGCACGGACCGGGTCACCGCCACGAGACTACAACCCTCAAGAGATCCGGCTCCGGGTAAGCTCCCGCGTGCGCAACGCAGCGCGACACAGGCCCAGGGGCGCGTCAACTTTGGCGTAGTCGGCAGGATTTCGTGCCCGCAACCACCGGGTACTGCGTGCCTGAAAAAGAGACTTTTCAAACTTACCTGTGGTGAAGATTCCCGCCATCCGGCGCCATCTTCAGCCTTCTTCCCGCCATCGGTGAAGTTTCCCGCCATCCGGCGCCATCTTCTGCCTTCTTCCCGCCATCCGTGGAGTTTTCCCGCCATTGGACGCCATCTTGAGGATGCCGCGCGGGAAGAAGAGGGGCGTGGACTCCGAAAGCGCGCGAGAACTGAAGCCCCGCCTCACGTCCAGACGTTGCGTAAGGTCCTGGAAGGAGCCCAGCAGACGCCGACGTCACAGGAGCGCGACGGAAGGTCCTCAACCCTGACGATCCACTGCGGAGCCGCGGCCTACGGAACAGGATCATCGCAAGGTAGGCCACGGTCCACTAGGGGGGAGGAAGATGTCGGATACGGAGGAGAGCTTCACTGCCTCAACCCCCGCCAGCGCTACCGCTGCTGCAGTTATGCCCTTCACCATGCCCTATATCCCGGGAGCAGCTTGGCTACCCCAGTACTCAGGGGAGTCACATACCCTGCATGACTTTAGAGAAAAGCTGGATAGCCTCTTCCAGGTGTACCCCCTCACAGAAGAGCAAAAAGTGAGCATCCTGGTGGCCCAACTAACCGGGGCAGCCAAAAGGGAAGTAAAATCCTGGCCACCTGGGAGGAAGACTGTCGCAGGGATACTAACCCGGCTGAAGGACACCTTTGATACCCGCACCTCAGCCGAGATTAAGCTTAGATTCTACGGGTGCAAGCAGCGAGCGCATGAGAGTATAAGGGACTATGCACTAAACCTACAAGAGGCCCTGAGGGCCATTAAGCAGACCGACCCTGATGGAGTGGGAAACGAGGACAGGCTGTTGACCGAACAGTTTATAGAGGGACTGTATTGTAATACCCACCGAACCCAGTTGCGGGCAATGGCCTTACAGGATCCCCATCTGGGCTTTGCACAGTTCAAGGACAGAGCCATCCGGGTGCTCCGAGAACCGGCACCGGGTGGCGTTGTGACCCACAAGCGCCCTGCTATCACTTACCACCAGGAGGCGGCGCCCTTGTCGACAGGGCCTGTGGGAGCTGATGCGCAGGCTTTGGACAATGACCCGGCTCCAGACCTACACCATCAGGTCCAAGAGCTAGCTAAGAGCGTTGCTGCGCTAACCCGAACTGTGCAGTCTTTACAGGCTTCCACCCCAGGGAAGATCCAGCTGGCATCCGGACCGGAGGACATCCCGTGGCGTCGACCAAGGAGGACCCCACCGGCCAGAGGAAGACCCAGTGACCGATACAGCGAGGACGGACGACCCATCTGCCGCCGCTGCAATCAACCTGGACATATGGCAAGGTACTGTTCTTTAAACGGGCACAACCTGGGGTAGAGGGCCAACCCCCAGGAAAAAGATCACCAGGCCCATCGAACTGGCGCGACAGATATGTGGGAGGACGTCCAGTCTTGCCTGTGGTACTGGATGGCATTCCCATGAGTGCCCTACTGGACACCGGGTCACAGGTCACCACCATCCCGTACGTGCTCTTTAAGCAGTACTGGAATGACTCGGATATTACCCGCTACCCTGACGACGACTTGAGTATCATCGCCAGCAATGGCCAGCCCGTGCCACAGATCGGATTTAAAGAGGTGACCATCAAAATCGGTAGAGTCGAACTGGCAGCACAGGGACTGATCATTGTAGATATTGACAAACATGAGAGTCACCCAAAAATAACTCTAGGAACTAATGTAATTGAAAATTGTCTTGCAGAGGTGATTTTCCTTTTACAGCAGGTTGCCAAGAACGCCAGCTCCGGCGAGCAGCGGGTGCTCCAGAAAGAGATCCGGGCACTGATGCGACGGCAACAGGTGGAACTCTCCGGCGGTGAGATTGGTAGCGTAAGAATGTGTGACCCTTTTCCTATTGCCATGCCCCCAAAAAGTGAAATGATGATTTGGTGCCGGGCAGCTATTGGTCTGAGAGGTAGAGATTACCAGGCAATGGTAGAACCAGTTTACTCGGACAGTAGGCCCACCATTTTGACAGCACGGGGGGTGGTTGATGTACGCCATGGGAGGGTGCCCGTTCGCATAATAAATATCGGGGAGAGGGAAGTGTACCTGCCCCGGTATGCCACGCTAGCCAAATTATATACCATTAACCAAAATTCTATACAATCTGTGGAACCCTTGCCTCCATCTCACCCGGAGGAAGGTAACGGCTCTAAGAAAAACATGGAGGACTGGTGTCAGCAACTACATTTGGGTACTGACTCCACTCCCGCACACCAGAAACAAGGAGTCTATCGGGTGGTTCAGGAGTACGAGAGAGTGTTCAGTAAACACCCGTTAGACTTCGGGCGAGTCAAGGGGGTAGAACACCACATCCCCACGGGAGACCATCCTCCTATAAAAGAGAGGTATCGACCCGTACCCCCTGCCCACTACCAACACGCCAAGGGGATGCTTAGAGACATGAAGGAGGCTGGGGTGATCAGGGATAGCTGTAGCCCCTGGGCAGCTCCACTAGTCTTAGTCCGAAAGAAAGACAACACCATGAGGATGTGTGTAGATTACCGGAAAATCAATCGTATCACACACAAGGATGCGTACCCCTTACCAAGGATAGAGGAGTCATTGGCTGCTTTAAGATCTGCTAACTTCTTCTCTACCTTGGATCTCACTAGCGGGTACTGGCAGGTTCCTGTAGCAGAGGCGGACCGGGAGAAGACCGCATTCACCACCCCGATGGGACTTAGCGAGTTCACCTGCATGCCGTTCGGACTCTGCAACGCACCGGGAACCTTCCAACGACTAATGGAGTGTTGTCTGGGCCACAGAAACTTCGAGACGGTCCTGTTGTACCTGGACGATGTCATCGTATATTCTAAGACGTATGAGGACCACCTGAAACACCTGGCGGAAGTGTTCGAAGCTCTGGCAAGTTACGGCCTAAAGGTGAAACCCTCCAAGTGTCACCTCCTGAAACCAAAGGTGCAGTACCTGGGACACGTGGTGAGCGCTGACGGAGTGGCTCCCGACCCTGATAAGATCACCGCAATTAAGGAATGGCCAAGCCCCTCCAGCGTAAAAGAAGTGCGGCAGTTCCTCGGGTTGGTAGGCTACTACCGAAGGTTTATTCCCGGTTTCACCAAAAAGGCAGCACCTATGCAGGACCTCCTGATAGGCCAGTCCCGGAAGGCCAAGAACCAGAAGCCGCCCTTCAAATGGGAGGAGCTGGAAGAAGAGTCCTTCCGCCAGCTGAAGATGGCCCTCACGGGGGACGAAATCCTGGCGTACCCGGATTATAGCCAGCCCTTTATCCTCTACACCGACGCCAGTAACATCGGGCTAGGAGCCGTACTGTCCCAGATCCAGCAGGGGAAGGAACGAGTAATCGCCTACGCCAGCCGAAAACTGCGACCCACCGAAAGGAACCCCGAGAATTACAGCTCATTTAAGTTAGAGTTCCTGGCCGTAGTATGGGCAGTCACCGAGCGCTTTAAGCATTACCTCGCTTCTTCCCGGTTCACCGTGTACACGGATAACAACCCGTTGACACACCTGGACACGGCAAGACTCGGTGCCCTGGAGCAGAGGTGGATGGCCCGTCTGTCCAACTACGAGTTCACAATCAAATACCGGGCAGGACGCTCCAATACCAATGCGGACGCCCTGTCCAGGATGCCCAACCTGCCGGACGGAGGAGAAGATCCGGAGGGACTGGAAGAAGTTGAACTCCCTGCGTTCCACCGTCATGGGACTATCCAGTATTCCCACCGGGTAAGGAGTAAGCAGGCTGCTACGTTGAACCCCTTACCCCACTACAACTGGGCGGAAACGCAAGACAGCGACCCTGCCGTCCGACTGGTGAAGGAGATGCTGACTCGGCCGGAGGCTCGCCTTGAACCAGACGCTCCTGAGGAAGCCAAACAACTATGGGCAGAGAAGAGTCGACTGTTCCTTTACAAAGGGAAGTTGTGCCGCAGAATGGTTAACTCCCGGACGCATGAATTACTCTGGCAAGTAGTGGTGCCACGAAGAGACGCAGCCATGGTGATGGAGGCATACCACGACGGAGCTGGACACTTCGGGTGGAAGAAGCTGGAGTTCCTGCTGCGCGAGCGGTTCCACTGGGTAGGCATGAGGGGAACCATCGAGAAGTGCAGAGACTGTGGCCCGTGCAACCTGAGAAGGAAGGACCGTGCCAGCCAGAAGACTCCCCTGCAGTCCATCGTCACCCGGCAACTGTTGGAACTGGTAGCCTTGGATCATGTAAAACTGACCCCAAGCAGAAGTGGCTACGTCTACGCGTTAACCATCGTGGATCATTACTCCCGGTTTCTGGTTGTCGTCCCCGTCAAGGACTTAACGGCTCAAACAGCAGCTAGAGCCTTCCAGCAGCACTTTTGCCGTCCACACGGGTACCCGGACCAAGTGCTGACGGACCAGGGACCTGCCTTTGAAGCGGAGGTCTTCCAGGAATTCTGCAATCTGTATGGCTGCCGGAAGATAAGGACGACACCCTACCATCCGCAAACTAATGGACTTTGTGAGAAAATGAACCAGGTGGTAATGGATCTTCTAAAAACGTTGCCCCTGGAAGAACGCAGTCTGTGGCCTGAGAAGTTGCCCGATCTGGTGGACCTATACAACCACATCCCGGTAGGTTCCACCAACTGTACCCCGGCTTACCTAATGAGGGCAAGACCTGGTAAGTTACCTGTTGACCTGGAAATGGGAGTCCTGACACCCGAGGACACTTCACCAGAAACAGACTGGGACACAGAGAGGCAGCAGCAGTACCGGAGAGTACAGGAGAGCGTGGAGCGAAGTCTCTGTCAGGCTAGGGAAAGACAAGAGAAAACTTACAACCAGTATGCTCCCGCTGTTCCCCTGGTACCCGGAGAGCAGGTCTTGAAGAGGAAGAGACGGCTCCACAAGTTGGATGACCAGTGGGAGAAGGACCCGTACACCGTACTGCCCTCAAGCCACGAGAACCCGAAGGTTTGTACCATCAGTAAAGACGGAGGGGAAACCACAGCCATTGTATCCCGGGACCACCTGAAGAAGTGTCCCGAACAACTGAGGAACCCTGAAGAGGAACAAGAAGACCATCGACCCGTAGAGGAAAGGGAAGATATGGTTAGTACTGTGCTCGGGGACTTCCCTCGGTCTTGGACTCAAGTCAATGGTGCAGTTGTGGTACCCGTACTCACCTTCCTCCAACCAGCATCCCAAGCACCTACGGAGCAACAGGTAGAGCTGGAAGAACAGCCGGTCCAGGAGGCAGAAGACTCCACACAAGCAGAACAGGAGGATCAACCCTCTGCTTATAGTGAGCCTGCCGTACCCCTAGTGAGACAAAGAGCCGGTAGACAGCTGCCCAGTTTACCCTTGACAGCTCCTACACCCTGTAGTTCAGGGCCAGACAGTCAGCTTCGTAGGTCCACTAGGGCCACTAGAGGCCAGTTACCCGCACGCTGGAGGATTTGAAGTGTATAAATTGTTTTATTTATGTTTATCTGTGTATTGTTGCTTGTGTATAATTTTGTGTTTCCAGTTATTTTTAGGAATCCTTGGTGGATTTACCGGGAATCCTTGTACATAGTTGGAGCGTAACCCAGGATGGACTAGAGACTGTTAAGGACTCGGGGTAGGACAGACCCCTACCTGGTTACGTCTCCCTGTTTTGGTGAAATGGACACCTTGCTTTCTTCAAAGACTACACCCGGTTACGGACATGCCGTGACCACCTTTATGTGTTTCTTCTTATTGTACTATTATTGTTGTTATATCTTGTTATGTTTTTTCTAAAATATGTTTAGTCCCGGAGTACTAAATTTCACTAGGGGGGAATGTGGCACCTCAGGGGTCTGGTTTTCCACAGTAATGTAATGTTATGTCTGAGAGCAGATGGGAGGTCCTTTGGTCAGGGATCCTGTGCATGCCACACCTCCTGCCCAGTCTTGGGAGGGGAAGAACTTCCCCTGTATAAACCCTGGGCTGAGGCAGGGTTAGTCAGTCAAGGAGAGTAGAGACAAGAAACAGCAGAAGCAATACTACTACGAGTCAGGGGCTGGCAGCTGCAGAGCTCGCCCTGACTGAGAAGCTTTCTTACCGGACCCGGCGTCCGAGGCTGTGGGGACTAACTCTTACCCAGCAGCAGAAGCCGACCGGCAGGGGATTTCAGGTCCTCAGGCCCAGAAACCCGAAGGCACGGTCACACGCGTGGGACCAGCACCGCCATCGTGGAGCGGAAGCCATTAGAAGGCCCCGAGTCACCGGCCATACGGGTGAGCACCACACGGTACACTCAGGGACATGGGCTACTTATATCCGCTTCTAGCAAGGTAGCCAGAAGAGTACAGTCAGTTTGGGAGGCCTACAACTCCGCCTGGCCAGGGGAGATCCCATCTGCTCAAGGACTGACCAGGCCCCGTTCACTAGCAAGTACTCCGGGAGGGTCTATCGTTGTTACCAGTAAAGACCCTGAATTACACCGCACCGTCTCTGAGTGGTTCCTGCTACCCCCATCATCCACATCTGCTGCCCTGAGGCCATACCCCTCCTGTTGGGGGTTATACCATCTACGCTGCACCATCCATCCACCGGCCTCAGCGGACTGTCCTGCAGCGGCAGCTCCATAGCTGCATTCAACGGGTGGCGTAGTCGTCCTACATCTACCGCTGTTACATCGCCGCTCAGTTTGACTCCCTGGGCACGGACCGGGTCACCGCCACGAGACTACAACCCTCAAGAGATCCGGCTCCGGGTAAGCTCCCGCGTGCGCAACGCAGCGCGACACAGGCCCAGGGGCGCGTCATAAAGGTCTAAGGCTAAGTTCACACAGCCTTAGTCTTTCATCTATATTGTCATCTATATTGTCAACTTTATGCAATCCGAACGGCATCCATTTTTGTACGTCAGTAGTTATTAAAATTTACAAGACCAAATACAGTTTCAGATAATAACCTTATGCTATACGGTTGATTTGTACGGGATCTGATTTTTTGGGCGCACCTATAGACTTGAATAGGAGAATGTCATGCGTAATACAGAGAAATTATATCTTGATGTGAGCACTCCCTGTACTTAATCATTGGCTCTGCACCTCCACAGAGACACTGCAGGAGCCCAGCCATGCTCATTGTTAGTTTCTGCACTCATTACTGGCTTCTGTCTGCAGTACTATACTGAGCGGTTGCCCCAGACAGGAGTCTGTGATGAGAGAGCACACTGACACTGCAGAAGCCCAGCCATGCTCATTGTTAGTGTGTTCACTCATTACTGGCTCCTGTCTGCAGTACAGTACCCAGCAGAAGCCCCAGACAGGGGCCTGTGATGAGAGAGCACACTGACACTGCAGGAGCCCAGCCATGCTCATTGTTAGTGTGTGCACTCATTACTGGCTCCTGTCTGCAGTACAGTAACTAGCAGTAGCCCCAGACAGGGGCCTGTGATGAGAGAGCACACTGACACTGCAGAAGCCCAGCCATGCTCATTGTTAGTGTGTGCACTCATTACTAGCTCCTGTCTGCAGTACAGTACCCAGCAGTAGCCCCAGACAGGGGCCTGTGATGAGAGAGCACACTGACACTGCAGAAGCCCAGCCATGCTCATTGTTAGTGTGTGCACTCATTACTAGCACCTGTCTGCAGTAAAGTACCGAGCAGTAGCCCCAGAAAGGGGCCAGCAATGAGAGAGCACACTGACACTGCAGGAGCCCAGCCGTGCTCATTGTTAGTGTGTTCACTCATTACTGGCTCCTGTCTGCAGTACAGTACCCAGCAGAAGCCCCAGACAGGAGCCTGTGATGAGACAGTACACTGACACTGCAGGAGCCCAGTCGTGCTCATTGTTGGTGTGTGCACTCATTACTGGTTACAGTCCACAGTACAGTACTGAGTGGCGGCCTCCGACAGAAGCCAGTGATGAGCGAGCACACTGACACTGCAGGATCCAAGCGGCACACCACTCACACAGTGTCAGTGTACTCTCTTCACTGGCTCCTGTCTGTGGCTCTGCTGCATTAAGTCTATTCTGTTCTCCACTGTCAATCAAGAAGCTGGAATGGGAGGGAGACGCAAGGAGGAACCATAAGACTGCAAGTGCACTGATACGCTCACCAAAGCACATGCAAGACTGATTTGTATATCAGTAAAATCTGTATTTTGATGGAACTGCACAGTGGATGGTGCCACAATTGGTGTCTTTCATAATGTTCTGAACTGCCCTATCCTGCACTACCTCTGCTTACGCAGGGTTAATGTTGCTGGCAGGTTCCATTTAGGTCTCCTGCAGACGACCATATTTTCGGACTCGAGCCAATGTTATTCTATGGGACCGTTTACATGTCAAATTTTTTCCTCGACAGAATGCCCGAGTTGGAGTCAATTATTGGATCATACTTGGCCCTGCAAGTTCGTGGAAACCATCAGACTGCACTCGGATGACATCTGAGAGTAGTCTGATTTTCAAGGACTGACAATGGTAAAGATGGAGACACTTTTTTCCCCATCTGAGAAAATTGGATCACACTGTGATCACACTCTGATCATACTCTGATCATACTCTGTTCAGAGTTTGATCAGAGTGTGATTAGCATAATCGGCCCAATTCTCTTGGATGAGAGAAAATATGCTGGTGTGACCCTAGCCTTGAGCTCGGGTTATCCTAAATCGATTAGTAAAAGGGCAGATTTTTTTTGTTTTTTGTCCTTGTTTTTTTTTTCATGATTTTCAGAATACAATAAGGAAAAATAAATGATATCATTCAAAAGTAAAACTCGTTCCTCAAGAAAACAACTGCTCGTACAGCTATGATGATGGGAAAAAAAGGTTATGATACTGGGCAGAATGGTATAAAAAACGAAAGATTGCCAGGTTGCAAAATCGACCCATCCTATGGACATAAGTGGCACAGCTGCTCTCATGTACGGTATCATTGGTTCCAGAATATCTCTGAGCTTGTATCTATGAATAGTAAGTTGAGCTTGTTGGCAATGTGAGAGTAAACTAAAGTGTGGGTGTCATCTGTGGCGCCCCAGAGGGTTCGACCGCCACAGGAATGCTGCACTTCTTCAATGGAGTGTGGTGTTCCTCCTCTGAGGTAAGGCCAGTGTGATGGTAGTGATCTAGCCTTTTGCATCCAACACCACATCTCCACCAGAGGGAGCTAGTATGCACTAGTGCTGCTCCCCTGGTTACAGGGAGTCTGGGGAACACAAAGTGGTAGGAACCAGTTAGTGGGTGTGGGTGGAGGAACAGTTAGTCAGTGACACTTCTAATTTCATATTTATTGGAATGCCATCTTTGATCTTGGTTCTTTGGCGGTTCTTGGGCTGTCAAGCTGTCAAAATACTGTGTGTAATGTGACTTCCCTCCGGGAGCGCAGATCCTGTGTGGGCCTGCACCGGCATGGGACACAGCCCTCGTACCCCGATCTATGGGACGAGAGGAAGGTTGCAGGCAAGGAATGTCTCAACCCGGCCAAGGACCAGGATCAAGAAGGCCCGGGAGCTTTAGAGTGTGGCTCCCTAGCAAATGGGTCCCGGGGAGGATGCAGACGGAGCGGAGCACGCCACCTGTCCTCGCCTACCTGATATATTCAGAGGGATTCCGGCTGCAAGAGGGGTACCAGCCCCCGACACCCGAACTCGTACTCTACGTCCAGGACGGGAAAGCCCGGTTAGGCCCTGAGGATCCCGCCGGGCCTCGGATGGAGAGGAATTGCCACCCGAGCCCTACACCTGAGAGGAGCTCAGAGGGAGACCCGGCCTATCTACACACGCACAGACGGGAAAGGGTAAAGTCTGTAGTGCAGGAACACTCTGGTGTAGGGATGCTACTTCACACTGGACTTCCTCGGAGGTAGTTGGACCCCCGTCCCTGGTGGCCGCAGGACTCTGCGAGGAGCAGGGAGAAGCCTTGCGCTGCTTATGAGAACTGTGAGTAAAGCCTTGGAAATTCATCCCTATGGCCTCCGGACTGTTCATTACGTGCCATACCACACGACGCGGTACCCGCACTCCCCACGCTACTACTACTAACCCTCCGCTATCCTGCCTTACCTGCCCTGAGGCCGCGCTCCGCCTGTGGGGAGCAGCGAGAACTTTAGCCGCCATGACATCGGGCCTCAGCGGACTGTAGCGGCGCTGGTGGCGCATCACCAGACACCACAGGTGGCGTAGTCAACAATTACCACTCAACCCAGAAAGCCCTAACACCATTTTTAATGTGACGGCCCTGGGCACGGAATGAGTCCAGGCCACGACTGCATCCCCGTTTCCCAACGTCGGACCCGGCTCCGAGTACCCCATCTTCCCAGGGCAGGGCTTGCGAGCGTCACATCATCTGCCTTATGTATGTGGGTATTCATGAGTTTTTACATGTTTGTTTTTCGTTTGCAAGTTATACAGTATAACGATTGATACAATCAATGGTGCAATGTAATAAATCAGTGAAACTCTCTTTTCTTCTTTCTCAGTGCAGGAATAGTCTGTACTTTCTACTTGAACCAGAAGACGCATGAAGAGGTTGGCACCGGAGTGCAGGACGTGACTAGGGTCTTGCAGGACTTTCGGTCTTCTGTAAGCGGCATACCTCAGGTACGGGAAATAGAAGTATTTGTAAAGTTGAAATTCATATGGGGTATTCACCATTTACTACCAAGAGTTTAAGAGATAACCTCTATGGGTGCTTCTGGGGCCACTGTAGAGGGGATCTCAGCTCTAATTTTGTTCATTATCTTTGCCATATGCAGAGGAATTAAATTGTTTGATAAACCAAGGGGTTAAGAATTGGACAAGGAGCTATGGAGGAGGTATGGAGGGTTTTTCAAACACCAGAGTCTTCAAACACTGAATACCATAGATAGGAACTCATTCAGATTTTTGTAGTGGGGACCACTCATCTAAGTACGTCATTGCTTGATAGGGGTCCTGAAATTCCATTGTACAAGACATCAAAGGACCCTGATATAGATGTCATTGAAGCAAAGAGAATTATATTGATATATGATGTCTTTGATTATTACGTATTTGACACAATAAATAGTTGTAAACAGTTCCAACATCCAAAAGAGAACATCAATATACAACCTAAAGTTAAAGGGAAACAGTGCCTTGATGCCTGCTGCCCTTGGTCAGAGCCTGGCTACACGACTGCAGCCACGTATATTTTTTCTGAAATGTTCCGGCATTCAGACAAAATATAGTTTGAAGTTCTTCTCCCTGCATCGCTCTGGTCTCTCCATATGTACACACATGGGAGAGACCTGTCGATCACCTGGGGGGGTGAGGACAAGCTAGCTGGGGTGGTGCAAACTTGTCTTATCTCTCCCCCAGTCGGACCTTTAAACTATGTTTTCTCGTGTGGCTGCAATAGTATATCCAGACTCTTACTCATACTGCCTGTGGAAAAAAAACCAAGCAATGTGAACTGAGGTCTAAGATGGTACACATGCAAGAAATAGGAGCATGTTCACACTAGCATAAAGAAGCAAAACCTACAAAAGACAAAAAATATATCTCATACCCTACCATCATAATATATAAATGTAAAGCAAAGTTGCATATTAAATATAGGGTACTTAGTGAACTATTTTTGATCAAAAAAAGTATACAAGCCGTCCCACCAGCGACAAGGTGACCCTAAATTGGGACGGTACCTACACTGTCTATATTAACTGACTGTGGAGTCAGCTGCATAAATCAAGGTTCCTTTTCATTAAAACGATTTGTAGGACCATGGTCCAGCAGCCACATTAGTCTTATGTGGAAACACTGAGATCTTCCTGCTACATGATGGCCTCCTTGGCACCTCTTCAGAAGGTGCAATGACCAGCCCAGGGGATGGGGATGACTCGGTACCCGGGCCTTTGCCTGGCCTTGGGGGTGTCGCGGTGGTCGGCTCCCGGGCCCGTACCCTGGGGTCACTCTTTAAAAGCGTTGATAGCTGTTAATTTTATAAAAGTTCGTGACGCCGCCTGTGGCTTCTTGTGAGAATCACCAGCGCTGCGCAGTCCACTGAGGCCGATGATAAGGCAGCTTGATGGTATAGCTCCCCACAGGTGGAGCTAGGCCTCAGGGCTGCGTACGGAAAGGGGAATGCAGGACAGGCGAGACCCAGCCGGGTCAGAGCAACAACAGGGACAGACACGATAGTCACTTCAGTACCTTTTACTGATGGAAATTCAGGCACGTCCCGGAGCACTGTAGGGTGAAGGGTGCATGTCAGGATCCTCCCCAATGAGCGGGTGTAGGGCCTCCTGGTACTTGCCTCTGTGTAGTAAGTTTCTGACCTGCAGTGGATAAAATTTACAAGACCAAAAACAAGTTTGCTTTACTGGTAAGGGCAATTTAACTATAAAAATCAAATGATATAGAGGTGATCCTTACGGGATTCAAAATTTTTTTGCACACCCATACACTTGGTGAGTTTCATCCGAAATACGGAAAAGACTAGTGCATGTGACTAGCCCAGGGGAAATGGGATGACTCGGTACCCGGGCATTTAGCCTTAGGGGTGTCGCGGTGGTCGGCTCCCGGGCCCATACCCTGGGGTCTCTCTTTAAAAGCGTTAATATTTGTAAAGTTTATAAAAGTTCGTGACGCCACCTGTGGTTTCTGATGATATTCACCAGCACTGCGCTGTCCACTGAGGCCGGTGATGAGGCAGCTCAATGGTATGGCTCCCCACAGGTGGAGCTAGGCCTCAGGGCAGGGTATGAATGGGGAATGCAGGACGGAGAGATTTGGCCTGGTCAGAGCAAGAACGGGGATGGACACGACAGTCACTTCAGTACCTTTTACTGGTGGAAATTCAGGTACATCCCGGAGCACTGTAGGGTGAAGGATGCATATCAGGATCCCTCCCAAAGAGCAGGTGTTAGGCCTCCTGTTTCTTGCTTCTGCGTATTAAGTTTCTGACCTGCCTGGAGCTAGGCCTAACTTTGTCTCTGTCCGGCGCTGACTGACCTTGTGGTTGGGCCTTTTCTTGGAATACACGCTCCTCAGCTTGCAGGGCCTATGTGTTTCCTGGCTCTGTTACGTATCAGCTCTTTAGCAATCCTGGGACTTGTAGTTCTCCAGGGATTCCGGTTATGCCTTACTGGGTCATAGAGATCCCGGTAAGCTTCGGACCTGGTGTCCGGTAAATGCTTCGGGGTGAGCTGGTTAAGCTCCTCTGCCCCCCTATGTACTAACTCTCCACTCGCCTTCGGCCTACTCGGGCCCTCACTAGGCTATACACACTAACGGCAGCTTGCCGAACTTCACCGATTATCTCCCTAACGGGCTCCCTCTGCTGGTATGAGGTGGAAGGTGGAGATGTGTGAATGTTTATGGGGGCCTCTTGTGGAGGAATCCATCAATGCACTCTTCTAGGATCTGTGATACCAAGCGCAGCTGGGCGTCACATTCCCCCCTAGCAAAGCTCAGCACTCCCGGGCTGAAGTACATTTTGAAACAACAATAAGAAACATTAACAATCCTCCCTTTATGGGAGGCACCAAGCTTAAACGTTACGTAACAAAAACATAAACAGGTACAAAGTGTCCTCAGAATTCAAGTCTCTTATGGTGAGGTTCCCAGACAGTATGTCCATCTCACAGGGTAGAGTACTTGGTGGTTTTGAGGGACCTGTCCCAAACCCTCAACGTAGGCCCTGGGGTGGCTGCAGGGCATGAAGATCCCGAGTTGGACCTCCAAAAGAGCCACTCCAGACAGGTTTTCCTTCTGAGGTCACCTAAAAGGGGCACTCCAGGAAGTGCAATTATATACAAAAAGCAGTTTTTGGGCTGTACACAGTCCTCAGCCACGAAGTTATTAGGCAAATAATAAAGGAATTAATAACGTAAAGTGTCCCTGTCACTTGAACTGTTCAATAATAAAGCAAAGCACAAAATAATATACATTTGCATGAAAATGCACAATAATACAGTACAATAATACATAATACTATATAATACCCCAGGGGTAACTATCTACATTTGTCAGAGTTTAGCTATCTTACTCAGTGTATCTGACAGGGGGTTTATCTCTAGTACTACGTGTTGATTTGCGTAGTGTGGTGGTCTGTGTGGTATCAATGTCTGTACTATCAGTTACCCTACCGGTTCTACGTGTGACTAAGTTGTAAAACTGCCTTAACCTCTCTCTGGAACTGGCAAGTCTACCATTGGCTGGGCCTTCCTGCTCTTCTCCTGCCGGGGATCCTTCGTCCGGGGATTCTTCTTGAGCTGGCTCTTCTGCGGCACTAGGCTCTTCTGCAGCACTTACAGGTTCAACTTGTGGTGGAGCGTTTTCTGGCTGTTCGTAGAATTGGAGTGTTGGAATGATTACTGCTCCTCCTAGTTGGGGCCAATCTGCCGGGAAATCTCCTAAGTCAGTGTGTATCACTGCTTCTTTAGGCTCCTCTGGGATAACGAGAGGCACTTCTTCTTGAGGTTTCAGTAGATTTGGACATAACTTTAGGTGGTCCCTGGACACTGTAGCAGACGTTCTTCCTCCATCTCGACTGATTAAGCAGGTCTTCTTATTATCAAATCTTGAATTCAACACAATGTAGGGTTCTTTTTCCCACTGGTTGTCAAGTTTGTGGTTTCATCTTTTCCTTTTTAGTACTACTTCACCAGCTGTGAAGGGTTCTGCGGGCGCATTTTTGTTGTAGTGTGCCTCCTGTTTTTCCCTCACCCGAGTGAGACTGTCCTCGACACAGGCTTGTACTCTTCTGTACTGCTCTTGTCTGGTCATGTCCCAGTCCTCAGTGGTCATATCAGCTTCAGGCTCAACAACACCAAGCTCCAGATCCATGGGCAGCTTTCCTGGCCTTGCCCGCATGAGGTATGCCGGAGTGCAATTGGTGGAACTTACTGGTATATGATTGTACAGATCCACTAGGTCAGGTAGTAGGTCTGGCCACTGATTTCTCTCCTCAAGTGGTATGGTCTTTAGCAGGTCGATGATGATGTTGTTCATCTTTTCGCAGAGACCGTTGGTTTGTGGGTGGTACGGTGTAGTTCTTATCTTCGTACACCCGTATAGATGGCAGAACTCCTTAAACAATTCAGCCTCAAAGGCCGGGCCTTGGTCAGTCAGTACCTGCTCAGGGTATCCATGGGGTCTGCAGAAACACGCTTGGAACGTCTTTGCTGCTGTCTCTGCCGTCAGATCTTTGACGGGGGCAACCACCAGGAAACGTGAGTAGTGATCCACCATGGTCAGAGCATAAGAGTACCCTGACCGGCTGGGGGACAGCTTGACATGGTCCAGGGCCACGATCTCCAGGGGTTGAGTCGTCTTGATGGGTTGCAGGGGTGCCTTCTGGCTGCTGTAGTCTTTTCTTCTAACGCCACAGGGTCCACAGTCCCGGCACCACCTCTCAATGGAGCTGCGCATTCCTACCCAGTAGAATCGACACTTCAGCAGGGTCTCTAGCTTTTTCCAGCTAAAGTGCCCCACCTGATCGTGGTAGGCCTCCAACACCATTTGGATGTCTGTCTTGGGGACCACTATCTGCCATACCATCTCATGGGTTTTTGGATTGACGTACCTCCGGCACAGCTTCTCACAGTAGATAAACAGCCGGCTCCTCTCGTTCCACAGCTGCTTTGCTTGCAGAGACGCTTCTTTTTCTAGGGAGGAACCTTCTTGGGTTATCAGCTCCTTAATGCGGCTGACAACCAGGTCACTGTCCTGGGTCTCTTTCCAGCTGTGGTGAGGCAGGGGGTTTAACGTCTTCCCACGCTGCTTCCTGGAGGCTCGTTGCTCGTGGATCATCCCATTCCGGTGAAAGGCAGGTAGCTCAATCTCTTCCAGGTCATCAACTTCTTCTTCTGTGTCTGACTGGTGAGGCATCCTGGACAGGGCATCGGTGTTGGCGTTCTTGCGGCCCGCCCGGTATTTAATTGTAGATTGGTAATTTGACAGCCGAGCCATCCATCATTGTTCCAGTGCCCCTAGCTTAGCTGTTTCAAGATGGGTCAAGGGGTTATTGTCAGTGTAGGCAGTGAACTTGTTGGAGGCCAAGTAGTGCTTAAATCTTTCGGTGATGGCCCAGACCAAGGCCAGGAACTCCAACTTGAAGCTGCTATAGTTCTCTGGGTTCCTCTCGGTCAGGCGGAGCTTCCTGCTTGCGTATGCGATTACCTTCTCCTGGCCATTGTGCTTCTGACTTAGGACAGCTCCCAGCCCTTCATTGCTGGCATCAGTATACAGCAGGAACGGTTGGCTGTAGTCAGGGTAGGCTAGGATCTCATCGCCCGTCAGGATCTCCTTCATCTCCTGAAATGACTCGGCTTGCTCCTTACCCCAGTGGAATGGGGATTTCTGCCTTTGGGGGACTGCCCTACCAGGAGGTCTTGCAGAGGAGCTGCTTTCTTAGTATAGTCTTTTACAAACCTCCGGTAGTATCCTACTAGTCCCAGGAACTGACGCACCTCCTTGAGGTTTTTTGACTCCGGCCACTTCTGGATGGCAGTGATCTTCTCCGGGTCTGGTGCTACCCCTTCTGGACTGACAATGTGCCCCAGGTACTGTACCTTTCTCTTGAGCAGGTGGCACTTTGAGGGCTTCAGCTTCATCCCATACCGGGACAGCGACTCAAATACCTCTGCCAGGTGTTTCAAGTGGTCCTCGTACGTTCTGGAGTACACTATTACATCGTCCAGGTAAAGTAACACAGTCTCGAAGTTGCGGTGTCCCAGGCAGCACTCCATCAATCTCTGGAACGTTCCGGGGGCATTGCAGAGTCCAAACGGCAAACTGTTGAACTCGCAGAGTCCCATCGGGGTTGTAAAGGCCGTCTTCTCCCGATCCTCCTCATCCACAGCTACTTGCCAGTACCCACTAGTGAGGTCAAGGGTGGAAAAGTAATTTGCAGACTTTAAGGCAGCTAGGGACTCCTCTATGCGTGGTAAAGGGTATGCATCTTTATTTGTAATGCGATTTACTTGACGGTAATCTACACACATTCTCATGCTCCCGTCCTTTTTCCTGACTAACACTAGGGGAGCTGCCCAGGGACTACAACTATCCCTTATTACCCCCGCCTTTCTCATGTCGTGCAGCATCTCCTTAGCCTTCTGGTAGTGAGCTGGTGGTATAGGCCTGTAACGTTCTTTGATTGGGGGATGGTCACCTGTGGGGATATGATGTTGAACCCCCTTAATCCTCCCAAAGTCAAGTGGATGTGTACTGAACACCTGCGGGTATTCTTGAACCACCCGGTGTACAACCTATTTTTGATGGGCAGGAGTGGTGTCTGTCCCAACATGGAGCTGTTGACACCAATCCTCCACCTGGGTCGCAGGGTTATTATCCTCCACTTCATCTGATGAGGTTAAGGACTCCGCCTTGTGAATGCAGTTGTTATTTACAGCATGTAATTTGGCAACAGTGGCATAACGTGGCAATCTGACCTCATCTTCCCCACAGTTGAGAAGACGGACGGGCACCCTCCCATTGCGTACATCTACCACTCCTCTGGCGGTTAAGAGCGTGGGTCTGTGCTCGGAGCAAAGGGGTTCTACTACCGCCTGGTATCTCTGTCCTCTAAGACCTATGGCAGCTCTACACCAGATGAGCATTTCACTCATTGGGGGGATGACAATGGGTATGGGGTCCGTTACACGCACATTACCAATTTCACCTTCCGTTAACCTTACTTGCTGTTGGTACATCAGGACTCGGATCTCCTTCTGCAGCGCCCTCCTCTGTCCTGGTCTGGCAATGTCAGCTATCTGTTGGAGCAAGAACACAACTTCTCCCAAACAGTTACCAACAATGTTAGTGCCAAGTACCATATACGGATTGGTGTCATCAGGATTAGTCTCTACTACAATTAGCTCCTGGTCCTTCAGCTCCACTCTCCCCACCTTTACAGTCACATTCTTAACCCCAATTAGGTTAAGGGGGAATCCGTTTGAGGCATAAACAGAAAGATTTGGAGCTGGAGGACGTAGGTCGTCTAGGGACTAGAACCTCTTGTAGAGGACGTCAGGCATGATGGTTACCTGCGAGCCTGTGTCCAGCAGAGCGTGCGTCGGGATCCCGTCCACCACAATGGACAGGAAAGGTCTTCCTCCGACGAACCTGTTGTACCAGTCTGATGGGCCTGGGGAATTTACTCCTGGGTGTCGGCCCTCGGCCCCAGGGTTTTCTCGTTTAAAGGACATTTCTGGGCGGTGTGTCCGATCTTACGACAGCGGTAGCAGGTAGGGTCCTTCTGTGGACGGCGCTGGTCACTGCTCCTCGTAGAGGGTGGTGTTGGCCTCCTCCTCCTTCGCATCCAGGGGACATCCTCAGGGCTATCGGCTAACAGGATCTTCCCTCCTTCCTCGGGCTCCGTCCGCAGCTGCAGGGCACTCAGCACAGTGGTCAGGGTTTTGCTCAACTGACGCACCTCAGAGCGCAGACTGTCCAGTTCTCTAATGGACGTTGCTGGAACTTTGGCTTCAGCAGCCACCGGGGAAAAGGTGGGTGTTGCAGGCACTGGGGTGGCTCCACCCTGGTAACATTGGATGGCATTTGTTTCCAGGGGCTGCAGTCCTTTTATAGCCATGTCCTTAAGATTGTCAAAGGTGGCATCTAGATGATCTAGGGACCACCAACGCACAGTCCTGCTCTCCTCAGGAGACTTCAGTCCCCGGACAAACTGTTCCTTCAGTATTTTGTTCTCATTTTCGATGCTGGTCGGACTAACCTGTTTCAGAGCTCGCAGGGCCCCTTGTAGACGCCAGGCATAGTCCCGAACATTGTCCTCCGGCTGTTGAGAATAGTTGTAGAACCTCATCCTGAGGTCCGCCTCAGTATGATCCTCAAAAACAGTCTGTAGCTTTTGAAAGATTGCGGACACTGACTCCTGGTCTGCGGCCGACCATGTTTCCACTTCCCGTTCCGCAACACCGGTCAGTTGTCCTAATAAAACAGCGGCCCTTTGCTTGCCTGTCATAGAGTACATGTCCAGTATACCACATATCTTCCGTTTGAATCCAGACAGGGTATCTGGTTTGCCGTTGTACTGGGGAAGCCACTTTGCTCCAGGAAAATACGGTAGAGTTATGGGGATGACAGGAGTTACAGGCGCTGCTGGTGGAGCGGCCGCTTCGGCCTGCGCGGCATCGGGTGCGAGTTCATTGTCAGGGATGTTAACCCGCATTCCGGCGTTGTGCTGTTCCACGGACATTCTGGCGCCCCACTAGCTAACCGTGGCCTACCTTCTTTTCTTCCGGTAGGCCGCAGTTCCGCAGGTGACGGTCTTCTTCAGGACCTTGCGTCGCTTGCGTCCTACGTCAGAGCGCTCACCGCTGCTCCTTCCAGGACCTGGCGCTTCCTGGTTTGACATCGAGGCGTAGGGTGTGTCCGGGGCTTCGCGCTCTTTTGCAAGTACGCCCCTTAGTTTCCCGTGGTTACGCCCTTCTTCTCGCTCGGCAGCCCAACAAAGGCAGCAGTCTTCACCACAGTCAAATATACAGTTCACTTCAATAAAGGCGCACAGTACCCGGTGGCAACGGGCATAACACTCCGTCGTTGCAGCGGGCACGGAATCCTGTTCGTGACGCCAGGAAGAGATGACCAGCCCAGGGGATGGGGATGACTCGGTACCCGGGCCTTTGCCTGGCCTTGGGGGTGTCGCGGTGGTCGGCTCCCGGGCCCATACCCTGGGGTCACTCTTTAAAAGCGTTGATAGTTGTTAATTTTATAAAAGCTCGTGACGCCACCTGTGGCTTCTGGTGAGAATCACCAGCGCTGCGCAGTCCACTGAGGCCGATGATAAGGCAGCTCGATGGTATAGCTCCCCACAGGTGGAGCTAGGCCTCAGGGCAGCGTACGGAAAGGGGAATGCAGGACAGGCGAGACCCAGCCGGGTCAGAGCAACAACAGGGACAGACACGATAGTCACTTCAGTACCTTTTACTGATGGAAATACAGGCACGTCCGGGAGCACTGTAGGGTGAAGGGTGCATGTCAGGATCTTCCCCAATGAGCGGGTGTAGGGCCTCCTGTTACTTGCCTCTGCGTAGTAAGTTTCTGACCTGCCTGGAGCTAGGCCTAACTTTGTCTCTGTCCTGCGCTGGCTGACTTTGTGATTGGGCCTTTTCTTGGAATACACGCTCCTCAGCTTGCGGGGCCTATGTGTTTCCTGGCTCTGTTAGGTATCAGCACTTTAGCGATCCTGGGACTTGTAGTTCTCCAGGGATTCCGGTTATGCCTTACTGGGTCATAGAGATCCCGTTAAGCTTCGGACCCGGTGTCCAGTAAATGCTTCGGGGTGAGCTGGTTAAGCTCCTCTGCCCCCTATGTACTAACTCTCCACTCGCCTTCGGCCTACTCGGGCCCTCACTAGGCTATACACACTAACGGCAGCTTGCCGCGCTTCACCGATCTTATGGCGCCGCCACACCTAAAGCTCACTACTCTGAGCTACAACTGAGTCTGGACTGTGCTCCACTGCAGCTGACTCCTCTCAGGCACGCTTACTGCAGGAACTCTCTCAACAGACTGTACTAGACTGAGCTCAGCTCTGTATTCAGGTCTGTACTTGCTGAACTCTCCAGAGGAACTCCTAACTGCCTGGCTCCACCTTCCCTATTTATCTCCCTAACGGGCTCCCTCTGATGGTCTGAGGTGGAAGGTGGAGATGTGTGAATGTTTATGGGGCCTCTTGTGGAGGAATCCATCAATGCACTCTTCTAGGATCTGTAATACCAAGCGCAGCTGGGCGTCACAGCAACGCATCTCATGAATCAACCCCTTTAAATGTAAAAAATAACGCTAATAACCTGCAGATATGGGGTTAATAGCGTTTTGACACAATGCGGCATCGGCACTGAGAACTCTACTGCCGGAAGGAAATTAACTTTATTCCCTCCGGCAAGTGCTTGCCTTAGAGTCATAGTGGTGGCACCTGCTCAGTTTCAGTCACCGCTCAGTGTACAGAGAGTGGCAGCTGTAACTGTGTCCCCAACCAAGTGACAGCAGGCTCTAATTTTGATCCTGCTGTTAGTCAGTGCCAGGGGCGCAGTTACACCGCTGAGCAGTGACTGAAACCGAATCGGCGCTAACCCTGGAAGTTGAATGCTGCTGGGGGTGAATAAAGTTCAATTCCTCACGGCAATGGGGCTTTCAGTGCCGGCATTGCACGCTGTCAGAACGCCATTAACCTGCAGATTAAACCCATATCTGCAGGTTAATAGTGTTTTTTTACATGACGGGTTCCCGTTAAAGCCGCTCCAAATTCTGAACGTACAAAAGTTGCAGGTATCTTATACCCTTGGACATTTATTTAAAAGAGTTCAGGAAATAAATGGGACTTTATTGCAAAAGTGTCCTCCTATTTGGAGCACAAAAAGTCCAATCAAGTCACATGAATATATTGGTTTTAAAGTCACAGGTGCCACTTTAGTCAGAATGAAAATCATTCTTCAAGTTCCTTAGTGGCCGTGGCTTACTGTGTAATTGCAGCAGTTTCAATTTGCTTTTATAACTTCTTATTTTTTCACTGTTTGGACTTAGTTTTACCCTTTTGGTCGATCATTTTAAAATAACACAAACCACAGAAAATGCACAAAATAAAATATATATCCCACAGGTCTCTTGCTTAACATTCTCTCTTTTTTATCCTGTTTTATTTGTTATTTTATCTCATATCATAATGTAAACTGAAAAATACATAAAGAATCTTTTCTGTATGTCTCATGAGCTCCGCCTCCTCAATTCTCCTCCTCTTTCTCCTCCTCCTTCTCCTCCTGCTCCTCATCCTGCTCCTCCTCATTCTCAAGTGTCTGGTTGTAAGACAACTGACTGCAGCTGAAGCTTTCCACGTCCTGTCTGAAGTAGGACAAAATATTACTAAAAAAAAACACGTCCTTGGATAAGAGGTTGGTATTTAATAGCAGGAGATTAACCCTTTGTTCTCTGCAGAATTTCAACAAGACTCACTGTTTCAGGATCATGCAGAAAATTTTGCACAGTAAGGGTATGTGCCCACGTAGCGTTTTACAAGCGTATTTGATGCGGAATTACCGCAGCGGAAACGCTTGTAAAACGCTTGGTAATCCGCACCCCATGGTCCCCAATGAGTTTCCGCAAGTTCTATGCCCATGCTGCGGATTTTTCTGCAACGTTTTTGATGTGCACAAAAATCCGCAGCATGTTAATTAATTTTGCGTTTCCGCATGCTTAATTGCCTTTGCAATGCAATAAAAAACGCAAGGCAATTCCGCATGTCGAAAACGCGCGAAAAACGCACGATAATCGCTTGCGGAATTCCGCATGCGTTTTTTTGGGAAAGGACATGCAGAAATGAAGCAGAAATTTTCTGCTTCATTTCCGCAACGTGGGCACATAGCCTGACAAAAGTTTTGTTTCCCGATTTAATGTTTTATTGAAGGGATTGTTAGGCTATGAGCCCACGATGCAGAATGCTTCGGATTTTTCCTGAGCGTTTCTGCATCTCCCCTGGCAGAAAAAACGCATGCATATTGTGCATGCGTTTTTCCTGCCAAATACATGCGGATTTGAAGCGTTATTCACATGCATTTCCACATGCGGGTTGACAAACGCTTTCCAAGCGATTTTAGCATCACTTGGAAAGTGCTTGACAACTTGGTCACACTATATAAATCCATGCAAACGGCATGGATTTATATAGTGTGACCAAAAGAATGGTAAAAAAAAAAAATTAATCTATACTTACCTTCTGATGGCCCCCGGTGTCTTGCTTCGCTCGGTGCTGACTGCCGGCAGATCGCGGTACACTGAAGGACCTGCCGACATCAGCGTCGCGTGACCTGTCACATGACTATGACGTCAGCGCAGGTCCTTCAGTCCATCACGAGCTGCCGGCAAGCGAAGACAAGCACACCGGAGGCCATCAGAAGGCAAGTATAATATTTATTTTTTATTTTATTCTTTTTTTCACAGTTTCTGTGGTACCCGGGTCCGGAGGAGAGTCTCCTCTCCTCTAGACCTGGATAGCCATCCGCACATTGGAACGCATGGAATGCGCATCTACAGATACAATGATGCGAAATCCATGCGTTCCAATGCAAGTCAATGGCGGCGAAAACACAGCACTTCCGCAAAATAATTGGTAGTGCTGCGTTTTTTTCCGCAATGATAATCCGCAGCAGAAATTTCCGCAGCATGTGCACAGCACATGCGGATTATCATTGGGGAACATGGCAGGCCTTCTACCATGTGTTTTTTAAGCGTTTCTGCAGCGTTTTTGCCGCTGCGGAAACGCTTAAAAAACGCATCGTGGGCACACAGCCTTATTATCCCTTTTAGGAATAACACCCCACCACTGAGGACATTATCTATACATCTGTTTTATTTTACATTAAGATGGACTTTATATACTCTATCAACTCCTCAGTGTCTTCAATGAGTCTCCTCTTCAGTGTATTAATTCAAGGAGCAGCTACGCTCGTCAGGCCTTTAACCCGTAACTTTATCTGCTTCTCTCTGATGAGATCAAAAAGAGAGGATTAGAAAGGACCCGGTTGACTGACATGCATTTCTGGATGTGAGCATATAATTAATGTTGCAAGGAAACAAAGTCTTAGCTCTAAATTGCATTTTTTTTTTTGCCCTAAAACCACACGGTAATATTTCTTTAATGGAGAAAAGATTTAAAGCACATTAAATCTCAGTGGTTGGGATGAGAGCAGAGTAAGTGGAGGACATTGCTCCACATCTGAGAACAAGCTTTACACGCTCCATTGATAATAGGGTGTGACAGCTGGAATCTCATGGGAAAAAGGTAAGAGATCAAAACAGGGACTATCTGAAAAAAAAGTAGAACGAGAAGGAGGTCATTGCCGAGTTACAGTATGACAGGGGGTCAGAGTCAATGTGAGGCACGACTGTGGACCACATCGATCCTGAGGCTTTACCATCGGCCACAGCACAACAGCTCGATGACCCTTCTATGCCTACAGGTTACTGTGCCCACTCTCCCTCAAGTATAACCTGAAGACCAGTGTGACTTTGAGGGTGTAAATGACGCGCCCCCTGGGACATATTCCTTTTTGAGGGGAATACCCGGCACCGGATCAGATGGGGGGGGGGGGTTGTAGTCTCCGAGCGGCTGTGACCCAGTCCCGTGCCCAGGGCGTCAAGCTCAGTGTGATGTGGCAGTTCTACAGATGTTACTAAAGTTCTTTTGTGTCGACTACGCCACCCGTTGTATTGCGGTCACTATGGCCGCCGCTGCAGCAGGGTCCGCTGAGGCTGATGGTGTAGGTGCAGCTTTTGATGGTATAACCCCCAACGGGTGGGGTATAGCCTCAGGGGGTCAGGTGCAGAGGATGGGGGTTGTGGTGGTGCAGCATAGATGTTAAAGGAAGACAGAGTCGGGTTGTGCAGTTTAGGGTATTTACTCACTGCTGATGTTCCGGTCACTCCAGCTGCTAGTGACCACCCGAGCCGTGCTGCGTCCACCAGGTCCTGGATCCAGCCAACCCCCAAGCAAGTCCGGAGCGTGACCCTGAGCTCTCCTTCTGTCCTTTCTCTGGCCGTCCCCACTAGTGATCCACCCAGGTCCAGCTCCCTCGGGCCTTCTGTTGGGTGACCCTTGGCCTTAGGTTCCCTGACCCTCCGTGTGGTATGCCTTCGTGGTGGATGTGGTGGGTGGCCGTGGCAGACGCTGCCCACGGCCTCCGGTCTCTGGCTGGGGTGTGTTTTTGCCCCCACCAGCTTGGGTTCCGGTACCCTGATGCCGGCTCTTCACCCGTTGTTTTAATTTGGGATCTTGGAGTCCTCTCTTCTGCTTCCCCCTCTGGGTCTCTCTTTCTCTGCTCCACTCTCTCTCTCTCTAGGGCTCTGCTCTGCTCCTCTTCCTGATTCTGACAGACTGACCCTGATTCTAGTTGGTGCCCACCTTATATATCCCTCTATGTGTGAGCTCAGGTGACCAGCACCCAATGAGCTCCTATCACTACCCAGACTGCTCCCCCTATCTGCCCCTACACTACATGGGATGTTCCACCCCCCTCCCACTCCAGCCAGGAACAGACTCGGTCGTACCTGCACATTTCTAAGTGGGAGTACCGTTGGTCTGTTCCTCGGAAATGGGATTTATGTAGTGCATGCAGCCTACCGAGCTCAGTTCCACACTCCATCCTTACCCGGGAGTGGAATATCACACCTCTGGGTTGAGGTGCAATACCCCTGTAGCAGCCGAATCCTCAGGGTGCTACATTCCCCCCTGGTAAATCACAGCACGTCCTCGGGCTGTAAGACATAACACCAAAAACATACAATTTTTTTTTTTTTTTTTAAACATATAAAACTTATAAAACATTATATAAATAACATATCTTAGCAGATAAAACTTTCTCGTCGTCTCAGGCTCCTCCTCCGGTCACTGTGCAACGTGTGACCGGGTAAATTGCGACAGTCTCTTAGAAAAACAGGTTTTCTATAAAACCGGTAGGGGGCGCTTTAGGACGCGCAACTATTTACAGGGGAAGTTGGCCGCTCTCAGTCCTCGGCCAGGTAGAGGGAAGGGAATGGCTGCTCACAGTCCTCAGCCTGTAGGATGAAGGGGTTAACGGGTAAACAGTTCACTGGTCCCAACGGGGACTATTTTAGCAGCAACGGTTCACTGTGCCCCCACGGGCAACTATATACAGTCTCTACTCCCGTCCTCAACGACGGCTCCCTCCTGCTTTTTCTTGGTGATATGGTGTTGCTTCAGACCCGTCCGGGTCCTCTGGCTCCTCCTCCCCGTACCGCAACTCCTCCTCCGTCAAGCGGTGTACATGGAGGGCGTAAGGTCCTTTGGCACACTTGTGCCGGGTGAAAGTGACCTCGTCTCCGACGTAGAGGTCACGGCCTTTGTGACCTTCCGGCAGGTGGGACTCGACGTCTCTGCGGGTCACAAAAACGTCACCGCGGTTGTTACGGTCCCGAATAAAGCCCCACCCATGCTGCGGGTTGAACTTTATCACCGTCCCGATGGTGCGGGGACAGTGCGCTGCACGGGGGTTCCTCCTAGTCCGGCTCTTCTGCTCCGCGCTCCGGATTTGGGCCTGTTGTTCTCTGACCCGCCTCTCCTCCCGTTCTCTCGCAAACTCTGCTAGCTGCTGACGACAACACTCAGTACGCTCAGCGGCGACTGCCCGAGTTTCTCCGGTGAACCCCATCAAATCTTCTCCCGTGGGGTCCCACACGAATTGGGCTTCTTCTAAAGGAGGCGAGACCCGAGTCACGGGCTTCGGAGCCGGGATCAGGGGCTCACACAAGGGCCCTAGTCTTTGTTGCCGCTCCAGCTCACAAAACTCCTCGGGCCAGATAAAGGGCCGCCCGTCCGGCCATGTGAGCTGGCTGAAGAGGTCCTTTCCCAAACTCGGCACCCTTGGTTTTGCGGGTGCGGGCGCAGTGGTGGTGGCGCCCAGGTCGCCCAGGCCTTGCGGCCAGGCCTGGGGCACCTGGAAGGTGAAGGGCACCGTTAGGACGGCGGCGCCCTGGGCTACCTGGCCTTGCGGCCAGGCCGGAGGCTCCGCGGAGGTAGGGGGCGCTGTTGGTGATGCGGCACCCGGGGGTACTAGGCCTTGCGACCAGGCTGGTGGTATTTCCTGCTTTGTCACGCTCCGGGTCGAGGCGCGTGACGTCACAGGGGTCGCTGCGGCGGCTTCCGGTCGGGGCCTAGTCCATAGCGGTGACATGGCGGTTACGGGCACGGACGGGGGACTTTCGGGCTCTGCGACGGGGAACCGGGGCAGGTGGGCGGTCTCTCGGTATGGGGTATAAGCGTCCCCTTTACCTGCCTTCATACGTTCGGCTCCCTTCTCAGCGCCGTCTCCGACCTTGGGTCCTCCCGCGTCATCCGTAGAGGCAGTTGGTGTCCTCTCCCAGGGGAGCATGCTCCGTGGACGGGTTCCAGCTTGCTGGGCCATCTCCCGGCTCCACTCCGCCAGTATCTCACGCTGTACCCGGGCCATCCTCCTTGCGAGGCCCTCCAAGGCAGTTTGTGCACACTCCCGGTCTCGGGGGAGCTGCGCTAAGATCTCCGCTAGACCTAGCGGGGTTGTGGACTCTAGCAGGCTCCTGACCATCGGGTCGGTGCTGCTCTGCTCTTCTTCCGGCAGGCTCCTGGCCAGCGGGCCGGTGCTGCTCTGCCCTCCTTCCTCGGTCTCTAGCAGACTCCTGGCCAGCGGGCCGGTGCTGTTCTGCTTTCTCTCCATCTCCGGGTGAGCTTCTCTGCTACTCCTCGTTAGACCTCTTGCCTCCGGGTCCGCTCGCTCCAGACTGCTCCAAGCGGCACCCATCTTTTCTCTTCTCTTTCGTCTCCTCCCACCTCGAGGGCGGTCCCGGGGCCACTCGGTGACTGTCAGCTCCAGGGGTAGTTCTTTCACGCTGACAGACACCTCCAACATCACAGTCTCTGTTGGTGGGGGCGGTTTCCACTTTTGGCGCCATTTTCTGTCCCGGCCCACGATGGGAGGTGGCCTCTTGCCCTCCTTTGGCACGCCCATAATGGCGTCCGCTGCTCTTCCAAGGCGGGAAATCTGCGGTTTTGGCGGGAAGCGTCGCCCAGTGGCGGGAAACTCTGCAGATGGCGGGAACAAGCTGGAAATGGCGGACAATCGGCGGGAAACGACTGGTGATGGAGTCCGATGGCGTGGACCCTCCGGAACCGGCGGGAGACTTCTTTCTGAGGTAAACTTGCACTTTTCTTCAGGCACGCAGTACCCGGGTGTTGCGGGCACGTAATCCTGCCGACTACGCCAAAGTTGACGCGCCCCCTGGGACATATTCCTTTTTGAGGGGAATACCCGGCACCGGATCAGATGGGGGGGGGGGTTGTAGTCTCCGAGCGGCTGTGACCCAGTCCCGTGCCCAGGGCGTCAAGCTCAGTGTGATGTGGCAGTTCTACAGATGTTACTAAAGTTCTTTTGTGTCGACTACGCCACCCGTTGTATTGCGGTCACTATGGCCGCCGCTGCAGCAGGGTCCGCTGAGGCTGATGGTGTAGGTGCAGCTTTTGATGGTATAACCCCCAACGGGTGGGGTATAGCCTCAGGGGGTCAGGTGCAGAGGATGGGGGTTGTGGTGGTGCAGCATAGATGTTAAAGGAAGACAGAGTCGGGTTGTGCAGTTTAGGGTATTTACTCACTGCTGATGTTCCGGTCACTCCAGCTGCTAGTGACCACCCGAGCCGTGCTGCGTCCACCAGGTCCTGGATCCAGCCAACCCCCAAGCAAGTCCGGAGCGTGACCCTGAGCTCTCCTTCTGTCCTTTCTCTGGCCGTCCCCACTAGTGATCCACCCAGGTCCAGCTCCCTCGGGCCTTCTGTTGGGTGACCCTTGGCCTTAGGTTCCCTGACCCTCCGTGTGGTATGCCTTCGTGGTGGATGTGGTGGGTGGCCGTGGCAGACGCTGCCCACGGCCTCCGGTCTCTGGCTGGGGTGTGTTTTTGCCCCCACCAGCTTGGGTTCCGGTACCCTGATGCCGGCTCTTCACCCGTTGTTTTAATTTGGGATCTTGGAGTCCTCTCTTCTGCTTCCCCCTCTGGGTCTCTCTTTCTCTGCTCCACTCTCTCTCTCTCTAGGGCTCTGCTCTGCTCCTCTTCCTGATTCTGACAGACTGACCCTGATTCTAGTTGGTGCCCACCTTATATATCCCTCTATGTGTGAGCTCAGGTGACCAGCACCCAATGAGCTCCTATCACTACCCAGACTGCTCCCCCTATCTGCCCCTACACTACATGGGATGTTCCACCCCCCTCCCACTCCAGCCAGGAACAGACTCGGTCGTACCTGCACATTTCTAAGTGGGAGTACCGTTGGTCTGTTCCTCGGAAATGGGATGTATGTAGTGCATGCAGCCTACCGAGCTCAGTTCCACACTCCATCCTTACCCGGGAGTGGAATATCACACCTCTGGGTTGAGGTGCAATACCCCTGTAGCAGCCGAATCCTCAGGGTGCTACATAAATGTCCTAGAAGAGAGCAGAGAGTCTTAATGTATGGGACAATAAATGCAATGGTGCAGATTTTATAGGCTATGAGAGGGACTATGTAGTGAACTAAAATAGAGTAAAATATTATTTCAGTTTTTATTTCATTCTGCAACAGTAGTAAAAGACGTAGAAAAAAAGTTTGGTACTGACTTAATTGTAACCACTCAAAGAATAAATTACTTTTTGTATTTATACATTACCCAACCCCCATTATATTACATTTGTGTACATTAGAACAGTATCATTAACCCTTTCCCATAATAGGACATAATAGTACATCCTATGCTGGTTTCATTCTCTCTTTGTGGGATCTGTCAGCAGGTTTCTGCTGTGTAATCTGAAGACAGCATGCTGTAGGGGCTGAGACACAGATTTAGTGATGTATCAATTATTAGACTGTGTGCTGTTGTTTCCATACAATGAAGGTTTTATCACCAGGAGATTATCACGGCCCAGACTAACTCCATTGTGCCAAGTGGTCCGACCACGCTGCCTCCTCTAATAGGCAGCTCACTGTCAATATACAATGTACACAGAAAGCTGTGGTGTGGACGGGGGCAGCTTTCTGAGCTCTTCCTCATGATACATCTAAGAATTCACAACTGTTGCACCCAGTAAACTAAGTGACAAATCGCTGGAGTCAGGGTCTCTTTCTCTACATTATGCTGCTCTCAGAGGAGGTAGCAAAACCTGGTGACAGATTCCCTTTAAGTGCAGCAAACCCGCCTAAATGTCCGATCGGATTCAGACCCCATTATTCAATGTGATCGAAGGGTGCCTGGGACTTGCTGAAGGCCCCCGTGACTGACATGTTGGTACTCCTGTGAACCCCAACTGTTTTCTTCCCTGTACAGTGAAAGTTCAAGTTGCCTACAAAAATGTAAAAAAAATGAAAGGCAAATTTAAAAAAAAAATAATAATAATTAAATAAATTTTAAAAAAGCATATAGAGGAGATCCATCTCAAGATAAAGTAAAAGATTCCAGACTTTATTGAACTGCATTAAAATAGTGATCATTTTAAAAAAATGCACCTATCAGTATGTAGCATCCACACATTTCTGATGCCCATATAGCATCCACCATGATTAAGGGTGCAACATGCACCAGAAACGCGATGGTGTTACAAACTGATCAGTGCATTTTTTTCTGAAGTTATCACTAGAGCCGGATCTTCTCTATATCCTTAACCATTTGATGTCCATGGCAGTGGCTCTGTTCCGAGCTCCGGAACACATCTTACTGTATTGGTGAGCTGGCTTTTTCACTTTTAAAAAAAAAACATGAAAATTCAAATCATCATTCTTCACCCTGCAAAAATAAAGTCATGAAAAAATAAAGACAAGCATATTCAATATTCCCACGGATGTAAAAGTCTGATCTATTCAAATATAAAATAATTTATCCCATATGTTAAATGCTGTCAAGAAAATAAAATCAAAATGCCAAAATGATAATTTTTCAGTCACCACACCTCCCCCAATAAATGCAAAAATAAGTGATCAAACCGTCTAATGTACCACAAAATCGTACCAATAAAAATATCACACAGATGCCATACATGTGCTGTACGTGTTTTTCACGGCCCCATATCCATGTATTGGCCCTTCTCATCCATGATACCGGAGAAAAACGGGACATGTCTCCATGTGATTTGCAGGGACACAGTCTGTGTAAAAACATGGACATGTGAATAGACCCATAGGTTATAATAGGTATGTGCTGGATGTGTGGATGAGGCCATAGGCTAAGTTCACACAAGCTCATAAAAATCGTCCGATTTTCATCCAGGAAAAAAACTGACGATTTTGCATCTATATTGCCATCCGTATAGCATTTGCATGGCATCTGTTTTTATACATCAGCAGTGGATAAAATGTACAAGACCAAAAACAAGTTTGCTTTACTGGTAAGGGCAATTTAACCATAAAAATCAAATGATATAGAGCTGATCCTTATGGGATTCAAAAATGTTTTGCACACCCATACACTTGGCGAGTTTCATCCGTAATACGGAAAAGACTAGTGCATGTGTAAGGTGCCTGAGTGAGGTAGTTGTTGGCGAGCTGCTGCTTCTGCTCACTCCGGCACCCTACATCCTGATGTTCTGCCATGTGTGGGGTGCATCACACTTACTTGTCGCCCATAGGCCTCCACTGTCTCCAGGATCTCATTTTCCAGAACCCTAGCAGCAAACAATCCAGGGGACATGGAATTCGTAAAAACAATAAAACAATCAAACTTTTACTTGACAGCTTGCGGTCTTTACAATCAAACATATAGGATAGGGCCCAACTGGTTACAGTCTTTCACACAGGTACCGGACATAACTTCAGCCCTGGTTCTCGGTATGGGTAGAGCATCCCTCTTGCTAACTCCCTTAGCACTAGAAATTCTTCTCCACCACAAGCAGTGCACCTGGATTTCATCACCTCCCACCTCTGAGAGTTTGATTCCATCTTTCCCTGTAGCTTCGCAGGCTTAGTGCGCCCAAGCGCTCCGACGTACATCTCGAGGTTCCCAGGCTGACAGACGGATTCACAGGGTTCTCTGGCATTCCATTGCCCCATGTAACAGGCTTGCGTTATCCCTATCAGCCTATTGCCTGTGACCACTGCTGTCACTCAGTAAAAAATAGGGGAAAAAGTCAGCTCACCCACTCTGAAGTCTAATGCTCGGAAAACCAGCAGTGCTGCAGAAAAGTTGCAATCGAGTAGAGTAAATCCAGCAGTCAAAAACACCAAAAAATCCCTTACTTTATTAAATCCTTGTAAAAGCAATTCATTTTTGCTTTTTCATGGATTTAATAAAGTAAGTGATTTTATGGAGTTTTTGGATGCTGGATTTACTCTACTCGACTGCTGTCATTTTACCACACTTTCTTTAACTGCCCCTGACACTTGCTGAACTTGGCACTAACTCTCAGTTCCCCCTCCCTCATCTGGGCCAGCGTCATAGTTAACCCTGTCTAGGCTAAACTGCAGCCCCAGAAGGTTTTACTTTAAAAAACATACATTAATATAAAATACATTTAACCCCTTGGAGTGTCAGAAAGTAGAACATCACCTCCACCACTCATACATTCCCCCACACTTTAATTATGGTCGTCCTCGACCATACTGGACCTTAAAAAGAGAGTTAGTGCATATATTAAAACATTATAAAAACATCTAGCTGGAAGAAACTTGTCCCGACATCTTCTTAGTGGACACTCAGCCCTTCTCGGTTAACAGCAAGTGAGACAATCCATAACTTTAAAACTTTCGTCAGCACCGCTCCTTCTCGGTAAGGACGCTGGAAGCAAAGTGTCCATGTCCATATTTTTAAAAGGGGCCCATAGGCCAACACAATGGTAGCCCTTTTTATCTAGGGGGACAGTCCTCAAAAAGTCCCTAATGATACTTTTCATGAGGGATGGAGTCCAGGAAACACACAATCTTTGTAATTGAGGGTATCAGACCCTCATTGTCGCCCTAACGCCTCCAAATCCAGCAGAAAAAGGCGCAACAAAAATAAACAAAAACTAGTAATAAAATGAACTTAGCTGCTTCAGGCCTTTCCGGCCCCAAAGGTAAAAGAACAGTCCCTTGAACTTCTTTTAATGGCCACACAAACTTTTAATACCACACAAACAGTCATTCACTGAAATGGAGATGTCTCATGAGACAGGACTGAGAAGATTCCCTATAAAACTTTCAATTTAATGCTCAAGCACGTTGAGCCCCGACCATCTCCCCTTTCAAGATTTCTTTAGGGCGTCTCGCGTCTCCTTCATAAAGGCAGCGCAGTCGGTGGGGGAGGGTGGTCTCTTTCACTTCCACGGCTGGTCTGGAAACTTAATTGGCCCCGGATCTTATTCTCCGGCTGTGTCACTTCCGCAGCCCACTCAGGTAGGGCCATAACTAGTGACTCAGAAATTTTGGACTACTTATCCCACTGTGGCCTTGTTTCTCTCAATTGGCCCCTGCATTATGAGACCTAAATCTTCAACTCGCAGCTCTGACAAGCTTAATGACTGTGCCTCTCTGGAAGATTTAGCCAGTCTATGGCCCTCTTGGGGGGATCCTGACAGGTCTCTCCTAACTCCGTCAGAGACTCTTCAGGTGTTACCCTCTTCCCTCCTCAGGAGTCTCTGGCCCTCTGGGTTTGCAGGAACCCCTTGGGGTCTTCTTCAGCCCACCTCTGCCCGGCCTCCCTCAGTCTTTCTCCTTTATGTCCTCATATGTCATCCACAATCTTGCTCAGATACAGCCTGTGGAGTTGGGATGGCAGGTATTTTAGTTTGACCACATGGCGGCTTACATACACTTCATACCCTGTCCACTCCTCTTCTAGAAACCCGAATCCCTTCTTAATGTCAAATTATATGACTCGCCGTCTGGTCTGGGAGTCTTCTATCGCCTCCCGTCGGGCACTGTTGAACCCTTCCAGCCACCCCCTCAGGTAAAAGTTGGCCACTCTCTATGTGCCAACAAATCGTCCATTTCGAGTGGACGTTCGGTTAAGCACCGCAGTCAGTAGTCAGAGGGGCTTTCGGTCAGTGGGGAGTTAAGAATATCCCACTCTATCCCCTGCCAGTTGATATGAGGGGCCTTCCTTTCACACGGCCTTACCTCCGCCCTGCTGGCCTCAAGCGTGACCGTGCTCATCTCCTCCTGAGGGATTGGGGTGCGCTCGTCCTCCTCCGAGGGCATCATTTCCATACCGGTGGCCTCTGGGATATTCTCTCTCTCTCAGCCAAGGGAGCCTCTTCCTCCGGCATATGGCTCCAGCAAAGCAGATTTAACTCGTGGATCAGGAGACCCATATCTGGCCATGGCGTGGTCGACCACTGTACCATCATTTGTGGTGGGGGTGCCGGCACCTGGGTTGCGCCCGTTGTTCGGTGACTTCCCACTGCGGCCCCAGTGCAGAAGATCTCTAGGATCTCTTCCTCCTCACTCACTTACATTGGACAGTCAGAAGTTTCGCTAGTGTCTTGTCTGCTCTGCGCCATCACTGCTCGGGGCTCACCACTTTGCTCCTCACTCCTCGTGTACTGGGAAGAAAATGTCACCAGTCGCTTCCCGGTGACACGCTTCCTGCATGTCTGGCACCACCTTTTCCTAGGTCGAACTTCTGACGCAACCGCTGCGTCATACTTTACTCTTAGCAACTCTACCTTTGGCCGTGCCTCATGCCAAAAGAATAAAATCCCGGCACTCACATATGTATTCAATGCTTCTTTAATGAATATCCACGTAGAAAACATTTCAGCCCATCCTGAGCCTTTGACAAAAGCTCAGGATGGGCTGAAATGTTTTCTAAGTGGATATTCATTAAAGAAGCATTGAAAACATATGTGAGTTCCGGGATTTTATTCTTTTGATGGACTTTTGCTTTCCACATGCACCACTTCTCTTTTAACGGAGGGCTAACTTTCTTCACTTGATTTTGCACCTCCTGTCAATGCCATCTTCCACTCGATGGGCCGATCCTCACACTGCACTGCTCACTCCTCCGGAACATACCTCCCATTCCGGGCTGGATCCTGGCAGCTGGGCCTACCCTTCTTCGGGCTGACATTCTTGGGGGCTGGCACATTTTCAGGCTCTCGGCACCGTCCACATTCACGATATGCAGATCTTCTCCTTCTCTTCACCACTGCCGTTGCCATTTTGGAATCCATGTTTCTGACCTCCATCTTGGGCCGCACATATTCCGGCGCCCTTCCATCTGCTCAATGAGTCGGCTCTACCCTGTTTTCTTTGTGCGAGGAACTCACATCCTACAGTAAGGTGCCTGAACGAGGTAGTCATGGGCGAGCTGCTTCTGCTTGATCCGGCACCCTACAGACAACACGTGTCCCCGTCCCGATGTGCTGCCGTGTGTGGGGTGCATCACACTTACTTGTGGCCCATAGGCCTCCACTGGCTCCAGGCTCGTGTTGTCCCTAGCAGCCTATTGCCTGAGACCACTTCTGTCACTTCACCACACTTTCTCTAACTGCCCTTGACACTTCCTGAACTTGGCACTAACTCCCAGTTCCCCCTCCCTCATCTGGGCCGGCCGTTACAGTTAATCCTGTCTAGGCTAAACTGCAGCCCTGGAGGGGTTTACTTTCAAAAACATGCATTAATATAAAATACATTTAATCCTTTGGAGTGTTAGAGAGTAGAACATCACCACCACTCCTACACATGCTGTGATTTATGTCACACGGACATTCGCGCCATGTAAAAAAAAATGGTAATTTGATCAGTTCTATTGAATAATTTTTCAAGGACCACACTTTGGCAAAAAAATACAATTGTGTGAATGTAGCCTTACATTCGGCGGCAATAGATTGAGATAGGGAGATAAATGCAGGATTAGGTTGGCTTTGATGCCCCAACACAATGAGCAACACGATGAGCATGGCCTTTATATGACTGAATATGACTTTACTTTGTTTAAAACCCTCTTTTTGCGCACTAAGTTGAGGTCATTGTTCCTTAAACATTGGGATGTGGTTGCTGCTGCCTATAAAAGAATGTAGAGATAACAATGTAATTATGACAAATCTGTCTAATAATTACAAGGCTTGCACTGAACAATAGCAGATAATCATGAGTACAGCCTAGTTTTTACATTTACAGAACTGCATGGAACAAGGAAATTATGAGGATTTTTTTATCGTGTACTTGATATGATCATACTTGTCCAGTTGTCAAAAACATTGCTTCACCCATGTTACACCCTTCATTGTCCGCTAGTTGAAAAGAAATAGTGAGCGCAACCTTCAATATTATCAATTTACATGGGAGGTAACCAGACTAAAAATCTCAGAGGACTCGGGTGTAACTTTTTAGAGTTCAGAGGTAGCAGTTACACCTGAACCCTGGAGCTTAGTGTTGCCCAAATACCGTACTACTCAGTTACTTGAAAATTCAGCAGTATTTTAAATAGAACATGGTACTGCAGGTGGAGGGCATTGGAGGTAGTTAAGATTTTGCATTGGGACTGAAAAGCTGTAAAGGAAAGCTATAACCAGAATATGAAAATGACCTATTGTTTAAATCAGGTTTTTGCGTTAAATGTATTTTTTTGGGCAATGTTTTTATTTCCATATCACAATATGTATTAAACATAAAAAATAGAAATCTTGTAATTTTCACACTGGCCACTTGGGATTTTTGTTTTACTCAACCTTCCTGTTCTTTCAAGAAATAATACATGTACATAGAGATAGTGGTGAGACCCAGACCCTATCTTGCATTGTGCAACTTTGAGTAGCCCAAAAATTTTGCAATATTTCAAGGTGTTTTACGACAGAATTCTGATGTAAAGATCTTAATGAATCGGGCCGTTAATTTTTCTACTTCTTTGCTGAAGCCAGAAGGAGAACAACTTTGTTGTATAACATGAACATATATCTCCCTGCTCTAAAATCTACTTTTTTAGTTAGTGTATATGTAAAACAGGACTCATAAACACAGAATATTTAACTTGTATTCTCCATATCTACATTATCTTCTTTTTGTCTGTCTACAGCCCACTTCTACAGTAGTACCTGTGCCTCAACCTGGTTCGCCTCATCTTCGTAGCTATGCTCCCAGGGCTGGCTTATACATTGCCTCATTCAGCCCTCCTTTCTCTAGCTGTCCTGGGCCCCACAACCAATAGATGTATTTCTGGCTTCAGGCCGTACTCAATACAGCTGACTGCCTTCTATCAGGCTCACTTCTCGGCCGTATCTGGGTCTATCTGTCACTTCTCCAGTTACTTTTCAGCTTATTAGTTCTGCAATCTTCCTATTACACAAACACCTCAGTAAGCGACTCACTTCTTTATCTTCTCCACAACTAGAAATTGCTGACTCCTCTAACCAGGAAACATTGCCTTTTTCTCCCTAAACTCTTCCCCACTACATGGCTGGCTTTGCATTCTTCCTTGCCCACCTTTACTGTATATAACTAACATGTTTCCTACTGCAAAACAGCCTAATTACATTTCTTCAATAAAACATCACAATACTTTGCATTAATATCAAGAAAAAGCAGTAAATTGGGCAGCACATCACAGATAATATCACAGTCCTATCAGCATATTGGAACATGGTATTTGATCAATAACAGCAGATCTTCACAGAAATGTCAGTCTTCTACTCCTTTATATATACTTCTGGAATAAGTCACTCTCAAGCACTATCAGGACTTACTAAACATTACTAAGAACAATCACTTTACTGAGGCCCTGAGTAGGTAGAACTAATGGGCTTCTTTGTGTTCATTAATGTCAGATGCAGTTTGGATTATTAAGTTCCCATAGCGAAGCTAAAAACTGCTCTGTTTAGGACCATAAAACAAATTATTGGCACATTAGATGTTGTTTTGTGGTTTGTCTTATTAGTAGGTGAACTTCACCCACACAACCTAGTAAATGGAAGTCAGAGCTCTAATTAGCAGGCCAAGACATTCTTGTACAGTGTATCAAGCTCAATTAGATCTGCTTGGCAACCTCAAGGTACCATTATCTATACACATTTCAGACAGCACAAAAAAAAAGCTGAAAATCGTGTTCTTTCCAGGAAATAATATGATGCTATTGTCTATAAACGTTCAATAGGATGGAAAAGAATTTGAGGTTAAATATAATACGAAGTAGGCATTCCAAAATATAATTTAATAACAGCCTATAAATGTCTTCCTTTTTTTAGGCTGTTGATAAGCTGGTTTCCGAATATTCAATCCCGAAAGCAAGAGTTTTTGCTGATTTAAAGAGTAAGTATAATGGTGTATGTAGAAATGATATGCAGCGTAGCTATCTTGGACACCCATCCACCTTCACACACCCACACACAGACACCATTACCACTTAAGCACTACATATACAGTACAGACCAAAAGTTTGGACACACCTTCTCATTTAATGATTTTTCTGTATTTTCATGACTTTGAAAATTGTACATTCACACTGAAGGCATCAAAACTAAGAATTAACACATTATATACTTAACAAAAAAGTGTGAAACAATTGAAAATAAGTCTTATATTCTATGTTCTTCAAAGTAGCCACCTTTTGCTTTGATGACTGCTTTGCACACTCTTGGCATTCTCTTGATGAGCTTCAAGAGGTAGTCACCGGAAATGGTCTTCCAACAATCTTGAAGGAGTTCCCAGAGATGCTTAGCACTTGTTGGCCCTTTTGCCTTCACTCTGCGGTCCAGCTCACCCCAAACCATCTCGATTGGGTTCAGGTCTGGTGACTGTGGAGGCCAGGTCATCTGGCGTAGCACCCCATCACTCTCCTTCTTGGTCAAATAGCCCTTACACAGCCTGGAGGTGTGTTTGGGGTCATTGTCCTGTTGAAAAATAAATGATGGTCCAACTAAACGCAAACTGGATGGAATAGCATGCCGCTGCAAGATGCTTGGTAGCCATGCTGGTTCAGTATGCCTTCAATTTTGAATAAATCCCCAACAGTGTCACTAGCAAAACACCCCCACACCATCACACCTCCTCCTCCATGCTTCACGGTGGGAACCAGGCATGTAGAGTCCATCCATTCACCTTTTCTGCGTCGCACAAAGACACGGTGGTTGGAACCAAAGATCTCAAATTTGGACTCATCAGACCAAAGCACAGATTCGCACTGGTCTAATGTCCATTCCTTGTGTTCTTTAGCCCAAACAAGTCTCTTCTGCTTGTTGCCTGTCCTTAGCAGTGGTTTCCTAGCAGCTATTTTACCATGAAGGCCTGCTGCACAAGGTCTCCTCTTAACAGTTGTTGTAGAGATGTGTCTGCTGCTAGAACTCTGTGTGGCATTGACCTGGTCTCTAATCTGAGCTGCTGTTAACCTGCGATTTCTGAGGCTGGTGACTCGGATAAACTTATCCTCAGAAGCAGAGAGGTGACTCTTGGTCTTCCTTTCCTGGGGCGGTCCTCATGTGAGCCAGTTTCTTTGTTGCGCTTGATGGTTTTTGCAACTTCACTTTGGGACACTTTCAAAGTTTGCCCAATTTTTCAGACTGACTGACCTTCATTTCTTAAAGTAATGATGGCTACTCGTTTTTCTTTACTTAGCTGCTTTTTTCTTGCCATAATACAAATTCTAACAGTCTATTCAGTAGGACTATCAGCTGTGTATCCACCAGACTTCTGCACAACACAACTGATGGTCCCAACCCTATTTATAAGCCAAGAAATCCCTCTTATTAAACCTGACAGGGCACACCTGTGAAGTGAAAACCATTTCCGGTGACTACCTCTTGAAGCTCATCAAGAGAATGCCAAGAGTATGCAAAGCAATCATCAAAGCAAAAGGTGGCTACTTTGAAGAACCTAGAATATAAGACATATTTTCTGTTGTTTCACACTTTTTTGTTATGTATATAATTCCACATGTGTTAATTCATAGTTTTGATGCCTTCAGTGTGAATGTACAATTTTCAAAGTCATGAAAATACAGAAAAATCTTTAAATGAGGAGAAGTTGTGTCCAAACTTTTGGTCTGTACTGTATTTTTATTTATCTATTTTTTGTTTTCTGTTTTTATTATGAATATAGCAATCATATACACATTGCAAGTGAAACATTTTATTACAATACAAGCAAGATTATACAATATATTGTGCAGTGAAAAATAACATGTTGTCTAATGCAGGGTTCCCCAACTCCAGTCCTCAAGGCCCACCAACAGGTCATGTTTTCAGGATTTCCTTAGTATTGCACAGGTGATGGGATTGTTGCCTGTGCAGGTGATGGAATTATCACCTGTGTAATACTAAGGAAATCCTGAAAACATGACCTGTTGGTGGGCCTTGAGGACTGGAGTTGGGGAACCCTGGTCTAATGGACTTGATCATCTTGAATAGAAGAGAAGATGTCCAGGGGATGGGACCCTTCTATATGAATCAGAAAATAGACTTTATTACTGCTTGGTTGAATTATGCCAGTAAGGGTGCAGTCAGATGACTGTATAAATCAGGTCAAGATCAGGCTGCTATGTATGGACTGGCTGGTGGGTTTTCCGACCCGAGCATGACAGCAGCATAGAAATACATGAAGCTATCAGGCTAAGGTGTGGAGACACGCTGGCAAGTCCGTGCATTATGGTCTGATTTATAAGATCGTCTGACTACGCCCAAGCAGGAACACACATATGTCCTGTGCTGTTGGTTCAGTTGCACAGGGGCCTGTGTTCCCAGTCGCACTGCATGTATCTAAGTCAAGATGGTCCAATTTATTTTCTCACTGTGTCAATTCTCCTTACAATAAATCTGTGTGCAGCAGATGGCTTTATGCAATATTCAACATTGAAATTGCAACACCAAAAATGAAAAGTCGTGGAAGTGACAAGTGCAGGCTGCTCACAGCAGCACGCGCCTGGCATTGTTGTGTTGTTGATGGCTCCTGAGATAGTTTGGACACTGTGGAGAAATGGCCGTACCTCTGGATCCACAACCAAAATCAATTTTATGTTGAGTTGTTAGTGTACCTGAAATGAAAACTAGAGGAGTCCGGCTACCATAAACTATGCGACCCCAAACCATAACCCTGGTAATAAAACTGGTGTGACGTTCCCTTGTGAAGGACTTTTCATAACATTCCCTCTTCAAGGCCTCTTCATGGCATTACCCATAAGGTCTTCAGACCAATCTGGCTATCACTGTGTCCAAGACAAAAGTGGGATTCATTGCTGAAGAGCATAGACCTCCATTCCTGAAGAGCATAGACCTCCATTCCTGAAGAGCATAGACCTAGATTCCAGCCTCCAGTGCTGGCTTGCTCTGCACCACGATAGCCTTTGAGAGAGGCAGCGTTAGAGCAGAGCATTTTCAGTTGGACCTCTATCTCGTAGCACAATATCACGCAGACACCCTGTGATGGTTTGTATAGACACTGTTTGACTCCTTAAGATTGGTGTGAGATGTCCAATTTCAACTGCAGTACAGAATGGATCTGTCATGGAACCAGTGTTATGGCCATTTCTCCAAAATATCTCAGAAGCCGTTATCAACATAACAAAGCCAAGTCGCATGTTGCTCGTGCTACTGTGAGCAGCCTGCACGTGGCGCTCATCCTTGATATTGAATAAATCAATGTTTTGAAAAATTTGTTTCCATGTTTTCATCATTTGCTTATCATTAACATGGCTATCCATCCCGTGATTTCTGTAATTCCATGACGTTTCCTTCTTGGTATTGCAATTTCAATGTTGAGGAATGCACAGTATATTATAATACCATCCCAGTAGACAAACGGGCAGTCAGACAACCTGTATAAATATAATCACTAGGTAAAACAACAATATAAAACCGGTTTACCCACATGAAATGTATACAGATCATACAACCAACTACATCTGTATAATTACAGCTTATATATTGACACAATACATTTTGCTTCATTGAGCATGAGACCTATAACATAACCGAGGGCAACAAAACAAACCGCACAGCCAACTGATATTAATCCCTGGCTAAACATCACTCATGGAAGCCATGAGAGAACAGTCAGAGTATTTAGGAAAAGCAGTTAGTATTAAGTAGCAGAACAGGAAAAACATCAGTTTATTAAAGAGCCTTTCCACCTAAAAAAATTTAATTCACAAGATTTACAAACCCTTGTCAATTTCATGTGGAGTTTTTTTTATATAGGGAAAATATATATTCTTGTACTGTGTTGGCCAGTAGATAGAAAAATATTTAGATTTGAGAGTCCTCAGAGGTTGATACCTTTTAATGGCTAACTGAATAGATGGTAACAAATTGCAAGCTTTTGAGACTACTCAGGTCTCTTCATCAGGCTGTATACCAAAAAATCTGAAGAGTCACATATTTATACACAATAAGACACACAAAAAATGCAATAGATAAGACAGGTGATGAAAAGCAGAGTTATTATGGAAGAGATAAACTGTTCTGGCTATAAATATTTTAGCAGTTAATAGATACGGAGTGTGAAGTTTTTATGGTCCTGTGACTAGGTCCAGTGTTAAGGGGTTTTTTTAGTAATTTTTTGGGACATCACCATTTGGGACATCGACAGCAGTGCAGACAATAGTTGAGCTCAGCAGTTCTGCCTGAGTTGACCACGTGAGCCACTAAACTCACTGATTGGTTGCAGTGCTGTCGATGTGATGTCAGAGCTGCAGACAATAACAGACACTGTTAAAAACAAACTACAGCCAAGACATAGAAGTTTGCTGAAACCAGAAAATCCCTACCACCAATTTTTGGTCAAGGTATGCACTACTACATACCCTGACCCCAAGAAGCTGTAGTCCGTTGACAGGCTCTACAGAGCAAATTTCTGTAATTTAAATTCCTCACAGTCCTGAGGGTTATTATTAAATTCTTCTTGATTATAATGTAAGCACATTCAGATATATTATTATATTAGAGGATTGCTCAGTTTTATGTATATGTCACTGTAATTGAAGAGCTGAGTTACACATTGGAGGTTGGAGGTGCCCCAACTTATGGTGTGCCCAAACAAAATCTGTGCCCAAATAACATCACTGCATGGTAACCAAATAACAATGCCAGACAGGTGCCTATAAAATTCTACTCAATCAATAAAATGTAGCTACTGTGTATCTTGGGCAGCTGCCTTTCAGTGGGTTTGGGCACCCCATAGCAACTATCAAAGCAGTGGCACCTTGTTTAGTATCAAGTAAACAAAATGATCCAGCTCACCCTCTCCAAAAGTAATTCAGTCAGTGGGGAAGCCTGGAAAGCTAGCCACAGCATGGCATTTTGGGTAGATATGTCAAAGAAAGGTAAAGAATGCAGCTTCCAGTATATATATAAAAAATCAATTTATTTTTAATTCTTAAAAAAGGTGAAAAAACATACATTCTTTGCAAAAAGTTGAAGTTAATACCCTTCATAAAAACCAACGCGTTCGAAACGCGTTGGTTTTTATGAAGGGTATTCATTTCAATCTGTTGCAAAGTTTGTATATTTTTTCACTTTTTAATGGCTTAACTAAAATTTGATGTTTCTTATATATAATGGAAGCTGCAGCCTTAACCTTTCTTGAACATATGCACCTTCTTTAGTAGACAAGAATAGGGTGCCCTTGCCTGGGGAGTATCTACAGTGAGGAAAATAAGTATTTGATACACTGCCAATTTTGAAAGTTTTCCCACCTACAAAGAATGGAGAGGTCTGTAATTTTTATCGTAGGTACACTTCAGCTGTGAGAAACAGAATCTAAAAATTAAAAGCAGAAAATCACATTGTATGATTTTTAAATAATTAAATTGCATTTGATTGCATGAAATAAGTATTTGATCACTTACCAACCAGCAAGAATTCTGTTTCTCACAGACCTGTTAGTTTTTCTTTAAGAAGCCCTTGTACTCTGCACTCACTACCTGTATTAATTGCATTTGTTTAATCTAGTTACCGGTATAAAAGACACCTGTTCACACACTCAATCAATCACACTCCAACCTCTCTACCATGGCAAAGAGCTGTCTCTACCATGGCAAAGAGCTGTCTAAGGACATCAGGGACAAAATTGTAGACCTGCACAAGGCTGGGATGGGCTACAGGACAATAGGCAAGCAGCTTGGTGAGAAGGCAACAACTGTTGGCACATTATTAGAAAATGAAAGAAACACAAGATGACTTTCAATCTATGGGGACTCCATACAAGATCTCGCTTCGTGGGGTAAGGATGATTCTGAGAAAGTCAGGAATTAGCCCATAACTACATGGGATAACCGTGTCAATGACCTTAAGAGAGCTGGGACCACAGTCTCAAACATTACCATTAGTGCACACTTATCCGTCGTGCATTGAAATCCTGCAGGGCATGCAATGTCCCCCTTCTCACACCAGCACATGTCCAGGCTTGTTTGAAGTTCGCCAATGACCATCTGGATGATTCAGAGGAGGCATGGGAGAAGGTCATGTGGTCAGATGAGAGCAAAATAGAACTTTTTGGTATTAACTCCACTCGCCGTGTTTGGAGGAAGTAGAAGGATGAGTACAACCCCAAGAACTCCGTCCCAACTGTGAAGCATGGTGGCAGAAACATCATATTTTGGTTGTGCTTTTCGGCAGAGGGGACAGGATGACTGCATCGTATTGAAGGGAGGATGGATGGGGTCATGTATTATAAGAATTTGTCCAACAACCTCCTTCTCTCAGTAAGAACATTGAAGATGAGTCTAATAACCTACAAAGCCATCCATAGCCTCTCTCCTCCGTACATCTCTGAACTAATCTCCTGATATATTCCCTCACGTAATCTCCTGTCCTCCCAAGACCTCTTTCTCTCCTCCACACTTATTCGTTCCTCACGCAATTGCCTCCAAGATTTCTCCCGAATATCCCCCGTCCTATGGAATTTTGTGCCTCAACACGTCCGATTATCCGCCACACTTGGATCCTTCAGACGGAACCTGAAAACCCATCTCTTCAAACAAGCTTACAGCCTGCCATGACCTTGCTTGCTGCCATCTCAACAACACTGGAGCTACTGCAACCCCCCAACCTACCGTCTCCTTCCCAATTCCTGTAGAATGTAAGCCCGCAAGGGCACAGTCCTCTTTCCTCTGCACCAGTCTATCATTGTTAGTTTGTTTACTGTAAGTGATATCTGTATTTGGTATGCAACCCCTTCTTATGTACAGCACCATGGAATCAATGGCTCTATATAAATTAATAGTAATAATAATAATAATAATAATGGGTCCTGGATGGGTCTTCCAGCAGAACAATGACCCGAAACACACAGCCAGGGCAACTAAGGAATGGCTCCATAAGAAGCATTTCAAGGTCCTGGAGTGGCCTAGCCAGTCTCCAGACCTGAACCCATTAGAAAATCTTTGGAGGGAGCTGAAACTCAATGTTACCCAGCAACAGCCCCGAAACCTGAAAGATCTGGAGAAGATCTGTATGGAGGAGTCAAAATCCCTGCTGCAGTGTGTGCAAACTTGGTCAAGAACTTCAGGAAACGTCTGACCTCTGTAATTGCAAACAAAGGTTTCTGTACGAAATATTACGTTTTATTTTTCTACTGTATCAAATACTTATTTCATGCAATAAAATTCTAATTAAGTATGTAAGAATCATACAATGTGATTTTTTGGATTTTATTTTTAGATTCAGTCTCTCACAATTGAAGTGTACCTAATATAAAAATTACAGACCTCTCCATTCTTTGTAGGTGGGAAAACTTGCAAAATCGGCAGTGTATCAAATACTTATTTCCCCACTGTATAGTGGGTCACACCCGGTCCCTGGAGCCTAGGGGGGCTTTAAAGGTCCTCATCAATCCTATGTTAATGTCCATCATGTGGATGAGTTTTGTGAAATTAAACCCACTTGCCCGGAACTTTAATCAGCTGTTAAAATAGACTCATTCAAGAGTGATTGAGGTGCAAAAATGTGGCCATATATAACGCTGGTGTGAAAATGGCCTTACAATGAGAGCTGCTGATTAACATTAGCAATTCATCCTCTCCTCAGTGATGCCGCTTTCCGCCTTCCTCAGTGATTTCTTGCTCAAGTGTTCATTTAAAACAAGCTCTTGAATCAAATGCTCCATATTGTGCCAGCAACTAATAGCTCCGCGCTTTGTAAAGAACAATTATGTTGTCCCAATAAATGGAATCAGCAGCTACAAATGTTTTACTTATCTCCTGCTCTGACCGGGCAATTAGCCATTTGTAACCGGGATCACAGACACTGATCTGTACGGGTTTCAAGTCTCCAACTCATCATATGTTACAAAAGACTGTGCGATATCTGAATACATTCTTTTCTCTGCTGTGTCTTCATAGGCTTCAGTCCAGCTGTGAATAAAACTGTGAATGCCAAACTGAATAATGAGATTCGCCCTCTCCTGGAAGACGGGCTCCAGACGGCAACAGGTAAATACGCCCTGGACCAGTTATGGCTTCATTGACCACCTAGTGATAGTGATGATATCCTCTGTACACACAGACATGGGATACACCATACTGAAATATCTGCAGTACAGCATGGGAATAAGATACCTGCTAAATACAGTCATGGCCGAAAGTGTTGGCACCCTTGAAATTGTTCTAGAAAATGAAGTATTTCTCACAGAAAATTATTTCAATTACACATATTTTGCTACATGCATGTGACGCGCCCCTGGGCCTGTGTCGCGCTGCGTTGCGCACGCGGGAGCTTACCCGGAGCCGGATCTGTTTAGGGTTGTAGTCTCGTGGCGGTGACCCGGTCCGTGCCCAGGGAGTCAAACTGGACGGCAGTCTGTTAGCGGTAGAAAATGGTTGATGACTACGCCACCCGTTGAATGCAACCAGGGGGCTGCTGCTGCAGGGCAGACCGCTGAGGCCGGTGGAAGGATGGTGCAGCGTGATAGTATAACCCCCAACGGGAGGGGTATGGCCTCAGGGCAGCCGACGTGGATGATGGGGGTAGCAGGAACCACTCAGAGACGGTATGGTAGCGTTCAGGGTCTTTACTGGTAACAACGATAGACCCTCCCGGAGTACTTGCTAGCGAACGGGGCCTGGTCAGTCCTTGAGCAGATGGGATCTCCCCTGGCCAGGCGTAGTTGTAGGCCTCCCAAGCTGACTGTACTCTTCTGGCTACCTTGCTAGAAGCTGATGTAAGTAGCCCACGTCCCTGAGTGTACCGTGTGGTGCTCACCCGTATGGCCGGTGACTCGGGGCCTTCTAATGGCTTCCGCTCCACGATGGCGGTGCTGGTCCCACGCGTGTGACCGGGCCTTCGGGCTTCTGGGCCAGGGGACCTGAAATCCCCTGCCTGACGGATTCTGCTGCTGGGTAGAAGTTAGTCCCCACAGCCTCGGACTCCGGGTCCGGTAAAGAATCTTCTTAGTCAGGGCGAGCTCTTTAGCTGCCAGCCCCTGACTCCTTGTGACTCTGCTGCTTCCTATGCTGCTCTTGTCTCTACTCTTCCTGGACTCACTAACCCTGCCTCAGCCCCGGGTTTATACAGGGGAAGTTCTTCCCCTCCCAAGGCTGGGCAGGAGGTGTGGCATGCACAGGATCCCTGACCAAAGGACCTCCCACCTGCTCTCAGACGTAATATCTCTATCACTGTGACAACCAGACCCCTGGGGTGTCACACATGTTTATTTCCTTTTGTGTATTGGAGAAACACAAGAAAAAAAGGCATATTGGACATCATTTCACACAAAACTCCAAAAATGGGCCAGACAAAATTGTTGGCACCCTCAACTTAATATTTGGTTGCACACCCATTGGAATAAATAACTGCAATCAATTGCTTTTCATAACCATCAAGAAGCTTCTTACAGCGCTCAGCTGGAATTTTTGACCACTCTTCTTTTGCAAACTGGTGTTCAATGGGATAGAAATCTGGTCTCATTGTTGACCACTTTAGAACTCTAGTGCTTTGTTTCCATTCATTTCTGGGTGCTTCTTGAAGTATGTTTAACGTCATTGTCCTGCTGGAAGACCCATGACCTAGGACGCAAGCCCAGTTTTCTAACACTGGGCACTATATTGCGACCCAAAATCCTTTGGTAATCTTCAGATTTCATAATGTCTTGCACTCAGTCAAGGCACCAAGTGCCAGCGGCAGCAAAGCAATCCCAAAACATCTTTGAACCTTCACCATATTTGACTCTAGGTACTGTGTTCTTTTCTTTGTAGGCCTCATTCCATTTTTGGTAAACAGTAGAATTATGTACTTTACCAAAAAGCTCTATCTCGGTTTCGTTTCATCTGTCCACAAGATGCTTTCCCAGAAAGATTTTGGCTTACTCACGTACATTTTGGCAAACTGCAGTCTAGCTTTTTTTATTTCTCTGCGTCAGCAGTGGGGCCCTATTGGGTCTCCTGCCATAGCGTTTCATTTCATTCAAATGTCGACGGATAGTTCGTGCTGACACTGATGCACCCTGAGCCTGCAGGACAGCTTGAATTTCTTTGGAACTTGATTGGGACTGCTTATCCACCATCCGGACTATCCTGCATCGCAACCTTTCATTAATTTTTCTCTGCCATCCACGTCCAGAGAGATTAGCTACAGTGCCATGGGTTGAAAACTTCTTGATCATGTTGTGCACGGTTGACAAAGCTAAATCAAGATCTCTGGAGATGGACTCGTAACTAGAGATGAGCGTTGTTCTACTCGAACTGTTCGCCAATCTCAAATTCGAGCTGTTTTGGGCGGTGTTCGAGCCGTTCGGCGAACACGAACAATTTGAGAAAAATTCGGCTGTTCGAGGTTATGTTCGATAACTGTTCGTGCACCAAAATCATAACTGGATTTTTTCTCAGTAATGATGAAAATTAATGTTAATACGCAGTTTGAGTGTACAGCGGGGTGGGGGGAGGGGCAGGGGATGGATCTCTGCAGGAACAATGAAGATCTCCATTTTTTTTTCTCTTTCCCGCATTTGCAGTGGGGAGGTGCAATCTGTAAGCCTATCAGCAGCGCACACACGGAGCGAAGTGCTTTTTTTCACACAAGCAAGGGCATGTGTCATTGGCAGTGTATGTCACATGTCCTTGCCCTATAAGACCAAGCCATTTTCCCCGTCGCCACCATTTTCTCACTGCTGCAGCTGCGTGTTAGACGGCACCGCTGTTGCTGTGTGCGCTATACCTTGTTAATTTCAAGCCAATTTTCGCACAAATATACAGATAGCTTGGGAGTAGGGAATAGTTGTGATTGCAGTCCTTTTAAGGACTAGGTTACAGCATTTCCTACGACTTTTATCAGGCAGGTCTGTGCTCTTAAATAGATAGGTTGTGGGAGTAAAGACTAATTGTAATTGGAGTCCTTTTCAGGACTAGGTTACATCAGTTCCTATCAGTTTTTGCCAGGCAGGTCTGTGCCAGTGCTGTGCAAGTTTTTTTCACAGCATTTGGCTGAATCTAGCAAAGCTAATCCTTTTTGGCCTATTGCAGAGTGTGTTAGTCAGTGGAGTAGCCTATCTGTGTTGCAAGATATACCACCTGTGTATAGAATACCAATTTTTTTACTGCACCTAGTGAAGTAAAATCTTTTGGGCATAGCATCATTCTATTAGTCCATCTATACTGACCTCCATCAGGTTGCAAACTGAATCTAATTTTTTTCTGCATCTAGCTCTGAAAAAATATTTGGCCTTCTAGCAGTGTGTCGGACTTTCTCTATTAGTCCATCTATACTGACCTCCATCAGGTTGCAAATTCAAAATAATTTTTATCTGCATCTACAGTACCTCTGAAAAAATATTTGGGCTTCTAGCTGTGTGTGGGACTTGTTGTATTAGTCCATCTATACTGACCTCCATCAGGTTGCAAACTGAATATATTTTTTTCTGCATCTACCTCTGAAAAAATATTGGGCTTCTAGCTGTGTGTGGGACTTGTTGTATTAGTCCATCTATACTGACCTCCATCAGGTTGCAAACTGAATATATTTTTTTCTGCATCTACCTCTGAAAAAATATTGGGCTTCTAGCTGTGTGTGGGACTTGTTGTATTAGTCCATCTATACTGACCTCCATCAGGTTGCAAACTGAATATAATTTTTTTCTGCATCTAGCTCTGAAAAAATATTTGGCCTTCTAGTAGTGTGTCGGACTTTCTCTATTAGTCCATCTATACTGACCTCCATCAGGTTGCAAATTAAAAATAATTTTTATCTGCATTTATAGTACCTCTGAAAAAATATTTGGCCTTCTAGCAGTGTGTCGGACTTTCTCTATTAGTCCATCTATACTGACCTCCATCAGGTTGCAAATTCAAAATAATTTTTATCTGCATCTACAGTACCTCTGAAAAAATATTTGGGCTTCTAGCTGTGTGTGGGACTTGTTGTATTAGTCCATCTATACTGACCTCCATCAGGTTGCAAACTGAATATATTTTTTTCTGCATCTACCTCTGAAAAAATATTGGGCTTCTAGCTGTGTGTGGGTCTTGTTCTATTAATCCATCTATACAGACCTCCATCAGGTTGCAAACTGAATCTAATTTTTTTCTGCATCTAGCTCTGAAAAAATATTTGGCCTTCTAGCAGTGTGTCGGACTTTCTCTATTAGTCCATCTATACTGACCTCCATCAGGTTGCAAATTCAAAATAATTTTTATCTGCATCTACAGTACCTCTGAAAAAATATTTGGGCTTCTAGCTGTGTGTGGGACTTGTTGTATTAGTCCATCTATACTGACCTCCATCAGGTTGCAAACTGAATATATTTTTTTCTGCATCTACCTCTGAAAAAATATTGGGCTTCTAGCTGTGTGTGGGACTTGTTGTATTAGTCCATCTATACTGACCTCCATCAGGTTGCAAACTGAATATATTTTTTTCTGCATCTACCTCTGAAAAAATATTGGGCTTCTAGCTGTGTGTGGGACTTGTTATATTAGTCCATCTATACTGACCTCCATCAGGTTGCAAACTGAATATAATTTTTTTCTGCATCTAGCTCTGAAAAAATATTTGGCCTTCTAGTAGTGTGTCGGACTTTCTCTATTAGTCCATCTATACTGACCTCCATCAGGTTGCAAATTAAAAATAATTTTTATCTGCATCTACAGTACCTCTGAAAAAATATTTGGCCTTCTAGCAGTGTGTCGGACTTTCTCTATTAGTCCATCTATACTGACCTCCATCAGGTTGCAAATTCAAAATAATTTTTATCTGCATCTACAGTACCTCTGAAAAAATATTTGGGCTTCTAGCTGTGTGTGGGACTTGTTGTATTAGTCCATCTATACTGACCTCCATCAGGTTGCAAACTGAATATATTTTTTTCTGCATCTACCTCTGAAAAAATATTGGGCTTCTAGCTGTGTGTGGGTCTTGTTCTATTAATCCATCTATACAGACCTCCATCAGGTTGCAAACTGAATCTAATTTTTTTCTGCATCTAGCTCTGAAAAAATATTTGGCCTTCTAGCAGTGTGTCGGACTTTCTTTATTAGTCCATCTATACTGACCTCCATCAGGTTGCAAATTCAAAATAATTTTTATCTGCATCTACAGTACCTCTGAAAAAATATTTGGGCTTCTAGCTGTGTGTGGGACTTGTTGTATTAGTCCATCTATACTGACCTCCATCAGGTTGCAAACTGAATATATTTTTTTCTGCATCTACCTCTGAAAAAATATTGGGCTTCTAGCTGTGTGTGGGACTTGTTGTATTAGTCCATCTATACTGACCTCCATCAGGTTGCAAACTGAATATATTTTTTTCTGCATCTACCTCTGAAAAAATATTGGGCTTCTAGCTGTGTGTGGGACTTGTTGTATTAGTCCATCTATACTGACCTCCATCAGGTTGCAAACTGAATATAATTTTTTTCTGCATCTAGCTCTGAAAAAATATTTGGCCTTCTAGTAGTGTGTCGGACTTTCTCTATTAGTCCATCTATACTGACCTCCATCAGGTTGCAAATTAAAAATAATTTTTATCTGCATCTACAGTACCTCTGAAAAAATATTTGGCCTTCTAGCAGTGTGTCGGACTTTCTCTATTAGTCCATCTATACTGACCTCCATCAGGTTGCAAATTCAAAATAATTTTTATCTGCATCTACAGTACCTCTGAAAAAATATTTGGGCTTCTAGCTGTGTGTGGGACTTGTTGTATTAGTCCATCTATACTGACCTCCATCAGGTTGCAAATTGAATATAATTTTTTTCTGCATCTAACCCAGCCAATAGTTTTGGCCTAATACCACAGTTTGGACACTCAGCTCTGCTCGGTTACCATCCATTGTTTTTTTGTGCAAACAACTCCAGAGTTGTGAATTAGTTAACCACCAAAATGAGTGGAAAAAGGCCTGCTGCTGGTGGAAAGGGGAATAGGCGTGTTGGGAAGGGGAAAAAAGGTTGTGTCCGTGGGGTAGGTGTTAAAGCAACAGTAACATCTGCAGAAGAAAGACCATCTTCCAGCCAAACTAAAATGTCTACTTCTTTTAGCGGACAATGTGATAAGATCCCTTTCTTACGGCCACGCCAATCGCTACAAATTCCAGATGAGGCACAAAAACAGCAGGTGCTTCAACGGATATCAAGTGCTCCTTTAAGTGGGCTCTCCTCCACATCAACTTCAACATCACAAATACTCCAGTCCTCAAAGGTGTCACCCAAATCGCACTTGCTTCCTCACAGCTCCCAAATCTCCAGCTGCCCGTCTGAGTATGAGGTAGAACAGATGGTTGAGTCTGCAGAGCTGTTTACTCATACTATAGCCTGGGAATCAGAGGTCGACTCCAGCGCTTCTGTGAATCCAGACGAGGAAATGATCTGCACTGATGCCCAGAATCTTTATGAGTCGGATCCAGGACCAGACGCAGAAGGTTCTGACCATAATGTAGACCCTTATTCCCAAACTGTAACTCCTGTTGGTGGAGACAATGAGGAAGACGATGATAAGACTCAAATACCTGATTGGAGCGACAACTTTAGTTTTTTGTCAGGGCAGGAACAGGTTGGCTCTGAGGACGACGGGTGTGATAACACACAGGGTGATGATGATGAGGTTGGAGATCCCACTTACTGTCAACCCACAGTCAGCCAAGAGATGAGGTCAGCAGAGGAGGTGGAGGAAGATGCTAGTGACGACGATGTCAGGTTGCGCCTTCCTGGACAGAGACGTAGTACTGGAAGCACGTCAACAACTGCATCCTCAAACACAACTCTGCCTCTCACCACAAGTCGTGGTGGCTCTTCAGGTCGCATGGGTGCTAAGCCTTGCATAGCCTGGGCATTTTTTCAGATCGATAAAGATGACCCAACTCGTGTTATCTGTAACATTTGTCAGCAAAAGCTAAGTAGAGGCCAAAAAATACATAGTTTGAGTACTTCATGCATGAACCGGCACATGGACATGAAGCATAAGTTGCAGTGGGAAGCTCAGTGTGCTACAATGCGGCCTAGCCGGCCGGGCCAACCACCGTCTGCCATATCTTGTGCATCCGCGGCCTCTTCATCCTCTGTGACTGGGGGGACAGCAGTCACACCTGTTTTGGGGCGCAGACCTGCCACCTCTTTACCCGCAACAGCCAGCGTGATTGGCAGGTCATCATTTTCTTTGGAGGTGGTAACACCAGCTGGTGTTGAGCGCTGTCCGACATCGATAGCACCACCTTTGGATCAAGGCAACCTAACATGTCCGCTTGCATCTTCCTCACAGACCGGCAGTTTGCCGGGGACACCCTTATCAACCCCGTCTAAGTACAATAGCCAGCCCTCGGTCCCTCAGATGTGGACAAGTAAAAGACCATTTCCTCCTAGCCATGAGAAAGCTAAGAGGTTGAATTTCACCATCTGCAAGCTCTTGGCTACAGAAATGCTGCCTTTCCGCCTGGTGGACACAGAGGATTTTCGAGACCTTATGTCCGTCGCAGTGCCCCAGTACCAGATGCCCAGTCGGCACTACTTCTCAAAGAAAGGTGTGCCTGCGCTCCACCAGCATGTCGCACACAACATCACCGCTTCTTTGAGAAACTCTGTGTGTGACAGGGTGCATTTCACCACAGACACTTGGACGAGTAGGCATGGACAGGGGCGTTACATGTCGCTGACTGGGCACTGGGTAACTATGGTGACAGCAGGACAAGGGGCTGCTGTCCAAGTCTTGCCGTCCCCACGAGTTGTGCGTCAATCCTCTTTATGTCAAAGTTCCTCCACTGCTTCTGCCTCCTCAACCTCCTCTCGGTCTTCCACCTGCACCCAAAGCCTGTCTGGTCATGCCACAAGCTTTCTAACTGCGCAGAAGGGATCCTGCACACCTCTTTACTATGCTGGCAGTAGGGCTCAACGTCATCAGGCGGTTTTTACTTTGAAATGTCTGGGAAATGTGAGTCACACAGCTGAGGAGTTGTGGTCAGCTCTGGAGAACCAATTTCATGAATGGTTGTCTCCACTGGACCTGAAACCAGGGAAGGCCATGTGCGACAATGCTGCAAACCTGGGTGCGGCCCTTCGCCGGGGCAATGTCACACACGTGCCTTGTATGGCTCACGTGTTGAACCTGGTTGTCCAGCAATTTTTAGCCCACTATCCCAGACTAGATGGCCTTCTGCAGAGGGCACGGTCGCTGTGTGCTCACTTCCGCCGTTCGCATCCCGCAGCTCAGCGACTTACATCTCTACAGAAGTCGTTGGGCCTGCCACTTCACCGGCTAAAATGCGATGTGCCTACCCGGTGGAATTCAACTCTGCACATGTTGCAGCGACTGTGGCAGCACCGACAAGCCCTGGTGCAATACGTTCTGACGTATAGCCTGGGCCAACGAGATTCAGAGGTGGGGCAAATCACGCTGGAGGAGTGGTCTCAGATCAGGGACCTATGCACCCTTCTGCACAGTTTTGAAATGGCGACGAAGATGTTTAGTGCTGACGATGCCATTATCAGCATGACTATTCCGGTGATTTACATGCTGGAGCACATGTTAAACAGAATTCGGAGTCAGGTGGTGGCACAAGAGGAGGTGGAGGAAGTAGAGGAGGAGGAGTTGTATGCGGAAGGGCTAACATCTGCAAGGTCCAGACGGTCGGCAGCACCAAGGCGGCAGGCATGTGAGGGTGGGGGAGATGGTTTTACCAGGGCGCATGGTAGCAGCCAAACTAGTGAGGAAGGTGCAGGAGCCCAGGAAGAAGTGGAGGACGAACTGATGGAAGACTCATCAGATGAGGGAGACCTTGATCACATTTCTGTTGTGCGAGGTTGGGGGGAGAGGACAGAGGAAGGAAGCATGATTGTTACCTCGCCACCAACACAACAGGGACTTGGTGCTCCTGGATGCGCAACACACATGAGTGCCTTCTTGCTGCACTACCTGCAACATGACCCTCGAATTGTGAGAATTAGAAATAATCCTGACTACTGGGTTGCCACACTGTTAGATCCCCGGTACAAAAGTAAATTTGCAGAAATTATTCCTGCCATAGAAAGGGATGCACGCATGCAGGAGTATCAGCAGAGACTGTTGCAGAATCTTACATGTGCTTTTCCACAAAATACCAGTGGTGCACGTAGTGAATCTCACAGTTCCAACTTGCCAACCGTGGGACCGTCAAGTGTTCAGCACTCAAACCGTAACAGAACCACAGTATCTGCTGGTAACATCAATTTTGCGGAATCATTTCACCACTTTTTTAGCCCATCCTTTGCAAGGCCACAGGAGACAAGAAGTCTGACACATAGTCAACGCCTAGAGACGATGGTACAGGAGTATCTCCAAGTAAACATTGAAGCCACGACTGTGTCACTGGACCCTTGCTCTTTTTGGGCTTCCAATCTGGATAAATGGCCGGAGCTAGCCACTTACGCCTTGGAGATCTTGTCATGCCCCGCAGCCAGCGTTCTGTCTGAACGTGTGTTCAGCGCTGCTGGTGGTGTGCTGACAGATAAGCGCACGCGGCTCTCCACTGATAATGTAGACAGAGTCACGTTCATAAAGATGAACAAATCATGGATCCGAAACGACTTTTCTACCCCTGTGTCATCCTGGGGAGAGTAAAAGCTTGATGATTGGTTAAAATCACCCTACCAACCGTTTTAAGCTTTCAAATTACTAATCATGTTTATCTGTATCTTGACTGGAAAATAATTTGGGCTTTGTAGCAGTGTGCAGCACTGATCCTATTAGGCCATCTATAATAAGCTCCACCAGATTTAAAATTAAAAATAATTTCTAGCTGCATCTAGCCCGGAAAATAATTTTGGGGCTCCGAGATGCGCAAGACACATAAGTGCCTTCTTGCTGCACTACCTGCAGCATGACCCTCATATTGTCAGAATTCGAAGTAATCATGACTACTGGGTTGCCACACTCTTAGATCCCCCAAACTTTTTGATCAACCTTTTCATTTTAATAAAGACCAAAAAAATGGTCATTTTTGAAATTATAAGCATTAGCAGGTTGTTAAAAACTGAAATCAAACAGTTTTCAACTCAAAACTTTATTGTAGGTGATGTTACATTTTCACATAGGACCCCTTGTTCGAAAGGAGCTTCTGAACTCTCTCGTCCATTGAATTTGTCAGGTTTTGGATGGTTTCTTCTTCAATTGTTTTGCATGAGGACAGAATACCCTCCCAGAGCTGTTGCTTAGATGTGAACTGCCTCCCGCCATCATAGACACTCCTTTTAATGATGCTCCAAAGGTTCTGAATGGGGTAGAGGTCAGGGGAGCATGGGGGTCACACCATAAGTTTGTCCCCTTTTATGCCCATATCAGCCAGAGATGCAGATGTTTTATGTGCAGCATGAGATGGTGCATTATCATGCAGAAAAATGATCTTGCTGTGAAATACACGGTTCTTCTTCTTGAACCATGGCAGGAAGTGCTGTTTGAGAAAATCCACATACATTATGGAGTTCATCTTTAGCGCCTTCAGGGATCCTAAAGGGGCCGACAATCTCTCTCCCCATGATTCCAGCCCAAAACATTACTCCACCTCCTCCTTGTTGGCGCTGTAGCCGTGTTTGCGTGGGGTGTCCATCAACCAGCCATCCTCCACTCCATCCATCTGGACCATCGAGCGCTGCACGGCACTCATCCGTGAACAAAACAGTTTTGAAATCAGTCTTCATGTAATGTTTGGCCCACTGGAGCCGTTTCTGCTTGTGTGAAGTGGATAGAGGAGGTCGACAGGATGGCGTATGCACAGCTGCAAACCTCTGAAGGACCCTGCATCTTGTTGTTCGGGGGACGTTGGAGGCACCAGCAGCTTCAAAAACTTGTCTGCTGCTATGACAAGGCTTTCTTGCCGCTGCTCTTTTAACCTGACGTAATTGCCTGTAGGAAAGAGTCCTCAATTTGCCCTTATCAGCACGCACACGTGTGTACTGTGAATCAGCTACATACTTCTTGATTGCCAAGACACTTCATCCTGATCATCGCACAATGTTGATTGTAGTCATGCCTTGACCTAAACACTCCACAATTTGTTGCTTCTCAGCAGCCGACACATCCTTTTTCTTTCCCATTTTGGCAGAAAATGTAGGCTGCTTAATAATGTGAGAGAGCCTTCTTAAGTAGTCTTGCCTTTCATTGGACACACCTGCCAAACTAATTAGCACAGGTGTCTGCAATTGCTTACAGTGATATAAAGAGCCCTGACACACATCACCATCAATGAGTTTAACTGACAAACAAACAAATTCTTCCCTTATCACTCCTAAACACTTTTTGCATAATAATTTGGAACGCAGTGTACATGTGCTTTTCCACAAAACACCAGTGGTTCACGTAGTGAATCTTACAGTTCTAACTTGCCAACCGTGGTCTGTATGGAATTGTTCAATAAAGGGCCCAAAATTAAGATAACATAGATGGGAGAGGTCTCTATGAATAGGAATTCCTAAGTATTTGATACCCTGTGAGGGCCAGGCAAAGGGAAAGTTGGACTGGATGGAATCCTATATGGATTTGGGGAGGGAGACATCGAGGGCCTCAGACTTCGCTGCATTGATTTTAAAATTTTACCATGTAACAAAGTGATCTATTTCAGCCATAACAGCATGGATGGATATATGTGATTGAGTGATATATACTAGGACATCATCAGCAAATAGAGAGCACTTGTACTCGGTGCCTCCCACCTCAATCCACCTAATATTGGGGTTATGGCGAATTGATGAGAGCAGGTGCTCCGTCACTAGGATGTATAAGAGAGGGGACAGAGGACATCCCTGCCTTGTCCCATTGGTGATTGTGAAAGGTGATGAAAATGTTCTGACGCACCCCCTGGGCCTTGGGACACCCGGAGCCGGACCCTTTTTGGTGGATGCTGGTGGTTGTAGTCTTCGTGGCGGCGACCCGGTTCCGTGGCTCAGGGCGGTCAAACCAGTGGCGGAACTATTTATGTGGTTTTGATGTTTAAATGTCCGACTACGCCACCCGTGGATTGCGGTCAGAGTGAACCGCCGCTACAGGGCAGACCGCTGAGGCTGGTGTTGTGGGTGCAGCAGAGCGTAGCATAACTCCCCACGGGAGGAGTATAGCCTCAGGGCAGTGTATGCGGAGGATGGGGGTGATGGTGCAGGGCAGCAGCAGTAACGACACGGAGTCAGTGATGCAGTCCAGGGCCTTTACTCACAGTTCTTATTATCCAGACCACGTCTGCAGGTAACGGCTGCCCACGTCGTACTGTGCTCACCAGGTGAGGGGCTCAGACAACTCCCAGATAACTTTGGAGCGCTTCACAGGACCCCCTTTGTGTGTCCTTTGTCTGGCCTTTCTTACCAACACTTCTGTCCGGCTGCCTCGGGCCTCCTCTTGGTAAACTTGGCGCCAGTTTCCCTGACCCTATGTGGTGCCTTCCTAGCGGGTGTAGCGAGGGGCTGCGCCACATAAAATGTCAGAGCCTCCGGTTTCTAGCTGAGGGTCGTTTCCTGCCTCCACTAGTTCGGGGACCGGTCTCCCCCTTTGGCCTGACCCCTCCACGCAGGTGGATTCGGGCGTGCGGTGGCGACTCGCCCGTCCGCACCCCTGGGATCCCTTCATTCCTCGTTCCTGAAGCCTTCTCCGCTCCTCTTCCTTCCTTCTCCCTCTTCCAGGCCTGGGCCTCTGTTACTAGGCCCGCCTCCGGAGCAGAGCTCATGCAGAGCCCCTGCTCCCTGCCACTTCTGCTCAGACTTCTCTGCACTGAACTAAGATGGTGCCCACCTTTTATACTCCCTTCTCAATGCACCCAGGAACTGCTTCCTCCCTGCTCCTGCACTACAGGGTTCCCCTTCCTCAGTGTTCCCTCCCCCCACTCCAGCCAGGGACAGGGACTGTCGTGCCCATCTCAGGGGCATATTGGTCGCCCTGCCCCACGGCAATGTGGTGTAATGCATGCAGGTGTCGGGTCCTGATCCACACTCCATCCTTACCTGAGAGTGAGATATCACACCTCTGGGTGAGGTGCAATACGTCTGTAGCAACCGAGCCCTCAGGGTGCTACAGTTCCATTTATCTTCAGCCTAGGTGACGTATTGCGATACAGGGCCGTGATTTTGGCTATAAAAGGGTCCCCTAGACCCCTACCCCAAGCTTTTTAAGAGAATCATATATGGCGTGCCAGGAGACTCTATGGAATGCTTTCTCAGCATCCAACGAGAGTATCTAATTACAAATTTTTAACTGCATCTAGCCCAGGAAATACTTTGTGCCTAGTAGCAGTGTCTGCTAGTCAGCGGATTATCCCGGCTGTTAAGCAAGCTACACCACCTGTAGTTTAGACACTTAATTTTTTCAAAGGAAATGCTTCGGGACCATGGGATACTTAGTGAAGAGCATCAGGAGGCACCCCAAGGCATAGGGGCTGGGACTGGCAGTAGGATGCCTTGCGGTGGACAGCCGAGCTCGATCCTTATAAAAGCTTTTTAACTGCAGCAGCTTTAGTGGACGCTACTGGAGCTGGAATTACCGTGGCTGCTGGCATGAGACTTGCCCTCCAATAGATCCTTGTAAATGGATTTAAAGTGTATTCATTCAAATTAGAGAGACAATTTAAATTAAAAAGCTTAGAGCTGCCTCCACCACAGGGGGGCTCGCTCGACCCACCAGCGGACAGGCACCAGTATTGGGAGAGGGGGGCTGGCCGTCAGGGTTCACCGCGGCTCTGGCACAAACCCGGCGACACGGAGGTGGCACGGGCAGGAGCGGACTGGCCGTGTCGGCTTCTCACTTTTTGGATTTTAGAAGGGCATGACATGCCTATATCTGTGTCTCCCCCTCCTTTTACTCCTCCACCTCTTTTATTTTCGCATGACTATATGTACTTGTCACTTTTCCATGTGTTAGTTATGTCTTCTGAGCAGTTTGTCAGCTTTTGGACACCTTTGAAGGTGTTTTCTATGTGTTTCTATGTGTTTTTGTTTGCCTGCCATTGGTTTTAACGGTGTTCGAAGGTGTTCGACGAACAGTTCGACGAACAGTTCGGCGAACACACGGGTGTTCGACGAACCGAACCGAACTCGAACACTACGGGGGTGGCTCAACACTACTCGTAACCTTGAGATTATTGATATAAATATCAACAATTTTAGTTCTCAAGTCTTCATACAGTTCTTTTCTCCTGTTTCTGTTCACACACAATGCAAAGATTAAGTCAACTTCTCCCCTTTTTATCTGGTTTCAGGTGTGATTTTCATATTGCCCACACCTGTTACTTGTCACATGTGAGTTTGAATGAGCATCACATGCTTGAAACAAAGTTGTTTACCCACAATTTTGTCCGGCCCATTTTAGGGGTTTTGTGTGAAATGAAGTCCAATTTTTTTTGTGTTGTTCCAATACATACAGTACAAAGGAAATAAACATGTGTATAACAAAACATGTGTAATTGCAATAATTTTCTGTGAGAAATACTTCATTTTCAGGAGCAATTTCAAGGGTGCCAACTCTTTCGGTGATGACTGAATATAAAGAAATATGAAAAAGGCTTATCCGGTATTAGAGAAAAAGAGTACTCTCTTTTTTTTTGCAAGAACTGTTTGACCCTCATCCATGGGTTGTGTCTGGTATCACAGCTTAACCCAAAACTGAGGACAGAACTGAGATCCAATACCGGATGGAGGTCATGAACAAAAATTGCACTGTATATGGAATAGAATCATACTTTACATACTTGCCGACTTATTATCAGTTTTCCACAAGATCGGTTGAATTTTTTTCCCTAACTACAGCCCAATCAAAGCCCTGAGTGCACATTTGAATGTTAGTGCTTCAATGTAGCATCCGAGTATTACGCATAATAAACCTGTTGGAAATGATGCTTTCGGGAGGTTTCAAGAGGTTTGGTGTTCAACCCCAAAATTTGTCGAATTGTACCGAAGTCTGGGAGGTCTCCTTTTATGTGGGAGCCTTATTGACATTTCAGGTGAGTTGGCAAGTCACTATGTGAAGATTATAAAAGTGTTCCAAATGAAAGGCATTTTACATGGTAAGGATTAGGCTAGGACCACACGGTGACATGTGTCGTGGGACACTGAAATCGCAGTGATACATTGCGACATTGGATGTAATGATTTTCTATGGTGTCATGTTGTGATCTGTGATATACTACAACACAGAGCCGAATGTTTCCAAATGTGTTGGCTTTTCTGTTGCGTGTCACAAGTCACACATGGACACAGTTACCATAGACTTCAAGGCACATCGCACGTGACATGTGACTTGTCTGCAACTTGGCTGTTTTCCCTTAAGCAAATTCAGAGGTTTAAAATAGTTGTGGGACAGCAAGTCGCAGACAAGCTGCACAGATGTTTTTGGTCTCATAGTTGATGTGTAGAGTCAAGCCAGGTGTGGGAAAGACTTAGTGCAACACACAGGGAAAATGGAAAGGGAGCCCAGACTCTAGGGAAAAGGGGAAGGGGAGACCTCCTAGTCTGGTCTAGTGTCACCCTGTCTCAACTACCGTCCCTATATTATTTCTTCACCAATTGCTGCACGCGTGCCTCGCCCTGACTTTCACTGGCATATGGCTAAGACTAGAGACGAGAGGAGATGAGCACTAGTCGATCTCCACTAAACTCTATAGACAACAAGGGTAGACAAACAGGGGGAAATTGCTTAGCTTTAGACTATTCCAGACAGATGTGCACATGGCCTCAAGCTCCAGAGAGGAAGAAGCACTGGTCTTGCTAAAGACTCACAAGTAGTAATGAATATCGCCGGCACCTCCCTCTCAGACACACCAGGCATACACTCAGGCCAGGGAGCTAATTAGCCAGATGGAGTTAGCTGCTGGGTCCTAGAGACAGCCAGCCTCTAATAAGATGTCTGTAATGCCAAACGTAGAGATCTCCTGCACCCAACTGCAGGGCAACTCTCTGTCACCTCTGACACACCCGTGACAGTATTCCCCCTCTACGAGTGGCCTCCGGACACTCAGGACTGGGTTTCCCAGGAAATGAGGTGTGAAATGAGTGAACCAATCTGGGAGCGTTCACCTCTGACGCTGAAACCTACATCCTCTCCTCTGGACCATAGCCTTTCCAGTGCACCAAGTATTGAAGAGAACAACGTTAGAGATGAGAATCTACAATCCTCGAAATCTGGAACTCCAGATTACCATCAACCATTACTGAGGGCGGTGGTAGAGGCGAGGGCTCAAGAGGTTCCACATATTTTTTAAGTAAGGACCTATGGAACACATTGTGGACTTTAAGGGCTTGAGGAAATTCAAGACGAAACGCTGCTGGGTTAATGACGGTGGTTATTTTACAAATAAACCTAGGTCCCAGCTTCCAAGAAGGAACCTTCAATCTTATATTCCTGGTAGACAACCACACAAAGTCATTCACATTCAGGTCTGGACCTGGCAAGCGTTTTCGGTCAGCCATACGTTTATACCTGTCTCCCATGATCTTTAAATTACTCAGCACTCCCTGCCATACCTAGGAGAGCGATGAAGCAAACCGCTCCTCCTCCGGAACTCCTGAAGCTCCTCCCCCACTAAAGGTACCAAACTGTGGGTGATAACCGTATGTACCGAAGAACGGTGACCTGCCAGTGGATTATTAATGGCAAATTCTGCCAGTGGTAGGTAGGATGCCCAATCCTCCTGATTTTTGGAAACGAAAGACCTGAGGTAGGTCTCCAAATTCTGATTGACACGCTCGATCTGTCCATTCGACTGAGGGTGGAAGGCAGAGGAAAAGGACAGCTGCACCCCCAGTTGAGAACAGAATGTCTTCCAGAACTTGGAAACATACTGGGTCCCCCGATCTGACACCACATCGGAGAGAACCCCGTGAAGCTTCACAATCTCATTTATGAACACCTGAGCAAGTGTCTTGGCATTTGGAAGTGCAGGTAATGCGACAAAATGAACTATTTTACTGAACCTATCTACTACCACCAAAACCACTGTTTTGCCTGCAGAGACCGGTAGGTCAGTAATAAAATCCATGGACAAGTGTGTCCATGGCCTACTAGGGATAGGTAGCAGAAGAAGAGTACCAGATGGATGGGTATGTGAAACCTTAGAACGTGCGCAAATACTACAAGCAGCTAAGTGTTCAATTACATCCCAATGCAACCCCAGCCACCAAAAATGACAAGAGAGGAGGTCCCCGGTTGCCTTACCACCTGGATGCCCAGCAAGCACAGAGTTATGATGTTCCTTAATTACTTTGCAGCGCAGGTTAGATGGTACAAATAACTTTCCTGAAGGGCAGGAGGCAGGGGCGTCCCCCTGTGCCTCCAACACTTCACCCTCCAGTTCAGGATAAAGTGCCAAAATGACTACCCCTTTCTGTAATATTGGTATATTTTTGACCCCTGGACAAAAAGTGACAACACAATTGAACCTAGTAAAAAACAGGGACCATCTGACTTGCCTATGGTTGAGACGTTTAGCTGACTGGAGATATGACAGGTTCTTATGGTCAGTAATAATAGTAATAGGATGGACAGCCCCCTCCAACCAATGTCGCCATTACTCGAACGCCAATTTGATCGCCAAAACTTCCTTATTACCCACGTCATAATTTATCTCAGCCGAAGACAATTTTTTAGAAAAGAAGGCGCATGGATGCCATTTACTAGGGGACGAACCCAGCCCCAACCCCAACATCCGACTCATCAACCTTCACAATAAAGGGTTGAGAAACATTGGGTTGACTGAGCATAAGTGCAGTGGCAAAATGATTCTTTAAGGAAGAAAAAGCCTGGAGTGAAACATCCGACCATTTGGAAAAATCAGACCCCTTCTTAGTCATGTCAGTAAGGGGTTTCACAATAACTAATAGTAATTTCCGGTAAAAATTAGTAAAGCCCAGAAAACATTGTAGAGCCTTCAGGTCCTTGGGACATTCCCAGTCAAGAACTGCACGGATCTTCTCCGGATCATTCTGAAAACCCGAAGATGAAAAGTACCCCAAAAACTGCACCTCCTGAACAGCAAAAACACATTTTTCTAGTTTGGCATAAAGTTTGTTATCCCTTAATATCTGGAGCACCTGCTTAACATGCCCCCGATGAGTCTCAAAATCAGGTGAGTAAACCAAAATATCGTCCAGATAGACAACCACAAACCTCCCCACCAAATGATGGAAAATATGATTTATGGAATGCTGGAATGCCGCAGGTGCATTGGTCAAACCAAAAGGTATAACCAGACTCTCGAAATGTCCTTCCGGGGTATTGAATGCTGCTTTCCATTCATCCCCTTCTCTGATTCTATCCAGGTTATAGGCTCCCCTTAAATCCAACTTGGAGAATACCTTAGCTCCCACAACCTGGCTGAACAAATCAAGAATCCGAGGAAGAGGGTATGGAACACGGATGGTAATTTGATTTAATTCCCAGAAATATAAACAGGGACGTAGGCTGCCATTTTTTTTTCTTCACAAAGAAGAACCCTGTCACCACGGGCGAAGATGAGGGTCTGATATGTCCCTTCTCCAGACTTTCCACAATGAAATCCTTCATGGCATGTCTCTCAGGGCCAGAAAGATTATACAGTCTGGACTTCGGTAGTTTAGCTTCGGGGGTCAGGTTAATAGGACAGTCATAAGCTCAATGACGAGGCAAATCCTGACACCCCCTCTCAGAAAAAACGTCCTCAAAACCAGACAAAAAATCAGGTAATATTTCCGCAGAGACTGTAGCAAGGGAAATATCTAAACAGTTATCATGGCAGTAATCTCCACATTCAATAATCTCCCCGGCTTGCCAATCCACCATTGGATTATGTCTAACAAGCCAAGGGATACCCAAGACAATTGGTGTGGAAAGATTGTCCAGGACATAGCAAGGGATTATTTCACAATGAGCTAACCCCACCCTCTGTTTTACATTATGTGCAATCTGAGTAAATGATTTATGTACAAGTAGCGCCGAGTCGATGGCAAAAATAGAAATAGGTTTATCAAGACCATGAGTTTTGAAACCTCAGCATCCACCATGCTGACTCCGGCTCCACTGTCAACAAACACAGAATTTTTTTCGGTTTTGCTCTCTAGCACCACCTCTGCTGTCATGACAAAGGGGGAACTTCAGTTTGGCCACAAATACACTCCTTGTTTATCCAACTCCAAACTACCAAGAGTTAATCGAATCTCCTTTTGTTTAGGAATTGAAGGACAGGTCCCAACAATGTTCCTTTTTCCCACAAAAAACACATACTCCTTTTTCTTACGAATCTCTGGGGAGATGCATGATGCAGAGATACCCCCTAACTGCATGGGTTCTTCCACCTCCCCCAGTACTAGTTCACCACAAGACCGCTCCCCTGGCAGATGCACACAACCCCGACAAGAAGGCCCCGGAGAAGATGGTCTCACCCGTCTATCCCAAAGGCGTCTATCAAGACATATGGCCAAAGACATGGCAGCCTCCAAGGACTGAGGGGTTTCATATACTGCTAAGGCGTCTTTCAACCTTTCAGTAAGCCCCTTACAAAGTTGACTTCTAAAGACTGATTCATTCCATTTGGAATCCATTGCCCATCTACGGAATTCCAAACTGTACGTTTCCACTGACTGATTCCCCTGCTGAAGGCGACATAGCTTAGACTCAGCCAAGGCGACTCAGTCAGGGTTATCAAAGATGAGGGCCAGAGCCCCAAAAAAACCTCCACAGGCTGGAGACAAACCAAGTCCTGCGGTAGCGAAAACGCCCATGACTGAGGATCTCCCTGCTATAGAGAGATCACAATATCAACCCTCTGCTCCTCATTACCGGAGAAGTAAGGACGAAGTTTAAAGTACAATTTGCATGCCTCCTTAAATACAAAAAACTTGTCGCTTTCTTCTGAAAACCTGTCCGGAAGGGCAACCTTGGGTTCAGGCTGGACCTGTGACGCTGAGTCACTTTTCATGGCCAGGCCGTGGTCCATGAGTCGGGATAGTCAAAGAGTCTGAAGTCAAAGCCCGGAGGGTATGTCATAAACAGAGGGAAGAGGCTAAGGCGTAGTCAGGTAACGTTCCGTAGGTCAGAATACCAGGAGGAAAGCAGATCAGAGCACAAGGGGTTAAACAGACGGATAGTCAGAACAAGATCCAAGGTCAGGCAACAGAAGATCAATAAACAGAACTCAAGACACAGAGACCAAACCACACAATAGATGAATGTATGTCTGGCAGAGATCTGGGGGAAACAACTCAGTTAAGTAGCCAGGCATTCAACTGGAATAATGAACACCTGAAGATAGCCAGTGCCTCCCAATCTAAGGTTGGACAGCCGAGCTGTCAATCACCATACTGAGAGCTATTGCACGCTCCTGTACCAGATTGGATGTGACGCGCCCAGGGGATGGGGACGACTCGGAGCCCGGGCCTTGTTGTTGCCTGACCTTTGGCGATGTCGCGGTGGTCGGCTCCCGGGCCCGTACCCTGGGGTCACTCTTAAAAGCAAGGGAAGAAGGAATGGGGAAAAAGGAGTATAGGAAAGGGGAAATTGTTCGTGATGCCACCCGTGGTGTCTGGTGAGGATCACCAGCGCTGGTACAGTCCTCTGAGGCAGGTGGTCAGGCAGCTTAGTTGGTGCGGCTCCCCACAAGTGGAGCGGGGCCTCAAGGCAGCGTAGAAGAATGGATGCAGGATAGAGCATTGGCGGGTGCAGTGCCGCGGAGAAAAGAACAGACAGAGGCAATATTTGAAGTCATCCACGTCTTTACTCACGGTGGTGCTTTCTGAGCTCAGAGCTTCTCTCTGCTGTCACACGGCGAGCTGCGGCCGCCAGGGTGGGGTTCAGCACACTCCAGGTAGTTCAGGAGCGCTTGACAGGACCCCCGCTCTAAAGTGTTCCTCTCCTGGTGAACTTCTCCCGTCTTGTGTCCCCCACTGTGTCCCGCACGGGTACTGCGATGTCCTTGATGGATAGCGTGGGTGCCCTTCTTGGTGACTGGTGGTGAGAACATGGCGTAAGGCCGGGTCCCTCTGGATAAACTCAGATTAGGACATACAGGTGGCGATTCCGCTCCGTCTGTATCCCCCTGGGATCCACATAAGCCTCTGGACTTTTCCGACAGAGACGTGAAGTGCAAACTCAGATAATCGGGGATCGGTACCCCCTTTTGCGGCAGGGTCTCTCTGGCAGGGCCAGAATAAGGTATGCAGGTGGCGACTTCCTCTCCGTCCAAACCCCCTGAGATCCTTTTGCCTGTGGACCCTAACTCTTCTGCTCCCCTCCTGGGCCTTCTTGGTTGGACTCTGACCGGGGACAGAGCCGGTTATAACTCTGCCCCAATCCCCCGTCTCGAGGCCTGAGACCGGGAACCGTGGACCCTGAGGCGGCTGCAGCCTTGTGCTGACCTGCCGTCCCAAAGACCCACGACTAAAGACTCGGTTATTAAAATGGCCTCCAGTTATATATGATTCTATTAAGTGCTAAAGTAAAGTGCTTCCTCCACCCTCACTCACTACATGGTTCCCGCTAACTTTGGTTCCCCCCAACTCCTCCATTCAGAACTAGGGCAGCACTATGGTGCTTTTAGGCCCCCTTCAGAACTGGAGTGGTGTAGTGTTGAGTGTGTGGTTGGGGTCTTGTGTGGTGCTCCATCCTTACCTTGGAGAGGAGATACCACACCTCATTCTGAGGTGCAGTACCCCTGTGGCGACTGAACCCTCAGGGGTGCCACAGATGGTCGAGCTGTCAATCACAGTACCGACAGCTTCAGTACGCCCCTGTACAAGATTGGACAGCTGAGCTGTCAGTAACTGCATCCCAGACACAGTGAGGGATGGAACCGTGACAGGACCGGCCTACATGCAGAGACCCCCACATTGGCGACCTGTAACCGCTGATGCTGCTGCTGAACCTCACAGCAGAGGTCATTTACCTCCAGAGACAGATGTTGGAACTGCTCTGCGAGCTCTGCAACTGAACCCATACCAAGAGAGAAAGGAGAGAAAAAAAAGGTCCACGCCCAAAAACACACAGAGAAAAAAACAACAAAATGTCAGTTGTTTTTTTTCCTTTTCAAAACGTGCACCCGTCCTGTCTGAACCTGTACCTGCGTTATCTACCAGTGATCCAGAACTTGTCTCTCCTAAACCCCGAGTCTGTCCCGACTGATCATCCTCTTCTGTCCATGCCCTATCCTGTTGTGTCTGAACCAGCTCCGATATCTGTTCAACCAGTTATCTGAATCCTGTCCAGCCTGTGACTCCAAGTCTGTGTCCGCAACTGTTATCCTGACTTTTGGGCTCAGCTGCCACAGTACTGGGAACTGCCCTGAAGTGGTACCTGGCAGATACCTGCAGCTCAAGGCTAACTCCACCATCAGGGGCTCTTGTGAAAACCAGGTAGCTGCTTAGCCACCACGCCTCTCCAGAGTAAGCCCAGTCCGTGGCACAGTGGGTCCACGATCCACCAGAATGACACCATTACTGAGATATAATTGTATCTGTATCAACTGCTATATCCTATATTGATGGAAAGAGGGAGGAGCTAGAGGAAGAGCTCCTCCCTCTTCCTCCAGCTCATATCAAATAGAATCTCTTCAGTAGCAGCTGCCATCTCCTATCTCAGTAATGGGAAAGTCTGTGTTCACTGAATACAGATTATAACTCAGCCTTGAGAATTTTGATAATCACTGATAAATTATAAAGTTGCTTATCTTCATGTGTACTCTTGATTTATGAAATAAATATTAAAACGACGGTTAGTATTCAAGGTCTATTTACATAGACCGATCAGCAGCAAGACAGGCAGACCAATGCACCCTGAGCAATCTATACTAAATTGCTCAGTGCACATAGGCTGCCACTGTTCTCGGCAGTGCGAGTCCTCTTTACAAAGGATGATGCACCGCAAGAAATGATGATCTTGTACTCTTGTGTGCAAAAGATCATTTCAGCCAATTTAATGAGCTTTTTTCACGTTCGTAAGGTGACCGGCAGCCTGTTTACATGGCAAGATAATCATGAAACGAGAGTTTTTAACTCCGCTCGTTCAAAATTATCTTGCAGTGTAAATGCAGGTTCACACGACAGAATAAAAAATTGTTCAGAGTTTCATCCAGAAAACTGGGACAATTTTGTTCTCACTTGTCATCCGTGTGCAGTCCATATATGATCAGTTTATAGCACCATTTACAGTTTCCTATGTAACAGAATTGCAATGTTTGTGTAAAAATTGGATGCTTTACTGTGGTTCTCTGCGGCATCTGATTTATTTTCTCACACCCATAGACTTGAATGGGTGAGTCTCATCCGATTTTTGGAGGAAAATTGTGCGTGCTGCAATTTTTTTTCACATGGAGATTCAGTCAGTGAAAAAAAAAATCGCTCATCTGCTCCATCCCATTGAGCAACATTGGTCCGAGTGCTGTCAGTATTTTCTGTCTGAGTGATATCCGTTAAAAATATCATCGTGTCCACCAGCCCTTACAGAGATAAGTTTGGACAAGTGTAAATAATAGAATGGGACTTCCAGGTTGACCTTCACTGCCTTGCTTAGTGCTTGTCCGACCTTTTACTAATGACCTGAGTAAATCAAAGTAATTCAGTCTAGTTGCTATGAAATTACTGCCTGATAACCCAAGTTGTAGTAGTGTATCCCTAAAAACGTACAAAGCATCTACTTTTAATCTAAAAGAGATTATTAAAAAGATCAAAGGACATGTAATTTTGCCAAAAATTTAATTTCTATGTAAAACAAGATGATGATTTGCATGTAATATTACACAATGGTAATTGTGAGAATAATAGGAACAGTCAGTATGAAATAACTTGTTAGAAACAACAGGTTCTACATGATACTGGTCTCAGTAAGTGCCCTCTTACTTTACATGCAAATTGCCTCTTCAGAGAGAAAGAGGACTTGAACTCTATAGCGCCACCTATTGCATGCCAGAGCCGGTATGTCACTCTCCACAAGAAGAAACATTACCCCTTAGACCTCAGTCCAGAGCCTCTCACCTAGCCAAATCTGTTCTCATACTTTGCACTGACGAGGGCCAACAGCCCGAAACACCGTGTCTGCAAATTGAGATTCTGATTTGGCTTTTATCCTAAGTCATATTGCACGACTCGTTAAAGGGTCAATTGTGACTTGTAGGATCACTGCTTCCAATAGGTGGCACTATAGAATTTAAGTCCTCTTTCTCTCTGAAGAGGCAATTTGCTTATTAAATTTCCCAGAGGAGCATTGCATTGCACGGAGAATAAGCCTCCTTACCTTGGCATGCCAGAGCCGATATGTCACTCTCCACAAGGAGAAACATTACCCCTTAGACTTCTTATTTAGACACCAATCTTTGGATCCACTTTGTAACTTGAGTGCCCATTTATCATATCTATGCACATCTGCCTTTACTCTATATACTGTATGGCACAGGTAGTGTGCCCTGTGGCCAAACACATCAATGCAAAATGTGTTTTGCCGCTCGGTATTTGGCCACTCAGTTCACTAGCGCACAAATTAAAATGTTTAATAAAAATCAGATGTAAAATTCTTGTTTTCTTGTATCCCACTCAGATCTGGTAATGGCAACTAACATAGTGGTGGATGTCAATGTGACTCTGATGGACCTGCAAAGAAAAGAAATGGATCTGATGGCTGCGCTCATCAGCCACAGAGATGCTCTACTAATAGTCTTAAAAGACCCTAACTGTGAAAATTGCGGAGATGCTGCCAGCCTTGTCGAAAATATACAGCTGGATCCGAACCAAAGCCAGGTGAGAAACTCTCTCTGACCTGTGGGAATATGTGATATAATGAAAAGTAAAAAATAGAAATAATCGCAATGAGATAGAAAATAGATAAATAGACTTGAGCAAAAAGATTTGCACGTCCAGCAGCTATGTTTGCAATATAGCTTCTGGACCAGAGCCTTGCAAATCTCCTCCTGCCCACCAACATCCCTGCTGCCTTTTCTGATGAGTATGCCCAGACCAGCGCAATGTCATACATGCGTCATGCCACAACAATGACATTGTGCTGGGTGTACTGATCAGAAGAGGTACCAGGGTTAACAGGGCTCTGGTCTGGTGACGCAGACTATCAACATGGGCCCCCTTGAGACTCCGATCAGGCTCCACCCCAGCTCTGCCTCCACCTCTCGAACCTTCCACAGTCCCACCACCCACTCTTGCAAAAACTCCACTTCTGCACCAATCACACATGAACAGTTCCCATCAAACACCATATCACATACATAGCGATCAGCTTTTGTTTTGGCCAAAAGATTTTTTAAGCCACTGCCGCAACAAGGTAGACTCTTTTGGCTGGGCTGTACTCTACTCTAACCTATTAAACATTTCTTAAAATATCCAATTCTCTTTTTAGGTATATTTTTATTTATTTTTCTTTAAGGGAATGTATCACGTATATTTTTTTAAATGACCAGTAATATCATATACAAGAGACAAATACCATCACACCATAGCCGGACAACATATTACCACCACATAGTGACCGAATAATTCACATACAAGGAATACCAGCACACCATGATCAGATAACATATTAACACCACATAGTGACCCAATAATACCACATACAAGGAACAAATACCGCCACACCATGACTAGACCACATGTTACCACCACATAGTGACCGAATAATATAACATACAAGGAACAAATACCACCACATCATGACTAGACCAAATATTACCACCATATAGTGACCGAATAATTCCACATACAAGGAACAAATACCACCACACCATGACTAGACCACATATTACCACCACATAGTGACCAAATAATACCACATACTAGGAACAAATACCTCCACACCGTGACCAGACATATGGCCACCATATAGTATACTCCAATACTGATCATTAATAAAAAAACATAATACTTACCATAAGTGCCATTATACACAGGAGCGCTGCACATAGTATACAGTGTATAGTGTCAGTGTACAAGTAATACAGTTATCATCAGTGACATTATAAACAAGAGCTCTGTATAACTTGTGAGTGTACAGTTAATACAGTGATCATCAGTGACATTACATAGTAACATAGTTTGTAAAGCCGAATAAAGACTTGCGTCCATCAAGTTCGACCTGCTAGTTCTGTAATTGCTAAAGTTGATCCAGAGGAGGGCAAAAACCCCAAATGATTTGGCCAATCTTCACCTGAGGAAAAATTCCCTCCCGACTCTGAAACCAGCAGTCAGAATAAATCCCTGTATCAACCTACTATTTTATTTTATTTTTAAGTATATGCTGAAATCTGCCTGGTATCTAGAAATGCATCCAGTCCCCGCTTGAACTGGTGTAGTGAATCCGACATTACCGTCTCCTCACTCAGTGAATTCCATATTCTCACTGCTCTTACCCTAAAGAACCCCTACCTATGCTGGTGCTGAAACCTTTTCTCTTCCAGTCTTAGTGAGTGCCCTCTTGTTACCGTAATATCCCTCCTTTTGAACAAATCCCGGGCAAGATCTCTATACTGTCCCCCAGGGCCGGCTCCAGGTTTTTCTGGGCCCCGGGCGAAAGATTCTCAGTGGCCCCTTTAACACATACACGATTCATGATGCACAGATACCGCAGAGAAATATATATATATAATATAGTACAATGCAAAGATTTCACTTCTTACATTACATGAGCGATATCTATTGTAAATTCCACAATAGCTCAGAAACCGGTGAATCGCTTCACACAGAATACTGGCCCCCATATAAGGCTCCATACGGAATACTGGCCCCCATATAAGGCTCCATACGGAATACTGGCCCCCATATAAGGCTCCATACGGAATACTGGCCCCCATATAAGGCTCCATACCGAATACTGGCCCCCATATAAGGCTCCATACGGAATACTGGCCCCCATATAAGGCTCCATACCGAATACTGGCCCCCATATAAGGCTCCATACCGAATACTGGCCCCCATATAAGGCTCCATACCGAATACTGGCCCCCATATAAGGCTCCATACCGAATACTGGCCCCCATATAAGGCTCCATACCGAATACTGGCCCCCATATAAGGCTCCATACCGAATACTGGCCCCCATATAAGGCTCCATACCGAATACTGGCCCCCATATAAGGCTCCATACCGAATACTGGCCCCCATATAAGGCTCCATACCGAATACTGGCCCCCATATAAGGCTCCATACCGAATACTGGCCCCCATATAAGGCTCCATACCGAATACTGGCCCCCATATAAGGCTCCATACCGAATACTGGCCCCCATATAAGGCTCCATACCGAATACTTGCCCCCATATAAGGCTCCATACGGAATACTGGCCCCCATATAACGCTTCATACGGAATACTGGCCCCCATATAAGGCTCCATACGGAATACTGGCCCCCATATAAGGCTCCATACGGAATACTGGCCCCCATATAAGGCTCCATACGGAATACTGGCCCCCATATAACGCTTCATACGGAATACTGGCCCCCCATATAAGGCCCCATACGGAATACTGGCCCCCATATAAGGCCCCATACGGAATACTGGCCCCCATATAAGGCCCCATACGGAATACTGGCCCCCATATAAGGCCCCATACGGAATACTGGCCCCCATATAAGGCTCCATACGGAATACTGGCCCCCATATAAGGCCCCATACGGAATACTGGCCCCCATATAAGGCCCCATAAGGAATACTGGCCCCCATATAAGGCCCCATACGGAATACTGGCCCCCATATAAGGCCCCATACGGTATACTGGCCCCCATATAAGGCTCCATGCGGAATACTGGCCCCCATATAAGGCTCCATACGGAATACTGCCCCCCATATAAGGCTCCATACAGAATACTGGCCCCCATATAAGGCTCCATACAGAATACTGGCCCCCATATAACGCTCCATACAGGATACTGGTCCCCTTATAAAACTCCATACAGGATACTGGTCCCCTTATAACGCTCCATACAGGATACCGGTCCCCTTATAACGCTGCATGCAGGCTGTTACCCCCCACATAATGCCCCATACAGGCTGTCTCCCCCTTATAATGCTCCATGCAGGCTGTTACCCCCCCACATAATGCCCCATACAGGCTTCCCCCCCTCCTTATAATGCTCCATGCAGGCTGCCCCCCCCCCTTTATAATGCCCCATGCAGGCTGTTCCCCACCTTATAATGCCCCATGCAGGATGCCCCCCCCTCTTTATAATGCCCCATGCAGGATGCCCCCCCCTTCTCTTTACACTGCCCCATGCCTCCATACATTAAGAAAAAAAAATCAAATACTCACCTCCCTTCTCCTCACCTGCTACCTGCTGCCCGCTGCCCGCTGCCCATTGCCCGGGTCCGAACTCCAGCGTTGTCGGCGTCTTCCCGCTCAGCGCTCCCTGTGACGGCTCAGGGGAGGGCGCGGTGTAAAGACGTCACCGCGCCCTCTGACCTGACACGTCACAGGAAGCGCAGAGCAGGAAGACAGCTGATCTGTGGAGGCACGGGGAGAGGTAAGTATCCTGCTGCCGGGGCCCTGAGCAAGCGGCGGAGAAAGGCGGGCGCTGACACCGCTCTCCTCCGCCCATAGCCCAGCGGGGTGCGCGACCGCCAGTGGGCCCCTCTGCCTGCTCAGGGCCCCGGCATTTGCCCGGGTGCGCCGGGTGCTGACGCCGGCCCTGCTGTCCCCTAACATATTTGTACACATTTATTATGTCCCCCCTCAACCTTCTCTTTTCCAGGCTAAATAGTCCTAGTTTTGCCAACCTCTCTGGGTATTGCAGTCCCTCCATTCCCTTTATTAATTTTGCTGCCCTCCTTTGTACCTTTTCAAGCTCATTTATATCCTTTCTATATATTGGGGCCCATAACTGAGCACAGTATTCCAAGTGTGGTCTGACCAGTGCTTTGTACAGTGGAAGAACAATGTTCTCATCCTTTGCAGCTATACCTCTTCTGATACATCCCATTACCCTGTTTGCCCTTACAGCAGCGGCCTGACTTTGGGCACTCCAATTTAGCTTGCTATCAATCAAGATGCCCAAGTCCTTCTCCATCTCTGAATTCCCCAATGATTTCCCATTCAGTGAGTACTGGTGACTTCCATTTTTCCTTCCCATATGTATGACCTTACATTTCTCCTCGTTAAACCTCATTTGCCATTTAATGCTCCACCTACCCAGCTTATCCAAATCCCTCTGTAGGTCTGCACTGTCCTCTTTTGTATTAATTGTTTTACATAACTTTGTGTCATCTGCAAATATTGATATTTTACTATTTATCCCGTTGACTATGTCGTTAATAAAGATATTAAATAACATTGGGCCTAGTACAGACCCCTGTGGTACCCCACTAGTGACGCTTACCCAATCTGAGTATATTCCATTTATAACCACCCTCTGCCTTCTATCCTTTAGCCAGTTAGCAACCCACTTGCAGACATTTTCCCCCAGCCCCATCATTCTCATTTTGTATACCAACCTATTATGTGGCACGCTATCGAACGCTTTTGAGAAGTCGAGATACACGACATCCACTGGTTCCCCCTGATCTACTCGAGAGCTAACCTCCTCGTAGAAGTCAATCAGGTTTGTATGGCAGGAGCGATTCCTCATGAATCCATGTTGGTTCGGGATTAAAAGATTATTAGCATCAAGATGCTCCGTAATTGCCTCTTTAATGAAGCTTTCAAAAATTTTGCCCACAACGGACGTCAGACTCACCGGCCGATAGTTTCCGGCGTCACTTTTCGCTCCCTTTTTGAATATTGGCACTACATTCGCCTGTCGCCAATCAAGTGGCACAGACCCAGTCTCAACAGAGTCCTTAAATATAAGATATAACGGTCTGTCTATCACATTACTTAGTTCCCTTAGTACCCGTGGGTGTATGCCATCAGGTCCTGGTGATATGTTTATTTTAATGTTACTGAGGCGTTTCTGTACCCCAGCTTGGGTTAGATTTGTCATACTTAGTGGAGGATTAAGCTTGTCACTTCTCATTTCTCCTGTTAGTTCTATTTCCTTTGTGAAAGTTGTCGAAAAAAAATTATTTAATAGATTAGCTTTATCCTCATCTTTCTCTATGATTTTGCCTTCCTCACTTTTTATCGGTCCAATATTATCCGATTTAATCCTTTTACTATTTATATACGTAAAGAACAGTTTGGGATTTGATCTACTTTCCCTAGCAATACGTCTCTCTGTTTCCTCCTTCGCTATTTTTATTTGTTTTTTACAGGTTTTCGTTTTTTCCTTGTAACACATTAGTGCCTCCTTACTGTTTTCCTGTTTTAATCTCTTGAATGCCTCTTTTTTGCTATTTAACGCCCCTTTTACGTTCTTGTTCAACCATATTGGTTTCCTCTTATTTCTGGCCCTTTTATTCCCATACGGTATATACCTCTCGCACGGAGTATTCAGAATTCTTTTGAAGGTTTCCCATTTACTATTCGTATTTCCTTGATTAAGAACTTTGTCCCAGTCAATAAGTTGAAGGCTTTCTTTCAGCTGATCAAACTTCGCCCTCCTAAAGTTTAATGTTTTTGTTGTTCCCTTATTGATAACCCTACTGAAGGGCATCTTGAAGTCGATAATATTATGGTCGCTATTACCTAGGTGCCCCCCTATCTGTACCTCAGTTATTCTATCAGGCCTATTAGTCAATATTAAGTCCAACACGGCCTTCCCTCTCGTTGGTTCCTGCACTAGTTGGGAGAGATAATTATCCTTAATATTTGTCAAGAACCTTTTTCCTTTCTGAGATCTACAGGTTTCTGTTTCCCAGTCAATATCCGGGTAGTTGAAATCCCCCATTACAATCACTTCATTATGTTTTGCTACTTTGTCTATTTGTCCTAATAGCAGATTCTCATTCTCCTCTGTTATATTGGGTGGCTTATAGCAGACCCCCAGTAATATTTTATTATTATTTTTAGTTCCCTCTATCTCTACCCACATGGACTCGACCCCCTCTTCTCCCTCTCCTATATCTTCCCTTAGTCTGGGTTTTAGACATGACTTTACATATAAGCAGACTCCTCCGCCTTTCCCCTGTTTCCGGTCCCTTCTAAATAAACTATAATCTAATAAATTTACCGCCCAGTTGTAGCTATCGTCTAGCCAAGTCTCTGTTATACCTACGATGTCATACCTCTCCTCCGATATAAGCGCCTGCAGCTCATCCGCCTTATTGGTCAGGCTTCTTGCGTTGGTCAGCATGCAAGATAAAACTTTGGGGTTATTTAGCATCCTATTCTTCTCTAACGATCTAACTGTACTATCCCCACCCCCCTCTCCACCCTCATTATATTCACTTCTCCCCTTCCCCCTTGCTTGCCTCACATCCCACCTATTACCTTGGTTTCCCCCCCCGTCTCTAGTTTAAAAACTCCTCCAACCTATTAGCCATCTTCTTCCCCAGCACCGCTGCACCCTCCCCATTGAGGTGCAGCCCGTCCCTACGGTAGAGCCTGTAGCCGACCGCGAAGTCGGCCCAGTTCTCCATGAACCCAAACCCTTCTGCCTTGCACCAACTCTTTAGCCACTTATTCAACTCCCTAACTTCCCATTGGCGCTCCTGTGTGGCTCGCGGGATTGGTAGTATTTCTGAGAAAACTACCTTGGAGGTCCTTGCCCTAAGCTTCCTACCTAGGTCCCTGAAATCATTTTTAAGGACCCTCCATCTACCACTCACTTTGTCATTGGTGCCGATGTGGACCATGACCGCTGGGTCTTCGCCAGCCCCACCCAGTAACCTGTCAACCCGATCCGCGATGTGCCGGACTCGAGCGCCAGGGAGGCAGCACACCGTTCGGCGATCCCGGTCTTTGTGACAGATTGCCCTGTCTGTCCCCCTAATAATAGAGTCACCCACTACCAGAACCTGTCTTGCCTGCCCTACACTTCCCCCCTCCCCCTCATTACTGGAGCATACACTCCCCCGGCGGTCTGTCGTGCTCCAATAATGCCGGTTCTGAACCAGCCTTCCTATACTTCTTCCCTCTATCCCTCCTAACTGTTATCCAGCTCCCTGCCTGTTCAGCCTGCACTTCCCCTCTATGCTCCACCCCCAGTATTGACCCATTGAGTGTCTGCTCGGTGAGCAGCAAACTCCGTTCCATGTTGTCGATGCTCCTCAGTACCGCTATCTGAGCACTTAGATCCAGAATTTGGGCTTCCAAGTGCACGATATGCTCACATCTCTCGCAGCAGTATGGATCCTCGAGCGGTTGCTCACGGAATGCATACATTGCGCAAGATGTACACTGCACGGCTCCGGCCAAAATGGACGTCATTCTAAATATGGGGATACAGTCAGTATATATATACAAGTACAAAACACAATTATTTATACATAGGTGTATGGACGGGGATCAACTAGGGATGTGCAAGTGTATCAATTAGATATCGGCGGGGGATCAGTTAAGTATGGACGGGGGATCAATTAAGTATCAAGTATGGACGGGGGAATCAGATAAGTAGGTCAGGTAGATTAATTAAGTAAAAAGTAAAGTAAAGAAAGAATGAAATACAGTCAGCAATTCAGTCCTAAGTCCTCCCTTCCAAACTCCCTGAATCCAAAGTCACTGAAAAACAAGTCACACACTTACTTTCGTTCGCACTTACGCTCCAGACACACGCAGCTCGTTTACACTCGCAAACTAAGAGATTTAAAGAGTTTTTTTTTTTTTTCTTCCTTTTCCAGCAATGTACCCTTCACCTCAATGCACTTCCAAAAGGGAAGGAGCTCTGTATATAGTATACAGGTAATACAGGGATCACCGTTGACATTATACACAGGTGCTCTGGTATATAGTGTATAATGTACAGTTAATACAGTGATCACCAGTGACATTATAACCAGCAGCTCTGTATATAGAACCAGGGGAGGAGTCCTGAGGAGATAATTTGCATATTCCCACTGCATTTTGGGGTAAGTGAAGAGTCTCCGCGAGCTCAAAGAACACTGGATTTTGGCTGTTGGAGCTGAAAAGAGGACATCGGTAAACCAGGGGAGGAGTCCTGAGGAGATAATTTGCATATTCCCACTGCATTTTGGGGTAAGTGAAAAGTCTCCGCGAGCTCAAAGAACACTGGATTTTGGCTGTTGGAGCTGAAAAGAGGACATCGGTAAACCAGGGGAGGAGTCCTGAGGAGATAATTTGCATATTCCCACTGCATTTTGGGGTAAGTGAAGAGTCTCCGCGAGCTCAAAGAACACTGGATTTTGGCTGTTGGAGCTGAAAAGAGGACATCGGTAAACCAGGGGAGGAGTCCTGAGGAGATAATTTGCATATTCCCACTGCATTTTGGGGTAAGTGAAGAGTCTCCGCGAGCTCAAAGAACACTGGATTTTGGCTGTTGGAGCTGAAAAGAGGACATCGGTAAACCAGGGGAGGAGTCCTGAGGAGATAATTTGCATATTCCCACTGCATTTTGGGGTAAGTGAAGAGTCTCCGCGAGCTCAAAGAACACTGGATTTTGGCTGTTGGAGCTGAAAAGAGGACATCGGTAAACCAGGGGAGGAGTCCTGAGGAGATAATTTGCATATTCCCACTGCATTTTGGGGTAAGTGAAGAGTCTCCGCGAGCTCAAAGAACACTGGATTTTGGCTGTTGGAGCTGAAAAGAGGACATCGGTAAACCAGGGGAGGAGTCCTGAGGAGATAATTTGCATATTCCCACTGCATTTTGGGGTAAGTGAAGAGTCTCCGCGAGCTCAAAGAACACTGGATTTTGGCTGTTGGAGCTGAAAAGAGGACATCGGTAAACCGCGCGCCGCATTTTGAAGCTTTTTTTTAAGCTTTTTTCACTGTTTTCAGAACATTAACAATAAGAACATGGAAGAGTCCAGGAGCCATTTGGTGAGCTGCATATCCTGCTACATGTTCACAGACTTGCCAGTGGAAAAGCCAGACTTCACATGCCAGAAATGCAAGCTTGTGTCCCTGTTGGAGGAAAAGTTGCGAAATCTAGAAGAGAGGTTAACTACCTTGAAAATCATTAAGGAAGGTGAAGAGTTCTTAGACAGAGCAGAATTATCTCTTCATGATTCAGAAAGAGAAGAAATTCGAACTGCACCTGACGAAACAGAGGAATGGAAGCATGTGACCCACAGAAGCAGGAGGATCGAGAGGCAGTCAGCACCCATACTGCTCAGGAACCAGTACCAGGCTCTCACACAGGAGAACCATGAAGAAATACAGCAAGATAAGACTTTGCCAGCAATGAATAACCTTGTAAGCCCTCAGAATCCTCCTGGATGGAGAAAGAAGAATGTTGTGAAGAAAAAACGGAGAGTGGTGGTCATGGGGGATTCCCTGTTAAGAGGAACAGAGGCCGCTATCTGCAGACCAGACATAACCTCAAGAGAAATGTGCTGTCTTCCAGGAGCAAAAATTAAAGATGTGTCTGACAGGATATCAAGACTCTTCAGACCTACAGATCACTACCCATTCCTGCTAATACATGTGGGGACAAATGACACCGCAAGAAAGGACCTGGAAACCATCTGCAGTGACTTTGAAGACTTAGGCAAGAAAGTGAAAGAATTGGGAGCGCAGGTGGTCTTCTCATCCATCCTCCCAGTGGATGGCCATGGAACAATGAGGTGGAATAAGATTCTACAGGTGAACAACTGGCTACGTCGATGGTGCCGTCAACAAGGATTTGGATTTCTGGATCACGGAATGAATTACCTATACGATGGACTACTTGCTAGAGATGGGGTGCACCTTACGAAGACTGGAAAACATGTATTTGGAAGTCGCCTTGCTACACTCATCAGAAGAGCTTTAAACTAGAACAATGTGGGAAGGGAAGCAAAAGGCCAGAAAAAGCCATACAGCTGACAAATACTATTGAGATCTCTGCTACTGGAAGTGGAAAAGAAGAACAAAGACAAAAAAATCTAAATAATAAAAATATGGGAGGAAGAGAAACCAATCACAAACTAAAATGTTTTTATACAAATGCACAAAGCATGGGCAACAAACAAGGAGAATTGGAACTACTAATGCAGGAAAAGGAATATGATGTCATTGGAATCACTGAAACTTGGTGGGACGATACACATGATTGGAATAAAAGGCTAAAAGGATACAACTTATTTGCAAGAAACAGACTTGATAAACGAGGAGGAGGTGTTGTATTGTATGTTAGAAAAGCGTATATCTGCACAGAGATTGAAGCTTCAGAGACTGGGAGTTCTGTGGAAACTGTTTGGGTAAGAATACAAGGAGAGAACAACGGAAAGGACACCATTGTAGGCATTTACTACAGGCCACCTGGGCAAGCTGAAGATATGGATGAACTCTTTATGTATCAAATGACCAAGTTCTCCAAAAAATATGACGTAGTGGTCATGGGAGATTTCAACTATCCAGACATTTGTTGGGAATCTCTCTCAAGTAAAACTAACAGGTCAAGCAAATTCTTATCCTCTCTTGCTGACAACTTTATCTTCCAAAAGGTAGGGGAGAAAACAAGGGGATCTGCTACTTTGGATCTAATTCTTATAAACAGGGAGGAAATGGTTGAGGAGGTAAAGGTGGCTGGGACCCTAGGAGGCAGCGATCATGCTATTATAGAATTTTGGATAACTAGAGGAGGAAGACATGTGAAGACTCAAACTTCAAGGTTAGATTTTAGAAAGGCAGATTTTAAGAGACTCAGAAAGAGAATAGGAGGGATCCAATGGCTGGATGTCCTTAAGGACAAAAATGTCCAGGAAGGATGGGAAATTTTTAAAAATGAGATTCTCAAAGCACAATCGTTAACAATCCCGAAAAGTAGGAAGAATGGGAAGCATTTAAGGAAACCAGGATGGATGAACACAGAACTTAAACACATGCTAAAAAGAAAGAAAGAAATGTTTATTAAATGGAAAGAGGGAGGCATATCTAAAGAAGATTATAATGCAGTCTGCAGATCCTGTAGGGCACGTATCAGGTTAGCTAAAGCTGACAATGAATTAAGGCTTGCAAGAGATGTCAAAAGCAATAAAAAAGGATTTTGGGGGTATGTCAAAAGTAAAAGAAAAGTCAAAGATGCTATAGGATTTTTACAGGATGAAAATGGAGAAATGGTAAGAGAGGATGTTGAGAAGGCCGAACTTTTTAATTCCTATTTTGCATCTGTTTTCTCTCAGAAAGAAAATGTAACATCAACTGATCTTCACTGTCCATTTAAAGGAATAGAGGAATCCAAGTTATCAGTAAACAGAAAGATTGTGAGGGAATATTTAGCTAACATAAATGAGTTCAAGTCTCCAGGTCCAGATGAATTACACCCCAGAGTACTGAAGGAGATTGTAGAAGAAATTTTAGAACCACTCTCCATAATCTTTGAAAATTCTTGGAGAACAGGAGAAGTCCCAGAAGACTGGAGAAGAGCAAATGTTGTTCCTATCTTCAAAAAGGGGAAGAAGGTGGACCCAGGGAACTATAGGCCGGTGAGTCTGACTTCTATACCAGGAAAGATCTTTGAACAAATTATTAAACAACATGTATGTAAGTACATGGATAAGAATGAAGTGATTAACCAGAGTCAGCATGGGTTTGTAACTAACAAGTCATGTCAGACTAACTTAATTTCCTTCTATGACAGAATCACTGACTGGGTGGATCAGGGAAATGCTGTAGATATAGTATATCTTGACTTCAGCAAAGCATTTGACAAAGTATCTCACATCATCCTTATTGAAAAAATGACCAAGTATGCAATGGACCAGGCAACTGTTAGGTGGATTCATAACTGGCTTAGTGATCGGACTCAAAGGGTGGTTGTAAATGGCTTCACATCCAGCTGGATGAATGTCTCAAGTGGGGTACCACAGGGCTCCGTCCTGGGACCTGTATTGTTCAACATCTTTATCAATGATTTAGATGAAGGAATTGAGGGTAAACTGATTAAATTTGCTGATGACACAAAGCTAGGAGGGATAGCTAATACTAGAGAAGAGAGAGAGAGGATTCAAAAAGACCTAAATAAACTGGAGCAGTGGGCAGCAACCAACAGAATGGTTTTTAACAGGGAAAAATGCAAAGTACTACATCTGGGCAATAAAAATGAAAAAAGCATATACAGAATGGGAGGAATAGAGCTAAGCAACAGTACATGTGAAAAAGACTTAGGTATACTAATAGATCATAGACTGAACATGAGTCAACAGTGTGATGCAGCAGCAAAAAAGGCAAATACAATTCTGGGATGTATTAACAGAAGCATACAGTCTAGATCACGTGAAGTCATTATCGGTCTTTACTCCTCTTTGGTCAGACCTCATCTGGAATACTGTGTACAGTTTTGGGCACCACATTTTAAAAAAGACATAGACAAACTGGAGCAAGTTCAGAGAAGAGCGACCAGAATGGTGACTGGTCTGCAAACCATGTCCTATGAGGAACGGTTGCAGGATTTGGGAATGTTTAGCTTGCAAAAAAGAAGACTGAGAGGAGACTTAATAGCTGTCTACAAATATGTCAAGGGCTGTCACATTGTAGAAGGATCATCTTTATTCTCATTTGCACAAGGAAAGACTAGAAGCAATGGGATGAAACTAAATGGGAGGAGGCACAGATTAGATATTAGAAAAAACTTTTTGACAGTTAGGGTGATTAATGAGTGGAACAGGCTGCCACGAGAGGTGGTGAGTTCCCCTTCAATGGACGTCTTCAAACAGAGGCTGGACAGACATCTGTCTGAGATGATCTAGTGAATCCTGCTTTGAGCAGGGGGTTGGACCAGATGACCCAGGAGGTCCCTTCCAACTCTACCATTCTATGATTCTATGATTCTATGATTCTATGATATAGTGTACAGGTAATACAAGGATCCCTAGTGACATTATACACAGGAACCCTGTATATAGTGTCAGTGTACAGGTAATACAGGGATCACCAGTGTCATTATACACTGTGTTCCAAATTATTATGCAAATAATATTTTCTCAGATTTTCCCAAATTACCTATATGAATTGCAGTCATTGTAATTTTCCAGTCAAATAACTATTAGAGTACAATTGAAAGGTTTTTGTACAAACTGCCTATGATAACAATATATTTTTAAAAAAATAAAAAACTCAAACTGCACTCAAAATGCATGTTCCAAATTATTATGCACAGCAGAGTTTTCAACCTTTTCATTTTAATAAAGAACAAAAAAATGGTCATTTTTGAAATTATAAGCATTAGCAGGTTATTACAAACTGAAATCAAACAGTTTTCAACTCAAAACTTTATTCTAGGTGATGTTACATTTGCACATAGGACCCCTTGTTCGAAAGGAGCTTCTGAACTCTCTCGTCCATTGAATTTGTCAGGTTTTGGATGGTTTCTGCTTTAATTGTTTTGCATGAGGACAGAATACCCTCCCAGAGCTGTTGCTTAGATGTGAACTGCCTCCCGCCATCATAGACACTCCTTTTGATGATGCTCCAGAGGTTCTCAATGGGGTTGAGGTCAGGGGAGCATGGGTGCCACACTATAAGTTTGTCCCCTTTTATGCCCATATCAGCCAGAGATGCAGATGTGTTATGTGTAGCATGAGACGGGGCATTATCATGCATGAAATGATCTCGATGGTCCAGATGGATGGAGTGGAGGATGGCTGGTTGATGGACACCCCATGCAAACATGGCTACGGCGCTAACAAGGAGGAGGTGGAGTAATGTTTTGGGCTGGAATCATGGGGAGAGAGATTGTCGGCCCTTTTAGGATCCCTGAATGGGTAAAGATGAACTCCATAATGTATGTTGAGTTTCTCAAACAGCACTTCCTTCCATGGTTCAAGAAGAAGAAACGTGCATTCCGCAGCAAGATCATTTTCATGCATGATAATGCCCCGTCTCATGCTGCACATAACACATCTGCATCTCTGGCTGCTATGGGCATAAAAGGGGACAAACTTATGGTGTGGCACCCATGCTCCCCTGACCTCAACCCCATTGAGAACCTCTGGAGCATCATCAAAAGGAGTGTCTATGATGGCAGGAGGCAGTTCACATCTAAGCAACAGCTCTGGGAGGGTATTCTGTCCTCATGCAAAACAATTAAAGCAGAAACCATCCAAAACCTGACAAATTCAATGGATGAGAGAGTTCAGAAGCTCCTTTCGAACAAGCGGTCCTATGTGCAAATGTAACATCACCTAGAATAAAGTTTTGAGTTGAAAACTGTTTGATTTTAGTTTGTAACAACCTGCTAATGCTTATAATTTCAAAAATATCCATTTTTTTGTTCTTTATTAAAATGAAAAGGTTGAAAACTCTGCTGTGCACAATAATTTGGAACATGCATTTTGAGTGCAGTTTGAGTTTTTTATTTTTTTAAAAATATACTGTTATCATAGGCAGTTTGTACAAAAACCTTTCAATTGTACTCTAATAGTTATTTGACTGGAAAATTACAATGACTGCAATTCATATAGGTAATTTGGGAAAATCTGAGAAAATATTATTTGCATAATAATTTGGAACACAGTGTACACAGGAGCTCTGTATATAGTGTCAGTGTACAGGTAATACAGTGATCACCAGTGACATTATACACAGGAGCTCTGTACATAGTATATAGTGTATAGTGTCAGTGTACAGATAACACACTGACTCACCAGTGACGTCTCTAGTTGAAGTCTTTCATCCAGCGCAGACCGCCATCACTTCTTCCAGCCAGGACTCGTCTCTGCATAAAATAACACAGTTATCTAGAGCACATTCCCCAACTTCTACACTACGCAGCTGAATACAGACATGCACCCACCATTAATATATAATTAGTTATTATGCAACCCACCATTCCAAATATAAATTGTAATCCACCACTGCACGTGCACTAACCATAAATAGCCACTTTCCCCACCTAATAAATATAAAAATTAAGTAGAACCTGTACTCTTTCCCTCAATTCATTACCAGTCACACTCCATCATCCTCAACGCCCCCATTCTCTCGAGTCATTATATTTACATGCCCCCCTCTGCCCCAATTAATTTTGTCATGTCCTCTTTCTCCCATCCCCAATTCATCATCATTTTCTCTCCTCCATCCCCAATTCATCACCTTTTTTCTGCCCCCCACCCTCACTTCATTATCATTTGCTCTCCTCCTCCATCCTCAAGGCATCATTTGCTCTCCCCACCCCCAGCTTCAATTCATCATTTTCTTCCCCCCTTCTCCCATCCTCAATTCATCATTTGCTCTCTCCACCTTCAATTTATCATTTGTGCTCCCCCATCCCACACCCTCAATTCATCATTATTTGCGCTCCCCCACCCTTAATTCAATATTTGCTCTCCCCATCCCCCACTCCCAATTAATTTGCTCTCCCTACCCCCCCACTCCCAATTCATAATTTGCTCTCCCCCCTCCTAATTTGTCATTTGCTCTCACCTCCCAATTTGTCATTTGCTCTCCCCACCCCCCCACTCCCAATTCATCATTTGGTCTCCCCACCCCCCACTCCCAGTTCATTAGCTCTCCCCATCCCCCACTCCCAGTTCATCATGTGCTCTCTCCACCCTCCACTCCCAGTTCATCATGTCCTCTCCCCACCCCCCCATCCCAAGACCCTTTAATTAATTCTATTAAAAAAAAAGTTTTTCATACTTACCTCTCATACGATTCCATACAGGTGCAACTCCACTTCTGAACTGACATCCTGGAGCTCGATGCAGGCGAGTATGTGATGACGTCATTGCATATGCGCCGTCTCCAGTGCATCACAGGAAAGGCGGAGGGACTCCCTTGGAGCTGCACGGCTGTTCAGTTTTACAGTTGTAAGAGTTCCAAGGCTCCCTGTGCCGAGATTTACGCTGCGCTCTGGTACACTGTACCCTGGGGCCCGGTGAGCAGAAGCACTAGAGGGGGTGGCCCTGGACCGGGCCCCCCCACTTTACTTCTGTTCACTGGGCCCCATACAGCAGTAAGGGCAGTAATGCCCTGATGGCGGCCCTGTGGCCACTGCACCACGTTTCGATAGATAGATAGATAGATAGATAGATAGATAGATAGATAGATAGATAGAGACAGACAGATAGATATCTTACTGACATATATTTTATATTTTAGGTTCCTTCTATTGATGAATTTGTGGCTAAATTATCCAATGTGAGAAAAATCAACCTACCCGGGATTTTTCAGAGGGTAAATACATTTTCGTATCTTAAATTATTTTACTAAAATATTAGAGATGGACATTTATTTGTCAACATTATTGAATGGGAAAAGGTGATATGATAAAACATTTTTCAAGAGAGTCTGTTTGTAAAGATGCAGTTTTCCCACTGTTTTAACTCCTCGGATATAGTAGTTTTTTATTAAAGAAACATGAATCTTTTCTTGCTGTAAGACAACTGACTGCAGTAAAAGCCTTCTCCCCTACAGCGTGACACAAAGGTTATCAAGCACTTTTAACAGGTTATGGCACACCCCTTCAGTACTATTATTCCCTGACTTCTCTACAGGATTTCTACAAAACACTTTTTAGGAAACATGCAAAACAAGCCCTCAAACTTACAAACACAGAGGCAAGTGTTCCTCCTGCTCACTTCATATCATTCATATCTAGGATTAGTATTCTTTTGATAGGGCCCTTTGTAGGCCAATGGGTAGAAAATGAAAATAGATTGCTTTAGGACAATCCAGAGTGAGAAACCCTCTGTGATGCTAGTCACTACTCACGGACAAGCCATGAAGCTGGGTACTCAAGTGGTCCAGGGTCTGATACCAAGAGGGCTCATCATAAACAAAGGGGCAGGTCACAGTCTGAGGTCAGAATTCTGGGAAGGTAGTGGATCAAGACAAAATGGCAAGGCAAATAGATGGTCAAAGGCAAGGTCAACCGTCTGGCAACAAACATCAAATACAGGAACACAGAGAACAGAGCAAACACAAATCATTTGAGCAAAGCTACAACTGGCACTAATTGGAGACAAAGAGCCAGGTAAATAGCCATGTAATCACTCAAATAGCAGACTCATGGAGAAAGCCTCGGCACACTGGAGAAAGCTGTCAACACACTGACAGCTCAGTACGCCCCAGCCTCCAATTGGATGGCTGAGCTGTCCATCACCATACTGACAGCTCAGCACGCCCTTGTCCTAGATTGGATGGCTGAACTGTCACTCACTGCTTCCAGACACACCGATTGACGGAATCATGACACCCTCTTTGCAGTTACTCCTAATCTGGCTAAAATGTGTGCCCCGTTATTAAAGGGGTTGTCTGGTTACAGCATAGGACAGGTCATCAATATGAAATCGGTGAGGGTCCCACATCCAGCACCCCCACCGATTAACTGTTATTTGCTCTGCATATAAATACTTTTAACGGAGCTGCAAAGTGCAGCTCCACCCAATGTGTAGCAGCTGTTGCCAGGTACTGCAGAACAAATCCTGTTCAGAAGAACAAATAGTTGACCGGTGGGTGTTGGACCCCTAGTGATCTCATATTGATGCACTATATACCGTAGGTCTTCAATATGCTGTGATTGAACAATCCCTATAATTATTTAATAGGATATTTTAAAATTATTTTTTTTAAAAAATAGATTACCCATGGGTAGTGTTGAGCATTCCGATACTGTAATATCGGGTATCGGCCGATATTCGCGGTATCGGAATTCCGATACTTAATTCCGATACTTTTACAATATCGGATACCGGAATCGGAAGTTCCCATAATGCCTGCGCTCTGCAGTGTCTGTGAAGGATGACAAGTTGGATGGCAGCGCGATCCAGCCTGTCATCAGAATGCCATCCCAGCGGGGGAGAATTCTCCTGATTGTTTAAAAGCCGGCGCGCGGTAAAAAGCCGCCGGCTTTTAAACAATCACACAGCCCCATACTGCTTCCCCGCAGCCTCCCACCCCGATCCTCCGCTCCCCTCGCCACCTCCAATCCCAATCGTAAATTAGGACCGGGCGGGGAGCACAGCACCAAGGAGCGAAGGACCCGGGCGGGGAAGCCGGCAGTGAAAAGACTTCACCGCCGGCTTTCCCGTTCTGTGCTGCGCTTTCCCGCCGGTTATTTCAAATGAACAGCTGAGGTATCAGGTGATGCTGATCAGCTGTTCATTTGAAGTCGCCGCGGTGCCCTCAGAGGGTTCATGTGAGTTCATGCTTGACTGCATGAACTCACATGAACTTTCCCACGGCCGCACAGGTCAGCCTCACCTCCCAGACCCGTCATGATTAGTGTGTGTGCGGGGTGTGTGTGCGGGGTGTGTGTGCGGGGTGTGTGTGCGATGTTTGTGCGGGTGTGTGCGGGGTGTGTGTGCGGGGTGTCTGTGCGATGTTTGTGCGGGTGTGCGCGGTGTCTGTGCGTGCAGGCAGACATAGGCCGATGTGACACTACTACTCCCATCGGCCTATGTCTGTCCCCCGTCCACTCCTGCCAGCAGGATCAGCTCGATGGGAGCAGTAGTTCCCATCAGCCTGATCCTGCTATTTAAATTGCCCTACTGTGTCCCCAATAAATGTTAAATACATGTCATTGGTGGCCAGTGGTTACCTAAAAGAAATTAGTTCATACATTACCTGTCCCCGCCGATCGCCACCTAAAATAAAGTAAAAAATAAAAAACTACACCTATACTCACCTAGACACCTAATTCCCCGAAGCCATCGATCTCCTGTAATAAAATATAAAATAATAAACCACAACCTTATCCTTACCCCTCCGTAGTAGTCCACGAGTGTCCCACGAAGATCTCCAGTTCAGAGCGGCCACATAGAATGTGACCGCTCTGAACCGCTGCCGCCGCTAGAATGACGGGGCCGTAAGGGTTCACCGGAGTTCAGGCAGCGCTGCTCCGGTTAGCTCCTTTACGGCCCTGCTGTATCGTGAGAAATTCCCACGGTACAGCACTGCCGTAAAGGAGGTCTCCGGAGCTGCGCTGCCTGAATGCACTCCGGTGACCTCAGTCAGTGGCTCCCGCTGCCGGGAGCGGACGTGTTCCCGGCAGCGTGAGCTTACAGCAGCCATGACAGCTGTCACCATCTCCAGATGTGACAGCTGTGCATGGGAGATCAGCGCAGGAACGTGGACAGGTAACTATTATTTTTAGTAAACTAAGAATTAAATAAAATTGTGTGTTTTATTTCAAATAAATTATTTTTTCTATTCATGGCACCCTTCCTGGGCTATTAATATCAGCCCCCAGCTGTCTGCCTAGCCTTTGCTAGCTATTAAAATAGGGGGGACCCCACGTTATTTTTTTTGGGGGGTTCCCCCATTTTAATAGCTAGTAAAGGCTAGGTATTCAGCTGGGGGCTGATATTAGTAGCCTGGGAAGCTCCGTGGGTATTACCCCCTTCCCAGGCTTCAAACATTTGCCCCAGCTGTCTGCTTAACCTCCGCTAGAGCCTAAAATTAAGGGGAACCCCACGCCATTTTTTTTTTAAATAAATCCTTTATTTTAACACTAAATGACAAGTACAGTAATCAACACTATTACTGTACTTCATATATATGTGACTGACATGTTTCTATCTATCTAATCTATGTGTGAAGCTCTATTCTGTCTGTTATAAATTGTCGGGTACAGATGCTGAATTGCCGGCCGGCTTTTTTAAAGAGACGGTGCACGAAAACACTAATATTTTTTTAAATAAATTCTTTACACTAAATGACAAGTACAGTAAGCAACACTGTCACAGTACTTCATATATATGTGACTGACATGTTTCTATCTATCTAATCTATGTGTGAAGCTCTATTCTGTCTGTTATAAATTGTCGGGTACCGCTGCTGAATTGCCGGCCGGCTTTCTTAAAGAGACTGTGCATGAAAACACTAATATTTTTTTAAATAAATCCTTTACACTAAATGACAAGTACAGTAAGCAACACTGTCACAGTACTTCATATATATGTGACTGACATGTTTCTATCTATCTAATCTATGTGTGAAGCTCTATTCTGTCTATTATAAATTGTCGGGTACAGATGCTGAATTGCCGGCCGGCTTTCTTAAAGAGACGGTGCACGAAAGCACTAATATTTTTTAAAATAAATCCTTTACACTAAATGACAAGTACAGTAAGCAACACTGTCACAGTACTTCATATATATGTGACTGACATGGTTCTATCTACCTAATCTATGTGTGAAGCTCTATTCTTTCTGTTGTAAATTGTCAGGTACCGGTGAATGCCGCTGATGAATTGCCGGCTTTTCATGTCATTCTACATTATTCTTAGTTGTTTTACTTCATGTAGAATTAACCTACAAGGAAAGAAAGGGTTTATTTTCATTCCGATATTTGTGTCCCATTGACTTGCATTGGTTTCCGGTATCGGAATCGGCGATATCCGATACTTTTTGGGTATCGGCCCGATCCAATCCGATACGATATTTCCTGATATCGGAAGGTATCGCTCAACACTACCCATGGGTTGTCTTTTAAGGAAATTAGTACTTCTACATACAAAATACAAAAATAACTTCCTTAATTGCTTTTACCTTGATGTGTACTTTGTTTTCATCTATTTTTAAACTGGCTTTACCCTTATACTTTGTCTTTGGATGAGTGGCAAGATTTCTCATGTGTGAATGGATTAAACTAAGCCGTAATCATTGGCTAAGCTGCTGATATCTACATTAGCCAAGAAATGTTCTCACATTTCTAGCAGAATTTCATCAAATAACATTGGGTAAAGCTAATGGATCCAGGTCCATAACGGATAAAGATTAGTGATGAGCGAGCATGCTCACTGCTGCTCGGTGCTCGCCGAGTATTTCCGGGGTTGCTCGGCGGGAGCTCAGGTCCCCTCCCTGCATGTTTCGCGCTCTTTAGAGCGCCAATCAACATGCAGGGATTGTCTGCCACACACTGTAATGCCTCAGCCATGTTGGTTGTGGCATTACAGTGATTGGCTGACCGCACAGTGTCATCAGGTCTATATCAGACCTGGCGCCGCCGTGCTCGTCACAGTCTACTCCGCAATCAGGCAGTGTAGGGAGAGCTGCTGCTGAGCTAGGGAGAGATTCGGTTGTTTATTAGTTAGTGTAGGTATTCTACAAGATTCTACATATATCCATCTCAACTAACAGTCCTTCTGAGGACTAATCCAGCTGCAGAGATATCAGTGCTAGGCAGGCAGGCAGGGTACATAGCAGACTGCAGTGCACATAGCAAGAGTGTCCATTCCAGTTCTGTCTGCTGGTGTTTTTACAGATATTATATTTGTAGAAATAGCCCCAGGTATCAGGGGCCAGGAATATTTTTTTTTTTATCTTAATCCTGATTATTTGCTTAAAAAGCAATCCAGAGTACACCGTTTTTCTGCGCCATTTGCTTGTTGGCACTGCAGAATACAGCCAGGTTCTTTCCATATTATAGCGCTAAAAATTCAGCTATTTAAAACTGTGGTTTGTTTGTCACATGGATCACATATAATTGCGCTGAAAATATTGCCATTTCTGGCCTCCATTGAAATTTTGTTACAGTGTGTCAGTGAACTTATTGACACGAGGTCGGCGCTGTTAAAAATAGTTACTTACAGGCCAGCTATTTAAAACTGTGGTTTGTCCGTCACACGGATCACATATAATTTTGCTGAAAATATTGCCATTTCTGGCCTCCATTGAAATTTTGTTGCAGTGTGTCAGTGAACTTATTGACACGAGGTCGGTGCTGTTAAAATAGTTACCTACAGGCCAGCTATTTAAAACTATGGTTTGTCCATCATACGGATCACATATAATTGCACTGAAAATATTGCCATTTCTGGCCTCCATTGAAATTTTGTTGCAGTGTGTCAGTGAACTTATTGACACGAGGTCAGCGCTGTTAAAAATAGTTACCTACAGGCCAGCTATTTAAAACTGTGGTTTGTCCGTCACACGGATCACATATAAGTTCGCTCCAAATTCAGCCATTTGTAGTGAGCTTGGAAGATATTGTCCTCCATTTAAAATGGGCAAGGCACGTGGCAAGGGACGGGGAACTGGACGTGATGGTGATGGTGCATGCAAAGGCTAAGGCCGTGGGCAAGCTGAAAGTGTGCCACAACAAACACCCACATCTTCTCGCTCGACCTTCCTGCCCCAATTAATAGGGGACTGCAGAACACCACTATTGAACACAGAGCAGTGTGAAAAGGTTATTGGTTGGATAACAGATAATGCTTCCAGTCACTTAGCCACCACCACCTGTCTTCCACACGGTCAAGTCTCAGTAGCCATGAGTCTAGACCGCATATTCCTCATCCTGATCCTCCTTCCTCCCACCATGCCGAGTGCCCGGAGACAACTGATCCCACACTTGGACACTCCGAAGAGCTGTTCACTTTTCCATTTATAGATTCGGGCCTCTCGCCTGGTCCACTTGAAGCGGGGCAAGAGGAGATCGCATGTAGCGATGCCCAAATATTTGAGCATCCACGGTCATATGAAGGCGACGGTGGGAAAGTGTCACATGAGGTGGACAATGATGAAACACAATTGCCAGAAAGTCAGGAGGAAGACCAGGGTGCAGAAGTGGAAAACGAGGTGGTGGATGTGACTCGCCCAGGGGATGACTCGGTACCCGGGCCTTTAGAGTGGCCTTGGGATGTCGCGGTGGTCGGCTCCCGGGCCCGTACCCTGGGGGTTGCTCCTTAAAAGCGTTTATGGTTATTTGTTAATTTTAAGAAAGAGTTTGTGACGCCACCTCTGGCTTCTGGTGAGGATCACCAGCGCTGCGCAGTCCACTGAGGCCGATGATAAGGCAGCTAGATGATATAGCTCCCCACAGGTGGAGCTAGGCCTCAGGGCAGTGTGTGGCGGGGGTATGCTGGACAGGCGAGACCCAGCCGGGTCAGAGCAAGAACAGGGACAGAAACGATAGTCACTTCAGTACCTTTTACTGATGGAAATTCAGGCACGTCCCAGAGCACTGTAGGGTAAAGGGTGCATGTCAGGATCCTCCCCAATGAGCGGGTTTCGGGCCTCCTGTCTCTTGCCTCTGTGTAGTAAGTTTCTGACCTGCCTGGAGCTAGGCCTAACTTTGTCTCTGTCCTGCGCTGGCTGACCTTGTGGTAGGGCCTTTTCTTGGAGTGCACGCTCCCGACTTACGGGGCCTATGTGTCTCCTGGCTCTGTTACGTATCAGCACTTTAGCGATCCTGGGACTTGTAGTTCCCCAGGGATTCCGGTTATATCTTACTGGGTCATAGAGATCCCGGTAAACTTCGGACCCGGTGTCCGGTAACTTCTTCAGGGTGAGCCAGTTAAGCTCCTCTGCCCCCTATGTACTAACTCTCCACTCGCCTTCGGCCTACTTGGGCCCTCACTAGGCTACTCACACTAACGGCAGCTTGCCGCGCTTCACCGATCTTATGGCGCCGACACACCTAAAGCTCACCACTCTGAGTTACGCTGAGTCTTGGTCTGGATAAGCTCCACTGCAGGATAGCAATTGCAGGAGCTGGAACAGGCTTTTGTCATCTGAGGTAACTCTTCTCAGACTGTACTGGACTCACTGCTAAACCAGACTGAACTCGACTCTGACTCCAGAATAGACTAACTGTCGTCTCCAGACTAACTGCCACCTGGCTCCACCTTCCCTATTTATCTATCCCTAACGGGCTCCCTCTGGTGGTCTGAGGTGGAAGGTGGAGATGTGTGAATGGTTATGGGGGCCTCTTGTGGAGGAATCCTTCAATACACCCTTCTAGGATCTGTGATACCAAGCGCAGCTGGGCGTCACAGATGATATAGTAACTGCAGGGGCGGACACAGACTGTAGTGGGCCCCTGTGCAAGAAATTTTTTGGGGCCCCCCCCCTGCGCTTCATAAGGCAACAAAGTTATGTAAACATAACCCCCCCATGTGCAGCTCTCATCCCCCCCATGTGCAGCTCACCCCCCCGATGCATCTCTCATCCCCCCCGTGCATCTCTCACCCCCCCATGTGCATCTCTCACCCCCCCATGTGCATCTCTCACCCCCCCATGTGCATCTCTCACCCCCCCATGTGCATCTCTCATCCCCCCCATGTGCATCTCTCATCCCCCCCATGTGCATCTCTCATCCCCCCCATGTGCATCTCTCACCCCCCCATGTGCATCTCTCATCCCCCATGTGCATCTCTCATCCCCCCCATGTGCATCTCTCATCCCCCCCATGTGCATCTCTCACCCCCCCCATGTGCATCTCTCATCCCCCCCATGTGCATCTCTCATCCCCCCCATGTGCATCTCTCATCCCCCCCATGTGCATCTCTCATCCCCCCCATGTGCATCTCTCACCCCCCCCATGTGCATCTCTCATCCCCCCCATGTGCATCTCTCATCCCCCCCATGTGCATCTCTCATCCCCCCCATGTGCATCTCTCATCCCCCCCATGTGCATCTCTCATCCCCCCCATGTGCATCTCTCATCCCCCCCACTCCTAGTTAATTAATTGTATTTAAGAAAAATAAAACTTGTTATACTTACCCCCATGCGATCCCTGCAGAATCCTGGCACTCGTCCATGTCGCTGCCACCAGGTTCTCCTGACGTTTGGCCATGTGACGGTGCCACATACATAGCCAACAGCTTTTGTTTTGGCCAAAAGATTTTTAAAGCCGCCACCACGATAAGGTAGACTCTTCTGGCCGGGCCCTACTCTAACCTATTAAAATTTTCTTAAAATATCCAATACTCTTTTTAGATATATTTTTATTTAGTTTTCTTTAAGGGAATGTGTCATATACATTTTTTTTTAAAATGACCAATAATACCACATACAGGGAATACCGCCACACCATCACCAGACCACATATTACCACAACATAGTGACCGAATAATACCACACAGAAGGGAGAAAAACTGCCACACCATGACCAGACCACATATTACCACCACATTACTAATATTACCACCACATTACTAATATTACCATAAGTGTCATTATACACGGGAGCTCTATACATGGTATGTATAATGTAAGTGTCCAGGTAATCTAGTGATCACCAGTGACATTATACACAGGAGCTCTGTATATAGTGTCAGTGTACAGGTAATACAGTGATCACCAGTGACATTATACACAGGAGCTCTGTATATAGTGTACAGGTAATACTGTGATCACCAGTGACATTATACACAGGAGCCCGGTACATAGTATATAGTGTAAGTGTACATGTAATGCACTGACTCACTGGTGACGTCTCTAGGTGAAGTCCTTCAGCTACGCTTTTCTCCTTCATCCAGCACAGACCGCCATCACGTCTTCCAGCCAGGACTCGTCTCTGCATAAAATAACACAGTTATCTAGAGCACATTCCCCAACTTCTACATTACGCAGCTGAATACAGACGTGCATCCACCATCAATATATGGTTAGTTATTATGCAACCTACCATTCCAAATATAAATTGTAATCCACCACGATGCCCCCATTAACTGTAAATAGGCACTTAATATATAATTTAATTAGAACTTCTACTCTATACTTCCTGCTCCCCGCATTCATTATTTACATGCACCCCCTGCCCCAATTCATTATATCATGTCCGTGCTCTCCCCACCCCATCGTCATTTATCATTTACTCTCCCCCACCCCACATTCATTATGTGCAGCTCATTATCCCCCTACTCCTAATTCCCCGATGTGCAGCTCATTTTCTCCCAATTCCCCCATGTGCAGCTCTCACCCCCCCATGAGCAGCTCTCACCACCCCCCCATGTGCACATCTCTCATCCTCATCCCCCTCCCCCACATGTGCCCCTCTCTCATCCTCATCCCCCTCCCCCACATGTGCCCCTCTCTCATCCCCCTCCCCCACATGTGCCCCTCTCTCATCCCCCCATGTGCATCTCTCATCCCCCCACATGTGCACATCTCTCATCCCCCTCCCCCACATGTGCACATCTCTCATCCCCCTCCCCCACATGCATCTCTTATCTCCCCCCCATGTGCATCTCTTATCCCCCTCCCCATGTGCATCTCATCTCTCCCCCATGTGCATCTCTTATCCCCCTCCCCCATGTGCATCTCTTATCCCCCTCCCCCATGTGCATCTCTTATCCCCCTCCCCCCATGTGCATCTCTTATCCCCCTCCCCCATGTGCATCTCTTATCCCCCTCCCCCATGTGCATCTCTTATCCCCCTCCCCCATGTGCATCTCTTATCCCCCTCCCCCATGTGCATCTCTTATCTCCCCCCATGTGCATCTCTTATCTCCCCCCCATGTGCATCTCTTATCCCCCCCCACATGTGCATCTCTTATCTACCCCCCATGTGCATCTCTTATCTCCCCCCCATGTGCATCTCTTATCCCCCCCCACATGTGCACCTCTCTCATCCCCCCCACCCCATGTGCATCTTTTATCATCTCCCCCCCCACGTGCACCTCTCTCATCCCCCTCCCCCCACGTGCACCTCTCTCATCCCCCTCCCCCCACATGTGCACCTCTCTCATCCCCCTCCCCCCACATGTGCACCTCTCTCATCCCCCCCACCCCATGTGCATCTTTTATCATCTCCCCCCCCCCCATGTGCATCTCTTATCTCACACACACACACCTCCCATTCCCCCCACTCCTAGTAAATTGTATTTTGAAAAAAACAAAACTTGTTATATTTACCCCCATGCGATCCCTGCAGAATCCTGGCACTCGTCCAAATCGCTGACACCAGGTTCTCCTGACTTCCGGCCATGTGACGGCACCGTCACATGACCGGAAGTCAGGGGAATCATGAAGGCGCAGCGCTGAGATGTCCCGGACCGGCGCTTAGCATGGGGCCGGGGGCCCCATGAGGAGAGAGACTCACAAGAGGGGGCCCCCAACGGGGCTCCAAGGGGGCCCCTACCGGCTGGGCCCCACACTGGAGTCAGGGCAGACATGCCCTGATGGCGGCCCTGCTGGAGCCTGGAGGGGCCCCCTCTCCCTCGGGGCCCCCGTTCAATGAACGGGCTGCACGGGCGGTAGTTCCGCCCCTGAGTAACTGACCCAATCTGGCAGGAGGACATGCAGAGCGAGGACAGCAGCACACAGAGGGAGGGAGGCAGAGCAGGAAGAAGCAGTGTGGTGTCCACAGACAAAAGGCCGGCAACAGTTCTCCGTAAAACCAACATGACGGAACGTGCCAGTACAACTCTTAGGTCTTCCCGAGTCTGGTTGTTTTTTAAAGACTCTGCCGATAACCCCAAAAAGGCCATTTGCACCACCTGCCAGGCCAGCATCAGCAGGGGTAGCAAAACTACCAGCCTGACCACCACCAACATGATCAGGCACATGGCAGCAAAGCACCTGACTTTGTGGGCCGAACCCCAGGGTCCAGGAACAGTGTCTGCGGGTGACACCCTGCTTCTTCTGCTGTTGTACATGCAAGCCAATCCCCTGTCCATGGTGCATGCGAAGACACCTCCTGTCCTGTACCTGTCGTTGCACACTCTCAACTATCACCATCAGCAAGCACGTCCTTGTCCCAGCACAAAGTTCAGTTGTCCATACCCCAGTCCTTGGAACGCAAATGTGGCGCCCCTGAGGGTTCGGTCGCCACAGACTTATTGCATCTCACCCAGAGGTGTGGTATCTCACTCTCAGGTAAGGAAGGAGTATGGCTCAGGACCCTAACACTACATCCACTACACCACATTTCCGGGTGACAGGGCGACAATGCTTCTACTGGAGAGCACAACTGTCCCTGATCCCTGGCTGGAGTGGATGGAACCACCTAGAGAGGGGGAACCAGGTAGCGGATGGGTGGAGGACGTAGATCCTGGGAGCACTGAGTAGGAGGTATAAAAGGAAGGAACCATCTTGGTTCAGGGAGAGAGTGGAGTTGGTGTTTGGGAGGAGAAGTGACAGGAGCAGGGGCTCTGTACGAGCTATGCTCCACAGGCAGGCCTAGTCAAGAGGCCTGAGCCTGAAGGAGAAAGGAGAGGAAAGAGGGAGCAGGGAGGCTATAGGACAGGAACCGAAGGGACCCCAGGGGTACGGGCCGTGCAGCTGCCACCCGTACACCCGCCGCTGCCAGGAGGGGGGGGGGTCAGGCCAGAAGAAGGGAACCGGATCCCTCAACCAGCAGAGACTACAGGGCTCAACTGGGAACCGGAGGCTGCAGCACTTTAAGTACAGCAGGCCGCCCACACCAACCACCAGGAAGGTAGCCACATAGGGCCCGGGGACGGAACACACGTCGCCCGCCAAGGCCCGAGGACACTGGACAGAGGTGCCGCTAGGTGTGAGGTACAAGGAGAGAGGCCAGAGAAAGGTACACAGAACGGAGTCCTGATAAGTGCTCTGGAGATATCTGAGGGTGGACTGAGCCCCTCACTGAGTACGCACAGCACGATGTGGGAAGTTATGATCTGCAGTATAACTTGGAAACTAACAACCGTGAGTAAAGACCCTGGGACTGCATCATCTTGTCTCCGTGTTTCTTACCGCGCCAGCACTCACTGCACTGGGACGCCCCGCACAACCACCATCATTCACCTGCGCTGCCCTGAAGCTACACTCTTCCTGTGGGGAGTTATACTACACTTGCTGCACATACCACCAGCTTCAGTGGACTGCTCCGCAGCGGCGGTTCTCCATAACCGCAATCCACAGGTGGCGTAGTCGGACTATATAACCTATACACATAGACTGCCACTGGTTTGACTACCCTGGGTCACGGACCGGGTCGCCGCCACGGTGACTACAACCCCCAGCATTTACAAGGCCCGGCTCCGGGTACCCCCACGGCCCAGGGGGTGCATCACAAACGCAAATACACAACCAATTCCCCACAGGCCACACTACTAAATTCCCACATTTCGCGACTGCTTGTGCTTGAAATGTTGCCTTTTAAGCTCGTGGAGACGGAAGCTTTCCTCAACCTGATGGTGGCGGCCGTCCCTCAGTACTTGGTCGCCAGCCACCACTATTTCTCATGCCATCAACAATGCAGTTACTAGGAAAGTCCACCTAACCACGGACACGTGGACAAGTTCTTGTGGGCAGGGACGGTACATCTCACTGACGGCACACTGGGTTACCATAGTGGAAGCCGGGACCCAATCGAACCTTGGGACGGAACACGTCCTCCTGACGCCAATGATTGCAGGCCCTAGGTCAATCAGGGTTGCCCCCACGGTCTACAGCTTCTGCACCTCATCCTCCTCAGCCTCCTCTTCCTCTTCAGCCTCCATCTCCGAAATGACCACATCAGTCACAAGCTGGAAGCACTTCAGCACTGGCTCAGCCAAGTGGCAACAGACTGTGCTGAAGCTAGGTGACAAACCGCACTATGCTGAAGAGTTGTCGACTGCTCTGAAAGAGCAGGCAGATCTGTGGCTGACACCGCTGAACCTAAAGCCATGCCTGGCCCATGAGCATGGTCAGTCGTCCTCTTGGTGAGGACACGGAAGTCTTGCCTGTTAGCAGTCTGGCACGCATAGCTGAGTTTATGTTACGCTACCTTTCCCGTGATCCTTGCGTTCTCAAAATTTTGGGTGACAGTCATTACTGGTTGGTGACACTTCTAGACCCACACTACAAGGAGAACTTTATATCTCTTATTCTTGAGGCGGACAGGTCTACAAAAATAGGGCAGTACCAGAAGGTCCTTGTTGCGGAACTATTAAAAAAATTCCCGTCTGAAAATGCCTTCGGCAGAGGTCACAGTTCGTTGGACAACCAAGGAGTACAAGCGAGAGAAACACAACTCCAATCCAGCAGGCAGGGGAACACTGTCAAAGTTCTGGGTTTTCTCAGCCCCTCCCATCGCACAGGCCCTGAGGCGCGGGGTACTCTCACAAGGAGTGCAAAGTTTGGGAAGATGCTGAGGGAGAGTACCTTGCTGATCGTGCCAACATCCTCCGTGATTCCTCTGTGCCTTATAATTATTGGGTATCCAATCTGGACACGTGGAATGAGCTGGCTCTCTATGCCTTGGAGGTCCTGGCTTGCCCTGCCGCCAGCGTTTTATCAGAGCGGGTTTTTAGTGCCACTGATGGAATTATAACTGATAAGCGCATCCGGCTGTCTACTGAAAATGTTGATTGGCTGACTCTTATAAAAATGAACAAGGGCTGGATTGGGCCAGACTTCTCAATACCACCAAATGATAGCAGCGTAACATAAACTCAAATCCAGTGTCTTTTTTTGGGAGGTGTATTCCCATGCACCTTTTCACACCCACACATGGGTATACGCTTCCTGATTTTGGCTATTTGCTCTTGTCCTCCTCCTTCTCCTCATCCTCATCCTCCACCACTATATCACCAGGGTGACCGTGGTCCGTGATGCAACACCCACATAATTTTTTTAAAGGGTGTTCATGATGCCCGTAAAAAAAATGTTTTACACAGTATGTTCATGTATAGCCCCCAGGGGTAAATGTTTGTCAGCCCATACACTTAGTGCATGGGCAGTATAAGTATAGGAGACCTGCTCCTTTCTAATGGGAACTTTTTTTATGAGGCCCTCCTTCACGTCTTTGTGGTGCACTGGAGTGCCTCCCAATTTTGGCAGCTCTTGCATTCACTGCATAGGCCAACACTATGGGAGACCCACTTCCTAATAATGGGAACATTTTTTTATGAGGCCCTCTACGTCTCTTCCAAGGGGCATTGGAGTGCCTCACAATTTTTGGAAGCCCTTGCATTCACTGCATAGGCCAACACTATGGGAGACCCACTTCCTAATAATGGGAACATTTTTTCATGAGGCCCTCTACGTCTCTTTCAAGGGGCATTGGAGTGCCTCCAAATTTTTGGCAACCCTTGCATTCACTGCATAGGCAAACACAATGGGAGACCCACTTCCTAATAATGGGAACATTTTTTTTCAGGAGGCCCTCCTCTACGTCTCTTCCAAGGGGCATTGGAGTAGGTCCAAATTTTTGGCAGCCCTTGCATTCACTGCATAGGCAAACAGTATGTGAGACCCACTTCCTAATAATGGGAACATTGTTTTTAGGAGGCCCTCCTCTATGTCTTTTCAAAGGGGTATTGGGGTGCGTCCAAATTTTCAAAGGGGTATTGGGGTGCGTCCACATTTTGGGCAGACGTGCCACTCACTGCATACACAATAACAGTATAGGAGACCCACTCTTTAGTATTGGGAACAACAAAGCATAGCCGGCTGATGACTCTCTAACAATAGCGAGGTCCGACTGCTGGCCCTTTAAGAATAGTAAAGGCCACCTGATGTCCCTATAAAAATAGGCTTTGTGACTTTCAGAGTCCCTCCTTCATAAATGAAACAGGATGTGTCTGATCATGTCTCACACACCACATGGCCAGATAAGTTTGTAAAATGTTAAAATGACATTCCTCGGTGAATGCATTTGTCACGGTTGAAAGCAATGCAAAAGTGCAAAAATGCATCAAAAACGCTACGTGTGAACATAGCCAAGGTGTGGAGGAGTATTTTTGTTATTGGTTATTTATTTTGCCTTATATACAAGTCATTACCCTGGAAAGGATGTTCCTTAACATATTTCCCAGGAAAATCTATTTTGGTTTCGTTTTTGTATGTTTTACTGTAAGTCCGTAAAAATAGCGTAATACCTCTGACAACGTTGTTGACAGCAGTGACCTGACCTGGGAGTCAGAAATGCTTCCAGGGGTCTTCCCCATGCTGTTCCCATGTTATTTGAGCACTGTTCCCATCAATTTGGGCAATTTTTAGGCCCTCTGCAGACCGCCGGGGGGGAGCCGCCTGAAAAATGTTCGAGTTTCCCATAGACTTACATTGGGCTCGGGTCGCGCACCCGAGCATTCCAATTTGCTCCACCTGAGCATCAAGCACCCGAGGATTTTAGTGCTCGCCCATCACTAATAAAGATTTCTTGAAAATTTGTTTTATAATTTTTATCTTTCCTTTTATTATTGTGGTGGCTTCGCATGATGTTGCTCCTCATGGCTGTCTTACTGCTGTTCTGCCTTCATTGCTTGTGTCAATCTGTCATTCCCTTTCTTTCATCTTCCTTGCAGGCCCTGACTGCTTCCCTCCACCCTCCTCCTCAATAACTTTTAGTCATTAGTTCCCATTCTCTTATCCTCGCAGGCACTTCAAGCACTCAACGATATGCCAGAACTCGTGAACAAACAGATTTCCAAAAGTATTAGTGGTGAGTTGTAAATCCAAAAGGAAAGGGGATCTCACGTTTTTCTGTAAGGTAAAGTATCCTAAAATCTTCTTCCCCATTTTATGTTTTGTCTAATTCCAGATATCACATTTGCTTTGAATAAAATAGAGCAAGAAATTATATCCTATGCAGGCAAAATCCCGATTCTCCGATATATTGATCCTATAGATAAAGCAGTACTTAACTTAGAACAAAAGACCAACACCTATGGCCAGGAAGTTGAACGCTACGAATACTACCGGTAAATATCTATACATTTTATATACATGAAAAGATAAGTTAACCTAATTGAAAGGGGCTAGACATACACTAATAATATGACATGTCAATATTAATAATAGAAAGGCCATTGATTATGGTGTAGTCAATTTCTATTGAAATTAATTAGTAAATGAGAAGACAGTGGATGGACATCCAAATTTTCCATATTTCATTAGATGAAAAGTCATACTTGCCCTAATAACTAAAGTTCTAACCAATATAAATAATATATCAAGCCAAGTAGACGCCAATATTAAGTGGAGGTATTTTGGCCACTGCCCTCTTTAAAGGGAATCTGTCGGCAGGATTTCATCCCCAAACTACTTATTTGCATGTAGCTTTTTCAAAGACAAGTCCAGTGATACCTTTACATGGTCAATCGGTTCCTCCATTACTGAGAAATCAGCGTTTGAATCAATATGTAAATAAGGCTGAAGACCTATTTGTAGATCTAAAGCCACTGTCACTCCAGCTCTATTTCCCGCACAGTGTCGACTCCTCCTGCTGCTTTACTGATAGCCTCTATGCTGTGTAACTTCAGCGGCGCTGGACAGTGAATAGAGCTGGAGTGACGGGTGTTTCAGATCTACCATTCAGTTTCCATAGCAATTCAAATGCTGATTTCTCAGTAATGGAGGAATGGACTGCCCATTTAAAGCTATTTCTGGACTTGTCGTTGAAAAAGCTACATGCACATATAAATATACCACAAAAAGAACCAGACTTTGATATAAATCATGCTAACTCCATTATTAAGCATTTTACTTAGAAAAACAGAGTAATTACACATGCAGCATTTTTTGTGAAAAAGTATAAATCCATTTATTTTACATATATGCTGACAAACAATTAAAAACAGTTATTTAGCAGACAGTGAGCCATAGTAAATGATGAACCGATCAATTGGGGTGGTTTGCAGGTTTACAAGTATATATCCTGAGTGGCATTAACATCAATCAAATCACATTGCAGTAAACAGTTTAACACCAGTCTTTTTAGTAATCAGAAGGGCTTTATCTTCCCCTCTCCACGGGAGGTAGCAAACAGCAGGCAGAGAAAAAAACAAAAAAAAAAACCCCCCAAAAAAACACAAGTCACAGTTTAACAGCACACCATTATATATATATATATCTCAGTCTATGCCTCAAGTGCAATCATAAATGCAGGCTGCAAACTATCAGTGCTCATGTACCCAGTGCACAGTTACCCTGTGCTGAAATCTCAAACCCCAGTTAGTGTCACCTCACTGAATCAAGCAAGAATATCTCATTTTGCGGTGTTAGCAGTGTCAAATCATGTGTTACATGCTATTACCAGTCAGGAAAGCTGTTAGGACCCACTTACCACGTGACCCCTGGCCCCAATGCGCATTTCGCACTAGCTTCCTCAAGGGGGCGTGGCTACAGGCTCAGCCAATCACTCTTTTATGTCGGGCTAAGAGATCACGTGCTTCAATCTGTCCAATGCCGATCAGAAGGCGGCGCATGCATTCAGCCCCTCCTACCCTCCCCCCACCGTCCATCGCTCCTCAAGCACGCATATCTGGACATCAGGATTAAGTCACCTGTGTCAAGCATGGATACTGACAGCGATGGACTGTGCACATATAAATAGTTTGGGGTGTGAAATCCTGCTGACAGATTCATTTTAATGAAGATTATCTAATACCATAAGTTTTAAATAACTTACTAACCACCAGTTAGAATAAATATATATATACAAGCCAAAGGCATGGATCAACCACGAGGTATCATTTGTACATCCACTACCATACTGAGAACAACTTATTCCTCTTTCCAATAAAGAGGCCATCACAATAGGAAATAGAAAATATCAATAAAAATGGGAGGGCAGTGGCAGGAAGCAGGCTATAGCCTTATGTCCAGTGCTTATTGTCAAACCAAACAGCCCATGGCACCTCGTTTTACAGCTGTGGTCAAAAGTTTACATACCCCGGCAGAATTTTTGCTTTCTTGGCCTTGTTTCAGAGAATATGAATGATAACAAAAAAACTTTTTCTCCACTCATGGTTATTGGTTGGATGAAGCCATTTATTGTCAAACTACTGTGTTTTCTCTTTTTAAATCTTAATGACAACTAAAACATCCAAATGACCCTGATCAAAAGTTCACATACCCTGGTAATTTTGGCCTGATAACATGCACAGAATTTGACTCAAATGGGTTTGAATGGCTACTAAAGGTAACATCCTCACCTGTGACCTGTTTGCTTGTAATCAGTGTATGTGCATAAAAGCTGAGTGAGTTTCTAGGATCCAGACAGACTCTTGCATCTTTCATCCAGCCACTGACGTTTCTGGATTGTGAGTCATGGGGAAAGCTAAATAACACAAAGCTGTATAACACAGTAAAGGGATACAAAAAGATATCCAAGGAATTGATAATGCCATTCAGCAGCGTTCAAACTGTGATTAACAAATGGAAATTCAGGGGCTCTGTAAAAACCAAACCACGGTCAGGTAGACCAGCAAAAATTTCGGCCACAACTGCCAGGAAAATTGTTTGGGATGCAAAGAAAAACCCACAAATTACATCAGCTGAAATTCAGGACTCTCTGAAAACTAGCGGTGTGGCTGTTTCAAGATGCACAATAAGGAGGCACTTGAAGAAAAATGGGCTGCATGGACGAGTCGCCTGAAGAAAGCCATTACTGCGCAAATGCCACAAAGTATCTCGCCTACTATACGCCAAACAGAGACAAGCCTCAAAACTTCTGGAACAAGGTAATTTGGAGTGATGAGATCAAAATTGAACTTTTTGGCAACAACCATAAAAGTTAGATTTGGAGAGAGGTCAACAAGGCCTGTGATGAAAGGAACACTATTCCTACTGTAAAGCACGGAGGTGGAACGCTGATGTTTTTGAGATATGTGAGCTACAAAGGCACAGGAAACTTGCTAAAAGTTGAAGGAAAGATGAATGTAGTACGTTATCAGCAAATAATGGAGGCAAATTTGCACTCATCAGCCCGGAAGCTGCACATGGGACGTACTTGGACAACATGACAACGATCCAAAACACAAGGCCAAGTCGACCTGTCATTGGCTACAGCAGAACAAAGTGAAGGTTCTGGAGTGGCCATCTCAGTCTACTGACCTCAATTATCATTGAGCCACTCTGGGGAGATCTCAAGCGCGCAGTTCATGCTAGACAGCCCAGGAATTTACAGGAACTGGAGTTTTTTTGCCAAGAAGAATGGGCAGCTTTACCATCTAAGAAAATAAAGAACCTCATCCACATCTACCACAAAAGACTTCAAGCTGTCATTGATGTTAGAGAGTGCAATACACGGTATTAAGAACTGGGGTATGGAAACTTTTGATCTGGGTCATTTGGATGTTTTTGGTTGTCATTAAGATTTAAAAAGAGAAAACACAGTAGTTTGACAATAAATGGCTTCACCCAACCAATAACCATGAGTGTTTTGTTATCATTCATATTCTCTGAAACAAGGCCAAGAAAGCAAAAATTCTGCCGGGGTATGTAAACTTTTGAGCACAACTGTATACACAACTCAGTGGGTCATTTCGATTTATTCATCTAATGACCCAACATTACTAGGCTGAAAAATCGTCTCAACCACAGCAAGTGCAGTGACATAGATGACCCAATCATTGCAAATTGCTACCCTAAACCTATATTGCCCAACAACCAAAGGAATGAACTTTTAGTGGAAAAATGTATCACCAAAACCTCCAGATAACCTAAGGAAAGGTCACCAGACAAGATGACTATAATCCCATAATGACTATAATCCTTAATGTCCAGGATTCGTTGATTCCAATGAGATGGGACTGTAACCGTGTATTCACTTCTTCATATATACCTAGAACTAGTGAGAGTGGGAATGGCTTCACATGTTGGACCTAATTGATATGTCCTAAAAGTATGTTTTGAGTTTATTCAAGGTACGCTCAACTCACAGAAACACAAAAAGATGCTAGCTGGTCTATTGGCTTCCGAAGAAATTTGGCCCCAAGTTTCTCTAACTAGCCTGCTCCTATGAATGCTACTAATTATCACATAGGATGGGGAAATGTAAGCCCATATTAATTAGGGTGGATCACTTTGTTAGTGGCATATCCATAACGGGCGCAGAGGCTGCAATAACACTGGTGCCCAAGAGGACACAAAGTTTCTTCGGTGCCTTTATATCTCTATGTTCTGCACTGCCCCCTTATTACTTTTAAATAGAGAACATGAATGGCACAAACTTGATATATAGATATTTTTCGCTAAGATACATGATTTGTTTTTGAGAAGTTTCCCAACCTCCATATGTCCATCCTAATATTCTACATTTCCACCATTTCTGAATCTACAGGTGGGTAATAGGAGTTGTTCTGTGCTGTGTCCTTCTCCTGATAGCTGTCTGCACTGTGCTGGGGTTACTTTTTGGACTTTGGGGCCTCTACCTATTGCGGGATCCTCTTAACAGCAGACGGCGGAAAAGGGACGCAGTTGGATTCCTCTTAAGGTGAGTCATTTAGGATTAAACTTAAAGAGGACCTGTCACCAGGCGAAAAGTGGCCATTTTTTGTTTTTATTTTATTCCAGCTGCTTCCCTGAGAATATTTTTTTTGCAAATACACCATACAGTTACAGAGATATAAGCCTTTTTATTTTGTGTTAATATACATGGTCTTTAACAAGAAGTGCATTTCTCACAGGGTAATATTGCAGAGCAGTCTAAAGACACTGCCCCAGAGGATTCTGTAAGACATGCCTACTTGTGAACATCATAACATTTTGCATTGAATGAAAGGGGCTAGACATACACTAATAATATGACATGTCAATATTAATAATAGAAAGGCCATTGATTATGGTGTAGTCAATTTCTATTGAAATTACTTAGTAAATGAGAAGACACGTGCAGATTTGAAGCAGATAAGACAGGGATTTTATCAAAACTACAGCAAACAGCCCAGTAAGTGATACATCACTGGAATCAAGGTGTCTGCCTCTACATCATTCTCCTCTCAGATGGGGTAGCAAAAACCTTGTGACTGATTCCTTTTAAATATTGTACTGTGACTATTTTTGCAATGTGCAGACAGATATTTCTATCTAAAGTGGTGGCATATCCTTAGGATGTTTCATCATTTTATGATGAGTGGTTATCAGTAATTATCCAAACTTGGGGACCTTTACTGTTCTTGAGAATAAAGGGCCACAATGCTGACTTAGCGATGCGTCCCCTTCACTATTTTTCCAAGCTCAAAGTCACACCGGCCTCCCAGTGTACATGAAGCTGGATCATGACCTTATTAAACATGGCCCTGTGTAACACCGGCATCCCTAGATGCCTCACCTCCTCCCTCCCGACAGGAACGCTGACTTACTCACCGCCCAGGCCGCCCTGTCGTGTCCCCTGCTCCAGCTTCCATGTCTCAGTCTCGGTGTGTGCCGCACTGCTCCCCTGGTGGCGTGTTATGGCGCATGCGCACACACCCCCGGTCTCTAACAGAGATATAGGATTATGCGCTATTTGTCCCCAGCCAATAGCTTGGAGGCATTTAGTACTTAAGGCATCTCCTCCACCTGTAGGGAGGTGCCTAAGCAACAATTGAGTTTTGGCAGTCTGCAAGCCAGTTCTTGGACCTGTTCTAGTCTGATCTGTATCTCTATTTTGAACCTGAAATCACACCTTTGCGGTACCTGAGCCTGAAACCGCTCCGATGGTACCTGAACCTGAAACTGCTCCAGCAGTGCGTGAAACTGAAACCACACGTGCGGTACCTGAGCCTGAAACCACTTCAGCAGTACATGAACCGGTACCTGTGCTTACTACCCTGTCCCGTCTGTATTAGCACTACTATCTGTTCCACTAGTATTAGGTCCCACCTTGGACTCTGAGTATGTGTCTACTGTCCTGACCCTTGGGGTCAGCTGCCACGGTACTGAGATCTGTCCTGGAGTAGCACCTGGCATCCACCTGTGACAAAAGTCTAACCACACCATCAGGGGCTCTACTGAAAACCCAGGTGGTCACCTAGTTATACCCTTTCAGGCTCTCCCCGGTCCATTGTGCAGTCGGTCCACAATCCACGATCCACATGTCTTACACCCTTCTCACCCGGGCGAAAGGGAATGTCCCCGTGTGGAGTAATGTTAGAAGGCTATGTAACACTAAATTAGCGCTGTGGCCTCTTTGTTAAAGGGGTTATCTGTGACTTTTTTATATGATGCTAATCACTTATCAGCAGGTAGAGCCAGCTACCTGCCTGCACTGGCTTTTGACAAACTTTCCGGATTCAGAATGGTCACGGGCTGCCCCTGATGGCTAGTCACCTGCTTCCTGTGACATCATATCGGCAAAGCAGTTCTTTCTCTTTCCACCCTGCTTTCTCAATGGGGCGACACTGCTGATATCATGTTGATTGACGGCCGGCTCCCCGCTTCAATAGGGTCAGCCAGCTGTCAATCAACAAGAAATCAGCAGTGACGCCCTGCCAACAGAGCAGAGCTGAAGAGAAGGAACTGCTCTGTCGATGTGACTTCATAGGAGGCAAGAGAATCACTGCCAGGTGTGGTTCATCATTGCTCTGAGCTGGTAGAGTTTGGCACAGGGCAAAACAGGCAGGCAGTTAGCACCTGCCTTCCAATACGTGCTGAGCCCCATAGAAAATAAAAAAGTCCCGGATAACCCCTTTAAATGTGATTTATACATAGATAAATGGTAACGTATGCTTATTTTGCAGTGAGGTGTATCTCTCCCTTCTGTTCTCCTGGTTGGTCATCCTTTTTGTGTTCATCACTTTCCTTATTGGAGGAAATGTACAGACTCTTGTGTGCAATCACTGGGAAAATGGGGATATTTATAGGGTAAGTAAATGAAATAATTAAATAACAACATGAGCATGTAATAATTACTAAACTATGTGCCCCCTTGTGTAATTATTTTCAGTTTCTGGATGACCCACATAATCTACCTCAGAACGTCAACTTGAAAAGACAACTTGGGCTCAGAGAAAATTCCAATTTCACTGACTTGTATAAGTGAGTATCAAGAACAAGTTTTTCCATATGGGGTTGTGAATTCTTATTAGTGATGAGCGAGCATGCTCGCTACTGCTCGGTGCTCGCCTGAGCATCTCACTGCTCGACATGCTCGGCGCTCGCTGAGAATTTCCGGGGCTACTTTGCGGGAGCTCGGGTCCCCTCCCTGCATGTTTGGCGCTCTTTACAGAGCCAATGAACATGCAGGGATTGCCTGCAACTCACTGTAATGCCGTTGCCATGTTGGTTGTGGAATTACAGTGATTGGCTGGCCGCACAGCGTCATCAGGTCTTTATCAGACCTGGCGCCGCCATGCTCGTCACAGTCACTCCGGAATCAGACAGTGTAGGGAGAGCTGCTGCTGAGCTAGGGAGAGATTTGCTTGTTTCTAGTTAGAGTAGGTGTACCAAACTATATTAGAGACACATATCCATCTCAACAAACAGTCCTTCTGAGGACTAAATCATCTGCAGAGATATCAGGCAGGCAGTGTATATAGGCAGGCAGGGTATATAGCAGACTGCAGTGCACATAGCACACGAGGCTCCATTCCAGTTTTGTCTGCTGCTACTGCTGTTAGATATTTCTAGAAATAGGCCCAGGTCTCAGGGGCCAGGAATAATTTTTTTTGGATCTTAATCCTCATTATTGCTTAAAAAGCAATCCAGGAACACCGTTGTTCTGCACCATTTGCTTGTTGGCACTGCAGAATACAGCCAGGTCCTTTGCATATTACAGCGCTAGAAATTCCGCTGTTTAAAACTGTGGTTTGTCCATCACACGGATCATATATAATTGCACAGAAAATACTACCATTTCTGGCCTCCATTAAAAATTTGTTTCAGTGTGTCAGTGAAGCAATTGACACCAGTTTGCTGTTCAAAATAGTTAGCTACAGGCCAGGTATTTAAAACTGTGGTTTGTCCGTCACACGGGTCACATATAGGTTTTCAGAAAATACTGCCATTTCTGGCCTCCATTAAAAAAAATTTTCAGTGTGTCAGCAAAGTTTTTGAAACTGGTTTGCTGTTCAAAATAGTTACCTACAGGCTGTGGTTTCTCCATCACATGGATTACATATAACTTCGCTCCAAATTCAGCCATTTGTAGTGAGCGTGGAAGATATTGTTCTCCATTTAAAATGGACAAGGCACTTGGCAAGGGACGGGGAACTGGACGTGATGGTGATGGTGCATGCAGAGGCCGAGGCAGTGGGCAAGCTGAAATTGTGCCATAACAAACACCCACATCTTCTCGCGCAACCTTCCTGTTCCAATTCCTAAGGGACCGCAGCACACTACTATTGAACCCAGATCAGTGTCAAAAGGTTGTTGGTTGGATAGCGGATAATGCTTCTGACGCGCCCCCTGGGGCCGTGGGGTACTCGGTAGCCATGCTGGTCGGTGCTGGGGATGTCACGGTGGCAGTGACCCGGTCCGTGACCCCAGGCGGTCAAAATTAAAGGGAAAGTAAAAGGGGAATAAAGTTTTTAGAGATAATGTTCGTGACGCCACCTGTGGTATGCGGCTATATGGGGCCGCCGCTGCGGAGCAGATCCACTGGAACTGATGGTGATGCAGCAGAGTTGGTTCAGCTCTCCACAGGCAGAGCTAAGCTCCAGGGCAGTAGATGGAGATTTTATGAGGTAGATGTTGTTGGTGCAGTGTAGTACAGGTGATGGCGCAGCAATTATTCAAGGACACAGAGGGGTGCAATCTTCAGGTTTTGCTCACAGTTGTTAAGTTCATCACGTTACAGTCACCGGTGTGCAACTGCCCACGTCGTCCTGCGTCCTCTGGGGTAGTGATCCAGCAAACTCTCAGGTATCTCAGGAGAACTTGGACGGGACCCCGTTCTATGTACCGTTCCTGGTCGTCTCACTTCACTGGCTCTCACCCTCCTGCCCTGTGCCTCACAATCAGTGTCCCAAGCCAGTGGCTTCGGGCCTTGTCGGGCGACTTGCAATCCCCCGGACCATATGTGGCCACCTTTTCAGCGATATAATTGTGGGTTTTGGCTGCAACACCTTGAAAATGCTGCAGCCTCCGGTTGGCTAGCTGAGCCTGGTTGTTCTCCACTAGTCTGGGGCCAGTCCCCTTCTGCGGCCTGATCCCTCCACGTCAGTGTGAATTCGGGCGCACGGGTGGCTTCCTGCACTCACCGTGCCCCTGGGATCCCTTCTGTCTCTGGAGCCTTTCCCTCTGCTCTTGTCTTCTCTCACTCTCCTGCTGGACCTCTCTCACTAGGCCCGACTCCTCTCTCTCCACTGAACTCCTGCTCCAAGCACTGGAGCCAGGAGCATGGACCCTTCAGCACTGCTCTCCTGAGCAGGACTGGACTGCTTGTAGATCTTTCTCTCTGTCTTTTACACTCTTCCTGTCTGTGCTCCACTCTCTTGGTTCCCCCCCCCCCCCTTCCAGCTAGGGACAGGGCTCAGCAGTGGACAAGTGCATCTTGCCCCTCCTGCTGGTCTGGAGTGATGTAGTGTTGGATGTGGGTGTGTGGGTCCCGGGTAGTGCTCCCTCCTTACCTGAGAGTGGATGAGATGCAGTACTTCTGTGGCTACTGGAATTGCAGGGGCGCCACACTTCCAGTCACTTTGCCACCACCACCACCACCACCCTGTCTTCCACACGGTCAAGTCTCAGTAGCCGTGAGTCTGGACTGCATATTCCTCACCCTGATCCTCCTTCCTCCCACCATGCTGAGTGCCCGGAGACAACTGATCCCACAATTGGACACTCCGAAGAGCTGTTCACTTTTCCATTTATAGATTCGGGCCTCTCGCCTGGTCAAGAGGAGATCGCATGTAGCGATGCCCAAATATTTGAGCAGCCACGGTCACACGAAGGCAACGGTGGGAAAGTGTCACAAGAGGTGGATGATGATGAGACACAATTGCCAGAAATTCAGGAGGAGGACCAGGGTGCGGAAGTGGAAGACGAGGTGGTGGATGATATAGTAACTGACCCAACCTGACAGGAGCACACGCAGAGCAAGGACAGCAGCACAAAGAGGGAGGGATGCAGAGCACCCCAACAGGCAGGAAGAAGCAGTGTGGTGGCCGCAGACAGAAGGCAGGCAACCGTTCCCCGTAACACCAACACGAAGGAAGTTGCCAGTACAACTGTTAGGTCTTCCCGAGTCTGGTTGTTTTTTAAAGATTCTGCCGATAACCCCAAAAAGGCCATTTGCACCACCTGCCAGGCCAGCATCAGCAGGGGTGGCAAAACTACCAGCCTGACCACCACCAGCATGATCAGGTACATGGCAGCAAAGCACCCGACTTTGTGGGCCGAAACCCAGGGTCCAGGAACAGTGTCTGCGGGTGTCATTGCTTCTTCCACTATTGTGCATGCAAGCCAATCCTCTGTCCATGGTGTATGTGAAGATGCCTCCTGCCCTGCACCTGTCGTTGCACACTCTCAAGTAGCAGCATCAGGAAGCACGTCCACGTCCTTGTCCCAGTGCAGCGTTCAGTTGTCCATACCCCAGTCCTTGGAACAAAGGACGCAGCCAACGCCCCACAGGCCACACTACTAAATTCCCACATTTCACGACTGCTTGCGCTCGAAATGTTGAGGCTGCCACACATGCCCAGCATTTTTTCCAATGCCGCCATATATCTCTTTCCAGCATGACTCAAGGTAATAGAGACTTAATATCATTAGTGTTGAACTGATGGTGCGGTGTATATGTGTTCCCACTGCACTAACATCCTACAGTCTAATTGATCAACTTCTATAGTGTACCTGTTCAGACAATAGCATAACTATACTCCCATTACCAGGCTATACATCTCTCACTTGGAGAGCTGTTACATGGAATACTGTTCTATGGTCCATTGATTGAGAGATCTTTGGTTGGGTTTGTGTCTGGATATCTGCATAACATGTCATGAGATATATATATACACAAATACCTGTCCTTCTTTACTCTTTCTATACTATTTGGCTGGTAAAATATGTCAACACTCATTATTCGTTGAGTGTCATATAGGGAATGTAAGTGTCTTTGCAGGGTTTATCTATCTTACCCTGCCCTTTCTTCTTTTATCTGTTCCTCCCTCAAATCTCACCCCCATTATTTATAATTGAGTATTTTTTGTGAACAGTAATTTTTTCAATAAAGTATATTTATATGGCTAAATCCCGTTTTGTGTTGTTTTGAAGATAACTTGTGTATTAAGGAATTTACAACTAAATATATAGAGGTTCTCCCTCCGACTTATTACTTTTTTCTCCAATACTTCATTTTGGTTGTGTTGCGCTCGAAATGTTGCCTTTTAGGCTGGTGGAGAATGGAAGCATTCTGCAACCTGATGGCGGCGGCCGTCCCTCGGTACTCGGTCCCCAGCCACCACACTATTTCTCCCGGTGTGCTGTCCCCACATTACACAAGCACGTGTCCCAAAACATTAACCGTGCCCTCAACAACGCAGTTACCGGGAAAGTTCACTTAACCATGGACACGTGGACAAGTGCTGGTGGGCAGGGACGGTACATCTCGCTGACGGCACACTGGGTTAACATAGTGGAAGCCGGGACCCAGTCGGACCTTGGGACGGAACACGTCCTCCCGACGCCAAGGATTGCGGGCCCTAGATCAATCAGGGTTGCCCCCACAGTCTACAGCTCCTGCACCTCATCCTCCTCAGCATCCTCCTCCTCTTTAGCCTCCATCTCTGAAATGACCACATCAGTCACAAGCTGGAAGCACTTCAGCACTGCCTCAGCCAAGCGGCAACAGGCTGTGCTGAAGCTAATATGCTTAGGTGACAAACCGCACAATGCTGAAGAGTTTGTGGACAGCTCTGAAAGAGCAGGCAGATCTGTGGCTCACACTGCTGAACCTACAGTCAGGCATGGTTGTGTGTGACAATGGCCGGAACCTGGTGGCGGCTCTGAGGCGAGGCGAGCTCACACACGTACCATGCCTGGCCCATGTGCTTAACCTCATGGTTCAGCGGTTTCTCAAATCCTACCCGGAGCTGCCGGATTTGCTTGTTAAAGTATGCTGCATGTGTGCCCATTTTAGAAAGTCACCTACTGCTTCCGCTGCACTTGCCATGTTTCAGCAGCGTTTGCAGCTTCCGGCTCACAGACTGGTGTGTGAAGTCCCCACGTGTTGGAACTCTTCACTGTTGGGAAGGATTTGTGAGCAGAAGAGGGCAGTTGTTGAGTACCAGGATCAATTAGGCCGTCGGTATTCAGTTCAGACTCCACACATAAGACCTCAGAAGTGGACATGGATGTCAGACATATGTACCATCCTCCAAAACTTTGAGGACTCCACCAAGATGGTGAGCGGTGATGACACCATAATTAGCGTCACCATCCCGCTACTCTGTCTTCTGAAATGCTCTCTGCTCACAATCAAAGAGGATGCATTGCAGGCGGAGCACGATGAGATGGAGAAAGGAACCATACAGGGTGATTACACACAGCCCAGCCTCATCTCATCCCAACGTGGATTGGGTGACAATGAGGAAGAGGAGGAGGAAGAACAGGAGCTAGTTTCATGCGCTATAGACGGTACTACCTGCACAACTGTCATACCGTCTGTTCAGCGTGGATGGCCAGAGGACAGAGAGGAGGAGAAGAGCATGGTCAGTCATCCTCTTGATGAGGACACTGAAGTCTTGACTGTTAGCAGTCTGGCACGCATGGCTGAGCTTATGTTACGCTGCCTTTCCCATGACCCTCGCGTTCTTAAAATTTTGGGTGACAGTCATTACTGGTTGGTGACACTTCTAGACCCACGCTACAAGGAGTACTTCATATCTCTTATTCCTGAGGCAGACAGGTCTACAAAAATGGGGCAGTACCAGAAGGCCCTTGTTGCGGAACTATTAAAAAACATTCCCGTCTGAAAACGCTGGCAGCAGAGGTCACAGTTCGTTGGACAACCAAGGAGTACAGGCGACAGAGACACAACTTCAATCCAGTAGAGGCAGGGGAACACTGTCAAAGTTCTGGGAGAATTTTCTCAGCCCCTCCCATCCCACAGGCCCTGAGGCGCGGGGTACTCTCACAAGGAGTGCAAAGTTTAGGAAGATGCTGAGGGAGTACTTGCCAACCGTACCAACGTCCTCTGTGATTCCTCTGTGCCTTATAATTATTGGGTATCTCAGCTGGATACGTGGAATGAACTGGCTCTCTACACCTTGGAGGTCCTGGTCTGCCCTGCCGCCAGCGTTTTATCAGAGCGGGTTTTTAGTGCCGCTGGTGGAATTATAACTGATAAGCGCATCCGCCTGTCAACTGAAAATGCTGACAGGCTGACTCTTATAAAAATGAACAAGGGCTGGATTGGGCCAGACTTCTCAACACCACCGAATGATAGCAGCGTAACATAAACTCAAATCCAGTGTCTTTTTTTGGGAGGTGTATTCCCATGCACCTCTTCACACCCACACATGGGTATACGCTTCCTGATTTTGGCTATTTGCTTTTGTCCTCTAGCTTCTCCTCATCCTCATCCTCCACCACCATATCACCAGGGTGACCGTGGTCCGTGATGCAACACCCACATCATTTTTTTAAAGGGTTTTTATGATGCCCGTAAAAAAAAAAAGTTATACAGTATGTTCATAGAGGTAAATGTTTGTCAGCCCATACACTTAGTGCATAGGCATTACAAGTATAGGAGACTCGCTCCTTTCTAATGGGAACATTTTTTATGAGGCCCTCCGCCACGTCTCTTCCAAGAGGCATTGGAGTGGCTCCAAATTTTTGGCAACCCTTGAATTCACTGCATAGGCAAACACAATGGGAAACCCACTTCCTAATAATGGGAACATTGTTTTCAGGAGGCCCTCCTCTAAGTCTCTTCAAAGGGGTATTGGGGTGCGTCCAAATTTTGGGCAGCCCTGCCACTCACTGCATACACAATAACAGTATAGGAGACCCACTCTTTAGTAATGGGAACAATAAAACATAGCCGGCTGATGGCTCTCTAAGAATAATGAGGGCCGACTGCTGGCCCTTTTAGAATTGTAAAGGCCGCCTGATGGCTCTATAAAAATAGGCTTTGTGACTTTCAGAATCCCTCCTTCATAAATGAAACACAATGTGTCTGATGATGTCTCACACACCACATGACCAGATAAGGTTGTAAAATGTTAAAATGACATTTCATAGTGAATGCATTTGTCATGGTTGAAAGCAATTCAAAAGTGCAAAAACGCATAAAAAACGCTTAGTGTGAACATAGCCCAAGATGTCGAGGAATATTTTTGTTTTTGATTATTTAATTTGCTTTATATACAAGTCATTACCCTGGAAAGGATGTTCCTTAGCATATTTCCCAGGAAAATCCATTTTGGTTTCGTTTTTGTATGTTTTATTGTGAGTCGGTAAAAGTGGCGTAATACTCTGACAACGTTGTTGACAACAGTGACCTAGGAGTCAGAAATGTTTCCAGGGGTCTTCCCCATGCTGTCCCCATGTCATTTGAGCACTGTTCCCATCGATTTGGGCAATTTTTAGGCCCTCTGCAGACCGCCGGGGGGAGCCGCCTGAAAAATGCCCGAGTTTCCCATAGACTTACATTGGGTTCGTTGCTCGGGTCGATCACCCGAGTATTCCAATGTGCTCGACCCGAGCATCGAGCACCCAAGCATTTTAGTGCTCGCCCATCACTAATTATTATCACAACTAGAGTTGGTGCGAATCAATTTACAGGACCCGGTCCATCGGGCTCGTCAGAAATCTGTGGATGTTAGATGGGAGCCCTGAAAATTGGCTTCCCCCTGGCACAGCAACTCTTCATTTGGTGCAACATCACGTGCATCACGTAAGAGTAGTGTCGTTAATGGTGAGAGGTAGGAGGCAATTTTCAGGGCTCCCATCCAGCGTCCAAAGATTACTGACGAGCCCAACTCTAATTACAACTATGCCATATTGCCAAATGCTTTGGAGTATCTCTAGATGCTCAGCTGATTATAGATTCGATACTGGAAAAACAAATGGGTTGATTCTGCGCTGCCGTAGGAAGAAAATTGACGGACGCCAATCTAATTGTAAATGGTTTAATCGTCAACGTGTTTCAAAGCATATAGGTTCTTCATCAGAACAACCACGCACTTGTGCGATTACCTCCATATCCGTTTCCCAGATAAGACCCTATTTGTGCTTTGTCTGCTTCCAGTCTATCTCTCTTGGAGGTGATTATAGAGGGTCCCATTTTTGGCCAACTACGCTAATACGGGCAGAGCTTGGATGGGATGGGGCGTGGCTGTGGCTGCTCATCAAATTCATGAAAAGTTATGCCACTAGAGCGTTGTAACTTATTCCAGAAATGTTCACCAGGCCGAGAGGCGCACGCTAGTAAAGAGATGCTCCTAATTCATTCAGTTGCGTGTGCTTCTTAATGAATTAGGCGTATTGTACTCCAGTGAGCCCATACAGTGGGTACAGAGAGTATTCAGACCCCTTCAAAGTTTTCACTCTTTGTTTCATTGCAGCCATTTGGTAAATTCCGAAAAGTTCATTTTTTTTCTCATTAATGTACACTCTGCACCCCATCTTGACTGAAAGAAAACAGAAATGTAGAAATTTTTGCTAATTTATTAAAAAAGAAAAACTGAAATATCACATGGTCATAAGTATTCAGACCCTTTGCTTAGTATTGAGTAGAAGCGCCCTTTTGAGCTAGTACAGCCATGAGTCTTCTTGCGAATGATGCAACAAGTTTTTCACACCTGGATTTGGGGATCCTCTGCCATTCTTCCCTGCAGATCCTCTCCAGTTCCGTCAGGTTGGATGGTGAATGTTGGTGGACAGCCATTTTCAGGTCTCTCCAGAGCTGCTCAATTGGGTTTAGGTCAGGGCTCTGGCTGGGCCAGTCAAGATTGGTCACAGAGTTGTTCTGAAGCCACTCCTTTGTTATTTTAGCTGTGTGCTTAGAGTCCTTTTTTTGTTGGAAGGTGAACCTATAGCTCCTCCCCCTCTCTATAGACTCTTATAAGCACCAACTGTCCTCTATCTTAGTAATGTAAATAATCTGGCTTCACTAAATACATATTCTATATATTTTACCATTAATTTAGAGTGAAACTTCAATCCAAGAGGAGAAAGAAGCAGATTTCTCTAACAAAACATATTACACAGTTGCATATTTTAATGTGTACTACGGATTTATTAAATAAAAATTAAATTAAGGCTACTCTTTAATCAACATATTTGAAACCAAAAATTGAATATTTGCTTCTATATTGGTTAAATTCTCAACACTTCTGTGGTTATTTTCCAAACATATATGTGACGCGCCCCTGGGCCTGTGTCGCGCTGCGTTGCGCACGCGGGAGCTTACCCGGAGCCGGATCTCTTGAGGGTTGTAGTCTCGTGGCGGCGACCCGGTCCGCGCCCAGGGAGTCAAACTGAGCGGCGATGTACTAGCAGTAGATGGTTGGTGACTACGCCACCCGTTGAATGCAGCTATGGAGCTGCCGCTGCAGGGCAGACCGCTGAGGCCGGTGGAAGGATGGTGCAGCGTGGATGGTATAACCCCCAACGGGAGGGGTATGGCCTCAGGGCAGCCGACGTGGATGATGGGGGTAGCAGGAACCACTCAGAGACGGTGCGGTGTAGTTCAGGGTCTTTACTGGTGACAAAGATAGACCCTCCCGGAGTACTTGCTAGTGATAGGGGCCTGGTCAGTCCTTGAGCAGATGGGATCTCCCCTGGCCAGGCGGAGTTGTAGGCCTTCCCAACTAACTGTACTCTTCTGGCTACCTTGCTAGAGGCGGGAATAAGTAGCCCACGTCCCTGAGTGTACCGTGTGGTGCTCACCCGTATGGCCGGTGACTCGGGGCCTTCTAATGGCTTCCGCTCCACGATGGCGGTGCTGGTCCCACGCGTGTGACCGTGCCTTTGGGCTTCTGGGCCAGAGGACCTGAAATCCTCTGCCGGACGGTTTCTGCTGCTGGGTAGGAGTTAGTCCCCACAGCCTCGGACTCCGGGTCCGGTAAGAAATCTTCTCAGTCAGGGCGAGCTCTGTAGCTGCCAGCCCCTGACTCGTTGTAACACTGCTCCCCACAGAGCTCCTGATGTTTCTTGCTATGCTGCTTCTCTTCTCTACTCTTGTTCTGTCTTCTTTCTCACTAACTCTGCCTCAGCCCCGGGTTTATATAGGGGAAGTCCTTCCCCTCCCAAGACTGGGCAGGAGGTGTGGCATGCACAGGATCCCTGACCAAAGGACCTCCCACCTGCTCTCAGACGTAATATCTCTATCACTGTGGCAACCAGACCCCTGGGGTGTCACATTCCCCCCTAGTGAAATTTAGTACTCCGGGACTAAACATATTTTTTTTTTTTTTTTTTTTTTTAGAAAAACATAACAAGGTATAACAATGACAATACAATAAGAAAAACACATAAGATGGTTACGGCGTGTCCGCAACCGGGTGCAGTTTTGAAAAGCAAGGTGTCCATTTCACCAAAACAGGGAGACGTAACCAGGTAGGGGCCTGTCCTGCCCCGAGTCCTTAACAGTCTTTAGTCCATCCTGGGTTACGCTCCAACTATATACAAGGATTCCCGGTAAATCCACCAAGGACTCCTAAAAAGAACTAGAAACACAAAATTATACACAAGCAACTATAAACAAGTAAACATTATAAGATAGCTTAAACATTTAGATCCTCCAACGTGCGGGTAGCTGGCCTCTAGTGGCCCTAGTGGACCTACGGAGCTGACTGTCTGGCCCTGAACTACAGGGTGTAGGAGCTGCCAAGGGTAAACTGGGCAGCTGTCCATGGGCCCTCTGGCTCACTAGGGGTATGGCATGCTCACTATAAGCAGAGGGTTGATTTTCCGGGTCTGCTTGTGTAGAGTCTTCTGCCTCCTGGACCGGCTGTTCTTCCAGCTCTACCGGTTGCTCCGTAGGTTCTTGGGATGATGGTTGGAGGAAGGTGAGTACGGGTACCACAACTGCACCATTGACTTGAGTCCAAGACGGAGGGAAGTCCCCGAGCACGGTACTAACCATATCTTCCCTTTCCTCTACGGGTCGATGGTCTTCTTGTTCCTCTTCAGGGTTCCTCAGTTGTTCGGGACACTTCTTCAGGTGGTCCCGGGATACAATGGCTGTGGTTTCCCCTCCGTCTTTACTGATGGTACAGACCTTCGGGTTTTCGTGGCTTGAGGGCAGTACGGTGTATGGGTCCTTCTCCCACTGGTCGTCCAACTTGTGGAGCCGTCTCTTCCTCTTCAAGACCTGCTCTCCGGGTACCAGGGGAACAGCGGGAGCATACTGGTTGTAAGTTTTCTCTTGTCTTTCCCTAGCCTGACAGAGACTTCGCTCCACGCTCTCCTGTACTCTCCGGTACTGCTGCTGCCTCTCTGTGTCCCAGTCTGTTTCTGGTGAAGTGTCCTCGGGTGTCAGGACTCCCATTTCCAGGTCAACAGGTAACTTACCAGGTCTTGCCCTCATTAGGTAAGCCGGGGTACAGTTGGTGGAACCTACCGGGATGTGGTTGTATAGGTCCACCAGATCGGGCAACTTTTTCAGGCCACAGACTGCGTTCTTCCAGGGGCAATGTTTTTAGAAGATCCATTACCACCTGGTTCATTTTTTCACAAAGTCCATTAGTCTGCGGATGGTAGGGTGTCGTCCTTATCTTCCGGCAGCCATACAGATTGCAGAATTCCTGGAAGACCTCCGCTTCAAAGGCAGGTCCCTGGTCCGTCAGCACTTGGTCCGGGTACCCGTGTGGACGGCAAAAGTGCTGCTGGAAGGCTCTAGCTGCTGTTTGAGCCGTTAAGTCCTTGACGGGGACGACAACCAGAAACCGGGAGTAATGATCCACGATGGTTAACGCGTAGACGTAGCCACTTCTGCTTGGGGTCAGTTTTACATGATCCAAGGCTACCAGTTCCAACGGTTGCCGGGTGACGATGGACTGCAGGGGAGTCTTCTGGCTGGCGCGGTCCTTCCTTCTCAGGTTGCACGGGCCACAGTCTCTGCACCACTTCTCAATGGTTCCCCTCATGCCTACCCAGTGGAATCGCTCGCGCAGCAGGAACTCCAGCTTCTTCCACCCGAAGTGTCCAGCTCCGTCGTGGTATGCCTCCATCACCATGGCTGCGTCTCTTCGTGGCACCACTACTTGCCAGAGTAATTCATGCGTCCGGGAGTTAACCATTCTGCGGCACAACTTCCCTTTGTAAAGGAACAGTCGACTCTTCTCTGCCCATAGTTGTTTGGCTTCCTCCGGAGCGTCTGGTTCAAGGCGAGCCTCCGGCCGAGTCAGCATTTCCTTCACCAGTTCGACGGCAGGGTCGCTGTCTTGCGTTTCCGCCCAGTTGTAGTGAGGTAAGGGGTTCAACGTAGCAGCCTGCTTACTCCTTACCCGGTGGGAATACTGAATAGTCCCATGACGGTGGAACGCAGGGAGTTCAATTTCTTCCAGTCCCTCCGGATCTTCTCCTTCGTCCGGCAGGTTGGGCATCCTGGACAGGGCGTCCGCGTTAGTATTGGAGCGCCCTGCCCGGTATTTGATTATGAACTCGTAGTTGGACAGACGGGCCATCCACCTCTGCTCCAGGGCACCGAGTCTTGCCGTGTCCAGGTGTGTCAACGGGTTGTTATCCGTGTACACGGTGAACCGGGAAGAAGCAAGGTAATGCTTAAAGCGCTCACTGACTGCCCATACCACGGCCAGGAACTCTAGCTTAAATGAGCTATAATTCTCGGGGTTCCTTTCGGTGGGTCGCAGTTTTCGGCTGGCGTAGGCGATTACTCGTTCTTTCCCCTGCTGGATCTGGGACAGTACGGCTCCTAGCCCGATGTTACTGGCGTCGGTGTAGAGGATGAAGGGCTGGCTATAATCCGGGTACGCCAAGATTTCATCCCCCGTGAGGGCCATCTTCAGCTGGCGGAAGGACTCTTCTTCTAGCTCTTCCCATTTGAAGGGCGGCTTCTGGTTCTTGGCCTTCCGGGACTAGCCTATCAGGAGGTCCTGCATAGGCGCTGCCTTTTTGGTGAAACCGGGAATAAACCTTCGGTAGTAGCCTACCAACCCGAGGAACTGCCGCACTTCTTTTACGCTGGAGGGGCTTGGCCATCCCTTAATTGCGGTGATCTTATCGGGGTCGGGAGCCACTCCGTCAGCACTCACCACGTGTCCCAGGTACTGCACCTTTGGTTTCAGGAGGTGACACTTGGAGGGTTTCACCTTTAGGCCGTAACTCGCCAGAGCTTCGAACACCTCCGCCAGGTGTTTCAGGTGGTCCTCATAAGTTTTGGAGTATACGATGACATCGTCCAGGTACAACAGGACCGTCTCGAAGTTTCTGTGGCCCAGACAGCACTCCATTAATCGTTGGAAGGTTCCTGGGGCGTTGCAGAGTCCGAACGGCATGCAGGTGAACTCACTAAGTCCCATCGGGGTGGTGAATGCGGTCTTCTCCCGGTCCGCCTCTGCTACAGGAACCTGCCAGTACCCGCTAGTGAGATCCAAGGTAGAGAAGAAGTTAGCAGATCTTAAAGCAGCCAATGACTCCTCTATCCTTGGTAAGGGGTACGCATCCTTGTGTGTGATACGGTTGATTTTCCGGTAATCTACACACATCCTCATGGTGTTGTCTTTCTTTTTGACTAAAACTAGCGGGGCTGCCCAGGGGCTACAGCTATCCCAGATTACCCCAGCCTCCTTCATGTCTCTAAGCATCCCCTTGGCGTGTTGGTAATGTGCAGGGGGTACGGGTCGATACCTCTCTTTTATGGGAGGATGGTCTCCCGTGGGGATGCGGTGTTCTACCCCCTTGACTCGCCCGAAGTCTAACGGGTGTTTACTAAACACTCTCTCATACTCTTGAACCACCCGGTAGACTCCCTGTTTCTGGTGGGAGGGAGTGGAGTCAGTTCCCAAGTGTAGTTGCTGACACCAATCCTCCATTACTTTCTTAGAGCCGTTACCTTCCTCCGGGTGAGATGGAGGCAAGGGTTCCACAGACTGTATAGAGTTTTGGTTGATGGTATATAATTTTGCTAGCGTGGCATACCGGGGCAGGTACACTTCCCTCTCCCCGATATTGATTATGCGAACGGGCACCCTCCCATGGCGTACATTGACCACCCCCCGTGCTGTCAAAATGGTGGGCCTACTGTCTGAGTAAACTGGTTCTACCACTGCCTGGTAATCTCTACCTCTCAGACCAATAGCTGCCCGGCACCAAATCATCATTTCGCTTTTTGGGGGCATGGCAATAGGGAAAGGGTCACACATTCTTACGCTACCAATCTCACCGCCGGAGAGTTCCACCTGTTGCCGTCGCATCAGTGCCCGGATCTCTTTCTGGAGCACTCGCTGCTCGCCGGAGCTGGCGTTCTTGGCAACCTGCTGTAGAAGGAAAATCACCTCTGCAAGACAATTCTCAATTACATTAGTTCCTAGAGTTATTTTTGGGTGGCTCTCATGTTTGTCAATGTCTACAATGATCAGTCCCTGTGCTGCCAGTTCGACTCTACCGATTTTGATGGTCACCTCTTTAAATCCGATCTGTGGCACGGGCTGGCCATTGCTGGCGATGATACTCAAGTCGTCGTCAGGGTAGCGGGTAATATCCGAGTCATTCCAGTACTGCTTAAAGAGCACGTACGGGATAGTGGTGACCTGTGACCCGGTGTCCAGTAGGGCACTCATGGGAATGCCATCCAGTACCACAGGCAAGACTGGACGTCCTCCCACATATCTGTCGCGCCAGTTCGATGGGCCTGGTGATCTTTTTCCTGGGGGTTGGCCCTCTACCCCAGGTTGTGCCCGTTTAAAGAACAGTACCTTTCCATATGTCCGGGTTGATTGCAGCGGCGGCAGATGGGTCGTCCGTCCTCGCTGTATCGGTCACTGGGTCTTCCTCTGGCCGGTGGGGTCCTCCTTGGTCGACGCCACGGGATGTCCTCCGGTCCGGATGCCAGCTGGATCTTCCCTGGGGTGGAAACCTGTAAAGACTGCACAGTTCGGGTTAGCGCAGCAACGCTCTTAGCTAGCTCTTGGACCTGATGGCGTAGGTCTGGAGCCGGGTCATTGTCCAAAGCCTGCGCATCAGCTCCCACAGGCCCTGCCGACAAGGGCGCCGCCTCCTGGTGGTAAGTGATAGCTGGGCGCCTGTGGGTCACAACGCCACCCGGTGCCGGTTCTCGGAGCACCCGGATGGCTCTGTCCTTGAACTGTGCAAAGTCCAGATGGGGATCCTGTAAGGCCATTGCCCGCAACTGGGTTCGGTGGGCATTGCAATATAAACCCTCTATAAATTGTTCAGTCAACAGCCTGTCCTCGTTTCCCACCCCATCAGGGTCGGTCTGCTTTATGGCCCTCAGGGCCTCTTGTAGGTTTAGTGCATAGTCCCTTATACTCTCATGCGCTCGCTGCTTGCACCCGTAGAATCTAAGCTTAATCTCGGCTGAGGTGCGGGTATCAAAGGTGTCCTTCAGCCGGGTTAGTATCCCTGCGACAGTCTTCCTCCCAGGTGGCCAGGATTTTACTTCCCTTTTGGCTGCCCCGGTTAGTTGGGCCACCAGGATGCTCACTTTTTGCTCTTCTGTGAGGGGGTACACCTGGAAGAGGCTATCCAGCTTTTCTCTAAAGTCATGCAGGGTATGTGACTCCCCTGAGTACTGGGGTAGCCAAGCTGCTCCCGGGATATAGGGCATGGTGAAGGGCATAACTGCAGCAGCGGTGGCGCTGGCGGGGGTTGAGGCAGTGAAGCTCTCCTCCGTATCCGACATCTTCCTCCCCCCTAGTGGACCGTGGCCTACCTTGCGATGATCCTGTTCCGTAGGCCGTGGCTCCGCAGTGGATCGTCAGGGTTGAGGACCTTCCGTCGCGCTCCGGTGACGTCGGCGTCTGCTGGGCTCCTTCCAGGACCTTACGCAACGTCCGGACGTGAGGCGGGGCTTCAGTTCTCGCGCGCTTTCGGAGTCCACGCCCCTCTTCTTCCCGCGCGGCGTCCTCAAGATGGCATCCAATGGCGGGAAAACTCCACGGATGGCGGGAAGAAGGTCGAAGATGGCGCCGGATGGCGGGAAAACTTCGCGGATGGCGGGAAGAAGGTAGAAGATGGCGCCGGATGGCGGGAAACCTCCACGGATAGCGGGAATCTTCACCACTGGTAAGTTTGAACAGTCTTTGCTTTTCAGGCACGCAGTACCCGGTGGTTGCGGGCACGAGATCCTGCCGACTACGCCAAAGTTGACGCGCCCCTGGGCCTGTGTCGCGCTGCGTTGCGCACGCGGGAGCTTACCCGGAGCCGGATCTCTTGAGGGTTGTAGTCTCGTGGCGGCGACCCGGTCCGCGCCCAGGGAGTCAAACTGAGCGGCGATGTACTAGCAGTAGATGGTTGGTGACTACGCCACCCGTTGAATGCAGCTATGGAGCTGCCGCTGCAGGGCAGACCGCTGAGGCCGGTGGAAGGATGGTGCAGCGTGGATGGTATAACCCCCAACGGGAGGGGTATGGCCTCAGGGCAGCCGACGTGGATGATGGGGGTAGCAGGAACCACTCAGAGACGGTGCGGTGTAGTTCAGGGTCTTTACTGGTGACAAAGATAGACCCTCCCGGAGTACTTGCTAGTGATAGGGGCCTGGTCAGTCCTTGAGCAGATGGGATCTCCCCTGGCCAGGCGGAGTTGTAGGCCTTCCCAACTAACTGTACTCTTCTGGCTACCTTGCTAGAGGCGGGAATAAGTAGCCCACGTCCCTGAGTGTACCGTGTGGTGCTCACCCGTATGGCCGGTGACTTGGGGCCTTCTAATGGCTTCCGCTCCACGATGGCGGTGCTGGTCCCACGCGTGTGACCGTGCCTTCGGGCTTCTGGGCCAGAGGACCTGAAATCCTCTGCCGGACGGTTTCTGCTGCTGGGTAGGAGTTAGTCCCCACAGCCTCGGACTCCGGGTCCGGTAAGAAATCTTCTCAGTCAGGGCGAGCTCTGTAGCTGCCAGCCCCTGACTCGTTGTAACACTGCTCCCCACAGAGCTCCTGATGTTTCTTGCTATGCTGTTTCTCTTCTCTACTCTTGTTCTGTCTTCTTTCTCACTAACTCTGCCTCAGCCCCGGGTTTATATAGGGGAAGTCCTTCCCCTCCCAAGACTGGGCAGGAGGTGTGGCATGCACAGGATCCCTGACCAAAGGACCTCCCACCTGCTCTCAGACGTAATATCTCTATCACTGTGGCAACCAGACCCCTGGGGTGTCACATATGCAAACAGCCTCCTCTAATCTTCCTACAGCTATCCCTAGTTTAGTCTAATGCAATAGTGAATATGTGTGAAAAGCGGAAACAAAATAGTCATGGTGGTCTGTGTTCATCTCGTCCAGACAGTGCAAGCGTGGGGCTCCAATATGGAACGTCCTCGAGTTTAATCCTATTGACTTGGATGCTGCCTTCAACATTTCTCAGGTAAGAAAGCCCTGTGGTTGAGATACTCTGCTCCGAGGGCCGCCATGCCACTACAAGAATACCCCTGGCTTATGTATGTCTTGAATAGCAGGTGGATATCATATGCTGTAAGACTAAATTTCGCAAACCCTAGGGTGTGTTTGTTTTATATGACATGTGAATATATAAAAATGATGTAATGCTGAGCTTCGCCATTGTGTTCAACTATATACGTCCCTACTTAGAGTTATTTTGGTTTCTAACTTTAGGCAAGTATTGTGTTAGGGGTTGATACATTACAACACTGTTCAAGGTGAATCATCCCGAGCTGCCGGCATTAATATGTCGATGAGATGAAAGAAACTCGTCTCCAAGTCCAGCGTAAAGTTGTACCGTAATAAACTTGTTCTCCTATTACTTTCCTATATCTTCCTCCCAGTACACCGGACAACTCAAAAAGCAGATAGACAACTTAAATGTGACTGTGCCTGGACTTGATATTGTCTCCAATATCGCAGTGAAGGTTTTACAAGACTATAACAACAGTGGATTGGATAAAGTGCCTTTAGGTAGCCTCCTGACACAGGTATGACTCCACTTATATGGGCGGCACAGTAACCCTGCAACGCTGGGGTCCTGGGATGATATCCCACCAAGGTCAACATCTGCAAGGAGTTTGTATGTTCTCCCCGTGTTTGCGTGGGTTTCCTCCGGGTTCTCCGGTTTTCTCCCACATTCCAATGACTGATAAGGAATTTAGATTTTGAGCCCCAATGGGGACAGAGATGATAATGTCTGTACAGTGATGCGGAATTAATGGCGCTATATAAGTAAGCAAAATAAATAAAAATAAATAGTCCCTAATGCCTGTGTGTACAGATTATTATTACCATGCAAATGAAATAATAATTCCCAAACATAATTATCCATTTATATTTGTAAGTAAAAGTTGCTTGTTGATACATAAAAATGATACATTTGGCTCATTTTTACTTATGGTTCTCCAATTTTTTACCATTGAACTGCACTGATAGTACAATAAGAGCTATCATATTGTAATTATTCACTAGATGATTGTAGCAGATTTGGGAGTTTGCAAAAAATGTACCACCAAGGAAAAAGAAAAATTTCACGTTTCTACAGAATCACCATCAGCATAATCTTAATGTCCAGCAGCAATCTGTTGACAAAAAGTTGTGCAGACAGAATATTTTTTGTCAGGCTAAAAAAAAAATTGATTTCAACTGGATCCAAATATTTAACATTGAAAACAGATCTGTTAAATAGCCATCCATTTTTCTTCCATTTGAAAAGGATCCATTTATTGCTTACTGGAGGTAAAAAAAATAAAGATTTAACGCAGACTATTGAATATGTGAAATTTAAAGTAATCATCCATCTGAAACTGTATGGCCAATTTAAAAATAATATTAATAATAATATGGCGGATTTTAAAATAAGCAAAAAACAAAAGCGAAATATGCAGGGGAGCAAATATAAAATAAGAAAAACTGGCCACTTTTTACCTGGTGATAAGTCTTCTTTAAAGGGTTGTCGGGCCTTAGGGTACAAGTCTGCAGTTACATTATGTCACATTATGTGACTGCAGACTTGTGAATCGTCACATCGCTTGCACTGCGCTCTGTGAGGATTCTCCAATGCCGGTGCCGGGAGTGACTGCAAGTATGTGATTTGCCTACATACGGTAACATGCCGACAAGACGTGCGCGGCCTCACTCAATGCAAGTGTAGCCGAGTCAGAATGTGGCTGGAAGAATACAAATCGGATGCTTGCGGTCACATGATTGCCCGCTCCCGGCGCCGACACCGGAGAATCCTCACAGTGTGCAGTGATGATTTGCAAGTTAGTCTGCAGGCACATAGAGTAACTGCAGACTTGTACCCTAAGGCCGGACAACCACTTTAATGCTCTACAGTATATATTATGTTAATAAATCCCCTCTAGGAAGGTCCCTTCAAAACATTATGTGAAACATCCTAAATTATATTTGTAGCTGCTGACTTGTTCCCATAGATCTCTGTGCAGGATTTTTCCGCGGCACCATGTTATATACCAGACCTGCCAGATCGGACACGTGCTCAGTCTATTGTTTTCTGCTTCTTTTTAGATTCCATTCTCCTCTTGTTCTTCCTCATATCATATTTTTTGGATACCATATATCTGAAATGTCTCATCATTTATCATTTTCTTTATCATGTTTCCGCCAGATCCAAATACCTCCTGTAATTGTGGACATTGGCCAGTATATCCCCAACCTGGAAAGCCTTGCTTCTAACCAGGTAATCACAAATCAGGATATAAGTTCCATATATTTTTTAGTTCAGTGAATGTATCCATACTTTTGCGTTCCACTGTTAGGACTGAGTAGATGTTCACCATGACATTGATTAAAAAGAACAATCTGTACAATTCTTAGGCAATTTTTAGTATTTTTATAATATAACTCATAGATAAGGTATATTATTCATACTTTTACAACTGAGACAGTAAAAGTTTTAAATTATAGAACTATCAAACCAAGCATGGTAAAGTGGCTGTCGTTATGGCCTGCACAGGACCCCCGTCTATAAGCCAGAACAGAGAGCTACCCTGTATTCTTCCCTGGGAAACACATTTTAAAAGGGAGTTATGTCTAATAAGAAAACCCTGGTAAAGTCATAGGGTATGTGTGTAAGCAGCATCACTATGTCCACCCAAAAACAATACTTCATTTGTGCCCTAAAGCCTCAGTGCTATCATAGGACATCACCGCAGTCTGTTATATATCTTTTTCATTTTTCATGGTAAAAGCCGGATTTTAAGTCTGGATTGGTGCCATATTGTAGCTCACACACAGGTGCATAAGGATAAGGGCAGAGAAATATTTTTTTTTTTGCTTCCTTAACCTTCTTAAGCTAGGTAGGGTAGTTTTTTTTTATTTTTTTTTTTACTTATTTAATGCAGGCTGCGGGTATGTGCACATAGCGTCATTTAGATACTGGCGCAGGTGCAATATTTGTCCAGGCGAAACTAAAACACTTGTAGTCGTTTTCCTAAGGCGGCTTCACCGCCAGCTTTCACTCGATACTTTTAAGTATAGATAGAAGAATGAGCATGTCACTTCTTTTAAACGCTTCAGAACTTACGAACCCTCAAGGTGTTCAACCAAGTGACATAAGACGGGACATGAGCACAGTAAAGTTGAGCGGATCGATTTGTGGGACTCCGGCCGAGCGTCCAGGTCAGTGGTATCTTGCAGCTAGACGAGAGGACTGCAAAGGTCTTACCTTACTGCATCCCCGATGTGGATTTTGATTAACTGGGGTTGATTAGCCGTCATCTATGCATCACATAGCACAGATGACATCACGCCAGCCTCAACAAATTAAATGCTGCATCAGGGACGTCGGAAGGTAAGAGATTTGCGGTCCTCTCGTCTAGCTGCAAGATACCACTGACCTGGACGCTGGTCCAACGAATCAATCTGCTCATCTCTGGTGCACAGTCATGTCGTTTTATCATAGCTGTGCATTATGCTCATTCTATGGGGCACTTTTGCGGAACTTTCACGTGGATTCCTGGGCAAAATCCACCTGAAAAAGACGCCACGTGCACATACCCAAGGAAGTATTCGAACAGATTTTATGGTTTTCAGCATGGCAACATATTTATCGATCCTGGGATGTTTCCTTCTTGGTGTTGAAAGTTCAATATTGAGCAGTAGATATACTGTATATATGTGATAATACATATATATATATATATATATATATATATATAATTTGTGTTTTAGATCACGTGCTGCCTGTTGTACACTTTGTTTAAAGCCACCCGTCTGTTAACCTTGGCCCTCTGACTGTCCCCTATCTGACCTTCTGATTTCTGGCTTACATGACATCTGCCGTATCTTGTAATTCTGTACTGATTGTATCTGCTAATAATCATCATCAGGATAGTAATGCCACCATTAATCTTTGGGATTGAGTTTTGTAATGACACCAGGATTCAGCATTCATTTCCCTGTTGAATTATTTTATCCTCATTCAGAGTAACACAAACATAAGAAGTCAGCTGGAGAATGAGGTGGCCGCTCTGAGGGACATACAAAATGCCACCATACAAGATCTAGAGATAATCATGGTAAGTATCTATAATGGATAGCACAACAGACCTACAATATGACAATCTTAAAAAAGTAGGGGGCACCAATTTCGTTGGTGCCTTCAACAGGGCCCATTAAACACAGTTTCCCTCTTTTCTTTCTTTCTACATGTGCTACAACACATCATTTTACGTAGGCTGGATGAGTGGCTATTACAATATTCCTGTTTAGGGGTTAATACTAAATCAGGGTGATGTGGTAGTTATTTGGTTAAGGTGATATTTGCAGTTATATAGGGTGCTTATAGCTTACATTTTTTGGAGGTCTGAGATTGGTAAGAAGTAATCATCTGATATCCCTGGTGGTTTAGGATGTGTGGGGCTTTATTGTATTATCTGTATTGATCTGGGGAACTAAAGGTAGTACTGTAGTTAATTATACTATAAATTAATAATTTAAAGGGTTATTGCAAAAAAATCGTAGGATACTGAATAACTTGCTGATCTCTGGGAGGGCTCTGATGGCCTTTCCTTAAGGGAGAGAGGGTGCGCATGCTCAGCTCCGCTCCATTATTATCTATAAGACTGCCGGAAATAGCCCAGTATTGTGCAGTGATTGAAGCGGAGGCTGTGCATGCGTATAACTGCTCCATTCAGGATGGGCGCTTCAGAGAACTGTTCTCAGTGTCCAGAGATCTGATCTTAAGCTCGCTGGGTGTACCAATGGTTTGACCCACAGGGATAACTTCATTTTTGGGGAATAATCCATTCATTTCCTTAATAGCAGAACTGTGTTGCTTTATATCACTGTTTTCCTGAAAACAATCCAGTCCAAACTCACTGCCATAAAGTAACATGATGAACACACCACTGAGGGAGGCAGTGGGGACAACTTATTGTGTCAGGGTGCTGTAGGGAGGCATCATCATTTTTGTTGGGGAGCTGTAGGGACATTATATTCTGTGTGGAAAAGTTGTGGGGGCATCATATTGTGTTAGGTGTTGTGAGGGCATCATTCTGTGTGTGTGAGGATGTGAAATCCATTATACTGTGAGGGGAGCTGTGGGGACATCATACTGTGTGGGGAGATGTGGGGACATCATACTATGCGGAGAGCTTTAGGGAGATCTGTGGGGACATCATACTATGTGTGAGCTGTGGAGACATCATACTGTGTGGAGAGCTTTAGGGACATCTGTGAAGATGTGTGGAGAAATCATACTGTGTGGAGAGCTGTGGGGACATCATACTGTGTGGAGAGCTTTGGGGACGTCATACTGTGTGTAGTGGGAGCTGTTCATCAAGGTGCAGGGCTGTATAATTGGATCACTGTGACTTACTTATTTCGAGAAACTTTACAAAAAGCAGTAAATTATATGGTTTTGATTAGCTGCTACAGTTAAGAAGACATGTTACAAGGAGCCCCATCATAAAATGAATATTAATATAAGAAATAATAATATATTAATACTGAGCAGAATATTTTCATCCTATTGGTTCCACCCTCCACAACAGTCACGGTCTCTCATGTGGCCCTGCTGTCACTTCTACAGGAACATTTCTCCAAGTGTGCCGCCGAAATCAATCATAGTCTAAAACCAGATATCACTTATTTTTTCTTTGATTTTATGTACGGTAATTAGTTCTAAGTATTAACTATAGAATTCATGTAATCCTGTTAATAGTGAAGTATAGTTACTGTGATAATAGGTTTGTTTACATTATTAATGCTGCATTGATGGCATAATGCCAAGGGTTATATATAGGAGCTTTATTTGGCACCTGGGTAGGAGTCATCTCTGGGCTTTCTGCATAATAGTGATAATAATAACAGTATTCATAGTGATAAAGCTATGGCTAGACATGCTCTAATCCAAGGAATATATTGGGCCTCATTTATCCAAACTCGCTGAAAGAAAAACTTTGCTTGACTTTGTTTCCCATGCAAACCTGCACTTTGACAATGTTATGGGCAATAAGTACAGTTTCCTTTTTCACAATTTTGGTAACTCTCCCCTATTGAGTTAAATTATGACTGTACCTATGATGAGGCATTATGTAATTCTTTATGTATTTTAATAGTAACACTAAGGCTGCGTTCACACTCAGTTTTTTTAGGATTTTTTTGAGCTGACACTTTGCTGTTCTTATGATGAGTTTTTTAGAGTTTGAAAAACACCATTTAGGAAAAAATGTCTTGTCACTTCTATGTAGCATATTTGGCTGGAAACTATTCCAAACTAAGCACTGTCCAATCCAGAGTCTGCAAAAAAAGCTTCAAGATCTTACTTGAAAAACTTATCAGATTTGTCCGCCTTAAAAAACTGTGTGCACAAAGTCAATGGGTATGTTCACTCTAAGTTTCTGAAACATTTTTGGAGCAGAAACTCTCCCAATCCTCCTCAAAACTTCTCACAAACTTGGCGTTTCCGCTCCAAAAACCCACTCAAAAGATAATAAATAACCTAAAAGTATGTTCACACTGCAGTCAATAACATCGATTTTTCAAGCAGAATACGCTTCAAGAAACTCTCCATTGCTCTGGAGTTTTGTAAACCTGGAGCATCTTTTGTTAGTGTTCTTTTTTGGTCATTTTCTGAGTGTTTTTTCCATCATTTTTTTCTGACGTGATTTTTTTTGCACGTTTTATTTGGATTACCACCGTTTTAGGGTGTTCTTTTATATCCATAAGGAAATTATAAAACTGGTTGCAATTTTTAGCTTTTATTGACATATGGGCAGAGCTGAAGCGGGAAGGGGGCATGGCAACTGCTGCTACAAAACAATTCCTTTGTCAAGAATATCAAGTACACCATTGGAAAAATAATTATTTCTGGATTAGAATGTATATTGTAAAAATATTCTCTAATTTATTTTTTTTTCAGGGGAAGTTGAACGACAGTGCTCAATCCCTGGCTGCGTTGGCTCCTAAACTTAATGTGAGTATAGTCCGCTATGTTCATCCATTAACTAATATAGGGGTTTGTGTGAGGATACCACCACCAATCTTCTTCATAGGCTTAGTCTGGTATTACAGCTCAGCCCAAATAAATGGGTAATTAATTGATGACTGATGCTTAGGCTAGGGTCACACGACCATTTTCTCTCCATCTGAGCAAAACGGTCCGATATTTTCCACTGACCCATATACTTGCATTGCCGATTTTGATACAACACTCAGATCAAAATTGATCATGTCAATGAATTTTTCATTGGACCACTGGGTGCGAGGAAAAAAATCGGACATGTGCACGGCCCCATAGAATAATGAGTGCTATCCATCAAAACCACAGATAGCTCTCTTTTGATTTAAACGCTTGTGTGCACGAGCCCTTAGACTAGGTAATCAACTCTAGACCTGCATTTAAACTGAACTGCAGTACCCAAAAACGTCCACTACACAACACTGTAGTGTTCCAGTTCCATACACTGTGTATGTGTAGCCACCTAATAAGTGGGGAAGTCCGCTACCCGACCGCCACTGTTCTGATATTCGTGACTTCCTAATTAAGGATAGGTGATCAATATCATAGTCTTGGACAACCCCTTTGATGTGATCTCTAATACCAGACACTGTTTCTGGTAAAAATCACTCTTTTTTCTAGTCACATGCCAACCCTTTAATTGTGCCAAATTACAATGTCATGTAGTAAATGTCTTTGTGATGCGCTATGTTACCCTTTGAAATAATAAATTACTACCTCCATGTGAGGATTATTTAGTTCTGGTGAACATGGCTTATAATCTGATGAACAGTCAAATACAACATGAAAAGGCAATGCAGCCATGTGGGTGGTCAGGCGTGCACAAAGTTTACCATAAACATGCTCTGGCATCACAGAAAATATTGGAATATTGGGATCTGCGTCCAATATTTGATCAATTGGGGCCTGACCACTGTGATCCTCACCAGCTTCCAGTACAAAGCTCCTTAGTCGCAGAGACACACTGACCACCCATGTGAGCCCTACTGTCTCTTTATCTGAAAAAACAGTCCATGTGGCCAGGCAGGAAAAAGGTGTAAGGAACTAACAGAAGACTACGTGGCATGGTGCTTACCCAACAACATGGCCGCTTGTAAGAACAGTTTTTGTGCCCTTTGCCTTCCAAGTAGTAGTTTGATAACAGAGGGATCGTAGCCATAGACAGCATCATTCGTGGTTGTACAGAAATGTCCTCAACTTCATCTTAATCCTCCAGTTTTTATAAGACATCGAGCAATATTATTTAATAAAGGGATTTATCACAATGAAAAGCCCTGAAGTACTATAAAGTGTGGACAGCAGAAGAGATTTAATTTCTATCTCAGAACTCACTTTCACCCCACCCTCCCAGTAAAGTCTGCAAGAGGCCCACACTCTGCACGAAAATGAAGTATTTAGGAGTGTGGGCTGTTTGTCAGGGACTAGGAGTCCAGGGGATGCCTTGCAATGCAGCACAATGGACTGTTTGCCAGATTACCGCAGGCGAGTGAAAGTGAGATCAGACATGAGAATCGCAGCCATGGGATCTGTACCTCTTCACATATCTGATAAATGATAGAGGAACTGATGTATAATACTGACCACGCTACTGTTGAAGATGTTTAGTTCCACACTATTAGGAAGTTCAGGCAGTTTTTTATTGACGCGTTTCAGGTCAGATCTGTAGTTTGTCTTGAAGTTTGGTCCGAGCTTGAAACGCGTCAATAAAAAAACTACCTGAACGTCTCTGAGTGTGAAACTACTCATCTTTAACAGCAGCACGGTCAGTATTATACATCAGTAGCTTTATCGTTTTAGAAAAAGCTCTTCTTTCTGTCTTCTAATTACAACACAGCATTTATTGGAGTGGTGTCAGCCACAACCTCACCTGGTGAGCACGTCCTCACTCCCTATTCCCATTTACCTCATAGAGTTCTCCTATGTGCACTTGTCTCTTTTATGTGTTTTCTTCTGCTGTCTGAGCAGTACAGTAGATCAGCGCCATTTTTCTTGGTTCTTCATGCCACTCTTAATGAAGGGATGTGGTGGAGTACGATGCGTTGAGGTAGAGGAGGAGGAGCACGATACTTAATCTTCTCAATGGCATGTGCCTCACCAGAAATTCTAGCATTTCTGGCATATGTAATGGCGTAACATCTGATGAATTCGGCCGGCACATCCATCCTTTGCCCACTTTGGCAGAGCTGCCCTAGACTGATCTGAAAACTTTAGCGACTTTTCAAAGTGTTTTATACAAGAACACTATGATGATTTGGCCCCAATCTCCTTGTGTTAGTAGAGATCCCCTACTGCTGCACCTATAGGAAATATTTGTTTTGTAAGAGAATTCACATTTTTTTCCTTTTAAGGCTGGGATACAACGTGCCGTGCAAAATATCTACACTCTGAAAGGACCAATGATTCAAGGAACAATTGATCAACTGAAGAATGTAAGTTGCACATAATGTATGGCTTTATTCAGAGGAACCCCCACTGCAAAATCTGCAACAAGTCACCCCCCTTTCATGTGCCATTTATAATACTGGATAGTTATTGGGTAGAAGAAAATCCATTGGGCCCCCTCAGTCATCAGGACCTAGGTGTGACTGCACCACTTCACCCCTATGCTATGCACTTGAATTTCTTTAGTATTTGAAAATTGTCTCTTCAGAGAGGAAGAGAACTAGAACTCTAGCGCCACCTATTGGAAGTAGCAATCCTACAAGTTAATATTGACCCTTTAACAAGCCTTGTCACATGACTTAGGATAAAAGCCAAGACCAGGAACTCAATTTGCAGACACTGTGTTTCGGGGTACTGCCCTTCAATCAGTGCAAAGTGTGAGTTCTGGTTTGGCTGGAGGAGAGGCGTCAGACCGGTATCTAAGAAGTAACATTTCTCTTTGCGGAGAGCAACATGCTAAGCATGTCAAGGTGAGGAGAATTTTCAAGCCACAATGCTCCTCTGGAAAATATGCAAATTGTCTCTTCAGAGAGGAAGAGAACTAGAACTCTAGTGCCACCTATTGGAAGTAGCAATGTTACTTTTTAGTATTTGAGGAAATGTAACAAGATAGAAAAAGGAGTATAGTCACTTGACCAATTTTAGTGTAATTTTAGCATCATTTATACTACTTGATAATACTAACTACATACTGTACATTAGATCTGTGTAGGTCCAATATAACTTTTTTTTGCTAGTCAAAGCAAGCAAGGAGGAAAGGTAGTCATTATGGCCATCTCTCTATCTTATGGTGATCTGAATTCAGTTCAGTATAAGTAAATTTACCAAACTCTTCTGGAGTGTTCAGAGGCCTCTTAGAAAAGGTGAGACCTCCCAGACTTCCTGGAGTTGACAAATCACCCAGGCACACCAAAAAACTCCCAAAAACTACTTGGAAGGCAGATCTTCCAGAAGGATTCTTCTGTTGAAAGGGTATGGAAGATTCATGTAGGGGTTATGAAAGAGACATGGAGTGGTATAGCCTGATAAAGGCATGGCTATGAGGGGGGTTGCAGTTCCCTCTCGGAAGGACTTCCCAAAAAGTTGGCAAGTATTGCATAACAGCAGGTATGGGGGCAATGATACAGCCCCGAAAATGCAGCTTTATCATGTCCTTCCAACAAAAGAAGCTCAACTTAAAATCTCACTGCTCCCGATTCATTAAGACTCACATTGTGGTACATGGACGCCAAAACTGGAGTTGTGCAGAGAAATAAAGGGGCCGCTTGAGTAAGATGCGCCTAACACATTAAGAGGTGCACGCCTTAAGGTGTATCTTACAAGTGTCGTGCGCCTCCAGCAGATATGTACTCCAGGCTGAGACTGGAGTACAACTTCTGGACTAAGTTATGTAACTTTTCATGAATTTGACAAGCGGGTGTGGCCATGCTCTGTCCCACCCATGCACTGCACATATTGGCGTAGCTGGTTGGAATTGACGTGAAAACGGGAAAAGTCACAATATATTTGTGCAGCTTATGAGTTGCGCAAAAATATTATGACTTATTAAGATGTTTCACACTAGAATTTTAATGAATCGGCACCATTGCCTTATTTTCTGATTTTGTTTTATATATATATCACTTTAATACATGCCTATATTGAGGCAGCTGTTGCATCCGAGCAATTTAACTATGAAGTAAATAACGCATTTCACTTTCTGGATATTTCTATAGGAGAGCAAGTGTCTGCTCGATCGAGCGATAGGATACTTTTCCCAATACATTGACTGGGTGAAGCAAACTGTAAGTTACAATTAAAATTTCACTAACAAATATTGACCTTAAATTAATAATTATTTTTTTTATTGCAGAAACAGCGCCATTCTTATCCATGGGCCATGTATGGTATTGCAGTTCAGCCTCCTGCACTCAAACCGGGATGATCTACAATACCAGACACAACCCAGGAGCACGAGTGGTGGAAAACAGATATCCTTTTTAATCTCATACAGCCTTGTAATTATAAAGGATGTCGGCAGCTCCAGAGTATCAGCACAGATTATACAGATTATCTGCAGATTACAATCGTGTATTAGAATTATATGATCTGCAACAAGTTAAAACGCGCTGAGCAAACATGTCGCAATCCCTTTAGTCAATCCTTAACGGAATGAATTAATTGGAAATACCAAGGCTGTTGTTAGCTGTAAATGTCTTTGTAAGCTTCTTGGGCGTGTATGACAGTCACCTCATTACTCACGGCATGTAACTGCCATAGATTAGTCGCGGTAGAACCTGTTTCTGCATGTAGTAGACTTGTTTTATTTGGGCCCTAATTAAGAATTGACACTAAATCATGAAAACTTTTCACAATACAAATGGTAGCAGGGGTGGACATATCATTGATGCAACCGCTGCGATCGCACAGGGGCCCAAGAGGTAAAGGGGCCATTTCCACCTCCAAAGCAAGTGGAATTAATGCGCTATTGAGCTCCAAAGGGCCCCTATATTGTTCCTGCACAGGGGTCTTCTTCTGTCTGTGTCCGCCAGTGAATGCTCCATATATAGAGGAGTTGTTATAATCAGCCACATTAGCAGAATACAAGCTGCTGTACACTGTGGGTGACAGTCTGTAGTCAGCAGAGTACATGTTACATTTTCAACAATGCAGCCAATTTTTTACCTAATAATATATATTGACCTTGGTGGCATGAAAAAAATCTTTTAGATTACTAACCAGACATGAGCGGATTGATCCGCTGAGGATCGAGTTTGAGCCGAACTTCATGAAATTCGCAGTTTCATGCCAATGCAAACATTTTGAGATATGATTGGCGGTTCACAAAGTATAAAAAATAAATGTCTGGGGCCATTTCCCAAACTGCTGAAGCATCCGAGAGCGAAGTAATATAATTTTGTGTTGCCATAAGGGTTTCCCCATAATACCCTGCAGCTGTGACATCTTACAGATTATCACACCTTGTACAGTGGTGGTCAGTACCTGGGCCATCACAGATCAGTGGTTTCCAGTGGAGCACAGATTTTTTCCATCTCCAGAGTCACTGGGTGAGGGTGCAGTCAGATAACCGTATTACTCCCGAGAGGATTGCATTGCAATCCTCGGACTGGCCATCGAGGCTCCTTAAATGAGCGTGACAGCATGTATTTCTATACAGCTGTCACACTCAGGTCAGGAGAACCGAGGGCCAGTCCGAGGATTGCAATGCGATCCTCGCAGGAGTAATACGGCCATCTGACTTGACTCTGACCCTTAGACTTTGTCTCCTGTAGTGTAAACTCTTATGGTAAGCGGGGTCCTCTCTCTCTCCTTTGCCCAACATGTATTTTCTGAGCAATTACAAGCTTTCCAATATTGAGACTTGCGCAAATGTATTCACCACAAATGAAATTTTGATGAAGTAGCAAAAACCTGCTGACCAATTCCCTTTAAGATGGGGTTCAGATGCCTGTACTAAACGCAGCCCAGTCACATCTGCACATTGCGGACATGACTGGCTCCATGACATAGTTTGGATGAGTGGAAGAGCTGCCTGCTATTTACATGCACTAGTCTGGTCTGTAAATTGGACCTAAGTAGTGCATGTTGAGATTTGGTCCATGTAGACTGTCAGTCCATGTGTAAAATTGTTCTGTTCACTGGCACATTGACTATAATGGGTGCATGTGCTGTGTGGTCCGTGGCGCACTCACTGACAGCTGACGTCCATACAATAAAGCGACTCTTCATCCTTGGACTGTAAACCTCACATATACTTCCAGTAAGCTCTCTAAAAGGGAATCTGTCAGCAAGTTTTTGCTATGTCATCTGAAAGCAGCATATTGTAGGCAGAGAGACCCTGAATCCAATGATGTATCACTTAGTATACTAGGTACAACCTTTCTGACACAATCAGAGCTTTTAGATTTAGCAATGCTAAGAAAGCTTCCCCCGCCCACCCCAGGCTCTGTATATACAATGTCCATAGACAATGAGCTGCTTATCACAGGAGGTGGGTGGAGTCGGACCTGTGCTCAAAGCTGCTGTGTCCCTGCAATGATAAGCTCCTGGTGCTAAAATTATCATTGCAAGTAAGCAACAGTACTGAGCTTGCTAAGAGAGGTATCTCTGAAATCTGTCTTCTAACCCCTACCTGATGCTGTCTTCAGATTACATAGCAAAAACCTGCTAATAGATTCCCTTTAAGACAGTAGTGCTCGTGTCCGGGGATGGTGTCCCACTAAGTTATAGAAAGGCTGTCCGTCACGTGTGTTGAAGTAGTTTTCCAAGAACAACAGAACATTATAAATGACGCGTTTTGGGTCTACCAACCTTTTTCAAACAAAGTTATTATTATTTTGAAAAAGGCTCTGGTAGAGTCAAAACGCGTCTTTTATGATGTTCTTATGATTCTGTAACTACCTCGGTCTGAAAAGTGGCAATACATTTCTCATGTAAAAAGCAAATAATCAGTGCTCAGATTTTATTACAGGAGTTATCAGTAGTGATGAGCGAGTATGTTCTGTTAACCTTTTCGGCAAGTATGCTCGGGCCGAGCACCGAGTATTTACAGCTGCTCGGTGATATGGTTGAATCGCTCCCGTGTGCATGATTTGCGACTGTTTGACAACTTTAATACATGTGAGGAATGTGTAAGAAATAGACATTCCTCACATGTAATAAAGCTGTCAAACAGTTGGAAATCATGCACACAGGAGCGATTCAACCATATCACCGAGCAGCTGTAAATACTCGGAGCTCGGCCCGAGCATACTCGCCGAAAGGGTTAACAGAACATACTCGCTCATCACTAGTTATCAGTAATGGTTTCCCCCATGGATTTTGAGCGCCAGAGACCATATCTGTGACAGTAGAAAATGGGATAGAAGCTGCCCATAATAGCATGAATGACATTTACCGGATGGAAGCGGCTTCAGTCCATTGTGTCTCTGCAGAACTGACTCGTATGTATTCTTATTCCAGATCACAAATAATATCGCCTCCTGCCGCTCAGTGTCCACCACACTTGACAATGCTCGCACTGTGGTCTGCGATAATGTGGCCGACCCCTGGGTGAGTGGAATAACAAGCAAATGTTCAATATAGTTACAGTGCACAGATTATATAGATATATTCTGAAGATTACTGATTTATTAGAAGACCGGTATTACTGGCAAGTTACCGTAGGATATGTTTATAAATAGTGCTGCTCATATCAGTCTTGTATATTTTCAATGTGAGAAAAACTGATGGATGACATAACGGAGGTCACACAAGGAGAAATAAATCATGGCATGCGCCATTGCACGCTGTATTACAGCAACACAGCGGCTCTCAGAAGGCCTGGGGGGCCATAAAACAAACCTCTATTGTAGGGTACATCTTAATAATCATATGGCCAGACATTTTCTGGATCTTGCTGCCTGTAAGTATGTTGATGCCTACAGTCAATGGATTGCACTAAGCTGAACAGTTAGAAAAGATGGTCTTTAATGTACAAGGGGCATATATAGAAATTCTGGTACCCCATAAAAAAGGTTTGAATAGGGCTGGCCCATGGACTCACGGTTATAGTGTCAACAAGCCATTAGGGGGCATTGCTCCTGTGTCTAACCACTTAGATGCGATGGTCAGTATACACTATAGCATCTAAGGGGTTGAAATGCTGTGATCACAGCAGTTATGGGCTGATGTTCGCTGTGAAAATACCCAGCACCTGTCAGGTATGAAGCGGGATCAATATGTTAGCCCCGATCCACACAACTCCTCCAACAGAAGTTGGGAGAAGTAGGTGGATGACAGTCATAGAGAGGGGACATTAAAGAGAACCTGTCAGCAGGATTTAGCCCTACAAACTAAAGGCATGGCTATAATGGCGCTGTGATGCTGATTAATCTGATACCTGATGTGAGGGGATCCGCTCAGTGGCTGCTGAATACTCACCTTGTAAAGTTTTGATAGAATGATGTCTTCTGTGCTTCAGGGCGGGACGTGGGGCAGGATCTTCTTCTCGTTCTCCGCCCCCCCACCAGCCTCCTCTACTTCTTGTGCAGGTCACTGATTATTCAGGAGGCAGGTTACTAAATAATCAGTGACCTGTACAAGAAGCAGAGGAGGTTGGTGGGGAGCAGAGAACCAGAAGAAGACCCTGCCCCAACGTTCTGCCCTGAAGCACAGAAGACATAATGTTATTGTGACACCCCAGGGGTCTGGTTGTCACAGTGATAGAGATATTACGTCTGAGAGCAGGTGGGAGGTCCTTTGGTCAGGGATCCTGTGCATGCCACACCTCCTGCCCAGCCTTGGGAGGGGAAGAACTTCCCCTGTATAAACCCGGGGCTGAGGCAGGGTTAGTGAGTCCAGGAAGAGTAGAGACAAGAGCAGCATAGGAAGCAGCAGAGTCACAAGGAGTCAGGGCCTGGCAGCTAAAGAGCTCGCCCTGACTAAGAAGATTCTTTACCGGACCCGGAGTCCGAGGCTGTGGGGACTAACTTCTACCCAGCAGCAGAATCCGTCAGGCAGGGGATTTCAGGTCCCCTGGCCCAGAAGCCCGAAGGCCCGGTCACACGCGTGGGACCAGCACCGCCATCGTGGAGCGGAAGCCATTAGAAGGCCCCGAGTCACCGGCCATACGGGTGAGCACCACACGGTACACTCAGGGACGTGGGCTACTTACATCAGCTTCTAGCAAGGTAGCCAGAAGAGTACAGTCAGCTTGGGAGGCCTACAACTACGCCTGGCCAGGGGAGATCCCATCTGCTCAAGGACTGACCAGGCCCCGTTCGCTAGCAAGTACTCCGGGAGGGTCTATCGTTGTTACCAGTAAAGACCCTGAACGCTACCATACCGTCTCTGAGTGGTTCCTGCTACCCCCATCATCCACGTCGGCTGCCCTGAGGCCATACCCCTCCCGTTGGGGGTTATACTATCACGCTGCACCATCCTTCCACCGGCCTCAGCGGTCTGCCCTGCAGCAGCAGCCCCCTGGCTGCATTCAACGGGTGGCGTAGTCATCAACCATTTTCTACCGCTAACAGACTGCCGTCCAGTTTGACTCCCTGGGCACGGACCGGGTCACCGCCACGAGACTACAACCCTAAACAGATCCGGCTCCGGGTAAGCTCCCGCGTGCGCAACGCAGCGCGACACAGGCCCAGGGGCGCGTAAACTTTGGCGTAGTCGGCAGGATCACGTGCCCGCAACCACCGGGTACTGCGTGCCTGAAAAGCAAAGACTGTTCAAACTTACCAGTGGTGAAGATTCCCGCCATCGGTGAAGATTCCCGCCATCCGGCGCCATCTTCAGCCTTCTTCCCGCCATCGGTGAAGTTTCCCGCCATCCGGCGCCATCTTCAGCCTTCTTCCCGCCATCCGTGGAGTTTTCCCGCCATTGGACGCCATCTTGAGGACGCCGCGCGGGAAGAAGAGGGGCGTGGACTCCGAAAGCGCGCGAGAACTGAAGCCCCGCCTCACGTCTGGACGTTGCGTAAGGTCCTGGAAGGAGCCCAGCAGACGCCGACGTCACAGGAGCGCGACGGAAGGTCCTCAACCCTGACGATCCACTGCGGAGCCGCGGCCTACGGAACAGGATCATCGCAAGGTAGGCCACGGTCCACTAGGGGGGAGGAAGATGTCGGATACGGAGGAGAGCTCCACTGCCTCAACCCCCGCCAGCGCTACCGCTGTTGCAGTTATGCCCTTCACCATGCCCTATATCCCGGGAGCAGCTTGGCTACCCCAGTACTCAGGGGAGTCACATACCCTGCATGACTTTAGAGAAAAGCTGGATAGCCTCTTCCAGGTGTACCCCCTCACAGAAGAGCAAAAAGTGAGCATCCTGGTGGCCCAACTAACTGGGGCAGCCAAAAGGGAAGTAAAATCCTGGCCACCTGGGAGGAAGACTGTCGCAGGGATACTAACCCGGCTGAAGGACACCTTTGATACCCGCACCTCAGCCGAGATTAAACTTAGATTCTACGGGTGCAAGCAGCGAGCGCATGAGAGTATAAGGGACTATGCACTCAACCTACAAGAGGCCCTGAGGGCCATTAAGCAGACCGACCCTAATGGAGTGGGAAACGAGGACAGGCTGTTGACCGAACAATTTATAGAGGGTTTATATTGCAATGCCCACCGCACCCAGTTGCGGGCAATGGCCTTACAGGACCCTCATCTAGAATTTGCACAGTTCAAGGACAGAGCCATCCGGGTGCTCCGAGAACCGGCACCAGGTGGCGTTGTGACCCACAGACGCCCCACTACCACTTACTACCAGGAGGCGGCGCCCTTGTCAGCAGGGCCTGTGGGAGCTGATGCGCAGGCTTTGGACAATGACCCGGCTCCAGACCTACACCATCAGGTCCAAGAGCTAGCTAAAAGCGTTGCTGCGCTAACCCGAACTGTGCAGTCTTTACAGGTTTCCACTCCAGGGAAGATCCAGCTGGCATCCGGACCGGAGGACATCCCGTGGCGTCGACCAAGGAGGACCCCACCGGCCAGAGGAAGACCCAGTGACCGATACAGCGAGGACGGACGACCCATCTGCCGCCGCTGCAATCAACCCGGACATATGGAAAGGTACTGTTCTTTAAACGGGCACAACCTGGGGTAGAGGGCCAACCCCCAGGAAAAAGATCACCAGGCCCATCGAACTGGCGCGACAGATATGTGGGAGGACGTCCAGTCTTGCCTGTGGTACTGGATGGCATTCCCATGAGTGCCCTACTGGACACCGGGTCACAGGTCACCACCATCCCGTACGTGCTCTTCAAGCAGTACTGGAATGACTCGGATATTACCCGCTACCCTGACGACGACTTGAGTATCATCGCCAGCAATGGTCAGCCCGTGCCACAGATCGGATTTAAAGAGGTGACCATCAAAATTGGTAGAGTCGAACTGGCCGCACAGGGACTGATCATTGTAGATATTGACAAACATGAGAGTCACCCAAAAATAACTCTAGGAACTAATGTAATTGAAAATTGTCTTGCAGAGGTGATTTTCCTTTTACAGCAGGTTGCCAAGAATGCCAGCTCCGGCGAGCAGCGGGTGCTCCAGAAAGAGATCCGGGCACTGATGCAACGGCAACAAGTGGAACTCTCCGGCGGTGAGATTGGTAGCGTAAGAATGTGTGACCCTTTTCCTATTGCCATGCCCCCAAAAAGTGAAATGATGATTTGGTGCCGGGCAGCTATTGGTCTGAGAGGTAGAGATTACCAGGCAATGGTAGAACCAGTTTACTCAGACAGTAGGCCCACCATTTTGACAGCACGGGGGGTGGTCAATGTACGCCATGGGAGGGTGCCCGTTCGCATAATAAATATCGGGGAGAGGGAAGTGTACCTGCCCCGGTATGCCACGCTAGCCAAATTATATACCACTAATCAAAATTCTATACAATCTGTGGAACCCTTGCCTCCATCTCACCCGGAGGAAGGTAACGGCTCTAAGAAAGACATGGAGGACTGGTGTCAGCAACTACATCTGGGTACTGACTCCACTCCCTCACACCAGAAACAAGGAGTCTATCGGGTGGTTCAAGAGTATGAGAGAGTGTTTAGTAAACACCCGTTAGACTTCGGGCGAGTCAAGGGGGTAGAACACCGCATCCCCACGGGAGATCATCCTCCCATAAAAGAGAGGTATCGACCCGTACCCCCTGCACATTACCAACACGCCAAGGGGATGCTTAGAGACATGAAGGAGGCTGGGGTAATCCGGGATAGCTGTAGCCCCTGGGCAGCCCCACTAGTTTTAGTCAAAAAGAAAGACAACACCATGAGGATGTGTGTAGATTACCGGAAAATCAACCGTATCACACACAAGGATGCGTACCCCTTACCAAGGATAGAGGAGTCATTGGCTGCTTTAAGATCTGCTAACTTCTTCTCTACCTTGGATCTCACTAGCGGGTACTGGCAGGTTCCTGTAGCAGAGGCGGACCGGGAGAAGACCGCATTCACCACCCCGATGGGACTTAGCGAGTTCACCTGCATGCCGTTCGGACTCTGCAACGCCCCAGGAACCTTCCAACGATTAATGGAGTGCTGTCTGGGCCACAGAAACTTCGAGACGGTCCTGTTGTACCTGGACGATGGCATCGTATACTCCAAAACTTATGAGGACCACCTGAAACACCTGGCGGAGGTGTTCGAAGCTCTGGCGAGTTACGGCCTAAAGGTGAAACCCTCCAAGTGTCACCTCCTGAAACCAAAGGTGCAATACCTGGGACACGTGGTGAGCGCTGACGGAGTGGCTCCCGACCCCGATAAGATCACCGCAATTAAGGGATGGCCAAGCCCCTCCAGCGTAAAAGAAGTGCGGCAGTTCCTAGGGTTGGTAGGCTACTACCGAAGGTTTATTCCCGGTTTCACCAAAAAGGCAGCACCTATGCAGGACCTCCTGATAGGCCAGTCCCGGAAGGCCAAGAACCAGAAGCCGCCCTTCAAATGGGAAAAGCTAGAAGAAGAGTCCTTCCGCCAGCTGAAGATGGCCCTCACGGGGGATGAAATCTTGGCGTACCCGGACTATAGCCAGCCCTTCATCCTCTACACCGACGCCAGTAACATCGGGCTAGGAGCCGTACTGTCCCAGATTCAGCAGGGGAGAGAACGAGTAATCTCCTATGCCAGCCGAAAACTGCGACCCACCGAAAGGAACCCCGAAAATTACAGCTCATTTAAGCTAGAGTTCCTGGCCGTGGTATGGGCAGTCACCGAGCGCTTTAGGCATTACCTCGCTTCTTCCCGGTTCACCGTATACACGGATAACAACCCGCTGACACACCTGGACACGGCAAGACTCGGTGCCCTGGAGCAGAGGTGGATGGCCCGTCTGTCCAACTACGAGTTCACAATTAAATACCGGGCAGGGCGCTCCAATACCAACGCGGACGCCCTGTCCAGGATGCCCAACCTGCCGGACGGAGGAGAAGATCCGGAGGGACTGGAAGAAGTTGAACTCCCTGCGTTCCACCGTCATGGGACTATCCAGTATTCCCACCGGGTAAGGAGTAAGCAGGCTGCTACGTTGAACCCCTTACCTCACTACAACTGGGCGGAAACGCAAGACAGCGACCCTGCCGTCCGACTGGTGAAGGAGATGCTGACTCGCCCGGAGGCTAGCCTGGAATCAGACGCTCCAGAGGAAGCCAAACAACTATGGGCAGAGAAGAGTCGACTGTTCCTTTACAAGGGGAAGTTGTGCCGCAGAATGGTTAACTCCAGGACGCATGAACTACTCTGGCAAGTAGTGGTGCCACGAAGAGACGCAGCCATGGTGATGGAGGCATACCACGACGGAGCTGGACACTTCGGGTGGAAAAAGCTGGAGTTCCTGCTGCGCGAGCGGTTCCACTGGGTAGGCATGAGGGGAACCATCGAGAAGTGGTGCAGAGACTGTGGCCCGTGCAATCTGAGAAGGAAGGACCGGGCCAGCCAGAAGACTCCCCTGCAGTCCATCGTCACCCGGCAACCGTTGGAACTGGTAGCCTTGGATCATGTAAAACTGACCCCCAGCAGAAGTGGCTACGTCTACGCGTTAACCATCGTGGATCATTACTCCCGGTTTCTGGTTGTCGTCCCCGTCAAGGACTTAACGGCTCGAACAGCAGCTAGAGCCTTCCAGCAGCACTTTTGCCGTCCACACGGGTACCCGGACCAAGTGCTGACGGACCAGGGACCTGCCTTTGAAGCGGAGGTCTTCCAGGAATTCTGCAATCTGTATGGCTGCCGGAAGATAAGGACGACACCCTACCATCCGCAAACTAATGGACTTTGTGAGAAAATGAACCAGGTGGTAATGGATCTTCTAAAAACGTTGCCCCTGGAAGAACGCAGTCTGTGGCCTGAGAAGTTGCCCGATCTGGTGGACCTATACAACCACATCCCGGTAGGTTCCACCAACTGTACCCCGGCTTACCTAATGAGGGCAAGACCTGGTAAGTTACCTGTTGACCTGGAAATGGGAGTCCTGACGCCCGAGGACACTTCACCAGAAACGGACTGGGACACAGAGAGGCAGCAGCAGTACCGGAAAGTACAGGAGAGCGTGGAGCGAAGTCTCTGTCAGGCTAGGGAAAGACAAGAGAAGACTTACAACCAGTATGCTCCCGCTGTTCCCCTGGTACCCGGAGAGCAGGTCTTGAAGAGGAAGAGACGGCTCCACAAGTTGGACGACCAGTGGGAGAAGGACCCGTACACCGTACTGCCCTCAAGCCACGAGAACCCGAAGGTCTGTACCATCAGTAAAGACGGAGGGGAAACCACAGCCATTGTATCCCGGGACCACCTGAAGAAGTGCCCCGAACAACTGAGGAACCCTGAGGAGGAACAGGAAGACCATCGACCCGTGGAAGAAAGGGAAGATATGGTTAGTACCGTGCTCGGGGACTTCCCTCGGTCTTGGACTCAAGTCAATGGTGCAGTTGTGGTACCCGTACTCACCTTCCTCCAACCATCATCCCAAGAACCTACGGAGCAATGGGTAGAGCTGGAAGAGCAGCCGGTCCAGGAGGCAGAAGACTCCACCCAAGCGGAACAGGAGAATCCACCCTCTGCTTATAGTGAGCCTGCCGTACCCCTAGTGAGACAAAGAGCCGGTAGACAGCTGCCCAGTTTACCCTTGACAGCTCCTACACCCTGTAGTTCAGGGCCAGACAGTCAGCTCCGTAGGTCCACTAGGGCCACTAGAGGCCAGTTACCCGCACGTTGGAGGATCTAAATGTTTAAGTTGTTTTACAATGTTTACCTGTTTATTGTTGCTTGTGTGTAATTTTGTGTTTCTAGTTGTTTTTAGGAGTCTTCGGTGGATTTACCGGGAATCCTTTGTATATAGTTGGAGCGTAACCCAGGATGGACTAGAGACTGTTAAGGACTCGGGGTAGGACAGACCCCTACCTGGTTACGTCTCCCTGTGTTGGTGAAATGGACACCTTTGCTTTTCTTCAAAGACTGCACCCGGTTGCGGACATCCGTGACCATCTTATTGTGTTTCCTTATTGTATTTTATTGTTCTTTGATATACCTTGTTATATTTTTCTAAAAAGTGTTTAGTCCCGGAGTACTAAATTTCACTAGGGGGGAGTGTGACACCCCAGGGGTCTGGTTGTCACAGTGATAGAGATATTACGTCTGAGAGCAGGTGGGAGGTCCTTTGGTCAGGGATCCTGTGCATGCCACACCTCCTGCCCAGCCTTGGGAGGGGAAGAACTTCCCCTGTATAAACCCGGGGCTGAGGCAGGGTTAGTGAGTCCAGGAAGAGTAGAGACAAGAGCAGCATAGGAAGCAGCAGAGTCACAAGGAGTCAGGGCCTGGCAGCTAAAGAGCTCGCCCTGACTAAGAAGATTCTTTACCGGACCCGGAGTCCGAGGCTGTGGGGACTAACTTCTACCCAGCAGCAGAATCCGTCAGGCAGGGGATTTCAGGTCCCCTGGCCCAGAAGCCCGAAGGCCCGGTCACACGCGTGGGACCAGCACCGCCATCGTGGAGCGGAAGCCATTAGAAGGCCCCGAGTCACCGGCCATACGGGTGAGCACCACACGGTACACTCAGGGACGTGGGCTACTTACATCAGCTTCTAGCAAGGTAGCCAGAAGAGTACAGTCAGCTTGGGAGGCCTACAACTACGCCTGGCCAGGGGAGATCCCATCTGCTCAAGGACTGACCAGGCCCCGTTCGCTAGCAAGTACTCCGGGAGGGTCTATCGTTGTTACCAGTAAAGACCCTGAACGCTACCATACCGTCTCTGAGTGGTTCCTGCTACCCCCATCATCCACGTCGGCTGCCCTGAGGCCATACCCCTCCCGTTGGGGGTTATACTATCACGCTGCACCATCCTTCCACCGGCCTCAGCGGTCTGCCCTGCAGCAGCAGCCCCCTGGCTGCATTCAACGGGTGGCGTAGTCATCAACCATTTTCTACCGCTAACAGACTGCCGTCCAGTTTGACTCCCTGGGCACGGACCGGGTCACCGCCACGAGACTACAACCCTAAACAGATCCGGCTCCGGGTAAGCTCCCGCGTGCGCAACGCAGCGCGACACAGGCCCAGGGGCGCGTCATTATGAAAACTTCTCAAGGTGAGTGTTCAACAGCCACTGATCGAATCTCCTCACATCAGGTATCATATTAATCAGCATCACAGCGCCATCATAGCCATGTCTTTAGTTTATAGGGCTAAATCCTGCTGACATGTTCTCTTTAAGCGCTGGTACTTCCCGACTCATAGACCTATAGCAGCTCTGTGTTCTGCTGCCATTGGCTCTATGCCACTATAATATACCTTTCAGAAGAATCCTGTCATAAAACTGGATTCAGAGTTCACAGGCAAATTTGTTGCAGACAATCAATCTCTTCTTTTCATCTAAACAGGATCATTTCTGCATCATGTGCTTGGATTTCTACAAGCCCCATGCAGATAAATGGAAGAGCTATGAAATAGTATGCAACAAATCTGCAACATGTAAACATACTCATAAAGTGATGGGTCCTAAAAGTTAGAAGGACTAGTAATAGACAAGCGGACAAGCAAGCTGTGGGATAATTCTGCATACAAGCTAAATTCACCCACAGCTTGATTTTTTGGGGTCATGCCCAAGCTGACATTATGTATATTCCACAAGAAATGGAGAAGTGCTAAAAGGTAGTAATAACTGATGTGGTTTTCTTTGTAGAATGGCTTTTGGTTTTGCCTTGGATGGTGCGCCATTCTCCTAATTCCTAATATATTATTGAGTATTAAATCTGCACAGTATATCGCACCCAAGTCTCGGTGAGTATACCAGGCCTTTAAACATCCACATACATACTTACAGTGCTCAAAATGTATAAAAAGGTCTTAAAAGCATGTGCCTGCTATTAATAGGCTTACAGTGCTTTGAATAAGTATTCATGCCCGTGTACTTTTCGACATTTTTCATGTTACACCCACAAACTTAAATGTTTTTATATTTTATGTGATATGCTGTAACACAAAGTAGAAGTATTTGTGAAGTGTCAGGGAATTGCTACATGGTTTTCTAAATATTTTAAAAATATAAATCTGAAAATTATGATATGCATTTATATTCAGCCCTCGTAAGTCAACACTTTATAGGACCACCTTTTGCTGCATTTACTGCTACAAGTCTTTTAGGGTCTGTCTCTACCAGCTTTGTGCATCTAGTGCAGTGGTCCCCAACCTTTTTTGCACCAGGGACCGGCTTGAAGCAAGATCATTTTTCCATGGCCCAGCAAGGAGGGGGTGGGGTGGGCGGGGCTTTGGTCATATGGGGGCGGGGTAATGGAGGGATTTGGAGTTTAGTGCATACTTATCATATAGTGTAGACCAGGTCCCCGCCAGGAGCTATGCCAGGAGCCCCACATAATGTGCTGTGCCAGGAGCCGCATCACTGAGGCCCCATCACGCCCTGCAGCAGGACAGGGCAGCTGTCCTGACAGCTGCTGTTCAGCTGCATTTACTTCATCCCAGGGGCGGACACAGACTGTAGTGGGCCCCTGTGCAAGAAATTTTTGGGGGCCCCCCCCGCCCTTCATAAGGCAACAAAGTTATGTAAACATAACCCCCCATGTGCATCTCTCACCCCCCCATGTGCAGCTCACCCCCGTGCATCTCTCATCCCCCTCCGTGCATCTCTCATCCCCCTCCGTGCATCTCTCATCCACCCCCCGTGCATCTCTCATCCCCTCCGTGCATCTCTCATCCCCCCCGTGCATCTCTCACCCCCCCGTGCATCTCTCATCCACCCCCCGTGCATCTCTCATCCCCCCGTGCATCTCTCACCCCCCCGTGCATCTCTCATCCACCCCCCGTGCATCTCTCATCCCCCCCGTGCATCTCTCACCCCCCCCGTGCATCTCTCACCCCCCCGTGCATCTCTCACCCTCCCATGTGCATCTCTCATCTCTCCCCTCCCTCCCATGTGCATCTCTCATCTCTCCCCTCCCCCCATGTGCATCTCTCATCTCTCCCCTCCCCCCATGTGCATCTCTCATCTCTCCCCTCCCCCCATGTGGATCTCTCATCTCTCCCCTCCCCCATGTGCATCTCTCATCTCTCCCCTCCCCCCCATGTGGATCTCTCATCTCTCCCCTCCCCCATGTGCATCTCCCATTCCCCCCACTCCTAGTTAATTGTATTTAAAAAAAAATAAAACTTGTTATACTTACCCCCATGCGATCCCTGCAGAATCCTGGCGCTCGTCCAAATCGCTGACACCAGGTTCTCCTGACTTCCGGCCATGTGACGGCGCCGTCACATGACCGGAAGTCAGGGGAATCATGAAGGTGCTGCCGCAGCAGCGCAGCGCTAAGATGTCCCGGACCCGGCGCTTAGCATGCGGCCGGGGGCCCCATGAGGAGAGAGACGCACAAGAGGGGGGCTCCGAGGGGGCTCCTACCGGCCGGGCCCCATACTGGAGTCAGGGCAGTCATGCCCTGATGGCGGCCCTGCTGGAGGCTGGAGGGGCCCCCTCTCCCCGCGGACCGGCTGAAAAACCCCAACGGCCCGGTCCTGGTCCGCGGACCGGCGGTTGGGGACCTCTGATCTAGAGGATGAAATTTTTGCCCATTCTTCTTTGCACACTTGCTGTAGCTTGGTGATATTGAATGGAGATGTCTGTGAGCCGCAATTTTGTAGTCTTGCCCCATATTCTCAATGGGGTTTAGGTCTGTATTTTGACTGAGCCATTCACACACATGAATATGCTTTGATCTAAACCATCCATTGTAGCTCTGGCAGTATTTTTAGAGTCCTGCTGTAAGGTGCACCTACGCCGTGTCAAGTCTTTTGCAGCCTCAACCAGGTTTTCCTCCAGGATTGCCCTGCATTTATCTCCATCCATCTTCCAATCAACTCTGACTACCTTCCCTGTCCCTGCTGAAGAAAAGTCTCCAAACAGCATGATGCTGCCACCACCATGTTTGACAGTGGAGATGGTGCATTGTTAGTTTTCTGCCACACGTCGCGCTTTGCAGTTAGTCCAAAAAGTTCTACTTTGGTCTCATCTGAGCAGAGCACCTTCCTCCACATGCTAGATGTGTCCCCTACATGGCTTTTTGCAAACTCCAAACAAGACTTCTGATAGCCTGCTTCAAAAATAGCTTTCTTCTTGCCACTCTTCCATAAAGGCCAGATTTACAGAGTAAATGACTAATAGTTGTCCTGTGGACAGATTCTGCCACCTGAGCTATGGATCTCTGCAGCTCCTCCAGAGTAACCGTGAGCCTCTTGCCTGCTTCTCTAATTAGTGCTGTCCTTGTTTGGGATGTCAGTTTAGGTGGACGGCCATGGCTTGGTAGGTTTGCAGTTGTGCCAAACTTCCTCTATTTTTGGATTATGGCTGGGTTGTTTAACAGTGCTCCATGACATGTTCAGAGCTTGGGCTATTTTTTTATAACCTAACTCTGTTTTCCTCTTTTCCACAACTCTATCCCTGACCTGTCTGGTGTGTTCCTTGGTTTTCGTGATGTTGTTTGATCCCTAATGTTCTCAAACAAACCTCTGAGGCCTTCACAGAACAGTTGTAGTTATACTGAGAATAAATTACATACAGATGGACTTAATTTACTATTCATGTGACTTCTGGGGGCAACTGGTCACTCAGGATTTTATTTAGATGTTTCAGACTACAGGGGGCTGAATACAAATGCAAGTCACAATTTTCAGATTTATATTTTTAAAATAATTGAAAACCATGTATCACTTCATTTACACTTCACAAATACTTGCTACTTTGTGTTGGTATATAACAAAATCCCAATAAAAAAATATTTAATTTTGTGAGTGTATCGTGAAAAAATGTGGAAAAGTTCAATGGGTATGAATACTTTTACAAGGCACTGTATAATTGCGCTAGATGTTGGCACTCTTTCTACTTAGTTTACTTGATAAATGCGACCTACAATCATCTCTTTGGAGACTACAGCACCTTTCTCCTCATTTTTCAAATCTAGTTCATGATTTTTCAAAAATAGTATTTTTTACTGAATATTGACGAAAAGGGAACGTGTCAGCAAAAAAATTACCATTTGTTCATTTCACATTTTTTATGTTAAATTTATTTTTTATGTCATTTTGGAGATTTTTTTTTCCCACATCACTTTCTATGAAAAAATAGTCCTGAAATAATGCAATTCACACTCTGATCCCTGAGCTTCACATTAGACTCACACCGCCTGTACTATAGAGCTCATTTCTCAGTGATCATTTTATCATGAGAGGCAGGATTAAAATTAATGGTAACGCATATATATTTATATATATACAGTACAGACCAAAAGTTTGGACACACCTTCTCATTTAAAGATTTTTCTGTATTTTCATAACTATGAAAATTGTACATTCACACTGAAGGCATCAAAACTATGAATTAACACATGTGGAATTATATACTTAACAAAAAAGTGTGAAACAACTAAAAATATGTCTTATATTCTAGGTTCTTCAAAGTAGCTACCTTTTGCTTTGATGACTGCTTTGCACACTCTTGGCATTCTCTTGATGAGCTTCAAGAGTTAGTCACCGGAAATGGTCTTCCAACAATCTTGAAGGAGTTCCCAGAGATGCTTAGCACTTGTTGGCCCTTTTGCCTTCACTCTGCGGTCCAGCTCACCCCAAACCATCTCGATTGGATTAAGGTCTGGTGACTGTGGAGGCCAGGTCATCTGGCGTAGCACCCCATCACTCTCCTTCTTGGTCAAATAGCCCTTACACAGCCTGGAGGTGTTTGGGGTCATTCTCCTGTTGAAAAATAAATGATGGTCCAACTAAACGCAAATCGGATGGAATAGCATGCTGCTGCAAGATGCTGTGGTAGCCATGCTGGTTCAGTATGCCTTCAATTTTGAATAAATCCCCAACAGTGTCACCAGCAAAGCACCCCCACACCATCACACCTCCTCCTCCATGCTTCACAGTGGGAGCCAGGCATGTAGAGTCCATCCATTCACCTTTTCTACGTCACACAAAAGACACGGTGGTTGGAACCAAAGATCTCAAATTTGAACTCATCAGACCAAAGCACAGATTTCCACTGGTCTTATGTCCATTCCTTGTGTTCTTTGGCCCAAACAAGTCTCTTCTGCTTGTTGCCTGTCCTTAGCAGGGGTTTCCTAGCAGCTATTTTACCATGAAGGCCTGCTGCACAAAGTCTCCTCTTAACAGTTGTTGAAGAGTTGTGTCTACTGCTAGAACTCTGTGTGGCATTGACCTGGTCTCTAATCTGAGCTGCTGTTAACCTGCGATTTCTGAGGCTGGTGACTCGGATAAACTTATCCTCAGAAGCAGAGGTGACTCTTGGTCTTCCTTTCCTGGGGCAGTCCTCATGTGAGCCAGTTTCTTTGTAGCGCTTGATGGTTTTTGCAACTGCACTTGGGGACACTTTCAAAGTTTTCCCAATTTTTTGCACTGACTGACCTTCATTTCTTAAAGTAATGATGGCCACTAGTTTTTCTTTACTTAGCTGCTTTTTTCTTGCCATAATACAAATTCTAACAGTCTGTTCAGTAGGACTATCAGCTGTGTATCCACCAGACTTCTGCACAACACAGCTGATGGTCCCAACCCCATTTATAAGTCAAGAAATCCCACTTATTAAACCTGACAGGGCACACCTGTGAAGTGAAAACCATTTCTGGTGACTATCTCTGGAAGCTCATCAAGAGAATGCCAAGAGTGTGCAAAGCAGTCATCAAAGCAAAAGGTGGCTACTTTGAAGAACCTAGAATATAAGACATATTTTCAGTTGTTTCACACTTTTTTGTTAAGTATATAATTCCACATGTGTTAATTCATAGTTTTGATGCCTTCAGTGTGAATGTACAATTTTCATAGTCATGAAAATACAGAAAAATCTTTAAATGAGAAGGTGTGTCCAAACTTTTGGCCTGTACTGTATATATACTCTGCATATGTATATATATAAATATATACATATACAGTATATATAGATAACTCAGGATTCTCCAGTCACAATGGGGGATGTCACAGCTCTATTCATCCGACTAGCTGTGCAATGACCTCTGCACGGATCACAGAGCATGACCATAATACTCTTCCATAGCAGTCAAGGGGCATCTCCGGTCTATTATGATAAGAAAAAATTACTACATTTCTGACAAATGTGTTTTACATAAAACCTGATTTAAATTATCACTGCTGCTTTAACAAACTTTGCATAAATGAAAAGTACATGTGAGAATAAGAAACTTTGTAAAATATCTTATCACAGAAATCTGCTTCTTTCTCCACTTATGAGCCACTTTTTATACCTCTTTCCTGCTTTTTGAACTCACCATCCACTCTGAAAAAAAAAGCTCAAATCCATCTTGGTCAAATCAAGACAGACTGCCAGCACAATGGGGTGTCAGGCTACTCCTCCTGTTAAACTCTATAGAGAGGGTAGAAGGTAGGAGACGTGAGGAGTGCTCAGTAATTGAGAAACCATGCAGATCCAGGCAGAGAAACAATCAGCTTCCACCAAATTTATTTTACTCCAGAGCTGGATTCACAGCTACACAGATCAGTACTGCTGTATAATACACTGTGTGCAGAATTATTAGGCAAGTTGTATTTTAGAGGATTATTTTTATTATTGATCAACATCTATGTTCTCAATCAACCCAAAAGACTCATAAATATCCAAGCTTAATATTTTTGGAAGTTGGAGTGGGTTTTTTTTAGATTTGGCTATCTTAGGAGGATATCTGTTTGTGCAGGTAACTATTACTGTGCAGAATTATTAGGCAACTTAATAAAAATCAAATATAATCCCATCTCACTTGTTTATTTTCACCAGGTAAACCAACATCAGTGCACAAACTTTAAAGATAAACATTTCTGACATGCAAAAACAAAAACCAAAAAAATTAGTGATGAATATAGCCACCTTTCTTTATGATGACACTCAGCAGCCTTCCATCCATAGATTCTGTTAGTTGCTTGATCTGTTTTCGATCAACATTGCGTGCAGCAGCCACCACAGCCTCCCAGACACTGTTTCGAGAGGTGTACTGTTTTCGATCACTGTAGATCTCACATTTTATGATGGACCACAGGTTCTCTATGGGGTTCAGATCAGGTGAACAAGGGGCCATGTCATTATTTTTTCTTCTTTTAGACCTTTACTGGCCAGCCACGCTGTGGAGTAGTTGGATGCATGTGATGGAGCATTGTCCTGCATGAAAATCATGTTTTTCTTGAACGATACCGACTTCTTCCTGTACCACTGCTTGAAGAAGTTGTCTTCCAGAAACTGGCAGTAGGTCTGGGAGTTGATCTTCACTCCATCCTCAACCCGAAAAGGTTCCAAAAGTTCATCTTTGATGATACCAGCCCATACCAGTACCCCACCTCCACCTTGTTGGCGTCTGAGTCGGAGTGGAGCTCTCTGCCCTTTACTGATCCAGCCTCTGGCCCATCCATCTGGCCCATCAAGAGTCACTCTCATTTCATCAGTCCATAAAACCTTTGAAAAATCAGTCTTAAGATATTTCTTGGCCCATTCTTGACGTTTTATCTTATGTTTCTTGTTCAAAGGTGGTCGTCTTTCAGCCTTCCTTACCTTGGCCATGTCCCTGAGTATCGCACACCTTGTGCTTTTTGATACTCCAGTAACGTTGCAGCTCTGAAATATGGCAAAACTGGTGGGGAATGGCATCTTGGCAGCTTCACACTTGATTTTCCTCAATTCGTGGGCAGTTATTTTGCGCCTTTTTTGGCCAACACACTTCTTGCGACCCTGTTGGCTATTCGCCATGAAATGCTTGATTGTTCGGTGATCACGCTTCAAAAGTTTGGAAATTTCAAGACTGCTGCATCCCTCTGCAAGACATCTCACAATTTTGGACTTTTCAGAGCCCGTCAAATCTCTCTTCTGACCCATTTTGCCAAAGGAAAGGAAGTTGCCTAATAATTTAGCACACCTTATATAGGGTGTTGATGTCATTAGTCAACACCCCTCCTCATTACAGAGATGCACATCACCAGATTTACTTAACTGGTAGTTGGCTCTCAAGCCTATGCAGCTTGGAGTAGGACAATATGTATAAAAAGTATCATATGATCAAAATACTCATTTGCCTAATAATTCTGCACACAGTGTAATGTCTTCTATACTGTTGCTGCTGTTTCTTTCTGCATGCTGCATAGGGAAAGAAGAGCAGGAATCCCTCATGTCTCTGTATACAGAGCATGGAAGACATCATTGCAGGTAGCCTCCACCCACTAGCTTTGAGAAAACTGAAAATTTCACATAGCACCTACATAGTGGAAAACCAGCAAAAAATGCAGATTACTAATCAGAAATGTTGTTTATTTTTATGTACATATAAGCATATTCTGAAAAGTCAACAGAAACAACAGGTATTCTTTAATCAATAGATAATTCTCTGGTGACACATTTCCTTTTAAAATTTGCAGCAAAATATTGAATAGTTTAAAACGTTTTTGGCTGTTTTGTTGCCGTTAGCGGCATTTTTCTGGAGTGGGTTCGCAAGATCTTCTTTCTTTTACAATATTCTATATTATGAATAGAGATGAGCGTTGTTCTACTCGAACTGTTCGCCAATCTCAAATTCGAGCTGTTTTGGGCGGTGTTCGAGCCGTTCGGCGAACACGAACAATTTGAGAAAAATTCGGCTGTTCGAGGTTATGTTCGATAACTGTTCGTGCACCAAAATCATAACTGGATTTTTTCTCAGTAATGATGAAAATTAATGTTAATACGCAGTTTGAGTGTACAGCGGGGTGGGGGGAGGGGCAGGGGATGGATCTCTGCAGGAACAATGAAGATCTCCATTTTTTTTTTCTCTTTCCCGCATTTACAGTGGGGAGGTGCAATCTGTCAGCCTATCAGCAGCGCACACACGGAGCGAAGTGCTTTTTTTCACACAAGCAAGGGCATGTGTCATTGGCAGTGTATGTCACATGTCCTTGCCTTATAAGACCAAGCCATTTTCCCCGTCGCCACCATTTTCTCACTGCTGCAGCTGCGTGTTAGACGGCACCGCTGTTGCTGTGTGCGCTATACCTTGTTAATTTCAAGCCAATTTTCGCACAAATCTACAGATAGCTTGGGACTAGGGAATAGTTGTGATTGCAGTCCTTTTAAGGACTAGGTTACAGCATTTCCTACGACTTTTATCAGGCAGGTCTGTGCTCTTAAATAGATAGATTGTGGGAGTAAAGACTAATTGTAATTGCAGTCCTTTTCAGGACTAGGTTACATCAGTTCCTATCAGTTTTTGCCAGGCAGGTCTGTGCCAGTGCTGTGCAAGTTTTTTTCACAGCATTTGGCTAATCCTTTTTGGCCTATTGCAGAGTGTGTTAGTCAGTGGAGTAGCCTATCTGTGTTGCAAGATATACCACCTGTGTATAGAATACCAATTTTTTTACTGCACCTAGTGAAGCAAAATCTTTTGGGCATAGCATCATTCTATTAGTCCATCTATTTTTTTCTGCATCTAGCTCTGAAAAAATATTGGGCTTCTAGCTGTGTGTGGGACTTGTTGTATTAGTCCATCTATACTGACCTCCATCAGGTTGCAAACTGAATATATTTTTTTCTGCATCTACCTCTGAAAAAATATTGGGCTTCTAGCTGTGTGTGGGACTTGTTCTATTAATCCATCTATACACACCTCCATCAGGTTGCAAACTGAATATATTTTTTTCTGCATCTAGCTCTGAAAAAATATTGGGCTTCTAGCTGTGTGTGGGACTTGTTGTATTAGTCCATCTATACTGACCTCCATCAGGTTGCAAACTGAATATATTTTTTTCTGCATCTACCTCTGAAAAAATATTGGGCTTCTAGCTGTGTGTGGGACTTGTTCTATTAATCCATCTATACAGACCTCCATCAGGTTGCAAACTGAATATATTTTTTTCTGCATCTACCTTTGAAAAAATATTGGGCTTCTAGCAGTGTGTGGGACTTGTTGTATTAGTCCATCTATACTGACCTCCATCAGGTTGCAAACTGAATATATTTTTTTCTGCATCTACCTCTGAAAAAATATTGGGCTTCTAGCTGTGTGTGGGACTTGTTCTATTAATCCATCTATACAGACCTCCATCAGGTTGCAAACTGAATATATTTTTTTCTGCATCTACCTCTGAAAAAATATTGGGCTTCTAGCTGTGTGTGGGACTTGTTGTATTAGTCCATCTATACTGACCTCCATCAGGTTGGAAACTGAATATATTTTTTTCTGCATCTACCTCTGAAAAAATATTGGGCTTCTAGCTGTGTGTGGGACTTGTTGTATTAGTCCATCTATACTGACCTCCATCAGGTTGCAAACTGAATATATTTTTTTCTGCATCTACCTCTGAAAACATATTGGGCTTCTAGCTGTGTGTGGGACTTGTTCTATTAATCCATCTATACAGACCTCCATCAGGTTGCAAACTGAATATATTTTTTTCTGCATCTACCTTTGAAAAAATATTGGGCTGACTTGTTGTATTAGTCCATCTATACTGACCTCCATCAGGTTGCAAACTGAATATATTTTTTTCTGCATCTACCTCTGAAAAAATATTGAGCTTCTAGCTGTGTGTGGGACTTGTTCTATTAATCCATCTATACAGACCTCCATCAGGTTGCAAACTGAATATATTTTTTTCTGCATCTACCTCTGAAAAAATATTGGGCTTCTAGCTGTGTGTGGGACTTGTTGTATTAGTCCATCTATACTGACCTCCATCAGGTTGCAAACTGAATATATTTTTTTCTGCATCTACCTCTGAAAAAATATTGGGCTTCTAGCTGTGTGTGGGACTTGTTCTATTAATCCATCTATACAGACCTCCATCAGGTTGCAAACTGAATATATTTTTTTCTGCATCTACCTCTGAAAAAATATGTGGCCTTCTAGCAGTGTGTGGGACTTTCTCTATTAGTCCATCTATACTGACCTCCATCAGGTTGCAAACTGAATATAATTTTTTTCTGCATCTAGCTCTGAAAAAATATTTGGCCTTCTAGCAGTGTGTGGGACTTTCTCTATTAGTCCATCTATACTGACCTCCATCAGGTTGCAAATTAAAAATAATTTTTATCTGCATCTACAGTACTTCTGAAAAAATATTTGGGCTTCTAGCTGTGTGTGGGACTTGTTCTATTAGTCCATCTATACTGACCTCCATCAGGTTGCAAATTGAATATAATTTTTATCTGCATCTAGCTCTGAAAAAATATTTGGCCTTCTAGCAGTGTGTGGGACTTTCTCTATTAGTCCATCTATACTGACCTCCATCAGGTTGCAAATTGAATATAATTTTTATCTGCATCTAGCTCTGAAAAAATATTTGGCCTTCTAGCAGTGTGTGGGACTTTCTCTATTAGTCCATCTATACTGACCTCCATCAGGTTGCAAATTAAAAATAATTTTTATCTGCATCTACCTCTGAAAAAATATTTGGGCTTCTAGCTGTGTGTGGGACTTGTTCTATTACTCCATCTATACTGACCTCCATCAGGTTGCAAACTGAATATATTTTTTTCTGCATCTACCTCTGAAAAAATATTGGGCTTCTAGCTGTGTGTGGGACTTGTTGTATTAGTCCATCTATACTGACCTCCATCAGGTTGCAAATTAAAAATAATTTTTATCTGCATCTACAGTACCTCTGAAAAAATATTTGGGCTTCTAGCTGTGTGTGGGACTTGTTCTATTAGTCCATCTATACTGACCTCCATCAGGTTGCAAATTGAATATAATTTTTATCTGCATCTAGCTCTGAAAAAATATTTGGCCTTCTAGCAGTGTGTGGGACTTTCTCTATTAGTCCATCTATACTGACCTCCATCAGGTTGCAAATTAAAAATAATTTTTATCTGCATCTAGCTCTGAAAAAATATTTGGCCTTCTAGCAGTGTGTGGGACTTTCTCTATTAGTCCATCTATACTGACCTCCATCAGGTTGCAAATTAAAAATAATTTTTATCTGCATCTACCTCTGAAAAAATATTTGGGCTTCTAGCTGTGTGTGGGACTTGTTCTATTAATCCATCTATACAAACCTCCATCAGGTTGCAAACTGAATATAATTTTTTTCTGCATCTAGCTCTGAAAAAATATTTGGCCTTCTAGCAGTGTGTGGGACTTGTTCTATTAGTCCACCTATACTGACCTCCATCAGGTTGCAAATTCAAAATAATTTTTTGTCTGCATCTAGCTCTGAAAAAATATTTGGCCTTCTAGCAGTGTGTGGGACTTTCTCTATTAGTCCATCTATACTGACCTCCATCAGGTTGCAAGCTGAATATATTTTTTTTCTGCATCTACCTCTGAAAAAATGTTGGGCTTGTAGCTGTGTGTGGGACTTGTTCTATTAATCCATCTATACAGACCTCCATCAGGTTGCAAACTGAATAAAAAAATTTTTCTGCATCTACCTCTGAAAAAATATTTGGGCTTCTAGCTGTGTGTGGGACTTGTTCTATTAGTCCATCTATACTGACCTCCATCAGGTTGCAAATTGAATATAATTTTTTTCTGCATCTAACCCAGCCAATAGTTTTGGCCTAATACCACAGTTTGGCCACTCAGCTCTGCTCGGTTCCCATCCATTGTTTTTTTGTGCAAACAACTCCAGAGTTGTGAATTAGTTAACCACCAAAATGAGTGGAAAAAGGCCTGCTGCTGGTGGAAAGGGGAATAGGCGTGTTGGGAAGGGGAAAAAAGGTTGTGTCCGTGGGGTAGGTGTTAAAGCAACAGTAACATCTGCAGAAGAAAGACCATCTTCCAGCCAAACTAAAATGTCTACTTCTTTTAGCGGACAATGTGATAAGATCCCTTTCTTACGGCCACGCCAATCGCTACAAATTCCAGATGAGGCACAAAAACAGCAGGTGCTTCAGCGGATATCAAGTGCTCCTTTAAGTGGGCTCTCCTCCACATCAACTTCAACATCACAAATACTCCAGTCCTCAAAGGTGTCACCCCAATCGCACTTGCTTCCTCACAGCTCCCAAATCTCCAGCTGCCCGTCTGAGTATGAGGTAGAACAGATGGTTGAGTCTGCAGAGCTGTTTACTCATACTATAGCCTGGGAATCAGAGGTCGACTCCAGCACTTCTGTGAATCCAGACGAGGAAATGATCTGCACTGATGCCCAGAATCTTTATGAGTCGGATCCAGGACCAGACGCAGAAGGTTCTGACCATAATGTAGACCCTCATTCCCAAACTGTAACTCCTGTTGGTGGAGACAATGAGGAAGACGATGATAAGACTCAAATACCTGATTGGAGCGACAACTTTAGTTTTTTGTCAGGGCAGGAACAGGTTGGCTCTGAGGACGACGGGTGTGATAACGCACAGGGTGATGATGATGAGGTTGGAGATCCCACTTACTGTCAACCCACAGTCAGCCAAGAGATGAGTAGTGTTGAGCCACCCCCGTAGTGTTCGAGTTCGGTTCGGTTCGTCGAACACCCGTGTGTTCGCCGAACTGTTCGTCGAACTGTTCGTCGAACACCTTCGAACACCGTTAAAACCAATGGCAGGCAAACAAAAACACATAGAAACACATAGAAAACACCTTCAAAGGTGTCCAAAAGCTGACAAACTGCTCAGAAGACACAACTAACACATGGAAAAGTGACAAGTACATACAGTGCCTACAAGTAGTATTCAACCCCCTGCAGATTTAGCTGGTTGACACATGCGGAATTAACTTGGCATTGTGACATTTGTACTGTAGATCAGCCTGGAAGTGGGAAATGCACTGCAGCAAATTTTGTTTTTATTTTGTTTTTTTTTGTTTTTTTTTTTTTTAAAAACGTAAAAAGTTAATTCAGAGTGTCATTTATTATTCAACCCTTCAAACCACAAGAATTCTGTTTGGTCCCCCTAAAGTATTAAGAAGTAGTTCAGGCACCAAGAATAATGAGCTTCACATGTGTGGATTAAAGATCTCTTTTGCCAGCCTTTTCTGACTATTTAAGACCCTCCCCAAACTTGTGAACAGCACTCAGACATGGTCAACATGGGAAAGACAAAGGAGCATTCCAAGGCCATCAGAGACAAGATCGTGGAGGGTCACAAGGCTGGCAAGGGGTACAAAACCCTTTCCAAGGAGTTGGGCCTACCTGTCTCCACTGTTGGGAGCATCATCCGTAAATGGAAGGCTTATGGAACTACTGTTAGCCTTCCACGGCCAGGACAGCCTTTGAAAGTGTCCTCCCGTGCCGAGGCCAGGCTTGTCCGAAGAGTCAAGGCTAACCCAAGGACAACAAGGAAGGAGCTCCGGGAAGATCTCATGGCAGTGGGGACATTGGTTTCAGTCAATACCATAAGTAACGTACTCCACCGCAATGGTCTCCGTTCCAGACGAGCCCGTAAGGTACCTTTACTTTCAAAGCGTCATGTCAAGGCTCGTCTACAGTTTGCTCATGATCACTTGGAGGACTCTGAGACAGACTGGTTCAAGGTTCTATGGTCTGATGAGACCAAGATCGAGATCTTTGGTGCCAACCACACAAGTGACGTTTGGAGACTGGATGGCACTGCATACGACCCCAAGAATACCATCCCTACAGTCAAGCATGGTGGTGGCAGCATCATGCTGTGGGGCTGTTTCTCTGCCAAGGGGCCTGGCCATCTGGTCCGCATCCATGGGAAGATGGATAGCACGGCCTACCTGGAGATTTTGGCCAAGAACCTCCGCTCCTCCATCAAGGATCTTAAGATGGGTCGTAATTTCATCTTCCAACAAGACAACGACCCAAAGCACACAGCCAAGTAAACCAAGGCCTGGTTCAATAGGGAAAAAGTCAAGGTGTTGGAGTGGCCTAGTCAGTCTCCTGACCTTAACCCAATTGAAAACTTGTGGAAGGAGCTCAAGAATAAAGTCCACATGAGACACCCAAAGAACCTAGATAACTTGGAGAAGATCTGCATGGAGGAGTGGGCCAAGATAACTCCACAGACCTGTGCCGGCCTGATCAGGTCTTATAAAAGACGATTATTAGCTGTAATTGCAAACAAGGGTTATTCCACAAAATATTAAACATAGGGGTTGTATAATAATTGACCCACACTTTTATGTTTAAAATTTAATAAAATTCAACTGAGCAACATAACTTTTTGGTTTGTAAGATTTATGCTTCTGTTCATAAAACCTACTCTCGTTTGCAGTTTGAAGGCTCTAACTTATTTGCATCTTATCAAACCAGCTAAATCTGCAGGGGGTTGAATACTACTTGTAGGCACTGTATAGTCATGCGAAAAGAAAAGAGGTGGAGGAGTAAAAGGAGGGGGAGACACAGATATAGGCATGTCATGCCCTTCTAAAATCCAAAAAGTGAGAAGCCGAGACGGCCAGTCCGCTCCTGCCCGTGCCACCTCCGTGTCGCCGGGTTTGTGCCAGAGCCGCGGTGAACCCTGACGGCCAGCCCCCCTCTCCCAATACTGGTGCCTGTCCGCTGGTGGGTCGAGAGAGCCCCCCTGTGGTGGAGGCAGCTCTAAGCTTTTTAATTTAAATTGTCCCTCTAATTTGAATGAATACACTTTAAATCCATTTACAAGGATCTATTGGAGGGCAAGTCTCATGCCAGCAGCCGCGTAATTCCAGCTCCAGTAGCGTCCACTAAAGCTGCTGCAGTTAAAAAGCTTTTATAAGGATCGAGCTCGGCTGTCCACCGCAAGGCATCCTAGTGCCAGTCCCAGCCCCTATGCCTTGGGGTGCCTCCTGATGCTCTTCACTGAGTATCCCGTGGTCCCGAAGCATTTCCTTTGAAAAAATTAAGTGTCCAAACTACAGGTGGTGTAGCTTGCTTAACAGCCGGGATAATCCGCTGACTAGCAGACACTGCTACTAGGCACAAAGTATTTCCTGGGCTAGATGCAGTTAAAAATTTGTAAGTAGATACTCTCGTTGGATGCTGAGAAAGCATTCCATAAGGTCTCCTGGCACGCCATATATGATTCTCTTAAAAAGCTTGGGGTAGGGGTCTAGGGGACCCTTTTATAGCCAAAATCACGGCCCTGTATCACAATACGTCACCTAGGCTGAAGATAAATGGAACTGTAGCACCGAGGGCTCGGTTGCTACAGACGTATTGCACCTCACCCAGAGGTGTGATATCTCACTCTCAGATAAGGATGGAGTGTGGATCAGGACCCGACACCTGCATGCATTACACCACATTGCCGTGGGGCAGGGCGACCAATATGCCCCTGAGATGGGCACGACAGTCCCTGTCCCTGGCTGGAGTGGGGGGAGGGAACACTGAGGAAGGGGAACCCTGCAGTGCAGGAGCAGGGAGGAAGCAGTTCCTGGGTGCATTGAGAAGGGAGTATAAAAGGTGGGCACCATCTTAGTTCAGTGCAGAGAAGTCTGAGCAGAAGTGGCAGGGAGCAGGGGCTCTGCATGAGCTCTGCTCCGGAGGCGGGCCTAGTAACAGAGGCCCAGGCCTGCAAGAGGGAGAAGGAAGGAAGAGGAGTGGAGAAGGCTCCAGGAACGAGGAATGAAGGGATCCCAGGGGTGCGGACGGGCGAGTCGCCACCGCACGCCCGAATCCACCTGCGTGGAGGGGTCAGGCCAAAGGGGGAGACCGGTCCCCGAACTAGTGGAGGCAGGAAACGACCCTCAGCTAGAAACCGGAGGCTCTGACATTTTATGTGGCGCAGCCCCTTGCTCCACCCGCTAGGAAGGCACCACATAGGGTCAGGGAAACTGGCGCCAAGTTTACCAAGAGGAGGCCCGAGGCAGCCGGACAGAAGTGTTGGTAAGAAAGGCCAGACAAAGGACACACAAAGGGGGTCCTGTGAAGCGCTCCAAAGTTATCTGGGAGTTGTCTGAGCCCCTCACCTGGTGAGCACAGTACGACGTGGGCAGCCGTTACCTGCAGACGTGGTCTGGATAATAAGAACTGTGAGTAAAGGCCCTGAACTGCATCACTGACTCCGTGTCGTTACTGCTGCTGCCCTGCACCATCACCCCCATCCTCCGCATACACTGCCCTGAGGCTATACTCCTCCCGTGGGGAGTTATGCTACGCTCTGCTACACCCACAACACCAGCCTTAGCGGTCTGCCCTGTAGCGGCGGTTCACTCTGACCGCAATCCACGGGTGGCGTAGTCGGACATTTAAACATCAAAACCACATAAATAGTTCCGCCACTGGTTTGACCGCCCTGAGCCACGGAACCGGATCGCCGCCACGAAGACTACAACCACCAGCATCCACCAAAAAGGGTCCGGCTCCGGGTGTCCCAAGGCCCAGGGGGTGCGTCAGAACATTTTCATCACCTTTCACAATCACCAATGGGACAAGGCAGGGATGTCCTCTGTCCCCTCTCTTATACATCCTAGTGACGGAGCACCTGCTCTCATCAATTCGCCATAACCCCAATATTAGGTGGATTGAGGTGGGAGGCACCGAGTACAAGTGCTCTCTATTTGCTGATGATGTCCTAGTATATATCACTCAATCACATATATCCATCCCTGCTGTTATGGCTGAAATAGATCACTTTGTTACATGGTAAAATTTTAAAATCAATGCAGCGAAGTCTGAGGCCCTCGATGTCTCCCTCCCTAAATCCATATAGGATTCCATCCAGTCCAACTTTCCCTTTGCCTGGCCCTCACAGGGTATCAAATACTTAGGAATCCCTATTCATAGAGACCTCTCCCATCTATGTTATCTTAATTTTGGGCCCTTTATTGAACAATTCCATACAGACCACGGTTGGCAAGTTAGAACTGTAAGATTCACTACGTGAACCACTGGTGTTTTGTGGAAAAGCACATGTACACCGCGTTCCAAATTATTATGCAAAAAGTGTTTAGGAGTGATAAGGGAAGAATTTGTTTGTTTGTCAGTTAAACTCATTGATGGTGATGTGTGTCAGGGCTCTTTATATCACTGTAAGCAATTGCAGACACCTGTGCTAATTAGTTTGGCAGGTGTGTCCAATGAAAGGCAAGACTACTTAAGAAGGCTCTCTCACATTATTAAGCAGCCTACATTTTCTGCCAAAATGGGAAAGAAAAAGGATGTGTCGGCTGCTGAGAAGCAACAAATTGTGGAGTGTTTAGGTCAAGGCATGACTACAATCAACATTGTGCGATGATCAGGATGAAGTGTCTTGGCAATCAAGAAGTATGTAGCTGATTCACAGTACACACGTGTGCGTGCTGATAAGGGCAAATTGAGGACTCTTTCCTACAGGCAATTACGTCAGGTTGAAAGAGCAGCGGCAAAAAAGCCTTGTCATAGCAGCAGACAAGTTTTTGAAGCTGCTTGTGCCTCCAACGTCCCCCGAACAACAAGATGCAGGGTCCTTCAGAGGTTTGCAGCTGTGCATACGCCATCCTGTCGACCTCCTCTATCCACTTCACACAAGCAGAAACGGCTCCAGTGGGCCAAACATTACATGAAGACTGATTTCAAAACTGTTTTGTTCACGGATGAGTGCCGTGCAGCGCTCGATGGTCCAGATGAATGGAGTGGAGGATGGCTGGTTGATGGACACCCCACGCAAACACGGCTACAGCGCCAACAAGGAGGAGGTGGAGTAATGTTTTGGGCTGGAATCATGGGGAGAGAGATTGTCGGCCCCTTTAGGATCCCTGAAGGCGCTAAAGATGAACTCCATAATGTATGTGGATTTTCTCAAACAGCACTTCCTGCCATGGTTCAAGAAGAAGAACCGTGTATTTCACAGCAAGATCATTTTTCTGCATGATAATGCACCATCTCATGCTGCACATAAAACATCTGCATCTCTGGCTGATATGGGCATAAAAGGGGACAAACTTATGGTGTGACCCCCATGCTCCCCTGACCTCTACCCCATTCAGAACCTTTGGAGCATCATTAAAAGGAGTGTCTATGATGGCGGGAGGCAGTTCACATCTAAGCAACAGCTCTGGGAGGGTATTCTGTCCTCATGCAAAACAATTGAAGCAGAAACCATCCAAAACCTGACAAATTCAATGGACGAGAGAGTTCAGAAGCTCCTTTCGAACAAGGGGTCCTATGTGAAAATGTAACATCACCTAGAATAAAGTTTTGAGTTGAAAACTGTTTGATTTCAGTTTCTAACAACCTGCTAATGCTTATAATTTCAAAAATGACCATTTTTTTGGTCTTTATTAAAATGAAAAGGTTGATCGAAAAGTTTGGGGGATCGAAGAGTGTGGCAACCCAGTAGTCATGATTACTTCGAATTCTGACAATATGAGGGTCATGCTGCAGGTAGTGCAGCAAGAAGGCACTTATGTGTCTTGCGCATCTCGGAGCCCCAAAATTATTTTCCGGGCTAGATGCAGCTAAAAATTATTTTTAATTTTAAATCTGGTGAAGCTTATTATAGATGGCCTAATAGGATCAGTGCTGCACACTGCTACAAAGCCCAAATTATTTTCCAGTCAAGATACAGATAAACATGATTAGTAATTTGAAAGCTTAAAACGGTTGGTAGGGTGATTTTAACCAATCATCAAGCTTTTACTCTCCCCAGGATGACACAGGGGTAGAAAAGTCGTTTCAGATCCATGATTTGTTCATCTTTATGAACGTGAGTCTGTCTACATTATCAGTGGAGAGCCGCGTGCGCTTATCTGTCAGCACACCACCAGCAGCGCTGAACACACGTTCAGACAGAACGCTGGCTGCGGGGCATGACAAGATCTCCAAGGCGTAAGTGGCTAGCTCCGGCCATTTATCCAGATTGGAAGCCCAAAAAGAGCAAGGGTCCAGTGACACAGTCGTGGCTTCAATGTTTACTTGGAGATACTCCTGTACCATCGTCTCTAGGCGTTGACTATGTGTCAGACTTCTTGTCTCCTGTGGCCTTGCAAAGGATGGGCTAAAAAAGTGGTGAAATGATTCCGCAAAATTGATGTTACCAGCAGATACTGTGGTTCTGTTACGGTTTGAGTGCTGAACACTTGACGGTCCCACGGTTGGCAAGTTGGAACTGTGAGATTCACTACGTGCACCACTGGTATTTTGTGGAAAAGCACATGTAAGATTCTGCAACAGTCTCTGCTGATACTCCTGCATGCGTGCATCCCTTTCTATGGCAGGAATAATTTCTGCAAATTTACTTTTGTACCGGGGATCTAACAGTGTGGCAACCCAGTAGTCAGGATTATTTCTAATTCTCACAATTCGAGGGTCATGTTGCAGGTAGTGCAGCAAGAAGGCACTCATGTGTGTTGCGCATCCAGGAGCACCAAGTCCCTGTTGTGTTGGTGGCGAGGTAACAATCATGCTTCCTTCCTCTGTCCTCTCCCCCCAACCTCGCACAACAGAAATGTGATCAAGGTCTCCCTCATCTGATGAGTCTTCCATCAGTTCGTCCTCCACTTCTTCCTGGGCTCCTGCACCTTCCTCACTAGTTTGGCTGCTACCATGCGCCCTGGTAAAATCATCTCCCCCACCCTCACATGCCTGCCGCCCTGGTGCTGCCGACCGTCTGGACCTTGCAGATGTTAGCCCTTCCGCATACAACTCCTCCTCCTCTACTTCCTCCACCTCCTCTTGTGCCACCACCTGACTCCGAATTCTGTTTAACATGTGCTCCAGCATGTAAATCACCGGAATAGTCATGCTGATAATGGCATCGTCAGCACTAAACATCTTCGTCGCCATTTCAAAACTGTGCAGAAGGGTGCATAGGTCCCTGATCTGAGACCACTCCTCCAGCGTGATTTGCCCCACCTCTGAATCTCGTTGGCCCAGGCTATACGTCAGAACGTATTGCACCAGGGCTTGTCGGTGCTGCCACAGTCGCTGCAACATGTGCAGAGTTGAATTCCACCGGGTAGGCACATCGCATTTTAGCCGGTGAAGTGGCAGGCCCAACGACTTCTGTAGAGATGTAAGTCGCTGAGCTGCGGGATGCGAACGGTGGAAGTGAGCACACAGCGACCGTGCCCTCTGCAGAAGGCCATCTAGTCTGGGATAGTGAGCTAAAAATTGCTGGACAACCAGGTTCAACACGTGAGCCATACAAGGCACGTGTGTGACATTGCCCCGGCGAAGGGCCGCACCCAGGTTTGCAGCATTGTCGCACACGGCCTTCCCTGGTTTCAGGTCCAGTGGAGACAACCATTCATGAAATTGGTTCTCCAGAGCTGACCACTTCTCCTCAGCTGTGTGACTCACATTTCCCAGACATTTCAATGTAAAAACCGCCTGATGACGTTGAGCCCTACTGCCAGCATAGTAAGGAGGTGTGTAGGATCCCTTCTGCGCAGTTAGAAAGCTTGTGGCATGACCAGACAGGCTTTGGGTGCAGGTGGAAGACCGAGAGGAGGTTGAGGAGGCAGAAGCAGTGGAGGAAAAATGACATAAAGAGGATTGACGCACAACTCGTGGGGACGGCAAGACTTGGACAGCAGCCCCTTGTCCTGCTGTCACCATAGTTACCCAGTGCCCAGTCAGCGACATGTAACGCCCCTGTCCATGCCTACTCGTCCAAGTGTCTGTGGTGAAATGCACCCTGTCACACACAGAGTTTCTCAAAGAAGCGGTGATGTTGTGTGCGACATGCTGGTGGAGCGCAGGCACACCTTTCTTTGAGAAGTAGTGCCGACTGGGCATCTGGTACTGGGGCACTGCGACGGACATAAGGTCTCGAAAATCCTCTGTGTCCACCAGGCGGAAAGGTAGCATTTCTGTAGCCAAGAGCTTGCAGATGGTGAAATTCAACCTCTTAGCTTTCTCATGGCTAGGAGGAAATGGTCTTTTACTTGTCCACATCTGAGGGACCGAGGGCTGGCTATTGTGCTTAGACGGGGTTGATAAGGGTGTCCCCGGCAAACTGCCGGTCTGTGAGGAAGATGCAGGCGGACATGTTAGGTTGCCTTGATCCAAAGGTGGTGCTATCGATGTCGGACAGCGCTCAAGACCAGCTGGTGTTACCACCTCCAAAGAAAATGATGACCTGCCAATCACGCTGGCTGTTGCGGGTAAAGAGGTGGCAGGTCTGCGCCCCAAAACAGGTGTGACTGCTGTCCCCCCAGTCACAGAGGATGAAGAGGCCGCGGATGCACAAGATATGGCAGACGGTGGTTGGCCCGGCCGGCTAGACCGCATTGTAGCACACTGAGCTTCCCACTGCAACTTATGCTTCATGTCCATGTGCCGGTTCATGCATGAAGTACTCAAACTATGTATTTTTTGGCCTCTACTTAGCTTTTGCTGACAAATGTTACAGATAACACGAGTTGGGTCATCTTTATCGATCTGAAAAAATGCCCAGGCTATGCAAGGCTTAGCACCCATGCGACCTGAAGAGCCACCACGACTTGTGGTGAGAGGCAGAGTTGTGTTTGAGGATGCAGTTGTTGACGTGCTTCCAGTACTACGTCTCTGTCCAGGAAGGCGCAACCTGACCTCGTCGTCACTAGCATCTTCCTCCACCTCCTCTGCTGACCTCATCTCTTGGCTGACTGTGGGTTGACAGTAAGTGGGATCTCCGACCTCATCATCATCACCCTGTGCGTTATCACACCCGTCGTCCTCAGAGCCAACCTGTTCCTGCCCTGACAAAAAACTAAAGTTGTCGCTCCAATCAGGTATTTGAGTCTTATCATCGTCTTCCTCATTGTCTCCACCAACAGGAGTTACAGTTTGGGAATGAGGGTCTACATTATGGTCAGAACCTTCTGCGTCTGGTCCTGGATCCGACTCATAAAGATTCTGGGCATCAGTGCAGATCATTTCCTCGTCTGGATTCACAGAAGCGCTGGAGTCGACCTCTGATTCCCAGGCTATAGTATGAGTAAACAGCTCTGCAGACTCAACCATCTGTTCTACCTCATACTCAGACGGGCAGCTGGAGATTTGGGAGCTGTGAGGAAGCAAGTGCGATTTGGGTGACACCTTTGAGGACTGGAGTATTTGTGATGTTGAAGCTGATGTGCAGGAGAGCCCACTTAAAGGAGCACTTGATATCCGTTGAAGCACCTGCTGTTTTTCTGCCTCATCTGGAATTTGTAGCGATTGGCGTGGCCGTAAGAAAGGGATCTTATCACATTGTCCGCTAAAAGAAGTAGACATTTTAGTTTGGCTGGAAGATGGTTTTTCTTCTGCACCTACCCCACGGACACAACCTTTTTTCCCCTTCCCAACACGCCTATTCCCCTTTCCACCAGCAGCAGGCCTTTTTCCACTCATTTTGGTGGTTAACTAATTCACAACTCTGGAGTTGTTTGCACAAAAAAACAATGGATGGTAACCGAGCAGAGCTGAGTGGCCAAACTGTGGTATTAGGCCAAAACTATTGGCTGGGTTAGATGCAGAAAAAAATTATTTTTAATTTGCAACCTGATGGAGGTCAGTATAGATGGACTAATAGACCAAGTCCCACACACCGCTAGAAGCCCAAATATTTTTTCAGAGCTAGATGCAGAAATTTTTTTTATTCAATTTGCAACCTGATGGAGGTCAGTATAGATGGACTAATAGACCAAGTCCCACACACTGCTAGAAGCCCAAATATTTTTTCAGAGCTAGATGCAGAAAAAAATTATTTTTAATTTGCAACCTGATGGAGGTCAGTATAGATGGACTAATAGAACAAGTCCCACACGCTGCTAGAAGCCCAAATATTTTTTCAGAGATAAATGAAGAAAAAAATTATTTTTAATTTGCAACCTGATGGAGGTCAGTATAGATGGACTAATAGACCAAGTCCCACACACTGCTAGAAGCCCAAATATTTTTTCAGAGCTAGATGCAGAAAAAAATTATTTTTAATTTGCAACCTGATGGAGGTCAGTATAGATGGACTAATAGACCAAGTCCCACACACCGCTAGAAGCCCAAATATTTTTTCAGAGCTAGATGCAGAAAAAAATTATATTCAATTTGCAACCTGCTGGAGGTCAGTATAGAAGAACTAATAGAACAAGTCCCACACACTGCTAGAAGCCCAAATATTTTTTCAGAGCTAAATGAAGAAAAAAATTATTTTTAATTTGCAACCTGATGGAGGTCAGTATAGATGGACTAATAGACCAAGTCCCACACACTGCTAGAAGCCCAAATATTTTTTCAGAGCTAGATGCAGAAAAAAATTATATTCAGTTTGCAACCTGATGGAGGTCAGTATAGATGGACTAATAGAATGATGCTATGCCCAAAAGATTTTACTTCACTAGGTGCAGTAAAAAAATTGGTATTCTATACACAGGTGGTATATCTTGCAACACAGATAGGCTACTCCACTGACTAACACACTCTGCAATAGGCCAAAAAGGATTAGCTTTGCTAGATTCAGCCAAATGCTGTGAAAAAAACTTGCACAGCACTGGCACAGACCTGCCTGGCAAAAACTGATAGGAACTGATGTAACCTAGTCCTGAAAAGGACTCCAATTACAATTAGTCTTTACTCCCACAATCTATCTATTTAAGAGCACAGACCTGCCTGATAAAAGTCGTAGGAAATGCTGTAACCTAGTCCTTAAAAGGACTGCAATCACAACTCTTCCCTACTCCCAAGCTATCTGTAGATTTGTGTGAAATTTGGCTTGAAATTAACAAGGTATAGCACACACAGCAACAGCGGTGCCGTCTAACACGCAGCTGCAGCAGTGAGAAAATGGTGGCGACGGGGAAAATGGCTTGGTCTTATAGGGCAAGGACATGTGACATACACTGCCAATCACACATGCCCTTGCTTGTGTGAAAAAAAGCACTTCGCTCCGTGTGTGCGCTGCTGATAGGCTGACAGATTGCACCTCCCCACTGCAAATGCGGGAAAGAGAAAAAAAAATGGAGATCTTCATTGTTCCTGTAGAGATCCATCCCCTGCCCCTCCCCCCGCCCCGCTGTACACTCAAACTGCGTATTAACATTAATTTTCATCATTACTGAGAAAAAATCCAGTTATGATTTTGGTGCACGAACAGTTATCGAACATAACCTCGAACAGCCGAATTTTTCTCAAATTGTTCGTGTTCGCCGACCGGCTCGAACACCGCCCAAAACAGCTCGAATTTGAGATTGGCGAACAGTTCGAGTAGAACAACGCTCATCTCTAGAGATGAGGTCAGCAGAGGAGGTGGAGGAAGATGCTAGTGACGACGAGGTCAGGTTGCGCCTTCCTGGACAGAGACGTAGTACTGGAAGCACGTCAACAACTGCATCCTCAAACACAACTCTGCCTCTCACCACAAGTCGTGGTGGCTCTTCAGGTCGCATGGGTGCTAAGCCTTGCATAGCCTGGGCATTTTTTCAGATCGATAAAGATGACCCAACTCGTGTTATCTGTAACATTTGTCAGCAAAAGCTAAGTAGAGGCCAAAAAATACATAGTTTGAGTACTTCATGCATGAACCGGCACATGGACATGAAGCATAAGTTGCAGTGGGAAGCTCAGTGTGCTACAATGCGGCCTAGCCGGCCGGGCCAACCACCGTCTGCCATATCTTGTGCATCCGCGGCCTCTTCATCCTCTGTGACTGGGGGGACAGCAGTCACACCTGCTTTGGGGCGCAGACCTGCCACCTCTTTACCCGCAACAGCCAGCGTGATTGGCAGGTCATCATTTTCTTTGGAGGTGGTAACACCAGCTGGTGTTGAGCGCTGTCCGACATCGATAGCACCACCTTTGGATCAAGGCAACCTAACATGTCCGCCTGCATCTTCCTCACAGACCGGCAGTTTGCCGGGGACACCCTTATCAACCCCGTCTAAGCACAATAGCCAGCCTTCGGTCCCTCAGATGTGGACAAGTAAAAGACCATTTCCTCCTAGCCATGAGAAAGCTAAGAGGTTGAATTTCACCATCTGCAAGCTCTTGGCTACAGAAATGCTGCCTTTCCGCCTGGTGGACACAGAGGATTTTCGAGACCTTATGTCCGTCGCAGTGCCCCAGTACCAGATGCCCAGTCGGCACTACTTCTCAAAGAAAGGTGTGCCTGCGCTCCACCAGCATGTCGCACACAACATCACCGCTTCTTTGAGAAACTCTGTGTGTGACAGGGTGCATTTCACCACAGACACTTTGACGAGTAGGCATGGACAGGGGCGTTACATGTCGCTGACTGGGCACTGGGTAACTATGGTGACAGCAGGACAAGGGGCTGCTGTCCAAGTCTTGCCGTCCCCACGAGTTGTGCGTCAATCCTCTTTATGTCAAAGTTCCTCCACTGCTTCTGCCTCCTCAACCTCCTCTCGGTCTTCAACCTGCACCCAAAGCCTGTCTGGTCATGCCACAAGCTTTCTAACTGCGCAGAAGGGATCCTGCACACCTCCTTACTATGCTGGCAGTAGGGCTCAACGTCATCAGGCGGTTTTTACATTGAAATGTCTGGGAAATGTGAGTCACACAGCTGAGGAGTTGTGGTCAGCTTTGGAGAACCAATTTCATGAATGGTTGTCTCCACTGGACCTGAAACCAGGGAAGGCCGTGTGCGACAATGCTGCAAACCTGGGTGCGGCCCTTCGTCGGGGCAATGTCACACACGTGCCTTGTATGGCTCACGTGTTGAACCTGGTTGTCCAGCAATTTTTAGCCCACTATCCCAGACTAGATGGCCTTCTGCAGAGGGCACGGTCGCTGTGTGCTCACTTCCGCCGTTCGCATCCCGCAGCTCAGCGACTTACATCTCTACAGAAGTCGTTGGGCCTGCCACTTCACCGGCTAAAATGCGATGTGCCTACCCGGTGGAATTCAACTCTGCACATGTTGCAGCGACTGTGGCAGCACCGACAAGCCCTGGTGCAATACGTTCTGACGTATAGCCTGGGCCAACGAGATCCAGAGGTGGGGCAAATCACGCTGGAGGAGTGGTCTCAGATCAGGGACCTATGCACCCTTCTGCACAGTTTTGAAATGGCGACGAAGATGTTTAGTGCTGACGATGCCATTATCAGCATGACTATTCCGGTGATTTACATGCTGGAGCACATGTTAAACAGAATTCGGAGTCAGGTGGTGGCACAAGAGGAGGTGGAGGAAGTAGAGGAGGAGGAGTTGTATGCGGAAGGGCTAACATCTGCAAGGTCCAGACGGTCGGCAGCACCAAGGCGGCAGGCATGTGAGGGTGGGGGAGATGGTTTTACCAGGGCGCATGGTAGCAGCCAAACTAGTGAGGAAGGTGCAGGAGCCCAGGAAGAAGTGGAGGACGAACTGATGGAAGACTCATCAGATGAGGGAGACCTTGATCACATTTCTGTTGTGCGAGGTTGGGGGGAGAGGACAGAGGAAGGAAGCATGATTGTTACCTCGCCACCAACACAACAGGGACTTGGTGCTCCTGGATGCGCAACACACATGAGTGCCTTCTTGCTGCACTACCTGCAACATGACCCTCGAATTGTGAGAATTAGAAATAATCCTGACTACTGGGTTGCCACACTGTTAGATCCCCGGTACAAAAGTAAATTTGCAGAAATTATTCCTGCCATAGAAAGGGATGCACGCATGCAGGAGTATCAGCAGAGACTGTTGCAGAATCTTACATGTGCTTTTCCACAAAATACCAGTGGTGCACGTAGTGAATCTCACAGTTCCAACTTGCCAACCGTGGGACCGTCAAGTGTTCAGCACTCAAACCGTAACAGAACCACAGTATCTGCTGGTAACATCAATTTTGCGGAATCATTTCACCACTTTTTTAGCCCATCCTTTGCAAGGCCACAGGAGACAAGAAGTCTGACACATAGTCAACACCTAGAGACGATGGTACAGGAGTATCTCCAAGTAAACATTGAAGCCATGACTGTGTCACTGGACCCTTGCTCTTTTTGGGCTTCCAATCTGGATAAATGGCCGGAGCTAGCCACTTACGCCTTGGAGATCTTGTCATGCCCCGCAGCCAGCGTTCTGTCTGAACGTGTGTTCAGCGCTGCTGGTGGTGTGCTGACAGATAAGCGCACGCGGCTCTCCACTGATAATGTAGACAGACTCACGTTCATAAAGATGAACAAATCATGGATCCGAAACGACTTTTCTACCCCTGTGTCATCCTGGGGAGAGTAAAAGCTTGATGATTGGTTAAAATCACCCTACCAACCGTTTTAAGCTTTCAAATTACTAATCATGTTTATCTGTATCTTGGCTGGAAAATAATTTGGGCTTTGTAGCAGTGTGCAGCACTGATTCTATTAGGCCATCTATAATAAGCTCCACCAGATTTAAAATTACTAATCATGTTTATCTGTATCTTGACTGGAAAATAATTTGGGCTTTGTAGCAGTGTGCAGCACTGATCCTATTAGGCCATCTATACTAAAGCTTCACCAGATTTAAAATTAATAATAATTTTTAGCTGCATCTAGCCCGGAAAATAATTTTGGGGCTCCGAGATGCGCAAGACACATAAGTGCCTTCTTGCTGCACTACCTGCAGCCTGACCCTCATATTGCCAGAATTCGAAGTAATCATGACTACTGGGTTGCCACACTCTTAGATCCCCCAAACTTTTCGATCAACCTTTTCATTTTAATAAAGACAAAAAAATGGTCATTTTTGAAATTATAAGCATTAGCAGGTTGTTAGAAACTGAAATCAAACAGTTTTCAACTCAAAACTTTATTCTAGGTGATGTTACATTTTCACATAGGACCCCTTGTTCGAAAGGAGCTTCTGAACTCTCTCGTCCATTGAATTTGTCAGGTTTTGGATGGTTTCTGCTTCAATTGTTTTGCATGAGGACAGAATACCCTCCCAGAGCTGTTGCTTAGATGTGAACTGCCTCCCGCCATCATAGACACTCCTTTTAATGATGCTCCAAAGGTTCTGAATGGGGTAGAGGTCAGGGGAGCATGGGGGTCACACCATAAGTTTGTCCCCTTTTATGCCCATATCAGCCAGAGATGCAGATGTTTTATGTGCAGCATGAGATGGTGCATTATCATGCAAAAAAATGATCTTGCTGTGAAATACACGGTTCTTCTTCTTGAACCATGGCAGGAAGTGCTGTTTGAGAAAATCCACATACATTATGGAGTTCATCTTTAGCGCCTTCAGGGATCCTAAAGGGGCCGACAATCTCTCTCCCCATGATTCCAGCCCAAAACATTACTCCACCTCCTCCTTGTTGGCGCTGTAGCCGTGTTTGCGTGGGGTGTCCATCAACCAGCCATCCTCCACTCCATCCATCTGGACCATCGAGCGCTGCACGGCACTCATCCGTGAACAAAACAGTTTTGAAATCAGTCTTCATGTAATGTTTGGCCCACTGGAGCCGTTTCTGCTTGTGTGAAGTGGATAGAGGAGGTCGACAGGATGGCGTATGCACAGCTGCAAACCTCTGAAGGACCCTGCATCTTGTTGTTCGGGGGACGTTGGAGGCACCAGCAGCTTCAAAAACTTGTCTGCTGCTATGACAAGGCTTTTTTGCCGCTGCTCTTTCAACCTGACGTAATTGCCTGTAGGAAAGAGTCCTCAATTTGCCCTTATCAGCACGCACACGTGTGTACTGTGAATCAGCTACATACTTCTTGATTGCCAAGACACTTCATCCTGATCATCGCACAATGTTGATTGTAGTCATGCCTTGACCTAAACACTCCACAATTTGTTGCTTCTCAGCAGCCGACACATCCTTTTTCTTTCCCATTTTGGCAGAAAATGTAGGCTGCTTAATAATGTGAGACAGCCTTCTTAAGTAGTCTTGCCTTTCATTGGACACACCTGCCAAACTAATTAGCACAGGTGTCTGCAATTGCTTACAGTGATATAAAGAGCCCTGACACACATCACCATCAATGAGTTTAACTGACAAACAAACAAATTCTTCCCTTATCACTCCTAAACACTTTTTGCATAATAATTTGGAACACAGTGTAGATGTGCTTTTCCACAAAACACCAGTGGTTCACGTAGTGAATCTTACAGTTCTAACTTGCCAACCGTGGTCTGTATGGAGTTGTTCATTAAAGGGCCCAAAATTAAGATAACATAGATGGGAGAGGTCTCTATGAATAGGAATTCCTAAGTATTTGATACCCTGTGAGGGCCAGGCAAAGGGAAAGTTGGACTGGATGGAATCCTATATGGATTTGGGGAGGGAGACATCGAGGGCCTCAGACTTCGCTGCATTGATTTTAAAATTTGACCATGTAACAAAGTGATCTATTTCAGCCATAACAGCATGGATGGATATATGTGATTGAGTGATATATACTAGTACATCATCAGCAAATAGAGAGCACTTGTACTCGGTGCCTCCCACCTCAATCCACCTAATATTGGGGTTATGGCGAATTGATGAGAGCAGGTGCTCCGTCACTAGGATGTATAAGAGAGGGGACAGAGAACATCCCTGCCTTGTCCCATTGGTGATTGTGAAAGGTGATGAAAATGTTCTGACGCGCCCCCTGGGCCTTGGGACACCCGGAGCCGGACCCTTTTTGGTGGATGCTGGTGGTTGTAGTCTCCGTGGCGGCGACCCGGTTCCGTGGCTCAGGGCGGTCAAACCAGTGGCGGAACTATTTATGTGGTTTTGATGTTTAAATGTCCGACTACGCCACCCGTGGATTGCGGTCAGAGTGAACCGCCGCTCCAGGGCAGACCGCTGAGGCTGGTGTTGTGGGTGCAGCAGAGCGTAGCATAACTCCCCACGGGAGGAGTATAGCCTCAGGGCAGTGTATGCGGAGGATGGGGGTGATGGTGCAGGGCAGCAGCAGTAACGACACGGAGTCAGTGATGCAGTCCAGGGCCTTTACTCACAGTTCTTATTATCCAGACCACGTCTGCAGGTAACGGCTGCCCACGTCGTACTGTGCTCACCAGGTGAGGGGCTCAGACAACTCAAAGATAACTTTGGAGCGCTTCACAGGACCCCCTTTGTGTGTCCTTTGTCTGGCCTTTCTTACCAACCCTTCTGTCCGGCTGCCTCGGGCCTCCTCTTGGTAAACTTGGCGCCAGTTTCCCTGACCCTATGTGGTGCCTTCCTAGCGGGTGTAGCGAGGGGCTGCGCCACATAAAATGTCACAGCCTCCTGTTTCTAGCTGAGGGTCGTTTCCTGCCTCCACTAGTTTCGGGGACCGGTCTCCCCCTTTGGCCTGACCCCTCCACGCAGGTGGATTCGGGCGTGCGGTGGCGACTCGCCCGTCCGCACCCCTGGGATCCCTTCGTTCCTCGTTCCTGGAGCCTTCTCCGCTCCTCTTCCTTCCTTCTCCCTCTTCCAGGCCTGGGCCTCTATTACTAGGCCCGCCTCCGGAGCAGAGCTCATGCAGAGCCCCTGCTCCCTGCCACTTCTGCTCAGACTTCTCTGCACTGAACTAAGATGGTGCCCACCTTTTATACTCCCTTCTCAATGCACCCAGGAACTGCTTCCTCCCTGCTCCTGCACTACAGGGTTCCCCTTCCTCAGTGTTCCCTCCCCCCACTCCAGCCAGGGACAGGGACTGTCGTGCCCATCTCAGGGGCATATTGGTCACCCTGCCCCACGGCAATGTGGTGTAATGCATGCAGGTGTCGGGTCCTGATCCACACTACATCCTTACCTGAGAGTGAGATATCACACCTCTGGGTGAGGTGCAATACCTCTGTAGCAACCGAGCCCTCAGGGTGCTACAGTTCCATTTATCTTCAGCCTAGGTGACGTATTGCGATACAGGGCCGTGATTTTGGCTATAAAAGGGTCCCCTAGACCCCTACCCCAAGCTTTTTAAGAGAATCATATATGGCGTGCCAGGAGACTCTATGGAATGCTTTCTCAGCATCCAACGAGAGTATCTAATTACAAATTTTTAACTGCATCTAGCCCAGGAAATACTTTGTGCCTAGTAGCAGTGTCTGCTAGTCAGCGGATTATCCCGGCTGTTAAGCAAGCTACACCACCTGTAGTTTGGACACTTAATTTTTTCAAAGGAAATGCTTCGGGACCACGGGATACTCAGTGAAGAGCATCAGGAGGCACCCCAAGGCATAGGGGCTGGGACTGGCAGTAGGATGCCTTGCGGTGGACAGCCGAGCTCGATCCTTATAAAAGCTTTTTAACTGCAGCAGCTTTAGTGGACGCTACTGGAGCTGGAATTACGCGGCTGCTGGCATGAGACTTGCCCTCCAATAGATCCTTGTAAATGGATTTAAAGTGTATTCATTCAAATTAGAGAGACAATTTAAATTAAAAAGCTTAGAGCTGCCTCCACCACAGGGGGGCTCGCTCGACCCACCAGCGGACAGGCACCAGTATTGGGAGAGGGGGGCTGGCCGTCAGGGTTCACCGCGGCTCTGGCACAAACCCGGCGACGCGGAGGTGGCACGGGCAGGAGCGGACTGAACGTGTCGGCTTCTCACTTTTTGGATTTTAGAAGGGCATGACATGCCTATATCTGTGTCTCCCCCTCCTTTTACTCCTCCACCTCTTTTCTTTTCGCATGACTATATGTACTTGTCACTTTTCCATGTGTTAGTTGTGTCTTCTGAGCAGTTTGTCAGCTTTTGGACACCTTTGAAGGTGTTTTCTATGTGTTTCTATGTGTTTTTGTTTGCCTGCCATTGGTTTTAACGGTGTTCGAAGGTGTTCGACGAACAGTTCGACGAACAGTTCGGCGAACACACGGGTGTTCGACGAACCGAACCGAACTCGAACACTACGGGGGTGGCTCAACACTAATTATGAAGTACAAGTAAAATAAAAAAAAATCAGATGTTTGTCTACTGAACTGATTTACACTAGCATACACATAGGACATGTTTGCTTCTTTCTTTTGGGTCATACTTTTCTCATTTCTTGGTGTAAATATTTTTCAGTGGATTGATCCAAGGAACCTGTAATCACAAAATTAAGAATCTCTATTAATATCTTTTATCTGGTTATCTTTTCTTTTATTATTAAATACTTGTGTTCTGTACTGTCTTCAGAGGAGTTATCAAGTTTAGGAAAAAAAACCAGCATCAAATAATGAAAAACCAAAACTATTCACCTATTCTATGCCCTGCCGATCCAGCAATGACAATCCAGCTTCTCTGTTTTCAAGTGGCAAGCCCAGGGTTGGACTGGCCCACCAGAGAACCGGAGAATCCTCTGGTGGACCCTGGTTTCTCCTTCAGGAGAGTTCATAGTGCAAACCTTGCAGATGCTTTGGGGCTCTTGAGTTGGGGAGAAAGGTGGATCCTCAGAATCAAATGCTCTGGTGGGCTCAATGTTCTTCAGTCTGACACTGGGCAAGCATGTGGCTCAGCACTGAGTCATGATGCCAGTTGTATGAAATTTGATCACTGGGACCACTGCTTGACCATGGCTGGAGCATCAGAGCTGGATCATCTGAAGGTGGAAGAGCTGAACAGTGTTGCTACATTTTATAGTATGTTTTTATTCTGTTTCTCAAACTAGATAACCACTTTGCACTTTTGTTCCATACGATTCTATTCCTACTCATATACTCCCAATGCCCCATACTAATCTGGTCATCATCTGTTTTCTGTTTCTTTGGGTTTGTCATGCAGACTATCTCTGACTCTCTAGCCCACCATCTTTGCCTCTTATTTTCTCTGCTCTACCTGCAGAGGTCGAACTCCCGAAGAAGAGAATCTTTTCCCAATGGCTCCAATCACAGAGATTGGGAGATATTAATTCTGATCTCCAGAGGGGTTTTTTTCATACGTGAAGATGAAGATCCTCGGGACTTCATGGTGAACTTTTGATGGAGCTACGTCATCTAAGTTGGATCACAGAAGTATGTTAACAACATGAGAGGAGCTCTATGTAATAGTATACCAGGGCCCTTTACATGTAAGTGACTACTCATGAATGGCCCAGAAACAACAACATTGGATTTTTCAAAAATTCGTTGGCCACATGACAAAACGCATACACGCATCAATAGTCATGAGAACAAAATTTATGATAAAAAAAGTCATTTATTTTTGACTGGGCTCCACAAGAAGAAGAACATCGTAGGTTCTTGCACTGCTTAAACCCTAACAATAAGAATGGGAACCCAAGAAGCATGTGCTTAACTCCCCTGCAGCGCCCCCGAAGGAGAAGATAATCATCCCATAATTGCTATTGAAATCAAGGAGTTTTCAATGTAATGACTACAACTGTTGGGTCACAGACATAGTCGCCCTGGCTTCTAAATCAGGGTTCTGAATGGGATACTCCCTTCTATCTAAGCCTATTTGAAAATGGGTTTTCCGAATCAGACATCTTAAAGGAATTGATTATTATACTGTAGGTTGACACTATTTATGGGTACTTACATTGTTTCTGTAAGTATTACTCTACAAGAACCAAAACTAACAAAGCTGGGATCCAGAACCCGTCTATGAATCCACGTTCTAAGATGTGCCTCAAAATTTGTGAGTGTATTTTGCCTACCTCAAAAACATTTAGATCTACTCTACAAGACTATACAACCCAATTGTTAGGTATGTTGCACAAAATGAGTCTTTAATTGCACTGAAATCCCTTACCATTATCTACTGCAGCATCTAAGCAAGTGAATGAGGACTGTGCATTTCTTCATCAACCAAGATGACCACAGAATTAATGTGCCAAAAAAGAATATGAGCTTATACTGTATATAAACACTGTAAAAATGTGAAAGAAATGTCAAAAAGCCTTAGACTTCATTCACACGACTGTATTACCGGTATGCGTGTCTGTATTATACATATCCATAACACAGTGCCCATAGATTGCTATGACCCCAAACATATTGCCTCCAGTTAAATAAAGAGGAGTTTTATGGATTCACTCACATAAATAAGGACTGCTTCATGTGCTGGACAACAGGACTAGGACTGGTTGTTGGGCTATGTTGAAGGGGGTCCCACAGAATGCCTGGCACTTGAGATTGTGACCCCACAAGTGGTCATATTGATTGAAAAATAAAGCTGGCTACACACATGAGATATCTGCTACATAAACATTCATTCGGCAGCTCCCGAATCCTCTGGCATCTCTGGCTTATCTCCCATGAAAACAAAAGGATTAGGCATTGAAATTCCAACTGCCCGATCCTTCTCTTCATGTAACATCATCTATCGGAATAAAGGCTGGTGACTCCCATACACATCAGATGGTTGGCTGGAACAGCCAAAAATTGTCAGGTTCATCAGATTTTTATCTAGTGTGTATGGGAGCCTTTAGATTATTTTAGACATTGTATAGCACTAATTTAGACATTGTATAGCACTAATATTAGATGAGTTTATGTATAGTGATGTAAATATGATATTATTTATCACTGTATGTTGTTATTATTTGAGCACTTTATGGAGGTATTTATTTAGGCATCGTATGGCACTATTTTTGCAGTACATGGTGGTAGCAGAACAGAAAATCATAGTTAGTTAAGCCGATATTTAATAGTGATAACATATGGCACAAGTATTGGGGCACCATAGTACATGGCGCTTATAAATATAAAATTGTTTTAGTAATTCCTATGCTGTTTTTATTCTTACATTGTTTTTATTCCTACACTTTATGCTGCCAATAACAATAAGCAATCAATTTCCCCTCATTGCTAGTAATCCATGACAAAGCCGCCGCTGGAACCCTACTCTAATCTACTCAATCCTGTATATAATACAAGACCAGCTTTAGGCCAATTTCTCACTTCCGATATTCATGGCTCACAAACTGTGATATCCAGACAGGTCATGCGTTTCCTGACCCAAACTCAACAGCCTCATACAGTAGATATAAAAACTCTACACACCCATTTTTAAATGCCAGGTTTTTGTCATGTAAAAAAATCAAAACCCAAGATAAAAACATAATAAGCAGATACCCTGCAGTAAATAAATAAACAGCAATAATGCATGAGAATAATATAGGGTACTTAGTTAACATAATTTTGACTGAAAATTTTAAAGGGGTCTGAATACTTTTCGTACCCACTGTAATAAGCAAATACCCTGCAGAAAATAAATAAACAGCAGCGGTGCATGAAAATAGAGTGCTAAGTTAACATAATTTTGATTAAAAAAATGTAAAAGCCATCCCACCACGTCACGGTGACCCTATTCGGGATGGTCCTGACCGCTAATATTAAAACCATAATTCAAAAAGATATGCTTGGAGCAAAGCCAACACTGTGCATCACCAAAAGAACACCTTACCCACAGAGCAGCATGATGGAGGCAGCATTATGCTTTGGAGCTGTTTTTCGGCAGCTGGAACTGGGGCTTTAGTCAACGTACAGAGAATTATGAACAGTTCCAAATATCAGTCAATTTTGTAATAAAATACTACTGCAAGGAAGAAGAATGCCAATTGTTGATGTGCCATGCTGATAGACTCCTACCCAAAAGTTTGAATGCTGTCAAAATTGAAAGTGCATTTCAACAAAGTATTTGTTTGAGGGTGTGCATATTTATGCAACTACATTATTGTACTTCTTTATATTTATTTTTCCACCCAAAATTTTTTTTGTATATTTTTCAATTGAATTGTACAGAACATTGGTGACATCAAAGGTGAGAACAGTTCTGGAATGATTCTTCTTGGTATGATATTTTACATAGTAAAAACCTGGCATTTTAACAAGGGTGTGTAGATTTTCTATATCCACTGTATTTGCCATTGAGGCTGCTGAATTCAGGTCCAGACTTCACTTTCTATGGCTGGTCTTGTAAAAGATACAGGATTGAGCAGGATAGGGTGAGGTCACCGCAAGGGCTTTGAAATCGATTATTAGAGAAAAAAGGTGGTAAATTGATTGGTTATTGTTATTGGCAGCACAGTTGTGCAAAAAAATGTTTTATTTACCGAATATTTCTAATAATCTATTTCTAAGTAGCTGCACATTTCATTACAGAGTCACATTTTAATGACGTCTAAGCCATAGGCTGGGTATGTGGTGATCATATGTGGGATCCTATCCTAAATGTCAAAGCTCCTTGATTTCACAGCAGTATGACTGATTACCTGCAGGTTTAATTGCTGTGATTACCTATATCACCATGTTAACAGCAGTATATGTATAGATATATACTGTAATTTCATGTCATTATCAATTTCAAAATTAATGCAGACAATTAGTAGATTAATATGAACTTTAACACAATCTCATCCCACATGGATCCATCTTCCTACTAATGAGAACAACACGAGCTAATTATCTCCTGATCCCAAGCAAATACAATTGACCTTGCACAAAAATAATCTCCAAGGTACAATATCTAAAGGTTACACAATAGATATTTAAAACCGATCTGTCACCAGATTTCATAATATTATCTGCATACATTATTAACCCCTTATCAACATATGATGTACAGTTACAGTGATATGACGGCTCTCTGACTTTGATGTGGGTTCAGGAACTCAGGATCTTTGCTGGCAGATGATGGCTGTTATTCAGCCATCATCTGCCTCAAACAACTGAGCATACAGCGGAGGTATCTAGCCTGAAAATGTGTGACAACAACATTTGCTCATTTCTAGGGGGACGTACTTCTCTAACTGCTCATTGGTGCTTCTGGTATGCGATCGCGGGGCGCCAATTGGTTGCATTGACAGCTGGGGGTCTGCTGACCACAGTACACCTGTAAAAGCCGTGGGTGGCGTTCATAGGAAGCTGTGATTTTTGCTATATATACTTCAATACTGTAGAATAGCTGTAGATAATGAAGGTTGGAAATAGAAAACTCAAAAAACAATTGTAGAATTGCGCTTTTTTTTATTATTTGCTGCAATTGTAATTTTTTTTCTCTCTTTCCACATGTTAAATAGATGGTTTCATTCAAAAGCACATCTTGTCCAGCAAAAAAAACAAGCCCTCACACAGCGACACAAAAATAAAAAAGATATGGCTCTAGGGCGAAGGGGAGGAAAAAACAAAAGCTATAAAAAATGGAACATTGCCCAGTTGGGAAGGGGTTAAATAGATTTCTTAGACCTGCTACGGCTGGGATACTTACTTTAAAAACCCATACTAAAATAGTTATATAGTCCCCTTTGAAGATTTTCCATTAAGATATTAAAAAAAGCATTTTATGTGACCACCTATGCATCATAATGAATTTCCAAGTCGGCACACAAACCTCATCAGGTTTCAAAAAATCTATTTAATAATATATGCAGTTTTAGAGATGAGGAAATCTTTTGAAATTTGAATTTGATTAATTTTCCTAAGCCTCCAGTTGGCTGAAAACGTGTATGACAATATTTTATTTCTCTCACTCACTAATCATCTTCACTGCTGTCACACACTATCTCTACGGTTTATTCAGTGTTTTATGTTTTGTTCTCCCTATCTCTATTGCTGCTCTATTGAGTGGGAAGTATAGCACTCCAGCACTATTCCCCACCCATCGCTGCCTCCTCCTACTTGTCTGACAGCCTCTACGCTGTGTGACTTCAGGTAATTGAGCTGACAGTCAAGCAGGGGTGGGGAATAGAGTTGGAGTGACAGAGTTTTCAAATCTACAATATTCATTTGCATATCAATTCAAATGTTGATTTCTCAGTGATGGAGGAAGGGACTAGCCATGAGAAGTTATTGCTGGACTTTTCTTTGACATCAATATGACATTTGTGAGGGTCCATCACCCAGCACCCCCATCTCTCTCATTACTTTGTGGAAGTATACGGCACTCCAGGGTTCAGAGACGAGGTACTCAAGTAGGGTTCCAACCCGCTGATAATCAAGTAAGAGACTTGACACTCAAAATGCAGTGGAATGAAATAAATTCTTTAATGGCAATCCAAACAGTTGTTGTTAACTAATTCTGATGAAGGTCCAATGTTAAGATTGAAACGTTAACAACAACTGTTTGGATTGCCAATAAAGAATTTATTTCATTCCACTGCATTTTGAGCGTCAAGTCTCTTACTTGCCACCTCTCTCATTAGTTTCCAGATCTGGTCAGATCTACAGTGTAGTGAGCAGAACTTCAGAGCTTAGTGACATTTTATCGTGTTTGCTGATCTGTACTGCAGATAGAGCTATGGAGTTCTGCTATGTACAGTACTTCTGCCAAGAGCTTGTAACATCAGGATAATCTGGAAACAGGTGTTGGAACCCAAACAATTTTTACGTTGATGACCTATCCTAATCATAGGTGTATTAAAATACTGTGATATTGGTATTCTAAGTATATTATGCCAAGAAATTATTCTATTGAATTTGTCGTAATTATGATTATCCAAAAGAACACGTGCGCACACATACAATTTGCTTTTCAACTTGCCAAAAAACTTTAATGACATTAGCAAAGCATATGTGCCATAAGAACAATATTAAACATTTTTTTGAAAAAAGTGTCAGCCTCCATTATTTCTCCATGGACAAAGCACGAGACTCAATGAACACTATCTCTCTGTCTTGTCAGCGTTGATGTTCGAAAGCCATATCAAGATGTTTGGTAGGGTTCACAGCTTCCTCATATTGAATTTCTACAGGCAAAAGATCGCGCATTGCCTGCCCCGGTGTTACGGATCTGGGTGGTGTAACCTCTGTGCTGCGGAGCAAGGAGGGACCACAGGGGCGTAACTAGGTATCAACTCGGACTGACCAAGGTCGCACGGCGGCTCAATCGACTCCGTGAACCAGGGAAGGACCAAGCAGAGGGACCAGGTGCTACTCTGGGCTTGTCCTTGTATGAGAGCAGGTGACTCCCACGGGTAACTGGCAGGAGCCTCCGGGTAGGCACGGCAGGTAACTGGTAGGAGCCTCCAGGTAGGCTGACTGATAGGCACGGCAGGTAACGGGTAGGAGCCTCCAGGTAGGCTGACTGATAGGCACGGCAGGTAACTGGTAGGAGCCTCCAGGTAGGCTGGCTGATGGGCACGGCAGGTAACTGGTACGTTCTCCGGAAGGCAGGCAAGCCAGGCCCATAGACAGACTGGCAGGTTTGGATCGTAGGCAGACTGTCGGGCTGGAAAGTACACTTGGCTGGCGGAGACAGGTAGTCAGTTATTTTGTTTTATTTTATGTAACTGTATATGCTGCATTGTTTTGTCCCCTTTATAAAATCTTTTTATTATTTTTTAGACACATTGACTATCGTTTTGGATTAAATATAAAATGTAATAGTTCTGTTTCTTTTGTTCTGTAACCCGCACCCCAAAGCCATGCGTTACCAGAACCAGGCCTCCAGTCAGCCTGTATGAAACACGACTGGTGGTGGCAGCGAGTAGTACTTCGGTTATTGTGGAGCTAGCAGTGACCATACCGGAGGTATATACAGTACAGATCAAAAGTTTGGACACACATTCTCATTTAAAGATTTTTCTGTATTTTCATGACTTTGAAAATTGTACATTCACACTGAAGGCATCAAAACTATGAATTAACACATGTGGAATTATATACTTAACAAAAAAGTGTGAAACAACTGAAAATATGTCTTATATTCTAGGTTCTTCAAAGTAGCCACTTTTTGCTTTGATGACTGCTTTACACACTCTTGGCATTCTCTTGATGAGCTTCAAGAGGTAGTCACCGGAAATGGTCTTCCAACAATCTTGAAGGAGTTCCCAGAGATGCTTAGCACTTGTTGGCCCTTTTGCCTTCACTCTGTGGTCCAGCTCACCCCAAACCATCTCGATTGGGTTCAGGTCTAGTGACTGTGGGGGCCAGGTCATCTGGGGTAGCACCCCATCACTCTCCTTCTTGGTCAAATAGCCCTTACACAGCCTGGAGGTGTGTTTGGGGTCATTGTCCTGTTGAAAAATAAATGATGGTCCAACTAAACGCAAACCGGATGGAATAGCATGCCGCTGCAAGATGCTGTGGTAGCCATGCTGGTTCAGTATGCCTTCAATTTTGAATAAATCCCTAACAGTGTCACCAGCAAAGCACCCCCAAACCATCACACCTCCTCCTCCATGCTTCACGGTGGGAACCAGGCATGTAGAGTCCATCCGTTCACCTTTTCTGCGTCGCACAAAGACACGGTGGTTGGAACCAAAGATCTCAAATTTGGACTCATCAGACCAAAGTACAGATTTCCAATGGTCTAATGTCCATTGCTTGTGTTCTTTAGCCCAAACAAGTCTCTTCTGCTTGTTGCCTGTCCTTAGCAGTGGTTTCCTAGCAGCTATTTTACCATGAAGGCCTGCTGCACAAAGTCTCCTCTTAACAGTTGTTGAAGAGATGTGTCTGCTGCTTGAACTCTGTGTGGCATTGACCTGGTCTCTAATCTGAGCTGCTTTTAACCTGCGATTTCTGAGTCTGATGAACTTATCCTCAGAAGCAGAGGTGACTCTTGGTCTTCCTTTCCTGGGGCGGTCCTCATGTGAGCCAGTTTCTTTGTAGCGCTTGATGGTTTTTGCAACTGCACTTGGGGACACTTTCAAAGTTTTCCCAATTTTTCGGACTGACTGACCTTCATTTCTTAAAGTAATGATGGCCACTCATTTTTCTTTACTTAGCTGCTTTTTTCTTGCCATAATACAAATTCTAACAGTCTATTCATTAGGACTATCAGCTATGTATCTACCAGACTTCTGCACAACACAACTGATGGTCCCAACCCCATTTATAAGGCAAGAAATCCCACTTATTAAACCTGACAGGGCACACCTGTGAAGTGAAAACCATTTCCGATGACTACCTCTTGAAGCTCATCAAGAGAATGCCAAGAGTGTGCAAAGCAGTCATCAAAGCAAAAGGTGGCTACTTTGAAGAACCTAGAATATAAGACATATTTTCAGTTGTTTCACACTTTTTTGTTAAGTATATAATTCCACGTGTGTTAATTCATAGTTTTGATGCCTTCAGTGTGAATGTACAATTTTCATAGTCATGAAAATACAGAAAAATCTTTAAATGAGAACGTGTGTCCAAACTTTTGGTCTGTACTGTACATATATTCCATGAGTTGGAATCGGATGTATATATACCATATGCTCACTGTTAGTTTCCTGATAACCGGTCTGTTAGTGGAAACTGACTGCGGCCTCCTCCGTTAATCGCCGTCAATCGCGTAATTGTCTGGACTATAAGAGGCGGCTGTTCACTCCAAAGATAACAGTAGGTGGGTTAAGTGACAACCCCCTCTGGCTGTGATCTTTGACACTCACCTTCTTCCAAGAGCCATAATGTTTTTTATATTTCTATTGACTTTGCCGTATAAGGGCTTGTTCAGTGCAGGACTAGTTGTAGTTGTGAATCACACCACTCATTTGCCATATAATGTGCGAAAATAAATGTAAAAAATTGTAAGTGCGGTGAAATAATGAAATATAACACAATCCCGTTATTGTTTTTTGAGTTTAGTTCGTACAGCATTTACAGTTATATGAAAAAGTTTGGGCACCCCTATTAATCTTAAGCTTAATGTTTTATAAAAATTGGTGTTTTTGCAACAGCTTTTTCAGTTTGATATATGTAATAACTGCTGGACACAGTAATGTTTCTGCCTTGAAATTAGGTTTATTGTACTAACAGAAAATGTGCAATCTGCATTCAAACAATATTTGACAGGTGCATAAGTATGGGCACCTCACCAGAAAAGTGACATTAATATTTAGTAGATCCTCCTTTTGCAAAAATAACAGCCTCTAGTCGCTTCCTGTAGCTTTTAATGATTTCCTGGATCCTGGATGAAGGTATTTTTGACCATTCCTCTTTACAAAACAATTAAAGTTCAGTTAAGTTTGATGGTCGCCGAGCATGGACAGCCCTCTTCAAATGATCCCACAGATGTTCAATGATATTCAGGTCTGGGGACTGGGATGGCCATTCCAGAACATTGTAATTGTTCCTCTGCATGAATGCCTGAGTAGATTTGGAGCGGTGTTTTGGATCATTGTCTTGCTGAAAGATCCATTCCCTGCATAACTTCAACTTTGTCACTGATTCTTGAACATTATTGTCAAGAATCTGCTGATACTGAGTGGAATCCATGCGTCCCTCAACTTTAACAAGATTCCCGGTGCCGGCATTGGCCACACAGCCCCAAAGCATGATGGAACCTCCACCAAATTTTACTGTGGGTAGCAAGTGTTTTTCTTGGAATGCTGTGTTTTTTTGCCGCCGTGCATAACGCCTTTTTGTATGACCAAACAACTCAATCTTGGTTTCATCAGTCCACAGGACCTTCTTCCAAAAAGAAATTGGCTTCTCCAAATGTGCTTTTGCATACCTCAGCCGACTCTGTTTGTGGCGTGCTTGCAGAAACGGCTTCTTTCGCATCACTCTCCCATACAGCTTCTCCTTGTGCAAAGTGCGTTGTATAGTTGACCGATGCACAGTGACACCATCTGCAGCAAGTTGATGCTGCAGCTCTCTGGAGGTGGTCTGAGGATTGTCCTTGACTGATCTCACCATTCTTCTTCTCAGCCTTTCTGATGTTTTTCTTGGCCTGCCACTTCTGGCCTTAACAAGAACTGTCCCTGTGTTCTTCCATTTCCTTACTATGTTCCTCACAGTGGAAACTGACAGGTTAAATCTCTGAGACAGCTTTTTGTATCCTTCCCCTGAACAACTATGTTGAATAATCTTTGTTTTCAGATCATTTGACAGTTGTTTTGAGGAGCCCATGATGCCACTCTTCAGAGGAGATTCATACAGGAGAACAACTTGCAAGTGGCCACTTTAAGTAGCTTTTCTCATGATTGCAAACGCCTGGCTATGAAGTTCAAAGCTCAATGAGGTTACAAAACCAAAAAAAGGGCTTTAGTAAGTCAGTAAAAAGTAGGTAGGAGTATTTAAACCAAGAAAATGATAAGGGTGCCCATACTTATGCACCTGTCAAATTTTGTTTGAATGCAGATTGCACATTTTCTGTTAGTACAATAAACCTCATTTCAAGGCAGAAACATTACTGTGTCCAACAGTTATTACATATATCAAACTGAAATAGCTGTTGCAAAAACACCAATTTTTATAAAACATTAAGCTTAAGATTAATAGGGGTGCCCAAACTTTTTCATATAACTGTATTGTCCATTAAAATTGAGCAGGCAACAAGTTTATTTTCTTATGGTCAGCACAATTCTGACATATTTTTAATGGAACTACAGTAAACAAAAAGTTTTGGCTTTTTTAAATTTTTATTTCCTTTAAGACATTTAATATTTTGAGACATATATATGGAAAATACCTGAATGCAGTGATACCAACTATGTTTTTTTATTTTGTTTTTTTTCTATTTTTCTTTATTACTATTTAGTAAAAGAGCAATGATTTAAACTCTGTCTTTAATTTTATTTTAGTGTTTTTTTAATTATTTTTCATTTTGATCTTTATCCCCCCTGCATTCATCTGATTGTTTATAGTTTATTATTACTTCAACATTCCGATAAATAGTAAAAAATTATGCACTTTTAATCAGCCCAGCATGTGGTTGGCCTTCATAGGAACACTAAGATGACAACAACCAGGCCTTCAATAGGCCTTCAGGTGCCATGGCAGCCGATCAGCGCCCCACAATTGCAACGTGGAGGTGGGCAATGGACATCAGAATAATCACACTACTCAATTGCACCAATAAAATACTGCTGTCAGAGATGTTAAGCAACAATGCTCATCAGAACAGGCAGATGCCATCTGTAACATTGTTGGTATCTATCTTGTATGGAGCAGGATTATCTTCTAAACTCGCTCCATACGCCCGCAGTAGACATGTGCCATATATGTACAGCAGATGTCAGAAAGAGGTTAACATTTGTTTTTTAAAGTTTTTTTTTGTAGAAATTTCCAAATTAATTAAAAGCAACAGAAAGTACATTAGTAGAAAAAAAATACATAGGAACATAATCGACCAGTGAACATGAATCCCCATTCTTCTACACCAGGATATGACTTGCACAGGTGATGATTGCACCGTAGCAGCTGTCAATCGCCTGAACTGCACTGGCCAATGATAATGGAGCTCGTCTCCTGTCCAGAGGTGTTAAATTTTCCAGCACCTGGGGCAAGAATTCAGTTTGGCGCCCCCCTCCTCATGCAGTTTAAGTAGTCGTCATGTGAACGCTCATTCACTTGCAATTTGCTTACTTAGAGTCATGTGCCGACAAGCTGCTCTTCATATTTCTCTTAATGTTCAGTGAAAAAGCTGAGAGAAGCAGGAAGAAAAGCTCGTTCTCAAGTGACTGTAAGTATGACAATCGCATATGAGTGAAGTGGCCATGTGATGACTGCTGGAACTAGAAAGCAGAGCTGAATCCTGACAGTGAGTATATTATATGCTGTGTGGTAGATCGCCTCACTTGGTTGCACATAGAGGTAGACACAGGAACACTGTCTGCATAAACCACAGCAATGTTAGCAAAAACAAATATGGCACAGTCCTTGTTGCTACGGGTAACCGCCCGCTTCAGGAACAAACAACCCAAGGTTTATCTTTCCTTCACATGACAAAACAGCTCAGAGCTTTCACTTCTAACCCCACCCCACACCAAATGCTCTAAAAGGCTGGGATTTTATCTTCTGACCTCCTCCCTCTCTACAGGTGTTTAATCACCCTAGCACTAAAGATGGCTGAGTAACCCTGTATCACTTTGTGTGCTGGAACATTTTTCCTATGTTTATATTACTGGAGCTAACAATCTCAGTGCTACATATCTCCCCTCCATTACTTTGCCAGCAACTTTGTTACAGCTGTCATGATTGACATGCTACAGGGCTTCATTTTATAATTAAATGACTTGTCCAGGTTTGTGATGAAAGTCTGCTGTCACTCTAGGTGACTGCAGGTGCTGAATTCTCACAGAGCGTGCACTGCACACTTTTAGAATTCTCCCATGATGGAGGCAAGAGTGGACGGTCATGTAAGCGCAAGTATGTGAATTGCAAACGTCCGGCCACATTTCGACTATTTGTGTCCGACCTCGCTCAATTCATTTTCATTGAGCAAGGCCACATATGTCTAGTCGGCACATGACCGCATGTATGTAAATTGCATACTTGCGGTCTCATGACCTCCCGATCTCACCTCTGCCACATTCAGCCCAAAGTGTGAGGAGTTTATTATGAGGTGTGTACTTTTTAACTAAAAATGAGTAACTTTCCCTCGTTGTGTATAACCAAAGTCATGATGCTAGAAGCTACCAATAGAGGAAGCTTCTGCATACAGTTTTACTATTGAGTTCAATACTTGAACCGTATGCGTAAAGCTCATAAGCTCCCCCTAGTGGTGACCATACACACCATTTACCATTTAACCTGTTGTAAAACTATTTAGGTATTGATAGGTGTTTAAAGGGATTGTTCACACTTAACATTTATTATTTCTAAGACTTTCTTAGAGTAAAAATACTTACCTTACTTACTCCTGCCACTCCAGCTCTGCCTTTTCACTGCAGCCCAAGGTCAAGGGACTTGCTGATGTACCATGGGTATCAGGAAAAAAATGTGGTCAACACCAAAGGTTGTAAACTATAAATATAGGTACTGAGGACAGAGGTAGCAGTCACCAGGGTTGCCAACTTGATATTTTATTTTTTATGGAGTTTTTCAAAAAAATCACCATCAACATTTTTTTATGAGCACATAAGAAGTCCATAATAACTAATAAGATTTTATGTGATACATGTCTATACCCACAATTCTGATATGAACACATCAGCTGCATTCACTGCAAACTGTAAAAGGGTCATAATTGCAATCATAATAATCTGTATAAGTTTCTCTGAGTTTAAGACAGTCATAAACGTATAGAAAAAAATTATGGACAGAGGAAAAAAATTCCCTATTTTTACAGATTGTCCAGGAATTTCTGGACGGTTGGCAACCCTGGTAGTAACATTCAAACCATAGTGTCTAAGGGGACCCAAAAAAAGCCCCTCTGCCACACAAGAAGACACCAGTGTTATGTATGGCATATGGTAGGTGTGGGTCCTATTTAAGATTTTGCATTAGGGCCCAGAAACTTTTGGCTCTGATTCAACTCCCAGAAGATCTTATGCTTCATTGTAAATCATGGAATAAAATATTTCCAATATTTTTACAGGTGCCAACTTATTCTAAACTGGCAAATATGAAGCCAGAAAGCTGCTCACACGATTTGAAGCAAATCTTCAGTTCTGGATAAGTGAAGACGCTTTGAAGTCACCGCCATGTTCCTAAGCTGCCTCTCGAAGATAATGTATTCATTGTTCTGGGTGCAATGAGCATATGCAGTATGTATATAAAGCCGTGTCATATTGCGTGACATACTGATTCTATTTCAAGTTGCCTTTGACAACTGCTAATGAGCATTAACCCTGTCAGCACTCGCTCTCCGACAGGTTACCGCTCATCTCAGCGCCTTCGCTGGAAAATAAGAAGCACGTGGTTTATGCAGATGACTTTAAAATAGCATGAAATACAGCCATAGAGAATAGCCTGTTACTATAATTATTAGCTTTTATATTAACAGGTCCCCAAATCCACATTAATGGCACATTAATTAATAAGTTCATGCATGTCCAGAGATGGGAGATTAGATTCATTTGTAGCCTCATTATCAGCGCTCGCTAGGGGCAGATTTATGCGTTTTAGACGTAGCTGTCTTCACAAGTACTTTATCTATGACATATCAAGCAGTAGAAGAAGAAGCCCAATTTATGTGGTCTCGGTGGAGCTGATTGAGCTAGTAAGGTATCTGATTAAAGGGGTGGCTGAATACTTTCTAGGCTATACCAATGTTGCGAATTTCTATTCAGCTGGCCTTAGGATATTTCTTCTGACCACCATAAACATGAACATTCAGTAATTTTTTAAGGGATGGTGGGGAATAAGCTGCTAATAGAAATTGGAATGTGTCAGGCTACAGGCGGCACACGTTCATGGACCCACAGGGCCGGGCTTGCCTAGGAGGGGCGTAGCTAAGCGGCTACCTGGTTTTTACTGGAGATCCTGATGGTGGAGTCAGGTTTGAGCTGAAGGTAGCAGTCAGGTAGCACTCCTAGGCAATCCCCAGTACTGCAGCTGCTGACCCGAAGGGGTAGTTACGCTGGCACAAACTGTATTTGGAGTCACAGACAAGGCTGGATTCGCAGCCTGTTCAGACAGGTGCGGCTTCTGGATTCGGGTACCATCAGAGCGGCTTTAGGTTCAGGGTTCGCCTATGTGGCTACAGAGCTCAGGTACCACCGCAGCGGTCACAGAATTCAGCTAGCGCCAGAGCAGCTTCAGAGTATAGATACCGCCGGAGCGGCTTCAGACTTCAGCTAATGCCAGAGCAGCTTTAGAGTATAGATACCGCCGGAGCGGTTTCAGACTTCAGCTAGCGCCAGAGCAGCTTCAGAGTATAGATACCGCCGGAGCGGCTTCACACTTCAGCTAGCGCCAGAGCAGCTTCAGAGTATAGATACCGCCGGAGCGGCTTCACACTTCAGCTAGCGCCAGAGCAGCTTCAGAGTATAGATACCGCCGGAGCGGCTTCACACTTCAGCTAGCGCCAGAGCAGCTTCAGAGTATAGATACCGCCGGAGCGGCTTCACACTTCAGCTAGCGCCAGAGCAGCTTCAGAGTATAGATACCGCCGGAGCGGCTTCAGACTTCAGCTAGCGCCAGAGCAGCTTCAGAGTATAGATACCGCCGGAGCGGCTTCACACTTCAGCTAGCGCCAGAGCAGCTTCAGAGTATAGATACCGCCGGAGCGGCTTCACACTTCAGCTAGCGCCAGAGCAGCTTCAGAGTATAGATACCGCCGGAGCGGCTTCAGACTTCAGCTAGCGCCAGAGCAGCTTTAGAGTATAGATACCGCTGGAGCGGCTTCAAACTTCAGCTAGCGCCAGAGCAGCTTCAGAGTATAGATACCGCCGGAGCGGCTTCACACTTCAGCTAGCGCCAGAGCAGCTTCACAGTTCAGGTAGTGCCGGAGTGGCTTCAGAGTTCAGGTACCGCCCGAGTGGCTTCAGGGTTCAGGTACCGCCGGAGGGGCTTCAAGATAACGTGCACACAATACGGGAATACAGGGACAGGGAATTCATAAGGAATTAAGTTTAACTGGATGAGAAGAGGGACCTGGCAACATACAGTTGCACACACACAATGTGGGGAAACTACAGGGGTTTCTCAAGCACCTCCCTAATGGGGAGGGTGCCTTTTATACTAAATGCCTCCCAGCTATTGGCTGGCTGGGGGCATTTTTCAAAGTAAGCGTACTGCCCCTTTAAGAACAGGGGAGTGAGTGTGTGCACTAGGAGTGCCACCGGAAGCCTGTGTGGCATGCACAGGGAGGAGGAAGCAAGAAGAGAGGACGCCGCAGTAGCAGGAGCATTGAGTATGTTGGCCTCCCTGCCAGGAGGAGAGAGTGGGGCCACGCGGGGACGCTGACATAGCACTATACAATAAAGAGTCAGGCATATCTGTCATGTCCCACGACTTGGGAATCATACAATATTTTATTGTATTGTTGCTGTTACATTGCTATGGATAAGGTTTGCCTCTTGGAAGTTCGTCTTCCCTCTCTCCCTGTCTGCCTCCCTAGCTATGATGTCAACAACCCATTTTCTTTTTCATTCTGTGACAGCCATCCTAGGAAGCCACATGTCTTCAGCTCTGGTTCAGAATAGTATTTTTTACCTACTGCAGCTGTTACAGCTACTGCTACGGTATTTGTGCATTACAACAAGAATTCTGCTTAAAAATAAACCTTCTTCTATAATCTTTATATGTGCCTCCTGCAGTCAAGTTAAGCTATCTGATGAAATCTCTTTGTGTGAGTAATGGTACATAGAAACAGCCATAGAAATGATGACTCAAGCGCCCTTCACTCGCACGCTAGTTATGCAGTCGGAATGATATTGAAATCCAACATGCCTTATCCTTCTTTACCTTGAGAGCTTATGTCGAGGTAAAGTAGGGAGGACAAATACTCATTAGCTATAATGTCCTAGCAAAGTGGATATGATTTAAAAAAAGCTCATGCCCATAGAGCCTCTTAAGAAGCTACAGAACTGTTTTTTCAGACGCGTTTTGGTCACAAAAGGCTACTATGGGGAGAGTTAAAAACGAAAAAAGGCAATTGTTTTTTGGTGCAGATTTTGAAGCAGTGAAAATCTTTGATTCTGCACTTAAAAACACATCAAACCCCATCTAACAAATGGAGCACAATAATCAGAGAAGACTGTTATTGTGTATTTTGGTGCCAACATCTGCAGAAAACGTGCAGACAAAAAGCAGCAGCGAAAAAAAAAAAGACAGAAAGATGTCAAACAATGACTTTGAATATCCAATATTACATACTGATCCAACAACATTATTCCAGGAGGAAGTCCTTAATAAGAAACAAGAAGAATATTAATTTCCTGATGTACCACAATCTCATATATTCCATATGTTACCTAAAATGCACAGGAAGACCCCCTCTCCTCCGCTCAAGCCTTGCAGACTCTGCAAATGACTGAATAAACACCTACAACCATTGGTTTAGAGAATGCTGGGATTAGATTATATTACAGATTCCGAATTTCTCAATATAATGGGGGATATAAAATGGATGTGTGACCTCAACACAGTTTTCCTCAAGATGAGGAACGCCATGCCCTTACTTATCATCTTGATAGTTTCACATCATATTATGTTGAACTAAAAGAATTTATTATTATGGAAAACAATTTTTTGCTTAAACGCAATTATTTTTTGATTAATGGTACATTTTTTTTACAGATACAGGGTTCCCCAGTGGGCGCTAGTTAATTTCCCTCGCTAGCCAATTTTTCCTGCAGAGTGCTCCTATTTAGGCTGTGTACAGGTTGTTGTCCTTGAAGGCTATGAAAGCAGTAGCAGCCAAGTAATCTTCAAACTTCTCTGTAATTGCCTACACCAAAGCAAGGAACTCAAGCTTGAAGTAAGGCTATGTGCCCACGATGCAGAAATGTTCCGGATTTTTTCCTGAGCGTTTCTGCATCTCCCTGGCAGAAAAAAACACATGCTAATTGTACATGCTGATTGTACATGTGGATTGTACATGCATTTTCCTGCCAGGGACATGCGGATGTGAAGCGTTCTTCACTTGCATTTCCGCATGCGGGTTAACAAGCGCTTTGCAAGCGATTTTAGCATCACTTGGAAAGTGCTTGACAACTTGGTCACACTATATAAATCCATGCAAACAGCATGGATTTATATAGTGTGACCCGAGAGAATGTCAAAAAATAAAAAATAAATACTTACCCTCTGATGGCCCCCGCAGTCTTGCTTCACCGTCCCGGCTTCCGGCAGATCGCATTACACTGAAGGACCTGCCGACGTCAGCATCGCTTGACCCGTCACATGACTATGACCTCAGCGCAGGTCCTTCAGTCCATCGTGAACTGCCGGCAAGTGAAGAGAAGGAGAGCGGGGGTCGCCAGAAGGTAAGTATATATTTATTTTTTATTTTATTCTTTTTTTTACAGTTTTCTATGGTACCCAGGTCTGGAGGAGAGTCTCCTCTTCTCTAGACCTGGGTACCATCCGCACAGTAGAACGCATGGAATGAGCATCTACATATACAGTGATGCGTAATCCATGCGATCTAATGTAAGTCAATGGCGGCGAAAACGCAGCACGTGCGCAAAATAATTGGTAGTGCTGCGTTTTTTTCCGCAATGATAATCCACAGCGTAAATTTCCGCAGCATGTGCACAGCACATGCGGATTATCATTGGGGAACATGGCAGGCCTTCTATCATGCATTTTTTAAGCGCTTCTGCAGCCTTTTTGCCGCTACGGAAACGCTTAAAAAACGCATCGTGGGCACACAGACTAACTGTAGTTTTCTGCATCCCACTCTGTTGGTCTGAGGTAATGACTCGCATAGGCAATCTCTTTCTCCAGACCATCTTGGACTTGTGCAAGGTCAGTGTGGCACCCCAGAGGGTCTGGTTGCCACAGTGGTATTGCTTCCCTCAAAAGAAGTAATGCCATGTCTGGAGGCAAGCAGGGGTTTCCTGGTCAGGAACATAACACATGCAACACATCCCGGCTCCATATCAGCAAGGGGAGGATGCTGCCCTTGACAACTGGATCTGGAGGCGGGGTTAGCTGAGTCTAGTGTGAGGAGTCGAGTTGAGGACATCAAGGAGTGAGGAGCTAGGGACTGGAGCTGGAGATAGCTCGTCCTACACAGAGAACCGGACACCGGAGTCCGAGGCTGTGGGGGATTCCAGACCCAGCAGCAGATACCGTAGGGCAGGAGATTGCAGGTGTCCTGGCCCCATCAGACGCCCTGAGGCTCAGCAGCACTGAGGGACCAGTACCGCCAAGGAGGAGCGAGGCATCCACAAGGCCCGAGCTGCCAGCCATACGGGTGAGCACAGCACGTTACACTCAAGGACGTGGGCTACAACACAGCTACAAGCAGAATAGCCAAAGAGTATAGTAAGAAAGGCAGGCCTACAACTCCACCTGTCCAGGAGGACTCTTTGCTTGCTCCCAGACTGACCGGGCTCTTATCACTAGCCAGTACTCCAGTCCAGGCCTGTTTAAAGTGTCATCAGTAAAGACCCTGGGACTGCACTGTATGGACTCTGTGGTTATTTCTGCACCGCGACACCCTGCACAACCAACATCATCCACACACACTGCCCTGAAGCTACACTCTTCCTGTGGGGAGTTATACCACCCTTGCTGCCAAACCACCAGCTTCAGAGGACTGTTCCGCAGTGGCGACCTCATTAGCCGCACTCCACAGGTGGTGTAGTCGGACATTATATATAACCTACACACCTATACTACCCTTGGATTGACCGCCTGGGTCACGGACCGGGTCACTGCCACTGTGACTACTACCCCCAGCGTCTACCGGCCCGGCTCCGGGTACCCCACGGCCCAGGGGGCGCGTCAACTTTGGCGTAGTCAGCAGGATTTCGTGCCCATTGCCATCGGGTACTGTGCGCCTTCACGAACTGTGTCGCATACCGTGGTGAAGTTTTCCCGCCAATTGCCGCTGTTTCCCGCCATTTTCGGGTCGCCGCGTGGGAAGAAGAGGGGCGTGACCGCTGGAAGCGCGCAAAGTCCAAGCCCCGCCTCACGCACTGACGTAGCGCCAAGCCCTGGAAGGAGCCCCAGCGAGCGCTGACGTCAGACGCGTGCGACGCCAGGTCCTACAAGGAGACCATCGCCTGCGGAACTGCGGCCTATGGAAGAAAAGTGAAAGAAGGTAGGCCACGGTTCACTAGGGGTGAAGAAGACGCCCAATATGGAGGGAACTTCAGCCACAGGCGCGGCCGCTGCCGCAGTAATGCCATTCTCCATGCCATATATACCGGGGGCGGCGTGGTTGCCCCAGTACTTAGGAGAGTCACACACCCTGAGTGACTTTAAAGAAAGACTGAGCAGCTAGTTTAAAGTGTAACCCCTGTCCGAGGAGCAGAAAGTGAGCATCCTCATAGGCCAGTTAATTGGAGCAGCCCAGAAAGAAGTGAAGTCCTGGTCAGCCAGAGACAAAGGGACTATGAAAGAGATACTGGCCCGCCTAAAGGACACCTTTGACAACCGTACTACAGCTGAGATAAAAATGAAGTTTTATGGGTGCAAACAACGGGCGCAGGACAGTGTACGGGACTATGCTTTAAACCGGCAGGAGGCGCTGAGGGCCATCAAACAGGTAGACCCCGACAGTGTGCGAGATGAGAACAAACTGTTAACTGAGCAGTTTATTGAGGGTCTACTGTCCAGCGCTCACCGGACACAGCTGCACATAATGGCTCTGCAAAACCCTGATCTGGACTTTGCACAATTTAAAGACAGAGCCATCCAGGTGCTACGAGAACCAACACCAGGTGGCGCCACATCCCACCAGCGCCCAGCTATCACCTACCACCAGGAGGTGGCCCCCTTTTCCCCAGAGCCTGTAGGAGCTGATGCACAGACTCTGGACAATGCCCCGTCTACAGACCAGCACCTTCAGGTCCAAGAGCTGACTAAAAGTGTAGCTGCACTAACCAAAACTGTGCAGTCCTTGCAGGTGTCTCCCAAGGGAAAGATCCAGCTGGCTTCCAGTCCGGAGGACGTCCCGTGGCGACGACAGAAAAGGATTCCACCAACCAGAGGGAGGAACAGCGACCGCTACGACCAGGACGGACAACCCATCTGCCGCTGCTGTCACAAGCCAGGACACTACGCAAGGTACTGTAATTTAAATGAGCAAAACCTGGAGCAGAGGGCCAACCCCCAGGCATAAGACCACCAGGCCCACACAGCTGGCGAGACAAGTATGTGGGGGGACGGCCGGTCCTACCTGTTGTGCTTGATGACATCCCGATGAGAGCGTTGCTGGACACTGGATCCCAGGTGACCACTATCCCCTACATTCTTTACAAACGATACTGGACTGATTCAGACATTACCTGCCGTCCAGATGAACATTTAAGCATTTATGCCAGCAATGGTCAGCCTGAACCTCAAGTGGGGTATAAAGAAGTGACCATAAAGGTTGGCAAAGTGGAATTGCCGGCGCAAGGAATGATAATTGTTGACATTGATCGCCGAGAAAGTCATCCCATGAAAACCTTAGGCACTAATGTCATTGAAAATTGTCTTTCAGAAATTATTGTCTTGTTACAGCAGGTTGCGGAGACCGCCAGTTCCAGTCAGCAGCGGGTTCTGCAGAGAGAAATCAGAGCCCTGATGAGAAGACAACAGGTAGAACTGTCTGGTGGTGAAATTGGCAGTATCAGGATGAGTGACCCGTTCCCCATTGCCATGCCCCCAAGAAGTGAAATGTTGATATGGTGCCGGGCAGCAATCGGTCTCAGGGGTAGAGATTACCAGGCCCTGGTAGAGCCCGTATACTCTGACAGTAGGCCCACCATCTTGACAGCCAGGGGGGTGGTTGATGTCCCCCATGGGAGAGTGCCAGTCCGCATCCTAAATATTGGGGAGAAAGAAGTCCATTTGCCCCGGTATGCTACCCTTGCCAAATTATTCACCGTCAGCAACAATTCTATGAAAACAGTGGAACCCTTACCTCCATCCAAACCGGCGGAGGATAATGGCTCCAAGGGATAGATGGAGGACTGGTGTCAGAAGCTACACGTGAGCACTGACTCCACCCCTCAGCACCAAAAACATGGAGTATACTGGGTGGTCCAGGAGTATGAAAGGGTCTTCAGCAAACACCCGCTCGACTTCGGGCAGGTGAAAGGGGTTCAACACCATATCCCCACGGGAGACCATCCACCCATTAAAGAAAGGTATCGGCCTGTACCACCAGCACACTACCAAAATGCCAAAGGGATGTTACGAGAGATGAAGGAGGCTGGGGTGATAAGAGATAGTTGTAGCCCCTGGGCAGCTCCATTAGTTCTCGTAAGGAAAAAAGATGGCACGATGAGAATGTGTGTAGACAACAGGCAAATTAACCGCATTACACATAAAGACGCATACCCATTACCCAGGATTGAGGAGTCACTAGCTGCATTAAGATCTGCTAATTATTTCTCTACTTTGGATCTCACTAGTGGGTACTGGCAGGTTCCTGTAGCAGAGGCGGATAAAGAAAAGACCGCATTCACAACGCCGATGGGCCTCAGCGAGTTTAACTGCATGCCATTCGGACTCTGTAACGCCCCAGGAACCTTCCAGCGGTTGATGGAGTGCTGTCTGGGACATAAGAACTTCGAGACAGTCCTGCTGTACCTGGATGACGTCATAGTATACTACAAGTCCTATGAAGATCACCTAAAGCACCTGGCGGAGGTGTTTGAAGCCCTAGCTGGTTTTGGCCTGAAGGTGAAGCCATCAAAATGCCACCTGTTGAAGCCCAAGGTACAGTACCTAGGTCATGTGGTAAGCGCTGAAGGTGTAGCACCAGACCCTGACAAGGTCACAGTAATCAAGGACTGGCCAAGACCCTCCACTATTAAGGAAGTGCGTCAGTTCCTCGGGTTGGTGGGCTACTACCGAAGATTTATCCAAGGCTTCACCAAGATGGCGGCACCCATGCAGGACCTCCTAGTAGGCCAGTCCAGGAAGGCCAAAAACCCGAAGCCTCCATTCAAATGGGATAAGCCGGAAGAAGAATCCTTCAGTAGGCTGAAGATGGCTCTCACAGGAGACGAGATCCTGGCCTACCCTGACTATGGCCAACCCTTCATACTGCATACAGACGCAAGCAACGTGGGGCTAGGAGCGGTGCTGTCCCAGATACAGCAAGGCAGAGAAAGAGTGATTGCCTATGCCAGCAGGAAGCTCTGGCCCACAGAAAGGAACCCCGAAAACTACAGTTCTTTCAAGTTGGAGTTCCTCTCCGTAGTCTGGGCTGTGACAGAACGTTTCAAGCACTATCTCGCCTCCTCCAAGTTTACAGTCTTCACGGACAATAACCCGCTGACGCACCTGGAAACTGCGAAGCTTGGTGCCCTGGAACAACGATGGATGGCCCGACTATCTAACTACGAGTTCACCATAAAGTACCGGGCTGGGCGCAAGAATGCAAACGCTGATGCGCTGTCCAGGATGCCTAACTTGCCAGATGGGGGAGAAGACCCGGAAGAACTGGAAGAGATAGAGATCCCCGCTTTCCACCGTCATGGGGTAACCCAGTGCTCCCATTGTGTGAAGAACAGGTGCTCCGCCAACAGAGAGGCCACGTTCAATCCATTGCCCCACCATGGATGGGCAGAGACGCAAGATAGTGACCCGGCTGTCCGCCTAGTCAAGGAGTTGCTGACACAAGCTGACTCGCACCCTGATCCAGATGCTCCAGAGGAGACCAAACAGCTGTGGAAGGAAAAGGGCAAGCTGTTCATCTATGAAGGGAAGCTGTGTCGAAGAAGTATCAACTCCCGGACACATGAGCTGGTCTGACAGGTGGTAGTCCCGAGGCAGGATGCGTCTATGGTCTTAGAAGCGTACCACGATGGAGCGGGACACTTCGGATGAAAGAAGTTGGAAGTCCTGCTACGTGAGCGATTCTACTGGGCTGGCACGAGGAAAGCAATTGAGAGATGGTGTCGAGAATGCGGACCATGCAACCTGAGAAGAAAAGACAGTGACAGCCATAGGGCTCCCCTGCAGCCCATCATCACCAAACAGCCACTTGAACTGGTAGCCTTGGACCACGTGAAGCTAGCCCCAAGCAGGTCAGGCTATGTCTACGCTCTCACCATCGTAGACCACTACTCCCGGTTCCTGGTAGTAGTGCCAGTAAAGGACCAGATGGCTCAGACAGCCGCCAAAGCATTCCAACAGCACTTCTGTTGCCCGCATGGTTACCCAGAACGTGTGCTTACTGACCAAGGTCCAGCCTTTGAAGCGGAGGTGTTCCAGGAATTCTGCAACCTGTACGGCTGCAAGAAAATCAGAACAACGCCGTATCACCCCCAAACCAACGGGTTGTGTGAGAAGATGAACCAAGTGGTGATAGACCTGCTGAAGACGTTGCCCCTTGAGGAACGCAGCCTGTGGCCAGAAAAGCTACCAGATCTGGTGGACCTATACAACCATATCCCAGTAAACTCCACTAACTGCACACCGGCTTACCTGATGAGAGCAAGACTTGGTAAGCTGCCCATCGACCTGGACATGGGAGTCCTAACACCAGAGACGGCCTCACGAGATGCAGATTGGGACACTGAGTGGCAGCAACAATACCGAAGAGTGTTGAAAGAAGTCTGTCCCAAGCAAGACAAAAACAAGAGAAGACTTACAATCAACATGCACCTGCTGTTCCATTGTCACCTGGAGAACAGGTCCTTAAGAGAAAGGCGACTCCACAAATTGGATGACAAGTGGGAGGTAGAGCCGTACACCATCCTACCCTCGAGTCATGATAACACCAAGGTGTGCCTCATTAGTAAGGATGGAGGAGAAACATCAGCAACAGTTTCAAGAGACCACTTGAAGAAATCTCCCGAGCAATTACAACACGCTAAAGAAGACCAGGATAGCCCTCAACCCACAGAGGAAGTGGAAGAAATGGTCAAAACAGTACTCGGAGAATTTCCCCGGTCGTGGACACAAGTGAACAATGCAATTGTTGTGCCAGTCCTTACCTTTCTCCAACCAGCCCCTCAGGAAGCTGCAGAAGTCCCAGAACAGTTGGAAGAATAGTTGGCCCCAGAGGCAGAAGTTTCCCCATCAGCAGACCAGGAGAATCTACCCTCTGCTAGTAGCGAACCTGTCATACCCACGGTAAGCCAAAGAATCCGTAGGAAATTGCCCAACCTACCAGTACTACCTCAGACTACCTGTAGTGCAGTTCACACTGAACCCACCACACCAGGGGTAGATACAAGGGACCAGGGTAGAGCAGTGACAGATGGTGTATTACGTAGATCTACCAGAGCTACAAAAGGTCAGCCCCCTGCCGGTTGGAGGATATAGAAATGCAGAAATTTAAAGTATAAACGTATTTAAATGGATACTGTATATAGTTACCCGTAAAGGTATACAAGAGACTTAAAAATTTGAAAAGTTTGATATATGTGTGTTTTTCCAGTGACCCGAAAGGGATCCAAAGACTTTTAGGTTATGGACAGTGAATAACCAAGAACTTTCACTTGTAAATAGTTGCACTTGTAAAAGTGCCCCCTTTGTGACAGACCACTGAACAAAAACTCGTGGAGGTGGCTGAAGACGTGGTCCAACATCCGGATCATCAATGCCCTCTAGCCCCCCAGGGCCTCCGTGGAGGGTTTTAGATGGGTCCCTCAAATTTGCACCTTGTTTCAGTGGAATGGACACCTGGTTGCAGATCATACTGTAACCTGTAAAAGACTATAATGCTTGTAAATATTCTAATGTACCTTGTTATTGCTATTGTTATTTGTTACCTGTTATTTTGCTAAATATTCTCAGTCCCGGAGTACTGAAATTAACTAGGGGGGAATGTGGCACCCCAGAGGGTCTGGTTGCCACAGTGGTATTGCTTCTCTCAAAAGAAGTAATGCCATGTCTGGAGGCAAGCAGGGGTTTCCGGGTCAGGAACATAACACATGCAACACATCCTGGCTCCAGATCAGCAAGGGGAGGATCCTGCCCTTAACAACTGGATCTGGAGGCGGGGTTAGCTGAGTCTAGTGTGAGGAGTCGAGTTGAGGACATCAAGGAGTGAGGAGCTAGGGACTGGAGCTGGAGATAGCTCGTCCTAGCCAGAATACACAGAGAACCAGACACCGGAGTCCGAGGCTGTGGGGGATTCCAGACCCTGCAGCAGATACCGTAGGGCAGGAGATTGCAGGTCTCCTGGCCCCCATCAGACGCCCGGAGGCTCAGCAGCACCGAGGGACCAGTACCGCCAAGGAGAAGCGAGGCATCCACAAGGCCCGAGTTGCCAGCCTTAAGGGTGAGCACAGCTCGTTACACTCAGGGACGTGGGCTACAACACAGCTACAAGCAGAATAGCCAAAGAGTATAGTAAGAACGGCAGGCCTACAACTCCACCTGTCCAGGAGGACTGTTTGCTTGCTCCCAGACTGACCGGGCTCTTATCACTAGCCAGTACTCCAGTCCAGGCCTGTTTAAAGTGTCATCAGTAAAGACCCTGGGACTGCACTGTACGGACTCTGTGGTTATTTCTGCACCGCGACACCCTGCACAACCACCATCATCCACACACACTGCCCTGAAGCTACACTCTTCCTGTGGGGAGTTATACCACCCTTGCTGCCAAACCACCAGCTTCAGAGGACTGTTCCGCAGCGGCGGCCTCATTAGCCACACTCCACAGGTGGCGTAGTCGGACATTATATATAACCTACACACCTATCCTACCCTTGGATTGACCGCCTGGGTCACGGACCGGGTCACTACCACTGTGACTACTACCCCCAGCGTCTACCGGCCCGGCTCCGGGTACCCCACGGCCCAGGGGGCGCTTCATCAGCACCTAGCCCTTTCTTTCTAGCATCAGTATAGAGGAAAAACGGACAGTTGTAGCCAGGATATGGAGCATCTTTCAACATTTTCTTCAGTTGATTGAAGGATACGTCCAGATTGGTGGACTCTTTCATGTCTTGTGTGCAGATCGACTTTTCAAAGCTCTTGCAGGGGTGCAGCAACCTGGGTGAAATTTTTGATGATGTAGCAGTAATTTCACACAAATCCCAAGAAACGTATGACCTCTTGGATAGTAGTTGAGGCAGGCCACTTCTAGGCAACAGCATTCCTTTCAGAATCTGGTACTACTCCTTCAGCACTCACTACGTGGTCTGGATACTGCACTTTTCAATAGAGGGCACTTGGAGGACTTGACTTTCAGGCTATAGTTGATGAGTGTCACACCGGTGACTCACACAGGTGCTAAGTGCCGCCTGTTAGAACCTTGCTCTTAGGTTTTTTCCTTTGCTGGTCACATGACCTCATTGGCCTATTTAATCCTGCTCCGCCCTTCTGGCTTTGCTGGACTTCATTGTATAACTACTTTCTAGCTAGCCTGTGCTCTGTATCTAACTCTGTTAGTTTGCTTGGTCTACGGACTTCAGTGTTCTATATATTTTGTTTGTTTGTCTGTCTGCTACTATTTCTGTTAGGAGGTGTCCCATTTTCCTCCCAGTCCTTAGTACTTGTAGGGATTCCTTCCCCACATCTATAGGTCTCCGTACAGACTAGCTTAGGACTTTAGCAGGTCTGATCGCAGGATCAGGTTCCCTGTTACATCGTAGGGATTCAGCTGAGTTCTATCGTAGGGACAGATTTCCTCTCTTTCCTTAGCTCTGGTAGCAGAACATAACAGTAAGTCCAGCCTGCAAATTCTCTAAGGAAAGATTTTTCTGTTCCATCATGGTGTCGGTTCAGGATTTGGCTCATCGCCTGCAGGGACTCTCTCTGGAGGTGGCCGAGCTCCGTCAGCACGTGAGTAACTGTCCTGGAGCACATTTCTTGGAGCCTAAGGTATGTTTGCCGGATTTATTTTTTGGTGAACACCGAGAATTTTTTTCATTTAAAAATGCTTGCTTATTGTATTTTCGTTTGAGACCCAAGTCCTCTGGGGATGAATCCCAGCGCACAGGGTTCATAATGTCACTTTTGCGCAAAGAGCCTCAGGAGTGGGCCTTTTCTTTGCAACCTAGTGATACATGCTTCAGATCAGTGGATAGTTTTTTTTCTGCTTTGGGACTATTATATGATGATCCTGACCGTGTCGCATCAGCTGAGACTGAGTTAAGACGTTTGAAACAGGGATCAGGTAATGTGGAAAAATATTGTACTCATTTCCGTCGATGGTCTACTCAAACAGGGTGGAACGATTCTGCTCTGAAAAGTCTATTTCTTGTTGGGTTCAATGAAAGGGTTAAAGACCTGCTAATTGCTTATCCTACACCTGAAGATTTGCAACAGGCTATGCAATTAGCTATACGGGTGGATAGGAGACTGCGTGCAAGGGTTAATGAGAGCAAATCCTCTGCTATGTCAGTTTCTGGTTATGAGAATGTGTGTACTAACAGTGGTGAACCGATGGAGATTGGATCGGTGGCACCTCGCTCTCAAGAAAAAGACCGTCGATTTTCTGAAGGCTTGTGTTTCTATTGCGGAAAATCTGGTCATTTGATTAAAGGCTGTGAGCTTCGTATGAAGAAAGAAAAAAAAATGGTCAGTCATGCCCGTATTGCCTGTTTAAATTCCAAGGGTGTATTTTTAGCTGCTTCCACGATTGCTCAGGAAAAATTAATGGAATTTCGGGTGTTTGTTGATTGTGGATCTACTCTGAATGTAATTGATGGGGGATTCTTATAAAGACTCAATTTAAAACCCGAACCTTTATCATCCCCCATTGCTGTGGTTTCTGTGGATGGTTCCCCTTTGAAGAATATTACTCTCAAGGTCTGTGAATTTCCTCTCACTATTAATGGTGTTCACCATGAGAAATTGGATTTGGTAGTTTTGAATAACTTGCCTTCTCCAGTAATATTGGGATTGCCCTGGTTAAAATTTCACAATCCTGTACTGGATTGGTCTACCAAAGAAATTAAATCCTGGAGCCATAAATGTTATGACAAGTGTTGTAACGGGCGTATTGTAGCTTTGGATAGGGGAGAATTGCCTGTTCCTATTCAGGATTTTTGGAGAGTTTTTTCTGAGAAGGAATCGCAGGTTTTGCCTCCCCATAGAGACTATGATTGTTCTATTGAATTTGTCCCTGGAGCGACTCTTCCTAAAAGTCGTTTATTTAACCTTACTATTCCTGAAAGGAAGGCTTTGGATGAATACATACAGACAAGTTTGGCCGCCGGTCACATTAGGCCCTCTAAGTCTCCTGTGGCGGTTGGATTTTTTTTTGTAAAAAAAAAGGACGGCGGTTTACGTCCTTGTCTGGATTTTCGTGAGATTAGCAAAATTACTGTACGCAATCCTTACCCACTGCCATTGATTCCTGATCTGTTTAACCAGTTAATGGGGGCCAAGTGGTTCTCTAAAATTGACCTTAAGGGGGCATACAATCTGTTGCGCATGAAGGAGGGTGACGAATGGAAGACTGCTTTTAACACTCCTGTGGGTCATTTTGAGAATCTGGTTATGCCTTTTGGTCTTACTAATGCTCCTGCATTTTTTCAGAATCTTATTAATGACATCCTTAGACCTTTGATCGGCAAAAATGTGGTTGTGTATTTGGATGACATTTTGATTTATTCGCCGGATCGGGAGTCTCATTGGCGGAGCGTACGTGAGGTATTACAATTGTTAATGGACAATTCGCTTTTTGCTAAGCTGGAGAAATGTGAGTTCGCTGTACAGAGAATTAGTTTTTTGGGTTACATTATCTCCAGCGAAGGTTTTGAGATGGACCCGGTTAAAGTTCAAGCTGTACAGGAATGGCCTAGGCCTATTGGTTTGAAATCGATACAGAGGTTTTTAGGTTTCGCCAATTATTACAGAAAATTCATAAAAAATTTTTCTAGTATTGTCAAACCTCTGACCGATCTCACCAGGAAAGGTGCTGATGCGGTTCAGTGGTCTTCTGAGGCCATTGAAGCTTTTGTGTATCTCAAGGAGAGGTTCACCTCTGCTCCCATCCTTATGCAGCCTGATGTGACTAAGCCGTTTTTGGTTGAGGTTGATGCTTCTTCGGTGGGGGTTGGCGCAGTATTGTCTCAGGATAACGGGGATGGATTACATCCCTGTGCCTTTTTTTCAAAAAAATTTTCGGAGACTGAACTGAATTACGATATTGGTAATCGGGAATTATTGGCTATTAAACTCGCATTTGAACACTGGCGCCACTTCTTGGAAGGTGCGGAATTTCCCGTTCAGGTTCTTACGGATCATAAAAATCTGATATATCTTGATGCTGCCAAGCGCCTGAATGCCCGTCAGGCTAGGTGGGCACTGTTTTTCTCGCGGTTTAATTTCTCCGTTACTTACATCCCTGGTACTAAGAATGTTAAGGCGGATGCATTGTCTCGCAGTTTTTCTCCCATAGTCGGTGCTGAGAAAGAGGAGAACATTTTACAAGAAGGTGTTGTGATAGCTGCTTTGGACTCCGTTTTGGAAGATGAGATTCTTAAAGCACAGGAGAATGCCCCATCTAACACTCCTCATGGGAGGTTGTTTGTGCCTGGGACCTTTAGGAGAGATTTGTTTGTTGAGTGTCACGAATCTCGGTTGGCAGGTCATCCCGGAATCTCTGAGACCAAGAGACTGGTGGGTCGCAATTTTTGGTGGCCTGGATGGCAGAAGGAAGTCATTAAGTGGGTGCGTCAATGTACTATATGTGCTAGATCTAAGTCCTCACATACTCCTGCTGTGGGGTTGCTTTGTCCTTTGGAGGTTCCCAGTGCTCCTTGGACACATTTGGCTATGGACTTTATAACTGACCTTCCCCCCTCTGAGGGTTTTACTGTCATCTGGGTGGTCGTGGACCGTTTTAGCAAGATGTGTCACTTGGTTCCCTTCGTCAAACTGCACTGCGCTAAAACTCTCGCTAAGGCCTTTGTCAAGGAAATTGTCAGACTTAATGGCGTTCCTACTGACATTGTTACTGATAGGGGTCCTAAGTTCGTGGCTCGTTTTTGGCGTGCCTTTTGTGACAGGTTGGGAGTTCATCTGTCGTTCTCGTCCGGATATCATCCTGAATCTAATGGCAGACAGAAAGGAAAAACCAGGATGTTGAGCAGTTCTTGCGTTGTTTTGTGGCAGACAATCAAGAGGGGTAGTCTGAGTTTCTGCCACTTGCTGAATTTGCTCTGAACAATCATACATCTTCTTCTGCTGGTTGTTCGCCTTTTTTTTGTTGTTCTGGGAGACATCCGTCGTTTGGGTCGTTCTCCAAGTTGGGATCTGCCGTGCCTGAGGAGGAGAATTTTTCCGGTGATTTGGAGAGAGTTTGGACGGATGTGCGTGGTAATCTTCAGGAGGCCAACAGAAAATCTAAAGACTACTTTGATAGGAAACGACAGGAGGTTTTGTTCGCTGTTGGTGACATGGTTTGGTTGTCCTCTAGGAATCTGCGGTTGAGGATTCCTTCTAAGAAATTGGGTCCCAAGTTTGTAGGGCCCTTTAAGGTGCTTCAGGTTGTCAACCAATCTGCTGTTAGGTTGGAGGTTCCTACCTCCTGGAGAATTAATTCGGTATTTCATGTCTCTCTGTTAAAAAAAGCTGTTGTATCGGATGGTGACGCCTCTGCCTCTGTTCCTCCGGTGGTGGAGGACGGGGAATATGAAATTTCTCGCATCCTTAACTCTAGACGGTATAGAGGTAGTTTGCAGTATCTGGTGGCCTGGAAAGGTTTCGGACCCGAGGATAACTCTTGGGTGAGGTCAGATGATGTTTCCGCGTCCAGACTTATCAGAGCGTTTCACAGGAGATTTCCTGATAAGCCTGGTCCTAGGGGATCCGGAGGATCCTCTTAGAAGGGGGGGTACTGTTAGAACCTTGCTCTTAGGTTTTTTCCTTTGCTGGTCACATGACCTCGTTGGCCTATTTAATCCTGCTCCGCCCTTCTGGCTTTGCTGGACTTCATTGTATAACTACTTTCTAGCTAGCCTGTGCTCTGTATCTAACTCTGTTAGTTTGCTTGGTCTACGGACCTCAGTGTTCTATATATTTTGTTTGTTTGTCTGTCTGCTACTATTTCTGTTAGGAGGTGTCCCATTTTCCTCCCAGTCCTTAGTACTTGTAGGGATTCCTTCCCCACATCTATAGGTCTCCGTACAGACTAGCTTAGGACTTTAGCAGGTCTGATCGCAGGATCAGGTTCCCTGTTACATCGTAGGGATTCAGCTGAGTTCTATCGTAGGGACAGATTTCCTCTCTTTCCTTAGCTCTGTTGGCAGAACATAACACCGCCCCTTTTAACTACGCTCACCACTCTGCTCTCCCCAGTCTTGGGCTGTCTCACTGAGTTGCCTCTTGCAACACTGCTGCATCTTCCTGCTGCTGGTGAGTGTCTACCTGGCTATAGGAAGGCATGGTCAGATTTTCTGCAAGAACTTAACTCCGCTGACTCTTGCAGAGGTTAGCTTCCCTGGCCTATCCCCAAGCAGTAGGGGGTTTGATAGGTGACTCCTCCTATAACTCTTTGTCTGATCTAAAATTCTAGTTCAGTTACTGTCTAGTTTCCTGTAAGGTGCTCTCTTGTACTATCTCTCCTGTTTTCTGACCTGGCTAGCCTACTTGTTTATTCTGATTTCTCCATTCCTGACCTCGGCTACATAAGGTATATTGTTCCTGTGCTGCTTGCCCTGACCTCAGATTGACCTGGTGCCTGGCTTGGTGTGGTACCTGGTGACTGCCAAGCCTATCTTCAGTATCAGAAGCTTTAGTGAATAGCAGGTAGTCACTTAGTCATGCCCCTCTAGGGTCAGCCATGCCCGTGGCGTAGTGGGTCCACACCCACCCGCGTTACAGAGAGAGTCTTGAAGACATCTGACAGGTGTTCAATATGTTCTTTGTAGATGGAAGACATGAGTACATCATCCAGATACATTAGGACTGTCTCAAAGTTCTTATGACCTATGCAGTATTCTTTTAGCCTCTGGAAAGTCCCTATCATCGCGTAGACTAAATAGCATACAATTAAATTCAAACAGGCCCATAAGTGTTGTGAAGGTTGTTTTCTTTCGGTCATCTGAATCCACTGGTCAAATCTAGTGTTAAGAAGAATGCCACTGACTTTAAGGTTGTGAATGATTCCTCAATGTGGAGCATGGGGTAGGCATCTTTGTTTATTTCACTATCCAGCTTTCTTTAGTCCACATAGAAGCAGATTCTCCCATCCTTCTTCCTCACGAGGACAAGTGGCGGTACCCAAGGACTGTGACTGTCTCTGATGATTTGTCCTCTCAATGTCCTGGATTAATTTCTTCACAGGTTGGTATATGGATGAAGACATGGGCCGGTATATTTGCATGCAAGGTGGATGTGAACCAGTAAGAATTATCTTCAATTTCTCAAAGTCCATGGAATTCTTATAAAAGGCCTGATAGTGTCCTTTAACAAAATTCAGAACTCCACTCCCCCACTCAACTGGGGTGTTCTGATCTCCCACATAAATCTCTTCCCACCATGGGTTTCCAGGAGTTTTCACAGGACTAAACTCTGGACAACTTATTGCTAGTTCAGCACCTCTTGACTTGACCTGGAAGGACATGCTCTTCAGCTTGGCAACAGTGAAGTACTTTCTCAGCTTCACTTGTTGATTACTGAAATTCAGCAAAAGAGACTCTCCCTTCGGTTACTGCGGCTAGACTCTGAGCTTTAACATTCAGTGGGACAGGTTCCACAGAACATCATAGTTTTGACCTTGCGATCCCACTCAGGTTTTGCACCAGATCACAGTCTCAGTACCTGGAAGTAAAAAGATTGATTTTCTGCTCACCACTAGAGCCATGGCAATTGTTCCATATGGGGAAGAAAACCTTTGGTGCCCATGCAGTAGGCTGATAATCCTCAGAATCACTTTTGTATGTTTTGATAGAGCCAGAATCAATTCATGTTTCAAGGTATTCAGCATCTCTTACAGGCAATTTTGCAAAACGTTCATACCCAGGAAAACATGGGGAAATCCATTATCTTCAACATCAACCACAATTAGACCCTGTGTTGGGAGTTCTGCATGGCTGATTTTTACTGGAGATTCCTAGTAACCTTACCCATTGCTGGCAATAACATTAATCTAGGTTTCACGAAGATGCAGCAACTGGTCAGGATTCCAATAGCACTCAGGAGGCTTTGATGGTGGTGACTTGTGAGCCCATGCCAAGTAAAGCTGAAAAATATATTGCATTAATTTCAACTGTGATTACAGGACACCTGTAAATGTGTCTATGCGCCCATTCTAGGTGATCTGGACCTAGGCGTTCTCCTGAGAGTCAGTCCTCTAACTTGAGGTATTCACAGTTTAAACATTGGCACTTTTGTTCAACATGGCCACTTCTCCAGCACTTCCTGCAAATAGGCCTCCCTTGAAAATCAAATTGATGTCTAGGCCTTCTTCCACAGTTGCCATAGTTATTTCCTCTGGGGTTATAGTGCCATCTGTCTCTGTGATACCAGGAATCTTCACTAATCTGATACTTTAAATCCTTTATCTCATCACACATTACTGTCAGTCCTTTGATTAGCTCTGCAAACTTGCTCACACAGGTCTCCTGCTGCACTGTGGTTTTGAACTTGGGCACAGTTGGTAATAGTCTTTTTAAAGCCAGTTGGTGGCGCTATTCTGGATTCAGGGTACGCATTCTTTTGGCTGGATACATGGGCTACTGCAAGCGGTAACTTTCCTGGAACATGCTTCTACTCCCATGACTCTAATGGCCATCTTTTTAAAGTCCAGGAATAAGCTGTCTGGTTTTTGTAGGGACAGTATTTTCAGCTGAGTATTGATGGACTCTGCTCTTGCTCCTTTTACAAACTAGTTCCTCAGGGTAGCATCTGCATTCTAAGCTTCATGAGGGTCCAACTGAAAAATATCATGGGGCACCTCTTGAAAGATAGGAACAAAGTGTCTGAGTAACTCATCAAATAGCTATTTTCTGCCGAAACAACATTTTTAATTCAGGGAATGTTTGAGTATCAAAGGTGGCAGAATCTCAAAAAATGTGTTCAACAGATACTTTCTCAGTATGAGGTCAGGACTTTACCTCCCTTAGAGATGCTCCATTCAATTGCCCAATTAACAATTCCAATTTCTGCTCTGTGGACACTGGATAAAATCTAAATACAGACTGCATCTTTTCATTGAAGTCTCTTATTTCATGGGCATCTCCTTTACAAATTGGGCATCATGGTTCTCCAAAATAATACAGCATAGTGAGAAACATAGTGTAGGCCATTCTGGAAGCTCCACCACTTCCCAGTGGTTCATTCTCTCTATCCTCAGACATTTTATATAGTTTTTATATAACATTATAATTTGGTGGTTTTAAAGTTTGCTTACCCTCTTCCAGGCGTGCCATCCATTAAATTGCCGATATATTCCCGTTTTCTTTTGCATAAGAATAATTGATGCTGCACTGCGATCTGGTTGATTGTCTGGCTACAAGTTAAAAGTGGTTCTTTCTTTGGCCAATCCATTTGACTGTGCTGTTGTGGAGGCCGGACTTCCTCCCATGTGATGCTTAACAACTCTTGCTGCTTTCTTGCTGGGTAAAGGATGTGAGGTTTAACAACTTCCATTGCACCACAATACTTCCAAAATGGCGGTGCCGATTTCCATGTGAAGACATCAAATCCACAACTTCACGGCACAATCAATATAGTGGTCACTCCCTTTTTCTATGCCCAATGGTAAAAAGGAGAGGATAATAGGATGTAATACATGAAACACACCAGGACACAAGAATATGCCCCCAAAAAAATTTGATAAACATTGACACAGCAGATGGTACTAGGTAGATGTATGTCAAATTTATGTATTATATATGCAGGATGGTACTAGCAGGGTCCACTCTGTGGAACTATTGGTTGAGCAATGGACAACCAGAAGTCATAATATGAACCCAAAATAGATGGGACAATGTGTTAAATAAGTAGTAGGACAGGCTGGGACTTACAGTACACTTCTAAATCTTTGCATCCTGTTTGTGATGCCAAAAACAAACTAACACAAGCTGTAGATGGAAGGACAAGGGCAGCACAGCCCGTGGCACAGAAAAATGGGTTTGGGTGGGTGAATCACAATTATTTGGCAGACAGAAAATGCACGTCTTCTCCTGGGTAGATGGTCGTGTTGTATACTCGATCGTCCAGGTGTGAACAGTGAAAATTTTGTTTTACTTGTGAGGTTTTTTTTGACAGATTACAGACACTTAATACAGCAGCAGAGATGTCCAGTACAGGGAGTCAGTACAATTCTCAGCCAGGTGAACACAGTCGATCTCGCCATCTTCTCTGCATCCTACAGAAGCATGTCTGCCTCCATCCCACATCTTCCCAGCTCTCTGCATCACCTCTTCTTTCCTTTACTGCTCAGCACAGAACCTGGTCATGTGGTATAACCATGTGACCTTATTGCCTTATATGGAAAGCAGAGCTGCTTCATTAACACTTAAAGGGAACCTGTCACCATGAAAATGCAGTCCTATATGCAGGCACCATGTTATAGAAGAAAGAGGGTGATCCAGCTCCAATAAAAACATTCAATTTATTCATTAATTTTTTTTTTTTAAAATGACGATTTCATTCAATAAACGGATCCATCCAGTGGGGAGAGAATCAAGCAACGCGTTTCGAACGCAACTGTAGGCGTTCTTTGTTTGAGCTTTGACAAAGAACTCCTACAATTAGGTTTGAAACGCTTGATGTCCCTCGTTTAAATGGAATTGTTCTGTTACATTATCTCCCCACTGGATGGATCCATTTATTGCATGAAACCGTCATTTTTAAAAAAAAAAAAAATTATCATAATTTAATAAATTGAATATTTTTATTGGAGCTGGATTACCCTCTTTCTTCCCATAAATTGTTCCCACGTTTGGTCAGTACGCATATCCGTGCTCCACGACTTGAACCGCTGAAGGTGAACTGGCATCCTCTTTTCTACCATGTTATAGAGCAGGGGGAGCTGAGTAGATTGATATATAGTTTGGGGAGAAAAGATTCAGTATAACCTGTGATTTACTCATTTAATCCTCTGCTCTTTCTGGGATTTTTGGTCCAGTGAGTGGTCCTATCAGTGACTGACAGACATCTCTGCATGCACACTTATACTAAGAAAACTGTCAAAAATCAGATAGCACACATCTAATGCTCAGTTTTGTACATAGCCACGATGTCTTAGTCTTTCTGGTCATTTTTGCACTGCCATTGCTGCCATTTTTCTTTTTACTTGCATGTATAAAATACTGAACGGCTTTCAAGCAGAAGCCGCCTAAATAATGGTCCCGTCGCTTCTTTTCTTCTATGTAAAAACAAACTTGCTGTTCATATGTTCAATCTTTTGTGCTCCTTTTAACTTCTTCATGTTTCTAAAGATGTGAAGCTGTTTGACATCTTTACAGACGTGGAGAGGTTAAATGAAACTCAAAAGAGTGAACATATGAACAGCAAGTTAATTTTTACTTTTCACGTACATTTAGAGCTTTTTCTGGTGGGTTAGAGAGCAGACCCACCAGAAAATGTTTTCTGTGCACATACCCTATTAGGACTTCCTTAGGGGTTCATGATCTGTACTAGTCCTCCATGTGTCAGAAATCATGACCTGATACTCCAGTGATGCCATACACATGCTGTCTGGTGGCACTTGTGGTGGCTTGATGTTACATTTTCCATCATCTGCCCCTCAAGCTTTTTGCCAGCTCCGTGCCAGTCAGCTAAAATTCACAGGTCTCTGATGTAGTCTGGTGTACCCATTCCCAGCATATGCAATAATAGGATTTTCTTTTGCTCCGCATTTCTCTCAACCACATCCAGATGGAGTCTAAGACAGATAGAAAGCAGGCAATATTCTTTTGAGGATATGACAAGTCTAGCCTCTGGTAATCTAATTGTGTCTTGATCCTCTTTTCTGTTAATAAATTGTAGGATGCATCTGAAAAATTAATGTTTCTGGATCCAGCAAAAAAACATCTGACATAAGAGCAATCAGGCTGTGCAGCTACTTTCCAAATAATTCTTGTAGAATAGATTGCTTTATTGCAAAATGGAGCAGCTAAGAGCTCAAGGGCAGCCAGGTCTATGGCCGTTCTCTACCACAGAATGGTAAAAATATCTTCTACCAGTAAATATAGAGGGAAATATGAGTAATGCCAAGCAAGTATGCCACAACTACCATTACCATACAATAGGAATTCAGAGTTATTAAATTGGATCGCTCGTTGAGGATCTCCATTGATGATGACTAACTTAATTTCCTTCTATGACAGAATCACTGACTGGGTGGATCAGGGAAATGCTGTAGATATAGTATATCTTGACTTCAGCAAAGCATTTGACAAAGTATCTCACACCATCCTTATTGAAAAAATGACCAAGTATGCAATGGACCAGGCAACTGTTAGGTGGATTCATAACTGGCTTAGTGATCGGACTCAAAGGGTGGTTGTAAATGGCTTCACATCCAGCTGGATGAATGTCTCAAGTGGGGTACCACAGGGCTCCGTCCTGGGACCTGTATTGTTCAATATCTTTATCAATGATTTAGATGAAGGAATTGAGGGTAAACTGATTAAATTTGCTGATGACACAAAGCTAGGAGGGATAGCTAATACTAGAGAAGAGAGAGAGAGGATTCAAAAAGACCTAAATAAACTGGAGCAGTGGGCAGCAACCAACAGAATGGTTTTTAACAGGGAAAAATGCAAAGTACTACATCTGGGCAATAAAAATGAAAAAAGCATATACAGAATGGGAGGAATAGAGCTAAGCAACAGTACATGTGAAAAAGACTTAGGTATACTAATAGATCATAGACTGAACATGAGTCAACAGTGTGATGCAGCAGCAAAAAAGGCAAATACAATTCTGGGATGTATTAACAGAAGCATACAGTCTAGATCACGTGAAGTCATTATCGGTCTTTACTCCTCTTTGGTCAGACCTCATCTGGAATACTGTGTACAGTTTTGGGCACCACATTTTAAAAAAGACATAGACAAACTGGAGCAAGTTCAGAGAAGAGCGACCAGAATAGTGACTGGTCTGCAAACCATGTCCTATGAGGAACGGTTGCAGGATTTGGGAATGTTTAGCTTGCAAAAAAGAAGACTGAGAGGAGACTTAATAGCTGTCTACAAATATGTCAAGGGCTGTCACATTGTAGAAGGATCATCTTTATTCTCATTTGCACAAGGAAAGACTAGAAGCAATGGGATGAAACTAAATGGGAGGAGACACAGATTAGATATTAGAAAAAACTTTTTGACAGTTAGGGTGATTAATGAGTGGAACAGGCTGCCACGAGAGGTGGTGAGTTCCCCTTCAATGGACGTGTTCAAACAGAGGCTGGACAGACATCTGTCTGAGATGATCTAGTGAATCCTGCTTTGAGCAGGGGGTTGGACCAGATGACCCAGGAGGTCCCTTCCAACTCTACCATTCTATGATTCTATGATTCTATGATGTCTCAGAGCTCAGATTAACTAGTAGGAGAATATGACCTGCCCTGTCCTTAATTTCACAGGGCACCATTTAGTGCTTTGTGACTAGCCCAGGGGATTGGGATGATTCGGTACCCGGGTCTTTAGCCTGGCCTTTAGGGATGTCGCGGTGGTCGGCTCCCGGGCCCGTACTCTGGGGTCTCTCTTTAAAAGGGTGGGTATTTTTGTTAAGGTTATAAAAGAGTTTGTGATGCCACCTGTGGTTTCTGGTGAGGATCACCAGCGCTGCGCAGTCCACTGAGGCCGGTGTTAAGGCAGCTGGGTGGTATAGCTCCCCACAGGTGGAGCTAGGCCTCAGGGCAGTGTATGACGGGGAATGCAGGACAGACTAGACCCAGCCGGGTCAGAGCAAGAACAGGGACAGACACGATAGTCACTTCAGTACCTTTTACTGATGGAAATTCAGGCACGTCCAGGAGCACTGTAGGGTGAAGGGTGCATGTCAGGATCCTCCCCAATGAGCGGGTTTTGGGCCTCCTGTTTCTTGCCTCTGCGTAGTAAGTTTCTGACCTGCCTGGAGCTAGGCCTAACTTTGTCTCTGTCCTGCGCTGGCTGACCTTGTGGTAGGGCCTTTTCTTGGATTACACGCTCCCGACTTACGGGGCCTATGTGTCTCCTGGCTCTGGTACGTATCAGCACTTTAGCGATCCTGGGACTTATAGTTCTCCAGGGATTCCAGTTTCTCTTACTGGGTCATGGAGATCCCGGTAAGCTTCGGACCCAGTGTCCGGTAACTGCTTCTTTGGGGTGAGCCAGTTAAGCTCCTCTGCCCCCTATGAACTAACTCTCTACTCGCCTTCGGCCTACTCGGGCCCTTAATAGGCTACTCACACTAACGGCAGCTTGCCGCGCTTCACCGATCTTATGGCGCCGGCACACCTAAGCTCACTTCTCTGAGCTACAACTGAGTCTTGATCTGGGTAAGCTCCACTGCAGGATAGCGATTGCAGGAGCTGGAACAGGCTTTTGTCCTCTGAGGTAACTCTTCTCAGACTGCACTGGACTCACTGCTAAACTAGACTCTGACCGACAACTCACTGTAGTCTCAAGACTCAACTCCTCGCTGCCTGGCCCCACCTTCCCTATTTATCTATCCCTAACGGGCTCCCTCTGGTGGTCTGAGGTGGAAGGTGGAGATGTGTGAATGGTTATGGGGACCTCTTGTGGAGGAATCCAGGAGCTGTGATTCCAAGCACAGCTGGGCGTCACACTTTGTTTTCCCTAAAAATGTAACATTTACTGCTGCTTTATCCCACAGGTCACAGCAGGCAGCTGGTACCTTGAATCCTAATAAAAATGCCTCAGTACTGTAGCAGGATTTAGTAGAGGTTGAAAGAATCAAAAATCTTTATTGAAGGAAAGTTTAAAGGCCCCCATGCACATTGTACATCCTTATGAAAAGATCAGCAGACTGGCACTGTTGCAAGTATATCATGCTGCAGTATGCAATGCTGGTTAAAAGAGAAAACTAAATGTGGTGGTAAGGGTGAGATGAAGCATAATTAGACGTGAAACATTTAAGTCTGTGTGTCTTAAATCTGTATTCCCATATGACCTTGGAATTAAAAAGCACAAAATAATGCCCCACTGATGAGTGACACTCATTTTTCTTCTACACTGTGTGCAGGATTATTAGGCAAGTTGTATTTTAGAGGATTATTTTTATTATTGATCAACAACTATGTTCTCAATCAACCCAAAAGACTCATAAATATCCAAGCTTAATATTTTTGGAAGTTGGGAGTGGTTTTTTTTTTAGTTTTGGCTATCTTAGGAGGATATCTGTTTGTGCAGGTAACTATTACTGTGCAGAATTATTAGGCAACTTAATAAAAACCAAATATAATCCCATCTCACTTGTTTATTTTCACCAGGTAAACCAATATCAGTGCACAAAATTTAGAAATAAACATTTCTGACATGCAAAAACAAAAACCCCCAAAAAATTAGTGATCAATATAGCCACCTTTCTTTATGATGACACTCAACAGCCTTCCATCCATAGATTCTGTCAGTTGCTTGATCTGTTTTCGATCACTGTAGATCTCACATTTTATGATAGACCACAGTTTCTCTATGGGGTTCAGATCAGGTGAACAAGGGGGCCATGTCATTATTTTTTCTTCTTTTAGACCTTTACTGGCCAGCCACGCTGTGGAGTAGTTGGATGCATGTGATGGAGCATTGTCCTGCATGAAAATCATGTTTTTCTTGAACGATACCGACTTCTTCCTGCACCACTGTTTGAAGAAGTTGTCTTCCAGAAACTGGCAGCAGGTCTGGGAGTTGAGCTTCACTCCATCTTCAACCCGAAAAGGTCTCACAAGTTCATCTTTGATGATACCAGCCCATACCAGTACCCCACCTCCACCTTTCTGGAGTCTGAGTCGGAGTGGAGCTCTCTGCCCTTTACTGATCCAGCCTCTGGCCCATCCATCTGGCCCATCAAGAGTCACTCTCATTTCATCAGTCCATAAAACCTTTGAAAAATCAGTCTTAAGATATTTCTTGGCCCATTCTTGACGTATTATCTTATGTTTCTTGATCAAAGGTGGTCGTTTTTCAGCCTTCCTTACCTTGGCCATGTCCCTGAGTATCGCACACCTTGTGCTTTTTGATACTCCAGTAATGTTGCAGCTCTGAAATATGGCAAAACTGGTGGCGAATGGCATCTTGGCAGCTTCACGCTTGATTTTCCTCAATTCATGGGCAGTTATTTTGCGCCTTTTTTGGCCAACACGCTTCTTGCGACCCTATTGGCTATTTGCCATGAAACGCTTGATTGTTCGGTGATCACGCTTCAAAAGTTTGGAAATTTCAAGACTGCTGCATCCCTCTGCAAGACATCTCACAATTTTGGACTTTTCAGAGACCGTCAAATCTCTCTTCTGACCCATTTTACCAAAGGAAAGGAAGTTGCCTAATATTTAAGCCCACCTTATATAGGGTGTTGATGTCATTAGTCAACACCCCTCCTCATTACAGAGATGCACATCACCAGATTTACTTAATTGGTAGTTGGCTCTCAAACCTATGCAGCTTGGAGTAGGACAACATGTATAAAAAGTATCATGTGATCAAAATACTCATTTGCCTAATAATTCTGCACACAGTGTACTCTCGTAACCAAATATTACATTAGACTAATATCAGCTGGAACCACCAAAATTGTCAGGTATTTGTATGGTGGTGCCAGCCGACTGAAGGTTGGAGGAGATGTAGAACATGCATGTCTGATTTCGGATTGCCGATCGTATTGTTGTCACTGTGATAATATGTGTTAGTTAGAGGCTTTCACATAGAGAACAGAGGAGAGTTAGGCTGAACAATCACTCCTGTATATGGCTGAGATGGTGGTCGGCCAAACAATCAGCGGAATCTAATGGGTATGGTCAGTTTAACACCGGAAGCTAGTCCTCAATAAAGCAAGAAAAAGATAAATTTAAATCCAACAGTTGTAAGGAGCACAGATGATGAATCCATGCTCTCACTGGTCCTGGATGCCACCTCTCACGGGTCCTGGATGCCACCTCTCATGGGTCCTGGATGCCACCTCTCATGGGTCCTGGATGCCACCTCTCACGGGTGCTGGATGCCACCTCTCATGGGTCCTGGATGCCACCTCACGGGTCCTGGATGCCACCTCTCACGGATCCTGAATGCCACCTCTCATGGATCCTGGATGCCACCTCTCACGGGTCCTCGATGCCACCTCTCATGGGTCCTGGATGCCACTTCTCACGGATCCTGGATGCAACCTCTCACGGGTCCTGAATGCCACCTCTCACGGGTCCTGGATGCCACCTCTCATGGGTCCTGGATGCCTCCTCTCACGGGTCCTGGATTCCACTTCTCACTGGTCCCGGATGCCACCTCTCACTGGTCCTAGATGCCACCTCTTACTGGTCCTGGATGCCACCTCTCACTGGTTGACGTACCACCTCTAGTACTTGATCACATGGGAAAGTGCACATTTTAGCTTTTTGCAGCAGAAAGCACATTGATTTATTAGCACCCGGCAATCCATAGCCATAGGCTCATATATTTAGTCTGTAACCATTGGGGAGTTCTGGCTGCACAGCACATCATAGGGCTTTTTTATGCTAAAATACACAGATAAGACATTTGTATTTTTAATTATAAACGTTACTAATGTAAAATATTTTACTGCTATTCTCTGACATATTTCTCTCATCCCTTGAGCTTTCATATTTTACATTTTTCTCATCTGGAGCAAGTTTCCGCACAGCATGGTGCCACGCGAGGCAGGCTTCTACAGATAGCACCAAACTCCGCAGGACAGCATTGCCCTCCGCAGAAACCATTAAGGGGTGAGTGGGAGATGTTGATGCAGAAAGATGTGTGAATTGCTGTAATTAAGGATGGTGTTGGATGGAAGAAGCAATCATTTAATTAGGAAATCCCAGAGGCCCAGACATTTGTGGTTAGGTAATTACTTACTATAAAATAGGAGATGACATGTTAGACTAGTACAGAGGCAGTGTGTTAAGTGATGGAGGGTAGTTATCTATACAGGTCAGCAGCTAAGGCTTGGTTCACAACATGGCCAGCAAACAACAGCTGATAGGTTACATACAGTCTCATCGGCGGTTGTTAACCCCATAAGGATAAGACGGTTTTTCATTTTTGCACTTTAGCTTTGCACTTTCCACTTCTTCTAAGAGCTATAACTTTTTTAATTTTCCATCAACCTAGCCGCTCTGATGTATTGATTTTTTTGCGGGATCAATAGTAGTTGAATTATGCCATTCATTTTGCCATACAATGTACTGAAAAATAGGAAAAGATGTACAATGTACTGAAAAATAGGAAAAAAATTCCAAGTGATATGGTGCAGAAAATACAGCCTCCATTTTATGAGATTCGTTACTTTTTTTCCAGCAATTGCCTGAGAGCTTCTTTTTCGCATGGTGAGTTGATGTTTTTACTGCTACCATTTTTGAGTAAATACTATATGTGAAGAATAGTGAAAACATAATCCCATGTCAATCAGTGTGCCCTGTTTGGCGGGGGATTATATAGATCACAGTGTACAGCTGTAACAGGACACTGCAAGTGGGGGGGGGCTGAGAGACACAGTGAGTTACAAAAAACCCCACCAGCAGCTGTGAGCTGCCACAGGAAGGCCCCCTGTGGCTTCCAAGCCATTCCGCATGGTCTTTGTATCAGACATTTATAATTCAGCAGCGAGTTATGGGAATACTATCCATCTATCCATCCCAGTGAAACACCAAATAGATTTTTGGAAACATACGAACCGAATGAATATCACCCTGGCTTTCAGCACAGTCCAGCGCGTAGGGAAAGAGAGATACTCGGCACAGCCTTGCGGGAGCCCCTAGGGCCCCTCTGCTTGGTATCCACGCATAGCAGGGGCCCGGCTGGATCGAATGACACCAGAACCGGCTCCCTAGGACCGTCCATTAAGGAAGTATAGCCTATTTTAGTTTTTGGGGGTTTTAGCTGAGAGAGGCCAGGGGTGGAGATTTAGGTTCAGCCAGGAGGCAAGAGTGAGAGTGACCCAGAGGGGTTAAGAGTCCAGCATCCCTGGCTCCATTGTCTTTTTTCCTGGGAGGTCGCGAGGATACATCGTGTGGGAGAAGTCCTACAACAAAGAGAGAGGGCCCCATAAGCCTCCCATGTGGCAGCCCCTCCCCAGCAAGCCAGGCCTTTCATCTGACTGGTAATTGACTCTTAATAACTGCTTTATATCTTTTGTACCACTACTATTGTATTTGCATCTCTGACCATTATGTATGTATAATCCTTATGTATATAGTGTGTTACGGATCCGGGTGGTGGAACCTCTGTGCTTCGGTGCAAGGAGGGACCCAGAGGGGCGTAACTAAGTATCAACTCGGACCGACCCTGGTCGTACGGCGGCTAACGACTCCGTGACCAGGGAGGGACCGAGCAGAGGGACCAGGTGCTACTCTGGGGACGACCTTGTAAGAGAGCAGGTGACTCCCACGGGTGAGATGTCTGAGACTGACCGATACTGCAGATAGGCACAGCAGGCAGGCTGACGAGAGGTCCGGGTAGATGAACTGGCAGAGACAGCAGGCGACAGGCGAAAGTCTCTAGGTAGGCTGTCAGGTTGTCACGGCATGTGACGGGCAGGAGCCTCCGGGCAGGCAGACAGGTGGTCACGGCAAGTGACAGGTGGGAGCCTCTAGGTAGGCTGTCAGGTGGTCACGGCAAGTGACGGGCAGGGACCTCCGGGTAGGCAGACAGATGGTCACGGCAAGTGACAGGCGGGAGCCTCCAGGTAGGCTGACAGGTAACAGGCAGGTGCTCCCAGGTAAGCAGGTGGGCGAAGCCCATAGACAGACTGGCGGACTGAGCGGAAGACAGACTGTCGGGCTGGAGAGTAGTCAGGCTGGCGGACTGGACTGATAGTCAGGCTGGCGGGCAGGACTAGTAGTCAGGCTAGCAGCGGGACCTGAGGGCTGAAGCAGAGGTAAGTACACTGTGCATCAACTATTGCTCAGGCACCTCCATTTTGGAGGAGGTGCCTTATATATGGGAGGACCTCCGGCAATTGGCCGGGGACTCCTTAGGGCGGCGCGTGCGGCCCCTTTAAGAGGAAGGGAGAGCGCGCCCTAAGCACAGTGCCCGGGAAGCTGCATACGCCGGCAGCAGAAGCAGGAAGAGGAGCGCTGGAGGACGCGGGGCAGGGAGCGCGGCGGTGAGAGGGACGGCGTCTCTGCCTGGCAGAGGGCAGAGACGCCAATGCTACAGTACCCCCCCCCCCTTACGCCCCCTCTTTTTTAGGCCAGAAAGAAATTTTTCAAGAAGAAGCGAGGCATGAATGTTCTCCCTGGGTTCCCAAGTTCTCTCCTCTGAGCCAAACCCCTTCCAATCCACCAGAAAAAAAGGTTTTTCCTCTTACTCTCTTGGTGGCCAGAATGTTCTCTACCTCAAAAACGTCCTCAGCGGAAACCGGAGCAGGGGGAGTACCTGGATTGTTGGAAAAAGAATTAAACACAACTGGTTTGAGGAGAGATACGTGGAAGGAGTTGGGAATCCGTAAGGTGGCCGGGAGTTTTAACTTGTAGGCCACTGGGTTGATTTGTTTGAGGACTTCAAATGGACCGATGAACCGAGGACCCAACTTGTAGGAGGGTATTTTGAGCCGAACATGTTTGAAGGAGAGCCAAACCTTGTCTCCCGGACGGAATTGAGGCGGATCCAGACGTCTCTTGTCAGCATATCTCTTCATCCGCTCGGAGTACTAAAGAAGTGCTGACCTAGTATTCTCCCAAATGGTGGAAAATTCGCTGACCAGAGACTCCGCGGCAGGGTTGTCCACAGAAGCGGAGACGGGAAACGGAATCCGGGGATGCTGACCATAGACTACAAAGAACGGGGACTTGGAAGTCGATTCGCTCTCATGGTTGTTGTAGGAGAATTCGGCCCATGGTAGGAGGTCCACCCAATCGGTATGGTGAACATTAACAAAGTGCCGGAGGTAGCTGGTAAGGATCTGGTTGATACGCTCCACTTGGCCATTGGACTGTGGATGGTAAGCGGAGGAGAAATCCAGGGTGACATCCAGCAGCTTACACGTAGCTCTCCAGAAGCGTGAGGTGAACTGAACCCCTCGATCTGACACAATGTGGAGGGGTAGGCCATGGAGACGGAAAATGTGAAGGAAGAAGTCCTTAGCCAGCTCTGATGCAGACGGGAGACCAGGCAGAGGAATGAAGTGGGCCATTTTAGAAAAGCGGTCGGCGACCACCCAAATGACTGTACAGCCGGCAGAAACAGTGAGATCTGTAATAAAGTCCATAGCAATGTGTTGCAAAGGGGCAGCAGGTACGGGAAGAGGCAGGAGGTGACCGGCTGGAAGATGTATGGGAACTTTGTTGCGGGCACAAGACGAACAGGGCGAGACGAAGTAAACTACATCCTTGCGCAGGGTGGGCCACCAGTAATGCCGGGTAATGAGCAGGAAAGTCTTCTTCTGACCGGCATGGCCGGCTAGCTTAGATGAATGACCCCAGTGAAGAATCTTCTCCCGATCTGGAACCGCTACAAACGTCTTACCGGGTGGGAGATGAGTCAGATATAAGGGGGCCATACTCATTACTTTGGAGGGGTCGATGATGTGCATAGGCTCCTCTTCTAGATCAGAGGACAGGAAGGATCGGGACAAGGCGTCAGCTTTAACATTCTTGTCCGCCGGGCGGAAATGTAGAATAAAGTCGAAGCGAGCAAAGAACAAAGACCACCGGGCCTGACGCGGATTGAGTCTTTGGGCATTCTGGAGATATGCCAGGTTTTTGTGATCAGTATAGATGATCACTGGGTATAGAGCCCCTAACCCTAAGCAAGTAATGTCACTCCTCCAGCGCCAATTTGATGACTAGCAGTTCTCGGTCTCCTATGGAGTAGTTGCGCTCAGACGAGGAGAAGAGGTTGGAGAAGAAGCCGCAGGTTACCATTCTCCCGGATGAAGATTTTTGGGTGAGCACCTCTCCGATTCCGGGGGAGGAAGCATCAACCTCCAGGAAGAACTGTTTGTTGAAGTCCGGATGGTGCAGCACTGGGGCAGAGAAGAAGGCTTGCTTTAAGGAAAGGAAGGCCTCCTCGGCTTCGGGCGGCCATACCTTGGGATTTGCTCCCTTACGAGTGAGCGCAGAGATGGGAGCAGTCCGAGAAGAGAAGTGCGTGATGAAGAGACGGTAGTAGTTGGCGAAGCCCAGGAATCGCTGAATAGCCTTCAACCCCTCCAGACGGGGCCATTTTAAGACGGCAGAGAGCTTCTCGGGGTCCATTCGTAGACCTGTCTGGGAGACAATATAACCCAGGAACGGAAGAGAGGTCTGCTCGAAGAGGCACTTCTCAAATTTGGCACAGAGGTGATTCTGCCTGAGTCTAAGCAGGACCTGACGAACATCCCTCCGTTGTGTGGGAAGGTCCGGAGAGAAGACCAAGATGTCGTCCAGATACACCACCACGCAGGAATATAGAAGATCACGGAAGATGTCATTGACTAATTCTTGGAAGACGGCAGGAGCATTGCAGAGACCGAAGGGCATTACACGGTATTCATAGTGACCATCCCGGGTATTGAATGCAGTCTTCCACTCGTTTCCTTGATGGATCCGGACCAGTTTATACACTCCACGTAGATCCAGCTTGGAAAAGATCCTAGCACCCTTAAGGCGGTCAAACAACTCGGAGATGAGTGGCAGGGGGTATTTGTTTTTGACCGTGATTTGGTTAAGTCCTCGATAGTCTATACAGGGGCGTAGTGAACCATCCTTCTTCTTGACGAAGAAGAATCCGGCTCCAGCCGGGGAGGTAAATTTCCGGATGAATCCCCTAGCCAGATTCTCCTTAATGTATTCCAACATGGCCCGGGTTTCGGCCGACGACAACGGGTAAATACGCCCATGGGGTGGAGTGGCACCGGGTACCAGGTCGATCGGACAATCATATGGCCTATGAGGTGGCAGTGTCTCTGCTTCCTTTTTGTCGAAGACATCTGCATAGGACCAGTAAGGTGCCGGTAAACCGGGTAGATTAGCCGGGGTGAGGGGCGGACGAACCGGGCGGACCGGGACCAGGCAGGTCTCATGACAATCCTGCCCCCGACGGAGTACTTCACTGGATTGCCAGTTCAGCATGGGTTCATGTCTCTGAAGCCAGGGTAGACCTAGCAATAGGGAGTGAGAGAGACCAGAAAGCACATGGAAAGAGATCCTCTCAGAGTGCAGCATTCCCACCTGCAGGATTATAGGTTCTGTGACGAGCAGGATGGTCACCGGAAGGAGTCTTCCATCCACGGAGGCCACTGCCAATGGTTCAGCCAGGGGTTTGGTGGGAGTGTGATATTTCTCTACCAGGGACTGGGAATTGAGGTTCCCTGCAGCTCCAGAATCTAGGTGTGCAATTTCAAAGTAGCAGTTCTCTCCCCAGGAGATGGAGATGTGGCACCCCAGGGGTCTGGTTTCCACAGTAACGGAAATGTTATGTCTGAGAGCAGGTGGGAGGTCTCTTGGTCAGGAATCCTATGCATGCCACACCTCCTGCCCAGTCCCGGGAAGGGAAGAACTTCCCCTATATAAACCTGGGGCTGAGGCAGGGTTAGGGAGTTCAGAGGGAGAGTTCAGCCAGGGGGGGGCTGACAGGGAGCTGTGGCTCCGGCTGGGCCCAGCTCCTAGGCCATGCCAGAAGTAGAGACAGAGAAGAGAAGCAGCTATGGGAAGAAACAACAGGAGCTCTGTGGGAGCAGTGTTACAAGGAGTCAGGGGCTGGCAGCTGCAGAGCTCGCCCTGACTGAGAAGATTTCTTACCGGACCCGGAGTCCGAGGCTGTGGGGACTAACTCCTACCCAGCAGCAGAATCCGTCAGGCAGGGGATTGCAGGTCCTCTGGCCCAGAAACCCGAAGGCACGGTCACACGCGTGGGACCAGCACCGCCGTCGTGGAGCGGAAGCTACTAGAAGGCCCCGAGTCACCGGCCATACGGGTGAGCACCACACGGTACACTCAGGGACGTGGGCTACTTATACCCGCTTCTAGCAAGGTAGCCAGAAGAGTATCGTTAGTTTGGGAGGCCTACAACTCCGCCTGGCCAGGGGAGATCCCATCTGCTCAAGGACTGACCAGGCCCCAATCGCTAACCAGTACTCCGGGAGGGTCTATCGTTGTTACCAGTAAAGACCCTGAACTACACCGTACCGTCTCTGAGTGGTTCCTGCTACCCCCATCATCCACGTCGGCTGCCCTGAGGCCATACCCCTCCCGTTGGGGGTTATACTATCACGCTGCACAATCCTACCACCGGCCTCAGCGGTCTGCCCTGCAGCAGCAGCTCCTTAGCTGTACTCAATGGGTGGCGTAGTCGTCCAACATCTACCGCTAATACAGCGCCACTTAGTCTGACTCCCTGGGCACGGACCGGATCACCGCCACGAGACTACAACCCTCAAGAGATCTGGCTCCGGGTAAGCTCCCGCGTGCGCAACGCAGCGTGACACAGGCCCAGGGGCGCGTCAACTTTTGGCGTAGTCGGCAGGATTCCGTGCCCGCAACCACCGGGTACTGCGTGCCTGAAAAAAGAGACTTTTAAACTTACCATCGGTGAAGATTCCCGCCATCCGGCGCCATCTTCAGCCTTCTTCCCGCCATCGGTGAAGATTCCCGCCATCCGGCGCCATTTTCAGCCTTCTTCCCGCCTTCCGTGGAGTTTTCCCGCCGTTGGATGCCATCTTGAAGACGCCGCGCGGGAAGAAGAGGGGCGTGGACTCCGAAAGCACGCGAGAACTGAAGCCCCGCCTCACGTCCGGACGTTGCGTAAGGTCCTGGAAGGAGCCCAGCAGACGCCGACGTCACAGGAGCGCGACGGAAGGTCCTCAACCCTGACGATCCACTGCGGAGCCGCGGCCTACGGAAGAGGATCATCGCAAGGTAGGCCACGGTCCACTAGGGGGGAGAAGGATGTCGGATACGGAGGAGAGCTTCACCGCTTCAACCCCCGCCAGCGCCACCGCTGTTGCGGTCATGCCTTTCACCATGCCCTATATCCCGGGGGCAGCCTGGCTACCCCAGTACTCAGGGGAGTCACATACCCTGCATGACTTTAGAGAAAAGCTGGATAGCCTCTTCCAGGTGTACCCCCTCACAGAGGAGCAAAAAGTGAGCATCCTGGTGGCCCAATTAACCGGGGCAGCCCAAAGGGAGGTAAAGTCCTGGCCACCTGGGAGGAGGACTGTCGCAGAAATACTAACCCAGCTAACCGAGGAGGAGCTGCAGTACTACCAATACGAGGAAAGCCAAGAGGACCCGGACGGGTCTGAGGACTACCCTCAGGAGGGAGCACAAAGAGGACATAGCTACTGAAGGGAAGTAGCGTGAATAAAGAGCTGTAAATAGTTACCCGTAAGGGTACAAGGACTGCTGCTAATTAAAATATGGTCCCCGTTGGGATTAGTGAATTGTTCCCCATGTGCCCCTATCTTAAACCAGGCTGAGGACTGTGAGCAGCCATTCCTTATCCCCACTGGCCGAGGACTGAGAGCGGCCATATCCTGTAAATAATTATGTGTTTCTAGTAATTTATGGGAGTCTTTGGTGGATTTACCGGGAATCCTTTGTACATGGTTGGAGCGTAACCCAGGAATGGACTAAAGACTGTTAAGGACTCGGGGCAGGACAGACCCCTACCTGGTTACGTCTCCCTGTTTTGGTGAAATGGACACCTTGCTTTTCTTCAAAACTGCACCCGGTTGCGGACACGCCGTAACCATCTTTATGTGTTTTTCTTATTGTATTATTATTGTTTATACCTTGTTATGTTTTTCTAAAAATATGTTTAGTCCCGGAGTACTAAATTTCACTAGGGGGGAATGTGGCACCCCAGGGGTCTGGTTTCCACAGTAACGGCAATGTTATGTCTGAGAGCAGGTGGGAGGTCTCTTGGTCAGGAATCCTATGCATGCCACACCTCCTGCCCAGTCCCGGGAGGGGAAGAACTTCCCCTATATAAACCTGGGGCTGAGGCAGGGTTAGGGAGTTCAGAGGGAGAGTTCAGCCAGGGGGGGCTGACAGGGAGCTGTGGCTCCGGCTGGGCCCAGCTCCTGGGCCATGCCAGAAGTAGAGACAGAGAAGAGAAGCAGCTATGGGAAGAAACAACAGGAGCTCTGTGGGAGCAGTGTTACAAGGAGTCAGGGGCTGGCAGCTGCAGAGCTCGCCCTGACTGAGAAGATTTCTTACCGGACCCGGAGTCCGAGGCTGTGGGGACTAACTCCTACCCAGCAGCAGAATCCGTCAGGCAGGGGATTGCAGGTCCTCTGGCCCAGAAACCCGAAGGCACGGTCACACGCGTGGGACCAGCACCGCCGTCGTGGAGCGGAAGCTACTAGAAGGCCCCGAGTCACCGGCCATACGGGTGAGCACCACACGGTACACTCAGGGACGTGGGCTACTTATACCCGCTTCTAGCAAGGTAGCCAGAAGCGTATCGTTAGTTTGGGAGGCCTACAACTCCGCCTGGCCAGGGGAGATCCCATCTGCTCAAGGACTGACCAGGCCCCAATCGCTAACCAGTACTCCGGGAGGGTCTATCGTTGTCACCAGTAAAGACCCTGAACTACACCGTACCGTCTCTGAGTGGTTCCTCCTACCCCCATCATCAACGTCGGCTGCCCTGAGGCCATACCCCTCCCGTTGGGGGTTATACTATCACGCTGCACAATCCTACCACCGGCCTCAGCAGTCTGCCCTGCAGCAGCAGCTCCTTAGCAGTACTCAACGGGTGGCGTAGTCGTCCAACATCTACCGCTAATACAGCGCCACTTAGTCTGACTCCCTGGGCACGGACCGGATCACCGCCACGAGACTACAACCCTCAAGAGATCCGGCTCCGGGTAAGCTTCCGCGTGCGCAACGCAGCGTGACACAGGCCCAGGGGCGCGTCAGAGACAGACAAAGTCAGGGAAGGAGAGGGTTTACTTTTGCCTAGGACAACCTCTCTGAGCGGTCCTAGGTACTGGTGTTTCCCGGCTTCACCAGGCAGGAACGGATGAAGTGCTCCATACTGCCACAATAGAAACAGCTCCCCTCGGCTCTGCGTGACTCTTGGCGAGATTTGACCATCTCGGTCTGGTCGACTTGCATAGGTTCGGGCGAGCGTGCCCGGGGAGTAGCTAATTGTTAGACAGGCCTCTGGAAAGTCGGAGCAAGGCGAGGAAATCTTCGCTCCCGGGTGGTCTCTTTAGCACGTTCCAGGAAACGAATGTCGATCCGGGTAGCTAGTGACACCAGGTCATCCAGGGTGGTAGGAATGTCCCGGCCGGCCAACTCATCCTTAATCCGGCCGGAAAGGCCCTCCCAGAAGATGGACACCAGGGCTTCGTTGTCCCAGGCAAGCTCAGAAGCGAGGGTACGGAACTGTATTGCATACTGGCCCACGGTGAGACTCCCTTGGCGGAGACGGAGCAAAGAGGAGGCAGTAGAAGATTTTCGTCCTGCTTCATCGAAGACTTTCCGGAAAGCAGCGAGGAAAGACGATAGGTCGGACACCATGGGATCCCCTCTCTCCCACAGGGGATTAAGCCATGCCAGTGCCTCCCCAGTGAGGTGAGACATGATGAACGCCACCTTGGCCCGGTCGGAGGGAAACTGATGTGCCAAAAGTTCAAAATGCAGGGTGCACTGGTTTATGAAACACCGAGCTAGAGCGGGGTCGCCTCCAAAACGAGGAGGTGCAGAAAGCCGGGGACCTGGGTTGGATGCCGTGGTATTGGTGGGCAGCGGCGCTGCCGGAGCAGGAGTCGCCCGACTCGAGGCGGACACAGGTGGAACAGACAGTGTGTCCAGGCGGGAGTTGACACTCCGCAGGAAGTTCAGGATGGTTTCCTGTTGGGATCTCTGACGAGAAATCTCCTGGTACAGGTCAGAGAGCGAGTGGGCTTGGGGGCCACCGGGTTCCATGGCCCGAGCAAACTGTTACGGATCCGGGTGGTGGAACCTCTGTGCTGCGGTGCAAGGAGGGACCCAGAGGGGCGTAACGAAGTATCAACTCGGACCGACCCTGGTCGTACGGCGGCTAACAACTCTGTGACCAGGGAGGGACCGAGCAGAGGGACCAGGTGCTACTCTGGGGATGACCTTGTAAGAGAGCAGGTGACTCCCACGGGTGAGATCGCTGAGACTGACCGATACTGCAGATAGGCACAGCAGGCAGGCTAACGAGAGGTCCAGGTAGGTGAACTGGCAGAGACAGCAGGCGACAGGCGAAAGTCTCTAGGTAGGCTGTCAGGTGGTCACGGCAAGTGACGGGCAGGAGCCTCCGGGCAGGCAGACAGGTGGTCACGGCAAGTGACAGGTGGGAGCCTCTAGGTAGGCTGTCTGGTGGTCACGGCAAATGACGGGCAGGGACCTCCGGGTAGGCAGACAGGTGGTCACGGCAAGTGACAGGCGGGAGCCACCAGGTAGGCTGACAGGTAACAGGCAGGTGCTCCCAGGTAAGCAGGTGGGCGAAGCCCATAGACAGACTGGCGGACTGAGTCGAAGACAGACTGTCGGGCTGGAGAGTAGTCAGGCTGGCGGACAGGACTGATAGTCAGGCTGGCGGGCAGGACTAGTAGTCAGGCTAGCAGCGGGACCTGAGGGCTGAAGCAGAGGTGAGTACACTGTGCATCAACTATTGTTCGGGCACCTCCATTTTGGAGGAGGTGCCTTATATATGGGAGGACCTCCGGCAAATGGCCGGGGACTCCTTAGGGCGGCGCGTGCGGCCCCTTTAAGAGGAAGGGAGCGCGCGCGCGCCCTATGCACAGTGCCCGGGAAGCTGCATGCGCCGGCAGCAGAAGCAGGAAGAGGAGCGCTGGAGGACGCGGGGCAGGGAGTGCGGCGGCGAGAGGGACGGCGTCTCTGCCTGGCAGAGGGCAGAGACGCCGATGCTACATAGTGTAATATCTAGTGTGCCCTTAAGGCGATTAAATATATAATTTAACCTTGGGCTTCTCTTTTATCTTGATCCACGAACCCACACGTCCGTTGTTCGGCTTAATTCCCATGCTACCGGGGCAGGTTTCTGGCCCAATATGATCCCCTTTAACAGACCGGGGACTTATATCTAATAGAAACTGGTGACAGCTCGACCAGGCCGACAAGATTCTGCTTCACTGGGGTTAGTGAAGGGACTTCTCAGCTTGTCGAGGATGTGAGCAAGTGTGGTGCCACGTCAGTGACTGAGTGGGCCACCTCTTCTCACTCTCGGTGCCTTCCTGTACCCGTGTGGACAGGGGGTGTCTGTGTAGAGCTATACCAGTCTGACCTTATGCGTCCCCGAGGGGGTGTGGAATGTCACATTGGTGCAAAGGGCAGACCCGTATCAGGTGATCCGTCTGACAAAATTCTGACATCAAGCAGGTGGCGAGGTGTGGATTTGTCACAAGTGGTGGCAGCCGTGGGATTCTGCGGGATCTCTCTGCTGCCATTCATCACACTGTACAACATTTTAATCACTTTTTTGGTATTTGTTAAGAGAGTAGCAGCGAACGAAAAGCGGTAAATCTAGAGGTTTTTTTTCTCTGTGCGGTGTTTACAATATGGGTTGATTATTTTTATATTTGATAGATCAGACTTTCATGGATGTAGCGATACCAGATATTTTTTTTCTTTATTTTTAAATTGAGAAAAGAGGAGTAATTTTTTTTCTATTTAAATATATATATATATATATATATATATATATATATTTTTTTTTTTTTTTTACTTAATTCTCTTAGTCTTCATAGGAGACTTAAACCTGGGATCCTTTGATTGCTTGTTCTATATACTGCAATACCATAGTATCACAGTATTGCTTTATATAGTATAAATAATGGCTTGGGATTCAGAGAAGTACAAAATTGGCAGAAATGGGGCTTTCAGCAGGCAGGCCCCCAACTGCCATTGTAACCCTTGCCTTTATAGGGAGCTCCCCTCAACTGCCATCGGCCCCCATCTATTTTTGTGGGGGGGGCAAACGAGAGCATATGCGTGTGCACACCTGCAATCGCTCCATTTGAGTGCCAGATTGGCATCTAACTGGTTAATCAGCAGCGATCACTGCTAGCTCCAGTCATTGCTGTTACAGGCAGATGCCACCTGTATAACACAGCCATGATCCGCCGTATGAACTCAACTCCTGAGTTCCCTCAATACACGCGGACCTCAGTGTGAACGTACAGGTAAGTCAATTTACCCTAAGCGGTTAATGGTCTGTTTAGAGCGGCTGACCACAATTCATTAATGTGATCATTCTGTACGCAGTGAAAATCATGTTCTCAGCAGCACATTTCATGTCTACATGGGGAAAGTGCTTTAATAGTAATTATTTTTAAGCGAGAGTTTTTGCTGGTTTGTAATGTGATTGCCAGACTGTTTTGATGGCGTTCATAGGAATTCATATTCCCCAAATATTGGCCTCTCTGAAAGCAGCAAATGACAGATGCTTAACTAAATAGGGAGCAATGGTTACAGGCCCTGCTTCTTGAGGAGGGCTAATTGTCACTCTCTCACCAGTACTGTCATTAGCATGCCATCATTTTGGGGCACAGTTTCTAATTTTGATTTTGAGGATCTGAAACTTCTAGTTACACATCTGAGCAAAAGAAGTGCTCCAATTTCTGCATCTTTGCAATTCAGTAAGGTACAAATAATTCATCATTCTCACTTTTTATATAGAAGTTTGACAAGCTTTAATTTATAATTAAAAACTCTTTATGGTTTATATGAAAAGTGGTTGCATAAAAGAGCAACTGTAATGCTTTAAAGCATCACTCCAACAGAAAAAAAAACAGTTTTTTTTAACCTTTATAGTGCAGCATGGGCTATTGAAGAATAATGTAGAGGTTTAGAGTATACATTGACTATACCTGTTTTAGTTGATATGCAATTTAATGGTTGTTTGACATATTAGTTACTTTACTTTGATATGGTTCCCTTAATGCAGACTTAATTTCTCCAAATATCCCTGGCATAGCAGAGGGGTCAGACAGAGTCTCATATTACTGTACCACCCATCTAATGGCAGCCATTGATTCATCAGTTACATAAAACTCCTGTCACCTCAGTTTATCCTTTGTGATGAAACTTTTGTGTGTTTGCTCTTCCTCCTGCTGGTGATAAGTTCCATCCAGTCAGCTTTTAGCTGTGTAAAGCTACATTTCATAAAAATGAACACAACACATCTAAAGAGGCAGTGTGAGTTAGAGGAGTTTTACAGCTTTGCATTTAATCATTGTATGGATTTGTAAGGAGATGGAAATGCTGCCCATGTTCCCCTTTGAATAATATGTGTTTTGTTAATGTGTTATGTGAACTCTGAAATGTGACATGGTGTTACTATAGTATTCTGCCCAGCAACAGGTAGTTGACAGGGACAGTTAGAGATAATGGTTGGCACTAGACCAGAGTGGGAGGGGCTAAGCTGAAGGGACAAGAGACAGTTTCCTGTTAGAATGTCAGAAAGGGTCCGCAGTGCAAAGAGAAACGGACCTGTGGCACCCGTGTCTATAACGCCACAAAATGCCTGCATGTGTGATATAATTCATATGTATTGCCAGCAATGGTGAGGGTAAGTTCTCTGCTGTTATCATTACATACACACATTGTTACCCGATCCCTTACTGAAGGACTGTGCACTTTAGCCTAAACCAGGAAGTTGTGCATGATCCCTCACAGATGGGAGGTGCTTCAGAAGTTGTAGTGTGAGGAAGATGTATCATCATGGACGGTTATGGAGCAAGGGAGAGAAGAGTTCTCCCTCTGCAAAGACAAGCTGCACAAGGCCGGGTTTCAGTCCCGAGAGCACAGAGACTTCCAGGGTCCATGCTAAACTGAAAGACTGCTCAGTCTTTATGACTGGCAGAGAAGTGCTTTTTCGTAGGAGCTCAGTGGTGCATAGAATCTGAAAACTCAACATGCAGGTCTGACCAAAACCCTGTATGTGAACTGTATAGAAGCTTCTGGAACTGTTTGCAGGACTCCAGTAAAAGGTACAAAATGTTTTTTACCCTGTCTCAAGCTGATTATTCCCTGCTGCGCCATTCCTGCTCCAACTCCCCTGGGAGCCAGCTCTGGATGGGAAGGGTTAATCATCTGGCACTGATCATCACCATCTAACTCCCAGGGTCCCTCATCAGTGCCCGGCCATACCAGGCCGAACATCCCAACTGCCGTCACAAACCTTTTTATTATTTTATTATTAACCCCCACAATTGACAAAGACTGGCGTGCGTCCCCGGTCAGACCATAACAGCACTCGGACAACCATGCACTAGTATCGTGACCGCAGCGGCCCGGCCAGGGTGGCACATACCTAAAGTCTAGTGTGCACAGTGGGGCATTTCATGGGTGTCCCTAGTGGTGTGAGGAGACTGGGAGAAAGAGATAGTGTGATCTGGAGCAGTTACGAGGAAAAGTGACTGAGACACAGAGTGATTTACCGGAGTCAGGTCCTGGGAGATGACGCCTAGCAGTGTGGCCTAGAGTTTATAACTCCTAAAGGTAACAGGCCTAGACAGGACGCAGTATGCGAAATGAAGAGATTGCCCCGGGCGGGAGTTCCAAAACGTCAGTAGAAGAGAAGATAAGTACCGGCTATACTGGCACCATAGTTTCCCAGAGGGTAAAGAAGATGCAGAGCTGTGGGTTGAGTAAAGGACTCTTGCTAGCTGAACTGTAGTGTCGAGCTGGGTTGTGGTGAAGTGGTGAGGTATAGTTAAGACAGAGAACAAGTAAAGAGAAAGAAGAGAAAAGGATTGCATTTGTGTGAGTAAAATGTTACGCACTATGAAGGAAATGTTTGAGAAGATACAGTACAGACCAAAAGTTTGGACACACCTCTTTTAAAGATTTTTCTGTATTTTCATGACTATGAAAATTGTACATTCACACTGAAGGCTTCAAAACTATGAATTAACGCATGTAGAATTATATACTTAACAAAAAAGTGTGAAACAACTGAAAATATGTCTTATATTCTAGGTTCTTCAAAGTAGCCACCTTTTGCTTTGATGACTGCTTTGCACACTCTTGGCATTCTCTTGATGATCTTCAAGAGGTAGTCACCGGAAATGGTCTTCCAACAATCTTGAAGGAGTTCCCAGAGATGCTTAACACTTGTTGGTCCTTTTGCCTTCACTCTGCGGTCCAGCTCACCCCAAACCATCTCGATTGGGTTCAGGTCTGGTCACTGTGGAGGCCAGGTCATCTGGCGTAGCACCCCATCACTCTCCTTCTTGGTCAAATAGCCCTTACACAGCCTGGAGGTGTGTTTGGAGTCATTGTCCTGTTGAAAAATAAATGATGGTCCAACTAAACGCAAACCGGATGGAATAGCATGCCGCTGCAAGATGCTGTGGTAGCCATGCTGGTTCAGTATGCCTTCAATTTTGAATAAATGCCCAACAGTGTCACCAGCAAAGCACCCCCACACCATCACACCTCCTCCTCCATGCTTCATGGTGGGAACCAGACATGTAGAGTCCATCCGTTCACCTTTTCTGCGTCGCACAAAGACACGGTGGTTGGAACCAAAGATCTTAAATTTGGACTCATCAGACCAAAGCTCAGATTTCCATTGGTCTAATGTCCATTCCTTTTGTTCTTTAGCCCAAACAAGTCTCTTCTGCTTATTGCCTGTCCTTGGCAGTGGTTTCCTAGCAGCTATTTTACCATGAAGGCCTGCTGCACAAAGTCTCCTCTTAACAGTTGTTGTAGAGATGTGTCTGCTGCTAGAACTCTGTGTGGTATTGACCTGGTCTCTAATCTGAGCTGCTATTAACCTGCGATTTCTGAGGTTGGTGACTCGGATAAACTTATCCTCAGAAGCAGAGGTGACTCTTGGTCTTCCTTTTCTGGGGCGGTCCTGATGTGAGCCAGTTTCTTTGTAGCGCTTGATAGTTTTTGCAACTGCACTTGGGGACACTTTCAAAGTTTTTCCAATTTTTCGCACCGACTGACCTTCATTTCTTAAAGTAATGATGGCCACTCGTTTTTCTTTACTTAGCTGCTTTTTTCTTGCCATAATACAAATTCTAACAGTCTATTCAGTAGGACTATCAGCTGTGTATCCACCAGACTTCTGCACAACACAACTGATGGTCCCAACCCCATTTATAAGGCAAGAAATCCCACTTATTAAACCTGACAGGGCACCCCTGTGAAGTGAAAACCATTTCCGGTGACTACCTCTTGAAGCTCATCAAGAAAATGCCAAGAGTGTGCAAAGCAGTCATCAAAGCAAAAGGTGGCTACTTTGAAGAACCTAGAATATAAGACATATTTTCAGTTGTTTCACACTTTTTTGTTAAGTATATAATTCCACATGTGTTAATTCACAGTTTTGATGCCTTCAGTGTGAATGTACAATTTTCATAGTCATGAAAATACAGAAAAATCTTTAAATGAGAAGGTGTGTCCAAACGTTTGGTCTGTACTGTATGTACCCACTATCTACTGTATATAACACTCCCCAAGTTAATGTACAGTAAAAGGTTTATTTTGAACTGGTGGTCTTGTAGTGAGCTGGCCGGCTCTGGCTGTTCTGTGATTATTGATATAGAGCCTGTTACAGAAGTGATTACACAGGATGATGTTGCCACCTTGTGGCCAGAGGTTGCACCTGCGCAGGGTGTGATGACAGAGAAAAAGACTGGGCCTCCTGTGTCCCGCCCTAGAGAGTCACGTGACCAAAGTGGGAAGCAGGAAAAAGCGCGCGAGGAGTTTGCAGTGGTCTGTGAAAAGAGCCAGGACGGTGTGCAGGCCCTCGTGCGTGGCGCAGGAGAGACTCTCAACGGGATTTCTTTTACCTGACACCATATCCTCGGGGCCTTCCCCAGCTTCTTCACTGCTGAGGGATACAGCTATTACACTCCCTGCTACTGGAGTGTGGACTACATAAGGGATCCACCAAAGCTGCTATCCGGATCAGAGAGACTGTAAGCGGGTCCTCTGGCGAGAGGCCGAAGTATTCCCTTCCTTTCAGCGTAATTTGTTGTTCCTGTTTTTTTCTCCGGCTGGGACCCCTTCCTGCAAAGACAGACAGGCCTGCGACGGGGGACACATCCTTCTGGAGTAAAGGACTGGTAACGTGTGAGTAGGGACAGTGAGGGTCAGCTTATCAGTACACGTTATTACTGTGCATATTTACGGTTGTCATTTATTGTTTTTTTTCTTTGCTGTGTTAAAAATGTATACGAGTAAAGATACGGTTATCAAGATGGAGTCTGTGTGTGGGGATCTTGCTTGGCCAGATCATAGATACCAATGCGCGGCCTTGCCCGCGGTCACTTCATCTGGCGTAGTCGGCAGGATTCTTTTCGGTGTCACGGAGAGACCTACTGGCATAGGCTATCACGCGTTTATGGCTGAGACGGTTACCGTCCAGACTATTAAGACGTCGAGGCCCCTCGAGCTGTTGATGGTGGACTATCTGTTGATCGGAACGGCGAATAGTGGCTACCAGTACTGTCTGGTGATGGTGGACCACTTCACGAAATTCGCTGTCGCTGTTGCTACGAAGGATCAGACTGCTGAATCAGCTGCACAGGCTATCTGTCAGCAATTCGTTCGGGTCTACGGGTGTCCGGAGCGGCTACACTCTGATCAGGGGGCTTGTTTCGAAGGGCGAGTCATTGAAGAACTCCAACAGATGTATGGAATCAAGAAGTCCAGGACCACCCCTTACCATCCACAAGGGAATGGCGCGTGTGAACGCTTTAACCGGACCCTCTTACAACTGATCCGGACTTTGGCTGAAGACAAAAAGCCCGACTGGCCTCGATTCCTCCCGGAACTGCTGTGGGCCTATAATAATCAGGTCCATTCCGTCACCGGATACACCCCATACACCCTTCTCTTTGGCCGTCCAGGCAAAGACATCCATGAGTTGCAACTGTCTAGCTCCGAAGAAGATACCTGTGGTACCTATCCTTCCTGGCTACAAACACACCGCCAGAGAATGGAGACTGTCTACCAGCTAGTAGGCCGACAAATTCAGGATCAAGTGCACGCTGACCCACTTCCGGTACAAGAAGACCCACTGAATGTAGGTCAACTGGTCCTAGTCCGAATAAAGAAGCCGCAAGGGAAACTCCGGCCCAAGTGGGAGACCGAAGTCTATCGAGTAATTGGACAGCCATACCCCGGTGGCCCCGTCTATCGAGTGCAGGGCGAAGACAGCGGCAGCATCCGAACTTTGCACCGTAATATGTTGCGCCCCTGCCGTTCCCAGCCTGACTCCCCTACTGTGATACCTAGAGAGATGGATATCACTAATACTGTCGGAGACACTGACCCCGGGGATGTAGAGACTGAATGCATGCCTACCCCTGTCCGTCCGACTGACGCACTTGAACCGATTACCTCCTCTACTGACATGTCGACTGGGAAAGAGAGTGGGGTGACTGATAGGAGAGAGGGGATCCAACCCGTTAGGCGGACAACGAGGACCACTGCAGGGGTACCTCCAGGACAGTCCTACAGAGACCAATATGTGTGGCCCTCTTCCCAGCCGCCCCCTGTCACATCCACAGCCATCGCCGCCCTGGAGCCGGTCGTTGGCAGGGACTGCCAACCTTTGAGTGGGGGGGCGTGTAGTGAGCTGGCCGGCTCTGGCTGTTCTGTGATTATTGATATAGAGCCTGTTACAGAAGTGATTACACAGGATGATGTTGCCACCTTGTGGCCAGAGGTTGCACCTGCGCAGGGTGTGATGACAGAGAAAAAGACTGGGCCTCCTGTGTCCCGCCCTAGAGAGTCACGTGACCAAAGTGGGAAGCAGGAAAAAGCGCGCGAGGAGTTTGCTGTGGTCTGTGAAAAGAGCCAGGACGGTGTGCAGGCCCTCGTGCGTGGCGCAGGAGAGACTCTCAACGGGATTTCTTTTACCTGACACCATATCCTCGGGGCCTTCCCCAGCTTCTTCACTGCTGAGGGATACAGCTATTACACTCCCTGCTACTGGAGTGTGGACTACATAAGGGATCCACCAAAGCTGCTATCCGGATCAGAGAGACTGTAAGCGGGTCCTCTGGCGAGAGGCCGAAGTATTCCCTTCCTTTCAGCGTAATTTGTTGTTCCTGTTTTTTTCTCCGGCTGGGACCCCTTCCTGCAAAGACAGACAGGCCTGCGACGGGGGACACATCCTTCTGGAGTAAAGGACTGGTAACGTGTGAGTAGGGACAGTGAGGGTCAGCTTATCAGTACACGTTATTACTGTGCATATTTACGGTTGTCATTTATTGTTTTTTTTCTTTGCTGTGTTAAAAATGTATACGAGTAAAGATACGGTTATCAAGATGGAGTCTGTGTGTGGGGATCTTGCTTGGCCAGATCATAGATACCAATGCGCGGCCTTGCCCGCGGTCATTTCAGTCTCCCGCCTTGAACTGTCAAACATCTGGTCCTTGCCAACCAGCAACATCGGTTACATGTGGCACAGCACAAGTCCACACATCTAGCCAGGACCCTCACCTTCATGTAACGTGCCAGGGTGCAAGAGTTACAGATACACCTACTATATCACTACACTGTTATATAAAGCAAACGCATTAATGAGCACCTACGGAACATCAAAAATCGTTTTATGGGTTATCCCCTTTCTAAACACTTCCTAGAGGTACATGGGGGACATATACAAGGCACACAGATTATAGAGATACAGATTGTACCGAAGCATTGGAGAAAAGGGGACTATATCAAAAGAATGTCCCGTACAGAAAGCTCCTGGATCTTTAAAATGGACACACTTATACCAAGGGGCCTGAATAGTGAGATAGAACTTTTTGCATACCAATGAACTCCATTTCAGCATCCCCTATATAAAGGATCACTTACAGCAGCAGGACCATCCCTGATGAAGGAAGCCAAACGCCTCCGAAACGCGTGGGAATTTTGGTCCTCCTGCTGCTCCATCTTCAGCCTGTCACGTGAGGATCACGTGACTGTGACGTCACGCAGGTCCTGTACCACTAACACGCCGGGACTCTGCTCTGCTACGCGCTGCTGCAGCTCCTCCAACTACTTACCCCACCACCGCACGGGCTTCACCACCCGACATGGCACCCTTAAGGAGGTAAGCCATCTACCAGTACTCCACCAGCCGCACCCTGTAATCATTCATTACAGCCAAAAAGGTATGACTTTCTGATGTGGAACTGTGACTGCGCTTACAGATTTGCAGACTGCAATAAAGCTAACGCCACCTGCTGTCTACACCAAAACCACAGTATTCAACATTATTACCAAGCCACCACTAAAGTCTTAATAACTATCAGCCGATCTCTGCCTGCACCAGCGCAGTGCTTTGTACGAAGTGCATATTGGGGCTATCAACATAACCACTTCTGACTACGGGATCAGATCTGTACTCCACTCCTTATGCACACAGTAATTCCAACATCTACGTTCTGCCAGTAGGTATATCTAGGTCTCATATTCACCGTATCGTCACTGATGCTACCACCTATTCATAATCCATGTGCCCTCTCTATCTAGGTAACTAAAAAGACCATACCACCTCGCTTACTGCTTTTGCACCAACCTCCTACTCAGTCTCAGGAGGTCCAGGGACCTTTCCCTGTCAGTCAGGTATGGTCACTTATAACCATCAGTTTTTCACCACTTATTGCTGATCCTATCCTTGTGTTCCTTCCTGTAGTTTTTCCTCGTCGGATCCACAACGCCCTTCGAGACCGTTTAATCCCACGGAACACCTAGACTCATCCAGGTATAAACACGGAATCCCGATCCAACCATTCTGTAAAACAACCCAAAAACTAACCCAATTTCCCCTTTTTTTTCTTTTAAGGTGTATCACCACCTCAAATTAAATTGACCTCTATGTGACCTATCTACCAACCGCTTCCAATACGAATTTGATCCTAAACAGGACCCCGTCCCTGCAATCAGGACCATCGTCCACATCTCCTTTTGTATTTTAATATTTCTTAATGTATGTCATTTTATTTTAATAAAATATACCTTTTACCCTACCACTTCTCACTACATCTTCTTGTAATCTCGTAGTCCAGCGCGAATTATCTCATTGTTTATTATTACAATTCTCGATTTGGGCACTTTGTGGCTAGGGCCCCAATTTGCAGCAGGGCTATCAGACCATCTACTAGCGCCACTGTACTCCTTTTTTAAGGTACTTATTTATTGTTATATAAAGCAGACAAGATATATACAGCTGCATTGGAGGACATACAGAGGACCTCAAAGGGTGGAGATGGGTGAGGCGGTGAGATGTCTGAGAACTGATAATCTAATAGGTGATGATGCCATCCTATAATTAACAGAAATCAGAATGTGACCTCCTGCTTTACAAGAGAGCATATGCTGGATTGATAGATTGGAGATTACAGTACTCAGCAGTCCACAGTGAAAGGGTCAATGTGTATGGACACAACTGAAACAATTTACACAACTGTCCTTACATGTTAAAATACAATACACTTTCATTTAATGTTTCACAATTACCATTTGCTTTCACATGAGTCTATAAGGAAAATGGGTGACCCTACATTCTGATGAGCCTGATTGCATTTTGGATCTTGTATGTGCATTTGCATTTTTGCTGTCACAGATATAAGTACCACACTATTAAGTTTGGGTCCCTTTTGATTAGTCATACTTGTATGCCTCCTGGATGTGGCCTTGTTCAGTAAAAATCATCTTGTAGAGCTTCGATCTTCCAGGCCATGGGGCGTATGCTGCCCTGAAGATAAGACTGCCTCAGGTCTTCATTATACCAGATTTTCTCCTCCCCTTTTCTTCAGTGTACCTTTTAGGTCATGTGCAAGGCTGGAAATCCCGTTCGGCCCTGTGCTTATTTCAGTTGTCACAGCTTGGCAGAGTTCTTCCAAGCATGGAGGTATGGCTTTAGACCACAGAAGCCACTTATGCTCATAGTTTGGCCTTGTGGATCAGAGAAGTGTTTGAAGTTTAAGAATATGGGTGAACATGTAATGTAATTGGTTCATATTTGTTAACTAAAGCTGTGGCCATCCCACTTAACCCCTTTATGACCTATGACGTATAGGTATGTCATGGGTCGCCTCCCCCTGTTTGATGCGGGCTCCAGCACTGAGCCCGCATCTTTTCTGGCACATGACAGCTGATTTCATCAGCCGTCATGTGCCCCTAACAGCCGCAGGTGGAATCGCGATCCACCCGGGGCTGTTAACATATTAGAGCCTGACAGCGGCATTTAACATGGCCGTGCCTGAAGCGCGTCACTAGCTCCGCCCATCGGCGCCCCTGTCACATGATCACGGGGCGCCGATGCTGAAGCCCTGCTATGTGTAGTACAAGTGATCCGATGATCGTAGCTTCCAGTCTCCTAAGGAAACTGTTGAAGCAAATAAAAAGTAGGAAAAAAAATGTTTTTAAAAATATTTAAAAAGTTAAAAAATATATAAAAGTTCAAATCACCCCCTCTTAGACGTATTCAAAATAAAACAATGAAAAAAACACACATATTTGGTATCGCCGCATTCAGAATCGCCCGACCTGTCAAAATAAAAAAAGAATTAATCCTATCAGTAAACTGCGCAATGAGAAAAAAAATCAAAAAGCCAGAGTTACGTTTTTTTGGGTCACCGCAACATTGCAATAAAACGCAATAACAGGCTATCAAAGCATCTTATCTACCCTAAATGTTATCAATAAAAACGTTTGCCCGGTGCGCAAAAAATAAGCCATCAACCAGCCCCAGATCACGAAAAATGGAGACGCTACGGGTCTTAGAAAATGGCGCTATTTTTTTATTTATTTTTTTACCAAATTTTGGAATTTTTTTTCACCACTTAAATATAAAAGGACCTATACATGTTTGGTGTCTATGTATGTGGGGTTTTTTTTATATATATATTTTATTTTGAATGGGGCGAAAGGGGGGTGATTTAAACTTTTATATTTTTTTAATTTTTTTTATATTTTTAAAAACTTTTTTTTTTACTTTTTGCATGCTTCTATAGTCTCCATAGGAGACTAGAAGCAGCAACTGTCCGATCGCCTCTGCTACATACAGGGGACGAGCAGGTCCCCTGCATGCAGCAGAAATGGTCCTGTGCTATGAGCGCCGACCACTAGGTGGCGCTCATAGCGACAAGATCATGACAACCACAGGCGTCTGCTGCAGACCCTGGGTTGTCATGCACACCCATCGGCGACCCGCGATCACGTGACGGGGTCGCCGGTGGGCGGGGCTTATGACGCGCTACCCGGAAGCGCGCGTTAAATGCTGGTGTCGGAGATTGACAGCGGCATTTAACATGTTAACAGCCGCAGATGGATCGCGATTCCACCCGCGGCTGTTGCGGGCACATGTCAGCTGTAAGAATCAGCTGACATGTGCTCCGTTCAGTGAGGGCTCAGCGCAGCAGCCCTCACTGAACGGGCAGTACGCAAATATGCGTACTAATACGTCCCCGGTAAGTTCTCTCTATGGGACTGGCAAGTGCACTGTTCACTTGGCCTTCAGGCTCTGCTTCAACGGGTGATTCTCCTCTTACTGAGAACTCTTCCTGTTCCTGAGCAGACTCTTCCAGGGTGCTTACAGGTTCTCCTGGTTGTTGATAGAACGGTACTATAACTGCTCCATCAAGTTGAGGCCAGTCCGCAGGGAAATCTCCTAGAACTGTGTGAAGCACTTCTTCCTTGGGTTCTTCTGGTGCTATAGGAGGCACTTCTTCTTCCGTTGTCTTCAGTAGACTTGGGCACACTTTCAGATGGTCTCTTGAGACTGTTGCAGTTGTTTTTCCTCCATCTTTGCTAATCAGGCTGATTTTACTGTTATCAAATCTGGAGTTCAGCACTGTGTAGGGCTCTCTTTCCCACTGGTCATCGAGCTTGTGACTTTTTCTCTTCCGCTTTAGCACTATCTCTCCAGGTGCCAAGGGTTCTTCTGGTGCATGTTTATTGTATTGTTCTTCCTGTTTTTCCCTTGCTCGGTTCAGACTGTCTTAGACACAGGCCTGTACTCTCCTGTACTGCTCTTGCCGATTTGTATCCCAGTCTTCAGTGAACATATCTGCTTCAGGTTCTACCACTCCGAGTTCCAGGTCCATGGGCAATTTTCCAGGTCTTGCTCTCATGAGGTACGCTGCAGTACAATTAGTAGAACTCACAGGTATGTGATTGTATAGATCTACCAGGTCAGGTAGTTTGTCTGGCCACTGGCTCCTTTTTTCCAAGGGTAAGGTTTTCAGCAGGTCTATGACGATGTTGTTCATTTTCTCACACAAACCATTGGTCTGAGGGTGGTACGGCGTAGTCCGGATCTTCTTGCACCCATACAGGTGGCAGAATTCTTTAAACAGCTCGGCTTCAAAGGCAGGGCCTTGATCCTTCAGCACTTTGTCCGGGTATCCATGGGGCCTGCAGAAGTATGCTTGGAACGTTCTTGCTGCAGTTTCTGCTGTCAGATCCTTGACAGGGGCTACCACCAGGAACCGGGAATAGTGATCCACCATGGTCAGGGTATAGGAGTAGCCTGACCTGCTGGGTGACAGCTTGAGGTGATCCAGAGCGACGATCTCCAGGGGCTGCGTTGTTTTGATGGACTGCAAGGGTGCTTTCTGGCTGCCATAGTCTTTTCTTCTGAGGCTACAGGGCCCACAATTCCGGCACCACCTCTCTATGGAGCTCCGCATTCCAACCCAGTAGAACCGGTCCTTCAGCAGGGTTTCCAGCTTCTTCCAGCCAAAGTGACCTGCTTGATCGTGGTAGGCTTCCAACACCATCTGTATATCCGTCTTGGGTATAACAATCTGCCACACCATTTCATGGGTCTTGGGGTTGACATATCTTCTGCACAGCTTCTGTAGCACCCCGAGGGCTCGGCTGCTACAGGGGTATTGCACCTCAAACTAGAGGTGTGATATTCCACTCCCAGGTAAGGTTGGAGCGTGGACCAGGACTCAGTAAGCTGCATGCACCACACACACCCCATTTCCGAGGGACAGCTCAACGGTGCTCTCACTACACAGAAGTATAGACACGACAGCATCTGTCCCTGGCTGGAGTGGGGAGGGGAAGGAAAACCCAGTGGTGTAGGAGCAGATAGGGGTGGGTCTCTGGGCATAGGTAGGAGCCCATTGGTTGCTAGTCACCTGGGCTCACACAGAGAGGGAGGTATATAAGGTGGGCACCATCTTAGTTCTGAGAGTAGAAGAAGACAGGACAGTCAGAGGAAAGGAGTTCAGCCAGAGAGGGCTGACAGGGAGCTGTGGCTCAGTCTGGGCCCAGCTCCATGAGACAGGCCTGGAGTGGAGACCAGAAACAGCAGAGAGAACAGGAACAGAAGAGAAAGGAAACAAGGAACAGAACATTAAGAGAGGCCCAGAGACACGAGAGAAGAAGGAACCCCATAGGCCCAGGAGATTGCGGGTGACGGGTTGGCAGAACAGGGTACCGGATCCCAAATTGGTGGAGGCGACTAATCCTCAGCCAAAGACCGGCGGTCATGACTATATCTCGGTGCGACCCCTCACTACACCTACCAGGAAGGCACACCACATAGGGTCAGGGACGCAGAAATCAGCATACCAAGAGAAGGCCCGAGGCAGCTGGACAAACGTAGAGTCACTGGTGGGGCACGGCCAGAGAAGGGAAGAGAAGGGAGCCCTGTGCCATGCTCTGGAATTGCCAGGGAGTTGGTCGAGCCCCTTGCCTGGTGGACGCAGCACGGCTTGGGCAGTCGCCGCCGGTGCCGAGGTGACTAGGACCAGTAAAGAACTGTGAGTAAAGCATTGGAAACTGCAACCACACGTCTCTGTGCTTCTTCGCCGCACCAGCACCACCAGTGCTGGGACACTCGTGCACCATCACTCCCATCATCCGCACTAACTGCCCTGAGGCTATACTTCTCCCGTGGGGAGTCATCCCATACTTGGCTGCGCATACAACATCAGCCTCAGTGGGCTGCATCGCAGCGGCGGTCCCCACTGACCGCAATCCATGGGTGGCGTAGTCGGACAATTATAATACTACTAAGTCTGCCACTGGTTTGACCACCCTGGGCACGGACCGGGTCATCGCCAAAGAGACTACAACCCCCAGCGATCCGGCTCCGGGTATTCCCCGCACACACGTGCACGCACAACACAGGCCCAGGGGGCGAGTCACTTCTCTCTGTAGATGAACAGCCGGCTGCTCTCATTCCACAGTTGCTTGGCTTGTGGAGGAGCATCCTTCTCCAGGTGAGAACCTTCCCGGGAGATCAGTCTTTTGATGAGGCTGACAACCGGGTCACTGTCCTGGGTCTCATTCCAACTGTGGTGGGGCAGAGGATTCAGCGTCCTTCCCTGACTTCTGGTGACGTGTTGCTCATGGACCACTCCGCTTCGGTGGAAAGCAGGTAATTCAACTTCCTCTAAATCATCCACTTCATCCTCGGTGTCTGACTGGTGGGGCATCCTTGACAGGGCATCTGCATTGGTGTTCTTGTGACCTGCCTGGTACTTGATGGTGAACTGATAATTTGACAGTCTGGCCACCCAACGCTGTTCCATGGCTCCCAACCTGGCTGTCTCCAGGTGTGTCAAGGGATTGTTGTCAGTAAAGGCTGTAAACTTAGTTGAGGCTAGGTAATGCTTGAACCTTTCAGTGATAGCCCAGACCAAGGCCAGGAACTCCAGCTTAAAGGAACTGTAGTTCTCCGGGTTCCTCTCGGTAGGGCGTAGCTTCCTGCTGGCATACGCAATTACCTTCTCTCTTCCATTTTGCTTCTGGGACAACACAGCTCCCAGTCCCTCATTGCTGGCGTTGGTGTACAGCAGGAAAGGCTGGCTGTAGTCAGGGTAAGCCAGGATTTCTTCACCAGTCAGGATTTCCTTCATTACTGCAAAGGATTCGGCTTGTTCTTTGCCCCACTGGAATGGGGGACTCTTTCCTCTTTTGGACTGTCCTACCAGGAGGTCTTGTAGGGGTGCTACCTTTTTAGTATAGTCCTTTATGAACCTCCTGTAGTACCCGACCAGTCCCAGGAATTGCCGTACTTCTTTGATGCTTCTCGGCTCAGGCCACTTCTGGATGGCAGTGACCTTCTCCAGGTCTGGTGCTACTCCCTCCGAGCTGACTACGTGCCCCAGGTACTGAACCTTCTACTTGAGCACTGGCATTTAGAAGGCTTTAGTTTCATCCCATACCGGGACAATTCTTCAAATACCTCCGCCAGGTGCTTCAGATGGTCCTCATACGTCCTCAAGTACACGATAACGTCATCCAGGTACAGCAGCACTGTCTCGAAGTTCCGATGTCCCAAGCAACACTCCATCAGCCTCTGGAATGTTCCGGGTGCATTGCAGAGTCCAAACGGCATACTGTTGAACTCGCACAGTCCCATCGGGGTGGTGAAGGCCGTCTTCTCCCAGTCTTCCTCAGCAACAGAGACTTGCCAGTACCCGCTAGGGAGATCCAGTGTAGAGAAGTAATTGGCAGATTTTAGTGCAGCCAGGGATTCCTCTATACGGGGCAAAGGGTATGCATCTTTATGTGTTATGCGACTAATCTGTCTATAATCTACACACATCCTCATGCTACCGTCCTTTTTCCTGACCAGGAACAGGGGAGCTGCCCAAGGGCTACAGCTATCCCTTACTACCCCTGCCTTTTTCATGTCACGCAACATTTCCTTGGCTTGCTGATAATGTGCTGGTGGTATGGGTCAGTAACGCTCCTTAATGGGTGGATGGTTACCGGTGGGTATGTGGTGTTGTACCCCTTTAACCCTTCCAAAGTCAAGTGGGTGTTTACTAAACACTTGTTCATATTCCTGAACCACTCTGTAAACACCGTGTTTCTGATGGACAGGAGTGGCATCAGTCCCAACATGGAGCTGTTGACACTAATCCTCCATCTGAGCTTCGGAGTCGTTGTCCTCCACTGCTTCTGGTGGGGTCAAGGATTCCACTGTGTGTATGGCATCATCATTCACAGTATACAACCTAGCAACAGTGGCATACCTTGGCAATTTGACTTCCTCCTCCCCACAATTTAGGAGATGTATGGGTACCCTCCCATTGCGTACATCAACTACCCCTCTAGCAGTTAAGAGTGTAGGTCTGTGCTCCGAGCTAATGGGCTCCACTACCGCCTGGTAGTTCTGTCCCTTGAGACCTATTGCTGCCCTACACCAAATCAGCATCTCACTCATTGGGGGAATCACAATGGGTATCAGGTCTGTCACCCGTACATTACCAATTTCACCACCTGTTAGCTTTACCTGTTGCTGGTACAGGAGGGCTCAAATCTCTCTCTGCAGCACCTTCCTCTGACCTGGTTTGGCAGTGTCAGCAATCTGTTGGAGCAAAAACAACACTTCTCCCAAACAGTTACCAACAATGTTTGTACCAAGTATCATATACAAGTCTGTATCACCAGGGTTAGATTCTTTGACAATTAGTCCTTGGTCCTTTAGTTCCACTCTCCCCACCTTCACTGTCACGTCCTTAACCCCGACTAGGTTAAGAGGAAGGCTGTTAGAGGCATACACAGAGAGGTTCGGGGCTGGCGGGTGGAGTTCATCTATGGACCAGTACCTTTTGTAGAGGACATCAGGTATGATGGTTACCTGTGAGCCAGTGTCCAGTAATGCAGGTGTTGCTATACCGTCCAGCACGATGGACAGGAAAGGCCTTCCTCCTACAAACTGATGGTACCCGCTTGATGGGCCTGGTTGATTTACTCCTGGGTGTCGGCCCTTGGCCCCAGGGTTTGCCCGTTTAAAGGACAGTTCCGCGCTGTGTGGCCTGCCTTGTGGCAACGGTAGCAGATGAAGTCTCCTGGAGGGCGACGTTGGTCCTCCTCCGGGGTGGCGTTGTCCTCCTCCAGGGTGGCGTTGTCCTCCTACGGGGTGGTGTCGTCCTCCTTCTTCTCCTCATCCAGGGGACATCCTCAGGACTGTCGGTGAGTAGGATCCTTCCTTCCTGCTCGGGCTCCGCCTGTAGCTGCAGGGTGCTCAGGACAGTGGCCATGGTTTTACTTAGCTGACGCACTTCAGAGCGCAGGTTGTCCAGCTCGCTAGGGGGCACTGTTTACATCTTTGTTTCAGCCGTTAATGAAGGAGCAGTGGGTGCTGCGGGCACTGGGGTGGCCCCACCCTGGTAACGCTGGATAGCAGTCGCTGATGTTTCCAGGGGCTGTAGACCCTTAATAGCCATGTCCTTCAGGGTGTCAAAGGTGGCATCTGGATGATCTAAAGCCCACCACCGTACAGCTCTGCTCTCCTCCTGTGACCTCAACCCCCGGATGAACTGTTCCGTCAGTATTTTATTTTCATCTTGTATGCTGGCTGGACTAACCTGCTTCAGGGCCCGCAAGGCTTCCTGTAAGCGCCAGGCATAGTCCCGGATACTGTCCTCAGGTTTCTGGGTACAGTGGTAGAACCTCATCCGGAGATCTGTCTTCAAAGACAGTTTGCAGTCTCTTAAAGATAATGGATACTGATTCCTGATCTGCGGCTGGCCAGGTTTCAACTTCCCGCTCCAGTCAATTGTCCCAGCACAACAGCGGCTCTCTGCTTACCAGTCATAGAATACATGTCCAGTACACCGCATATTTTTCTCTTGAACCCAGACAGGGTGTCTGGTTTGCCATCATACTGGGGAAGCCATTTTGCTCCAGGGATATACGGCAGGGCCATGGGTATCAACGGAGTCACGACCCCTGCTGATGGGGCGGCCGCTCCAGCCTGTGCAGCGCCGGGCGAAAGTTGGGCATCAGGAGCGTTCACCGGTGCTTCGGCAGCTTGCTGGTCGTCGGCCATGGTTGCGCCCCCCTAGTAAACCGTAGCCTACCTTCTTTACTTGGATCGGGTAGGCCGCAGCTCCGCAGGCGACAGTCTCCTTCCAGGACCTTGCGTCTCCCTCGCGGCTGACGTCAGAGCGTGCGCTTGACAACGGTCTCCTTCTAGGACCTGACGCTTCCTGGTTTGGCGTCTAGGCGCGAGGCGGGGCCTGGGCTTCACGCGCTTCCAGCGGTTGCACCTCTCCGATTCCTGCGGTTACGCCCCTCTTCTTCCCGCACAGCGACAGGAAAATGGCGGATAATGGCGGGAAACCTTGGGAATGGCGGGTAATCTTCACCACAGTAAGTGTTACAGTCTTTTAATGCGCACAGTACCCGGTGGCAACGGGCACGAAATCCTGTTCGTGACGCCAGAAGTTGACGCGCCCCCGGGGCAATGGGGTACTCAGCAGCCGGGCCTATAGATGCTGGGGGGATATCACGGTGGCTTGCCCGGTCCGTGGCCCAGGGTGGTCAACCAAAAAGGGAATTTGTAATTTGGATAGGAAAAATAAAATAAATAGTTTGTGACGCCACCTGTGGTACCTGGCAAGGTTTACCAGCGCTGCTGCAGACCTCCGGGGGGTGATGGGATGGCAACTGAGGTGTTTCTGCTCCCCACAGGTGGAGCGGGCCCCCGGGGCAGGGATGGTGTTTGATCGTGGATGGTGCTGGGACTTGTAGTGCAGGTGGATGGCGCAGCAGGAGTAACTGACAGAGACAGGGGATTCACTTCAATACCTTTACTGGTGAGGATGTCAGGTACGGTCCAGGGTACTCAGTAGGATGCGTGCACTTCAGGACTTTTCCCCAGTGAGCGGGTATAAGGCCTCCTTGTCCGTGTCTGCCTCTCTGTATGCTCCTGGCCAGCCTGCAACTGGGCCTAGCTTATGTGTCGTGACCCTGTAGGCGCGGACCCGATGTCCGGTTTGTATACGGGGGTGAGCCTATGATGCTCCTCTGCCCCCTAAACTCCTCTCTCCTTTCTCCTCTTGCCGTCGGCCACACTCGGGGCCCTCAGAACTCAATTTGTGCTGTAGGCCTTGGCTTGCCTAAGCACAGCAGCCAGCGTGCTGCCTCTTCACTGGTCTCAGCGCCAGCACGCTCTCCAACAACTACCTGAGCTTCCTGGCTCCACCCTCCATATATATATATCCCTAACGGGCTCCCTCTGGTGGTGTGAGGTGGAAGGGTGGAGATGTTTGTATGTAATGAGGGCCTCTTGTGGAGAAGTCCGTCCATGCACCCTGGGTCCCGTGGTACCTGTGCACAGCAGGGTACCACATGGGCATGACACGCAAAAAAATAAGCTTTCAAACAGCCCCAAATCACGAAAAATGGAGACGCTACAGGTCTCAGAAAATGGCGCCTTTTTTTTTTTTACAAACTTTGGATTTTTTTTTTCACCACTTAAATAAAAACAAACCTATACATGTTTGGTATCTGCAAACTCGCAATGACCTGGAGAATCATAATGGTAGATCAGTTTTAGCATTTAGTGTGCATGTTAAAAAAAAATGTGGAATTGCACTTTTTTTGCAATTTCACTTGGAATTTTTCAAGCCAGCATAAAAGATGCCATGGCTGGTCTGCTGACGATTGCCAGCAGATATACACTGGCCGATGATCATGGTCATTTCTTCCTGCGGTTATAACCTTGCAGAAAAGACCCTAAGTGGTAGCTCCACTACTTTTATTTTGATCAACTATCTTCAGGATAGCACATCAATTTCAGACCTGTGGCTTATTTACCAACTTAATTTTTCTTTTTTTTTTTTTTGGAAAACTTATCCAACCAAAAATCAAGTACAGCCAGCATGTTTACAGACTCGTTGTAAAACCATAGTAAAGTCTACAGACCAGAGTAGCAATGAGAACACATTAGCATCATTCACTGGGAACTGTAAATTGATAATTACAGTCATAAAATCGGTACAATCCTCTTCAGATTAAAAAACAATCACATACACATCATATTTTTAAGAACGGGGTAAAAAAGTGCCATTTTTTACAGACTATCTAGGAATTTCTGAATGGCTGACAAATCTGATCCATGGGGGTCCAACATCCGGCACCCCCCAAATCAACTGTAGCCGAGGCCAGTGGTAGCTGGATGTTGGAAGTTGCAGAGCTGAACAGCACAGCTCTGTCAACTGTAGTGGCCGCTGTCGGATACTGTAGAACCGTACCTATTCGAATGATGGAGCTCTACGTTTTCGTCCGGATGATGTTGGGTCTTCATTCCTCTTCTAATGGCTCTTCACCAGATTATCCCTTAGATTCCCTGATCTTCGAAACCGCACCTATTCAAATGACGGAGCTCTACTCTTCAGCTCTGCAACTGCCAACATCTGGCTGGTGGCGGCACTGAGGGCAACTGATCGGAAGGGCTGCCGAGGGTCACCCCCCCCCAATAAACTGATATTGATGACCTACTATAAAGGTCATCAATCTAAAAGTAGTGGAAGTGTGGCGCCCCTGAGGGCTCAGTCGCCACAGAGATACTGCATCTCACCCAGAGGTGTGGTATCTCACTCTCAGGTAAGGATGGAGTACTGCCCAGGACCCAAACACCTGCATCCAACACATTCCACTTCAGAAGGGGCAGGGCGAGATTGCTCCTAAGGTAGAGCACAGTCCCTGGTCCCTAGCTGGAGGGTGGAACTATGTAGTGGGTGTGGGTGGATGACGTAGTTTAGGGGAGCACAGACAGAAGGAGGATATAAAAGGGGGAACCATCTTGGAAGTGGGGTTTTTTAGTCTGATGAGAAGGAGTGGGAGCAGGAGCTCTGCACGAGCTCTGCTCAGGGAGGAGCGGGCCTGAGTGAGAGAGGCCCAGGAGGTCAGACTGAAGAGGAGAGGAGCAAGAAGGAAGGCTCCAGAAGGAAAGAGAGGAACTTCAGGTTGCCCGCCAAGATCTGTGGTTACCGGCTTGGGACACTGTTTGCGAGGCGCAGGGCAGGAGGGTGAGAGCCAGTGCAGGAAGACGACCAGGAGGGACACACAGAAAGGGGTCCCGCTAAGTGCTCTTGAATTACCTGAGGGTTTGCTGAACCCCTCCCTGAGTAAACACCGGACGACGTGGGTGGTTATGAACTGCAGTTGTAACCGGGAGCAACGTGATAATCGTGAGTAAAAACCCTGAAGACTGCACCCCACTGTCTCTGTGAATCATTGCTGCGCCATCATCGCCTGCATCACACTGCACAACCACAGTTACTTCATCATCTACCATCATCGCCCCGCCCTGGAGCTTAGCTCTACCTGTGGAGAGCTGAACCAACTCTGCTGCTTTAACAACAGCTCCAGAGGACCTGCTCCGCAGCGGCAGCTCTACAGTTAGGTCCATATATATTTGGACAGACAACATTTTTCTAATTTCGGTTCTAGACATTACCACAATGAATTTTAAACAAAACAATTCAGATGCAGTTGAATTTCAGACTTTCAGCTTTCATTTGAGGGTATCCACATTAAAATTGGATGAAGGGTTTTGGAGTTTCAGCTCCTTAACATGTGCCACCCTGTTTTTAAAAGGACCAAAAGTAATTGGACAGATTAAATAATTATAAATAAAATGTTAATTTATAGTACTTGGTTGAAAACCCTTTGTTGGCAATGACTGCCTGAAGTCTTTAACTCATGGACATCACCAGACGCTGTGTTTCCTCTTTTTTGATGCTCTGCCAGGCCTTCACTGCAGTGGTTTTCAGTTGCTGTTTGTTTGTGGGCCTTTCTGTCTGAAGTTTAGTCTTTAACAAATGAAATGCATGCTCAATTTGGTTGAGATCAGGTGACTGACTTGGCCATTCAAGAATATTCCACTTCTTTGCTTTAATAAACTCCTGGGTTGCTTTGGCTTTATGTTTTGGGTCATTGTCCATCTGTAGTATGAAACGACGACCAATCACTTTGGCTGCATTTGGCTGGATCTGAGCAAACTGTATGGCTCTGAATACATCAGAATTCATTCGGCTGCTTCTGTCCTGTGTCACATCATCAATAAACACTAGTGACCCAGTGCCACTGGCAGCCATGCATGCCCAAGCCATCACACTGCCTCCGCCGTGTTTTACAGATGATGTGGTATGCTTTGGATCATGAACTGTACCATACTTTTCTCTTTCCATCATTCTGGTAGAGGTTGATCTTGGTTTCATCTGTCGAAAGAATGTTCTTCTAGAACTATGCTGGATTTTTTAGATGTTTTTTAGCAAAGTCCAGTCTAGCCTTTTTATTCTTGATGCTTATGAGTGGCTTGCACCGTGCAGTGAACCCTCTGTATTTACTTTCATGCAGTCTTCTCTTTATGGTAGATTTGGATATTGATAAGTCTACCTCCTGGAGAGTGTTGTTCACTTGGTTGGCTGTTGTGAAGGGGTTTCTCTTCTCCATGGAGATTATTCTGCGATCATCCACCACTATTGTCTTCCGTGGGCGCCCAGGTCTTTTTGCATTGATGAGTTCACCAGTGCTTTCTTTCTTTCTCAGGATGTACCAAACTGTAGATTTTGCCACTCCTAATATTGTAGCAATTTCTCGGATGGGTTTTTTCTGTTTTTATAGCTTAAGGATGGCTTGTTTCACCTGCATGGAGAGCTCCTTTGACCGCATGTTTACTTCACAGCAAAACCTTCCAAATGCAAGCACCACACCTCAAATCAACTCCAGGCTTTTTATCTGCTTAATTGAGAATGACATAATGAAGGGATTGCCCACACCTGTCCATGAAATAGCCTTGGAGTCAATTGTCCAATTACTTTTGGTCCCTTTAAAAACAGGGTGGCACATGTTAAGGAGCTGAAACTCATCCAATTTTAATGTGGATACCCTCAAATGAAAGCTGAAAGTCTGAACTTCAACTGCATCTGAATTGTTTTGTTTAAAATTCATTGTGGTAATGTCTAGAACCAAAATTAGAAAAATGTTGTCTCTGTCTAAATATATATGGACCTAACTGTATATAGCCGCATACCACAGGTGGCGTCACGAACATTTCATAAAAACTATAATCCCCTTTCCAAAATTGCCGTTTTATTGACCACCCTGGGTCACGGACCAGGTCACCGCCACTGTGACATCTCCCCTAGCAACGACCGGCCCGGCTACCGAGTACCCCACGGCCCAGGGGGCGCGTCAGAAGAACTCTTTAAAACATTATTAATAGTGTTGAGCGAACATGCTCGACATTGCTCGGAACTCGCCCAAGCATCACGCTACTTGGGTTGTTCGGCGAGCACCGAGCATTTCCGGGTCACTCGGGCGGGAGCTCGGGTCTCCGCCCTGCATATTTGGCGCTCTTTACAGAGCCAATGAATATGCAGGGATTGCCAGCCAGTCACTGTAATGCTGCAGCCATGCTGGTTGTGGGCATTACATTGATTGGCTGGCCGTACAGCGTCACCTCGAGTATTTAAAACCGGGCGGCGCCATCTTGGACACAGACGGCTGGGATCAGAGAGTGTAGGGACAGCGCTGCTGATTTAGGGAGAGATATATACTGCTAAATAGTTAGTGTAGGGTCTGTAAAGGCTGCCAGATCAACCAAACAGTCCTTCTCAGGACTAATATCCATCCCAGATATCAGGCAGGTAGGCAGGCTGTATAGGAGACGCAGTGGTTATACCAGCAAATGCTGCATTACAGTCCTGTGTGCTCCTGTTGCTGAAACTGCTGAACTTAGCTCCAGGTCTTGGGGGCCAGGAAAAATCCTTTTTTTTTTCATCTAAATCCTCTTTTTTTTTTTCCTCCTTCAAACTGTACAAATACCCGTCTTATTAACCTTTTGGTGTCCCCCCCCCCCCCCCCAAAAAAAAAAAAGTGTGTCTGTGATGGTTCAGACACAAATATATCTGTTTAAAATTGTCTGGTGTAGGCCAGAGAAACAGAAGTGTGGTTTTGCAGTTCCACGGTTCAAACTTCTGTATTATCGACTTTTGGGCCATTTGTACCTAAAAAAAAACAGTTTGAGTGTGTCGCTCACTGTTCAGCCGCAAATATATATATTTTAAAAAGTCTGGTATACACCAGTAAGTTATAACTGTGGTTTTGCTGTTCCACGGTAAAAAATCTCTATTATCTTGCTTTTGGCATTTTTTGCCGTAAAAAAAAAACTGTAATAGTGTCTCCCTGATTGTTCAGACACAAATATATTTGTTTAAAATTGTCTGGTGTAGGCCAGAGAAACAGAAGTGTGGTTTTGCAGTTCCACGGTTCAAACCTCTGTATTATCGACTTTTGGGCCATTTGTACCTAAAAAAAAAACAGTTTGAGTGTGTCGCTCACTGTTCAGCCGCAAATATATCTATTTAAAATTGTCTGGTATACCCCAGTAAACAATAACTGTGGTTTTGCCATTCCACGGTAAAACATCTCTATTATTCAGCTTTTGGTATTTTTTCCGTAAAGAAAAACAGTAATAGATATCAAGCAGGTAGGCAGGCTGTATAGGAGACGCAGTGGTTATACCAGCAAACACTGCATTACAGTCCTGTGTGCTCCTGTTGCTGAAATTGCTGAACTTAGCTCCAGGTCTCGGGGGCCAGGAAAAATCCTTTTTTTTTTCATCTAAATCCTCTTTTTTTTTTCTCCTTCACACTGTACAATTACCCGTCTTATTAACCTTTTGGTGTCCCCCCCCCCCCCAAAAAAAAAAAAGTGTGTCTGTGACAGTTCAGACACAAATATATCTGTTTAAAATAGTCTGGTGTAGGCCAGAGAAACAGAAGTGTGGTTTTGCAGTTCCACGGTTCAAACCTCTGTATTATCGACTTTTGGGCCATTTTTACCTAAAAAAAAACAGTTTGAGTGTGCCGCTCACTGTTCAGCCTCAAATATATCTATTTAAAATTGTCTGGTATACCCCAGTAAAAATAACTGTGGTTTTGCCATTTCACGGTAAAACATCTCTATTATTGAGCTTTTGGTATTTTTTCCGTAAAGAAAAACAGTAATAGTGTCTCCCTGATTGTTCAGATTGTTTAAAAGAGTCGGGTGTAGGCCAGAGAAATAGAACTGTGGTTTTCCTCTTCCACGGTTCTAATCTACTTTTTCTTACCCTTTTTCCATTGATAGTGCGAGTGTAAGCTATTTTACTTCCTTTACAATGGGCAAGGCGCATGGCAAGGGACGTGGAACTGGACGTTCTGGTGATGGTGCGTGCAGAGGATGGGGCCGTGGCCAAGGTGAAAATGTGCCACAACCAACAGCCACATCTTCTCGCTCCCACTTCTTGACCGAATTATTAGGGAAGCACAGAACAACACCAGTATTGCGAACTGATCAGTGTGAACAGGTTATTAATTGGATAGCAGATAATACTTCCAGTTACCTGGGCACCACCACCTCCGGTCTGTCTTCCACACGGACAAATCTTAGTAGCCGTGAGTCTCGACCGCATACTCCTCCTCACCCTGATGCTCCTTCCTCCCACCATGCCGAGTGCCGTCAGACAGCAACTGATCCCACACTTGGACACTATGAAGAGCTGTTCACTGGTCTATTTCCAAATTTGTGCCCCTCGCCTGCTCCGCTTGAAGTGGTGGAAGAGGAGATCCCATGTAGCGATGCCCAAATATTTGAACAGCCACGGCCACAGGAAGTCGACGCTGGCAATTTGTCACAAGAGGTGGACGATGACGAGACACAATTGCCAGGAAGTGAGGAGGAGGATCGTGGTGCGCAAGTGGAAGAGGAGGAGGTGGTGGATGATCTAGTGGCAGAAGGACATGCAGAGCGAGGCCAGCAGCACACAGGGTGAGGGAGGCAGAGTACCCCAACAGGCAGGAAGAAGCAGTGTGGTGGCCGCACACAGAAGGCAGGCAACAGTTCCCCGTAACACCAACACGAGGGACGTTGCCAGTACAACCTGTAGGTCTTCCAGAGTCTGGAATTTTTTTAAAGATTCTGCTGATAACCCCAAAAAGGCCATTTGTACTACCTGCCATGCCAGCATCAGCAAGGGTGACAAAACTACCAGCCTGACCACCACCAGCATGATAAGGCACATGGCAGCAAAGCACCCGACTTTGTGGGGCGAACCCCAGGGTCCACGACCAGTGTCAGTGGGTGTCACCACTGCTTCTTCCGCTGTTGTGCGTGCAATAGAACCCCCTGTTGTGTGTGCAAGGCAATCCCCTGTCCATACTGCATGCAAAGATGCCCACTCCTCTCAGTCTTCACTTGTTATGGCAGTTTCTCAAGAAACAGCATCAACGTCCACATCCACGTCCCACTGCTGCGTTCAATTGTCCATATCCCAGACCTTTGAACGAAAGCGGAAATTCGCAGCTAACGCCCCACAGGCCACAGTCCTAAATTCGCACATTTCACGACTGCTTGCATTGGAAATGCTGCCTTTTAGGCTGGTGGAGACGGAATCCTTCCGCAACCTTATGGCGGTGGCCGTCCCTCGGTACTCGGTCCCCAGCCGACACTATTTTGCCCGGTGTACCATCCCCGCACTACACAAGCACGTGTCCCAAAACATCTGCCGTGCCCTCAAAACGCAGTTACTGGGAGAGTCCACCTGACAACGGACATGTGGACAAGTGCTTGTGGCCAGGGACGGTACATCTCCCTGACGGCACACTGGGTAAACATAGTGGAAGCCGAGACCCAGTCGGACCTTGGGACGGAACACATCCTCCCCACACTGAGGATTGCAGGCCCTATGTCAGTCAGAGTTGCCCCCACAGTGTACAGCTCCTGCGCATCATCCTCCTCCTCCTCATGTTCAGCCTCCATCTCAGATATCAACACATCAGTTACAAGCTGGAAGCACTGCAAGACTGCCTCCGCCAAGCGGCAACAGGCTGTGCTGAAACTCATAAGCTTAGGTGGGAAACCTCACACTGCTTGTGAGTTGTGGACAGCTGTGAAAGAGCAGGCAGATCTGTGGCTGACACCGCTGAACCTACATCCAGGCATGGTCGTGTGTGACAATGGCTGGAACCTGGTGGCGGCTCTGAGGCGAGGCGAGATCACACACGTACCATGCCTGGCTCATGTGCTTAACCTCGTGGTTCAGCGGTTTCTTAAATCGTACCCCGAGTTGCCAGATCTGCTCTTCAAAGTACGCCGCCTGTCAGCTCATTTTCGCAAGTCGGCTACAGCTTCCGCCGCCCTTGCTGTGTTGCAGCAGCGTTGGCAGCTTCCGTCACACCGACTGGTGTGTGATGTCCCCACATGTTGGAACTCTACCCTCCACATGTTGCAAAGGATTTGTGAGCAGAAGAGAGCAGTTGTGGAGTACCAGCTGCAACAAGGCCGTCGATATTCAGGTCAGACTCCACACATAAGACCTCAGGAGTGGGCCTGGATGTCTGACATATGTACCATCTTGACAAACTTTGAGGAGTCCACCAAGATGGTGAGTGGCGATGACGCCATCATTAGCATCAGCATTCCACTTGTCTGTCTTTTGCAACGATCTCTGCAGAGAATTAAAGAGGATGCATTGCAGCCAGAGTTTGATGAGATGGATCAAGAAGCCGTAGCGGTCGATTACACACAGCCCAGCCTCATCTCATCCCAACATGCATTGGGGGACAATGAGGGAGAGGAGGAGGAAGAACAGGAGCTTGTATCATGCGCTGTAGATGGTAGTACCTGTACAACTGTCATACCGTCGGTTCAGCGTGGGTGGCCTGAGGACGGGGGGGGGGGGAGGAGGAGGAGAGCATGGTCAGTCGTCATCTTGGTGAGCACATGGAAGTCTTGCCCGTTACCAGTCTGGCACGCATGGCTGACTTTATATTACGCTGCCTTAACCGTGACCCTCGCGTTGTCAAAGTGTTGGGTGACAGTCATTACTGGTTGGTGACACTTTTAGACCCCCGCTACAAGGAGAACTTTCACTCTCTTATTCCTGAGGTGGAGAGGTCTACAAAAATAGGGCAGTACCTGAAGGCCCTTGCTGCAGAACTGTTAAAAATATTCCCATCTGAACAGGCTAGCGGCAGAGGTCACAGTTCGTTGCCCAACCAAGGCATACATGCGAGAGAGACGCAACTCCAATCCAGCAGAGGCAGGGGAAAACTGTTCTGGGACAGTTTTCTCAGACCCTCCCTTCGGACAGACCTTGAGGCGCGGGGTACTCTCACAAGGAGTGGAAAGTTTCAAAAGATGGTGAGGGAGTACCTTGCCGACCGTACCAGCATCCTCCGTGATTCCTCTGTGGCTTTTAATTATTGGGTATCCAAGCTGGACACTTGGAATGAACTCGCTCTGTATGCCTTGGAGGTCCTGGCCTGCCCTGCCGCTAGCGTGTTATCGGAGCGTGTTTTTAGTGCCGCTGGGGGAATTATAACAGATAAGCGCACTCGCCTGTCAACTGACAAAGCTGACCCTTATCAAAATGAACAAGGGCTGGATTGGGCCAGACTTCTCATCACCACCAAATGACACCAGAGTAACATAAAGTCAAATCCACTGTGTTATTTCAGGAGGTGTATTCCCATGCACCGCTTCACATCCACACATGGGTATATGCTTCCTCATTTCGGCTGTATTTTGCTCTTCTCCTTATCCTCAGCCTCCATCACCACTATACCACCAGGGTGACCTTGGTACGTGTTGCCAGCAGTGCAAGTTCCTCCGTCCTAATTTTTGGCAGCTTTTACTTGGAAGGCATAGGCAAAGACTATGGGAGACCCACTCCCCAATAATGGGAATAATGTTTTTAAGATGCTGTACTGCATGGCTCTTGTAAGGGGCATTGCAAGTTCCTCCGTCCTAATTTTTGGCAGCTTTTGCTTGGAAGGCATAGGCAAAGACTATGGGAGACCCACTCCCCAATAATGGGAATAATATTTTTAAGATGGTGTACTGTATGGCTCTTGTAAGGGGCATTAAAACCGTCTTGTTAAGCTACTGCGACCTCCACCACTTTTCCAAGGGGCATTAATACCGTCTTGGTAAGCTACTGTGACCTCCACGTCTCTTCCGAGGGGCATTAAAACCGTCTTGTTAAGCTACTGCGACTTCCACGTCTCTTCCGAGGGGCACTAAAACCGTCTTGTTAAGCTACTGTGACCTCCACCACTTTTCCAAGGGGCATTAGAAACGTCTTGTTAAGCTACTGGGACCTCCACGTCTCTTCCGAGGGGCATTAAAACCGTCTTGTTAAGCTACTGGGACCTCCATGTCTCTTCCGAGGGGCATTAAAACCATCTTGTTTAGCTACTGTGACCTTCACCACTTTTCCAAGGGGCATTAAAACCGTCTTGTTAAGCTACTGGGACCTCCACGTCTCTTCCGAGGGGCATTAAAACCATCTTGTTAAGCTACTGCGACCTCCACGTCTCTTCCGAGGGGCACTAAAACCGTCTTGTTAAGCTACTGTGACCTCCACCACTTTTCCAAGGGGAATTAGAAACGTCTTGTTAAGCTACTGCAACCTCCACGTCTCTTCCGAGGGGCATTAAATCCGTCTTGTTAAGCTACTGTGACCTCCACCATTTTTCCAAGGGGCATTAAAACCGTCTTGTTAAGCTACTAGGACCTCCACGTCTCTTCCGAGGGGCATTAAAACCGTCTTGTTAAGCTACTGTGACCTCCACCACTTTTCCAAGGGGCATTAAAACCGTCTTGTTAAGCTACTGTGACCTCCACGTCTCTTCCGAGGCGCATTAAAACCGTCTTGTTAAGCTACTGCGACCTCCACGTATCTTCCGAGGGGCATTAAAACCGTCTTGTTAAGCTACTGGGACCTCCACGTTTCTTCCGAGGGGCATTAAAACCGTCTTGTTAAGCTACTGTGACCTCCACGTCTCTTCCGAGGGGCATTAAAACCATCTTGTTAAGCTACTGCGACCGCCACGTCTCTTCCGAGGGGCATTAAAACCATCTTGTTAAGCTACTGGGACCTCCACGTCTCTTCCGAGGGGCATTAAAACCGTCTTGTTAAGCTACTGTGACCTCCACCACTTTTCCAAGGGGCATTAAAACCGTCTTGTTAAGCTACTGTGACCTCCACCACTTTTCCAAGGGGCATTAAAACCATCTTGTTAAGCTACTGCGACCTCCACGTCTCTTCCGAGGGGCATTAAAACCGTCTGATTAAGCTACTGGGACCTCCACGTCTCTACCGAGGGGCATTAAAACAGTCTTGTTAAGCTACTGTGACCTCCACGTCTCTTCCGAGGGGCATTAAAACCATCTTGTTAAGCTACTGGGACCTCCACGTCTCTTCCGAGGGGCATTAAAACCATCTTGTTAAGCTACTGGGACCTCCACGTCTCTTCCGAGGGGCATTAAAACATCTTGTTAAACCACTCTGAACTCCACAGCTCTTCCAAGGGGCATTGAAATGTTGTTTTTAATTAACTCTAACCTCCACGACTCTTCAAACGGGCATTGCATTTCCTCCTAATTTTAGTCAGCTTTTGCTTTTCAATGCATAGGCGAACGCTAAGGGAGACCCACTCCCCAATAATGGGTAGAAGGTTTTTAGTATGCTGTAATCCACATCTGTTTCAAGGGGCATTGCAGTTCCTCATAATTTTTGGAAAGCCTTCCATTCACTGCTTACGCCAACAGAGCACAGGAGACCCAGTTGCTATAAATGGAAAAAATGGTTTAGTTAAGGCCCTCTGACCTCCATGTCACTTCCAAGGGGTATTGGAGTGCCTCTAAATTTTTGGTAGGCAATGCACTCACTGTATGCCCTATAACTGTGTAGCCGAACCGCTCCTTTTGGTACAGAAACATATCCTACAAGACATGTGTGGTTGACTGGCCTGATATTGATGTGAATGGTCCCTGTTCCTCCTGCTCTTTCTCCTTTGCCACCACCTCATCCATCATTTATCACCTGAAGCTTTGTTTTAACGGGAGTCATAGAACTGGGATAGTAGCAGGAAAACATCCAGCAATCCTCGGAGGAGGTAGGATATGCGCCAAAACGCTGACCACCTCAGGCCTAGCCGCTACTACATAAATGCGCTTGCATTCCAAGAAAACAAAGCAGATGCTAACTTCTATCATCATCATGCTCCTCACCTTGGCACTCTCAACTCCCCTGATGGAGAAGCCAGGGCCCACCGGAGGAGTCTGGTTCTCTGGTGGGCTCGTCCAATGCTGCCCTAAAGCAGGCCAGGCTAAGAACAGTGTGTGGGAAGGTAACAGGAGAAATAGGGGTGGCTGGGGACTGTTTATGGACACCCGGCCGCCCCCAGGCGGCTGGGGACCGTGTGTGGACACCCGGCCGCGGGGCGGCTGGGGACTGAGTATGGATACCTTGCTGCCGAAGCAGCCATGAGGTAGTGGCCAGCTTCGGCCTCCTCCAAACTAAAAGGCCCCATTTCAAGTGCAAGCTAGCAGTATGGTATTGCAGCCTGCGGGTGGGTGGGTTGTTGGTTAGCTGCATATTTGCACTTGCATTGCAAGGAATGGGGGAGGTACAATTGAACACTGCCCTGGGACAAGGACTTGCACGGGGATAGTTGCAAGTCTGCATCTTCTGATGCGGCAAGGATCACTTCTGATGGGCACACTTTTAGGCAGTGACCTGGGTGTCAGAGATGCTTCCAGGGGTCTTCCCTATGCTGTTCCCATGTCTTTTCAGCACTGTATGCATGTGTTACACAGCACATTGCTAGATAAGATTGTAAAATGTTAAAATGACATTTCCCGGTGAATGCATTTGTCACGGTTGAAAGCAATACAAAAGTGCAAAAATGCATAAAAAATGCTACTTGTGAACATAGCCCAAGGTGTGGAGGAGTATTTTTGTTTTTGGTTATTTATTTTACCTTATACACAAGTCTTTACCCTGGAAAGGAACTTCCTTAACATATTTCACAGGAAAGCAGTTTCAGTTTCGTTTTTGAACATTTTATTGTGAGCCCTTAAAAGTGGCTTAATACCTCTGACCACGTTGTTGACAGCAGTGACCTGGGGGTCAGAAATGCTTCCTGGGGCGATCCCCATGCTGTCCCCATGTCATTTGAGCACTGTCACTATCGTTTTGGGCACTTGTTAGGCTTTTAAAAGACTGCTGGGGGTGCCGCCGCAAAAATGCTCGGGTCTCCCTTAGACTAACATTGGGCTCGTTGCTCGGGTCGAGCACCCGAGTATCACGGTGAGCTCGGCCCGAGCTTCGAGCACCCGAGCATTTTAGTGCTCGCTCAACACTAATTATTAATCATTCTTCTCCATTGTCTTTTTTTTTTTAGTTAATGTTCCGTTCCCTGTGTAAGTTTCTTTCTATTTTGCAGAAGTCGATCACTATTACACTGTGTTCCAAATTATTATGCAAATAATATTTTCTCAGATTTTCCAAAATTACCTATATGAATTGCAGTCATTGTAATTTTCCAGTCAGGTAACTATTAGAGTACAATTGAAAGGTTTTTGTACAAACTGCCTATGATAACAGTATATTTTTTCAAAAATAAAACACTCAAACTGCACTCAAAATGCATGTTCCAAATTATTATGCACAGCAGAGTTTTCAACCTTTACATTTTAATAAAGAACAAAAAAATAGTCAATTTTGAAATTATAAGCATTAGCAGGTTATTACAAACTGAAATCAAACAGTTTTCAACTCAAAACTTTATTCTAGGTGATGTTACATTTGCACATAGGACCCCTTGTTCGAAAGGAGCTTCTGAACTCTCTCATTCGTTGAATTTGTCAGGTTTTGGATGGTTTCTGCTTTAATTGTTTTGCATGAGGACAGAATACCCTCCCAGAGCTGTTGCTTAGATGTGAACTGCCTCCCGCCATCATAGATACTCCTTTTGATGATGCTCCAGAGGTTCTCACTGGGGTTGAGGTCAGGGGAGCATGGGTGCCACACAATAAGTTTGTCCCCTTTTATGCCCATAGCAGCCAGAGATGCAGATGTGTTATATGCAGCATGAGACGGGGCATGATCATGCATGAAATGATCTCGATGGTCCAGATGGATGGAGTGGAGGATGGCTGGTTGATGGACACCCCATGCAAACACGGCTACGGCGCTAACAAGGAGGAGGTGGAGTAATGTTTTGGGCTGGAATCATGGGGAGAGAGATTGTCGGCCCTTTTAGGATCCCTGAAGGGGTAAAGATGTACTCCATAATGTATGTTGAGTTTCTCAAACAGCACTTCCTTCCATGGCTCAAGAAGAAGAACCGTGCATTCCGCAGCAAGATCATTTTCATGCATGATAATGCCCCGTCTCATGCTGCACATAACACATCTGCATCTCTGGCTGCTATGGGCATAAAAGGGGACAAACTTATGGTGTGGCACCCATGCTCCCCTGACCTCAACCCCATTGAGAACCTCTGGAGCATCATCAAAAGGAGTGTCTATGATGGCGGGAGGCAGTTCACATCTAAGCAACAGCTCTGGGAGGGTATTCTGTCCTCATGCAAAACAATTGAAGCAGAAACCATCCAAAACCTGACAAATTCAATGGACGAGAGAGTTCAGAAGCTCCTTTCGAACAAGGGGTCCTATGTGCAAATGTAACATCACCTAGAATAAAGTTTTGAGTTGAAAACTGTTTGATTTCAGTTTGTAATAACCTGCTAATGCTAATAATTTAAAAAATGACCATTTTTTTGTTCTTTATTAAAATGAAAAGGTTGAAAACTCTGCTGTGCATAATAATTTGGAACATGCATTTTGAGTGCAGTTTGAGTGTTTTATTTTTTTAAAAATATACTGTTATCATAGGCAGTTTGTACAAAGACCTTTCAATTGTACTCTAATAGTTATTTGACTGGAAAATTACAATGACTGCAATTCATATAGGTAATTTGGGAAAATCTGAGAAAATATTATTTGCATAATAATTTGGAACACAGTGTATATGTGCATAATAAAGGGTAATATTATACTGACGGACAAGGATCCCCCGTCTCTCTTCTATGAAGGATGTTTGCCCTTGCCAGCCAAACCCAACCATCTCTTCACATATTACAGAGACACTCCCATCTGAAATACAATTCCTCATCTGAATCCCCTCGTTTCCGTGCTTCTGTCTATCTGTCCTCTGCGCTACACAAGTTCTGGGGAATAAAACCTACTAATAATGGTCTCCACTCTCACGGTGTGAATAGTGTTACTCTGCGAACAGAACCTGATCTATTTTAGTCTCCGCATTATAAATAGCTCCCAGCGAGCGGAGCCTGCACCCGTTCTGCAGCGTGAATACATGGATGGGCTTGGGTTAATAAGGCATTTTTCACATTAGGGCCCCCACTCTTGATGTGTGTCTTGGTACTTGGGTTCGGTTACCATGGAGATGTGAGGGTGGGTGTAGGATGCTGCTGATTATCTGCATTACTTTCCAGTATGTTGGTCTGTGTACTGTCTGTAGCTATGTAGTTGGCTCCATGTAACGATGTAGCAGAGCTGACTTTATCAACGTCGGTTCATCGGTTATCGGCGATTATCGGCTCTTCTAAGTTGGCGTTAGACGTGTCGTCCAGTGATAATAAGTGATAACTTACTAATGGGGGGGGCAAGCCCCTGGGAACCTTGCTGATAAGCCAAATAGGACATTTTTATCCCCAATGGGACATTTAATGTATACCCTATCACAAAATGGAGCTGCAATTCCATTCATTTCCTATGGGGAGGCCAGAAAAAGCCAAATACAGCACTCAGCAGCCCCATAGGGAATGGAGTGGCGGTCAAGTATAATAATAATTATTTTATTTATATATCGCCAAAAATATTCTGCAGCACTTTACAATTAAGCGGGGACATGTACAGGCAATAAAGAAATTAGAGTAGCGCATAGTTCACCAGTTACTGGAGGAGTGAGGTCCCTGCTCACAAGCTGACGATCTATAAGGAAATAGGAGGACACAATAGGTAAAAAAGTGCATGCGCACAGGGATAAAACATCACCGTTCTGCTGATGGGTGTCATTGGACCCTCACTGATAAACAAGTTATCACCTATCCCAAGGACAACGTCTTTAATTTAAGGCAGATGGATAAAAAAAAAATCTTACCATAACTAAAGGACCAATTAATTGAGGTGTGTACTACAGAATTCTAGTATACAACACTTTAATAAGTCACAGTATTTTTGTACAAATCTGAGATTGTACAAAAATATTGTGATTTTTGGCGTTCTCACCGCCATTTCAATATGTTTTCACCTCCATTTCACCGCTATGTCAATATGGGCAGGACCCGGCGTGGCTATGTATGCCTGTCAAACTCATGAAAAGTTACTTAATTTACTCCAGATTAGTTCTACGGTCCCTGACTGGAGTACATTTCTGGCAACAACGCACGCCAAGTTAAGAGATGCACCTAATTATTTAAGTGGCGTGCCCTCTTAATAAATTTGGTGCATCATATTCCAGAGAGACTGGATCATCAAAGGGGTTGTCCGGTCCAAATCGATAAGTCTGCAGTCATTCTCACTACAGACTTATGAATCCTCCCAGGACACGCACTGTACACTGCGGGGATTCGCCAGTTTCTGAGCCGGGAACGGAGGGTATGTATGCGTTATACATGCTCCCGGTCAGAACCCGCCTAGTGGGCGTGACCTCGCTCCATACACTTGTATTGAGCGACGCCATGTCTAGTGATGTGTTTGTCCAGTAGGCGTGGCTGACTAGAGGGCACAGCCTCGCTCCATACAAGAGTATGGAATTATGCATACTCCTGGCCAGAGTCCGCCCACTGGGAGTACTAGTATGTATAACTCCGGTCCCGGCTCAGAAATCGGCAAATCCCTGCAGTGCACAGTGCGTGCGCTGGGGGATCCATAAGTCTTCAGTCACACAGAGTGACTGCAGACTTATCGATTTGGACCGGACAACCCCTTTAAGACTGACATATGCAATGCCAGTCTTAATGAATTGCCCCTCAAGTGTCTTAAGGTTCCCACACACCTTTAATAACTGGCCTCTGATTTCTATTCCTGCCGATTCTCTTATACACCGTGCACACTTGGGACCATTGTCAGCGATGCTAATGTGTTTGGGCAGCTTTAGAGAAATCTGGCATTGTTGGAAGCTATTATGTACCAATGGCACTGCCTTACCATTCTGGTCTTACCCTTTTACTATGATATCAGTGAGGAATACCAGAATTGCTCAGATCTATCAAGTCCCCATTAAAACGGCCCCCAATGATGGATCATAAGATTGGGCATAACATCTTTGACCACTTTTACCCGTATTCTCTGCCCCTCAGCTCTGCTATATTTGTTATAGCTAATACATCACAAATGCACATAATAACCCGTCATTTGTGATTTATTCTAGAATCGCGTGGTACTTGGGGCTTTTAATGCACTAAATAATAGATCCACACAATGAGGCGCTAACCCTCCTCAATTACTAAACGTCCCTGCAATTTCCGTTAATCTGCAGAGCAGAAAATTGATATAGCTAATAATTATGTAATCACGCTATACAGTGCAAACCATGTCTCCCGTGGGTCACCTATATGTGAAAACATTCTCACTTTCCTTGAAATTGAGAATATTTATGTAGAATTTTCCAAGTCAATGCTGGGTATAATTTGGTTCATGATTATTACCATCTATTAGATGTAATAGGCATCAGAGAGTAACAAAAGAAAAGAAATATCTGTTCAATCTTTGCGGGAAATTGTGTTCAGCGGATAAAAAAAGATTAGCCGAAGTGGTTCAAGGAATGTGGGAAGAAAACGGTTAATAATAAAGAGGTTTTTTTTTTTCTTGGAGACTGGAATAAGAGCCTGAGAAGAGAGGAGGCAGCGCACAGTGTTCCCATTGTCACACGATTACAGGCTCGCAGCGTCCTTCCTCTACTCCATCTCCAGCTACCATGCAGGTAAGATACGGAGTTCTGTAGGGTCCTGTGTACGTCTTCATCTACTTTTATCTCATTGCCAGCTCTGCCTACAGTTTCCTCTCTGCTCATTTCTTCTGTCCCTTTTTCCATTCATTCCCAGTTTCCTATATATATTCTCCCATGTCAACTCTTCCCATTCTCATAAAAGATACATAGAATGCACAATTCTTTCCTCGTCCAGGGGGATCGATTCATGAGATGAATTTCTATAGAATCCATGCGGTGAAGATCAGAGAGATGAAGATTGTCTCCAACTGTTGTACTTGTCACTTGCCCTTCCAGCATCCACAGACGGAGTGCCGATATCCCAATGTTTTATTAGTGGGTTTTTATAGAATTGCACTAATTATATAAGATCATACAGTGTGCAAACTGTGAAGAGCGTGGGGCAAAATTCACTTCTGTTACCCATATTACCCATGTTGTACTTTGTTGCTCTATGAAAAAAAATATGATCTTGTGCATTTGTGAATTAGGCTACACGGCGACTTGTGGCTGCATGACATTACATTAGTAAAATGTTGTACCGACAGTCGCAACTAATAAAGGCAAACGTGTTTACACATAAATACAGCCGGGTTGTGATATAGTAGTGCAAAATTCTGATCTAATGTTGTACGACTACAAGTCGCCATGTAGTCCTGTACTTAGATGTCTGCAACTTGTGCTCCAACCAGGGCTGTGGAGTCAGTAAGCCAAACCACAAACTTCGACTCCTCAATTTCCCTGACTTACGACTCTGACTCCAACTCCAACTCCGACTCCACAGCACTGCCTCACTGATGAGCATGTACATGAAGTGCAGCACAGATTCATCTCAGCTAAAAGCCGAGATCAGGAACAGAGCAGACATTTATAGGACATTTCATAACTTTCCCAAATTCTTATGGAAACATTTGCAGCACATCCTGCTTTGTACTACTGAACCCAATTTATTATATATTTTAGGAGTCGGTCCATTTTATACCAACGCCGACTCCACCAAAATGGACACCGACTCCAACTCCATGACTCTGACTCCACAGCCCTGGCTTCAACAAGGAGTATAAAGACCACAACGTCTGACATTGGTTTCAGAGGACCCCTTCACCGCCAGGCATGGGTGCTGCCTGCCCGCCAATTATTTTTTTACCATATTGTGCAACCACCACTATAAAATACCATCTCATCAATTACTCTCTTTGATCCTTACAAGGTGTGAACTTGCTGCTTGATCTTTCTTTGCCGGTTAGTAATAGGTTTTATCCATAGTGGGATAGGAACAACTTTAACTGCGAGTTCAGAACCAGTTTATTCTTGGATGAGAGACGTCAGTAGTATTAAAAGTGCACCTGTTCCTTATGGGACATAAATGAAGGATACTGGTCAATTGTAGGGAGATGCTCAACACGAAGGCTCAGTGGTTGTTTCTGCCATTCAACTCTGGGGTCCTGGGTTCTCCCTGTTTGCGTATACTCCAAAAATATAGTGATAGGTTAATTGGCTTCCTGTGATATTTATTCTAGGGTATATTTCCTGTATTGTAAAATGAGATTGTGTGAGTCATCTCTGTACAGCGCTGCAGAATATGTTGGCGCTTTGTAAGGTATAGAGGTGTTTTATGGGGATTCTGATTGGCCAAAAATGAATAAACAAAAAAAATAGCAGGAAAAAATATAATAATAATAATAAATAATCTAGCAGGTTTGTTCAATGGAAATCTAGCTGTCCATTGGGCAGATAGCAGAGCAGCTCGGCGATTCAATGGTTAAGCATTTCTCGCCTATAATAGTAGGCTCCTGGGTTCTCCCTCTTTGCGTATACTCCAAAAAAAAGTGATCGATTAATTTGCTTCCTCTGAAATTTTATTCCAGGGTATGTTTCTTGTACTGTATTGTAAAATGAGATTGTAAGAGGCATAAAATGTTTGTACTTCATAAAGAGTATAGGTGTTTTATAGAGATTCTGAGTGACCAGAAGTGAATTAATAAAAGTAATGACATTAATGATTAATTTATAATAAATATGAATATATTTAATAATATAGCAACTTTTTTATCAGGTTTGTCCAATACAAATCTAGCTGTCCATTGTACAGGTAGCAGAGCAGACTTTTAGCTAGGATTTCCTCCCTGTAGAACTGGGTTTGAAACCAACATATCACAATGTAATTATTTAGAAATTAGATTGTGAGCCTCAATGAAAACGGAGACTGAGATTGTGAGTGATGACAATCTGTGTAAGGTGCTGAGTGAAGCTTGACTTAAGGGCTGGCAATCTGGGCACTTGCTGAAGGCTTCTATTTACTAGGGGCTCCTAAGGCTGCGTACCCATGATGCGTTTTTCATGCATTTCCGCTGCGGAATTTCCGCAGCGGAAATGCATCAAAAACGCTTGGTAATCCGCACCCCATGGTCCCCAATGGCATTCCGCAATGTCAATGCACATGCTGCGGATTTTTCCGCAGCGTTTCTGCAGCGCTCATAAATCCGCAGCATGTTCATTAATTTTGCGGAAGCGCAGCGGAAGGGCCGCCATTGACTTGCATTGAGACGCATATAATCCGTGTCTGTACATTTGTACACGCGGATTATATGCGTTTCTATGTGCGGATGGTGCCTAGTTCTGGAGGAGAGAAGACTAAATAAAGTTTATATTCACCTGTCCGGCGGCTTCTCTCTGCTTGCAGGATAGAAACCTCAAGAGCAAACTAAAATCACCCAGTGTTATTTAGAAGAGGATGTATTTGTGGTATTGTGTAGGAACAATATGGTAGTATTGTGTGTGTTCTCTAAGTGAATATTATTTACACGGCTAGGTCAGCCGTGTACAGCACTATTATTTTGGTGCTATATGCAAGCTGAAATTATAAGATCAGTTGCTAAAAATGGCAAGCAGGAACCCTTCTATGTTTGTACCTCCGGGTGCCTGATCACTATGGACAGGGGAAGGGGTTTTCGAATGATAGATGCTACAGAATCGTTTGTGTGAATTTTAACACATCTGAATATCAAAACTGTCACATAAAGGGAATCTTTCATCAGATTTTTGCTATTTAATCTATGAGCAGCATAATATAGGGCATGAGAGCCTGATTCCAGGGATGTCTCACTTATTAGGCTATGTGCTGTTGTGTCAATACAATCAGTATTTTATCAGCAGGAGATTATCACTACTGGACTACATGTCCTGTGCAGCCCAGTCAGGCTAATCTGTGTTGCCCTGCCCCCAACACTGATTCGCAGCTTGCTGACAATTCATAGTGTACAGAAAAATGCCAATCAGGGGTGTGGGCGGGGTTATACATACTAGTGTTAGCACTGCTACATCTACATCAGTTAAAACAGGGATTGTATCAAAACTGAACCAAGCAGCACAGTAAGTGATAAATCCCTGGAATCAGAGTCTCTTGCCCTATGTTATGCTTCTCTCAGATTATATTATTATAATTTATTATTATAGCACCATTTATTACATGGCGCTTTACATGTGAACAGGGGGTATACATAATTAAAAACAAGTACAATACTCTTAAACAATACAAGTCACTGACTGGTACAGGAGGAGAGACAACCCTGCCCGGGAGGGCTCACAGTCTGCTATATAGCAAAAGCCTGCTGACACATTACCTTTAACTGAGAACAAAACTTTCTATCAATGATCATTCATCATATTATTAAAATATCTGCTCATTCGCCTTGAGCAAATGTCATGAAAAGGGTGGTCCAATAAGGACATCCCCTGCCAATATGAATCATAATGAATATCGTAGAGAGGACATTCAACCAACCTACTAAACCTCGATTCTTATGAGATGTCCTGCTCTGATGAACTCAATCCAACCTCAGGATACATGAACAACTATTCTTATGAGTGTGTGCCATGTGACGCTACATTTCTGACCACTGCATGGGAAATGTCTGGCCCGAAAGCCCCCCTCTTTATCACCATGAACATTGGCTGATTATCAGGCCGACTTCTACTTAGAAATGTCCTCCGAGCAAGTTACCATTGCATTTACCAGCTTTAGATTGTGGGGGGAAAAAAAGATGCATGCACATGTAGCAGAGTTGCATTTGTCTACACAGGAGATCTATCATATAACATTTATCACTGATCACTAGAACTTTTTACCAGTTTATACAGTGTGGTGGTCAACCCTTAAATAAACTCCTTTAGGAGAATGAAGATGGTTGAATCATTTTTTTCAGTTGACAGGCTCCTGTCTGCTTTATCTGACCAACTCGTTTCTGCAATATTTTCTATCTATCTAGCTATCTATCTATCTATCTATCTATCTATCTATCTATCTATTTATCTATCTATCTATCTATCTAACTGTCTATCTGTATATACAGTTGAAACCAGAAGTTTATACACACTATATAAAAAGACACATATGCATGTTTTTCTCAATATCTGACATGAAATCAGAATAAACCTTTCCCGTTTTAGGTCAATTAGGATTACCATAATTTTAATATTTGCCAAATGCCAGAACAGTGAAAGAGAGAGAATGTTTTAGGGCATTTTTATTACTTACTGCAAAGTCAAAAGTTTACATACACTAAGATTACTGTGCCTTTAAACAATTCTGAACTGCCCATATGATGATGTCATGTGTTTGGAAGCTTCTGGTTTTTGGCAACATCTGAGTTAATTACAGACACACCTGTGGATGTATTTTAATGCACACCTGAAACACACTGCTTCTTTGTGTAGCATCATGGGAAAGTCTAAAGAAATCATCCAAGATATCAGGAAGAGAATTGTGGACTTGCAAAAGTCTGGCTCATCCTTGGGTACAATTTCAAGATACCTGAAGGTGGCTCGTTCATCTGTACAAACTATTATACGCAAGAACAAACAAGATGGGAATGTCCAGCCATCATACCGCTCAGGAAGGAGACGGGTTCTGTGTCCCAGAGATGAACATGCTTTGGTCCGACATGTGCATATCAACCCAAGGACAAAAGCAAAATACCTTGTGAAGATGATGGCGGAAGCTGGTAAGATTGTATCAATAACCACAGTGAAACTAGTACTGTATCAACATGGGCTGAAAGGCCACTCTGCCAGGAAGAAGCCATTACTCCAAAAGAAACATAAAAAAGCCAGATTAATGTTTGCAAATGCACACAGGAACAAAGACCTTAATTTTTGGAGACATGTCCTGTGGTCTGATAAAACTAAAATTGAACTTTTTGGGCATAATGACCATTATTACGTTAGGAGGAAAAAGGGGGAAGCTTGGAAGCCTAAAAACACCATCCCAACTTCTGAAACACAGGGGTGGCAGCATCATGTTGTGGGGTTGTTTTGCTGCAGGAGGGACTGATGCACTTCACAAAATAGATGGCATCATGAGAAAAGAAGATTATGTGGCAATACTGAATCAACATCTCAAGAAATCAGCCAGGAAGTTAAAGCTTGGGCGGAAATGGGTCTTCCAAATGGACAATGACCCGAAGCATACTGCCAAAATGGTAACAAAGTGGCTTCAGGATAACAAAGTCAATGTTTTGGAGTGGCCATCACAAAGCCCCGATCTCAATCCTATTGAAAATGTATGGGCAAAGCTGAAAAGGCTGCGAGCAAGATGACCTACATACCTGGATCAGTTACACCAGTTTTGTCAGGAGGAATGGGCCCAAATTCCAACCAACTATTGTGAGAAGCTTGTGGAAAGATATCCCAAATGTTTGACCCAAGTCATTTAGTTTAAGGGCAATGGTACCAAATACTAATGAAATGTACGTAAACTTTTGACTTTGCAGTAAGTAATAAAAATGCCTTTAAACATTCTCTCTCTCTCTCATTCTGGCATTTGGCAAATAATAAAAATTATGGTAATGCTCATTGTCCTAAAACGGGAAAGGTTTATTCTAATTTCATGTCACATATTGAGATGAACATACATATGTGTTTTTTTTATATAGTGTATGTAAACTTGTGGTTTCAACTGTATATATATATATATATATATATATATATATATATATATATATATGTATATATATATATATATTTATATATAAAATCACTATGTATCTATCATATATACTCTAGAATATAATACTACACTGTTTTTTCATACGTACATTAATTAAATACTGTATGGTCTTGCAAAATATGGGTGTGGTCCTCCAAATCCACTAGCAAATAAATAATGATAAATCATAGAAGAAAAAGAAATTGCACTCCAAAAATAGCAAAAAACGGGTAAAAATGTTTTCCATGCCAAAGGTACACAACATTTCGGACTTTCATATTTTGTGAAGCCTGATGAAGAAACATGAGTAGTATCGAAAACTTGCAATTTGTTACCATCTTTTCAGTTAGCCATTAAGGCTGGGTGCCCACGTAGCGTTTTTCAAGCGTTTATGCTGCGGAATTTCCGCAGCATAAACGCTTGTGAAACGCTAGGTAATCCGCACCCCATGGTCCCCAAGGGGATTCCGCATGTTCTATGCACATGCTGCGGATTTTTCCGCAGCGTTTATGCTGCGTACAAAAATCCGCAGCATGTCATTTAATTTTGCGGAAGCGCAGCGGAACTCCCGCCATTGACTTGCATTGAGACGCACAGAAACCGCGACTGTACATTTGTACAAGCGGCTTCTATGCGTCTCTATGTGCGGATGGTACCCAGTTCTGGAGGAGAGGAGACTCTCATCCAGACCTGGGTACCATTGTACCTGTGAAAAAAGAATAAAATAACAAATAAAGTTATATTCACCTTTCCAAAGGCTTCTCTCTGAATGCCAGCAGCGCTGAAGGACCTTCGGTGATGTCACAGTCATGTGACCGCAGGCCCTTCACCGCTCTGTCTCGCGATATGCCGGCAGCCGGGAACCAGCCAGGAAGCAGCGCTGCAGCACACACCGGGGCCTCGGGGGTAAGTATAGCTTTATTTGTTTTAATTTTTATGGTTCACACTGTATAAATCCATGCTGTTTGCATGGATTTATATAGTGTGACCTAGTTGTCAAGCACTTTCCAAGTGATGCTATTGTAGCGCCCCGAGGGTTCGGCCGCTACAGGGGTATTGCACCTCTGCCAGAGGTGTGATATTCCACTCCCAGGTAAGGATGGAGAATGGACCAGGGCTCAGTTAGCTGCATACAGCACACACACCCCATTTCTCAGGGACAGCTCAACGGTGCTCCCACTAGACAGAAGTGCAGGCACGACCGACTATGTCCCTGTTGGAGTGGGGAGGGAGGGGTGGAACACCCAGTGCTGTAGGGGCAGATAGGGGGCGGTTCCTGAGCGTAGGTAGGAGCCCATTGGTTGCTGGTCACCTGGGCTCATGGCTAGAGGGAGGTATAAAAGGTGGGCACCATCTTAGATCTAGGTTCGTTCAGCCAGAGGAGAAGACAGGGAGTAGAGGCTCTGTAGGAGCTCTACTCCAGGAGGGCCTAGTGAGAGGCCGAGGAGGAGGTGAAGGGGAGCTGAGATTCTGGCTCATCTCAGCTCCAAGAGAAAGGAACAGAAAGGAACAGAACAGGAACTGCAAAGAAGGAGAGACAGAGAAACAGAAGGGCTCAGGAACAAGAAGGTGGAAGGGACCCTAAGAACCCACGAGAATCCAGGGTGAAGGGTCGGGCAGATTAAGGGTACCGGATCCCAAGTTGGTGGAGGAGAAACAACCCTCAGCCAAAGACCGGTCGTCGTGATCATCTATTGGTGCGACACCTCATCAAACCTGCTAGGAAGGCACCATATAGGACAGCGGAGGACGGGGCCCACGTTTAACCGCACAAGTCCGCGGCAGCTGGACAAAAGTGGGTCACTGGTGAGGCAGGCCAGAGAAAGGATTAAAGGGGGTCCTGTGCCATGCTCCTGAGCTGCCTGGGAGTTGACCGAGCCCCTCACCTGGTGGACGCAGCACGGCTCGGGCGGTCACTGCTGACAGAAGTGACCCGGAACAAACGAACTGTGAGTAAAGACCCTGGACTGTAACTTGTTGTCTGTGTGCTCCTTCGCGCCTCCAGCACTATCAGCACCGGGACTCACACTACCATCACTCCCACCATCCACTACACTGCCCTGGGGCTGCACTCTTCCCGTGGGGAGTCACATCACCTCAGCTGCACCCATCATCAGCCCCAGCGGACTGCCTTGCAGCGGCGGTTCCTAATAACCGCAATCCACGGGTGGCGTAGTCGGACATTATCTCAAGTACGTAGCAGACTACCAATGGCCTGACCACCCTGAGCCGCGGGACCGGGCCGCCACTACTACTACCCCCGTCGTTCCCCTATCGCCCGGATCCGCGTGCCCCATGGCCCAGGGAGCGAGTCACTATCGCCTGGAAAGCGCTTGTCAATCTGCATGCGGAAACGCATGTGAATCCGCATGTGGATCCGCATGTATTCTACAGGAAAAACGCATGCACAATCTGCATGCGTTTTTTCTGCCAGGGAGATGCAGAAATGCTGCAGAAATTTTATGCTTCATTTCTGCATCGTGGGCACATAGCCTTAAAGATATCAACCACTGAAGACCCTCAAATCTAAATATTTTTCTAGCCTTTCTCAAGTCATTGTTTTATGTATTTTTGCTATGTTTGGAGTGCAACCTCTTGTTCTCCTTTAAATATATGTGTGTATATATGTATATACAGTATAACACTAAGAAGGAAAAGTCGTTGAGTTATGGACACGACAGAATCAATAGACATGTTAAAGAGAATCTGTCACCAGGATTTTGCTATGAAATCTGAGAGCAGCATAATGTAGAGGCAGAGATCCTGATTGCTGCAGTTTAAAAAAATCACTGTTTTATCAACAAGAAATAATCACTAAAGGACAAGTTGTTTCCTGCCATGTGGTCCTCCTACTCTGTGTGACCCTGCTCCCCACTGATTGGCAGCTTTCTGCCTATGCACAGTGTACATAGAAAGCTGCCAATCAGTGGTGTGGGTGGGTTTATACAGAGCTCAGCATTCAGAGAACTGCTAGATCTGCACCAGAGAAAACTGGGATTTTATCAAAATAACAGCAAGCAGACCAGTAAGTGACACATCAGTGAAATCAGGATCTCCACCCCTACATCATGCTGCTCTAAGATTACATAGCAAAAACCTGGTGACAGGTTCCCTTTAATGATATGCAAATGATGAAAAAAATTGAAATAAAATTTGTCTAAGAATTGCTGTCGTATGACATGTCGCCGTGTAGGCGTAGCCTAAAGGTGGCATCCACGACACATAATTAACAGGTAAAATTTATAACAAGCAATCAGCATGGTAGATTTAGGAGACAGATTCTGTCTTTCTATTTCATTACTGACTTTAATAGTAAAAAAAAAAAGAACACAGCAGGCACAATGACGTCACTACATTGCGACAGCTGTGCAGAGCCTCACTACACTGCACAGATAAGAGCAGCACATTGGGGGAATGGGGCTAGGTGAGTAATTTTATTCTTATTATTGTCAATACTTGTGGGAACCTATGGGAACATCATACTATGTGCAGGGCTTTGTGGGGATATCATACTATGTGGGGGATTGTATGAGGACATTATAATGTGTGCTAGGCTTTACAGGGACATCATATTGTATTGGGGGCTGTGTAGGGACATAATACTGCATAACGGACTGTGTGGGAACATCGAACAGTGTGGAGGGTTGTGTGAGGACATCATACTTAGTAGGGGACATTATACTTAGTGGGGGACTATTTGGGGACATCATATTGTGTAGGAGGCTGTGTGTGGACATCATTCTGCATGGGGGCTACGTGGAGACATGATACTGCATGAGGGGCTTTGTAAGAACATCATGCTGTGCGAGGACATCATACTGAGTGGAGGACTTTTTTTTGGAAATATCATAATATATAGGGGGCTGTGAGGAGAGATATCACACTGCATGGGAGGTTATGTGGAAACATTATACTGCATTGGGGGCTATTTGTGGAATTCATACTGTATGAGGAGCTTTGTGGGGACATCATACTGTGTGAGGGGCTTTATGGGTACATCATATTGTGTGGGAGCATCATACTGTGTGAGGAGCATTGAGGAGACATCATACTATGTGAAGAGGCTTTGTCTGGACTTCCCACTGTATGGGGTACTGTGTTGGGACATTGTACTATGTGGGGAGCTATTTGGGGACATCGTACTGTGTGGGGAGACTAAGGAGGCATCATATTTTATTGCTAAAGGTAAGGACATGGGGGAAATCATACTTTGTGGGGACATCATACTGTGCGGGGGAACATCATACTGTGTGAGGGCACATTTTACTGTTTGTGATGCTCTTTGGGAACATCAGTGGGGGATTTGTGGGGACATCATACTTGGTGAGGATTCTGTGGGGTCATCATATTGTTTGAGGGGCAACTGTGGGAGGTATTATATTGTTTTTCTACAGGTAAGAATACAATACATGTCACAATGGGCCCTATTATAACATGTATTAGCAGCAGCGAGTCAGCAGACTTAATTCTGCTCAATACTCTAATGCGAAGGCACGATTACAGCCACTGGTCACTGCTGTCTATATATAGAGAGTGATGACTGAAACCGGGTTGGAGCCACCCCTGTGGCCGAAAGAGTGAGCCTGCCGGGAGGAATAAAGCACATTTCCTCCAAGCAGTGCGGCTCTCAATGCAGGCGCCGTGCGGTGTTAGAACGCTATTAACCTGCAGATTAACCCCATATAGGCAGACTAATAGCATCATTTTACATGGCAGTTTCCCTTTAAGTGATAACAAATATAAAACAATAATAATAATAATGAGCAGAATTAAGTTCGGCCTATTTGTTTGGCCTTCCACAACAATCACTGTCTCTCATTTGGCCTCTTGGGGAAATTATTTGCCCACCCCTGTTTTAAACTGAAAAAAAAATGCATTATTTACCCTTTGCATTCCTCGTTGCTGCAATGCAGCCACTCCAGTGATTCCTGCACACATACTTGAAGTGATGACAGCTAATCCACCAATAGTGGTCACTGATGGACAAGACATAAGTCACATAATCAACGCCTAATTCTTTACAGTATTTTATAACATTTCCTACTATGCTGCAACTTTTGAAAATTCATGTTTTTAAGGCACAGTTCAGTTTTAAAGGGGTTGTCCACTTGTAAACATTTTTTAATGCTATACACTGACACACCATGTCCCATGAAACTCTAAATGGCTCATTGCTCCCCTCTCCAATCACACGCTGTGACCATTGGAACCAAGATGATAGTGGTCTTGTGACTCACCCACGTGATGCATCCTTTATTGTGCTGCTTTCAGTGCTCAGTGCAGGGGAGGACACAGGAGGTGTAATCCCCTATATCTGCAGTAGCACTGAACGCTTGTCACATAGGTGTCATCTTTGGAGCTACAGACACAATGATCTTTTCAGATATGCTTCCCATCCGCAGTAGAACACTTCAACATGGTTCCTTTTTATATCTCCACAAATTCTTTTATGACTTATGTAAGGCAAGTTTCCTAATCCTTTTGCACTAGTATACCGATGGAAGAAAAGTTAAAAAAAGGCCTAAAGTTTTACTCAAGACACAACAAAATTATTAACATCCCATATGTCAGATCCCCAAAATTGATTCAGACTCTAGGTCAGATTACAAAATTGATTTAGCCCTTATACTGCAAAACTAATTTATAAAGTAAGAGCAAAAAACTGGCTACTTTTGACCTGGTGACAGGCCCTCCTTAAAGTTTTAGCCATGACCAATTTATTTTTTTACTATGGGCCTAAGAACTAACAGGCAGAGAGTTGCAAACGATCTACCTGTTCTGCCCACTGCTGATCTCTGCCGGCTCAGAGCAGTCACAGACCGCTTCTGCCTATGAGTCTGTGGCTTCTGCTGACACCATGTCGACAGAGCAACTGCTTTTCTTCTTCTCTTCTCTGTTAACAGGGCGTGACTGCCAATGTAATTATAATTGACATCCGGCTCCCCGCTGCTTAACTGCGGGAAGCCAGCTGTCAATGAGTATGATGCCGGCAGTAACTCTGTAGATGTGAGCAGCAGAATCGTTGGCAGAAGTGGTCCGTAACTGCTCTGAGCCGGCGCCGGATAGAACAGGAAGGTTTTTAGCAACTACCTGCCTGTTAGTTCTTAGGTCCATAGTAAAAAAATAAAATAGTCCCGGAAAACCCTTTAAGTCCATGGCAGTTGCGTGACACTCTGCATGTACACCGCTTTCAAAGGGAGAATTTAGTGGCCATATTATTTAGGATAATGTATTCCCTCCTTAGAGATATCTATTGAGAATATACCTATGGTATATCTGTAGTCCCTGCACCTCTGAGAAGTGGTCATGTGGCTTCAGGACAAACTACATCTGAGAAAATTGCACAAAATTCAACACCAAATACTTATCCTATCCCATGACTTTTTTGCTTAGCTCCAGAAAATTTAGCAGCATGTTTACCTATTCTATGGCCAAGTTCAGACAAGCACATTACAGTAGCATTTGGCTGCCTGCATTATGGATGCAAATCCCAACCCGATCGGGGATCTAGGGATCTATGGAGCTGTCAGTTGAGGTTCTTCAACCCTCGTTTGGTCTGGGATTTGCATCCATAATACAGGCGCATAAATGGCTCCATAATGCACTTCTCTGAAATTGGCCTAAGTGGGATATCTTTTGTATTTGTGAGTTACAGAGAATCATGTCACCGTGCATAAAGTCTACACTAAAAGCACTCAGAAAGTAGAATAAAGTATGTTTAGCATTTTTGCCGGCAGGTTGGTAATTTATAACTTGGCCCAGAAGTGACCTCATAAATGGAAAACTACAGTCTACCTCTCATCATAATGCTTTAACTAAAAGTGCATGGAAATCGTGTGTGTCGTCTTCCAGCCTCCGCCAACCCCTCGCTCTCATTTACCCTTCTTTGAATCCCCAAGTTGACCTCATTTGCCAGTGTTTATCTCCCTCCATGGCTTACTCTCTCACTTTCTTCCCTTTCTCATTGTTCATCAAAGGTTATTTTTTTATCTTGCATGAAGAGGGAAGTTATTTTAAAGGCTTTGATGAATAAGCTGCATAGAATAAGATAATAATAAGTCGTATTTATCCTGCAAGAAGTAAATTAGAACCTTTGATGAATAGACCCAATTCTCTCAATCTCTTGTGCGCTCGCTGCATTTCTTCTCTTTGTGTCTATTGTCGAGTGGGACGTTGCATATCAGCAAGTTTGTGTCCCATTTAAGTAAGATCAAACCTTCTTTATAAAGTGGTTGTATATGAATAGGAAACACAATTTGATATATTTTTTTTTCATAGGATCAGTGTCACTCTTGCCCAAGAGGCTTTGTCATATGTATTGCTGTGTAAGGCAGTGGAAAAGAGTGAATGGTCAGTTGTGGAAATTCAGGCAGGCACTTATAAAATATGATTGTTCTTGAAGTGTACCTTAGAAACAAATATGTAGTTAGTTTCCTTATCAGACAGACTGAGATCATGGCAGGGTTCTTAATAGAGATGATCCAATCTCTTGAAATTTGAAGTCACTGGCTTCGCCAAATATTAAAATAAAAAAATAGATTTGCAGTTAATAAATTCACTGCGAATTTCAATACAGCAAAGTCTCGAATTGTCCTCAAAATAGGTATATAATGTGAAGATTAAAAAAAAATGCTGTTATTAAGGTGCTAATTCATAGTTACATGACTATGCAGGTCTAGCACCTCCCTATCTCACTTGAATCTTTTGATCACTTAATAGTCCTTTTTCTGTCTCTATGTAGGGATGGGCTGACCGGTGGAAGTTTGAGTTCTGGTACTTAACCCGAACTTTTGAGAAATTTCGGTTCTCGTACCAGAACAGAACCCAAACTTTCACCAGAACCCAAACCCCATTGAAAATAATGGATACCGGATTATCTCTCTCTCTCCTCCGTGCCACCACGGACTTACTCCGAACACTACACTTGACTTCAGTAGAAAGTCTGAGTTCTGCGGTCAGGCCCGAATAGTGACTGTCCGGTACGACCGCTGAACATTTCTGGTCGGGTTCGCCCATCTCTATCTCTATGCGGAATGAGCTGTGCGCTCTGATCTCTTATCCCTAGGCTCAAAAATCTTTAAATGACCCTGCTTGGCCTTCCCTCTATACTGCCTATAATAGTCCCCTGGATAGACCAACTGCTAGGTTTAGATATGTCGATGTCGAATGCAGCTGTTAAAAACTTTTGAGAACCCCACTGTCCTGAGAATGTTCTGAGAATGTTATATAGCACTGGTTTTGCTGGTGTTTCTTCCTGCACAGTTAATGGGTCAACCTGCAGATTTCTGCACAATTGCATGAAGTGGAGTGTCATGGTGCAGTAAAACTTAGAAGGGTTCAAATGCCTTTTACTCATAAATAGTAGATAATTACAAGCAATATGCCATCACTTTAAAAAGTGGATTTGAAACAAAATAGGTGATGAATGAGTAAGGGACCATTCGTGGTGATATTTGCTTTGCAGTCCCAAAGCACCCAGGCTTGTACCTCTGAGTGTGTGTAAACGATGTTGGAGTTTGCTGTCTTACCCTGTTCCGGCCACAAGCAGTTTGTTGGTACGTGAACCTTGAAAATATGTGACGAATCAGAGAGACCCATGTAAAAAGATAAAAACATCTATATTGGAATTCCTTAAATAGAACTGCAACAATCGATACCAGGCAATACACGTTCAGTACAATTCTTCTGTATCATACAGAGGCCTTCATCTTATAAGTAACAGGCAAGGTATTTCAATGGTACAAATTGATGACTCAAGTATCGGAGTACTTTCCAAGCTTTCCTGCTCTGTCCTTAACCTTTATTATACACCACTGTTACAGGTGTACCTCGGTGTCCCCTCCTGGTCAGAATACAAACTATTATCTTCCAGGACTGGCTAACACACTGCCCTTGTAGCCCACTCCTTCTAACTGCCTTGGGGAATTCTGCCTCCTACAGCTTTATTATGCTACAGTCGTACTCATTGCAGATGGATAGATGCTTTCTACCTATTCCTTCTAATGCTACACTCCAGCCATATAAGCAATAGTCAGTTGCAGGTAGTATTTGGTCTCAAATTTGCTATTTTTAATTCGTCTTTACACACTCTCCACTTATGGCCTTGCCAGTTATGGCCTTGTTCTAAAGAGTAATACTTCTTCAGAAGATACTCTTCAACTCTCTCCTAACTAGAAGGAACATGATTCCCTACATGCCCATTTTCATACCACTGATGAAGATACCAATACTTGTGGGAAACATGATGCTTTGAGGGGGCATCATAGTGTGTGTTGGGGGGCTTCATGGCTATCAAACTGTGTGTGGGGTCTCCATACTGTGTTGGTTGCTGTGGAGGCCCTTACACTGAGTGGAGGGTTGCAGAAACCAGCATATAGTGTGTGAGGGCTCTCATACTGTGTGGGGGCTGTGGGTGAAGTTGTATTGTGCGTAGGTGTTAACAGGTGCGCGGATGCAACAGTGCAAAGAATGAGGAGACAGTGGCAATTTAATCAACAATTATTTATTTGATTAACGCAATTAAAGGGCTGCCTATGACACAAAATTAACGAATATAATAAACAGTGAAACTACAGTAAATTTGGCTACACTGCACACTCCTATTCCTATTATTACAATTAAACACTAGTATCGTCAAAGGCGTCTTGGTCCCAATATCTTAACCGTAAGTGCATCACTGACTCTATTCGACCCATAACCGTTGTCAATTTCTAGGCAATATGAAACACAATACAGACACTAATGGGAGTCTACGCTACTTCGCTGTTAGGCCTCAGTCCCAGATCTAAGAGTCACTTTGCTTGCCCCTCACACTGGCCACCTCCATTCACTGAAGCACTGCCCTGATCCCTTGTTTTAGTACCATACGTCTACACTGGAGGTTACAGCTCACACGTACGTCCTTCCTCTGCAACCTCGTGATCCTCCTTTTGGCCCTAGCTCTGCTCACTCAGCTTGGAACTCCCAGCTCCGGGCTCTTGTCTCATGATCTAGTCTCTCGGCTCTTTCACTCGGATCTGGTCTCTTTGTTCCTTCACTCGGATCTGGTCCCTCGGTTTCTTCACTCGGATCTGGTCTGTCATAATGGTGGCTATCCACCTCTTCACCGCCCTCCTGAGCCTTTTAGAGTTATTAACTGCACCACTGCTACCACCTGACCTGGTATCTCCTTCAATCTTTTTCCCCCAGGAACCAGGTATGTCGTCTTAAAGTTCCTGCTGATGCAGCTCTTGCTACTTTCTCTCGTCTTATAATATTTAACCAATAAATGGCGGTGCTTACTCCATTAGGCCTCAAACTGCGAGAATCTCTCTATCTCCTTACATAGGGACCATCACACTGACTGTGAGATCTGTTGGGGACATCAAATTGTGTATGGAGGACCTTATACTGTGTATTGGGGACTGTGGGACCTTTCTGCTATATATAGGTGAGCTGTGGGGCCATCATACTGTATGGGGGGCACTTTTGGGGCCTTATGCGGTGGATGGAATTTTACTGTGTTGGGGTTACTGTGGCTGCTTCATACTTTGCTGGAGGCACTGTGTTGTCATCCTAATTTGTGTGAGGGGGACTATGGGGTGACTTCATGGGGTATCATGCAGTCATGCAGTATGGGGGGGCATTTTTAGGGCATTATACTCTATAAGGTCTATGAAAGGAGTATAGTAGTGGGTGAGAACATGAATCATAGAATCATAGAATGTTAGAGTTGGAAGGGACCTCCGGGATCATCATGTCCAACCCCCTGCATAATGCAGGATTCACTAAATCATCTCAGACAGATGTCTGTCCAGCCTCTGTTTGAAGACTTCCATTGAAAGAGAACTCACCACCTCTTGTGGCAGCCTGTTCTACTCATTGATCACCCTCACAGTCAAAAAGTTTTTTCTAATATCTAATCTGTGTTTTCCCCCATTCAGTTTCATCCCATTACTTCTAGTCTTTCTTTGTGCAAATGAGAATAAAGATGATCCCTTTACAGTGTGACATTGCTTGAGATATTTGTAGACTGCTAATAAGTCTCCTCTCAGTCTTCTCTTTTGGAAGATAAACATTCCCAAATCCTCTTAATGTTCCACATAGGACATTGTTTGCAGACCAGTCACCAACCTGGTAGCTCTTCTCTGAACTTGCTCCAGTTTTTCAATGTCTTTTTTAAAATGTGGTGCCTAGAAATGGACACAGTATTCCAGATGGGGCCTGACCAAAGAGGAGTAGAGGGGGATAATTACTTCACGTGATCTAAACTATGCTTCTGTTAATGCAACCCAGAATTGTGTTTGCCTTTTTTGCTGCTGCATCACACTGTTGACTCATGTTCAGTCTGTGATCCATTAGTATAGATCTTTTTGAATCTGCTCTCTCTTCTCTAGTATTAGCTATCCCTCCTAGCTTTGTGTCATCAGCAAATGTAATCAGTTTACCCTCAATTCCTTCATCTAAATCATTGATAAAGATGTTGAACAACACAGGGCCCAGAAAAGAGCATTGTGGTACCCCACTTGAGACATTCTTCCAACTGGATGTGCAACCATTTATGACCACTCTTTAGGTCCGATCACTAAGCCAGTTATGAATCCACCTAACCGCCTTGTTCATTCCATAGTTGATCATTTTTTCAATAAAGATGGTATGAGATACTTTGTCAAATGCTTTGCTGAAGTCAAGATATACTGTATCTACTGCGTTTCCCTGATCCACCCAGTCAGTGATTCTGTCATAGAAGTAAATTAAGTTAGTCTGACATGACTTATTAGTTACAAACCCATGCTTGCTCTAGTTAATCACTTCATTCTCATGAAGGTAATTGCATACATGTTGTTTAATATTTTTTTCAAAGATCTTTCCTGGTATAGAAGTAAGGCTCACAGGCCTATAGTTCCCTGGGTCCACCTTCTTCCCCTTTTTGAAGATAACATTCGCTCTTCTCTAGTCTTCTGGGACTTTTCCTGTTCCCAAGAATTTTCAAAGATTATGGAGAGTGGTTCAATAATTTCCTCTGCTATCTCCTTCAGTACCCTAGGATGTAATTAATCTGGACCTGGAGACTAGAATTCATTTATGTTAGCTAAGCGTTCCTTCACTTTCTCTCTGTTTATAGATAGTGTGGATTCTTCTATTTCTTCAATAGTACAGTGAAGAGAGAAAACTGATGCAAAATAGGAATTTAAAAGTTCGGTCTTCTCAGCATCGTTTTTTACCACTTTACCTTTTTCATCCTGTAAAAATCCTATAGCATCTTTGATTTTTCTTTTACGTTTGATATACCCCCAAAATCCTTTCTTATTGCTTTTGATTTCTCTTGCAAGCCTTAATTCATCATCAGCTTTAGCTAATCTGATACATGCCCTGCAGGTTCTGCAGACAGCATTATGTTCTTCTTTAGATATGCCTCACTCTTTCCATTTGATAAACATTTCTTTCTTCCTTTGTAGCATGTGTTGAAGTTCAGTGTTCATCCAGAAGTGGCTTCAGTATTGGCACAATTACTGTGTACCTGCCATTATACGTGTCTCTCTCCCTTATTTTAAAGGTTAGGAGGTATGACCCCACTACATTTTTTTAGGGGTGTGGGGCAATTAAGACTTTTGCTATGGGGCCCGGTGATTTCTAGGTACTGCCACGGATGGCTAATATTATAAGAAAAATACAGTATCACAGGTATAACTGTAGGTAGTTTAATTCATTCATTTTAAGGGTTGTCCTTCTTGATCACTCATTTTCATACTAAAGCTGGTAGCTGCAGATAAAAGGTAGCATGCCAGTATTCAAAGTGCACCCACAAGTGCAGTGCAAACTGCTGATTACAGTGGCAAAAAGGAGTCCAGAGCATTCATATACATTTATAGGGAGTAGTGATAGCAATTGTAAAAGAGTAATAGAAATTCCCTTTTAAAAAATTTGAAGGCTGCATTGAATAGAATAGTTCAAAGTAAACTCATGAGTACACAATATATTAAACTATTTCAACTTACTACGGTCACACCCAAGTATTTTCTGTACATTAATCACAGTTATTGCTTAATTATGATTAACACAGTAGTTAAGGGAAACTTGTCACGTTGAAAACGTAGTCGTATAAGTAGGTAGAATGGATTAATTTATTTTATAGATTTATAGATTTCTGAACGCAGAGATACCAACGTGTATTTTCTTTTCTTTTTTTTTTTAATTGTTTTATTTTAATGGGGCAAAAGGGGGGTGATTTGAACTTTTTTTTTTTTTTTCATAATTTAAAAAAAAAAATTTCACTTGTTAATGGATTTCATAGTTCCTTTATGGGATTTGAAGCTGCGATCATCCGATCGCTTGTGCTATACATAGCAGTGCATAAGCATTGCTGTGTATAGTGAAAATCACGATCTCCTTTGTATGACAGCCACGGACCGGCGTTCGCAGAAGGATCATAATGACAGGCAAGAGGGTCTTCAGCAGACCCTCGGAGGTCATTATAGCCCATCAGTGCCCCGCGATCACGTCATGGGCATGCTGATGGGAGAGCGCAGAATGACGCGAGCTCCTGTTGATGCATGTTAACAGGTTAACAGCAGCGAGCGGAGCTCCGATCCACCCATGGCTGTTATGTCATGTGTGGGGAAGGATGTGGGCTCAGCGTGCGAGCCTGCATCAAATTCAGGGAGTCGACATAATGACGTAGGTTTACATCATATGTCGTGAAAGAGTTAATATTAGATTGATGGGGTCTCACTTTCAACAGCCCCCTCCAATCAGCTGTCCATGCCTGACTGTGGGCAAAATTTAATTCTAGCAAGTTATACTACAAAATATGATCAAAACGTTGTGCATTTCAGATAGGAGTGAAGTATAATTAATAACCACATAAAGGATATATAGATCCTTAAGTAATTCATAAGGAGTAACCCAATTGTTATAGCCTATACACACTTCCTCCTCACACTAAAATAGTCAATTAATAAGAGATAGTCATCTGTTATTTCATAATATTACTTTATTACAATTATTTAAACATAGCAAGCAGGTTAAAAATAAAAAAACAGCCCCTAAAAAAATTAAGTGAAGTATAACACTGTATGTTGATAAAAAAAAATCATGCAAAAAGCTAAATTTTATTAAAAATGTCTGCCATTATCACTCAATATCTTATCACAAAGTGAGGGAAAGGCAAGTAGTAACTCCTCTTTAAGTCAATGGACAAGAAAGCTAAATATAACCAATAATACTGCAAAAAGCCTCTTCAGAGAGCAAGAGAACTTGTACTCTAGTGCCACCTATTGGATGTAGCAAACCGAAAAGTCATAGAATCATAGAATCATAGAATGGTAGAGTTGGAAGGGACCTCCTGGGTCATCTGGTCCAACCCCCTGCTCAAAGCAGGATTCACTAAATCATCTCAGACAGATGTCTGTCCAGCCTCTGTTTGAAGACGTCCATTGAAGGGGAACTCACCACCTCTCGTGGCAGCCTGTTCCACTCATTAATCACCCTAACTGTCAAAAAGTTTTTTCTAATATCTAATCTGTGTCTCCTCCCATTTAGTTTCATCCCATTGCTTCTAGTCTTTCCTTGTGAAAATGAGAATAAAGATGATCCTTCTACAATGTGACAGCCCTTGACATATTTGTAGACAGCTATTAAGTCTCCTCTCAGTCTTCTTTTTTGCAAGCTAAACATTCCCAAATCCTGCAACCGTTCCTCATAGGACATGGTTTGCAGACCAGTCACCATTCTGGTCGCTCTTCTCTGAACTTGCTCCAGTTTGTCTATGTCTTTTTTAAAATGTGGTGCCCAAAACTGTACACAGTATTCCAGATGAGGTCTGACCAAAGAGGAGTAAAGACCAATAATGACTTCACGTGATCTAGACTGTATGTGACGCACCCCCTGGGCCATATTCTTTAGGGGGAATATCCGGAGCCGGATCAGATGGGAGTTGTAGTCTTCCGAGTGGCTGTGACCCGGTCCGTGCCCAGGGTGTCAAACTCAGTTGTATGTGGCAGTCCTACAGATGTTATTAAGTTCTTTATTGTCGACTACGCCACCCGTTGTATTGCGGTCACTATGGCCGCCGCTGCAGCAGGGTCCGCTGAGGCTGATGGTGTTAGTGCAGCTTTTGGTGGTATAACCCCCAACGGGTGGGGTATAGCCTCAGGGGGTCAGGTGCAGAGGATGGGGGTTGTGGTGGTGCAGCATAGATGTTAAAGGAAGACAGAGTCGGGTTGTGCAGTTTAGGGTATTTACTCACTGCTGATGTTCCGGTCACTCCAGCTTCAAGTGACCACCCGAGCCGTGCTGCGTCCACCAGGTCCTAGATTCAGCCAACCCCCAAGCAAGTCCGGAGCGTGACCCTGAGCTCTCCTTCTGTCCTTTCCTCTGGCCGTCCCCACTAGTGATCCACCTAGGTCCAGCTCCCTCGGGCCTTCTGTTGGGAGACCCTTGGCCTTGGGTTCCCTGACCCTCCACGTGGTATGCCTTCGGGGTGGATGTGGTGGGTGGCCGTGGCAGACGCTGCCCATGGCCTCCGGTCTCTGGCTAGGGTGTGCTTTTGCCCCCACCAGCTTGGGATCCGGTACCCTAATGCCAACTCTTCACCCGCTGATGGACTTTGGGTTCTCAGAGTTCCTTTTCTGTTTCCCCCTCTGGGTCTTTCTTGCTTTCTCCTCTCTCTCTCTCTGGGGCTGCTCTGCTCCTCTTCCTCTGACTTCTCTGCAAAGACTCACAGACTGACTGACTGTGGCTGACTGACCCTGTTCTTTGATGGTGCCCACCTTATATACACCCTCTATGTGTGAGCTCAGGCGACCAGCACCCAATGAGCTCCTATCTTTACCCAGGCTGCTCCCCCTATCTGCCCCTACACTACTTGGGATGTTCCACCCCCCTCCCACTCCAGCCAGGAACAGACTCGGTCGTACCTGCACATTTCTAAGTGGGAGTACCGTCGGTCTGCTCCTCGGAAATGGGATGTGTGTAGTGCATGCAGCCTACCGAGCTCAGGTCCACACTCCATCCTTACCCGGGAGTGGAATATCACACCTCTGGGTTGAGGTGCAATACCCCTGTAGCAGCCGAATCCTCAGGGTGCTACATTCCCCCCTGGTAAATCACAGCACGTCCTCGGGCTGTAAGACATAAACATCCACAACATACAAAATTTTTTTCATATCAACAACATAGTATAAACATATAAAATAACATACATTAGCAGAACATTCTCGTCGCCTCTGGCTCCTCCTCCGGTCACTGTGCAACGTGTGACCGGGTAAAGTGCGACAGTCTCTCTAGAAAACTGGTTTTCCTATAAAACCGGTAGGGGGCGCTTTAGGACGCGCAACTATATACAGGGATTATGGCCGCTCTCAGTCCTCGGCCAGGTATTGGGGAGGAATGACCGCTCTCAGTCCTCGGTCAGTGGGATTTAAGGGATAAACGGGTAAACAGTTCACACTTGCTGGTCCCAACGGGGACTATATTTAGCAACAGTAACAGTTTCAGTTCACGGTGCCCCGACGGGCAACTATATACAGCTTCTGCTTCGCTGTACTTAACGACGGCGTCCTCCTGCTCTTGCTTTATGGTTACCTTTGGCTTCAGACCCGTCCGGGTCCTCTTGTTCTTCTTCCTCACACCGCAGCTCTTCCTCCGTCAGACGATGCACATGGAGGGCGTAGGGTCCTTTGGCACACTTGTGCCGGGTGAAGGTGACCTCGTCCCCGATGTAAAGGTCACGACCTCTGTGTCCCTCCGGTAGGTGGGACTCAACGTCTCTCCTCGTCACGAAGACGTCGCCTAGGGTGCGGTGGTCTCGGATGAAGCCCCACCCATGCTGCATGTTAAACTTTATCACAGTCCCGGTGGTGCGGGGACTATGCGCTGCACGGGAGTCTCTCCTGGCCCGGCTCTTCTGCTCCGCGCTCCTTATTTGAGCTTGCTGTTCCCGGACCCGCCTCTCTCTCCGCTCCCTCTCGAAGACCTCGAGCTGTTGGCGGCAGCACTCAGCACGCTCCGCTGCAGCTGCCCGAGTCTCCTGAGTGAACCCCATGAGATCTTCTCCGGTGGGGTCCCACTCAAACTGCGCTTCCGCCAGCGGGGGCGAGATCCTCTTTACGGGCTTCGGAGTCGGAATCAGGGGCTCGTCTAGGGCTCTCTCTTTCCGGAGTCGGGGATGGTGAAACTCCGGTGGCCAAATAAAGGGCTGCCCATCCGGGCACGTGTGTTGGGCGAACAGATCTTCTCCCAGATGCGGCACTTTTGGTCTTATGGGCGCGGTGGTGTTAGCGCCCGGGTTGCCCGGGCCTTGCGGCCAGGCCTGGGGTATCTGGAAGGTGAAGGGCACCGTAAGGACGGCGGCGCCCTGGGCTACTTGGCCCTGCGACCAGGCCGGGGGCTCCGCGGAGGTAGGGGGCGCTGTTGGTATTGCGGCGCCCGGGGGTACTAGGCCTTGCGACCAGGCTGGTGGTACTTCCTGCTTGGTCACGCTCGGGGTCGAGGCGTGTGACGTCACAGGGGTCGCGGCTCCCGTTTGAGGCCTAGTCTGCGGCGGTGACGTTGCAGCGACGGGCACGGCAGGATAGACTTCGGGCTCTGCGACGGGGAGCTGGGGCAGGTACGCGGTTTCCCGGTTTGGGGTATAGACGTCCCCTTTACCTGCCTCCACTCGTTCGGCTCCCTTCTCAGCGCCGTCTCCGGCCTTCAGTCCTCCCGCGCCATCCTCAGAGGCGGTCTGTCTCCTCGTCTCGGGTGGCGTGCTCCGCTGACAGGTCTCGGTCTGCTGGGCCATCTCACGGCTCCACTCCGCCAACGTCTCTCGCTGCACCCGGGCCATCCTCCTTGCGAGGCCCTCCAGAGCGGTCTGTGCACACTCCCGGTCTCGGGGGAGCTGTGCTAGGACCTCCACTAGGCCTAGTGGGGTCGTTGCTTCTAGCAGGCTCCTGACCAACGGGTCGGTGCTGCTCTGCTCTCCTTCTGTTGTCTCCAGCAGGCTCCTGGCCAGCGGGCCGGTGCTGCTCTGCTTTCTCGCCATCTCCGGGTAAGCTCCTCCGAAACTCTTCTCCAGGCTTCTTGCCTCCGGGTGCGCTCGCTCCAGACTGCTCCAAGCGACACCCATCTTTGCTCTCTTCTCCTCAGTCCTCCCACTTCGAGGGCGGTCCCGGGGCCACTTGGTGATTGTCAGCTCCAGGGGCAGTTCTTTCACGCTGACAGACACCTCTAGCATCACAGTCTCTGTTGGTGGGGGCGGTTTCCACTTTTGGCGCCATTTTCGGTCCTGGCCCACGATGGGAGGTGGCCTCTCGCCATCCTCTGGCACGCCCATAATGGCGTCCGCTCTGACAAGGCGGGAAACATTTGGAAATGGCGGGAATCGTCTCCCAGTGGCGGGAAACTCTGCAGATGGCGGGAAAAAGCTGTTAATGGCGGACAACCGGCGGGAAACGACCTGTGATGGGGTCCGATGGCGGGGACCCTCCGGAACCGGCAGGAGACTTCTTTTTGAGGTAAATTCGTTCTTTTCTTCAGGCACGCAGTACCCGGTTGTTGTGGGCACGTAATCCTGCCGACTACGCCAAAGTTGACGCACCCCCTGGGCCATATTCTTTAGGGGGAATATCCGGAGCCGGATCAGATGGGAGTTGTAGTCTTCCGAGTGGCTGTGACCCGGTCCGTGCCCAGGGTGTCAAACTCAGTTGTATGTGGCAGTCCTACAGATGTTATTAAGTTCTTTATTGTCGACTACGCCACCCGTTGTATTGCGGTCACTATGGCCGCCGCTGCAGCAGGGTCCGCTGAGGCTGATGGTGTTAGTGCAGCTTTTGGTGGTATAACCCCCAACGGGTGGGGTATAGCCTCAGGGGGTCAGGTGCAGAGGATGGGGGTTGTGGTGGTGCAGCATAGATGTTAAAGGAAGACAGAGTCGGGTTGTGCAGTTTAGGGTATTTACTCACTGCTGATGTTCCGGTCACTCCAGCTTCAAGTGACCACCCGAGCCGTGCTGCGTCCACCAGGTCCTAGATTCAGCCAACCCCCAAGCAAGTCCGGAGCGTGACCCTGAGCTCTCCTTCTGTCCTTTCCTCTGGCCGTCCCCACTAGTGATCCACCTAGGTCCAGCTCCCTCGGGCCTTCTGTTGGGAGACCCTTGGCCTTGGGTTCCCTGACCCTCCACGTGGTATGCCTTCGGGGTGGATGTGGTGGGTGGCCGTGGCAGACGCTGCCCACGGCCTCTGGTCTCTGGCTAGGGTGTGCTTTTGCCCCCACCAGCTTGGGATCCGGTACCCTAATGCCAACTCTTCACCCGCTGATGGACTTTGGGTTCTCAGAGTTCCTTTTCTGTTTCCCCCTCTGGGTCTTTCTTGCTTTCTCCTCTCTCTCTCTCTGGGGCTGCTCTGCTCCTCTTCCTCTGACTTCTCTGCAAAGACTCACAGACTGACTGACTGTGGCTGACTGACCCTGTTCTTTGATGGTGCCCACCTTATATACACCCTCTATGTGTGAGCTCAGGCGACCAGCACCCAATGAGCTCCTATCTTTACCCAGGCTGCTCCCCCTATCTGCCCCTACACTACTTGGGATGTTCCACCCCCCTCCCACTCCAGCCAGGAACAGACTCGGTCGTACCTGCACATTTCTAAGTGGGAGTACCGTCGGTCTGCTCCTCGGAAATGGGATGTGTGTAGTGCATGCAGCCTACCGAGCTCAGGTCCACACTCCATCCTTACCCGGGAGTGGAATATCACACCTCTGGGTTGAGGTGCAATACCCCTGTAGCAGCCGAATCCTCAGGGTGCTACATATGCTTCTGTTAATACATCCCAGAATTGTATTTGCCTTTTTTGCTGCTGCATCACACTGTTGACTCATGTTCAGTCTATGATCTATTAGTATACCTAAGTCTTTTTCACATGTACTGTTGCTTAGCTCTATTCCTCCCATTCTGTATATGCTTTTTTCATTTTTATTGCCCAGATGTAGTACTTTGCATTTTTCCCTGTTAAAAACCATTCTGTTGGTTGCTGCCCACTGCTCCAGTTTATTTAGTTCTTTTTGAATCCTCTCTCTCTCTTCTCTAGTATTAGCTATCCCTCCTAGCTTTGTGTCATCAGCAAATTTAATCAGTTTACCCTCAATTCCTTCATCTAAATCATTGATAAAGATGTTGAACAATACAGGTCCCAGGACGGAGCCCTGTGGTACCCCACTTGAGACATTCATCCAGCTGGATGTGAAGCCATTTACAATCACCCTTTGAGTCTGATCACTAAGCCAGTTATGAATCCACCTAACAGTTGCCTGGTCCATTGCATACTTGGTCATTTTTTCAATAAGGATGGTGTGAGATACTTTGTCAAATGCTTTGCTGAAGTCAAGATATACTATATCTACAGCATTTCCCTGATCCACCCAGTCAGTGATTCTGTCATAGAAGGAAATTAAGTTAGTCTGACATGACTTGTTAGTTATAAACCCATGCTGACTCTGGTTAATCACTTCATTCTTATCCAGGTACTTACATACATGTTGTTTAATAATTTGTTCAAAGATCTTTCCTGGTATAGAAGTCAGACTCACCGGCCTATAGTTCCCTGGGTCCACCTTCTTCCCCTTTTTGAAGATAGGAACAACATTTGCTCTTCTCCAGTCTTCTGGGACTTCTCCTGTTCTCCAAGAATTTTCAAAGATTATGGAGAGTGGTTCTAAAATTTCTTCTACGATCTCCTTCAGTACTCTGGGGTGTAATTCATCTGGACCTGGAGACTTGAACTCATTTATGTTAGCTAAATATTCCCTCACAATCTTTCTGTTTACAGATAACTTGGATTCTTCTATTCCTTTAAAAGGACAGTGAAGATCAGTTGATGTTACATTTTCTTTCTGAGAGAAAACAGATGCAAAATAGGAATTAAAAAGTTTGGCCTTCTCAACATCCTCTCTTACCATTTCTCCATTTTCATCCTGTAAAAATCCTATAGCATCTTTGACTTTTCTTTTACTTTTGACATACCCCCAAAATCCTTTTTTATTGCTTTTGACATCTCTTGCAAGCCTTAATTCATTGTCAGCTTTAGCTAACCTGATACATGACCTGCAGGATCTGCAGACTGCATTATAATCTTCTTTAGATATGCCTCCCTCTTTCCATTTAATAAACATTTCTTTCTTTCTTTTTAGCATGTGTTTAAGTTCTGTGTTCATCCATCCTGGTTTCCTTAAATGCTTCCCATTCTTCCTACTTTTCAGGATTGTTAACGATTGTGCTTTGAGAATCTCATTTTTAAAAATTTCCCATCCTTCCTGGACATTTTTGTCCTTAAGGACATCCAGCCATTGGATCCCTCCTATTCTCTTTCTGAGTCTCTTAAAATCTGCCTTTCTAAAATCTAACCTTGAAGTTTGAGTCTTCACATGTCTTCCTCCTCTAGTTATCCAAAATTCTATAATAGCATGATCGCTGCCTCCTAGGGTCCCAGCCACTTTTACCTCCTCAACCATTTCCTCCTTGTTTATAAGGATTAGATCCAAAGTAGCAGATCCCCTTGTTTTCTCCCCTACCTTTTGGAAGATAAAGTTGTCAGCAAGAGAGGATAAGAATTTGCTTGACCTGTTAGTTTTACTTGAGAGAGATTCCCAACAAATGTCTGGATAGTTGAAATCTCCCATGACCACTACGTCATATTTTTTTGAGAACTTGGTCATTTGATACATAAAGAGTTCATCCATATCTTCAGCTTGCCCAGGTGGCCTGTAGTAAATGCCTACAATGGTGTCCTTTCCGTTGTTCTCTCCTTGTATTCTTACCCAAACAGTTTCCACAGAACTCCCAGTCTCTGAAGCTTCAATCTCTGTGCAGATATACGCTTTTCTAGCATACAATGCGACACCTCCTCCTCGTTTATCAAGTCTGTTTCTTGCAAATAAGTTGTATCCTTTTAGCCTTTTATTCCAATCATGTGTATCGTCCCACCAAGTTTCAGTGATTCCAATGACATCATATTTCTTTTCCTGCGTTAGTAGTTCTAATTCTCCTTGTTTGTTGCCCATGCTTTGTGCATTTGTATAAAAACATTTTAGTTTGTGATTGGTTTCTCTTCCTCCCATATTTTTATTATTTAAATTGTTTTGTCTTTGTTCTTCCTTTCCACTTCCAGTAGCAGAGATCTCAATAGTATTTGTCAGCTGTATGGCTTTTTCTGGCCTTTTGCTTCCCTTCCCACATTGTTCTAGTTTAAAGCTCTCCTGATGAGTGTAGCAAGGCAATTTCCAAATACATGTTTTCCAGTCTTCGTAAGGTGCACCCCATCTCTAGCAAGTAGTCCATCGTATAGGTAATTCATTCCGTGATCCAGAAATCCAAATCCTTGTTGACGGCACCATCGACGTAGCCAGTTGTTCACCTGTAGAATCTTATTCCACCTCATTGTTCCATGGCCATCCACTGGGAGGATGGATGAGAAGACCACCTGCGCTCCCAATTCTTTCACTTTCTTGCCCAAGTCTTCAAAGTCACTGCAGATGGTTTCCAGGTCCTTTCTTGCGGTGTCATTTGTCCCCACATGTATTAGCAGGAATGGGTAGTGATCTCTAGGTCTGAAGAGTCTTGATATCCTGTCAGACGCATCTTTAATTTTTGCTCCTGGAAGACAGCACATTTCTCTTGAGGTTATGTCTGGTCTGCAGATAGCAGCCTCTGTTCCTCTTAACAGGGAATCCCCCATGACCACCACTCTCCGTTTTTTCTTCACAACATTCTTCTTTCTCCATCCAGGAGGATTCTGAGGGCTTACAAGGTTATTCATTGCTGGCAAAGTCTTATCTTGCTGTATTTCTTCATGGTTCTCCTGTGTGAGAGCCTGGTACTGGTTCCTGAGCAGTATAGGTGCTGACTGCCTCTCTATCCTCCTGCTTCTGTGGGTCACATGCTTCCATTCCTCTGTTTCCTCAGGTGCAGTTCGAATTTCTTCTCTTTCTGAATCATGAAGAGATAATTCTGCTCTGTCTAAGAACTCTTCACCTTCCTTAATGATTTTCAAGGTAGTTAACCTCTCTTCTAGATTTCGCAACTTTTCCTCCAACAGGGACACAAGCTTGCATTTCTGGCATGTGAAGTTTGGCTTTTCCACTGGCAAGTCTGTGAACATGTAGCAGGATATGCAGCTCACCAAATGGCTCCTGGACTCTTCCATGTTCTTATTGTTAATGTTCTGAAAACAGTGAAAAAAGCTTAAAAAAAAGCTTCAAAATGCGCGCGCCGTTAGGCGCGCGGTTTACCGATGTCCTCTTTTCAGCTCCAACAGCCAAAATCCAGTGTTCTTTGAGCTCACGGAGACTCTTCACTTACCCCAAAATGCAGTGGGAATATGCAAATTATCTCCTCAGGACTCCTCCCCTGGTTTACCGATGTCCTCTTTTCAGCTCCAACAGCCAAAATCCAGTGTTCTTTGAGCTCACGGAGACTCTTCACTTACCCCAAAATGCAGTGGGAATATGCAAATTATCTCCTCAGGACTCCTCCCCTGGTTTACCGATGTCCTCTTTTCAGCTCCAACAGCCAAAATCCAGTGTTCTTTGAGCTCACGGAGACTCTTCACTTACCCCAAAATGCAGTGGGAATATGCAAATTATCTCCTCAGGACTCCTCCCCTGGTTTACCGATGTCCTCTTTTCAGCTCCAACAGCCAAAATCCAGTGTTCTTTGAGCTCACGGAGACTCTTCACTTACCCCAAAATGCAGTGGGAATATGCAAATTATCTCCTCAGGACTCCTCCCCTGGTTTATAAATAATGGCAGCAGTGGGATATGAACCCACACCTCCAGAGAGACTGGAACCTTAATCCAGCGCCTTAGACCGCTCGGCCACGCTACCTCATATGGACCCTTTAAAAGGAATCTGTCAGTAGGATCAACCCTCCTAAGCCGTCTATATGGGCATGTAGGTCATAGGAAGCTGAATAAATTGATACTTTGATATCTGTGATCCAATGTCTTATTTCAGAGAAATCCACATTTTTCTTTATATGTAAATAACCTGTTAAGATCTATGGGTCGGACATAGATCTCCCTGAGAATCTGCCTCCAGGGGTTATCTTGAATGAAAGGGGGAGTAACATAATTTGAGAATACCCCTATAAAGGCCTATCTTTTGTCTCCCTGTCTTCTTCTCTTAATAGGCATAATATCCAACTCTGTATACCGCTGGTGCTGCTAATATACAGCTGTACTACTGTCTGTTTTACTTACTAGCATTAGTCAGTATTATTTACTAGCAGATATCCCCTTTAACTCTTTAATAATCAGACAATGCTCCTCACCATACAAAAAAACGAACACGTGAGTAAAACCTGGCTCATTTATCTGTTTCAATTATCTATTCCCTGCAAATAATTGAATGGAGCAAACAAAGCAATACAAAGAAGTCTATCTATTATTTATCTCAAGACCCGATCTGCATTAATAGATGTGATTCATGGTAAAGGCAGCACATATGACCGGCATATGGTGTCATCTGGTGTCATCTATAGTTATGCTAATACAAAGACTGAAATAGCACCAGCTCCAATTTCTGGAGTTTTACATTTACTGACTATATAATGATGTAGTACATTAAAATAAACTCCTTAAAGGGCACTTGTCAGGTCGGATAACGCTATTAACCTGTAGATTTAAACTTAATCTGCAGGTTAATAGCAATAGGTGTTAGGAATTGTGGTTCTGTGCCTCCACCTGGGAATGGATCAGGTCTGGTGTTATGCTACTCCAGTCGCCGGCGCCGCCATTGTCCTGACCCTGGAGGCAGAGCTACTACACATGCAGGGAAACCGTCCCAATCTTATGGAACATCGCGTTCTGGTGTTCATAGAGCTTAGAAGGATTCAGCTAGTCAGTTTTTAATCATGTGATGTCCTAGACCTAATGGAAAACAGAAGAATTAACAGGGTAGAAGGGCAAAATGAGCAATTATAAGTATGCAGTGCCATATAATATGATGATTGCAGTATATTAAGAGGAAAAAAATGTTGATGAGAGGAGAAGTACTTCTTTAACTTTATTTCTCCCGGGAGTCGTGTTGGCACAGCTAGTCACTGCTCAGTATACTGTAAACTCGGCCCTGCACTTTGACTGGCAGCTGGCTCTGCACTTATGTACTGGGCACCTTCCTAATGCTATTAACCTTCAGATTAACCCTATATATGCAGGTTAACAGTATTATCTGACCTAACAGGTTCCCTCTAAGAATGGCCCCATTTGGGGCATTTAGGACGAAGCATTTTTTTTTCCATCGTCACATTCTAAGAGCCATAATATTTTTATCTTTTTGTCCAAATAGCTGTACGAGCAGGGCCGGCTCCAGGTTTTCATGGGCCCCGGGCGAAAGAGTGTCAGTGTGCCCCTTTAACACATAGCGTGATTCATGATGCACAAATACCGCAGAGAAATATAGATATAGTTAATTAGTTAAACAGATTTGGTCATTTTTATTATTATATATCGGCTTGTAAACCTATACTTTCACTAGTTTTTTCTACCTTTTTCTCACCATTGTGTTTTTTTTAATATTTGGAAAAGGGTCCTTATAGGGACATAAGGGATATCGACGTGGTGCGGGGGCGCCACGAAGTACAAATTAGGGTGCCAACCTCCGCTGTCAGGAAGGGAGAGGAATTAGGGACAAAATAGGTACAGTATTAGTTTGTATTCCTTCCTGCCGATATAAGACCTGAATCTGATGTTCCATTTTTATGAGGATCATTGTTGCTCGTGTATGGATTTTTTCAGTCCTTTTTAGATTTAATTAATAAAAGCTACTTTTTAGGGGTCTTTTTTCCTCTGGTTGTTGATGAATAATTAGGACCTGTTTCATTTATTTGTTGCCTGGTTGTTTAACAAATATAGGTATAGTATAATGCTAAAGATTTCATTCACTTCTTATGACGCGCCCCCTGGGGCCTTGGGGTACTCGGTAGCCGGGCCGGTCGGTGCTGGGGACGTCACGGTGGCAGTGACCCGGTCCGTGGCCCTGGGCGGTCAATAATTAAAGAAAAGGGGAATAAAGTTTTTGGGATAATGTTCGTGACGCCACCCGTGGTATGCGGCTATGTGGGGCCGCCGCTGCGGTGCAGATCCACTGGAGCTGATGGTGACGCAGCAGAGTTGGTTCAGCTCTCCACGGGCAGAGCTAAGCTCCAGGGCAGTGTATTCAGCTCTCCATGGGCAGAGCTAAGCTCCAGGGCAGTGGAGATGATTTTATGAGGTAGATGTTGTCGGCAGGGACAGTGTAGTGCAGGGCTGGTGACGCAGTAATTAGTCAAGGACACAGTGAGGTGCAGTATTCAGGCTTTACTTACAGTTGTTAAGCTGCTCCACATTACAATGGCCAGGTTATAACCGCCCACGTCATCCTGTGTCCTCCGGGGAAGTGATCCAGCTAACTCTCAGGTATCTTGGAACATTTGAACGGGACCCCTTTCTTATGTACCTCTCCAGGTCGTCTCTCTGCGCTGGCTCTCGCCCTCCTGCCCTGTGCCTCACACCCAGTGTCCCAAGCCAGTGGCCGCGGGCCTTGTCGGGCAACGTCTAGACTGTCCCCTTGGCCCTATATGGCCACCTTTTCGGCGATTAAGTGTGGAGTGTGGTTACAGCACTTGAAATGCTGCAACCTCCGGTTTGCTAGCTGAGCCCTAAAGTACTCCACTAGGCTGGGGCCGGTCCCCTAATGCGGCCTGATCCCTCCACGTCAGCGTGAATTCTGGCGCACGGGTGGCCTCCACACTCGCCGTGCCGCTGGGATCCCTTCTGTCTCTCTGGAGCCCTTCTCCTGTCTTCTCTCCTCACTCTCTCCTCACTGGGCCCTTCTGCACTTCTCCTCCCTGGCGTCTTCTAGAACTTTCTACCTTCCTTTTATACTCCCACCTCAGTGCTCCCCTGAACTTCTTCCTCCACCCACACCCACTACATGGTTCCCTCTCTTTTGGTTCCCCCCCTTCCAGCCAGGGACAGGGCTCAGCAGTGACCAAGTGCATCTTGCCCCGCCTGTTGGTCTGGAGTGGTGTAGTGTTGGATGTAGGTGGGTGGGTCCCGGGTAGTGCTCCCTCCTTACCTGAGAGTGGGGTACCACACCTCTGGATGAGATGCAGTACCTCTGTGGCAACTGGACCCGCAGGGGCGCCACACTTACATTACATGAGTGATATCTATTGTAGATTCTACAATAGCTCAGACACCGGTGAATCCTGGGTGCGTGACGTGGGGGGATTCAAAAGTTTTCATTTTATACCGGACAATATAGTCCTCCATACATTATTATGGGCACCACATAGTCCTCCATATATTATTATGGGCACCACATAGTCCTCCATACATTATTATGGGCACCACAGAGTCCTCCATGCATTATTATGGGCACCACATAGTCCTCCATACAGTATTATGGGCACCACATAGTCCTCCATACAGTATAATGAGCCCCATATATTGCTTCATACAGTATAATGAGCTCCATATAATGCTCCATACAGATTAATGGACCCCATATAATGCTCCATACAGAATACTGAGCCCCATATATTGCTCCATACAGAATACTGAGCCCCATATATTGCTCCATACAGAATGATAGGCCCCATGTGCCGTATCCTTCACTCCTTTCGCATGCCCTGTCAGAGGAGAGTCAGGAGGCCTCATACCCATTAGACTGTTGGCCAAACCTGCCAATGACGATGTGTTTTGCTGACTTCAGCATAGTTACAAAAACCTATAAAAATGACTAGCACAAACAAAATGTTCTACAAATAATCAATCTTTATTGTATTTTAATTACATGATTAAAACCAATTAAAAATTTGAAGAATCATCATGACTTTAGTCTAATCTGTAAAGGAAACTTTACTTATTGAATTAAATGTAAGTTAGATCAGACTACACAAAGGTTGTTGTCTGTTACCATGGAGACACAAAATGTATTTTTATTAACGCTGTGTATAGTTTATTTTTCTTTTGCAGATTCCTTGCAACATTTAAACATTATTAGAAAACTTGGTTCTACCGGAGGAATTTTCCTTTAAACATGTATCAGAATAGGGCTGTATTTACCAAAGATTTTGTGAATCTTCCTTAACGCCTTAGTAAGGCAGCCTCCAAAAGATCTCAAGTTATGGCTCCCACTACCCGTCTGCACGCAGCTGTAGCTAAGGGACCAAGACAATCATGTCTTAAGCTAAACTACCGTACTTGAAATATTCATACCGAAAGCTTGATGAAAAATTAACTCTTTCCACTTGAGGGATAAGAGGCTTGTTCTTTATAAATGCTGTTTCTCGTTTCCTGATTAGTAGACTGGTAATGCGCAGTGACAGCAGGGAGAAGTCTGGCCTTTTTTCAGATGGAAAAATTTACACCTCACTGAGCAGAAAGAAAGAAGACTCATTACATCCTTTGTCTATGTAGAGATTTACCCAAAATATATATATATACATCATGTCCTTCATTTGCCCTGCTTGGTTTAGTTGGTAACATTTTTAAGAAGTTTCTTAACTACATTACTGTGCAAAAGTTTTAGGCAAGTGTGTAAACAATGCTTTAAAAAATAGAAGTGTTAATAGTTTATTTTTATCAATTAATAAAATGCAAAGTGAGTAAACAAAAAATAAATATCAGATTTGTATTTGGTGTGACCAACCTTTGCAATCAAAACAGTATCAATTCTTCTAGGTACACTTCCACATATTTTTGAGGGAACTCGGCAGGTTGTTCTAAACATCTTGGAGAACTAACCCCAGATCTTCTGTTGCTGTAGACTTGTGCAAATCCTTCCGTCTCTTCATGAAATCCCAGACAGACTCGATGATGTTGAGGTCACACACAATTTTAAGTCTTTGCAGAAACCTGATGTATTTGTAAATAACAGATTTAAAAAAGGAATAAAATGCCTATAATTGTACTTCAGTACCCACAGAAACCACTGACTAATAGATCTGAATACATTGAAGCAGCAAACTTTGTGTCATTCTCAATATTTTTGGTCACAACTGTACAGCGAACAAACTGCCTTCTGTTACAACTAAAAATTTCAAATTTTGGTTCTTCAGTCCAAAGCACCTGCTGCCATTTTTCTGCACCCCAGTTCCTTTGCTTTGATGAATAGTTGAGTCGCTTTGCCTTGTTTCCATGTTAAAAGTATGTCTTTTTGACCACAATTCTTTCACGAAAACTACTTCTGGACAGAATTCTCCTAACAGTAAATGGGTGTAGTTGGGTCTCACTGGTTGCTGCCAGTTGTGACCTGATGTCACTGCTAGACATTTTCTGATTTTAAAGGGAAGTAAGTAGGACTTGATTTTCATGAGCTGCACCTAATTTTCTTGGCCAACCACTGTGTTTCCGGTCCTCAACATTGCTATCACAGGGTTACCGCGACAGAGAGGTTCTAGAGAACCGTGGAGTTCTGGACATAGTTCACACACACTGGGCCGAAGCTCCTCTCCAGTTTATTAACTTACTGCGTTTTGCCAGCAGTGTGGGAGTTAATCTGGGTTGCTGGGTTTTCCTGAGATTCTGGTCTCTCAGCTGATTTGGGTTAACTACTCTTCCCTTCTATACTCTGCTCTGACTTCTTAGAGTGTCAGTGATTAGTTCTTCTGCCTGACTTGGAGAGTGAAGGAGGAGCATTGTGTATAGGAGCTTGGAGGTTTAGTTAGCTATAGTCGTTGCTGTTTTGCTGCGTGTTTACCTGCTTTCTCTCCTTTTTTGTTTCCCCTCCTTAACTCCCTTGTGTTTCCTCTGTGGCAGAGTGAGCATTTCATGTGACTGCTATTTCTGTTTACCCTGTCTGTATTTCCCTGTCTTGTGACAGCATCATTATTTTGTACTGTCTTCCTCCCTTGGTGGAGAGGGAGTTACTGTCAGGGCCTGCGCAGGAGTTAAGGAGACGCTGGCAGCTCAGGCCTCCTCACTATCAGAGGTACTGTTGAGATAAGGGAAAGTCAGGGCCCCCCTAGTGTGGCAGGGACAGGTGCGGGTCCCAACATTCAACCTTTCCCCTGTTTCGCCGTTTACAGCGCGACAGTTGCTCAATTTTTGGTGCCTTTTCAAAAGATCTTCAAACCCCAGTCTATTTTGAAATCTTTGCCTAGGAGAGACCGTGCTGATGCAGTATAACTACCTTGTATATTGCTGCTGTGTTTAGTTTGGTTAGTCTTGCCATGGTGTATGACCTGTGACATAAAACGGTCTTCCACAACTTCACCTTTGTAGCAGAGTTTGGCTGATATTCACCCAGTTTTAAGCTACACAGCTGTTTATTATTCAGCTAATGACTTTGTTTCGACCCACATATGAAAATGATGATCATTATCGTCTGTTTGATATAATTATTTTAAAATCAAAGGGTGGTTACAAGAAATATTCATTTTATTTAGATTTCACTTGGTTCATTCAATTTGAATGTTGTTAATTTATAAAAACAAAGAACTATCAACACTTTTATTTTTAAAAGCATTCTTACTTTGCAGCATTTTTTCCCGTATCTGCCTAAAACTATTGTACAATACTGTATATCTGTTTCTTGAAAAGGTGGCTAACGATTAATATGGCTTATATTCTCACAGATGCTATCATTCAAATTTGCCTAGTGATGCATCTACCTCTCTGGCCTATTAAGTCCAATTTGTCATTTAGTACTCCAGTGAAGCCAAATGTGAAAACTTATAATGGTAGCCAAATTAGTTGTCCTCCAGTGTTATATGAAAAGAGAAGTTCAAAGCCCTAGCGCAAGTAGTGGGCTGAGATTGACATGATGATGGGTTGTAACGTAGAGGGAGAGGAGGTGTGACAGGGCTGGTTACAGTGTATATAAAAATAAGGGTTTAGGGAGTGGCTTACCATTCCCATTCAGAGGCCACTAGGTGATTGGCGGGGTCCTTGAAGTTGGTATTAATTTGGTCTAGGGAACTCATAGTGAGTATAAATTTGTGGATAACTATTCCTAGTTGGTCTGGTAAGTTTTGGGGCTCCTGGCAAAGGGATGTGGTTTCCCTAGGAGTTGGTTAATGGCAAGTAAATCATTGGTGTTATGGTATTACTGAGAGGGGTCGTGGCTGAGGTTAATTGTGGTCCTATGGGTTATTTAGGGATCATTAGAGCTTATAGCTTCAAGGACCCTTCCACTCCATTTTGTTACTACGCTAATGTCTAAAAAAGTGTAATGTTTGTTACTAAATTGCTTTTGTGGCCAAATTTATCTAATCTACGATGTCAGTGTTTTATTGGGTTGCATGATAATTGCTCGATGATGGGAGAGATGAAAAGTAGAAGTTGTGGTCTGAGGTTGGACAACCAAGTCTATGATACCAGAATCAAATGCAAAATAATGAAGGGACAGAACATGTCAAAAGTAGTACAAATATATTACTAGTTTTGGACAAAAATGCTCTTTGGGCACAGGCTCATCACATTCCTGAAACTTGAAGGTGAAATCTGTGATTCCCTATGAGAAAAATGCTTGCTATAAACATGTGACTTCATGCTATTATCACATGACTTCACTGGACACATTGAAATTGCATGCATGCCAAGATATTGCTGTGATTGCAAAGCAATTTGTGGATGAGCCCATGTCATCATTACTCTGTAAGGTGCCCCAGCGAGGTAGTCGTGGGCGAGCTGTAGCCCCAGCTCGCTCTGGCACCCTACAGACAATACGTGTCCTCCCTCTGATGTGTGGCTGTGTATGTGGTGCTCTCCACTTACTTCCAACCATCCGATCGCGGCTGTCTCCAGGCATTTCTCTTCTGGGACCAGGGCAGCAATAAATTCAGAGGGCATGAGGTTCTTAACCATAACTTGGACTTTACTTGGGGAAGAGGAATATGTACAATATTTACAGGCAGATATAATGGATAAGGCCCGACAGGTTATTATCTCCCTCACAGGCGCTGGCAACATCTTCAGCACTGGTTCCCTCTTTAAGTGAAGCATCTCTGTGACTCTAAACTCTAGCCCAATAGACTCTTCTGCAATACCAACAGTGTTCCGGATCCGATATCTCCCCCACGTCTTAGCCTGGAGTCCTACATATCTTCCTCTGCTTCCTGCAGACTAGAAGTGCCCCGGGTCCTCAATACCTCTGTTGAGTTTCTCCGGCCGGCTAACAGGACTCTTGCGTAGGGAGACTTTTACACTGGTGATCCCACTGTCTGAGGGTATGGAGCTCCCGTCTACCCTAGCAGCCACCATATATTCAGGCTGCCCGTACAGTTCACTGTCCTATCTCTTAATCACTCATCACTTCCTGCTCCTGGAAACTAAGCAGGGATTTTCCTAAAGTGCCCACCCTCTGTGGGCTGCCATCACACAGCATTAACCCCATCACTGTCTGTAACACTGCTAGCAGACTCAGCCTGACAGCTGCACCCGTGACAGTGGCATCTTCTGGCTGGTTACAGGTACTGCAGCCCACAAGGAATTATGCCAGGAACAAGCTCTATAACACTCAAGGCTTGATCAGGGCACTAAGTTCCCCCCTCTACTCTACTGACTGGACCACTAGAGCTAACCCCTTAGCTTGGCCCACCAACAGTTTAGAGAGGTCTAACTACAGGAACACTTTCGTTAACTACTTCAGTGCCAAAGGAAGGCTATGTCCTTCCCCACTATTACATTCCCCCACACTTTAATGTTGGTCGTCCCCAACCATACTAAACAATCAATACGGATCAGCAGCTATGACATCATATCACATTACTACATTTACTAAAACATTTTAGTACACACGACTGGTCCTGAAGTCTTCTTCTTGAGTAGGAGACCGGCCCTTCTCTGTAAAGGGCCCCGGAACTGCAATTCAGGACAGTCCATTATCAACTTTCAAACTTCTCAAAAGTACCGGTCCTTCTTGGTAAGGACCCTGGAAACACAATGTCCATGTCCATTTTTTTAAGACAGGTCACACACCAATAGCCCTCAATCTCCTTTGAAGGCTGCATTCTGAGGCACACGGTCACAGGGAACACCCCGTGAGTCACTTTCTTCTTGGCCCTAGCGGGGGTCACCGGTTCTTCCTGCTAGGTCGCAAGTCTCTTAGATTTAGAGGACAGTCATCGTCACAGTGTGCCTCAGTGTTTCAAATTCCAGCAGAAAAAGGCGCAACAAGCGCAACAAAAATAAAAATAAAAGTAAAAACAAAAAGAGCAACTCTCTTGGGCACACAACTTAGTGCTGCTTAAGGCCTTCCTGGACTGGGAGGTAGGGAAACAGTCCTCCATTTTTCGACTTAACTCAACATGGGGCACTCCGTCCCCATTGGGAAACAGTCCCGGAAACAGGACCACAGCTGGTGGATCCTAGTAGAGGAAGAAGTAGAAGGTCAACGGACCTTTTAGCCAACTAGCTCACTTCTTCCGGGCCTCCTTCCGCTCCTTCATAAAGGTGGCCCATGCTGTAGATGAAGGTGGATTTTTCCACCTCCAAGGCTGATCAGGGTACCTACTGGGCCCAGGGTCCTCATCCGAGGACGTGGCACTGCCGCAACCAACCTGGGTAGGGCCATAGCTGGTAACTGTGAAATTGTGAACCACATTACTGGCGCCAGCCTGAAATCTTCCGGCAGCTCTCTGCTCAACTGCCTCAGCACCTCCTGGGTGTTTGATTGCTGAGTCAGCATCAGGCGCCTCACTGGGAGAGTCGGCTCTACTGCAGCTCGTGAAGTCTTCCTCCTCTTCACTTACGATGTCTCCCCACTGCTGTTTCCTTGATTCGTCCTCCTGCAGGACACCGGCCTTGGGAGGGGGTAAGAATCCTTTAGGGGCTTCCCTAGCCCAGCGCTGCAGGGCCTCTCTCTTGGCCCTTTGCCGGAGGACCTCCTCGTCCTTCTGAAGGACATCCTCCCACTCATACGGTCGGGTGAGCGCAGCCGCGTACCACCCCCAGGAACATTCACACTTTACAAAGTGTACTATGTCTCCCACACGCAGATTGTGGAGACGGTCGGGCAGATAGTCCCGCTTAATCACTTCGCGGGTCACGAACACCTCGTGCCCGGTCCACTCCTCTTCCAGAAACCCGTACCCCTCACGGATACGGAACTCTATGACCCGCCCCCAGGTCTGGGAAGCTTCCACCGACTCCCTCCACGCCGCGTTGGACCCTTCCAGCCAGCCTCTCAGGAAGGTATCGGTCCATCGTCGCTGTTCCCGTGGTGTCATCGGGGGGTTGCGGGTAGTCCACTTCAGACTACCGAGCTCGGCGTAACGCTTCGCCGAGGGGGCGTTTAGGGCCTCTAGTGCCAACTGCCAGAAATTTTCCCGTGCGGCCTTCCTTCTAGAAGGCCTCGCCTCCGCATCAGCTCCTTCAGGCCTAGGGGCCTCCGCCGCTGCCCCAGGAGTTGTCATTAGCGGCTCCGCAAGCGGGACCAGCCACCAGGGTATGGGCCGCTCACCTTCATCAGGCCATGCTGTGGCAGCTGCTTCGGCCCCACCGGGATGTCCTTTGCCCTCCGCCGAGGAGGAAGCATCTTCCGGCATCCGGCTCCAACTCCACACACGCAGTTCATGGATGAGCAGACCCATCACTGGGTCAGGCCTAGTGGACCACTGGATGGCCACTGGGGGTAAAGGCAAAGACTCACGGGCAGCGTCCGCGGGTGAGTGACTTCCGATTGCGGCCCCTGGGGTGATCAGCTTTAGGATTTCCTCCTCACCGCTCATCTCGGACAGGTCATCCGATCCTCCGGCTGCCATCTTCCTAGAGCATCCACTGCAGCACCTCCTTCCTCTCGTGCGCTGGACAGGAAATGGCGCTGACCGCTTCCCGATGACGCGAGTCCTGTGCGTCCAACTCCTCCTCTCTCTGGGCCGTCCTTCTGACGCAACCGCCGCGTCTCTCGTCACTCTCTGCAGCTCCGCCTTCAGCCGCGCCCCTTCTCCGTGTGCGCTGATACTCACTGGGCCGGACTTCGCTTTGCGCCGCGCCCTCTTCTTCACTGGACGTCCCATCCTGGGACGCATCTTCACTGCTGGGCCCATCCTTTTTTGGGCCGGAACTCGTAGGGGCTGGACATCTTTTCGCGCTTTCCGGCGCCGTCCACTCCCACGATAGGCGGTTCTTCCCCTAGACTTTACTGCCTCTGTCACCATCTTGGAATCCATGCTTCGGGCCGCCATCTTGGGCCGCATGCCTTCCAACACTTTCTCCTCAGTGTTCTGCGTCGGCTCTTCCCTGTTTTCTTCATGCGAGGAGCTCGCATCCTGCCGACTACACCAAATGTAAGGTGCCCCAGCGAGGTAGTCGTGGGCGAGCTGTAGCCCCTGCTCGCTCTGGCACCCTACAGACAATACGTGTCCTCCCTCTGATGTGTGGCTGTGTATGTGGTGCTCTCCACTTACTTCCAACCATCTGATCGCGGCTGTCTCCAGGCATTTCTCTTCTGGGACCAGGGCAGCAATAAATTCAGAGGACACGAGGTTCTTAACCATAACTTGGACTTTACTTGGGGAAGAGGAATATGTACAATATTTACAGGCAGATATAATGGATAAGGCCCGACAGATTATTATCTCCCTCACAGGCGCTGGCAACATCTTCAGCCCTGGTTCCCTCTTTAAGTGAAGCATCTCTGTGACTCTAATCTCTAGCCCAAGAGACTCTTCTGCAATACCAACAGTGTTCCGGATCCGATATCTCCCCCACGTCTTAGCCTGGAGTCCTACTTATCTTCCTCTGCTTCCTGCAGACTAGAAGTGCCCCGGGTCCTCAATACCTCTGTTGAGTTTCTCCGGCCGGCTAACAGGACTCTTGCGTAGGGAGACTTTTACACTGGTGATCCCACTGTCTGAGGGTATGGAGCTCCCGTCTACCCTAGCAGCCACCATATATTCAGGCTGCCCGTACAGTTCACTGTCCTATCTCTTAATCACTCATCACTTCCTGCTCCTGGAAACTAAGCAGGGATTTTCCTAAAGTGCCCACCCTCTGTGGGCTGCCATCACACAGCATTAACCCCATCACTGTCTGTAACACTGCTAGCAGACTCAGCCTGACAGCTGCACCCGTGACAGTGGTATCTTGTGGCTGGTTACAGGTACTGCAGCCCACAAGGAATTATGCCAGGAACAAGCTCTATAACACTCAAGGCTTGATCAGGGCACTAAATTCCCCCCTCTACTCTACTGACTGGACCACTAGAGCTAACCCCTTAGCTTGGCCCACCAACAGTTTAGAGAGGTCTAACTACAGGAACACTTTTGTTAACTACTTCAGTGCCAAAGGAACTATTACAACTCCTCACCCTAAACCTACTAATACGTCAGGGTGGAAATATAACGATACTTTAAGGTCTTGTTTCGCTTTGATCCTTTTTTTAGCCGGAGCAGAATGCTTCTAATAGTGTGCTTTTGGTGTACCCTGACCATTCATTCAACTGACTAATACGTGTTGGATTTAAGATATTTTGTCTCCATCAATCACAATTAGCGACAGCTTTTTAAACAATATTGGTTGTTTGTTTGGGGTTTCAATGAAAAAAGGGAATTGTTAAGATGAAACAAGCCCCTTATCAAATCATGGCCTCTGGATATAGAGGTAAAGCTGATATTCAGCTGAGAATATTTCCATCCTGGTACAAGGAGGATCTTCTACTGACACATAACATCAGAACTTTCCCCCCAATGGTAGAGAGCAAATAAACTTTTAATATCTAAAGTTGATGAACCTGAGTTCCCCCTGTGATGTCCTGGGGCTGTCTGATGATGCCAGATGTTAGGGCATATGTTACTACATCGTAACGGTAGCCTAAATAAATGGTAAATTAAGGGTTACGTTTCAGCATATTAACCTTCAAGCTATTAAGAAAAGTAAACAGGAAAAACAATCTTAAAAATTATAAAATGGTCTAAAAATTATGTGCTAAAAAAACAGAACTTACAATTGTTTGCATTAGTAACTACTACAGCTGCTAAGTTGCTAATGTTATAATCAATTTGTTAAGGACTAAAACCTCCCCAAAAAAAGAAATGCAATGCATTATCATGACAAGCTATCACATCCCTCAATAGGGTGCAATCCACATCACAACCACTGGGTGGTGACATATACAAACATATAGCATAAACATCACCCTACAGAGTATCTCAAAATCATGTTTTTTTATTTTTTTCATAACTGGTTACCTTTCACCACTCGTCTTGGGACATTTTGACGCAAAATCAAAGGTAAGAAAGTATGTTCAGCTTGTGAGTCAGTAGGGAATTGTAGTAGGAGAGAAAAAAGTCCATACATCCATACATTGTGCTGAAAAAAACAACCAGAGTATGGATAATAGTGTCATATATTATGAGTTTTCTATTCTACTGCTGAATACCAGAAATTCTCCATCATATTTTGGTGCCATATTGGAGCCTCTTTAGTTCCAAGCCCTATAGCAGTTGTCTATAGTTATGGATAAATACTACCAGATCCAAAAATTTAAAGGGGTTGTCCACTACTTTAATATTAATTATCTATTCTTGTAAAATGTCAATCAGCATAGCCAGAATAGCAAATAGAAAAATGTCATCAACATTACTATGGTGGTGGTCTAACACCCGACAAACCCAGTGATCAATTACATCATATTACGTCTGGCATTGGTCAGATGTATACAGAGTACGGAGCTGAACACCAGGGCTAACCTGCAATACTCAGAAGCTGCCACTAAACAGTGTACAGAGCTGATCGTGGGGATGTCGGACCACCATAGATCTAAGATCTGATGTTGATGACCTATGTCATGGATAAGTAATCAATATAAAAGTACTGGACAACCCCTTATGTCATCTCACTACTATTTTCATTGCTTTTCAGGATGACGCTAAGGAGAATGATGGAAATCTATTTGGTGACCCTAGCCAAACTTCTCCAGAGAAGAAGGACAGTGTGAAGTGGCAAAAACCTCGCTTGACCCGCAGGAATCTGATGAAATGTTGTCTGGTTAAATGGATACTGTCCAGTACATCACCTCAAGGTCCAGGTACTCAGACTCAACCAAAATGCTGCTCTAATATGTCAGAATTTATAATATGACTATTTCAAACCTGACAAATAGGACGACGGTAATAACGATACTTATGCTGGTTTAGAAAATCTGCCCATATAGTGTTGACTTGTACCTTCTGCACAGTGCCTTAAACATACATTGGGGTGCTGTTTAAAATAATGCACTGTATGCTAGTAATGATACCATTTAGTAGACACTCCTTTGTGTTATGGCCACAACTACATGATGCCTTCTTCCAAAAGGTGTCCGTAGACCCAAATATAGTCAGGCTGTTTATATCACTGGCATCTCTATGGCCTCTACAACAAATAACCTATGCATTCTTTAACATTATATTAAGTAAAGGCTTCTGTCTTCCCTCCCAGAACACTTATTAGTAATGTCTTCCTTTGTCTTCCATCATCCCAATTACTTACTTAAGAGAATCTCTATAAGCCCCAGTGTTACTTACTGAACATGGGACTAATTTACTTTTTTCCTCCTGACACCATTATGTCATGTATCAAAGTCATAGGATAACTTCCCAGGAGAGTTAAGATGTGAGTACAGAAAATGCAGTTACTCTAATGGCCAAAGACTACAGGAGGTAATGAGCACAGAGAATACACCTTTCAAATGTATTACACAGCCATCCAGCAAAATATCACCCATTGTACATAAGGCAGAGAAGACATTTCCACACATTTGCAATACTTTACATTTTGAATTTCAGCATCATGGACTGGGTATTTGTCCCTTTATATTATTTTTATTGCTGCTTAAAGCCTCTTTTATACTACCTGATTACCTTTTGTATGGACCCGTAATCGGACATCTATATACAGTGGGTACGGAAAGTATTCAGACCCCTTTAAATCTTTCACTCTTTGTTTCATTGCAGCCATTTGGTAAATTCTAAAAAGTCCATTTTTTTTCTCATTAAAGTACACTCTGCACCGCATCTTGACTGAAAAAAACAGAAATGTAGAAATTTTTGCAAATTTCTTAAAAAAGAAAAACTGAAATATCACATGGTCATAAGTATTCAGACCCTTTGCTCAGTATTGAGTAGAAGCCCCCTTTTGAGCTAGTACAGCCATGAGTCTTCTTGGGGATGATGCAAGTTTTTCACACCTGGGGATCCTCTGCCATTCTTCCTTGCAGATCCTCCCGAGTTCCGTCAGGTTGGATGGTGAACATTGGTGGACAGCCATTTTCAGGTCTCTCCAGAGATGCTCAATTGGATTTAGGTCAGGGCTCTGGCTGGGCCAGTAAAGAATGGTCACAGAGTTGTTCTGCAAAAAAAAAAAAAAAACTTTTTAGAATTTACCAAATGGCTGCAATGAAACAAAGAGTAAAAAATTTAAAGTGGTCTGAATACTTTCCGTACCCACTGTAAGTATGGTGGCCTCAGTGTATGTCTCTAATTTCCCATGGAAACATACGAAAGAGAATAAAAAAATTGTAGGAGACTCCATCAGATTCTGTATTATGGCTATCCTTCTACTAAGGCTACATTCACACGTTCAGTATTTGGTCAGTATTATACCTCAATATTTGTAAGCCAAAACCAGGAGTGGGTGATAAATACAGAAATGGTGACATATTTCTATTATACTTTTCCTCTTATTAATCCACTCCTGGTTAAACTCAATGTGTGAACGCAACCTAAGGGGGAATATTTCCATCTAAAGCACCTAACGGATTATGGTATGGTGGGAAATTAAGTCCATGCAGTGGACGTAAAATGAAAGGATGAAATTCCTGAAACCACTGATCTCTACCATTTAACCTTTCTATGTAGTGAATAATGTGGACTGCAACTTAAGAGAGTAAAATAAATCTCATCATAATAATTAGCAATAATAGTAATTATATATATATACTGTATATCATAATTACATAGTTACATAGTTAATACGGTTGAAAAAAGACACATGTCCATCAAGCTCAACCAAGGGATGGGAAATGATAGAGGGTATGGGGTATATGTACAACCACAATGCATGATTGAGTCCGCCCCGAAAGAGCTAATTTTTCTTCCTCCTGATCCCAATTGTCGATCCAAATATTCAGAACAAAACTTTACTCATTTACGAAATTATTTATGCTATTTTCTTCAAAGAAAGCACATATGCCCTTTTTTTTAAAACCATCAACGGCTCCCACTGTGATCGGCTCCTGAGGGCGACCACTCCCTAGGTTGACAGTTCTTATGGCACCGTGGCTTCAGGAAGATTCCCTGAGATGTGACCTATTTATATAGGAATAACGCGTTGTTTTCACTGATGGACCCAGGGGCTTGTACGAGTGCGACAAGGGCCTTTGTGATGTTCTGCTAATGACGATGGAAACACGATGGTTAGGTGTGGACACAAAGGCGCTGAGCAGCAACAGGTCAGGAGATGATAAATAAGTGGGTGACAGATACCAATAGTGGGGCAGTCAGGCAGATGTTAGAGGCAGGAACCTTATTGGGGTGCTCTTGGTCAGTGTCTGACGAGAGGCCTTCATGTGATGCAGATAAGGTATCAAATAGCAGACTCCACCCTGATGGAGAGGGACTAAACGGCCAATATATTGTGAGGGATACCCACAGAAACTGTATCATTCAGGAGATGAACTTCAGTGAGAAGTCACATTTTGTTTCAGGCTGGCAGAGGTGTGACAGAGGAGAACCCGACATTGACTACAGACTGTGCAATAGGTGGTGAGTAGTGTTGAGCGAGTATGTTCTGTCCGAGTATGGTCGGGCCGAGCCCGAGTATTTATAGCTGCTCGGTGATATGGTTAAATCGCTCCCGTGCACATGATTTGCGACTGTTTGACAGTTTTAATACATCTGAGGAATGTCTATTTCTTACACATTCCTCACATGTAATAAAGCTGCCAAACAGTCGCAAATCATGCACACGGGAGCGATTCAACCTTATCACCGAGCAGCTATAAATACTCGGAGCTCGGCCCGAGCGTACTCGGCGAAAGGGTTAACAGAACATACTCGCTCAACACTAGTGGTGAGTCACACCTGAGTTACAGCCCGAAAGAACAAGTGCAAAGCCAACATGCCTACAGGACGGAGGCTACACTGTAAATTCTGCAAAGAAACTGCACCTGTACCTGACCATTAAAAAGATTTCCCAGGTTCAGACCCCCTGACCGCAGCTGCAATTTGTTTAAAATAAAAAAAGTTGCCTTACTTATCTTCCCAAGGTCCAGCGCTGCTATCAGTGTCTGATATTGTCTGCAGCGCTGACGTTACATCAACAGAGCTACAGCCAATCAGCGAGCGGATTGTGCAGTCAACTCAAGCAGAGCCGCTGAGCTCAGTTATTGCCTGCAGCGCTGATGACATGAAGTCAGCTCTGCAGACACTGGAGCAGCAGCGGAGACTCAGGACCTGGAGAGTGTTCAGAAAATGGGAAAACCTCTTTAAGCTCCAGACCTGTACAATTAGAGGTGAGTAATATTTGTGCTACCTTGTGAGCAATGTCGGACTGGAGAGCCAAGGGCCAATGAGTAACCACCTCCAGGGAACCACTTTTCAACTACAGGCAAATGTGACATTATCCTCAATCACAGATTTATATAATAATGAACTGGATTCCTAAATGAATAAGATGCTGCCTTTGTCTGTACATAGTGATTCAAGTATATAGTGCCAAGTACTGCTCATATAAGAGGGTGGTGGCCCACTCTCACACAGGGGCCCACCGGAGGATTCTCCTTTTCTTCTGTGGACCAGTCCAGTGTTTGTTTGTGATACATTGTACTTCATGTTAGTGGTAAATTTAAGCCAATATTTTTTGCGTTTATTTGTGAAAATATCCGAATTTTGGGAAAAAGTTTGAAAATTTTGGAATTTTCAAACTTTTAATTTTTACACCCTTAAACCTGAGAGTTGTGTCACACAATATAGTTAATAAATAACATTTCCCACATGTCTACTTTACATCAGCACAATTTTTGAAACATAATTTTTTTTGTTAAGAACTTAGAAAGGTTCAAAGTTGACCAGCGATTTCTCATTTTTCCAACAAAATTTACAAAAACGTTTCTTAGGATCACATCACATTTGAAATGACTTTGAGGGGTCTATGTGACAGAAAATACCCCAAAGTGACACCATTCTAAAAACTGCACCCCTCAAGGTGCTCAAAACCACATTCAAGAAGTTTATTAACCCTTCAGGTGCTTCACATGAATTAAAGCAATGTGGAAGGAAAAAATTAACATTTTACTTTTTCCCACAAAAATGTTACTCTAGCCCCACAATTTTTCATCTTCTTTTTTTCTCTATGTTGTATCTTCTCCCTCTGCTCCTAGAATGATGTTACTGCCGCTTTCCACTTCTATACACTTCTCTAGTGAACCTTTACTGTTGATGGAAACTCCTGCACTACCTTCTAGATGACATGTTTCTTGCATCGTTATGTCTTATTGGCTCACATAAAAGACACCTAATTAAAATATAACTTTTATTATTAATATATAAAAGGATTAACAACATGTAAGACACACAGTAAAAATACATAATCCTGGATCGACCAGCGGAGGTTGGCACCCTTAGAATGCGACAATGGCGCCCCCGCTCCTCGGAGGCTATCCCTTATTTCCCTAGTACACCCTCATCAGTGCTAGTTTAATTACCAACAATTAATACCAAAAATGCTCCACCAGATACACAACTATATAATGAGCATAAAGGGCCACAATCGCATAATACTGAAGAAATTATAACCGAGAACATACTCCATCAAAAAAAAAAACACACATATTAACAGATTGGAGCACGAAGCAGGGATCATAAAACAGAAGGAGAATACATCCAGGTATCTCAGATATTAAGAAACCAGATACATAACTGGGAAGTAACAATTAACCTAATGTCCAAAATTGAACAAAAGTCCCTATTTTATCCTAATGTCCGAATCTCTGCCTGAAGAACGGAAGTTAGCACCCTATGTATGAGTGTATGGCGCACCCACTTAATGGTGGCTGTCCCTAGGACACTCTACACTGCCCTTCAAATATATATAGATAAACAGTGTATACAGTATCACAACTTGTAAGCCGACTATATATATCGTAAATTGCATATGCATTCAAATGATAATGTCATGATACTCCTGAAAGGCATAAGATCAGAGTATAGACATTAATTGAAAGGGAAAAAATTGGTTCTTATCCAGACACGTCTCAATTCAGCTCAATGCGTTTCGCCTGTACGGCTCATCAGGAGGCCAGATTGGTTGATACTGAATAATGATGTCAAGATTGATCGCGTCATTTAGAAGATAACACAGGGTTAACATCATCGGGACCCGAGGTCTCGATGATGTTGCAGGTCAGAGCTATTGCTCTGCACCGGAATCCCAGTGCTTGCAGGACTCTGGGGGTCCTGACCGTAGGGAAACGTTGGTGCTGCACAAAGCCCGACAAGTGCAGATCTTTATTTAAAAGGAAGGGGTTAATGCACAAGCCCAGACCAGCACAGTGGCCATTCTCAGGTACTACAGCTCAAGTCCTATTGAATTTGGGCAAAAAAATGAAAAAAAAAATAATTGGGTCCTAATGGACAAAAACTGTCTGGCTCCTGAAATAGAACCATCTATGTGAAGGAAGAAAAATAAGTTGAGAAATTACAAAGTCAACTTTAGAAATCTTAAATAATACATTTGAATGAAAATAGTGATTATATTTAATAATTGTGTATCGATATTGTATAAATGTGTACAGTAGGATGCATGGGTGAAGGAAGCATCCTACAGTGACAGGCAGAAGCCATCGCCTGTTTCCGTATAAGGTTAGGATTATGTGGCAATTAAAACTCCGATAAGACTAATGTGAAAACTTCCACCAACACTCGCATGTAAGTTTTTGCAATATAGCTCCATCATACAATGTGAATATCTGATTTTACAAAGGTAATTTACACTATGGCCACTAGATGGTGGACAAACACCATGAATCACTTTGAGACCTGGAGACGAAAACTTTAGTGTTAGTATGAGGAGTGAAGCATCCTTTACACAAGAGGTTGAGCAAAATTCTACAGGTAGTAGTGCGGTACCACAAAGGTAAAGGAACAGGTGCAAACATATTTATGTTACAGGTCCGGGTGGTGGAACCTCTGTGCTGAGATGCAAGGAGGGACCAGAGGGGCGTAACTAAGTGCCACACGGCGGCTTAGTTGACTCCGTGAACCAGGGAGGGACCGGGCACGTGGACCAGGTGCCACTCTGGGACAGACCTTGTGTGAGAGCAGGCGACTCCCATGGGTCAGATGGCTGAAGCTGACAGGTACAGCGGGTGAGCACGGCAGGTAGCCTGACGGGTGATCCAGGTGTGGCACCCTGCTACTACAGGTACCACAGGACCCAAAAGGGTGCATGGACGGACTTCTCCACAAGAGGGCCTCACTAGAAACAGACAACTCCACCCTTCCACCTCAGACCACCAGAGGGAGCCCTGTTAGGGATATATATATGGAGGGTGGACTTAGGCAGTCAGTTAGAAGCGTGCTGGCGCTGAGACCAGTGAAGGAGCAGCACGTCTGCTGCTGTGTTCTGAGGGCCCCGAGTGTGGCCGGAGGCAAAGAGGAGAGGAGAAAGGAGTTAAGGGGGCAGAGGAGCATCACAGGCTCACCCCAGAATACATAATCTGGACACCGGGTCCGCCTACAGGGTCCTCTATACCCAGTAGGGACAACCGGCATACCAGAAGGCTTCCAGACGCCTGGTCATCCTGAAGCTACCAGCAATAACCGGACTAGGAACCACAAAGGCCCCGGCGTCCAGGGATAGTGGTTGCCAAAGAAAGGTCCTACTACCAAGTGGTCAGGTGAGAGAGCAACACAACACAGAAGCTAGGCCAAGTTTCAGGCTGGCTAGAAGCTTAGAGAGAGGGAGACACGGATCAGGAGGCCTTATACCCGCTCACTGGGGAGAAGTCCTGAAGTGCACCCTTCCTAGCAAGTACCCTGGACCATATCTGCCGTTACACCAGTAAAGGTACTGAAGCGAATCTCCTGTCTCTGTCAATTACTCCTGCTGCGCCATCTCTTCTGCACTACAACGCCCAGCATCACCATCTGCCCTAACACCTGCCCCGGGGGCCCGCTCAGCCTGTGGGGAGCAGAAACATCCCAGCTGCCATCCCATCACCGCCGGAGGTCTGCAGCTGCGCCGGTAACTATTACCGGGAACCACAGATGGCGTCACGAGACAAACTGTACACTAAAACCCCTTTTTCAAGAGAGACCCCAGAGTACGGGCCCGGGAGCCGACTGCCGTGATATCCTAAACAAGGTAAAAGGCCCGGGTACCGAGTCCCCTATATCCCCCAGGGTGACACACATGTAGGTAAGCAGGCGGGCACGACTGGTAGCCAGACAGGTGATTCAGGTAGGCAAGCAGACGGGTACAGCATTTAGCCAGACAGGTGATCCGGGTAGGCAAGCAGGCGGGCACAGCAGGAAACCTGACAGGTGGTCCAGGTAGGCAAGCCGGCGGGCACAGCAGGTGGACAGGCTGGTGGGCACGGCTGATAGATAGGCAGGTGGGCACGGCTGATAGACAGGCAGGCGGGCACGGCTGATAGACAGGCAGGCGGGCACGGCTGATAGACAGGCAGGCGGGCACGGCTGATAAACAGACTGGAGGGCACTGGAACCTGAGGGCTGAGGAGAGTGTTAGCACACAAACAACAACATTGTACAGGCATCTCCATTTTGGAGGAGGTGCTTTAAATAGGAGTGGTCCTTCGACCATTGGCCGGGGACTCTTTAGGACGGCACGCGTGGCCCCTTTAAGAGGGAGGGAGCCTCTTAACATAGATAGATTGTAAGCTTGCGAGCAGGGCCCTCACTCCTCTTGGTATCTGTTGAATTATGTGTTTACATTTCAGAGGGCACTTGTACAGACAATAAAGACATAACATAGTAAAGTGCTGTGGAATATGTTGACGCTATAGAAATAAAAATTATTATTATTAAATTGTCTTTCATAACCTCACCTCTGTAGCAGAGTTTGGCCTCTCCTCCCCCAGTTTTAAGCCTCCTACAAAGATTTCTGTTTCATTTAATGGCTGTATTTTAACCTAAATATGAAAAGGATCATTATCACCTGTTTGGTATAACTGCTTACTTCTACACCTGACTATAATCCTACAAAATCCCTCACTTTGTGCAAGTAGACCTAAAGGAATTGATGCTTTTATGCGGTTTTAAAGGCGAAGGCGGTGTGGCGCCCCTGAGGGTTCGACCGCCACAGGGATGCTGCACTCCTCTAATGGAGTGTGGTGTTCCTCCTCTGAGGTAAGGCCGGTGTGATAGTCGTGACCCAAGCCTTTGCATCCAACACCACATTTCTCCACCAGAGGGAGCTACTATGCACTAGGTGCTGCTCCCCTGGTTACAGGGAGACTGGGAACCAAGAGAGAGGGGAACCAGTTAGTGGGTGAGGGTGGAGGACTTACAAGTTAGTTACACTTTAGATTTCATATTTAATTCAAAGCCATCTTTGATCTTGGTTCTTCTTCGGCTGTTCTCTGTGCTGTCAACTACTGTGTGTAATGTGACCTCCCTCCGGGAGCCCAGATCCTGTGTGGGCCTGCGCTGGCAAGGGACACAGCCCTCGTACTCTGGCCTTGGGACGAGAGGTAGGTTGTAGACAAGGAATGTCTCAACCCGGCCAAGGACCAAGATCAAGAAGGCCCGGAGCTTAAGAGTGTGGCTCCGTAGCAAATGGATCCCAGGCAGGATGCAGACGGAGCAGTGTACGCCACCTCTCCTCGCCAACCTGATATATTCAGAGGGACTCCGGCTGCAAATGGGGTACCGGCCCCCGACACCCGACCTTGCTACTCTACGTCCTGGACGGGAAAGCCCGGTTAGGCCCAGAGGATCCCACCGGGTATCGGACGGAGCGGAGCTGCCCCCGTGCCCTGGTTCTGAGAGGAGCTCAGAGGGAGACCCGGCCTATTTGCACACACACGGACAGGAAAGGAATTGGTCTGTAGTTCAGGAACACTCTGCTGTAGGGCCGCGACTGAATGCTGGACTTACTCGGAGGTTGTCGGACCCCCGTCTCTGGTAAGCGCAGGACTCTGCGGGGAGCAAGGAGTCGCCTTCCTTTGCCAGCTACGTGAGTAAAGCCTTGGAAGTTCACCCCTATGGCCTCCGGACTGCTATTTCTGCGCCACACTGCGGGATGCCTTCTCCTCAACTACTACCCCCTCCATCCTGTCCCTCTGCCCTGAGGCCTTGCTCCGCCTGTGGGGAGTAGTAAGAACTCTAGCCACCCTAACATCATGCCTCAGCGGACTGCAGCGGCGCTGGTGACCCTTCACCAGGCACCACAGGCGGCGTAGTCGTTAACCAACCACTCAACCCGGGTAAGCCCACACCATCTCCTTTTAATGTGATGGCCCTGAGCACGGGTCGGGTACGGGCCACGGCTGCATCCCATCTCTCCATCACAGGACCTGACACCGAGTCCCCCAACACCCAGGGTAAACTAAAGGGCTTTCCCGAAGTAGAGGCGTCACAACCTGGCGTAGTCGGCAGGATCTCGTGCCCGCAGCAACGGAGAAGAGTGCCCATTGCTACCGGGTACTGCGCGCCTTTCTAAACAGACTGTCGTTTTCCACTTAAAATGGCGCCCGCCCAAGAAGAACGGGCGCCATAATGTGAAGGAGGGGCAGCGTCTCAGCAACTCCCATCGTGGGCCTGGCTCCCCAATGGCGCCAAAAGAGCAGACCGCCCCTTCCATTAGAGACTGTCCGCGGGGTAGTGTCCATCACCCCGGAGGGGACGTCCGAGGGAGTGCCAGTCGGCCTGCAGCCCTGGAGCCGCCCCAAAAAGGAGGTGGAGACGAAGAGGTGCAGCCATTTTCTAGAGTTCCAGCATCGTCACCAGGAGTTGCGACGATGGATGCCAATGGAGACGGAGCCAGATCCTCTCCCTACCTGGGAGCCCCTGCGGTCCCCAGCTATGGACCGGCCAAAGTGGCCCGGGAGCTCATGGAGGCGGCTATGCGGAAGCGAGAGGAGCGGCGGAGGAGTGAGGCCTTTACCAAGGGAGCGGCTGCCCCAGAAGGAGAGTCTCTGAAGTGCGCCTGCGGCCTAGCATTGGGTGAGTCGGAATCCCTTACCCCGGCCGCGGAACAGGCCGAGCCCCTCCTGGACCAGTGGTCCGAGTGCCAGTTCCCAGGTGCGGTATCCTGGGAGGAAGCCTTCTCCGCGGAGCTCCAAACCGCCGCCGTCGCCGGAGACCTCCGTGGTCTCTTACCTTCTGGCCCAGTGGAACCCGGATCTGCATGGGGGTCCACGGGCCCCAACCCGGACTGGTCCGCATACTCGGGCCTGCTACAGCAACCCCTAATGCCGCTTCCGGCCCCCACCGTTATCTGCCCGGCGGCAGAAGAGTGGGCCTGGGAAAACCCGGGGACGACCTAATGGGCTTCCCCAGGGAGACCCGAGCTGAAGCTCAGAGGAGCAGCGAGTATTGCTCCCAGCAAATCCAGCAGCTGAGTCGGGAGCAGCAGGAAAGGGAGCTTCGCTGTGAGCAGCTTCAAGTGCGGGCCAAAGCTGCCAAGTCCAGGGCCCGCCTGAGGGAGGTGTCCAACCCAGGCCCCCGTGAAGAAGGGCAGGTGGTCTGCTTCCACCGTGAGGCAGGATGGGGCTTCATAAGGAGTCCCGGGCTGGAGCGGGATGTCTTCTTTAATCGGCGTGACGTCGAGCCCCAGCTCAAGAAGGGACACCCTGGCTGGAGTCTCGCCGTGGGCGACATGGTGACTTACAACCGCCACAATGGAGAGTGAGGGTGGTATGCCCTGGATATCCATAAAGTGTCCAGGAGCGAGTCCCCCGCGCACTCAACTGTGGAGGGCCGGCTAGCCTCCGTCGGGAGGAATGAGCCCTTTCCCCGGAGGGAACACATGGACTGAGCAGCCACCGGCTGCTGTTGTCGTTGAGTTATACTGGTTGCATTACTGCATTATGTTTATTTTGACTTTCTAGAGACACGTGTCCCTGCGGACTGGCAGCAGACAGACTCTTTACATTGTATATAGTTTGCATCTCTTAAGGTGCTCCACATTGGTTTTATGTGAAACCGTGCCTTTCTTCTACCTCAAGTCCCCAGAAGAAAAACCTGTCAGGGTGGCTCTATGGGAGGTCCAACTCGGGATCTTCCTGCCCTGCAGCCACCCCAGGGCCCACATTGAGGGCTTAGGACAGGTCCCTCACACTTCTGAACTGACTCTGCGTCCTTGCACTTTTATCTGTCTGTTTGCATTAAGGTCTCTGGAAAAATGCTAGCACTATTGTAATTTTATAATTTTATACTTTTGTACTTTTATACTATTTACCTTGTTATGCAACGTTTAAGAAATGTGCCTCCCATAAAGGGAAGATAGTTCATGTTATTAGTAAAAAAAAAAAAAATTCCTGGGTGTTACTTCTTTTGCAGCCCGCGGACGTGCTGTGTTTTAACAGGGGGGAATGTGGCACCCCTGAGGGTTCGACCGCCACAGGGATGCTGCACTTCTCTAATGGAGTGTGGTGTTCCTCCTCTGAGGTAAGGCCAGTGTGATAGTCGTGACCCAAGCCTTTGCATCCAACACCACATTTCTCCACCAGAGGGAGCTACTATGCACTAGGTGCTGCTCCCCTGGTTACAGGGAGACTGGGAACCAAGAGAGAGGGGAACCAGTTAGTGGGTGAGGGTGGAGGACTTACAAGTTAGTTACACTTTAGATTTCATATTTAATTCAAAGCCATCTTTGATCTTGGTTCTTCTTCGGCTGTTCTCTGTGCTGTCAACTACTGTGTGTAATGTGACCTCCCTCCGGGAGCGCAGATCCTGTGTGGGCCTGCGCTGGCAAGGGACACAGCCCTCGTACCCTGGCCTTGGGACAAGAGGTAGGTTGTAGGCAAGGAATGTCTCAACCCGGCCAAGGACCAAGATCAAGAAGGCCCGGAGCTTAAGAGTGTGGCTCCGTAGCAAATGGATCCCAGGCAGGATGCAGACGGAGCGGTGTACGCCACCTCTCCTCGCAAACCTGATATATTCAGAGGGACTCCGGCTGCAAATGGGGTACCGGCCCCCGACACCCGACCTTGCTACTCTACGTCCTGGACGGGAAAGCCCGGTTAGGCCCAGAGGATCCCACTGGGTATCGGACGGAGCGGAGCTGCCCTCGTGCCCTGGTTCTGAGAGGAGCTCAGAGGGAGACCCGGCCTATTTGCACACACACGGACAGGAAAGGAATTGGTCTGTAGTTCAGGAACACTCTGCTGTAGGGCCGCGACTGAATGCTGGACTTACTCGGAGGTTGTCGGACCCCCGTCTCTGGTAAGCGCAGGACTCCGCGGGGAGCAGGGAGTAGCCTTCCTTTGCCAGCTACGTGAGTAAAGCCTTGGAAGTTCACCCCTATGGCCTCCGGACTGTTATTTCTGCGCTACACCGCGGGATGCGGGATGCCTTCTCCTCAACTACTACCCCCTCCATCCTGTCCCTCTGCCCTGAGGCCTTGCTCCGCCTGTGGGGAGTAGTAAGAACTCTGGCCGCCGTAACATCATGCCTCAGCGGACTGCAGCGGCGCTGGTGACCCTTCACCAGGAACCACAGGTGGCGTAGTCGTTAACCAACCACTCGACCCGGGTAAGCCCACACCATCTCCTTTTAATGTGACGGCCCTGAGCACGGGTCGGGTCCGGGCCACGGCTGCATCCCATCTCTCCATCACAGGACCCGACACTGAGTCCCCCAACACCCAGGGTAAACTAAAGGGCTTTCCCGAAGTAGAGGCGTCACAGCGGTCACACGGATATTGATTTGATTTAGATTTCTCTTTTGTTCATTCACTTTGCATTTTGTTCCTAAGAAAAATAAACTATTAACACTTCTATTTATGAAAGCATTCTTGATTTGTAGCATTTTTCCCCCTCCTACCTAAAACTTTTGCATGGTACTGTACAAGTATATTGATGTCACTTGCTGGAGTGAAACAGGATGCTGCTGGGTACATTATGTAACAGTGCCATGTCTAGCGGGTGAGAGTGGTCTGGAGACTGTACGTTTTATTACCTCTCCTGTGTGTGCTCGGATGGGCTATAAAGTGAAGCGTTAGCAGCATGTTAAATAAATGATAGTGTTTGGTGTAATGTTAAAGAGGTTGGCCTTGTGGCATGGCCCCTAGTTATAGCTGTAGGGAGTAGGGAACTAATGTTTGCCAAGTGGCACAACTTTGTCCAATTATTAGAACTACTAAGAAAAAGTGTGGCTGCTTCACAGGGCATGAAGATGACATTAGTTATACTGCCGGAGAATACAAACACTATTTACAGCAGTTTAGCCCTTTTTATATTCTGCAAGCAGTTATTCTTCAGGTTTCCTGGTATGGACTTATCTTCCTGCAGAATATGGATGACATATGGGGCAAATTTTTTCCAGGTTTATACTGTTCCACTTCCAGATCAGATTTGTTTATGAGACAATAACTCAGCTTATACCATAGTAATAATAATTATTATTATTATTTTATTTATACAGGGTGGTCCAAAAGTAGGTGGCCAGAAAATAATCACATTTATTTTGATTTACAGTTAGGTCCATATATATTTGGACAAAGACAACATTTTTCTAATTTTGGTTCTAGACATTACCACAATGAATTTTAAACAAAACAATTCAGATGCAGTTGAAGTTCAGACTTTCAGCTTTCATTTGAGGGTATCCACATTAAAATTGGATGAAGGGTTTAGGAGTTTTAGCTCCTTAACATGTGACACCCTGTTTTTAAAGGGACCAAAAGTAATTGGACAATTGACTCCAAGGCTATTTCATGGACAGGTGTGGGCAATCCCTTCGTTATGTCATTCTCAATTAAGCAGATAAAAGGCCTGGAGTTGATTTGAGGTGTGGTGCTTGCATTTGGAAGGTTTTGCTGTGAAGTAAACATGCGGTCAAAGGAGCTCTCCATGCAGGTGAAACAAGCCATCCTTAAGCTGCAAAAACAGAAAAAACCCATCCGAGAAATTGCTACAATATTAGGAGTGGCAAAATCTACAGTTTGGTACATCCTGAGAAAGAAAGAAAGCACTGGTGAACTCATCAATGCTAAAAGACCTGGGCACCCACGGAAGACAACAGTGGTGGATGATCCCAGAATAATCTCCATGGTGAAGAGAAACCCTTTCACAACAGCCAACCAAGTGAACAACACTCTCCAGGAGGTAGGCGTATCAATATCCAAATCTACCATAAAGAGAAGACTGCATGAAAGTAAATACAGAGGGTTCACTGCACGGTGCAAGCCACTCATAAGCATCAAGAATAAAAAGGCTAGACTGGACTTTGCTAAAAAACATCTAAAAAAGCCAGCACAGTTCTGGAAGAACATTCTTTGGACAGATGAAACCAAGATCAACCTCTACTAGAATGATGGAAAGAGAAAAGTATGGCGAAGGCATGGTACAGCTCATGATCCAAAGCATACCACATCATCTGTAAAACACGGCGGAGGCAGTGTGATGGCTTGGGCATGCATGGCTGCCAGTGGCACAGGGTCACTAGTGTTTATTGATGATGTGACACAGGACAGAAGCAGCCGAATGAATTCTGATGTATTCAGAGCCATACTGTGTGCTCAGATCCAGCCAAATGCAGCTAAACTGATTGATCGTCGTTTCATACTACAGATGGAGAATGACCCAAAACATAAAGCCAAAGCAACCCAGTAGTTTATTAAAGCAAAGAAGTGGAATATTCTTGAATGGCCAAGTCAGTCACCTGATCTCAACCCAATTGAGCATTCATTTCACTTGTTAAAGACTAAACTTCAGACAGAAAGGCCGACAAACAAACAGCAACTGAAAACCACCGCAGTGAAGGCCTGGCAGAGCATCAAAAAGGAGGAAACACAGCATCTGGTGATGTCCATGAGTTCAAGACTTCAGGCAGTCATTGCCAACAAAGGGTTTTCAACCAAGTACTAGAAATGAACATTTTATTTACAATTATTTAATCTGTCCAATTACTTTTGGTCCCTTTAAAAACAGGGTGGCACATGTTAAGGAGCTGAAACTCCTAAACCCTTCAACCAATGTTAATGTGGATACCATCAAATTAAAGCTGAAAGTCTGAACTTCAACTGCATCTGAATTGTTTTGTTTAAAATTCATTGTGGTAATGTCTTGAACCAAAATTCGAAAAATGTTGTCTCTGTCCAAATATATATGGACCTAACTGTATATATAAAATTATATTTACTAACACAAGCATAACATTGACAATTAAATTTTATTCTGAACAATAATACAAAAGCCCTTAAATTTTATCAACGCAGGTGCTCAAACTGTTTTCCATTACAATTTGCACAGCCTTGAAGTCTGCCTCTTACGCTTCCACAAACTTTTTTGCACAAGTCTCTTTGGGTATTAATTTCTTGAAATGCATCTCTTACGTAATTTTTCAAATCACTGACACTTTTTGGTTTTCGACTATAAACTTTGTCCTTGAGTACTCCCCAAAAGAAAAAATCCATTGGGGTCAAGTCTGGTGAACGTGCCGGGCAATCAAGTGGACTTCTTCGGCCAATCCATTTAATAGGAAATGTTTCATTAAGATACTCGCGGACTACTCTTGAATAATGTGGAGGGCCCCATCTTGTTGGAAATAAAGACTTTTTTTTCAAAGAGTCTGTGAGGAATGGAAAGTGGAATCTGATTGGTTGCTAAGTGAACCAGTTTCACTTTACACCATGTTTACCACCCTGTATAGCACCAATGTATACCCCAGCACTTTAGAATTGAGAGGGGACACGTAAAGACATTAGAGCAGCGGTGGCGAACCTATGGCACATGTGCCACAGGTGGCACGCAGAGCCCTCCTTGTTGGCACGCGAGCCATAGGATAAGCGCAAGCACCGCCGCCAGCCTCCTGAGCCAGTTCCATCACCTGCGACCGCACGCTGTCTGCTGAGCCAGCACGCTGTGTGTCTTGGGCCAGGGCGCGCGCTGTGTGTCTTGTGCCGGGGCGTGCGCTGTGCGAGTTGTGCCGGGGCGCGCGTTGTGTGTGCTGTGCCGGGGCACTGCGACCGCCACCACTCTCATCAGCCCGCGCACCATCCCCCTCCCACTAGAATCGCGGCCCCTCTAATCTGCACACGTGCTGCCTGATGGGAGCCAGGCGCGGCCTGAGCAGAGTGGCCCGCGGCGCTAGTGAAGCGCTGAGGAAGGTGAGGAGATGACACACGTGACAGGTAGGACTGAGAAATGTGAAGTCCAGATCAGCGTTGGAATGAGCAGAGGTGAGTATTTATTATTATTTTACTCTGGGGCCATTATACAGCGTGCAGCACCATGTGGGGCCCATTATATGGCGGCGTGCAGAACCATGTGGGGCCCATTATATGGCGTGCAGCTCTATGTGGAGCCATTATACTGTATGGAGGACTATGTGGGCCATTATTCCATATGGAGGACTATGTGGGGCCCATTATACTGTATGGAGGACTATGTGGGGCCCATTATACTGTATGGAGGGCTATGTGGGGCCATTATTCTTTATGGAGGACTATGTGGGGCCCATTATACTGTATGGAGGACTATGTGGGGCCCATTATACTGTATGGAGGACTATGTGGGGCCATTATTCTTTATGGAGGACTATGTGGGGCCCATTATTCTTTATGGAGGACCATGTGGGGCCCATTATACTGTATGGAGCACTATGTGGGGCCCATTATACTGTATGGAGCACTATGTGGGGCCCATTGTACTGTATGGAGGACTATGTGGGGCCCATTATACTGTATGGAGGACTATGTGGGGCCCATTATACTGTATGGAGGACTATGTGGGGCCATTATACTGTATGGAGGACTATGTGGGGCCCATTATACTGTATGGAGGACTATGTGGGGCCATTATACTGCATGGAGGACTATGTGGGGCCATTATACTGTATGGAGGACTATGTGGGCCATTATTCTGTATGGAGGACTATGTGGGGCCATTATTCTGTACGGAGGACTATGTGGTGCCCATTATACTGCATGGAGGACTATGTGGGGCCATTATCCTGTATGCAGGACTATGTGGGGCCCATTATTCTGTATGGAGGACTTTGTGGGGCCCATTATTCTGCATGGAGGACTATGTGGGGCCCTTATACTCTATGGAGGACTATGTAAGGCCATTATTCTGTATGAATGACTATGTGTGGCCATTATTCTGTATGGGGGACTATGTGGGGCCATTATTCTGTATGGAGGACTATGTGGGGCCCATTATTCTGTATAGAGGACTATGTGGGGCCATTATACTGTATGGAGCACTATGTGGGGCCCATTATACTGTATGGAGGACTATGTGGGGCCCATTATACTGTATGGAGGACTATGTGGGGCCCATTATACTGTATGGAGGACAATGTGGGGCCCATTATACTGTATGGAGGACTATGTGGGGCCATTATACTGTATGGAGGACTATGTGGGGCCATTATACTGTATGGAGGACTATGTGGGGCCATTATACTGTATAGAAGACTATGTGGGGCCATTATACTGTATGGAGGACTATGTGGGGCCATTATACTGTATGGAGGACTATTTGGGGCCATTATACTGTATAGAAGACTATGTGGGGCCATTATATTGTATGGAGGACTATATGGGGCCCATTATTCTGTATGGAGGACTATGTGAGGCCATTATTCTGTATGGAGGAATATGTGGGGCCCACTATACTGTATGGAGAACTATGTGGGGCCATTATACTGTATGGAGGGCTGTGTGGGGATTACAGTTGGAGAATCATACTGTGATGGGGTCACCATTCTTTGTTGGGGGGATTGAGGGAGAGGGGTACAGTATGGTCATTATACTGTGGGGGTATCATACTGTGTTTGGGGACAGTTTTGTTTGCATCCTACTTTATTATATGTATTATTCAAGGTTTGTTATTGCATATTTAAATTGGGCCATATGCTTTTTACTGCTTTTACAAAACATATTATATTATTCTACTATAATTCCAAAAGTTAATTTTTTATTTGATAAGGAAAAACTTCCTCAATTGTATACATTTTTTTCAACAAATATCAAGGTTGGCCTGCGACTTTGTCCAAGCTTTTAACTTTGGCCCTCTGTGTATTTGAGTTTGACATCCCTGTCTTAAAGGGTTATTCTCATCATGATAAAGGGTTACAATTGCAAAGAGGTAGTAAAAGCAAACAACTTTTACTTTTGATTAAAAATCCTCTGCAATTGGTGGCTAGTATCTTAGGCTTGGAGTGCAGCACTTACAAGCTCTCTGCTATAGAGTCTATAGCACGCTAATGTATGAGTTGTTTTTCTAAACTAAAACCTCAGTAGTCAGGAAAAATTGCTATGTTGGCACTTTGCAATAAATGGGTTTTGGATTGCAGTTTGGGCACTAGGTCTCCAAAAGGTTCGCCATCACTGCATTAGAGTAGCACATAGTTCACCAGTTACAGGAGGAGTGAGGGTCCTGCCCACAAGCTGACAATCTATAAGGAAATAGGGGGACACAATAGGTAGAAAGTGCTTGTTATATCCAGTCCAGCCATCATTATAATAAATAGGGGTCTTCATATAAAGCAGCGTGATCCGGTCACCAGCCAGTATCTAAGTGCAATTACCAAGTGCTATTGGGTGCATGGACAATGTGGAGACAGATGAATAGGAGGGAACAGATTCTGAGGACAATTTTAGAAAGAAGGAACAGGGGAGAGTTACCGTATTTTTTGGACTATAAGACGCGTTTTTTTCCCCGCAAAATTTGGGATGAAAATTGAGGTGTGTCTTATAGTCCAAAGGTAGCTTACAGGGGGGCGGTAGCGGTACAGCGGGATCACAGGAGACAGGGTCATCACTGCAGGAAGCTGGCGGCGGCAGGAGGGGAACGGTGCTGAGGGCCCTGGGAGGAGGGGTGTCTTGGCGGTGGGAGGCTACGGGCCCTGGGCTTCAAGAAAATGTCAGTGGTGAGGCAGGAGCAGAGTCACTGCTCTGTACATTCATTTCCCTGCGGTGGGCTTCAGGAAAATGGTCATCGGTGGAGGCGCATGCACAGATTTAGATCTCGGCTCTTCAAGTACCCACAATGAGTTCTTGGTGAGTTTTTGACGCTGTGCATTTTTGCCGCACAAAGAACACAGCATCTTACAATTCCAGCAGAATGGATGGGATTTATAGAAATCTTATGCCCACCATGCTTTTTTTTTTTTTACGCTGCGTAACCTGACCTGCGGTGCTTGTTTCATATCGGCAACATTTCAGTTTCTCTTGTGGGTGCGCAGATTTTTCCCTTAGAATTGCATTAGATGTGAAAAATCTGCAGATAAATACACACATACATTTACTGTGTTTCCACTGAAGAAACACACTAAATACATGGTTTAATGTGCACATGACTGTAGCAATAATTAAAGTCTCAAAAATAAAGCAGCTTTGTTTAAAGCATGACGTCCCAAAGAAAAGGACCAAAAACATAATAAAAACGCTTGTAAAAAATGCACTCAAAAATCCAATTAAAAAAACGCAAGTAACCTAATTTTTCTGATAGATATCGAAATGCTGCGTAAAATCTGCAACATCAAAAACTAAGGTTAAGTTCCCATGATGAGTATTTGGTGAGTTTTTGAAGTTGCAGATTTTCTGCAGCATTTCTGCATCTATTAGGTAAATTAGGTTACTTGCGTTTTGTTCATTGAGTTTTTGTGTGTGTTTTTTAAATGCATTTTATCATGTTTTTGACGCTGCATCTTTTTGTCTCTTTTTGGTATGTCATGTTAACATGACATACCAAAATAAATAAAGCTGCTTCGCTTTTAATACTTTCTAGTATTTGGCTTTGCCAAAACTTTATTAATACAGTTGTGAGCGGAAACAGATTTTATATGTGTTGCATTTTTATGTTGCTATGGTGATCAATTATTAAAGTTATATCCAGGGGCATACATAGGAATCATGGAGCCCCATAGCAGAAGTTCTACTTGGCCCCTCTTCCCTCCCAAAAAAAGAAAAAATAAATAAATATTTGTCTGTGTCACAGAAGAGCAGATCTCACAACTTTTCAGCCTTTACACAGTAATTTTCTTCCTTCTGAAGTCCTAGATTCCTCTTTCATTGCCCCCATAAAGTATGATGCAAACTAAAATGCCCCACAAACACAGTATGATACCCCCATGGTGAATTCCTCCACATGCTCAATATAATAACCCTACTGTACCCCACCTCAACTCCCAAGGCAAAGTATGGTGACCCCAACACAGTATTATCCCCAACTGTGACCCCCACACAGCCCTTCATACAGTAAAATGGGCCTACATACAGTATAATGGCCCGCACTAGCCCCCCAAACAGTATAATGGCCCCACACAGCCCTCCAAACAGTATGATGGACCGCACACAAACCTTCACATTGCTTTCATACAGTATAATGGCCCCCCACATAGCCCTCCACAGAGTATAATGCTCTCCTCATGGTCCTCCACACAGTATAATGCACTCCCCATGGTCCTTCAAACTGTATAATGTGCTCCCCAATATCCTCCACACAGTATAATGCACTCCCCATGATCCTGCACCCAGTATAATGCACTCTCCATGATCCTACACACAGTATAATGCACTCCCCATGGTCCTCCACACAGAATAATGCACTCCCCATGGTCCTCCATGCAGTATAATGCAGCCTCCATAGAGTAAAATGCAGCCCCATAGGGTAAAATGCAGCCCTCCATAGGGTAAAATGTACCCCTCCCATAGGGTAAAATGGAGCCCCCAGTCCTCCAGTATTATCACTACTCACTGATTAAAAAAAATATATACTTACCGCTCCTCGTTTCCCTGCTGCTTTGGTCTATGCAACTTGTCTCCTCTCATCACCTCAGCAGCTGGCAGCTCCACTGTCTGACAGCGTGGCGCAATGAAGTGATGTCATGGCGCCACTGCGTCAGATGCAGAGGAGCAATAATGGGAGAGGGAGTGTCACATGATGCTCCCTCCTCCATCATTGCTTTCAAATGTATTGGCATTTGCCGATACAGTTGAATGCGGGGCGGGGGGTTTCTCTGGCTGACCGGAGGGCTGGCGCAGTGCAGGCACTGACACCTGGGACCCCCCGGCTCACGGGCCCCATAGCAGTCGTGTTGCCTGCCGCCAATGGTGGTACACCACTGGTTATATCTATATCATACAGGATGGATGAGCCATGTACTACAGTGCTCAGTTTGACATGGACAATGCTAAAGGTCACCCAATTATACACCTCTTCTTCTGACATTACACCCACATTAATAGAAAATACCAGGGATTGTCTGTCTGCTGTCTCTTACATCATGTCCTCACTCTGTCTGAATCTGAATCTCTCCAAAACTGAACTTCTTGTGTTTCCTCCCTCTAACTGACTTATACCCAATATTGCAATTGCCTTGGGTGGTTTAACCATAACTCCCAAGCAGCCTGCTCACTGTCTTGGAGTTATATTTGACACAGAACTTTCCTTAATCCCCTATATCCAATCACTCACTAGCGCATGTTACCTGCATCTTAAAAACATCTCCAGAATCGACCTTTTCTCACCTTTGAAACTGCAAAAACTCATACAATCACTCTTATTCACTCTTGTCTGGACTACTGCAACCCTGTACTGATCGGTCTCCTTCTAACCAAACTCTCTCCTCTCCAATCCATCCTGATTGCAGCAGCCAGGGTTGTATCTCTACAATGATGCCTCTACCTTGTGCCAGTCATTGCACTGGTTATTCATCCGTTACAGATAACAATAGAAACTTATTTCTCTCACTCACAAAGCGCTCCAAAGTTCTGCACTGCCCTACATCTCCTCCCTTATCTCTGTCTCTCACCCTACCCATTCTCTGCATTTTGGTACATGTAAATTCCTTGATTCCTACCACAATTACACAGGCACTATTTAAAATAGTAGGCAGGTCACTGAAAGCACAGTGACCTATCAGAAGCCAGAGTGGAATACATAAGCAGAGCACCACATAAAGCCCCTCCCCAAAGGCTGCCCTGGAGCACGAGCATATCATTTTCTCAGGAATGATAATAAAGATTAAAAAAAAACACAACACACATTTCATCAACAAAGGTATCATTTTAATCAGTGTAACAGCGCCCACCTGACAGTGTATGTAGTTTACTAAGCTCAGTCCTGCTGACAGGTGTGCTTTAAAATGTCTGCAGAAAAAAAGTATGGAGTGGAGGGATGGGAGAGAGCACAAAATTGGAAAAAAAAACGCCCAGCACAGGGTTCAAAACCAAATTGTTGTAGAGTATTTTGGTTTACTAGGTGTGAAAAAGTCTTTATTCATGGGTGCCACATGCTGCCCATGTTCTCAACTAGATTGTAATTGCATGTAGAGGTTGTATGGAGGTTGAAGCAGCTACAGAAGCCCCCAAAGCCCAGGATGCTTCTTTTAGCACCACTGCTGCAACTTCAAAGATGGTCTTCACTTCTCAAGTCTCAACCTCGCCAATAATTGCCACAAAGCCTCGTGAGCAAAAGGGCCATGGTGGGAAAAACAGCTGCAGCAGTGTTCAGCCCCTATAACCCGTATGTATGCCTTTGAGAATGCTTGTAAAAGAGTCAACCCATACCATTTTCCTATAGCCTAATTTTCCTCGTAAACATGCAGTTGTCTCTGCCTCCCACATTCTGTGTTAACAAGAATGCTAATATCGATAGCACCGAGCACCGGTCAGTCCATTTGATCCAGCCAGTGTTTGAAGTCCTCCTGCCTTTGATGATCTAAGACAGAACGTGAAGACAAAGGTGTTTTCAGATCTCTGTGTGAAGGCGAAGGGTGTTAGTGATATCAAAGGATGAAACCTATAAATGTGAGACCCCCTTGTAGAACTGGCCAGTCATAGAGACTGCTACACACACATTACAACTACACAGGTTACATGGTATCAATGGGAGCGACTATGAGCTTCATGAAGATCCAGAGAAGGGTAAATGAGAAGATACGGAGAGGTCTATCACAAAAGAGTCAACATGTTGCAGGTGACAATCATTGCCATTTTTATTTTATGTCTTCGTATCTGTGCATGTATGGCTGTTCATCCGCTATTGTACATTCTTATAACTTGACCATAAAAGAAGACCAAATGGAAATTTAGCTTTGTTCCATTGAGGTCACCTTCTGATGATGATTATGTTGCTTTATGACTGAGATCAATGTGTGATGAACTGAGAACATCTGATTAGTCCTGATTCATATTCAGCATGTACATTTTTTTTAGCACTTTTTAAACTTCTAAGCAAAAGCACGTCATACAAGCGGTGCACCATGTTTTACTTCAGTGCAAAGTGCGGCAGATTTATGAGATACACAGTATTTATGTGTTTCTAAAACTGATGCAGGTGCTTAGGAAATAGGGCTTCATTCACACCGCATTTGCCAATAGAGCAGCTGTCAGTCATCCTGACTCTGTACTAAAGAAGAGAGAAAAAGACGGGATGGTGAGCGCTGCTGAAATAGCCCTGGAATCCATATGTGTGAAGAGCCGTCCTATCACTGAATAATTAATGAGCGGCAATGAGCTTCAGCATCAAACTTATGTCTTGGTCAGTCCATATATACACACAGTACTAAATAGTCAGGATTTAAAGGGAACCCCTCAGGCGATTTATGCTGCCCAAATCATGGCAGCATGAATTTAAGCCAAGCAGTACGATTGCAGCCAGGTATATTATTATATGAAATGCTTCGGCCTTTCAGAGAAAATATACTTTAAAGATATGGTTCTTCCCAGCACCGATTCAGGTGATTGACAGGTCCCCCTCTCACATGTGCATAGGGAGAGACCTGTCAATCACCTCTAGCAGTGCCAGCGGAGGGTGGAGCCAGACTAGGCTTGACAGCAAGAGTCGCCTGACAGATTCCCTTTAAAAGAGACCTGTCACCAGATTTCTCCATACAAACTCCTTATATAACTAAATAGACCTCTTAGACCTGATCACAATGATGCACCTTGCCACATAGGCTGCTCCTCCATGTCCCTCCTCCCTGCTGAGATCTCACACTGCTCAATACAAGCTGCAGCTGTCAGTCACCCTAGGTGCGAAGAGACAGAATACACTGCCACTCATGAGATGTTTCATTCTATAACTGATAATCTTAAAAATACAAGTTACTTTTTAAGTTACTTTTAAAATAAATACATATAAGTTCTAAGAGATACTTGGCAGTTTATGTTCTTGTATTATTCCTGCTGCTCCTCTAAGTACTTAACTTTTTTCTGTTTTAAAGGGAATATGTCAGCAGGTTTTTGCTATGTAATCTGAAGACAGCAGGAGATAGGGGCTGAAACACTGAATTCAGTGATGTGTCAGTTTTCAAACTGTGTGTTGTTTACTTATAATGAAGGTTTTATCACTTTTAGATTATCATTGCCATGTCTGATGTGCATGCGACTACTGAATCAACCACATCCCCTCCTTTGAGAAGCAGCTGATGGTCAATAAACAATATACACAGAAATCTGTGGTGTGGGTGACGGCAGCTTTCGCAGCTCTGTGTCATGTTACATCTGAACTCTAATTGTGTCACAACTGCTGCACCCAGTAAACTAAGTGACGCATCGCTGGAATCAGGGTCTCTTTTTTTACATTATGCTGCTCTCAGATGAGGTTGAAAAACCTGCTGACAGATTCCCTTTAAAATCCACCCTAGGATTTGGGCTTTTCTTAATTTAGTGCACCCAGTATTTTAATTTTAATAGACTTTACCAAGGAGGTGTTGCTCACAGGATTCCCTTGGAGGCATGTTTTCAGACTGCCCTGCATTATTACTGTGTGATCAATCTCTCCGTGGTAAAGACTATAAAAATGTGCATATTGGGGACACTAAATTAAAAGGTCTATCCCTGGAACTGTATGACGAATATTGAAAAGAAAAGCGGAATATTCTGGAGAGCAGCAGCCACTTTTGACGTGGCGACAGGTCTTTTTTATATAAAATAAAAAAAGTTGGGAGTATGGATCAAAGTGATGTTATTCTGATACCTTTTCTCATTGTTGTATTTAAAGGGGTATTCCCATCTCTAAGATCCTATCCCAATATGTAGTAGGTGTAATAATAATAATATTAGCAAATACCTCCAATTGGAAATGTAGTATAGTTTTTTCTGATTCACTATGTCTCTTTCCTCATGTGCAGGGCATTGCAGGACCTTTGGTATCCATGGTTACATCCACTGATATAGTAGGTTAGTTAGCTAGTTGCTAGTGGTCGTAACCATGGATACCTAAGGTCCTGCAATGCCTGCACATGAGGAAAGAGAGGTAGAGATTTGGAAAAACTATACTACATTTCTAATTGGAGGTATTTGCTAATATTATTATTATTACACCTACTACATATTGGGATAGGATCTTGGAGATGGGAATACCTCTTTAACTCTTTTATATTGTGTATTATATATACTGTCTGATCAAGGCATCAGAGCAGTGTAAAAAAAAATTGAAAAATAAGACTATTCGCACATCATGCTTCCATGATCATTGCAATAGCCACCGCCATTCACTGTCTTTTGACTCTCTTCTGCATTACTTTGAATATGATGGTGTTCACACCAGTTAGGACCAGGGGGCATCAGTTGATATTAGATTAGCATTAAACCAAGCTTTGTAACAGAATTCAGCACATTGACTGCAGTATCACCTTGCCTGCTCTTCGGTTGAATCTATGGATCTCCACACTATGAAGCGATGCATATTTTCCTGTAGCTCTCTGGACATGTCTGATTTTTTGAATGCCCATTAATATAAGCTTTTTGGAGCATCTTTTCCTAGAATTCTACACAGTGTCGTCCCTCTGTTATTCTTCCTGAAATTGTACGAAGACATTTATAATTCGGACTCGGAATTACCATTCCCGTTAACGTTGATTTTGACATTACAATGGGTGGTAACAATCTGACACTTTTCATTCACTGTCAATCCACATTGACAAGGAGCATGGTAACACTCAGTTGTCAATATAAAGTGAATGTATCATCAGAAAATTACCTATTGAATAAGTCAGTGTAACAGAAAAACATGTATGTTTTTAAAAAAAAAATTGGATTTTTTTTTATTATTATTTCTCATATCACGATCTGTATATAAAAATAAACTAGAAGTTTTGCAATATTCAAACTGGCCACTAAGGCTATTCTAGACTTTTTTATCTATTGTTCTTTCAGGAAATACACATGTATATAAGCAGCAATATGTTGAGATTAGATTTTCTGTATTAAAGCATCTAATGAGTGTGAGCAAAGGTCGTTGTGAAGGGAGAGGGAGCAGGTGAGCTGTGACATCAACTATTGTGAATGGTGGATCCTGTGTTATCACTCAGCTGTGTACAAAGATGTTATTTGTCATTATAATCCTGCCTCTGATGATAATGAGACTTCTGAAAAGTCTTTTGTAAAGAACAGGAAGTATGAGTCTAAAATAGCCCTAGTGACCACTGTGAAAATTGCAAGATTTATATTTTTTTAAATGCAGATATAAAATATAAAAAAAAAAACATTTTATTAAAAAAAGTACATTTAACATAAAAACTAAATTTATGCAGTATGTCACTTTCTGATGGCATATTACGTTTAATCATACATTTCTAGGACAGCACAGAATAAGCATTACATTTTTGTCTACAACTAGCAGTAATATAAAAGGTCATCATATAGAGAAAGCATTGAAGGGGTGATCCGAAACTAACACTGATTTAATCATAAAACTCTATCTACTTAATGTAATAATCTAATCTCTTTTCTAATGTACTTTAATTAAAAATTCCCTACTGCTCCTGCTCCACATTACCTGCTTTATGTTTTTTACCTACTTTTTGTTTGATGACACTTCTCTTGAGAATCCCAGTGCATGCTGGGATACTCAGACAAGACATCATCAGGGGTCAGAAGCTGTGGTTACTGCCACTGCCTCTTCCTCCTCCCTGAAACGATGCATCATCAGTGATCTCCGTTTTAGGGGCCTGGGCTAGTCCCTACTGAATATGCGTCGGCTGTCAATTCCGACATATGCTCAGTAGGGTCTTGGCACTGTGCAATATTCTTTTTATTGCACAGTAACAGTGCACTCCTTCGCTGGCAACGTCACTTGCGGGGGAGGGGCTGGTCTAGTCAAAGTCCTGATCTTTATCTGATTGAGATGCCGTGGCATGATCTTAAAAAGGCTTTTCATGCTCGGAAACCCTCCAATATGGCAGAATTACAACAATTTTGCAAAGGTGAGTGGCCAAAGTTCCTCCAAAGTGTTGTAAAAGACTCATTGCCAGTTATCGCAAACGCTTGATTGCAGTTGTTGCTGCTAGGGGTGGCACAACCAGTTATAAGGTTTAGGGGGCAATCACTTTTTCACACAGGGCCCTGTAGGTTTGGATTTCTTTTTCCCTTAATAATAAAGACCTTCATTTAAAAACTGCATTTTGTGTTTCCTTGTGTTATCTTTGTCTAATATTTAAATTTGTTTTGTGACGTGAAACATTTAAGTGTGAGAAACATGCAAAAGGATAAGAAATCAGGAAGGGGGCAAACACTTTTTCACACCACTGTATATTAAAAAGAAATGTGATTATTACATTAATTAGATATTTACGATTAAATCAGTGTTAGTTTCAGACCATCCCTTTAATTAACAAACCACCCCAAAAGTGAATTAATTAGTAGGTATTTAGAAGGTTTTACTGTAACGTTTTTTGAGACTCTGTGTGATGTGCACTAATCATGAAAGTGTTACTTGCTCTTAAGATAATGTCAACCTTTGAATATTTAGTTGTTAGGTGCAAAATCCAATTCCAAAATTAAATATGATGTAGAAGATAGATAGATATTCACATGTAAAGCGCCATGGAATAAATGGCGCTATAATAATAAATAATAATAATAGATATAGGATAGATAGATAGATAGATAATACAGGGGCGGACCTACCGCCCGTGCAGCCGGTTCATTGAACTGGGGGCCCCCGAGGGAGAGGGGGCCCCTCCAGCCTCCAACAGGGCCGCCATCAGGGCATGACTGCCCAGACTCCAGCATGGGGCCTGGCCGGTCGGGGCCCCCTCGGAGCCCCGTTGGGGCCCCCCTCTTGTGCGTCTCCTCATGGGGCCCCCCCGCAGGACCCCCCGCCGTCACATCACCCCCCGCCGTCACATGACCGGAGATGTCCCTGCGCTCAGCATGGTTCCACGGCCCCATGCTGAGCGCAGGGACATCTCCGGCCATGTGACGGCGCCGGCACAATACTTACCACTCCCCGTGCCTCCGCAGCGTCTTCCGCGTTCTCTGACTGTGACGTCTCAGGTCAGAGGGCGCGGTGACGTATTTACACCGCGCGCGCTCTCTCCTGACCTGACACAGTGCAGAGCGGGAAGACGCGCACAAAGCTGGAGTCCGGAGCAGAGCCGGCAGCAGGTAAGAAGTGAGGTGAGTATTGGATTTTTTTATTTTTTTCATGTATGGTGGGGAGGGTGTGTGACATCCTGCATGGGGCATTATATGGGGGGGGGTGACATCCTGCATGGGGCATTATATGGGGGGGGGTGACATCCTACATGGGGCATTATATGGGGGGGTGACATCCTGCATGGGGCATTTTATGGGGGGGAGAGGTGACATCCTGCATTATAAGGGAGGGGGGTGACATCCTGCATGGGGCATTATATGGGGGGGTGACATACTGCACGGGGCATTATAAGAGGGGGAGGGGGGAATTGACATCCTGCATGGGGCATTTTATGGGGGGTAGAGGTGACAACCTGCATAGGGCATTAAAAGGTGGGTGTCATTCTGCATGGGGCATTATAAGGGGGGGAACAGCCTGCATGGAGCGTTACATGGGGGCCAATATTCTGTATGGAGCGTTATATGGGGGTAGGAATTCTGTATGGAGCGTTATATGGGGTCAGTATTCTGTATGGAGCGTTATATGGGGGACAGTATTCTGTATGGAGCGTTATATGGGGGTCAGTATTCTGTATGGAGCGTAATAGGGGGGTCAGTATTCTGTATGGAGCGTTATATGGGGGACAGTATTCTGTATGGAGCAATTTATGGGGGCCAGTATTCTGTATGCAGTGTTATATGGGGACCAGTATTCTGTATGGAGCGTTATATGGGGACCAGTATCCTGTATGGAGCGTTATATGGGGACCAGTATCCTGTATGGAACATTATATGGGGACCAGTATCCTGTATGAAGCATTATAAGGGGGTCAGTATCATGTATGGAGCATTATATGGTGCCCATAATACTGTATGGAGGACTATACTGTCCGGTCTGCACTGTGCGCTGTGAGGATTCGCCGGTTTCTGAGCTATTGTAGAATTTACACTATAATAATAAATAATAATAGATATAGGATAGAGAGATATATGGATAGATACATATACAGACAGATAGATAGATAGATAGATAGATAGATAGATAGATAGATAGATATGGGACAGATAGTAAGATATTTATAGGATAGAGAGATATATGGATAGATAGATGGATACAAGTGGTGTTCAAAAGTCCTGCATAGGCGTGAAGAAAACTATATATTTCATACTTCTGCATCTCTACAGTGAAACTGGTGGAACATATATGTTTTTGTAATCCCTCATTGTATGCCATACTCATTTTTGAATGTCCCAAGTGTATAAATTGTTACGGTATGCGCATTTTTGATAATTTTTTTTACAGCATAACCATACCTACACCAGTACAGTGTGTAGAATGGTGAACAGGTTTCTAAGTTCATTAACTTCCAAAGCAAGTTCACACAGACTTAAATTTTACTTTTTAAGATTTATTATTTTTTATTTAATTCAGAGTCCTGAAAAGGGCCTTTTGAGTGCATCTTTAGCTTCTAATACTTTATTGGCCAGCCTTTGCTCTTGAGCACCAACTTACATCTCTGTGGCATTGAGTGAACAAGCTTCTGCAGATGTTCACGAGTGATGATGTGGTTCCAGGCCTGTATCAGAGACTCAATCAACTCTCTCTTGGTCCTTGGCTGTTTTTTAGATTTCTCTATTGATACCTTGTGCCACAAATTTTCAATTGGATTGAGGTCCGGGGACTGGGCTGGCCAGTCAAAAGTAGCCACCTTGTTCTTTTTTTTCCATTCCGTTACTGTCTTAGCTCTGTGACAAGGAGCATTATCATCCTGGAAGATATAATCCCCTGAAAACAGGTGTTGAGCAGAAGGCAGCATTTTCTTATTAAGGATGTCTATGTATTTTTTTGCATTAACCATACCCTCCACAATATGAAGCCTTCCAACACCATTGGCTGCCATACAGCCCCAGACCATTACTTTCATCGGATGTTTCACAGAGAAGCTCAAACACTCTGGCTTGTACTCTTCATGTGGAAACCTTCTCACATAAGACTTACCATCATTTCCTAAAATGCAAAAAGTGCTTTCATCACTAAATAGCACTTTTTCCCACTCCTCCTTCCTCCATTTTGAATATTTCAATGCCCACAGTTTTCGCATTTGTCTTTGTATGGCTGTCATCAATGGCTTCTTTCGGGCCTTGCACCCTCTCAATCCTGCTTCCAAACATCTCTTCCTAACAGTTGATGTTGATACCTCAATATTGCACTTTTCTTGCCATTCTCGCAGAAGCTGAGGAGAGGTGAGCTTTCGATTGGCAAGGGATGTTCTTATCAGTACTCTATCCTCCCTTTTAGTTGACTTTCTGGGTCGACCAGATCTGGGCCTGTCCTGGGTAATTCCAAGCTGCTTATGTTTCTGCAAAATTGTTACGACTGTACTCTGATTACAGCCGACCTTCCTTGCGATCTGGGGGCCAGTATAACCCTCTTCATGTAGCATCACAACTCGCACACGATCCTCCGCTGACAAAAATCTGAAGGCTCCCATCATAAAGCTCTACAGTATGATTCACTAGATAGACCAACAGATAAAACAAACAAACAAAGCAGCAGATGTGATGCAATGTAATGGAATGTGATTGGCTGCCATATCCAGGTTATGATTGGTCACAAGAACCTCATCTGTGATTGGCTAATTTTGGATCTGAAGCTGTACAATATTTAGTTGTGCTTTCAATTCCCATATTGTTGCAATAATTTCAGGCAAAACTGCTTCAAAAGCTAAAAATATTACAGGGAGAGAATGCAAAATTGTATTCTGAACAAAACCAAATATAATATGTCATATTAGCATCGAAGATATTTGACAGAAAACGTTTAAAACTTGAAAAATCAATTTATCCTATGCCTATGCAGAGAGATATATGGATAAATAGATATAGGACAGATAGATAGATAGATAGATAGATAGATAGATAGATAGATAGATAGTTAGATATAGGATAGAGAGATATATGGATAGATAGATATGGGACAGTCAGATAGATAGATAGATAGATAGATAGATAGATGAGGATTCTGTGTTTACATGTTGCTGTTCTACGTGACTTCCCCTTTCCGTGCTTCCATGATTATCGATCATTGCTAAGTACACGGCTGGCCCCGGCCCAATGATAGAGGCAAATACACAACAATAAAATGAAAATATTTACAGCCATTAAAATGAGGCCTAAATCAGGTGGATTTATTGATTTGGCTACTGCTTACCGCAGCGATAAGGCACTTGCTTACTCATAGTTTATTACAGGCAACCCTTTTTTGTCTTTAATAATTCACAGCACTAATTGTCTTAAAATACAGAATTTGAAATGGCAAAGCAGGCAGATTGTCTTTCCTACATATCCGAGCCTCACTACCTCCCCTAGTGTCCATGTTGTAGAACCCCTGAAGTGAAGGTCCAGGCCTATATGAAGAGAAAGACTGGCATAATGTACTGTATGTGTAATAAAATGCTTTCAGATCAATTTAAAATGACATAATTATAATATACATATTCTTCATGACATGATGGGTATTATTTGTTGTACTTGGTTATGTTGCACCATCATATTCCACAGACATTATAATCACTGACCTCATTGGGGCTTACAATCCAAGTTTTCTATGAATGTGTCTTTGAGGTGGAGGACACCCATGTAAACATGGGGAGAACATACAAACTACTTGCAGATGTTGTCCTTGGTGGGATTTGAACCCAGGACCCCTGTGCTAACCACGGAGCCACCGTGATGCCCTTATTCTAATACCATCTTCTTCCTATCACTGTGATCCTAAATTGCATCTGTGGACCTGAATCAAAATGGATGCTCTTGAAATATATGTTAGAGGTTCTGCCAGCCTTTTTAATGACATTGTTTAGCATACTTAAAGGGGTATTCCAACTACAAACATTTATCACCTATACACTAGATGGATAATGATTACTAGAATGGTGGAGGTCTAACCACTAGGACCACCATTGATCGTTAGAACAATGGACTCAGGAGGAAGGGTATGACTAAAGTGTAGTCCACGTAGCTAACGGAGAAATGTTTGTGCCTAGAATACCTCTTTAAAGAAGACCAATCACTTGCCATAGATATGTATTTTTTTTTAACCTGGCGTGAATGCCACTGTTCTCCTGAATCGGATGTTCGTTCCTACACCTCTCCATTCCTCAGGTATGGCCCCTTATTCTCTGTTTATAAATCTAGTCTTTTTCTCCAACTGGGCGTGGCCCTCAAAAAGACTTCCATAGAGAAGAACTGATGAACACACCTACTTAACAAACAAAATTACATTTATATGCAAGGAAGAATGGAGCATATCTCAGGAATGGAGTGGAGCAGGACAGAGGAAATAACACATCAGATTAAGAAGAACGGAGGAAATTATAAATATAACATGTAAATGGAAAGTGACCGGTCATTTTTAAGGCTCATTCAGTCTGAAGTATAATTTCCTGAAAATTACATAATAACTCACTAACAAGTAAGAGATGTCATTCAAGTCAATTTTCCCATAAAACAGTTGTCTCCTGAAGGCAACCATTGTTAGTATGCCCTGCTAGCACACTTTTATGTAATATGTAGTATTGCCTCTTTCCATCACCAAATTTCCCATTTATGAGCCAAAGGAAGGAGCCTCTAGGATAAAGTGTGTCCTGTCTAAGTATCTAAGGGGTAATATTTCTCTTTGTGGAGAGTGACATGCCAGGCCTGGTATGCCAGTGTAAGAAGGTTTATAAACCATGCAATGCTCTTCTAGAAAATTAAATCTGCAAATTGCCTCTTCAGAGAGGAAGAGAACTTGGCTTTAATCCTAAGTCATATGGCAAGCCTCGTTAAATGGTCGATATTGACTTTTAAGATTGCTACTTCCAACAGGTGGCACTGGAGTTCAAGCAGTCTAAGTATAACATGGTCATTAATTTGAATGGTTCATACTATATTTCCCCTACAGCAAAGACTGACCCCAATTGATGCATCCATTAGAACAGGGATGTCAAACTCAAAACACACAGAGGGCCAAAATGAAAAACTTGGACAAAGTCACGGGCCAACCAGTATACAGAATAATGGGCCCCACACAGTCCTTCATACAGAATAATGGGCCCCACAGAGTCCTCCATACAGAATAATGAGCCCACATAGGGGTGGTGGTTCTGGTGTCGCGGGCCAAATATAGTCACCCTGCGGGCCAGATTTGGCCCACGGGCCAGAGTTTGACACGTATGCATTAGAACAATGAGGAAAATGTAAAACCATATAATTTTTCCAAAATTCAGCGAATAGCCTCTTTTATTGATAGCTCTGCAACGAGGATGCTATAACATCCTCTCCCTATTATGTATGGCCCAGTGTATTACTTCTATAATGTAATATGAGTGTTGTGGCAAATGGGATGGTTTCCATCGCTGACCATCCTCAAAGTATAAAGATTTAACCATTGAAAAGCAGAAAACCCCATTAACATTTATCATCATATTCAAATTACGTCATCTCTAATATGAAGGCGATGTTATATATGAGACTTATTGACTTGATTAATTATTTAGGATATCAAAAAAAAAGTGGGGGATTCCCTCTGTAGTATTTTTACTCCCTGTTCCGGAAATCTGTCTGCGATAGGCCATTTCACAAGTGCGTCTCACTTTATTAATGGACATCAGCCTCCTCCCTCTTCGCCAACCCTAATTATCCATCCATTGTCATTGATCTGTGGTCCAATCTGCTCTGCATAGCCATGCCACGCGTATCACTCAATGATCCAGAATCTTTAAAGGGACACCCATCACTTAGCAGTCCCAAAATAACTATATAAATCATTGGCTAAATGACCTCAAACTGCGGTTTCTAAACTCTCACTCTAGCAGCGAAGGGCTAAAGAACTGGATCGTATTGCTTTCTGGGGACAAGGGAAGGAGCAGAGATTATATTCAAGAGGAGACGTGCAGGAGAAAGGGTTATATAATTAGAAATGAGGGCATGTGTTTTAACGACTTTGCAAAAAAGGGTGTTGGGGGCATGTCATGGATTTTCAGGTCAGTTTAGAAGAGGTAAACATAACACTTGCAAACTTATAGAGTACCAGTAGCGGCTCAACTAAAGGACTAATCAAGAATGTAAGCCCAGGGTCACCTCAGACAACCCAGGTGTAAAATGGATGTTCACACAATACAATAGGCTTTTATCACCTGTCCACATTATAAGTGATAAACATCTGATTGCTGGACAACCAACCATTGGGACCCTACTTATCTATAGAACATGAGTTCCTAACTCGCGATCCTCATCACTACATTACTGCATGGTAGAGGAACTTGAATGCAGTCATGGACTGGTCGCACTTGTTCTTTGTACATCCATGCAATATCTATGGGACTGAGAAAAACAGCATGCTTGGCTATTTTCTGCCATCCCATAGACCAGCCCTACACAACATGATGACCAGTGGAGAACCGGTAGAACTTGATTCCCTTCTTCCTGTATTGAATTTGAACACATGAGCTCTGGGACAGGGGCAGCGGAGTGTTTGTCAGCTCCCTGCCCTGACGTGCACCACACTGCTTCATCACAGCGTTGCTGTCACCACAGTGCCCCTGAGGCAATGAAGTCAGGGAGGAAGGTAAGTGTTCTCTGGAGTTGAAAATGGTAGGGAGTTTAACTGTAGATGGGGTTGGGTGTTAGTGTGAGGGCACAGTATGGAATAGTGGGGGAATAGTGGGGGGGGGAGTGTTAGAGAGGCGCAGTATAAAAAAGGTGCAGTGTGGGGGTACATTATGGAGAGGGGCAGTGTAGGATGATAATATGGAGAAGTGGGAAGGTAGGGAGACAATATGAAGAAGTGGGAGCATGGGGGGTACAGTATGGAGATGGGCAGTCTGTGAGGGGATAATATGGAGAGATGACAATTTGTAAAATACTTTATTACTTTTAGGGTATGTGCACACTGAGACTTCTTGATGAGTTTTTGGAGTGGAAACTAGCTATGTTCACACAGAATCTTTTTGCTGAGATTTCAGAGCAGAAACCTCGAGGTGCGTTTCACCGTTGCCTGCAGTTTTGTCAATGGCTTAACCGCATGTCATGTCTTATGGCTATACTAGGGTAAAGGACTTATACATTTATCTAGACACTATTAGAGTAATAATTATATTACTATAATATATACATATTACAATTCATTTAGTTTTTACAAGGCGTTATATGAATACAAATAATAATATTGCCCATATATAGGGCTCATATATTATATACAGTAGCTCTACCTGCAATACTATATGAACTGTTTAATAGGGTTACAGCTAGTGATGAGCGAGCACTAAAATGCTCGGGTACTCGTTGCTCGGGTCGAGCAAATTGGAATACTCGGGTGCTCGACCCGAGCAACGAGCCCAATGTAAGTCTATGGGAAACTCGAGTATTTTTCAGGCAGCTCCCCCCGGCGGTCAGCAGAGGGCCTAAAAATTGCCCAAATCGATGGGAACAGTGCTCAAATGACATGGGAACAGCATGGGGAAGACCCCTGGCAGCATTTCTGACTCCCAGGTCACTGCTGTCAACAACGTTGTCAGAGTATTACGCCACTTTTACGGACTCACAATAAAACATACAAAAACGAAACCAAAATGGATTTTCCTGGGAAATATGTTAAGGAACATCCTTTCCAGCGTAATGACTTATATATAAGGCAAAATAAATAACCAAAAATACTCCTCACACGTAGCGTTTTTGATGCGTTTTTGCACTTTTGCATTGCTTTCAACCAAGACAAATGCATTCCCTGGGAAATGTAATTTTAACATTTTACAACCTTATCTGGCCATGTGGTGTGTAACACATCATCAGACACATGCATACAGTGCTGAAAAGACATGGGAACAGCATGGGGAAGACCTCTTGAAGCATCTCTGACGCCCAGGTCACTGCCTAAAAGTGTGCCCATCATAAGTGATCCTTGGCGCATGCGAAGATGCCTCCCGCCATGCACCTGTTGTTGCAGACTTGCAACAATCACCGCCCATGTCCTTGTCCCAGTGCAGAGTTCAGTTGTCCCTACCCCATTTCTTGCAATGCAAGCGCAAGTATGCAGCCAGCCACCCACCAACCCACAGGCTGCAATACTATACTGTCAAATTTTTGACAGCTGCTTTCACTTGAAATGTGGCCTTTTAGGCTCGTGGAGGCGGAAGCTGTCCACAATCTCATGGCGGCGGCGACCGGCTATCCATACTCGGTCCCCAGCCGCCTCTATTTCACCCGGTATCGTCTCCGCCTTTCACAAGCACAGGTCCCACAACATTACTCGTGCCCTTCCCAGTGCATTTACTGGGAAGAACCGCCTAACCACAAACACGTGGTGAAGTTAATGTGGCCAGGGACGGTACGGAGCTAGTCCACAGCTTCTTTTGCTGAGTTGTATTTCACCACAGCCATATTCTTTAGCTTGGTGAAAGGACTTGGGAAACCATATCTACCCAGCTGTCATTTATCCCAGGAAGTCCTCTAAAGGTGCTTTCACTTGAAATGTGGACTTTTAGGCTCATGGAGGCAGAAGCTTTTCATAACCTCATGCCGGCGGTGGCCGGGTGTCCATACTCGGTCCCCAGCCGCCACTATTTCTCCCGGTATCGTCTCCGCCTTCCACAAGCACGGGTTCCACAACATTACCCATGCCCTCCCCAGTGCACTTACTGAGAAGGACCACCTAACCACAAACACGTTGACAGGTGAATGTGGCCAGGGACAGTACGGAGCCAGTCCACAGCTTTTTTTGCTGAGAGTTATATTTAGCTCGGTGAAAGGACTGGCATAGAGGGAAACCGTATCTACTCTGGGTGTCATTTCTCCCAGGAAGTCCTCTAATACAGCTTGTTGCAGAAGTAATGGCAGCCCATCCAACATCAGCTCACACTTGTCGGTGGTGCTTCGACACACAAACATCTTTCTTTGCACATTTAATTTCATGACTACAGAGTTGGACACTGGCCTGATCTGCAATGCGGTTTGAGAAATAACATGCATAAGCACGTTCAATCCACATTAAAAAAGCAGCCATAGAGTGTCCGGGAACCTTCCCCCACACTTTTCTTAGCCAGGGCTGCTTCTCGGCAGGGATGGACGGACCCACCAGAAAACCGGAGACTCCTCCGGTGGGCCCTGGCTTCTCCTTCAGGAGAGTTCATAGTGCCGAGGTGAGGCCATGATGATGATAGAGACCACCATCTGCTTAGTTTTCTGTTACTTGGAATGCAAGCGCAAGTATAGAGCCAGCCACCCACCCGCCCACCCACAGGCCGCAATACTAAACTGCCCGATTTCTGGGCAGCTGCTTGCACTTGAAATGTGGCCTTTTAGGTTTGTGGAGGCGGAAGCTTTTCACAACCTCATGCCTCATGCATCGTGTCCATACTCGGTCCCCAGCCGTCACTATTTCTCCTGGTGTTGTCTCCGCCTTCTACAAGCGCGGGTCCCTGAACATTACTGCTGGTACTTTTCTGTGGGAATTTGCTTGCCTCCTACCAGCCTGTAATATTTCCAGTAAACTATGGTACGACACCATGGTATTAGCACTGCCCCCAGTACCAGTAGCGAAGCCATCCCCAATTTCCTTCTCAGGAATTTTATTTGGTAGACTGAGTGGCTGCCCAAATACATTAGTTTCTCACAAAGGAGCTGAAGATAGAGTGGCAGTAGGTGCAAGTTTCTCCAGCCTGTTAGATATTAGAGGGTGAACGGCAGCACATTGGATCAGTGGTTAGCACTGAAGCCTTGAACCCAGGATCCCAGCGCTGCAAATCCCAGCAAGGACAACATCTGCAAGGACTTTGCATGTTCTCCCCGTGTTTGCGTGTGTTTCCTCCTCAGTAAAAAAGCAGCCATAGAGTGTCCGGGAACCTTCCCACACACTTTTCTTAGCCAGGACTGCTTCTCGGCAGGGTTGGACGGTCCCATCAGAGAATCCTCTGGTGTGCTCTGGCTTCTACCTCAGGAGAGTTCATGATAGCGCTAACTTTGCAGCTGCTATGGGGCTCTTGAGTGGGGGAGAAAGGTTATCCCTCAGAATCAAATCCTCTGGTGGGCACAATGTTTTTCAATCTGAAACAGCTTCTCAGTGGGAGTGGTATTTCACCACAGTCGTATTCTTTAGCTCGGTGAAAGGACTGGCATAGAGGGAAACCGTATCTACCCCGGCTGTCATTTCTCCGTCACCAGGTTCCGCCCATTGTCACACACGACCATGCCTGGCTGTATGTTCAGCGGTGAGAGCCACAGATCAGGCTGCTGTGTTACAGCTTTCAACAACTCTGCAGCGCTGGGTGGTTTGTCACCTAAGCATTAAGCATGTTATCTTCAGCACAGCCTGTTGCCGCTTGGCCAAGGCAGTGCTGCAGTGCTGTCAGCTTGTGACTGATGTGGTCATTTCGGAGATGGAGGAGGAGGTGCAGGAGCACTTTGAGGTTAAATTGGTGACGCTGTTTTTTATACTAAAGAAAGATCCTATTGTTTTGTTTTTTTTAAGCTATTTTTTAAGACACATTCACCGAGAAATGTCATTTTAACATTTTACAACCTTATCTGGCAATGTGGTGTGTGACACATCATCAGACACATCCTGTTTCATTTATGATGGAGGGACTCTGAAAGTCACAAAGCCTATTTTTATAGGGCCATCAGACGGCCCTTACTATTCTTAAAAGGCCAGCAGTCGGCCCTCGCTATTGTTAGAGAGCCATCAGCCGGCTATGCTTTGTTGTTCCCATTATTAACAAGTGGGTCTCCTATACTGTTATTGCGTATGCAGTGACTGCAAGGGCTGCCAAAAATTTGGACACAACCCAATACCCCTTTGAAGAGACATAGAGGAGGGTCTCAGTAAAAAAAATGTTCCCATTATAAAGGAGCGGGTCTCCTATAGTGGTAATGCCCATGCTGTGACTGCAAGGGCTGCCAAAATTTGGGAAAAACCCCACTAAGAATTTAAAGACACAGAGCAGGGCCACAGTAACGACAAATTCCCATTAGAAAGGAGAGGGTCTCCCATAGTGTTGGCCTATGCAGTAAATGGAAGGGCTGCCAAAAATTGGGAGGCACTCCAATGCCCCTTGGAAGATACTTAGAGGGCCTCATAAAAAAATGTTCCCATTAGAAAGGAGCGGGTCTCCTATACTTCTAATGCCCATGCACTAAGTGTATGGGCTGACAAACATTTACCCCTGGGGGGTATACATGAACATACTGTATAAAAGAAAAAATTCTGGGCATCATAAACACCCTTTCAAAAAATTATGTGGGTGTTGCATCACGGACCACGGTCATCCTGGTGATATGGTGGTGAAGGATGAGGAGAAGGAGGAGGACAAGAGCAAATAGCCAAAGTCAGGAAGGGTATACCCATATGTGGGTGTGAAGAGGTGCATGGGAATACACCTCCCAAAAAAAACCACTGGATTTGAGTTTATGTTACGCTGCTATCATTCGGTGGTGTTGAGAAGTCTGGCCCAATCCAGCCCTTGTTCATTTTTATAAGAGTCAGCCTGTCAGCATTTTCTGTTGACAGGCGGATGCGCTTATCAGTTATAATTCCACCAGCGGCACTAAAAACCCGCTCTGATAAAACGCTAGCGGCAGGGCAGCCCAGGACCTCCAAGGCATAGAGAGCCAGTTCATTTCACGTATCCAGCTTGGATACCCAATAATTAAAAGGCACAGAGGAATCACGGAGGACGTTGGTACGGTCGGCAAGGTACTCTCTCAGCATCTTCCCAAACTTTGCACTCCTTGTGAGAGTACTCCGCACCTCAGGGCCTATGCGATGGGAGGGTCTGAGAAAACTCTCCCAGAACTTTGACAGTGTTCCCCTGCCTCTGCTGGATTGCATTTGTGTCTCTCTTGCCTGTACTCCTTGGTTGTCCAATGAACTGTGACCTCTGACACCAGCGTTTTCAGATGGGAATTTTTTTAATAGTTCCGCAACAATGGCCTTCTCATATTGCCCCATTTTTGTAGACCTATCCGCCTCAGGAATAAGAGATAGAAAGTTCTCCTTGTAGCGTGGGTCTAGAAGTGTCACCAACCAGTAATGACTGTCATCCAATTTTGAGAATGCGAGGGTCATGGGAAAGGCAGCGTAACAAACTCAGCCATGCGTGCCAGACTGCTAACAGGCAAGACTTCCGTGTCCTCACCAAGAGGATGACTGACCATGCTATCCTCCTCCTCCTCCTCTCTGTCCTCGGGCCATCCACGCTGAACAGACGGTATGACAGTGGTGCAGGTAGTACCGTCTATAGAAAATGAAACTAGCTCCTGTTCTTCCTCCTCCTCCTCCTCCTGTTCCTCATTGTCACCCAATCCACATTGGTATGAGATGAGGCTAGGGCTGTGTGTAATCACCCTGTATGGTTCCTTTCTCCATCTCATCGTGCTCTGCCTGCAATGCATCCTCTTTGATTGTGAGCAGAGAGCGTTTCAGAAGACAGAGAAGCAGGATGGTGATGGTAATTATGGCGTCATCGCCGCTCACCATCTTGGTGGAGTCCTCAAAGTTTTGGAGGATTGTACATATGTCTGACATCCATGTCCACTCCTGAGGTCTTATGTGTGGAGTCTGAACTGAATACCGATGGCCTTGTTGATGCTGGTTCTCAACAACTGCCCTCTTCTGCTCACAAATCCTTCCCAACATCTGCAGTGTAGAGTTCCAACGCGTGGGGACATCACATACCAGTCTGTGAGCCGGAAGCTGCAAACGCTGCTGAAACATGGCAAGGGCGGCGGAAGCTGTAGGTGCCTTTCTAAAATGGGCATACAAGCGGCGTGATTTAACAAGCAGATCTGGCAGCTCCGGGTAGGATTTTAGAAACTGCTGAACCACGAGGTTAAGCACATTGGCCAGGCATGGTATGTGTGTGAGCTCGCCTCAGAGCCGCCACCAGGTTCCGGCCATTGTCACACATAACCATGCCTGGCTGTAGGTTCAGCGGTGTGAGCCACAGATGTGCCTGGTCTTTGAGAGCTGTCCAGAACTCTTCAGCATTGTGTGGTTTGTCACCTAAGCATATTAGCTTCAGCACAGCCTGTTGCCGCTTGGCCGAGGCAGTGCTGCAGTGGTTCCAGCTTGTGACTGGTGTGGTCATTTCGGAGATGGACGCTGAAGAGGAGGAGGAGGCTGAGGAGGATGAGGTGCAGGAGCTGTAGACTGTGGGGGCAACCCTGATTGACCTAGGGCCCACAATCCTTGGTATCGGGAGGACGTGTTCCGTCCCAAGGTCCGACTGGGTCCCGGCTTCCACTATGTTAACCTAGTGTGCCGTCAGCGAGATGTACCGTCCCAGCCCACAAGCACTTGTCCACGTGTCCGTGGTTAGGTGGACTTTCCCGGTTACTGCGTTGTTGAGGGCACGGCTAATGTTTTGGGACACGTGCTTGTGTAATGCGGGGACAGCACACCGAGAGAAATAGTGGCGGCTGGGGACCGAGTACCGAGGGACGGCCGTCGCCATCAGGTTGCAGAATGCTTCCGTCTCCATGAGCCTAAAAGGCAACATTTCGAGCGCAAGCAGTCGTGAAATGTGGGATTTTAGTACTGTGGCCTGTGGGGCGTTGGCTGCGTATTTGCGCTTGCGTTCCACGGACTGGGGTATGGACAACTGAACGCAGCGCTGGGACAAGGACGTGGACGTGCTTCCTGATGCTGCTACTTCAGAGTGTGCAACGACAGGTGCAGGGCAGGAGGCATCTTCGCATGCACCATGGACAGAGGATTGGCTTGCATGCACAACAGCAGACGAAGCAATAATGCCACCAGCAGACACTGTTCCTGGACCCTGGGGTTCGGCCCACAAAGTCGGGTGCTTTGCTGTCATGTGCCTGATCATGCTGGTGGTGGTCAGGCTGGTCATTTTGCCACCCTTGCTGATGCTGGCCTGGCAGGTGGTGCAAATGGCCTTTTTGGGGTTATCGGCAGAGTCTTTAAAAAACAACCAGACTCGGGAAGACCTAATAGTTGTATTGGCAACTTCCTTCGTGTTGGTGTTACAGGGAATGGTTGCCTGCCTTCTGTCTGCGGCCACCACACTGTTTCTTCCTGCCTGTTGGGGTGCTCTGCCTCCCTCCCCCTGTATGCTGCTCTCCTCCTGCCAGGTTGGGTCATTTACTATATCATCCACCACCTTGTCTTCCACTTCCGCACTCTGGTCCTCCTCCTGACTTTCTGGCAATTGTGTCTCATCATCGTCCACCTTTTGTGACACTTTACCACTGTCGCCTTCGTGTGACCTTAGCTGCTCAAATATTTTGGCATTGCTACTTGCGATCTCCTCTTGCTCCTCTTCAAGTGGACCAGGCGAGAGGCCCGAATCTATCAATGGAAAAGTGAACAGCTTTTCGGAGTGTCCAAATGTGGGATCAGTTGTCCCTGGGCACTCGGCATGGTGGGAGAAAGAAGGTTCGGGGTGAGGAATATGCGGTCCAGACTCACAGCTACTGAGACTTGACTATGTGGAAGACAAGGTGGTGGTAGTGGTGGCTAAGTGACTGGAAGCATTATCTGCTATTCAACCAATAACCTTTTCACACTGCTCTGTGTTCAATAGTTGTGTTCTGCGGTCCCCTATTAATTGGGACAGGAAGGTCGAGCAAAAAGATGTGGGTGTTTGTTGTGGCACAATTTCAGCTTACCCATGGCCTCGGCCTCTGAATGCACCATCATCACCATCACGTCCAGTTCCCCGTCCCTTGCCACGTGCCTTGCCCATTTTAAATGGAGGACAATATCTTCCACGCTCACAACAAATGACTGAATTTGGAGCGAACTTATATGTGATCCGTGTGACGGACAAACCACAGTTTTAAATACCTGGCCTCTAGGTAACTATTTTGAACAGCAATCTGGTGTCAATTGCTTCACTGACACACTGAAGCAAATTTTTAATGGAGGTCAGAAATGGCAGTATTTTCTGAAAATGTATATGTGAGCTGTGTGACGGAGAAAACACAGTTTTAAATACCTGGCCTGTAGGTAACTATTTTGAACAGCAAACTGGTGTCAATTGCTTCACTGACACATTGAAAGAAATTGTAATGGAGGCCAGAAATGTCAGTATTTTCAGCGCAATTATATGTGATCCGTGTGATGGACAAACCACAGTTTTAAATAGCTGGATTTTCAGCGCTGTAATATGAAAGGACCTGGCTGTATTCTGCAGTGCCAACAAGCAAATGGTGCAGAAAAACTGTGTTCTCTGGATTGCTGTTTAAGCAAATAATGAGGATTATGATCCCCAAAAAAATTATTCCTGGCCCCTGAGACCTGGGCCTATTTCTAGAAATATCTAACAGCAGCACCAGACAGAACTGGAATGGAGGCTCTTGTCCGATGTGCACTGCAGTCTGCTATATACCCTGCCTGCCTATATACACCGCCGGCCTGATATCTCTGCAGATGGATTAGTTCTCAGAAGGACTGTTGAGATGGATATGTGTCTCTAATATAGTTTGGTACACCAACACTAACTAGAAACAAGAAAATCTCTCCCTAGCTCAGCAGCACCTCTCCCTACACTGTCTGATTCCGGAGTGACTGTGCTGAGCATGGCTGCGCCAGGTCAGATATAGACCTGATAACGCTGTGCGGACAGCCAATCACTGTAATGCCACAACCAACATGACTACGGCATTACAGTGAGTGGCAGGCAATCCCTGCATGTTCATTGGCGCTATAAAGAGCGCCAAACATGCAGGGAGGGGACCCGAGCTCCCGCCGAGAAACCCCGGAAATACTCGGCAAGCATGTCGAGCAGTGAGATGCTCGGGTGAGCACCGAGCAGTAGCGAGCATGCTCGCTCATCACTAGTTATAGCTTGTGTTTTCTGTATTCTGTCTAAATATTGTGAATTTTGAATAAAATGTATCTATATTAAAATATCTTGGATCATATGGTCCTTCATTTTCTCTATAGGCTTATAAGTATTTTTTTTAAGGAATCATTTTTTCTTTATTATTTAAGGATATATATATTGTGCCTAACACGTATGGATGGACACTATTGACAATAGATGACTATTACAACTCTTCACTTCCTCCTCCCTGTACAATGACCTCTGCATAGATTACAGAGCATGCCCACTACACTCTCCCGTAGAAGTCAGTGAGTCTGCTGTGTGTTTAGATCTTAACTCGCAACAGCTGTTTGGTGAGGGTGCTTGTTTTGTACCTCCATCGATCTGATATTGATGACCTATCCTGGTGATATTGTGGGCACAGGACATCAGTAGTAGAAAAAAAAAACTTTTAATAAAAAAATCAGGTGTCCAAATGTATAAATTATACAGATGAGAAATTTGATTTGCTCTGACCTGGTCTGGTATCCAGCTGGTCCTCTGTGGCAGCTGGTCTTCACTTTCGCGCCCAACATTCTGGGCACCGTGGGGTAACATCATAATGTAGTGAGACCCTGTAAGTGCCAGTGGTGTCCTGAATGCCTGGCTGAGGAAGCCAGGCTCAGAAGTGAAGAATGGCTGCTACGGATGAATGGCCTGGAAGCCAGAACAGGGTTTGAATTGCTCATGTCTAAAATAGTAGTCTATGGGCTTGGTAGGGCTAGACTTATGGAAACGTTACAATGATTGGTGTCTTCAGGGGATGGAGACAGAATTGGTGATGCTTGGGAGCCAGGCTAGGACTATATGGCAACTTGTCGCCCAACATGGTTAATATAACTTTGGTAATATGTGCAGAAGGCCTATCGAAAGTTATTGCAAGCTTTGATGACCACTCCATTGTGCAAACATCATATGGCTTCTCTTTGAGCAACACATACACTGTGTGCCGAATTATTAGGCAAATGAGTATTTTGATCACTTCGATATTTTTTATACATGTTGTCCTTCTCCAAGCTGCATAGGCTTGAGAGCCAACTACCAATTAAGTAAATCTGGTGATGTGCATCTCTGTAATGAGGAGGGGTGTTGACTAATGACATCAACACCCTATATAAGGTGTGCTTAATTATTAGGCAACTTCCTTTCCTTTGGCAAAATGGGTCAGAAGAGAGATTTGACAGGCTCTGAAAAGTACAAAATTGTGAAATGTCTTGCAGATGGATGCAGCAGTCTTGAAATTTCCAAACTTTTGAAGCGTGATCACCGAACAATCAAGCGTTTCATGGCAAATAGCCAACAGGGTCGCAGGAAGCGTGTTGGCCAAAAAAGGCACAAAATAACTGCCCATGAATTGAGGAAAATCAAGCGTGAAGCTGCCAAGATGCCATTTGCCACCAGTTTTGCCATATTTCAGAGCTGCAACGTTACTGGAGTATCAAAAAGCACAAGGTGTGCGATACTCAGGGACATTACCAAGGTAAGGAAGGCTGAAAAATGACCACCTTTGAACAAGAAACATAAGATAAAACGTCAAGAATAGGCCAAGAAATATCTTAAGACTGATTTTTCAAAGGTTTTATGGACTGATGAAATGAGAGTGACTCTTGATGGGCCAGATAGATGGGCCAGAGGCTGGATCAGTAAAGGGCAGAGAGCTCCACTCCGACTCAGACGCCAGCAAGCTGGAGGTGGGGTACTGGTATGGGCTGGTATCATCAAAGATGAACTTGTGGGACCTTTTCGGGTTGAGGATGGAGTGAAGCTCAACTCCCAGACCTACGGATAGTTTCTGGAAGACAACTTCTTCAAGCAGTGGTACAGGAAGAAGTCAGTATCGTTCAAGAAAAACATGATTTTCATGCAGGACAATGCTCCGTCACATGCATCCAACTACTCCACAGCATGGCTGGCCAGTAAAGGTCTAAAAGAAGAAAAAATAATGACATGGCCCCCTTGTTCACCTGATCTGAACCCCATAGAGAACCTGTGGTCCATCATAAAATGTGAGTTCTACAGGGAGGGAAAACAGTACACCTCTCGGAACAGTGTCTGGGAGGCTGTGGTGGCTGCTGCACGCAATGTTGATGGAAAACAGATCAAGCAACTGACAGAATCTATGGATGGAAGGCTGTTGAGTGTCATCATAAAGAAAGGTGGCTATATTGATCACTAATTTTTGGGGGTTTTTTTGTTTCTGCATGTCAGAAATGTTTATTGCTAAATTTTGTGCACTGATATTGGTTTACCTGGTGAAAATAAACAAGTGAGATGGGATTATATTTGGATTTTATTAAGTTGCCTAATAATTCTGCACAGTAATAGTTACCTGCACAAACAGATATCCTCCTAAGATAGCCAAATCTAAAAAACCCACTCCCAACTTCCAAAAATATTAAGCTTGGATATTTATGAGTCTTTTGGGTTGATTGAGAACATAGTTGTTGATCAATAATAAAAATAATCCTCTAAAATACAACTTGCCTAATAATTATGCACACGGTGTATATAGAGAGATCTCCCTCTTCGATGTTCTCCCCAGTTTCTAGGATCATCACTTCTGCTATAAATCTCAGCATGGTATCTTACCCATACTTCTCCCTGTATTTTTGCTGTCCTAAGTTGCTACCACTCTTCCATTTCCTTTCTGCATTCTCAGATAAATCACTGGAGTTATCATGCTGTGTAATGTGTAAATAGGAATAGGAGTGTCCCCTACAAACTATTTCCCTTTCTCAGCATTTAGACATAAAGGTCTTGCTTTTAATGGAGCAGGGATCCTATTTGTATAATGCAGAATAGATTCCACTGTCTAGAGCTTTTATCCATTTAAACATCTTTAATATTTTACATTGAAAGAAAGAGGAATCAATCTCCGCTGTATCTTAGCTCTCATTCTGGGGCTCAAATAACAGCACTGCCAGAAATGCTGAGAGGGAGAATCAGAGGAGGCAAATACTGTATATGATAGGCCTGATGGGGAGGGGGGACACAGGGGTGAGCCTGAGACCGTCTTCAAATACTAAGAAAATAAAGAGAAGATGGGAGAATACAGATTATAATGAACAGTTAGCAAATGAGTGAAAAGAAACATTCTGCAATACCCTAATTTGTGTATAATTATAATTTATAATATATGATTCAGAATGAAAAGGGGTTTCATGATTAGAAAAACATGCCTAGTTTCTATCAGAAACAGCAAAATACTTGCCTATAAGTTGGGTGTAGTATTGCAGCTCAGCACTATTCTCTTCAATTGAGATGCAATACCAGACACAACCAGTGGTTAGGAGTGGCACTGTCTCTTTAAGAAAGCAGCCATGTTTTCTAATCCTCAAGGTCATGGTGGGTACCTCAACTCAAATAAGCCTCATACCTCTTCTTCATGGGTGGTATAAGTCCATTAAGGACTCATGCTCTTAATAAACACCATACAGTCATCAAGTAATTGAAGGGTCTTCAAAGAGCCCATTAGCCTTCCTTACCATCTCGAATTAGAGGAGTACAAAGACCATTTGGGGATGACTGGAAGTTGGTGATACGAATACTTTGGCCAGAATATCACAAAGCCTTGTCTGGGCATAATCTCAAACATGGAAGAGTCAGGAAATGTAAAAGTCCCTTCTGGCCTAGCTTTGTAGGAGACATGGACCCCTTCTAGGTTTGTTAAACTGTTCATAGATTCACTGCCGCCATTGTATCAAATATATCTTTCTAAAATACTGACTTTGGGTTACACAGTTCTGATCTTTAATGGGTATAAGGAAAAACAAAGTTATAGCTAGGTTTTCCTTTACCTATATCACGTGGATGTAGACATCAAGGTGCTTTGTTGGCACCACCTATGGCACCTAGGACTCTGGGCACATACTCCAGTTACCCACATCCAGATATGAAGTGGGATAAAAATACACTGATATTCAGCTCTACAGTTTATAATCGTCTTTTTTGATCAACCAGTCCCTTCTTCTGACTAATCCCTTATCTAACCCATTTTCATATGTAGCAAATCCCCGTTCTCTTATTGTCAAGTATTTGCTGCAGTTTTGATAAAATCATTGTTTTCTCTGCTGTACATCTAGCAGTTCTCTGAATGTTGAGCTCTGTATAACCCCGCCCACACCAGTGATTGGCTGCTTTCTCTATACCCTGTGCATAGCTGCCAATCAGTGGTGGGGGCGGGGTTATACAGAGCTCATGAATATGGGGGGACTACATGGCAGCAGTCGCCTAGTGATAATCTCCTGCTGATAAAACTGTGATTGTATCAAAACTAGCAAGCAGCCCAGTAAGTGATCCATTGTGGGAATGGGGATCTCTGTCTCTACATTTTGCTGCTCTCAGATTAGGTGGCAAAAATCTAGTCACAGATTCACTTTTAGCTCTTCACAAAAAATCCTGCATCAGCTGATACCTGTGGTTGAAATTTAGCAATAAAGGTTTCAATATTCTTACAACGTCATTACGGGAGACATTCAGCGCTACACGGTAGTGCCCATTCATGTCAAGGGATTGTCTGTGTGATGTGATCCAGGGCAGTGCTAGGCCTCCAGAGACAGAGAAACTCTTTCTAGCCATTCTCCACTCTGGTCAAGAGATGAGGATCCTGAACAAAAGCTCCTCATTTATTAACTCACAATGCACTAATAGCATAAAACATACGAATAGAATAAGACTAAGGGACATGTCCGATATTATAAAATGAGCAATAATACGATGTTTAGGGTGCATTACTGCCTACGATTGACCTTACAGAAGATTCAGAAGCAGCTCAGCTTCATCCTTCCTTTCCACCCTCCTTCTTTCTCTTTCTCCTGTGTCACCTCTACTCATACACATTACTTCACGTGCATGGCTGAAAAATCCTGCAGCTCACTTTTCAAAACCGCGGGCTTGCTGAGGTAAGTCTTTTTCTTTCTGAAGACCATCACTCTGTTGTCTCTATGGAAACCTTTATCTCAATCAATGTATGTAACGAGAGAGTGGTACTCCTCTCACGCTCCTCCCCATCCCATACTGGAGAGAGGATGGTTAGGGAAGGGAGGGGGGAAGTTGATAAGAGCCGGCTAGTTTCTCAGCTTCTAATGGGACGTTATTGGGCTGACACCTACTACACAACATCATAATAGGCAACGATGACCCACTGTTTCTTTGGGACCCAACACAAGAGACCACTTTTGGTCACTTGAGGAGCTTCTCTAGATGCTGCAAGTTATTCCACCTAACACAATGCTGACGTGAAGCCATGACTGCACTTTATCAAGTTCCAGGCTTGTATTCTGGCATCTTTTGATTACCATCTAGGTGTTTTAGGGGTCTTGTTACCCATCCTGGAGCCTTTTTTTTTCACCGGGATATTTTTCATTGGTCATATCTGGAAGTATGATTTCAGATGTCTCTTAAGGGATTCTAAATCAGGACCGAGAAAACCTGGAGGCCAGGTTGATTTTTATGCTTGGTCCTACCAACCCCGAGTTGGGTAAAACTGGCCTATCATGGAGATCCATGGAATGGAACTGTGTGCAATTGCTGTGGTTATTGTACTGTTCGTAGCTGTCCTCAAGCAATTTGGAATACTGGAACCTATGTCTATGGAAGGTAATTAATCATGAATTCTATGTCTCCTTGTATAAATATGTTGGGTCATTGCAGATGATTTTTATTCTTCTTAACCGGGATAGATGGGCTGCATTGGTTGTTTTACGCCATGGGCTCAACTGTATATGCAATGAAGTAATATAGCAAATTTACCTGCAGTCCTATGTTTAAAATTCAACTCTGCTTCATTGTATTACTAACCTTCATCTTTAAAAAGTAATTGACGTAAGTACAAACAAGGCAAGTAGGATTTAAGATAGAACTTTTCTGCACAGAGGTAGGTAGCACATGTGAGGGTTGCAGTGGTAAAGATTTGTGGGGTCTTGCCCATTAATACCCGTAGGAATTCTAGAATGTGAACTTAAATTCTCCAATGCACTTAGATAATAACAACTCCTGTGTGGCACAGGCAGGAAACACTGAGAACTGGCATCTGTGATATAGCTTTTATAGAAATCAATTTGCAAGGATGAGAAGGATGAGGGATGTGAATCAGCTGCTGATGGAGAGAAAAGCTACAAGGCTGCAGACCTCTACTGAGAGTGTGGTCCACCAGTACATTTATTTTCTAATGCCAAAAGGTCTGCTCCAAAGTGGCACATGTGAGACACTTTTTGGGAAACCATATATAACAACCCACTGCTTACAAAATGTTCTTAGGAAACCTGACCATTTCCACCTAAAATCACATTTAAAAATGATATTCTGGTGCTTTAGGGTTTTGGGTTTATCCGATATTGTCAAAGCTGGAGACCAACCATGATGGCCTTTATTATAGCTGTTACCTAGCTTTTCTAGAGTCTTCAAAAGGTTAATGTGCTTAGTTATGCAACAATATGGTGGTGTAGAATGTAGCACTGCCCAACTAGGTATGTTTGGCTTTCAGGAGCCCAGATGACCACCTTGTAGGAGGCTGCAATGGCAGTGCCCATACGTGTCATCCATCTTTCCAGGAAATAAACATATCTCAACAATGAATAAGTAGAACATATATCATCTTGAAACAAGCGTTTTCTTTTAATGAAAGCAATTCCAATAATAGAAGGTAAAATATTTGGGTATTGCTACTGTGGGGTGGTTCACATTCCCCACAGCTACTTTAACTTTAAATAAATTTGCCTGTAATCTTATATAAGATGTGAGACACAAAAAGTTACAGAAAAAAAGGAAGATTTAAAATAAAAAAAAGTTTAAAAAAATCTGTTTTTGAAAAACAAAAAAAAAGGACGGGAAAGTGAAAAACCTTTGGATAAGATTTTTCTCATATACTTATGCTTGTACAGTGTAAGAATGGTTTACAGGAGCGTGGTGTGGATTCAGAATGGAGGTCTGAAAAGTATCTCTATTAATTGTATATTTACCAATTGTTATGGCAAAGGGTAACCTGAACTTTAAAAGCCCCCCAAATAATTATAGGCCCATATTTAAAGCAGAGGCAATCAGTCTGAAGCACTTTTGTTGTTGGCTTTGAAAAGGTATTGGGCCTAAGGCCAGTTTTACATATCCAGCATTCATGGTCCAAGTGTGGACCATGATATCCGTACCAGTTGTGGGTCTACTTCCCTGAACATAACAGCCTTATTATCATAGGCATAGATGTGACTTTAGAGTTCAGGTCAGGAGACCAGCAGCGAGTCCTGACCTCGTGGTCCTTACTTGGGCAGTGATCAGACGTGGAGAACTTGCATATGAGGTGTCATAAAATGCAGAAAATTTTTTGGAAAATTGTTTGAGTTGTAAATACTATGGAATCTATCCATTAGTCTAACATGCCGAGCAAGTTACATCAAATTAGATTCTCACTGTTTCCTAAATGCAAGTGTTAATCAACACAATTAAAAGTGTTTTTAAGGCCTCCTTCACATGTCCGTGTTTCAGGTACGAGTGGTATCCATTTTTTTCACGGATACAACACGTACCCATTATAAATGATGGTGCTGCACCGTGCGTCCGTGCAAACACACAGAGACACGTCCGTCTTTTACCAGCAGCACGGATGACAGGGGCCAATACAGGTTTATGGGTCAATGTAAAACACGTACAGCACACGGATGGCACGTATTTAACATTGCAAAATATAGGAGAAGCTTTGTAATTGATTTTTCTTGAGTCATACTGGCACATGGATGGCTCACTGATCCAAAACACTGACACCGGTACCAGTTTTTCCATTAGGCCACGTTCACACATTCAGTATTTGTTCAGTTTTTTACCTCAGTATCTGTAAGCCAAAACCAGGAGTGGAACAATCAGAGGAAAAGTATAATAGAAACACGTCACCACTTCTGCATTTCCCACCCATTCCAGGTTTTGCCTTACGAATACTGATGTAAAATACTGACCAAATACTGATCGTGTGAACGTGACCTAACAGGAATACTATGTTTGTTGCCCATAGCAACCGATCAGTTGTTAGCTTTCATTTCTTAAGCTGCTCTAGAAAAATGAAAGCTGGACTGTGATTGGTTGCTATGGGCACCAAGGCCGTTTCTGTTAAAAATAAATGAGGCCTAGCTCTTCTGTGTTAGTGTAATGCACCTTTGTTCTCCCATAGTAATGCTGCTGGCAAAAGTCTAATAGCAGAGATGGGGCTGAGTTACTGTGGTTAAATGCAGAGACAGCGCTCTTCCATTAATCTTAGGTTACACTGACGCAGGGTATATCAGATTATTTACATCGCTGTATGGCCAGGTCTTTGTGGTCACAGGACTAACGTCAGAAGTGTAACTGGGCTCCAATGCAGAGTTTGTATTAGGGACTAAATATAATGTGTTATATACAATAGGGGGCCATACAGGGGAACTTTTGGCCTTTTCTAGTACTAGAACCTTCTTCTACCATATTGTGTCGTAGCTATGCCCCTGACCAGTGGCGTAACTTGAAGCTTGTGGGCCCCAATTCAAAATCTCCAATGGGGCCTGAACTAACACAGGTCTTTAATAGTAATAGTCTTTTCATAAGGACCAAAGGGACCTTTGAGGCCCCCTAGTCTCCAGTGCCCAAGAGTAGTGATGAGCGAGTATGTTCTGTTAACCCTTTCGACGAGCATGCTCGGGTGCTTGCCGAGTATCTTCAGCGTGCTTTGGTGTTGTGTTTCAGTCACTCCGTGCTCATGATTTGCGACTGTTTGACAGCTTTAATACATGTGAGGAATGCCTAAGAAACAGGTATTCCTTACATGTATTAAAGTTGTCAAACAGTTGCAAATCATGAGCACGGAGTGACTGAAACATAACACCCAAGCACGACATTAGTCCACTACTAGTTAGGTTATGAATGATACTATCTGCATCAGAGGTCTCCATCACAGATTCCTTTTAGGTAGAAATAGTGCGGCATGCGGTGCTATTTCTACCGTCCATAGTATATCAGTGGGGTCCATTGGACATTACTCATGCTCATCATGTGGTGGATCCTGCAAAACGTTGTGGCTTTCATTACCGACAGAAGCCACAATGCAGATGTCAGCCGAACCATATAGAATCCATTCATAAGACTACTAGTACACATTACAGGCCTGGTGAATGGGATGCCGTGTAATGTAATTGTTTCTGCTCCTGTATCTGAGATGTTCAGCACCTCCTACGGGAGAATGAGAACCCACAACACTTAGACGCCTAAAACTGCGCAGAACAGGGCAGCCCCTGATACACTGCCAGCATGATCCACCAGAGAATTACGTCATGATAGCCAGCAGTAAATAATACTAGTAATACTAAGATCCTAGATCATCATAAACCATAGTTATCAAAGCCCAATGCTCATAAGTTATGGCAATAAGTGTAACATACTCTATAGATTTGAATCAACAACCGTTACATTCTGCATTCAACCATAATCTATGTATTGACTTCTGTTAAACACATGGATCCAGGTTTCCTTTATTCATACCCTGTCATGACTCAAGACCTCCAGTTACTGGGATGTGTAGATTCAGGCCGTTTACTTTTTAACATTATGTTTATCGGTCATATATGTTGTCAATCATTGATTTCACTGCACCTGTCTGTTATCTGCATTCTGAGCAAGATTTCAAGAAAAGTGACTAATGATTTCTTGCAAGTGCCAAAGTTAAAAATGCTTTTTTGGGTTTTTTTGTACTGCGAGATATACAATATACAGTCATGACCGAAAGTGTTGGCACCCTTGAAATAGTTCCAGAAAATTAAGTATTTCTCCCAGAAAATTATTGCAATTACACATGTTTTGTTATTCACATGTTTATTTCCTTTGTGTATATTGGAACAACATAAAAACACAGAGAAAACAAGCAGACATAATTTCACACAAAAAAACAAAAATGGGCCGGAAAAATTGTTGGCACCCTCATCTATATATTTTGTTGCACAACCTTTGGAATAAATAACTGCAATCAATCACTTCCAATAACCATCTATAAACTTCTTACACCTCTCAAATGGAATTTTGGACCACTCTTATTGTGCAAACTGCTTCAGGTCTCTCATATTTGAAGGGTGCCTTCTCCCAACAGCAATTTTAAGATCTCTCCACAGGTGATCAATGGGATTTAGATCCGGACTCATTGCTGGCCACTTTAAAACTCTCCAGCTCTTTGTTTCCATCCATTTCTGGGTGCTTATTGAACTATGTTTGGGGTCATTGTCCTGCTGCAAGACCCATGACCTAGGACGTAAACCCAGCATTCTGAAACTCGGCCCTACATTGTGACCCAAAATCCTTTGCTAATCTTCAGATTTTATAATGCTTTGCACGCAGTCATGGTACCCAGTGAAAGAGGCACACAAACAGCCCCAAAACATCTTTGAACCTCCACCATATTTCACTGTAGGTACTGTTTTCTTTTCTTTTCTTTGTAGGCCTCATTCCATTTTCAGTAAACAGTAGAATGATGTGATTTACCAAAAAGCTTTATCTTGGTCTCATCTGTCCACAAGACGCTTTCCCAGAAGGATTTTGGCTTACGTACATTTTGTCAAACTGCAGTCTAGCTTTTTTATGTTTATGTTTCAGCAGTGGGGTCCTTCTGTGTCTTCTGTCACAGAGTTTAATTTCATTCAAAGGTCGACGGATAGTTAGAGCTGACACTGATTTACCCAGAGCAAGCAGGACAGCTTGAATTTCTTTGAAACTTGATTGGGGCTACTTATCCACCATCTGGACTATCCTACGTTGCAACCTTTCATCAATTTTTCTCTGCCGTCCATGTCCACGAACATCAAAATCTCTGGAGATGGACTTGTAACCTTGTGATTGTTGAAATTGTTTAACAATTTTGATTCTCAACTCCTCAGACAGTTCTCTTCTCCTCTTTCTGTTCTCCATGCTTAGTGTGGCACACATAGACACACAATGCAAAGGCTGAGTCAACTTCTCCCCTTTTTATCTGATTTCAGGTGTGATTTTCATATTGCCCACACCTGTTACTTGCCACAGGTGAGTTTGAACGAACATTACATGTGACTCGCCCCCTGGGCCGTGGGGTACCCGGAACCGGGCTTCAGTGCGATGCTGGGAGTAGTAGTGGCAACCCGATCCCGTGGCTCAGGGTGGTCAGACCAAATGCTGTGGCAGTCTATTTGTAGAGCTATGAATGTCCAACTACGCCACCCGTGGATTGCGGTCAGGGATGACCGCCGCTGCAAGGCCGACCGCTGAGGCTGGTGTTGGTGTGCAGCACAGGGAAAGGATAACTCCCCACGGGAAGAGTGTAGCCTCAGGGCAATGTAGGTGGATGCTGGGGGTGATGGTGTAGGCCGCAGTAATAAGAGTTCAGAGTCCGCTTCAAACAGTCCAGGGTCTTTATTGTAGTTAGTACTACTGACCCAAGAGGAGTACCGGGCAGGAATGGGCCTGGGTGTCTGAGGGCATTCGGGCGAGCCCCACTGGTCAGGGTGAGTGTGAAGGCCTACCGTTCTCTTTCTGCCCTTGCTGACTATCCCCCTTTTCGTGGTGTAATAGTCCAGGTCCCTGAGCTGGCCTTGTACTTCGCCTGTATGGCTTGCGACTCGGGCCTTAGGTACCTTTTGCTTTTCTGTGCTGTACCGGTCCCTCTGCGTGGCGGAGCCTCCAGGCTTCTTAGGCCAAGGGACCTGAAATCCCTTGCGGGTTGGTTATCTGCTGCAGGGCTTGCAACCCTGACAGCCTCGGACCCCAATGTCCGGTGGTGACTCTCTCAGCCAGGATCGGCTCTCGTCGCCTCTGTCCCTGGCTCGCAGCTTCTCCTCTGCCTCACGGACTCCTTGGCTACAGCTCAACTGTCCCTCCTTCTCTGGGACTAGTCTCAGTCCTGAGCTAGGTCGTCCAGTTCTCTCTAACCCTGCCCTCAGTTCCAGCTTTTATAGGGGCAGCCTGCTCCCCCTACTGGCCTGGGACAGGAGGTGCTGTATGCTAATTGTCCCTGACCAGGGAACCTCCCTCCTGCTCTCAGACACAGCCTTTAATATTTGTGGCATCCAGGCCTGGGGTGACACACATGCATGAAACAAAGTTGTTTATCCACAATTTTGGAAAGGTGCCAACAATTTTATCTGGCCCATTTTGGGAGTTTTGTGTGAAATTATGTCCAAGTTGACTTATTTTCTCAGGTTTTTTTGTGTTGTTCCAATACACACAAAGGAAATAAAAGTGTATAACAAAACATCTAAAATTACAATAATTTTCTGGGAGAAATGCTTCATTTTCTGGAGCAATTTCAAGGGTGCCAACACCTTCGGCAATGACTGTGTTTTTTTTTAAATTCTTTACCATTTTCAAGATCTCAGCTTGCGATCACTGAATAGAAAAATGCCCTGAGAACCAATACTGACCTGTGCTTTTCACTATGAGTTTGATACAATTGTCAAGTCTAGGACCCTGCTCACACATCATATTTAAGACAGATTTCAGTGCTGATTTTATTCCATGTTTCCCATTCATGTGAATGTGGCATCTGCAATGCAGCAGAAAATATCCAAGTGCATTTCTGGCTCTGCCATGGAAATATCATTTACAATGGGGTAATGTTTATGTGGATGATCTGTAGACCCATTGCATCCAGCAACAAACCCAAAGTAGAAATCCAAATGTCAGCCTTGAATTTTTGCTATGAAAATATGCTTTTGAGATGACTTGCAAACATACATAAGGAGCCTTCTGTGACTTAGATGTGTTATCCAGTACTTTAATATTAATGTCCTAACATTAGGATAGAGGTAATCAAAACCAGATTGGTGGTGGTGCCACACCTGGCACCCCAACCAATTAACTGTTCCTGAGGTGGCCAGATGTGCTTGGTTGTGGAGCAGAAAAGCACAGCTCCATCAACTGCATAGTGGCTGCAGAGGTTACAGCAAAATTCACCCTATTCATTTGAATGTGGACGGATGTGCAGTACCTGGTCACGGCCATTAGGCAGTCAACAGAGTTGTGATTCGGCAATGAAACACATCTGGCCGCCACTGGCACCAGGCACAGCTGATTGGCAAGGTTGCTAAGTGTTGTGCCCCCACTGATCTGGTACTAATCACCTATCTTAAGGAAAGGCCATCAGTATAAAAGTACCGGACAACCCGTATAAGACTTCCTTCACACGTTCGTGTTTCCAGTATGTGTGCCCTTTGTTTTTTTCGTGGATCCCACACATATCCATTATATCCTATAGGACTGCTCAAATGTCTGTTTTTTACACGTACCGTGTGTCTGTGCAAAACACATGGAGACATGTCCATTTTTTTCTGGCAGCACCAATGGCAAGAGCCAATACAAGTTTATGGGTCCATGAAAAACACATACAGTACACAGATGGCATGTGAAGGAGGCCTAAAGGGAATCTGTCAGTAACACCAATACCACAAAATCGCATATATGGGCACACAGTTCTTTGAAATATAAATCCATTGACACCTTCATATCTTCTATCTGTTGCTGCATTAGCAAGTAATTAGCATTTTCATTCATATGTAAATGAGGCATTAAGTGTCCTGGGCGTGACAGAGCACTTAAGGAGCCACTGCCTACCCATGTTGTTTCCCCACCCAGTAGCTCACTATCTGATTTTCTTTCATGGCGCCTGACGTCACTGACAGTGAGCTATCAATCAAGCTAAAGATGCTGGTGCTGTGCAGGGAAACAACCTTGAGAGCCAGTGGCTCATTAAGTGCCCTGTCACACCCAGAGCACTTTATGCCTTATTTGCAAATAAATAAATATGCTAATTACTTGGGAATGCAGTAACAGAAAGAAAATATAAATGTAGCACCCTGAGGATTCGGCTGCTACAGGGGTATTACACCTCAAGCCAGAGGTGTGGTATTCCACTCCCGGGTAAGGATGGAGTGTGGAACTGAGCTCAGTTAGCTGCATGCACTACACACATCCCATTTCCGAGGAACAGACCGACGGTACTCCCACTAGAGAAATGTGCAGGTACGACAGTGTCTGTTCCTGGCTGGAGTGGGAGGGGGGTGGAACATCCCAGTAGTGTAGGGGCAGATAGGGGGAGCAGTCTGGGTAATGCTAGGAGCTCATTGGGTGCTGGTCACCTGAGCTCACACATAGAGGGAGTATATAAGGTGGGAACCATCTTAGATCAGGGTCAGTCTGTCAGAGTTGAGTCAGAGAAGCAGAGCAGCTCAGCCAGCTCCAAGGCCAAGAGAGAGAGAGGAGAAAGAAGGACCCAGAGGGGGAGAAGAGGGAACTCCAAGAACCCAAAATTAGATCAGAGGGTGAAGAGTTGGCACAAGGGTACCGGATCCCAAGCTGGTGGAGGGCCCTAATCCTTAGCCAGAGACCGGAGGTCGTGGGCAGGATCTGCCACGACCACCCACTAAATCCACCCGGAAGGCAAACCAAGAATAGGGTCAGGGAACCCAGAGACAAGGGTTTACCAACAAGAGGCCCGAGGGAGCCGGACTTAGGTGGATCCCTGGTGGGGAAGGCCGGAGAGGAGGACAAGTCAGAAAGGGAGCTCAGGACTACACTCCGGAGTTGCCTGGGAGTTGACCGAGTCCAGGACCTGGTGGACGCAGCACGGCTTGGGTGGTCACTGCTGTACACAGTGACCCGAGCAACACCAGTAAGTAAAACCCTGGAACTGCATTTTATGCCTCTGAGTCTCCTTGCTGCACCTTCACAACCACCATCCTCCATGGCTGACCCCCTGAGGCTATACCCCTCCCGTTGGGGGTTATACTACCGCAGCTGCACACACACCACCAGCCTCAGCGGACCATCTTGCAGCGGCGGCCTTTTGACCGCAATTCAACGGGTGGCGTAGTCGACACAAAGAACTCTAATAACATCTGTAGGACTGCCACACACTGAGTTTGACACCCTGGGCACGGACCGGGTCACAGCCACTCGGAGACTACAACCCCCATCTGATCCGGCTCCGGGTATCCCTAACAACATGGCCCAGGGGGCGCGTCAACTTTGGCGTAGTCGGCAGGATAACGTGCCCGCAACAACCGGGTACTGCGTGCCTGAAGAAAAGTTCACCGTTACCTCAAAGAGAAGTCTCCTGCCGGTTCCGGAGGGTCCCCGCCAACGGACCCCATCACAGGTCGTTTCCCGCCGGTTGTCCGCCATTTGCAGCTTTTTCCCGCCATCCATGGAGTTTCCCGCCACTGGGAGACGATTCCCGCCATTTCCGAAGATTTCCCGCCTTGGAAGAGCGGACGCCATTATGGGCGTGCCAGAGGGTGGCAAAAGGCCACCTCCCATCGTGGGCCAGGTCGAAGAATGGCGCCAAAAGCGGAAACCGCGCCCACCAACAGAGACTGTGATGCTGGAAGTGTCCATCAGCGTAAGAGAACTGCCCCTGGAACTGACAATCACAAAGTTGCCCGGGACCACCCTCAATGTGGGCGGAGACGGAACAAGAGAACGAAGATGGGTGTCGCCTGGAGCAGTCTGGAGAGAGCGCACCCGGAGACAAGACGTCTGGAAGAGAGTCCAGAGAAAGCGTACCCGGAGATGGAGGGAGAGACAGGCAGCACCGACCCAGTGGTCAGGAGCCTGCTGCAAGCAATAACCCCACTAGGCTTAGTGGAGATCCTGGCACAGCTCCCCCGAGACTGGGAGTGTGCACAGACCGCGCTGGAGGGCCTCGCACGGAGGATGGCCCGGGTGCAGCGGGAGACGTTGGCGGAGTGGAGCCGAGAGATGGCCCAGCAGACCGAAACCCGACAGCGGAGCACGCCACCCGAGACGAGGAGACAGACCGCCTCTGAGGATGGTGCAGGAGAACTGAAGGCCGGAGACGGCGCCGAGAAGGGAGCTGAACGGACGGAGGCAGGTAAAGGGGACGTCTCTACCCCGAGTCGAGAAACCGCGTACCTGCCCCAGCTCCCCGTCGCAGAGCCCGAAGTTCCCCCTGCCGTGCCCGTCGCTGCATCGTCACCGCCGCCGACTAGGCCTCAACCGGAAACCGCGGCCGCGACCCCTGTGACGTCACACGCCTCGACCCTGAGCGCGACCAAACAGGAAATACCATCGGCCTGGTCGCAAGGCCTAGTACCCCCGGGCGCCGCTATTCCAACAGCGCCCCCTACCTCCGCGGAGCCACCGGCCTGGTCGCAAGGCCGAGTAACCCAGGGCGCCGCCGTTCTTACGGTGCCCTTTGCCTTTAGGGTGCCCCAAGCCTGGTCGCAAGGCCTGGTCGACCCGGGCGCCGCTACCACCACAGCGCCCATAACACCTAAAGTACCGCACCTGGGTGAGGACCTGTTCGTCCAGCATACGTGCCCGGATGGGCAGCCCTTCATATGGCCACCGGAGTTTCACCATCCCCGACTCCGGAAAGAAAGACCCCTAGATGAACCCCTGATTCCGGTTCCGAAGCCCGTCAGGAGGACCCAGCCCCCGCTAGAGGAGGCACAGTTTGAGTGGGACCCCACCGGAGGAGACCTCATGGGGTTCACTCAGGAGACTCGGGCGGCCGCAGCGGAGCGTGCAGAGTGCTGCCGCCAGCAGCTCGAGGTCTTCGAGAGGGAGCGGAGAGAGAGGCGGGTCCGGGAACAGCAAATGCAGATAAGGAGCGCGGAGCAGAAGAGCCGGACCAGGAGGAGCCCCCGTGCAGCTCATGGTCCCCGTACCACCGGGACTGTGATAAAATTCAACCTGCAGCATGGGTGGGGCTTCATTAGAGACCATCATACCCCCGGCGACGTCTTTGTCACACGCAGAGACGTAGAAAGCCATCTGCCGGAGGGACACAGAGGTCGTGACCTGTACGTAGGGTACGAGGTCACCTTCACCCGGCACAAGTGTGCCAAAGGACCCTACGCCCTCCATGTGCATCGCCTGACGGAGGAGGAGCTGCGGTGTGAGGAGGAGCAAGAGGACCCGGACGGGTCTGAATCTAAAGAAGGAGCAGGAGGACGCCGTCGTTGAAGTACGGTAGAGAGAGACTGTACATAGTTACCCGTCAGGGTATAAGAACTGTTCTAGTTAAAATATAGTCCCCGTTGGGACCAGCCAATTGAACTGAATCCCGTGTGTCCCTATTCCCACTGACCGAGGACTGAGAGCAGTCATTCCTCCCCAATACCTGGCCAAGGACTGAGAGCGGCCATATTTCCCTTGTATATAGTTGCGCTTCCTAAAGCGCCCCCTACCGGTTTTATAGGAAACTGTTTTCTTCCAAGAGAGACTGTCGCACTTTACCCGGTCACAAGTTGCACCGTGGCCGGAGGAACAAGAATGTTATTTATGAAAAGTTTTATATGAAAAGTTTATTGCTGATGATATCTATATGATGTTTTCTATGTTTATGTTTATGAAAAAAATTGTATGTTTTGGATGTTTTTTATATCTTACAGCCCGAGGACGTGCTGTGATTTACCAGGGGGGAATGTAGCACCCTGAGGATTCGGCTGCTACAGGGGTATTACACCTCAAGCCAGAGGTGTGGTATTCCACTCCCGGGTAAGGATGGAGTGTGGAACTGAGCTCAGTTAGCTGCATGCACTACACACATCCCATTTCCGAGGAACAGACCGACGGTACTCCCACTAGAGAAATGTGCAGGTACGACAGTGTCTGTTCCTGGCTGGAGTGGGAGGGGGGTGGAACATCCCAGTAGTGTAGGGGCAGATAGGGGGAGCAGTCTGGGTAATGCTAGGAGCTCATTGGGTGCTGGTCACCTGAGCTCACACATAGAGGGAGTATATAAGGTGGGAACCATCTTAGATCAGGGTCAGTCTGTCAGAGTTGAGTCAGAGAAGCAGAGCAGCTCAGCCAGCTCCAAGGCCAAGAGAGAGAGAGGAGAAAGAAGGACCCAGAGGGGGAGAAGAGGGAACTCCAAGAACCCAAAATTAGATCAGAGGGTGAAGAGTTGGCACAAGGGTACCGGATCCCAAGCTGGTGGAGGGCCCTAATCCTTAGCCAGAGACCGGAGGTCGTGGGCAGGATCTGCCACGACCACCCACTAAATCCACCCGGAAGGCAAACCAAGAATAGGGTCAGGGAACCCAGAGACAAGGGTTTACCAACAAGAGGCCCGAGGGAGCCGGACTTAGGTGGATCCCTGGTGGGGAAGGCCGGAGAGGAGGACAAGTCAGAAAGGGAGCTCAGGACTACACTCCGGAGTTGCCTGGGAGTTGACCGAGTCCAGGACCTGGTGGACGCAGCACGGCTTGGGTGGTCACTGCTGTACACAGTGACCCGAGCAACACCAGTAAGTAAAACCCTGGAACTGCATTTTATGCCTCTGAGTCTCCTTGCTGCACCTTCACAACCACCATCCTCCACGGCTGACCCCCTGAGGCTATACCCCTCCCGTTGGGGGTTATACTACCACAGCTGCACACACACCACCAGCCTCAGCGGACCATCTTGCAGCGGCGGCCTTTTGACCGCAAATCAACGGGTGGCGTAGTCGACACAAAGAACTCTAATAACATCTGTAGGACTGCCACACACTGAGTTTGACACCCTGGGCACGGACCGGGTCACAGCCACTCGGAGACTACAACCCCCATCTGATCCGGCTCCGGGTATCCCTAACAACATGGCCCAGGGGGCGCGTCATAAAGGTGTCAATGGATTTACATCTTAAAGACCTACATGCCCATATGTGTGGTTGGAGGAATATTCAGACATAGGCGGCTGCGTCTGTGTGTTCACGGCAGAGTACACCTTCACTCTGCCGTCACCATTGCAGTCTATGGCCCCTGTCACAGCATACGTACGCACCCCGTTTTGCGGGGAATTTTAGGATGTATGCCCTGACAGGGAGACTGAACGCAATGTGAAAGCACACTAAGTAAAATGTATAAGTCTGAATAAATTACTATTTAAAGGTTTAAACCAAGATATCGAGGTATCACGTATTTGCAAGATGGGCGATGACTTGGTGATCATTGGGGTCCGACTGCTGGGACAACACCGATCCCAAGAATAGGGCTCTGCAGTGCCCCACCTGAATGGAGTTGCGGTCAATGATGTGCACTACCGCTCTTCATTGTCTATAGATCTGATGGTGACTACCAAGCACTCTACTCCCGTAGTCCCAAAAGCAACAAATGGAGTGGTGGTGTGCATGCTTGATCGCAGCTCCATTCAAAAGGGGCTATGCAGAAAACGTTCTCAGGATCGGTACAAACCCTGTAAATAAAACACCTTTAAAAAACGGGTTAAAAAAAAGCATCAAAAACGCGTCAAAACGCATGTAAAAACGCATGCGTTTTCCCTGCCAAGGAGAAGCTGAAACGCACAGAAAATTTCTGCTTCAAATACGCATCGTGCGCACATAGCCCAGGTTGGGGAAGTTGTCATGTACAAAGTAGTACCTCATCATGACCAATTACCGTATCTAAGTCTTTCATATTATAAAAGGTTATACACCTTTACACTTCTTTAGTGTCCTTGACACTTCTGTTAAAAAGTAAAATATTGACCTTGTGGTTCCCTTTACTGTTTGACAGTATAGATAACCATAAGACATAAATCACAGGAAAAATGAACAAATCGATCTTTTTCGCTGTCATCGTGCTCCTTTAGCAAAGCCAGCAAAATCATCTCCAACCATTCTGAAAATCACATCAATTCCCTAAGGCTATGTTCACACATTGCGTTTTTTCAGCGTTTTTTTTTTATGCATGTTTTATGCAAATTTTCAGTTGCGTTTTACAGTACCAGCAAAGTCTATGAGATTCCAGAAATCTCATGCACACATCTTGGTTTTTGTTTGATCAGTATTTTGTGCGTTGCATGTTAATTTTTGCACAATAGAGCATGTCACTTCTTTCAGCGTTTTTCACCCATTGGAAGTAATGGGTGGTGAAAAAAACGCTAAAAAAATGTACCAGAAACGCAGATGTCAGTTTTTTCAGTGGCTTTTGGGCCAAAACCTGATGAAATAGAATGAGATTTTTTTTTCACTGAACTTTATTTATGTACATGCGTAAAGACACAAAAGGACAGTGAAAAAAAAAGCAGCAAAAAACATAGCAAAAGCGCAGTAAAAATAAACAAGCAAAAAAAAAAAAGGCAAAATCCTGAACAAACCTTCCTGGCAAGAGATCAGGTTTTGCTGCAGAAAAAAACACTGAAAAAACGTATTGTGTGAACATAACCTAACAGTCCAAAACCAGAAAACCCCGCAGTGATTCTAGACAGAGGGTACGCCACCTTCAAATTAATTAACTCTTCCTTCTAGCTTAAAAAAAAATCACTAAAGTGCAAAAAAAAATCATATGACTGTATTCACATGTGCAGTTTTTTTATGTTAGTTTTTGATGCCACGAATAGATTTAAAAGGAATGGCAAATATAAAGAAGGCCTTATACTTTTTAGTGCTGGATCCATTTCTGGCTTTGGCTCAAAGTTTTGCATCTTAAACTGCACTAAAAACTGCAAGTGTGATTACAGCCTAAAGTGCTAAATCCTTTCCTCTGTTATATAAGTGTAAGTGGAGTGCTGCCATTCATTTTTCTCCTAGGACCACCATAGACAGTGCCATATGCTACGAAGCCATTGGAAAGAGTGATGTACTGTATGGCAAGGATGCAGTTAAACACTATAGGGTATCCCTCTTGATAAACGCCTCCCCTGACAATGCGTCATTCCACTCAGGAAACTCTATCCACGGCTGGTGTGTGTGCTGCATATTTCAATTCCCCATCTGCAGCTGGGTCTATATTTAGGAGAGGGGGGTTAGATGGTAGAGATTTCAGAAGGGCAGAGCATTGAAAGATGACACTGCCGTCAGGTTATGCCTGTTATGCATTTCATAGGCTATCCCAATACTTGACGAAATTGTTCTCCTCTGTTGGTTATGAATAGCTTATGGGTAAAAATGTCCACCTTAGAATCAGAGAGCGGGGATTTCGCTAAATTCTTGAGAAAGATCTAAGTTAAGGGATAAATCTGCTACATGCTGCGCTGTTCTTCAGATGCTATCTACTGGCACAATGGTAGGAAAACTGGCATGGGATGACCATACTAGACAAAGGCACCATAATTCATCCTATAGAAGAGGCATCTAACCCTTAAATGAACATATATCGGTCTTTAGCATGACTTCGGTAACTATTTTGTTCCAAGAGACACGTCAACCCAACGACATTTGAGAACAGGTGTTTTAGCATCAACGTCATGGGTGAAGTCATGGGTGACAAAATGACCCTCTGGACCCCACACCTTCATGGAGGCAACCCCTTTTTTAGATTAAGTGGACTCTATCAGCTCAAAATGACTGTCAAGCCAAGCACGATTGGCATAGCCTTTGATATTCTGTCGGGCTGTGCACATGTTCGATTTTTTTCCTTGGATTAAGTCATACATGTCAAACTCTGGCCCGCAGTATGATTATATTTGGACACCAGAACCACCACCCCTATGTGGGGCCATTATTCTGTATGGAGGACTTTGTAGGGCCCATTATTCTGTATGGAGGACTATGTGGGGCCATTATTCGGTATGGAGGGCTATGTGGGCCCATTATTCTGTATGGAGGACTATGTGGGGCCCATTATACTGTATGGAGGACTATGTGGGGTCCATTATACTGTATGGAGGACTATGTGGGGCCATTATTCGGTATGGAGGGCTATGTGGGCCCATTATACTGTATAGAGGACTATGGGGGGCAATTATTCTGTATGGAGGACTATGTGGGATCCATTATACTGTATGGAGGACTATGTGGGGCCATTATACTGTATGGAGGACTGTGTGAGGCCATTATTCTGTATGAAGGACTGTGTGAGGCCATTATTCTGTATGGAGGACTATGTGGGGCCCATTATTCTGTATGGAGGACTATGTGGGGCCCATTATTCTGTATGGAGGACTATGTGAGGCCCATTATACTGTATGGAGGGCTATGTGGGCCCATTATTCTGTATGGAGGATTATGTGGGGCCCATTATTCTGTATGGAGGACTATGTGGGCCCATTATTCTGTATGGAGGACTATGTGTGGCCCATTATTCTGTATGGAGGACTATGTGGGCCCATTATTCTGTATGAAGGTTTATGTGGGGCCCATTATACAGTATGGAGGACTATGTGGGACCCATTATTCTGTATGGAGGACTATGTGGGGCCCATTATACTGTATGGAGGACTATGTGGGGCCATTATTCGGTATGGAGGACTATGTGGGCCCATTATTCTGTATGAAGGATTATGTCGGGCCCATTATTCTGTATGGAGGACTATATGGGGCCCATTATTATGTATGGAGGACTTTGTAGGGCCCATTATTCTGTATGGAGGACTATATGGGGCCCATTATTATGTATGGAGGACTTTGTAGGGCCCATTATTCTGTATGGAGGACTATGTGGGGCCATTATTCGGTATGGAGGGCTATGTGGGCCCATTATTCTGTATGAAGGTTTATGTGGGGCCCATTATTCTGTATGGAGGACTATGTTGGGTCCATTATTCTGTATGGAGGACTATGTGTGGCGCATTATACTGTATGGAGCACTATGTTCTGTATACTGGTTGGCCCGTGACTTTTTCCAAGTTTTTCATTTTGGCCCCCTGTGGGTTTGAGTTTGACATTCCTGGATTAAGTGGTTAGCAGAAAAAAAAATCGGAGACATGTCCAATTTTGATCCAAGAGTTGGATAAAAATCGGCAATGCAAGTCTGAGTCAGTGAAAAAATATCGGGCCGCACTCGAATGACATCCGAGTGCAGTCCGATCTTCATGGACTGACAGAATGGACAAGGTGGAGAAACATTTTTTGAGAAAAGCTCATAACAAATATAATAAAACTTGGATCAAAGTCTGATTAGAATACTTGGACCGTTTTTCTCGGATGTGGAGAAATCGGTTGTGTGAACCTACTCTCAAAGTAAATTTGACTTCCCCCACTGCTGGCAAACAGCTGATATTGCTATAGGAATTTGCCGTCAGCAATACATTTTATCTGTAGTGGCCTCTATGGGGCAACTGAAGGATTACATGTCGCCATTTATGTTTTATGAATGGCTTAAGTTCATCTGTGTAGAGGACATCTTCAGACAGTGCAGTGTAGTGCTGATTTCTATGTATTTTTCCTGAGATGAAGCCAAAAGGGAATTCTATAGATCACAGGTCCTCACTATTTTATCCCGTATTTTATAACCCTCAATAACTTTATAGTCATCGTCAGGAGCTACATTTATAGGAGTTTTCCCACTAAATATATTTATCACCTAATCACTGGATTGTTCGGCGTGTAACAGCTGGAATGCTCAGTGATTACTACAACACTTATCCTCGAAATAGGTGATACATTTACAGTATATAGTAAGAAAGTCTCTTTACGTCAGAAGTATTAAAATATCTAACAAGGGATAACACAAAATCATTAAATTTGAATTGATATAATATAAATGGAATTATGTAGTAAGTACATATAGTTATACGGAACTCAGGGCTCCTATAACAAGCCATACAGCAAAATGTCAAGCGCCATATGTGTGAGCCAACACAACATTTGGTGGGAAACTACAGCTACTATAGATGTACTTATTAGTGATGAGCGAGCGTTCTCGCACTGCTTGGTACTCGCTTGGGCATCTCAGCTCGGCGCTTGGTGAGTAGTTCCGGGATGCTCAGGCGGGAGCTCGGGTCTCCTCCCTGCATGCTTGGCGCTCTTTAGAGAGCCAATTAACATGCAGGGATTGCCTGCAATGCACTGTAATGTCGAAGTCATGTTGGTTGTGGCATTACAGTGATCGGCTGGCTGCCTAGTGTCATTGGGTCTATATCAGACCGGCGCCGCCATGCTGGTCACAGTCTACCCTTCAGACAGGCAGAGTAGGGAGAGGTGCTGCTGAGTGAGGGACAGAATTGGCGGTTTATTTGTTAAGTATAGGTATTCCACAGGAAGATATATATCCATCTGAACTAACAGTCCTTCTGAGGACTAATCCAGCTGCATATATTACTGGTGATAGCAGGAGTTAGGCTGGTTTGTGGACAGTGTATACAACAGAATAGGGTCCATTTCACGTTCTGTCTGCTGCTGCTCTTACAGCTATCCATAGGCCTAGATATCAGGGCTAACTTTTTTTTTGCTCTTAATCCTGATTATTTGCTTAAAAAGCAATACAGTACACCATTTTACTGTTTCATTTGCTTGTTAGCAGAATACAGCCAGATTTTTTTGATTCTATTCACATTCCTGTATTGTGGAAGCAGAGAAACTTTTCCATCATCAGACGTGATCCCATATTACTGCTGTAATAATCGTGACATTTTTTGGAGAGGGCCAAATATTACACTCCATTTAAAGTCTGCCACTTGGGTGTTGTTCATCCTATTTACACTTGGTCACTGACCAATACCACATCTATAAGGCCACTTCCTAAAACCGTGGTCATCAGACATGATCCCATATTACTGCGGTAATAATCCTGAAATTTTTGAGAGTGTGTCAAATATTATACTCCATTTAAAGTCTGGCAGTTGTGTGTTGTTCCAAACTATTCACACTTGGTCGCTGACCAATACCATACTACAAGGCCAGTGGCTAAAACCGTGGTCGTCAGACGTATCAGATATTTCTGCGGTACTAATCCATAAATTTTTAGGCAACGTGTCAGATATTATACTCCATTTAAAGTATGGCAGCTGTGTGTTGATGAACCTATTCACACCTGGTCGCTGACCAATAGCATATTACAAGGCCAGTGCCTAAAACCATGGTCATCAGACGTGATCCTATATTACTGCAGTAATAATCCTGAAATTTTTGGGAGCGTGTCAAATATATTACTCTATTTAAAGTATGCCAGTTGTGTGTTGTTCAACCTATTCACACTTGGTCGCTGACTAATACCATACTACAAGGCCATTGCCTAAAACCATGGTCGTCAGACGTATCAGCTATTACTATAAAAACACTGCAGGATCTTTAGTATAAAAACCAGACTTGCCAATGTAACCTCTTCATCCTTGCAAGCTTTAACACAATGTTCACCAGGTAGACAGCAGTGGTGGTTGGTCTCCTAGACAACGAGCAAACTCCTTCATGATGATAGAGGCCACCATCTCCTTAGCTTTCTGGTACTTTTCTGTTGGAATGAGCTTGTCTCCAACCAGACACTGAGTGGCGGTAGGTGCAAGTTTCTCCAGCATGACCTGTTTGTTAGATATCAGAAGGAGAACAGAATTGGGCTTGGCCAAGGTGCCAGTTTGCATCTTAAGTCATATAGATTGCTGGAGCCAGTCCACAGTAAAAAAGCAGCCATAGAGTGTCCGGGAACCTTCACACAGACTTTTCTTGGATAGGGCTGCTTCTCGGTGAGAGTTGTACTTCACCAAAGCCAAATTCTTTAGGTCGGTGAAAGGACTGTTATAGAGGGAAACCGTATCTACTCGGGCTGTTGACGCGCCCCCTGGGCCGTGTGGATACCCGGATCCGGGCCTTGTAGATGCTAGGGGTTGTAGTCACCCATGGCGGCGACCGGTCCCTGACCCAGGGCGGTCAAATCAGGGTAGTCTATGTGTCTCTGTTATGTATAGTCCGACTACGCCACCTGTGGATTGCGGTTATTGGTAACCGCCGCTGCGGAGCAGTCCGCTGAAGCTGATGGTATGTGCAGCAAGGTGATGTGACTCCCCACAGGAAGAGTGGAGCTTCAGGGCAGCGTGTATGGATGATGGTGGTGATAGTGCAGGGAATCAGTAATGACAACGCGGAGTCTTTGCAATGCAGTCTCACTCTAAGTTATTACTGCAGGTTTATAACTTCCAGCGTCGTCCTGTGTTTACCGAGTGAGGGGCTCAGTCGACTCCCAGGTAGCTCCAGAGCACTTAGCAGCACCCCCTTCTGTGTGTCCTCTCTGGCCTCTCTCCTTGTACCTCACACCTAGCGGCACCTCTGTCCAGTGTCCTCGGGCCTTGGCGGCGACGTGTGTTCCGTCCCCTGGGTCCTATGTGGCTACTTTCCTAGTGGCTGGTGTGGACGGCCTGCTGTACTTGAAGTGCTGCAGCCTCCGGTTCCCAGTTGAGCCCTGTAGTCTCTGCTGGTTGGGGGACCCGGTTCCCCTTCTTTGGCCTGACCCCCCTACCTCCTGGCAGCGGCGGGCGTACGGGTGGCTTGCTGCACGGCCCGTACCCCTGGGGTCCCTTCTCTCCTCGTCCTGGAGCCGTCCTGCTCCCTCTCCTTTCAGGCTCAGGCCTCAGTGGCTAGGCCCGCCTATGGAGCAGAGCTCCTACAGAGCCCCTGCTCCTACACTCTCCTCCTCTGACTGAACTCTCTTCTAAGATGGCTACTCTCTTTTATATGCTCCTACTCAGTGCGCCCAGGATCTACGTCCTCCACCCATCCACTACTTAGTTCCCCCTCTCTAAGTGGTTCCTCCCCAACCCAGCCAGGGATCAGGGACACTTGTGCTCTCCCATAGGAGCATTATCGCCCTGTCCCCCGGAAATGTGGTGTAGTGAATGTAGTGTTAGGGTCCTGAGCCATACTCCTTCCTTACCTGAGAGTGAGATACCACACCTCTGGTTGAGATGCAATACCTCTGTGGCGACCGAACCCTCAGGGGCGCCACACTGTCATTTCTCCCAGGAAGTCCTTTAATGCAACTTGTTTCATAAGCAATGGCAGCCCGTCCAACATCAGCTCACACTTCTCGGTGCTTTGACATACAAAGATCTCTTAACGCCTTGATTTTCATGACTACAGAGTTGGGCAATGGTTTAATCTGCAATGTGTTTTGAGAAATAACGTGCATAAGCAAAGCCACGGTTTAGGCCACTGAAGGTCATCATTAAGTGAAACTCATCCAGCATTCCTACAGACTGAAAGAGGGGTATCAATGCATCTTTATAGATCTCCTGAGGAATATTGCCAATAATAATTTCAGAACCATATGGAGGAGCTTCTCCAAACCAACCTGGAAGGGGGCCACTATATTTCCTTTGTCCATTCTCTAGCACCAGTGATACATTAGAGCTCCTCATCCACTCAATGAGTCCAGCTTTAATTTTTCCTGTTCACAGAGTTGAGCCATATCTGAGGCTCGTAGGCTGCACTGGCTGCTCCCTTCTGCTCCATGGCTCCTCTCCTGCAGTGTCTGTGTCTCTTTGGATAAAGCCATGCTACAAAGCTGATGGTCTGCAGAGAGTCTGATCTTTGATTATCCTTGTAAAGTCTCTTTCAATTCTCTGTCTCTAATCTCCTGCTACAGAGGCATATGTTCCTTAAATAGTTCAATTGTCCTTTGAAGTACACATCCACAGGTCAAGGATTAGGGAGGACATTATTCCACAGGGCTCAGGTCTCATTGTTTGAGCCTTTAAAGCGCACCTATCAGCAGGATTGTGCTCTTATGACAGCTCACTGATCGTTCACTGACCTTCCTTCTATTTTACATAATGCATCTAGTAGTGCAGGGCTAGGTAAAATAGGAGGTTGGTCAGTGAAGGTACAGTGAGCTGTCATAAGAGCATACTGATGAACATGTAAGCAGAGCACCATATAGAGCCCACTCCACAGTCTCACCCCAAACCACGGTGTAACATCCATGGCGGCATGCTTGCATAGTGCACCACCTCCCACTATGCAAGACCGCAATCTTACCTGTCAGTCCAGCCTGCAAATCTTGCTCCAGTTCATGCTGTGTGCATGTCTTTTGACTGACTGCTTAGGGCGGTGGCCCGGTTACTTCCTGATTCTTATAGCTGCTGTGGGCGCACCCCTAATGCGTCTCCAGCCTATTGCTGTGAGTCACTGGATATTTAAACCCCCTCCACCCAGTAGGAGGTGCCTGAGCAACACTAACATTCAGTGTGCTCCTTGACTCTGAAGTTGCCAGGTCCAGTTCTGCTTCCACCATCTCTGGGGGCTGCATACCTAGACCTGTTATCTGTGACTTCTTGTCCGTTTCTGCCATCTCTGGGGGCTGTATACCCAGGCCTGTTATCTCTGACTTCTAGTCTGTTCCGCCACTCTGGGGGCTGTATACCCAGGGTCATTCTTGTATCTCATTGCAGTAGCAGTTCCTGTCTGAACTGTATCCTAGCCTGTTAACTGTTTGTCTCTATGTCCGTACCTTCCCTTTTCCTGCAGTATCTGAACCTGCACCTACTCCAACTCGTTGTCTCTGTACCTCTGTTTGTGAGTTTTGTGTCCACTTGCTATTTCATAGTAAGTACCTTGTGTGTATCTGGTTCTGCTTGTCCCTTTTCCCTTCCTCTGTATCTTCCTCCTGTGTTCTAGCCATCTTCCTGTATTTTCCAGTCTGTTCCATGTGAACAGAGCCCAGTCCTCTCTGCCTTGTCCACCGCACCTGCGGTTTCGCTCCGCTCTGTCTTGCCCACCGCTCCAGCGGCTTCCCTCTGCTCTGCCTTACCCACCGCTCCGGCGGCTTCTCTCTGCTCTGACTTGCCCACCGCTCCGGCGGCTTCTCTCTGCTCTGCCTTGCTCACCGCACCAGCGGTTTCTCTCTGCTCTGACTTGCCCACCGCTCCGGCGGCTTCTCTCTGCTCTGCCTTGCCCACCGCTCCGGCGGCTTCGCTCTGCTCTGCCTTCTCCACCGCACCTGCGGTTTCTCTCTGCTCTGCCTTGTCCACCGCTCCGGCGGTTCCGCTCTGCTCTGCTTGCTCACCGCACCAGCAGTTCCTCTCTGCTCTGCCTTGTCCTCCGCTCCGGCGGTTTCGCTTTACTCTGCTTGTCTACCGCATCTGCAGCTCTGTACCTGTCTCCCAGTCTGTACTGGACCCTATCCAGCCTGCGCTCCAACCTGCTAGTACCTCCTTGTCTGCACTCCAGCCGTGCTTGCCAGTATCTCCCTGTCTGCATACCAGCCATGCTTGCCAGTGCCCACCTCGCTGCATACAAGCCCTGCTTGCCAGTGCCCACCTGTCTGCATACCAGTCGTGCTTGCCAGTGCCCACCTGTCTGCATACCAGCCATACTTGCCAGTACCCACGTGTCTGCATACCAGCCGTACTTGCCAATACCCACCTGCCTGTATGCCAGTCTAACCTGCCTGTTCCTGCATTCCCCGGTGTGGGTCAACAACTGTGACCTGGAGTCGCACCTGGTCCCCCTGCACGGTTCCTCCTTGGTCCACGGAGTCGACTAAGCCGCCGTGCGACCTTGGTCGGATCGGGTTGATACTTAGTTACGCCCCTCCAGGCACTCCTCGGTTCATGGTACAGTGGGATCACTAATCACGCTCACGCCAGTCAATCCGGGCGCGGGCGTAACACACGGGCATATCATTATCTCCAAACTGAAAGTAAAGATTATAAAAGAACCACGGGATGGATTTCATCAACCAAGGTATCATATTAATCAGTGTAATGTTGCCCACCAGACAGTGTATGTAGTTTACTGAGCACAATCCTGCTGACAGGTGCGTTTTAATCAATTTACATAGTTGGTATAGCAGGGAGCTCTTGTTAATAAACATCCAGCTGGCTTTAATATAATATGCAATTTGCATAGTAACAGCCATCATTGTTTCAGAACCAAGAGTAGACAACAATCAGGGTTATTTAAATACTGGTCTGTCCTTCTTGGCCCACCACGGAAATACACATACATTCACAAGTCAACACAAGCACAATAGTGGATTTCTCTTGGCTTAACAAATCAAACCATTTGGCTGATTCAGATTATAAGATGTTTTGTCACAGGAGTGGAGGGCCACAGTTAAAAATGTATTTTCTATAATTAAGGAGTGGGTTTCCTAGACTGGTAATGCCCATGCACTAAGTGCATGGGCTGGAAAACATTGACCAATGGGGGGTATACATATATATTATATATGAAGTTAGAGGTAGGCTTCTAAAAATAGTTCCTACACGAGTCATAAACACCCTTAAAAAAATTATGTGGGCGTTGCATGATGGTCAGCCTGGTGATATGGTGGAGGAAGATGAGAAGAAGGAGGAGGGCGACATAAAATAGAAGAAATCCTGAGGCATATATGACGCGCCCCTGGGCCTGTGCTGAGTAGCGTTGCGCACGCAGGAGCTTACTCGGAGCCGGATCTGTTGAGGGTTGTAGTCTTGTGGCGGTGACCCGGTCCGTGCCCAGGGAGTCAAACTGAGCGGCGATGTATTAGCGGTAGATGTTGGACGACTACGCCACCCGTTGAATGCAGCGAAGGAGCTGCCGCTGCAGGGCAGACCGCTGAGGCCGGTGGTAGGATTGTGCAGCGTGATAGTATCACCCCCAACGGGAGGGGTATGGCCTCAGGGCAGCCGACGTGGATGATGGGGGTAGCAGGAATCACTCAGAGACGATGCGGTGTAATTCAGGGTCTTTACTGGTGATAAAGATAGACCCTCCCGGAGTACTGGCTAGCGATCGGGGCCTGGTCAGTCCTTGAGCAGATGGGATCTCCCCTGGCCAGGCGGAGTTGTAGGCCTCCCAAACTGACTGTACTCTTCTGGCTACCTTGCTAGAGGCGGGTATAAGTAGCCCACGTCCCTGAGTGTACCGTGTGGTGCTCACCCGTATGGCCGGTGACTCGGGGCCTTCTAGTGGCGTCCGCTCCACGACGGCGGTGCTGGTCCCACGCGTGTGACCGTGCCTTCGGGTTTCTTGGCCAGAGGACCTGAAATCCCCTGCCGGGCGGTTTCTGCTGCTGGGTAAAGATTAGTCCCCACAGCCTCGGACTCCGGGTCCGGTGATAGCTTCTCAGTCAGGGCGAGCTCTGCAGCTGCCAGCCCTGACTCCTTATAGCACTGCTCCCACAGAGCTCCTGATGTTCTTTTCCTAGATCTGCTTCTCTTCTCTGTCTCTACTTCTTCTCTACTCCTAACCCTGCCTCAGCCCTAGGTTTATATAGGGGAAGTTCTTCCCCTCCCAGGACTGGGCAGGAGGTGTGGCATGCACAGGATCCCTGACCAAGAGACCTCCCACCTGCTCTCAGACATAACATTGCTGTTACTGTGGAAACCAGACCCCTGGGGTGCCACATTCCCCCCTAGTGAAATTTAGTACTCCGGGACTAACATATTTTTAGAAAAACATAACAAGGTATAAACAATAATAATACAATAAGAAAAACACATAAAGATGGTTACGGCGTGTCCGCAACCGGGTGCAGTCTTTGAAGAAAACAAAGGTGTCCATTTCACCAAAACAGGGAGACGTAACCAGGTAGGGGTCTGTCCTGCCCCGAGTCCTTAACAGTCTTTTAGTCCATTCCTGGGTTACGCTCCAACCAATTGTACAAGGATTCCCGGTAAATCCACCAAGGACTCCTAAAAATAACTAGAAACACATAATTATTTACAAGTAACAGACAGGTGACCACAAATAAAACAATTTAAACACTTCAAATCCTCCAACGTGCGGGTAACTGGCCTCTAGTGGCCCTAGTGGACCTACAGAGTTGACTGTCTGGCCCTGAACTACAGGGTGTAGGAGCTGTCAAGGGTAAACTGGGCAGCTGTCTACGGGCTCTTTGGCTCACTAGGGGTACGGCAGGCTCACTATGAGCAGAGGGTTGATCCTCCTGTTCTGCTTGTGTGGAGTCTGCTGCCTCCTGGACCGGCTGCTCTTCCAGCTCTACCTGTTGCTCCGTAGGCACTTGAGATGCTGGTTGGAGGAACGTGAGGACGGGTACCACAACTGCACCATTGACTTGAGTCCAGGATCGAGGGAAGTCTCCGAGCACAGTACTAACCATATCTTCCCTTTCCTCTACGGGTCGAGGGTCTTCTTGCTCTCCTTCTGGGTTCCGTAGCTGTTCGGGACACTTCTTCAGGTGATCCCGGGATACAATGGCTGTGGTTTCCCCTCCGTCTTTACTGATGGTACAAACCTTTGGGTTGTCGTGGCTTGAGGGCAGTACGGTGTACGGGTCCTTCTCCCACTGGTCGTCCAACTTGTGGAGCCGTCTCTTCCTCTTCAAGACCTGCTCTCCGGGTACCAGGGGAACAGCGGGAGCATACTGGTTGTAATTTTTCTCTTGTCTTTCCCTAGCGAGACAGAGACTTCGCTCCACGCTCTCCTGTACTTTCCGGTACTGCTGCTGCCTCTCTGTGTCCCAGTCTGCTTCCGGTGAAGTGTCCTCGGGTGTCAGGACTCCCATCTCCAGGTCAACAGGTAGCTTACCAGGCCTTGCCCTCATTAGGTAAGCCGGGGTACAGTTGGTGGAACCTACAGGGATGTAGTTATATAGGTCCACCAGGTCGGGCAGCTTCTCAGGCCACAGACTGCGTTCTTCCAGGGGCAACATTTTCAGAAGATCCATTACCACCTGGTTCATTTTCTCACAAAGTCCATTAGTTTGCGGATGATAGGGTGTCGTCCTTATCTTCCGGCAGCCATACAGATTGCAGAATTCCTGGAAGACCTCCGCTTCAAAGGCAGGTCCCTGGTCCGTCAGCACTTGGTCCGGGTACCCGTGTGGACGGCAGAAGTGCTGCTGGAAGGCTCTAGCTGCTGTTTGAGCTGTTAAGTCCTTAACGGGGACGACAACCAAGAACCGGGAGTAATGATCCACAATGGTTAACGCGTAGACGTAGCCGCTTCTGCTTGGCGTCAGTTTTACATGATCCAAGGCTACCAGTTCCAACGGCTGCTTGGTGACAATGGACTGAAGGGGGGTCTTCTGGCTGGCACGGTCCTTCCTTCTTAGGTTGCACGGGCCACAGTCTCTGCACCACCTCTCGATGGTTCCCCTCATGCCTACCCAGTGGAACCGCCCGCGCAGCAGGAACTCCAGCTTCTTCCATCCGAAGTGTCCAGCCCCGTCGTGGTATGCCTCCATCACCATGGCTGTGTCTCTTCGTGGCACCACTACTTGCCAGATTAGTTCATGCGTCCGGGAGTTAACCATTCTGCGGCACAACTTCCCCTTGTAAAGGAACAGTCGACTCTTCTCAGCCCACAGTTGTTTGGCTTCCTCCGGAGCGTCTGGGTCAAGGCGGGCATCTGGCTGAGTGAGCATCTCCTTCACCAGTCGGACGGCAGGGTCACTGTCTTGCGTTTCCTCCCAGTTGTAGTGAGGCAAGGGGTTAAACGTAGCGGCTTGCTTACTCCTTACCCGATGGGAATACTGGATAGTCCCATGACGGTGGAACGCGGGGAGTTCGACTTCTTCCAATCCCTCTGAATCTTCTCCTACGTCCGGTAGGTTTGGCATCCTGGACAGGGCGTCCGCGTTGGTATTGGAGCGTCCTGCCCGGTATTTGATTGTGAACTCGTAGTTGGACAGACGGGCCATCCATCTCTGCTCTAGGGCACCGAGTCTTGCCGTGTCCAGGTGTGTCAACGGGTTGTTATTCGTGTACACGGTGAACTGGGAAGAAGCGAGGTAGTGCTTAAAGCGTTCGGTGACTGCCCACACCACTGCCAGGAACTCTAGCTTAAATGAGCTGTAATTCTCAGGGTTTCTTTCGGTGGGTCGCAGTTTTCGACTGGCGTAAGCGATTACTCGTTCTTTCCCCTGCTGGATCTGGGACAGTACGGCTCCTAGCCCGATGTTACTTGCGTCGGTGTAGAGAATAAAGGGCTGGCTGTAATCAGGGTACGCCAGGATTTCATCCCCCGTGAGGGCCATCTTCAGCTGGCGGAAGGACTCTTCTTCTAACTTCTCCCATTTGAAGGGCGGCTTCTGGTTCTTGGCCTTCCGGGACTGGCCTATCAGGAGGTCCTGCATAGGAGCTGCCTTTTTGGTGAAACCGGGGATGAATCTGCGGTAATAGCCTACCAACCCGAGGAACTGCCGCACTTCCTTTACACTGGAGGGACTTGGCCATTCCTTAATTGCGGTGATCTTATCAGGGTCGGGAGCCACTCCGTCAGCGCTCACCACGTGTCCCAGGTACTGCACCTTTGGTTTTAGGAGGTGTCACTTGGAGGGTTTTACCTTTAGGCCGTAGTTTGCCAGAGCTTCGAACACTTCCGCCAGGTGTTTCAGGTGGTCCTCATAAGTCTTGGAATATACGATGACATCGTCCAGGTACAACAGGACCGTCTCGAAGTTTCTGTGGCCCAGACAGCACTCCATTAATCGTTGAAAGGTTCCTGGTGCGTTACAGAGTCCGAACGGCATGCAGGTAAACTCGCTAAGTCCCATCGGGGTGGTGAATGCGGTCTTCTCCCGGTCCGCCTCTGCTACAGGAACCTGCCAGTACCCGCTAGTGAGATCCAAGGTAGAGAAGAAGTTAGCAGATCTTAAAGCAGCCAAAGACTCCTCTATCCTTGGTAAGGGGTACGCATCCTTGTGTGTGATACGGTTGATTTTCCGGTAATCTACACACATCCTCATGGTGTTGTCTTTCTTTTTGACTAAGACTAGTGGAGCTGCCCAGGGGCTACAGCTATCCCTGATCACCCCAGCCTCCTTCATGTCCCTAAGCATCCCCTTGGCGTGTTGGTAGTGTGCAGGGGGTACGGGTCGATACCTCTCTTTTATGGGAAGATGGTCTCCCGTGGGGATGTGGTGTTCTACCCCCTTGACTCGCCCGAAGTCTAACGGGTGTTTACTAAACACTCTCTCGTACTCTTGAACCACCCGATAGACTCCCTGTCTCTGGTGTGAGGGAGTGGAGTCAGTACCCAAATGTAGTTGCTGACACCAGTCCTCCATTGTTTCCTTAGAGCCGTTACTTTCCTCCGGGGAAGATGGAGGCAAGGGTTCTACGGACTGTATGAAATTTTGATTGATGGTATACAATTTGGCTAGCGTGGCATACCGGGGCAGGTACACTTCCCTCTTCCCGATATTTATTATGCGAACGGGCACCCTCCCATGGCATACATTGACCACCCCCCGTGCTGTCAAAATGGTGGGCCTACTGTCTGAGTAAACTGGTTCTACCATTGCCTGGTAATCTCTACCTCTCAGACCAATAGCTGCCCGGCACCAAATCATCATTTCACTTTTTGGGGGCATGGCAATAGGAAAAGGGTCACACATTCTTACGCTACCAATCTCACCACCGGAGAGTTCTATCTGTTGCCGTCGCATCAGTGCCCGGATCTCTTTCTGGAGCACTCGCTGCTGGCCGGAGCTGGCGTTCTTGGCAACCTGCTGTAAAAGGAAAATCACCTCTGCAAGACAATTTTCAATTACATTAGTTCCTAGAGTTATCTTTGGGTGACTCTCGCGCTTGTCAATGTCTACAATGATCAGTCCCTGTGCCGCCAATTCGACTCTACCGATTTTAATGGTCACCGCTTTAAATCCAATCTGTGGCACGGGCTGACCACTGCTGGCGATGATACTCAAGTCGTCGTCAGGGTAGCGGGTGATATCCGAGTCATTCCAGTACTGCTTGAAGAGCACGTACGGGATAGTGGTAACCTGTGACCCGGTGTCCAGTAGGGCACTCATGGGGATGCCATCCAGTACCACGGGCAAGACTGGACATCCTCCCACATATTTGTCGCGCCAGTTCGATGGGCCTGGTGATCTTTTTCCTGGGGGTTGGCCCTCTACCCCAGGTTGTGCCAGTTTAAAGGACAGTACCTTGCCATATGTCCGGGTTGATTGCAGCGGCGGCAGATGGGTTGTCCGTCCTCGTTGTATCGGTCGCTGGGTCTTCCTCTGGCCGGTGGGGTCCTCCTTGGTCGGCGCCATGGGATGTCCTCCGGTCCGGATGCCAGCTGGATCTTCCCTGGAGTGGAAACCTGTAAAGACTGCACAGTTCGGGTTAGCGCAGCAACGCTTTTAGCTAGCTCTTGGACCTGATGGTGCAGGTCTGGAGCCGGGTCATTGTTCAAAGCCTGCGCATCAGCCCCCACAGGCCCTGCCGACAAGGGCGCCGCCTCCTGGTGGTAAGTGATAGCTGGGCGCCTGTGGGTCACAACGCCACCCGGTGCCGGTTCTCGGAGCACCCGGATGGCTCTGTCCTTGAACTGTGCAAATCCCAGATGAGGGTCCTGTAAGGCCATTGCCCGCAACTGGGTTCGGTGGGCATTGCAATATAAACCCTCTATAAATTGTTCAGTCAACAGCCTGTCCTCGTCTCCCACGCCGTCAGGGTCGGTCTGCTTAATGGCTCTCAGGGCCTCTTGTAGGTTCAGGGCATAGTCCCTTATACTCTCGTGTGCTCGCTGCTTGCACCCGTAGAATCTAAGCTTGATCTCGGCTGAGGTGCGGGTATCAAAGGTGTCCCTCAGCCGGGTTAGTATCCCTGCAACAGTCCTTCCCCCAGGTGGCCAGGACTTTACCTCCCTTTGGGCTGCCCCGGTTAATTGGGCCACCAGGATGCCCACTTTTTGCTCTTCTGTGAGGGGATACACCTGGAAGAGGCTATCCAGCTTTTCTCTAAAGTCATGCAGGGTATGTGACTCCCCTGAGTACTGGGGTAGCCAGGCCGCTCCCGGGATATAGGGCATGGTGAAAGGCATGACTGCAGCAGCGGTGGCGCTGGCGGGGGTTGAGGCAGTGAAGCTCTCCTCCGTATCCGACATCTTCCTCCCCCCTAGTGGACCGTGGCCTACCTTGCGATGATCCTCTTCCGTAGGCCGCGGCTCCGCAGTGGATGGTCAGGGTTGAGGACCTTCCGTCGCGCTCCTGTGACGTCGGCGTCTGCTGGGCTCCTTCCAGGACCTTACGCAACGTCCGGACGTGAGGCGGGGCTTCAGTTCTCGCGCGCTTTCGGAGTCCACGCCCCTCTTCTTCCCGCGCGGCGTCTTCAAGATGGCGTCCAATGGCGGGAAAACTCCACGTATGGCGGGAAGAAGGCTGAAGATGGCGCCGGATGGCGGGAAAACTCCACCGATGGCGGGAAGGAAGCGGAAGATGGCGCCGGATGGCGGGAATCTTCACCACAGGTAAGTTTGAACAGTCTTTTTCAGGCACGCAGTACCCGGTGGTTGCGGGCACGAAATCCTGCCGACTACGCCAAAAGCTGACGCGCCCCTGGGCCTGTGCTGAGTAGCGTTGCGCACGCGGGAGCTTACTCGGAGCCGGATCTGTTGAGGGTTGTAGTCTCGTGGCGGTGACCCGGTCCGTGCCCAGGGAGTCAAACTGAGCGGCGATGTATTAGCGGTAGATGTTGGACGACTACGCCACCCGTTGAATGCAGCGAAGGAGCTGCCGCTGCAGGGCAGACCACTGAGGCCGGTGGTAGGATTGTGCAGCGTGATAGTATCACCCCCAACGGGAGGGGTATGGCCTCAGGGCAGCCGACGTGGATGATGGGGGTAGCAGGAATCACTCAGAGACGATGCGGTGTAATTCAGGGTCTTTACTGGTGATAAAGATAGACCCTCCCAGAGTACTGGCTAGCGATCGGGGCCTGGTCAGTCCTTGAGCAGATGGGATCTCCCCTGGCCAGGCGGAGTTGTAGGTCTCCCAAACTGACTGTACTCTTCTGGCTACCTTGCTAGAGGCGGGTATAAGTAGCCCACGTCCCTGAGTGTACCGTGTGGTGCTCACCCGTATGGCCGGTGACTCGGGGCCTTCTAGTGGCGTCCGCTCCACGACGGCGGTGCTGGTCCCACGCGTGTGACCGTGCCTTCGGGTTTCTTGGCCAGAGGACCTGAAATCCCCTGCCGGGCGGTTTCTGCTGCTGGGTAAAGATTAGTCCCCACAGCCTCGGACTCCGGGTCCGGTGATAGCTTCTCAGTCAGGGCGAGCTCTGCAGCTGCCAGCCCTGACTCCTTATAGCACAGCTCCCACAGAGCTCCTGATGTTCTTTTCCTAGATCTGCTTCTCTTCTCTGTCTCTACTTCTTCTCTACTCCTAACCCTGCCTCAGCCCTAGGTTTATATAGGGGAAGTTCTTCCCCTCCCAGGACTGGGCACGAGGTGTGGCATGCACAGGATCCCTGACCAAGAGACCTCCCACCTGCTCTCAGACATAACATTGCTGTTACTGTGGAAACCAGACCCCTGGGGTGCCACATTCCCCCCTAGTGAAATTTAGTACTCCGGGACTAACATATTTTTAGAAAAACATAACAAGGTATAAACAATAATAATACAATAAGAAAAACACATAAAGATGGTTACGGCGTGTCCGCAACCGGGTGCAGTCTTTGAAGAAAACAAAGGTGTCCATTTCACCAAAACAGGGAGACGTAACCAGGTAGGGGTCTGTCCTGCCCCGAGTCCTTAACAGTCTTTTAGTCCATTCCTGGGTTACGCTCCAACCAATTGTACAAGGATTCCCGGTAAATCCACCAAGGACTCCTAAAAATAACTAGAAACACATAATTATTTACAAGTAACAGACAGGTGACCACAAATAAAACAATTTAAACACTTCAAATCCTCCAACGTGCGGGTAACTGGCCTCTAGTGGCCCTAGTGGACCTACGGAGTTGACTGTCTGGCCCTGAACTACAGGGTGTAGGAGCTGTCAAGGGTAAACTGGGCAGCTGTCTACGGGCTCTTTGGCTCACTAGGGGTACGGCAGGCTCACTATGAGCAGAGGGTTGATCCTCCTGTTCTGCTTGTGTGGAGTCTGCTGCCTCCTGGACCGGCTGCTCTTCCAGCTCTACCTGTTGCTCCGTAGGCACTTGAGATGCTGGTTGGAGGAACGTGAGGACGGGTACCACAACTGCACCATTGACTTGAGTCCAGGATCGAGGGAAGTCTCCGAGCACAGTACTAACCATATCTTCCCTTTCCTCTACGGGTCGAGGGTCTTCTTGCTCTCCTTCTGGGTTCCGTAGCTGTTCGGGACACTTCTTCAGGTGATCCCGGGATACAATGGCTGTGGTTTCCCCTCCGTCTTTACTGATGGTACAAACCTTTGGGTTGTCGTGGCTTGAGGGCAGTACGGTGTACGGGTCCTTCTCCCACTGGTCGTCCAACTTGTGGAGCCGTCTCTTCCTCTTCAAGACCTGCTCTCCGGGTACCAGGGGAACAGCGGGAGCATACTGGTTGTAATTTTTCTCTTGTCTTTCCCTAGCGAGACAGAGACTTCGCTCCACGCTCTCCTGTACTTTCCGGTACTGCTGCTGCCTCTCTGTGTCCCAGTCTGCTTCCGGTGAAGTGTCCTCGGGTGTCAGGACTCCCATCTCCAGGTCAACAGGTAGCTTACCAGGCCTTGCCCTCATTAGGTAAGCCGGGGTACAGTTGGTGGAACCTACAGGGATGTAGTTATATAGGTCCACCAGGTCGGGCAGCTTCTCAGGCCACAGACTGCGTTCTTCCAGGGGCAACATTTTCAGAATATCCATTACCACCTGGTTCATTTTCTCACAAAGTCCATTAGTTTGCGGATGATAGGGTGTCGTCCTTATCTTCCGGCAGCCATACAGATTGCAGAATTCCTGGAAGACCTCCGCTTCAAAGGCAGGTCCCTGGTCCGTCAGCACTTGGTCCGGGTACCCGTGTGAACGGCAGAAGTGCTGCTGGAAGGCTCTAGCTGCTGTTTGAGCTGTTAAGTCCTTAACGGGGACGACAACCAAGAACCGGGAGTAATGATCCACAATGGTTAACGCGTAGACGTAGCCACTTCTGCTTGGCGTCAGTTTTACATGATCCAAGGCTACCAGTTCCAACGGCTGCTTGGTGACAATGGACTGAAGGGGGGTCTTCTGGCTGGCACGGTCCTTCCTTCTTAGGTTGCACGGGCCACAGTCTCTGCACCACCTCTCGATGGTTCCCCTCATGCCTACCCAGTGGAACCGCCCGTGCAGCAGGAACTCCAGCTTCTTCCATCCGAAGTGTCCAGCCCCGTCGTGGTATGCCTCCATCACCATGGCTGCGTCTCTTCGTGGCACCACTACTTGCCAGATTAGTTCATGCGTCCGGGAGTTAACCATTCTGCGGCACAACTTCCCCTTGTAAAGGAACAGTCGACTCTTCTCAGCCCACAGTTGTTTGGCTTCCTCCGGAGCGTCTGGGTCAAGGCGGGCATCTGGCTGAGTGAGCATCTCCTTCACCAGTCGGACGGCAGGGTCACTGTCTTGCGTTTCCTCCCAGTTGTAGTGAGGCAAGGGGTTAAACGTAGCGGCTTGCTTACTCCTTACCCGATGGGAATACTGGATAGTCCCATGACGGTGGAACGCGGGGAGTTCGACTTCTTCCAATCCCTCTGAATCTTCTCCTACGTCCGGTAGGTTTGGCATCCTGGACAGGGCGTCCGCGTTGGTATTGGAGCGTCCTGCCCGGTATTTGATTGTGAACTCGTAGTTGGACAGACGGGCCATCCATCTCTGCTCTAGGGCACCGAGTCTTGCCGTGTCCAGGTGTGTCAACGGGTTGTTATTCGTGTACACGGTGAACTGGGAAGAAGCGAGGTAGTGCTTAAAGCGTTCGGTGACTGCCCACACCACTGCCAGGAACTCTAGCTTAAATGAGCTGTAATTCTCAGGGTTTCTTTCGGTGGGTCGCAGTTTTCGACTGGCGTAAGCGATTACTCGTTCTTTCCCCTGCTGGATCTGGGACAGTACGGCTCCTAGCCCGATGTTACTTGCGTCGGTGTAGAGAATAAAGGGCTGGCTGTAATCAGGGTACGCCAGGATTTCATCCCCCGTGAGGGCCATCTTCAGCTGGCGGAAGGACTCTTCTTCTAACTTCTCCCATTTGAAGGGCGGCTTCTGGTTCTTGGCCTTCCGGGACTGGCCTATCAGGAGGTCCTGCATAGGAGCTGCCTTTTTGGTGAAACCGGGGATGAATCTGCGGTAATAGCCTACCAACCCGAGGAACTGCCGCACTTCCTTTACACTGGAGGGACTTGGCCATTCCTTAATTGCGGTGATCTTATCAGGGTCGGGAGCCACTCCGTCAGCGCTCACCACGTGTCCCAGGTACTGCACCTTTGGTTTTAGGAGGTGTCACTTGGAGGGTTTTACCTTTAGGCCGTAGTTTGCCAGAGCTTCGAACACTTCCGCCAGGTGTTTCAGGTGGTCCTCATAAGTCTTGGAATATACGATGACATCGTCCAGGTACAACAGGACCGTCTCGAAGTTTCTGTGGCCCAGACAGCACTCCATTAATCGTTGAAAGGTTCCTGGTGCGTTACCGAGTCCGAACGGCATGCAGGTAAACTCGCTAAGTCCCATCGGGGTGGTGAATGCGGTCTTCTCCCGGTCCGCCTCTGCTACAGGAACCTGCCAGTACCCGCTAGTGAGATCCAAGGTAGAGAAGAAGTTAGCAGATCTTAAAGCAGCCAAAGACTCCTCTATCCTTGGTAAGGGGTACGCATCCTTGTGTGTGATACGGTTGATTTTCCGGTAATCTACACACATCCTCATGGTGTTGTCTTTCTTTTTGACTAAGACTAGTGGAGCTGCCCAGGGGCTACAGCTATCCCTGATCACCCCAGCCTCCTTCATGTCCCTAAGCATCCCCTTGGCGTGTTGGTAGTGTGCAGGGGGTACGGGTCGATACCTCTCTTTTATGGGAAGATGGTCTCCCGTGGGGATGTGGTGTTCTACCCCCTTGACTCGCCCGAAGTCTAACGGGTGTTTACTAAACACTCTCTCGTACTCTTGAACCACCCGATAGACTCCCTGTCTCTGGTGTGAGGGAGTGGAGTCAGTACCCAAATGTAGTTGCTGACACCAGTCCTCCATTGTTTCCTTAGAGCCGTTACTTTCCTCCGGGGAAGATGGAGGCAAGGGTTCTACGGACTGTATGGAATTTTTGATTGATGGTATACAATTTGGCTAGCGTGGCATACCGGGGCAGGTACACTTCCCTCTTCCCGATATTTATTATGCGAACGGGCACCCTCCCATGGCATACATTGACCACCCCCCGTGCTGTCAAAATGGTGGGCCTACTGTCTGAGTAAACTGGTTCTACCATTGCCTGGTAATCTCTACCTCTCAGACCAATAGCTGCCCGGCACCAAATCATCATTTCACTTTTTGGGGGCATGGCAATAGGAAAAGGGTCACACATTCTTACGCTACCAATCTCACCACCGGAGAGTTCTATCTGTTGCCGTCGCATCAGTGCCCGGATCTCTTTCTGGAGCACTCGCTGCTGGCCGGAGCTGGCGTTCTTGGCAACCTGCTGTAAAAGGAAAATCACCTCTGCAAGACAATTTTCAATTACATTAGTTCCTAGAGTTATCTTTGGGTGACTCTCGCGCTTGTCAATGTCTACAATGATCAGTCCCTGTGCCGCCAATTCGACTCTACCGATTTTAATGGTCACCTCTTTAAATCCAATCTGTGGCACGGGCTGACCATTGCTGGCGATGATACTCAAGTCGTCGTCAGGGTAGCGGGTGATATCCGAGTCATTCCAGTACTGCTTGAAGAGCACGTACGGGATAGTGGTAACCTGTGACCCGGTGTCCAGTAGGGCACTCATGGGGATGCCATCCAGTACCACGGGCAAGACTGGACATCCTCCCACATATTTGTCGCGCCAGTTCGATGGGCCTGGTGATCTTTTTCCTGGGGGTTGGCCCTCTACCCCAGGTTGTGCCAGTTTAAAGGACAGTACCTTGCCATATGTCCGGGTTGATTGCAGCGGCGGCAGATGGGTTGTCCGTCCTCGTTGTATCGGTCGCTGGGTCTTCCTCTGGCCGGTGGGGTCCTCCTTGGTCGGCGCCACGGGATGTCCTCCGGTCCGGATGCCAGCTGGATCTTCCCTGGAGTGGAAACCTGTAAAGACTGCACAGTTCGGGTTAGCGCAGCAACGCTTTTAGCTAGCTCTTGGACCTGATGGTGCAGGTCTGGAGCCGGGTCATTGTTCAAAGCCTGCGCATCAGCCCCCACAGGCCCTGCCGACAAGGGCGCCGCCTCCTGGTGGTAAGTGATAGCTGGGCGCCTGTGGGTCACAACGCCACCCGGTGCCGGTTCTCGGAGCACCCGGATGGCTCTGTCCTTGAACTGTGCAAATCCCAGATGAGGGTCCTGTAAGGCCATTGCCCGCAACTGGGTTCGGTGGGCATTGCAATATAAACCCTCTATAAATTGTTCAGTCAACAGCCTGTCCTCGTCTCCCACGCCGTCAGGGTCGGTCTGCTTAATGGCTCTCAGGGCCTCTTGTAGGTTCAGGGCATAGTCCCTTATACTCTCGTGTGCTCGCTGCTTGCACCCGTAGAATCTAAGCTTGATCTCGGCTGAGGTGCGGGTATCAAAGGTGTCCCTCAGCCGGGTTAGTATCCCTGCAACAGTCCTTCCCCCAGGTGGCCAGGACTTTACCTCCCTTTGGGCTGCCCCGGTTAATTGGGCCACCAGGATGCCCACTTTTTGCTCTTCTGTGAGGGGATACACCTGGAAGAGGCTATCCAGCTTTTCTCTAAAGTCATGCAGGGTATGTGACTCCCCTGAGTACTGGGGTAGCCAGGCCGCTCCCGGGATATAGGGCATGGTGAAAGGCATGACTGCAGCAGCGGTGGCGCTGGCGGGGGTTGAGGCAGTGAAGCTCTCCTCCGTATCCGACATCTTCCTCCCCCCTAGTGGACCGTGGCCTACCTTGCGATGATCCTCTTCCGTAGGCCGCGGCTCCGCAGTGGATGGTCAGGGTTGAGGACCTTCCGTCGCGCTCCTGTGACGTCGGCGTCTGCTGGGCTCCTTCCAGGACCTTACGCAACATCCGGACGTGAGGCGGGGCTTCAGTTCTCGCGCGCTTTCGGAGTCCACGCCCCTCTTCTTCCCGCGCGGCGTCTTCAAGATGGCGTCCAATGGCGGGAAAACTCCACATATGGCGGGAAGAAGGCTGAAGATGGCGCCGGATGGCGGGAAAACTCCACCGATGGCGGGAAGGAAGCGGAAGATGGCGCCGGATGGCGGGAATCTTCACCACAGGTAAGTTTGAACAGTCTTTTTCAGGCACGCAGTACCCGGTGGTTGCGGTCACAAAATCCTGCTGACTACGCCAAAAGCTGACGCGCCCCTGGGCCTGTGCTGAGTAGCGTTGCGCACGCGGGAGCTTACTCGGAGCCGGATCTGTTGAGGGTTGTAGTCTCGTGGCGGTGACCCGGTCCGTGCCCAGGGAGTCAAACTGAGCGGCGATGTATTAGCGGTAGATGTTGGACGACTACGCCACCCGTTGAATGCAGCGAAGGAGCTGCCGCTGCAGGGCAGACCGCTGAGGCCGGTGGTAGGATTGTGCAGCGTCATAGTATCACCCCCAACGGGAGGGGTATGGCCTCAGGGCAGCCGACGTGGATGATGGGGGTAGCAGGAATCACTCAGAGACGATGCGGTGTAATTCAGGGTCTTTACTGGTGATAAAGATAGACCCTCCCAGAGTACTGGCTAGCGATCGGGGCCTGGTCAGTCCTTGAGCAGATGGGATCTCCCCTGGCCAGGCGGAGTTGTAGGTCTCCCAAACTGACTGTACTCTTCTGGCTACCTTGCTAGAGGCGGGTATAAGTAGCCCACGTCCCTGAGTGTACCGTGTGGTGCTCACCCGTATGGCCGGTGACTCGGGGCCTTCTAGTGGCGTCCGCTCCACGACGGCGGTGCTGGTCCCACGCGTGTGACCGTGCCTTCGGGTTTCTTGGCCAGAGGACCTGAAATCCCCTGCTGGGCGGTTTCTGCTGCTGGGTAAAGATTAGTCCCCACAGCCTCGGACTCCGGGTCCGGTGATAGCTTCTCAGTCAGGGCGAGCTCTGCAGCTGCCAGCCCTGACTCCTTATAGCACTGCTCCCACAGAGCTCCTGATGTTCTTTTCCTAGATCTGCTTCTCTTCTCTGTCTCTACTTCTTCTCTACTCCTAACCCTGCCTCAGCCCTAGGTTTATATAGGGGAAGTTCTTCCCCTCCCAGGACTGGGCAGGAGGTGTGGCATGCACAGGATCCCTGACCAAGAGACCTCCCACCTGCTCTCAGACATAACATTGCTGTTACTGTGGAAACCAGACCCCTGGGGTGCCACATTTATATTACCCATGTCTGGGTATGAAGGGGTGCATGGGAATAGACCTAAAAAGGAATAACCACTGGATTTGAGTTTATGTTCAATGCTATCATCTGGTGGTGTTGAGAAGTCTGGCCCAATCCAGCCCTTGTTCATTTTGATAAGAGTCAGCTTGTCAATATTTTCAGTTAACAGGCGGATGCGCCTATCAGTTATAAATGCCCCCGGCGGCACCAAAAACATCTCTAACAAAACGATAGTGGCCTCCTGACTTTCTGTCCATTGTGTTTCATCATCATCCACCACTTGCGACAGTATTTGCACTTCCCCACTCTCACCTTTGGGTTCCCATGGCTGCTCAAATATTTGGACATTGCTTCATGCGATCTTCTGTTGCCCCGCTTGAAGCAGACCAAGCCGGAGGCCAGAATCTATAAATGGAAAGATGAACAGAACAGCTCTTCGGAGTGTCCAGGTGTGGGATGAGTTGTTTCCGGGTACTCGGCATGGTGGGAGGAAGGAGGATCAGGGTGAGGAATATGCCGACTTCAAGTTAAAAAAAAATCTCCCGGATCCATACATTCCTCAAACTATAATATGCAAAAACGCTAGTGCATGCCCCATCATCTCCTACCTCGACTACTGCAACCTCCTACTCTGTGGTCTCCCTTCTAACACTCTCGCACCCCTCCAATCTATCCTAAATTCTGCTGTCCGACTAATCCACCTATCCCCCCGCTATTCCTTGGCCTCTCCTCTCTGTCAATCCCTTCACTGGCTCCCCATTTCCCAAAGACTCCAGTTCAAAACCCTAACCCTGGCATAAAAAGCCATCCACAACCTGTCTCCTCCATAGATCTCTGATCTTCTCTCCCGGTACATACCTACACGCAACCTCCGATCCTCACAAGATCTCCTTCTCTACTCCCCTCTTATTGTCATGGGTGTGTCAGGTTTGACAGACAGTCATACAGGGTCCAGCTGCAAAAGGTCGCTGCGTTTGGCCTTGCAAACATCTTACTGATGCTTTCATGATCCTTCTCTCTCCAGGGCCCAGCGGTGATCCTCACCTTGCTTGGGAATTATACCATTAGGACCCAGCGGTGATCCTCATCTTCTGCTGCTAATTACCACACCCTTGCTGTATCCTTATATACACTCAGTTCTTCAGAGAGTGCCTGGTGATAGACTGTTCTTATTTATTCAGGCTTGGAATTCTAGTAGTCGGCTAGAATTGTCTTGGAGTTTCCTCGTGGGTTGTTGCCTTGTTTTCGCTGGTGTCATCTTTAAGCTAAGCGTATTCCCTTGTTTGTTTCCCTTGCGTGTACTTTAGTTTACAGTGGGGCTGACTAGTGCTCACCCCTCCCCCTCCCTACCTAGGGCCTTGCTTTATAGTCAGCTAGGGCCAGGTTTCATGCTTGGCAATGGGTGCAGAACCTATATAGGGTCCATAAGGGAGTCAGGGTTTCTCATTAGAGCTGATTAGGGGTCTCCACTCCCCCTTTCCCCTTTTGCAGGGCACCCTTCCCTTTTCCTGTCGTTATACACTGGGGTTTCCCCATACCCAGTGTGACACTTATCTCCTCTTTCCACAATCGCATGCAAGATTTCTCCCGTGCATCCCCCTACTCTGGAAATCTCTACCCCAACATATCAGACTGTCAACTACTGTTGAAACCTACAAAAGGAACCTGAAGACCTACCTCTTCCGACAAGCATACAACCTGCAGTAATCCTCACTCCACCATACCGCTGTACAACCAGATCTACCCTCACCTACTGTATCCTATTCCTCACCCATCCCTTGTAGACTGTTAGCCCTCGCAGGCAGGGTCCTCTCTCTTCCTGTACCAGTCACCATCACGTTTTTGTTCAAGATTATTGTAATTGTTTTTGCTATGTATACCCCTTTTTCACATGTAAGGTGCTCTAATAATAAATAATAATAATAATATGGTTCAGACTCATGGCTGCTAAGACTGGACCGTTTGGAAGACAGGATGGTGGTTGTTGCAAACTGACTGGAAGCATTATTTATTTATTTGCTATCCAACCAATAACCTTTTCGCACTGGTCTGGCTTCAATAGTGGTATTCCGCAGCCCCCTAAAAAGTGGGTCAGGAAGCTAGGTCGACATGATGTGGGTGTTTGTTGTGCTGCCTCAGCAGGCACAGTTTCATCTTGCCCACGGCCTTGGCCTCTGCGTGCACCATCACCATTACATCCACTTCCTCATCCCTTGCCACAGACTTTGCCCATTTTAAATTGAGTTTAACCCCTTTACCCCCGAGGGTGGTTTGCACGTTGATGACCAGGCCAATTTTTACAATTCTGACCACTGTCACTTTATGATGTAATTACTCTGGAACACTTCAACGGATCCCACTGATTCTGAGATTCTGAGATTGTTTTTTCATGACATATTGTACTTCATGATAGTGGTAAAATTTCTTCGATATCACTTGCGTTTATTTGTGAAAAAATCGATCGGAAATTTGGCGAAAATGTTGAAAATCTCGCAATTTTCAAGATTGCAATTTTTATGCCCTTAAATCAGAGAGATATGTTACACAAAATAGTTAATAAATAAAATTTCCCACATGTCTACTTTACATCAGCACAATTTTGGAACCAAAAATTTTTTAGTAGGGAGCTATAAGGGTTAAAAGTTGACCAGCGATTTCTCATTTTTACAACAAAATTTACAAAACCATTTTTTTTAGAGACCACATCACATTTGAAGTGACTTTGAGGGGCCTTTATGACAGAAAATACCCAAAAGTGCCACCATTCTAAAAACTGCACCCCTCATGGTGCTCAAAACCACATTCAAGAAGTTTATTAACCCTTCAGGTGCTTCACAGGAATTTTTGGAATGTGGAAGAAAAAAAATGAACATTTAACTTTTTTCACAAAAATGTTACTTTAGACCCAAATGTTTTTATTTTCGCAGGGGTAACAGGAAAAAATGTACCCCAAAATTTGTTGTGCAATTTCTCTTGAGTAAGCCGATACCCCATATGTGGGGGAAAACCACTGTTTGGGCGCACGGCAGGGTTCGGAAGGGAAAGAGCGCCATTTGACTTTTTGAATGTAAAATTTGCTTGAATAATTAGCGGACGCCATGTTGCGTTTGGGGAGTCCCTGATGAGCCTAAATAGTGGAAACCAACCCCTCCCTCCCCCCAGTGACTTCATTTTGGAAACTACACTCCTCCAGGATTTTAACAAGGGTTATAGTGAACATTTTGAACCCAGAGGTATGACAAAATTTGATAACATTAGGTCATCATATTGAATAAGTTGTCATTTGTCTTGAGTGCAAGTGCTCGCTATTTGAGTTTGCATCGGGTGCTCAGGTATGCACCAAGTATCACGAGTGCTCAAGTGACATGCTCGAGTCCCTGCTCCGCATGTTTCACGGTTATTAGATACCCAAAAAAAACATGGGGGGATCGCTCGTGCATGGCAGGCAATCCCCACGAGGTTTTTTTGGTTGTATAACAGCTGCAAAACATTTGGGGCAGAGACTCGAGCATGTCACTCGAGCATCCGCTGTACTCGGTTCATACACGAGGACCCGATGCAAACTCAAGTAGCGAGCACTTGCGCTCAACATTAGTCGCCATATCGTCGTAATTTTATTTTCTTTACTTCTGAAAAAAATCCCAACCCCAACCCTAACCTTAGCCCAACCCTAACCCTAGCCCAACCCTTGCCTAACTCTAACCCCAGCCTAACCCTAACCTAACGCTAACCTTAGCCTAACACTAGCCTAACCCTAACCCTAGCACAACCCTAACCCAACCCTAACCCTAGCACAACCCTAACACTAGCCCAACCCTAACCCTAGCCCAATCCTAACCCTACCCCAACCCTAACCCTAGCCCAACCCTAACCCTAGCCATACCATAACCCTAGCCCAACCCTAACCCTAGCCCAACCCTAACCCTAACACAACTCTAACCCAAACCCTAGCACAACCCTAACCCTAAAGTTTATTTTTTACGCCGTTCCTTGTGCGGTATAAGTCATTAGACATCTTTATTCTTCGGGTCAGTGCAATTACAGCGATGCCAGATTCATATCGGGTTTTTATGATTGACAGCTGTCACACACTAAAAGACGCATTTTTTTGCAAAGACTAGTTTTTGCATCTCCATATTTTGAGAGCTATAATTTTTCCATATTTCTGCCGACAGTCATGTGACTGCTTGTTTTTTGCAGGACAAGTTGGTTAGTTTTTGTTGGTACCATTTTTGGGCACGTGACATTTTTTGATCGCTTTCTATTCTGATTTTTAGAAGGCAGAATAAACAAAAACCAACAATTCAGGAATTTTTTTTTTGTTTTTTTTTATGCCGTTCTGCGTGTGGTAAAATTGATAAGTCAGCTTTATTCTTCGGGTCAGTACGTTTACAGCGGTACCACATTTATATTTTTTTTTATATTTTGGCGCTTTTACACAATAAAAACTATTTTATAGAAAAAAGAATTGTTTTTGCATCGCTTTATTCTGAGAGCTATAACTTTTTTATTTTTTGGTTGTTGGAGCTGTATGGTGGCTTGTTTTTTGCGGGACAAGATGACATTTTCAGCGGTACCATTTTTATTGACATTCTTCTTTTTGATCGCGTTTTATTCCATTTTTTTGTTTGGAGGTATGATGTTAAAACATTGTTTTATGTTTCATTTTATATTTATTGTTTTTTACCGTTTTCACTAAAGGGGTTAATTAGCAGGACAGTTTTATAGGTCAGGTCGTTCCAGACTCGGCGATACAAAATATGTGTACTTTTATTGGTTTATTTTTTTTCATAAGATTATTTATTTATATATTTATTTTTTTTTTCTATTTTTTTTTCTATTTTTACCATTTTTATTTTTTTTTCACTTTCTGACATTTTTATTACTGTTACACTTTGTCCCACTATGTTCTGAAGACAGATTTTTCAAAGGTTTTATGGACTGATGAAATGAGAGTGACTCTTGATGGACTAGATGGATGGACCCATAGTAGGATCAACTGAGGGTGCAAACCTCTAATACGACTCAGACGCTAGCAAGGTGGAGATGGTATTATTAAAGATGAGCAAGTTGCAACTTTTTGGGGTCAAGATGGACTCAAAATTAACTCCTAGAGATACTGCCAGTTTTTATAAGACACTTTCTTTTTTCCAGTGGAAAAGGGAAAAGTCAGCATCTTTCAAGAAAACCATGATTTTTATGTAGAACAATGCTCCATCGCAGCAGCAAAGTAATACATTGCTTGGCTGTCAGTAAAGGCCTTAATGATGAAAGAATAATGCTGTGAGGTGTGCAGGGTGGTAGTTGTGGCGAGGTACTGCTGTGTTCCTACAACCTGGCTCCCTGACAAAGACAAATGTCCCAATTCTCCTGTGCTGTGTGTGTGTGGTGTGTAACACTCACGATTTGGTCGCAGATCTCTGCTGGCTTCGGTTCTTCCACTTCATGAACCGCCGCACACACATTAGGCGACTTCCACTCCATTTTATAAAAAAGAACTTTACTTGAAGGTCCAACTTCCTCATCTGGAATACTGTGTACAGTTTTGGGCACCACATTTTAAAAAAGACATAGACAAACTGGAGCAAGTTCAGAGAAGAGCGACCAGAATGGTGACTGGTCTGCAAACCATGTCCTATGAGGAACGGTTGCAGGATTTGGGAATGTTTAGCTTGCAAAAAAGAAGACTGAGAGGAGACTTAATAGCTGTCTACAAATATGTCAAGGGCTGTCACATTGTAGAAGGATCATCTTTATTCTCATTTGCACAAGGAAAGACTAGAAGCAATGGGATGAAACTAAATGGGAGGAGACACAGATTAGATATTAGAAAAAACTTTTTGACAGTTAGGGTGATTAATGAGTGGAACAGGCTGCCACGAGAGGTGGTGAGTTCCCCTTCAATGGACGTCTTCAAACAGAGGCTGGACAGACATCTGTCTGAGATGATTTAGTGAATCCTGCTTTGAGCAGGGGGTTGGACCAGATGACCCAGGAGGTCCCTTCCAACTCTACCATTCTATGATTCTATGATTCTATGATTCTATGAATATAGTGAAATAAGCAGTATTGGGTACATCCTTTTCCAGGTTCACAGCCCATTGCACAGCACATTTTGATATTCACCATCCATTTGTCCTGAGCTATCCCTTCCATAGTTGACCTCTTTGGCCTCTGAGACGCTCGCAGGTTTAAGAGTCCCGTACTGTCCTCTCTGTACTATTCCCCGTCCGACTTCCCCTTCTGGGAAGATTTTGAGACGAGATTCTCTGATGGCTCCTGTGGACCGTAGGCCCCGAACGTTAAGGGAAAGTCTGTTTTATAGTTCCTGACTAACGCTCCTCTGCTGCTGGTCAGACCATGCTACTGGTGCCCCCTGGACCTCCTACTACTGCTCTTCACATCTCTCCCTCAGACTCTATCTGATTGACAGGAAAAAACATTGCTCTGCCCTGGTCCAAACTCCTCCCCCTTTTGACTGGACCAATCGCCAATCCTCCTTTGGTTGCTGGGCAGACTTCCCCGTTACTACCCCGGCTCCTCCTGCACTGGAGCTATTACTAAACGTATTAACTGCTTCTATCTTAAACTATTGTGCCCACCACTGCACTGTACCCAATTCCTAATCTAATACTCTAACTATATCTAACCTATACTGACCCTGTAACTAACACATCAGACATTAGGTCACATACATACTCATATATAAAACACTAAGTACAACAATATGTGCGCAAAGAGGGAAGAGGCACATGACCGTCCCCAGGGCCGGCGTCAGCACCCAGCGTATCCGGCATCTGTGCAGGGCCGCCGGTGCTGTTCAAGCCCTGCTCTGCTTCATGCAGCAGCAGTGTGTGGTCAGTGTGCTGCTGCTCAACCAATCAGGCCCAGTGCTGTCACTTCCAGACATGGCCGCACGCTGTGAGGCTGTGTCTGGTAGTAATGACACGCAGGGGCGACACTGTGCCTTTAATTGAGCTTGTGTGTCGCACCTGCCGCGTCATTAATACCAGACACAGCCGCACAGCGCACAGTGCGCAGCCATGTCTGGAAAGTGACAGCACTGGGCCTGATTGGTGGAGCAGCAGCACACTGACCGCACACTGACTGCTGCTGCATGTAGCAGAGCAGGGCTTGAACAGCACCGGCGGTCCTGCACAGATGCCGGGGAAGCGGGCCCGGGCCCTGATGGCGAGTGGGCCCCCCTGATGGTCCAGGGCCATGTGACACGCCTGAGGCCCTGCACTGCCACGTGACTGAGGAGCTGGACGGACACAGGCCAGGAGGCAGGTGAACGAGCTTCCCCAATCCCCATATAAAAAATATTTCTAATGTGTGTGTGCATGTATGATGTGAATGTCTGTGTATGTCAGTGTATATATATTTATGTCTGTTTTATATGTGTTTTTAAGAATGTGTTCAAATATGTATGTGTATGTATCTGTGCGTGTCTGCGTATTGTGTGTGTATATCTGTGTACCATGTTCATGTGTGTATGTGTGTGCATGCCTGCGTACCGTGTGCATGCGCAGATCTGTGTACTGTGTGTGCATGTCTGCGTATTGTGCATGTCTGCGTATTGTGTGCGTGTCTGCGTATTGTGTGCATGTCTGCGTATTGTGTGCATGTCTGTGTACTGTGTGCGTGTCTGCGTATTGTGTGCGTGTGTGTGTGTCTGCGTATTGTGTGTGCGTGTCTGCGTATTGTGTGTGCTTGTCTGTGACTCGCCCAGGGGGAATATGGGGGAGACTCGGTACCCGGGCCTTTACCTTCTGTGGGATGTCACGGCAGTCGGCTACCGGGCCCGAACCCTGGGGTCACTCTTTAAAAGGGGGTTTGTTAACAGTTTTGTCTTGTGATGCCACCTGTGGTTCCCAGTAATGAGTACCAGCGCTGCGGCAGACCTCTGGAGCAGATGTTAGGGCAGCTGGGTTGGTGCGGCTCTCCACAGGCAGAGCACAGCTCCAGGGCAGTGTAGTTGCAGATGGTGATGCTGGGCGTTGTAGTGCAGGTGCGGTAGAAATAACTGGCAGAGACAGTGGGGTGCAGTTGTGGCGCCCCTGAGGGTTCAGTCGCCACAGGGGTACTGCACCTCAGACCGAGGTGTGGTATCTCCTCTCCGAGGTAAGGGTGGAGCACCTCTCAGGACTCAGCCATCCATTCAACACTACACCACTCCTGTCCTGAGGGGGGCTTTAAGGCACCATAGTGCTGCCCCAGTCGGGATAGAGGAGATGGGGGGAACCAAAAGATAGGGGGAACCATGTAGTGGGTGAGGGTGGAGGACGCACTTTAGGTTACACTCACTAATTCATATTTAACCAACGGCCATCTTAGGTTCAAGGTCCTTTGATTGTGGTCTTCATCACTGAACGTGGCTTTCCAGTGGAACCTGCAGCTGATTGAAGGTGCACGGTCCTCGTTCTCTGGCCTTGAGGCGAGGAGCGGGCTAGAGTTAACGGCTGTCTCTACCCGGTCAAGGTACCTACCTAAGAAGGCCTGGAGGGGAGCAGAGGAGACAAGCTCCACAGGCAAAAGGATCCCAGGGGGATGCAGACGGAGCGGCATACGCCACCTGTCCTCACTATTCTGGCCTAGTCAGAGGGACTCCTGCTGCAAAAGGGGTACCGGCCCCCGATATCTGGCTTTGCTACTTCATGTCCTAGTCAGAAAAGCCCGGAGGCTTAGAGGATCCCACCGGGTAACGGACGGAGCGGAGTCGCCACCCGTACCCTTGTTCTGTGTATAGCCAGAGGGAGACTCAGCCTTGTAACAAGCACCACATACGGACAGGAGAGGACCTAGTGGGAAAGTCTAGGAACACTCTGGTGCAGGGGGTCCTGATTGATGCACCCGAACTACCCGGAGTGTGCTGAACCCCTTCCTGGTGGCCGCAGCGCGCCGTGAGGAGCAAGGAGAAGCCTTGCAGCTGTCACCTAACAACGTGAGTAAAGCTTGGAAGACTGCATCCATTGCCTCCGGTTCTTTATTTTAGCGCAATACACACCGCACCACCCACTACGAACCCCCTGATCCATCTTCTCTGCCCTGAGGCCCTGCTCCGCCTGTGGGGAGTAGTACCATCTTCTGCCGCCACGACATCCCGCCTCAGAGGACTGCCGCAGCGCTGGTGGCGAATCACCAGGCACCACAGGTGGCGTAGTCATTACATCCACTCGATTACCGCCGTCCCTCCTGGCCCTTATTTTTGATGTGACGACCCTAGGCACGGGCCGGGCCTAGGCCACGACTACATCCACTCAACACACGAGGCCCGGTTCCGAGTAACTCCATCTCTCAGGGTAGGGCCAGCGAGCGGGAGCGAGGCGTCACACGGTCATCCGAGTTTACTCACAGTTCTTTTAGGTTCCTCGGGTACACTGTCCAGGTGTCAGCCTCCCGCGTCGCACTGCGTTTGCCAGGCAGGGGTTCAGCACTCCCTCAAGTATGTCAGAAGCACTTAACGGGACCCCCCTTTCTGTATGCTCCTTCCTTGACCGACTTCCCACGCTGGGTCTTCACCCTCCTGCCCTGCCCCACACAAAGTCCCGATCGGGTACTCTGAGATCCCTCTGGCAACCTGGAGTTCCCGGACCTACTTGGTGCCCTTCACGGCAGCTTGGGTGAGGTTGTGGCAACTGCACCATGGAAGTGCAGAAGCCTCCGGTTTTCCAGCCGAGCCCTGGAGTAACACGGCTGGTCCAGGGACCGGTTCCCTTCCTGCGGCCTGATCCCTCTGACGCTTGGCAGATTCGGGCGTACGGGTGCCGTCCTGCACTCACCGTACCCCCTGGGATCCCTTCTGTTCCTGGAGCATTCCTCCCTTGCTCCCACTCCTCTCCTGGGCCTCTCTCACTAGGCCCCACTCTGGAGCAGAGCTCCTAAAGAGACTCTGCTCCCCTCCTCTCCTCCTCTCTTGCTGCTCACTTACTTACTAACTAACTAAGATGGCTTCCTATATATATATTCTCTAAGTGCTGACCTGTTCTACATCCTCCACCCACACCCACTACTGGTTCCCCCTCACTTTGGTTCCCCCCACTCCAGCCAGGGACAGGGCAGCAAAAGAAGTGCATAATGCCCTTCCAGCCGGCCTGGAGTAGTGTAGTGTTGAGTGCAGGTGTTGGGGTCCCGGGCAGTACTCCATCCTTACCTGAGAGAAGGAGATACCACACCTCTGGGTGAGGTGCAGTACCTCTGTGGCGACTGAACTCACAGGGGCGCCACATCTGCGTATTGTGTTTGCGTGTCTGTGTATTGTGTGTGCGTGTCTGCGTATTGTGTGTGTGTGTGTCTGCGTAATGTGTGTGTGTGTGCGTGTCTGCGTACTGTGTGTGTGCGTGTGACGAGCCCCCTGGGCCGTGGGGTACCCGGTGCCGGGCCGGTAGATGCTGGGGGTTGTAGTCACTGTGGCGGTGACCCGGTCCATGACCCAGGGCGGTCAATCCAAGGGGAATTTATATGTATAGGTGTTAATGTCCGACTACACCACCTGTGGAATGCGGCTAAAGGGGCCGCCGCTGCGGAACAGTCCTCTGAAGCTGATGGTTTGGCAGCAAGGGTGGTATAACTCCCCACAGGAAGAGTGTAGCTTCAGGGCAGTGTGTGTGGATGATGGTGGTTATTGTGCAGGAAGTCAATAATAAACACGGAGTCAGTGTGATGCAGTCCCAGGGTCTTTACTGGTATCAATTAGACAGGCCTGGACTGGAGTACTGGCTAGTGATAAGAGTCCGGTCAGTCTGGGAGCAAGCATAGAGTCCTCCTGGACAGGTGGAGTTGTAGGCCTGCCGTTCTTACTATAATCTTTGACTATTCTGCTTGTAGCTGTGTTGTAGCCCACGTCCCTGAGTGTAACGTGCGGTGCTCACCCGTATGGCTGGTAGCGCAGGCCTTGTGGATGCTTCGCTCCTCCGTGGCAGTGCTGGTCCCTCTGTGCTGCTGAGCCTCCGGGCTTATGATGGGGCCAGGAGACCTGCAATCTCCTGCCCTGCGGTATCTGCTGCTGGGCCTGAAGGGTCCCACAGCCTCGGACTCCGGTGTCCGGTTCTTTGTGTAGTCCAGCTAGGACGAGCTATCTCCAGCTCCAGTCCCTAGCTCCTCTCTCTTCGATGTCCTAATCTCAACTCTCTGCACTAAACTCAACTAACCCCGCCTCCAGATCCAGTTGCCAAGGGGAGGGTCCTCCCCTTGCTGGTCTAGAGCCAGGAAGTGTTGCATGTATTATGTTCCTGACCAGGAAACCCCTGCTTGCCTCCAGACATGGCATTACCTCTTTTGAGGGAAGCAATACCACTGTGGCAACCAGACCCTCTGGGTTGCCACATTCCCCCCTAGTTAATTTCAGTACTCCGGGACTGAGCATATTTTTCAAAAGTAACAATAGCATTAACAAGGTACATTAGAATATTTACAAGAATTACAGTCCTTCATGGGTTACAATATAATCTGCAACCAGGTGTCCATTCCACTGCACAAGGTGTAATTTTAGGGACCCGTCCAAAACCCTCAACGGAGGCCCTGGGGTGGCTGCAGGGCATAGATGATCCAGGTGTTGGACCACGTCTTTGGCCACCTCCAACGGGTTTTTGTTCAGTGGTCTTTCAATAAGGGGCACTTTAACAAGTGCAACTATTTACAATGGAGAGTTCTTTGGTTATTCACCGTCCATAACCTAAAAGTCTTTGTACCCTTTTCGGGTAACTGGATAAACAGGTTAAATGCACACATATAAAACATTTCAAAATTTTTCTATACTTTAAACTTTAAATTTCTGCCTTTCTAAATTCTCCAACGGGCAGGGGGCTGACCTCTTGTACTTCTGGTAGATCTACGTAATACACTATCTGTCAGTGCTCTACCCTGGTCCCTTGTGTCTACCCCTGGTGTGGTGGGTTCAGTGTGAACTGCATCACTAATATTTTGAGGTGACACTGGTAGGTTGGGCAACTTCCTACGGATTCTTTGGCTCACCGAGGGTACGACAGGTTCACTATTAGCAGAGGGTAGATTCTCCTGGTCTGCTGTTGATGAAACTTCTGCCTCTGGGGCAAACTGTTCTTCCAACTCTTCTGGGACTTCTACAGCTTCCTGCGGGGCTGGTTGTAGAAAGGTAAGGACTGGCACGACAATTGCATTGTTTACTTGTGTCCACGACCGGGGAAATTCTCCGAGTACTGTTTTGACCATTTCTTCCACTTCCTCTGTGGGTTGAGGGCTATCCTGGTCTTCTTTAGTGTGTTGTAATTGCTCGGGATATTTCTTCAAGTGGTCTCTTGAAACTGTTGCTGATGTTTCTCCTCCATCCTTACTAATGAGGCACACCTTGGTGTTATCATGACTCCAGGGTAGGATGGTGTTCGGCTCTACCTCCCACTGGTCATCCAATTTGTGGAGTCGCCTCTTTCTCTTAAGGACCTGTTCTCCAGGTGACAATGGAACAGCAGGTGCGTGTTGATTGTAAGTCTTCTCTTTGTCTTGCTTGGGACAGACTTCTTTCAACACTCTCTTGCACTTTGCGGTATTGTTGTTGCCGCTCAGTGTCCCAATCTGCATCTGGTGAGGCTGTCTCTGGTGTTAGCACTCCCATGTCCAGGTCGATGGGCAGCTTACCAGGTCTTGCTCTCATCAGGTAAGCAGGTGTGCAGTTGGTAGAGTTCACTGGGATATGGTTGTATAGGTCCACCAGATCCAGTAGCTTTTCTGGCCACAGGTTGCGTTCTTCCAAGGGCAACGTCTTCAACAGGTCTATCACCACCTGGTTCATCTTCTCACACAACCCGTTGGTCTGGGGGTGATAAGGCGTTGTCCTGATTTTCTTGCAGCCGTACAGGTTGCAGAATTCCTGGAACACCTCCGCTTCGAAGGCCGCACCTTAGTCAGTAGGCACACGGTTAGGGTAACCGTGCGGGCGGCAAAAGTGCTGCTGAAAAGCTTTGGCTGCTGTCTCAGCCGTCTGGTCCTTTACTGGCACTACTACCAGGAACCAGGAGTAGTGGTCTACGATGGTGAGAGTGTAGACATAGCCTGACCTGCTTGGGGCTAGCTTCATGTGGTCCAAGGCTACCAGTTCAAGTGGCTGCTTGGTGATGATGGGTTGCAGGGGAGACCTCTGGCTGTCACGGTCTTTTCTTCTCAGGTTGCATGGTCCGCATTCTCGACACCGCCTCTCAATTGCTTTCCTCATGCCAGCCCAGTAGAACCGTTCACGTAGCAGGACTTCCAACTTCTTCCAGCTAAAGTGTCCTGCTCCATCGTGGTACGCTTCCAAGACCATTGACGCATCCCGCCTCGGGACTACCACCTGCCAGACCAATTCATGTGTTCGGGAGTTGATGGCTCTTCGACACAGCTTCCCTTCATAGATGAATAACTTGCACTTCTCCTTCCACAGCTGTTTGGTCTCCTCTGGAGCATCTGGATCAGGGTATGAGTCAGCTCGTGTCAGCAACTCCTTGACTAGGCGGACAGCCGGGTCACTATCTTGTGTCTCTGCCCATCCATGGTGGGGCAATGGATTAAACGTGGCCTCTCTGTTGGCGTAGCACCTGTTCTTCACACAATGGGAGCACTGGGTTACTACATGACGGTGGAAAGCGGGGCTCTCTATCTCCTCCAGCTCTTCCGGGTCTTCTTCCCCATCTGGCAAGTTAGGCATCTTGGACAGCGCATCGGCGTTTGCATTCTTGCGCCCAGCCCGGTACTTGATGGTGAACTCATAATTAGACAGTCGGGCCATCCATCTTTGTTCCAGGGCACCAAGTTTCGCAGTGTCCAGGTGCGTCAGCGGGTTATTATCCGTAAAGACGGCGAATTTGGAGGAGGCGAGATAATGCTTGAAGCGCTCTGTCACAGCCCAGACTACGGCGAGGTACTCCAACTTGAAGGAACTGTAATTTTCGGGATTCCTTTCTGTGGGCCGGAGCTTCCTGCTGGCATAGGCAATCACTCTTTCTCTGCCTTGCTGTATCTGGGACAGCACCGCTCCTAGCCCCACGTTACTTGCGCCTGTATGGAGTATGAAGGGTTGGCCGTAGTCAGGGTAGGCCAGGATCTCGTCTCCTGTGAGAGCCATCTTCAGCCTTCTGAAGGATTCGTCTTCCGGCTTATCCCAATTGAATGGAGGCTTCGGGTTTTTGGCCTTGCTGGACTGGCCCACTAGGAGGTCCTGCATGGGTGCCGCCATCTTGATGAAGCCTTGGATAAATCTTCGGTAGTAGCCCACCAACCCGAGGAACTGACGCACTTCCTTGATGGTGGAGGGTCTTGGCCAGTCCTTGATTACTGTGACCTTGTCAGGGTCTGGTGCTACACCTTCGGCGCTTACCACATGACCTAGGTACTGTACCTTGGGCTTCAACAGGTGGCATTTTGACGGCTTCACCTTCAGGCCAAAACCAGCTAGGTTTTCAGACACCGCTGCCAGGTGCTTCAGGTGATCTTCATAGGACTTGGAGTATACTATGACGTCATCCAGGTACAGCAGGACTGTGTCGAAGTTCTTATGTCCTAGACAGCACTCCATCAACCGCTGGAAGGTTCCTGGGGCGTTGCAGAGCCCGAATGGTATGCAGTTGAACTCGCTGAGGCCCATCGGGGTTGTGAATGCAGTCTTTTCTTTATCCGCTTCTGCTACAGGAACCTGCCAATACCCACTAGTGAGATCCAAAGTAGAGAAATAATTAGCAGATCTTAATGCAGCTAGTGACTCCTCAATCCTGGGTAATGGGTATGCATCTTTATGCGTAATGCGGTTAATTTGCCTGTAGTCTACACACATTCTCAATGTGCCATCTTTTTTCCTTACGAGAACTAATGGAGCTGCCCAGGGGCTACAACTATCTCTTATCAACCCAGCCTCCTTCATCTCTCGTAACATCCCTTTGGCATTTTGGTAGTGTGCAGGGGATACAGGCCGGTACCGCTCTTTAATGGGTGGATGGTCTCCCGTGGGGATATGGTGTTGAACCCCTTTCACCTGCCCGAAGTCGAGCGGGTGTTTGCTGAAGACCCTTTCATACTCCTGGACCACCCGGTATACTCCATGTTTTTGGTGCTGAGGGGTAGAGTCAGTGCCCACGTGTAGCTTTTGACACCAGTCCTCCATCTGTCCCTTGGAGCCATTATCCTCCGCCGGTTTGGATGGAGGTAAGGGTTCCACTGTTTTTATAGAATTGTTGCTGACGGTGAATAATTTGGCAAGGGTAGCATACCGGGGCAAATGGACTTCTTTCTCCCCAATATTTAGGATGCGGACTGGCACTCTCCCATGGCGGACATCAACCACCCCCCTGGCTGTCAAGATGGTGGGCCTACTGTCAGAGTATACGGGCTCTACCAGGGCCTGGTAATCTCTACACCTGAGACCGATTGCTGCCCAGCACCATATCAACATTTCACTACTTGGGGGCATGGCAATGGGGAACGGGTCACTCATCCTGACACTGCCAATTTCACCACCAGACAGTTCTACCTGTTGTCTTCTCATCAGGGCTCTGATTTCTCTCTGCAGAACCCGCTGCTGACTGGAACTGGTGGTCTCCGCAACCTGCTGTAACAAGACAATAATTTCTGAAAGACAATTTTCAATGACATTAGTGTCTAAGGTTATCATGGGATGACTTTCTCGGCGATCAATGTCAACAATTATCATTCCTCATGCCGGCAATTCCACTTTGCCAACCTTTATGGTCACTTCTTTAAACCCCACTTGAGGTACGGGCTGACCATTGCTGGCATAGATGCTTAAATGTTCATCTGGATGGCGGGTAATGTCCGAATCAGTCCAGTACCGTTTGTAAAGAATGTAGGGGATAGTGGTCACCTGTGATCCAGTGTCCAGCAACGCGCTCATCGGAATGCCATCAAGCACGACAGGTAGGACCGGTCGTCCCCCCACATACTTGTCTCGCCAGTTGTGTGGGCCTGGTGGTCTTACGCCTGGGGGTTGGCCCTCTGCCCCAGGTTTTGCTCGTTTAAATTACAGTACCTTGCATAATGTCCTGGCTTGTGACAGCGGTGGCAGATGGGTTGTCCGTCCTGGTCATAGCGGTCACTGTTCCTCCCTCTGGTTGGTGGAATCCTCCTCTGTTGTCGCCACGGGACATCCTCCGGACTGGAAGCCAGCTGGATCTTCCCTTTGGGGGACACCTGCAAGGACTGCACAGTTTTGGTTAGTGCAGCTACGCTTTTAGTCAGCTCTTGGACCTGAAGGTGCAGATCTGTAGACGGATCATTGTCCAGAGTCTGTGCATCAGCTCCCACAGGCTCTGGGGAAAAGGGTGCCACCTCCTGGTGGTAGGTGATAGCTGGGCGCCGGTGAGATGTAGCGCCACCCGGATGGCTCTGTCTTTAAATTGTGCAAAGTCCAGATCAGGGTTTTGCAGAGCCATTATTCGCAGCTGTGTCCGGTGAGCGCTGGACAGTAGACCCTCAATAAACTGCTCAGTTAACAGTCTGTTCTCATTATGCACACTGTCGGGGTCGACCTGTTTGATGGCTCTCAGCGCCTCCTGCAGGTTTAAAGCATAGTCCCGTACACTGTCCTGCGCCCGTTGTTTGCACCCATAAAACTTCATTTTTATCTCAGCTGTAGTACGGGTGTCAAAGGTGTCCTTTAGGCGGGCCAGTATCTCATTCACAGTCCCTTTGTCTCTGGCTGACCAGGAATTCACTTCTCTCTGGGCTGCTCCAATTAACTGGCCTATGAGGATGCTCACTTTCTGCTCCTCGGACAGGGGGTACACTTTAAACAAGCTGCTCAGTCTTTCTTTAAAGTCACTCAGGGTGTGTGACTCTCCTGAGTACTAGGGCAACCACGCCGCCCCCGGTATATATGGCATGGAGAATGGCATTACCGCGCCTGCGGCTGAAGTTCCCTCCATATTGGGCGTCTTCCTTCCCCCCTAGTGAACCGTGGCCTTCCTTCTTTCACTTTGCTTCCGTAGGCTGCAGTTCCGCAGGCGATGGTCTCCTTTGAGGACCTGGCGTCGCTTGCTTCTGACGTCAGCGCTTGCTGGGACTCCTTCCAGGACCTGGCGCTGCGTCAGTGCGTGAGGCGGGGCTTGGGCTTTGCGCGCTTCCAGCGGTCACGCCCCTCTTCTTCCCGCGCGGTGACCCGGAAATGGCGGACAATGGCGGGAAACAGCAGTAATTGGCGGGAAACTTTGCCACGGTATGTGACACAGTTCGTGAAGGTGCACAGTACCCGGTGGCAACGGGCAAGAAATCCTGCCAACTACGCCAAAATTTATGCGCCCCCTGGGCCGTGTGGTACTCGGTGCCGGGCCGGTAGATGCTGGGGGTTGTAGTCACTGTGGCGGTGACCCGGTCCGTGACCTAGGGCGGTCAATCCAAGGGGAATTTATATGTATAGGTGTTAATGTCCGACTACGCCACCTGTGGAATGCGGCTAAAGGGGCCGCCGCTGCGGAACAGTCCTCTGAAGCTGATGGTTTGGCAGCAAGGGTGGTATAACTCCCCACAGGAAGAGTGTAGCTTCAGGGCAGTGTGTGTGGATGATGGTGGTTATTGTGCAGGAAGTCAATAAACACGGAGTCAGTGTGATGCAGTCCCAGGGTCTTTACTGGTATCAATTAGACAGGCCTGGACTGGAGTACTGGCTAGTGATAAGAGTCCGGTCAGTCTGGGAGCAAGCATAGAGTCCTCCTGGACAGGTGGAGTTGTAGGCCTGCCGTTCTTACTATAGTGTTTGGCTATTCTGCTTGTAGCTGTGTTGTAGCCCACGTCCCTGAGTGTAACTTGCGGTGCTCACCCGTATGGCTGGTAGCGCGGGCCTTGTGGATGTTTCTCTCCTCCGTGGCGGTGCTGGTCCCTCTGTGCTGCTGAGCCTCCGGGCGTCTGATGGGGCCAGGAGACCTGCAATCTCCTGCCCTGCGGTATCTGCTGCTGGGCCTGAAGGGTCCCACAGCCTCGGACTCCGGTGTCCGGTTCTTTGTGTAGTCCAGCTAGGACGAGCTATCTCCAGCTCCAGTCCCTAGCTCCTCTCTCTTCGATGTCCTAATCTCAACTCTCTGCACTAAACTCAACTAACCCCGCCTCCAGATCCAGTTGCCAAGGGGAGGGTCCCCCCCTTGCTGGTCTAGAGCCAGGAAGTGTTGCATGTATTATGTTCCTGACCAGGAAACCCCTGCTTGCCTCCAGACATGGCATTACTTCTTTTGAGGGAAGCAATACCACTGTGGCAACCAGACCCTCTGGGGTGCCACACGTGCGTGTCTGCGTACTGTGTGTGTGCGTGCGTGTCTGTGTACTGTGTGTGTGTGCGTGCGTGTCTGCGTACTGTGTGTGTGTGCGTGTGTGTCTGTGTACTGTGTGTGTGCGTGCATGTCTGCGTACTGTGTGTGTGCGTGCATGTTTGCATATGTGAAGGATGAGGTGGCAGGCTGGGCCCTGTGTTGTATACCTATATTTCTCCGCCGTATCTGTGCATCATGAATTGTGGTATGTGCTAAAGGGGCCCACTGAGACTCTTTCGCCCGGGGTCCACAAAAGCCTGGAGCCGGCCCTGACCGTCCCACTCACTCTCTTACATTGCCATGACCCCTTCCTCACCTGACCTAAACCCTAAACTTGTGGACCCTTCTTAATTGTGAGATTTACGGTGAAGGAAAACAATACACCTCTCTGAATAACATCTGGGAGGCTGTGGTTGGTGCTGCTCAAAAGTTGATTTTTAACATTTTATGAAACTGACAGACTCCACAGACTGAGCATATGAATATTATTGAAAAGAAGGGCAGCTATATTGGTTACTGATTTTTTTTTTTTTCTTTTTTGCAATGTCAGAAATATTTTTCTACATTTTGAGTTGTTTGGTTATTATTCTCACTTTAACAGATGAAAATAAACAACGGAGATGGGACAATGTACGTTTTCCATCTAGTTGCATAATAATTCTGCTCAATAATAGTTGTCCAATAATTCTGCACTCATAGATATTCTCCTAAGAAAGACAAAACCTCTCTTTTATTTGAATATTCAGATTTTAGGTTTATCAACCTTTTTGATAGACTGACAGCACTGTAGTTGTTCAATATTAAAAGTAATAATCATCAAAAATACAAATTGCCTAATAATTGTGCCCACAGTGTATAAGAGGTTGTTCACACTTATGCAACCACACGGTTGTATTTTTGTTATTTTTATTCCCCACCTTCAAAATTATTTCAGTTTGTTTCTCAATGGATTTGTACAGATTATGGGTAACATTAAAGGGGGATAAAATTATGAAATTATTCTTCTTGGTATGGTTTTTTTACATGTCAAAAACCTGGCATTGTAACAGTGGTGTGTAGACTATGGTGTTATATAAAAGTACCGTATTTTTTGGACTATAAGACCCACTTTTTTCCTCCAAAATTTTGGAGGAAAGTGTGGGGTGTGTCTTATAGCCCAAATGTACTATATTATTCTGTTGCTGTGGGCGGTGGATGCTATGGGGTGAGCGGCAGTGGCGGAGCAGCGGGGCACAGGAGGCTGCAGCCGCCTGCTGCAGCTCACGCTGTGCCCGCTGCTAAAGAAAATGAATGTTCACTGCTCCCCATGCCATAGCCGTGGGCATCAGTGAATATTCATTCTCCTTAATAGCGGGTGCACAGTGTCAGCAGCAGCCGCCAGCTCCTGCAGCGGCTCAGCAGTCACGTGTGCCCACTATTAAAGTGCATGAATATTCACTACTCCCCAAGCCCATTGTCCCGGTGTGGGGAGCAGTGACTATTCTGGCAGCTCATCTCACCATGGTATGCATGGCAGGGACGTCATGCGCTGCTAACAAGGTGATATCAACTGCTGGCAGCAGATCAGGACGCAGCACTGGAGCAGAGGGGAGGTGAGTAGAATCATTTATTTTTTTGTCTGCAGCCTGATGGGGATGGGGGTGCTATGCATACCAGGATGAGAGGTGCCATGCATTACAGGATGAGCGATGAGGGGTGTCATGCATACCAAGATGAGGGATGAAGGGTGCCATGTATACCAGGATGAGGGATGAAGGGTGCCATGCATACCTGTCACGCCAGGTGTTAGTGCAACACAGAGGGAAAAGGGAGAGGGAGCCCAGACACTAGGGAAAGGGGGAAGTGGAGTATGGTTTAGCGTCACCCTGTCTCAATTAACATCCCTATATTGCCTCTTCAGCAATTGCCACACGTGTGACTCGCCCTACTTTCCGTGGTGTAAGGCTACTGCTAGGGATGGAAGGAGATTCAAAAAACATCATAGAAAAGAAACCAGCCTTACCAACACCAGATCACATTACCAATGCACTAGCAAGATACAGCAGACCCCCATGATAAAGGCGAGGGCAGCAAAGGTGCAAAAATACTGATGCGACAGCAACTCACTAACCTACCAATTCATGGAGGGGGTGCATTGGTAATCTGACCTGGTGTTGGTAAGGCTGGTTTCTTTTCTATGATGTTTTCAGGATGAGGGGTCCATGCATACCAGGATGAGGGGTGCCATGCATACCAGGATAAGGGGTGCCATGTATACCAGGATGGGGATGAGGGGTGCCATGCATAACAGGATGGGGATGAGAGGTGCCATGCATACCAGGATGGGGATGAGGGGTGCCATACATACCAGGATGGGGATAAAGGGTGCCATACATACCAGGATGGGGATGAGGGGTGCCATGCATACCATGATGGGGAATTGGGGTGCCATGCATACCAGGATGGGGATTGGGGTGCCATGCATACTAGGACGGGGATAAGGGATGCCATACATACCAGGATGGGGATAGGGGCCACATATAACAGGAAGGGAGGGCCATATATACCAGTATGGGGGATATTAGTACAGAATTGGGGGACATTACCCCTATAACAGTGTCAGCAGCAGACCCCCTCCCCCATAACAGTGCATCAAGACCACATTTTTTGCTTCAATTTTTTTTTATATTTTCCTCCTCTAAAACCTTGGTGCGTCTTATGGTCCAATGCGTCTTATAGTCCAAAAAATACGATACATTGTCTGTAGTGCTGTGGTAGATTGAAGCAGACAGAACAGTCTTTGGGCTTTAATTATTTTTAAAGGCATCTTTTTTATAAAAAAAAACAAAAAAAACTGTGTACATATAAACTAATGAGCAGCTTCCAAGCATCTGCCTGAAGAATGGTCAGGTCACTTCTTTTAGCCACTTCATTGCTTCCGAAGCCTGAAGCAACTAAAAGAAACTCAAAAAGACTGAACATATGAACAGCAAGTTGTTTTGACATTGCTGTGCATATGTAAACAATTTTTACCATTTTCTAAGCATTTTTACTGGCATAAACTGCAAAAGATGTACATACCCTTTATACAATACACTACTCTCCTCCCACCTCTCATTTAACTCACTCTTTGACAACCTACAATCCGGCTTCCTTCCCGAGCACTGCACCGAAACGGCCCTAACCAAAATTACTAACTACTTACAGCCAAAGCTAACGGACAGCTCTCTATACACCATCTTCTAGACCTGTCCTCTGACTTCAACACAGTCGACCACTCCCTCCTACTACAAACCCTCTCTTCCCTTGACGTCAAAGACCTCGCCCTCATACCTTTCTACCCGTACATTTAGAATCTCCCAGTCCCCTACTACCTCCTCACCCCGCCCCCTCTCTGTTGGTGTCCCTCAAGGCTCTGTCCTGGGACCCCTACTCTTCTCAATCTATACCTTTGGCCTGGGACAACTCAAAGTCCAATGGCTTCCAATTATACCTATACGCTGATGACACCCAGATCCACCTCTCTGCTGTCCAAAATTCTAGAATGTCCATCAGCTATGTCTTCCTTTACTCCTCTCGCTTCTTAAAGCTCAATGTGGGCAAAACCGAACTCCTCATCTTTCTTCCATTTCACCCAACTCCCCTACTCAATCTATCTGTCATAATTAATGACACCATGATCTCTGTAGTGCTGGAAGTCCGCTGCCTCAGAGTAATCCTTGACTCTGGCCTGCCCTTTAAACTGCACATCCAAGCTCTTGCCACCTCCAATTCAAAAAGTTTCAAGAATCCGTCCTTTCCTAAACCCTCAATCTACAAAAATGTTAGTGCATGCCCTCATCATCTCCCACCTCAACTACTGCAATGTCCTACTCGGTGGCCTTCCTGTTAACACTCTCACCCTTCTCCAGTCCATCCTTCACTATGCTGCACAACTAATCCAGCTCTCTCCTCGCTACTCCTCTACTTCTTCCCTCTGCAAATCACTTCATTGGCTCGTAATTACCCAATGTATCCAGTTAAAACTACTGACACCAACCTACAAAGCTGTCCATAATCTGTCTCCTCCGTATATCTCCAAACGAATCTGCCGATATCCTCCAACACATAATCTTTGATCCTCTCAAGATTTCCTTCTCTACGCCACACTTATATTCATCAACCAATCGCCTCCAAAACTTCTCCTGACTATCTCCAATCCTCTGGAATTCTGTGCCCCAACAAGTCCAATTATCCACCACATTTGTAACTTTCAGACAGAACCTAAAAAGCATATCTTAAAGAAAGCTTAAAGCCTGCAATGACCCCCTTGCCACCTCGCTACCACCGGAGCTGCTGTGACCCCCCAGCCTACTGTCTCCTCCCCCATTATCCTGTAGACCAGGGGTCTCAAACACGCGGCCCGCGGGCCGCATGCGGCCCCTGAGGCTGCTTTATGTGGCCCGCAGGCACAGACCCCTTGACGATCCCGACCTGGTCCAGGAGGAGCCGCTGACAGCAGCGCTGAATTGCCACACAGAGACCGTCTCCCAGCACTGCATTTCCAATGCCAGCCGCCGGCCAATCAGAGGCCAGCAGCTGATATCTGCGTGTCGGCGCAGCGAGTATGACGTCATTGCCATATGCAGATGTCAGCTGCTGGCCTCTGATTGGCCGGCGGCTGACATTGAAAATACTGTGCTGGGAGACAGTCTCTGTGCGGCAATGCAGCGCTGCTGTCGGCGGCTCCTCCTGGACCAGGTCGGGATCGTCAAGGGGTCTGACTCTGTGGTGCCTGCGGGCCACATCTGCAGGAAGGCCGCCGAGGGAACGGAGGACAGGTGAGAATCATCTTTTTTTTTTTCTATTTTATGTGTGTGAAGAACAGCACAGGGGGCACATAGCCACAAGAGGGGACCTGGATGGGGCACAGAGCCACAAGATGGGGACCTGGATGGGGCACATAGCCACAAGAGGGGACCTGGATGGGGCACATAGCCACAAGATGGGGACCTGGATGGGGCACAGAGCCACAAGAGGGGACCTGGATGGGGCACATAGCCACAAGATGGGGACCTGGATGGGGCACATAGCCACAAGATGGGGACCTGGATGAGGCACAGAGCCACAAGAGGGGACCTGGATGGGGCACATAGCCACAAGATGGGGACCTGGATGGGGCACATAGCCACAAGATGGGGACCTGGATGGGGCACAGAGCCACAAGAGGGGACCTGGATGGGGCACAGAGCCACAAGATGGGGACCTGGATGGGGCACAGAGCCACAAGATGGGGACCTGGATGGGGCACAGAGCCACAAGAGGGGACCTGGATGGGGCACATAGCCACAAGATGGGGACCTGGATGGGGCACATAGCCACAAGATGGGGACCTGGATGGGGCACAGAGCCACAAGAGGGGACCTGGATGGGGCACATAGCCACAAGATGGGGACCTGGATGGGGCACATAGCCACAAGAGGGGACCTGGATGGGGCACAGAGCCACAAGAGGGGACCTGGATGGGGCACATAGCCACAAGATGGGGACCTGGATGGGGCACAGAGCCACAAGAGGGGACCTGGATGGGGCACATAGCCACAAGAGGGGACCTGGATGGGGCACATAGCCACAAGAGGGGACCTGGATGGGGCACATAGCCACAAGAGGGGACCTGGATGGGGCACATAGCCACAGGATGGGGACCTGGATGGGGCACATAGACACAAGATGTGGACCTGGATGGGGCACAGAGCCACAACATGGGGACCGGGATGGTGCACAGAGCCACAAGAGGGGACCTGGATGGGGCACATAGCCACAGGATGGGGACCTGGATGGGGCACATAGCCACAGGATGGGGCACATAGCCACAAGAGGGGACCTGGATGGGGCACATAGCCACAAGAGGGGACCTGGATGGGGCACATAGCCACAGGATGGGGACCTGGATGGGGCACATAGCCACAAGATGTGGACCTGGATGGGGCACAGAGCCACAACATGGGGACCGGGATGGTGCACAGAGCCACAAGAGGGGACCTGGATGGGGCACATAGCCACAGGATGGGGACCTGGATGGGGCACATAGCCACAGGATGGGGACCTGGATGGGGCACATAGCCACAAGAGGGGACCTGGATGGGGCACATAGCCACAAGATGTGGACCTGGATGGGGCACAGAGCCACAAGATGGGGCACATAGCCACAAGATGGGGACCTGGATGGGGCACATAGCCTCAAGATGTGGACCTGGATGGGGCACAGAGCCACAAGATGGGGCACATAGCCACAAGATGGGGACCTGGATGGGGCACATAGCCACAAGATGTGGACCTGGATGGGGCACATAGCCTCAAGATGTGGACCTGGATGGGGCACATAGCCACAAGATGGGGACCTGGATGGGGCACAGAGCCACAAGATGGGGCACATAGCCACAAGATGGGGACCTGGATGGGGCACATAGCCACAAGATGGGGACCTGGATGGGGCACATAGCCACAAGATGGGGACCTGGATGGGGCACATAGCCACAAGATGGGGACCTGGATGAGGCACATTAGTACAAGATGGGCGCCAGGATGGGGAACGTTGCCACAGGATGGGGACCTGGATGGGGCACATAGCCACAGGATGGGGACCTGGATGGGGCACAGAGCCACAAGATGGGGACCTGGATGGGGCACAGAGCCACAGGATGGGGACCTGGATGGGGCACATAGCCCCAAGATGGGGACCTGGATGAGGCACATTAGTACAAGATGGGCGCCAGGATGGGGAACGTTGCCACAGGATGGGGACCTGGATGGGGCACATAGCCACAGGATGGGGACCTGGATGGGGCACATTAGTACAAGATGGGGACTTGGATGGGGAACATTACTACAAGATGTTTTCCATTATTACTATATGATGCTAATTGTAAGACAATATTACTGTATGTGGCCAATTGGGGGAAATAAAATTGTAAAAAAAATAAAAAATAAAATAAAGCATGAAAAAATATTGGGCACTAAAAATGCTGTTTTATATGTAAACTAAAGTAAACACAAAAAAGTGCACGTTTATTATCGCCACATCCATAACGACCCAAGCCATAAAAAAATAAACACGGCAAAAATGTTCAAAAGGTGTATACAAAAAAAATGGTATCACTAAAAATGTCACATTGAACAAAGAATGCGGCCCCCCAAATTCAAATTTTTTCCATGTGCGGCCCATATACCCAGCCGAGTTTGAGACCCCTGCTGTAGACTAAGTCCGCAAAGGCAGGGCCCTATAATTTATATTTTATTTTGTATGTAACCCCTTCTTATATACAGCACCATGGAATCAATGGTGCTATAAAAATAAATGGAAATAATAATAATGTAATAATTTTTGGATCTGCCCTGATCAGTTCTCATTTCTATAGAGGGGAATGATGGAGCGCACGTGCTGCTATTAGACATGTATTAGTTACATAATTTATGTCACCAGCTGCAGTCACATAATAGATGATATTGGACGCTGGATATTAAACACAGAATTCCTGCTTCATTATTCCAGTAAGATGTTATATCCAGCAGAATAGTTTGATGAAGGCAAAATCATTTTTTTATTTAACCACCACAAAAGTATCACAGAACTGAATGTGAGACTGATATTTATACATTCAAGATGCTGAAGCTGAACTTTGCATTGTGTTGTTCCTCTGTTACTCTTCCTGGTAATGTATATGACGCGCCCCTGAGCCTTCTGTGTCGTGCGGCATCGCGCGCACGGGGGGGGGGCTTACCCGGAGCCGGATCAGATGGGGGTAGTAGTCTCGTGGCGGTGACCCGGTCCGTGCCCAGGGAGTCAAACTAAGTGGCGAGTCTATTAGCAGTAGATGTTGGATGACTACGCCACCCGTTGAATGCAGCTTTGGAGCTGCCGCTGCAGGGCAGACCGCTGAGGCCGGTGGAAGGATGGTGCAGCGGGGATGGTATAACCCCCAACGGGAGGGGTATGGCCTCAGGGCAGCAGGTGTAGATGATGGGGGTTGTGATGGTGCAGCAAGGAGAGTCAGAAACGTATGGTGCAGTTTCAGGGTTTTTACTCACAGATGGTACTTCAGTCACTTCGGCCGGGAGTGACCACCCGAGCCGTACTGCGTTCACCAGGTGCGGGACTCGGCTAACCCCCAGGCAGTTCCGGAGCGTGGTCCTGAGCTCCCCTCTCTCTCTCTTTCTGCTGGCCGTCCCCACCAGGGATCCACCTTTGTCCGGCTCCCTCGGGCCTCTTGGTGGTTAAACCTTCTCTGGCTTTCCTGACCCTACTCGTGGTGTGCCTTCCTGGTGGATATGGTGAGGGTCGTGGCAAAACTTGACCACGACCTCCGGTTCCTGGCTGAGGATCATTAGCCTCCACCAGTTTGGGTTCCGGTACCCGTTTCCACCAACCCTTCACCCGGTAACTTGTGGGATCTCAGGGTTCCCTCTGGCTCTGCGTCTCTGGGCCTTTCTTCCTCCTCTCTCTCCACTGCAGGCTTGGCCCTGGAGCTGGGCCCAGCCGGAGCCACAGCTCCCTGTCAGCCCTCCTGGCTGAGCTCCTCCGCTCTGCTTCTCCTCAGACTGACTGACTGACTGACTGACCCTGTCCTAAGATGATGCCCACCATATATACTCCCTCTATGTGTGAGCCCAGGTGACTAGCACCCAATGGGCTCCTATCTCTATGCCCAGAGCCCCTCCCCTATCTGCCCCTACACTACTGGGATGTTCCACCCCCCCTCCCACTCCAGCCAGGGACAGACACTGTCGTACCTGCACATTCACCTAGTGGGAGTACCATTGATCTGTCCCCCGGAAATGGGATGAGTGTAGTGCATGCAGCTAGCTGAGCTCAGTCCCACACTCCATCCTTACCCGGGAGTGGAATACCACACCTCTGGCTCGAGGTGCACTACCCCTGTAACAGCCGAGTCCTCGGGGTGCTACATTCCCCCCTGGTAAACCACAGCACGTCCTCGGGCTGTAAAAGAGCAAAACATACAAACATACAAAAAATTTTTAAAGTGCACTTACATATTTTAACTTTCACTCATCCCTTTATGGGAGGTACTTTTCTCTTTTAACGTTACAAGTATAAAACATTACGAACACACACATTTATAAAATATCATTAACTCTTTTAGCATAATAAAAACTTTTTCATAAGAAACATTCTTGATCCCTGGCCACCGTGCAACTTGTGACCAGGTAAAGTGCAACAGTCACTTGTAGAAAAACAGTTTTTCTTTAAAACCGGTAGGGGGCGCTTTAGAAAGCGCAACTATATACAGGGTATGGCCGCTCTCAGTCCTCGGCCAGGTAAAGGGAAAGAACGACCGCTCTCAGTCCTCGGTCAGTGGGAATAGGGGAATGGCTGCTCACAGTCCTCAGCCTAAGGATAGGGGACGCAGGTAACAGTTCACACTTGTCCCAACGGGGAACTCACTTTACTCTAGCAGCATGACAAGTACCCTACGGGTAACTATGTACAGTTCCACTTTACCGTACTTCAGTAACGGCGTCCTCCTGCTCCTTCCTGAGGGTAATCTTCAAACCCGTCCGGGTCCTCTTGATTCTCCTCATACCGCAGCTCTTTCTCCGTCAACCGGTGTACATGAAGGGCGTACGGTCCTTTGGCACACTGGTGCCGGGTGAAAGTGACCTCGTCACCCAGGTAAAGGTCACGTCCGCGATGTCCCTCCGGCAGATGAGACTCGACATCCCTGCGGGTGACAAAGACGTCGCCGGGGGTTCGGTGATCCCGGATAAAGCCCCAACCGTGCTCCAGTTGGAACTTGATTACGGTCCCGGTGGCGCGGGGACCGTGGGCCGCACGGCGGTCTCGCTGGGCCCGGCTTTTCTGCTCCGCACTCTGAACTTGCAGCCGCTCCTCGTGGACCCGCCTCTCTCGCCGCTCCCTGTCGAAGACCTCCAGTTGTTGCCGGCAGCACTCCGCACGCTCGGCTGCGGCCGCCCGGGTCTCTTGGGTGAAGCCGATGAGGTTTTCTCCAGTGGGGTCCCATGCGAACTGCGCCTCCTCCAACGGGAGTGGGGTGATCTTGGCGGGTGCCGGAGCCGGGATCAGGGGCTCACACAGGGGCCCTTCCTTCCGGAGTCGGGGATGGTAGTACTCCGGTGGCCACTCAAAGGGCTGCCCATCCGGGCAAGCATGCTGGGCGAACAGGTCTTCACCCAAGGGCAGGACTTTGAGGGTTGAGGGCGCGGTGATGGCAGCGGCGCCCTGATTCACCAGGCCTTGTGACCAGGCCGGTGGCACCTTAAAGGTGAAGGGCACTGCGGAGACGGCGGCGCCCGGGGGTACTCGGCCCTGCGACCAGGCCGGTGGCGTCTCCTGCTTGGCCGCGCTCGGGGTTGAGGCGCGTGACGTCACAGGGGGCTTGGCCGCGGCTCCTGCTTGAGGCCTAGTCTGGAGCGGTGGCGGTGCAGCAACGGGCACGGTCGGTGGGATTTCGGGCTCTGCGACGGGAAGCTGGGGCAGGCTTACGGTTACTGGGCTTGGGGTAGTAACGTCCCCTTTACCTGCCTCCGTCTCTTCAGCTCCTTCCACGGCGTCGTCTCCGGCCTTCATCCCTTCCGCACCGGCTTCAGGGGCAGGCGTGCTCCTCGTTGCGGGTGGTGTCCTTTGCTGGCGGGTTCCAGCCTGCAGGGCCATCTCTCTGCTCCACTCAGCTAGTACTTCTCGCTGTACTCGGGCCATCTTCCGAGCCAGGCCCTCCAGCGCGGTCCGTGCATGCTCCCGATCTTTCGGGAGCTGTGCCAGAATCTCCACCAGGCCTTCTGGGGTGGCGGCCTGCAGCAGGCTCCTGACCACAGGGTCGGTGCTGCCTGACTCTCCCTCCATCTCCGGGTGCAAACCCTCCAGACTCCTCCAGGCTGCACCCATCCTCACTCTTTTGTTCTTGATCCGCCCACACTGAGGGTGGTCCCGGGGCAACTTGGTGATTGTCAGTTCCAGGGGCAGTCCCCCCACGCTGATGGACATCTCTATCATTGCAGTCTCTGCTGGTGGGGGCGGTCTTTGCTTTTGGCGCTCTTCTGGGACCAGGCCCACGATGGGAGGTAGTCTCTTGCCACCCTCTGGCACGCCCATAATGGCGTCCGCTCTGCCAGGGCGGGAAATCTTCTCAGATGGCGGGAAAAGACTGCAGATGGCGGGCAAACGGCGGGAAACGATCCGAGATGGCATCCGATGGCGGGGACCCTCCGGAACCGGCGGGAGACTTCTTCTTACGGTACAGATAAACTTTTCTTCAGGCACGCAGTACCCGGTGGTGGCGGGCACGTGATCCTGCCGACTACGCCAAAGTTGACGCGCCCCTGAGCCTTCTGTGTCGTGCAGCATCGCGCGCACGGGGGGGGGGCTTACCCGGAGCCGGATCAGATGGGGGTAGTAGTCTCGTGGCGGTGACCCGGTCCGTGCCCAGGGAGTCAAACTAAGTGGCGAGTCTATTAGCAGTAGATGTTGGATGACTACGCCACCCGTTGAATGCAGCTTTGGAGCTGCCGCTGCAGGGCAGACCGCTGAGGCCGGTGGAAGGATGGTGCAGCGGGGATGGTATAACCCCCAACGGGAGGGGTATGGCCTCAGGGCAGCAGGTGTAGATGATGGGGGTTGTGATGGTGCAGCAAGGAGAGTCAGAAACGTATGGTGCAGTTTCAGGGTTTTTACGCACAGATGGTACTTCAGTCACTTCGGCCGGGAGTGACCACCCGAGCCGTACTGCGTTCACCAGGTGCGGGACTCGGCTAACCCCCAGGCAGTTCTGGAGCGTGGTCCTGAGCTCCCCTCTCTCTCTCTTTCTGCTGGCCGTCCCCACCAGGGATCCACCTTTGTCCGGCTCCCTCGGGCCTCTTGGTGGTTAAACCTTCTCTGGCTTTCCTGACCCTACTCGTGGTGTGCCTTCCTGGTGGATATGGTGAGGGTCGTGGCAAAACTTGACCACGACCTCCGGTTCCTGGCTGAGGATCATTAGCCTCCACCAGTTTGGGTTCCGGTACCCGTTTCCGCCAACCCTTCACCCGGTAACTTGTGGGATCTCAGGGTTCCCTCTGGCTCTGCGTCTCTGGGCCTTTCTTCCTCCTCTCTCTCCACTGCAGGCTTGGCCCTGGAGCTGGGCCCAGCCGGAGCCACAGCTCCCTGTCAGCCCTCTTGGCTGAGCTCCTCCGCTCTGCTTCTCCTCAGACTGACTGACTGACTGACTGACCCTGTCCTAAGATGGTGCCCACCATATATACTCCCTCTATGTGTGAGCCCAGGTGACTAGCACCCAATGGGCTCCTATCTCTATGCCCAGAGCCCCTCCCCTATCTGCCCCTACACTACTGGGATGTTCCACCCCCCCTCCCACTCCAGCCAGGGACAGACACTGTCGTACCTGCACATTCACCTAGTGGGAGTACCATTGATCTGTCCCCCGGAAATGGGATGAGTGTAGTGCATGCAGCTAGCTGAGCTCAGTCCCACACTCCATCCTTACCCGGGAGTGGAATACCACACCTCTGGCTCGAGGTGCACTACCCCTGTAGCAGCCGAGTCCTCGGGGTGCTACATATATATAAGTGGACAGGTGGATGTTACTGCTCACTGTAGGTCCCTATGTAAGGAGATGGACATGTTGCTCACGTTCCCCTTTGAAAAAACAAGTTTATTGTTGTAATATGTTATGAGATGTAATGGGAACTGTGATGTATAATGTGTATTGGGATGTACATTAAAGGTGTTAATTATATTGATAGTATGTGTAGATTGACAGTAGGGATAGTAAGAGTTAATGTTTGGGACTAGCCCAGAGTGGGAGTGGGTTAGTTGAAGGGAAGGTGACTGTTTTCCTGTCAGGAAGACAGAAAGAGCCCAGTGTGTATAGAGAAAGGATCTAGCGTGAGAGGAGACCATAAGGAAGGGGATAGCAAGATCTGGAGCAGAAGTGAGCAAGAGACAGAGTGATCTATCGGAAGACGGGTCCTGTGAGAGGACGGCTAGCCACAAGGCCCAGATTTTATAACTCCTAAAGGTAACGGGCCTAAACAGGACTGAGAATATGAGACGAGTAAAGTGTTCCGGGTGGGAGTTCCAGAGCGTCAGCATTACTGGCCATACTGTAACCCTAAGGGGAAAGAGGCTGAGGAGCCATGGGACAAGTAAATGATTCTTGCTAAGCAAGATTTCAGTGTCGAGCTGGGTTGTGCTGAAGTAATGAGGAACAATGACTCCAGAGAGCCAATAGAAGAGTGAAAAAGGAAAGGTGAAGATAGAGAACAATAGAGAAAAGAAGGAAGGAAATCGTGTGGAAAATGCTCCGAGTTGTAAAGGAAACGTTCAGAAGACTGTGTACCTGCTATCTCTTGTATATATTTCCTACCAAGTTCACATTCAGTTAAAAATATTTTTTGTGACTGGAGGACTCTCTCATTGAACTGGGAAACATCTGGTCCTGGCAAACCAGCAACATTGGTTACATGCAGCCTGGAGGGGTGTAGTTACCTGACAGCATAAGTCCACACACTCAACCAGGACACTCACTTTCATGTAACGTGCCTGGGCGCAACAGACGAGTACCTTGCCCACAGCTACCGACCCACGTTACACTTATATAGTCTGATATTGCCAGCAATGACTGGACAACATCAGAAGGTTAACTGAGTAACAACACAAAGCAGAGCAAGGCCGGGTTCACACTGCATTTGGGTCACACATTTTGTTTCGGTTTTGTTTTTATGGCACCCATTGTATAATAAAACTTACTCGGATTTTTGAAGGTCAGTATTATTAGGGCTCTTGCACATTGACTGATTTTCTCGTACAAGTGCTATATGTGACTTTCACAGATAGCACTCGTTCTATTCTATGGAGCTGTGCACATGTCCAATTTTCTTGTACAGGTGCTATCCGTGACTTTCACAGATAGCACTCGTACCTATGATATTCTATGGAGCTGTGCACATGTCCGATTTTCTTGTACAGGTGCTATCCGTGATTTTCACAGATAGCACTCGTACCTATGATATTCTATGGGGCTGTGCACATGTCCGATTTTTTCCCTTGGACTGAGTGGTTTGCAGAAATAAATTGTTGGTATGTCTGATTTTGATGACATGTGAGAGCGGTCCAATTTTCACGGACTTGACGGAATGGAGAAGGTAGAGAAACTTTTTGATTCTCTCTCCAAGTCAGAGAAAAACTGATACCACTCTGGTCAACTTCTGATTAGCCTCTGATTCAAGTCTGATCAGAATAATCAGACTGTTTTTCTCGTATGTGGAGAAAATGATCGTGTACCCTACCCATTCAGCGATACCAAACTAGCATAGATTTATTTTTATTTAAGAGGTGAAAGAAACGGAAGAATTTTGTGAATAAAAGATGTTTGGTTTATGTTACCGCTTTCCAGGACGAATTTTTATTTTTGTGTGGCTCGCTGTTTTTTTATTCCAATTTCAGGTAATTATGATGTTTTGATCCTTTTGACTATAGAATTTGTAGAGAAGAGAGGTGACAGTAAAACCACAATTCTGTCATTTTTGATTTATTTTATCTTTACGGTGTCTATTAAGTGGGGTAATTGATTTTCGATTTTCATAGATTAGATATCATTCTATCCGTAAAAATCCAATGTCTTAATTTATTTATTTTTAATGAGGAAAAAGAAGTGTTTTAAATATTCATATTTTAAAAAAAAAAATTATATTCTTAAAAACTTTTTACATTTTTTATTTTATTTTGTTGGCCTTTTAGGGGTTTGAACCTTCAGTCATCTGATCGCTTATACTGTAAACTGCAACACCACAAAGTATATAGTGTAAAATACAGTCTGCTACAGGCTGAGCTTCATAGGAGTACCAAGATGACAGCGAAGGGGCCTTCACTAGGTCACCAGGGTACACCATTGATGCTCAGCAGTCGCATTGTGGGGAGCACTGGCAAAACTTCTGTCAGAGGTTGTCAACAGCATATAAATGGTTAATAGCAGCAATTGTAGCTCAGCTCCAGCCAGACAGAAGCAGGGTGTGTTACATAGCTGGCATCTAACACTTGTGAAGAGAGCGCAGCTCCTGAGATCCCTTCACACAAGGGTACCCCAGCGCTGATGTTTAGGTATGTCATTTGGCACCTAGGGGTAAAACTGCTCTCATCACCATTGCTTAGTTCACTGCACTGATGGTGCATAATTCAGCACCCAGCTTGCCCTGTTTTCTTTCTGCTACTAGCTATGCATGATGACAAGTCTTTATATTGGTATATTTTTCCTAAACGCTGCCTTGAAGTTGAGGTTTCCTTTAAATCTTGTGTATATATAACATCACATCAGCCTATGGACAAGTCTCCCAGGACCAGACTACACACAGATGTGATGGAAATAAAGAAAGAAACTTAATGAAGCTGAGATAAACATGGTGTTTTGCTGATAATAAATTGAATACCCTGAAATGGAAAGATTATAGGGCCGTCAGGATGAGTCAGTGCTGGTGTGTGGGTAATTTGATGCATCGTAGTGCACACCATACAGAGGGCTTTTATAAGTCAATAACCATCAAAAATAGATCATTTGGAGGTGAAGACATAAAAAACGGCATTATCAGATCTGTACCAATCCTTGTTCTGCTGAACACCTTCACAAATTCTGTGTTGTCTTGAGAGCTGCCAATTTTATATTACTTTAGATTAAATTACTTTAAGTTGAGTAATCCTCTTTTTTATTTTTAAGTCCGCCATATGGTGAGAGAGATACGGGCCTTTTTATTTATGCCTACTTTGTTTGGTCCTTATCAAGGGGGCATGGATCACGGGATCCCACAGGATCCTTGGGGGCGGTGTCTCAGGCTGCTCTGCATAATTATCCTATGAGCCACGCCTCCTTAGTAAAGACCTTAAGAATTGGCAGTAAATAAAAAAGGCCAATATCTCTGGAAACGTATGGTGGGGTTAAGAAAACAAAAAAAAAATGGAATACTCAAGGGAGCAGCAGGAAAAAAATAGGAGCAAAAACTGATCACTTTTGACCTGGTGATAGGTCCTCTTTACACCAACAACCACATCGAACATGGCTTGTTTTTGGAGGATCGTGAGCGCCTACTAACTACAACATGTGAGATGGATATCATTGATACCAGTGGAATCCTTCCTGAATAGCCTTAAAAATGAACCCATACACTAGAGTTTACTAATTACAAGGAGAGGGTATTCCAGCAACGCTCATGGGTAACATCCAATTTATTATATCTTTACTAAAACCATATACAGAACAAAACTAAAAAAAAAGATAACACTTGGCCAATGCATTTCCAACCCATAACTTGCTCTTACTCAAGAAAATGGATCTTATTCTGATGGTAAAAACGGACACAGAGACCAAAGATGGATGAAAATCATATTTGGTAAGAGCATGTAATGGGTTGGCCAAGTATTTTGACTGAAGTGCCAGGATACCGGTCCTTCCATCGGAGCACCTTCAACATTCTCAGGACCCGGATTCTTTTCCCCCTCTGGATTGGTGAGCTGACCTACTCCATTTTATCTCTGGTTACTAAATAAGACCTGGACCAAAAAGGGATGAAAAAATGATCTTTTCTATATGCTAAATATACAGTTATCTGAATGAGGCCTTATGGTGAAAACTCATAGTAGTGTGCCATCTGCCATTACTTTCTTGAGGAGGAAAAGCACAATCTAACAGGGTTGTCCATACAGGAAACTATTTCACTAATTAATAAAATGACACATTAGAGGCTGATATAAAAGTTACTAAATTATCTATGTGAACATTTTTGACACAGAGGTTGCTTAACCCCTTCATGCCGCAGCCAATTTGTTTGTTTTTTTTTTTTTTTCGTTTTTTCCTTCCCTTCTTCCAAGACCCTGTTTTTAATTTTATGCCCACATAGCCGTAAGAAGGTTTGTTTTTTTTTGCAGGACGAATTGTACTTTTGAATGACACTGTTCATTTTATTATGTGATGCACTGGAAAGGGAGAAAGAAAATCCAAGTGCGTTGAAATTGCAAAAAAAGTGCAATTCCAAAATTCTCTTTTGGGTTTTTCGTTTATCATGTTCACTATACAGTAAAACTGACCTAGCAATATGATTCTCCTTGTCAGCACGATTAAGTGGTGAAGAAAAATTCTGAAATTTGCAAAAATACACAAGTACGATGTTCTAATCACCTCTTATTGCATTTTATTGCAATGTTCCGGGGGCCAAAAAAAAAATTAATTCTGACATTTCAATTTTTTTTTCTTGTTTCCTCAGTGTTCCTCCTGCCCCCAGGCCATCTCCTCGGCATTCCTAACTGCCCCCAGGCCATCTTCTCAGTGTTCCTCCCTGCCCCTAAGCCATCTACTCAGCGTTTCTCTCTGCCCCAAGGCTTTCTCCTCAGAATTTCTTTCTGCCTTTGGGCTGTCTCGTCAGCATTTCCCCCTGCCCCAGGTCGTCTCCTCAGCATTCCTCTCTGCCCCCAGGCCGTCTCCTTAGCGTTCCTCTCTGCCCTTGGTCTGTCTTCTCAGCATTCCTCCCTGACCTCACGCCATGTCCTCAGCTTTCCTCCCGGACCTCAGGCCAAGGCACATTGCAACTTTAGATGACACAATATGCTGTGGACCAAGAGCAGAGATGAACATCTTAAAATGTTCTGACCTCATAGTTAACTATTTAAAGAGTTTTTCCCCCCTTTAAACCTCTATACAGGGTGGGCCATTTATATAGATACACCTAAATTAAATGGGAATTTTTGGTGATATCAACTTCCTGTTTGTGGCACATTAGTATATAGGAGGGGGAAAACTTTTCCAGATGGGTGGTGACCATGGCGGCCATTTTGAAGTCAGCCATTTTGGATCCAACTTTATTTTTTTCAATGGGAAGAGGGTCATGTGACACATCAAACTTATTGAGAATTTCATAAGAAAAACAATGGTGTGCTTGGTTTTAACGTAACTTTATTCTTTGAGTTTTTTACAAGTTTATGACCACTTATAAAATGTGTTCAAAGTGCTGCCCATTGTGTTGGATTGTCAATGCAACCCTCTTCTCCCACTCTTGACACACTGATAGCAACATCGCAGAAGAAATGCTAGCACAGGCTTCCAGTATCCGTTGTTCAAAGCCCTGATCAAAATCCTATTGAAAAAGCTTAAAAGGCAGGTGCGAGCAAGACGACCTACAAACCTGGATCAGTTACACCAGTTTTGTCAGGAGGAATGGGCCCAAATTCCGACCAACTATTGTGAGAAGCTTGTGGAAGGATATCCCAAACGTTTGACCCAAGTCATTCAGTTTAAGGGCAATGGTACCAAATACTAATGAAATGTATGTAAACTTTTGACTTTGCAGTAAGTAAGAAAAAAAAATGCCTTAAAACATTCTCTCTCTCTCATTATTCTGGCATTTGGAAAATATTAAAAATTATGGTAATCCTAATTGGCCTAAAACGGGAAAGGTTTATTCTGATTTCATGTCAGATATTGAGAAAAATATGCAGATGTGTCTTTTTATATAGTGTAAGTAAACTTCTGGTTTCAAGTGTACATGTACTGCTACTGTAACAGAACCCTCTGGGAAAAAATTAGCAAGCAGTCTTGCCAATTATCCCAAAAAAATTAGCATGCTCAAATTTATTTCATTGGTTGAAAGGTCATTTGAAACTTTCCCCTAAGGGCAGCATTGAAGCTACAGCCATGCCTTTGTATTCTATTGCGTAGGTCACACCCAATGCCTTTTGTATCAGGTGCTGGCTGTATGAAGTTAGCCATGTTTGTTTGAGTCTGCTTGTATAGGCAGAAACTTGTCAATCCAGAGCAGCAGATGGGGAGGCGCCAACGAGTACCTGCTTGTCCAACTAGTCTACAGAGTGATCTCGGTCCCTGCTTTTCTCTGAAACACTGCAGCATTTCAGAGTCAAACACTGCTGACAAAATTCATATTGTCAGTGTCTGATATGTGTGATAAATGCTGCCTACCAATTGGGCAGCATGTACCAACTGACAGGTTTACTTTAATCAGTCCTCATTTATGACCTCCAGTGCCGGCGCCATTTTAACTGTGTCAGCATTGGCTCTCCCGGGGCTTGCGTGACATTGTTATGTCATGCGATCCCTGTGGCCATGTGACTCTTCCCTTCTTTGGACAAATCAAGACTTCCAGAGCAAGTGAGAGCTTCTGTTGCTCTCTCATTTCCTCTGGATATCAATTACGTCCGTAGGAGAGGAGAATGAAGCTAGCACTGATTGGTCCCAGGGTTTACTTGTTAAGTTATGCGATCCCTGGAAGAGCTAATGCTGACACCGCTGGAAAAGCTCCGGCACCGGAGATGAATATAGGAGTTATTATTTTACTGGAGAGAAAAGTAGAGATTCAGAAGGAGTTTCCCGAGTAGTGGACAACCCCTTTAATATGGCAGGTTCTTTGTTTAGGGTGTGACACTGTGATCCTGTTTTGCAGATAGCAGTGACAGTGAGTTGGAGCTATCGACAGTACGACACCAGCCAGAGGGACTGGAGCAGCTTCAAGCTGTCACCAAATTCACAAAGAAGGAGCTCCAGTCTTTATACAGAGGATTTAAAAATGTGAGCATGTTGTCCATAATGATGTCTTTCACATGTTGTGTGTCATACATTATACATATCTTTCCTATTTAAGAAAGAACAGACACAACACTAGGACAGATGGGTCACATTGGCTGACAGTCGTTTGCACCCTCTTAGGCTATGTTCACACGCAGCCTTTTTGCTGCTTTTTTTTCTGCAGCCAAAACTTGTTCTCTGGGCAGTAAAAATCACTGCGCCCATTTTTCAGCGTTTTCACAGCGTTTTGACACAACTCTTTTGTGCAAATTATACTGTATGTGTGCTTTGTCTACAGCACATGTTTTATAAAGTTAGTTTTATTCAACAAAAACGCTTTGAAAATGCAGTGAAAAACCCTGTTGCATTTTTTGCGAAAACGCAGAAAGAATTGACATGCTGCAGTTCTCAAATTCAGTCTGAGAAAAAAAACAAGCGTGTGCAGGAGATTTCTGAAATCTCATAGCTTTGGCTGGTACTGTAAAAAGCTGCTTTTAATTTGCATAAAATACGCAGAAAAAATGCTGCAAAAACGCTCACATGGCCTTAGGGTGCCTTTACACATGACGGTTGGCTGGATGAGATGCAGTTGATGCAGCTCTGAGTGTACTGGTTCTTTTATTGAAGATTCATCTGGTGTATGGAGAATTAGTTATCAGGCTATGTTCCATGGGTAAAAAAATGTGTAAACTATCTCTCCATCAGTAGGAAGTTAACTCTCTTATTTGATAAACCAGATACCAATATGCGGACAGCTGTTTTGGCGTTCTTGCCTATTATTAAACCTCGATGTAGAGTACATCTGGTTTTCTTCTTTCTGCAGGAGTACTAAATTGTATACTTTTCTCCATGGAGCATTGCTTTTACATTCATCTCCGTACACCAGGTGACATACACCCCTCTCCAGATTAGAACGGACATGGATAAGTTTTGTATCTATGGAAGTAGCACTTGACATTTGCCCTAGTGGGGACAGTCTTTTTTTTAAGTCAGTCTGTTAGTTTGGAGGTGTTTGGTAACCTTGATTTAGAAATGTCAATTGTAAGGACATCTTTTTTAGAGATAAAAAAAAAAAATTTGTGACCTATTAAGGGTCATAAAACTCCGTTATTGTCAGATCATTGGTCAATCCAGTAACAAAGTTTTCCAACTGGTGACATTTTGTGAAACTGATCCTAGAAACTGTCCAATGAAATCAGTTTAGGGGTTGTTGGATTTCGCAATAAAATTACTCAAAGACATGATTCTTTAAAATAACAAAATCCCCTCCAGCATTGGCTCTCTGTCGTAGGTGGGGCATCTCCACTGCAGCCATGTCATCAAAAATTGAGGCAGCGGAGGAGAGGTGGCGCTTCACCGGCAATTGCTGATCTTATTTTCTAGCAGAGCAAAACTTTGGTCTGTTCTGCTGTTTTGAAGTAACATCTAGTTAGGAATAGGGGGCAGTATATATTTGCTGATGGCATAACGCACCATGGTGCAATTCTAGTAATTATCATCATCCACCTTCTTTTCTTTTCAGGAGTGTCCTAGTGGATTGGTGGATGAGGAAACCTTCAAGCTTATCTACTCACAGTTCTTCCCTCAAGGAGGTGAGTATATTGTCTACCTCTTCCTTGCGGCCCATAGACTAAGCAATGTAACACTGGTGCTACACGTTGGGGGGTACAGCTAACTACTGTAATTACCGCATCAGCAGTTGGCTACAATGTATCAGCCTGGAGTCCTGGACGTTCAGCTCTCAGATCACTGGTTAGATTGGAAACCAATGTATCCACTTCTTAGGCTTTGTTGACATATGGGTTGAAGCCTTTGTTGCAGATTCCATCATATTTTCCAGAAGAATAGAACCGCATGCGACTTTGCTTTTTCCAGTAAAATGGACAGAACACTGTGAATCCTATTAAAAGTCATTGGGATCCTTTAGTTGCCATTGGTATTTTTGATGTTATGGATCAATCACAGCTTGAATTCTGTTTTTCTATTTCTAAGGGTACGTTCACATGAATGTATTTTCGGTCTGATTGCTGCATGTGAAAAAACAACCTCAACCGGACAGAATTCATACCGATGTTATATCCTATGTGCTAACACCTGAGGTCTGTGTGAAAAAAAATTGCAGCATGCTCTAATTTGGTCCAATTTTTGGACCAGACTAGTGAATATTAATAGCAGGCAGCACCGGTCCGCATAACAGCATGGAGCCCCTGTCCGCATAACAGCATGGAGCCCCTGTCCGCATAACAGCAAGGAGTCCCTGTGCGCATAACAGCATGGAGCCCCTGTCCGCATAACAGCAAGGAGTCCCTGTCCGCATAACAGCATGGAGCCCCTGTCCGCATAACAGCATGGAGCCCCTGTCCGCATAACAGCATGGAGCCCCTGTCCGCATAACAGCATGGAGCCCCTGTCCGCATAACAGCAAGGAGTCCCTGTCCGCATAACAGCATGGAGCCCCTGTCCGCATAACAGCATGGAGCCCCTGTCCGCATAACAGCATGGAGCCCCTGTCCGCATAACAGCATGGAGCCCCTGTCCGCATAACAGCATGGAGCCCCTGTCCGCATAACAGCATGGAGCCCCTGTCCGCATAACAGCATGGAGCCCTTGTCCGCATAACAGCATGGAGCCCCTGTCCGCATAACAGCATGGAGCCCCTGTCCGCATAACAGCATGGAGCCCCTGTCCGCATAACAGCATGGAGCCCCTGTCCGCATAACAGCATGGAGCCCCTGTCCGCATAACAGCATGGAGCCCTTGTCCGCATAACAGCATGGAGCCCCTGTCCGCATAACAGCATGGAGCCCCTGTCCGCATAACAGCATGGAGCCCCTGTCCGCATAACAGCATGGAGCCCCTGTCCGCATAACAGCAAGGAGCCCCTGTCCGCATAACAGCAAGGAGCCCCTGTCCGCATAACAGCAAGGAGCCCCTGTCCGCATAACAGCATGGAGCCCCTGTCCGCATAACAGCATGGAGCCCCTGTCCGCATAACAGCAAGGAGCCCCTGTCCGCATAACAGCATGGAGCCCCTGTCCGCATAACAGCATGGAGCCCCTGTCCGCATAACAGCATGGAGCCCCTGTCCGCATAACAGCATGGAGCCCCTGTCCGCATAACAGCATGGAGCACCTGTCCACATAACAGCATGGAGCCCCTGTCCGCATAACAGCATGGAGCCCCTGTCCGCATAACAGCAAGGAGCCCCTGTCCGCATAACAGCATGGAGCCCCTGTCCGCATAACAGCAAGGAGCCCCTGTCCGCATAACAGCATGGAGCCCCTGTCCGCATAACAGCATGGCGCCGGTCACATCTGCAATTTGCAGACATGACTGGTCCGATAAATTCTGCAGCCATGTGAACTTACCCTAAGATAGGACAGAAAAACTGAACCTATTCCAGATGTAATGCAGGACTATGCAAGTTATACAATGGAGGAAAGTCAGCTCAGCCACTGGAGTATCCTGTAGTGCAATGAGAGGTCTTAAGAAGGGAAGGACTAGAAGAGTCCAGTTTCCAGGATCATCCGATAAAATCCAAAACTTTATTGTAGTAAAAACATATATAAAAACTGTCGCAGCTAAAACATGGCGGTAAAGGAGGGCAAACGCGTTTCAGACAGTGTCTTTAATCATTGCAGTTTTGGATGTTATTGGATGATCCTGGAAGCTGGATTCTTCTTGTCCTTCCCTTCGCAGGACTATGTATGTACACGATTGCAGTCTGTGAATGTAGACATCAATGTTCATATTCACTGATAGTTCACTGACACTAACCATTTGGAAAAGGTGAAATACTGAAACATGTAGTGTGGTTGAAAGGTGGAGACATTATTATTTATACAGTGAATCAACTTTATTTACATAAAACCTCTTTTTAGTATATTCAGTTGCAAGAAGATACGTTAGCAAACCCTTGTAATTCCCTTTATTTCTACTTTGACTACTAATAAATTGTAGACAGATTGATATCTAGGTCAATATGATGGAAAACACAATCCAATTAAACTGATAACACACGAGCATTGTACCGTCCATGTCGTTTATAGACTAAATGTCTCCAGAATAAAAGTAAGTGAACCCTTAAATGTTTCACCTGGAAATCTCTCTTCAGCAGCAATCACTTCACCAAACATTTTCTATAATTACTAATAGAATTAACAAAAATTTTGAGAAAGAATTGTAAATAATTTCTCCCTGCAAAATGTTTTTCAGTTACTCAATAGTGGAAGAATCTCGATAGGGTTAAGGTCGGGATTCTGACTTGGCCATTTTTCAACCATTCTTTAGTTGATTTATTTCTATGCTTTGGGTCATTGTCATGATGTATTACCCAACGTCTCTCTATCTTGAGGTTATGGATGGCTGTTCTTATATTCTTCTGTAAAACCTATTAATACACCTTTTAACTTATTCTTCAATGATTGCAAAAGAGTCCCAAACTATGCTGTGTGCTGTGTCCTCCACCATGCTTCACAGTTGGGATGAGGCTCTGGTGTTGGTGTACAGTGTTCTTTACTCCAACCACAGAGCCAGGTGCCATAAAGTTCCACTTTTATCTCATTTTCCCTGAAGCATTGTGGAAAGTCCAGTTGGTCTCAGTCAAACTTGTTTTTTGGACCCTAGTGGATCCCTTAGGATGTAGTTCTGTGAACACAATTGTAATAGTGTACACATGAACATAGTTTTTAGCATTTTGCAGATTCTTCAATAGGTATTTTGCTATTATTCTTGGGTTCTTTCTCACTTCTTTCAGGATTGTGCTTTTAAAGTAATTTTATAGGAATTTTCAAGTTTCAGAAAACTCCAATCCTCCAGTTGCAGTTTGCCTTTTAAAATAAAAAAAGCCTTTGCTTTATTCACCATCTCTGTGCCCAGCGCTGAGTCTTCACTGCTGAACCCAGTGTCTGTTATTGTCTTCAGTGCCCACAGCGCTGCAGCCAATCAGTGAGCTCAGCGCCTCTGAGCGTCTTGGGCTGTCTGCTTATGCAGAGCCGTGGAGCTTAGTTATTGGCTGCAGTGCTGCCGATGTGACGTCAGCTCTTCTGACAATAACAGACACCGGGAACAGCAGTGGAGACTCAGCGCTAGACCAGAGGAGGGTGAAAAATACATATTTAAAAAAATACTGAATTGCAATGTATGGCCATGTTCACACGTTCAGTATTTGGTCAGTATTTTACATCAGTATTTGTAAGTCAAAACCAGGAGTGGGTGATAAATACAGAAGTGGTGACATGTTTCTGACTTACAAATACTGATGTGAAATACTGACCAAATACTGAACATGTGAACTTGACCTATCCGTAAAAATGGGATACTCTACGGTGGCTCCGTATGGCATGTGATTTTTTTTCACAAACCCATAGACTTGAATGGGGGAGATTCATCCAATTTACGGAAGAAATCGCTCATTTGCCCTGCCCAATTGAATAAAAGGAGTGTGGTCTTTTTTTTTCATGGATAGCACTCATATGGTTGTGTGAATGAGCCTTAACAGTGGTCTGACGCACCCAGGTCTTTAGAAAAGCTTTTCCAGCATTTCCACAACACATCTTCAGAATTTACTTTTGTTCGAGGCATGGATTACATAAACAGTTTTTTTTTAGAGGTACCAGTAACCAGGCTCTGTGTGCCTTTATTTAATTTGTACTGCATCTGGGCAACCCACGTATCCGGTATATATGAGGACATGCAGAGACAATTTAAGACATAGGGTTTTTCTTTAATAATGACATCCCTGTCCTAAGTCTCACCTGTGCTTTGGATTCCATATTCTGAAACTTTTTACTGTATATGAAGATGGCAAGCTGCTGTAATATATAGTTTAAATCTTAGTAAGCAAAATGGCTTAACATGTTTGCAAAAAAAATAAAATGCTAAAATGCTTAAGGTCTTGTATGTCCTCACCCTACGTAACAAGGAAAGCCTTTTACATTAACGTCCAACCTTTAACCCTCGGAAAATTAAAAAGAACAAGGAATATTACTTGATTTTGTAAAAAAAAAAAAGAAAAAAAAAAGCTCTTTACTTCGTAATTTCAAGAACAGATCAATAAGGTGAGATGCATGAAGCAGGACATTGTGGAACAATGCATCTAGAAAGAACTGTATTTTAGTGAAAGATTCATTTAATGTACTTGTGGGATTTAGCTCCTGACCTCTATGAAAGTAATTATGTTTTCTCTGAATGTTTTTCTGTTGGAGAATTGATAGATGAAGAACACTTTCATGTAGAATAATGACCTAAGACTGGTAAATGGCAAAATAACCTGCATGTGTTTGGCCGACTTTTCTGAGGCACCGGTGTGTGTCAGGAGGTGCTAAGGTTAAAGTGAATCTGTCAGCAGGTTTTCACGTGTAATCTGAGAGTGACGCGCCCCCTGGGGCCGTGGGGTACTCGGTAGCCAGGCCGGTTCTTTTTGGGGTAGTCACGGTGGCAGTGATCCGGACCGTTACCCAGGGTGGTCATTAAGAAAAGTCAATTGGGGAATAGAGATTTGTGACGCCACCCGTGGTATGCGGCTATAGGTGGCCGCTGCTGCTTTTCAGATCCACTGGGGCTGTTGGTGACGCAGCAAAGATGGTTCAGCTCTCCACGGGTAGAGCTAGGCCTCAGGGCAGTTAAATAAGGGATTTAAGATGTTGGTGTTGTGCAAGGCAGGTGATGCAGTAATTAAGTAAAAGACACAGAGGGGATCAGTCTTCAAGTGTTTACTCACAGTTTTTATGGTGTTCCAGGTTACAATGGCCAGATTATAACAGCCCACCGAGTCCTGTGTCATCCAGGGAAGTGATCCAGCCAACTCTCAGATAACTTGGGTGCATTTGAACGGGACCCCTTTCTTATGTACCTTCCCAGGTCGTCTCTCTGCGCTGGCTCTCGCCCTCCTGCCCTGCGCCTCACACACAGTGTCCGGAGCCAGTGGCCACGGGCCTTGTTGGGCGACATCCTTTCTGTCCCCTTTTATCCTATATGGCCACTTTTTCACCGAATGTGTGTGGTTTTTGGCTACGGCACTTGAAGATACCGCAACCTCCGGTTTGGTGGCTGAGTCTTGCAGTCCTCCACTAGTCTGGGGCCAGTCCCCTACTGCGGCCTGATCCCTTCACGGTCAGCGTGAAATCGGGTGCACGGGTGGACTCCGCACTTCCCGTGCTCCTAGGATCCTTTCTCTCTCTGGAACCCTTCTCACTGCTCTGGTCTTCTCTCCTCACTCTCCTACTGGGCCCTTTTGACTGGGCCCCCTCGCCGTCTGGACCTTACTCCTCACGGTCCTCACTTACTCCACTCAGCCCTTCTAGATGTTTCTAACTGTCTTTTATACTCTCCCTTCAGTGCTCCCCTAAACTACTTCCTCCACCCACCTCCTCTACTTAGTTCCATCCTCCAGACAGGGACCGGGTCTGTGCTCTCCCATAGGAACTATCTGGACCTTCCCTAATGGAGTGGTGTAGTGTTGGATGGGAGTGGTTGGGTCGCGGGTAGTGCTCCCTCTTTACATGAGAGTGGGGTACCACACCTCTGGCTGAGCTGCAGTACCTCTGTGGCAACTTGACCCGCAGGGGCGCCACAAGAGCATCATGATATAGGGCAAGAGAGCCTGATTCCAGCCATGTATCACGTATTGGACTCTTTAGTGCAGTTTTGATGGAATCCCTGTTTTATCTGTTCTAGATGTAGCAGAAGTCATGATTCTGAGCTGTGTATAACTCCGCCCACACCTCTGATTGGCAGCTTCCAGTGTAAGGTGTGCATTATTATAATTATTATTATTGTTATTATTTATTATTAAAGCGCCATATATTCCATAAGCACCTTACATGTAAAAAGGGGTATACATAATAAAGAACAAGTACAATAATCTTGAAGGCTACAAGGTACCGACTGGAACAGAAGGAGAGAGGACTCTGCCCGCGAGGGCTCACAATCTACAATCAGTGAGGATACAGTGAGGGTAAAGCTGGTTGTGCAGCAGTGTAGTGGAACTATGGTTACAGCAGATTGTAGGCTAGTCGGAAGAGTTGGGTTTTCTGGTTCCTTCTGAAGGTTTCCACGGTAGGCGAGAGCCTGATATGCTGGGGTAGTGAGTTCCAGAGTAGGGGGGATGCACGGGAGAAATCTTGTATGCGATTGTGGGAAGAGGAGATAAGAAGGGAGTAGAGCAGGAGATATTGTGAGGATCCGAGGCTGCGTGCTGGTAAGTACCGGGAGACTAGGTCACAGATGTATGGAGGAGACATGTTGTGGATGGCTTTGCATGCCATGGTTAGGGTTTTGAACTGGAGTCTCTGGGCAATGGGGAACCAGTGAAAGGATTGGCAGAGGGTAGAGGCCGGGGAATAGTGGGGGGGCAGGTGGATTAATCAGGCAGCAGAGCTTAGGATAGATTAAAGAGGTGCAAGCGTGGTAGAAGGGAGACCACAGAGCCGGAGGTTGCACTAGTCAAGGCGGAAAATGATGAAGGCATCCACTAGTGTTTTTGCAGATTCTTAGTTAAGGATAGTACAGATTCGGGAAATATTTTTGAGTTGGAGTTGGCAGGAGGTGGAAAGGGATTGGATATGTGGTTTGAAGGAGAAGGAGAAGAAAAGTCAAGGGTTACCCTGAGGCAGCAAACTTGTGGGACTGGGGAGAGTGAGCAGCCATTGACTTTGATAGATAGGTCTGTTATGGGGGTTGAGTGAAATGGTGGAAAGATGATGAATTCTGCTTTGTGCATGTTTTAGAAAGCAAGCAGAGAAGAAGGATGAAATAGCGGACAGACATTGTGGGATTCTGTTTAGAAAGGAAATGATATCAGATCCAGAGAGGTAGATCTGTGTGTCATCAGCATAGAGATGATACGGAACGCTGTGGGACTCGATGAGCTGTCCCCGGCCAAAAGTGTAGATGGAGAAGAACAAGGAGAAGAACAAGGGTCCTAGAACTGAACCTTGGGGGACACCGACAGATAAGGGGCAAGATGTGGAGGTGGTGTGTGGGTGGGAGACGCTGGATGTTCGGTCTGTTAGGTATGAAGAGATCCAAGATAGGTCCAAGTCTGTGATGCCAAGAGATAAGAGAGTCTGTAGTCGAAGGCAGATGACAGGTCCAGGAGGAGGAGGACAGAGTAGTGTTGCTTGGCATTGGCAGTTAGTAGGTCATTGGTGACTTTAGTTAGGGCAGTTTTGGTTGAATGATGCTGTCTGAAGCCAGACTGCTATCGGTCAAAGAGGGAGCAGGAGGAGAGGCAGGAAGACAGCTGGACAGATGGACATGCAGTTCCAGTAGCTTTTAGGCATAGGGGAGAAGTGATATTGGGCTACAGCTAGACAGATAGGATGGGTCAAGGGAGGGCTTTTTGAGGATGGGTGTGATCGAGGCATGTTTAAAGAACAGTTGTTAGTAATAAGTTGACGAAATGGGTTAGGGTTGGGATGAAAACTGTGGGGAGGTTTGGGATGAGGTGGGATGGGATCAGGTCAAGTGCACAGGTGATGAGATGTGATCTGGAGAGTAGAGAGGAAAGTTTATCTTCTGTAATGCCAGAGAAGCTGGTTTTGGAAGAAGAGGGCTGTGTAGTTATAAGAAGGGGCTGTGGAGACTGTAGGCCGAAGTTTTCCCTGATGCTAATCTTCTGCTTGAAGAATGAGGAAAAGTCTTCAGCTGAGATGAGAGGAGAGGGAAGAGGAGGAATGGAGGAGAGGATTGAAACTGTTGAATAGCTGTTTAGGGTTGTGAGACAGGGAGGATATGAGAGATGAGAAGTAAGTTTGTTTTGCAACAGTGTCAGCAAGCTTCCAATCATTGGTGGAGGTGGGGTTACATAGATTAGCTGGACTGCCCTGCGCATGAGACCTAGTCCTGCAGTGATAATCTCCTGCTAATAAAATACTGGTTGTAATGAAACTACAGCACACCGCCTCATAAGTGACACATTCTGAGAATAAGGCTCTCATATCCTACATTATGCTACTCTCAGATTAAACAGCAAAAACCTATTGACAAATTCCCTTTAAAAAAGTGGTTGTGTTATGCCAGCCATATGACTAAGAAAAAATTTTTGCAACCGCGGACCAAAAATAGGTTTAGATTGCAGCTAGTGTACCCCTGTTTGTCTGCCTATCTGTACAAAGCTGGGCAGAAAATAAAAGCACTAACATGAGCCGTACTGCTTGTGCATTCTCATGGACTCTACTCCCAGAATTCACTCAACTCCAGCCATCTCCATTACACACTAAGGTTTCATTCACATGACCATATTTTCGGTCTGAGACCTATCCGTGACAGCACTTCTAACAATGTTTTTCAAAGCGGCTCTTCACATGACAGACCGAATGTCCTTGTGAGAAAAAAAAAAAATCGCAGCATGCACTATTCTCTTCCATATTTCAGATGAGACTCCCCTATTCAGATCTATGGGTGTGCGAAAAAATACAGATCATCCATAGAGCATCAGATTTTTGTGGATACCTTGCAATTTTTTTTTAACATAGGAAACTGTATTTGGTCTTATACATTTAATAACTGCTGCTGTATAAAATAGATGGCAATATAAATGAAAATAGAACAATTTTTTTTATATGCTTATGTGAACCTTTATCTTTCTCCATTTTTTTAAATGTTAAAAAATGCTATAAAACTGGCATGTTATTTATCTTGTGTAGTAAAGCTGGAGGAAAAAAGGAGTAAAAAAACAGCAAATAGAAAAGTTGTTTTTCTGTAACCTGATTCCTCCAAAAATAAAAAACAGAATAAAAACTGATTAAACAACATATCGTCTCTAAAATAGTACTAAAAAAACAACAGATTGTAACAGAGCAAAACTTAAAATGTGTAAAAAAAAAAAAGATGAAATAGTTTTCCTCTCTCCATCTTCAGAAAGAGTTATTAACAGCAGGAGCGTAACTTCAATGGGTGCAGGGGTTGCAATCACACGCGAGCCCTGGAGCCTAGGGGGCCCAAAAAGTCCCTTTGGTCTACATAAAAAGACCAATACTATTAAAGACTTGCAATACTTGGGGGCCCCATTGAAACGTTTGCATTGGGGCCCCCAAGCTTCAAGTTTCGCCACTGATTAACAGTTAATCAATAAGTTATACAGTATGTACCCAAAATGGTGGTGCTGAAAAAAGAAGAACTCAAAAATATAATCCCTCATACAGCGAGCCCAATGGGAAAAGGTTATTAATCTAAGAAAGCAGTAGACAAAAATAAAAAAAAAATTCCCTGTGGACTTAAAGGGATAGTCTGAAACCAAAGTTGATTCTTATATGAAATGTCTATTTAATGTATTAATCCAATCACTTTTCTAATATACGTCAATTAAAAATTTCCTACTGTTCCCACTCTACTCTATCTCTCAGCCTTTTTTTTTTTTTACTACTGTTCCGATGACATTTCGTTTGAGATACTGAAACGGAATTTCATCTGGGGGCAGAGGAAGTTTTCCCCACCCTGAAATGAAGCACTGTCAGTGATATCTGTTTCGGGGGCTGGTCTTTGCTCTCCCTGGTTTCTGCATTCTCTCCTTTTCAATGAGTTCTCTTGCCGACTCGTCACTTCTCATTAGACGCAGTGAGGGAGCGCACATTCGAAGGATTATAGCACAGCGAGCACATACTGAACTTGTGTTGGAATTGACAACCAATGCACGCTCAGTAGAGCAGGAACTAGCCCATCAGTGTCACATCATTCACGTCTGTTTCGGGGGCTGATCTTTGCTCTCCCTGGTTGCCACGTTTTCTCCTTTTCAAGGAGTTCTCTTGCCGGCTTGTCATTTCTCATTAGACGCGGCGAGGGATCACACATTCAAAGGAATATAGCACAGCGAGCATATACTGAGCTTGTGTCTGAATTGACAACCAATGCACGCTCAGTAGAGCAGGGACTAGCCCATCAATGACACATCAGTGTCACATCAGTGACATCTTTTTCGGGGGCTGGTCTTTGCTCTCCCTGGTTGCCCTTTCTCTCCTTTTCAATGAGTTCTCTTGCCGGCTCGTCACTTCACATTACATGCGGTGAGGGAGTTCACATTCAAAGTAATATATCACAGAGAGTACATACTGAGCTCATGTCTGAATTGACAACCAATGCACGCTCAGTAGAGCAGGGACTAGCGCTGCCCCTGAAGTGGATGTCACTGATGACGCTTTGTTTTAGGGAGGGGAAAGCAGCTACACCAATGACCGCAGCCCCGGCCCCCCAATGACATCCCTTTTGTATATCTCAGCATGCACTAAGGATTCTCAAATAAAACGTCATTGGAATGGAAGTAAAGAAGAAGAAAAACAAGAAGACAGAGTAGAACGGTAGGGAATATTTAATTTAGGTGTGTTAGATAAGTGATTAGATTATAAAATTAAATACATAGACATTTAGGATAAAATTCAACTTTGGCTTGGGACCACCCGAGTAACATCAAAATAGGATTGGTCCTTAAGGGGATAAAAAACATCTTTTAGAAGTGTGAATCTTTTCTCATTCTAATAGGAATGACTAATTCTGTAACAATGACTTTAGCTCCGATCTTTGCAGATGCCACGATGTATGCACACTTTCTATTCAATGCCTTTGACATGGACAGAAGTGGCGCCATCCGGTTTGAGGTAAGAAAAAACATGGATTTGAAAGATTATTAGAGAGGTCAGCGACATCTATGAGATTATACTGTTTCAATCAGCAATTTGTGATCAGTGGGGCCTCAGTCCCGGATCTTGGTGCTCAATGCTTCGGACAACTCTATGACATGTCAAACATTTTTTTTTAAAAATTTGTACCCTTTAACAAATTATGTGATGTGCTTCATGTCCAATGAGAGTCAAGAGGTAACGTTCCTCCTTGTGGAGCGTGACAGGTCAAGCCTACCATGTCAGAGTGAGGAGACTTATAAGCCATGCATGCTCCTCTGGGAAATTAAATATGCAAATTGTCTCTTCAGAGAGGATGAGGACTTGAACTCTAGCGCCATCTATTGGAAACAGAGCATGCATGGCTTTTAAGTCTCCTCACTCTGACATGCCAGGCTTGGCTTGTTATTCTCCACAAAAAGAAACCTTACCCCTTAGGCTGTGTGCCAATTCCGCTTAAAAAACGCTTGGTAGAAGATCTGCCATGTTCCTCAATGATAATCCGCATGTGCTGTGCACATGCTGCGGAAATATCCGCTGCGGATTATCATTGTGGAAAAATCCACAGCACTACCAATTATTTTGCGGAATAGCGTTGTTTTCGCCACCATTGACTTGCATTGAAACGCATGGAATCCGCATCACTGCATCTGCAGATGCGGATACCATGCGTTTCAATGTGTGGATGGTACCCGGGTTTGAAGAAGAGGAGACTCTCCTCCGGACCCGGGTACCATAGTACCTGTAAAAAAAAGAATAAAATAAAAAATATACATTATACTTACCTTCTGATGGCCCCCGGTGTCCTTAACGATGCGTCCTGGCTTGCCGGCAGCTCGCGATGGTCTAAAAAGGACCTGCCATGACGTCACTTAGTCATGTGACGAGTCACGCGACCGCTGACGTCGGGGGTCGCGTGACCTGTCACATGACTAAATGACGTCATGACAGGTCATTTTAGTCCACCGCGAGCTGCCGGCAAGCCAAGAGGCATCGGATAAGGACTCCGGGGGCCATCAGAAGGTAAGCATAATATTTATATTTTATTTTTTACCATTCTTTACGGTCACACTATATAAATCCATGCAGGTTGCATGGATTTACAGTTAGGTCCATATATATTTGGACAGAGACAACATTTTTCTAACTTTGTTTCTGGACATTACCACAATGAATTTTAAACAAAACAATTCAGATGCAGTTGAAGTTCAGACTTTCAGCTTTAATTTGATGGTATCCACATTAAAATTGGATGAAGGGTTTAGGAGTTTCAGCTCCTTAACATGTGCCACCCTGTTTTTAAAGGGACCAAAAGTAATTGGACAGATTAAATAATTGTAAATAAAATGTTCATTTCTAGTACTTGGTTGAAAACCCTTTGTTGGCAATGACTGCCTGAAGTCTTGAACTCATGGACATCACCAGACGCTGTGTTTTCTCCTTTTTGATGCTCTGCCAGGCCTTCACTGCGGTGATTTTCAGTTGCTGTTTGTTTGTGGGCCTTTCTGTCTGAAGTTTAGTCTTTAACAAGTGAAATGCATGCTCAATTGGGTTGAGATCAGGTGACTGACTTGGCCATTCAAGAATATTCCACTTCTTTGCTTTAATAAACTCCTGGGTTGCTTTGGCTTTATGTTTTGGGTCATTGTCCATCTGTAGTATGAAACGACGACCAATCAGTTTGGCTGCATTTGGCTGAATCTGAGCACACAGTATGGCTCTGAATACATCAGAATTCAATCGGCTGCTTCTGTCCTGTGTCACATCATCAATAAACACTAGTGACCCAGTGCCACTGGCAGCCATGCATGCCCAAGCCATCACACTGCCTCCGCCGTGTTTTACACGGTATGCTTTGGATCATGAGCTGTACCATGCCTTCGCCATACTTTTCTCTTTCCATCATTCTGGTAGAGGTTGATCTTGGTTTCATCTGTCCAAAGAATGTTCTTCCAGAACTGTGCTGGCTTTTTTAGATGTTTTTAGCAAAGTCCAGTCTAGCCTTTTTATTCTTGATGCTTATGAGTGGCTTGCACCGTGCAGTGAACCCTTTGTATTTGCTTATATGCAGTCTTCTCTTTATGGTAGATTTGGATATTGATACGCCTACCTCCTGGAGAGTGTTGTTCACTTGGTTGGCTGTTGTGAAGGGGTTTCTCTTCACCATGGAGATTATTCTCCGATCATCCACCACTGTTGTCTTCCGTGGGCACCCAGGTCTTTTTGCATTGATGAGTTCACCAGTGCTTTCTTTCTTTCTTTTTCAGGATGTACCAAACTGTAGATTTTGCCACTCCTAATATTGTAGCAATTTCTCGGATGTTTTTTTTCTGTTTTTGCAGCTTAAGGATGGCTTGTTTCACCTGCATGGAGAGCTCCTTTGACCGCATGTTTACTTCACAGCAAAACCTTCCAAATGTAAGCACCACACCTCAAATCAACTCCAGGCCTTTTATCTGCTTAATTGAGAATGACATAATGAAGGGATTGCCCACACCTGTCCATGAAATAGCCTTGGAGTCAATTGTCCAATTACTTTTGGTCCCTTTAAAAACAGGGTGGCACATGTTAAGGAGCGGAAACTCCTAAACCCTTCATCCAATTTTAATGTGGATACCCTCAAATGAAAGCTGAAAGTCTGAACTTCAACTGCATCTGAATTGTTTTGTTTAAAATTCATTGTGGTAATGTCTAAAACCAAAATTAGAAAATGTTGGACCTAACTGTATATAGTGTGACCAAGTTGTCAATCACTTTCCAAGTGATGCTAAAATTGCTTGGAAAGCGCTTGACAACCTGCATGTGGAAATGCATGTGAAGAACGCTTCACTTCCGCTTGTCCCTGGCAGGAAAAACGCATGTAAAATCTGCATGTGTTTTTTCTGCCAGGGAGATTCATAAACGCTCAAAAAAAAATCCAGAGCATTTCTGCATCGTGGGCACATAGCCTTAGGCCCAAGTCCAGAGCCTCTCACTTAGCCAAATCGGACCTCATACTTTGCACTGACGAGGGGCAACACCCCGAAACACTGTGTCTGCAAATTGAGATTCTTGTTTGGCTTTTATCCTAAGTCATATTGCAAGGCTCGTTAAAGGGTTGATATTGACTTTAAGGATCGCTGCTTCCAATAGGTGGCACTAGAGTTTAAGACCGCTTCCTCTCTGAAGAGACAATTATGGACAACAAGACAAAGCTATACCTCACCCTGTGCACAGCTCTGTACGGAATGATTATGGAGCTGTCTCCTAGCAGTGAACTTGTAACATCCTATATTCCCCCTTCTACTTCACAGGATTTTGTGGTCGGACTGTCTATTCTCCTTCGGGGAAGTGTCCATGAAAAATTAAAATGGGCTTTTAACCTGTACGATATAAATAAAGATGGATACATTACCAAGGAGGTAAGATGGAATCCTTATGGGTAATGTGAATTGCAAAGTTTTACCTACCTAGCCTTCACAAATTGGTCGTGATTATGTGGGTTTCTAGGCTGGATACCTAATCTGCTGCTCTCTACTAGGACTAGACTTTAAGGGTTCGCTTACAGGTGATGGAGTTGCTGTGGATTTTCCATATGGATTTTTTAGAGGACGTGCGCTGCAAAATTAATTCGTAGCAAAGTAAATTAAATTCCAGAAAATCCCATCCACACTTTTCTGACCGATGATGCAGATTTTGACATCTACAAAATGTTAATTCCTGATATAAATTGGAAGTGGATTTATAGTGGACTTTTCCTGGAGAGGCCGCGTTCTACAGAAACAGGCAGGAGAACCACAGAAGCCCCAAGGGAGTTAAGCATAGTGCTGTGTTTTCTTTTTCTTTTTTTAATTTTACATTCTGCAGGAAAATTCCAATAAAGTAAAGACAATTTTGTGAAGATTTGCTGCAGCAGATTATTTGCAGCACATCGCTCAGGAATTTATTCATTATTATTTCCATATTACTGTTTGTATGTATATATATATATATATATATATATATATATATTAAAGTTAGCAATTTTCCAAATGGCCACTATGCTAATACTAAACTCAAACACCCTGTTTTGTACAGATGACTTTTCAGCAGTCTCATTATCATCACAGACAGGATTCAAATTTGTAGTTTAATATTTTCTTACATTCAAGGTAGACATAAGTCCATCAAGGTCAACCTATAGCCTAACATGGTGATGACTGATAAAACCTCTATATAAGTAGACAAGACAGGATCCACCATTCACAATAAGTGATATCACAGCCTCCCCCCTGTTACCCTTCTCTTCATATTGACCTTTCCCCATTTTTTTCATGTTGAAGTGGACATATGATGTACTAGTGGCTGCAGAGTGGAAGAAGTCTTTTTTTTTTTTAATTGTGAGATATTAGCATTCAAAGTATTTGCCATCTAATGAGTTATCTTTTGTTAAAGGGAACCTGTCATGTAAAATAATGCTAATCACCTGCAAATATGGGATTAATCTGCAGGTTAATAGTGTTCAGACACCGTGCGCCGCTGGCACTGAAAGCCCCGCTACTGGGAGGTAATGAACTTTATCCCCCCCTCCCCGGCAGCGTTCAGCTTACAGTTTTGGTGGTGCTGGCACGGTTTCAGTCACGACTCAGTGTATCGAGAGCAGCGACTCTAACCGCACCATCGACACTGACTGATAGCAGGCTCAGCATTAGAATTGGCTCTCAGTCAGTGCCGGGAGCATGGTTGCTGCTCTCTATACACTGAGCGATGAGTGAAACCATGCCGGCGCCGCCCCGTGACTGGAAGCCGAACAATGCCGGAGAAGATAAAGTTAATTTCCTCTGGGCAGTGGGGGTCTCAATGTCAGTGAAGCATGGTGTCAGAATGCTATTAACCTGCAGATTTACCCCATATTTGCAGGTTAATAGCGTTATTTTACATGACAGATTCTCTTTAAGTCCAAATGACAAACCCTTCTATTAGCTCTCCTTTCATGGTATTGTCACCTCTGCTGTACTGCTCCTTCCTACTTACTGAAGCAGGCAGCTCATAGGTGCCATAATTACACTTATGCCTGCACTGATCAGGGCAACTCCCATTGCGAGGAGATTAGAGCAGGGTGTCATTATACTGTATGTCATACACAAGCTTGTTTTGGGCTACTACTGTGTGAGCTGTAATAACAACCTGCACTGCTTTAACTTCAGAGCAATTACTGACACACTTGAGCTTTCATCTCTGTACAGGCAGTGTGGTCCCCAGGGGGGCAGTACAGCAGAGATGACAGTGCTGTTACAGGAGGAGAGCTTATAGAAGGGTTTGTAATATAGCACAGCTAAACTCAGCAGTGCTGCTCCTCTCCATCACTGACTGCCAAGACCTATCTGATATGCATGAGTCATCTGTGCTCCACTCCCAGCATTTTCTAATCATACCACAACAGGTTATACCAGGAGATCAGGCCATCATTATACGTCTCATACACCGAGGAACATTTTCTGAGCTACTGTGGGGCATGTTCTTTTTTCACTAAGTTTTGCTGCCTGCTTATGATTGGACAACATCATAGAAGAGAAAGAAGTACACGTCCCCAGTGAAAACTGTCTGATAACACCCACCTGAATCATCATAGAAGAGAAAGAAGTACACGTCCCCAGTGAAAACTGTCTGATAACACCCACCTGAATTTAGTGAAAATTAACTCTTTGTGGGCCAAATACTTTGATTGCTAATATCTCCACAATGAAGAGGCAAAATTAAAAAAGAAAAAAATATGTTTTATTCTGTGCTACAGCCACTATGACATCATGTTTCCAGTTCAACATAAAACATGTGGTGAAAGGTCCTCCTTAAATACTTCAATACAATCCAGTAGGGTTTCAGTCAGTCTATTGTTGATAATGTCCATATGCACAATAGGAAGTAGGAATCTAATATTTGGACTAGTGCCAATATGTGATTTTTTATTTTTTAAAAATAATGATACGACAAATAGAAAACATTATCAAAAATGTTTAAAAATACATTTAACATAAGAACCGGATATAAAAAATAGGTCATTTTCTGAATATACATTCCCTTTAAATAAGTGTGTGGATGTTTTAAGGCAAACTATTACATCTATGTTTAGGAGATGCTGGCAATAATGAAATCCATCTACGACATGATGGGACGTTACACATACCCCATGCTAAGAGATGATGATCCTATCGAGCACGTGGAGAGGTTCTTCCAGGTATCATTAAAGAACTATCCTCAAGCTGACTCTTAAGCAGCTCAGAGCTCTGCAGTTTCCTTACTTACTGGCTGCTTGGGTGGGAGTGGGAGACGGGCACTTCTCCTTGAATGACAGTTCTGATCCAAGATCTTTGCTCTGTTTCTACACATTTAAAGTCTGTCAGTGTTTGTTCGAAGTCTACATTATTATTATTTGTACATATAGAGATACTAAGGTATTTTAACAAGCACACAGCTCAGGAAAGTGAGAGCAGTGATTAGGAGAATTGTTCTGAAAGTTGCCAATGGTGGAGGCTGGAGACCGGTAATTTTACAGATCTGATAACTGCTCAGCACCTAAGAGAAAAGGGGAGGGAGCTGAGCAGCTAACTGCTGTATAGAAATTAATGGGCTGGAAAGAGATAACTGGGATGTTAAGAGTTAACTCCTCTCCTGGAATGTAACTACTTTGCATACTTGGTCAAGCTCTGGTAGCTGAGCTCCTTGGAAACAAGCTCTATCCTATGTAAGATAAAAAGCTCTGAGATCTGTAGAATGACAGCAGATAGAAAAAGTAAGTAAAATTGTAAACTTGTTTATTTTCATGCTGTCTAACTAAAGAAAGCAGTTTAATAACATGAAAATACTAATTAGAAATATCAACTTCATGCTAGAGGTAATTTATTTTCATCTGATTTACAGAAGATGGACCGAAATCATGACGGAGTAGTAACCATTGATGAATTTTTGGAGACTTGTCAAAAGGTAAATTGATTGTAAACAACATGTCGCAGATTTTATAATCCACAATGTACTCATTGTTGATAAGGATTCCTCACGGAAAAGCTGCAGATTAGCTTAAAGGGGTTGTCCGGTCCAAATCGATAAGTCTGCAGTCACTCTGTGAAACTGCAGACTTATAAATCCCTCCAGTGCACGCACTGTGAGTAGTGGGGTTTCGCCGGTTTTTGACCAGGTTTATGAGTTATACATACTCCCAGCCAGGGCCCGTCTAGTGAACGTGTCCTTGCTCAATACACTTGTATTGAGCGAGGCCGTGCCCCATCTAGTGACGTGACTGTCGAGTGGGCGTGTCCGACTCGAGGGCGCGGCCTTGCTCCATACAAGTGTATGGAGAGTGAGGCCGCTCCCACTGGCCAGGAGTATGTATAATGCATACATACCCTCCGGTCCCGTGTCAGAAACCGGCGAATCCTGGCAGCGCACAGTGCTGGGGGGATTCATAAGTGTGCAGTTACACAGTTTTACTCTGAAACAAGGTGTCATTTCAGAGGAAACATGCTCTAAAAAGGAATCAAAAGCAAGATGACTAAGAGGACTAGTAACAGGGGACATGTTAGGACACAAGTGAAAGAGATCTGTCAGTCAAACAAAGCCTGGGCGGGGATAAGCCAGCAGGGACCCGCCGCGTGACTAGTTCTCTTAGTCACCGCATTCCCTGGTTCCTGCTCAAAGTATGTTTTGTTTGACACGACCCTCATTTCAGAGTAAAGCATGGATATTTGAATGTTGCATGAGATTTGCAGTCAAACGTGACTTATTCTGAAGTCTATGAGGGCAACACCGGATGTGACTGAAAAATCAACATTTTTGAATTTTTGCATTAGTTCCAGTCATAAGATGCAGTGTGTAACGGGTCTGGGAGGTGGAACCTCTGAGCAACTATACAAGGGGGCAGTCCTTGTAAGGAAGCGGGTGGCTCCTAGGGAAGGCGGGCAGGTAGTCACGGCTAGTGACGGAGACAGTCTCTGGGTAAAAGGGCAGGAGGTCACGGCAAGTGACGGGGACAGTCTCTAGACAGGCGGGTGGTCACGGCAAGTGACGGCAGAGCCTCCAGGTAGGCTAGCAGGCAGGTAGCAGGTGGACGCTCCCAGGTGAGTGGGCAAGAGTCTCTGGACAGGCAGGTGGTCACAGCACGTGACGGCGGAGCCTCCAGGTAGGATAGCAGGCAGGTAGCAGGTGAGCGGGCAAGAGTCTCTGGACAGGCAGGTGGTCACAGCACGTGACGGCGGAGCCTCCAGGTAGGCTAGCAGACAGGTAGTAGGTGAGCGCTCCCAGATGAGCGGGCAGGCTGGTCCATAGACAGACTGACAGGTGTCGGAAGGCAGACCGTCGGACCGCAGGCTTGCAAGCAGGTAAGCGGATATCAGGCAGGTATCAAGCAGGAATCTGGCAGGTAACTGGTAACGGGACCTGAGGGCTGAAGCGGAGTGAAGGCTTTGCAACAACATTGCTCGGGCACCTCCATTTTGGAGGAGGTGCCTTATATATGGGAGGTCCTCCGGCAATTGGCCGGGGACTCCTTAGGACGGCGTGCGCGGTCCCTTTAAGAGAGGGGGAGCGCGCGCGCGCGACCTAAGCACACTGCCGGGGAAGGAGCGCGTGCCGGAAGCAGCGGGGAGAGAAGCGCTGGAGGACGCCGCGCCTGGAGCGGGGAGGTGAGAGGGACAGCGTCTCTGCCTAGTACGGGGCAGAGACGCCGATGCTACAGTACCCCCCCCTTTAGGCCCCCTCTTTTTTTGGCCAGAAAGAAATTTTTCAAGGAGAAGCGGGGCGTTGATGTTCTCCCTGGGTTCCCAAGTTCTCTCCTCAGGACCAAACCCCTTCCAATCCACCAGAAAAAAGGTTTTTCCTCTTACCCTCTTGGAGGCCAGAATACTCTCTACCTCAAAGACGTCATCAGCGGAAACTGGAGCAGGAGGGGCACCTGGATTATTGGAAAAAGAGTTAAAGACAACGGGTTTGAGGAGAGATACGTGGAAGGAGTTGGGAATCCGTAGGGTGGCCGGGAGTTTTAATTTGTAGGCCACAGGGTTAATTTGCCTGAGGACTTCGAAGGGACTGATGAATCGAGGGCCCAACTTGAAGGAGGGTACTTTGAGCCGCACATGTTTGGACGAGAGCCAAACCTTGTCTCCCGGACGGAATTGAGGCGGATCCAGACGTCTCTTATCAGCATATCTCTTCATCCGCTCAGAGGACAGAAGAAGAGCGGACCTGGTACTCTCCCAAATAGTAGAAAATTCGCTGACAAGAGACTCCGCAGCAGGGTTGTCCACAGAAACGGAGACAGGAAGTGGAATCCGGGGATGTTGGCCACCGACTATAAAGAACGGGGATTTGGAAGAGGATTCGCTCTCATGGTTATTGTAAGAGAACTCGGCCCATGGTAGGAGATCCACCCAGTCCGAATGGTGTGCATTAACGAAGTGCCGGAGGCAACTGGTCAGGATCTGATTGTTCCGCTCCACTTGACCATTGGACTGTGGGTGGTAAGCGGAGGAGAAGTCCAGGGTGATGTCAAGCAGCTTACATGTGGCTCTCCAGAAGCGTGAGGTGAACTGAACCCCACGATCCGACATGATGTGGAGGGGCAGGCCATGGAGACGGAAGATGTGGCGGATAAAGTCTTTAGCCAGCTCGGGTGCAGATGGGAGACCAGGCAGGGGAATGAAGTGGGCCATCTTAGAAAAGCGGTCAGCGACAACCCAAATGACTGTACAACTGGCAGAAATAGGAAGATCGGTGATAAAGTCCATAGCAATGTGCTGCCAAGGAGCAGCAGGTACGGGAAGGGGCAGGAGATGGCCGGCTGGAAGATGTCTGGGAACTTTGTTACGGGCACAGGATGAGCAGGCCGCGACGAAGTCTACCACGTCCTTACGCAGGGTAGGCCACCAGTAATGCCGGGTAATGAGTTGGAAGGTCTTCTTTTGGCCAGCATGGCCAGCTAGTTTAGAAGAATGTCCCCAGCGAAGAACCCTCTCCCGATCTGGTACAGCTACAAACGTCTTACCAGGTGGGAGACGAGTCAGATCCAAGGGGGCCACATTCATCACCTTGGAGGAGTCGATGATGTGCGTAGGCTCCTCCTCTTGATCGGAGGACAGGAAGGACCGGGACAAGGCATCAGCTTTGACGTTCTTGTCCGCCGGACGGAAATGAAGAATGAAGTCGAAGCGGGCAAAAAACAACGACCACATGGCCTGGCGAGGATTGAGTCTCTGGGCATTTTGGAGATATGCCAGGTTTTTGTGATCCGTGTAGATAATTACCGGGTAGAGAGCCCCTTCAAGCAGATAGCGCCACTCCCCCAGTGCCAATTTGATGGCTAGCAATTCACGGTCTCCTATGGAGTAGTTGCGCTCAGACGAGGAGAAGATTTTGGAGAAGAAGCCGCAGGTTACCATTCTCCCGGTAGAAGATTTTTGGGTGAGTACCGCTCCGGCTCCGGAGGAGGAGGCATCAACCTCCAGGTAGAATTGTTTATTACAGTCCGGACGGTGCAGGACGGGAGCAGAGGCAAAGGCTTTCTTTAAGGAAAGGAAGGCCTCCTCGGCTTCAGGCGACCATGTCCTGGGATTAGCCCCCTTACGGGTGAGTGCAGATATGGGAGCAGTCCGAGACGAGAAGTGTGGGATGAAAAGATGATAGTAATTAGCGAAGCCCAGGAATCGCTGTATCGCCTTCAAACCTTCAGGACGAGGCCATTTTAGAACGGAAGAGAGCTTCTCGGGATCCATTTGCAGACCTGTCTGGGAGATGACATAGCCCAAGAACGGTAGGGAGGTCTGGTCGAAGAGGCACGTATTTGGCATAGAGGTGGTTCTGCTGAAGCCTAAGCAGGACCTGACGAACATCCCTTCGGTGTGTGGGGAGATCCGGAGAGAAGACCAAGATATCGTCCAGGTATACCACTACGCAGGAGTACAGGAGGTCACGGAAGATGTCGTTGACTAGTTCTTGAAAGACAGCGGGAGCATTACAGAGACTGAAGGGCATCACAAGGTACTCATAGTGACCGTCCCGGGTATTGAATGCCGTCTTCCACTCGTCTCCTTGACGGATACGGACCAGGTTATATGCTCCTTGTAGATCCAGCTTGGAGAAGATCCTGGCGCCCTTGAGACGGTCAAACAATTCGGAGATGAGCGGCAGGGGGTATTTGTTTTTTACTGTGATGAGATTGAGTCCTCTGTAGTCAATACAGGGACGTAGCGAGCCGTCTTTCTTTTTGACAAAGAAGAATCCGGCTCCAGCCGGGGAGGTAGATTTTCGGATAAATCCCCTAGCCAGATTCTCTTCAATGTACTCAGACATGGACCGGGTCTCGGCTGCAGACAATGGGTAGATACGCCCACGGGGGGGAGTGGTGCCAGGTACCAGGTCGATCGGGCAGTCATATGGCCTATGGGGTGGCAACGTCTCTGCTTCCTTCTTACCGAAGACGTCCGCATAGGGCCAGTAAGGAGCCGGAAGACCTGGTAAATTAGCTGGAGTAGGCGGAGGGCGAGCTGGGCGGACCGGAACCAGGCAGGTCCTATGGCAGTCTGGACCCCATCGGAGTACTTCACCGGATCGCCAGTTCAATACGGGTTCGTGTGTCTGGAGCCAAGGTAGACCTAGCAACAGGGAGTGAGAAAGTCCGGACAGCACATGGAATGAGATTTCCTCAGAGTGCAGCATTCCCACCTGCAGGGTTATGGGTTCAGTGACGAGCAGGATGGTCTCCGAGAGAAGTCTTCCATCCACGGAGGCGACTGACAATGGTTCAGCCAGGGGCTTGGTGGGAATACGGTATCTCTCTACCAGAGACTGGGAGATGAGGTTTCCAGCAGCTCCAGAATCCAGGTGGGCGAGTTCAAAGTGACGGTTTTCTCCCCAAGCAATAGAGACCGGTAAAGTCAGAGACGGAGAGTGCTTACTTTTGTCTAGGACGACCTCTCCGAGCGGTCCTAGACACTGGCGTTTCCCGGCTTTTCCGGGCAGGAACGGATGAAGTGCTCCATACTGCCACAATAGAAACAGCTTCCTTCGGCTCGGCGAGATTCTTGGCGAGATCTGACCATCTTGGTCTGGTCGATCTGCATAGGTTCAGGCGAGGGCGCCCGCGGAGTGACTGGTTGAGAGGCAGGTCTCAGGGAAGTAGGAGCAGAGCAAGAAAAGTCTTTCTCCCAGGCAGTCTCTTTGGCACGTTCTTGGAACCGGATGTCAATCCGGGTAGCTAGTGACACCAGGTCATCCAGAGTGGTAGGAATGTCCCGACCAGCTAACTCGTCCTTAATCCGACCGGAAAGACCCTCCCAGAAGACGGACACCAGAGCCTCATTTTCCCAGGTAAGCTCAGAAGCGAGGGTGCGGAACCGTATGGCATATTGGCCCACGGTGAGACTCCCTTGGCGGAGACATAGCAGAGAGGAGGCAGAAGAGGTTTTCTGTCCAGGTTCATCGAAGACTTTCCGGAAAGCAGCGAGGAAAGACGGCAGGTCGAACACCAGGGGATCCCCTCTCTCCCACAGGGGATATAGCCATGCCAGTGCCTCCCCAGTGAGATGGGACATGATGAAGGCCACCTTGGCCCGGTCGGAGATGAACTGGTATGCCAATATCTCAAAGTGCAGGGTGCACTGGTTTATGAAACCCCGAGCTAAAGTACTTTCGCTGGCAAAGCGTGGAGGTGCCAGAAGCCGAGGTCCATAGTCGGGTACCATGAAGGGACTGGATTGCGGTACCGCAGGAATGGGCACGGCTGGACCAGAGGTAGACAAAGACGAGTCACACAATGCGCCTAGACGAGAGTTAACGGACCGTAGATAGGACAGTACCACCTCCTGCTGAGTTTTCTGACGTAAGACTTCCTGGTGCAGATCGGAGATCTGGGGACCACCGGGTTCCATGGCCCGAGCAAACTGTAACGGGTCTGGGAGGTGGAACCTCTGAGCAACTATACAAGGGGGCAGTCCTTGTAAGGAAGCGGGTGGCTCCCAGGGAAGGCGGGCAGGTAGTCACGGCTAGTGACGGGGACAGTCTCTGGGTAAAAGGGCAGGTAGTCACGGCAAGTGACGAGGACAGTCTCTAGACAGGCGGGTGGTCACGGCAAGTGACGGCAGAGCCTCCAGGTAGGCTAGCAGGCAGGTAGCAGGTGGACGCTCCCAGGTGAGCGGGCAAGAGTCTCTGGACAGGCAGGTGGTCACAGCACGTGACGGCGGAGCCTCCAGGTAGGCTAGCAGGCAGGTAGCAGGTGAGCGCTCCCAGGTGAGCGGGCAAGAGTCTCTGGACAGGCAGGTGGTCACAGCACGTGACGGCGGAGCCTCCAGGTAGGCTAGCAGACAGGTAGTAGGTGAGCGCTCCCAGATGAGCGGGCAGGCTGGTCCATAGACAGACTGACAGGTGTCGGAAGGCAGACCGTCGGACCGCAGGCTTGCAAGCAGGTAAGCGGATATCAGGCAGGTATCAAGCAGGAATCTGGCAGGTGACTGGCAGGTAACTGGTAACGGGACCTGAGGGCTGAAGCAGAGTGAAGGCTTTGCAACAACATTGCTCGGGCACCTCCATTTTGGAGGAGGTGCCTTATATATGGGAGGTCCTCCGGCAATTGGCCGGGGACTCCTTAGGATGGCGCGCGCGGTCCCTTTAAGAGAGGGGGAGCGCGCGCGCCCTAAGAACACTGCCGGGGAAGGAGCGCGTGCCGGAAGCTGCGGGGAGAGAAGCGCTGGAGGACGCCGCGCCTGGAGCGGGGAGGTGAGAGGGACGGCGTCTCTGCCTAGTACGGGGCAGAGACGCCGATGCTACACAGTGTCACAATACAACATTGCAATATTCATGTTTTGCCGTTGATATTGACATGTAGATCTATAGCCTATGTGTTCCCCAATAGGATTTGTGATAGGAAGTCCTGAAAATCAATGCCTCGGTGATAATTTCTTCATCTTAAAGGTAATCTGTCACCAGATGTTGCTACTCCATCTGAGAGCAGCATGTAGTAGAGGCAGAGACCCTGACTCCAGCGATGTGTCACTTACTGGGCTGCTTGATATCATATTAATAGAATCACTGCTTTATCTGCTGCAGATCTAGCATGTCTCTGAACACCGTCCACACCACTGATTGGCAGCTTTCTCTGTACTGTTATGTTCTGCTACCAGAGCTAAGGAAAGAGAGGAGATCTGTCCCTACGATAGAACTCAGCTTAATCCCTACGATGTAACAGGGGACCTGATCCTGCGATCAGACCTGCTAAAGTCCTAAGCTAGTCTGTACGGAGACCTATAGATGTGGGGAAGGAATCCCTACAAGTACTAAGGACTGGGAGGAAAATGGGACACCTCCTAACAGAAATAGTAGCAGACAGACGAACAAACAAAATATATAGAACATAGAGGTCCGTAGACCAAGCAAACTAACAGAGTTAGATACAGAGCACAGGCTAGCTAGAAAGTAGTTATACAATTGACGCGCCCCTGGGCCTTCGTCGCGCGGCATCGCGCGCACGGGAGCTTACCTGGAGCCGGATCTGTTGAGGGTTGTAGTCTCGTGGCGGTGACCCGGTCCGTGCCCAGGGAGTCAAACTGAGCGGCGATGTATTAGCGGTAGATGTTGTACGACTACGCCACCCGTTGAATGCAGCGAAGGAGCTGCCGCTGCAGGGCAGACCGCTGAGGCCGGTGATATGATTGTGCAGCGTAGATGGTATAACCCCCAACGGGAGGGGTATGGCCTCAGGGCAGCAGATGTGGATGATGGAGGTAGTGATGGTGCAGCAAGGAGAGTCAGAAACGTATAATGCAGTTTCAGGGTTTTTACTCACAGGTGTTACTTCAGTCACTTCGGCCGGGAGTGACCACCCGGGCCGTGCTGCGTCCACCAGGTGCGGGACTCGGCTAACCCCCAGGCAATTCCGGAGCGTAGTCCTGAGCTCCCCTCTCTCTCTCTCTGGCCGTCCCCACCAGGGATCCACCTTTGTCCGGTTCCCTCGGGCCTCTCAATGGTAAAACCTTTTATGGCTTTCCTGACCCTACTCGTGGTGTACCTTCCTGGTGAATGTGGTGAGGGTCGTGGCAAAACTTGACCACGACCTCCGGTTCCTGACTAAGGATGTTTTGCCTCCGTCAGTTTGGGATCCAGTGCCCTCTTCTGCCAACCCTTCACCCTTTTTAGCTCACTCATGGGATCTCGGGGTTCCCTCTTGGTCTTATGTCTCTGGGCCTTTCTTCCTCCTCTTCTCTCTGCTTCAGGCCTGGCCCTGGAGCTGGGCCCAGCCGGAGCCACAGCTCCCTGTCAGCCCTCTTGGCTGAACTCTCCCTCAGAACTGACCCTGTCTCTAGATGGTGCCCACCATATATACTCCCTCTATGTGTGAGCCCAGGTGACTAGCACCCAATGGGCTCCTACCTCTATGCCCAGAGCCCCTCCCCTATCTGCCCCTACACTACTGGGATGTTCCTCCCCCCCTCCCACTCCAGCCAGGGACAGACGCTGTCGTACCTGCACATCTAACTGGTGGGAGTACCGTAGTTCCGTCCCCCGGAAATGGGATGAGTGTAGTGCATGCAGCTAGCTGAGCTCAGTCCCACACTCCATCCTTACCCAGGAGTGGAATACCACACCTCTGGTTGAGGTGCAATACCCCTGTAGCAACCGAGTCCTCAAGGTGCTACATTCCCCCCTGGTAAACCACAGCACGTCCTCGGGCTGTAAAAGAGTAAAACAATATAAAACATACAAAAATATTAAAGTGCACTTACATATAAAACATTAACCATAACTCATCCCTTTATGGGAGGTACTTTTCTCTCTAACGTTACAAGTATAAAACATTTTTCTTAGTCATAATAAAACATCTGGCTAATGCCACCGGAACTCTTTTGGCACATAACACATATCTTCACATTATTACTCTAGCAGCATATAACTTTCAATATTATCTTTACTTCTGGCCACTGTGCAATTTGTGACCAGGTAAAAGTGCAACAGTCACAAAAACAGTTCCTTATAAAACCGGTAGGGGGCGCTTTAGGAAGCGCAACTATTTACAGGGTGGCCGCTCTCAGTCCTCGGCCAGTGGGGAAAAAGGGATGGCTGCTCACAGTCCTCAGCCTGGTTAGGGATAGGGACACACGGGAACAAGTCACTAGTCCCAACGGGGACCATATTCTATTTAGCAGCAGTTCTTGTACCCTTACGGGTAACTATTTACAGTTCCACTTTACCGTACTTCAGTAACGGCGTCCTCATGCTCCTTCCCGCGGGTAGTCTTCAAACCCGTCCGGGTCCTCTTGTTCCTCCTCGCACTGTAGCTCTTCCTCGGTCAGTCGGTGCACATGAAGAGCATATGGTCCCTTAGCACACTGATGCCGGGTGAAGGTGACCTCGTCACCCGGGTAAAGGTCACGTCCTCTGTGTCCCTCCGGCAGATGACTCTCGACATCTCTGCGGGTGACAAAGACGTCGCCGGGGGTTCTGTGATCCCGGATAAAGCCCCAACCGTGCTCCAGTTGGAACTTGATTATGGTCCCGGTGGCGCGGGGACCGTGGGCTGCACGGGGGTTTCGCCGGGTCCGACGTTTCTACTCCGCACTCTGGACTTGCAGCCGCTCCTCGCGGACCCGCCTCTCTCGCCGTTCCCTGTCGAAGACCTCCAGTTGTTGCCGGCAGCACTCCGCACGCTGGGCTGCGGCCGCCCGGGTCTCGTGGGTAAACCCAATGAGGTTTTCTCCGGTGGGGTCCCATTCGAATTGGGCCTCCTCCAACGGGAGCGGAACGATCTTGACAGGCGCCGGAGCTGGGATTAGGGGTTCACACAAGGGCCGTTCCCTCCGGAGTCATGGGTTGGTATACTCCGGTGGCCATTCGAACGGCAGCCCGTCCGGGCTAGTGTGCTGTGCGTACAGGTCCTCGCCCAGTGGTGGCACTGTGGAGGTGGAGAGCGCTGTGGGGGCAGCGGCGCCCGGGGGTTCTTGGCAATGCATCCAGGCCGGAGGCATCCTGAATGTGAAGGGCGCTTTAGAGACAGCGGCGCCCGGGGGTACTCGGCCTTGTGACCAGGCCGGTGGCGTTTCCTGCTTGGCCACGCTCTGGATTGAGGCGCGTGACGTCACAGAGGGCGCGGCCGCGGCTCCTGCCGCTTGAGGCCTAGTTTGGAGCGGTGGCGGTGCAGTAACGGGCACGGTCGGTGGGATTTCGGGCTCTGCGACGGGGAGCTGGGGCAGGCTCACGGCTACTTGGCTTGGGGTGGTGACGTCCCCTTTACCTGCTTCCATCTCTTCAGCTCCTTCCACGGCGTCGTCTCTGGCCTTCGTCCCTCCTGCACCATCCTCAGAGGCAGACAGACTCCTCGTCCCGGGTGGCGTCCTTTGCTGGCGGGTTCCAGCCTGCAGGGCCATTTCTCGGCTCCACTCGGCCAGCACTTCTTGCTGCACTCGGGCCATCTTCCGAGCCAAGCCCTTCAGCGCAGTCTGTGCATGCTCCCGATCTCGGGGGAGCTGTGCCAGAATCTCCACCAGCCTTCTGGGGTGGCGGCCTGCAACAGGCTCCTGACCACAGGGTCGGTGCTGCCTGACTCTCCCTCCATCTCCGGGTGCGATCTCTCCAGACTCCTCCAGGCTGCACCCATCCTCTCTCTTTTGTTCTTGATCCGCCCACTTTTTGGGTGGTCCCGGGGCAACTTGGTGATTGTCAGTTCCAGGGGCAGCCACCCCACGCTGATGGACATCTCTACCATTGCAGTCTCTGCTGGTGGGGGCGGTCTCCGCTTTTGGCGCTCTTCTGGGACCAGGCCCACGATGGGAGGTGGTCTCTTGCCACCCTCTGGCACGCCCATAATGGCGTCCGCTCTGCCAGGGCGGGAAATCGTCTCAGATGGCGGGAATCGTCTCCTAATGGCGGGAAACTCCGTGGATGGCGGGAAAAGGCTGCAGATGGCGGGCAAACGGCGGGAAACGACCCGAGATGGCGTCCGATGGCGGGGACCCTCTGGAATTGGCGGGAGACTTCTTCTGACGGTAAATATAAACTTTTCTTCAGGCACGCAGTACCCGGTAGTTGCGAGCACGAGATCCTGCCGACTACGCCAAAGTTGACGCGCCCCTGGGCCTTCGTCGCGCGGCATCGCGCGCACGGGAGCTTACCCGGAGCCGGATCTGTTGAGGGTTGTAGTCTCGTGGCGGTGACCCGGTCCGTGCCCAGGGAGTCAAACTGAGCGGCGATGTATTAGCGGTAGATGTTGTACGACTACGCCACCTGTTGAATGCAGCGAAGGAGCTGCCGCTGCAGGGCAGACCGCTGAGGCCGGTGATATGATTGTGCAGCATAGATGGTATAACCCCCAACGGGAGGGGTATGGCCTCAGGGCAGCAGATGTGGATGATGGAGGTAGTGATGGTGCAGCAAGGAGAGTCAGAAACGTATAATGCAGTTTCAGGGTTTTTACTCACAGGTGTTACTTCAGTCACTTCGGCCGGGAGTGACCACCCGGGCCGTGCTGCGTCCACCAGGTGCGGGACTCGGCTAACCCCCAGGCAATTCCGGAGCGTGGTCCTGAGCTCCCCTCTCTCTCTCTCTCTCTCTGGCCATCCCCACCAGGGATCCACCTTTGTCCGGTTCCCTCGGGCTTCTCAATGGTAAAACCTTTTATGGCTTTCCTGACCCTACTCGTGGTGTACCTTCCTGGTGAATGTGGTGAGGGTCGTGGCAAAACTTGACCACGACCTCCGGTTCCTGACTAAGGATGTTTTGCCTCCGTCAGTTTGGGATCCGGTGCCCTCTTCTGCCAACCCTTCACCCTTTTTAGCTCACTCGTGGGATCTCGGGGTTCCCTCTTCGTCTTATGTCTCTGGGCCTTTCTTCCTCCTCTTCTCTCTGCTTCAGGCCTGGCCCTGGAGCTGGGCCCAGCCGGAGCCACAGCTCCCTGTCAGCCCTCTTGGCTGAACTCTCCCTCAGAACTGACCCTGTCTCTAGATGGTGCCCACCATATATACTCCCTCTATGTGTGAGCCCAGGTGACTAGCACCCAATGGGCTCCTACCTCTATGCCCAGAGCCCCTCCCCTATCTGCCCCTACACTACTGGGATGTTCCTCCCCCCCTCCCACTCCAGCCAGGGACAGACGCTGTCGTACCTGCACATCTAACTGGTGGGAGTACCGTAGTTCCGTCCCCCGGAAATGGGATGAGTGTAGTGCATGCAGCTAGCTGAGCTCAGTCCCACACTCCATCCTTACCCGGGAGTGGAATACCACACCTCTGGTTGAGGTGCAATACCCCTGTAGCAACCGAGTCCTCAGGGTGCTACACAATGAAGTCCAGCAAAGCCAGAAGGGCGGAGCAGGATTAAATAGGCCAACAAGGTCATGTGACCAGCAAAGGAAAAAACCTAAGAGCAAGGTTCTAACAGTACCCCCCCTTCTAAGAGGATCCTCCGGATCCCCTAGGACCAGGCTTATCAGGAAATCTCCTGTGAAACGCTCTGATAAGTCTGGACGCGGAAACATCATCCGACCTCACCCAAGAGTTATCCTCGGGTCCGAAACCTTTCCAGGCCACAAGATACTGCAAACTACCTCTATACCGTCTAGAGTTAAGGATGCGAGAAATTTCATATTCCCCGTCCTCCACCACCGGAGGAACAGAGGCAGAGGCGTCACAATCCGATACAACAGCTTTTTTCAACAGAGAGACATGAAATACCGGATTAATTCTCCAGGAGGTAGGAACCTCCAACCTAACAGCAGATTGGTTGACAACCTGAAGCACCTTAAAGGGCCCTACAAACTTGGGACCCAATTTCTTAGAAGGAATCCTCAACCGCAGATTCCTAGAGGACAACCAAACCATGTCTCCAACAGCGAACAAAACCTCCTGTCGTTTCCTATCAAAGTAGTCTTTAGATTTTCTGTTGGCCTCCTGAAGATTACCACGCACATCCGTCCAAACTCTCTCCAAATCACCGGAAAAATTCTCCTCCTCAGGCACGGCAGATCCTAACTTGGAGAACGACCCAAACGACGGATGTCTCCCAGAACAACAAAAAAAAGGCGAACAACCAGCAGAAGAAGATGTATGATTGTTCAGAGCAAATTCAGCAAGTGGCAGAAACTCAGACCACCCCTCTTGATTGTCTGCCACAAAACAACGCAAGAACTGCTCAACATCCTGGTTTTTCCTTTCTGTCTGGCCATTAGATTCAGGATGATATCCGGACGAGAACGACAAATGAACTCCCAACCTGTCACAAAAGGCACGCCAAAAACGAGCCACGAACTGAGGTCCCCTATCAGAAACAATGTCAGTAGGAACGCCATGAAGTCTGACAATTTCCTTGACAAAGGCCTTAGCGAGAGTTTTAGCGCAGGGCAGTTTGACGAAGGGAACCAAGTGACACATCTTGCTAAAACGGTCCATGACCACCCAGATGACAGTAAAACCCTCAGAGGGGGGAAGGTCAGTTATAAAGTCCATAGCTAAATGTGTCCAAGGAGCACTGGGAACCTCCAAAGGACAAAGCAACCCCGCAGCAGGAGTATGTGAGGACTTAGATCTAGCACATATAGTACATTGACGCACCCACTTAATGACTTCCTTCTGCCATCCAGGCCACCAAAAACTGCGACCCACCAGTCTCTTGGTCTCAGAGATTCCGGGATGACCTGCCAACCGAGATTCGTGACACTCAACAAACAAATCTCTCCTAAAGGTCCCAGGCACAAACAACCTCCCATGAGGAGTGTTAGATGGGGCATTCTCCTGTGCTTTAAGAATCTCATCTTCCAAAACGGAGTCCAAAGCAGCTATCACAACACCTTCTTGTAAAATGTTCTCCTCTTTCTCAACACCGACTATGGGAGAAAAACTGCGAGACAAGGCATCCGCCTTAACATTCTTAGTACCAGGGATGTAAGTAACGGAGAAATTAAACCGCGAAAAAAACAGTGCCCACCTAGCCTGACGGGCATTCAGGCGCTTGGCAGCATCAAGATATATCAGATTTTTATGATCCGTAAGAACCTGAACGGGAAATTCCGCACCTTCCAAGAAGTGGCGCCAGTGTTCAAATGCGAGTTTAATAGCCAATAATTCCCGATTACCAATATCGTAATTCAGTTCAGTCTCCGAAAAAATTTTTGAAAAAAATGCACAGGGATGTAATCCATCCCCGTTATCCTGAGACAATACTGCGCCAACCCCCACAGAGGAAGCATCAACCTCAACCAAAAACGGCTTAGTCACATCAGGCTGCATAAGGATGGGAGCAGAGGTGAACCTCTCCTTGAGATACACAAAAGCTTCAATGGCCTCAGAAGACCACTGAACCGCATCAGCACCTTTCCTGGTGAGATCGGTCAGAGGTTTGACAATACTAGAAAAAATTTTTATGAATTTTCTGTAATAATTGGCGAAACCTAAAAACCTCTGTATCGATTTCAAACCAATAGGCCTAGGCCATTCCTGTACAGCTTGAACTTTAACCAGGTCCATCTCAAAATCTTCGCTGGAGATAATGTAGCCCAAAAAACGAATTCTCTGTACAGCGAACTCACATTTCTCCAGCTTAGCAAAAAGCGAATTGTCCATTAATAACTGTAATACCTCACGTACGCTCCACCAATGAGACTCCAGATCCGGAGAATAAATCAAAATGTCATCCAAATACACAACCACATTTTTGCCGATCAAAGGTCTAAGGATGTCATTAATAAGATTCTGAAAAAATGCAGGAGCATTAGTAAGACCAAAGGGCATAACCAGATTCTCAAAATGACCCACAGGAGTGTTAAAAGCAGTCTTCCATTCGTCACCCTCCTTCATGCGCAAAAGATTGTATGCCCCCTTAAGGTCAATTTTAGAGAACCACTTGGCCCCCATTAACTGGTTAAACAGATCAGGAATCAATGGCAGTGGGTAAGGATTGCGTACAGTAATTTTGTTAATCTCACGAAAATCCAGACAAGGACGTAAACCGCCGTCCTTTTTTTTTTACAAAAAAAAATCCAACCGCCACAGGAGACTTAGAGGGCCTAATGTGACCGGCGGCCAAACTTGTCTGTATGTATTCCTCCAAAGCCTTCCTCTCAGGAATGGTAAGGTTAAATAAACGACTTTTAGGAAGAGTCGCTCCAGGGACAAATTCAATAGAACAATCATAGTCTCTATGGGGAGGCAAAACCTGCGATTCCTTCTCAGAAAAAACTCTCCAAAAATCCTGAATAGGAACAGGCAATTCTCCCCTATCCAAAGCTGCAATACGCCCGTTACAACACTTGTCATAACATTTATGGCTCCAGGATTTAATTTCACTGGTAGACCAATCCAGTACAGGATTGTGAAATTTTAACCAGGGCAATCCCAATATTACTGGAGAAGGCAAGTTATTCAAAACTACCAAATCCAATTTCTCATGGTGAACACCATTAATAGTGAGAGGAAATTCACAGACCTTGAGAGTAATATTCTTCAAAGGGGAACCATCCACAGAAACCACAGCAATGGGGGATGATAAAGGTTCGGGTTTTAAATTGAGTCTTTCCAAGAATCCCCCATCAATTACATTCAGAGTAGACCCACAATCAACAAACACCCGAAATTCCATTAATTTTTCCTCAGCAATCGTGGAAGCAGCTAAAAATACACCCTTGGAATTTAAACAGGCAATACGGGCATGACTGACCATTTTTTTTTTTCTTTCTTCATACGAAGTTCACAGCCTTTAATCAAATGACCAGATTTTCCGCAATAGAAACACAAGCCTTCAGAAAATCTACGGTCTTTTTCTTGAGAGCGAGGTGCCACCGATCCAATCTCCATCGGTTCACCACTGTTAGTACAATATTTTTCCACATTACCTGATCCCTGTCTCAAACGCCTCAACTCAGTCTCAGCTGATGAGACATGGTCAGGATCATCCTACAACAGTCCCAAAGCAGAAAAAAAACTATCCACTGATCTGAAGCATGTATCACTAGGTTGCAAAGAAAAGGCCCACTCCTGAGGCTCTTTGCGCAAAAGACTTGGGTCTCAAACGAAAATACAATAAGCAAGCATTTTTAAATGAAAAAAATTCTCGGTGTTCACCAAAAAATAAATCCGGCAAACATACCTTAGGCTCCAAGAAATGTGCTCCAGGACAGTTACTCACGTGCTGACGGAGCTCGGCCACCTCCAGAGAGAGTCCCTGCAGGCGATGAGCCAAATCCTGAACCGACACCATGATGGAACAGAAAAATCTTTCCTTAGAGAATTTGCAGGCTGGACTTACTGTTATGTTCTGCTACCAGAGCTAAGGAAAGAGAGGAGATCTGTCCCTACGATAGAACTCAGCTTAATCCCTACGATGTAACAGGGGACCTGATCCTGCGATCAGACCTGCTAAAGTCCTAAGCTAGTCTGTACGGAGACCTATAGATGTGGGGAAGGAATCCCTACAAGTACTAAAGGACTGGGAGGAAAATGGGACACCTCCTAACAGAAATAGTAGCAGACAGACGAACAAACAAAATATATAGAACATAGAGGTCCGTAGACCAAGCAAACTAACAGAGTTAGATACAGAGCACAGGCTAGCTAGAAAGTAGTTATACAATGAAGTCCAGCAAAGCCAGAAGGGCGGAGCAGGATTAAATAGGCCAACAAGGTCATGTGACCAGCAAAGGAAAAAACCTAAGAGCAAGGTTCTAACATGTACCTTGTGCATA